>NW_023425353.1:2763645-8291145 GCF_014108415.1 Molossus molossus | reverse complement strand
GATGAAGGACTGGTTTTAGCCTGTTTCGTTTCTAAGCCATCCTGGCGCTCTGACAGGGCTCAGGAAAGGAGTTCACAGGTCCTCACATGGAAGTGTGCTTATCAAGACCTGCAGGGCCCCGGGGGCGAAGCATCTCTGTCCTTGTACTCTGACACATCATCTGTGCAAAACTGTCTCAGAGACTTTGAGAACAAAGTGTAGGTATTCCTGGGTCTTCTGGCTAAAACACCATCATAGAAACTTCACAGCATCCATTCCATTATTTACAACCTGAAGACTAATTCTAAATCATTTCTCCTAGAATTTATTCCCTCTCTCCTCCAAAGGCCTGGGTGTCACTCACAGACATAGTCTGGAAACATCTCCACACTAGCTATTCCCTCAGAGACACTGAAAAATAACAAAAAACCTGCAGGACTGAAAGATGAAATCATTATTTCATCCTGCCATTATTTTTTAATGTGAGTTACGTCATTTCCACTCTAAATGAAGAACTCGAGTATTTTAAAGAAAAAGATCCTTTGTGTGTTTATACATCTAACTGCAGCACACGTTACAGTGAACACTATCATTTTGCTGCCACATTGTTTGGAAACAGTTTCCAAAGCAGACAACACCGAAAAACGTTCTGTTTACATAAACTCCGGCGACCCTCGGCCCTTACACCCCTGCTCGAGGTCACAGAGACAAACGCAAAGCACCTTGCTTTCTGCACAGAACACTATGACGTGGCCAGTGAGCAATATCCATCTCCTCATCCCTAGTCGAGAGAAACCTGAACAAAATGAAAAGAACTTAAGAACTGGATGCCCAAGGGAGCAGATGATGTCAGAGCAGAGCAAGTCCACGGCAAGTTGTTTAAAAGTTTGGCAAGTTTAGGTAAGCATACATAAAGTTGTTCATAATTTCATTTTTAAGACACTCAGAGAAAAGTGGCGGACTCCCTGGGAAAGGGAAAATGCCCCTTTAGGGTACCTCTGGAGGGAAAACTGGAGAATGAGTCCAGGGCTGAAAATAAGCCTCACAATCAGACATGGACATGAGAAGAGGCCCCATCACGAGCAGTCCAGCCGACATGAGCTGAACAGGCCTCCTGAAGAAGAATCAAGTGGGAGGAACCAACACTTGAATAACACTTGGTTATTATACAGCTCCGATATTCGAGACAGTGTGGTGTTGGCAGAGGGACAGACATACAGCAACGGAACACAGACACCTCCACAAATATGCCTAACTGATTTTTGACAAAGGTACAAAAAAATATTCAATGAAGGAAGGATAGTGTTTTCAGCAAATGGAGCTAGAACAAGTAGACATCCACGGGCAGAAACATGAATATGGACCTGCACCTCCGACTGCACAGTAATCACTCAAGATGGGTCAAGAACTTACACGTAGGATGTAAAATTAGGTTTGACACCAAAGGCATGATCCATAAATGGCAAAACTGATCATTTTAACCTTATCAAAATATACACCTTTCACTTGATGAAAGTCCATGGGAGAGGAATGGAAAAGACAGCCTATAGCCTGGGAGAAAAGGTTTGCAAATCGCACACGTTAACCTAAGAATAAAAGGCCTTTGCAAGTGAGAAGCAATAAGCATTTATTTGAGATACAGGCTATTCGGGAAACACAGATTCAGGTGAAGCCCAAATAACAGTCCAATTAGGAGACAAAGGTCATGGGAGTTATGAGAAAGGGAAGGGAACAATGAATCAATGAAAGAAAGGCATTTCCATTGGTGCTGATTACATAACAGTGATGCTAATTTTAAGTCCTTTTTTCTTTTAATTTTCAGTCCAATAATCATCAGTCTGATAGTTATAATGTCTGCTCTCTGTTTTCCTTGCAAAGAGTTCTCTGGGACGTGAAGCTGCTTTGGGCCCATCCAAAGGTTAAACTGCCCAGTTCACATCCAGAGGTTTGCAGCACGAGACGCAGCAGCTCCAGCCCATCTCAAAGGGGCTCCATTTACAGACTGACACATGAGAGAGAACCAGTGTCTAGAATGTACGAAAAACCCTCAAAGCGCAAACATTAAAAATCCAATTAGAATCTGGGCCCTGGCTGGGTAGCTCAGTTGGTCAGTGTCATCCCGATACGCCAAGGTGCGGGTTTGACCTCTGCTCAGGGCACATACAAGAAACACCACTTGCATGAGTAAGTGGAACAACAAATCAATGTTCCTCTCTCTCTCTCTCTCCACCCCCCCCAAAAGTTAATATTTAAATTTTTTTAAAGAAAATGGGCAAAAGGCTTGCACAGATATTTCACTAAAGAGAATATGTAGATGGAAAACACATGTAAAGATATTTAATATTATTAGGCAACTGGGAAATGCAAATTTAAAACACAGTGCGATCACTTCACCTGTGTCAGAATGGATACAATGAAACGGTGACACCACCACAGGCTGCACACACCATGTACCTCTGGCGAGAAGGCAGAGCCTGTCGGTTCCACACAAACCAAACATTTCACAGCAACTGCACTCCTGTGCCTTATCCCAGAAAACGGAAAACGTGTGCTCCAAAATGGAGAAGAAAAACTCCTGTACACGAATGTTCACGGCAACACTGTAATAACCAAAAACTAGAATCGGCCCAGATGTCTTTCAACAGGTGAGTGGTAAGCAAACTGAGGTATATGTATAAAAAATATACATACAAAATAAAAAGGGACAGACTACTGATACTCACAACAACCTAGATGAATGTCCAGATGATTACAGAGTGAATAAAAGCCAACCACATAAGGATAATATATATTAATTTCTCCATTAACTTAAAAATTTTGAAATGACATTTTAGAAATTGAGGGCAGATTAGCAGTTGCCAGGGGTTGGATGGAGGCAGGAGGGAGGTGGGCGAGGCTATAAGGGGAACAGAGGGGTCTTTCAGGATGGGACAGTTCAGTATCTTGACTGTGGAGGTAGATACAGGGACCTACACAGGTGATACACCTGTAGAGAACCAAATACACACATCCACACAAATGCGTACAAGTAAAATTGGAGAGATCTGCATACGATTGGTAGAGTGCTTCACTGTCAACGTCCTGGACTATATGCTATGCTACAGTTTTTTTTGTTTGTTTTTTTTTTATCCCGAGGACATTTTTCGATATTTTGTTCAGATAGGGAGGGAGGGAGGGAGGGAAAAAGAGAGAGAGAGAGAGAGAGAAACATCGACGGGAAAGGGACACATCGAGTGGTTGCCACCCGCACAACCCAACCAGGGCCGGGGACAAACTGCAACCAAGGTACGTGCCCTTAGTGGGAACTGACCCAGGTCTCTCTGGACCGCAGGCCAACGCTCTAACCAGAGCCAAATTGGCCAGGGCTATGCTACAGTTTTGTAAACTGTTACACTGGTGGACACTGGGCAAAGTATGTAAGGGATCTGGCTGTACTACTTCATAAAACTACATGTGAATCTACAAACACCTCAAATCTTTCTATTATTAAAAAAATTGCTAAAAATAAAGTACCATTAAGATGCACACTTTATAATATTAAGTAAAAATACTAACGTACAAAACTAATGGACCTACGCCAGCTTCGTTAAAATGTGAGCATGTGCATGTATATTTATGCATTAAAAACAAGATGAAAAGAAAACACTGTACTTAGTGGTTGTCATTTCTGGGTGGGATTATACATACTGTTACTTGGTTTTGCATTGTTTTCTCAAATTCTAATTTATTTTTCAAATAGTCTATAATGAACATATTATTTTTATATACTTCAGTGGTATTAAAAATGCTTGATATCAAAAGGGGAAAATCATTCATATTGTATGCATTTCTTATCAAGCACAATGTCAAAGAATGCAGCTTGTCTGAGGGTTAAAATCTTGTAGAAACTATTTGCGGCAGTAGGTTGAATTTAGAAATGATAACCCCTGGGATACAAACACCTCTTGTGATGCAATTAAAAAAATCCACTCTCCTACTGGGAGACACCGTGGTCTCAGATTCTGGAAATACAGGGTCACTGGGGCAGGTGGAGACTAAGCTGGGAAAACACAAATCAGTCTGCGGTTACTAGAAAGTTAACACTCACTTTTTTTTTACCCCCCAAATGATCTCCATTTGCTTCGGATGCTTCCCAGGCCTCCACTTAACCCCCTCTCGCAAAGCAGTGCCAAACAAATCTGTCAGCTGCACATATGGCCAAGCAACTTCTCCCCAATTACTAGGGTAACAAAGTGAACAGCACAGAAAACACCCCCAGAAAGAACGTACCACTCTGCTTGTCATGTGCGATGCAATGACCGCGACCCTATTTTCTTTGAATCCTGGCTTGCAGGACAATTTGCCTAAATAAACTAGAGTGGGTCACATCACGCGTGTGAACCCCCCGTGGCCTATTTGCTTTTATTGGCTGTGGGTTCAGAGTGCCCAACAGATGGCAGCTCCTCCTGTGAGGCAGTGTGGGAATCCGTGGGGTGTTTTCTAAATACAGAGGGGCAGCGAGTTGTCTCAGCAGTGGGGAGGTAAAGCTGGGATGTGGGGGTGGGGTACCTCAAACAACTGTGCTATGACATGCATCAGGACAGCCAAGCTTCTGAGCCTAGAACCTTCCTCTGGGTCACATAAACGCAAAGCACGGTTTTTAAAGCTTCACTATACAAAGCATGCGACATTGTGCAAAGAGAGAGGAAACCACTGCTCGGCTTTGTGGGGACCTTCACTAAGGCGTGTTGCTTTGCAGAAAACTGCGTTACCGAGAGCAACCCTGCTCCGGCTTCAGGAGCCCACGCTCTGCACTGCAGCGGGGGGTTCGTGGCTGAAGCCCTCGTGGGGATTCCACGTCAGGTGAAAGCAGCTGAGGCGTCACCATGTTTTCCAGAGCCTCGCTATTCAAACTGCTGTCACCTGGGAGTTTGCTAGAAATGCCGATTCTCAGGCCCCCCAGAGCTGCTGAGTCATAATCTGCTTTTCACCAAGATTCTTCTCAATTTGGGCTGAAGTGTGTACTACATATGCATCATTTATTATAGATTACTCTTTTATTTTTCTTTTCTTTTTTAAAATTTTTTTTTTTTTCCTTTATTGATTTTTAGAGAGAGAGAGGAAGGGAGAGGGAGAGAGAGAGACAGAAACATCGATGAAAGAGAAAGAACATCAAATGACCGTCTCCTGTGTGCCCCTCACTGGGGATTTGGCCCACAACCTGCGCATGTGCCCTGACCAGGAATCGAACCGGAGACCTCTTGGTGCATGGGCTGATGCTCAATCACTGAGCCACACCAGCGGGGCTTATTTTTATTTTCTATAGTTAGTTAGGTCACTACATGACTTTAAGAATTAGGTTTATTAAAGGATGTGTTTTAAATGTATACTGAATAGGTTTAGTAAATTCGCACATTCACCAGTCACCACCAGGTAACTCGTGCACACAGCTGGGCGTGGCTTAGTGCACACGGGAACATTGACCCACACGCGTGAAAACTGCAGAAAGTCACATCATGTGACAACAGAACCAATTACCATGAGCTGAGCGGTGTGATCATATGCTAATCATTCCCCAAACGTTGTTTACGAGCCATGACTCTTGGATTTAAATATGTGGACTATAGTTGTATATGTGTAATATTTATGTTGGCAAAATTACTGGTGTTTTTTTCCCCAACATATGGCCTATTCACTAAAATTTGTTAAAAATAACAGCGAATTAATAAAAAGTATATATATAATATGTTAATTTAATCATAAGCATATCTTGGTTAAAAGCATTTTAAAGTTAACATGGTGTTAATTTTCACATATGACATTCAGACCAGAAATTTTGTCCATTAAATCGAAGTCAGCAAAATCGAGGGTTTGCTGTAGTTTTATTTTTCTACATTATCCCTGGAAAAACAGTTGAACTGCAGCTGACTACACAAAAACAAATGTGAATTTTCCCCATGATTTTTGTGCCCCAAATTGTCCTCGCTGATGCAATGTGGTGTTATGTCACTAACAGGTGGCATCAAGAGTGACTGGCCACTCACAAAGGGGAACATCGAAATCACAGCCTCCCTCTGAGACCCAGAGAGAGAGAGAGAGACACATCGAGTGGTTGCTACCCACACAATCCCAACTGGGGCTGGGGACAAACTGCCATCGAGGTACATGCTCTTAGTGGGAACAGAACCCGGGACTCTCTGGTCTGCGGGCCAACGCTCTAACCACTGAGCAAAACCAGCAAGGACAGAATGCCTGTTATTATTTTTACCTGCTGGGCATACATCCTTTGGGACACAGCACCTCTATGTACTTCTGGGTGTCCATCTCCCATGTCTCTTCCCTGGCTCAGGGCATATGGTCTCAGTGGGGTTGACTCTACCTCTTGGAATAAGAGACTGCACACAACCCATCCTTGCCCATCACAGGGCTAAGAGGGAGTGGGAGAGAGTCACAGGACCCAAACCAGACCAGTGAGATTTAAGTCTGGGACTTTGTTGTAAAATGGCAAAGAAAAATTCGATTTGCATTGCAAATGCTACATGAGTAGGCCTGTTGGAGCTCACTAGTTACACAGGCAAAGCTCTTCCTGAAGAAGCCGATGACTGCAGAGGAGGGGATCTAGCAGGGGGAGAGGGGCTGGACCCCCCACCCACTCTTGGTCAACAGATCGCTCTCGTGATGCTTCCATACTGTTTTTTGCTAAAGCCAATCAGGGTTGGCTTTCTGACACTTGTAACAAAAAACATAGATGTTTTGAGTTATTTTTTTAATTGCCGAGTTCAGTAAAATCTTACAGCCAGATGTATAAAACTTTAACCACTATAATGGTCTATGTTAAAAACGGACACTTGGAATGTGGCCTATGAAATACCAAGATATAACATTATGATATCCTGCATGGCCAAAGACTAAATTCTGATAAAAGCACCCCACTAATCAAATGAAAAAAATGTGTGAGCTATTTGAGACTGTCCAGAGAGACTACTCTCAAAGAATGATTCTCAGGACACCAGTGCCTTGAGAGACAAGTTTGGTAGCCAAGGTACGTGGAAGTCTGCACACAGCAGCCCCCACGTGGAAAGTCACAAGATACACAAGCATATTAAGGGCTCTGTGAATTTCTGAATTTAAGAAACTTGTTTGACAGTCTGGCTCTCTGACTACGTAACTTTCTTTTATTCTAATTTTCATGTTTATTTTTAGCAATACCCAGGAGCTTCTGCTGGTAAACACTGCGCTCCAGGGCCCACCAGCTCCATTGGAAACACGTCCCTGTGCTTGCTCCCGCAGTCTGTGCTGTGTTGACAAAAATGCCAGCCCTTGACTTTCAAAGTCTACCAGAATCTGAATCCCACGACCGCAGCATATCCCCAGATAATATACGTCCAGAAGTTATGCGGTCAGCATTGTGTGGCACTCCCCGATTCCGTGTCTGAGCATGCTGCGGCTATTCGTGCTGACGTGAGCAAACACGTCCGGAACTAGGCGGAAATCAACCCAGAAAATGGGTGCTTAAACCCATTCCAATCTAATTAGTTTCTTGTGGAAGCTAAAAACCTACTTTATATCACTAAATAGCTATTATTACATCAAAGTGTTGCATTTCAGAACAGAATAAAATTCAGGTTGTAACTAATTACTCCAGAGTTGAAATTTAAACATTCTGTATTTGTGATTTGATTATACGACTCTAACACTACTTGAGCTGAATCAAACAGACAAGTACAGGTACATGAGATTTCTTTTTTAAAATGTAACCTGGACATTCCTAGATTAGACATATTAACTTAGGAACAAGAAAAGAGAACTCCAGGAATAAGTTCAATGTTAGAACATGTGATACAAATACAAGTTTTAGGTGTTTGAATAATCACCAAAGTATGGCATCATTCATTCATGTTTGCATGCATGGCCACTAATTTAAGAGATATTTATCGATGGCCTACTCGGAGCTAAGTGCTGTGCTAGATGACAGGGATAGAATTGTTATTGAAATCAAGTGTCTTCCTTTCCCTCATGTTATTGACTACATTGTGACCCCACCCTGACCCCCTGCCAAATTCATGTGTTGAAGCCCTAACCCCCAGTATCACACAATGTGACTGTATTTGGAGACAGGGTCTTGCGAGAGGTAATTAAGCTCAGTTGGTTAGATTGTCATCCTCATACATCAAGGTTGCAGGTTTAATCACAGGTCAGGGCAACAAGAAATCGATGAAAAGATTAAAAAGAAGATGAAGAGGAGGAGGAGAGGAGGAGGAAATTAGGACACAGACAACACAGAGGAAAGACCATATGAAGACACAAAAAGAAGACAGAGGCTGCCCTGGCTGGCATGGCTTGGAGATCAGAGTCAGCCCCACACCAGAGGCATGGGTTTGATTCCAGGTCAAGGGCATGTACCTGGGTTGCAGGTTCAATCCCTAGGCAGTAGGAATCCCTGCAGTAGGCCACCAATCAATGTGAGAAAGTCATGTCAATGTGAGAAAGTCTCTCTCTCTCCCCTTCCTCCTCCCTTCCTTGCACTCTCTAAAAATCTAAAAATAGTATTCTGAGATGCTTTCTGTAGGTTTTACCAAACTGCCAGAGGGTTCCAGACACAAAATATTTAGGAACTCTTAAGATCCTTATTTTGGCCCTGGCCGGTTTGGCTCAGCGGTTAGAGCGTCGGCCTGCGGTCCTGAGAGACCCGGGTTCAGTTCCCGCTAAGGGCATGTACCTCGGTTGCAGTTTGTCCCAGGCCCTGGTCGGTCGTGCGGGTGGCAGCCACTCAACGTGTTCCTTTCACGTCGATGTTTCTCTCTCTCTCTCTGTTCCTCTCTCTCCCTCCCACTCTACCTGAACAAAAAAATGGAAAAATGTCCTCGGGTGAGGGAAAAAAAAAAAAAAAGATCCTTATTTTGTCTTTATCCTGAGATCAATTACTAGCTCTAACACTTGGGCAAGTCTTTTAACATCTCTGAACTTTGGTTCCCTCATCTGTAAATGGGGATTTGTAACACTCTCTATCCAATATAGAGGATCAAATGAGTTAATACACACAACATGCTTAAGAGTGGTGCTGGGCCTTAGTCATGCTTGATAAATGGTAGATATTGTTTCTATTATTGGTGAGAATCCTTTGTGGTGCTTTGTAAGTAGAGGGAGGTTCAAACTTTGAAAGATCATTACGGCCCCACTGTAGAGAACGCCTGAAGGGATCAGAGAGAAACAGGCGAGAGCAGTGTGGCATGTGAAAAATTTTCTAATCTAATACTACACTTTTTAGTAGAGAAACCCGCTCTTCAAATCAGATCTTACATAGAACCAGGCACATAAATCAGATAAAGCGGAGCCGCTCTGACTGAAGTCAGTGTGGGAGCCCAGTCCCACCAGCTCAGCATTCCTCTGCTCCCAGAAAATCGATCCTGATACGTTTATAAGAAACTCCCTAATCTACAACAACCATCATTTAAAACTGTTCATGGTTATCTTCTGGTAGGAAAATTCTAGAACTGGCAAAACTATTAAATAATCCCAGGTTCTTATACACTGTAGGATCATCTGCTTCTAATTTACCTGCATGTTAAATTCCAGTAGAGATCCATTCATTTATTCAAAAGCATTTGTTGGTTGCTACTCTGTGTCAAGCACTGTTCTAGACACTGAGGATACAGATGCACTGACAGCATTAAGTAAAAAATCTAGAGGGCAGATGAGACAGAAAATAAACAAAATAAGATAAGAGAAATGTATATGTAAGTGATATATAATTGTATATTGTCCTTATATAGATGAAAACCTATATAGTCATAACATTGTAGATGGTGACAAGCTTATCTCGCTTCTTGGGATCACAGCCTGATATTGAAGACATTCTAGACCACCTCCTTGAATTTCTTACACCTAATGTTCTTCTCTTTTATTATAACTTCACTGCTTTTTATTTCCTCAATGTCACCATTTGTCTACCCTATCTTTATTTTAAGTGCTAACAGGGATGCCTAGTCTCTGTTTCTTCCATTTCCCCTCTTCTGCTATTATTTTTTGTGTGCTTGGAATTCTCTGGACAAACTCCTCCTCTCTTTTCAACCTCATAGTCAGTACCTCCTTCTGATGCAGCGAGGCAGAGCGCTCCATCTTCAATTCACTGTTCTAGGAAAGTCATCCAATAGGACATCATTTCCCCAAATTCTGATCCCCAACTTACAGGATAAAATTATTTAATTACTAGGTATAAGGGGGTCAAGCAGGGGAGAGAGTAAGCTACATGAAGGCACAGACTGCATCTGTTTTGGTCACTGTTGTATGCCTAGGGTTCAAAGAGCATTTGGTGAAAGTGTTACTCAAGGCTGAGGAGATGGGTGGGTGGGTGGATGGATGGACAGATGAAAGGATGGGTAGGTAGGTGGATGGGTGGACTGTTGGATAAGTGGAATAAAAAGGGGAAGAAGAGGGTACGAATGAACACTGTGAGGAAACTTGGATACTGAGGGGAAAGTAGAACACACAGAACATGAGGCGTATTCTTTAAGAGGATGTGACTTACCCTACATAGATTATATGAGATGAGACCCGCATTGCCCTATTATACCCTAGTATCACCATCAACATCATCACCACCGCCACCCCCATTCTGTGGACATGGGGGCAGAGACTTTGCAACACTGAGAGACTTTCAAGGACCAGGCAACTGTTAACCACAAAGCTAAGACTGGACCCTGTCCTCACTGCTCCACACCTGGGTTCCAGGCGCCTGGAGCATAAAAACAACATATAAATTAGTCATGTTTTTAATAAAGTCAGTAACCATAATTTCCAGGATGATATTTTCTGCTTTATTTGAAATGTCTGCTCCCCTGTCACTGAAAGGAAACCAAGGTGAGTCTTCCAGGAGGGACCAAGAAGGCCTGAGCCAGGAGGACAGCAGCTGCCACGTTCTAACAGGGAACAAAGCACTTACAGGGGGAAGAAATGGGTAAAAAATTATAAATTTTTAAAAATATTTTTTCTTTACTGATTTTGAGAGAGAGAGGAAAGAAGAGAGAGAAACATGGATGAGAGAGAACATCGATTAGCCGCCTCCCGCATGCCCCACACTGGGGATCAGGCCCACAACCTGGGCATGTGCCCTGACTGGGAATTGAACCGGTGACCTCTTGCTGCATGGGTCGACACTCAACCACTGAGCCACTGGCTGGGCTGGGTAAAACAATTAAAAACAGACTTTTTTATTAGTAGAAAAACAAAGATAAAATTTGGTGCCATGAAAGAGAGCCAGATAACAAAATGAAGAAAAAATAAGAGGGATTAAGTCGGACCACCTATACTCTGCAATAAGTTCAAACTATGTTTCTTTTGTTTTGTTTCTTTTTTTTTTTAATCTTTACTGTTGAAAGTATTACAAATGTCCCCCCTTTTCCCCCATTGATGCCCTCCTCCCCACTCTCACCCCCCTCCTGCTTTCCCCAAACTATTGTCTGTGTCCACTGCTTGTGCATATATGCATATAAGTTCTTTGGTTTATCTCTTCCCAACCCTTCCCCACCACCCCCGTTCCCTCTGAGGTTTGTCAGTCTGTTCCCTATTTCCATGTCTCTGGATCTATTTTGATTGACAACTTATTTTGTTCATTAGAGTACACAAATAATTGAGATCATATGGTACTTGTCTTTCTCTGACTAGCTTATTTTACTTAGCATAGTACTCTCCAGGTCCCTCCATGTCATCTCAAAGGATAAAAGATCTTTCTTTTTCATAGCTGTATAGTATTCCACTGTGTACCACAACTTTTTTATCCACTCATTAATGATTGACACTTGGGCTGTTTCCAGATCTTAACTATTGTAAATAGTGCTGCTATGAACACAGGGGTGCATATATTCTTTCTGATTGGTGTTTCAGGCTTCTTAGGATATAAAGAAGTGGGATCACTGGGTCAAATGGCAGTTCCATTTTTAATTTTTTGAGGAAACACCATATTGTTTTCCATAGTGGCTACACCAACCTGTATTCCCACCAGCAGTTAAATCTAAAAAGTAGCAACTATAGTTATTTCCTTTATATAAACACTGATGTCTATCAGGCACTGGGCTAACCAGGGTGTCCCTACGCAACTCACTTACTGTTTTGTGTCATGGTTTTCTCAGTGGGGACCTGGGGATGCCAGCGTCTACTCAATAGGTGTGAAGAAAAACTGAAATGACGTATGTCAAGTGATTTGGAAAATGCCGGGCAGTTAGTAAGTGCTCAAAATGTAAACTATTCTCATCACCACCACCCTGGGTTCCTCCTTATAGCAACCCCATAAACAGATTCAATCAACTCCATTTTATGGATGAGTACACCAAAGCATGGTGAGCCACCCTCAGGGGCTGGAGAGCAGAAAGGATTTACCTGCAAGACCCTTTAATTCAGACAGCTACAGACAACACTGACAACTGATTGGGGTAGAGTTTTCTGCTCTGCTAGGTCACACCTGGGAATCCCCACCACCACCACCACAAACAGCAGGTGCCCTGACACTTCCCCAACTCCTGCTCCTGTGACTAACCTGTCAGCTGCACTTCTCAAAGCAATGCCCAATGAAATGTGTGTACAAAAAAGAAAAAAACTATTGTTCACAGCCAAACACTTCTGTGACAAAACACTGCAATTACTACTCATTATTCTGGTTGGATGACTCTGAACATGAAATAAGTGGTCTCCTTTATATTTTAATTTTCCTATCGAATGACTTTTTCTGTGTGTATATTTTAGCAACTTACTGTATCAGGGTACAAAATGAGAAATGTCTTTTGCATATAAGGTCACTTGGGCTCAAGGGAAAAACTTAGTAAGTTAGATGGGTATTTATTACAAAAAATAATTACAGAGGGAAAGAAGGAGGGAATTAAGTTCCCCAAACTAATAGTTTATTACTACATTAATGCCATGTGAAACCCATTCTCATATATTCCCCCAGACAATCCTCATCAACATAGGTAACTGGTAAGATTTAAAAAGGAGGATACGAGAGAACTGAATTAGAGGAAGGAAGACAAAGTGGAAATGCGCAGAAGGGAGGTGTTTGGGGTGGGAAACTGTTAGAAGATCCAGAACTGAGGTAGGCATCACCCCGATCAAGTGACCCAGAGACCTGTCAGGCTCACTCTGCATGGACCGAAGGACACGTGTGAACTAGGAGAAAACGGGGAATGTGCCCAGACACGCTGTCCTTCAGTCCACCTCGTCGCAGGGCCCTCGTACCTACTGCCCCCTGTGCCAATGCCCTTCCCTCGTTATTTAAATGGCCAACTCATTTCTCAGATCTCAGTTACATCATTTTTCTTCACAGTATGTATGATCTGAAATTATCAAGTTCATTAATCTATGGACTTGTTTATTGTCTGCCTCATAATGCTCAATCTATATTGTGGATAACAATGAATCTGGGGCAGATGCTGAGACCTCTTCTACGGGTAAATAATGCATTCAAAAGCCACTCGATATCTGAACTGTTGGGACGGCCAGAAAGCGATCTGGCTTCACACGACGCTGCAAGCTCAGTGCCGCCTGCGTGCTGTGTAGGGAAGTGATCCCCATCAGCGTCCAGACCACCGGGAAAGGACTCTGCGATTGACTTGTGATGTCTGCATGTGTGCAGCAGCAAGTTTGCCAGTAGTACTCACCCTTTACTCATCCTCCAGCACCTTGGGTGCTCTGTTCCCATTCTCCACAAGCAGACAGACAGCTCCTCCTTCTAACGGTAAGGCAGACCCCATCCCTGCTGTTCTCAAAACCCTCCCACGACGCCCCTTCTCACTCAGGATGAAATCCAAGAGCCATTCATCCTCCTCCTTCCCTCCCTCCCAAAGGGTTCAACTACACTGACCTCCTTGCTGTTCTTCAAACACAGCAAGGTCACTGCCTCTCTGTTCTGGAAGCATCTTCCTGTCAGAAACATCCTCCGTCCCCAAACATCCATGAGCAGACCCCGTACTGCTGCACAACCATCCCTGAATCTGGGCCGCCTTTCTTGTGCCCCGACGTAAAACAGCTGTCCCTCACTACCACTGTCTGTAATTTCATCCAGCTGTATTCTTCTGTATAACATTTTTTTATTTGACATGTATTGTATTTATTGTCAGTTTCCTCCCTCCTCCCCTCCTGTGCCCCACTCAATACCTAGACTGCATTAGAGGAGGAATCTTACCTTCTTTACTCAGAGTATCCAGAACTCTTAGAACAATACTTGGTGCATAGGAGTCTCCAATAAATACGTTAACTTAATGAATAAATGAATTCCCACTGATGATTAAAACGAGTAAGGCCTAAAGAAAGCTTATCCATCCATGAATACGTGTCTGAGCCTAACACCTTGCTACCCTCCTCCCAGATACCATAAACCCAATTTCCCAATTTGAAATAATTGTAGAGAAAAGCCAAACAGAAATACACATTTGGATTATGAGCAAAAGCAATGTATCTCACCATGAAACACATGTAAAAGAAACAGAACGGGGGGCTCTCCTGTGTGACCCCTGCTACACTTTCCCTAAAGCTATGCTTCTCCTCCAATGACCGCTGGGATCAGCATCAGGAACCCCAGGCACCTGCTAGAAATGCAAATTAGTGGGCCCTATCCAGATGCCCTGAATCAAAAGCTTTGAGGGTGGAGGCCCAGAAATCTGTTTTGATAAGCCCTTCAAAGGATTCTGATGCACACTCAAACTAATGCCCTGAAGGAAGTTGTTAGATTTTAGAAATTTATTTTAAATAGGCACAATTTTACTCTTTTGACTTGTAAATTAAAGGCATGATTCTAAGGTGAGTGAGATAGTCATTAAATAATAAACGGCAAATTTTAGCAACGACACACAAATGGATCTAATGTTTTAAATATTTTTTTAATCAAGCTTTGTATTCCATGGCTGCCCTGGGTCTGCTTATAAATGAACCTGAACAAGCACATCTAATTTCATCCGAATGCTGTGATTGTTTCAGGTAGCAGTTCTGATAATTAGCAGAAATCGGCAAATTTAAAAAATGACAATAAAACGTCGCATAAGAAACCCTCAAAGGATAGAAAATGTGAGTGTCTAACAGCCCCACGTACAGAAATTTCAAAAAAGTCTTTACCTGAAGCTGTTTCTTTAATGGCTTCTAATGAAGTCAGTGAATGTGTTAATTAAATATTGAGTGCAAATGTGAGCCCTCGCGCGCTGCAGCACAGCTCTCCAGATCACCCGAGGGCTCTGGCCGAGCCCCACGCCCACAGACCCGGATAGCCGGGGTCCCCACTCACTTCGTCAACTGGGGCCACCACCCAGGCGCTCATTACCAAATTCCAGAGACAAAAGTACGCCCACAGTGTGGCTTGAGGACAGTTTACAGAAACAGGTTAGCAATGGTAAGGGCTGGGTTTGTGATAAGTACTATGTACATATTGTTTAATTTTCACAATAGCCCATGAAGTTATATTTATTTTCAGTTACGAATGAAAAAACTAAGGTCCCAATGGACGAATAACTTACCTAAAAATGCACAATTCATAAGAATAATGCCTGAACTTGAATCCAAGTAGCTATCAATGCAAGATTCACTTTCCTTTTTTTATCACATTTATAGCTCCCTTGAGCTTCCAAGACAGGCCCCAGGTAAAGGCACTTTCCCTGTAGGAGTAAGAGATGTGACGAGAAAGGGCTGGAACACAAACCTCATTTGCCAAGAAATGGTCTCTGATGAACCCCGACATTCCCCCTTTTTCTCTCTGATGCTCTGAATCACAACTGCCAATTTTCAAAAGAGTAATATATGGAGTACAGTCAATGTGAGCAAAAGAATAAAATCGAGGGGAGAATATTAAAAAATGGCAGCATGAGTCACTGTGATAAAATTTCAATCTCAACATTTTCTGAGACCAGATTTCAGTTCATCAAGTGCTATGCAAATCATATGTAAATCATGCACGATGCCTGCATACACTCCCCATGCCTGGTATTTATTGATTTATTTACTTTTTGCTCTCCCTAGGATGTGGCCCTCGGGAAATCTAAGTACAAAAACGGGGCTCTGACCACCCCGCGGCTCAGTGCTCTGGCGGGAACACGGGCTGACAAAGCTCAGGGGGTTCTGATCCACATTCAATACCTCCGAACAGGCCTGCTGGTCTCCTACAACGGCAAGGTTAAATCCAACCGGCAAGAAGAATTTGTATACAAATAGTTTTGGGTTTTTTTTATCCTCACCTGAGGACATTTTTTATTCTGATAGAGCGGGAGAGAGAGAGCGGAAGAGACAGAGAAAAACATCGATGTGAAAGCGACACATCGAGTGGCCACCACCCGCACGACCCAACCGGGGCCAGGGACAAACTGCAGCCAAGGTACATGCCCTTAGCGGGAACCGAACCCGGGTCTCTCTGGAACGCAGGCCGATGCTCTAACGGCTGAGCCAAACCGGCCAGGGCTACAAATAGTTTTTAAGTGTCAGTTTAAAAGGCCTCAACCCCATTACGGGCAGACTCTTGCCACCCTCCTTCTTTAAAAAAATCAGTGCACACACAACAAACCACTTTTTGGGATTAGGCTTTGGAGTAAGGACCACACTGGAAAAGGCAGAAAGCCCAGTGCTAACATGGCCTTTCGGCCAGTGGTGTTTATCAAGGGCAACTGCGGCCCACCCAGGAGACACCTCTCAGGCACACTCCTCACTTTCCAGAACCACCAAGCCCTCTCCTGGGCCTTTTCGCTGTTCACTCTTCTTGATTATTCTCCCTCTACCCACCTGGCATCCGCCAGGACTCAGCACAAACAGCCCCTCCGCTGAGAAGCCTTCTCTGGCTAATGAAGACTATCCAATTATTTCCTATCAGAATACTTCCGTCACCTCTAATTATTTTATTTATTTTATCTATATATCTCTTCCAGATCTGAACGCCTTGAAAGCAAGGACCATGTCCGTATCGGCAGCCAGGGTATCTCTACACCTTGGTCTTTAATGCACACTTGTCAAATAAATGAATAAATTGGCAACTCCCTGTTTTTGTTTTTTAATTTCCACTCCTCAAAGCTCGGGCTCAGCATACGGTGGTGAGGAACTTCCTTCCTCAGATCTATCTCCGAGATGCGAGCTGCCCCCTGCTGAGGATCACGGAAGGTGTGTGTTCCCAGAATACTTTCAAGCAGAATCGGAAACCGGCCTAGGAAGGGTGCCAAGTTCAGGAGCCCCATCCTGCACTGGACAGTCTGCCTCACTCCAGCGCCAAGGCGTGTGCTCCGGACGGTTCGGGCTGAGCGGGGCTGGCTGCCGGCCTTTGCTGCTGTGCTGTGGAACCAGGAGGTGTGCAGACTGGCAGCTGCTCCAATGCTGAGCGAGTCTAACTAGAGCAATGAACACCATGAGGGATTCGCTGCGCCCAGCAGTGCGGTGCAGAAGGTGAGTCAGTTATCTATTCAAATGCTAGCAAGACTGCCCTGGTCAACTTCTTTCACGGATTAGAATAAAGACCCAATACAACTTTGCCCAAGAAAATGTAAATACACTCCCAGTGCCCTTTCTCATTATCAGATGCACTGCCCTTAAGCGATTCTACCCAAGCCCAAGGCTTCCGTTACTATCTCCATGCTGATGAGTCTTCCAGACCTTTCTTCTGAGCAATTCTCACAGATCAAGCAGGTTGGACCCCACTTGGGTACCTTGCCTCCAAGGCATCTCAAATTCAGAATTGTGCAAACCTGCCTAAGGTCACGCTGATAGAAAGCGGCAGGTTATTCGATGACACCAGAGAATATACAGTCTCCCCCCTCATTGAGGGGGATGCCTGTAGGACCCGGGTGGGAGGGTGTGACTGCACTGGGTTGCTGGGGTGAATGAACCTCAGGGAGATGAGCTGCAGGTTGGTAATGGCAGTGAAGGCTGTCAATGAAATGCTACCCAAGCTCCAATTAACCAGGGAATTGTTAATGTCAGTGGTAGCTGGGGATTTCTGATGCATTGATGGGCTTCTAGTTGTTTCAAGAAACTCACTTGCCTAGAATTCGAGGGATTTGGGGGGAAGCTGGAACAACCTAACAGCCTTTTATTGTTTACTTTGCTGTTTAAGAGTGTGAGTTAATGAAATACCTCTCTGCACAGGGGTGAGAGGTGTGGAAGAAGAAAGGGGGTCACCAATCCTCTGTTCTCTTTAATAAACCTCACAGAAAAATATCATTTCTTGAGCAATGTTCTACAAGTCCAACTAGGTATGTGTTCCTCCTCATTTCCTTTATGTTTTAGCTCACCAACATGAATAGGCTAAGTAATTCCCTCCCTGAATGGAACTCTGTCGTCTATTTGCAGTTTGTTTGCAAGCTTCAACTCTTTCAATTTTCTTAGACCCAGCGGTTACCAAAAGAGCAGCAGCCTCAGGATCTGACTCAGCCAGCTCACTGGGAGGCTCACATCAGACTGGCGGTCCTGTACTCCCTCACGACCCCGCTGCCTCGGGACTTCTTGTTTCTCCTGCCCTTGATCTCTGTTTCCAATTATCTCTGTACAGACAATTTTTGTTGTTGTTAATCCTCACTTGAGGAGGAGGAGGAAGAAGGGGGGGGGGGGGGAGAGAGAGAGAGAGAGAGAGAGAGAGAGAGAGAGAGAGAGAGAAATTGGTTGCCTCCTGCACAACCTTGAATGGGGCTGGGGATTGAACCCAAAACCCTTTGGTCCACAGCTCTAACCACTGACCCAAACCAGCCAGGGCCAGACAAGCTATTTTGATTTAGGTTTTTTTTCTCATCTGACTTGTCACCAAGAATGTGCACATTTGACAAATGAATCAGTGGGGCTTCTGTGGTCTGTAGATTTAAGAATGCTATTGTAGGTCTGTTTTATTGTTTTCAACAGTTATTTTAATCAGTTCCTGAGAATTGCTGTGCATCTAAGTACATGACCCTATAATGATTCATTTTTTCATTATTTTTTTTACTACAGATCTATTTTTCCCCCATTGTTACCCTCCCCCCCCTCCCCGCGCCCCTATCTCCACCGCACTGATGTCTGTGTCCATTGGTTGTGCATATGTGCATATAAGTTCTTTGGTTTTTCCCTTTCCACCCGTCAACTCCCCTTCCCTCTGAGGTTTGTAAGTCTGTTCCCTACTTCCATGTCTCTGGATCAGTTTTGTTCACCAGCTTATTTTGTTCATTATATTCCAAGAGCATGATACTTGTCTTTCTTTGACTGGCTCATTTCACTCAACACAATACTCTCCAGGTCCCTCCATGTCATCTCAAAGGGTAAGACATCTTTCTGCCTTACAGCTGCCTAGTATTCCATTGTGTACATATACCACAGCTTTTCTATCCACCCATCTGTGTTAATGCCGTGAGTAGCATCGCAGTGTTCACACGTAGAGATGCTCCCCAGGGTGAGAGTATTTCTCCTCCTTGTTCGTCGTGTGCTAGACCGCACCCTATTCATTCTGCAGAGCTGTGCACTGTGAGCTCTTCCTCTACCTACCTTCCCAATAACTCCTCTCAGTTTCCTTCTAAACTCAAACCACGGCTCCCCCTGCTGCACCAACTCCTCGGGGGCTCCCCCAAATCCCCGAGCAATTATAAATGGCTCTGCCCGGCTGAACTTTTAGAGATTTCTGCTCAGGTTAAGGATCAGTCACAATTCATCTCATATAACTTTCACACAAATACTGGGTAGGACACTGATGCAGAGACTTTCGGGAGATTTTATACAAATTCTCATTCTTGTGGTGTTGAGTCAAGCTGTTCTTATCAAGGTCTATTTGAAGTAAGAGAAATGATTTCTAAGCTTACATTTGGATAATAAAGTATTACTTTAAGTAATTGAATGTTTTCAGAGTGTGTTAGCTCAGCTGAGTATTTTCTCTGCTTTATGAAACTCACGAAGCAGGTAACAGTCAGTGGCAGACCAAGGCCAGCTCTGAGGTACCTGGGAAACTTACTAAATTCTACTTAAAGAGACAGAGTGTCTTGGAAACCACTAAGAGGACTAATAACAACTATACATATAATCCCTTAAAAAATAAGTAAACGCATACACTTTTAAATATTTAGGTTTGTGTTATACAAATTTTAGCTCCATGTTTATAAAGAAATTGTGCAAGGTGCCCAGTCAGTCTAAACCACCTCGATGCTGCCGCTTCTCCGTCCGTCGGGGGTCAGCCTGCGACTGGCACATTCCGTGGCAGAAACGCCAAGTTCCAGCTTTGAACACTGAGTCCTGGACATCTTCACACCCTCCTACATGGCCAGACCTTTGCCATTGCAAAGAGTACTTGAGTGTGGAAAAATAATTTCAAACTCAAAGGACTCCTTGCTTGTGGAGACAGGGCTAACTGATAGGTTTGGGCTCTGTCCTCTCAACAAATAATCTCACGAAACTGGGCACTGATACGTGTACTAATGAAGGACAGTTCTCATGCGGGGCCATTATCCCTCTCACCTCACATTTCGGCTTCCACAGAACCTGGCCCGAGACCACAAGGTGACACACTCTTTAAAGTGCAAACTAGAATCGTGTTGGTTAAGATGCTCCTTTCAGTAGGAGCACGTCAGTAGGTCCAACTAAGTTCTCCAATTAATGTTTTCTAATGGATGTAATGAAATTACTAGCACTTTTGTTATGTTTTGTTGGAAAATCCATTAGTAGATGATACACGTGCAAGTTTGAAATTCACCTTGCTTTGTAGGTGGGATTTAAAACAAAATAATCTTAACTTTGTATCAAGTTGATGCTTCTGTCTGCAAGCACAAAATTTCTGTTTTCAGAAAAAAAGAAAAAAGCTCTGAAATAGTGAACCATGGCAACCGCTGACGTGAATGAGCAAAAGCTGAGCGGCATCTCCTTGAGCCTCACAGGATATTCTGTGCCTGTTCCCCAAAAAGTGAGAAGCCACACTCAAGCCTGGGGTCCCTCAGTTCACCCAGGCTCCACTCACTGACCCCACAGATGGCCACTGAGCACTTCTGTGTGACAAGCAGAGGGCTACAAATGGGGGAACTGTCAACAATGCGTCAGGCCCCCGTGTCTGTGAGCTGGGACACAGTGTCAGTTACAACAGAATCAGTCCCGGGGCAGAGGGGGCCGGGGTGTCAGGGGAGAAGCGGGTGCAGCCTTGGGTGCAGTGAGTGGTGAGGAGGACCCGGTGGGGAAGAGGAGGCGGAGACACACGAAGAGGGAAGAGGAAATGCAAGGATCCTGAGCGGTCTGCTGACTCCCAGTGACAGTGGGTGCTGGGGGCAGAGCATGAGATGGGCTGCAAACAAGGGGCCAGAGACACGGGGCCTTGTCGCTATGGTAATACGTTTCTGCATCTTACTGTCATTCCAACAAGAAGACACTTTATTCAAGATGCTCACTGGCTTTGAATCCAGTGCTATTACCCAGTCTTTGCACAGAAACCTTCCCTGCCAACCACCTGCGGGTGTCGCATGGCTGCAGACGCACTGGTCTCCGCACAGCGGGAGGGCAAGCTGACACTCCCTGATCAAGCACGAGTGTCTGCCGCGCGTCCTGGAGATGGTGCACAGCTTCCGCCCCCAGAGTCTGACTGAACCTTGGATGTAAACTTCTGCTCAGTGCTGACTGGCAGGGCTCCTAAGGCGTAGCTTCCAACCAGACCTGCCGCTTCACACCTCCAGCTCACACGTCTCATCACTCAGATGCTGCAGCGTGGATGCTCTGCCACATGGAAGCACTTTGTCAACAACAAGATGTGCACCGGGTTGGCAAAGAATCCCTGGAGAAGACAGTGATTAAGGTGAAACTCAGCTAAAACACATTTCACCAGCCATGGACTTCAAGCTTCCCTCTCAAGTCTCCTTCTCAGTAAAACTTTAAAACGACATCAAGAGCTGCACCAGGGGAAAGCAGGTCAACCAAATATTGACGATTAGAAGGCTTGTAAAAACCCAAGGTTATGGTCATGCCAATCCAACCTGGGGCTGTGACTATGTGGAGAATATATGACCAGCCCGGCTGGTGTGGCGCAGCGGCTGAGTGTTGACCCGTGCACCAAGAGGTCGCTGGTTCCACTCCTGGTCAGGACACATGCCCAGATTGTGGGACTGATCCCCAGTCGGGGGCATGCAGGAGGCGGCCAATCCACGTTCTCTCTCATCGATGTTTCCATCTCTCTCTCCCTCTCCCTTCCTCTCTCTCTAAAATCAATAAAGAAAAAAAAAGAAAATACCACCAAACAGGTCCACAGAGTTCAGCGTTACCTGCTGGAGAATCAGTGGATGCATGTTTAGAAAGCATTTCATGATCAGAGTGTACAGAGTAGGGTGTAGTCTGCACGTGTCCTATGTACCAAAGCACTGGACCCCGTAACTGTAACCCATGTTCTCTGAGTTGAAAATAATCTTTAGAACCAGCCTGACAAACGAATGCCTCTCTCACAACCACACCTTCTCCAGCTGAGGTTCAACACGGCCCCAGCCTTTTCCAGATGAGACTCCACCCAGCTTTCCTCCCCAAACCAATCCCAACTGCATGTGGAAATGGTCTAACAATGAACAACCTAATGGAGAGACATGAGGAGGCCGGAGGGGAGGAAGGCCAGCCTGCATTGACAGAAGCACCCTCAGGCCACTTGTAACTAACGTGAGGAGTGTGGCGGAGCGCTGAGTCCCCCAGGGAGGGAAGGTGCTCCGAGGGAGCAAGAGCCCGGGGGGGGGGGGGGGGGAGCCCCACTCGGTCCCTCTGGCCCACCAGCTCCTCACAGAGCTCAGGGAGCAGTGAGCTGCAGGAGGGTACTGGCGTGGGGAGAGAGGGAAAAGGAAGAGACACACTGAGGAAAGAGGAAGGGAGGAGAGAAGAGGAGAAGGTTGGGAGGAGAGAAGGCAGAAGAGAAGAGGAAGGAAGGGAAGGGGAGGCAGGAGGTAAGCGTTCCGTTTCCTCTGGCAGCTTCCACGAGACCCCGCCTGCTCTGCGGGCCTGTCCTGGCTCCTCTCCTCCCTGCCAGAGCCAGGGTGTGGGAAGGGCGAAGTATCTGGAGTGCTTCAATCCATGAACACTAATTGTGTCCAAAACCAGTGCTCTTAGGAGTACAGCTCGTCCGCAAGCCTGCTTGGCAGGAGAACAGCCAAGCAGAGGCAGGTAGAAGCCTCAGTGTTTGACTTCTCAGAATTCTCTTTGTACATCACTCCATCACTAAGAAAGTGTGTTAAGAAGTTATTCCCCAAGATTCCACAAGCCTTTGAGTCTTGGTTTAGAACAGCAAAACTGCTATGTGGCAGAACAGGAGGGGCATTTAACACTAACCAGGTACCTTTAAAGGATCCTTGATTCTAAGTATCATTCCCCCCCTTACATTTCTAGAGCACTTAGGAGTTCCTAGATTTGTGTCGACACCATAATCTCTTCTGAAGCCCCCACAACCTGAGGAAGACAGGGGCAGACAGACACAATAACTCTCGTTTCAAATATCAAGAAACTGACTTTTAGAGACTAGTTTGCATAAGATCACACAACTAATCGAGAGCATAAGCAAGCTTGAACTAATGTTTTCTAATTTCCCACCGTGCATGTCTTCCGACCATGCACTTCTGGACCACACAGCTCCATCAAGAGTGTGTTCTCCCCAGAGGTCCAGAGACGGGGACATTCCTGAAGTCCTACTCCCCTTGTCTCTAACGAAACTTTTTCTCTTTGCTCATCCCTCTCCTTGTTGTATACCCTAAATATGGTGTGATGGTTAATTATATGTCAACTTAATTGTGCTCAGTGATACCCAGAGAGCTGGTAAAATACTATTTCTGGTTGTGTTTATGAAGGTGTTTCTGGAAGAATTGGCATTTGATTCAGTAGGCTGACTAAAGATCTGCCTTCCTCGGTGTGGGTGGGCATCAGCCAGTCTGTTGAGGAACCCAATATCACAGGAAAGGTGGAGGAAGGAGAAACTGTTCCCCACTTCCTGAGCTGGGACATGCATTTCCCCTGACCTTGGGCATCCACACTCCTGGTTCTAGAGCCTGGACTCCAGGACTTACATCAGTGCTTTTCAGCCCTTCAGACTGGGGGTTACACCAAAGGGACCACCCCTAGTTCTGACCTTGGAACCAGCTTTCCTGGTTATCCAGCTTGCAGATGGCAGATCATGGGACTTCTCGGCCCCCATAGCCATGTGACCAATTCCTAATCATTCATATATTCTCTTTCTCTCTCTCCAATAAAAATGGACCTTCTGCACTTTCTTTTTATACACATTCCACCTGAGGTTCCCATCTATTTTCATGACCTCTATGTAGATGATTTTCGAATCTTTTGGTTCCAGTCTATACCCTGAACCTCTGTGCATACATTCATTCAACAAATGCCAACTATGTTCTTGGTACAGTAAGAGCTTTCAGGGATGATACAGGGCATGGGAGAATAAAGTTCCTGCCTTCACGCAGAAACAATCTTAGTGAGAGATAATTACTATAAACCTCATAACGCATGATCACTGACGTAACAAATTCTTTGAGTGTACAGATGGGATCAGTGAGGTCAACGCTCCCAGAGGAAATGTAGTGAAAGTCTGGAAGCTAGCCTTCTGTGAATATACTTCGTAGATCTACCTTGAAACCACGTAACATTTTATTTAAACATAAAACTAAATCTAAAAGCAATCCCTAAAAGCAGAGATGGTCCCAAATGACTTAAAACTCAGTAATCTGAGTTTATGTCTATAGCAAGATATATCTACAGGCAAAAAACTTTAGTCACATCCCTATTTCGAGCTTAACTGTGTCCCTCCAAAATGTGTGTGTTGAGGCCTTAATTTGCAGGACCTCAGAATGTGACTGTATTTGGAGATAGGGTCTTGAGGTCATATAGGCGAGGCTAAATCCAGTATGACTGATGTCCTTATAAAAAGAGGAGATCAGACCTGGTCAGAGTGGCTCAGTTGGTTGAGCACTGTCCTGTGCACTGAAAGGTTGCTGGTTCCATTCCAGGTTAGGGTACATGCCCGGGCTGCAGGTTCAATCCCCATTTGGGGCAACAGATTGATGTTTCTCTCTCCCATTGATCTCTCGCTCTCTCTCTCAGCAAATAAATAAGTAAAAAGAGGAGATCGGGGCACAGACATGCATGCACAGAATGCAAACCACGTGAGTGGTCCCCAACTGTAAGCTCCCCAAGTATGTCCCTATCAGCGCCCGACTGTGCTGCAATTTACCTTTCATTTGCATGTCTTTAGATTGAAGTCTATCTCCCGTATAAACTCCACGAGGACAGGAAGAGGCATGTTTCTTCAAAGTGTCCAGCACACAGTTGGCACTTGTGGTGGTTTAAAACACACCCTACAAAGTCTTTGGCACTTTCTCCATTGAAAGGTGGGGCCTAAGTGACCTCCCTGCTAACAGGGGCCGTGCCAGTGTCCAGGTCCTCTCTCCGGCTCACTCACTGTTGGCGCCCGGCCGTCATGCTTGAGACCCAGGCCATGTGGAGAGGCCACCAGCACGTGCCCGGGGGACACTCCCAGCAGCAGCAGTGGGCATGTGTGTGAGCTGGGGACCCACAGGACGAGTCCAGCCACAGCTACCCTCTGCAATGCAACCACATGAGAGAACTAACTACCCCTGAATCATGAGAGATAAAAACAAAACTGTTGTTTGAAGCTCCATGTTTTAGGATGGTTTGTGACAGAGCAATACATTACCTAAACAGCACTCTAAAAATATCTGTTCAGTGAAATTCTCTCTGGAATCGTTCCCCAAGTGCTGTCCGTATGTGCCTTGGGACACCCCTGGGGACCCGAGCAGGTGAGCATCATCCTACCTCACTTCTCTCGCTAGGGGACTCCCCGCAGAAACATGTATTCAGGAAAGTCAAAGGCGGAGAACTAATCCTACTGTTAACTCTGGACCCTAAGACGGACATGCCTCTCAAAAATGCAGTGAGGAGAGAAAGCTTCACAGATGAAGACGGCTTTTAGGACCCGGTCCTTCTCCTCAGGAGCCAATGTCTGTCTGCTGTCATTGGCTGCAAACCCTCTGTTTGTGGTCATAAAGATTCTGTTACTTAGCGATGCAACATCGCCCTGTCTAACGCTTCCTCTCCCTGCCCCACCAGCCCTATTAAAACTGCAACCATCACCATGGAAACTAGCCTGAGAAAAACTCAACATTCTTGGTCAAACCCTCTACACTGTCACCTGCAGGAAACCCTACAAGAGAGACTTGTATTTAAGTAAAAAAAATTTTTTTTTTTTTTATTCTGAGAGGCACTCGTTGCTTTTTCAAACTTTTTCTCCCTATCAAGCTGCAAGAGAGATTAAAAATAAATCAATGAAGCTCTTTCATTTCTGACTTCCAAAAATATTCACTGCCGGCCTTATGGGAATGACTGAAACAACCCACACAGAACCCTAAGCCCCAAGGGTGTTTGAGTATTGGGCTAATCCCACTGCTACCTGAAATGGGCAGAGATTAATAACACTTAAGTACGAGGCTTCAGAGCCAGAAAGACCTCAGTTCAAGTGTTGATTCCATTTCTCAGTATCTGGGCAAATCCATTCACTCATTTAAATACTCATTCAACAGATGTGTTTCATGCATCTACTAAGACACGGTGCACTTTGCTGCACACAGAAAACCCGCAGGTACAGAACAGATACAGACCCAAAATATTTACCCCAAGCCTCCCACACACCACCAGGCACTAATGTAGCTGCAGGGAAAACAAAGGCGAACAAAATAAAGGCCTTGCCTTTAAAGAATTTTCATTTCAGAGACAAGAGAAAATTTAAATAACATGACATATCATTACAGGAACCATGAAAGAGATAGACAAGCGGCTATGAGACAGAAAATAATAGAAAGAGCCTCACTCTAGGGCAGTGGGCAGAACAGGCGATGTTGTTTACACTCGTCAGGTCTCAGTTTGTCTGCCTATAAACAAACATACTTCCACACCGGGTTTTGCAAATTAGCCCATGGAGAGCATGTGCACTGTGCTTGGTGTGCAGGGACTGCAGTAACTGGACGGTGGTGTCATTAATATGACATATGAAAGTACCTTGGGGGACTTTTCGGAGTGGCATTCAGGGCCTCAAGTATCCCTGTTAAGAATGCTAAGCCCTAGCCCTGGCCAGTTTGGCTCAGCAGTTGAGTGTCGGCCTGCGGACCAGAGAGTCCCGGGTTCACTTCCCGCTAGGGGCACGTACCACAAAACAAGAAAAAGAAAAAGAAAAAGAATGCTAAGCCCATAAGAAAGGGAAGGAAGAAAGAAAGAAAGCTAACCCCACCCTGGCCAGTGTGGCTCAGTTGGCTGGGCATTGTCCCATGCACAGGAAGGTTGCAGGATCAATTCTCAGTCAAAGGCACATGCCCAGAATTTCAGGCTCGATCCCCAGTGGGGGTCATGGGAGGCAGCTGATGGATGTTACGTTCTTATATCAATGTCTGTCTCTCTCTCTCTCTAAAATTCAATAAACCATTTTTTTAAAAAGAAAAGAAAAAAAAAAAAAAAGAATACTAAGCCCTGACTGCACCATCACCCAGAATTGTGTCTGTAGTGAACAATCTTGAGAGATAAGGTCAAGATTCCCTCCACAGCAAAGAGCAGGTTTCCCATAAAATAACTGGATTCCCCAAGGTCAAGGTTCCTCAGCTTCGAGGCAAACCCAGTGTGTACAGTATCCATGGGGGCCTCTTTTCATCACCCCCTTGAGATTTGGGGAGCTTGAAATTGGAAACAAAATGGTGTTCATTCTGCTTTCTGTGCCGGGTGATTAAGTCTTTTCTCTCTCACCCAAGAGTCTCATGTTTTCAGTCAGCATGCATAAAGCCACAACAGGTGAACTTTTAGCTTATAAGTAGAATAAAATCCCATATCCGAATAGTGTCCTTCAAGAATCATCAGTGAGCCTTAACTTAGATTTCTACAGGTAGGTCTTCAGTCACTTGAGTAATCTCTTTTAATGACAGTTAGTAGATAGCATCATCATGAAATACACAATGACACCCCACCAATCTAAACCATCCCAAATTCTGTTCATGATTACACCGAGCCTGGAAGTTTCTGTTTGTCACACTGGAGATTACACCGAGCCTGGAAGTTTCTGTTTGTCACACTGGAGATTATAGGTATTCATGATGTTTTGTTTTCCTACAAAGTCAGAAATGTCTGTGACCATAGACAGCTTTAGAATCAGCACACAGGATGGTGAAAAAGATAAAGATGAAGAGAGAGAGAGAGAGAATCATAAAAACAAAGAGGGTGGCAAATTTGCAAATATGATATAGTGCATAGATTTCCGCTCAAAATGGAGATGTCCCTAGAAAGAAAAATGAAAAAATGATCTCAGACAAGTACGTTTTATCAGCACCGCTTTTCAAAAAGACACTTGGTCAAGGACATATCACTTCTATCAGAGGATAAGAATGTTATGTAACTCAAGTAAAAGCAAAAAGTGCAGAGGCAGCAGTAATCATTTTTTCAAAGTCATAAATGATTTCTTGGTCCCCTTGTAGCATTTTCTCCTTTCAATCTTGGCCAATTTTCTTCTTCTTTTTTTTAATCCTCACCCGAGGACACTTTTCCATTTTTTGTTCAGATAGAGTAGAAAGGAGAGAGAGAGAGAGAGAGAGAGAGAGAGAAACATCGACGTGAAAGGGACACACTGAGTGGCTGCCACCCACACAACCAACCAGGGCCAGGAACAAACCGCAACCAAAGTACGTGTCCTTAGCGGGAACCAAATCCGGGTCTCTCTGGACCGCAGGCCAACGCTCTAACTGCTGAGCCAAACCAGCCAGGGCATAAGAACAAAGGTGTAAGTTGAATTTGCTAACTCTTGTTATTTATGGCAAAGGCTCAGAATCTGAATTTCATCTTTAATTAAGTGTACTGCTGGGGATTCGGGAATTCCGACTGGACCGGCATCTGTCCGCGTCATCGTAACAACAAAAAACCAGCACTGCCGCCTGGCTCGCCTCCACTCACCCCTAGGACCGCAGAGAGAGTGGCAGGCACAGAGACGTGTACACACATGAACCACAGCTTCACACTTTTGGTTGTTGTTTCTAAAGAAATCACCCGGAGAAAGAAAGCAGATTTGTCACTTCTCCCAGGTACAAACCGCGCTATGGAATTACATCACGTCAAAGATAACTGCGTCCATGAAATATTTACTTGCACTCGTTAAAGGCAAACACTCTGTTTCATAACCAAGATTTTGTGCTGCTTAAGTCAAAAAGCAGGGAAAATTAAGGTTGCAGAACTCCTGGTTTGGATCTGTCATTTCGTGAACTAAAGCCAGGGCGGCTCCCAGCCGCTGGGACGTCCTCCGGGCAGCAGAGGTGCCGGGCGGGTTGTGAGCAGCGCTTTCCAGGGAGCCGCGCCCCAGAGACGTGCGTGACACCCAGGTCTCCTGTCCTCTGACGCCTGCAAACCCAGCGAGTTCCAAGACAGCACTGGCTGAGCCCCGCCAGTCAGGCTCTCCGGACTGTTTTAAATGAAAGGCACCCTCCGGTGCTCACCTTCGAGCAGCCTGGGCATCTGGGAGGGTTTCCGAGGACAGGAAGGCAGTGTTGCAATGGCCAGATATGCTACAGGCCAGTGAACTGTGATCCCAAAGGGATTAGTGCCACCTCCTTGTTAGAAAACCCAGTCTGCAGAACACACAAGCAGAAACACAGAAAATATGTCATCCTGAGAAACTGTGCTGAGAAGGAAAATAAAAATAAGAATTCTTCTCCACCGGGATTGATTTATCAGTCACTTACCTCGATGGGCATTACACACAAGAAACAAAGGGACCCAAGAGCAGCAATTAGGCCAACACAGGCAGACTGTCTTATTTCACAGAGTGGTAGGAACAGTGGGGAACTGTGACTGTGCCTTGCTACCTGCTCCGAAATCCCAGCTCTTCAAAATCACTTAATTGCTTATCTTTGCAGGGAATGTTTACTTCCTTTCTCTGCATTCGCTCTCCCAGAGCCCTGCCTAACAATTCATGTGGTGGAGTTTCTAATAGCTCTTCTCCTGGGACCCCAGACAAATGGAAAGAATAAACCCACATTCAATGAGCCCACATGGAGGGACACCGTGTACCAGGCTTCCTGTCAAGGGCTGGGGGGTAAGAAAAAATCAGAATCTAAAAACTGCAGCATGATTTAGAAAGAGGTTTTGAATACTAAGTCTCCAACATTTTATTGTTATCTCTTAGTTGGAGTAACTGAAAGTCACACTAGTTTAAGCGAAACATAAATGTATCAGTGTGCGCGGCAGGTATAATGATGGCCCCTAACGGTGTGCAGGTCCTAGTCTCCACACTCGTGAACGCGTCACCTTACATGGTGACAGGGGCTTTGCAGAGAACCTCGAGATGATGGGGAGACTATTCTGGACTATCTGGATGGGCCAATCTGTTCACATGAATCCTGAAGAAAGGACCTCTCCTGGCTTTAGTCACAGACATGAAGACAGACACAGAGTCCCCAGGTGGCAACAATAGGGTACAAACAACTAAAAAGCCCGAGTTGTCTTCAAACCCAGGCAGACCTGGTAGTTTCACTCAGTAGTTCCCAGTCAGAGAGTTTGCCCATCAGAGGGCACTTGGCAATGGCTGGAAATGTGTCTGGTCATCATATCCTGGTGCCACGGGATGGTGCTGTTGGCATCTAGCGGGCAGAGGCCGGGGTGCTGCCAAGCATCCTACATCGTATAAGACACGCCCCTCCAACAGAGAATGGTCCAGCCCCAAACACCAACTGTCTCTGTCTTAAACCGTGTAATACTAACCTGTTTCTTGGTCTGTCTTGGCTTTGCCAGGTTTATTCTCAGGTAAGAGCTCCCTGCATGGTAGCAATGCAGCTGCACACAGCTTCAGGCAACAAGGTCACCCTCAGAAACCCCTCTGACAGGTCTGGCAGAAGTCCTGCCCTGCTTCGGTTTGGCCAGCTTGAACTAATCACAGTGGCTGTGGGGAGGGAGCAATATCCTGATTGGCTGAGCCTGGTCACCTGCCCTCCCCAGGGCTGTCAACCAGCTCCCCAGACACCATCATGCACCAGCAGAAGGTGGTCTCCAAAGGAAACAGGAAGGAAAGAAGCCAGGAAGGGTTATTGACCATCTGCTTCAGCAGTAGACAAGGAGTTATTCTGAAGGGTTTTGTGAACACTGTAACACCTTCCACGCGCAGGCCTCTGTGCCTCCGCACCTCCAGGTGGAGCTCTGATTTGATCGGTCTATGAATTGAACACCCTATCAAGGTGTTTTTCAAGAGGTCACAGTGAAATATAACTGACGAGCTGTGTTGTCTAAGTACACGTGACATGAATTTGGGCAATGCAGACTTTCCTTTTAAGAATGCTGGGACAGCCCGGCCGGTGGGGCTCAGTGAATTAAGCACCATCCCACGGACTGCGAGTCCAGGTTTGGTTCCTGGTCAGGGCACAGGCCCAGGTTGTGGGTTGGGTCCCCAGTAGGGGACATGCAAGACGCAGCTAATCGATGTTCCTCTCTCACATCAATGTTTCTCTCTCTCTCTCTCTCTCTTCCTCTCTCTCTAAATAATTAATAAAATAGTAAAAAAAGAGAAAGAAAGAAAAGAATGCTGGGCAGGCAGCCGACCAGCAGGAACAAGCGCCAAAGCCCTGCCAGGAGCACTGTGGCTAGGTCTGAACGACAGCTGCCGAAAATGATGGAGACGAAGGTCCCTCTGCAAAGGCGGCACAGTTCTCTTCACATATAGGTTCCCAGCAGCCCGGAGAGGAGCAGATCCCAGGCCAGGGCAGGGCTGAGCACTGGCTTCCTCCTGTCACACCCCTTCTCCAGCACTGGTCTGCACAGTGTGCAGCTCACCTGGGTTAAGCCTGGTGATGAGCCTGGTAACGAGCCTGGACTTCACAATCCTTCCTGTTTCCTAACTCTGGGACAAACAGTCAGCGTGGCCTGTGATCGAGGATGACACCAATTTCTGTGCACATACTGGGATCAAATTATTATGGGATTCCCATATAAACACGGCCGACGAACCTGGAGACTGACAGCACTAGGGAGGGCAACATGAGAAGTGAATTCCTCTTTTCACACGAGTCTCCCAGAAACAATGTGTTGGCCGTCTCGGGATTCAGGTCTCCCAGGCCAGGTGTCAGCAGGCCTCCTTCTCGGACTCCATCTGCTCTTTCAAACTGCGCCGCAGCATTTTCCCTTCCTTTGTTTGCTTCTCCTTCCTTTCTTCTGTCCTCCCCTCCTCCAAATCCACGAGACACTGCCAAGTCCTCCTCCTGGCCCTCTCTGCTCCCTGCCCCATGCTAACGGTCCCTTCGGAATTCCCACCCACGGCCCTGCAAAGAAAGAATGCAACTCAAAACTGCTAGATATTCAAAATGATTTTTTAAAATCCTTTGAAAAATAACTTTAAACAAAACATTATATATTCATACGAGAAATATCAGAAGACAGCTAGATCCACAGAGATCTACAAAGAGCAATGTATCCACATGAAGCTAACCTGTCTAAACACACTGCAGTGGCTTTATCCCCACTGTGCACATAGGAGTGTGTGGGCTTCCCTGTCTATTACATGAAACACATGCAATGTATACATACAGATACATATATCCAGACTTACTATAATTCCATTTTTGTAAAACATACTATATGTAATATACACTGAACATTTTAATAAGCAATAGAATATTATGGCTATTTTATAACTAGCTTTTTATAACTTACACTGGATATTGTATTTTTCTACTCTAGTTAATGTTGATATTAATCAATGACATCACTGTTAATACATAGTATTATATTAAAAATGTACTATAATTTACCTACTCAATCCCTTATTTTTACATATTTAGTTTTTTGCTGATTTTAGTGTCAATTTTTTTGAGGTTCTGAGCTTGTTTTATTTCATTTTTTTATATTTTCTGATATATATAGTTTTAACATGAATAATTTGACAAAAATAACAGCAATGTACTGTGGTTTGTACATATCAAATTATACGCATATATGGTTTCAAAAATGCAAATACTCATTTCTTGTTCTATAGATTATTTCTTCATATAATTTGCCCATTTTTCTCATGGATTCTTTTACTTTTTTTAAGTATATATTTTTAAAATTATTTATTTTTAATTTATCTTTAATGTTACTCTTCAGATAACAAGGCTAAATGCAGCTTCTGTTTTGTTTTGTTTTGTTTTATTCTCACCTGAGGACACTTTTCCATTTTTTGTTCAGATAGAGTAGGAGGGAGGGAGAGAGAGAAACATCGACGTGAAAGGGACACATCGAGTGGCTGCCTCCCGCACGAACCAACCAGGGCCAGGGACAAACTGCAACCGAGGTACGTGCCCTTAGCAGGAACCGAACCCAGGTCTCTCTGGACCGCAGGCCAACGCTCCAACCTCCGAGCCAAACCGGCCAGGGCTAGATGCAGCTTCTTAACTTTCTATAGTTTATTTAGCCTTCCTTAAGAATGCGTCCTCCCCTGCCACATGGCTGAGTAGTATTAATTTATCGTTAATAGTATTTCAATTTCTTATAGTCTAAACAAGGCCCTTGAGTTAAACCATCAAAATGTAAGTCTCACAAAGGCAGGGATTTTTGCCAGTTTTATTTACTGATGTGGCCCCAGTATGCAGAGCAGCGCCTGGCACAGGGTAAGTGCTCAGTGTATATGTTTTAAAAGACAGAAGCCAGGTGGTCCATGAGAATGCAAACTGCATTTTCCCCTTGTCCCTGCTAACCCCCAGGAAGACAGCTAGTTGTCCAGCCGCCCGAGACGATGGCAGTGGGGAGTGTGCCTCTGCGGGTCGCTGGTCCTCGGCTCTCTGCCGTGGAGCACCTGATCGCCCAGGTTCACCCAGAGCTGGATTCTGGAGTTGGCCCCTGATGACTTGCCTCTGCTCTCCAAGGCCAGACTGAGCCCTGAGTGCTCTCCTCCCAATTCCCTTCTACCCAAACTCTTCCAAATCTGGTGAGCTGTCTGGGCTTTGGCCCTACCTTCCAACCAACCCCTGTGAGCCTACTTGGGCTGTACCTCCAGGCTGTGATCTCATGCTCCCTAATCTCTCCCTGTCAGTTTCTCTGGGTTTCTCCTCAGGACCTAGACATCGCCCCAAGGAGCTCATCAACTCCCCTTTCCCACCAGGGGGCAGCCCAGGACGCTCAGGACTGAGCCCTCTATGCTGTTCTCAGCATGCTCCTCAGGCGACCGGGCACTGTCGTCTTCCTCAGCTTCCAAGGACAGTGAGGCCGAAAATACTACCACTTTTAGCTACGATGTCCACCAGCACCCCAAAACACAGTCACGGGACTTCTGACTTTGGAGATGGAGTACATAAACATATCAACGCTCTCCCCTTTCCCACATCCTACTGGGAATGGAGGGCTCAGCTCCGTCTCCCTCTGCGTCCTCTGTGGCAGGGATGTCGCTGTAACTTACCATCCAAACAAGGACACATCTGAGAGGAAAGGGGGTGCTATGGGAAGAGGGCAGGCTGCATGAGCTGAGCCGTCTCGGCAAGCTGGCCAGTGCGGTCACTCTGGACCTGACGCTCAGGCCCACTGGTCCTTGCTCTTGATAATGGTCATGGAGACTTAAGGGATTCAGAAAACCGACTTTGGTCGACAAAAGATGAACACTGATTCTTTCTCGCCTTTCTACTCTAAAAAGCCTCATCTCTTGAGGCAAATGGATGCTCTGAGTGCTGAGGAAAGTGGCCCATGTACAGAAACACAGAGGAGAAAACCATATGAACACACCCAAAGAGATGAGCACTCAGCCTTACGTTATTCTAAACAATGTAGCAAAGGACACGCGTGGAGTTAAATCATTACACACTTGCTCCGTGGTTTCGTGGTTTTCTTATGCATTTTTTAGTAAGTGGGCTTACAAACACCTGGTAATTATTAAAGAGGCTTGTGAGCGAGGAAGAACATGCTGGAAGCCCACTAAACAACTTCTAATTTCCTGCTTATCATGGTGCTTCTCAACTCCGGTGCCATTTCTTCTCCCGGGCACGCCGCCCGCCACCCCACGCCGCCCCTCCGTGGGAAGTCTTCCCTGACCGCCCGCTCTCCTCCCCAGGCTCCCTCCTCGCGGGACCGCCCTGTGTCACTACATGAGAGTATTTCCCACAAGGTGAGAACTCAGTCGACCGACTTATGCAGCAGAGGCAGAGACCCCACACTGTAGATCAGGACACTGAATTTGGTAAATTGTGGCACAAGCTCTCCCACCACGGTTTCCGCAACACCGTCCACCTTGCCCAGTCTTTCTGCTGCTGTTTTGGTTTGTAAGGATGAAATGACCTAGTAACCGTGACAGTGCCTGGAAGCAGCTGAGGAGCTGAGCAAACAGGGAATTAATGTGAGCCCATCTTCTCTCTACCTGGATCTAACCCTGGGGTAACGAAGACTCGATTTTGTCTAAATTCCCAAATGTCAACATAACATGAAAAGTCTCAATAAATTCTTAATAAACGTCAGCAGAAGTGCCACGGGAGCAACCACCATCCGGCCCTCCATTCGGCCACTTTGCTGGCAAGGAGCAAGGGTGGCCCTGGGCGAGTCTTCTGCCACTTCTGTGTCTAGAGCTGGACCCCTGCTGGGCTGGGGAGGCCTTAAATAGCACCTGTGACTTACAGGTGCAGGCAGCAGGTCTCCATTGTTCTGAGGGAGGTGTAAATGAGAATTGCTCCAAGATCCCTGAGCAAGAACTATGATTACTGGGACATCCCCAATGGACTGAGGTTGACGGGGGTCACAAACCAGAAAAGGATGTCAGGGAGGCCCAAGGGAAACACTGCCGTAGGGTTCGGACCAGTGACCAGTGCCCAACAAAACCTAGGTGCACGCTGAGAAGGGATGTACAGGGCAGAGTGTGGCTAGTAGTGAAACCCCGTGTGGCCCTGGGAACACACCCTGGGGATGTGCGCATGTGCACGTAACAAAGAGCTGCATCGCCAACACTTCGATATATATGGGCCTTTCGTGCAGAGCGTCCAGGATGTGGTGTGTCGTCGACCCCGGGCCCAAGCGGTGGCTGCTAAAGAAAGCTGAGAAGCTGCAGGGGCAGAAAGCACAGCAGGGGCACATCCGGCCACCTCGGCAGTGGGAAGTACTGGAATAGCCATCCTCAAAGTTGGGGACCCCTCTGTGCCCTCCAAACCAGCGCCACTCACGCAGGGACTGGATTCACAGCTGCTGCACTTGCCACACGTCCTCCTAAAGCAGCGATTTCTCACTACGGTTAGACGTTAGCACAACAGCCAAAGGCAACAGAATTAGTGATTCTGACACGAAAAATGCACACCATAACCACAGTCTGGGGGGAGAACTTGAGCTGAAATGAGAGTGATGAAATCTTCATCACACGAGGCCTCAGTGAGCAGTGGCGTGCCGGAGAACTCTGTGAAATCAGTGGGCTTTTGGATTTGAAAAAGTGAGAATTTGCTAGGTGTACCTGTGAACGTATATATTTTTAACATCCCATCATTTGCCGACACACCATCATTTCAAACAAAGCAATTTGGTTGCTACAAGCAACACACTGGCAATTATAACCCCATCCAGGTAGGCTTAGATAGCCCGAGTGCCATGGGTCTCAAAGAAGACAACACACATACTAGAGCTTTCTTCCATTCCAACCAGGCTGTATAAAAGCACATGTGTGTACATAAACTCACACTGTCCTGTCAAAATTATGATGTAGTGGTGGAGAGGGATGCTAAGAAAAGCGGTTACCATAGCAACAACAAAATAATCACCACCACACTGGAGATGTCTGAGTGATTCTGTCTCATCTCTGAGGTTGTTGCCAGAACGACTTGCTCAAGTTATTCTTCAGCAGTCCCGAGGAAGGTCCTGCAGGTACAGGGCTCTGACTGCTCTGACTCACCTGCGTGTGGTCACGCTACAGCGTCTGTGGGCAGGGCGTGTACTGCACCCCCGCTTCAGGAGATCAATCAGATGCCCAGCAGAGCGGATGCTCCGAGAGGAGGGATTTTTCCGTCTTTGTTCTGGGCGGAATCTCCACTATCTAGGATAATGCCTGCCACCTACTAAGTGCTCAATAAATATTTGTGAGATAAACGATCTCTAGGAAAAATACAGCACTAATGAAAATCACAGCTCAGATCTCCACATCATATTTTAATATCTCAACGTCCAGAATTTGGGACAACAGAACTCAGTTTTCAATGTGCTCAAAACAAAAAACAAAAAGCCCTCCAAATAAGATTCCTATATAACACAGCTCGATACTGTATCCCTTCCAATAATCATGAAGTCGTTCAACTGAGACAAGATAGTAGAAGGTTTGAGTACATGAACTCTGGAACCACAACGCCTGGATTTGGACCCTGGCTCTAGCACTGTGTGACCTTGAAGAGATCACTTAACTTCCATGTGCCCCATGTCTCCAAATGAAACACAGAGAGAGAAACAGGACCTACCTCAGCGTTAGCTATTATAATTGAGCATACATCACTGATGACAAGATGAGTAAAACATCCGAAGTTTTTATCACAGCACCACCCACATGGATTATATATCTTGTTGCATGCCACCCGTTGTCTCAACTCAGCAAAAGCTGGAATAAATTTTTCTACAGTTGGAAAGTGGGGTTTAAACTCTACCAAACCTTTGAAGATCATAGCAGAGTGATTACATTGACCTCATTAGCTGTTCAGAAACAGGCTGGAGAGCAAACACGCAGGGATCTGCCGGCAAAGCACAGAAAAGAAGGCGCACAAGGGACTGGGTGAGACCGAGCCAAAGCAGCGGAAAGACAAGGATCCGTGAGCCCCTCACTCTCTGCCCAGATCCTGGTGGCTCATCTCATCTCACCCTAAAAACGGATGGAGCACGGTCTTAGCTGATGGTCACAGACCAGGGAGCTGGTCCTTAGGATCTCAAGACTCTCCAAGGTGGCTGCTTCAACATTAGAAAAGTCCACGCATAATGTGAAAAATGTGGTGACTCATCTCAGAAAACTTGATCCCAGGTCATTTAATTAGTAATATAAAAACGGAAATGAGAAACTATTATTTAAAGGGTTAAGAGACTAGTTGCTTTTCAAATATTTTCTGAAGCCAGTTTAGCAGAGGGAAAGTGATTTATTAGAACATATTCTTGGCAAAGAGAGCATAGAACAGAAATATAAAATTATGCAAAGACATTGAGAGTAAATGAATTACTGCAGTATATGAATCAGTCTTTTTAAAAGAAGCTGTACAGTATAAAATAGACATAGCCTTATAGCTGATTAGATTTACAATGCCATCTTATTTAAACTATGCTACTTGGAGAATAAAATAACTCAATGCTTTTTATATAAAACACCTTAGTGTAATATTTCACAATGAGAAGCCTTGCTTTTGGATTAAATTATGCCAAAACAAGAGTTAGAACTATAGACTATTCCGTGTGTTGGGTGCTAGCCATTCAATCTGTGACGACACTGACTGCCTGGGATTTAAAACCATGTGCATTCTCCACAACTGGGAATTCAGTTTAGAAACTACCAACCTTTGATAATCCGACCACAGGGCAGGCATGAACTGCCAAGTCTCTGTAGCATTCACAAAGCCTAGGGATCTCCGAATAACGGAGTTCTCAGTTCACAGGCGATGTCTCGAGCACAGGCAGGGAGCATACAGTCTTCGTGCACACAGATGTGAAGGACGGCACACGTCCTCTAGGCCGCCCCCGCCACGTGCTGGACCACCTCTTCTCAACCAGCGCTCCTAGAAAAGCGGACACCCTCAGCCTCGGGGTCCTGGGTGGGCACGGGCAGCTGGGCCCCAGGATGGCCTCATCCTACGTGAGTCTCGTCAGGGCTCTGATCCCTCCACGGGCCCAGGCAGGTATCACCTCGGTTGAGTTCAACCATGATGCAAAGGCAGGAGGCCTGAGAGGTTCTAGCTGGTCCCACACAACGTGAACAGGAGTTCAGAAGAAAACAAAATACATGGGGACAGAGGAGATTCTGTGGCCACACAAGTATGTAAATAGTGAGGCCCAAGTAACAGAGATTTCGTCGCTGCAGAACTCTGAGAACGTCTCTAACACGCCAAAGGCCTTGACGAAAGGCGCCCGACACCCCGTCGCCCGCCCCCGCCCCCTCGCCAGCGCCCGTCTTCACCCCGCTCCAGCAGGTGGATGACGCAGGGGACCTCTGGGGACGGCTGCCTTGAGCATGTAACTTGTGTCACCTGCTGAAGGCCTTCTAAGCACTTGAGTTACATATGAATTATCATTTTTTAAATAAATGTATAAAGAAAGAGGGGTGACTCCAGTTGGGGTTCCTAACGAGGGGGATGCTTTATGACAGAATGGACCGAAGGAGACCTGGGAGAAGTGGCTGATGGCAGATCTGGAAGGCCTAGGTTTCCCGTTTCCCTCCTGCAGCATCCAGGTGTGTTTGCACACTGCGTGTCCCCCGTTCCGTCCGAGGAGCGCGGCGTGGCCACTGGCTGCCGCGGGCACAGGGCATCCGGGCTCCCTCGCAGGCGGACGGGACGAGCAAACAAGGCAGCTAAGATGGAACTCCCACTTCCACAGAGGGAGCCAGACAACAGAAACGCTGATGTAGAAAATGAATTCAGACGTAAAATTACATTACGCTGTTAAGTGTGATACATCGGCCGCGTAATGTGATAAAGACGCAGTGGCTACTCTAAGGAGACGACAGGAGCTCGTCTGAGAAGACGAGACAAAGCCAGCGAAGCCGAGATCTGGGCAAAGAGATTTCCTTACCAGACAGACAGACGCAGATGCTGAGACAGACACGAGCGCAGGGAGACGAGGGACAGAGCCAGGCAGCGGGAGCCCCGAGACAGGACACGGCAGGAGATGAGCCTGGAGACCAGGGCCGGGCAGACGGCGGGGGCCCCCACACCCCACTGGTAAGGCTGGGATGTTCAGCCGGTTTTAGCAGAAAAATGCCACACCATGGTTTCTGTTGTTAAAAACGGGTCCTGCTGTGTGACAGCAGCAGGAGAAAGGCTCAGGAACGAAGCCGTGTAAGTCACAGACAACCATGGTAGGTGCCTCCTCAAACTCAGGGCCTAGGAGGCCGAATGCTGGCGGAGGAGTCAAAGTGGAATTCACCCAGCTAAGGGATGAACAGATGTTCTGTCACACGGCTGCACTTCACCTCACGGAGGATTGTCAGAGGAGATAGCGTCATCCCAAATAAATGATGCAAAGAAAGAACACGTTTGCTTGAATAGTATTTTGTCCAGGGTGCCATTCTCCTTCCTCCTTTTTTTTTTAATCCTCACCCGAGGACATTTTTGCATTCATCTTCAGATAGAGCAGGAGGGAGACAGGGAGGGAGAGAGAGAGAGAGAAACATCCATGTAAGAGAGTCACATCAACTGGTTGCCACCCGCACAACCCCAACCGGGGCCGGGGACAAACTGCAACCGAGGTACATGCCCTTGGCGGGAACCGAACCCGGGTCTCTATGGACCACAGGCTGACATTCTAACCACTGAGCCAAATCGGCCAGGGCTGCTTCTTCCTTTTTAAAGACTTATTGTTAAATTTTTATTTATTGATTTAAGAGAGAAGAAAGGAAAGAGAGAGAGACACTGATCTGCCTCTCCACCCGTTCATGCCCAGTTGCCTCTTGTCTACGCCCTGACCAGGGATGGAACCCACAACCTTGGCATATGGGGACAAAGCTCTAACCAACTGAGCCACCCCGCCAGGGCAAGGGCACCATTGGTCTTAACACCTTCTTTTGAATCTTAAAGAAAAGAAAAAACAAACTTGAAGATAAAACTTAAAATGTTAACTACGTAAGCACGCTTCCTCCAGTAGAACTCAAGTGTGCATGGGAGCCAACTTCTTTGAACTGGCAGGGCTTCGCCCTGATTCTTACTCAGTCCCACACGACAGCTGCCCGCAGAATGACAACTTACCATGTTTAGAAACCCTTGAGAGTAAAAAGAAACACTGTAAAGTAAAACCTAATTAATCCTGACCCTATTATATCAGAGTATGTAAAAATTTGAATCTGGTAATCTGAATCTGTATTTTGCTTTATCGAATTAAAATAATTCTGATCTACAAACTAGCAATTAAAAAATAATTGGAACCCTGGACAGTTTGGCTCAGCGATTAGAGCGTTGGCCTATGGACCAAAGAGTCATGGGTTCGATTCTGGTCAAGGGCACTTACCTAGGTTACAGTTCGGTCCCTGGCCCTGGTCGGGGTTGTGTGGGAGGCAACCAATGGATGTGTCTCTCTCACATGTCTCTCTCTCTCTCCCCTTCTCCCCCCCCCCCCTTTCCCATTCTATCTTAAGATAAAATGGAGGAATATCCTCAGGTGAGGATTAAAAAAAAAAATTGGGGGTGGGCCAGATTCAATTTGAAGACAACAAACCATATAGAAATATATTTGTACAGAACTAACACAGTAGTTACAAAGTACTCACCTATTTATTTAGCAGGCCACCAAAAAATCTCCATTACATTGTCAGCTACTTTGAGGTTGCCTACATCTTAGTAACTGCATGTATTCATTTAAAATATGTCCCAGTTGAGCCCAGCCAGTGTGGCTCAGTGAACTGAGTGTCGTCTCATGGACTGAAAGGTCCGGGTTCAGTTCCCAGTCAGGGCACAAGCCCAGATTGCAGGCTCGATCCCCAGTACAGGAGGCTGATCAATATTTCTCTCACATTGATGCTTCTACCTCTCTCTCCCCCTTCCTCTGTCTCTAAAAAAAAAAAAAAATCAATAAAACATATTTTTAAAAAATATTAACTATAAAAAAATATTTCCTAGTTGAAAGTCTTCAGTTATTCTAGCTGGCTTTAGAATATGTATAGTTCCTACAAAAGTCTGAGGTTGGCTCAAATCGCATGAAGTCAGCTTGTTTTCACACTTCGGTATAACACTATGTACAACAGACAACACAGAACAGACATTTTATTCAGTCACTTAGAGATCTGTTTCTTTCTAAACTTATAAGCGGATTACGCTCCGCCATTCAGGTGTAAAAATGAAGCTGAATCCAAGGCAGAGAGGAGCTCCTCCCCGGGAGGCCGGAGGCCTTGGGCAAACCCGGGCTGGCCCCTCTGGAACCCATCTCTGGGCTCCCCTCACCAGTGAAAGTGAACCCCACCTCCTGATCTGTTCAGCTCCGGGGGAATCCAGCCGTAACCAGGGTCCCCGGGAGAACCTCCAATCAGTTTAGCGTAAATATAGTACGACTGGACTCGATTTTAAAGCAGGCGGTTAGTCACAAAGACAGCAACTGAAATCACCGTGTAATGCAATCACGCTAGCTCTGATCTTCGGTTACACGGTAGTATAGGATGATTTAATTAAATAAGAAATGCCGGATTATTTTTTTTCCTGTTGCCAAATATTTTAGGGACTTGTGTCCAATTAAAAATTAAAACTTGGCCACATATACCAATAGGATAATTATATTTTTCAACATCTGTCTTTCAGTCCAAGCCAAAAGAAAATAATATTTACAGAAGAGCATATTGAGACAAAATACACTGCTGTCTTTTCCTCTAGTTGAATTGGTGAACATCACCATCACACAATTTGCCTTTTAGGTGGTGTAGCAGTGAGGAACGCTGAGACCTCATGACTCATCAAGGACAGGCCTGCTTTGCTGAAATCAAGTCATTGTGCTGATGAAGCACAAATCCGGGTTCTGTTCTTAGGAGCCAGGGGAGCCGGTGGCTGGGGAGCCAGGAAGTAGTGTACCCCACACGTTTCAGAGAACAAAAGCATCTCTGAATAAACAAACGAACGGCCTTTGAGGAGAGAAAGCCTGGATATTGTGGGAACTGAAGCATCAGGAGTGTAGAACAGAACGAGCTGTCATCTCCTCCTCAGATTTTTAATATGAGAGATGGTCATCTCCATAGCGAGTTTTACCATATTCACTGCAAAGAAGCAGAATGAATCAAATCACCTCTGGAAATGTCTTCCAACTCCGAAATCCACTGGTTGGATAACTCAAAGGGTAACCAAAGTGCAACACCGGAGTTCACCCAGTTTTCCTGGAAGGTGACTGAAAGGTCCATTTTGAAAGCATAGCACATACCTCAGTGACATAATAAACGGTACAGAAACAGAATGTAAAACGTACAAACACTCCCCTGAAGAAAATCTGTCCTCAGAGTGGAACGGCCCCCAAGGAGACATGAAGGTGTTTCTCTGCCAAGTCAGAAACACGTAAGCGATTTCCATGTTACAGCAAAAAAGGCCATCACACAGCCAAACTTAACATGTGGCTGCGTCTGGCTAAGACTGAATTCTAGCAGCACGTAAAGAAACTTACATTATTGTGAAGAACTTAACAACGTTAGTGCTTTAAATAGTAAACGTTACTTCTTATAACTCAGACATCAAGCAAACTGTGCATGTTTATCCCCAGAAATCAAAGACTGACACTAAGATGAACATTAAAGTTGACTGTAGCCAAAATTCAAACGTAAGGTATAATCTCATTCTTGCTAAATTCACAAGCTCAGGGCAGAGTAAGTCTACAGATTTTACAAACAGCCAACGTAATATTATTGGTAGTAGTTATCTGGGGTTGAAATATAATATTAAGATGATAATTATATGTCACGATTAAACAATGCTATTATAAATCCTGTGAAAGCTCTACCTCTTTAAATTATATCACTTCCTAGTAGAAAGTAAGCATGTAAATCAATTAAATAAATTAGCTCTTGCTAACCGGTTCGGGAATAAAATTAATTCAGACTTGGCCTCAAGAAGGGGCCACAAACCTGGGACAGACAACAGGGTGGAGAAGAAAAGCCCCGCCCTCTGACGGCATCTCTGTGCTGGGATCACAGTCCAGCTGGAATTTAGCGGCCAAGCAAACACACATGCAGGCTGGTTTAAATTGGCTACTCTGATCTAAAAGACACAAAGACTTGCAAAAATACTTTGTATACACACTTCTTATTTGACTGATTCCTAGGAACACTAATAAACAACATCTAGCAGAGAACAATTTTCATCCGTCTTCCCAGATCTAAGAACCCTCTGTGCTCCCAGGATTACCATGTGAGGAAGACGGAGAAGAAAAGGTTTCTGAGTGATTCCAAACCAGTAGCCCTGCCCCAGACTCAAACCTCAAGCTGCTCTCTATTGCCCTCTAAAGGATCTCAATATCACAACAGGAAAAGAAGGACGGCTCAACTTTGAAATCATTGCACACTTCTTATTCACTTATTTCTGATGACTTAGCAAACGAATGTGAAATTGATTTAAAATGAGCATTTCTTGCATATAAGACTCAGAACTCTTGAGACGTAGGTTTTTACATTTCAACCACCATAAAGAAATCATGCAAAAATCTTGTCACAGATTGTACACCAACGATTAAGCATAATTAACCCAATAGTCCATCCCCCAGGTCTGTCCACTTCCTGGAGTTTACACATCCACTATCTGAAGGTACTAGACCAACCACTCTCTGCAAAGTGTCTCTAAGTTATAAAAGCTATGACTCAGTGATTGTTAAATGTATTGATTAGAAACTCAAATGAGAGAAATGAACCAGGTATGGTGAAGACTGTGGCAAACTGGAGATCTCCTGTCCATGAAAGAGGTTCTTGTTAATTATATGGACACTGCATTGCAATATCATATGATATTTTAATAAAGAAAAGTAAAAAAAAATTACAAAAAATATCCATGTTTTATGTTTATTTTTATTTTTAAATTTTTACTGATTGATTTGAGAGAGGAAGGGAGAAGAAAAAAAAAAATCAATGTGCTTTTCCACTTATTAATGCATTCATTGGTTGATTCTTGTATGTGCCCTGACTTGGGATCAAACCCACAACCCTGGTGTATCGGGACAATGCTCTCACCAACTGAACTACCCAGTCAGGGCCTATATGTTTAAATTACCTCAAAACACTGTATTGGGAAAAAGAAATCATGACAATAAATTGGATTTAGCCCACCAGAGCAGACATACTACTATAAGATCATCTATTGATGGCAACTGCAAACCAAGAGAACAGCCCGAGCAGGAAAACTCATCCGTCTCTGCTGCAGAAGACCTCCGGTCAGTAGGGGCAGACGGCAGATGCGGTAATGTGGAGATGGCTTAAATCTGCCGCCAGCCCCTTGGTGGGGTCTTTCATCTCAATTTTGAAACAAAGTGGCTTTCTATAGCATATTAAAGCAGAGCTTAACCACTCGAAGAGACTGGCTATTCCTTCCTCTGCTGGCTCAGTCAGATGGATATTCCCCAGAGGGAAAAGGAGGAAGGGGCACAGGCCCCGTCACCACCGCTGTTATAACCCTCCCAGGGCAGGGTGAGCACAAGTCTCGGTCTGTTGAGCCCAGGAGTTTCAGCCTCAATTCCTATTTCACTCTTCCCCATCTCGGATTAGATTTAAACTTCAATTCACTCTTCCTATCAGCATGATGGCCTTCCTTACGTCCATTTATCTTTTTAAAAAAATAAGTGCATACTCTCAGGCCGTCTTCTCTATAGCCAACAGACCATGGGCTATTGAATCAATTCAGCAAAGAGGACAAGCTGACAAGATGCCAACGTGTCCCCTTTGCAGGTTAAACAGATTGTCTTATCTATATAACCTTTGCTATCATTAGTCAAATCGCTATTTCAGCAGCATTAAAAACCGTTCCCAACTCAAATGCATGACCTTTGAAGATTCCTGAAGAAAGCAGATGTCCTAAAATCTAATGAAAGGACCCAATCCCTTTCAATATATGTATGGGTTCATTAGAAATTCCTGGGGTGCTAAATCCAGCATCAAAGCTGGAGTTACAGCCTGAGAGAGAGAGAGAAAGCAAGTGAGAGAGAACAAATCCGAAAATTATCCTACTGACCATCGCAATTCGCGTGAGAGTTCATATATGTATATATTTATCCTCGCCCAAGGATATGTTCATTGATTTTAGAGAAAGAGGAAGGGAGAAGGAGAGAGACATACAGAGAGGGAGAGAGAGACATCGATGTGAAAGAGGAACATCAATCAGTTGCCTCCTGTACACGCCTTGAGTGGGGATGAAACCTACAACCTAGGTATGTGCCCTGACAGGGAATCAAATCTGCAACCTTTCGGCGTACAGGATGACGCTCCAACCAATGGAGCCACCCAGCCAGGGCTATATATTAAAGAATACATGTACATGTGTGTACAATTTACTTGACGCTTTGGCCAAATTGTTACTGATTATTTAATAATAAATTACTCCTGAAGGAGATACAAAGTTAAATTTAAAGACCAAAGAATATCATTTAACCTCGAAAGATTTCTTCAGGTCCCTATTGGAATTGTGCTATATTCCTAGCATAACTTTTCCTTGAAAACGAATGAATGAGAGCCCTACAGACTGCTTTGTTTAAAATGTCACTTTATCAATTGCTATCTGATAATAGGCAAATTCAAGCAGAATTTATGCACTGTTTAGGTCTCACTTTAAAAGTGAATAAAGCCCTTGTTTAAAAGTTTTTTTTTTTTTTAAGGACAGGAGGTAATACCCGTATGTAAAGCAGTGACAGCAACACAGGGCCGACAGGAAGTGAGGGGCTCTGGGGTGCCATGGACTTGATATATTGTGTTGAAATTAGAAACCAGAAGAATCAGTAATGTTGCAAAGGGTCAAAGGCCTTCTGAGGACTCCACTGATGCTCAGACAGCACTGAATTTGGTCTCCACAGCTCTTGCTAAGGATCCTCTGACCCAGCGGAAATTCCCTGAGCTGGTCTAAAAAGTAACCCCCAGCCCTGGCCGGTTTGGCTCAGCGGTTAGAGCGTCGGCCTGCGGTCCTGAGAGACCCGGGTTCAGTTCCCGCTAAGGACATGTACCTCGGTTGCAGTTTGTCCCCGGCCCTGGTCGGTTGTGCGGGTGGCAGCCACTCAAAGTGTTCCTTTCACATCGATGTTTCTCTCTCTCTCTCCCTGTTCCTCTCTCTCCCTCCCACTCTACCTGAACAAAAAATGGAAAAATGTCCTCGGGTGAGGATATAAAAAAAAAAGCTTTTGCCCTGGCCGGTTTGGCTCAGCGGTTAGAGCGTCGGCCTGCGGTCCTGAGAGACCCGGGTTCAGTTTCCGCTAAGGGCACGTACCTCGGTTGCAGTTTGTCCCCGGCCCTGGTCAGTTGTGCGGGTGGCAGCCACTCGATGTGTCCCTTTCACATCGATGTTTCTCTCTCTCTCTCTGTTCCTCTCTCTCCCTCCCACTCTACCTGAGCAAAAAATGGAAAAATGTCCTCGGGTGAGGATAAAAAAAAATAAAATAAAATAAAATAAAAAGTAACCCCCAGCCCCAGAGTAGCAAATCAATGGTCACTATTGTCAACAGCCCACGGAAGACCAAACAAAGGGCAACACATACTGAGCAAGGAGACCGTCCTCTGCTAATCCTCATTTACAACAGAAGGATCACACATTTCAATACAAATAAGTAATTTAACAAAGATAATATTAGTAATTTAACAAAGATAATATTGAACCATCACTTAAACACAGACTGTGCCAGGCACTGTGCCAGGCACTTGACAGTCCTCCGGTGGCTCTGAGGCTCTGTCTTCGCCCCTGGAGATGAGGCGGCCTGAGTAAGGCCCCGGGGTGAGCACCGAGCAGCAACCAAGCCCCTTCTTCCCTAAGATGCTCCGACAACCAGAACTCTCACACACAGAATTCCCAAGAACAACAATGACATTTTTTAAAGTGAATTCTTACCACAGGAGGACTTCCATTTCTATCCTTCTCTCTCAAACCCGTAAGAAAAGTTCCCGGACACAAGCAGCCTCGCCCATCTGGGAACCGCAGGTGGTGATGTTGGGGCCCAGGTGACAAGAACAGAGCGCCCGTTAACAGGATACTACTAATTTCAAAGACATGCCATTCGCAAATATAAATACCTGTGTTCTCACCAGCACAAACTGATTATTAACTGTTCGCTTCAATCCTTTTAAAATGCATGAGTGGATGGATGGACAGACTGGCCCACGACTAATAACAAAGCAATTTCTTCAGGTAGGGAACACATCAATCTTTGGAACTAATTCACTTGTTCACCAAGTACGCCTTGAGTAAGAACCCAGCAATGTGCTAGTCGCTGGGGATCTAAAGGGCCCAGACAATGATGTGATGTTGCTCCGATTGTACAGCTGCTCCAACAGGGGTGAGCACAGTGCTGCACGGGGACACTCAGCCCTGTCCAGAAGACACTGAGGGCGCCTTCCTTCACGCTGGCCCATGTCTAGCACCAAGTGAGCAACATCAGTGAGCTGCGGGGTCTGAATGCCTGCTCTACGGCTCCGGCCACACCTCATCACCACTTGCTGCCACACGTGGCCAGGCCTCCAGCTCTTCTGAACAGGCAGGAGACGAAGACTTTAGATGAGTAGTAGGTGGCTGGGGTCAGGTCACAAAGGTCCAGGTGTGTCGTGTCAAATTAGAACCAATCACATGTTTTCAACAAAGAAGTGAGGTCTTCAGATTCCACTCATGGACATCACTCTAGCTCCATGTGACAAATGGGATGAAAAGGGGTGAAGGTGGAAATCTGAAGTTTCACTTAACCAGTTACTGAGAACACGCCCCCCTCCCCCTCACACGCACACACACATTAGCCCATGGAACCAGCCTCATTAGTCCTTCTAAAAATAGGTTCTGCATTCCCTTACAATTTTCTAACTTAATCAGAAAAATTCATTGCAAGTAATAGTGTTTTCAAAAGCTCCTAAGTTTTCTTTCTTCCTTGTGCCAATGGCTTCAGGCCACATCTTCTCACTAAAGTTCCAAAGTGTTTAAATCACAGGTTTACATTGAAACAAGCACTCATTTGTCAATATCCTCCAGGACTGGTAATGGTTTTCGTGTTTACCCAAAGCCTTGATAGTAATGTATACTCAGTATACTCAGGCACTCCCACCTGCACACACACACACATACCAACCAACAGCTCATACTCACATCTCTGTCAGGGAACACCACAGATTGGCTTCCACTGGGGGTGCCTTTAAGGTTTTTAAAGTAATCAACTGATACTGATGCTAAAAACATTTTCTAAGTGCTAGACACTGTGCAAGGTACATTTAATTTAATCCTTGCATGAATCCTAGGAGGTTAGTACAATTACTAACCCCATTGTCCAGGTACAGAGAGCAATGCGCTTGCCAAAGGTCATACATCCACTATGATGCTAAGCTCTGAATCTGGAAACCCTGACTCCTACCCGTTTCTAAATGCCATGCCGACTATATCAGGTGCAAGAACAACAAAGGTTGTTTTTCAAAGGTTTCTGCTGTTATGTATCAATGACAAAAACAGCAACAGCAGGCATTACCACGGGAATACACTGGGCGAATCAAGTACCACGTTGAATAGTCTACATCATCACCTTTCATTTTAAGAAATGATTCTCAGAATCCTTGTGCCTATGTTCTAAGACAATGCATGTATTTTTTTTTTTTCATTTTAGAAAAATCCAACACACCCCACACATGCTTCTCATTTCAATAAATATTTTTCTTTTTTCCAACAGAGAGCAAGTAAGGGCTTTGGAGCATGAGTTTTTCAAGTGGATTTTGGCAAACTCTATAGTCGTTGAGACTCTCTGTTCTCATCTAGGTAATGAAGAGTCCACTGTCCTTTCCCAGACCTCTTAGAGGTTGCCGTAAGACATCATCTGTGAGTGTGTGCACTGCCCAGTACTTGGAATGGTAAGTGCACAACAACTAAGCATCATTTTATTCAAGACAAGACCAGCAGTGTAACTGTTTTCTCACCCTTTTCAGGAATTCCAGTCTGTAAGAATTGTCCTAAGACCCATAATCAGGTTTCCACTGGATTCTGCTGAGTTGATAGGCTTCTCTGTCCCTGCACCTCTGAAAACCTAATGGCATTTGTCAATTGGACAAACAGGCTTAAGACACTGCTGTTAACTGAAGAAACCTGCTAATCGACAGTATGTCTAGAAAATGTTTATAAACAAACTCTGAAATAGCTGCCCACATAAACATATGAAAAAGATCAGCTTCTGAAGAAATGGGGTTAAAAGGGAGGTAGTGTAAAGTAAGCCCCGTTTTATCGACCACTGAAAAATCCTGTATGTTTACTACAGGCAAAGGTGTTGGCACACAGCCCTGATGCTGGCTACATACAAACATGACCCTCTTCTATCATCACACCTCCAATTTCCCTGAGATCATGTTTTAAAATAAGTAATACAGCCCGGCTGGTGTGGCTCAGTGGTTGAGCGTCGACCCCTGCACCAAGAGGTCGTGGATTCGATTTCCGGTCAGGACACATGCCCACGTTGTGGGCAGGATCCCCAGTGGGGGGCATGCAGGGGGCGGCCAATCGATGTTCTCTCTCATCGATGTTTCTCTCTCTCTCTCTCTCTCCTTCTCCCTTCTACTCTCTCTAAAATCAATAAAGAAAAGTAAATAAATAAAAGAAAAGAAATAATATATCTTTACTCCTGTGGTGATAATATCCATATCTTGGCATAAAAGTTCTTTCCAAATCTATGTATTCATTGAACTGTGTATCAAGTTTCTCCTATGTGCCTGGTACTGTACAATGAGGAGACAGTCTAGAAGAATCCTAAGGGTCTGTCCAGCCAGATCATATTCCACCATCCCCCTTCTAAACAACCAGAAAGAATATTTCAGAGGCAGTCTTAAATCTAAAAACCGTTTCCACTCATCTCATTAAGTTTCCCTTAAAGTAATTTTTCTTTATCTATATTTAGTATACATTCATTTTCTTATGTTGGTTCTCAAATCATAAGAAAAAGAAAAGAAAGCGTGGGGAGAATTAATTTACACATAAGAAAGATATATATTCAGAAGACTCAGTGTGTGGGCTTTTGTTCTTCTACTTCTTAAAAAAATGAGACTTCACACTTCTTCCCCAGAATTCTGGTAAGCAGAGTCACTTGGTTTTTTGGTGTGTGTGTGTGTTAACACCTCTTTCAAATTGTTCATTACAAATCAGTTTTTAGGAGAAGCAAAAAACATCTTGAACATCCACTAACAGAGAAAAGGAGAGCTGACTATACCAGAGAATTTTAGGACCAGAGGAACGATATAGGATCATAGGCCGTCTACCTAGTGTCTCCCAAACCACACCCCACAGAACTAGTTTACATAGGTCAGATGATGTCACTGGACCGTTCAGGTCCGATCCTGGCTTCCCGGCACGTGGAGGGCCAGAGGGTGAGGGCACCCCGTGAGCGCTCCAAGACCACTTGCTAGTGCGTGGAATGGAGACATCAGCATGAACAGAGATGGGCTGAGTAGGCGTCTGGCGGCACCTGGTCTTCCATGAATGCGTCTGATTAGAATGAACTCTTATGTAGCTGCTGGCATTGGTGCAAGGGTTTCAGTGGTACAGAAAAATACTCATGAGAGAAGGTTGAATTAAGGAACATAAGACGTAGAATTTATTGTACCATAGGATCTTAACTTCAACAAAAAGAAAGATGATCAGGGGACATGTTAAAAAATTTAAAAGTAAGGATGACGTGCCCAAGTATTAACAGTGAAATCTCTGAGGGATGAGATTATGGCTGATTTAGTTTTTAAGTTTTAAAAAATTGTGATAAATATAAATATATAAAACATAAAATTAGCTACTTAAGTGTGCAAGTGACTGGCAGCAGTCGCATTCACAATACTGTGCAACCATCACCACTTCTTCCAAAAATTTTTCAGAAGTATCTCAATAAAACAGGGAGGGGGGTTTCTACATCAGCTCGAACAGAAATGCTGTGATTATTAGGCAATCCGTCCACATTCCCTCCCTCCTCCCAGCCCCTGGTAACCTGTCTCTATGAATGTGTCCATTCTGGAGATTTCATATAAGTGGAATCATATTATCAGTCCCTTTGTGTCTGGCTTATTTCAATTAGCATAATGTTTTCAAGGTTCATCTACAACTGATATTTTTTAAAATATGCTTTCGTGTAGGTGGTTTTTTTAATCATGAAAATGTTATCTATGGGAAATCACTAGGCTTTGTGTTTGAAATAAGGAGTGAGCGTGAAGGGAAGGCATCCCCACGGGACGGACAGGCGGAAAAAGGCGCCGGGCGCCACCGCTCCATGGGAACGGGCACTAGAGAGCAATGTCAGCCGTCAGCCTGCTGCTCCAGGGTCTGGAGCCCAGGGCCGCTCCCAGCTCCTACCGCAGGGTCCATCCACTGACAGAAGCTCAGAGCACGCTACTTACGATTGGAGCCCTACTTTCACAGGCGAGCGAATTGTGCGTGATTTGGCAGGTTACAGACATGCACAGACAGCAGCTGTCGTTCTGAGGAAAGCAGGCAGAACCAAATGTAATTCCTTACCTGGAAACACAAACACAGCACATGTTAGAGTTCCACTGGCATCATGATGTGTCTTTCTCAGTCGCGTAAGCCACGCTTGAACCAATGATTTCTTCTTCGCGTGGGAGGCTGACAGTGGCGCGTGGGGACTGAATTCTTAACTCAGTGCACACTCATTCCCAAGTCAAGGCTGCTGTCCTGTGAGTGTCCCTAACGCATGTACGTGAAATCTCTGTGCCAGACATAACTCAGAGTTGACAGCAGTTATCAACGGTGGAATTAATCATTTCTAGGACACAGTGATCATGTGATCAAATGGACCCTCAATTTCCACTTGAAATCCCACCTAACCCCTGAATCCATCCACGCACTAGTTGAACATCTATCTATTTGCCAGCATGACATCCACTGAGCACAATGTATGCCTGTTGATGATACACAGAAAGAAATCATCATTCTAGCCATCAAGGACTTCACAGTCTAACGTAGAAATAAATCATATTCAAGCTTCTTCCCTTTTTTTTTTATCCTCACCTGAGGACATTTTTCCATTTTTTGTTCACATAGAGTGGGAGGGAGAGAGGGGGAGAGAGAGAGAGAGAGAGACAGAGACAGAGACAGAGACAGAGACAGAGACAGAGACATGAAAGACATCAAGTGGCTGCCTCCCACATGACCAACCAGGGCCAGGGACAAACTGCAACCGAGGTACGTGCCCCTAGCGGGAACCGAACCCGGGTCTCTCTGGACCACAGGCCGACGCTTTAACCCAGTGGTTCTCAACCTTCCTAATGCCATGACCCTTTAATACAGTTCCTCATGTTGTGGTTGTCCGATAGCCTGGGGACTGGGGCCAGGCAAACTGCTCAACCATTACCTCCCTTACCCAACCTTAACTCCCGCCCCATTCCAGGACTGTTTGCCCGGGCTTATAGACTCACATTCCATTATGACAGAGGCTCCCGTGCGTAAACCCGCAGAGCCAATCCCTAAGGGACAAATTCCAGCTGCAACGGGCAGATATAAGAATCACAAACCCCAGCATGGGGCGCGGCTTCCAGGACTCGACCCCTAGGACTCGACCCCCGGAGTCTGTGAACCCGCCGGAGTGTACCCAATAAAGCCTGATCTGGTTATTCGGCTGTTTGGCTCTCCAGTCTCTTCTCATCTTTTCGGCGGCGCCTCGATTCCTTTCAGTGGTGACCCCCAACCATAAAATTATTTTCGTTGCTATTTCATAACTGTAATTTTGCTACTGTTATGTTTCAGGCGCCCCCTGTGAAAGGGTCATTCAATCCCCAAAGGAGTCGCGACCCACAGGTTGAGAACCGCTGCTCTAACTGCTGAGCCAAACTGGCCAGGGCAACTTCTTCCCTCTTTACTAGTCAATTCCTGGACAATAACTGTATTAGTGTCCAGTTCTTCTGCCTAGCCAGCCACTGCTTCAGTAAGTACGCGCAGGACACCTGTGTTCGGGCTCGCCACGCAGCAGTGAGCGTCCTGCCCTTGGCGAACGCCCAGTCCAGCAGCAAACACACACTCAGAAAAGCAGGTGTGGCGGGAGGCAGGACAGGGAGGTCCAGTCTCAGGTAACAGAGGCCTCCTGGACCACACACCTAAACTGACAGCGGGTGAACAGCAGTAAGAGGAGGTGTCACCTGCATGTATGGGAGTGGTTCTCAAAGTGTGGCCAGGGGGTTCCCAGGACCCTGTCAGATGTGTTTCCTAATAATACTACCACATAGATGCATTTTCAGCCCCGTTTTCTCACAGTACCCAGCGGTGTTCCCCAGGGGCCATGTGGCCGCAGACATCACAGCCAACTGGAAAGGAAGCAGGGACGAGATGCCAGCCGACCGCTGTCGGACTAGAGCAGAGTGGCACAAATGTAAAGAAATGCCATTTATAACTTTTTATTTCTCAGTTTTAATTTCTAACAAGGCATATAAGAAACAAGAACCCTTCTGTGTTCTCAAATATATTTATGAGTTTAAAAGATTAAACTACAGACTTTAGATAATATATTGATACTGATTTATCAATGGTGACAAATGTACAGTGATACCTCGGTTCTCGAACGCCTCGGATTTCGACCAAATCGGTATTCGACCAGGAGATTCGAGAAACTTTTGTCTTGGAATCCGAACAAATATTTGGAACTCGAACTTCCGAGATGAGCCGAGTTGAGCCGAATGGCGTTCATTCGGCCCAGCGCGCCTTGCTCGCGTCATCAGTGTGAGTGCAGAGAGAGAGTCACGCTTTGTGGAGAGAGTCACGCTTTACACTGAATTTAACCCTTAGACATACTGTACACTTTTATTTCTTGTTGAGACTTATGTTTTTCTACATATTATATACAAATTAGGCCAGTAAATAGGCATTTTCTGGGGCTTGGAACAAATTAATCCAGTTTCCATTATTTCCTATTGGGTTTCATTGCTTCGGTTCTCGAACAATTTGGTTCTCGACCGTCCTCCTGGAACGAATTATGTTCGAGAACCGAGGTATCACTGTATACACTAACAGCGATTTCCAACACTATGTCGTGAGAATTTTTAAAACATGCAATACCTATTTAGTCAGGGGCACTGACCTCTTCTCCCTTAGACTGTCAAATTTAAAAAATGACAACAGCAAACACAACTATAGCCATCAGGTGTGAATGAATCAAAATTATACCTATTTTGGGGGGAAAAAATTATTATTTTTTTATCTTTACCCGAGGATATGTTTACTGATTTTAGAGAGAGAGGAAGGAAGAGAGAGAGAGAGAGAGAGAGAGAGAGAGAGAGAGACATTGATTGGCTGCCTTCTGCTCGTGCCTCGACCAGGAATCAAACTTGCAACCTGAGTATGTGCCCTGACCAGGAATCAAACCCGCCACCTTCTGGTGCACAGGACAACACTCCAACCTACTGAACCACCCGGCCAGGGCAAAAAATATATTATTATTTTGCTGCAGGATTTTAGTAATTAGTTTATGTGTGCCACGAGACGAAAAACGTTGAAAACAGATGCACTAACAAAATTGTTGAGTGGGGGTAATACGTGGGAACTCTCTGCGCAATTTTTCTGTAAACTTAAAACTGCTCTAAAAACTAAAGTCTATTGAAAGAGAGACCCAGTTCCAAAGGCTGAGACCACAAAGTTCGAGAACCCCTGACCTACAGAAGAGCAGAACTGAGGCCGGTGATGGAGCTGGGCGGAACCGTGCAGGGTCCTCTACCCAGACGAGAGGCGGGGCCAGTGGATCGAAGGCGCCGCCCTAAGAAAGCTTCACAGGATACTGCCTCCCAGCATTAGCCGGAACCAGGCCTGCTCTCCCCTCCGATGACGGCGCAGAAAGTCACAGAGACCAAGCCACGAGCACGGGCTGCCAGCCCCTTTGCAGCAGAATTCAGACATCCCATCTCTTCAAGTTTGCTCTCACCAAGACCAGAAGAATTAAGGTGCCATTTTAATACATACCAAGTAACTAGAAAAGTGTCCTCAGAGAATCAGAGAGGAGCGGCACTAAGCCAGCTCATGTCCACGGAAGTCACTTTCTCCAGTGGCAGGAGAAGGAACCATTCTCAAGTTCAAGTCTTCTGGAGATGATTAATGCGAGGCCAGAGCAGGCAGGAGCCATCGGATCTGCTGGCTCTCTTTAGGGTTCGATTTTGAAAACCTGGGCATTGCGCCGAGAGCGCAGGATGCAAGGGAAATGCACGCAAGTGTCATTTCAGACGCAGGTGACACACATTTCTACCTACTGCTTTGTACTGCTACACAGCACAGGGCAGGCTGGGTTCGGCTGCCGTTCATTCTTTCAAATGATATTTACGAAGCCCCTACTGTGTGCCAGACCCGACATCAAGGACTTGGTGATCCAGTTGGAGAAACTGCTTAAAAAGAAACAGCCCGCCTCGCCAGCGTGGCTCAGTGAGATGAGTATGGGGCCATGCACCAGGAGGTCGCTGGTTTGATTCCCGGTCAAGGGCACATACCTGGGTTGTAGGTTCAATCCCGCGCCTCATGCAGGAGGCAACCAATTGATGTCACTCTCGCAAATCACTCAACCTCTCTCTCTCCAACCTCCTCCCCCTTCCACTCTCTCTAAAAACAAAAAACTGAATGGAAAAAATATCCTCGGGTGAAGATTAACAAAAAAATCAAATTAAAAATAAAAAAACACATATCTTCAGGATTTTAAAAGAAGAGAAAAGAGAACGTTTGAAATGTTATGAGAGAGATACGGATGCTATTGGTGGCCCAAGGAAGGGCATGAGGAACGTCTTTCTGGAGGAGCAGCTGTTAAAATTGAGGCCGGGCTGACAAGTACTGTTTGGCAGGTAATGAGTAGAAGGATGGAGGCATAGCAGTGCTGAGACGGGAGACCACTTGCGCAGAAGGCAGAGCCACTCGGTCCCAAAGGAGCCGGGGAAGGGGTGAACGCAGAGGCAGGAGAGTGAGCAGCAGGGGTAACGCGCTCAGACAGCACCTTCAGCTGGGCCAGCAGCGGCGGCAGGGAGGAGGCGATGGGGTCAGAGATATTTTGGAAGAGCACTGATGGGGTTCTGGGAATAAGTGGGTGCATGGAATGAAGGAGAGAAGCACAACATAACAGCCAAATCTCTATAGTGGCAGAGCTGATGGCTTCTGCAACTCAGTCACGAGAGAGGAAGGTGCTGGTGGGTGGCCCGCCAGCCCCAGCAAGGTACTGGTAAAGCTAAATGAAAGAACACCCATGCCTGTAAGTGCCTGATAAGTGCAATTAAGTAGAGCCCTTGCTACTAATCCTATCATAGCTACTCTTGTAACTGGGTAAATAAGAGGACTTTGACTTTATTCTATATAAAATACGACCAAAGTCAGCTGTAAAACGTGCTGTGAGTGAGGTCGAAGGTTGCATCCAGGAAGCGCTGATACTACTGAGTCAAATGCTGGCCAAGCAAACAGAGGGGAGGCCTCAAGTTTGATTCTGAATCTTTTTTGTAAAATGTAACTTTCGTTTTGTCCCCCTCAGGCAAGGTCCAGCTGATACAAGCAGAGCATACACTTTCCACCTGCTCCATAACCTTAGGAAGAGCATTTAAAGTCAAAATGATGATCGAAGGCAGACAGGGTCAGGCGGCTGCAGCCTCCTGGAGGCCAAGGCTCTGGCTAAGGGCGGGCAGAACAGGAAGGAGTCCAGGGGCTGCTGACGCTGGGACACATGCCACAGATTAAAATCAAAAGGCAATGCCCTCAGGCAAACACCAGAACATGATGAGGGGTAATTGGCAAAATGATGGTCAGGGATGCAGAGCAGCCATCCTGTAATTCTGCAAAGTGTCCCTGATGGAGGCAGGGGCAGAAATCTGGGGAAGCTGAACGTTCGAAAGGGAGGTACACATGTAACAAAGGAAAATGAGCTGTTAAAGGGGGACCGCGGAACTGGGATTTAGAAATAGAGGGGCGAGAAAGGAATCTTTAATATTGCTTCTCACAGAGATGCATCATCAAGAAAAAATCCGGCATTAACAATCAAATCAACAAATTAGATGAATGAAAGAATGGGTTCATAAAATTTATAAAAGACCTCACAAAGTGGATCTTCCAAATTTTTATGAATATAACAAATGCTGGTTTAAAAAACATTTTAGAAACTTATGCAGTACAATTAGTGACTCTGAAAAGCAGAATTAGTTCAAAATATGGTCAATGGACAGCCTATATCTCTCTCACTTAAGGTATTTGTGAAAACGTATATTTTCAGGCCCAGATTCAGATCTACTCCCTTAGAATCTTTGGGTAACAAGATGTGAATTTTTCACAAGCTCCCCTGAGGTATTTACACACACTGAAATTTGGAAGTTCCCCAGGGAAAGCGACTGGCCCTTGAAGGCTCTTACGTGCTCAATTGTTCTCAATCAACACAGAAATAAAACACTACTTGGATTTGTGTAGCCAAAGAAAGAATTTACAACAGGAGTTGTCAATGAACATTGAAGTTAATTATCAAAGACGCTTATAACAATCTCTGAACCTTCCTTTATAATAACTGGCAGTGGGCAAATTATTTAACCTCTCTGAACCTCAGTTTCCTTATCTTTAAAATGAGGGTTAGAAATAACATCATAGCCCAGCCAGTGTGGCTCAGTGGACTGGGTGTCGCCCCATGGACTGAGAGGTCCCTGTTTGATTCCTGGTCAGAGCACATGCCTGGGTTTTGGGCTCCATCCATAGTGGGGGGCATGCAGGAGGCAGCCGATTGACATTTCTCTCTCTCTCTCTCTCTCTCTCTCTCTCTCCCTTCCTCTCTAAGAAATCAATAAAAACGTATTTTAAAATAATAAAAATAACATCATAAATCTGTTATGAGGATTGACCCAGCCAATACATTTACTATGTGAACGGTGTCAGGCACACAGAAAGCGATGAACTGGTCACTATAAACAATAATTATGTAACATCTGGTTAAAATGGTATAACCAGTTCTACATTCAGAAGAAGAGACGAGTGCCCATTACATTTCTGCCTTTACCTTTGCCCTAAACGGCTCAGAGATGCTCTGAAATAACAGGATCCACAGTGGGCAATGGCTCCTGAAGAAAGAAACAAATTGCCCTGCCCCCTGCTGGGCAATGGAGTAACAACAGAAAGAGAAAGAAAAATGCTGGTGGCATCAGGACCAGGCTGCAGTGTTTTCATTATGTGGCAGGGTCAGCTTCAAAGAACAAACAGTGTCTCCCTTTGTCTACTTTGATGTCCCTTTTCAATCTAAGATTATGATGTCACACTGACCTTCGGAGGAAAGGGCACTGTTTTACACAGTTCTGATAAGCTGCTTTCTAAAAACAACTTCCGAGATGCTAGCAGTACTTCTTACCAAGAGGACAAGATGATGATCATGTCACTTAATAGGGGCCTTAAGAAAAGAAACAAATGACAAAGGCTGTTTCCAAAGGTCACTGAGAAATGGTCTATGTGAGTATTGCTGAGTCTAATGCGGGTGCTGTGTGTGCATCTGTCTATACATCCGCATGATACATCTTTTTTTCTCTCCCTAATTGAAATACATAAAAATTCTACACCCAAGTTCATATAACACTTTTACAATTTAGAATAAGATGTATAATATTTAGAGTCAAAAGACCTGATCACTAAACAATTTATTTTATTTCCTTTTTTTATTCTGTTCAGTCTTTTACAAATACAAATTCCTTGTGGAAGAATTTTTAGAACGCATTTATCTTTAAAGAAACCTTTAAAGATCAAAGATTTAAAGGTATCTTTAACACCTGGAGTTAAAACTTAGATCTTGTCACTTACTTCAATATGATGTGAGGCAAGTCACTTAATCTCTGCAAGCTTCCCCTTTCTTCTCTGAGACAGGAAATGCCGAATTGGCTTTCTTGTGAGGAGTAAGTGAAATAAATGGTAAAGTGCTTTACAAATGGCAACCAGTTACATAAATGAAACTTAAAGTCAAAAGTATCATGTAATTAATCCAAAATGGTTGCTCTCCAGGAAACTTGGACATGATCTTGCCTAGCTACACTGCCAGCCCAGAGGTGTGACTCTTGAGCATAGGGAACGAAGCTTCCGAAGGGATGGGGACAAGCAGGCACCTGTTTTCAGTTCAGGACAAGGCCGTGCGGTGCCCCTGTGTATGCACAAAGGCCCTCTCCTTGACCCTTCTTTTTGACTTGGCCTTGATCTTATCTTTGGCCAGCCCCATTTTGGTTAAGAATCCTGTCATCCCCCACCCCTGATCACCTTGACCTGCCTTCAGCCAGAATACACAGTCTGTTTATCATGACTTGATGTCTCCTCTCAGTAATTTTCCACCCGCTGACCGAACCCTCACTCTGCTCATTGGTTGTTAATCCCCACGTGTCCTTCCAGTGTTCAGAGTTGAGCCCATCTCTCTCCCTATTGTAACTGTCCTGAATAAAGTCTTTTGTACCATTTAACAAGAGTCAGAATCATTTTTTCTTTTTAACAGTCTGTAAAAGAAAAATGGGGGGGGGGGATGATCTCATGCCACAGAACAGCAACAAAGCTGCCTGGAACAGATACAAGAAAATCAGGAAGGGCCATATATCCTGAATTGAAATGCAGTGTCTGAGAACTCTAGAGAAGCATTTGCAATCTTTCTCTCTCCCCCTCCCCTCCCCCTCTCCCCTCCCCTCCCCCTCCCTCTCCCTCCCTCTCCCTCTCTGCCCCTCTCTATCTCCCTAAACTGCCCAGGGTCATTGAAATCTGGTGGCCCAGACATACCACCATCATCACCCAATGAAACAAAACAAGAAAAACTATCAAGATAAAGCCCTCTCATGCATGTTATCTCGCTGAACCTCCACAGAAGTAGGTGTTAAATTAATTAAACATGGAAGTCATTAGACAGGGGCTTTAAAGCCTTAGCCTACATAAACTACCCAAAATCTAAGCCTGCAATGCCCCAAGATTAAGAAATTGAAACCAAAGGACAATTACAGACAGCTCACTAAACTTTCCTAAAAATGTAACTGCTGCGTGACAGCCAATCCAAGTGTCCTGGCCTCGCGTCCACCTCTTCTCCATGACGGTCTCGCCTCTGGCTTCTGTGGGGGGCCACTCCCAGCCACTTCCAGCCTGGCTATGCCCCAGCTGAACTGATGTCTACGCAAATAAACTCTTAAAAATTTTAATATGCCTCAGTGTATCTTTTAACATAGGTATAATTGTGAACCGCATTTTTTTCTTTGTGAATCATCATTAGAAAAGTAAAGTAATGTATGTGGAGTTATACAGCTAGGAAGTGGCAGAGCCCGGATCAAACCCAGGAAGGATGAAGCCCATTCTTTCCCCGCCACATGAAACCCACTCCCTGGGAGCGATCTCCAGGCGAGAAGAGGAAAGGGCACTGAAATCAAGGAGGAGCAAGGCCTGACCTCAAGAACCACCCCATCCCCGCCTCGCGGGCTTGGGACTGAGTACATGGATTCAGATGATTTTTGAACAGATGCTTAATGTCTAACAGAAAGAGGAAGTTAGTTTGCCCTCCTCATTAGTTATCATCACACAAAACCTTTCTCATTCTTCTTCGAACATTCCCCCAGAAGTTTCTCCTCCCTACCCCATTTACTGTTCCCTTGAAATCTATCACAATGGCTAGTGCTACAATACAGTTAGCTTTTTTTTATTAACTAATTATTTTAAAGCACAGAAGCAAAACACATTCCCTACTTATGGGCGAGAGACCGTTTTGATCACCACCACAAAGAGTGAATCGGCAAATGTGCCAGGGTCTGGTATAAAAACAACAGCACGTTCAAAAGCAATGCCCATCCCCATGAAAGAAAGTTTCAAGAGGGGAAAAAAACAAGAAGCTAATTTGTGATCAAATTTAAAAATTATCTATTTAAGACAGCTATCAAAGACATTACTATTCAGGGCACACAGCCCTGGCGGGTAGCTCAGTTGGTTAGAGCGTCCTCCCAGTTCGCCGAGGTTGCGGGTCTGATCTCGGGTCAGAGCACATACAAGAAACAACTAATAAATGCATAAATAAGTGGAACAACAACGCAATGTTTCTCTCTCTCTCAAATCAATTTTAAAAAAATTAAAAATCAGTAAGTAATAAACTACAGAGCACACAGAAACATAGTCACCCAATTTCGTGCTCACTCATTTGTTTGGTCTTCAGATTTTTATCCTCATCATCACTTTTCAAGAGCAAGAAAGTTATTTCACAAGCTCCTGAAGCGAGCGCTTTAGGAGCCGTGCGCCATGCTGCCCACTCCTTCATCAGTGCCCGGGAAGGCCTTAGGGGAACAGTGCTGAGCGAACCGGGTCCGTCCCCAAGCAGTGCTAGCTCCAAGCATCTGAGAGAAGGAACACTTTAGGGAAGCCCCACTGGTTTTCAAACCCTTTCTTCTCAGATTTGAAACCAAGTATGCCAAGTTGCAGATAAACATCGCCAAGTCCTAGTCAAGCAATTCGGACAGTATTTTGGAGGCTGAACCAATCTGGAATACATATGAACTGATGGCCGGTTTCCATGTTTGAGAGAAACTACCTTCCATACAAGAGGAAGAAAGAGGACCAGGTAAACACCTATTAAACATCAAACACAGCGTAGTCACATTATCTCAATTTTTTTTTTTAACCAAGTTCCCCCAGCTTCATCCCCAGCCCCTGGCAACCACCCAACTGTGTACTGTTTCTAAGAATTCAGTATTTTTAAATTCCACATATAAGTGAGATCACACTATTTGTCTTTCTATGTTTGACTTATTTCACTTAGCATAATGCCCTCAAGATCCATCCATGTTGTCACAAATGGCAGTATTCTGTCCTTTTTATCGATGAATAATATTCCATATATGTAAATTTTATTTATCCATTCGTCCCATAGGTTGCTTGGGTCGCTTCCATGTCCTGGCTACTGTGAAGGATGCTGCCCTGAACACGGGGCAGCCAGCTCTCCGAGGCATTCCCTGCGGGCACAAACCCACGGTGGAGCTGCTGGTCAGATGATAGTTCTTTCTTCATTTTTGGAGGAACCTCCATACTGTTTTCCATAGAGGCTGCACCAATTTACACGTTATCTCAATGAATGCTTACAATTCGCCCAACGGGGCAGTTATCTCCTTTAGACCGTTAAACAGAAAGAGCTAGAAAGATTAAGTAACTTAGTGGGGGGGGGTTGTGGTCATTTCTGACCAGGTCCAGCCCATACGTGTCCCCTACATCTGTGTTCTCTGACTCTGACATATGTGTACAAACATATGGGAGTTTATTTGAAATAAAAAATCACCCTTTTGCGTAGAGTCATGCAGGAGACAGGGAAAGAGTGTGCGCGGTATTAGAATTAATTTCTTCCAGTGTGTGACGGGATTCAGCCTTAGGTGGTAGGAATTTATATATAGGCATAAAAATCAATGGGTTTTATGAAAATGTAAATGAGATCCACGATACAACTATATATATTTATGGCCTACAGGAAAGTTATCATAATGCTTTAATATTTGCTCATGTGAATAATAAAATTAACTTATTACAATCAAGTAAGTCTTTTAGATATTAAGGCAACAGCTATTCTTCAAAGTTATAATTATTAAAACAAAATCTCATTAACCCCATACCAACTTATTTCAGATAGGGCCAATTTGAGAAAACTGTTATTCTGAAGGCAACTTTATGCATTATTACACTGTGATACAAATAATGAATAATCTGAACGTGGATAATTCAAAATCTGTCACTTCTAATCTCTTCCATTTAAAATCCATACACTTTAATCATTATCACGTTTCCACTTGTGAACAAGCTCTCCTTTCAAATCTGTAAACTATTCTCAACTTTCACAATGAAAGATGCCCTAAATCGAGAACCAACTGCATGGTTTTCCTGTAGCAGGAACACTCACGGGGCGGTGGACAGGTTCTTCCTCCCTCTCCGCTGGCTGCCCCCGCCCCACGCCCGGAACAGGACACCCTGATGGGTTGTCACGCGGGCCCCTGAGGGGAAGGTTAGATGGCAGCTGCCCCTGCTGTGCGGCAGGCACTGTGCCAAGGCTCCAGGCGCTGGCTCTAGAGAAACTGAGGCCAGAGACTTCAGTACAAGTTTTCACGTGGTCAGCAATGTGGACCCTCGTCAGCATCTCATAACAACGGGTAAAGGTCACAATTAGTGTCGGGACTGTCTCTGAAATGCAGGCCTGCCCGAGGACCGGACCGCGTGAGCCTCAGACCTGCTCCGGTGCCGCCACGCCTTCCCCAGGCGGCTCGTGCATCGTGAGATGTGCCCTCCGCACGCGTGAACACTCTGGAGTGAATGACGGCAGCATAATCTCTCCTATCCACGGCGTTTACACAAAAGTCTGGTCACGCTCCCACGCGATACATTCTAAGGTCACTGTTAGATATTACCTGCAATACAGAGTACTCAGAGAACAGAACTAAAATAAAACTACATGCAATGTCTACAATTCTTAACTAAAACAAAATAAAACCCACGTACACAGATACACCATCAACTCTATTTCTACCCTTGATGCAAAGTAGAATTCCTTTAGTAATGAGGACCTTATATCTGAGCCTATACATGGAAAGCCAAATTGGAAAGCATTTCAGTTCAAGAAAATAACTCTTGAACTGTAATGAAATAATTCTATTTAGACACTTAAAAAGACATACTTAAATCTCATAATACATCATAGCTTTGGGTAGCCTACCTATTTGAATACAAAGTTTATAAAATTATTTAAAAGCCCATCTCAAATTACGTAGCTTCCCATTTGCTATATTTTAACATGAAGAAAAAAACATATTTGACTGTCTATGTTAACTCTTTTAATCTTCGCTGAGTTTGAGCTCACAAGAAGAACTAATTTATAGTCATTCTAGAGGCCCAAAGCTGGGGACGAGGGGGAGGCATTTACAGAAGAGATTCTCTGAACAGGAAAATACAAGAGCCTGCACTGTAGCAATATAACCAGTTGACCTTCTAATGTAGTGTAACTTCCACTTCTGTGAATACTACCACGGCCTCCTGGAGCCCTCACCGTCTCAGACATGTTTCACATTATGCACTACTTGAGTTTTACGTTTCTCTGCCATCTGATCCATAAAACTGAGGTCTTCAATAAATTATTTAAGAAACTTAAAAGAGGGTAAAAAAGAAAAAAATGCTCATTTCTATTTTCTCAGATTCACAAGTTGAGATTTTCATCTTTGACACAGAAACAAGAAACACTTGAATTTTGGCTAAATGAAGCACCTAGTTTCTTTTGAAAAATAGAGATAAACATTCTGTTCCAGGGAGATACATCAGAGCATTTCTTCTCTAGCCAGAAACCTCTCTCGAGAGGCCCATTTTGGCGATATCTCAGCACTCACACAGCACGAAGGCACCTGAAGTCCTACAGCCTAAATAAGTGGGTTCTCATCCTAACAGGACACTTGCTGACTTTGAGAGGGTATTGATTCCTGAGGAGATGACCCCCAGTCCTAGCTGAGTCCCTCAGAGAGGCACAGAATCACCTAAAATGGAACTGTCGAACCAGTCACCTTCCCTGTTAAGAAAACAAGGCAGAAAAAATATTTTCATGGAAATGAGGGGGGTGGGGAGAAGCTAGGGTAGCAATACTTATACCAGACAAAATAGACTTTAAAACAAAGGCTATAATAAGAGATAAAGAAGGACCCAGCAATTCCATTTCTGAGTATTTATCCAAAGAAACCCAAAACAATAGTTCAAAAAGACATATGTATCCAAATGTGCACTATAGCATTATTTACAGTAGCCAAGACAGGGACGCATCCTAAGTGTCCATCAAAAGATGAATGAATGGATAAGGAAGAAATGGTACATTTATACAATGGGATATTACTCGGCCATAAAAAAAAAATGAATGAAATTATACCATTTACAACAACACGGGTGAACCTAGAAGATATTATGCTGAGTGAAATAAGTCAAACAGAGAAAAACAAATACCAGATGATTTCTTTTATATGGGAAATCTAGAGAACAAAACAAAATGAATAAACAAAGCAGAAACACTCATAGATACAGAGAACTGATGGTCACCAAAGGGGAGGGGGTAGGGAACTGGGTGAAAATGGTAAAAGGATTAAAAGCACAAACTGGTAGTTACAAAACAGCCGTGGGGATATAAAGTACAGCACAGGGAATGTAGCCAGTAATATTGCAATAACTGTGTGTGGTGCCAGATGGGGACCAGATCCATCAGGGAGATCACGTCACAAGTTATATAAATGTCTAATCACTGGGTTGTACACCTGAAACAAATAGTGTACATCAACTGTAACTGAAAATGTAAAAATTACTTTAAAAAATGAAAATAAGGTGGAGCATGGAGGCAGAATAAGACTTATAAACGAAACTAAGGGAAGTGAGAGAAAGGTTATTTACCCTTTTCAAGGATGCTTCCTGCTACTGATTTTCATATTCAAAAGTTTTTTATATGCAAAACTTTCCACATATTAGACAGCCAGTCTGCCTCGTCGCTTGTTTCTCGTAATCACATGGCGTCCATTCCCACGAAAGGCAGACACTCTTGAGGAACCTGAGGGAAAAATCTCCTTTTGTCCACAGTGGGCCAGATTTCACAAACGGCCCACTGCCACGGTGCCCCTGGCCCACCGACCTTCTACCCAGTCTGCAGCCGTCTACATGGCCGTTAACTCCTGGCCAACACAGAATCCCAGACCAAAGGTTCTCAGCTGGGGTTACTATCGCCCCAGGGGATGTCTGCCAAAGTCTGGGGACTGTTTTGGTTGTCACAACTAGGCGGAGGCTGCTGGCATCTCATGGCCGGACGCCCAGGATACTGCTAACCCTCCTACAACACAGGGACTTCCCACGCAGGAAGGACCCACCCAAAATGCCTCTGGTCTCCAGGGCGAGAGCCTCTGCCCTAGAGAAATCAAAAGCATTTTTGTTGCCTTTGCTCACTGAGCGATGTCTCCAGAGTATACTTTCTGACTCAAAACTCTTAATGGACTTCAACATATCCCTTCAAGAAGTCTGAAAAATAGGCAAGTATTTACTTATTTCCTACATTTAAAAAACAAGACAATAAACACAGAAGCTTGTGAGCTAACCAGAGTTCGCATTTTAAACCCACCCAACTCTTCCAGCTTTCCTGTGTGACCCCACATTCAGCACAGGCTCCCCACGCCAGCGCCAAGCCGTGCAGAAAAGGAAACAGCTGGAGAGAAGTACAGCGACCTGTCTGGCTCTGCCCAGGGTGTGCCCAGGGGAGCAGGGAACTGAATCGTCCCAAGTTCGGCTGCCCCCTACCGCAACGATGCTCTCCTCCAGGATGGTGCGTAACAAGGAAGTGAGCTGCTAAGAGTGCCGCCGTCCTCATCGACGCCAGACATTCACAGACCTCACCCAGCCTGGCCAAGTCTGCTTCCTGACCCGTACAGTGGGGTCAACGAAACGCGGTTCTTAGGCCTGTGCTTGGCACACAGCGAGCTCTCAAGAACATGCAGTTGCCGTTGTTATTGCCATTCGGGAGATCTCAGGCCAACGTGTGGGGCTACAGCAGACTAACACTTGAGCAGGCAAACAGTTGGGAGAGGAAAGCCAACACAAGGATCACCTACTGCAGAACATGACGAGAGCAAGCACAGGGGAGGCGGGTCCGGGGGAGGCGGGCGCAGGCCAAACACACAGAAGTCTTTGCCATTCACCTGGATCTCCTTTTCTGCTATTAAAGACGCAGTCATGGGGCCGAGTTATGGCTACCAAATATGTGGACATCTCTGTTCCACTAAAATTGAGTGCAGGTCTCTTTATTTAAGGGGACACAAACAGGTGAAACAGATTCAAAAGGGAGCTCATTTTTATACAAGAGATGTGGCACTACAATTAAAACTTGAGGTCCTGGAAATAAATAGCCCGGATTCCAATCTTGGCTCTATGATTTGCCAGTTCTGACCAGCAAAAAGTTACAATAAGCTTTCCAACCTGAGCTTCCTTGGTGAATTTGGGAGGATAACAGTACCTCTTTCATAGAATTGTTGAGATTCAAACTCTTTTTTTTAATCCTCACCTGAGGACATTTTTGCATTTTATTTTGAGATATCGAGTGAGAGGGGAAGAAGGAGGAAGAGAGAGAGAGAGACATCGATGTGAGAGAGACACATCGAGTGGTTGCCACACGACCCCAACCAGGGCTGGGGACAAACTGCAACCACGGTACATGCCCTTAGCGGGAACCGAACCCGGGCCTCTCTGGTCCCCAGGCCGACACTCTAACTGCTGAGCCAAACCGGCCAGGGCTAGAGATTCAAACTCTTCACACAAGGTCTGGCATACTGCCCATACATAGTACACTTGAACCATCACTACTGTTGCTGCTGTTATCATTGTCATCGTCATCACCATGATCATCATCATCCCCACCATTATCCACAAAGCCCAGCTCACGGCCGACTCACAAGGTCCGCTGATTAACAAATGCTAACCTTTAATCATTGTTCGCTAAGTGCCAGACAATGTTCTATGAGGTCATTACTATTTATATTTTACAAGAAGAAACTGAACACCAGAGAGGTTGAGATACTTGCTCATGGCCCCACAGCCACAAAGGAGCAGAGCTGATACCTGAGCCCAGGCTGTGAGGCTGGGCTATCACACGGTACTGCCTTATTATGGAGGAAAAGTAAACAAGAGAGAGGTTGAGAAATGTCTTTTAATCTAGGTTCCCATCGCTGAAACAGGCAGATATCTGAGGATGAAAAGGCACAGCTTTTCCACAGGACAGATGCAGCAAAATAACGTATGTGATTTGAAACTCTCGACTTATCTTGACTCTCACTGGGCCAAGATCAATTTCCAGCGAGTCCCTGAGATGTCGAAAGCAAAAGATGGTTATTTGTGGGAAAACAGCTTTCAGACATCACAGCCACACAATTTCACCATTTGATCACACGAGATTCAGAGGGATAATTATTAGATGCGAGATGATACCGAGAGCCCCATACAGCAAGAGAAGGCAAGGGAAGGCAAATGGAGTCAAATTAAAAACGGGTGGACATTTTTATGAAGACCAACCCATATTTCCAATGATCCTAGGAATAGTCTCGTCAAGTAAGGACTCTACTGAACTACAAAATATCAAATTCTGATGCTGTTAAGCTGTTTCCTGCAGTAACTATGTGAGGTTTCATTTCTCACTTCTCAAAAGGCTTTCAAGTCTGTCTCTTCCAGCAGCGAAGGCAGAGGTCGAGAGCAGAGCACTTTGTCCACGTGCACAGCGGACGCGCGACGCTGCAGAAGCCTGTGTCCTGCCAGCAGCCGCTCATCAGGCAGCAGGGAACAAGCCCGGAATGCACAATTCCGTGCTCATCACAGAACACAGACGCCCACCATGGCTGCAGGTGACGCTCCAGTGTCTGCCTCTCAGTGCCACTTGGCAGGGAACGGGATCTGTGTCATGTCCACTATTCCTGCGGACATGAGCAGTGGGCCTGACGAGGTGCACAGCTGCGTTTCCACGCTGTTTGAAATGGGCCTAGACAGACACCCACGAGGGCTGCTTAACCTCAGGACCCCGCCCCCACAGCGCAGACTGGGAACGTGAGCCCAGGAAGTTTTGGGAGGTCGACAGCGCAGGGTCAACAGTAACTCACTGTCATTTAGCCAGTGCTCATAACACCCCAGAATGACTGCATTTCAACAGGTAAAAACCACTGGAAATCCCAGGTCATTCAGGCAGGAATCCACACGATCACTGTTCAAGTGGCTCCATTTTCTCCCTCCTAACAAGAACCACAATGTGTCCCAGGAGGGTTCCCACTGGCAGCTCCTTGAACATCCATCTCTCTCTCTGAATCGGACATCCTGTACAGTGGCTGTAGACTGTGATGATGGAAGAGACACCTGCAGTGGAGGTGACTCCTGGGCACCTATTCATCCTCCAAAAACATGCCTTCCCTTAGGAGTCTCATTACCACACAGCAGATGGACAAGTGAGGTCCAGAGAGTGGGAGGGAGAAAACAGCGAGCAACAACGTGCAGCTCTCAAGATGCCACCGTTATTTTATTTCATAACAATAACAACAACAACAAAAAAAACAGTGATTCATCCACTGCTCATTTATTCATTCACTGGAGAACCATGAATCGGGCCCTGGGGAAGTGACAATGTTATCAGAAACAATAACAACTTTATTTCCATTTACTCCTTTGGTTTCAGCATGTCTGGTGTATTTATTACAGGTCAGACACTCTGCTAAGTGCGTCTCTCATTTAATCCATTTAACCATCCACTGAAGTAGGTGCGATTGTTTCCTTCCATGTTACAGGCAAGAAAACTGAGGTCTTGAGAGACTAAATATCTCACCCAAAGTTGCACAGCCAGTTAAGTAGCTGAGATAAGATTTAATTCTTGTCTGCACGAACAAAAAGAAATAGAGCAGCCTTCTCTGTATGGTATGAATATATGCATCATGCTACCACCCCCAGAGTGGGGTGTAAGTGCAGGCAAAGTAAGTGTATGTATGAGATTCACTGCAGCATAATTTGGAACCCAAAAGTAGGGGTGGTTTAATCAACGTCAGAAAGCCATACAATGGGATACATGCAGTCATTACAAAGGAAAATAGAGCTAAGTGATGTGAGAACAATGACATTTACACAGTACTCACTACTTGTCAGGCACTTTTCATATATCAGTTCATTTCATCCTTACAATAATCCCAGAAAACTGAGGCACAGAGAAAGCAACTTGCCCAATCACGTAGCCACCAAGTGCAAGAGCTGAAATTCCAATTCAGGCTGCCTGACCCTACACTAAAGATAACAAGACAGCACAACCTTTGTAGGGAGCGTGTGTGTGTGTGTGTGTGTGTGTGTGTGTGTGTGTAGAGAGAGAGAGAGAGAGAGAGACAGACAGACAGACAGACATATATATAGAAAAAGAACCCTGATTGTGAACAAGGGTTATAGTTGGGTATTAAGTTGGTCTTTCTCTTCCCTGTTATAATAAACATGAAACACTTCATATGATTAGCAAAATTTCTACACCCGCCCCCCCGCCCCAAAAGGATGCAGATGTCGAAATGGTATGCTACGACACTGTATTATCAAGATCTCCTCGGCTAAACAGTTAACACAAGCCAGCACAGCATCACTGACTGCTGCGATTCATGCTCGCTCTCCCTCACTATTTGAAAAGGAAAGGAAAACCTGGGTGTCTGGCTCTGACATTGCAAGGGTTACTGTATTCTCTTTTACTGTGTTTGCCACATTTTCAAAACAACAAATATTTTAAAAGAAGTAAGGGTATGTCAGTTTTATTTAATTTGGTTCTTCACTTTTTATTCTTGTAAAAAATAATAGACAGAAATCTCATCTACATGTCACTGAATGCAGACTGCTGACCCCAGCAGGAAGAGACCACCTTGCATCTCAGACAGGAAGTGATAATACTTGACTCCCTCAGCAGGAGGAAGAAAGGGTTCCTCCTTGCCTAGTAGCAGCTCAGCCAATGGGAGACAGCCACAACCAGCCAATCAAAAGCTACTACACTGGACCCTTCAGTTTCCTCCAATGGACTCTGTTTACAACAGCCCCTCCCAGTCCATGAAAGAGCATCCTCTGCTTTGTTTCTCTAGACTTGCACCATTAGCCCACATGGCCTGGGATGCAATTCTTTGTGTTCCTGGAAAAAGCCATTTTGCTAGAGAACCATCTGGCTATTTCTTTAAGGTCAGCACACTAAATCAAAGTTCAATTTAACTTAAAGTATTAAAGAAGGCCTGAAAACGGAGGCCTTTTGGAAAGATCACCTAACTTGATAGAACACTTAGGAAAAAAAATCAGAGAGAGTCCTACATTTTGCAGACAGCAGACATCAACTATAGATCCTGTTTAGGATATGGTGAAGAAAAATTAGAATCGTGTAACATGAATTTTAAAAGCAATTTCCAAAATTAGTTTCTGGGATAATTGTAGGTGTGTACACAGACTCAGAATATGCCTGGGGCCTGAGGATTTCTTCTAGACATTTAGAATCACTTCATGCTCTGTCCTTTTTCATGTCTTTCATGTGGCTCACAAAGTGACATGGTAACAGATTGTGTATTGTTTCCTTGGGATTCCACCACTGAGCCAAGAGTTGGGCAGAAAATTGGATACTTAATCATCAAAGAAATTACATGAACTTAAGTCAACTAAACAGTGAGGCTGGATTTCATAAAGGGGCCATGTGCCTAGTGCACAGTGCGTACTTCCCTCGTGGAGGTCAGCAGCCAGCCCTCTGCGTGGTGCCCTTAGTCCCATGGAAGTCACTTCTCTGCTCCTTTACAAAGTATAATATGTACATCAGCTCCAGGAGAATGAAAATCTTTGGCAAATACGACAAACCCCATTTACAGCTCTGGTGTTAAGAAACGGACGGACACGCAAGGGCAAGGCTACCAGACCATGAAGGAGTGCTATTAGGGGGTTTGATTTGCATCGAGATAGTGCCAAGTATTTGACTTTATCAGAGCAACTGATGATGGTTACAACTACGAAGTTACCAATATTTGAGTGCTCACTAAGCTCGAGTCTCATCAGTGCTCTTAACAACCTTAGTGTGTGTGTGTAATCTATTTTACATAATAAAATAAAGAAAACTGAATTTTAATATATTTAAGTACTTCACCCAAAGTCACCCAGGTAGAGAGCTGCAGTGTTAGGATTCAAGCCCAGGCCAGCCTAATACCAAATCTGTTAAGCTACAGCATCTTTACACCATCTTTAGGTTGACTTAAAAAGTTGCCTGTCACTGGCTGGTGTGGCTCAGTTGGTTGGAGCATCGTCCTGTGCACCCAAGGGTTTCAGGTTTGTTCCTGATCAGGGCACATACCCAGGTTGCAGGTTTGATCCCGGTCGGGGCGCACACAGGCAGCAACCAATCGATGTTCCTCTCTCTCATCGATGCTCCCCTCTCCCTCTCTCTCTTTCCCTCTTCCTTCTTTTCTTTCTATAATCAATTTAAAAACAACATCCTTGGGTGAGGATTTTTTTAAAAAGTGTGCCTGGCACTGGCCAGGTGGCTCAGCTGGTTGGAGTGTCATCCTGTACACCAAACAGTGGCAAGTTCAATTCAAAGTTCAGGGCACATACCTAGATTGCGGGTTTGATCCCCAGTCCGGGTGCATATTTAAATTTTTTTAAAAAGTTGCCTGAAGGAATATTGAGACGTCTTCAGAAATACTCAATCAGAGTCTATGTAGACTTTTAGAATTAATTTTGTAAAGCATTTAATCACTGCCTGGGGAATGCCAGTGATTCCTTTCCTACGAAATCAATTCAGTTTTTCCACAGGCAAGGCAATGGACAGTCTTCAACATTTTCAGAATCTCCATCCTTCTCAATCTTGTTTCTAAGCAAGGTGATTCTTATACAAAATACTCACATCTCTGCAACATCTGCCTAAATGGTTAATAAGTACATGACCTTGACAACATAACCAAGGTATCTGCTGCCCTCAACTACATAATTTGACTTGACCATCTCAATCCCATCTGTGGTCTTATTCTTGCTATTAAATTGAGATGAACAAACTGGGCTGAACTACGCCTAACATCTTCCTGCTTGTATAATTAATAGCTAGCTATGGATATTTGTATTTGTCTTCCTATCATATTTAGTATTAATTAAACCTCACATACTCAGAACAGCTCTTTCTACGAGACACAGCACACATTAACAAGTTAATCCTCAGAAAACTACATGGGGGGGGGGTTACCTGCTTCAGCTCAGAAGTGGGGATTTTAATAAGCATTGCTTGTATTCAATGTAGTATATTCTCCTGAAGGAGGAGGAGGTACCCTGCTCTGGTGGGCAAGAGTTAGATACAGCTGAGCTACTGTGAGCCGTTCTGGGGGCCACATTTTAAGGGAGACACAAGCTGAATTGTGAGCAAAGGAATGTGAGTGAAAGATGTTTGAAACCAGGTTGGAAGGGATTCAAAGGCTGCCTTAAACAGTAGAGTGTTCCTTAAATTAGCTCAAAACAAATAAGTTTAATGAGATACACCCAGAAAAAGACCGGGGTGATGGCGGTGAGTCTTACAGTCAAACAGCTGGACTTGGTATGTTATACATCGTATCTTCCTCTTACAGTTTAAAAAACTATGTGACTATGTTTAGGGAATAAATGCTGACATTTTTATGGTTTTCTGTATGTGGCCTAGAAATCTGTGCTCTAATCCCAGTTACACCACAGTTGGCAACTACTGCTCACCAGCAAGAGCTTCAAGACCCCAGAGAAGGACAAGCAAGAGCTCCTGAACCAATGCAGTGTGGGGAATGGGGCCTGCTGGCGTGAGAGAAAAGTCATCCCACCGATTACCGTGAGGAAGCAACAGAAAACACACCGGCCTGGGGGTAAAGATGCCTGGGTTTGGTCCCATCCGGTTGGTGAGAGACCCCCATCTTGGGCAGGTCAACCCCTGTGCATTTCAGTCTGTCCCTTGTCCAGCGTTTGGTCTGGACTCTGTGGCAGGGACGGCAGAACCGCGGCTGCAGAACCACGTGGCAGACGGCTCTGCTGGCCAGAGCCAACTCTTCAGAGTCCCACAGTTGCTACCTCTCCATTGTATCAACAATCAACTCGTCACATCTAACTTCCTGCCTGACCCTTGTGTGATCCCTAAGTTCCATAGTATTTTTCCAGATCCAAAAATATGTTTTCTCTTCTTGAATCATCCACCGTTTTGTTTGTCTTTTAATATAGACTTTCCCCAAAAACATTTCAAAATTGTCATCCCAGGTTGAGCAGTATTTTTACATCATTTAGGAAGCACAATTCTGCCAAGGAAAGTACACCCGACTGAAGCTCTGACGACAGAATTGGACCAGCACCCTCTTCCTACTGCATCCTTCAAACAAACTGCAGGGGAAAGTACTTAGGGACACTGGTTCCATTGTACCAAATTCAAGAAGTGGTCAAAGGTCACTTGCCGCAATCAATGTTTTTAAATTTTGTGTTTTACTAACACACACACTCACACATACACTGTAGAAACCAAAGAGCAGAAAGTTAGCATGCTTTCGGAAACGCTAGTCACTCCTGCAGGGTCCAGGGTATCAAGCCAGCTGCAGGTAGGGTGACTTGAGCCACATCTATTAAGTAAACGACAGACGAAATGCGGGGCAGAGGCCCATTTTCCCAGTTAAGGCAGAGCATGCAGGAGTATGCGTTTGAACTTTCCTAGACTTTAATTTTTAATGTCTCTACTTCACACACTGTTTTTGGAAACTGGGAGAAACGTTGTAAAAAGATAAAAACTGTACCACATAGAGAATAATATTTTTTCCTTTAAATTCCAAGGATGAGGCCGATTTTCCGGTGCCATCTCTGAAAGCCACCGGATTCTGAGAAAACACTCCTATCCAATCTCAGTAAGAGCGCCTTAAAACTAAAAACCAGCAAAGAGCTCTTGGTAACTTAAATCGATGTATTTCAGTTTTAAAGTCAACAAATCCTTAACAAGAAGTGCCTTGGAAAAAAAATGGCAAAACTTGAACTCAGTATTTGCTTTACCATCGAAGAAAAGAAATAAGAAAACATTTTTTAAAAGGTGTTAATTTTGCCTTGGCCAGTTTGGCTCAGCGGTTAGAGCTTCGGGCCCGCAGTCCGGTGAATCCCAGGTTTGGTTCCCGCTAAGGGCACGTACCTCGGTTGCAGTTTGTCTCCGGCCCTGGTTGGGGTTGTGTGGGTGACAGCCACTCGATGTGTCTCTCACATTGAGTTTCTCTCTCTTACTTCCTCCTTCTCTCCCTCCTACTCTATCTGAAGATAAATGCAAAAAAAAAAAAAAAAAGTGTCCTCAGGTGAGGATAAAAAAAAAGTTGTCCATTTTTTTTTTTATGACAAAAGCAATATAAGCAATGTCAAATGATGACTTAGGTGTACGTAATCCTCATATATGAGTGCATAGTGAGGCCTTTGTTTCCTCTGTATCTGTTTTTAAAATGGGCTCACACCATAGGTGCCCCTGGGTTTGCCGCTCAAAGCACATCAGCATCACAGAGAGCTTATTAAAAATACACAATCTGGGGCCCCACCTCAGGGACAAAATGCACTCTGATGATATTCCAAGGGGATGCATATGCAAACAAAAGTTGAAAAAGTCTTGGGTGCAGAATGATTATGAATCATTCCCCTTCTTCGATGAAAAGACACAGTACCGATGCTGATAACATGCATCTCTGGACAAGGAGGACGGTGTAGCTACTGTCTCTATATACCAACCAGTGCCTCCAAAGGTAACATGCTCTTCTTTTTATTTTTTTAAGAGCACACCCATAGATGATGATAATGTGTCTTATTTATCTCTGAACTGTTGTGAATACAAAAGCAGAATTTAAAAAAAAAAAAAACACGGAGTGCTGAACCATTGTAAGCAATGATCTAATCTCATTATCCATCTCGTTTGATGTTGGTGCGGTGGGTTTCCTATCCCTGCTTGACCTCTAAGGAAAAAGAAGCAGAATGAGCATTAAAGGGGCCTTCATGTTCAGGTGGACAAGACCCTGGAGGCCATTCAACTTTCCCTAGACTCTGTACCTTCTCCAGTTCCAAAGAAGGCTGCCTCCTGAAAAATTGTAATCAGGGTTCCCAATCTTTGTACCAAACTTGGTCAAACTACTTAATTAGAAGTATGCAAAATGCTGACATACACTCATTGCCCCTTTAGTTATTGCAGGACATCACTTGGTAAATGTAATCTCCAATCCACCTGGTCAGGTAGAAAAAAATGGCTGGGAAGCCTGCCGGCCAGACCTTTCTCTGACCAGGCCCTGTAGCCCTTCACACAGCAAGTCACTCCAGGTACCTCGGTTCACCTGGTTCCAACGAACCCATTTGCCTCAAGTGTTTCTCGAAGTATGGTTCACTTCACATGGTGGGGGTAGGGATGCGGAGATGGGGGTGAAAGATGCTTTTAATGGCTGAGCATTAGAAAAATACCGGTTCTTTGTACACAGATGGGTTTTCCCTTTTAGTAAATTGCGTCATTTTTAAGTAGTGGATTTGAAGACTGCCGTTACGCCAACACCAGCTTAGATGACGTGAGTGTGAGGAAAGAGGCTTGAGGGCGGTTCTCAGTCCTTCCAGAAGGCAGAGCGCGTGGTGAGCATCCTTCAGAGAACACAGAAATATGCAGATACCCTGTCATAAACACATGGAAAACTTTATAACTATGAAATAGAAAATGATTATTAGATTACATATCTGCAATCTTAAAAAACACACCTCATTATCAAAATAAGATATAACTAGCCTTCTTCAAATGTATTGGTTAACAGTTGTTTGCTGTCAGCTTATATTATTTTACTTTTGCTAGCGTTCAAAAGTAAATAAACTAGAGTAAGCATCAAAAATTTTAAAAACTGGGGGTAGGGGTTGAGTGAAGTGGGGCAAAAAGGGGGAATGGGGGACATCTGTAATACTGTCTACAATAAAATATATATATATTTTAAAATTTTGAAACTTTGGTAAAAAAAAATAGCTTAATGGATTTAAATTTTTTTTTATCCTCACCCGAGGACATTTCTCCATTTTTTGTTCAGATTGAGTGGGAGGGAGAGAGAGGAACAGAGAAAAACATGGACGTGAAAGGGACACATCAAGTGGTTGCCACCCGCACAACCCAACCAGGGCCGGGAACAAACTGCAACTGAGGTACATGCCCTTAGCGGGAACCGAACCTGGGTCCCTCTGGACCGCAGGCCAACGCTCCAACCACTGAACCAAACCGGCCAGGGCGGATTTAATTTTTTATTCAGTATGACTGTGACTGTTTTATTCTGTTTCGGCCTAATTCTTGACCCTCCGACGCTGCTTGGACCACGCTAAGAGAACAGGCAGATGGTGTCCGAACTGCATTTTATGATTTTATATCATAATTCATGGTTGTGAATATTTTAAAAGAATGTTCCACACTAGGCCAGGCTCCTTCCCTGTAGAAGTCAAGTTCCTCTTTCCTCATCACAACAAAGACTTTATGATTCTACACTCAAGGGTCTACCCGTTCTAACGTCAGACTGGGGGAGACCTGTCCCGTCTGCCTCTTCTGCCATCTTCATGAGCCTCCACGGGACAGGCACAGCTGTCCACCAAGGGACCCTGCATCCTGACAGGGCACCAGTGGCCAGTGAGCCCTGGTGTGAGCATGGGCCGCTGGACAGAGCCGGCCAGACCTATTCAGAGGAGGAGGCTGGCAGGCGGGGCCTCCTGCCTCAGGACCACCAGCTGCCCTGCCAGGAGCTCCTGTGGGGAACACTCCTGAGACCGAAGCAGAGGAAGGGAACAGAGCGGAGAAAGGGCTGCTCAGGAGCCTCCGGATCAGGCAGCTGGCAGCCTTCGGAGGAACCGGGCAGCTTGTAAATCAGTCCATGTGGGGACAAGACGTGTTTCCAGGGACCTGACTTTGTGACCCAGCCCGACTCCGCAACCTGCTGGCGAGGCTCCTTCCCTGCGAGGACGGAGAGACCCGCACAGAAAGCAGCTGGGGCCTAGAGCACAGGGAGGGGACACAGCGAGGGGACACAGCGAGGGGCTCTGGGGAGCTGTCTGGCCGCCTCACACCAGCCTCGGCCTCCTCCCTCTGAGGGCCGCCTGGGCCTTTCAGGGCCTACTTTCCTCACCTGTGAAATGCACGCTGCCCGGCTGGCAGTGCTGCTATAAAAAATAAAGGAAATCCTATGTATGACGTTTCCAGAAAAGTGCTGGCCTAGAGTAGTTCTCCATTAACGTCAGCTATTGTTACTTTTACCCCCACAAAATGTACAGTTAAAAAATATGTATAAACTCCCCAGTTCTCACCAATCCTGAAGCACTATGACCAAAGAGCAATATATTAAAGCTACGACCAATACCCCAGGACTCCGACCGGCACGGGTGGGGCAGGAGCACTGGCCCGCGCGCAGCACGCGCTGCCCGCCCGCCACACCATCGGCCTGTGCAAAGCGGCTCGGGCGCCGCCCTTCCCTGGGTGGCGGGGCCCGGACAGGCCTTGGAATTCTGCGCTGCGATCACCTTGAATTTGCTCTGTGATCTGAAAGGTCACAAAACTGCCTTGTGGGGAATATGTGGAATTCAGAAGGAAAATATAACTGTATTCTAATTTGCCCTTCTCGGGTTTCGGATTGCCTTGGCTAGGCTGGTTAGCCTTAATTATGCTTAAGTCATTAATTTTAATGACATTTTTGTAATTAGATACAAAGATTAGAATTTTTATATCCCACTGTACTTTCCTTTGAATAGGAATTACTTGTGGTTGCTGAATGAGTTACGAATTAGAATAATTTCTTCCCAAGAACAAAGAGGAAGAATTCATAGGGAGAGAGAAAACGCCAAAGGATAAATAACTGTTGCAGAAACGACACACTACACAATTCCATAATGTAGCTGGCCAATAATTAAGCACCATGTAGACATTTGTTTTCATAGCCTCAGACTCTCTAGCTAATAAACGAAAGTAAAAACTTGGTATATAATAAAGATTTAGTCTAACATTGGAGTTAACTTGCCATTGTTACAAATGTCTACTTACAACACATAATTCTGGCGGAGCGCAAACTCCATTTTAGACAAACACAGAAGTCCTGAAAGGGTGAACTAGTGTTCATCACCTTTGATGTTGCTTTCAAAGGCATGGAACATATTTATCACAATATCTTTGTTGCTTGTATGATCTGCCAGTACTTTTTGTCACCCATGAATTTATTGAAAGTGTGCTTGAAATGAGACCAATATTTTTTCCTGCATCACTTCCAGGATCATTATATTCTGAGGTCCAAATCTGTCCAGCACGTAAAATCTCGAGGCAGAGAGCTCCTTTTTATTCTGAAAGCCCAGGCCATGGTGGCAGTGGGCTCCTAGTAAGCGCTCACATACTTTTCTCCGGACCCTGTTGGTATGTGTCCCCTACAAGCTTAGTGTGTCGAGCTTCTGTTCCCACGGTCTGTGGACGCACTGTGACTTCATTCTCACCTTGACGTGCGTCTGGTCCACTAAGAGGAATAGCACGCTCACGGTGTTTTCCCATTTGGTGATGAACAACTGCATCAAACTTAAAGATCATAAGGGGTGTGAAGAAATTCAACCACAGAGCCAACTGGTACTGAGCACGTGTTCTCACCTAACAAGGGTCCCTAAGACCCTCAACTCTGCTTCGGCAGCAGGGAGACAATAGTAAGAAGTCAGCCATTTAAACTAGAAGCCTGGGTTTGATTTCTGCCTCTGCTATTGATTATCTACATGAGTCAATTATTAAAATATTATCAACATTGGATAGAAGTGAAAATTTAGTAAGAAAATGTATATAAAGGTCATAATGCCTGACATACAATAAGAGCTCAATAATATTAGCTATAAGTTTTTATCATTATCATTCTTGTCATCATACAAGAGTGACATATTAATATAGCATATAGATTTATTGATCCCAAATGCATTTTTTTTCATTCTAAGTTTTCTGAAATCTGTGATATAAGGAAGTTTCTGCCCTTCCCTACCTCCTCCACCCTTCAAAACTACTGCTACTTACTTTGGTGAATAATTATAAACATCATAGTAGATAGTATCTTATAATAAAGATCACACAATCTATATATGAATGGATATATGCATAGAAAAAATCTGCAATCGCCCTGGCCAGTGTGGCTCAGTTCGTTGAGCATTGTCCCATGCACCAAAAAGTTGCTGGTTCGATTCTGGGGAGGGCACATGCCTGGGTTGTGGGCTCAGTTCCCTGGTAGGAGAGTGCAGGAGGCAACAGATTGATATTTCTCTCTCTCATTGTTTTTCTCTCTCCCTCACCTTTCCTCTCTCTCTAAAATCAGTAAAAACATATTTTAAAAAAAAGAAAATCTCTCCAATCACAAACACCAAAGTGTTCTTTGTGATTATAATGATTGGTAAATCCATAGGTCTTTTTTTTTTTTTTTAATCCTCAAGGGAGGACATTTTTTGTTCAGATACAGTGGGAGGAAGAGAGAGAGAGGGAGAGAGAGAAAGAAACATGGATGTGAAAGGGACACATCGAGTGACTGCCACCCGCATGACCTAACCAGGGCTGGGGACAAACTGCAACAGAGATACACGCCCTTAGTGGGAACCGAACCCTGGTCTCTCTGGACCACAGGCCGACGCTCTAACCGCTGAGCCAAACCGGCCAGGGCCATAGGTCTTTTTAACAGCATTTTCTAATTGTTCTTCGGTGAAAACTGAAAGGCTTAGTAATGTTTTAAAGGCTAAAGGTAAAAGCTTGCAAAAGGCGGAATCTGAAAAAATGTGTTGCTTGTGTAACTTTGCCCAGCCTTCTTGGATTATCGGATTATCTGCAAGACAGTGGATCACCCAGCAGATGCAGGATGTGACACCAGACCAGCCCAACTGCAAAGTGGACAATGGGCCAGGCAGAGCACAGGAACTGCCGGAACCTAGAGGTAAAGTATATAACCTACACCCCAACTGTTATTCGAGGCTGACCCCTTTTCGGCTCAGCCCACCTATACCCAGGTGCATACAATAAAATCGTTTTGCCCTACATTGGCCTTGCATTGTGGATGTGATCTCCCATCGGCTCAGACCTTTTATTAACACATATTACTTTTGAAATAAAGACATTAAACAAAATTTGTTTTGTAAAAGGTGTGGATGAAAAGGGACCACATGTGAACCTGACAAGCTCAGGGAAGGCCTGCGTGACAGCCTGGCAAACCCAGAGACCTAAGTAACCACAAAGGATGGGCTGAAATTTAAACTTTTTAACTAAAAGCAGTTTATGGCAGGTGGTCATATCCTAGGCCAGCATCTTCCCTGACAAAGGTCAATTTTCACAGTTAATGGAGTCTGTTGTCTTTTTGCATCTAAGATAACATGCCTTTGGAACTGGGGTAACTTCCTTTTTTCCAGACCCCTCAGGGAACAACAAATGCACCAGAGCAGAAACCACAAATCCCCTCATTGTTATTATCATCATGTTAATTGTTGACTGTTAACTATCTTGTAGCCACCTTCATAAAAGATGTATGTGTCTATCATTTTACTTTCTATACAACCCCAGAGGTTTCCCCACTTTGCTTTCTCCTGCCTCCCTAATCTATCACAATGGATTTCATGTAACCCATTTACACCTTCTCTTTTGATTGTAATGTATAAATTTAGATGCAAAACAGCTATTCTCAGGAGCATTATCACAATCCCGAGGTTTTGCTTCCCAGCATTTGTCTCAAATACACTCACAAAATTCTTCACAGGTTTAAATGTTTTTTTTACGTTGACATGGAAAGAAAACATAACTCCCCCCCGCACCCAGTTTGCACTGCACCCAAAATCTAATGGAATAAATTACATGAATACAGTTGTCACTCTTACCATACATTTGCAAGTCTTACTAGACCCTTGAACTCTAGTATGCATTGCTCCGCCGTCTCCACGGGGGAGCACGAAGAATAAGAGAAATCAATGCAGCATTCTTGACTGCTCCCTGCAGGAACCACCCCTGCATCAGACAGCTGGGGTTTTTAGGGCTTCTGAATGTTTTACCTTCTATTAATTAAATCCTATTGCAATTATTTTTTAAAAGCCACAAAAACATTAATGTCAAAAAAAGTGATGTGGTAAAAGAATGAAAGATATATTTCCAAAAATGTTTCAAGGTCTCTTAAGTCCCAGAAAATACAATGTTTGAAATGGTAACCCTTATTTAAGGGTTACACACACACACACACACACACACACACACATACACACACACACACACACACACACACACACACACACACACACACACACAAAAGATCTTGTTGCCCCTGGCCGGTTTGCTCCATGGTTAGAGCATCGGCCCTCAGACCAATGAGCCGTGGGTTCGATTCCAGCCAAGGGCACGTACCTCAGTTGGGGTTGGTCCCCGGCCCTGGTCGGGGTCGTGCGGGATGTAACCAGTTGATGTGTCTCTCTCACGACGATTGTTTCTCTCTCTCCCCCTCACACTCTATCTGAAGATAAACAGAAAAATATCCTCCAGTGATTAAAAAAAAAAAAAAAGATCTCCTTGTCAAACATATTAAATTATAAATTGGACATCAGGTTTGTAAAGGCTGATTTCTAAATCATAATAGAACACATCTGGGGTGATTTTCTGACTCCTCGAATATTTGGTTTTCTTGGCAGCTACAGGAAATCTCTGGGCAGACAGACTGCTGCAATAATTAATGCCAGCTTCAGGCACCATGATGAAAAAATTCATGACAGCAACAAAAAATGGTGCCCCCCCAAAAAAATAACCACGGATTTAATGTAAAACATGAATCCACACGGCCTCCAGCCTAGAGCAGCTGAAAGACATTTGTGTGATTCATGAACAAAGAGTCATTCGATCTCTTCCACCAGAACTTTTCTGCATTTCAGCCCCTTTTGTTTACGCCCAGCACTGGCTGCTTCATTCACACCCTGGTTTGCTCTGTGCTGAACTGTGCTGAGTTCTACCACTGGTTCCAACAGCCTTTGCTTTCTCCTTGCTCCTAACCTCCCTGTCCCGAAAGGGCGCCCAGAGCCCAGCAGAGGGCCTCCACCAAAGACTAGGTAGATGGGCTGAAGGGTGAAGGAGTGTGTGAATGGATTAAGAATGTTTGAACAAGGCCCAGGCAGGGTAGCTCATTTGATGAGAGCATGGTCCCGATACGCAAGGTTGCAGGTTCAATCTCCAGTCAGGGCACAGACAAGAATCAACCAATAAATGCATAAATAAGGGGAACAAAAAATCTATATCAATGTTCCTCTCTCCCAAATCAGTAAATAGCCCAATAGGTGTGGCTCAGTGGATAAATCGTCCCATGGAATGAGTGGTCCCAGTTCAATAGCCAGTCAGCGTGCATGCCTGGGTTTCAGGCTTAACCCCAGTAGGGGGCATGCAGGAGGCAGCCAATGCATGTTTCGCTCTCACATGGATGTTTCTCTCTCTCTCTCTCCCTTTCTCTCTCTCTAAAAAAAAAATCAGTAAAAACATTTCTTTTAAGTGTGAAAAGCAAATATCAAAAACTAAAAACCTTCCCCTGGTCCCTGGTTCTAAAATGACTTCATTTATCAAAGCAAATATTCTACTTTTCAGAAGCACGCTCAGCTGGGTGACTTGGGGAATCCCTTCCCTCTGGTGTCAGCTCCCTCAGCTGTAGAGCAGAGGCACTAACAGTACCTGCCTCGGGATTGTGGGAGGGTTCAATCAGTTTCTGTTTGTAAAATACTCCACAGACTGACTGGAACAGAATAAATGCAACATGTTCATTATCACTATTTTATTAAAACACAGGGCCACACTTGGCATAAATACCAAATGGACTTGAAAAATATGTTCAGTCTCCTAAAAGATATGGAACAAATAAATGTACACGGCTGGTTTCCAATCCTGTCTGTTTGATAGGGGTGTTGAATAATCTCTGGGACTCTATAAACCATTTTAAACAGAGATGATAACAATAGTTCCCAGCTCATAGGGACGTTGTAAAGATTAAATTACTATATGTATAAATAACTTAGCGAGGCCCTGCCTGGCTGGTGTGGCTCAGTTAGCTGGCTGTCAATCTGTGTAGTGAAGAGTTGCCAGTTCAATTCCATGGGTCAGAACACTTGCTGGGGTTTGGGGCTCAATTCCGGGTTAGGGGCTTGCAACCAATCCATGTTTCCCTCTCTCCCCCTCACTCCACCCACTCCCTTCCTCTCTCTCTAAACATCAATTTAAAAAAAAAAGAATTTAGCAAGATGCCTGGCACATGGTTAATAATCAGTGTATTTTCGCTAACACTGCTACAGTTATTTGAGGACCTGGTAACGTCATGACTAAGTAGGTACTCCACAGTAATTAATGTTGTACATCACTCTCCGTGCGCCTAGTACCCACTGAGCACTTACACCACATCAGGCAATTTCAAATAACATGTTCCAAAGCCCCACAATAGCCACACAGGCAGTTTACAGCACTAACTTCACTTAAAAAAACAAACAAACAGCCCTGGCTGGTTTGGCTCCGTGGTTGGAACGACGGTACTCAGACCAAGGAGTCGCAGGTTCGATTCCAGTCAAGGGCACGTACCTCAGCTGTGGTTCAATCCCTGGCACTGGCTGGGGTCATGTGGGAGGCAACCAATCAATGTCTCTCTCTCAGATTGATGTTTTTCTGTCTGTCTCTCTCTTTTTCTCCTCTTTTCTCTCCCTCCTTCCCACTCTATCTGAAAATCAATGGGAAAATATCCTCAGGTGAGGATTAAAAAATAAACCAAAAAAAAAAAAAAAACCCATTAATTTTAAAAGAAAAACCATTTTAAAAATGTAGGGGAGGATAAAAAGAAAGATAGCACTGATTGAAGATCCAACATATTCCAGGCCCCATACAAGGCCCTTTCTACATATGATCTAATTTCATCCTCACAAAACACCGAGAAGAGTGACACGTCACTTAACCTGCACAGGTGAGGACACACAGCAGGTAAGCTACTTATTAAGACCACACAAGCCACAGGGCCATTGTTCCAACTCAGATCTAGGGACTTTATTGTCCATGTCTTTAAAATTTGCTAAGCAGAAAACTATAAAGATGAATAAACAAGTTAAAATTTATCTTCATTTATTGTAACTTTTACAAAGACAAACTCGCATCTCAGCTCAAGTTGATATAATAAGTTGACAAAGATTACCCCTAGATTTTCCACCAGGGGTAATTATGCTCCAGGGGACACTGTCACCATCCAGAGACACTGATGGTTGTCACATCTAGGGAGGAGTTACTAGCACCTAAGGGTAGAGGTCATGGATGTGGCTAAATACCCCACAGCAGAGCCCCAGACAACAATGCCCGAAATGTCAATAGTGCCGATGTCAAGAAACCCTGCAATCAGCAATGAAATGAAAATCTTTGAATTTCCAAAAAGTTGTGCAGCGCTTGGCCATACTCCAGAATTCCACAAGAATAACCAGATAACGTGCTCATTTTCCCCACTACGAAGCCTATACTTCAGCACACACCATAGCCCGTATGACGGTGCCCATCACACCCAGGGCTCGGCCAGCATTCACGTCGGCGGCCCTCTTCCCCACGTAGATGTGAGCAAATGGACCTGTAATGGTTTCAAGTTGACACAGATGGTCCCCAGCTGGCTTCTGAAAGGGCTCAGCCCAAGCTAGGGACAGTCAGGAGGGGCCCTTTCTGGTGCCATTCATTTGCATTCAACATTTCTCCAGTTATGACACATCTTCAGCCCAGCACTGAGGTCTACTCTGCCTGTATTTTCTGGCATAAAGAAAGGTGGAATGATTTAAAATGAGCTTTGGAAGGTAAAGCTGAATCTGCTCAAAGCAGGAATTGCAGTCATTGACAGATTGACCCCCTAATTTGATCGCTTCTGTCCCTTCCCAGAAAATTTCAGCCTAGGATTTATGGATCTTCTTGGATAACCCGTTCTCCTGTGGGAACACAAGCCTTTGAAAGTCCCAGTGTAATGAATTCTACTCACACCATGGAGGAAAAGCTCTCGATTCCTGAAAGTCTCCAAAAGCCATCTACCTTTTGAAAGTGGCACGTATATGTTGCAAACCCAAGTAGTAACAAGTCACTCTAACCTGTTACATGGGAAGGGAGCACGAATTTTCACGCAGATCTTAACGTTTAGGCAGGGAGGAAGTGACGGCTGTACCACACTGGACAACCTTGAGGAAGGGTGGCACTCGCTGTGTAACAGGCAGGCGAAGGAAGGGTGTATCCGATGCTACGGCCACCAAATACGCAAGCAAGACGGCAAAATAGTTCCCGTCAAACACGCACAGGTTAATTTCAGTCAATACTTACTTCTAAAATGACGAACTTACCCTGAAGACGATCCACAGCCCAGGTCCTGCACCACAACACCAAGGCACGAAAAGGGCGAACCGGATCTGAACTGAGAGAGGGAGCCCTGGCTCCCATGTCCCACAGAGCGGGGGGCCACGCTGGAGCTCCCAGGGGCCACAGAATTTACACCTAAATTCACGTCTTTACTTGGAGGGAAGAACACGTTTTTTCAAAAAGATTCTAACACCAAGTAGCTCAGCTGGTTAGAGCATCGTCCCGATATGCCAAGGTTGTAGGTTCAATCCCCAGTCATGGGGTCAGGACACAAACAAGAAGCAACCAGTGAATTCATAAATAAGTGGAACAACAAATCAATGTTTCTCTCTCTCAAATCAGTAAACACAATTTTAAAAGATTGTAACATTTAAAATAAATTATTGTGATCAATAGGATGAAAACCCCACTGCACATTTTCAGGGCACGTGTGGACTGTTGTAAAGTCAGAACCCTCGAGGACCAGTGGGTACCAGACTGCTCAGAGCTCTGCAGAAGGCAGGCGGGAAGCACCAGCCCACACGGCACCGCAGGTGGTGGAGACGCTCCTCACTTATGCTGGTAAGGACTGCCACGATGGGAGATTTTTACTTTCTCGGTTTTTTTTTTCCACATTTTAGTAGGTTCATTTTTTTAAAGTTTGTAAGAAAAACAGCCCTGGCCGGTTTGGCTCAGCGGTTAGAGCGTCGGCCTGCGGTCCTGAGAGACCCGGGTTCGGTTCCCGCTAAGGGCGCGTACCTCGGTTGCAGTTTGTCCCCGGCTGTGAGGGTGGCAGCCACTCGATGTGTTCCTTTCGCATCGATGTTTCTCTCTCTCTCTCTGTTCCTCTCTCTCCCTCCCACTCTACCTGAACAAAAAAAGGAAAAATGTCCTCGGGTGAGGATAAAAAGAAAAACAGATCAGTGCCTTCAAAGAGCATTCTCAAGAACAAATGCTGACAGAGCATAAGCTGTTCCACTGAGCACTGAAGTCCCGGCCCGGGCATGGGCTGCACCAACCCCAGCACGTGGCTATTCCTTCTTCCCGCCGCCGCACCTGCCCTGACCCAGGCTGGAGCACATTCTCTTCAACCAAAAAGTTTGTTTCTCAGAAATAGGTTCATTAAAAGAATTATTAGTCCTGGCCGGTTTGGTTCAGCGGTAGAGCGTCGGCCCAAGGACCAATGACTCGCGGGTTCGATTCTGGACAAGGGCACGTACCTCGGTTGCAGTTCGTCCCCAGCCCTGGTCAGGGTCATGCGGGAGGCAACCAGTCGATGTGTCTCTTTCACGTTGATATTTCTCTCGCTCATCCTTTCTCCCCCTTCCTCCCACTCTATCTGAAGATAAACAGAAAAATATCCTCAGGTGAGGATTGAAAAAAAACAAAGAGAAGGGGAAGAAAAAAAGAACTATAATACAAGTTACATAGCAATTGCAGCTTTTCAAAGGCCAAGGATATAATGAAATTGATTTGACATTAAACTGATCTTATAGATAATTCAGATTCATCTCAAGACTGAGAAGCTGTTACAGGATCATAACAGCTTCCGGAAGACATTGCCAACATCCCTTATAACAACAACTACCAAGACAGAGACATGCGAATGACTTTAGCTCAATTCTGATTAATTCTCTATCACCCTGCCCCCTCTGAGGCTACAGATAAGTGTAGGTGGCCTTCTCCAAGTCACAGGGTCAGTGGGAGGTGGAGCTTTCTGACTGGAAAACCTCTCATTGGGAATCTGAGACTGTTGTGTAAAAATAGAGACACTGGAGGAAAAAATGGTCTTGGGTGGATTTGTAGATTTCACTGTCTCATAAATTTGGGGTGGGATGCCCTTCGTGTCAGTTCATCATACCAGATGAGCCCTGACTGTCAAACTCTGCAATCCTAGCAGGCAGAAATTATAATTAAGAAGTGTGGCCCTGGCCAGTTTGGCTCAGCGGTTAGAGCGTTGGCCTGCGGTCCGGAGAGACCCGGGTTCGGTTCCCGCTAAGGGCACGTACTTCGGTTGCAGTTTGTCCCCGGCCCTGGTTGGTCGTGCTGGTGGCAGCCACTCGATGTGTCCCTTCACGTCGATGTTTCTCTCTCTCTCTCTTCCTCTCTCTCCCTCCCACTCTATCTGTACAAAAAATGGAAAAATATCCTCGGGTGAGGATAAAAAAAAAAAAGAAGTGTGGCCCTCGCCGGTTTGGCTCAGCGATTAGAGCGTCGGCCAGCAGAACAAAATGTCAAGGTTCGATTCCGGTCCAGGGAGCCTATCTGGGTTGCAGTTTGATCCCTGGCCGGGTCATGCAGGAGGCAACCAATCCATGTGTCTCTCTCACATCGATGTTTCTCTTATATATCCCTCCCTACCAATCTATTTGAAAATCAATGGAAAAATATTCTCAGGTGAGGATTTAAAAAAAAGATGTGTGGTAGGCAGAATAATGGCCCCAAAGATGTCCATGTCCTAATCCCCAGTTCCTGTGAATCAGGTGCATGGCAATGGTTACAGTTGCTCATTAAAGTGACCTTAAAATAGTGAGTTTTCATTGGATTATCTAGGTGGGCCCAATCTAATCTCAAGGGCTCTTAAAAGTGGAAGAGGCCCTTGCCGGTTTGCTCAGCGGTTAGAGTGTCGGCCTGTGGTCCAGAGAGACCCGGGTTCGGTTCCAGCTAAGGGCATGTACCTCGGTTGCAGTTTGTCCCCAGCCCTGGTTGGTTCATGTGGGAGGCAGCCACTCGATGTGTCAGTTTCACGTCGATGTTTCTTTCTCTCTCTCCTCCTCTCTCTCCCTCCCACTCTATCTGAACAAAAAATGGAAAAATGTCCTCGAGTAAGGGAAAAAAAAAAAGTGGAAGAGAACTGGAGAACGATGTGACCACGGGAGGAAGGCACAGAAAGACAAAGCATTGCTGGCTTTGAAGACAAGAAAGTAGCCTCTGCGCGTGGAGAAGTCAAGGAAACGGATTCTCCCCCAAGGCCCGGAAAGGGGACACGCCCTGCAGACAACTGGGTTTAGCTCAGTAAAACCCCTTCAAGGACTTCTAACCTACAGAACTGCGAGATGATAAATCTATATGTTTTAAGACACTTTGTAGAAATTTGTTAAACCACTAAAAATGAAACATACAAGTAACTACTGAGTCTCTAAACCTTCTGAACAGGAAGAGTATCAACTGTTTGAAAAGGAACTGTATGCATTGTCTTAGCAAAAGAAAAAAATCACTTTTGAAAGGTTCACTTTATTATGATTGTTTTCCTCAAAGTATCTGGCTCTCAAAGTAATTGATATTTACAATTGCAGTTCAGGTTATGTGCTGATAGTAAAATTGACTTGTTTCCATGTTAAATAACCACAACAAGAAACATTTACTAAGTGTTTACTGTGTTCCAGGTATAAGTATCATCTCATCGAGTCCTCACAACAATCTGTGAGGCAGATATTATTACTACTTGGCCGCTGGTAAAAAGAAATCTAACGGATCATAAGTCTAAATGTAAAAGCTAAAATTATAAAACACTTAGAAGAAAACACAGAAGTAACTTTCATGATCTTAATTAAGCAATAGTTCCTCAGATGTGACCAAAAACATAAGCAACTAAAGAAAAAACAACAACAGATAAATTGGACTACATCAAAATTTAAAACTTTTGTGCTATAAACAATATCAAGAAAGGGAAAAGAAAACCCACAGAATGGGGAAAATATCTGCAAATCATGTATCCGAAAGGGTCAGTTGTCCAGAATATATAGAAACTCCTACAACTCAACAGTAAAATGACAGCCCGATTAGAAAAGGGGACAGGTATTTTAACAGACATTTTGTCAAGGAAGTGATCTCATGTCGAGCATATAAGAAGACATCTGAGTTCATTACGGAAATGAGAATAAAAGAGCAATGGATACCTCTCCACACCCACTGGGAAGGCTGAAGTAAAAAAATAGCAAGTGTGGGTGGGGATGTGGCATAATTAGAATCCTCATGAGTCAGCTACTTTGGAAAACAGTCTGGGAGTTCTTCAAAAAGTTAAATATAGTGCTACAATCTGACTCAGCAATTCCATTCCTACATAGGTATCCAAGAGAAATGAAAACTTTTACATGAATGCTCATAGCAGCATTATTCATAATAGTTAAAAAAAAATTTTAAAAAAACAACAACAGAAATTACCCAAATGTCCATCAGCTAACGAATGGGTAAATAAAATGTGGTATATCAATACAGTGGAATATTGTTTTGCAATAAAAAGGAATGAAGTACTGATGCATGTTACAACATGGATGAACCTGAAAACAAGCTCAGTGAAAGCAGCCAGTCACAAAAGACCCCATGTTGTATGATCCCATTTGTATCCATTTGTCCAATAGGCAAATTGATACAGAGAGTAGAGTTGTAGTTTCCTAGGGCTAGGGGGATTGGGAGGGGGTGGGCTGAGCAAGGAGCGACTACTAATAAGTATAGGATTCCTTTTGGAGGGAACAAAATGTTCTACAATTTTATTGTGGCAATGGTTGAACAACCTTGTGAATCTCTTAAAAACACTGAATTGTACATGTTACCTGGATAAATTGTATGATATATTAATTATATCTCAATAAAGCTGTTGTGAAAAACATTATTTAACTTCTGTACTCTATATGTACCCATGAATTACTATATATGATTTTTATATAAGAAAGGAGATTGAGAAAGAGTTGTAAAACAGCCCGTCAACCACAAGAGGGCACTTTCTTCATAGCTACAGAGGAGGGGGTTCTAAATTACCTGGGTAATATTTACCAGTTTGATCTCATTCTCAGCTTCGTTTTTATGTGTGTGTGTGTGGGGGGGGGGGGATTTGCAGGTTGTGAATGTGTTTCATCCACTACATTTAAACCAACAGTGTAACCAAGTTGATGATGAGTTGAAAAAATCATGACAAGCACAGATAAAAAGTAAATATTTAAACTCTGGTAATAGAGAAACTGCAGACAGCACTGCATTGGGCTCATTTCTTTTCCTTCTAGTCATACAACAGATTATAAAAAGTTGTTTATTCAGCATGAAAGGCATTACGATAATACAAATCATTACAAGAAATGAAACATGTTATAAATACTTGGTCTCTGGTTCTCTGCTCTCTATGTCCAGCCCCTGGAACAATGTCTGGTGTAACTGGCACACAATAAATATTTATTAAATGGATGAGATAAATGAAAAAAATGAATGATATCCACATTTCTTAAATTTCAGGAAAAACTATTATCTATGCCTTGGAGATCACATCAAAATGTTGCCCTTGTGTGTTCATCCACACAACAAATGAATAAAACACCACAGCCATTTCACTGAATAAGTATCTCCCAAGTTCACAGAGACAGTCTGCAGTGTTACATATAATTCCTTGGCCACGAATCCCTTCATTGAGGACACAACACTTTCCACGAGTTATCTTTGGTCCTACTTAGCAGCCTTTAATCAACGCACCTCTCGATAAACCACAGCCCAGACATTCATTAGGGAAACAGGGTCCGTCTCCCTCCACGTCGTACTTGGAATGGTCTGCGGGCAGGATGATGCCTAGAGGTATAATGACAAAGGCCCTATTTCCTCCACACAAGCCATGTTCAATTGCAAAAATTATACTTGACTCTAAGTTCAGCCTCAACAAAAATGAGCATAATTTGTAAAGATCTTTTTCATTTGGGATTAACAAACGGGCGAGGGTGAGCTGTCGCAGACGCGGAAGCCCAGCCGTGGCAGACCCCGCTGATCAGGCGCTGGAGCATTTCCATAGCAACACACTGTGCAAGGAACTGGATCAGCGGACGATAAACAACTTGAAAAGTCTTCCTCTGCCATTTTTTAGTGAACAGTCTACTGTCAAAACAAAGATGTCAGGTTTAGCTGGTTCTAGGCAGCCCAGAAACTTGAAATAGAATGCCAAAACACACTACTTGATCGACAAGGGAATAACTCTCACACATCATTCATTTTTACGATTAAAAACTGTTCCAGTAACGAGGAACCATATTAGATGCTCGGAGATATGACAGCAAACAGGGCAAATGACCGGCCCCCTAGGAGCGCACAGCCTGGTAGACCAGACGGACAAACCAGTGGGCACTAACAAAAGAGAATGGACGGTCAGGGTGGATACGTGGCACTATGGGAACAGAGACTGATCACCTAATTTAACCTTAGTGGTCAGTAATAATTATAAATGGATGTGATAACACTGCTGAATGTTAGGGGAAGGAGCCGGCCATTGAAATAAGAGGTAAAATCGCCCCTGGCAGAAGGAAAGGCCTGGAGGCAGGATAGTTTAGCAAATTCAAGAAATAAGAGAGTTCAGAATGGTGGGAACTGGGTCTGGAGTCGGGAGGTGAGCACAGGCTAACCACGAAAATGGAATAATCATTGTGATGCTTAGGGAGCCATTCCTGAAAGTTTGGAGGCTGCAACTCCCCAATTTTCTAGACCCTTCTAAATTTTATTGAGGTCAAACCAGACACCTTAAAAAGTAACTAACACATGTTGTCACTCAGCTGTGCCCAAAGTAAGTCCACAGGAAACAACTTCGAGAAGTACTCCAAAAGCCCATCGGGGGAAGACTTACAAGTCACATGTGTGTTAACAGCACTTCCAAGTTTTACGGTTTTCAGCTGCAGTCTGTCCTGGCAATCACACACCTTCCCACAACCTGAGCATCTCAGCCCAGTCTTGCAAACAATGCTACTGAGGGTCAAAGAGGAGAGCAAAGCTCCAAGGTGAACGCAGGCGGCAGTAAAAGCTGAGATGAAAGCCACAGGCAGCCTAGAAAGGCCAGAGGATACACCCAGGCAAACTTCTCCGGAAGCTTTTACTTACCTCTTCTCAGTCACTGCACATTTATTTGCAAACTGCCAGAAAACACCAGTTTCTAGTTTAGATGTTTATGAAAATAAGAGATAAAGAACAACTCTGGGTAAAGCTCTTCTGGGCTACACCATAGATCTAAAGTTTCCAATGAAAACTTCATTTTTTAAATGGCAAGAAACAACCACAGAAATCCGAAGGAAAAACAGAATTCAAAAACAGCAGGTGTTTAGCTTCCAGCGAGACAGAAACACCGATGCCTGGATCCCACCGTGAGTGTTTCCAGATCTAATACGCATCCGCTGCAATGGCTTAACATTTTTTTTTAAGCAGGAAGCTTTGAACTGATTAAAGTAGCTAAGTCTTGAGATCAGATGCAACATCATAACATTCTAGAAAAATACCAGGTTGCTGGAATCTTAGATTCCATCAAGATGACTAATAAATTCAGAGGAAAATCTCTGCAGTTGGATCACTTAGCTGAAGCAGCATCTTAGGCGAAATTGGCTGGCGAAAGTTCTACATTAGCGAGGTCTGAGGAAGATCTCTACAAAGCTGGGTACTGTTGAGGAGGGCAAAAATTTTCCCCTATTCTTCTTAGTTCTTAATGGCTGACCCACCAATGAAACTGACACAAAACAGATTAACAGAGAAAAAAAGGTTTTTTTTATTTACCCGTACAAATGTCTCATAGAAATGGGATCAAAGAAGTGACCAAGGCAGGCTGTTTATATACTTTTTTAGACAAAGAAACAATTATTTGTGAAGATAGGACAAAAATAGGGGGTTTGCTTAGGGTAGCAAATTAATGAAGAACTAAAGAAGTTTGTTTATATGGTTTCTCAGCCTTGAATTCCCTCACTGTGCTGACAGGGAGCCTTCTATTCCCCTGGGATGAGAGTGCTTTCAATGGGTGATTTAATTCCCGCCTTCAGGGGGAAGGGATCAGAGTGTTCTTGCACCAGCTGTTTCTCAAGTAACTTTAATTCAAAATAATCAATTGCCCAAGTGGCATATTTTGAGGTGACCTTCTCTAAGCCCCATCAGTATCCATCTCCCTTTCCAGTGACTCCCTACACACCACTTGTCCTACATCCTGCTCAGGAGCTCCCAACTATTCCAATATGCAGATATCAAATTTAGTGGAACCTAACATGACTAATTATATTTTTGATACCAGTTGGTTAAGAAAATATATATAAACAAAAAACACCCAGAAATTCACTGGGCTCCTATTTTATTAACCTTTAAAGCATCCAAATTAATTTAAAGCTAGTCATTCAATTCGAATGAGTTCCTCCTGCGTGCTATGCATCGTTTGCAGAACTTGACATTCAAACCCTCTCTTCCTTCCTCCCCAATCCTTTCTCTCTCTCTCCCTCTCCCTCTCCCTCTCTCTCTCTCAGAAGAGGTCGGGAATGAAATGGTTACTTCTGACAGGGGAATTCTTCATTCTATTTGGCTGAGGGAAAAAGGGAAGAAAGGGAGAGGGAGGCAATTTTCCCTTTGTCTTTGGGGGTTTACCTTTTGACCATGTGAATGCATTAAGGAATTACTCATGTAACTAAAAGTAAGGGGAGGGGACTAAAGGATTTGTGTCAGAGATGTTTAGAAAAATAAAAAAGTCCTTTGCAGTGACTGTAAGCAAGGCCTCCTAAGAATGTGAGATACTGCTCAACCAAGGGTACTGCATACTGGGATGAGGGGCCCTACCCCATTGTTCTTATCAATGCAAATCAGTAAACGGGTGGCAATGCTCAGGCAAGGACCACCTTTCTTTTGTTTGTTCTGTGTCCTCCATCTAGTACTAAGGCCTGGCATGTGATCAATTAAGTAATTGTTGAATGGCTGACTCAAAGAATGGGTAACTGAGTGCCTGACCCTTTTCTCTTCTTAGTGACCCTAACACACTCTTCATGACTCCCCTCAAAGGATCACCTCCTCTGTGTAAGTTTTGCTGACATCTAACTTACCCATGGTGCAGAACACAAATTTCAAGTCCACACCTGGATGTTTTCTGCTGCTAGACACACCCAGGAAGGCGAAGACAGACATTTGCAGTGCCCCCAACAGACTCCCTTGGTATCTGTCGCCTCCTTTATCCTTTTAATAACATCTTCCTCTATTTTTTATTTGTTTCTTTGTGTTCTGCTACTTGCAAAGTGAAAGATGTTTTGAATAAGACAATGGCTACATAAGCTGATTTTTTTTAATTAAAGAGAGCAAAACTCTAATCTGGCAAAGTGATATAAACTAAAAATAGCACAAGGAATCTAACAGAATTCTATCAGGACATGAAAATGTACCACTGGGCTAAAAATACATCAGTGACATTTATCATAAAGGGCATCATGAACATGAAAATGTATTAATGTATTCTCAATAATCAATGCTTAAACAATTTTTATTTACATGTTTATTGACTATAAACAGAAGATACATGAAGGAAATACTCAAATGAGACCCAAATTCTCATCTTCAAACTGTTCCACTTATAAAACCTTGTTCAAGCTATCACTTGGGATGTCAGAAGCCAAAATAATTTGTTAAATAGATTTTGCAGACAACAAAATACCTCCTATCTTCTTTTACACAGGAATGATAACATGAGAGCTTCAAACACAATGTTTAACTAAGGTCCAAAAAGACTACTTAAATCATTAAGATAATAATGCTAAATCAACAAGAATCTAGGACAAACTGTTTGATGCATCTCTAAAATCCACTCTTCACCTCTCCCTGGGACAACTCCAAGAACATTCAAGTCCCATTTATAACATTCAAGAAGTTTGAAAAACAAACATCTGTCTTATCGATGTAGAAGCCCGGAGAGGTATCAGCCCATTAGCTCCTCAACAGTCTGGCACAGGCTCTGCTTGGCACAGAACACAAATAAGAACGGCAGAAAGTTCTAAAGAATTCGTCATTTTGCAAAACAGAGCATTTTTCAATGGCTTAGAGAAAGAAACACAATGATGCCAAATATCAAAACAAAGGACAGATTTCCAGATGACATCAGTGATTGGTGAAGACAGTCTATTGACATCAGGGGTCTCAGCCTCAACACGACAGACACTGGGAACAGATCACTCTCTCTGATGGGAGGCTGCCCTGCGTTCAGCCTGTGACAGCATCCATCTCTGCCCACAGGTACCAGTAGCGCCCACCAAGCTGTGACAACCGAAAACCATCTCCAGACATTCCAAACGTCCCATGGAAGATAAAGCAGCCCTTGGCTGAGGATCACTGATTTATCTTTTTTTTTCCTCACCAAAGGACATTTTTACTTTTTTTTGTTGTTGTTGTTGTTGTTGTTCAGATAGAGTGGGAGGGAGAGAGAGGAGGAGAGAGAGAAACATCAACGTGAAAGGGACACATCGAGTGGCTGCCACCTGCACGACCCAGTCAGGGACGGGGACAAACTGCAACCGAAGTACATGCCCTTAGCAGGAACCGGACCTGGGTCTCTCCGGACCGTAGGCCGACGCTCTAACTTCTGAGCCAAACCAGCCAGGGCAAAGTTGACTTTTCTTTTTTTATTTTTTGGTACGTGCCCCTAGCGGAAACCGAACCCGGGACTCCCTGGTCTGCAGGCTGATGGTCTGACCGCTGAGCCAAACCGGCCAGGGCTGAGAATCACTGATTTACAATGACGACCCAGTCAATGATGACAGTAACAATAGCAGTAATAACAATAAAACAACAATTTCCACCTATTCAGTATTCAACATCAGATGTACTAAGTACTTTACATATACTTTATTCTGTAAAACAACACTATGATAGGCACTATAATTTTCCATATTTTATAGAAAAAGGAACTAAGTATCCAAAAGTTAAATGCCCTGTTCAAGGTGACATGGTTACTAAGAGGCTGACCAGGGGTTCCAGTCAAGGTCTGACTTTTAGATCCATTAGTTAACCACCATGCTGCACAGTGCCATCTCCACCCAGAGAATTATTCGGGTGCTCTTTGAACACAGCATGAGGCTACTCCAAACAGAGGTAGATATGGAACATGGCCACAAAGGACACAATGAATGATGTAGAGAGACCGTCGACACGGGCTGGGACAGGGAACTCCGTGTGGCTTCTATTAATAACATATGCTTCCTATGTGCGTGTGATTTCAATAATCCTCAGAGCAACTTTCAAGACAGATACCAGTATTCCCATGTTACAGGTAAGAGAACCTTGTCTAGAGAGATGGAGTCAATTGTTTGAGGTCACATAATTGGCTTTCCTGATGGAGCCAAGGTTTAAAATGAGATCACTCTGACAACTGAGCCTCAATTGCTTTGGACACAATGATTTTCTGGGCTGAAGAACAATAATAATATAAACAGCCGACATACTATCAGCAGTAACTGACATGAGTCAAATACCCTTGGGTCCCACTTTATGGTGAGACCTTCGTAAGACAAACAGAATTCCCGCCTCATTCTCTTACCACCTCACAAACTGGGGACTGTTCCTGCCTCCTCTCACTCTGGACTTACTCAGGCCCCGAATGGGTCTTGGCTTTTCAAATCTCATTGTAAGTAGAACCAGACTGGGGGTGGGGGTGCACAAGTGAGTCCTCCCTTCACAAAAGCATTCATTAACTTCACAGCTGAGGCTCATCTGGGGCACGTGAACTTTACGAACAATGTGTCTCGGGGGTCACCCAAAGGGGAAAGGAAAGAAAGGGAGATTTAAGGTGGGAAAATGAGAGCAATACCCAGGGTGGGAACCATCTGAATACAGATATTTAATCTGAGAGAAATATTTGGATGTTGGGAATTCCAAAGGAGAATGGAGCTCATGATTACGGTCCAGAAGGGCCCCTGGGCTGCTATAAGAAATGCACTTGCGTTGAAATACTAGGCCATGCACACACGTGCGCACCAGAGTGGTGAGAAAGGCTGTGTGGGGTTCCACGGGCACCCCCTCCGCAGACAGCGGCGGGATGCTCTGATGGCTGGGATAACTGGCCATGTTGGGGCCTAAGCTTCTTTTCTGGACACTTCTGCAGCTCACATGTAGAAGATAAATTTAATCTTAAGGCTATTAAGACACAGTAACAACTGTTACCATTTTCAAGGGGATATTAAATAAGGAGGTGAAAGAATTTCATATAAACCTTTACCAGCATCAAAAAAAATTCAGTTTTCAGATGTCATCCATTTTAATCCCCTTGCAATATGAAAATAATAGTGCTCATCAAGTCAGACAAGTGGAGGCAATAAAGGGGGCAGAGAAGAGACACTGATGGGCAGGAAAGGACAATCTGATTAGGGGTCTTTAAGAAGCTCTTTGCACTGGGCTGTTCATTCTGTTCTGCTCAATCCCACATCCTGCAGAAATCCTGAACACTAAACACCTTTTGGTTTGGTGGAAAACCTCACTCAAGCTGAAGACAGGACACTTTCATCTGCTGGCCTGGTCACAGCCCAGCCTGGAGCTGGGAAGCCGGGAAGAGGCTGCTAGCACAGAACAGGCTGGGTGGCCGGCGGGAAGCAGCGCCCACAGTGAGGGGAGTGGGCGCAGTGCAGGGCAACACATTTCTGCGGCAGGTCAGTCTCAGTTCTGCTGGGAAGAAAAGCTCACTGCCAGTCTTCAAAACTCGTCCAGTTCCTTTCCCCCTGCTGCCCTTCTGCACACCCCCAGCTGGAATGCCCCCCCTCAACTCTCCTCCCACTTGGCCTGTGTGCATATCCGAGTTCCCCTCCCCCCACACTGCCTCTATCATCTACCATTCTCCTTCATTTCAGTATCTCCTCTTTTCTCCCGTATCTCATGATTTCATCTCTGCCAGAAACATGAGCCAGCACATGAATTCATTCATCCAAGTTCCTACCAGCGCCATGCTTCCCTGTAATGTTACATCAGGCAAAGTTGTTTGAACTGGAAGGCAGGCGTGCTCATGGTGGGATTTCAGGGACTGAGGCACTTTGGGGAAGACCAAGACAGCCTTTCTGCCTGATGGACTTACAGTGGAGCCCTAGAGATAGTCTGCCTCTGAAGTGCAGCCAGCAGGAGGCCTCTCCCCTTTACCAATTTCTATCCCATACACCTCGAAGGCCCATCAGTGTGCCAGGAATGCCTCTACCCGAGTACTTCTTCCAAAAGGTTATTTCCAGACAGACTGTTAAATGAAACATGAGTAATTCCATTAGAGTCAGAAACTGCTCCAAACAAGAAACTAGTAACCGCAACAAACGGAAAATGAACTCCACTTGGCTCCCCGGAGAGAATCGAATGAACTGATGGGTATTTTCCTGCCCTAATTTCCGAGGATCCAGCGGAGGCTCCGTGGCTGTCAGTGATGCGAAGGAGGCGGCTGCGGAAGCCCTAGCATTCCTCAATCAGCCAGGGGGGGCAAGGAGGAGGTCTCCACTTCCCGAAACATGGGCCCTGCAACTTCCAATCCATCCACTCGGCTCCCTACATAACTACACACACACACCCTTACGCACAGTCACACCCACAATGTGGTTACTCAGACTGCAGAACAACCCACAAAGAATGTTACCACTGGAAGGACATATCTGCCTTCTTAGTAATTTCACTATATAGTTGCAAAAGTTGTTTCTCATAATACACACGTTTTTAATGTCACCCTGGGGATCTGTCTTGCGATTTCCATGTATGTCCTGTGCAGTGACTTTCTCAACCCACGCCTTGGAGTGTGGTGACAAGACACCCTATGTCCAGATGCTTAGAGGAAACTCAAACCTCTGGCATCCAGACCTCCCAGTGACACACCCTTCAGCCAGCCTGGGACAGCCCAAAGTCGCCCTCCCTCCAGGAAATTAGATGTCACCTTCACTGTGACTCCACAGTCCCCTGCCCTCTCATCCCCAGGTGCATATGCTTGTTGTCATACCTGTCTTGCATTATAGAATGGACTCTGAGCCACACGGACTTGTTAAAAATCACAACTCACCATCTCGCAGGCCCTCAGGCCCCAGGCTCCTTCACACTAGTCTGCCTTGCTCATTACAAATTTGCAGGACAACTGCCATTCCCTCTACCTGAAAAGGCCTCTCCCAATTCTCTCCATTCTCCTAGGCTCAATCCAGGGTCACCTCATCAGAGAAGTCTTTTCATGATCTGTAAATAGTGGTATGGCAGGAGAACGGCCCTGTTCCCTCCCCGGGTCACCTGATTCTCAACCTAGTATGTCCTGCATGGCATCTATCCATCTTAGTCTTCCCTTCGTTTTGTTTTTCGTGTATGTGTTTGGTCTCTCTGCCATTTCTCCTCCATAAGACTATATATTTCAGGAGGGCTCCAGGCAGTATCCCTACTACCTTGCAAATACCTGGCACAGAGTAGGCACTTAATATATATTGGCTGGGATCATTAATCCACTGGTTTTAAACAAAGAACTCATGAATAATTTAATGAATAGCTACACGTTGTCTTAGTCAGCTATGGCTGTCATAACAGAATCCAGCCAGGTGGCTGAAACAGGGGAGTTTATGGCTCGTGGTTCTGGAGGCGGAGAAATACAAGAGGAGATGCGGCCTGATCCGACTCCTGCTGGGAGCCCCCTCCTGGCTGGAAGACAGCTGCCTTCTCACGGTGCCCTCACGTGGTGACGAGGGTAAACTCTGATCTTCTCCTCTAATAAGGTCACTAATCCCATCAAGGGCCCCATTCTCATGGCCTCACCTTACCTAACTGACCTCCAGAGGCCCCGCCAGCGAACACGAGCACACGGGGGCGGGGACTCCCACGCGACTTTGGAGGCAACGCGAACACTCCATCCGCGTCACATACCAAGGAAAGGGAGCTTTTCTTCCCAATGGATACTTGATTTTTGGTCGCTGCAAACTATAGGAAACGTTCTACAGCACCAAAGCGTGCGCACAGGGAAGCAAACGGTTGCCACACATACTTCATCCTTGACCTCCACGCAGTTTCACCACCAAGGGCGCCTTGGCCCCTTCCCATCTGCCGAGGTGCACCGCTGGGCGATGCTCTCCCTGTCGCTCATTCAGCACCCACGGACATGAGCACAGTGAAGCCTGTGCTCGCTGACACCTCCTCGGAGTCTGGGACATTCCTGTCTAAATGCCGCGTTGCTTTTTTCTGAGGATATTGGACATCTCTGGGATTGTCTGCCAAGCCCAGAAGCAGCCCTCTTCCTGGGAGCTTCCTGCCAGATCACGGGGAGCCCAGGAGCCGTGTTCGGACTGGGACGCGACGCCCCACACGGCCAAGGGCTCATCTGACCCAGGCTTGGCACAGCAGCACCTCTTTCCAGGGACTGCGGAGCTGTGACCCAGAGCCAGCTAGTGGGTCTCTGTGGGTGGCTGCAACTGGGGAAAGAGGGCTATTCATGTTTTCTTCCACACGAAAGCAGCAGCAAAAACAAAAGACGAGAGACCAGAGGGAGAAAGTTCTCATAGGTTCTCAGGTTCAGATTCCAGCCTGTTACAAGTACCAGCTCATTTCTGACCCTGAGCGCAAGAGGTACCCCTACATAATAAAGATCCCACCTCTTTTTCTTGTTTTGCTTCAGTTAGCTGCACTGCTAGCTAGGTCATTCACTGTAACCTAATATGTATGTGCTGATTTCCTGAGAATATGAAGATCTTTTGTATTTACGTACACACGTGTGTATGTGCGCATGCATGTGCACACACACAGCTATAAAAACAAAACTATTTCTGTGTGTGCGAACTCCCACAGAAACACCGAGGAAGGGGAGGTAATCTTGTGGTCTCTGAATTAGTCCTGCCTGAAACTCATCCGTGATTCTCTGTAACCGAAAGCTAAGCTATCTAAAGAGCTTTCAGAAAACATATTTTCCTAGACACATGATAAATATTGCTTAAGTGCAAGGGAAAAATAATAATGCACCCCAAGCTGGCCGATCTCTTCGCATTTCTGACTCAGCATAGGTACAATATAAAAGTTTGCACAAAGCAGGTGTTCTAGAAATGTTTGTTGCTGTCACTGCTGCTATTAAAATACGATCATTTACCGGGTCCTGACCCAGTGCTCCCAAGAGCTGGCAAGGTGAGGGTGCATGTTGCTGTGACCCCCAAATCCATAAAAACCTTTTCTGTGAGTGAAGACTGAATAAAATTACAGGATAATTATAAGTTGACAATGACACTTGACATTGTGTTCCAAAAACACTTTAAAAGATACAAAATTAATAACACAAAACGACTAGTTACAAGTGTTTACATGTTTTAAAAGGAAAAAAGTCAATCTATATTTATTAAGGAGAAAAACTACCAAGTCACAATGTTGGTAAGGAAATGCAAGCACCTTCTTCTGAAAGAACCCAGGCGCGAGCTCAGCGGGGCCTCTGGGAGAGCTCCCCAACCTCTCCTCTCCTGACCTCGCCCAGCCTCACACCTGCATTCCCCCAGCTCTGTCATGGACCCAGCCTGGGCTGGTGCGACCTGTAACAGCCGAGGGCCCTTCACTGTTCCCTAGCTACCTGCCCCAAGAAGTCTAATAGCAAACTATGGCTACCCTCAAGCAAAAGCTGACGGAAGATGAGAGAAAAGGGGAGGAAAAAAGGGAAATAGGCAGGTGATAGGATTCCATGATCACCTTCACAAGCAATTGACACATCACATGGAAACAATGAGGTTCTGTTCGGGCCTATCCAATGGGTAGTTATTCAGAAACAATGTATACTACATAGTAGTAGTGATGATACAGAAAAAGAACAGGCTCTAACTTGACTACTGGAAGTATAACTTGTTTTAAACTTTCTAGTGTCCTTCGTTGAAATATGCATCACCTTGGACCCAGCATTTCCACTTCTACAAATTTATCCTACAGATATAATCGAAAGATGCAGAATGCTTAGGGAGCACAGGTGTTCCAAACAATGAAAACCATACAGTGATCTTCTAACAGGGGGACAATGGCACCAATCTAATGAGCCCGTAATGATGGAGTGGTTCCCAGAAATATACTCTTATGTTTAAGTCCAGGGTTCTTCAAAGTTTGTCCGAAAAGCTCAAGGAGTTGCTGATCTGCGTAACGGTCCCCTGCAGCAGAGAGCAGGGAATTCCAGTGGGTAGGTCTTTTCCCCATTCATCCCAGACTTCACCAGCATTACTCACCAGCATTACAAACGAGGCACCCATCTGAAAGTATGTGTAATGAAATGATTCTACTGTTTAAGAAACAAGTGGTGTAGCTCTTTTGGTTGGACATCATCCCCTGCACCTGGAAGTCGCCAGTTCAATTCCGGGTAAAGGGCCCAGGCCCAGGTTTTGGGCTCAATCACCGGTGCGGGGCATGCAAGAGGCAGCCAATCGATGAGCCACTCTCACATAACTAGTTCTCTCCCTCTTCCTTCTCTCTCCCTAAAAATAAACAAACTGTTCTTTAAAAAACAGAAAAAGAAAAAACAAACAAGAAATGATTGGTTACTAAATACTATTATGCAACTGTTATAAATCATGTACTATAAAGATATATACAGACTAAGAAGGTAGTTAGCTCCCCAAATAACTAGTAGGTTTCAGCGAAGGGTGGATCTTCAGTACCTACTACTTAAAGGCACAGATTTTCCTAACATATACGGGGGTTTCATCCCTAATAAACTCTTAAGATGGTGTAACCTTTTCTTAATTTCATCTGCAGAAAGCAATAATTATAAAATCTCCCTCCTAAAATGGTAATGAAACAAGATGATGCATGTAAGTTTTTAACTCAATAGCTGATACACAATATCCCATAATGGAAGTGCTTTTGATTTAGATCAGCCTAAAGCTTAGAATTTCACATTCAGCCAGTATTTCATCACTCCCTCCCAGTGATGAAACAACTGAAACCAACATCAGCTCAGACTACCTAGAAGGCATCCATGAAACAAAGTGTTTTACAAAGTTAAAAATGACCTCTCCCGCCCAAAGTGATACCATTGTAATAAACCTAGTTATGAATAATGGGACAGGAGCAAATGAAGGCCAAATATTATGGGCATTCATTTGTGCAGCTTTGCCAGGAAGCTGCAGTTTAACACTCCCAGGGGGCCACTGGTCCATTCCCTGCAGATCGCTGGGGGAAGGAGCTGGACAGGGGAAGAATAGGCACATGCCCAGTAAAGTCTGGGTGACACAGGGAAGGTACTTGCCCATCTGTCACACCTGGAAATAGGTCACTGGCCAGAGTAGGCGTGACCACTGCAAGCACTGGAAAATTTGGGATATTTAATCCGCAAAGGGGTTCTCTCTCTTGGGCACTGGAGCTCTTGGTTTCTCTTGGGACTCCTGTTGCAGGGGGCATGCTCTCCGGCTCCCCTGCATTCACACACATGGCCCATAGTCATGTGGACCCCACACAATGGACTAAGGAACTGCAACTAGCCTGATACTATGCTGGGCCCAGTTCCACCATGGAATGGAAACTCTGAACACTGGCTCTGCTTCTAGCTCTACTGAACCCCCAGCTGCCCATCTTCCAGGATTAAGGGAAATTGGACTTTGCAAACTGAGGGGTATAATTTCCACTAATAAAAATCATTTATCCACCCAGCTGGTGTAGCTCAATGGTTGAGCATTGACCCATGCCCCAAGAGGTTGCCAGTTCGATTCCTAGTCAGGGCATATACCCAGGTTGTGGGCTCAATCCCTAGTGGGGGGCACGCAGGAGACAGTCAATCGATGTGCTCTCTTGTCAATGTTTCTATCTCACTCTCCTTCTCCCTTCCTCTCTAAAATCAATATAAAAATTATATTAAAAAAATAATCACTGACCCTTCCATGTGAGTCTCAAAAAATTTTTTTCTCAAGCTATCCTAGGAACCTCACTCCCACTAACAATAGAGAAAGACCTGTGGGAGACTTTTTGCATGGCATCCATTTCGTTGCAGTCTGCTCTGCTGTCTCCTGCCCCAAGGCAGAGTCTCTCTGCATGCAATGTCTCTGCATTCCTTTAGATAATTGTTTACTCTGCTAGCCATTCTTTGCTTATCATTTGTTCCACCTGGGGTATTTACTGGAGTTTGCTTCAGTTTGTACTGGAGTTTCTTTCACCTGTTTTTGCCCTATATCTTGTGTGAATTTCCCCTGAATAAACGAGACTTGATCAGAACCCTGTCTTGTCTCCATTTCTCTTGTCTCTTGTCCCTCCTCATCCTCACTCCCCCTCTAGAGTCCTCGTTGCTCGACCTGCGGTACAGTCGAAGACCATCCGTGCATTTCTCCCATAACAAAAGGACTCCATCTGGGAAATGCACAGGCTTTGTATTTTGTTTGTTTTGTTTTTTATAGCTAAGGAAGCAAGCACTTTACTTTATAAGCAACTGCATATCCTCACTAACAACCCCAACAACCACAGAACTACTCAAAGAACACTTGGAGCAACACAGACTGCTACAGACGCCTTAAAGGAGAAAAGCAGGGCCAGCATGTTTTCAAGTCTGAGAAATGGCGATAATTCAGGTTTCATTTCTACAGTAATTTGACTTGATCATTTTAAAATACAGACATAAAATGGTTCACTTATATAACCAGTTGCTAAGAGTCTTGGCATTTTAATAGGCAGCTTATAAAAACATACCTTTTGAAAGGAAATACTAGTGTCTACAGAGAGAAAAAGGATGGATGAAGCTCATAAAATGTAACTGCATTTTAGTTTTGACCTGGGGAATCAATCCACAAATCCGTGGATATATTGCTGAGACCTGCCTGGTGCACTCCCAGCAACTGCTGCCATGAGAGTGCCGTGCCCGGCGGGTTCAGGGAGCCAGCACTGAACAGGAGCCGACCTCTGCCCCTCATCCATCCTCTCCATCCGACCTTGGGGAGGTCTCGGTAATTCTGGAACCCGGAAGCGAGTTTCCCTCTTCAGACTCTGACAAGCCTAGGCCCACCGGTCTGGGAATCGGTGTCTTGCCGAACCCAGGCCAGGCACGACTGCTGGTTGACTGCCCTAAGGATGGCGGTGCCACCAGCCCCAGCATTTCTCGAGAACAATGCTGAGCATTCAAATCCAGTCCTGCTCAGCACTGTGACCGTGTCGACCAGACAGCAGAGCAAGCAGCTGCTGGTAGATGCAGCAGACTCTGCAGAAGCCTTCCTGCCCCAAATATCTCCCTCCTCATTCAACAAGGAGGCCCAAAGCCCCATCTTGACTTCCCATTGGATAGAGTACGAAGGATAGTTCAAATTTCCCTGAGAGGGAGGGCAAGATTCAGGAACACAAATCATGTAGTATTATCTTACCAAGAATTTTATAATATTAAAGTATTATAAAATATAGTTTAATATTATTTTATAGATCATAAAATAGATTTTATTATAAAGTATATTGATGTTTATTAAGGGCTTACGTGGCAGGAACTGCCACAACGCCTTATGTGAATTAATCTTCACATGCTCCAATGCCAAGTACTATTATTATCTATGTTTTACACATGAAGTAACAGAAGTTCAGATTGATTAAGTAACCGGTCAAAAGTCACTCAGCTAGTAAGGGGCAGGACCCAGGTTCACTCGACTCCTAAGACATTACATTCTACTGTCTCTCTCTAAACAGGCTCTAAACAAAATTGGTCAAAAAAAGACAGGTGTACCAAGTTCAAGGGACACCGATTTGTGTATTAAAAGTAAAACGTTATCAGCCAGAATGGCAGTGCTAAATGTTATCAGCTGACTGGGATCGCTGAGGCAACTTTTTAAAATATTGGTGCCTGAGCCTCATCCCCCGACCCAACCCCCACTCCCACCCCCACCCACCATCCTGATTTCAATTGGCTTGAGGACAGGAATGTTTAAACACTGCCCAGGTGATTTCTGTGTAGTCAAAGTTAGAAAGCACCACCTGGAAGGATTTAGTGCAGGGCTTCAATGTGAATGGACGAAGCTAAGTGTCCAAGTGAGGTTTTGGAAATCTCTAGAACAGCTCAGTCCAAAACCACTTCCTTTAGAGACGGAAATGTTCAAGTCTGCACTGTCCGATAGCAGTCACTAGCTACACTGCCCAGTGTGACTGAGGAACAGGCTTTTAAATTTCATTAAATTTTAATTAATTTAAATTTAAATAGCCACAGAAGGGAGTGGCTATTGTGCTGGACATCAGTCTGCCTGGGCTTCATTGCTTTGAAGTGGGTGCAGAGGGAACCTGACTGCAAGCAAAGGGGCAAAGCCCTGGCGTTCTTGCTGTTATTACCTAACAGGACTGCTTTTCCCAAATGGACCTGTGTTAACGATTCAGATGTTCTGAGTAGCTAAAAAGAAAAAATAATCAATGCCACTGAAGATGTGTCAAATGTGTTCAGCCAAATACGCTTTGAGGACACAACTCTTCAGGATCACTCTTAATTTGCTCTGCATAAAGCAAATTATACAGATTCAGTACCAACTTTTAGCCACGGCCGTCATATATACCATATTATAATGATAATGCAAACAAATGAAGTGAATTTAGGATGTAAGAAATTCATTGTACATTCACGTCTACTACTGCAGTGCTCTAAACATGGACTCAATGGATTAATTCAGCAATTTTCTACCAGTGTGCCACAAGAATTTTTAAAACATGTAATAACTATATAGTCAGGGGCACTGACCTCTCTTCCCTTAGACTGTCAAATAACAAAAATGACAACAGCCAACACGGCAATAGCTGTTAGTATAAATGCCCTGTCTTGAACCATAAATATATAGGTCACGTAATAGTTGCATCTTATTGGTCACATAGCATAATAAGGTTATGTCTGATTGGTTAACTTTTGGTACCAGAAATTCTTATATACAAGTGTAGGCACCTGTTTTGTTTTGTTTTATTTTTAAATCACTTTGGAGTAAAAAGGGTAAGTAATCATTATTATTTTGTAAGTCCGTAAAAATTATACCTATTTTTTTGTCAGATCGGCAAAAAAGATATTTTTTGATGTGCCACCGGACTTTATTTATTTATTTATTTATTTATTTAATCCTTACCCAAAGACATTTTTGCATTTATCTTCAGATAGGGCAGGAGGGAGTGAGGAAGAGAGAAAGACAAACATCAACGGGAGAGAGACACATTGAGTGGTTGCCAACCACATGACCCCAACCGGGGCCGGGGACAAACTGCAACTGAGGTACGTGCCCTTAGCAGGAACCAAACCTGGGACTCACCGGTCCACAGGCCGATGCTTCAACTGCTGAGCCAAACTGGCCAGGGCTAGAATTTTAGTCATTAGCTTATGTGTGCCATGAGATGAAAAAGATGAAAATCACTGGATTACTTAATAACTTAATAAAATGGCCCTGGCCGGTTTGGCTCAGCAGTTAGAGCGTCGGCCCACGGTCCAAAGAGACCCGGGTTCGGTTCCCGCAAAGGGCACGTATCTCAACTGCAGTTTGTCCCCGGCCCTGACTGGGTCATGCGGGTGGCAACCACTCGATGTGTCCCTTTCACGTCGATGTTTCACTCTATCTGAACAAAAAATAAATAAATAAAATAAAAATGTAAGGGCTTAGATATGTTACAGTCTAGAAAAGTTTCCAATACATCTCACTGTTATTATAATAAGAATTTTTTACATTCTCGGGTACATTACATACCTGTGTGCCAAGCTATGCATGTCATTTGGGCTACAAGACTACGTGTCATTGGACTGATTTCACAGGTGTCTATGTTTTCCTAAATTTTGCCATAAAATGATATGGTTTTTTAAAAGCCTCAGATTTACTGAATTTTGCATAATATATATTGACATGTTTCATATCTGAATTTAATTTAATTTAGAAATGCCTTGCAGTGAGTTATACTTGGCTAACTGTACATGTGAATGCCTCCATAATTTAAAATGACGTAGTACATTCTGAACGACACTTTCAAAAAGGCACATCGCCTATGGCTCCAGGTTTACCTTCACAACACAGTCGTGCCAAACATGGGCACGGCACCCGTCTGAAAGCAAGCAAGAGCTGCGTCTGGTAAGTTAAATTATCTGGAGATAAAAATCAGAAAACGTATTGATATACTTCTCATTAACTCAATAATACACTTGAACTTCCTCCCATTTTTCAAAACGAAGTCAGGTGAACTACTGAGTGGTTATTAGAAAAGAGGGAGGAAGAGTGATCAGTAACACTGAACGTGTGTCCAGTTGCTTTGAGGACACACTTTTGGACTATGCCTATTCTACTCTCTGTCAACTAAATAACAATATTGCTCTGGCCTTGATAAGTACTGTTTTTATGACAGTCATGAAAAGAAAAAGTCTGCCTGTGTTTTTAAGATAATGACATAGCAAATGTATCAGAACAAGATACAGTGGTGTAATAAAAAAGAAAAGCAAACCCTAAAAGAAATTTGGACTGTGATAATGGCCTGAAATAGTCATTTCCAATGTAAGAGACCATGATAACTTCTAATTGCTCCTTTCTAGTTACACAGTGGAAGCCAAAACACATAACATTAAATGCAGTCAAAGAACAACTAATATGAGTCTCTCTCTCTCTCTCTCTCTCTCTCTCTCTCTCTCTCTCTCAATAGACTATAAAAAGAACTGGAGTCTTTTATTTTTTTAATACAATATTCTATATTATACAAACACTGCCCTGGTCTAGAAAATGTGAGTTAATTTATCCTCCAAGAGTTCTCTTATAAGTTTTTCTACCAAAGAATTTACTGCATTATTTTGTAATTACTTTGTAGATCTATCTCCAACATTTTATTCCACACATATTTACTGAGGGGCGATTTGCCAAGCACCGTACCAGACACAATGAACTTGGAAAGTTTCATGGTCTGGTGTAACAAAACATAGATTTATGGCCAAAAAATGGCTGATAAAAGCAATAAAGGTAGTTAAGTACAGGGTGCTGTCAGAACATTCAGGGTGGGGGTGGTCCAGACCAAATGTGGGAGTGAGGAACGGCCTTCTGGAAGATGTGACCCAAAGCATGAATCCAAGCAGCAGAGGCACAGAGAGTAAAAAGTTAAAAGCATCACTGGCCCAAGAAATGACATGGACCACATCTTGGCAGTGGGAATGGCACTGACAGAAGGAGAAGGCAGTGTTCAGTTAGCTCAAAGACAGAGGAGTGTGCTCAAGGTGAGGCCGGAGAATGAGCAGAGGTGACCACTGAAGGCCTTGTGCCTCCTGTTAAGGCATTTCGACTTCTATCCTGATAGCATGGTGGAACCAGACTTGAGTTTTATGGGACAATTGTTCTGTCGGCCTTGAGAGGAGATTGGAGTGTGGAGGAAGCCAGAAAGTGGAAGTTTTCCATTTTAATTATTATGTGTCTTGGTATGGGTCTCTTTGGGTTCATTTTGATTGGGACTCTTGGTGCTTCCTGAACTTACGTAACTTTACTTATGAGACTTTCCTTCACCAAGTTAGGAAAGTTTTCTGTCATTATTTCTTCAAACAGGTTCTCTATCCCTTCCTTGCTCACTTTCTTCTCCCATTGGTACCCCTATGATGCAGATTTCCAGCCCAGAGCTGTTCTCCCTCGCCTAGGGTCACTGCAGGATAGGGCAGAACGAGCCATCCTGCAGGTTGGGGAAGGGGTCCCTTCCCTGCACTCAAGGTGGGCAGGACTGATCCCCTTTCCTGGGCCACAATGTCCAGCCTCCATCTGCTCTCTGCCAAAAGTTCTTCCAGAGAATAAAGGGTCCCTCAGTTTCACTGCTGGGTGTGCTGGTCCAAACCCTCCACTGGCCCTGAGTTCCGCCACGTGGCCCCTCCTACAGACACAAATGGGTGAATTTCCCAGGAGAGATGACCGGGGACTGCCCACACTACTCCCTACAGTGAGTCTCAGCCTCGTTCTCCAGTTGTTGCGCTCCCTCCGCGGCCTCCACAGCCAATGCCCCGGCTGCCTCGCTGCACCAGGTACTCCTGGCTCCATGGCCGAGCCGCGGCCTTCTCAGTCTGTGCGGCTCACAGTTCCAGCAGGGGCCAACGAGGCTGCCGCAGCTCCCCGGCAATGCCACAGTCCCCAGACCCTGGACCCTGGCACTAGGGCCATGCAGCCTAGCTCTGCATGGAGGGCAGCAGCAGTGAGGCCGGGCACCAAGTCCCAGCCATTCCCTGGTGGCTTCTTCCCATAGAGGATCTTACAAATCTCACAAAATGGCTCAGTGGTAAGATTATGAGTGAGTTCTAGTTTCCTCATCTCACTTTTCTAAACATTCCAAAGCTTTTGGAATGAACAGCTATAATTTCATAGTGGATAGGGACCCATACCAGAACTTAAATGAAAAGATATTAATATTATCATACATGCAATAAGTGTATGCATCTCAAAGCTAGCATAATGAGCTACTTACACGTGGAGATGACTGAGGTAAGAAGTAGAAGTATTATTTTTTAAATGTTCTAAAATGAATTAGATATCAGACTTCTATGTAACTTTTCAAAAGTTGTTTTGACCCAAAAGATCCTTCATCTGCTTCTGGACTAATTAAGTATGGCTTACTCTGCTAAAATCTTGAAAAAAATTAATAGAAAACTAAGAAGAATATTTTTCTGAGTGACCTTTCCTATACACTGGCTACATCCTTCGAGACTTGGTACGCTTGATGCCCAACTCAGAAGACCAGACCAACCTGACATTTATCAGTGTGGATTTTTTTAAACTCCCTCTCTCTAATGACTATGGGCATTGTATTAGGCGTCGCCAGTTTTGCCATCAGGATGCTCTGACAATCTGACCCTCCCAAAACCCTTTGCTGTATGTTTTGAAGATGGAACACATGACCAATTTAACATTTCAAATATGAGTTTTTTTCTCAAAGCCTTTTAAACATATTACCAATGATAACATTGACAGGAATAAGAACATCTTATTAAAAATAATAAGAGGAAACTGATCCATTCTATCAGCTCTGCCCTTAGCAACATTCTTCTGTCTCTCCTCACACTACCTGATTGTTCTAATCTGACATGAATTTGGGCCGCCACCCCCTGCATCCTGCTCCATAACAAGGCTTCCTGCTTCTCAAGGAGGTTCCACATTCCTTAATCCGGGGCAATCACCACATTAAAAGGTATTTGAAATAAGGAATTTCTTTTTCCCATTCAAATTTCTTAGACTTGCCTTGTTTTCATGACTTTGACAGTTTTAAAGAATACTGGCCAGGTGTTTTGCAGAATGACCCTCAATTTGAATTTGTCAGATGTTTTTCTCATGATTACACTAGGGTTACAAATTTTGGAAAGAATACCACAGGGCGAGATGCCCTTCTCGTCAAATCACGTTGGCAGTACGTGCTGTCAATACGGCCCATCACTGATGATGCTGACCTCGATCACGTACTTATGGCTGTGTCTGCCAGGTTTCTCCACTGGAGAGTTGCTATTTTTCATTGCCCGTGTTCTAATCTTTGGAAGTGAGTCACCGTGTCCATGCCACACTTTGGGAGGCAAATTAAGCTCTTCCTTCTGGAGGTTACAGTATCAACCTGTAGTATTTGGAATTATTCTGCAAGGCAGATTTATCTCTTCTTCCCCATTCATTTATCTATTCCATCATTTACTGTTATCACTGTGGACTCGATAACTCATTTTATTTTTGGGGTGATATTCCAATACTGCCATTTATTTTGCTGCCATTTATATTTTCGATCTGCACAGTGTTTTGAGAAACTGAGGTCCAGTATTTTCTCATCAGCCATGTTAGAAATTTGTTCATTCATCTTAATTTACATTCCCCAGCTTCAATGGCTGTCCCACAGTTCTAGGACTCAGATTTGCTGTACAAATGTACGCCACCTCCAGGGCCAATACTGCAAAGCCTCAGGGGTACTGATTACACCAAAACACATTTTTTAAAAATAAGGATTTCATTATCCATTCCCAAGAAACTCAGTGCTGGTTATAAACCTAAATCTTCACCACTAACATTGGTGCTTCTCCTTTTTCCTCTTTCTGTATTCCATCCTTCTCCCCAGTCCAAGGGCAAAACAGCAATATTCGTGACCAAAAGCCTAAGAGATGTGTGGGACTTTAGAAAGTTAATGTTGCACTGGGAGAGACAGTGAGCAGGAAAAAGATGGGGGAAAAAAAACTTTCCATTCATTGGTCACTTCACTACGTGCCAGGCACAGGGAAAACAATGTTTATTATTTAATTTTTTTAAAAGTCTCCAAATGCTCAAAAGTCTCTTTAGGAGACAACATTCCCATTAGGAATTTACAGAACAAAATGAGATCATGCCAACGTAGCACAGAGCTTAGTCGGTTAACTGTAGAGTCAAATCGCCCTGTTCCAAGGCTTTCTCTTCAGCACCAGGCTCCCTCCTGCACGCAGGCCTTGGTCTCAGCCTTAAATGCCTTTGATCTAGAATGCTGTGTCAAGGGGCTCACACGCAGACATGCAAGCGCACCTGTACTTCAAGGCTCACTCGTCTGCACTGCCTCCACGACACACTGAATGTCTCGTCCCCATGCCACTGGCTCTTGGCGTGGAGGAAGTTTGTGATGCTGAGATCATTGCTGCGAGAGGACTAGCTTTCCCCTGTCTCATTTCAGCACTCAGAAGTACAGTTCTTCTCACATGCATGTAACGTAGAAGTTTATGTCCCATCGAATCCTCCAACTGCCTGTGGTACAATTTTTTTTTAAAGAGCTATGTGTATAAATAAGCAGCATTTGTGCATCTACCCTACAACGGTGAGACTTAAGTTCATCCCCAAATTCCTGGAGCAGTTCTTTCAAGAGGAAGAAGTAGCCACTCACTCATACTAAGCGCATGTTCGACCAGAGTTGGTTTCATAATATATTAATTAACATAGCTTCATTCTACAGTGACAAGGGCCCATCTGCTTTCTTGGCAGCGAAGAATAAATGGATTTCAAGTCAGTTTCAGGGGCGCGAGCCTGGAACATTTCTATCTGCACATTAAGCTGAAAGTTATTATCCATCCTCTTCACTGTGAACTCAGCATATCCTAACAGATTTCTTCAGCAGGCCAGGGAGGGCACCTATCCATCACGTTGTGAGCCATGCTGGGGAAACGGAGCACCAGCATCACAGGCCAGCTCCGGGATGAACTGGGGGGGAAAAGGCCCATCCATCCCACAAGGTAAGAATTTTCACTGCCGAAACGCAAAGTAAAAACTTCTCTACAGCTAGCCCCCTTTCTCCATTGTTTCTGTTCTCCGGCGCAGCGTAATCTCAAATCTATGTCTGGATTTCCTTAAACGGCTTTTTTGGAGTGCTATGAAGGGGGACCAGGAGAATGGGTGTAAGCACTACTGATGTCACCGTGTGGTGAGTGATTAATGCTCTGCTCTCCAAATCCAAGGGCAGAAATCTAAGCAAATTAACATGGTTTCGGGTTTTCAAGTTAAATGATGAATAGGCTGTGATAGGCAGACTAATGATGCCCACGAGATGCGCACATCCCCAGTATATGTCACCTTACACTGCAAAAGGACTTGCAGATAAGACACAGGGGAAGGGCCCTAAGATGGGAAGGCCATCCTGGATCAGGGGTGGGCGCCACCTAATCACGACCTTCAGAGCTGAGTCCCTTTCCTGGCAGAGAGCTGGACAGGACGAGGAGGAGAGATTCCAGGGCAGAAGGGACTCCACCCGCTGCGGCTGGCGGTAAGGATGAATGGGTGACGGCCAGGCTGCCGCGGGAAGCTGAGACCGCTCTCAGCGGACAGCCCGCCAGGAAACAGGATCTCACTGCTGCAGTCACAACAAACTGAGGAGCGCCAACAACCCAAACGAGTGACAACCAGATCTTCCCGGAGAGCCTCGATAGGAACACAGCCAGCGGACACCGCGACGTTAGCCCAGTGAGACCCATGTCAGACTTCTCACCGTCAAAACACCAAGTAAGTTCGTATTGTTTCAAGCCACTAACTGTGTTGTCCGTTGTTAGGGCAGCGACAGAAAACTAACAGATGGGCTCGGGTGAAGGAAGCCGTTTCTGAACATGCAGCTCTGCTCAAGGACACAGACCCGGTTCTGCCATGCTTCCTCAGCCTGGGGAGGGCTGCTGCACACCCGCATTTCTGATGCCCGGAACAGCTGCTGGTCCTGGGCAAAGTCTCTGGGAAATCACTACCAAAGACAGTAAATCATCCCAGACCACTCTGAAGGGCAAGCACCATTAACTTTGGCCTGTAACTCCAAGTTTTTCAAGTGTAAGGAGCATTTATAATGGCGGGGCAGGGGGGCACAGACACTACACGAAAGGTGTACCATCAGTAGTGCAGACAGGTAAGACATAACCCCCACATCTGGTCTAGATTCGCCAAAGCTTGTAAGTGAACTGCCATCTTATTCATCACAACACCTTCTAGACACAGTGAAAAACTGTATTCCAGACACACAGGAGGCCATTACGTATGCAGACAATGCATGGAACACACACTTCCGATGCAGAGTCCTTGTGTGTCCTGACCACCACACTGCCCAGACCCCTAATATGAAAACCAGTGTCGCGGACTGAACACACATACTGTGTCAGAGGGTAACTCTGGGGCATCACAGTTTTTGTAATTTCTATCTTAAGGATGAGTTTGATTTTTTACTTTCACTTTTTTAAATACTAATCCTAACCCAGGATACTTTTCCACTGATTTTTTTAGACAGAGTGGAAGGGAGGGAGGGAGGGAGAGAGAGAGACAGAGAGAAACACTGGTGTGAGAGAGACACATCAACTGGTTGCCTCCTGAACAACTCCAGCCTGGGCCAGGGATTGAACCTGCAATCCAGGCACATGACCTTGACCAGAAATTGAACCCGCAACCCTCCAGTCCGAGACAATAACCACTGAGCCAAACCAGACAGGCCGATGAGTTTGATTTTCTAATAATCACAGATTCACCTAAGGCTATTTATGTACTGCTAAAGCCATACTGGGGGAAATATTGCAAAAAGAATGAAAGGAATGACTATAAAAAAAAAAGGTCACTTTCAGAAAAAACACTTGGGGTAGCTATTGTTGGCATGGTTCAGTGTATTACCAACCCACAAATGGCTCAACCATGACTCCAGCGAAAGTTCTCATGGAAAATATGAAATAAGTTTTAACAAAGAAAACAGATTTGAATAATTTTCTTTCTTTTTTTTTTTTTTTTTTTTTTACCAATACAAAAGTTTATTTAACAAAAATTCAATGTGAAATGGACACAATTCTATTTTTATATTGTGGTAAAACAGGTGCTGCGGAGAGGGGACACGTGGAAGCAGCTGATTTCTCTGGTGAACACAGCCGTTCTTCATACTCATTTCCAGGCTTCTCACATGATGGTGCTATTTCCTCGTATTACCCCATTCCAATGTTGTTCTGTTGCCCACCAGTTGCCATCTCCACACATTCATCTATCACAAGATTCATAAAGGGATCAAATCCCCTCAATATTCCTTGGACATGTCTGCCACCATTTAATTTCAATGACAACTTCTTGTCCATAAATTTTTTTAACTTGGGAGGGTGAGCTTTGCTCATTGTGTCTAGAACTCCTGATTAATTTTCTAAATATTAAATCACAGATAATCAATACTTGGAGAAGATGCTACCACACATATCCTCTCAGGACACATTACTTGTCCCAGGCTCCCATGGCCACTCTGTGTCAGACCCCTTACCAATACCAATTCGATGAGACTGACTAATACTTGCAATCAATTTCCAATGTGGTTCGTGACTCACAGTATTATATTATGCAATCCATTAAAAATAACCAGAGGTGTCCATGTGATTAAACATGGGAACACTTGCCCAAAGCTCCTCAAGATTGCAGTATTTCCAACTCAATTTATGGGTAGAAAGTGTATAAAAAATGCCAATGTCTCCATTGTTTATCATGAACCCCACTTGTGACTTCCGGGGATAAAATGATGAAAGGTTTATAGCACTAATTGAAGCAAACAAGCATGGAAAACTGGAGAGGGGCTGACATTAAATGGTTTTAGGACAGTTACAGAGTATCTTTAAAAGTAGACACTAGTCTGGCATTTAGATACTGCCAATACTCAGCTGTGCATTTGGGGGAAGTAACTGAACCTCTCGGAACTTGTGATCTTCCGCCTCATTTGTGAAACAATGAGCAGGCCTGCATCTGATTCTGCATTCTAAATGCATGCATGCTATGTGCATTAGCAGTGTCCCTAACCATGACCTCTGGTTCTTGATGACGCTCCTCACTTCCAAGGCAGAGCTGGAATCAGCCCGCTCCACTGCTCTGGACCCTCCCTTATTTCATGGACCCCCTTGAGCAAGTGTGGCTTCTCCTTCTCTTCTAGCAAGCCTCGGCTTCTCCTCTGCTAAAAGTGTCCTCTTATTATGAGGAAGAATAGGGCAACCTGGAGAAAAATTTCTGTATGACCTAAGTAGCATTACTGCTTGCAAAAACGAAAACAAGTACGGATTAAAACCCAGAACTAGCATGATCAAGTTCCTTTCTACTTTTAAGAATGGGGTGGGTAAAGGAAAGGAGTCCAGAGATAGAGATCTCACTGTAACCAACACACTGCTGGATTCGACCATTCTTCCTCCAAAGCACACAAAATAGAACACTTAATCCATAAAGTAGATTTAAGATTGGCCTCTACAGCTGACATTTGGCATGCATTTAACAAAGAATGCCAAGTTTCTGAACAAAAAAGCAAAGAACTAAAAGAGTCCTGGTCTTAAAACTGGGACAGGAAAGCCCCAAACAAAGCAAAACAAAATTCCACAAAGACTTTCGACAAGAGAGAAGTTGAAAAGCACCTACTGGAGAAACCCACACGCATGAATGGGAGTTTCAGGTAAAATGCCCACACTGACTCAAAAAGACAGAAAGAAAAGAGGAAGGTGGCAGGTATTTCAAGTCTTTACTGCAGATTTGAAATTGAAGAGAGCAAACCTGAAATGTGTCACCACAGACTGAGACCCAGGACTACAGCGAGGAGCATCATTTTCTAATCCACATACTTTATCCTGGACTGTGTGGATGCTGAGTATTAATTGTGGTGGCCTTGCTTTTAATAATGTGCCGATACTCTCTTGAGAGACTTCAGACTGTCATTTATCAAGAGGTTTTTAACGTTTTTGTCATCCCTCCCAAGGGATGTGATGTTCTTTCTGACAGCACCTCTCTCGCCTGCCCGCAGGCGAATGGAACCGTGGCTGGACAGGGACACGTGCTCAGCCGTCAGCATGCACCCACTGCGGACCCACTCCCCACAGCCAACTGGCACAGTGCACGCCTGCCACATCAGTACCTACAGACGCCGCTGGGTTGGAACAGCCCTGTGTCTTATAATTTGGTTAAGCCCTTTAAAAATTATGCCAAGGGAGGAGCTAAAGGAGAATCGTCAAAACAACAGTGAGACTTTCAGTGTGTGTTTGGCACATATAATAAGACTAAACACACTGAATGTGAAACCACTAGGGACAGGCTTATTCATCCCTAGCAGTTTACAAAAATAAAAAGCTATCTTCATAGCCAAACTGCTAGCACTTGTCTGAGTAAGTAAGCTTCCAGGCCTACCTGCCTCGCACGTGTACTCGGGCTGACTGCTCCACTGACCAGGGACGTTGCTCCTCCTCCCAGGCTCCTGGGGGAAGCTTAGGTGCTCCCCTCTCTCTGCCAGAAAAGCTCACACTTTCTGTTGAGGCATTTACCATGTGTTTTGTAGCTGTTCATTTTCCTGGCCATCTCTGAGAAGACCAGAGCTTGCTTTTACTTATTTATTTATGAAAGAGAGAGAGAGAGAGAGAGAGAGAGAGAGAGAGAGAGAGACCAACTTGCTGTTCTGCTTTGTATGTATTCACTGGCCATGACCAGGGATCAAACCCGCAACATTGGCATATCAGGATGATGCTCTAATCAACTGAGATACCCAACCAGAGCCCAGAGCTTCTTGATTATTTCTCTGTCTCCACAGCTGGGCCCCATCCGGAGACACAAGAAATACACAGTATTTACTGCAATGACTACCAAGCAGGCAAAGCATCTGCTTTAAATGTAACCATCGGGGTCTCTATCAACTTCTACAGAAATGTAACACTGTTATATACTGCTGAGTTTTTAAGTTGGATTACTATTATTCATGGTGGCGGAGGCTTGAAACCTACTCACAGCTTTACTCCAGAATATGATTATGTCATAACAATTATGCATTATTAACATAAACATGCATTATTATTGTTTTTCTTAAAATCCTTGCAAAAACTCTACAGTGGTGCTCTTATTCCCAGCTGCATGGGTGAGGTAGAGAAAATGACTTTTCAACATCTCCTAGTCAGAAAGTCAGTGACAGAGCCAGCACAAGACCTGTCAAACTTCCAACACCCGTGATTTACGACCTCCCCAACTTACCCAACAACATATGTTCAACTGCAACTAAAAACCATGAGAATGACCTTTCTCTTAATATGCACTTATATGTTCAAATGCTTATTTAACAGGGTAACCACTATTTTTTCATCACTTACCTATTTGCAAGTCTTCACTACACCATACAAAATTAAGAACATTCATTTTTAAATTCCAATAAATGTAAAATTCACTGGTGTACATATTATTTCATTATTATGACTAACTTTAGGGAACTAGTTGCCTTTTTCCACATGTTAGGTGTGCAGACTTCTAAATGTTTCTGAGCATAGTCAACCTATTTCAATCTGAGCTCCCATAAGTTTCCTTTGTTAGGTTATCAAATATAGGAAACCAAAGGTTAGCTAAAAAGAGAAGCTATTTCTCTGTTTCACTGGCATGCAAAAAAGAATTTGTTTACTAACTTTCACAAGATGTCCCTAGTGGCTCTCTGTGGCAGTGAGAATATCTTTAGGTAACTAGTATCCGTGGCTTCCTAGGTGACAGAAATCCTCTGTCCACTCAACAAATTCTTCCTCAGCACCCACTGCCTGAAGCTAATATTCTTGTGCATAACACTGGCTGATAAATAAGTAAAAAGACAAGAAAGGTAACTTCAGATACTAATAAGAACTGGGAAGAAAATGACTCGATGATACAAAGGTTGAGGGAGGGTGAAGACAGAAGGTGGTAGTGAGCTGGGCTGTGCACAGGTTACTTGAGACAAGGTAACTACAGAAGTTTCTGAGATGCTGTTGAACTTAGCGCTCAGAATGGAGAAGCCAGGAAACTATCCGAGTGAAGAGCATTCGAGACGGAAGCCACAAGTGGTGTGAACGGGCTTACTGTACTCAAGACACAGTGCCGGAAGCCCAAGTAGCCAGACCTCTCTTCTCTTTCTGATTCCTACTTTGATTCCACTGTGACCGGAGAACACATTCTGTATGACAGCTTTTGTTTGGTTTTTTAATTTAGTGAGGGTTGCATATGGCGCAGGACACAGACACTCTTGGGAGACGATCTGAGTGTTTGAAAAGAATCTATATTCTACTTCTGCTGTCTCAATAAATCCTGACGGTTGATGATGTGGTTCTTCAATATCAACACCTTTGAAATCTCTCTAGTTGTTCTATCAGTTGTTGAGAGGGGTGTTGAAGTCTCCAACTCTAATTGTGGATTTGTCTATTTCTTCTTTCATCTCTCTGAGCTGTTTTATTGTATCACATAATTCGCAGTTGTGTTGTTTGGAGCATAAACATTTAGACTTTTTATTTGCTCTGAGGTCTATTTTATCTGATATTAATATAGCCACCTTTGCTTTTTTTTTTTTTTTAAATCCTCACAGGAGGCTATATTTCCATTGACTATCAGATAGAGTGGGAGGAAGGGACAGAGAGAGAAACATGGATGTGAAAGAGACACACCAATTGGTTGCCTCCTGCACGACCCCAACTGAACAACTGAACCCAAACCACAACTGAAGTACGTGCCCTTGACTGGAATCGAACCCGAGACTCTTTGGTCCACAGGCCGTCGCTCTAACCACTAAGCAAAACTGGCCAGAGCTGCTTTCTATGCATTGTGTTTCCATAATATACTTTTTCCATCCTTTTACATTGAACTGCCTGTGTTATATTATTTGACATGAGTTTCCTGAAGACAGCATGTAGTTAGGTCCTGTTTTCATCTACCCCACCAATCTCTGCCATTAAATTGATCAGTGAACTTAGACCATTTGCATTTAATGAAATTACTGATGTGTTTGTTAGGGCTTAAATCACCATTCCATTTTTTTATTTTCTATTTCTTTTTTCTCTCTCTTCTTTTTCCTGACTTCCTGTGGATTACCTGAACATTTTTTTTTTTTTTTTTTTGGAATTCCATTTTGACATGTTTATAGTATTTTTTTTAGTGCATCTCTTTGGTACAAAATTTATTTTATTTTATCCAGGGGCTTATTATGTGCTAGATACTATGTAATTAATTACTTTACTCACGTCAAGGAAACAAGAGGCTATAGTTACAGCACAAGGATATTTAAGAAGTCACTGGTTAGACATGTCTGGCAGGAAGAGAAAAGTGTCAGAAAGGCCTCTTAATGGCAAATGTACCAGCAAGTTCATTTATATCAAGCAACGGAGAAGAGATTCACTTTCAACCCAAACGCAGTGCATTTTCTAATTCCATGAAAATGCATCTGCTGACTGTCTGATTCTTTCCACGTTAACAAAGAGAACACTAAATATGATGAGACCATTCATGGTAAGCCAATATTTGAAAACAGATGACTATGTACAAAAAATTAATAACTCTGGTGTATTTACTTTTCATTGCCAAATAATATTTGCATTAATATTACATTCTATGGTGAAATCTAAAAAATTTAAACTATTTAAATGTAAATAAGAACATTCTTATTTTATACTAAGTATTTATAGGCCATTACTTGGCAGATTTAATGATTTATATTTACAATTTCAGCACTGGCTGCAGCATATATAGACTCTCCCCTCCTGTGCTTGAAACCAGAATGCAGCCCTTCTGTTCAACAGCCCTGTTTGTCCCTACAGAGCACATTAAGCTCCTTATTTATTCCTGCTTTAATTATACATGGTATGATGGAGAACAGATGACGCTCACGTCACTGCAGAACAGCCTGGTGCCGCCTGCTCAATCTCCAGACCCAGCATCAGGACGCTGTAGCTTGGTGGCTTCTGCCACGTCACCCACACTACCGCACACACATGCTGCTGTGTTTGACCAGCTCCACGTGGCCTGAAGCAGGCTGTGGGACCCGGCAGGGGAGAGGCACACCGAGTCCTGAGCAAGAGGTAAGCACAGATGATGCTTTCATTGGAAAACTGAAAACCTTCCTCCATGATCAGCTCTGCTCAGTGACAGGCTGAATGGTCACACAGAAGCTCCCTCATTCTGCACACATGGCGTGACACTCCTGCAATTTTACTAGTTTCTCAAATGATCTCTAAAACACACAGAGGCTGAGGACAGTGGCTGAGTGACAGGTGGTGAAGAAAGGACACAGACAAGGGAGTCCCAGGCGAAGACAGAAGCAGGCATGTTCCCTGGGGAAGCACGAGGTGTCTCGGCTCCATGGAGGCACAGGTGAGATCAGGGAACCACTGCTGCTAGAAATAGTCCCCGCAAAACAAAACGCAGTTTCCAAGGCGGCGTGTGCCCCCGGCCCCGCCCCTGGACGCTGGGCCCTGCTGGTCTCCGCAGCAGCTGCTGAACAGCCCGCTGGTCAACATCAGCTGTAGCTGTAGCTGCCGCCTGCTGAAGGCGAGACAGAGCACACCCCTGAAACAGGAGGAGGGGACAAAACACAGCCACTGCGGAGGACAGGCCCTGGATTTCTCCCACCATATGCTCCAGTGCCCACATACCTGCAACGCCGCCCCCCGCCCCCAGCTGGCCACAGGCAGTGGGTGCCTTTGCCCTCTGCTTGTATCAGACACACAGCCCCTGCGCCCAACTGCTCAGCCAGGCTCTCGCTTCCCCGCAACAGGAACATTTCACCTGAGGCATGAAAACCACATCGGAACGTAAAGCACCAAGCAACTCAAATTTGTCATTTTCTTTCTCTTAAGCAACACTTGTCTCACCTTTAGATCCACGGGAAGTTTTTTGGCAGCGTTCTAATCTATGTTGGTCTACCTTGCTCATCTCTCACGCCCTGATATTATCCTCAGATACCTTAGAGACATAACCCCAAGTCGCATGCTTCCTCGTGTTTCTCAAACTCAAACGATTGACATTTTGAGCCGAATTATTCTTTCTAATGGTGGCTTTGCTGTAGGACACTTAGCAGCACCCCTGGCTGCCACTCTTGACAGTATGCCTGGGGGGAGGGGGAGCAGGGTCCTCACATGTGAAGAACAAATGATCTGGCCTGAAATGAGCCAACTCAAACAGCATAAGGGACATCAGGGGTTCATTTCAAAAACAGGATCATCATCTATTTTGATACTATAGACACAGGGAAAGCCAATCCCAGGAATGGAATATTTGAATAACTAAATATTTAAATATCAGTGTGAGCAATTTTATCATTCCACCTTGCCACCTCCTGCCCCTGACCTCCCTCCACGGAATCAGTCACCTATATTGCCATCTCCCTAACCCAGAACAGATGCCACGGCCCCGAGTTACAGAGCGGCTTCTGGAGCTGGAAGAAGTTGAGTTTTCCCTCCTGAGGGTCTTAAGACATAGCAGATGAACAGTGCTACCTTTTTGTAACACCATGATTTACACTCTAGTCAGGGAGGCAGTAGAAAAGGTTATTTAATCAAGTAAACAAATTCACACTTGTTCTCGCCCTTTATTTTTCATAGTTCTGTCTCCCTTGAATTTTATAAATGTGCAGTTTTAACCTAATATTGTTTCCTGCTGAAAGAACTATTTGGACTATAGCGAAATGCTTCTCTGTAATTCCTTCCTTCCTTCCTTCCTTCCTTCCTTCCTTCCTTCCTTCCTTCCTTCCTTCCAGCAAGCGTCAGAGCCCACAGGGCTCGGCCGGCCAGCTGTTCCCCACGGATTTCCATGCACCTCACTGTTCGCTGCTCACTCCTGGGCCAGGAACATGATCCTCCCAAAGACAGATAGTAGCAGCCTTTCTGTTCAGCTGTTCTGTCTCCTCACCGCAAATGAGAATGAAACCTGCCTCCTCTCCCCAGAAACCCACTCGCCTGTCACTTCTGTGGCAGGTTCTACAAAGACGGCCTCTTCTGCCCTGGGTTCTCGCCCTCACGCTTTCCCGACCCTTCTTCCTGGGGGAGGTCAGATGCCACCTCAGGGACCGAGGCGTGCCAACCGCGAGTGACCTCGGAAGGAGAGCCCTGTGCCAGCACAGTGGTGCCTGGCTGACACCGCGTGGCTGCCATCTCATCGGAAACCCTGAGCCCAGGGCACCAAGTGAAGCCGGGCTCAGATTACTGACCCACGGAAACGATGACACACAAAACGTCCACTTTTGTAAGCTGATGAATGTGGGGGCATTTGTTACACAGCCGTAGAAAACTGATATACCTTCCCAGCTAGAAACCCTTACAACCAAAATAAGACTTTGTTAGTCACCTGTCACTTAGCTCCCACATGTCCAAACAGCCTCTGTTTCTAGAGGACCCTTCGCTCCAGCCCTTGTCAGGTTCCTAGTGTTGAAAAATAAGTCATTACCATGACTTCACTCTGTGGAATGTTTTTCATATTAAAGCAACCAAAACACAATGGGAGTAAGAGAAAGTAAAGCTCAAATTTTTCATGTGTTTTCAACACTTGTCTCAGAGGACTCTGTAAAAGACAGTTTTGGGGTCGAAAAACATTTTGACAAGCTATGCACTCTTGGAGAACACTGAGGTTTCTTCGCACATTGAAAGCCCCGAGAATCTGCAAAGGGTCGCTTCGCTGAACATCAACACCTTCTCCACACACCCTGCATCTCCCTTTGAGGTCCTACTGGACCAGATGAAGACACTTTGGGGAACAGAGGTCAAGGGCGGCAGTTCTCAAAGTGCAGCTTGAAAAGTGCGTGAAGACCCGGTTCACGCAGGTCTGGGTCTTTTTGACAGCGTGCCTCCCATGCAGGTCGCAGCCACTCTGAAAGCAAGCAAACCACGCCGAACGGAGGGAGGCTGCTGATCGTCCACCAACCTTCCTGCCAGAGGCCCCAACCTTCCTGCCAGAGGCCCGCGAGTCCGCTCGCCTCCGATCCCACGGCTAGGGAGACGTCAGCTTTCTGTGGCTGTGTGCAAATGTGCTCAGCCCTTTCTTTCTTCCTCTGCCAGCCGAAACCCTTGGGAACACGGACGCAGTGGGCAGGAGGCTGGGCCTTGGAGTCACTTTGCCTGGATGTCTGCCCCATCACCTGCCACACGTGCCAACTGTGGAGCTCCACCACCTCTGTCTACCACATCGGGGTAAGACCCACCTCGCTGGATCCCACGGATCATCTATATTTAATTTTGGCACAATGTCCAGCACAGAGTGGGCACTCCATAAATGTCACCTCTGGGGTACTGTCAGCGTCACCCAATGCGTTGGACCTTAAATTAATCAATGTAAGCCCCTCACAGTCCCAGCACCGCAACCTGTCACACAGTGACAGAGGCATGTCCCGGCTGTGTCTTTGCTGCCTGATGGAAGAATCCGATGCTGGACTTGCTCTCACGTGGCAGTGGGTAGCTCCCCCCTCACCTGTCCCGGCCACACCGTCGTGGCCTTCTCTAGTTTCAAACTGCAGGTGGTACCTTAATAAGCACCTCAATTTTAGAAGTTTCACAGTCATTTACAAAAGGTAAGCTTTGCTGTTTGCTCCCAATATCATTCACGATGGCACCCAATAGCTTCCTGTGGTCTAGCAACGACCTGCCACACCTATCAGATCCTTTCAGCCCGATCTGGTTCAGAGAGGAAAAGTAGGTAGATGACGAGGCTTAAAGGGCTTAATTCTTTCTTACACAAAATCTGGGGAATCAGCTCAAACTGGCAGTAAAAACGCCACTCTTAGCAGCATGCTTGGCCACTTGGAACCTGTGGAAACTGAGCTAGTGTGTGGGCACCCTGTGCGTGCGCACCCGCTGCCCCACCCTAACGCGTGAAAGGGCTGTTTTCAAGGGGCTCCCTAGAATCCCCAGAGCTGACTACAGGCTGTCTGAAGTGGGTGCCATTCTGGGAGGTAACCCACAATGTAACGTGGTCTCAAGTGAACAGCGACTGGAAAGGGAAACTCCACCCGAGACTCCACCACGCAGCAAGTCTCCAGCAAGGGTGAGACCCCCATGCAGCTTGGCCTCTGAGCGACCTTCACAGGGTACCCAGCCCTCAGAGTGACATTTCCTCCTGGGTGAGACTGGAGCGGTCTGCTCTCCTAGGCTCCCAGAGCTAACAGATGCGCACAGGACAGCGAACCTGGGGCGGGGCCGCCAGCTCCACCAGGGCCCTTGCATTAATCCTGAGTAACGACGGGCCAGCCCTGGCCTGTGTGGCTCCGTGGTTGGAGTGCCATGGACACTGAAGGGTCGAAGGGTCGATTCCTGGTTAAGGGCACATACCTGGGTTGCAGGTTCGATTCCAGGCCCCAGTCAGGGTGCATGTGGGAGGCAACCAATTGATGTGTCTCTCTCACATCGATGTTTTTGTCTCTCTCTCTCCCCCTAAAAATATCCTCGGTAAGGATTAACCAAAAAAAAAAACAAAAAACTAAGCAGCAGCAGGTTCAAAGCAGCAACATTCCTGGTCACCAATGTCCTGAGCATTCACTCCGGGACACACGTGCCATCACAGCAGCCCTGAAGTAGGTTGTCATTATCCCCACAGCAGGAGTGGCTGCAGGCCGGAGGGGTGAGCCAGGAAATGCTGGAGCTAGGATTCCAATCCAAGTCCTAGCCCCTGCACCACACTGCCCCCCTGAGGACGCAGTCGCACATACTGTGAAAGGCAGGAAAAATTCACTGATCCTCTGGCACTTGCTTTTTTTCCAAGGGAAGGAAACATTGATTTCTTCTCCTTGTAAATTAGACAGAGCAGCAGCTCACTAGACACCAAACACATTTGTTTACACTGATTTCAAGACAATTATTTCCTGAGCCACATTTCTGCTGCCCTGAGGATGGGGACTTACTTAAATGCTGCCACTTAATGACATGAGTGTCAAAAAAGGAACAGCTGATCGCTACGGGCAAACTTTTGCTTTGTAAATACAAAAATCCCATCTGCTGAAAGAGTGTAACAAGACAAATCACAAATCAGAGACAGAGTCTTTGACACGAGGATCTGAAGCTCAAGAGTCCCAGTGTACTTAATAACATGAACTCTGAGGCAGATGGCGGAATGCCTTAAGAAACCCCAAACTGTTAAGGGTAGCCCGGTGGAAACATCATCGCTGGGTTTGTATTTCTTCTCCCTGGATCAGAAAATGGCTGGCACCACCTGGTGGTTCTTTTTTCTCTAAAATCTAAGTCTCCATGAGCCAAAAAACTGTGATCTGAATATTCTTGCTGTCAAAGAAAATGACCTTATGAAAGAAAGCAATCTTTATAACTTATTCATGTAATTCTAACTAACGTGTTAAGTAAATTTAGTTTTTATCTGTATAGATTCTCATCTCTAGAAAATTATCTTAATAAAATATATATCAAAACATATGAATTCAAGATCCCCAAGACTCACACCACACAGTCTGCATTCCCTGCATGAGCAGAGCCTGGGAACCACTGACCTCGGTCGTTCGTTCGTTCGTTCATTTGTCAGGCTGAGGATGGAGAGATGACTTCATATCAGTTAATGTACTTTCAGGGATGCAACTCCACTGGATACTGAGCTCCTCACAATCTTACAGACGAGGACACTCAGCCTAAATTGGGAACTTGCCCCAGAACTCATAAGGCGCAGTAAGTAGCAGATCTGGGACTTAAATGCAGATTTGTCTGTTCCCATAATCCTTCTGACTATGCTTCCTCTTGATGACTATGATGCTCATTAATCCACACATACTTGTGTGAAAATTGAAGAGTTCCAGTGCATTTTAAACCCTATTAACTAATGGCAGTTGTGCTAAAATTCTCCTCTACTGACAATCCTAGTAAGTCAAGGTGCAGTTGTACTGGACATATAATAAGTGCTCAGACATTTGCTAATTCATTTATTTAAAAGCTCTGTTGACCTTGGGTAGCTCAGAAGTGCTACATGTTCTTCTCCTGAGTGACCACAAAGAGAGCCAGAGGATAAGAATTACCCGAACGATAGGAAGGACACCTGTCAAATTTATGGAGAGCATCAATAAGAAGAAAAAAGTCAGAAGACATCCACTTTTTCTAACCACGTGTCTGGGTTATGGGAAGAGTCGTGAACATGGTAACTGTGTCTTATCCTGAATGAAATGTTCAAGTAACAGGAAACCAAAGGGAAGCATCGGGGAGTTAGAGGTGAGTGACGTGAAGTGACTAGACTGAGTCACAGCCTCTAGTTTTTGGACAATCTTAATTAGTCGCTCTGACTGATGTCCTTGAACTGGGACCCACTTCAGCACGTCAGCCCATTTGTTCCTCGCCGGGTGGACCCAGGATTGCTCAGCTGTACAAGCTGCAACACTGACAGCCAATGACAGACAGTCTTGATCAAAATGAGCTGAAAGTAACTTGCATAAAGAAAATGACTGGGTTTTTTTGTAGTTACCAAACTATGTTGTATCCAGTGTTTGTGTGTGTGTGTGCATTTTCCTTCTCAACCAAGAGTTTTTATTGAAGGGAAGAAAATGACGTTATAATTTATTAGGAGAGGAAAAATCTGTGTGTGTGTGTGTGTGTGTGTGTGTGTGTGTGTGTAGGGGGGGCAGCAGTGTGGCTTAGTAGTTAAAAGCTTGGCTGCTGGATGCAGAGAGTCCTTCCTGAGTTTGAGCCCTGCCACCTGCAAGCTGAACGCTCGTGGTCACGTTACTTAAACCGTCTTAGCCGCAGGTTCCCCGTCTTCCAGTGGAGAGACTTCCTGCTGTGCTGGACATGGGGCGGCTCACCAAGTATTCTGGCCCCATGCCTTTGGGAACGTGGAAGGGTAACACTCCGGGCCTCCTCTCTGGAAGGCGGGTGGGGCTGTGTGATCAGTTCTGGGCAATACACGTCTGCATAAGTAGTGTGCCTCTTCCAGTGCAAATACAGGACCGCAGGCTCAAGACCACCCAGAGCCTGCTCTCCCCTTTTGCACAGCAATCAGCAATGTTGGGAGGGGCCTGTCAGTATGAGTGACTATGATGAGTAGGCCCTCCCACCCCCTGACATTTGCTGCACATGTATCCTAAGCTCCTTTTTTTTTTTTTTAAATCCTCTGCAGAGGGTAGTTTTCCATTTATTTCAGACAGAGTGGGAGGGAGAGAGAGAGAAACATCGATGTGATAGAGACACATCAACTGGTTGCCTCCCTCACGACCCCAACCAGGGCCTGGGACAGAACCACAACTGAGGTATGTGCCCTTGACCACAATTGAATCCACAACTCTTTGGTCCGTGGGCCAATGCTCTACCACTGAGCCAAAATGGCCAGGGCCAAACCTCGTATTTTATTTTACTATACTGGTATTTGGGGTGTGCCTGTGTCTGTCACTGCACAGAATATGGGCTGACTACTTCATAAGCTAGTTGTAAGAAGTAAACTAAATAATGCTAAGATGTCCATAAGTATTCAATAAATGACTTGTCTTCTTTCCTCCCTCCCTCCCCCCTCCTTCCCTCCCCCCTCCCTCCCTCCTTCCATCCTTCCTTCCTTGGAATAAGCATTTCTCCTAGATGGGGACAACATGGTTAGTACTACAGGTTTATTTTTCTTTACACCTTATAGAGAAGAAACATAACTGAAATATGGATCGATAAACATTTTCTCCTTTCCTTCTTTTTCCACTCAAGGTTTGATGTTGGTGTTTGGAAATTATAAAAATCTAACCCTAAGGAAACCAGCTCTCCCCCTTGGGATTCAGCTTCAAACTAGAGAATTTCTCTACAATGTAGATAAATAAGTTGCTTTAATAGTTTGGTACAAAGCAAGAACACACACAAAAATTAATGATCAATTATGGTCCAGGGCCATACCATATTTTCCTACTAAGTAACGAATATTGGAAGTGAAGTGATTATCACCAACCACACTCACGTGGATCCCGTTTCTCGGTAACAGTAATGCTAATTTAACTAGAAGTGCTTGAGGAATGTCGGAATGTTCTAGGATTTGCACTGGTGTTCGGCCGTGCCCTCTGCTACAGCAAACGCAGCCCCCTGCACGGCCAGTGTGCCGTCGAGGATGACCAGCTCGTCCCATTTCGCCTGGGACTTACCCAGTTTTCGCACTGAAGGTCCCGCGGACCTGGGAAACTCTCAGTCCCGGGCACACCAGAGAGTCCCAGACGGCCTCAGTTTTAAGGAGGTCCGTATCCCAGGAGCACCCTCAACCCAGGCCAAGCCAGCATGGATGGTCACCTGAATGCAAAGACAGCCTTCAAGCACCAAGTAAGCAAGACACAGCTTCCCGGAGTGAACAGTCCAAGGGAGGGGCATTACACCGCCTAACAGTTTTACATTAAAACCAAGATAGGTAACAGAATAGCATATAAATTCTGAGTGAACTGTTAAGAAAACACTCAAGCAGTCAAATTAAGGTGGAGCTTCTTGGCCTGTTTTCACAGGGGCAAAGACTGAGGAGCGAGACTGAGAAGGCACCTAGAAACACCTGGAGCACACCGTTCACGCCCTCCCTAACCTGCTGCCAGACCTCAGCCCCGGCATTTCATCTCGCCAGGCTTCAGTCACGTGTCCCTTATTTTAGCACACTCCCCACAAGAAGGCAGGGACTCTGCTGTGTGCCACTGTGTGCCCAGGACCAGAACAACTTGGCACACAGGAGATGCTCACTCCACGGTGTCTTAGTAACTAACGAGAGACTAAATCTCTACGTTGGGGATAAAACTAATACCCATGTGACAGTCGGTGACTTTCTCCAAGAAGATTATATATGCAGAAGTGCTCTGCATAATAATAAGGGCTGTACGAAAATAATGTTATTATTTTTACAAAGCTCCTTATTACCTTATTTTCTCCTAGTCAGCGACATAAGGATGTTATGCTACGACTGTCTGTGGATTTTGATAGGGAGTTAGTGATGGAGTGTGAATTTGCAAACTTCGGATGGGGAAAATCTGTTAGGCTAAAACATTACAGTCACCTCTCCTTACCTAAGGTTCCACTTTCCACAGTTCTAGTTACCTACAGTCAACCACAGTCCAAAAATATTAAATGGAAAATTCCAGAAAGAAACAATTCCTAAGTTTTAAATTGCACACCATTCTGAGTAGTGTGAGGATGTGTCGGGACACCCCGCTCCACCCGCCCGGGGGGACGGCACTTGGTCCAGGGTCTCCACACTGTGGATGCTCCCTGCTTGTGGGTCACTGAGTGCCCTCTCTGTTATCAAATGGACTGTCACAATGTTGCAGTGCTGCGTTCACGTCAGCCTTACGTCACTTTACAGTGGCCCCGAAGCACAGGGTGGTGGTGCTGGAGTCAGACACACAGAGCAGCCAGGAACACGCCCTGCACGTGCAAAGGTACGCGCAGTACCTGAGAGCTGAGTGCGAGGCCCATTCACAGCACTTCACTACAGCGATGGTGATAGTGCTCTCCTGTATCAGCACTGCTGCTGTTCCTGCCACTGTGCCTGCTTACACCTTACGGGAATGGAAGGCGGACAGGAAGGACCGGCAGGTGCACGCAGCTGCAGCACACCTGCGTCAGCCTCCGCCAGGCTCTGGGAGCCCCTCCCCTGCACACAAGGCGGGGCCCCTGTTTAAGCTTATGTGGCAACACATGTTTGGAAGTATTTTCTAACATGCATGATCCTGGCAGAAATCAAATGTTCATACTCAGTCACAGCAAATGACGATTATCAGACAGTGCAAAGACATGCATCATGGGTAGGAAGAAAGTGCCCAGTTTGATCCACAGAAAAACGAGGGAAGGAGAAGCACTCGGGAGGAGAATGAATGAAGGCTGAGGGGACCGAAGTGTACTCTCCAAAATACGATGATTTTAAATGGGTTATTTTTAAGAAACAAAGACTCAGGAAAGTCTCTGACCTCCCGCTACCAGCCTGCAAGAGTGTAGACAGAGGGCCTGCTCCAGGAGACACTGCCGCAGGGAAGCCCTGGGCCCCCCTCACACATGGCCCAGCACACCTTCCTGTAGCAACATCTGCTTTCTGTCTCCGTGTGAATGGCTTCCTGCCCCCCTGAAGTCCCCAACCAGCATCCCATCTCGCCTCAGCGCATGGTGGCACGTGAATCTCCACTGTCCGTGTGTCACTGGGTCTCCTGTTGTCATGGGGCCCATATGTACATTCGTAATACATTTTGGACATTTCCCCCTATTAACCTGTCTCATGTTAACACTTGAGTATTAGCCCAGCCAGAATAACTTAGAAAGGTGAGAGTAAAATGCCTTTTCACCTCCAAAAGGCCACAAGTTGAGATGGCATGAGGAAGGTTGTTAGGTGCTACAAGAGAATGCCCTGAGCCAGGGTGGCAGGGCTGGAGGGCACGTGGGCCAGGGCGACTGCCATCCTCCACCTGGTGGGGTAGGAGCAGCCGGAACGCCAAGCGTTCATGGGTCAGGGCTACTGCATCTGCCTTCCTTCGTGTCCCTAACAAGGAAGAAATCCTGGCAAGGTCCGTCCCCTGGTGGCTGCCATGAGGGGATACGGCGTGGAGGATGGGGAACAGCACGTTCTCTGGGACGGGCGCCCTGGCCCCAGCCGGCATCCGATTTGAGCCCAGCAGGCGGGGAAGAGGAGGGTAGTGAGAAAATTTCCTTCTTCCACTGCCCCAACATTGTATTGTGATTATGGACCAGATGTTAAACTCTACCTAACAGGTAAAAACAAACATTAGATGTGTGTACATAAACTCATCCATTGCCATTAAAAAATGTTAGAAAACCTGTCTGACACGTACTTTAAAGTATTAGAAAATATTTGTGGTTGCTATTTTGAGACGCACCACCAACATCTTTTGTTGATTCATAACTCAAGCTTCAAAAAGGGCTCTTTTAGACTTTAGATTTATTACCATCTCTGAACAGCCCGCCACGTGCAGCCATCGGCAGGGTGGTGACCACAGACGGCGCGCCGCCTGCGTGACGGGACTCGTTTCACGAGCACAGTTAACGCACTGATGAGCGAGTCCAGCAGAGTCAGGGCCTCAGCTCCTTCTTACGTGCATAACCTGTGCTGATAAAAATGTTAACGCAAGTTCCATCCCTCAAACAGCTGGATATCAAAAGTCCAAGACATACATACACCACACTATTCTCAGCCGCTGGAAGTTCTAATGTATCTTATGTCTCTGCTCTGCCCACACCGCCCTCCTCCCTCAAAGTAATATTAGACAAGCACAGGATGCATTTTTGATCACTAAATAAACCTCAGCCCTGGCCGGCTTGGCTCAGTGGTGAGAGCCTCGGCCTGCAGACCAGTGAGTTTTGGGTTCGATTCTGGTCAAGGGCATGTACCTCGGTTGCCGTTCCTTCCAGCCCTGGTCAGGTCATGCAGGAGGCAACCAGTCGATGTGTCTCTCTCACATCGATATTTTTCTCTCTCCCCTTCCATCCCACTCTATCTGATGATAAATGGAAAAAATATCCTTAGATGAGGATTAAAAATAAACAAACCTTAGATGTATCCAAAAAAGGCAACTGGATGCCAAGGAAACAAAAGCAGTCTCTATCTGCACACAACCATATTTTATTAAATTGTATTAAAATGCTTGGATTGATGCATTTTGTAGTTTACATTTAAGAGGAAATCGGCCTAGAAGGGAATGGTCTTCTGAATCAAGAACCCTCCAAAATGCCCTTGACAAAAATAGTTTGGTTGTGTGAAAGTTCTAGCCTATTTAAAATATGTATGTATGTATGTATGTATGTATGTATGTATACATTGCCCTAGCTGGCAAGGCACGGTGGTTACAGCGTCAGCCCAGCACCGAAGGGTCATGGGTCCAATTCCTGGTCAAGAGGACATACCTGGGATGCTGGTTTGAGCCCTGGCCTCTGTTGGGGTGTGTGTAGGAGGCAATCAGTCGATGTGTCTTTCTCACAATGAGTTTTTCCCTCCCTCCCTCCACCCTCTCTGAAAAGCAATGGAAAAATTATCCTAGAGTGAGGATTAACAAAAAATAAATAAAAATAAAATTTATTTTTTAAGCAGACAGAAACAAAGAAACATAAACAAATATAAAATACTTTATCTTTTCATTAAAAAATTATGCCAAACCCAACTGATAGATAGTTCTCCCTCACAAGGATGTTTCTCTCTCTCTTGCCCTCTTCCTCTCTCTCTAAAAAATATCAATAAAAACATATTTAAAAAAAAAAATGTCATCCCAGGAACTTAGTGCTTTGTATATACAAAATACCTAGTTTTTGAGTAAAGGAGTGAGTGAGGGAGGGAGGGAGAGAGGAGGGAGGGAGGAGGGAGAGAGGAGGGAGGGAGGGAGGAGTGAATGAGTGAGTGAGGAGGGAGGGAGGGAGGGAGACGCATCTATCTCTCTACTCTCAAAGAGTGCAGGTATTCCTACGCCAGCAGTTCCACAATCACAATGTCCGTATAATTTAAATAAAGAGCCTACCAGATAAATAAAAGTGGTTTCAAAGACCAGCTTTAGAAGAACCGCCCTTTCTGCAAAATTGGTAACTTTCAAATATATTCATAAAAAAGTTCAAAGCCAGTTCTCCCAGCACCACTCTGGGAAGCCCTGCTTGGTGGCATCTGAGAGACATCCTGCCTGGGGTGCTCAGGGAGGTGTGTCACAGATGAGGCTGGCACCAGAAAACAAAGCCAGTCTCTGCCAACTACATGAGTGGCTGTCACCAGGCTTGGCTGGTCCCACCACAACCCACCGTCCCCATGCCCCTCCCAGGACCCCACTACTGAAAAGAGAAACACCTACACGAGCCCACAGCCAAGGGAGACGCTGGCACCTCAGTGGTATGAACAGCACCCTCTGATCAGAAACTGGGGGCTCAAATGTGCCCAGGGTCCAGGGGGCTCAAATGTGCACAGGGTCCAGGAAGGTCACATACTGGGCACCTCTGCTAGGTGTCAACAAGAGAGGACTCGAAGATGCAGCGGGAGATGAAACTGAGGGTCCCCGGGACCCTGATTAACGTCAGCTTTCAATCCTAGCTCCAGAAATCTCTCTGTGTCTATACCCCTCAGAGACCTCCGCTTCCCCATCATCAGCCATCCCCGGGCTGAGGACCGAGCCTGCGCCTGCGCCTGCGCCTGCTCACCGGGTCTGGCCCTCTGCAGGACGAACGTCCTGACCTCTGTTACCTTCCGTTCCTGAGCCCACGGTGGACGACTCCCTGGCTCCCTTCCCACGGGACCCTGGAGAAGACTCGGAGCTGTCCTCGCGGCTTGAAGAAATGACTCGTTACCTTCATCTCACTCGGCCGGTCAGCCCCTGGCAAACGCCGAGTCCCTAACCAGTGTCTTGTGGCCTCGCCCGTGTAACCCGGAACCTGCACGCCACCGGGGAGCCCGGCTTCTTGCCTCCATACGGGCCAGTTCGGGCCAGTTCGATACTAAACCTTCTTTCCACACTGCAAACTCCTGGCCGCCACGTCCTCCCGCCGCTGTGCACCGGCAGGTGGACTCAAGGAAAGTGACGGGGTTCCCGTAACAGAGGGTCCGCCACGCCTGCCCAAACCCACGGTGTGCGCCCCCGCGCGGTGAGATGGAGACATAGCCGGCATCGCCACCCTCCTGGCCACGCTCCTCCCCGGCCGGTGGGGCCGCACTTCCGGGAGGCGGGGCCAGCGAAGAGCACGCCCTCCCAGTGAGCCCAACCAGTGAGGTGTCCGCACGGCGTCGGTGAAACTTCCAGAACAGTCCCTTAAAAGAGGACAGGAACTGTCACGTGAGCCTGGGCCCTTCTCGTTTCTTCCTGCCTTGAACTTGCTCCAGGAGCCTCCTGTGAGGTGAGGACAGGAGCCTCTAGGAGTGGCAGGACACAGCGGGTGTGACTGACAGAGGGGCAGCCGGCAGGGAATCGTGACAACCAGGCTGGGCAGCCATTGCCGCCGCGGGGACATCGGCGTGGCGAGGGGAAGGACAGCACTAAACCCTGTGCAGCAGCAAAACCCCTTCCTCCATTCCTCATGCTCATGCACTCCTCCCGCCCTCCTCCCGCCCTCCTCACTCACTCCCGCCTCACTCACTCCTCCCTCCCGCCTCCCTCCCTCCCGCCTCACTCCCGCCCTCCTCACTCACTCCCGCCTCCCTCACTCCTCCCTCCCGCCTCCCTCCCTCCTCACTCACTCCTTCCTCCCTCCTCACTCACTCCCTCCTCCCTCCTCACTCACTCCTCCCTCCCTCCCGCCTCCCTCACTCCTCCCTCCCTCCCGCCTCCCTCCTCACTCACTCCTCCCTCCCTCCCTCCTCCCTCCCTCCTCCCTCCCTACTCACTCCTTCCTCCCTCCCTCCTCCCTCCCTCCCCACTCACTCCTTCCTCCCTCCCTCCTCCCTCCCTCCCCACTCACTCCTTCCTCACTCACTCCTCCCTCCCTCCTCACTCACTCCTCCCTCCCTCCCCACTCACTCCTTCCTCACTCACTCCTCCCTCCCTCCCCACTCACTCCTTCCTCACTCACTCCTCCCTCCCTCCTCACTCCTCCCTCCCTCCTCACTCACTCCTTCCTCACTCACTCCTCCCTCCCTCCTCACTCACTCCTTCCTCACTCACTCCTTCCTCACTCACTCCTCTCTCCCTCCTCCCTCCCTCCTCACTCACTCCTCCCTCCCTCCCCACTCACTCCTTCCTCACTCACTCCTCCCTCCCTCCTCACTCCCTCCTCCCTCCCTCCTCCCTCCCTCCTCACTCACTCCTTCCTCACTCCCCCCTCCCTCCATCTCTCATCACTCCCTCCTCCCTTCCTCACTCACTCCTCTCTCCCTCCTCACTCCCTCAATCCTCACTCACTCCCTCCCTCCCCTCCCTCCCTCCTCACTCACTCCTCCCTCCCTCCCTCCCTCCTCACTCACTCCTTCCTCACTCACTCCTCCCTCCCTCCTCACTCACTCCTTCCTCACTCACTCCTCCCTCCCTCCTCACTCCCTCCCTCCTCACTCCCTCCTCACTCCCTCCCTCCTCACTCACTCCTCCCTCCCTCCTTCCTCACTCACTCCTCTCTCCCTCCTCACTCCCTCCCTCCTCACTCCCTCCTCACTCCCTCCCTCCTCACTCCCTCACTCCCTCCTCACTCCCTCCCTCCTCACTCACTCCCTCCCTCACTCCCTCCTCACTCCCTCACTCCTCCCTCACTCCCTCACTCCCTCCTCACTCCCTCACTCCTCCCTCACTCCCTCACTCCTCCCTCACTCCCTCACTCCCTCCTCACTCCCTCACTCACTCACTCACTCATTCATCTCTCACTCGCTCGTGCACAGAGTCGCTGGGAACTTCTCAAGGGGTAGGCACCACGGCTCAGCACTGAAGGCTTGCTGGTGAGCGCGCACGCAAGCGTGCACACACACATACTCTCTTTGCTAGTCCAGAGCTCACTGTCTACTGCATTACAAGAGAACTTTCTGCGATGACAGAAAGGTTTAGATCTGCATTGTCCCAGATGCGGCCACATGTGGCTACAGAGCACATGAAATACGGCCACTGTGACTGAGAGATAGAGGTTTTCTGTTGTATTTCATTTTCATTAATTAGTATTTTAACTTAAATAGCCACATGTGGCTCATGGTACCACACCGGCAGCACGTCTAGGCAGGGTGTGCAGGAAACAGCCTCAGCCTGGGGAAGAGAGAGGACAAGCAGGGAGAACGGGGGACCCCACCCAGAGGAACGGATGCTGGTCTCACATCAACACCCCTCACATACTCATAACTTTCTACACCTATTAGATACCTCCTGTGTGCAGCTTATCATTCCTGCCTCCTCCCTTGAAACATGCCTTCCTAGGCGGAAGCTAAGGATGAATGGTAGATGCTGACTAACACTAACGCTATTAGATGACATGTCGACCAGAGGGCTGAGTCAAGGAGCTCGGGTGACCCATCCAGTTTAGTCCCAACTGCATGCTGCCTGGTGCTGCTCCCTTCCCACACTTCCCTGCAAGGAGAACGACAAGGTCATTGTCCCATCAGGTAACAAGATGCTGCAGGACTATAGAAAACACCAGGCTTCGCCCCTCTCCGTTCTGCTTATTTCAGATGAATAAGTGAGGATGTCATATGTTAAGCCTCATGACAACTGCACTTTTTCAAGATCAACTTGTCCCCACCACATTGATGCCGGGGACACAGGTCAGGGCGCTGACGGTCTCAGTCCCTCTGCAAAGCCAGGATGGTCTCATGCAGAGAGCAGCACGCAGGGTCAGCACCCTCTCTTTCCAGGGCAGCCTCGGGCTCGCGTGTCCACGATGCCAAGCGGAAGGGTAACTCAAATCGCTCAAAGGGCCAGCCTTCCTCCTTTTTTTTTGTATGTGTCCCTAGCGGGAACTGAACCGGGACCTCTGGCCTGCAGGCCGACGCTCCAATTGCTGAGCCAAACCAGCCAGGGCCAGCTTTCCTCCTTTTGAAACCAAGTGGCATATGAGGAAACTGACAGCCAGTCTACCAAAAACACAGAGATCACACGAAAACCAGTATAACCTGACTGCCCTGTTCACCTGACAGGAAGCAATGAGCCAAGAACGAGGTAATGGGCCTTAGCGGGGCTCTGGCCTCTGCACACGCACAGGGCACACCGGGCAGAAAGGCAGCCCTTCTTTCTCGGTGGAAGCTGGCCTCTGCTCACAGGGTCACTTGCTGGTGTCGCGGGCAGTAGCTGTCTCAACGGGAAAGAGAACCAGTCATTACATGAGGACTGGCAAGCAGTCTCCTGGAGGGAGAAGCATGTGAGCACAACACAGAATCTAAATTTAGAGTTCACGAACCATCAAAATTTAAAATGATGCCAGGTACTCTATGGTTTCAGATATGTACTATTTTTCCACATTGTACAGCTTAAAAATTGATGAAATTGTGTAATTATCACCTTAAGATTGTTTGCAAATCAGAACACTTCCATGGCTAGTTCCTAATTCACACCTGTTCACCTTTACACGAGCCCTGCCAAAGAGGATGCCGCCACCCGTTCTCCTGGGAGACAGCGCACTGCCCGGACTTCCCGGCGGGCTGTCGATGTGTCCTCTCGGGGAGAGCTGGTCAGCAAGGCTGTGGCTCTTGGGTCCAGTGTTCCCGTGAAGGAAGCCCCAGGGGAGCAGCACGTGCCACCCCCAGATGCCTCTCTGGCACAGGGTTATCCTGAACTGGTTATTTTTAAGAAATGGCAGACACACGAGAAGCTCTGAAAACTGAGTGAAAGTTGCCTTTCCGTAGGAGATGTACATTTATAAGGGACTCTCCCTCTCTGCACCAGGAAGAGGAAGGTGACTAAAATGCTCGAGCCTCCAGTCCACGGATGAGGCTGGACTGAAATACGCACAACCTGCTTCCTGGGCTCCAGCTGGTCACCTGGTCACGGGCCTTCCCCCACCCCCAGCATCTGTCTTTTGTCTTTAGCTGGAGATGGTGTGTGAGGTGATGGCCATTTCATGGAGTTACTCGGTCTGCCTGGGTATCGCCCATATACATGAAAGTATTAATTATGTTTGTTTTTCCTGCCATGAATCTGCCTTTCATTACAGAGGGGGGGGGGGGGCCTCAGCCCAGAACCTAAAGGGGTAGAGGGAAAATTATTTTTCTTCCCCTACAAACCTAAAAGGGCATAAACCTGAGATGCTGCATTTCATGAAATCCTGCAAACTGCTATGCACTAGGAATCCAGACAGGTGGTGCTACAGTCTGCCACCTGCCTAGACAGATACAGGTAGGCCCTGCTTGACCTGCACTGGATCCTCCTCACAAGGGACACACTGACAACATTCCTTCCGCATTACAAAAGGGGTAGAAAGGGATAGAGGGAGGGACAAATTAACATACCTACACACATTTTGGTGATTAAATAAAGGTTTATGAAAACGTAGTGTTTTCAACAGTGTTGATTCTAAAATGGTGATAACAAGTAGAATATTTTAACAGTGGCCTAAGCATAACTGCTCATTACCACCAAACAGAAAGTCATTAACTTCAGAAAGAAGTCATTGCTCCGTGTTAACATGACAACACGTGATGGTATAATTTATGGAGCTAAAAAGTGTGATTAGGAAACATCCCTGGTCATATCTATGACACAAGCCAGATGTTATGGAGAAAATACTTCAATGGTTCTCTGCTGCATTCAGCTAATTTTTAATCTTGTTGATTTGTGAGTCTGCTTGGCTGGGTAATGCTATTAATAAATTTGAAAAGATGGGAACCAGGATGTTCAAAGTTCTAATTAGGGATAATTAAATCACTGTTTCTTCCCAGCAGGAATAAAAAATTCCTTTACCTTAACTCTACTGTACTTTTATCTCTTCACGGGATATATCTGTCACTATCTCTGTCTTTTGAGAAGAGGAAAGAGGAGGACGATAACACTGTGACCCTAAAGCTTTGCTTTTTAAAAATCACCAAAGGTCTGCACTTCTCATCTCTCCTCATCTGTGATGACGGGGCAGACAACACGGCACTTTCCAATCATTATTTTATGCAACTATATAGTCTCCAGTCGCATCTATGTTGAACTAGTAATAAATCAAATCCTATTTTCCCATTGACTTGCATTATTTCAGAGCTAATCCATTTTCACTTCTGAATGAGCTCACACCACGTTTTTCTGCCTCTACCACAAATGCAACTGAACTCTTTAAACTTACAGAGCAAGAAAGTCATACCACGGCCGCAAAGGGTGACAAGAAAAGATCGAGAATACGTTGCATGCCTGCTATGTGCCAGCTGCTTGCTATGTGCTCCAAGTATGTGACTTCGTTTAATCCACGCACGAGGACCGGGGACAAGTGTACTGACGCCATCTTTGCAGCTGGAGACAGTGGGGCTGGGAGGAGCTGGAAGTCAGAGCTGGGCAGTAGGGCTGCTGGTGTACCTCCATCTGCATCCCTGGTGCATTCCCTCCCTCCACACTAACCCCAAAGAGGGAGAAGTCCTGGGGGGGGGGGCACAGGCGCTGTGGGGATTTGCCACGGTGATGGCATCGTCGGCCAGGTGTCGGGGAAGGGCTGAGCTCCGAGCTTGCCCTCCCAAGGCAGCCGGTACGTCGAAGGGAGTGCTCAGGGGGAAGCAGGATGTGTGCGGTGGGCTAACCTGCGCAATTTTCTCTCTGTCCATTAACACCAGCTGCTTTGAGAAGCGGCTGGTCCTTTGTAGATTTAAACTGGGTTTGACGTGACAAATACGTTGTCTGAGCAATTTCAAAGTAACAGACAGTAATCATTACTTTCCTTCACTTTCTCGTTTCTTCAAAAGTAGCATACGGAATTCGAATCGGGGGCACAGGCCATCCTTTCATGAAGGTCCTTGTTCCAGCGGCACTTCGAGGAGGTGAGTTGGCCACAACACTGTGACCACAGGGCCAGCGTCAGCTCAGATTTAACAGTGACAGAAAGCGAGCTCTCCTCGTTCTGACTTTTCGCCTGGGGGTGCCTACACCTTCTTTATGCTGCTCCTGGTTTTTAAAGATCTCTCCAACATGCTCTACTCCTCATCAGAGGTCACAGAGTGGACGCTCGAGGGTGTCACACAGCCCTTGTCTTTTGTTTGCCAACACAATGGAGTTGGCAGTTTCTCAGACCAGGTGTGGACTCTCGTCCAGCCAGCGCCCCACCAGTTCGACCAGTTCTGATGGGCCAGGCCAGTGTCACTCTCACGTCACGTCCATGGTCCCAAACGCTGTGTTTCCAAACCCAGCTTTGTATATTCAGAGGGGAAAAAAAACGACAGAAAATTCATCTCCGCAAAAATTATGCCCACCATCCTAACCTGTCTTGTATATAAACCTCAGAAACTGGGGTGTTCACACCATAATTGTGGGAACAGACCCCAGATCAGGCCATAATAAATGAGTTACCTGCACAGCCTGAACAGAGAAGAGTAAAAACCACCTCTGCCCAAGAAGCTAGGGAAAGTTTCAGAGTGGGGGACCATTTGGCCTGGTCTTCAAGGTGAGTGGGACCTTGCAGAAGGGAGGGCACCCTGAGATAAGGACAGTGGAGAGCAACCTGACTCAGTGGCCGAGACCCGGGGACTGTGCCTCCAGTGTCATCTAAAATGTGCATCTACCGTTCCTTTGACCACCAACACAGAGACCCAGTGAAAACCCTTACAGAGCGCCTGTCCGGATGCGCGGGCGTGAGGACCTGGACTACAGAGGCAGGTCTGGAGCTGAGACAGCCTCAGGCACGAAGTGGCACAGAAGTGCCCTGCCCCCCAACGGGCACCTCCAGGCTCCGGAGCATGACCTCTTCTTCATCTTTGGTTCCACTTCTAAGGAGGCACAGTTCACCTCACTTAACACACGGCTCTTTTTTCACCTTCTCTTCCCTTTCGCACCCCCAGAAGAACAGCACCCCCAGAAGAACAGCGCGGCTAGCTGGCCAGAGGCGGGCGTGGCTAGGAGCGCAGGAGCTGGGTAAGCGAGCCTGGGCAGGAACCCTGGTTCTCCCAGGCCTCAGCAAATGACCCCCTAGGCTCAAGTATTTCTTCTGTAAAAGGGGGAGACAGCAGCCCGTCACAGAGGGCTGCCGCCTGTGAAGCTCCTACCACACAGTGCGCACTCAGTGAACGCCAGCCTCCGCTCTCCGTGCCCTCCTGGTAAGCGCTGTCCTCTGTCTCCGCCTCCTCTCCTCCCCTCGCTCTCGACATCACCATCACAACTAAACTGTCAAGAACAGACATGTCGCAGTTCTGTCACTCTCTTCCGCTTCACCTTGTGCAGAACACCTGGACTCATCCTGGCAGGTGTGGCTCAGGTGGCTGGGTATCCTCCCAGCACCAAAAGGCTGCTGGGTCAATTCCAGGTCAGGGCACATGCCCAGGTTGGGGCTCGATCCACAGTAGGGGGTGTGCGGGAGGAAGCCGATGGATGTTAGGCTCACTTTCTCTCTCCCTCTCCATTCCTCTCTCTTCAATTAAAAAAAAAATTTCTTTAAATAAACAACAAAACACCTGGACTCCACTCCCCAGCACCCTGTGCAGCTTGGTGGAGCCAAGCAACGGAGTGCCAGGCAACGTGCACAGGAGTGACACGAGCTCTTCCAGAATCGGCTAACCAAGAACTTCAGACAGTGTTCTTCCCTCGCTCCCCAGCTGTTTGCAGATGTGCACAGTGACGTGGAAGCCACACACTGGAGATGGTAGAGAAAAAAAAGAGCCTGGGGCCGCAAATCACCTGTTGGAGCAGAATCACTTTCCAATCAGAAACACCCTTTGGACACTATGTGAAAAACAAATGCAGTTCCATGATGCAAAGTCACAGAGGTCCTGAAGTTTGTCTGTGACAGGACTAACGTGGTCCTAACATAGTCAACCTGATGAACATTCTCTCGCTGCATACGGAGTAAACCCAACCTTCCTGGCATGGTATTCCAGGTCTCTCCTGTCCGGACCCAACTACTCTCCAAGGCTGTTTCCACCAAGGAGCCAGAAATGTACCTAGTACCTTTATACATACCAGGAATTGCCAGGCCTCTTCTGTCCTTGAAATCTTTGCTCTTAGAGCTCCTTCTATCAGAAGGCCCCACATCCCTTAATATTTAACAACGTGATCAGCCTTCGAGGGTCAGTTCAATCACTACCTGCTCGCAGACGCCGATGGGCTGGCCGTGATAAGCGCTGGCTCCCGGGCCAACAGAGCAGCCTGGGTTCACTCCTTTACCACGTGAGCACTGCGTACGCATGATGCTCCACGGGGACCGCCTCTGGTCTGCACACCCATGGTGCACGTCTAAGGACAGAGGTCACACTCTCAACCTGTAACACACTCGCTGGCATGACGAGGGCCTGGCACATGTCGCAGTAAACTATCAGATGCACCCAGGCACAGGGCAAATGCCAGCTGCCATCAGGTAGTATACAGGCCTCAACACCCAACAGCACGGCCACTCGTCGGTGCCATTCCCCGACAGGTAACCTTTGTCCACGGCCCAGCCTGAGACCTGCACATCTAGGTCACTAAACACAAGAGCCAATGAGAATATTGGTGAGTCCAGGCAAGTTCTCTCCAGGGCTAGGCCAGTCTCCAGTAAAGCTATCAACATGAATGAAACAGACGGAAACCAACAACAACCTACAGGCTACCATTCTCAGTGAGATCTGAATACGCTTGGAGAAAAAATGCCCCCAAGGCAACTTATTACATAAATCATGACACAGGTGTAAATGGAATATTATGCCATAAAAATGGGGACAGTCCCTTCTCTCCCCCCAATTCCATTCCACATCTGATTCCTCAGGTCACAGATGAAGTGTCCGCCCTCTGGGACCAGGTCCCCTCTGCTATACACTCACAGAGCAACTTTCTTTTGGGGCTGGTATGATTTGGTAAAATTATTTATTATCTGTTTCTCCTACTCATATTAAATTAATGATGCTGGGGGGAAAAAGTTTCTTTTTTATTATTAAATAGGTTAGTGAATGAACAAATGAATATTCAATAGAATACTGACATTAAAAAATAATATACTTGTGCCCTGGCCAGTTTGGCTCAGCGGCTGGAGCGTCGGTCTGCGGTCCGGAGAGACCCGGGTTCGGTTCCCGCTAAGGGCATGTACTTCGGTTGCAGTTTGTCCCCGGCCCTGGTTGGTCGTGCGGGTGGCAGCCACTCGATGTGTCCCTTCACGTCGATGTTTCTCTCTCTCTCTCCCTCCCACTGTATCTGTACAAAAAAAAAAAAGGAAAAATATCCTCGGGTGAGGATAAAAAAATAATAATAATAATAATATACTTGTAATTGAAAAACTTAGGTTACATAATAGCATGTTCAGCATAATCCTATTTTGTGAAGGAAAAATACACACACACACACACACACTTCTGAAAGGTTCTATAGTAAAATATCAACAATGCATTTTTCTAACCAAAGTTAAAGTATTTGTGTAGGGGGTGATCAGTACCCCACCCAGAAAACTTGGGGCTCGCCTTTGTCCCTGGTACAGCTCAGGGCAGTTCCCCGAGTGATGGATGGAATGGACGACTTCCAAGAGCAAGGGGAGGAGGTGCCTGCCCCCCTGCTTGGCTCACCAACTACCAAACAGCAGCTGTGATGGGAAACTGTGGGCCGTCCCGGGTCTGCCGGCTGCAGAGAGATGCGGAGCCCACGGCAGGTGCACATGGCAGACCGGCCACATGCAGCGCCGCACAGCTAGCTCGTATCAGTTCACTGTGGAGAGAAGATGAAGAGGGGAAAGAGCGAAGGGACGCTGCCCTTGCGCCGCCTCTCCCTGCCAGGCAGTCTGGGAGAACGAGGTGCCTTTTCGCAGCCATTTACTGGAAATACCGGACTATGTGAGAGTCCTACCTCCTCACTCTGTTCAGATCCAAACTACAGTCACAAGATAGCAGTGAGAGAGGAATATACGCCAGTTCTCACACTGACGAACATGAGCTCTTCAATTCGTCAGGCTGCACCTGTAATTCGGCCATACACACACATACGTGATATACATACATTAGAGGGTATGTATAACATATGGCAACGTTTGCAAAAAAATCAGAAGTTGGGGAAAGCATTTACCCTCTGATGGTACAATTTTTTTCCTGGAACTTTATCAAATAAATAATCTAGGATGTGTGCCAATAAAAAATCTGGAAACATCCTAAGCAGCAACTAATTAACTTTTAAAACCACAAATGCAGCTGCTGACACAGAATAATGTTCACGATACATTACCGAAAAAAAACAAGTTTCAAAACACTATATATTGTTTGACTCAAATTTTATTATATAAACATACACCTTATACGTATAAAGTAAACATGCTTGTAATTCTATTAAAATATAAATGTTATACAGAATATAAAAATAGAGAAAACATGTAAAATGCATGTATACTACATACAAAGAAAGCAGTTATGGTTAGGAGGGATTGCTGGTATTAGCTATCTTCAATTTTTTTCCTGCATTTCCCTATTTTGTTTTCTTTAAAAATGGGATGTGGGTCCGGTCGGTGTGACTCACTGGTTGAGTGTCGACCCATGCACCAAGAGGTCACCGGTTCAATTCCTGGTCAGGGCACAGGCCCAGGTTGTGGGCCCAGTCTCAGGTGGAGGCAGGCAGGAGGCAGCCAGCCAATGTTCTCTCTCATCGATGTTTCTGTCTCTCTCTAAGATCAATAAAGAAAAAATATTTTTTTAAAAATGATATGTGGAATTTAAGAAAAAGGTGAGCACAAAGAAAGGAAACTTGAAAACTCTACAGGAAGAAGGAAGAGGGGCACAGAAGAGCCTATTGAGAAAGGCCAGCTCACAACAGAATAACCCATGTAAGTTGGGCTCTGGACTTAAAGGACTTAAGAGATGCAGCATCTCGCCTGTGTGTTTAAGATGGTATTCCCTGTGTGGGCCCTGCCCACTACACCTGCCCTACATTCCCCCGCCCCAGGCATCTGATGCTCACTGCTTTCCAAGGCTGACTGTTTTCTCAGGCTGGAATGCTGCCACATCCATCAAATAAACTTGAAAAATGAACTAACTCAAGGTTGCTCACTGTGTGCAGAAGAGGCCCGGCAATCAGCACCGAGGGGGCGGGAGGCATTACAGAGCAATGGATGGTGGGGACTCTGGCCAACCAAGGATGAGCAGCCACTCACCTGCCGCTGGCTGTCACCAGGCAGGACAAGAGCCCCACCACAGCCATCCATCCTCGGATCCCTTTTAAAAGAGGTGAGAACTCAAATGTCTGCAAAATCTCCTAATATTCTAAGTGTCCATTACTATACGGGTGTGCCCTTGAGTGACGTATCTAATCTCCCTCTGGAACTGGAGAGAATATCCATCTCCAGGGTCCTTGTGATGTTTAAATGGCTTAATCCATACAAAGTGCTTAGAAAGTTACTGGTAGGCACTCAGTGCGTATCGGCATCCAACCACAAGCACCCACAGGACCCTGAACTCCCGCTACCTGATGGCTAGGAGCCCCTGAGAGCAGGGCCTGTGCTGGCTTTGTTCGTCCGCCCACGGTAGGCAGCGGGCAAGCTGTTGGCAGCAGTGTTTCCTGAATATATGAACCAATCACAGGGCAATTCTTAATGGGCGAGGAGGTCCTTGGAGACCTGGCGCCCAGCGCAGGCCCAGTGATCTCAAAGGGTGGGACTGGGCTGCACAGCAGGCAGCGCCCCGGACGACTGCCCCTCGGCTCCAAGGACCTCTGCCCTTCGCTTCTGTTTCCTGAATTCCACCTGGGGCTGGAGACACGCGAGATGGAAAGTCTGGGGAGGATGGGAACAGATGGCCGTCTCGGGGGGACTGCCGTAACTGTGATCCATCCAGAACCCACAAGCCACCTCTCCCCACCCTGTCATTTGTTCACACGGCCGCCCGCTGACAAAAGTGCCTGGGAGCCCCTGGTCCATATGCTGCTCCGGGAAGCTGGCCTGGGCTGGGAGGAGGGCGGCCCTGCCACACGCCTCTCCGCTGGCCTCGGTCACAGATGCTTGTGAGACTGCTCCCTGGGCCGTCTTGCCAGGAGTAGAACCTCAAATGAGCCTGCAGATGAGCCGGATAACAACAGCCACCATTGTGACACGTGCCACACCCAACACCCCACACTGTCCACAATCCTTCCATCGCCTGACAATAACCCTCTGAGCAAGGATTAATCCCCACTTCGCAGAGGAAGAAAGCAAACCTCCAAGGGGCGAAGGAACACACCAAACATCACGCAGAGCTCAGATTCAAAAGGCAGTTTGAGTCTGAAGACAAGGCCCCTAATCACTTGCCTTCGCCTCCGGGAGGGATCCTCCGCGCTCCGGGAGAATGTCTCAGGATTGTGGGTGCCCCTGGGCCTCCCCCGGCGTGCACTCGGCACACAGCTCTGCGGGAGTGCGGACAGACGGACGTCCGGGCTGTCCCTGACCTCCACTGCACATGTCCACGCCAGTCCCCGAGCGCCACTGTTTCCTAGGCTAACTGGGCGCCCTCGAGAAACTGCATGGCATTGGGGGACACGGTGACGGATAAGCCATTTCTGTATTACCCAGCTCAACAAAGACTGTCAAATGAGTTCCTAAACCCTTTCCGCTAGACTACAGGACACAGAGGTCTTTTTAATATTTTGCATATTTTGCTGAATTCTTCATGTCCCCATGAAGTCACCCTGACTATTCCATTTAATACCATAATCTATTAAACCCTGACTCTGCTCTACTTTTCTTGATTCCGTAGCCCTTACCAACTTCTCTTATACTTTATAATTTACTCACTGATTATGTTTATGGTTTGTCGTCTATCCTACCCAAGGGCTAGACTCTTTGTTTTTCACTGACGCATTCCAAGCGCCTACAAGGGAGCCTGGCACGGATGTGTCTGATTGAGCGGAACTGAGGGCTCCACTGCCCGATGCCTCACGCTCCTTGTCCGCAGTCAGCGGGTCCAGGGCTGCCGGTTCCGCACGCTGCCGTGACCATGCAAGGGCCAGAGACTGTGGGCGCCTGGCACGGCGCCTGGTACGGAGAGAGTGTTCAGCACATCTTCCTTCTTCACCCAGAAGAATGAATCTGCAGTGTAGCCTGTACTTAGCTTCAGAGACTGAGCCACAGATCGCTACCCTTCCAGTGGGTCCAACAGTCTGAGGCTGGGATTGCCCTTCCTCATTAGATGCAATTCCTCTTGCAAGGAGCTATTTATTCTACCAGGATGCTAAGCATTTATTCCTTCTGTAGACAGGAGCCTATAAGGTTGACAAATGTCTGTAATGGGCAGTAAACAAACATGGGAAGGGCAGGAACTGGACTTAATTTAATAGGTCGCCTGGACATAGGGATACACTTTTTATTTTTAATTCCCAGGAGCCAAGGCCAATTCAACGCTGGAGTAGCGGGCCTGGGCCTCCAACAACCCTCCCATCTCATTCCAAGTGGATGAGGAAGACTCTCCAAATGATTAGAAAAACAAAAACAAAAAAACAGTGATGAGGAAAAAAATAAAGGGGGGGAAATCTTAAAAAAAAACAAAAACAAAACACCTTTGTGGCAATTAACCATTCACGCCTGATTTCCACACAAGACCCTGGTGTCCTGGGAGGTAAGGGCAGCGTCTTTCCATCCCCTGGCCCAGCACACTGACTGCACCGAAGGGCAGCTCATGACGAGGGAGGGAGGAGGGGAAGGAAGAAGGAAGGGAACCAGAGGACAGAGGAAGAACAAGCAGGGAAGCCGGTGGGAAGGAGGAGGAAGGGAGGCTGAAAAAAGAGGGAAGAAGAGAGAGGACTGTGTGCATAATAAAACTACCATTTTAAAAAAGGGTTTTTGTTGTGTGTGGTTTTTAATGAAATAAAGACAGACTGTTGTTTTTATATGTTCCTATAGGTGTGACAAGATATAGTCACTTGATTACACCTGGGGTGGACTGAGGAAGGCTGAGATTGGAGGGTGTATGGGATGCGGTAACCTTTCTTTACACGCCTCTATGTCTGACTTCCCCAGCAGGGACAGTGTGACCACAGTGGATCCATCCCACTAAGAGCACAGCCCCCAGAGAGGAGACCTGGGAACGGCTGAGGGGAAAGGGAGACAGATATTTATGGAATCCTGGGCCCTCGGGCTGGTGTGGGGCCAGCCTAGACCAAAACAAGGCAACAAGGAGGGGAAGGGGGGGGCGGGGGGAGAAAGGCACCTTTACCTGGGACCAGGCTTCAGAGAGAGCAGGATGGGGGGCTTACGGCAGAAGGGTGGTACGTGGGGACCTGACTGTTCAGCATCACCCAATGGAGTTTTCTAGTGGATGCTGGGAAAGAAATTCAGAACTTTGCCCTGGAGATGAGGCTGCATGTCGTGGACAGAGATTTGCCAACTTTCCTGTCTCCTTCATCCCAGCAGTCACTGTCCCTTCCTGGACTACTCCAGAAACCCTGGGTGGACCACTCTGGGGGTCTGTCCTGCCTGTGTCAACAACAGTTCTTCACTTGTCCATGTCTAAAAGCAACAGCATTCTCTTTCATGTCAGGCTGCCTCCCACACTCTGTGCTCAATGCACTGGTATCAGCCTGTCAGTTCCCACCTTCCTACCCTCCCAGCTCCGTGCCCGGGCACGTTCCTGAGCCTCTCGGACCTTCCGCTTCCTAACTGGGAAAACGAGAGCTCGTAACTCACGGGTTGTTGGAAAGATAAATCAGCTAGTTCCTTAGCAGTTACTAGCACTTAGGAAGCTCTGTCAACGTAAGCTGTGTCTTCCAGTCAGTGCCCCACCTACTGCTCACAGTAACCTGTGATACAAGTTCTTATTATTTACTCCCTTTTACGGGTGAGACAAATGTGCTTCAGAGGTGAAGTAAGTTTCCTGAAGTTAAATAACTCATCCATGGCAGAGCTAGAATTTGAATCCGGGCTGAAAACTTGTATTCTCAACTCATACTTATACTGTCTCCAAGTCATTCTCTTCACATTCTTCCCTTAACATCCCCCATTTGACATTTTAACATTCATAATCTTCCTTTAATACTCTCCACCCCCACCCCTTCTGCCTCTATCGAGTTCTCTTCCTCTTTCCTATCCATGACCTGTCCGTGCGAGGCTGCAAACGCATACTCTGAGCCAGAGCTCAGACGCAGACGTAAACAGGAGAGGATCAAAAACCAGAGTTCATTTAGCAGCATCTTCAAATGCCAAATGCACACCTACTGTCCATCCTAGCTCTTCCATACCTGTGCAAATACAGAAAAGATGGGTGCCTGTGTCTACCAAAGGACCCAGACCAGAATACAGCATTTTAACTGAAAATAGCCCCAAACTACAAGCTACCCAGATTCCTATGAAGAGAAGGATAAATCAATATAGGTGAGCTTGTTCATACAGGGGACTGACTATAAAAGCAATAATAAATGAAGGACTGAGGCACAACAAAATGGATGTCTCACAAACATATTGAACACGTTAAACCAGGCATTCAAACTCCGGCAACACCAAAGTTCTCTCTGTCAAGGGAGCTGAATGGGAAGAGGCCCGAGGGAAGCTTCAGAGATGCCTGCAGCAGTCCCTACCCTGACCCTGTCTATGGCAACAGAAGGTCACCACGCTGTATTCAATATTAGTGTACTTGGAGTATTCTAAACTTCAATTAAAAAGAAAGCAAAGGTAATAAAAATATGAAAGTCCATTTCACTGCAGAGGTGTCCAGGGTTCTGGAGCAGTAGCCAAGATGGTGGTGGGCTTTGGTGCTGTCCAGAGACAAAGTGCTGATTGGCTGCGACCTGAGACCACCGAGTGTGGGGGAATGGGGACAGTGCAGGCCACACACATCCAGTGGCGTCCCAGCCATGCGCACCTGGCTCTGGTCGGCGGCATGGCGAGCTCTCGGGCCTGCAGAGGTCTGCAGCAAAGCGGGGTGCCGGTGCTTACACTCATCACATTCTTCTGCTAATCCTCAGATTAATTCCTATTCCCAACTTCCTAGTACATTTGATCGTTTTCAGTTCGCACAGTATTGACTGTGGTTCTCTGTCTTCCCTTATCTGACCTGCAATGCATCCCCCCCAAGATGTTTAGTCCTTCTGGTCACAAAGATTTCACACAAAGGAGACTGCTGGAACCTATTCATTTTATTACCAGGCACATTATTACACCAGTTACCCATACTCGGAGGGACAGAAAGATAGTGTGACAGTATGTCAAAACCCCTATAGGTTTAGTTTTCAACAAAAGTGCCCAGACAATTCAATGAGAAAAGAATAGTCTTTTCAACAAACGGTACTGAGACAATATCATATCTACACACAAATACATAAAGTTAGACCCCTTTTCTCACACCATATACAAAAGCTAACTCAAAATGGATCACAGACCTAAATATAAGACCTAAACCTATAAAACTCCCAGAAGAAAATATAGGAGTAAATTTTCATGACTAAAGCCTTCTTAGATATGAACCAAAAGCACAAACACAAAAGAAAAATAGATAAAATGTTAGTGCTGCAAATGATATCAAGTAAAAAGATGTCCCACAGAATAGGAGACAATATTTGCTAATCTACAACCATTAAGGAACTTGTGTCCATAACATAAAAAATTGCACAACTCAATAATACAGATAACACAATTTCAAAATGCGGAAAGCATCTGAATACATATTTCTCAAAGAAGATATACAAATGGCCAATAAGCAAAGGAAAAAGATGCTCAATATCATTACCCACCAGGAAAATACAAACAAAAACAACAAAGTACCACTTCAAACTCCTGAAATTGGATCCTTCACACATTGCTGGCGGGAACTCAAAACAGAGCAGCTGCTTTGTAAAACAGCTTGGCAGTTCCTCAAAAGGTGAAACATAGAGTTTCCATGTGAACCAGCAGTTCCACTCCTAGATATGTCCCCAAGAGAAAAGAAAACATATTTCCACATAAAAACTTGTACATGGAGATTCATAAAAGCCAAAAGGTGGAAATAACCACAATGTCCATCAACTGATGAATGAACAAAATGTGTATCTCTACAATGGAATGCTATTCAGCCATAAAAATGAATCAAGTACTGATACATGCCACAACATAGATGAATCTTGCAAACATTACGTTAAGCACAGGAATTTAGTCACAAAAGGCCTTACAAAGCAGGTTCCATTTATTGCAATGTCCACAGCGGTCAAATCCGTTGAGACAAGAAGCAGATTTGTAGCTGTGTAGGGATGGGGGTTAATAAAGTGAGAGCAAAAAGGTACAGGCTGTCTTTTGAGATGATGAAATGTTTTTAAGTTAGATTTTGGTGATGGCTGCAACTCGGTGCATATGTTAAAACTACTGAATTATAAACTTTAAATGGGTGGAAAGTATAGTATTTAAATTATATCTCATGAAGCTATTCTCTATATTTTTTAAAAGAAAGAAATTAGGAAAGGAAAGAAGAAATGGCTATGATGTTTAAAAAAATAGAAAAGAAAAAAACCAAAACAAAATACCCTGCAGGCTCCTGGGGCTGCGTGAGGAGCCGGGAAGAACAGGTGACTGACTGAAGGGAGAGGGGCAGTGGTCTAGTTCTGCTCCACCTGTGCCAGACTAGCCCTGTGACCTGGGAAAGACACATAATCTCCTTAGGTCTCATTGTGAAATGAAGGGCTATGTCATACTGTCTCCCAGCTCTATATTTCCAGATTCTTACACATGCTTGCAGATTAGTGATCACAGTACAGCGCGATGAAGAAGAGAAGAGTGATAAGAAAAAGAAAAGAGCCCAGCCCACGTGGCTCAGTGGTTGAGCCACTGCACCAAGAGGTCACCGGTTCGATTCCCGGTCAGGGCACATGCCCAGGTTGCGAGCCTGATCCCCAGTCGGGGGCGTGCAGAAGGTGGCCAATCGATGCTCTCTCTAATTGATGTTTCTATCTCTCTCTTCTTCTCCTTCCTCTCTCTCTAAAATCAATAAAGAAAAAAATTAAGAAAAGATTGACATTCGCTAATACTGATTGAGCTCTACTTTATGCTACTGACAGACGTATATTAGCTCCTTCAATTCTCACAACTTCCTGAGACGAACAATAGCCCGACAGCGCAGAGGAGAAATGCTGGCTGAGAAGGGCCGAGACCTCTGCCTTTCAAGGATATCACCAAGGGAAACTCCAGGATGACAGCTGAGGAAAGGACAGAGGAAAAAACCAGTCCAGATCAGAGCAGCAGGGCAGACAACAGGAGAAACACTCCAACAATAGCTTTTTCTAAGGAACTGATGGATTCTTTGGCTGGTTTTGCTATGTGGGAAGCATTTTTCAGTTCTGCTGTAGAGTGTGGGGAAAATTAGGGGTGGGTGCAAAGAAAACTAAGCAACGTGAAAAGCAAGCACTTGGCAATGTCATGAAAAGTGAAGCCATCCTTGTGTCCGATATGACAATGAGCGTCCACCCAGAAGTGCTGGCACGCTGATAATGACATTTAGATATTAGCAGGTAGAGGGAGGAACGCGAGTTTACAGGTGGAATGCAAACATGAACCCTCAGCTTCCTGCTAGGAATAACAACAGATAATACCTACATTTGAAACTACAAGAGCCCTGGCCGGTTTGGCTCAGCGGTTAGAGCGTCGGCCTGTGGACCAGAGAGTATCAGGTTCGGTTCCTGCTAAGGGCAGGTACCTTGGTTGCAGTTTGTCCCCGGCCCCTGTTGGGGTCATGTGAATGGCAACCAGTCGATGTGTCTCTCTCACATTGATGTTTCTCTCTCTCTCTCTTCCTTCCTCTCTACCTCCCGCTCTATCTGAAGATAAATGCAAAAATGTCCTCTGGTGAGGATAAAAAAAAAAGAAGCAACAAGAAATGGAAAATGGAAACAAAGCATATAGTTTGTAAATCTGGAGGGAAATATCAGAAGATACAGCTTACGGAGTTAAAGATAGCTCTCTCTGAGGGGTACCCTTGAAGGGTGCAGAGGGGTGATGTTGGGGACACATTTTTTGTTATAAATCTTAAAAGTACTTTTTGAGCATCTTAAAATTATCTACATGTAAATCTATATTTACTAATAAAGTTAAAAGAGAATTGAAAACCTTGTCCAGTTTGAGCTGGGATTCAAATCAGGTCTGAGTCCAAAAATCCATGCCATGGGACCTTCATCCCTGTGGGAGTTATAGACAGTGCTCCTGGAGATGTCTGCGAAAACATCTTTGAACAAATTAAGCCATTTTTCACACAATCACCAATATGAGTTACTTTGTGCCACATTAGAGACGAAAACCTACACAGCTCAACTCTGTCTGCCAACACTAACCTGGACTAGTGGCACTCGTAATGAAGGCAGAGCCATCAGCAGGGGCGGCCTCCCTATAGGTACGAGCAGCGTCAAAATCCCACAGATACTTTAATGTGTTTTTCTCCACTTGCACCCATGGGGACAGGTCCCCGGAGATGGCCTCAGCTCGCATCCCGCTGCAGGGCGCAGGTCTCATCCTTGGAGAAAGTGTCCTAGCTCTTGGGCACAGACGAGAAGAAGGTGAGGGAGTATTTCCCCACAAAAACAGTCCCCTGGATTTTTCAGTTCACTGCTGTTCAGAAGCTTTCTAGTCACCAGAAAAGAATCTGATCACCTGCAAGAACAGAACAGCCCCCAAAGAACAGCACCAGAGGACATCACAAACCACCCAATCCTCCCCCGACAGGGTATTCAGGCTGTAAGTCAAGTGTTCGGATGTAAGAATGTAGGTCCACTCTTTAATTGCCCAGCTATAAACAAAATAAATTATTATTCTCTCCAGGCCTCAAATAAGTGTTTATTATACTCATGATTAGAAGGAAGAAGTAACAGTAACAGACAAGTGACACCAGAGACAAATGGATAGTTTTCCGGCTGTGACTGCATAATACATTTGTGACAGTTTGAATTGTACACTCAGCTTCCATGATGGCAGCCTGTTGATAAACAGCCCAGCACTCTGCTGCTGATCAGAGCCCGAAGGAAGGCTGCCTGCATTGACTTAATGACCAGTTCCAACCAGAAGCTGCCTCTGATTTATCTATGCAATAGGTGTGGGTGGACGGAGGAGCTAAAGGTGGGAACTGGTTTTTGCATCTGGCAGTTTCTTCCTCCAAAGCTTCCCCTCTCACCCAATCTGAGCTGCATTCACCTGTCGCAGCAGCCAGAGCTCCTCCAGCTGGGACTGCAGTGATCAAAGTCAATACAAAACTCACCTCGGAGTGGCTTCCATGCCATCAATCCACCTTTAAAAAAAAAAGCTCCTCATTAAACAAGAGTATCCCCACCAGGCAGGCCTGCAGCCTAATTGGGCTGAGTCAGCTCCTCAATGCACCAGAGACTTTGGCTGAAAACTCCTTGAACATTTCTCAACTTGTTGATGCCAAGCCAGAAACTGGGGTGGAAGCAGAGAGTGAACAGAAGCAATTAGCAATCCCAGGATCAACAGAAAACTCCTAAAAAGCAATCATTCCACATTTGCTGTAAGGACCGTGGAAGGCCAGACCACTTCCACCTGCAGCAGACAGACTGTCCAGATGGGAATGAGCGCTGCAGAGGTCAGGGCGCCCTCCGTGCGGAAAGCAGCAGGTCTCCGTGATGGTTAAAGCCCAGCTTGTGATCATGTTATTACACTTAGAATAAATGTTACAGTGTGCTGAGTGACATCATGCTCAAAGCATCACGTGTTATAAAAACCTCGGGCAACCAGACCACCTGTGTCCCAAACCCAGTTCCCTGCATGCTGGGTGTGTATCCACAGGCAAAGTTTTGACTTCTCTGTGCTCAGAATCTTCTGTACATTGGGGAGAATATTTCTGCAATCCGAGGGGCAGTTAAAAGGTTTGAAGTAGACAGTCTGGGCAAACGCTCAGTACACACTAAGGAAGACAGCATTATCCCCATTTCACAGACAAGGAAACCAGCCCCAGAAGGGATGACACATTTGTCTCGAGTTACACAGAACCTGAGTGGCAGAAATGAATCTGATCAACTCCAGAGATCATACTCTTATCACTATTACAGTCTCTCCTCTTCCCTCTACTCTTCCTATTACCATCCTTAAGGGATACATGAAATCTACCGGCTTGTCTCTGTGATAAAAAAAAACAAGTCTTGGAAGAAAAATTAAAATGCCCTACAAGCCCATATAGTGGTAGTAAGAGTAGCAGTGGTGGTGGTTGTCGTTGTAGTATACTCAACATAGCCGTGACCCCTGGCGGCCACTGTGGGCTAGGGCGTGCCCATACACTGTCTCATCTCCTGTTTCAGAGACTCCAGTTCAGCCAAGACATCAGGAAGTGGCGGTACAGAAAGAGACGCGTGTTGCAGGACAGTTATAAACCAGAAATACTGCTGAGCGGTCCCAAAACAAGTACCTTTATGACAGATGGGGAAGGAGGACCAGCAGAGCAAATGCCGTGTCACAGAGGAGCATTACACAGCCCACCTCTGAGGAGCTGGTGGACAGCTGACAACCACAGACCCCCGGCGGCGGTCCTGACCAACCACCACCGCAACAGAGGCAGAGGCCGGGCCGAAAACCACAGTGAAGTCATTGCACTGAGGGTGAAATTCAGGGGAATGCTTGCAACCTCCTAAATTTAAAAAAAAAAAAGATCAAGATAGTACTTTTGGGGGACACACTGAACAAGGCCACGTCACTTCCACCTTCTCCCACATTTTCATGGAAGATGAAACATCTCTGGGTCTGATTTTAACTCCTCTCCTGCACCCTAATCTCTACAAGCGCAGGGACTGAGTCCTGTTTAGTTGTACACCCAGTGTTCAAACAGTACATGGTACAAAGTAAGTAGATAATGAATATTAGGTGAATGCATAAATGATGTATCTAAATCTCTTAACAGGCAAACACTAAGATATAATTAAATAAGTGGTACCTCATTATCATTGTTTTCTATTTTTCTGTACAGAAGGACCAGTTTATTTCTTTGTATTCCCACACTTTCTAAACCTTAAATGCAGAGTTCATACTCAGTAAGTGCTTAAGGAATACACAGGGAAAAAATAAGAACATTTGCCACCATACGGATCCTTGCCATCATAAATGAGTTCTGAAAGCAAACCAAAATCATATACACAGAGACACAGAAACACACAAAAATGCTGCAATTTATTGTGTGTATACTGAACAGTTCCTTCCTGGAGAAGACAGAAGAATCCACACAGTAGAAAAAGTAATTAACCAAACAGTTTCTTTTCATTACCTGGGAACTCATCACTGTTGATTCCTCTCTTCCAACAGAAACAAATTCCTTGAGGACAGAAAGTGAAGAGATAAATCCGAGATGGCTGCTTCAGTTGGCCAGAAAGACAGAGAAATACTAAGAATAAAACTTTAAGTTTAAGCCGGCCGGTGTGGCTCAGTGGATTGAGCGTCATCCCAGGGACTGAGAGGTTCCAGTTCAATTCCCGGTCAGGACACAGGCCCGAGCTGTGGGCCGATCCCCAGTGGGGGGGTGCAGGAGGCAGCTGATCAATGTTTCTCTTTCACATTGATGTTTCTATCTCTCTGTCCCTTCTTCTCTCTCTCTAAAACATCAATAAAAATCATATTTTAAAAAAATTTAAGTGCATTACAGACTTCTTTTCAGGGTAGATAATGTGTTTTGACAAAAAGGGGATGCTTACCTATGCCAGTGTCACTTACTCTACCCCTAGACTCACAAAAACTCAGAGCAGTTTATAACTAAAAGAAAAATCGAAGATTATCTAACAACTAAACTTCTCACTTTCCCAGTGGAGAGAGAGAGCAGAGTTGTGTAATTTCACGAGGAAACAATATTATACTCGGGACATTTAATGTCCTCAAGTACAGAATGTAATTAACACACACTAACTTGAGATGTATACAGGCCATTGCTACCACTGTAAATATTTGCAATTCTGTCTCAATTTCTGTCTTGCTCCTTTCTTCATGCCCAATGCAGTGTTTCAGCAGCTGCAGGTCAACGGGCCCAGCATTCCCAAGTCCACTAGAGGAAGTGATAATAAAAACAAAGCCTCAAGTGCAGATCAATGGGTAAAACGTGGTTACTCACCAAGAGTACTTCCCCACATCAAGTAGGCCCAACCCAGCCTGACAAAGCCCTGGCTTCCATATCCAGACCCGAGAGGTTGAGGTTCCACTACACCCTGTGATCTAAGCTCATGCCTGTCTCATCTATTAAACTAAAACCAGAGGGACCCTGAAACATGACCCCGGTCAACACCCACAGGGGGACAAGGACACATCCCTAACTCCTCACTGACATTTCTGTGGTTCCCAGAAAGAAAGGTCACCACAGAAAGGCACCGCTTCCAAAGACAACATGCCATCTGCAGAATGGGAGAGTTTTAGAGAAGGCAGCGTCCTCCGAGGTCCTGTGCAACACCATGGTGGTACCCACACACTGAGGCCCAGAGCAGCGAGACACACGGGAGCACACCTGGGTCTCCTGACTCCCAGCCCTACGATGTTATACCCTGACTGGAGAGAGATCCTATCAGTGGACCACGGCTGCAAAAACACAAGTGTAATTTGTCATGTTTTGGCACCTTCCCCAGCTCCCACTAACTAAATCCATTTTTCTTTCAAGGCCAAAATAAATATCATCTCCTCTGTGAGACCCACCGCATCTTCCACCAGCCCAGTTGAGATCAATCACTCCTTAGTCTGTGTCATCAACTCAGCCCTTGCCTTGACCTGCCCATTAACCCTTCGTTCAGCTGATCCTGTAATGAACTTTATCATGCACCCTCTCTTCCTCTGGACTAGAAGTTCCTTGGAGGTTGAGCTCACCTTTCTACTCTCCCATTCACCCCAGCCTTCCACACCCTGCACATTTGCATATACTCATTAAAATGTTAACTTATCTGCCTTGGCCCGGTTGGCTTAGCATTTAGTGTGTTGGCCAGTGGACCAAAGGGTCGAGGGTTTGATTCCCAATCAAGGGCACATACCTGGCTTACAGGTTTGATCCCTGGCCCCAGTCAGGGTCATGCAGGAGGCAACCAATCGATGTGTTTCTCTCACATGGATGTTTCTCTCTCTCTCTCTCTCTCTCTCTCTCTCTCTCTCTCTCTCTCTCCCCCCCCCCTCCCCACCCCACACCCTCCCTCCCTTCCACTCTATCTAAAAATCAATGGAAAAATACCCTTGGGTGAGGATTAACAACAACAAATGTTAACTTAAGCTCCTACTTCCTTCCACACATTGTACCAGGGATATAACAATGACCAAGCCAGAGCGGAAACTGCCCTCATGCAGTCATCACTCTTAAAGGGAAGAGTCACATTAAAGAATTACCCAAGCAATACTGAAGGGTGGCATGACTGACCAGGAGGAAAATGCACCGTATTTCAGTGGGTAGGAATGGTTGGGTTAAGTAACAAGTAAGGAGACTGCTCCTTGTTAGAAGTTCTCTGTGTGTCCATGTGGACACGCGTATTTGGGAACGTTTTGTATATTTTGTACCAGTAGTAGAAGGTATTGAATCTGAAAATTTTGGTGACCATGATTCCACCAACAAGAAAAATATGTCTTGGGCAGTAGAGCCAACAGCAATGATTAAAAGTCAAGTTTTGACATGTTTGTGACTAAAAAACGGAGGGCGAAAATGGAGTGGGATTTTGGAGGAAATTTTTATAAAGAACATGACTGAGGTCAAATGAGGAAAGATCTGAGTAGTGAATAAGGGAAGGGTTTCCCTGAGGAAGAGTTTTTAAGCAGAAACCTAAACTGTAACTAAGACTAAGGTAAGTGGGCTGAGGGGGATGAGAACCAGAAAGGTGTGGATCCCCCCGGGGGAAGGAACCGCAGCCTCCTACCAACCTGAAGATAAGACTGTGGAAACCAGCACACCATACGCAGCCGATGGTTGTCAAGTAACCACTTGTTAGGTTCCTTCCTTCCTTCTCCACCACCAATTCCTAGCAGCCGGAAATCGGTGTCTTGATTTCTCCCAAATACCGTTTCAGACAGATTTCATTGCCCAAGAAGCATCTCATCTAAATTTAAAATCCCTCTCTTGTCTTAAAGGACAAGGCCGTCTCAGGGTAGGCACACTGCACCGAAAGAGACGGAAAACTTGGGCTTAAACGCCAGTTTCCAGGTGGCCTTTGGCAAGTCAGCAAACAATCTTCTGCCTTCAATTCTGTCTAAAATGATTATCCGGACTGACCCTGTTTTTTAAAAACACTGAAATTTTATAGTGTCTGCCAGGATATACCACTAACTCGGTTTTAAAATGATTCAATAATATAGTCAATTCAAAACATTGTTTATAAGTATTTAAGTTGTTTGTTCTTCTGATGCAGAGGAATTTTATTTCGAGAGATTGTATCTTTTTTACTACATAGTTTGAAGTCTTGCTAGAGCATTTACATTAATTAGAAAAATAATACACGGCCCAGTTCGTAAGCCACGCAATAACTGACAACCTGAAAGCAGACACAGGCCTGCCACGGCCCACATGCCAGCCACGGCCCACGTGCCAGCCACGGCCCACGTGCCAGCCACGGCCCACATGCCAGCCATGGCCCACGTGCCAGCCACGGCCCACGTGCCAGCCCTTCCACAGCGCAGACGGCTGCACTGCAGATGGCAGGTCGCAGTCTGGGTTCCCCGCCCCCGACCACACTGGCCCAGCAGCATGGCTTTGGGCCTCGACCTTTTCCAGACCCATGTTCCTCATGGGAAAATGGAGCTCAGGATGACGCTGACTGGCAGGTACTGCTGAGTTAATTTCATACTATCCCACTAACAAAATTTTAGCATGTGCTGGACACATGGTAATCAAACTTAATCTTAGAAACTGGAACAAGAAAGGCTACTTTGATAACCTAATGATTAAATACTTACCACGTGCATAGCTCTCACTGTGCCAAGTACAACAATCAAGACAAAGAGTAACAGTCAAAACCCTCAAAATGTACAGGGGTGGACAGAGGAGGCCATATTCACAAAACTGACCGAAGGGACTGAAATCAGAGAAAGCAGGTGAGCACGGGAGGGTAATCCAGAGGAAAGTACAGGTAAGGGCAAAGAAAATAAACATCAGGGAGACCAGCCTTGCAGAGACCCCCAGACTCGGACACGACATCACACACCTGGGAAATCGGGCCTGGCTGTCTTCCTGGGAAAGTTGGATCCTTTGACCAAGCTCTCATCTATTACCAGGTTTCCTCCAAGACCTTGGGAGGAAAAACAAAGTGGGGGCAGGAGCCAGGGAGTAAAGCTGTTCCTCTTGGCCAAGGGCCCTGAAGAGCATTTTACAGTGTGAACATGAGGGCGTGTCTAACATGTACTGAAGAATTCAGAAGCACCCAGGGTCCGATCCAGGTGTTCTAGTTGTGGCCCTGGGAAGTCAGGACTCACGTGTGGGTGTAATGAACTCATCTCACATTTGTAGCAAGACCATCAGATGACTGTACTTAGCCTTACGAAAGTCTGGGTATACAGGAGAATGTGTTCTCAACTGTAAGGCCTCAGCTCCTGTGTCCTTCTGAATTCATCCAGGGGCATTTCCCAGCCGGGGAGGGGAGAGGGAGAGAAAGCCCCAAATTCTCCTCCTCACCTAAGCAAGCGGTGGACAGGGAGCCACTGGAGGCCTAGCAGAGGGACGGGCCGCAGATGGCGGTGCCCATCCCCGCTCTGTCAAGAGGAAACCAGGTTTCAATCATGACCATACAACTAACTCATCCTGTTCACCAAGCGACCTTCCGTTTTGGGCAGACTTCCCAAGTGGCTTGACAACAGGGAACACATGCATGAAAATGCTACAATAAGCATTCCATCCTGATGGTTGCCTTTATAAATGCAGAGATGCTCTCTAATCTGTGTACCATTCCCTGTGAGGTGAAGTAATGGAGTTTGCTCCTGGCACCTGGGTAAATACTCCTTCTAGGCCCCCAGGCTGCTGCAAAAGCTTCCCTTGAACCATCCTAAGATGTACATTCCAGAGAGACGTCTTTTGTTAGCGAGAGAAACAAACTCTAACTTTAAAAAAAAATCTTCATTATGTGGCCACAAAATGAATTTAAAAAGCTGAAGAAACAGCCTTAGGAAGGACAGGAACCAAAATAATTTTAAAGATCTAGGCAGGAGGAGTGAACAGCCTTTTCCCACCTGTGGGTCAGTAGTTTTTACATAACTCAGTTCCATTGCAACTCCAGGAAGAATGAGCCTGATTGGCTCAGCTTAAACCACATGTTCTCCCATCAGAAGGCAGAGAACCTTGACTGACCATACCACTGAGCCAGAAAGGCTTTCCTCAATAAAAGGGTGGGGGGTGGGGGAAGGGAGGGAGGGAGAGGAAGGGAGGGAGGGAGAGGAAGGGAGGGAGGGAGGGGGAAGGGTGGATATGTGCACAGACCCCTCCATGCACAAAGTGCACACGTTCATCTTACAAGCATCCAGGGAGCTCACAACACAACTTACACAACTGCTTATTCTCCCAATTTCTTTAACATTCCAGTTACTTAGTGGTTCAAGACATACAAAACAGGTTGAAGTCCAGGTCTGGAAATACAATGGCTTCTCATGAGGAAAGCAGAGTTAAAATGCGTATATTAAAAATAAGCCATAGCCCAACTGGTGTGGCTCAGTGGTTGAGCGTCAACCCAGGCACCAAGAGGTCACCGGTTCAATTCTCAGTCAGGGCACAGGCCCAAGTTGTGGGCCTGATCCCCAGTGCAAGCAGGAGGCAGCCAATTAATGTTCTCTCTCATCGATGTTTCCATCTCTACCTCTCCATTCCTCTCTCCAAAAATCAATAAAGGAAAAAAAATTTTTAAATAAATAAAATAATCCATAAAGTCAATAAGTCATAAAAAAGGATTCAGTCATTTCACTCCATCACCTTCAGGAAGATGGATTTTTGAGACCTAGGCGAGTTGGAAATGCCCTTTCAGAAGGTACGCCCGTGCAGAAGCTGCACTTGTCTGAAAGCAATAAAAGCAAATAATTCTGAAATGAGGCTCTCAGGAATGAGCACGACTATCTCTTTCACAAGGCAGGTAGGTCACAAAACATTTAATACTTGTTGACAAACAGTTCTTTGCAACAACAATAACAAAGACTTATTTCTGGAATGCCGCTGAAACTGGCAATTGGCTCTGCGATTCTAATGCTGGAAGGCCACCCAGTTTAAATGGAATGTGTGAATCACCAAACTACTAATACTCACACTTTTCAAAAGATATTCTTTGGAAGAGACTTTAAACCATGGGATCAGAACATTCACAGTGAAGCACAGAATACATACCAGGACTGCCACTGTTCGAACCCTTCCCACGCCCCTGTTTCCCTGCCTCCCTGCCTCCCACTTTCAGCCAGGAGGAGAAATTTTAACATTGGCCGCAATTTTAACAACAGTTGATCTCGGGTTTTTGTATAAGTGAACTGCCTGTGGGCATTTAGTAGAAGATGATCCCGGAGGAAACTAGTGGAGCCAGGCATCTCCTGACACCTCGAAGAAGCAAGGCTCTCAGTCTCAATCACCCCATCTTCCATAAGGAAAGGAGAAAGGAGTTCTTTCAACTCATTTCGTAAACAGGCAAAAAAAATCAGAAAGAAAGAGAATGAGCCTGGCCAGTGTGGCTCCGTGGATTGAGCATCGTCCCATGGACTGAGAGGTCCCGGGTGGATTCCCGCTCAGGGCACGTGCCTGGGTTGCGGGCCTGATCCCTGGTGGGGGGCGTGCAGAAGGCAGCTGATGGATGTATCTCTCTCACATCGATGTTTCTATCTCTCTTCCCTTTCTTCTATCTCTAAAAAAAAAATCAATAAAAACATTTTTTTTTAAAGAAAGACAATGAGATTCTAGTAGAAAATAAGATAGGAAACAGGATGAGAATTAAAAGAGGAAGGTAATTAGAGAACACACCAACCAAAGGCTGTATGAAAAGGATCTAAAGTTGATGGTCAAACTCACAATCACAGGGCACACTGGCCCCTAAGGACAGTGTTTTCTATTTGGATGTTAAGTCAGCCCATCTTTAAGTCTCAGTCGGGTTCTGGTGGCTGTCAATACCTTTTTAGAATTCAGTAGGCGGCCCATTATCAAACTTAGGCATTGATACGGAAGGCACTGCAAAGGACTTATTGCCACAGAAGTGCATAGCTACACTACACCGAATGGTAGTGCCCATCAAATATACATTGACGTCGTACACACTGAATGTTAGCACCTGTGAGAGCTGGTATACTACGGTATCGATAACTGACCCTATCATTCAGGCTGTCACCAGTTCAATACAGTATATTGTATTTCACGGGGAACACACCATCAAACTAACACTTCTCTAGATCAGCAATACTCAAACTTTATAAAAGGTATGCCCAGCTGATTGGCTAAACCACAGTCTCACTACTGTAAAAACAATTCCCACCACCCACCCTCATGGCAAAAAGAGCAGTCACCTAACTATGTGAAATCAACGTTAAGTATTCCTAGAAAAGAGTGCTCCTACTCCTCATGGGACTTACGATCTCAGAAGCATATTAAGCATTGAGAATACATGTCAACAACTTTCAAAAGCCCAAGGGTATTCAAAGAGAGGTGGCGAAGGAAGCGTTCATCTCCAGGACCAGAACCAAGGAAGGTGTTGAGCATATTACAGGGGCTTAGTGCAAGTCTGATGCTGGCAACGAGAATTCCAGAGCCCATCGTAACTCTCAAGGTCCAAACAAATGCTCGAGGCCAAGTTGAGAAGAAACAAAATGTTGGTGTGCACACCAAGTTACTACTGGCAGAAGCTAAGAAAATAAAATTACTCAAGCAGCAAATGGGACAAAATGCTCATATCAATGACAGCACTTTCAGAACCTACTAAACTACAAAAATTAATTCACAAGTATTAAATACACAGCCCTGGCCGGTTTGGCTCAGTGGTTAGAGCATCAGCCTGCGGTCCCGAGACACCCGGGTTCGGTTCCCGCTAAGGGTATGTACCTCGGTTGCAGTTTGTCCCCGGCCCTGGTTGGGTTGTGTGGGTGGCAACCACTCGATGTGTCCCTTTCACATCGATGTTTCTTTCTCTCTCTCTCTCCCTCCCACTCTATCTGAACAAAATATCAAAAAATGTCCTCGGGTGAGGATAAAAAAAAAAAAAAAAATACACACACACACATTTAATTTTAAAATGCTACTAAAGCCTTTCCTAAAAAAATAAAATAAAAATAAAAACAAGAAAGCATGAAGTTTGCCCAAGATGCACAAAACATTAAAAGCCAGTGCTCCATTAAACAGGGTCACAAAATCTGATAGAAAAGTTATTCCGTCGGGTATGGGATTCTGTATGTACATTAAGAATTATCAATATGCTAAATAACTAAATTAAATTACAATATAAATATTACACACATATACATAAGTAATACATATAATATGATATGGGTGTATATATAATAGGCATTACTGGATTTACAGTAGTTTTACAAAACAGATTCTAAAAGTACAACTAAAATTAAGTGAGCATCTGAATGTTTTGTTGTTGTTGTTTATCCTTACCCAAGGATAATTTTTCCATTGATTTTTAGAAAGAGCTGAAGGGAAAGACGGGGAGGAGGAAGGAGTTAGAGAGAGAGAGAAATACTGATGTGAGAGAGACACATCAAGTGGTTGCCTCCCACACACACCCAGACCCGGGGATTGAACCTGCAACCCTTGACCAGTAATCAAAGCCAAGACTCTTTGGTAAGCAGGCTGATATTGTAACCACTGAACCATACTGGCCAGGGCTGAATTTTTTTTTAACATACACTCAATAGGTTCCAAAAGACTGGAAACCACCACCCTATCCAGAGTAATCTTTCAGCTGGCCTAGATAACATAATGCCTGATAGATGGAGAGAGTAACTCAATCAGCCATAGGTCAGAGGGACATGGCTGAATTAATGAAGCATATAAAATAGTCACCTGATACGTACTGGAAAATATGTGAAGAAGGGAAAGATCCGTCCATTGAAAAGGCAAGACTTTTCAGGCACAGTTTCTAATGCAGGTGTTAGATCAGCGCAGACCATTCATTCTCTTCTGGGCTTAGTGAGACATGCAACACTCTCAGTCCAAAGTCATAATTCTCTGTCCTCTCAGCTATTCAGATACATCAGAAGCCACAGCAATGGTATTTTTGACTACCATTAGTGACTTTCAACAAATTCTAAGTTTATGCCAACCCATTTTCAAACATAAGCGATGCAGAGCAGTAACACTCACCAGGGAGCTGCAACTTGAGAGCAACATCGTACTGCAATGTCAGGAAAACAGAAGAATTTAACTTGAGGCTTTAAAATAACAATAGCTAAGCCCTGGCCAGTTTGGCTCAGTGGTTAGAGTGTCAGCCTACAGACCAGAGAGTCCTGGGTTCAGTTCCCACTAAGGGCACGTACCTCGGTTGCAGTTCATCCCTGGCAACCAGGGATGTGTGGGTGGCAACCAGTCAATGTGTCTCTCTCACATGGATATTTGTCTCTATCTCTTCCTCCCTCTCTCCCACCTACTCTATCTGAAGATAAATGCAAAAATATCCTTTTGTGAGGATTAAAAAAAAAAAAAAGATAAAACAATACTGCAAAAATTAGTCATAATAAGAAAAAGAAAAATAATAATGGCTGTCACCATCTACTGAGAGCTAAGGTATTGAGTCAATTTACACTTATTAACCCAATAGGGTTGTAGGCTCCAAGGACCAGGAACACCACTGTTGGGTTCTCCATTTTTTATTTATTTATTTATTTTTATTTTTTTAAATCTTTATTATTGAATGTATTATAGATGTTCCTCATTTTTCCCCCATTGACCCCCCTCCCTGCACCCCCTCCCGCCTTTTCCCACACTGTTGTCTCTGTCCATTGGTTATGCATATAAGTTCTTTGATTTATTTCTTCCCACCCCCCAACCCCTTTCTCTTTGAGGTTTGTCAGTCTAGCAGGGAATTTGTACTTCTTAATCCCTTCACTTTTCTTACCCATTCTCCCAATCCTCCTCCCATCTGGCAACCAACAAAATGTTCTCTGTATGAGAATGTTGCTATTCTGCCTGTTCATTTTGTTTGTAGATGTGATTGTCGATAGATATGTATTCACTACCATTTTGTTTGTTCATATATTTTATCTTTTTCTTCAAAAAGACCCTTCAACATTTCATATTATAATGGTTTGGTGGTGATGAACTCCTTTAACTTTTTCTTGTCTGGGAAACTCTTTATATGGCCACTGATTCTAAATGACAGCTTTGCAGGATAGAGTAATCTTGGTTGTAGGTTCTTGCTTTTCATCACTCTGAATATTTTGTGCCACTGCCTTTTGGCCTGCAAAGTTTCTTTTGAAAAATCAGCTGACAACCTTATGGGAACTCCCTTGTAGATAACTAACTGCTTTTCTCTTGCTGCTTTTAAGATTCTCTCTTTGTCTTGAACCTTTTCATTTTGATGACGATGTGTCTTGGTGTGGGCCTCTTGGGGTTCATCTTGTATGGGACTCTCTGTGCTTCCTGGACTTGTATGTCTGTTTCCTTCACCAAGTTAGGAAAGTTTTCTGCCATTATTGTTTCAAACAGGTTTTCGATTTCTTGTTCTCTCTCTTCTCCTTCTGGCACCCCCAAGATGCGAATGTTGGCACGCTTGAAGTTGTCCCAGAGGCTCCTTACACGATCCTCATTTTTTTTGGATTCTTTTTTCTCTTTGCTGTTCTGATTGGACATTTTTTGCTTCCTTATATTCCAAATCAATGGTTTGCATCTTGGATTTACGTACTCTACCACTGAATCTGTGTAAAATATTCTTTATTTCAGTTAATGCCTCCTTCATTTCTGACTGTGCATCCATCATTTCTGACTGGTCCTTTTTTATGCTCTTAAGGCCCTCACTGAGTTCACTGAGCATCCTTATAAGCAGTATTTTGAACTCAGTATCTGTTAGGTTGCTTATCTCCATTTCTCTTAGTTCTTTTCTTGGGGTTTTGTTCTGTTCTTTCATTTCGGACCTGTTTCTTTGCCTCCTCAATTTGGCTGCCTCCCTGTGTTTGTTTCTGTGTATTACTTAATGAGAGGTATTGGGCTATCTGAGACGAGATGCTGCTTGTTTGAAAGAATTTAGGAAAAACCTCAAGCAGGATCCAAGACAGGCTAATCCTATGGTTAAGCAAGTGGCAACAGCTTGGTGGGCCTGAAAGTTGGGTGGGGCGGGGCCTCAGGGAGTCACCAGGGCGGGGCTACCAGTGTGAGCCAGGTTGCTGGAGTCCCAGATATGGCTTCTGTCTGCCGCCCCCGGGAAGGGCTCACCAAAGGAACAAAGGCCTCTGACAGCACGTTTGTCCCAATGAAAGCCCCCTCTCCAGCCCTCGCTCCAGTGCCAAACAGCTCTTCCCTGTATGTCTCTGGCACCCGTGGAGCTGCCTCCCCTCCAAGCTTAGAGGGAGAGAGTCCGATAAGTCCGTGCGCCGGCCCTTTAAGGAGCTGCCTGGGGCTCCAGATGCCTCAGCCTCCCTGAGCCTCAGTTCCCGCTGGTTTTTCCAGCCAGAAGTTATGGGGATTCTCTTCCTGGCACTGGAACCCTGAGCGGGGCGCCTGGTGTGGGATGGGGACCCCTCAGTCCTCAGGGAGGACCTTCCCAGCCGAGGTGTCCTCCTGATTTTTATCCGCCACACGTGGGTGTGGGCCCAGCCCGTCCCCTCCGCCCTCCTACCAGTCTGGATGTGGCTGCTGCTTTAATTCCGTAGTTGTAGGACTTTCATTCAGCTCGATTTCAGGCGGTTTTGATGATGGTTGCTCTGTAGGTTAGCTGTAACTTTGATGTGGTTGTGGGAGGACACGATACTGTGTTTACCTACCCGCCATCCTGACCGGAAGTGGGGTCTCCATTTTTTAAAATCCATGCCTTGAAATGAAGAGAATGGGCAACATTCTGTGTCCCATGCAATCAGAGGGAAACAAAGCTGTGGATTTCCCAAAGCCACTGGGCAGCAATCAATGGAGAACCACCCCTTCAGAATTTCATCTCACTACACTGGCCATAAATAAATATGAAGTTCTTAATATACACCAAAAGATGTCAGAAATGGCTAAGTAGAATAAAATGTGTGAGAATTTAATAAATTAACATTGACATTAAAATATTTTATTACTAACTTCCCTAACAATACACTATTAATAAAACAGTACAACTTTGAACAACTCAAACCATCACATTTACATTTTCTGGTAACTTAGTGAGAGGGCATGAAAAATACCTCCCCGAATTTCAACCAAGTTGAGGAAAATAAAGCCAGAAAAAGAGAAATCTAAACCCCAAGATGAAATATCCATGTTCTGATTAAACTCTGTACTATGCAAGAAAAGTAACAGGAGGCAAAGTTAGACATGGAGACAGTTTTAGTAAGTGTCCATGAGTCTGTCCATCTACACATTCGTATGGGGGATGTATGAATCATATGAATTACATATGTATGAATCATGGTGTACTAATATGTACTGAGCATCTACAACGTGTCATGTGGGGCCACAAATGTAGGGGAAGCCATACTTACTCTCACAGGACTCATGGTGTGGGCAGGAAAATAAAGGCATGTGTGGGACAAAGAGAGTGTGAAAGGAGACACTTAACCTGGAAGAAAGGCGATGTGGGAGGACTTGAACAGGCTGCCAGGTAAGGCTGCGGAGGAGGTGCCACCTGAGCTGAAACCAAAGCAGGAGTAGAACGTAAAGCTATTACCCAGTGACCACAGGGCGGGGTGAGGATGTGCATGTGCATGGCTGTGCACTGCAGCGTCCTTATAAAGGCCCACAGAAATAGGACTCTTAATGCCCATCTCATGCTGCTTGTAAATATTCATATAGAGAGAGACTTATTGTGGTGACCACTTCACAATATATTCGGGGGGGGGGGGGGGGAGAGGAGAGGGGAGGGGAGGGGAGGGGAAACACCAATGTGAGAGAGACATATCAATTCGTTGCCTCCTGCATGACCCCAACCAGGGCTGGGGATAGAACCTACAATCCAGGTATGTGCCCTTGACTGGGAATTGAACCCACAACCCTTTGGTCCAAGGGCCAACATTCTAAACCACTGAGCCAAACTGGCCAGGGCTCACACATGTATGTTTTTTTAAAAATAAAGAAAAGTAAATCATGCCGTGAAAATTATGCTAAAAGAGTATCCAAATATAAATGATCTGATTTTAGAAAGGGAGCAATTGGTAATCCTGTTAAATACTTAACCTTATCAATGCTAGGGTTTGTTTTTAATTGAGGATTAGTGTAAGAAAAGAAAAATAAACACCAGGCGTATTCTGCAAATGAAATCCTTGAAAAGAATAAGAACCACCTAGGACAGTGGTGCAGTCATCGGATGAACCCTAAGTAGGACACACTCAGGAAACCGGATAAGCCAACTCCCTCTGCTGTCAAGTCCAAAAGGGGCGTTCTCAGCCATCACCACCGACAGCCTTGAAAGTGCCAATCTCAGCTATGAGCGTCCTCTCTGGCATGGGAAATTTCACAACCTGTCTTTACTGCAGGCCAAGTACACTTACATCATCCAGATTTACTGCCTTACTGAAAACCTGCAATGTGAATGTTTACTGTTGTTATGAAATCTTCACATGAGGTCAAAATCACACACACCCATTGTTGTGACATTTCCAAATAGGACTCAATGAGCACAATGATGAAAAATGGATACGTTTAATAATACTATTTATTACAACAAATCAAGACATCTTTTACTGACATCTGTGATGTTCATGGGGGACTTAGCACAAGCTCTCGCATGATTTGACAGTGAGTCTATCAGACCTTTACTTCACCACTGGGTCAAGCACAGTGCCAGGCACAACCGTGACTGCCCCTCTACTGCAAACACGTCTTCTACGTGGGCAGCACTGGCTCCCTCCTGGGTTCACAGCAAGTACAAGAGGAAGGAGGGCTCACATAGAAACCCAGCCTCATTTCAATCCCTTTTCTCTCCACCCAATACCTTGACCAAGATATCAGAGAACACAACACGTGAAATACACTCAGCATGTGTTGGTCTGGGTTTGATCGAGTGACATCTTGAGGGTTCAGAATCAAACTGTCACCTCAGGGTCAGAGACCAGCATTCTCAAAATTACCAGAAGGCAAGGCACAGTAGACACTAGCGTTGTCTTCAAACAGTAATGAGAATTGTTTCTTTCTAAACTGAAATCCCTACCAAGAATCTCGATATGACTAACTGCAACCTGTTCTGTAGCTTTCTTTATGAATGGGAGTACTTCACCTAGATTAATTCTAGTCTGAAGAGCCAAGTGCACAGTTAATGACTAACATAAAAATAAAGTCATCTAGATGGTAAAGCCCCTTCCAAAATGATGCCAAATCTCCCTTCAGATTAATGTTGACAAACAATGCCCATCTATGCCATCAAAACACTGAACACTTTTATCCTCTAAAACGGTTCTTCAGTAATCCAACTATAATTGGCATTAAGCCAAAAGAATATTCAACCATAACATTAAATATCTCCATGGAAACCAATTAATTATTCAGCACTCCCAGCTGCCCAGAAGCCCAGAGATGCCCAGGTTGTTTGGGGATGGAAACACTTGCTCAGGCCTCCTCTGGCGTGAGGGGGCCACAGACCACCAGCACTTGCTGTCGTGTCCTGAACAGATGCTCACAGAGGATCAGATCAGTAGCACCCAACAGCCAGGCTGACAGCGGGAAGCTTTCTATAGAATGTACACACACATCTCTACTGGCCGTGGTACTGTTCTCCCCAACGGTAGTGACCAACAGGCGAATGTGGCAACAGACCTCAGATTCAGACATGAGTAACAGACTCGGGCATGGAAGAAAACTGAGGTTCCAGTCACAGAAATGAAACCACCAGGATGCTAAATAATGGTAATAACAACAATAACAGCAGTAGTCACAACAATAAGAGCACAATCATGCCCAGTGCCGATGAGAAGGTTATCAACAGAGGAAAATGTGGTTATATGGGATTTGTAAAAAAAGCCTTAGAATCATCAAAATCTTGGATTCAGCAATTCTCCATCTGGGAAGCTCTTCCAGAAAAATTATTAACGTACTGGGCAAAGATTTAGCTACAAGGATGTTCATCACAAAGTTGTTTAAAATGTGAAAACCTGGGCCTGGCCCGTATGGCTCAGTGGTTGAGCATCAGCCCATGCACCAAAAGGTCACCAGTTCAATTCCAGGTCAGGGCACATGCCCAGGTTGCGGGCCCAATCCCCAGTGGGGGGCAGGCAGGAGGCAGCTAATTGATCTTCTCCCTCATAGAAGTTTTTCTCTCTCATTCTCTCTCCCTCTCCCTTCCTCTCTGTCTAAAATCCATAAAGAAAAAAGAAAGTGAAAACCTGAAACAGGACTAAGAGAAGAGTTACATAATATTGCATACACTGGCACACTAAGCAACCGTTAAAAATGGCGGCGTAAAACCACATGGGTTTCTTCTTGACGAGGCACATGTTCGTGATGTATTAGGAACTGGAAATTCAAGTAGCAACATGTATACACTTCGATGTAAATCTTAATTTTATACATCTAGAATAACTTATCCCAAAAGGATAGCACTGGTTATATGTGATTGGTGCAATTACATGTGATTTTATCTGTTCTTTCCAATATTTCTGTAATAACCATGTACTACTCTTTTGCATTAGAAAATTAATAGAAAGCATTTCAGCATTTCAGCAACATGTTATCACATGGAGCTATTAAAACATACTGTTTTCAGAGGAGCCCAAATCCGAGTATGCAGCTCAATACAAAGCCATCAGTAGCTTTTTGTCTGTGTAGAACTCCAAAGAATGAATGCTCAGATAAGACTGACCATGAGCCAGCGAGTCAGTTCCATAATTCTTTCTATGGAATGCCTGTTCAAAAGGACTCCTCGATATATCTATGTTTGCCATGTATTTTCACCCAGAAATCCAACCTTGACTATGCCATACAAAATCAAATCTTCATTCGTTCGAAATAATAGTCCATTGAAAACTTCAAAAAAAGAGGTATGGGGAGAAAATGTGAAGATAAAATATTATTTTATCACACCTAAGGAAAAGCTAAAATTAGAACAGTTTAGTGTGGCATCATATAATGTAGGCATTTACGTGTAAAAATTAAATACACATGTTTATATGTATATACACATACATACATACAACAAAAACAAAACGGATAACTTGAAATTCAAATTGTTGGTAAGTATAAAAAATAGGGAGTAAGTTGATGGCTCCTTCCTTTGTAGGATTCCTGCCAGCAAACATTCTTATTACTACTTTGAAACACTTACAACACAGTCCCTCAAAGTATACTCACCTGGAACAACACACAAAACCAGCAGCCAGTGGCAAAACCATACCGTCAATAGATGTCTTTCAGAATCGGAAAACACATGCGCACTGTGAAATCCCTCTGAGAAGATTCAGCTCCCTGACAGCAGCTGGTGGAGGCAGGAAGTCCACAATTATTAGGTCCATTTTCTCTCAATAATTCTTACTAAAAACATGGACCTTTATGATCACTCATCTGAAAAAATCAGGCTTGTCATGAAATAAAAACAGATCACAGGAAGGCAGAGGAGAAATGTCAACCTCAGGAACAAATGACACCCTTTCAGAGGTGCTGGCAAATGATGGAAATTCACCCAGACCAGAACCAGCATCCCTTTCTATCTGACTGGAAAAGAGAGGAATAAAATGAAGAGGGCTGGAAAGAGAAGAAGCCATTACAAGCTACCTTTATTTTTTATGATGAAAAATTAATTAATTTAAAGGACCTTGGCATCAATGTTAATTCTTCTTACACACACCAATGACCCTCAGTGATTTTTAATACAATTTATAGTATACTTCAGCCAACTTGCTTACATTTTTAATTAGACTTGCAAAGGTGGATTAAAGTTAAAGCTGGATTAAGAAATGCAAATTAAAACAAATTCTCCTTGATGCATTAGTTTTCCAGATACTATATAAGTATTGGTCAAATCCAAATTGCGAATGCTAAAACAGTCTTCAGTCCACAGAAATCCACATCTTGCTTTCAAAGAAAAAGGGAAAGGAGGGTTTTCCCATCTTGCAGTTAATCACTTGTATGCTTAGATCAAAGAGAATGATTAAATAAAGTTCCAAAAGAATTTCTGATCAGCTGTCACATTATCATGATTCCCATAATTATATTTACATGAGCCAAAATATAATGAGCTTTCTGTCCAACTGGGAAAACATGCTTATTTGTGTGTCTTGGGGACACTGATGGGCAGTATATATTCAATCATCATACTTTGGATATTACTGCAAGGACACATGCAGTTTCTTACATAGCTAATCAGGCCTCTTTGAATTCATTAACTTTTTTTTTTTTTATCCTCACCCGAGGACATTTTCGATATTTTGTTCAGATAGAGTAGGAGGGAGAGAGAGAGAAACATCGATGTGAAAGGGACACATCAAGTGGTTGCCTCCCACACAACCCAACCAGGGCCGGGGACAAACTGCAACCGAGGTACACGCCCTTAGCGGGAACCGAACCCGGGTCTCTCCGGACCACAGGCCTACGCTCTAACCACTGAACCAAACCAGCAAGGGCGAATTCATTAACTATTTTAAAATCACATCCACCATCCAGGACATGAAAGGTATAAATCAAATATCACTAACCAACCAGCAAAATGACTTCTCTCACTACAATGAACATGATGGGTGAAAAGTAGACAAAAACACAAGGTTATAAATTGGGAAGAGGTTATAAAGGGGCAGCTGAAAATAAAACGAGTCATGTATTAGTTGTCTAGTATTAGACTTGAAACAGTACTTAACATACAGTAGGCACTCAATAAATGTTCACTTAGTAATGGTATACTAGACACAATTAATTTGTCATATCTGGCTGCCCAACACCATGCATATAAATAAATACTCACTAGAATCTGACCGGGTTCCAATGAAGTTGGAGTTGTGATGGGGAGGAACTTAATAAGAGGTCCAGCCAATAAGCATAAAACCCACAGTGTTGCCAGGCAAACACCTTGATCCCCCAATTTTCTAGCTGTTGTCGCATTCCTATCTACTACTTACAGCAGACCCATCCCAGCTATACATTTGCATGGAACGCCCACTGAATTGGCCAGTTTACTGTATGGACCAATCAGAGCCCCTCCCCTAGAATTTACAACCAGGACCAAGAGATTCCAGCTTCAGTCTGGCTGAGACCATGAGAGGAAATTGTATGATGGGAGCTGTGGGTAGCCAGGAGCCACTAGGGTAGGGAGGTTAGCCTATTTGAAGAGAAGAAGAGAAGGAAGCAAGAGCTCATTTTCGGGGTAAAGACAGATCCTACAGAACAAACTGGTAAGGTTGAAGCTCTGGGTCCCAGGGTGTTACTAAGGCTTGACTACATCCGTTAGCTTGGTTATCCCTCAAGTACATTATGCCCATAAAATATATGCCCTCCTTCCATCTGGGCTCAAGAGCATTACATAACTCGCAACTCAGAATCCTACATAAGACTCTCTAACAAAAACAATCAACAGACAAGAAAAAAATAAGAGGAGGCCACAGGAAGAGAGAGGGCAGGTAACCCTGGTGGCCCGACGGACGAGGAACCCGCCACACAGGGCGAGGAGGAGAAGCGGGAGCTCGGGGAAGGCATGAGCTGCAGCTCCGTCCTCTGCGGAATGGTGAGAGGACCCAGCGACAAACCTGGCTAGAATATCGGTTGTTTTTGCCGTGTTTTAGTATCTGTGAAGAGCACATTCTTTCCTTTCTTGCACAGTCTTGTCTGAAACTGGCAAAATGCTGCGCAGGGAAGCAATTGGAAGTTGGCTGAGATGAAGTTCTGTGATTTCAATTAAAAACATTCTCTCACTGGCCGCTTGCTACCAACATGAAAAATAAGGAACTGCAATTGTGAGGTTTTCCTCCTTTTGAAAAATATTTCTGTTGATCTTCAGAAGGGGGAAAGTCATTTATCTACATACACAAATAACTGCTGTTCAAGCTACACCAGGGCTCTGGTCCAATCCTCAGTTTCTGTATAGCCCAATTCTACTGTTCTCATTTCCTAAGCAACCTTCATGAATTTGCATTTATATATCCAAGAATGCTTTTAAAAAAAATGCCTGCAACTGCCTGCTATCCCACAGAGTTCCAACAATTATCACTTTTACTAACACGAGCTCATTCTGCTTCAGAAGATGGCTACTGGGTTTAAAAAGTCATTCTTATTTAAAAAAACACCACTTTCACCACACAAAAAGAACTCCCAAGACTGTTCTCCCCAAAAGGGCAACACACTTCTTAATTTTTCACCATGACACTAACACAAAAGAATGCAACAGATCTCTGTGTGAGAATGATGAATGATAGGACCACTTCTAATACAGCCATAGCAGGAAACAAATAGCTCCTTTGCTTCTGCTACTGAACAGTCACACAGGTTGGAATGTTAGCATGACACACACAGAAGGGAGCAGACAAGACAAGCCGAAGGAGAGAGCTCTCCACATCTCTGAGCTTGGTCTTCCCAGAGAGCTGGTCTGCCCAACACTGCTCCTGCCCCAGGGTGTCTCACAACGACAGGAGCCATAGACTGTCACCCTCCACATGGAAGCCCAACTTCAAAGAGTAGAATAAAAACAGAAAGAGCCAAGATGGCTCCTGCACAGTGAAGCTCCAAGCCATGCAGGAAGACAGCACCCAGACCTGAGTTCAGAAGCCAGGAATGGCCCAGGCCCCTTGACTATGTAAAATAAACCCCTCTGGAGCCGTTCACTCCTGCAGAAAGCACTACAGGAAACATGGCAGAAGGGCTGAATTTAGCTGGGAAGAAGCAGCTCCGAATCTCTTACCTGTACCTGCCTGCAGCTCCCTCCCCTTTATTCCAATTTGGGAAAGGCAACCCTGGCTCCACTAGCAACTCTGCAAAAGGGGTGGGGCTGCCTGAGTTCTGCTGGCACCTGAGCAGAGCAAACTGAGCATGCTCCCCAACCTGGGAGACCCATACCCTCATCTCTAGTTTAAGAACAGACCAGACCAGCAGTGTCCACTTTCTAACATAACCTAAGAAAATATGAGTGAAAACTAAAATTGCCCTAAGGAGCCTTAAGAGAATCAGAAATTAAAGATCAAAGGAAGAGACAAAGGGGTCTTCAGGGTTACTAAATGAGCCCAAAAAGGCCACAGGGCCAACTGGGTAGAAAGAGCCATGGCATCTGTCCACATTCAGCCAGGGCTCTTTGCTTGAAGTCAGAAGGCAGTGAAGGAGCAGCGAGTGGATAAAGAGCGTTTACATCCTGACTGTGCCATTTCCTAGTGGGCTGTGACCCTGGGCAAGTCACTTCTCCTCTCCAGGGTGCAGTTTCCTCATCTACAAAACAGGGACAATTAGCAGTGACTACCTCATAGGGCGGAGTAAGAATTAAATTCCTAATATGCTGCCCAGCTTGTGTGTAGTTCACTGGCTGAACATCGACCCATGCACCAAGAGGTCGCCAGTTCGATTCCTGGTCAGGGCACATGACCAGGTTGTGGGCCTGATCCCCAGTGGGGGGCATGCAGGAGGCAGCCAATCAATGTTCTCTATCATGGATGTTTCTCTCTCTCTCTCCCTGTCCCATCCTCTCCCCCTAAAAATAAATAAAGAAAAAAAAATCCTAGTATGCAGAAAGCAGTCATGCAAGGTCACTGTCAAGTGTAATACAACCTAAGAGTCTCTACACCCACACACCCACACACCCACACACAAAGTGCACATGCGCACGCCCACAGGCACCTTCCCTGGAGATCAGGTACTTCCTGAAAGGTATTTGTTTTTATTCCTTGGTAGTAGGTTTACTTTAATCAAACTTCTTAGTGCCTTTTACAAATGGCCTGGTTTTCAATTTGCCTAAAATCAGGCACAGAAAATAATTTGAAATTCTGTAAACCGTGGACATCTGACAAATTAGAAAGGGGCACAGAATCACCGGGAAGTCCTCTAGACTGTGCAGTAACTTCTGGGTTCCACTCTCCTCTCTCCAGCTAATTCCAGACAGCCACACTGACGGCTGCCAGTTCTACGAAACGTGCAGCGAAGAGAGCTGGTGAGGGCCAGGGCGACCTGCACTGGCCAACCCTGGCGAGGAGGGGAAATAAGGCCACCCGATCTCAAGGCCCTACCATGTCTCCAAAGGGTCATCCAGCTCTGATATCACCCTGAGTGACAGGAAGCTCACTGCCTGCTTACAGTACTCCAACAGCTGGCCACTGCCCTTTGGCCAAATCCCAAACCCTGTCAAGGCCCCACAGCCTGTCCTCTGCTGCCCTTCCCAGTATAGCTACCCCCCCCCACCCAGCCCCGTGGGGCATTCCGAGCCCCTCCCACTCTCAGCCCAGAATATGCCCCTTTCCTCTTGTTCCCATCTCCACCTCTTCTCATTCTCCAGGTCTTAGGCACCTGCCTCATACAGGCCCCACCATCTGGTTCTCAGCCAGTTCTCAGCCCACATCCCTGTCTCCATACAGCCGAAGCCCCACGAGGGCAGGGCCATGAGCCGATTCCCACGGATAGGAAGCACCTGGTACATGAGGAAGGCGAACAGGCAGGTAAGGTGGCAGCCATCTCCAGAGGCTGCCCGTGTCTTTGGCCAGCATTCTGAGACAAAGCTTAAGAAGATAACAGGGGAAAACAAACTTTCCATCTTGTATAGAAATCAACAAGAATTCACACCTAAGCAAAATGTCAGGTACACTATACAGAGAATCTCAACCTTGACCCCACAGTACTATAAGAAGGGACCTTTAAAACATATTGTAAAAGAAAAAATATTTATACTGATAGCTGGATTATATACCCCCAAGCTTCTGATTTAATGGATATGTGGCATGTCCCCAGGCATGGGGAGTTCCTTAAAAGCTCCCCAGGTGAGCCCACTGTGCAGCCAGAACCCTGCTTCTTAAACTATTTGTGGGCAAATACCAGTTGTTTTTTGTTTCCAAAAGTAGCAAAATACAATAAAAGTGAATTACTAGAGCCCTGGCCAGTTGCTCAGTGGTTAGACCATCAGCCCATGAAATGAAAGGTCTTGGGTTCGATTCCTGGTCAAGGGCACATACCTGGGTTGCAGGTTCAATCCCCAGCCCCAGTCAGGGTCATGCAGTAGGCAACCAATTGGTGTGTTTATCTCACACTGATTTTGTTTCTCTCTCTCTCCCTCCCTACCTTATTAAAATCAACAGATATACAAATGCTCTGTAAAATTACTGTTAAATTTCTAAATGCTTACACTCGATCTCCGTGCCTGGACTGTTGTGCACGGGTGACAAGAACACAGTGTGCCCCGGTCCACAGAGCATGCTTAGAGCAGCACTGCCCAGGGGTCAGAAAAAGCCTGGGATGTCGTCTACCGACTGCAGCTGCTTCTGGGTACTAGGCAGAGTCTGAGTGTTCTTAGAACACTGAAATAACAGTTTCGGAGTGGTTTTTGCACAACTACAGCAGGTCCTCTTAAAATCATAACCTTACTTGTGTCACTCGGTTTTGTTAATGTTGCTGTACTGGAACATGTGTTTGGCGTTGAGGTGTGTCCTTCTTCTCCCTAAAAATATGCTCTTGTCATGAAGACGAATGTTAAAAATGATAGCATCTAAGAATACAGAGAAAATATTACTTGATGTAGGACTGAGTAGGAAGGGGAGACGGTTGGCCTAAAATAAACTCAAGGACCACCGTGGTCAGGTGGGTCAGAGGAGCGAGCCAGGGCTTCGTGCAGAAGGAAGCACCAGGGGTAGGCTTGAAGAGCATTAGAATTAGACATCGAAGCAAGGAAGGGTTTCAGCCCCGTCTGAAGGACAGCAAGAAGACCAGCTAGCCATGGCACAGGGCTCTGCAGAGCCCGGGAGACATGCGGTGAGCAGAGGGACCGTTCCCAGGCTCCCGGGCCCCGCCTGCCTCCTCCGCATCCGCAGAAGTCAATGCTTCCATTAAGCTCTCAAGGGAACCACCAAAAACAAAGAAAAGCTTAAATATGGTCTAAACCAAAGTCCACGGTCTTCCTAGTAAGTTTTAAAAAGGAGAACTTGATAATGTACTTCCACACTTGAACCATGGTGAGAAAAATGACATTTCCCTTTGGTCTCTAGCACTGATCCACAAATTCAGTGAAATGAATCTTGCTTCATTTATTTAAAACAAAACCACTGGAGCCCGGCCAGTGTGGCTCAGTGAAATGAGTGTCGTCCCATGGACTAAGAGGTCCCAGTTCGATTCCAGACCAGGGCACATGCCCAAGTTGAGGGCTCAATCCCCCGAAGGGGGCGTGCAGGAGGCAGCCGATCAATGTTTCTCTCACGCTGATGTTGCTATCTCTCTAAAAAAAAAAATCAATAAAAACATATTTAAAACAAAACCACTGGAACAATCTCCACTGGTAAAGTTTAAGGATTAAAAAAAAAAAAAAATAGCAGCTCAATTGCAAATAACATTAATTCCAAGGAGAGCCCTTAATCAGATTTTCGAAATTGCTGAGAATATTACTACTTAGCTCCCTTTGGTTTCCAATAGGACACGATATGTAATATTATTAATAATAAACATATTCTATAGGTTATTCCCATTGCTCCTTCAGAAAACCAGAGTGGGTGGATGGACATCGGTATCTTTTTACAGACCAAGGCCTAGAGAGGTAAAATTACTTGTCAAAAGCCCTACAGACTGTCAGTGACATAAGTAAGAATCCAGCTCTGGTCTTCAGTGCCAAACCCTTGGAAGGTCATCCCTGCCTTCCTAAATCTGCTAACAGCGCACACAGTCAAGCTTTGGCTAATGAAACACATGGACATTTTAAAGTAAAGAGGACAGCCCAGCCAGTGTGGCTCAGTGGACTGAATGTCATCCCAAGAACTGAGAGGTCCCGGTTGGATTCCCAGTCAGGGCACATGCCTGAGTTGCAGGCTTAATCCCCAGTGCGGGGTGTGCAGGAAGCAGCCAATGGATGTTTCTCTCTCACATCATTTCTCTCTCTCCCTCTCTCTTTAAAAAAATCAATGAAAACATAAAAGATAAAAATAAAGAGAATATATTAAAAGCAGAAGCAGCCCAGCCGGTGTGGCTCGGTTGGTTGAGCACCGTCCCGTGCACCAGAAGGTTGCCATGTGCCTGGGCTTCAGATCTGACTCCAGTCGGGAGCATATGGAAGGCAACCAACCAATAGATGTTTCTCTCAGCATGTCCTCAGGTGAGAATTTAAAGAAGAAAAAGCAAAAGCAAATATTATTTTAAAATCTAGACTATTCCGCTCTCTGGGAATAGGCAACTAAAAGTTTTGACATTTTTCAGGTTGTCCTCTTCAGTAGGCCTGGTATTTCATGGGCCGGCCCTGAACGCTCATTCAGCATCACCATGAATCCTTACTGGTAACTTCACTTACTGCCCGTTCAGCCTGTTTCAAACTATTCTTTCTGCACCCCAATCACTTCCCTCAGACACGCAGGGGCTGTTTCCAGACTTGGCCCTGCCTCGAGGCCTAGACCCTCGCCACGCGCTCTGCATCCGCTCTTTCTCCCGTGTCCACGGGACTGGGCTGGACTAATATTTGTCTCAACTCGAATGCCACTCCCCGAAAGGGGCCTCCTGGGAACACCCTGTCACGGGTTACCCGCCCCCGTCACCCTGGGTGCTGCTTTCTCTCCAGTGTGCCGCCGCCTGGGACTCTCGGCCCCAGACATGCCGACTCCATGTGAGCACAGCCTAAGGGAGAAAGAATCACAGTTAACACACTAAGTAAACCAGATGCCACACACACCATAAACAAACATACCCGAAGGAAAGAGATTCCAAAGAACAGAAGAGACCAAATACTGAATATTTTGCTCGCTCACGTACAGCACACATGAAGCAGCACTCAAAAGCAGCACACACAGAAAACGTCCTCAAACAACAAAACCCCAACCTCTTCTTCCTACTGCTTAACCCTCTCTCCGCCAATATCCACGGCGGAACCTTAATGTTTCTAAAAGGAACAACTTGTTAACTGGTATAGCCCCCTCAACGAAACACGCTAGGTTACAAAAATCAGCTACGAAGACACTGATGACTAAGCCATCAACGTAAAGTATATTAGGGCCCTCTTGGTCATCAGCCCTCACGACCACCCAGGCCCCTCAGCCCTGTCTGTAACACACGGGCTGAAATGCAGAAGTCTGCTCCTTCCCCAGCATGCTATACTGGTGCAGATCAATGTTCTAGTAAAGTGGCAAGTTTATTATTTTAAAAGGTAGAGGACGACCTCCAGCTATGACAAAATAACGCATTTTCTCATTTTCTAGAGATGGTCCTCTACAATGCCAACCCCATACACAATTGGAAATTCAAGTTCAAGTGTGACTGTTTCTTTCTTTCTTTTTTTTTTTATCCTCACCCGAGGATATTTTTGCATTTATCTTCAGATAGAGTGGGAGGGAGAGAGGGAGAAAGAGAGAGAGAAACATCGATGTGAGAGAGACACATCGAGTGGCTGCCACCCACACAACCCCAGCTGGGCAGGGGACAAACTGCAACCAAGGGACGTGCCCTAAGCAGGAACTGAGCCCAGGTCTCTCTGGACCGCAGGCTGACGCTCTAACCGCTAAGCCAAACCGCCCAGGGCAAGTGTGACTGTTTCCAAGGAGAGTGTGTGAATTCCTACCTCGGGATGGTTTCTGCTCACTGTGCCTGCCCTCCCTGTGAGACCACCCTCAAACTGCATTCACATGTACAAAATCTCTCTTCTGCAATGAAGTGCCCACCTCGCCTCAGAGGGGCTCTGTCGGCATTATCTCAGAGGTCAGGAGGTTCCAAACCAGATGAGCAAACCCAAATAATACCCACACCATGCCATTCATAACCACCGGTCTGTGTTTGGAGAACATTATACTTAATGACAGTATAAAACAATGGCTATTTTACATAGTTTGGGCTATTTATCTAAAGACTTAAGGAGTATCTTTGTTAACAGATAGAACTAGGAATGTCAAAGTTGGAAGAAGATTTTTACCCCCATGAAAGAATATACCAGTTATATCAAAACAAATATGTAGAAAATAACAATAAATACGGTGCTGACTACATACAAATCTGTGGAATGTACATTCGAGATAAAGACAAACTCCCTTAAAAAGAAGTCCGTGAAAAGCAATGAAGAGGTAAGTCACCAAAAACTAATATAATGGGGGACATAGAGATATGAGGTAGCTAGGAAAAATGATAAACTTATCTAACAAAAGAGTACTGCTTATTAAAGAACTATTTAAAATATCTTGATATAAAAACAAGAAATGACCCTCAACTTCTATCTACCCAAATCCTATAATGACTCGCCATGATCCCCAGGATATAATCCCAAACTACCTTCCCAACATCCTCTAGACACAAAGGTCTTGATCAAGTGAAATATCTGTGCATCATCTATCCAACATCATGGATGAATTTCTACTGTTATGTCTCTTTCATACATGGTGGACTTCTGCTACCCAACATCCATTTCCCTTCTCCTGGTAGGAGCAAGCCAATTATGTTGAAAGAAAATGACCTTTCTCCATTGGCTTACTGGTTTAGTGGGACCAGCAGTCAAGCCGCTCTACACAGACATCTTACCCAAGTCAGACAATTTGGACATTTGTTCATAGATTTTGAATCTTAAACTGAAAATGGTTGGAGTTGACTCGTCCTCTAGGGGGCACTTGACAGAGATGATGCATCATCAGTTCCCTCCATCCAGCCGCCTGGAGCTGCCCAGGCTCGACCTTCCTGTCCCTAGATCTTAGGTGTCCCTCAGATTCTATAAGCTACTCCATGTTCCTGTTATTTATTTTTAAAACATTTATTATTTGGCTTAAAGTGGATTCATGGCAGATTTTCTGCTGCTTGCGACCAAAGTATCTAAACTCCCGTTTGCCAAGGTCATATTTGTAGCTTGGTATAAAAACCCAGTCCCTGATTATTTTCAAGCTCTTCAAAGCTACGACTCCAACACCATGACCCTCTCTCCTCAAAACTTTTATAAGTCCTATCATGTCCTCTTATTTTTATTTACCCTGCTTGGCCAAATAAAATGCAAAAGCATAATTTTGTTTTATAGCCCACTGACTTGTGATTTTCCAGTACTGAATCTGCCACCTAGGTGGTGGTGAAAGTTTTTTTTTTTTCTTTTTACCCATCATTACTAAGTACTTACTACAGGTAAGGCACTGTGCTAAGTGGTACACAAAATAGGTAGAGCTGTCTCATTTCACAGATCAGCACACTGAGGCAGAAAAGAGATTACTCACCCAAGGGCAAACCTACTCAGCTACTAAATGGACAAACCAGGATTTAAATCCAAGTGTACCCTCAAAAACCTAAATTCCAAACCATTATGATGATAATACTTGAAAGTAACTGTATTTAGAGAATCTTTATTTTGTTAACCGACTACTAATAAGCAGGCCCATATCTTCTCTTGGGTCTGGTTATAAAACTCTGCCTATTTCAATGCCCATAAACTCTGTCTTAAAAACCATAATTTAGAGTTAAATGGAATAGTCCATTACTTCAGCTAAACAAAATAAAAGTAAAGCCCTGTCCTCTTAAAAAAGAGTCATGCTGTCTAAGTCATACACACTGTGCTCTCAGACTTCAGGGCTGGGCTCTAAGCCGCTCTGACAAGGCCAAGACTGGAGACAGAGCAGCGGGCCAGAGGCAGAGAAGGACTCAGAAGCCAGGGAGTAAACGTTACCGAGCCCTGGCGGGGCGGCTCAGTCACTCGGAGTGTTGTCTGCACACCTAAAGGTTTCAGGTTCAATTCCCGATCAGAGCACATACCTAGGTTTCAGGTTCGATCCCAGGTTGGGGCTTGTATGGGGGTGGGGGGTACCTATGTTTCTCTCTCACTTGGATGTTTCTCTCTCTTTCTCTCTCTCAAATCAGTCAAAACATCCTCGAGTGAGAATTTAAAAAAAAAAACTACCAGCAAGTGGATAATTCGCACATGATTATGTGGATTTGGATATGGTTAAAAATAACTCAGATCTAGTTTTCTATTTAAGCTCCCTGTTTTTGTCTAATAAGTGCCAAAAAGTAACAAATTCTGACCTTGGGCTTTTTTAAAAATTAGGTAACACACGTGTATTTTCAAGCCTCACGCCAAGTGGAGGAGCGTGGGCAGCAGCGCCCGCAGCGGGGAGCCCGAGCTCTCGCGCCACCAGGCCTCCTTCACAAGGTGGCACACTGTCTGCGTGGCTGCCTCACAGGGTCGCTCTGAGAATGGGGGGAAACTTTTCGTGTGGGAAAGATTACAGTCATGACCAGATATTAACAAATACACAGGAGGCAGAGCAGGTCCGTCTAAGTTGACATTCGGACAAGTCTGTCTAAAAGGCCATCAACTGCAGCATCAGTTACAAGTCACCAAAACAGAAACAGTCCCCATACCGCCCGCAGTCCACTGGCCAGACGTCATGCAGACCGATACAAGCTTGTGTGCAGCACAGGCATTTTGAGTACTACTAGGCATGAAGTCCAACTCTTCATTGACAATTGTTCATGTTTTAAATTGGACACCTAGAATGCCCCTGTAGAGCTCAGGGGCCACTGTGCGAGACCGCAAAAGCCAGAGGAGAGGCGCACGACGGGCAGACAATCTGACTCCTACAAGCTGATCTTCCCCCTTGAGTGAACCTGGACCCAGTGCCCTATATTCCTCAAGACTGAGGAATGATCAAAACAAAGGAGGAGAATGTAACTACACCGAAAGTCCATTTCTTTAACATGACCCTTTCTCCTTTCTGTCCATCCAGTCCCTTCCTTAATAATTAAACCCTCAGGACATCGGATTCTGGTCAGCATCAAACTAGCTTAAGAACAAAGCCTCAGGTACATTTTTTTAATGTATCTTTACTGCTGAAAATATCACAGACGTGCCCCTGTTTTCTCCCACTGATCCCCTCCCCCCGTCCCCGCCTTCCCCACACCACTGTCTGTGCCCACAGGCTACACATATATGCATAGAAGTTCTTTGGTTTATCTCTTCTCCCTGCCCCCCGCCCCCTGAGGTTCCCCCAGGCCCATGAAATGGAATCATCCCGGGGACCACACCCTCAGGAAACCAGACAACAGCACCATAGCTGACATCAGGACCAGACACAACAGTCAACTTCCCTCTACTCTGGCCCTTACCAATCAGCAGAGCCCACGACCCACTCCTTTGGCCACCATGATCAGTGATTATTCCCCTACGGAGCCCTGGACGCCATCGGGAAGCTTGGTGTTTGAGCAGGAGCTCACCTGTGACTCCAGGCGTGACACCATTTTCCTTTAAAAATAAACCCTTAGCCCTGGCCGGTCTGGCTCAGCGGTTGGAGCGTCGGCCTGCGGTACAGAGAGACCCGGGTTCGGTTCCCACTAAGGGCACGTACCTCGGTTGCAGTTTGTCCCCGGCCCTGGTTGGGTCGTGTGGGTGGCAGCCACTCGATGTGTCCCTTCACGTCGATGTTTTTTTTTCTCTCTCTCTCTCTCTTCCCCTCTCTCCCTCCCATTCTATCTGAACAAAAAATGGAAAAATGTCCTCCGATGAGGATAAAAAAAAAAAAAACTTCTTGTGAGCCCTGGCTGGTTTGGCTCAGCAGTTAGAGCGTCAGCCCACGAACCAGACAGTCCCAGGTTCAGTTCCCACTAAGGACACGTACCTTGGTTGCAGTTTGTCCCCAGCCCCAGTTGGGGTTGTGTGTGTGTCAACCAGTCAATGTGTCTCTCTCACATCAGTGTTTTTCTCTCTTTCTTCATCCCTCTCTCCCTACCGCTCTATCTGAAGATAAACGTAACAATGTCCTCAAGTGAGGGATGGATAAATAAATAAATAAATAAATAAATAAATAAACCCTTTCTTTCTTAGCTGCAAAATAAAAAAAATTTTAAGTTTTTCATATTTGACAAACCTGCATTTCACAAAATAACTTCATTGAAATGAACTTGAAATTATGCCCACCCCCCCAAAAAAAATCAAGACATGGTTTCATGCTTTTGAACAATTTCTACAGAGGCAGTCTCAAAGTATGTGCTGTAGAAATCATAGGTCTGGGTTGTTTGCGAGGATGGGGTGGGGGTGTACAGAAAGCACAGATTCAAGAGGGGGTTCTCTGGTCAAGCAAGTTTGAGAAACACTGTGTCAGGCAAAACAAAAAATGTCCCTTAAATATGTTACTGCTCAGTAAATGTGTTACTATCATACATTTCAAATCCCTAAGTAGGTGTTGGAATAAAAAGCATTTTGCAAACTTATTTGCATAGCGCATCCTATGGACAAGTATTTCATGGGAATCACTAAAAATGTGGCAGAAGATATTTAAAGATGAAAATACATGCAACGGAAATTCCTTCAGAACCTGACTTAGATCAGGCGATGCCCATAAGTAGTGGTATGGGGGAGTCCTAGCACTCACCCGGCCTCCCAGGTCCCCCAGTTCCACGCAAGGAGTTCTAACACCCCTGCGTGATCTTGGTAATGCTTCTGACTCTCAGGTGGGGCCAGAATGCGATCCATCTAAAGCAAGGCAGTCAGTCAGTAAGGAAGCGAGGGCAGGAGGTAGAGAGGAGAAAATAAAAGAAAAAAGAATCACAGACCCTCCTTTTTCACTAATGCTTATGAACAAACAACTAACTTGCTTTCAATTTTTTCTTCAATAGATTCAACCTGCTGGTGAAAATCTCCTGAGGGCATATCGTTAGAATAACAGAACACCAGTCTTCAGGGCATGAACCATGTCACTGTCCACAGATCAGCAGACAGATGTTCAGCAAACTTCCAGAGGCAGAGAATCCTACCCACAAAGAGCCTTCTTGAAAAATGTTAAAAGTGAATTGGTTATCAAGTCAACTCATTGTTTTATACTGAGTAGTGTAAATACCAGCAATGTTTATTTCAGGACAAAAATCTATTTGTTAATGTTAATCTGAACCAACAAGTGAACACATCTCCTAAATGGTATACTTCTGGTTTAATGGTTTCTGACACCAAATATTCAAATTCCACCAGGGGTCATACTGAGTGAAGCAGGCAGGCCTAAGAAAATGGGGAGTGATGGGGACCGAGGGGAGCTTGAGAGCACAGGCCAAGCCTTGGGGCATTCATGCTCAATTCAATTCAAACACAGTGCTTCCCTCCCCGCCCCACCCCAACGACAAAAAACAGAGCAGGTACAGTCCAAACTCTGCCCACAGGATGCTAGTTTGAGACTCTGGGAGAGCTACCATCTTTAACGGGTGAGAGCCTACTTTTCTACCAATGCCTGATGAGCATATTAAATTTACAAATTACCAAGTTGAGAAAGAGTGTCAGCCCAGAGGTGTCAAGTAAATTTGCTTATGGTAGATGAATATTTGCAAGGTGTATGCACACAGGTAGTAGTCTTTCGACACTGCATAACTGAGATGAACACCTGCTCAATGAATGACCTTGGGCAAGGCAAGTCACCTCTCTGAGTCTCAGTTTCCAGATCTACAAAATGAAGATGATAACACCAGCCAGACCCTTTGGGAAGCTGTAAAGGTTACACAGGAATACATTTGTCACACTCTTAGCATATAACAGGCACTCCATTAAACAGTAGTTAATCATTGTTTTTACATAGCATATTTCAGTTACTATTAAAGTGATGTTTAGATAATTCAGGTGAGGGCAGAGTAAATTTCACAGGCAAACTGTTAGGTAAATGATGCTCGCAACCCCCTTGGAAAGAGCTCCTGATGGTGTTATGGGTCTCAGCCACTTCCCAGAAGTCGTGAAAAGAGGCTGCGCCAGTTCACGGAAATGCTCAGGGCTCAGAGGAGATTTTCGAACATTCAATTTAATTTAAAAAAATACTGGTACCATTCAAATCTGAACAGCTTACAAACATTTAGCATGAATTCTAAATAAATGATAAATAAATACTCAAGTCAAAAGTGGAAATCCAAACACACAGGATGCGAAGACAGCTCCCTGCCAAACACCTGGCCAGGTGCACAGCCGCTGGCCCTCCAGTCACACCGTTAATGTCACCATTTTCACCTCACCTTCCAGCAAAGCATCTGTGCATTCGCCCTTTTTCCAGATAAGGGGTGCTCTCCCCTACAGAAAATTTAAATTCCAACTTGTTGGGCCTTTTCTTTTTTTAAATCCCTGATGAAACTGGATTGGGAAGAGAAAAAATGATGAAGTAAGAACACACAGGTGCTTCCTACCTAATTAGAAGAGAAGTTTACAGCTGCGCTGGTCATGCATCACCCAGTGGGTTACCACGTGCATCCTGCAAGTGGCACGTAGCCCATCAAGAGCCATATTCCATATGCTTTCCTGAAATCGGCCTTCTCCTTGCTGGAGAAATGATGACTAGCAGGTAACTAATGGTATTTTCTGCTTCCTGTCTTTCCTCCCTATGGACATTCCAGTTCATTTGTATTTCCTTATTATTCTAAAAATAATTAAGCAACCTTGGAGCAAGAGGCTCAGAGTTTAGGAAATCAAGCTTTGATTTATATTGAATCAAAGTATGCTGCCAATGGGTAAAAAAAAGCTAGATGCAAAATTATGTATAGTTACATTTGTGTCAAATATGTCATGCAATATATATTACACACACGCGCACACGCACGCACGCACACGCACACACACGCACGCACACACACACATGGCCTCTAGGAAAGCCCACTGACGGAGGTGAGGGGAAGCCAGCTGCCTGAGGAAGAAACTACTCTTTTATCTTTTTAGTTAATAACCTTTTGATCTTTTGAAAAGTGTGTACCTAATGAATATATAATAGTCCTAAAATTTTACCTCAGACTTTAAAAATGTATGGGACTGCCAAGTGCTTCCTTACATTTCAAATTACTAATGTCAAAAGTGTTTAATCTGTTTTTACTACGTAAACTCATCCAAAGATACTTCTTTTTTATACGTAAATAGAAAAATAGCTAGAAAGATATACATCAGACCACTGACTCTAAGGATGAGGCGTTACCTAGGGCTAGAGGTTTTTTCTCTATCCTTCTGCAATATTATCACTTTTAAAATTTAAAAATAAAAAGCTACACAGAGGAACAATGAGAGACCATTACACATCTGTTAGAATGGCCAAAATCCAGAAACCTGACACCACCAGAATCATTATGAGTAAATTCCTACACTTAAGCATTTTTAGTAAGTGCCCAGAAAGACACCTGTAATTTAAAGAGGAATTGAAACAATATTATATCAGGTTAATTTTCTGCACTATTTTTTCACTGAATTTATTGAAGTGACATTTGTTAATAAAATTATATAGGTTTCAGGTGTACAATTCTATAATACATCATCTGCATATTGTATTGTGTGTTCACCACCCCAAGTCAATTTCTGCACTCTTTACTTTTGCTCATCTTGACTAAAAATCTGGGGCTGAGAATGCTCACCTGCGCTGTGCTCCCTTTGAGGACCTATAAAATCCCCAGCTCCACAAGGTTCTGCAACTCATCTCTTCTGGCTACAAATGAGCTGTTTTCATCCTGATACTTGGTAGCTAAACACATCAGTTTAAACTTAATTGCTTAAAACCAGAATATTTAACATATTATTCTCCTTTTGCCCCACCTACAAACAAATGTAAAATAAGGAGAATGCTTATAGAAAGTGTGTTTAATTGTATCACAGGGAGGTCTGTTTTTCTTAAGGAAGGTTAACATTCCTCATTTTTGAAAAACATAAAACAAAATGAAAACTAGCTGAAGGGGTATAAAATTTGAGTGCCACGTGCTTCTGGCAGACATCAGAGTGTCTGCTGGGGCCTCACTGCACAAGACACCAGGTAATACGATGAACAATGATTTGGAAATACTTTCAAATTTCATGACCCTTGCTCAACAGAACTTTGTCAGCCTTTCCTTTGGAGAAGGGTGAATTAATTTCATTGAATTTAAGGGAAGGGTTTTGTTTTTGTTTTTGTTTTTGGTCCCAGGAGATAAAACGTTGACTTCTCATTCTGAAATTATATATGTAAGAAGAACTTTATTTTCCTTCGTAAATCCCAAAATGCTACACAAGAGAAGGCATCCACAAGGTAACTGTGTATATTCTCATTCATTCATTCTCTCTTTCCCTCTCCTCTCCATCTGTGTTCTTCTCTCTCATTGTGCCAAGTTAGAAAAATACAATTTCCCCCAATCTGTGGCTTTGTTAACAATGACCATTAAATACTGCTGGAATAATTTTCCTCATGCCCACTCTTGGCCTTCACCGTAATACCCAGCTGCTGCTTTGTATATCAAAACTCAACTTCTTAGCCTAACACCCCAGACCTTCAATCATCGCACCTCTTTTCACTTTCTTCAGCCACATCCCATTGGTCATCATCTTGGAAACTCAGGATCTAAGTGGTCACCTGGCCCAAATTCTCATCCACTCTTTGAGTCCACTCTAAACTTCTGCTTAGAATGACCCAGCCTGGGCTTGGGAAGCTCAATTATCAATGACCAAACCACATTTCTAGGTAGCTTGCATGTTCACCAATTGCTCCCCATAATTCTGTTTACATCTCTTAGGGCCACAGAGAACAAACTGATTTCATTTACACTTAACAGACCTTCACCCAATGAATGTTGGCCCTCTACTCAACACTGCTGCTGTACTATCTTCTAACTAAACACTCCAGACTGTGCCCTAATTTCTCTAAGACCTTTGTGGTAGTCTTTGAAGACATGGCAATATTCAAGAACAAGGGGTTCTATATTTACCTTCTTTCTAGTTTTAAGCAGTATGTAACAAAACATACTGGATCTTCAATCATATCGTTAGTCATACACAAAGCGCCACATGAAGTTCTAATCCTGCACCACCTTTTCCTAAGGTTGTAATACCTAGGTCAGGTGGAAACCTCATGTCCGTTCTCCTAGATTCAATCATCTCAAGCACTCCATAGTTATAAGCTTCATGCTCTCCTGGGACTTAAAAATATTTTTAAAACAACACAGCATAATTAATTTTAGTCCATTTTGCCTCTTCTTAAAGAGAGTCTTAACAACATTTATTCAATTTCACATTTCAGAAGAAAATGAAAATTAACATTAAATTGAATTATCACCCTATGACACATGTTAATTTATATTACATTTACTAAGAATAAAATAGAATTGGGCTGCATTTTTATACTTTTAATCTACTCCACTGCCAAATGAAGTTCAGTTCAGATTGTAATTGCACAGAAAATACAAACACATTTCTTTGACTTTTATTACCATTTCGACCCACTGCAGAATTACTTAACATGGTTTTGGCAAATTGGAAAAACCCAAACACATGATCTTTTGCTCAAGCCAATGCACAATCAGAAAAATCTGATTTGAAAAGACAATTTCCTTAAGTCAGTCTGTATTTTAGCATTGAGTTACAATTTTCTTAAAAATTTACCACCATATTAGAATAATCTCCAATCAACACAGAGGCTCTAACTGCTGTTGTAATCTTCCTCAAGGAGTGATCAGTCCACTCAATCAATCAAAGAAGAACCAATCAAAATTATTGATAACTGGCTACAATCTACTAATAAAAGTTAAAGGAGTGAAAAAGAAAATCAGAATTGATTTGGAAAACCAGCAAAAAGAAACTCAGAAAGTATTTTTAGGTTCAGGTTCAGATGAAGGAAAGGAATAATAACAAGAGTATATTCAATGCTTTACCCAGGTACTGGCCGTTTACACTGTTCATCTACATCACCTCATTTAATCCTCAAAACCTCCTGCCTTGGCTGGGTGGCTCAACTGTTTGGAGCATCATCCTGGACACAAAAAGGTTATAGTTCAATTCCTGGTCAGGGTACATACCTAGGTTGCAGGTTCGATCCCCAGTCAGAGCGTATACAGGAGGCTGCCAATCAATGTTTCTCTCTCACATCAATGTTTCTCTCTCTCCCTTCCTCTCTCTCTAAAAATCAATTTTTAAAAAACCCTCCTAAGATACAAGTACTATTACTAGTCCCTTTTTACAGAAACTGATACTGAAAGAGATGACATGACATGCACAAAGTCACATAAAAAACAATGGAGCCTTGACCTAAACTCATGGACTAGCCACTAAGGGAAAGAGTTGAAACCTAGTGTACTGTGTTGAATAGTGTGCTCATACCCCTAAAATTCATGTCCACCTGAAACCTCAGGTGATCTTATTTAGAAATAGGCTCTTTACAACCCTGGTCACTGTTGCTCAGTGGTTAGAACATCAGCTCACAGACTAAAGGGTCTTGGGTTTGATTCCCAGTCAAGGGCATGTACCTGGGTTGCAAGTTCAATCCCCAGCCCTGGTTGGGGCACATGTTGGAGGCAACCAATCAATGTGTGTATCTCTCTCCCCCACCCTCCCTTTCTTCCCCCTCCCTCTCTTCCACTCTCTCTAAAAACAAAAAAATCAATGGAAAAAATATCCTCAGGTGAGGATACCAAAAAAAAAGAAATAGGATCTTTGCAGATGTTAGTTAGGATGAGGTGACACTGGATTAGGGTCAGCCCTATATCCAAATGTGACTGCTGTCTTTACAAGATGAGAGAGGAGACCCGGAGGGAAGAGAGCCATGTGCAGAGGGAGGCAGAAACTGAAATGATGAAGCTACCAATCGAGGAACGCCAAGGACGCCCAGCCAGCAGAGGCTTGGAGGAGACGAGAAGGCTCTGCCCCAGAGCCTCCAGAGGACGCAGGCCCGGCTGACACCTTGGCCTCAGTCTTGTAGTTTCCAGAACTGTGAAAAAATAAATGTCTCTTTTTTTAAGTTACCCAGTGTGTAGTACTTTGTTATCTTTGTTATGGTAACCAGAGGAAACCAAAACACCCAGGAAAAGAATGTAATGATTCGATGTTGCATTACAGCCTGAAGAAATCTATAAACAGGGAGACTGTATTAGGAACCGACAAGTCAGAAGATCACCAGGTCAGCACCAAGTAACCACTGGTGTATTTCCAGCCCCTTCCAAGCCACTGGGCGCCCCAGCTTGCAAACATGTCTCTGATGCATTCTGGTCGCACTTCACATGACAGTAAAACAACATATTTTCTTCATAGCCGGAACATCTGGTTATGTGGAATGCATGAGATTCACAACAGAAATTTGCAAAATATAGCCTCCCTGAGGGCTGAGAAGCACTTAGATAAAACTTGATTATCCATACCAGTCTGCAAGTTTGATTCTAAGACCCCAGGCCCAAGGGCCCCAGGCCAAAGATCTCTAGTTCTTCAGTGCAAGACCTATGCCTGCTCTCCCCATTCCATCTGTACCCCTCTGCCCGCCCATGCGTGCAACCGTCAAGCCTGCATTCAATACGCATCATAAACTGTAAACATGATAAGGAGCCTACCAGGTGCCTGTACTTTGTGTGTTCTCAGAGATACAATGTAAGATGACAAAAATAGGCCCATCCCTTAGGGAGGCCACCCTCCAGCCAGGAGAGACTCAACAAGTCACTAAGCATGATGAGAACGACCAGGGATGCCATGAGGGATATGAGATGAGGTGGGCACAGGCTGTGCCACACAAGGGCACCCGGCCAAGGAACACGGGGGACTGAGGTGCAGTCCTCTCCATGCGCCCCGTCTGACCAGAAGAGTGTTCTTTTCTCATTACCACAAAGAAGCAATGTGAACTCGTGTCAGCCCGAGCTGCAGATGGTGGGTACCCGATACTGCAGGCAGCATGAAAGAATTTACATTTCGTAGTAAGAGTATCAGGAAATAATTGAAGAAATTTTTAAGTATTAGACTCAGCTGTTGAGAGGAGCAGAGGCAGTAATTTACCCAACACCATTTTATCACTTGTGTAATACTGAAATAATTCAAGGCAACGTATAAATAAATGAAGCTAAGACCATCTGTAAAAATGCCATTTTGGCTCCTGACGGATTAACATGCATTTAAAACCTGATGCAACGTGTAGCTTTTTTCATTCTTTTAACTTTAGAAAAATGTAAATCGTTTGTTCATCAAATGCTCTTTCAGTTAACTAAAGTCGAATCATGGGCCCTATTCAAACCTGCTTTTCCTTTCCACATACTACATTCTCGCCTGCAAGAGATGCTACTGAAGTTCCCAAATGAAAAAGGGCTGGTCTGCAGAAATGGGACCTGTTCTCCCATCCAGGAGACTGTAACGTTGAAAAATTAAACCTGTCACTTCAAGACACATGAGTCTTGCTTCAAGAGTTTCTAGCATCAAATCAAGCAAGAATATCACTGGGAAACGAATCTACACAACATGGGGATTCTAAGAGAAGCTATCATTCCTGGGCAGAAACCAGAAGGCCGAGTAACATGAGGTCAGAGGGGGGTCACCGACATCCAAAATGATCTACGTGTGAGCCAGTTTGCTGGACCATCCGAGCACGTTTCACAGGCTCTAATCTCACAAGATCCATCACAAAACCTGCTCTGATCAGGTCAGCCCAGGAAAGACCATGCCCTGCACTCCCTGCCTCAGATTCCTCGTGTATCAGATGAGAACAGCCATGTCTACTGACCTCACTGGGCTGTTGTGAGGACTTATAAGTTAATATATGTAAAGGGCTCAGAATCGTCTCTGGCTCATAGGAAGTGCTTAATAAAAGTTAACTGTCATCGCCCTGGCCGGTTTGGCTCAGCTGTTAGAGCGTCGGCTTGCGGTCCCGAGAGACCCGGGTTCGGTTCTCGCTAAGGGTGTGTACCTCGGTTGCAGTTTGTCCTCAGCCCTGGTTGGGTCGTGTGGGTGGCAGCCACTCAATGTGTCCCTTTCACTTCGATGTTTCTCTCTCTCCCTCCCTCCCTATCTGAACAAAAAAATGTAAAAATGTCCTCCAAAAAAATGTAAAAAAAAAGTTAACTGTTATCATTATTTTCTATTTTGTAGCATTATGATGGATTTTCATACATAAAACCCTCTGAGAAGACATGCAAACAGATAAATCTATTGAGCCTTAGGTATTCCAGTCTTTCACAAACGGCCCCCCCTCCATCCTTTCACTGCCCATAAAACACTTTCTGTCGCTAGGGGAGCTCAGGTTGTGCACCCCAAGCCTGTGTCTGTCTCTGCTCACCCAGCAGTCCACAGGGAGAGTTTATTTCATTTAAGCAATGAGATGGCAGAAGAAAAAGCAGATCCACATTAAAGCCACCTTTAAATCTGCAGTTCCTCATCTTTTGAATCACCCTTGATATTCCCCTTAAAATTTAATCCCAAAGCAATAAAAGTCCCCCTCACTCCAACTGGCGTGTGGTTGTAGGTTCACTGAGTTGCACTGGTCCCAGCAGGCCGAGAGATGGCAAAAATGAAGAACCTCATCCTCTTAAAAAAATAATAATAATAAAATGGTATAATAATATAAAAATAATAATAGCTCACACTATATAACCATAACTACCCTTAATGGATTAACTCATCTAATCCTCACAACTAGCCTTTGAGGTAAATACTTATATGCCCATTTTTCAGATGAGCAAACTGAGGCACCAAGTATTAAGTGCCTTACCCAAGATCACACAACTAGTAATCATGGGATTCAAATCAAGAATTTGGCTCCAAAGTGTATGCTCCTAACCACTATTCACATACATGATTACGGTGAGATATTTTAGGTTTTAAATGTTAGTTATTTTACAACCTGGGCTATTAAAAGTATTTATGTCTACTTCTGGCCCTGCAGCATTATTTAGACAAATATTAACCACACTTGAGACACTGAAAAGCCAGCCTGACGGCACACTTGAAAAACGTGTTATTTATTCATATTTGTTTAAATGAACACATTCTAACATGAATAAATTTCATTTTATTTCATCATTGTGAGGAAAAATCAGTACCATCTACTCTAACTGAAAGGTAGCCCCCCAAATAAATCCAGTATAAATAAAAGAATGTTACTCATTTCTAGCTAAACACTGTCATTTGCAGAAGGTCCCAAATTGGTGTTCTCTCCCTCTGGGGGCGTCTCTTTTCTGAACAGGTAGATCAGCAAGGCTACAAGATATTCAAGACTCACTGGCACCAAATGACCAGTCTCACCGTCATCTCACCCCAGGGAGGGTGACCCACAGGGAAGCGACGGCCTCAGGCAGATTCAGGGCCCTGCGCCTCAACCTCTCCCCCACAGGCAGTTCCACACTGAGAAACACTGCTTTGAGGAAATTAAGAAACAGAGATGTCAAACGTACATTTATTTGCCAATAAATCAAGTTGCCCCTGCAGGTTTTTTACATAATGAGAAACCACAAAGATAAATATAAAGGACTGAGTCTAGGTTTACTCAATCAGGGTAAATGATATGGTCTGGAAAGCCAGGCTTGCTGGAGGTGTCCCCGTGGAAAGGGATGCGTGGTTTCGGCTGACCACAAGATCAACACCAGCCAAGAACGTGACGCGGGTCCAAGGGCCTGGAAGGGCTCTGAGGCTGCAGTCCCACCCCCCCCCAGGGGCCACACCAGGGAAGGAAGGGGCCCTGTCTGCAGCGCCAGGCGAACCCTGGTGCTGGGCAAGCACAGCTCCTTAGCACAGCGCGGACCCAGGAGAGGCAGTCAGCAAAGGCGGAAGGTCTGAAAGTTCAGTGATCTAAGGGGATAGTATCACCTTATTTTAAAAAATTTCACATCCTAACATGCAACATTCACTACTTTGACATGAATTTGTTGTCTCTCTACCCCCACCAGGAGGAGGATATTTTACAGTGCGGAAAACAATGCCTGACACATAACAGATCCTCATTAACCTGAATAAATTAACAAATTGTTTCACAAGAATTGTGAATATTTACAACTGGAAAAGAGAAAGCTTAGGGGAAATGCAGTCAACTTTTAAACATTCAAATAATTATCTACACTTTACAGTGATTACAAATGCAGACCCTAACGTCAGAAAGAACCAGGTTTGAATCTCAGATCTGCCACTTCGAAGCGACTCCACTGATCTTTTGGACAATGTCAGATCTCACCGAGATGACTAAAGAGAATGAGAACCCAACTATTTGGAAATAAAGACTATATTAAAATGGTATGAGCAACAGCACTTATTTCAGACTATGTTCCTTAAATAATGTGTAAAAGAGCTTTTAAAACTCCTAATCTCAATGAACCCTTGTCTACCCTCATTTACGGTTATTATATTATCAGTCACAATACTTGACTATGTATGGAGCCGCCTGTATTAACACCAAAAGCCAACTGTATGCAACTCTTCCCAGCTCTGTGTTCAGTGCCTGCACATTAGTCACTTAATACTGACCTTGGTGGGAGTATTTATACAGTGGAAATGGGCAAACACTACAAATCAGCACTCCCTGCCCAGAGCAGGTTGTTAACCATTAACCAGCACACCCAGACCACAGTGAGAACAGAATTAGGGGCAACAGCAACATAAGGACAAATTGACAAGTGTGCGAGTCAATTACACGGCATCCTTTCTCAGAGGCACTGAGATTTAATGCATCATGTGGAAGCTCCATACACTGTGGCTCAGTTCAACTGTCCCCTCCCACCTCCAGACTCTAAAAATCTGTAACACTGGGCAAACCACATTAGGTCTAATCCCCAGGGTTCTAATCTCTAGAGAAACATGGATCAATGCCTTCTTTTAAATATGAAAGGGCAGATAGGAGCTGTTACTTAAGGAAAACCACACCTTGCAGTGAGTTAATCTTATTCCAGCCTCCAGGCAAAACAATGAAGTCATTTTGTTTTTCAAAAGGTTCCTGAAAATGAGTTTTCAGGGATCCACAGATAAAGGGTGGGTGGGACACGGGAGGTTATCAGTGATGCCTTTCTGTAGAGTGCCTGTCCTCCAGCCTGGTTCATCCTGCCCTTAGTCTAGCTCATGATTCATTGCATACAAGCTCCTCTCCCAAGCTGACAAAAGCTCAGCCATCGCACAGAGAACAAGGATGGAATCAAAAGATTTATAACAAGTATTCAGTACAATAATTACAAGACACTGAACAATTCTTCATTAGCTGAGACCCCTTCATGTTGCAAGAGCGGTAAAACAAATCCCCAATAAGATACCGCAGACACATCTACTCGGGAAAAACTCAGGGTAAGGGGCTGGAGGCACCGAAGGGCTGGAAGTGGGAGCGGGCTGGGTCAGAAGTTTGGGATCTAGTCCGCTCTCTGATGTACTAACAGTGATGTAACTGGACAAGCAAGCAGACCAAGTTAGTTTCCTTCAGCAGCACCAGGGGAAAGACTTCTCTTGTGTACCTCATACCTCCCCTAGAAGGGTAAATCACTTGGAGTAGGTAAAGGTAAGTTTGTTATAAACAAACTCTATATAACGAAAAACTATACATGTGTCTAAAGTAAGCATCAGGTGCTTGCAATTGTATTTTGGCCCTTACTAACTTCTCCAGTCAGATGTAGTATTTATCAAAAGACCATTTCCAGTCTTGTGTTCTCTTCAAGTTATATTCCAGGGTAACACCTTACACATTATCCCCGAGGGCACAAGAAAACCTGCCATTACACGTGAGTTTGAACCCAGTTCTGGGTACAGCACAGGGAAAATCTCCACATATATTTTATTGTAATTGACTTTTCACTGCACTATGATTAGAGTTAGTGTAGATATACACTCACAGAAAATCCATGACACAAATGAAACTGTGTGCTTTCAAATACACCTTCCCACCCAGCCATGGGGCTCAGTGGTTGAAGTGTTGACCATGCACCAAATGGTTGGATTCCCTGTCAGGACACATGCCCCACTTGTACTTTTTAAATCTAATTTCGACATCATTTTTCTTGCTCATTTTCTCTTCTGTTCTACTTAAAACAATGTCAAGAAGGCCATGTTGGAGACCTGTGGATAATGCTTTGTTGAAATTACTTCACTGTCTTGCTCCTGAGGAAGTATTTCAGAGAGCCTGACCCTACGTCCCACATGGAAATAAAACCACAGAACCGCCGCATCTGTGCAGCCCAGGCTCCGAGAGGTGGCGCTCACACCGCCCCATGGGGAACTGGCGCATGGGCGGTTCGCATTCTCTCGGGGGCCCTAGGAGAGCAGGGCCTTTGTCTCCAGGTGGACTGGCTGAGTTTAACCCTGAACAAGTCCTCCCAAGGCATATTCCCTCTGCCTTCCCAAGGCATGTTTACAGGCGACAATTCTGACAAGCCAACAACACTGCCTTTCGATATAAATGGCATAAAAGTACATTATCAATATAGTCTTTGATTTTGGCTCTTAGGATGTGTAATAAATATTATTTCACCCCCAAGTACTAAAGCTCTTGGTTGAAAAGATCAAACCCAAGATCTAAGTGGAAATGCAGATGAGGAGGAAAATGACACCCGGGCCTTCAGCAATGATCACTGCTTTGTAGAACAGTGGGGTTGACAACTTGCTGCCTCAGAAAGCTGAGATGATACATCAGGTTTGTAAAGCGTGTTCTCTCCTCTGGTAGCAGATACCTTTGAAGTACCAGTCTCTCCTTCTTTGGACTCGAATGTCCTTTAGCACCTCCTTCTCAACACACATATACCATCAACAGGAATGTGCTCCTGGCAGCCCTCTGGTCCCCCAACCCCCACAGACCATGGCTGATTGGCTCAGGAATGAACATCTGGCCGAGCATCTACCAAAATCTTTGGGGAAACCAGAATCCAGAGCCTCTATGTGTGACTGAACCTGTCACATAATAAATTAGGAAGCTGTAGTGCTTCCAAATTCCACCTTGAAGGTGGAGAGTCAGAGAAAGACCATCTGGAGAGAAATATATTCAGAGCGAAGAAGAGATAAAGTAAAGTCCTTGCAGCTTTCTATTCTAGTTCCAGAGCCTTCATGAGGCCCTAGTCTATCCTCACCCTTAGGTTTCATGAGACATTTCTCTTTCTATATAATAAATTCTCCTTCCTTCTTATGCTGTTACTTGCAACCAAAGTTTATTCATAATTAAGCATAGATAAAGCACTGTGCTATACTATCCTAGAGCAGACTTCATTTACTTAACAGTTCTATCTTTTCAAAGTTTTAATGTTATGAAGTATGAACAACATGAGAGAGGAGACAGGCACCAGACCAAATGTTCCATAGAAAACTGGGCATCCAGAAGGTTCTAGTCACACTTCTCTCAGCAACTGCTTATACTGTATAAATATGTATGGCTGGGAGGATCTTTTTCAGGGTTAAACTCAGCCAATCCACTTGCAGGCAAAGGCCATGCTCTCTTCTCAGAGTCCCGAGAGAATGCAAAACGGCTGATATTAGTTCCCTATTGCTGTGTCACACACCACTCCAAAGGATGGTAGCCTGAAACAGCAGTAACCATGTATTATCTCACACAGTTCCTGTGGGTCAGAAGTTTGGGAGCAGTTTAGCAAGATGGTTCTCACTCAGGGGCTCTCATGTGGCTGCAGTCAGGACAGTGGCCATGGCCTAGGCGTGTGGCTCAGTTGGTTGAGCATCATCCGGTGCACCGAAAGGTCTCAGGCTCCATTCACATGCTCAGGTTGTGGGCTCAATCCTCAGAGGTATGCATGCAGGAGGTAGCCAACGGATGTTTCTCTCTCCCTGTCCTTTCCTCTTTCTAAAAATCAATAAAACATCTGGGAAGTGGGTACATTTCAACTTATTTTGATTAGTCATAGAGGGAGGGCTCTCCAAAGTACTCTGTTCCTTGTGACTTTTAATAACAAAGACGGAGACAGACAGAAGGACACAGAAGTGAGGGAACATAAATGCTTACCACACCAAGGGGCTGAAAAATCAATAAGGCAAAAAGAATTGTATTTACCTTGCCAACCAAAATTAAAATGAAAAAAATTCAGCAAAATTTGAATCAAACTGTTTGGGGAAGAAGTGTACCTAATTTTCTCTGTGGACAGTATCTTTCATCCTGAAGGTGAACAAGTTTGTAGAGCTTACCAAAAGCACAGCCTACACCCATGTGGCAATACCAGAGAGAATCTCCCCAAGAAAGTAAACCAGCAGCACTAGCAGAGCGGCTCAGTTGGTTGAAGCATTGTCCTGTACACCAACAGATTGCAGGTTTGATTCTTGGTCAGGGCACATACCTAGGTTGCAGGTTTGATCCCCAGTTGGATGGAGAACAGGAGAAATACAATCCATGTTTCTCTCTCATGTTGATGTCTCTCTCTCCTCCACCCCTAACCCTCCCTACACCCCCCCCCCCCCCCCCCCCCCCGTTCCTCTCTCTGTCCCAAATCCTGGAGTGAGGATTTAACAAAAGAAAGTAAACCAGTAAAGGAGAGAAAGGCTTATATTCTGAAACCTAAATTCCAATCACAGGGCGCTACTGCTTGAGATTTCAAAGAGCTGTCAAAAGAATGGCAGGCAAATGCCTTGAGAATGCTTTCAGCCCAGATTTCAGCTTGCTCTGCCTGGTCACATCTCCCTTCACCTTTTCCCCAAAATTTCCAAGGCTGGAGGGCTTAGTCTGTTTTGAATGACAGTGCAGTGTTCAGCTCAGGAAATCCCCTCCTTCCCAGCTGGCTCACCAGGAAATTGTTTGGAAGTCAGTGTTTTCCTGGAGGCCTGACTGCCCAGGCTGCACCCTGGCCTCCAGCAGCCCGGCACCTGCGCGCCTGCCTGGCCAAGCACACCACCACTCACTGGCCCTCACCTGATCAATGCGATTTTTAAGCCACACCTTTGATTTGATTTGATTTTTAATTCCGACTTAACCAACTTCTAATAAACAGGACAGGTACTGCAAAGGGTGATATTTTATTCAGAGAAGGGGGAAGAAACAGATAACAAAATTACATCAAAATCAAATAAGAATTTTATCTCAAGGACATTATTCTGTTACATGGTTACTATAGCCCAGAAGTTAGTTTACTGAAATTAGGCTCAGTAAATTTAATAAAAAACAAAACATGGAAATCCTTTCATTTTTAATTTAATTTTATCACCTAAGTCTTTAAAAAAAAAAAAGAAAAATTTTCAGAATCTAAAGAATATGAACAAAATAATACTCTTCTAAGAATAAAGTATTTTACCATATACCCTGACCTTAAGAAGTATATTCCATATTAAATGTCAATACAATCACCCTTCCCTCTCAAGTTCACATATATACAAGGAAGATCAACTTCAAGCTCTGAGATTTTATTTCAATTATCCAAATTAAAAATAAAAATAGCGCTGCCGTGAGAAATAAAGAACTTGATCTGCGGAAAGGAACAATTTCTTTCAATTTCCCTTAGGTCAAGTGTTACGGGGGTGGGGTGGGGTGGGGTAGGGCAGGGACACACGCTTCTTTAAGAGCCTTTGACAAAGGCCCTGTTCTCACCTGTCTGCTCAAGGTGACTCAGCACTGCATAGAGCCTGTGGCAGGGTGACCACCTCGGAAAGTCTCCTTCAGTCTTGTTATGACATTGTTAAAATGACAACCTCCCCACCAGTCAGTCAGTGAGAATTGCAGCTTTTTGCCTTCCTGCATTTACACAGGACAACTTAAAGCCCAGAGTAAATAAATGAAATAAAGTATCAAACATGCACCGGAAGGCAGGCCGCTCCAAGGAACCTGGCTGGGCCCCGAATCATCCAGGCCTCAAGTGCGCTTGTCCTTCGGTGGAGCGGTGACATAAGATTTATTTACAGTTTTCCTGAGACTCATTAAACATTTCCTGAAATGAGACCGCAACCCTGAAGTCACTGTGTTGTGTCGATGGCAGAGCACAGAGGGGCACAGCCCTGAAAGGCCGGAGGTTCGGCTGAGTCTCTGCAGCAGGGCGGCACGTTCGTACTGCGGACGCAGCCACCGGGGGCGACAGCAGGGCTCTGCCTGGGCTGCAGCCTGCCCGGCTCACGCCCTCACCTCGGAGCCTCGATGCTGCTGGGGTGAACACAGCACTGGGAATTCTTCTGTGACTGCCCCCAAAATCATTTCAGCATGACTATGTAGCAAAGAAAAACAACACAACAACATACACCCATCTGCATATTATTGAAACCAACACAGATCACATATGGAATGGGCTAGTCAGGTCATCAACAAAATACACTTGTGAACTTATTGCGGACCCTCATTTGGACATAAAGAGTCGTTTTATGTATTTCCTTTTATTTTTCATTGCCTTTTCCAAGTCCTGCATATGTCTACATTGCTATTATTACGAGCGGGAAGACCAATAGCAAAATGTGTAATCTTTATTATTTTAAAACATACGAGCTACATTTTACTACCAAGATTATTTCACACTCTTTCATGTTTACACTGTAAGGGAAAAAAATCAATAACCAGAAGATCACCAGTGTTCATTCTGGACACACCACGAACAGCTAGTGTAGACCGCTGTCGGCGATCCTGAATTCCTGACAGCCAGAATCATTTAAAGGTGTCCCAAAGAAACACTGTCACACGGTCTTACGGGTGGTTTTTTTCTAACTACAGAGAAAACTTTTCAATGGTGAACGTTCGATGACGAGCCATCTAAATTAGTGAGTGGGAGCAGCATGGGATGTGTAATATACCAACTCCTACTTCTCCGGCACCACAGCAGTCACCCAGAGCACTCCCTCCGATGAGACCCTACAGGAAAGGAGGCTGACTGATTTGGGGAGTAGACAGATTTAAGCGGTGCCGGTATCAAGGAGTTCAGGGCTAATGAGGATTTGGAACCAAAGCTGACCTTCCTCATACTCTTTGAGCATTGGTGAGTGTGCCGTGCCAACTGATAAATGGTTACTCATGATATTACCAAGTTTCTGGATCACTTTATAGTCTCTGCACATGAAGAAAGCATAAAATAGGAAAAAGGAATGTTAAGTGACTAAAACAAACAAAAGCCAGAAAGGAAACTTTGAGTATCGGTGTGGGAGAGGCTACTGGGTGCCTGCACCTTATCCGACCCCTTTGGCTCGAAGGGACAGAATCCACATCTCTGGCAGCGGGCCAGAGCCCGGCCAGGCCCCAGCAGGGAGGGAAGGCCTCCGCACACCAGCCACACTCGCACACCGGCCACACTCGCACACCGGCCACACTCGCACACCCGCCACACTCGGGAAGGAGTTCTCCAGCCGCGCTCTGTGCCAGCAAAGCGCAGCTCACAAGGAAAGCGCCCCCAATGCTTCCCTACACGCCATGCTTCAACAGAGAAGAGGCAGTCTATGGGCCCTTTCCTCGTCTTCAAAATAGCTAACACTTTAACTATTATTACATATTATGAGTAGCAAAATATATGCAAAGCCAACCTGGGACAACCAGAAATGTGTTACCTGTGACCTAATTTGTTCATAGCACGTTCCAGGTCTCCCAACATCTGACTCCAAACCTGAACCAGCCCCCCAAACTCAACAACTGTCCCGTCAGCAGACACAGTCTCTCGCCTCTTCTCTCCACCACAGCACCCCACACCCCAAATAATTTCCAAATAATCAGAATACTGTCGCTCCTCGTTAAAAACGAAGACAGCTCACTGGCTCAGAATCCCGCGGAACTGCTGTAGCGAGCTTTCCCGCCTCCGCAGTCCGCACGTGGGCGGGACAGCTCTGGGGGAACGGTGCTGGGCAGCATCCCCACGTGCCAGGGTGTCCACACATCACCAATGTCCCCTGGGGACCAACACAGACGCCGTCGAGAACCTCTGCTCCTCTAACACCGAGAATTGAGCCTCTACAGGCTGAAGCTCCTGGGTTTGGCTTCTCTCTTAAGCGAATAAAATAACCTCTTCGGGAATAAACAGTCTTTCCATGGCTATGGGGCGTTCAAGGAACAGAGATGCCACTTTCTTCTGTGGGAGAGGAAAAAACTCGTTTCCTTCTACCCTCCTCAGCTCTCAGCTGGGACTCTGGATCAATAGACAGATTAGCATAACATATACCTTTCTTTCATATAAGTTACTTTTAATTTTTTTTTCTTTATTGATTTTAAAGAGAGAGGGAGGGAGACGGAAATAGAAACATTGATGTGAGAGAGCATCGACGGGCCGCCTCCTAAACGCCCCCACTGGGGATCAGGCCCACAACCTGGGCATGTGCCCTGACCAGGAATGGAACCAGAGAACCTCTTGGTGCACGGGTCGATGCTTAACCACTGAGCCATACCGGCCGGGCTCTTTCATATAAGTTTTAAGTGACCTGGGAGATTTTCTAAGGAAAGGAAGACCCCAAGAAGCAGCTGAACCTGAGCTTTTTGATGCTAGGTTTGATGAAGAGCAAAATGTGGCAAAACAGAAGAATACGAGTGAACAGCAAACAGTGAGCTGGGAGACACTTGGCAAAGCGTGTTCATTCCTCTCCGGGTCTGTCCCTTCATCTTAGGAGACAAAGATGCTCGTCTCCCCCAGTATGGGTCATATGACCTTTAGGGGAAGGTCAGAGAGCCCCTCCTGCAAATGCCATTTCCCAAACTCCTCTAGCTTGAAATATATGCCAACATGCCATATCTGGGGGTAGTTGCCCTAAAGCTTGCCAGCTGCCTGTCCTGTGTCTGGGAGCCCGCCACCCAGCATGCCACTACGTACACTGTGCCGCAGTTGGTGGGAAGCATCCCTTTCACTTTCATCTGTAAAGGTACAAAATCAACAAAAGGAGTCATCCTGACACTGGTGAAGTCCTCAGTTATAAAACAAAAAAATTCCTGACTGAGGATCACTGGCCATCATATGTGGTGGCCAGAAACTAGCAGGCGATATTTGAAGTTTTATTCATGTTCTAGAGAAGTCTTCTTTTAAACAGTCTTCAGTTGGTCATCCTAGGATCTAAACATCACCTGCTTCGACCCCCAGCCCCATTACTATGGGCCAGGAGGAACATTCCCCGTGATCTCAACTCTAATATAACACAGTAGCTTCTCTTCACTTTTTAATTACCACTACTAAATATGAGGTCAAAGTTATACAAACTAGAAAAATGATTACTGTCGCTTTCTAATTTTATAGTTAACTACATCACAAAGAATGCTAGCAAGCACTTCACTTACTCATCCATAAAATGGGGATAAGAGTAGCGTGCACCCCCCACAAGGCCAGATTAGTCAGTATCTGTAAAATGCTTGCTCACCACAGTGTTGGCTCGTGGTGGGAACCACATAAGTGTTTGTTGAATAAATAAAATTAACATCGCTCTGCTATTTGAAGAAGAAATTACAAGGTTCATGCTTGCGTTCCTCAGGTCACGTTGGTTGCATTTTCATGTGCTCTGTTTTTCTTTTGGTGGGAGAAGATGCAGAACCATTCTTCTGAAAAGTCCTCCTCTGTCTCAACTCTCAGACACACTCACACACCTAGAAAGAACCTTTCCAGAAACAACACCCTACCCTACATAATGCAGTGGTATGTATGTGTGGTTATGTCTATGTAAAGTCCGCTTTGTAACCCACTACATGGATTTCTCTACCAATAATCATGCCTTGACCCACAGTTTGAGAAGGAGCACTTTAGACCAGCATCCCCAGAGAAGTGGCATCACGAGACAGCAAAGAAAGGGTTCCAGAGTCAACAAGTTTGGGTGACAGTTTTCCTCACCTACTCTGACAACAATACAAGTCTTCAGAAATTCTGCAATTAAGAAATCTATCAATTCTGTAGAACTCCAAAGGCCCCAAACTTACCTGTGAACTGGGAACACTGTTCTTCCATTGTAACAGGTTAGCATCACCTAGCTTGAGGAACTGTAGCTAAATTTTATTTCTCAAATAGAAAAAACAAAAACATGTGCCAGGGAGAAACACTGTTCTTGTCTCAAAGTGCAGAACCCTGGGCCCTGGGCCTAAATCAAGGGCCGTGCTTAGGAATCCTGGTTCAACTCCATTAAGCAGTTTTTCAATTTCTTGGTAAAAGTTATAAAAAGTGGCCCCAATTGTTTTTCCCATAAAAAGAAATGTACTAGATAAACAAGTAGGATAGCAGACACTGAAAGTGCTATATAAATGCTAACAGCTTTGAAAGTGTTCTGTGTTTTTGTCTCACTCACCCATTTATTCAGTGATCTATGTAATAAATATGTATTGACTATCTACTGTGTGTGTGTGTGTGTGTGTGTGTGTGTGTGTGTGTTTGGAGGTGGGATGGTGTTTGGCATTTCTCCCCCACCCTGAGTTTTATTGAGAAATAATTTACCTATAATATTATATTCGAGCCCTGGCCAGTTTGGCTCAGTGGTTGAAGTGTTGCCCTGCGGACCAGAGAGTCATGGGTTCGGTTCCCACTAGGGGCATATACCAAAAAAAATAAAATAATATTATATTCGAGGTGTACAGCATAATGATACATGTATATATAACAAAACGATCACAATAAGTTTAGGTAACATTCATTATTTCACGTACAAAATTTTTCAATAAATAGTCTTTTTATTTATTTATTTATTTTTCTGTATTGATTTTTAGAGAGAGAAGAAGGGAGAGGGAGAGAGAGAGAGAAACAGCGATGAGAGAGAACATCGACTGGCCGCCTCCTGCATGCCTCCCCACTGGGGACTGGGCCCACAACCTGGGCATGTGCCCTGACCAGGAATCAAACTGGCGACCTCTTGGTGCATGGATTGACACTCAACCACTGAGCCACACTGGCCAGGCCAATAAATAAAGTCTTTTAAATAGTTAGTACTTGTTTTAAAACCATAAAGGAAGACCTTTGGATATTATACCACCTTTCTGCATGAAACTTCTAGAAAAAAACTTTTAGCTTACAAAAAGAAAAAGTATATGCCTATATTACTTACTCTTTATAGCATTAAAAGAAAATAACAAAAAATTGGGGAGGAGGAGTTTATTCAACAATAGGGAATTGGTTAAATATAGAAAGTGCCAGTTTTGTTGGATAACAGAAAAGTATATGATAACTGGGTAAATATTCCAAGATTGGCAGCCATTCATTATATTAGGAATATTCATTACGTGTTATTACTGGGGTGAGGCGAGAAAAGTGAAATAGAAAATGGGAACAAAAACCTTCCTGTTACAATATATATGAAAAGCAACAGGGACACTGGAATTAGTTGGTGTTTTAGGGCAGCTGTTCTGAAATTTGGGGATGCAAACATATCTCATTGGGGAAGGCTATTTAAAAATACAGGTTCCCTGGCCTCTCTCCTAGACATTCTGATTCTGAAGGCCACAGGGTGCCCACGAATCTGCATTTGTAATGACTACCCAGAACCTTCTGAGCGGGTGAACTGTGGACCTTCTAGTCCTTCGATGAAAATTTACTGGGCACTTGCCTGTGCCAAGTCCTGCTCCAGGTGCTAAAACAGAGCAGAGAATAAAGCCACACTGGAGAAGCAAGCATTAGAGTGGCAATGATTTTTTTTTTCATTCTTTTAAATTAAAATACTATTTTTCACATACATTTGAAAAAGAATAATAATTCAAGAGCCAAACTGTCCCTGCTGTCTGACTATTTTTCACATGTGAGAAAAACATATGAAACAGCTCTCTGGGCTGACCTAAGGCCCTGCAGCGAGGGCCCTGGCAGGGAGTGAAATCAGCTGGCCCTGGGGGGCCGGCAGCCACCTGGAGGGCTGGCATTTCCTGCCAAACCTGCGAGCCCTCCCAGGGATTAAGGGCAACAACTGGATATCAGGAAGGGTGGTGACAGAGAACAAAAAATGTGTTGCCTCACCTCTCAAAAAGCACAAGTGAGGAACATGTAGAAACTGTAGTCCCTCCCGCTGCCTGTTTCTGGCTGTTGACACTGACTGTACCCTGGGCCAGGTGGGATTTGTTCCCTGCCCTTCCTGCACCGCGTCATTCATTTCCTGACTTGGAATGTTAAAACTTCACTACATCCTGCTTTGGCCTTGTTTGTTTGTTTGTTTGTTTGTGGACACAAATTTCAGCTTCTCCAGGTTAGAGAAAGGCAGGGCCAAGGGTGGAATGAAATGCACCAACGGGGACCACTGGATCCCACTGGTCCTGCAAGGCATTTGGGAAGCTGTTGGTCATGTCGCCTGCCCACAAGCAAGCAGGCCTTGCTGCTTTGCAGTCGTCCATTTCCCCAAAATGGTATCCTGAAGGCATGTGCACACGGACACAGACACACACACACACACACACACACGCACGCACGCACGCACGCACACACGTGCGCGCGCACAGTAGTGCACCGCCCCCCAGTCTGCTTTGGCTCCAGAAGAAACAGGACCAGGCATAAGCTAATGAAAAACAAAAGACACAAGCCACATGGAACAAAACAAGTAAGAATTTTAAATACTAAAGTATTTTTTTCACCTACAAAGTAAGAAAGTACAGGAAAAAGTGGATAGCTGGAGAATTTTATCTAGCGAAGGAGTTTATACAACACACTTTTGAAGTTAAATTTAAAGTGATAAAACCATGAAAGCTAAACAATATCCAAAATTCCACCACTGAAGTGTTTCATCTCAGGTATTTTATATGAATTACTTTCAATTTACAACTAAATTCCGAGAAAAATTCTTTCGTTTCTACACTGTGTTATGTTTATTGCCCTAAGACCCTTAGGCCCTGAGTAACTTACAAAATAACATTTTATCCTGATTGTAATGTAAAATAACTTCCCAGCCTGTGCTGTCTTCAGTCCTAAAGAAAACAGAATCCTGAAGCTACTAATACTGGTGCAATGGAACCTCGTCATGAATAACTGGAAAGGAGCAGGGGGAGGCCCCACAGCACAGGCAAGTCATTTGTGCAGCTTTGCCAGGAAGCTGCAGTTTAACACTCCCCGGGGAGCCACCGATCTGCTCCCCACAGATGGTAGGGGGAAGGGGAGGAATAGACACATCCCCAGAAAAGTCTGGGTGACACAGGGAAGGTACCTGTGGGCGTGGCCACTACATTGGAGGGAAGATTTGAGATATTTAATCCCATAAACAAAAAGGCTCGCTCTCCCGTTTTTGGTACCCCTGGGACTCCAGTTGCTGGGAGCGTGCTCTCCTGGCTCCCCTGCATTTGACCGCAGGGCCCACGGGCAGGTGGACCCCACAAGACGACCTGATGGACTGCAACTAGCCAGATGCTGTACCGGACACCAGACACCGCTGTTCACCAGAATAAGCAACGGCATTTCTCTAGATTCTGGCAGGAGATAAATTATAAGGATTAAAAATCCTGTATTTATATCTTAAAATCATCAAATGAATACGCTGAGACAAGCTATCATGAAATTATTATGCTCAAATTTCATTAATCATGAATGCACATTTGTGAATAACTGTTGAAGTTTTTAAATGAAAGTTTTAATCAGCAAAACCTCTTTTCAAGTCCTTGGCAATGTGTGCTCTGACCATGCGGAACGTGACCGGAGCGCCAGGAAAGGATCCGTTCATCTCTCCTTCCCTCCCACCTTCCCCTCTCGCTAAAAAAAAAAAAAAAAATCAACGGAATATGCCCTGGGGTGAGGATTAAAAACAAAACAAAACAAAACAAACAAACAAACACAACTCCCCAAGTAGAGTTTATGGTAATTTTGAAATGGGATTTAAAAAGTCCCTTGAGCAGTCTCTCTGAATTACAGTTTCTGTTAGACCCAAGAGCCTAAAATTCTTGGAAAGTTCAGTTAGGGCTAACTCGAAAAAACAAATCAAAATCCATGCTTGATTTTTGGAAATCTTTCCTTTTAAAAAATAAGGACACGTTTAAAATGACTCAGCTTATTCAATATATTTGAAAAACAAATAACAAGACATTTATCTTCAGATTGAAAAGCCCTGTGTGCAGTGGACGGAAACGGGGCCACGTGCTAACTTGACAAGCTCAGGGGAGGCCTGCGTGGCGGCCTTGGGAACTCAGAGACCTAAGTAACCACAGGAGATGGTCTGAAATTAAAACTTTCCAACTAAAAGCAAGTCAGGGTGGGCAGTCATGTCCTAGGCTTGTATCTTCCCTGACAAAGGTCAATCTTTACCTTAACTGAGCCTATCTATTGCTTTTCTTTCTTTCTTTTTTTTTAATATTCCTGATAACGTACCTTTGGAAGGTCAGAGTAATTTCCTTTTTTTTTTTTTCCCAGACCCCCAGGGCACAAATCCCTCATTGTTATTGTTATCAAGTTCAATGTTAACTGTTAACTATCCTATACCCACCAAAGTAAAATAAGTATGTGTCCAGTCATTTTACTTTCTATCCAATCCCAGAGATTTCCCTGCTGTGCTTTCTCCCACCTCCCTAGTCTATCACCAATAGATTTAGTGTACCTGGTACACCTCCTCCTTTGACTGTAATGTATAAAATAAGGTGCAAAACTGCCCTTCTCTGGAGCATTTCTTTAATCCCTTCAGATTTTGCTTCCTGGCAACTGTCGTCAATTTGGTTCAAATGAACTCATTAAAATTCTTACAGGTTTAGACAATTCTTCTGGTGACAATGCCTACAAATAATACTTAAGCAACTGCATTAATTGCTTAAATTTAAGTTGCTTTAGACCGTTTTGACAATTTAAAATCTGTTTTGATTTTAGCATCACAAAATCTCTTAGCAGTCATTTAAAATAGAAATCCTTTGGGGCATGAAGATGATGGTACAGATAACTACCCATGAATCATGCGGCTGAATTTTATGTCCCAAAGCCAATGACTGAACTGAACCAGCCAGGCTCCTCTATGGGCCCACTAACCATCCCAGGAAGATGACAAGACCAGAGTGAATGAGGCACAGAGAAAAAAAACAAGCGAAGAAGCAACTGTCACTCCTTCGGGCTTGTCCTCACCCAACCTATCTGTTCTTCAAAGCTCTGATCATTTCCTGAGCATATTTCCAATGTGACCATGATAACATTCAGCTATAAAATTTATTCCCTCAACTCAGTCAAATGCAAGTGTGAAGGCGCCGTATCAAATCCACTCCACACCTGCAGAATCAACCTATGCAAACTGTCTCCAGTGTCTTGGTTGCTCTATTCTAGAACAGTACTTCAAACATAGCAAGCGCCCACTGAACATTTGTGGAAAGAATAAAATTCCATTTCTGTTGTTATTACTACTACTTGGCTGGAAATTGCTAAGTTTCTGTTAGGTGCAGAATTAAAACCACAAAACAGATTCCACTGACAAACCAGCCTTCCATCTCATTGGCATTTAGACTTGTCCAAGATACTGCTTCATTTTACAAAGGCTACAACTGCTCACGAGCAGGAAATGTGCCTTTTATTCTCTCTCAGAATCCCTAGCACAGAATGATGTTCAGCTGAGGTATGATACACGGGTCCAGGTTTCTAGGAGCCCAAGAGTCTAAGGTTCTCTCCAAGTGCGGGACACACAGGAGTCCTGCCTGGGCAGAGTCCGCCTCTCGTCAGTATCAATGTCCTCCGCATCTACCTCACTCCCACGATTTTAGACTTTGATGTTTGGAAACAGTAACTGGATCAGGAATAGCAACCTTATTGGTTCATAATTTTTTTCAGAGCTTGTCAACTTTAATTAAAGGAAGTGAAAAAGCCATATCCAGTATCCAAATCAGGCACGCGCGTTAGCATAAGTAGAGCTCACTGCCCAAATGGCTGACGTACTGTCCGCTAAAATCACTTCGCTTACCTTTGGAAGCTCCAGCCTGGCAGGGAAAAGGCACTTCTAACGTTAGCCAGTGGGAAGCATGGAGCCTCGCCGAGCCCTCCTGGCACAGGCCCTGTGAATCTGCAGCTGTCTCTAGCTCCCAGGAGACTTCCAGACCAGGCCAGCTCCTGCCCTAGCTAGTGAATGAGACAGTCAAGGAAGGTCAGCTGGGAATCCAGGAAGGAAGGACCAGGGAGAAGATTAAATCAAGTCTGGCAGGACACCGAGAGGTTGGGGTGGGATAAAAACAAACAAAGCTCTAAAAACTCATGTGTAAGTTAAATCCCATTATTGTGCCGAAGATTTGCTCAAGGTAAAAATAAAATTAGAATCTTTCTTCTCCAAGAATTTATAAATCCCTCTTCAAAGGCTGAAATGGAAATTACAAAATTCCATTCCTACTGATCTGCAAAAGCTTCATTTGAGTCACACAAAGTCCCAGCCAGAGTCTCTTCTGTCTTCACTATTAGAAGTGAGGGCCTACTGGGGACAAGCAGAGTGCTAGGGACACCTTAGGGAGAGGAGCTCAATAAGCACCTTCTTCACTAAACGAGGTAACAAAAGAGCATGTGCAGTCTTAATGAAGTCTCCCCAAATGCTCCCTTTCCTGTTTTCTCCTCCCGAGCAGTCTGTGTCCTGTGGGACTCTAGGGTTCAGCTGTCCCACAGGTAACTTAGGGCCGCATGCTGGCGGCAGGTTGACTGAGGAGCTGAATTTTAAATTGTATTTCATCTTCATTGATTTAAATTTAAATGACTTAGTGCAGCTAATGGGAAACTTTTCATTATTGTATTGGGACCTGACTCTACTTCTCCAACTAAATTCTTTTAAATGTAAATACAGATCAAATACAGATCCAATGAAACTATAAAGTTCAAAATGAGATGATATACTCTAAGTAAAATACACACCTCGTTTCAAAGACTTGGTATGAAGAAAACTGCAAAATATCTCAATACCTTAATATTGACTACCTGTTGAAATGACATTTCAAATAGATTCAGTTGAATTCATTATTAAATTAATTTGATCAATTAAAATTAATGTTTGTATGAAGTCTCCCCAAATAAAACTGTTATTAATATTCACTCGACTTGTTCCATTTATTCTTCCTAAAGTAGTTACTCAAAAAACTTTAAGTACATGCAGCTCATATTTCTATTGGACAGCACCACTCCAATCAGCTTGAACTTTCACCTTTATTTATTTATTTTTTTTATCCTCACCTGAGGACATTTTTCCACCCTTTGTTCAGGTAGAGTGGGAGGGAGAGAGGGGAACAGAGAGAAACATGGATGTGAAAGGGACACATCAAGTGGCTGCCACCCGCACAACCGACCAGGGCCGGGGACAAACTGCAACCGAGGTACGCGCCCTTAGCGGGAACCGAACCCGGGTCTCTCAGGACCGCAGGCCGACGCTCTAACCGCTGAGCCAAACCGGCCAGGGCTGAACTTTCACCTTTAAACTTTCTCTCCTGTCCTGGCTGGTTTGACTCAGCGGTTACAATGTCGGCCTGTGGACCAAAGAGTCTTGGGTTCGATTCCAGTCAAGAGCATGTACCTCAGTTGCAGTTTGGTCCCTGGCCCTGGTTGGGGTCATGCAGGAGGCAACCAGTCAATGTGTCTCTTTCACATCAATGTTCCCCCACACACACTTCTTCCCTCCCACTCTGTCTGAAAATAAATGGAAAAATATCCTTGGGCGAGAATTAAAAACAAGAACAACTCCCTCTCCAATTTTTTTGCGCATGTACTCATTTGGCAGTTGGATGAAATCTATGGACCCTTCAGAATGATGTAAGAATACAAAGGAAACCAACTATACTGAAATATAGTTTAAAAATATGTAAAACAAGATTATGATATAACTATGTTTTTTCTAAGGTAAGGCACGGAATGGCAATAAACAGTGGGGAGCCTAAGAACCAGTGTAATTTCTAAGCACTGGTACCCACCCACAAAGGAACCGTGATGCCGTTCTAAACTCCCGAGATGCCTTTGATGACAAAGTCCTGGGCATTGTTTATGCCGCTGTGGTCTGTTGCCTACACTCATAATTGAAGGAAATGCTCAAGTTCAGCTGGGGGTGAGGGAGAATGGAGACATCATCTTCACCCCACCCGAATGTGTGATGCCCTGATTTCCATCCTCAGAGCCCCTTGGGGATCCGTGGGCTCCAGGTTAAGAGGGCTATTTGAATACCTGGTGGGTTCCGGAGTCTGTTTGTCAAAGATGACCCCGTCCTTCGGATGTCATTGTACCTTGGCTCATTCCTGTTCATCTGGAGTTCATGACTCACAATTCCTGTTTTTCAGCACAACCAAACCTATACTACGAGGAAGCGCCTGCACTTGTTTTTTTCCGATACTTTTGCTCTCCAAAGGGGCAGGAAGAGCAGTAAGGAATGTATATTTAAAACAGTCTTTTGTTGTTGTTGTTAATCCTCACCCAAGGATATCTTTCCGTTGATTTTTACACAGAGTGGAAGGGAGGGAGGGAGGGAAAGAGGGAGGGAGGGAGGCAGAGAGAGAAACATCAATGTGAGAGAGACACATGGATCCCGCAATACTCCAACCAAGCCAGAGGTCAAACCTCTAACCCAGGTACATACGCTTGACCAGGAATCGAACCCAAGACCCTTCGGTCCAAGGGCTGACACTCTAAACACTGAGCCAAACTGACCAGGGCTTAAACAAAGTCTTTTTTTTTTTTTAATCCTTACTTGAGGACATTTTTCCATTTTTTGTTCAGATAGAGTGGGAAGGAGAGAGAGGAAAAGAGGGAGAGAGAAAAACACTGATGTGAAAGGGACATATAGAGTGGCTGCCACCCGCACGACCCAACCAGGGCCGGGGACAAACTGCAACCGAGGTACATGCCCTTAGCGGGAACTGAACCCAGGTCTCTCTGGACCGCAGGCCGACGCTCTAACCACTGAACCAAAAGGGCCAGGGCTTAAACAAAGTCTTAATGATGTTCGATAAAAGCAATTCTTTTGACCTAATGATTAATTTCTGTGTGTCAGAATGATCAGCAACCAGAAAGACCACATAAGTTTCAGTGGCACTAAATATAATCGCAGAAAGTTATTTCCCACTTATTTTCATTTACACACGTTTCTACAACACTTATTCTGTGCTAGGCACTGTTCTAAGAACTACAAATATTACAATCATAATCCTTAATACAAACCTATGAGTTCAATACTTTTTATTATCATCTCCTTTTTACAGATGAGGAAACTGAGGCTCAGAGAAGTCGGGCGACTTGGTCGAGGCCAAGGTGGAATCCCAGCTTGACCAGCTGCCTGCGGTGTTTTCAACAACAGAACTTAGAGGCTAAGTCCATACAAGTGAGCAAAGGTTACTGGCACCTCGTTCCCTTTGCTAAATCAGTGGCTGAAAAATTCAACCTAGAGGAAGGAAGGAAGGCCGCCACCTTTATACCCTCCGGCCTAGTCACAAGCAGCTTTCAAAATTATGCCCTGGCCAGTTTGGCTCAGTGGCTGCAGCCTTGGCCTGTGGACCAGAGAGTCCCGGGTTCAGTTCCCGCTAGGGGCACCAAAAAAAAAAAAAAAAAATCAAACCAAACGCCTTCCTTTGTCTGTGAGGAAAAAGAAAAGCTCCTCTGTATGGTAGGCAGCGAATGCTGGGGCCTGGCGTTTTTTCCACTCTTATCTAAAATATGTTCCAGGGGAATCTAGGCCCAGTGATAAGCCAAGTTTCGACTTCACCACACCAGCTTAGGAGAGATTACACACAGACTTGGGACTTAAGCAGAAGGGACACAGAAACCTCAGTTCCTCAGTCTAGTCCCTGTTGACACTGTTGCCAGGGCCGTTCAAGCGCCTGTGTCAAGGGTTGAGAAGTGAGGTTTCAGCGAAACCAGCCCTACAGGTGTATCCAGGTAGGCAGGGAGAGCGCACGTTCCTCCCTCCCTGAACAAACGGAGGTCTGTCTCCGCTGCGCAGGCTCCCGGGCCAGATACGCCTCACTGCGACCTCAGCGCACACACACTCCACCAGCTGCCACTCACCCCGCCACCGAAGGAGGGCTCTGAACGCCGGCCTCTAAAAGAGGCAGATAGTGTTACAATAACATCGATCTAGAAAGGCAATGCTCACTAGGTAAAATGTAACTACAGCAACCATCTTTAGGGCAGATCTAATCAATAAACATTTGTGGCTCTGGAAATCTGCTACCTTTGAAAAGGTCTTTTGGACTAATTTGAAAGCTTCATCTTGGCCGTGTGAAGTGCCATCCCCTTTCTGGAAAGACAGAGTCCCAGAGGCAGCTACAATATTAAATAAAATTACCTCATTTCCTCCAGAGAAATATTTTTTCCTCACCCCCACACTCCAGCACTCAAACACACAAAACTCCAGTACCAGGGGGCAAAAAGTCAGGCCCTTATAGGCCTGGATCATTCTCAGATTAGCAACCGTTGGGGAATGATCCTATAAGAAAAGATTATAAAGACTTGGGGTAATAACATTTTGGGGCCAGATGAAATTTGTTAGAGTTTGCACTTTTGTTTCTAAAAACCTCTGAAGTCATTTGTTTCCCACAGTTTTTCTCAGAAGCTACTTTGTGGGAAAGAAAGCCAGTTCCTAGGCGGCAAGCAGCCCCCGCCAGGGCGGGGCCACAGGCAGCCCCTGCCAAGGTGGCACATTGTCCCCTCGGGACAGCTACAGGTACTGCCGTGGAAAAACGTCTGTGACAGGCACACACAGCGTGGGTGGCAGGACCCCAGGCTTGTTTCCACACACAGGAAGAGTTCTGGCAAACTGACATGGTCATGTCCAGAAAGAGATGGGGGGGGGGGTTGTTTAGAGGGACAGTGGGGGAACAACATCATGATTTCATGATTTAAGGACACAGATTCTCCAACTAAACTGTCTCCCATTCAAATCCCAGCTCTGATTCTCCAACTAAACTGTCTCCCATTCAAATCCCAGCTCTGATTCTCCAACTAAACTGTCTCCCATTCAAATCTCGGCTCTGGCCCTCATCATCTGAGTAATCGTAGTCAAGTTTCCTCAATGCTCCCTGCCTCAGTTTCCTCATCTGTATGGCTGTTGTGAGGATTATAAGAACTGATATATGCAGGTACTTTGGGTAAGTGCACCTGTAACTACTTTTGCAATTCTCATGTGTTGTTTTGTAACATTTGTCTTCTTCTTCTTTTTTTTTTTTAAATCCTCACCAGAGGATATTTTTTATATTTATTTTCAGAGATTGGAAGGGCGGGAATGAGAGGGAGGGGGGTGGAAAGAGAGAGAGGGGGAGAGAGAGAAACATCGATGTGAGAGAGACACATCGACTGATTGCCTTCCACACGAGCCCCGACAGGGCCAGGATCAAACCTGCAACCCAGGTACATGCCCCTGGCTGGAATCAAACCTGAGACCCATCAGTGAGCAGGCTAACGCTCTTAACACTGAACACACTGGCCAGGGCACATTTGTCATTTTTAACATAACAAACGGTGGGATCAGTGTCTTCACAAAAAGATGGGAAAAAAGACAATGAGGCTGAGGAAACCAAGGAGCCTGCCGCTAACCCTGCAGAAGGTGACAGGGAGGATGCGGCCCAGGTGTCAGCTCTGCCTCCTTAACTCCCTTTCTCTTCAACAAAGACCAGGGGTGAGTAAAGAAAACATATTAGGTATATACTGTTTTAAACGAATACAAATAACCGTAGCTAATTACAGGTGCGAGTCCACCAGGTCAGAGTGGGAGGTGCACACTGAGGGCTGGCGCCTCGCCTCCCGCTGAGTCCCGTGGGCTGAGCAGGTGCAGGCCAGAGGCCGGCAGAGCACGGCCACCAACTAAGCCACCTGAAGCGAAGCTGAGGCTCAGGACAAGCCTGGGTGCTCCGAGGAAATGCCTCACAATTCCCTCGAAAGAAAAGTTTATCTTGTGGTTCTTCCTTCTCCAGACACCACTTCTTCATTCCTGGGATTGCCACGGCTTCTTTCTACTACCAGACGAGAACCACGGATCTTTTCAAGTGCCACCCAGACACCCCGCAAGAGTGGACAAGGAAGAGGAAGGAACGGGCTGCCGGTCACAGTGTTAACCAGGCAGGAGTGTTTGTTTGTTCTCTGGAGGAAGCAGAGTGGACAAAGGAAACACAAAACTCCTCTGTGTCAAAACACCAGCCGAAGATGACTTCCTTCTCGGCAGCCCTGTGTCAACCGCTCACAAATCCACAGCGGCCCTGGGCTCCAGCGTGTTTATGGTCACGCGGAGCCGTAAACGTGCCATCCTCCGAAACAATGCACAGCCATCTGAACGTCGCACAAACCAGGCAGGTCCACACGGGACATGTTGGGTATTGACGCCTAATGCTCTCTGAGTGAAATAACTGTGTTTCTCCTAAAAATGGTTAAACTAAAATAAATATCAAAGTGTTCCAAAGCCAGGTAGCCAGCCACTTCTTCCTATGACGCACAGCCACCTCGTAACTTTTTATAATGACTATGGGACAGGAACTACGTGCTTTTCAGTGGACTGACTTAAATCCTCTTTATACCAACTCTGTGAGGAATTTTAAACCATTCCCATTTTGCAGATGAGGAGACCGAGGCTCATAAAGGTTAAGTGACTGCAGGCTCACATAGTGTGCCGTCGGGCCCTGGTCAGTCCGGAGGCTGAAGTCGAAGACTGCCCCACATTCAGGTAAGGTCTCAAACAGCCCCCTCACGGCCCTTCAACAAGGGCACAAGCGAAAATCATTCAAGGTTTCTGAGCTCCAAACCTCAATCTCATTCTTTCCAACAAATCCAGACAGCACAGAGATCGATTCTAAAACTTTAAAGCAGGCATACTTTTTAAACAGTTAAAATGCGAAGATTAGCAATACTGTTACACAGTGGACACTCGTATCCTACTAGTGGGGTGTAAACTGGAGCCACCACCTTGGAATGCTCTGTGGAACCACCCACGGAATTAGATGAACGCATACTCTATGGCCCGGTCCCGAGAGAAATGCAAGTACATTGCATGTACACCAAGAGACACGGAAGGCCATAATGATAGCACCATTATTCATGACAGTCCAGACTCCGGGTGGCTCAGTTGGTTGGAGTGTCATCCCATACACCAAAAGTTTGTGGGTTCAATTCCAGACCAGGGTGAGTATAAGGCAACCAATCAAGGTTTCTCTCTCTCTCTCATCAATGGGAAAAATATCTTCAGATGGAGATCAGAAAAAAAGTAGAACATGAGAAAATGTTGCTCTCTTCATGCCATAATACTATAAAATGAAAATAATTGAACGATAGCTATATGCAATTTGGACAGACCTACGTCAAGCATAACGTTGAGGAAATGAAAGCAAGTGCAAAAGCATACATACACACTGAATGAACCCATTTACCCAAGTCCCAGAAGAAGTACAGCTCGTCGGGGGAGACAGGTCAGGGCAGTGGTTACTACGGGGAGGGCACGAGCCCGAGGGGTCTTCTTGGTTGCTGTCCCGGTCCAGTTCTAGCCTGAAGCCGTGTTCCCAGGTGGACGGGCTCTCTGACATCTCTGCACGGTGCACGGACGATCTGCGAGGCTCTCCTTCAGGTTACAGCAGCCTCCCCTGCCCACCACGGTCACTGCCAGTAGTCGCAGCTTCCTGCGGGCAACCGCACCACCCGAAAACATCAAATAGAAAATTCCAGAAATAAACAATTCATATGTTTTAAACTGTGTGCCATTATGAGTGGTGTGATGAAGTTTCCCTCCGTCCTGCTGCACTTGGGACATAAGTCACCCCTTTGTCCAGCGCCTCGAAGCCGCATACGCCACCCAATCATCAGTCGCTCGGGGGGTGGCCGTCTCAGTTATCATGCTGCCTGCCACGGTACCGCAGTGCTGGGTTCAAGTCACCCTTGTTTACTTCCCAGTGGCCCCAAAGCGCAAGAGCAGCGACGCGGGCGACTCACACCTGCTGCAGAGCAGCCGGAAGTGCTTCCTTTCGGGAAAAGGTGAGAACCGTACAGGAAGGTATTTTGAGAGAAAGAGATCACATTCACAGAACTTTCATTACAGGACATTATTATAATTGTTTTATTTTATTATTAATTATTGTTGTTAATCTCTTACTGTGACTAATTTATAAATTAAACTTTATCATAAGTATGTGTGCACAGGGAAAAAGCATAGCATTTATGGGGTTTGGTATTACTGGCAGTTTCAGATATCCACTGGGGGTCCCCCATTGATAAAGGGGGACGACTGTACCTCTCACTCCCTCCTCTCTAAACAAGTACGGAAATTCCTAAAACCTGTGAATCTAAACCAAATTGTTAAGAACTTGAACAAGAAAAAATTGGTATAATAAAAGGCATTCTTACACAAGTTCAATACTCCTAACATGCACAATTATACAGAGAAATTGCTTCAACAGCATTTTAAACAATGTTTTTATTCAATAAACACCTGTGTGTTGTGTCAAAGAGACACCCTTGTAATCCATCTCAAGAACAGGCGTACACATACAGTGCCTAGGGTTTGACATAACCCTTTTGCGGCAATAATGAAGTCATTTCGTATCTTGGCACAAAAATATACTGAGCCGGTATAAAAACAGAACATTCTATGTTCATCTCAGCGTTACTTCTGATAGTCCTACAGAAGATAACACGGTTCTACATAATATAGCCCATATGTTTGAAGTAAAAAACCAATGCCCCTAGTCCTACTGAGCAAAAATACTCATTGTGTCTCTTGAGCAGTGTAAAAAGAATTCTGGTGCTTCTTATATCTGCCAAAGCAGAACCTTCCAGGAGCCCGAGGGCATGGTGGCTCCAAAGGATACAGACCCTGGGACTGGACTAGCTGGCTCCTCCACCCCTTCATTTGATTAACTCTCAAAACTACTTCAAACTCACCCAAGCGCACTGCTTCTAAGCTGCGTCTAACCCCACTTTTCCCTCCATTGGGGTCCTTTGTCTTCTGCTCCTTTAGTCTGTTGTTCCTTTGCTATTAGCTCTGTACTCAAATTGTCATTCTAGAAAATTCTGCTTTCGCCTTCTTCTGGGAAAACCTCCAGCTCTCACTGAACCTCACACAATCAAGTCATAGTTTACATTTCAGATTCCTCGCGAGGGCTTTGTATCTCTGGAGAAGAGAGCTGGGGGAAGGGTGGGCAGACATCTGTCTTCAGCGTGGTTTCTAACCAAGGGATGCGTACAAACAATTCTGGGACAAGTAGGATGTCACTGACGCCTTTATCAAGTCTGTAGTCACCAAACAAAATAGAAGTCTCTCCCAGGGAACGATGCCAAGGGAGTGAAAAGTGCCTAATAATGATTGGATTACAATATTTTATCTGAAAATCACAGAGGAGAAAATCACCCAGGTTTGAAGCTGGGATTGTGAGTCTCCCTGTCCACACAAAATACAAAAGACTGACCTTTAGCCCTGGCCAGTTTGGCTCAGCGGTTAAAGCGTCGGCCTGCGGTCCGGAGAGACCCGGGTTCGGTTCCCGCTAAGGGCGCGTACTTCGGTTGCAGTTTGTCCCCGGCCCTGGTTGGTCGTGCGGGTGGCAGCCACTCGATGTGTCCCTTCACGTCGATGTTTCTCTCTCTCTCTCTCTCCCTTCCTCTCTCTCCCTCCCACTCTATCTGTACAAAAAAAAAAAAAGACTGACCTTTAGCAGAAGCAGGGAGGTAGGTCTCAGTACCCTTCCCACATTCCAATTCTCCCACTTTTCCCTATAATTCCCCACTTTGTTTCCATAAAATTTCCCTATCCTTCCTCCTATGTGGCCACAAGGAAAAAATTCTGGCAAATGACTTTAAATGCTCCACTTACACACACTCTTCATTTTCTGTGAATAACCATCACTCTGACTTTCTGTACCTTGTCTCTACACTGTAAGTTCTCGGTGGGCAGAGAACTCGGTGGACTCATCTGTCTTGTCCACGTTAAGGCAGCTCAGAGCACAGGCCCACCAGACGTGGCAGGCATCCACTTATAGAGGCTAGATGGATGGATCAGGTTCCTATTATGCTTTGAAATAACATGAAATCCCAGGATAACCTTTTGAACTTCTATGACACCATGCATCTTGGGACAAGGAAAGAGGGGTTACTCCTGTTTCCATCTAGCATACCCCAGTATCAAGCTATTTCTTCTTGCTGAGATGGAAAAGACAAACAGAACACTAAGTGGTCTCTGTCCCGTCAAAAAATTACTCAGTACAAATCTGTAGAAATAAAAGTCACTTGAGCTTGGAACTGCTCACCCAGCACGCATTTCCCCGTACCTCTTTGAATTCATTCAGTGATTCAGCCTGTCCCTTCCTGGGTGGTAGTTGCTATACTGTTCCTCTCAAGTCAAGGTCCTCAAGCAACACTGAACATGCATACATGAACTGCATGTACATTGTCAGCACTGAATAAATGACTGGGACCTTGAAGATTCCTGATGTAAGTTAAGAAAAAATATAAAACAAAAAAATCCATTGAAAACTCTGCACTCTGCATGGCTGGTTATAACAGCAGAAATACCTTTCTATATGTGCTGTGCTGGGTACCTTGGGAAATAATATTAAAATGGAGCCCTTTTAGAGATACCAAAGAGATAAGGAAGGTCAAGTGCCTAGACAGTCCCTCAAAAGGCACCCTGTGGAGGCCAGGTACCCTCACCGCCAATACAGTCAGGAGGTGAACTGACAATACAGAACAACTACGTCCAATCATGTACTTTTACGTTTCAGAAAACAAACTTTCCAATGAGGACAGACTCCATTCCTCTCCCCCTGACCTTCCCGTCAGGCTTCCCTTCATAAAGTGTCTGCCTGTTAAACATCATGAATGTTCCATTGTGCCAAAAGCCAGAAGCTTACATCAAAGGGCCTGGTTAGAGCTGAGAACTGGGAGCCACCTGCACAATCAGCAGAGTTACTTGGAAAAGCTTATTCTTCCAGTTGGGACAGTATCCGTGATCTGACAGCATAATCATCATCACAGGGTTGTGTTTCTTCCACTATCTTTCCCCAATTAGTAGTATCAGGATAAAAAATAAGCACAGTTGGCTTGTTTGTTCTTATGGACACTACTCTGAACTACATTATTCAAGTGTATTCGTTTTTCCAGCAGCTGTAAGCACGTGTATGCGCGCACACACAACAAACATACTTTCCAACTCAGTTATTCAGGAAAATGAGCTCTGTTATATCAAAACATCCATTGAAGAATCATGACACAACCCTGGTCGGTTTGGCTCAGCGGTTAGAGTGCCAGCCTAAGGACCAAAGAGTCAGGGGTTCAATTCCCAGTCAAGGGCACGTACCTGGGTTGAAGGTTCGATCCCCAGCCCAGTTTGGGGTCATGCGGGAGGCAATAAATTAATGTGTCTCTCACACTGATGTTTTTCTCACACACACACCCTCCACTCTACCTGAAAACCAGTGAAAAAATATCCTTGGGTGAGAATTACAAAAAAAGAAAACATGATACATAACTGGCCAGGTGGCTCAATTGGCTGGAGCATTGTCCCATGCACCAAAAGGTTTGGGGTTTGATTCTGGTCAGGGTACATCCCTAGGTTGAGGGTTCGACCCTCTGTCAGGACGTGTACAATAACACAGCCAATCAATGTTTCTCTCTTTCCCCTTCTTCTCTTTTTAAAATCAATGGAAAAATATCCTCAGGTGTAGATTAAATTTAAAAAAAAAAAAAAGAATCATGACACAATGGGTAGAGAAATTAGGTTTCATCTTAGGAGCAAGCAAAAATGAACATTAAAGAAATATCAGTGTTTTATTAACAATGTGTATCAAACAATGAAATCATTTGTTCCAATTTCTGTTGTTAAAATAATGACAACCCAAGGTAAATAGGGCAATGCATAACTTTTCCACAATAATTATTTTTTAATTTTAAGACAAAAATTAAGCCCTTTACAGGCACTGTTTTACTTAAACTCTCACAACAACCCTAAACGCGAGGAGGAAAATTCCCTCTGCCTGCCTTTCCACCACTTATCTCAAGATCATGCACACAGCAGGCACCTAATAAAATCTGTTGACTGGAGATCAACTTTTTTTTATATGTTAGACAAATGCAGCTCATAAAACTCAAGCAACTCGTCTGAGACCGCAGGCTGGCCAGTGGCGAAGCCAGGCTGCCAACGTGAGTCTGGCTGCCGAACTCTGGCGCATGACCGCTGTGCGTCTGGTCCGTCCGACAGCACTTGCAAGAGTGTTAAGATGAGCCCTGACCACATCACATCACTGCAAAGCAGCTATGACATGCCACCCTGCAGACAGAAACAAACACAAGTTTCACCCATTAACCAGTAACTGCCCTGACATGGCCCTCACTCTCCGTCCACTGTCCCTTTTACGGTGAAACTCTGCCCCCAGTAAGTACCTTAGCACCAGAGACTGATGGGAGAACCTGAAGACCTTCGGGACTTGAGGGAAGCCAAGCCACTGGCCTTCTGAGAGCAGAGCCCCACACTGCTGGAGGAAGTCACCTCCATACTGACAGCAAAATCAGACCCGAGGAACAGGAAGAAGGGAAAGGGGCTCATGTGAGTCACCCTGACCCTCAAACAGGCCTCAGATCTCTAAGACAGGGAGTCAGTCAAAGAGAGAGAACTTTTCACAGAGCAGGGGCCCGAATCACTTGCTCCTCTCTTACCAAGAGACACAAAGAATGGAGTCTCCTTACATCCACCGGAAAATCTCTCAATCTCTCTCTCTCTCTCTCTCTCTCTCTCTCTCTCTCTCTCTCTCTCTCTCTCTCCATCTCAACAGCTCACCCCCACCACATCCTCTCATCGGCTCCCACCTGTAAGGCTCCATGAATCTCCAACAAATTCATACCAGTGAGTAACTGGTTCTCCTTCCAAGGTAGAATCTTGCCCTGACCTTCCCTCCTTTCCAAATTTAGGCTACTGAGCACTAACTCAGCTCAGGCAGATTTTTTGAGCAGCTGCACACCTTTATCTTCCTAAACAGAATCCCTAAGAATCCTGCAAATCCTCAAGTTGATTCTGGATTCTCTTCTGGGGGACTCCCTGAGGATGCCCCTTTTTGATGTCTGTCTGCCTTCTGAAGACACCCCAAGTCTAGCAGATTTACAGTACTCACTTCTTAGAGGTACAGCTAAGTAAAAAATGCAAAGAACCTCAACAAGAAGTTGGAAATATCTGCATCCAAATCACCTATTCTGGATGCTCATGGCACCAAAGACTGTTTCGTGGAAACAAGTACGCTTGGCCAAAGCCCCAGGACATAATTAGCCTTCTCTAAACCCTTCCAAACAGGCCAGAACCTACTGCATGTATTTTCTTAGCCAAGAAACAGATACAGGGTAAATGATTTTCCACTAAGCATCTTCCAAACAGATGCAACTAACTGATAACTGTTCCCTCTGCCCAAAGCAATGGAGACTAGACAGACAACAACCCTGAGGGTAGTTCAGTGTTTTAAAAAAACTTCCATCCTTTGCATCCCATCCTCATGATTTCTGCCACATTTGAGTCCAAATTCTAATATTCCACCTTAGCTTTTAAGAAAAAAGGTTTCCTTTATATAAGGAAATGGTCTTTAAATGAAAACTTTTTAACACCTCTATAAGAAGATATATCGGATTAACTGCCTTAATAAAAATAAGGTAACTCCAAAAGCAAATACAATGAAAGCCAAATGACATTACAGCCTAAGGCCTCTCCACTGCGCAGGGAGATCAGCCCATGCTAAGGGGCGTAGGAATTAATGGGAAAGGGGGAAGGACCGAATCTGAATTCAGGCAGGAACTGCAGAGAGAAGACAACAGCTGGGGCTTCATTTCAGTCTGCTCTTCACTGCCGGAGATGTTCGCATGCAGCACAGCTTACGGTGGGCCTCTTCTCAGAGACAGGGCGTTATCAAGGCCACAGCTTTCACCCCAAGTGACCCACTGGGGCATGGCTTCCCCTCGAAACGTCCAGCTCTGACAGCGTCAGTAGTCATATCTCCTTTCTATTTTCTATTTTCAACCTAGGATTTTGTACAGCAAACCAGCAGTAATTTTCTAGCATCTGAGATGTTAAACAGCTGACAGATGATGGCACTGCCGACACACCCCGGCACTTCTGATCCGGCTGGGTCAGCCAGCATGGAAGCGGGAGGCCTGGGCCAGGCACGCGAACAGAAGCGAAAGTATGTTAGCGAGACACAAAAACAGCGAGGTGTTCTTTCTTCTGCAGTACTGACCTTCAACAGCTCAGGGTCACACCAAAGTGGTAACACCTTGGGTGCTTGTACCTGTTTCCCAGACTTCGGATGAAATGTCTGTTTTCCTGAAGTTTCTCCGTTTTGAGATTAGGAAGGAAAGGGCGAACCTGGAGATCGTGACGACTGAGCGCAACCGCCTGGGACTGACCCTCGTCGCGGGCACTCCCTAGCCCTCAGTTCGCTCACCTGAAAATGGAGATAATCTGCTCAAGGCTATTTTGGGGATCAAATGAGGCACTGGACTTAACATGTCTGGCATAGTACCAGACTCACAGTGGCTTCTCTCCTAAAACCCATGAAAAAATATTAGTTTTAAAAAGCCACAAAGATCCATGAAATTAATATTGAGTTGGCACTTACTTACGACATGGCCCACGCTACATGGTTAATATGGGCAGCCTCTGTTCTAAGTGCTACACATGCACAGATCCATTTACTCTCACAGAGACCCATGAAGGCAGCACCAGTACTGTTACCATTTTACAGATGAGAACACTGAGGCAGAGAGGGTTAGTGACTTGCCCAAGGTCACAGGGTTGAGCAGCAGAGTCAGGAATCAAACCAAGGCAGTCGGGCTCCGCAGCTCACAACTCCTAACCCTCCGTGCTGTGCGGCCTCTGAAATGCCAGAGAAATCACTGAAAGAGCCCAAATAATGAATAGAGGGATAATTACACAATAAAACAAGCACAGTAAAATAGTTATGGCAGAATCTGTCAGCAAGCATCTGGGGTTTCAACTTTGCTGTATGTTTCAAATTCTTCATAATGAACTGTTGGGAAGAGAGCAAGGAAGAGCCGGAATATCTAGTTCCTGCTCCAAAATGGTAGACCACTCAAGAGAGGATCTGCCAACAATGCCACGGTGAGCGGATTAAAGGAGCGTGTCCCGGTCCGACTCTCCAGGCCACAGAATCGTTACAGGTTACTCCAGTGGGTCGAAGGCCAGGAAAGAGAGAGCGGCACGTGGCTGGCCACCGGGGTCCTGCGCCAGCTCTCCGAGAGAAACCACCTCCCAGGGAAAGTGTCGTGGAAATGCCGGGCCAAAGCAGTCATCTGGAAACCGTTTCTTGACACTGTACATGCAAACAGCTTCTGCTGCTTCTGAACCGGCTACGAAGGCAGTGGTCCAGCCAGGCCCATCTTTCAGTGCTGGCTAGCACCCAAGACAAGTGAGAAGAGTTCGGCTTCTCAGGCACTCCGAGGAGTACCCGCTCGTAAAAGCCTCCCAGGGAGGGCAAGGCAGGAAAGGCCGAGGAGCGGGTCTCACCCCGGGCAGCTCAGCCGGCAGCTACCAGGGGGGAGGAAGGGGACAGGTCTGTGTCTCCAGAATGCACCCATGACTGCTGCTCCACATACTCTGAGGAGATAAACCCTTCGACTGAAGGCCTCCCTCCTTCTAGACTGGGTCTCGGGCTAGGAAGGGAAGGGAGAAATGGAAGGAAAAGATGATAAGGAATTAGGGGATGACATGTTAGGCATGTCCATACAGAGTTGGTAAAAGTAGAAAATGGTACCTCATTTTGAAAGGGCAATTCAGCAATGTAATAAAAATATAAAATGTATTTACGCTTTGAGCCAGAAAGTCTAGTACTGGGATCTTACTTTGTAAGTACAATTATATGTGCACGAGGGTCAAGGTCCAAGGATATATTGCTCATTACAGCAGTATGTGTGAAAACAACGCCTGGAAAGAACCTTGATGCTCTCCAGCAGGGGACCGGTTAAATAAGTCATGTCTGGAACAGTGACATGAAGGTGAACTGCACGTCACTGAAAAGAACAACGCCAACCTCTGTGCTAACAGAAAGGGGATCTGAAACAGTTGTAAACATTAACTGATAATAATGAGCAGAAACTGATATAAACATACCATCAAAAATACACAGAGTACACACATACAGGTATGTACTATGTTTTCTATTTCTATTTTTTCTGTGTATTTATTTAAAAGGAAGGTGGAAAAGGGAAGCAAAAAAGAATATACTTGTAATAGTATGAACAATTTCTAGACAAGAAACCATTCAAGGTGTTTCCATCTAGGAGAATTGCAGAAGTCTGTGATCAGAGACTTTTCACTCTATACCCTTTGTAGCGTTTGAATTTTTTAGTCCACAGCTATACTCTTTTATTGCTTTAAATAAAAGTAATTACATATGGCCCTGGCCAGTTTGGCTCAGTGGTTAGAGCGTCGGCCTGTGGTCCTGAGAGACCCGGGTTCGGTTCCTGCTAAGGGCACGTACCTCAGTTGCAGTTTGTCCCCAGCCCTGGTTGGTCATGCCACTTGATGTGTCCCCTTCACGTCGATATTTCTCTCTCTCTCTCTTCTCTCTCCCTCCCACTCTATCTGAACAAAAAAATAGAAAAATGTCCTCGGGTGAGGATAAAAAAAAAAAGTAATTACATATGGATATTCCAAATCAGACTATTGAAAGGGTCTTTTATATAGCTTCACAGTATATTTATTGTATTGTTTGAGTTTGTACTGAATTATTTCTTAAGCAGTTGTGACAATTGCTGCAAACCCTAAAATACTGCATATTTGTGCGGGACTTTGAAGTTCGCTTTCACATGCATTACTATTCTTAAGATCTCCAAGACAAAAATGTGTCATTTCCACGGACATTCTGTGAAGGGTCTCTTGAGTAATTAAAAAGCAAAGTCTCAGGCTGTTGATTTTTGGAAATCAAGTTGATTCCTATGGTTTCCAAATGATTAAAACTCATTCTTCTATAAAATCATAGGTCACCCATTAAGTACATATAGGTCTTTCAGTCCATACAGGTGACGCAATGCAGAACACCCTCAGATACTGCACCTGCATGCTGAGATGGTAAGGTTTTGAAAATATATTTAACTGATGCCCTTTGGTTGCCAGTAAAGACATGCAGGACTAAAATCATCACCAGCCAAGAGGCCACTGATGAAATATGATAAGGCCCCATTGCTTGTTTAAAATAATATTTGATTCATACGGAAGGTGGCAGCTTACTTGGAACTTAATCAAAACATCTCTGAGAGCTTGCTGCAACTGAATGCCTACCATGTGTTAGATATTTCATAGGTCTCCCTGAAATCGAATACAATTTACACAGGATATAACTAAAGGGAGGAACTGCTAAATAATTTGCTGTATTAGCAACATTCAGCAAAAGGCTGAAACCTAATCCAAAATAGTTCACATGAAACAGTGCAGTTTTATAATACTGAGGCCCTTCCAGAGCCCACGCAAAGGAAGGCGCTGGTCTCAGGGAGAGAAGTGAGGCTGGAGCCCGTCAGGAGTCTCCCTACAGCTTCGTGTTCCCTCACTGCACACCAGTGTCGTCTACACGCCAAAAACATGGCTTTCGGTCCCGCCCGTATCCGTGACCCTTTCATTGGGAGCAGGAACATATCTCGTGTTGGAATTAGGAGAACTTGGAGCCATCGAGTCGTCAGCTTTGGGCCTGTCCAATCCACTGGAGAATGTTGAGATGAGATGCCGGCAGCAGCTCCCTCTTCCCCCAGCTGTCAAATTGTCTTCAGACACAGCCAAATGCCTCCAGGAAGTAAAGCTGTCACTGACCTAGAGAAGCTGAATCACTTGTTCGGTTTGCCCCCTGAAGTGCGGAGGGAGGGCTCTGATTGGCTGGCTTGCTGCTCAAACCTGGGCGAATAAGCTACGGCAAGCTTGCGCTCACAAGGTGACACCTCGACAGACTTGTGGTCTAAGGGGCCAGTTTCCAGCAGTAGACAGTTGCCACTCGACCGCTGCCCTGGTTTTCCCAGAAGCTTTTCCGTCATCCTGTCCAATGCCGCAGGCGCTAGCCACAGGTGTCAACGAATCACTTGAAATACAGTTACTGCAACTGAAAACTACATTTTAAATTTTATTTCACTTTCATTAAGTTATATTTAAATAACCACATGTAACTATTGGCCACCAAATAGGACAGACAGCACAACTCTAAGTATTGAGAGATTTCAGGTTCCTTTAGAACAGCTGCTGGGACATAGTAGGTGCTAAATAAGTATTTATTGAATTAATGAATAAATGAATGGCCAAGGCTGCGCCAGAACCCAAGAAGGAAAGGGTTACTAGACAACGTGAGACGGCTCCAGTCTAGGGAGAATGGACATCAGCAACAAAGAATCAAGAAGGGGGCCAGTCAAGACAGTGGAGTAGGTGAATGCTGTGCTCGCCTCCTCCCACAACCACATCAAAATTACAACTAAACACCCTGGCCGGTTTGGCTCAGCGGTTGGAGCATCAGCCGGCGGATCAGAGAGTCCTGGGTTCGGTTCCTGCTAGGGATACATACCAAAAAAAAAAAAATTACAACTAAACTACAGAACAACCGTCACTGAGAATCGCAAGCTGAACAGAAGACCTATGACAAAGATACACAAGAGAAGCCAGAGCAAGACTGGTAAGAGGGGCAGAAACAGGTTGGCCGCACACCCACATTGGCGGCTGCAGACATCTTCCCTAAGAAGCGAAGGCCCCGGCCCAAGGTTCCAGGGCTGGGAAGAGAAGTCCCCATAATATATAGCTGTGAAAACCAGCAGGGATTGTGGCTGAGTGAGACAGGGGCTACAGTAGAGTCCCAGGTGATCCTCTTAAAGGGCCCATGCACAGACTTACGTGGATTCACCTGCTCTGAGCTCCAGCGCTGGGGCAGCACCCTGAAAGGAACGAGGGACATATGCGGGGGAACTGAATTCTCTGGATTCAGAACGAGAACTGGAGGGGCAGCTTTCTCCCAAAAAGAAGTGCTGGCAGAGGCTGCTGTCCTTTGCTGAGCCCTCCCCTGCAGGTGCAAGCAGGGACCACATCTGAGTGTCTATAAACCCAACTAACACCCTTAATGCTGCCCTGGTGATACCCTGAGAGCTCACCCCATCCAACTTGTGGGCACACCCAAGCCACATCTAGTGGCTTTTCCATATAAATGGTCTGTCTTGGCTCATGTTATGGACTTCCTAAAATCTCTCAAAGGTTCACAAACCCCAAACAAGCAGCATCTGGCCTCAGCGTACCACGTACCTCTTCCAAGTGGCCCCAAGCCTGACACTAGCTACAGCCAGCCTCAGTTTATAGCATAGCCTCTCCCAGAGACTTCCAAGCCCAATACAAGTGGCAACCATCTGCAGATCACTTTGTAGCTCATACCAGGTGGCCCTGTGCCAGGGCATAGGTATTAGGTGACCATGGCCTACGTCAGAAACCCTCCCTAGAGGCCCCAAAACCAACACACCCAGTGGCCAGTTTCACACCATGCCAGAGCACCACCCAACCACCTTACACAAAAGATACACTCAGAGAGTGCACTCAGCAGGCACCAGAGCCCTTAAAGCGAATCCTGCTCTGTAGGGTCAGCACCTGAACAACAGCTCCTGCACTGCAGTTACAGCCAGTCCTCACAACCAATCCGCCGATGGGCCCTCCCACTGCCTGCCAACAGCAACAGGAGGGAACACACAACCCACACAGGGGACATACCTGGAACACCCAGCTCAGGAGGCCAGGGAGACTGCGCCACTGGGCCCCAAAGGACACCTACTACATAAGGCCACTCTACCAAGACCTGGAGATGTAACAGCTCTACCTAATTCATAGAGACAAAACACAGGGAGGCAGCCAAAATGAGACAAAGAAACATGTCCCAAATAAACTCCAGAAAAATAACTAAACAAAATGGAAACAATCCATCTACTAGATGCAGAGTCCATAACATTGGTTATAAGGATATTCAATGATTTTTTGAGAACTTCAACAAAACATAGAAAACATAAAAATGGAGATTAAAAAAATATAAAAAACAGTCAGGAATGAAGAATACAATATTTGAAATGAAGAATACATTAGAGGAAATCATCAACAGATTAAATGAAGCAGAGGATCAAAGCAGCGATCTGAAAGAGCGGAAAACTCCCAACCAGAACAGAAAAAATAAAACAGAACCCAAAAAAATGAGAACAACATCAAGCATAACAACATTCACATCATACGGTACCAGGAGATGAAAGAGAGCAAGGAATTGAAAACCTATTGGAATAAATAATGATGAAAAACTTCCCTAATCTAGTGAAGGAAACAGACATACAAGTCCAGGAAGTGCAGAGAGTCCTAAATAAGATGAACCCAAAGAGGCCCACAGCAAGACACGTCATAATTAAAATGCCAAAGGTTGAAGACAAAGAGAAAAATCTTACAAGCAGCAAGAGAAAGATGGTTAGTTATTTATAAGAGAACTCCAAGAGACTGGTAGCTGCTTTCTCAACAGAAACTTTGCAGACCCTAAGGGACTGCATAAAATATTCAAAGTAATAAAAAGCAAGGACCTACAACCAAAATAATTCCACCCATCAAAGCAATCATTTAGACTGCAGTGGTTCTCACCCGTCCTAATGTCGTGAGCCTTTAATACAATTCCTCATGTTGTGGTGACCCTCAACCATAAAATTATTTTTGTTGCTACTTCATAACTGTAATTTTGCTAATGTTATGTCTTAGGAGGCCCCTGTGAAAGGGTCGTTTGACCCCCAAAGGGGTCGCGACGCTCAGGTTGAGAACCACTGATTTAGCGTCAAAGAACAGATAAAAGGGCTTCCCAGACAAGAAAAAGCTGAAGAAGCTCATTACCATCAAACCATTATTATGAGAAATGCTAAAGGGACTTCTTTAAAAAGAAGGGGGGGGATGACAAATATGAATAATAAAATGGCAATAACTACATACTTATCGACAATTACTTTAAACATAATGGATTAAGTGCCCCAATCCAAAGACAGGGGTTGGCTAAAAGAATAAGAAAATAAGACCCTTACATATGCTATCAACAAGAGACTCACTTCAGATCGAAAGGCACACACACACTGAAAGTAAAGGAATGGAAAAAGAGATTTCATGAAAATGAAAATAGAAAAAAAAAAATCTGCAGTAACAATACTTAAAACAGGTAAACTAGACTTTAAAACAAAGGCTATTAACAGGAAACAAAGAAGGACCCAGCAATTCCATTTCTGGGCATTTACCCAAAGAAACACAAAACACTAATTCAAAAAGACACATGCATCAATATATTCACTACAACATTATTTACAGTAGCCAAGATATGGAAACAACCTAAGTGTCCATCAATAGATGAATGAATAAAGAAGCTGTGGTGCATATATACAATGGAACATGACTCAGCCACATAAGGAATGAAATCTTGCCATCTGAAACAACATGGATGGACCTAGGGTACTGTGCTGAGTGAAAGGCAAATGCCACATAAGTTGAGTTATATGTGGAATCTAAAAAACAAAATAAACTAACAAAATTACAGATACAGAGAACATTTTGATGGTTGCCAGATAGGAGGAAGGATTGAGAAGGATGGATGAAAACAGTGAAGGGATTAAGAAGTACAAATTGGTAGTTACAAAATAATCATGAGGATATCAAGTACAGCATAGGGAATATAGTCCATAATACTGTAATAACTATGTATGGTGTCAGATGGGTACTAGATTTATCGGGGTAACCACTTTGTAAGTTATATAAACGTCTAATCACTATGTTGTACACCTAAAATTAATACATGTCACTTGTAATTGAAAACTAAAAAAGAAAGAGTCCTGGCCAGTGTGCCACAGTTGCTGGTTCGATTCCAGATCAGGGCACATGCCTGGGTTGCAGGCTCGATCCCCGGTAGACAGAGTGCAGGAGGCAGCAGATGAATGTTCCACTCTCACATCAATGTTTCTCTTTCTCCTTCTCCCTTCCTCTCCCTCTAAAATTTAATAAAAATATACTTGGAAGGAAGGGACAGAGGGAGGGAGGGAGGGGGGAGATCAGGCAGACAGAAGTAACCCATGTGTCCACTGACAGATGAATGGATAAACAAATTTGCATAGACTTATAATGGAATATTATTCAGCCCAAAAAGAAAGGAAATTTTGACACGTGGATGAATATTGAAGACATTATGTTAAGTGAAGTAAGCTAGTCAAAAGATAAATGCTGTAAGATTCTATTTATATGCAGTACCTAAAGCAGTCAAATTCATTGAGATACAAGCCAGAATGGCAGCTGCCTGGGGCTGGGAGCAGGAAACAGGAGCTGACATTTAAAAGATGAAAAAGCTCTGTAGATGGATGATGGTGACGGTTGCACAACAATGTGAATGTAATTAATGTCAAAGAAAGAACTGTACACTTAGAAATGGTTAAAATGGCCATTTTAATGTTATGTATATTATACCATAAAAGAAGGAAGAAAGGAAAGAAGGGAGGCTGGGGGCGGGGGCAAACCAGGAAAGCTTAATGCTTGCTCACGGTTCTTCGTGCCATCCTGTTTTAACAGTATACACCAAGCCCTTTGCCATGGAACTCTGCAGTGCTTTCTGATGTGGATGGAGTACACGTTTCTGGACCATGATGCCCAGTTTGGCCAGTGGGACGTTCCCAGGCATGACGAGCAGAGGCTTCAGCTTCAGGTGTGCGTTTGCAGCCCAGCTAGCCTGCTTACCTCTGGTGATTCACCACGAGCAGAATGTGTCAGAGCAGCTGCTAGTCAGAGAAGCAAGCGGGAAAAAATAACTGCAAACCCCAACCCAGCCCCGTACTCAGGAGCCAAGACCAGCCTGGGATAAGCCACTCACAAACCTGTGACTGAGAGAAAGACATCCTTGTAGGCTATGGGTTTGGGAGCAGTTTCGTACACAGCAGGTCTGTAGCAAGAGCTACCTGATAAAATGCGTTTCAATGGTCATGACTGCCACCAAGAGAATGGTCAAAGAATAATGAATACTTGCCACACGAGTGCTTACGAATCAACTGCATTCTAGAATTAGATGCATCAGTTCTTTTAAATATAAGTCCCTGAATTATGCAGTTACGAATCACTATTTAGAAGGCCCACTATGCCTCAGAGCCTTCAAGAAGGTGGGTCCAAGGTAGAATTGTGCTTCATTCTTAAGGGCCTGTGGCTTATGGTTTTAAGTGACATTGAAGCTGAGGATAACAAATCCTGGCACCTCTCAGAACCCATCATCATCCCTGGAGACCTCTGATTGTAAGGATCCAGTCTGAAACGCTCCCTGAAGGACTTCAGGCCTCATTCAACATTCTCCTTTGAAAATGTCTCCTTTCAGCAGCCCCGGCAGTCACTGTGCTGGCAGCCAACCATCTCTACTATCTGAGGCCCTTCACACAGAAAGGAAATTAAATCTGCATCCAAGTCAAGCAAACGTTTTCATGCAATTCAAAAAAACCAAACCATGGAAAATCGCAGGCTCTCAGGAGCCCCGGCATCGTGCAGATACACGAGGCGGGCTCAGGCGCACCCTCATGTCCTCAAGAAGGGTGGCCTCCCGCATCCTGCGGGCGGGGCCCTGCCTGGCTTCCTGCCAATTGCCTCCCTGGGCTCGAACCAGCTCCACGCCCAACCCCAGCTTCCCTTCACCTCTGTGCCCAGTGGCCAAGGAGGCAGGCGGTTTGGAAATTTCCCACTCAGGGAATAAATTTCTTACCCTGCGATGGTCCAAGTTCAACACAGCTTCCTCTTGGGCACCTCAATAATCACGCTGTACCCAACAAGGAGGAGCAGAAGCAAAGCCCGGGGGCAACTGGGAAAGGCTGAGAAGGGCAGCATGGGAGAAAACACTGATTCAAGGACATGAGGGCGAGGGGCGAGTAAAGGCTTTCTCGGTCCTGCTGCCTCCATCCCAGCAGCTCACCTGAACCCTAATTCTGCCACATCCCAAGGCAAAGTGGTTCCTGCCCCTGCTTTGGAGAATTGACATAAGGCAGCAGACAGGGACACATACCACAGCAGCAAAGAAAGAAGGGAAGGAGAGAAGCCCATTAAAAGAGAGATTTAAGACAAAGCTATTGTTGTAAATATAAATGGTTAACTATTGCAAAATAAAAAGTTAAAATTGTCTCACCACTGTTAGAAAGAGGTGCACCAAAGACGAAATTTTACTGATTACACCTCAACAATTTTAAACGTTTGTGATGCAGTGAGTTCCACTGCCCAGTGTGTACATCATACGCACGTGACACACACCTTTGTTTCTCCTTTTATTTGAATTGTAATTTAATGAATTAAGTAGGTATTCCTTTTAACTTAATTTCTCTTATGTAACCTCCTGGGCAGTCAGCACTGTCTGACCTTTACTTGCCTAGCACCATTTTATTCCCGGATTTTTATTTAAAGTTTCAATTCAGCCTGACATTTCACGGATTCCTACTAAAATCATTATGACCCCTCTGGAAGGTTAGGGTTGGGTGAGAGAGGCTGCTAATGTTGAGAACGATGACGACGAGGAAGGGAACATCAGGCGAGAAATCTTACACTCAACTGTTCATGGTCGTTTCTTCAGTGCATGTATCATACGGTCCTCAGAACAACACAAAAGCATGCTAATATTACTCTAATTTCATATAAAGGAAAATAAGCTCCAAAGTGCTTAGGCATCTTGACTGGGGTCACACGTCTGGTAAACCGTGGTGCTCGGATTAAAGTCCTGTTCTCTGAACAACAGCACCAGTGTCCTGATTTCCAGATGGGTGCCAAATACCTTGATGAAGACAAAAGATAATGCAACTGACTTATTATCCTCCCAAGAGACATCAGTCCACTCATCTCAGCCCTCTGTTTTAACACTGATCACAATTTAATGAGATAGCCCTGGCCAGTTTGGCTCAGTGGTTAGAGCGTCGGCCTGCAGTCTGGAGAGACCCGGGTTCGGTTCCCACTAAGGGCGCGTACCTCGGTTGCAGTTTGTCCCCGGCCCTGGTTGGTCGTGTGGGTGGCAACCGGCAACCACTTGATGTGTCCCTTTTACGTCCATGTCTTTCTTTCTCTTTCTTCCTCCCACTCTATCTGAACAAAATATCAAAAAATGTCCTCGGGCAAGGATTAAAAAAATTTTTTAATGAGATAAAGTACATTTTCATGACACCTCTAATCTGGTATTTTCTCTCCCCCTCTCCTTTACTTCTTCCATAACCTCCTTCTCCTCCTCCTTTTTTTTTCCTTTTCATCTTCTGCACCTTCATGAAGACAGCATCAACAAGTTCCTTTGCATTGCACAGAATTTGATAACACATCAAATTCTGACTACTACAGCCTACATGATAATCTGATAACAGTTTGGCCAAATCATGCTTTAAGGGCTCAGTTTACACACAGCAAACAATAAAACTAAAGCCTCCTAGCAAAACTATAAAACTCCGGAAACATGCAACATGATATTAAGCATCAAGACACAAGCATGTACAGTTATGTAGAGTAAGTCACTAAGACCTTAAAATCTAGGTCTGAATCTCACCTCCCCAACTCTCACTGATTTTTGGATTTTGTTCTAAATTAATGTGCTAAATCTTAGTTTCATTATAAGTAAAATAAGAATGATTATTATTAAACATTGTGAGAATTAACAGAAGAAACATACCTAAATTGTTCAGCACTTAATTTGGCATAGAGAATGCACTCCATCAATATTTATATTTACTAGTTTGTATTGATTTGCCTCGAATCAGATTTTCTTTCTCAAATTCCTTAGTATCTTTTTATTTTTGGATTAATTCATATAGTCAGTAAAAAAAAAAAAAAAAAAGTAAATGAATATAAGAAATTCACTTAGCCCTGGCCGGTTTGGCTCAACGGTTAGAGTGTCGGCCCATGGACTAATGATTCCTGGGTTCGATTCCGGCTAAGGGCATTTACCTCGGTTGTGGTTCTTCCCTAGCCCAGGTTGGGGTCATGGGGGTGGCAACCAATCGATGTTTCTCTCTCACATCGATGACTCTCTCCCTCTCTCCCTCTCCCTCCTTCCCACTCTGTCTGAAGATAAATGTAAAAATACCCTCAGGTGAGGATTAAAAAAAAAAGAAATCCACTTAAAGCATTACAGAACTTACAAATACTGATGCCACAAAACAGATTTTGCATCAATTTAATCTCAAATGCATGTTTATAGTGTAAGCCAAATATGATTTAAGTGAAATGGTATTGTTCCCTGTTCTAATTCAGCATAAAGAATAAAAAAATAAAAAATTCAATAATTGTCTGAGGAATAGGGTAGACCCAGAAACACAGAAGTAGGGTACAGACAACCCTCAGAAGAGGGGGTGGTGGGGGGTGGGAAGAGATAAACCACAGAACTTATATGCATAACCAATGGACATCGACAACAAAGCCGGGGACGGGGCAGGGGTGGGGTGGGGTGGGGAGGAGGGTGTCAATGGGGTAAAAAAGGAGAAACATCTGTAACAAAAATAAAATTTAAAAAATAATAAATAAATAAATAAATAATTCAGAAAAATAAAACTTTAAGTATTTATTGACTTTTAACCTCAAAGTTAACCCTAGGAGAGTGACAAGGTAGAATTCAAGTATAGTTTTGTTGGAGAAAAGTAGGTATTCTGCTCCTTCAGAACATGTTCTGTGGCATTCATTTAGTATCCCAATCACCAACACAGTTCTTAGGACAGAGTAGGTCCTAAAACATTTGTTGAAAGCATGAAGAATGGGATGAGTAGATGGACAGATGGGTAGATGGTAGATAGATAAAATGACCAATCCTATGCTATCAGTTTGTAGTAGTTAGCTATGGCTATGTAACAAACTGTCCCAAACTTATTGGCTTCAAGCAACAAACATGTTAGGAGGGTGGGCAAAATAGGTAAAGGTGGTCAAAAGGTGAAAACCGTCCAGTTATACAATGACTAAGTCCTGGTGTAATGTACAGTGTGGTGAATGTAGTTAGCAATGCTCTGTTGCACATTTGAAAATTGCTAAGAGAGTAAATATTGAAAATCCTCAACACAAGAAAAAAATTATAACTGCGTGGTGATAGATGTTAACTCCACATGGTGATCATTCTGCAGTATATACAAATACTGAATTGTTATGTTGTCCATTTGAAACTAGTATGTTATATGTCAGTTGTGTCTCACAGTTTCTGTGGGTCAGCTGGGTGATTCTGGGTCAGGACCTCTGAGCTTTGCTGCGTCAGCAGGACTGCAGCCATCATCAGCGGACAGGGTTGGGAGGAAGCTTTTCCAAGCTCCCTCACATGGCTGCTGACAGGGGCTGCTGACTCCTCACCGCATGGACCTCTCCACAGGGATGCTCATAACATAGCTCCCCCCAAAGGGAGGGACCCAAAGAGGGGGGAAGAGGAAAAACTCCTTCATGACAATCTCAGAAGTAATGTACCTCTCTTCTGCCATCACCATGCTATGGGTTTACACAGACCAACTCTGACAGCGTGGGAAGACGGTATGTTGGTATGACTAACTGGAGGCAGGAATCATTGGGGGACAACTTGAAGGCTATAATATTTGGAATCATCAAATCTTCTAAATCCTAGAACCAAACCAAGATAATGAAAAATTAGCACAGCACCATAGACAGTCATTTTTGCTCAGTTGCAAAAACTTATATGAACCATTCATGTGGTATTACAAAGACAAAAAGAGAAATAGCTATAAAAAATGAAAAAGTAATTATATATGAGAAATATCAACTTTGATTTTCCTCCTCTTCCAAAAGGAGTGAAATGCTCTTGCTACCTAATTTTCAACTCATGGTGAGCTTGATTTCCATTCTAAAAATTCAGGACTTGGCTCAGCAAACACATCAGTGCCCAGAAGGTAAATTTCCAAGATCACATCTCTCTCTTTCCACAGCACAGACTAGAAGACCAAGTGGGGGGAAAAGGAGTTTAAACCACAAATGTCCATCACCTCCAGCCCTAGTGCAGGCAATAGCATTGTAAGTAAGACACAAAGTAGAAGGAAACACTTGTGAACCACCTTATTACGCAAGTCTGAATTGGAAGACGGATTTTAAATCACGAAAAGCTTTGCACTGATTTCTCTCTGCTCCTTCATTTGTAAGCGAATGTCACTCAGACTGGGACTGAACTTAAGTCATAACTGACAGGTGATTCTCCCAAGTCTGAGTTCGTCCTCAAGCGCACAGGTAACCTTACTTGGCACATTCTTTGTTTTAAATGTTTCCAAAGGATGGTGATAATGGATTAAGACAAAGTACTTCAAATTTTATCTTTGAGGAATCAAGGAGAAACAAATGTCGGGCTGAACACAGCTGCCGCTGAACGATGGAGGAGGTCTGTACTGCAAAGGGCAGACTTTATTTATGGATGCTTCCTTCAAAATTGCCCTTTGCAAGTGCTTCATCATAGTTCTAAGAAGCCAGAGAATTTGGTAAACAACTGCGTCTCTCTGGGTGGGGTGTCTGCCCCTGGCTGCCCCTCCCTAGCCAGCCCATGGCTGATACTGCTAAAAGCTGCTGAGTCACAAGGTGGTCACAGTGAAAACAATCATCACTAATACCTTCAAATGATGGAATTTAATGTATATGACTACTTTTTAAACAGAATGGAAGGGTGTTAAAAAGTAGGCCCTGCAAAATTTATTTAAAAGACCTTTCTCATGGATGAGTTTATTGATGGTAAAAAAAAAAAAAAAAAAAGTTTTTATCTTGATCTGGAGTTAATTACTCTTGCACTTGATTTTGTTACTCTTTTGAACCAAACTTAATTACATACAAGAGTCAATCAAAACACACTTAGTTTAAAAGACAGGTCACCATGAAGAGGCATTAGAAGGTGTGCAGTGTGATCCTAAATTAGCAGAAGCTTTATTACCTGCCCTAATTCAAATCACACGCTTTCACACTTGCTTTGTTCAAAAGAAAAACCACACATAGGGCATCCTCAAACATTCCTTGCGGTATCTCTTACAAGGATTTTCAAGTAGAAAACGTTTGAATGTTTCCAGTTAACAAGAAATGGAAACAGGCAATCTTTCAAATTCCAATTCTAGTTAACCAAAACGTCAATCAAAGCACTTAACATCGGGCCTTTCAGTGATGCTCGATACGTATTTATAAATGGTGGTGGCATTATAGGGTTTGCTCGCATTTAATCTGTGCTTTAGGCATCTCAGCATTGGAAAGGAGACCAGAGGTCATCACAGAGTCTAGCCCTGTGGTCCGCTGACAGCGCGTCCCCCGACACCACCCGCGGAAGGCTGTCCACATCATCACGTCCAGTGCTGTCCCCCTCAGCCTACAGACTCTACCTGACCTCACCTTGAGAACACCCTCAGGTACAGGTTCCAGAGTAGCTTTTTCAAAACCAGATCATGCCACTGCTCAGTTGAAGACCCACCACCCTTACAGTAAATCCCAAGTTCATCTCCAAGATCCACAGAGCCCAGCGTGATCTGGCCACAGCCTTATCTTTGAGTCATCGCCCTTTTTTTGTGCCACTGGAGCCACACTGATCCTCAGGCTCTTCCTTCTCCCTCTGCCCCAGGTCATCAAAAGGCAACTCCTCGGATCTAGGTTCTGTCTCAAACATCAGCTTCTCCTAGGGGCCTTCCCAAACCAGCCCATCTAACACTCCCTAGCTGTTATTTTTATCTGCATTTATTCATTAACATGCCTATTATCTGTCATATGGGTACGTGAGAGAAGGTGAGCTCTACTGTAATAGCAGTTAATAAAAACTAAGACATTGTATATAAGACTTATTAGGTGCCAGGAACAGTTCAAGCACCTGTTCTCACAACAACGGCACAAGGCAGGTAAGAGCATTACCGTCGTCTCACAAACGAGAGCACTAAAGCACACAGAGGTTAACTAATTCGCTGAACACAAAGCTACCAGGTAGTGAAGCTGGGCTGCAAGTCCGAGGGCGTGGCTCCCGAATCCATGCTCTTAACCCTCCGTCCCTGCTGCCTTCCCACCCAAGCAGGACCTTCTCCGTTCTGCTCATGGCTGCATCTCCCCGAGCTCAGTGCCTGGAACAGAAAGAAGCTCACTCATCTCCTACACCAGGTCCACTTCTTCCCTCCTATCAGCCCCAAATGCGTCCAGCTCGGGGATCCTACCGTCCACCCCACCAGTGTTCTCAGCTTCTTCACTGCGAGTGTATCTGAATCACACAGCACGGTGACTCAGCTCTACATTGCTTCATTCACAGGGCAATGATGTGAAGGCTCCAAAAAGCATCTTTCTTCATTCAAATATCCATTTCACTGACTCATTCATTTTTTTTAATTCCAGAGAAAGGAATCAAGTTAGAGAGAACAGCCAGTTTTTCTTTATGTTTTTTTCTTTTTACCACAGTTATACACAAAAATCTAAAGATCTCTGGAACAATAAATAAGAATTGAACATCAAGCCCAGTCCAATTTTCTTAAGTAATTTATCCGACAAGGCACAACCTCAGCCTACAAGCCCTTCCTGCTATTCCAGCTTCCATTTGGGCCATAATATTTCTATCTTCAAGAGATCACATTCCCAAGGCTGGGAAGCAGCCTGTTGCTTAATCAAAGCGCTATCCAACAAAAACCTTTCTAGCCGCTGAGTTCATTTCCTTCAGGAGCAGTTGGCTGAGCGTGCCCTGGGCCTGTGGTTGCAGCTATTCTGACTCTTCAGGGTCGTGCTTCCTCCTCAAAGCCGCGTGGCCCAGCAACCCGTGTGAACCCGAGCAGCGTCTTCGGGGATGTGCTCGTAAAACTCATCGCTCTCTTCGCTTCAGGGAATTTGAATTGCACACCTCTGTTTCACAGCAGCCTTGAAATACCCCCAGAAACATGAGCAAAAAATGATACCTGTTCTGGAATATTCTTTCTTTCTCCCTGGTCCTTATTTTGTTTTCAGATTGCATGTGACCTTAGGAATTGGAAATTATACCTCGCCTCTCCAAAGAATAGCTATGTTAATACACTCGAACTCTGGTTGGGTAGCTCAGTTGGTTGGAGTATTGTTTGATACGCCAAGGTTGTGGGTTTGATCTCTGGTCAGGGCACATATAAGAATCAACCAATGTGTGCATGAATAAGTGGAACAACAAATCAATGTTTCTCTCTCTCTAAAATCAGTCAACAAATAAAAAAAATATGCTTTTTGCATTTATCTTTTTAGATAGAGCAGAAGGGAGTGAGGGGGCAAGAGAGAGAGAGAAACATCAATGTGAGAGAGACACATCGACTGGCTGCCACCCACACAACCCCAACCAGGGCCAGGGACAAATGCAACCGAGGTTAGCGAGAACCGAACCCGGGCCTCTCTGGTCCACGGGCTGACGCTCTAACCACTGAGCCAAACTGGCCAGGGCTAAAAATGTTTTTTAAAAGAACAACAAAATCAAAACTTTTAAAAAATAAACTTGCCCTAGCCACTTTGTCTCAGCAGTAGAGCATTAGCCCACAAACCAGTGAGTCTTGGGTTCAATTCCGGCCAAGGGTACATACCTCGGTTGCAGTTTGTCCCTGGACCTGGTCAAGGTTGTGCGGTAGGCAACCAATCGATGTGTCCCTCTCATGTCGCTGTTTCTCTCTCTTTCCCTTTCTCTTCCTCCCACTCTATCTAAAGATAAATAGAAAAATATCCTTGGGTGAGAATAAAAAACAACAACTTGATGCCTTGGCAAAGGTGGTCAGTGGTTAGAGCACTGGCCAGCACACCAAAGGGTCACAGGTTCGATTCCCAGTCAAGAGCATGTACCTGGGTTGCAGGTTTGATCTCTGGCCCTGGTCAGGGCACCAGCAGGAGGTAACCAATTGACATGTGTCTGTCTGTCTGTCTGTCTGTCTCTCTCTCTCTCTCCTCCTTCTCCTCCCTTTTTCTCCCTCCTTCCCTCCCTCACTTCCACTCTCTTTAAAAATCAATGGTAAAAATATCTTCGGGTGAAAATTTAAAAAATAATAAATAAATAAGCTTGACGACATGGGGTCCAAAGGAGTTCTCAGTAAGTGAACACCTTAGGCGTTAACAGGGCATATGTCAATTACTCCACTGTCTGCGGCAGCCCGGCTTCGATGATTCTAGTACCAGGCCCTGGACCAAGGGTCCTGAAGCAGTCTCCTCGAACTATGAGCTCAGCAATATTCCAGGATTCAACTGCACTCCTGGTCCCAGAGAGTCACCGAGAAAGTATGTGCTGGTGACTCAAGATTCACTGGCCTGCAAAGTGGGTCAGTACAAACTGAGGGCCATTTCTAGGAAAGCTGCCAAGCGTGGGCCCTGGGCCGGGAGCACCTGCGCAACCACCGGCACTGGGGTGACAGAGCGAGGGGCACAGCAGGGGCGTACAAGAGCAGGGTAGAATTCTGACTGTATTAAAAACTTGGTATTTTGTTCATTAAAACTTTCATATTACTTCTGGTTTAATATTACCTTGATTATTGGAGTTGTCGGTGCCTCTTAACTTGTATGCCCAAGGCAAGTGCCTTACGTACCTTACCCTGATCCCTGCCCTGATATCCCGTCTCTTCGGATTAATTGCTCACATCTTAAGCTTCATGTGCCAGTTGCTTTACTCATCCCTGCTGTCATTCAGTTTAATCCTCATGACACCCTTATGAGGCAGGCATTTGCTATTATCTCCATTTTACTGAAGCACCATTGTGTAACTTCCCCAGGATGCACACTGGTAACGGCAGGGGCTCCGAGGGCTTCACCCCGAAGCATCCAGGGTGAAATTGTAGCAAGGAATTACTTAGCAGGTAAGCTTGCAACCCCTTAACTGCACTGCCTACCTTCACCTACAGAAAGGGCAGCCAATGAATACAACATAATACTCAAAGTATAAACCCAAAACAGCTTGAAAGAAGAAACAGCTTGTTGGGCTATCACAAGCTAAACATAAGTAATGTAATATACCCTTAAAAGAATATTTAAACAAACAAGCTTCTAAGGTTCCAACTGACATTTCAAATATGGTTAATGAACCACAGGAGAAAACAATCTCAATTCCCAAGTCTGAGCCAGAAGCAAACTTGCTGAAGTCTTGGCAAGGCATGCACACAGCTCAGAAAGAGAAACACGCATGGGGAGGGGGAAGGACCGAGGCTGTGCGTCTTTACACCTGGGGAACATCAACGCAAGAGCTAATTTTAGGACTGGCTGGCCTGGTTGAACCCCTTTACCTTAACTGCACACTTTTGCTAATAGAGCTTACAGATTGGCCCAGATTCAGATGCAAGAGACAAATTCAGGTGCGCACCCCAACTCATCTATGGATAAAATTAGTTTAGGTTGTAAATGTATTTACAGACTCTCTTCAGCTAAACCTAAGGATCTCTGCAAATATTAAGTCCTCTACTAAGGCAATAATTTTTTTTAAGTTAATTTAATATGGGTAAAATCTGGACCACATCATTAAAAAAACAGATGTCATAAATAGCATACAGTTGCATTTCATGTGCCAATTCCAATAAATTGCCAATTCATAAACAAATTTACCTTGGTGGGAAAAGATGCCAAGACAGATCAGCCATGTCTGCCAAGGGCATGAGGAGTCAATGGCCAATGATGTGTGTACATCTAACCTATTTGCTCCCTCCCCTATACCCTTGTCCTTGATTACCCAAAAGTCAATGAAGGACAGGGAATCTATGAACTAAGGTAGATGTCTTTACAAATATCTGCAACATGTATTTACTACATTCTTCTTGATTCTAAGTCAAGTCACAGAGCATGTTCGAATGGCACTATTTTAACTGTTTTAGTATTGTTTCAATTTTCCATTTCCCATTCTCTTGTTTTTTTTATCCTTTTCACCTGAACTCAGATGCAAAAAATGTGAAACAAATTGGGTCCATCCCAACTCAGTCTGAACTCACCGCCCTCTGGTGACCATAGGCCCCATTGTTCTGAGACGATATGACATTTCCTCCAAACAGGTAGTCAGTAAATTATCAAATACTGGAAATAAAGTTTATTTTAGCTTCCCAAGTACCTGGGAGAGGAAGGCAAGAGAGTTCTGCTTAAAACAGTCTACCAGTCTTATACTCAATTCAATAATCTTTGATTCCACTGAACCCTTTGGAATGTGCTATCTACAGGAATTTTCAGAGACTTGAGAAAGACATGCGTTTCCAACTTTACACACTTGCACATCATGTACGTTTCCAACCAGGAAGTGCCTGTACAGCAATTAGCTCCAAAGCCACTGAGAATATCCCTGCACATGATCCAAGGATCAGGCTACCAAACTGCCCACTATGGCCACTTTGACCATTCTCAGTCAGAAAAAATTAAATTCATGCACAGTCTCAGCTTGAATGCCATCTGCTGCAGGGAACCTTCCTTGACCTGCCACCCACTGTACAGATGATGGTAAGAATAACTTGTCTGTCACATGTTTCTGAAACATCTCAGCATGCTTCTGGTTACGTGCTCAGGGTAGGAGTACGCGATCTAATTCATCACGGAACTCAAAAGACTCACAAAGCCTTTCGAAAGCGACACGTGCTTAGTCAGTAAGGAAACACTGGGTTGCCATGGGCACCGAAAGTGGAGCTAGAAGGGCTACTGCAGAGCTCGACTCAGAAGGAGAAGGCCTGGGCCTCATCCCACTCTGACCTTGACCATGAACAAGAATCTCTGCTCTGTCCTCAAGCTGCTCCATCTGCAAAAAAGGTCAAAACCGCCCTGGCCAGTTTGGCTCAGCGGTTAGAGCGTTGGCCTGTGGTCTGGAGAGACCCGGGTTCGGTTCCCGCTAAGGGCACGTACTTCGGTTGCAGTTTGTCCCCGGCCCTGGTTGGTCGTGCGGGTGGCAGCCACTCGATGTGTCCCTTCACATCGATGTTTCTCTCTCTCTCTCCCTTCCTCCCTCTCCCTCCCACTCTATCTGTACAAAAAATGGAAAAATATCCTCGGGTGAGGATAAAAAAAAAATTAAAAAAAAGGTCAAAACCTCCCCACCTCTCCACAGCACGACATTAATCTGAGAATGCAATAGGATACTTTGAAAGAAACTATTTTAAAGCTTTATAAGAAGGGGTTAAGGGGAATAAAAACATGAAAATTGGCCATCACAGCTTCATTAATCACTTCCCTCTGAGTAAAGAAAACAGCCCTGGCCAGTGTGGCTCAGTTGTACTGAGCACCAAAAGGTTGCCAGTTCGGCCCTGGCCAGTGTGGCTCAGCGGTTAGAGCATCGGCCCGCGAACCAGAGAGGCCCCGGTTCCGTTCCCACGAAGGGCACGTCCCTCGGTTGCAGTTTGTCCCCGGCCCTTGTTGGGGTCGTACGGGTGACAACCAGGTCGATGTGTCTCTCTCACATCAATGTTTCTCTCTCTTCCTCCCTCTCTCCCTCCTGCTCTATCTGAAGATAAATGCAAAAATGTCCTTGGTGAGGATAAAAAATAAAAAAAGAAGGTTGCCAGTTTGATTCCGGATCTGGGCACATGCCTGAGTTGCTGGCTCACTCGTTCTCTCTCTCTCTCTTTTTTTTTTCTCTTTCTCTCCCCGCCCCTCTTCCTGTCTCTAAAACTCAATAAAAGTATTTTTGAAAAGGTAAATATTTTTAAAAATAAATAAATGCTATGTTCAGGACCCATGACTGCAAAACCACATCTTTCTATTAACCACTAGATTCCCAGTAACCAGTACGCTGCCTTTTCAAAGGCACGTAATTCCTATTTAATGAATGAGGGAGCGAGTAGATAAAAGAATGAGAATGATAATAACAACAACAAAAGTAATGATGACAGCATACTAGTACTTCCTGGGTACCAGGTCTGCCCAAAGCACTTTCCACACATTAGCACACAAATCTCCCAGCACCTTCTTTTTTTTTTTTTTTTTTTTTCTTTATTGATTTTTAGAGATAGAGGGAAAGAGAGGGAGAGAGAGATAGAAACATGGATGAGAGAGAACATCCACTGGCCACCTCCTGCATGCCCCCCACTGGGGATCAAGCCCACAACCTGGGCATGTGTTCTGACTGGGAATCGAACCGGTGACCTCTGGGTGCATGGGTCAATGCTGAACCACTGAGCCACAATGGCCAGACTCCTACCACCTTCTAAACTGGACCTACAGTATCTCCCTTCTGGGCTTAGTACCCACCAATACTCCCATATTACAAATCCGAAAGCTGAGACAGATTAAGCCGTCTGGTACAGGTACCCATGCCAGAAGGGGCTGCTCCCAGCCACTGTTTCTGTCCACACTGGGAATGCATGCCTGAGGCCCGAGTGATTACTGACGATAACTGGTGGAAATAGCAGAAGGAGGGACAGAGAAATAATTTATTTAAGACTGCCCACCAGCCCTGGCCAGGTGCTCAGTGGGTTAGAGCATCATCCAGCACACCTAAAGGTTGCGGGTTTGATTCCCGGTCAGGGCACATACAGGAGACAGCAGATCTATTTCTCTCTCACATCTCTCTCTTTCACTCAAAATCAATTAAAACAAAAACATATATATATCTAAAAGTGAGGATTAAAAAAAAAAAACAAGGCTGCTCACCAAACCCTTCAGTTTGATTTTTAAAAACCATAATATTTATCTAAAAAGAACATGTATCTAGAAGAGGACTCCAATTTGTAATTACACTATCTAAATCTCAGTGTCTGCTCAAATTATTTTAATCCAAATTATGTGAACAAATGTTAAAAGACAGAGAAGCCCCGAGCTGCCGTGGTTTGCCAGTCCTTTGCACAGCTCCGAAGGGGGCCACGCAGACAGCGCTGCACAATCAGTAACTCCCAGAGCGGGAAGCAGGCGAGAGAAAGGAACCCCCACTCCACACAACACGGAGAAGCAAATCCGGGGGTGGGCGAAAGTCGGCTGACAGTGCTCGCATGGAAACGATACGCAGGTTCTGATGAGCACAACAGCTTTATTAACTCGAAGGAATAACACAAGAATAAACTGTTTCGTATACTCACAACTGTAAGCCTACTTTCCTCTGCCCCGTATTTATGTCAGAAAGTAAGCAACATTTTCTTTATGTTTCCTGATTTCCATTTCTTTAGGAAACCCCATGCATTACAATATCCATGTTCCTGGCTGCTAAAAAAAAAAAAAAATATTTTTTAAGCTAAACCTTGCGCTCTCAGGACCTGTCATGAAGGCTTCTGAGAGCTTTAAGTTCACGGGCTTCAACTTCGGACTCGGGCAGATTCTCGTTCTGAGCTTAGACACAATGACTATAACCTACCAACCGGACTGAAATTACACTGTACACTATACTCACAACAGCTTCACACACGAGCCCCATTACTGGATTGTACATGCTCCAAGACATTGATAATTAATATTGTTTATGAAACCATAACTATCTAATAATGGTGCTCGCACCGCGCGGCATATTATGTATGCATTAAAAGCACTAATTTAGCCCTGGTTGGTTTGGCTCAGCAGGTAAGAGTGTCGGCCCACAGACCAGAGAGTCCCAGGTTCGGTTCCCACTAAGGGCATGTACCTCAGTTGCAGTTTGTCCCCCTGTTGGGGTCGTGTGGGTGGCAACCACTCAATGTGTCTCTCGCACATCAATGTTTCTTTCTCTCTCTCTTCCTTCCTCTCTCCCTCCTGCTCTATCTGAAGATAAATGCAAAAATGTCCTCGGGTGAGGATTAAAAAAAAAAAAAGGCAATAATTTACTAGGCATAAATATTTAAAATATACCATCACTTTTATAGCCGTTTTGGCATTTCTTCCCTTTATGAATGCGCCATGAAAATTCCCAAGTGTCTCAAACTCTGCTCCTGACTGGGGGTGTCTCACTGGCGAGGAAGAGAAAGGTAACAGAACAGAAATCTGCCTTTTTTCTGCAGCTGCACCTTGCACATGAAACCTCACACAAGACAAGAGGCACGTGGTTCGCCCAAGTCTAGCCCTAGAGATGAGCAGAGGGTGGGAATTAACCCACGGGCTAGTCTCAGGCTGGAGTAGTCATAAAAACCCTCTCCCACAGCCACGGGGAAAGGGCCAGATGCCCAGGGAAGTGGGCCAAGAGGTGCAGGCCCTTGTGTGCAGGGCAAATCCAGCTCCAGCCAAAACAGCACGGCAGGAAAAGATCCCTTGACTTGCTTATTTTAATTTAAATGCCATAATTAAGTCTCGTCTTTCAAGGTCAGGAGGTGCTGCAATGCAGTCCTATTTCAAGAGCTTGAACTCTGAAGGCAGAGGCCCTCCTACAGGACCTGGGGCAAGGGCTAAGCCATAGCTATAGAATATACACCATCTTTTGAGCATTTAGTACACATGATATCTCATATGACATTTGCAACAAATCTGTAAGGGGGCTATTATTATCCCAGTTTTACAGATGATCAAACTGAAGCGTAAGAGGCTAAGACATTTGCCTAATGTCAACCAGATAATTAGTGGAGAAGCCAAGATTAGAACCAGAAGTCAGTATAACACCAAGATCACCCTCTTCATGCCCTTCATGGATTTCACCAAATCCCCGGGACAAACTAGGGCCCCCAGTTCACCTGCCTGCAGGAGCGGCCCCGCCCAGGGCACTGTCAGTGTGACTGCAATGTTTTCTAGCCGGGCTGTCCAACACACCATCACTCAGTCAGCCTGTGTGCCATGTCACTGTCTTCCATGTTATCCTCATTCTCCACGTGCCCATGTCCCGGACTATCACAGTCCATGAAAATGTGGCTCAGAGAGGCGCGTAATGTGCCCAGGACACATCAGCTATTAAGTGGCAGGAGCTGGGACTCGAAACGTTTACCTTCGACTCCCTTTCTGAAAGCCGCCACCATTTACTTGTATCAAATGAGGAAAATTCCTTTCCCAATTACCTCATATTGTTATAAAAATGAAGTGAGATCATGGAGCTGAAAATGCATTGAAGACATAAACCAGGTGTAAGTTATCTGAACACATATTTTATAGTTTGAAAAACAAAACCAAAAACTTCTCAACTTTTCAGTTTATTAGTGTGAACGTATGACAGTCCAATCTAATAAAAATCCTAAGTTGGTAAGTAATGGAAATATTCAGGAACCTCTCCAAGTCACTCAAATCCACACTTGTCCTGAAATTCAAGGTATTTGTCTGTCTGTGAGGTCCCTTTTTCCCCCCAGCCTATGGTTCCCAAAAGCCGGAGAGTGCCCAGCTGTTTTCGAGTTGAAGGTTAAATCAGGCATAATTGTGTGCTGGACAATGTTAGCAATTAGCCATACTAAAGGGGGGGATCCAACTAGTCCCTAAACCCAGTGGGAGACGGGGGTGCCACGGCTCCCTTCAACCTCATCACTCCACTGAGCCTACGTCTGCTGCAAAGCAAAGTTCCTACCAGTGCTGTGGAAACGACGTCCAGGACTCCACCCACACGCCGGCAAATCCAGCTACCTAACCCACTGCACGCACACACACGCAGATCCGGTGAGCAGGACTCGAACCTCCAGACACCGCCGTCGGACTGTTTGGTTTGGGTAGTAGTTGGCGGCCGCCGGTCTGCAAGCACTAGGACGAGCCCAGCTGTCCCTGTCTGAGGACGAGGAGCAGTCCAAGAGTAAAAATGTGGGCTGTGTTCCATAATTATAATTAGCAAGAAGTTTTGTTTTTAAATCATCACCACTGATATGAAATATAGTCTCAAATTCTTCCCTATATTTAAGTCTTCCCCAGACTTGCCGCCTCTTCGCACCCACCTCCGCCCTGCGTTTTCAGGCGCCGGCTCCAGATCCTTCACTTCCCATTTTATCTCACACCAGAGCCTGTGTGCAAACAGTCAGCGCTGCAGCTCAGCTATCAACCCCAGGGACAGCCCGGCTGCTGTGGCTCAGTGGATTGAGCATCGACCCCATGCACCAAGAGGTTGCTGGTTCGATTCCCAGTCAGGGCACATGCCCAGGATGCAGGCTCCATCCCCAGGAGTAAGTGTGCAGGAGGCAACCGAATGATGTTTCTCTTTCTCTCTCTCCCTTCCTCTCTCTCTAAAATCAATAAAAACATATATACTTTTTAAATCTTCCCCAGACTTAATTAATAATGGTGCCTTTAAGCAAGTTGACAAGAACATTTTAAAAATACATTTGACCCTTACTCAACTCTGAGAAGTATCAATGGTATACATTATTCTCTCCATTTGACAGCAAATTTAACCGAGGCTCAGAAAAAGTCAATTGCCTGCAATTCCCAAGTTAATAAGTGGCAGAACCGAGCCTAGAACCCAAATCCACTCACTTTCATTCCAATGCTGTATCACAAAATTACACATTTAAAAAGCTGGCACTATTCAGAGCACCGTGACGATTTCTATCTACCCAGTAAGTCTCAAAAAATACACTTTTAAGAGGATTAATATCGAAAGAGAGTAAAACATGAATTTAAAAGGGGGAAATTAAAGACAGTAGGACTATTTGACCATATTCTAAGCTCAGTGTTTTCAATTTAGGCTGCACACTAGACTCTCCTGAGAAACTTTTTAGAAAAATTCTCTATACCTGTATCCCATTCCCAGAAATTGTTGCCTAGCTGGTGAAGGTGGGAACATCAGGGTTTTTTCAATATCTTCCCCCAATGAATCTCAAGTGATGCTTCAGTGAAAACCACTGCTATTAGGTCAAAGGTTGCTCCCAGTAGTATACGGGCAAGGTACAATTTTTTTCAAATGTTAATAGTTGTGTGTTCATTTTAATGAGTATTTGGAAAAAAGTTAGCTGTCTCATAAAACTGATGACTTTTACATATTTTTACACACTGAAGTTTAAAAAGTGTTTGATTGAAAGAAAAATATAAGTCAAAAATAGGTGGTCCACAGATGAGATGACATTACAAAGGCAGTTCAAGGTGACCAAAGTCTAGCTCTCTAGCGACGAAAGCTGCAGGGGGTTCTGGGGTGGGGAGGGAGAAGTAGACACAGAGGAAGCAGCAGGACTTGCAGCGACCTGAGTGAGGCAGGGCAGAGAAAGAGAGCGCGAGAGTCAACCATGGCAAGCCAAGTTCTGCATCTTGTTCCAAGTACTATCAGTACCTGGTAGGTGGTCAATAAGGATTCCACCATGGGCAGAATTATAAAAGTTAAAGATTGAAGAGGTTACTGGTAGAAGACCAACACTGAAATCTACTGCTCGGGCTTGTTCCTTTAGAGAGATCTACAAATCCATCAATAATGGTTGCCCACCAAAGAATGGCCCCATGGTAAGGGAGACTCTTCTCATTTAGATGAACCTTCTAAATACATCGGAGCGTAGCTCAGGCCGTTCTCGGGTACGTGCTCCATGTTTCACTCTTCAAATTCAGTGCCTGCCAGGACACTAGAGATCGTTGAGCTAGTCTGCCTCTAACCCAGGTACCTGACGAACATGAACTCGGTATAATAAATTCTCCTGAAGCTGTAACAGGACAACGCGCTCAGAGATGGCTCTAGGGAGAGAACTCTAACTATAAAAACTTATTTATCCTCAGACATATTTGCCAATGTGCAGAAGAACTGAGATGGTATACAGACCCAGAAATAAGTAGCAATACATTACATTATGAGAAAATGATTTCCTTTGCGATTCCTCTTTCGACACCTCTGATTTTTGGTCTGAGAAGGTCACAGGTTGGAACGACAGAAATTTTTTCACCTAACACTGGTTGGTTAACTGCACTCTTTTTTTTCTTTTTCTTTTCTTTTAATTTATTTATTTTGTTTGTTTGATAATCTTCAGCTGAGAGATATTTTTCCATTGATTTTTAGATACAGTGGAAGGAAGGGAGAGAGGGAGGAAGGAGGGAGGGATAGAGGGAGAGAGAGAGAGAGACATCGATGTGAGACACATTATTGGTTGCCCCCCCGCACAACCCCGACTGGGGCTGGGGATTGAACCTGCAACCCAGGTACATGCCCTTGACCAGGCTGAACCCATGACCCTTCAGCCCTCGGGCCGATGCTCTAACCACTGAGAAAAACCAGCCGGGGCATTAACTGCACTCTTTAATGAAGGGACAACAGGACTCGGTTACAATCACGACAAACACTGCAGGTTTCCATTGACGACTGTGATATAAAGTGTTCTCTTAGAATTCATTTAATTTTTTAAGTGAATATCAGTCATGAAAACAGGCCAATCATATATATAGTAATAATACATGAATGTGGCAAAAATTGTGAAGGTGGTTCACAAGCGACTCCTGTTGAGGGCTCTGCTTGCGATGCCACATTGTTGCTCTGCTCCAGTGGTGTCACCAAAATGTTTCTCTACAGCTCTGGAGTATTTATGAAATGCAGGTGTTGGAAACACAGACAGAGACATCACTTCTCGTTCCCAGGAAACTGAAGAAAACAGCTTGGATGAGCTCATCCTACCAGACTGCCTCCTGGCCTGCTTCTGATGCAATAAAATTCAAATACTTACCAGCCACTCCACTGCAGACTTTGCTCTACCAACCAAATACGAGTTTTCGTGTAGACTCTTGTGTTGCTTAGATTCTTCCCTAAATCACATGTTGATACCAGTTTTAAAAAAGCAATCCCAATGCCATGGAGTGTGCAGAATGATGGCAGAAGGGGTTAGGGGACACAGAGATGTGGTGTTGATCATGGGCAAGGTAACTTCCCCAAACCAAATGAAACAACATACAAAAGGGGCCTTGTGCACTGACTGATTCTTCATAAAGGTCAGCTCTCTTTCCACTGCTTGATAGAAGGCACTGCCTCCCCTAGGTGGTATGGCTCAGTTGCTGGGCCTCCTCTGGTGCACCAAAGGGTTCCTGGTTCGATTCCTGGACGAGGCACGTGCCCAGGTTTCTGGCTCGATCCCAGTAGGTTGACATGAAGGAGGCAGCTGATCAATGTTACACTCTCACATCGATATTTGTGTGTGTGTGTGTGTGTGTGTGTGTGTGTGTGTGTCTCCCCCCACTCTCCCTTCTTTTCTCTCTAAAAATCAATAAAAACAGTTTTTAAAAAATAAAACACGGACAGAGACATTCATCCTGTAAATAACTTAGCACAATAATCTGCTCTCCTTTCCTGGGTCCTTGAGTACCATCCCTCAGTGTCTGTGATGAAGTAACGTGGACTGAGGGCTGAAGAAACCTGCGCCAGCAGTGAACAGCCGTGTGACCGGAGTCCATCGTGTAGGAGTGGTTGTGCCTTGCCTGCCTCAAAGCAACACTTTCCCTTTAACAGTCATCACTTTGCTTCCCGGCAGCACCAGGGCCATCTACCCAAAGCCTGCCAAGCACAGGTTTGCTGCAGCACCTGGGGATCTTGATTCAGTGACAATTCCCACCTTCCAGGGCTGGCAAGGGACTGAGAGTCTATATTTAATACAGTCTAGGAGAAGCTGCCACTGCTGGTCGGTCCATGGACCACATTTTAAGTGTCAAAACCCCAAACAATATCAACACCTTCCAGGCCAGCGAGGAGACTGACGGAAGGAAGGGTACAGTCCTTATCAGGTTTTCACAAATGCCCTTCTTTTCCAAGAGCCTGGCATCCCTTCAGCTTTAGTCCCAGGTGTTCCGGGAGGGGACTGAGCACTGCTACAACAGGCACAGGGAGTCGGGCATATGACACATGACTAATCTGCTGACTTCACACACGGTCCTACTGGCAGCCCATCTGATGTCAGTTTCCCCACTGTCACTCCCAACAGACAGCTCTGCCTGTTGTTCCGCAGGGTGTGCCCCACACTGGCAGGACAAGCAACCGGGAGCTGGAGGCTGGTGAGTCACCGTAGGAACCCACAGGCAAGTGGAAGAGCCAATACGCCCTGACTGAACACCTGTACTGGCCAAGAATAACTCACGTCCAAACACATCAGTCATCCAGCCAACACGGGCTTGCAGGGCAGTCACCGGGCGCCGAGCGCTCTTCTGAGTTCCACGGCCTGGACCCAGCACTAGTCCACCACAGCTGTCTTTGCTCCCTTGGGAGACACTTCAATTCTGTGATCAAACTGAATGAAATCTGACCACAGTGAGCCTGTGAGTCAGGATCTTCAAATACTATCTCATCAGATCCTATGCAACACCCTCTTACATAATTTTCAGACTCCGTGAGATAAATGTCACCTGTAGTTAATAGATCACATAGTCACACACACACAGAGACACACACACACCCACCCCCCCTCCCTCTCCCCTCTTGAGGTAGTTAAAATCCTCCCAAGTAACACAGCTAGTAAACGCCAACTACATCCCACCTGCATGCAGATTCATGCTTAGGCTCCAACCATGCTCCCTCCTCAGAGACAACAGCAACCCCCTGCCTGTCCTCAAGAAGTTGATCATCTCAGGACACAGAGAGAAGAGCCCACAGCTGGGAGGAGTTAACCGCTAAACAGGCAGTTAGACGCTTGCAGCACAAAAAGCTCTAGGACTTAGCATCCAGTGAGAAACCCACTTTCCTTTTTAAAATACTTCTAACAGGGGAAAATGTAGCAAATATCTTTCTTCCTACCCATACACTAAGCTCCCTGAGGGAGAGAGACCAGCCCAGTGCTGGGCCCTCCCTAGGGCTGACTAAATATCTCTCAAATGCATTTATTTTTATTAGCTTTTTTATACCAAACTACCCAAAGCTTAGTGGCTTAAAACAAACAACAACCATTTCTTATTTCTCATAGTTCTCAATTCGGAATTTGGACAGCGAACAGCAGGATGCTCAGATTCCTATGAGAGCTGCTTGGGCCGGAGCATCCAAGCTAGGTGCCCTGCAGGCACAGACTGGGGCCCAGGAGCTGGCTTGCACAGCTGAAGCTGGGTAGAAACACTTACAAAGTCAAGTGCTAAATGTGAGGGGCATGGAGTTCTTGGACAGGAAGCTCCTTCACCAACCTACAGCAGTCCCCTCTTACCCAGTTTCGGTCCAAAAACATTAAAAGGAAAACTCCAGAAATATACGTTTTCCATTGTGTACCTTTTGGAGTACCTCATCACATGAGCATGCTGTCACCTCACACCATCACGAGAAGGGTGAGTACAGTACAAGATATTTGAGAGATTGTGCTCACATAACTTTATTACAGTATATATTGTTACAATTGTTCTGTTTTATGAGTTATTGTTGCTAATCTTTTACTGTGCCTAATTTGCAAAGTCAACTTTAAAATAGGTATGTATGTATGTATAAGAAAAAACATAATGTATCTAGGGTTCAGTACGATCTACAGTTTCAAGAATCCACTGTGGGTCTTGGAGCTATCTCCATGGATAAGGAGGGACTATTGTGTAAGTTTCTGGGGAGAGCAAGAATATTGGTCCCCAAGGATCTCCAACACTTGCCCACTGCAGGCCCTACACAAGTACAGAAGAAACAACCCTCTGATGAGTCACTTCGCTTTGGCTTCTCCCTGGTGCAGACAACAAGAAACATGTCCATAAAGGCACAGAGACAAGCAGCAACATAAATGACAAGCACAACATGGCCTCGGGATGGACTGGCTGCCCAACAGTACCTGTCCAGAGGGGCTCAGCAATAGCCAGTAAGTACAATGAGTCATTTAGTAGGTAGGTGGCTAGAGTTGTCCCACCACAGGGCAGCGGAGAAAATAAAAAATAGATTTGGTCTCACTGAAAGCTCAAGTTAATTAGAAATTAAAAATACTTTTTAAACAGTACCACTAATAGAAACAAGAAGACAGTCTTCATCCACTTTCCCTGTAGGGATTTACAGCTCTACTAAGGTTTTGTAGAGATGGGGTCAGATCCAAAGTCTGTTACCAGGCCCCAAACAATTAATTCAAATCCTACCCCAGCTATATTCAGGAAAGGAGGGAAAATAAAAGAACCAGCAAGCACAATCCTAGAGCAGCAACTTAACAACCGCCCGTGATCTCTTCCAGCTGAGAATGCACTGCTCATCTGGGCCGCTAGTCCCATTTGTAATTATTCAGGTGCGATCGTTTCCATGGTGCTCATTGTCCACCTAAGTCCATGAGCTGGGAATCCTGGCAATAGATTCTTTCAGACAAAAGTTTCTGCACCGATTCAAATGGCTCTTCTTCTTTCTAAAATTAAAATAAAATAAAATAACGAGAGTTCTAAACATTTGGGCCCGGAGCACGCAGGGGTTGGCTGGAACCTAAGACCTGCCATGCATTCACTAGGTATCCCTGGGCAACTGCTGAACTTATCTGAGCCTCAACTTCCTCATCTATAATATGGAAATAATAATAGCACCCACTTCATAGGATGGTTGAAAGGATTAAAAAAAGACACATCTGTCGAGTGCTTCCTCCAGCACAAGGCACCCAATAAGCTCTCAATAATTGCTACCTACCATTATAACTTGTCTTTTTATACTGCAGCTAGCCCTAAATTAACAGTGAGGCAACTTTAAGTCTCATAATTTCACTTCATTCAAATCTAACTGAATTTAAAATATACACCAAACACTAAAAAAGAAATACAGGCACAGCTGCCAAATGGCAACTAAAAAGCCATAATTTTCCAGCGTTGGAATATATTTAGTGATAACTATAAATGAAAATCTAAGGGAAAAAAATTCCTCAACTTCAAGTTACCCTCCCAGTCTGACAGTCTAAAAACCAAAACTGAAGTTAGACTTCCTCCAGCGTAGCTCCTTTCCACTCCTGTCTGTCGAGGCTGGGCGGACTCCCACGCGCCTGCTCGAGCCAGGAGCACTCTGCCAGGTACAGCGAGGGCCACTGGGACAGGCGGGGGCTGGGGAAGCTTCCTCCCGTTCTCTCTGGGTTATTTCCAATGGTATCAGCACCTTGGACTATGAGAGGGCCCCAGCCTGCCAGGGTAAGAGGTTCACACATCAAACACCCCGCATGCCTGCATCATAACCAGCAACTCTGAACATACAGTTCCAACGATGTCATCTCCAACACACACCTTGTTAGGTGCTCTAGTCCTTGTTTCTCACAGTTGACAAGCCACTAGCCTACTGGTTCCTCAATTTGCTCAGTGGAGGCAGAAATTTAATTGGGGTCTATATGATTCCTTAGATTTTCTGCAGATTATATAGCCTCCAGCACCTTACACACCTTAGACCACAGTGTCTGATCCAGGGACTACTTAAAAATGTGTCTTTGACCCTGGCCAATTTGGTTCAGTGGTTAGAGCATCGGCCCTTAAACTGAAGTGTCTTGGATTTGATTCCCAGTCAAGAACATGTACCTGAGTTGCAGGTTCAAACCCTGGCCAGTTGGGGTCGTGTGGGAAGCAACCAATCCATGTGTCTCTCTCACATCGATGGTTCTCTTGCTCTCTTTCTCTCTGTCTGTCTGTCTGTCTCCTTTCCTCCCTTCCACTCTACCTAAAAAAATAAATGCAAAAATCCTCAGGTGAGAATTAACAAAAAAAATTTTTTTATTTTATTTTATTTTTATTTATTTATTTATTTTTTATCCTCACCCGAGGACATTTTCCTTTTTTTGTTCAGGTAGAGTGGGAGGGAAAGAGAGGAAGAGAGAGAGAAACAGCAACATGAAGGGGACACATCGAGTGGCTGCCACCCACATGACCAACCAGGGCCGGGGACAAACTGCAACCGAGGTACGTGCCCTCAGCGGGAACCGAACCCAGGTCTCTCTGGACCGCAGGCCGACGCTCTAACCGCTGAGCCAAACTGGCCAGGGCACAAAAAAAATTTTTAATTAAAAATTTAAAAATTAAATGAGGAGGAGGGAAATGGCAGCAGAGTGAATGGAACTACACTGACCATCTCCCAGGACCAAACTGGAATTACAACTAAAAGAAAGAAAAGTCAGCTGGAACAACCAACTGAAGAGCAGCTGGAGAGAACCCATATAACCAGGGACATAAAGAAGAGCCCAAAACAGACTGGTAGGAGGTGCAGAGGTGCAAGAGGCCTGGCTGGGCTCCCGAGGGCAGCAGCTGAGGGGTCCCTTAGCTGTAGAAGCTCCCTCTGAGAAGTCTGGGGCTTAAACCCCAAGCCGGCTGGCTCCCCAGCACAGACGCAGAACAGGGCAAGGCACCCACGCAACAGCTGGCTGAGAAAAACACCAGAGCAGAGGTTCTGTTGGGCAGGGAGAGGCACTGGGAACACCGGCGCTTCCCTGAAGGGCCAGGGCACTAATCACAGCTACAAACACTCACCTTGGGCTCCGGCAGAGGGAGGGCGGACAGGACTGGAGCTCATGGCACCGGCTTGAGAGCTGGGAAGGAGACCACCAGAAGCCCTGTGCGGAGTCATTCCCCAAGCTACAGACACCCCCACCCATTGGAATTTAACCCCACCCAGTGGAAGAAGCACAACCTGAGGCGCATGAACTGTCAGAGACTACCTGCCAGCCAGTAGGCAAAGACCTGTCTCTGAGTGCTTTGAGCCTCGGGGCCTGGCTCTTGTTGTTGGATTTCCTGGATCTGGGGCCCGAGCTGTGAAGGCAGCTGACTGGGCCCCTGGGCTAAGCCATTAACCTATGTTGCAGAAACCATTTTTCTCAGGCAGAGTTTTCCCATCAAAGCAGCTGTAGCCCGGGGCAAGGGGGAAGCAACTGTCCCACCCACTGGAATTTAACCCCACCCAGCCAGGAGGACTCCATGCATAGCACAGAACTGCAACTTGAGGCTCATTAACTGTCAAGGACTACCAGTCAGCCTGCAGGCAAAGACCAGTCTCTGGGCGCTGGAGCCTTAGGTCTGGCTCGCGGTCATTGGGTCATTGGGTTTCGAGGCTCTGGGGTCAGAGCTGTGAAGGCGGCTGCCAGGGCCCCTGTGCCGAGCCATGAACCCATGCTGGAGAAACCATTTTCTTCAGGTACAGTTTTCTTCTCAAGCCAGCTTTAGCCTGAGGAGGAAAGGAGGGACAGGAGAAGGGGAAGCAACTGCTTCACCTGCTAGAAATCCTCACACTCTGCCCACCTGGAGGAGTTTTCATCCAGCTGAGGGCTACAACATGAGGTTCATTAAGTGACTGAGAGTAACAGCCAGCCCATAGGCAGAGGCAGATCTCTGGGATACTGCGACTCTGCCTGGCCTGCGACTCTACCCGAGAGAGTAAGACCAGACATTAGTGATCACCTTAGTACCTTCCATACATATCCACACCCAGCAGAGGGAGCCATATTTTGTTTGTGGAACATCGATACCCACAGGGAAATTTTGGCAGGCTCCAAACCCAGCTGAGACAGCTAAAATGGTAAAACAAAGAAACATCCCAAATGACAGAACAAGAGAATTCTCCAGAGGAATGGCTAAATGAAATGGAGATAAGCAAATTATCAGATATAGTTAGAATAATGATTATGAGGAAGCTCAACAGCGTGAGAAAAGATATAGAAACAATGAGAAATGACCTATCAGAAATCAAGAATGACATACCAGAAAGGAACAACCAGCAGATTAGGAGCCAACGACTGGATCGGCAAATTAGAAGACAGGCTAGAAAAAAATCTTGAAAAGGACAGGCCCTGACCTATTTGACTCAGCAGTTAGAGCATCAGCCCATGGACCAATGAGCTGCGGGTTCAATTATGATCAAGAGCACATATCTCAGTTGCGATTTGTCCCCGGCCCTGGTTGGGGTCATGTGGAAGGCAGCCACTCAATGTGACCCTTTCACATCGATGTTTCTCTTTCTCTCTCTTCCTCTCTCTCCCTCCCACTCTATCTGAACAAAAATGGGGGGGGGGGTGTCCTCAGGTAAGGATAAAAAATTACATAAATAAATAAATAAATAAGAGAACAGTTTAAGAGAGCTGAGGGACAACATGAAACATAACAACATCCACAGTATAGGAGTACCAGAAAAAGAAGAAAGCGAGCAAGGGTTAGAGAATCTGTTTGAAATAACAGTGGCAGAAAACTTCCCTTACTTAGTGAAGAAAAGAGGCATACAAGTCCAGGAAACAGAGTCCCATGCAAGAAGAACTCAAAAAGGTCCACACCAAGACACACCATAATTAAAATGCCAACAATTAAAGTCAAACAGAGAATCTTAAAGGCAGCAACAGAAAAGTAACAGGTTACCTACAATTAAAGGAGCTCCCATAAGGCTATCACGACAGGCCAGAAAGGAATGGCATGAGGCATTCAAGGTAACAAAAAACAAGGATATGAATTCAAGATTACTCTATTCAGCAAGGTTATCATTCAAAGTAGAAGGTGAAATAAAGTGCTTCCCAGTCCAAATTAAAACAATAAATAAATAAAATAAAGGGAATATATCACCACCAAACCAGCATTGCAAGAAATGTTAAAGGGACAGCTGTAATAAGCAGAAGAAATACAGAGAGAAACATAGGCATAATAAGTTAAAATGGCAATAAATAAGTACATATCAATAATAATCTTAAATGTAAATGGATTAAATGCTCCAATCAAAAGACATGGAGTAGCTGAATGGATAAGACAGCATGACCCATATATATGTTGTCTACAAGACACTCACATCACTACAAAAGACTCACATGGGTTGAAAGTGAAGAGATGAAAAAAATTTTCCAAGCAAATTAAAATGGGGGGGGGGGGAAAGCTTGGGTAGCAATACTCATATCTGATAAGATAGACTTCAAAATGAAGGCCATAACAAGAGACAAAGAAGGTCACTACATAATATTAAAAAGATCAACCCAACAAGAGGATATAACCTTGGTAAACATATATGCACCCAATATAGGAACAACAAAATATATTTTAAAACTTCTGGATGACTATGAGAGAGAAATCAACAGCAACACAATCATAGCAGGGGACTTCAAGACCCCACTGACATCACTAGATAGATTCTCTAAACTTAACAAGGAGCCCTGGCCAGAGAGACCTGGGTTTGGTTTCCACTAAGGGCACATACCTCGCCTGCAGTTTGTCCCCGGCCCTAGTTGGGTTGTGTGGGTGGCAGGTACTCAATGTGTCCCTTTCATGTCGATGTTTCTTTCTCGCTCACTCTCTCTCTCTCCCCCTATATATAGTTTTTTTTTTTAATCCTTAACCAAGGATATTTTTCCATTTATCTTCAGATAGAGTAGGAGGGAGAGAGAAGGAGAGAAAGGGAGGTACAGAGAAACATTGACATAAGAGGGACACATAGACTGGTTGCCTCCCGCACAACTCCGACCAGGGTCGGAGATGAACCGCAACCAAGGTATGTGCCCTTGGCCATAATCAAACCCACAACTCATTGGTCCGTGGGCTGTCACTCTACCACTGAGCAGAACCAGCCAGGGTGGATTCAGCAATATATTACAAAAATTATTCACCATGACCAAATGAGATTTACCCCAGAGATGCAAGGCTGGTACAATATTCGTAAATCAATAAGTGTGATACACTACATAAACAAAATGAAAAATAAAAATCATATGATCATATCAATAGATGTTGAAAAAGCATATGACAAAATCCAGCACCCATTTCTGATCAAAACACTCAGCAAAGCAGTAATAGAGGGATCATATCTCAAACATAATAAATGCCATATATAAAAATCCTACAGCCAACATCATACTCAATGAGCAAAAACCAAAAGCATTTCCCTTAAGAAGAGCAACAAGACAGGGATGTCCACTTTCACCACTCTTATTCAACATAGTACTGGATGTCTTATACACCAATAATGAACACTCAGAAAGGGAAACTGAAAAAAAATCCAATTTACCACTGCAACAATAAAATTGAGATACCTGAAAATAAACTTAACCAAGGAGGCAAAAGATCTGTTCTCAGAAAACTACAGGACATTAAAAAAAGAAATAGAGGAAGATATAAAAAAGTGGAAGTATATACCATGTTCATGGATTGGAAGAAACAACATCATTAAAATGTCCATACTACCCAAAGCAATCTATAGATTCAATACAATTCCTATAAAAGTACCAACAGGATATTTATTTCACGATCTAGAACACATACTTCAAAAGTTTATATGGAACCAAAAAGACCCTGAATAGCTTCAACATCTTGAGAAAGAGGAACAAAGCTGGGGAGATCACAATACCGAATACCAAACTATACTACCAAGACATTGTAAAATCAGCCCTGGCCGGTTTGGCTCAGCGGTTAGAGCGTCAGTCTATGGTCCAGAGAGACCCCGGTTCGATTACTGCAAAGGGCACGTACCTCGGGTGCAGTTTGTCCCTGGTCCTGGTTGGGTGGTGTGGGTGGCAGCCATTCGATGTGTCCCTTTCATGTTGCTGTTTCTCTCTCTCTCTCTCTTCCTCTCTCTCTCCCGCCCACTCTTTCTGAACAAAAAATGGAAAAAGTGTCCTCGGGTGAGGATTTAAAAAAAAGACATTGCAATCAAAACAGCCTGGTACTGGTATAAGAACAGGCATATAGATCAATGGAACAGAACAGAGAACCCAGAAATCAACCCAAGACATTATGTTCAATTAATATTCAACAAATGAAGCAAGAGCATACAATGGAGAAAAAGACAGTCTCTTCAATAAATGGTGTTGGGAAAATTTGACAGGTACATGCAAAAAAATGAGACTAGACCACCAACTTACACCATACACAAGAATAAACTCAAAATTGATAAAAGACTTAAATGTCAGTTATGAAACCATAAAAGTCCAAGAAGAAAATATAGGCAGCAAAATCTCAGACATCACACATTGAATTCTCAAAGATACATTGCCTAGGGCAAGAGAAACAAAGGAAAAAAATTAATAAAAGGGACTACATCAAACTAAAAAGCTTCTGCATGGCAAAAGAAACCAGCATCAAAATGTAAAGGGAACCCACTCTCTGGGAGAACATATTTGCCAATGATATATCGGATAAGGGGTTAATATACAAAATATATAGAGTACTCATACAACTCAACAAAAGGAAGACAAACTATTCAATTAAAGAAGACCTGAATAGACATTTTTGCAAATAGGACATACAAATGGCCAAGAGACTTATGAAAAAATGCTCAACATCACTAATCACCAGAGAGATGCAAATTAAAATTACTATGAGGTATCACCTCACACCTGTCAGAATGACTGCCATCAACAAATCTTCAAACAAGTGCTGGCGAGCATGTGGAGAAAAGGGGACTCTAGTGCACTGCTGATGGGAATACAGACTGGTGCAGCCACTATGGAAAGCAATATGGTAGTTCCTCAAAAAAATTTAAAATGGAACTGCCATTTGACCCAGTGATCCCACTTCTTGGAATATACCCTAAGAAGCCTGAAACATCAATCAGAAAAAATATATGCACCCCTATGTTCACAGTAGCACTATTTAAATCACTAACAACTCAAGTGTCCATCAGTACATGAGTGGAAAAAAAAGTTGTGGTACAGCCCTGGCTGGTTTGGCTCAGTGGTTGGAGCATCGGCCCGAGGACCAGAGAGTCCCCGGTTCAGTTCCCACTAAGGGCATGTACCTCGGTTACAGTTTGTCCCCGGCCACAGTTGGGGTCGTGTGGGTGGCAACCACTCGATGTGTCTCTCTCACTTCAATGTTTTTCTCTCCTCCCCCCCCCCCACCCCCCGCTCTATCTGAAGATAAATGCAAAAAAGTTCTCGGGTGAGGATAAAAAAAAAAATTTTAAAAAAAAAAGGCTGTGGTACAAGATCTCTTACCCTTTGAGACGACATGGAAGGATCTGGAGAGTATTATGCTGTGCGAAATAAGCCAGTCAGAGAAAGACAAGTACCACATTATCTCACTTATTTATGGAACATCATGAACAAAATAAGCTGATGATCAAAATAGATCCAGAGACATGGAAGTAGTGAACAGACTGACAAACCTCACAGGGAAGAGAACTGGGGGACGGGAAGAGATTGACCAAAGAACTTACATGCATAAATGCATAACCAATGGACACAGACAATAGTTTGGAGAAAGCAGGAGGGAGGCGGGAGGAGGGGGTCAATGGAGGAAAAAGGGGGGGACATCTGTGATACTTTCAACAATAAAGATAAAAAATAAAATACAGATCTCCCCCTTGATGAACGTCAGAAGTTCTCACTTACACTAACCACCATGTGTAAAACCTCATAGAAGATCTCAAGCACCAAAACCTCTACCAACTTATCCAGGAAGTTCAGATTTGAAAAATTATATAAAACTATAGCAACATCATGCTAGCAAGGAAAATAATCAGCCCTAAAGATCTTGATAAAAATTACAAAATATGGCCCTGGCCGGTTTGGCTTGGCGTTTAGAGTATCGGCCCGCCAACCAAAGAATCGCAGGTTCGATCCGGTCAAGAGCACATACCTGGGTTGCGGCCCTGGGGTCGTGCAGGAGGCGGGCAATCAATGTGTCTCTCTCACATCGATGTTTCTCTCTCTCTCTCTCTAACCCCCTCCCACTCTATCTGAAGATAAATGAAAAAATACCCTCAGGTGAGGATTAAAAAAAAATACAAAATATGATATATCTGACTACATTTCATCCAGTCATGTTCTACCACATCACCCTACCCACTATCTGAAAGTTCCTTGTTCAACTAATGTGTTTTGCTAATGTGTTTACTCTCTTCCCTCCACCTCCACCCTCCAAAATGAGAAGGTAAGATCCACGAGAGGAAGGGATCGATTGGTCTTGTTCACCACCGTAACTCTAGTCTCCCAAGAAATGATAAATACTAGTGGTGAATTAGACTATTTTTGGCAAATACTCCTCCCTCGTCCTCCTCCAACCTCTGTGGAAGGAATGTGCCTCGCTGACGTGCTTTGGACACATGCTGAAATGCCAGTGTCATGTCAGCTCCGAGACCAGGCTTCACTGTCTATACCTGTTCCTACTTGCCCTTCTAGGACCTTTGATGTTGGACACGAGAAGTACCTGCCCCATGTACCATTGCCCAGTCAAGCCTGGGCCCCAGAATGAGACAGAACAGAGCTCCCCAGCCGATCTGTAGACCCTCCAGTGAGAGAATAAATACTTAATGCTCAATGTCACAGACTTCCAGGTGATTTGTTACAAAGTATTCTTATACCAATAGATCACATACAGCGGGCTCTCAATAAATAGCTGCTCAACAAATTAAATAAATTCATTTGTTATTAAGTTAAACAAATCCATTTGTTATTAACAAATTATCAAAAGAATTAACAATGAAAGAAATTCACTATACTCAGTACTTCCAAATCCATTACCTGTGATAATTGTGGAACATAACAAGTTTTAAGCCTGGTTTTGCTTGGGAATACACTCCTTTGTGTGATGAAGAGCACACATTCAGAAAATGAAACTTAGGAGACCAAGGCTGATCTGTTAGGCCTTCCTTATTTAACTGAAGACAAAAGGTAATAATGACCACTTCTTCCATTTGTAGATTATATTCAAACCATTAATGATTTTATTGTGTTTTTTGTTTTGTTTTGTTTTGTTTTACCCTCTTCTTTCCTAAAATGCTGGTGAAAGTTTTAAGCTCATAAGATATCAATTTTTATAGGGTAGTATTCCTTTCACCTAGTGCAAAAAAACCTTGAAGCTCATAAAAACGAGGCTGTAAACTTTTAAGGCATATAGCTTCATAGGGTTACTGTTGATGTGTTTCCATTACTTGAGACATTTAATGGAAGTTGGTTTACAGTTCACTTACATGTGGTATTTACAGTTACTTCATTTCTTAGCGGAGAACAGAATCATATCCGAATGAGGTAAAACCAAGTCACAGTTCATAAGTACCTTTTCGTTCTCACCCTGTATCCCTCAAGGCAATAGCTATAAAAGATTCTCTTTTTAATGAAATTACAACTCCAGGGGGTGGAAGGGGCGGATTGACAGACAGACTGAAAGGGGCCAGGACCAATAAATCTGAGACCAATATGTTTCCCATCTATGATATTGATATTCTTAATTTGAATGTGCTAAGCATATGAAGTACCAAAATTTCCTATGGACAGATGGTTGTAATCAGTGTCTTCTCCTGCTCCAAGTGTGAAGAAATATGGAAGTACCTAACAAAGTACCCAGAGCCTTATGGTGAAATATTCAGTGACTAAAACAAGTCTATTTTAATATCTATTTTAATGACCTAAAATTCAGATTAATTCAAAATGTTTCTCAGGCCACCTGGAAAGTTCATCATTTTTTCAGTCAGAAAGTTCAAATCACTTTTTGATGTATATATATTCCCTTATTTATTATCAAGTTTTTAAGTTTCCTTTTAAGGTATGACCAGGATATGCTAGTGGCCCGCAATCCCCGTGCTGTCAAGAACTAACTGCATCGTGGTTCACAAACACTCCCAGCCCCAGGACGTCTGCGCCCCCACTGCACTAATAACTAACGAGCAACTTATCTGCCGGAGATGACCAGTGTACCAACAGAGCTGAGATCACGCCGTCAAACAGTAAAGAAACCGGACTTTTTAGTTAACCTAGGTAACTGTATCTTTAGAAAATGTACTCTTGTCCAGTGGGTTTTGTTCTCTTTTAGTAAGGAAAACAACTTGACATTCCTTCCTCAAAATCCCTGAAGGACTCCAAAGAGCCAGTGAACCGGATGGAAGGTAATGTCCAGTTTTACTCCTATTTCCCCTTCTCTTTCTTCCTACCCCAACTAGATTTTCTTACTGAAACAAAAGTAGGTTAAAAAAAAGCACCTCATACAACTGAGGCAAAATACCCCCAATACACACACTCTGTTACTTCTAAATAATGGCACACGATGGGCCTTGTGGGGAATAACACCTGGGACGACCCAAAGGCACCAGACGACAGGAAAGGTCCCAAACGAGCGCTGCAGGAAGGAGGCAGGGGCTGAGAACCTGCCTCACCTCGCAGGCCTCCTCGGGTGGGGAAGGCAGCCAGGGGCCTGGCCTGCAGTGAGCTCCTGAGGAGCGGCTTCCCAGCCAGCCACCGGGCAGGGCCCTGTCTCGTGGGCCAAACCTTCCACATCAGGCTTTGATAAAAGGTCAGCAACTATTTCTCCTCTCAGTCCACCCACCTCCACCAGAACCCAGTCCATGCTAGGCTGTGTCCAAAGGGCTTCACGCCGGTATTTCATTCAATCATCCCGACGACCTAGCACGACAGGCACAAGCAGGAGCCGCAGTCAGCACAGGCAAGACGTTAGGAAGATGACTTGTCCTGGTGCTGGAGACGCAGAAACTTATATAATCAGCACCTTCAAGATTGCTCCTACCTGCCCTTCAGATTTTGGTTCCTGTCCAGTTCGTAATAATGTGTCTGTTCATCAGAAACGAGCAATCTGAAGAACAATGGAAAATTCTGGACATCTGTGCCAGTTTTCATAAAATGATTGCTTGCCCACAGGCCAAGCTGTGAAAGAGACGCACACTGAAAGCTCTCCGCATATAAAACAAAGAGCTGGCATCCATGGCTGCCAAGGTCCCGGCCTTCCCCTCGCCTCTGTCCTTGCTCCCGACGGCTCGGGCTGCTCAGCCACTCCTGCCTGGAGGCCCGCGGGCCCAGGGTGCTCAGACCCTCGGGAGCCATCAGTGTCTCATCAATAAATCAAACGGCCGGCACGGAGACTTCTCGCCAGAAAAGGGACTCACATTAGTTCTCCTTACACAAAACATTCACTTCGGTAATTAGCTTAGAAATAAAAAATTTATAATTAGTATTTTTGGAAACAAAGGGCATATTGGCAGGAAAAAAAATGACTGGATGGGGGAGGTGAGATCTCTCTGTGTTAAATGTCTCTATACTAGAGTCCCCTAAACTACCAATTTCAAGCTCTTGAAATTTTGTTTCCTTTTGATGTAAATATGCAGGAGACAATACTACATTTCCAATTTTACTTGTAAGGATACAGGTCTCAGGCAAGAATCAGGGCCTATTTTTAAGACATTTTGGAGGAGGGGAAGAGCTGTGTCATCTCCAAAATGAGCAGGTATTCCTCCCCTGCCCCAACACAGACTATTTTTTTTAAATGGTGCATCTGACTCACTGCACCTCAAAGCTGGCCTCTTTGGCACTCACATGGCACGGGAGGGCCATTTGCACAGGTAGACAAATTCCATCTAATGACTGATACTACCAGGAGAATTAGTACAGGGCTGGAATTACTAACACACACACACACACACACACACACACACACGAGGCACTGTTAGCTCTGTCTTCATGTTAGGAAAAACTTCCCCTTGAACTACTTTGACCTGCACAGCACAGACACAAGGAAGAAGAGGCAATAACTTGATATCCGTAAAACTGAAGATGAACAGGACAGTTCGCGTAAAATGGCAAAACCCTTCCCCCGAGCAGCAGCATCACAGGAGGGCGTCAGCACGGACTGGGGCCCTCCCTCCCGGGGCCCTCCCTCCCACTCCCTGCCCTTCCCCACCAGCCATCCGATCTGGGCCTGCAGACCGACCTGGGCAGCCTGTGGTGGGAAGAGCAGGTTTGCCTTGTTGATTCCTCATGAAAGGGGGTAGGCATGAGCGAAAAGGGGAAATCTATTGTCATATTATTTGTTTCCATCACGCACACACATTTACAACTTTTTAATGTGATAAGAAAGAAAGAAATTAGTTCTCAGAAACCTCCTGTGAACCAAGGGCCTTCATTGACACAGAGCCCAGCTTTAGGCCACTCCTTCCCGAGGGGGCGTGATGCAGGGAAGAGGCTGGGGGGGGGGGGGCACTGAGCTCAGTCACTTCCTCACTTCCTAGCTTTGTCAGGCACGTCACTCCTTCCTGGGGATAGGTTTCTGTAAGACAACCAGCCAGGTGAGGTGACTGCTAAGGTCCCTGCTAGCCCAGGACTCTTTACCAGAAAACATTCTTTACCAAATATACATTAAATCTGGTTTAGAAAATTCACCACAGGTAGGACGCTGTGACAGGCACATGATGGGGACGTCAGGAAACCAAATGTGTTCTGTTTTTAAGGCTAACCTGGAACCACCTGCAGCAAATCCTCCCTCTTCTGTTTGTTCCTAGTAATGGAACAGTACCCGGAGAAGGTGAGTACAACGCAATAATCTCCCCACCCTCTCTGAGCGGGCAGTGCCACTTCCTTCACACCCAGGAGGCAAGCTAAGGCGGTGCGGAAGGTCATGCTGCATGCTCCCAAAAAGCAAAGGTGTGGCGAAACCCCACTCAGATGTCATCGGAAGGAAATGCCTTTTTCCGTCCATTCTCCTTTCTCTTCTCTCTCTCTCTCTTTCTCTCTCTCATCACTAGTGCTACAACACAAACCACCACAAAACTATGGGGTATAACACCACCCTTACTGTTCTGGGGTCCAGGAACTCAGGTGGAGTCCGGTGGAAGTGGCTGGACTCCGCGGCGCCTGTGTCCTCGGCGAGGTGACGCCACATCTGGGCGCTGGAATACCTGGGGGCATTTTACTCACAGGTCTAGGCCAACACTGGCTGTCAGCTGGAACACCCACCCGTGGCCTCTCCAGGTGGCCTCTGCATGGGCCAGCGTGGTCAGCGTGGCCACTGGGTTCCAGGAGCCAGTACCCCAAGAGAGCAAAGCAGACGCACACAGCATTTTTATGGTCTTGCCTCAAAAGTTATATAGTGTGACTGACTTCTGTCATGCTCGGCTGGTTGAGACAATCACAGACAGAGGTCTGCCCGGGTTCAAGAGGAGGGACACGTGGGGAGGACTGTCAAGGTCATGTAAGATGAGCATGTGGGACAGGAGACGTTTTGCAGCCTTCCTTGGGAAATGCAACCTGCCACACTGCACCACCACTGACAAAGGAACCCCACAAACAAGAGAAGTGAAAAATCTGGGTCTCAGGCACCTTCGACTATTGCAGATTTAAAGTAAACACTTTGCGAGGCAAAAGATCATGGCCAAGAGCTAGGGAAATGGGATTCAGACAGAGAAGCCCACCGGGTTGCCTTTGAAGCCATGATTACAAACACTGGCTCTGGTAACAATTGGAAGGGTCCTTGACATACATATCTTTGCTGTTTTATTACAGCTTGGTCCCTTCTGTATCTCATTGACATCTAATTTAAAAGTACAAGAGTATTAAAACATCTGCTGAATTATAATTCCAAAGCTCAGAAGACATTGAGATGAAATCTATGAAACTATGAATTCATCATGTTAAATAGATTTTTTTTATTTTAATGGACCACAGACAGCAGCTGTTTATAAAGCAGCCCCATATGCAAAGCCATGGATTAGGTTTCATTCCCAGCTGATGTAACCTATGATCTTTGGACATGTTGCAGGAGGGACCTCAGTCTTCAATAATGCAGCATCTTGTAGCAGCCCTGGCCTCGGGGACAGGAGGGGAGGGGAGGCAGAGGAGGTGGTTGACACTGAGTATCCCATACCTTGGTTTTCAGCATCTTTATTCCTCTTCTTAAATCTAAAAACCATGTTCCAGACTCTTCTTCTATTTTAAGAATGTTAACAGGCTCATCTTTTAGGTTTCAACTTCCACCACTAACCAGGATCACCATCACTATCGAATATTAAGCTAGTATCCTTATTTTATAAGTAACGGTCCCATCCCAGTTGTTCAAGAATCAATATTCACAACCTTTTAGCCTCTCGTCACCTGCTAAGAAATCTTTGGCCTTGCCCACTCAGCATGCACCCCGTTCCTAACTGCTTTCCCCATCGTCCCACCCCTCCCCTGCCTCACTCCGCCACCGAGGCGATGGTGGGGAGAGGGGAAGATAAGAAAAGAGCAGCTGCCCTGGCCAGTTTGGCTCAGCAGTTAGAGCGTCAGCCCATGAACAGAGAGACCCGGGTTCAGTTCCCACTAAGGGATTTCCAGTTCCTACCTGGAAATCCCTAAGGACTGAGCTTTGGTGAAAGGAAACTTCCTCTTCTGAATTATCTGTTTGGGATCTTGAGAAACTGCCTAATCCTAGCTTTATTCAACCATGAACTGAACTGCCTTTGTTTTCCAAATTTTTGCACACCATGGCCACCACTAACTTGGTATTTACAAAATACCTTTGTCCTCCCGATTTCCAGGCAGTGATAAAAGCAGAGGAAATGGTTGGTGGGTGCTCCTATTCTGCTGCAGTGGGGGGCGTGCGGAATGCCAGCCGGCTGGAAGCACGGGGCCAGGGCTTGGCAGCTTTCTCAGAGGAAGCCAAGTGCTACCTGTGGTATTTAAGTGATAAGGGGCCCATGCGTCAAATGCTTCCCCGGGGAACTGCAGGCACACCACTTTGCTCAAAGTCACCCCTGGCTGGGAACATAATAGAGAGCTAGAGTTCAAACTTCTATTCCAGCTGATGATTCATTCAGCACAAATTATTTTACCTTTCCTTTCATACCCCTGTGACAAAAAGTATGTTGGAGAAAGCCAATTCAGCAAACGTCAAGGGTGTCCCCACACTGCGGCAGACCTAAAGCCACATGGAAATGACAGGCTCTGCCCAAGGTGTGCTTTCCTAGGGCAGCTAACATTGCAACCATTGGACAGCAACCAAAGTAGAGGTTTGGGAACTAGTCAAACATGAGGTCAAACCAAACGCATCCACTTCCCAAATGTGTGTTCTTGGTCAAGTTACTGAAGAAAATGTCAGTTAAATTAATACAAACACACACACACACACACACACGCACACGCACCTGCATTATGTGCTCACGTGCAATGAACACTGTTCTATGCCTCTCTGCAGGATCCCCCTTCGGGACCATCAGCATTGCAGGGAACCTCCATCCCTTAGGTCACATCCCAGGCCCAGCAGAGCCGGGATCCAAGGGCTAGTCGTCATGAAAAGCCTGCCCTCTCAACTCAGGACAACAATGCAGAACCATCTCAACTCCCGAGCCGGCGCCCCCGCTGAGACCAGCTCACAGCCTCACTTCTTCACCCAACCCCTCCGCGTGGGCTGACCCCCAGGCATTCCCTAACAAATGTCCCATCTGGGCATCTCCATCTCAGTTTGCTTTCCAGAGAGCCACACCATGTACTTCACCAAAAAACTGGAAGGAGAGCTAGTACTATACCACTTGACTTGTCATTTTTCCAAGGTTAAATAAAATGCAAATCTGAAAAAACCTGAGCTAACTCTTTAAAGTGATGATGATACCAAACAGACACTGGGCTTTTCCCTCCTCCTCACTCCAACTCTCCCTACACCATGCAAACTGACCTATACCAGGTTTGCTTTTGTTTTCTCATCAGGATGAAGAGCAAAGCGGGTGTCTGAAAGTTCTATCTTTGAAATTAAGGATGACATCTATTGCCCTGGCCGGTTTGGCTTAGTGGTTGGAGCATCGGCCTGCGGTCCAGAGAGACCCAGGTTCGGTTCCTGCTAAGGGCATGTACCTCGGTTGCAGTTTGTCCCCAGCCCTGGTTGGGTCATGCGGGAGGCAGCCACTCGATGTGTCCCTTTCACGTCGATGTTTCTCTCTCCCTCTTCTTCCCACTCTAGCTGAACAAAAAGTGGAAAAATGTCCTCGAGTGAGGATAAAAAAAAAAGAAAGAAAGAAAAAGAATAACAGCTATCGAATCGATTTATAATCCGCTAACCTGAAAGACCCAACTTTAAAAATGTATACAGACTTTCATCTGTCAAAAATTTAACTAAAACTTTTCTTGGACAAGTAATCAAGCAATATATTAGAAACTATTTTTAGCAGAGAGCAAAGAAATTACACCGAGACCCACTAAATTTGAATAATACACACCATACTTTATCTAGGAAACATTCACTCCAAGTTGTTCTTATGAATATAAATATGGGAAGAGATAGTATGAGAAGTCCCCTCTCACCAGCCTTTCCTTAAAACACAATGAAAAGACCTTCAGGCTCAGCAATAACCAGCTAAGAAAAGCAGAGGTGGAAACAGATGAGAGATAAAAAGCAGATGGTGAGCCTTTGTTAACCAATTTAACTCACTTACAAAGGATTCTCCAGGAATGAGCCATGAAGTGGCTGAGAAATAGACCAATGTGAGGTACAATGGCCAAATACCACTAAGTACATCACCAAATGCCCAGGCCACGCAGCACTTTTTAAGCCTCTTGCTATCATTCTGAATGGAGTTACATGGAATTCGTGATATGCGCCTTTGTGGTTATAGCATATCCCTGACTGACCAGGCCAAGAGAAACAGATATCTCACAAAGGATGGGCAAGGTTAACAAGCTAAAAACTGTCTTCTTAGTTCAATATTTTCAACTTCAACATTTTGACCACAGCCATTAATCAACTAATAGGATTTTCAGCTGCTTTTTCCTACTTTCCCAGGTAATGAACAAAAATAAAAAGCAAAGAAAATCAGACCTCGCCAGGCCAGTTGGCTCAGTGGCATCGTCCCAGGGATGAGACGTCCCACTTCGATTCCCGGTCAGGGCACATGCCCAGGCTGCGGGCTCCATCCCCAGTGGGGGACATGCAGGAGGCAGCTGATGGATGTTTCTCTCTCACATTGATGTTTCCATCTCTCTCTCCCTTTCTTATAAATCAATAAAATCATATTAAAAAATAAATAAAACTTTAAAAAAAGAAAAAGAAGAAAATCAGACCTGGAAGAGAACACAAGCTGCCGGGTATAAGGGTCTGTCTCCTCTGCCTGGCTGCTCTTAAATCTTGATTTGTCTGGATTCTACGATATTCTTCCATTTTGGTCAAGTCATTCTTAACCAGGGACTGTTCTGTCGCCCCACCCTGGGAACTTCTAGCAATGTCTAAACACACTTTTGGCTGTTAAACTTGGGTGGAGGGGAGCTGGCATTTAGTGGACAGAGGCCAAGGACAGAAGTGAGTATCTTACACCACCAACCACAACCCTGGTAATAAAGAACCACCCAGCACAAAAAGTCAACAACACGGAGGTTGAGCAACTCTAGTGGAGTGAACTGAACACTAGCACTCCAGATCAAAGAAGCCTGATCTGAACTCCAAATACCTGGGGCAGGTACTCAGCTTTTCTGAGCCTCGGTTTCCACGTGTATAAAATGGGACTGATAATACTCTTCAGGAGTTTTAGTAGAGAATAAATGAGATAACAGATGAGAAATCACCTCCATAGTGCTGGCACATCAAAGGTGCCTGTGATGTCGGGTAGGTCTGAATCACCGCTATTTTTTAACTGCCGCTAGTTCCCACCCACCCCCATTTCCTCCAGGATTTTACTGGGAAGCAGAGAAAAAAGGAACCCAGCCAACTCTAAGCCCACTCTAGGTCAATAGTTTGCATGTAACTCATTTAATAATTTTTATTCCTATTGTGTCTAAATTTATGTTTGAGGAACCTGGGGGTGGGGAAGGCCACGATTTCTACATTTTTTAAAAAGGTGTGTTATTTTTCCAAGGGGAATTTCAATTCAATGACCTGGGAGCCAAATGAAAGAAGGAAATACAAAAATCCCCACTAGGTCTTCAGAAAAGCACATTACTACTAAATGCTAAGTACTTTTCTCAGAAAATAAGTATTTTAAATAAGTTAACTGAAGACTTATTTAAGTAAAACAAAATACATGCTCAGATATCTGACCCAAAAAAAACAAAACGGTAACTTCTTCCTTAGCAATGACCATGTAGGGTGGCTCCGCGGTGAACCACGACATAATGTATCAGGGCCCTAATACTCGATTTACCTTGTAAAAATAATCCGTGCCTGCTGTAAGCTACACCCCAAGTCACATGTGTAACAGCAGGTTCCTATTACTCTTGCCCCAATTCCAATCCTCAGAGGAAGGTAAGGCAACCATAGAATTCATCATCCAAACTAGGCCACTGAAGACTGAAAGGGGTACTATTAATAATTAGGCCAGGACAACAGGTGTAACCAGGTATTTCTCAAGCAAACTGGAACATATGGCCACTGTGCTCAGATTCACTAAGGGTAACAGTTCCCCGCACACACAAACACACCCACCCAGGTCAGTTGTGAACAGTTACACAAATGTGATCGTCCTGACAGACAGAGATGCTGTTCTGTCTCTAGTTTTAACTTAATACGTCGATCATGAGATGTTTACATGTCAAGGCAGACTGATCAACCTCATTCTTTTTAATTGACTGCAGAATATGCCACTGTAGGGAGATGCCATAATTTTTCAACCACCCATAGCAAATACAAGTCAACTTTATATTTTTCTCATTATGAGCAATGCTACAGAGAACACTGCCCTATATCTATCTTGTATAGGTTTGAGTATTTCCAGAGAATAGGTTTCTAATGGTGGGAATACAAAGTGAAAATGTTACCATTTTTTGATGGATTCTTCCCAAATGCTCTCCAAAAAGCCTTTACAAGCCATATCAAAACCAACAGGTAATGAATACTTCCGAATTTCTGCCAAGTTGATAAAGGGAACATGCTATCTCAATCCGTTCCTTCCTTGGTGTTCCCTCCTCAACCCCAGGCAGTCTGAGCCGTGGGTGTGCTAGGAATTTTCCTGCCTCTAGGTCTTTGCTCATGTTTGCTGAATGGAGCCTTTAATTACCATTGCGCACTGGATCAAATAATAATGATAGTTAATATGTATTGAGCACTTAGCATGTACTATGCTCGCTGATGAGTATTTCTCATGCATTATCTTATTGAATCCTCACAAGCATTCTGGGAGGTAGGTACCTTACAGATAAGAAAGCTGAGACGTAAAGAGGTTGTGAGTCTCCCAAAACCAGAGGTGAAGAGGGCATTCAGCTCCTGCCTGACCCAGAGCCTGACCCGGAACACATTCCAGAGTCTGGGCCCTTGCACTGCATCAACTATCACGTTCGAGAGAAGTCAACAGAGTCCCCAAACCATCTACTCTGACTCACAGGCAGATTCTTTCATAAAATATAAATCCTTTATGTGTGTGGACTAGATTTCCAGAGGCGATATCCTGCGACTTCGTGCAGTCACTGTTCAGGTAGCCTGACCCTACTCACCAGCCCGCGCCCCTCCCACCAGGGAACCAAGTACAGGGTGCAGCAAAAGTAGGCTTGCAGTTGTGATTACATGAAACAGACTTTATTCTTGTGTTATTATTTATTGATTATTGTATTATTTCCCATACAAACAACTATAAACCTGCTTTTGTCCCACCTTGTATTTATTCTAAAAATAAAATGAGTAGCGAGAGCAGGGACAGATGAAACAATCCTATAGAGGGCAAATTCCAGGTCTCTGAGGCCGGGTTCAACCGAGGTCCTTCCAGTCCAGTGGATCCTGGACTCGACCCCCACTGTAGCCTTCAGGTCCACAAACATTCCTGCAGTTCTACGGCAGCGGCTGCCCAAGACAGGAAACATGACTGCACATTCCAACCATTCGGGGAATGATTCACTGCACTTGCCCACTGTGTCAGGAACTTCTAGCCCCAGGCGGGTTACTGCAAATCCTCAGTCCACCGGCACACTGCTGGCACTCAGCCAAGAGACCATGTCCTCATGATGGGTGCAATCACTGACCTCATGGGATTCTAGTAGTTTGTCTTCACATCTATACATGTGGCACAGCATTCTCTCTACAGATGAAGAAACAGAGGCACAGACATTATAAAGATGCAGACTCTGAGATCGCTTGGAAGTAGAAATAAAATGGGACCGCCAGTCAGCGCCACGTCACCCCATGATGGCCACAGGGATGTGTGGCATCACTTGCAGAACTTCTCCTAACTGGTTTGGGAAAATGTAAAAAGAAAGACACAGTGGACTAAATGACACATGAAGACAGCTGTGGCAAATCCAAATCAGCTCAGGATGTGGCAGCAAAGACCAGGCCACAAAGCTCTGGCTCTGCTGATCCCAGGGAAACCCATTTGCTCATCAGTAAGCGGAGACACAGCCAACCAGCTTCCAGTGCCAGCAACAGCATCCATCATTGCTGCTCCTGAGGCCCTGGTTTGTATCCTGGCTTGGCCACTGACCCCGCAGGGGCAGAAAATATCTCCACTTCTCTGAGCCTCGATTTCTTCTGCAAATTGGAAATGATTATAGTACCTCCACTTCATAGAGTTGTTTGAGGAGTAAATGAGCTAATACAGAGCACTTACAGCCAAGTATAGCATACCGTGAGGATTAAATGAGATAAAAGCATACATAACTTTTTATAAGCAATAAATGTCTAGTGGCTCCTTCTTTACCTCATTCATAGCTGGAACAACCCATTGAAAGAAAAACTGACCCAACCATGCATCTACCCTGGCATAAAGTTTACTGCAAAATGCCTGCTACCCTTCTGTCTTTACACCAATCATTCTAGAATTCTAAAGACTCCAGAATCATTTAATTGTGCTATAATCGTTTCTAGCTTCCTACAGAGTGGTGACTAAATTCAGACCTCAAGCAAGGATCGAAGGGAAGTAACATGAAGATTCACAGATACTAAGAATGTGTTTCTATCAAATTTGGTCCAATAAATTCAGCTCCGTGAAACCTAAGAGACGGTGGTAGTGCCAGGAAGGAAGATTAAATCCCAGAGTGTTACACAGAAGTGGCTGGAGTCATTTATGTAGTCAACTCAGCGCCTCCATAAACCTAAAATAAAAAGTTACCAGATTCAAAAGAGGAAAACTGACAAATCTAATATAATAATAACTATCATTGATTCAACACTGCCTCTGCTCTATGTTCCATGCCAAGAGTTTCCCTGCAACATTTCCTTAATCCATATAAGGTGTGTATTCTTATCACTGTGCCACAGGAAAGTCACACACCCAAGGTCAGAGAGCAGGTGGGCGGTGGGGCTGCATTGGAGCCCGGACTACCTGACATGCAAAGCTGGTGAGCATAACCACTGATCGTAGGGCCTCAAACCCAGAAGGGTGGAATGTCGGCCAGGTCAAAGCTGATGGTGCGACTGAAGCCCCTAAGATCAGCTGACCAATATGCACACCCTTAGCAAACTGCTCTCGGTGCCGAAGAGATGACGAGGAAACATTCCCCATCTTCGGAGTTAGAGACATTTGGCAGGTGGTGCTCCTGAGAGACCTGGCAAGGCCAGGCAAAGCAATGAGAAAGGAAGCAACGCTGAAGGGAGGAGGCCAAGACAGCAAGTAGCTCTAACTGCACCTGCTTCATGGGCAGAAGGAAGACGATAATCAAACAGAAAAGGTGGAAACCCAAATGTCCATTGGCAGAAGAATGGATAAACTGCACACAGTTCATACATAGGATGGAATGTTATTCAGCCTTTAGAAGGAAGAAAATTCTGACAAATGCTAGAACATGGATGAGCCTTGAAGACATTATATTAAGTAAAATAATAAGGCAGAAAAAGACAAATACTGTATGATCCACTTACGTGGGTACCTAGAGTAGTCTGAATTATAGACCGAAAGTAGGGTGGTGGTTACCAGGGACTGGGGGAGGAGAGTAAGTGTTTAATGGGTACAGAGTTTGGGATGATGAAAAAGTTTGAGAGATGGATGGTGGTGATGGTTGTATAACAAGGTGCATATACTTAATGCCACTGAACTGTACACTTAAAAATAGTCTAACTGGTAAATTTTGTTACATATATTTTAGCACAGTTTTTTAGAAGTCAAATAGAACCTTGCTATGTCATGAAGTGCACGTTCCATGGCCTAGAACGGTGTCTGAAGAGACAGCTGTGATCAGCAGTGCGGACAGACGCCTTCCGAGTGCTCAGGGTCCTAATCAGCCACAAGCTCAGCCTCCCACTTCACTCTGCACAGTGCAGGTTGGTCCTAGCTATGTATCTCCTCTTCTAGTCACTGCTTCTCAAGTTGGCCAGCACACCAAAACGTGTGTGCTCTTCTCTCGCTCTGCCCTTTGGGATCCAGGGTGTCCCCACAGGTACCAGTACTGCTCAGCGCATCTGGCTAATTCTCATATCTTCCCCGAGCCCTGCCAACATCTGAAAACACCTACCCACCACAAGAAGGAAGCCATTTGGGTTGTTCCTGCATGCATTCATTCATTTAGCAAATGTTTATGCTGCTCACCTGCCAGGTGCCAGGTACTGCCCTGCCATAATACTAGAATACATGACTCAGGTTCCTGCCCTCAAGATAATTACACTCAGTGGGACAGAATAAATAATTCCAGATGTGATGAGTGTTCCCATGAAAGTAGAGTGGTGAGCCCTGGCCAGTTTGGCTCAGAGGTTAGAGCGTCGGCCTGCAGTCCAGAGAGACCCGGGTTTGGTTCCCGCTAAGGGCATGTACCTCGGTTGCAGTTTGTCCCCGGCCCTGGTTGGTCGTGCGGGTGGCAGCCACTCGATGTGTCCCTTTCACGTCGATGTTTCTCTCTCTCTCTCCTCTCTCTCCCTTCCACTCTGTCTGAACAAAAAGTGAAAAAATGTCCTCGGGTGAGGATAAAAAAAAAAAAAAGAAAGTAGAGTGGTGAGTTACTGAAGGAGGGCCTATAAATAGGTAACACAGTCTACACCTGGGTTTCCAAATCTTGGTTCTATTGACATCTGGGGCCAGATAATCCCTTGTTTCGGGGAACTGTCCTATCCATTGTGGGAGGTTTAGCAGCCTCCTGAGTCTCTACCCATGTAGACGCCAGTAGCCCTTCCCCAGCTGTAACAACCAAAACTGTCTTTAGACATTGCTGTTCGGGGTGGAGGATGGGAGCAACACCACCTGGGTTGAAACTACTGGTCTTAAAAACTGTTTAACAGCCTGGGTTCTGGAGTTAGAACCAGATTAGAATTGTTGCTTATTAACTGTTGAGTTGAAGCAAATTACTTGATCTAAGCTTCAGTGTCTTCATCAGTAAAATAGGTAAAATAATATCTACTTCAAAAGTTACTGTGAAATAAACAAGGAAATGTCTATTGTCACTGACTGAATATTTCTGCCCCACCACTACCACCAAATACACACTGACTCCCTAACCCCCAGCGTGGCTATATTTGGAGATGGGGCCTTGAAGGAAGTAATGAGAATTAAATGGGGACACAGGGTGGGGCCTAATCCAGTAAGATCAGTACCCTTATAAGAGAAACACCAAAGTTAAGAAGGCAGCCATCTGCAAGCCAGGAAGAGAGTCCTCACCAAAAACTGAAATTTCCACTCACTTTAATCATGAACTTCTAGCCCAGAACTGTGAAAAAATGTCTGTTGTTCAAACCACCCAGTCTGTGGCATTTTGTTATGGCATCCTGAGCATTTTCTGTAAAGAGCCGATATAGCAGGGCTACAATAACAACGGGTCAATAAATGGAGCTATTACTATTCTTGAATCCATCAACTAGTAAACTCATATCCAAAGACTTAATTCTTGCCTCATCTATACTCAATTACAATTGAGTTTCCCATGGCACTTGTTCAATCTGACTCTCTCTAAATTCACCATCACGCTGGGGGCAGATGCAAGAATCGGGCCTCAGTTACTAGCATCCATCCCACGGTGTCTCCCTTCCTAACAGTACCTACAGTCCTCCCCAGTGTAAGTCACATGGCCTAAATGAGCACTGACCTCACCCCCACAGCCAGTGAGTGCTGATTTGCATAAACGTCAATGATTGGTTTAGGGACTGCAGGCCTAAGCCACTTCCCTGCAAACAAGCAGGCAGGTCACTCCCTTCTGCCAGTCGCTCACCTGCAAACAAGAGACGCCATCCTGAGGCCAAAGGCAGCAAAATGAAGAGTGCAGCACCGAGAGAACCAAGACTGTCCCTAACAGCATCTAGGTTATGTTCTTACAGGTGCTCTCCAGGCCTTGCTGGGATGTGTCTGCCCAGAAAATGTATGATTTCTGGTTCGAACAAAGGTGTCATATGGGCTAATGGTTGTTCTGAAGCAAATCAGAGAAACATGACCCATGTCCCGATCAAACCTTACCTGAAGCTCCCTTTCTTCTGAAAGTCTTATTTACATTCATCAGCGAATCCCCTTTGTTGTCTAAGGCACTCAAGTTGTTTTTTATTACTTGTTACCAAAAGTATCAAGGTGATAAAATAGTTTATGAAACCCCAATGTAACGCAGAATCTCCTTCTTGGCAAAATACTCTAAGTGAAATCATTTCTTCAGTCGTCCATGATATCAGCTGCTGGAGACAGCCATCCACAGGAACACGTCATGCCTCGTGGAACATATCTGTCCCTTGTAAATGACTTCACTGGGGGAGTGCCATCACTGAGCTTCTTTAAGAAAACTGTCACCAGTAAATATATTGGGAAAAAGATAAAAAGGACACTTAAAAACCACCAATCCCAAGCTTTCACATTTTACAAGGATCAACCCAAAGTGTCACTCTAGCCTCTTCTTCATGGAGCAGGTAAATATGACACCAAGGAACTGTGACTGTCCTCACCATTTGTAATGGCATCGTCTCTTGTGTTGTTCACTCTGGTAGACACTAGCCAGTCACGTATGGCTACTTCAAGTTAAATTTAAATTAATTAAATGTAAATAATATGAAAATGTTCATTTTCTTTCTTTCTTCTTTTTTTTTTTTTTTTTTTTTGGTACATGCCTCTAGCAGGAACTGAACTCGGACTCTCTGGTCCGCAGGCCAACACTCCAACCACTGAGCCAGGGCAAAATGTTCATTTTCATAGTGTGGCTAATGAAATGAGGCTACACTAGCCACAATAAAAGTACACAATTTCCACACGTAGCTAGTGGATAAAATAATGAACAGAGTAGATAAAGAACATTCCCATTACTGCAGAATGTTCTGTTGGCTAATAATACTGTCTTTCCTCCAGAGTTCCTTTGCTGTTTTAAAAGGCAGGTGTGGTGCTGAGGAAGAGGGCCCTCTAAGTTACTACCCTGAGGCCAGGGTCCGGAAGCAAGAAACCGACCTTCCACCTGCACGTGTGCACACCCAGCGTCTGCCGCCCTAGAACCAGTACCTCAAATGACTCATTAGTCTGCCTGTTCTTTACCCTCTCCCCTAATCAGTGTTCCTTTGAATACCGAGTGGGGTCTGTTGCCATCATTTATTAGGAAACTGGAACTGAAAAGGCCAGTATTTTAGGACTTCCCACAATCAGCCAGAACTTTCTTAAACACTGGATTCCCAGCGCCCACCACCCAGGACTCTGATTCCGTAGGTCTGGACTAGGGCCTAGTGATCCCCATAATGAATGAACACTCTGGAAGATTCTCACAGTGGCTGTGTGTGATGACCATTCTTTGGAGTTGGGGCATCAGTCTGCTCTGGGCAGGGAGACATGAGTCAGCACCACTAATGAAGTCACCCCAGACACCCACAGCCTGAAAACTCTCCCAGGTAACTCTGATGTGCTTTCCTTTCATGCAAACTGAATTTGTGGGCCACTACTTCCAAAGCTGATCATCTTCTCCAAGCAGTTCTGCCCGCAATCTGCTGGCAGCCGTCGGGTGAACATTAGCACCCAGGAGCAGGTGCACGGGGCTGCAGAGATCCCGCACCCCTTTCAGAACATCTCTTTCCCCTTAGGAATCCAGGCAACAAGGTGACTCACCATGTTTTATTAAAGCAGATAGGCTCCTTTTGCCAAAAAAGACTTCAATAGTAACCAGCTATCATATTCCCATTAATGCCTTCCTCTCACAATCATCTCCTTGTGAGATAATTATCTCACGTAGAATTGCTTGAACTTCCATTTTTAGCTAAAATGAACCTCAGAAACAGATTCACACAGCTTACAAAAGCCAGGCCTTTTCTTACTTATAGCAGTATTTTCCCACAGATTTAAAGAGACAAAAATAGACAACAGCTACATAAATTTTTTCCTTGCTGGGCATCCTATCTCTCTGACTTCTCTCTTCTAAATAATAAGCTGTGTACACTATGTCAATATTGAGAGAACACTGTGCTTTGTAAATAATGTTCACAGACACGATGGAGGTGTATAACCGTGGCTTTGCCCTACAGCATGACTCACTGTGGCAAGGCTCTTCCCTTTGCCAAAGACCAGAGCTCAGGAATTCTATCAAGGATTGCCTAAACTAAAACACCATGGAATATAAGCTTTTCCTGCTACATCTTATCCTTAAGCATTTTGAAGAAACAGAAGCCAAAGTTCATGCCAACTTAGGGAAACTGTGGGTGCCCCAAATTATAATAAAGAAGGAAGGGGATCAGGGCATACAGTGGTCGAAACTTGAAACTGAGTTTTATCTCACATCCAAAGTCCTAAATTACATATAGAATATCCTATCTAAACTTTGAGTTCCTAGACAGCCTGTCAGAATGTTCTTAAAGAATAGAAACACAGTCCCAATCCAAACCGAGCAGGATGTGAACTCCATGTTGGGCGTTTTCACTTTATAGAGGCCCTTCCTTGCCTGGCTCCTTGACAGAAAAACTGCACTGACTTAATTTTGACTCTGAATCACCTGCGCCCCTCTCCTCGCCCTGCTGCCGCAGACCCCGTGCCCAACATGAATTATGCAGAGCAACCCACGACGCAGGCAGGAAAGCCAGAGGGCTGCACTGGTTTTCAAAACACAAAGCTACGGTATAACGCTGTCCCTGAAAAACAGATGACAACCGGTCTCAGAGGTTAATCATGTTCTGAAAGCATCCACTCTTGGAAAAAAGACTAGGGGCCTTATTTATCTGGAGAAAGTCCAAACTAGTCATATTATTAGGATCTTCCCAGCTATATTGAAACCCAAACCTCACTAAAAGATTTACATAAAATTTATTCATTCTTTTATTTGTAAGGCCACACATTTCACAGTAAAATCACTTATAAGCAGAGAATATATATGTAATATTTCCAGTACATATTCATAGAAAGTCATCATCAAGATGTTATTTTGCACCCAGTTCTGAGTCAGCAGACCAGAACCATGAGACAAAATATTCCAAGAATTGTGATCAGCTGTCAAAATATACCCTCTCCCCCTGCTCCTCACAACTAGAAAGGAGAAGCTATGACCAGTGGGCCTCAGATAAACTTACTGGGACTAGAGGACAAACCAGACCACTTCTGGAACTTATTATTCACTTCGACTCACACTCACAGACCCTCCCTGCGAGCTGGCCACTCTCCGGGGCCCTGAGAACACGGCAAAGGTAAGAAACGCGATCACTGCTCTCAAAGAGATGAAGTGTGAGAGACGTCGAGTCAGAGACAAATACATAAGAGGTTGCAAGCGCGTCGCCTGAGGACCAAATATGGATCCCAGATGTGTTTTGTTAGGTTCATCCATGCTTTTGAAATAACTTTGAACCAACATTTTTAAATTGGCAGGTTTGGGGGGGGGGTTTTGGCTTTGTTTTGTTTTTAACAAATTCAAGCTTCTGGGTTCTCTTGAAAACATGAACAATCTGGCAACACTGAGCCAGTGTTCCCACGTGAGAACAAGGAGCTGAAGCGAAGGAGCTTCTTCCTCTGAACAAGACATGACCTTCCGATTCACCCCAGTCCCCACCGCTCCCTAATGTCTTTTCAAATACCTACTCAGTATGTAAGTTTATGATGACTATTATAATTCCAGTACTAGGTAGTATCTATTATAAATGAGATAAGTGAAGAAATACAAAACTCTCACATATTGGCTGCAGGAATATAAGTTGACATGCTCTCTGAAGAGGTAGGTATTAAATATTTTTTTAAAACATACTTTTATTGATTTTTTAGAGAGAGAGGAAGAGAGTGAGAGAGAGAAACATCGATGTGAGAAACATTGGTCAGCTGCCTCCTGCACGCCCCCTGATGGGGATTCAAGCCCCAAACCTGGGCTTGTGCCCTGACCTGGAATCGAACCGGGAGCTCTCACTCCATGGCACGACACTCAATCCACTGAGACACACCAGCTGGGCTAGGTAGTAAGTCTTAAAAAGATAAAATTCATGTGGGCCAAGAACTGTAAATACCTATCTGAAGACAATAACGAAATTCACTAAAACATATGTATAAGAATATTCACCAATGTGTGTGAAAAATAGAGAACTGAAAACAGCCTAAATGTTCATCCTTTAATATATCATAATATATTAAATATATTACAATGGTTTAATATGTTATAATACAACCAAAGCATAGTTTAATATATTATAAATACAACCAAAAATTGTAATGGTAAAGTAGATATGTATACAGTAAAGAAAAAATGTCTAGGTTATATTGTTAGGCACAAAGCATGTATTGTGTGATCCAATTTTCATAAGGAAAGACCCTAATAAGTCTCTAAAAAACATGTATGTTTGTATGTTAAATATAAATAAATAAATAAGGTGTTAACACATGTATTTCTCTGCAGTAAATAAGCAGTGGACACTTTTTACTTTTATAGTCACATTTGTTTTCTGTATCACACACAGTGTTGAAATGAGGGGACAAGATTAAATTTCAGCAAAAAACATAAGCTGTAGAAGCCCAGACCAACTATGGACAGTGGCTGACAGTCACACCAGGTAATAACACTATCTGAGTTTTTAAAAAATTAGAAACCAAAATCTAGATGCCTATGCTTTTTAAAATAAGTCAATACATAAATAAATGCTCCTAACCGAAGAAAGTTCTTTTTTAACAACTTGATCTTGAGTTTTTAATTTTTAACCAAGTCACACAGACTTGGACAGGCTGATAGTTGGAGGCGGAAATGACTGGCTTTCCCTATCAGATGTAAATTCCAACACTTGGCCAAGAATCCAGGTGGTGAAAAACTGACTCTATTTAAATCAAGCCAAAGTGATGCCTTCTGTGGCCACACTACATAGCAAGAGGTTCAATCACTGAACACATCTGGTCAGAATAAAGGCCCTCTGCGACCTTTAACACAATTAATTCAATATTTTCTCTCCAGTTCAAAATACTACAACAACTGGCAGACAACCATGTTAAATCATCACGGAAAAATCAGACATATGGCTAAGTATATTTAATATGCCTTAAAAATAAGCCGTGGATTTTCTAGCCAACAAGATCTTAGGCAAGCATTTTTTATTTATTTAAAAGTTATGCAATTCGATGCGGCAAATATGTGGTGAGCACCTACAGAGGGCAGAGACTGCAGAAGCTGGAACACAGGGACGCTGGCCTCGGGAATTCCAGAACCACGTCACCCAGGGCAGAGGAGCGCAAGGCTGCAATGACAAGTCGCCGCGACTCCTGAAGCCGCACGTTCGCGGGAAAGGGCAGCACGGGGACAGCACGGGGACGAGGGAATCGGCAGGCTGTGGGGGAGACCGGAGCAAACAGACGGAGGGAAACAGAACAGGTAGCAGCTCTGTCCACGGGTGTTTCCAGGACTGTCTTCGGCGGGGCCACCTGGCACGTCTGCTTTCTGAGGCAGCACTGCGACAGCCTCTGAGAGGTGCATCCACACTGACTCCCACAGTAAAAGGACATGGAGTCGAACATTTCTAATGTAGAAACAGACCAGAGAAAAATTCTGAGATGTATTAAATTACAGCAGACCGGAGGGTGGGAAGAAAAGACAAGGAGAACCGATCAGTTAACAGCCATGGGCCGAAACCAGCAAAAGGCAGCTCACACACCTGGACGTGGACTACAGCTCTGAACACCTGCAGCAGCTGTCTCAGCTCTCTACCTAACGGGGTGAGCGGGCCACCAGGCGCCACCACATCTCGCGTACGCAAGAACTTTCCCGGCTGCTGCACACGGCCAGTCCAGACGCACAGATACTTCATCACTGTGCACCTATCCACAGCTTTCTCCACTTCACCTTCTACCACTCCTACGTGGACAGCCAATGTGAATTCTTTCTAAACAACTGACATCTTCCTTCTCCAAACTCATTACATAAGAGAGCCCCGTCAGACCCAGGACGGAGGAGTGTTGGTCTTCACCATCTACCCTGCTGCTGGTGGTTTAGACTGGATGCCCCAGGACCTGGTCCTTTTTCCGGACAAAACCAAGGATAAGAATTTTGGAACCAGGATCCAAGCTTGAACCTCATCTGTGGCAGCTGCCTGAGGCCAGGATAAATTACCTGACCTCTCCAGCTAATTTTTGCATGGCTAAAATGACAATGACATCATCTACCCAGGTGAAACCGTAACCTGATGTCAGTGGTATGTCAGAAGATCAACAGAGAACAGACTGATGGAGGCCAGATGGGAAGGGGGTTGGGAGACTGGGCATAAGAGGTGAAAGGACTGAGAAGCACAGACTGGTGGTTACAAAACAGTCACGGGGATGTGAACTGCAGCATAAGAAATGCAGCCAATAATTTCGTGATAACTATGTATGGTTCCAGGTGAGCACTGGACTTATCAGTGGAGGGAGGGAGACTCTGTGAAGTATATGATTACCTAACCACTATGATGTACACCTGAAACTAATATAAAATAATATTGAATGTAAACTAATTTAAAAAATTTTTTAATTAAAAAAATCAATACATAATATTATGATTATTAGTTTACCACTCCTAATTCAGAGTCCCAATCTTAACCATGAAGTTTCACCTCAGAGCAGCCTCAGCCTTACTGCCACTTGGGGCTAAGAATTCTCTGGCATGTGGCTGTCCTGGGCACTGTACAGCTCAGAAGCATCCTGGCCTCTACCCCCTAAATGCCAGTAGCACGTCCCACCCTCAGTTGTTAACAACCAAAAATGTTTCCAGACATTGCCAAATGTCTCCTGGGGAGGGGGAAGGGAGGGGGAAGGGAGGGGGAGAGGAGGGGGGAGGGGACAAAATCTCCCCAGGTGAGAACCACTGCTTTAGAGGAACTCACCGAGGAGTCTCCATTTCTCATGTGAAAATAATCGCAGCTGCCACCATGAAGGTATTTCAGTAGTGCTACTCAGGTGCCAGGCAAAAGACTAAGTGTTCTGCATACATTCTCATTTAATCCCCATAACCACCCTATGAAGTATTATTCTCATTTTCCGCCGGGTGAACTGAGGTTCTGGGAGGTTACTGTGCCCACAGTGGCTCAGCTGGGAAGTGACTGAGCCTGGACTTGAACCCAATCAGTCTGATTCCAAACCCTTATAAGACCAAGTTCCACTGTCTGCCCAGCCAGTCCTGATCCGGGAGCCCTGGTATGGTGCCAGGAAGATCAAAGGACCTCAGTGTCAAGTTCTCAAGGATCCTTGCTGCCCAGGACCCCCAGGAAACAGGGAGAGGATCTGTCCTTCCTTCATGCCTTACCACAGCCTGGAGCCTGACGACCATCTAGAATCAGTTGTCACCAGTGACAATGTGGGAAACGTTCAGGCAGCTCAGACCTCCACCTACGCTTGGTGAGGTCTAAAGGTTTCCTTCTTACTTGTCTGAACTAATCCCAGGCTTTTAAAACAGCAGCATCTGAATCATGCAGAAAAATGAGGTACTTTTCTAGACTTGAAAAGCTCTCCAGGGAACTATGTAACACAATCCTCTCCATCTCTCAAGAGATTCTTCTCTTCCAAGTGCATTCGGACAGGGAATATTCAAATAATAATGGAAAACATTTACTGAGCACTCTCTATGTGCTGGGCCCTACGCCATTTGGTTTACTTAAATCTCATGTTAGTCCTCCATCAGCTCTAGGAAGTAGGTATCATTATTACCCCTGTTTCCTGAGGGAGAAATCCTGGCACAAACAGGTGAAGTCTCTCACCCTGGGTCGTCCTGCTAAAGAACGGGAAAAGCCTGCCTTCTAACCCCCGACAGCCCGAGTCCGAAACCTGTGAGTCTACCACGCATCGAGAAATTGATATTTGTGGATAATTTTATAAGCAGTACTGCAGTCCTGTTAACACTGTATATTGCAATAATTTTGAAACATGGCTTATAATCAGGGCATAATTGCCTTTTAATTGCACCATCTAACCACTGTCCATAAAGAGAGCTTTGAATCTTATCTCATAATGGACTGAAAGATTAGCCTTAGTGTGGAACACATAACTACATCCATTAAAGGCCCACCAAATGCCTCCGTTGACAGTAATGGTGATGTTGACACCTTAGCCATGAGAATGTAATTCTCTTACATAACTTGTTCTTATGACGCTGGAGATGGTAACAGAAAGTCCATGCGCACAGCTGACTGGTGCCAGGAGAACCTCACCGTCCATTTGAGGCTGGTAAGTTTCCCAAGGCCCCTGACACGCAACACATGCAGCCCTAAAACTGTATGAAGACCAACAGAAGCAGGCCAGCAATGCTCACTGTCTTCGAGAACATTCCACATCAATCAGCTAAGCTCTACTTAGCCCCAGTCAGAGACTGCAAATGTTAAGCCCTTAGCAAGTTAAACATGATCCATCACGAACTACCTAAATTGTCAGAGACTTTCAAATATCAGAATTTTTAGAGGCAACAGGGCTCAGGAGAGATTGATTCTAGTTCTATATTTGACAGTGGATGTCAGGAAATACTTGAACAACGACTCTGCACCGGGACTACTCAGTGCTGGGAGGCAGCAGAGAACAGGATCTAACACATCCCTGCCCTCTTGGGACTTACGTTCTATAAAGAAGGGACAAAACAAGGAACTTATTTTGAAATTATTTACACACTACAGAGTAAAATAAAGCAGAGAAGGGGAGCAGGGCATAACAAGTGGCCGTGGAGTTATGGTTTTAAATAATGAGGTCAGAGGAGGAGATGTCACTGAGAAGGTGACATTTGGAAAAGTCCTGAAGTTCATGAGGAAGCAAGCCTTCCAGGTATCTAGGTGGAGACTAGCAGGCCATGGACAGGACAGAGCAGGAATGTCCTGGGCCACATCATGGGGGGCCCTGCGAGTCACTCTAAAGACTCTGGCTTTCATTCTGAGATAGGGACTCTAAAAATGATTATAAATAATGGGTTATTCTATTATTTAATTACTTAGCTATAAAAAGAGAAGATTATTTAATCATAGCAGACATTGTTCAAATTACATTTTCTAATTTTGCTACATGCCTTCAGAAAAGTTGACATCCAGACACAGTGGCCCCTCCCTAGGGCACCTGACTGAAACAGAAGCTAATACGACAGGCATGGCCTTGACATCATGGGGGCTTAGCTGTGGAAACATCGACACAAATTCACAAGAAATACTACATGAAGGCAGACAGCCACTGGGATGCAGGAGAGCAAAGCTCCAGTATTTACCAGGGAGTTTTCAAGGTTATGTATCGCAACATACAAGCTGCATGAAGACAGACAGGAATGCAGTAACCTACTTTTTTAGGATGTGAATGTCAGCCCTTAACAAATTTGACAGCCTTTATTCTCAGTATATACAAAATCAGTATATCCTGTTACACATATATACAAACTCAAGGAAGAGACCACTAACATCAGAGATGGGTGTTTTGCATTAAATAACCATCGTTTATAAAGCAACATCCTTCATATAAACCCCTGTGGTAAGGAGATGTCAGAATGTTTTTGCTTATAAACCACTTAATTCCCCTTGGTGGATATCATCAATTCTGCCATCTAAAACTGGCTGGAAACTGAATGCCAATACATGCACTGAGCCAGCTGCATGCATCGCACCACGAGGTCGAGTTCATCTATTTTTCAACAACACAGCCATTGGCAAAGGGTAGCCACTGGAAACAATGCCCGCGTCGGGCTGCATGTCCTTGCATTATTTTTTATAAAAGCTGTGGAATGTTCCCCAGTATAACCTAAAAATATCCTTCGGAGAGTGGTCTTTTGGCACCAAGAACAAAAACAGATTGATTTTTGAAAGTTTAAGTTTTAAAAAAAAAGATATATAAACACAAAACACAATTTAAGGGCAAGCCTTTCTGTAGCAACGACCTGATTGGCTGTTGGCCGGGAAAACTGTGCACAGAGAGACAACACTACAAGAAAACGGAGAAAAGGGGCCATTCTTATGGATCTTAACATACAGCAGGTCCCACATCAACAGGAAAAAAACCCTCATCACTCTGCCTGCTGAACATCTGAATTTTCACTTCGTAAACTCCAGAAGGGTCAACAGGCAGAAATACTTAAATATAATTCATTAAGCCTGACGGTCATTTACTTATTTATAGCTCAGTCTAAATTATTAGACACAGGGAACCAGCTACATGGAAGATCTGGTGACGAGAAAATGAACACTTTATGATCCTACATGAGAAGAAATAAAAGATGAGTAGGGAGAAAAGAGGGAAACATGTTGTGGATGGTCTAGTCTGCACTTAGCTCAGAAGCAACACTGGAAAATGCATTCACGCATCCAGCACTTTAGTGAGCACCTATGATCTGCCAAGTACCATGAAGGCACCGAGAAACAGAGTGAACACGTGAGGACTGCTCCTTGTTTTCATGGACTGGACGTTCCAGTGGGAGGGGAGACAGACAATAAAGAGGAAACAAGGTCATGGGACACTGTGACAAGGCTATGAAGACATGCCGGACGAGGGATGGCGCGGGCTCAGGAGCCGCCTTCCACCCGGGCAGGGCAGTGCTGGGCCAGCTCACACGGACTTGGAGGACGGATCACACGCGCTCTGGCCATCCAGGGATGCTACCGTCAGCGCCTCCCCTCTCCCAGAGCTGGTGGTTGCGCGTTAGTGGCACAGCACCAGATACGGAGCTCAAAGAAGGTCTCTCTGAAGGGACACCAGGGGAGAAGTCAACCTTGTGACCTTCTCCGGGGAAGGAAACGAAAGCCCAGAGACCCTGAAGCAGAACTCATGGGAAACCTAGAAAGACAAGGCACTGGGTTTTAAGATGAGAACAGAATTTTATTATAGAACTGCTGTAATATATTCCAATTGGTCAAAATAAACACATGACATCAAAACAAAGCAAAGAAAGGCACAGAGAACTATGTTCAACTGTGTGTGGTAAGGGAACGGCCCTCGTTGTGGTAAGGGAAGGGCCAGGTGGTGGTGTTGTGGTTTTTTAATTGTGTCTTATTTATTGTCTCCGTTCTGTCTCAAAAAAAGTGAAGGGACTGTTTCGGTTCCTGAGTATTTTGCAAAACCACAAAATTCACCTACAAAAATATGCAAGTGTGACCTATAATATTACCAGTTTGGGAAACTACAATCACACCATTTTAAACTTCTGAAGTCTGGGTTATTCGTGGAATTGCTGCTTTCTGAAGGGGCACACTCACTTCTAGCATGAAAAAACCAGGCCCAAAGAGAGTGACTTGGGAGATGACGATCCTAGCTGGCTGACCTGGAAGCCAGGTCACCTCCCTCATCTGATGTCATTTTCTCAATATCCTAGGGCAGTGGTACTCAAAACTGTTCACCTGAAGGCTTGCTAAAAACCCCACAGGCTGTACCCCCATGAGCTTCAGAATCAGGGATGGGGGGTGGGAATGTGCATGTTTGACCAGTTCCCAGGTGATACTAATGCCACTGGTCTGGGGACCCCACTTTGAGACCCACTCACCCAGGAATTAGCAGTCTGGGCTTTGGAATCCAACAAAGCTGAGTTCCCGCTCTACTCCTGCCTCTTGTATGAGCCTTGGAAAGGCCTCCCCAACTCTCTGGACCCCGGTTTCGGACATCTAAGTTATGAGGAATAAAGAGCAAAATGCCCTAGCACTAGCTTAGCCAAGGGCCTGGCACACTCTAAAGCAAGTGCTAAATAACAACTAGCTACAGCCTATAAGCAGTTTCCTTCATTACTTTTTTCTTTTTCCACATACACTAGAATGGCTAAAATTCAAAAAGGAGTCAAGATCAAAGGTTAGCAAAGATGTGGAGCAACTGGAACATTTATAGCAGCTTTATTCATTTAGCTACTAGTTAATAGCCACAAAATAATAAAGAGTCCAAATGTCCATCGATAAGCAAAAAATATAAACCACCTGGAATACTACTCAATATAAACAATGGAATACTACTCAATAATTAAAAAGAATAATGACGCACACATCAATATGAAATCTCCAAAATATTTTGCTGAATGAAAAAAGCTGGACACAAAAGGTACATACTGCATTATTTCATTTGTGTGCATTTTAATAATAGACAAAAATAATTCACGGTGAAAGAAATCAAACAACCTTTGCCTCTGGAGAATGTGGGAGAAATGACTGGAAGGGGACCTGAGGGAAATATTGGGGGTTCCATATCTTGATCTGGGTGAAGGAAACATGAGTGTATACAATGGTGAAAATTCAGCAAACTATATACTTAAGATTGTGTATTTTACTATAGGTAAATATATACTTATAAAGTATCCATATATGCTTCATTATATATATAAAATAACAATTATATAGCATATACATATAAAATTTTTTAGGCACTTTGTGACAAAAGACTGTCTTCTCCCTTTAAAATGAATCAACTCCAGCCTGGTTGGTGTGGCTCAGTGGATTGAGGTCGACCCGTGGACTGAGGTTGACCCGTGGACTGAGAGGTCCTGGTTTGATTCCCCAACAGGGCACATGCCAAGGTTTCAGGCTTGATCCCCAGTAGGGGGCATGCAGGAGGCAGCTGATGGATGTGTCTCTCTCACACTGATGTTTCTATCTCTCCCTTTCTCTCTCTCTAATAAATCAATGAAAACATATTTTAAAAAATAAAAATAAATAAGTGAATCAACTCCAACCTGGTAGATCCACTTAATTTTATTCCTTCACAATCCAGTCCTGCTTCATATAACACCATTTGCTACAGACTATTTTGGTCTCTGCATCTTTCCAGAGAACTGCCATGAAACAGAAACAGCAGATTTTTCTTCCACAAGAATGTGTCATCTCCATACCGAGAGCACCCACAGTGACCCATGTTCCCGGGAGTGGCTAGCTCAGGGTGCAGACAACACAAAAGTAACGTTTTCCTTTACCATGTACCAACTATGAGCCTATCTAATATGATTAAAACACAGTAATGAAGACACAGTTACTGCAATTCTGTCAGAATTTAGATCATATTCTCAATATAAAAGAGGAAACAGAAAACTGGTGAAATGCTTTCTAGTGCCATGGTTCTGTAATGAAGATGTTAAAGAGCTAGGTATGCCTGTGTAATTATCACATGAAATAGCTTTCATTTGTGGCGGATTCCAGGCCATTCCTGTCCACATCTTTATTCTAGCCCACTGCAAGTAGGACAAGTAGATTTACACACACACCTGCCGTGAACATTCCTGTGCAGCTCAAGGAATGGTTCTGGGTGAAGGGAAATAAAATGACACTTGGTGACATTACCATTTCCTTCCAACCCAGAGGTGTCTGATTCCAAACACACCTGATTATCTGACCAATCCTTCCTAAATTCCATGATGAGACAGCCCTGGGACAATGCCTCCAGGATCTGTGATAACTCGTGGACGAGGTTCAGTCACATGCAGCATCTTGATGCCAAAAAACAAGCTCCCATACAGAACCCAATGGACACCTGGAGGTCCCCCACTGGATGGTACCCCCAGCTGTCCTTCTTCCAGCACTTTCTCCAAAATGCCCCTGAACTGATACCTGTAGCTGCTCCCATCAAATTCTTTCACACAGTATTTCCTCTACAGTTCTATCAAGAAACTCATAATCCAGGTTTCTAACACTAAAAGCTAGACTTAGAAATAAATAACTGCTCAAATTCAATTTAAATGTAACAATAATAGCTAATTTTTATTGAGCACTTACAACGTGCCAGGCAGGCACTGTTCTGCATACTTTCCACTTATTAGCTTATGTAATACCCTCAAGAAAGCCAGTTTACAGATGAGGACACATTCTCTGGTGAGGCCAGGAACTGGCCCTCAAGCAAAGCCTGCGGAGATAAGCAGTGAATGAAGCACTCTCTCCTTTAATGAGCTTACACCTTGTATGGAAATAAGGCAAGAGATCTAACTCAGTTTAGAATAAAGGAAAGACTACAAGGCACACACTTAGGGGACCCCAGAGAAAGTGATTTTTTCATTCCGGCTGGTTGCTCAAGGGCTTCTTAGAGGTGTCCAAGTGGAAGATGAGGACATAAATGGAAGGAGCTTTCCATAACTGCCAGCCTGTCAGCTCCCAAAGCTAAAAGGTCCAGTCTACTCGGCCTGGCCCCCTCCTCTGTTTCATCTGGAACAGGCCTGTTTCCAAGACAGGACCAGCCAGCCCTTTTTTCCTTTGACATGTTCCCCAAGCTGCTGTTGCCCCTGCAGACCAGCAGGCACACATGGGAACTTTTCACCACCTTCAACTCTGCCACTTCCTCCAGTGCTTTCATGGGAGAGAAACTGCGTGTGACACTTGGGAGTACCAGGGATCCCTTTAAGGGAATCGAGTCCTGCTCTGCTGAACTGATCCAGGGACAACCCCTTGCCTGCACCAACTGAGAGGTAAGGGACTCCCCACCAACACCAGCCATCAAAGAGGCCATTACTTCTCTACAGACTTCTGAGACTTTGCTTCCACTCTCTCCTCACAAGTCAGCCGCTCCCCTCCCCAAATTTCAGCTCCCCACTTCTTCCTCCTCAGTGCTAAGGCTCTGCAGCAAGGGCCCCGAACACTCATTTTGGTATCTGTGTGACCTTGGGCAAGTAACTTAACCAATGTCAATCCCAGTTTCCTTATCTGTTATATGGGGTTTATAAGAACAACTCACTCTCCTGATTCTTGTGACTCAGAACAAGATAATGCAAGGAAAGCATTTTACAGAGTTTGGCATGTAGTAAGTTAATAATGAAGTGTGCCTATCCTTATCATCATCATTAATGGTGATAGTGACAGCGGTGACAGTGGTGATGGTTAGTGGCAGCAGCAACTTGAGCTTGACTGGAGCTCAGTGAAAATACCTTTTCCTCCCCCAGCCTCTCCACCCAAGCCTTGGGGCTGAGCCACACGGCGAAGACTCATGCGTCATCCAGCTGTGGGGTGAATGCAGGATCTTCAGGCGGCTGGCTCAAGAACATCCAGCGCCTGAACCCACCTGGAGGGTTGCAGGGTAAAGACGACGTTCTAATGGAGGAGGTCCAATAACCATAGACCTTCTCCTCGTTCACACCCATTCTCCAGGTCTGGACACAAACAACTGGCAAAAGAACGCAGCACTACGCCTGCTGCAACGCTGCCCGAAGGGGCCAGGAGAGCCTCCACTTTGCCCCAGCCTCAGTTCCCCAACCGTCCTCCAGGCGCGGGCGAAGCTGCGCTGCACTTGGTGACTGAGATAACAGGTTGGCAAACAGGCCTGGGAAAAGTCCCCCGCTCCCCGGCGCAAATCCAACCCCCTCTTCCCAATGCAGGTGAGCCAACAACTCGCAACCTCAACACAACTTTGTCTATTTCACCACGAGGACGCACGGCCTCAAAGTCCCCTCTAAGCTGCGCTCGGAGGAGGAAAGCGGGAAATCGAGATGCCCCCTAGGGGAGAGGGAGCTCCGCAGGCCGTTCCGGTTTCTGGAAGCCTCCCGGAGGCGCGTCCCGTCTTACCTTGTCTGACGGCTTTGAAGGTGACGGCCTCCTTGCAACTGTCGATGACTCCCAGCACGTCATAGCGGGGCAAGCCGGACACCCGGATTCCTTGCACCTCCAGAAGCAGCTCCCCTTCGCCCAGCCTGGGGCCCTCGCCGCCGCCGAGAAGCTCCGCCGCCTCTGCCGCTGCCACCGCGCCGACATACGGAAACTCTCCGTTCTCCGCGCCCCCCAGCACCGTCACCCCCAGCTCACCCTGGGGTCCCCGCTTCACGGTGCATTCGTGAACCTTGCTAGTCCAGTGGTTCTTCTTCTGGATCACTTTCGACATGACGAGTTACACCCCTCTTCCCCCCAAATAAAAATAATAAAATGAGAGACAGGTGCCCCCCACTGCACAGCCCACAAGCCCCCGCTGGTTCATGGGAGAGACATCTCCCCCAAAAAATAACGCAACGGGAGAGAGAAACTTGGCAGCCTCCCTCCCCTGCACACACTCGCGCACTCAAGCCATCATAAAACAAACTTTCTGGGCTTCCCCGCGAGCCCTGCACCGGCGCCCGCGAGCTTTGTTTGCATTCCGGTGCTTCTCGGTCCACGTTCCGGCGCCCGGCCGTGCTCTCGGGGATCAGAGTCCACTCTGCGCCGCTTGGGTTTTTTTTTTTTTCCTTCCTTCTTTCTTTCTTGCCTCTTAGAAATGCGGAGTCTCTTCTTTACCTCCCTCCTGGCTCTCCTTTCCTCGCTGGAGGGCTGTTCCTGACGGTGAGGGAAGCCCTTCCAGCCAGTTGCTGGGAGCCCTGGAGACGCTGTGCAGAGCGGGGGTTGGGAGGAGGGGGTGGACGGGAGGGAAGTGCCTGCGGCCCCTTTAAGCAGATACAAAGGCTCGGCTTGTTTTGTTACAGTTCATTCTATTCCGCGCCGCCGAGCGCAGTGGCCGGCGAGAGGAGACGCGCGCGCATGCGCCCCGCGGCCGCCTGCCGGCCAGCCTGCCCCACCCCTCCTTCCCACAGGGAGAGATTCCAAAGTGCTTCCCTTTGGGTCCTAAAACCGCCCTCTTGGAGGAGGCAAGTTACCTCCTTTTATACACCCCTCTTATTCCTCCTTTTCTTTCAGTGCCCTGGACGCAGCAAATCCCCTTGGAGCTAGGGGGATGCGCACGTGTTTTACTCCAACTGTTTGCAACTTTTGAAACGTGGTTATTTCGGCTTTGGCATTCTGAAACAATTTCACACAGGTGGGGGTTGGGGAGGCTCATACACTCACCCTCGCGCTCCCACTCACACACTCACGCCGGCCTAAACCTCCTAATTGCCTTCTGCCAGTGGCTGGCCTTGCAGTCGGCCCCCCAGCCCAGCCAGTCCGCCGTCCCCGCCGCCGCCCCGCGCCGCAGCTCCCTCTAATGCCCCGGTGCCGGAGCCGGAGGTGGGCGCCTGCTCCCGCCTGCGCTGCGCCGGCTGGTTCGGGTCCTGGAGCGGGTCTTGCCAGTGCCTCTGGCAAGGGGAGGTGCGGCGGGTGGCCCTCCGGGCCCCCAAACTGGGACGCTCTGAGCGTCACAAGCTCTCACACACACATACCTTCACCCTTTAATTTTGGTGCCAACTTTTTAAGACACAGAGAAAACTACAGGCGAGGGAAAGAAGCAAATGGTTAGAGCGGGTTAGGGGCTTTTTAACAGCCCTTCCAGTAAAAACTTCTGGAGTTAGTCATCTACCCCGGCTGTAGTTCCCGACTGAGCCGGGAAGTCTGCAGACCCACTCCGGGGCCAGGAGATAAGGATCACCCCCGGGTGTGGGATCTGCACCCGCGTCCCGGCGCCCGCGGGGGCGTGGGCACCGCAGCCACCTCTCGGAATTCGTAGCCCGGGGGCCGGGGTGGGGGTGGGGGTAGAGCGAGCGACTGTCAGTGCTCGGGAGCTGCCGGCAAAGAGTACCCTGCGCCTGAAAGGCTGCCTTCCCCAATACTCCCCAAATCGGCCTGGGCGGTAGAGTCTCCCAAGTGATTTATAACGTGTGTTCATCTTTGGTCACAGGAGCGAGTCCAAGTGCTAAATAAGGGAGGTGAGTGGAAGGGACTCAGAAGGCTGGGATGCTGCAGCGGCCAGGGTTGAGATCTGGATTTAAGTTCCCATTGGTCCAGTCTCTGTGTGACCTTGAGCATGCTGTGTGACCCCTCAGAGCCTTCGCTTCTCCCTTGTTATGTGAGTATAACAGTGCCTCAGAGGTTTTAGGACTAGTACATGGACGAACACTAGTGAAGTGCCCAGCTTATAAAGTAAATACTTTTAAGCAGTGTATAATAAAAACTTATACTATTAGTAGCAGCAGTTGTAGTAGTATGTGGAAAGAGAATTGGGAAATCATTTGGGCTTTCAAGTTAGATGATGATGATAATTCTTCCACTCCTTTCTAAAGCTTAAACTAATATATAGGAATACATTTAAATATATATCCTTTCCATTTTTTTATTTTTTTATTTTCCATTCTTTGTTCAGGTAGAGTGGGAGGGAGAGCGAGAGAGAGAGAAACATCGATGTGAGAGGGACAACACATTGAGTGGCTGCCACTCACATGACCAACCAGGGCCGGGGACAAACTGCAACCGAGGTACTTGCCCCTAGCGGGGGGGCAAACCCAGGACTCTTTGGTCCCCAGGCCTACACTCAACCACTGAGCCAAATTGGCCAGGGCCAGAATCTCAGGAGTTTTAATGTTTCCCTTAAGTGGTGCTGATACACAGCATTGAGGAAGGCCCATGGGTTTAGCATTCTTGATTCCTGAGCACTTTGTACATCACAGACCCTTTTGGAGAATGAAGTTGTGGTCCACATCTTCCTCTAGTGTGTAAGCTCCAGGAGGGCAGGGAACTTTGGCAGTTTGGTTTACTGATGTTTTCCCAGTTCCTGGAACTGAGCCTGGTACCTAGTTAATGCACAAGTTTGTTGAATGGATCCCCCACAAAAATGCACATTTTTGCATACCACCTTAGGGTAGGCTCACCGACTCCCCTACAAATCACGTGTAAGCTTTGACTTGTGGGTAAAGCTTACTTCTCCACTCTATATTCTAGTAGTCTGATTGCTTGCCAAGCATACCCCCCACCTGCCTAGAATCAGTGGTCTCCCCTCTGCTTCCCCAGTTGACTCTCACTCATATGGAAGAATGGACGAGACCAAGTGTTTAGTGATTTTTCCCACTGCACAACATCTTCCCTCTCTAGGATTCCAGGTGTCCTGCAGCTGAGAAGGGGAAAGAACTTGGAATTCAGCACACTTCAGATTTTAGATGTGGAATAATGCTAAGAAGGGATACCTGAGGGTACAGAGGGCATAATGGAGAGAACTATAGAGAGACATATTATAATCCAAGAACATAAGTATTTTGAACCTTCCACAGCAGCTAAGACTGCCAATTTTCAGGCACTGAGTGTTTGAAAACTTCCCTCCTCTATCTACTCTCTTTCACCTGGTCCAGTCCCTGTGTCCTGGACGGAAAGCAACTTCGGGACACAAGTATCTATCCAATCCAACCTTTGAATTCTCATCACCTACGCCCGTGCTTTATGGAGTGTGTACCATACACATTTGCTGAATGAATACATGAGGACACAGAAGAAGTGTGACATTGAACTGCATAATATGTGGTCCAGCCGGTGTGACTCAGTGGATTGAGCATCATCTCATGGACTGAGAGGTCCAGTTCGACTCCCTGTCAGGCACATGCCCACTTTGCAGGATCCATCCCCAGTAGGGAGAGTGCAGGAGGCAGCCGATTGATGTTTCTCTCTCACATTGATGTTTCTCTCTCTTCCTTCCTCTCTTTCTAAAAAAACAAACAAAACAAAACAAACAAAAAACTGCATAATATGTGACCTTTTATACAAAGCCTAGTTAGACTTGGTGGCTAAAACTAGGGTATTTATAGATTCTTGAAAGAGTTTATAGTTATCTGATTTTGAAGTTGATTTTTCTTGAAGAGATGGAAAAGTGAGATCCTAGTGTTCTGGCTTTTCTCACTTAGCCTATGACTTTGGTAATACATTCCAGTGGGGAAAATAATTCAATAAAATACCTAATTCCGAGGCTTGCCATGTATCCCAGGATAGATGTGCATTATTTTATTTAATCATCACAACAACGGTGTAAAGTAGGTATGTATGACCTTGAGTTTACAGTTGAGGAAAGTGAAGCTAGAGAAGTAAAGAAACTTGCTCAAGATCTTGGAAAGAACAAAGCTAGGCTGTGAACCCAGAGCCATGACCCCAAACCCATGCTCAAAACACTGTCCAATGAGAATGTCGGATGTGGCCACCTACCATTTAATATATTTGGCTTAACAGCATTTTTTTTTTTTTTTTGGTCATGAATGTGCCACAGAGTATGGGCTCACTAATTAAGTCACCCTCCTATCTCTTCCCTTTAATCTGAACCAAAATAGTGTTCCACTCAGGAATCAATTTCCTGTTACCTATCTGTGGACTCTGAGAATTATATAACTTACTGGCATGTAAGGAGAATTAATTTGCAAACATTTCTGAAGTGCTTGGAGATCTACGGGCTGTGATACAGGTGACATGCCAAAAATCCTTATACTGTTATTGCATTAGCATATCAGCGGTGAACTCTTAATAAGCACAGAGGTTCAGGTGAGAATCAAATGATAACTGCACAAATTAAGACCTTGTTTTATATCGCTAGTTCCACTAAGGGGAAGGGGGAAACCCATGAATATTAAATGTGCATTTCTTTTCTTTTTCCCAAGTATGTTTCTTCCCAAATTTTTCCATTTGTGATTAAAGAAATTTATAATTGCAGTGTAAAGTAGTATTTTACCAAAAATATGAGACTGGGAAATAAGTTGGTGAGCTGTGGGCAAAGAAGAACATATAAATTGGTTATCTTTAAATTTCTGAAAAAATGCCAGCAAGAAGAGTATATTGCAGATATCAATTAAGTACATTGTACATATTCAATATACTGACTCCAAACTGGTGGTTTAGAGCAAAGAGGGGTATTGATGCCTTTACAGCAGATACAAAACCTAGTTCGATGTGGTGGCTAGGACCAAGGTAAATGGCAGGCAGCGAGGGCACTTTTATGATTCACTTGATAAATTGTTCTATTCCTCACAGCAAGACAGATGGGCAGTGTTCTCTGATCATAGTATTTCTCCTTTTAGGACTTTCAGCCAGGCAAAAATAAATAAAATGCTAATTCTTGTGACCTTTTCAGACATCACATGTAAACTATTATTTTAATACCCCAGAGAAAAAACTCCAGGAAGAGAATTTAATCTTGGCTAATGTTCTGGTTCACTTCCATGGTAGAAATGAATATTGGTCACTGAAAGATTTGAAATTTGATGATAGTTCCAAAAACCCAAGTATTTATTATGGGAATCTCTCCTAAAATTTCCCAAATGATTCAGCTACATAAAACACTAACTGTCCCAAATTGGCATTTTATCCTGCACAGTTCTACTGAAAATATAGCTGTTGATATCATTAATTTCCTTGTGAACAAGACATTTGCTTTTTCTTGATTATAGACATTTGTATCTATTTTATTCCATTTCCCACCAACTCTATGACAATATAGTAATTTGAATATGGTAGGTGCTTAAACAATACAGGATTTTATTATTGAAGGTGTTCCCTCTCCTCTGCCTCCTTGTATATCTTTAACAATGTACTGCACTAAAACAGAACTGAATGAGAGAAGAGGGAATTTTACACCGAAACCGAGGGTGGAATGCCCATATTTTAAGAAATACCCTACTGATATGTTTTTATCGAACAATTTAAAGAATAGGTATGTAAAAAGGTAGCACTAAATTAATATATTAAAAATGCTATTACCTAAACCTAACTACTTTCTACATTTGGGTATATCACCTCCTGAGTTTTGGGCAATACAAACACACACACACACACACACACACACACTGAGTCCCCCCCCCCTTTCAGGATTTATAGCTAATTTAAGAAATAAAATTATCCTTTTTCATTCTACAATATACCATCAGTTTCCTATTTGTAAACATAGACCTATATTTATCACTTTCAATAGCTCAACAATATTCCATTCTTTGAATGCTTCAAAATGTATTTAACCAAGGTCCTACTAATGATCACTTAGGATTCTGAATGGGGCTAAAGTAATCATTTGTATTAGGATGTTTTGGTTTTGGTTACCAGTGACAGAAACCCAGTTGAGCTAGCTTAAGCAAAAAAGGAAATGTATTCTCCCATATAAGTGGTAACACAAGAAGTGAAACTAGTTTTCAGAAGAGGCTCGAGCTCTGCCCTCAGCGTCTCTGTCTGAGGCTGTGGCTCTGCTTTGCTCTGTCGCCCTCAGCCTCGCCTACCACATCCAGATTGGTCTTCTCCGGACAGCCAGGAAAGATAGCCACCAGCAGCTTACGCCATCCAGGTTAGCAATGGCAGAAGAAAGGAGATTTTCACTAACAGTCTGAAAAACAAACAGAGAAAGTTCAGTCTATGTTACCACTTTTAGTTTCAATTGTTGAGAGTAGAGGTAGAATCTGCCTGCTTTTCAGTGGCTTTGACAATAAACACAAGTGAGTCACAAACACCATCAGCTCCCTGATCAAGCCTGGCAGAGTGTGTGTAGACTTGGGACAACTCCAGAAAAGCTCAGCAAGGTGGGTCCTCTGCAGATATTATATTCATTCATTCATTCATTCATTCATTCATTCATTCATTCAACAAATATTGATTAAATACTTATGTTGTCAGTTCCTACTAGGCACTGATAGCACAAAACTAAAAGACAGACTTTTTTTCTTTTTCTGGAGGACATTTTCCTCCTAATTGGATGCTCCCACAAGAAAACAATTGTGTTTGTAAGTTCAATAACAGGGAGCCCGAGGTGATCCTGGAGGACATCTCATTAGGGAGGAATGTAACCTGCAAACACAGCTTCAGAAACTAAAGGTGCCATTGTTAGGAGAAAGTCTTGCCTCCTCCCACTCTAGTTTATTTTAATAGTATTTTAAGAAGTTGAAGACAAAGTCCAGTTTTATGATCACATATGGTACTTAAAAGTGTGTTTTATGGGGGCCTATCATAGAGTTCTCTGATGGTTACAGTCACCCACAGTGTGAATATATAGTTCCATAAAGTATAACATTGTCTTAATACCAAACTGACCCAGCAAACACTAGGTGGAGTTTTGGGAAATGACTCAGGATAATTAATCAATCTGGAATGTGAGCAACCTTGATCCTTGAACTGTGCCATCTTCGGAAAGTTGTTCCCAAAAAAATCTTTAGCCAGATGAATGAGGGCCCCCCCTCCAAATATATTATTCACTTTCCAGATTTAGCATGTTCCTAGAATTTTAAACTTATTTTTATGAACCATGGCAGAGGTGAGGGGAGGTTTAGCCAAACCCAGAGTGGTTAAGAGTAACACCCCCCAGGGAGTCAGTGCCCAGATTTAGAGTCGTTGTGTTCTGAAGACTCCCGACACTGGGCTGAGAAATTCAGCATGCTGAGTTTGGGTACCCCAAGGATTTTACATGAGCAGGGAACTGCTGAATTAAGCTAAGTATTGGAAGACACTGCAATTTTGATGATTAAGTTGGCCCTCTGCTGTAGAGAATGCACAAGCTGGCATAGGCTTGGGAATGTTTCTGCTTCCAAACTCACAGCATCTGCATTTTTCAGATATTTGACCTTGTTCTTTCGACCTTTCCTCCAGAATCCCGGGAGTGCTGGGAACACTCACAGCTGAGTGAAGGGAGCAAAAACTGGACAGATAGCAATTCTTTCTTTTCTTTTTTTTAAAAGTTCAATCCTAGACTACTCTGTTTTACACTAGACTCAATTTCCTCTTCAGGTATTAACTTTATTTTAACACTTGGTATGACTTTACTTTTGAAATTGACACCACTAAAACCTGGAACTGCCAAAGCGATGTGGTTCATTGCTGAAGCAAGCTGGAGTTTCCTGACCAGATCCTTCTCTGGATTACTGTTCGCAGACTCTTTTGATTGCTGTTAGAATAGGAAAGAAACTTTGTTTCTCTACCCTGCACACATACACATATATACATATTATTGCAACAAAAGTTTCATAAAACCGAATTTACCCTTTCTGTGTGTGATGTACTGTGGCAGGGTTATGGCCCACAGCCAAATCCTTAACCTTTCCCTTTATGACCAATGAGCTAAGAATGATTTGACATTTTTAAATGGTTGAAAAACAAGTCAAAAGATGAACAACATTTATATTATAACATTTATTTACAATATGTCATGCACTCTTATATCTTTGCATTTATTGTCTCATTAAATCTTTACAATAATTTATCTTTGTCTTAATCAAAATGATGACCATAATAGAAATGACGGTTAACATTTTTTGGGTGAGTGGTCATTGTGCCAGACGCTTTGGTGAATGCCTTAGATGATGCATTTATTGAATCCTCTATATGAGGCAGGGAGTATTAGGGTTTTCATTTCACAGATGAGGAAATGGAGACCTGACAAGACTATGTAACTTGCACAGGGTCACGCACCTAGGAAGTGGCAGTTGGGATTTGAGCCTAGGTTTCTCTGTTTCTAAACCTATTATTTTAACTATTATTCACCTTTGCAGTCCACAAATTGACACATAGCATGGGCCCAATGCATATTGAAGAATAAATGAATACATGCATGAGTGAATGAAGGACACATAGAATGACAATCTCTCATGGATCCTGACCAAACACGGGAACACAGACAAAAAAGCTCTGTGCTTTAAAAAGCAAGCAAGCAAACAAAGTATGTCTCATTTACTGAGCGTCAAACTCTGAAGGTAAGCACTTTCAGTAAGTTTTCACGTTTGAGCCTCATAATGACACTGTGAGATACATGCTGTCCCTATTTTACAGAAGAAGAGACTGAGGGTCAAAGACGTGAAGTACCTTGTCTGAGATGACACAACCAGCATTCAGACCTGTGTGATTAAAACTATGTTCTTTTTTTATGTGCCCCTAATGGGAACCAAACCTGGGACTCTCTGGTCTTCAGGCCGATGCTCCAACCGCTGAGCCAAACTGGCCAGGGCTAAGACCATGTTCTTAATCACTGTGCTATGAACCTTCCTTTATTAATTCCTAAAGTAACTGTAATACTATCTACCCCATTTTTTTGGCAAAATAAACAATGTATCAAAACCTTCATTAATAGCTATAATGTTTCCTGATGACATATTTCTCTATGAAAAATTTCAAAACCTTTTGGAAGAAGTAAAGGAGGGCTAAAGATGCCTTCCAGAACCTTTGATATAGAGATTGTGTTCTTCCCCTGGCCGGTTGGGCTCAGTGGTTAGAGCGTCAGCCTGCGGTCCAGAGAGACCCGGGTTCGGTTCCCGCTGAGGGCACGTACCTCGGTTGCAGTTTGTCCCCGGCCCTGGATGGGTCGTGCGGATGGCAACCACTCCATATGTCTTTTTCACATTGATGTTTTTCTCTCTCTCTCTTCCTCCCACTCTATCTGAACAAAAAATTGAAAAATGTTCTCGGGTGAGGATAAAAAAAAAAAATAGAGATTGTTTTTTTAAAATGTTGTTATATAATCTTTGCTAGTTTTCTATACATCTAAAACTAAAATTTTATTTTGAAAAGACTCTGAAGTACATGAAAGTTGTTTAACACCATCAGTCATTAGGGAAATGCAAATCAAAACCACAATAAGAAGGGGCAAGGAGGAAAAAGGGGGGACAACATCTGTAATAATCTCAACAATAAAGATTTTTTTAAAAAACACAGTAAGACACCCACTTGGGTGGGTATAATTTTTTAAATGGAAATTTACAAATGTTGTTGGTGCAGCTATGAAGAAATTGGAACCCTTATACATTGCTGGTGGGACTATAAAATGATACATATACTGAAAACCAGTTCGGTGGTTCCTCAATAAGTAAAACATAGAATTACTATATGGCCCAGCAATTCCACTCCTGGCTATACACCCAAAAGAGTTGAAAACAGGTGTATAAATAGCAACATGTGCATAGCAGAAATATTCACAATATCAAAAGTAGAAGCAATCCGGCCCTGGCTGATTTGGCTCAGCGATTAGAGCGTCGGCCTGCGGTCCAGAGAGACCCGGGTTCGGTTCCCGCTAAGGGCGCGTACCTCGGTTGCAGTTTGTCCCCGGCCCTGGTTGGGTTGTGCGGGTGGCAGCCACTCGATGTGTCCCTTTCATGTTGATGTTTCTCTCTCTCTTCCTCTCTCTCCCTCCTACTCTATCTGAACAAAAAAATTGAAAAATGTCCTCAGGTGAGGATAAAAAAAAAAGAAACAATCTGATATCTATTAAAAGAATATCTATAAACAAAATGTGATTATCCATATGATGAATATTATTCAACTATAAAAAGGAATAAAGTAGTGATGTATACTATTACAATGATGAACGCTGAAAACATAAATGTTAAATGAAAGAAGCCAAAACAAAAGACCACACAGTTTATGGTCCCATTAATATGAAACGTCTAGAACAGGCAAATTCATAGAGACAGAAAATAAATTAGTGGTTACCAGGAGCTTGGGAGGAAGAGGGAAGGGCAGTGCTGCCCAATGGTTATAGGGTTTCCATTTGGGGTAATGAAAATGTTCTGGAACTAAATGGTGGTGATGATTACATAACACGGTAGATGTACAAAATGCCACTGAACTGTATATTTTAAAATGGTGAACCATACGTTATGTGAATTCTGCCTAAGTTAAAAAAAACAACAATCTGACACCATTAAAAAATTGTGCTATACTAAAAAAATGTAGAACGTGCTGGGTATGCAACATAACTTACAGAGGAAACGATGTGAACACCACATGACATACCAGTGCCCAGCACAGCATCTGCTCTAGAACATGGGCATCCACAGCTGGGCAGCTCTGCATGCAGCCCTGGGCTGTCACGTAATGAATGTCTCAAGGTCCTCAGGCAAGTTTTATACCCATCTGAAACTCCCTGTCTTATTGACTGTGCAGTATTTCTGTTATTGTAATGAAATATCTTTACAAAGTTGTCATTTAACATAACAATGATGATGATGATAATTAATATTTATCTCATTTTTTTCCCTTTGTATGTGAATTGAGTGTTGCTAATCTTCCTAGTGATCATTTCATTAAAAGTAAAGTGATCTGGGTTTGGGGAGATAATCAGGTGTTTATCTCCATAGGTGACTCTCTACATCCCAAGAAGAGGATACTGTGCACAGATCTTTGGAATAGTGTCCACAGAAGAGTAACAGTCCACTATCACTATTACATGGGGTTATAGTAAACTTCATGTTAAACTGCTATTACTAAAATTTCTAGGATGGTCCCACTTGTTACCAAGTAAGAACAGTTATGGAATCTTGGAGTTGATAGGAAAGACTTTATTACAAAAAAGATACCCATTCTTCTTCCCTTTCCCGTGAGGATAACCAAGCTGTCACTGTGCACATCAATACAGCTATCTTTTCTTGTGTTTGCATGTGGCATCCTCCCAGGTAATTTCTGAAGCAAATCCTAAAACAGCTCCAAAAGAAACCATGTAGCTGCTTCAGTATCATTAGTAACTGAAAGACAAAAACATTTAAAGAGACAAGTGAGTCATCTCCCAAAACGTTCAGACACATCACTCCCTGCTCTATACCACGCGCAGTTCCTCCACCCACCCACTTAGCGCTAGAAAGAGAACGATACTTCTAGAACCCTGTCCTCTAACCTCTGCTTCTTTCCCCCTCTGGCTCTCCTGGGAGTTGAGGAATGCTGAAAAATAGTTTCAGGGTTTGGCTTCCAGTTGGTTGACCCTGATGCTAATTTCTCTGTGGGTCACTTAAAAAATTTTTTTTTGTTTATTGATTTTAAAAAGAGACAGGAAAGGAGAGAGAGGGAGAGAAACATTGATTTGTTGTTCCACTTATTTATGCATTCATTGGTTGTGTGATTGAAGAAAAGTATGGGTGGTCTTTCTCCATTGCTAGTGGGAGTGGGATTCTTGGAATACCACTGAAATAAGCATTTCCGGAGGCCCCACGGGAGGATGAGATATGGTAGAAAACTTTATTTGCATGGAATTACATCTCTGGGTTTCCAAAGTCCCATTTCCTTTAATCCAGTCCTGGAATGTGCAGCTGGGGATACAGCAGAACTAGCAGCAAAGCCAGCGTCCAAAGTTCCTTTTCCATGGCGGAGTCGGGTCCCGTACAGTATCAGGCCAGTTGCCGTCCAATCCATTTTGTAGGGTACACATGGCGAATGCAGGAGTATGGGAGTCCAGCAGGCCAGGAGTCAGCCAAGAGACACCAGGAGCACAGGAGAGTGAACTCCTTTGTTTAGGGGATTAAATATTCCAAATCGCCCCACACTTAATCTGGCCAATGATCTGTTCCCAGGTGTGACCGACAAGCAAGTACCTTCCCAATGTCACTCAGACTTTACTGGGCACGTGTCTATTCTCCACCCTGCCCAGTCCCGTCCCCCAGCGATCTGCAGGGAGTAGACTGGCGGCTCCCTGAGAGTGTTAAACTGCAGCTTCCTGGCAAAGTGCACAATGGCATGCCTATATCCTTTGGCCTTCTCTTTGCTCCCTTCCTGTTCTTTATAACTAAGTTAGTTACAGTGGTATCAGTTTATTCGTGTATGTGCCCTGATCAGGGATCAAACCTGCAACCTTGGAGCATTGGGACGACATTTTAACCAACTGAGTTACCTGGCCAGGGCCTGAAACACTTTTTTTTCCTTTATTGATTTTAGAGAGAGAGAAGGGGTGGGGGGGGGGAGAGAAAGAGAGAGAGAGAGAGAGAAACATTGATGAGAGAGAACATTGATTGGCCACTACCTGCATGCCCCCCACTGGGGATTTGGCCCACAACCTGGGCATGTGTCCTGACTGGGAATCGAACTGGTGACCTCTTGGTACATGGGTCGATGCTCAAACACTGAGCCACACCAGCCAGGCGGGCCTGGAACACTTTTAATCCCTGTTGTTGGCAAGAAACTGCAGGACCACAAAGGCTGTGGGCTGAGTGGGTGGATGTGTTGAAGAGCAGCAGAGGGGTCAGATGGATATCAGGGAGTGAAGGGTTTAACAGGAGGTCCCATCCCTGCTCAGACATTCTAGTCTTACCACAACTGTAACAAAGTCTGATGATGTTTGACCTACGGGTTTAACAGAACCAAGATGGCTGAGACCCCCTTATTCTTCTGAGTCCTCCAACTAGGATAAAGGTCCTGTATTTGCTTTAGTAATATCTGTACTTCTTCATTCAGGCATGTATTCATTCAAAAATATTTACTGAGTGCCTGCTGTGTGCTAACAATTTGTTAAGCACTGGGTACTGATTCAGCCTTTCATTGAACAAAAATTTATTTAACAGTCAAATAAACGGACAGAGAATCATTCTCACAGAGTTTGCATGTTAGTGGAGCAATAGACGAATGAGAAAATAGCACAGGTGGTATGGAGGGGAAAAGGGAATTGTGATGCCCAAAGTGGATTTGCCATTATGTAGAGGAGGTCAGGGGAAGCCTCGTGACGAAGCTCGTGCATGACTGAGACCTGACATGGTGAGAGGGCACCGTGGCTCTGTGGGAGAGTGTGCCCCAGGCAGAGGGGACAGCGAGGCAGGGTCCTGAGGCCAGAGTGCCTGGTGTGGCGCGGGAACTCTAAGGTGAAAACAATAGCCAAGGCTGTCCCTTTCACGGCCCACTCGGATAGATGGTGAGCAAGTATCTCCCAAATTGATAACTCGTTCGGAAGGGTCTAGTGCCAAGAGGGAAACACAAATGGGGCTGATGCTCCAAAAGGGTTACCTGATCAAATCTTAGGAAACAGTTTAAAATGAAGTCCAAAGAAAAAGGAGAGGTTAGCCTGGTGAAGGGGAATGCGACTGTGGCATATTAGGAAGCATTTCCTGTAAAGGGGACGGTGTGTGTTCAAAGGGGTAGAAGGACACAGCCTGGTTCTAAGAAGTAAAAGATCCAGGCATCCGCCTTGCAGAGAATGAGGGGGAAGCATCCTTGATACGCCGGAAGCTATGAGCAGGAGACACATCCCACAGGGTCTCTGCAGTTTGTATTATGTAACTGTTTAAGTAAATATGTCTACAGTCCAGCCAGTGTGGCTCAGTTGTTGAGTGTCGACCCATGCACCAAGAGGTCGCCGGTTCGATTCCCAGTCAGGGCACATGCCTGGGTTGTGGGCCAAATCCCCAGTGAGGGCATGCAGGAGGTAGCCAATCGATGTTCCTCTCTCTCTAAAAATCAATAAAGGAAAAAAGGAATATGTCTCCAGTCTGTCTTCTCCTCTGGAGCAGGCCCCCAGGGGCCGAGACCCTGTGTCATCCCCTAGTACATCCCTAGCTTCTGCCCAGAGCGAGGTCCACAGCATGGGCACAGTTTGTAATCATTGGCCAGCCAGCTGGCTAACATCTCAAGCAATCTAACAGCCATCTGAAGCCTCAATAATGAAATTTCAATTTGTATTTTGTAAGTAGCTGGTTCTGCCAAATTTTGAGTTTAGAAAAGGCCAGTCGACTTGGCAGTATTCACAGCTGTGATTTCTTTTTTAAACCGTAGATAAAAGCTGACTGAGACCATGGAGAACTCCTGCCACTAAGAAACAGAATCCACGTGCCACCCTGAGACCTGGGCCATGCTGAGACAGAGCAGAGTCCTCATCTCTACTTGGCGACGTGCACTTCTTGGATGGGTCTCACGCACAGTAGTAAAGAGTAAAACTGCCGGCTAGGAAAACAATGTGTGGTGTTACCTGAGATTCCCGTCGTCCACCCAGTAGACTGATTGCCAAGGCGTCTTCACCGTGAGAGAGAAAGACAGTGACACGCAACTGGGACAAAGTGCAGAGATTCAGCCAAGTCCTCCTTTCTGTAAGAGGAAAGATCCACCTTTTGAGCACCATTCCTCATGTTTGTCTTTTGGGACTGGGGTAACAGAATGAATGCTTGTCTTTGCCTCTCCACTTCCCCCTTCCTCCTTCCCAACAGCCCTCACCTTCCATTTGAAGACGCCAGTGGGTCTGGGAAGTGGAGTTTATCTTTCCCAGGGCAGGAGCAGGTATCCCAGGGGCAGCGGATAGGAAGATTTCATTCACCTGGTCCCGGTCAGGGACTCATCGCTGAGCAGGTGACCTAGGCTGGTTCATTGGCATGAACCTCGGTTGCTGCGCCTGGAATGCTGGGACCAATGCTCCCTTCATTCTGGACTGGGTGATACAGTTACAGGCCTGGAGCAGCGGTGACCATTTTTGCCACCAATACGATAGGCCAGCCTGGGGCCAGTGTAAATTCAAAAGAGGGCAGAGTTGAGAGAATTGAAGGGAATGAGCAGTGAAACCCCCCCAAACCCTGTGAACATCGGAATCATATTACACCTGAATCCGGCCCTGTTTCTGGACTCTTCCATTAATAAGTCCATACACTCTGCTCATTGTTCATATTGAGACTTCTGTAGTTGGTGTCAGATCATCCTAGATGGTAAGGGTGATGACAAATCAGAAACACTTTTCTGTTCTCTAAAAATACAGCAGGTCACCCTAATAAATTTAATTTAAAAAATAAATAAATATACAGCCACACATATAGGAAATCAGAGTGTGGGTGGAATAGGTCCAAGATCCATCTTCTCTTAATTTTTTTAAGTGAAACCTTCCAAGAGTTAGTTAATTCCTTAAATATATTAATGAAATTTTGAGTAAGTAAAAATGCATGTGTTTAAAAAACAAAGCCAAGAATCTGAAGGGCACAGAGCAAGAAGGGGGCCTCCATCCACTCTTCTGGTTCCTCTCCCAAAGGCAACATTTCAGTTGTTTTGCAGTTTCAGATGTATACTTCCTAAAAATTCTGTGCGTAGATTTCTCTCTTTTTTTTTTTTTATCTTCACCCGAGGACATTTTTCATTCAGACAGAGTGGGAGGGAGGGAGAGGAAGAGAGAGAGAGAGAAACATCGATGTGAGAGAGACACCTCGAGTGGTTGCCACCCGCATGATCCAACCAGGGCCAGGGACAAACTGCAACCGAGGTACGCGCCCTTAGCAGGAACTGAACCTGGGTCTCTCTGAACCGCAGGCTGACTCTCTAACCGCTGAGCCAAACCGGCCAGGGCTCTTTTAATTTATACAAATGTATAAATTATGTGTTAAATGTATAAACCACAGTGTTTTGAGGGTACTGTATGCTGTCAGCCCCTTGCTTTATTTATTTTTTTGCTTAATCCTCACCTGAGGATATTTTTTCCATTGATTTTTTTTTAGAGAGTGTGGACGGAGGGGTGTGGGGAGAGAGAGAGAGAGAGAGAGAAACATCGATGTGAGAGAGACACAACAATTGGTTGCCTCCTGACTGGGGCCAGGGATTGAGTACGTGCCACCTCGGCAGATGCTCTAACCACGAAGCAACAGACCTCTGGGCCAGCCCTTTGCTTTTTTTGCTTAGAAATAAATCTCAGCCCTGGCTGGTTTGGCTCAGCGATTAGAGCATCAGCCTGCGGTCCAGAGAGACCCGGGTTCAGTTCCCACTAAGGGCGCGTACCTCAGTGGCAGTTTGTCCCTGGCCCTGGATGGGTCATGCAGGTGGCAACCACTCGAAATGTCCCTTTCACGTCAATGTTTTCTCTCTCTTTCTCTCTTTCCCTCCCACTCTATCTGAACAAAAAATGGAAAAATGTCCTTGGGTGAGGATAAAAAAAAAAATCTCAGAGGCTGATCCATATAGAAACTATTTAGCTGCTTCATAAATATTGCAACATGGCTAGAAATGGTTAATTCTCCATTTCATCGCTACTTGCATAGAGGAGGACCAGCGCATTAGTTTAACCAGTGAAATGAAGCAACATTAGCACACATCTTTACTTGCTTCTGAGAAAATTCATCTAAAATTATGAAACAGCTCCAAACTAGCCCATGCTTTTGGTTCTGTGATGTATTTAATGAAGGTTCCGAGGACAGCGATCCAGGAGGCACCGTTAGCAATCTCCAGCAAAGCCGGGCCAGACACCGCCTCTGCACCCTTGTCTGGGAGCCGGGTGGAACGTTCCGAACAGCAGCCTAGACAAGTACGGGCTGTCGAACCAAAACTTTTACATTTGAACCCTGAGTAAAATAATTCAAATATTATATTTTTGTTTTTGTTCTTTGGTACTTAACCCTCTTTTCCCCTACAAATTGATGGATTCCTTTTTCTCATTCATTGATCCATGACTTCATTTATTCCAAAAATATTTATTCGGCACCCAGTATTATCAAGAAACATTTGGGTGCTGATTCTTACCTCGAGGGCCTAACACTACATGTTCATTTAAGGAGAAGATAATAGGCCCTGGCCAATTTGGCTCAGCGGTTGGAGTGTCAGCCTGCGGTCCGGAGAGTCCCAGGTTTGGTTCCCGCTAAGGGCACGTACCTCGGTTGCAGTTTGTCCCTGGCCCTGGCTGGGTTGTGTGGGTGGCAGTCACTCAATGTGTCCCTTTCACGTCGATGTTTCTCTCCCTCTCTCTCTTCCTTCCACTCTATCTGAACAATAAAATGGAAAAATGTCCTCAGGTGAGGAGTAAAAAAAAAAAAGATAATAGGAATATTAGAAGGACTATTCAGTCCTCTGGGTTTTTTTTTGTGTTTTTTAAAATGTTTATTTATTTATTTTTGTTACAGATGTTTCTACTTTTTCCCCCATTGACACCCTCTTCCCAATCCTGCCCCCAGCCCCAGCATTGTTGTCTATGTCCATGTTTACACATACATGCATATAAGTTCTGTGGCTTATTCCTTCCCTCCCCCAACATCAACCTCTTCTGAGGTTTGTCAGTCTGCACCCCACTTCCATGTCTCTGGGTCTGTTTTGTTCCTCAGCTTGTTTAGTTCATTATATTCCACAAATAAGTGAGATCATATGATATTTGTCTTTCTCTAACTGGCTTGTTTCACTTAGGATAATACCCTCCAGGTCCCTCCATGTTGTCTCAAAGGATAAGAGATCTTTTCTTCTTACAGCTGCGTAGTACTCCATTGTGTATATGTACCACAGCTTTTTTATCCATTTGTCTACTGATGGGCAGTTGGGCTGTTTCCAGATCTTAGCTATTGTAGATAATGCTGTTATGAACATATTCTTTATGATTGGTGTTTCAGGCTTCTTAGAATATGTTCCTAGAAGTGGGATCACTGGGTCAAATGGCAGATCAATTTTTAATTTTTTTAGCCCTCTGGTTATTTAGAGACATTAATAGTCAAAAGACTTTAACTGTAACCGCTTTACAGTTGTTTCAATGTAAACCAACTCATCTTAGAAGAGGTCATATCTTTTTTTTTTAATTAAAAAAAATTTAACAGGAGAAAATCAAAGTTTAATACGTGTGCATGGGGAATTCACATAGGCATGATAATTCCATTAAATTCCAAAGACAGCGAGACAACATTGGATATGTAAGATATGTTTAGACCAAGAGGAAGGGGAGGGAGTGGGTTATTAGATTTGAGACCTGAGGATGAGCGATTTGCAGGTGGTTGAGGAAGAGTGAACACACAGCAGGAACATCCTGGCTGGACAACTCAGGAACAATGAGAAAGTGGGGGCGGGGCTGTTACCTAGCTAACAGGTACTTGGCCTGAAGTCCTTGTTTGCCACACTTAATTAAATTAGGATAAAGCAAAATCCTAAAATCTTCTTCAGGAAGCAGTTTTCTCTGTCTGAATCTCTTGGGCAGGAAAGAGGGGAGCGTCAATGGTTCTTTCTGAGTTAGGAGGGATCGTTTCTATGGTAGGTCATTTAATACTTCTAAGTGAAAGACACAAGGAACCAACAGTCCCATTCGAGGGAGAGCCTTCCCCGCAATCTTGACTGCAAGCCACAGCTCCAGGCATTGGTCAGCGTCAGAGCCTGTGCAGGTCCAGTAGCCCTAGCTCTCTGGATGTAGCTGACTGGACCAGGGGTGCGCACGGGACCTCAGGGCAGCCACTTTATAGGTTGGCTGGTGGCCTATGAGCAGACCTGGCCCCAGAGCTTTGCCCAATAGAAATGATGGTAACAACATTGCACCAGCCAGATCCTCTCTTTAAATTTACATAAAGAAAATAGAATATATGTTAGCTAAGGAAGCAAAAAACCGAAGAGGAGTAGTAGCCGAGTCATGTCACTGTTGAACCCCTAGTCAAGGTTTTCAAACCTAGGTCAGGGAGTGGCCTTAATTTTAGGGTATTTGTTCTCACACCTGAGCATGAATTAGAATCACCTGGAGGGCATGTTAAAAACAGATGCTCATCTCATCACCAGAGTTTCTGACTCGGGGTAGTGGTGAGAATTTGCATTTTTAATAACTTCCTAGATAATGCTGGTGATCCAAGGACCACACTTTGAGAACTACCGCTCTAGAGAAATCTTCCATTCACTCAAATCCAAGACTCTGTGGATGCTGTTCTTATCCTTAGGCCTGGATGTTCTGTGCCTAGGTCCCTTTGAGATCACTTTTCCACAGTGCCAAAAGTCTTGATTGCCTTATTTTTCTGCAGGGCCTTACAACATCTCCACATTATTTGAACTAATCTGAGTGAGTCCTTACCACAATACAAGCCCAACATATAGAACAAAGTAATAAGTATCTAATAAGTAATAAACAGAAAGAAAACATCGAATACATGATAAGTAGATGTTCTCTTAGGAACTGCAGGGAGGCTTACAAATATTTTGTCCCTAATTTATTACTGTAAGGTTGTTTATTTTATATTTTTCTTATGGAAAATGTTTAATTTCCTCTTGAATCTTACCAGCCAAGTATATAGGAACCAGTTTTGGCTCCGCATTTACATTTTTTCTACAATTGCAATATTCTACTCCATCACATTCTCAAAAAATATTAAAACCCTGAGAAAATAAGAAAAATTGCTAACAGAATGAGACTGAACTTTTTCTGTGGCCTAGATACCCTGCTCCTGACACATGAGTGTGTGATTAAAGTACTTTACCTATGAGAAAATATGTGATCACATTTATTGCAAACAGAACCAGAAAGATTTCACAGAAGTTAATTTATATCTGGCCCCATCTTTAGAATCTCAGGTCTCTTTTACTTTCTGTTCGTCTTATTTCAAACTTTAAAATGGATTATTTATTATATGATTATTTCTTGTCTTTCTCCTCCACAGGTCTCTAAGCTTTATGAGATCAGTGACCGGGTCTATTTGTCCACCAACTTCTAGGGACTAGCACGAGAAGATGCTCAGTAAATATTACTGGATGTTATGGACTAAATATTTGTGTCCCCCTCTCCCCAAATCCCAACCCCCATAGAGTTAGGAGGTGGAGCTTTGGGAGGTAATTAGGTCAGAGGGTGGAACCCTCATGAATGGGGTGGGTGCCCTGATGGAAAGGGCTCCAGAGAGCCCTCTTCCCTCCTCTGCCAGGTGAGGGCACAGCTGGAAGAGGCCTCAACAGAAACCCACCATGTTGGCACCCTGGTCTCAGACTTTCAGGCTCTAGAAGGGTGAGAAATAAACTTCTGTTTTCTGTAAGCTGCCCAGTCTGTGGTACTTCGTTATGGCAGCCTGAGCAAACTAAGACAGTGGAATTCAATTTACTGGGCAGTACTCTGATTATTAAAGTGTACTAAAGCAAGAGTAGTTTGTATAATAAAATTAAAATAATAGAGCCCATTTAAAATGAAAATAAAAGAGCTCATTTAGTAAAGCAGAGGATAGGAAATAGAAGCACATGGTTAGGAATTTCTTCCTTCTACTGATAGAATCACTACCTGGGCCAAGGGCAAGTGAATTAATTTATTTAATGGACAAAATGAGGCAGCCACCATCACAGGCTTCTGTGGAAACAATTCATTTAAAATAAGCCCTGGCCAGATAGCTCAGTTGGTTAGAGCATCGTCTTGATGCACCAAAGTTGTGAGTTTGATCGCTGGCCAGGGCACATACAGGAAACAACCAATGAATGAATGCATGAATGGGTGGGACAACAAATTGATGTTACCTCCTCCTCTCTCAAATTCATAAAATAAAATAAAATGACTGTGCTCTACATACAGCAGAAGAAATGTAAGCCCATAATACAAATGACAGTCTGATACACCAAAATGGCTCCCTTCTTCCCGAGACCTTGAAGCATTTTGCAAATGATAATTATCTCTTACATCATCCCCTCTGAGGTAAGAATTATTTTCCCCATAATGGAATCTACATAAAGTTATTTCTCCCAAAGTCCCAAGTCATGAATACTCTTTGAATCCCCTACCTGCTGAGATATGTGTAAGTTAGCACATAAATCACATTGTTAAAGAAAAACTTGAAATCAGGGCAGTTATGTTTGAGCTATCAAGAGACTAAGCTCATTAGGGATTCCAGATTTCAAGTAAAAATTTCCCAGTGATGAGTGGAAATGGGAATGGACTGAAAGAATTTCAAGACAAAAATCTTTTCAGTTGTACTTCATAATTTAATGATGTTTTCAATATTTGGATGGGCTAAGAGATGAATTGACTTCAAAACGCGTCCTGAAATTGCAGGTGACCTGGAGCCAAAATAAAGAATATCTGACCAAGCATACATTCTCAGAGGAAAGATAATAAAATCCTAGACTGAAAGAATGTTTCATTTTATTGCCCAAATCCATAGAAATTCACCATGGCAGAGCAAACTTTTAATATCTGGTCACAACAGGACATCACTCTTAATGATACCCAGATGCAGAGAGTGTGTGCTTGGAATTTTCATCCCTACCTTTGTACTATGAGGGACCCTACGTTTTAGATTTACATTATTTGTAAAAAATTACAAGTGTCAAGAAGCCATCACAAGGATATTACCAAAAGCTCCATATATCCTTCACCTAATTCACCAATTGCTAACATATTGCCCTGTCATTTGTCATATATAAAATTTTTTCCCAAGCCATTTGCAATTAAGTTGTACATGCCCCCTTACCCTTAAATTTGTGTGTGTGTTCCCTAAGAACCAGGACATCCTCTTGCACGACAGCTCCACAGTCACCCACTTCAGGTGATTAAATATTGACCAGTACTTATATTTAATCTACTGTCCATATTCCAATTTTGTTGACTGATCCAATAAGGACCTTTATTGCATTTTTCCCCTCCAGTATGGGATTCAGACCAAGATTGCATATTACATTTTATTATGTCTTCTTTCATTTTGATCAATCCTTTCAGCCTTTCCATGTCTTTCACAACAATGACATTTTTGGAGAACACAGGTCCATTTTTAAATAGATTACATAGAAAAAAAATTTTGAGATATGTAGGTTTTACGGTTGTTGTTACTGTTTTTATTGGTAACCGGAAGAAAAGGAGAAATGAGAACGGTCTGGCTTCTAATTCAGTGCGGTCGTGAAGTCCACTGTGTGTCCATTCACATGTAACGCGCAAAAGCAGCGCCTGGCACATGGCTGTTGCCCTAGATATGTCCTCAGAAGTGATCTTTCTGCCCCTCTTCCAACATGTAGCTTCCATGTGAGTGAGGGCCATGGATGAGTCTTGTTGGTCATTTTATCCTCATCATCTAACACAACGGGCTGGTATTGGGTAGATTCAGCAAAGTGTAAATGAATGACTTCCACAGGAGACAAAAGTGTACCAGGGTGTGTGAAAAGGTCGCATTTCCTTTTGTTTTCTTTTAATCATCTCGATGTAGTGACAAGGCATGAAATAATTGAACAGGTATTGAAAGTTGACAGCCTTCCCCTTCTCGGGAAAGTAGGTTTTCCCAGCAGGCATCAAGCATGCTCCTGGAAAGAATATTTTGTTTATTTCCCAAGTTATTAAAATCCACTGCCATGGTGTTATGTTGCATTATTTCTAATGGTTGTCATACAGAATTTTCTTCATTATTCATTCTTCCTCTCCACACTTTGAACTACCAAAAACTCATGAATGTAAATTCTGCTGAATTGAATTTGTGAAGTTTTTGAAAAGTTCTCTGTCATTTGAACATCCTAAGCAAATTTTTACAAAATAAACAGCTGTAAGGATGCCTGTTTTGTCTGCTTAAAGAAATCAACAGTACTTTGCTTAGGCATCATTTACATATAGGTGATAGGTTCATAGTAAACAGTTGTATACTATTATTTAGTTACAACTTTAGTTACAATTTAGGGGACACTTACTGTGTTTCTGTTTACTTGTTCTAATCCTCTCACAACCACAGACCAGATGACTGACATCCAGAGGTTGGGAACTAGCCCAGAATTACACAGCCAGTAAATGGCTCAGCTGGGATTTGAATCCAGGTCTCTAGCTGCCATGCTGGCTGCTCTAGCTTGTGACAGACTTGTTTTAGTCAGGTAGGCCTTTAAGTTGTGAATTCCTAGAGCAAAACATCATCAATTGGCTGCCTCTTGCATACCCCTACAAGGAGTCGAGCCTGCAACCCGGGGATGTGCCCTGACCAGACATTGAACTGGCAACCTTTGGGTGCATGGGATGATGCCGAACCAACCGAGCCACACTGGCCAGGCCCCTTTGAGCTTTTTAAAGTTCTAACTCCAGCCCTGGGTCCTTTAAAAGTAATAAAATGGCATTTCATGTAAAATTATTCTTTACTTTGGAGAAAGCTTCTCTCACATTGCGTCAATGAGCTTTTCCTGTAAAACGTGGTTGTGAGAGACTTGCTTTTGAGTTACCCAATTTGAAGCACATTTTGAACAATTAGAACAGCTCTTGAGATGAAGGCATCACCTAATAGGAAACACACACATTTCTGTTTACAGGGTTACAATGGGAGGTCAGGGTAGCATTACTTCTCGACTTTTCATGTTTATATCTGGTCTGCTAAGGATTAAATTCTTCCTTTACATTCTGATAGAGTGCTCTTCTGAATACTTATAGTCCACCCTATGTACAGTTGAATTTTTATTTTTTTATTTTTTTTATTTTTTATCCTCACCCGAGGATATTTTTCCATTTTTTGTACAGATAGAGAAGAAGAGAGAGAGAGAGAGAAACATCGATGTGAAGGGACACATCGAGTGGCTGCCACCCGCACGACCAACCAGGGCTGGGAACCGAACCCGGGTCTCTCCGGACCACAGGCTGACGCTCTAACCGCTGAGCCAAACTGGCCAGGGCGAATTTTTATTTCTTAAAATAATTTTTGGCTCTGGTTGGTGTGGCTCAGTTACTTGAGCATCGTCCTGTGCACTAAAATGTTGCTAGTTCAATTCCTGGTCAGGGCACATACCTCAGATGCAGGTTTGATCCTGGTCAGGATGTGTATGGGAGGCAACTAACCGATGTTTCTCATGTGGAAGTTTCTCTCTCTCACTCTCCCCCTCCCTGCCTCTCTCAAAAATCAATAAGAACATATTTTTAAAAATAAAACAAAACAATTTTGTTTTTTCACTAGGGGCTATAGGGGAATAAGGGGGAAGAGGGTGTTAGATGCATGAAAGGAATTTCCTTAACTTCCTTAAAGGAAGAATCTTGAAATGGTTCATCTACCCATAACTTAAATGCTCCTTTTATATGTGTGATTTAGACTGTTTGTAGCATAACTGATTTCATCTACGTTAAAAGCATTTTCTCATAATTGTGCTGGCGTCAAAGATTATGGGAAAGAAAAGAAGACATAACCTCCTTCTGCGTTTTGCCTGCACGGAGAGATGAATGAGTGGTGGGCACTGAACGTGTGCGTGTTATGATCACTGGGGCGAGACTGTCCGAATCTGCTGGCTGGCAGACAAACCACATGGTGACAGTGGCCGCACCTAACGTTTCCTGAGCAGTCACTTGCAGGCACCAAGGGGAGCATGTCACTTGCACTTAGTCCTCACCTGAAACCTGAGGCGGCGACTGTTATCCTCAGTTTTGTAAGTGAAGACAATGAGCCCCAGAGAGACTGTGACTGAGAGAAAGCCCCCACAGCTAACGGTCCCCTTCAATCTGACTCTAAAAGCTACAGGTTGTTTTGCTAAACCTCACTGGCAGTTGTCAGAAGGGTGAATTGTAAGGTCAGTGAGTGGATTCAGGAAACCAGAAAAGGCACTGTTACAAGTATAGGTCCTTCACCTGTTACCTCTCCAGGTAAGGGGTGATGGTAGCTTGGACTGGAATTTTGAGGGTGACATGAGAGGAAAGTGGATGGAGGTCGCCAGGACTTGGTGATGGATGTTTGACTGGGACATGGGAGAGAGGGTAGTTGGAGGTTTTTCCCTTAGATGGTATGAAATATATGTTTGGTCTCAGCCCTCATTTCTGGCACAGAGTTTCTAAAACTTTTGGAATTTCCTAAGTGAGGAAGCAACCAAGGTGTATGTTGTTATGTTAATAAGGTGATTCAGGGGCCCCACCTGAGGATTGGGGCTGGTTGCCAGTGGCGCCAACCATGTGATTAGAAGGGGTGGGGGAGTGACCTTCCTGGAGGGGACATGGCAGCTCCAAACCTTTCCCTGTGTCCTGCCCGGTGCATCTCTTCCATCTGGCTGCTCCCAAGTTATATCTTTTTATTTATTATTATCATTATTATTATTTTTTTTAATCCTCACTTGAGGACATTTTCTTCATTTTTTGTTCAGATAGAGTGGGAGGGAGAGAGAGAGAGAAACATTGACATGAAAGGGACACATCGAGGGGCTGCCATCCGCACGACCCAACCAGGGCCGGGGACAAACTGCAACGGAGGTACATGCCCTTAGCGGGAACCGAACCCGGGTCTCTCGGGACCGCAGGCCGAGGCGCCAACCGCTGAGTCAAACCGGCCAGGGCTCTTTTTATAATAAACCAGTAATGGAATGCGTGAAATGTTTCTCTGAGCTCTGTGAGCTGCTCTAACAAATTAATCAGACCCGAGGTGGAGGATGGGAGAAGTTTTTAGTTAAGTCCGGTCAGTAAGAAGCACAGATAGCAACAGCTTGGGCTTGTGACTGGTATCTGAAGAGCGGAGGGGGCAATCTTGTGAGACTGAACCCCTAACCTGTGGAACCTGATGCTCTCTCCAGGTAGATAGTATCAGAACTGAGTTAAATTATAGGACACCTAGCTGGTGTCCTGAGAACTGCCTGGTGATGTGGAGAGGACCCCTCCCCCCATGCACTGGAACTGGGTCTAGAACCCCAAAACACATGGCAAGGATAGGTGGTGGAGGACCAGCTCTGGAGAAAAACATTCATTAAAGCCTGGTCATCTGACGCCTTGTTAAGGAGAAAGCCAACTAGAATTAGTGGAAGGTCAGAATGATGAAATATTTTAACGGAAACAGTTTTATTATTTCCAGGAAATAGATCCAGACTATAAAAGTATTCCCTGATCTACCCTAGCACTTGCTCAATAAGGAATTAGAAATGGTTTGCGATTCACAATTGGTTGGACCGCAAATGGTGCTTGTCAAGTGCTTGAAGGTGATTAAAAGCAGTTTGTTTTCCTAAGCGTTTTAAATATCCCCTCTAGAAACCTTGTTAAACTCTTCATTTGCTTCCCAAACTCTTTCTCTTTAAAAGGAGGAAAATATAAACTCCACTTGAACCTCTGTCCCAATTAATGAGGCTCTATGGGGCAGGGAGCACTGCCTGCCTCATTAGCCTGCGTTTTCCTCTGCGGCCGATAGAGGCGCCGTTCCCCCTACACCCTCGCTGGTGTTCGCTATTATTTTAACGTCGGACTTGGCGTCAGCAGCACCTACTGTGATTAGAAGAAATCTATACTCATTCTTGATCTTCCTTTTGTCACTTACTCTTTTTCTTCTACTTTGCATATTGTATCAATAGCTAAAACTGAATGATTTCTGTTCTACATTAAAAATTTTTTTTCTTAACTTATTTTCAGAGAGAGGAGGAAGAGGTAGAAATATCCACGAGAGAGAACATCGATTGGCCACCTCCTGCACGCCTTCCACTGGGGATCGGGCCCACATCGGGCATGTGCCCTGACTGGGAATTGAACCAGCGGCCTCTTGGTGCATGGGTCGACGCTCAACCACTGAGCCACACCGGATGGGCAAGTCCTACATATTTTTGTATTTGGTGTTTATTTTAAATCCTCACCTGAGGATATTTTTCTATTTACCATCAGATAGAGTGGGCGGGGGAGAGAGGGAGAGAGAAACATTAGTTGGTTGCCTCCCGCACAACCCCAACCAGGGCCGAGGACCGGAACCACAACCGAGGTGTGTGCCCTTGACCCAAATCAAACCCATGACTCATTGGTCCGCAGGCCAACGCTTTAACCTCTGAGCCAAACAGGCCAGGGCTCTATTAGTTGTTTTTTTAATCCTCACCTGAGGATATTTTTCCATTTATCTTCAGACAGAGTGGAGTGGGAGGGAGAGAGAGGGACAGAAAGGGAGAGAGAGAGAAACATCAATGTGAGAGGGACACTTTGACTGGTTGGCTCCCACACGACCCCAACCAGGGCGGGGAACAAACTGAAACAGAGGTACATTCCCTTGGCCGGAATCGAATCGGAGACTCAGTGGTCTGCAGGCCGAAGCTCTACCATTGAGCCAAACTGGCCAGGGCTGTATTCGATTTTTAATCATCTATATTAGTTTCCTATGCCTGCTGTAACAACCACAAATGTAATGACTGAAAACAACACACTTTGTTCTCTTGTCATTCTAGAAGTCAGAAATATGAAATGAATCTTCTAGGTCTGAAATCAAGGTGTTGGTAGGGCGGGTTCCCTCTGTGGGCTCCAGGGTAGAATCCATTTCTTCATCTTTGTAGTTTCTGGAAGCCGTCTGCATTTCATGGTCTACAGCTGCTTCCTCCAAACACGTCACCTTTTCTCTCCCCATCCAACTCCCCACTACACCCCTAGTGACATGGTCTCCTCCTCTTCTGCACTTAAATCTCTCTGTCCTCTCTTAAAGGATACTGTGGTGATTACATTAGGATCTACTGAGATAATCCAGGACAGTCTCCACCTCCCAAGATCCTCAATCACATCCACATGGTCCTTTTGGCCATGCCAGGTAACATTTACAAGTTCAAGGGATTAGGACGTGAACATCTTGGGAGGGGTGGTCTTTCCACCCAGCATATACTCCTGGCCTTGCTCTGTCCTCATCCTTTACCTCCTAGCTTGTCTCCCTGTCTTTAGTTTTATTCATCCTCTTCCCTGCCAACTGTGACGTAGAGTAGCAGTCCCCCAAAGCAGGTTCATAAATTGAACCCTGGGCTCTGCCCCTGGAGATTCTAATTCAGAAAATCTAGCAGATCTCTGTTTTATAAGTCCACCACCATGCTGATTTAAACAAGTGAATGACCAAACAAAGCCTTCGACTTTGATGACGCTCCAAAATTTCTAAATAGGGGAAACTCAAGATAGAAGTTTGTTTTGGCTCCCCTGGGGAACTTCACTGAGACTCTGCATAGCAAACATACTGCTTGTGCATTGACTGCACGGTACAGATCAATGAAAACAGCAGTTTTCTAAAGATGTTTTTATGCAGATACTGTATTAGTTTTTTTAAAATTGTTTTTAAATTAGAAGCAGCTTTCTGGGGTTGATGGAAGTTATAGGATGGGGGACCAATGCTAAGACCGTTCTCCCCTCTGCACTCATCACCCTACTTTTTGTCCAGGTCACTCTGATACCTACTGAGTTTGGGAACCTCTGATTCTGACTCTAAGCTTCTCGAGGACAAGGATTGTATTTTGTTCTGTATTTAATCCCCACCTCCTAGGACACAATTTGACATTCAATTAATGTACAGTTTACCCTTGAATAACTTGGGGTTTAGTTGAAAATTCGCATTTAAATTTTGACTCCCTAAAGACTTAACTACTAATAGCCTACTGTGACCAGGGGCCTTACTGATAACATAAACAGTCGATTAACATATATTTTGTATGTTATATATATTATATTCTATATTCTTACAATAAATATAGGAAAGAAAATGGTTTTAAGAAAATCACCAGTAAGCCCTGGCCGGTTTGGCTCAGCGGTTAGAGCGTTGGCCTGCGGTCCAGAGAGACCAGGGTTCGGTTCCCGCTAAGGGCCCGTGCCTCGGTTGCAGTTTGTCCCTGGCCCTGGTCGGTCGTGCGGGTGGCAGCCACTCGATGTGTCCCTTCACGTCGATGTTTCTCTCTCTCTCTCTGTTCCTCTCTCTCCCTCCCACTCTACCTGAACAAAAAATGGAAAAATGTCCTCGGGTGAGGATAAAAATAAATAAATAAATAAATAAAAAGAAAATCACCAGTAAGAGGAAATTCCCACTTAGAAGTGGATCTATGCAGTTCCAAATTGCTCAAGGCTCCATTGTATACTAAATGAATGATCCAATAAATTAATGAATAAATTAATAGAATTAATGCTAGTACAGAAGAATTTGTTGAGTTGTTACTAAAAGAAAATCTACTTTGATGAGAATTTGAGGTGAGAGATTAAACAGCCAGGTTGTTCAGAGGTCACGGTGAGCATTCGCTCTTGAGGAGTGTTCCCAGGGCTGGTTGGTGGTGACGCATGTCTAAAGTGTACACAAACACTTCTGGGAAGTAAGAAGCCAAGCAGATGGATGTTTTTTGTATCTGTGTAGATCTGGGGCATACAGATAACAGCTGACATCTACGTAGCCCTCACTGCGGAGGAGACACAGCTCTCAACACTGTGTGAGTTGGCTGCCTGTGTATCATCTCATTTCCTTTTCACAAGCACCTTAACATCTCACACACAGAAGTTAATTTCCAATGGTGAAACAATATGGTTACATAACTCGCCATGGTCACACAGCTGGGGAGGAGTCCGGCCTGAGCCCCGTGGCTCCAGAGCGCTCCCATTACGCTGCACTGCCCACAGTGCTGCTGGCACACGGGGCGAGAGAGGGACAGAACAGGTCCTGAATGCGCGGTGCACAGACAACATTTGGAGGCCAGGACAAATAATTTCATACAAATGTACTTGTTCCCCAAAGTCTTAAGAACTTAAGGAGGGCAAGTGACCTGTCCATGATTGTGCTACAGACGGCATCACCGAGATGAGAATCCACCGGTGCCTGAGACCAAGGCACTGAGGTACAATGAGGCTTCCTAAAGCAGGTGCCAAGGGAAGGTAGCCAGGGCATTTTATTTAATCTTGGGCTAAGAAAGACAGGGCATTATTATAATTATTATACAATTTAGTGATTTTTATTAAATTTACTGAGTTGAATAACCACTAAAATACAACTTTAGAACATTCTCATCGCCCCAAAACGATCTCCCAATTGCCATTTACAGTTCATTTGTTTCTACCTCCAGCCATAAACAGCCACTACTCTATTTTTTGTATTTATAGATTTGCTTTTCCTGGACATTTCATGTCAATGGAATTACACAATATGTGATCTTTTGTGTTGGCTTTTTAAAAAAATATTTTTTTCTTTATTGATTTTAGAGAGAGAAGAAGGGAGAGGGAGAGAGATAGAAACATCAATGAGCGAGAACATCAATTGGTCGCTTTCTACATGCCCCCCACTGGAGATCAGGCTAACAACCTGGGCATGTGCCCTGACTGGGAATCAAACCGGCCACCTCTTGGTGCATGGGTCAACCCTCAACCACTGAGCCACGCCGGCTGGGCAGTATGTTGGCTTTTTTTTTTTTTTTTTTTCATGTAGCATAAACTTTTTTAGACTCATTTTTGTTAGTGGTGGGAAAAAACAGCACCAGGTGTTAACCTCAGTTCAGCAACCTCAGTTCTTGAGTTCTGGCTAAGAGAAGAATTCAGTTAAGACTCAAACTAGAAGAGAAAGTTTATTTAGAAGGTCACAGAGGTAGAAAAAGTGAGCCTTAGAAGAAGTGGGCTCAGGAAACAAGTTACAGCAAAGAAAGGCCTCTGGAGCTCAGGGTAGAGGTGGGGGAGATGCAGGTGGGGAGAGGAAAGGTGGGGGAGAGAGAGGCAAGGAGGAAGAGAGAGGGAGGGAGAGAGAGAGAGAAAAGGGGTGGAGAAGTTGTAGGCATGCCCCATAGAGAGAGAGAAGCACTTGGTCCTCTGTCTAAGTGTTTTTATCTGAGGTCTCTGGAGGATCTCAAAAGAATATTCATCAGCTTTCCAGCCATGCCCTTTCAGGGTCGTGGTCTCCACTGATTGGTTGTTGCCAGGGAAGGAGGTCATCAGTTACTGCAGTTGGTCCTAATGTTAGGCATAGCATTGCTCCAGCTGGTTTTGCTGCTTCTCTGGGCCTGGAGCTAAAACACACCTGAGGCCTAGATGGCATCTCCAGGGATTAATGCTTAAGGGAGTGGTTGTGCAAGGGCTTATAGTTTTGCCCATTGCTGGGCACCCAGGAATCTCTGCCCTGGTGACCCTCTATACCTGGCCCCATGCATCATTCCTGCTTTGCTCATGCCTGTCTAACTGCCTACTACAGCATCTACATGCACTTCATTCCTTTTTATGGCTGAATAATATTCCACTATATGGCTATATCACATTTTGTTCATCCATTTGCCAGTTGACAAATCTTTGGATGTTTTCCAGGTTGGGCTGTTATGAATAATGTTGCTATGAACTTTCATGTAAAAGGTTTTATGTGCACATGTGTTTTCATTTCTCTTGGGCACATGCCTAAAAATAGAATTGCTTGGTTGTATGGTAACTCTGTTTACTTTTGCTTATGTTTAATTTTTAAGAACGAATGGCCTGACATTGAAGCCAAGATCTGAAGGCTGAAGATGTAGGAGCCAAGGAAGAGGGAGGGGCAATGTTCTCAGCAGCGGGAAATCACCAGTTCCTTTGTTTCATATGCGATGCCTATAAAGTAATAATTATTGTATTTTGTATTTTAAACCCCAAGCAAAACAATGTTATCAAATCAAAGCTGTCAATTTCTTGAAGGTAATAAACGTGCCTGCACCACAGCAGGGTTCCCTTTTCTCAGTTTGAATTGAACTAGTCTATGAGAAATCACCACAAACAGAACAAAACAGCCCGAAACCACACCCAAACTAACTAAAAACAAACAAACAAACAAAAAGCAAGCAAACAAACAAAAGCTGAAACTCTGGCTCTGATGATCTAGTCTGAGAGGGGAATATGCCAAAAGCAAGAGTCTATGCTACTCCTTAGACTGTCTCTTCCTGTTTCAGCAAGTTCGCCTCCTCACGTGCAATAATGATAACGCACAGTCTGAGAGCCACAGTTCTGTTTGCACTGCTTCCCAGAAGACAAATGGGACTCAGCAAAATGCAGAGATATTCATACCCAAGCCGTCTTCCTCCAGTGTGCTTTCTTCCTTTTGGCCAGGTTCAGTCAACGTTGTTGTGTGTGTGTGTTTCCCTCTCTGCAGTTCGAGATGGAGCAACTCCACCAGTCAGTTAAGCAAACAATACATTGGTTAATCCAAGGTGACCTGCAGGTTTCAACTTTGTTTGCAAAGGTCACTGTGGTACAACCATGAGGCAATTCCGACATTACAAACCATGGGCATAAAGTTGGAGAGATGATTACTAAAAGGCCCGAAGAGAGTGTTTACTTCTTAGGCCAATGACCAGAAGTTCATGGCACATTAAGTTTTCTGTTTGAAAGCTAAGCGAATCCCTTGCCACAGCTTCTAACCTCTGAAAGTGATTGGAGAGAGAAAATGTCAGGGTTTCCCTTGATGGAAAGTATTCTCCAAGTACTTTTCTCTGTGCTTGAGGGCTGAGTAGGAGGTAGAGATCTGCATATATGTAGATAGAGGTCAGCAGTGGCCATTTTAAAAAAAGTATCAACTTAATATTGTTGCCCCTAACTTTTGGAAATGGCCCTTTGATTTTTCTTTGTGAAACAATACCATTCTCAAGTTCATGCAGTTTGGTCGATCTGATCTCATCACTGTGTCCCAGGGATCGGCACATGACCCACACTTGACCAGTTGGAGTGATGTCTCTCCCTGGTCACTGTGATTGCTTCAGGAACAAGCATGTGACCCATGCTGGGATAACAAGAAGCCTGAGCTTTTGCTGCAACAATTGGGAAAGGTGACTTTTTCTTTCAGGTAGTTAGGCTGGAAGAATTTAAGTGGCCACAAGAAGGGAGCCTGTCTATAATAGAAGAGAATGAAGCCACGAGAGAGGACTAAGTGGAGCCCAGAGGTAGAGAAGGTGGTTACCATGGCATCATCTCAGCATCCTGAGCCAACTGTGCTGAAGCTGACCCAGCCCATGGACCCGTCCACTATTTGAACCAATAATTTCTTGTGTGTGTGTGTGTGTTTGAGTGGAGGGAGGGTTCTGTTATATGCAATAAGAAAAAAAAAAATCTGATTGGTTGAGGGTCTACCCAAAGCTATGTTTAGTATTGAAAGAAAATGGGCTTTTTCCCTATCTTTAACCCCAACTCTGAATCAACATAGGAATTGCAGAATAGTCTTAGCACATGAAGACGGTTTCAGCATAGTTTTGTTTTAACTGGACACAGGTATCATACAGAAAAATTTCAGCAAGTTAGAACTGGAAGAATCCCAGTTTGTGACCTAAAAAGGTGAAGTGGCTGCCCCAGGGTCCTAGATGTGGCATAACTCAAGTGCCATGGTGTCACGGTCTTTCTAGCCCTTTCACTCTTTTAGTGAAATATTCAAAATTTAAAATCCTACACATAAGCTGGTTGTAAAACCAACATACTGGGGAATGATCAACTCTTTACAATTGAATAGATAACTTAAGACTACATTACCCATAAGGGTAAATAATATTTTGTGAATTTTGGTTTCTGTTGTATATGAAAGTAAATGTATATCCCCGTATACATAAATAGCAATATAGCAAGTCTGACATGAACTCTGTGCTTCTTTTTTTTTTTTTCTTTATTGATTTTTTTTAGAGAGAGAGGAATGGAGAGGAAGAGAGAGACAGAACCATCGATGAGAGAGAATATCGATGGCTGCATGACCCCACGGGGGAGCGGGCTCAAGCCCAGGCACATGCTCCGACCGGGAATCAAATCAGTGACCTCTTGGTACATGGGCTGATGCTCAAGCACTGAGCCACACCGGCCAGGCTCTGTGCCTCTTTTGTACATGTCTGGGTTTATTTTGTGAGCATGTTTTCATCTGAAAGGGAAAGAACATCCCTTGATTGTAACAGGGACACAGCTGGCCCTCCAGGCAGGCGCGCTCCGGACGGCGTGGACCGTAGGAAGCCTCCAGCCTGAGCTACCACACGACCTTCCCGTTTGACTGCCACGTCGCTGAGCTCCCAGTAAAAGAGCATTCTTTTGGAACACTCTTGGAATCCTTTGGGGGAATGAAAGTGCTACATACACTTTCTGTCTGTTTATGGATGTGATTCCCAGGGCTCAGATCAGGAGGAGCACCGCGGCCTGAATTACACGCATCTGATTCTCATTAACTGCACCATCTCCCCTGGATCGGGCTCCTCTGCCCTGCCGATCCCTGGCTCCTGACACTGTTCGGCCGGTCAGCTGCAGTGGGCCCTGCTCTGCCAAAGCCCACCCTGCAGTTCGAGCGGACCCCTATTAAGAGTGTTTTAGACATAACAATTCTGTTTAATGATTAAAGGAACTCCCTGAGCTAAATGCTGCTGACTCGGCAAAGCTTATTCCCCAGCGCCGCAGGGGAGAAGAGGGAGATTTGATTTCTCAAGCCTGGAGAAAGAAAACCGGACAATACATGTTTATTACCAAAACTTGGACAGCAAGGAAGGCCTATCTCGATCCCCTTTTAGTACTGAAAGAGTGTGGCTGACTTTTTCTTAATCTAGTAAGTACTATGTTGTGCCTAAGTGTCAGGCATGTTCTCAATGCTGAGCAGTTATTGGCTCATCCCCAGAAGGAGGGACGAGGTAGGCTGTGTCCTCCCCACTCCTTCCATGAGGTTAGAAGGGAAGGAAGGAAGAGCAGATCAAGGAACCCAGTGTCTCCAGGGGAGGCTTTGTAGGAATCCAGGGAGAGCGGGGACGCGCAAAGCGAGTCAGGGCTTGCCTGGGACCGAGGGAAACGGAGGCTGGCTGCAGGGTAATCGAGGGCCGCTCTCCTCCCCCCCGCTAGGATCTGAGGCGCTGTCCGTTCCCTCCCTTCCTCCGTTATCTCAGAGAGCCCCTAGTCCATGCTGGTCTGAGCACCCCGCCCTGCTCCGAGGAAGGGCTTGTTTTTCCAGGGCTTTTTCTAAGGGAGCAAAAGAGGCCTGGGGATGGGGTGTCTGAAGGTTAAGGTGGCAACAGATACCTTTTCCCTCTTGGTAAATAGTATTTTTATACTCCAGTCTCACCGTCTCAGTATTCCTGTATGGAATGGAGGGAGTGGGGTTTCCATTCCTTTCCAGAGTGAATGAGGGTGGGAGAAGGTATATATTTAAGGAAAAGTAAATGTAATAACAAGTTTCTCTAACCTGAAAAAAAAAAGCAATTATTGACTCATGAAATCTTTTTAACAGATCTCAATCAGAGTGGGCTAAGTGATGCTGCAGTAACAAACAATCCCAAATTTCAGTGTTTAAACTATAGGTGTTTATTTCTCCTTCACACTTAAGTCTTCCTTGGGTCAGTGTGTGTGTGTGTGTGTGTGTGTGTGTGTGTGTGTGTGTGTTAGGGGGCTCTTCTCCATGCTAACTCTGGGGTACCTGACCGCAACTGTCGCAGAGCAAGCCACTGCAGCCGAGGGAGAGAGCAGCACATTGTGACTAGTTCTTGAAGACTTCTACCTGGAAGTGACACATTCCTTCTGCTCACTTTCCATTGGCTAAAGCAAGTCATAGGCTTCACCTGTCTGCAGGAGGACAAAGAAGGTTATGCTACCATGTTTCTGGAAGGAAGAGAAACAGACGCATTTTATTGAACAATACAAATGACTACTACAACCGTTCTATGAAGAATGTGCTTTTACTATTTCTATTTTTTTGACAGATGAGGGAACTGAAACATAGAGAGTTTATGTAACTTGTTGTAGGTCACAAACTAGTAAATGAAGGAGAATTACCAGGTTTAGCAAATAAAAATACAGAACACCCAGTTAAATTTGAGTTTCAGATAAACAACTAACCATTTTTTAGTATAACTGTATCTCATAGGCAGATTTGGGACATCTTTTTGCTAAAAATGTATTTGTTGTTCACACAAAATTTAAATTTAACTGGTGTCCTGTGTTTGTTTTATCTGGTGCTTCTCAAATGGAGCTGTCAGGGCCTGGACCCAAGTACTCTGGCTCCAGAGATGCATAGTCTGGTTACCACCATTCCCTAGCTTCTGTGACTTTGTTATTCCTCTGTCAGTGTTGATTTAATATTTGTTCCTTAGCCATATGAAGACTTCTCCATCAAAGAAAAAAAGCATTCGGGAATGTTTTCTCACTAGGAACTGGGGGGTGGGGTGGGGACAGGTGGTGGGGGGGGGGATAGGAGGGGATGAGAATCTCGGCCGTAAAAATGAATCTGTCTACTTTCAGAGGCATCTAGTGATCTACCCTCTAATGTTCTTTTTAAAATTGATTTGAGAGAGAGAGAGAGAGAGAAACATCTATCGGTTGCCTCCTGTGCTCATGAAACTGACAGCTAGGCATGTGCCCTGACACGGAACCAACCCTGACCCTGCAGTGCACAGGACAGTGCTCCAACCAGCTGGGCCCCACCGGCCAGGGTCTCTGAAGTTCTTAGCTAATGAGGGGAAATGCAGGGCAGAGAGTAAAAACGGCAGTTAATCCCCAAAACTTTCCTCTGATTTTGAAATGTGATATATTTGCCTTTCTAATTATGAAGCACTTAGGCCAATAGTAAAATCCATTTGCATTCTCTGACCACAGCTATTGAAGGCACAGGCTTGAGCTGTTGGATTCACACTGGGGGTAGAAAGTGAGCATATGATTATGTGTGTGGGTGCATGTGAACTTGAGAGAAGGGAGTTTGAAGCCAGCCTAAGACACCAAACTATTTATTTATTTATTCATTCATTCATTCGTTCATTCGTTCATTAATTTTTCTTTATTGATTTTAGAGGGGAAGGGAGAGGGAGAGAAAGATAGAAACATTGATGAGAGAGAACATCGAGTGGCCACCTTCTGCATGCCCCACAACCTGGGCATGTGTCCTGACCAGGAATCGAACTGGCGACCTCTTGGTGCATGGGTTGACATGCAACCACTGAGCCACACCAGCCAGACAAGACTCCAAACCTTTTATTTTATTTTATTTTATTTTATCCTCACCCGAGGATGTTTTTCTATTTTTTGTACAGAGTGGGAGGGAGAGAGAGGAAGGGAGAGAGAGTGAGAAACATCGACGTGAAGGGACACATCGAGTGGCTGCCACCCGCACGACCGACCAGGGCCGGGGACAAACTGCAACCGAGGTACGTGCCCTTAGCGGGAACCGAACCCGGGTCTCTCCGGACCGCAGGCCGACGCTCTAACCGCTGAGCCATACTGGCCAGGGCAAGACTCCAAACCTTTTAGATACTTTCCCACAAAGTGGATAGTTGATATGCAAATAATTAAGTGTTGAGAATAATAATGGCTGATACATGATTAACATTTAATAAATACTGATTAATTGCCTGATATAGAGCCTTGCAGATAATGCAAATTAAATATTTGTTAAATCAATAAATATTGACCCTATAAGATAGATGCCTTATTCGCCCTATTTTACACAGGAGGAACTGGAAGCTTAGAGGGTTTAAGAGACCCCGGATTAAAGTCTGGCCAACTCTGAAGAGCTTTTGGCCGAGGCAAGATCTTGGGTTTACTGAGTGGATGGTTTTACAGAGCTCCCTATCACTGCGCCCTTTGGTTCGACTTGGCTTCTCAGGACTTGCAGCTGAACCTGGTGACTCATCACCCTTATTAGGAATAATGACAAACAATTAGAAAGAGACAAGTAGCATGCCTCGGCCCTTGGATAAAAAGATAACCAAGAAAAAATCTTTTATCCTTTTTCAAAAAAACTTTTCTTTTTTTAAGCCTCACCTGAGGGTATGTTTTTTATGGATTTTAGAGAAAGAGGAAGGGAGAGAGAGAGAAACATCAATGTCAGAGAGAGCACTGATTGGTCACCTTCCACACACTCCCTGATCAGGAATCGAACCCAAAACCTAGGGATGTGCTCTGACCAGAAATTGAACCCGAAACCTTGTAGTGTGTGGGCCCACACTCCAGCCAATTGAGCCACCCAGACAGGGCACCTTTTGTTCTTTCTTTTCATTTTATCTATATGAGAAGATGGATGTTAGCTAAACTTATTGTGTTAATCATTTTACAATATATGTAAAGCAAACCATTATGCTGTATGTCTTAACCTTATACAGTGATATGTCAGTTATTTCTCAATAAAACTGGTGGAAAAAAGAAGCTGTGGAAGATCAAAATTAAGTTAATAAGGCTGAAAAATTAGGAATTTGCCACCAAAACTAAGATAATAAGTGTGAAAGACTTAGTAATAAGGTCAAAAGATAGATAGAGGATAGATAGATACATAGATAGATACATAATAGATAGATGATTGATAGATAGATAGATAGATAGATAGATAGACAGACAGACAGATAGATAGAATCTGACAATCAAAAAGCAAAGTTCCGTGGGAGTTATATGGTTATGTGAATGAATATAACCCAAAGCAAGAAGTAAAACACTCTGAAGTGAAGATGCAGCAAGAAGGCTGGTTGCCATGCCAGTGTGTGATGCCATGTGATGTCATCTATGATGCCACGTGTGATGCCATGTATGATGCCATGTGTGCAACCATGTGTGATGCTGTGTGTGGTGCTATGTGTGGTGCTGTGTATTTAAATAGATTATCTGTTTCTATATAAGAAGTGCTATTGATCTGGTTTACTTACTTGGCATGCTAGAAATTGAATAACTACCATTATTTATAATTTTCATTTTACAAATAGATTTTCTTGTTCATCTTTTTTTTTTTTCTAGTGACCACTATAAAAATCACTGTTGGCTAATCAGTTTGGTTGGCTTTCTTGCAGTGTTTTCTTCTACATTAAAAAAATCCACACAAGTGCTCTTTCATGTATTTATTCACTGACATTGGGGTATGATGTACATCAATATTGGATTTATTATAGATGAACTAATAATAAAAAAATAATAAGTGCAGAACAGATGAGCTTTTCCTTGCTGCTAAGTGACCTGAGTTTCATGTCTTAATTCCGACAAAATCTCACCCTAGGCAAGGTTTCAAAGCAAAGTATTCCTTGTGATTTGATGAACGAGCCTTTAACTCTCCTGCTGCAAAGACACAACCTGAGTGTTTTTGTTCTAGAAATAGCTGCTGTAGCCCTGGCCAGTTTGGCTCAGCGGTTGGAGCGTCGGCCTGCGGTCCAGAGAGACCAGGTTCGGTTCCCGCTAAGGGCACGTACCTCGGTTGCAGTTTGTCCCCGGCCCTGGTTGGGTCATGCGGGTGGCAGCCACTCGATGTGTCCCTTTCATGTCGGTGTTTCTCTCTCTCTCTCTCCCCCTCCCACTCTATCTGAACAAAAAATATGGGAAAATGTACTCGGGTGAAGATTTAAAAAAAAAAAGAAATAGCTGCTGTATGCAAAAGCACTGTGGTGCTTTGTTTTCATCGTGCTAGCTTGCTTGTAGAAGAAACTACCTCCTCAGTGAGCCAACAGAGATGAATTTCAGTTCTGAGCAGTGGGGATCCCTCGGCGCCCTCCTGTTGTGTGCCTCGGTGCTGGGCCGGGGAAAGGAATGTTCAAGCAAGTCTGGAGAAGTTGTTCTTGATCAGGAAGCTATCCAATGCTGATGTGTTCCTTTGGCTATTTAATACATTTTGTTTAGGCATGAAGGTATATCAATAAGCTGGACATACACACCTCAAAAACTTTAATTGGATAATAGAAGAGAACACTCAGCATTAATTAATTTGTATTGAGAATACTAACTTTTATCTAGTCATTACTATATCCCAGGTCCTGTCCTGTGTTTTTTATCATAATCTTATTTTATAACCCTCAAAACAGCCTATGGAATAATCTAACACTGTTGGTGGGTATACAGCTTGGTAAAGCCACGTCAGAAAACTGTTTGGCAGTTTCCAAGCTGAACATAAGCATACCCTATGACCCAGCAATTCCACTCCTTTATATATAACCAACAGAGATATGGACATGTGTTTACCAAAAGAACAGCACTGTTAGTGATGGAACGACCCAATGCCCATCAACGTTTCTGTGAGTGATGAACTGTGGTACATCCACACCTGGAGCATCTGCAATTGCATACAGAAGAATGGGTGCATTTCACAAACAGAAGGCTGAACCCAAGAAGCCAGACATAAGAGGAAAACTATGATTCCATTTCTATAAAGTTCAAAAACAGGTAAAACTCCTGTGTTGGACATCAGAGTCCTGCCTTTAGAGGGTGGAGTGGAAGGCAGAGTCCTGAGGGCGCCACGTGATCTTCGCCAGCAGTGTCACTCACCTGCGCAATCCTTGCCCCTCGAATACAGGGAGAACCTGTGATTTGATGAGACATCACTCCTTTTAATTAAGATCCCTAATCACCTAGGAGATTGTCTTCGTGGGCCTGACCTAATCAGGTGAGTTCTTTTTTTTAAATATGTTTTTATTGATTTTTAAAAGAGAGATAGAAACATCAATGTGAGAGAGAAACATCGATTGGCTGCCTCCTGCACACCCCCTACTGGGGATCGAGCCTGCAACCCGGGCATGTGCCCTACCAGGAATCGAACTGGGACCTCTCAGTCCACGGGATGACGCTCAATCCACTGAGCCACACCGGCCAGGCTCAGGTGAGGTTTTTGATTGTTTGTTTGTGGTACGTGCCCCTAGCGGGAACTGAACCCGGGACTCTCTGGTCCGCAGGCTGACCCTCAACCGCTGAGCCAAACTGGCCAGGGCAGGTGAGTTCTTAAAAGAGCATTTAAAGTCGGAGATGAAAGTCAGAGAGACAAGCTACTGCTGGCCTGGAAGAGAGCAGCAGTGTCAGCTGTCTATGGGGGTCACATGGCAAGAACTGTGGGCAGCCTGTAGGGGGTGAGAGTAGCCTCAGCCAATAGCCAGCAAGAAAATGGGACTTCAGTTACACAGACATAAGGAATCGAATCCTGTCAACAACATAAATGAGCTTAAGCCTCAGCTGAGACCCAAGCCTTGGCTGACACCTTGACTGCCATCTTCTGAGACCTGAGCAGGGGATCCAGCTAAGCCATGCTCAGAATCCTGACCTATGGAAACCAAGATAACAAATTTGTGTTTTTTAAGGCACTAAGCTTGTTTGTAGCAGCAAGGGAAAACTAACATAGATGGTAGAGACCAGAAGGGAGATTCTGGGGCACTGAAAGTGTTCTGTCTCCTAATCTAGGTGACGGGCACATGAGTATATTTTTAATTTGTGGCGATTCATTGTGCTTTGCACTTAGAATGGGTACACTTTTCTCTACATATAAGATACTTGATATAAAATATCAATACAGTAACACAAAGTATTTATAAAATTATGACACAATCTTATAAAGTAAGTTGTATATCATGAGGAAGTGGACCAGAGCCACACACCCAGGCCCACTGGTTACACCACGCCATGAGGTTTGCATTGCAGCCTGTCCCTCTCATTGCTGGCCAGGCAAAAAAAATGTCCCCTGGGTGGTACTTCCACGGGGAGGGGGGGGGGGGGAGAAAAGAAAAGAAAAGAGAAAAGAAAAGAAAAGAAAAGAAAAGAAAAGAAAAGAAAAGAAAAGAAAAGAAAAGAGGAGTAACTCTTTAGACTGAATCAGACCTTTGAGATCTGTCGTTCTGACTGTTCAGAGAAGCTTGGTACTGGTTCCGGTCATTCCCTAGGGGGGCAGTGAGTGAATTCTGATACATGCGACCTTTTACTGCTGTCTCAGCCACTCCATCCAGTGACCAGCCACAACTGTAGCTACTAAAGATTCTGACTCTTGACCCCTCCTGCCAACAAGAGAGAAGAAAAGGTAGAGCTAAGGATGAGAGGTAGAGGTTCACTCAATGTGTGTTTTTAGGGAACGGTCCCCTAGAGCCACAGTGTCTTTAAACAAACAAAAACCCAACAACAACAGTCTTTTAAAGATTATTGGTATAACACACAACCATTTTGATAGACTCAAACAACTTAAGAAATTAAAAATTTGTAAACTAAAGACTCTAAAAATAACTGCTGTTAACTCTAGGGCATGTCTTTCTCTTGTATTTTTGTTTGTGTTTTAATGATTTTACTGTCTGTTTGAACTCTAAAAGCAAGTGGAAAGGTACCAGAAAGTAGAATTGGCTGTCCTCGCATTCATTAGAACACAGCACACACATGTGTAAAGCCACACTGTCCAACACAGCAGCCCCTGGCTACCGTGAGACGAGCTGTGTACACCACACAGAGGGTTTCAAAGACTTAGGGGAAGAATGTAAACACATCAGTAGCATTAAATTGATTATAAGTTAAAATGATCATCTTTGGGATATAATGTGTTGAGTAAAATATTATTACTAGACTAAAATTTTACCAGTGGCTCATATATTTCCATTGGATAGGCTAATGTAGCATAATGCAGACTGTCACAAAGACACCTATGAAGAAATAAAACGGGGGATATAATTCCATTATTTGTTTCTTCTCTTTTTTTTGTTAATCCTCACCTGAGGATATTTTTTCCACTGATTTTTAGAGAGAGAAAGAAAATATCGAAGTGACAGTGACACATCGATTGATTGCCTCCTGCATATATCCGGGGAATCAAACCTGCAACCCAGGTGTATGCCCTTGACTGGAAATTGAACCCATGACCCCTTAGTATGCAGGCCAACACTCTAACCACTGAGCAACACAAGCCAGGGCCACTATTTGCTTCTTTTTTTAATTTATGTATTTATTTTTGTTACAGATATTTGAGGTAACACCATAGTGTTTTTTATAGTGGCTGCACCAGTCTGCATTCCCACCAGCAATGTACTAGAGTCCCCTTTTCTCCACACCCTCGCCAACACTTGTTGTTTGATGCATTGTTGATGGTGGCCATTCTGACAGGTGTGAGGTGATACCTCATTGTTGTTTTAATTTGCATCTCTCTGATGGTTAGTGATGTTGAGAATTTCTTCATATGTCTCTTAGCCATTTGTATGTCCTGTTTGGAGAGGTGTCTATTTAGCTCCTCTGCCCATTTTTCAATTGAGTTCTTTGTCTTCCTTTTGTTGAGTTGTATGAGCACTCTATATATTTTGGAAATTAACCCTTTATCTGATGTATCATTGGCAATTATGCTCTCCCATACAGTGGGTTGCCTTTCAGTTTTGATGGTGTTTCTTTTGCTGTGCAGAAGCATTTGAGTTTGATGTAGTCCCATGTGTTCATTTTTTCCTTGGTTTCTGTTGCCTTTGGTGATGTATCAGTGAAAATTCTGCGTATGATGTCTGAAATTTGGTTGCCTACATTTTCTTCTAAAATTTTTATGGATTCACAAGTCACATTTAAGTCTTTTATCCATTTTGAGTTTATTCTTGTGTATGGTGTAAATTGATGGTCTAGTTTCATTTTTTTGCATGTAGCTGTCCAATTTTCCCAACACCACTTATTAATGAGGCTGTCTTTACTCCATTTTATGCTCATGCCACCATTGTCGAATATTAATTGAGCATAATGTTTTGGCTCAATTTCTGGGTTCTCTGTTTTATTCCATTTATATATGTGCCTGTTCTTGTGCCAGTACCAAGCTGTTTTGATTTCAGTAGGTTTGTAGTATAACCTGATATCCAGTATTGTGATCCCGCCTATTTTGTTCTTTTTCTAGATTGCTGTGGCTAGTTGGGGTCTTTTTTGGTTCCATATGAACGATTTCTTGATGTTAATTTTGTATCTTGCTACTTTGCCAAATTCATTTATTAAGTCTAGTAGATTTTTGATGGAGTCTTTAGTGTTTTCTATGTATAATATCACGTTGTCTGCAAATAATGACAGTTTCGCTTCCTCCTTTCCAATTTGGATCCCTTTTATTTTTTCTTAATGTCTGATTGCTGTGGCTAAGACTTCCAGTACTATGTTAAATAAGAGTGGTGAAAGTGGGCATCCCTGTCTTGTTCCTGTTCTTAAAGGAAATGCTTTTATTTTTTGCCCATTGAGTATGATGTTGGCTGTAGGTCTTTCATATATGGCCTTTATTATGTTGAGATATGATCCCTCTGTTCCCACACTGCTGAGCGTTTTTATCAGAAATGGGTGCTGAATTTTGTCAAATGCTTTTTCGGCATTTATTGACATGATCATGTGGTTTTTATCTTTCATTTTGTTAATGTGGTGTATCACAATTATAGATTTGTAAATATTGTACCAGCCTTGTATCCCTGGGATAAATCCCACTTGGTCATGGTGAATAAATTTTTTCATGTATTGCTGAATCCGATTTGCTAGTATTTTGTTCAGGATTTTGGCATCTATGTTCATCAGGAATATTGGCCTGTAGTTTTCTTTCTTTGTAGTGTCTTTTCCTGGTTTTGGAATTAGAATTATGCTGGCCTCATAAAACGAGTTTGGAAGTCTTCCTTCTTCTTGAATTTTTTGAAATAGTTTGAAGAGAACGAGTTAGTTCTTCTTTGAATGTTTGGTAAAACTCCCCTGTGAAGATATTCGGGTTTTGGCTTTTGTTTGCTGGGAGAGTCTTGATTACATCTTCAATTTCCTTAGTTGCTATTGGTCTGTTCAAGTTTTCTATTTCTTCCTGGTCCAGTTTGGGGAGACTATGTGTTTCTAGAAATTTGTCCATTTCGCTTAGATTGTCAAATTTGTTGCCATATAATTGTTCATAGTAGCTGTTAACAATCTTTTGTATTTTTGTGGTGTCAGTTGTTACTTCTCATCCTTCATTTCTGATTTTGTGTATTTGGGTTCTCTCTCTTTGTTTCTTGGTGAGTCTTGTGAATGGTACGTCAATCTTGTTTATCTTTTCGAAAAACCAGCTCTTTGTTTCATTGATCCTTTGAATTGTTTTTTTGGTCTCCATGTCATTTATTTCTGCTCTGATCTTTACTATTTCCTTCCTTCTACTTACTCTGGGGTTTTCCTTTTGTTTACTTTCTAGTTCTTTATGTTGAGAGGTTAGATAGTATATTAGAAATCTTTCTTGTTTCTTGAGGTAGGCCTGTAGTGCTATGAACTTCCCTCTCAGAACTTCTTTCACTGCATCCCATAGATTTTGTGTTGTTGTGTGTTCATTTTCATTGGTTTCCAGGAAGTTTTTAATTTTTTTCTTGCTCTCCTTGGTAACCCATTCATTGTTCAATAACATGCTATTTAGCCTCCATGTTTTCAAATGTCTTTGCATGTTCTTGTTGTAATTGATTTCTAGTTTCATGCCATTGTGATCTGAAATGTAATAACATTTGCATCATAGGAGTCCCTGAAGAAGAAAATGAGCAAGGGTTAGAGAGCATATTTAAAGAAATAGTGACAGAAAACATTCCTAATTTGGTGAAGGAAGAAGGCATTCAAGTTCAAGAAGCACAGAGAGCCCCAAGTAAGAAGAACCCAAACAGGCCCACACCAAGACACATAGTAATTAAAATGCCAAAAATTAAAGACAAAGAGAGAATTCTAAAGGCAGCAAGAGATAAGCAACAGGTTACCTACAAAGGAACCCCCATAAGGCTACCCACTGACTTCTCAATAGAAATACTCCAGGCCAGAAGAGAATGGCATGAAGTAATCAAGGTCATGAAAAACAAGAATCTGAATCCAAGACTACTCTACCCAGCAAGGCTATCATTTAAAATAGAAGGTCGAATAAAGAGGTTCCCAGACAAAAAAAGGCTGAGGGAATATATTAGCACCAAACCAGCACTGCAAGAAATGTTAAAAAGACTGCTGTAATTAGTAAAAGAAATAGGAAGAAAAATATAATCACACTAAACAAAAATGGCAGTAAATAAGTACATATCAATAATCACCTTAAATGTAAATGGTTTGAATGCTCCGATAAAAAGACACAGAGTAGCTAACTGGATAAGAAGCATGACTCACATATATGTTGTTTACAAGAGACCCACCTCACAACAAAAGACTCACATAGGTTGAAAATAAAGGAATGGGAAAAAAAATCTTCCAAGCAAATGGAAAGAAAAATAAAAAAGCTGGGGTAGCAATACTCATATCTGATAAAATAGATTTCAAAATGAAGGCCATAATTAAAGACAAAGAAGACCACTACATAATATTGAAAGGATCTATCGAACAGGAAGATATAACCTTGGTAAACATATATGCATCCAAAATAGGAGCACCAAAATATATTAAAAGTCTTCTGGAGGACTGCAAAGGAAATATTGACAGCAATACAATCATAGCAGGGGGCTTTATCACTCCACTAACATCACTGAATAGATCATCTAGACAAAAAATTAACAAGGAAACAGAGACTAAATGAAGCAGATCAAATGTATTTAATAAATATCTACAGAGAATTATAACTCAAAACTGCAGAATTCACATTCTTTTCAAGTGCACATGCACATTCTCAAAGATAGACCACATGTTAGGGCACAAACTAAGTCTCTACACGTTTAAGAAGATTGAAATCATATCAGGCATCTTCTCAGATCACAATGGCATGAAACTAGAAATCAATTGCAACAAGAACATGCAAAGACATTTGAAAACATGGAGGCTAAATAGCATATTATTGAACAATGAATGGGTTACCGAGGAGAGCAAGAAAAAAATTAAAAACTTCCTGGAAACCAATGAAAATGAACACACAACAACATTTCCTTTTGGTTTTCTGATTGGTTGATTTTTTGTTACCCTGTCTTCTAATACACTGATCTGGCCCTCAGCTTCCTCTACTCTGCTGGTTAGTTCTTCCAATGTGTTCTTTATTTTGGCTATGTCATTCTTCATTTATTCTTGGTAGTTTTTTATTTCCAACTGGTTGATTTTCAATGTTTCTATGTCTTTACTCATGATGTTGATGTCCTCATTCATGCTGTTGATCTTCCTCAAGAACATGGCTCTGAACTCTACCTCTGATCACTTGCTTAACTACATTTTATTTATCTCACCTTCTGTAGAGTTCTCTTGTTCTTTTATTTGGGATTTGTTTCTTTGTTTCACCATTTTGGCTATCTCAGTGGGTTTGGGAGCCTGTCAGATTTTCCCTGTGGGTGTTGGTATTCTGCTGTTTGTGGCTCCCTCTACTGGTTTTGGATGAGCGTGGGAGGGCCCATGTTAAACACCACTGGCAAGTCTTACTTTCCTGGGTAGATTTCCAAGACCAGAAAAGGTTCAGTTATCCTCTAGCTTTTTGCCTGGAGGCTATTAGTCTCAGTTACTCAGGGCCTTGGAGTGTAGCCCTAGGTATTCTCCGTAAGAGGATTTCCAGAGGGTGGGACAGATGCTGGTTGTTATTGAGCCTCAATTTGCATTTCTTTGGCTCACCTGAAAGGGGCTGAATCTTTGAGGAAGGGGCTGCTGTTTTTCCCCACAGCTCTGGGAAGGAGCAAGCTGGCCACCGTCCTTTGTGGCAGTGACTCAGCAAAAACTCCGAGTGCCCTCCAAATCCAGTTGTCCCCACAGAATTACAGTCCAGTCTGCCCTCGCTCTGCCGGAGCCCAAGGTGAGTGGCTGTAGCCAATTCAGTGCTCTGTCCCAGCCCTCTGCGCTGTGGAGTGGGCTTGGGATTTTAACACCAAGGGCGCTGCTCACAGCTAAGACTGCTGCTGTCCATGGTCTCCCAGCCCGCCACCCTCTAGCGCCTCCGCAATCCCACCAGTGTCCCTGGTTTTATGGTCCTTTCCCGCTGCTTTTCTGTTGCTTTTTTCTGACAATCTGTCTTTATTTTAGTTGTAATTTCCATTTGGTCCTGGGAGATAGTTTGTGTAGCTTCCACTCACTCCACCACCATTTTTTCTCCCATTATTTTATTTAAAAAATTTTTTTTTATCCTCACCCGAGGACATTTTTCCATTTTTTGTTCAGATAGAGTGGAGGGAGAGAGAAGAAGAGAGAGAGAAAAACATCGACCTGAAAGGGACACATCGAGTGGCTGCCACCTGCATGAACAACCAGGGCCGGGGACAAACTGCAACCAAAGTACGTGCCCTTAGCGGGAACCGAACCCAGGTCTCTCTGGACCGCAGGCCAACTGCTGAGCCAAACCGGCCAGGGCCATTATTTGATTCTTAATGATCTTTTTTTTCTGATAACAAATGTATTATAATATAGTTGTTATTGTTTTTTTTTTAAATCAGAACTATAGGAAAGAATAAATTAGTAAGCAAAGGTCGTCCATAATCAGAATCATTATTTTTGTTAACATTATAGCTTATACCCTTACAAATATATATATACATACATACTACACATAGTTTGTTCTATAAATACTTTTGTAACTAAATGCATTATGGACTTCTTTCAATAATAATACATAAGTCAATATTTTACTATGTGAATGGACCACAGGGTTAATGTTCTATACATTTTTTTTTTTTTTTTTATCCTCACCCGAGGACATTTTTCCATTTTTTGTTCAGGTAGAGTAGGAGGGGGAGAGAGGAACAGAGAGAGGGAGAAACATCGACGTGAAGGGACACATCGAGTGGCTGCCACCCACACGACTGACCAGAGCCGGGGACAAACTGCAACCGAGGTACATGCCCTTAGCGGGAACCGAACCCGGGTCTCTCGGGACCGCAGGCCGACGCTCTAACCGCTGAGCCAAACCGGCCAGGGCTCTATACATTTTTTATAGTAAAAAATTAAAATGCCACCTACTGAAATTCCAATCGTACTTTTATCATTAATTCATAGTAATTTTATGGTGTTAACACTTCAAATAGTGCCTGGAAATTTTTAGGAGCTCAACTGCTATAATTAACTGAATTGAAAGAAACTTTCTATTTTGTCTACCCCACCTTTATGCAAATAGGATTAACCACAATTTATTAGAAATATGAAACCATCCTGTACGCAGGAAACATGCCTCAGTCTGAAGTATATCCCTCTAGCGATTTAAGACCCATAGATTACCATTCTGTTTTCTACAGTTCTTCAGGAGATTTTTTTTTTTTTTTTAAGGGCAAACTGTCACCTACTGGAGCATAATGGAAATGTTCTTAGAAGGGTTTGACTGGTTTTTCCTGGAGGTTGGGGTGGGGGCAGAACCTGACTTACATGAAAAAGCCCTAAGGTGAGAGGCCACCCCTCCAGGCAAAGATGCAGAGTGGGCTGTGAGCCAAGGTAGTGGGCGCCCACTGGCACTGGTGACCTTATCTGAATGTCTTTAAAGAAGCTGCCTCTGAAGAAGAATGCGGCAGAACTCGCAGTATGAGCAGTTCCCGGCGCAGAGCAGGAGGGGGCTCGCAGGCTGTGAGGGAGAGCAGGAACCAAGGCAAAGGGCCGTCAGCGGCCCGTCCTGGGTGGTGAGGGAGGCAGTGAGTCATATACAGCTGCCCGAAGGAAGGAGCCGTGCTGGAGGTTTGATGTCACCACTTCAGTAAGACCATATTGTCCCCTCCATGAACTCCTCCCCACCCCTGCTCTTTGTGGTCCAGAAGCAGCCAGTGGTGAGAACTGGAGGCCCAGCCAGGAAAGAAACAAGAGTTGTTCTGCTTTCCCATCTGGGGTTCCATCGAAACTACTGGGGGGAGGGGGGGGCATGAATGGATGAGAAACACAAGTTCTGACATTAAAACTGCATTGGCTGTTTTAATACATGAAATGAGATTGTTCATACTTGAATGTTGCTGAACAAGCCATAGACCTGCCCTAGACACTGGCCTGGGGTAGGAGAGAAAACACAGCAGAGAAGATCTAAAAACAGCAGTGAGGGAAATGAAGTTGCTTCCCTTGGATCTCATCAAGTCCATTCATTCAATTAGCCAGTTTCTCCTGAAAGGCTTCATTACTGTGTAGACTGTATCCCAGTTTTTAAAAACCTGAGATAACCTGACTGACACCATGATCGTATGTGGCTGGTCAGTTTGGGATCCAGTGCAGATTCTCCAATAGAAGGAGACAGTTCTCTTTGACTAAACAGGGACTGTCACTTGGGAGCAGTTAGAAGTGCAGAATGGCAGGTTCCCTCCCAGACCTTTGACATATGAATCTGCATTTTCTCAAGATCCCTGGGTTGGTTCACATGCACATAACAGTATGAGAAGCTTTACTTCGTGAACTCGGTATGTTGTGGATTATCAGCTAGACAGAGAAAGCTCATTTTGATTTCAGGGTTGTGGGATGCTGAGTTAGGAGGAGCTCAGAACTGTGAGAGCTGGGCCCTCGCTGTGTTACCCTGGGCACATCATTTCCTGGACTCTGCTTTCTCACAGTTGTTTAATTACGTAAGGTCCCATCTGGTTCTGACACTCTATAATTCTCAGAAATTTCACTGAAGAAAAGAAAAAATAAAACCCAGTTGAAATTTGATAAAACACAGTAATGGATTTATTATAGACACACTGTGGCTTTACCATGTCACTGTGCAAGTGTGCTGGAGGACACTGTCCGTGTACCTAAGCTCATCACACAGTCCTTGCGTTAGCCAAGACGAAAAGCGCTTTCCTGTTTAATAACAATTACCCCCTCTTCGTCTGGGAGGAAGCATATTTTATGGGAAAAGAAGATTAGTACTTCCCAGCTGGTGTGGCTCAGTGGATGGAGCATCATCCCATAGACTGAGAGGTCCCAGTTCGATTCCCGGTCAGGGCACATGCCCAGGTTGTGGGCTCAATCCCCACTGAGGGGCGTGCAGGAGGCAGCCAATCAGTGTTTCTCTCTCACATCAATGTTTCTATCTCTCTCTCTCTCTCCCTCCCTCTCTCTCTAAAAGAAAAAAAACATTAAAAAAAAGAAAAATATTACTGAAACAAAATGATATTTAGAGCAGCAGGCTGCTAAGAACTTCTGAATCATTTGTATTGAAATTCAATACAAATTAGTAAATTCTTTAATTGCAAAACAGTTCATTGAGATTGTTTTGATATGCAAGGCTTTTGTGTGTGTGTGTGTGTGAAGAAAAACAAGATAGCTCTGTTGAAAAACAATAGAAAAACCACATATACACAACAAACTAAAGTTTGAATTGAGATCCTTTGTTGCTGTATGTAAAGAATAGTATTGAGGGTCAGAATTTAGGAATATGTTGCAGGCTCGCCCCTGATGGACTGTGTGACCGTGGCCACGTCTCTTTCTCTCTGTGGCTCAGTTTTGTTATCTTAAATGTGATCACACTGGGCTATTCCCTCCTGCATGTTCTTTGCTGCTCCTTGACAGAGGTCACCTGGAACTTAGGGTGGAGACATACAACAGGACCTCAAGCAAGCTCAGTGGGAAAGAACTGATCAATGAGTAATGTCCGCTCTGGGCAAGGGAACAAGAAGTGACCAAGTCAGCCCATTTGTTTGCCAGTTCCTGGGCTAGAGACACTCTGAGGACATTGGCTATTTTAAATATTTCCTCCTGAAAATATTTATAAGGGGATATTTTTTTCATTGACCTTAGAGAGATGAAGAGAGCGGGAGAGAGAGAAATATCTATGTGAGAGAGAAGCATCAATCAGTTGCCACCCCAAGGTGCCCCAAGTGGGAATCAAACCCCAAACCTGGGTATGTGTCCTGACCAGGAATTGTACCCACCACCTTTTGATGTTCAGGACGACACGCTCCTACCAACTCAGCCACAGCAGCCAGGGCTAGAAGGGTCTTATTACAGTGTTATTGGCAAGGAGACCTGGCCCTTGGTGGGTCTCCTAGGGCAGGCCAGTAGTGTGTGGTTCCTGACTTTGTGCAGAAAAAACTTCACAACATGAATCCAGGTGACTATGAGGGGACGTTTATTAAAGCTGGGGACAGTGAAACAAGAAAGGGCTTAGCACAGAAGAAGCAACAGGAGAGCCTAGACTGGGTTGCCTTAGCTCTCTGGGAAGTCAGAGAAAAGGGGGCCTTGGGAACAGGTTCAGGGGATTAGCCTGCGAAGAGCTGCTGCTGTCCATTGCTCCCCCGGTTACCGGCCTTGTGGGGTCCCTTGTAGTTTAGGAGACGCAAGCCTGTGGGGGAAGAAGTGGGGAAAGGGAATGGTGGGGGCTGCTCCCCAGAGGTCCTTGAGGCTTTTATTTCCCTCCTGTTGGCAGGAATCTCAGGGGAGGTTTCAGCAGGCTGTTCGTCAGTTTTCTAGGTGTGCTCCTTCAGGGCTGTGGCCTTCGCTGACTGGTCAGCATCAGGGCAGGGGGTTGTCAGTCACTGCACCTGGTTTTGCTGTTTCTCTGGACCTGGAGCTGAAAAAGTTTGACTGAGGAGGCAAACTTCTGCTTCTGCTGTAAATGCTGGGCCAGTTTCAGCTCTGTGTCGGTTCCCCCATTCCCCAGTCCTGGCTTACTGGCCTGTCTTAACAGGGCCAAATGAAAGAGAAATGGACTGATTACTAGGTTTACTATTGCTGTTTTGGAGTCTTTTAAAAGCGTGACATATACATTTATCTTCCTGGTCTTGATAGCAACATGCAGGACAAGCTCTGAGGAAAAGAAAAATGTGCCTGGATTTGAAAGAAATTCAGTGTGAAATATCTGATAGGCTGAAAGTGATTGATGAAATGATACCTCTGTTTGGTTAGAACATAGATTGTTGTCCAGTCAGGCTCTTTATCGGAAACAGATGCCAATCTCTAAATCAGGCACGCTGTAGGGAGGTGGCATTTTCGTGTAAACCGTGTGGATCCAGGAAGTAAAATCGTGGATGAACACATTGTTACTGGCTCCTTGGCACAGAAGTCATTTCATCAGTCATCTGTCTGGCGTGATCCTCCCCGTCCCTCCGAGGGGACGGATTGGCCGTGAGGGAAGAGGGACCGTTCCGTGGAGAAACCAGGTTCAGCAGGATGGGCAGTGACAGCCTCCTTCCCCAGAGCACCGCGGTTGCGTCTGGGTTTCAGTTTCAAATGTAAACCCATAAAAGGAGGCTGTAGCCCATAGAGTGCACAGAAGGAAACATTTAGTTTTCCCTTTTCCCTTTTAGGTCATTGAGCTCTTACTTCAGGAGTCAACTTCCTATTTCCCATTTTAAAATAAAAATGTCATTATTTTCATGTCATGCCTTGGTTCTTTGATAGTGTTTGATAGTCGGCCAGTGATCTTTTTCTTGGTACTTGGAAGCAGCAAGCTCATTCCTTTCTTCATTGGCTCAGTAAAAGTATGCATTCAATTCCCTGATCGAGAGTAAGACACCAGTTACAGTGCTGTCTAGGACGCGTCTCCAAGGTTTATAAACCAGCATGGGACTGGAAATATGTTCAAAATGAAAGAGAATTTTAAAAATTATTTTATTTTGCACTAATACAAAAACAGACTTTATTTAGGCACAGATACATTTCCCAGCAAGGAAGGAAAGGGTTTGAAAGTTTCCTGGAGCAACAGGTTCCTGTGTACTCCGACAGGAAGTGGGAAGTGGGGTGGGGGCTGGGCTGCAGCATTAAGGCACAAGCAGTTCACCAATGAGGAGCGAGGCAGGAAGAACAGAGAGGAAGAGAGGCCTTAGAGGAGGAAGAGAAAGAGGAAACAGAAGGGTCCTTGAGGAAGGTGAAGGAAGGGGAGGGTGTGGGGGAAGGAAGGAAGGCTTGGGGGAGGAGTTGGCAACTTAGGCAGTTGCTGGCCTCAGATCAGGTACAGGGGACCATGCCAGACATCCCTAGACCTGGGTTGGTTCAGCCAGGACTATTCCAGAGGGAGAAGCTGCAGGGGAAAGGGGTCAGTGGAAGGTCTCCAGGGCCTGGAACATATGTCCAAGTGGTGGCCCAGTTCCGGTCCTAGGGGCTTCAACAGTTTGCATCACACGTGGTTCCCTTTGCCCCCTGCAGAAGAGCATGGGAAAGGGGCCCCCAGCACAGACTTCCAGAATGAGGTACCTACTTCCTTCTCATCCTCGGCCTCTGAAGCCTCGGCCTGCCCCTCCACCACTTTGCCCATCACCTCATCTTCTGGGGTCTTTGGGGTCCCAAGGGCACACAGGCTAGGAAACTCTAAATTAGGAAAGCTTAGAGGCAGCTGCAGGATGGCTGAAGTAGCTCATCAGTTTTGGGGGATTTTTTGGCCTCTGCTGGAGCCAGCCTGACTTGGCAGAGGCCTGGTTGAGTACATGTGGGATTTGTTTTGGAGTATCTATACCTGGGTTTTGATGTTATTGCTATTTTTTATAAATTTTTAAAGAATTTTTTAAAGTTACTTCACTTTTATCTTTATTAATTAATTATATTTATTTATTTATTTTATTTTGTGTGTGTGTGTGTGGTACGTGCCCCTAGCGGGAACCGAACCCAGGACTCTCTGGTCTGCAGGCCGACGCGCAACCGCTGAGCCAAACTGGCCAGGGCTTTATTAATTTATTTTAAAATATATTTTTATTTATTTTTTTAGAAAGAGAGGAAGGGAGAGGGAGAAAGAGATAGAAACATTGATGGGCTTGCCTCCTGCATGCCCCTTACTGGGGAACAAGCGCCAAACCCAGGCATGTACCCTGATCAGGAATCAAACCACTTGGTATATGAGACGATGATCAACCACACCGGCCAGGCTGTACCTGGGTTGATTGCTGAGCACTGACTGTTTGAATACAGGATCTTGTCAGATAAAATAGGAAGTGAAGGATCTTGAGCTGGGTGCCTGAAAATGCAGGCAGGAAGCGGGTGCAAAGAGGTGGACACTGTTTTGCTGGCACAGACCACATGCTCAAGACTGTACCCACGAGGTAATGGTCAGAGCCCATCACCTCAGACAGCAGGAAGGAGGCCTAAAAGGTGTCTACGACCAAGGGTCCTGTCCCCAAGTACATGGTCAAGCCGGAACCATAGTTCAGATGGCAGGTGTCAGTGTCGGTCTACCTGCAGGTGAGGGCCCCCTCCTGCTTTGGTTGGAAGTGGCAGTAGGTATCAATAAAGGCCCCTATGTGGGACCCAGCCTGGCAATCCAGGTTACTGAGCAAGCTGGCCATCCACTTGCATTCTGGGTCCTCTTCAAAGCATTACTGGGGAAGTGGAGTGGGGACAAAGAGAGAGGCTGAACTAGATACCTAGAATTAGAAGGGACTTAGACTAACTGCTTCGTTTTACAGACAAGAAAACGTGATTGTTCCAAAAACACTGCTCAAGGTCAAGTCCAGCACTGGCAGAGCTGGGATTTAATTTCCATCCTTACCGATTTGTTGTTTGTATAATCAAAACCTTTCTTAGAATTGCTCACTAAAAGAATGGAAAACTAAAAGAAGGAAGCTAACAGTGGCTGCCTCTAGAAAGTAGGGCTAGGCTAGGAGTTAAGACTATTGCCTTTGCATTTAAACCCTCTGCCACAGCCCTCACTGACCATCCCACACTCCTGACTGAGGGGCTCCAGGGGTCCAGGTCTGAATACTTCCCTTGTCTCTGCTCCCCAATTCATCCGTCCATCCAATCCACCCACCTATGCATTCAATGCAACAAATGTTCAAAGGATACTGATTATGTGTCAGATAGGATGGCAGGGACACAGTAGGGACCTGATCTCATTCTGGGGACCACCGAGGCTTTTAGGAAATGATCTGGAGCTGAAGAGTAAAGGCTGGGCAGGAGGAATCCAGGCAGAGGGTGTTACAAATGGAAAGAACAGCCTCTGTGATAGGCCTGTGGAGGGAGGGGACAGTATACCCAAAACTTGAGGGGAGACCCAGCTGGAGCCAGAATACCAGCAGGAGATGACGACTGTAGTTCATGCAAGCAAGAGATGATGGTCACTTAGACTAAAGTAGTGCCAGAGGAGACAGAGGAAATGGAATTAAGAGATGATTTGGAACTAGACTCCACAGGACTCGCTGAGCAACTGAATGTGGGAAGGGTGGGGAGGGAAGAAGGACAATGCTAACAATTCCCAGGCTGCTGGTAAGAGCAACCAAGGGGGTGATGGTGCCCTTTGGGGAGATCAGAAGACTAGAAGAGCTGGTCTTGCGGGAAGTGGACATGTTCTGCTACTTTGGACGGTGTTGGTCATGTGACCTGGTACTATTAGTTCTTTTTCCCTGGAAGAAAAAAGGGTGGAGGTGCACCTTGATCTAGGGTAGTTCTGAACAAAGGAGACCAGGCATAAAGGTGCACGACACGGTCACAGGAAAGGGCAGTCTGAGTACATGCCTGCTGAGGAAGAAGGCAGGGAGGGACTCAAGGCTCCTCCTCTACAGTGTACACGCCCTCCCCACTGCACCACTGTTCTCATTTTCTAAGCGGGAGGCACATCTCTGTTTACGTGGCTCTTCTGCAAACTAATCAAGAATCTTCCTGCAGCCCCTTCTTTGAGCGAAGCCCAGTGCTGAGCTGAACCATGTCAGCGTAAGTTACTGCCCACCTCACCCTACCCCCTCATAAGGCCAGCAAGAGGGGAACTGGCTTGCAGGGCAGCAGTTCGAATCAGCCTGAGAGCTTTTGAAATATACAGCTATCCTGGCCCCACACCCATCAGTTTCTGATTTAATTGGTCAAGGTATTGATATTTTTGCAAAAGCTCCTTGTTCTAATGTGCTGTCAGATGTTGAGAACCGTTGGCCTAAAGGGACTCAGCAATGAGAGTTTCTTACAAGAAAGAAGACAGAAGGGAGGGGATGCCCACCAATTCAGGGTATAATGAGAAAAGCCAAACTCAGAATCACCTCTCAGTGGGCAGAGAAGATGACCTGGCTAGAATGAACAGTTCTTAGGGGAACTGAGGATAAAAATACAGACTGGGCACAGACCAGAAAGAGCCTTGAAAGCCAGGCCAAGATGTTTGCTCTGCATCACAGAGATAATAGGGAGGTAATAAAGGTTCATGAGCAGGAGACATAGTATATAAGGGAAATGATCAAGGCAATGTGATATTGAAGGCCCGTGATATCTGGCTCCCAAAGTAGCCCCATCTCCTGTCCCTCACCTCCCGTCCCATGTCACCCACTACTAAGAATGGGACTTGCAATTCTCCATGCACACCAGGCAAATTCTCAACTTGCAGCCTTTTCTCACACCAGAAAGCTTTGCTTCCTTCACCCTGAAGCTCTTATTCCACTCATCTTTTAAGAGTCATACATTTTCAAATGCCTCTCCTGAAGTCCAGGTTGGCCCGGGAATCCCATTTCTGAGCCCCTGGCTGCCTGGGCTGCCATCTCTGTCTCGGCCCTGCAGACACCATTCTGTACTTGGCTGGTCCTGCATCTATAGCTCATCAGCAGAGAGCTCTGAGGGGCCAAGAGCCAGAGCTGAGCGGTAACTGGGTCCCCAGCATGTGACTCGTGGCCAGGCCAAAGGTAAGGTCATTCAAGTCTACTGAATGAATAAACAATCCTGAGAATAATATTTCAAACTAAACTCTGCTTTTCCAAGAAGAAAGCTGCCCGGAGGCAAAAAACAAGAACAAAACAGCATTGGTCGGCAGGGTAAACCCAACCAGTCGGAGTGAGGTCGGGGCCTCCAGGAGCCTTACCAGGTTGCCTGCATCCCAGGGGTCGGCGGGGCGGGGGGCTGCGTTCAGGTCACCCCGCCAGGAGGGCTTCTGGTCATATGTGCAGCAAGCATGGAAGCGCAGCTCACGGGCCGGCGCTCAGGCTCTGGGTCCTGTGTGGGGCGGTACACGGCGCTTAGGGTCGAGATCTTCTCCTTCCCTTCCCATGTGCAGATCTTGTGCTGTGTGAGGAGAGCCGGACCTCACTATCCAAAGCCCGAAGATCCTCTTGTTTCCATAGCAACCCAGTCCCCATTCTGAGTGACAGGTAGGCCACTCAGTCCTTCTTCAGCAGCCAGTGTTGTAGCGCTGTCCTTACACAAGGTGGCTACACCCAAATAGCCACAACGGCGGCGGCTGAAGCTGAAATAGGAGTTGTAGCCTGGGCTCTGTCAGCACACCCGGTCACTTGGCTCCCTGAGGACAGCCCAGGTCAGCACCCAGCCAGTCCAAATGTGCGCTGTGGCCACCGCAGTACAGTTGTGGGGCTCCTGGGATACCACCCTTTGCAAAGGGATCCACATCCCATTAAAGTTCCGGCTCACCACGTGCCACATCTTGACAGCAAACCACTAATGCCTCCAGCCCACGCTGAACCCCGGGACCAGGGAGCGGCTGGGCTGCCGAGTGGGCCAGGCCCCGCCCCCCGCGCACTGCGCAGGCGTCCTCCGAGATGTAGCTTTCCAGACGATGGGAAGTGATTTCTTTGTTTTGATTGTGATATTTGAGTTGGTTATATATTCACATGATTCAAAAAAGTTTTTGAACAAGTTTTATTCTAACTCCTGACCCCACCTACCCAATTTCCCACCTTCAGACTCTTGAATACATAACCACAGCCTTCTGGAGTTCATACAAATATAAATATATTCTTATTCCTCCCCCATTTTTTAAAATCTTCACCCGAGGACATTTTTCCACTTTTTTTCAGACAGAGCAGGAGGGAAAGAGAAACATCAACGTGAAAGGGACACAATGTGTGGCTGCCACCCGCATGACCCAACCAGGGTCGGGGACAAACGGCAACCGAAGTACATGCCCTTAGCGGAAAGAACCGGGTCCCTCTGGACCGCAGGCTGACGCTCTAACGGAGGCTCTAACCGCTGAGCCAAACAGGCCAGGGCTTATTTCCCCCCTTTCTACATAGAAATTAGGATATTGTATGGATTAGTCTTGCATCCTGCCATTTTCATGGACTAGTTGTCCTGAGATACTTTCTCAGGGCACGGAGGACACACTTCACCGCTGCGTGATACTGTGCAGAACCCGAGTTTCAGGCGCTCCGCTCCACGTGGGCGCGGCGGGTCTGGCCTCTCTCACGCGTGCGCACCACTCTGCACTCTGCAATCGACACCGGGCTTTATCCGGCACTTTACCGCATGCTGGTTTAAGTACAGCTGTAAAAAGAAATCTCAGGGGTGAAATTGCTGAGTAAAAAAGTAAATGCATTTTTAATTTTGATAGGATTTACCAATGAGCTCCCCAAAGGGTTGTGCCATTTTGCATTCTTGCCAGCAATGCGTGAAAGGGCTTAATTCCGCTATTTATTACAGAACATGTGGCAAAATTGTTTAATTTTTGCCAACTTGATAGGTGAAAAATGATATCCTTGTATAGTTTTGACTTGCATTAGTCTTATTATAAGTGAGGTCAAACATCTTTTCATATGGGTAAGAGACCTATTTATTTTTCTGTGACCTATTACTATTTCTTGCTCATATTTCTATTACTTTGCTGATATTATTTTCTTTACAGTTTCTAGGTGGAAACGTTACTCTCATTTATGAACATTTGTTCTAAAGATCTGAGATTAGTCTTTTTTTATGTGCATTTGTTTAATCCTTACAGCAAGCCTGGGAATTGGGTATTGCCACCCCATTTTAATAATGAGAAAACTGAGGTTTAGAGCAGTTAGGTAACTGATTGCAGGCCACACAGCCAGTAAGAGCTAAAACTGATGTTAGAGCCAAGTTTGTCTTATTCCTAAAGTCTTTCTTCTCAATCACCCAATATTACTGATTTTCTTAGGAGGAGACCAGAATGAAATAATTCAAAGTGGCTTTCATTTTCCAAGCACACAAGATGACAGAGTCGGGTTCTGCTGAGATCGTGCTGGGCAGCTCGTGGAAGCCCGGCTGAGATTAGAAGCAAGCCTTGCACAATGCACCCAGTGAATGATCCGCAGGGGAGTGATTGTATGCCCCCAGGACAGCCTCGCCGCCACCACTGAAGCCAGGAGGAGACAAGATGACAAGTGGCTGAAATTACACAGGAAAGGGATTACACAGAGTCAGGCATCAAAGAGTGTGTGTGTCACTGTGAACCAACAGAGAAAGCAAACTTTACCCAAGAGTGGCTTCCCATTAGGAGCCCAGAAAAAAAAATTAAATATTGCAGTTCCTTCTGCTTTTGCCATCTTGAAGGCAGCTTCGGGGAAGTCTTCAGTGGCAGGCGGTGTCTGAAGTTCCTCACCTGGTTCTTGCTCAAGCAGCCTGGGCCAGCACCCAGAGCTCAGGAGTCCTTGCGAGGAAGGATCATTTCCACTCCCAGCTGTCATCTCTTTTTAAAGTTGCTTGTGCTGTGGATGAAAAATAGAGCTGGCCACAAAGAGATAAAACTGTGGTTCATTTGTGGTGTTTGATAAATCTGCAAGATTCAACGCAAGTGCATTGGCAAATACTCACCGAGTAGTGGAATCACTGCAGTTTTCTGCCAGTTCAAAAATATAGCCAAGATGCCCCTTTCACTCTGTTCTAAAAGCCATCTTCCTATGACAGGTTTCCCCATTTTCTTTCACTTTAGTTTATTGTGACTCACTAAAGTAACCAAGGTAGCAGGCATGTTCAAAGGCATGTGCTAACAAGATCCGGTGGTGTCTCCTGACACTCATAACAGGAGGGGAGTCCAAACGGGTTTGGTTTTGCTGAGGATATAATTAAAGTTTTCATTAGGATACAGAGGTTCAGCATTTCTTCTGAATGTATATGTTCAGAAGTAGAAAAAATCCTGGAAATGGAGTCTTAGTGTTGTTCCCAACACTTGATGGCACAGGTGAGCTGGTATAGTATAATCAGGGACGTTTCTCAGCTGTAGCCACACCATAGAGCAGAGCTTGGCAAACTTCTGTAAAGGGAAGGTAGGAAATATATAAGGCTTTTAAGGTCTTTGTCACAACTGCTCGCCTCTGCCATCTTAGTGCAAAAGTAGACATAGCCAACACATAAATGAATGGGAATGACTTTGTGCCAATAAAACATTATTTGAAAAAATAAAGGCAGTGCTCAGGATTTGGCCAGAGAGCCATACATCAAAGCATGAGTTTTTCTTCCCTGGCGGGAAATCTTGCTCTGGGCAGTGTCCACTATACTTATTTGCAAATATGATTGCCTCCAGCCACAACAGTGGAACTAGACACCACCAAGAGGACTATCGGGGTGGGTCTTCCACCAATTCTGTATTTTCATCATTCTTCTTGCTCTTGTCTCCTTTTAGTCATAGCCATTTATGTAATACTTTTTCTATCATGTGTTGTGGGTCTCTGATCTTTTCAGTTCACTTTATCTACCTTCCTGATGACCTTGAGACACTATGGGAGAGGCTGGGGCTCGAACACCTGGGTTAAGTCTTGGCTCAACCACTCGTTTAAGAAGCTACTTGACTCCTGGGATTGTGTTTGTTCATCTTTTGAATGAGGCTTGAAGTAGATATTCCATAAAGTTACTGTGATGTTTATGAGTAGGAATGAAGCTTCACAAATTATTACTCAATAAGTACTAAAAAATATTCAAAATAAGTCTAAATTGTTACTATGAGTTAGTAGTTTCTGGCATTCTCTCTACTTTTATGAAATTTTTTCCAGACTTCCATATTGAGTAAGGTTGTAGCAGAGAAGTCCTCAGATGAGAATAAGTAATTGTTTTGGATACTGTTAAGCTGGGCTGTGAGTGACAAAATCACAAAATAATGGTGCCTTAGACCAGAGAAGCTCAGGCAGTATGGCTCCAGGATGGAGGTCCCTCCCATCTTGCACTTCCTATTTCCACATTTCGTCCAAGTGGCTGCTCTGGCTCTGTGGGCAGGTAAGCAATCAGGAAGGTCAGGGCAGAGAGGGCGAGGAGCAGAAGGCTTTGCCAAATCAACGGGTGGCTCTCTCAGGTGCTCTCTGTCACATAAACCTGCTTTACTTTCTGTGATCACTGCAATCTTCTTGTATCTTTATTTGTTTATTGTCTATTTCCTCCAATAGAATATAAAGCTTCAGGAGTTTGGAGACTTTTTTTTCTTTGCCACTGTTTCCCTCAAACCTGATACAAGGGCTGGCATATTATAGGTGCACATTGTGTTGTTGTTGTTTTTTTCCCTTTAAAACTTATCTTTATTGTTGAATGTATTACAGATAGCCTTCTCCCCCCCCCCCACTCCCAATCACCCTCTGCCTTCCCCCACTATTGTCTGTGTCTATTGGTTAAGCATATATGCATATAAGTTCTTTGGTTTATCTCTTCCCACCCCACCTCCCCCCTTCCCTTTGAGATTCCTCAAGCTAACAACAAGTTTGTACTTCTTAATCCCTTCACCTTTTTCATCCATCCTCCAACCTCCCTCCTATCCGGCAACCAACAAAAAGTTCTCTGTATCAGAACACCAACTTACACCATACATGAGAATAAACTCAAAATGGATAAAAGACTTAAATGTAACTCATGAATCCATAAAAATTCTAAAAGAAAATGTAGGCAACAAAATCATACACAGCAGAATTTTCACTGATACATCACCTAAGGCAACAGAAACAAAAGAAAAAATGAACACATGGGACTACATCAAATTAAAAAGCTTCTGTACAGCAAAAGAAACAACCATCAAAACAGAAAGGGATCCCACTATATGGGAGACCATAATCACCAATGATGCATCAGATAAAGGGTTAATTTCCAAAATATACAGAGTGCTCATACAACTCAACAAAAAGAAGACAAAAACACACACACACACACACACAAAAACAATTAAAAAATGGGCAGAGGACCTAAATAGACACCTGTCCAAAAAGGACATACAAATGGCCAAGGACATATGAAGAAATGCTCAATGTTACTAATCATCAGAGAGATGCAAATTAAAACAACTATGAGGTATCACCTCACACTTGTCAGAATGGCCGCCATCAACAAATGTAGGTGAGGGTGTGGAGAAAAGGGGACTCTAGTGCACTGCTGGTGGGAATGCAGACTGTGGTGCAGCCACTGTGGAAAACACTATGGTGTTACCTCAAAAAGTTAAAAGTTGAACTTCCATTTGACTCAGTGATCCCACTTCTAGGAATATACCTTAAGAAACCTTAAACACCAATCAGAAAGAATATATGTACTCCTATGTTCATAGCAGCACTGTTTACAATAACTTAGATCTGGAAACAACCCAAGTGTCCATCAGTAAAAAAGCTGTGGTACATGTACACAATGGAATACTATGCAGCTGTAAGAAAGATCTCTTATCCTTTGAGATGGCATGGAAGGACCTGGAAAGTATTATGCTAAGCGAAACAAGCCAAGCAGAGAAAGACAAATATCACATGATCTCACTTATTTGTGGAATATAATGAACTAAACAAACTGATAAACAAAATTAACCCAGAGACATAGAGGTGGGGTACAGACTGACAAGCCTCAGAGGAGGGGGGATGTGTGGGGGGGAGATAAACCACAGAACTTACATGCATCTATGCATGACCAATAAACATAAACAACAAAGCTGGGGATGGGGCAGTGGGGAAGGAGAGGAGGGTATCAATGGGGGAAAAATGAGAAACATCTGTAACAAAAACAAGTTAATACATAAAAAAATTTTAAAAAAAAGAAAAAAGAAATGGCTTTCCAACAGCTGCAAATCAAGACAGCAAGACAGGTCCTTATATTATATACTACATAAAATAATAACCCAAATGCCACTATATAAAAAAATGTTTGGTGGGTCTTTGATTTTACACCAAATATGTAAGCTTTAAATAATTAATTAGTAAAAGATGTAATTTTCACTGGAAAAAAAAGTTCTCTCTATTTATCAGTCTGTTTCTGTTCTGCTTGTTCATTTTTTTTGTAGGTTCAATTGTTGATAGATTTGTATTTATTGCCATTTTATTGTTCATATTTTTGTTCTTCAAGAAGATTCTTCAGCATTTCATATAATACTGGTTTGGTGATGGTGAACTCCTTTAATTTTTTTTAGTCTGGGAAACTCTTTATATAGACATTGATTCTAAATAATAGCTTTACAGGATAGAGTAATCTTGCTTGTAGGTCCTTGCTTTTCATCACTTTGAATATTTCTTGCCACTCCCTTCTGGCCTGCAAAGTTTCTTTTGAGAAATTGGCTGACAGTCTTTTGGGAGCTCCATTGCAGGTAACTAACTGCTTTTCTCTTGCTGCTTTTAAAATTTTCTCTTTGTCTTTAAACTTTTGCATTTTGATGATAATATGTCTTGGTGTGGACCATCTTGGGTTAATTTTGTTTGGGACTCTCTGTGCTTCCTGGACTTGATGTCTGTTTCCTTCACCAAGTTAGGGAAATTTTCTGTTATTATTTTTTCAAATAGGCTTTCAATTTCTTGCTCTCTCTCTTCTCCTTCTGGCAACCTCATGATGTGAATGTTGGCACACTTGAAGTTGTCCCAGAGGTTCCTTACACTATCCCCATTTATTTGGATTCTTTTCTTTCTTTTTCTTTTTTTCTGTTCTGATTGGGTGTGTTTTGCTTCCTTATATTCCAAATCCATGGTTAGCTTCTTGGCTTTGCCTAGTCTACTATTGATTCCCTGTAAATTATTTTTTATTTTAGTTAGCACATCCTTCATTTCTGACTGGTCCTTTTTTATTCTCTTGAGGTCCTCGTAAGTTCCTTGAAGTTCTCACTATGTTCTTTGAATATCCTTATAACCAGTATTTGAACTCTTCATCTGTTAGATTGCTTATCTCCCTTTCATTTAGTCCTTTTCTTGGAGTTTCCTGGAGTTTTGTTCTGTTCTTTCATTTAGGACATGTTTCTTTTTCTCATTTCAGCTGCCTCCCTGTGTTTGTTTCTATGTATTAGGAAGAGTTGCTATGTCTCCTAGGCTTCCTAGGGTGGCCTATTGTAGTAGGTGTTCTGTAGAGTCCAGGGACACAGCCTCCCTGATTCCCCAAGGTAGGCCTTTGAGGTGCCCCCCTCATGTGGACTATACACCCTTCTGTTATAATTGGCACATCAATGGGAGGGATTTACTCAGGATGATCTGCTGCAAGGACTGTGCCCACTGCCCACTGATTTCTGATTCCCTTGGAGGATCAGCTGTGCAGGGCCCACCATACAGAGCAAGACTTACTTCAGCAGGGTTCTGGTACCCACTGAGTCTACTACTTGAGTATGTTGCTTGTGGAGGTGGTTGGGTGGTAGTGCTTCTGAAGCTGACCACTGGGTGTGCTGGCTCTGGGGCAAGGTCAGCCACTGCCTGTGTTCTACCCAGGGCCACCAGGCATAAGCTACAAAGCAAACTGCTGATGGCAGCTTCTTGTGCTGGGTTTGGAGGTGCCCAGGAAAAGCCAAGTTATGAACCAAGGCTGGCTGCTTCTAGTGCCAGGCCCAGGGCCACTTAGTGAGAGATATGGGGCTTGCTGAGGACAAATGCTGCTTGTTTGAGAGAATTTAGGAAAATCTGAAGCAGGATCCAAGACAGGCCAATCCTATGGTAAATCTACTGGAAAGAACTCTGGTTGGCCCAAAAGTTGGGTGGGGCAGGGCCTCCGGGAATCACCAGGGCAGAGCAAGCAGTGTGAGCCAGGTTGCTGGAGTCTCAGATATGGCGGCTGTCTTCCAGACCCGAGGGGGAAGGCTCACCAAAAGAACTATGGCCTCCACCAGCACGTCTGTTTGGGAGAAAGCTGCCTCTCCAGATCTTACTCCAATGTCAAACAACTCAGTTCTTCCTTGTGTGTCCCTGGTGCTTTTCAAGCTGCCTCCTCTCTCCATGCAGGAGTTCAGAGGGAGCAGGTCTGAGTAAGTCCATGTGTGGGCCCTTTAAGAGGAGTTTCCTGGGGCTCCAGAAACCTCAGCCTCCCTCAGCCTCAATTTCCACTGGTTTTTACAGCCAGAAGTTATGGGGACTTCTCTTCCTGGCACTGGAATTTGATCTGGGGGGCCTGGTGTGGGATGGGGACCCCTTGCTCCTCAAGGAGGACCTTCCAAGCCAAGGTATCCTCCTGATTTTTATCCTCCACACCTGGGTGTGGGACCAGACTGTCTGCCGTTACCCCTCCTACCAGTTTCAATGTGGCCTCTTCTTTAATTTTGTAGTTGTAGGACTCCCATTCAGCTGGATTTCAGGTGGTCCTGAATGATGGCTGTTCTGTAGTTTAATTTTTTTTTTTCTTCATTGATTTTTAGAGAGAGAGGAAGGGAGAGGGAGAGATAGAAACATCAGTGAGAGAGAACATCGAGTGGCCGCTTCCTGCATGCCCACCACTGGGGATATGGCCCACACCTGGGCATGTGCCGTGGCCAGGAATCTAACTGGCAACCTCTTGGTGCATGGGTCAATGCTCAACCACTGAGCCATACCAGCTAGCCTTGTTCTGTAGTTTAGTTGTAATTTTGATGTGATTGTAGGGAGGCAAGTACCGCATTTACCTATGCTGCCATCTTGACTGGAAGTCCACATTAAGTGTCTTTAGAGTGAATTCCAGAGTCAAATCATGTCACCTTGACATACTGAAAGGACAACCTTTGTATTCTTCTGAGTACTCTGTGCATAGTTGGTTCTCCATACAAATACTTGGGTGAACACTGGAACAATGAGTAGAATATTAGTCAGCTTGGGTTAGTATCAAGAAACAATAATGGCTAACTACAATTAAATGTCAAAGAATATGCAAGGTGTTTTACATGCTTTACCTCGTTTACCCCTCCAACAATCCAAGGACAATAGTTTGTGGTAGTATTACTACTAGTAGTAGCAGTACTAATGGTAGTAGTAGTAGTAGCAGTACTGGTGGTAGTAGTAACAGCAGCAGTACTAGTGGTAGTAGTAGCAGTACCAGTGGTAGCAGTTCTTGTGGTAGAGTAACCAAATCAAGGTCTGTCTGCTTGCTGTTACAAAAGCCAAACTCGTGAGACAGATGCTGGTGAAAAAGGAAAGTGGTTTATTCAAGTACCAGTTACCTGAGAAAATGGGGGAGTCTGCCCATTTCTCCTCTCAGGGCAGACAGAGGTTTTGATGAGGAGGGAGAGGGAAAGCAGAACAATGAGAACAAGGGGAAGGAATTGAACAGTTCTCTATGTGCAGGCCAGCATATTCTACTCCAATAAGGACCTTGAAATTAGTCAAGTGATGGTCTGTTGCACATCATCCTGGTTCTGTGTCATCTGGTTCTCTGATTAAAGGTCAGCAAATATCCCAGAACTAGGATGCCTGAAGTCTGTATCTTCTAAAGTTAGTTCTTTGGATTCTGATGCAAAAGTGGTGTTTATCTGCAAGCTACATGTTAGTCAGCAAGAATTTACAGAAACAATGTAACAAGAATGGGGGGTGGGTTACAGTAGTAGCAGCAGTACTAGTGGTGGTAGTAGTAGCAGTTCTTGTGGTAATAGTAGCAGCACTAGTGGTAGTGTTAGCAGTACTAGTGGTAGTGTTAGCAGTACTAATGGTAGTATTAGCAGTACTAATGGTAGTAGTAGCAGTAGCAGCAGCAGTGATCTCATTTTAATAGTAAGAAAACTAGACATCAGGGAACTAAAATAACTTGCTCAAGGTCATACCACTAAAAGAACGATAAAACCAGGCCTTGACTGACCCAGGTGTATCAGATTTTAAGACCTGTAGTCTTAAACATCAGATTGTATTGCCCACCAAGGACCATGCTAAACGATGTGGATAGATTGAGGTGATTTCAGGATTCCTGGACTAATTAGAATAAGAGATGCAATAGACCAGTCTCTAATATGTGTGGCAAAAAAATACAAAGAAGCACTCTGCGAAGGAATCACTTCGTCATCGCCCATTGACTTGACAGTGAGTCTGTCTGAACTTGTTCTATTATTTTATTATGATTAGTGATAGGCATTCAACTTAAATTCAAAGGAAAGTTAATGAAGTGAAGTTTAAAAGTTAGCAAAGGAAGAAAAATAAATCAAGCTGATAAAAAGCTAAACTTAAAGACTTTTTCCAAACATTTGAAATCACATTTCTTTATAAAGAGCTAAGTGCCAAACTTTTCTTTAAGTAGTCTTTTCTTTTTTAAATATAGTACAGATAAAAATAATAAAATTATGACCAGGTTGAACAACTATATGAATAGCTATAATCATAAAATGACTTGGAATTCTTCTTCTTTTTTTTTTTTTTTTTCTTTATTGATATTAGAGAAAGAGAGAGGAAGGGAGAAGGAGAGAGAGATAAAAACATTGATGAGAGAGAACATTTATTGGCCACCTCCTTCATGGCCCCCACTAAGGATTAGGCCCACAACCTGGGCATGTGCCCTGGCCAGGAATCAAACCAGTGACCTCTTTCTTGGTGCATGGGTCGACACTCAACCACTGACCCACACTGGCTGGGCTGGAATAGTTAATAGTACTGAGAAACATTGATGTGAAAGAGACACATCAATTGGTTGCCTCCTGCACAACCCCAACAGGAGCCAGGAATGGAACCTGCAACCTGGTACGTGCCCTTGACTGGGAATTGAACCCACGACTCTTTGGTACATAAGCTGACACTCTAACTGCTGAGCCAAACCAGCCAGGGCTATTTATTTCTTTATTTAATAATTAATAATATCAGTTTGTGCATAGAGATTTACTTATTCTATGTGTTATAATTCATTACCATCAGTATTTATTTTACTGCTCAAATTGTCCCAGTTTTGGCCATTGGAAGTGTCTTCATGTTGGCTCCTGTGTCCTTGAACCATGCCCCATCACCTTTTCGAGCAGTTTTTTATTTTCTGGAACCGTAAGAAGTTCTAAGTTCATCTTGTGTCTTTTCCCTGCTCCAGCTCTGGACGCTGCCATCTCTTTGAGAAGTGCTGTTTTTTTTTACGGGGATGGCACAGAGCCTGCGTCTCGAATTGCACATGCTCCTTGCTGCTGGGACATCATCGTTCTCTTCCTTTTCTCTCTTTTCTAAAATTGCAGCTGACTCACAAAATTATTTTAGTTTCAGGTGTACAGCATAGTGATTAGACCATTTGTATAACTTAAAAAGTGATCCCCATGATAACTCTAGTACCCACCCACCTGACACCATAAATAGTTATTACAGGTATTGACTATATTCCCTTTGCTGTGTTTTTGTCATTGTTTTCATTGCTCTGGATCCTCAGCAAAACACACTAGGAAATATATATGTGTATACTAACACACATCTACCTCTACTTCCACATCTATCTGTGTGATACATATCATGGTTTCATACTAATAACTAATGCCAGTCCAACAGCACAGGGTTTATTCTATTCTTCCTCCTTTTCTTATTTGTAACTCTTTTTCTGTCAGTGAGAAACCCACATCTCATCTATGATATATTCAGAATTGCTAATCCATACCCATGTTTAAAACAGTTCTTTGGCGTCATAACATGTTTCCCAGAGTTAGAGTTTTCGCACCCCTCTCCTCTCCTCAGTTCTTCGGGTGTGACACAGGTTCATTTGTTACTGTTTGTTTTCTACTTGGTACCCCACATCCTGGCTGATTTCAGTGATGTGTTCTGATCTGAGAATGCAAGCACAAGCCTGGTTCTGAACTCCAGCATTCTGCTCAGAAGGTCCCTCTCCCGGCATTCCGTCCGCCCAAGCCCGTTCCCGCCTTCCCACCCCTTCCCCACCACCTCCTGGAGGGCACCTCTCACTGCTTTTCCATTTACCCGGCATGCTCTTCTTTCCTGCATGCGAGGAGGTACCTGCAGACACCCTTCTGCACTTTGCTCTTTTCACTGAAAAGATACTCCGGAAATCACATTTTATCTTCATTAAGTCTTTCCTCATTCTTTGCGGGGGGGGACCCAGCAGCATGGCACGCCACTGTGTGGTGGCCTGGTCACTCAACCATCCTCCTATGTTTTGGCATATAGGTAATTTCCCATTATTTTGCAATTACAAACAATGCTATAAAAAACAACGTGTATATTTTTGATTTCCTGGAGAAGTATCTTCAGTATACATTCCTGGAGAGGGGACTTCTGGGTCAACAGGCACGTGCACGCGGAGGTTTGTAGGCGTTTCCCAAGTCCCGCCGCAGGGCTTGCGCACCAGTGTGCGCCCCACCGGCGATGCCCGGGCAGAGCCGCTTCCCCGCAGTCTTGCCAACAGAACGAGGCTCATCCTTTTTTGCTGTTCACGAACGCACAGGTAAGAAATAGTATTTCAATGTTTTTTTTAATGTACATTTCTCTAATTACCTAATTAGGAAGGAGTTTGAACATTTTGTCTTAAGTTCTTATGTGTGTGTGGTCTGTTCATGTCTTTTCCTTTCTCTTGTTAAATTATTTTAAAGCCAATGTTTAAATGTTTTAAAACATAAAGACCATATGTTTTAGTGGTATTGGGCTTTGTGATATTTGTTGCAAATATTTTCTCCCAGTTTGTTAGTTGCCTTTTGACTTTGTTTATAGTGTTTTTTGGTCATGAAAAATTTTATTTTATTTTATTTTAATCCTCACCCGAGGATATTTTTCCATTTTTTGTACAGATAGAGTGGGAGGGAGAGAGAGGAAGGGAGAGAGAGAGAGAAACATCGACGTGAAGGGACACATCGAGTGGCTGCCACCCGCACGACCAACCAGGGCCGGGGACAAACTGCAACCGAAGTATGTGCCCTTAGCGGGAACCGAACCCAGGTCTCTCCGGACTGCAGGCCGACGCTCTAACCGCTGAGCCAAACTGGCCAGGGCAAAAATTTTAAATGTTTATGTCAAATATATTTATATTTACTGATATTGCTTTTATTGCCTCTGGATTTTGAGTCATTGTTAGAAAGCCTTTCTTTACACTTAGGTTAATGAAGAATTCAACCATGTTTTCTTCCCGTACTTGTATAGTTTTATTTTTCCATTTTCATTTGGCCCCCTAATCCATTTGGAGCTTATTCTAGTGTATGGTATGAAGTGTGCATTTAATTTTGTCTTTCACAATTGGCTGACCATCTCAGCCATTTATCTCAGCACCATTTATTAAAAATCTTTCTTTTGCCCTAGTGATTTCAGATGCCACCTTTGTCGTGTGCTAAATTTCCATATATACTTGAGTCTATTTTAAGGCTGTATTTTATTCTGTTCTATACATCTGTTTTTTTCATTTCACTTTCTAGTACTATACTGTTTTAATTATAAAAGCTATTTGTCTGGTAGAACAAAGTTTTTTATTAATGTGGATAAAAACTATTTTGACTTCTGTCATGGTAGAATAATTTTGGCTGTCTTTGATCTTCCCATAAATGGAACTATAATCTGTATCTGACTTCTTTCATTTAACCTTTTATCTGTTAGGTGCATCCATGTAGTAGGAAGTATCAGTAGCTTGTTTATTTTCATTGCTGTGTAGTATTCCTCTGTATGCATATGCCACGGTTTCTTTATTCATCATTCTATTGTTAGACATCTGGGTTGGTTCCACTTGAGCTGGTCACAGGATAAGTGCATGCTTAGCTTCAGTAAATACGACCAAATGGAGTTTCAAAGTGTTTTTGTACCAATTTATACTCCTGCCATCAGTGTGTGAGATTTCTGGTTGCTCCATAGTCTTATCAGCACTTGATGTTGTTAGTCTTTTAAGTTTTTTAAAAGAAAAGAAAGAGCCCGGGCTGGTGTGGCTCGATTCCCGGTCAGGGCATATGCCCAGGTTTCAGGCTCAGTCCCCAATGGGGGGCATGTGGGAGGCTGTGGATCGATGCTTCTATCTCCTTCTTTATTCCTCTCTCTGAAATAAATAAAAATATTTTTTTAAAAGAAAGAAGAAGAAAAATTTGAATGACATAAATTGTTCTTCCTCTGGACACTCAGAAGCCATTTCCAGAGTGAGGAACACCCCTGAAAGGAGAACAAACTGCTGTCGGCTCCATTTCCAACACACCTATTGAGTTGTTCATGGCAGTAATGAACAATTCACTTTTATAGAAAAGTGTGAAAACATGGTTATTAGCCTAGATTTAGTGCAGCAGTTTGCTGCCTATTCCTAAGCATCCTTCATAGTATCCTTCTTTACTAGCAGCATCTCAGTTTTGTTCAGCACCCATCTTTCAAGGATGGTGAACCTATCTTCAGCTCAGGGCCATCCTGATTAATTGAAGGTAATCATGGTCTTCCAGTTCCTACCACAGATAATTAGCTGAGGGATGAGCACGGGACCCAGGTGTGGGCAGTGAGCAATGAGCGAAGGACTGCTGGGGGAGAGAAAGGTCCTCGAAGAGGTTTCCTTACTGTTAAAAGTGAGATTCCAGAAGAAATGGTCCGTTTGCCTCTGATGTGGTACATCCAGGTATGATACAGGGAACAGCAGCGGCCATCTGAGGGCCAGGCTGAAAATGAAGCACATGAATGAGAGAATCACAAGACCTGGTGATGCAGTCTTCCCTGTAGGTCCTGGAACCTGCCCTGTCCAAGTTTCTGAGAAGTAATACTCACTGACTGCTAAAGACCCCTGGGGCTGGGTTTTCTGTTGTTGGCCACTGTAAACCAGTAACCCTGACTGTGTTAGAACAACAAAGGGGACACATGGCTCTTACTCATGCCTCGTAAATATGTGTAACAGCCTCCTGCTTGTTCTAGACCAGTGGTTCTCAGTCTTTTGCATGCACCAGAACCGCCTGGAAGGCTTAGTACAACCGGTCAGTGGAATCTACTACAAAAGTTTCTGATTCGATAGATCTGGATTAGGACCAAGAATCTGCATTTTCCCAAGTGATGCTGATGCTGCTGGTCCAGGGACCACCTTGGAAAACCAGGGTTCTAGAATATAGACACCGTCTTTCTGTACTTATCAAAATGCTTTTAAAAATCTCATATTTTTAGGGACCTCCTTTTCATGTCAATGGCTACAAATCTTTATTGTCATTTTGAGTAACTACCTAATATTATATTGTGACTATACCAGAATTTGCAATAACATGTTACTAACAATAGAACTTCTGTTATTTGGGGGGTTTGTATTATTACATTAATGTGAATAATCCTGCTATAATATCATTTTATAGTAAACTTGACTGTTTAGTAATTTCCCTAAGGTAATGTCTAGCAGTAGACTTGCTGATCAAATGGAGACACTTAGGTTTTTTCCTTTTTATATTATCTCCATAATCCCTCTAGTCTGTACTCCCAATACATTGTCCTGAGGTTTCGGTATTTTGCCAAAGGGCTTTTGGTGGATCCTACTTAGCAGGCCAAGACCTGGACCATGGGCCTTGCCGAGCTTTTTCTTTCATATTGAAAGAGTTGAACACCAAAGACCATGGCACTGCCAGGCACAGCCTAGTGCTCAGAGTTCATTTAGTCATTTTTATTAGGGGAAGTGAGTGGATGCCTGAGGCTTCTTAAGTCTGTGTTTCTCCAGACCACGAGAACCTGAACATGCTTCCTATCTTCGTCATATTTTTATTTGGAAATAAAGAAGACCGCCCCTCGGGGCTCCAGAAATCAATGCTTGCGTGCGGCTGTCATTGTCAGTTGTCTCAGATATAAAGAAGAACACCCCGAAGGGGAGAAGCCAGGTTGAGTTAGGGCCGTGGCGCCGGCCGCAGACGCGCTGGTTTTCACAGGTCTCTGCCCTCCTGAGTCAGAGTAGCGCCTTCGGCTCAGCCAGGGCGCTTGGTATAATTTAAGAGAAGACTGTGCACCAGAATAAAGCTGACAAACAAACTGCAGATGATACCTGATTATTACTGGTCTTGACTTGAATGCTTTAGAAAATGAAGCTTGAGGCAAAGATTCAGGTACCTAATACAGTTTCATTTTAAATATAGAAGTTTATTCCTCTTTCACTTAAAAACCCAGTGATGAACAGTCCAGGACTGGCCAGGCAGCCCAGCCCTCAATGGTTTGTAGACTCCCAGACGGTTCGGATTGCTGCCACTTCCCAGCCAGTGGGGAGAGGGGTGATGGAAAGAAAAAAAGGGGGGAGTCAGGAGGGTGTGAGGGAGGTGTATACTAAATTGTTTTTAATTAGAATTTGTATATACCCCTTCTGGTCACATCCCATTGGCAAGAACTTAGTCAAATAGCTACGCCCGCTCCAGGGTTTGGTCTCCAGCAGTGCAGCTGCGCGTAGGCACTAAAGCCGAGCTTTAGGAGGCTGTGGGGAGGGAAAAGGCGAGGCCAGACTAGGAGAGGTGTGATGCTGTGAAGCTTTGCACCATGAGCCGGTGGTGAAGAGTCATGTGGGCCGCTCCCCATGAAAAGGGGCGGGAGGGAGCAATGGGGAACTGATCACAGTGGGAAGCTAGCCGTGGTTATAGCACATGTTGAACACCCTTGCTCTGTGCATTGCGATTGTTTGTTCTGATAAAGGAAGCCCATTCTGCCCTGGCTGGGAGCTGCATGCCCTGGGAGTCTACCTGGGAAATGCTGTCCATTCTCCTTATCTGAGAACGAGGGAAAACTGCTCAACATCATGGAAAGACTAAGGACTGGGGATCCCTGGAGGCAGACAACGCTTCATGGCTCCCCCTCCCCCACATTCCCCAGCCTGAATTACTTCCCCATGCCTGTAATCTGTAACCGGTTTTACCCATTGTTATTCCTCATGGCTATAGTCTATAACTGTTTTACCCATTGTTATTCCTCATGGCTATAGTCTATAACTGTTTTATCCATTGTTATTCCTTTTATGCGGACCTGCCCTTCCCCACACAGCTACCAATATAAGCCAGCAACCTGCTTTCTGAGGGCAGTCAGAGCAGAATTTTCAGGGATGACCCATTGCTCTCCCATACTCCCGGCAATATTGGAATAAACGCTCATATATAATTCAATCTTGTCTCTGCTTAATTAGCTCACGTAGTGACAGGCAGCCTGGACCCATTCGTTGTCCTGTTTCAATCAGGCTGGTTGGCTTTGCACACAGTACTTTTCTGCAAGGGGTACAAAGGCAGGTGGATGTGGTCCGTGGATGAGGAGAAGGAAGGAGAAGTTATCTGTTCCTTTCCCACCCAGTCCCATTTCCCCCTGGCCAAGGTTTACCCTCATGGGGACCTTGTAGAATCCACCCCCTTGGCGTTTGCTCAGAAGCTATCCCCTCCCTGGAAGTGGAGGGATGACCCCGTGAGAAGGAGGCACTAACCAAGAGAGAGGAAGGGCAGTTAGGAGAATCTGAGAAGGTATGTAAGATCTAGGTTTCAGCCCTGGCTGGTTTGTCCCTGGCCCTGGTTGAGGTCGTGTGGGTGGCGACCAGTTGATGTGTCTCTCTCACATTGATGTTTCTCTCTCTCTCTCTCCCTCCCCCTCTCTTTCCCACTCTATCCAAAGATAAATGCAAAAATATCCTCAGATGAGGATTAAAAAAAAAAAAGATCTGTGTTTCAGTACATTACTTATTGTCATTTAAAACAAAGGAAAAGGGAGCGGGGGACATTGTTGTAAACTGCTCTAACCACATTCTGTCTCTCCGAGTTCTAAGCCTGCTTGGTACCTGAGCTAACTGATCAGAAGCTGATGAGGGGAAGGCAGCCTCCCTTCACCTTTGGCCAAGAACTCTCCTAATATAGAGATGTTTTTGTCAGGCATCTCAGAAACCTAAAGGATGACTTCTTCCTGCTCTCTCCCCATTGGATGCCAATTAGGATGCTATGAGAGGTTGCCTTCCTTCCTTCCTTCCTTCCTTCCTTCCTTCCTTCCTTCCTTCCTTCCTTCCTTCCTTCCTCCTTCCCTCTCTCCTACCCTCCTTCCCTTCCTTCCATCCATTTGTCCATCCAAAAGAGATATTTATGTGTGATTGTTTTGTTTTGTTTTGTTTAAAAGGTTAAACTCATCATGGAATTAAAAATAAAAACATAAATAAGCAATGTGCAAATCAACTGTTCCAAATGGCATAGAACATGGACAACTAGGCAACCAAATTAGTATATAGTTTAGTTTGTCTTTGACTGAGCTTGACATGTTTGTTTACTGTGAATCTGTGAATTTAGAAATACATCCAAATCAAAACATAAGTAACAGACTTGTCCCAATGATAAACAGGCTCAGTGGATTTTGAAACATCTGATTCTGTTTTCGAAGAGTCTTTAAAAATAGAAATGTGATGACAGGGACACAAATGCTCTGTAGGGGCAGAATGCTTAGTGCCTAAGCTCACTTCTAGAAGCCCAAGGCCTGGAATTAAGTATCCCAGTGACCTTGGGCATGTTACCTATGACTTAGACTCTGAGTTTTATTTTCTGTGTGATGGGGATTATAACAGCATCTAGTATTCTAAATGTATCTGTTATTACACTAGTATCTACCTCACAGGGATGTTGTGAGAGCAAAATGAGATAAAAAATGTCAAGCTCCTGGCTTATAATATGCTCAATACATGGCAGAAGCCATTGTCCTTTGTTGTCATTATCACCGTTATTTTGTTGTATGGTTCACTGTTGTTCTGTTTGTTGACATGTTGTTCCATGTTGTTGACATTTGGCATTTTAGTAATCCTGCACTTCAGCACAGGGATAATGGCAGTGGATATGAGGTCATTCACAAGTGGTGCTTGCCAGGTCAATCCTTCAACCCTTGGTTTGTCTCAGAATATGCTCCTGATATGTTGTACTTCCTTTAAAAGTCACCTTGGCTCTTACAGCAGAGGGCAAGTGTGGTCGCCTCAAGTGTGCTTCCCAATGTCCTGTTAGGAAGCCTTATAAACAGTATTTGGGGGTGTTGACCCTTCAGTCTTACCTGCACACTGAAATATTCTCTTTGTCCATTGAAACTTTCTGATGCTCTGGTTCAAAAGGATTACACCTAGTCTGACCAGTGTGGCTCAGTGGATTGAGCATCGACCCAAGGACTGAGAGGTTTCAATTTGATTCCCAGTCAGGGCACATGCCCAGGTTGCAGGCTTGATCCCCAATAGGGGGCATGCAGGAGGCAGCCAATGGATGTTTCTCTCTCACATCAATATTTCTCTCTCTCTCCCTCCCTCTCTGTCTAAAACAAAAAACAAACTAACAAAAGGATTATACCTAACATTCAAATTCCACCCTTCATTGTACTTAAAACAAAGACAAACAACAAACCTCACACCTCATGTTAACAGAGTTTGTTGGGGCAACTAATCCGGTGGGATTGCTAATTGCTGGAAGGCATCATTAATCGATTTATTTACAGTGGGTTTAGGGGATTTGGCCGTTATAAAGTGTGTTCATTGGTTTTAACAGAAACCAAGGTTAATCCCATAAATTCTGCAGCTGTGGAACTAAGAACACTCGGGCTCTCCCTTCATATTTTGGAGCACAGATCACTGCCGTGGCCCCTGCCCCTCCACCTCAGGATAGATGTGTTACAGAATGAGTGGGTGTCCCATAAATTAAAGCATCGTATTTTCTTTTCTCAGCAAGTCTTAGCTGCAAAGACAATGATTCATCTGGTCAATGCGACTTTCAAATGAGAAGGAAAAAAACAACAATGTTAGGAAGATCCATACATAGACTCTCTTTCACCATTTCTCCAGCAAGCCTACTTTTCAAGACCACCGGGTTCCAGAGCCAGATCATTGCATGTGACCTTTCTAGCTCTTCACCCTCAGGGGAGACAGAAGTGAGACCAGAGTGAGTCCTATGAAAGAGTATGGGGAGGGGAGGGGCTTTGAGAAGGAGGAGTTTGGACAAATGCCCAAATTACAGTTCCGTCGCCTCCTTGACTCAGTTCCTCTCCCCCCCTCCGGTCCACCGGCACTGGCCTCCTGATGAGATTTCCGTCTAAAGCATACGGCCTGTGAGGGTGAGACTCGCTCTTGACTTGCTCACCACTCTATTCCCAGCTTCTGGAAGAAACTCTGGTACTAAGTGGGTCAGAGAGCACTTGACATGGAATCAGATGATTTTGGTGGCATTTCCAACACCATGTGACCTTGGCATTTTCACCGATCTTCGTCCTCTCTCTGTAGAATAAATAAAACCATATTCTCTAGTGAGAATTAAAAACAAAACAAACCTTTTTGGCTGGAGAGATGCTGCTCCCCTTAGGGTAATCAGTTCTTAGCGACGGTAAAGGGCTCATGCGCCTTGGATGTAAACCAATCCAGAGCCTCATCTCCTCCTAACCCAGCTGGTCCTTGTACCTCAGGAAGCAACATTCGTCTGTTTGAATCATCCTAAGGCCAGGAACCTGTCAACCAGGGACCACATTTACAGTTTAAAGCCTGAAAAATGTATTCAGACTGTTTACCTTTCCCTGCCTGTCATCTCCCTAATAAAGGCTCTGGCCTAAGTGTTTCCCTCCCTCCTGTCTTCAGCCTCCTGACCGCAGGGCCCTGTGTGCTGTGTCGTGCCTCGTGCTCCTAGAACCTGTGACTATACTAAACCTTGTTTCTCTGAGCCTCTCCTGGTCTCTCTGTGGCCACCACTGACTGGCCATCCCACAAAAGAACACAGACCATGGATACATTTTGGTGGCAGAGCAACAGGATTTCCTGGCGGGGAGAATATGCCAAGTGAGGCCCAGAGAGCCCGGTTTTCGGCTAGAGCAGCCAGCCAGCGGAGGTGGAGATGTGCTCAGGCGTGGAAGACCGCATGTGGAACCCCTCAGGTAGAGTGGGGGGCAGGGCGGAAGGGCTGCCTTGCTAATTTCAGCATTTCTGTTAGACATCTACAGAAGCAACTGAGGAGGTAGCTGAGGACGTGAGCCTGGACTTCAGGAGGGAGGTCTGGGCTAGAGACATAATTTGGGAGTTGTTGGTATATAGATGTTTAAAGCCACAAGACTGAAAAAGAGGTGCAAAGGGAGTGGGCACCTCGGGAAGAGCAGAGGACCATGGACAGGACCCAGGACTGAGCCCAGCATCGCCAGAGTTTAAAGTTAAAAGTCTGTCCCGATGGTTCTCTAAGGTTCATTTTTATTATCTTTTTCTGTAATCCTCATGAGGCGAATACGTTTCTCAGTCTTTTCCCAAATCTACAAATTCAATGTACTTCCTTTCAGTTATTCATCATTTGAATCAAATTGTTATCATTCACCAACACATAGGGACATAAAACACCAACATTTTGTTATATCTCATGATCTTATGGGTACAGAATGCGGGTTGGCTGGGTGAGTCTTCTGATCCCTTTGGAGTAGCGGGAGGTCTGTCTCGGACGGTGCTCGGCGGTGGACGAACTGTATAGTCAGTGCCCAGAGATGTGGACTAACTCGCAGCCAGACACGTGAGAGGGGAAGAAAAGAAGTTAGTATGTCCTGCAGGAAGAAAGGGTTGGGCATTCCTGGAGAAGATTTCAGTCTTCTCAACCCTGAGGGCTGTGACAGAGCTGGGGGAAATGACCAGAAGTTTGGTAAATTGCAGCGTAAATAAGAAGAGACAACTTGATTGGTGCTCAGAGGCAACAGAATCCCACCGGAGGCTGGGCTCTCCTCTAGCTCATGCCCTCATTTCATCTAATAATCGACCCCTGGACAATGCAGGGTGCCTGCGCTGGAAGCCACTGCTCTCCTGACGGCACAGGAAAGACTTTCTAGACTTCCCCAGGCAGAAATGGTCTTTCTTCTGCTGGGCAGCGCTCTGCACACACAGGAGGTCCTCACTGTCTGGGCGCACACCACTGCAGTGTGGACGTGTGTTTCAGGTGAGGGAATTAACCTGGAAAGAAAATGAAAATAAAATAATTATTTTCTTTTTTTTTTAAATTGATTTTTTTTTTTAGAGAGAAGAAGGGAGAGATAGAAACATCAATATGAAAGAGAAACATCCTCCGGCTGCCTCCTGCACACCCCCTACTGGGGATCATCCTGCAACCCAGGCATGTGCCCTGACCCATAGTTCAACCTCTCAGTCCACAGGACGACGCTCAATCCACTGAGCCACTCCGGCTGGGCATATTTCTTTTTAAAAATATGTCTCTTTTTAAAATAGATTTTAGAGAAAGAAGAAGGGGGAGGGAGAGAGGGAGAGAGAGAGAAACATTGACTGGCTGGCTGCCTCCTTCATTCTCCCTACAGGGGAGTGAGCCTGCAACCCGGGCATGTGCCCTGACAGGGAACTGAACCCGTGACCTTTTGGTGCATGGGACAACGCTCAACTATTGAGCCACACCGGCCTGGCTAGTTATTTCTTACTCATTGTTATTTCTTATTGCAGCTACATGAAAGAGGCAAAGAATAAATCACCTGTTTATTGTTTTGCTTGGCATAAAAATTTAATAGACTAAAATTTGTGATAAATGGCATAATCCAGCTGATATTTTTTTTGCCTAATAATAAAGATGTTTTGCATTTATATGCACACTTATGTGTCTGTGTATATAAATGTTCTAGAGCTTCAGAACTGTAAACTTTTTTGATATATCCTATACTTACAGAAAAGTGCACAACTCGGAAGTGTTCAGCTCGGTGCCTTTGCATGTCCGCGCAGCTTTCTCACCAGGTGATCAGCACCTGGTCCCAGAAGCAGGGCGTGCCAGCACCCGGGGTGCTCCTCTTTTGCTCAAATTCAGTTATTATCCAAACTCACCCAAGAAAGATGTCTCCTGGTTTAGAACAGCAAGAATTGCTGGTTCTTGAATGTCATATAAAGGGAGTTGTGTTTTGTGTCTGGATTCTTTTTCTGTACATTATGTCTGTGAGATTTATATATGTTATTGTTCATAGTGACTTATTCAATCTCATTGTTGTGTATTCCATAGAAAGCACATTGTAAAATGTATCTGTTCCACCACTGATGGATATTTGAAGGTTTCCAGGGTTACTATGAACACTTCAGTTACGTGAGTTTTGGTGCACACATGCGTGCCTTCCTGTTGGGTCATGAAGTTGCCCTCACCTTGCAAATCTGTTACTTGGTCATATCTGTTCAAAATTGCAGCTTCGATGACCTTTTGCACATCGTTGGAACGATACATACTGACTTCAGCTGACGTTTAACATACTTTAGAAAGGAGTCCACAATGATTCAGCTGCTCTCCCTGGAGGACAACTTGTCTGAGGTGAGGAGGGGCAGGATGAGCATTTTGCTTCATGTGCAGCCATAAAGCTGCCTTTCTGGTGCGAGTAATCACCTATTACCTGTATTGCAACAATTTCCTTAGCCGTCTTCCTGCTTCCCACTTACCACCCTTTACAAACTGTTCTCAGCACGGCAGCTAAAGTGAGCATTTAAAACATAGAGCATGTCACTCAAACCTGCAAATGCTTCCCATCCTGCTTGGTGTCCAGTCTGAGCTCTCGCAGGCCTTGTGCCCCACGACGTAGTTCCTCTCGGACTTCCTCTCTTCCCACTCTTTCCCTCCCTGCCTCTCACCTGGGCACAGCAATGCTGGCCTCTGTGCAGTTTGTCGCGTCAGGGGCAGATCTGAGCAAGGATTTGAGTGCAGAGCCTTTCTTTGGAACGTGAAGGCAATGGCCCTAGGACATTGGGAAGGGAGCTAGGACAGGGGAGGCTGCTAAAAGAGCAGTGCTACTAGCCAGCCTCTGCTACGGGGACCCGGCCTTCATGCACTGGCCAAGCCTGGGAGCCGGTGTGCAATAGGCCCCTTGGTGTTAGCCCCCAGAGACCTGTGCGTATGCGTGTGTGTGCATGCGTGTGTGTGCATGTGTGTGTGTGTGTGTAAGTGCTCGGGTGCAGGAACCAGGGCCCAGAGAAAGCCCTCAGGCAAAAAGGATGCAGATGCTGACAATTTAACTTCAGGCTGTCAATAAAACGGTAACCTGAGGCATATAGGCAAGACCATCAGAGTGTCTATTATGCTCATGCATTTTTTAAAAACTGATTTTTAGAGAGACAGAGAGAGAAACATAGATTGGTTGCCTATCATATGCGCCCCCACTGGGGATTGAACCTGTAACCTAGGTATGTGCTCTGACCCGGAATCGAACCTGCCATCTTTTGGTGTATGGGATGATGCTCTAATCAATTGAGCCACCCGGCCAGGCCCAGGTCCATGCATTTGCTGTTCCTTCTGCCTAGAACACTCTTCCCTCTGATATTCGCATATCACCTTCTCAAGCCTGTGCTCAGATGACTGCGCAGGGAGGCCTTTTCTGATCACCTGCTTTAAGCTGCCACCGGACTGCTAACACACAGAGGCACCTTGTTCCTTGCCTTCTCCCCGCTGGACAGAGGCGCCATGCCCCCAGGAGTCGTGCTCTGTGTGTGTGTTGCTTTATCTCCACTACCTAGCATGGTGTCTGGTACATAGTAGGAGTTCAATAAATATTAAATAATAAGTGAAAGTTCATTTTAAAAATAGACCTTTCTATTTTTCTCCTGTGTTTTTGTTAATTGATTTATAACCCTTAGAGATGAAAAATATATTGGCATCTACAAACACCAACATGTACCTATTGGGACCTGATTATGAATGGCCTTAAAGGACTCTGCTCTCTCTGCCATAACTGTTGAAAGTCTACTACATGCCAGGAACTGTCCAAGGACCAGGGGAACTGCTCCACATTGGCTAGGAATGGCTATTGGCAGCAAGTGACAGAAACACCAAAAGCAATGGCTTTAACCAAGTAAGGGTTTTATATTTTTCACGTAATTACAAGTCTAGACACAGGCAGTCCTGTGCACATACAGTGACTCCAAGTGGCCTCCAGGGACCCTGTCTGCTTCTACCTTCTCCTTGTGGTCCCAGGTCTGCTGCTCCCACTCCAGCAGCGTCTGCATTCCAGGCAGGAAGGGAAAATGCATGTTTCCGAAGATTCCTCACTCTATTATCTGCTTTCCTGAAAAGTCCACCCAACAGTTCCTGCTTGTGTCTTCTTACCCGTCTCCTGGCCACCTGGCAGTAAGGGAGCTAAGAAATGCAGCATTTTTGTGATTCATTTGTTTTCTTTACTGGGCTACTTGCTTCTGGAAAAAAATTGGGAAGAAAAGCACAATTGAAAGCATCCTCGAGTGAGCCACTAGCAACACCTGCTGCCTTGAGACTGGTGGGAACCGTGCTCTCCCAGAGCCGTCACTGGGTCAGGCAAGCAGAAAACCAGAAAGCAAGCACACACCCACGTACACGTACATACCCACGTACACGTACATACCCGCTTGCAGAACATGCCAAATAGCCAGAGCTGTGCAAAGCAGTAAAGTGAGGGGAGGGGTCAGAGTCACGCAGAGCCCACGGTACACCTAGAAGTCAGAAGCAGCTCTCCGAAGAAGTGACATTGTGGCTGAAATCTCAATGACGACACAGAGGCAACCTTGCCAAGATCAATACCAATTTTGCTAATTCTTTTTTGTTTATAATTTAATCTGGGACAAGAAGGCAGTGTAATCATGCCTGCCTAGTTCCATAAATCCAGCTTCAAGATGTGGAATAAATCATCCTTATTATTATTTTTTTTTATCCTCACCCGAGGATATTTTTCCATTTTTTGTACAGATAGAGTGGGAGGGAGAGAGAGGAAGGGAGAGAGAGAGAGAAACATCGACGTGAAGGGACACATCGAGTGGCTGCCACCCGCATGACCAACCAGGGCCGGGGACAAACTGCAACCGAGGTACATGCCCTTAGCGGGAACCGAACCCGGGTCTCTCTGGACCGCAGGCCGACGCTCTAACTGCTGAGCCAAACTGGCCAGGGCTAAATCATCCTTATTTTTCCTAAACTTTCTTTCAAAGTTGTGATGGGGCCTTTTCTCTTTCTGATCTCTCTCTCTCTTCTTCTTCTTTTCTCTTCTCTCCTCTCCCTCACACACAGAGCAAAAGTTTACGTTGTTCCTTGGCAACAATGAGACATGATCATGGGATGGAAGGGTGGGAGTTTGTTTGGGGTTTTTTTAAAGCCTGGAAAAGCCTAATGCCAGAAAAAATATTCCAGGGAAATAACCAGATGAGAGCAATTTACAACAGAGGGAGAAGTTCTAGAGGAATTCTGTTCCTCCTGCAAGCCAGTCTGGTGGGGGTCGGTTTCATTAACAAAGATGCACTGTGAGAGCTCTGTGGATGGACTTCCAGAGGCTGTCTGTGGGTTACGTTCTAGTTCACACACAGTCTCAGCGTGGCTCCCAAGCACTCGTGGATCGTCGGTCTTTACGAAGAAATGTGATTTTTACATCTAGAAGGTTTGCTGGCCACATTAGGGGTTCAGAGTCACGGGATTTATTTTGAGACTGTGCTGAGGACTTGTTGCCAGTTCCCTCTCCCACTGCCCCCATGCTGCAGTTAGCTATCCTGCGTCTAATACATGCCACAGACAGAAACACTTGCCTTTGTGCAAGCTGGCAACTGTGGCTCCTTGAATTCAGGTTAGACCTGAATCAGCAGATGAGTTCAAGTCCACTTCCGTGAGAATCCACAGGGAGGAGGGTGGGAAATGCCAGCAAACACCACGGATCTCGTGTGTCTGTCACATACCGCCTCGTGTTGCTTTTACCAGGGATTTTCATGCTCATATAGAAACGCTGAAGATATCTTCCATCGCATGGCACTTTTAGGTTGTAATGTTGTCGAACTGTTTCCCCTTTCACTTGAAAGATGCAGTAGTCTGTGGGCCCAGAGGCCACCGAAGCTTGTACAGATGACTCAGCACTTTATAGACGTTTTTAAGACGGCTGCATCCAGATGAGACGGCTTCTTGTTCTTTATCTGAATGTTTGGTACTGTGTAAATGCTGCCCAATGAACTAACGGACTCAGACATGTTAATGTCTTTATGATATATAACTATTTTTGTAATTATCTTCTCTGTATAGGGAGTCCCTGCTGTTTCTCCTGTTCCATTTGCAATTGCTGATAATAAAGCTCTATGTCCTTAATTTCTGAATTCCATACCTTGTTCATATAATAATTCTACTTATGGAATAAGCATCTAAGATGAAAGATCTTGATAACCAAGATTGTTTTAAAATGTCACTAGAGTTGTTTAAATAACTTGGTACATTAATATGAAGAAATTATTTGCAATGATTAACAGCCATGTTCTTAAAATATTTAATAAGAAAATGGTGTTAATATCATGTTGCTTAAAGATAAAAAAAAAGCTACAGAATAATGTAATTACTGGATGATTTCAATTTTTAAGATGAATTGAAAAACTGTAAAGTAAGCCTGGCTGATGTGGCTCAGTGGTTGAGCGTCAAACCATGCACCAAGAGGTCGCCGGTTCGATTCCCAGTCAGAGCACATGCCCAGGTTGTATGCCCCATCCCCAGTGGGGGGCATGCAGCAGGCAGCCAGTTGATGTTCTCTCTCTCCCTTCCTCTCTCTCTAAAAATCAATAAAGGAAAAAAAAAAAAAAAACCAAAACACTGGAAAGTAATACCTCTAAGTATTAATTATTGTATCTTGGGAATTTGAGTAATTTTTACATTCTTATATTGCATTTTCCCGCATAATTTACATTTTTTTTTACAATGAACATGTAAAATCAGTTTTAAAAGGAAAACAATTTCATTTTTCAGTGAGGAGGCAATGCATGAGGAAGAAAGAACACTGGCTTAGGAACTGAACAAATGTGGGTTCAAATTCACTTGATCACTTATTACATATACGACCTAAACTCTCTAAGCTTCAGTGTTTTCCACTTGGAAGCCCAGTGAGAGGGCTGAGTGGTTCTCCAGTCAGGCCTTTTTCAGTAAGTTCAAAGACCAAGGGTTGAAAAGAATCACAATGAGAATGTGACAGAGGACTGGGAGAAAGCAAGGTCACGAGATGGGACACAGAGTAGTCAAAGGAAAACCCTGATGACATCCTCGCTCCCAAGCAGCCATCAACACGGGCTCCCCACTCCTGTATCCAGATCACTGTTTCTGTAAGATGGGAAGGAGAATGCATACATGTAGTGTGACTATGAGAAAATGCCAGTAAAATATTACACGTTGCAGGTACTCAGAATTGCTATAGCCTTGCATTTTTCTTTCTGTCCCCCACAACAGAGAGGAAAGAAGGGCTAGAGCGAGAAAATTACCATCTGTGCTGATTGCTGCTTGAGATACCTAGAGTCTATTCTAGCTGACTTCCCTCCAGTTAAAAAACAAAACAGGGACAACTAGCTTGACTTTGTCTCTTTATCTCTTTCCATTTAAACACAGATATCCTGTTGTGATAACCTTTGACACTTTATTACACGGCTGTGGTAAATAACAACTGCCCCATTTTTGTCATTCCTGGTTAAACAGTGCCATTAATTACTGAACATAAAAGTTGAAGTTTTTGTGAATAGAAGGAAATGTTATTTAGATTCCTTTGCTTTGTTTGTTAAATTTATTGGAGGACTTGGATGGTTTAAATGGCTGAGAGAGAATCACTGAGTTGTTGGTCTATCACTGAGAAAAGCCCCCACAGACAATAAAAACCAGCCAGTTTTGGTACAGTGCAGAGTTAAGAAAATTAGAGAACTTCATTGGAAATCTGAGTGCAAAAATGAAATTAAGAAATCAACTTCTAAACACTCACCAGCTACCTTAATTGCTTAGAAAATACAGCTTGAGTTACCTTATTTACTGTATAAAATTTCATTCTTTAAGAACTTGCAAAGGAAGGAGTTAAAAATTATCATGTACTGTAGGTCCCTTTGAAGAAAGTCTTGAAAATTGCTCTACCATAAATGTCTGTGTTGGTCAGGACATTGGGTTAGAACTTTTGTCGTCTTTGGTCTTTCGTGGTGTCATTCTTTGTCAGTATTTCTTAAACAAGGAAAAACCTGGGACTATATAATTCAAATTTTACTGAAAACTGGTTCATTTTTTTTTTTCTATTATTGAGTCATTTTTTTCTTTTTTTTTTTAAACACATTTTTTTTTTTATTCTCACCCGAGGATATTTTTCCATTTTTTTGTACAGATAGAGTGGGAGGGAGAGAGAGGAAGGGAGAGAGAGAGAGAAACATCGACGTGAAGGGACACATCGAGTGGCTGCCACCCGCACGACCGACCAGGGCCGGGGACAAACTGCAACCGAAGTACGTGCCCTTAGCGGGAACCGAACCCGGGTCTCTCTGGACCGCAGGCCGACGCTCTAACCGCTGAGCCAAACTGGCCAGGGCTAAAAGCAATTTTTAAAGAATAAAAATGTATTGCCCCGGCCAGTTTGGCTCAGCGATTAGAGCGTCGACCTGCGGTCCAGAGAGACCCGGGTTCGGTTCCCACTAAGGGCATGTACCTCCGTTGCAGTTTGTCCCCGGCCCTGGTCAGTCGTGCGGGTGGCAGCCACTCGATGTGTCCCTTCACGTCGATGTTTCTCTCTCTCTCTCTCTGTTCCTCTCTCCCCCCCCCCCCACTCTACCTGAACAAAAAATGGAAAAATGTCCTCGGGTGAGGATAAAAAAAAAAAAAAATTGCTTTTAGTTTTATGTTCCAGTTAATGCTGATGTTTTAAAATATTTATTTGTTATGAAAAAAAAAAGGATACTCCCATAATCTTGAGATTCCTGGTAGTGAAATTTGACTTACATAGTCTTTGAACTCAGTCTTATCTGTCTAACTGCTAGGTTTCTCTTTTCTGCTTTGGCTGGGATATTTTTCTTGGATTTGCATCAAATACCATATTTCTCAAAGCCATGGTTGGTATCAGTTAAGGTTTGCATTTAATTGCATGCAAGTCTACCCCCTTTCCGTGCGTGCTCAGACCTTCTGACGTGGAGGAGAAAGCCTGGGAGAGGTGGAAGTGTGTCTCTGCCATCTCTCTCCTACTTGCGACTCCCTTCTCTGGAACAAAGAGAGAGCTTCAGGGCCTCCCCAAAGGGTCAGTATATAATCTTTTTGTTTTTATTGTGCTTATATAATGGCTATCTTTTATTTATGGAACAATATTTCTGTTTTGCATTTATATTAGTAGTATAAAGCTTCTTTTAAAATAAATTTTAGGCCCTGGCTTCTTTGTCTCAGTGGTTAGAGTGTCAGGCCTTGCACCGAAGGGTCTCAGATTCGATTCCCAGTCAAGGGCATGTACCTGAGTTATAGGTGGCCTCTGACCCTGTGGGAGGCAACCAATCGACAATGTCTCTCTCTCATCAATGTTTCTCTATCTGCCTCCCTCCCTCCCTTCTACTCTATCTAAAAATCAATGGAAAAAATCCTCAGGTGAGGATCAACAGAAACAAAATAAAATTTAGTTAAAAATAGGTTAAAATAAAGACAAATGTTAATGAAATAACCCAAGTAATAGTTATAAATTAGGAGATGGCAAAAATTATGACTCATGATAACTCAAATTTGGGAAGGAGGAGAGTCTTTGGAAGTGAAAATCCAGGGCTATTGCAATCAACCATGCAGTAGTTACATGGCCCCGGGTCACCTACCCATAGAAACCAATCTGTTAAATTGAGGACACTGAGTCAGCACTACAAACGACACGTTCATCAACAAGGAACCACATGTACGACAGTGGTCCCCTAAGACTGTAATGGAGCAGTCAGATTCCTATCACCCAGTGAAGAGTAGCCACGGGCAGCACAGTGTTCATGTGTCCATGGTGATGCTGGTGTAAACAAGCCCTCTGCTCTGCCCATTGTCCAAAAGTACAACCCATACTATTGCAGCAGTAGGCTATACATCTAGGTTTTGGTAAGTGGACTCTAAGCCGTTCACATGAGAACAAAATGGCCTCACTATGCATTTCTCAGAACACAGTCCCATCATTCAGCAGCGCACGACCGTGCTGTCTGCTTCATAGAGCCATTGTGTCGGGAAATAAGATGCTGTAGATGACAACAGGTGTCCTAAGGTCACGCAGTGTGCCTGATTGATCTGTTTATTTCTTAGCTTCTAATACAGTCCTTAGCACGTAGGACTCAATAAGAGCTCATTTTCTTTCTTTCCTTCTGTGGTGCTCCTTAGTATGGTTACATGAACATTTGCAGAGAGTATTGTATAAGAACACATGAAACATACACAAGCATTTATAATCTTTTATTTTTCTCTGTGATTATCAAAGCTGTATATATATACTGCATATATATACATATGTATAATATGTAATTTAGAAATACATAATAAAGCAAGAAAACAAAATTCCTGAAATCCCACCCCCATATATATACATATCACACCTCAAAGCCAACCACTCTTAATTTGACAAACTTGCACTTTTTTTTCTATAAAAAATGTCTTTATACACTTGAGATGCTATCATTGCCAGTTTTGTAACCTGTTACTTTTTTTTTTTTTTGCATTTCAATTACTTTATTGAAATGTATATCCTTTAGTACCAAAACATAATGGTAGTTGGTTAGGTTATCTCTGTCAACTCAAAATTAACACAGATGTAATCAAAATATTGAAATGTATCAGCCTTTTGGGAAAACTGAAAAGTTATCTACAAAACACTGTTTACAAAAGTATAAGATATACGATGGTTCTTTGGTTTTTTTTCCCAGTGCATTTTTATCCATAACATGATGCCAAAACTGGGTACAGTCATCTTGGATGGACTCAGGCTACACACCGCACCAAGTTGTTTATAATACTTTTAACGCTGTAGATCTTATATTCACTGACTTAATAGAAAGTCCTGAACACTACCTTGGCAACCTCATGATTATGAAGATGTGTATTTACTTAAGACCTTGTGTTGGCACAGTAGGGGAAATTAGTGAAAGTATATTTCCTTCATTTTAAACAATATTCTAAACTAGAAGCAATGGCAGTTGTATAAAAACAGTCCTTAGTAAAAACTTCTGGAGTGTTAAATCAGCAAGTTTTCAGAGTGATGTTAATCTTTTTCAAGTCACTAGCACAATAGAACAAAATTTCTTGATGGGATTATATTGAAGCAGATTTTGTATACAAATTTTATTTCCTGGACATAAACATCACCTATTTTCTAGAAAAAATATTAAAAATAAATTAATATGCCAGAATTACTAGGTATGTAGTTTTTCTTTCTATAAAATGCCATCAAATTTAAATGTCATTTCCATGTAGCAATACAGTCCACATCTCTGGATAATCTATTACATTATGGGTGCTAAGAAACCATGCTCACTGCCCAAAATAGTGACCCTTCTAATGTCTTAAAAGTGCATTTGTGATATATTGGTTTTGATATAAACCTCATAATTTAAAATTTAAATTAAGTAGGTTATCATTTTTAATACCACCTAAATATACTCACCCAATATAGAAAGTTGGATCAATGTTAGAAATGAAGACTCACAGTTTACCTTCCCAGACTTGTTTGTCATTAATATTTCACATTATGTTCTTGGCTTTGTTTACATGCCTCAGGTGAATTCAAATTTAAGCATAACTCCACTACAGCGTAATGTTAATTAGGCAGTTTTCCCAAATCTGAGAACATCAATACCAATCCAGTTGTGATGTTTTGAGGGTTCACAGCTTAAATCCACTGTAACATTATGTAATTCAGGATCATGGAAAAAGGTTCAGAGAAGAGTTTCTGCTGCTGCGATAATCCAGTTAAGGAGCCGTTTCAGGAATTGTTGGAAGGTGTGTTCTTCTGTACTAACTATGCTTCAATTGCCGTGCGGTTCACCCAGAAACAATCCATTTAAACTTCTGACCATGTGGTTTGGGGCACTTGTTTGATGAATATTCAGTTCAACACATGGATATGAGCTCTTGCCAGAAGGTCAAATCTCTGCCATTTATCTTGGAATGTTTCTGAGGACGTTCTATGCCTTCTGTTAACTCTACACACTCCTGTGCTTGGATTCCAATGCAATGATGGACAAGCCAACACAGAAAGCTTTGCTTTAGAAAATAGGACCCTGCAGTGGCATGCCTTAAGTTGGGCTTCTAATCTTTCAAAATTAAGGCTACTCCTCCTTTCAAGTGGTGAGTTCTCTCGAATGAGTGAATAATAGAGCTGCAGCAACTGAAAGGCAGTCGTAGCTTTGACTTCCCAACACGCTCTCTCCAGCACTGTCTTTTCCATTCTCATCGGGTCCACTGTGAACCTATACTGGCTTATTCAAATCAAGTCACTTGCCAATGGGACATTCCTTTCCTCTTCTACTGATTTTACAGCCAGGGAGAAGCAGCTTAGTCCAACACACCCAAGGTGCTCGGGCTGTACCTTCATTTTGGACAGGAATCTGTCCAGTAAATTCACAGCTAGAGAAAATGTCTCTGTGTCGAAGCCGAAGAACTGAGTTAGACTAAGAAGATCTTTTACTTCAAAGTGCCTTAGTCTTGCAGTCATCCTGAGACCTTTATCCTATGCAGATTCAATGAGTCTCAAGCCACAGACCTTTGGCTGACATTTCGGCTCCTGTTCCTACAGGGTGTTCAGCTGGTGTAGGAGTTTCTGAGTCAATTGTGAATACTTCTATCATCTCACTGACCTGTGGAATACACGAGGTCACCTGGGCCTAGAGCTTAGCATCTACAGTAGGTGTCTATTAATGAACTTATTCTACGTCTGAAAAATGAGGCAACAACATGCCTCTTTGCCTTGATCGTGAATGTGGCTCCTTTGATGTAATCACTCTCCCCGGGCCTGCTCGCACCTCCGCCCACGATATCAGATCCGAGAGGCCCAAGAGGCGCGGGGACTCGGGGCAGGAGAGAGGGAAGAGGCCCGGGAGGGGGGAGCTGTCCTGGGTGGAGGTCTCGCAGCGCCGTCCACACGACACTGCCTTCCTCAGAGTCAGCTCGGAGCCGAAGGGCTAACCTGTTACGTACTTTCATTTAACATTAATTAGATCATAGGCTTTTTGACTTGGCATTCAAGATTTTTTCATTCAACATGATTTTTAATGTTTGACTCACACTGGGGCCCTTCTTCCCATCCCTTGTGGGATCTACCCACAGAATCAACCTGTGTACTCTTTGGTAAAAGGTGGGACCATTCAGACTATCTGGGTTTGGGGAGCATGGTTGTTTTGGGGAGAGGCTAGGGAAAAAAGTGGGAGATAAAGGGAGGTGGGCAGGGAAGGAAGCAGGGAGAAAGAGTTTCAGCATCACAAGCCAGACTGGGAGGTCCTGAACAGGGAAGATAGTTGCCTTGGGAAAGCTTGGAACCCACACATTAATCTTTCGCTCCCCCTGCTGGCCCCAGAACACATCCACCGAGTGATTAACGTGAGCAGTTCCTAAGCAGAAGCCTAGTCCATTGAAATCACCTGCGATGGAGAGACAAGCAAAGCAGCAGCTTTATGAAATTTTTTAACATCAAAGTTTACATCAGCATTGATGGGCAGACTGTTTGTGCTTAATCAGCTGAAACAAATTAGAATCCGAGTCCCCCACCTCTTCCCTGTCCCTTTCTCTTTTTCTCTGCTTCAGGGGAATAAAACTCTAAAGGTCTCAGCTTTCCTTTTCAGGATTCTTATTATTCTCCCACCAGGTCTCCGGTGATCTTGTTGGTTGTTTCTCTTAACTGTACTTTGCTGTTGCTTTTCTCTTCTTTCTTACCGCCTTTGCCACGCCCCACCCCCTAGCTGGTGCCAATTGTGAATAAAAAATAACAGTGAAAGCCTTCCTTCGCCTTGCAAAGCAGAGCTCCATTAGCTCCTATAATTACGCAGCCTCTTATTTCTCCATTTGTGCTTAATTCAAAGCTGTAAAAAGCTTTTCAAAATAGGTGTATGCTTGACTCGACAGTCGTGATAAAACAATGCCTCCAATAAAGAGAAAACAAGACACATTTGCAATTTCCTTTTCCATAATTTATAGTGACTTAGCTCCCCCCATCAGGAGATAAGAATTTCTTTGGGAACAATTTTCTTTTAATAGCACCATCTGAAACAGCAAACATTTCTTTTGCAGTCATTAGAGCTCCTAGCCTACAAAACAGTGACTGAAGATTGAATTAGGATTTAGAGAGAAGCTGCCTGCATCACATAAATAAACAATGAGGGCCTGGGCCATTTCATTACAGAACTTAAATAAACAGTGCAGATGGTCGGCTGCCGTGCCACACGTGCATAATCTATCTAAAAGGCAACAGTGGAGGGTCAGAAGCGTAATGGACTCACAGTGCCATTCACTTACTCTACTTGAGATCTTCTCTTATACTCAACACCAAGGCCGAGGGTCAGGAAAATTATTGCTGGCAGTAATGCAGACAGATAACAAGATAAGGGGATTGTTGAAGGATGAGAGGACAAATACTAAATTAATTTAAGGATTTATGGCCGTAAGCTTGACCTAATAAATGCTATTTGCCACTGATTCTTCTCACTGAGTTGCAAGTGACAGGAAAAGATAAATAAATAAATTCAGCCCTGGCCAGTTTGGATCAGCAGTTAGAGCGTTGGCCTGCGGTCCAGAGACCGGGGTTCGGTTCCCACTAAGGGCATGTACCTCGGTTGCAGTTTGTCCCCGGCCCTGGTTGGTCGTGCAGGTGGCAGCCACTTGATGTGTCCCTTTCACGTCGATGTTTCTCTCTCTCCCTCTCTCCCTTCCTCTCCCTCCCTTCCACTCTATCTGAACCAAAAATGGAAAAATGTTCTTGGGTGAGAATAATAAAAAAAATCAATTCGGGTTTATTTAAGCACACACAAAAAGTTAAGTTATTATCTTATTAGTTCATGTAACAAATGTTTAGAGCTTCAGGTATTGCTAGTTCTAGAAGCTGTTAAAAACACACACAATAACACAAAATTCAACTGGGCTTTATTCAACAACCCATGACTCAGGCAGCACCCATCTAGCAAATAAGAAGGAGCTCCAAGAGCTTGTACAAAATAAAAGAGGGTGGGAAGTGGAGTTTCTAGACAAGAGCGGATTGCTTCAGGCAGGGGTCTGTCAGGCAGATGGCCTCCCCTGTGCTGGCCAGGAAATTCCAGATCGAGTGGTTGAAGGTTACCTTCCTGGGAGAGGCTGAAACTGACATTAGGTTAGATATTAAGTCTTGGTTTGACGACATGGGCTTAGAACCAGTGACTCCATTTTGGGCCCTTGTCTCTTTTTCAGTAATATTCAAGTTGGGTTGTCAGGTCTGCTTTCTTCCATGTGGACTTCATTTACAGCAGGCTGTCTCTGCTGGTGCTCACTGATGTCCTATGTCTATTTATTAACACGTTCAAGTCCAATGACAGAGATTCTTTGTCCTAATCATTCTAGCAAAAGATCAGGGATTACATCTCTTTGACTACTTTCAGATATGTGCGTTTTCTGAACCAATCATTATGTCTAGAAGAATGGAATGTGTTGATTGAGTCATGTGCCAGTCTGTGAGCGATGAGTGTGTGTGTGGGGGGGGGGAGGGGGGGACGAGGGGGTTTGTGCACAACACTACCAAAACAGCCAGACTAAGACTGAAATCTACATGCTATTGCCAGAAGATGGTGGGATGGATGCCAAATACGTAAGAGATGCCTAATCTTCAGTGAATGCAGTTTTGAAAGGAGCAGTCTCTAGAAACTTCAAATGAATACATTTAACACATAGAACGGACCCTACAGTAAACAGTGGACAATGTGCTCAAGCCTATTTCTTCTCATTTAACTAGTTTGAAGTTAAATTTATTAGGAGGCTGAAGGAGCAAGTATTGGTACGTCCCCCTAGCGGGAACCGAAACCCCAGGACTTTCTGGTCCACAGGCCAACACTCCAACTGCTGAGCCAAACTGGCCAGGGCTCTTACTGATATCTTTAAATGCTACCACTCAGTGTTTGCCAAATTTTAGGTCTCCCATTTTCTCAAATGACAGAAAAAAGTCTTATCCTTCAGTGTATTGAATTAAACGAAGTGTGTGGCACCCAACTTGACAATCGTCATTCTGAAAGGGTCAAGTGGATGCAAAAGGAACGGTTAACTAACAGGTTCCAGACTGCTACACCCCTTTCACTATTTAGAAACATTTCTTTCTTTAAACTTACACTTTGGGCCATTTACTTGTGGTTACTCTGGTGGTACCACATCTCTCCGGAATTTCTTACTGGTCAACAGAATATATGCTAAAAGGAACTGTTGTTACACTTCAATGTAGAAACAGGACACAACCGCACACACAAATTAGTACAAAACCACTGAAGTCTGAGTGAGACAGATGGATGAAATCAACATCAATTTCCTGGTTGTGATACGATTCTGCAGTTTTTTAAGATGTTGCCATTATGGAAACTGGGTGAAGGGTACATGATCTCTGTATAGTTTTTTATAACAGCATATGCATCCAAAATAACCTCAAATTTTATTGTAAAAAAGCATAAGACTAACAATCAAAAACAACAACAAAAATTGGTTCTAGGGTTAGCATTATAATGATAACAAAGTCCTTTGTAGCCTTGATAAAAGCAAACATTTGAAACGTTTTTCCAAATAATGGCTGAATGTGTCCCTATCCTCACGCAGACGTAATGACGTTGGACTGCAGTTGTTGAAGCCCTGGGCTGGGTGAAGAACACTATGCAGTCGGCTGTGGGCAGAGTTCTGAAACAAGGTCTAAGTATTCACTCAGCAAACATTTGTTTTTTAAATCAAGGTAAAATTCACATAACATAAAATTAATTATTTTAAAACATAACATTAACCATTTATTAATTTTTTAAAATATGTTTTTATTGATTTTTTTAGAGAGAGAAAGGAAGGGAGAGATAGGAAACATCAATGTGAGCCCTGGCCGGTTTGGTTCAGCGGTTAGAGCATCGGCCTGCGGTCCAGAGAGACCCAGGTTCAGTTCCCGCTAAGGGCATGTACCTCGGTTGCAGTTTGTCCCTGGCCCTGGTTGGTCGCGTGGGTGGCAGCCACTCGATGTGTCCCTTTCACGTCGATGTTTCTCTCTCTCTCTTCCTCTTTCTCCCTCCCACTCTATCTGAATGGAAAAAAGAAAAAAAAATGTCCTCGGGTGAGGATAAAAAAAAAAAAAAAAAAGAAAAGAAACATCAATGTGAGAGAGAAACATGCCCCCTGCACGCCCCCTACTGGGAATCAAGCCCACAACCCAGGCATGTACCCTGCAGGGGTGGGGGATTGAACCGGGACCTCTCAGTCCATGGGATGCCACTCAATCCACTGAGCCACACCGGCCAGGCCATAACATTAACCATTCAAAGTGAACAATTCAGCAGCATTTAGTACATTCAGAATGTTGCACAGCCGCCATCTCTAACCAGGTTGCCAGGTGCAACCATTTTCATCACCCGAAAATTAAATCCCATACCCATTAAGGAGTTCCCCTTCTGGCAACTACCAATCTACTTCCTATCACTGCAGATTTACCTGCTCTGGATATTTCATATAAATGGAATCATAATATATGACATTTTATGTCTGGCAATTTTTATTTAGCATGAGAAAATGCTAAGGAAAATGTTCATCTATGTTGTAGCATGTACCAGAACTTCATTCCTTTTCATGGCTGAATAATACAGTTACCTGATATAGCACATTTTATTTATCCATTCATCAGCTGATAGCCATTTGGGTTGTTTCCATCTTTTGGTTATCGTGAATAATACTGCTATAACATTTGTATACAAGTATTTGTTTGAACATATGTTTTCAGTTCTTTTGGAAAAATACCTAGAAGTGAAATTGCTGGGTCACATGATAATCCTATATTTAATGTACCAATTATTTATTAAGCACCTACCATATTCCCTATAGCGTTCTAAGTGTTGGCTTGTACTCTAATAGCAAAGAGATAACAAACAGTAAGCAGGACTGGTACCTAACTTGTGGTACAAAACAAAAATGCGCATCTTCATGGCAAAACATTCAGATCTTTAAGATGGCAACAACATGACATTAAAGCACATAGGGCCCTTCTGGAGAGGTTGCACGCCACCCATCCGGAAGCCCACCCTGACAGCAAGGACATAAATGCAGTATTTCCAGATGCCAGGCACCTGCACGCACACAGATGGGATATCACGACAGAACACTGGGACTGGGTGAGCTGAACTGGACAGCTGGTGTGAAAAGGGCTCTGAGAAGGTCATGCTCAAGCTGAGACCTGGATGATAAAAAGGAACCAGCTTTATCAAGGTCTAGGGGCAGAGCACCCAAGCGAAGGGAACAGTTTGATCAGGCCCCCAGGTGTAAATGTGTTTGGTGTGACTGAAGAGCCAGAACAACCACCCAAGGCCCGGGTGGCTGGAGCCCGGCTGTCTTTAGCCTGGGTCTAGTGTCATTTCTAACATCATGCTCCTTGAAGAAGGAAGGCACCCAAGTTTTTACATTTCTAATCAATAAAAATGTTGGCTTATGCTTTGGAATGAAGCCTTCGAGGCTCACCCCAGGCTCTGCGAATGTTTCTGAGTGAGCAGGACGCTGGTGTTCCCAGGTACTCTCCAGGTAGGCCCCAGATTTTGCTCAATGTGTAACATTTATTCTGCTGCCCCTGAGAATGCCTAGCATCTTAGCAAAGCTCAGCTGAGGGACGGCTGGAGGTGGTGTGTGTGAGGTGCAATGTGATGCTAGTAAATGATAAGAAGCACACCATGATGTCAGCACAGTGCCCGAGGCTGTCCACTGGGACTTACGGAGAACGTGGGTTTCTGGGAGCGCTGAAGTGAAGGAGGTTGAATCGAGGCCAAGAGAACCAAGTAAGTTTTAGGCACACTTACTCTCTCTCTCTCTCTTTTTAAAAAATAATTATTATTTTTCAATTACAATTGACATACATTATTATATTAGTGGCAGGTGTACACCCCAGGGATTAGACATTACATAATTTACTAAGCAATCATCCCAATAAATCTCACATCCATCTCACATCATATATAGTTATTAGGATATTTTTATTTATTTATTTTTATTTTTTTCATTATTTCCTGTTTATTTTACTATTACATGCCCTTTTTAAAAATTTTTTATTTTTTTTAAATCTTTATTGTTGGATGTAAAATGTATTACAGATGTTCCACATTTTTCCCCCATTGACCCCCTCCTCCCCACTCCTGCCCCCCTCCCACCTTTTCCCACACTATTGTCTGTGTCCATTGGTTATGCATATAAATTCTTTGGTTTATTTCTTCCCACCCCCCCAACCCCTTTCCCTTTGAGGTTTGTCAGTTTAGCAATGAATTTGTACTTCTTAATCCCTTCACCTTTTTCACCCATTCCCCCAAACCCCCTCTCAACTGGCAACCAACAAAATGTTCTCTGTATCTCTGAGAATGTTTCTGTTCTACCTGTTCATTTTGTTTTTGGATTCCATTGTCGATAGATATGTATTCATTGCCATTTTGTTTGTTCATATATTTTATCTTTTTCTTCAAAAGACCCTTCAACATTTCATATAATAACGGTTTGGTGGTGATGAACTCCTTTAACTTCTTCTTGTCTGGGAAATTTTTTATATGTCCATCGATTCTAAATGACAGCTTTGCAGGATAGAGTAATTTTGGTTGTAGATTCTTGCTTTTCATCACTCTGAATATTTCTTGCCACTCCCTTCTGGCCTGCAAAGTTTCTTTTGAGAAATCAGCTGACAGCCTAATGGGAACTCCCTTGTAGGTAACTAGCTGCCTTTCTCTTGCTGCTTTTAAGATTCTCTCTTTGTCGCCCTGGCCGGTTTGGCTCAGCGGTTAGAGCGTCGGCCTGCGGTTCTGAGAGACCCGGGTTCAGTTCCCGCTAAGGGCGCGTACCTCAGTTGCAGTTTGTCCCCAGCCCTGGTCGGTTGTGCGGGTGGCAGCCGCTCGATGTGTTCCTTTCACATCGATGTTTCTCTCTCTCTCTCTCTGTTCCTCTCTCTCCCTCCCACTCTACCTGAACAAAAAATGGAAAAATGTCCTCGGGTGAGGATAAAAAAAAAAAAAAAAAAGATTCTCTCTTTGTCTTGAACCTTTTGCATTTTGATGATGATGTGTGTTGGTGTGGGCCTCTTGGGGTTCATCTTGTTTGGGACTCTCTGTGCTTCCTGGACTTGTATGTCTGTTTCCTTCACCAAGTTAGGAAAGTTTTCTGCCATTATTGTTTCAAACAGGTTTTCGATTTCTTGTTCTCTCTCTTCTCCTTCTGGCACCCCCAAGATGCGAATGTTGGCATGCTTGAAGTTGTCCCAGAGGCTCCTTACACTATCCTCACTTTTTTGGATGCTTTGTTCTTTTTGCTGTTCTGATTGGGCATTTTTTGCTTCCTTATATTCCAAATCAATGGTTTGCTCCTTGGATTTACGTACTCTATTATTGAAGCTGTGTAAATTATTCTTTATTTCAGTTAATGCCTCCTTCAATTCTGACTGTGCATCCATAATTTCTGACTCGTCCTTTTTTATGCTCTTGAGGCCCTCCCTGAGTTCACTGAGTCTCTCACTAAGTTCATTGAGCATCCTTATAAGCAGTATTTTGAACTCAGTATCTGTTAGGTTGCTTAATTCCATTTCGTTTAGTTCTTTTATTGGGGTTTTGTTCTGTTCTTTCATTTGGGACCTATTTCTTTGTCTCCTTATTTTGGCTGCCTCCCTGTGTTTGTTTCAGTGTATTACTTAATGAGAGGTATGGGGCTCGCTGAGACCAGATGCTGCTCATTTGAAAGAATTTAGGAAAAACCTGAAGCAGGATCCAAGACAGGCCAATCCTATGGTTAAGCAAGTGGCAACAGCTTGGGTGGGCCTGAAAGTTGGGTGGGCGGGGCCTCAGGGAATCACCAGGGTGGGGCTACCAGTGTGAGCCAGGTTGCTGGAGTCCCAGATATGGCTTCTGTCTGCTGCCCCAGGGGAGGGCTCACCAAAGGAACAAAAGCCTCTGACAGCACGTTTGTCCCAGAGAAAGCCCCCTCTCCAGCCTTCGCTCCAGTGCCAAAGAGCTCAGTTCTTCCCTGTATGTCTCTGGGGCCCCTCGAGCTGCCTCCCCTCCAAGCTCAGAGGGAGAGAGTCTAATAAGTCCGTGCGGGCCCTTTAAGGAGCTGCCTGGGGCTCCAGCCACTTCAGCTTCCCTGAGCCTCAGTTCCCCCTGGTTTTCCAGCCAGAAGTGATGGGGACTCTCTTCCTGGCACTGGAACCCTGAGCGGGGCGCCTGGTGTGGGATGGGGACCCCTCAGTCCTCAGGGAGGACCTTCCCAGCTGAGGAGTCCTCCTGATTTTTATCCCCACGTGGGTGTGGGACCAGCCCGTCTGCCTCCGCCCCTCCTGCCAGTCTGGATGTGGCTGCTGCTTTAATTCCGTAGTTGTAGGACTTCCATTCAGCTTGATTTCAGGCGGTTTTGAATGATGGTTGTTCTGTAGTTTAGTTGTAACTTTGATGTGGTTGTGGGAGGACGCGATATCGCGTTTACCTACCCACCATCCTGACCGGAAGTCTCATTATTAGGATCTTACTGACTACAGTGATACCTCGGTTCTCGAACATAATTCGTTCCAGGAGGACGGTCGAGAACCAAATTGTTCGAGAACCGAAGCAATGAAACCCAATAGGAAATAATGGAAACTGGATTAATTCGTTCCAAGCCCCAGAAAATGCCTATTTACTGGCCTAATTTGTATATAATACGTAGAAAAACATAAGTTTCAACAAGAAATAAAAGTGTACATATGTATTAAAAAAAAATAACAGCTTTATTCTTAAGGAAAGTAGAGATGGTTGATTTTGGCACGCCATACTCAGCAGACAGATCCGAAACACGTGTGCCCTGTTCATATTTGGCAATGATTTCTTTCTTCAGCTCAATAGTTGTTCTCACAGCTTTCCGCTTACCTTTGTCTGCATTACCACTTCTGGCTTTCTTTGGACCCATGTCTAAGGGTTAAATTCAGTGTAAAGCGTGACTCTCTCCACAAAGCGTGACTCTCTCTCTGCACTCACACTGATGACGCGAGCAAGGCGCGCTGGGCCGAATGAACGCCATTCGGCTCAACTCGGCTCATCTCGGAAGTTCGAGTTCCAAATATTTGTTCGGATTCCAAGACAAAAGTTTCTCAAATCTCCTGGTCGAATACCGATTTGGTCGAAAGTCAAGGCGTTCGAGAACCGAGGTATCACTGTATATTCCCTATACTGTGCTTTACATCCCATGACTATTTTATAACAACCAATTTGTACGTCTTAATCCCTTCGTCTGTTTTCACCAAGCCCACAATCCCTACCCTCCAGCAACTGCCAAAACATTCTCTGTATCTGTGAGTCTATTTCTGTTTTGCTTGTTCATTTATTTTGTTTTTTAGATTCAATTGTTGATAGATATGTATTTATTGTCATTTTATTGTTCATATTTTTATCTTTTTTGTTCTTCTTCTTAAAGAAGACTCTTTAACATTTTATATAATACCAGTTTGGTGGTGATAAACTCCTTTAGCTTTTTCTTGTCTGGGAAGTTCTTTACCTGTCCTTTGATTCTAAATGATAGCTTTGCTGGGTAGACTAATCTTGGTTTTAGGTCCTTACTTTTCATCACTTTGAATATTTCTGGTCGATCTCTTCTGGCCTGCAAAGTTTCTGTTGAGAAATCAACTGACAGTTTTATGGGAGCTCCTTTGTAGGTAACTGCTTTTCTCTTGCTGCTTTTAAGATTTTCTCATTGTCTTTTACCTTTTGCATTTTAATTATGATGTGTCTTGGTGTGGGTCTCTTTGAGTTTATCTTGTCTGGGACTCTCTGCACTTCCTGGACTTGTATGTCTATTTCCTTCAGTTCCTCCCAATATATCTCTGGTTTCTTTCAAGCTGCTGCCCCAGTACTGGAGCTCAGAATGAGTCAGCCTGAGTAAATGTGTGCATGGATCCTTTAAGAGAAACTGCCTGGGACTCTAGAAGTCCTGTCTCCATCAGCCTCAATCCCTGCTATTTGTTTGTTTTTAAGGTAGGCCAATATTTCTTAGAACCAGGAAGCAGAAACCATAAAAAAAAAAAAAGGAAAATTTGATACAATGTACAAAAATATAATGACATTTTCAGCTTATCAAAAGATGTGATTGGAAACATAAATAGCTAAGATAAACTGGGAGAAAAATTCTGTAACACATATATCTGGCAAATGGTTGTATTCAGATAAAGAACACTTATAAACCCATATTAAAAAGAAAAACAATCAATGAAAGAATGAGCAAATTATTTGAATGAATACTTCAGAAAGAAGCTATATAAGCACATGAAAAAGTACCCTCTATAAGTCATCTATAAAATGAAAATTAGCCCTGGCCGGTTTGGCTCAGCGGTTAGAGCGTCGGCCTGTGGTCCGGAGAGACCCGGGTTCGGTTCCCACTAAGGGCACGTACCTCGGTTGCAGTTTGTCCCCGGCCCTGGTTGGGTTGTGCGGGTGGCAGCCACTCGATGTGTCCCTTTCACGTCGATGTTTCTCTCTCTCCCCCTCTCTTTCCCTCCCACTCTATCTGAACAAAAAATGGAAAAATGTCCTCGGGTGAGGATTAAAAAAAAAAAAAAAAAATTACTTTAAAGCCCTGGCTGGTTTGGCTCAGCGGTTAGAGCGTCGGCCTGCGGTACAGAGAGACCCGGGTTCGGTTCCCGCTAAGGGCATGTACCTCGGTTGCAGTTTGTCCCCGGCCCTGGTTGGTCGTGCGGGTGGCAGCCACTCGATGTGTCCCTTCACATCGATGTTTCTCTCTCTCTCTCTTCCTCTCTCTCCCTCCCGCTCTATCTGAACAAAAAATAGAAAAATGTCCTCGGGTGAGGATGAAAAAATAAAAATATAAAAAAATAAAATAAAAAATAAATAAAAAAAATAAATAAATAAAATGAAAATTAAATCTGTCTTGAGATACCAATATATGAAAAAAGAAAGAGTGTAAACATTAAAAGTTGGAGAGGATTTTTAAATACCAAAACTCTCATATATTATTGGGAGAAATATAAATATGTACAACCCATTTGCAAAACTGTCATTTTCTTTTCTTTTATGTGTATACTGTTGTTGATAGTATTACTGATGTCCCCCATTTTCCCCACTTTGTACCCCTCCACTCCACCCCTAACCCACTCCTGGCTCTCACCACACTATTGCCTGTGTCCATGGGCTGTGCATATAAGTCTATAAGTCCTTTGGTTAATCTCTTCCTGTCCCCACAACCTCCCTCCCCTCTGACAGCTGTCAGTCTGTTCCATGCACCCAGGCCTCTGGACCTATTTTGTTGGTCAGTTTATTTTGTTCATTAGATTCCACATATAAGTGAGATCATGTGATATGTGTCTTTTCTATGCCTGGCTTATTTCACTCAGCGTAATACTCTCCGGTCCTTCCATGGTGTTGCAAAGAGTAAGATACAATCCAGAAGATATCTCTTAAAATTGCTGTATAATCAGTGGTTAAGAACTCTGAACTAATGGGGCTGGAGATTGTTAGCAATGGGGACAATGTCTAAATTCACTATGTCTTTCCGAAGCAGTATTAGAAACTATGAGAGAGAAGCAACAAATATCGTCTGAAAGGAGAGAGTGAAGATGACAGATCACAGCGATGACTGAGTGGGTCTAAATGCTCCACAGTCTTTGCATGAGTACATCTCTCCCAGTACTCTTCGGTGGATAAATACTTTGCTATCTTAGATCACTCTGAATAACTTGGACCTATAAATGTAGTCGCATTCATTCTAAAGGACACTGTCTTAGTCAGTTGGGGCAGCTGTAACAAACCACCACAAACTGGGTGGCTTAAACAATAAGCATTTATTTCTCATAGTTTGGAGGCTGGAAGTCTGTGATCAGGGTGCCACATGGTCATGTTCTGGTGAGGACCCTCTTCTGGGTGTCAGATAGCCAACTTCTCATTGTCCTCTCACATGGCAGGAAGAGAGTGGGAGAGGCCTCTGCGGTCTCTTTTATTAGGGCACTAATCCCATTCATTAATGCTCCACCTCATCAAATAATTCCCCCCCACCACACTGGGGGTAAAACTTCACTATGTAAACTGGGGGGACACAAGCATTCAGCCCACATCAGGGTCTGACGTGGCCTTCATACTCATTGACTCTGTGGAACTACAGATTGTTGAACATTTGTGGTGGTTCCAGCCGTGCTTGGGGGCCAGTTATAAGACAATTCTTGGCAGGATACAGAGTCCCAAATCCTTTTTCCTTGTTAACAGGTATCATTGAATCAGCCTTCCTTTCGGTGTGCAGTAGATAACTTTTACATTTCTTAAAATCCTCATCATCACTTGGCAATTTTTAAAAATTCTTTCGAAGTGAAGGACCTAGGGAAAATGTAATATTCTCATTTAGAGAAAAATATACACCTCTAGGTGGAAATAGAAATTAGAAAATGTGCCATCTCATTTCAATTATTTTTCTCTACTATGATAGTAGCAGATATTCACAGAAAACAAGTCAAGTCAAAAAATATTCTCCACATTTATTTTCCCTGGCCTGAGTAAAATTTGAAAGGCAAGTCACTTCTTTATGAGAGAACACTGAAAATAATTATTTTATAATTGTTTTGAATATGGCAAAGGTGTAATAATCCTAATAATAACATTCTACAAAATAAAGGTAATTTTATATGATTGAAGTTGAATCTGAAAACATTAACTTCCTATTACTTTTCTTAATAGGAAAGGTAGACTATTTTTAGATACTTTTTCCTTTGAGAACTTTCCATTTATAAACCTAATAATCATTCCTCTTTTGTTCTTAAAAAAATCTGTGTGTATATACAGGGTGGGGCAAAAGAAGGTTTACAGTAAGTCATATGGAAAATAATACAATAATAAATAATAATACAAGAATAAACTTTCACATGCTCACAATTGTAAACCTACTTTTGCCCCACCCTGTATATATTTTTACATGTAAAGAATAAAATATAGAAAGGTATAGCCCAAATGTAAGTAATCATCACATCTAGGGGTAAGATGAGGTATAATTTTTCTTTTCTTTTTTGTATTTTCAGGTTTTTTCCTGTAATTATATGTATTACTTATATAATTGGGGAAAAAAGAGAAAACAAATGTAGGCAAACTATGGGTTTGAATCTTAGCCATAAACAGAAGGCATATTCAAGGGTTTAAGCAAGGAGCCCGGCCAGTGTGGCTCAGTGGCTGAGCATCGACCCCATGCACCAAAATGTCGCCAGTTCGATTCCCAGTCAGGGCACATGCCCAGGTTGTGGGCCAAATCCCCAGTGGGGGGCCTGCAGGAGGCGAGCAATCGATGTTCTCTCTCATCAATGTTTCTATCTCTCTCTCCCTCTCCCTTCCTCTCTCTCTAAAGATCAATAAAGAAAAAAATTTTACAAAAAAGAGTTTAAGCAAGGAGAGTTAAACTGAGTTGATCACTTTGTGGAGAGGAGCAGTCGGGGTTAAGAAACCTACAGGGCATGATGGAGTACCCCAAAACTAGCACAGCGGGAAGCTGTTACTGCCTCACAAAAGCCAAGGGGGTGGAGCCTGGAGAGGTCTTGAGACCGAGTGCAAGGAGACATTACTTAGCCTCGCTTTCTTGCCCCTGACCTGACCCCAGTGGAAGCCAGGGTAGGCACTCCTAAGAGGCTAGTCTTGACACAGAGCAGGGCGTAGAGCAGAGGAGAGTGGGTGCACTGGACACAGGGAGAAGCAGCAGCAAGAGTAACCATGTTATCAAGATACATTATCTGCTACAGGCTACATCTCTTGTAGCTTTTCCACCATCTTGAAAAAAATTACTTTAAAAAAATCCATTATTGCCCTGGCCGGTTTGGCTCAGCGGTTAGAGCGTCCGCCTGCGGTCCGGAGAGACCCGGGTTCGGTTCCCGCTAAGGGCATGTACCTCGGTTGCAGTTTGTCCCCGGCCCTGGTTGGTCGTGCGGGTGGCAGCCACTCGATGTGTCCCTTCACGTCGATGTTTCCCTCTCTCTCTCTCTCCCTCCCACTCTATCTGTACAAAAAAATGGAAAAATGTCCTCGGGTGAGGATAAAAAAAAAAAAAAAAAAAAAAAAAAAAAAAATCCATTATTTTCTTCCTTTGGCTCTTCATGGAATTGAAATAAATTCTATGTGTCTATATCAGAGACCATTCTCTCAACATAGGAGCATTAGGGGTTGACTGCAATTTAACAGTCTTTTGTTAAGGATATGTATGATAGACATCTGTCAGGTTTTTGTCTATCTTTTGTTCCTTCTGGGGAACGTTTTCTTCCCAACGCTGCATGCTGGAAGAATTAATCAAGAGTACCTGTTTTCTTTGCCATGTGGTGGGCATGTGACTCAGGCTGGCCAATCAGCATGCTCCATCCTCTTGCATGTGGGGTTAAGTGAATATAGGACCCCATTGGGGATGACACAGAGCCCTTTTCCAAGGGCTGGTATGGACCTTGGGAAATAAAGGCTCTTTCCCCTTATAAAATCAGGAAGTCTAAACACCAAGTCTGAAGCTCTCAGCGGCTACCTTTTCCACCATCTAGAAAGCTTTTGGCGAACGCTGCCAACATGGAGGAAAGAACTAATACATGAAAGAAGCACACAAATCCCTGATGAGATCATTTAGCACCCAAGCCCCGTGGCACTAAAGTTAGCAAAACCCCTGGACATCTCAGTTTTATGTTTACGTGTTCTTTTCTGCTTCTGTGACTTTGAGGTGTATTTCTCACACTTCAGCTGAAGGAGTCCCGACTAATAGTCTCCAGTGGTAGGATGAGGTGGTAACAACTACCACTCACTGTTCTCTTACCTGCATTGTTTTCATTTATCCTTATAATGACCCTTTGAGGAAATAATATTATTAGTGTCATTTTCCAGGTAAACAAACTAGCTAACAACACTAAGGGACTAAATCCCATTCAAATCTTGATTGGCTCAGCCTCAAAACCTGTTTTTATAAAATAACTATGTAATTTATCTGCTGGACCAAGACACTTTCATAGTGATGCTGGAAGAAAACACACAAACCAGCACTGTCCCAGGCCAACTGGGGTTCACCTCTCTCTTTACCGTGCTACTGCTCCCTGCTCTGCTGTGGAGGAATTGAGATGTGGACAGGTTGAGTAATTTATCCCACATCACATGCTAGCACACAGAGCTCCATCGCTGGGGAGGAGAAAGATTAGTGAACGTGACCATCAGCCACAACTGTGTCTAGTCAGGACTCAACCTGAGGCTTTTCAGTATCAATAGCCTCCTCATTCACAGATCCATACAAAGGCACAGGAGATCAAAGTTCAGGCTATGACAAAGCCTTATCTTCAAGTCTCCAAGCCAAAGGAACTTGAAATTCGAAGTTGAATTTATTACAAGGCAGTTTTTGAGCTGCTAGAACAACAAAAGTATAAACTTTTAAAAAAGAAGAGCAGCTATTAACAGGCCGAATTTGATACTGTATCAGAAACTATGAGAGAATAGTAAATGAGAACATGTTTTCATCCATTCACAAAACCATCTGGATTATTCAGGAGTGATTGCATAATATTGAATAGGCTCTCTGTTTCGGATTGCAGTAACTGGCAGCGGGAACCAGCTGCTCATACTATCTTTCCTTTGGGATCCTGTATGTGTCTGTGCACGGGTGGGGGAAAGGTGGCTGTGTTTGCACACGGCCACCTCGCTAACACAACCCTGGGAAGCAGGTACTGTTACTATCCTATTTCACAGACAAGGAAACTGAAGCTCACTGTGGTTAAGGAACCTGGGTCAGGCTATCTAGCCAACAGATATTTACTCTGACCTTCTTCGGGTCAGGATGTGTGGCCCAAAGTGCCGAGAGTGAAGCAGTGATGATGTCACCTACAGTGGCACTCACAGCAAAGATAAAGAAACTGCTTCAGTCCAAGTCAGCTTGACCCACTGCTCCACTCTGCTTGTCAGCCGCAAATAACAAGCATGGTGTGAACATGCTAACCCCTGCTGGTCTACTCTGCTGGGTTGAGAAAAGACAGGGAAAGACAAGAGCAAATGGCGTTGGGGGAAGGACTCGGGCATGCACATTCTCAGTCCATAAACTGTGCCATGCTGGAAGGCGCTATCTTAAATGCATCTGTGGCTTTCTGCAAAGCAAGGGAAACAACCAACAGCGTGAAAAGGTATCCTGTGAAAAGGGAGAAAATATTTGCAAACCATATTTCTGATAAGAGGTTAATCTCCAAAAAATATAAGGAACTCCTACAACTCAATAGCAAAAAAACCTAATAATCTGATTAATTGGACTAAAGACTTGAGTAAATATTTCTCCAAAGACATACAAATGGTTAACAGGTATATGAAAAAAATGTTCAACATCACTAATCAATAAGAAAATGCAAGTCAAAACCACAATGAGATATTACCTCACATGTATTAAGGTGGCTATTATTAAAAAAGAAAACAAGGCCCTGGCCGGGTAGGTCAGTTGATTACAGTGTCGTCCTGATACGCCAAGGTTACAGGTTTGATCTCTGTTCAGGGCTCAGAGAGGAAGCAACCAATGAATGCATAGGTAAGTGGAACAACAAATCAATGTTTCTCTCCCCCTCTCCCTTTCCCTTTCTCTCTCTAAAATCAATTAAAAAAAAAAAAAGACAAGTGATAGTGAGGATGTGGAGAAATTGGAACCCTTGCACACTATTGGTAAGAATAATGCAAAATGGTGTCACTACTATGGAAGAAGTGTAGATGTTCCTCAAAAAGTTAAAAATAGAACTACCCTATGGTCCAACAACCCATTTCTAGGTATTTAGCCAAAAGAATTACAATCAGGATCTTGAAATTATTAGCATTTTCATGTCCATTGCAGCATTATTCATAATAGCCAATTTGTGAAAACACATAAATGTCCATTGACAGATGGCTGGATAAAGAAAATGTGTATACAATGGAATACTATTTAGCCTTAAAAAAAGAAGAATTTCTTCAATATCCAACAACATAGATAGATCTTGAGGATGTTACATTAAGTGAAATAAGCCAATTACAGAAGACAAATAATACCTAATTCTGCTTATTTGAGGTATCTAAATGTCAAATTCATAGAATCACAGAGTGGAATGGTGGTTTCTAGGAGCTGGGGAGAGGGAAATGGGGAATCACTAATCAACAGGCATCAAGCTTCCGTAAAGATGAATAAGCTCTACAGATCTGCTGGTCGACGTTGTCAATCTAGAGTCAACAGTAGTGCACTGTACCTGCAAGCATTTGTAGAGAGGGCAGCTCTAATGTTGTGTTCTTACCACAATAAAATAAAATTTAAGCCCGGTTGGTGTGGCTCAGTGATAGAGTGTCGACCCATGCACCAAGAGTTCGCCGGTTCAATTCCTGGTCAGGGCACATGCCCAGGTTGTGGGCTAAATCCCCAGTGGGGTGCATGCAGGAGGCGGCCAATGGATGTTCTCTCTCATTGATGTTTCTATCTCTCACTCCCTCTCCCTTTCTCTTTCTCTAGAATCAATAAAGAAAACAAATTTTTTAATTTAAAATAAAATGAACCAGTAGCTTTCTGATAGTTTGGGGATTGAAGGGGAAAACTCCCTCACAAGAATTTTTAAAAAGTGTTATAAAGCCTGGCCCTTGGCCACCCCTCCACACCCATCAGGAACCTCCTCATCCTCAACCCAGCTCTCTGCATCCAGGATTACTTGTCCTCTCAAAGCTCATTGAGTTTTCCCTGCACCTCCCTCAACGGAAAGGGTTTATGGATTATCCTTTCCTTCTGCCTTGGGTATTCTCCTCTCCACCTGCCCCAGCTTTCTCTACTTACCTTTCAGGTCTCCTCAGGGCAGCCTTGTAACCACCCTGATCAGACCAAATCTCCCCCGTGGCCCCACATCTCTCTCCAGGGTAGCACTTATATAATTGGCACCTTAACATTTGTTTGTGATTAAATACTGTCTGTTTTTCAAATAGGCAATGAGCTTCTTAAGGGCAAACCCTGCAAATTTTGCTTACTTTTCATTATTTTTGTCAATTTTGTTAAGCTTATAAATGTAGTACTAATTACATATTTGTTGAATGAGAGAAATAATGAATGAATCGATGAAGATGTGTTGCCAAGTATAAATATGGCATCTAATCAAGTCAGAGAAGCCAAGTAACCATGTCTGTGTTTTGCTTATCATTGTCTCCTGATCACCTGGCCCAGTGCTTGAGCGATCGGTTAACTAAGCCACTGCTTCTGAAACTTTAATGTTCACATGAGTCACTCAGGCATCTTGTTACCATGCAGCTTCTGATTCAGTAGATCTGGAGAGGAGCCCGAGAGTCTGCATTTCTAGCAAGGACCATACTTTGAGTGGCAAGGCTCCAAGCAATATCATGTTGCAAGAGGATAACTGCTTTAGAATGGTGCACCATTAGGATGCTTTGGTTGTAAGTGACAGAAAACCCAGCTCAAACTGGCTTATTTAAAAAAATAAATATGATTTATTTTGTCACATAACTGAAGGGACCAGTGACAGGGTGGAATTCAAGCACACCTAGATCAATGCTCCAACTCTGTTCCCCTGTAATTCTGTTGGTGTTGGCCTCCTCTGAGTGCCTTTTCCATCCTTTGGTTGACTTCCTTGATGGTGGCAAAATGCAGCTTTTTCAGCTGTCCTATCTCTTTACTGTACCATCTAGCAGAAAAGAGGCTATGAAAAAAAAATTATATTTTTAACTCTGTTTGACCAAGTTTGTTTATATAGACGTACAAGTCCAGGAAGTGCCGAATCCTAACCAAGATAAACACAAAGAAGCCCACACCAAGACATATCATAAATAAAATGCAAAAGGTTAAAGACAAAGAGAGAATCTTAAAAGTAGTTAGTTACTTACAAGGGAGCTCCCATAAGACTGTCAGTTGATTTCTCAATAGAAATTGTGCAGGCCAGAAGGGATGGGCAAGAAATATTCAAAGTGATGAGAAGCAAGGACCTACAACCAAGATTATTCTATCCAGAAAAGCTATCATTTAGAATCAAGGACAGATAAAAGTTTCCCAGACATGAAAAACGCTAAAGGATTTCATCACCACCAAACCAGTAGTATATGAAATGTTAAAGGGTCTTCTTTAAGAAGAAGAAAGAAACATAAAAATTATAAACAATAAAATAGCAATAAATTTATACCTATCAACAAATGAATCTAAAAATCCGAAATAAACAAAGAAGCAGAACAGAAACAAACTCATAGATGCAGAGAACGTTTTAAGGATTGCCAGATGGGAGGGGGGATGGAGAGTAGGGTGAAAAAGGTAAAGAGATTAAGAAGTACAAATTGATAATTACAGAATAGTCATAGGGATATAAAATATAGCATAGAGAACACAGTCAATAATAGTCTAATAACTATGAATGGCATCAGATGAGTACTAGATTTATTGAGATGATAGCTTAGTAAGTTATATAGTGTCTAAACACTGCAGTGTGTACCTGAAACTAATATAATATTGTATATCAACTGTAATTTAAAATAAAAAATGATTTAAAAAATTTTTTTTATTTATTTACTATTTTTATCCTCACCTGAGGACATTTTTTCCATTTTTTGTTCAGATAGAGTGGGTGGGAGAGAGAGAAAGAGAGAGAGAGAGAGAGAGAAACATCGACATGAAAGGGACACATTGAGTGGCTGCCACCCACAAGACCCAGCCAGGGCCAGGGACAAACTGCAACCGAGGTACATGCCCTTAGCGGGAACCGAGCCCGGGTCTTTCGGGACCGCAGGCCGACGCTCTAACCGCTGAGCCAAACCGGCCAGGGCTGATTTAAATTTTTAAAAATGATTTAAATTTTTTTTAAAAGGTGGCATCAGGGCTGGAATGCATCTTCTGGCGGAAGTTCAGGCACCATGGTGCATGGGGGGTCTTGGGGAGATTCCCAAAGCAGCTCTCATTCTTCTGTGCTGGGTTGGCCTTGTAAAGTCTAATGAAAACCCAGCTAGTTCATGATCTCATCTTCCTCTGAGGAAAGATTGTCTGAAGACAGGGCTGCGGCTTCCCATGTACCGACTGAGCTCGGGGAGTTGATCAACATTTGCTTTTATAGCTCTGCGGAGGTTATTTTAATGCTTTCTGTCAGTAATGTGAGCTAAGCGGGGAGGAAAATGAGATCCCCAAAGAGTGCACGATTGTGTTGAGCATTGTAATGTTAATTGTGATGAGCCTGGTCTGAGCCTCTTAGAAGCTCTGTGACCAGGTTGTTTATGGTCTCACTGCGGTGCCTGAGTATGCAACCCAGATCTCAGAGCCTGGCTACCTGGGACATTTGAAGACTGGATGGCAGCTTGGCAAATTTCAACCCCGCCCCTCCCCCCAGGGGGACGCTGGGCCTCTGTTGGAGCTCCAGCCTTCAGAGACCCCTGAAACTGCGCTGCAGTGGCTTCAGCTGAGAGCTGACTAAATGCCTCTTCCCTTTGCTGCTTGCATTATTTTGGCAGAGTTTATCCTAAAAATAGCACAGCCAAGTTCTGCCTGGATGCTTTCTTCCTCGAGTTTCTGCAAGGTTGTACACTGTGCATGGTTTTTTGCACACTTGCAGTCTCACAGATGAGGCAACATTTTAAAATTAAATGTATTGGGGTGACATTGGTTAATAATATGATACAGTGTTAAGGTGTACACTTCTATAATACATCATCTGTATATCATATGGTGTGTTCATCCCCCTTTACACTCCCCTGCCTCTGCCCAACCCCATTTCCCTCTGGTAGTGACCATACTGTTGTCTGTCTATGAGATGGTGTTTTGTTTTGTTTTGTTTTGTTAGCTTAATCCCTTCATCTTTTCACCTAGTCCCCCTACCCCACCCCTCTGACAGCTATCAGTCTGTTTCTATTTTGTTTATTTTGTTCATTAGATTCCACATATAAGTGAAATCATATGGTACTTGTCGCTCTGACAGGCTTATTTCACTTAGCATAATAATCACCAGGTCCCTTTGTGGTAAAGCAAAAGGTAAGATTTCTTTCTTCTTTTATGCTGAGTCATATTCCATTGTGTATATGTACCACAGCTTTTTTATCCACTCATCTACTGATGGGCACTTGGGCTGCTTCCAACTCTTAGCTGCTGTAAATAACACTGCATTGAACACAGAGGTTCGTCTATTCTTTCGAATAGTGTTTCGAGTTTCTTTGGATAAATTCCCAAAAGTGGAATCTCTGGGTCATGAGGCAGATGCGTTTTTAATTTTTGAGGAAACAAACTCCATACTGTTTTCCATAGTGGCTGCAGCAGTCTGCATTCCCACCAACAGTGCACCAGGGCTCCCTTTGCTCCATGTCCTCACCAGCACTTGTTTGTTGATTTGTTGACGACAGCCCATCTGACAGGTGTGAGGTGATATCTCTTTGTGGTTTTAAGTTGCATTGCAAAGAGGCAACATTTTGTAGGAGGAGGAAAAGGAAAAACAGTGGGCTTTGGAGATAGGAGACAGCAGACGACCAGCCTCAGTGGCTTAGATAAGTCCCTTAACACTTGTGAAGCTCCGTTTTAAGAACTTGCCTCTACAATGGGCATCTTCTAGGACCAATCTCATGGAATCAGTCTGAGGGGGAAATCAGATAAGATATGTATCAATTCTCTGGTAAAGAACAATATGAGGGTTCCCCATTCTGAGCAAACTGTGGTCCCCTTAATACTGACTTAGGTGTCTGTGTATAACATTCTTGGAATATAGCAGGCAATGTGCGATGCAAAGTTAAATTCTCTATTCCTATTCTTGACTTCATTTGAATCATGATTGTCTCCCTGCTAGAATGCCACAAGGGCAGGGATGGTATCTACTTTGTGCATACCTGTTCACCTCTGCTTTCTAGCTCAGTGCCCAGCTCAATAAACATTTGCTGAATAAGTGAACAGTTTAAGGAGTGAAAAATGAATTCAAGTCGACAAAGTCTTTGTGGACGCCTCCTATGTACTAGAGTTTAGTAGTCAGGAATTATCTGTGTGCAACACATAGAAACCTCACCACACTAATGTGAACCGGCAGAAATGAGCAAAGTCAGATGCACAGCCAGGTCTTGAGGGACTAGGTGAAGAACTGAAAGCTCAGCCGACTCTCTCTCCCTCTGTCCACCTCCCTCCTCTCTGACCCCCTCACTTCCTCTTTGCAATTACTTTTACTCTCTGGCTGCATACTGGCTCTTTCTGCTTTGCTGTTACTTGAAACCAGACCACTGTAACCTCTTACTTTAAGCATCAAGTCTTATTAACCACAGTCTCTGAGTGCCAAACCTAAACTTCCAAGACAGAATTATGAATATCTTAGCTCAGGGAAGAGTCCACCCCAAGACCAATCAGCTATGATGTCATGAGGTTGTGGAATGTGTGTGTGGGGAGGGCTCTGACCTGGCCCCTGATTTGCAGAGACTTAAAGGAAGGCATGAAGAGGTTCTGAGAGGTGATCGTTGTAGAACACAGACACGGTGCTGAGCACTGGGGTGAGCACCATTCATTCATTCCAGAAATATTCATTGGATACCTACTTTGTGCCAGGCATGGATCCAGGTGCTGGGGATACAGTGGTGACAGGAAGGACAGACAAGAGCCATGCCCTCCTGGAACCCTCATTCTGCAATGCCAACAATTCCACATGACAGCAAACAAGAACATGAGGAAGATAACTTCCGATAGTGGTAAGTGCATGGAGAAATGGCAGTGACACAGGCCGATGGGGCAAGAGGTGGAAGGTTATTTTCGGTTGTCAGTTAGACTGTCCTATACTGTCATACTGCCAAAAATACCAACACTAGTTCCATGGTCTGATTGTTCTGTTAATTAAAAAAAAAAGGCAGTAAGCGGTGGTCGGGTGGCTCGGTTAGTTTGGAGCATCATCCCATATACCAAAGCGTTGTGGGTGGGATTTCTGGTCAGGACACATACCTAAGTTTCAGGTTCGATCCTCAGTTGAGGTGCATCAGGAGGCAACCAATCAGTTTCTTTCTCACATTGATGTTTCTCTCTCTCAAATCAATAAAAACATATCCTTGGGTGAGGATTTAAAAAAAATTTTTTTACAGGTAATAAAAGTAGGCCCTGGCCAGGTAGCACGGTTGTTTGGTGCATCTTCCCGATGTGCCAAGGTTGCAGGTTTGATCTATGGTCATGGCACAGATAAGAGGCAACCAATGAAGGCATAAATGAGTGGAGCAACAAATCAGTGTTTCTCTCTCATTCAGTCTCCCTTCTTGTCTCTGTAAAAATAAGTAAAATAAACCTGGCCGTTGTGGCTCAGTGGTTGAGCGTCGACCCATGCACCAAGAGGATGCCAGTTCGGTTCCCGGTCAGGGCCCAATCCCCAGTGGGGGGCACGCAGGAGATGGCCAATTGATGTTCTCTCTCATCAATGTTTCTATCTCTCTCTTCCTTTCCCTTTTTCTCTCTAAAAGCAATAAAGAAAAAAAAAATTAAATAAATAAAATAAAAATAGTAAGAGTCCAGAATGTCCTCTGCAATTCCTTCTTTGCTGTTCATGATGTGGGGGATAACTGGAGGGCAGAACACCTAGCTTGGGTGGATTAGGGACAACCAGGCCCTGGAGCCACCCTCTCGAACCCTCTTGGAACCTATTAAAGCAGCCCCAAGTGGCCCGGCACATACCGCACATACCACCTTCCAGGAGCCGCCTGCCTCTGCCGGGTTTGGGGGCCTGCCTAATGCAAGCAGGCTTCAGGCAAAGTAGAGCAAATATCATGGGAGAGGGAGGTCACCTGTGCACCTCAACTTCGGGCCTCTTCAACTTCCCCAAGTCTTCCATAGAAACGTGCCGCAAAGGGTGGGCTTTTCTCTAACCATCGTCAGGAATGACCACAGCTAAGGCTTACTGGGTGCTTAACACAGGCTAGGCACAGTTCTAAGATCTTTGCATGTATTGCTATTTAATTTAACATATACAATTGTACTATGTATTGACTTATTTAATTTCTCTAATTATACTACTAGATAGGTACTATTATTATCCCCATTTTACAAGTGAAGAAATCAAGGCACAGAAAGCTTATAACTTGCTTAAAATCATATGATAAAACTGGACTTCAAGTCTAGGCATTCCATCTCCAAAATGCATGGTTTTTGTGAATAATGACTGATCCCGGCTGACTCAGACCGCTGTCTCTGGCTTCCCTCAAAATAAGTGTTAAACTACAAAATGACTACATCGTGCTTTCTATGTCCATTGAATGTTCCGTTAAATGAGTGCTATATGCGTGTCCAATATATTTCAAAGCTCCTATTCAAATACACAAACGGAGAGTGAAGAAGCTTGAATTTTAGATCGAATGCAGAATGATTTTTCTCTTCTTTTTTTTTTTTTTTGCAAACTTTCCATCAAACCACGATAATTTGATGCCACTGTGTTCTATTATACTCGTCTTCATTGAGAGACAAGATTGGTCCCAGACACTGCTCCACAAATGTGGTGAGTAAGGGCAAACTACTAAAACACTTAGACTAAAAGCGACTCCCCAGTGGAGTTTCAGGCATCAGCAAGTGGGTGGGGAAGTGGATGGGGGCAGGGCAGCCTTTCTGACGCATCCTCAGGACACGTGGTTGAGTGCACCCCCTGAGCCCAAGTCTGGTTTTGCTACACGAAATTGGAGAGTTGGTGATTCACTTTCCCCATTTATCACTTAAAATTTTTTAAAAATTGAGATCTAATTCATCTACCATACAATTAATTTTTTAATGGTTAAGTCTAGTATATTCACAGAATTGTACAATTGTCACCACTATCTAATTCCAGAACATTCTTTTCACTCCACAAAACACCACACCCCCATTGGCAGTCACTCCCCATTCCCCACATCCCCTGGCAAACTACCAGTCTACTTTCTGTGTCTATGGATTTACTTATGCTGGGCATTTTACATAAATGGAGTCAGGCAATATGGGGTCTTTGTAGCTGGCTTTTTCTCTTAGCACAATGTTAAAGGTTCATCCGTGTTGTGGCATGTATCTGCACGTCTTCCTTTTTATAGCTTAGTAATAGTCTACAGCATGGATGTACCCTATTTTATCTATCCATTCGTCAGTTGGATGGCATTTGGGTTCCTTTCATCTTTTGGCTATCATGAATAATATTGTTCTCAACATGTATGTACAAGTTTTTGTGTAAATTTTTGCTTTTAATTCCCTGAATTATATACCTAGGTGGTGTTACTCCTTTTTTTGTTTACAGGCTATTGATTCTTATAGGTCTTTGGTTCACAAATTGTTCTATAAGGTGGATTTTGTTTCACTGGCTAAAGGAAAATGAGGATTTATTTGTATGTGATGAAGTGGGGGAGGAGGAGGTAGGGACAGTAGATAGTTTTGTCACCCACCCTAGTCTAATGACTTTATTTGGAGTCTCAGGGACGACAGGAAGTACTTAAGAGCCCAGGAGGTTCCCAAAAGACCTGGGAAGACTGCACCAACAGGCTGCTTGTCCCCCTAGTGATGCTGTATGCGGGGAGCCTGCGGGGCGCTGGTGGCCTGAGCGAGCCCTGCGGTGGCGCAGCTGCCCATTCGTCTGGACACTGGAGGAAGCACAGTCTGGGAGCCCTCCTCGAGCTGCTGGTGGGCAGGGGCTCCCACAGAGAGGCCGGGGTGCGAGAGTATACAGGGACACGGTGAGCTGCAAGTCCTGCTTTACATCAACACAGTTGGGGAGTGAAACTTTGACCCACAGGCCGGCAGAGGCTGGGACCCTGCCCATATGACCCACCTCGGGGGCCCTGCGCAAACCTGACTTTTCTTTCTGGCCTTCTAGGGAACTTGGGTCGGACAAGTATGAGTAACTGTGAGCGAATAAAGAAATGGAAGATAAAAGTCCCCACGGCCTTTCAAATCCTCATTTTTCTACACAGCCTGGTGTTTCTCATTACTGTTGTACAGACTGGAAGAAATAGATTGTGTGCCTTTGAAATTACTTTGAGTTTATGGTCTGCAGAGGAGAAGCCAGGGCTCAGAGCAGTTTTACCCAGCTTCTCAGCACGCGCTCCTGCTGATGAAGCTCTGAGCGTGTCCTGGAGCCTCCTAGCAGGCCTTCCCGAATGACATCCAGGGAGGGCCTGGGTCCTGGAGCGTTCCTGAGGCGACGGGTGTGTGGTCCCTGTCTTGTCGGCCAGGGCTGGTGAGTCCTGGAAGAGCCTGGTCCCAGACATTTATTCTAAGAAGCTTTTGTGTTCTTCCTCTGCTGGTTTTTATTTGATGATACCTTTGGTAGACAAGGAAGCCTGTCCTGTCTTAACTTCCTGCGCGCTTTAAACTTGAAGAAGCCCGTGCGGATCCCATTTCAGCTCGGAGCAGCTCAGAGAGGTAGGATGAGGTAGGGGTCCTGACTCCTCACTTGGACTCAGGAGGAAACTGAGGCTAGAAAAGGCTCATAAATGGCAAAAATTGAGTCTTGACACTGATTGTCTCAACTCTACAGTCCTGTGCTGCATTTATTAAATATTACTAATGTAAAGGTGGCTTTATTGTCTTGATAGATCAAATCGGCCTGTCTCCCATTTCACCACCACCCCATAAAACCAAAAACACTGTAGGATGACTGATCAATTCAGTTAAAATAAAGTAAAGTCTGCCCAAGCAAAACTATTTTATTATTATTTTTTTATTTTTATAATCCTCACCCAAGGACATTTTTTTCCATTTTTTGTTCAGATAGAGTGAGAGGGAGGGGAGGAGGGAGGGAGGGAGAGAGAGAGAGAGAGAGAAACATCAACGTGAAAGGGACACATCGAGTGGCTGCCACGTGCACGACCAACCATGGCTGGTGACAAACACGTGCCCTTAGTGGGAACCGAACCCGGGTCTCTCTGGACCGCAGGCCGATGCTCTAACTGCTGAGCCAAACCGGCCAGGGCCCAAGCAAAAATATTCTAAATGTCAGGCGTTTATTCCCAATACATTGGCCTCTCCTCCCCTACAATGAATTATTCTATGTGCACAATAATCTGCGACAAACTTGAATTGACATATTGGGTTCATAAACTATTATGAAAACCAATGGTAACTTAATTAACACTTAGCTGACGAAGCTGATAGAGCTGAGTGTATTTGCAAGTTCTTCATCCCCCCACCCCTTCTGGCTGTCAGGATCTTTAACTGTTTGCTATCCGAATATCAAAAAGCCAATCTAGCCTGTGTACTATTGGGTGATTTCAATTCTAAAAGCATAAACAAGGATTCCATTTTCTTGAAAAAACAAAAAAAAAATAGAAAACTTTTCTAATCTTGGATTTATTCCTTTAAACTCTGCCAATTTGCACTATAATTAATGATTACATGAAAAATGGTGAGTCATTGCTTCCCCGTGCAATCAGCATAAATGTCAGGTATTTGACAGTTTCCTGATTGTGGATTCTTAAATTCACAGGAATCTTTCTTTTCGCTTCTGTCGTCTCCCCCTGACTCCTACAGGAAATGTCATGTAGAAATGGCGAGACCCAGAACTAAGAAAAATAAATAACGGAAAACCCACCAGAAATTTTTCTTTGACTACTACTGATTCTAGGACCAAATTTGGGGGACATTTGAAATCTGTGACTTCATAGGTCTAGTGAGGTATAGATACTTTTATTAGAAGTTAGTGAACTTAGGCAAAGTAACCTGGAAAATCCTGCTTCAAATCCATGTTTTTTCTTCAGTGAGAGAGTTTGTATTGGCCTGAGTTATCCAGATGGCTGACATGACATTTTCCCCCTTGCACCCAGCCATTCACCTGTGGAAAACATACTGTACGCCTTCCACATGCCTGCAGGCAGCCACGCCGGTCTCGATGGTGCAGGGACACGCAATCCCTGACTTCCCGACTTTTAATCATTCACCCCTCAAGCCACCCCATCAACCCACATACACCCACGCACCAAGGAGGAAACAGAACAGAAAGCAAACAATATAATGTGATAAGTGTTTTCAAAAGTAAAATAAAGAAATGTGTGGGCAGGTCGTGGCTGGTCTCCAGGAATTCGTGGAAGATTTCCTAGGGTGTGTTAGTTTGCAGGGCTGCCATGACAAAGTACCCCAGGCTGGGTGGCTTAAACCACAGAAATGGACGGGCTCACAGTTCTGGAGGCTGGGAGTCCAAGATCAAGGTCTCAGCAGGGTTGATTTTGTGGGGGAGGAACACACTTGCCTTTACCCTCAAGGTTACATAGATGGATTAGGAAGAGAATGTGGTCAAATTTAATGCATGCATATGTGTGGCACCCGGCATTGATGAGAGAGTCAGCGACCCCACATGCACGAGAGGTTCAGAGACATCCGGAGCTAGGGATGAGGTACTGCGCCTTGGGGCCTTCAAAGGGTCATTGCGGGAAGGTAAGAAGAGCAGATGTTTAGTAAATATAAGATTTTTCCCTGCCATATAAGTGGGTCAAAATGTTTATTACTGATTTTCTCTTACTATGGGCAAAACCCCTATTTAAGGTCTTCTAAGGTTGCCTTTAGCTCAAAACAATCTGCACAGGTTGGGGTGAGTCCTTCTGGGTCCCCACAATTTCTTCGGAGACCTTTCCCCTTAGCTTGCAGACAGTCTTCATCACATGATCTTCCCTCTGTGTATGTTTGTGTCTTAATCTCTTTTTGTAAGAATACCAGTCACATTGGTTTAGGGTCCACTCATTTGACCTCATTTCACCTTAATTACCACTTCAAAGGCTTTATCTCCAAACACTGACCTTCTAAGGAGCTGGTGGTTAGGGCTTGAACATGTGAATGAGGGGGTCACAGTTCAGCTATATCACAGGGGAACTGACTTTTAAACTGAGTCTTGAAGAAAAAGTAGGATTTAGTCAGGTCACGAACTAGGGAAGAGGGCGTGAAAGGTTAAATAAAATGGAGTCACTTATGTTAAGAGTTATAAAGTGGAGCCAGGAGACCAGTGAGGAGGTGGACCTTAGGCACACCCTCCCCAGGGAGAACCACGAACTTCTGCACTAGGGACAAACTGCAGCAATCCCAAGGGCTCCACACCGAACACCTGAAACTTGCTCCAGGAACGGACTTATGCTCAGTCCCCAAAACCTCTCATGCTTCCCCAAGACTAGCTTTCTGCCACCAACATAATCAAAACTCTCTGTAAACAATTTATACAAACGCTGCTTGTTTCCTTAAAAAGAACCCTCTGACTTTTTCTGCCTAGTGGGACACCATTTGGGTTGCTGCCCAAATCTCTGGATCCAGCGTTGCAATTGTTTGATCCCAAATAAACACTTTTGCTAGATGATTGCCTCCTGATAATTTTAGGTTGACAAGAGAGAGCCTTCTGTGCCAGAGGTAGCCTGTCCCAAGGTGCAGGAGGGAGAGAAAGTGGGCCGTGCTGCAGTGAGTCCCGGGAGGGCTGGAGCCCCGACGGGACAGAGAGCAGCCGGATGTGAGGCCGGAGATGAGAGGGGCTGGACTGTGGAGGCCCTTGCTACCCAAGGTAAGATCGGTCCAATGGGGCACAAAGAAGAATTTTAAGCAAGAAACTGAGGATTAAATTTATATTAATCCAGTATCTAAAGGCTGCTGCTGGCTCCTGAACACACAGCGCGAGCCTTGCGCGAGTACTCAGGAGCCGCCTCTCACAGTCAGAGATGGTGGAGGGCTGAGGATCTCACAGTCAGAGATGGTGGAGGGCTGAGGATCTCACAGTCAGAGGGGGTGGAGGGCTGAGGATCTCACAGTCAGAGGTGGTGGAGGGCTGAGGATCTCACAGTCAGAGATGGTGGAGGGCTGAGGATCTCACAGTCAGAGGGGGTGGAGGGCTGAGGATCTCACAGTCAGAGGGGGTGGAGGGCTGAGGATCTCACAGTCAGAGATGGTGGAGGGCTGAGGATCTCACAGTCAGAGATGGTGGAGGGCTGAGGATCTCACAGTCAGAGGGGGTGGAGGGCTGAGGATCTCACAGTCAGAGGTGGTGGAGGGCTGAGGATCTCACAGTCAGAGATGGTGGAGGGCTGAGGATCTCACAGTCAGAGGTGGTGGAGGGCTGAGGATCTCACAGTCAGAGGTGGTGGAGGGCTGAGGATCTCACAGTCAGAGGGGGTGGAGGGCTGAGGATCTCACAGTCAGAGGTGGTGGAGGGCTGAGGATCTCACAGTCAGAGGTGGTGGAGGGCTGAGGATCTCACAGTCAGAGGTGGTGGAGGGCTGAGGATCTCACAGTCAGAGGGGGTGGAGGGCTGAGGATCTCACAGTCAGAGGTGGTGGAGGGCTGAGGATCTCACAGTCAGAGGGGGTGGAGGGCTGAGGATCTCACAGTCAGAGGTGGTGGAGGGCTGAGGACAATAACCTCCTCGCACACGTAGGGGCCGCTCAGAAAGCTTTTTCACTGAGACGTTCTGGTTGACTCCTCCTAATCCAAGGCTCCGGGGGATGCAGGGACTTGTAGGTCTGAATGGGAGGGAGCTCCAGCCTTTCACCTCTTTGCTCCAGGCTCTTTCTAGGAAATCAGCCTCCTGAGCGGTAAACTGTTCTCTAACTCCTCTTCCAACAAGCCCTGCAGCTCATGTTTCTTTGTGTTCTATTCGACATCCTTGTTAAAATGTTCACTCTTTTAAGGAGGAAAAAAAAAAGCTGTCACTTGAGAGGCATTTACTGCCGTAACTACAGCCACCATTTGGTGAAGCGGAGTGAGAAGCGCCAGCGATTGAGCGATAAAGCATACTCCGTGTGCCACACTCTGTCAGCGGCCACGATCGACAGAAAACAGCCTGGTGGAAACTTTTCAGTTGTATTTTCAGAAGAGACTGGTTTGTTGAAGGGAACCACGTCGATACATTGATATATTTTTCTCGTTATTAGATTGTGTTTTTCAACCATTTTTGTGTGCTATCTTGTAATCTTCCCCTGCACTACCCATCCGTCACCAAAACCTTTGCCCCAAAGGGCTACAGCCTCCCTGAACTCTCTGGGCACCAGTATTGCCATCACATTTCCTTCTTTTCATCTGGCCCTTTGTGGTCCCCAGGACTAGTGAGTCTAAAACGTAGACCGAGAAACCTTTCTCATAACGCTCCAGTGACTTCTCCATACCGGAAAGACCAGAGGAGCAGCTAGCGGTGGTTCTCTCTGAGCCCTGCCAGCCGAGACACAGCTGAGAGGCCCCAGTGCCCCTCCCCCTCTTCCTTTGTGGGGTGGTCCCAAGGCGCCCTCCCAGTCGTACCCCTGTCTCCAAGGCCTCTATGCCTTCACCAGAGTCTGATTAAACCCCATGTTTAATCTGCAGTTTTGCATAATTATTTATGCTAGAAATTAATACCCTAAGAACATTCATTTAGACCAGTAATTGTCAACCAGGAGTGATTCCCCCCTGGCCCCAGGGGGTGTTACTAGGACAGGCGACTGGGCCCTGAGGGGGTCTGCCTAGGGCCAGTCGGCAGTGTGTGTGTTCTTGATCTCGTGTAGGAAAAATTTCACATCACGGGTCCAGGTGACTATGAAGGAACATTTATTAAAGCTCGGACCATACAAAAGGAAAGGGCTTAGCATAGAAGAGGCAACAGAAGAGCCTAGGCTGGGCTGCCGTAGCTCATTGGGAAGTCAGAGAAAAGGGAACCGGTTTGGGGGATCCTCCCGGGAGGAGCTGCGCTGCCCATTGCTCTCCTGGTTGCAAGTCTTCTGGGGCCCCTTCGAGCTTAGGAGATGAGTGCCTGTGGGGAAGAGAAGAGGGGCAGGGCTGCTCCCCAGAGGGACAGCGCACTGGGTCTCTGTCTCGAGGCTTTGCTCTCTCTCGCAGGTGGACATTCTAGGGAGGTCTCGGAGGAGGGTTTCAGGGAATATTCATCAGTGTTCCAGGTGTGCTCCTTCAGGGTTGTGGTCTCCACTGAGTGTCAGCATCAGGGAGGGAGTCCGGTCATTGCAGCTGGTCCTGGTGTCACCCACCTGGATTTGCTGCTTCTCTGGAGCTTAAATACTACTGAGGCCTAGATGCTATCTCCAGGGAGGTGACCTTCTGTATCTGGCTCGAAATTGTTCGGCCAGTTTGTTCAGCTATCTGTCTCAGTTTCCCCATTCCACTTGTCCTGGCTTCCTGGCCCATCTCAGGGACATCTGGAAGTGTCTGGGAACATTTTTGTTGGTCACAGCTTGGGGGAAGTGGTGGCGTAGGGTCAGCGCGTGGCGCCGAGATGCTGCTGCTTCACCTGCTCCCTCCAATGTGCAGGAGCACAGGGCAGCCCCACGGAGACGTGTCTGGCTCAAGGCAACAGTGCTGAGGACGGCCAGCCATGATTTAGACAACTCATACTTAAAACTTTATTCTATGCCAGGCCTTCCTGTAGACATAAGGGATTCTGTGATAAACATACATTTTCCCCTCTGAAGTTCACTGTCTACAGGGGGACTTACATAATTTAGAATGTTTTCAGCTGCAAGTAACAAAAATTTCCAAATAAGGGCTTAAACATAGTTTTAATTTTCTCATTTAACAAAAGCCTGGAAGTCAGGTATCAGAGTCGGCTTCTCCAGAATATTTTTGGCTTTCCCCTCATGGTTGCAAAACAGCTGCCACAGTCTCGCTCTCACCAGACAGCCCCATGGCAGGATGGATGAAAGGCATAGGGATAAACTCTGATATACCCATTTTTTAATGAAGGAGAAAACTCCTCGCTAGAGAATGGGGTACGTAATAATGGTTGGTAGGCAGACAACGGCATCTGCCACGGAAGGGTGTGCAAGTGGACGGTGTCCATAGCACAGTGGGGTAAGTCAGTGGTAAAAACACATAAAAGAGGCTGTGGTAGCCAGCCTCCATGATGGCCCCCATGGCCCTGCCTGCTAGTGGTCGTACCCTTGTATCGGGTTAGAATGTTGGGCCAATGGAAGTGACCATGACTTTAGAGCGAGGTCATAGAAGACACGGTCACTTCCCCCTCAGTCTCTAGGGTGCCTGTCCTGGGGGAAGCCAGCTGCATTGTGGGAACACTCAAATAAGCTGTTGAGAAGCTCACACAGTGAGGAACTGAGCTTTCCTCCTGCCAGCTCAAAGGACAAGCCTCCAGCCAGCTGAAGCTTGGGCTGGGATCTTCACTGCACTCTTGAGAGACTCTCAGCCAGAACATCTCGACTGAGCTGCGTCTGAATGTCGACCCTCAGGCACTGTAGGAAATACCCATTTGTGGTCTCATCCCTCAGTTTTGGGGGATTTGTTATGCTGCCATAGGTAACTAACACACAGGTGTCTAAGCGGAGTGGCAATTTCTTAGTCTGAAGACTTTCAGAATGGAATTTTTATATAGTAATGAGACAGTAAGTGTGGTGGGGAGTGACAGGTAACCCAACAGAGCATTCAGGAATCCTGACCTCAAGTTCATTTGTGAACTTGGGGCAAACTGATTTGCTTCTTTGTTTTTTTTAATCCTCACCCAAATATTTTTTTCCCCTTTATCTTCAGGTAGAGTGGGGGAGAGAGAGAGAGAGAAAGACAGAGAGAGAGAGAGAGAGAGAGAGAGAGAGAGAGAGAGAGGGAGAGAGAGAAACATCGAAGTGAAAGAGGCTCATCAATTGGTTGCCTCCTGCATGACCAACCAGGGCCAGGGACCAAAACAACCGAGGTATGTGCCCTTGACTGGAATTGAACCCTCGACTCTTTGGGCCTTGGGCCAATGCTCTAACCACTGAGCAAAGCCGGCCAGGGCTGATTCTCTTCTGTGGATGGCATAAGCAAATCCTGGGAAGAAAAGCAAGTGAATAATTGTCAGAAAAATGCAGGAACTATCAAAAGTTTGTGGAATAACATATATTGTGATACAAGGCTCAGTTCTCTTTCCTCGGAGTTAGTACATAACATATACTTCTCCTTATTCATCTTGAAAACAAAAATACAGAAAATCCATAGCAGCAGGAGAGGTTGGACAGAACAGGGGTCTGATGTTAGAAAAAGCAACTGCAGGGAGGAGGGATTCAGAACCAAGGACAGTAGCCTACCTACCTCCACTACTCCCCTCCCTTCCCCTTTGAAAATGCGGGGCTTGATATGCATTTTCGGGCATCCACTCTCTGATATATAAAAGTTGAGGAGTTAAATCATATACTATTTAAAACTCAGCTCTCATTTGTAAAGTCAGGATTCCAGGTTGTTTGCACTGCTCTCGAATCCCTGTCAAACACCTTCAGTTCCTGCCAGCGCAGAAGGTCAGTCTGTCTTGTCCATCACGACAGCACTCAGGGGGTGACATGCTGAGCTTTCATCCATTTGCCAAGGGAAAGAGGACACGCTCAGGGTGCTCACACATTCTCTGTACTCGGCTCACAGTTACTGCTGTTTGCTACCTCTGCCAAGCTCTGTGGTGGATAAAGGAGCGAGTCACAGGTTCTTTCTTTAAAAGTCTGTAGTCTAGAGGGGAAATGGCAGGGATTCAAATACTCTTATTTCTGTGCATCTCCTCCCTCCTTTCTATACACTGCATTTGTCTCTCTAAATAAGACTGACTCTCAGAGAAGGATCTTATAACAGACACTTTTACTTTGATGTGAGTTTAATGCACTGTGTTACTGTGCACTTCAAACCTCATCTGTCTTAGGGAACGGAAGGCTTAATCTTCTGTTAAAGACATTTGAGGCCATCATTGACAGATGCTTTTATAATTTGGTCAAATCTACTGTTAAAATTTCATCTGAAAAAAGGGACTAAACATATTGTCACTGCCTCTTTGTAGCTTTTGTCACTCATTCCTCTTTCTGTTGCTGAAATAGTATCCCCAGCACTAATTCCCTGTGACTCTGGTTGGACTGTCCATCACATCCACTGCCTGGCACCGCAGTGGTCATAGCCTTGAGCCTGGCCAGTGATGTAAACTGTCCCATGGTTCACAGAAACTGACTCAAGGAATGGGTGCATGGCCAAAGCAGGGCCGTTTCGAACCTTCCGTACAATCTGATTTCTGCTTCATCTGGAGCTGAAATCTATGAGAATGAGGTAAGCTTCAGCTGCCTGTGGCCAGCCAACTATGGTAGGAAAGATGACACTAACGTAATAAAAAATGAGGCCAAGATACAGAGGAGGGAGGAGAAGGACAGAATAAGAGAGAAGAATGAGAGAGAGGTAGAGAGGTAGTTTGGCCTCTGAGTCTAGCCAGGCCTGAATGGAGCCCATTATATAGAAGCCAACCCATTCTGTTTTATGCTTATACGTGCGTAAGATATGTTTACACATCTTACACTTACAACTAAGAGACTCCTGATTAACGTGCTAACTTGAAGAGCTGTCATGAGGACCAAGTAAAATATTTGAAAGCCCTTGTCAAACACTCAATATAAAATCTACATTAATGTTCTTTGGAACTAACTCTTTAATCTTTCCATATGTCTCTAAGTGCTTAATAAAAATGATTCCATTCAATTCTGTCGTGCAGCCTTGATGTCCTGATGATGGGGAAAACCTTCCATTTTCCCTCCTTTGGTATTAAGCTAATGTGTTTTGTTTATTACATTTCTCAGTGAGCTAAATAATGACCTGAAAGATCTCTGTGTTCTTTCAGTGTGGCTTAAAAAGGCATGGCTACTCAAAGTTAAGTGTGACCCGCTTTTTGCATTACTTTTTAACAAGAACCTTAAGGGAGCTGCTGTCCCCTTGATGTTTGTTTAAGTTGCAGTGACGTGGCTGCTGTTTGGGGTGACAGACCCCCCCCCCCCCATCACTGCCCTGGTGTGTCTGTGCTAAGATGAATCCATTATGCTGACATTCCTGAAATTCTGAGGCAGGCAGAAACATTTGCAGATGTTTTCTCAAGTTAATTTTTCTCGATTTCTCTCCATTTTGGGGGTAGGGGTTTCTTTAGAAAACCTTACTTTTAAAACATTTTTAGGAAGTCTATTTGGAACTTTGACTTATAGCCAAAACTGATTAGTCTTACCCTCCACCCCCCACTTGAAATATCTCTGCTGGAAATGTGGGGTTTTTCCTTTGCTCCCCAGTTGGCACGTGTGTGGAACACACTGTAGTAATGTTGAAGATCTGATGCCTCAAGGGTAAGCCAGGGCTGAAGTGGGGTTGAAGAGGTTGGCGGGTCTGAGCTTCTAGCTGATAGAGGTGATTTGTAGTCCTCAAAGAGCCATCTAGCCCTGACCAGGTAGCTCACTTGGTTGGAGCCCCATCCCCTACACCAAAGGTTCGATTCCTAGTCAGGGCACATACCTAGGTTTTGGGTTTGATTCCTGGTTGGGCATGTACAGGAGGAAACTGATTGATGCTTCTCTCTCACATTGATGTTTCTTCCTCTTCAAAAAAAAATCAATAATAATAATTTTAAAAAACCCACATATCTTTGGGCGAGGATTAAATAAAAAAACCTTCTAGCTCAGCAATTCCTAAAAAAATAATTTATAGGCTACAGTTCTTCCTGATAAGATATTTAAAAATTAAAAAATGCTGGCCTTTTTTTTATTTTTTCCAAGGACTTTTGGTGTCCTCAATTTCCATTATACACAAAGTCCATTCCTAAAAACCTATTAAATAGTTACTAAGTAGTTATTAATGCTTATTCAGATTTGACATCCAGAAATGAAACAGTGCATCATTGCAGTTACTAAGGCTTCACATCCAGCATTTCTTTTCTTTCTTTTTATCCTCACCCAAGGACATTTTTTTGCATTCATCTCCAGGTAGAACGAGAGGGAAAGAGGGGTGGAGAGAGAGAGAAACATTAATGTGAGAGAGACACATCAACTGGTTGCCACCCACACGGCCCCGGGGCCAGGGACAAACTGCAACCGAGGTGCACGCCCTCAGCGGGAACCAAACCCGGGATTCTCTGGTCTGCAGGCCGATGCTCTAACCGCTGAGCCAAACTGGCCAGCGTGTATTTTCTATATGCCAGCTAGGCAGGTTCTGTCTCTATGGCTCAGTGAGACCAAGTTCATTACCTACTTTGAGCCTTTCCTCTACCTTGGAAAGTAGTTTCTTATTTCTTCGCACATTGGGCTCCATCCTACCACTTAGGTATCAGCTCAGATGACTCCTCAGGGATACTGGCTCTACCCACCTCATTAACATAGCCCCCCACCAGTCACTGATCTTTTCCTACTTTGTAGTTCACATTGCTTTTTGTGTTCATTATCAGTCTTGCCCCTGAAATTTCCACTCCCTGAGAACAAAGGCCATGTTTATCTCATTCACATTTATATCGCCAGCTTCTAGAAATGATGCCAAATACCTAGTGGACACAATAAATATTTGCTGGGTAAAAAACATCTAGTTTCTATGTACTGTACACACTGGCCTGCACACGTTAGATTCTTCTTGGACACTGGGAGCAAGTGGCTATGGTGTTTTTGCAGCAGTAAAAAGAAATGATTGCAGACTTTTAAAAAGTTTTCAAGTCACTAATCAAGGAGAAGGTTCTTCACCTGAAATTCATAAAGGGGTTCCAGAGGCCCAGGAAGGCTCTGAAACGATGCATATGTTCCTGGGGGGAGGGCAGTCATATTCCCCACATTCCCCGTGGGGTGAGCAGCACAGGCTGAGGCCGACTCACGGCTGATCGAGGCCGAGTGCAAGCCAACCGGCTGCACCCAAGCACACCCTGGCAACCGCAGCTCTGCCTGTGTAGCCCAGGCACCTGCGTTCAGTTCTGAACAAGATGCAAACCAAGTGCTTTTTATTTTCCTTTATGGTTTGTTTTATTGCTTGTATATGAAATATTTAAAACTACTGAAGTTCCTATGAGGTAGTTCATTTAAAAATTGCAGCCCTGGTCCAGCCGGTGTGGCTCAGTGGTTGAGCATTGACCCATGCACCAGGAGGTTGCTGGTTCAATTCCTGGTCAGGGCACATGCCCAGGTTGTGGGCCCGATCCCCAGTGTGGGGCACACAGGAGGCGACCAGTCCATGTTCTCTCTCATCGATGTTTCTATCTCTCTCCCTCTCCCTTCCTCTCTCTCTAAAAGTCAATAAAGAAAAAAAATTAAAAAGAAAAAATAAAATAAAGCTATTTAAAAAAAATTGCAGCTCCGGCCGAATTTGCTCAATGGTTAGAATGTCAACTTACAGACCAAATGTCAGCTTACAACCCAGGTCAGGGGCACGTACCTGGGTTGCAGGTTTGATCCCCGGCCCCTGACCATGCAGAAGGCAACCAGTCTATGTGTCTTGCATCAATGTCTCTTTCTCCCTTTCACTCTATCTAAGAAACAAATAAAAAATAATTGTATTCTATAAACTGGGAAACTGAGGCACAAAGGAATTAAGTAACTTGACCAAGGACACGCATGTATTTAATGTCCCTGCAGAAATCAAACTGTCTCCATACATTACCCCTCCACAGGGCCCGGCCCACGCGGGCACGTCGCGTGGCCTCTGGCGCTGTTGGGGTGACTGAATGGGACCGTGAGTACATGGGAGGCTCAGCACCGAGCAAGCGTTTCCCAGGTGCTGGCGTCTCACGGAAGCCCCCTCCTCCATGTGGGAACACTTGGCGGCAGAGCTACCCCAAGTGCGGCCCATTCCTGAAGATATATTTTATTCTTGTGGACCAGAATGTCGTAACAGGTAAACCAAGCTTGGACTACAAAGTGTTTGCAGAACGTTTCTCTCTGTCGTCGGTGACAGTGACAAACGCAGGCCAGACTGTAATGTGCAGTGCTCAGGGGCCACGGAGTGGGGTCCAACAACTGGCTGTGTGGCAGGATTTCGACTATGGTCCCGGCTGTGTAGTCTAGTGCAGTCTCTGGCCAGCTCTGCAATATTTGGTTTACTCAACATCTTTGTAATACACCCCCACCTTTTTGCTAAACACGATTGCTTTCACCTAAGCCCTTTGAGGTTTTCATTTCATTTGTTTATCAGAGCAGCTATTATGGGATGGGCACTGGAAATACAGCAGGGGCCACATGGGAGTGTCCCTGCTTCTCTCCTGGGAGTGGTCACCAGCAGGCTGAGTATTCCCAGCCCCCTCGGCCTCTCTTAGGGGTGCAGTTTTATTCCCATTGCCTTTCTGGTTCCCCTCCTCTGCTGCTCCATGGGTTGATGGAGTATTTGTGAGGAATGTCACATAGCAAGTGCTAGGAACGATGCAATTGAATTAAGTAAAAGAAAAAAATGATTGGTTCAGGAAACAGAAAATCCTCGGCTGAATCAGCTTCGGGCAAGACTGGCCAGTGGCTGTTCGTGCACCAGGGCTGCCCACCAAACACTGCGTCGGGGAGGCTTAAACAGCAGACTTGCTGCCGCCAGGAGGCCAGGAGGCCGGGAGGCCGGGAGGCCGGGAGGCCGGGATGGAGGTGAGGGCAGGGTCGGTGCCTTCTGAGGCTGAGGGAGAAGCTGTTCCCTGCCTCTCTCCTAGCTTCTGCTGGTTTGCTGGCAAATCTTTGGCACTCTTCAGAATAATTCTGCTTAAAATATTAAGAAGCAGAGAACAGATAGGATGCCCCGTTCATGAAATGAGACATTTAGTTCTTCTATGATAGAAAGTTCCTGGCTGATGAGTGGCTCTCCCCAGAAAGTTCAGGGTCTCTCGAAACTCTCATCGGAGATAAGCAGTAGTTTGGGAAGTGGTACCTAAGTTTCAGAGCCCCGAGTACCACATCTTCCCACTATAGCATTTATACCCACACTTCCACTTTGAACCAAGCCTTCTAGAAGCTCACTCATTCATGTGACAGGGCTCTCAGAAAAGACACTGTGCCTTGAGCACTTATTAATATTTATCATTACTTCTAAATGAAGACCAAAATGAAATCATGTTGTCAGGCTTATAAAAATGCCTTATGGCCCTGGCCGGTTTGGCTCAGCGGTTAGAGCATCGGCCTGCGGTCCGGAGAGACCCGGGTTCGGTTCCTGCTAAGGGCACGTACCTCGGTTGCAGTTTGTCCCCGGCCCTGGTTGGGTCGAGCCGGTGGAAGCCACTGGATGTGTCCCTTTCATGTCAATGTTTCTCTCTCTCTCCCTCCCACTCTATCTGAACAAAAGATGGGAAAATGTCCTCGGGTGAGGATTAAAAAAAAAAAAAAAGCACTATAAAAAGTCACTAAGTATTGCTATGCAGAGGATGGCACTTAAAACCTTTAAAGATGTATCATTACGTCTTAGTCTACCCAGTACCACACTACAGTTAATCCAGAAAGTGAGGGGATTTGCATGAGGGTTTTTATATTAAATCAAGCATGCTTGATACACTGAGCACAGAGGTTATTTGCAAGCCTGGCTTTTGAAGCATAATAGACCCAGCTCTGATCCAAGCTCCAGCCCCTTCACCCTCTGGGCAAGTATCTGGGCTTCTGGAAGCACCAGCAGCCTCATCTACAACACAGAAACAAGTGCACCTGGCTTGTAGTCGTTTTGAGGATTATATAGGTTAACCTATGAAATGATATGGCCGAGTGCCTGTCTATAGGAAGCACTCAGCAAAATGGCAACCATTGCAAAGTTAAAAAAACAAAACACTTTTTTTCTTTAATGGTCAGAAAAATATAAGTGCCTTCAATCCCTTTGCTTAAACATGATGTTTGGATAAATGGAATCTTTCAAAACCACACCTGGATAATTTTTCAAATCTTGAAAGAGGTACCTATCAAATTGCAAAGGGAGTGTTTCATTGTGCATCCACTGTTGTGTAAGAGTAAGTGAGTGATGCCTCTAAGTACTCGTTTAGAAAACCATCTATGCATACATCCAGTACAGGGTCTCTGAGAAAAAACTGCAGCAAATATTCTGGCATCTTCCTCTGAACTCGAGAAAAGTGTTAGATGTTCTATGAGCATAACGGGCTAGTAATGATGGACGTTTCTACGGCCAGAAGCGGGAACATGCAGGGAGTCAGTGGATGGTGGCATCCTTTGTGAGTGTCAGTCCTTGCTGCCTATAACACACTGCTCTAATATAAATTCAGAGGACACCCTGGACCCTAGTAAATAAAGAGTTGTTAACCTTAATGGTTAATAAAAAATCAAATCAGTCTTCTCCTGAAACCTATTTGCTGTTACAGAATATTATGTGAAATTTTAGAGTATTGAGGAAAAATTGCCAGCCAAAAACAGGGTGTTCAAGTTCAGATTTCAGACTTTTGTATTTACTTGACCCAAAGTCTAACATCAGGTTATACCTAAATAAAATAAATGGTATTATTGCAGACAGGAATCAAAAGATACTTTGTATTGTTTTTTCTGAAGGGACCCCTCATCATTTTGTAGGGTCTGATGAGGATTTTATTTTTGGTCGCCTTAATTGTGGAAAGAATGAAAGTGATAAGGTGGAGAGAGGGGAAAGATGCTGAGAAATCTACTCCCCTCCCTGTACAACACGAAAGCTTAGAGGTGTCTGATCTCCTTTTGTACCAGGTAATTGAGCCTATTATGCTGATGATAAATGATCTGAGATCTCTTCCTAGTCCTCTATTTTGGAACTTAAGAATAAAGTCTCTCTCTAGCTATTAAGGTAATTAAGGGAAGGAGCACACTTGGGCAAAAGTGAGATTATGGCCAGAGTCATCCAGATAATTACTATAATCCTCTGCTCTCCTTTGGCTTTGGAAACCTGGCACGTTTAATTAAAAGAAATGCCCTCTTGATTGAGCGAGAGGAAGGTTAACTGGGTTCACTGAGAACTGCACATGCCTGGGTACCACAGTGGATGCCAGCCAGTGTGACCTCTGCCCTGCAGCATTTAGAAGTGCTGACGTAGCTGGACTGAACACAGATTGTCTTATAGGTCTGGGCAATTTTAGTGATAATGACGAGTAACAAAAAAGCTCTTTCCAAAGACCACTGGGCTAAATCGTCTTTGCTCATAAAGAGAATCACACTGGACCCTCAGCAACATGGTGAAGATATGGAAATGTTTTTCAGCAACAATTCACGACACTTCTTAGTTTCACCCTCACGGCGTGTGAGCCCCTACGCTTCCCTGCAGATCTATTATCCCCTCCACACTAAATCCCCACAGTTGCCTTTCGCCCCACTCAGAACCTTTACTATGGTCCCCTTTATTTCTCATGCACCCATCTTCTGCCCTGACTGAGCAGGGATGGGAATGAGTGAGATCAAAAGGTGACCTGGATAGTGCATGAAATCCTCTCAGGTTGTAGACTCCTCCTTTAAAGAGTAACGTTAAGCAAAGCCAACTTTTTAGGCACAAGGTGGGCTCAATAGTTCATGATACATTTACTGAGCATCTACTATGTACTGAAGTTTTAGAAATAGCTGTGGCTCATTCCCATTAACTATAGTCTAGTACAGGCCAGTGCAGAAGATATTGTTGCTTTTCATACTACTGGGCAGCTGCTCTTTCATCCTACTGATGGGAAAGAAAGTGATAAGATGAGTGGACTGAACAGAATTGAGTTTTCCGGTCGGCATTTGGGCTGTAAGAGATGGATCACTTCAAAGATGGACCCCTTGTTTGGAATTTCCCAACTGAGCTAGCTGCTGAAAATTGGAAAACTTGTCTTTCCCATCATTTGTTGATTCTGAGGAAGAAGTCGGCCTCTGTGTAGTCAGCTTGGATTCATTTGTAAGGAAGGAAGAGGCCTGCCATTAGCTGTGGCCCAGCCTTTGTGGCCCCAGCTGGAGGCAGGGTCCCAGTAGCCCAGTGCTCTGGGTGAGCTCAGAGCCACACTAGCTGGCAACATCCCACTGATGGGTACACTGCGTATCCTTCTGGCTCTGCTCCGGAGCCTTTCCTGGTACTCTTGTGGCCCACGGAAGGTGCAGCCCAAAAGGGCGAGGAAGCCAACACCTTGGTCATCTTCAACTGTGCGAAGAGAAGCTTGCAGATGGGTCTTCTGTCCTCCCTTCCATTAGGCAGACAATTCTAGGCAGCATTCCATGTGCTTTTCAAGAGGTCCTGGTGGAACTGAGTCCTTTACCCCTGCCCTTTGGCAGTTTCAGTCATGCACATTTATTCTGACATCCTCACCCCACGTCCTCACTCTTGCATTGTGGGATTCTCCTGATAGAGTAACTGCACCCATGTCCTTGTCTTACAGGGAGGCTCTCTCTGATAATAATCTGCAATGTGTCAGGACTATAGATGTCTCTCAATGACTATATCAAAGTTATTAAATGTCTTATCCTGATAATTAAAGTAAGTAATGTAAATTGTTAAAAAAAGTAATGCATTTTTGAAATGCCAGCAAGTAACATAGAAAGCCTTCAAGAAAGCATGAAGTGGCCCTGGCCGGTTTGGCTCAGCGGTTAGAGCGTCGGCCTGCGGTCCGGAGAGACCCGGGTTCGGTTCCCGCTAAGGGCACGTACTTCGGTTGCAGTTTGTCCCCGGCCCTGGTTGGTCGTGTGGGTGGCAGCCACTCGATGTGTCCCTTCACGTCGATGTTTCTCTCTCTCTCTCTCTCTCTTCCTCTCTCTCCCTCCCACTCTATCTGTACAAAAAATGGAGAAATATCCTCGGGTGAGGATAAAAAAAAAAAAAAAAAAAAAAAAAAAAAGAAAGCATGAAGTGAAAATAAAAAATTAAGTTGTAGAATTATATACTAAGATGTTTATATATTTGTGATGTTTTATACCTGTTTAAAGACACACAAAGCAACATCTTACATAATTGATGGCTACATAGAGTTGTGGCCGAAGGATACATTCCAAATTCATAGCAGTAGTCACCTCTGGAGGGGGAGACAGGAAAATTGGGCTTGCAAGGGATATAGAGGAAATTTCACATTTATCTTCAACTTTTGTCATGTATTTGATAGAAAAGATTTGAAGAAAAGTTGACAAAATGTTAACATTTGTTCATTTTGGTTGCAAAGGATGTATGCATTTGTTATAATTTTCTCTATTAAGCTTTGAAAAGGAATTGTGATGACCTATATAAACTCAGCCCCAAGCAATAACCAATATTACCAGTTTAATATGTATTTCTGCAGCTGTTTTTTTTGTTGTTGTTGTTAGTATTTATTGACTTAAAATTTAACTCTGAGTCTTGTTGTCTTTTTTTTTTTTTAATCCTCACCCGAGGACATTTTTTGATATTTTGTTCAGATAGAGTGGGAGGGAGAGAGAGAGAAACATCTATGTGAAAGGGACACATCGAGTAGTTGCCACCCACACGACCCAACCAGGGCCAGGGACAAACTGCAACCGAGGTACGTGCCCTTAGCAGGAACCGAACCCTGGTCTCTCCAGACCACAGGCCAACACTAACCGCTGAGCCAAACTGGCCAGGGCTGAGTCGTGCTTTCTTGAGAAGCTCAGAATTTCAATTATTGACTGTAAGGTATCTTGCCAAGGAAGAGACAGAAACAGAGCTGCAAAAGTGTTCCCGGGCGAAGTCTGCTGGTCCACGTGGTGGGGGCCAGGGAAGTCGTGTTGTTATGACCACCCAGGAAAGTTTCATAGGGGGCGGGGCTGAGGAACAAAGAGGGGAGGGATTTGGTGGTTTCGAATTCTCTTTGAGTTGTCCATTCCTCGGTCACGTGACTCCCCGCTTGTGTGGCTCCCCGCTCATGTGACTCCTTGGAGCCCCCTGGCCCTACATTACGACCTTTTGCATTAGATAGGGGTGCCGCTGTCTGTCTGGCTACTTCCTGCTGGATAGGGGCACCATGGGTTGGGGAGGTTGGTGGCCAGCGACTCACTTGGGAGTCACATGTAGGGGTGAAGCAACATCTGGTTCACAGCCACTCAAGAAACCTCGCAAATGCAGTTCTGCAAAAATTCAGCCCAGAGTGGTTTAGGATTTCAGTCCCATGGCGTATCAGGGCCAACCAGGAGAACGGATTAGAGTGCACATCTGCTGGGGCTGTAGGTGGCTGTCCAGAGCAGCCTCATTGCAGAGGATGATGCTGGACACCTGGCCCAGTTGTCCTATGGCATCTGAGACAATGCAGGTATAGGTCCGAAAAATTTTCAGAGTACCTGATGGGTAAACATCTGAGTGCCATCTATAGGCTTTTCCCTCTACTCCCTTTACCCATGTCTCATCCCAGGAGTCCTTGATAATGAGTTTAAAATCACTTGGCCGGAAGTAATTTCTTTCATATGAGCGGTAGGGACAACCTCCATATATCTCAGGCCATCATCAGCAGTAGTCTCTAGTCTGACCGTGGATGAAGCAGACAGTGGAACTACCCACATTAGGTATCTTTTCATTTTAGAATGTGGGGCTGGGACAGTTACCGCTGCCTGAGGGCCGCCGGGCTGGCAGACCTCGTGGCTGTGATATGAGTGGAAATTACCCAGTACTGTGTCCAGCTGTCTTGCACATGGAACCGCCAGACATAGGCATTGATCTGGTTAGTTGTATGAGGTTTCCCCGAGGGAGGGTCAGGAGGAGGAGGACCCATAGGACCCAGGTTCTGGGTAATCCAGACGCAGGTGGGCCCAAGGGCTCAGACCGCCAGTGATCCTGGTGTGGAGCCAGTCTGAGGGGGAAACATGGTACCAGGGACCCTGCCCAGGAGCTTGGCTGCTGTGGGTGGTCAATGTTACCGTATGAGGTCCCGTCCACCTGGGTTGTAAGGAGCAGGGCTGGAGTTCCTGTAGGAGGACACTGTCCCCTGGTTGGAGGGGAACTGTGGGCTGAGTGTCGTCAGGGCCCCCCACAGGCGGAAGGCGTGTTCCCTTTAGAGATGTCGGAGCAGCGACAGGAAGGGAGATAGGTGGCAAGAGGTGGGGGGTTAACGGGTAAATTGTGGTAAGAAATGGTCTGCCGTACACCAGTTCGAAGGGGCTGAGTCCGGTGGGGCCCCGTGGGGTAGCCCTAATCCTGGTGAGGGCTCAGGGAAGGACCGGCCAGGAGAGTCTGGCCTTGATAGAGAGACTGGCTAAGTGTTTGTTTAGGATGCCATGGGCCCGTTCAACTTTACCAGATGATTGGGGACGGTATGGTATGAGGAGTTTCCAGGTGATGTTGAGGGAGTTCGCCACCTGCTGAACCACCTGGGCAGTGAAGGCTGGCCTGTTGTCTGATGGGATCGTGGTAGGCAGCCCAAATCGTGGGATGATCTGTTTGATGAGGACAGAGATGTCGGTGTCGGCTGTTTCCTGGGGGGTAGGAAAGGCCTCAATCCGTCCTGAAAAGGTATCGACAAAGGTTAGGAGGTAGCGGAGTTTCTTGTGAGGAGGCAGGTGAGTGAAGTCAATCTGTCAGTCTTAGCCTGGCTGATGTCCTCTCATTTGGTGGGTGGGAAAATGGGGGCAGAGACCCCCTTGCGGGAGGTTTTGGAACAGATGGCACAGGCCATGCATGTATCTTTTCAATGGTCTGTCGGAGGCCTGGAAAGAAAGAGTGCTTGCAGAAACTGGTAAAGGGTTTTAGGCCCCACATGCAGGGAACAGTGGATGTCAGAGAGGAGAGCTGTAGCCTGTTTCCCCAGCAGAGCAATTTTGTCTTTGTGAAATATCCATCCTTGATTGGATAGCCTTCCTCCTTTCTGAAGGAGGGCTTCTTCTTCCTGAGGAGTACATGAGGGCCTGATGGGGGTGGAGAGAAACATGACAGGGCAGGGTAGTGCCCACAGTGCGGCCCAAGCCGTCACATCTGCCCGGGCATTCCCTAGGGCACAGGGTCTTGTGAGGTTTGCTGTCCCCTGCAATGTGCCACAGCCACTCATCGGGTAACAGGAGAGCCTCCAGGAGCTTAGAGGTAAGGGTGGCATTTATCATGGGGGAGCCCTTGGTCGTGAGGAACCCCGTTCTTTCCAGAGGGCAGGGTGGCTGTGGGCGATGAGAAAGGCATGTTTAGAGTCGGTGTAAGTGGTTGCCGTTTCCCCAGGCTAGAGCGAGGGCCCGGGCAAGGCAGTGAGTCCTGCCTGTGGGAAGTGGTGCCGTCGGGCAGGCGCTGGGCCCCTGGGAGGGGGACATGGTGACCACTGCGCAGGCCGCCCACCGCAGTCCATTGGGCTCCCGTCCACACAGAGGACAAGGTCTGGCTCCCCTAGAGGGGAATCCGACAGCCCCTCGCGAGGCCTGCTGAGAAAGGCTGTTAGTTCCGTGCAGGAGTGAAGGTTCTGGTAGCCCGGCCAGAATTGGAGTAAGGCGGCTGGGTGGAGCTGGGGAAGGAGAAAGAGTGATGGGAGGTTTTCCATGAATAGAGATGAATTCCTGCATCTGGGAGGGACCTAGTAGGGAGAAAGATTTATGCGAGACAAGGTCAGTGAGTCGATGTGACGAGAAAACAGATACAGGTTGGCATAGGGTCAGTTTAGTTGCTTCTTTTGCAAGTTCAGCTGCGGCACCGAACGCTCGAAGGCAGGGCTGCCACCCGGACAGTGGCGTCCAGCTGTTGGGAGGGGCATGCCACCGGGCGGTGGGTAGGCCCTATCGGGTGGGCCAGGACTCCCACCGCTTCCCGTGTTTCTCGTCGGTGAAAAGGTGAAAGCGCGTCTGGGATCAGGCAGGGCGAGGGGAGGGGAAGAGATTAGAGTGTTCGGGAGGGTGGAGAAGGCCCTTTTCATGGTGCTGGGTGGAGTGAGAGGTCCTGCAGGGGCCTCCCTGGCTGCTGCGTGGAGGGGCTTGGCTAGGAGGGCAAACTTAGATATCCGGTGCCCAAAGAAACCGGTCAAACCAAGGAAGGAGGAGATCTGTTCTGCGGTCTCAGGTGGCTGGAGGTTGCGGAGGGCTTTGGTGCAGTCCAGAGTAAGGTCTCTGGTGGTAGGAGTTAGAGAAACACCCAGGTAAGTGACAGACTTGGCGTGAAGTTGGGCTTTAGCGGAGGAGACACGGTGTCCCCTGGAGCTGAGGGAGTTAAAGCAAGTAGCAGTGTGCTGTCTCGAGCGGACAGCGAAGGGCTGCAGAGGAGGAGGTCATCTATGTACTGAAGAAGGGTACTGGACTCGAGTGGACCGGAAGCGAGATCCCGCGCCAGAGCTTGTCCAATGAGGTGTGGGCTGTCTCGAAACCCGTGGCAAGACAGTCCAGGTGAGTTGCTGAGCTCTGTTGGTGTCTGGGTCAGTTCAGGTAAAGGCAAATAGGAAGTAAGAGTCCGGGTGAAGAGGAACAGTAAAGAAAGCGTCTTTAAGGTCGAGGACAGTAAAGTGGGTGGTACCAGGGGGGATGTGTGAAAGTAAGGTATTAGGGTTGGGGACTCCCAGACGGAGGGGGACGATTGCCTCATTTATCCTGGACGAGGCGGTAAGCCCCTGAGGGTTTTCGAACAGGAAGGATAGGGGTGTTGCAAGGTGAGTCGGTGGGGATCAGCAGACCCTGACTTAAGAGATGAGTAATTATAGGTTTGAGGCCCCAGCGGTGAGTCGCCAAAATGGGGAACTGGGGCCTCAATGGGTATTGTGAAGGGTCCTTCAGTCAAATTTGAATGGGAGTGTGGTGGGTGGCTATTATAGGGGTAGAGGTGTCCCAGATTCGAGGGTTGACAACCTCTGGGGAGATAGGGGTTCGAGAGAAGGAGGGTGGTCAGTGGTGGTGGAAGAGTCTTCGGTGAGGGGTAAGAGAAGATGAGAGGAAGCCATTCGGAGTGATGTCATTTGGATATTAGCCCCAAGACTCTGTAATATGTCTCAGCCCTGGAGGGGCACGGGCAAGAGGGCATAACTAGGAAGGAGTGTGGAAAGGGGTATCTGTCTAGACTGCATGACAGAGGCTGTGTGCAAAGGGGAGAGGAGGGTGTCCCATCAATTCCCATGACCGAGACCTGAGAAGGGTCTAGAGGCCCAGAGTGAGATGGCAGAACAGAGAAGGTGGCCCCGTGTCCACCAGGAATGCGGTGCACTTACCCGCTACCTGCAGTGTTACCCGGGGCTCGGCAGGGTGATTGGGGTCCTCGAGTCCGGGCCGCATCAGTCATCCATGAGGCCGAGGAGCTCAAGTGATGGCCTGTTTGGCCGGCCTGTCCCCCGCGTGGAGGCGCCGAGGATGAGCCCGTCGCCCGAGAGGGCAATCACTCCATCAGTTACCAGGCTGTTTACAGTCTGGGCGTGGTTTTGTAGGTGGCCATGGACATGGGCATTGACCGGCCCAGTGGCCTTCGTTGCTACATTGAAGCAGGCCCCTGGTGGGGTTCCCTTTGGCGGTCCAGAGACGTTACATCCCTTAGGTCGGGCGCCCGTCCCCCCCACCCGTGCTGGGCTGCTGGCCTCAGGGCTGCCACTGGAGCCTGGGTTTGGAGGTTCACCTTCTGCTGCATTCGGGCCTGACGAGTGGCCTCAGCCTTGTCCCCCGGGCATCAAACACTTCGAATGCCAGGTTCAACAGGTCTCGAGTAGGGGTCTGAGGGCCTCTTCTGCCTTTTTAAGTTTCTTTCTAATATCTGGAGCTGACTGGGAGATAAAATGAGCAGCTCAGACTGTGGCCCCGCGACTGAGGCAGGTCCAGGCGGGTGTGGAGATAAGTCCTTAGCAAGCCCTGCTTGATGAGTCCAGTTGGGTTCTGCCTGGGGACTGCCTGAGTCCCGATGGGCATCTGGTCGTCTATGAGATGCACGTGTCGGCATGGGCTCCTGTGGCTGTTCTGATCCGATCGTGTTCGTCGGGGTGAGGGTAGAGGACATACTGACATAGAGACCATGCCAGGTAAGGTCGTAAGTCTGAGTGAGATATCCAACTCTCTGATAAAGGCTGTGGGAATGGTAGAATCAGATCCTAAACACTTTTCAATAGTGGATAGATCGGAGAGAGAAAAGGGGACATGGACTCGCACAAGTCCCTCTGCTCCTGCTACCTCACGGACAGGACAGAGGAGGTCGGCTCCTTCCCGTGGGTCATGATGTGACCGCATGTGGGCGCTGACGGGGGAGGGGAGAGTGGGAGTCGAGATGGAGGGCGGAGGAGGGTTAGAGGCGGATGCGTCAGGGTGAGGTGGAGGAGAGTTAGGAGTGGGGTCAGGCCGGATGGGAGGCGGGAGGCGGGGACAGTTCCTCTGGGGGTCGGCAAACGAGGAGCGTCAGGAGCGGAGGGTCTGGAGGGGGTGTCTTTAGCTAGGAGGACCTGTGCCGTGGAACAGGAGGCACAGAGGTTAGGAAAGACTGCAAATGCCAAAAAGCCTGAATATACAGAATTTCTGACCGTTTCCCATTTTTTTGGCAAAAGTTTCCTAAGTCGGTGAGCATGGTAAAACCAAAAGTCCCTTCAGGAGGCCACCCGGACTGGTTGTCCAGTGGGTCTTGTGGCCAGGCCACAGTGGAGAAGAACAGTTTCTTATTTTTGAGAGGTTTAGTATGAGACACCCTAGAGGTGTTTTTGGATCTAGCTGAGATTCCTGATTGCCCATGGTCGGCCCCAGCCCCGGAGTGATCAGAGATGAGAATTGGCATCCCACAACTCAATCTCTGGGCACCAACGAATAGAGTGGGGGTGTCCGGGACGTCTCCGCGGAACCCGCGCACTCAGAACGGATAGGAGGTCCCTGATGCAGCTGCGATTACGGACAGGGAGCCCCGGAGGTGGAGGGAACTGAGGAGCGGCCAGAGGCAGGGACTCACCACACCGTGCGCTGAGCTGGGTGCGCTGAGCTGGGTGGAAGGTCGGTGGTCCCTGGTCTTCCTCGGGAGGGAGGGAGGGAGAAGAGCCGCCCAGGCGGGCTCAAGCTCCTCCCGGTTTCAGCACCAGATGTAAGGTATCTCTCCGAGGAAGAAAGAGAAACAGAGCGGGGGGCCAGGGAAGTCCTGCTGCTTTGGCCACCCAGGAAAGTTTCATAGTGGGTGGGGCTGAGGAACAAAGAGGGGAGGTGCTTGATTCTGCGTAACCAAGAGAGGAGGTATTTGATTGGTGGTTTCAATTTCTCCTTGGGCTATAGGGGGTGGGATTGAGGAACAAAGAGGAGAGGGATTTGGTGGTTTCTATTTCTCTTGGGGCTGTCCATTTCCAGGTCAAGTGACCCCCGGTTTGTGTGGCTCCCCGCTCCTGTGACTCCCTGGAGTCCGCTGGCCTCACATTGACTATGGTAGCCAGAGAGGAAGTATTGGTAACAGAAAATTTAGAAATATATTAATTTCTTTTCCAGAAAATGTGAAATTAGCACTGTGAGCAAATATGGAGTGTGACTTATTTCATGGTTACACAGACAAGGTTCTCAAAGTAAAGAATGTTTGTCCTTGCCTCAAACGGTTGAACACCCAATCCGGAATTTTGATCAGAAATAAATCAAGTTCAACCATATTTCTATCTTTCCTCCACCGTCCAGCTCTAAAAACAATAACATACAAGCTTTATTCAATCGTTCATAGAATTTTGGTTACTGGGCTAGTTTTTTTCCTTTTCTTTTTATGATTACAAATAGCCTTTATTACATTTGGAAACTAAACCTACAATTTGGAATCTTGTGCATGGCTGCAACTTGGTATTATTCAGCATTATTTTTATGCATGTACATGTTGAGAGACGAAACAACACTTTGATAAATGCGCACAAAATGTGCCAGATCGATGCGTATTTAGTCTCTGTTTGCACAAAGCAATGGCGTGGCTCTCCAGTTCTGAAGCCTGATACCTAGATAGACTGATGTCCGCAGTTTATCACGTGTCGCTGGGAGTAGAGAGACGTACTGTAAAACCCTTTAATGGTTTCTGGCATACAGGCAACAAACCTTTCTGGCCTTTCTCTCTTTGCCCTTGGACTAATCAGCACCTCTGTGAAGCAGGGTTCAAGGATGAAGGTCAATATGAAACTTTTTAGCTAAGTTTTCAGGAGCAGACCAGGAGGGCAGACCTCAGCAGAAAACACTACAGAGATAAAACCACAGTTTATTTTCCTCTGAGGGTTTTTTTAAAACCTCCTGCAGCTTTGCATGCTGCAAATCTTTCTCTTTGTTTCCCTTCTCTCCCCGCCCCCGCCCCCGCCCCCGCCCCCGCCCCCGGCCCCGCCCCCGCCCCCGCCCCCGCCCCCGCCCCCGTGGGGATCCAGGAAAAATAGTTTCTAATGGCTGTGAGGTTGGGGGTGGGGGAGCATGCCGCAAAGCCATGGAAATGATTTGAGAACTCTCGACTCCTCAGACCCCTCAGCACCAGAAACTATAAACAGGAAAGCTTGGCAAGAGGGAGAAGAGGGAGCCTCTTCCACTTCTAATGCCCTCAACACGACAGAGAGAACGTTCGGCTTTGGAGCTTGGGGTTAATGGAGAGCAGCTCTCTGGGCAGGTTTCAGAGCTGAAGAATTTTGCTGCAATGGCTGCTGTGAACCTGGTGGAATTTTAGGAAATCCCTTTTGGGGGGGAAACTAGACAAACTTTATATTTTTTGGAGTGTTTGTCTATTACATGTCTATTATGGACTGAGTTGTGCCCCCATCCCCCCCTTCATACATCATACGGGTGTGATGTATTTGGAGAGAGGGTCATTAAGGAGGTGACTGAAGTTAAAGGAGGTCATAAAGGTGGGGCCCTAATCGGACAGGACTTGCGTCCTTATAAGAAGAGGAAGAGAACCAGGAATGCACTTTCACAGAGAAAAGGCCATGTGAAGTCACCGACAGAGGCCGCCATCTGCAAGCCAGGAGGAGTCTACACCAAAAACCAACCCTGTGGACACCTGGACCTCGAACTTCTAGTCTCCAGAACTGTGAGAAAATACATTTCTGCTTTTTAAGCCACCCAGCCTTTGGCATTCTGTTACGGCAGCCCAAGCAGACTGCTCGGATGTTCAACACTGGGAGAAAGGGTTCCTTTCATTTGCATATGTGTGAAGGCACTGGATGCTGATGAAGGTCCAGGCGGGCGAAGACTGGCTAAGGAAATTGGATGTTGGGCCCTGGCTGGTTTGGCTCAGCAGTAGAGCGTCAGCCACAAATGAAAGAGTCACGGGTTTGATTCTGGTCAAGGGCATGTACCTTGGTTGCTTTCATCCCCAGCCCTGGTCGGGGGTCCTGCAGGAAGCAACCAATCGATGTGTCTCTCACATCAATGTTTCTCTCTCTCTCCCTCTCCTACTCTATCTGAAGATAAAAAAAAAAAAAAAGAAATTGGCTGTTGGACTCCAGCAGACTTTGTTCAAGTCCAAGTTGACCACTTACTAGGTGTGTGACCTACAGCAAATTACCATACCTCTGCAAGTGTCTTCATTTGGAGAATAGGAGTAATAGTTTATACCTATGAGATTCTTGTGAAATTAAATGCTTGAATGTAAGTAGAGCATGTCATAGTGGTGGGTGAATAGCACTCTGCAAAGTGCTAGCTCTCACAACGATGCTGGGCCCCATTGCTCATGGTATTTTCAGTTTACAAAGTACTTCCATAACCATCATTTCACTTGATTTTTTTTGTTTGTTTTAATCCTCACCAGAAGATATTATTTTATTTATCTTCAGAAAAAGTGGGAGGCAGGGAGGGAAGAGAGAGATGGAGGGAGAGAGAGATGGAGGGAAAAAGAAACAGAGAGAGACACACACATACAGAGAAACAGCGACGCGAAAGGGACACATCGATAGGTTGCCTCCCATAAGACCCTGACCAGAGCCGGGGACGAACCACAACTGAGGTATGTGCCCTTGGCCAGAATCGAACCCATGACTCATTGGTCCATGAGCTGAGGCTCTAACTGCTGAGCAAAATCAGCCAGGGCTTCACTTGATTTTTACAGCAATCTTATGAGATTAGTTGGGAAGGAAATATTACACCCACTCAAGGGAAGAAGAAACCAAAATTCACAGAGGCCAACAAACTTGCCCGAGCTCAAATTTCTACTAAATTAAATAAATCAAGTCGAGCCAGACGTCAAATTAAGTTCCCTGACTCCGAGTTCAGTGCTTTCCTCCACCGTTCCCTCCCTTCTCCTTCACTTTTCACCAAACATGTCTTGAGTTTCTATCATGTTCCTTTCCCTGGACCTCTGTACTTCTTTTCTTTTTATTTGTTTTGACCTGGGTGCCACGTACATGTGTGTGCTTGTGTGTGCGTGCCCACAGCCGTGCGTCCCGGGCTGTGTCACTCACTGAGGAGGACCCTCTGCCTTGTGTCTCTCCTTACCTGCCAGTCTTTAGCTCAAAGAAGCCAGCATTCCACTTTCAAGGACATATTATAAATAGAACCGTAACAGTAACTCTCTCTCTCATCTGAAAACTGACAACAACCACAGGCAACCAGGACAAAGAGAAGGAGAACAGGGTCAGCGGTAGAGCAGATAATCAATATCTTTAAATGATGTGAGCGCAGAGATTCCCCAAAGAGAGGTGAGAGAGCTCGAAGCGACAGCCTGAGCGAGCTGGGCTCTTCCAGGGAGCGAGTGGTAGGGGTCGTTGAAAAAGCAGACATCACAATTTTTATGTTTGGAAACATGTCAAAAATCTTTCTTATTCTCACAGTACAAACCACAGAAATGAAGGGTCTGTGGAATCTCCTTGACCCTAGAAGCTGTGCAGGAGTTGAAATGGGTCCCAGCGAAACAGGAGGTAGGTTCTGAATTGTGAAGTGAGATCATTACCTGCATTTTTGGCCATTTGGGACACGACTTTTAAAAGCTGAGAAACACTCTTCTGCAGCCTGCGTGAGAAGCAGGACCTCACAGCTGGAAGTGTGAGTGCCTGAAAGGTTTCCACAGAGTCTGAAAAGACCATCAAATCCAACTCCCCTGTTTCACCGGTGAGGCAACTGATGTGGGGAGAAGTCACTGCATGAAAGTAACAGAGCCAGACACGCCTTGCACGTTCCCCGCTTCACCCTGAAGGTGAGGGGAGACCCCGAAAGACCAGGATCTCTGAGAGGTTACCCTCTTCTAATATGGGGAGTGAAGAGGTACCTTGAAGAGGCTGCGACCAGTCCCAGGACACTGGCTCAACAGGCGGGAAGGAAGAGGCGGGGGGCTGCGGGAGCACGGAAGTGGCTCACGCCTGCTGTTCCGGGTGTTCCCAGAGTCCACGCTTCTTCAGGTGGGTCCGAATCTGGTCCTGTTCCTCCCTGATGCTCACCATAACCCAGATCCCGAGCCGACCCCACTGAGATCCTGATCCTCACCTTGACCCAGACACGCACATGCCTCTCTTCTTGACTTAACTCGGACCCTTAAATTGAACCTCACACTGGCTCTCACTATTAATGCTCAGCCTGACCCCGAACTCAATGCTGAAAAAGCTCCTCACCCTGAACCTCATTCTCACCCTGACCCTATCTTCATCCTGACCCTTACCTTCATCTGATCCTTACTTTCATTCTGTCCCTGAACCTTACTTTGAAACACACTAATCTAACCTTGACCCTGCCCTTCATTTGGATCCTAACCCTTACCCATGTCCTATCTTGACTCTTACCTTACCCGTGTCCTACCTTGACTCTTTTTTTAAAAAATTCTCACCCAAGGATATTTTTCCATTTTATCTTCAGATAGAATGGGGAGAGAGACAAAGAAACATCAATGTGAGAGAGACACATCAATTGGTTGCCTCCTGCACGACCCCAACCAGGGCTGGGGATCAAACCTGCAACCCAGGTATGTGCCCTTGACTGGGAATTGAACTTGTAACGCTTCGGTCCATGGGCTGACGTTCTAACCACTGAGCAAAACTGGCCAGGGCCTACCTGGACTCTTACCTTGACGCAGATCCTTACACTGACCTTAACTGTGACACTGACCTTCATCTTCACCCTGACCCTGATTTTTACTCACTAACCCTTATCATGACCCTCATTCTAACTTTCTCACGGACCTTGAACCTGACCCTGAATCTTACCCTCATTCTGACCCTAACATTGATCCTGAACCTTATCCTGTACTTTACCCTTCACAAGACTCTGGGCCACACCCCAGGTGTGACTGAAACACTGAATCTGATGCTTATTCTGAATTTGACGCTCATCCTCACTCTCACCACAACCCTGATGCTTACTCTGACCCTTACTCTCACTCTGACTGTGTCCCTGACACTTAAGCTGACCCTGACAACCTCACTTTAAACCTCACCCTAACTCTGTCACGTAGACTGTCCCACCCTGACCCTCACCATGACCCTGATGAACATATGACCCAGACCCTAACCCTGACCATCATCCTAACAGGAGCACTGACTCGCCCCTGACCCTGACCATCACCCTGTCACACTGACCTGAACTCCACCCTCACCCTGAACCTCACCTCAATCTTGACACTTACCCTTGTCTGATCACGATCTTCACCCTTACCATTACCCTGACTATGACAAAGACCCTGGCGTTCATGATGACCATCAACTGATTCTTCTTTTACCCCCCTTACTCTTTTCTGCATGCATACTAACCCTTACTCTACTCTCACCCTAGCCCCGAGCCTCACACTGACCTTGTCCTGACCACTGAGCCAAATTGGCCAGGGCAGTAGACATTCCTTTTTGTCACTTAAGCTTTTTGGATAAATACTTAAGCTTTTTGGATACTCTTCAACCATACTCTTAGTGATTCCGAGGATAGCCCTAACCTATTTTATTTTGTTTAATGTTTAAATGCTGTCATGGAGTTAAATTCACCCTTTAGACATAGGCAACTTCCAGAAATTAAATCAGTTCGGATGACTAGTGTAATTGTTCTCACACAGTCTTGCCAACTAAACAAAAAATACAAATGCAAATACTGATAGTATTTGTGCTTTTGGGGTAGTCCACAAATACAGAATCATTTAGAAACAAAGGTGTTTCTAACCTTGAAAAACCTATACAAACTGGGTAAGTCATTAAAGAACTTTTAGCCCTGGCCGGTTTGGTTCAGCGGTTGGAGCATCGGCCTGCGGTCCGGAGATTCCCACTAAGGGCATGTACCTCGGTTGCAGTTTGTCCCCAGCCCTGGTTGGGTTGTGAGAGTGGCGACCTCTCGATGTGTCCCTTTCACGTCGATGTTTCTTTCTCTCTCTCTCCCACTCTATCTGAACAAAAAATATATATAAAAAAAGAACTTTTAGATACTTTGCTATTACCTAAGAACATAGCTATAATAAAAATAAAAAGTCAAAGATGAAGACCTAGAATCTCACAGTAATGCATTGGCTGACCACTATGTTAAACAAACAATACTAACACAGTCCTAGATAAATACTCTTAAAATCACACAGACAAGAAAAGTCTTGGAGAAATTCAAAGAGGCTGTTATTAACTGTCAGAAACAAGTCTGTAATTTAACTTAGAATGCTTATTACATCTTAGGAAGGCCAACTGATTATACTAAAACACTTGAAAATGATTTTAACAAAAATTCTTCATATTACCCATGAACAAAGATAAATCAGGAACAATATTAAAACAACACTGATGGTGGCCTGATTTTAGATGCAGATGCCAAGGATGTTTTCCAAGCAAGTCTTATCTTCTAACCACACAATCCGGATAAAATGGTCAAGGTGAGTTATGGATGGGAACCAAGGGTCCTAGGGCTGTTTAAATACCTCCAAATAGACTTCATTCAAATACATTTTGCATTGAATTAGACACATGTTCAATTTATGGTGCAATTATTCTCAGGGCACATTGAAGTTGGGAAATCTATGCCCATACCCGGGGGAGAAGAAGGTGGCTTGTTTTGTTTTCCCACCTGGGGAATTTCCAGTTACCTTTCTAATGACAGAGACACTGATTTCACTAGTACCATTATTAAGTAGTCCTTTTACACAAAAGCTTCACTGTTTTTATCTGTAAGTCCTCAAGAACAATAGAAATAAACTAATGGAGTTCTAAAACTAAAATTAACATTGCACAGCAAAGGAAACCATTAACAAAATGAAAAGACAACCCACTGAACGGGAGAACATATTTGCCAATGGTACATCTGATAATGGGTTACTAGCCAAAATTTATAAAGAACTTATAAAACTCAACACCAAAAAAAACCCAAACAATCCAATTAAAAATGGGCAAAGGACCTAAGTAGACACTTCTCCCAAGAGGACATACAGAGATGGCCAAGAGACACATGAAAAGAGGCTCAACATCACTAATCATCAGAGTAATGCTAATTAAAACCACAATGAGACTCCACCTCACACCTGTCAGAATAGCAATCATCAATAAATCAACAAAAAGCAAGTGTTGGTGAGGATGTAGAGAAAAGAGAACCCTTGTGCACTGTTGGTGGAAATGCAGATTGGTGCAGCCACTGTGAAAAGCCATATAGAGTTACCTCAAAAAAATTAACAACGGAACAGCCTTATGACCCAGTGATTCCAATTCTGGGAACTTATCTGAAGAAACCCAAAACACTATCTGGAAGAATATACATACCCCAATATTCATTGCACTGTTATTTACAATAGCCAAGACTTGGAAGCAGCCCAAGTGTCCATCAGTAGATGATTGGATAAAAAAAGCTGAGGTTCATTTACACAATGGAATACTACTCTGCCATAAAAAGGAAGAAAATTTTACCCTTTGTGACAGCATGGATGAACCTGAAGAACATTATGCTAAGTGAAATAAGCCAGTCAGAGAAAGACAAGTACCATATTATTTCACTCATATGTGGAATTTAATGAACAAACTGAACTACCCAGCAAAAGAGAGCCAGACTCATAGATGGAGAGCAGGCAGACAGCTGGGGGTGGGGGTGGTGTGAAGAGATTGAGCAAAAAAGAAAAAAGGGGGGGGGGGCTCCTGGACCTGGACAGCAGTGTGGGAATGGAGATTTCGTCAGGGTGCAGGGGGCGGGGTGGAGTGGAAGGGAACAGGTGGAGGTGGTAGAGGGCATAGAGGGGATAAAAGGTGATGGAAAAAACAAATTAAAGCAAACGAACAAACCAACGAAAACACCTTTGAACGCCTGGTACCCAAACCACCATTGGCTTTCAGATCTGTATCCTTTCTGGGGTTTTATTCTTCAAGGGTGAATCTTTCTGAAGAGACAAGTGGTTGGACCTGGGGGGTCTACTCGGGGTTCCCCTGCCTCCTGCACCTTCCTGAAGGGAGAGAGCTGCAGCAGACCTTCACCTGCGTCACCGGCGCCCCGGCGGACTGCAGGTTTTACACCACCAGCGTCCTTTGCAACTTAATTCTTGTGGCATACATCACCCTCCCACTGCTCCCCAGCGCGTGCCCGCGGGCAGGCGGCGTGGCACTTCTGGCAAAGGTAGAGAGGAGCCCCTGCCCCTGGACACTCTATCCAGAACCTGGGACACGCAGGAGTAACTGGGGCTGGAACTCCCGCTGCCATCCCCGACCCTGGCAATACAACGACCTGGGGGAGAAAAGCCCCGCCTCACGGCTGAGCAGCTCGGACTCACTCCAGTTGCCCTGGCAGCTAATAGCTGTTCTCCAGGGGCGAGCGTGAGGCAGCCCTTGGCAGCCCCAGCTCGGGGAGGATGGGTTGCCGAGATCTATTGCATCCCCCGCCTCTTTTCTCAAAGGGAAGAACCACAGGAGGGCAGGTTGGGCCTTAGGTAAACATTGGCTTCCAACCACCTGTTCCTTCAAAGATGTGCGTGTGCGCGGGGCAAGGCCACGGCGCAGGTCGGCAGGGTGGCACCGCGCGGTCCGGGGCGCGAGCGCGGGGGCTCTCCACCTGCTGGTGATGTAGTCCGTCTTTTTGGGGGTGAATTAAGGTCTGCGATGGCATTTCAAAATATGAACAAGCCCCACCGGTGTGGCTCAAGGGGTCAGCCGGTGGGATTCCCCGTCAGGGCACATGCGGGCTCATCCCCAGTAGGGGGCGTGCGGGAGACGGCCGCCGATGTTTCCACGATGTTTCTGTCTCCTCTCCCTGAAATCAATAAAAACATATTTAAAAAAAAAAAACAAAAAAAAAAACACTATATGAACAAATAAAATTATGTCAGGGCTATCCAAGAGAGTCCTAACAGAATGCTTGAAGAGCATGCAAAAAAGCAGTGAGAATTAAGAATAATTTGATGACAAAAGAAATCTCAACTGATTTGGACATAAAATAACTCCGATTTTTATGTGAAAGACCAAAATCCTAATTTATTCCTTTGACTCATTACTTATGTAATAAATTGGTAAAATAACTACTGATATACACTGATATTGATACATATTTATTTGTGTGAATTTAAGCATGCATACATATACAAACATTTTATGGTGATAATATAAAATTTCTGACCATTGCTTTACAATACAATTATCCTGTGCACAGATCTGTATATCTCTGCAATTCGTATACCCAGCCTAATCAACATTTATATTAGTTAGTATCTTCAATTACAGTAATCAATTCTTTCTCTAGACATAAAAGTCACTCAGAGGACAGACAGTTTAAAATCAGACAGCTTTTATTTGTTTAAATAAGCATTTATCTCCTATTATTTTAAAATTATGAAAAAAAAAAAGGTGCTCTAACCCTGCCCACTGGCTCCGCAGTTGCTGTGCACATCAACTTATCATTGAGTCAAAGACCCCAGGACATACCTGTGATCAAATAACTTTGTCTTATTACTGGTTGCATTGAAAGAGAATATACACCTCTGGGACCTATTGGGTGTCTGAGGAAGAGGGTGTTTAAAAAGTAACTACTGTAGCCCTGGCCAGTTTGGCTCAGCGGTTAGAGCATCAGAACTCAGACCAAAGAGTGAAGGTTAGATTCCGGCCAAGGGCACAGTACCTAGGTTGCGGTTTGTCCCCACTCACCCTGGTCGGGGTCCTGTGGGAGGCAACCAGTTGATGTGTCTCTCTCACATCTATGTTTCTATGTGAAAATAAATGGGAAAATCCTCAGCTGAGGATTTAAAGAAAGTATCTATTGTAGAATCAGGCCTTTTGTTGGATGATTTGAGGGAGTGAGGGTTTGCTCTAACTTGGGTTCTGTTAGAAAGTGGGGCCAATTCGATGACTGGGTACTTGGTGGATACCAAACACATAATTTGGTAATAATATCAAGTTTGTAACTACAAATTTAAAATATAATTTGTCAGTGTGTTAAATAAAACAACATATATCATACTGAATTTATTATGTGAGTGAACTGCAATAACTTTTTAAAGTAAACAAATAGAGAGTCGGTAGGTGCTCTCTGTGTAATTCTGTACCAGGTATAATCAACCAGCTACATTGTTATCTTCAACTGAAGTAGTCTCTTTTTTTCTGTAGACACAAGTGACACCTAGAGGACAAAAAGGTAAAAATGGTCCAGGTAAACTTTTATGAGAATTATCTCATATTAATTAAAATTTTTGAGAAGGCAAATACAAACATATAGTAAGAAGTAGTATTGAAAACACATTCACATTAATTCACTGATATTTAAAAAAATAAGGGGTCAATTAAAAGTATGGCTAATAAACAATATTTTATGTTTATTTTCCTTTTTTAAAAAAGATTTTTAAATTGATTTTTGGGAGAGAGAGGAAGGGAAAAGGAGAGAGACAAACAGTGATGTGAGAACAAAACATCCACCAGCTGCCTCCTGCATGCCCCCCATCAGGGACGGAGCCTGCAATCTGGGCATGCGCTCTGACAGGGAACCAAACCAGCAAACTTTCGGTGCATAGGACTACCTCCAACGAGCTGAGCCACACCAGCCAGGACTACATTACTTTTTTAAAAGTAATATGTGCCTTTGTAATTAATGTGTTTTTCTGTCTTATGTTTATCACAGTTTACTCTAAGGAGCAATATAAACTTTCTTATGCAAGGAATGTCTGGGGCTGAGTGGGTTTGTACCAATATGAATTGTTTTCCATACTACTTCTTATTTCCCTAAACTGAAACATATGTAAGATTTATGTGAGAAAAAAACCAAAAAACAAAACAGAACTCAGAAATGTACTACATTTCAATGGCTCTTTTTTTCCTATGAGTTAGAACAAGGTAAAGGTAATAAAAGCTATACACGTGGAAATGAGCTAATATTTACACATTTTTCTCAGCAGTAACTTCTCATTAGGACTTAAAACAAATGTGGTTGCAAATTGTATGTATGTTTGCAGAAATATATATCCGTGTAAAGAATAAATCAAGCTCAGAATCAGGCATTTGTTTCTAAAGAAAATCTTCGGAATGCACAGAGGAACCCAGTGTGTGGCACGCTGGTATTTTCTGTGAAATATTCTGCCATAATACCCTTTACTGGGGGAGCATGTTGGAATGATCATTACATAGATAATTCAGTTGGATATTTACTAGCTCCGAAATGAAACCTGCCTTGACTAGAGAAAGCAAGAAATTTGCTCCCAAGATGCTTACTGATGCACGGCCCCATAGCTCTCTGGCTCACCCGAGTTCACCTGTAGCTGTTGGTAAACAGACCCTTATACACTGACAATATCTCAAGTCAGGATATCTCTCGTCCTCTACCTGGGTGCTCTCTCCTACACTATGGGTGCTTTGTAAGCACAATCTAGGTATGTGGACAAACAAATTCACTCTGATAGGGAGATTCCACATCGTTTCTCAGAGGTTCCCCAGGAGAGTTGAACCCCAGTTGCCTGTACCACTAATCTGCTATTTTATGCATAACTATCCCCTTTTGCCCCCTTTCCTGTCTCACTTTTCCCACATTCTTATGTGTGTTTTTATGGATAGCCCCCCCACCCCCGCTACCCCTCCCTAATAAACTATCTGCACCCAAGGCTTTGTTTCAGGCTCTATTTTAGAATAAACCCAAATCAAACAGATGCTGTGAGGAACAAATGACCCTAGGTGATTCTGTAATGTGAGTACATTTAAATATTTATTAAATGAATGAACAGATGAATCTTCAACAGGACAATGGGCTGCCTCCATTCATCAGGAAGGTGGGAAGCAAGAAGAAAAAGTTAATCAGTAAGTTCCATACCTCAAACTGCATGTGTGACAATGTGACAGAAAACTCAACTATCCCTCATGTGTGCAATAAAGCATGCTCAATTCCAGATGCAAACAAATGCTGCTTTCTATAGCACTGACATAGTTCACGTAGTAATTTTTGAGTTGGGAGAAGTATAAGCCCCTTTCTATTTATGCTATAAAATGTCCCTCCACCCTTCAAATACCCTTCAAGCTCTTAATAAAATACCTGCAACACTCCAATTCTGATCTTGAATGCAAAGCTTTGAGATAATCTAGCTTTGGAATGATTATGAATGCATCTGCTTGCTAACCATAGAAAGATATAAGACTCTGAGGACAGGGAATTAGAAATCCACTTCTTTGTTCTTTAAAATCATTCCTTTATCCCTGAGCCTCAACAATGCTTTTTTTCTCTCTCTCTAATTTGAGGAGGAATACATGTGCAAAGAGTGTGAAATTAACACAGTGCATGCACAATCTCAATAATCATGAAAACCTTCATTGTACATCGGTATCCTCATTCAATTAGTGAAATGTTAAAACACTGTTGCATAGCACAATCTAACCTTTTAACCATGTAGAAACACAAAATAAACAGATAAAAATTTAACATTAAGCCCTGGTTGGTTTGGTTCAGTGGTTAGAGTGTCAGCCCGTAGACCAAAGACTCGCGGGTTTGATTCCAGTCAAAGGCACATACCTCGGATGCGGTTTGTCCCCAGCCCTGGTTGGTGTCATGTGGGGAGGCAGCAAGTTGATGTATCTCTCGCATTGATGTTTCTGTCTCTCACCATCCCTCCCACTTTAATCCTCCTGTTCCATACTCTTCCCTACTGCCTACCCCCAAGGGGAGTACTCCACAGTGTTACTCTTTGCAGTCAACTAACTGTCTAAAATGTGGAGCAAGAGGAGTGGTTTGACACATTCATGGTAACCATGTTACAAGCATCCTCACTTTGCATTATTGTGCACAGGGCAGACACGCTAATTAATTGCTGAAACAGCATCACGGTCCTCAGCAGAATGCTTCCAGCAGCCATTAGCAATCAGAGTTGGTGCAAGAAAGTCATTCCTTCAACTCGTTTACTGTTGTAGTCACTGTTTGACTCCAGGAATAGAGTGATGAAAAGACAATGTTCTTGATGACATGATACAGTGGTGAACAAAACAGATAATACCTTTGCTTTTCCTGGGGTCTCAGCATTTTAATAAGTGCTTTGAAAACAGAAAATCTAAAATAACCCTCCAGAAATAAATGGTAGAGGTATTTTTGGCTGCGTACTCTATCAAATAACTATTCTTGATATTTTAATGTAAACTTCCAGCTCTCAGGACAGCAATTCTACCATCGCATCATTAAGCCAATTATCTCACTATTGATAACAATTCAGATACAGGGGAAGAAGGTAAATAAATTAGTAGAGTATTTCTTTCCCCTCTTCTTTCCAACTTGCTGCCTGCCTCCTGTGTGCTAGGTGCTAAGGTGTGAGGATTTCCAGCTGGTCGGGTTTCCTTCTCTGCTGCTGCAACGCCCACAGTGTGATGAGGACGTGGGATCGTGAACAGATGAACTGAGAGTAACACTGGAGTACTCGGGCCTGGACGCACTGTGTCAGCCGAGCAGGCTGCGTCCAGCATGTAATCACTCCACTGAAGACCTGCTGCTGCAGATGTCCTGGAAGTGATAATATACTGCTTTATGAACTACACCACAGATAATTACCGTCTTTAAAGTAATCCATCTTTTCTTTTTTTTTCTCTAGACGGCCAGACAACAGAAAGTTAAAAACCATCCTGGTAATTTTTTAGAAGCACTTACGTCTTATTATTTTAAATATTAAAAAGAAAAACCAAAGATATATATATACAAGCATCTAAAGGCATTTTTATACTTTATTATTCTACTGGCATTTTAAGAAATAAGGGTGAATTAGTTTGTCGCTTCCTGGCTACCTTGGCAGCTCCTCTGTGTGGGGGCCATCCCGCAGCTGAGGCAGGAAGATGGAAATGCCGCTGGTGTCAATCATGTGTTATGAAAGTAGAAAGTACAGCCTTGGCCGGTTTGGCTCAGTGGTTGGAGCATCAGCCCATGGACCAAAGAGTCACAGGTTCGATTCCAGTCAAGGGCACATACATTGGTTGCAGTTTGATCCCTGGCCCTGGTCGAGGTCGTGCGGGTGGCAACCAATCTATGTGTCTCTCTCACATCAATGTTTCTCTCTCCCTCACATTCTATCTGAAGATAAATGGGAAAATATCCTCTGGTGAGGATTAAAGAAAGAAAAACGTGGAAAGTACAGGCCTGGGCACAAACAGACTCAAAATGATCAAACAAGGTAAAGCGACACTGGTCATCCTCGCCAGCAACTGTCCAGCCCTGAGGAGATCTGAAATAGAGTACTATGCCATTGTTGAACAAGACGGGTGTCCATCACTGGCAATAATACTGAATTTGTCACAGTGTGTAGAGAATACTAGAGTATGCACAAGGCTACCACTGATCCAGCTGATTCTGATATCATTAGAAACATGCAGAACAGCTCTGGCCAGTTAGCTCAGTGTTTAGAGCATTGGCCCAAGAACCAAAGATTGCAGGTTCAATTCCGGTCAAGGGCATGTACCTTGGTTGCGGTTTGGTCCCCAGTCCTGGTTGGGGTCATGCAGGAGGCAGCCAATCAATGTGTCTCTTTCACATCTATGTTTCTCTCTCTCTCTCTCACCAACTCTATCAGAAGATAAATGGAAAGATATCCTTGGGTGAGGATGAAAAAGAGAAAGAAAAAGAAAAAGAAAAAGAAAAAGAAAAAGAAAAAGAAAAAGAAAAGGAAAAGAAACATGCAGAACAAACTGGTGAAAAGTAAATCATGCAAAATTGTTCTGGCCAGAGCTTGCTTTAAGAAAAATAAATAGATGAATAAAAAAATAAATAGACCACCACCCCCTTTGAAGCTCCAGCCTCCTATCCCTTTCCTTAGCTCAGGGTGATGGCAGGGATTCCAGGATGCTGCGGAGCTGCTGCAGGCTCCGGCCCCTTGCTCCCAACACTGGACCGGACCTGCGGCTAAACTGCAGAACTTTGGCTTGAAAAATCAGTGAAGTGTAACTGCTATGAAGTCTTGTGAGCAGGGAATGCGGAAAGGCACTGGCCAGAACTATTAACTGACAAGTATTGTTATGTAAGCAAAGGTACAGGTGAGACGCCCTGGTTGAAAAAAATCGAAGCTAATGCCCTGGCCGGTTTGGCTCAGTGGTTAGAGCATCGGCCTGCAGTCCAGAGAGACCCGGGTTTGGTTCCTGCTAAGGGTACGTACCTTGGTGGCAGTTTGTCCCCGGCCCTCGGGCCCTCGTTGGGTTGTGCGGGAGGCAGCCACTCGATGTGTCCCTTTCACGTCGATGTTTCTCACTCTCTCTCTCTCTTTCCCTCCCACTCTATCTGAACAAAAAATGGAAAAATGTCCTCGGGTGAGAATAAAAAAAAAGAAACAAATTGAAGCTAAGACCTTAAGGTTATTTGCCAGGCTGATCAGGGCCCTTTTTTGAAAAAATTCTCACCTGAGAATATTTTCCCATTTATTTTCAGATAGAGTTAGAGGGAGAAAGAGAGAGGGAGAAAGAGAGAAACATTGATGTGAGAGGGACACATTGACTGGTTGCCTCCCACATGACCCTGACCAGGGCCAGGGACAAAATCGCAACCGAAGTACGTTCCCTTGGCCAGAATCAAACCCACCACTCATTGGTCACTGGCTGATGCTCTAACCATTGAGCAAAGCCATCCAGGACTGATCAGGGACCTTTTACTCCACCCCATTAATCAGGGGACTGGTTCTGTGCCAATTATGGAATAAATGGGATAAAGGGACCTTGTCCATGTACATACTTTGGACTCTAATACCTAACTTAGACCCCAGAACAATTTTTAAAATATCTGAGAAGGCTGACAGGCATAGCAGAGGATGTTGGCTTTGTCCTACTAAACCTTACCAAAATTTAGGGGATATCAATAAATTGCCTGCTTGAACATGGACAAAGGAAGGGTTACCCACTCTATCCAGGCATCTTCTCTGCATGGCTCCACAGGCCCCATGAGACTGGGGGAACAGGCAGGGATGGCAGGTATTCAGACACTCCAGGGGACAAATACACTGGACAGCAAACTCAGAAGAGTCCCATCTTTACAACGGCTGGTGGGGCTAGAAACACTGCAGTTTTGCTCCAGCGGGGTCTTTGTCAGGAAAAACGGGTCAGTAACTGGTGGCATGGTTGCCTAAATAGTATAGAAGTGTACTGGAAAGTATAAGAACTCCCTCCTTGGTACAGGGAAGGAGGGGTCAAAGGCAAAGGAGGTTTTAAGTTAAATATGAATAGAGATGTCAGGAGGGGCTCAGGAGACCAGCACAGAGTTGAGTCCCCTGCCTGAGTGGGGTAAAATCCATTTCCAGGGCATCCTGATCAATCATAAGGCGACCCTCAGGATAAGGGGTAGACATGTCCACAGGTAACTGCAGCCAGGAATTGGGTTACACAGTAAGACCAGTTAATTCTGGAAACCCAGGCCTGAGAAGGGACACCTTCACCAGGCGGTGGAAACGACATGGGGGAAGGAACAGGGATGCCCCTCTGTCCTCTGATCTCCTGTATTGTCTTCCAGATGGGTAACCAAAATTCAATACCATGTGATTCACCTCTGGGATGCATCCTAAAGGACTGGGGAAAATTTAACCCTTAGAGCTTAAAAAGAAAAAGATAAATTAGGACGTGGGGAAGTCTGGCTCAGACATGGAAGCCTAAATTATAATACAATTTTACAACTCGGCTTATTCTGTAGAAGGCAGGGCAAGTGGACTGAAATACCATGTGTCCAGGTCTTCATGGCCCTGAGAAATCATTCCAAATGGTACAAGAACAGTAAGATAGGTCCTGCCCTGGTAGCAGCCATAGCAACGGGGGAACTAAATCTTGGGGCGAATGCCTGTTTCCATCCATGGTGCCCCATCAACCAGCTGCCCCAGAACTAGCGCCACCCTGTACTGAATCAACCAGTCAGGGAAGAATAAACAATAAATTCCAAAGACAAGCAGAGAATACCACCTCACCTCTTCCCTTTAAGGGAAGCCCCAGATTAGGGAATAATAAGAATTCAGGTTCCATTTAGCGTACAAGACTTGATGGGCATAAGGACAGGTTGGGGAGTTTTACAGATGACCTTGGCAAATTTATCCAAGAATGGAGGAAGCTCACCTTAATGCATGGCTTATCTTGGGGGGATGTTAATGGAATCCTCCAAGAAGCCCTGACCACCTCAGAAAATGATAGCATTAAGGGAAAGGCATCAGCCTGTGCAAATGAGGTCCATACACAAATGCCAATTAGCCACCAGAAACAGAGGCCATCCCCTATTCTAATACTAACAGGGACTATGATTCAGAGGGTAAAGAATGGACCAGAGATCACATGTTTTCTTGCCTCTTGCAGGGAATGAAAGCCTTCCAAAAGAAACCAGTTAATTTTAGTAAGCTGGCAACCATTGGCCAAGGACCTCAGGCGAACTCAATAGCCTTTTTAGGAAGGTTGTGGGATCCTGAAGATTCTGCAGGAAAAAAATAGTATTAAAAAACAAATTCATGTCCTGGCTGGTTTGGCTCAGCAGTTAGAGCATCGGCTTGTGGTCCAGCGAGACCCGGGTTCGGTTCCCGCTAGGGCACGTGCCTCGGTTGCAGTTTGTCTCCGACCCTGGTTGGGTCGTGCCAGTGGCGACCACTCGATGTGTCCCTTTCACGTTGATGTTTCTCTCTCTCTCCCTCCCATTCTAGCTGAACAAAAAATGGAAAAATGTCCTCGGGTGAGGATAAAAAACAAAAACAAAAACAAATTCATGACTCAGTCAGCCCAAAATATTAGAAGAAAATTACAGAAGTTAGGAATGGGATTGGCGACTCCCATGCAGGATATACTAAAGGCGGCCTCCTTGATGTTCAAGGGACCAAGAAGGAAGGAGAGGACCCTAGAGAGGGAATAACGCAAGGAGGAGAGGCAGGCTCAGTTAATAGCCACTCTGCAAGGGCAATAACCTCAAGGTGCACAGAAGGAAAAACCCAGGGGTTCTCTCTCTGGTAATTGTCATAAACGTGGAAAGCTTGGGTTCCAGAAGTGGAATGCCCCAGGTCGAGGCCTCCCCCAAAACCATGCCCCTATGCCAAAAGTCCAGACATGGGGAAAGAGACTGCCCCGAGGGCTGAAGGGACCCTAGGTCCACGCCCTCGAATGCCATGGCTCTACACTGGTGGGGCCTTACTCTCCAGTCGGCCCCCACGAGGAACATCACCATCAAAGGGACAGAGCCAAGGATAACCCTTGAAGTGGCAGGAAGGCCTATTAATCTTCTTTTAGATATAGGAGCTGTCTTCTCTGTGCTGACCTTCTGTAAGGGACCCTCTCTTCTGATAGCACTATCATACAAGGAGTACATGGCACACCCTGGGCAAGACATTTTACCCCACCTTTAAACTGCCTCTGGAGCGTGATCACTTTTACACACTGATTTTAGTTCAAGGCAGAGTGCCCTACCTTTTTATTAGGCAGAGATATTTTGAGTAAAATTGGGACTCAAGTAATTTTCTCTCTAGGTACTGAGGAGCAGTTCCCATTATGGCATTATTTGTTAAGAGAGGAGCAACTGAAACCAACATCTATAAGGAACAAGAAATGAATACCCAAGTATGGGCAATAGGAAGTCTGGGATGGGCTCATAGAGCTCACCTGGTTACAATGAAATTAAAGGGTCCAACCAATTTCCCTAATAGAAGCAATAGTCCATAAATTCAAGGCCATGGAAGGGCTACAGAAAGTTATCACTACGTTCCTTGGTCATGGGTTGTTAGTAGCTTGTAATTCTCCCTGTAACATTCCCATCTTTCCTATTAGAAAGGTGGGACCTACAGATGAGTTCAGGATTTAAGGGCTATCAATGAGTCCATCATCTCATACTTCCAGTAGTACCCAACCCTCACACTATCTTGGGACAAATTCCTTCCCAAACCCAATGGATCTCTGTACTAGGTTTAAAAGAAACTATCTTCTCATTCCCTTGGACCCTGTTTCTATTTGCTTTTGAATGGGCAGATTTACAGCGACATAAACAACAACTGACCTGGAGAGTCCTCCCTCAGCGATTTGGAGACAGCCCACATTTGTTTGGACAAGCATCTGCAGAGGACTTAAGGGACCTATCACTGGAGGGGGGCAGCTACGTAATCTAATATGTAGATGACCTACTTATCGGTTCCCCCCATGGAGGAACTAGGCTGTAAACATGTACTATAGACCCTAAATTTCCTGACAGACATGAAGTATAACATATGCAAGAATAAGGCTCAGATACTACAACAAAAACTAGGATGTTTAGGCCTTATATTAACTCCTGAGAAGAGAATACTATCCCCAAATAGGATACAGGCCACTTTAGACCTTCTTGAGCCCACCACCCAGAAACAGCTACAAGTGTGTTTAGGATTAACAGGACAATGCAGATTACGGATCCTACGATATGGGGAAAAAGCCAGACCCCTCTTCAAAGCTCTAAAGCAGTGGTTCTCAACCTTCCTAAGGCCACAACCCTTTAATACAGTTCCTCATGTTGTGGTGACCCGCAACCATATAATTATTTTTGTTGCTACTTCATAACTGTACTTTTGCTACTGTTGTGAATCATAATGTAAATATCTGATAGGCAGAATGTATTTTCATTGTTACAAATTGAACAGAATTAAAGCATAGTGATTAATCACAAAAACAATATGTAATTATACATTGTGAAATATTTATTTCTAATCACAAATAAGTAAAATTTTGTCTTGAAGCATGGTGTAGCATGGGTGACAGTCTTAATATAACAAGAGTAAACTGCATTGGTACATTTTGTGACAGTATGCATAAAAAGCCAATGTCAGTGCAATGGTTGAGATTGCTTCTTTCTCACCAGATCAGAAATTCTCGGGGCAGTCTTTGCAAGAGCACAACGAAGATCATCTTCCACAACAAGTCTACTTCTGTATTTAGACTTGATAACCAACAAGCTGGAAAACCCTGTTTCACAAAGATATGTTGTTGGAAATGGAAGAAGAAGGTGCAACACAGTCTCAGACAGAACAGGATATGACTGGAAACACTTGATCCAGAATTTTGAAACTGGCATTGTAGAGAAATCAGTTCTCAGTGCATCGCTGTTAATAAGTTCAATGAACTCCTCTTGTGCTGTCTCATGAACATTTTCAACTTTGACTGTGAATGGGCTTCTGGCAAGTGCAAATGGGGTGTCAGGTAGATTTAGAAAGTACGATGAAATTTCATCTGCAAGCATGTGCAAGTGCTCTTTCACAGAAATTATCATCGTAATCCTTTTGTCTGGTTCAATGTCGTGTTTCTCAAGAAAGCAGATAAGGTAGGCAACATGTGAATTTTATTTTCATCCAATTTTTTTGCCAAAGCTGAAGTTTCATTTGGAATGATCGGATCTTTTCAGACAAATCGAGGCATGTTGCATTTGGTCCTTGCAGTGATAAATTTAACTCATTCAAGATGGCAAAGATGTCAACCAACTAAGCTATTTTCTGCAGTTCACCTTTATTGCTGAAAAGTGCTTCAGACTGCGGTCTTGCTTCTGATTAAAAAACATTTTGAGCTCATCACAAAGCTCAAAAACACGTTTTAAAACTTTTCCTGTCGACAACCATCTCACTTCAGTGTGAAATAGCAGAGCATTGTTCGGCGCATCCAGCTCGTTGCACGGTTGCAAAAACAGTCGACTGTTGAAAGTGCTTGCCTTTACAAAATTGACAGAGCTTATGACGCTTTTCATTACTTCTTGTAACTCTTGTGGCAGCGTCTTTGTTGCTAATACTTGCCAATAAATCATACAGTGAGTTCCGATGACTTTTGATGACTCATTCAGTACCAAACGTTGAAATCCAGATTGACATCCTAGCATAGCTGGAGCACCATCTGTGCAAACACCACAAACCTTTTCCCAAGAGATCTTATGCTCTTTCAGAAATGAACCAACTGTGTCAAATACATCACATGCAGTGGTTGTCGCTTCAAGAGGTTTGCAAAAAAGAAACTCATCTTTAAAGTCTCCATCAATGATATACCTGACATATACCAGTAACTGTGAACGCAGTTAGCAACGTCTGTAGATTCATCAAGCTGGATGCTAAATATTGGAAGTGGATTACCCGATCAAGAATATCAGCAGACATGTCATCTATTCTTCTGCGAACAGTGTCGTTAGATAAGGAAATTGCACTCAATTTCGTAACAAATTCGTCTCCGATCATAACTCGGACAATGTCTTTGGCCGCTGGTAACAGTAAATCCTCAGCAATGGTGTGAGGTTTCATTGCTCTGGCGATTCTGAGTGCCACCAAGTATAAAGCTTCAATGGCTGCTACGTTTTGTTTGTGGTATCTGCCACCAGTGTCAAGTCTGGCTTTCTTGAGTCCATCAGCTTTGCTTCTAAAATAGTTGGTATTCTTGCCGGCAAAGCTCGGATGCTTGCTATCAAAATGGCATTTTAGTTTGTTCAGCTTTATAGATTCGGCTGATAGAACTTCACGACAAATAACACATTGTGGTTTCTCAATTCCTGCTGGAATTATTGAGGTAAAACCATACTGTAAAAAATCCTCACTATATTTTCTTTTCTTAACGTTCTTCTCTACAAGATCCATTGACGTGGGATGGTTTGCTAATGAAAATAATATATAACAATAGCTTTAATAATACAAAAGATGATACATGGCATAGTTTAGTCAATACAGTTCATTAAAGTTTCCTATGAGTTACCATTCTCTGTGTTGTTGTTTTGGTTTTTTTTTTTATATACTTGTTACTATCACGAGGGGGCAGTATTCACATCAACCACAGCTGAATATAAAAACACCGATCAGCATCCAGATTAAGTTCCCATGGTACAGATTTTTTTTTTTTTTTTTTGCAGTAGTTGATGATTTTACAGTACATGATGTTACATTTACCCAGTAATTATAATTCATGAAGTGTCATTGTACCTCCAATACTGCTGCTTTCAACACAGTAGCTGCTTCTAACAGAGTAGCTGCTTTCTACACAGTAGCTGCTCTCTACACATGTGTGTCTGGTCCGCATAAGTACATTATGGCATCAATCCTGTCACATACACCTGTATTTGTACAGGGTGTATGTGATGGGTTTGGCATGATGATGTCGTCACGCCGGGTACTCGTATGTGGGCATATCTGTATATGGGCATATCTGCATGTGGGTGGACCAGCCTGGAGACGGATAGAGGAGCGGTATCTCGGTTCCTAAGACCATCAGAAATATGTGTTTTCTGATGGTCCTAGGTGACCCCTGTGAAAGGGTTGTTCTACCCTCAAAGGGGTCTCGATCCACACATTGAGAATTACTGCACGAAGGGCACGTACCTTGGTTGTAGTTTGTCCCCGCCCCAGTTGGGGTCATGTGAGTGGCAGCCACTCAATGTGTCTCACATTGATGTTTCTCTCTCTCTCTTCCCCTCTTTCTCCCTCCCCCTCTATCTGAAGATAAATGCAAAAAAAAAAAAAAAGGTACAGGGTCCAAAATGAATTAGGAGAACTAGGGAAGTCAGGGGGCCTAAAAAGGGTAGTAGCCAAAAGCTCCAGGACCAGACACTGGGCCAGGAACTCCACCTCTGTTCAGCCTGGCCCAGGGGTTGCCTGGCCTTGCCTAGAAAATGTTGGATATAGTCTTGGACTTGGTCAGTTTGCTTGACCCCAAAACAGCATTATTCTCAAAGCATGGCACAGTCAGCATATCTAAGCCCCATCCTTTCTGGAGGATCGCTGTTGCTCAGGCGTTGATTTGAGTCTGGAGGGTGGAGAGTGAGGCTGCAATTTGAGTGCTTTGCTGAGCTATTTCAGAAGAGAGATTGACATAAATGTTTATTGATATTGCTCAGTGATCCCAGCAGCAACCTACACTACTCCAATTAAGCTTCTGATTCCTATTAGAATGGGAATTAAGCCCCCCACTTCTCTTGGAGATCCTGCAAGTGGTATTCAAGGGAATGGGTATAAAAGCCATAGCTTCTGTAACAGATACAGCAGGTAAAACACATCCTAAGGTGCAAAGTCCCGTCCAATTGGTAGGTAGGCATTGATAAACAGTTTTTGCAGATATAATCCTTTCTGGGGAGGGAGGCATCCTGACATGTAAAATATACTTAATTGAGTTTTGCTGTCATAGGTTCTTCTAAAGGTGTATTTCCAGAAGTATGTACTGGTGAAAACTGCTACAGTTAAGGGGCAGAAACAAGGGTGTTATTTTGGAAAGCATTGTTGATTTTGTCCCCCCAAGGCATAACGCACCGGGTGGTGTCAGTAAAGGCATATCCTTTATTATGAGTGAGGGAGCAGTTCTCTCTTCCTATTAAGGTAGAGGGGAGCAACTCAGGGGTCTTTCCTTGCAGAATCCTCCAGAATAGTCTTGCCTTTGAGAAATGGATATATTTGGTGGAAGTGTGTAATGAGAGTGGTATGGAGGAGTGTCCAACAAAGGATAAAGTGTTCAGTTGTCAAAATGTATTAAACAGTAAGATGTTTGACTTAGAGACTCTAAAGGGTGCCCTTTGTCAAATCCAGAGGAATGGAGACAGAGAGGGACCTGATCTTTGAGTTTGACCCCGGTATAGATGACCCCTATAATAGGATGAGTGAGACCTTTTTTAGTAGTGTATACATATAAGTTCTGACATCCAGAAGGAGTTGAAGAGCACATGAATCCCTGTATTTGGTCTCAGAGCTGTAGACAGGCCAGCCATGCATCCCTGGACCAGCCTAGAACCTATAGGCATACCCAACAGTGGTTGTAGGTAGTATTTGCTAGTAAGTTAACTGAGGTCTGTAGGGCTTGATAAAAGAAGAGGTATTGATGAGGAATGTTAGCTTACAACATAATAATAGGGAGAGGATAGTTCATGGTATAGTTTTGATTAGAATTTTGCCATGTTTGGATAATGATAATTATTTACAAAAGAAATAATTCCATCCAGAAAGGAGTGAACAAGTTTTCATGCATAGGTCTAGTATTACAAAAAGAATCCAAAGAAAAAGAACAACAAAACAGAAAAAAGGTGATTTTTAGATTTCATTATCAATCATAACTTATCTGGCTTTTTTTTTTTTTTTAAAGAGTAGCCATAGATCTTCCCCAGGTTCACAGGCCCAGTTATTATTCCTCAGTTCATCTGCTTTGTGTCCAGTTGGATGACAAGGCTTCACCCTAGAAAGATGGATCCAACTGGCTATTCCTGGAACTTTAATTGCTGTGAGAGTAGAGTATGACAGTGTAAGGTCCCTTCCAACTAGGGGCTAACTGTGCTACCGGGATTCTTTTATCCAAGTTTTAATAAAAACCTGGGATCCTGGGCCATATGGAGCCAAGGTGGTTAGGGGCAATCTTTATATTCTTAGGTCTTGAATTGCTTGCTGAAATTTTGTTAGTGAAGTAACAAACCAGAGAGTTTGATTTAATTCTTCATCTAGTAGAATGTCTATGGTTAAGAAAGGCCTCCCTTACAGGGCCCCAAAGGGGCTAAATCTTAATAATGGGGTTCAACTGATCCTTATTCTTATTTATATTTATTTTTTTATCCTCACCTGAGGACATTTTTCCATTTTTTGTTCAGACAGAGTGGGAGGGAGAGGGAGGGAGAGAGAGGAAGAGAGAGAGAGAGGATGAGAGAGAGAGAGAGAGAGAGAGAGAAACATCGACGTGAAAGGGACACATTGAGTGGCTGCCACCCTCATGACCCAACCAAGGCCGGCAATGGAGGTACATGCCCTTAGCGGGAACAGAATCCAGGTCTCTCCAGACTGCAGGCCAAGGCTCTAACCGCTGAGCCAAACTGGCCAGGGCTGATCCTTATTCTTAATAAGGAAGTGGGAAGAAGTTGTAACCAAGTGTGATAAATTTCCTGGCATCATTTTGCTGTTGTTCTTTTGAGTGTTTCGTTTGCCCTTTTCCAGAGTATTGGTGTCTCCATGCTGAATGAAAATGCCAATCAATATCTAAGGCCTTACTGACCCTTTGAGCTATAGTTGAGGCAAAGCTGGGCCATTGTTACTTTGTAAGAACCAGGGATGTCCCAATTAAAGAATTAATTCTTTTAATAATATTTTAGCCACCTCCTGTGCCCATTCTGTTCTAGTAGGGAATGTGTTCATCCACCCTGCAAAGGTGACTATAAAGACTAATAGATCCAATTCCAAAATGGCGGCAGAGTGAATGGAAGCTACACAGACTGTCTCCCAGGACCAAACTGGAATTACAACTAAAACAAAGACAAATCGACGAGAAAAAGCAACAGAAAAGCAGCTTGCAAGGATCATATAACCAGGGACACTGATTCGATCCTGGTAGGATTGTGGAGGCATGAGAGGGAAACTGGGAGCCCACAGACAGCAGCGGCCTTAGCTGTGAGCAGTGCCCTCAGGTTAAACTCCCAAGCGGCTCCACAGTGCAGAGCCGGGACAGACGCTAAAATAGCCACATCGACTCACCTTGGGCTCCAGCAGAGGGAGGGCAGACTGGGCTGGAACTGTGTGGGAACACTCGGGATTTGGAGGGGCTCAGAGCTTTTGCTGAGTTGCAGCACGCAAGATGGTGGCCATCTTACTCCTTCCCAGGGCTCTGGGGAGAGGCAGTGGACCCTCCCTCAGAGATTCAGCCCCACTCAGGTGGGCCACTGAAATGCAAATTGAGGCTCATTAACAACCAGCATCTGCCCCACCCTCAGGAAATCCCCTTACACTGAGCACGTGAAGGAGTTTTTCATTCAACTGAGAACCTAAGGCTCTTCAAGTAACCACTACTGCTAGCCTCCAGACAAAAAGCTAGAGGATAACTGTACCATTCCTGGGCTAGAAACTCTAACCAGGAAAGTAAGACTTGACAGTGGTGTTTAATGTGGGTCCTCCCTCGCTCATCCAAACCCAGGAGAGGGAGCCACAAACAGCAGAACACCAATGACCACAGGGAAAATTTGGCAGGCTCCAAAGCCCATTGTGATAGCCAAAATGGTGAAACACAGAAACAAAAGCCAAATGAAAGAGCAAGAGACCTCTACTGAAGATGAGATAAATATGGAGCAGATATGCAAGTTAACAGAGCTAGAATTCAGAGCCATGATCTTGAGGAAGCTCAACAGCATGAGTAAGGACATAGAATGTTGAAAATCAACCAATCAGAAATTAAAAACCACCAAGAAGAAATCAAGAATGACATATCAGAAATAAAGAACACATTGGAAGATCTAAACAGCAGAGTAGAGGAAGCAGAGGATTGGATCAGTGGATTAGAAGACAGGGTAGAAAAAAATCAACCAGTCAGAAAACCAAAAGGAAAAAACAATTAAAAAACAGGAAGAGAGCTTAAGAGAACTGTGGGACAACTGGAAACGTAATCATATTTGTATCATAGGAGTCCCCAAAGAAGAAGAAAATGAGCAAGGGTTAGAGACTATATTTGAAGAAATAGTGACAGAAAACTTCCCTAATTTCATGAAGGAAGAAAGCATTCAAGTTCAAGAAGCACAGAGAGCCCAAGTAAGAAGAACCCAAATAGGCCCACACCAAGACACATAGTAATAAAAATGCCAAAAATTCAAGACAAAGAGAGAATCCTAAAGGCAGCAAGAGATAAGCAACAGGTTATCTACAAAGGAACCCCCATATGGCTAACAGCTGACTTCTCACAAGAAACACTCCAGACCAGAAAAGAGTGGCATGAGGTAATCAAGGTAATGAAAAACAAGGATCTGAATCCAAGACTACTCTACCCAGCAAGGCTATCATTCAAAATAGAAAGTCAAATAAAGAGCTTCCCAGACAAAAAAAGGCTAAGGGAATACAATAACACCAAGCCAACACTGCAAGAAATGTTAAAAGGTCTGCTGTAATTAGTAGAATAGGAAGAAAAATATAACTAAACTAAACAAAAATGGCAATAAATAAGTACATATCAATAATCACCTTAAATGTAAATGCACTGAATGCTCCAATAAAGACACAGAGTAGCTAATTGGATAAGAAAGCATGACTCATCTATATGTTGTTTACAGGAGACCCACCTTACAACAAAAGACTCACATAGGTTGAAAGTGAAGGAATGGAAAAAAATCTACCAAGCAAACAGAAAGGAAAGAAAGCTGGGGTAGCAATACTCATATCTGATAAAATAGATTTCAAAATGAAGGCCATAACTGCAGACAAAGAAGGCCACTACAAAATATTGAAAGGATCTATCCAATAGAAAGATATAACCTTAATAAACATATATGCACCCAATATAGGACCACCAAAATATATTAAAAATCTTCTGGAGGACTTCAGAGGAGAAATCGACAGCACTACAATCATAGCAGGAAACTTCAACACCCCACTGACATCACGGGATAGATCCTCTAGACAAAAAATTAGCAAGGAAACACAGACTCTAAATGAAGCATTAGATCAAATGGATTTAATAGATATCTACAGAGAATTACACCCCAAAACTGCAAAATTCACATTCTTCTCAAGTGCACATGGGACATTCTCAAAGATAGACCACATGATAGTACACAAACTAAATCTCTCCAAGTTCAAGAAGATTGAAATCATATCAAGCATCTTCTTAGACCACAATGGCATGAAACTAGAAATGAATTGTAACAAAAACATACAAAAACATTTGAACACATGGAAGCTAAATAGTATGTTATTAAACAATGAATGGGTTACCGAGGAGATCAAGGAAGAAATTAAAAACTTCCTGAAGAAATTAAAAACCAATGAAAATGAACACACAACAACACAAAATCTATGGGACACAGCAAAAGCACTTCTGAGAAGGAAGTTCATAGCACTACAGGCCTACCTCAAGAAACAAGACAAATGTCTAATTGACTGTCTAACCTCACGACTTAAAGAACTAGAAAGCAAACTAAAAGAAAAGCCCAGAGCAAGTAGAAGGAAGGAAATAGTAAAGATCAGAGCAGAAATAAATGCCATGAAGACCAAACCAAACCAAACAAAACCAAACAAAACAATTCAAAGGATCAATGAAACAAAGAGCTGGTTCTTTGAAAAGATAAACAAGATTGAAGGACCCTTAGCTAGACTCACCAGGAAACAACAAGAAAGAACCCAAATACACAAAGTCAGAAATGAAAGAGAAGTAACAACTGACACCACAGAAATACAAAAGATCGTTAACAACTACTATGAACAATTATATGGCAACAAATTCGACAATCTAAGCGAAATGGACAAATTCCTAGAAACACATAGTCTCCCAAAACTGGACCGGGAAGAGATAGAAAACTTGAACATACCAATAACAACTAAGGAAATTGAAGATGTAATCAAGACTCTTCCAGCAAAGAAAAGCCCAGGTCCGGATGGCTTCATGGGGGAGTTTTACCGAACATTCAAAAAAGAACTAACACCCATTCTCCTCAAACTATTTCAAAAATTCAAGAAGAAGGAAGACTTCCAAACTTGTTTTATGAAGCCAGCATAATTCTAATTCCAATACTAGAAAAAGACTACAAAGAAAGAAAACTACAGGCCAATATTCCTGATGAACATAGATGCCAAAATCCTGAACAAAATACTAGCATATCGAATGCAGCAATACATCAAAAAAGTTATTCACCATGACCAAGTGGGATTCATCCCAGGGAGGCAAGGCTGGTACAATACTCGCAAAACAATAAATGTGATACACCACATAAATAAAATGAAAAATAAAACCTCATGATCATATCAATAGATGCCAAAAAAGCCTTCGACAAAATCCAGCATCCATTTCTGATAAAAATGCTCAGCAATGTGGAAATAGAGGAATCATATCTTGACATAATAAAGGCCATATATGAAAGACCTACAGCCAACATCATACTCAATGGGCAGAAACTAAAAGCATTTACCTTAAGAACAGGAACAAGACAGGGATGCCCACTTTCGCCACTCTTATTTAACATAGTACTGGAAGTCTTAGTCACAGCAATCAGACAGGATGAAAAAAAAAAGGGATCCAAATTGGAAAGGAGGAAATGAAACTGTCATTACTCGCAGATGACATGATATTATACATAGAAAACCCTAAAAACTCCATCAAAAATCTACTAGATTTAATAAATGAATTTGGCAAAGTAGCAGGACACAAAATTAACGTCAAGAAATCGACCGCATTCTTATACACCAATGATGAACGCACAGAAAGAGAAACTGAAAAAGCAATCCCATTTACCATCGCGGCAAAAAAATTAAGATACCTAGGAATAAACTTAACCAAAGAAGTAAAGGACTTATTTGCAGAAAACTACAGGACATTGAAAAAAGAAATAGAGGAAGATATACAAAAGTGGAAGCACATACCTTGTTCATGGATTGGAAGAATTAACATCATTAAAATGTCCATAATACCCAAAGCAATCTATAGATTCAATGCAATCCCCATCAAATACCAATGACACATTTCATGGAACTAGAACAAATACTTCAAAGGTTCATATGGAACCAAAAAAGACCCTGGATAGCCACAGCAACCTTGAAAAAGAAGGACAAAGTAGGTGGGATCACAATACCAGATATCAGGTTATACTACAAAGCCATTGTAATCAAAACAACCTGGTACTGGTATAAAAACAGGCATATAGACCAGTGGAATAGAATAGAGAACCCAGAAATAGACCCAAGACACTATGCTCAATTAATATTCGACAAAGGTGGCAAGAGCATACAGTGGAGTAAAGACAGCCTCTTTAATAAATGGCGTTGGAAAAATTGGACAGCTACATGCAAAAAACTGAAACTAGACCATCAACTTACACCATACACAAAAATAAACTCAAAATGGATAAAAGACTTAAATGTGACCCATGAATCCATAAAAATTCTAGAAGAAAATGTAGGCAACCAAATTTCGGACATCATACGCAGCAGAATCTTCACTGGTACATCACCTAAGGCAACAGAAACAAAGGAAAAAATGAACACATTGGACTACATCAAACTAAAAAGCACAGCAAAAGAAACAACCACCAAAATGGAAAGGCACCCCACTGTATGGGAGAACATCATTGCCAATGATACATCAGATAAGGGGTTAATTTCCAAAATATACAGAGTACTCATACAACTCAACAAAAGCAAGACAAAGAACCCAATTAAAAAATGGGCAAAGGAGCTGAATAGATACCTCTCCAAACAGGACATACAAGTGGCCAAAAGACATATGAAGACATGCTCAACATCACTAATCATCAGAGAGATGCAAATTAAAACAACAATGAGGTATTACCTCACACGTGTCAGAATGGCCACCATCAACAAATCATCAAATAACAAGTGTTGGTGAGGATGTGGAGAAAAGGGGACTCTAGTACACTGCTGGTGGGAATGCAGACTGGTGCAGCCACTAGGGAAAACAATATGGTGTTACCTCAAAAGTTAAAAATTGAACTTCCATTTGACCCAGTGATCCCACTTCTAGGAATATACCCTAAGAAGCCTGAAACACCAATCAGAAAAAATATATGTACCCCCATGTTCATAGCAGCACTATTCCGATAGCTAATATCTGGAAACAGCCCAAATGTCCATCAGTAGATAAATGGATAAAAAAGTAGTGGTACATATACACCATGGAGAACTACGCAGCTGTAAGAAAGAAAGATCTCTTATCGCTTGAGATGACATGGAGGGACCTAGAAAGTATTATCCTAAGCAAAACAAGCCAAACAGAGAAAGACAAGTATCATATGATCTCACTTATTTGTGGAATATAATGAACATAACAGTATGAGGAATGGGGTAGTCCCAGAGATGTGGAAGTGGGGTACAGACTGACAATCCCAGAAGAGGGAGTGGTGGGGGAGAGATAAACCCCAGAACTTATATGAATGTATGCATGAACAATGGACATGGACAACAAAGCTGGGGACAGGGTGGGGAGGGAGAGGGAGGGCGATCAGTGGGGGGGCGGAGGAGAAACATCTGCAACAAAAACAAATTAATTTTAAAAAAAGAGTAATAGATATTTGTGTCTCTGGCAGAAAGGCATTTGTGTGAAATGAAGTTGCCAATCATTTTCAGGATAAGTACCTCTCATCCGTGTCATCTCTAATTCTGGGCGTCTTGAGCCTTGAGGATTATTGGTGGCACAGAAGGGGCAACCTTGACTTATTTGTCTGATGGTCTTTTGTAATCCTTTTACAGTAAATAACCTCCCACTTATTTGGGCTAGTTTGTCTCTTCGAAAATGACAGGAGTCATGTAAGCCTTTTATACTTTCCATTGAATTCCCTGTGGAAGATGTAAAAGACCATTTCTTTGGTACCATCTCCATTCATTCTTGTTGTATCCATGTTGTTTGGATCACTCTGTTTCCTCCTTAGTAAACAAGGTAAATATTCCTTTAAGTTTACAGTGGGAATAAGGGCTCCCATGATATTTTCCCTTCTGGTGGTGGCATCCTTGGCTATACTATCTACAAGATTGTTTTCCTGAGCAATTTCATCTGTTCTCTTTTGGTGGCCCCTGCAACGAATCACTGCTCTTTCTTGGGGTAATTTTACAGTTTCTAAGAGTTGTAAAATATAGGGTTCATATTTTATTGGTCCCTGTTTTGTATTCAGATATCCTCTATTTTTTCAAATAGCTGCATGAGCATGTAATATTAAAAAATGCATATTTAGTCCTGGCTACTTTGGCTCAGTGGTTAGAGTGTTGGCCTGTGGACCAAAGGGGTGTGGGTTCGATTCCCAGTTAAGGGAATGTACCTGGGTTGCAGGCTTGATCTCTGGCCCTGGTCAGTGTCATGCAGAGGCAACTAATTGATGTGTCTCTCTTGAATCAATGTTTTTCTCTCTCTCCCTCCCTCCCTTCCACTCTATCTAAAAATCAATGGAAAAATATCCTCAGGTGAGGATTACAGAAAAAATGCATATTTAGAGTCAGTATATATATATATATTTAGTCTCTTGCCATTTCCTAATTCTAGGGCCCTTGTAAGCGCTATTAATTCTGCTAATTGTGCTGAGATTCCTGGGGGTAAGGCTTGATCCTCGACACTAGCATGGTGAGATACTATGGTATATCCAGGATAACCTACCCCTTCTCTCATGAAACTGTTTTCATCTGAGAACCTAACTTCATCCGATTTTGGAGTGGTTGGTCCGTTAGGTCTAATTTTGGGGCATAAATTATGTGTAGCCTTTATATTTGGGCTAGGCATTAAGGTGACTGGATTCAGGACAGAACAGTTTTCAATTTTTACCTGTGGGATTTCTATTAAAATAACCTGGCATTACAACTTATGATTATTGGTAAGGCTGTGAGGTCCTTTAGTATTGAGTAACAGGCCAATTTGGTGGAAAGTGTGTGTATGTGTGTGTGTGTGTGTGCGCGCGTGTGTGTGTGTGTGTGTGTGTGTGTTTGTGCATTGTAATCCTCACCCGAGGATATTTTTCCATTTATCTTCAAATAGAGAGGGAGGGAGGGAGGGAGGAAAGGAGGGAAGGAGAGAGAGAAAGAGGAATTGATGTGAGAAAGACACATCAACTAGCTGCCTCCTGCATGACTTTGACCAGGGCCAGGGATGAACCACAACTGAGGTGCATGCCAATGACCAGAATTGAACCCGCCACTCATTGGTCTGAGGGTTGATGCTCTAACCACTGAGCAAAAACAGCCAGGGCATATATTTTTTGTCCTAATGATATCTTTTTTTTTTTTTTTTTAATCCTCACTCGAGGACATTTTTTCTATTTTTTGTTCAGATAGAGTGTGGGAGGGAGAGAGAGAGAGAAACATCGACGTGAAAGGGACACGTCGAGTGGTTGCCACCCACACGACCCAACCAGGGCCGCGGACAAACTGCAACCGAGGTACATGCCCTTAGCAGGAACCGAACCAGGGTCTCTCAGGACCGCAGGCCAACGCTCTAACCGCTGAGCCAAACCGGCCAGGGCTGTCCTAATGATATCTTAAGTCAGCAGTTCACAACATGTGGGTTGCAACCCCTTTGGGGGTACAATGACCCTTTCAAAAGGGTCAACTAAGACCATCAGAAAACACATATTTCTGATGGTTTTAGAAACCCAGACACCATTCCTCTATCTATCTCCAGGCCGGTCTACCCACATGCAGGTACGCCCACATACAAGTACCCAGCGTGATGACATCATCGTGCCAAACCCATCACATACACCCTGTACAAATACAGGTGTATGTGACAGGGTTGGTGCCGTAATGTACTTATGCGGACCAGTCACACATGTGTAGAGAGCAGCTACTGTGTAGAAAGCAGCTACTCTGTTAGAAGCAGCTACTGTGTTGAAAGCAGCAGTATTGGAGGTACAATGACACTTCATGAATTATAATTACTGGGTAAATGTAACATCATGTACTGTAAAATCATCAACTACTGCCAAAAAAAAAAAAAAATCTGTACCATGGGAACTTAATCTGGATGCTGATCGGTGTTTTTATATTCAGCTGTGGTTGATGTGAATACTGCCCCCTCGTGATAGTAACAAGTATATAAAAAAAACCCCAAAACAACAACACAGAGAATGGTAACTCATAGGAAACTTTAATGAACTGTATTGACTAAACTATGCCATGTATCATCTTTTGTATTATTAAAGCTATTGTTATATATTATTTTCATTAGCAAACCATCCCACGACAATGGATCTTGTAGAGAAGAACGTTAAGAAAAGAAAATATAGTGAGGATTTTTTACAGTATGGTTTTACCTCAATAATTCCAGCAGGAATTGAGAAACCACAATGTGTTATTTGTCGTGAAGTTCTATCAGCCGAATCTATGAAGCTGAACAAACTAAAATGCCATTTTGATAGCAAGCATCCGAGCTTTGCTGGCAAGGATACCAACTATTTTAGAAGCAAAGCTGATGGACTCAAGAAAGCCAGACTTGACACTGGTGGCAGATACCACAAACAAAATGTAGCAGCCGTTGAAGCTTTATACTTGGTGGCACTCAGAATCGCCAGAGCTATGAAACCTCACACCATTGCTGAGGATTTACTGTTACCAGCGGCCAAAGACATTGTCCGAGTTATGATCGGAGACGAATTTGTTACGAAATTGAGTGCAATTTCCTTATCTAACGACACTGTTCGCAGAAGAATAGATGACATGTCTGCTGATATTCTTGATCGGGTAATCCACTTCCAATATTTAGCATCCAGCTTGATGAATCTACAGACGTTGCTAACTGCGTTCACAGTTACTGGTATATGTCAGGTATATCATTGATGGAGACTTTAAAGATGAGTTTCTTTTTTGCAAACCTCTTGAAGCGACAACCACTGCATGTGATGTATTTGACACAGTTGGTTCATTTCTGAAAGAGCATAAGATCTCTTGGGAAAAGGTTTGTGGTGTTTGCACAGATGGTGCTCCAGCTATGCTAGGATGTCAATCTGGATTTCGACATTTGGTACTGAATGAGTCATTAAAAGTCATCGGAACTCACTGTATGATTTATTGGCAAGTATTAGCAACAAAGACGCTGCCACAAGAGTTACAAGAAGTAATGAAAAGCGTCATAAGCTCTGTCAATTTTGTAAAGGCAAGCACTTTCAACAGTCGACTGTTTTTGCAACCGTGCAACGAGCTGGATGCGCCGAACAATGCTCTGCTATTTCACACTGAAGTGAGATGGTTGTCGACAGGAAAAGTTTTAAAACGTGTTTTTGAGCTTTGTGATGAGCTCAAAACGTTTTTTAATCAGAAGCAAGACCGCAGTCTGAAGCACTTTTCAGCAATAAAGGTGAACTGCAGAAAATAGCTTAGTTGGTTGACATCTTTGCCATCTTGAATGAGTTAAATTTATCACTGCAAGGACCAAATGCAACATGCCTCGATTTGTCTGAAAAGATCTGATCATTCCAAATGAAACTTCAGCTTTGGCAAAAAAATTGGATGAAAATAAAATTCACATGTTGCCTACCTTATCTGCTTTCTTGAGAAACACGACATTGAACCAGACAAAAGGATTACGATGATAATTTCTGTGAAAGAACACTTGCACATGCCTGCAGATGAAATTTCATCGTACTTTCTAAATCTACCTGACACCCCATTTGCACTTGCCAGAAGCCCATTCACAGTCAAAGTTGAAAATGTTCTTGAGACAGCACAAGAGGAGTTCATTGAACTTATTAACAGCGATGCACTGAGAACTGATTTCTCTACAATGCCAGTTTCAAAATTCTGGATCAAGTGTTTCCAGTCATATCCTGTTCTGTCTGAGACAGTGTTGCGCCTTCTTCTTCCATTTCCAACAACATATCTTTGTGAAACAGGGTTTTCCAGCTTGTTGGTTATCAAGTCTAAATACAGAAGTAGACTTGTTGTGGAAGATGATCTTCGTTGTGCTCTTGCAAAGACTGCCCCAAGAATTTCTGATCTGGTGAGAAAGAAGCAATCTCAACCATTGCACTGACATTGGCTTTTTATGCATACTGTCGCAAAATGTACCAATGCAGTTTACTGTTGTTATATTAAGACTGTCACCCATGCTACACCATGCTTCAAGACAAAATTTTACTTATTTGTGATTAGAAATAAATATTTCACAATGTATAATTACATATTGTTTTTGTGATTAATCACTGTGCTTTAATTCTGTTCAATTTGTAACAATGAAAATACATTCTACCTATCAGATATTTACATTATGATTCACAACAGTAGCAAAATTACAGTTGTGAAGTAGCAACAAAAATAATTATATGGTTGCGGGTCACCACAACATGAGGAACTGTGTTAAAGGGTTGTGGCCTTAGGAAGATTGAGATCCAATGCCTTAGTGGGAACTGAACCGGGACTCTCTAGTTCGCAGGCTGATGCTCCAACTGCTGAGCCAAACCGGCCTGGTCTGGACCCTGTACTTTTAATCTCCTTGTCCATTTTGTATTTTCCAGGCTAGATTCAATTTGCGTATAAATGATCATTCAACAAGGATATTCTAATGTGCCCCTCTACCTGTAGACCAGGCTGATGAAAAATTTCATACAAAACTCTAACCCCTCTCTGCCCAGACAAGGAACAAGTAATGCCATCCCAGTAACAGTTTTATGTCCTCAATCAGCAGGAAGTAGACACTGAAGACTGACCATCAACCTTCAATACCCCAAAGCCATGGGGATGGTATCACTTGAGGGGTCCTGTTAGGCAGAATTACTAAGGCAGAAGATGAGGTTTATCATCACACCCAAGCAGTCCTGAGACCTGTCAAGACAAGATTATCAAAAGTTGCTGGGCCGGCGTGGCTCAGTGGATTGAGCATCTTCACATGGACTGAGAAGTCAGGTAAGGGCACATGCTCGGGTTGCAGGCTCGATCCCCAGTAGGGCAGGAGGCAGTCGGTCAATGTATGTCTTTCAATCAATGTTTCTGTCTCTCTCTCTAAAAATCAATAAAAACAAAAAAATTATTGAAAATCAAATTGCAGTGACAAGGGGGAGCTTGAAGCCCTGTATGCTAATCCTCATACCAGGATAGAGGACACTTAAAACTTGCAACAAAAAGATATATAACCCCTAAAATCCCAATGAGTGGGGCGCTCAGACTAGCTGAGTTGCCCACTTATGTTTTATGCCAAGTACATCCATAATAAATTCACTTGCTTTGTTTCAGCATTGCTTTCTGTCACTTGTCTGAAATTTTTCTTATGAGTGCAACAAGAGCTGAGGAGTGGGGAGCCCTCTTCTGACTCAGGAGGCTCTCCAGTAACACTTGTATAGACTGCAAAGTAATGATTGTCCCCAAGAGCTGTGCAGTGAATAATCTATAAAACATTCACATGGACTACATTGCATTCCTTGGAACTATACAATGCATAGTCTGCAAAGCTGTGCTCACATTTTCTCTTCATAAGAAAATCCTCTTATGAAGAGTAGATATTGTTTTTGGAAGAGTGAAAAAATTATTATAAAGCATGAGAGGACATTTTAGAATAAAAGAGACTTCAGTACATATATCTGCATCATCCCAGCTATAGTTATTGGTTCTAAATGGCAATCAGATTCAAGAGATCCAGCAGACTTTAACTTAACACTAAATTTTCTTACTTTTTAGATGAATACAGGGCCACATGTACAGCGCCTGCACCTCATTGGGAGGCCAAACTGTTGGCTTCCTTCACCTGCACTTGGTATAGGTGTGTCATCTTAGCACAGGGAGGCGGCAGCCTCCGTTTCCCACCAGTGCTGTAGGTCATTCTAGTCCAGTGCAAGGCTCGTCCATTCTCAGCATGGTGCCAAACCTTTTGAGGTTCTGTAGCAAACAAGGCAGATACAACCTTCTATGTGAATCTAAATTACTTTGTTTCTGAGGGATTAATCAACTGTACTTTCACTTTTTTGAAACTCACTTTTAATCATTCTTCATATTTATGAAGATAAAAATCCAGGTTCTTTGATCTTCTCATTTGATTTCTGCAAACAACACAGAGTCTCATGGACCATCATAATGACTTGAAAAGAGAAATAATTACTGTCTCCTGTGGCCAATCTATGGCCAACAAGGTCACAACAGAACTGATTTCTCATTGCTCTAGGTTGTGATTCTGAGACAGCTCATTTCTTGAAAGGACATCACAGCAGACCAATGGCAGTGTCTTCTGGGAGAGGCGGAGATCAGAGAAATTAGGTTAGAAATTGTTATACTGATTCCACATATTCTTTTGCCAGAACACTGAATTGACATGCTTTGTTTTTCAACTATCAAAAATATAGGAGGAATAGTGGTGGGGGAAAGGGCACTGAAGATTTATGTCACATTAACTCGTCCCCTGGTACTAGTTTCCAGGAGTCCTGATGCCTACTGAACCTTCCCGTGCAGGTCAGCTTAGTTAGGGAACTGAAGATGCAGCTACGTCACGTGGCCTCCTTCCCTCCCTTCCTCCCCTCTCTCCTTCCCTTCTTTCCTTTGATCCAACAACTGAGCTCATACTGTGTGTCTTGTACTGAGTACATAGTGGTGAACTTGATAGATGCTGTCTGTCTTCATAGATTTTGCAATCTAGTGGTGGAGTCAGATGTTAAAAACTGAGCACAGAAATAGAGAATTACAAATCGCAGGAAGTGCTGGGGGGAAATAAAACACTATGGAAGAAAACGAGTGGGGATAGGGTGATGTGAAGGAGAAGACAGCGTCTGAGGAACCACGTTAAGCTGAGCCCTCAAGTAAGAAGGAGAAATGTGGAAGTGGAGGTGGGCAGGTGCAAAGGCTCTGAGGCTAAAGGACAAGGCCCGACTCCTCTGGGGGGACCAAAAGGCAAGTACTGCTAAAGCATCATTAGCAAAAATAAAAAGGGCCTGTAGGCCATGAAGTTGCAGCACTAGTCTGGGGCCAGATCACCCTGGCTAAAGGTAAAAATATAAAATGTCTGTTGAGAAATTAAACCTGCAAAAAGAACAGAACTAAAGAGTAACTATGTGACTGAAGCTGGTGACACATTACCCTACAGTGGTAGCATGCTTCTTGTAATTATTTGGGGGGGCAGTGGCCATTTTACAATGTCAGCAACATTGAATCAGAGAAATGACAAAAGGAGGGTGTTAGCTCACCTTTTCCCAGTGATTCTGTGAACTCTAAGGGCATTCACCTGGGGAAAGATCCAGAAGATTAATGATTGGTCCCTAACATTAAGCCTAAAGTGTTCATTCAGGACACATGCTGATAGCTGAGAAGGATAAAAGGTTGTGCCCTTTTGAATGCTGAACTGCTGTTTGTTTGACAGAAGGTAATGAACACAAAGACCACAGGGCCACGGAGCTGTCTGGAAGGCTTGCCGTGAGGGAGGCACGAAAGGCAAATAAGCAGGAAGAAGCACAAGAGGAGAGGGACCTGGTGAGGGGAAATTCCACGTAACACCTAGTGGTCCTTTACACTTTCCTGGGTTGCAGAATTTTCTGCGGTGCACAACAGATCTCTGACTCCCCTCCCCTGCAGAAATGAAGCAAAATGGCATTGAAGGGGCAAGGGGAACTCAGATGAAGATTGATTGAACAATGTTCCGCATCAGCTTTTTTTGTGAGACTGAGAAACATTTCATCTTTGAAATGAAATACATTAAATGTGTTCCACCTCTTATGAAGAAGAAGTGTCTTTTGTTTACGGTGGTAAAATACACAGAACATGACCATTTCAAGTGCACAGTTGGGTGGCGTGAAGTATATTCACGTTGCTGTGCGATGGTTACTACCATCCATCTCCGAACTTTTCATCTCCCCCACTGAAACTCTGCCCCTTCAACATTAACCATTTCCCCTTCCCCAGCCACTGGTGGCCACCACTCTTTTTTCTCTACAAATTTGACTACTCTGGGTACTTGTGCATACAAGAAAATCCAATCACATTTGTTCTACTGTGTCTGGTTTATCTCATTTGGCAAAATGTCTTCCAGGTTTACCCATGTTGTAGCATGTTTCAGAATTTCCTTCTTTTTTAAGGCTGAATAATGTTCCATTGTATGTATATACCACATTTTGTTCATTCATCTCCTGATGGACATTTGGATTGGGGAAAAGTGTCTTTTAAACTAGGAGCAAGACATGATCTTTTTCTTTTCTTACATTATCTTACTTTTTCACTTTTTCTGTCTTCCTCCTTTCCTCCCTTTCTTTCTCCCTGGGTAGGAGAGTAGATGTTATCATTGGGAATCTCAAGGAACAGTACAATGACATCCCTTTTTATTATAACAGAGTTTATTTTTTTAGAGCAGTTTTAGGTTCACAGCAAAGCTCAGCAGAAAGTACAGAAAGTTCCCATATACTCCTTACCAACCCCAACCCCCCAAACACACACACACACACACACACACCCTCCTCAAACACTGACATCCTTCACCAGAGTGGTTCATGCGTTACACCTGACAAACCTATATTAAAACATCATTATCATTCCAAATCTATAGTTTAGATAAATCACTCAGTACTGTACATTCCATAGGTATTGACAAATATGTAATGACATGTATCTACTGTTATAGCTTTATGCAAAATAGTTTCACTGCCCTAAGAATCCTCTGTGCTTTGCCTGTTCATCCCTTTCCCTGCTAATTCCCTGAACCACTGGCAACCATTGTTTATTTTACCGTCTCCCCAGTTTTGCCTTTTCCGGAAGGTTATATAGTAGTAACTGTACAGTACATAGCCTTTTTAGATTGGCTTCTTTCACTTAGCAATAGGTATCTAAGGTTCTTTCATGCTTGTTCACTGACTAATAGCTCATTTCTTTCTTTTTAAAAATCCTTACCCCAAGGACATGCTTAGAGAGAGGAAGGGAAAGAAAGCGAGAAACATTGATGTGAAAGAGAAACATTGATCAGTTGTCTTCTGTACATGCCTTGATTGGTAGCGAACCTGAAATTGAACCAGCAACTTTTGGTACATAGGGTGACACTTAACCACCTGAGCCACTGTGGCCAGGTGATAGCTCATTTTTTTTTTAACAGTAATAGATTTATTATTATTATTATTGGTTTTAGAGAGAAAGGAAGGTAGAGGGAGAGAGAGATAGAAACATCGATGAGAGAGAACATCGACTGACCACCTCCTGCATACCCCCACTGGGGATTTGGCCCACAACCTGGGCATGTGCCCTGACTGGGAATCAAACCAGTGACCTCTTGGTGCATGGTTGACGCTCAACCACTGAGCCACACCAGCTGGGCAGCTCGTGTTTTTTTTTTTTTTTTTTTTTTTTTAACGCTGAATACTGTTTCACTGTTTAGATGTACCACAGTTTATTTATCCTATCACTTACTGAAGGACATATTGGTTGCTTCCAAGTTTTGAAAATTATGAATAAATCTGCTATAAACACTCATGTACAAGTGTTTATGTGGACATAAGTTTTCAACTAATTTCAGTACCAAGGAGCACAATTCCAAGATCACATGTTAAGACTATATTTAGCTTTGTCAACTGTCTTCTAAAGTGGTGAAAACTTACTGTTTCCCTTTCATAAACCAGGGGTCTAGGCTCGATTAGAATATCTAAGTCACACAGTGGCACTTCGGATCAAGTGGGAAAGCAAATAAGGAAATGGGTTGTTCATCTACATGGGGCCTGACACGAAATGCTTGCAGTCTCTTTTATTCATGCAGAGCTGTCCAAGTGAACTGGAAATGGGGATGTGGAGTCAGGAGAAGGTTTCTATGACTGAATCATAACATTCATGACCATTGCGTTATGATTTTTGAGGACCTAAACCAAGGTATTTTGCAGAGAGAAAGGAGAGGAGGGATGTCTCTGAGGGGGTAGGTAATGGTTTGGGCATCAAGGATAAATAAGAAATTGGACCAGAGGCAGGTTTCTTAACCATGATAAAATAAAGTTGGGAGGGTGAGATGTTTATAAAGAAAAAAAGGCTATTCTAGACATATGATAAGTGCTTAGCACTTGCTGCTGGAATTAATTTGAAGAAGAATAAAAGTTCTTATTTGTGCTTATTCAGAAGACTGTGGTTCAATGGCAGACATTTTTGTTTAAATTTCCTATCATGAGAAGACCATGAATCCTATTTATGTTTTTTCATTATTTCCTGTACTGCAAAGAAAATACAGCTCAACTTGCCCTTGGATGTAGCAATAGTCAGTGGCTGAGAAAAACCCCCTGTTGTCATCACCTGTGTCAGGAGACTGTCACAGGGTGACCTAGACTAATCTGTTGCCACATCAACAGAGGACAGCAGTTACAGCAAGGGCATCTCTGTATTGCATGTCAACACGACAGGCTTTTCAAACAATAAGTGCACAAGCCACAATGTTCTAGGATAATTTCTAATAGATCAGAGATCTTTGTTGGAGAACATAAAAATTAGCTGAGTAAATTTCATCCTGGTTATTTTTATATATATCTTGAGTGAAATATTTAACAAAACCCAATTATGGCAGAAAATTTATTCACTCTTTGTCAAGTCTAAGCAGTTCTATATCAGTGTGCTTAGTTAGCTAGAGATAATTCAGCAACAAAAGATTTATATGATGATAATAGCTGTAGCAGTAGTAATTATTCATTAGTAACGGCCTATAAAACAAAACAAAAAAAACAAAACTCAGAAAGATCTTTTTTTTTTCAGTTTTTATTAATTTATTTTTGTTACAGATGTTTCTCCTTCCCCCCCTAGACACCCTCCTCCCCATCCCACCCTCCTAACCCCCCAGCATTATTGTCTATGTCCATTGGTTATGCATACATGCATAAAAGTTCTTTGGTTCATCTCATCCATCCCCCCTGCCCTTCTCCTCTGAGGTCTGTCAGTCTGAACTTACCCGTCCTGCAGGTCGAGTGAGCAACGAGGACTCTAGAGGGGGAGTGAGGATGAGGAGGGACTAGAGACACGAGAAATGGAGACAAGACAGGGTTCTGATCAAGTCTCGTTTATTCGGGGGGAGTTCACACAATATATAGGGGAAAAACAGGTGAAACAGTTAATGAGTATCCCACCTGAAGCAAAGTCCAACAAACACCCCAGGTGGAACAAATGACAAGCAAAGAACGGCCAGCAGAGTAAACAATTATCTAGAGGAATGCAGACACTGTATGCAGAGAGACCCTGCCTTGGGGCAGGAGATGGCAGAGCAGATTGTAACAAAATGGATGCCATGCAAAAAGTCTCCCACACTGAACCATACGCCTTTCTGTGTCTCTGGGTCTATTTCATTCATCAGCCCACCTTGTTCATTATATTCCACAAATAAGTGAGATCGTGTGGTATTTGTCTTTCTCTGATTGGTTTATTTTGCTTAGCATAATACTCTCAAGGTCCCTCCATGTCATCTCAAAGGATAAGAGATCTTTCTTTCTTATAGCTGCATAGTATTGCATTGTATATATGTACCACAGCTTTTTTATCCACTCATCTATTGATGGATGCTTGGGTTGTTTCCAGATCTTAAGAAAGATCATTAAAAAAAATTTTTTTTTCTTTATTGATTTTAGAGAGAGAGGAAGGGAGCAGGAGAGTGAGAGATAGAAACATTGATGAGAGAGAACATTGATTGCCTCCTGCATGCCCCCCACTGGGGATCGGGCCCACAACCTAGGCATGTGCCCTGACCGAGAATCGAACTGGTAACCTCCTGGTGCATGGGTCAACGCTCAACCACTGAGCCACACCGGCCAGGCAGAAAGATCATTTTTTTTTTTTTTTAAATCCTCATCCGAGGACATTTTTCCATTTTTTGTACAGACAGAGTGGGAGGGAGAGAGGAAGAGAGAGAGAGGGAAACATCGATGTGAAAGGGACACATCGAGTGGCTGCCACCCGCACGACCAACCAGGGCCAGGGACAAACTGCAACCGAGGTACATGCCCTTAGCGGGAACCGAACCCGGGTCCCTCCGGACCGCAGGCGGACGCTCTAACCGCTGAGCCAAACCGGCCAGGGCAGAAAGATCATTTTTAATGTGTCCAATCATCATACAGTTTTTTGGGGGGTATATTTGAAAAATATATTTTGCCTCTAAGATTGCCCCCATTGAGCCCTGCTGCCTTATACTCATGTCTTGGGTCATCCCCTGACTCTGGGCTGGCAGAGGGGTGGGGATGCAACCTCAGAGATTAGGTTACAAAATTCTGTGGCTTCCATCTTGGGTGTATTTCTGCAGGAAGTAAGTTAATGTGTATGCATTATCTCACTTAACCTGTAATGGTACCAAAGATGTTACTGTCATTACCCTCACTTTACAAGGTAGGAAACTCAGTCTTAGAGAAATTATGCCTAAACCTGGTAGGTAATAGCTCAGAATTTGATACCCTCAAGATATTGTGCTAATCATTTCTGGATCATCTCACCCATAAGAGAATAAAGATTCTAGCAGTGGTATGAAACATGGAATGAAAAAGGGTAGACAAGGAGCCGGCTAAGGCTGTTGCATAAGTTTTGAAGGCATTAAGTAAAACTTCAAGCCTGGCTTTGTTATGTTCTCTGTAGCTTTTGGTTGAGTACTGAACCTCTTGGAGCACCCAGGTCCTCTGTAAAATGAGGATGGTAATGGTACATACCTTACAGTGCGGTTTTGAGTATCAAGTGAGAACTATCAGCCATCTAGTGCCACGTCTGAGATGTAGTGGACCCTTAATATATGGAAATTTAGAAGGTATTTATTTAATAAATGTAAAGGCAGGTCCACTCCAAGAAACTTTTACTAAGCACTTAAGAAAGTGGTCTTCAAGGTGTGCACGTTGGTACCACAGTGAACAAGATGAGCAAGTAAATAATTGAACAAGTGCAATAATTGCCAGTAAGAAGTGGATGATGCTAGTTTTTCTACATCTTTGATGACCTTCTGATATTGAGTTTTTTAATAATTCGGAACAAATTTGTACAGATAAAATCGAGAGATAAGACATTAAAAAATAGCTGATAACACAAACCTCGCCCACTGAAACTAGTTCTGCCCTTCCATGGCCCTCCCTCTACTCCAGCCTCTTTGGCTTACACTTTGGCTCCACCCCGCCCTCACCAAGGTTCCCAGCTCCCGGCTCCCAGCCGAGGCTTGTTTGCTCGCGAGAGTTTCTCCAAGCCGAATCACAGGCTGCTACAGGAAACGGAGGCAGAGAAGAGTCGCGATATTTGGCTCGATCACACTTCCCAGGCCCCGCCCCTTACGGAGTCCCCGGTCCAGCTCTCTGGGTTGCACGTGCAGTTGTTGTGGTTCGCCGTCACGTGACCGCGGAAGTGCGGGCAGCTCAGGCCCCGCCTCCAAGGTGGCGGCGCCCAGTGCCCCGGGCTGCGACTCGCCTCGGCTCAACCTGGAATTATAGCGCTGACAGTTGCCGGTGCCATGGACCGGCCGGGGTTCACGGCGTCGCTGGTGGTGAGTGCGGGGCGGTGGAGTGGTGTGCTGGGGGTGCCGGGTCCGGCCCTGGCGGGGGTAGGGCTCCTCTGCATTAGCAATTTCTTCCGGTGTTGCGCGCTGAACTGTCCTCCAGTCGCCGGTCTCCAGGTCTGGGAGCGAGCGTGGCGCTCCGGGGCCGCCGCCGGGGCTCTGTCGAGGCCACGGCTTTCCTACCCCGACGCTAGAAGGACACGGGGGAGGGGGCTGCTTGACTCGCCGTCTTCCGTACGAGGACATTTTCGCTACTTAAAAGCTTCAATTACTGGAGCTGCACTGGAACTTCGGCATCATACAGGCATGTTTGTAACAAGAGAGACGCGCTTACTTGAATCGCTCAGAGCTCTGCTGTCTGAGACTGTGGTTGCCATTTTGCCGTTTTCTTTTTTCAGTCTCGGTAAATGACATACCTGTTCATCCATTCGGTATATAATTAATCTGCTTGTTCTGCTTCCAAGCATTTTTCTGCCCTTTGGGTATATTGATGCTGCTCTTTGGAACCAATAAGACAGTAGTGCTTAACTTCTTAGAAAACAACTAGTATCAACACTTTTTAACTTTAAAAAAGAATCCTTTAGTAAATATTTTGAAGGGCTGTAGAACTGAGTAAGAGGAGAGCCTCTGGGATGTTAGTTTTGATTTGGAGCATAGAGAGGGCTATTCAGAAAAAAAAAAAAAAAAAAAAAAGACACCTCAAAGAGTACATTGACTGGTGCATGCTTTTAGGAAAGTAGCTTGGAACTAAGTATTAGCAACCTAAAGCTGCCCATAACATTGAACTCAGCAAAGATAATAGGAAGCCACTTACATATTAAACAGAAGAGGAATGGCTAGGTAAATGATATCAGATGCATTTCATGGACTATTCAGTGGCCCATGGCAATAGTGCTGGCAATAGTGCTTGTGAAGAGCATGTACCATGATAACATGGAAGATGCTTATGAGATTAAAAATAAATACAACACGGTAGATGTGTACATCCGTTTATGCCTAATTAAAACTACTATGAAAAATAGTATTTCTAATTACAAATACTATTCCATTCATTTTCTTAAAAGCTGCATTGAAATTCTCCAAGACAATAGAAAATAATTTTGACAGCATTTCAGGCATAACTCAGAGATGCGTGTTTGATTCTAGACCACAGTAATAAAGTGAGTATAGCAAAAAAGTGAGTCTTAATCTTTTTGCTGGTGGAGGATCTTGCCTTGCATTTGTAAAAAAAAAAAAATGCAACACCTGTCATATGCAGTAAAACAAAGCACAACAAAACGAGGTATGCTTGTACTTTTTTTTCTAGGTTTTTTTTTTTTTTAATACAAAAATGTACTTTAGATTTTTTTTTGATATTTTGTTTAGATGGAGTGGGAGAGAGAGAGTGAGAGAAACATTGACGTGAAAGGGACACATTGAGTGGTTGCCACCCTCACGACCCAACCAGGGCTGGGAACAAACTGCAACTGAGGTATGTGCCCTTAGCCGGAACCGAACCCGGGTCTCTCTGGACTGCAGGCCTACGCTCTAACCGCTGAGCCAAACTGGCCAGGGCTAGATTTTTAAAAAATAGCACACCCTTTATCACATCCTGTTTTTTTCCTGCCTGCCCCTTCTCTCTCTCCTCTTGAGTACCTCACTATTTCATTGACCTTGTAGTTCATCTACTCACCTGACTGGTTCTTGAATGAAACGATGATCATCCCTGCTGCAGTTACTTCTAAGCAGTGCTCGTTAGGTGAAGGACTGTGGCAGGTGTGGGCGCTCTGCAGTGAAAAGCACAGGCCACCCTTTGCATGTTAGTGTAGGGCTGTAAAAATGAAAGTGCAACTGGAAGTTGTGTGAAGTAGTCTTGATGATGAGAAAAATTATGAAAATTTAATGATCTTTAAAAATTCTTGTCAGTGTTAAAAGTGAAAACTCTCTTGTCTATTGTAAATGTATAGAGAAGTGAAAAAATAGTAAAACTAATATTTAGGACATTGTAATTTAAAACATTGGAAACATTAAGGCTTTATTTCTTTGTAAAAAAAATGTATCAAAAATAATTTGAGTGGTACTGGTCCTCTAGTCATATAACTTATAAAACAGAGCAAACATCTTTTTTATGCCTTGGCAAAGCGTCATACTGCTTTCTAAGTTTGGATCAACTTCCAAACTTGGATCAATGTACTCGAGGGGTTGTCTGTCTGTCTGATGCCAAAGCTGTGGTTTTAGGCAATATTTACTCTAAAGAAGTTCTAGAGAAATGGAAGAATACTCAAGTCAAATTCTAGAACCATTACTGCATTCACTAAATGAAACTGCATCCAGTCTTTTCCATCAGGAGGTGTAAGCAGAGGATATCTGGAGAAGTCATGAATGTACCACAGTTCTGTGGTGTAGCTATGGAATATTAGAAAGTGTGGCAGCAGACAGACAACACTGGCTTTCACTGTCACAGTGCTGTGGCAAGTCACAACAGGACAACCAAGGAGTGACTTAATGCACTTTTTAAATTTTTGAACTTCACATTTTCTTTTTATCCTCACCTGAGGACATTTTTTTTTTCTCCTCTTATCTTCAGATAGAGCAGGAGGTAGAGAGGGAGGAAGAGAGAGAAACATCGATGTGAGAGACACATTGACTGGCTGCCACCCACAGGACCCCAGCCGGGGCTGGGGACTAACTACAACCAAGGTACGTGCCCTTAGCAGGAACTGAACCCAGAGACTCTCTGGTCCACGGGCCGACGCTCTAACTGCTGAGCCAAACAGGCCAGGGCTGAACTTCACATTTTCATTTGATTTAAACCAAAAAACAAGTGCAGAAGCTGTTATATATGAGGCGCCGGAATAGATATTTAGGAAGGCAGAGGTGACTGACCTGGTTTCCACTGTAGGATCTTAATGTCAGACATGGTGGTTAGTACCAGAAGCGAAATATAAACAATGTTTTATGGGGGAGCCAAAGGAGTAGCATTGAATTCTGACTGGGACATTGGGAAAGGCTTTAGGAAGGATGTGTATTTGGTTACAGTTCTAAAAGTGACCAAAATTTTGGCAGGTGTGTGTGTGTGTGTCTCTGTCTGTGTGTATGCTGGCAGGGCAACAGGTGGTTTGCTGGTTTCAGGAGACAGTGGCCATAGGATGGTTATTCTAGGTTGAGAGAAAAGCCTAAATGGGAGCACAGACATGAGAAATTTCAAGACATGTCAGCTGAGGCTCAAGGTTTGTTAGAGTGTGTGAAATGAAGCTAGACAGGTAGTTTAAAACTGGGCCATGGATCGAGGTTCTTAGTTACCCCTTACTGAGTGCCTACTGCACACCAAACACAAACAGTGAATTAGGATTTTTTTTTTCGATGAGAGAGCATTAATTTTGAGTAGCTTTACTTTTATATATTTGTAATACTCAACAAAATTTGAACAATACAAAAATGAACAAAATAGTAAGAATACTCCCATCCTGAGTCTTCCACAGAGGTAATAACTTTTAGCAATTTAGTGTGTCAGCTTCTGGACTTCTGTCATATATAAATAGATGCACATTTCTGTGAAAGGCAGGATTATTTAGCATATATTTCTGTATAGTGAATTTGATTAACTTAAGAATCTAGCATGTTTCTGTGCCCGTGAGTTTAAACTGACCTTTTTAAAGGCTGTGTGGTAGCCCATTACTTTGATGTAAGAATTGATCTAACAAGACTCCTGGGATAGAACTTGAGGTTATTTCTGATTTTTTACTGTTAATCTGTAGTAAACATTCTTGTATACTTATACATTTCTGTGAGAGAAATATTTAGAAATAAAATAGGTGGATCAGGGCTTTATAATTTAAAATTTTCATTTTGCCAAATCGTCTTTCACTAGATTATAATAATTTGTTTCCCTTTTCAGTGCCCATAACTGTTCATATTTTTAACCTTTTCTAATTTAATTAGGAAAATGTTTTAATTTATTTTTATTAGATCATTAATGTCAGGGAAGCATCTTTTCATAATTTTGTTGGCCATTTATATTTTCCCTGTGTTTTGCAATTTTTAAAAATTTTGATGTACATTTTTAAGGTTGACTTGTTGTACCCTCTAAAATATGGCCAGTAACCCTTTCTTATAATCATTAATTCATACATTCTTCAAATAATGGAGTGCCTGCTGTGTACTGGTGCTGGGAACATATTGGTGAACACAGTAGGTTTGATCTTGCGGTCTTAGTGGGACATACAGACAGTAGTTACAGAATTAACATTGTGATCAGCACGTGGAAACAAGCAGGTCTAACCCTAGACTTGGATTAGTACAAAGTCCTACAGCTGAGGAAGATCAGGAGGAAAAGTGAGCTCAAGGTGGTGAGAAGGGCAAATGGTGGAATTAAGGGTGGAGAAGTAGAACTTCCAGAGCCTTACAGGATTTTGTTCTGCGTGCTAAGGGCTACTGGAAAGTTTGGAGGACATAGAGGCTGGAAGGTGGTGAGATGAAACTGAAGTTTGCATTTTACAAAGGTGGCTCTGCCATCAGTGTAGAAGTGACAAGGAGCTGCAGGATGGATGAATGGGGGTGGGGAGAAGAAAGGATCCAGGAAGCAGGAGCAGCAGCTCACTGACAAGTAGCTTCAAGTCACTGGTGGCTTCATGGTGGAGAAAACTGAGAATTTCAAGGAGGGGTGTTTCCTTGAGAAGCTGCGTTCATATTTTGGCTGCTGCTTCTTAGCTGTGATTTAGGCCAGTGGCCTGTGATGGTTTTGCTTAGTGGTTTGGTTTTATCCTGTAGGTGAACAGCAGTGATTTTTTTTCCTGTTGTTGTGCAGCCTCCTTTTGAGAAATGAAGGTTTTATACCATGTAGTCTTTACTTTTTTCAATTCCCTGAGTAATTTCAAAGCACTGATTAGACACTTCCTCTCTATAGCCTGCCAACACTTTTTACCTCAAGTCTTTTAACTTGAGGTAGAGATGTGTATTTTATCTATATGATACCAAGGTCACAATTAATTGTTATGCTGTAGTGAGGCTCGCTGGTTGCCTGGGTTGTGTTCTATGTCTTTGGGTATTGTTTAATTCTTAAGTTACCATTTTCAGTGTAAGTTACCATAAATCTTGAAACTAATCATTTACCTGAGAGAACCTATATGATAAATGATCATAAATAAAACAAATTTATCAGGCTAAAAAAATAAAATAATTTGGTAGAGTTTCTTGTAATTCAACTGATGTTGGCTTGTATATTTTGTACATTAATTATAAACAAAACAATACTGATGTAAAATTATGAGCACTCAAAGTTTTTGTTTAAATCTTAAATATGTTGCTGTGTGGATAAATATGTAGGTATTTTTCTTCCTGCTCTCTGTTACCCCCCTCAGTCTTATGAATTTAAATGACATCTGAGTCACAAAAGCTTAAAATCTGCATACGCAGTGAGTAACTTTTGATTTATGTTTTACTAGATAAGTAGATTGAATATGGTCATGTTATTCTCAGTAGATAAGAATTCTGATGAAGAAGGGTTAGAGAGTCAGTGTGTGCAATATAGCCAAAGAGATTTAAAGTGTAATTAAGTTATCGGTTAAAATTTGGGAGTAGATAGCATGCACTCTCCGAACCTTCTCCTAAGATTAGAGAGAAAATGATAATGAAGTGCAGCATGTTTTTAAGGAATCCATTTGTATCGGACATTCTCAGCAGAATTTTAGTTCTCCTTGAGTTTTGAGAAAATAGAGGCAGGCAAAATATTTTATTTGCATACTGAATTTTATAAAAATTGTTTAAAAATAAGCGAGAAAAATGTTGAAAAAGGTGGCTTTTTTTTTTCTAACTTTTTTACAGTACTTATGAACCATTTCCCATGACCTAGAAAAGGCCACCTTTATATCCAGAGAGAAATCCCACATTATTTGTCATTCTTTTACAGCCACATGTGGTTCTCTACTGGCACAGCTCTGGTTTTTTGGTGACATCGTTTTAGGTCCTCTGCTGAGTAGACCTTCATGGTCTTTGAGGTTCTGTCATGTCTTTCAAACTGATCATATAGTATAGTATTAATGTTTATGGTAATGTGCTTTTCTAATATAAACTAATTTTTAATAATTTACTTGTACTCTCCTGGCTGGTATGGTTCAGAGTGTTGGGCAGAGCACCAAAGGTTCTTGGGTTCAATTCCTGGTCATGGGCTCATGTCTGGTTTGCAGGTTCAATCTCCTGCTCTGGTCGGGGAGTGTGGGAGAGGCAACCAGTTGGCGTCTCTCTTACACCTCTCTCTCTCACTTTCTCCCCCCCCCCACTCTCTCTCCTCCTTCCCTCCCTCCCTCCCTCCCTCCCTTCCACTTTCTCTAAAAAAAAATCAATGAAAAAATATTCTGGGTTGAGGATTAATAACAACAAAAATTTACGTATTCTAGTTAATTATTGAATTTCTCATCAGAGTAATTTTACTTTTTCAATGACCTCTTGCAGTGGTTTTATTGTGAGTGGTAAGTAGAGCAGACAGCATTTGCTAGGTACTAAGTTTCTACCTCCTGAGCATTTTGTAGACCCAAAGGGTGGAAACAGCTGATCATGTCGAACTTTGCCTGTACGTTTGAATAATGCTAATTCTTCTTTTTCTATGATTTGGAATACATAGTTTTTAAAGGATAGTAAAAGTTGACATTTCAGTTTAAGAATTCCTGTGTAGGAGTCACAGTGAGTTTCCTCTCTGTCATTCTTCCATCTGTGTACTGGGAGCTGGCTTTGATTCTCATCTTTTTTTTTTGTTATTAATCTTCACCTTAGGATATTTTTCCGTTGATTTTTAGATAGAGTGGGGGAGAGGGAGGGAGGGAGGGACGGGGGGAGAGAGAGAGAGAGGGAGAGAGAGAGAGAGAGAGAGAGAGAGAGAGAGAGAGAGAGAGAGAGAGAGAGAGAGATCCGGGGCCAGGGATTGAACCTGCAACCCAGGTGCATACCCTTGACCAGGAATCAAACCTGCGACCATTCGGTTCACCAGCTGACCAGCTGACCAGCTGACGCACTAACTGCTGAGCCAAACCAGCTAGGGCAGATACATGATTCTTAAAATATGGATCTAGATTCACAAGACTCATTAACTGTTTAAAAATAGAATTCTCCAAAAAAAAAAAAAAAAGAAAGAAAAAAAAGAAGTCTTACTACAGATTCACCACTCATTAGACAAAAATATAACATTTGGTTTGATTGGAGATATCATCAAGATAAATTAAGTGAAAAAAATAACGTTCAGCGGAGTGTATATTGTGTATACCTTTTATTTTTTAAAAAGGAAAATAAAGTACATATTCATATTTGCTTGTATATGGCTAAAGTAACTTTGGAAGGATACAATAAAAAAATAAAGTGGTTATCTGATTACCAGGAACAGGGAAGGAGACTTTGAACCATGTGAAAGTATTAAAAATGAATTTATTTATGTTTACATATGGTCATTTTTTTTTTTTTATCCTCACCCGAGGACATTTTTCCATTTTTTGCACAGATAGAGTGGGAGGGAGAGAGAGGAAGAGAGAGAGAGAGAGAAACATTGACGTGAAAGAGGCACATCGAGTGGCCGCCACCCGCACGACCAACCAGGGCCGGGGACAAACTGCAACCGAGGTACATGCCCTTAGCGGGAACCAAACCCGGGTCTCTCCGGACTGCAGGCCGATGCTCTAACCGCTGAGCCAAACCGGCCAGGGATACATATGGTCATTTTTTAATGAATAAATGGTAGAAACTTAATTATAAACATAAATTATTCAATATAAAAATGAATTTACTTAAAAATAAATTTAAGCCCTGGCCAGTTTGGCTCAGTGGTTAGAGTGTCGACCCTTGGACCAGAGAGACCCAGGTTTGGTTCCCACTGGGGGCGTGTACCTCGGTTGCAGTTTGTCCCAGGCCCTGGTTGGTCATGCGGGTGGCAGCCCCTCGATGTGTCCCTTTCACGTTGATGTTTCTCTCTCTCTCTCCCTCCCTCCCACTCTATCTGAACAAAAAATGGATAAATGTCCTCGGGTGAGGATAAAAAAATAATAATAAAATAAAAAAATAAAAATAAATAAAAAAATTGCTTTAGAAAGAAAAATGTATTTAAAAATTTACAATTTGAAAATATAGCACAATAATGGTTGTTTCCCCAGGAAACTCTCTAGATTTAGGTAGCAGGTCTTTTAAACATTGCTGACCGCTCACGAGTTCACTTGTGTTTTTATGCCCAAACATTGCTGACCGCTCACCAGTTCACTTGTGTTTTTATGCCCAAACATTGCTGACCGCTGAGTTCACTTGTGTTTTTATGCCCAAACATTGCTGACCGCTCACGAGTTAACTCGTGTTTGCACTCGCATTAGCTATTTTAATTTTTGAAACTCAGGGTAATATAGGATTATTGTAGTTTGTGACTTTTCACCCTGAGGGTCGAAGTTCGAAAAACAGCACACCATTCTATATTCTTGAAGTAGCTAGGGAATGGATATCTGCTGGTTCAAATTAGTGCAACTCAAAACCTAACACTTCTTTTTTTTTTTTTAATCCTCACCCGAGGATATTTTTCCATTTCCCGTACAGATAGAGTGGGAGGGAGAGAGAGGAAAGGAGAGAGAGAGAGAAACATCGATGTGAAGGGACACATCGAGTGGCTGCCACCCGCACCACCAACCAGGGCTGGGGACAAACTGCAACCGAAGTACGTGCCCTTAGCGGGAACTGAACCCGGGTCTCTCCGGACCGCAGGCCGACGCTCTAACCGCTGAGCCAAACCGGCCAGGGCCCTAACACTTCTTATGGTACTTACAATAGAGCTCCTTATATTCACCTTTTAGGCTTTCAGGGCAACTAAAAGACCACGATTTAGAAAAAATAGTCACTGGAATGAAAAAAATCCAACTAGAATGTGTAAAGTGTGTGTTTCAAAAGGTGATTGCTATACGGTGTACCACACCAAAAAAATTACTAAAATATATAATATGTATAAAATGTAATATGTAGCAGATATGTACAAAGTTTCATTTAAATTTATTATGTATAAATAAAGTATACTAAAGTTTATTTAGATTGTTTCACTTTCATATGCAATTACGAAAAAATAGCCGGTGACATGAGATAACTTCTGCGTAAAATTGCTGGTCAACAATGTGTTAACTATGCCAAGGAGTCCATGAACTGACAGGTGTGATAAACATGCTTTAAAGACTACCTTATTCTTATCCCTACTACCAAACCGCAGAGCTTATTTTATTGTGACCTATTTTCTCTTTTCTTATCCCCACCCTTTTTTTTTAAAGGCTGGTGGAGTAGCAGGTGTCTCTGTTGACTTGATATTATTTCCTCTGGATACCATTAAAACGAGGCTGCAGAGTTCCCAAGGGTTTCACAAGGCTGGTGGTTTTCATGGAATATATGCTGGCGTTGCTTCTGCTGCTATTGGATCCTTTCCTAATGGTAAAAATTATATTGATACTCTCCTTGCTGTAAAGCCAAGATAATAGGATTGTTTTCAGAATGATATGTGGTGTTACCCCATATAGAATTTCTTGTATGCTGTGGCTTATCTTTTGAATTTGTATTCTATTCATTAACCCATTAATTTGAATCAGCTCTAGATCCCATTGCGCTAGGGAAAAAAAAAAGCAATCTTTTAAAAATGGTTTTTGTTTTGAAAATTCCCAGTTACAATCCTTAAAGTGTTATTCTAATGTTGATTCCGATACCTTAGAGCAGTTTCTCAACCTTGCCTGCACATTGGAATCTCTTGGGAAGCTTTAAAAATTATTGGTGCCTGTGTCACACCCGGAAGTTTAATTGGTCTGGGCTTCCTTTGCCTGATTATTGGGGGGGGGGGGGGGGTAGCTTCCCAGGTGATTCCAATGTGAAGTGAATGTAATAGCTGCTGCCTCAGGCATCTTCTGAAGCAGATGAATCTGAGAGGCATTAGTTTTCGGTTTGAAGTCACATCAAGTGACTTATTCTAGAATAAATATAATTTGTTTTACTTAATCCACTCAGTGCCAAGTGTAGCTGTGTGGATGCTTTATGTGGCATTGGAAACTGACCAAGCAAATGAGAAAACCACCACCACCCCACACAATGTTAGGAGCCTCTGCTCTAGAAGATTCTTAAAGCCTGGGGGTTGATTTCTTTTTTCTCAAGATAATTTGTGAGAAATTATTTCATGTTAACTTGACATTTAACTGTTCACCTGCGTACACAGGTGAGCACAGCATTCACGTAGAGACCTACAGTGCATTGAGACACTGGTGTTTTGGTCCCTTTGTTTCTTTCTCTCCTCTTTCTCTGCTCCAGTAGTCCTAAGAACAGCAAACTCTTTTGAGGTTGTCCTTGAATTTTTATTTGTCTCAGATCTTCCAGTAGTTGATTATAGAGCGTGATTATTGAGCACACACTCAGTGCCAAGTGTAGCTGTGTGGCTGTGTGTATGGGAGAGGGGCAGGGGTTCCTAAATTTGGCCACATTGCAATCATGTGGTCACCTGATCAGATTTTATGAAGTACTGTTGCCTATGTCCCACTTCCAGAGACCATGATTTAATTGATGGGCTATGACCTGGGAGTTGGAAGTTGAAAAAAAATCCCCAGGTGATTTAAAATGCAGACAAATTTGGGAACCTTTGAACAAGGGAATTGAAAAGAATATGTTACTAGGTCTCTATCTTTTGTTCATCAGTTGTTTGTTTTTTTGTTTTTAGTCCTCACCGGATTTATAGAGAGGACAGAAAAGGTGGGGGAGGGAGGGAGAGAAACAAACATCGATGTGAGAAGCATTGATGGGCTGCCTCCTGTATGTACCCTGACTGGGGATTGAACCCACAACCCAGGCATGTGCCCTGACTGGGAATTGAACTTGAAACCTTTTGGTGCATGGGACGATGCTCAACCAATTGAGCCATCCAGCCAGGGCTGTTCATCAGTTTTATGATGTCTCTCTCATTGTCCTAAAGATCTCTTTTTCTGTATATTGCAACTAGGGATTACTGTTGGTAGATGTGGTATTAGCCATAGTCTCAGAGTGCATGACGCTTCATTCATCTCACAGGACTGGTTTAGATTCTTGCCAGCAGGAGTTTACATACAGCATATGGTTTTGGATTTTTGTGTGTGTGATAAAGTGGTGGTCTTGCCAGGCTTTTTTTTTTTTTCTTTTGCTGTCCACAGAACATCAGTGGATTGGAGACGTTGGATAAATGGTGCCAGGGTTGCAGAAATGGGTCTTTTTGTTTTTCTGTAAATTTTTGATGAATTGAAATTTTCTATGGCATTTTTTTTCCTGTTGCTGTTAGTTAAAATCCTAGTCTGAGGACAATACAGCAGTGTAATGTTCAGTGGCTATAGACTTTTTGGGAATGTTTTCTGCAGGGGTTAGTTGTTGGGGAATGTTTTCTGCAGGGGTTAGTTGTTGGGGATGGAGGGGATTGAAGGCTAGAAGAGATCAAAAGTCCTGTATTCAGGATCCTCACTCCCTATTTATAAGGGGATGTAGAAAAACCATAGTAGTTTATTTTTTTTAATAGCTTCAAGAGCTGTAGGCATCAGATAGCCCCCCCTCCCTTCTTTGTTGTAATTTGCCTAGAGCCTCATTTGGAACCTTATTGTGCCATCATTTTCAGTTAGCAAGGGCTTTCTTGGGTGTCACCCAGGAGAGTTTTGGGGCTTACATTTCTAAAGGACTGTTTATCATAAAAGTAGCAGTAAGGCCTGACCAGGTTGAGGTGGTTAACCATGAAAACCTAGAAACTTTTAGTAGTCTTTCTCCCTTCTCCCAGCAGGTGGGGTTGGGAGGGTGGATTGTATAGCAGGTGGAATTTAGCTGAGTGCAATAGGAGATACTCCAGCTGTATGTTTAGTGAGTGGTCTTATTAGGAACCGCAGATGGGAGTAGGGACCTGTGTTAGCTAGATGAAACTGCTTGCATTGGTCGTTGCTGCTCTGGAGAGTGTGCTTCCTCACTGATGTGTGTTTCTTAGCAGCCTGAGGAGTGTTTACAGCAGCAAAGCTTGTTGACTTTGACTGTGGAGAACTGAGCTTCACTAGCAAACTCTTCTCCAGGGTGCTTCAGACTTCAATCTGACATGTTCATATGTCTTTCAAAAGATGAATTTTTCTTGCGTTTATTTTCTATGTCTTGTCTTTTGTGGAAGTGATAAACATCTTTTGATTAACAGTACATGGCAAGTCTTAAAGCCCTCTTGTGCAGCTAAGATCAGTTCATTGTGATAGGACTGGCTTCTTGAGATTTTGATTTCCAGTTTTAATTCTTGATTCTTTTGTTGATGTGAAGGTGGGTTGATATAGTAAAAAGTATCCTGGTTATTTTGAATAAACAGCAGTAAAATATCATTAGATGTTTTATTTAGTTAAGGTATGTGTTTGCAGTTTTAACCTGTCTATACTGATTATTTTATGACTGTATAAGGACATTTATATCCCTTTCTATAGAAAGCTTACCAAAACATGTTGAGTGATTTGTTAGTACAAAATGGGAAATGCTAGGTTAGATGTTAGGCTCTTTTGGGGCAGGTATCATATCTTCTGTATTTTTGTAAGTCCAGGGTCAGGCGTATAATAATGGGTTTGGTAAATTCTGCAAAAGTGAGGGGGATGGGGGAAGAGTATATGTTTATTATCTTTATCTGTTATGTCATAAAATATTAACTAGAGTTATAATTTTTTTCCTTTATTGATTTTAGAGAGAGAGGAAGTGAGAGGGAGAGAGAGACAGAAACATTGATGAGAGAGAACATCCATCGGCCTCCTCCTGCATGCCCCCCCCTGGGGACCCGGCCCACAACCTTGGCATATGTTCTGGCCAGGAATTGAACCAGAGACCTCCTGGTGCATGGATTGGTGCTCACCATTGCGCCACACCAGCTGGACAAGAGTTGTAATTTTTTTGACAAACATATTTCTTAACTTTGTGAAACACTGGCTTGTTTTAAATTTCAGCTGCTGCCTTTTTTATCACCTATGAATATGTGAAATGGTTTTTGCACACTGATTCATCTTCATATACGATGCCTGTGAAGCATATGTTGGCTGCCTCTGCTGGAGAAGTGGTAAGTAACAAGTTATGTATATAAAATACTTCAGAAACACAAATCATCCATATATCTTCAGTACAGGTATTGCTTTATTTTATTTTTTAATGAAATAAAAAGACACTATTTCTTAAGTTATAAGAGTTATAAATTCCAATAAGTGTAAATGGATTAAACATGATAATTAAAAGACAGAGTCTAGCCCTGGCCAGTTTGACTCAGCGCTAGAGCATTGGCCCGTGGACCAAGGAGTCATGGGTTCGATTCTAGCCAAGGGCACGTATTTCAGTTGCAGTTTGTCCCGGGCCCTGGTCAGGGTCATGTGGAGGCAACCAGTAGATGTGTCCCTCTCGTGTCAATGTTTCTCTCTCTTTCTCTCCCCCCCCCCCTTCTCTCCCTTCCAATCTATCTGAGTATAAATAGGGAAATATCCTCAGGTGAGGATTAAAAAACAAAACAAAAACAGAGTCTAGATAGGATCAAAGAAAAATCCAGCTATGTGGTATGTGTGTATGTGTATACACACACACACGAGACAGACCTAAAACATAATGATACAGAAAGAATAAAATTAAAGAGATAAAAGAAAATATTCATGCAGATTGTTGTGGCTTTGTATTATGTCAACATGAAACTAAACTGAAGTCCTTTCCCTAGAACTCCCTTTTCCGGATGGTCCCAGGTTAGGCTGACTACAGGAGACATTCATGTAAGATTTGTAAGGTGGGAGTGAAGCAGATGTTGTGTTTATGCTCAGAGGGTGGTGTAGGGTCAGGATGCTTGCAGTTCACATACCTCCTCCCTGACCTGTGACTCAGGCGGCTTCTCCAGCTCCTTTCAGCTTCTCTGCATTCTGAGTCCAGATGTATAGATACTGTGGTGAGGGATGCCAGCTTATACTGCAGGGCACCCACATCATCAAGATTGGCGAGAGACAACGTGAGTTCTGGATTCCCCATGTAACATCTGTCTTTCCTTCCCGATTCCCTGCCCTCTGACCTCTGTCCCAACACTAGACGTAGAAGTTACAGTTCTACATAAACTACTCAACCAGCTCCCACAATTACTGTTTACTTTCCTGTAATACCCTCTTACTCTCATCATTCATAGTGGTTCTACGTCTGATCAACCCTACCTAATACAGAAATACTAACTGGAAGAGCTGATAGAATAGCGTTAATATCAGACAAAAAGGCTGAAAGCAAAAACCAAAGAGAACATTGTATAAAGATGCGAGGAACAGTTCTCCTAAGAGGTGTAATGAACCTGAACCTGGACTAAATAACAGTCTAAAAACATAAAACAAGAATTTCCACAATTATAAAGAGAAATTAATAAAAACGTAGTCTTCCTTGGAGATATTCACCATCTATCTGTAAAAGTCTTTAAGACCAGGCAGGCGTAAGCTTGTTAAGACCATGAAGATTTGAACAGCACAGCAGCAGGACTGCCTGATGGTTGTGTGCAGAGCTATGCGCCTGACGGCCAGAGGGACTCGTTTTTATGAAGTGTACTTAGAATATTCATAAAAATGTATAATCCTGTAGTCCACAAAGCAATTTGAGAGAAATAGGATAGAGACAGTGTCATACAGATCATTTGGTTCTGATTATAATGAAGTAAAATTAGAAAGCAGTAAAGAAGGATAACCTGTCCATCCCTACCGTGTGTTTAAAAACTATCTGACCCTTTCTCTTGTCCATAATTCATGAGCCAAAAAAGAAATCATAATGTAAGTGATAAAATATTTGTAATTAAAAAATAATACAGGGTTATTTTTTTCTAAACTAACAGAGTAGGATACCAATAAGCGCTTTCCCACTTAACTTTTTCTCAGCCCCTGCTGTCCAATACTAAGGGACAACCTCGATTAGAATTACTTTTGTAATCTTCAAAATCACACAGGTGGTGTTTATGCAGTCTTACTAAGCCACCCAGCCTTGCTGTGGGCAGGAGTAGACAACAAAGGGAAGAGAAAGGGTCTCCGTTTACAAATCTTTTATTATTTTATCAAGTAACATTTTTTTTCTCTGTTTTGGAAAGTAGTGGTAGAATATGTTAGGAAGTTCAGAAAGTGAATACGTTTTTATAACATTTACATGAAAAGTTATTATATATTGTAGTTTTGTTTTCTGTGCACTATTTGTTTTTTTTTTTAGAAAATTTGGATAAAAATCTACAAACTTGTAATCAGACTTTCTTCACTTGAGATTAGAGAGAATGGGGATGATGGACAGAGATCCTGACAGAGAAGTAAAAGTAAATGCTAACTTAAAGAAGACAGTTAAATAACAGCTGCTGAGGTACAATTTACATAACGCAATTCACCCATTTATAATTTAATTCAGTGGTTTTTAGTTCATTTTCAGAGTTGTGCAGCCATCATCACAGTTGTAGAACATTTTCGTCACCCCACAAGGAAACCCTGCACCATTAACAGTCTCTCCTATCCCCCTCCCCACCCTAGGCAGCCGCTCCTCTACCACTCGTCCTTCTGCACTGGCCTGTTCTGGGCATTCATTTCGGTGGAACCCTGCAGTGTGCACAGGGCTTCTGTTTGCGCCACATCCTCACCCGCACTTGTTATTTCTTGTCTTCTTGCTAATATCATGAAGTAAATTTCTTGATCTAAGAAATCAGTTGTATGGGTCCTTGAAGAGAATGTTGAAAGAAATTAGCCTGAGACAGTAAAATCACTGCAGTGTTTTAAATTAAATTTCCTTTTGTCATTGGTTTAAAAATGATTATGCAGAACCCAAGCTGACCCTGGATTAAAAATAATTACCTTCATAATTAGCTGCAGTTATAAAAGTGGTGAACTAACAATATCTTGATTTTTTAAATTGCAAATAACATAAAGTAGTAGTTACTTTTATGAGCTAGAGACCCTTTTAGGAATCTAATGAAACCTATAGCTATTTCTCCAGTAAAGTAGACATATGGACATTTGCATAGTTTCTGAGGATTTTCAATTCTTCATATTCTTACTCAGAGTAAGAACTCCATTGCTTGAATTCTATCAAACTGCAATTTGAAAGCAATTTCTACTTAATTAAAAAAATCTTTTAACCTGTTATCCTTGGTTTATATTGCATGTTGTTTTTGTGATATTGTTCTGAAGTTGGACTGTTGTTACGTGCAGTTATTTTTGAGTATATGTTCTAAAGAATAACACCTGTACGAGCATTTCAGTGTCTCTCAGGTTGTGAAAATTCCATACTTATGAAAGCCTTTGCCTCTGTTTTAGAATTGCATGTTGCTTTGCTTAAGGATAAATATATTTTCATAAATTCACTATCTGGCTTACATTTTTTAATACATTGCTGAGAGCAAGCAGGAAAAAGAACTTGGCCACTTATTTCATTGCACGTGTGCCGTCTTGCCTGAAAGCTAGTGTGCCGTGTTGAAGGAAGGCTTTCCTGTCGGTCTCTTAGACGTACAAAAAGTATTTAAACTGATATAATGAGGTAGAGCAAATGAGAGCTGCTAGATTACTCCTGTTAATGATATATCTTTTCATTTGTAGAAAATGCTGTATATTCTAATACTTTAATATCTCTAACTGACATTTTAAAAAATATGAAAGCCCCTGCAAATATTCTGAGTATGAACTGTAGGGCATAGGAGGTGCTATAAATAGACTTTAGGAAACAAGAATTATAAGAGTGGAAATATACAATTCTAGGACATTCTTATCTTTATTGGGTCTTGTGGGGTTTCTTGAGTCCCATTGGTGGTGAGGCCTGATGTCAGATTCCTTTTGATAGTTTTTGTGATGCTTGGAGAAATTTAAGAGAATTTATCCCAGTGGGTATATAGATTGACTTCAGAGGTGAAACTTCTCTTGATGTTGACTTTTAATTGATTGTATTTATTTATTTATTTATTTATTTATTTTCCTCACCTGAAGACATTTTTCCATCCTTTGTACAGACAGAGTGGGAGGGAGAGAGAGGAAGGGAGAGAGAGAGAAACATCGACGTGAAGGGACACATCGAGTGGTTGCCACCCGCACGACCAACCAGGGCCGGGGACAAACCGCAACCGAAGTACATACCCTTAGCGGGAACCGAACCCGGGTCTCTCAGGACCGCAGGCCGATGCTCCAACCACTGAGCCAAACTGGCCAGGGTGATTTTATTTATTTTTAATTTAATTCATTAATTTTGTTACAAATGTTTCTCCCCCCTCCCCCCCCCATTGACACCCTCCTCTGGTCCCCCACCCCAGCTTTGTTGTCTATGTCCATTGGTTATGCTTGTATGCATAAATTCTTTGGTTTATCTCTTTCCTCCACCCTGCCCCCTCCTCTGAGGTTTGTCCGTCTGTACTCTTTTATGTCTCTGGGTCTATTTTGTTCATCACCTTATTTTGTTCATTATATTCCACAAATAAGTGAGATCATATGATATTTGTTTTTCTCTGACTGGCTTATTTAGCTTAGCATAATACTCTCCAGATCCTTCCATGTCATCTCAAAGGATAAGAGATTTTTCTTTCTTATAGCTGCATAGTATTCCATTGGGTGTATGTACTACAGCTTTTTTATCCACTTATCTATCGTTGGACACTTGGGCTGTTTCTAGATGTTAGCAATTGTAAATAGTGCTGCTATGAACATAGGGGTACATATATTCTTTCTGATTTGGTGTTTCAGGCTTCTTAGGATATATTCCTAGAAGTGGGATCACTGGGTCAAATGGAAGTTCAATTCTTAATTTTTTTGAGTAAACACCTTATTGTTATCCATAGTGGCTGTACCAGTCTGCATTCCCACCAGCCATGTACTAGAGTCCCCTTTTCTCCACACCCTCACCAGCACTTGTTGTTTGATGATTTGTTGATGGCAACTATTCTGGCAGGTGTGAGGAGATACCTCATTGTTGTTTTAATTTGCATCTCTCTGATGATTAGTGACTTTGAGCATTTTTTTGTATAACTCTTGGCCATTTGTATGTCCTGTTTGGAGAGGTGTCTATTTAGGTGCTCTGCCTTTTTTTTTTTTTTTTATCCTCACCAGAGGACATTTTTAAATTTTTTTGTTCAGATAGAGTGGGAGGGAGAGAGAGGAAGAGAGAGAGAGAGACATTGACATGAAAGGGACACATCGGGTGGCTGCCACCCACACGGCCCTAACCAGGGCCGGGACAAACTGCAACTAAGGTACATGCCCTTAGTGGGAACTGAGCCCGGGTCTCTCTGGACCGCAGGCCAACGCTCTAACCACTCTGCAAAACCGGCCAGGGTGTCTCTGCCTAATTTTTAATTAGATTTTGTCTTCCTTTTGTTGAGTTGTATGAGTACTCTATATATTTTGAAAATTAACCCCTTACCTGATGTATTATTGGCAATTATGCTCTCCCATATAGTGGTTCCCTTTCAATTTTTTATTTTATTTTATTTATTTATTTTTAATTTTATTTTTGTTACAGATGTTTCTTCTTTTTTACCCCATTGACACTCTCTTCCCCATCCCCCCCACCCCCACCCCATTCCTGGCTCTGCTGTCCATGTCCATTGGTTATGCTTACATGCATATAAGTTCTGTGGTTTATCTCTTCCCACGCTCCACCACTCCTCCTTCTGAGGGTTGTCATTCTGTACCCTACTTCCGTGTTTCTGGGTCTACCCTACTCCTCAGACTGTTGTATTAATTTTATTCCATATATAAGTGAGATCATGTGGTATTTGTCTTTTTCTGCTTGGCTTGTTTCACTTAGGATAATACTTTCCAGGTCCCTCCATGTCGTCTCAAAGGATAAGAAATCTTTCTTTCTTACACTGCATAGTACTCCATTGTATATATGTACCACAGCTTTTTTATCCACTCGTCTACTGATGGACACTTGGGCTGTTTCCAGATGTTAGCTATTGTAAATAGTGCTGCTATGAACATGGAGGTACATATATTCTTCCTGATTGGTGTTTCAGGCTTCTTAGGGTATATTCCTAGAAGTGGGATCACTGGGTCAAATGGAAGTTCAATTTTTAATTTTTTGAGGTAGCACCATATTGTTTTCCATAGCGGCTGCACCAGTCTGCATTCCTACCAGCAGTGCACTAGAGTCCACTTTTCTCCACACCCTCGCCAACACTTGTTTGATGATTGTTGATGGCAGCCATTCTGGCAGGTGTGAGATGATACCTCATTGTTGTTTTAATTTGCATCTCTCTGATGATTATTGATGTCGAGCATTTCTTCATATGTCTCTTGGCCATTTGTATGTCCTGTTTGGAGGGGTGTCTATTCAACTCCTGTGCCCATTTTTTAATTGGGTTCTTTGTCTTTTGTTGAGTTGTATGAGCACTCTATATATTTTGGAAATTAACCCCTTATCTGATGTATCATTGGCAAGGATGTTCTCCCATACAGTGGGTTGCCTTTCCATTTTTTTTTTTTGTACAGATAGAGCGGGAGGGAGAGAGAGGAAAGGAGAGAGAGAGAGAAACATCGATGTGAAAGGGACACATCGAGTGGCTGCCACCTGCACGACCAACCAGGGCCGGGGACAAACTGCAACCGAGGTACGTGCCCTTAGCGGGAACCGAACCCGGGTCTCTCCGGACCGCAGGCCGACGCTCTAACCGCTGAGCCAAACTGGCCAGGGCTGCCTTTCCATTTTGATGGTTGTTTCTTTTGCTGTGCAAGAAGCTTTTTAGTTTGATGTAGTCCCATGTGTTCATTTTTTCCTTTGTTTTGTTGCCTTAGGTGATGTATCAGTGAAGATTCTGCTGCATATGATGTCCAAAATTTTGTTGCCTACATTTTCTTCTAGAATTTTTATGGATTCACTGGTCACATTTAATTCTTTTATCCATTTTGAGTTTATTTTTGTGTATGGTGTTAGTTGATGGTCTAGTTTTATTTTTTGTGCATGTAGTTGTCCAATTTTCCCAGCACCATTTATTAAAGAGGTTGTCTTTACTCCATTGTATGCTCTTGCCGCCTTTGTCAAATATTAATTGAGCATATTGCCTTGGGTCCATTTCTGGGTTCTCTATTCTGTTCCACTGGTCTATGTGCCTGTTCTTGTGCCAGTACCAGGCTGTTTTGATTACAGTCGCTTTGTAGTATAACCTGGTATCTGGTATTGTGATCCCACCTACTTTGTCCTTCTTTTTCAAGGTTGCTGTGGCTATTCGGGGTCTTTTTTGGTTCCATATGAACTTTTGAAGTATTTGTTCTAGTTCTGGGAAATATGTCGTTGGTATTTTGATGGGGATTGCATTGAATCTATAGATTGCTTTGGGTGGTATGGACATTTTAATGACGTTAATTCTTCCAATCCATGAACAAGGTATGTGCTTCTGCCTTTCCATTTTGATGATTGTTTCTTTTGCTGTGCAGAAGCTTTTAGTTTGATGTAGTCTCATGTATTAATTTTTCCTTTGTTTCTTTTGTCTTAGGCATGGTATCAGTGAAAATTCTGCTGCCTGTGTCTGAAATTTTGTTGCCTACATTTTCTAGGATTTTTATGGATTCACAAGTCACATTTAAGTCTTTTATCTATTTTGAGTTTATTCTTGTGTATGCTGTAAGTTGGTGGTCTAGTTTTATTTTTTTGCACGTAGCAGTCCAATTTTCCCAACACCATTAAAGAGGCTGTCTTTACTCCACTGTATGCTCTTGCCACCTTTGTCGAATATTAATTGAGCATAGCGTCTTGGATCTATTTCTGGGTTCTCTATTCTATTCCACTGGTCTATATGCCTGTTCTTATGCCAGTACCAGGCTGTTTTGATTACAGTGGCTTTGTAGTATAACCTGATATCTGGTATTGTGATCCCTCCTGCTTTGTTCATCTTTTTTGTGATTGTTGTGGCTATTTGGGGTCTTTTTTGGTTCCATATAAACTTTTGGAGTGTTTATTCTAGTTTTGTGAAATATGTCTTTGGTATTTTAATGGGTATTGCATTGAATCTATAGATTGCTAAGGGTAGTATGGAGATTTTAATGATGTTAATTCTTTTTTTATTTTTATTTTTTATTTTTTATTGATTAATTTTTGTTACAGATGATTCTCCTTTTTCCCCCACTGATTCCCCCACCCCCTCTCCTCCCTGCCCCTTCCCCAGATTGTTGTCCATGTGTACTGTTCATGCATACATGTGTATAAGTTCTGTGGTTCATCCCTCCCCCACCTCCCCACTCCTTAGGGGATTGTCGGTCTGTACCCCGCTTCCGCGTCTCTGGAACTACCCCATTCCTCAAACTGTTATGTTCATTATATTCCACAAATCAGTGAGATCATATGAAATTTGTCTTTCTCTTTTTGGCTTGTTTTACTTAGGATGATACTTTCCAGGTCCCTCCATGTAGTCTCAAAGGATAAGAGATCTTTCTTTCTTACCGCTGCGTAGTACTCCATTGTGTATATGTACCACAGCTTTTTGATCCATTCGTCTACTGATGGGCACTTGGGCTGTTTCCAGATCTTAGCGATTGTAAATAGTGCTGCTACAAAGATGGGGGTACATATATTCTTTCTTATTGGTGTTTTATGCTTCTTAGGGTATATTCCTAGAAGTGGGATCACTGGGTCAAATAGAAGATCAATTTTTAATTTTTTGAGGTGACACCATATTGTTTTCCATAGTGGCTGCAGCAGTCTGCATTCCCACCAGCAGTGTACTAGAGTCCCCTTTTCTCCACACCCTCGCCAACACTTGTTGTTTGATGATTTGTTGATGGCGGCCATTCTGACAGGTGTGAGGTGATACCTCATTGTTGTTTTGATTTGCATCTCTCTGATGATTAGTGATGATGAGCATTTCTTCATATGTCTCTTAGCCATTTGTATGTCCTGTTTGGAGAGGTGTCTATTTAGTTCCTCTGCCCATTTTTTAATTGGATTCCTTGTCTTCCTTTTGTGGAGTTGTATGACCACTCTATATGTATTGGAAATTAACCCCTTATCTGATATATCATTGGCAATTATGCTCTCCCATACAGTGGGTAGCCTTTCCGTTTTGATGATTGTATCTTTCGCTGTGCAGAAGCTTTTGAGTTTGATGTAGTCCCATGTGTTCATTTTCTCCTTTGTTTCTATTGCCTTAGGTGATGTGTCAGTAAAAATTCTGCTGCGTATGATGTCTGAGATTTTGTTGCCCACAGTCTCCTGTAGGATTTTTATGGATTCATGAGTTACATTTAAGTCTTTTATCCATTTTGAGTTTATTTTGGTGTAGGGTGTAAGTTGATGGTCTAGTTTCATTTTTCTGCAAGTAGCTGTCCAATTTTCCCAGCACCATTTATTAAAGAGGCGGTCCTTACTCCACTGTATGCTCTTGCCACCTTTGTCAAATATTAATTGAGCAAATTGCCTTGGGTCCATTTCTGGGTTCTCTATTCTGTTCCACTGGTCTATATACCTGTTCTTGTGCCAGTACCAGGCTGTTTTGATTATGGTGGCTTTGTAGTATAACCTGAAATAATGATGTTAATTCTTTCAATCCATTAACAAGGTATATGTTTCCACTTTCTTATATCTTCCTCTATTTCTTTTCTCAATGTCTTGTAGTTTTTTGGGAACAGGTCCTTTACTTCTTTGGTTAAGTTTATTCTTAGGTATCTTAAGTTTCTTGTTGCAATGGTATATGGGATATTTATTTATTTATTTATTTATTTTTGTTACAGATGTTTCTCCTTCCCCCCACCCCTTGATTTCCCCCTCCCCCTCCCTCCCTGTCCTGTCCCCAGCTTTGTTGTCCATGTCCATTGTTCATGCATTCATGCATGTAAGTTCTGTGGTTTATCTCTCCCCCAACACCCCCTCTTCTGCGGATTGTCAGTCTGTACCCCACTTCCATGTCCTGGGACTACCCCATTCCTCAGACTGTTCGTTATATTCCACAAATAAGTGAGATCATATGATACTTGTCTTTCTCTGTTTGGCTTGTTTCGCTTAGGATAATACTTGCCAGGTCCCTCCATGTAGTCTCAAAGGATAAGAGATCTTTCTTACAGCTGCGTAGTACTCCATTGTGTATATGTACCACAGCTTTTTTGTCCATTCGTCTATTGATGGACACATGGGCTGTTTCCAGATCTTAGCTATTGTAAATAGTGCTACTACAAACATGGGGGTACATATATTCTTTGTGATTGGTGTTTCAAGCTTCTTAGGGTATATTCCTAGAAGTGGGATCACTGGGTCAAATGGAAGTTCAATTTTTAATTTTTTGAGGTAACACCATATTGTTTTCCATAGTGGCTGCACCAGTCTGCATTCCCACCAGCAGTGTACTAGAGTCCTCTTTTCTCCACACCCTTGCCAACACTTGATGATTTGTTGATGGTGGCCATTCTGACAGGTGTGAGGTGATACCTCATTGTTGTTTTAATTTGCATCTCTCTGATGATTATTGATGTCGAGCATTTCTTCATATGTCTCTTGGCATTTGTATGTCCTCTTTGGAGAGGTGTCTATTCAGGTCCTCTGCCCATTTTTTATTGGGTTCTTTGTCTTCCTTTTGTTGAGTTGTATGAGCACTCTGTATATATTGGAAATTAACCCCTTATCTGATATATCATTGGCAATTATGCTCTCTCATACAGTGGGTAGCCTTTTTGTTTTGATGATTGTATCTTTCGCTGTGCAGAAGCTTTTTAGTTTGATGTAGTCCAGTGTGTTCATTTTTCTCCTTTGTTTCTAATGCCTTAGGTGATGTATCAGTGAAAATTCTGCTGCATATGATGTCTGAAATTTTGTTGCCTACGGTTTCTTCTAGGATTTTTATGGATTCATGAGTTACATTTAAGTCTTTTATCCATTTTGAGTTTATTCTTGTGTAGGGTGTAAGTTGATGGTCTAGTTTCATTTTTCTGCATGTAGCTATCCAATTTTCCCAACACCATTTATTAAAGAGGCTGTCCTTACTCCACTGTATGCTCTTGCCACCTTTGTCAAATATTAATTGAGCATATTGCCTTGGGTCCATTTCTGGGTTCTCTGTTCTGTTCCACTGGTCTATATGCCTGTTCTTGTGCCCGTACCAGGCTGTTTTGATTACAGTGGCTTTGTAGTATAACCTGAAATCTGGTAATGTAATCCCTCCAACTTTGTTTTTTTTCTCAAGATTGCTGTGGCTATTCGGGGCCTTTTTTGGTTCCATATGAACTTTTGAAGTACTTATTCTAGTTCTGTGAATTATGCCATTGGTATTTTGATGGTGATTGCATTGAATCTATAGATTGCTTTGGGTGGTATGGACATTTTAAAGATGTTAATTCTTCCAATCCATGAACAGGGTATGTGCTTCTATTTTTTTTATATCTTCCTCTATTTTTTTTTTTTTTTTCAATGACCTGTCGTTTTCTCAAATAGGTCCTTTATTTCTTTGGTTAAGTTTATTCCTAGGTATCTTAATTTTTTTGCCACAATGGTAAATGGGATTGTTTTCTTAGTTTCTCTTTCTGTGAGTTCATCATTGGTGTATAATAATGCCGTCAATTTCTTGACGTTAATTTTGTATCCTGCTACGTTTCCAAATTCATTTATTAAGTGTAGTAAATTTTTGATGGAGTCTTTGTGGTTTTCTACATATAGTATCATGTCATGTGCAAATAATGACAGTTTCACTTCCTTCTTTCCAATTTTGATCCCTTTTATTTTTTCTTCCTGTCTGATTGCTGTGGCTAAGACTTCCAGTACTATGTTAAATAAGAGTGGTGCAAGTGGGCATCCTTGCCTTGTTCCTGTTCTTAAGGAAAATGCTTTTAGTTTTTGCCCATTGAGTATGATGTTGGCTGTAAGTCTTTCATATATCGCCTTTATCATGTCAAGATATGATTCCTCTATTTCCACATTGCGGAGCGTTTTTATTAGAAATGAATGCTGGATTTTGTCGATGGCTTTTTCGTCATCTATTGATATGTTGATGTGGTTTTTATTCTTCATTTTATTTATGTGGTGTATCACGTTTATTGATCTGCGAATATTGTACCAGCCTTGCATCCCTGGGATGAATCCCACTTGGTCATGGTGGATAATTTTTTTGGTGTATTGCTGGATCCAATTTGCTAGTATTTTGTTCAGGATTTTGGCATCTATGTTCATCAGGGATATTGGCCTGTAGTTTTCTTTCTTTGTAATGTCTTTTTCTGATTTGGAATTAGAATTATGCTGGCTTCATAAAATGAGTTTGGAAGACTTCGTTCTGGAATTTTTTGAAATAGTTTGAGGAGAATGGGTATTAGTTCTTCTTTGAATGTTCGGTAAAACTCCCCTGTGAAGCCATCTGGGCCTGGGCTTTTGTTTGCTGGGAGAGTCTTGATTACATCTTCAGTTTCCTTAGTTGTTATTGGTCTGTTCAAGTTTTCTATCTCTTCCTGATCAGTTTTGGGAGACTATGTGTTTCTAGAAATTTGTCCATTTCGCTTAGATTGTCAAATTTGTTATCATATAATTAATTGTTCATAGTAGTTTTTAACGATTTTTTGTATTTCTGTGGTGTCAGTTGTTACTTCTCCTCTTTCATTTCTGATTTTGTGTATTTGGGTTCTCTCTCTTTGTTTCTTGGTGAGTCTAGCTTAGGGTCCTTCAATCTTGTTTATCTTTTCGAGAAACCAGCTCTTTGTTTCATTGATCCTTTGAATTGTTTTTTTGGACTCTATGTCATTTATTTCTGCTCTGATCTTTACTATTTCCTTCTTTCTACTTGCTCTGGGGTTTTCTTTTAGTTTGCTTTCTAGTTCTTTAAGTTGTGAGGTTAGATAGTCCTTTAGAGATTTTTCTTGTTTTTTGAGGTAGGCCTGTAGTGCTATGAACTTCCCTCTCAGAACTGCTTTCGCTGCATCCCATAGATTTTGTGGTGTTGTGTGTTCATTTTCATTGGTTTCCAGGAGGTTTTTAATTTCTTCCTTGATATCCTCGGTAACCCATTCAGTGTTTAATAACATGCTATTCAGCTTCCATATGTTCAAATGTCTTTGCATGTTCTCGTTGCAATTGATTTGTAATTTCATGCCATTGTGATCTGAGAAGATGCTTGATATGATTTCAGTGTTCTTGATCGTGTAGAGACTTAATTTGTGTCCTAACATGTGGTCTGTCTTTGAGAATGTCCCATGTGCACTTGAGAAGAATGTGAATTCTGTAATTTTGGGGTGTAATTCTCTGTAGATATTTATTAAATCCATTTGGTCTAGTGCTTCATTTAGAGTCTGTGTTTTCTTGCTAATTTTTTTGTCTAGAAGATCTATCCAGTGATGTCAGCGGGGTTTTGAAGTCCCCTGCTATGATTGTATTGCTCTCGATTTATCCTTTGCTGTCCTCCAGAAGATTTTTAATATATTTTGGTGTTCCTATATTGGGTGCATATATGTTTATCAAGGTTATATCTTCCTGTTGGATCGATCCTTTCAATACTGTGTAGTGGCCTTCTTTGTTTCTAGTTATGGCCTTCATTTTGAAATGTATTTTATCAGATATGAGTATTGCTACCCCAGGTTTTTTTTCCTTTCCATTTGCTTGGAAGATTTTTTTCCATCTCTTCACTTTCAGCCTATGTGAGTCTTTTGTTGTGAGGTGGGTCTCTTGTAAAGAACATATAGATGAGTCATGTTTTCTTATCCTATCAGCTACTCTGTGTCTTTTTATGGGAGCATTCAGTCCATTTACATTTAAGGTGATTATTGATATGTACTTATTTATTGCTATTTTTGTTTAGTGTGGTTATATTTTTCTTCCTATTTCTCCTTCTAATTACAGCAGTCCTTTTAACATTTCTTTCATTGGTGGTTTGGTTCTAATGTGTTCCCTTAGCCTTTTTTAATCTGAGAAGCTCTTTATTTGACCTTCTATTTTGAATGATAGCCTTGCTGAGTAGAGTAGTCTTGGATTCAGATCCTTGTTTTTCATGACCTTGATTACCTCATGCCATTCCCTTCTGGCCTATAGTGTTTCTGCTGAGAAGTCAGCTGAGAGCCTTATGGGGGTTCCTTTGTAGGAAACCTGTTGCTTCTCTCTTGCTGCTTTTAGGATTCTTTCTTTGTCTTGAATTTTTGGCACTTTGATTACTATGTGTCTTGGTGTGGGCCTGTTTGGGTTCTTCTTACTGGGGGCTCTCTGTGCTTCTTGAACTTGAATGCCTTCTTCCTTCACCAAATTAGGGAAGTTTTCTGTCACTATTTCTTCAAATATATTCTGTAACCCTTGCTCATTTTCTTCTTCTTTGGGGACTCCTATGATACGAATGTTATTACGTTTCCAGTTGCCCCACAGTTCTCTTAAGCTGTTTTCCTGCTTTTTAATTGTTTTTTCCTTTTGGTTTTCTGATTGGTTTATTTTTTCTACCCTATCTTCTAATTCACTGATCCGGTCCTCAGCTTCCTCTGCTCTGCTATTTAGACTTTCCAATGTGTTTTTTTTTTTTCTGATATGTCATTCTTCATTTCTTCTTGGTGGTTTTTAATTTCCAACTGGTTGAGTTTCAACATTTCTATGTCTTTACTAATGATGCTCATGTCCTTACACATGCTGTTGAGCTTCCTCAAGATCATGGCTCTGAATTCTTGTTCTGTTATCTTGTTTAACTGCACCTCATTTATCTCATCTTTGGTAGACGTCTCTTGTTCTTTCATTTGGCTTTTGTTTCTGTTTTTCATTATCTTGGCTATCACAGTGGGCTTTGGAGCCTGCCAAATTTTCCCTGTGGGTGTTGGTGTTCTGCTCTTTGTGGCTCCCTTTCCTGGGTTTGGATGAGGCAAGGAGGACCCACTTTAAATACCACTGTCAAGTCTTAACTCTCCTGGTTAGAGTTGCTAGCCCAGGGAATGGTAGTTATCCTCTAGCTTTTTTGCCTGGAGCCTATTAGTAGGGGTCACCTGAAGAATGTTGGTTTCTGAATTGACTGAAAAACTCCCTCAGGTGCTGAGTGTAAGAGGATTTTCTGAGGGTGGGGCAGCCGCTGGTTGTTAATGGGCCTCAATTAGCATTTCAGTGGCCACCAGGTGGGGTTGAATCTCCGAGGGAGGGGCCGCTGTCTCACCCCAGGGCCCTGGGAACTAGCAAGATGACCGCAGTCTTGAGTGGCTGCACTCAGCAAAAGCTCTGAGAACCCTCCAAATCCCGAGTGTCCCCTCACAGTTCCAGTCCAGTCTGCCCTACCTGTGCCGGAGCCCAAGGTGAGTGGCTGCTGCCAATTTAGCCTCTGTCTCGTCTCTGCTCTGTGCCGTGGAACCGCCTGGGACTCTAACCCGAGGGCACTGCTCCCAGCCGAGGGCGCAGCACCCAGCGGATGTCCCAGGACCCAGCCGATATGACCGCAGGTCCCAGCTGAGGCGGCCGCAGGTTTCAGCCGAGGCCACAGGTCCCAGCCGAGGGTGCAGGACCCAGCCGAGGCAGCTTCTGATCCCGGCCGAGGCCACAGGTCCCGGCCGAGGTCACAGGACCCAGCCGAGGCAGCTGCTGGTCCCGGCCGAGGCCGCAGGTCCCAGCCGAGGTCGCAGGACCCAGCTGAGGCAGCCGCTGGTCTCAGCTGAGGCTGCAGCAGGTCCCAGCCCAGGCCGCTGAGGACCCCCGGCTCCCGGCTCCCGGCCCCCTCTTGCATCCTCAAAAGCCTACCAGGATTGAGTCAGTGTCCCTGGTTATGTGGTCCCACAAGCTGCCTTTCGGTTGCCCCTTCCTGACGATTTGTCTTTATTTTTGTTGTAATTCCAGTTTGGTCCTGGGAGACGGTCTGTGTAGCTTTCACTCACTCTGTCACCATTTCTAAATGGGATTTTTGTTTTTTAGTTTGTCTTTCTGTGTGTTCATTATTGGTTTATTTGACAAACTAGGCAAAATGGACAAATTTTTAGAATCATGTACTATTCCAAAACTCAACTGGGAAAAGTCAGAAAACCTAAACAGTCCAATAGCAATTAAGGAGATAGAAGAAATAATTAATAAAATCCCAGCAAACAAACAAACAAAGCCCTGGTCCGGATGACTATATAGGGGATTTTTACCAAACATTCAAAGAAGAACTATCACCTATTCTCCTCAAACTATTTAAAAAAATTCAAGAGGAAGAAATTCAAGCTCTTTTGTGAGGCCAGCATAATCCTAATCCTAAAACCAGATAAAGACACTACCAAGAAAGAAAATTACAGGCCAATATCCCTGATGAACATGAATGCCAAACTTCTTAACAAAATCTTAGCAAGTTGAATCCAGCAATATATTTAAAAAAATTATACACCATGACCAAATGGGATTTATCCTAGGGATGCAAGGCGGGTACAATATTTGTAAATTGGTAAATGTGATACACTACATAAACAAAAATGAAAAATAAAAATCGTGATCAAATCAGTAGACGCTGAAAAAGCATTTGACAAAATCTAGCATCCATTTTGGACAAAAACTCTCAGCAAAGTGGGAATAGAAGGATCTTATCTCAACATAATAACAGCCATTTATGACAGACCTACAGCCAACATCATACTCAATGGGCAAAAACTAAAAGCATTTTCCTTAAGAACAGGAACAAGACAGGGATGTGCACTTTCACCACTCTTATTTAACATAGTACTGGCAGTCTTAGCCACAGCAATCAGACAGGAAGAAAAACGTAAAAGGTACCCAAATTGGAAAGGAAGAAGTGAAACTGTCATTATTCGCAGATGACATGATATTGTACTTAGAAAACCCTAAAGACTCCATCAAAAAACTACTATATTTAATAAATGAATTTAACAAATTAGCAGGATACAAAATCAACATCCAGATATCATTGTAATTTTTATACACCAATAATGAACACTCAGAAAGGTAAAATTAATTGATGTTAAATTCAACAATGGTTTAGTATGCTGAAAAGATTATCAAGTGTAGGAAATTTGTGGAAATGTTGGTTGTGATGCTCCAGTTATCTTTGAACTTTCTTTAAAAACTTCCCAAAGCCATTCATTATAATTTTTCTCAGTAAATGGTTGAGGAATGTAAGTAGTGCTTTCCTGTTTCAGTTTCATAGAGCACAAACTTTTGGTTTCAGATTCATACAAGTGTCATTGCTAAAAGCAAGAGAAAGAAATGGGTGAATTTACAAGAAACATTTTTGTTGGTATAATAACATGGAATAAAAAACAAAAGCATATAGGTGTCAATGGTCAGAGAGGTGTAGAGATGGTCAGTCGTTGCTGTGTAACCCACTTACTTTGATATAAGATTATGATACATATTTCTTAGAAACAATACCTTATGAATGTGCCCACAATTACTTTGGGTAGCAACATTAAGTGCATGAAAGAACCTTAGAAACAGAAGAGAGCCCTACCATAATAACCATTCCCTGTAGCAGCAGCTTGATTAAAACTTAATGACAAATCAGTAAAACTATAATTACGACCTTCTACCTGATGTTTGTAATTTGAAATACAGTAAAATGGATCAAATAAGATTTAATATGTAACAACAGTAAGAAGAGTCTCGTTTGTGCCATTTTTATTAAGAGGTTTGCTACACCAAATCTCTAAATCCCTATCTCAATCATTTTACAGCTCAGTTTTCATCAGACACAGGAAAAGCCCTGTGAGAAGTAGAGTTTGTAATTAGATCAGAATGGTCAGGGCAGGTTTACTTTAATACAACAGATGCTGTCACCTTACAGCAGCAGTGATTTTTTTTCCCTAAGGCTTTAAGGTTTGACTTTTCCCGGGTCTTATCCAGCTTTTGGCCTTAGTTCATGTTGTTTTGAGAAATGAAAGAACATTGAAATTCTTTGCCGCCAAAAGCAACCACTGTGAATTTAATGTGTGCATGGATGACATGGGTGGATATCACATAGATGCTGGTAGATTATTCTTTCCTGTCCCATTCTAATTTGGGTATGAGAAAATAGGAAGTAAATTATATCGTGTTTTGTAAATGCTTTTCTGACAGCCTCTAGCAGTACTTCTAGTGTGGCCCAAGGAGCATGTACTTTGGAATCAATTGCCTGGACAGCTGGTTACAAATGAAGGTTTTTGGAGATGGCGACAGGGGCCGTGAATTTTTAAACAAGATTCCTAGATAGTTTTGGTGTTCATTGATACTTAAGCACCACTGATTTAGGATTATAAAGCAATTTCATTTATACCCTGTAGTAAATATTTGAACGGAATTGGCTCAGCAGTCTGGGGCATACAATTATTTTAGTAGGTGCAGGACACGAGCAGACCTACAAAACACCCGAGTGTAATAACCTGGCTGGTTCTGAGGGTGGCGGCATACTCAGACCTGGGCCCGGTTTTGAAGACAGGGTGCACGTTGCACCAGCACTGACGTTTCTTCCAGGCCCTGTGGTGGAAGAGCCTGCAGGCCAGGGCAACGCATGCTGCCCTTCACCTGCTCTAGAACCGCCTTCGTTCTGCAGTCAGCGGCTTGTTGGGTCTCAGCACGTCGTTCTTATTCCGTCTCCTCACAGAACTGGCCACCTGGAGGTGGCTGCATTGATGTCTGTCAGGAGGGTTTGGCAGCTCCGAAGCACAGCACAGCTCACATTTCCTGGTGGTTCCCTAGTGGGGTTTTAAGCTGTTTCTTATGCTGTTACTATCATGTTTTTAAATGAATTCATAGTGTTTCTCATGATCTTTACTGTCCTTTTCTAAGAACCACTGAGCAAGATAATAGAAAAAAGACAGACAACTTTTGAAATGTATTGTATCTTTTGAAATGATCATGTTAGATTTTGAAATATGCATAAATGAACATAGATTAACCTTCCCTTGCATTTGCAGTAATGCCTGCCCAGACTCTTGTGTGGTTGTGTAGACGGGTGGTGGGAGAGCGGGTGAAGCTACGCTGATGCCCTGTGGGGTAGTGTGGCTGTTCACCATGAAGTTCAAGGGCATGTGGCAGGTGTGAACTGCTAGTGTTTGAAGATGGACGGAAGCAGAGTTTACAGAGAGTGCCCAGAAACTGGTTGTTCAACTGGAAGCTGAGAGGGAGCTGTTTACCCCCGTCCCACCAGTGTCTGGATGCCTCCTAGAACTCGTTCCAGATAGTTTTCTGTTTCATGGACTTTCTCTTCTTTCTGCAGTGCAGTGTGCAGCACTCGTTCAGATGGTGCTGATTCACGATCTAGGAGGTGCGTTCACTGATTGTCTTATTTAGTGGTTTAGAGGCAAAGAATGCTCTGTGTTGGTGTTTTATTGAAGAGCAGTATCAGTTTATGGAACACAATGATGTTCAGCTTTATAGAAACAATGAATATGATTTTCATGCGGGATGATGAAGTTGAAGAAACCATTTCAAGCCACAAGAGTATTATTTGGTCAGTTATTGCCACTACATTGTAAATGGAAAAACCGACCACTTCTCTCCAAGGGCCAAACTACTGGAGTTAGGATTCGTTATTTTGTGCACATTTGCACCTTGTCAGTGGCAGACCTTTGTTTTTTAAGATTAGGGTTCTTGTTAGCATAATAAATGGAATGCCACTGTCACAAATGTGCTTTGATTTGTGATTATATACTGTAAGCCTTAAAATTAAATAACAAAGGTTATTGAGCAGCAACTGAGATTATTTGGGAATTAAGCAGAGGAATTGCAACTTTGGGACATGCAAACTATGGCAAACCATAGGCAAGTCCAGAGACAGAGGAATGGTCAGTTTATATTGGGTCATTGGAGGAAATTGGGGAGGATTGAGTTCTTTTTTTTTTCCCATTTAAAATTTTATTTAGTTAAATTTATTGAAGTGACATTGGTTAATAACATTATACAAGTTTCAGGTGTACAATTCTGTAATACATCATCTGAATAGTGCATTGTGTGTCCACCGTCCAAAGTTCTTCTGTCACCATATACTGACCCCCTTTCCCCTCTGCTAACCACTATACTGTTGTCTATGTGTTTGTTCTATTTATTTTGTTGCTTCCTGTTTTATGTCCCACACGTGTGAAATAATACGGTTTTTGTCCTTTTCCATTTGCCTTATTTCACTTAGCATGATACTTTCAAGATCCAACCATTTTGTCACAAATAGCAGTATTTCATCATTTTTTATGGCTGAGGAGTATTCCATTGTATATATGTTCCACATCTTTATATAGTAATTGAAGGACACTTAGGTTGTTGCCGTGTCTGGGTTATTGTGAATAAGCCTTCAGTGAATATAGGGCTACATATATCTTCATGAATAAGTGTTTTCAGATATTTTGGTTAGATACCCAGGAGAGGAATTCCTGGGTCATATGGTAGCTCTACTCTTAATTTTTTCAGGAACCTCCATACTCTTCAATCGAGGCTGTACCAATTTACATTCTCACCAGCAGTGTACAAGGGTACCTTTTCTCCACACTCTCTCCACTACTCGTTATTACTTGTCTTTTTTTTAATATATTTTTTTTATCCTCACCCGAGGACATTTTTCCATTTTTTATTCAGGTAGAGTGGGAGGGAGAGAGAGGAACAGAGAGAGAGAGAGAAACATCAATGTGAAAGGAACACATCAAGTGGCTGCCAGCCGCACAACCCACCAGGGCCGGGGACAAACTGCAGCCGAGGTACGTGCCCCTAGCGGGAACCGAACCCGGGTCTCTCAGGACCGCAGGCCGACGCTCTAACCGCTGAGCCAAACCGGCCAGGGCTACTTGTCTTTTGATAATAGCCATTCTAAAGGTGAGAGGTGGTATTTCATTGTGGTTTTGATTTGCATTTTTCTTATAGCTAGTGAGATTGAGCATCTTTTCATATATCTGTTGGTTGTTTGTATGTCTTCTTGGGAAAAGTGTCCAGTTCTTCTGCCCAATTTTTAAATTGAATTTTTGTTGTTGAGTTGTATGAGTTCTTTGTATATTTTGGATATTAGCTCTTTATCACAGACACTGTTTGCAGATACCTTCTCCCATCAGTTGGTTGCCTTGTTGTTTTGTTGATGGTTGCATTTGCTGTGCAGAAGCTTTTTAGTTTGTTGTAATTCCATTTGTTTATTTTTGCTTTTACTTCCCTTGCCTTTGAAGTCAAATTCATGGCTCATTTCTGTTAAGGAAGGGTACAAAAAAAAAAAAAAGCCATTTGAGGCTTACCTCTTGGGATGTGTAAAATTATGTGAACAATTTTTAGGCACAGGGAATAACAGATTATGTAATTATTTTTGTTGAGAAGATAGTAACTTTCTGTTTGGATTATCAAGACGTTAGTCTTGTCAGACAAGAGACTAATACCTACACACTTAATTTCTTTTCTTATGCCTAGTGGCGATTGTATACACGGAATGAGTCTTATAAGGAAGAAAGGTGTGATGAACTTATGCTCCAATATCAGTGGATAAAATTTAAACCCTAAGATGGTTACATTAGGATTGATAAATTGCTGTTTATAGTTTTATCAACAGCTGTGATTCCATTTGTAACCAGAAGATGGCAGAATTGACACACAGATGAGCTGCTCAGTTATAAGGTTCCAGTTTTAAATGATGGTCTAGAAAGGTATATTAGGTATTCTTAAATTGGGAACCTGCTTTCTAGAAAGAATTTTTGGAATTACACAAAGAATGTGAAATAAAACACAAATAAATATAGTATGCATTTCAAAATCTTCAGAGTGCCCAAAGTAACGCATGCACCGTCTTTCTCATTAATTTGCCACATTGAGTTTACTCTGCAAAGTCTAAAGCAGCTTTTATGCTTTTTACTTTGATTGGCAGTATTCAAGCTAAGTTCCTATTGACCTAATTATAGACTTACCTTTTAATCATTAAGAACTGGCTGATATTAAACCTTGAATCTTTAAGTTCATTATATGTGTGTCAATACGATATACCTTTTATGAGAAACAACTTTGGAGATGATAATCAAAGATTTGGGTTTCATCCTTGCTCCCTAAGCCAAGTAACTCTCTGACCGTCAGTAGCTTGTACATCTCAGATTGATTTACATATAAAATGTTGACATAATTAGCTTCTAATATCAAAGGAATATTTACAGGTTAGGTTTCATAATGAAAAAGCATAAGTCAGGTAATTTTTTGTGAACTACCCTGAAATAGCTGGGAAGAAGGATGTAATGCTAACACTGTGGTGGTGCCTGGTGCCGTGGAAGAGCATGTGAAGAGCGCGAGGCGGGAAGTGAGGCTGGAGGAGTGCGCTGGAGTGTGGCCGCGAGAACCCGAGGTCTAGCAGCTGTGTCTCCTTCCTGCTGCCCCTCTGCCTTCCCTCCTTTCCCTCGTGTGGGGCTGACGTTTGCTGCAACTGTTCCCCTTCAACACTTAGTCTTTTGACTTAGTTTTGCATTTTGGTGTCTAATAAATACTAAAGGAGGTGTTCAGCTCCCCATTACAAAAATAAAATCATATCAGAGAAGTTTTTACTTATGCCAAAGAAAGAAAAATCTTGACAGAAGCTTCATTATTACAATCAATTTTAAATCTCAAGTTCATTAAGTTTTTGGTATGCTTAAATCTAATGAGGCCAGTACTGCATTTCAGTTATGATAAAAGATGGGGACATGTATTTTCTTTATGGAAAACTTTAGTTTTCTTGGCCTTTGATAGAACTTTAACATATAAAGCAGTCTTGGGTTTGATGGAAATGTCACTATTACTGTGTGGTGGATTCTTACCAAACCCCAGATTTATGAGGAAAGAAAGCTGTAAAGAATGGATTGACCAAGAGACCTGCAGATGACTTTACCTTTATTTCCTTTCGTAGAACCACAATATTGTAACATGTTTGTTCTTGTGCAGTGAAATACTCTGTTGTAGCTCAAATTCAAATCTACGAAAGACCAGAGTTAATAGAAAGCCATGTGGAAGGCAGCGGCGTTGCTGAAGGAGGTACAGACGTTGCTCTGTGGCCGCGCTGCCATGCCACGGTTGGCACGCCGTGGGAGCCAGGACGCCGCGCTGGGTGCTCGTGCCCTTCTGGGAGTTAGGTCGCTTTTCATCTCAGAACCCTTTCAGAGTTTTCCCCCTGTTTCTGTATTTTTAAGAAGTAAAAACAATAATGTAAGGACATGGAGGGTTATGAAGCGTGAAGTTCCATAAATATTTATGCCGACTCACAAAAGTAGACGGTTCCTATTTTCTTGACATATTGGGGTCATTTTTCACTCTCGACCTCTTGAATTGAAAAAATACAAGGAGTTAGTGTACCCTTTTCTTTATTCTTTTTTGTTTATTTATTTTCATTTCTTTAACGAGTTTGAGATGCTGGGAGCCTTCCTGTTAGGCCCATGTAAATCTCAGCACTTTTCTACCGTAGTTGTATAAGGATAAAGAATAGATTTAGAAGTTCACTCATATCAAAAGTAACATAACTTATACTCAACTTTAGGCCTTAGTGGTTAGCTGTTTAATCTGTTTTTGTGTGAGTTATTGTCACTGAATTAAAAATAAGTGTTGTTTTGTCAAGGCTAATAAGTAGGATTGCCCCTTGAAATTATGTTGAAAAAACTTTGGAAGTAATAATACATGTTCATTGTAGAGAATTTAGAAAATGCTCATAGGCAGAAAAGAAGGAGAAACATCACCTGTAATCATAGTCTGGTTTTCCTAGTCCTTAATATGTATATATATTTATATATTCAAATTCAATATATTAAACTCAAATCTAAGAAAAGTATATATAAACCTAAGAAGCATTTATATCTATATATCTATCCATCTATCTATCCATCTATCCATCTATCTATAGATAGATGGATAGATAGATACTCACACATATATATGTGTGTGTGTATGTATATATATGTATACATACATATATATGCAGTCTATTCATTACAAAAAAAATATATATTTAAAAACTTCTGGAGTCTGCCTGCCCCACGGGGGAAGGGTCACCAAAGGAACAACGGCCCGCACCAGCACGTCTGTCCAGGAGAAAGCTGCCTCTCCAGCTCTCGCCCAGAGGCCATACAGCTCAGTTCTTCCCTGTTCTCTGGTGCCCCTTAAGCTGCCTTCCCTTGGAGCTCAGAGGGAGTGGGTCTGAGGAGAAAAAATGGCAGTGGAGTGAATGGAAGCTACATAGACCATCTCCCAGGACCAAACAGGAATTACAACTAAAATAAAGATAGATTATTGGAAAAAAACAACAGAAAAGAAGTGGGAAAGGACCATATAACCAGGGACACTGGTAGGATTGTGGAGGCATGAGACGGTGGCGGGCTGGGAGACCACAGATAGCAGTGTTCTTAGCTGTGAGCAGTGCCCTTTGGGTTAAAATCCCAAGCCCGCTCCACAGTGCAGAGCCAGGACAGAGCACTGAATTGGCTACAGCCACTCACCTTTGGCTCTGACAGAGGGAGGGTGGACTGGACGGGAACTCTTTGGGGACACCCGGGATTTGGAGGGCACTCAGTTTTTGCTGAGTTGTGGCCACAAAGGACGGTGGCCAGCTTTCTCCTTCCCGGCCACACAGGATGGTGGCCAGCTTGCTCCTTCCTGGCCACAAATGATGGTGGCCAGCTTGCTCCTTCCCAGAGCTGTGGGGCAAACCAGCAGCCCCTCCCTTGGAGATTCAACTCCTTCCAGGTGAGCCAAAGAAATGAAAATTGAGTCTCATTAACAACCAGCATCTGTCCCACCCTCTGGAAACCCTCTTATGGAGAATACCGGTGTGCTACATTCCTAGGCCCTGAGTAACTGAGACAAATAGCCTCCAGGCAAAAAGCTAGGGGATAACTGAACCTTTCCTGGGCTTGCAGATCTACCCAGGAAAGTAAGACGTCACAGTGGTGTTTAAAGTGGACCCACCCATGCTCATTCAAACCCAGTAGAGGGAGCCACAAACAACAGAACACCAACACCCACAGGGAAAATTTAGCAGGCTCCAGAACCCACTAAGATAGCTAAAATAGTGAAACAAAGAAACAAATCCCAAATGAAAGAAGAGAACTCCACCAAGGATGAGATAAATGAAATGCAGTTAAGCAAGTTATCAGAGGTAGAGTTCCTCATGATCTTGAGGAAGCTTAACAGCATAAGAACATCAACACCATGAGTAAAGATATAGAAACATTGAAAATCAATGAATTATAAATGAAAAACCACCAAGAAGAAATGAAGAATGACATAGAAGAAATAACACATTGGAAGGACTAACGAGCAGAGTAGAGGAAGCTGAGGGCCAGATCAGTGAATTAGAAGACAGGGTAACAAAAAATCAACCAATCAGAAAACCAAAAGGAAAAAACAATTTAAAAACAGGAAGACAGCTTAAAAGAACTGTGGGACAACTGGAAACGTAATAACATTGACATCGTAGGAGTCCCCGAAGAAGAAGAAAATGAGCAAGGGTTAGAGAATATATTTGAAGAAATAGTGACAGAAAACTTCCCTAATTTGGTGAAGGAAAAGGCATTCAAGTTCAAGAAGCACAGAGAGCCCCAAGTAAGAAGAACCCAAGCAGGCCCACACTGAGACACATAATTAAATGCCAAAAATTAAAGACAAAGAGAATCCTAAAAGCAGCCAGAGATAAGCAACAGGTTTCCTACAAAGGAACCCCCATAAGGCTCTCAGCTGATTTCTCAACAGAAACACTACAGGTAAAGGAGAGAATGGCATGAAGTAATCAAGGTCATGAAAAGCAAGGATCTGAATCCAAGACTACTCTATCCAGCAAGCTTCTATCCAGCATCCTTCTATCATTCAAAATAGAAGGTCAAATAAAGAGCTTCCCAGACAAAAATAGGCTAAGGGAATATATTAGCACCAAACCAGCACAGCAAGAAATGTTAAAAGGACTGCAGTAATTAGTAGAAGAAATAGAAAGAAAAATATAACCACACTAAAAAAATGGCAGTAAATAAGTACATATCAATAATCACCTTAAATGTAAATGGCTTGAGTGCCCCATAAAAAGACACAGAGTAGCTGACTGGATAAGAAAGCATGACTCACATATATGTTGTTTACAAGAGACCCACCTCACAACAAAAGACTCACAAAGGTTGAAAGTAAAAGGAAGGAAAAAAATCTTCAAAGCAAGTAGAAAGGAAAAAAGACCTTGGGTAGCAATATTCATATCTGATCAAATAGATTTCAAAACGAAGGCCATAACTAGAGACAAAGAAGGTCACTACATAATATTGAAAGGATCTATCCAACAGGAAGATGTAACCTTGGTAAACATATATGTACCCAATATAGGAGCACCAAAATATATTAAAGTCTTCTGGAGGACTTCAAAGGAGAAATCGATAGCAATACAGTCATAGCAGGGGACTTCAACACCCCGCTGACATCACTGGATAGATCTTCTACACAAAAAATTAACCAGGAAACACAGACTCTAAATGAAGCGCTAGATCAAACAGATTTAATGGATATCTACAGAGGATTACACCCCAAAACTGCAGAATTTACATTCTTCTCAAGTGCACATGGGACATTCTCAAAGATAGACCACATGTTAAGGCACAAACTGAGTCTCTACACGTTCAAGAAGACTGAAATATCAAGCATCTTCTCAGATCACAATGGCATGAAACTAGAAATCAGTTGCAACAAGAACATGCAAAGACATTTGAATACATGGAGGCTAAATAGCATTATTAAATAATGAATGGTTTACCAAGAAGACCAACGAAGAGATTAATAACTTCCTAGAAACCAATGAAAATGAACATACAACAACACAAAATCAATGGGATGCAGCGAAAGCAGTTCTGAGAGGGAAGTTCATAGCACTACATGCCTACCTCAAGAAGCAAGAAAAATTTCTAATACACTATCTAACCTCACAACTTAAAGAACTAGAAAGCAAACTAAAAGAAAACCCCAGAGCAAGTAGAAGGAAGGAAATAGTAAAGATCAGATCAGAAATAAATGACATAGAGACCAAGAAAACAATTCAAAGGATCAATGAAACAAAGAGCTGGTTCTTTGAAAAGATAAACAAGATTGGTGGACCCTTAGCTAGAGTCACCAAGAAACAAAGAGAGAGAACCCAAATACACAAAATCAGAAATGAAGAGGAGAAATAATAACAGACACCACAGAAATACAAAGGATTGTTAACAAATATTATGAACAACTATATGGCAATAAATTGGACAGTCTAAGTGAAATGGACAAATTTCTTCTAGAAACATATAGTCTCCCAAAACTGAACCGGGAAAAGGTAGAAAACTTGAACCGACCAATAACAATGAAGAAATTGAAGATGTAATCAAGACTCTCTCAGCAAAGAAAAGCTCAGGCCAAGATGGCTTCACGGGGGAGTCTTACTGAGCAATCAAGGAGGAACTAACACTCGTTCTCCTCAAACTATTCCTAAAAATTCTAGACACAGGAAGACTTCCAAACTTGTTTTATGAGGCCAGCATAATTTTATTTCCAAAACCAGTAAAAGACACTACAAAGAAAGAAAACTATACGCCATTATTCCTGATGAACATAGGTGCCTAAATCCTGAACAAAATACTAGCAAATCAGATCCAGCAATACATCAAAAAAAAATTATTCACCCTGACCATGTGGGATTCATCCCAGGGATGCAAGGCTGGTACAATATTCGCAAATCAATAAATGTGATATACCACATGAACAAAATGAAAGATAAAAATCATATGATCATATCAATAGATGCTGAAAAAACATTCGACAAAATTCAACACCCCTTTCTGATAAAAAAGCTCAGGAAGTTGGGAATAGAGGGATCATATCTCGGCATAATAAAAGCCATATATGAAAAACCTACAGCCAACACCATACTCAATGGGCAAAAACTAAAAGCATTTCTCTTAAGAACAGGAACAAGCCACTCTTATTTAACATAGGACTGGAAGTCTTAGCCACAGCAATCAGACATGAAGAAAAAATAAATGGGATCCAAATTGGAAAGGAGGAAATGAAACTGTCATTATTCACAGATGACACGATATTATACATAGAAAACCCTAAAGATTCCATCAAAAATCTACTAGACTTAATAAATGAATTTGGCAAAGTAGCAGGATACAAAATTAACGTCAAGAAATTGACGGCATTCTTATGCACCAATAATGAACTCACAGAAAGATATACAAAGCAAAAAAAGTCCCATATACCATCGCAGCAAAAAAATTAAGATACCTAGGAATAAACTTAACCAAAGAAGTAAAGGACCTATTTGCTGAAAACTACAGGACATTGAAAAAGAAATAGAGGAAGATATAAAAAAGTGGAAGCACATACCCTGTTCATGGATTGGAAGAATTAACATCATTAAAATGTCCATACCACCCAAAGCACTCTATAGATTCAATGCAATCCTTATCAAAATACCAACGACATACTTCACAGAACTAGAACAAACACTTCAAAAGTTCATATGGAACCAAAAAAGACCTCCAATAGCCACAGCAAACTTGAAAAAGAAGGACAAAGTAGGCAGGATCACAGTACCGGATACCAGGTTATACCACAAAGCTGCTGTAATCAAAACAGCCTGGTACTGGCACAAGAACAGGCACATAGATAAATGGAATAGAATGGAGAACCCAGAACTTGACCCAAAACATTATGCTCAATTAATATTTGACAAAGGTGGCATGGGCATCTAGTGGAGTAAAGACAGCCTCTTTAATAAATGGTGTTGGGAAAATTGGACAGCTACATGCAAAAAAAGAAACTAGACCATCAACTTACACCATACACAAAAATAAACTCAAAATGGATAAAAGACTTAAATGTGACTCCATAAAAATCCTAGAAGAAAATGTAGGCAACAAAATTCCAGACGTCATACGCAACAGAATTTTCACTTATACATTGCGAAAGGCAACAGAAACAAAGGAAAAAATGAACACATTGGACTACATCAAACTGAAAAGCTTCTGCACAACAAAAGAAACAACCATCAAAATAAAAAGGCAACCCACTGTATGGGAGAGCATAATTGCCAATGATATATCAGATAAGGGGTTAATATCCAAAATATATAGAGTACTCATAAAACTCAACAAAAGAATACAAAGAACCTAATTTAAAAAATGGGCAGAGGAACTAAATGGACATCTGTCCAAGCAGGACATACAAGTGGCCAAGAGATGTATGAAGAAATGCTCAACTTTACTAATCATCAGAGAGATGCAAATTAAAATAACAATGAGGTATCAGTTCACACCTGTCAGAATGGCCGCCATCAACAAAGCATCAAATAACAAGTGTTGGCGAGAATGTGGAGAAAAGGGGACTGTAGTAGACTGCTGGTGGGAATGCAGACTGGTGCAGCCACTATAGAAAATAATATGGTGTTACCTCAAAAAATTAAGAATTGAATTGCCTTTTGACCCAGTGATCCCACTTCTAAGAAGCCTGAAACACCAATCAGAAAGAATATATGTACCTCATGTTCATAAGAGTACTATTCACAATACCTAAGATCTGAAAACAGCCCAAGTGTCCATCAGTAGACAAATGGATAAAAAAGTTGTGTCATATACACAATGGAATATTATGCAGCTGTTAGAAAGAAAGATCTCTTGTCCTTTGAGACGACATGGAGGGACCTGGAAAGCGTTATCCTACGTGAAACAAGCCAAGCAGAGAAAGACTAATATCGTATGATCTCACTTATTTGTGGAATATAATGAACATAACAGTCTGAATATCAAGGTAATCCCCGAGATGTGGAAGTAGGGTACAGACTGACAAACCCCAGAAAAGGAGGTGGGGGGTGGGGTGGGGAGAGTGATAAACCACAGAACTTATATGAATGTATGCATAACCAATGGACATGGACAGCAAATCTGGGGACAGGGCAGGGAGGGAGGGGGAGGAGGGTGTCATTGGGGGAAAAAGGAGAAACATCTGTAACAAAAATAAATAAATAAAAACGTGGAAAAAAATTCTGGAGTATCGTAAGGTCATTTCTGTGGCAATGATTGATTTTTGGTGTTATTCTTTCTCTTGGGCAGTTTCAATTGCTTTCTACATCAAATAATACAAAAATGGTGGATATAGTTTTATATGTCAATTATACCTAAATAAAGCTGGGGCAAATACGGTAGAGGGACCCCCCCCACCCCCCAATGGTTTAGTACAGTTGATGATGCCTGTTTTCTTCTTGTCCTCATGGTGTTTGTGGTTTAGAAGAGAAAATGTACTTGGAAAACTATGTGATATAAGTTAATAAGTAAAATATGTCAGGTAAGATAGTTTATTTTGGGAAATAATGAGGAAATAGTTTAGAGAATAAAAAAGGAATCTTTTGAACTTAAGAAGTAAAGGTATGATTGGAGAAATTAAGAGTTATAGAAGTTAAGACTTAAAAGGATACCATAAAGATTTCTAGACCAAGTCAAGTAAGAAAAATTAGACCCAGGAAGGCAAAGGGGATGCTTGAGAGTTCTCTTTCAGAGCTGGGACCACAGTCGAGGTCTGCAGACACTTAGCCAGGACACTGCTCATCTCTCCTGGACCCGAGCCCTAAAGAACAGGTCCAGTTCAGATGCAGGAAATGGCACCCTTGGCCGAGGGCCAGCTTGGGCAAAGGGAGATAGTCACAGCAGTGTGGGCATGTGCTGGGTACCCTGATTCTACCTTCTGTCGTGGCCTCTAGGTCTTCATATATCACCCATCTCTCCCCTAGATTTTTGGCCTCTGCCTGCTGTTGTCATTTTCCCTATCCATGTGCAGACATTCAGCATCTTGGAACAAGACAAGGGACTGCTTTTTACTATGAACCAGTCCCTTGACGCATTAGCCCCCTCCTGTGGTAGCAGTCTCCATTTGCCTGTCTCTATCTCGAAATTACTTATGGATTCTCTGCCGTGGGTCTCTTTCCCCAGCCCTCCACTGAAACAATTCTAGCAAATTCTGTTAACCCTCATGTGTTAACATGCTTGAACTCTTGACCCATTGCTCTGCAAATCGCCATTTGGTAGTTCTGTCCCCCTTGAATATCAAGTACAGTTCTTGGTTGCTTGCAGTCGAAATCGGTCTTGGTTAACTATGGAAAAAAGATTTTCTTTGCGAGGAGGTTGACCGACACTGTTAAGTTGCCTTCCCCTTTTCACTTACCAACAGAAGGGTGATTTGGTTTGGGTGGCAGTGTCCCTAGCCCTTTGCCAGATCTACATATTCTTAGTGGTTCTCAGGGGGTGGCCATGTCACACGTGCAAGTGGACACTGCTGGGGGGCATCAAAGAAAACAAAGGGAGGAAGCCAGTTGTGTGACAGGTGTTTGTGAGAGGTGGCCCATTCCTCTCCCTGGCATTGCATGAAGGGTGCTGGTAATATCAGTTGGGTGTGAGTATGGCCCAGCCAGAGCCAGTGTCACCTCAGATGCTGGAGCAGGGTCTGATGAGGGTGCCTGGTATTGCTTCTCAGTTGTGTGGTGGGGAGATCTGGGGTGCTGAGCTTGGGAGCTGGTTGAGGCTGCAGAGGGTGAGATGGGAGGTTCGGGTGATCCACTGATGAGCAGTCTTGCCTCCACCAATGTGTGCATCACTTCCAGGAAAGCAAAGGCACCATTGATTGGTTCATTCTTTCGCCAGATATGTTTTTTTTATTTTTTATCCTCACCTGAGGACTTTTTTTTGCATTTATATTCAGATAGAGCGGGAGGGAGACAGGGAGGGAGAGAGAGAGAAACATCGACATGAGAAAGACACATCAAGTGGCTTCCACCCACACAACCCCAGCGGGGCTGGGGACAAACTGCAACCGAAGGTACATGCCCTTAGCGGGAACCAAACCCTCTGTTCCGCGGGCCGACACTCTAACCGCTGAGCCAAACCGACCAGGGCCAGACATGTTTGAAATAGCTGTTGTGTGAACACCAGATGCTGTTTAGTGGGTATCGGGGGTTCAGCACAAGTAAATGTGCTTCTAGCTCTTCTGCTCTTGTAGACAGATGTGCTTGGAGCAGTGTGGCGGGAGGTGGGAGGGTCTGTGCAGACAAAGGAGGGAAGGTTTTGGGCTGATAAAACAATGCATGTCCACTAAGGGTTCTAAGTGTTTTCAGCTCAAAGAAACACTAGGCTAAAATCTTGACATCTTGCACTAAACCTGTACATTATACTTTCTTATACTATAATTTTTGCTTATGAAAAAATTTCAATTTTTATAGCAATTACTTCTTTTTTAGGATGTGCTTAAATTTATATATTTTAGGTTGCCTGCCTGATTCGAGTTCCTTCTGAGGTAGTTAAACAGAGGGCACAGGTTTCTGCTGCTTCGAGAACATTTCAAATTTTCTCTAACATCTTATATCAAGAGGTGAGATGTGTTTTTACGTTCTTTCTTTGTTTTTTATTGAGAAAGATTTCATAGCAGCTATTAAGGGCACTGTGAGTCTCATGTCAGGAGTCCTAGAAGACCTCTGAAAGCTAAGTGTAATGTCCAGTCTCAACAACTCTGCTAAGATTATTGTCTTTACTTTGTTTGTTTTGAATTTTTACTTTTGTTTCTCTTTAAAATTCCTGAACAAACACACACTGAGTGCCACTACCGTGTGTGTCCAAATTGTAATCATCCCACAGTTCTGGAATCAGACATGGAATAAACAGTAAATATGTACAGTGGATGAAGATACACTAAAGACCACTACAGAATCTAGGGCTCATGGAAGAGAAGTCTAGTAATGGGCTGATGCTAGTCACCAGCATCATAATGTTCACATCCAAGTGCGGTTCTCCTTTTACTGGTGAGTGTCACTCTGTGGGTCGGAAATCATTCCCGCTGGCCATGTGACTAGGAACTATTGAGCTGCTTTCCTTCATAGTTTTTCAGAAGCCTTTCAAAAAATGAAAAAAAATTATTTTTTACCAAAGCCAGTCACATTGAAATTTCAATGAGTCTAGGTTTTAGAAAAGTTATTCTTAATTGTCCCTGTCACCTCAGTGAGGAGATGCTGAATCTTTTATTGTATGAGTGAGAACAACCCAGTAGAGCAGTGGTTCCCAACCTTCCTAATGCCATGAGCCTTTAATACAATTCCTTATGTTGTGGTGACCCCAACCATAAAATTATTTTTGTTGCTATTTCATAACTGTAATTTTGCTACTATTATAAATCAGAAATATGTGTTTTCCGACGGTCTTAGGCAACCCCTGTGAAAGGGTCTTTCGACCCTCAAAGGGGTTGCGACCCACAGGTTGAGAACCGCTGCAGTAGAGGGTACCTGAAGAATCATGTGGACAGTGAAATAGACAAGCCAGGCCTTGTCCAGAGGTTTTTATCACTGTTGAGAGGTTATCAATGAATTTCTAATGTCTTCTGATGGAAACTATGAGATATAATTTTGTTCTCATAGGAAAAGACAATCAGCATTCTGTGAGAACTTGTTTTTGGAAATATATTTAAAGCATCTCAAATCTTCTCAGGAGAAAAAATATCGAAAGCGACTAATGCTAAATTAATGCGTAGTCAGTTTTATTATTAGAGATGTTTCCATTCTCAAGGGAGCTGACCAGTTAGAACCTTTAACTTCTTACACACCATGGTCATTGTGAATGTTTTAAAACTCAAACTTGAGGAAAGGTGACTGTGCTTGACTCAGAATGTCATTCTGAAATTTTGCTGTTTTCTTGCCTTTTGTTTGTTTCAGGGCATCCGAGGATTGTATCGAGGCTACAAAAGCACAGTTTTAAGAGAGGTAACTAACTTAATTTCCAGTATTGAAGTACAAAAAAAAAAACAAAAAACCAGTCTGCTTTATTCAGTAAATTTATTTGGAGAAACTGGTTTAAAAATCAAAAAGGGAAATTATCACTTTTTAAAACACTCTTTAGTCTTGTCTTGGTTTTTACATCTAATAAATCAGTCAAATGAATTGGTTTGCTGAACAAGAAATTCCAGTGGTTGGAACACCCGCCCTTGTAGTTTCATTGTGATGCTATAGTAGTAGTAAGTGTGTCATAGCTGGACTATTGGAAAATAAGTACAGAGGCTAAGATATTAACTTAATCACTCTAACACACTGGATTTATGAGGAATTGGTCATGAAAGAACCACTCTGAGAGACAGGTGTCTGAAATGTCTGTGTCATGCAGTTAGCTGGTTTTCCTGGTAAGAGTCTGATGAGGTAGGGTGTGCAGTCTGGCCTGGAGCCCTGGCCCACAAGCCATTTCGCCTCCTGTGCCTCCTGACCCTGAAATCTCCCCCTCCTTTTTTTCTTTTAGAGAGGGAGGGAGAGAGAGAGATAAACATTGATGAGAGAGAACATCTCTCTCATGCATGGCTGCCTCCTGCATGCCTCCCACTAGGGATTTGGCCACAACCTGAGCATGTGCCCTGACTGAGAATCGAACTGGTAACCTATTGGTGCATGGGTGGACGCTCAACCACTGAGCCACACCAGCCAGGCTTTTTTCTTTTAAATGAGTTTCAGTCCTAGGGTTTCCCCCTCAGCTTTATTAAGATATAATTGACAAAATTATAATGTGTTTAAAGTGTGCAACATAATGACTCAATATATGTATAACTGTGAAAAGGATTAGGACATACTTTTCTATTAAAGAAAACAGAAGAGCATCTGGGTACCTCTGCTCCATATTCTTGCTATCTATTTGGTGTTCCTTAGATGCTAGAACATTTTCACTCATGAAAATGCTTTTGATTTAAATAAATATTGTCATCATCAACAGAATATTGAAATTCCTTGAAATCCTTAATTTTATTCCCAGGTAGTTTTTCTGTTTATTTATTTGTTTTATAATACAGGTAGTGATTTTCAACCTTTTTTATCTCATGGCACACATAAACTAATTACTAAAATTCTGTGACACACCAAAAATGCATTTTTTGCTTATCTACCCCCCAAAAAAAACAGGTATAATTTTGATTCATTCACACTGGACAGCTATTGTTATGTTGACCATTGTCCTTGTTTTATTAGACAATCTAAGGGAAGAGAGGGCAGTGCCCCAGAATAGTCAGGTATTGCATGTTTTAAAAATTCTTGCGGCACATGGGTTGAAAATCGCTGCTATAGATTAGTTTTCTTTATGAAACAGCTGCACTGTTATTTAAAGCTTTGATTTGCACACGGTAATGACCTTTAGTGTAGTGTGGTGTAAGTGATGTATGTCTTTGAAAAACTTCTTTCAAAGGTAAACTGAATGTTTCAGAATTAGTCATTTGTGTGAAGATGAATTCTTTCTGCCTTTCAAAAATATCAGCTGCAGTCTGTCTTCATTCTGTACTTATATTCTGACTTACTAAACATGAGTTACTCAGATTTAACCTGGGTGCAGGGGAGAGGAGGGGGAGTCAGTGAACCTTTTCCATTTTTCTGAGAGGTGCTGAATAAATGGATATATTAATATGCTAGAGAATACTGGTTTTGCATTCAAATAAACATAAAACACATGGTTACAACTACATTCTGTTCTTTTAAAAATTTGTCTTGACATATTTCACACTAGTAATTAATTTGTAGGCTGTAATTTTTGCAGATAATGTAACCCTACTGAGATAATTTTGTTTACTCAAATGGCAGTGCTTTGTTGGAAATTTAATTGGCATCTTTGCATTATTCGTATTCATGAGAAAGCCTTCAGAACTGATTTTAGGTGAAATATTGCTTTAGTACAAATTCTCTGATAGAATGAGAGAAGAATTATTGCTGAATGAAACAGCTTCTTTTCAAAATAAGAAAAATAAGAAGTGATATATCTGCTTTAAAAAGAATTTTTGCCTTATAGTTTCAATTCATACATTGTTCTGACACCAGAATCAAATCTTTTTGCTAAGAGTGTGTGTGATTGTTTCAATAAGAAAATGCATTGAAGCCTTAGTGAGAATCACCAGGAAACTTACACATTTATTCTGTGTACAATTTTTTCTTTAAAATAGTTTTATTTCCCTAGCAGTAGCCCATTAGAATGAGATTGAAGTTTGAATTCATACATTATAAAATAGATGGTGTGTTCTTCAGATTTTGTGAATGCTGTCACCTGTTTTTTACTACATTTGATGATTGTGAAGATTGCAGGCTTATCCCTTATGTTCTCCTAAATTATTTTAGTTACTGTGAATTTTAGACTGAATCTGAGCAAGGTCAACAAATTATGCTCTTTGCCTTACCCCTTCAGTATTTATTTTCCTCATGATCTTGGCCAAATTAGATGTGGCCCAGCGTGGTGGTGGTGTGGTGCCTTGGCAGTAAGATGGAAGAGGGGACCAAACCACAGTGGCTTTCATGGCCAGGCTGATGCCTCTAGAGTTCTGTGGGGAGCAGCCTCAGTCTTGCATGTGAACCTCAAGGGCTTGTGTAGAGGAAGAAAGCAGAGAAATGTAAGTTGTTTCAAAAGAAGTAGGAATACATAAAGCTCAGCAACATGTTCTAATCCTTTTTAAAATTATTTCTTTACAGTGTGCCTTCTATCCATCCTTTCAGCCACATTCAGTTAATTTAGCTCTCAGTGACTCTTTGAGGAATTATCTTTCTCCAGTTTCTATCAACTTGTTAATTGCTGCTCTCATCTGTGCATCTTTGTTCATCTTGCTAACTAACCACCATCACCTGCCAGTGAGGGCTGTCCCTTCCCAGCACCCAAATGACCCTTGTACGGACAACTGTTCCCTACCACACCCTTTGGCTGCCTGGACTTCAGTGTGTCTCTTTAGGTGCAGAAATTATTACACTGACTGAAAAGTTCACTTGGAAGTAGATATGGAAGCTTTCTAAAGTTAGTTGCACTTAATGTTTCCTTAAGGCAATGAAAAATTTTCCCCAGTCTAGTGGCTAGAAACAGGAACCTTATGGAATCAAGCCTCAAGGATTGTCCTTCAGCATCTCTTTCCGTTTCTGTTGTCTGCCCACTAAGTTCCTTTTCTCCAAACTCATGTTATACAGGGTGGGCAAAAGTAGGCTTACAGTTGTTTGTATGGGAAATAATAACAATAATTAGTAAGTAATAATAATACAAGAATAAACTGTGTCTCGCATACTCACAGCTGTAAACGTGCTTTGGCCCTACCCTGTATAAGTCTCGTGTGTTTTTTCAGAACCACTCTATCTTAGGTGTTCTGCATTTTGTTTGTTTGCTTAGCCAAATAACTTTGGAAATCAGATTATATTATTTCATAAAGAATGCCTCTGCTACAATATTTGCAAATCAATAAACATGATACATCACATAAACGAGATGAAAGATAAAAACTACATGATCATATCAATAGATGCAGAAAAAGCATTTGATAAAATTCACCCATTTATGATAAAAACTCTTAGCAAACTGGGACTAGAGGGAATATATTTCAATGTAATAAAGGCCACGTATGGCAAACCCATAGCCAACATCATGCTAAAAGTGTTTTTCTTAAGATCAGGAATAAAACAGGAATGTCCACTTTCACCATTCTTATTCATCATAGTACTGGAAGTCCTAGCCACAGTGAGCAGACAAGAAAAAAATAAAAGGCATCCAAATTGGAAAGGAAGAAGTAAAACTGTCATTATTCACAGGTGACATGACATTGTTCATAGAAATCCTTAAAGACTCCACCAAAAAGCTACTACTAGATTCAATAAATGGATTCGGCAAAGTAGGATACAAAATCATTCAGATATCGGTGGCATTTCTGTGTACCAATAATGAACTATCGGAAAGAAACTAAGAAAACAATCCCATTTACTATTGCAACCAAAAAAATTAAGGTGCCTGGGAATAAATTTAACCAAGGAAGTAAAAGACCTGTACCCAGAAAACTATAGGGCATTGAAGAAAGAAATTGAGGAAGGTACAAGTAAGTGGAAGCATATACCTTGTTCATAGATTGGAAGAATTAACCTCATTAAATTGTCCATACTACCCAAAGCAATCTATAGATTGAATGTAATTCCTCTTAAAATACCTATGGCATATTTCACATATCTAGAACAAATATTCCAAAAATTTATATGGAACCAAAAAGACCCCGAATAGCCTGAGCAGTCTTGAGAAAGAATAACAAAGTCGGAGGGATCTCAATACCAGATATCAAATTATACTACAAAGTCATTGTAATCAAAACAACCTGGTGTTGGCTCAAGAACAGGCATATAGATCAATGGAACAGAAGAGAGAACCCAGAAATTATACTTGATCCAATCCATTATACTCAATTAATATTTGACAAAGTCAAGAGCATACAATGGAGTAGACAGTCTCTTCAATAAATAGTGTTGTTAAATTGGACAGCTACTTGCAAAATAATGAAACTAGACCTCCAACTAACACCATACACAAGAATAAACTCAAAATGGATAAAAGACTTAAATGTTTGTTATGAAGCCATAAAAATTATGGAAGAAAACATAGGCAGTAAAATCTCAGACATCTCTTATAGCAATGTGTTTTGACAGTGTGTCTCTAAGGACAAAAGAAATAAAGGAAAAATTAAACAAATGGGACTACATCAAACTAAAAAGCTTCTACACAGCAAAAGAAACCAACAAAATGAAAAGGGATCCCACTGTATGGGAGAACATATTCACCAATGATACATTTGGTAAGAGGTTAATTTCCAAATTATATAAAGTGCTAGTACAACTCAACACCAAGAAGACAAATAATCCATTTAGAAGTGGCCAAAGATGTCCTGCCGTTGTGGCTCAGTGGTTGAGCGTCAACCCATGCACCAAGAGGTCACTGGTTTGATTCCCAATCAGGACACATGCCCAAGTTGTGGGCCTGATCCCCAGAGTAGGGCATGCAGGAGGCGGCCAGTCGATGTTCTCTTTTATCGATGTTTCTATCTCTCTTCCTCTCCCTTTCTCTCCCTCTAAAATCAATAAAGGAAAAAAAAAAATGGTCAAAGGGTGAGAGAACAAGATGGTGATGGGCAGAACCGGAGTGAGGGTGAGTATGTATGAGTGAGCAAGTGTGAGAGTGTGAGTGGACGTGAGTGTGGATGAGTAACCTTGAGCAGTGCAGAAACGAGGGGCAGAGGGTTCCTGTGCTGTGGACGGGGAGCAGTGGCTACTGCAGTAAGCAACTTGTCAGGGTGCTTCTCCCCAGGAGGCCCCTCCATCTTGGAAGATCTCTGGTCTTCTCTGGGAGGAGGCAGTGGGAGCAGCTAAGGCTGAGTGACCTGAGTCCACCAGTGAGCCTTCTGTCATTGGACCAGTGGGCCCTGCTGTGTCAACACAGACCAGCGTACAGTAGCGGTGTTGTCAAGGTACCAACTTGGGGAAGCAGCATCCTGATTGGAGCCAAGCACAAACCCCTGCACAGTAGCACCAGCCTGGGAGCCTAGCACCCTCCCCCATGTCAGGAGTGACTGGTGGGAGTGGTGCCCCACACCCAATAGCAGCTGAGGCTCGGGAACAGTGACACACCTTTAGCAGCAGAAGCTTGGGAGCAGACATCCATCCTCCGGCAGCAGCAGCTCAGATTGGCAGTTGAAACACATTCCCAGCAGCATCAGCAGAGGCTGATCAGGAGCAGTGCCCCAGCCCAAGCAGCAGCAAAGCTCGGGCGGCTGAGACCTGCCTCTGACAACTGCAGCAGCAGATTTGGAGTGGAGCCCCTCCCCCTGTTCCAGGAACTGAGCATCCTCAGCCCCCAACAACAGCAGGGGATTGGGAACGGAGAGTACCCCCTGGCAACAGCAGCAGCAATAGCAGCACAAACCAGGAGCTGACACTCACTGCCAGCAGTATTAGCAGCCACTGATCAGGAGCTGAGCTCCACCAGGCAGCAAAACATCCCAACAGGGCACAAGCTGGACCCAGCACCCTAGTGACACACCAGCAGGACCCACGCACCCCAGAAGCACCTACCACGACAGACCAGTACCAACTGCCAGTTGTTAATCCTTCAGGATCCACAGCAGCCATGAGGCGCCAAGCACCAAAACAGTCTGGGAGGCCCAGCAGCTTTATTTGATACACACCAACCTCTCTACACATCCCAACATCCCTAACCAGGCCTAGAACTACCAGACTGCTAAAATGGTGAGACAGAGAACACCCAGATGAAAGAAAAGCAGAAATCACCAGAAAAGGAACTACAGGAAATGCAAGAAAGCAATTTGTCAGATAAAAAATTCAAAGCAATGATTTTAAGGGTGCTCAAACAATTTAGTGAGAACTACAAGCAACTTAATAACAATTATAAGAGCTCAGTGGGAACTACATCAGCCTAAAAAATGGTAGAGGCTATGAATAAAAATCAAGTGGAAATAAAGAATGACATAGCTGATATGAAAAATACCTTAGAAGGTCTCAATAGTAGATTAGAAGCTGAAGACCGAATCAGTGAGTTAGAAGACAAGGTAGAAAAGAACACCCAAATAGAGGATCAAATGGGAAAAAAATAAAAACCAGGAGGACAGTTTAAGGGAGCTTTGGGACAATAAGAAACAACAACATTTGCATCATAGGGGTACCAGAAGGAGAAGAATCGGAGAAAGGAATAGAGAGCCTATTTGAAGAAACAGTGACAGAAAGCTTTCCTAATTTGGTGAAGGAAAATGTCACACAAGTCCAGGAAACAGAGAATCCCAAGCAAGATGAACCCAAGAAGACTCACAGCTAGACACATCATAATTAAAATGGCAAACATTAAAAACAAAGAATCTTGAAGCAAGAGGGAGACAGAAAGTTAGCTACAAGGGAGCTCCATTTAGACTGTCAGCTGATTTCTCAATAGAAACACTGCAGCCAGAAGGGAGTGGCGTGAAGTATACAAAGAAAGACAGGAGTCTGAATCCAAGACTGCTCTATCCAGCAAGGCTATCATTAAAAATTAAAGGTGAAATAAAGAGCTTCACAGACAAAAATAAGCTACAGGAATATACCACCACCAAACAGTGCTATGAGAAATTCTGAAGGAACAGTGCTGTGAGAAATGCTGAAGGGACTGTTAGAAGAAGAGGAAGAGGAAGAGGAAGAAGAAATATATATAGAGAGAGGAACATAGGCATAAAATAAAAATGGCAACTAAGTATGTATCAGTAATAACTTTAAATGCAAATGGCTTCAGTGCTCCAATCAAAAGACATAGGGTAGCTGATTGGATAAGAAAACACGACCCATATATATGCTGTCTACAAGAGACCTACTTCACAACAAAAAACTCAAACAGGATGAAAGCGAAGGGATGGAAATAAATTTTCCAGTCAAATGTAAATTTAAAAAAAGCTGATGTAGCAATACTCATACCTGATAAGATGATAAGATAGACTTCAAACTAGGGCCATGATAAGAGACAAAGAAGGTCACTACATAATATTAAAAGGATCAATCCAACAAGAGGATAGAACCATGGTAAAAATATATGCACCAAATATAGGAGCACCAAAATATATTTAAGGACTTCCGGAGGACTTCAAGGGACAGATCAATAGCAATACAATGATAGTGGGTGACTTTAATACCCCACTGACACCACTGGATAGATCTTCTAGACAAAAAATTAACAAAGAAACAGCCCTTAAATGATGAACTAGATCAGTTGAACTTAATTGATATTTAAAGAACATTTCACCCCAAAGCTGCAGAATATACGTTCTCAAGTGCGCACTGTACATTCTTGAAGATAGACCACATGTTAGGACACAGAGTAAGTCTCTACAAATTCTAGAAGATTGAAATCATATCAAGCATCTTCTCAGATCACAATGGCATGAAACTAGAACTCAATTACAATAAGAACACTCAAAAACATTCAAACACATGGAGGCTAAATAGCATGTTATTAAACAAGTGCGTTACCAATGAGAACAAGAAAGAAATCAAGCCCTGGCCGGTTTGGCTCAGCAGTTGGAGCGTTGGCCTATGGACTAGAGAGTCCTGGGTTTGGTTCCCGCTAGGGGCACGTACAAAAAAAAAAAAAAAAAAAAGGAAAGAAAGCAAAGGCTTTCTGGAAACTAATGAAAATGAACACACAACAATACAAAAATCTATGGGACACAGCAAAACAGTCCTGAGAGGGAAGTTCATAGCAATACAGGCCTACCTCAAGAAAGAAAAAAAAATTCTAATAAACTAACCCAACAACTTAAAGATTTAGAAAGACAACAAAAAGAAAAACCCAGAGTTAGTAGAAGGAAGAAAATAATAAATATCAGAGCAGAACTAAATAACATAGAGCCTTAAAAAACAGTACATAAGAGCAATGAAACCAAGAGCTGGTTTTATGAAAAGATAAACAAGATTTATCAGACTCACCAAGAAACAAAGAGAGAGAACCCAAATTAATAAAACCAGAAATGAAAGGTGAAGTAACAATGACCACCACAGAAATACAAAGGATTGTAAGAAAATACTATGAACAATGATATGCCAACAAATTCAGCAACCTAGGAGAAATGGACAAATTCTTAGAATCATTTACTATTCCAAAACTCAACTGGAAAGAGTCAGAAAACCTAAACAGACCAATAACAATTAAAGAATTAGAAGAAGTAATCAATAAAATCCCAGCAAACAAAAGCCCTGGTCCAGATGGCTACACGGGAGTTTTACCAAACGTTCAAAGAAGAACTATCACCTATTCTCCTCAAACTATTTTAAAAAATTCAAGAGGAAAGAAGACTTCCAAGCTTTTTTTATGAGGCCAGCATAATACTAATCCCAAAACCAGATAAAGACATTACAAAGAAAGAAAATTATAGGCCAATATTCTTGATGAACATAGATGCCAAAATCCTCAACAAAATCTTAGCAAATTGAATCCAGCAATATATTAAAAAAATTATACACCATGACCAAGTGGGACTTATCCCAGGGATACAAGGCGGGTACAGTATTTGTAAATCCATAAATGTGATACACCACATAAACAAAATGAAAGATAAAAATCATGTGATCATATCTTTATTTTTCATTTTTTTATCCTCACCCAAGGACATTTTCCCATTTTTTGTTCAGATAGAGTGGGAGGGGGAGAGAGAGAGGAAGAGAAACATCAACGTGAAAGGGACACATGCAGTGGTTGCCACCCACACGACCCAACTAGGGCCGGGGACAAACTGCAACGGAGGTACGTGCCCTTAGCAGGAACCAAACCCGGGTCTCTCTGGACTGCAGGCCGATGCTGTAACTGCTGAGCCAAACTGGCCAGGGCATGATCATATCTTTAGATGCTAAAAAAGCATTTGACAATATCCAGCATCAATTTTTAAGTAAAAACTCTCAGCAAAGTAGAAATAGAAGGATTATATCTGAACATAATAAAGGCTATTTATGACAAACCTACAGTCAACATCATACTCAATGGGCAAAAACTAAAAGCATGTCCCTTAAGAACAGGAACACGACAGGGATGTCTACTTTCACCACTCTTATTTAACATAGTACTAAAAGTCTTAGCCACAGCAATCAGACAAGAAGAAAAAATGAAGGGGATCCAAATTAGAAAGGAGAAAGTGAAACTACCATTCTTCACAGATGATATGATATTGTACATAGAAATCTCTGAAGACTTTATGTAAAAACTATATTTAATAAATGAATTTGGCAAATTAGCAGGATGCAAAATCAACATCCAGAAATTATTGGCTTTTTTATACACCAATAATGAACAAACAGAAATAGAAACTAAAAAAACAATTGCATTTACCATTACAACAAAAAAAATTAAGACACTTAGGAATAAACTTAACCAAAGAAATAAAGGACCTGTTTGCAGAAAACTACAGGACATTGAAAAAAGAAGTAGAAGAAGATATAAGAAAGTGGAAGAACATACCTTGTTCATAGATTGGAAGAATTAACATCATTAAAATGTCCATACTACCCAAAACAATCTATAGATTCAATGCAATCCCCATTAAAATGCCAATAACATATTTCATGGAACTAGAACAAACACCCCAAAAGTTTATATGGAACTAAAAGTGACCCCGAATAGCCACAACAATCACAAAATAGAAAAACAAAGCAGGAGGGATCACAATACCGGATATCAGGTTATACTACAAAGCCATTGTAATCAAAACAGCCTGGTACTAGCACATAGATCAATGGAACAGAGCAAAAAACACAGAAATTGACCCAGGATAGTATACTCAATTAATGTTTGACAACGGTGGCAAGAACATACAATGGAGTAAAGACAGCCTCTTTAATAAATGGTGTTGGGAAAATTGGACAGCTACATGCAAAAAACTGAAACTAGACCAACTTACACCATACACAAGAATAAACTCAAAATGGATAAAAGACTTAATTGTGACCCGTGAATCCATAAAAATCCTAGAAGAAAATGTAAGCAATAAAATTTCAGACATCACATGCAGCAAAATTTTCACTGATACCACGCCTAAGGCAACTGAAGCAAAGGAAAAAGTGAACACATGGGACTACATCAGGCTAAAAGTTTCTGCACAGCAAAAGAAACAACTATCAAAATGGAAAGGGTACCTTGCATATGGGAGAGCATAATTGTCAATGATACATAAATAAGGGGTTAGTTTCCAAAATATGTAGAGTACTCCTACAACTCAACAAAAGGAAGACAAAGAATCCAATAAAAAAATGGCAGAGGACCTAAATGGACACCTCTCCAAGTGGGACATACAAATGGCCAAGAGACATGTGAAAAAATGCTCAACATCATCATCAGAGAGATGCAAATTAAAATGACTATGAGGTATCACCTCACACCTGTCAGAATGGCCACCATAAACAAATCATCAAACAACCAGTGCTGGCGAGGGTGTGGAGAAAAGGGGACTCTAGTACACTGCTGGTGGGAATGCAGACTGGTGCAGCCACTATGGATAACAATAAGGTGTTTCCTCAGCCCTGGCCGGTTTGGCTCAGCGGTTAGAGCGTCGGCCTGTGGTCCTGAGAGACCCGGGTTCGGTTCCCACTAAGGGCGCATACCTCAGTTTCAGTTTGTCCCCGGCCCTGGTCGGTTGTGCGGGTGGCATCCACTCGATGTATTCCTTTCACATCGATGTTTCTCTCTCTCTCTCTCTCTTCCTCTCTCTTCCTCCCACTCAACCTGAACAAAAAATGAAAAAATGTCCTCGGGTGAGGATAAAAATAAATAAATAAAAACAATAAGGTGTTTCCTCAAATATTTAAGAATTGAACTTCCATTGGACCTAGTGATCTCACTTCTAGGAATATATCCTAAGAAGCCTGAAACACCAAATCAGAAAGAATATGTGCACCCCTGTGTTCATAGCAGCACTATTTACAGTCGCTAAGATCTGGAAACAGCCTAAGTGTCCATCAGTAGATGAGTGGATAAAATAGCTGTGGTACATATACACAATGGAATACTATGCATCTGTAAGAAAGAAAGATCTCTTATCCTTTGAGATGACATGGAGGGACCTGGAGAGTATTATGCTAAGTGAAATAAGCCAGTCAAAGAAAGACAAGTATCACATGATCTTACTTATTTGTGGAATATAATGAACAAAATAAGATGATGAACAAAATAGACCCAGAGACATAGAAGTAGCGTTCAGACTGACAAACTTCAGAGGAGGGAGCAGGGGAGAGGGAAGAGATAAACCAAAGAACTTATGCATATAAGCATAACCAATGGACTTAGACAACAATGCTGGGGGTGGAGGGTGCAGGCAGGGGCTTGAACGGGAAGACGGTGTCAGTGGGGGGAAAAGGAGACACATCTGTAACAAAAATAAATTAATTACATTAAAAAAATAACAGCAATACCAAAAAAAGTCAAAGAACCTGAATAGACATGTCTCCAAAGAGGCCATACAGATGGCCAATAGACATATGAAAGAATGCTCAGTGTTACTAATCATCAGAGAGATGCAAATTAAAACTACAACGAGGTATCACCTCACACCTGTCAGAATGTCTACCATCAACAAATCAACAAACAAGTGTTGGAGAGAATGTGGAGAAAAGGGAACCCTCATGCACTGCAGATTGGTGCAGCCACTGTGGAAAACATTATGGAGGGTCCTCAAAAAATTAAAAAAGGAACTGCCTTATGACCCAACAGTTCCACTTCTGGGAATATATCCTAAGCATCCCAAAACACCAATTTGAAAGAATATGTGCAGCATTATTTACAGTAGCAAAGATCTGGAAAGAGCCCAATTGCCCATAAGTAAGTGAGTGGATAAGAAGCTTCTGCATAGCAAAAGAAACCAGCATCAAAATGAAAAGGGATTCCACTATATGAGAGAACATACTTGCCAATGATACATCTAATAAGGGGTTAATTTCCAAAATATATAGTGTTCAAACAGCTCAATAAAAGGAAGACAAATAATCCAGTGAAAAATGGGCAGAGAAACTGAATAGACACTTCTACAAAGAGGACATACAGATGGCCAAGAGACATATGAAAAAATGCTCAACATCACTAATCATCAGAGATGCAAATTAAAACGACAATGAGGTATCACCTTACACCTGCCAGAATGGCTGCCATCAACAAATCATCAAACAAATGTTGGCAAGGATGTGGAGAAAAGGGAACCCTATAGTACACTGCTGGTGTAGCCACTATGGAAAACAGTGTGGAGTTTTCTCAGAAAATTAAAAATGGAACTGCATTTGACTCCATGATCCCACATCTAGGAATATATTGTAAGAATCCTGAAATACCAATCAGAAAGAATAATGCACTCCTTTGTTCATAGCAGTGCTGTTTATGATAGCTAAGCTCTGGAAACAGGGCAAGTGCCAGATGAGTGGATAAAAAAGCTGTGGTACATTTACACAACGTAATACTATGCAGCTGTAAAAAAGAAGGATTTCTTACCCTTTGAGGCAGCATGGAAGGACCTGGAGAGTATTATGCTAAATGAAATAAGCCAGTCAGAGAAAGACAAATATCATATGATATCACTTATATGTGAAATCTAATGAACAAAATAAACTCATGAGTAAAGTAGAACCAGAGGCATGGAAACATGGAACAGACTGACGAATCTCTGAGGGAAGGGAGGTGGGGGTGGGTGAGAAGAGATTATCCAAAGAAATTACATGCATATATACATTGCCTATGGACACAGACAATAGGGTGGTGAAGGCCTGGGGTGGGGTGGGTGCTGGGTGAAGGTGGGCAATGGAGGAAAAGGGGAGGACATCTGTAATACTTTTAACAATAAAGGTAATTAAAAACAAACAAAAGTAACAAAAAGAGCTGTGGTTCATTAACACAATGGAGTACTACTCAACCATAAAGAAGGAGATTTTACCTTTTGTGACAGCATGGTTGGACTTGGAGATTATACTAAGTGAAATAAGCCAGTCAGAGAAAGACAAATACCAAATGATCTCACTTATATGTGGAATCTAATGAACAAAATAGAAACAGAGGCATGGATACATGGAACAGACTGATAACTGTCAGAGGGGAGAGGGGAGGAGAGACTGGATGAAAGAAGGTGAAGGATTTAGCCAAAGAACATGTATGCAATAACCCATAGACACAGACAACAGTGTGGTGATGGTCAGAGGGAAAGGGGGTTGGGGGCTTGGTGGAGGTGGGCAAATGGGAGGGAAAATGGGAACATCTGTAATAGTGTCAACATGTTTTAAAAAAGTACCCTCCCCTATTTGTGATTGCATAGTATTCTATCGGACAAATGAGTTTACTTAACCAGTTCCTTGGTGGTGGATAATACAAACAGGCTGTAATGAATAATATTGTTCTTGTGTCATTTTGTGCATTGTTGAGGACGTTTGTCTTTTGTATGCCAAAAAGTTAAATTGCTAGGTTAAAGATTTATGGGCTTTTGTAATTTCGATACACATCACCAAAGTGCCCTCCGTGAAAGTACTGGTTGACACTTTGCCAACAATGTGGGAAGCTCTTTTTTCTTCTGCCTTACTAAGGGTACTCGCTATCTGAAGTGAAAAATGATCTCACTGGAGTTCTAATTTATGTGAGATTGGGCATGTTAACATATATCTGAGAACTGTTTTATTTCTTTATTGTAAAATGGTTATTTAAGTTATGCTAACATTATTGTTAGAATTGAATGAGGAAGTCCATATAAAGTGCTTTCTACAGAGCCTGTCACATAATAGGTGTTCAGGGAATGTTAACAGTGATTATTAGCATTCTTGGTCATTGAAAGGGTTTTTGACAGGATAGGACACTAAAGTGTGAAACGCAGTTCTGCTCCTGGCAAGTTACTAAGCCTCTCTGAGCCCAGGTTCGCCCATCTGCACTGGGAACTTTGCATAGATGTTTCTGTTGAAATGTCATAGCAGGCTCAGAAAGGAGGTATGGCAGCAGTATGGTCTGCACGGAGACTCAGAAATGAAGAAGCTCTGGGTGCTTAGGCTCTTGAACAGGGATGCACCTTGACTGGTGTGCATTTACGTGTGAATGCCGTTTCATGGTGATGGGTAACCAGAGCTGTGTTTGAACTGGAGGCCAGCTAACTGTTGTTACTTGCAAAGCGTCTCAGTCGCAATGGGCAAATGCTGATGGTTGAGCAGGTCAAATTACTAATGAAAATGGGTTGGAAAGTTTTTATGATTTTCTTTTGGGTCAGATTGATAATTTACTGGAATTTTTCCCCCAAATATTATCCAATTATAGGAGTACTTTCTTACTGAGAATGAAACACGAATGTTTTCCACTGGAAAATGTTTCAAAGCAACTATAGCTAAAACTTCCATTACTTTTTTAATATCCTTAAGCCTGTGTCCTAGTTCCTGCTTCCACCTGCTTCCATGATAGTAAAAAGGCAACAAAAAAATTACAGCTATTTTTTTTTTCCCCTCACCCGGGGTCATTTTTTTTTTTTTTTTTTTTCCATTTATCTTCAGATAGAGTGGGAGGGAGAGAGAGGAAGAAAGAGAGAGAGAAAAACATCAACGTGAGAGAGAGACACATTGAGTGGTTGCCACCCACACGACTCCAACCAGGGCCGTGGACAAACCACAACTGAGGTACGTGCCCTTAGTGGGAACCAAACCCAGGACTCTATAGTCCTCGGGCCGAGGCTCTAACCGCCGAGCAAACCGGCCAGGGCAAATTACAGCCATTTGATAAGAATTTTTCTCCTTGTATCAGAGTATTATGTATCTGCTTCTGTTTGTGTGAAATTTTCTTTGATTTACCTTTTGCCTTTTAAAAAAAATTTAGTATGTTTTTATTGATTTTTTTAGAGAGAGAGAGAGAAACATCAATTGGCTGCCTCCTACACGCCCCCCGTGGGGATCGAGCCTGCAGCCAGGGCATGTGCCCTGACTGGAAATCGAACCGGGACCTCTCAGTCCTTGGGATGATGCTCAATTCACTGAGCCACACTGGCTGGGCTCCTTTTTCCCCCTTTTGTTTGTTTTGTCTTTACATTTCAGTTCTGTCTGGATACATATAATTCTGCCTTGACTTTTTTTTTTTTATCCTCACCCGAGGACATTTTTCCATCTTTTTTGTTCAGCTAGAGCGGGAGGGAGAGAGAGGAAGAGAGAGAGAGAGAGAGAGAGAAACATCGATGTGAAGGGACACATCGAGTGGCTGCCACCCGTACGACCAACCAGGGCCGGGGACAAACCTCAACCGAGGTATGTGCCCTCAGCGGGTCTCTCTGTACCGTAGGCTGATGCTCCAACCGCTGAGCCAAACCGGCCAGGGCTGCCAGGGCTGCCTTGACTTCTTGTAGCATATAACTTCCTTTCGAGAGCAGCAGTTGGGTTTTTACTCTTTGTAGCATAGGCTGGCACGGTGCCTTCCGCAAAGCCAGCGCTCAGTGAATCTTTGTTGTTTTTCATTCCTTTAAGTTTGATTATTTTTTGTTCAGATGCTACTAGACACCATGACCATTTCAGAATGCTGAGGGAGCTCTCAGGGTACTTGAAATTATGCAGATTGGTGGCTCAGCCTTTGGATACACTCATTAAAAGATCTTTGCAGCCCTGATTGGTTTGGCTCAGTGGTTAGAGTGTCAGCCTGTGGTCCAGAGAGTCCCTGGTTCGGTTCCCGCTAAGGGCATGTACCTTGGTTGCAGTTTGTCCCCGGCCCTGGTTGGGTTGTGCGGGTGGCAACCACTCGATGTGTCCATTTCACATCGATGTTTCTCCCCCCCCCCCCGCCCCACACACACACACTCTATCTGAACAAAAAATGAAAAAAAGACCTCGGGTGAGGATTTAAAAAAAAAAAAATCTTTGCATTAGTTAGGTGATGAAATGCCAGAGTATATCATTTTCTAAAATTTCAGTTTCTTAAACCTCGAAAAAATTGTTTTTATAAGCCTGATTTTATTAGAATAGTAAGCACTGTAATTAATTCACTTACAGTGCACATCTTACTAATTCCACTGAAAAGGAAAAACAGTGGTTGTAAATCTTTCCAAACTTAAAAATTTTTTATTTTTTTTTATTTTTATTTTTTTTTTTAGAGAGAGAGGAACGGAGAGGGAGAGAGAGAAGGAAACATCGATGTGAGAGAGAAACATCGATCGGTTGCCTCCTGAACGTGTCCTGACTGGGGATTGAGCCTGAAGCCTGGAGATGGACCCCAACCAGGACGTGGACCCAGGCCCTTCGGTGTGCAGGAGACACTCCAGCCAACCGAGCCACCCTTGCAAACTTTTAATGTGAAATTGTTTTCAGTTGAAATCCAATGAAAACATATTGAACTCTATTTTAATCCTACATAATTCATTTTATTAACTATGACCAAATAGAACATCTGTTAAAATTCCATACTGTTAGCTTCATGGGAAAAGAAAAAAAAAGTCTGTTTGCACTTGGAATTTGTCCATTGTTTTATTGTTCTGGGTTTCAGTCAGCATGTAATGAGACATTCTTATTAATACAAATATTAAACAAAGAAAATGAAATATCCTTTTTAATCACAGAGGTTTATAAAGTGAGTCACTTAATTGCATTTACATTATAACTTGACTGTAGAGATGTTCTATTAAGTATGAACTATAGTACATTTAGTTCATTCTTTAATTCAAGAACCAAAAGTTATTACTCCTCAAATATGGATCTTAGCCTACAGTTTTTCTATCATCTCTTAAGTAAACAAACATTTTTAGAAAGAAAAATTTAGTAAAATTATCTTAATGTAGAAAAATTACTTTAGCCCTTTTGTGCATATTTTCTCATGTTCTGTTCTGTTTACATGAGACCAGCTGCTATTCACTTTTCTCATTCTTTGGACGGATTTCATGCGCACTGTGCAGTTTAGAAAAGGCTGTGTGTGTCCACTGCTCCCTGTCGGCCACGTCAGCCCAGGGCAGACCACTCCCGGGCAGGCCACTGGGTGTGAATGCAGTGACGAGCAGTGTCAGCGATGGGAGAGCTGTAGGATGAAGGTGGAAGTTAGTTCTTGATTTTAAATGTTAGCGTCACGAGCATAAGGTTGAAGTAGCTTTGTCTGTGGCATTCCTTTGTTTTTCACCCTGTGTGAGATCCTCTCTGTCATCTTTATGTTTCAGTTTAGATTGCACTTAAGCTGCAAAGAACAAAACCTGACTACTGTGGCTATACCAAATAAAGGTTTTCCCTTCTGTAACGAGTTCTGGAGCTTTTACCTGAACTAAGGCAGGTGTGCTAGTAAATGAGGGCGTTGAGGACCAGCTTTCATTTGCCTGGCCCATTTCACTGCTCTGGCTGGTTTGCTCCCAGTCACATGATGGCAGCCTCACTTTTCCTCCGTGTGGCTCCTTTCCGAGTATGAAGAGGTGGGCAGGGCAGGAGGCAATACTACCTTGTCACTGTTTACCTGGAAAACAAGCTCCTTTTGGACTAGGTGTTTCAGGGATTGGAAGTTGAGTATGTATGTAGCTTTTCATTGTTGTGCGTAAAGGCAGGCCACGAGAGGTTGGGACTGCTGTTCCTGAGTCACCCTGCCCGTCCGCCGTGTTTTGTCTATTCAGGTCCTAGCTCAGCTTCCATCCCTCGCACCGTTTCTCGAACGTGGGCTCCAGCTGCATACTTTGGTACCCTGTTGTTTACGTCTAGAACGCGTGTCTGGATCACGGTTACTGGACATTGAATTCTCTTGAAACTGTACTGTCCGTTTTCATTCTTTTTCTGCCACCTCTGTTCTTTTGGGCACCTGTGGAAACTCTTCTTCAAAAAACCATTTGGTATTCTCTCTGCAGTTATTTGGAAAACATGAGTTTACTTCAAAGTTGATTCTTTTTTATACAGTTTTGATTTTAAAATTAAGATTTCATAGTACTTGTGTTGATATATTCATATGTAGACACTTCCCTTGAAAAATATGTAAATCACAATTGAAGTAATAGGTAGTGCTTACCAAGTGCTCACAGTGTTCCAGTCACTGTGCTAAGTTCTTTGCATCCATTAAAGTCCTCACAGTAACCTAAAACATGACCCTTGCTTCATGGAAACTGAGGCTTAGTCAGGCTGTGGTCTGCCTGAATCTCACACCCAGTGAGTGAGCCAAGGGCTCCAGAACCCGCGATCGTAGCCTTGTGGTGAGCTGGATATTTTGCACTTTATTTATAGGTAGGTTTCCTGGGCAGGAAAATATATATTAATAGTTTATATTTATATCTTTCTTTCATCATTTTATTTATTTTTAAAATATTTTTTCCATATTGACTTTAGAGAGAGAGGAAAGGAGAGTGAGAGAGATAGAAACATTGATGAGAGAGAACATCGATTGGCTGCCTCCTGCACGCCCCTCACTGGAGATCAAGCCCACAACCTGGGCATGTGCCCTGACCGGGCACTGAACTGGCAGTCTCTTGGTGCATGGGTGACACTCAGCCAGTGAGCTACACTGGCCAGGCTCTTTGGTCTTTAAACCTTCAGATGGGCATAAGTGCCAGGAATTTGGGGAAAGTAAGTTCTCAACAACTGGAAGTTGTCTTTCTGACATTAAAACCAAATTAATCTGCGGACAGACAAACATTACAGACTGCCTTGATTGAGAAGTTCATGAAGAAGAGTGGCTTGTAAATGCACATCATCTCACATGTGTGCATGATCTGCTCTTGTTATCCATGTGTTCGTCATGTCCCTTCCCCGAGAGGCCTCACTCCAGCCAAAACAGACGTACTGCATCTCTGTCAGTCACCGGCCCCTTAGCATGCACCATTATCTGAAATTATCTTAATTTTTTGTTTACAATCTTATTACCCACCTGCCTCCCCCCCACTAGAATATACACCACACCGTGAGGTACCTGCTGTCTGTTTTGTTCCCACTAATATCCACTACCTAAAAGAGCACTTGACACAGCACACTCAGGAAATATTTGATGACCAAACCAAGGACTTAATCATACTTCCTTGTCGGAAGCATACTATTTTTAAGAATGTAGATATTTCAAATCTCCAACATGTACTCAAGCTGAGATTCATTTGACAAGAATTATGGCTTCCTCATTCAGTTCTCAGGCAAGCTATTAGTTCTCTGCCATATAAGCTTTCTGCACTTCTAGCGAGGTTAATTTTCTCCTTGTCTTCTTATATTTCCTCGTGTTCTTGTGCCTTCCACAAATAGCCCTTATTTTATTTTTGTCATTTCTAGTTAAGGATTGCTCCTATTAATATTTTATATGTAAAAAACTTTTTTGAGGTGACACGAAAATAGTAAACAACTATTCATGATGAATATCCTTCATTAAATCTATGCAAATTATGTCTAATAAAGACTGTGTGGGTCAAAAATTACTCTTGAGATTCTCAGGACTATATACTATCTCATAAGGAGTATTAAGAAAGAAAGTATACTTATGTATTAAGAAAACCAAGTATGAAGGTAAAAATCTAGATTTTAATGTGCAATTCAAGGACTGGGTTGCAGGGAATCATTTAAAGGAGCTATTAAAATGTTTACCTGTGGGTTTGACTACCTGGTTGCTTATTACCTTGGGATCATATAATGATAATAATTGTAGTTTGGATTCTGATCATGTACTTGGCATATATTTTTCTAATCCTTATATAGAACTGTAAGATACTTACTTTTTTTTTTTTTTTTTTTTTACAGCTCAGTAGGTTGAAACGTGTAAAAGTTAAGCAGACAGCTAGTATGTGGCGGACTGGAAAGGAGAGGCTGAGCCTGTGTTTCCAAAGTCTGCGTTGCTTGTTCTAGTTTGCTTCCTGCTCATGTCTTATAGATAAATTTAGTTCATTTCTCTCAGAATTTTTCAGTAAAAGAAAAATAGGAAAATAAAGTGGTAGTATGTTTGTGAAACATCGGCCAAATCTGGTAAGTTGAAGTGGAGCCCAACTTCTGAGCATAGAGGATTGAAAAAGATAGAAATGGAGCCACGTGTTTGGCAAAATACAGTGAGATGCTTCTGAATCGGGCAGTAATATTGATCCACCTTCATCAAGCCTTTGTTGAGGTTCTTATATCTTTGACTGATTCTAGTCTTCTGTCCTCTTTTCTTCTCTGGACTTCAGCAAATGTTCTGAGAAACAGCATCCTGGGTAGGAAAAAATGGATCATCTTTAGCATTAAAATGGTTTTGGTACTCGACCAGTTAATTAACAGTAATTTATAAACTAGTGGAGAAGCAGAAATTGGGGAGAGAAGATGTTTCTTTTCCTTTGTGAGAATTCTGCTTTTGTTATACTGAACTTGTCCATGCAAAAGTTATGTTACAGAATCACACACTAGAGGGCGCACAACGCTTGTGTTTTCAATGTTGGTGTCAGAAACTTCAGTGTAAGGATATGCAAATTTGGAAGTTCTTGAGTTGATTGCATGGAACCTTTAAAAGTAGTTCAGATTAAGAAATGGAAATTCAAGCACAATAAATAGTGTTTTCCAGTCCACAATTTCTGAAAAACATTATCTAATTTAATGTAGAAATAACTTCATTGCTTCTCTAAAAGGTAAGAACTGGTAAGTATATCTAACATCAAAAAATGAATGTCGCCCTGGCCGGTTTGGCTCAGCAGTTAGAGCGTCGGCCTGCGGTCCGGAGAGACCCGGGTTCGGTTCCCGCTAAGGGCATGTACCTTGGTTGCAGTTTGTCCCCGGCCCTGGTTGGTTGTGCGGGTGGCGACCACTCGATGTGTCCCTTTCACATCGATGTTTCTCTCTCTCTCTGTTCCTCTCTCTCCCTCCCACTCTATCTGAACAAAGAATGGAAAAATGTCCTCGGGTGAGGATGATAAAAAAAAAAAAAAATGAATGTCACCATCTCAAAGTATTTTCCCCAAGATATTTTTCAATTACAAATGGAAAAATGATAATTTTACAGTTTGAAAAACTGTCAGACACTACTTTATTCAAACGATAAAAGCTAACATCACCAGTAATAAGATCTGTTGACCCCAAACACCCCTAATAAGCACCCCTAATAAGATGCACCTAGAAGGACACAATATCACTTCTTTGGTCTTCTTGCCAAAAAGTGCATAATCTCAGTGTGATCACGAGAAAACATTAGACAAACCCAAATGAAGAGACATTGTACAAAATACCAAGGTCGTGAAAAATAAAGTAAACGTAGTCACGTAAAGGAGGGGACTGAGGAGACGCAACAAGTCAACACAGTGAGGGACCCTGGAACAGAACAAGGATATTGGGGGGAAACTGGTGAATTCAAAATGGTCTATAATTTAGCTGTTAGTATTATAGCAATACTAGCTGGTTTTGATAATCATACTCTGGTTATGAGGTTATTAACATTAGGGAAGCTGTAGATTATATGTGAACTCCCTATAAGCGGCTCTTAAGGAAGTCTATAAATTATTTCAAAAGTAAAAAACCTGAAAAAAATGTCAGATTTGGATATTGTATGAAATAATTTATTTTTAAAAGATCTTCTAAGATGATAATTTAAACATAAAACTTAATTTCTTAAATTTTTTATGCAATTGGTAACAATTGAAGTAATAGAGAAGAATGTTTGAAAAGCAGCAGCCTCTTGCCCCGCCTTTCTCCATTCTAGTCCCATTCTTCAGAGGTAACCTCTTGTAACTGCTGCTATTTTTAGCTCTTATTACATCCATATTGCTGGATAATACCCATATGTAAACATCTGTTTCTTAATTTATCAGTTTTAGATACACTCTGTTGAGTCTTCGGAATGGAAGACGTCATTTAGCTCACGTTATGCTCCTCCCCACTCCTGTCTCATCCTAGCATTCCGGTTATAAGTTTCCTGTCTCTGATAATTTTAGAAACTTTGTTTTGTATCTGTGTCTTATATTTTTTATCCCTTAAACTTTCAGCATCTTACATCTTTTCTCTTGTAAGTTAAGGCTGTTACTTCCTTTTTGCCACCTGATCATCCTTGACTTTCAAATCCCACTTTCTGGGATGACTTCTTTTCAGCTGCACTTTGGTCCGAGATTGTTGAGATGGCTGACAGTTCCATCCTGTTCTTCCCCCACAGTCACTTCTTCCATGATTTTTCTGGATTGATTTTAGAAGTTGAACACCAGTGACTAGTGTTTGTAGTATCTGAGACTTTACGAATGATCAGCAGGCCAAGTAGTGTGCTAGGGTTGTACTTCCTTTGTATTGGTCCTGCTTCACCCTGAGAGATTGTTCCAACATTAAAATCAAATAGACTGTGTTCTTGCACTCCGTCAGTTGCTAAAACTTACCTGATATTTTAATTTGCTGGACATATGGGGAATGAACTTTTTAATTTTTTTTTTTTCTGGAAGTTTCTAAATTGTCCTTTTTGAGGTGCATTATTTGCCTATTTCAAGCATTTAAGTGTGATGATCTCAAATCATACTATTTTTTGTACTGAGTTTGCTTTTCTCTTGGGAACCTTGGACTCTTCCATCCTCCTTTTGTACTCTGGAGAGGTCGTTCACAGTATCTGGACTTCTCCTCACTGCCTTCCTGAGTTGGATTTGCTGTATCTTGGATGTCCAGGAGCACAGTGGTTCAGACCATGGCTTGGTGGCCACCCTGCCCGGGTCCGACCACAGCTCTGCCTCTGACAGACTTAGACATTTAGTGTCTTACTGTTCTCACCTAACAAAATCATTTGTAAGGCATAATAAATATAAGTACGTGGCTGATTTGTTAGAAGGCCCTTATTTTATCTAGATTGTTTTGGTCAGGATAATTGTCTTACTCTAGTGCTCAATATAATTTGCCATTTATAATGATTATTTGGACTCAAATATGTTTCACTGATTTTTTTTTTAAAGTAGGAAGGAATTATGTTATGATTCTTGGAGAAGCATTTTGATTTTATGAGTTTAATGTGCTCCTAATTATATTTGGGAAATGAGTGACTACTCTTGTGTGTAGGAACCTTTTAAACTGATCCAAGTTTTCTGATGAAGCACCTCATACCTTGATCCACATGTTATGAGTCTTCCCTATTTATTTAATTTTTTTATCCTCACCCGAGGACATTTTTGCATTTATCTTCAGATAGAGCAGGAGGGAGAGAGGGTGGAAGAGAGAGAGAGAGAAACATCGATGTGAGAGAGACACATCAAGTAGTTGCCATCCACAGGACCCCAAATGCAATCGAGGTATGTGCCCTTAGGGGGAACCGAACCCGGGCCTCTCTGGTCTGCAGACCAATGCTTCAACCACCAAGCCAAACTGGCCAGGACTTCCCTGTTGTTTAACTGTGAATTATTTCATACTTCTGTTTAAAAAATGGAAAGATGACCAAGTTAGAAATCACTTTGGGAGGAAGTTTCTTTTCTAATTTTTATTAATTTGTTTGTTACAGATGTTTCTCCTTTTCCCCCTAGCCACCCGCCTCCCCATCCCGCCTCCCCATCCCCCCCAAACCCCCCAGCACTGTTGTCTAAGTCCATTGGTTATGCATACATGCATATAAGATCTTTGGTACATCTCATCCATCCTATCCTGCCCCCCTACTCTGAGGTTTGTCAGTCTGAACCATACACCTTTCTATGTCTCTGGGTCTATTTCATTCATCAGCCCACCTTGTTGTTTATATTCCACAAATAAGTGATATCATGTGGTATTTGTCTTTCTCTGATTGGCTTATTTTGCTTAGCATAATACCCTCCAGGTCCTTCCATGTTTCTCAAAGGAAAAGAGAGCTTTCTTTCTTACAGCTGCATAGTATTCCATTGTATATATGTACCACAGCTATTTTATGCACTCATCTATTTATGGACACTTGCAGATCTTAGCTATTGTAAATAGTGCTGCTGTGAACATAGGGGTATATATATTCTTTCTGATTGTTGTTTCAGGTTTCTTAGGATGTATCACTAGAAGTGGGATCACTGGGTCAAATGGCAATTCAATTTTTAATTTTTTTTGAGGAAACACCATACTGTTTCCCATAGTGGCTGCACCAGTCTGCATTCCCACCAGCAGAGTACTAGAGTCCCCTTTTCTCCACACCCTCACCAACACTTGTTTGATGATTTGTTGATGGCGGCCATTCTGACAGGTGTGAGGTGATACCTCATAGTCATTTTAATTTGCATCTCTCTGATGATTAGTGACATTGAGCATTTCTTCATATGTCTGTTGGCCATTTGTATGTCCTGTTTGGAGAGGTGTCTATTTAGGTCCTCTGCCCATTTTTTAATTGGGTCCTTTGTCTTTTGTTGAGTTGTATGAGTACTCTATATAGTTTGGAAATTAACCCCTTATCTGATGTATCATTGCTCTCCCATACAGTGGGTTGCCTTTCCATTTTGATGGTTGTTTCTTTTGCTGTGCAGAAGCTTTTGAGTTTGATGTAGTCCCATGTGTCCATTTTTTCCTTTGTTTCTGTTGCCTTAGGTGATGTATCAGTGAAAATTCTGCTACGTATGATGTCTGAAATTTTGTTGCCTACATTTTCTTCTAGGATTTTAATGGATTCACAAGTCACATTTAAGTCTTTTGTCCATTTTGAGTTTATTTTTGTGTATGGTGTAAGTTGATCTAGTTTCAGTTTTTGCATGTAGCTGTCCAGTTTTCCCAACACCATTTATTAAAGAGGCTGTCTTTACTCCATTGTATACTCTTGCCACCTTTGTCAAATATTAATTGAGCATACTGTCTTGGGTCAATTTCTGGGTTCTCTGTTCTGTTCCATTGATCTATATGCCTGTTCTTGTGCCAGTACCAGGCTGTTTTGATTACAGTGGCTTTGTAGTATAACCTGGTACAATATCTGGTATTGTGATCCCACCTACTTTGTCTTTCTTTTTCAAGATTGCTGTGGCTATTCGGGGTCTCTATTGGTTCCATATGAACTTTTTTTTTCTTAACTCCTCACCCGAGGACATTTTTGCATTTATCTTCAGATAGAGCAGGAGGGAGAGAGGTGGGGGGAGAGAGAGAGAGAAACATCTCAATGTAAGAGAGACACATTGAGTGGTTGCCACCCACATGACCCCAACCGGGGAAAGGGACAAACTGCAACCGAGGTACATGCCCTTAGCGGGAACTGAACCCCGGGCTCTCTGGTTTGCGGGCCAACGCTCTAACCACTGACCAAAACTGGCTAGGGCCCATTTGAACTTTTGAAGTATGTGTTCTAGTTCTGTGAAATATGTCATTGGTATTTTGATGGGGATTATACTGAATCTATAGATTGCTTTGGGTAGTATGGACATTTTAATGATGTTGTCTTCCAATCCATGAACAAGGTATGTGCTTCCACCTTTTTATATCTTCCTCTATTTCCTTTTTTAATGTCCTATAGTTTTCTGCAAAGAGGTCCTTTACTTCTTTGGTTAAGTTTATTCCTCGGTATCATAATTTTATTGCCGCAATGGTAAATGGGATTGTTTTTTTAGTTTCTCTTTCTGTGAGTTCATTATTGGTGTATAAGAATGCTGTCCATTTCTTTTCTTTTTTTTTTTTTTATCCTCACCCGAGGATATTTTTTCATTTTTTGTACAGATAGAGTGGGAGGGAGAGAGAGGAAGGGAGAGACAGACAGAAACATCGACGTGAAGGGACACATCGAGTGGCTGCCACCCGCACGACCAACCAGGACCGGGGACAAACTGCAACCGAAGTACGTGCCCTTAGCGGGAACTGAACCCGGGTCTCTCCGGACCGCAGGCCGACGCTCTAACCGCTGAGCCAAACTGGCCAGGGCCGCTGTCCATTTCTTGATGTTAATTCTGCGTCCTGCTACCTTGCTGAATTCGTTTATTAAATCTAGCAGATTTTTGATGGAGTCTTTAGGGTTTTCTATGTATAATATCATGTTGTCTGCGAATAATGACAATTTCACTTTCTCCTTTCCAATTTGGATCCCATTTTATTTTTTCTTCATGTCTGATTGCTGTGGCTAAGACTTCCAGTACTATGTTAAATAAGAGTGATGAAAGTGGGCATCCTGTTTTGTTCCTGTTCTTAAGGTAAATGCTATTAGTTTTTGCTTTGAATAATTGTCATTATTCACAGACAACATGATATTAGTTTTTGCCCATTGAGTATAATATGGGCTGTAGGTTTTTCATACATGGCCTTTATTATGTTGAGATATCATTCCTCTATTCCCACATTGCTGAGTGTTTTTATCAGAAATGGGTGCTGGATTTTGTTGAATTCTTTTTCAACATCTATTGAATTGTTCATATGTTTTTATCTTTCATTTTGTTTATGTGGTGTATCACATTTATTGATTTGCAAATATTTTACCATCCTTGCATCCCTGGGATGAATCCCACTTGGTCATGGTGAATAATTTTTTTAATGTACTGACGGATCTGATTTGCCAGTATTTTGTTCATGATTTTGACATCTATGTTCATTAGGGATGTGGGCCTGTGGTTTTCTTTCTTTGTAGTGTCTTTTTCTGGTTTTGAAATTAGAGTGATGCTGGCTTCGTAAAACGAGTTTGGATGTCTTCCTTCTTCTTGAATTTTTTGGAATAGTTTGAGGAGAATGAGTGTTAGTTCTTCTTTGAATGTTTGGTAAAACTCTCCTGTGAAGCTGTTCGGACGTGGGCTTTTGTTCACTGGGAGAGTCTTGATTACATCTTCAATTTCTTTAGTTGTTATTGGTCTGTTCAAGTTTTCTATCTCTTCTCAGTCCAGTTTTGGGCGACTATGTGTTTCTAGAAATTTGTCCATTTCGCTTAGATTGTCGAATTTGTTGCCATATAATTGTTCATAGTAGCTGATAAAAATCTTTTGTATTTCTGTGGTGTCAGTTGTTACTTCTCCTCTTTCATTTCTGATTTTGTGTATTTGGGTTCTCTCTCTTTGTTTCTTGGTGAGTCTAGCAAAGGCTCCATCAATCTTGTTTATCTTTTCGAAAAACCAGCTCTTTGTTTCATTGATCCTTTGAATTGTTTTTTTGGTCTCTTTGTCATTTATTTCTGCTCTGATCTTTACTATCTTCTACTTGCTCTGGGGTTTTCTTTTTGTTTGCTTTCTAGTTCTTTAAGTTGTGAGGTTAGATAGTCGATTCGAAATTTTTTTTTGTTTTTTGAGGTAGGCCTGTAGTGCTATGAACTTCCCTCTCAGAACTGCTTTCGCTGCATCCCATAGATTTTGTGGTGTTGTGTCTTCATTTTCATTGGTTTCCAGGAATTTTTTAATTTCTTCCTTGATCTCCTCAGTAACCCATTTATTGTTTAATAACATGCTATTTAGCCTACATGTGTTCAAATATCTTTGCATGTTCTTGTTGCAATTGATTTGTAATTTCATGCCATTGTGATCTGAGAAGATGCTTGATATGATTTCAGTCTTCTTGAACTTGTAGAGACTCAGCTTGTGTCCTAACATGTGTTCTATCTTTGAGAATGTCCCATATGCACTTGAGAAGAATGTGAATTCTGTAGTTTTGGGGTGTAATTTTCTGTAGATATCTATTAAATCCATTTTGTCTAGTGCTTCATTTAGAGTTTCTGTTTCCTTGTTCATCTTTGGTCTAGACGATCTATCCAGTGATGTCAGCGGGGTATTGAAGTCCCCTGCTATTATTGAATTGCTGTCAATTTTTCCTTTGAAATCCTCCAGAAGATTTTTAATATATTTTGGTGCTTCTATATTGCATGCATATATGTTTACCAAGGTTATATCTTCCTGTTGGATAGCTCCTTTCAATATTATGTAGTGGTCTTCTTTGTCTCTAGTTATGGTCTTCATTTTGAAATCTACTCTATCAGATATGAGTATTACTCCCCCAGCTTTTTTTTTTTTGCTTTCCGTTTGCTTGGAAGGTTTTTTTCTTTCCCTTCACTTTCAACTTATGTGAGTCTTTTGTTATGAGGTGGGTCTCTTGTAAACAATATATACATGAGTCATGTTTTCTTATCCAATCAGCTACTCTGTCTTTATCGGAGCATTCAATCCATTTACATTTAAGGTGATTATTGATATGTACTTATTTATTGCCATTTTTGTTTAATGTGGTTATTTTCTTCTTTCTATTCTAATTATAACAGTCCTTTTAACATTTCTTGCAGTGCTGGTTTGGTGCTAATGTATTCTCTCAACCTTTTTTTTTTTTTTTTGGTCTGGGAAGCTCTTTATTTGACCTTCTATTTTGAATGATAGCCTTGCTGGATAGAGTAGTCTTGGGTTCAGATCCTTGTTTTTCATGACCTTGATTACTTCATGCCACCCTCTTCTGGCCTGTAGTGTTTCTGTTGAGAAATCAGCTGAGAGCCTTATGGGGGTTTCTTTGTAGGTAACCTGTTGCTTATATCTTGCTGCTTTTAGGATTCTCTCTTTGTCTTTAATTTTTGGCATTTCAATTACTGTGTGTCTAGGCGTGGGCCTCTTTGGGTTCTTCTTATTTGGGGCTCTCTATGTTTCTTGAACTTGAATGCCTTCTTCCTTCACCAAGGTAGGAAAGTTTTCTGTTATTATTTCTTCAAATATATTGTCCAACCTTTGCTCATTTTCTTCTTCTTCTGGAACTTCTGTGATGCAAATGTTGTTCCATTTCCAGTTGTCCCACAGTTCTCTTAAGCTGTCTTCCTGTTTTTTTAATTGTTTTTTTTCCTTTTGGTTTTTTGATTGGTTGATTTTTTGTTACCCTGTCTTCTAATTCACTCATCCAGTTCTGAGCTTCCTCTACTCTGCTAGTTATTTCTTCCAATGTGTATTTTATTTCTGCTATGTCATTCTTCATTTCTTCTTGGTGGTTTTTCATTTTCAGTTAGTTGATTTTCAATGTCTTTATATCTTTACTCATGGTGTTGAGCTCCTCACTCATGCTTTTGAGCTTGCTCAAGAGCATGGCTCCGAACTATACCTCTGATAACTTGCTTAACTGCATTTCATTCATCTCATCTGCGATAGAGTTTTCTTGTTCTTTCAAGAAAACTTTTTGTTTTCTTGTTTTACCGTTTTGGCTATCTCAGTGGGTTTTGAAGCCTGCCAAATTTTTCCTGTGGGTGTTGGTGTTCTGCTGTTTGTGCCTCCCTCTGCTGGGTTTGGATGAGTGTGGGAAGACCCATGTTAAACACCACTGTGACGTCTTACTTTCTTGGGTAGATTTGCAAGCCCAGAAACGCTTCAGTGATCCTCTAGCTTTTTGCCCGGAGGCTATTAGTTATGGTTACTTGATGAGACTTGGGTTGTAACCCTCAGCTGAGTTAAATACTCCATCAAGTGTTCAGCATAAGAGGGTTTCCAGAGGGTGGGGCAGATGCTGGTTGTTAATGAGCCTCAATTTGCATTTCTCTGGCTCACCTGGGGGAGGGGTTAAATCTCCAAGGGTAGGACTGTTGCTTCTCCCCAGAACTCCAGAAATGGGCTCCCTGAGCGAAACAGCCACTGTCCTGTGTAGCTGTGACTGAGGAAAAACTCTCTGTGTCCTCCAAATCCCGAGTATTCCCCACACAGTTCCAGTCCAGTCTGCCCTTCATCTGCTGGAGCCCAAGGTGAATGGCTGTAGCTAATTAGTGATCTGTCCCGGCCCTCTGCACTGTGGAGCTGACTTGGGATTTTAACCTTGAGGGAGCTGCTCACAGCTAAAACAGCTGCTGTCCGTGGGCACCAATCCCACCTTCTCGTGCCTCTGCAGACCTGCCAGGTTCAGGCTCAATTCAGAGTCCTTTTTTTTTGTCCCTGGTTATATGAGTCCTCTCCAGCTGCTTTTCTGTTGCTTTTTCCTGATGATTTGTCTTTAATTTCGTTGTAATTTCAGTTTGGTCCTGGGAGATGGTCTGTGTAGCTTCCATTCACTTTGCCACAATTTTGGAATCTCAGGAAGTTTATTTTCTTCATAGGGTAAATTATGTCTTTTGCCCCATAGAAGGTATCAATAATGCCTGTGTTTAGAGGAGACTATGATATGTCTTATATTGAGCAACCAAGATCTTGTGGAAGTTCCACTCTCTGCTGTTTTTCTGTTAGTTCACACAATTGTTAATTGATCTTAAATCATTCAGTTTTGGACTAATTTGACTACGTGAAAACACCAGAGAAAGGGTAGTAACCTCTTAGTTAAGTTCTCATCACTTTGTTTTTCTGTATTTGAAGGAGGAAGTACATTGAATTTATCCAGCACCTGTCCTTTGCCAGACCAGGTACTTTTCCTATGTTTTTCAATTAATTGTTATAATAATCCTAAAAGAATTATTGCCAGATGAGTGCTGGGAAAGTATGTACCCCCTACATACCTAGTCATGATTATCAATCAGTGTTTGTGTATCTTGTAAACCATTTTGTGAACTAACAGCTATTTGCCTATTTATTACCAATGAGAAAACTGACATTTAGTGGTGTAACTTGATAACATAGAGTAACAGTTAATTAGGGACAGAGCAGAACTCTGAATTCTTTGAACTCTTAAGCTCTTTTTATAATAATGTATGTATTTCCTTTTCTTTCTTAGGGGTGTGAGTAGGTTTTAAAATGAGTAGTAGCACTTTCTTTTTCTTTTCTTCTCCCTCTACAACTGTTTATTTTGAAAAATTACAATTTAAGGAAAAATTAAAACATATAGTCTTTTCCCAAGATTCAGTGATTAACATTCTGCTTTATTTACTTTATCCAACCATCTGTCTTTCTCTCTCTGCATATATATATATATATATATATATATATATATATTTCCTGAAACATTTTAAGTATGTAGCAGACATCCTGAACTTCATTATTCAATATTCAGCATGTGTTTCCTAAGAAGAGTCATGCTTCCCATAACAATACCATTATCATACCCAAGAAATTGACACATTAATATTATCTAACGTATGGTCATTTTTATCATCTCTCTATTGTCCCAGTAATAAAAGCTTTATAGCTTTTTATCTCTCTGCAGGATTTAGTAAAGGATCACACATTGCATTTAGTTTAGTTTTCCCCAATCTTTTTTCTTTTTTTTCTTAGTGATTTAGAGAGAGAGGAAGAGAGGAGTGAGAGATAGAAGCATAGACGAGAGAGAACATTGATTGGTTGCCTCCTGCATGCCCCCCACTGGGTATTGGGTCCACAACCTGGGCATGTGCCCAGTCAGGGCACATTAATATTATCTAACATATAGAGTCCAAGATAGTTCCAAAAACAGTGCCATCATCTGGATTATCTTATTTCCTTATGATTATATTCAAATTAAATTTGTGTACATGAGTACTACATGGGTGATGTTCGGTATTCTGCATTGTGTTTCACCTGGAGGCACATAAGTCCCATACTTGGTGAAGTTCAGTTTAATCATTTAATTAAGTTGGTGTTCTCTAGTTTTCTGTACTCCAATGGTTCAGTTCTCCTTTGTTATTAAGAAGTACTCTATGGGGTAATAATCTGAGACCATGTGAGTATAGTTTTAACATCTGTAAATGTTTCTTGCCTGTAGCATTTATTACATTGGTGATTGCAAAATGTTGATTTTTCCTAATATTGTCATTTTTCTGCTGGCATGACAAGCGGTCGCAGTCTCACCTGTGCTTTCCTGGCCCCAGTCCTGTAACTAGCCACCTTTCCAGGGAGCTCTTGGAGTCCTGACCTTGGAGTCTCGGTGTATGATTGCATTTATGCTCTTTTATTGGGTAGAAAAGGATGTAAGAATACATTGTTTTTATCCCTCCTTTCCATTTTCCTGTATTTATCTCAGGCAGGAACAAGAAATAAATACTGTTTATTTTTTAAGGTATCATACTGTAAAATTGACTTCTTTTACAGAGGTACAACATTTTGTTCCTGTTAATCCTCACCTGCAAAGGATATTTTTCCCATTGATTTAAAAATATATAGCCCTGGTCGGTTTGGCTCAGCGGTTAGAGCGTCGGCCTGCGGTACGCAGAGACCCGGGTTCGGTTCCCGCTGAGGGCACGTACTTCGGTTGCAGTTTGTCCCCGGCCCTGGTTGGTCGTGCGGGTGGCAGCCACTCGATGTGTCCCTTTCACGTCGATGTTTCTCTCTCTCTCTCTCTCTTCCTCTCCCTCCCTCCCACTCTATCTGTACAAAAAATGGAAAAAAATAATAATAAAAATATATATATATTTATTATTATTATTAATTTATTTTTGTTACAATGTTTCTACTCCCCCCCCCCCCCCGTTGACACCCTCCTCCCGATCCCCCTACAGCCCATCCCCAGCATTGTTGTCCAAGTCCATGGTTACACATACATGCGTATAAGTTCTGTGGTTTATCTCTTCCCTCCCCACTAAGGTTTGTCAGTCTGTACCCTACTTCTGTATCTCTGGGTCTATTTTGTTCATCACCTTATTTTTTTCATTATATTTTACAAATAAGTGAGATCATGTGATATTTGTCTTTCTCTGATTGGCTTGTTTTGCTTAGGATAATACTCTCTAGGACCCTCCATGTCGTCTCAAAGGATAAGAGATGTTTCTTTCTTACAGCCGTGTAGTATTCCATTGTGTATATGTACCACAGCTATTTTATCTACTCATCTATTGATGGACACTTGGGTTGTTTGCAGAGCTTAGCGATTATAAATAGTGTTGCTATGAACATAGGGGTACATATATTCTTTCTGATTTGCTGTTTCAGGCTTCTTAGGATATATTCCTAGAAATAGGATCACTGGGTCAAATGGAAGTTCAATAATTAACTTTTTGAGTTAACACCATAGTGTTTTCCATAGTGGTTGCACCAGTCTGCATTTCCACCAGCAGTCTACTATAGTCCCCTTTTCTCCACACCCTCGCCAACACTTGTTTGATGATTTGTTGATGGCAGCCATTCTGACAGGTGTGAGGTAATACGTTACTGTTGGTTTTATTTGCATCTCTCTGATGATGAATGATGTTGAGCATTTTTTCATATGACTGTTGGCCATTTGTATGTCCTGTTTGGAGAGGTGTCTCTTTAGGTCCTCTGTCCATTTTTTAATTGGATTCTTTGTCTTCTTTTTGTTGAGTTGTATGAGTACTCTATATATTTTGGAAACTAACCCCTTATCTATGTATCATTGGCAATTATGCTCTCCCATACAGTAGGTTCCTTTTTTATTTTGATGTGCAGAAGCTTTTTAGTTTGATGTATTCCCATGTATGAATTTTTTTCATTGTTTTTCTTGCCTTAGGCATTGTATCAGTGAAGATTCTGCTGTGTGTGATGTCTGAAATTTTGTTACCCACATTTTCTTCTAGGATTTTTATGGATTCATGAGTCACATTTAAATCTTTCATCCATTCTGAGTTAATTCTTGTGTATGGTATAAGTTGGTCTAGTTTCATTTTTTTGCATGTAGCAGTCCAATTTTCCCAACACCGGTTATTAAAGAGACTGTCTTTACTGCATTGTATGCTCTTGCCACCTTTGTCAAATATTAATTGAGCATACTGTCTTGGGTCAATTTCTGGATTCTCTGTTCTGTTCCATTGATCTAAATGCCTGTTCTTGTGCCAGTAGCTTTGCAGTGTAACCTGATATCCAGTATTGTGATCCGCCTACTTTGTTCTTCTTTTTCAATATTGCTGTGGCTATTCGGGGTAATTTTTGGTTCCATATAAACTTTTGGAGTGTTTTTTCTAGTTGTGTGAGATACGTTATTGGCATTTTAATGGGTATTGCATTGAATCTATAGATTGCTTTTAGTAGTATGGACATTTTAATGGTGTTCATTCTTCCAATCCATGAACAGGGTATATGCTTCCATTTTTTTTATATCTTCCTCTCTTTCTTTTTTCAGTGACCTGTAGTTTTATGTGAAGAAGTCCTTTACTTCTTTGGTTAAATTTATTCCTAGGTATCTTAATTTTTTTTCTGCAATGGTAAATTGGATTGTTTTTTGGTTTGTCTTTCTGTAAGTTCATTGTTGGTGTATGAGAATGCCGTCGATTTCTTGGAGTGTTAATTTTGTATCCTGCTACTTTGCCAAATTCATTTATTTAATCTAGTAGATTTTTGATGGAGCCTTTAGGATTTTCTATGTACAATATCATGTCATTGGCAAATGACGACAGTTTCACTTTCTCCTTTCCAATTTGGATTCCTTTCATGTTTTCTTCACGACAAATTGCTGTGGCTAAGATTTCTAGTACTATGTTAAATAAGAGTGGTGAAAGTGGGTATCCCTGTCTTGTTCTTGTTCTAAAAGGAAATGCTTTTAGTTTTTGCCCATTGAGTAAGATGTTGGCTATAGGTCTTTCATATATGGCCTTTATTATGTCGAGATATGATCCCTCTATTCCTACGTTGCTGAGTGTTTTTATCAGAAATGGGTGCTGGATTTTTTCTAATGCTTATTCAGAATCTATTGATACGATCATATGGTTTTTATCTTTCATTTCATTTATGTGGTGTACACATTTATTGATTTGCGAATATTGTACTATCCTTACATCCCTGGGATGAATCCCACTTGGTTATGATGAGTAATCTTTTTATTGTATTGCTGGATCCAATTTGCTAATATTTTGTTCAGGATTTTGGCGTCTATGTTCATCAGGGAAATTGGCGTGTGGTTTTATTTCTTTGTAGTGTCTTTATCTGGTTTTGGAACTAGGATTATGCTGGCCTCATAAAATGTGTTTGGAAGTCTTTCGTCTTCTTGGATTTTTTGGAATAGTTTGAGGAGAATGGGCATTAGATCTTCTTTGAATGTTTTGTAAAACTCTCCTGTGAAGTCAATGAGGCCTGGGCTTTTGTTTGCTGGGAGTTTCTTGATTACATCTTCAATTTCCTTAGTTGTTGTTGTCAGTTCAAGTTTTCTCTCTCTTCCCAGTTCAGTTTTGGGAGACTGTGTGTTTCTAGAAATTTGTCCATTTTTCTAGATTGTCCAATTTGTTGGCATATAGTTGTTCATAGTATGCTTTGATGATTCTTTGTGTTTTTCTGGTGTCAGTTGTTACTGCTCCAATTTTGTTTCTGATTTTGTGTATTTGGGTCCTCTCTTTTTGTTTCTTGGTGAGTCTGGCTAAGGGTCCATTAATCTTTTTTTTTTAATCTTTTCAAAGAACCAGCTCTATGTTTCATTGATATTTTGCATTTTTATTTGTTTATTTATTTTTTAGTTTCTATGTCGTTTATTTCTGCTCTGACCTTTACTATTTCTTTCCTTGTAATTGCTCTGGGTTTTTCTTTTTGTTTAGTTTCGAGTTTTTTATGTTGCAAGGTTAGAAAGTCAATTAGGATTTTTTATTGTTTCTTGATGTAGGCCTGTAGTGCTATGAACTTCCCTATCAGGACTGCTTTCGCTGCATCCCACAGATTTTGTGTTGTGGTGTGTTCATTTTCATTGGTTTCCAGGAAGTTTTTAATTTCTTCCTTGATAACCTTTTCATTGTTTAATAACATGCTATTTAGCCTCCAAGTGTTTGAATGTTTTTGTTGTGATTTCTAGTTTCATGCCATTGTGATCCAAAAAGATACTTGATATGATTTCAATGTACGTGAATTTGTAGAGACTTATTTTGTGTCCTAACATGTGGTCTGTCTTCGAGAATTTCCTGTGTGCACTTGAGAAGAATTCTCAATATTCTGTGGCTTTGGGGTGATATGTTCTTTAAATATCAATTAAGTCCAACTGATCTGGTTCGTCATTTAAGGACTCTGTGTTCTTGTTAATGTTTTGTCTGAAAGATCTATCCAGTGGTGTCAGTGGGGTATTAAAGTCACCCACTATGATTTTATTGCTATTGATCTCTCTCTTGAACAGCTCTAGAAGTTTTAAAATATATTTTGGTGCTCCCATGTGTGGTGCGTATATGTTTACCAGGGTTATATCCTCTTGTTGGATTGATCCTTTTAATATTATGTATTGACCTTCTTTGTCTCTTATGTCACTGATTCATTCTTCAGCTTCTTCTAATCTATTGAATCCTCCTTATGTATTTTTCAAAATAGCTATGTCATTCTTTATTTCCTCTCGATTTTTATTCATAGCTTCTATCTCTTTTTTTAGGCTGATGTAGTTCCCACTGAGCTCTTCTTAATTCTTATTAAGTTGCTTGTAGTTCTCACTAAATTGTTTGAGCACCCTTAAAATCATTGCTTTGAATTCTTTATCTGACAAATTGCTTTCTTGCATTTCCTATAGTTCCTTTTCTGGTGATTCCTCCTTTTCTTTCATTTGGGTGTTGTTTCTTTGTCTCACCTTTTCACGAGTCTGGTAGTTCTAGGCCTGATGAGGGATGTTGGAATGTGTAGGCAGGTCGGTGTGTATCAAATACGGCTGCTGTGCCTCCCATTGTGTTTTGGTGTATGGCGCCTCTTGCCTGCTGTGGATCCTGTAAGATTGACAGCTGGCAGCTGGTATTGGTCTGTCATGCAGGTCTCAGCTGCCCGAGTCTTGCTGCTGCTTGGGCTGGGCCACCACTCCTGATCAGCCTCTGCTGATGCCTCTGGGGATGGATCTCAGCTGCCGATCTGTGCTGCTGCTGCCTGGGGCTGGATGTCCGCTCCCAAGCCTCTGCTCCTGAGCCTCAGCTGCTGTTGGGGGTGGGGCTCCACTCCCGCCCAGTCATTCCTGCTTGGGGTATGGTGCTCGGCTCCCAGCCAGTTGCAGCTGCTCTAGCAGGCACCTCGATAGTGCCGCTACTGTGTGCTGGTCCATATTGACATAGTTGGGTCCACTGGTCCACTGCTGCAAGGCTCTCTTGTGGACTCAGGTTGCTGGGCCCTATCTGCTCCCTGCTGCCTCCTCCCAGAGAAGACCAGGGATATTCCAAAATGGTGGGTCTTCCAGCCATGCAGGGACAAGCTCCCTGAGGAGCTGCTTACTGTGGTAGCCAGCTGCTACCCATCCACAGCACAGGAACCACATGCCCCATGTTTGTGCATTGCTCAAGGTTGCTTGTCCACACTCACGTACACTCACACACTCCCTCACACTGTCACACACTTACCTTCACTCTGGTCCTGCTCGCCGCCATCTTTGAACAGTCTGATTTTTTTTTTTATCTTCACCCAAGGTCATTTTGTTGTTGTTGTTGTTGTTGTTGTTGTTCATATAGAGTGGGAGGGAGAGAAAGGAAGAGAGAGAGAGAGAGAAACATCGATGTGAAAGGGACACATTGAGTGGCTGCCACCCGCACAACCCAACCAGGGCCGGGGACAAACTGCAACCGAGGTACATACCCTTAGCGGGAACCGAACCCGGGTCTCTCTGGACCGCAGGCTGACGCTGTAACCACTGAGCCAAACCGGCCAGGGCTGATACATATTTTTTTTTAGATAGAGTGGAAGTGAGTGTGGGAGAGAGAAACATTGATGTGAGAGAGACACATTGACCCAGCTGCCTCCTGCATGACCCCAACCAGGGTCGAAGATCAAATCTGCAACACAGCTACCCGTACCCTTGACTGTATCTGGAACAAATTTGTCTTCTTATATAGCAAGCAATGTGTTTGTTTTTCTTTTCCTACTCTGGTATTTGTGTTCACATTTTTGAACATCTCAGTCTTGAGAGATGGTGTTTTAATTTTCTAAGACATTTCAGACCCCCAAATATATGTCTCTCATCTTTTTTTTTCTAAATCATCTCCTAAAATAAATAAAGAGCTAATAGGAAGGACTAACTAAAAACATTCCAACATGTATCTCTTGTACCTTTTTTTCTATTTATTTAAGAATGACCTATTTTCTCTTGAAACACTCTACCTTTAATATATATACATCAACGTATTCCTATTTTCTCTTGAAACACTCTACCTTTAATATATATACATCAACGTATTCATCAGTGGATTAAAAGGTTAGTTCTTCATCTAACTTTGATTCAGCATATAGGTAGTATTATTTTCTTAACTGGATTGTGCCACTCATTTTTTATTGCTATTGCTGTTTCATTGCCATATAGTATAAGTAATCTTCATATTCACTTACTCGAAGAAGGAAAAGGTGCTCTTAGTGTTTTATTTTATCCAAGCATGAAGTTGTTTGCTTTGAGAGTTATGTTCTTCACAATATTCTGTGAAACACAAGCTCTGAAACGACCACCAGGATCACTCTGCTGGTTTGTGGTGAAGACAGACCAAGAAGATAGATTATTTGACTCTTTAATCTGGCCCTGCCTTCCTAGAATGGAAAGTCTACAAATCACAGAATTAATGTGAGGCTTTTAATTCAAAAGACAAGTTATGGAAAATTTCTTTGCATCCTACAGCCCAAAAGAAGTTCACTGTGGTTGTGAGAAAAATATTGTTACTGAGGTGGTAGCCCAGTTATTTTCAGCTCACTGAAAACCTTTGTGGAGTGCAGTACAGGGCTCTGGGGTCAGCAGTGTGGCTAAGCCAGGAGATCAAAGCTTTCACTCTCGGAGAGCTTCTGTAATGTGTGGCTGGAAGGACACCTGCATGCAGCTGTGCAGCAGGTCATCAGTAGCTGAAAATAATAGTGAGAGTGCTCAAGTGCTGGCAAGGATCGGAATAAGTAGTGACTCTGGGGTGAATCCTTGTCTCTGGGTGAGTTGAGTTTTGGGTAATCCTTTTACCAAATGGAAAAAGGTAGCGAAGATTAATGGAATTGATGTGTCAGTCTTGGGAAACGTTCTTTAAACAAAACAAACAAAAAAAAGCATGCTAACTGCTTTTTAAGGAATATTTTTTACCTTGTACTTCCAGTGGTACTAAAACACTGAGCCTGGACTTCCTGCCTGTAATCACCTGTATGGAACCAACCCCCTTTGGGGTTGGGACCTTTGTTACCCCCCCCCTTTTTTTTAAAGTGCTCAACTCTTGCCTCAAATTAGAAGGGAAAATAAAATTGCAAGCCAAGGTGAAATTTGCATGGAAGGTTCTCATGTAAACTGTAGGAATGGGTCTTCTTAGTATGTCAACATTAAATAGAAGAGCTTTTAAAAAATCCGTCTGGTAGTAGGCCAAAAAAATTATGGAGATGTTAGCTAATTAGCATTCTCTGTTTAATAATGAATAACCTATTTACGATAATATTTTCATTGATTACTACAAGTAAATGTCAGGAAGATCTTTATAGCAAATCTACCCATGAGGCTCAAATGTGTGAATAGTAAAGGCATACACTTTGCTGTTACCTGTGGGATTTCACTTAAAAGATCTTGAATGACTTACTCTCATTGCAACTAAAAAACCAAAATGTTAATCTCTTATCAGGAACACTTTACTTTGATTCTTAATGTTGATCTAAAGTTAAATATGCTGAATTTCATAAAAAATGACTGGATAGAGAGAAAATATTATTGAATTCCTTCTATACAAAGCAAAACCCTCAAATTATTTACCACCCATTTTATAGCTTAGAGAGCATTAAGTAGGTGTCACTTATATTTTGGGTCTTTTTGAGGCATTATTCAACATATTTGACTGTCAACTTCAACTAGTTTTTGTATTTTCTAAAATTTTCTTATGTGTGTTTTTAAAACTGTTTTTTAATTCTGTTTCTTGAAGAATCAGAGACCTGGAAAGTATTATCCTAAGTGAAATAAGCCAAGCAGAAAAAGACAAATACCACATGATCTCACTTATATACGGAATATAATTAACATAACAGTCTGAGGAATACGGTAGACCCAGAAACATGGAAGTAGGGCACAGACTGACATCCCTCAGAAGAGGGGGTGAGGGGGTGGGAAGAGATAAACCACAGAACTTATATGCATGTATGCATGACCAATGGACATGGACAACAAAGCTGGGGACGGGGGTGGGGGTGGGGGGGTGGGGAGGAGGGTGTCAATGGGGTAATAAAGGAGAAACATCTGTAACAAAAAAAAAAAAATTAAAAAAAAAATAATAAGATTAAAAAAAAAAAGAATCAGAGCCATCAAAGTTGGCAAGCGTTAAGCATGCTAATTAGTTCAACATACTGACCAATTCTCTGAATTATTAGTTCAAAGAAGCATGTGGACAGGGATGAAATTAGATTTGGGCATTTTTCACTCTGGTTGTTTTAGGATACTCAAGATTACTTTGATCTGTAAATAACAGATGCTTTCTCATGCATGGTTCGGCATACATCAGACATGTCTAAAATGTTGTCTCAGACTTAGGACCCATCATTCTTGTCCTGAATTGGATACACATACTTGTAACTGTATAGTAATTTTAGAAAAAAACTGTTTTGAGTTTATGTTTGATAGTTAAAGCTAGGATATTTTATTTATTTATTTTATTTTATTTTTTTAATCCTCACCTGAGAAAAATTTTCCATTTTTTTATTTAAATAGAGTAGGAGGGAGAGAGAGAGAAACATCGACGTGAAAGGGACACATCGAGTGGTTGCCACCCGCACGACCCAACCAGGGCCGGGGACAAACCGCAACCAAGGTACATGCCCTTAGCAGGAACCGAACCCAGGTCTCTTGGGACCATAGGACGACGCTCTAACTGCTGAGCCAAATCGACCAGGGCAGGATATTTTATTTTTTATAATATGTATCCATTGGCTTATTACTTTAATAAATGCATAAATATTTATCAGGCAACACAATTTTACGTTATCAGTTGCTAAAATATATTCACTCATCCAAATGTCAGTTTTAATAGTAAAAGCTTAGGCAACTATGAAAATGTAAAGATGTATTTGTTTGTATGTGTATATATCTATGTACATATAATCACATACTTTTAGCCATCTGTGTGGTGGAGATAACATATTTGCCTTATTTTTATTAGCTAACTATTCTCTTTAATTTTAGTAATTAATAACTAGAATTAAGAGCAAACCTAGTAGTCTGCACAAAACATTGTTTTTAATTTACTACCTCTTCTGGTTTTCGTGGGAAAACTTGAGTATCACTGGGAATCCTTTTTGTAAGGAGAGGCATGGAATGGATGGCGGACAGAATGAGAAAGGTGAGAGACCAAGAAGGTGAGGACTGAGAAACCCTAGAATCCTGCGCTCCGCAGTCCCACATTCCCTGAGCAGAGGGTTCCTTGCTTCAACCAAGGGCAAGGTGTGGGGGTGGGGGGGCACCATGTGACAGGCATCCAGGCCGAGTCCTGTGCTGTGCACACCTCCTCCTTAGAGATAGTCATGCATTAACTAGAGAGTACTAAATGTGCTTTTTAGTAAGTCTTTTTTTGGGGGTCATTAAACTACATGACATTTTACAACATTTTGTTTTTTTCCTTTATCAAAACGCTGTATTACCAATGTTAACTACCATAACAGAAGCTTCTTGACTACATCATGCATTAGGAGACCAAGGTTCTGGTTGTAATTGTCACTTACTATCTTACACCTTTTAAAGTTGTTAAGTCTCCCTGGGCTTTGGTTTTCTCATTTTTAAAATAGTTGGTAAACTTGTGGGTCTTGCTAAACCACAGCCTGTTTTACAATAAAGTTTTATTGGCACACAGCCACTCTCATTTATGTCCCTCCCATCTCCGGCTGCTTTTGTGCTTAATGGCAGTGCCAGGTGGTTGTGACAGACACTGTATGGCCTGCAAAGCCGCAAATGTTTACTTTCTGGCTCTTCACAGAAGAGTCTGCTGACTCTTGGACTACATCATATCTGCCTACGGCCTATGCTTTGCCTGTTCTAGACTTTCTTTATGTCAATATCTCTTTAATCTTAAGGGTCAAAAGTCTTTATTTCTGTTAAGGATATAGTATACCATAGCCAGGTTGCAGTGTTCATTTTTCCCCATTATCAACTTTGCTAATTATAAAGAGAGGGAAAATATTGATCAGATCTTTGGTTCTCTAAGCATGGTCCCTGGACCAGCAGTGGCAGCATTACCTGGGAGCTGTTTACAAATGCAGATTCACAGACCCCACCCCAGACCTGAATCAGAAACTGGGAGGCGAGGTCTGGTACCCAGAACTGTACTGTAGAGCACCCCAGGTGATTCTGGTGTTCACTGAGGTGTGAGAACCACTGCACTAGATGATACCAAGTTCAGTTAAAAGATATTTTTCTATTTTATTTGAAAAGAAGAAAACACTTAAATTTACGACTCTTTCGTAAATCAGGAGAAAGATTAATTGTTGGATATTATTACAGAAACCAGAGAAATTAATATTTTTTCTTCTATAGTAAAACCTTTTGTTAGAAATGTTTTAAATATGAGAAATTCCTGAAAGATACATTTATGTCACCTTCAACATAATTTTTTTTCAGCATAATTTTTTTAATGGACAAAAAGAAAAGTAATATGATTGATTTTTAATATATTGATTTTAGAGAGAGGAAGGGAGAGGGAGAGAGAGCTAGAAACATTGATGAGAGAGAACATTGATTGACTGCTTCCTGCGTGCCCCCCCACTGGGGATTTGGCCCACAACCTGGGCATGTGCCCTCTTCGGGAATCAAACTGGAGACCTTTTGGTGCGTGGGTTGACGCTCAGTTAGTGAGCCACCGACTGGGCTATGACTAATTTTGTTTAAATGGGACTTTCTTTTCTTGGTGGGGGATTACTCTAAGTTATTTGAAATAAAACTAATAATTTGAAATAAACAGTTTTCAGAATAAAAGAGTTACATCAATAGTTATTTTACTTATAAAATGAATACTTTAAGAAGAGCGCATTTAGGAAGTACAGGACCTTGTCTGCTGTGGCTGCCTTCCTTACCCATTTAAGTGAGATCAGTGTTGAATTAACTTTTTTTCTATGCTGAAAACCCCTGGAGTTGAGCACCGATCAGGCTATTCATCTGTTAAGATCACAGCACAGTGCTTTGTACACGGCAAGAAGGCATTGCAGGATGATGATGTTATTTGGAGAATCGCTTTCGTCTTTGAGATATCTCACCCCTGCTTCATTTAGTACAGCCTGTTTCCGTCTCTTGAAAATCAGTCTTTGCCCATCCCCGATCCCAAAGCATATATAGATGTAGCATAGTAATAAGAGAGAACTTTTAACCTAGAAACTCAATTAGTTTTTAACATAAAAACTCATCTAAAAATGAAGGGTATATAAACTGAAATAACTAACTTCATTTTGTTGAAAAGGGTCCCTTGGTTTTGTGTGTGTGTGTGTGTACACACATAATACAATATACATATATACACACTTATTATATATACACTTATACATAGATAAACAGTTCATTTGATGTGTGTGAATATGTATAGATACATTTTAATATATATTTTGAAGAATAAATACAGCAAACTTTCACATATATAAAATTCTGTAATACTATTTTTAAAAAAATATTTTTTCTTTATTTATTTTAAAGTGAGAGGAAAGAAGAGAGGAAGAGAGAGAGAAACATCGATGAGAGAGAATATCTATTGGCTGCCTCCTGCATGCCCCCCATTGGGGATTGGGCCTACAACCTGGGCATGTGCCCTAACCAGGAATCTAACCAGCGACCTCTTGGTGCATGGGTCAGTGCTCAACTACTGAGCCACACCGGCTGGGCCATAAAACTAATTTTTTTCTATCCTTACCCGAGGGCATTTTTTGCATTTATCTTCAGATAGAGTGAGAGGGAGAGAAGGAGGAAGAGAGAGAGAGAAACATTGGTGTGAGAGAGACACATCGAGTGGTTGCCACCCGCATGACCCCAACCGGGGACAAACTGAAGCCGAGGTACATGCCCTTAGTGGTAACCAAACCCGGGACACTCTGGTCTGCAGGCCGACACTCTAACCGCTGAGCCAAACTAACCAGGGCTATAAAACTATTTTTTTAACTGCTCCTGAAATTTGTTTTAACCCTCAGTCACAAAGTTCTATAGACCAAATGTATAATGCTGGTTACTTTTACTATTTTCTTTCTAATTTTTAAAAATATTTTTTTCCTTTTTTTAATGCACCCAAAATATAATGTGATTCAAGGGAATAAAGTGTGTTTGTGCACGTGCACATGTGAGAAGCCATCCTTTATTGTAAAGCAGATGTTAAGTATCTCTAAATAATAACACGATAAATTCTGTGAGGTCTTCTTTCCTTCAGATAAACAGGTTTGGCTTTTTAAGTGATAAGTGTTTTGTTTTGTTTTGTTTTTTTAATTATCACCCGAGGATATTTTTACATTTATCTTTAGTCAGAGTGGGACGGTGGTGGGGGTGGGGGTGGGGGGGAGAAATAGAGAGACAGACATCGATGTGAGAAAGAGACATCAGTTGGTTGCCACCCGCATGACCCCATCTGGGGCCGGGGATGAACTGCAATCATGGTACATGCCCTTGGCTGGAATCGAACCTATGACTCCCTGGTCCACAGGCTGATTTTCTAACTGCCGAGCCAAACAGGCCAGGGTAGTGATAAGTGTTTTTTGTTTGTTTTTTTTAACCCTCACCCATAAATATTTTCCCATTTACCTTCAGATAGAGTGGGAGGGAGAGAGAAATATCAATGTGGGAGGGACACATCGACTGGTTGCCTCCCACATGACCCCAACCAGGGGACCAGGGCTAGCGATGAGCTGCAACCAAGGTATGTGCCCTTGGCCAGAATTGAACCCGTACTCATTGGTCCACGGGCCAACGCTCTACCGCAGAGCCAAACTGGCCAGGGTGGTTTTTGTTTTTGATTAAACATCATGGTTGCTTGAATGTCATATAACTCCTTGGCAGTCTTCCTCATGCTAGCAATTTTTCATAAAGGGAATATGTATTTGCTTCAGTTTTTTACATTTTACAGATGACATATTTGGCTACCCCTGGGCAAAATCCAGTTAAAAATAATAGTATTTAATATTTAATAAATGACCAGGCTTCTTGAACCATCTGGAATTTTATTTTCTTTGCATGCAGCATCTGAGCTTCAGCTGTTAGCGTTCTCCTTTGCTTTGGGGAGGTCAGTTGCTTTCGAGTCTTTGATGCTTGCTGTGTCAGCCCTTTTCATACTTTCAAAATGCCTGTGTAAAAGGGCTTTTCATCCATTCATGCTGATCATTCTTTTGAACTTGAGGTTTGAACCAAACTAATCAAATTTAATTATAGCTCAAATCCTGTTACTGTGAACTCCACTAGACTTCTAGGCTAAGTTGTTGTTGTTATTTTTTTTGTTGTTATACTGGAATTCAGCCATTACCAATATTACTTGAAGTGAGTGGGCCATTGACTGCAGTTTGGGAGATCTTTTGTAATGCCCAAATTTTTCTTTTTTTTCTTTTTAATCCTCACCCGAGGATATTTTTTCAAATATCTTCAGATAGAGTGGGAGGGGGAGAGAGAAACATCGACATGAGAGAGACACATCAACTGGTTGCCTCCCGTGTGATCCTACCAGGGCCAGGGACAATCCGCAACCGAGGTACGTGCCCTTGATCGGAATCGAACCCGGGACTCATTGGTCTGCAGGCCAACGCTCTAACTGCTGAGCCAAACCAGCCAGTGCCCAAATTTTTCTTATGTTGACATTGGTAAATATGATTTAAACTTTATTCTTTTTTTTTTTTAATCCTCACCTGAGGACATTTTTCCATTTTTTGTTCAGATAGAGTGGGAGGGAGGGAGGGGGGGAGAGAGAGAGAGAGAGAGAGAGAGAGAGAGAGAAAGAAACAGAAACATCGATGTGAAAGGGACACATCGAGTGGCTGCCACCCACACGACCAACCAGGGCCGGGAACAAACTGCAACCGAGGTACGTGCCCTTAGCGGGAACCGAACCCGGGACTCTCCGGACCACAGGCCGACGCTGTAACCGCTGAGCCAAACTGGCCAGGGCAAAACTTTATTCTTTCTTAAAGGAGATACTGAATTAGTCTCAAGTAAAGTTTCTCTTTATTTGCATGTGTTTGAGGTGATGTTTTCCTATTTTTCTTTAACAATTATAACAATTAATTCTACAAACTACTTTACTAAAGGATCCTTTAGTTTTGTTGTTGCTGATTCTTGTTTTTTGTTCGTTTTGAAGATCAGGACTGAGTGGGCATCTTAATGTAACCTCCTGGGAGTGTCACCCTGGTGGCTTGTGCACCTTTACCTGGTATTCTGAGTGTTCTTTCCCGTTTGATTCATTAAGAAAAACACACACAGCCCTGGCCGGTATTGCTCAGTGGTTTTCGCATTGGACCTCACACTGAAAGGTCACAGGTTCAATTCCCAGTCAAGGGCACATACCTGGGTTGCAGGCTCAATCCCCGGCCCTGGTCAGGGCATGTGCGGGAGGCAACCAGTCGGTGTGCTTCTCATCAGTGTTTCTCTCTACCCATATCCCCCTTCTACTCTCTCTGAAAATTAATGGAAAAATATCCTCAGGTGAGGATTAAAACACACACATGCACACACAAATAAAATTTAAAAAAATACCCACGTTTGAACAGTATTATTTACTAGAGAGAAAGTAGGAAATATAAATGTTTTAGACTACAGCATGTGTTAACGGAAGGTGGACTAGTACTGATATTTTTAGCACATGTGTCTTTTGGTTTAAATTCAAGGGAATGTGGTACGCATACCCACGTGTCAGTGTTCTTACGTAAGCATATGACCAGACTATCATTAGGAACGTAAAACTTCAGCTGACCAGAGGGAATGAATCCTGCTAGGCCAGCATAATTTTAGAGAGCAGAGGATTAACATTTTTATTAGAAAAAAATGCTTCCAATTCCATACACATTTAGACAGAGTACACTGAGTATTGGTTTAGCCTTTTCTTATGGAAGTGTTGCTGTTAAGAACTTAGATTGATGACACATATCTATAGTTACAGAGGGCTAGAGAGAGGGAACCTAATGCCTACACGCATCCACAGGAGAATGGTGACAGCTGGGGGTTAGGAGCGCGGCCTCTGAAGGGAGCTGCTGCCCTCTGGATTCAGGTCTCAGGCCAGTACTCACTAGTCCGTGTCCTTGGGCAAGCTATTTCATCTCACTTACCTCACTTTCTTCATGTGGATGATGAGGATTTCAAAGGTTCATGGGAAGATTGCCTGTGTGCATGTACAGGGGAGGGCAAAAGTAGGCTTGCAGCTCTAATGTAGTGAAATAATACAATAATTAGTAAATAATAATACAAGAATAGCCCTGGCCGGTTTGGTTCAGCAGTTGAGTGTCAGCCCACAGACCAAAGAGTCACAGGTTTATTCTAGTCAAGGGCAGGTACCTCGGTTGCGGTTTGGTCCCCGGCCCTGGTCAGGGTCGTGAGGGAGACAGCCGGTCGATGTGTCTGTCTCACATTGATATTTCTCTTTCTCTTTCTCTCTCCCTTCCTCCCACTTTGCCTGAAAATGAAAATAAATAAATAAAAGAATAAACTCTGTTTTGCGTACTCACAAGTGTAAACCTACTTTTGCCCACCCTGTACACCAAGTGCCTAGGACAGTGCCTGAAATGTGGTCCTGTAGGAGTGTTCGCCGTGCTCTGTTGTTGTTATGATAGCATCATCATTACTAGAGCCACCCTGAAACTTGCTGGCCTCATTCAAGAGCTTTATCATTTAGCTTTATTCTGCATGTCCCCAGTACTCCATCTGATGTACTGAGCACAGCGTGGATTCTGTCTATTTGGAGCTTCTTTACTTGCCGTTGTCATTTCCAGATGATAAATTTCAAAGAGGTGATCCAGAATTTTGGACTATAACAGTTTTTTACTATAAGCCAACATGTTAAAGTTGTGGTTTCAAACACATGTCCAGATATTCAAGTTTTCTTGAAAAGCCAGAATCTGGCAATATTGAGCCCACATTCTTGCGTGGTGACAGTTGGTTCGAGCTGAGAAGCAGCTGGCCCTCTGGTTGATGCTGTGCTCTCCAGATCACCAGCCTGTCTGCCACTTCGCTGCTGGAAACCTTCCTCACCTCAGTCATTTGTGTCACTTGCTCGGGCCAGCAGTTTAGACTGAGCAGTGGTTCTCAACAGTGTTATGCACAGTCACATTCTGCTAGTCTCTCACTGGTAGGTCACCAGATTTTGATCAGTGTATAAAACATACATGTGTGAAAATCCAGTATACACGATGGCGTTTTGTTTTTTTCTGTCAGAAGAAGTGGTGAGCTGTGCAGATGGGTCTGTGCTGATTGGCCAGGATGCAATTTGCTGAAAATAAGGGGTGAAAAACTTACCCTTTGTTTAAAGCTTAAGTCAAAGAAAAAGTGATTAAAGCCCAAGCCAAAGACAATTGGAATATGGGAGAGCTTTGCCTCTGAGTGTGTAAGAGCACAGTGGGCAAGTCCCAGTGTACGTGCCACGGTACTAAGGGGTCAGAAGGGATAAGGAAGGACAACTGTGATGCTTTAAAGCAGACTTTCTCAGCTTTGGCGCTGTTGACATTTTGGGCCTGCTAATTGTGTCTGGGGCTGCGCCGTGCATTGTGGGATGTTCAGCAGTGTCTGTGGCCTCTGTGTACTAGATGCCAGGTGCTCTTAGCCTCCTCTCCGGGTAGTGACAGCCAGGTGTCCCCAGGGCGGCAGTGCTGCCCTTGGCTGAGGACCACTGCTCTACAGATCCGGGAGACCTTGTAATATAGTAGTAGTGCTCTGGTCACCACCGACATCCTTAGTGCTCCTGTTAGTCTTTCAGTCTTTTTAGTATCAGCTTTAGAACCTGTTTTTCTAAAGCATGCAGTGTTTAATTTTGATGCATTGGAGAGAGATGAGATATTCTTCTTCTTGTTTTCTTTTTCTTTTTATTGATTTTAGAGAGGAAGGGAGAGGGGGAGAGAGAGAGAAAATCAATGAGAGAGAACATCGATTGGCCACCTCCTGCATGCTCCCCCACTGGGGATTTGGCCTACTGACTGGGCATGTGCCCTCACCAGGAATTGAACCGGGAACCTCTTGGTGCATGGCATCCCCACCAGCTGGGCATGAGATATTCCTTTTCTCTCCCTCTCTACAGTCAAACCCAGCTATTAATATTGCTGAGCCGAGGCCACTTGACAGACCTCTGAGGGGCCCTTGTGTGTGGAGCCTGGGCTCTTGCTCCTCCACAGCTCGTGGCTCTGCGAGTCCGGGCAGGTCAGCCCAGCCCTGCGGCTGCGGCTCGTCGAGAACACGAGGAGCTTGCCTCAGATAATGGTCACGATGCCTTCTAGGTACAATTTAGGCTGAGTCAGGAAATATACGATTTCTGAAGCCTTTACAGCAAATATATACATACAAACCTACACATACACATTATGTTGGCTATTTCCTCGTCTGAGGTCAAACATTTAATAGTCAAGATCGTTTAACCAGAGTATCCTACATTTTTCACCCTATTGAAACGAATGGCTTCAATAGTGTCATGTCATACCAGGTTCAACTTTGGATGTAAAAGTGCTTTGGGTGACTGTGTTAGTTTTCTCTAACTGCAATGAATTATCACAAACAGTGGCTTTTAACCACAGATGTTTATTGTCCCACAGCTCTCTAGACCAGTACTCCGGGCAGTGTGGCTGGGTTCTCTGCTCCGAGGCTCACCAGGCGACAGTAAGGTGTGCACCAGGGCCATGCTTTCATCAGAGACTCCGGCCCTCTGCCAAGTGCACATGGCCACTGGTGTATTTCTTTCCTGTGGCTGCACTGATACATTAGTATCAAGCAAGAAGGGCGATTTATGACATATATCATGATTTTTGGGGTCAAAAGACCTGGTAACTCACCAACATTTTACTGCATAATGTTAAGACACTTGAAAGATTTTGTCACTGAAAAGTATATCTTGTAGTTTTTCTAACACTGTGGTATTAGTTGTTAGAATCCTGACATTTTTATTAAGCAACTATTTCCTAGGAGCTAAAATTTTCCACTTGCAGCTGTCAGAAGCCACAGCTATTTCCAAATGCTCTTCATCCCCGTCCCTCAAAATAATAATTCATTGGCTCATTAAGTGTCTTGGGCTCTCATGCCTATCTTTGGTGTTCTCACAGATGCAAGAAGTTTGGAGCAGCAGTGTCTGGACTTGGGATGGAGTTCTTTCCCGGTATCAAGTTACTGCTGTCATTTAAACGTGTAGGAGAGCTTGTCTTTTTCCCAAGAGGCTCTGCACAGTTTGTTCCAGGGTAGTTCTCTAAGAGTCACAGGATGGGGTAACTTAATCTGTTGTGTAGAAAATGAACTAGTTAGGATTTTAAGATTATATTAACAGACACTAAATTTATATTAAGGATAGATTTTTTTTTAGATTCATAAATTTGAGTGACTCTTAACACCCCCTAATTGACTTACGCTGTACTTACAAACTTCACTTAACACAGACAAGCTTTGTGTGGGGGCTGTGGGGGCTGTGGGTGCAGAGAGTGAAGGCACAGCCACAGCCACCCGCAAGGAGCTCACAATTTGGAGGTAGGAAACCAAGGGTCAGCATCATTTAAAGGAGGTTAGAGGTTGTAGAATCAAAGTTAGTGACGTAGGAAAGTGTGTCAGACGCAGAGCTTATTACAGATTTCTTATAGAGCAAGGACCTTATTTTATAATTTGAGTCTAATATAATTTTATGGGCAATGATATCATTCTGCCAGTCTGCTTATCAGAACATTTCATGTGCTTTCAACGGGCAGTTTATTTTTCATATGATTTAGAGAAAATGAAATTAGATAATTTTTCTTTGAAATAAGACTACTTATCTAGCATTCTTGTACCTTCGTGATCTCTTATTAGTGAGCTAGTTCTTGTAACTATTTCTGCCTTTCACAGCTGATTTGACTAAATTGGGTTAAAACTGTTGCCTAATCTCCTTTAAGTAGGTTTTCTTTGTGAGCATATAAATACTGCAGACAAAATGGGACCAATGTGACATTTCGCTATACTATAAAGGCTCAGTTAAACTGAAATCAAAGTACTGATATCAGCAATTTACTCTCTAGTGAGCTGTTAGAACAGATAATTGAGATAAAACCTTTTGAACTTTTTTAGGGTGGTAAAATGTATATAATATACAGTTTGCTATTTTAACCATTTTTAAGCTGTAATTCAGTAGCATTAATTGCATTCATAGTACTGTGCAACCCTCACCACTATTTCAAAAACATCTGTCTCCCCAAATATAAACTCTAACCATTAAGCATACCTTCCCATTCCCCCTCACTCCAAGCCCTCGCAACCTCTAATCTATTTTCTTTCTGTCTCTATGAATTTGCCTATTCTAGATATTTCATATAAGAGGGTTAGAAACTGTCCTGTATTTTGCTTATTTCATTTAATACAATGTTTTTCCGAGGTTTAACCATTTTGCAGTTGTATCAGAACTTAATTTCTTTTTATGGCCAAATAGCATTCTGTTGTATGTATATACATGTATATACCACGTTCAGTTATTTACTCACCTGTTGAGGAATAATTGGGTTGTTTGCACCTTTTGGGCTATTATGAATAATGCTGCAGTGTCTTAATCCATTTGGGCTGCATAACGAAATACCACAAACTGGGTGCATTATAAACAGCAGAGACTTGTTGCTTACAGTTCTGGAGTCTGGAAATGCAAGATCAGGGTGCAGCATTGTCAGGTGAGGGGCCTCTGCTGAGTTGCAGACCTCTTACTGTATCATTACCTGGCAGCAGTGGCCAGGGGCCCTGCAGGGGCTCTTTCATAAAGAGCACTGATCCCATTCATGAGGGCTCCTCTCCATTGCCTGGTAACTTTTCCAAGGCCCCACCTTCTGACACCGTCACATTGGGCATTAGAATCTCAATATGAATTTTGAGGGGACGCAAGGTTCTGACTCTAGCACGCGGTGAACATTGGTAGAGAAGTACCTGTTTGAGACTCTGCTTTCCATTCTTTTGGGTATACCTAGAATTGGAATTACTGAGTCATATAGTAATTCTGTGTTTAGCTTTTAGAGGAACTATATCAGACTTTTCTAAAGTGGCTGCACCATTTTACATTCCCACCAATACCACATGTGGGTTCTGATTTCTTTCCAACGCTTATTTTCTGTTTTCGATTATAGCCATTCTAGTAGGTGTGAAGTAGTATAAACCACTTGAATGTTTAAAAGTAAATTTAAGATAGTTTATGAAAGCTTTAAACTCTGTTTAAAAATGTCCTGAGTTCAACAATTTTTAAAAATTATTTTTAAATATTTTGCATAAAAATTATTAGACCCTCCAATTCTTTTATTTGTTAACATTGGTCATTTTTATCCCAATTGTCATGATCTTTAGGTGCGTGAAGCCCACCTAAAAGAAAAAAAGAAAGTAAACTAATGAAATGGAAAGACTTGGGGATGGGAGAAGGACTTCTTATAAATTAATGCCAACCTGTATCCCATCCATGGGAAACTAATTGGGATTCTCCAAATAGGTCATGCACATCCACTTACACCAGTCATTCTCAGAGTGTGGTCCATGGGCCAAGAGCATCAGCGTCAGCACTTCCTGGGAATTGGGTATCAGTGCAAATTATCAGGCCCCACCTAAGTCAGAAATCGAAGGTTAGGGCCCAGAGTCCGTGTTTTGACAAGCCCTCCAGGTGACACATACCAACATTCGGACATTCTCTCCATTCGGCGCGTTCCCTTGTCCTGTGCAGCGAGGCGAGAGAGCACGGGTCCTGACCCAGCTGCAGTGCTGCCCTCCTAGGACGGCTTCCCCTGAGACCAGCACCTCCTGCTCTGGACTGCAGGGCGCTGTGGGGCACGATGGTTTGCTGCGTGCCCCTCGGTTCAGAAGCCCTTCGCTCTCATTGTAAGGATTTCCATCTCTCACGGCTTCGTCTGTCATAATGCTTAACGAATTACAGAGGTTCTTTAAAGGTTGTTCATTTGAACTGTGTTCCCAGTGGGTGGGGACAGGGTACATGAGTAATTACAGAGCAGGAGAGAGAAAGCCAGCTGTTATTTAACCCGTGGGGTAGTGAAAACCATGTAAAAGGTGGTTTTAAATTAAAAAAAATATTTTTCTCGTGGGATTTTCCACACGCTTTCATGTTACTTAGCTTTCTGTCTGCTTTATTGATTTTTGCCTTATTTGAACAGTGGTATGCTATTAAGAATTCCAAATTATCAGAGGAACTTGCTTTAAAATGCTTACAAGGTTGTCTGAACTGAACCTTTTGAAGATAGTTATGTGGGAGGTGGGTTCTGAGATTATTCCATCTTCACCTTTAGGGTATAGCAAAGTGTTTTTCATGGGAGAAATCTTTTGTATTAATATTATTTTGCTATTCACTAATTCAATACATGCTTTAGATTTTTTTTTTAAATCGGACACTTTTACCCCACAAAATTTAAATATACTGTAGTTGAAGATATCATCTAAGTTTTGGCACACATTCTGTTGTTAAACAAGTAATGGGATCTGTTGGGGATGAAAAATTTTACTTCTACCCTGTAGGTTGTTTGGCTGGTCTAAAAATCAAACTAATACCTCACAGATTAACAGGAGAAAAAAACAACAAAAGTAAACACGTACATACAGGGGCCCCAGAGGAATATAAGACCCACAATCATTCAGGCCCAGAAAGGCTCACGTGCCATGCTGAGGTAAGGAAAAGGGGGTAGGGACGTCAGAAGTAAGGAAGACAGTCCGCAGGTAGCTGAGCAGAGCAGAGGCGTGGGAAACAGTGTCTGCCACGCCCGGCAGTGGACACAGAGAGGACTCTGATCTCCAGCCCACCCAGGCCCTCCCCGCTCACCACACCCAGCCCGCACTCTTTGCACTTATCTCTGGTGGTGGTTTTCTTCCTGGTCCAGGCCCTGTAAACTCTTCAGGCAGTTAACGGCAGGCAGTAAGCTCTTCCTGAGCCTGGGCCATGATTGTCTTTAGCTCAAATAGTCCACGTGCCCAAGCGGCACATTCTGGGGAGACTTGTTCTGGACTCCTTCGGAACTGTGTTTTCCAGCTTCAGGGATCAAAATGAAAACTTGGTCAGTGGTTGCTACAGTTTAAATCTCATTAGAGCTGCGGTGGAGTTTTCTTAAGACAGACCTCTCTTCAACCACAAATACACATTTGAGCTTATGCTTCATAAGCCTCATAACCGAGGCTGCATTGGAGTTGAGTATCTTGCCTTTAACAGACTTCTAGTGCTCTTGTTTATTTCCCACAATTTTCTGCATGTTTGTCTCAAATGAACCATAAAATGATTCAGTGCCAACATGTGGTTTTAATAAGAAATAAGCATGGGCAAATGAATGTTGAATTAGAATCTGAAGTTTTATACATATAGCGTGACTTTAGCTTCTAAGTTAGTTGATAGCTTAGCACTCAGTCAGTGTTGAGTAATTTATCAGTTACTATACTAAATTTCACGTTCTGTGCATCAGTTATTTGGGTTGTCAATGGTTGAAAATCACACATTTGTTAATAAACAACTTTCTGCAAGTTTTTACAGTACATTTCTAGTCAGGTTTTGTGACTAAATAGAAACAGCTTTCTCCCAGAGCTCTTTATCACCTTGGTTTTTATTTTTTAATTTATTATTATTTTTTAAATGAATTTTTATTTATTTTTTTGTTACAGATATTTTACCTTTTTACCCCATTGGCACCCCCCACCCCACCCCCCCTCCACCCTGTCCCCGGCTTAGTTGTCCATGTCCATTGGTCATGCATACATGCATAAAAGTTCTGTGGTTTATCTCTTCCCACCCCCCCACCCCCCATCCCCTCTTCTGAGGGATGTCAGTCTGTGCCCTACTTCCATGTGTCTGGGTCTACTGTATTCCTCAGACTGTTATGTTCATTATATTCCGTATATAAGTGAGATCATGTGGTATTTGTCTTTTTCTGCTTGGCTTCTTTCACTTAGGATAATACTTTCCAGGTCCCTCCATGTCGTCTCAAAGGATAAGAGATCTTTCTTTCTTACCGCTGCATAGTACTCCATTGTGTATATGTACCACAGCTTTTTTATCCATTCGTCTACTGCTGGACACTTGGGCTGTTTCCAGATCTTAGCTATTGTAAATAGTGCTGCTATGAACATGGGGGTACATATATTCTTCCTGATTGGTGTTTCAGGCTTCTTAGGGTATATTCCCAGCAGTGGGATCACTGGGTCAAATGGAAGTTCAATTTTTAATTTTTTGAGGTAGCACCATATTGTTTTCCACAGCGGCTGCACCAGTCTGCATTCCCACCAGCAGTGTACTAGAGTCCCCTTTTCTCCACACCCTCGCCAACACTTGTTGTTTGATGATTTGTTGATGGCGGCCATTCTGACAGGTGTGAGGTGATATCTCATTGTTGTTTTAATTTGCATCTCTCTGATGATTAGTGATGTTGAGCATTTCTTCATATGTCTCTTGGCCATTTGTATGTCCTGTTTGGAGAGGTGTCTATTCAGCTCCTCTGCCCATTTTTTAATTGGGTTCTTTGTCTTCCTTTTGTGGAGTTGTATGAGCACTCTATATATATTGGAAATTAACCCCTTATCTGATACAGCATTGGCAATGATGTTCTCCCATACAGTGCGTTGCCTTTCCATTTTGATGATTGTTTATTTTGCTGTGCAGAAGCTTTTTAGTTTGATGTAGTCCCATGTGTTCATTTTCTCCTTTATTTCTGTTGCCTTAGGTGATGTATCAGTGAAAATTCTGCTCCGTATGATGTCCGAAATTTTGTTGCCTACATTTTCTTCTAGAATTTTTATGGATTCACGGGTCACATTTAAGTCTTTTATCCATTTTGAGTTTATTTTTGTGTATGGTGTAAGTTGATGGTCTAGTTTCATTTTTTTGCATGTAGCTGTCCAATTTTCCCAACACCATTTATTGAAGAGGCTGTCTTTACTCCACTGTATGCTCTTGCCACCTTTGTCAAATATTAATTGAGCGTATTGCCTTGGGTCCATTTCTGGGTTTTCAGTTCTGTTCCACTGGTCTATATGCCTGTTCTTGTGCCAGTACCAGGCTGTTTTGGTTACAGTCGCTTTGTAGTATAACCTGATATCTGGTATTGTGATCCCACCTACTTTGTTCTTCTTTTTCAAGATTGCTGTGGCTATTCGGGGTCTTTTTTGGTTCCATATGAACTTTTGAAGTATTTGTTCTAGTTCTATGAAATATGTCGTTGGTATTTTGATGGGGATTGCATTGAATCTATAGATTGCTTTGGGTAGTATGGACATTTTAATGATGTTAATTCTTCCAATCCATGAACAGGGTATGTGCTTCCACTTTTTTATATCTTCCTCTATTTCTTTTTTCAATGACCTGTAGTTTTCTGCAAATAGGTCTTTTACTTCTTTGGTTAAGTTTATTCCTAGGTATCGTAATTTTTTTGGAGCGATGGTAAATGGGATTGTTTTTGCAGTTTCTCTTTCTGTGAGTTCATCATTGGTGTACAAGAATGCCGTCGATTTCTTGACGTTAATTTTGTATCCTGCTACTTTGCCAAATTCATTTATTAAGTCTAGTAGATTTTTGATGGAGTCTTTAGGGTTTTCTATGTACAATATCATGTCATCTGCAAATAATGACAGTTTCACTTCCTCCTTTCCAATTTGGATCCCTTTTATTTTTTCTTCATGTCTGATTGCTGTGGCTAAGACTTCCAGTACAATGTTAAATAGGAGTGGCGAAAGTGGACATCCCTGTCTTGTTCCTGTTCTTAATGGAAATGTTTTTAGTTTCTGTCCATTGAGTATGATGTTGGCTGTAGGTCTTTCATATATGGCCTTTATTATGTTGAGATATGATCCCTCTATTCCTACATTGCTGAGCGTTTTTATCAGAAATGGATGCTGGATTTTGTCGAATGCTTTTTCAGCATCTATTGATATGATCATGTGGTTTTTATTCTTCATTTTGTTTATGTGGTGTACCACGTTTATTGATTTGCGAATATTGTACCAGCCTTGCATCCCTGGAATGAATCCCACTTGGTCATGGTGAATAATTTTTTTGATGTATTTCTGGATCCGATTTGCTAGTATTTTGTTCAGGATTTTGGCGTCTATGTTCATCAGGGATATTGGCCTGTAGTTTTCTTTCTTTGTAGTGTCTTTTTCTGGTTTTGGAATTAGAATTATGCTGGCCTCATAGAACGTGTTTGGAAGTCTTCCTTCTTCTTGAATTTTTTGAAATAGTTTGAGGAGAATGGGTGTTAGTTCTTTTTTGAATGTTCGGTAAAACTCCCCCGTGAAACCATCTGGGCCTGGGCTTTTGTTTGCTGGGAGAGTCTTGATTACCTCTTCAATTTCCTTAGTTGTTATTGGTCTGTTCAAGTTTTCTATCTCTTCCGGGAATAGTTTTGGGAGACTGTGTATTTCTAGAAATTTGTCCATTTCGCTGAGATTGTCGAATTTGTTGCCATATAGTTGTTCATAGTAGTTGTTAACGATCTTTTGTATTTCCGTGGTGTTGGTTGTTACTTCTCCTCTTTCATTTCTGATTTTGTGTATTTGGGTTCTCTCTCTTTGTTTGTTGGTGAGTCTAGCTAAGGGTCCATCTATCTTGTTTATCTTTTCGAAAAACCAGCTCTTTGTTTCATTGATCCTTTGAATTGTTTTTTTGGTCTCTATGTCATTGATTTCTGCTCTGATCTTTACTATTTCCTTCCTTCTACTTGCTCTGGGGTTTTCTTTTTGTTTGCTTTCTAATTCTTTAAGTTGTGAGGTTAGACAGTCAATTAGAGATTTTTCTTGTTTTTTGAGGTAGGCCTGTAGTGCTATGAACTTCCCTCTCAAAACTGCTTTCGCTGCATCCCATAGATTTTGTGTTGTTGTGTGTTCATTTTCATTGGTTTCCAGGAAGTTTTTAATTTCTTCCTTGATCTCCTCGGTGACCCATTCATTGTTTAATAACATGCTATTTAGCCTCCATGTGTTGAAATGTCTTTGCATGTTCTTGTTGCAATTGATTTCTAGTTTCATGCCATTGTGATCTGAGAAGATGCTTGATATGATTTCAATCTTCTTGAACTTGTAGAGATTTAGTTTGTGTCCTATCATGTGGTCTATCTTTGAGAATGTCCCATGTGCACTTGAGAAGAATGTGTATTCTGTTGTTTTGGGGTGTAATTCTCTGTAGATGTCTATTAAATCCATTTGGTCTAGTGCTTCATTTAGAGTCTCTGTTTCCTTGCTAATTTTTTGTACAGAGGATCTATCCAGTGCTGTCAACGGGGTGTTGAAGTCCCCTGCTATGATTGTATTGTTGTCGATTTCTCCTTGGAAGTCCTCCAGAAGACTTTTAATATATTTTGGTGCTCCTATATTGGGTGCATATATGTTTATCAAGGTTATATCTTCCTGTTGGATAGATCCTTTCAATATTATGTAGTGGCCGTCTTTGTCTCTAGTTATGGTCTTCATTTTGAAAGCTATTTTATCAGATATGAGAATTCCTACCCCAGCTTTTTTTTGCTTTCCATTTGCTTGGAAAATTTTTTTCCATCCCTTCACTTTCAACCGATGTGAGTCTTTTGTTGAGAGGTGGGTCTCTTATAAACAACATATAGATGAGTCATGCTTTCTTATCCAATCAGCTACTCTGTGTCTCTTTATGGGAGCATTCAATCCATTTACGTTTAAGGTGATTATTGATATGTACTTATTTATTGCCATTTTTGTTTAGTGTGGTTCTATTTTTCTTCCCGTTTCTACTGCTAATTACAGCAGTCCTTTTAACATTTCTTGCAGTGCTGGTTTGGTGCTAATGTATTCCCTTAGCTTTTTTTTGTCTGGGAAGCTCTTTATTTGATCTTCTATTTTGAATGATAGCCTTGCTGGGTAGAGTAGTCTTGGATTCAGATTCTTGTTTTTCATGACCTTGATTACCTCATGCCATTCCCTTCTGGCCTGTAGTGTTTCTTGTGAGAAGTCAGCTGAGAGCCTTATGGGGTTCCCTTTGTAGGTAACCTGTTGCTTATCTCTTGCTGCTTTCAGGATTCTCTCTTTGTCTTTAATTTGTGGCATTTTAATTACTATGTGTCTTGGTGTGGGCCTGTGTGGGTTCTTCTTACTTGGGACTCTCTGTGCTTCTTGAACTTGAATGCCTTCTTCCTTCACCAAATTAGGGAAGTTTTCTCTCACTATATTTTTGAATATATTCTCTATCCCTTGCTCATTTTCTTCTTCTTCGGGGACTCCTATGATGCGAATATTATTACGTTTCCAGTTGTCCCATAGTTCTCTTAAGCTGTCTTCCTGTTTTTTAATAGTTTTTTCCTTTTGTTTTTCTGATTGGTTGATTTTTTCTACCCTGTCTTCTAATTCACTGATCCGGTCCTCAGCTTCCCCTACTCTGCTTTTTAAACCTTCCAATGTGTTTTTCATTTCTGATATGTCATTTTTTATCTCTTCTTGTTGGTTTTTAATTTCCAATTGGCTTATTTTCAGTGTCTCTATGTCCTTACTCATGCTGTTCAGCTTCCTCAAGATCATGGCTCTGAATTCTAGCTCTGTTAACATGCCTAATTGCTCCACATTGATCTCATCTTCGGTGGAGGTGTCTTGCTCTTTCAGTTGGCTTCTGTTTCTGTGTTTCACCATTTTAGCTATCACTGTGGGCTTTGGAGCCTGTCAAGTTTTCCCTGTGGGTGTTGGTGTTCTGCTGTTTGTGGCTCCCTCTCCTGTGTTTAGATGAGCGAGGGAGGACCCGCGTTGAACACCACTGTCAAGTCTTACTTTCCTGGTTAAAGTTGCCAGCCCAGGAAACGTACTGTTATCCTCTGGCTTTTTGCCTGGAGGCTAGCAGTCTAGGTTAATTGATGAGTTTTGGGTTGTCAGTTGATTGAAAAACTCCCTCTGGTGCTCAGCCAAGGGGCTTTCACGAGGGTGGGGCAGATGCTGGTTGTTAGTGAGCCTCAATTAGCACTTCAATGGCCCACAGGGTGGGGTTGGATCTCCGAGGGAGGGGCTGCTGCCTCTCCTCAGAGCCCTGGGAAGGAGCAATGTGGCCACCGTCCTGAGTGGCTGCACTCAGCCAAAGCTCTGAGCGCCCTCCAAACCCCGAGTGTCCTGACACAGTTCCAGTCCAGTCTGCCCTCCCTCCGCCGGAGCCCAAGGTGAGTGGCTGTGGGTGTTTCAGCCTCTGTCCCGGCTGCGCTGTGGGGCCGCCTGGGAGTGTAACCCGAGGGCCCTGCTCCCAGCTGAGGCCGCTGCCGAGCTGCCGACCGGGGCTCCCAGCCCCGTCTCGCGCCTTCGCAAGCCTACCGGGATGGAGTCAGTGTCCCTCGTTGTCTGGTCCTCGCAAGCTGCTTTTCTGTTGGTTTTTCCCGTCGAATTGTCTGTGTTATAGTTGTAATTCCAGTTTGGTTCTGGGAGACGGTCTGTGTAGCTCCGTTCACTCCGCCGCCATTTTTCGGTTCTCACCTTGGTTTTTAAATATTATGGTTTGTATTGCATAGAAATCACAATTTCAAAATTATTTCAGTGTTATAAAACTCACTTCTTATCAAAGTTCCCATTGCAGATAAGGCTCGTGAAGCAGGAGGTTACTCTAGTAGCTGCTGTGAGCATTGGGGTCGGCACAGGTGCGGAGTCCTCCTCTTCTTCCCTCTCGATGTGGGATAGCTTGAGGCTGTGCAATGTGTCTGCTCCCTCAGATGGATTTTGGGGTGGGAGGTTGGGAGGGAGGTCCGATGAGAAAAGAGAGTTGATAGAGGCCACATGGAGTTGTCTTGCTTTTCAGAGGCATTTCCTAACCTAAAGCCATATTTTTCAGTCAGCTTTACAACAATAGAAAATGATATTCTAGTCTAAAAATAGAGAAATAATGCTTTATATCTAAAGAAGATGGTTTCAATTGTTCAAGTTCATTTATAAGCCCGATTTTGTTTCTTTAGCTCACTATTTTGTGTCTTAGCTTTTTAAAAAACTAACTGGACTCATTTTGTTTTTCTCTTATGATTTATCCTCATCAAAGTATTTGTTTCTTTTAGTTCAGTTTTGATGAGGTATAATTTACCTACAATATGTCCATTTTAAACATACCAGTCAATAAGTTTGAGGATATTCATACAGCCTTGTAACTCCATCATCCCAAGTAAGACGGGGATAAAGAATAGGTGTCAACAAACTTTTTATAAAACAGGACAGACAGTAAATGTTTTAGACTTTGTGGCAAAGTGATTGTGCCATTCATATACTTCCACCAATGAGCTCTGTGTGAGTTCTAGTTGCTTCATATCCTTGCCAACACTTGGTATTGTCTGTCTTTTACTTTTCTGTTCCAGTCTGTATTCTTTTTGTTTCTTTTTCTTAGTATCACCAGCTAGACCCGCCAATGAAATGTTCAATAAAGGTGGCAACACTAGACATCCTTGCCACTTCTCTAGTCTTTGGGAAAGCTTGTCGTCTTTTGCCACTAACTGTGATGTCAGCTGTGTGCTTCTTACAGATGTTCCTTATGAGTTTGGAACAGTTCCCTACTGTTCCTAGTTTGTTATTATAATGGGTGTTTGATTTTTTTCAAATCCCTTTCTGGCATTTATTGATATGATCATGTGGCATTTCTTTATTCTGTTCAAATCAAATTATATTGATTTTAGAATGATGAAACAACCTGTATTTCTGTGGTAAACCTCACTTGCTCATGATGCATTATCATTTTTATATATTTCTGGATTCAACTTACTCATATTTTCTTACGGTCTTTTTACATTTATGTTCATGAGGAACAGTAATCTGTAGATTTTTCTTGAAATATCTTTATTTTGTTTTGGTATCAGGGTAATGGAGACCTCATAAAATGTATTGGGAAATAGTCTTCTCTTTATTTTCTTAAAGAGTTTGTGTAAGACTGGTAATAACTCTTTCTTACTGTTTGGTAGAGTTTACCAGTGAACCCACCTGGGCCTAGGTTTTCTTTGTGAGAAGGCTTGTGATAGTTTCAATATATTTGACAGATATAGAAGTAATAAGGTATTCTACTTGTCTTTGTGAGTTTTGTAAGTTGTACTTTTTAAAGGAATTTTGTCCTTTTCATTAAAGCTATTTGTCTGTCTTATCCTTTTAATGGGATGTCTCTCTTTCATTTCCAGTTTTGGTAATCTGTATCTTCTCTTTTTTATTCTTGGTCTGTATAGCTAAAGGCTGGTGAATTTATCAATCTATTTAAAGAAACACGTTGTAAAAATTGATTTTATCTATTTTTGATTTGTTTTCTATTTCACTAAACTGCTTTTATCTTTATTATTTTTCTTTTCTACTAATTTGGGTTTACTTTGCTATTCTTTTAACAACTTCTTAAGTTGGAACCTTGGATCATTGATTTATAGATCTTCCTATTTTTTCCTCATGCATTTAAATTCATAAATTTTCCTCTAAGCACCACATTAGCTGTATCTCCCAAACTCTGATACGTTGTGCATTCATTTTCCTTCATTCTACAATATTTTCTAAAGTGCCTTTCACTTAGGATATATAAAGCCACAAGGAGAAAAAGGTGAGATAAAACAAAATCATAGTTCTTTTTCTTGAGCTCATCATAAAGCTAAGATTGCAAGGCAACTATGCAGACTGAATTACAAAGGGTCACAGGCTCCTCCGAGAGAAGACTGGACACATGGACTGCTGTCACCTTTGGAAGACAGGAAGAGGTTGGTGGCAGTCAAAACGAGTGGGTAAGAAGGGAGTGACTGGATTATTACATGCTCTTAAAGGTTCAGTGTTACCTGTGATGAGAATTTAGAATTCCTGGAAGACTCGAGCCCCAGGAGAATCTGTACCCATTCATTAGCTCATTTTTATGTCCCTCTACCAGGTACTTATAAGAAGGATTTGGTGGCAGGACAGGAGACCTGAGAGAGTTCCCTCAAGGCACAGAGTATAGGGTAGACCGGGAATACCCAGAAATGCCCAGCTCTGGCCCTGCATGAGTTCAAGGTGTCGATCAGCTGTCGTTGAGGAACAGGCACAAACCTCATCCACATCCCAGAACCTTCACAGAGATACAGCAGAGGTCAGCCGCTGGGGGAGGGGCAGGTAACCTGCTGCTTCCCCCCAGTATCAGTGCCAGGCAGAGATTGGCTGCTGCTGCTAGAAATCTTGACCTCGTCTTGTAATTGTATTAGGAGAATGCACCTGTCACCAGGAGAGGGCCAGAACATAAAACAGAAGTATTGTCGCTCTTCGGCCTGGTGCTAGGGACACTGATTCCATGTGGCTGTGCACTTTTGCCGACTGGTTGGGCCTCGGTGCAGGACATGTCTGCTTGGTACACTGACTCAGCGGAGGTGACTGCTCAGGGTTCCATCTCGGGTTGGTGTTTCTTTTGAGAGTTGCCTGTTGACATTCTTTGTTCAATTCTATTTGAGACGTACTTATTCTTGTGGGTACTTAGATGTTCTTAGACTGAGGCACATATTTAGGATATCAGCCTTTATTATGCACATTGTAAATATATGCCTAGTTGTGCCAGTTGCTTTTTAATTTCGAGAAGGCTTCTGTCTTCCATATGGCAGTTTTACATTTTTGTGTAGACAAGTATATCATTTCCCTTCAATCATGATTTCTCTCTGCTTTCATGAAAACTCTAGTACTGATTTTTTTTCTGAGGTATTATTTACATATGGGATGGGCAAAAGTAGGTTTATAGTTGTTCCTATGGAAAAAACACAAATTAATAAACAATAATACCAGAATAAACTGTGTTTCACAGACTCATAGCTGTAAAGCTACTTTTGCCCCCTCCACCCCCGTATTCCAGAATGCCCAGCTCTCAAGTGTGCAGTGTGGTGCGTTACACTCAAGTGTACATCCCCGTAATCCCTACCCAGATCATCACCCAGAAGCTCTCTTGGGCCCCTTCCCTTGTCATGGTCACACCCCAGTCCTCAAGAGGTAACTGCTGTTTGACTTTCATTATCGTAGATGTCTTCACCTGTTCCTGGCCTGCACACAGCAGCCCCACTATGTGTTCTTTGGTGTTTGTCTTTTTTCACTCCGAGGTTCAGCCATGCTATATAAATAGTTATTTTTTATTGTTTTACTTTATATTATTCCATTGCATGAATTACCACAATGTATGTCACTTCTGTTGATGAATATTTGGGTTGTTGGCAGCTTTGGGATATTATGAATAGAGCTGTATGAATACCCTTGTACATGAGTTTTTGTGAGTTTAGGTATTTGGGTATACACACAGGTAGAAATGCTGTGTCATAGGATAAGATGTATATTTAATGTAATAGATATTGCCAAACTCTTATCCAAAGTAACTGAACCAATTTAAAACTCCCCTAAAAGGCATGTACTAATTAGTCTTCCCTTATTGGAGAGATCCTTTTTGTTTTATATATTTTTAGGAAAAGTTCTATTTTAGTTCATTTTCCAACTATAATATCCAGTGTGAGATTATTATTTTGTATAGTTGAGTGACAAAACACAGGTTTGTGGAATGTAACAGTAGGCCAAGGCCTAATACCCTTAGCACATCCCAGCATTTAAAATATGACTGTTCAGGAAAAGCAGTCATTCTATCTCCAGTACATTCCTTTAACAACTTCATTTCAGCATGTGTAAACTCTTAAGGTGAGTAGAAGGTGATGTCAGGTTCAATTTTTGTTGTGCCTTTATTTGTGTCAAGGCATAGAGGGGACTTTATTATGTGTCTTAATTTAGCTGGCTATATTTAAATAAAAAACAACAACAAAAAGTTTACCCTTTAAGGGATATGGGAGAATAGTGGTCTGTTGTCTCTAAGTTTCTTTTTTTACATGGAAATCTAGAAATCACATCCTTAGTGTATTTGAGACCCTCAAGACTATGAGTCTCCCACTGACCCCTCTAAAGAGCACTCACATCTGTACCTGGTTTGGTAAGTGAAATGGTGTGATTGCAGAGAATAGTATACAGATGACATTGCCTAAGACAGAGGTTTGGATGTTATCCTTTGTAGAATAGTTGAAGTGCTTAGGACATCTTCAAAGTCAGATATCATAAACAGCATACGTTTCCCCAAAGATGGGACCACTGTCTCTGTTACTTACTAACCTGGGGTGTTTTCACCCTGGCTTAGACTCTAAGTAATTTAGCCTCAACAGAGGGGCCAGTCCCCAGTCCCTCATTTTGCTCAATGGCTTCTGTGCTTTTACCCCTGAATTCATAAAGACATTTTGTGTGGGAATTTCTCATTTCCCCATTTCCTGCCCTTGGACATGCTGGCACTGACTACTCACCAGGTGAAGTGGCAAGAATAGCAAGGAGCAGGCTCTCCGGGTGCTGCTTTGTGGTGTCCTCACACCCACCTGGCCCACAGCAGGTGCTGTGGCGTGCCCTTGGCTTCTGACCAGCAGTCCAGCCTTGCCCATTCTCTTCTCTTTTCAGTTGCCTTGGTTCTGACAAGAAGCCCCACTAAATAGAGGAACATTATGTGGTCTTTTAACTTACCCACAGACCTGCAGAGCCCAAACCCGTGTCAAACAGGACTCTGCTGGGAGGATTCCAAAGGTGTGTGAGTCATGGCTGCTTGGGGCTGACGTGAGAAACACCAGCCAGGAAAGAATGGTGTTCGTTTCTGCCACTTTCCCAAGAACAGCACTGAAAACCAGGGGCTTAAACCCAACACCCACTATGTACCAGGCCCTGTGTTACTACACTCCACATGCTTGTCAAAACAAGCACAGATATCTTCGAGTGAGTATCAGGGTTGAAGAGGTTTCATACTAGAACAACATAAGATAAGCCGCCAGACAAGCCGCACCTTGAGAAGACCGTCCCAGCTTCCTTTCACCTGAGGTGCACACCGTCCTCCAGGAGGAGGCAGGCCTGTTCCGGCATCTGCACATCGCTGGGTTCTTTCCTGGGCTCCATGTCAGTGGTTGTCAGACTTCAATGTGCTCACATCACTCCATAAGGTTGGCGATATAAAGCCAGCTGTCCTACAGTTAAGAGCAAGTTAAGATAATTTATGGAAATTTGAAGCTGACTTGAGTACTTTCTTCCTATACTACATACCAGTGTGCAGCTTAATAGTTTGATTTCTACCTCCCTTTCCCCTTCTATTTGGATTTCTCTTTTTCTTTATGCTGGGGGGTTGCCTTGGCAAGCCCTGCCTGATCTTGGTCTTGTTTGCTCTTTCCACAATTACAGTCCACCAGTTTCTTTCAGAACACACAGGTCTAGTTTGTGGAAGACAAGACATATATTCAATAAAAAAGGAAAAAATTCTAAGGAAAGGTAAGGTGATGTGCATGACCCTGTTTGTGTATCAAGAGTCAGTTCCCGCTACATGAGGTTTTATAGATCGATGGATGGATGGTTAGTTCACTGATTCATTAATAAAAATGTACACTCAATCTTTCATATGTACAAGGACTGTGCATGGGGTAACACCTACTAACCAGACAAGTGTGGTTCCTGCCCTTTGCCTCTGCCTTGCTCATGGTCTGGGAGGTGAGACAGACGCTTATTTGAATATAATGAATATTTATTTCAAAGACAAAGGTGGGGAAAATCAGAGTAGAGCAGCTGGTCCACTCTGAGATCAGCAGGTCGCAGCATTTTCCTGCTATTGGGTCTGAGTTCTAAGGTGTGAATAGTCATTACCTAGGCGAAAAGGGATTCAATTAAGGCTGAACAGCCTAGGCAGAGGGAATCTGTGTGAAGGCGCTCGGGGTGAGGCTAGTAGCTGAGAGTGTGGATGGGGGTCAGGTGGCTGGAAGTGAGCCAGTTCCTTCAGAACCTTGAAAACCATGAGTGATGTTTTACTTTATCCCAAAAGCAATAGAGCATCACAGAAGGCTTTAAACAGAGGTGGTCACTTTTGTTTTGTTTGTTGACCTGCTTTTCTAAAGCTGCCTCTGGCTTCTCTGTAGAATGGGTTGGGATGGGGGTGGTGGTGGAGGGAATGGAAAGGTTGGCATAGATGAGTCAAGCTGTTGCGGTTTTCCAGGTGAAAGTTATTGGTAGCTTAGACGAGGGGTGCACTAGAGAGAAATATGCAGATTAAAGAGAGTAGACCAATTTAAATGGACAGGATAGGCTTGGTCACTAGCATGTGAAGACAAACGAGGTGCCAAGGACAACCCACAGTTCTCTGGCACAATCACCTGGGTGTACTATATCCATGTTGATTGAGATGGGGAACCTAGTAGAGGATGGACTTTGTTTTTTTAAGTCATCTTTATTGTTGAATATATTACAAATGTTTCTCCCTTTTATCTCTTTTGACCCCCTCCCCCCAATACCGCCCCCATCCTGTCTTCCCCACACTATTGTTGGTGTCCATTGGTTATGCATACATGCATAAAAGGCTTTTGATTTATCTCATCCTGCCCTCCCTCCCCACTTCCCTTATAGATTCATCAGTCTAACAACCAATTTGTACTTCTTAATTCCTTCATCTTTTTCACCCCTCCTCCCACCCCCCACCCATCTGGCTAGCAAGAAAAAGTTCTCTGTATCTATGAGTCTGTTTCTGTTCTGCTTGCTCATTTTGTTTGTAGATTTAATTGTTGATAGATATGTATTAATGCCATTTTATTCTTATTTTTGTTCTTCTCCTTCAAGAAGACCCTTCAACATTTCATGTAATACTGGTTTGATGGTGATGAACTCCTTTAGCTTTTTCTTGTCTGGGAAACTCTTGATATGTCCATTGATTCTAAATGATAGCTTTGCAGGATAGAGTAATCTTGGTTGTAGGTCGTTGCTTTTCATCACCTTGAATATCTCTTGCCACTTCTCTCTGGCCCCCAAAGTATCTTTTGAGAAATCAACTGACAGTCTTATGGCAGCTCCTTTGTAGGTAATGGACTGCTTTTAAGATTCTCTCTTTGTATTTGACCTTTGGCATTTTGATGATGATGTGTTTTGGTGTGGAACTCTTTGGGTTCAACTTGTTTGGGACTCTCTGTGCTTCCTGGACTTGTATGTCTGTTTCCTTCACCAAGTTAGGAAAGTTTTCTGTCATTATTGTTTCAAATCGGTTTTCAATTTCTTGCTCTCTCTCTTCTCCTTCTGGCACCCCTATGATGCAAATGTTGGCATGTTTGAAATTGTCCCAGAGGCTCCTTATACTATCCTCATTTTTTTGGATTCTTTTTTTGCAGTTCTGATTGCTTCCTTATATTCCAAATCGATAGTTTACTTCTTGACTTTACCTACTCTACTATTGATTCCCTGTAAATTATTCTTTATTTCAGTTAGTGTATCCTTAATTTCTGACTGGTCCTTTCTTATGTTGTTGATGTTCTCACTAAGTTCCTTGGAGGTCTCCTTAAGTTCCTTGAAGGTGTCACTAAGTCCCTTGAATGTCTCACCAAGTTCCTTATAACCTGTGTTTTGAACTCTGCATCTGATTGATTGCTTATCTCCATTTTGTTTAGTTCTTTTCCTGGAGTTTTTTTCTGTTCTTTCATTTGGAACATGTTTCTTTGTCTCCTCATTTTGGCTCCTTCCCTGTGATTGTTTCTATGTATTAGGCAGAGTTGCTATGTCTCCTAGGCTTCGTAGGGTGGCCTATTGCTGTACGTGTCCTGTGGGATACAGTGGCACAGCCTCCCTGATCACCCCAGCTGGGCCCTCGAGGTGTACCCCTCGTGTGAACTGTACACCCTTCTGTTGTAATTAAGTCTTGATTGCTGTTGGCATTTCAATGGGAAGGATTTACTCAGGCTGATCAGCTGCAAAAACTGGCTCTGCCCACTAGCCACTATCCTCTGAATACCTTGGAGGATCAGCTGTGTAGGGGTCCAAGACTTACTTCAGCAGGGCTCTGGTACCCACTGAGTCCACTCATTGAGTGTGTCACTTTTGGAGGTGGTTGGATGGTGGTGTTTCAATATGGTCTGAAGCTGTCCACTGGGTGTACTAACTCTGGGGCAAGGCCAGCCTCTGCCTGTGTTTTATCCATGGCCACCCGGCATAAGCTACAGAGTGATCTGCAGATGGCTGCTCTTTTGCTGGGCTTGGAGTTGTCTAGGAAAAACTGAGTTGTGAACCAAGGCTGGCTGTTTCTAGTGCCAGGCCTGGGGCCACTTAACTGGAGGTATGGGGCTTGCTGAGACCAGATGCTGCATGTTTGAGAGATTTTAAGAAACTCTGAAGCAGGATCCAAGGCAGGCCAATCCTATGGTAAAGCCACTGGAAACAGCTTGGCTGGGCCTGAAAGTTGGGTGGGGCGGGGCCTCAGGGGATCACCAGGGCGGGACAAACAGTGTGAGTCAGGTTGCTGGAGTCCCAAATATGGTGCCTGTCTACAGCCCTAGGGAAGGGCTCACCAAAGCAACAAAGGCCTTCACCAGCACATTTGTCCAGGAGAAAGCTGCCCCTCTAGCCCTCGTCCTGAGGTCAAACAGCTCAGTTCTTCCCTGTATGTCCCTGGCACCCCTCAAGCTGCCTCCCCTTCGAACTCAGAGGGAGCAAGTCTGAGTAAGTCAGTGCGCGGGCCCTTTAAGAGGAGCTGCCTGGGGCTCCCGCTGCTGCAGTCTCCCTGAGCCTCAGTTCCCACTGGTTTTTCCAGCCAGAGGTTATGGGGACTTTTCTTCCTGGCATTGGAACCCTGAGCTGGGCGCCTGGTGTGGGATGGGGACCCCCCTCACTCCTCAGGGAGGACCTTCCAGTTCGGGGTACCCTGCTAATTTTTATCCACCACACATGGGTGAGGGACCAGCCCATCCGCCTCTGCCCTCCTACCAGTCTTCTTGTGGCTGCTTCTTTAATCTTGTAGTTGTAGGACTTCCATTCAGCTCGATGTCAGGCAGTTCTGAAGGATGGTGGTTCTGTAGTTTAGTTGTCATTTTTTTTTTTTTTTTTTCATGCTCACCCGAGGACATTTTTCCATTTTTTGTTCAGGTAGAGTGGGAGGGAGAGAGAGGAACAGAGAAAGAGAGAGAGAGAGAGAGAGAGAGAGAGAGAGAGAGAAACATCAACGTGAAAGGGACACATCGAGTGGCTGCCATCCTCTCGACCAACTAGGGCTGGGGACAAACCGCAACCGAGGTACATGCCCTTAGCGGGAACTGAATTTGGGTCTCTCGGGACCGCAGGCAGATGCTCCAGCTGCTGAGCAAAACTGGCCAGGGCTAGTTGTCATTTTGATGTGGTTGTGGGAGGAGGTGATACCATGTTTACCTACCTGACATCTTGACTGAGAGTTGAAGATGGACTTTGGATTGGACGGTGAGATCGATTGAGGGACATACTGATTTTGAGTGAGTGGCCTGGTAGATACTGGGTGAGCTAGAGAGAAATTCCAGATAGATTTTTATCATATATATATATATATATAGTTATATTTTATTCCTTACCTGAGGATGTGGGGTTTTTTTAAAATTGATATTTTTAGAGACAGGGAGAGAGAAACATAGATTATTTGCCTCCAATATGCACCCTGACTGGGGATCACACCTGCAACCCAGGTTATGTACCTTGACCAGGAACCAAACTCACAGCCTTTTGGTGTAACGGACAATGCTCCAACCAGTTGAGCCACCTGGCCAGGGCTCAGATGGATGTTTAAAGAAAACATCGGTTTGGGTTGGCTAGCAGCTTTGTGAGTCCTGTAATTTTGACTGGAATGTCCAACATGATTGAAATTTGCCAATGTCACAGATTATACTAATAAAACCTTTCTTCTGTATTTATTAAATAAACCATCTTAAACACCTGCTATATGCCAGATGCTATTCTGAGGCTTTGATTCATTAAGACACCTTAACCCATCTCGCATCCTTAAATGCTAATCTTCCACTCCTCTCCTGCCTTCAGGGTTTTCCAGTACGCTGGCCTGACAGGTAGGATGTGGTTTGTGAGAGGAAAAGAAAAGTCAGGTTTTGTGAGAATTTTGTTAAGAGTGTTACTTCAGTTTTTAGTCCTTAGATTTACTATATATAATTTAGTTATAGTTTAAATATATAAAACATTTTAAGCGTAGAGCCTTATTTAAAATGCTTATTAATTATCATTTCAGTTTTTATATCTATAGTTGTTCCTCGCTTATCGCAGTCAATCCGTTCCAGACTCTAGCGGTTGCACCTGGCGGTGAAGGATTCCTGGGGTGCTCGAATACATAGGCCTACAGTCTATACGTACAGTCATTTTAATTTTAATTGTAATAGAGGGTATATGATTGACTCAGACAACTGAGTGTGTGCTGTATCATTTTCACTGTCTCGATCAACTTTTTAATGAATATATTTGAAAAAACCACAATAGAGCAAAGCTGCGAAAGTTGAATTGTGAAATGGCGAGGGACGACTGTATATACAACTCAGTGGGTTTTTTTAGAGAGAGTTAGAAACATCCATGTGAGAAACATCGATTGGCTGCCTCCTACACACCCCCTACTGGAAATCAAGCCCGAAACATGGACATGTGCCCACGCCAGGAATCAAACCAGGACACCTCTCAGTCCATGGGACTGACACTCTATCCACGGAGCCACACTGGCTGGGCCAATTCAGTGCTGTTTTATTCTATAACTTGAGTCTCATACAATACAGGGTTTTGTTTTTAAATTCTGAGCATATTATAGCTTTTAAATGTCTAAAATATTAATTATTTTTTACTCATTTTATAGCTGTATAGGTTGGTGCTATGTCCCTGTGTTTTTTTTAATCCTCATCTGAGAATATGTTTATTGATTTTTTTTTTTTTTTTTAGAGAGGAAGAGGGAGAGAGCAAGAGAAGCATCGATGTGAGAAAGAAACATTGATCAGTTGCCTCCTGTACATGCTGTGACCGGGGAACCAACCTGCAACCTAGGTACGTGCCCTGACCAGAAATCCAACCCACCACGTTTTGGTGCATGGGATGACGCTCAACCAGCTGAGCTACCGGCCAGGGTTGTCCCTAATTTTTAAATAAGAAATCACTTAATTAAAATGTTACCATAGTGGCCCTGACCTGTTTGGCTCAGTGGTTAAAGCGTCAGCCCACGGACTGAAGAGTTGTGGGTTCGATTTCGATCAAGGGCACGTACCTCGATTGTGGTTCTGTCCCCAGCCCTGGTTGTGGTCGTGCGGGAGGCAAACCAGTCAGTGTGTCTCTCTCACATTGATTTCTTCCTTTCTCTCTCTTTTTCTCCCTCCTACTCTATCTGAAAATCAATGAAAAAATATCCTCGGGTAAGGATTAAAAAATATATATATTACCATAGTGTGTCCTGGTGGGTATGACTCAGTTGGCTGAGCATCATCTAATGCACCAAGAGGTCACTGGTTCAATTCCTGGTCAGGGCACATGCCCAGGTTGTGGGCTTGATCCCCAGTAGGGCACGTGTAGGAGGCAGCTGATTGATGTTTCTCTCTCATTGATGTTTCTCTTTTTCTCTCCCCTCCTCTCTCTCTGTAATCATTAAAAACACATATATATATTTTTTTCCCTGCTGAGGATTTATTGGCGTAAATGGAACCATATAAAAATGTAAGTTATGAAAACCACAATCAAGATGTGCCCTCCCCACCCAGCCCCCCGGACCCAGGTCCCTAAAACCCCCTTCTGAGGAAAGGAGAGGAAAGGGGAGCCCGAAACCACCTAAGAATGCTGCAGCCCCTGGGCCTGTGCAGGGCCGTCCGACTGGGGTGGAAGAAACCTGGTGCTGGCTCAGTGCATCCTGTTGTGGGTGGAGCAGGACAGCTCATGCTGGCCCTTGAAGTCCAGGTCAGTGGTGAAGTCCAGGTCTCGATTGTTCTTGGCAATGGGCCGCATGCCAGTGGTGTCAGAGATCTTGCCTGTCTTCACCATCAGGTAGTCCTCCATGTAGAACATCATCTCTTCCAGTGTGCATATAGGGACTCGGGGCTGGTGGAGAAACCTGTCCTCTTGTACAGCAGGTAAACTCGATGTTGAAGTAGGCCACCAGGGCATGTATGCACGTAGTCATTCTACTTCTCTTGCAGGCAGAAGGGTGAGGTGAAGGTCAGGTCTTCTACCTTCACCATGTAGATGTCCACCTCTTTTATGAGGCAGGCATTGGTGACCAGCTGCTTGGGGTCCACCACATCCACCTGGGGCTCCTTGATGGCTGCGTCTTTGATGCAATACATGTCAAAACCATACACATTCTCCCACCAGTGGATCTTGTAGTCTTTGTACTGCTGGTTCTCGATGGCTGTCGTATACAGCATGGCTCGGTCTGGGAAGATGAGGCCATCGGGCTCCAGCCACTTGTCTCGAGCATAAAGCACGGTGTTGAGCATTGACTTGTAGAAGAGACAATAGCCCATCCACTTGCTGATGATGATGCCAGCCTTCTCCACCAGAAGCTCCTCCTCCTCCTCCATCTTCCCCTTGATGATGGTCACCACATGGTCTAACTTGTTGGCTTTGACGATCTCCACCACATAATCAGAGATACTGGAACACTTGATCCCAATGACCTTTCGGGCACTGACCTTGGCAGCAAACATGCAGAGAACCCCCATGCCTGAGCTCACGTCCAACACCACTTTGTCCTTGAAGAGGTGCCAGTTGTGAAACATGAGTTGTGGTAGGTGAGGGTGCACACCTTGTCTTCAGCATCACCTCCTGGATACAGAAGTGAGCATAGGAATCACAGTAGTAATCTTTGGACATCATGTCCTCAGCTTTGGGCTTCTCATTGCTTTCTGCTTGGCCACAGGAGACCTCCATGATGCAGTTTGCAGCCTCGGCTGCCACCATATTTACCCGCAGCTACTCCTTGAGCCACTGAGGCCACCCCCTCCTTCCTTAAAAACATATTTTGAAAAACAAAAAGAAAATGTTACCATAGTAAGTTTCCAGTTAAGATGGTGGAGTAGATAAATGCCATGCTTGTCTCTCCTCCCATGACCACATCAAAATTACAACTAAATTATAGAATAACCACTTGAAGACTAGCTGAACAGAAGTCCTATAACTGAGGATATAAAGAGGAAGCCATGTTGAGACTGGTAGGAGGGGATAAGAAGATAAACTGGCTGACCCCACACCCTAATGTGTTGGTTGAGAATTAGGAGGGATACTCAGCTGTAATGGTCCCCCCTGAGGAGTAAGTAGTCCCAGCCCCACACCAAGTTCTAAAGCCCAGGTTCCAGTGCCGGAAAGAGGAGTCCCTACATCTGGCTGTGAAAATGAGTGGGGATTTTATTTCTGTGGGTGAGACAGCGGGCTGCTGGAAACACAGGTGTCTTCTTAATGGCTTGTATATAGACTAACTTATACACAGGATCATTCTAAACTCCTGTGAAGGGAGAGCAGATACTGAATTGTATGGCTTCAGGGTGAGGGCTGAAGTGGCATTTCCATCTTTCCTGTGTTGAGCCTTCCTCCCACAAATCTGCATCTGCATTTGACTTAGTGAATACCACTTGCCCCACACTGATGACTCCCTGAGACCTCTCTCCACCCAACTGTTGCACTGTTGGCTGGAAACTCTTTCAGTGGCAGCAGCCAGCATTGGTCCACATTGCAGTCTTTCTTAAAAACTCTCAAATGTCTGTAGTCCTTAGGCAAGTAGTGGCTGGCCTCTGTATGCCCTGTGTCTCTTGCTGAGTGGTCCCAGGCTCTGGACTGGCACCAAATCTAAATCTGCACTAACCTGGTGAACACTTACACAACGCTGGTGATCCCTGAGACCTCACCCTACCCAACTCATGTGTCACCTGAGGCTCTTTCAATGGCTGTGCCTTGCAGGCAGCTAGCAGGTGGTGGCTGGCTTCCAGGTGCCCTGTGCCTTTTTCTGAGCGTCCTCAGTTCAGTTTACAGTGTGATCTCTCTAGGCCCATGCACCTCCTGGCCCAGCCCAGACAGCTACCAATCTCAGATCACTTTGTAACTTCTAACAGGTGGCCCAGGTCCAGTCAGAGGCAGCAGCTGACCTTGGCCTGCACTGGAGCCCTTCACAAGAGGCCCCAAAACCAACACATCTGGTAGCTTGCTTCAGACCACAATAGAGCACCACCCAACTAGCTCCATTAGTGGCACACCCAAAGGGTGGTCTCAGTAGACAACAGAGCCCTGCTGTGGCAAATCTGCTCAGGGGAGGTCAGGTCCTTCACAGCAGCTCATGTGCTCTGGTCATGGACAGTCCTCACAGACAGCCTGAGAGTCAACCCACCCACTGATGTGCCAACAGCAATCAAGGCTGGCTCAGCTACAACTAAGAGGACACATAATCCATACAAGGTACAATACTGGAGCACTGTCTCAAGGTGCCCCAGGGAGACTGCGCTACTGACCCCACAGGACACCTACTACCTAAGGCCACTCCTCCAAGACTGGATGAAATGGTAGAACTTCCTGATACATAAACAAACACAGAGAAGCACCATCATGAGAAGACAAAGAAATGTCCCAAATGGAAGGGGGAAACTCCAGGAAAGGAACTAAACGAAATGGAGGCAAGCAATCTACCAGTTCAAAACAATGGTTATAAGGATGCTTAAGGAACTTAGTGAGAACTTCAACAAATAGATATGAATATAAAAAAGACAAAGAAACCATAAAAAAAAAAAAAAACCTACCAGAAGTGAAGAATATAACTGAAATGAAGAATACACAGTAGGTAAGCAATAGCAGAGTGGATGAATTAGCAACTTGCAAGACAGGATAGCAGAGATCACCATTTGGAACAGCAAAAAGAAAAAGGAATTTAAAAAATGAGGGTAGTTTAAGGTACCTCTGGGACAGTGTCGAGTGTAACAACATTTGCATCATAGGGGTACCAGAAGGAGAAGAGAGAGCAAGGAATTGAAAACCTATTTGAAGAAATAATGACTGAAAAATTTCCTAACCTGTCAAAGGAAATACACATAGTAGTAGTGCAGGAAGCACAGAGAGTCCAAACAAGATGAACCAAAGAGGCTCACATCAAGATATATCATAATTAAAATGCCAGTGGTTAAAGACAAAGAGAGAATCTTAAAAGTAGCAGGAGAAAGGCAGTTAGTTAACTACAAGGGAGCTTTCATGAGGCTGTCTGCTGGTCTTTCAACAGAAACTTTTCAGGCCAGAAGGGAGTGGCATGAAATATTCAAAATGGTGACAAACTAAAACCTACAGTCAACAGTATTCTACCCAGAAAGCTGTCATTTAAATTTGAAGGAGAGATAAAGAGCTTCCCATACAAGTAAAAAAGGAGTTCATCACCACCAAACCAGCATTACAAGAAATTTTAAAGGGACTTCTTTAAGGAGAAGGACAAAACAAGACATAAATATGAATAATAAAACGGCAGTATCTGTACCTATCAATAATCACTTTAAATGTCAATGGATTAAGTTTGCCAATCAAAAGACATAGGGTAGCTGAATGGATAAAAAAAAAACTAGAGCCGTATATGTGATGACTGTAAGAGATCCACTTCAGATTGAGACACACACAGAGTGAAAGTAAAGTGATGGGAAAAGATATTTTATGCATAGGAAATGGAATAAAATCTGGGCTAGCAGTTTTTATATCAGACAAAATAGACTTTAAAACAAAGTCTATAATAAGAGACAAAGGCCTGTGGCTCATTGGTTGAGTGTTGACCCATGCACCAAGAGGTCACTGGTTTAATTCCTAGTCAGGGCACATACCCAGGTTGTGGACCAAATCCCCGGGTGTGTGTGTGGGGGGGTGTATGCAGGAAGTGGCCTATTAATGTTCTCTCTCATCGATGTTTCGATCTCTCCCTCTCCCTTCCTCTAAAATCAATAAAGAAAAAATAATAATTTAAAAAAAAGAGAGACAAAGACATTTCATAATGATAAAGGAATCACTCCAACAAGAGGATATAACCCTTGTAAATATTTATGCACCCAACATAGGAACACCTAAATTTGTGAATCAAATATTGATGGACATAAAGGGAGAGATGGACAACAATACAGTCATAGTAGGGGACATTAACACCCTGTTGATATCAGTGGGTAGATCTTTCAGACAGAAAATCAAGAAGGAAATAGCAGCCTTAAATGACATATTAGACAAGATGAATGTAAAACATTTTAGAGCATTTCTCTTCCTAGCAGCAGAATACATTCTTTCCAAGAGCAAATGGAACATTTTCCAGGAGAGGCCATATGTTAGGCCACAAAAATATGTCTTAATAAATTTGAGAAGACTAGATTCCAAAATGGCGGTGGAGTGAACGGAAGCTACACAGACTGTCTCCAAGAACCAAACTGGAATTACAACTATAACACAGACAAATTGACGGGAAAAAGCAACAGAAAAGCAGCTTTCGAGGACCGTATAACCAGGGACACTGACTCGATCCTGGTAGGCTTGCGAAGGCGCGAGATGGGGGCTGGGAGCCCATGGTCGGCAGCTCGGCAGCGGCCTTAGCTGTGAGCAGCGCCCTCAGGTTACACTCCCAAGCGGCTCCACAGTGCAGAGCCGGGACAGGGGCTAAAAAAGCCACAGCCACTAACCTTGGGCTCCGGCAGAGGGAGGGCAGACTGGACTGGAACTGTGTCGGGACACTCGGGATTTGGAGGGCGCTCAGAGCTTTTGCTGAGTGGCAGCCACGCAGGACGGTGGCCATATTGCTCCTTCCCAGGGCTCTGGGGAGAGGCAGCAGCCCCTCCCTTGGAGATCCAACCCCACCCTGTGGGCCATTGAAGTGCTAATTGAAGCTCATTAACAACGAGCATCTGCCCCACCCTCGTGAAATCCCCTTGTGCTGAGCACCTGAGGGAGTTTTTCAATCAACTGACAACCCAAAACTCTTCAAGTAACCTCGACTGCTAGCCTCCAGGCAGAAAGCTAGAGGATAACAGTACCTTTCCTGGGCTAGCAACTTTAACCAGGAAAGTAAGACTTGACAGTGGTGTTTAACATGGGTCCTCCCTCGCTCATCTAAACACAGGAGGGGGAGCCACAAATAGCAGAACACCAACACCCACAGGGAAAACTTGACAGGCTCCAAAGCCCACAGTGGTAGCCAAAATGGTGAAACACAGAAACAGAAACCAAATGAAAGAGCAAGAGCCCTCCACTGAAGATGAGATCAATGTGGAGCAATTAGGCATGTTAACAAAGCTAGAATTCAGAGCCATGATCTTGAGGAAGCTGAACAGCATGACTAAGGACATAGAGACACTGAAAATAAGCCAATTGGAAATTAAAAACCATCAAGAAAAGGTAAAAAATGACATATCAGAAATGAAAAACACATTGGAAGGTTTAAAAAGCAGAGTAGAGGAAGCTGAGGACCGGATCAGTGAATTAGAAGACAGGATAGAAAAAATCAACCAATCAGAAAAACAAAAGGAAAAAACTATTAAAAAACAGGAAGACAGCTTAAGAGAACTGTGGGACAACTGAAAACGTAATAATATTCGCATCATAGGAGTCCCAGAAGAAGAAGAAAATGAGCAAGGGATAGAGAATATATTAAAAAATATAGTGAGAGAAAACTTCCCTAATTTGGTGAAGGAAGAAGGCATTCAAGTTCAAGAAGAACAGAGAGTCCCAAGTAAGAAGAACCCAAACAGGCCCACACCAAGACACATAGTAATTAAAATGCCACAAATTAAAGACAAAGAGAGAATTCTAAAAGCAGCAACAGATAAGCAGCAGGTTACCTACAAAGGAAACCCCATTAGGCTCTCAGCAGACTTCTCAACAGAAACACTACAGGCCAGAAGGGAATGGCATTAAGTAATAAAGTCATGAAAAACAAGTATCTGAATCCAAAACTACTCTACCCAGCAAGGCTATCATTCAAAATAGAAGGTAAAATAAAGAGATTCCCAGACAAAACAAGGCTAAGGGAATACATTAGCACCAAACCAGCACTGCAAGAAATGTTAAAAGGACTGCTGTAATTAGCAGTAGAAATGGGAAGAAAAATAGAACCACACTAAACAAAAATGGCAATAAATAAGTACATATCAATAATCACCTTAAATGTAAATGGACTGAATGCGCCCATAAAAAGACACAGAGTAGCTGATTGGATAAGAAAGCATGACCCATCAATATGTTGTTTACAAGAGACCCACCTCACAACAAAAGACTCACATAGGTTGAAAATGAAGGGATGGAAAAAAATTTTCCAAGCAAATGGAAAGCAAAAAAAAGCTGGGGTAGCAATTCTCATATCTGATAAAATAGACTTCAAAATGAAGGCCATAACTAGAGACAAAGAAGGCCACTACATAATATTGAAAGGATCTATCCAACAGGAAGATATAACCTTGATAAACATATATGCACCCAATATAGGACCACCAAAATATATTAAAAATCTTCTGGAGGACTTCCAAGGAGAAATCGACAACAATACAATCATAGCAGGGACTTCAACACCCCGTTGACAGCACTGGATAGATCCTCTATACAAAAAATTAGCAAGGAAACAGAGACTCTAAATGAAGCACTAGATCAAATGGATTTAATAGATATCTACAGAGAATTACACCCCAAAACTACAGAATACACATTCTTCTCAAGTGCACATGGGACATTCTCAAAGATAGACCACATGATAGGACACAAACTAAATCTCTACAAGTTCAAGAAGATTGAAATCATATCAAGCATCTTCTCAGATCACAGTGGCATGAAACTAGAAATCAATTGCAACAAGAACATGCAAAGACATTTTTATACATGGAGGCTAAATACCATGTTATTAAACAATGAATGGGTCACCGAGAAGATCAAGGAAGAAATTAATAACTTCCTGGAAACCAATGAAAATGAACACACAACAACACAAAATCTATGGGATGCAGCGAAAGCAGTTCTGAGAGGGAAGTTCATAGCACTACAGGCCTACCTCAATAAACAAGAAAAATTTCTAATTGACTGCCTAACCTCACAACTTAAAGAATTAGAAAGCAAACAAAAAGAAAACCCCAGAGCAAGTAGAAGGAAGGAAAGAGTAAAGATCAGCACAGAAATAAATGACATAGAGAACAAAAAAACAATTCAAAGGATCAATGAAACAAAGAACTGGTTTTTTGAAAAGATAAACAAGTTTGATGGACCCTTAGCTAGACTCACCGAGAAACAAAGAGAGAGAACCCAAATACACAATATCAGAAATGAAAGAGGAGAAGTAACAACCAACACCACAGAAATACAAAAGATCGTTAACAACTACTATGAACAATTATATGGCAACAAATTCGACAATCTAAGCGAAATGGACAAATTTCTAGAAACACACAGTCTCCCAAAACTGGACCCGGAAGAGATAGAAAACATGAACATACCAATAACAACTAAGGAAATTGAAGAGGTAATCAAGACTCTCCCAGCAAACAAAAGCCCAGGCCCAGATGGCTTCACATGGGAGTTTTACCAAACATTCAAAAAAGAACTAACACCCATTCACCTCAAACTATTTCAAAAAATTCAAGAAGAAGGAAGACTTCCAAACACGTTCTATGAGGCCAGCATAATTGTAATTCCAAAACCAGAAGAAAGAAAACTACAGGCCAATATTCCTGATGAACATAGACACCAAAATCCTGAACAAAATATTAGCAAATCGGATCCAGCAATACATCAAAAAAATTATTCACCATGACCAAGTGGGATTCATTCCAGGGATGCAAGGCTGGTACAATATTTGCAAATCAATAAATGTGATATACCACATAAACAAAATGAAGAATAAAAACCTCATGATCATATCAATAGAGGCTGAAAAAGCATTTGACAAAATCCAGCATCCATTTCTGATATAAACGCTCAGCAATGTGGAAATAGAGGGATCATATCTCGACATAGTAAAGGCCATATATGAAAGACCTACTGCCTTTATCATACTTAATGGACAGAAACTAAAAACATTTCCATTAAAAACAGGAACAAGACAGGGATGTCCACTTTCACCACTTTTATTTAACATTGTACGGGAAGTCTTAGCCACAGCAATCAGACAAGAAGAAAAATAAAAGGGATCCATATTGGAAAGGAGGAAGTGAAACTGTCTTTATTTGCAGATGACATGATATTATACATAGAAAACCCTAAAGACTCCCATCAAAAATCTACTAGACTTAATAAATGAATTTGGCAAAGTAGCAGGATACAAAATTAACGTCAAGAAATCGACGGCATTCTTGTACACCAATGATGAACTCACAGAAAGAGAAACTGAAAAAACAATCCCATTTACCATCGCACCAAAAAAATTAAGATACCTAGGAATAAACTTATCCAAAGAAGTAAAGGACCTATTTGCAGAAAACTACAGGTCATAGAAAAAAGAAATAGAGGAAGATATAAAAAAGTGGAAGCACATACCCTGTTCATGGATTGGAAGAATTAACATCATTAAAATGTCCATACTACCCAAAGCAATCTATAGATTCAATGCAATCCCCATCAAAATACCAACGGCATATTTCACAGAACTAGAACAAATACTTCAAAAGTTCATATGGAACCAAAAAAGACCCCGAATAGCCACAGCAATCTTGAAAAAGAAGGACAAAGTAGGTGGGATTACAATACCAGATATCAGGTTATACTACAAAGCGACTGTAACCAAAACAGCCTGGTACTGGCACAAGAACAGGCATATAGACCAGTGGAACAGAACTGAAATCCCAGAAATGGACCCAAGGCAATATGCTCTATTAATATTTGACAAAGGTGGCAAGAGCATACAGTGGAGTAAAGACAGCCTCTTTAATAAATGGTGTTGGAATAATTGGACAGCTACATGCAAAAAAATGAAACTAGACCATCAATTTACACCATACACAAAAATAAACTCAAAATGGATAAAAGACTTAAATGTGACCCATGAATCCATAAAAATTCTAGAAGAAAATGTAGGCAACAAAATTTCGGACATCATAGGAGCAGAATTTTCACTGATACATCACCTAAGGCAACAGAAACAAAGGAAAAAATGAACACATGGGACTACATCAAACTAAAAAGCTGCACAGCAAAAGAAACAATCATCAAAATGGAAAGGCAACCCACTGTATGGGAGATCATCATTGCCAATGCTGTATCAGATAAGGGGTTAATTTCCAATATATATAGAGTGCTCATACAACTCCACAGAAGGAAGACAAAGAACCCAATTAAAAAATGGGCAGAGGAGCCGAATAGACACCTCTCCAAACAGGACATACAAATGGCCAAGAGATATATGAAGAAATGCTCAACATCACTAATCATCAGAGAGATGCAAATTAAAACAACAATGAGGTATCACCTCATACCTGTCAGAATGGCTGCCATCAACAAATCATCAAACAACAAGTGTTGGTGAGGGTGTGGAGAAAACGGGACTCTAATACACTGCTGGTGGGAATGCAGACTGGTGCAGCCACTATGGAAAACAATATGGTGCTACCTCAAAAAATTAAAAATTGAACTTCCATTTGACCCAGTGATCCCACTTCTAGGAATATTCCCTAAGAAGCCTGAAACACCAATCAGGATGAATATATGTACCCCCATGTTCATAGCAGCACTATTTACATTAGCTAAGATCTGGAAACAGCCCAAGTGTCCATCAGTAGACGAATGGATAAAAAAGCAGTGGTACATATACACAATGGTGTACTATGCAGCAGTAAGAAAGAAAGATCTATTATCCTTTGATACGACATGGAGGGACCTGGAAAGTATTATCCTAAGTGAAATAAGCCAAGTAGAAAAGGACAAATACCACATGATCTCACTTATATATGGAATATAATGAACATAACAGTCTGAGGAATACGGTAGACCCAGAAACATGGAAGTAGGGCACAGACTGACATTTCTCAGAAGAGGGGGTGGAGGGGGTGGGAATAGATAAACCACAGATCTTATATGCATGTATGCATGACCAATGGACATGGACAACTAAGCCGGGGACGGGGCGGAGGTGGGGTGGGGAGGGGCGTGCCAATGGGGTAAAAAAGGTGAAATATTTGTAACAAAAAAATAAATAAATAATTTAAAAAAATAAATTTGAGAAGACTAAATATCAACCATTTTCTCCAACCACAATGGTATGAAACTATAAATAAATTTCACACAAAAAAACCTGAAAAACACAGAGACAGAAGCTAAATATCATGTTATGAAACAATGAATGGGTTAACAATGAGGTCAAAGAAGAAACCAAAAGATACCTTGAGATAAATGAAAATGAAGACAAAATGACCCAGAATCCATGGGACACAGCAAAAAGCAGTCCTAAGAGGAAAAATTGTAGCCATCAAGCCTGCCTCAGGAAACAAGAACAATCTCAAATAAGCAATCTAACCTTACATGTGAAGAACTAGAAAAAGAACAACAAACAAAGCTCAAAGTTAGTAGAAGGAAGAAAATAATAAAGATTAGAGTGGAAATAAATTAAATAGAGTCTGAAAAAACGGTACAGAAGATAAATGGAACTAAGATCAATGAAACTAAGAGCTGATTCTTTGAAAAGATGCAGAAGATTAATGATAAACCTTTAAGTGGACTCATCAAGTAAAAAAGAGGAAGGACCCAAATAAAGTCAGAAATAAAAGAGACAAGGTAACATCTGAGTTAATAGTAATATAAAAGATTATAAGAAAATACTACAGACAATTATATGTCAACAAATTGGACAGTGTGCAAGAAATGGATAAATTCCTAGAAACATAAAATTTTCGAAGTCCAAAACAAGAAGAAACAAAAAATTTGAACAGACTAACTGCTACTAACATAATTGAATCAGTAATCAAAAAACTCCCAACAATAAAAGTCCTGGACCGATGGCTTCACAGGTCATTTTTACCAAACATTCAGAGAAGTAACATCTACTCTTCTCAAACTATCTCAAAAAATTCAAGAGGGGGGAAGGCCCCCGGAGTCATTTTATGATGCCAGCATTACCCTGATTCCAAAACCAGAGAAAGACATTACCAAAAAGAAAAAAATTACAGGCCAGTATCCCTAATGAATATAGATACAAAAATCCTAAACAAAATATTAGCAAACCAAATTCAACAATACATGAAAAAGATCATACACCATGATATTTATTCTTGGGATGCAAGATTGGTTCAATGTCCACAAATCAGTTAATGTGATATACCACATAAACAAAATGAAGGATAAAAGGCATGTATCAATAGATTTAAGAAAAGCATTTGACAAAATCCAGCATCCATTTATGATAAAAATTCTCAGCAAAGTGGGATTAGAGGGGCTATACTTCAACATAATAAAGGCTATGTATGACTAACCTACAGTTAACATAATTGGTGATAAAAAGTTAAACATGTTTTCCTCAAAATTACGTAAAATACAGAGATGTCCTCTCTCACCACTCTTATTCAACATAGCATTGTAAACCCTAGCCACAAGCAGACAAAATAAATAAAAAGACACTCAGATTGGAAAGGAAGAAGTAAAACTGTCATTATGTATAGATGACATGATACTTTATATAGAAAACCCCAAAGATTCCACCAAAAAAACTTTATAACTGATAAATTAATTCAGTAAAGTAGCAGAATACAAATAAATGTTCAGAAATTGGTTGTATTTTTATACACCTATAATGAACTATTTGAAAGAGAAATTAAGAAAACAATCCCATTTACTATTGCATTAAAAAAATACCTACGAATACATTTAACCAAGGAAGTAAAAGCCCTGTACTGATAAAATTATAGGATTTTGAAGAAAGAAATTGAAGATAAAGATAAATGGAAACATATATTGTGCTCATGGTTAGGAAGAATTAACATCATTAAAATGTCAATTTTACCCAAAGCAATCTATAGATTCAGGGCACTACTATGAAAATTCTGTGGGTTTTTTTCATTTAAAAAATTGTAATATGTTTTTATTGATTTTTTTAGGGGGAGAGAGAGAGAAACATCAGTGTAAGAAACATTGATCAGCTGCCTTCTGCACCCCCCCCTACTGGGGCTCGAGCCAGAAACCCTGGCATGTGCCCTGACCAGGAATCAAACTGTCCAAGGGACAATGCTTATTCCACTGAGCCACACCGGCCAGGCTTATTAAAAATTTTAAATGGTGACATTATTGCATGCCTGCTGTGTGTTTTTTTTGTTTGTTTTCAAATATTTTATTGATTTTTTTTAGAGAGACAGGAAGGGAGAGAGAGAGAGAAAAACATTAATATATATGGGAGAGAAACACCAATCGGCTACCTCCTGCAAGGATGCCCCCCCCCCCTCCCTGACAATCAAGCCAGCAACAGGGCTCGTGCCCTGAATTGAACCAGGACCTTTTTAGTCCTTGGGACAATTCTCAATCCCCACACCAACCAGGCTGTGGGTTTTTTTGTTTGTTTTTAATTTTTTTTTTTACCTTTGCTCAACTTCTCCTTTCACTCCCGTAACCCATATTTATAACTTAATATGTACATATGTATTTGTGTGTGTATCCTTTTATATTTGCTTCCATATGATCATAATCATATCCAAATAGTTTCTGTTTTATACTTTATAAAAGATGGCTTACATGTTGCATATTTTTCTATATTTTATTTTTCTCTCTTAACAATACCTGTAGAAGCTCTTCATGTCAGCTCTTCAGTTATAGTTCTGATTCATTCTTTTAAATAACTGTTGACTATTCTGTGGTAGTGAATTATGTGTCCAGCTAGTTCCCTATTAATGACATTAATATACTTTGCTTCTAGGTGTTGGCCACTGTGAACAGAGTGTAGTAAACATTCCTGTACAGAATTGCTTTATTTTTCTTTGATAAATTTCTTAGAGTGGGTTTACTATATCTAAAGATAGGTTTTTAAACTAGGTGTTTCTAGATTAGAATATTCTTTAAAAACTAGCAAGTCCCACATTCACCAGTGTGTCTGAGAGGACCCTTTTCTTGGCGCTCTTGCCTGAAACAGGCATAACATGTCTTATCAATATGGCCGTTCTGATGGATGCTGAGTGATCCCTCCTCGGCAGTTCAGTTCATTTCCCTGCATTTGAGGGTCTTCTCGTTTCTTTGTTGGTCACACTGATTCCTGGGACATGTTCTGCTGTGAATTTCTCCTTTTTCTGCCCTTTGCCATCTTCCACCCCCTGGGTAGTGATCTTGTCAGTTTGTAAGAGCTCTTTGTATTTATGAATATTAACTCTCTGCCCCCTGTATTGGAATAATTTCTCCAAAAGCTATTGCGTATTATTTTGCTTTTTCATTGTTTAATATAAATTTCTAAATTTTTATGTAGTAAATATACCTGTCTTCTCACAGCTTTTGGGGTTAAGTTCTCCTTTATCTGTATAATGTACATATGTTCTCTTAGATTTTTTTTGCAGTGTTCTTATCAAAACAAACTTTTACATTTAGTCCAGCTGGTATTTATTTTTTGTGCCTAGAGTAAGATGGATCCTGTTTTCTTCTAATTGAGCTTAGTGTGTTATGCTGCCACCCTTCCCCAAGCCTTTATAAATTAAATCCCCTTAGGTATTGAAATGTATTACTTGGTTCACTATTGTTTTGTTAATAGTCTAATTTACCCAACTTTTTGTAGTATGTTCTGATATCTGAACCTGAGGTCTGCTCCTCCCCCAGCCCACACCTTGTTCCTGTTTTTCTAAATCTTCTTGCATGGGCATTTCTTCTTCTATGTAAATGTTAAAATCAGTATGCTATTTTTAAAAAGACAGCTTTATAACTGAAGAGTATGCAGTGTATATATTAAGCCTGGGGGAACTGACAGGAATGTAGTCTAGTTTCTACATTTTTTCCGACCTTTGATGTCTTGATTCAGTTTTATAGTTTTGTTCATATATTATAAGACATATGTCCCTCTTGTTGAGTTATTGCCAGGTATTTTCTAGTTTTTGTTACTATTGTGAACTGTCTTAATCCTCCCAACCCCCATCTCCCAATTTCCTTTTTTGGAGCTTATTGATTGATAGAATGGCTTTAAAAGGCGTATTGACTTTTTTTTTTTTTTAATGATTTTGAGAGAGAGAGAGAAACATCAATTTGTTGTTCCACTTACTTATGTGTTCATTGGTTGATTCTTGTATGTGCCCTGACTGCAGACCAAACCTGCAACCTTTGTGCATCAGGATGATGCTCTAAACAACTGAGCTAATCTGCCAGGGTGAAGTGAATTGATGTTTAAATTTCTCTGTAACCAGCCACATTACTCAATTTTCTCATTATATCTACAACTGTTTTACTAGCAACTGTTGGGTTTTCTAAGGCAAAAGTCATTGCATGAAAATGAGAAGGATCCCTTTCCGTCTCCTTCCTTCCTTCCTTTTCCTGTGTTCCTCCCGTTTATTTCATTGTCACGTCGCACTGTCCACCAGAACCTAAGGAATGCCTGCTAACACTGCTGACAGCAGGCGGCCCTCTCTAGTTTCAGTTTTTAATTCATTTAACTGCTGAGTTTGGTTGAGTTTGGTTTATAACATATCTTCTTCATCATGGCTTTTAGTGCTTAAAACATCCCATTTAGTCATTTTAACCTTTGAAACACAATTTCTGTGCCTATCCTTTTTGTAAGGAATCGGGGGGCGCCACCGAATAAAACAGAGAAGAGACTGGAGAGCCAATCAGCTGAATAAACAGGGATCAGGCTTTATTGGGTGCACTCCGGGCGGGTTCACAGACTCCGGGGGTCAGGAGTCCGAGAAGCCGCGCTCAATGTAGGGGCTTGTGTCTTTTATATCTGCCTGTTGTAGCTGGAATTTGTCCCTTAGGGTTTGGCCCTGCAGGGGCTATGCATGGAGCCTCTGGAATGTGAATGATAAGAGCAAGATGGGAGTTAATCTACAAGCTCGAGGCAGGCTGTTCAGGGTGGGAGACAAGGCTGAGCAAGGAGACAATGGTCGAGCACTTTGCCTGGCGCCAGTCCCCAGGCCATCGGACACTTTTATTTTAAGCATTTCTTTAACATTTTAATTTATTTTAAACATAATATTTATTTTAAACAGAATATACTTGAGTAGGTCTTTTTTTTTTTTCCTTTTTGTTAATCCTCACCTGAGGATATTTTCCTATTAATTTTTAGATAGAGTGGAAGGGGGCGGGGAGAAAGAGAGAAACATCAATGTGAGAGAGACACATCCATTGGTTGCCTCCCGCAAGACCTCTGCTGGGGCAGGGATTGAACCTGCAATCCAGATACATGCCCTTGACTGGAAATTGAGCCTGAGGCCCTGCACTCTGACTGCTGAGCCAGACTGGCCAGAGCGTGGCTAGGTCTTTCAATGGAATGCTTTGCTTTCTTCACAAACTATTACCTGACTACTTTTTAAAAACTTGCTTTGTTTGTTATATATTTTTACTTATGGTTTCTTATCTCTTTTCCTATTTTTGCTGGTTTAATCAAGTTATTTTGAGTTGTTTTTTAATGTACTTTGGAAACTCTTTTAGACATTTCCATTCTAGTAATGATAACCTTCCCTTTCCCTATAGTTTTCATTAGAAATTTTTATTTGCCATTATTTGAAAATAAGACGGTGATTTTTCCTCAGCAATTTAATTTGGCTGTTATTGGTTCATTTTCCTGCCTCCTCCCTGCCCTCCTCAGCAAGGCGAGCACTGGGCAGTACCCCCGTCCTCCCCTCTACCGCTCACGCCGAGAACGCTGGGTTCCTGTGCCCCTCGGGCTCCGGCCGCTCAGCTCCGCCTCTGGAGGCGGGTTCCCGCTGCTCGCTCAGCTCTTGGGCACTGCTCGGCTGTCTCTTTTCTTTCAAGAGTTCAATTTAGAATCTGTTACATGCTACCAGTTACTCCTGATGTATTTAAACTGTATATAAAACTCCTATTTCATGATTCTTAAAAGCTTTTTTTTTTTTTTTTTACATTTTAGCACTTCTGAAATTAAGGAGTGCCTGATGATTGATTATGTCTTAGAATTAGATTTACAATTGAATTGGCAGCATGTTTTATTTATTCTTTTTTTTTTTTTTTTTTTTTTTAAAGAGAGGAAGGGAGAGGGGGGGAGAGAGAGAAACATTGATCAGTTGCCTCCTGCACGGCCCCCATTGGGGATGGAGCCCAAAACCTGGGCATGTGCCCTGACCAGGAATTGAACCAGTGACCCTTTGGTGCATGGGATGATGCTCAACCACCTGAGCCAACCAGCCAGGGTGCATTTTTTTTATATAGTTAGTAGAGTCAGTGGAATTGATATCATACATGAAACTGTATGTATGGAGGGGAAGCAAATGCAAATACAAAGTTTATTTCTACTATTCTTCCTCAGAGGGTCTTGTTTTCATTTGTGTGAATTTTAGTCAGTTCTCCATAGGAGTTCTGTGTGTGAGTTGTGTGGGTGGTATGTTTTATGAGTGCCCACGCACCTTTTCTTCGCTGCCAGCTGCCAGGTGTAGATAGCATTTGGCCACCGGCTTTCTCTCAGTAGTGTGTTATCTGCTCGCATGTCCTCCAAGCCTCTTATCTTTTCTGTCATGATTTCTGTTTTGCTGCTTTGAGCCATTTTTTTCCATTTGATCTTACCACAAATTTGGACCTTTGCCATGACTCATTCTTTCCTTCAGTTAGTCTACTGTATGGTTTATTTGGAAAATTATGTTTTTAGATCCATGACGACTTCTCTCTGCTGCAGTTAAATTTCCCTAAGTTCCCTTGTTATTTTTCTGTCCCACATTGACCTCTGTCTTCAGACAGCTCTGTTTGGTTGTGAGTTTGCTCCCTTTGTCCTGACTGATCAGTCTCTTTGGATATTCAGTGTCCTTATATGTTCTCATAGTTTCCTTGTTAGTTCATTAGTTCTGATCTTTGTATCTAATGATTCAGGGAGACAGGCCCCCTACCCAAGGGTCATCTGATCCCCACACGCCAGGCTTTTTCTAGAATCATTAACTTAAAGTCCTTTTTCCAGGGTTCCAAGAAGCTGGTCTTGAAGCACTTGCCCAGCTCCCAGAAAAATAAAACCCCCACACATCCCAGTTGCCGCCTGTACACGGCATGGAGCCGTCTGCAGGCTCCAGCTGTGTCTGCAGCAGACAGCTTGGAAGTCATGGTGGAGGTATAGGGGGCTGAGTGCACGTCATCATCTTCCCAGGATCACTTTTGGGCCTCGATTTTTCTTCTTTTTCCCTTGATGGTTGTGGATGTATGCATAGACTTACCAGCGGAGGGAGAAAAGCATTAGGCATGGACGTTGTCGCATCTGTGGGATAAATACAGTGTTCATCTCCTTGCTGCTTTCCCTGTAAGAGGTTGATTGTACTTCCTGCCTGCTTCTGAGTGATTTGCAGTGCATCCCTGTCCCACAGGCAGACTTGGCCTGATGACTTGTTTTGGCAAGTGGAGTGTAAAGTGTGAGTTCTAGTTCTGAACAGAGCTTTGAGCTGTAACAAGTTTCTGTCCGTCCTCCTGCCTCTGCCTTTTGTCTTGGGAATGGCATGTCTCAGATAAGGTCTGTTCCTTCTGATTGGCTCTGGGAACGAGAAGACCCTGGAGCACAAGCCACAGCCTTGGGGCAGCTGTGGCACCTGCAGCTGACGTGTACTTTGAGTGGGAAAACAAGTTCCTCGTGTGCCACTGGGAGCTGAGGGTTGTTTGGGTCGTATAGCAGAGCTGACTGATAAAATGTGGCTTAATTTCTTGTTCCTTTTATTAGTAAATATTTTTTCCATTACCTTTTAAAATCTGTATCAGATCCTAAAGTTTATTTCCTTTTTCTCCTAATTGCCTGGTAGGCATCAACTAATATTATTGTTATATTCAAACACTAACGAGCTGTGATAAAGTGTCCACAGATTATATAATAAGACTCAACCTATGTAACAGAACTGAGGGAAAGGTAGCAATTTATTACACTTGTTTATCTAATGCTCTAAACTTTACGAAAAATTAATCTTCTGAAAGCATGACTTCTCTTTAATTGTACAAAGTAATTTACTTATAGCTCTCGACACCTGGGCATGAATACTATTTTCTATTATCATAAATGAATAAGAGTTCATTGGAGAAGCATTTATACAGTGGCTTTCCAAAACATATTTATCTGACTTGACTTAACTGACTAGCAAACACAAAGAATGGGATCTATATTTGAGTTTGATCCCTTTTCTATATAATTGATACTTTTCTTTTTTTTTTATTATTAAGCTCTCAGAACATTGTTCTGACAAGTATTTATAAATCAATAGCTGCTGAGTGGAAAGAGTATTCACTGGACTGTAAGCCAAAGGCCTGGGCTCGTTCCTAATTCTGCCGCCAGCCTTCTTCCTGACCCCCCTTCATTCCTTGGCCTTTCCTCATCGTTTACTAGTAAATAGCTATGAGCACTCTGCTGTGCCGAGCACTCTGCTGTGCCGAGCACTCTGCTGTGCCGAGCACTCTGCTGTGCCGAGCACTGAGATGCAAGGAGCGATCTGCCGCCAGACACCATACTTCCCTGCTCTCATCAAGCTTACTGTCTTTTCTTCTGCCCCCCTTCTTTTCTGACCATACCAGAAATTGGTCGGTGCCATTACTGCTCAGCCTCCTTGTCATTTTGTATTAGTGGGGCTGCTTTCTAATACGTTTTTTCTACCATTGAATTATTGTGGGGAGGTTGGGGGTGGTACTGAGAGAGAAAGGTAAGGTGTGAGGGAGGGAGGGAACAGGTGAGCTACCCACATGGCCTAACCACTATACAAACTTATTTTTATTTTTCATGATTCTTTTCAAGTTGTAATTTTGCATAAATTCTCAAAAGATGTATCTATACAAATGATTTGAATATTAGGTGAGATGTTTATAGCTCCTGCTTAGTCTTCTAAATTTAATTAATTTATCTCATTATTTTTTTAGAGTTTTGGAAACCATCAATTAGAACATCTTTATTACTAAAAAACCAGTTGCTTCAGAGATGAGGAAAACCTAGAAAAAAAGCGTGTGCTTTAGTTTACAAGAGCAGTTGGTACAAAAATAAGTTACATAGCCCTTGCTGGTATGGCTCAGTTGGTTAGTGGATTGACCCTTGTACTGAAAGGTCATGGGTTCAATTCCCAGTCAAGGGCACATACCTGGGTTGCAGGTTTGATCCCTGGCCCCAGTTGGGGCGCATACTGGAGGCAGCCAATTGATATGTCTCTCTCACATGGATGTTCCCCCCCCTTCTCTCTCCCTCTCCCTCATCCTCTCTCCCTCTCCCCCTCCCTTCCACTCTCTAAAAAAATCAATGGAAAAAGTATCCTTGAGTGAGGATTAACAACAACAAAAAAAGCACATAATCTACTTTCTATTGTAGGACTTCTTAAGGGGTTGTTTACTCATTTTCCCTCGCCCCTCTTTTTTACTTTCTGAGTGAAGAGCTACAGGTGCTGGCTCGAGAGGAAGGGCACCTGGCCACAGGCACCGGCATCACCCTCAGCTGCAGCGAGCCTTAGGAACAACCCGATTGTATTTTGTAAGGGGTTCAAGTTTGCATGCAGGGTTCAACTGAAAACATCTGTTTTCCTGACCCTATGCCAGAGTTCTAACATCTGGACAGAAATTTTGGTTTTGACATTTCTGAGTCTCAAGCTCCTCCCTCTGTTACTTCATAGTTTGCTTAGCAGGTTTAAATCAGCACTGCTTGACATACAGGAAATGACTCTGAGGAGCTGAAAATGACCTTCTTCACGTGCTCATTGTACACAAAGGGAAAATTGCAGGTTTCATTAGCAAGAATCATCCTAATTGCTGAGTAATTATTTTAAGAATTGTGGGGCAGCAACCCACAGTTCATTAAAGAAGCCAAGAAATGAACCATCAGTCTGTTCTCTGTATCTGTGAGTCTGTTTCTATTTTGTTTGTTTATTCTGTTTTTTTTTTAGTAAACTGTAAATGAAAGATAAAATTGAAAAAGAAGCCAATTAAAATAAATGGATTGCTGAAGGGACCAGTATATCTGCATATGTATGTGTATGTGTGTCTATTTATATGAAGATAGGGTTTTTTTCAGACTCAGATACAGAGAACATTTTGACAGCTGCCAGATGGGTCAGTGGTTGGGGTGCTGGGTGAAAATGGTGAAGCGATTAAGAAGTACAAATTCAGCCCTGGCCGGGTGGCTCAGCGGTTAGAGCGTCGGCCTGCGGTCAGAGAGACCTGGGTTCGGTTCTCGCTAAGGGCATGTACCTCGGTTGCAGTTTGTCCCCGGCCCTGGTTGGTCGTGCGGATGGCAGCCACTCGATGTGTCCCTTTCACATCGATGTTTCTCCCTCTCTCTCTCTTCCTCTCTTTCCCTCCTGCTCTGTCTGAACAAAAAATGGAAAAATGTCCTCGGGTGAGGATAAAAAAAAAAAGAAGTACAAATTTATTGTTCAGAATGGTCATAGGGTGTAAAGTACAGCATAGGGAGTATAGTCAGTAATACTGTGATAATTATGTATGGTGTCAGATGGGTAGTAGATTTATCGGGATGATCACTTAGTAAGTTATATAATGTCTAACTACTGGGTTGTACACTTGAAACTAATATTGTATGTCAACTGTAACGGGGAAAATATATATAGGTTTTTTTTTAACTTTCCTAAATTAAATGGAAAACTTTTTTTTTTTTTTATCCTCACCCGAGGATATTTTTCCATTTTTTGTACAGATAGAGTGGGAGGGAGAGAGAGGAAGGGAGAGAGAGTGAGAAACATCGACGTGAAGGGACACATCGAGTGGCTGCCACCGGCACGACCAACCAGGGCCGGGGACAAACTGCAAGCGAAATACGTGCCCTTAGCGGGAACCGAATCCGGGTCTCTCCGGACCGCAGGCCGACGCTCTAACCGCTGAGCCAAACTGGCCAGGGCGAAAACTTTTTTTTTTTATCCTCACTCGAGGACATTTTTCTGTTTTTTGTTCAGGTAGAGTGGGAGGGAGAGAGAGGAACAGAGAAAGAAAGAGAAACATCGACGTGAAAGGGACACATCGAGTGGCTGCCACCCACACAACCAACCAGGGCCAGGGACAAACTGCAACTGAGGTACGTGCCCTTAGTGGGAACCGAACCCGGGTCTCTCCGGACCGCAGGCCGACGCTCTAACTGCTGAGCCAAACCAGCCAGGGCTTAAATGGAAAACTTTTAAAAGTATTTCTGATTTTGGCCCTGGCCAGGTACCTCAGTTGGTTAGTGTCATCCTTATACACCAAGGTTGCGGGTTCGATCCCTGGTCAGGGCGCACACAAGGATCAGCCAATGTATGTATAAATAAGCAGAATAACAAAATGATGTCTCTCTCCTTTCCTCTCTCTCTCAAATCAATAAATTAAAAATTTTAAATACTTCTAATTTCATTTCTTAAGAATCTGAACTACCAAAAATAATTTTTTTGGTGGGGGGGTAGGGTCCAAGTTGTTTCTACTTATGGCTCATACTTGCATTCTGCTGAGTCAGGCGTGTGTTGGCAATTCTTGATACCATAATTCCACGGCATAAGTGATGTTTGTAGACCTGTGAAACAGGACTAGTGCACAGATTAAACATTTGCTAGGAGTCAGTGAACATTGAATGTGTGTTAGGATCACTCACTTGACATATGAAAGCCAGTATGACGTTCTGATTTTCAATTAGATTGAATGCTCTGATATTCCTGAATGTTAACACTGGGCATTTTTAAGGATAATTATGCTAATGAAGGGCTAATATTGGGCCTTAGCTTTCCATTTTATTAGGTAGGCCCAGAAACTATATATTTAGGGGTAAATATTATGAAATAATATGCAATAGTCAGAAATGATAGATCTATATTAATCAACATGGAAATATCTCCAAGATGTTTGGGGGGAAAATCAAATTTTGGAACTATATATGTATACTAGTGTATAATTTTTTAAAAAGCTAAAACTAAATATGTTGAGATAAATGAGAAGATATATCCCAAACTATTAATGTCAATTAACTTTGGTTAACTGGAGTAACTCTCACTACTGTCTACTCCTGAAACTATTACATCACCCCAAACAGAAAGTCTATACTCATTAAGCAATAGCTCCCCACGCCCCTCTCCCCTGGGTACCTTTAACCTAGTTTCTCTTTCTCTATGAGTTTGCCTATTCTAGCTATTTTATGTAAGTGGAATCATACAATATTTGTCTTTTTCTGTCTGGCTTAATGTTTTCAGGGTACATCCATACTGTAGCCTATATCAGAGTTTTCTTCCTTTTTATGGCTGAATAATAGTTCATTGTATGGATATACCACATTTTTGTTTACTCATTGATTCATTGATGGACACTGAGGTTGCTTGGTTATTGTGAATAATGATGCAGTGAAGATTTGTGTACAAGTATCTGTTTGAATCTCCATTTTTAATCATTTTAGCTATATAACTAGGAGTGGAATAGCTAGGTTGTGTGGTAATGCTATGTTTACTTTTTGAAGAACCACCAGACTATTTTCTCAGTGTGTTTTAACTAACATTTTCCTGATGGCTAATGAATGATGTTGAATATCTTATCATGTGTTTATATTAGTGATTTGTATATCTTTCTTTGTGAAATGTTTGCTCAAGTCTTTTATGCATTTTATAAATTGGGTTATTAGTTTTTCTTTTTATTATTAAGTTTCTAGTGTTCTTTATACATTTTGAATAGACGTTCTTTGTCAGATGTGTTTTGCAATTATTTTCTTCCAGTCTGTAGCTTGCCTTTTTATTAAGAGTATCTTTAAAAAAAATTAAATATTTAAAAATGGTGCTAAAATACACATAATACTTACCATCTTAAACATTTTTAAGTGTACAATTCAGTTGTATTAAGCATTTTTACATTGTTGTACAACTAATTTCCCAAACTTTCATTTTGCAAAATGGAAACTCTGTATCAAACAGTAATTTCATATTCTCCTCTTCTCCATCCCCAATTCTGCTTTCTGTTTCTATGAATTTGATTACTTTAGATATTTCATATAAGTGAAATCATACAGTATTTGTCTTTTTGTGACTAACCTATATCACTTACCTTAATTTACTCAAAGTTCATTTATTCTGTAGTGTGTCAGAATTGCCTTCTTTTTAAGGCTAAGTAATATTCCATTGTACATGTATATCACATTTTGTGTATCCATTCTATCATCAATTGATACTTGGGTTACTTCCACTTTTTGGCTATTACAAATAATGTCGCTGTGAACATGAATGTCCAAGTATTCCTCTGAGACCTTGCTTTCAGTTCTTTAGTATATATACCCAAAAGTGGAATTGCTGAATCATATGGTAATTCTGTTTTTATTTTTTTGAGGAATTTCCATACTGTTTTCTAAGTGGCCATACCATTTTACATTCCCACCAATTTCTTCATATCCTCATCCATACTTGTCATTTTCTGGGTTTTTTGATAGTAGTTTCTTAATGAGTGATATCTCTTTGTGGTTTTGAGTTACATTTCCCTAATGATTAGTAATTTTGAGAGTCTTTTTATATGCTTGCTGGCTATTTGTCTTTTTGGAGAAGTGTCTATTCAGATTTTTGTTCATTTAAAAATTTAGGTTGTTTGTTTCTTTTGTTGTGTTGTTGTTCTTTTTTTCTTTTTTCCTTTTTTTAAAAAAATAACTAATTTTTTTCCCTGTATTGATTTTAGAGAGAGAGGAAGGGAGATGGAGAGAGAGAGAGAGAGAAACGATGAGAGAGAACATCAGTTGGCCACCTCCTGCATGCCCTCTACTGGGGATTGGGCCCACAACCTGGGCATGCATCCTGACTGGGAATCAAACTGGTGACCTCTTGGTACATGGTTGATGCTCACCCACTGAGTGACACCGGCCGGACTGTAGGAGTTCTTTATATATTCTGAAGACTTACTGGTTCTCTGATACATGATTTGCAAGTATTTTCTTCTATTTCAATCTGTTTGATTATGTCTTTTGATACATAGAAGCTTTAAATTTTGATGTCATCCCATTTGTCTAGTTTTGCTCTTGTTGCTTGTGTATTGGTGTCATATCTAGAAACCATTGCCAAGCCCAATATCATGAAGGTCTTTCTCTGAGTTTTATTATTTTTAGTCTTACATGTAGAACTTTGACTCATTTTGAGTTAATTTTTGTATATGGTGTAAGGTAAGGCTCCAACTTTATTCTTTTGCACATGATCAGTCTGCCCTTTGCCCATTGAGTGGTTTTGGCACTCTTGTCAAAGGTCATTTGATCATATATGCAAGGGTTTATTTCTGGGCTCTCTGTTCTATTCCATTGGACTGTAGGTCTCTGTTGATGCCACTACTGTGTTGCTTACTGTAGCTTTGTAGTAAGTTTTGATGCCCTGAATGCTCCTGCCCTTGAGATCTAATAGATTTACTTGAAAATCAAACTGCACACACTCATCTCTTTTTCAATATTAGATTTTCATACTCATGTCCGTTTTTGCTTTCTTTGAAAGATGCTGTAAGAATTTCAGTATGTTTTAGGAACTTGAGAAATAATTCACTTTCATTGTTTCCTACTTCTAGGTTAATTTAGTTTATACATTATTTTTTCTATATACAGTGCACATAAATGGATTATAGTTGTTAAATTTTAAAGTAATATATATTTAATGTTATAATTTTTTTTTTGGTATGTCATATGCTAGCAGACCAAATTTGAATGGTTCTCACTTTTAAAAAAAGTAATGACAAGTCATATTAGTATAAAGGTTTTTAAGTCTTCAACTTCATTTGTCTTTGGTTACCACTGCGGTTGAATGGGAAGAGGCACAGAGCATGCACTAGGAGACATGGCAATTGCTGTGCAACACGAGAATGGAAAGTCCCTAACCAAGTACTGACATTTGGACACTGTCCTGCAGCCAAAGGAGGCTCCCTGTGGAATCCCTTGCAAATTGGAATGGCCAGTCCTTGGACCCTCCCCGATATCCATGCTGTTCTTCAACTCCCTTCTGATTTGAGGTCTTAGCAGTTTCTGTGATTTTTTTTGTCTTATTGCAAGAATTATGGGGTTATTTGTGAAATCATGATAGCTTTCACAGCTTTTAAAATGTACTTCTTGCCCTGGCCAGTTTGGCTCAGCGGTTAGAGCGTCGGCCTGCGGTCTGGAGAGACCCGGATTCGGTTCCCGCTAAGGGCACGTACTTCGGTTGCAGTTTGTCCCCGGCCCTGGTTGGTCGTCCGGGTGGCAGCCACTCGATGTGTCCCTTCATGTCGATGTTTCTCTCTCTCTCCTTCCTCTCTCTCCCTCCCACTCTATGTGTACAAAAAATGGAAAAATGTCCTCGGGTGAGGATAAAAATAATAATAAAAATAAATAAATAAATAAATAAATAAATAAATAAATAAATAAATAAATAAAATGTACTTCTTGTTCCTTAGGCTCCCTTGGTCTCTCATAGGAGTGTGCTTATTGCAGCTTACAGTCCAGTCTTATTTAGTTATTATATTTGAAATCATCACCCAAGGACATGTTGACTGATTTTAGATAGAGAGGAAGGGGAAGGGGAAGGGGAGGGAAGAGAGAGAGAGAGAAACATTGACTAGCCATCTTCCGCATGCTCCCCGACTGGGAATGAAACCCACAACCCTTTGGTGTACAGGATGATGCTCCAACCAATAGAGCCACCCAGCCAGGGCAAGTTTAATTTTATTCATTTTTAAGTGTATTGGTGTTTTAATTTGACCTTTCCAGTGAAAAACAGAATTTTAGGGCTGAATGATACCTTAGAAGTTTTATCTTCATATTCCCTCAGTTATATTATCAATCACATCAATACCTGTTAAAGGACTTAAAAGGTTACAGGCATTTATTGTACGATCACAGCTCTATAAGCATTTATTGGCTTCATGGATGATTCTAGTCTAATACTTGGTGATAGGTAAAGTGTGTACATAATGTAATTCTGTACATTCTTTGTTTCTTTAGTAACACCCAACACTTTCTTTTCCTGTTTACCACACCCAGATTTCATTTTACCTGCTTACATGGAGTCCTCCCATGCACTCATGCGTAGAATTGTTGCTATGTTTATTGCTCATGGAATCCATGTTAAATTTCAGCAGGTTTTTTTCCTTCTACATCTGCCTCTTTGATGGTAGCTGGATTTACTGCTGCTCACTTATTAGTGCCCTGGGTCTTAACAACCTTATTCAAACAAAACATCTTAAATGGAGGCATTAAAAAGGTCACAACAGTGAGCCATTTTGTAACTTTTGATGCAATAAAATGCGTACGTTGTATTTGGAATATAAGACCTCTGAGCACAGCTATGCGTTTTCTTCATCTATAAAACACTTTAGAATAACAGCTTACATCTGTTTGGGGTTTTAAATTCCCCGTCTTGAAGAGACATCACTGTTGTGTCATTCCAGAGCAGACGTGGCGAGGGCACTGGCGACTGGAAGCTGGGAGAGGTTTGTGCGAGCTGTGGAGCCACGTTTGCTGGCCGCCTCCACATGTGGGGAACACATTGCACTGTTGTTTCTCCGTGTGGTAAAAGACAAGATGCATTCAGCATGATTTAGGCTTGAAGAACATTTGAAAATTTTCACACAACAGTAGTTTATCTTAGGAGGGATGTTTTACTACCAGAAACCAGAAGTCAATTTCATTACTTAAACATTTACAGCACATTTAATTACCTTAGACTGTCAGTTAATCTTGTTTTAGAGAATAGAGTCGGGATTTACTATGGGCCCACTTTAAAAACTATATACCCAATGGAATAGTTTGGCCATTTCAAATGTGTGATTTTTAAATTATTTCTTTAAATTAAAGAAACAATTTAATGAATAATGTTTAATAGAAAATGGGCAGAATGTTCATCTTTGGGATTCAGAATCTAATACAGGGTGGGGCAAAAGTAGGTTTACAGTTGTTCGTATGGAAAATAATGCAGTAATTAATGTATAACAATATAAGAATAAACTGTTTTGCGTGCTCACAACTGTAAACCTACTTTTGCCTCACCCTGTATTATGTATTAAGTACCCAAAAAGCGCAGATATCATACAATCCAATTTTATGGGTTATTTTTATCAAGAAGTGAAGAACGTGCCCTGGCCGGTTTGGCTCAGCAGTTACAGTGTCGGCCGGAAGACTGAAGAGTCGCGGGTTCGATTCTGGCCAAGGGCACGTACCTCGGTTGTGGTTCGGAACCCACCCTGGTTGGGGTTGTGCGGGAAGCAACCAGGTGATGGGTCTCTCTCACATTGATGTTTTTCTCTCTCTCCCTTCCTCCATCCCTCCTACTGTCTCTGAAGGTAAATGGAAAAAAATATCCTTGGGTGAAGATTAAAAAAAAAAAAGAAGTGAAGAATGCTGGCATGCAGGCATGCACAGTTATAAGGGCTTTTCATCTTATAAATGTGAAAAATTTACATTCTTGTTAAAATGTGATACATTTGCACCTGGGAGGAAAGAGTATCAAGAAGATTAAAATCATCTGTAACCCCACTGCCTGTTGTCCTCTTGGCTATTTTATTATGTATTGTGTATTTTTTAAAATTAGGGTTTGGGTAATTAATATCATTAGAAATACATTAGTTTCAGAATGGACAGTGTCAGAAGCTTTCATGGTGTTTGACAAAACTAAACTAAATTGGACTTTTATTGCGGCACTTGGCACGGCGTGGGGGGAGATGACAGACTTCTCTGACATCTCTAGTTTGTCAGTTTCAACTGATCTGTTGGCGTAGATTGTTTTCCTCATTGCCGTTTCCTGTTTGAATGGAAGACAGGTTTTCTTTCTGTAGCCACTGTCAAGCCCAGGGCCACCGTTGGTTCCCACACGGTAAGAGAGATTATGTTAGATTCTTAGTTTCTGAATAAATATAAACATTTTATAAGTAATTTAATGCCTTTAATTCATGAGCCATTAATTGCTTCAAAGCTGTGGTCTCACACACACATACACGCACTCACATGCATGCACTCACACACACGCATTCACATGTACACACACTGACACATTCACCTGCACATGCCCATACTGTTAATGTTCAGAGTACACATTTACTTTGCGCTCGCAGGTGAGCTGAGTGCAGAAGAGCTCGTGAGCAGCGCATCCCCGGTACAGGCCCATGGCTCAGAGGGTGGATATACATAGGCTGGTGGATTGGTCCACTAGAGTCCAGGGGCTTTTATTTTACAAAATATGGAGGTGGAGTTCTATTTGTAGAATTTTGGGAAGTTCAATTAAAAGCAAATAGATAAGCCAGGCTGGTGTTGCCCGGTAGTTGAGCATTGACCCATGCACCAAGAGGTCGCTGGTTTGATTCTCGGTCAGGACACATGCCCAGGTTGTGGGCCCAATCCCCAGTGGGGGGCATGCAGGAGGTGGCCAATCGATGTTCTCTCATTGATGTTTCTCTCCCTTCCTCTCTCTCTAAAATCAATAAAGGAAAAAATTTTAAAGCAAATTATACTGAGGGTGAATGTACTCTATGCAGATAAACGCACTTAGATGTTTTAGGTAGGGTACTAGAAGGGCTCTGGAGTCAGATAGTCTGGCTTCTTAATTCTAACTGTGCCTTCAAGCAAGTCACACAGCTTCTCTGAACCTCCATTTCCTCATCTATAGATCGGAGTTGTAATAAGACCTGTCTTATAGGGTTGTGAGGGTTCAGTGGAGTAAAACATATGAAGTACTTATTAGCACAGAGTCTGACACATGAAAAGTGGCTTATTGTGATACAACTAATTGTTAATACTTATTATGTAAGTGTGGTGGTTATGTCCACCATCCATACTTCATTCCTCTGGAACACTCATCTCTTTGCTGCTCTTGTGTGTGCTTCAGGCGCTCAGAGCCCCTCCTTCAACGTGGATAAGCTGTACTTCCCTGGGGGTGCAGACTTACCCCGTCCATGCTCTGTTTTACTCCTGCCAATGGCTCTGTCTCCTTTTCTGTCCTGTCTCCCTCCACCTGCCGTGCCCTCTCTACCTTTCCTCCTCTCCCTCTGCTCTCCCTCTCCTTTCCTTCCTTCTCCCCCATTGCTCCCTCCCTCCGTCTTCTCTCCTCCCTCTCTCTCTCCCCCTCTTCTTTCCCCGTCTTCTCTCTCTGCCCCTCCTATCATCTCTTTTCACCCCTCCTCTTTCTTCTTTTCCCTTCTCCCCTTTCTTTCTTTATTTTTATTTTTTTGTTAATCCTCAGTGGAGGATATTTTTTCCATTGATTTTTAGAGAGGGAGGGAGTGAGCAGGGGGAGAGAGAGAAACATAGATGTGAGAGACACATTGATTGGTTGCCTCCTGCATACTCCCCAACCAGGACCAAGCATCAAACCTGCACCCCAGATACGTGCCCTTGACTGGGAATTGAACCCTCAACCCTTTGGTCCGCGGGCTGATCGGCCAGGACCCCTCCACCCTTTCTTACTTCTTTCCCTTCCTCTTCTTTTCCCCCCGCCTTTTGTCTTTGCCCTTCTCTACAGCTTCCCCACTCCCAGCTCCTTCTCCGTCCCTCACCCTTGTCCCCTCTTCTCTTTTCAACCCTAATGCTGGGCCTTCTAAGGAACAGACCGCGCTGGCTCTTATGCAGAAATATACCAAGTCTTCAAAGTATTTATTACTTGTGATGGGAAATATTTGTTTCCCCATTTTAGTAGGCAGAGCTTCCTCATGCTGTGCCTCTCTTCCCCTTGAGAAGGGCCACAGCGTCATTTTATGTCCCGTGGACTCAGAAAGCTAGTGGATGCTGAAGGCAGAGTTAACTGTTTCCTAAAACCTGTGAGCCATGTACAGTGCACCTGTATGTTTGTTTCATGTTAGTTTGTTATATACAGAGTTAAAATGAAATAATGTTCTCAATAATAATTATAGGTTTGTATAGTCATGCTAGGCAAAGTCTGATCTTCTCTGCATAATTTATTTGATTGTTTTTTTTCTTTCTTCAGATTCCTTTCTCATTGGTCCAGTTTCCCTTGTGGGAGTCCTTAAAAGTAAGTTTTCTGATCTTCATATAAAATGAATCTCTAATTATCATAAATATCCAATAGTTTCAGTGTGTGATAGTAGACTATAATATTGAGCAGCAGTTTAAAAACTCAAAATTATTAAGAGTTGAAAATATTGTTTATGTGTGATTTACATGCCATTCAGTCTTTTAACTTGTTCAGGTGTCTGTGGTACTGAGAAATAATCATAACAGCATAACCGAAATTCTCAAATGTTAAGGAAAAACTGCTTTACTTTCTTTGGTATTGAACTACTTTTCTACCCAGTAGAATTTTATTTCACTTCACTCTGTGTGTGTGTGTGTGTGTGTGTGTGTGTGTGTGTGTGTGTCTAGAAGTTAAGGAGTGATGATGAGGGTACATGAGAAAGGAAAGAAGGAAGGCCCTATTAGACCAGCTCCCCGCCACCCCCCAGTCTAGCAGTGGGCAGCAGGGGCATGCTACTCTGTCCCTTTCCTCTGCTGATCACCCCACTAGGCCTGGGAACCCCCACTGAGAAGAAGCAGTCTCCAGAGTTGTGAGTCAGCCTAGGGGAAGGTCACTCATTTGTTTAAAAACAAACAAATGAATTTTTTTTATTTTATTTTATTTTATTTTATTTTATCCTCACCCGAGGACATTTTCCCATTTTTTGTTCAGGTAGAGTGGGAGGGAGAGAGAGGAACAGAGAGAGAGAGAGAAACATCGATGTGAAAGGAACACATCGAGTGGCTGCCACCCGCACAACCGACCAGGGCCGGGGACAAACTGCAACCGAGGTACGCGCCCTTAGTGGGAACCGAACCCGGGTCTCTCAGGACCGCAGGCCGATGCTCTAACCGCTGAGCCAAACCGGCCAGGGCCAAACAAATGAATTTTTAAAAACCTGGGTTCAAATATGCAGACATGTTTGTTGTTCACCTTCTGATGCGATAATTTAAAAAATTGTGGCTCATGATATGAATTATGTGGGTGTCTGCTAGCATTTTACAGACTGTAATAAAAAGAAAATTATTAAGCCCTGGCCGATTTGGCTCAGCGGTTAGAGCATCAGCCTGCGGTCCAGAGAGACCTGGTTTCGGTTCCCGCTAAGGGCATGTACCTCAGTTGCAGTTTGTTTGTCCCCGGCCCTGGTTGGGTTGTGCGGGTGGCAACCACTCGATGTGTCCCTTTCACGTCGATGTTTCTCTGTCTCTCTCTCCTCTCTCTCCCCCCCTCTCCCCTTCCCACTCTATCTGAACAAAAAATGGAAAAATGTCCTCGGGTGAGGATTAAAAAAAAGAAAATTATTAATAGAGAACATCTTATGTGGTAAGGATAAGTCTTATTTTGTAAACTGTGGTGTTGTGCGTGCATGTACACACACCTCTGTACTAGATTACATTGTAAATGTATTTCTCACTGTGGATAATGAGCAAAAGGATTTGAAAGCCCTTATTCAAGTGAAAATGATTGATAAATGACCAAACTGTAAAATGGTAAAGTGTCTCAGTAGACATTTGATAAGACAAAAAATAGAGGAATTACTACCGTTGTTGTGTGGAATCAGTAATCATAGTGTGCTCATGTAAAATGTTTCTTGAAGAATAACAAAAATTATCTGGACTTTAAAAAATATTCTGTGGGGGTTAGAATAATGAAATGAGACAAAACATTAATCACAAAAAATAAACTCTGGAATATTAAGTATTGAGAAGTAGTTCCTATAAGATATCTGATTTTAAAAAATAGTCCAGTTTATTTAATATATATATGTTTTGGGGTCTTTCATGGTTGTTGTTTTGTTTTTATCATTTTCTTCATGGTGCTTGGTGAAGTAGATCTCTCAGGCAGGGTTCCGGGCTTGATGTCACAGCTACCCAATGAGAAGGTCACATTCCGGGAGCATAGCAGCGCCCGTTTCTGTGTGACAGCAGGACAGTGCAGCCAGCAGCTGTCCCGCACACAAGACCCACTTCATCAGTGTCTCAATGACCAGCATTCACTGCGCCCTAACATCCTGGGCCTGGCTCTGCAGAGGAATGTTTTCAGGCCCAAAGAGCGGAAAGCATGGGCTGCATTTCTTTAAGGACATTTGTAGTACTCTAGCTAGTGAAGAAACGCTTAGGGTTTTTCAGAGTAATCATAGATAACAATGTTGAGCTTTAACAGTTTTCTTTGAGCAAATGTAAAGATGCTGTAGTTGTTTTTTTTAAAGTTGATTTTATTGAGGAATACTTTTCAGATAGGAAAATTCAACCTTTATAAGTATGCATTTTTATACGTTTTGGTGTTTATTACTGCCACCATAACCAAAACATGTATAGAATATTTACAGTTTTCTCTTTTCCAGAATACCATATAAATAGAAGCACACACTGTGTAGCATTTTGAGCCTGGCTCTTCACCTAATACGATGCTGTTGAAATTTATTTATGTTTCGGCCTGTACCAGCAGTTTGTTCCTCTCTGTCACTGAGTAGTGTTTCGTCATGTGGATGTAGTAGTTTATCTGCTCACTAGTTAAGGCACATTTGAGTTCTTTCCTGTTTTTTTATGATTATAAATAAAGCTGCTCATAAATATTTGCATATAGGTATTTTTATGGACATATGTTTTTGTTTCTCTTGGGTTAGTACCTAGTAGCGGGGTTGGTGGGTCATAGGAAAAGTGTAAGTATAGTTGTGTAGGAAACTGAAAGTGTTTTCCAAGTGGCTGAACCATTTCACACCAGTGCAGGAGAGCTCCAGTCCTCCGCACCCGTGGCATTATTGCTTGTTATCAGGCTCTAAAAAATGTAACCATTCTAAGAGATGTGTACTGGTATCTCATTGTGGTTTTACATTGCAATTCTCTCATGGTTAAATAATGTTGAGCATCCTTTTATATAATAGTGTTTTTACAAAAAACATCTAAATGTGAAATCATAGTGCTTTTTAGAAGTAGACAATTTTTGGCACTTCTTTTATTTTTGTGTTTATGATTTTATCCATTTCAGTTTGCTTTTGCAACCACAGAAAGATTGTATTGTGTGAAGGGTTTCTCCGTTATGTTTATGTGGAAAGACTATTCAGGCAGATTGTCTGGCCTCCTTTTTATCAGATTCTTATTTGCCTGGACTAAGTTAACAGTTGCTCTACTTTCTCATCCATTCTACACATTGAATTTGTGTGATCTTTCTTAAACATCTTTGAAGTTATCAGAAATGTACAACTTCCCAGAGCTCGTAACTCATGAAGTTGCTGCACCCAAGGATGCCCACACTGTGTTCTGCCTGGTTTTCCAGCTCCCCTCCCCTTGTGCCTGAGTAGGCACCTCATTGCCCCTGTTGTTGTCTCCTTTCTGAAATGTGCTTCTGTGGGTCCAAATACCATGCATCTTTTTAAGCCAGTGCAGAGTTTCTTTTCCTCCTGCTTAAAGTCTTTTAATTCAGGATCTGAAGATTTACCCTTACTAACTTAGCATTTATCTGTATTGCTGATTGGTATTTAATTATGCACTGTATTGTGTTTAAAACATCTTAGAACGAAGTCTTTAACATATTCAGACAAGGCCTCAACTCCTGTCACTTACAGAGGAGTGACACCTGCACTCAGCCTATGAAGTGTGCTTCCTGAGCCAGCCAGTTCCCTCCCACGGCCGTGCAGAGGAGGGCGTAGCTGACGCCTGGAGCATCTGTCTGCCAGAGCCCACACGCAGGCCCCCCACATCATGTCAGTGCACTACCTCGTTTCTTATGTAGTTTTATAGCACATGTACTTACAAAAAAGATTGTACTAGATACCATAAAGAGGATGGGAAGTAAGAGGAGCAGATTATCATACCCAGAATTTCCGAGAAGATGATTATCCTTTATGATTATGTTGAATTTGGAACTTTCTGGCAGCCCAGCAAGAAGAGAAACGTGGTAGATTACATGTTTCTCATTACCTGATAGAGACCCATACATAGCTTCTTACTTCATCTTGTCCCTTGACTTTGGATGCCATCTTTATATGGATGATGAGCACATGTGTAGCTCTACCATGGACCACCTCCTCTGAGTCACAGCCTAATCCCACCAGCTTCCTAGCAGACACCTCACTCAGATGCATTGGGGTACCCAGTTCAGAACAGAGCTCCTGGTGTTTGATCTCCTTCTCCTCACCCTGCTTCTTCCCAGTTGCTCCCTTCTTAGTAAGTAGCACAACTATGTGCTTCCTAAAGTGGAAACCAAGAGTTATTCCACAGTTCTCCTTTTCCTGCATCCCTCACCATCCAACCCATCAGTAAGTCCTCTAACTCTCCTGCTCGAATCGGTACGTTGGCCTCTCAGATGGCCTCCTGAGTTTATTCTTCTTCTCTAAAATATCTTCTCTTCACAGCAGCCACAGTGGTCGTTTAAAGAAACAAACCAGGTCGTACCACCAACTGCTAAAACCCTTCAGTGACATCTTTTTGAAAGACGAATAAAATCGAGTTTAAACTATGACTGACATCTGGCCCCTCTTATCTCACTAACCTTATCCCAAGGTCCCCTCCTGCCACACTCAAGCCACAGTGTGTGTCCACTGACTGCACTGAGCCCTGCTAGCCTCCCTCTGTCCTTTTTGAACTCACCAAGCTGGTACTTAGCCCAGGGCCTTTGCATTTGTTATGCCCTCTGCCAGAAATGTACTTTATTTTTTCATTCTATGTATCATTACTGAGTGCCTACTATGGGCCAGGAATTTTCTAGGGTCTGGAGATAGAGTGATGAAGAGGACTGACAAAAATCCCTTCCCTCGTTGAACTTTTATTCTAGCTCTTTCCCTAGGCTTTTCTCACATCTAACACTTTGTCATTACCCAGACCTTAGATCGCGTCACCTCAGAAGGCATTCCCTGTCCACCCCTTTTTAGAGTAGCACCTTCCCTTCTTCCCTCCTCAGTAATCACAGCACCTGTTTATTTCCTCCCTAGTGTTTTAATAAAAAGTTTATTTAGTTATGCACGTATTGTCACATGAATACTTATAAAAATCAGATGTATCTGGAGCAGACAGTATGTGCCAGGCACTGGGCCAGGCACTATATAGCTGACCTTTGAACAGGAGCACCAACTCACAGCAAGAGTTAAACATCTGCGTATAACTTAAGTTGACCCTTTGGACTGAAAATACTGTTTTAGATCTGTGGTTGGTCGAATCCATGAATGGGAAACCCAGGAATAGGGAGGGTGGACTATAATTTATTGAAAAAAATAGGCATATAAGTGGACCTGCACAGTCCAAGCCCATGTTGTTCAAGGTTCAATTATATATTCATTAGCATCTCATTCCCATTCCACACAACCCGGGGAGGTCAGCCTTGTCATTGTCCCCACTGAAAAAAGGAAACTAGTCTAGGAAGAGTTTTCTTTCATCTAGTAACCCAAGTCCTCAGTTTCCTGTCCAGCACCCTTTTACTATGTTAACCTTGTTAATGATAACCATAGTAATAAAAACAATCAGAATACCTAACATTTCTCAGAGTTACAGTGTGATAACCACTTTCCATGGATTATGTCCTGTTAATCTTCATGACAATTCTGTGAAGTAGGTGCTGTTTGGTCTTCATTTTGTAGCTGTGGAAACGGAAGAAGAGTTTGAGTGCCTTGTCCAAGGCTACAAGATATTAAATATTAAGGGGTACAGCCAAGATTGGAACCCAGGCAGTCTGCCTTCAGAGCCCATGTTCTTAATCATTTTACTCCTAATTCTGCATATAGCACATGATGTCTTTAGTAATTTTTTTGCTGTTTCATATGCTCAAATGTTGCTAAACAGCTGAGGTCATATTATGTCACATCAGCTTATTTAAGGTATTTCTACAAATTGTGTTGATTTCTAACTTGATGACATAAAGCTTAAAAACCCTGGCCACAGTATTTCTTAGACCAGCTCTCCCAAACACACTGGTTCTGCTGCACGTGTGCAGGGCCTGCACGGTGTTACTCCCCAAGGCAGCTCTGCAGGCCTGCATGGGGAGCACGGGGAGTTCACGGTGCTGAGTGGAGCCAGACCACATTCTTCCACACGTTTTGTTTAATTCCTCATGGGCCTTTGCTTATTGGAGGAAGGAACTTTGTCTTTTGATTGTTTATATTTATGTTTATATTCTTTATGGTCTTTTACACAGCAGGTTTATAATTGTTTACTAATTGTCTGGAGGTTTAGCATTATTTTTCAAGTTCAATGCAGAGTTGGATAAGTGTAGACATTAACTATTATATTTCTAATTAGTTTCTTTTAGAAGTGTGTTCAAAGCTATGACAAAGAGATTTATTCTCACTGAGTTGTACATAAACAATAAGCATATTTTGAAAGGATATGATAAATTTCTTGTAAGATTGTCCATTTTTTTTCTATTGTCTGGATATTCAACATCAGTGTACAGAACAATGTAAAGGATTGGTAAGGATGCTGTTAGATCTAAATAGCTTTGCTTCTAGCCACAAGGTGTTACAAAGTTGCAAAGCAGTAACTAGTACAAATGCAAGCTTTAAGCTCAGATGCCACTTTGAAGCAAAATGAAAATAAAATTAGGTTGGTCATATAAGACTAATGTTATGCTGATGGTTTTCTATAATGATATCATAGCTTCGTAATAGAAATCAGGACCAGTGGGTTATCATTTCAATTATAGTACAGTGTATAAATAGATTTTTAATTTACATTTTATATTTTAAACAGCTAGTACCTTATAAAAAGCTATGTTTTATTTAAGTTGAAGAGTAAACAACTTGTTTATTATTGATTCTTGTCTTATTAATTGTTAGAATGTCACTCACCATCCCACCTACCACAAAGTTCTCCCATACCTTTAGTAATATGAACAAAATCATAGTACTCAGAAGATGCTCAGTGCTCAGTGCCTCCACATACATGTCAGGAGGCTGAGAGAATCTGGTGTCTGCAGATTCTATCAGAACATAGATTCCTATGAAGGTGTATGAAAGATTGAGAAGGGAATGAGTAAAAATGTATGTATGATTTTCACTGCACTAAGCTCATACCCTAAATTAAATACAACTTGTTAATATGGAAGAAAACAACTGAAAATAAGAGTAAAAGTATTTATTATATGTCCAGATCACCAATGAAATCAGAGTCTCAAATGCCCATTAGGGTTTTAGCAAAATCACATAATGAAACTCGCATCTTTTAACAATTCAAAAACTACAGCCCTGGTTGGTTTGGCTCAGTGGTTAGAGTGTCAGCCCGTGGACCAAAGAGTCTCAGGTTCGATTCCGGCCAAGGGAACGTACCTCGGTTGTGGTTCATCCCCGGCCCTGGTCGGGTCATGCAGAGGGCAACCAATCGATCTGTCCCTCTCACATCATTGTTTCTCTCTCTCTCTCTCTCTCTCTCTCTCTCTCTCCCTCTCTCCCTCTCTCCCTTTCCCCCTCTCCCCCACTCTCACTCTATCTGAAGATATTTGAGAAAATGTCCTTGGGTGAGGATTAAAAAAAGCATAAAAAACTACAAAACATTTGAATTCTAAATTTGCATCCTGGAAAATACGGGACAGTTCATGCAAAAGGAAAAGAAATAGGAGTCCCAAAGTGTCCTTTTGTTCAACTTATAAAAGTAATGATAGCATTTCCAGTTTCCAGGGCTGCTGAGGGAGAGAGATCCATGTAAAGAATGTGACAACCAGAAAATTCTTCCTCCTTTTAGGTCAGACTCAATCAGTAAACAAAATACTTAGAAAATGCTTGCATTTGATAGTTTGGCCAATTAAAAGGTAAAGACAGATGGTGAAAGAGATGACAAAGAACACTGAGTCGGGAAGGAGGGAGTCAGGGCAGCCGAGTCCTGAGCGGAGGTCTGGAAAGCACTGGGCCGGGAGATCTGCCTGTCCCAGGCCAGCCCTGTGCGGGCACTAGAGTGGCAGCACCACCTCGTCCCTGCGGGCTCTGTCCCTTCACGCTGAAGGGCCCTGGGAGTGCCATAGCCTAGGGACCAGTGTGTTGTGGTCCTTCGTCAAGAACAATAAAAAGCACTTTTTTGTCTTTGGTCTTATTTCTTCTTTTGTCTCTTAAGCATTTCTTTTTCACTTTATTCAGCGTTGTGACTAAAATGAGATAAATATGATCCATCAGATAGAAAAGTCCTGTGATACTGACATTTTTGGCTGAGACAGTGTGACAGAAGAGGGAAGCTTACTTCAGTTTAGTCAGATTATGACATAAGTATATATTGAAAATCACCTTGATAATGCCTGTAATGAGTACCAAGTCCTTTAGTGATTTAAAACCCTGTCAGTATTTGATTTCAAGAGACCCATTTTTTAATTTATATTATGTAACCTCCATTGAAAAATGGGGAAAAAGGGAGTTAGCTTTATTTTCACTTGTCCTTTAGACTTACTCTGGTTATTCATGAGTATTTTTGGTGTTTGGTTTACATATGCACCACGGTAGCATCGGTGCGGCTCTGGCCTGGTGCTTGGCAGGCAGCGTGGTGCTCGCAGCCTCTCGGCCGCCGGCACGCACCCTCGGAGCCTCTCCCCGCGGCCCGCCGCCCGCACGCACCCTCGGAGCCTCTCCCCGCCGCCCGCACGCACCCTCGGAGCCTCTCCCCGCGGCCCGCCGCCCGCACGCACCCTCGGAGCCTCTCCCCGCCGCCCGCCGCCCGCACGCACCCTCGGAGCCTCTCCCCGCGGCCCGCCGCCCGCACGCACCCTCGGAGCCTCTCCCCGCGGCCCGCCGCCCGCACGCACCCTCGGAGCCTCTCCCCGCCGCCCGCACGCACCCTCGGAGCCTCTCCCCGCGGCCCGCCGCCCGCACGCACCCTCGGAGCCTCTCCCCGCCGCCCGCCGCCCGCCGTCCGCACGCACCCTCGGAGCCTCTCCCCGCCGCCCGCCGCCCGCCGTCCGCACGCACCCTCGGAGCCTCTCCCCGCCGCCCGCCGCCCGCACGCACCCTCGGAGCCTCTCCCCGCGGCCCGCACGCACCCTTGGAGCCTCTCCCCGCCGCCCGCACGCACCCTCGGACCCTCTCCCCGCGGCCCGCCAGGAAGCCCGCCAGGCAGGGGAGCCGTAGTCCTTGCGGTGGAGCCCGTTTGCCATTCCTGAACCCTGTGGCTCTCTACGGAACCAGGAGTGAACTGGAACATTGGGCGGAATTATCCAACACTCTGTACATTGCGGGTATTCACGTAGACACCGGAGATGGGCCCCTTCTTTGTGTGGGGAGCTCTGCAAGGCCCTGTAGGACCAGCGATGACAGGAACGAGTCTCTCCTCCAGGGCTGGGGTGGTGGGGGTGGGGGATGAGAGAGCTGTGAAGGTTAGTGAAAACAAGTGACTCCTTATTTATATTTGCTGGTGCCGTTGAGGATAGAGGCTTGTCAGTGTATCTGTTTCTAGATAAATGGGGTTTGTCAGTGTAAGTCCCCCAATTCTTCCAGTTTAACCATTTTTTATTAAAAAAAAAAAAAAACAACCTCTTCAGAAGATTGTTCTATATTTAAACATGCAAACCAGGCGTGCCTTCACAGGCAGAAGTATTAAAAGTAATCACATCTTTTTTTTTTTTTTATCCACAACCAACATCATGAACATCAGTTACAATAATCTATTTCATTGTAACTTACTCAGTGAAATATTTAGATATTGTTAACATGAATGGGACCTTTTGTCCCTACCCCAGACTATTAAGACTTCAAAGAAAAGATTCAGGAAGCTCAGAGATTCAGAGATGCCTAATGAGAATAAATACCTCTCCAGTAAGACCTGGCCACACATACCCCAAATATTATGTTCTAACTATAAAACCTAAATATCAATGGGCAAACTCAGCGTTTGAGCCCATCTTACTTTTTGCTCCAGAATAATAAGTGAAATTTCTTTTCCTTGAATTGCCAGCAGTCATTCATTAAAGACTTTCTTGAAAATTCTTATTTTTGTGACCACCTTACATATCTAGAAGGCAAGTATTAAACTAAAATCCAGTTTAACCAGGAAAAAAGGTACAAATCAACCCACACAAAGTTGGTGCTATGTACACATCTCAGAATGGTTTCAGTCCAGTTGCCATTATAACCAAAATTAGCCTGTGTATTTTAAATGATCTGTAGTTATCAGTTAGGTATATCCAGTTTTAATGATGGAAACTAATTCTATAGGAGAATATATTATAGCCTCACAGCACTTGATCGTGTTGCTGGAACCATTGTGTGGCAGAGGTGACAGCTCAGTCGTGGCTCCCAGTTCATTTTATGTTCTTTTTGGTTTAAAATGTTGCTTCAGAAATCTCTTTTTGAAACATATTAGTGTATGAGTACTTCACAGAGAGACCGTTCACTGAGTTGAATGTACATATTGAGCCAGGTGTTGCTTTGCTTGTTAAAGTGTATGAGCAACAGCTACATGACAGCTTGATCATCCGTGGAGTGGAGGGTGTTTGCCTGGAAGTGTCTGCTGTCTTCAGTGTGAGATTCTGGTAGGTTGACCGCAGTGAGACCTGCACAGAGTTTTTTTTACTGTTGTCTTAACTAAATTAGCATCTGATGTTATTTGTTTGGAATTGAGTAGATGATTCTATACAACCCTACCCCTACCCCTAACCGTAACCGTAACCCTAACCCAAACAAATAACATAATCTTGCAAAATGGGACGCATAACTGCTTTTGAATACAGCAGGTGAGGAAGTCCCAATTTAAGTTTTCCTGCACTAAAGCCAGAACACAGATTTTTAATTTCTTACTGATTTATAAGACAATAATGCACATTTGGGTGGGTGTTTTGAAATGAAAAATGAAGCCTTTTCTTTATGCTATACAGTGGAACCTTGGTTCTCAAACTTAATTTGTTTCAGAAAGCTGTTTGAAAACTGGAGCATTTTTTTCCCAATAGAAATAATGTAAATTGTATCAGTCCATTCCTCCATTCCAGGCCCCCAAATGATTCCCTGTTTTAATCTTTTTTTATATAGTACATGTCTAATGTACTGTTTAATCTATAAATAAACACTTTAAAAACAAAAAGGATGTAACATGTAAATGAAAATTTAACAAAAAGGAAATGTACAGTAATAAATGAAAAATTAATAATAAGCAGCAACAAAGGCAAGAAAACACGAAAATATTCACAGCACAACTTCCTGAAGTGTTAACAGTGGGCAGGTGACTCAGACTCACACAGTCTCTCCTTCTGTGGCCTGAGAAACTTGTGACTGATCACACAGGTGTCAGCATGAAAGAGTTGGGTTGAGAAGTGGATTGTTGGAAATGGGAGACAGTTGAAAACTGAGGTTTGACTGTACTTTAATAGAAAACACCTGACCCAGCCTCAGCCTCCTGGCTGTTGTGCCTGGTGTTTGCTCTCTAGCCTGGTAGTGCGTCCTGGGTCTGACGGCTGTCATCCTGAGGGTGTGGGGGCTGACGGCTATTAATTACCCTGGGGTGTGGGGGCTGACAGCTGTTACCCTGGGGGTGTGGGGGCTGATGGCTGTCATCCTGAGGGTGTGGGGGGCTGATGGCTGTTACCCTGGGAGGTGAGGGCAGCCACATTGCATCCTGAGTTCTCCCTCTGATAGGCCTGAGTAATGAGGGAAGAAATTAGAATATTCTGGTTGTTTTTGTGGTGATACCACTACATATTCAAGATTTGGTCTCACATATCCTAATGGAGAATAGAAATAACATTAATTGAAAAAACAATGGGTTGATGTTTAAAAATCATATACCTTAAAGGTTTAAAGTAGTGGTATAGTAAATTCCAGTTAAGATTTGTGTCTTAGTAATATTGTATTGTACCTACTTTCCTCTCCTGTTTGGTAATTGTATAATACTATGGTTATGTAAGATGTCAACATTAGGGAAGCTGGGTGAAAGGTATGTGGGAACTATACTATTTTTGCAGCCTTCCTGTAAGTCTAAAATTATTTTGTAGTGAAATTTTTTTTATATTTATGAGCTCTTAGAACTATTACCAGTCAACATGTGTTAAGAAAACTGTGGAAACTGAGCTGTGAAGCCAAGGCCAGGCAGTGCTGACCGGGATGAGGACACTGTGTGCTCTCGTGTCCAGGGTCTGCAGCTCAGCTAGGGTCCACCTGTCCGTCGTCGCCTAGTCACTGATGCTCCCAAAAGAGAAAAAAGAACAAAAAACAATCCTAGAAGCAAAATTAAGAACATTTCTGACTGCCAGCCTCATTACTTCAACTTGAAATTTCTCATTAACATGAGATATAAACTCAAGTTTATGGTTTCATGTGAGAAATTTATTTTTTAGTTGAAAAGGGAAAGGACACAGGACATTGAATTGGGATAAATAAGCAAATATGGCCACCTGTTTTTTTGTTTTTTAAGTCCTCACCCGAGGATATTTTTTCCATTTATCTTCAGATAGAATGTGAGGGAGGAAGGGAGAAAGGGAGAGACAGACAGACAGACATGGACTGGTTGTCTCCCGTACAACCCTGACCAGGGCCGGGGACTGAACTGCAACCGAGGTACGTGCCCTTGGCTGGAATCAAACCAGAGACTCTTGGGTCCACAAGGCGACGCTGTAACCGCTGAGCCAAACTGGCCAGGGAGCCACCTGATTTTTTTATTCACACTTTTTTTGGTGCACAACCTCCAGCATGCAATTGTTCACAGCTGGGCCCACTCTCTGCCCCTCATCTCCGCACCTCTTTGACAGTGGAAATACTTATTTAGGTTGAGATATTATGGCAATTAACATTTTTCTGGTGTTCATTTAGGGCCTTTAAAATCCTCAATTACAAACCCACATTATTTAAACAACTTTTATTGACATCAGAATATTTTATGTACTAACTTGCATATGATAATGTAGCTCCACCGAAGTTGAGCTGTGTGTGGTACTGAGGAATCTTAGAATGTTGCAGGTACACTGTTCTTCTACAGATACTCAGCGTTGGGGGGAACCCAGGTACCAGCTCCAGTTCCCCACTTACTCTCTGTGTGACCTCAGGCAAGTTGCTTAACATCTCTTACCACCTACCCGCACCTGTGTTTGTGGATAATAGTGCACACTCTCGAAAATTAAATGAGAAATGTAAATTCTTTAGCACAGTGCCTGGAATATGCTAGGTACTCAGAAAGTGGTAACTAATATTGTCAAATAAAACTGTGGTTAGGATTACATAAGTCAATGTATATAAAGTGTTTAGTGCCTGGAACATAGTAATTTCTATGTTGTAAGTGTTTATTGTGGTTACTGTTATAATCATCATTTTCATCAAGCTCTGTGTTTGCCACTGAAGTTTCTCATTTGATTCCAAACCATGTGGTTCTAGAGATTTTTTTGGTTTGTTTTAAGATATTTATTAGTATCCTTTTAAAATATAAAATGATTTTTAAAATGTTCTTAGGCCACATTATTCTGGCAGGTGATAGTGGAAAATTAAACTTATCTATAGAGATTCTGTTTTTAAATTTTGGCTTCAGCCATTTGAGTCTGTTTTGATTAAGTATTTTCCCCCAGCAACCAATTTGTTCTTCTAGATTACAGCAGGCACCTTTGTGAAGCCTTCTCCATCACTTCCCTTTTCTCGGTCATAACCCTCCTCGCTCCCTCTGTGCCTCATCCGGTATTAGACCTAGGGACTGCTGGTGCTATCCCTGGAATCTATAGTGTTTGACACCTAGTAGGTAAACGTTGAAAATTTATGAATTACATAGCATCTTCAATTGGTTCCTCTTGTATGTCATGTAATTCACATCATGTTATTTATTCTTTATTATTGCTTCTAAATTCAGCGCTATTATTAGTATTTTAAGTCTGTTTAGAACCCTGGAAGATACCACTTGATTAACTGAAGATGACTTTTAATCATCAAAAATCCAGTTTATGTTTTGTATTCTTTTTCTAAAAAGTTGACAAAGTAAATAATGGTGTTATAACTGGCATTAGCCCGATAAAATACACATCTTGCTACCTTAAAAGTAGAAGGATGTTGCTCCCCTGTCTTGTTTTTTATGCAGTCTCCAGGGCTTTTAAGACCTCTGGAGAAAATGTTTGCTATAAAAGCACAGATATATTTGCAAATATTAGCACATTTACTAAAGAACTACCAGGTACTACACTTAATGGCAAGACTATCTTTAGAAAGTTGTTTTTAATAAAACTTTTTAAAGCTTATCTACGTCCATAAGTAAGGTTAAAAATATCTAGTTGATAGCTGCACTCTTAGTCCAGTGAATTTAATAAGTATACTTTTCAAGTAACCTTCCTTCTCAGTTAGGTGGAAGAAAATGTTAGAGTCTGACACCACACATTATTCTATATCTGATTTGTTAGGTAACTTATATAGCTAGGTGTCTAGTACTTAAGAAAAGTTGTTCCCTGCCCTGGCCGGTTTGGCTCAGCGGTTAGAGCGTTGGCTTGCGGACCAGAGAGTCCCAGTTCGGTTCCCAAGGGCACATACCTCGGTTGTGGTTTGTCCCCGGCCCCGGTTGGGGTCCTGTGGGTGGCAGCCATTTGATGTCTCTCTCTCACGTCAATATTTCTCTCCTTCTTGCCCTCCCGCTTTATCTGAAGATAAATGCAAAAATGTCCTCAGGTGAGGATAAAACAAATAAATGAAAGTTGTTCCCTGATATTGGTGTAAAACAGACATATAGATCAGTGGAACCGAATAGCCAGCCTAGAAATAAACCCACACATATGTGGTCAATTAATTTGTGACAAAGAAGCTGAGACTCTACGATAGGGAAAGGACAGTCTTTTTAATAAATGGTGTTGGGAAAACTGAATGGCCACATGCAAAAGAATGAAACTTGACCACTATTTTACATCATGCACAAAAACTAAATTAAATGGATTAAAAGATTGGAAGTAAGACCTAAAACTATAACACTCCTAGAAGAAAATATAGGCAGTAATTTCCTTGGCATTGGTCTTGGTAATGATTTTTTGATTCCGACACCAACAGCAAAAGCAACAAAAGCAAAAGTAAATAAGCGAGACTACATTAAACTAAAAGGCTCTGCACAGCAAAGGAAACCAACAAATGAAAAGACAGTCTGCTGAATGGGAAAAATATTCACAAATCATATGTCTGATAAGGATCTAATACCCAAAATACATAACTTACACAACTCAATAGCAAAAACCCCCAAACAATGCAATTTAAAAATGGGCAAAAGATCCACATAGGCATTTTTTCAAAGACATACAGATAGCCAACAGGTACATGAAAAGATGCTCAACATCACTAATCATCAGGGAAATGTAAATCAAACCCACAATGAGAATCAACTCACACCTGTTAGAATGGCTTTTTTTTTTTTTTTAGAATGGCTGTTATACAAAAAGACAAGAAATAACTTGTGTTGGCAGGTATATGGGGAAAAGGGGACCCTTGTGCACTGTTGGTGGGAATATAGATTAGTGTAGCCCATGTGGTAAACGGTCTGGAGGTTCTTCAACAATTCAGAATAGTACTACCATGTGATCCAGCAATTCTGCTTCTGGACATTTACACAAAAATGACTAACTCAAAAGGATATCTGCACCTCTGTGTTAATTGTAGTATTATGTACAATATTTAAGATTTGGAAATAACCTAAGTGTGCATCCATGGATTGGATGGATCGAGAAATTGTTGTATATATAATGAAATATTCAGCCATTAAATAGAATGAAATCCTGCCATTTGCATCAACATGGATGGACCTTAAGGCCATTATGCTAAGTGAAGGAAGTCAGAGAAAGACAAATACTATATAATCTTTCTTATATGTGGACTCTTAAAAAAAATCAAGCTCACAAATATAGAGAAGAGATTGATGGTTGCCAGAGGCAAGGGATGGGGGGATGGGAGTAATGAGTGAAAGGTATTGAAGAATAAAAAGAAAATATATAAAACCAGTAAATTACATGCAAAAAAACCCTCCAGATAACTATTGTGGGAATTGACAGAATAAACAGGGCCCTACTGTCCATTTCTGTAGCAACCCTCTCAACCCTACAGGTATATTTTCAGTGGAGAGGTATTGAGAATAGAGAAATTAGTACCAACTTTGCTTTTCTTCTTTCAGTTGTGGTATAGTTGACCATTCATAAAAATGTCATGCCATCATCAGTAGGTCATTACACTATTATAACCATTATAATTAATATAGTTACAAGGCTTTTTCTAATATTTGTCATAATTATTGCCACACGCACCATTATGCCAGAAGTCCCACCCAATGCAATAAGGCAAGAAAACGAAATAAAAGGCAGTAATCCAATTGGAAAGAAAAAATAGTGTCTTTATTTATAGACAATGTGATCATTGATCACAGAAAAAAACTTTTATTTATTTTTTAATCCTCATCCGAGGATATTTTTCCATTTATCTTCAGATGGGGGGGGGGGGGGGGAGTGACAGAGAGAGAGAAACATCGATGTGAGAGAGACACAGCGATTGGTTGTCTCCAGGGCTGGGGACTGAAGCAAAACCAAGGTACATGTCCTTGGCTGGAATCGGACATGCAACTCTTTGGTCTACAGGCTGATGCTCTAACTGCTGAGCCAAACTGGCCAGGGCCATTGATACAGAAAATTTGATGGAATCTACAAAGCTATTAGAGGTGGTAAGTTTAGCAGGGTTGCTGGATATAAGATCAGTATATAACCCTGGCCGGTTTGGCTCAGCAGTTAGAGCATTGGCCCATGGACCAGAGAGGCCCGGGTTCGGTTCCGCTAAGGAGCACATACCTCGGTTGCAGTTTGTCCCCGGCCCTGGTTGGGGTTGTGTGGATGGCGACCAGTCGATGTGTCTCTCTCACATCAATGTTTCTCTCTCTCTCTCCTTCCTTCTCTGTCTGAAGATAAATTCAAAAATGCCCTTGAGTGAGGATAAAAAACAAACAAAAAAGATCAGTATACAAAAATTAATTGTATTTCTACATATTAGCAACAGTTAGAAACTGAAATTTAAAAACAAACTATAGTCGCATAAAAACATATGAAATATTTAAAGATAAATCTGACAGTACAGCACAAGACCTGTATACCACAAACTACAAAACACTGCTGAGAGAAAACGATGGGGGCTTAAGTAAGTGGAGAAAAGTACCATGTTTATGGGTCAGAAAATTCAATATTGTTAGCATCTCCATTTTCTCCAAAATGATCTATAGGTTCAATGCAAGTCAGATGAAAATCTCAGCTGGCTGTTTCATAGATATTGATAAACTGATTCTAAAATTCATATGAAAGTGCCAAGAACCTAGAATAGTCAGAGCAACTTTGAAAACAACTAATACTACCTGCTCTCAAGATTTATTATAGAGCTATAGTAGTCAAGAAAGTATCACATTGGTATCAGGATGGATATGTGGATTAAAGCAGAATAGAGAGTCCAGAAATAGACCCACACATACATGGACAATTGGTTTTTGACAAAAGTAAGAAGGTAGTTCATTGGAGAAAGGATAGTCTTTTCCAGTTACTGGAACAATTAAATACCCATATGTAAAAACAAAACAAAAGAACTTGTAGCATACAGAAGAAATTAACTGAAAATGTATGATAGATCTAAATGTAAAACCTAAAGACATAACATTTCTAGAGGAAAACATGTGAAACATCTTTGTGGCCTGTATTAGGCAAAGATTTCTTGGACATGTCTCCATTAGCAAGATCGGTAAAAGGATAATTTGGACTTCATCAAAATTAAATACTTTTGTTCTTCGATAGACAACTGTTAAGAGGATGAAAAGACAAGCCACAGATGTGAAAAAATATTTGCAAGTGACTTTTGTCTAGAATATGTAAAGAACTCTCAAAACTCAATATTTTTTATTTATTTAAATCATCTTTATTGTTGAATGTATAACAGATGTCCCCTCTTTTTCCCACATTGATCCCCTCCTGCTCCTGCCCCCCTCCTGCCTCTCCCACACTATTGTCTGTGTCTGTTGGTTATGCATGTATGCATATAAGTTTTCTGGTTTATCTCTTCCCAACCCCCTACCCCTTCCCTTTGAGGTTCATTAGTCTAACAACCAAATTGTACTTCTTAATTCCTTCACCTTTTTGGCCCATTCCTTTGCCCCCCCCCTCCCCCCTTCTGAATGGCAACCAACAAAAATTTCTTTGTATCTATGAGTCTGTTTATGTTTGGCTTGTTCATTTTGTTTGTAGATTCAGTTGTTGATGGATATGGATTTATTGCCATTTTATTCATATTTTTGATCTTCTTCAAGGAAACCCTTCAACTTTTCATATACTACTGGTTTGATGGTGATGAACTCCTGTAGCTATTTCTTTTCTAGGAAACTTTTTAGGTGTCCATCGATTCTAAATGATAACTTCGCAGGATAGAGTGATCTTGGTTGTAGGCCCTTGCTTTTCATCACTGAGTATTTCTTGCCACTCCCTTCTGGCCTGTGAAGTTTCTTTTGAGAAATCAACTGACGGTCATGTGGAAGCTCCCTTGTAGGTAACTAACTGCTTTCCTCTTGCTGCTTTTAAGGTTCTTTCTTTAACTTTAACCTTTTGCATTATGATGATGTGTCTGGGTGTGGGCCTCTTTGGGTTCATTTTGTTTGGGACTCTGTGCTTCCTGAACTTGCATGTTTGTGTCCTTCACCAAGTTAGGGAAGTTTTCTGTCATTATTTTTTTCAAATAGGTTTTCAATTTCTTACTCTCTCTCTCCTCTTTCTGTCACCCCCATGATGCCAATGTTGGTATGCATGAAGTTGTCCCAGAGGCTCCTTGCAATATCCTTGTTTTTTTGGATTCTTTTTTCTTTTTGCTGTTCTTATTGGGTGTTTTTTGTTTCCTTATATTCCAAATCGATGGGTTGCTTCTTGGGTTTTTCTACTGTACTATTGATTCCCTGTAAATTATTCTTTATTTCAGTTAGTACATTCTTCATTTCTGACTGGTCCTTTTTTATGCTCTTGAGGTCCTAAGTTCCTTGAGCATCCTTATAACCAGTGTTTTGAACTTGGCATCTGTTAGATTGCTTATGTCTGCTTCATTTAGTTCTTTTTCTGGAGTTTTGTTCTGTTCTTTCATTGGGACATGTTTGTCTCATTTTGGCTGCCTCCCTGTGCTAGTTTCTATGTATTAGGTAGAGCTGCTATGTCTCCTAGGCTTCCTAGGGTGGCCTACTGTAGTAGGTGTCCGGGAGGGTCCAGTGGCACAGCCTCCCTGGTCACCCCAGCTTGGGCCCTTGAGGTGCACCTCTTGTTTGGACTGTTGTAATTGAGTCTTGATTGCTGTTGGCACGTCATTGAGAGAAATTTAAACTCAGGCTGATAGCTGCAAGGACTGGCTGTGCGCACTGACCACTGACCTTGGAGGATCAGCTGTGCAGGGCCCACCACACAGAGCGAGACTTACTTCAGCAGGGCTCTGGTATCCACTGAGTCCATTCCTTGAGTGTGTCACTTGTGGAGGTGGTTGGGTGGTGGTGCTTCGACATGGTCCTTGGCTGTCCACTGGGTGTGCTGGCTCTGGGGCAAGGACAGCCACTGCCTGTGTTCTATCTGCGGCCACCAGGCATAAGCTACAAAGTGATCTGCAGTTGGCTGCTGCTTGTGCTGGGCTTGGAGGTGCCCAGACAAAGCTAAGCCATGTATCAACACTGGCTGCTCCTAGTGCCAGGCCTGGGGCCACTTATTGAGAGGTATGGGACTTGCTGAGACCACATGCTGCTTGTTTGAGAGCATTTAGGAAAATCTGAAGGAGGAGCCAAGACAGGTCAATCCTATGGTAAAGCCACTGGAAACAGCTGGGGTGGGCCCGAACGTTGTTTGGGGCGGGGCCTCAGGGAGTCACCAGGGCAGGGCTACCAGTGTGAGCCAGGTTGCTGGAGTCCCAGATATGGCAGCTGTCTGCCGCCCCAGGGAAGGGCTCACCAAAGCAACAATGGTCTCCATCAGCACGTCTGTCCAGGAGAAAGCTGCCTCTCCAGCCCTCGCTCCAGTGCCAATCAACTCAGTTCTTCTCCATATGTCTCTGATGCCTCTCAAGCTGCCTCCCCAGCACTGCAGCCTGGAGGGAGCGAGCCACTAAGCCCATGCACGGGCCCTTTAAGAGGAACTGCTTGCAGCTCCAGCAGCCTCAGCCTCCCTGAGCCTCAGTTCCTGCTGGTTTTTCCAGCCAGAAGTGATGGGGATCCTCTGCCTGGCACTGGAACCCTGAGGGGGGCGCCTGGTGTGGGACGGGGACCCCTCAGTCCTCAGGGAGGACCTTCCCAGCCGAGGTGTCCTCCTGATTTTTATCCGCCACACGTGGGTGTGGGACCAGCCCATCCAGGCCTCCGGCCCTCCTACCAGTCTCCATGTGGCTTCTTTAATTTCCTAGTTGTAGGACTTCCATTCAGCTCGATTTCAGGTGGTTCTGAATGATGGTTGTTCTGTAGTTTAGTTGTAATTTTGATGTGGTTGTTGGAGGAGGCGAGTACCACGTTTACCTACTCAAAACTCAATGATTAAGGAAACAGGCAACCCAATAAAAATGTGCAAAACATGTGAACAGATACTTAAGAAATATGTGGATGGGAAAAAAGTACATGAAAAAAACCTCAGCATCATTAGTCATTAAAGAAATAAAAATTAAAAGCACAGTGAAATACTACACACCTATTAGAATAATAAAAATTTAAAAATACTAACAATGTCAACCAAGCATTTGGAAGGATGCAGAGAAACTGAAACTGGTTAGAATGTAAAATGGTACAGCCACTTTGGAAATCAGTTTGGTACTTTCTTAAAAAGTTAAACATGCCTACCATGTGATCCAGCTATTTCACACTTAGGTATTTCCACAGAGAAATGAAGGCACGTGTCCATAAAAAGGCATGTATATAAATGTCCATAGCAGCTTTATTTGTAATAGCAAAACACTGGGAAAATCCCATAGGTGTTCATCAGTAGGTGAATACATAAAAGACATATCTGTACCATGGACTGTTACTAATTAAAAGGGAATGAACTGTTGATATCCACAATAACATGGATGACTCACACAAAAATTCTGAAGGAAAGAATCCAGATTTTAAAGGTAAATGTATAATTTGTTTATATAAAGTTGTAGATAAAGCAAATTAATCTAGAGTAATAGAAAGATCAGATTGTTTCAGCTGGCAAGGAAGGGCAGGGACACAGAAAACTTTTGGGTGATGAACAGGGTGCTGTCTTAATTGTGGCAATCATTTCACATGTGGTTGTCAGAACGTAGCAAGTGGCATACTTTATTTTTTAATTAATTAATTTTTTTTATCCTCACCCGAGGACATTTTTCCATTTTTTGTTCAGCTAGAGTAGGAGGGAGAGAGAGGAAGAGAGAGAGAGAGAGAGAGAGAGAGAGAGAGAGAGAGAGAGAGAAACATCGACGTGAGAGGGACATGTTGAGTGGCTGCCACCCACACAACCCAACCAGGGCCAGGGACAAACTGCAACCCATGTGTATGTGGCCTTAGCCGGAACCGAACCCGGGTCTCTCTGGACTGCAGGCCGACGCTCTGATCACTGAGCCAACCCGGCCAGGGTGAGGTGGCACCCTTTGAACGTGCAGTCTATTGGACATCACTTCTGCCTCAGCAAAGCTGAGAGGGAGCAGCTCTGCTGTTAGAAAGCCCTGGTACAAGGTGGCTAATCGCAGGGCCCAGCTCAGGGGTGCGGTGAGGGCCGGGGGCTCTGCTCCGTGTTCAGGGATTCGAGCAGGCCTGGCTCAGCACTGCTCACCGTGGGATGTGGCTGCATCTTGTCTTCTACTAGACCGTCAGTGCTGAATGAGCAAGGCACCCCGCCTTGGTCACCATTTTGCCTAGTTTCAAACTCGGCATGGGCATTTAATTGTCTTCGACGTCATGAACAATACAAACAATTTTTGACAAATTTTAAATAAGTAGCAGAATCAGCATCCTTCAAACATGCAACATGGATAAAGATTGAAAAAAGAACTGAAGAATTTTGGCATACGCTGCTTTGGACTGATTTGTGAATTAACGGAATTTATATGTTCAGAATTATATGGGAAATATTTACAATGTGATATTGTCTTAAGGATACGTCTTTATTTTTACTTATACACATGTGCACAATGTGTGTATGTGTGTTTGTATGTCACACACTCTCCCTGGACACTGTCTCCTCGCACACACCAGTGTGGCTGTCACCCGTTCCTCTTACTTTAGAATGCAGCCACGTCCTTGGGAAAGTCACTTATGTCATCAGTGAGGAATGCCACCAAAATAGCTTCTCACTTAAGTTCCCATCCCTAGAGCTCATCCACAGGAGGTTGCGATAAATTCAAATTTTAATAACTTGTATTTTCCTTTCTCCTGAAACACAGGCCCTCTGGTCCTGGAGGCAAGATCGTGTGGTGGATCCTTGGCAGTCAGCAGTCTGCGGAGCGTTTGCAGGTGCAGAGGATTATATTCTACTGGGAAAGACCAAAGGGGGAAATGTGAAAATATTAACTATGCAAAACAACATTCTTTAGACATTCCAGATTGTTTAGATGAAGAGAGTCCACTAGTTGTTTGAGAAAAAAGTCTTAGGCAAAAGAAAACCTACGAAGGTGTCTGCTTGAAAGACAGCCAATTTGTTTTTGACAAATTTTTCTTTTCCTTTTATCTTTATTAAAGCCTTCACTCAGGCCCTGGGATCATCTTGAAGATGATTTGTAAAGTCCTATGTGGGAGAGACGTGCGGTGGGTGCGGGGCTGCCCGCGCGGCTGTCTGCCCTGCGCCGTGCTGGGGTCAGCGGACCCTGCAGCAGTGATTCATGGTCTGAGTGACAGGTCTGACAGTCCCGCGGATTAACTGGTGTCAGGAGAGTGGAGGCCGCTCCACAGGTTACTGACGCTCAACTGCTCTGTGTGGAAACAGGGAGACCGAAACATCTGGGCATTTTCTAGACATTAAACTAAGAGCACAGTGACAGTGTGCAGCACTGTGTCATCCATCACTAAGTCACGCGAGTGTTCTAGGGAGGCTCCACTGAGAACGGACGCTCCGTGGAAGTCAGTGAGTGACAGGTTAGCCGTCTAAGAGAGAAAGAGATGCTGTCGTTGCAAGTAAAGGTAAATCAGATGTATAGCTGAAATAGATCAAAGTGGAAATTTGCCAGGAAGCTGTGAATTGCTAGTTTAGATGTGAAGCCATAAGCGGATAGCTGTGTAAGTTTAGAAGCCAACTTTATTAGAAAATAATTATTTTTCCAGTTTGTTTAATGGTTGTTGGATTGGGTGTTTTGTTGTAGTGATTAGGAAAACAGAAAACATACATTTTATAGAATGCTTTATTAATAATTAAGCCCACTTGACTTGTAGAATTGCTCATCAAAAATAAGGATGCAGCCTGTAGACATGAAGGCAGCTCACATTGATTATGCCGGGTAATTGTTTCCACATGACACAGTCATTAGCTATGTTAAATGAGTAGGTGGTCCTGATTCATTTTCAGAGGGCAGGTGTCTGTTCCCAGCCCCTGCGGGGGAAATGTGCAGTGCAGTTAACTCCCTCTGGGGCCCTGGGGACAAAGGGAGCATTAAGGAAATTCGGCTGTCCTGGATAACGAAAGGCCTCTTTTTAAAGTTAGCAAAACCATAAAACCTCCATATGTTGAAATAGGAAGTATATATTATCTGGCCACACCCCTTAAGCAGCTAATTCAAAGATTTGCTTAGAAATGCAATGCTTCTGTTAAGGAAATATGCATTCATCACAGTTCCTTTTTCTGATTACTGCTTTGTAATAGGCACTGAGCACTTAGATTAGCACAAAAGGGGAAAGACACTTTTTATGAGATCTGTGGGCTAGGCCCTTGGCATAAGAGGCTCACTCAGCTGGGATGTGAGCAGGGGAGGGTGTGGCTCAGAGCCACAGGTCCCTGCAGGCCACCTGGTTGGACTTACAGAAGTTGTTGAGTCCCTGAGTCTCCAGTCTCCGTTCTGCCCCTAACTAAGGAATGCGGTGTGGGGCCTTCCTGGGCCCCAGATTCCTTACCAGCGATGTGCATGCAGTCCTCCTACCTAAAGGGGTACAGTCCTCTAGTATATATTAGTGCTTTGTAATTGATAAAAGCGAACAGATATAAGGAATTATTACTGTTTCAATAAAACAACCAGTACTCAGAAAATGAAAAACTAGTATCAGCACAATAATTTTCAATTGCATCGAAAGAATAGTATTAATAAAGTTATCCTCACAGTCATCTCCTCTAATACAATCATCTTATTTTTCAGCTGAGAGCTGAGGTTCTGATATGTGAGGAAGTATATCCAAGGTCTGAAAAAAATCCATTGTCAGGAGATCTACATAATTTAGCAAAAGATTAAAAACTTTTCTTGTTTATATCCCTTTTGTTCTGAAATTATAGTCGGTACAGGGCTGATCCTGAGGAATTGGGTTACTACTTTAAAACCATCCTGAAAGATAAACATCATCTGAAATACTCTGGACTGTGAAAAGTGATCTCTGTAAGAGTTTCTTCAGCGCTGTGCCCCACACACTGCCGAGAAGTGAACGGTGACTCGCCATCTCGGGCAGCCCCTGAAGACAGGGCACGCCCGCCGCCGCCCTTCCCACTGCACGGCCTCGCGTGGCCGTGGGCAGCAGTGAAGCGAGCCCTCGCAGCGGGCGTGGGTGTCGTGTTCCTGCGCGCGAACCACATTTGGCCATCCTTGGCACTCTTGTGCCCGTGCTTATTTTATAAACTACTTGGCACAGATGTCCAGAAACGGCCCTTGAGGTTGGAGGTGTTGATGGCTTGGCATGCTCAGCAGTTCCCTTGGCCTCTGGTCAGGGGTTAGACTAGGACGAAAAACACTTTGCCAACTTCCTCACTTCAAGTTAACGTCTTAAACATAAAATCGTAATGCAGGCTAAGTAATTATGACAGTTGCTACTAGTGTGAGGATTGTTATTGTGGTGTTGTTTGATCAGTTTCTTGTAATTAACACCTATTTCATTCTCAGAGAGAGGAGAGTGACAGAGATACAGATATAGACAGCTTCCCCTGGCTTGACATTCTAGAATAGGGTGAGGGTTATCTGAGTACAGATGAGAAGGCCCAACATAGTCTTTAAAACAAAAACACATTTGTGGCTATTGAAGCCCAGCCTGGGGGGACACTGTTTGGAGATTATGCAGCAGACCTCCTCTGCCCAGGCTGTCAGGGGAGGGGCCCTGCATGGACCACGCGGGCAGTGCTGCCCACTGCGGCCTCACCTCCACCTGCTGCTGGGGGAGGGCTCCAGACCTTCCGTAGGAAGGTGGCTCCTTGGTCTGGAGAGCTCAGCAATAACATGTCTGACATCTGGTGCCCCTGAATCTGCTCCTGGAAGCAGCAGTTCTAACGTGCGGCGCGGCTCAGAGAGCGAACACTGCTCCCTGCTGCGTGCTCGTGCCCAGTTCCCTCAGGCTCAGTGTAGAGAAGGACACATTTCAACTGCAAGGGCTGGCCCCTGCCCCTCCCCACCGTGACCGGTCTTCTGTCACGTGGCCTTCACAAGTCCTCCCTGCAGCCTCATAAAAACTTGTGAAGTCTGTAAATTAGGGCAATCTTTGGTATTTGAAGATATTCAAATTGATTTATTAGTAACTTTCATAAAATACAGTTTCCCTCATGGTAGCAAAATTAAGAGCTATTTAAGATATGTGTTTTGTCTTTAATGTCTCTTCATAGCACGCTGATGAAACGGCAGTCCGTCTGTAAGAAAACACCAGGAGGCACCCAAGTGAAGGAGCTGGGGGTGGGGGCTTTGCTAATGGCCAAAACAAGGTTGACCTGCAGTATCTAAATTTATCAGAAGGCAAATACTTTTCAACATAGGGAACCCATAAAAGCTCGAGTGGTCAGACAGGACAGATGTCCTTGCCAACTTTTAAGTCATCTTAATTGGTTGAGGACAGTTTGTGAACATTTTTAAACAAGAAAAATGGTAGACGCACTTAACAGTCGGATAAATTTTTTTTTTTTTTATCCTCACCCGAGGACATTTTTCCATTTTTTTTGTTCAGGTAGAGTGGGAGGGAGAGAGAGGAACCGAGAGAGAGAGAGAGAGAGAGAGAGAGAGAGAGAGAGAGAGAAACATCGACATGAAAGGAACACATTGAGTGGCCGCCACCCGCACAACTGACCAGGGCCGGGGACAAACTGCAACCGAGGTACGCGCCCTTAGCGGGAACCGAACCCGGGTCTCTCAGGACCGCAGGCCGATGCTCCAACCGCTGAGCCAAACCGGCCAGGGCTCGGCTAAATTTTAATGTCTTATATCTGAGTCATTGTGTCGTGAAAGAACTAAGATAACAGGGCTGAGGCCGTCTGTGCCCTGAGCAAGCTGTCTGTAAAATGCAAATGGGATCCGATGATCTGGGAAAGCCTCGTGCAGTCCCAGGGTTCCAGGCAAAGCGAGCTCAGATGCGCCCTTCCCCCCTCAGAGGACAGGTTGAAATCTCCAGTTTGTAAGAGCTGCAGACTTGTCCTGGGCACGCAGGAAGCCTCTTCGAGTTCCTATGGTGTGTGCTGGGCTGGAGACAAGAACACCCACACACCTGCGCACACGCAACAGAGCTCATTACTGTGAGACTAACGTGAGCAAGGCATCGCTCTGGACCGTGCACAGACTCCCTTCGTCCTGGTCATATGTCGTCTGCACTGAATAGTTGAGAAACAGGCCCCTGGAAGACCCAGCGGCCAAAAGCTCAGGGTCTGGAGTCAGAAGAGTTCAAGTCTCTGCTCTGTACTGAGGAAAATCAGCTATGGTCCAAGCTCTCTGAGCCTCAGTTTCCCCATCTGTCGCCCTAGGTAACCTGAGGCCACCAGCAGGAGAGCAGCCAGGGAGCCTGGGTCCCCGGCTCTGAAGGAGGGTCTTTCTGGGGGACCCTGGAGCCTGTAGAGGAAACCACCCAGTGGGAGGTTGGGTGGTCAGGTTAATTGCTGTTTTCTTCCTTCGTTAGGTTTTTTTAATGGATGTGAAGCCTTCCTGGACGCTTTTCTGCATTTTAAGTATATTTACTCTTTTACTGCAGAATATGTGGTTTAAAAACAATTAAAATTGTAGGATATCAGGACTGGGTCCACACAATTTTAAAATACTCGAAGATTAGCAAGTGTCTCGATGTCAGGCAAATCTTGAATCTGGAGGAAAATGTTTCACATGTTCGGAACACAAAAGTGGCTAAAAAAGGAGACTCATATTCATGTTATTGATCCTTGAGCCTTAAATGTGTGTCATTTGTGGGTAACCAAAAATGGAACATAGGAGCATAAATGGGAACATCTTTAAAAGGTCGTCATCTTAAAGTTACCAGGTGGAGGGATGTAATGACCTTTCTTAGAAAGATGCTTGGCAGAGATCAGATGGCTTTCTTGTCCACATGCCATGAAGCTGGGAGGGTGGCGCTGTTTCCGGGGTGCCCCCCCCACGTCCTGCTCAGCCCTCACACTGCGCGCTTCACGCAGCGTGGATGCGGAGTCTGCAGAACACCCGTTGAGTTTATTTCTTCCTCCTTAGGGCCTTTTGAGATTTAAAATATATGTTTGTATCATATTAAATAGAATATTGGCACTATATACTATGGTTTCTGTTTTGTTTTTTTAAAGTTCCAGTTCCTCTGGCCATAGATATGGACCTTTGCAATGTGTGGATTGTTAGACAGCCCTCGGGCAGTCACGGGTTCCAGGACGGAGGAGGGGGCCGTGAGGAGGAATGCCTAGATCCAGCCTGGCTCTGACCAGACGCAGGAGGAGCTCAGAAATGCCACTCCACCTGGCCTGGTAGGAGCAGCCTGGAGAGAGGGAAAGCTTTACTCGTCACACGTTTTCTACTCAAAGAATCCAGCCGTTTACACCAAAAATTCTCAGTGTGATACACGTTTGTTTGCCTCCGAGCAGAAACGACAAAAGCCGTTTGGAGTCAGATAGAAGGGCAGTGGCCGCTGGGAGTCCCTGGGGGACAGCCTCTCCCGCGAGCAGGGGTCTGTCCGCACACCCCACGGAGACACAGCTCTGCTATCTGCTCTCCCGCGAGCAGGGGTCTGTCCGCACACCCCATGGAGACACAGCTCTGCTATCTGCTCTCCCGCGAGCAGGGGTCTGTCCGCACACCCCACGGAGACACAGCTCTGCTATCTGCTCTCCCGCGAGCAGGGGTCTGTCCGCACACCCCACGGAGACACAGCTCTGCTATCTGCTCTCCCGCGAGCAGGGGTCTGTCCGCACACCCCACGGAGACACAGCTCTGCTACCTGCTCTCCCGCGAGCAGGGGTCTGTCCGCACACCCCACGGAGACACAGCTCTGCTATCTGCTCTCCCGCGAGCAGGGGTCTGTCCGCACACCCCATGGAGACACAGCTCTGCTTTCTGCTCTCCCGCGAGCAGGGGTCTGTCCGCACACCCCACGGAGACACAGCTCTGCTTTCTGCTCTCCCGCGAGCAGGGGTCTGTCCGCAGACACCCCCACGGAGACACAGCTCTGCTTTCTGCTCTCCCGGAGCAGGGGTCTGTCCGCACACCCCACGGAGACACAGCTCTGCTTTCTGCTCTCCCGGAGCAGGGGTCTGTCCGCAGACACCCCCACGGAGACACAGCTCTGCTATCTGCTCTCCCGCGAGCAGGGGTCTGTCCGCAGACACCCCCACGGAGACACAGCTCTGCTTTCTGCTCTCCCGCGAGCAGGGGTCTGTCCGCAGACACCCCCACGGAGACACAGCTCTGCTTTCTGCTCTCCCGGAGCAGGGGTCTGTCCGCACACCCCACGGAGACACAGCTCTGCTTTCTGCTCTCCCGGAGCAGGGGTCTGTCCACACACCCCACGGAGACACAGCTCTGCTTTCTGCTCTCCCGGAGCAGGGGTCTGTCCGCAGACACCCCATGGAGACACAGCTCTGCTTTCTGCTCTCCCGGAGCAGGGGTCTGTCCGCACACCCCACGGAGACACAGCTCTGCTTTCTGCTCTCCCGGAGCAGGGGTCTGTCCGCACACCCCACGGAGACACAGCTCTGCTTTCTGCTCCACAGAAGAGCACAGGGTGTGGGGCCTGTCCGCCTGAGTAGTCAGTCAGGCTCCCTGTCCACACAGTGCTGTTCCCTAGAAAAGCAGTGGTGTGTGGGGAGATGCTCTGCATGTGTGTGTCCTGTTCTTGAACCATTCAAGTGGACATGATGATTAAGAGGTGACTTTGGTGGAGTTCTGAGTAATCATAACATAAAAATGATAAAGTACCGTATAGTACAGTAAACAGCCCTGTGCTGGGTCTCTCTGCACAGGTGGATTTGCTGCTGTGGTCACCACCCCTCTGGATGTGGCCAAAACAAGAATCATGTTGGCGAAGGTAAGCGGTGAAATAACGTCAGGGAGACACTGCAGACACTGCCATCTGCCAGCGCCGGGGCTGGTGTGTACTGATGTGAGTGCAGTGGGCACGCGTCCTGCACGGCAGCCGCGTGCCGCCCGTGGGCGGAGGAAGCGCGAGGGCAGGGCCGTCCCTGTCGCTGCGGCCAGTGTCTGCGGCGCTCTGCTCGGCAGCGTCACTCTCAGCTGCGTGGAGTGAGCAAGGGGCCTGGCCGGGCCTCTGCCTGGTCACATGCGTTCAGGTCACATGCTTTCGCACCGGCTGGTGGCCTTTCGACCTGAGGCTCAGCGGAGGGGGCTCGGGACACAGGCCTGGCCTTAACTGGTGAATGAGCACCGCTGTCCGATTGTTAAAACTTCTCATTGGAAAGAAAAATTGTTTTTTAAAAAAGCTACAGACTTCAGGGATGCCATACATACAGTATATCTGTACTAAAACAATAAAAGTAAAGAGTCGAACCCTTGTGGGAAAGCGGAACAAATGAGGGCAGAACTCTGTGAGTGGCCAAACCTAAGACTGCCAGCCCTGTTTACGTTGAGCACGGTGCCCTTTACTAAATGCTCGTTGGCCGCGCGGGTGTGTTTCATCGGTGTGCCATTCACACTGAGTGCCCCATTCTTCCCGGGGAACTGACCTTGCTCTCAGGTTTTCCTGACCAGTGGTTGTGGTGAGCTGCCGGCTGAGCCCGGAGCCGAGCAGTGTGGGCCCTCAGCACGGCCTGTGGGTGCGACTGAGCGCTCCTGGTCTAGCAAGATCCGGGGTCCCGACTCCCCAGAAACCCCCTCCATTCGAAACTGTCCTAGATGAGGGGAGTAGGGAGCCATGCACTGAGGGTGTCTGTGAGTTGACTCTCATAAGGTAACTGCTCTCTTGTCCTTCCACCAGGCCAGTTCCAGCACCGCGAGTGGGGACGTCCTCTCTGCCCTGCACGGGGTCTGGCGGACGCAGGGGCTGTCGGGGTAAGGATGCCCAGCCGGCCCTGCTCGCTGCTGGGCTGCAGCCCTGGGGAGCCAGGCTTCCTGTTATGAACTGCAGGGGCCCAGGGGAGCGAGGGGAGCATTGTCAGAAGGAAGCCTTTGTGGTCTGGGTACTTGCAGCTCTTACCAGCAGCGAGTTCCTTCAGGGAACACACTTCTGTGTTATCAGCTAAGTGCCCAGCCTTCAGCACTACGTTCTCGGCAGCTCTCCCTTCGAAATGTTATTTCAACATCGCTTTCACAACACAAACTTATAAAGCTGTCTGAACTTTGGGATCTGGACAGATACGTAAATTACGACGTTCTCTCTGGAATCATCTGCCAGGGGTTTTCCTGCGGCAGCAGAGCAGGGCTGCCTCGGGACGGGGTTGGACTGAGCCCAGTGACAGTCGGCTGACGAGGACGAGGGCAGGGGGTGCTCGTGGATCACAGATTTGATTGCAGCGCTGTGAGCACTTGGCAGGTTTGGGTTTCAGCCAGTTGATGGTTTGGGAGCCATTGAGTGCGTTGGTCGGGCCCAGGTAAGGTGTTTGGAGACCAGCCCCATCCTCTGTTCCCCGTTTCCTGCTGCAGTGTGCAGAGTGGGTAGTGGTGGTGCTGTGTGGACGGCGGCCGCTGCGGGGGCTGATGCTCCTGGGCGAGGGGAGGGTTCTGAGGCAGGACGGGGTTCCGCACAAGGGAGTGACGGGCACGGGAAGGGCAGAGCGGCTTCTCTGCCCCCGTGGCCTAGGGTGGCCCACACACGGGGAGAAACTGAGAACCTGGCTGCTCAGAGCTGAGGCGCACTGACTGGACCCCAGTTCCACACGAACACAGCTGGCCGGGCAGGGAGGGCCGGAGCAGCTCCGCTGGGAGCAGGTGACTCTGTTCAGGTAGTTTGGGCCACACCCATGGGGCAGGCCTTTTAGACCACAGTCAAGCTGCCGGAGTTCATGGTCTTATTCACTGTTTCATGTTAGATTCTATGGCACTTCTTGGTCAACCCTCTGCCCTTGACCTCAGCTCTGTGGATCTGGTGGTGAGCTGCAGCCCACCCACCTTTCTTGAGAAAGTGATGTGTAGCTGACAAGTGAACTGACTGGCAAAAGCTTGTAAAAATGCAACATCTGTGAACTGCAGCAAAGTGCCGTGCAGGAAGCGAGTGCTGGGCCGCGGCCTGGTCCTCTGCCGGGTGTTCCACGCGGCCCAGCTTCTCACGTAACAGTGAGACTTTCCATTAGCTCTCTAGTAATGTGATAAAAGACAATAAATAATTTGACAAAAGAATTGTAAAACAAAAAAAACAGGTAAAATAAGCAAAAAAACCCCTACAAATGTGTGCAGCTGTTCTGATGACAGGTCCTAGACATTCTCAGCCTTGACAGTGTCTGGGTCACTTCCTCGTCCAGTTTCCACACTCACAGCCTCTGTGGGCTGAGCACACCTGCCAGCTTCACCAGGCCCTCAGGCTGCCCAGCAGGTTCAGGTCCACAGCGCAGTGGGATGGGGCTGACCTCAGGAAGCGTAAAGGATGACACTTTGGTCCCTGATGCTGGTTCATTCCAAGTCCTGGCTCACATTTGGTTTCTTCTAAAACGGCCGCGCAATTTGTTCATCTCGGCCAGCAGCTGGAGGCCGCTGTCTGTCTGTCTGTCAGCGGTGGCCCTTGCCCTTGCCTGTGCCACGTGTGGAGTTGGCCAGCGCTGCCCTGCGCGCCCTCCGTGCGCCCGGCCCCACAGTGCTTCCAGTCTGCGCGCTTGTTCTGCTGCGCTCGCTCTGAGCAGCTCGCTCTGCGCAAGTCTGCCTCAGAGTTGGATTGGGGCACTCACTGTACAGATTACTTGACTTTAAGGTTGTAATTATGTTGAATGATTCAACTGTCATCTGGTGAAACCATAAACTGCTTCCATCTCCCACTTGCTGGGAGGAGCTGAGCTGATTAGCAGCAAAGGCTGAACCAAGACACTGGCTTTTTTTATTTTTTTAAAGAATTAATTTTTATTACAGATGTTTCTCCTTTTTCCCCACTGATTCCCCCCTCCCCGCCCCTCCCCTCCCTGCCCCCAGCTTTGTTGTCATGTTCATTGTTCATGCATACATGCGTATAAGTTCTGTGGTTTGTCTCTCCCCCACCACCCCCTATTCTGGGGCTTGTCAGTCTATACCCCACTTCCACATCTCTGGGACTACCCCATTCCTCAGACTGTTAGGTTCATTATATTCCACAAATAAGTGAGATCATATAATACTTGTCTTTCTCTGTTTGGCTTGTTTCAGGTCCCTCCATGTCGTCTCAAAGGATAAGAGATCTTTCTTTCTCATAGCTGCATAGTACTCCATTGTGTATATGTACCACTGCTTTTTTATCCATTCGTCTACTGATCGACATTTGGACTGTATCCAGATCTTAAGTATTGTAAATAGTACTGCTACGAACATGGGGGTACATATAATCTTTCTGATTGGTGTTTCAGGCTTCTTAGGGTATATTCCTAGAAGTGGGATCACTGGGTCAAATGGCAGTTCAATTTTTAATATTTTGAGGTAACACCATATTGTTTTCCATAGTGGCTGCACCAGTCTGCATTCCCACCAGCAGTGTACTAGAGTCCCCTTTTCTCCACACCCTCGCCAACACTTGTTGTTTGATGATTTGTTGATGGCGGCCATTCTGACAGGTGTGAGGTGATACCTCATTGTTGTTTTAATTTGCAGCTTTCTGATGATCAGTGATGTTGAGCATTTCTTCATATGTCTCTTAGCTATTTGTATGTCCTGTTTGGAGAGGTATCTATTTAGTTCCTCTGCCCATTTTTCAATTGGGTTCTTTGCCTTCCGTTTGTTGAGTTGTATGAGCACTCTCTATATATTGGAAATTAACCCCTTATCTGATATATCATTGGCAATTATGCTCTCCCATACAGTGGGTTGCTTTTCCATTTTGATGATTGTATCTTTTGCTGTGCAGAAAGCTTTTGAGTTTGATGTAATCCCATGTGTTCATTTTCTCCTTTGTTTCTGTTGGCCTTAGGTGATGTATCAGTGAAAATTCTGCTGCGTATAATGTCTGAAATTTTGTTCCCTACAGTTTCTTCTAGGATTTTTATGGATTCATGACTCACATTTAAGTCTTTTATCCATTTTGAGTATATTCTTGTGTATGATGTAAGTTGATGGTCTAGTTTCATTTTTTGCATGTAGCTGTCCAATTTTCCCAACACCATTTATAAAAGAGGCTCTCTTTACTCCACTGTATGCTCTTGCCACCTTTGTCAAATATTAATTGAGCATATTGCCTTGGGTCTATTTCTGGGTTCTCTGTTCTGTTCCACTGGTCTATATGCCTGTTCTTGTTCCAGTACCAGACTGTTTTGATTACAGTGGCTTTGTAGTATAATTTGAAATCTGGTAATGTGATCCCTCCCACTTTGTTCTCCTTTTTCAATATTGCTGTGGCTATTGGAGGTCTTTTTGGTTTCATATGAACTTTTGAAGTATTTGTTCTAGTTCTGTGAAGGATGTCGTTGGTATTTGAATGGGGATTTCATTGAATCTATAGATTGCTATGGGTAGTATGGACATTTTAATGATGTTAATTCTTCCAGTCCATGAACAAGGTATGTGTTTCCACTTTTTTATATCTTCTTCTAGTTGTTTTTTCAATGACCTTCAATGACCTGCGAATAGGTCCTTTATTTCTTTGGTTAAGTTTATTCCTAGGTATCTTAATTTTTTTGCCACGATGGTAAATGGGATTGTTTTCTTAGTTTCTCTTTCTGTGAGTTCATTATTGGTGTATAAGAATGCCACCGATTTCTTGACGTTAACTTTCTATCTTGCTACTTTGCCAAATTCATTTAAGTCTAGTAAATTTTTTATGGAATCTTTGGTGTTTTCTATGTATAGTATCATGTCATCTGCGAATAATGACAGTTTCACTTCCTACTTTCCAATTTGGATCCCATTTATTTTTTCTTCCTGTCTGATTGCTGTGGCTAAGATTTCCAGTACTATGTTAAATAAGAGTGGCGAAAGTGGACATCCCTGTCTTGTTCCTGTTCTGAAGGGGAATGCTTTTAATTTTTGCCCATTGAGTATGATGTTGGCTGTAGGTCTTTCATATGTGGCCTTTATTACGTTGAGATATGATCCCTCTATTCCCAGATTGCTGAGCATTTTTATCGAAATGGTTGCTGGATTTTGTCAAATGCTTTTTCACCATCTATTGATATGATCATATGATTTTTATCTTTCATTTTGTTTATGTGGTGTATCACATTTATTGATTTGGAAATATTGTACCTGCCTTGCATCCCTGGGATGAATCCCTCTTGGTCATGGTGAATAATTTTTTTGATGTATTGCTGGATTCGATTTGCTAGTATTTTGTTCAGGATTTTGGCATCTATGTTCATCAGGGATATTGGCCTGTAGTTTTCTTTCTTTGTAGTGTCTTTTTCTGGTTTTGGAATTAGAATTATGCTGGCCTCATAAAACGAGTTTGGAAGTCTTCCTTCTTGAATTTTTTGAAATAGTTTAAGGAGAATGGGTGTTAGTTCTTTTTTGAATGTTCGGTAAAACTCCCCCGTGAAGTCATCTGGGCCTGGGCTTTTGTTTGCTGGGAGAGTCTTAATTACATCTTCAATTTCTTTAGTTGTTACTGGTCTGTTCAAGTTTTGTATCTCTTCCCAGTTCAGTTTTGGGAGACTGTGTGTTTCTAGAAATTTGTCCATTTCACTTAGATTGTCAAATTTGTTGCCGTACAATTGTTCATAATATTTGTTAACAATCCTTTGTATTTCTGTGGTGTTGGTTATTATTTGTCCTCTTTCATTTCTGATTTTGTGTATTTGGGTTCTCTCTCTCTCTGTTTCTCGGTGAGGCTAGCTAAGTGTCCATCAATCCTGTTTATCTTTTCAAAGAACCAGCTCTTTGTTTCATTGATCCTTTGAATTGTTTTCTTGGTCTCTATGTCATTTATTTCTGATCTGATCTTTACTATTTCCTTCCTTCTACTTGCTCTGGGGTTTTCTTTTAGTTTGCTTTCTAGTTCTTTAAGTTGTGAGGTTAGATAGTGTATTAGAAATTTTTCTTGCTTCTTGAGGTAGGCCTGTAGTGCTATAAACTTCCCTCTCAGAACTGCTTTCACTGCATCCCACTGATTTTCTGTTGTTGTATGTTCATTTTCATTGGTTTCCAGGAAATTTTTAATTTCTTCTTTGATCTCCTTGGTAACCCATTCATTGTTCAATAACATGCTATTTATCCTCCATGTATTCAAATATCCTTGCATGTTCTTGTTGCAATTGATTTCTAGTTCCATGCCATTGTGATCTGAGAAGATGCTTGATATGATTTCAGTCTTCTTGAACTTGTGGAGACTTAGTTTGTGCCCTAACATGTGGTCTATCTTTGAGAATGTCCCGTGTACACTTGAGAAGAATGTGAATTTTGCAGTTTTGGGGTGTAATTCTCTATAGATATCTATTAAATCTATTTGATCTAGCGCTTTATTTAGAGTCTCTGTTTCCTTGTTAATTTTTTGTCTAGAGGATCTATCCAGTGATGTCAGCGGGGTGTTGAAGTCCCCTGCTATGATTGTATTGCTGTTGATTTCTCCTTTGATGTCCTCCAGAAGATTTTTAATATGTTGGTGCTCCCATGTTGGGTGCATATATGTTTACCAAGGTTATATCTTCCTGTTGGATAGATCCTTTCAATATTATGTAGTGGTCTTCTTTGTCTCTAGTTATGGCCTTCATTTTGAAATCTATTTGATCAGATATGAGTATTGCTACCCCAGCTTTTTTTTGCTTTCCGTTTGCTTGAAAGATTTTTTTCCATTCCTTCTCTTTCAACCTATGGGAGTCTTTTGCTGTGAGGTGGGTCTCTTGTAAACAACATATATGTGAACCTTGCTTTCTTTCTTTTTTTATCCTCACCCGAGGACATTTTTCCATTTTTTGTTCAGATAGAGTGGGAGGGAGAGGAAGAGAGAGAGGGAAACATCGACGTGAAAGAGACACATCGAGTGGCTGCCACCTGCGTGACCAACCAGGGCCATGGACAAACTACAACCGAGGTACGTGCCCTTAGCGGGAACTGAACCCGGGTGTCTCTGGATCGCAGGCTGACGCTCTAACCACTGAGCCAAACTGGCCAGGGCGAGTCATGCTTTCTTATCCAGTCAGGTAATCTGTGTCTTTTTATCGGAGCATTCAACCATTCACATTTAAGGTGATAATTGATATGTACTTATTTAGTACCACTTTTGTTTACTGTGGTTCTATTTTTTTTCCTATTTCTCCTGCTAATTACAGCAGTCCTTTTAGCATATCTTGCAGTGCTGGTTTGGTGCTAATATATTCCTTTCGCCTTTTTTTTGTCTGGGAAGCTCTTTATTTGACCTTCTATTTTGAATGATAGCCTTGCTGGATATAGTAGTCTTGGATTCAGATTTTTGTTTTTCATGACCTTGATTACTTCATGCCATTACCTTCTGGCGTGTAGTGTTTATGTTGAGAAGTCAGCTGAGAGCCTTATGGGGTTTCCTTTGTAGGTAACTGTTGCTTCTCTCTTGCTGCCTTTAGGATTCTCTCTGTCTTTAGTTTTTGGCATTTTAATTACTGTGTGTCTTGGTGTGGGCCTGTTTGGGTTCTTACTTGGGGCTCTCCGTGCTTCTTGAACTTGAATACCTTCTTCCTTCACCAGGTTAGGAAAGTTTTCTGTTACTATTTCTTCAAATATATTCTCTAATCCTTGCCCATTATCTTCCGCTTCGGGGACTCCTATAATGCGAATGTTATTACGTTTCCAGTTGTCCCACAGTTCTCTTAAGCTGTCTTCCTGTTTTTTGTTTTTTCCTTTTGGTTTTCTGATTGGTTGATTTTTTTCTATCCTGACTTCTAATTCACTGATCCAGTCCTCAGCTTCCTCTACTCTGCTGGTTACTCTTTCCAATGTGTTCTTAATTTCTGCTATGTCATTCTTCATTTCCACTTGGTTGGTTTTCAATGTTTCTCTATCTTTACTCATGGTCTTGATGTCCTTACTCATGCTGTTGAGCTTCCTCTAGATCATGGATCTGAACTCTACCTCTGATAATTTGCTTAGCTGCATTTCATTTATCTCATCTTCGTTAGAGTTCTCTTGTTCTTTCATTTGGGATTTGTTTCTTTGTTTCACCATTTTGGCTATCTCAGTGGGTTTTGGAGCCTGCCACATTTTCCCTGTGGGTGTTGGTGTTCTGCTGTTTGTGGCTCCCTCTACTGGGTTTGGGTGAGCCTGGGTGGGCCCACGTTAACCACCACCATCAAGTCTTACTTTCCTGGGTAGATTTGCAAGCCCAGAAAAGGTTCAGTTATCCTCTAGCTTCTTCCTGGAGGCTGGTAGTCTCAGTTACTCAGTGCCTTGGAATGTAGCTCTGGTGTTCTGCTTAAGAGGATTTCCAGAGGGTGGGATAGATGCTGATTGTTAATGAGCCTCAATTTGCATTTCTTTACCTCACCTGGGAAAGGTTGAATCTCCGGGGGGGGGGGGGGGTGGCGCTGCTGCTTTTCTCCGCAGCTTGGGGAAGGAGCACACTGGCCATTGTCCTTTGTGGCCACAACTCAGCAAAAACTCTGAGTACCCTTCAAATACTAGGTGTCCCCACAGAGTTCCAGCCCAGTCTGCCCTCCCTCTGCCATAGCCCCCAGGTGAGTGGCTGTGCCTATTTTAGCGCCTTGTCCTGGCTCTTTGTGCTGTGGAGCGGGCTTGGTCTTTATTCCCCAAGGATACTGCTCACATCTAAGACTGCTGCTGTCTGTGGGCTCCCAGCCCTCCACCCTCTTGCGCCTCTGGAGATCCTACCAGTGTCCCTGGTTATATGGTCCTGTCTTGCTGCTTTTCTGTTGCTTTTTTCCGAGGATTTATCTTTATTTTAGTTGTAATTCCCGTTTGGTCCTGGGAGATCGTCTGCGTAGCCTCTATTCAGTCCGCCTCCATTTTCGCATTCTCTAAGCCTTTCTTGTATGCAGCTGGGTCACCCAGGTCTCTCTGGTGCCCCTACACCTTGCCGGTCCCGCAGGTAAACTGGATTGCACAGTCCCCACTGGGTGGCACAGGCCTCTCTGATGCTTCAGCACCCCGCAGGTCCCGAGGGTAACTCAAGACTCTGGCTTTAGAGTGAAGTCAGAGAGAAGGGTGCAGGGAGGTGGGCCTGTTCCTCAGGCCAGGACACAGTGGCCTCCGAGTGGTGACTTGCAGGTCTCTGTGCTCACCAACCACCTCATGCAGAAACAATGTGCATGTTGCTGAGATGACCAGCTTTGTCCTTACAAGTGTAGTTTGGTCCTGCTACAGTTTTCACGGTGATCTCTAGACAAGAAACAGGTTCTAATTTCATCTGTAGTATTTTACTGGATGATCTAAATCCCTATTTAATTAAAATAAGGACCCCTGAACACTACCTTGAAGCCTGCTTTCTGCACAAACTCCTGTTGACATAACTGACCTTTTTCAGGTTTCTTCCCTAGATCTGCTCTTTACCTCGTAAATCCACTTACTTTGTGACTCTTTTTATTTATTTAAATTCCTCACCTGAGGACATTTTCCCATTTTTTTATTCTGATAGAGAGAGAGAGAGAGAGGGAGAGAGAGAGAGAAACATCGACGTGAAAGGGACACATCGAGTGGGTGCCACCTGCACGATCCAACCAGGGCCGGGGACAAACTGCAACCAAGGTACATGCCCTTAGCGGGAACTGAACCCAGGTCTCTCTGGTCCATAGGCCGATGCTCTAACTGCTGAGTCAAACCGGCCAGGGCGACTTTGTGACTCGTTTTGCTTACAAACTAATACTCTTGGTTTAAAAAAAAGTTCCGTTATTCCAGAAATGCAGGCAGGGAATGTCCTGTGACCCTGCGCTCCAGGGACAGTGTGAGGTGCGTGCCTGCCATGACGGTGCACGTGCGGCCGTGACCCATGCTGCTTTGGGACTGGGCTTCTCTCAGGCCCCGCTGTGTGTGCTCTCCGTGTTGGTCTGTCCCGCCCACCTCGTTCTCAGCACCGCAAGGTTTCCCCGCGTGTGGACTGTACTAGAATCCATGCAACTAGAGGGAGTTCTTTGCAGTTTATTATTTTTTAAAATTTTTTATCAGCAATGCCACAATGACCATCCTTTGAATCAATACCTTTGCATAGCTATGGGAGGATTTTAAAGAATGAATCCCCGGTTTACATCCTGGTAACATTGTGTTTTGCTTTGCATTTCCTCAATTATTCCAAAGTTGCAACTGTGACAGTGACTCATCTTCTGAGGTGCCTGGGGACTGAGCCTGCTACTCCCCTGCCAGGCATAGCCCGTTCGCCTTTCTTCTCCATCAGAGGCAAAAGAAAACGGAATCCATGGAGATCCGTCTCCTGCTGGGCACCCCATCCATGGGTCTCTAGGGACAGGAACGTGCCCGAGTCATGGAGCCATGTGACATCGCCGACACCCAGACCCCACGGCTTCCTTGATAAGGAGTCAGGTCTATCATCTGTAAAAGGCAGAAATGGCCTTAAGTTTTGAACAGGACTGTTGTGAGGGCAGGGTTACTACTTCTTGACTAATCATTTGACTTAATCGTGAGTGCTCACAAGCCGTTCGGTATGTAGCCACTTTTGCCAACAAACAGCTGGGCTCAGACCTCAGCAAATCTACTGGGGAATAATTCGGTGCCATTAAAAGGCACTTGAAGGAGTGGATGGGGTTCGATCAGCATGCTGTTCAGTAGAGCAAACTGTGGGTGTTGGAATTTAACCTTTTTTACACACTATTTTTGAAAGCTCTCTTTTGCTTCTCCCCTAGATTATTTGCAGGTGTCTTCCCTCGAGTGGCAGCAATCAGTCTGGGAGGTTTCATCTTTCTTGGTGCTTACGATCAAACGCACAGCTTGCTGTTGGAACTCGGCAAAGAGAGCCCATGAATCACGCCCACATCCCCTCGTCCAGGAGGGGCCTGCTGTGAGCGTGTCCCTCCAGGCCAGCCGGCTCGGCCCTCCGAGGGAGCCCAGCTCTGCAGATGGCACAGGAGCGCGTGCCCCTGCTGCGGCCGGCTGGGCTGTCAGCATTCTGCCAGGGCGCTGAGAGCAAGCATGGCAGCGCTGTGGACGCCTTTCTCAGAACTCCTTAATAAACATGCTCAGGGATGCTGAGTCCAGGCCCCTCAGAGTTTTCTTTGATTGTATCTGATCTTTGGTTTCCTGCCACCGGATAGCAGGTTCTATGGATGGCAGAGATGGGTCTTCTTTTAGAATGGCTCAATGGGGGAAAGGACGGGACAGGAAACAGTTGTGCACGTGAGCTCATTATTACTGCGTAAGCTTGCAGGTCTGTTTAAAAAGAATGACCCTGTACAGGTACATGTGAGCTGGGTGACCAGGCTGTTCTTGATGACCCTCAGATTCAGCCTGTAAAAACACACAATTTTGTCTACCGAGAGCGTCCCAGCCCACATGGTGGATGCAAACGAACACGCAGCTCTGGCCAGCTGGGCCCAGGGGCGGCGTGCAGGAGGGCCCCGGGGGCGGCGTGCAGGAGGGCCCCGGGGGCGGCGTGCAGGGGGGCCCCGGGGGCGGCGTGCAGGGGGGCCCCGGGGGCGGCGTGCAGGGGGTCCCGGGGGCGGCGTGCAGGGGGTCCCGGGGCGGCGTGCAGGGGGTCCCGGGGCGGCGTGCAGGGGGGCCCCGGGGCGGCGTGCAGGGGGGCCCCGGGGGCGGCGTGCAGGGGGGCCCCGGGGGCGGCGTGCAGGGGGGGTCCCGGGGGCGGCGTGCAGGGGGGGCCCCGGGGGCGGCGTGCAGGGGGGGTCCCGGGGGCGGCGTGCAGGAGGCGCCCAGGGGCCTTGGAGGCAACTGGGCCACACTCAGTGCTCCTCTGCTTCAGGCGAAATGAGGGGCTGGGCCAGCTTCACAATGTTATTTCTTGGTTCCTAACAGTAAAAGCTTGGCCTGAAGTCTCAAGTGCAACACAGGAAAGAGAGGGGATGACAGGGGAAGGTCACCATTTTAGAGCTTAGCTGATAAGCCCTGGGTGTTAGGAAAACCCGGATCTCAGGACCGGGTGTGCCGTGTTTTCCCTGGAGCTACGGTACACCATTCCGCTTCGCCTACGCCAAGAACTGATTTGTTTTCTTCTTTTTTTGAGAAAAAAAAGTAAAGGCAGAAGGACTGCATTTGTCGGGCACTGCAGAGCGAAAGGGGGAGGTGCTGGCCGAGGGCGCGTGGAAGCAGCCACACGAGCGCGCACGAGTGAGCCTTTATTAAAGACACTCCGCTGCCATGTTAGACACTTCAGTATTTTACACGTTTTCAATGTACACTGTACCAAAATTTCTATAAATAAATAACTTTGTACATGAAAGTAATACTTCCTCTTTCACATTGCCTCTCAGAAGCAGCAAATTCACATGTTGTGGAAGTAACATTAATCGTTAACTGTTGAGAACACAATTCTAATGTGCTCACCTCTGGAGCAGTGATGACACCTGAAGGCACATTTCACACGGGAGCCGTCGTTCAGTACCTGCCTTCGGCTTCTTGGCTAAAGGACCTTGCTTTCCGGGCTTCTAAGGACCTTGTTAGTTTCCATGTATTTTTCCTGAAATACCCATTGGCACCCACGAGATGGTCAGCTACAGTCTCGAAAGTGCAAATACGCCAGAACCCAAGTCCAGGGCTGAAACTTGCAAGTCCGAGCCTGGGTTCGTCCGTGCGAGGGAAGGTCGCGGCCAGGGCTGCTCCAGACCCTCAGCAGATAAGCTGGTCCTGAAAAGAAGGACTTCAACCTTTTTCTCCCTGCACACCAATGTAATTTAATTATTATTGGCAGAACTAAAGCCTCACTATTGAAAAATCCACAGGTACCAACAGCAGCAGCTTCTGTCTTATTAGAAAGCCTCAAATGACAATCAGATGATACTAAGACCACATTTGCTCTTATCAAAGAAGAAAGAAAGGCTTATTTGTTCAGACCAAATGCTTGTGGTGAATTAACAATCCCCATCATGTTGTTAAATAAATAAACCCATGAGAAAGGTCACTCAGTGCAGAGGGACCTGCCGCCCGCAGGCCAGGCCCCAGGAGCCTGCTGCAGGCGCACCCGCACGTGAGCCACGCGGATGTGAAGTGACTTGCGCTGCAGACCAAGTCTCTGCCTATAAGCACCCTGGGTGTGTCCTACCATGTGTGGTACACGTCTAAGGACTCTCCATCCTTCCCACCCACCACTCCTGGGAGCAGATGTGGTTTTAGCTTCTATGAATTCCATCCATGCATTAAGGCACCAGCACTATCCCCTCTTCCAAAATTAAACAGCAACCTGCTATGAAAAATAATATTGTCAAAATTGTACAATTTTTTTCTGTTAACCATGCAATAAAGATTAAAATAGCCTCTGTAAAAGATATATAATATATATGAAATCTCTGAAAACTCTTATGTACAATGGTATCAAATACTTTTCTGCCGTTTGCACACAATAGCCTCTTGCATCCTGCGCTTCAGCTGTAAGTCCTCCTACTGACACTCCACACGGGGTCAGGACTGCAGATCGGACACGGGCCCCCTCAGCCCCTCCCACCTCTCCCCTCCCGCGGCCACGGGGAGGTGGGCGGGGCCTAGACCCGCGGTGCAAACAGCAGCGGCCCAGTCCGCGTGCCGGGGAGCTGTCCTGTCAGTGGTGTGGACTCGGGACGGGAGTCACAGGCTCTGGGGAGGTGTCCATTGGAAAGGAGCAAGTACCGGCCTTCGCTGCGGGTGTCGGGCAAGCCCGAGGGGGCGCGTGCGCGCTCAGAACTGCCGGGAGCCAGGGCGCAGTCCGGCTCGCACAGCCTTGCTAACGTCCAGGAAGAGGCCCCTGCGGAGAGGAGAGGGGACATCAGGCCCGTTGGCCTGGCTGGGTCTGCGCTGCCCCCAGCGGCTGGCGGCTTCTGGGGAGACAGGAAACATTTACCTTCTCCATCTGGAGGTGCCCCTGGCGGCTGCGTCCAGGATGTCGGCATTCTGTCGTGGTTACTGGGGTAGAGGGACCCCCCGTCCTCGGGGGGAGCCCCGCCGGTAGCCCCACTGTTCCGAGGCGGAGAAGGCTCCTGGGCACTCGGGCTGGGCTCCTGGCTGCTGCGGGCCCCCGGCTGTGCCCTGTCTCTGGGCGTGGGCTGGGGGCAGGAGGCGTGTTCCGTGGAGTCACTGTCCACACCAGTGCTGCTCTCACTGTGCACGACCGGGCCACTGTGCTCTGCAAGACACGGCCAGGCCGTCAGATCCACCGAGCCCAGCCCCCCGCTGCTGCTCCGGCACCGCGACCCCTCGCCCCGCACTGCTCAGGACGAGGGCTGGGCAAACACCCCGAGGAGCAGGCGCTTCCGTTTCTCTGCTGCAGATCAATTTCTTCACCAGACGCTGGCCACATGAAGAACCCCATTTGAGTGGGACCCCATGCAGTAGGGGGTCTCCCAACAATTAGAAATGGAGCCTCCCAAGAGCCCTGGTGAAAAGGTCCTTTTGTCTGGGCCTTGCCCTTTACTTAAGTTGCTTATTAATCTGGAAAGTTCATGCCCAGGCTGACCACACCATAGGTTTATTTGGGAGACATCCTACTTGACCCCAGAGAGCCAGGCACCACAGTGCTTCTGTTTAGATACTGAATACCCAATTCTGAGATAGTCTTAGACCAGTAATGTCTCCCCTTTTCATTAATGAGGTCAACCCAGATGTGGATTTCAGTAACTACTTTTCCTGATGCAGCATCTTATACCTGTCTCCTGTGGGCCAGGCGGGCCATCAGCTTTCTCCGCCGCTCTCCACGGCTCCTTGCTGCACCCAACACAGAGCCTGGGCTGCCGGCACAGGACGCCGTGGGCATCCACTTCGGGGAAGAGGCCTGCGTTTCTCGGACAGACACCTGCAACAGAGTCCCACACCGTTGGCGATGCCAGGCTTCACGCTGCAGAGCCTTAGGGAAAGGGTGGGCAAGGATGCTAGAAGGGAGTCGTTTCTCAATGTTCTCTGGAGTGGGGGCCCACAGGTCTGCTTTCTAAGACTGCCTTCCCAGTAGGGAGGGAGTCCCTGGGGGGGTGCACTTGCCCTGAGCACATGCTTCTCCCCAGGAAGCAGCTCACCCTTGAGAGCTACTGAGCATGAGAGGAGCCAAGTCTCCGCAGAGATGCTAAGACCAACACAGAGACTTCCTGGGGATGGTTTTCAACTTGGCAGAACTTGCACAGGGAGGTCCAAACAGGCTTGAGTCACCAGACTCCCAGGTCAAACGTGCTCGACGTAATACCATGTCCCTGCCCTGGCAAGGGCTAGAGGCCTTACCATTGTTCTCGACGTGCCCGTTGGCCTGATGACCACCCTCAGTCCTGAGCAAGGTCTCCTGTCGGTCAGAGAGGGTCCCCTGAGAGGACAGGCAGCTCGGGACATCTGGAGGCACAACGGTCTCATCTGCAAAGAGACAGGACAGTCACCCACCAGGTGTCCCAGCCCTCTGTGGTGACAGGGAATGCAGACAGACACATACTGGGTCCCCCAATGGCAGCTGTCAAGGCCGTGCAGACTGGGGAGTCTTGTACGTGGGGTGTAAGAAGTGTGGTGATCAGATGCCCAAGGGCGCAAAAGACCGACAGCGTGATGGGAAGAGACAGCCGGTCTGGACCGCTGAGCTTCAATGTCACTGACTTTCAGCTTCCAGGAATTTAACCAGACACAATGCTGAGCCACTGCATCCACAGCCCCCATGTGGCAGCAGCACTGGCCACGGATGCCCGAGTCACCAGAGTTCATAATGCATGAGAGTGTGTGAGTGTGTGTATTTTTTTATCCTCACCTGAGGACATTTTTCTATTTTTTGTTCAGATAGAGTGGGAGGGAGAGAGAGCGAAACATTGACATGAAAGGGACCGATTGAGTGGCTGCCACCGTGTGACCCAACCAGGGCTGGGGATAAACTGCAACCCAGGTACATGCCCTCAGTGGGAACCGAACCCGGGACTCTCTGGACCGCCGGCCAACGCTCTAACTGCTGAGCCAAACCGGCCAGGGCCATGACGCATGTGTATTTGATGTTAAAGTCCTGGAAGCTGAAATTCAGCGACACTGAAGATCAGCGGTCCAGAACGGCTCCGCGTTCCCCAAGGCCCTGCAGGCTTAAATCCACAGAAATCCCTGGACCAGCCTCTGCGCCGGCCCCCTTCCCAGGGCCCCTGCTCTCCTCCCCGAACAGACTTGGCCGGCAGCGGGCACCTGTGTTGGTGACGCTGTACTCCTCACTCTTCCTCCTGGTCTGGTAGATGATGCACACCCAGACCAGGGACGTCAGGACCACGCTGCACACCACAGCGATGGTGAAGATGCCCACGGTGGTCCCGTCCTTCCTGCAGCCAGGGCTGGGCAGCACACGCAGCTGGCTGTGCGCCCGCTCTGTGCCCAGGGCGTTGGACATCTCGCAGGTGTACTGGCCCGCGTCCTCCGCCACCACGTTCTGCACCACGAGCAGCTGGCTGCCGGGCGTGAAGTGGTGCCGCGCGCTGAGGCCCAGGGGCCGGTCCCCCTTGAGCCAGGTGATGCGGGGCGGGGGGCTCCCGGCTGCCTTGCACTGCAGCGCCACCGTTTCCCCCGCCGACACCACGCGGTCTTCCAGAGGCACCGCCAGCGACGGGGTTTCTGCAAGGCAGAGGGGTCTGACGGTCACTCTGTGGCCTCAGTGGTTCTGGACAAAGACAACCCACCCATTGGGGAAGGGCCACGGGACCTGCATCAGAGGGACAAAGCTTCCAGAAGCCCTTCTAACGCCGTCACGCCCAGGCTGGCGGATGCGCCAGGAGCACGGACTCGTGCCTGTGCCCCGCGGGCCTGTCTCCACCCTGCCCGGCACCGTTCAGACACTTATCTATGTGTTTTATACCTCAGCCCACTTTGTAAGGGATGGAACCACCTGTTCAAAAAACAATCTTAGATGGTGACCTAAAGGCCAATGTGGAGACCCCACCACTCTGCCCCCCTTGCGCCCACAGATCAGGTTGAGGACCCCAACTCCTGGGATCTGTGCTAGTTGGGGAGCCTGTCTCACACACTCGCGTGCCGCAGGCGGACCTAGGACAGTCAGGGTGGCATTCGCCGACACGGAGCCGGCCGAGTTCTGGGCGGTGCAGCTGTACACGCCCATGTCGCCCAGCTTCACGTCCGTGATGAAGAACACGTCGTCGTCAGGCATGACGTGCATGCGGCGCTCGCGGGCCGCAGGGAAGTCGGTGCCGCCGTCCTTCTGCCAGGCTATCTGGGGGTTGGGGTGGCCAGTGGCAGCGCACTCGAGGCGAGCCATGGTGCCCGTCCGGATGGCGATGTCGTGGGGCGTTTTGGTGAATGACGGCAGCACTGAAACACAATCAGGTCGGGTTACGAGAAAATAGACACAGAGGCCAGAACAGCCCCCCTTCCCCCGTGTCTGGGTGCCAGCTCCCCACCCTCGTGCCAAGGTCTGCATGCCCCCACTACTGCCACCTCTGAATGAGCAGCACCAGGTCCCCAAGGTTGCCCAGCTGCTTGTGGCCACCATGAGCGTCTCCATCAGTCTCCTGTACCTCCGAGAGGGCGACACCCCACACGCAGGCTTCCAGTGAGACCTGTCCTCTGCACCCCTCACACGCAATCAGCCTGTACCGGGACACCCGTAAGAGCCAGGCCGGTGCCTGCCCACCGTACAGACCAGCAGGAGAGCCTTGGCCACGAACTCTGCTCCAGCAAGAGGCAATCAGGGAGTGTGAGGCGCCCGCCTGGAGAGCCGTCGAGGGACGGCGGCTGCGTCACTGCGCACACAGCTGAAAGCATTCACCCCACTCCCCCAGGTACCTGCACACACTGCTAAGCACCCAGCCACAGGCTCCACCAAGGCTGCGCTGGGGGAGGGTCCAACGGCTCACTGAGTTTTTGAGACACAATAAGAACTCCCTCAGAAAAGCCAAGAAAACCAGCCCTGGTGTGGTGAAGGGTATGTTCTTCTGTGGTCGGTAAGGGCCTAAGGACATACTGGTTCCAGTATTTTTTTTTGACTCCTCACCTGAAGATATTTTTCCATTTATCTTCAGAAAGAGTGGGAGGCAGGGAGAAAGAGGCGGGGAGGCAGACATCATCGTGAGGGACACATCGACTGGTTGCCTCCAGCATGACCTGACCTGGGCCAGGGACGAACCGCAACCAAGGTACGTGCCCTTGGCTGGAATCGAACCCGCCGACTCCTTGGTCCGCGGGCCGACGCTCTAACCGCTGAGCCAAAGTGGCCAGGGCGGTTCCAGTACTTTTTAATGAGAGGTTTATAATCAGGAAAATCTCGTTAGGTTATGGGGGTGCGGTGACTAACTCCTCCTGCTCCGAACTCACTACAATGAACAGCAGTCCTGAAGAATCCACATGGAAAAGCTCTAACGCTGTGCACAGTAAACATCCTTGGCGCACACCCGCACACATGCCCGCACACGCCCGGCACACCTGGCACACACTTGCACATGCCCATACACACCGGCACACACCCACACACCTGGCACATGCCCAGCACACACCTGCACACATCCATATACACCCAGCACACACCCACACATGCCCATACACACTGGCACACACCCACACACACCTGGCACATGCCCAGCACACAACCTGTACACAACCATATACACCCGGCACACACCCACACATACCTGGCACATGCCCACACACACCTGGCACACACCCACACACGCCCAGCACACACCCAGCACATGCCCACACATACCTGGCACACACCCTGCACACGCCCACACACACACCTGCACACGCCTACACACACCTGGCACACACCTGCACACGCCCACACACACCCGGCACACACCTGCACACGCCCGGCACACCCACAGAACCCAGCGCCTGAGGGCCAGCATTCACACTGCCTTGCACTCCACAGCCTCTGGGCGGGGCACGGGCTCCTACCGCTGACTCACTTGCCTCCCCGGGCTGGCCTCTGGCTCCGAGGCTGTGGTTCATGGCCTCTTGGATCTGAATACCTGACATCTTGGTTTACAGAGGATAATAAAATGGATTCAATACAAGGCTTGGTTGGGTCCACAATCTCACTTAACATAATAACGGGGTAAAAGTTATTTTACCCCCAAAACAAAGACTCCACTAAGAATAACCCTTCAATCTTCAAAACTTGCTGTGGGGCCAACCCAGGACTGCGGATGACCCGTGTCTGCTGCCTCGGTCCTCCCCAGGGTTGCCAGAACGGTGCGTGGGGGCCGGCAGCGCCTCCGTACCATTCACAGTGAGCCTGGCCTTGTGCGAGTAGGTGGAGCCAAAGTGGTTGGTGATGACGCACTGGTAGCGGCCCTCGTGCCCGAAGGTGACGTGGCGGAGGTGCAGGATGGTGGTGTACTCCATCACCTCCCCATCCTGTGCCCGGACATGGGCAAAGTTCTCCATGTCAGCGTTGGCCAGGACCTCGTTGTCCTTCTTCCAGGCGAAGGTCATGGGGGAGCTGCTGCTGCTGGCTGCTGAGCACGTGAACCGGATGTCCTTGCCCACCACGGCCATGGTCGTCTCTGGCTGGGTGATAATCTGTGGCTTTGGTAAGTCCTCTGCGGAGAGAAGAGCCACCTGTAAGCCACCCAGGCACTGAGGACACTGGAAGCAGCTGCTGTTTCAGATGCTCCAGATGACAAGGAACTGGGCCAGATGCAGCAGGAGTGTCCTCAGCTCCAGCCCCTACCAGAGGGACTCACACCCTGGACACCTGGCCTCAACCAGGTATAAACCCATGAGCAGTGAGCTCCCAGCCTGCACAGGCCGTGACTACAGATCAATCACTGTGGAGCGTTTTATGCCAAGTCCCATCCTGCTCTCCCCAGCTCCGTGGAATCCTTGACGCTCAGCAGCCTCGTAATCACCGAAGGGGTGGAATGGGTTTGGAGCTTCCCCCAAAGCCCCATCCTCAGGGCCTGTATTTATCTGACCTGATGCAGTTTGCCTGGCAGGGAAAGTTCTACCCTGAGGGCATCTGATGAACATCAATCAGCAGCCACGGCTGAGACAGTAACATCAGTTGGGGCCAACAGGAGGCTTTCCAAAAACCTAAAATGGAGTGTCAGGTGACTGTAATATTGAAAGTGGGCTTTGAAAAGGTCCTATCCCTCCCTGAGGGTCTCGAGACCTCACGCCTGTGCAGGGCTGTGCACGCCCAGCAAGGACCTGGGAGGGTCTTGACCCCTCCCCTGGAACTGGCCCTCACTCCAGGTGCAAACAGGACATGACGCCGGGCAAAGGACAGGAGACTCCGTGGCTGATGCGACTTACAGACTGTCCACTCATTAACTAGCCAGGGAGAGACTTCGGTGACTACACAGAACAGACTTTATAACATTTGTCCAAAAAAGTCACTAAACAAACTGCAATTAACAGAACAAGTCCTGAGGGAAGACAGAGGGTCACTGATTTACAGTTGCCATATTATTTTATTTTAAATGCTCAGTTTTCAACAAAAAACTACAAAACACACATAGAAACAGAAGAAAAAACAGTCAATAGGCAATGTCCTTAAAGAAACCCAGATCTTGGATTTACTAAAGAGAGACTGTAAATTGGCTTTATAAACGTTGTCCAACAAACTACAGGAAACCAGGTCTAAGAAAATTAAAGGATACGCAAATACTTTCCCACCAAATAAAGAATACCAATAAAGAAATATAAATCTTAAAGTGAACCAAATATAAGTTTTGGAGTTTAAAAGTACAGTAACTGAAATGAAAAATTCACTAGAAGCTGTTGTCAGAAGAAAGTCAGTGAACTTGAGACAGGTCAGTTGAGAAAATCCAGTCTGAGAAACAGAACAGAAGAAAATGAAGAAAAATGAAGACAGCCACAGAGACCTGTGGGGATAGCATTAAACATAATAATATGCAAATAATGGGAGTCTAAGAAGGAGAAAGAAAGAAAAGGAGCAGAAAGAGTATTTGAAGAAATAATGGTCCCAAACGTTCCATATTTGGTGAAAAACATGCATCTAAACATCTAAGAAGCTCAACAAACTCCAAATAGAGTAAATTCAGGGACCACACCCAGGTGCATCACAGTCAAGCTGTCAAAAGACAACGAATCTTCAAAGCAGCAAGAGAACAGCAAATCATCCCCTACAAGAGATCCTCAATAACAATAACGCTCATCTCTCCTCCGAAACCACGGAGGTCAGAGGCAGCAGGACGATATATTCAAAGTACTGAAAGAAAGAGAATGCCAAATAAGAATCCTATGTCCGGCAAAACCATCCTTTCAAAAATGAAGGCAAAATTAAAACATTCTCAGATTTAGAAATTAAAACAAAAACCTGACGCAATTCATTGCTTCCAGGCCCGCTTTACAAGAAATACTAAAGGAAACCATTTGGCCGAAATGAAAGGGTAGATGCCGAAAGGAGAAGACTCAAAAACGCTACAATTTGGGTGAAAGACGGAGCGTCACTACCAAGGTGGCGGCAGTGAGCGGGCACACGGGACTGCTCCGACACGGGACTGCTCCGACCCGGGACTGCTCCGAACACGGGACTGCTCCGACACGGGACTGCTCCGACACGGGACTGCTCCGACACGGGACTGCTCCGACCCGGGACTGCTCCGACACGGGACTGCTCCGACACGGGACTGCTCCGACACGGGACTGCTCCGAACACGCTCACAGACCGGACGCAGGTGCACACACAAGGGCCCAGAAAGACACCGACTACCCAGACTGGCTCCAGAAGAAACACACAATGTAACTAGTTCTAACAAGTACACAGACTGAATTAATTCCCACAAAGAAGAGCTCAGACCTGAAGGTACTACTGGTGAACTCTACCAAACATTTAAAGAATTATCACTAATTCTTTATAAACTCTTCCCCAAAAAACTGATGAGAAGGGAACACTTCCCAACTCCATTCTACGAGGCAGATTAACAAACCAGACAAAAACATCACAAAAATACCCCCAAACTACAGCCCTTTACAAGTGAAGATTTTTAAAAATCCTCAACAAATATACTAGCAAAACAAATCCCACAACATATAAAAAGAATCATACAAAGAAGCATGAACAAGTTGAATTTATCCCAGGATTACCTGGTTGCCTTAATATCCAAAAGTCAAAGTATTAGACCATATCAATAAAATAAAGGGAAAATCCCCACCTGATCACATCAACAGATGCAAAAGAGCATTCACCCTCTCATGATCAAAGTCCTTACAGATTAGAAATGAAGGGCAAGCCCACAACTCGATGAAGGTCAACATCAGACTTCATGGAGAAAGACTGAATGTTTTCCCTTAAGATCAGACAAAAAGACAAGGAAGTCTGCCCTCACCATTTCGATTCCACACGTGCCAGAGGGGCTGGCCAGGGCAATTAGGCAAAGAAAGGAAAGGAAGGGGGAGAGAGAGAGAGAGAAAGAGGGAGAGGGAGAAAGAAAGAAAAGATATCCAGATGGGAAAGAAATATGAAAAACTATCTTTTTGCAAATGACATGATTACATATAAAGAAAAACATTAAGGAATTCACTGAAAAACTATTAGAACTAATAAATGATTTTAACATAGTTGCAGGAGACAGATCAAGAGATAAAATTCAACAGCATTTCTATGCATTAGCAATGAAACTTCAAAAATGAAATGAGAGACTTTCGGCCGAGATGGCAACATAGGTAAATGCAGTACTCACATCCTCCCATAACCACATCAAAATTACAACTAAACTACAGAGCAACCATCCTTCAGAACCTGAAGCGAGCTGAATGGAAGTCCTACATCTAGGAAATTAAAGCAGCCACATGGAGACTGGCAGGAGGGCGGAGGCGGTCAGGCTGGTCCCACACCCACGTGTGGCAGATAAAAATCAGGAGGACACCTCGGCTGGGAAGGTCCTCCCTGAGGACTGAGGGGTCCCCGTCCCACACCAGGTGCCCCGCTCAGGGTTCCAGTGCCAGGAAGAGAATCCCCATCACTTCTGGCTGGAAAACCAGCGGGAACTGAGGCTCAGGGAGGCTGAGGTGGCTGGAGCCCCAGGCAGCTCCTCTTAAAGGGCCCGCACACGGACTTACTTGAACTCAAACCCCGCGGGCTCCAGCGTTGAGGAGACAGCTTGAGAGGCACCAGAAACATACAGGGAAAAATTGAGTTGTTTGGCATCGGGGAAGAGCTGGAGAGGCAGCTTTCTCCTGATGTGCTGGTGGAGGCCATTGTTCCTTTGGTGAGCTCTTCCCTGGGGCAGCAGACAGCTGCCATATCTGGGACTCTAGCAACCTGGCTCACACTGGTAGCCCACCCTGGTGATTCCCTGAGGCCCCACCCCTCCCCAGTTTCGGGCCCACCCCAGCTGCTTCCAGTGGCTTTACCATAGGATTGGCCTGTCTTGGCTCCTGCTTCAGATTTTTATAAATTCTCTCACACAGCAGCATTTGGCCTCAGCGAGCTCCATGCCTCTCACTAAGTGGCCCCAGGCCTGGCAGTAGAAGCAGCCAGCTTTGGTTCACAACTTGACTTGGCCTGGGCACCTCCAAGCCCAGCACAAGAAGCAGCCATCTTCAGATCACTCTGTAGCTTATGCCTGGTAGCTCTGGATAGAGCACAAGCAGTGGCTGACCTTGCCCCAGAGCCAGCACACCCAGTGGACAGCCTCGGACCATGTCGAAGCACCACCACCCAACCACCTCCACAAGTGACACACTCAAGGAATGGACTCGGTAGGTACCAGAGCCCTGCTGAAGTAAGTCTTGCTCTGTGTGGTGGGCCCTGCACAGCTGATCCTCCAAGGCAGTCAGAGGTCAGTGGGCACACCTAGTCCTTGCAGCTGATCAGCCTGAGTACATCTCTCCTACTAACGTGCCAACAGCAAACAAGATTCAATTATAACAGTCCACATGAGGGGTGCACCTCAAGGGTCCAACTGGGAGGCTGTGCCACTGGACCCTCCAGGATACCTACTACAATAGGCCATCCTTGGAAGCCTAGGAGACATAGCAGCTCTACCTAATACATAAGAAACAAACACAGGGAAGCAGCCAAATGAGGAGACAAAGAAACATGTCCCAAATGAAAAAACAGAATAAAACTCCAGGAAAACAACTAAACAATCTAACAGATGCAAAGTTCAAAACACTGGTTATAAGGATGCTTAAGAAACTTAGGACCTCAAGAGCATGAAAAAGGACCAGGCAGAAATGAAGGATGCACAATCAGATGAAAATGCACTAGCTGAAATAAAGAATAATTTACAGGGAATCAACAGTACAGTAGGTGAAGCCAATAAGCAAACCATTGATTTGGAATACAAGGAAGCAAAAAACACCCAATAAGAATAGCAAAAAGAAAAAAGAATCTGCCCTGGCCAGTTTGGCTCAGCGGTTAGAGCATCGGCCTGCGGTCCGGAGAGACCCGGGTTCGGTTCCCGCTAAGGGCACGTACTTCGGTTGCAGTTTGTCCCCGGCCCTGGTTGGTTGTGCGGGTGGCAGCCACTCGATGTGTCCCTTCATGTCGATGTTTCTCTCTCTCTCTCCCTTCCTCTCTCCCTCCCACTCTATCTGTACAAAAAATGGAAAAATATCCTCGGGTGAGGATAAAAAAAAAAAAAGAAAAAAGAATCTAAAAAAATGACGATAGTGTAAGGAGCCTCTGGGACCATATCAAGCGTAACAACGTTCGCATCATAGGGATGCCAGAAGGAGAAGAGAGAGAACAAGAAATTGAAAATTTATTTGAAACAATAATGACAGAAAATTTCTCTAACTTGATGAAGGATACAAACATACAAGTCCAAGAAGCACAGAGAGTTCCAAACAAGATGAACCCAAAGAAATCCACACCAAGACACATCATCAAAATGCAAAAGGTTAAAGACAAAGAGAGAATCTTAAAAGCAGCAAGAGAAAAGCAGTTAGTTACATACAAGGGAGCTCCCATAAGACTGTTAGACAATTTTTCAAAAGGAACTTTGCAGGCCAGAAGAGAGTGGCAAGAAATATTCAAAGTGATGAAAAGCAAGGACCTACAACCAAGATTACTCTATCCTGTAAAGCTCTCATTTAGAATTGACGGCCAGCCCTGGCCAGTCTGACTCAGCAGTTAGAGCATTGGCCTGTGGACCAGAGAGTCCTGGGTTCAGTTCCCGCTAAGGGCACATACCTCAGTTGCAGTATGTCCCCAGCCCTGGTTGGGGTCGTGTTGGTGGCAACCACTTGATGTGTCTCTCTCACATTGATGTTTCTCTTTCTCTCTTCCTTCCTCTCTCCTTCCCACTCTATCTGAAGATAGAATTGATGGCCATATAAAGAGCTTCCCAGAAAAGGAAAAGCTAAAGGAGTTCATCATCACCAAACCAGTATTACATGAAATGTTGAAGGGTCTTCCTGAAGAAGAAGATAAAAAATATGAACAATAAAATGGCAATAAATACATATCTTTAAACAATTGAACCTACAAACAAAATGAACAAGCAGAACAGAAACAGATTCACAGACACAGAGAACTTTTTGTTGGTTGCCAGTGGAGGGGAGTTGGAGGGACGGGCTAAAAAGGTGAAGGGATTAAGAAGTACAATTTGGTTGTTAGACTGATGAACCTCAAAGGGATGGGGGGGTGGGGGAGCAGGAAGAGATAAACCAAAGAATATATATGCATAACCAGTGAACACAGACAATAGGTTGGGGAAGGCAGGAGGTGAGTGGGAGAGCGAGGAGAAAGGAGGGTCAATGAGGAAAAGAGGGGAGACATCTGTAATACATTCAACAATAAAGATAAGTTTAAATTAAAAACAAACAAAATGAAATTAAGAATGCCATTTAAAATAGCTCCAAAGAGATTTAAAATAAAAGGTGTACCATGAAAATTACAAAACACTATTGAAAGAAATGATAGAAGAGCTACAAAAACAGAAAAGATAACCCATTTTCATGGATTTGGGAGACTTAATATTAAGGTAGCAATACTCCCCCAAATTAATGTACAGGTTCAATGTAATCCCTATTTCAAAGTTCCAATTGTGTCTATTGCAGAGATTGCCAAGCTGATCCAAAGTTTATAGGGAAATGCAAGGAAACCGCAATAGTCAAAACATACTTCGTAAAGAACAAAACTGGAGGCCTATGTAGCAGATAAAATCATAAAACTCTTAAAGGTATAAATCTTTGTGGCCTTGTCTCAGGCAATAGTTTCTTAGATAAGACATCAAAAGTAGAAATGACAAATAAAAACAAAAGAGACTTCATAAAAATTTAAAACTTTTGTGCTTCAACTGTCTAAAAGTGAAAAATAATGCAGACTGGGGTAAAATATTGGCAAATCATATTTCTGATGAGGGTCTAGTATCCCTAATATACAAAGAACTTTACAACTCAATAAAAAGACAAATGGCCCAATTAAAACATGAGCAAAGGATCTGAATTGCTATTATTCCAAAGCAGATTTTATATATATATCCAATAAGCACATTGAAAAATGGTCAACTTTACTAGCTCTTGGGGAAATGCAAATCAAAACCACAATGAGCCCTAGCTAGTGTGGCTCAGGGGGTTGGAGCATCATCCCGCACACCGAAAGGTGCTTGGTTTGATTCCCAGTCAGGGCACATACTCAGGTTGCAGGTTCGATTCCCTGTCAGGGCATGTGTGGAAGGCAACAGATCAATGTCCCTCTCTCTCTCTCTTTCTCTCCCCATCCCTTCATTCCTGTCTCTAAAATCAATGAAAAGCATACCCTCAAGTGAGGAAAAAAAACAATGAGAATCTACTTCAACTAGTATAGGCAAAATAAGAAAGATGGTAACAAATGCTGACCAGGGTGCAGAGACATCAACCCTCACACACAGCTGGTGGCTGTGTAAGAGAACCACTGCTCTGGACAACAGCTGCAGTTCCTCCAAGTTACACAGACTTCCCAAGTACCCACCAGAGAGCATTCACACAGAGTTTGCACAGAAACATTCACGGCAGCATCATTTACAGTAAGAGCGACAATGTCCATGGCCACCATCTGGGAATGTGCACATAAAATGCACATCCATACAGTGGAATGTTATCCAGCCATTTATGAGAAGAACGAAGTACTGATACATGCTTAAAAATTACACTAAGTGAGAAAAGCCATCACAAAAGACCACACATTATGGCTCCGTCCACACGAAATGTCAAGAACACAGGCTCGGAGACAGGAGAGCAGTGGCTGGGGCCGGGGCCCGCGGAGCGCAGGAGGGACTGCCAACTGCTGTGGGTTCTTTCCGGGGTGACGGAAATCTTTTAGAATTAGACAGCAGTGAGGGTTACACAACTTCTCGATATTCTAAAAACCACTGAAATGTACACTTTAAAGGGGTGAATTTTATAGTATATAAATTATATTTCTCTTATTAAAAACAGCTTTGTTGAAATAGAATTCACCTGTTTAAAGTATACAACTCCATGGTTTTTAGTATATTCACAAACATGTGCAACTGTCATCATGGTCCATTTCTAAAACATTTCATTACCTCAGAAACAGACCTCGTGCCTGTGGCCTCCTGGCCTCCCGCCGTCCCTGCCAGCCCTGAGCAGCCGCCAGCCTGCGTCCCTCCGCTATCGGCGTCCCTGGTCCGTGTGACCGCACCCTCCAGTGTGGTCTTCTGCGGCCCGGCTGCGCTGCATGCCCGACTCCCTTTGTGGGCCTAATGACATCCGCTGTCCGGCTACACGTCCCTCACCCACTCATTACCTGTTGGCTCGGGGGCATTTCCACATTTCGGCTATTGTGAGTAATACTGCTACGAACATTCGTGCACAGATTTTCACGTGGACGTATATTTTCATTTCTCGAGTAGACACCTGACAGCAGAACGCTGTTGGGTAGTTTGCGGAGCTGACGGAGTGTCCAGGGCTGCACCATTCGCTCCCGCCAGCCGCGCCGGGGTTCCGTCACCCCCCCCGCCCCCCCTCCCGTGATCTGACCTCCGGCTCCAGCTCCCCGTCTGGTGGGAGTGCAGGGCTCGCGCTTCCAGTCTATGAAAGAGGAGCCACCGAGCTCGAACCCCTGACCTCTGCACCTGGTGCCTGCTTGGGTGGGAGCCCGAGGGGGTGAGAGGGGCTACAACCCAGAACGTGCCACGGGCTGGAGGCTGCACGTGACCTGTCAAGCTCAGCCGCGGCTCATCTGCAAGGAGAGACCAGCCTGTGGCAGGAGAGGGCGTGAGGGGCAGAGGTCTGTGAACAGTGTCAGGGACCGGGGATCACAGCATGTATCCTTGGCCGGGAGCTACATGCGGCCTTCTCCTCGGAAGTTCCCACGAGACTGACCAGTGAGAAGAGCTGCTACCACGTGACAGTGTTGTTGCGGCTCTTTGCTGGACTGGGAGGAGAAAGGTGGGCAAGCCTGCTCCCAGGTGGGGTTGGGAAGGAGGGCCCTTGTACCTTGATGTGGGCAGGCAACCACTATGCCCAAAAAGTAGGACCAATAGGAGGACCCAGGAGCCTCTATATCACTAGGGATGCTCCTGGCCAGGGTCATCGGAGCAGGGACCAGAGAGCTCAGGGCAGACCAGGACAGATGGAGGCAGCAGGGCGCACACCTGCCAGCAGCTCCAAGCAGGCCTGGGAATCCCACCCTCGCTCCTGCTCAGAGCACAAAGCAGCAACAACTCAACACGTGTCCTTCTCGGACCACGTCTGCCTGACCACGAGGCTGCAGTCTTCCTACCAGAGCTAGTGCGCTGGACCCCAACCACCCCTGGGCAAAAGATGGCAAGATCTATGTTCCAACAATCAGAAGAAAAAAGAACTTCAAGCTACAAGTACAGATTTCAGTGGTTTGAGGAACAGCAAGAGGGCAAGTCAACACTGAGGAATTATTTTTACTACAGCAACTGTTCTCCTGAGACTATTCTTCCTGTATTTAACTTCTCATTCTTGGGGTTGGAAAGAAACACATTAAAACCCCAGCCTCATACACTGAGCAAATTCACAGCTAAACTGGGGCACTTAAAATAATATAAACTATCTTTCTGTAACTGATTACTCTGGTTTGTAACTGAACCAACCCATGCTCCCTTCTGATTCAACGTATGGACTCCAAGAACCACGCAAGAGGAGACTGCACAGTAAACACTGTGGTTTCCGTGGGAAACAGATTCACCCGGCAGCTGACTGGTGACCGCTCTGGGGTTACCTCTGAGCACAGGAATCACCCCACAAGGAAGAGCCCCTCCTGGCTCCTTGCCCTTCATGGAAAGCAATCGCAAAGACCGTCTTACCACACACGAAGCTCTCCGGCGGCACAGAGAAAATGCTCTGACCCTTCAGGGCCTCCGGGTGGGCACAGGTGGCGGCCACGAAGGCCTGCAGCGTCCTGCCCAGCAGCCACGGGGGCAGCCACTTGAGCTGGCAGTCACACAGGAAGCTCTCGCTGCTGATGTGGCTGCAAGAGAAAGAAGGGGCAGAGGTGTGACTGAGAAGAAGCGCTCTCGGACACAGCCGTCCTCCGCCCCCACGCCAGCAGGCGGAACGGGCACGAGTCCTTCTCCCAGTTCCTCTCCAAAGACAATCTGCCTGGAGGCTCTGAGCCAATGCAGCTCCTGGCTCAGCAGGCCAGGTGGCCAGCCCCAGGGCAGCCTGACACTCCGGCCTGAGGGCACCCTGAGGAGCACAGTCTGAGCTGACGCACTCTAACCCAGACGTGCTCTGCGGTGACCGGACGCGGCGCACCTCTCCTGGTGACAGAGCAGCAGCCTCCTGACAAAGTCCGGGGGCTCCGCGTCCATGAGACTGTTACCTGTCATCTGGCCAGGGCCCGGGTCTGCACGCCGGAGCCGCCCCACCCGCAGTGCTGGCCGACCACGGCCACTGCCCAGGGCATGAGAACGCACAGCTCGGTCTTGTGAGGCTCCAACCAAAACAGAAGATATTTTCTTTTTCATTTCTCAGCAACCGAGGATCAGCTTTTCAAACAGTAATCGGAATCCCCATCTCCGTGGACATTCCTTCCCGAGGAGTCACTCGAGGAGAAGCCACCAGAGTCCCACGGCCATGCTCCTGGGAGACCTTGAGGCCACGTGCCGGAGGACGGGGCAGCTCACAGCAAGGCCAGGGGCCGGGAAGGGAGATGGATGGCGTCCCTCTGACAAAACCAGGACAGTGTGCCCAGAAATTCCTAAACGTCACCTGGGCCAACACTATGGCAGCAGCCTCTCCTCCACCCACCATTTCCCTGATGTCACACGAGCAGCCGGAAGGACGGCTGTGGTCTCTACCCACACGGCCTTCCGACGGGAGGGCCTGGCCGGCAGCTAGGGAGACAAACAGTCTGACTGAACTCAGCGCCTCTCTTCTGCCGTCCCCCGTCATTCCAATTAGCCAGTCACCCCGACTCGTTCAACTTATATGGGAAGTACTTTGTTAAAGACTGAGTAAGTTGCTCTCAAAGCCATTATAAGTGGGATGTATGCCTATGTTAGACCTTAAAATTAGACTCTGTATCTGAACTTAGTGGGCAGCTAGCTGTGTGCCTGCAGACCTGGGGGCTGTCCTGCTGCAGTCACCGGAGGACACGCTGAAGCCTGCTCAGCCCCCGGGAGCTGCTGTGTGGAGGGGAAGCTGCCCTGGCCTCCTCGTCACCCGGTGCAGAGCAGGCAGGAGCCCGCCCCCGTCAGAACAGACGCTCGCCGGCGCCCTCCCTGTGCAGGCAGCAGGGAAGCCTGGGGACCACTGGGACCACTGAGCATGACCGTCTAGGAAGATACTGGGCCTTCACTTGTGAGGCATTCAGCACGGGAGGGGGCAGCAGGGACAGGTTTCATTTGAGCCACAAGAACAAACAGACGTTTGTCCTCGATCAGAAACGGGTGTGGAGAGGGTCAGCCTCACACACCCAGTGCACGTGGCCTGAGTCCCGGGACTCCTGCTTCCTCCACAATGGAGCTCCCCTCAAACAGGAGTCCAGACCTCAGCGGCCACTCAGGGCGGACAGAAAGCTTCCTAAAGGATGAGCTGGGACCGACAGGACAGACAGAGAGGAAAGGGAGCCAGACAGTGAGGATGCTGACCCTTGGCCTGTCCACACACACACGTCGCTGTAAGGACAAAGGCTGGGTCAAGAGCCTGGACAAGGACACTGTCTGCGGGCCCAAGGGCTGCAGTCGGCCACTGCCCACACGACACAGCCGCACGTGCCGCCAGCTTCCGTGGCTGCTGCCACCAGCCACCCAGCAACGCTGGCTTCCACCGTGCCTGTCACGAGTCCAGCTCACAGTGTGTGTTTCTAACCACTGCTGGTGGAAATTTACCCAGAGGATGACTAAGCGCACAGTACAACCTGCCTTGATCCGACAGGGGAAGAAAATGACCAAGTGGAATTAACCATTTCTCCCCTCAGAAGACTGGGCCCAGAGCCAGCCGCAGCTGGGTACAGGCAGTGACTGAGGGGAAACCCAGGCAGAGGGCCAAGGCTGAGCCCTGCAGATGCATGGGGGGGGGGGGGGGGCCAAGCACCTGGAAGGGTCCAGTTAATCCCAACTAGAAAACGGTCTCAGGAAACTGAATTTTTTAAGAGGCCAAAAGGAAAATCTTGTCTCCCTGACCTTCCCTCTCTCTCTCCAAACATTCTCTTACCATTTGACACTGTATTTGAAGAGTTTCAAGAACAGAAACATTGACAGAAATGCAGCGTAAACACTCAGGTACTCACCACTGAGGTTTTACAATAAATGCTTCGGTGTATATACTTCGTAGCACATCGACCCCAGTACCTGTCCTTCTAGGACTCCCGCTCTAAGAGCACACCCACCGAAAAGGGCGTCCCCTCGACAGACTGGACCCTCACGGCAAGGTCAAGGCGCACCCAGCAGGAAGGTCACCGGGGCCTGCGTCCGGCTCTAGTTTCCAGTACAGGGACGGCACCTCCCTATTCCCTACTCCCACCCCCACCCCACGATCCAGGGCCCACCAGCAGTGCCTCAGGGAAGAGGTCAGGGTGCAGAGGTGGCCATCCCCCGGTATCGTCGCTTTGCTGGCACCTGTAGGAACCAAGGCCCCACTTTGGGGAGCTGACGCTACGGCTGGGACCGGCAGACTTGGGTGAGGAAGAAAGGGGCTGGGCAAGGCCCCCGGAGGCACCCTAGCTCCTCTCCACGGCCAGGACACGGGTCAGCTCTGCCAAGCCGCCACCCGAGGGCCTCGATGACCGTCTACAGTGGCGGCAGTGCCACCTCGCTGTCCTGTGCCCTGCTCACAGCCCAGGTTCCTCAGAGCCCCTCAACACGGGCCCTTCACTTTAGGCAAACGATGAAAACTGGTCCCTGACAGTCACAGGGACGACCGAGCAGGCTGAGAGCTGCCACAGCGCGTGGAGCCACGGCCAGTCGACGCAGCCTGGGGCCCCCGCCTCCCGAGGGCGGAGGGCTCAGCCGCTCCCTGCGGTGGTACTTACGGCTGCTTCCTGCTGCAACAAGAGTACAGTTGTCAACACAGAGGCCCCTACAGCACACACAGTTGAAAATATTTAGATTGTGGCCCTTTAAGAAAAAGTGTGCTTACCCCTGATCCAGAATAGGCCTCCACAGGGAATTTTTAAAAAGACAACTGAACTCACACACAAGGAGAAGTGCTCACAACTATTTAACAAGATGAGGTGCGATCCAAGTAAGGTGCTCCCCACCCTGAGCCCTCTCCTGTTACCCAGGCTCGGAGTCCCAGGTACTTACAGCTCTTTGAGATTCTTCATCTTCACAAAGGCATCAAACTGGACAGACCTGATAGCATTGTCTCCAAGGTTCCTGCAAAAGAACACCCTTCCCTTATGCGGAGAACGCTGGGGCCGTCAGGTCAGCCTCACGCTGGAGCAAGGGGCCCCGGAAGTGCTCAGGACAGCCTTGCTTTGCGGGGGCCATGGTCCCAGCCGGACCCGTGTCCGGCCCCGACTCTGCTGGCAGTGGCCATCGCTCCGCGCGCTGCCGACGCAGGGGCAGCCAGCCTCAAAGCCAGGCTGTCTGCGCCACAGGGCGACACCAAGCCTCCCCAGCAGTGGTCAGGCTGGGCTCGAGGGCAAATCATCCAAGAGTCCAGTACTGGAGTCACCGCCTGGGAGCAGCCACCCCAGGAGCAAGTCGCAGGGCAGCAAGTACCCAGCATGCCCAGCTGCTCTGGCGGGGTGCCAGGCTGGGCCAGGACAAGCGCCCCCCGGGAAGTGGGAAGGGGACCAGAGGCCTGTGGGGGACGGGTGCAGGTGTGAGGCAGGGCAGGCAGAGGAGGGGACTTATCTAAACGTCAGCCGCTTTAGCTGGGAGCTCACTGACTGGCCATAGGTAGTGTGACCGTCCCTGACACAGGCCAAAGTCGAAGCTGACTTAATGAGAAGGAAGCAGCTGGCGTTTCCAAATGGCTGTTTCTCGGTTTACAAGATGGGATTAAAATGTCCGGCAGCCAAATGTGGCAGCCGGGGGTCAGGGGAGGTCTGGCAAGATACTCACAGGTGCTCCAGGCCTTCCAGCCCCGAGAATGCTCTCTTAGCCACGGACTTGATCTTGTTTCCAAACAGAGTTCTGCAGTCCCCAAACGTCCAACATGGGGGGGGGGGGGGCAGACAAGGGAGGGTCAGGAGAAAGAGAACACATGGTTAAGGTCCTGCTAGCTGATGATTGTTCAGTGAGAGGCAGGCGGAATCTGACCAGGTCTGAAGAACACAGGCCTGCTCCTCTCTGAAACGAAATACTCTCATCTGTTACATCTGACAGCGACGACAGGCTGGATCTGCACGCACTGCCTTGCCTAAAAAGGCCCCTTGCGATGTTCAGTGGAAAGCACCTGGTCCAGCCCACGCTGTCTCTCTGCAAGGACCACCCAAGGGTGGGGCTGAAGTTTAGCCATGACCTCGGGGGAGAGAAGAGACTGATCACTGTGTTGATGAGAAGAAGCAGAGTCAGAGAAGGAAATGAAAACCCCAGAACCCAAACTACCGCCCACTCCTGAAAACCACGTTCTGGGATAAAGGGTCCCGAAGGAGGCAGGAGAGTGCAGGAAAACGGGGTCACCGAGATGGCTCCTCGCTGTTGGCACCTGAGGCGTCACCACAGTGACCCTGCCTACAGGAAGCCCTTAGGGCCTGCAGGCCCCAGCGCTTGGGCCTCCTTAGCAATTGTCAGTCATTGTCAGTGACTCACTAAGTCTCAGACAGACACCTTCTCAAAGGTCAGCCTCCGAGGTCATCTAGTGCCTGGACCCGGGACCGCCCACCCACTGGAAGGGGCTCTGCTTCCAGGCAATGCCAGCCAGCCTCACCTGGGCAGTGACTGCTGAGCTTGTCGGGGACCACCCTCTGACACAGCGCCCACCCCTCCGTCCCACAAGGGAGAAAGGCTGCAGAGCAAAGGGAACAGTGTGTCCGGCGGGGGCAGGGCAGCCCCGGAACGTCCGGGACACGGGGAATGAAGAGTCGAGGTTTCGTGTCTCCCTCCTCATTGCCCAGCACCCTGGTGAGAGCTCACCAAGGTGTTCCCTCCACCTCCTGTCAGCACAGGACACTGCCAGGGATGCCGAAGGCGCTGTCAGCCACCTGACGCACACCAGGACCGTCCCCAGGGCTGGTTAAGAACGTGGACTGCTGGGGGCCGACTCCCGGGAAACCCAGAACCGCCATCTGGGATCAGGGCTCCTGGCCAGGGGCAGGTGCTGAGGGCAGGGAGCCTGTGGAGAAAGCCAGTCTGGTTCAGCCCCTCATGCTGGGGGCGGGGGCCCCATCCAGGACCCACTGAGAAGCAGGAGAAAGATCTCAACCAAAGGCCAGCTCCACCTTCAGACACACGTCAAGACTGGGACGCACGAGAAGAAACAGCAAGCACCAGACCTGCCCCGAAGACCAAAAGGAGAAAGAACAACCTTGAGGAAACCAGAGATGGCAGACAGCCCGACGGCCCAGCTTCAGCCCGACTGCAGACACCAGGACGCTGTCTTCAGGAACACAGGGTCAGATGCGGACTGAGCCAGGCGGGGCCAGGAGCCTGCTCCCCAGGCACCTCGAGCCCACGTGGTCACTTCCGAGGGGCTTCCCAATGCCCCCACTTGGTCAGCAGTAGCCCCACCGTGACTGTGAGTTCAGACAGAGGCAGCACCTCCTGCCTGTGGGGTGAGGGGGGCCCAAAGGCCAAAGACCCCTTTGCCTCCCTTTCTCTTGGAGGCAGTCTGCACGGAGGGGAAAAGAAGCTCATCCTGAGAGTTTCCACAACCCTCCATCGAAGCGTCCATGGCAGACGGACAGACCAAGCGCGCAGGCCCCAGTGGCCACACCACTCCCCCAACGGGGCAGCGCAGCATGCGGGCGCCTCCCGCCTCGCGTTCCTCAGCTCCCAGGCTGAGACACTGTGTGCTCCGGGTCCTAGTAATGTTCTCAACTGTAGTGAAATCTCCCGTAAACTAGATCCAGGAAAAAGCTGTGCTTTATTTCACCCATTAAATATCAGTCACACTCACCTCTTTCACAATAACGGCAGGCTGTTATTTCTACTCGTGACAAGAGCAATACAACAAATTCTCAATTATGCAGGGGCTAATCACCCTGCTGGTGAGTGAAAACAGGTCCTACGTTCTCCCAGCAGATGTGTGTGTGTGTGTGGGGGGGCTGGGCTCAGCGAGCAGCAGGTGACACCCCGACCACGGGCTGCAGTGTGAAGGGTGAGCTGGGCTCCCGCCAGGAGATGCTCACGCTGCCCACTGGTCGAGGGCCACCAGACTTGACTCCGCCTGACCCGAGGCTCCCAGCACCGCTGACTCAGAGCGGAGGGTCACCCACCAGGCCCTCTCATGCATCTCCAGCCAGCCTGGCCGAGGGCTCCCCAGGCTTTGGGCTCCTACTAAAGCAGACCTGCAGACCCTGGGGATATGCTCAGGGGTGCCGCTCCCCACACTTGCCACAATGTTTAGACTGGGGGGACAATCTCCCTCCACCCCAACAGGGGAACGGCACCTGCAGGAATCAAGAGGCTTGGCCCATAATCCAATGCTGCGTGTTGTCCCCCAAACTCCCCCTCACACCTGCCACCCGTGTCCTTCCCGAACAGTTTTGTGGAGAGAGGAGCCCACGGGCAGGCACCTGCATCACCCGCCCTACACAGGTGACCAAAGGCTCCACTATGCCCGTGTCTGGGCGCAGAAACCCACCCTTCCCTCCTCGTGTCCCAGGACACTGAGGGCCCCGGGGGGTTCCATAGACATTTGCAAAGTATAAAGGTCACAGGCCAGTGAGGGAGAGGAACTCAGGTTCACGGACGACCCAGAAGGGCCTGGCCCTCACCACGGAGCTCTGAGGGCTGCTGCTCACTGCTCCTTTCCCGGAAAACGTAGCTTGGGTCCGGCCTCCAGCAGGGTAGGAGGACCCCAGTCCTCGGCAACTGAGTGACGGCCAGGCGACTTCTCCCTTCCCGTTCTCAGGGAGACCCTGAGCACCGTCCCCCAGGCGTCCAAGGGGAGCCCACACCAGGCCCAGAGGACTCGGCACTGACTGCAGCCCACACCGGGCAGAGCCCTTCTCTGCACCAACACCTCCCCACTTCTAGTGGACCCCACAGACTGCCCAGCCGCTCAGAGGGGGCATGCAGCCCCGTCTCCAGCCAGTGCTCCGGGCAGTGCTCTGAGGAGCCAGTGAGGAGAATGAAGCCCCCAGTGTCCACGCCCGGCCCCCGGTGAGGAGGACGAAGCCCCCAGTGTCCACGCCCGGCCCCCAGTGAAGAGGATGAAGCCCCCAGTGTCCACGCCCCGCCCCGGTGAGGAGAACGAAGCCCCCAGTGTCCACGCCCGGCCCCCAGTGAAGAGGATGAAGCCCCCAGTGTCCACGCCCCGCCCCGGTGAGGAGAATGAAGCCCCCAGTGTCCCCGCCCGGCCCCCGGTGAGGAGGATGAAGCCCCCAGTGTCCACGCCCGGCCCCCGGTGAGGAGGATGAAGCCCCCAGTGTCCACGCCCCGCCCCGGTGAGGAGAATGAAGCCCCCAGTGTCCATGCCCGGCCCTCCACGTGCCTCGCAGAGCAGTTCTAACCAGAGCCGAGCACAGGACGACAGGAGAGCATGTGCTTCCTCGGCCGGTTCCCGCACCCCCACAGGCAGACAGCACGGACCCGTGTGCCCGTCACAGCCGCAGCCACCCCACCGCGCCAGTCTCGTCCCGTCCCCACGCTGCCTGCCCCCGTCTCCACCCCACCAGCCCACAGGAATCCGAGTCGGAGGCCCCACACCACTGTTTTTAAACCCAGGAAGAGGAGGGTTCTGCTTTGTTTTGCAACTTGACCTTGACACCATCCCCGCTAAGTGACTGACTGCACACACTCAGTCACATGGAGACGTTTCTATTATTTCCCAATTATGTACCTCTCTCTGGTGTTTCTGAAGCAGGTACAAAGCCCCCAGCACCAACATCCTATCAGTGGGGTTGGTTTTAATACATTCTCTGGAGTCTCAGCAGCTGGTCAGTGTAGAACCCATTGCTTTGGGGACCCCTGGTCAGAAGCACAGCGCAAGGAGGAGCACGGGCTCGTGCTCACTTCCTGGGACTTTAGAGAGCACGGTGGGCCCCAGTCCAGCAGGAGGAAGGGGGACAGCACAGGGAAGGGACAGCCAGTAACTAGGAAGGTACACAGAGCCAGAAGCCCCAGCCACATCTCGCTTGGGTTGGAAAAGCCTCTGGGACCACGACACCCAGGAACGGCTCCAGGGTCCAGAGGGACATGCCCTGCGAAGGACGGGATGGCCCCACCACTGCCCACCTCACCTGAGACGGCACACGGGGAGGCCTGTGCTGAGCGGCCGTCCCGGGGCCAAGTCCCACCCTGGGTCCTCTGCCGCCCATCGTGCTGTCTTGGGCAAAGAGGCCAGGGGGTGGGCAGGAGGAAGCTTTTAGGGAAGAGTCTGACAGGCATTTTGGACAAGCTGTCAGAACACGGGACGCCCAAGCAGAGACAATTCTCAGAGCCCATACAGCTCTTCTTCCTCAGAACTCCATACAAAAGTATGAAAACCCCGCTTTTCAAAACAGATCAGAAACACTCATTGCAACCCCACTCCCCCGGCTTCCTAAGCCCCCACACTGCTGCTTCCAAATGTTTACTCTGCACTGCGCCAGGGCTGCCGTCAGGGGCAGGCCTGGGACCAGGAGCGACGGTGCCTCCCCTGGTCTGTCCTCCTCCGACCTTCCCTCCCAGAGACCAGGGAGCAGTGGCAGCTGCTCCGCCCACCCCACTCCTGCTTGGTGCTGGGCTCCTCAAAAGTGCTGGTGAGCGCGGATAAAGGCCGGCAAGGGCCATGCAGCAGGGATCTGTGGCCAGAGGCAAATCCTGACCCTGCCACCTACCACCTGTGTGGTCTTGGGAACAATCCCTTCAGTTCTGTTTCCTCAACTACAAAAACGTAGCGTAACAGCCTACCCTCACGAGACTGCTAGCTCTAACTCACACGTGCCTCAAGACCAACTGCAATTCTAGGAACTTAGAACAAAAACAAACACCAGCCCTGGCCGGTCTGGCTCAGCGGGTAGAGCATCGGCCTGTGGACCAGAGAGTCCTGGGTTCAGTTCCCACTAAGGGCATGTACCTCGGTTGCAGTTTGTCCCCGGCCCTGGTTGGGGTCGTGTGGGTGGCAGCCACTCGATGTGTCTCTTTCATGATGATGTTTCTTTCTCTCTTCCTCCCTCTATCCCTCCCGCTCTATTTGAAGATAAATGCAAAAAACAAAAACAAAAACACCAAACACCTTGAATGGACAATAGCTACTATGTTACCCTTTGTAAATGACTGTTTCTGTTTAAAATTATGATCGACGACAAAAGTACTAATTGAAGACTCAAAACCTTCAAGAGGTACTCACTCAGCGTTAGACATTTCACACAATTTCTAGGAACTGAGCAAGAGGGCAAGACTCCTTTGTGCAAAGAACAACAAAAAATCTGGCTGTTTTCACACGTCATGAATCAAGCAGGAGAGAAGCCCCGCAGGACTCTGCACACCAGGTCTTTAGCCCCAAAGAAGTCAATACCCAGGGCAGTGATGAGACACTGGCCGGAGAGAAGCTGGCAGTGTGTCTTCTGCTCTCTTATTCAGCTTTTTCTTCCCAAACCAAAGATAAATGCCAGCCGGCTCTCCTCTGGTGGGCCCAGAACAAAGGAGGAATCAGGGAGCCGAGAACCACCCTCCCGCGCAGGCCCCCGGCCTCCAAACTCGAGGTACTCACAGCTTGCTGAGGCTGTCGAGGCCCATAAAAGCGCCACTGGTGTCTTCTATTGTGCCTGAAATCTCGTTATGGTCCAGATCCCTGCGGGGAGAGAGAGAGCTCACCATCGAGTTCTCAATTCATTCTTCAACACGAAGTGGGGGGACAGACTGATACCCAAACTGCACCATGAAGCTGGATGTGGAGTGTACTCTAGGTGCCCAGCAGTGACACACGGTGCAGAGAAGCGTGACCGCGGAGCCGAGGGGACCCCCTGTCTGCACCCCTACGGTGCGGCTGGCTTTCTCAGCCTTCCCACGGATCTGACGCTGTGAGGAGGCCCGGCCGGGAAAGGAGGGTGTGCGGACAGCACACGGGGAAGGCCTGGCGTGAGCTCCACCCGGAGAGCAGACGTCTGGCCACTGCGCTGAGAATCAGCCCGAAAGGCGTAGGAAGGCTCCCATCTGCTCTCGCACCCACCAGGCCCCCTTTTCTTTTTTCTCTTTTTAATCTTCACTCGAGGACATGCTTGCTGACTTTCAGAGAGGTGAAGGGAGAGAAAGCGAGAGAGTATCAATTGGTTCCCTCAGGAAGGCATGCCCCAACCAGGGATCGAGCCCGCAACCTAGGTATGTGCCCTGACCAGGAATCAGACCCACAACCTGTCAGTGATGGGACGATGTTCCAGCCCACTGAGCCACACCAGCCAGGCCAGCCAGAGCCCCTTGTAGACCTGGCCGAGAAACTGCAAAGGCACCGGGAGGAAAGGGACACTGAAGAGCGCGGCCCGGGCACGGCCCCCGGGGCCTCCTCCATGCTGCCGAGAGTGGGTTTTGAGCCCGGAACTCCCATGTTTTCACAGGCCCTGCACAGGCCCTGACTCTGTGCCAGAGACGACATCTGGGTGCTGAGTCAGACTTGTGACCCATTTGCCAGGATGAGAGGATGAGGCCAGCGTAGCCCAGGCTTCTCCAACAACGCAAATCACAAGGCCGGTGACTCATCTTCCTCCTCCAGCTTCTACAGGCAGGTCAGGGTGCCAGGCAAGATGTCCCACCCGGTGACCAGCGCCCATCCACCACGCGGTCGGCCCCTGACTCTCCACACGGTTGTCAGCAACAACACCCCCTCTTCCCAGCTCTTGCCGACGGGGGCCAGGAGGAGAGGACGCTGCACGTGGCTCCTGGGAGCCTCCGGAAGGGTCGCCAGTGCCGGCAGGGAAGGAGCTGAGCACAGCGCGGCGCTGGCTGTGGCCTCCTTTTCCCAGCAGGAAGCTCCAGGAGCTGAGCCTGCGCTGGCAGGGCTTCCTCCAGGGTCCCCTCCCTGCTGTCTACACGCACAGGAGCCCCCGGGGGCTGCCGCTCTGGGTGCCTGTCCCCCTGCTCCCATCCCTGGCTGCACAGCTCTGCTCTTTTTCCGGCCGCTCAGTCTGAAGGTTCCCAGCCTTGTCGGCCCTGCGAGGGCTGAGGGCTGACCTCAGCGTGAACGGCCTGGCGTCCGGGCTCCTTCACCCCCTCCGCCCCACAGGGGCTCAGCACTGAGGCCCACCCTGCTCTGCCAGGTGCCTGACACGGGAGCCGGCCTCTCCCCGCAGTGGGGAGAGCTGGGGGAAGCCTCTGACCCCCATCACTGCTGAACCACACCCCCCTTTGAGGACCTGATGCGGACAGTTGCCGAAAGCTTTCTGAAGCCAACAACTGAGAACGTTTAAGTTCCAGAAAAGCATCCTGGCAACTTCTGGCAACTCACTTAATTAGGAGCTTAGAGGAAAGTGACATTTCACTTCCTGAGGCTCCAGGAAAAACTAAGGCTTCCCTAATTCCCTCTCTTAGAAATGGGGCTTCCTGGACACAGGTCTGAGCCTCAGCACGCCCGGCCGGGACAGAAAGCACTCGGGACTCGAGATGGAAGTGGCAGAGGGAGGACTCAGGGTCCAGACGCTGGGCTGGGGAGCTCCTCCCGAGCACGGGGCCCAGCACCCAGCACCCAGCACGGCGGGACTTAGTGCTGGTTGACCACCGTGCTTCCGACAGGCACCCCGGGGAGGGAGGGTCGTTTTCCTGCTCAACCAGTTCTTTTCAGTCGATTACATAAAAGTGAGAGACTGCACAGGCAATGGGTCCATCTCGGGTCCGAGTCTGCCTGGCAGCCAGTGAAAAGGGAGTTCAGCAAGGCAGCTGGCTGGCCTCGCCTGCCTCCCAGCGGGAACCCCTTCATGCCATCAACCCCACAGTGAGACACGTACAAGACACGCAGGTTTCTGAGTCCCTTGAAGGCGCCTTCCGAGATGTGGCTGATGGAGTTGTGGCTGAGGCGCAGGATGGTCAAGCTACTGAGGTCGGCCAAGCTCTCCTCGTCCAGCCGCGTGAGGTTGTTGAAGGACAGAACCCTGCGGAAGGGAGGAGAGACAGTATCACTGTCCGGTGGCCCAGGGGCCCTTCTCTGCTGACATCAAGCCACAGCCGGCCGGGTCTCAGAGGATAGGGACACGCACACAGACTCCCAAGGGCGAGAGTGGTCAGACAGCCAGAGAGCCACAGTGACTCCTGGAATGTTCACGGAGGTCACGGAGACCTGGACATGTGACCAACTGTGAGGATGACATCAAGGACATGCAACTCAAGAACCCGCAAGGCTCCAAGCCCTCACGCTGGTGCCTGTGGCGGGTCCTGACCCAGACTAGGAAAGACTTCACAGCAGGGGCCTGAGACTCTGGACAGGACCCCAGAATGTGCTGAGAGGGAGCAGGGTGGCCCAGTTAGGCTCCCGACATCGGCCAGCAGAGGGCACCACCATCCACCACCTGGAACAAGCCTTCCTCACAGAACTCCCGCCTACCTGGGCACCACCCTCTGTACCAGCCTCCTGTCAGAACTTCTGGGATGATCCCCACTTTAAGCAGGACCCCTTCCCTGAGTGTCAGAATCAACCCTTCCTCCTAGTCCACCACCTGCCCTCACATGGCCCTGCCTGGGTTGGTTACTTGGCATGTTAAGTCATCTATGGAAAAATGGAAGATTTGGTCTGGGGCAGGAATATGCAAAATGAATCCAGAGAAGATTAATGAGTTTTTAAAGGCAGCAGGGGTAACATTCTTTTCCTCCTGGAGAAATAAGTCATGGTGTCTGTCAGTCGCGAAGACCTGGCAGGAGATCAAAACTACATCCTCACCTACAATTAAGAATTCAGCTTAAAGAAGGGGCGGGCACAGGCGGAAACCAGCCCTGCACCTGGCTCCAAGGTGGCCTGGCTGTCGGGAAGATGCTCGGCTGACGAGCCACCCCCGCGGCCACTCTGCCCCTTCCTCAGGGTGCCTGCTGGCCTCTCCCGCCGCTGCCTCCTCCCCAGGCCCACCCGGCCTCTCCCGCCGCTGCCTCCTCCCCAGGCCCACCCGGCCTCTCCCGCCGCTGCCTCCTCCCCAGGCCCACCAGGCCTCTCCCGCCGCTGCCTCCTCCCCAGGCCCACCCGGCCTCTCCCTGCCGCTGCCTCCTCCCCAGGCCCACCCGGCCTCTCCCGCCGCTGCCTCCTCCCCAGGCCCACCCGGCCTCTCCCGCCGCTGCCTCCTCCCCAGGCCCACCCGGCCTCTCCCGCCGCTGCCTCCTCCCCAGGCCCACCCGGCCTCTCCCGCCGCTGCCTCCTCCCAGGCCCACCCGGCCTCTCCCCGATGCTGCCTCCTCCCAGGCCCACCCGGCCTCTCCCCGATGCTGCCTCCTCCCCAGGCCCACCCGGCCTCTCCCGCCACTGCCTCCCCCCCAGGCCCACCCGGCCTCTCCCTGATGCTGCCTCCCCCCCAGGCCCACCCGGCCTCTCCCTGATGCTGCCTCCCCCCCAGGCCCACCCGGCCTCTCCCTGATGCTGCCTCCCCCCCAGGCCCACCCGGCCTCTCCCTGATGCTGCCTCCCCCCCAGGCCCACCCGGCCTCTCCCGCCGCTGCCACCCCCCCAGGCCCACCCGGCCTCTCCCGCCGCTGCCTCCTCCCCAGGCCCACCGGGCCTATCCCCGATGCTGCCTCCTCCCAGGCCCACCCGCCAGCAGTTCCGAGGGCTGCCCTCACCTTGACAGTGGGACTGGCTCAGGTCTGAGGGACTCAGAAGAACCCCTCCTGCTTCCCTGGCTCCCAGGCCTGGAGGACAGAAGACCGCTGGTCCTGGGGGTTCCCAAGTGGGGTCCCAGCCGAGCAAAGAGCCTGGCAGGAGCCACCCAATACCGCGTGAGCAGTCTGCGGCCGCACTGCTGCGAGGGGCCGGACGCTGCGCCCGAGGTCAGCGCTCACGTTCTCAGAGAAGCCGGCGAGAGTGAAAGGAGCAGGCAGAGGCAGGACTACTGGTGTCTGCTTTAGGAACAATGGATTCACCGAAATATAAACGCCAGGTCGGGGCCGGTGTGGGGCGGGTGGGAGAGACGCGGAAGTGGGGGAAACACCCGCTGCAAGCGCAGCCGTCCGCTCCGCAAGTTTGCCTGCTGAGGGCACGAGACCAGACGGGCCAGGCGCCTAGAACCTGCCCGCTTCAGTGGGGAGTCTTCTCCTGCAGCCAGCCTTCTTTAAAAAGTAAAGGAATGTGCTAGACTAAACTAGAACTGAGAAACCTTCAACACATTAAACTGAAATAACAAACACAATGAGAATCCACTTTTTTCCTCCAAAACAACCAATCTTTTAGATGTGGGTCAGAAACAGAGGTATGTCCACCAAGCCCCTGGAGTGCACTCTCATCACCAGCCTTGACGTGATAGCCACCTGCCCAGACAGAGTCTGTCACTGCTGGGCTCGGGAACCTCGGACACCAGCTTAGGAGCTCCCAGTCCCAGCCGGGGGCCCTGTCTGGGAGTCTCCCAAAGGGATGAGGGCCGTCTATCCACATAAAGTATAACCACAGCCATGACAGCACGGGAGTGCTTTCACCAGGCCAGGGGACGCTGCTGGGACGGGGGAGGAGCCAGTGTGGACAACCTGTCCACAGGCAGGAAGGCAGAGACGGCAGGGCATGTAAACCTCCCATCGGCACGCCACCCTCTCAGGTTCACTGCCTCCCGTGTCTAAGCCTTCACTGAAGAAGTCCATGTGACTTGCAGCCATCCACGCGCAACTCTCAACACAGCCGCAAGCACTCCTGCAGACTGCCCTCGACGCCAGTGCCCTCGGCCCAGGGGCTGTCTCCAAGCCCAAGAAGGCCCAGCTACCCCGAGGGGACCAATTCAAACCACTGGGTCTGCGGGGTCCCCAGGTCCTGCTCTGGGCCTGGTGGCTGGGCCTTCTCCTCCCTCTAGAACAGGCCGGTGCCTGCCTCTGAGTCCTCCCCCCGGCCTCCCGCCCCGAGCCCCGCCCTGTCCACGGTGCTGCGGGAGAGGCTGGGCCTCGAGCTTCCCGGCTCTGGAGAAAGTCCCCTCTAGGCAGCGGTGCCTCCACGGCAGAGCTGCGCAGGCGGCACTCACAGCTCATGCAGCTTCTGGCAGAAGCTCCAGCCATCGCGGTTGATCCGGGAGATGGAGTTGTTGCTGAGGTGGAGCTGGTGCAGGGCTGTGAGACCATAGAGAGAGCCGCTGTTCACTTCCACCAGGTTGTTGTACTCCAGGCGCCTGCAATGACAGCCACACGCAGGATGAAGGTGGTGGTCCCCCAGCACCCATTCATCCACTGCACAGGTAGCAGTGGGGGGCGCCGAGGCTCTAACACTGCAGATCCACTGGTGGGCACCGAGGAGCTAACAATAATACGTTGGGGGGCGGGTGTGTGTGTGTGTGTGTGTAGGTAGGTAGGTAGATAGGACAAGACAGAAAAGCCAAAACAGAGATGGTGGTGAGTGTCCAGGCCAACTTGCTGAGTTCAGAGGGCAAAGGGAAGCTTCCCTTTTAGCTGAGCACAGGTACACAGATGGGCCGTTGCCAGCAGAGGGCAGAGAAAGAAATAGAAAAGAGAATAGGAGGTGGTTTTCATTATCATCCTCATCTAGAAGCTAGGTAACTTGTCTGGCAGACTGGCAGAAACGAGGGGCTACAACACAAACCCAGGTTTGGCGAACCACACCTGGGTTCTGGACCACTGCGCCGAGAGACACAGCTTCAGCTCTGGGGTCAGACTCCTTGGATTTAAATCCCAATTCTGCCCCTCTGTGGGCTGCATGAACCTGAACATCTAGAAAATGGAGATACCCAGGAGTATTAACTTCACAGGGCTGGTATAAGAAGAAAACAAGAAAATCCATGTCAGAATTTTAGCTCCCACTGAGTGTAAGGGCCTTAGAACCCAGCTTCTGACCGTGCACAGCTGGTCACAGGTGGCTCTGGCCTTTGTTCAACTGCTGCCCCAAGTTCAGCGTGACGAGGACTTTGGGGGACCACATTTTGCTGTTACCCACCTCACTTTCTGCTGCTTCACAAAAAGTAAGCACTAAATTTGTAACTAAGACAACTGATCACCCCAATTTATATGACTTTGTTCAACATAAACAACATGTGGTGTGTGCTAACTATATTTCCTTCTGCAGTCTTTCATCTCAGCCCATCCAGCACACACCGCCTAGATTTCAAAGTCTAAAATGACACTTTTAAGGTATCAAGTAAAAGTGTTCTTAAATATGTAAAAATAGAGGTACAGCTGGTCACAGGGGGAACATCAAAAAGAGGAAGCAGCAAAGCCACACTGTGGCAGCCTCGGTCCTCAGTGTGTGTGTGAGAGTATGTCTGTATGTGTGAGCATATATACATATGTATTAATCCTCACCCAAGTATATTTTCCCATTGATTTTTGAATAGAGTGTGAGGGAGGGAAACAGAGAGAGAGAGAAACATCAACTGACTGCTTCCCACACGACCCTGACCAGGGCCAGGGACGGAACCTGCCACTGAGGTATGGCCCTTGACTGGAACCAAACCCGCGACTCTGGTCTACGGCCGGCGCTCTCACTGCTGGGCCGGGCTGTGTGAGTATCAAGGCGTGGCCATCGAGAGGCAGCACAGAGTTGATAGACGGGAGCTAGAGGTGGTGTTTTTGTTTCAGTTGCAGAGATACCTAATGAAAGATGAACGGAGTGACATCATTTGCAGAGACTGAAAGGCAGTGAGGAAGGTGTCTTGAACAAGTAACACCATTAACCATAAAGCAAGAAATCTCAAGTTGACAAATCCAGACGGCAGTGCAAGTGTGTTAACCTGGAAGTCACCACCGAAACTACAAACAGGAAACACAGAGAGGAGCCGTGACCGCTCTTCGGAGCACGTGGGGAAGAGGGGCTGGAGTGGGGAGGGCAGGCGACCACAATCTGGGGATGTTCACAACCACGAGCTAGGTTACTTCTGGTCAGCAGTGACGAGGTTTAAGCGTCTGCAAACAAGATGAGCAGCTGCTGGTGCGCCCCACAAGTGGCAGGGGTTCTGTGAGCACATCATGAGTCTCCCTGACGAACTCGACACTCTGACCCACCTGCACGTCAAGCCTGTCAAACCCAAAACGGGGGAGAGGGAACTTCCTGTAGGGTGTGGAGCAGGGGAGAGGACGTGGGAGGGGCACCTGCTCCCCAGTCTGCAAAAGGTGGGGGAGCAGCCCCTGAAAAATGGCTCCCTCTTCTGTCTTCACCAGCCCATTCACTCCACCAAATCCACTAAAACGACCCCAGGAGATTTTCCCAACCTTCAAGGACAACACCCGATCTAGCAGAGCCCCCGGAGACTCCGCATGAGGCCCTGCGGAAGTCCTAACAACCCTGGGCAGAGGGCTGAAGAGCACACGCCTGCTACGCACAGCCCGTCCTGGCCGGAAGTGCCCGCACTCACAGCACACGCATCCTGGACAGCCCCCAGAAGGCCCCATCCGTCAGCTTGCCGAGGCTGTTCCGCTGAAGCCTCAGCACTTCCAAGCTGTCCAGGCCCTGGAACGTCAGGCCCTCGATCAGCTGGATCCGATTCCGGTTGAGGTCCCTGAAGAGAGAAGGCCGGTGGGTTCAGAGCAGCAGGCACCACACCGCAGCTCCCACCGTTCCCACGCAGTCCTTGCTGGGGTTCTGGTGCAACAGGGAAAACCCAGTGAGGGCCCCGTGGAGCTGGCCTGCAGTGGGAGCCCAGGGCGGGCACCAGCACTGACCGGCCCGGCCAATGAACAAAAGAGGAGGCGAGAGCTGCCGAGCAAGTGAGCATGCCCACCTCCTCCCGGGACAGCCATGACTCGGCAGGGACGAGGGTGTGTGTGACCCAGGATCTGAACGTCTGAGGTGAGCTGTCTCAGCTCAGCAACAGAAACCCACACCAGATGCCTCAACCTAGGAAAAATCGAACCTCTGAGTATCAAATGGTAATCTCACTTCCCACTTGAGGGTCAGAGGATCTCCACCGATGGAGAGGAGTTGCTGCCCACGGGGGAGGAGGGGACCCAGACACACGAAGCACACAGGATTGGCTCCAAGATCATGTGATGAGACCTCAGTTAACCCAAAGATCAGGAGTCTGGGTAGGCTGGACCGGTCAGTTACACTGGGGGAGGGGACGGGGAGCACACTTGGTTTTCCCCAAATACTTCTGCAGTGCCTCATGGCCCTGCCTCACACAGACCTCCCAGCAAAGGAGCCCAGGCGTGGACGGCAGAAGTGGGGCTGTGTGGGGTGGGGCGCGTGTGGAGCACAGCGCTGGTGCACCCCATCTTGCGGTCACACCTGGCCCTGAACAACTGTCATGTGCTGTTCAGACCACACGTCAGGTGTGGCTGTTTTCTGAGATACATTCTTTTGTTGCAAAGAGGATACAGGAAAAAAACACGGAACAAATACTCCATCAGATTCTGGAAATAGAGTTTTTTTTTTTTACACCAAACCCTGTGCCATTCCCAGAGAGCGCTTGGCCTTGGTCATCAAAAAAGATAACAAAAAAATCCTTTCTTTAAAAAAAATAAGACTCAATCAACAAACTTATAAGCCTTAGGAGACAAAAACAATGGCCCATCTCTTGTTTACTATCACCTCTAGCTACACCAACTTCCTCTCAAATTGCTCAAGAAGTGCTAGACACCTGACGTCCACGGCAGATTCCATAGGTCCCTTTGAAAAGTAAACAAACGTCTAAGATCCATAAGGAACCCAACCAATGCAGCCCAGGTTCAGCTGACTAGCAGGGCTCCTCCTGTCATTCTGCAAAGTCCCAACAAGGCCAAGCAGACATGTCCTCAGCAACCTGAGGCAGCCCGCAGGCACCAGGCCGGTTTCTAATTTGCTTTGATTAGCTGCTGCCATGGGCCATCCATGATCATCACACAGGCCTGACCACAGAGGAGCAAGGCGGGACCTGCACTCTGTGCTGGGGCCTCATGGAAACGCTGAGCCTCATCAGCACGCGGGTTCCCATACTCACAGCTGTGTCAGCCTGGGTAACCGGAATGCTTTCACAGGAAGCTGGGTGATCCTGTTTTTGCTCAGGCGAAGCGTTAGCAGCGACCGTGACAGACCATCAAATGCTCCAGACTCCAGGGTGCCAATCCGGTTGCTTGCCAGGTTGCTGGAATGATCCAGGAGAGAAAATACAGAGGTCACTAGGAGGCCTTCCTCATTCTGTTATAGACCCCAGACCCGGCCTACTTGGGAAAATAAGCCAAAACACACCCAGAGACACAGATTTCCAATGAGACTGTCACCCGGAGCCTGCTAAGCCCATCTCCGCTCCCAGGTGGGAGAGCCAGGGAAACCCAGGTGTCAGGACAGAGCCTCACTTCAGCCTAGAGCACACTGTGCCTGTGGCCAGTGGATGGCCCCAGGAGGGTAACTGAAAACCAGCTACCTCCGCCACCAGCCATCCCCACACACCAGCTCTGCTGGGTGCTGCCCACCTCCAGAGACACCTGCAAGATTCCTTTTCAGCACCCATTACCCAAGGGTTAGGGTTCAAGGTTGGTGAGAAAAGCCCTAGGAAGCAGAAAGTCAACTGCAAGTCAAGGTCAGAGTGGATGTCATAATTGGGGGAAACAGCCTTTAATTTCGAAGTGGGTCTCATTGTATGGCTTATGTGATAAATGTGCATAAACCAATTCACTGTAATAATTTCAGAGTCAAAGAAACACTCTAGTTAAAGAGACTTGCAGAGAACCCCTGGGAAACCAGCAGCAGTCACTGGGATCCCCAGCGACAGGGTCATGCACACAGGGCATCCCCCTCACAGCCGCTGCGGCCACTGTGAGCAGCGGTTCTGTGCCGCACACAGGGACGCCCAGTACCAAACAAGGGGAGCCGACAGGAAGGGAGCCACCCTAGGAGACTCTGAGAAGTTACCCAAGACCTCTCCTACTCCCCAAAGAAAGGCTGATTTTGGTGGCTTGGGCAAAAAGGAGGAAAAATGGAGAGAATTTTCTACAAGAGACAGGAAGGGAATGAGGCATTTTTCATCTTTCTATTAGGCAGCAGCCCAGGACAGAGCATATGAGAATTCTCTGCAGAGGGGGCTGGACTGTTTGTTCTCAACACTCCAGATTAAAGAAGAACAGTCTGTGATAAAGATACACTGGCCAGTATCTGCCCAAACAGAAAGTCCCTCCTCCTCTCCTGCAGACAGAGAAGGTCACTGCAATTCAGTTGAGCAGCAGGTGGTTTCTTTGTTCCAAGCGAGAAGGTGCCAGGTGGCAGGAGACAACTCTGGAGGAAAGCTCACGGGGCCTGAGCACACTGCACTGCTTGCCAAAGGCCCGTTTCCAGTTTGCAATCCCAGTGCCTCGATGCAGCCTAAGAAAGGAATCACTTCTCTCCTTGTGGGTCTTGGAAAACCGTGGTGCCAAGCAAGCCTTGGCCTCCCTGAACAGATGGGCCACCATAACCCCTCATGCACCTTGCAAATGATCTCCAAAATTAGTCAGGAATGGCAATGATGTAGGGAATGGAAACACACATGTCACTTGAACATGTCCCCTTAGCCTGGGTTTTCAGTTTCCTCCCCAAAGCAACATTTTCCTACCAACAGGCAGTGGGTTAAATACGTTTTAACTTTTTCCTCCCATCTACTGTCCAATGGGCATTAAAATGGGTAAAAGCAAAACAGACCGACAACAAAATTTAGAAGGTCAAGAGCCCCCAGAATAGTGACTGCTCTCTCAAGTGCACCAAGTGCCTGTTTCCATAGCTTGAGATGCTGGAAAGATAAGTCATGACAGGTTAAGCCTCTGCAAAGAGGTCCCACCCACTGTCATTCCTCCAACTACCCTGAATCTTTCCTCTGCCTTCCTGGGAAAGAAAGCAGGCTTTGTAGCCAAGATAGACCTGTATTTGAGGGCTAGAATCTCCTCTTGGTAGTGAGTCTATTAAGCTAATCCTTACTCTCTCCCTACCTCAGCTGATATCTGCCTATCTACAAACAGAAGACACAGCCCTGGGTCGCCCTGCCCTCGGGCCTGCTTAGGACAGCACAAGGGGATCTGTGCCCATCCCCACGGTCTCAGCCAGGCCATGGCCCATGGCTGAGAAAAGGAAATGCCCACCTGCGGCCAGACCTGGGTGCTGAGAGCAGAGCAGAGGCACTTACAGCTCCTTTATGGGCGGTCCGTGCAAGAAGCAGGTGCTCTGCACCTCCGTGATGCTATTCCAGCTCAGGTCCAGCACCTCCAAGGACAGGTAGGCCTTCAGCTGGGCCCCCTCCACACTGCGAATCTTATTGTGCTGCCTAAAACAAACAAAGGGAGGTGACTCGAGCATGTCCTTTTGCAAAGAAACAATTATTTCCCCCACCACCTCTTTAGACACATTGTTTCCCAGCTGTTTTGCTCTTTCAGAAAATTGGAAATGCAATGACACTCTTTTTTTTTTTTTCATCCTCACCTCACATTTTTTCCATTTTTTTGTCCAGATAGAGTGGGAGGGAGAGCAAGGGGGGAGAGGGGGAGAGAAACATCGACATGAAAGGGACACATCGAGCGGTTGCCACCGCACAACCCAACCAGGGCCGGGGACAAACTGCAACCGAGGTACATGCCCTTAGTGGGAACCGAACCCGGGTCTCTCTGGACCACAGGCCAATGCTCTAACCGCTGAGCCAAACCGGCCAGGGCAGCAATGACACTCTTAAAGTGAGATCCCCTACCCTCCCTCCCATCAAGTTATTACCTGCTGGATGGGTGCTACACCGAACACCCGAGTCTGTCCAAGTTTTAAGCCTAGGCTGCTCTCCCCAAGGGCAAGAACACTGGGGTGTTCAGACGTGTGGAGAGCAGCATGGCATGACCAGAACTCCAGACTCACGGACGACCCGCCCACTGATGATGTGCCCAGTGGGACCAGCCAGCTCCTAAAACGGTTCTCATTTTGGACCTTCAGGACCTCATCCAATGCCACCACTCACAAGACTGCAGCCCCACAGCGCGGTGTAATCCATCCCAACTCATCGTTCCACTCCTCATGCTTTACGACACCTACCATGTGCCAGGCACGGAGACAGGCACAAGGGACTTAAACAGAATAAAAGACAAAATCCCAACAACTTAGGGGAAACCATAAATTCAGTGCTGGATCTAAGTGATCGAATCCCCTGAACCTCTGGCTCTAGCCCGTGATAACTCTGTTCCTCACTTCACCTCCAGATGCCATCTCGGGATCTGGTGGGCCCTCCCCTCGGTCTCCTCTGTGCCTGTCTCTGAGCTGCCCCACCACTCACCTGGCCCGCGGTACACACTTCCCTCATTTCAGCGACACGGATGGCCAATCTGAAACCCCACTAGAGCGTGTGGCAGACGTCAGCGTGAGGGGTCACTGCCGTGCCTCCCTCCCAGGAAGGCAATTTACCCCAAGGACGTATCTGTACCTTTACCCTCTTTCTGAAGAGCCCACAGTCTAATCAACTAACCGGCATTTATTAATCAGGAGAAAGACAACACATTCGAACCCAGGCCGGAGGGACAGCCCGTGTGGGCCCATGCACGGGCTCGGCTCGGCCTGGTAGATTCTCACCGTCACAGCGCTAATCCCAACGTGTGGACACCAGCGCGGGGCACGGGTTCCAGGCGCTCACTGGGCCAGTGTCTGAGCGAACAGCGTCAGGGTCTCCAGCCAATCACACATTCTTGAACACAACACAAGTAAGCCAGGCGTCACTTACCAAGTGGCATCCCTTTTAAACAAACACTTGACCAAATTCGTTCCAACAGGCATAAACAAGGCCTTCTTCCCAGAAGCTCGGGGGCTTCTCACCAACTCCTTTGTTGTTTTCACAACTCTCCCAGGCCCTTAACCCAGAAACCCATTTACAAGGGCACAGCTCCACACACAGGGGCTCTTACTTTCTCCCTTCACGTCCCCTCCTGTCCCCCAAAGCCATTTTCTTTGAGTTCTTTATTAAGTTCTTAGTAAAGATAGTCTCTTCAGTTTTCAGACTCCAAAAGAAAAAGAAAGGAGAAAATAAAAGAGAAGAAAACCTTTATTATGTAAAGTATGGGAAAAAGAACAAGCAATGAAGGCCACAGAGCGAGCCTGACCCAGGAACTCCGCGTGCGGACTGGGAGCCAGGAAGAGCCTGAAAGAGAAAGGGGCGCCACAAAGAGAGCCGCACAGCAGAGGGGCCACAGGACAGCTGCCGGGAACCCCCACTCCCCCCCACCTCTCCTCTGCCTCTTTCATCTTACACATCTCTTCTTTCTTGTCAGCTTACTTAGTCACTGAAGCAAACACGCGGACCTGTGCTCTGCGCCAGGACCTCTGTGGAGGACGGGCTCTGGGCGGAGGACAGTCTCCTTCCCACACTGGAGGAGCTCCCGACTGGCAGCAGAGGCAGCCATGGAGACCAGAAACAAGGAAGCACGGGGTGGGCCACAGAGACAGGAAGGATGAACCCTGGGAATGAGGGTGCGGGGCGGCGGCTCCAGAGGACAGGATGCCGATGCCGGGGACACACCAGCGCAGAGGCGGGACGGGGTCATGGAGCAGGGAGGGCAGGCAGGACCAGGGCAGGCATCGCCTCACAGGCCCAGCTGACGAGCAGGGAGCCATCTCGCAGCGGGCCAGGTGAGTGGTGGGGCAACAGAGACAGACAGGAGAGGAGACTAAGGGAAAGGCCCACAGGACCTGGGGAGGACAGCCAGAGGGGCGTCGGATGGTGACCCTATATCCTAGTTTGGAAATGTTAAAACAACCAGCTCAGCAGGCTACAAGACTATACCTTTGGTCTTCGCCACTTAGCCTGTCCCAGCCCAGCAGCCAGAGATCCTGTTAAGGCTTCTCAGGGTGGGAGAAAGATGTGCAAATCCCGTATTTCTTGAGGGGCCAATACCTAGAATATATAGAGCTGTGACCACTCAACAACAACACCCAAACAACCTAATTAAAAAATGAGCAAAGAACTTGAACAGATGTTTCTCAAAAAAAAAAAGAAAGGTATATGTATGGCCAATAAGCACATGAAAAGGTGCTCAACCTCAATGATCATCAGGGATGTGGAGACATGGAAACTCGAGCGTGGCCGCTGAAGAAAACAGTACGGTGGGGCCTCAAAAACTCAAACAATTACCACATGATGATCCAGCAAGTCTACTTCTGGGTGTATACCCCAGAAATTGAAAGCAGATCTGAAAGAGACATTTGTACACCCATGTCACAGTAGCCAAGAGGTGGGGCAACCCGTGTGCATCAATGGATGGGCAGGCGGACGGACTAACAGTGTGGACACGTGCCACAGCCAGGGTGAGCCCTGAGGACATCATACTGAGTTAGAGGAGCCAGTCGCAGAAAGACAAATCTGTATGGCTCCACTTCTATTAGGCATCCAGAGTAGTGAAACTCACCGAAACAGCAGATAGATGGTGGTTGCGAGGGGCAGGGGGAGGCAGGAGTGGGCGCTGCTCAGTGGATTCAGAGTTTTAGTCACGCAAAACGGAAAGAGCTCTGGAGACCACACGACACGAGTGTACTCAACACTACTGGACTACACAGTGAAAATGATTAAGATAGTGAATTTTATGTTATGTATATTTTACCACGATTTACAAACAAAACAAAGCAAAAAACAAAAAAACAAAAAACGAGTTAGTTCCTAAGACTCCTTTGCCTAAAACTCCAACAATGGCTCTCATGTCTCGTTCTGGACCAAGCCCTCATCATGTTCTTGGAGGCCCGTGTGATATACCACCTGCTGCCTCATTCCTACTCCGCCACCTCCCAAACTCGGCCCACACTGGCCCCCAGGACCTTTGCACTTGCCTTTCCCACTGCTTGGAAAGCTCTTCCCCCAAGACCCACAGGTCTCATGCCCTTACTTCTTTGACATCTTTTTGATCCATAAGTCACCTTCGCAATGAGGCTTCCCTGGCCACACACTCTAAAACCACAAGTGCATGCAAGCTTTCTGTCTCTGTCACACACACACACACACACACACACACACACACCCCACTCCTTCATCTACTTTATCTCAATGGCTCTAATTACCCTCTAAGATATCCAGGATTTTGCTTATTTCTGGTTTAGCGCCTCCCCCAGCACGGCTCCATGAAGGCAGACATGTTTGTCTATTTTGTCTACTAGTCTATCGCTAACCACTGGAACAGTGTGAGGCATGTAGAGGTGCTCAATGAATATTTGTTGAATGAATCACAAAGAATGAATACAGGTAAACTCAGAAGGGCAGAGGTTGGACACAAATTTGGGGCTCACTAGCATTTAAACAGAAGAAAACTATGCAAGTAGATGAATTCAATCAAGAAACAGGAAGGAAAGAAGAGTCCGCCACCTGCCCTGTGGCAGCCCGGCCCAGATGTAAAGACCTAGCCCACAGCGGCTCCAGAGTTCCCTGGGGCTCAAACACCCCAGCCCCAGTGCTGAGAAGGCACATGCCACTGTCTCCCTTGCAGCTGGTCTCTCCACCCTAGACTCTAGACTCGAGCCATGATCCAACTCTTCCCGAACTCGCCGGGCTTAGGAAAGCTGAGCACACAGCTCTGTGGTCCTGTAGAACCCCGCCTCCCTTCTCTCACAGAGCAAGAATCACACTGTGTGAGATCTGGTGGACCTGCCAACTACCCAAGGTCAGGAGTTCTACGAACATGCCACAAGTAATACCTGCCTAAGTTCAAATCCCAAGTACACCACTTACAGGTGTGAACCTCAGAAGAGCCCCATCTGTAAAGCGGGGTGGGAAGTTCCTATGCCCCCGAGGCTGATGGGACCTGACATGTAGCAGTTGCTCAATAAAATGTGTTCTTGTTTTCATTAGCAGGCTCAGGATCTAGTCTGTTGGAGGTGCTCTGGGAAAAGAATGAAGAAAATGAATGAATGACTGGCCCCCGTCTGTTCCTCTGCCACTTTTCAGTGCAAACGTGCAAGCCTGACCCTCTCTCAGGAACAGAGGACCGACTCTGAGTTCTCACTCTCAGCTTCATGCGTGAAGCAAGCCTGTCCCTGCTCGAGAGTGTCAGACTCAACCACAGGGAGAAAGGGCTGTCCTTGGGAAACTGTGCTTCAAAGCAAATCGCAGATCAGAACGTCTGCAGGACTCAGGGAAGCTGCATTACGTTCCCCTCCCCACTCCTGCAGTGAGACTCAGGCCCCGGTCCCTGGCCCTGCCACCAAACGACACCCACCCCACCGGGGCAGCAGGCCTGCCCAAGACATCCCCCTCAACACAGCCATCCACCTGGGTTAGAGCAAACAGCCAGTACTCAGGGGAAGCCCTCCCACCTTGGGAACAGATGGCTGTGAAAACATCTTGCTGCCCTGATTCAACTCGGCATTCCATCTTCCTAAAACTGGGCATGTTTTTGCTGTCAGGGGTCATGACATCACTCTTGCCATGTAAGTAAACAGCTTGGTTCCAAAGAACGTCCACACTCATCTTTATAGCCTCTGAATCCGTGTCCAAGTTCTCTTTAACAACAGCTGACCAATCACTGCACACCTGCATGCAGCAGGCCCTGGGTGAACCTCAGGGAGCTCACACATGAGGTAGGTACTGGTCCTACCCCTAACCTTACAAGTGGAGAAATTGAGGCTCAGAGGTCTGCTGGGATTTTCCTGAGGTCACAGCCGACAAGTGAGGGAGCCTGCATGAGAGCCCGGGCAGCAGGCCCACCCACAGCACACCCAAGAGGCCCCCCGGCCCGTTAACCTCCCGCAAAGCCCGCCTAGCTCTCAAATGCCAGCTGACTGCTTCCCAGTCCACCCAGACTGGTCTGCGCACTGGCCTCGGCAGGCCTGGCTCCGGTGCCAGCCGCCCTGCGTGAGTGGGATCTGCAGAGGGCTCTGCGCAGCTCCCCTCAGCAAACAAGGCCGATGAGCAAAGCTCTTACTCATGGACACTCTGGGTGGAGGGAAGAGGACAGTTCCACTGGGACCATGTCCTTACAGACCTTTATCTGAAGGAACAGGAAGGCACAAAGGGGTGCCCCTAGGCTTACAAAAGAGAGTGAGAAGGGGGGGCGTAGACGGGAGGTCTGCCCACTGGCCTCATCAAAGGAGCGCCCCAGCCTCTCTGCCACCAGGCCAAGCGGGAAGGGTCTGCAATGACGGGGATGGGCAGCATGGGGCCAGATCACACGGCATTCACCTCTTCCTCGTGTGGGCTTCCCTCAGGCTGCCTCTGGGGCAAGGAGAACCTGATACAGCAGACGTCCATTAAACCAACACCTGTTACAGCTTCAAATATAAAATCAGTCTTCAAAGGCAGAGCTCTGGCAAGATAAGCTCTGGCCACTTGGCTACATTTTCCAGGCCGATGTTAAATTAGACAGTAAGACAGACAGAGGCATTTGAAACCAACATTTAAAACTGTTTATCCTAAGTTATTGTTCCACAACGGCTCTGTGAAAGCCTGGTTTACAAGGCACCCCTTTAGTGGGGAAAGAGCTCACATCCCAGATAACAGCCAGGAAGAAAGGGTGAAGGGATCAAAGGAAGCAGGGTCAAGGTGGGTCAAGAGGATTAGAGTTGGTTCCTGAAATTATGTATCTATTGTCTACACCAGGCAGCGATCAGCAAATAGATTCTATGATGGGCCAGAAAATAAAATGTTCAGGCTTTGTGGGTCATTACGGTATCTGTCACAACCACTCAATTCTGACATTGGATTATAAAAGTGTCACAGACAATACCTAAATGAGTATGGATGTGTTCCAATAAAACTTTATTTACAAAAACAAGCTGTGAGCCAGATTTGGCCCCCTGCTTGTGGATTACTGACCCGTCCATACTGTAGTAACCAATTTGGATTTCGGGGGTGCAGGGACCTGGATTCTAGTTCTAGCTCTGATGCAGCTTTGGAAATGTGCGTGAATCACTTTCTGTATCTGGTTTAACCTGCATGTCCGACACCACTAACCACTTTCCCACTGGTTCTTTCCTCTCTCTTCAGGAAGTGCAAGGAATATGAGTCTACACCATGCTGCACTGCTCACGGGGCAGTCCAGTGCGGACAGGCAGGCAAACGCTGAGCTCCAGAGAAGAGGCACTCACACGATGCATCCAGTCAGGCAGAAATCAAAGCGGCCAGGGCACCTGTCCTAACACCGAAGGCTGCCGGCCTCAGCTCCTCCGGACAGTTATGGTGACGGCAAGTCCACACTGTCAGCCCCTGGAGCGTTGGCTCTGAGTAGAAACAGCAGATCTTCCATAATATTACCTCAACATCAAACTTCTAAAATGTCTTACTTAACCAATCAACACAATTCAAATTACAGCCCTCTCTCTGCATGAACATCTGGCTAAGAAACAGTGTCACTCAATCCAGCCCTGAAACGAGAAAAATTATAATGCACCTGCCACCACTCCCTATCCCCATCGCCCTTCACACCGTTCACCAAGCCCCAGCCGGGCGGCCTCTGGGCAGCTGGCCCAGCACTGTGCCGCCCCGTAATTCTCCCCATGGCTCTGCACCACAGTCTAGCCCACTGCCCCCAAAGCAGGTGGTCCAAATGCGGGGATGCATGCATCCCGGAGTGCCACTTGGGGCTACAGTGTATTTTATACCCATACGTGGAACCCACACAATGCAAGACCACCTGCGACCCTGACACTGCTGCTTCGGTGCAGAGCTCAGTGCAGGCAGTGGCCTGCTGCCCCCTAAGGGGTTTCTGTGTTACTGCAGGTGCCAAAAGATGCTGTTCATTTCAAGAGCACGCATGAAGACAGTAACTTCTCCTTTGTTAAAAAACGAAGTTCTGCCCTGGCCAGTTTGGCTCAGAGGTTAGAGCATCGGCCTGTGGATCAGCAGTCTGGGTGCGGTTCCCACTAGGGGCAAGTACCTCGGTTGCAGTTTGTCCCCATCCCTGGTTGGTGTCATGTGGGTGGCAGCCACTGGATGTGTTTCTCTCACGACGATGTTTCTCTCTCTCTCTTCCTCCCTTTCTCCCTCCTATTCTATCTGAAGACAAATGCAAAAATGTTCTCCAGTGAGGATAAAATAAAGTTCTACAAACAGCTCATATGGTCCAGTGGTGACAGTTCTGTTTCTTTTTATTTAAGTATCACAGGCAAACTGAGAAGTGTGTAATTCCAAGAGGAGACCTCATTGCATTTTCACACAATGTATGCATGTATGCACCCACCACTCAGGTCAGGACACAGAACAGTTTCATCCCAGCAGCCTCCCTCCTGTCATTTTCCTACTGCTATTCTTTTTTTTTAATCCTCACCTGACAATATTTTTGCATTTATCTTCAAATAGAGTGGGAGGGAGAGAGGAGGGAAGAGAGAGAGAAACATCGTTGTGAAAGAGACACATCTATGGGTGGCCAACCACACGACCCCGGCCAGGGCCAGAGACAAACCACAACTGAGGTACGTGCCCTTAGCGGGAACTGAACCCAGGACTCTCCGGTCCACAGGCCAATGCTCTAACCACTGAGCAAAATCGGCCAAGGCCCTACTGCTATTCTTAAAGGGAACCTCTAATTTCTACCACCAATGATTAATTTTGCCTATTTTTGTGCTTTATGTGTGGAGTCGTTCCATATAACCTCTTCTGCACGTGGCTACTTTCACTCAACATTAAATATGTGAGATCCATCCACGTTGTTGCATCAGCAGTAGTTAATCCTTTTTCACAGTTCTATAATATTCCTGTTGAGGGAATATACAGCAGTTTGCTTCTCACTTATTCTTGATGGACTCTGAGTTACTGCCAGGTAGGGTTATCGCATAAATCCCAGCTGTCAACAGACACATCTCCTGTACACACCCCCGGTGCCCAGGTAAGGCAGGCTGAGGTCACTGGGCAGCACAAGCAGCCCAGCACACTGCTGGTTTTATTGTAAGCCGAATTCCCCATGGCTGAAATGAATCCGAAACACCATCTGATTGAAGTGCCAGGGTTCATGCTCTGTCGTTGGACTGCATTCTCTTCCTGCACCCCTCCACCACCTAAAAAGCAGCAGGAGTCCACCTGGGGCCACAGAGCAAGGCCAAACTCAATCTAATCGTATTCAGTCGACAAGCAGAATCATTTTATTATAACTGGGGACCTAATGAGCAACAAAAAAGGGAAAAAAATAGAATTAATAATTCTAAGTTCCAAATTGGCAAGAAATAAGGTGAATGTACCCAATATGAGGACCAATGCCCACATCCAACTTGACAATGAAGATAAGGAGGTTTTAAAAAGAGTACGTCCGAAATAGCTTTCCTAGGCCAACTTGAAGAAAAGTTCTCTGCTCAGAATGACAGCTGAAAGCATCGCCCTCTCACTAGCCTGTTTTACATTCATCTTCTTGAAAGAGGAAAACCAGAACCATCTGTTCTAGTACATAAATCGATAATTTGCTCCAAGAAACCGGTGCCTCGTAGGAACAGCCCAGCCTGGGTTATTTGCTGGACAGGAAATGAGAATCGGAATAAGCAGGTCTCTCTCTCTCTCTTGCTCACTCCCTCTGCCTACCCCCACTGCTGGTGAATCACTAGTTCCCTGGGGAATTCTGGCAGATTCTCAGCCTGGCTGCAGATGACGTTCCGGATCTGTTTATTCAGGTGGAGATCGGATAAAAAACAAGAGTGGCCCAATGGCAGGATAAACAGCCTCCATCAGGGGGGTCAGCCCCTCCAAAGTCAGGACTGGGCTGTGTCAACCAACCTCCCAGCCATTCACTTCCTTTAGCCTCACCCTCCCCTTGGGGTCTTCAATGAAGTGTCCTGATTAACTCCTTCCAGAGGGAACATGATGTCACGTCCCCCTGGGAGTGCGTGGCCCAGGCAGCCTGATACAGCCGAGCCTGCTGGGCCCTCCCACCGGTGGCTGAGACACAACCAACCCAAGATCCTGAGGGAAGAAACCTGCACGGTGAAGTCTGCCATCAGAGGTCTGTGACGTCTAGAGTGACACAACCCAGGAATGGGGACAAATCACCAGCAGCCGATCCAAACTACCAGGGATCCACGTTCCATTTTAAGATGCACCAACAGAAAACAAAAACAAAACCTCTTAAAGAAATGCACACTGTTTTGAGTGAAGAAAGCTAATCAGAAAGGGCAACTACAGTATGATTCCAAACAAGCGACATTCTGGAAGAGGCACAACTATGGGGCCTGTAAACAGATCAGTGACTGCCAGGGGTTTGGGGGCAGAGGACGAAGAGTGCGGAGATCTTTAGGGCAGTGAAATCATTCTGTGTGACACTCCCATGGTGGATACGTGTCATTAAACATTTGCGGAAGCCCACAGAATGTACAACCAAACAGTGAGCCCTAATGTAAACTGTGGCTTTAGTTAATAGTAATGTAATATTGGCCCATCAGTTGTAACAAATGCGCCCCACTAATGCAAAACATTAATAAGAGTAGAAACTGGAGGAGAGTATATGGGAAGTCTCTGTACTTTCCGCTCAGTTTTTCTGTAAACCCCAAACTGCTCTAAAAGTCTACTAAGTATAAACAGAACAAAACAAACCTCCTGAGGTATTAAGGAGTCTCGAGGTCATCACACCATTAGAACGTTAAGCAGCCCAAAGGCGGGAATTTTTAGCTGATCATCTTCTCTGCTATATTCTTAGCACCTAGGACCATGCTTAGAACATAAAAGGCGCTCAATAAACACCTGCTGATTAAACAAAGGACTTACAGCGTCAGCTCAGTGCCCACCACACACGCAAACCAAGGAAGGCTCTTTAGGACCACAGAAACCGCTGACGCAAGACCAACCATCCTGTGAATTTTTTTAAAGGTGTAATATACAATTAACTTTTTAGGTGAAAAAGCTGACAGACATTTTTAAAAGAAAATGTCAAATAAAATGGGTTTTCAAGTTAACTATACAGCCCTGGCTGGTTTGGCTCAGCGGTTAGAGTGTCGGCCTGCGGTCCAGAGAGACCCGGGTTCGGTTCCCGCTAAGGGCACATACAAGGGCACATACCTCGGTTGCAGTTTGTCCCCAGCCCTGGCTGGGTTGTATGGGTAGCAGCTACTCGATGTGTCCCTTTCACACTGATGTTTCTCTCTCTCTCTCTCCCTCCCACTCTATCTGAACAAAAAATGGGAAAATGTCCTCGGGTGAGGATAAAAAAAATCAAGTTAACTGTACATTTCCAAGTTCAATGTGACTCCAAACAGGACATTCCCTGCTCAGCCAGGGCCGGCATCCAGTGAGGCTCTCCTGTCCTGCAGGGGGCGCCCCGTGGCCCCGCCCCCAGGCAATGAGGAGCAGCGCACCCAGTCTCCATCCCCACAGATGCCTCCCCAACTTCTGCCTTGGCCCCTAGAGAGAAAAATAACGAGGAATTCAATGGGGAGCGTTCTGATCTCACACCGGGAAGCCTCATCTGGACCACACTCTCCAGAGAAAGGCTGTGCCCTGTTCACACTGGTAGGCATTTCTGAGGGCCGGCTGATGTGTGGGGTCTGTTCCGTGACAGTGGGGAGGTAACTTGTCCTGGCACCTGGGCAGGACAGAGCGGCACCGAGTCAGGCCAGCAGATGGAGAGCCAGGAACGCTGAGCGCCTTGCACCTGAATTTCCACCCACACCTGGGCACCCTGGGTCGGAACAGCCAGTGTTTCTGTTCTGGTCAGGCTGACACGGCTGCTGTTCTCTCTCTTGGCTTTATCTTCTCCTGACTGTCAGCATATCCTTGTCTTCTTTCCTCCCCCTCTGCCCAGGACCCTGATGGCCTGCACACAGGGGGCGGTCCTCTCCACCACACCGCAGCCTCCCAGACGCGAGATCAGAGCACCAGGCTTTGAGGCAGGCACGCAGAATCACAGCCCAAGCACCAGTGCAGCCCGTGGTGCCCCGCAGCTGAACCAGGCTCTCCCGATGCCTCCTGGGAGAGTCTGCAGGTCCCTGTGTCTGGCTCTGAGGGGAGCAGGGAGGAAAGCCAGCCCACCTAACGCCAACCTAGTGCACAGGCTGTCCTGGGCTCAAGAGGCTGAGCTCCTGCTCCTGGCAAAGAACAAGGGCCAGGTGGAGAGAAGGCAGCAATCAGGAGCAGGGTGTGAGAGCCCCATGGCCAGGCTGCAGCCCTGGAAACTGCCAGCAGCATGTGCACACAGCCCCCGTGGAGGGGCAAAGAAGCGGCAGTGCATGGTCCTCAAACTGACGGCTCCACACAGACATGGTCAGTGGGAGAGCCCCCGCCCTGCCCCATGACAGGGCAGCACCTCTCTCCCAGTCCGTCACGCTGTCCCAACGGGGTGGCGCTGGGGTGTGAAGGTAACCCAGGAACCCAGAACCAACAAGCTCTATCTTCAGGTACAGTGGTTCCCGCTCCTCGCGGACCTACTAAGCAGGACTTGGAAACATGGAATCACCGTACTAAAAACTTCCAGATAAAGCATAACCACCTTCTCATGCCACCCTCCCATTTCAGCCTTGGCCACCGAGCGCCCGCAGTGCTCACGTGCTCGGGAGACTGTCCACCCCACAGGCTCAGGCTCAGGCAGGGTGCGGAGCTGATCAGTTCACACGACTGCCACTCTCTCCAAGATGTCGGCAGAAAGAAGGTAGGCAATACTATATACTACGTACACTGCTCTCCAACACGGTATGATGATGGCGGAATTTTTCCCCCTCCTCTTTTGGTTCATTATTTTAATGTATTTTTCAATTAGGTAAATAGATTAAATAGTTATTTTACAAAGCAGTTCACACAACCTTGGACACTGAACTGTGGGACCTGACCCTTATGTTTGGAAATGCCTGGCCTGCTTGCGGGCTGCAAGGCGAAGGCCTCCCCGTGGGCTGCCAGCAGGGTGGGCCCCAGGGCCACTATACAGAGTTCCTGTGCTCACTCACCAAGTGGGGCCATGCTGGGTTCCAGAGGCTCCCCTTGAACCCCCTGCACCCTAACGTTCTCATGCACATAGCTAGCTCCAGCTGGGGAGCACAGTGAAGCCTTTGTGGTTGGAGCCGGGATGAGGCCCGAGGTCTCTGCAGCAGCTGGAGAGAGTTTGCCAGAGTCAGATGCACAGGGCAGTAGACCCTCCCAAAAAGCTCCAACTCGATCCCTGGCCACCAAGGAGGCTCACCACACTTCTTTCTTAGCAGAAACAGTAACTGGAGTAGCAGGAACAGTGGTCTCAAATCTAACATGTACCAGCAGCCAGGCTCTGGCTTAGCTCACTCAATCCTCATGACAACCTGCAAGGAGGACGTCACCATCATCCCCATGAACAGAGAGGTTGCTGAGGCAAAGGCAGGTCAATGCCACAGAAAGCAGCAGCTGGGCCTGGAGCCCAGATGTGGGTCCTTACCTTGCACACCTATTGGGACTTAGATGCCTCACAGTGGACGTGGGCAGGAGAACCCTGGGGAAGAGGGCTTCTCTACACAACACCTGCACCTTCCCTCTTCTCAGCCCCCACCAGTCCCCACATCCCCGGGCCACTCACACGTGCCCACGCCCACACTGCAGGCCACAGCCTGACCACCCTGCCCCACGCACATGTAAGGTGGCTGGCGTGGTCTCTAAATGGGTGAGTGGCAGTGAGAATGAAGAACAGAACTGGGCTTCTTCCAGGGAGCAAAGAAACGGTTCACCCATTACTCCCTACCATGCCAGAGAAGGCACCTGCCACCCCATAATCAGAGAGGGTAAGGCTCGACCTAGGGTCACCCAGCTAACCAGCATGCAAGCCCAGGTACCTCTGACTCTGGGCTGTGCTACTCTCAGGAGGGGCACAGACACAAGAAGCTGTATCTGACAGCCACTGGCTATGAAGACAGAGAGAGACAGTGGGCCAGGGGCAGGGGCGGCAGCTTCCTGCACCTCTCGGCCAGCTTCCCAGCAGCCCTGCCGTCTGAGTGCAGGAAGCTGCTCGGCATTGGCTGCAGACTCCAGGACAAGATCCCCCCCTGTGGAGAGACACCACTGATGTGCCTTTAAAAGTAAAACCAGGCCTGCTTCCTGCTCCATCTGGAGGACTTTGATCTGCCAAAATCATGTGATGTAGGATATCTCTTAACCGTGCAATTTCCCAAGCCTTCGCACACGCTCAGCCCGCACTCCGGGAGAGCCGAGGGAGGGTGTGTTGGGACTAAGCAGTTGGCCCTTTCATGCAGTCCTTCTTACCCGTCCTGAAGACGATAAGACCTGTTACAACTTCAAAGCGGCACCATCTCCAGGGCCCAGCCTCCAGCCCAGAACCACACCCTCCCGTCTCCGCCCATTCTGGGTTGCTACAGGACCCAACACTTGTTCTGTTTCTTTCTCAAAACCACAAGCTTATATTTTTTTCTTGGCTTTTGGGTTTTTAAAAACATATCATCATGGACCCAACCACAAAATATAAATGACAGACTTTTAGAAAAAAACGCAGGAGAAACTTTGGGCTCTAAAGCTGGGCCAAGTTCCTAGACTTGACAGTAGCAGCACGGAAACCTCGGGAGTTAAAAACACGTCCTCTGTGGGCAGCCTGTGAAGATAAAGGGCTACAGGCTGGAGGGAAGTCCTTTCTAACGACATGTCCAGTGTCGAGAACATACCAAGAAAGAACTCTCAAAACTTACAAAACTGAAAAATCCAATTAGAGAACGGGCACAACACATAAACAGACATTTCAACAAAAAGAACATGCAGATGGCAAACAGGCATGAAAGAGGCTGCACGTCACCAGCCATGAGGGAAATGCAAACTGACGCCGTGATGAGATATCAATACACACCTTCCAGAAAGGCCAAGAGCGACAACACCGCCACCAGCCCAGGCCGGCCAGGCTGCCGGGGGCCAAGGCCCTCACACAGCACTGGCGGCAATGAGAGGCAGGACAGCCACGTGGACAAGTCTGGCAGTTTCTTTAAAAACTAAACACACAACTACCCTATAATGCAGCAATTATACTCTAGGGCATTTATCCCAGAGAATTGAAAATTTATGTTCACACAAAAACCCGTACATGAATGCCCATAGCAGCTTTATTCGGAACAGCCCAAATCTGGAAACACCCCAGATGTCCTTCAACAAGCAAATGATTAAACCAACGGTGGTATACACATACCACAATCCCAAAAGCCAACCCTAAAAGCCAATCCTGAAAGGTTGCATGCTGTAGGACTCCATTATATAACATTCTTTAAGTGAAAAATTGCAAATATGGAGAACATATCAGATTGCCTGGGTGCAGGGCAGGAAGGAAATGGGGGTGGTTACAAGGCCACAGGAGAGGTCCTTGTGGATGGAAAGGTTCTGTATTCGAGTGTATCGATGTCAATCTCCTGGTTACGAGAAGTCCGACCAGATGCTGCCATGTGGAAACGTACTCTCAGGTACATGGGGATGTCTGCATTCCTTGTTACAACTGCATGCAAATCTGTAATCATCTCAAAATAAAAAGTTCAATTAGAACAACAACAGAAATATCACAGTGGACTCAGAGAAAGGAGCTGGTGGACTCAGACAGCCGACCTGCTACCTCAGCTGGTTTCCTGTACTTCCTTCCACCCGAGAAACTCAGCACCAAGGGCCGAGCACCAAACACTGTGGGGCCGCGCGAGGTTCGGGGACCTAGGACGCTCATGCCCTGTTTAATTACTTCCCACCATTCGGGAAGGGAGAAAGGCATTGCAGATAAAGCTTATCAGACTGGCGCAGCCCCTGCCTGCCATGTCAGGGTTACATTCAGTTCTGTGCCCGGAACTGAGCCGAGCCCAGCAGTACCTGGCCAGGCAGGGGCGCGCTGGGCATCCAAGCCCAGGTGGTGCAGGCACAGGCAGTTTGCACTGCCGACAGGAGGTTCCCGAAGCGCCGCCCCGGAGCACCAGCCGTGGGCAGTTCCGTGACAAGGTTCTGGAGCAGAGGCAGACACCCTCCCTGGGGGCCGGGCAGGCACAACATAGGTCAGCCAAAGGTGATGATGAAGGCTCTAAAAAGATACCGTTCCTTCAGCTCCATTCTGCATGTGACCACAAGGCCCCTGTTCATGAAGGAACTGTTAACATCTCACAGAACAAGAGCTCCAGGCGGCTCATTTCACGTGGGGACACCACGCTTCACCCTGACATGTCCTGTAACAAAGAAGGCTGCTTATCGTTAACTCCGGGCTTTCCGAACTATCTGACTACGTTTGAGAACCAGTCCGGTCAGGCTGGGCACACAGGAACCTGCAATGATTACTCATCTCACTTCAGAGAACGTTCTCCAAACCACCTGCTGGCCCTCCTGGGCGAGCAGACACACTCATGCGGGGGGGGGGCTCGGCTTGGAAAGCTGCATGAGGAAGCAGCAGGACGGGATTCAAACCTGGATAATGGGGCCCCAGGGCCCACACTCCTCCACCTAAGCCACACTGCCTGCCAGGGGGCAGTTTCCACTGCGTTCTCTCCTAGAACATCTGCCCAGCTTTTCCATAAATCAAAAGCAAGGCCCACCTCCGGCTGAAAGAGCCATGCCCTCTAGGGGCACCCAACAGGTGACTTCTCTGCCGTTTGTTCCAAGTCTGTCCCCTCACTTTGACAATAAATGTCTAAAACTATCCAATATCTGCCCTGTACTCCACAGTCACTTACTCTTGGATTGACCCATTCATTTAGTGAACTTACTCATTCATCCAAACATATATGGGATGCCTGTTATCCCCCTAACCCATCCCCAATGCCCCAAAATGCACTCGAATCAAGGAGTCAGGATGTGATGGGCACAGGGACAGATGGGGACACAATGTGGTGGGGAAGCAGGTCAGGGGAAGGCAGCCATTCCAGACCAAGGTGACAACATGAACAAGAGACATGGTCATTGTGGCCTTCACTCTGGGTGGTCTGATGTAGACGTTCAAGGAAGGAGGTGAAGAGAGGTCAAGAAATGGAACCAGGGGCCAACTCTGAAAGAGCTGAGACTTTATCTGACAGGTGATGGGGAGCCACAAAGGTGTCCTTCCTTCATTTCTGCACCAAACGCTGCCTGTGGGCAACCACAAGGCAGGCTGTCCACCGGGGGCTTTGGGGGGACGAGGTTTCAGTTCTCTGGGAGACATATGGGGAGGGAGAGGAAGGCCCAGTCTGGGGCCTGAGGACCCTTAGAGATGAGGTGCACGTCTCAGGCTCGACAGTGACTGGGAGCTGGTCAGGGTGCAAACGACGCCGCATTAAAGCAGCCTTCTCGACACCGGTGACCACAGCACAGCTGGCCCACTGGCAGAACTCACAAGCGTCTGAGCCTCTACCAGGAACCCAGGGTCACAGTCAGTGGGTCCCCCACAACAGCCATTCTCAACTAGAGATGGACAATTTGTTTCAAAGAACACCCCCAGGTCCTGCCACGGTCTACAGAGGGCAGCAGCCCTGTGTATTCTCGACCCTGGCTAAGTGTGGCTGAGGGGAACCGGCCGTTTCCCTACAGCTGAGAGAAGGGACGTGCAAACAGGACAGCTGCCTTGTGCAAGGTCCAGTGGTGGGGTGTCTGGCCAGGTCAGGGTTAGAAACTGAGGGGCCTACCTGGTGCTGAGGAGGGGGCACGCGCACTGAGCGGCAGACACAACCCCCACTCCCAGGCACCACCACCTCACACAGAATGACCCACATTCTGGGACCAACAAGTAGGTCCTGAGAAGAGAACAGTGAATCACCCTACATGCCCCAGCATCCAGCTTGAGGTGGTCAAATAATGGACCCAGGTTCTCTGCTAAAACATCCACAGAGGGGCAGGTTCCTCACCTTCCCAGAGGTGATCCACAAGGCCCGAGGCAGGGGGAGCATGAACCTGGACCTCGTCCCACACGCAGACCCAGTGGTGTCCACAGGGCCCGGCAGCACTGTCTCCTGGATCCACTTCCTTGACAACTGACTGAACCTCCCGGGAGCTCGAGCTTTCTTCAGGGTGCCGGGCAAAGTGAGGACGGGCACTGGACACTTACTTGGAACCACATAACTGCCGGAGGATCACCAAGTGAGGGTTCTTGTTAACACACACTAAGAACGAAGGAGGGGACGGGACCAGCCTGCCCCACAGGGAGCCCCGGTGGTGGAGGGTTCTCGCCTGCTGCGGGTCCTCACGCTGCCTGCAGGGCCGAGCCACCCACCGTTCCAGGCAGAGGGCCTCACCGTGCGGCTGGTGAGCACTGTTCTACCACTTGTAAGGAAGAACACACTTCATTTTGAGAAAATGACACATTCTAAAAAGTCCAAAGACATTTTTTTTCTCATTTCCAAAATTCTAGTTATTCTTGTGACTCATCTAAGGAAAAATTCTAAACATAAACCTCACAATATTATCTAAGTCAATGTTAGACTAGACTTTTGCTGTATTACAATATAGCTTTGGGGGGATCAGAGGGGACTTTCACTTTCTACAGCACATATTTACTTTTTTTAAGAGCTAAGTCTTTCGGAATTACTTTAAAAGCCGGTTTGGAAAGAGCCTGAAGTCGGCCAGTTCCGCCTGTCGCCCCTTTGCCTCAGCATCGTGACGACTTCTGATGCACGTGGAGACTGCAGTGAGAGCGGGCGAGTGGCCTCCAGGGGAGGAGGTGACCTGGGTCAGACGCTCTGCCTGCCTGACGAGGTGGTTGTGTCTAATCAGACCAAACACCACAAAGGCAAAGCAGTGTCCTAGCATTTTAAGTGGCTAACGTCACGGTGTCTCCCACTTAAATCAGTGGTGCGAGAGGCAATTCAAACCTCGAAGGGACCCTCGGCATCATCAGGGCCAAATCGAAGGCCAGCTCTAGTGTTTAGTGTCCCTCCAGCTGGAGAGAAGGAGGAAGGCGGGGAGCCAGGTCATTTGAGAGGCAGGCACGGAGAGGAGGGGATAGGGGACAACCGCGCAGCTGCGATCGCCTGGCTGTGGCTCATTAAAACTTCCGGCTGCATATGGAAATGACCTGAGAGCTTTAAAAAATAAGAAACTCCAATGCCTGTGCCCAATGCCCTCCTGCCAAAAGCCCCCAGCCCAAGGATTTGACTCAATTGCCGAGGATTTGGCCTAGGCATCTAGGTTTTAAACTGCAGGTCATTCTATGTACAGTCTAGGATGAGCCATTGCTAATACCTGCTTAATGTTTTGCTGCTGCTGCACCACCCCAGGTGGAGGCAATGAGGAGGAGCAGAGAAGTGGGCCCGCTGCTATAGGCCAAGCTCCCACAACACGAGTTGGTGTACACACACAAACAGGGTTACCTACACACTTCACCAGGTTCACAGACCAGCCACATGGGTATCTGCAAGTAAGGACCGTTTCTAGGGATGTAAATAGCTTCCTGGTTCTGTGTGGAGACCACCAAACACCCTCAGGACACAGCAGCCACAGCAGGGACGCCACACTTAGAAGGTGCTCGGCAGTGTCATCAGTGATAGAAATAAGTGTCTAGCACTTGGGGCACATTCACTAGACACCAGACACTACATTGAGGACATGCAGTATTTAGTGAATCCTCACAGCCTGCTTTCATTAGCAAATAAGAGAATTCAGCAAGAGTGATAAAGGCAGGAGTCAGACCCAGATCCGTCTGATCCGGAACCTTCTTTTAACCACTCTGCAGAACTGCCCCCTCTCTATAAAATCCAATGATGCAGAAATCAATACGATGAAAAGACCCCTTTGCACCTACCTTTTTCCTACAGCTACTAGGTCTTTACAAACTGATTTCACAGCAATCTCCCAACCACAGACTATTTCTTAGCCCCCAGAGACTCTACAAGGAGACAGCTGGACAGACACCATGTGAGCTGTGTCTCACCTTCCAGCATCTACTGGTCAAAGAAGTTGGGAAGAGAACAGATATCACAAATGTCACCTTTATCTCAGCTCTTCGGGTCTGAAAGACACCAGGAAGTGAGGAGGCCATGGAGGGCTCACCTTGAAGTGCTGTCTCCGAGGGCACAGAGGCACATGCCACCATGTGAGAAGCTGACGCACCATCGAACAAGTCTGGGCTCTGTAGCAACAGCAGCAAGATGTTCCTCACTGTGCCCTTAAGAAATGGATGATGACAACCAGCTCCGGATAATGTAGTGGGTGTGACGGTGAGGGCAGTGGCCAGTCAACCTAATAATCAGTGGCTTGAGAAGCACTTCCTGTTTCTTCGCACCAGTCCATGAAAACCCCGCGGAGGCTGCCCGCAGCAGTCCACGCGAGGCGGCCGTGCAGAGGCCCACACAACCTGAAGAGGCGCATGCTGCTGTCAGGCCTCTCAGCCCTGCCCCAGGGAGACCTGCAGCTTCTGGCCAGGCCTGAGTCGTCCTCCCTCCTAACACAATCTGTATGTCATCACGTGAAATGACAAGATCCTCCTAGGCTCCCAGACCATATACTTCCAAGTACACAGAGAAAGGAGATCAAGACTCACTTCTGCCACTCCTGTGTGACCTCCAGCAAGTTTCTTGCCCTCTCTGTGCTTCAGGTGCCTCACCTGTAAAATGTGTCAGCTATAGCCCTGTGTCTCCTGGGACTGCAGGGGTGACACAATGAAGCGGCCCAGGAAGGCACAAGGGGGACTGCCTGCCAACGTCACGTGTCACACACGCTGACCACCACAACTCTTCATCACCAATGACTGGACCACATGAGACTGCCAATGTTTTGACCCTTTCTGAACTACAAAAAAAAACCAGCAATTTTCTATGACTTGACCTAATATACTGAGTAGACTATTCTATCTTTGAGAACCTCGCCTTTGAACAAGCAGGATAAATCTAATACTCTCTTCAATAGCCCAACAATGGACCTTACAAAAGGAAGGCCTGGTATAAACGCAAGCACATTTCTTCCACTTGGGCTATAAAAGCTGAAAATGGCTCCCAGGTGTGAGCAGACATAATAGGCCCTGCCTTCTTCGAAAGGTCACCACGCGGGTCAAAGTCAAGCCAGCCATTTTCGGATTAGGTGCACACGCTCAAAGCCTCCCCCAGAGGTAAATGGATTAGAGGAGCCACCTGCAGGAAGTCGGCGAGGGGGAGGAGGAAGTGTTCCCAGTTGGAAGGAGACTGCTATGGGCAGGGGCCAGCTCCTCACACAGGGGACCTGCAGCCCAGAGCTGCTCCACCTGCACCTCCTCCCGCAGCCCCGGGGTGTCGCACCGCTGCTGGGAGGAGGCGCCTGCTCCCCGACCACCGTGCCTCGCCAGCACCTATTCCCACTGGGTGTGGGCTCTACTTACAGCTTACCCGGTCACCAGAAAAAATGAAGTGGGGGAGCCAAACACACAACAAAAAACAACTCTCAACAACAGAACCCCAGCTACAAGGTCCAAAAGAGGCAGTAACCCCTTCAGCCAAGGTCCTGTCCCCACCACACACCCCTTCCTCAGCTCCCCAGACCCCACAGCTGGTGTTCATGTCACTTTGCAGCAAATGACTTGCAGATGTGCGCTCATCTGGCTGCCTCGCCACCCCCACGCTCACGGAAGGAGACAAAGGAAAGAGGAGAAAAATGACAAGTCACGACTGTGTGTAACTTGGCAGGCGCAGGCAGGGCACAGAGGCTCCTTTCCCAGCGAAGACCTCGCTCAGACGCCGGCAAGAGGCAGTCAGCACTCCAAAGCCCCGGCGACGTTCCCGGGACACAGAGCGGCTTTGTTTGTGAGCTGAGTTTGGTGTTCTCCTCTGAGGCTCAGGGGCGGTACCCAGCACCTGACGAGGCTGCAGTGCAAAGAGGCTGGGGTTTGCTCTTCCCACCGGCCTGCTCACTGACAAGGGAGAGAATGTGGAGGGGCACACTGGGCCTCAATGGACCGGCTGGTTCAGTCGGCACCTCTCCCAGCAGTCCTCCGTGCACCCTGATAGAACCACCCTGTCCCCCAGCCCCTCTCCCAGCAGTCCTCCGAGCACCCTGATGGAACCACCCTGTCCCCCGGCCCCTCTCCCAGCAGTCCTCCGAGCACCCGGATGGAACCACCCTGTCCCCCCCCACCCCCCGGTCCCTCTCCCAGCAGTCCTCCGAGCACCCGGATGGAACCACCCTGTCCCCCCCCACCCCCCGGTCCCTCTCCCAGCAGTCCTCCGAGCACCCGGATGGAACCACCCTGTCCCCCGGCCCCTCTCCCAGCAGTCCTCCAAGCACCCAAGGTGTTGGCCAAGCATGCAGGGTGCTCTGCCTGACGCCAGTAACTTACACTCACTTTTAGGGTCCAAGAAATGAGGTCTACATAAGGGGACTTTCAGGTAAAAGTCACTGTCTGGGAACCTTCCCCATCTGCACCCCCAGTGACAGTGGTAAGCCGTCGGACATTTCCAGTTTGAACTTGTTACCAGTGCCTGTCCACTCCTCTTTCTCTAGATGTGAGTTCCTCGAGGGCAGGGACTCTGGTCAGGGGACATGTTTTCACATGGGCTGCATGGGGACATGCTGGGAAACTGTGGCAACCTCAGTGGCCTTGCAGTTGAGACCCTGGTCTCCATCACGAAACACCAGGGTTTCGGCCGCTTTCCCTGCACCCCTTGGCCCTCTGATGACCAGGACCACCGCCTCCCAGTGGCAGGGGCCAGGAAAACAGGAGGTCACAGTGGGGGGCAGCTGTGGGCCCTCGTTAGGATGGGAAGAACTGCCCACCTTGCAGACATTCCTTTGACCTTCCACCTAGAACAAAGCGGGACCATTCAAGAGGTAGTGAGGGCAAAGATGTATCTGATAACCGAGACTGTCAGCAGCGGGAAGGTGAGTGGTGCACTGGCTCCTCCTGCCAGGGAGGCGGGGCCGCAGGAGGGCCGACACCCACACCTGGGATGGCCACAGGGCTTCTGCCAGGGAGGCTGTGCACTAAGGCTCCCTCCTCTGTAAGAACTGGTGAAAACTGTGATCACCAAAAAACAGCAAATTAAGCAGAGACAAATTTATAACAACCTTGGGCCTCAAACCCACAGCCACCGCCCGACCAGTTCCGTTAAACACACACAAGACCACCGCCCTGCCTTTTGAGCCCCACACGCCCAAATGCCAGTCGCCATACCAGTGACATTGCGAATTTGTCCAAATAATTCACTGCTCCCCAAATGCTAACCAGCTTGGCAAGACTTCGACACATGAGCCTCCCCCAGCCCCTATCCCTGTAGGAGCCCAGGCAGTGGTTCTCAAATGGGGGTGTAGAGACAGGACCATCAGCATCGCCTGGGAATTTGTCAACCAAGAAAATTCTTGAATCGTGCCCTAGATCTGCTGGATCAGAAACCGGGGCTGGGCCCAGCCATCTGTGTCTCAGAGAGACTTCTACGTGCTTCTACTGGATGGTCCAGCATGAGAACCACACAAGTGATGAAAAAGCCACAGTCTCCCAAGAAAATGGATGTCATGCTTTATCCAGAGGCAAAAATCCGTTCAAACCAACAAAAGTCTGGGCAAAAGCAAGCATGTCTATGAAAACAAAGGAGAGTAAGGGCAGCCCCATTTTACATACATTCTCCAGTGAGGCTGTCTTCTGACTAGGACCGCAGCTGCCCTTTAGTATCCGGGGGCCAGACAGGTCACTAGATGCTCAAGGAACAAGGGCATTCACTTAAACTTGACTTGGGGCTTTTGAAACACAACCTTGTTCAGTTTCTCGAAGTGTTTCAGTTGCTATTAAGTTGACTCTCTTGATGAACCTGCATAGAAAGACCCAGAGCAAAGACGGTCCAATGGCCCAGACGTGGTTTACTTTAAAAGCCACAGGCCAATACTGGCCTTCCTTCACCTCAGGGCTGAATTCTGTTTCTAGGTGGAAGATGCCTCTTTACCTCCCAAAATGACTCAGCCCACAGGAAAATCGAATGATCTGTCCCAGCGAGAACTGCTATGTCCACCTCACCATGCACACATACCTAGAGACTTTCAGGTGCAGCTATGTATCAACATACAGAGAGCTTCACCATCCACAGTCACGCACAACGTTTTCAGACAAATTATTTCATACTTCTGGGAATAAACAGCGTGTGTAAAAAAAAGATTTCAACATCAAGCCCCTATTATGTCTGCTAATGATGACCTTCCTCCAGGTGAGGCAAATGAAGGGAGTTTTAAGGCAGTTAACTGAAGAGCGGGAAAGAGGCCTCACCCCAGCTCCTTAAGGGAGAACACATCTGTCCTCCGCACCCCAACACACACACACTCTTTCAGGAACGCCCACCAACTACGGATTACTCGGTGTAATTTCACCTGTGCTTACTCTTGATCACTAACAACCTTAGCTCAGGCCCCGGATCCAACCCTAATTTTCTGCATTGATTCTGGGTCCCCCCTTTCTTTCTAGTTCCCCAGTGGGCCTTCTAAGACGTTAACTCCTCTCCCCAGCCCTGAGCAGCAGCAGCCAGGTCACTGCCTCTCCTCAAAGGTTTGCTCTTTAATTATGCTTTAATGTGAATTGATCTTTGTGTTAATGAGCCTATAAAGAAGATTGATTGGCTCGTTTTTCAGAGGGCTGGCCAGGCGCACAGAGAGGTAAGCACCGTCATTGATTTTACTTCCGCAGCAGGTCCAGCCAAGAAGAGGGTGCTCCCTCCAAGGCCTCAACTCCACCAACTACACCTGGGCTTCCTGCCACGGAGCTCCCTCCGAGTGGGGTCGCAGACAGGACATCAGGTTTCATTCCTTCCAGGTTTTATTCTCAGGATGTTACAATAAAGAGACGTTAAATATTCCATCACTTTTATTTAATCCATTTTTCTTCAGCTAAGAGGTAATAGCAAAATATATAACTGTGTAGTCAAATCTACTTCTGGTAATTTTATTTAAATTATGCAGGTCTCCCATGTCTATTTGCTAACACAAGAGAAAAATATTTTCCGTAGAAAAATTAATTTTCCGATTAGTGGTTGCCAGGGGTCTGGGAGAGCTGGGGAGGGGAGTGACCGCTTAGAGAGTGTGGGGCTTGGTTCTGGGGTGATGACCTTCTGAGTTAGAGGTGATGGCTGCACAACCTTGAGAATGTACTAAAAGTCACTGAACTGTACACTTTAAAATGTTTAAAATGGTGAGTTTTATGTTATATCTCAATAAAAGATGGTTTTCAATTTTTTTTCCAAGATTTGAAGTAAAAGGTATTTTGATGTAGCTGGCTTTCGTATACAGCACAAACCTAAGGGATTTTAATAGTACTAATGCAAAGTTACAAACATTTGTGTGCAACTAACCTCTGCCGGGATCCCTCGCCGATCCAGGCCGCAGGTGGGAACCGGGGCCAGGCACGGCGGAGACGAGGCCTGGAGCGCCCCAGCAAGGGCAAAGAAGTACACGAGCGGCGCCAGCCAAGGTGCCGCCCTGCTCAAGCCCACTCTGCAGCAAGCCCCCAACTCCTAGGACTGAAAACAGCCATTTCCTGTGACCAACCTTCTCAATGATTCGAGCACAGAAAAACCACAGGAATAGTGAGAACTTATCTTCACCAGATATGGCACTTACGCACCACACCACATTTCTGCTGCCTTGGAAATTGCAACTAAAAAAAAAGGGAAAAAAAGAGGACTTCCGGTCAAGATGGCGGGTAGGTGAACGCGGTATCGCGTCCTGCCACAACCACGTCACAGTTACAACTAAACTACAGAACAACCACCATTCAAAACCGCCTGAAATCAAGCTGAATGAAAGTCCTATAGCTACGGGATTAAAGGAGAAGCCACATGGAGACTGGTAGGAGGGGCGGAGGCAGACGGGCTGGTCCCACACCCACGTATGGCTGATAAAACTCAGCAGGGTACCCTGGCTGGGAAGGTCCTCCCTGAGGACTGAGGGGTCCCCGTCCCACACCAGGCCCCCAGCTCAGGGTTCCAGTGCCAGGAAGAGAATCCCCATCACTTCTGGCTGTAAAACCAGCAAGAACTGAACCTCAGGGAGGCTGAGGTGGCCGGAGCCCCAGGCAGCTCCTCTTAAAGGCACACATGGACTTACTCAGACTCGAACCCTCCAGGCTCCAGTGCGGGGGAGGCAGCTCGAAAGGCACCAGAAACTTATGGGGAAGAACTGAGTTGTTTGGCACTGGAGCGAGGGCTGGAGAGTCATCTTTCTCCGGGACAGACGTGCTGTCAGAGGCCTTTGTTCCTTTGGTGAGCCCTTCCCTGGGGCAGCAGACAGCTGCCATATCTGGGACTCCAGCAACCTGGCTCACACTGGTAGCCCCGCCCTGCTGACTCCCTGAGGCCCTGCCCCACCCAACTTTCAGGCCCACCCAAGCTGTTGCCAGTTCCTTTACCATAGGATTGGCCTGTCTTGGATCCTGCTTCAGGTTTTCCTAAATTCTTTCAAACAAGCAGCATCTGATCTCAGCGAGCCCCAAACTTCTCGTTAAGTAATACACAGAAACAAACACAGGGAGGCAGCCAAAATGAGAAGACAAAGAAACAGGTCCCAAATGAAAGAACAGAACAAAACTACAGGAAAACAACTAAGCGAAGTGGAAATAAACAACCTAACAGATGCTGAGTTCAAAACACTACTTATAAGGATACTCAATGAACTTAGTGAGAACCTCAGCGAACTTAGTGAGGGCCTTAAGAGCATAAAAAAGGACCAGTCAGAAATGAAGGAGGCACTAACTGAAATAAAGAATAATTTACACAGATTCAATAATACAGTAGGTAAAGCCAAGAAGCAAACCATCAATTTGGAATATGAGGAACCAAAAAACACCCAATCAGAACAGCAAAAAGAAAAAAGAATCCCAAAAAATGGGGATAGTGTAAGGAGCCTCTGGGACAACTTCAGGCACACCAACATTCGCATCTTGGGGGTGCCAGAAGGAGAAGACAGAGAACAAGAAATCAAAAACCTGTTTGAAACAATAATGGCAGAAAACTTCCTTAACTTGGTGAAGGAAACAGACATACAAGTCCAGGAAGCACAGAGAGTCCCAAACAAGATGAACCCCAAGAGGCCCACACCAAGACACATCATCATCAAAATGCAAAAGGTTCAAGACAAAGAGAGAATCTTAAAAGCAGCAAGAGAAAAGCAGTTAGTTACCTACAAGGGAGTTCCCATTAGGATGTCAGCTGATTTCTCAAAAGAAACTGCAGGCCAGAAGGGAGTGGCAAGAAATATTCAGAGTGATGAAAAGCCAGAACCTACAACCAAGATTACTCTATCTTGCAAAGCTGTCATTTAGAATCGATGGACATATAAAGAGTTTCCCAGATAAAGAAAAGCTAAAGGAGTTCACCACCACCAAACCATTATTATATAAAATGTTGAAGGGTCTTCTTGAAGAAAAAGATAAAAAATATTAATAAGCAAAATGGCAATGAATACATATCTATTGACAATTGAATCTATAAACAAAATGAACAAGCAGAAGAGAAATATTCTCATAGATACAGAGAACATTTTGTTGGTTGACAGATGGGATTAGGGATAGGGAAATAGGTGAAAAAGGTGAAGGGATTAAGAAGTACAAATTGATTGTTAGACTGACAAACCACAAAGGGAAGGGGGGTTTGGGGGGTAGGAAGAAATAAACCAAGGAACTTCTATGTATATATGCAAAACCAATGGACACAGACAATGGTGTGGGGAAAGGCAGAAGGGGGGGCGGGAGTGGGGAAGAGGGGGTCAATGGGGGAAAAATGAGGAATATCTGTAATACATTCAACAGTAAAGGTAAGTTAAAAAATAAATACTAAAATAAAAAAACAAACATGAAAAACTAATGGCAGATTTTGCCCCCATTTAACAAAAGTTATGCTTTTTCCAAGAACTATTTCATGAAGTTAGCTCGCTTGTTCCAATCTACTCCCATTAAAAGCTTTCCTTGAGTTTAGTGCTTTTTTGTCATTATGGACAAATGGCTTCAACATTATCCTCAGAACACGATGCAAATAAATCTGCTCTGTGATAAATACTTTATTTGAATAATTTCCTTAATCAGAAAGTATTAACCAACTGAAATTTCACTAAATGACTCCAATTCCCCCAAACAGTGAAAAACTGGTTTGAAGCCCTTATAGCAAAGCCAGAGGCAAAACAAACCCTAGTCACGAGGCCCTCCCAAATGTGACCCAGCAGAGAAGGCCCTGGTGAGGAAGGGCAGGGCACACGCGCAGAGGCAGGGCAATGGCACAGACTCGGACAGGAACGGGACACAGAGACGAAGAGCCGACTCCCGGAGGCAGAAGTCCATAATTGCAGGTGTCTGAGCTGAAAACCACAAACCTGCTGCTTCTGCTAATCCACAGAAAGCAGAGATGTGGTTACAAGACAGCAGGGTCAGTAGTATTTCTTTTGTGACATTATTGCCCGACTCTCAGTTTCCAAGTCACAGAAGAAACATGAAAGTTGTATTTCATCCTTCATTCAACAAATGAGACAAAAGCTATTTGTCCCAGGTCACAACATCATCTAAGACAGGGCTGGATATACACCTAGTCCACCCTTTTCCCTAATGCACCTGTCTGTACAGTTGACCTTTGAACAACACAGGGGTTAGGGGATGCCTAGCCCCACCCCTTTGCAGGTGAAAAGCACATATAACTATTGTCATTCCTAGGTATCCACAGGGAATTGGTCCCCCACAGATACCAAAATCCAAAGATGCTCAAGTCCCTGATATAAAATGGCAGAGATCAATGCACAGTGAGCTATCCGCATTCTCGGATTCCCAAACGCGGGTCGAAACACTGTCTTCAATTTCCAGGTGGTTGAATCCATGGATGCGAAACCTGCAGATGGAGTGCAGACTGTTTATTGAAAAAAAAAAACAACACATATAAGTGGACCTGCACAGTTTCAACCCGTGTTGTTCAAGGGTCAACTCTATACCTGTCTTAATAGAGTTGTCCTGGTGCTTCTGACTCTGTGACAGCCGTGACCATCTAATCCCTTCGTACATTTCTACTATTGTTCTCACCCTCTGCCTGTCCCCAAGGGCAGGGAAGACAGGAATAAGAATCTGAAGACTGAGGACTATCAATGCGAACATTTATTCAGCTGACTAACCAACCATGTTTACAGACATGCAAGCTTCCCACAGGTGCTGACACTGAACCCCCCCAGGTTCCCCTGGGAAGGCCTCTGGGCCCACTGCAGAGGCAAAGAAGGTGCCAACTAAATGACTATTGAACACGTGACACCGTTTAATTCTACAGTTCTGAGAAACTAGACTCATCAGTGAAACCTGGTCTTCGAAGCCTCAACAGCGGAGTCATTACATGGCTGGTGATACTAAGCGCTTTGCCTTACGTCAGGGTGGGAAGTAACGCCTGTCCTCTGGCTCCTGTCCTCTGCAAGGTGCACTTGGGAAACACAGGAAGACATGAAGGATGCAGCAAAATTATCTATAGTCCTGCTACCCAGATGCCATGCTGCTAACCTAATTTTGCAGGACAACTAGGCACCCAATCCCAGCTCAGGGGACGCATGACCCTCAGAGAAAAGGAAGGTAAAAACCCTCCATTTCTGCAGTTTCAGAGAAATCACTGACCCAGTCTGGTGGAGACAAGCTTCAGGCCAGAGAGGTGGCTGCCAATGCTAACCTGCATTTTCCAAACTCAATCAAAACCAGAGGGAGTCTTTCCCCCCCCTGCTTTACATATTTTAACGCCGTCTAATGGAATAGCAGGAACAAGGCCAACCAGCCCCACTGCTCTGGGCACTTGGGCCAAGAAACAGGAATGTATTTTTAGTCAGCAGCCCAAGGCGCGATTCAAAGTGCACAGGCCCTGGGGGTGAGCTGAGGGTCCTGCCTGCTCCTGGCATAGGGTGGCTCAGTCACCTGCCGCCGCACTCCTGGCCCAATGCATGGGGACAGATAAAGGGGCAATGCACAGCCATTTGTGGGCAGGCTCAGTTCCACCATTCGATTTTGCAACTTACAGGAACTCAAGGAACCTCAGTTTCCTGTTGGTAACACAAAGATTTTCTCTGTGGTCCTGGCTTCCCAACCAAGCCGAGCAAGGGGAGCAAGGCAGTACTTCTGAGCTTGATCAGTGGGCAAGGGACCAGGGACCTTGTCAAAGTAGCTTCTGACCCAGTGGGGCTGGGATGAGGCCTGAGACTCTATATTTGTAAGGAGCTTGGCGCTGGTGACACTGCGGGTCCAGGAACCATACTTAATTTTTTTCATAAGAGAGGGAAAAAATGAGAGGGAAGGAAACCTTGATGTGAAAGAGAAATATCGACTAGCTGCCTCCTGCATGTCCCCTACTGGGAATCGAACCTACAACCTGGGCATGTGCTCTGACCAGGAATCGAACCAACAACCTCTGGGTGCACAGGATGATGCTCAACCACTGAGCCACACCAGTCAGGGCAAGGAGCCATATTTTAAGTAGCATCTTCCTTTGTTCTGCTCTATGAACACACGAGAGATTATCACAGCCCTAATTAGCCACAGGTAGGAGAAACTCACTTAATTTAGCCAGCAATCAAACACCTTCCACATGCTGGGCACGCAGGCTAAATGGGTACAGAAAGTAAGTCAGACCTTTGCCCAGGACAAAAGGCCACAGCCTTTCTCCCAGCACTTCACAGGAACATGGCCTAATGTACACTCCTGTGGCCCTCGAGGTGAGATCATGCCCAGGTACAGGGCTACGTGACAACTAGCCACCAGCCAGAGCAGCAGCCACCATCTGTCAGCTACCTACTACATGCTGTCCACATGCCAGCAGCTTCCCAGACACTGCACTCCCCTCACACCTCGGCCTCACGCTCCCTGTGTGGGAAACAGGTCAAGAACACATTCTGTGAATGAGGTTTGAAGAGATGAAGCTGCCTGTCCAGGACAAAGAGCTGGGCCACAATTCTAACCCCGTGTTTCACAACCCCAGTGTCGTGAAAGAGTTAAGCCCGAGACGGTGTTTCGCAAGGATGGAGCACCTCCTGAACACAGGGCCTGCTGCCAACAAACACTGGAGGTCAGCATGCTGCGCACACCAGCGGCCTTGCGAGCAGTGCCTTCCCGCCAAGCCCGCGCTCAGCCCGCCGAGCCTCGGTGTTGAGAAAAGATATACACAGGTGAGTAAACGAGTTATAATGCCAGCAAAGTCGAAATCAAATAAAGATATGCAGGGCTGGAGTGGGAACAGGAAATTCATCACGCAGAGCGAGGTGCTCTGCTGAAGAACCTGCCCATGTGATCTGGTCAAGTTGTTGGATCACAACTGGTTTATCTGGAAAGATTTCTGGGTGTGTTCACAACAAGCAAGCACCTCCATCTGACTGCTGAAGAAGGGGGTACCTCTTGGGCAGAGGTTCTCAACTGCTCCAAACCATACCCCGTGGCCTCTTTCTTTTTCATGTACCTCCTTTGCGCCCGTCTCATTTCCAGTGTGTGGTCTATGATAATCAGCACTGTGCCTGTTGACCACACTTGACCACGACAACTGCTAATTCCGTCCGTTTACGTTGATTTCAGGCCCTGTAGCATTTTCGTGTTTACAGCCACTGCAGTGAGCTGAGTCCAGCTTCGAGGTCCCTGGCAGAGACGAGCTCGCAGTGCCCTTCACACATTTCCTCTCGCTCCAGTTCACTCTCCCACACAGTGGCTTAACCTCTAGGACCAAGAAACTGTATTCTGTGTACCTCTGGGCATTCAAAGGGCCAATTTCTCCCCAAATTAGAGATGAGGCAAAACTTCCAGTTTTTAATTCGTACAAGCCCCCAAACAGCACGCAAGGTATCTGTCATGGTTGTTAGGACTACAAGAAGAAAGGCCGTTCTTCACCAGCCGGTCAAGGAACGGTTTCCCCCGCCAGACTCAGCCAGGCAGCCGCCAGCCTGGCCACCCAACCCGAGCCCACGCAGCACTCACAGGAAGAGAGCGACGATGTGCGATGACGCAGCGCCCAGGGACGGGATGGCTGTCAGCTCGTTGTTGTTGAGATACCTGCAACAACACAAAACAAGTGATCATTTATACTATTTAAATTAGTCGTTTCAAATCATGTACTAACAAAGGAATCAGAGAAACAGTGCTGAGTTGGCCACAGTAATGCTAAATAAAAGATGAAAAATTTTAAAGTGAGTTCTTAAAGGGAGAGAAGTCACACGAGGTCACAAAAACAGTCACATGCATGGTTTAGAAATAACTCTCAGGGGGTGTCTCTTGTCTTCCAGGAGCTTCCAACCTAACTTAGAAATCAAGACCAACAAAGAACAGCAACAACAGACAAGTTGCACAGTGCAGGGCAGAGGTGGCCCAAGACCGCCAGAATGTTCCTTGTGGACAGATAGTCAGGAAAGGATTGGAGGCGGGAAGAGCATCCCCCTGGATGTTCTCACACAACTGTGACAAGGTGGTGCACAAACTGCTGCTCCGCCCTCACTGGAGGCAACAGGCTAGGACCCAGAGACACAGACACGCATGTGTGTGAAGTTCCCCAGGCTGGACACATGGGCACTATTCCAATGCCTCACATGTGCAATAACAAGGGAGCTGGACTTGGAGACTCTTATGTAGTTAAGATCCCAGCTTCTCCAAACTCTGACAAAGCCTCCAAATGCATTTTCCAGGAATGCGTACATACAGGCACGTTTGTGCACGCAGACATTTTGAAAATGCTCGGCAGACTGGAGCTGCTCCCCCAAGCTCCCTTCCTGCTGGAACACTCTAAATCTGAACTTCCAGAGTTCACATCTTTCAATGGCAGGGAAGCCCGCAAACCAAAACACGGCTCACCCGGACTGCCCCAGAGGCTCTGCAGTCGGCCTCCTTACAAGGACATGTATTTCCAAATCTGGAAGAGGATCCAAGCTCAGACTTGTGAAGTGAGCCCAGAAGTCCGTAAGAAAGCCAAGGCACAGTGGTCAGGCTTCTGCCGGGTGCCGGGCTGAGGAGAAATTGTATCTGAGATGCAGGATCAAGGGGGATAGAGCTGGGTTATCTTAGTCTCATTTTTTTTTTAAGGCAGTATGTCCTACATAGACTATCTTGTCATTGTTTTTTCCCCCTGATTTTTAGAGAGTGGAAGGGAGGAGGGAGGTAGGGAGAGAAACATCAATGTGAGAGATACATTAATTGGTTGCCCCCTGCATGTACCCCAACCAAGGCCGCAGAATGAACGTGCAACCCAGGCCTGTGCCCCTGACCGGGAATCAAACCCGTGACCCTTTGGAGCATGGGCTAATACTCTAACCATTGAATCACTCCAGCCACAAGTGGCTGTTTGAACACAAGGTCACTAGAATGACAGCGATATTCAGACACATATACAGCTTGAATAATGTGCTTGAATAATCTATCTGCCATCTTTTATAGAAATGAATAGGAAAAAAAGGAAAAAGGCCTTGAATTATGCCATTTGCTTTCTTCAGTGCCAAAGCCAGTTAGAGATGAAGCTTGGCAATTACTGGGCCACAGGACACAGAATGTCTGTTTCAATAGCTTCACGACTGAAGCATCTGGCCGAGAGAAAGCAGATCCATATCATGTGGCAAACCCCTTCTCCACTTAGAGGGCCTTGTTTGAGTGCCGAAGTGGACAATTAATCACTTTAACAGTCTCTTATCTGACCCCCCTGAATCAGACTGTTTCTGTTCACCTCTTCTCTCTTCCAGCTCTGCAGTGACCCAGTCCACGTCTTGGTACAGGGATACTGGAAGCCTCCCTCGGTCTGAACCTGCCAGCATACGTGATAGTGCCATCAATGTGCTTATTACTAAGAGACCCTCAGATTCATCACAACAGGCCTGCTTAAGAACTCTTCATTTCTTAGAGATTTAGTCTAAAACACAGAGGATGGTGGTAATAGTAATAATAATTTAATGGCAGCAGCCAACTTATTGAGGGTTTGCTATATCCCAGACAGAGCTCTGAGGGCTTTTAAACACATTAACTCATCTTTGGAGCCCTAGGGGGCAGACCCCATGAACATTTCCATCGTACTAATGGGGACACTGAAACACTGAGATGTTAAATAATTTGAGGATGGGCATGAGCAGGAAGTGCCAAGTGGCCCTGGGAGTCTAACCCCAAAGTCCAGATTCCTACCCATCACCCTCTGGTTTTTGTTTTGTTTTTTATCCTCACTCGAGGATATTTTTCCATTTTTTGTTCAGATAGAGTGGGAGAGAGAGAGAGAGAGAGAGAGAGAGAGAAACATCAACGTGAAAGGGACACATCAAGTGGCTGCCACCGCACGACTAACCAGGGCCGGGGACAAACTGCAACCGAGGTACGTGCCCTTAGCAGGAACCGAACCGGGTCTCTCTGGACTGCAGGCCGACGCTCTAACCGCTGAGCCAAACCAGCCAGGGCACCCTCTGTTTTTTATAACTGCAGCAACCACGGGACATGCATTGCGTAACTTCATCTTCACAACCCTGAGTTAGGTACTAGGTACTACTACTGTTCCCTGCCTTACAGGTGAGTTCTCTAACTCAAGTTCAGTTCAAGTCACTATCCAAGGCTGAACCGAGTGCAACCGCAAGTCAGAGGAGACCAGCAAGCGGAAAGCTCCTAGTCCCGGGGTGACATGGCAGCTGTGCTTCAGCCTGCTTATGATCTGACTTGACTTTAAACCTGAAACAAACAGCATGGACTTCCCTGCAGGGGAACTTTGGCTGAATGAGCCTGGTCTCAGGCCAACTCTCCTGCACACATGACAAGCTGCTCCACCCAAGTTCACAGAAATAAATGAACAAGGAAAGGGGGCATAATAATAGTTCAATCTTGACAAAAGGGCTGGAAGCAGGGTGTACAGGTGCAGCTGACCAGTGCTAAAGATAAACGAGGCATTTGGTGAGGAGCGGAGGCCGAGTCAGCACGCGGAGCAGAGATCACGGGCTCTGCTCTGCACAGGGCTGCTTGATTTACAGGGAGGACAGGTGGAGCCCAGAGCCTGCATGGCCAGTTCCTTCTCAATCACGTCTACAGAAAAGAACCAACAGCTAAGTGTACGTCTGTTAGCTCCACAGTATAGCTTTCTTTGTCCGCCCTGTTCCCTGTTGAAACAGGAATACTATCCTCAGAAGGCAGTGGAGGCCAAACTGGCTCTGTGACACGACCCGCCTGCCAGACTGAAATAGAGACTAGTCAAAAATAGCCCAGCCCAGCCTGCAGGGAAGGGCCCTGGGGAGGTGTGCACAGTCTCCATGAGGAAGGAGACTGCAGGGATTTAAGACTGTGTTTAATGAAATCTTCTGAATTCTAGAACTGTGCAGTCTTCTGCCCTTCACACTCCCTCCAAATCTGCTTCCTTCCAGGGCCCTAACAATCCTCTACAATGTCTGCCTTCTATAACTGAATCTTTTCCTGCTGATGTGAGACCATGCAGTGCCTTAATGCAGCAGACCACGAATCGGAATTGTGGCCCACACCCTGAGCTGGGAGAGGTGAGCCAGGCAAATGGGCAGCACAGACCGCCTGACCCCAGGGAGGACCTGGATGTGGAGGGGAAAAAGGCCACATTAGAGTACTTTATTATTACCCAATCAAATTAGACTTCAACAAAGAAAAACAAACCCAAGTAATTTTGGGTTATAGAGCTTTGGGGTTTTTCTTCTTGTTGTTCATCTTATTTATTTATTGAATAGCTTATATAAACACACAGTAAAATTTTGAGACCCCTTCAAAAGAGAACACTAGGGACACACAGTGAGAGCCAAGCTGCCCTGCACTCGTCTGGTCTGCTGCAGGAGGAAGCTCCCGCTGCCAGCTACTAGAAACCTGTGTGCTTCTACAACACGGACGCCCGTCTTAGAGACAGTTTCGTTCCAGCTTCTCCCCAGCAACGCATGTTAGAGATCGCCACACTTCTCACGTGCTGCAGGGACTCCTCCAAATCGTTCGAATGGCCCACAACTTATTTAGCCATTTTGCTATTCACAGACACTTCAGTTGTTTCCAAATACAAAGAGAGCTGCTATTAATAATAGTCAAAGTTGGGCAGGGAGTTGGAACTTCAGTTCTGTTTCTTATAAGTCGTCAATAATAAGTAGGAGCACAGGTTTTGGGATCATGGCCACTTAATCAATAACGGTTATTATTAGTGCTTTTAGGTACCTGAGAATAGGGCATACTAAATAACAGATGTATCTCAGGCTTTATGAAATAGTTTATATAGCAGATGGCCAGACACAGAAGTTTTAGCCCAGGGACACTTCAATCTGAAGCAGTAACAAGGGCGGATTTCCCTGTGTGCCCGGCTCTGAGCCAGTGCTCTAGTGCATCTCCCTGAACGGCGTGCCTCCCTCTGAGGAAGGTACAAATGATCATGCTGCCACAAAGAAGAGACTGAGGCACTGTTACGGAGCAGCAGGAATTATTAGGAGGGGGCTATACAGCTCGGATTTTTGAATCAGATACACCTGGGTGCATACAACCCCAATCCTACCCCTTACCAACTGAATGGTCTTCAGCATGTGTCTTAACCTTATTGTGCCTTAGTTTCCACTTCCAACAAATGTAAATAACATAAGTACCAACTTCATAGGTTTTTGGCAGGATCCAGCTGAAATACTTAAACTTAACAGCTTAGGATATAGCCAGATACAGGGTAAATGCTTAACAGGTGGTGGTAATTCGCAGCCAAAAAGCTGTGGCACCCCTTGTTATCCCAGCCCTCCCTTCAGCACGCTGCACACACACCGGGACCACGAGCCTGAGACACAGAGGGAGCCACAAATATCCAACGGCAGGGCCCGCCGGCTGCCTCGCCGCCTGCAGGAACAGTTTGTCAGCGGCCCGGAAAGCACACGGCAGCACCCACATTAAGCATTCTCCGGCCAGGCAGCAGTAATGTGATCCCAGTTTTTTAAAGAGGACGGTATAAATAGTCCCTTATTAACAGAGAAGCCTGGCCATGTGGGACCCTGGCTAGAGGCCCTCCTGCTGGGCTTTCCTCAGAGCTGTGGGCGGTGGAGCCCGTGGGGCCCAGCAGCAGCTGCACAAGTGTCCTCGTGTCCTCCAGCAGGCTCACTTCCCTCCAACGGCCCACGGTGTTCTGTGGTCCTGGCCTCCAAAATAAAACCACCGCAAAGACACCACTGCCTGTGGCCCGCCAGCCTGGGGTTCCCTTGCTGAGATTTCCAGACTCACACAGCTCTGCAGGGCTTAGAAGAACCGACAGCTCCTGGGAAACCCTGAGCCCAGGTCATTTAGAAGCAGCTGTGTGTCAACTATGATTTTTTTTCTTCACTCTCCTTCCCCACCCCTCACTCCTGAGAGCCTCTTTCTCCCTCCACCAGGCATCAGAACTCCGATCAGTGGAAGTCCCGCAGCTCTGGGTGCTGGGGAACGTCTCGCCCATCCCATGGTGGGACACCAGGGACTGGAGGCGGTCACAGTGGTAAGAGGTTCAGCTACGGGCCCTCAAGGATGTGTTTTTTAACAATGCACACAGCTTGGGTGGCTATGTGATTAGAAGGTAGCAGAAGAGAAATAATCCGGACGTCATGTCCCATTAACAATGGCAATAGTAACAGTAATGTGCTATTATGCCCACGCTGCAGAAGAGCTAAAGGAGACGCTGAGGCGCTATGTAACTGTCCAGGGACACAGTCCGGTAAGGGGCAGGGTCAGACCTCCACCCAGGTCTGTTTTTCCATGGAGCGTGTTTTTCCCACTACACCACACTGTACCCACACGTTTTTCTCCTGCCTCTATGACACCGGCACTCGGGAAGGCAGCGTGACCACAGAGGACCAGGACAGGAGTGAGACCAGAGGGGCAGGCCCGGGTCTCCCACTCACTAGCTGTGCAGTTCTGGCCAGTTCTCCACACCTCAGTTCCCTCGAGTGTGGAAGAAGTCGAGTGACAGTGAGGAGCGTGGAGCGCAGCACAGCGGCTTGCCCGGCCGACCTCCCCAGTACACTGGCAGAGGCAGGAGAGAAATCTCCCCCAAACAGCGGCACAGGAGGGCCGGGGCCTCGCCTGACTCTGCGTGAACAGGAGCTCGGGGGAGGAGAAAAGCCCAGCTGTGAGGGGAGCCGAGAGGCTGAGCCTGGAGGACGTGTGGGTTTGGAGGAGGAGGACATGCTCTGTACCCAGAAAGTGAAGACTGGTGCAGAAAAGAGTGGTGTAACTTGATGAACACTGGATTGGCTGTGTTTGAAAACTTCAGTTGAATGTTGTGGGCAGGGATGAGGGGTATGGAAATTTGGGGTAGTGCAGTGTCTGGGATAAATGCATGAGATTTGCAATAATGGATTTCAGTTCAACGCTCAGGTCTGCCAACCATGGAGCACCGCACACATGCATCTCTCTTTCCCAGCTCCCATTTCCTCCCAAAGAGAATAACGTACTATTCAAGAGTCAGCGTGAGGATCAAATGAGGTCGTATTCACCAAGTTAACAGGGTGCTGCTATGACTGCTGCATCCACAGTCTGATCCCCAAATTCTATGTGTAGAAGTGTATGTTTTTCACTAAGTGTTCACAATGGTTGTGTCTGGGTGGTAACACCAGTGATTCTAATTCATTGGTCTTGACATATTTCTATAGGTTTCAATGTTCTGCAGTAGGTATGCATGTTCCATGTGAAGTACCCTAAAGTTCCTGTGAACTAAATTCCTGATAATCCTAACATCCATTTTAAAAGCAGAATTCTTAACATTAAAAAGAAGAAAAAGAGCCCTGGCCAGTTTGGCTCAGCGGTAAATGCATCAGCCCGCGGACCAGGGAGACCCGGGTTCGGTTCCCGCTAAGGGTCCGTACCTTAGGTTACAGTTTGTCCCCCTCCCCGGTTGGGGTTGTATGGGTGGCAACCAGTCGATGTGTCTCTCTTACACCGATGTTTCTCTCTCTCTTCCTTCCTCTCTCCCTTCCCCTCTATCTGAAGATACATGCAAAAATGTCCTCAGGTGAGGATTTAAAAAAAGAAAAAGAGGAAAAGATTGAGGAGTGATTTAAAGGACAATGCCAGAGGCAGCCAGCCTGCCCTCCAAAGCAGCAGTGCCCAGCGGTTTGGAGATGGGAGAGAAGGTAAGCCTCTACAGTCCACTCTTCTGTACCTCTGCCTCCTGGGAAAGGAGGGTGAGGCGGGCTCCCCGGAAACTGTGGGGAACTACCAGCCAGGCGTGCTAACCCAGCTGGTCCACACAGCTGCCCCCAGAGGAGGAACCCACCACGCTCCTGCGATTTCCAGTGAGCCCTTATCGACGGGTGGCGCACGCCCGGCATGGCAGCGAGGAGGAAGGGAGGGGTGGCAGCTGAGTGAGCAGCACATGTCACCACAACCTCAACACGACACTCCTTCCGACAAGCGCAGGCTGCTGGTCCAGGCAGGACGCTGCGGCAGGGGGAGGCTTTCCCAGGAGCTCCATCCCCGCCCCTAGAGACTTGGGGGGAAGCACTCACACTTCCTGTAGATTTGGCAAGTCCTCAAAAGCCGCAGGGTCCATCTCAGAAAGTTTGTTGTAACTCAGGTTTCTGGTAAAGGGAGAGGAAAAGAAAAGAAAAAAAAAAACAGCTGAATCAACATTTCAACACACCCAAAATTCAGGAATCTTCTACTCCACCCCCAAACAAAATGACTGCCCCCATCGCAGGCATTATTTCGGCCCTAAGATTTACAGCTACACCTCTAGGAACAGGTCTGCGTGAAAATCTAAGTCACCTTGATGCGGCTAAGCTCACGCAGATTCTAGTTGTTCCATGTCACCACTCAGCAACGTGAAGGATTTCCAGGTGAGCCAGCTCTCTGCCCACTGGCCAAACGGTTAGTGCCAGGCCAAGACTATTCTAAAAGGCACTTTCTAATTGATGTCTTACTAATGCATCCAACACCAAGCAGTAGTAAAGAAAAGGAGGGGACGGGGGCTGACCCTTCACTGTCTAAAAGTCAGTGGTTCTCAATCAGGGATGACAGTAGGCACTGTCTGGAGAGGTTTTTAGTTGTCACAGCTGCAGGGAACGGGGTGCTACTGGCATCTGATGGGTGGAAACCAAAGGTGCTGCTAACATCCTACCTTAAGCAGAATAACCCTTAACAACAAACAAGTACTCAGTCCTACGTGTCAGTAGTAATATTCAGAGGTTGAGAAATCCTGTATGAACAAGAACTTAGGAGTAAAAATTGCTCACATGTCTAGTCAAAGCTGAAGGGACTATTAAGAAAATGAACACTGCAAGATCACAATTACAAAGCTACACTATGAGCATGGCACTCCTACTGTCAATGAATACATATTGGGGGTGATCACTCACACAAGAGAGACATGGTCACAGGAATTTCATGGGTGGTGTTAACCAAAGGCAATGAAAGCCACATGTGAGCAGGCTTCTCAAGATGATGGCATCTGTCACAATTGTTCAGAATGACATCCCTCTCCCCTGCACCCCTAGCTGTACCCTCAGAGGCATATGTGCAACGAGCTGGGAAATGTGTGTTCAGGTGAGCGCTCAGACCAACCCTCAACCCAGGTTATGAATCCACAGGGACAGAAGCTCCAGAGGGGTGGTCCAGTGGGCCTCGGGCACAGCACACCTTGCCCCCGGCCACTACAATTCACCCAGTCCTGTGGCCGCTATTAATTCCATTGACATCACTGCCAATTAACAGTGCTACTAATTATGAGCTTAAACTCTTATGGGGCACAGTGTCACATAAGTGGCAACTATCTTTTAAACTTACTCCAGAGACATTGCAATCAATACTAACCTAGAGCTCCATAGCCATTTCATTGTCAACTCAAGACATTCATCTAAATAAAAGTCAAACTATACCTGCAATTAATCGTGTTCGGGGCATAGCCTGAATGAAAAGCACTTTGTCCAGATAGTATGTTACTATAAAAAATTGAAGGTGGTAATTTTTAAAACCACATGTTGAAGTCAAGTGTGAGCTTGTATGCACTTGGGGGTACACAGAAATCAACAGGTTAGACTCTGAAAAGAAAATCCATATCAGACAAAGGACCAGAGAGACTGAAATTGTCTCCTGTTTTCAGTACATTCTCATAAAAGGGGAGGATTAAAATATCGTTTCTGTGTCTACAGATTCTGTGAGTTTACAGTGACTATAACATTTACATTGTCCAAGGCAATGGAAGGTGCTGAGCTGGAGAAGGCACAGAGAAAGACTCAGAAAGCACAAAGGCAAGAGCCTGGAAGCAGGCAAGGAATGTGACGGTCACCCTGTGGTGTGGACTAGGCCACACAGCAGTGTCCGCCTGCCTGCCACCAGGCATCTGCTCCTGCCTCTAGAAAAAAGGCCAGTGCAGACCAGTCTCCTCCATTGTCAAGAGACGCTCTAACTCTGAATTCTTACATGAAATCTTTTCAACTCTTTTTTTAAAAAAAGTAACCCTAGAAGGGCCACACAAAATACGTGTGCAGACCGCATCTGGCTTGAGGAGCACCAGTTTTCAACCTCTACCTAGACCACTGCTCTTGGGGCTACTAGGTTCCAAATGAATGACTTTTTCTTCTGGCTTATACATGTAGCTGGGGTGGAGTGGGGTCACAGGAACTGGGTCTCAGGCAATTAACTGGCAGCCTCCTTTTAAATGATCTGGAATGAAATCACTTAAAGCTACTTGAAAAAGGGTCTTCCATGAGCTGGTCTTATCAAGAAGCCAAATAGCATCAGGACCTAACACTGAGATCCCAGTAAGTAGCAATGAAGATGAATATATTTATAAGTTGAAATTTGAAGCTCTCAGTGAGTCAGCCTGGATGTGATGCCATGTCAACGTTCAAAGAACTAGAAACACCATGTATCACCAAACGGACACCAAGCAGACTGTCTCTAAAGATAACATAAAATGTACTGTCTTAACCATTTTAAAGTGTACAATTCAATGCACAATAATCTTCAACACGAACTCCCTATCCTCCCCTATCTCCCACCCCAGGCCTGGTAACCTCCATTCTACTTTGTCTCTGTGAAAGGTGATGATTCTAGGTACCTCCTATAAGTGAAACCATACAGTATTTGTGCTTTTGTTTCTGGCTTCTTTTTTCTCTTAGTGTGATATCCTCAAGGTTCAACCATGTTGTAGCACATGTGAGAATGTCCTTCCTTTTCAGGGCTAAATAATACTCACGTGTGTACACACACATTTTATTTATCCATTCAATAACTAATGGGCATTTGGGTTGTTTCCATCTTTTGGGGATTGCTGCTATCAATATTTTCAAATTTATTTTCAATATTTTCAAAATTATCAATTAATTTTTCCAGGACAATTTTTTTGTCGTTAATCTTACCTGGGGATATTTTTTCCACTGAGTTTCAGAGAGCATGTAAGGGGGGGAGGGGTTATGTGAGAGAGCCTCCTGCACACACCTCGACTGGGGCAGGGGATCAAACCTGCAACCTAGGTATGTGCCCTTGACTGGAATGAAACCCACAACCCTCTGGTGCTCGGGCCGACACTCTAACCACTGAGCAACACTGGCAAGGGCTCCAGGACAATTTTTAAATAAAGTTTTTTTTAGCTCTTTGACTGCTAAGCTTACCGACACTTATTTTCCAATGTTAAAGCACTACATTTATTCAGCCTGTTCAGAAAAGGATATGAATTTTCATCTTAGTTCTCAAAACAGCCAAAGAGTTGATCAGCAAAAACCCTTTAACGAGGACGCTCTCTCAGGTGGCAGCTGACATGTACACAAATCAAAAGTACCGCACTCACGTCTACAAACACGAGCACCCCTTACCCAGCTGGACATCTGAATGCGTCTTAAGCTGAAGGCTTCAGATTCTCCTGTCAAAACAAGTCATCTGTCAGCAGGACAGATGTACCTTTCAGTAGCAAAGAGGAGTGGAAAGAAACCTCAGGGAATTTAGTTTCTGCCAATTGCAGCTTTCATTGAACATTTTGTCAGCCACTGTCATAACACAAATTGTCCCTGTTCGCGTACAAAGGGTGCGCAAATCTTTGAACAGTGGAGCCCAGCCACAGATATTCTTTCAGCTAATCTGCTGAAAGATGACCGTCGGCCCACACTTTGCAGCACACACAAGAGGCACCTTGGCCGAGAACAGCTCAAGTTTTATCCAGGTTTTATCTGTGTCTGAAAAGCAAACTGTTTAACGGCACAATCTGCCTGCTGAGCACTTTTCCTAACAAGTCCTCCTAACCCCAAACCCACCAAACTAGAGGAATGAAGGCTGTAAGTAGCTGAGAACCCCCCCATTATTAAACCTGTGCTGTCCCACTCAGTAGCTACTAGCCATGCGGCTACCGACGTTTCTATTTAAACTAATTTAGAATTCAGCTCCTCGGTCCCACAAGCCACAGTGCACGTTGCAGACGAGGACCCTCCCAGCAACCCTGAAATGCCGTTAAACCGTGCTATATCTGAGTCATGGAGTGATCACAAATATTTCCAAATCATGAAATCATCAACAAACATATAAAGTGAAATGTCGCCTAGATGAGAAACTTGGATTTTAACAATAAATTTGAATTTCCCAATAATTCAAGACCTTTGTTAAAAAATGTGGTGGGGAGGTGGACATTAGCCCATGTCTTTTAGGAGCTCAAAGTTCTTAACTATCCCAACAGAGGAAAAGACCTTGGAAAACTCAATTCACTAGGAAGACACCTTTTAAAAATGCTCTGTGAGTGTTATTCTATAGGCTTAATCAATATTTACATAATCTGACCAGCACCTTCCTGGATTACAACCAGAACCACATATTAGAAACTTGGCTGACAAACAATAACTCATTGACTCCTTGGAAGCTGAGGGATAAAAGTTCCATTTGCTCTTGAGCAAGCTGCAATGAGGAGGCAGGCCCACGTCTCAGGCATGATTAGCACTCATCCTCAAAAGCAGGCGATACTCACAGATCACCGACACCGCCACACCGGGAAGAGCGGTGCCACGCATGGCTGTATTTCAACATTAACAGGAATCATAATTCACAGTGGAAGGAACTGGTCCTAATTTTGTGGCAAGCATTCCCCGAGGAAGGAGGTTTTCATATTCATTTTGGTTTCCAGGCCAGGCTACTTCCCATTACTCAACCCTGTCTGGACTTCTGACCAGCACCGCACTTTGCATATTTTAAGCTTTCAGATGCAATCCAATGACCCACTATTGAGCGCTACTGGGGCACCCAGGGCTAGCTCAGGAACCTCTTATTTCTCGGTAAGCTGTGGACTCCAGATGGACATCTCTTCTTACCCTCAGGAACTGTAGAGTCTGCTGCCAATTTTACTTTATTTATTTATTTTTTAAATTTTAATTAATTAATTTTTGTTACAGATGTTTCTCCTTTTTCCCCCACTGATTTCCCCCTTCCCCTTCCTTCCTGCCCTGTCCCCAGCTTTGCTGTCCATGTCCTTTGTTCATGCAGACATGCATATAAGTTCTGTGGTTTATCTCTCCCCCACCACCCCCTCCTTCTGGGGATTGTCAGTCTGTACCCCACTTCCACGTCTCTGGGACTACCCCATTCCTCAGACTGTTATGTTCATTATATACCACAAATAAGTGAGATCATATGATACTTGTCTTTCTCTGTTTGGCTTGTTTTGCTTAGGATGATACTTTCCAGGGCCCTCCATGTCGTCTCAAAGGATAAGAGATCTTTGTTTCTTTCAGCTGCATAGTACTCCATTGTGTATATGTACCACAGCTTTTTTATCCATTCGTCCATTTTATCCACGGACATTTGGGCTGTTTCCAGATCTTAGCTATTGTAAATAGTGCTGCTATGAACATGGGGGTACATACATTCTTTCTGATTGGTGTTTCAGGCTTCATAGGGTATATTCCTAGAAGTGGGATCACTGGGTCAAATGGAAGTTCAATTTTTAATTTTTTGAGGTAACACCATATTGTTTTCCATAGTGCCACCAATTTTAAAAGGAGTCAACTCCATAGGACCACCTGAGAAAGAGAGCAGTCCTTTGAAATGTCAAAGGTGTGAGGAGAGCATGCACTTTGTAAAAATGATTTGATCCCTGATGCATTGAAGGCTATTTCTGCTGCATCTGTACCTTCTGAGGAATTATGCACAGTACACATCAAGTTCTAATGAAACACAACATCATGTTCCCTAGACTCACACTGTAAGATTTTATGAGAATAAGAAATTTCTTTTAACATCTAGAATATCAGATGCCCTTATCTTTTTCTTCTATTGCAATGCTTCCCCTCATTAACCAAGCACCACAACCAGACAGCCTGACACAGGCTTATATACAGAATGAAACTGCATCTTAAACTGCAATCACCCCTCTGGCTGCCCCACCCCAAATCCCTATTAGGAGAAGGTTCTGAATGCCCTACTATTTCTCTTCAGTGAGCTAAATGAGGCTGGGGGGGGGGGGTACAGTTTCTGCAAAAATCACTGATATTAACTCGATACATACAGCTCATTTTGTAAACTTTTGGTCAATCATATTTAAGAAAGTCAGTAATGAATCACAGTTACTTCAATCTTTGACAATGTTACATAGGTAATTCTCTATGCAAATAAGTTGTACAAACAACTCAAAAGAAGAGATAATACACACCAGCCACATAAGGATCCCAGAGTCACCACCTGCTTCTAACTCCTTACTATCAGCTATAGAAATCAGCGTGGGCTTCTGAATTCTGATGCTTAAGACATCATCTGAGAGGAGTCACCTCATGTGCCCTCTACCTTAACAGTTCACACATCTTACCCCAGCCATGGGTGACCTGAATACAGGTCTAGTTTTGTCCTTTAGCACCCAACAGATATCTAATTCAACAAACAGTAACTGAGTGTTTGTCTACAATGTACACTGTGCTGCGATAAGTTCTAATACAGGTCGGATAAGATCTAGTCCGTAACCTCCAGGCGTTCACAACCTCCTGCTCAGAGAGGACTCTGGACCAAACACCGACAGCCAGAGGCTCTGACGCGGCGAGTGCCCGTGAATGCCGGCCAGCAGCTGCATATTGCTGGCTCTTAGGCCAAAGGTGGGCTTCAGGGAAATTTGTTTGTGACTGTACAGTGTTTGGAGAAACCTAAGGTTTCCACCAAAAAATAAATAAGTTTCAGTTTCTCTTGAAAATAGCCACTGAGCCAGCACTCCTGACAGCAGCAACCCTTTAGTTAGCAAATACTCCAGGGGACCACGGACCTCTCCGCTGCACTGCCCCGCACACATGCCCACGGCCCTCCCCCTCCGGCGCAGCACCTGCCTGGCCCCGCAAGCACGCGTGTGGCATCCCTGCCAGAGGGCGTTCAGAGCCGGGGAAATCGGGTGTGATAAGAAAGGTTTATCAGAAAAACCTTAGCTAAAACCTGGGGGAAGAGTAGGACAAGACCACTGTTTTTAGGAAGAGTACCGGGAAATAAGGCTAGAATTGTGAAATAGGGAGTAGAGGGTAAGCAGTTTAAAAACGAGCCAAGAAGTCAGGACCTCCTAGAAAGGAGAGAAACAAGACAGAGGACACAGCAGTTTCAGAGCCAAGACGAGGAGCGGAGCCAGTCACAAGCTGCCAGACCACAGCCCACCTGTCAGTGAAGCCGAGGGTCACATGTCCCTCAGGAAGCACGGTGCCAGGCCCTCGCCATGTGCATCTTCAGGGCATTCAAGCTGACTTCCACAGAAGCAGAGGTCTCCTTGCTCACCTACTTCAGGTTTTGACTATAGCAGTCCAAACCCCACCACCCCGAAAGCAATCAGCATTTGCTTTCCATGACATCCCTAAAACAGGAGACTCTAGGATCTGTTCTTCCTACCAAACTAAGATTTTGGCTAAAGAGAGACAAAGTAATCGGGTGTGATGTAATTTTGTTATTTAAGCACTCTCATGCTTGGTTGTCGGGTGGTCCTGGGAGAGCCCACAAATCTCCCATAACAGTCTCTTGTTAAATATGGTATGTGCATCATTAACCCCTGAGACAAACTAATCCAATTAGTTGGGGCGCTGGAGCCGCACCGGCTCTGCAGTCAGTGGGCACTCCACAAACAAAGGGCGTCTGCATAGGGAGTCACTGCTGGCCACAGGCTGACGCCCCCACCGCCTGCCACAAAGGGAACACCACCACGGCCACCCAGCAGGGAAGACCAGCCTACAGCCACCATCTGGTCTGACTGCTACAGCAGTGGCTTTGCAGGGGACTGGGCAGGGGGAAGAGAGGTGAGAGGTCAGCAGTCTGGTCACCTAGTCTCTACTTTATCATCTCTGAAAAGGGATCACAAATCTGCCCTTTCAGAGTCCCCTAGCTCTAGAGGACTTTCCAAACTCATCACCTCCACAACAGGACCCTTCCACCACTGCCAGACACCATCCAGCACACTTTCACTTGACCCAAAAGCCCAGCCCATTCTTCGGAACAGAGGGTAGTGGGTGCCTAGGAGCCAGGTACTCCCTCCCTGTCAATCAATCTCTTCCCAAGTATAGCCCTCACCTCCTGGGGCACAGGTGCTTCGGTGACAGCAGAGAGCAGAGGGCCTATCAATCATGACCTGGAGGGGACGGAAATGTGCTCACCTCCGGGGACACACTCAGAGGCTGGAGTTTCTGCAGGGGAAGGATGAAGGAGGCTCCGAACTGAACACTTTGATCTGCTGAAGCAGGAAGCAGTAGCTGCTGCTTCTGTAGCAGGTGAAGCAAGCTGGGCAAAGGGGAGGGAAGTAAGAGACACATTACTCTAGTGGATACATTTGGAATCCTTGGTTCACCAATTGTCAAGTCCACCAGCACGCCTCTGGTCACGGAATACTGCTTTCCTTTCCTAACACTCCCACCTGCACCCCTCTGCCCTCATAAACATCCACGTGGAGATTAGCTTCCTGTAAAACCACTACTGTAACATAAAGGGTGTTTATTAAAAGTGTGATGCAGCTTTAAAATTCATTAACTTGGGGTTTACATATGAAATTGCAAACTAGCCCAGCTGGTGTGGCTCAGCGGTTGAGCGTCGACCCATGCACCAGAGGTCACTGGTTCGATTCCCGAGCAGGGCACAAGCCCAGGCTGTGGGCCCGATCCCCAGTGGGGGGCATGAAGGAGGCGGCCAATCGATGTTCTCTCTCATCGATGTTTCTCTCTCTCTCTCTCTCTCTCCCTCTCTCCCCCTCTCCCTTCCTCTTTCTCTAAAATTGATAAAGGGAAAAAATGTTTTTAAAAAGAAAGTTGTAAACTAGCAGCATCTTATGAACACGTCTTTGACTGAATGTGTCTCCCAACAGAACTCGTGTAGAAACTGGCACAATCACCAGCCAACAGTAATGAATGGTTCCCTCCTTCACACTGTGATCCGCCCACTTCGCACCCACACCTAAAGGCCCTGAGAGGAACTCACTATCAGAGCAGAAAACACTTTTCACACAGCCCACAGAAAGCACTGCTGGCCAGGTCCCAAGCCTGCCTTTCTGGCGGAAAGCACAGCCAAGGGTTTCACTGGACAAAGAGATGAGGACACTGCACCAGTGATGCTAGCTTCTTCAGAAATGAAGCCTCCATAACATATTGCTCCCCCTGAGCGGGAATGAGGGGGCCGATGGGGGGGAAAGAGGAGCATTTGTAATGCTTTCAACAATAAAAAAAAAATTACTCCCCCCGAGTACAAAAGACACACGTTAAAATATGAAAAACAAACAAAACCCCCTCCCCCCATTTGGGCATTACACGCCACTCTAAACGCTTGTCTACATGTTTCCTAGAACCAGTCAAGGACCAAGCATTCTGTGGCTCTTTTAACCCTCCTTTCGACAGTTCAGATGCTAACATTATCCAATCAGTGCAGAGCAGAGTATGTGACCCTCATGTTATAGAAATGTACACCAAAAGATTAAAAACAAACAAAAAACTGTTAACTCCATGCTTAGTCAGCAGGGTTTGCTGCTGTTGGAGGGCAATGTTAGGCAAAAACACTTTGGTTACAAAAAGCAATATATAGTAAGTTGCCTCGTTGTCCCTTAAAGGAGAGGAAGAAGGAAATGAAAGTGCTTTCATTTTTAAGGAAATACATCTGTAAAAACAGCTTACCTTAGTGTTATCGGCATCTCTTCCCTCCCACGCCCACATGAATACTTTAAGGGACAAATGACACCAGTGGCTGTGCCCCTAGACCAGAGCTGCTCGTATGGAAATCCTCCCTGGGGAGCCGTGTCCCAGGGGTGTGCGCCGGCGTCCCTGTCAGCTTTCAGGGAACTTGCATGCACTTTTCATATTTCCAACTGAAGTCACACCCACTACTCACTACTCCTAACATCTCTGTGCCGATGCAAAGCCCAAGCATCCAAAAAGCCAGGAAGCTGATACAAGAATCCAGGTTTCCTTTCACCCAGATACTCCACATTACAAATGTATTAAATGCAAGATTTCTTCAAATATTACCAGGCATTCTCAACACTATCTTCTCTTCTAGGTTTTCAACACCATCTTCTAGGTTTCAAATATTAAATATTATCTCCTAGGTTTATCCTCCCTCTCTTTCCCAGCTACCTCAACCCTTCACAACAAAGATCACTCTGCCCGGCCGGGGGCTCAGCAGGTTGAGCGTCATGCTGGGCACCAAACTGCCGTAGGTCCAATCCCCAGCCATGGCATGTATAGAAGGCAACCAGCTGTTGCGTCTCCCTCTCTCTCTCTTTCTTCCCCGCCTCCAAATCAATAAACACATCCTTGGGTGAGGATTAAAGAAAATGTGCAGTTTCAGAAGGTCAGCCTTCTGGCTAACAGTTAAGTCGCTACTTTATTCACTAGCTTATCAATGTGGGATCTTGTTCTGTCAACTTTTCCATGGAGTTTCTAAAGTCTGTGTGTCATGAAACACTTCCTTGAAGCCAAGAGAAGACGTTTCTCTTCCTGCGATATTGAGACATCATGAAACACTGTCAACCTAGTTCATCCCACTGTCTTCTTGGGGCACAGCCACCTCTGGCGCCGGGGTTGCAACGGCCGGAAGACACTGGTCAAGGTGTAACCACACGGGAGCTCAGCATGCATTATTTTGCACAAACTGCTTTTTGCTATTACAGTATGCCACTTCCGTTTCACTGAAATCAAGAATCAGATGATGCATGTAACCTCCACCCTTGAACATTATGACAACTTTACTATGTCAAATGGATAACTTGCCGTGAAAATGACTGAGCAACAATATACTTTCATTTCTTCGTTAAGAAAAAAAAATAAGCCCTGGCCAATTTGGCTCAGCAGGTAGAGTGTCGGCCCTCAGACCAGAGTCTCGGGTTCGATTCCGGTCAAGGGCAGGTACCTCGGTTTCGGTTCAGGCCCAGGCCCTGGTCGGGGTCGTGCAAGAGGCAATCAATCGATGTGTTTCTCTCACATCGATGTTTCTCTCTCTCTCTCTCTCCCCCCCCTTCTCCGCCCCCTCCACTTTATCTGAAGATAAATGGAAAAATATCCTCAGGTGAGGATTTAAATAAAAAATAAAAAATAAACCACCCTGGCCAATTTGGCTCAGCGGTTAGAGCATCGGCCCGTGGACCAGAGAGCCCTGGGTTCAGTTCCCGCTAAGGGCACGTACCTCGGTTGCAGTTTGTCCCTGGCCCCGGTCGGGGTCATGTGGGTGGCAACCAGTGATGTTTCTCTCTCTCTCTCTCTTCCCCAGCTCCTTCCCTCCCACTCTATCCGAAGATACATGCAAAAATGTCCTCAGGTGAGGATAAAAAAACGAAACAAAAAACCATTCACGAAATCCTCTCAACAGGATGCCTCAACTCTTCCACATGGTCCACTACCTTCACCCATGCCAGGGCATCACAAAGCCAAGAGCCCCCCCACCCCCACCTCCCGACAGTTTGCAGTTCCAGGCCATTTACTCCCAAAGTTGCATCTTAAAAGGTAGATCCCAGCAGTAAATTCCACTTGCTAAACTATACCTTAACCAAATAATGAACACAGGTATCTGCAAGATGTCAGTCTGTTTTTAAAGTAAATCACCAGCAAAAGTTGAATAAAAGCTCTACAAAACTCAAGCGTGACTCCTTTTGGAGTTCCAGTTACACGCTGCAGAAACCTCAGAAACAGCACGTGGACTTCCGAATGCTCTGTATCCTATGTGCTGGGAGAGACGAGAGCCATTCAGTCCCCAACTCAGCAGGAAGTTGAGGCCATGGGTCACAGCAAACCTAGACATCGGACATGCTCAGCTACATCAAAGCAGCTTCCCTATAAAGGGCTGCCACTTCTTTGCCTAACACTTGTTATGTGATGAACCCACACACCCCTTCCCAGCTCCTACCATCATTCCTTTTTTTTTTTTATCCTCACCCGAGGACATTTTTTGATATTTTGTTCAGATAGAGTGGGAGGGAGAGAGAGAGAGAGAGAGAGAGAAACATCGACATGAAAGGGACACATCAAGTGGTTGCCACCCACACGACCCAACCAGGACTGGGGACAAACTGCAACCGAGGTACGTGCCCTTAGTGGGAACCGAACCCGGGTCTCTCTGGACCAAAGGCCAACGCTCTAACCACTGAGCCAAACCATCCAGGGCCCGTCGTTCCTTTTTTAAAGATAATGTCATCAAACCCAAGTGGTTACCCAAGTCAAGTAAGTCCATCAGGACGTCCTTCTGATAAGCACGCTTCCTTAGGGGGAGGAGAAGGTTTGAGTTACTTGGGCATACTTCACACTAACCAAACTGGCATCATAAACCCTCCTCAATTAGAGGGCAGACGAATTCTGAGATATAGGGGATCAAACAAAGCATGGCTCAGGGTGGGGCCGAGTTTGCCCAATAAGGCATTCAACTATGACATCCAGCCTGGTCTCTAGCTAAGACTATCTCCCCACATTCCCACACCCGGTTCTGAAATACTGTCAAGGCAAACAAAGGTGCTCCAAACCCAGGTCTGGTCCACGTGACCACACAAGCATGACTCTGCAAAACTGTGTTGGCAACTGCACTGCCTTGCAGTCAACTCCACCAGGATCAATAAGCCAAAGCAGGTTTGGGTTTGGTTAGGTTTAAGCTGGCACCCATTCTGAAACCCAGGAGCTTCTTGCAGGGACTCCTGCAAACTCATCAGGGTGGTTTGTAAGGTCACAAACACCTCAGAAAAGCTTTTATTTCCAGGGGAATGAAACAAATGGTAGACCCATCACACAATGGTATAAACCAGGCACTTTTTCAATTCACTCATTCACGTAATTTGCTGCTACAAAGCCCCAAAACAGATTCATTTACAGCTTGAATTTCTTTTCTCCCATTTCCATCAGGAGGTTGGCTGTGGGGCCCATGGTCTGCGTCAGCAATAATCCTGGCAGCTTGAGAATAAGCGGCCCACGTACACGCAGGACTGCCAATATCAAATGGCCCTGCACCGAGGGCGATGACGGACAGGGAAGGAAACAGGCGCCTGCTCTCTCCCCGCGGCAGGCGCCTACCCTGCACAGGAGCAAAGCCCCTAGCACCATGCCCAGGCATTTCTACGTGTGCCTGACTCACACAGGGCTAATCCAGAAACCAGCACCCAAAGGTCCGTGAGGCTCGGAGGAATACATGCCGGCCGTCTGTCAGCTCCAATTCTAAACTCCCTCCTCCGTCACCCTTTATGGTGTCTTCGTCCCGCAGCCTCCCCTCCTCCAAATAAAGGCCGAGACTCAATTCCCCTCCCCAGGCAAGTCATAAGAGATCACCAGTCCATTAATATAGACTTTATTAGGCCCTTGAGACCTCTGAAAAAAGGCCAGAGGAAACCAGGGGCCCGAGTAGATTACTCCAGGTCTCTCACCATCATTCAAAGTCCTCAATCCCCTCTGCCATGGGCGCTGAAATGCAGCCCCCTCCGTGGGTTGTGTTGGCTTCTTCCAAGGGAACACCCTGCGAAGGCCTGGTGGGGAGGCCAACTTCAGGTTTCCATGCCAAGGAAATCGAGGCAGGAAGAAAACATAGCCCTCTCTCCAGTGACGTTGAAGAACCTACCTCAAAGCCCTCTTGCAAAGTTGAAGGGAAATGACATTAAATAGACTTTGTAAGCCAGCATCCTATGCTTTACTAAATCTACTTTGCTGATCCCATAGTCACAATGCTTCCCAACTAGACAGGCAGCCCTACCAAACCCCTCCCTCAGATCCCGGACACCCCGTGCAGCCTGACCGGGACCATCACACTATATCTGCCAATGGGCTTCAAACCACTCCCCTTCCTTCCTGGGCAGAACACAGTGCATGGGAGGAGCTGAGAGATGGTGCACACGCGGTCTGTGCAGGGCCAGCATTCCTGCTCTGCTTTAAATACACCTGCTGAATGAAAGCAGGCAAGAACCGAGCCCAAAATGGTAGCAGCTGAGGGCGTGGTCGGTTTCCTCTTTTCTTACATAAAACATACATGACATTAGGTGGCCAGTATTTCCTCACACACTGAAGTTAATAATTCACAAACCAACTGACATTCATCAAGGATCAGAAATTTAAAGGTGGTTTGTGCAAACATTCCTGTTCTTGCTCTTACTTAACAGCTGGTTTATTTAAGTGATGGCTTCTGTTGCCACGAGGGGCAGGTAGCACTTCAAAATGTTATTCGGGAAGCCAAGTAGGTATACCACTGCCCGAGGCACCTGGCCTCTGGGCTTTACGTTATCCAAATTCCGGCTATTATTTTCCTCTCATATGAACAGTCAGGCAATTCCAGTATGGCAAAATTATCCTAGTCTGCCGGTAAGTTTTTATTGCAGGCACGATCTCATTTCTAACCCGGCCTCTCCAAAGGGCCAACCCTCCAAGACACCAGTGCACGAAGGAGCAAAGGTACAGCGGAAACAGCACTCGGCCAAGGGGCCAGCTGCCTGGACCTCACAGCAGACTGTCTTGTCCACATGAGGAAGACATGCCTCTCCTCCTCAGTCCACCCCCACCCCCAAAAGAAGAGCCTGAATTCCCTCTCCCTTATGACATTCTGCTTTCCCCTTCTTTCTTTTTTTAACCCTCACACAAGGACACTTATTGACATTATTTTTCAGAGAGAGGGAAAAGGAGAGACAGAAAGATACAGAGAAACATTAGTTGGTTGCCTCTCATATGTGCCCCAACCAGGGATCGAACCCACAACCTAGGTATGTGCCGTGACCTGGAATTGAACCTGCAAAATTCCAATTCATGGGACGATGCTCCAACCAACTGAGCCACACTAGCCAGGGATCCACCCACCTCTCTCTCTTGAACTCAACTTCACTCTCTATCAAATTATATGCATGTTGAGAACGGGCTAAGGCAGAGGGACTCTAAGGAAGTCTTCTCCAGCCACTATTTGGGTATGTCCAGCCTACTGCAAGGCCGAAGGATCACCCGTGGTGATGGTACTTGTTTCCAACCAAAGGAAATCAAGCCCAGGAGGCATGAGTTATCTGCAAAGCCCTGGACTCACCACAAACACACTCCACCGCTCGGCTTATGAAGCCGAGAGAGCTGCAAGGCCACATGAATGTCCACATAAAGCCTGTTAAAGAGGTTACACATTAACCACCACCCATCTCAAGGATGACCCTATCAGCACCACCATCTCCACACCTTCTATACCCTGCCTCCGACAGGACTTTCTGGAAGTTGCTATCAATGCATTTGAAATAAATGCAGTTGGGTCCATTTTTTTTTAGTTTTAGTTTTTAATAAACAATTAATTTCAACTAATTAATCCCCAAGGGGCAGAAAATAAGCAGTCCCAGAAGGGCAGACATTTAGACAGGCAACCTGCAGTCATTTCTACAGATGTGTGCAGTAGGCACATGTATCAGGGACACAGGAACAGTGCCTGGGATAACACAACACAGCAGAAAAGCCAGTGGTCACTCACATTCGGTTAGGAAACTGATGAACACAAAATGCTTACTAAACACCTCCCATGTGCCAGGAGTGGCACTGGACTCCATCCAGGACCACACTGCAGTAAGGGAGCCTCTACCCTCACTGAGTTTACAACCAGGAAGGGGAGACAGGTGCTGAGCAAGGTACTGGAGCCATGTCCCCAAGACTGTCCTGGAAGAAGGCAGCAGCCAACCACTGCCTTGGTGCTCCAGGAGAAGTCCTCGAGGAAACCGGAAGGGAAAGGCACAGTGGCGAGAGCACAGGCAAAGGTCCCGAAGGAGAGAAAGGCGCAGCTGGCAAAGGAAGACCCAGTCCTGTATCACCCGAACTCAGGCAACCACAGAGAATGGTGGAAGGCAGGGTAACAGGGACTGGGAGCCACGGGGACTGGGAGCTGAGCCTGCGGGACCCACCATGCAAGGCAGTGGGTCTCACACATAAGCCTCCAAAGCAGTGCCCCCTAGAGCTGATGAAATGCGGACTCGCAGGCCCTGGCACCGCACATTCCGACTCCAAGGTCAATAGAGGAGTGAGAGAATGCCTAGTGGCTGCCGTGAGGACTCCCAGGAAGCCACCGTGCAATGGCTGTTCCAGTGGTTTCGAGATCTACCTGCTGCCCACTCTCCTTCAACAGGAAAGTGCACTGCAGGCCTTCTCTCAAGCTCCCCCAGTGCCTCCGTCCACTCAGTGGGTCTCGAATGGGACTAAGGAGCATGAAATGAAAAACAACAAGCAGAAGGCCTGACCCTCCACACCCAGGCCGAGGCGCAGTGCTGGCTCTTTCAGGACTGCCGCCTGAGGGGCTCAGCAGGCCACTCCCCCCCTCTTGCTGTAAAGGAAACCACTGCAAAGCCTCAGCTTCCTTTCCCATTAAAAGCCACCAGGGCCATACTTTTCAATTAGCTGTGTCAGCCCACCACCTTGAAGCCGCCCAAGTTCAATATGTCTTCCCTCCCCCACTGGCTTCCGGTCTCCACCAAACACTTCACACCTCCCCATTGTAAACCTGTCCAGAGCAATTACCCTGCCTGCGTTTGGACAGCCTCAGTACTGCATTTCTGTCTAATTTATAGCTGCAATGCTGCCGGCAAAGGCAGGCTTGCCCCGAAGCAGAGAAAACAGTCAGACCGGGCACAGCACATTTCCTTCAGTTACAGGAGGGCAAACTCTCCCATCCCGGCAGAGAACACTGTGTGATGAGCTCCCCCAAAGAGTCTGGAATCTGGACTCACTGCAAGAACAATCACTGTTCTCTGCTGCTGTACTTCCACCTTCGCTTGGGGTTACAAACAGGGAGACAAGTCAACCAAAGAAATCAGGCAAGTACTGTGCATTATATTTCTACCAGAGGATCTAAAAAGTCTTAAAATTCTTAAAAATAAAATTCTGTTAACCTAAGGAAGGTAAGATAGAGAAAAGTATCTCTACCTGGGCAATACCCAAAACCCAGGTAGGTTTGTATGACCTATCTCTTTTTAAAACATGCTCTGCTTATAACTCAATAAAAAGACAAATGACCCCCAATTAAAAAATGAGCAAAGAAACTGAACCAACATTTCTCTTAAGACATATAAATGGCCAACAAGCACCTGAAAGATACTCAGCATCACAAGTCACTAGGGAAATTCAAATATAAAGCCACAATGAGATACCACTTCACTCACTACGATGGATATAATTAAAAAGACAGACAATACTAAGTATTGGTGAGGTCGTGAGGTAATGGGAACCTTCGCACACTGCTGATGGAAGTCAAAGGGTACAGGTAGCCGCTTTGGAAAACAGTCTAGCAGTTTTTCTAAAAGTTAAACAGGCATAATATGACCCAGCAATTCCACTCCTAGGTATCTATCCAAGAAAAATAAAAACATACATTTATATAAAAATTTGCACATCAATGTTCATAGCGGCATTATTCATAATTGCCAAAAAGTGGAAATAACTCAAAAAGCCCATCAACTAATGAATAAACAAAATGTGATATAGCTCCATACAATGGAATATTATTCAGTCATAAAAAGTAAAAAATTGCTGATTCAGGCTATAATACGGAAGAACCCTGAAAACATTGTGCTAAGTGAAACAGACCAGACACAAAAAGTCACATCTGTGATTCCCTTTACACAAAATGTCCAGAAGAGGCAAAGCCACAGAGACAGCAAGCAGATGTTACCGGGGGATGAGAGGAAGGCAGTCTGGGGAGGGACTGCTAATGGGTGATGAAAATGTTCTAGAATTAGTAGAAATATTTGCACAACTCTGTAAATATGCTAAAAACCCTGACTTTATATATAGTTTAATAGGATGGCTTTTATGGTATTTAAATTACATTTCAATATAGTTTTTATTATTTTTTTAAAAAAAACCTGCTGCTTTAACAGGCTTTCGAAATTCCAGATTAAAAATGCGACCTAGCTGTTTCTGTACCATAAAAAGGAAGAAAATAACCTTTTCTCTCTAACTGCTAGTAGAGAAATGAAGTGGGGAGTAAGCAAAATATCCACAATTCAGATGCTAAAGCCATGATACCACCTTCAAAAATGTCCCCCTCCCACTCCTCTCCTTCCGGCTTCGTGAACTGCACCCCACTCATACCACAGCTCTGCCCAGGGACCCACTGCAGTGAGCAACCTCGGCTGGAGTGCATCCTCTTGCAGAAAACAAAACTCTCAGGATTCTGAAAGAGCATTTTTCTTCTTCTTTAGAGTAATTACTTAATGAGGCTGTGGAAACCAGGGTTCCCAATGGCTACCATGCAAAAATTAAGAACAAGCCAAAGGCAGAAGGAAATGTCACCACAATGGGGAGAGAATAAATCAGTTAGATTAAGACTAAGGTCTAACTGATTAAACTCTAATCCCTTTCTGTGGTTGGAGCACGGAGGATTTTAGAATAGCAAACTATTTCTGCAAAAAGCCCTCCTGAGGAAAAGGAGGAGGGGTGGGGTGTGAGACTATATGGTTCCGTTTTAGATTAAATTTGGTTAAAGCTGACTGAAAGCAGGTGTGTTGGTGCTTCCTGGACCAGAACAGGTTCCCCAGACTTCAGGTGCCAGCCCACAGTGCTAACCGAGCCAGCAAAGATGTAGTTAACTGGAAAGCCCGAAAGTCTAAAGGGGCCAGGATGCTCACCAACTTCAAAGGGATTCTAGTTGCTCCCCTTATGCAATCAGCTTTTTCCACCCAACAGCATTCACACTTTCGGGGTGCAAAGTTCACTCTGACATTGGTGGCTTCCTCACTCTGTAGCTTTCTTGGCAAGTGTCCCCTGGACTGGTTGTTCATTAATATATAATCAGAACATTAAAAGCATTGTTTTGCCTTCAGGGAGGCAGGGGGCTTTGACCAATTTAAGAAAGCTGACATTGTCTCTAGGGTGGGGCAACCACCTTGCAACTGACAGAGAATTCCGAGATGCACAGATCAGAGGGTATGCATATGTCCACACCACAGAGAGTTAAGTATTTCACAAAGTTTTTTTATGCTCGTCTGTGGCGAAGAGGTTAAGATTAAAATGTTTATCTTACCACAGAAATTGACCAGGCACGGCTTTCCCTTTAACCCTTTCAACCCGAAATTACTCCTCACCTTCAAAACCTTCAGAGGAAGTCGTGACATTTGGGGCAGGAAGACAAATCAAGGAACATCTTGAGCCAGACCTGAGAGAACACTGGGTAATTCACTATTCTTACTTTTCAATCAGACGAACACAATGACAACTTACTTTCAAGACCATGTTTACTTTGCTGAAAGCCACATTCCAAACACTGGCTCATTCGTAGAAGGGAAGCAGCTTACAGTCCAACCTTGTTTATGCTCCAAGTAGGTTTGACAGAAAAACCACATCAATTTGTTTGAAAATAATTTCCATTTGCTGGAAGCTGTTCCTGAAGGGCTGGTTCTCAACCACGCTAATCTGCTCTGATTCCTACCAGCTGTAGGTAGCAGGGGGCTGGGGCTACAGCAGGCTGGGGCTGCGTCTGGGGTCTGCCGGGCCACTGCCACCTTCCCCTCCAGGACACAGTGTAAGAAGAACTTCAGTTTAAGAAGAACACACAACACTTCCTAGTTCAGAGTCACAACCTGTGACTGCCACACAGAGCACAGTTTTCTTTTTTTTATCCTCACCCGAGGACATTTTTCCATTTTTTGTTCAGATAGAGCGACAGGGAGAGAGAGGAAGAGAGAGAGTGAAACATCGACGTGAAAGGGACACATCGAGTGGCTGCCACCCGCACGACCAACCAGGGCCGGGGACTGCAACTGAGATACGTGCCCTTAGCGGGAACCGAACCCAGGTCTCTCTGTACCACAGGCCGATGCTCCAACCGCTGAGCCAAACCGGCCAGGGCCAGAGCACAGTTTTCTATGAGGCTTTTCCTCCTCCCAGAAATACACCGTCTCTTGTATTAAGGATACATATTTGTGTTCAAGCCCAAAGTTCACAGCTGAGGGCACTAAAATAATTTATTTGCCTAACTAAGCATCAGAAAAAGAAATTTAAAAAGGAAATGCAAATTAAAAGAATTCAATGCAATTTTTACGTATTAAACTGCTGTACAGTTACAGAAAAAAAGGGTCTAATGTGTGTGAGAGTATGGAGGAAATGGACACAACTTCAACATGAATGAGTGGCCTCTTAGGAGCTGTGGTGCCAAGTCGTAAGAATTTGCATATCCAAAGCAATGTGGATTTAGTAACTCATCCTAAGTAAATAAATGTATAAACATACATGTATAATAAGGATGTTTACCACAGTTTACAAAAAAACCTAAATGCTCAATATCAGAGAAAGTTTAATTATGACTTAGACTGTTTGGTTTTTTTTTTTTTCAAGTCCTCACCCAAGGATATTTTTCCATTGATTCTTTTAGACAGAGTGGGAGGGAGGAAGGGAGGGAGGGAGAGAAACATTGATGTGAGAGAAACACATCGATTAGTTGCCTCCTGCACAACCCCAGCAGGGGCCAGGGATAGAACCAGCAACTCTTTGGTCAGAGGGCCAATGCTCTAACCGCTTAGCCAAACCAGCCAGGGCTTAAACTGTATTTTAAAAAATGTTTAAAAATGAAGAAAATATTCATGCTATCAAGAGTTTATTAAAAAAAAACAACAGACATTATGTTGTACACCTGAAACTAATACATTACATATCAATTATGCCTCAATTAAAAAAATTTTAAAGCAGAATTACATATGAATAGCAACTCTAATTTTGTTTTAAAAAAATATTAACTCGAAATAGGTATTCAATGGCAGACATTACTAAAAATTTATACAACAAAATTATATATTTATCACTGAATACTGACATCAATTACTCTTTTTTTTTATTTTGTAGTTTCCTCTTTATTCAATAAACACGTCTACCAGAAAATTTAAAGTAATTAAAATAAAGGCATGGTCACTAGTCAAACAGGTCAACAGCACAGAAAGTCACTCTCCTCAACCGTCAGAGCTTCCTGGGTACACAAGGGCCTCTCTACAGAATCACAGCCCAAGACCTCGCTCGATACCATTAAAACAAACGTGAGGCAGAGCTCACTGGGCAGAACACAGCTTCACCACTGCCTCTGTTAGCAACTCCAGGAGACTTCCCACACGTGAGGTCCACGCCAAAAGGGGCCAGATTTAGAAATCCATCCGCCCAAAGTCTCCTGCTGTGGAAGCTTCAGTGAATCTAAGTTGCTAGTTAGGACTACACCACCGTGGGCATGGTAACCTGCCCTTGGTGTTCTTACAGCTTGCTCTGGTCAAGGAGAGCAGCCTCTCCCTCTGCCAGCAAAGAGGGAGAAAAACAACCTTGGCCTGGTCATCCTTTTTGTCAAAGTAGAGGACTTAGCAAAATAACAAAGAGCCAAGCAACCCAAACTAGCTGCCTGGCCAGAGCTCAGCATAAACTGAGCAGAATAACCACAGGGGAAGGGTGTCTAGACAGCCTCAGTCTGTGTAACAAGCAACTCTCCCCTGCAGTGTCAACTCTGAAAAAGCAGACTCCAAACATCAGCTCCAGCAAAGAGCAGATGAGAGCAATGTCACAATTAGGAAATGCACTGTGGGCTCCCCCGCCAAACGCAACACAGAGGAGAGCTGCCCGGCCACCTACAGGCCAAGGACAGCCACCCAGGTCCAGAAGGGAAGCGTTGCCTAGGACCCCATGTGGGATGCAGGTCACATGCTTCAACTGAAAAGGAGTTTCAGTAACAATACTTGGATATGGGATTGAAAAGCCACCTTCCCTCATCAGGGACTAAAAAGACCATCAGTTCTATTTGCTTCCTTTCCATTCTTCTAAGTTTCTCAACACTAGTATTTGTGGGGAGTAGAGGAAACTATCAAACAGATGAGGCATATTCAGGAAATGTACAAATAGATGAGCCCCTGGGAGGCCTGAATTATCCTAAGTGTCTGGGAGAGGCATTTCTATAGGATTTCTAGGAACACACAGAATGAATACCAATAGCTCTACTTCAGGGTCTGTACTGGCGATGAATGTGTCCCAGGCTTTGTGCTAGATTCTCCTAATACAACAGTGGATCTGAAATAAAAGTTGTCTTCAGGGAGCTTACGACTCACAGGGGTGAGAGACCGAAACCAGAAGGCACATGAAACTGCATACCAAGAACTACAGTCCTCAGGCAGGAATCTAACCCAGAGGGAAGGTCAGCAATGTTTTCCAGAGAAGCAGACATTTAAGGTGGATGAGTAGGAGTTTGCAAGGCAAAGAGGGAAAAACATTTCTTCAGGCAGCAGGAACAGGATGTAAGGAACACTGACACGCCCTGGCCAGTTTGGCTCAGCGGTTAGAGCGTCGGCCTGCGGTCCGGAGAGACCCGGGTTCGGTTCCCGCTAAGGGCACGTACTTCGGTTGCAGTTTGTCCCCAGCCCTGGTTGGTCGTGCGGGTGGCAGCCACTCGATGTGTCCCTTCACGTCGATGTTTCTCTCTTTCTCTCCCTTCCTCTCTCTCCCTCCCACTCTATCTGTACAAAAAATGGAAAAATATCCTCGGGTGAGGATAAAAAAAAAAAAAGGAACACTGACACGCACGGTGTTATAAGAGACTAGAAGTCACACATGGAGCCAGACAGGAAGGAGTAATGGCGGTGGAGAGGCAGAGAAACAGCCAGAGAGTTTTGGGCAGTGGGAGTCATGCCTTCCAACTTGGGACTCTGTAAAGACCCCTGTGGCTAAAGGGGTGGGGAATGGGGGCAAAACAGATGTGAGTAAAAAGCTCTCTATTCCCTCTAAAGTCTGCATAACAAACAGAAATAGTGTAGAAGAAAAAGTGAACATAAAATTTATCATACAAAATCACTGATGAATTCCACTGTTCTTCCTTCCAGCCACCTCTCTGCTGTGGTCCTTTTTTCAACAAGAGGTGAGGGCAGTGGGTGACGGCCACAGCAGTCTCCCAGGCCACAGGCCACAGCCCACGGCATGTCAGGGTTTCGGGCAGAGCATCAACTCCACTGGCAGGCTACACTGTTTATATGTTCTGGAGTTAAAAATACACCAGCCAGGTCAGTGTTAACACCAAGGCCTTATCACCAAGGCTGTTTGTAAGTTGGTTACACAAGGCCAGCCTAGGACTCACCCATCTTTTAAATGTGCCTCAATCTGCAAATTGTCCAGGGCTACATCGGTAAGATTATAATAAAGCCTCCAAATACACAGGCATTTGAGAAAAACACTTTCCAAACCCAAGGATACTTTACTGTTTATAAATAGTTTACTTTTTTTGATCCCTGAGCATATAATATTCGCAGTTGCTCCAGAAACCAAAGAAACATGGAGCAGGAACACAAACCACAACCTAACAGAAACAATAAACAACAGATGGTGAGACATATGCTATTGCCCCTTTCACCAAATGGGTGCACCAAAAATGGGTTCTGACACAGCGGCCTGCCGACGAAGAGCATGCTCTCCAGATCTCGGGGAAGACGCCGTCAGAAGCTCCAGGTGCAGGTGCTGCAGGCCACCGCGAGCTGAGGGACCATCGCTGGCCTCAAGGAGCTCACAGACTGGAGGGAGAGGCATGAGAAACACGAGAAGGCAGACCTTATGAGTCTCCCAGGATTCTTTCTAAATACAGTCCTGCACAGTCAGGTTTGAGTTCTAACCCTGGGAAGCCAGTCAGCCACTCTGGGCCTCGTGTATAATATGGAAGGGATACATTTCACAGAGCTGAGATGCTAACTGGGCTCGTTAATGTGCACCGGCCCTGCTGCAGAGCTGTGAGCTGCTGTCCCCGCAGGAGTTATGCTGATATAGCCACCCTTCTCCGGGCTTCTGCTGTGGTTAGGCCATCTTCTAAAAATTATAGACTATTTTCACTTTGTCCTCATAACAAGTTTAGTAAGGTGGACACTCCAATTATCCTTTTAACATAAGAGGAAACTGAGTCCGAGGGAAGCTGAGTAAACGGCCCAAGGTCCCCCAGGCAGAGGCCCACGCCACCACCCTCACTGCCACGCCTGCAGAAGGCGCGGGGCCCCGTGGAGGACAAGGGCCCAGCCTCATCTGTCCCCGGAGACCCGTTAGCTGCACTCTTCCGTGCTCTTCCCTGGTTAGCACCGCTTCCACTTACTTCAAGACACACGCTAAACTAAATTCGAACTCGCAAGTCATATTTTCTTTAATGATTCTGATTATTTAATATTTATGGAAATTTTCAAAATGTCATCTGTCTCAAAACAAAGCGGAGGGATCCCCAATAAATAGCGCGGCTGTCATACTGCTTTCCACACACAGACATGTCTGTTTTCAGTATCACAATCTCAAGTCCAATTATTCAGCCATTTTTACCTCAATGCTAATTTTTTAAAACTCTAAAATTTTCTAACTACTATAACTTTAAGTTTTTGTGTTTCTTCTACATTTAGAAAGAATGCCATTTCCCAATATATAACTCCCAGATGTAGAATTCACAGATGACTCATCTCACAGAACAAGTGTTCAGAGACATCAGCTCCAACTAGAGGGAAAACTTGAAATCCCTTCTCCCTCAAAGTAAGAACTCGCATAGATCTGCTTTGCTCAACAAGTTTGTTTTCAATTATATTTCCAAATTCTTTCAACAATAACTGCCTGGAGTCTGGGACGACACATCTGACTCTTTGAAGTGGCTCTCAAGCAGAAAGTAGAAAATAAGGAGAAAGGGGAAAGGGAGGGAAAACCATCTACAAACTTTGTTTTAGGTCAAATATTCTCTCCAGAAGTTCTCTGCGACATCCATACAACGTCAGACAACCCACCAGCCGGCCTTGTCACTGAAGGCCTGCCCTGCAGGGAGCTCGCCGGAGAAAGCCTCTGAGTGCACCCCTTCGCCACCCCAGCTCTTCACGGGAACACAGAGCAGCCAGAGCCCGTCCCGTGACGCCTGACATCTAAGTGCCAGAGACTCTGTGTCCCCCACACAGGCCAATCAGAAGGAATTACACCTGAGGAGTAACCCTCAGGACCGCTCTGGGAAACAATGAAAACACGTGGGATCAGTTCCAACCCAGAAAAGGGTACCAGGCCCCACTACGGAAAGGCACAGGGCAATGAACAAATAATCAGCCAGGGATTCCTCCGTACATGAAACGGAACAATCAAGTCCAAGTGGAGAAAAAAGACAGGGATCTGTGAAAAGCTACCTGACCAAACAGAATCCTCTAGGACATCAGATTTTAAAACCAAGTCACCAGAATGAGGGCAAGTGCACCAGGGAGAACGTCCGACACTGACCAGAGATCCTGGAGGTGGAACGGTTATTTCCAGTTTTGATATCAGAAAGCACATGAGAAAGGTCATCTTTAGGTCTTAAAGGGTGAATTTTTAAAAAGAAAAAAAAAGTCTAGTTCTTTGGACTATTTGCTTTAGTCCTAAATTGGTCCCTAATTCCTGTTCAACTTCCTGTCAAGAAGTTCCAAACCACTAAACGAGCCTCTGATTCCAGCGCAGTGTTGCTGTATCTCTGAACAAAGCTCCAAGTCCCAAGAATGTGTCCTAAAGAAAAAGAGGGAAAATCCAAAGGTTCCTCCTCATGAAAATTTATATGACAAAGAATGAGCGGAAGGAAGAGAAAAGCCCAAGAATTTCCACTGAAGGCATTAATAAAAGCTTCTAGACTCAGCAGGATAGATAAAATCTTTTAAGGAGTTCAGTTATGACAAGAATCATGATTTTCAAGAATAGTATTTGACCAAGAGGAAATCAATGAAAATCCAGGCAGATAGACAGATGTGGTCTTTTTCAGACGCCCCCAACCCTCCCCAAAGGACTGAAATTGGAGAATCCAAGCCTCTGGACTGCACATAGCAAGCTGCTGAGTTTCCACCGTGACAGGTATGGACTAAAGAGCTCCCTGGTAAAAGGGTTGAAAGCTACTCTGATATCCACTCCCATCCAAGCGAGAGCCAGCTCAGAAAGCATAGGCAGAGAGGCGTGGAGACACCCTTCTTCCAGACGAGCACTGAGCCCGTCCCCAGGGGCCCGCCAGTCACCCAAGGCAGTTCATGGGCATCAGACACCACCGCGCTCACCCAGCCCTGCACTGGGGCCTGTGTGAGAGCGATGGCAGCAGGGGCCCTCAGAGCCAGAGACTGGCGACTCTTTGGAAAAATGTGCCCTTGATGTATTTGTCTTTGTTGTTATTAATCCTCAGCCGAGGATATTTTTCCACTGACTTTTTAGAGAGTGGAATGGGGGTGGGGGAGTGGTGGAGAGAACATCGATGAGAGAAAGAGGGGTCGATTGCCTTCGGCACGACCCTGACGGGGGCTGGGATCGTGCCCTTGACCAGGAATCGAACCCTTGACCCATTAATCCAAGGGCCAATGCACTAAATCAAACCAGCCAGGGCTTATTTGCTGTTTTTGACCTAAATTCTTAAAAGAGAAATCAAGGATCTAAAGTAGGTCTGCAACAGCTTTCAAAGTACATACTCTTTGGGCCAGAGAGAAAAAGGAGGCACTATCAAAGAAAGAAATACCATGTAGTATTTTCTCCCCTCAACTACACCTAAGGGCCCACAAAAGGTCCCCTCACTGAAAGTCCCCCATTCACACTCTATGTCCCTGTGTTGCCCAGGGCATTCATCTGAAGATTCTACTCAGAAGCATGGATCACGCAAAAATTATTTTAAAGTAAGAATTCTAGACAACAGATCAATTTACTAATTCTTACCATCCATACAATCATAAACCTGAAAATGAGGAATCTTAGAAGTTGTACATCCCTTTACAGAAAGGAAATTATTGATTAGTAGCTCAAGGTCACACTGGGAAACAGAGGCTGAGCTGGGACAAAACCCCTGACCTAGCTATGGGCTATTTTCCCACCCTACCACATTCCTGCATTCATAGCTCTAAGAAAATTATATTTTTTCCTTTTAAGTTAGTAGTTTTGTTTCTGTTTGGTCAAGAACCCCATTAAGAAACTTAATAAAAATGTGGGCCCCTTTCTACCCAGAAAGAGCAACTGAGCTCTAAGACTACACATACAATAAAGGCCTCCAGATGCCCGCCCCCAAGTAAATTATATTTGCCAGTCTTTATTCTAGGACAGTTCTCGAATTCAATATAATTTAATCATTTCTAAGTACTGTTTCAAGTGAACTTGTGAAAGAATCCAAAAATCTCCATAGAAGAGTTCCTGATTTTTCTCTTGGGCAAAGCACACCCCTCAAGGAGGCCAAACCACCCGCGGCCAAGAGTCCTAGGCAGACACCAAATCTGAGAAACATTCAGAGGAATTTGGGATGGGGCAGGCCTTAATAGCTGCAAAACATTTTCCTTTGCTTTCTGGATCTCCTCTCCTCCCAACTCAACTCGGGAGGAAACCCCGTCCCAATCGAGCTGTGGTGCCGGCATCCTTCACTTCGTAGCATCAACAACCAACTTCCTGGGAGCAATGAGCTCTTCTTGCTGTTTATAGGTTTTGCAAGCACTGGAAGTTTGTGTGCTAGAAACTCACACCAGCCCAGGTGAAGGGAGGATCTCACAGACAAAGAAAAAATTTAAGTTTTTTTTTTCTTCTTTATTGACTTTTAGAGAGAGAAAGGGAGAGGGAGAGAGAGACAGAAACATCAATGAGAGAGAATGTCAACTGGCTGTCCCCTGCATGCCCCCACTGGGGGTTTGGCCCACAACCTGGGCATATGCCCTGACCAGGAATCGAACCAGCGACCTCTTGGTGCATGGGTCGACGCTCAACCACTGAGCCACCCACCAGCCGGGCCAAAAAAAATTTTTTTTCAATTAAAAATAAAATGAAAACTAAAATGTAAGCAAGGTGCATGGTGCTGGACCAAGGTAGCACACTGCTGAAGTCAAATGAAGAATGAAGTTCTCTCAATTTGCAAAACACAAATTAAATTCCTAGTTGGAATTTCTCAATTTAAGTCTTTTAGCCCATAAGTGTTTAAAAACCCTCTGGCATGTGCTTCCACTTTTCTAAACACAGAATCCATTGTAAGATGGTACCTAGTTAAATATCATATAAGTTTTATTAAGCTTAATACAGCCATGACTTGAACCTGACCAAGTTGGACAGCTTTTAAAACCACTGAACATTGCATAATCTATATGACATTAAATTTTCACCAACAGGACATCGAATTCATTCTATAAACTATGATCAAGTGAGTGACTCCCACTGGGATTCCTAATGAAGCTGCAGCATCATGAAATCTACTCCAAAAGGGCCCCCACCAACCAAGTAACAGGCTGTGGAAAAGTTAAACTATGGACTTTTACAGAACACAACAAAACCATTCTGCAGCTACTTAGAGAAAAGCATTTTCAAATCTCTGTGTGTGACGTTTAAATCAAGCACAGAGGGTTCCAGGAACCCAGTTCTTTGCTCTTTGAGGATTTTCTTGCAGAGTGCCTCTAACTCTATTTAAAGCAGCCTCAAGTAGCCACAGCTGGAGGGTCAGGCCTTGCAAAGTAAACAACAGTTAACTCAATTCAGACTCAGGACTTAACTACAACCAATGGCTAATTATCCCTCTATTAAGTAACAATATCTGAAAAATCAGTTTTTAAATGACCCATTCGTAATTATGTTTGTTCACTAATGGATTCCAATCAACAATTAATAGCACAGAGAAACCTCCTAATTAAGAGCTACATGGAGAGAAAGAAGAGTTCATCAGAATTGCATATTTCTGGCAAAAAAACTCTAGGACAAAAGAACTTTCTAAGCCCCTCCCAAAGAGGAAAAAAAACTGTATTCTGAGAACATAAATTAAGAGTCCACACTGTGTGTGCTCAATAAACATTCTGTAAATATATGGCTCACCAAAATTCCCTTTGCAAAAAACACATAAAAGATGATTTTTTAAAAAAAGTTGTTCAAATTCACATTTCTTTTTTTTTACCCTCACCTGAGGACTTTTTTTTCCATTTTTGTTCAGATAGAGTGGGAGGGAGAGAGAGGAAGAGAGAGAGGGAGAGAGAAACATGGACGTGAAGGGACACATCGAGTGGCTGCCACCCACACAACCAACCAGGGCCGGGGACAAACTGCAACCGAGGTACGCGCCCTTAGCGGAAACCGAACCCGGGTCTCTCTGGACCGCAAGCCGACGCTCTAACCGCTGAGCCAAACTGGCCAGGGCAAATTCACATTTCTTAAAATACCCTTTAGTGAACTGTATAAGTGATTTATATCTCAATAAAGCTGTTAATTAAAATATATATATATATACATTTACAAATAAAAGTATATGCTTGGAAATCCAAAAACATGGAGGGGAGAAGTGGACTGGGGCACATAGATCAAACAAGAGGAGCCCAGCCTGATTCCTTCAAGCTGGGGGATGGTGGTACATAGAGCTCATCACATTATTCTGTCCACTTGTGTACATGTTTGTTATCCCCACAGTAAAGGTAAGAAGAAACATCCTATACCAACAGAGTGAGTTTATTTAAAGTACCTACCCAGCTGCACATCTAATGTTCTCTTAATTTAGAATTTTGTTTTCAATCAGACTTTTCCGATTTTCTCACAAGAAAAAGATGCTCTATGTCCAAGAGCCACATCCCAATCAGTTGTTGTCACTGCCAAGGGTCCAGGCAGAGGCCAGTGTGCTGATTTCTTTTCATCCAGCCAGAGTGCTAAGACTCGGGGTACAAATGCTTCCACACAAAGAGTGCTGCCACTACAAGATTCTAAACTAAAGCGAGATGATCCGTCCCCCAGTTCAAAAGTGCTCAATACGTCTCATTGTGTCTAACAGGCTACCATCAAGCAGGTAACCCAGTGAGAAGGAAGTTATCAGTGAAACGTATATTCTGACAGAAATACGTGGCAAATTACTTGAACAGCAAATTACAAATTGGCGGAAGGAGCAAAGGACAGGAAATGGGGAGAGAGGGGGCCTGTTAAATGGTACATAAAGGAGGCTTAGAAGATCAAGCTGTGACATTTTTTTAAATTAGCTAAACAACAACAACAACAAAACTATTATCTCCACCTTGATCTCAATATCCAGCTAATTCTGCTTACAGGATAAACCCTCATTCATTTAATTCATTTCTTACTAATATGAGACCTTGAGGAAAAAAATACATGCGGATCTTAAAAGATTAGAAACCTGTGCATGACAAAAGATTAAAGAATAATCAGTGCAAAGTGCTTAAAAAGAGACAGGCTATGCTTTCTTTAAACTCTCTGAATGGCACCTTTTGCCAAAACAAACTGAACAAGCAGTGATTGGAACCTGCATCCTGGTTCACAGGGAAACCAAGAGGTATTAGACTTGCAGGGATGAACAGACTGGTTGTTCGCACAATGGGCTTTACGGTTGTTGCAGATGAAAGAGGAAAGACGCAAACAATCGCAGCTGTTCACGCGGGCAAGACTGAGTTTTGGCCATTCACCTGGGAAGAGACTTGGGTAAGGTGCAGAGGAGCCACAGCACGTGGCTCTTAGGGTGGCACCCTTGCCAGATTCCTCAGATGGCTCTGTGCTCACTGCCCATGGTCCCCCCTACAAAGTCACCTTAGGACTGCAAGCAAACCAAAACAAAAGAAAAATGTCAGTGCTCTCCAGCTCTCTGCATACAACCCAACAATCACCTCCCTCACACCTCCTCCTCCCTCACATATTTCCAAAGAGAAGCGGGTACAGTGCAGGGTGCAGCCAGCCATAGTCTGTAACCTAACACAGGTTTGGAGGAGCACACCTGCATTTTTCCCAGCTATTAACAGAGACGAGTAACTTGCATCTCACTCAGGCTCAGTTTCACTGAAACCTTGGGAAATAATAGGATAAAATTATTACTGTAAGAGCCTCTCACTTCCCTGCCTCCTTCCCACACCCCACCTCCCAAAAGGATAATGCTAATAGACACAAGTATTTGTACAACTGGAATACATTTATAAACCACCTGGATAATTTTTGTTAATTATATAATTTGCTGCAACTGTTGCTAGCTTCCTGACTGTCCATCTGAGCTTCCCAAGGGCACAGGAAGTCTCACTGTTTCTCTCTATACATTATCACCAAAAACTTCATGGGAGAAGCCCTGCCACCCTGCCCAATCCAAAAGAAGCTTTCACATCAGAAAAGTAAATTTTTCCCAGGAGAACCTTTGTCATCAAGAAATCTGACTTAGAGAGACTGGCCTTGAAAGAGTATGCAAAATTTGACCTACTGAGGTCTTCACTTTCAAACTGTGTTCAGGAATCACCAGCAAGTCGATCAACCCACACTGTGGAATTGGGCTAAACACATTGGTCATCAACTATGTCCTCACAGCAGCTGTAAGAATATTAGCAACCCTTTTAAGAAATGAAGGAAAGAGTGTTGCCCCAAATCACACACACAGATGCAGGGTGGTGGAGCCAGGAATGGACCTTGGAAATAACTGTCAATCTCTTTGTCACTATTTCTAGTGAAGGGTGTGCACTGGGTGTGATCACCAGATGAGAACATCCCCAATCTAACAGAATAAAAGTGAAAGCTTCAACCTCACCCACTTTTTCCTATCAGTAACCCCAACCAAGAGGCGGGCAGCGAATGCCCACTTAGAGGACACAGAGAAGAACTGAAGGCAGGACACCAAAAGCATGAAACCCAGAGAAATGAAGAAACTACTATTTTAAAAATATGGTGACTTTTATAAACAGACTGGGTTTATGGCTTGTGTTTCAGATGATGAGGTATAAAGTACTTAGAAACCACATGTAAAGTATTAAATTATATAAAATATAATAATATATAAATATATAAAGCATTAAGCTTTTGGATAAGAAAAAACATAAGCATACCACTCCAAACAAACAAACCAGGATACAAATCGGTAATTCCAACTGGACCATATACAAACCACAATCTTCATTTTTTTATACAATCTTTATCCATTCATTTTGCCTAACGACAATAGGTACTAAGTTCTTTAGCCCATCATGTAACTGGCCAATTAACTGATCAATCTGAACAGTTATTCTATACTCTGCAGTTATATAAAAAGTAAGTGCATGTTCCAAAAGGGAAAACTATTGTGGAAATTTTAACCTCTGGTATTCAAAGTCCCACATGGAGAGATGAGAGCAGATCGGAGCTTCTTACCAACTCCCACACTTTCCCTCAGAATAAAAGCAGGAGACCAGCATACTACTGACACACAACATGGACTAAAGCCAGCAGGCAGATGGAATGGACCCCAATGCCTCTATGGCATGCGTAAGTCATAATAAAATAAAATAAAATAAAATAAACCCTCTAACAGTCCCTGAATTTCCCACAGGCCAGGGAACATTGGGGATTTTTAGACATTTCTCCTCCTCTGCCTGGGAATATTTCCTCCACCCCTCCTCCCTCCTGTCTCAAGACACCGCTTTCAGCCTTTGAAACTGCATCCATTGTAAACAGCTCTGAATATTAACAGAGCCCAGAGTCCTATTGCTTTTAAAAGACCCCCAGCGTTTCAAATTGCAGTCCTGAGGAGGGGGAAGGTCCCCAGTGAGAAATGTCACCAAGCTCATTCAAAGAGTTGAAAGTCAGGCTAGCGCATGAAAACTTAAAAGTTCTTCAACCTATGGGGTATGTCAGAGGAATCTCTTTAAGTTTTAAAAGAATAAAAAAGACCTGAGACAACCAACATTCTTTATTGCTTATAGTGACTTTCAATTCAATGAATCTCTTTTCTGGATTCCTTTGCCTGGGACTGTGTCTTTTAAAATAACCATAGGCTATTTTAAACAACCTTCTTCACCTTCCTGCTAACAGAGCTTCAAGGGTTTAGCAGGTGCACAAAATTGGGCCAGGTGCAATGTTAAGTCCCACAAAACCCTCCTGCTTTCTCGCATTCCTGTCCACCCTGAAAAAGAGAATGCTGAAAAGACTGTGCACCGAGGAGACACCTCTGCAGAATGGGGGAGAGGCCCTTTCATTGTGAGCATGTGTCTGAGGGGGAGAAAGATCAGCCAGAGGCCATTCCAATGTGCTCAGGGAAGGCTGCCTGGGGAACCCAGGCAAAGGCATGAACACTGTAGGGAGCAGAGCTGGGATGCCCGACATTGGGATGTCCACTGGGGACCAGCTCTCATTACACTACACTGAATCGTCTTCATCTTCTTGGAGATGAAGAATTACTGCCAACAATACATAAAAAACTCCAGAGCTGGTGAAATCTAGTGAACCAAATGTAATTATGGAAAGAGACGGGCACACTTCTTTTTAAAACAGCCCCTTGAAAAAGGGGGCAAGAACAGCTCTGACATGTCCCGACTTAAAGACAAGAGGGACACCGGCCAACACAGCTCTCTGGGCACTCAAAAATTAGATTTTATGGCTATAATTTCATGTCAGGGGGACTTTCTCTAAAGGCAACCAATTATATGTGTCAAAGGCTTCCCCTCACTCAAAAACAGGTGTCGGAGAAGTAGTACCAGACAAGTGCTCGGTGTGGAGGAGAAAGCAGGGCCACGCTTCTGACACACGCCAAAAGGCCTGAGCTCCAGCTAAAGCAAATCTTTGAAAGTCGTTGAACCTTTCAGGTTTTCTCTCCGCCATCTGCCCACATGTAAAACTCTCGCTAATCCAAACCTCCATTTGCCCATCCTGACAAGTAGGAAGATGTTCATTGTCTCCTGAGTCCTTGTTAAGTGATAGAGAGACATAAAACAGAAACAGGCGGAAGTCAAGACCTCAGGACAATAATCTACTTCTTAAAAAAAAAAAAAAAATACAAGAATCTCAGTTTGGGTTCCTGAACAATTTGGTCACCTGCACTTTAAACCTAATTTGCATAAACAGGATGGGAAGTATTTTCCAAAGTCTTAATTCACAGCACCCTGCACACCTGGGCCTCCCAGCACAGCTGTAAAATTTGAAAGACAAAGGCCCTCTCGGCTTCACAACTACAAAGGCAACCACGGTTTGTGTTTACTTTCTAATGTAATCATAAGCGCCACTTACATGCCCAAACCGATGATTTAAGGCACCCGAGTTTGGTACCGCAAACACATAAGGAGCCATAATAGAAAGAAGCCCAAACCAACACATTTCTCTTCATGTGGCACAAGATAACCACATCTGGTGTCCTTTCGTGAATGTCCTTGCTTCTGAATGCCATGCTGGCTTCCCTCCACACTGAGAAACAGGGTTTGTGCTTCCTCCAGGGCTTCCCTTCCTCCCTATCACAATCCCCCTGGGTCGTCATTTAGCTCCTGAGCTGTTAAGCCACAGATAAGAGTCTAAGGTATATTGTATTTAATACTTCTCCAATAGTTTCTGAAGCCATGCTCTCAAAAATAATTTCAAAGAAAGCAAACATCTGAGTTCTAAGAAATTCAACTTCTAAGGTTCTGGGAAGTTAGAATAAGGTTTGGCAGTGCTTGGTGCTATTTATGAATGTGCTGGTTGGACTATGCCAATCTCACCTACGTAATGGGATGGCAGACTCAGTTACAGTTCGACTACTACAACTATAAGTTATTGTGCTGAATAAGTTGGCCTCGGACTCCAGGAATGAACACTACTCCATTCCTTCTATTCAAACTGCATTTACATTCACCATTAAAAAGTTTTACTTTCCTTTTGCTAGGCCTAAGAACAACTCCAAAGTTAGATGCACTGTTTACAAAAGCAAAAAAAAAAAAAAAAAAAAAAAAAATTTCCATAAAGCCACAGGTCCCTTTCTGTCTCAACCCCACAGCCTGAAATTGATTGAACTAGCTGTAGTAAATCTTGTTCATGGGGTTATAAATTAGGTCAAAGCATTTTCTAGATACAGTGTAGACTCAGAGGGTGTAAACTTGGTGAAACTACAACATATTTTATTATAATACAAACAGAGACATTCTCCCTAAAATCTTGCTGAATCATAGCCAGGAATATAAAAGGTATACATATACTGATGGAAAATTCAGAATAAGACTAATGATTTAAATGGGGAAATCTGAAGTCCATAGAAATACAAACATTAGATTGATTTTTCTCTAATCAGAAAAAATAACTTCACAACCCATTTATGTGCTGAACCCTGTATAGCCAGAAGTCACACTCTTCACATCTTAAAATCCAATCAGTTAACACCAACATCAGTGCAATCAAGTTTACTGATGCTCAAAACACCCAGTTTTGTATTTACTGGTCATCAAATGTGAGTAAAAGAGAAAAGACTGCAATTTTAAAGGTACTTATGCCATGTAAATCATCACTCCTAGGCAATAGAAAGCACAAAAAAACAACCAGTAGTTTTGCTCCAAAAATTAAAGGGCAAGGTAAAGTGGATCTTGTGACCATAGGAAAAGTGCAAGTAAGTGGACACCTTGTCTTCTCTGGGAAGTCACCACTTCTGAACTAAGCGCCTTCCCCACAATGCCACTGACACATGGCACTGGGAATCACTGTTCCAACAGATGAACACTGAAGAGTTATTCTGATTCTGCCCATATGATTTTATTTATTTTTAAAACTACCTTAAAAATATGTAAGGGAAAAAAAACAAAAACCACAATACCCCAAATCGCCCCAACTAAATAAAATACTACAGGGCTCTGTCTCACAGTACTTGACATGGTCACTGCCTGTGTTAAAACACACATGTCGCCCTGGCTGGTTTGGCTCAGCGGTTGGAGCATCCGCCTGTGGTCTGGAGAGACCCGGGTTCGGTTCCCGCTAAGGGCATGTACCTCGGTTGCAGTTTGTCCCCGGCCCTGGTTGGTCGTGCGGGTGGCGGCCACTCAATGTGTCCCTTTCACATGGATGTTTCCCTCTCTCTCTCTTCCTCTCTCTCCCTCCCACTCTATCTGTACAAAAAATGGAAAAATGTCCTCAGGTGAGGATAAAAAAACAAAACAAAACACACATGTCTATGACCACTGGTTTTCACTAAAGTCTGTGAATTCCACAGAAGCAGCAGAATATGGAAGAGAAACCCTAATCATAACTAAAAGGTCCAGCTTCAGAACTCTGTAGTACTTGATCGTCCAACAAATGTGTAGTGTGATATAAGTTAAATCTGGGCCCCATCTTCAGAGGTATAGGATCTTCACATTAAAAAGAAATTAACTCCTCTTCTTCCCCACCACAGCAGCCAAATATCGACATTTTCTTAGATCAGGCCATAGATGTTGGTTAAAACTTGTGTCACCAGTTTCTCTTTTTTAAAGAGTGAATGTCATGCCTGAGGTTACTACTGTGCCTCTTCTATGTTCTAGGGAAGATGTCCAATTACTCAACTGAAAAGCAGACTACTCAAGCTAGGCCTTTTCTGGAAGGCACTAATAGTTCTGCAGAGATGCTGGTTACTGGTAACTGAACAGTATTTTGACTCACGGACCAGATTGTTTAAAAGTTTTAAAAAGCCATCACAGTCTACCATGTTTACTGTAAAAGTCTACTGTATTTTTTTTTCCTGTCAAATCTCCTGTAAGAAGTGTGCCCACTAAGTCCTATAGGCCAAATCCTGACAACACAGAAAAAAGTCGTGTTTCGGTGAAACAAACTGCTTACTTAAATCAACCAAATCCCTGACACCCTCTCTTGAAGTAGCACTGATTGGCACCATTTATAAAAGAGAAATGCTAGAGAGTGGGCCCCAACCCACTGGATCAAGCGCAAGGGGGCCACCATGGAGCGGGCAGGAAGGGTCTGGAACGCAGTTCCCTAAAATGCCAGCCAGGCAGAAAAGGACAAATTCCCAGCAGTCACAGATTTCCAAGAACTCTCAAAGTCCCCTTACTCGGCGGTCCTCCAGGGAAGGCTGCCTTCGGCCCTGGAGAGCGCCAAGTCAAGCCCATGGTCCTGGGGCATAAAAAGACGGCTACACACTCTCTCTCTCACTAATAAATACTGTAAATGCAAGCCTGGAGCCAAAAGTCACCTTCATTCATTACCCACTGGAAGGACAAGGAGCTCAGACACCAAAGAGTTGGGTTACAGGAGAGGAAAAAAGAAACATATACCCACAGACCCACAGACAGACTTCCTCACACTCTCCCCTCCAGATGTTTCCCACTCTCCACCCACACACATATACACACACCAACACCTCACCTCTGGCCTTTCATTCACATTCTCTCACCTCCAGACACCAGACACCCGCTTGTTCACTCGCTCCTAGATCGCCCTCACGACCCATGCTCGCTCACCTCCAGACCCTCACGAGGCACACTTTTCTCCTGCAGACTTTTCAAGCCCGCCCTCTCTTCGGGACCCCTGTGCACGATCTGACCACTGCAATCCACGCTAACAGTTTTCCAGGCCATACAACTGCACATGCACACCACGGAGCCCGCACACCCTTCCCGGATAAGCACTCCCGCCGCCCCAGCCCCAAGTGACAGCGCCCCAGAGCTCAGGGAGCGCGGCGAGAGCGGCACTCACAGGCTCCGCGTCCAGGCGGGCAGGTCCCCAGGCGGCGCCGCCAGCCCGCGCCCGCCGCAGTCCAGCGAGTCCCCAGCGCAAGTGCAGGCGGCGGGGCAGGGCGCCCGCGGGCCGGCCTCGGCCGTTGCCGGTTCCAGCCCAAACAGCAGCAGCAGCAGCAGCAGCCACAGGAGGAGAAGACAAGGCAGGCGGCGCGGGGCTCCGAGCGCTCCCCGGACCGGCCGCGCCATCTTGTCTGGAGTGCGCGGCGAACTCCGGGCGCGGGGGCTGCGAGGTCCGGGACGACCGCGGCGAAGGCGGACCCGCGGGAACTCCGCTCGGCACTAAGCTCCGCACCGGGGCATGGCCGCCGACACAAGTTCTCTCCGCGGCGGCGACTCCGGCGCTCAGCGGGCCCCCGGTGCCCGGGCTGCTCTGCAGCGCCCGGAGGGGGCCGCGAATCCCGTGCCCATCCGGGCCGACCCGCCCGTGCTCTCTGGGAACCCCACGGATCTGGGCAAGGGGTGCTCGGCGGACGCTCCTCGTCCTCTCGCCGCGCTCCTGGCCGACTCTGGAGCTACCGCGCACGCCAAGTGCCGCCGCCGCTGCGCCGCTGCAAGGACGGCGCTCAGCCGCGCAGCCGGAGCTCTGCGCCCGTGAGCATCTTCCTCGAGGCTCCAGGCACCCAGCAGCAGTCCCCGGGCTGGACGGCGCGGCAACTCCCGCACTTCCCCAAGGGCCGGTGTGTTTCGCTGTCCCGGTGCTCACGGCAGAGCGCGCGCACACCGCCGAACAACACACTGCTCCTCCGCGTAGGGAGAGCACCGCCGACCTCACCGCCGAACAATCAGCCGCTCGCCGTTCGCCTCCCGGCGGCCCAGCCCCGGCTGGTCCCGAGGCCCCGCCCCCGGCCGCTGCCTTCACACACACCCTAGGTTCCGCGCCCGCGGCCTCCTGCCGGCCCACGTTGGATGCTTTGCAACGGCGCCCTGCCACGCCCCCCGCCTCCTGCTCATTGGCTGCCGGAGCCCACGGCGGCCAGCCTGGGGGACCATTGGAGCGCTCAGCATGATCCCGCCCCTCTGGCCTCTCTGGCCACCCCGCCCCACTTTCTTTTCCCACCCAAGGTGTGAAGGGCGGGGGGAACGAGGAGGGGAAAGGGAAAGAATCTGGTTCTTAAAGGGGACAAAGCTGATCCTTGGTGGAGAAGGCTAATGCGGACTGAGGAGAGTTTTGCCCTCTGGTTCTAGGGCAGAAGGAAAATTGGGTAGGAGCGGAACGCCGCCGCCCCCCCCCCCGGAGCTGTCTGACCCCAAAGTTTCTTTCCTTCTCCCACAGGTTACAAACAGGACCAAAGATTTAGATTTACAGCAAATCTGCACCTATTTTGCAGGTGTCTTGTAGGAGTAAATACACAGATTTAGAACTTTACAAATGTCCTACTGATTGGGGTATCATTCGTTATTTCTTTAGGGGTGACAGCCTTCCTTCTAGCACAACCAGGAGCTCTTTTCTGCTCCTGACTTGTTCTTGACCTCTTAAATCCACCAATATGTCCTCAATTACCAAAATGAAAGTGTATTGCAGAAACAGTCTCAAATGTGCACACACTCCAACCCCCACCTCCACCCTACCCTCCCACCCCGCCCTAGTTAGTTGAAGATTACCTCTGAAAATGCTCCACGTTTCCACAGTGGGGTTACTTTGTTTGTTCGTTTAAATCAAAGGATTTTAAAGCCAATTTTCAAGAAGCCATGGAGTACTCCTAAAAAGTAAAATGAGAAATAATGATTGTTACAAAGCTTCTAACTTTGACTCTTGCAGTAAGGTTAGAACATAGTAAGCAAGTGTTATGACAGTGCATTGAAACAGTAAGGCAGACGCCTGGGAGAAGGAACACACACACACACACACACACACAGTGAAAAGGGGGGAAAATTAGCACAGTAATATATATAGCTGTCTCTCTAGGCATTTTGGTTTACTGGTGTCTCATGTCCCTTCCCAAGAGTATGCAACTTTCTAACATAACTACACACATTGTCAGGAAAATTAAGCAAGTTGAGTCTGTTTGAAAACATTTGCTGTAGCAAATGAAATCTGGCTTTTGTTTTATGAAAACGAAGGGAAGATGTTTCTTAGGAAGAGAAAGCAAAAAATGTTTAAAGGGTTTTATTCCATTTTTGACACATTCCAAGGGGGTTGCTTTAAGTGAGATGTTAAGCTTTCCCTCAGCCATAAGAGCACCTCTTTTCTTTGACCAAACTTGGGTTTGCAAGTGGTTGCTGATTTCTTCTTATTCTTCCTTACTTTCTTTTGTCTCCTTCCCCTTCTTCTGTTTCATTAGGCTATCAGATAATGATGCCTCATCTCTCTCTCTCTCTCTCTCTCTCTCTCTCTCTCTCTCTCTCGCGCACGCGCGCGCGCACACACACACACACACACATCATCATCATCTCACCACTGATGCCCAAAGCAATGCTCAAATATGTGTGTAAATCAATCCAAATATGATTCCCAAGAAACATTATCTGAAAAAAAAATGCTGCTCCTGACCCAGTCTACCCAGGGCTTTAACCAGCTTTAATGTTTCATTTACATATACCTTCCAATTGGACAAGAAGAAATATATTTCTTTGTTATAAAGCTTTTTGGTAAAATAATAATAAGCAAAGCAATGAAATTTAAAGGACTTCAAATTTATGAAGTCCGCTGTATCAATGTTTCTTAAATTTTCCCAGACCAAAGAACACCAAACAGTAATTTAATGCTGAATAGCCATGAAAATATCCCTAAACAAAACTGTCAGATTCTCTTCAACTCTCCCCACAATGAAACAGCATATGCAGCAAAAAGAATTGAACTCATTGAACCTGAGCTGCTGACCTAAAATTATCTTTCAGTATTGTAAACTGGATATTTATTATCAAATGTTTTCCAAATGTTTGTGGGTGTACTTGTGCAATGCTTTTTAAGGACACAAGAGTTCTGGAAGACAAGATTTGAAAATCTGCAAGGTAAGGGTGTGCCCACAAATCTCAAGCATCCTCTGTGGTCTGGTGACTATGCAGCCAGAGAGGAGGATTCCAAAACCGAGGAACTGTTGGGGGAACTGGGCGCCTGAGCCTTGGCAGTTCCTCTCGTCTACAGCAGAGCATGAAGTCATGTCTGCTCCCCATACCATGTATGGAAGTTTGCCCACATACTAGCAACCTGCTTGTGATGGAAAGGAGTGTGGGCTTCGTGCAGTGATGTCAAACTCTGGGGAGAATTCATCTGTAGCAACAACCTAAGGTCAGAAAGACCTGAACAACAACGGCTAGTTCTAAGGATGTCTATGTCCCTGCTTATAAAAGAACAAGTCTCGGTCTATTCAGCACACAGCAACAGTTGCTTTGGCCACTCCAGATCCTCATTTTCCTCCACTGACATTTTTACAGTTTGAATAATTATTCCTTGAAGGGGTCATCCAGGGACTTTAAGTTTTCCAGTTTGTTTTAATCTACCAGAGACCAAACTCCAGGGCCAGCATCAAATTAAATCTTTAATTCGAATGACTGTAGATCTCTCTTAAATACAGAGCCCTAGCAGTTAACCATCTTAAACCCAATGCAAGAGAGGAATCCAACATTTAAATAGCCAAATCACCAAGTAGGGAGAGAAGCAAATGACAAAATATCAAGAAAGCATGTTGATCACAGGGATTAAAAAAATACACACACAACAGCACCATCACAAATTCCAGGGTACGGAATTGTGGTCATTTGTTATGGTTCTAGGTGGTGATAGCTGATGGTGTTACAAAACGCTGGAACTAAGAGGTGCTCTCTTATGGGTAGAGATTGCACACTGTGTTCAGTGCATTGGAAGTTCACGAGGGCAGTGCTCAGCAGACCTGGGTTGTAGCCAGACCTTATTTCCCATGAAACCTTGGCCCACTCACTTCCTTTCTTTAAGCCTCAGTTTTCTCAAATGGAAACAAGGATAATGGTACTTCTGACCTGAATGCTAAGACAGTTAAGGAAGGATCCACTGTGATACAGGATGTGAGGGGCTTTATAAATTGTTCAGTGTTACACACATCTAAGGCTGCTTTTAGGGTGTTAATGAATTTGAATTCTTAAAATTTGAGAGTCCATATACATACTATAGATGGAAAACCTTAGTAGGTGCTTTTCAGCATAGGGGTCCCCCCCCACCCCCAGGAATGCCACAAAGAGTTAATAATTACCTGTAAAACCCCTGGAGACTTGCAAGGTGATGACAAGCTTTGAGCCTGTTTTGTATCTCTGTACAAGAAAAATAAAGCTGTGTACTCATTAACTCCTTCCTTGCATAATCTTGTCAAAGAGATGGATTGGTGAGGGAGGTAAGGGGAGCTAATGACTCCAGGGATAGAACAAAAGAGATAATTTTGAGATTTCTCTAGTCCCCATTCCAAGATATTTCTTTGATGGGTGTGGGAAGAGGTGTGTTTTGCTGTGAGATCTCTGGTTATTGAAATATCGGTTAATGCCCAAGAGTGCCAAGTGTAGCGGCTGTATTTCCACAGCAAGACTGCTACTGCCTGCAGCTCAGCGTCAACCCTCCACAGGTTCGTTTTCCTCAGAGCATCGTCAACCAGAGGCCACACTTATAGAAGTCCACTTCTAACACACACCAGGACCTCACACAGGTCCTTGCCTTGTGAATTTGCCATTTTAACTGGTTCACTGAAAGGATAAAGAAAAATTTTATGAGCATTTCAAATTTCTGAGATCCTAGAGTGATTTTCCTTGTATGAGGCAGCCTCTCAGCTCCAGTGTTGGAGGGAAGGGTGAATTACATCATCACCAGGGACTGCACCTCTCACCCCCAATCTGCTCCCTTGCAATTGTCACTTGGATCAGCATATGAATACAGTTGTTATTATTCCCACTTTACACATGAGAAAGCTGAGGTTAAATGGTTGTGTCAAGATGGCACAGGGTCAAGAATAAATACAACCCTAAATCAAAGTTCATCCCAGCCATTGGCACATACACTTTTCTTCAGTATGTGTCCTATGAGATGTCATGATGCATGTTTCTCAAGGATAATGTGAGAATGGACATAACTTTTTCCTTTTTCATTATTTGCTAATAGCTTTCCAGAATTCCCCCTATGATTAATACACTAAATATTTTAATATAAATATATTAGCCTTTCCCCCCACCATGCACAGCATTTTTATAATAATAATGGTTAGTAATTACTGAGCACTTACTATGTGTTAGGCATTATTTCACAGCATGACTTCATTTCACTGAAGGCGCATAAGAATTCTATGAGAGAAGCACCATAGGATCATGTTATCAGTGCAGATATCGAGAGTCCAGGCAATCAACTTACCCAAGCCACATCCTAGTGAGGGGCTGAGTCAGGAACCCAAAGCCCATGCTAACAGTTAATCCACCGCAATCACAAAACCCAAAATTCTTTTACCACTCAATTTGAATTATTTTTGTGTTGATCTCGCCTTCTAAACTCGTTAAATTGAGAGTCTGAGTCTCAGGCCTATCTTGGTATTCCTGATGTGTGGCAGTCTCAGGCACGTGGTAGGCACAGAGGTAACATTTTCTCCCCGAACCCTGCCTGCTCCCCAAAGGAGACTTATCATGCACCCCTCCCCCATCTTACGCAAGCTTGCTCTTCAAATCCATGCACCTGCAGCAGCATCAATGTCACCTGAAGTTTGTCAGAAATGTGAAACTCAGCCCCCAACCCAGGCCCACTGGGTTGGGATCTGCCTCTTATTAAGGTCTGTGTCTGTTTGCACAGTGAGAGAGTACGAAGCACTGGGTCACCCTGTTACCCCACGTACACACCTCCCCATCATTGCCATGAGGAGAGACCATACTCTGTGCTCTATGTATTTTTAAGTACTTGTGAGTGTGTTTACATTTTCCATATTTTCACAAGCCCTTAATATAATAATTTCAAAAATATAAGCAAACATGTGGTTGGCATTATTGCCCCTTCACTGAAGAGCATTCAAAACATCTGCTGCCCATGAGATTTTGGTAAAATCTTCTCGTGCTGTTCAACTTTTTCTTTGAGATGCGTTCAGACTAATAAGAAGCATTTGAGAATTTTATGGCCTGTTATATTTGTTTTCAAAAGAACAGTTAGGTTTTTGACACATTTCAAATTTATCATAAACATATAGACACACGTTATATGCTTTCCACTGTCATTCGTATCCATGAGCTACATTCTTTAGATAATCATTTGAATGTTCTTATTTCCCTGGGGGAGTTCAGACACTCTTCTTGGATTTGGATGCTATAAATCAAATTAAAATCTATGCCTTGTCCCTAGATCCCCCCACTGCCACCTAAAAAATCACTATTCTTTCTTATTTGAAGTGCACTGACAAAGACTCTGAGAAGGTAAGCATGCTGGTATACTTACTGCCTGCAAAGGTGGTCACACCAATTTCTCCCATCAGGAGGTGGCGTATACAGCCCACCCTCCCTGAGTCAGGGATAGCCCGTGACTTGCTTTGATCGATAGAATGTGGTGGAAGTGACATGCCAGTTCTGAGCCTGGCAGCTTCAACTCTCACCCTCTTCTTACCTGAGCAGCAGGTAAAGAAGTCCAGGGTTAAGAGACCATGGGGAGAGAGAGGTTGTGTGGAAGAAAGCTGGGCAGCTCAGCCGACAGCCAGTGCCATAACCTCAAACATGAGAATAAAGCCACCTGGACCTGTCCGCCCCCACAGCCACCAGCTAAACGCAACTGCACGATGAGCCTTGCCGGCACCACCTGGGCAGCGATAGCATCCCCACTGAGCCCTAAGTCCTTAACCACAAAATAGTGACCAGCAAAAGTGGACCTTGTGCCCTGGCCAGTTTTGCTCAGTGGTTGCATTGGCCTGAGAACCAAAGAGTGTGGGTTCAATTATGGTCAAGGGCATGTACCTTGGTTGCAGTTCTGCCTTGGCTCTGGGCAGGGTCATGTGGGAGGCAACCAATCGATGTGTCTCTCTAACATGAATGTTTCTCTCTTTCTGTCTTTCACTCTCTCCCTCCCTCCCATTCTATCTGAAGATAAATGGAAAAAGATCCTTAGGTGAGGATTTAAAAAATAAAAAATTAAAATGGACCTTGTTTTAAGCCACTAAATTTTAGGGTGATTTGTTATGCAGCCATGGATAACCGGGACAATTGTGGTTACTTGGACACACAGTTAAACGTGAGTTGATTTGGGAGGGGAAATAAAGTCTAATCAAATAAACCTATTATTAGGAATGTCCAAAAATAGTGTTTTTGGTTGACCTTCCTGGTGTGTTTGTCAGGACACTTGATTGACTGCAGCATGCCAACTGGCTGATGTGGTGTTTTGAACAAAACCTCCTGCATAACAAATATTCTGGCTCTTCCACAGGCCAAAAAATGAGCTCCCTCCCTCCCCCCGAGGGCATAGGTATGAGAGAAATGCAGAGCATCTGTTTAGTTCTACAAGGTAGGCTCTCCCATGTAGCTGGCAGTAAAATACTAACTGAAAGGATGGAATAATTGAAGTCCTATTATATTCTTCCTGAAATGGTCAGATAAGGCTCAAAGTAATCGTGTTATTTTTTAGAAGAGACAAATGGATGGATCTCAAAAAATGTAATTCTAGTCGTAGAATTGACATTGAGATATGGAGTTTGGGTGTGTGTGTTTGTTGGGGGGTGAGGGTGGTAGGTGTAGTATCTCTTGGGCACAGACTAACTCACCTCCCCGGGAGCTGTCTGGGTGTAAGTTCTGCGGGCACAGCTCGCTGCTTCCGTAGGGCTGTCCCGCACTCCTCTCCAGCTCGTACTTGTTGAGCACCCTCACTGTGCACGACCTGGGGAGAGGCATGGCAGGTACAGAGCCGAGTCAGCTGTGCCCCTGCCAGCAGGGAGTTTGCAGTCCTATGATTTTGGTGACTGCTAGCTTCCCAGCACCTAGAAGAGTGCCTGGCAAATAGCAGGTGTTCAATAAATAGCATCAGTTGAATACGTGATTGAATGAATATGTGGCTTTCTATATATGAACCCCATTTTTCTGTAAAAACCATCATCAGCTCACAGGAAGCAGACCTAAAATCATAAACTATTAGAAGACAAATGGGCCTTTGTGATCCTCTAATGCAGTGGGTCAGGCCCCACCCAGACCTGCTGGACCAGGAAACCCTGGGTGAGACCCGGAATTCCATGTTTTAACAGCAGACTTTTATGCACCTGTTTTAGAGCCACCCATGTAGTCTGAATTCCTCCTTTTACAGATCCTGAGAAGGAATAAGGTGGCCTTGAAGTCACACAGCTACTTAATGGCTGGAAGTAGCACTGGGGTGACTAACCATCAAGATTTGCCCAGAGCTAGGACTTCCAGCAACCACTATAGGGGAAATAGGGGAAGTTCTGAGTAAATTGGGAAGAGTTGGTCACCTCCATTGGAACCCTACTTTCCAAATTCACAGCTAGAGCCCTTGCCTGCCGTACAGCTCACCGCTGTGAGCACTGACCACGTGCTAGGGAATGACTTGAGCACTTCACGTACATAACTCCCTTAATCCTCTGGACAGCCCTAGGAGGTAGAAGCAATATTATCTTCAGGTCACACAGTCAGCAAATTGGGCTACAGAACCAGAGCTCTTAACCAAACTCTCATATACCTTCAATTTTTTCTAAATCCTCATCTGAGGATATTCTTCCATTTATCTTCAGATAGAACAGGAGGAAGGGAGAGAGGGAGAGGGAGAAGGAGAGGGAGAGGGGGAGAGAGAGAGAGAGAAAGAGAGAGAAACATTGATGTGAGAAACACATATTGATATATTGATTGGTTGCCACTAACACAACCGCAACCAGGCAGGGGGTAGGGGGGACGACAAACTGCAATCGAGGTACATGCCCTTGGCTGGAATTGAACCTGGGACTCTGGTCCGTGGGCCGATGATCTAACAGCTGAGCCAAACCGGCCAGGGCAAATATATCTTCTTTTTATTAGAGTGAATTCCCAGCTCCCCTTCCACTTAAAAAAAAAAAAAATCTGAACCTGAACATATACACAAAAACTCTTTCTTCCTTTGTTTCTCCTTCCCTCCTTTCTTCTTTTCTCTTCCTTCCTCCTTCCTTCCTTTCTTCCTTCTTTTCCCCCCTGTCTTCATCTTTCCATCCTCCCTCCCTCTCTCCCTCTCTACCTTCTTAAAACAGAATCTCAATCCTTTGTTTGTCTTCATAACACTTTTCACGGTTTGCAGTTATTTCACAATTTGTCTGCTTGTTTTATAAAACAGAGCCTGGGGGCAGGGACCACTACTCTATTTCACACAGCACCTCGTATGGAGGGGCTCAGGACAGACATGCTGAATGAATGGCGTAGGCATGGAAGCAGTAGTCACTGACTGATGATGACTAACTGATTGAGGTGGGCTTCCAAAAAAATCTAATATTAACCAAATACCTACCATGTTTCAGCCACCATCTAGGTAAAAAGGTGGTCAAACTTGGCCTTCAGGTGAGATTCATTTGGCCTGGTGTGTTTATTTTTCAAAAGTTGAAACTGACCCACTTTTAGGAGGTAGACATCTGTTAACTGTCTTAATTTATATTTCCCACCTGCCCACCCTGGCAGGCATCTGAGTTTGCAACTATGATTTCAGGATTTCTCTAACATTAATTCATTTTTTTCTTTACAACAAGCCTATGCAGTAGGCATTCCCATCTACACTTAAATTTTTTAAAAAACTGAGAATGGGAAAGTATAGATAACCTGGCCAAGGTCATAAGTTTGTAAGTCGGGAAACAGGATTCAACTCAGAGCTAACTCTGCTCCTTCCCCTCACTCCTCCATGCTCCCTTCCCCCAGCCATTAGGTTCCTCTAGGCCTACAGGGATGAGGGACCTTCTCATCTAGTTAAACTGTGTGTTTGTACAAGGGTGAGGTTTCTGCAAAAAGGATGCTCCTCTTTCAGTCAATACAATCAGTCCAAATGTGCCCAGGGTCTCCTCGATGGTTCCTTCCCACAACTCTGATCCCCTCCCCAGAAGAACATGAGGATCTGGAAGTCAAGTGGAAGGAACAGTCAACTGTTTCAAAACACTTTTGACAGGTCAAGGTGAGACTAAGAACTGACCGTTGGATCAGCAATATAATATTCACTTGTGACTTGGACTAGAGCACTTTTGGTGAAGTAAAGGTAACAAAAGCATGACTGGAGAGGTAAAGGGAGAGGAGAATGGAAGGTACGTGCTGGGCTCAGTGAGGACAGAAAGCTCTTCTGAGGAGCTGTTCTACAAGGGGAACAGAGAAATGGGTGGTAGCTGGAGAGGGAATGGAGTCAGGAGAGTTTGTGTTGTATTGAAATGGGAGCACTAACATATTGGGAAGAACCAATAATGTACTAAAGGAAGAAGAGAAATGTGGGACTGATATGTTTGGATAGGTAAGAGGGAACGGGGTCGAGTGGACAAACGGGCAGGTTGGTCTTAACTGGGACCACGAACATCACACGAGCTGGAAGGCAGATTGTGTAATCACATAGAAGCAGGTGGCTATGCTGGTGGGAGTTGGTGTGTATTCTCTTCTGACTGCTTCTTTTCTTCGGTGAAATAGGAGGCAAGATCACTGGGAGAGAGAATAGGGTGGAGGTGTTGGAAGTTTAATGCAATGAAAAGGTATGAAATAAACATCTACGAGAGTGGGAGAGAGGAAAATGGAGTAAGATGATCAGGGAGCATAAATGTCCACTTGAGGTTACACAACATGAATTAAAGTGACACTATTCAGCATGGCCATATGTTTCTTTTCAGTCAAGTTCTTGTGCTCAGGTGCAGTTTTGGTCCAGTACTAGACACAACCAGGGCTGAAGCTTTGCCAGAAGAGCAATGAAGGGAATATAGGTTAGGGAGTAATTATAACAAAAGACCACAAAGATTAAGCTAGGCAGCAAGAGACACAAAGACAAAAGGGATAAGGCTCAGTAAAAAGGCAGTGGGATCAATGAAATAGGTCCCGGGGGGTTAGGGGGGTGTTGGCAGTCATTGACTTTGGAGCTATAGGAAGTGAGCAGGGTGCCCTGAGTGGGCAGAGGTGACTCTCGCTGGCAGAGACCAGGTTGGGCTGACCATGGGAGTAAGTAGCTGAGAGAGTGTGGAAGAGGGAAGTCAGGCACTCATAAATAGTTGTTGAACATTGAATGAAAACATAATCACTGGAGATGATCTGATTCAAGACCTGCAAACCTAGGATAATGAAAAGATCACTTATAAAAATAGCTATGAGCCCAGCCGGTGTGGCTCAGTGGTTGAGCATTGACCCATGCACCAAGAGGTCGCCGGTTCTATTCCCGGTCAGGGCACATGCCCAGGTTGTGGGCGAAATCCCCAGTGGGGGCATGCAGGAGGCGGCCAATCGAAGTTCTCTCTCATTGATGTTTCTATCTCTCTTTCCCTCTCCCTTCCCCTTTCTATAAAAATCAATAGGAGAAAAAAATTTCTTAAAAAGTTATGAAAATTACCAAGATTATGATGGGAAGATTGTTGAAAAAGTGATAGTGAGCTAGGAGCTATACAATTTTCATGGGTCAATAAGTGACTGCCATAAAGAGAGGGGAGTGTATGAGAGAAACTAAAGTCATAAAATTCAGAGCTTTTGGGATTTGGGGGAAGAAGAAAGGGAATAGTCTGGAATTGGCAGTGAGGATCAGGAAAAACATCTACCCCACCTCCTGGCCCAGTACTATGAAAGGTGTGAGGGAAAAAAAAACAAAACAACAAACAAAAAACAGGCATCAGCCATTAACTTTCTCTGGAATTAAGATAAACAGATATTTGGCTAGACAGTCATCAATACCAGAGTTCAACAAACTTTCTGGGTAAAGGGCCAGAGAGTAAATATTTCCAGCTTTTTGGGCCATAGAGTTGTTGTTGCAACTAGTCTGCTCTGCACGGTGGCTCAAGAGGAGCCGGAGACAACAGTAAGTGAACGGGTATAACTGCATTCCAGTAAAATCTTATTTGCAAAAACAGGCTGCAGACCGGATTAGATCTGCAGATAGAAGTCTGCTAACCCCTGATCAATACTGATGAGAAAGCCCAACTAAAGGTCTAATGAACAAAAATAGGACATGTTCATCTGAGGACAAAGATTAAAAAGGATTTAAATTTAGGATCCTGGTTGCAAGCAGAGCAGCCATGTGTAGTTATGAAGGTTGTACACCGCACAACCCCAGGGGGCGCTAGTAACACAGGCTTCAATGTCAATAGGTACCCAAGAAGCTGCACAGAGCATAAGCTAAATGGCCACACACGACAGTCCTAGATAGGAGAATAGTAACTGCAAGGATTTCATATCCATTACCATCCATGTTGCTATAATGAAGTAGTTAAGAGGATATCCCAGATTGAGAGAATATCCCTGCTATTTCTAGAAAAATAATAACTACTTTTATTGAGCATCTGCTATGCATCATGCAAGATACTTAGTGATATTTAACTATTATCTCATATAATCTTCCTAGCAATTCTGGAAGGTATATATTTTCCTTTAAGGTCCAGAAAGGCTAAGCAATTTGCCCAAAGTACCTAGCTAGTAAATATCTAAACCAAGGTTTGCCTGACTTCCAAGTCTGTATTCCTTCTACTCCCCTCTCCTCTCATATTGGTTATAAGGTTCTTTAATGATGACCTAGTAAAACATGTATGAAGAAAATGTCTCCTGGAGACCTAATTAAAAATAATTACATATCTTAAAAGACACTAAAAATATGGCAGGCACCCCAACAAGGAAGACAGTTCTTATTATATCAATGTCTTTATGGATTTGGATTCTGTTCAGAAAATCTCAGACTCAAAAGGTAATTGCTGGCAGCGTGCAAAATCCATCAACCCGTAATTAACATATGACAGTTATTCTAATTGCCTCAGACAACATTTCTATGTTTTTAATTGTAAAGCAATTTGCCAATCACATCATTAATTGGCAATTCACATTTTGAACATGTGAAAGACAATGGGTCTTTATTCCCTCTGAGGCAATTGAATACATCACTTGAATTTTTTAAATATGTTTTCTTCTTTTCTTTGACCATGGGACCCCCTTCAGATGGTTCTGATTGCAGTTTTCTCTGGGTAACTCAATCTTACTCTAGCACTTTAATACATTTTGCTTACAACTCATTGAGACCAGGCCCTCATTTCTCTAGACACCCTGAGCGGGGGCCCCCCTGTTGACTTCAAAGGGAGGATCGTGGGTGCAAAAAAAGTCGGAATCTGGTTCCTGGTTCAAAAACCTTCCACACACTGTAAAAACTCACTGCTGTCTTCCTGTGTGCTAAGGGCCAATTAATCTATGTGAGTGAAGCCTTTGTACAAAAGCACCCTGGTAACCTGTGAACTTGCTGGAAAGCCCAGCAGCTGATGGAAAAAAAAGTTTAGTGGACCCGGTTTTCACACAGACCCCCCATTTGCTCATCAGGAGGGAGCCAGAAGAGTATGAATTGGCCACAAAAGGCAGAAGGGTGGTAATGACAACCAGCAACTCCTCTCTCTGTCTCCGTCTCTGTCTCGGTCTCTCCTCTCTTTCAATTCCTTCGTCACAAATTGATAGCCCCACTATGAGCCAAACACTGGAGTAAGTGTCAAAGATTATACAAGAATTCATCACCCAAGCATCAAGCCCCTACCCCAACTTGAAGGGTCACTTGCCTCTGGAATGCTGACTGCCGCTGGGGCAGCCTGCCAGCTTCTCGGGGTGGAAGACTCTTCCTCCTGGCTGCTGTGGGTCCCCCGGAGCTCCGAACTTCCGCGCTGTCAGCAGCTGCAGCTGCTCTGCTTGGGCTTTAGTGGAGCTGGGCAGGAGGAACCATGACCTTGTCCCTTGTTTCCCCCCCAAAACCAGGGCCATGGCAACCATCACCACCACATCATAAAGCTGTACCTGGCTGTAAAAACTTAGTGATGGCCTGGAGGTATTTGATGGAAATTGGAAGACAAAACTTTCAATAATGTCAAACTCTCCATAACTGTTTGCGTGACTGTTTCCTGTAGTTCAGGAGAAAGCACAGAACGTTAACACCTTGAGAGGAGTTTCTAGCCTGGCCTTGCTTGTCAGACTTTAGGGCATTCTCTTTCCAAGACCATGCCCTTCTCCAGACACACCTGTTTGGTTTTAACCTTGCACAGTAGAGCTCAACACAGGCTGCATATTCCCTGGGAGCCCCACCTGATCAATTAATTCAGAAGGTCTGATACGGAGCCTGAGCATCAGTATATACCAGCGGTTCTCAACCTGTGAGTTGCGACCCCTTTGGGGGTCAAATGACTCTTTCACAGGGGTTGCCTAAGACATAACAGTAGCAAAATTACAGTTATGAAGTAGCAACAAAAATAATTTTATGGTTGGGGGTCACCACAACATAAGGAACTGTATTAAAGGGTCGCGGCGTTAGGAAGGTTGAGAGCCACTGGTATATACTCTCTCCACCCAGGTGATTTTAAGGTGTAGCTGAGGTTGAGAACCACTGCCCTAGGGTAGATCCTGTCCGTCCACTGTGCCAAAGGACCTGGTGGGAGTAAGGGGCACAGGTCCCGAAGGTTGAAATATTCAGCCTCCACCAGAGTTTGCAAACTGGAGGCCCACCCACAGGCTGGATCCAGCAAGCAGATGTGTTTGTTTTTTTTTTGGCCCAAATAGGGTTTTTTAAAAAATGGAATTACTTGACAACATTTATTAATGATATTATCTTACATAAAAATGTGGATATCTGGCTTCTTTTGGAAAGTAGGAACACCTGGTCATTCTCCATATTTCTGTGTGACCAAAGCTGGCTGGAGTGAAGGAGCAGCTAGCCCATAGGTGCAGCATGTGCTCTCCGGTTCACCACAGTCCTCACCGCTCTCTATTGCCTCACATGGGTCCTGCCTCACTCACCTTCCTGGGCCCTGTGGCTCTACTAATGGGGGAGGGGTGAAGAAGAAGGGAGAAGCCTTGTCTCCCTCTGTAATATCTCCCCAAATGAAGTACAAATATAGGGACTCTAACTACAATCCACAAGGTAAAGGTAGAAATAAACACACACTAGAAGAGAATTCTTTTTCTATATGCAGCTTCATCTGTAGAGGACCCTACCTACAATGAGAGAGTACTTAACATTATTCTTGAGGAGAGGTGTAAATTTGAGGCCTACCCCATCCCCATCCTCACCTCTACCTCTATTTCTTCTTTGTGTTTGTTTTTTATCCTCCCTGAGGAAATATTTTTATTGATTATAGAGAGAGAGGAGGGGAGAGAGACAGAGAGACCATGAGAGAAAGAGAGAAACATCGATGTGAGAGAAACATCAATCGATTGCCTCCCAAACGTGCCCTGACCGGGGATAGAACCTGAAACCTAGGTATGTGCCCTGATGAGGCATTGAACCCGCAACATTGTGGTGCACAGGAAAACCACCCGGCCAGGGCTCTACCTTCATTTCTTTGTTCAACCTCAGGCTTGGTTTGCATTAAAAAAAAAAAAAAGCAAGCCCTGGCTGGTTTGGCTCATCAGTTAGACCATCAGCCCGCAGACCAAAGAGTTGTGAGTTTAATTCTGGTCAACGGCTCATACCTCGGTTGTGGTTTAATTCCTGGCCCTGGTTGGGTCGTGTGGGAGGCAGCCAATCGATGTGTCTCTCTCATCGAAGCCAATCGATGTGTCTCTCTCATCGATGTCTCTCTCTTTCTCTCTCTCTCTCTCTTCCTCCCTCCTTCCCTCCCCTCTATCTAAAAATCAATGGAAAAATATTCTCAGGTGAGGATTAAAAAAAACCAAAATGTCCCACCCCCAGATTTTCTAGCCATTTGAAGATACATAGTTACTGTTTATTGATGCCTTAGGCCAGGTCACAGTTGCCAGACCAGATGGCCCACACCTGTGTTCCTGGGGCAGTATTTCTCAATGTGGCTCATATACCGTGTAGGAGATTCCTGCGCCCCACCCTAGATGTGCTGAATCTGTCTCTCTGGGGGTGGGGCCAGGTATCCACATTTGTCAAGTAACATTTTCTGCTCACTAATAATAATAGCAGATAATTGTGTGCTTACTAGAGTTTATGTGTATTATCTCATTTAACATTCACAGAAATTCTTAAGTTGGGTAGTAGTAGCCCCACTTTACAAATGAGGAAACAGCAGCACAGAGAAGTTACGTAAACTGCTCAAGGTCACACAGTAAGTAGCAGAGCTGAGATTCCTGTGATCTGTTCTAGTTGGTAAATCCCTGCTCTGAGCAAAACGAAAGCAAAAGGAAGATTCATGAGCTCCCAGGCCGAGCAGATCAAGGAGGTTGAGGTAGAATTTTGTCCATTGCAATGAGAAAACATTGGCCTTGCTTTCAGTAACTTGAACTGTTTGGGTAGAGACTAGACGAAAGCATATTACCCATAATATTTGATAGCATATGAGTAGATGACAAAAGATCCTGCCTCCGTAGAACCTGGTCTCTGCTAATCTCTCAGATGTCATCTTTGACCCTATTTCAGCCTCCCCTGGGGTTCTCCAGGTCTTCACACTGTGACTTAGCATGCCCCCCTGTTTGCATGCTTTCCTCTGGGACGGGGTCAGCCCCCTTTCTCCTACCAGGCTGGGTGGTAAATATTTAGGCTCCGGGCGCCACAAGTCTGTTAACTACGGAGCTCTGCCGAGAACTCCGGCCGGCTGCAGACAGAGCGGAGGGGAGTGTGCATGGCTTTTGTCCGATAAACTTGATGGACCCTGAAATCTTCATTTCATGTTCTTTTTATGTAACACAAAATACTTTCCACTTCAGATTTGTCTTCAGCCATTTCAAAATGTAAGACCCATTCGTCGCTGGCAGGCTGCACAAAGATGGACACCAGGTGGGATTTGGTGATGGACATGGATTGCTACCCTTTCCTTAGGTCTTCTCAGGGCAGGGCAGCTCTGGCTTCTCAGGGGCCTTTCCTGGCTCCTCTAGCTCAAGGGGCCCCTCCCTCCCCCTGTTCTTCTCGCTCATCACCTTCTAAAATTACTCAGTAATGCCATTTTTGAAGATGTTCTAGTTCATATATCAGTTTATTTGTATATGGCAGGTCTCCCTCTGCTAGAATCTGAATTCCACGAGGGCACGGAGCTTTCGGCGTTGTTCTTTGCTGTTCCTTCCGAGCCTAAGCAGTAAGTGCGACGGCATGCGTTACTAGCTGGACAAATGGCTGGACAGAACTCTCCATCAGCACAACTCACACTTCCTTCTGTAGACTGGTCCCTTTCAAGCCTTTCATTATGTTTGGCTCAGGGGCTACCCAGCCACTACCCACACATTTTAAATCATAGGCAAAAAGGAAAAAAAACAAACAAAAACTCAACAACAACCCGATTTGTCATGCCTAGAATAGAATAGAATTTCCTAAATACCACGGACTTGAATGCAACACGAATTGGGGTGTCTACAACTGAGTAAGACACAGAATGCTTGGAGTTAGGCCGGCCGCCTTATTACTCAGATAGCAAACATTTCATCTTGGGCTAAACTAAGGGTTTCTACATTTCCTACAAAAAGCTCCAACACCCAGGTTCATTTCATTCTCTTCTGCAAATAAACAAGACCTTGAAGCAATTCTGAGATGCTGGGTGGTGTCAGGGCATGCAGAAAACGGACTCCGGACACACGGCACTAGCATCCACATGAGAACAGACCCAGCTGTTCAAACCTCAGTGAGCTGGAGACACCGGGCCCTCTGATCATGAGAGGTCCTTCCAGGGCGCTCAGGGTCAGCTAAGTGGCACGGATGCAGAAAACATGTGGTGTCATCCCCTCGGCGGAGGCTTCCCTGGAGCTAGTGAAGAGGGCAGCACCCTTCTCTTTCAGTCCCACCGAGGACCTGTGGGGGCGCTTCTGCCCCCCAGTACAGAAGGTGGGATGAGGGTAGATCTGAATTTCAGGGCATGTGGCCCTGTAAAGACTGAGCACACAACTGATTTCCTAAATGATCATCAGGTCCCAGGGGGTGTTAGTCCCAGTCGACTTCACCACACCGAATTCTCAAGTTGAGGGGAATTTCGTAAAAGAAAAGAAAAAGAAAAACATGACAGCCACACTTCTACCCCAGAGGCCCGAGTCTCGAGGCCAGTGATGGATGCTGTCTTTGCATGTCTATCTCAGACAGCAACGTCTCAAAGGATCCTGTGAGCTTAGAGCGAAATCAGCGATGTCTAAATGCAGGATTCCAAAGCTAGGGTCTGCTTGTCCCTCTGACAGAGAGCTCTGCTTTCCTCAGATCATTAACTCTGTTTCATTCATCACATGAAGTATAAGTCATTAAAATGATTCAAGGATCACTTTCTCATTTCTCAGCTCCTGGGGCTTTAAGTGAGCGTCTATAGAGCGGTTACTACACAAGAAGCAGTAGGCTGGGGATGTGGGAGGGCGTGGGAGGGAGTACACACAGGAAGATGGGAGGGTCCCACAGCTTTGGAGTTCCCAAGTGAGCACAAGGATGTATGTGTTGGACAATGTATTTAGATCTTCAGATACTCTGAGATGGGGATTTTTAAAATTCAAGTTCCATTATGACTGGGAAAAGAAACAAGTAAGTGCCTTTTACTGGTTATCTATGGCTGTCACGTATCGAGTGCATAATCTATGTCTCATCTCACTTAATTCTCACAGGCAACCAATGAAGTCGGTTCTGGTTTTGTCCCATTTATAGACGGGGCAACCAAGGATTGGAAATGGTGAAGAAACGTGTGTTAGTTCCTGCAGCTGGTGAAAACGGCTGGGGATTAAACTGGGGTCTCCCTAAAGTCCAAGCACCTGACCAAGACTCTTCTGCCAGTGCCCTCTTGGGTTGGCCTACTCCTTACATATAGGACAAAGGTCTTTACTTTTCTCTAATTCTACCTCACAGTCCTGCTTTCGAGCCCTGTGATTTTACTATTAGAGATTCGTTCCTTCGGGGGAATCCAGAATCTCTTGCTAAATTGTAAATGCCTTTCAGAGGAATAATGCATTATGCACTTGTCCTTCATATACTGTGCAAAGTCAAGGGGAGCATGGAAAGGGTGGCCCAGGGGGTGGGCACCATTTTAGAGAGTGGCCTTCAGAAGGCTCCCTCATGAAAGTAGTAGTTTGGGGTACATCTGGCCATAGGGGAGGGGAGGAAAGTGTGAACAAAGGAGATGAGCCTTTCCTTCTCCACTTTTGGGCTTCAGGCCACCATCAGTATGTGTTCTCCTGTTCTACCTGGGAACCCAGCTCTGTCCCTTTGCCCAAACTTCCTTAGAATAGGTTCAGGCCAATGAACATGAATAAAAGTGAAATGAGCCCAAGATGGAGAAATCTGGGTCCCAAAATAAGTCATGCCTGAACACTTGCCCCCCACAAACTATGGTATGAGTGAGCAGTAAACCTAGTGTATTAAGCCCCTAAACTTTGGGGCCTGTTTGTTACAGCAGATAGCTTACCCTGCTACATGTCATAGCTTCCCTGCTGTTTAACTTCCTCAGCTCGCCGACCCTTTGCTACTATCCTCCCAAGTCATGTGGATATACATGGTTATTTGCAGCAAGGTAGACTGGGCTGGACAGTGTCCCCACAAAAGTCATTTCCTTCCTAGAACCTCAGGATGTGATTTTATTTGGAAACAGGGTCGTTGCAGATGTAATTACATTGAAGTGAGGTCATACTGGAGTAGGGTGGGTCCTTAATCCAATATGACTAGTGTCCTTATAAGAAGAGAAGGGACCTGACAGAGACACCCAGGGAGACCATGCGGTGATGGGGACAGAGACTGGAGTGATGCGTGTGCAAGTCAAGTTGCAGCAAGGATGCGCAGCAACTGATGGTGTTAAGAGAAGCCATCAGAGAGAGGACAGTTCTGCTGACACCTTGATTTCAGGTTTCCAGCCTCCAAAACTGTGAGAAAATAAATGTGTTGTTTTCAGCCCCCACGTCTGTGGTCATTTGTTATGGCAGCCTTAGGACACGAATTCACCGGACAGTCAGCCACTATCAAAGGCTGCCAGGGGACTGGGAAAGCTGTGTGGTGAGAAAAGCGAAGTCTTCAGGTGTGCTGTGGTTGGAAGCTGTTGATGCGGGGAAGCTGGAGTCAGGCAGAGAGAAGCTGGGCACCATATGTGATTGGACTGGGGCATATCTGGCGTTCCCAAAAAAGTTCTTAGCTTGGAGTGGGGCAAAAAATTAGAGAGGCTGGCAGTCAATGACAGAGTCGTCACTGTTCCAGGAAAATACTTCAGAGGCTGAGGCTTGGCTTCCCAGGCTGGTTGCTGCAGAGACTGCAGCATCCTATTGACACATGATTTTGCCATTCTCCATTTGTATATTCAGTCTCAGTCAGAACCCTTCAGGGCCAGCATCCTTTGAGGAGACATCACTGATGTCCACCAGTGTCCCCAGTGCATCTCCACTGACGTCCTTCACCCCTCTTTTCTCGTCTGAATCTTTCATGATTTTATGCCTTCTTTCCTCCCTTCTCCCTCTCCTCCTCCTCTTTCTTCATGCCTTTGTATTTAGTATTTTTTTTATTACTAGAATGCGAGTTCTTCAGGGACAGTATCCTTACTGAGAAACCATAAATATAGTAATAATGATAACAATAACTAGCCTTTACTGTGTAGCCATGAGGTACCAGAAATGTACATTGCCCATTTAATCCTTTCAAAATCCCATGACTTACATATTATTAGCTCCAGTTTGCACATAAAGAGAAAAAAACTCAGAGCGATTAGGCAGTTCTTTGAAAGCAGAGCAGATTCGTACCGAGGAGCGCACGCTTTCAGCCGTGCTTTCTCGCTCTTCACACCTCGGAATCGTTTTCTCTCCACAACTGCAACTGCCTTGTTACTGTGATGCTTACCTTTTTTCTACTATTATACATCTATTTATTCCTGAAAAAGTTTTTCAATGCTCTTCCTACAAAAAGGAAAGGTAGTTTTAATGATTCGAGTGGTTAAAATGGGAAGGGATATTGCTAATGTATTCTGGGAGGAAACGTGGATATTCAAGGAAGTGGTTTTAATTTCTAAAAGCGAATACTTCGTAACCTCAGTGCAGAGCGCCGATAAAGACCAATTTAATGGCAAGGGCTTGAACTATTTTTTTATTACAGGTTTAAAATTTGATTGAATCAGCAAAATAAACTATTAAGCAGCATTGAAAATCAATGTGAGATGGGTTTCTGCGTGACTTGCCCACCCATGAGCTGGAGTTTGACACAAAGCAGATGTTTTATTGGGATCCAATTAGAAAGATTGGCTCAATACAACCTCAAATTGATTACCCATAGTTCCCATTATAATTGCTGTAGAATCAGTCCCAGAGTCTGCCCTCTATAGAATGTGGTCACCTACTGTACATACGCACATTTTTAAAACATTTTAGATGACCTTAAAATTCTAGCTCTCCTCTCCCAAAACCTTTTTTTACTCTACAGAACTAAAATCAGATGTGGTTATCTTTGGCAAGAAGTACCTGCTAAACATGTTTATTTATTAATATAACAAAAATTGCCCTGGCTGGGTAGCTCAGTTGGTTAGAGCATTGCCCTGATGAGCCAAGGTTGTGGGTTTGATCCCTGGTCAGGGCACATATGAGAAGCAACGAATGAATGCATCAGTAAGTAGAACAACAGCCCTGGTCAGTTTGGCTCATTGGTTAGAGCGTCGTCCTGCGGACAGAAGAGTTGCAGTTTCGATTCTGGTCAAGGGCATGTACCTGGGTTATAGTTCACTCCCTGGCCCCAGTAGGGCTTGTGCGGGAGGCAGCCAATTGATGTGTCTCTCTCATATTGATGTCTCTCTCTCTAAAATCAATAAATAAAAATAAAAATAAATCATTGAGTTCCTGTTATGGGCCAAGTATTGTGCTAGGCACCATGGGAGCTATTACACCAGAGCTCACAGTCTTGGAGAAATTATCAGGCACATATCAAAGTACCTAGAAAATGATTAGTGTTATTTAATGGATGTCACTGCCCTGGCTGGGTAGCTCAATTGGTTAGAGCATTGTCCCCGTATGTCAGGGTTGTAGGTAGGTTCAATCCCCAGTCAGGGCATATATAAGAATCAACCAAGGAATGCATCAGTAAGTGGAACAACAAATCTCTCCCTTCTTCTCTCTCTCTCTCTAATCAATAAATACATTAAAAAGGTGCCATTAAATTCTTAATACTGTTCCCATAGAATAAGAAGGTCTGCTCCTCCCCTTTGCTCTGGTGTATGACTACTCTGGGCAGTAACGTAAGGCTGACGTGGTGCTATGCAAGGTCCAGGCCTGCCGGTGGGGACTGGCCTCTTCCCAGTGCTGTTGTGTAGCCCTGAGTGGCCATGTAAACATTCGGCTACCCGGAGGCCACCATGCTGCAAGGAAGCCTACACTAAGCATGTGGAAAGCTCCGTGGAGACAGTGAGCAGGAGAAAGACCCCGTCAAACTCACCGAGGCTCCGGAAATCATGGAACAAAGAGGTGCCATCCCTACTGTGCCCTGACCAAGTATATGACCCAGAGAATCATGAGACATAGTAACAAATTGTAGCTTCAAGCCATTACGTTTCAGTGTCGTTTGTTCTGTAGAACAGATAACTCGAGCATGCTAGTGTTAATGACAAGGCATATGTGAGAGTCATGAGAACTCAGAAGAAACACGGAGTTCCAGCTTGAACGATGCTGGCAGGAGATGGAAGTTGCAAGGCAGCGGGGACATGTGAGTGGAGTTTGGAAAACTTTGGAATTAGGAAATTCAGAGATGAGAAGGTGGCAGTGCAGGCAGGAAAGTAGTGCAGGTGCAGGTGTAGAGGCGACAACACGTCTGACGCACGTGGGACGACGGGGGCTCCCCGCGGCAGAAAAACATGGTTCACAGGAGAGAACTGTGGTGACATGAACGAAAGAAAGCCGGGAACCAAATGTCATGTCACAGCAGGCCTTGAAAGCCAGGGTGAGGAGCTGGATTCCAGTAAGTGGACCCCGAGGAGCGGTTCGTATTTTGAACAGAGAAGTGACAGGGTTAACCTGTGCCCTGAAGGAAGTTACCCAGTGGGACTGAAAGTGGGAGTGAATGTGAGGGAGGGTCAGCGGCTGGAAAGATGGGGTTCATGCTGACATCCCTCTGGGGTAAGTGGGGTACTGGACCAGCAGGCAGAATAATAGACCCAGCAGCATCCACGCCCTAACCCCTGGACCCTGTGAACATGCTACTTAATGTGACAAAAGGGACTTTGCACAGTCAATTAACTGTAAGGACTTTGAGATGGGAAGATTATTGGATTATCTTCAGATGGTCCCAGCTTAATCACATGCATCCTGAAAATGGAGAAGCTCTCCCCGTGTGGTCAGAGACGTGTCCGTGGAAGAAGGGTCAGAGCGATGCGGCATGACAAGGGCTTGGCTTGCTGTTGCTTTGCAGATAGAAGATGGGGTGATGGGCCAGTGTCTTTAGAAGCTGGGAAGGGCATTCCATGTATAGTCAGTAAAAAATCTGGAATCCTAAAACTTAAGAGCTGAATTTTGCCAACAACGTGAAAGATCAAGGAAACAGATCCTCCCCTAGAACCTGCAGAAAGGAATGCAATCCTGCCGGTACCATGGTTTTAGCCCAGGGAGACTCATGTCAGACTTCTGATCCCCAGAACTGTATGATAATAAATTTGTGTTATTTAAGCTGTGCAACTTGTGGCAGTTGGTTATGGCAGCAATAGAAAATGAATGCAGATCTCAATTAGTGACTGATATCTATTGAGCAGCACTGCTGAGCGCATTAGAAACCAGGGATTGATTAGGTCTCTCCTGAGCTTTATCTCCCTTTGGGTTATGGTTTTCTATTTTCATGTTACCTAGAAACCTTGGTTTTTGTCCCAGTATGGTCTCAATCTAGCTGGGTGACCTTGGTCAAGTTACTTAACCTCTCTGAGCTTTAGTTTTTTCATCTGTGAAGTAAGGGAACTGAGCAAGAACAGTGGCTCTAAGCTTTATTATTTTTTCACTGTGACATGCATGGTAGAGAATATTCCCATCTGCCGGGCATCGACGGCTGTAATCTAGGTTTGGAGAAATTTCCAGGGTTTTAGCAATAGCATTCTTTCTTCTTCCCATCAAGAAATTATCTCAGAACATAAGTAATGTTTTTTGGTGTTTTTTTTTTAACCCTCACCCGAGGATATTTTTACATTTTTATCTTCAGACAGAGTGGGAGGGAGGGAGAGAAAGAGAAGGAGAGAGAGAGAGAGAGAGAGGGAGGGAGAGAGACATCAATGTGAGAGAAACACATCAACTGATTGCCACCTGCACGACCCCAACTGGGGCTGGGGACAAACTGCAACTGAGGTACATGCCCTTGGCTGGAATTGAACCCGGGACTCCTGGTCTGCAGGCCAATGCTCTAACTGCTGAGCCAAACAGGTCAGGGCCATAAGTAATGTTTAGATAGAGATAACCTTACCTTTACCCTGATTTATTGAGCTTAGATGCAGGGTTTGAAAATTTATATTTATATATATATATACACACACACACACACACACACACACACACACACACACACCCCTCCTAATGTATTAAAGAGAGACACAGAATTTCATTAACATAATGCATGACAACAAATATATTATATATTATAAGTACCCACTGTGAATGGTTACTATTATTGTAGCAATGCTCACAGTGAAAACGCTAACCTAGGTGTTGGTAACCTTCTTCCCAGTACTGGATTTGAAGTTTTAGGAATTGAAGAATGGTCTGAATCAGTCAAGGGTGAATTACCTGCAGCTGGGACAGTGGAAAGACGATGAAGGGAAAAAAGTTTTCTAAACCTTTAAAAAAAAAAAAATCAGTCTCTTCTGAAACACACCCCTCAACCCCCAACCAAACAAGCTGAACAAACCTTAATATGATAACATATTATTACACTTGTGATTTCTTTATTAAGAAACGACACACAAAATTTAATCCTAACTTTGTGGCGGGAGTAAGGGCCAAAGATCTCTAGTAATTTTTAATGGACTTGCTATTGAATAAGAAAGAGCAGAAAAGGCTAACAAGGAAACAATCAATATCGACAACAGGCCCAACTCTATTTATTGACTCAGGAGCTGTTTCATGTTGAACAGCGGTGCCAGGAATAGTTCCACATCTGAATAGTCAATATTTTCAAGGCAGTTTAATTTGAGTTAGGAGTCCTGAGACAAAGCACATGAATTCCTAGAAATTTCTTGGGGCAGGGGAAGCCCTTACATAGGGCAATGTAAGAGTGTGGTTACGATCATGTGCTCTGGGGTCATACCCCAATTCCACCATTTATTGTCACCTGACTTTGGGCAAGTTACTTGCTTCCCCTGTCCTAAATTTCCTCAGGACCAAGTACTGGACAACTAGGGACCAGCACTCCAGCCCAGAGCCCACTGATATCATTCAAACTATTCAATCCTACACCTGTGTTGCTTGCCTACCCTGACTTCCCATTTCTGCTGGAGAAAACCACAATAAAGGCTCTGGCCCACCTTCCCACTCACTGTCTGCCTCCTGACCCACCCTGGCGCTTCCCCCTCCGACCCTGCATGGCATGCCCATCCTCCGGGGAACTCTCAGCAACAAGCTTTACTTTAATAGCATTTGTCTCCTGATCTGCTGACCTCACTGTGACAAAGTGAAATGCCAGGTCTCAGTGTGTCTGACTCCATCTCTTCAAGCCTGGGTGGATCCCATGGCCCCCAAGCTAACAGCTCCAGCTTTGTCTTGCATACAGACGTGATAATCATCAGAGGATATCTGCTGGTGGCTTGAGTTTCACAAAAACTTCCCCTCCAGCTGTCCCTTCCCTTGACATAAAAGAAGCCTGAATTCTGTACTTTCTTAAGATGGATTGAGAATTAGGTCTGCCATCTTCTGGGTTGGTGCCTTCTCGGTCAATAAACCTTTTCTTTTTTTTTTTTTTTTATCCTCACCCGAGGACATTTTTCTATTTTTTGTTCAGGTAGAGTGGGAGGGAGAGAGGGGAACAGAGAGAGAGAGAAACATCGATGTGAAAGGAACACATCGAGTGGCTGCCACCCGCACGACCAACCAGGGCCAGGGACAAACTGCAACCAAAGTACATGCCCTTAGCGGGAACCGAACCCGGGTCTCTCCAGACCGCAGGCCGACGCTCTAACCGCTGAGCCAAACTGGCCAGGGCAATAAACCTTTTCTTATTCCAAACTGATGGTTTGAGTTTTGGCCTTTCAAAGTGTCGGACACACAGATTTTGGACCAATAACATCACTATACCTGAGTAAAAATAAAATCCCAGAACATTTTAAAACATGGTAAAAGGATAACTTTGGTCTATTCTGACTAGTTCTGAAGAACCTTTACCTCATCACCCTGAAATCTGGGTCTTTCTCTGTCTTAAAACTTGTTACAGAAAGCAGGTGAGTAGCCAAGGGCTGGGGAGAGGGCAAGTGAGCGACTACTAATGGGCACTGGGATTCTTTCTGGGTGATGAATTTTGTGGAATTAGTGGTGATGGTTACACAACTTTATAATATACTAACAACCACTGGACTGTGTATTGTAAACAAGTTACTTTTATGGTAGTAAATTATAGCTCAATTTGAGAGATTGCCCTCTTGACCACTCTTCTTTTCTTTCATATTTCTCTAACTCATGTTTGTCCTGCAAGATTTCAGTTCTGATGCCTCCTCCTCCCATAAAGCCTTTGCACATGCCGTCCCCATCACTATAGCTCTCCCTGCTGTGCATGAAAGTTGGGGGGGGGGGCAGCTAAGAAAAAGAAACACTTTGGGAGGCTCTGCTCTACCACTTGTACAGCGTGCCCTCGAACACAACCCCCTTCCCCAACTCTCCCCCTCGATCTGAGAAATTCCTGGGTGAGCCCTCGTTTGACTCCAGCAAATCCGAATCCGGAATGTGTGACTTTCTCACAGTTTCCCTGGGCTTCCAAATACAAACTGAGGGAAAGAAGTTTGCTTTCCAGTGGAAGGCACTGCTTTTCAAAGATTTGGGGACGGGTGAGTTTGGCAGCAGAGTGAGGTCCACGTCTTATCTTTTCTGTTCATTTATACTGAAAAGATGACATTTTTCTCATGAGGACCCTCTGAGTTTGGAAAGAGCCTGGATCCACAAATACCCATCTAAAAGCCATGTCATGTCTTAGCAGTTTAAGCAGATGTTAATTCTTTAAAAGATTAACTGAGAGCTTTGATAGCTTCTTTCCCTAGCCCGATAATTGGTTCCTGGGGAGGGGAAAACCAATCCTCCTACTTCTACTTATCTGTCCATATATCTATGGTAATTGTTTGTTACCTTTTTCCTTGAAAGGATACAGCAACTCCCCTCATGACCGAGCCTCCTAGAAACACTGACCAACTGTAATGGTACCTCTAACAGTAGTTCTCAACCTGTGGGTTGCGACCCCTTTGGGGGTCGAACGGCCCTTACACAGGGGTCACCTAAAACATAACAGTAGCAAAGTTATAGCTATGAAGTAGCAATGAAAATAATTTTATGGTTGGGGTCACCACAACATGAGGAATGGGATTAAAGGGTCGCAGCATCAGAAAGGTTGAGAACCACTGCTAGATAAGACAGGGTTCTCCCTAGACTCCTTTACTCTGATAAAGAAAGCCTTGGTCCAACTGTGGTGTCCTGGGACAGCCCCTGTTAACTGAAGGAAGGACTGTTTAGCAGTCAAAGGGTGGTGGAGATGAAGGAGCAGGCCAGGGGGTCCACTCTTCTGCCCAAACCAGGAAGATTCGCATGCTTTTCCAACTGTATGCACACACAAATCACCTGGACACCTGTTAAAATGCAGATTCCATTTTAGCAGCTCTGGGAGAAGACTGAGAGTCTGCATTTCTAACAAGAATCCAGGTGATGTAGATGCTACTGGTCCAGGAAACCACTGAGTAGCAAGCAATAGCTCTCATTTCTCAAGGATCTTAAAAACCTAGATTCAAAAAAGTTTCTAAAAGTTGACACTATGGGGACCTAGTTAAATATCAATGATAGCAATAACAATAATAATAATAACAATGATGAGTGACATTTATGGAAGGCTTAGAATGTGCAGGGCAAGCCTGGCCTAACTAGGACTGTTGTGATCTCATGAAAGGACGGACCTGTGGTTTAGAGACACTAAGGAACTTGCCCAAGGTCTTACTTAAACACTATCTGGTTCTATAGATGAGTCTTAAATATTAGTCTCTCATTTTCCATTGTGGTATTTTAGGTTTGGTGGGGCAAAGTATGCTTTCAAAAGGGAGCATTTTCCTCATGCTATAGAATGAAGCCAATAATGCAAAGTTACCCATGAAGTCAGATGGAAGGAATAGACAGACAATAAGGGGTACATAGGCAAACCTCAACCAATAGCAAAATGCACTGGTAGCAAAATGTTTCCTCTAGGGACTTATTTTTTAACCCTGCAAAGCAGATATTAGTTTAGAAGAGTGTTAGTACCATAGTAAGAGGCTTATTAAAAACTGGTGAGGTGGTGAATAAGAAAAAAAAAAGCACAATTTGTAAAAGAAAAATAATTGATAAATTGGACTTTTTCAAAATTAAAACTTTATACACTTCAAATGGCACCACTAAGAAAGTGAACAGATAAGCCACATACTAAAAAGAAATATTTGCAAATCATCTATCTGATAAAGGAGTTGTATCATTACAACTTAATAATAACCTATTTAATAATGGATAAAAGAGCCCTGGCCGGTTTGGCTCAGCGGTTAAAGCGTCGGCCTGCGGTCCTGAGAGACCCGGGTTCGGTTCCCGCTAAGGGCACGTACCTCGGTTGCAGTTTGTCCCTGGCCCTGGTTGGCAGCCACTCAATGTGTCCCTTTCACATTGATGTTTCTCTCTGTTCCTCTCTCTCCCTCCCACTCTACCTGAACAACAACAAAAAAAATAATGGATAAAAGATTTGAACAGACCTTTCACCATAGAAGATGTACTGATAACTGATAAACACTTGATAAGACGTTAATGTCATTAGGTATTAGTAAAATCACAATGAGATACCACTTCACACTCACAAGAGTGGCTGTAGTAAAAAAAAAAGACAATAATAAATGTTGACAAGGATGAAGAGAAACTCCCATTAGTAGCCTATGGGAATGTAAAATGGTTCAATTACTTTGAAAAATTGTGTCCTTTAATATCCTTTTAAAGTAAAATGTATGCTTATTTTTATGTATTTGTGTTTGTTAATTTTCTTCGTTCATTCCCATAGCATTTATATATAGGATGTGTTATGGTGGTTAGCTTTGCAAATGACTCCAAAGTTTCATAATACTGAGACTGGATCTAAAGAATTAGGAGGATGGTTATTGTGCCCAAATCCTGGACTCTGAGCTGTGGATGCACGAACTGAAGAGACTGTGTGCTGCCTTCCTCTAGGAAGTGGGTGAATATGTTCATAGCTCTATGGTGACATAATGTTAGCGGGAAATACATGTATATATATGTATACATGTATGTATATATATACGCATATACATATATATATTTAACATAAGTATGGACAGGGACGTTAGGCAGCTAAAGGAGTGACTTGTAGTAGACACTGTTATTTGTTTAGCAGCTCATCTCTTTTCTAATTTGGGAGAATCGCCAATTACGTGTGCTGTATCTCCTACTACAGAAGCCAGATAGAGATAACAGATGCTCCCCTTTTTTCCCCCCAGATGCCAGGGTGTGAGCTTGTGAGCCAGAGCAGCCACTCAGCTACTTCTGCCCAGGGCCTTGAATCTTGATTAATGCCACAAGAGAATATTACAGCGTTTATTCATGGCGGCAGCCTGTTCATGTCTTAGGGCCATGGTACTGATGCTGCCCCTCCTCCCGGCTTGCTTTGCTCCAGCTCTCTCCTTTGCCTCTTTACCTCTTGTAGGTCTCTGCTCAGATGTCACTTTCCTGACCACCTCACGTAAAATAGCTACCTCATCCACTTGTCATTCTCTATTTTTTTATGTGTATATTTTTCTCTATGGCACACATCACTACCTAGAATTCTATGTTCATTTAAAAATTTTTTTCTACTAAAATGTATTTTCAATGAGGATACAAACATTCCTTCTTTTTCCCCACTTTATCTCCAGGGCCCCAAATAGTGCCCAGTCCAAGTAAGTGCTCAGTACTCTTTTGTTAAGTGAATAACTAAATGAAAACTAGCCCAGTGCGCGGCAGGCCAATAAAAATTTGTGAAGCTAGACTGAATTAGTGTTAGCTCTGTTTCTGGCTTATAAGTGAGTGACGTGAAGGTGAGCACATGGTATGAGTTCAGTCCCAGCAGCAACTTGATTCCTATGTGAAGTGATAAAGTTATTTTTGGGTGAAGTTATTACATTATTATCTCATGAAGCATAAACATTTGGCCATGAAGACTCTAATTAAAAGCGGCATCTGCCTGCAGGCCCTGACGCTGTATCTGCCAACTTCCACTCAAATACTTATGAAAAGTAAGGAAAAGATAGAAACCAACCCTGCTAGGTGAGCACTCAGAGGAATCTCCACCTACTCTGAGTTACATAGTGCAGCATTGCAAAACCATTCATGGTGTTCCTGAAACTGTGCCGCCCACTTCCACAAAACAAACAAACAAACAAACAAACAAACAAAATCTATACTTTTTTTTACAATTAATTGACAAAGGCTAAAAAAAACAATACACACCTAAAAGGAATTCAAGAATGAAAGAGAACACAGAGGTGGCACTGTTATTTTCTGACCATTTAAAATGTGAGACAAAAAAGCATTAATGGAACTAGAGAGGTAACTTTATACTGACAGAAGTTAGAATATACAGCAAAGATAGAACAGTCAATAACCCAAATGCATCACTTATCACAGCTCAGAAAAAAAGGAGCAATGAATAGGAGGAATTATGGGAGATTTCAAAACATTCTTCATATGCTTTTACAAGGTCCCTCCTGAGGCCTCTTTCATTGGCTTGTAGATGGCCACCTTCTTGATGCGTCTCACTTGGCCTTTTCTCTGTGTACCACACTCCTGGTGTCTCTTCCTCTTCTTACAAAGACACCAGTCCTCTTGGATTAGGGCCCCAGCCTTATGACCTTATTTAACCTAACTGTCTTATCTCCAAATACATTCACATTGAGGGGTTAAATGTTCAACCTATAAATTTGGGGGGGACACTAACAGATAAAATTGTGGATGAAAAGAAAAATCTGAAATTGATAGTTATGTCTTGCAGAGTACATACACGTATGGTTATGTCCTCAGTAGTAGTAATAATAAATATTCTTTAATATTTTGCAGTTGATAAAACTTGCTCATTTATGTTATTTTTCAATCATTCAAATGCCACCTGTTATTGAGGTCCTCTCAAAATATTGTGTGCAATTATTTATGTAGAATAGTGCCCCCAGCCCTTGCTCTCTAATTCATTACCTGGCTTTATTTTTCTTTTTGATACTACTATATTACTGTAGACAGTTGGGGAATGCTGGGGAGTCTCCCCCAGTGGCCAAGATGGTGCCAGGGGAGGTTCTTACACTGAGCAGCCAAAAGCTAGAAATACGAATGGATAGAGCCTGAGCACACTGAAAGCTAACATGATAATTGAACAGAAAAAAAGCCATCCCTTTCCTATCCCTATAAGAACTGCAGGATTGTGCAGTAAGAGAGCTGGTCTCTGAGACAGGAGTACATCGTTCTCCCAGGTTGTGTGGTTCCTGAAAAAAACCTCGTTTCTTTTGCACCAGCACCTGCCTCAGAAGTTAGGCTTCCTTGAAGCAGGCAGCTGAACTTGTGTTTTTTGGTTACAGTTTTTGTAACTTCACTGGGACAGTGTGGACCTCAGTAAGTTCCAGAGGGCTCAAGCCTGGTTCTCAGCTGCCTGTGGTTGGTCAACTCTGGAGCAGGACTGTGGGATTTCCCAGCAGCTGCTGAGAGCTTTTCTCATGGAATTTTCCCGTACTCTTTCTCAAGCTGTCGATCTCCTGAAATGTTTGGCTGGTGACAGAAAAAGATTCTGGGAAGCAGATGAACTCCAAGACTGAGTAAGTTGAACTGGCCTGCATACCAGGGGTCCCCTATCCCTGCTGCTTGGGCTTCATGCTACTTGGACTTTGTACCACTTGGGTCCAGTCAGGACTGCTTGCAGTATCAGTTGTTAGGAGATAAGATGCTAGGATATGCTCGTTTGGAATATGGAATTATGGATCCAAGTTTTGTTGATTTGTTCCTACTTTGGGGTCTTGCTATGGTTATGGTTTTGGGTTTGCACTTTCTTTCTTTTTTTTTTTTAAACTTTATTGTTGGATGTAAAATGTATTACAGATGTTCCACATTTTTCCCCCATTGACCCCCTTCTCCCCACTCTCGCCCCCCTCCCACCTTTTCCCACACTATTGTCTGTGTCCATTAGTTATGCATATAAGTTCTTTGGTTTATTTCTCCCCCCCCCCCCTTTCCCTTTGAGGTTTGTCAGTCTAGCAATGAATTTGTGCTTCTTAATCCCTTCACCTTTTTCACCCATTCCCCCAACCCCCCTCCCAACTGGCAACCAACAAAATGTTCTCTGTATCTATGAGAATGTTTCTGTTCTACCTGTTCATTTTGTTTGTAGATTCCATTGTTGATAGACATGTATTCATTGTCATTTTGTTTGTTCATACATTTTGTCTTTTTCTTCAAAAAGACCCTTCATCATTTCATATAATAACGGTTTGGTAGTGATGAACTCCTTTAACTTTTTCTTGTCTGGGAAAGTTTTTGTATGTCCATCGATTCTAAATAACAGCTTTGCAGGATAGAGTAATCTTGGTTGTAGGTTCTTGGTTTTCATCACTCTGAATATTTCTTGCCACTCCCTTCTGGCCTGCAAAGTTTCTTTTGAGAAATCAGCTGACAGCCTAATGGGAACTCCCTTATAGGTAACTAGCTGCCTTTCTTTTGCTGCTTTTAAGATTCTCTCTTTGTCTTGAACCTTTTGCATTTTGATGATGATGTGTCTTGGTGTGGGCCTCTTGGGGTTCATCTTGTTTGGGACTCTCTGTGCTTCCTGGACTTGTATGTCTGTTTCCTTCACCAGGTTAGGGAAGTTTTCTGCCATTATTGTTTCAAATAGGTTTTCGATTTCTTGTTCTCTCTCTTCTCCTTCCGGCACCCCCAAGATGCGAATGTTGGCATGCTTGAAGTTGTCCCAGAGGCTCCTTACACTATCCTCATTTTTTGGGATTCTTTTTTCTTTTTGCTGTTCTGATTGGGCATTTTTTGCTTCCTTATATTCCAAATTGATGGTTTGCTCCTTGGATTTACGTACTCTATTATTGAAGCTGTGTAAATTATTCTTTATTTCAGTTAATGCCTCCTTCAATTCTAACTGTGTATCCATGATTTCTAACTGGTCCTTTTTTATGCTCTTGAGGCCCTCCCTAAGTTCACTGAGGTTCTCACTAAGTTCATTGAGCATCCTTATAAGCAGTATTTTGAACTCAGTATCTGTTAGGTTGCTTATCTCCATTTCGCTTAGTTCTTTTATTGGGGCTTTGTTCTGTTCTTTCATTTGGGACCTGTTTCTTTGTCTCCTCATTTTGGCTGCCTCCCTGTGTTTGTTTCAGTGTATTACTTAACGAGAGGTATGGGGCTCGCTGCGAACAGATGCTGCTCGTTTGAAAGAATTTAGGAAAAACCTGAAGCTGGATCCAAGACAGGCCAATCCTATGGTTAAGCAAGTGGCAACAGCTTGGGTGGGGCCTCAGGGAGTCAGCAGGGCGGGGCTACCAGTGTGAGCCCGGTTGCTGGAGTCCCAGATATGGCGACTGTCTGCTGCCCCAGGGGAGGGCTCACCAAAGGAACAAAGGCCTCTGACAGCACGTTTGTCCCCGAGAGAGCCCCCTATCCAGCCCTCGCTCCAGTACCAAACAGCTCAGTTCTTCCCTGTATGTCTCTGGCACCCCTCGAGCTGCCTCCCCTCCGAGCTTAGAGGGAGAGAGTCCGATAAGTCCGTGCACCGGCCCTTTAAGGAGCTGCCTGGGGCTCCAGCCGCTTCAGCCTCCCTGAGCCTCAGTTCCCGCTGGCTTTTCCAGCCAGAAGTGATGGGGATTCTCTTCCTGGCACTGGAACCCTGAGCGGGGCACCTGGTGTGAGACGGGGACCCCTCAGTCCTCAGGAAGGACCTTCCCAGCCGCGGGAGCCTCCTGACTTTTATCCGCCACCTGTGGGTATGGGACCAGCCGGTCCTTGCTGCGGCCGCCCCTGGCGCCTGTGCCCCCCCTCGCTCCTCTGCCCTCCTACCAGTCTCGGTGTGGCTGCTGCTTTAATTCCATAGTTGTAGGACTTCCATTCAGCTCGATTTCAGGCGGTTTTGAATGATGGTTGTTCTGCAGTTTAGTTGTAACTTTAATGTGGTTGTGGGAGGACGCGATGCCACGTTTACCTATGCCGCCATCTTGACCGGAAGTCGGTTTGTACTTTCTTACTATCAGGGTTTGTTCTGTTTTGACTCCTGAAGGGAGCCCACTGGGCAGAATTTTAGCAGACTGGTCCACATACAGCTGTGATACAATGACTAAGAAAAATCAGTATTCTATTGTAACACTGCTGTTACAATGTAAATTACTACATTACCATACAATTGGAATTGTTTTGCCCATGGTCAGGGAAATGAAACAAAATCCCTTATGTGTGGAGTTTACATCTTTACACAATGAGGATTCAGCACAGAAAGGGAACCACCTAATGATGCAGAGAAGGGAACTAGCTTCAAAACCACTCCTGATAGTAAGACACAGGAGGAAAAGGAAAATGAGGAGAGGAGGCTCTTTAATGCCCTGAACCCAGGGGACAAAGGATTCATAGCAGAAAGACTTCCCCGCCACCACCCCTATTGCTAGATACCCCTGACATAGGGGCCAGAGGGGTGATGTCCCACCCCAGTATTATGAAGGAATGGTCTCCCCCTCGATGACTGGCAGGGCACACAATTTGGCCAGGGAGCATGCCTACCCTGAGCAGGACAATTTTCTCTGAGGCAATACCCTGTAGGTTAAATAAACCAAGAAGGCCTGCTTGCCACTACTGGGTCCATACTTCATTTTTCACTTAGATTTACTGAAATGGAAGAATTCCAATCCCTCATATAAGGAGGATCCTCAGAAAATGGCAGATTTTATCACCTCCATTTTTGCAAACTGGGCATATGTATAGGTTCTCCTTGACATTCTATTAACAGCTAATGAAAAGTGGCCAATTATCAATAAGGCTAATAAAGAGGCTCATAACCTCCATCAAGAGAATCCTGATGAGACCCCCAACCAGTCAGAGTGATTCTCTTGACAGAGCCCAACTGGGACTCAAATAGTGAAGGCCTAGCCTTCCTAGAACATTACAAAAGACACACAGCGGAAGGGCTTAAGAAATGGGTGCCTAAACAAAAAAGCCTGAACATGATACAGGCCATTCAACAGACACAAAGCCAAGACCCTTCTGAATGTTTAGAAATGGTCTGTCAGACCTCTCCAAAGCACACTGATGCCGACACACGGGAACCAGAAAATGTCCAGATGGTAAACATGACGTTTTGGGCAAAGCGCCCCAGATATCAGAAGAAGGCCCCAACGTTTAGATGGGAGCATAGGGAATGAATCCCTCCCGGCTGGTAGACATAGACCTTAAAGTTTACCATGCCCAGGAAACAAGAAAATTAAAGCAGGCCACTGTTAGTAACAGTGTGGGGAAACCAGAACGACAGGAGGGACCCAAAAGGAAAAGGAAAAGACCCATTAGATGCCAATCAATACTCCTATTCCAAAAGGAAGGCCACTGGAGAAAGGATTGCCCAGAACTCAAAAATAAAATAAACAGGATAGAAATCCTTGCCAAGAAATGTTAGAAAGGAATGATGAATCTGATGATGAATGAGGAGGCCCAGGGGCTCCCCTAGACACCTCCCAACCTGTTACTATTTCCCCACTGGAGGCCCAGGTGCAACGGACAGTGGTGAACAAGCTAACTGAGTTCCTCATAGATTAGGGAGCTGCACACTCAGTGCTAAATACAAAACTAACCAAGAAAAGTTCAGCTGCAGTGAGGTCACTGGAGTGACCGGACAATTACAAAACCAGGCATTCCTTCAACCTTTAGAATGCCAGTGTGGGGATACAAAACACGCAAAGTCTTCTCTACATGCCAGACTGCCCATTCCATTGTTGGGCTGAGATTGACCTTGTAAATTGCATGCACAAATAAATTCCCCCCTGAGAAGCAGCAATTATGATTAGAAGTCCTGCTGGAACATGCTCTCCAGCCCCAGGTGCTCTTGACTTGCCTGGAAGGACCCAGGAAATGAACTCTTTCCACTTCAAATCTATAAGCAGATTGATCAAGCTATTTGGGCCGATGGAACCCCAGGTAGAGTGGTAAACCTCCAAACCGTAAAAATTAACATAATAGAAGGGGCATGGATCCCACAGAAGAAACAATACCCCTTCAGAAAGGAAGCATTAGAGAGAATTCAAGCAGTTGGGCAGAAATTCTTAAAATCAGAATTAATTTGGCCATGCCAACCCAACACCCTCATTTTGCCAGTGAAAAAGCCCCATTCTGATGAATATTGACTGTACAGGATTATAGGGTGATACATGATGTTGTTCAGGACATTTATCTAGTGGTGCCCCACCCTTACACTTTGTTGATCATGGTGCCCAGGGACAACAAATGGTTTCCAGTCCTAGATTTGAAGGATGCTTTTTTTTTTGCATCCCAATAGATGAACAGTCTCAGCTATTATTTGCCTTTAAATGGCAGGACCCAGAAACTAAAGCCATGCTCCAATACTGTTGGATTGTGTTGCCACAAGGACTTAAGAATTTCTCAGTCATATTTAGGAAAATATTAGCACAATATTTAAGGGATATTCAATTGAAATTGAAAATTCTTCTACAATATGTAGACAACTTACTAATAGCTAGTTACTAATAGCTAGTTACACAGACTGTTCAACACCACCATAGTCCTGAATCATTTGGTAAAAAGAGGATATAAAATATCACCCACAAGGCTCAGATCTGCACACAGGAGGTGGCACACCTGGGACTCCAACGGAAACAGAGCACTAGGAGCTTGATGACTGACCAAAAAAACTCATCATCACAATAAAAATTCCATAGAACTGGAGGCAGCTTCTTGGGTTCTTAGGGCTTATAGGGTTTTGCCAAATTTGGATTCCAAACTTTGGCCTTATAGCAAACCTATTGTATAATTCTTTGAAAGGACTAGATTCTGAATTTCTTGAATGGACAAGAGACTGTCAGGCAGCATTTGACACCTGGAAGGAAAAATTAGTTTTGGCTCCCACACTACGATTGCCCAATTTACAGAAACCTTTCAAATTATACATTCACGAAACGCAAGTAATTGAGCTTAGGGTACTAGCCCAGACCCTGGGAAATACCCCTCAGCCCATAGGCTAGGTCTCAAAGAAACGAGATCACAGGACAAAAGAATGGCTGCCATGCTTCTGGGCAACAGCAGCCACCGGTGACATCTTACAGGAAGCAGAGAAATTTACTCTGGGGCAACCTAACCCTATTGGAACAGAAAAGAGGGTATTGGCTGATGACAGAGTGCATGGGAAAATATCAGGTCATTTTATTAGACAATCCAAATGTTACCTTATGAATCACCACTACCTTAAATCCAACTACCCTACTCTAACATGATTGCTTAGAAATCATTGACAAGGTTTACTCCAGGTCTACTGGACCAGGTGCTGACAGAATCTGACTGGGAATTATATACAGATGGAAGCAGCTTCATGGAGAATGGTCAATGATGAGCCAGGTACACTGTAGTCACCATCCTCAAACACCTACATGAAGGGACACATTATGGAAGAGATGCTTTAACTCTCTCATTAGACCACATGTGAAGGGCCCTCATTTACAAAGAACCATTCAGAAGATTACCCAAGCCTGTCAGATGCACATCAAAAACAATCCTAAGACAAAACATACCCCCACAAGAAAAGGGACTACAATATAAAGGGATCTTCCCATTTGAAGACTGGCAAGTTGACTTTACAAAGATGCCTAAAACCACAGGGAAATTGAAATTCTTATTTGTTTTTGTAGACACCTTTTCTGGATGGGTAGAGGCATACCCCACTAGAACTGAGAAGGCAATTGAGGCAGCAAAACTTCTACTCAAAAAAATAATCCCTAGGTTGGACTTCTTAACAGCATTCAAAGCAGCAATGGACCATGGTTCAGTTTAGAAATCTCCCAGAACACAGGATAGAACAGACACTACAGAGTCAATGGAAACTACATGCATCTTGGAGACTCCATTCTACAGGGAAAATGAACCACACAATAAAGGAGACCCTGGTGAAATACGCCAGGGGACACATTTGAAATGGGACCAGGCACTCCCTATTGCCTTGCTCCAAATTTAGGTAGTGCCCCAAAGCAGGCTTAAAGTAAGCCCTTTTGGAATAATTTATGGGAGACCCTTTCAAGTTTTTGTTTTAGGAACACACAATACCCTTTAGATTAAGAACATGAATAAAAAAATCAAACAATATGTGCAAAATTTAAGGCAAACACTAACAACTTTGCATAAGTTTGTTCATTGCCGGTCTATCTACCCATCTGGTGAGCCCTTACACCCATTCCAGCCAGGAGAGTCAGTCTTACTAAAGACCTGGAAGGCTCAGGTCCTGAACAGCAGTTAGCCAAGCAACAGACCAGTCCCTATGACATTCTACTGACAACACAGTCTTCCCTAAAGCTCACGGGTCTCAAGCCTTGGACCCACCACAAAGGTGCTACCTGAGAATTACTCAGATCTTGCTGCTGCTCTTGATACTGCAAGGGAAAGGTCAACCTTCACTCATGAAAGAGATTTAAAATTCATCTTTCATAAAATTACAGCACCTCTCAAAGCTAAGTGACAATGTTACTTTTTATTACATTATTATTTTTTGACAATTTCTCTACTCTATGCCCATGCTTGGACTGATGATGCTTTTGTTTGCATTTCCCAGACAGTGGCTTCCTCAGCAAAATTATCCCACCGTTGGGTGTGCCACCCAAAGGCCTGGATTAGATCACAGGGAGCCTTTAGTCTCTCCAGTTTCTGATTTCATTGCAATTCCCCCTGCACTACTAGTATTCCTCACTAAATACTTGATTGCTTGTCCTTACAATAGTTCTCACTGTAGAAGTCCATCTGCAACACCACCTCTTGAAATATGAGTTTACCAGTTTTGCCTTTTGAAGACAGCAATCCTTTGCCTTGTGTAAAGGCTTCCCTCCATTCTTGACCCCGTTTGTCCTTTAGTAGATAGCAAGAATTTCTGCACCTGGGGATAGGTAAGACTATGCCCCTTGGCAGGAGGAAGAAGCTACAGAAGGTGAGACCTCTATTCATTTACCCTTGTAAGATTATAAGGGTCCAGAGGTTTTTTGTTTGTTTGTTTTGTTAATCCTTACCCAACAATATTTTTCCATTGATTTTTAGAATGGAAGGGAGGGAGGGAAGAGAGAGAGAGAGAGAGAGAGAGAGAGAGAGAGAGAGAGAAAGAGAAATAGATGTGAGAGAGACACATCAATTGGTTGCCTTATTTATGACCCTGACTGGGGCCAGGGTTGAACCTGCCAGCCAGGTATGTGCCCTTGATCGGGAATCAAACCCGAGACCCTTTGGTTCACAGGCTCATGCTCTAACCGCTGAGCCAAACCAGCCAGGGCAGAGTCCAGAGTTTTGAATGGGGAAATTGTTGCTGTAGACAGAGTACCAGGGAGTCTCCCCCGTTGGCCAAGATGGTGCTAAGGAGGTTCTTACACTGAGCATGTCAAAAGCTAGAAAGATGAATGGACAGACCCCAAGTGCACCAAAAGCTAGCAAGATAATTGGATAGAAAAAAAGCCCTCCTCTCCCTATTCATATAAGAACAGCGGGCTTGAGTAGGATGTGGAGATGGTCTTTGAGACAGGAGTCCACCATTCTCTCAGGTTGTGCAGCACCTAAATAAACCTCTTTTCTTTTTCACCAGCACCTGTCTCATGAGTTTGGCTTTCATGGCAGCAAGTGACCAAACCTGTTTTTCAGTTACAATTAGCCACTGTATTTATTTATTTATTTATTTATTTATTTAGTCAGTCAGTCAGTTAGTTAGTTAGTTAGTTAGTTAGTTAGTTATTACCTGTGTTCTCCACTAGGAAAGCATTTCTGTGAGTAAAGACCGCAAATGTTTTGTGCATTGTTGTATTCCTACACAGAATAATCCCTGGTGCATAGTAGATGATCAATAAATTATTACATGAAAGAGTGAGTTATCACATGATCGTCTCAATTAACCCATGTAGGTGCTGTTAATAGATGAGGGGTCAGAAGCTCACATGATCATAGGAAAGGGTTTCTGATTTCTCATCACACACTCTCTCCAGTGTCAGAAATCATACTCTTTATGATTTAGGATCTTGTCTTAGATGACTAGATAAATATATTTGGATGAGGAGAAAGCTTCATTGAGATATAATTCACGTTATATAATTTGTCCATTTAAAGTGTAGAATTCAATGGCTTTCAGTATAGTCACAGAGTTGAGCAATAATCACCACAATAAAATTTAGAACAGTTTTATTGTCCTGAAAAAAAACTCCAAACCCTTTAGGTAATGCATCTCAATCCCTGCATCACACCAGTCAGCCCCAGGCAATTATTAATCTATTTGGAGTGCTCATAGATTTTTCCAATTAATGTTTTCTTTAAATTTTTTTGTTAATCCTCACCCGAGGATATTTTTCCATTGATTTTTAGAGAGAATGGAAAGAAAGAAGGGGATAGGAAGGGAGGGAGAGAGAGAGAGAGAGAAAGAGAGAAAGAGAGAGAAACAGCAATGTGAGAGAGACACATAGATTGATTGCTTCCTGCGTGACCCCAACTGGGGCTGGGGATCAAACCTGCAACCCAGGTATGTCCCCTTGTCTGAAACTGAATCTGCATCCCTTTGGTCTGCAGGCTGATGCTCCCTTCTCTTCCTGTCTCCTCTCAGCTTCACTCCCTTTGCTCTGGCCCACTGTTCCCCTTACTTGTTCCCTTCTTCGGGGGACACTCTCCCAGCCTGGTCTTGTTGGGTTGGCTCCTTCTTGTCATTCCTATCTCAGCTTCCTTGGCAGTGGGTTTTCTGAGTGTTTCATGAACACTGAAAACTGAAACCATCCTGCCTGAGTTTAAACACAAGCTCTGCCACTTGGCTGCTGCGTGACTCTGGGACGTCTCTTTCAGGTTGTTCTTCTGTAAAAGGGGACAATAATGGTGTCATCAGAGAAATAAATGAGTTATTATGTGAAAAATGCTTAGAATAATGTCTGGCAAATAGTAAGTACTATGTTCATATCATCATTATTATTAAATATTCAGCATCAGATATCAAGGAACTTAACAATGTGTATCATCATTGATTCAACAATTTATTTTTAGGAATTTATTCTAAGTAAACAACTGGACAAACACATAAGAATTTGTATATATCATGGTATTAAAATTATTTATAATAAGAGTGAAAATTTAGAACAGCCTACACATTGCTTAAATAGCAACAACAGTGGAATAGTATACAGCCATTAAAATGACCTGGTTTAGAAATTCCTAACTTTTTCTTGTTCTATGGACCCTGTTAGCAGCTAGAACCTAAGGGATCTTTTCTCAGAATAACATTTTTAACTGTGTGAAACAGAATACACAGGATTACAAAGGAAACCAATTGCATGGAAAAAAGTTATAAAAATATTTTTAAAATGTAATTTTTCTTTTTAAAATCATAAAATAAAGAGATCTAGTAGAAGGTCATATAGCTATAATTTTGAAGTAGTGGTAAACATAAATACATCAAGACATCTGTTACAGATTGAGACAAATTTATAGATACAACTAATATGACTGTGATTTGTTGCCTATAATGGGGAGAAATGTTATATTTCAGTTAGAATCAGTGGAAATGAAGATGCAATATTTTCCCCAAGCCAAATTTATAAACCCTGAGGTTTAAAATCCATGATTCTTCAATTTTTTCTGTGAAGGGTCAGGTCATAAATATTTTCGGCTCATGGGCCATATTTTCTCTGTCACAACTACTCAGTTCTGCCATTGTAGTGAGAAAGTAACCATAGACAACATGTACACAAATGGGTGTGGTTGGGTTCCAATAAAATGTTATTTAGTCAGACAGGCAGAGCATCTGATTTGGCTTGTGGAACATAATTTGTGGTCCTTAATACTATTTCTCACAATGAAAAATGTTTCTGACCTGCTAGATAAAAACAAAACAAAACAAACAAACAAACAAACAAAAAAAACAAGTTAAAAATAATTATGCAGAGTTCCATTTTTTAAAAAAATCTTTATTATTGAATGTAGAATGTATTACAGATGTTCCAGAGTTCCATTTTGATGAAAAAAGCATCTCCATGTATTTCTCTGTGCATATATATGTATGTATATAAACGCACGAATGTGAAGGACCTACTCAAATGTCAACAGTGATTATTTCTGATGGGAATGTGAACAATATTATTTTTCTTTATGCTTTTCTATATTCCCTCTCTCTTTTTTCAAACAGTGTACATTAGTTTTATAATCAGAAAAATAAGACTTAAACAAGTCAACCCTGGTCGGGTAGCTCAGTTGGTTAGACTGTCATCCCAGTACGTCAAGTTTGCTGGTTTGATCTCTGGTCAGGGCACCTACAAGATGCACCAATGAATGAGTAAATAAACAGAACAACAAATCAATGATTCCCTCTTGTTCTCTCTCTGTCTTCCCCTCTCTCTCGAAAAATCAATTTAAAAAAAATCAACTCGAGGGGCCTTTAAAAGTCCAAACTCATATGGTGCAGAAACTTCCCCAGATGCTCCCCCCCACCCCCACCCCGTCTCAGTCCTCAGTGAAGGCCACTCAGTGGCACTCTCCACTGCCCTGAGCAAGGTCGTGTGCTGACATTCCGTTTAAGCGAAGTATCATCCTGAGAAGGGGTCCACTCGGGCCCATCTCTGCCTCTTCCACGTCAGCCTGTCCCTCCTTGTCCTCACTGCACCCCAGCCCCAGCTCAGAATACTGTCACTCCTCTTCAGTCCTTGGCTGAGGCGCAGATGAGACCCCACACATCCTGGGATAAACACGTCCAGGACTAGTTTATTCCATCCGCGGATACCTTTCCAAAAAAATTCTCTGAACTTTATTATGAATATGTTATTATACATACATAGCTTGATTTATTTAAGTTACCACTTAACATTTTTAAAAAAGCATACACTCAGTTTTTAAATACTACTCAAAATAGCCACGGCTGGGAAACAGAAGGCCACTACTTGCTAGTTATGCAACTTTATTCAGTCTTTTTTTCCCCTAATTAGTTACATGTTGTTTTCGGCCACTCTTGGAGCCTCAATGTCCTCTGCCCCCAAATGGGCAGGATTGTATGGATTCTTGTGGAGATTAATTCAAATATTATATAGGGAAAAGTTCATTATAATTTTCTCTACTAGTTACTGGGAAGCCAAATGCCTGGAGTCAGATAGCTCAGTGCATGCAGGAAGGAGGCCGGAGTGAGACGTGGGGATTGGTGGGGACTGCGGTGTCTGGAGACCACCTGTCCCACCCAAAGGGGGCAGTCGTGGCTCAGCTCCAGCCAAATGCTGCTGTGTAGAAATGAGAACCCACTGTTGCTGGAGTCTAATTTTTGTAGAGAAATAAAAATACAGACTTCTTATGATATTTCTTGATTTTTGAAACACAATTTATGCAACCCCCCCACAAAAACAAAAAAGCAACAACAAAAGAAGAGCAGAGTCTTTCCAATAAGAAGACACTTTGCAGCTCTACTCTGTATATGTGTATATCGTCCCAACTTCAACAGACATCTGGATTGGGTCCCTGAGTTATTTTCTCTACAGTGTTTGCGAGTCTGTTCTGTGTTCTCAGTGGGACTGTAAGGTTTATGAGGGCACATCTTCTGAACTGAAGGACAATTCAAGCCTGATCAATTACCTAGATAAATGATATTTGCTTGTTTGTCTGTTCATCTTGTTCTTAAACTTCAGCATCACTGGAACTGCTTCTCAAAAATGCTGGCTTGCCCAGCAATTCCACTCCTACGTATATGCCCAGCAGAACTGTGGGTATACATACTAGACATGTACTAAAATGGTCACAGCAGCACTATTCATTCTTGCTGAAAACAAAAAATCTATTTAAATCCATTATCAGTTTCAAAATAAAAAACTTACATTGTAGTATATTCATAATCAAAATCTATACAACAATATAAATGAATAAATTGTAACTATATGCAACAACATGGATGAATCTCACAAACAATAATGTTGAGCAAAAGAAGCCAGACACCAAAGGGCATATAGTGCACGTTTCATGTGTATAAACACAGAAACTGGCACAGCCTAACTGCTGGGTTATAAGTCAGGATGACTGTAACTGTTGGACACAGGTAGTGACAAAAGGGAACACAAGGCACTCCTGGGGTGCTGGCAATATCGCTGATTGCATGAGTGTGTGAAATTTATTAAGTGGGACACTTATTTGTACTTTTCTAGGCATTGATGTCTCAAAGAAAAATCAAAATGCTTATTGCAGGGCCCCACTCCAGATGGACAGAATCACTCTCTGGCACGGGAGTGGGGTTGGGCAAGTGTTGTCGACAGTCCCCAGGACTCCGAAAGCAAGTCATTCAAACAGTCCCCTTTAGAGACTCTGCACTTGGACAAGCACCGCTTTCCTTCTCCAAGGGATTTCTGCAAGTACTCTTGGCTAACTCAGCCAGCATCTGCCTTCCCTACTACATTCTCTGTTGTATATTCCCACATTTTACTAGAAGCAAAGAGTGATATCAATTTAAAAGGCATTATGGGTACGTTCGAACAGTGGCACCCGAGGCAGCAGGGAGAGACAGCTCTGATAATGTGCCAGCTTATAAAACACATAGCATTAAATGTTTACGGGGTGACGAAGACGCCATATCCCCAGGGGAAAGAAGTCAAGTGTTTACCGTTGCTGAGTCTCAGCTGAATTCTTATTCCCCTGGGGAAGAAGAGCTGGGTATGGCTGGAAGAATCTGGGCTTTCCTAGAAGGAAAGAGGAGATTCTGTGCCTGGGGGTGGGACGGGCAAGGACCAGTACTGCAGATGTTCCGGGAGCTGCGTCCAAGCTTCGTTTCTGTCACTGTGAGAAAGCTGAAGCTGAGAAATTTATTCAGCTTACATCTATTTACATATTGTCCTCTTGCATTTAAGAATCAAATAATCAAATGTCAAAGAAAAAACAGAAATTAACTCTTTAATAAGCTACAGGAAAGTCAAGATTGTACCTATGTGCTTCAGCTTTGATGCCCCAGCACCTGGCATCACACCTGGCTTATAAAAATGCTCAATAAATTAATTCATGAATTCAACATCTATTTATTGAGTATCTGCTCTAAGTTTGGTACCAGTCTAAGCAGTTGAGACAAAGCAGAATTCCTCACCTTAAAGAGCTCATGTTTTAAGTAGAGGGGGATCAACCAATCAATCACATATATAATATTTTTCATAGTGGTAAATACTTTGGAGAAAAACAAACCAAAGAGAAAGAATAGGGGGTTGGTGGGTTGAGGAAGGATCTAGTTTTACCTGGGGAGGGTAAGGAAGGCCTTACTGAAAATGTGAGAAAAGACCCAAGATGATGACGTGGACCATGTGGGTATGTGAGGGAAAAGCCTTCCAGGCAGAGGCCCTCAGGGAAGAGTATGCTTTGTGTTTTGAGAATGTCAAGGAGTCTGGAGGAACTTGTAGGAGGAGAGAGGGGAGGGTAGTAAAACATGAGATCCAACAGGTGGTGGGGTTGTGAGAATTTTTGCTTTAATTCTGAGTGAGACAGGAGCCAGCGGAAGGTTCTGTTTCGGTAGGGGAATGACACGATCAAACTAAACATTGATTGAATGATTAAATGTGGCATCGTACACACTATAAACTACTTAAACATTCATGATTATCATTGATCCTTATAAACACCTTAAGAGGTAGAAGGAGCAGGTAATATTGGCCACATTTTTAAAGGATTACATCATAGAAAGTAACAGCATAGTTTTTGGAGAAAAAACAATGGGTTTGAATCCTGGCTCAGCCACATAAGAACCAGGACTTTGTGTACGAGTCAACTTTGGTTTTCCCATCTCTGCAATGGAGAAAATAATGCTACTGGGAGACAGGATCAGATAAAATCATGGCTGGAAAAGCCTACCTTAGTGTCCAACACACACTGTGCTCCATAGATGACATTAGTTGCTGCCTTTCCCAGCTGCCAGGGGCTGTAGAGATCCCGCAGCTCGAAAGGTCTCAGGGATGCTCTTCGGAGAGCTGCATAAACACGTGTTGGGGTAAACATAGCTGACACCAAACCTATTGAACGCCGAATACCATTGCATTGGAGCCCAATTTCAAAGACTGACAACCTAAATGAATGTATCAACAGAGCAGGACAGCATAGAGGGGAAGGTGGCTCCAGTACTCTGGGTTATTTGACTGCTCTGAGCCTCTCATCTGTGAAGTGAGAATAATGATATCATCTACCAGTGAGGGAAATGGGATGATGCCTACTAGCCCCACCTGGAATGTACTAAACACTCCATCATGTTAACTACAAAGAAAGGTTCTTAAAATTGCATTGTTTGTACTTAAAATGAACTCACCATAAAGAATAAAATTCATTTGCATTACTTTGATTATTTTTTCACTTAAAATATCAGCATTTAGGTTAAAAGGAACTTCATGTAGAAAAGATTCTCTGTGTGCCGTCCGAGGTCGTCCTGCGGATTCACTGGAGGAGGACCGACCACATCAGGGATGAAAAGGAGTATATTGGGACCGTGTCCCTCGCTGGCGCTTTTGTGTCAGGCCTGGGGCAAGTTTGTAACCTGTTGCCTGGGGCAGATGGAGAAAGGGGCTGATTCCTTCCAGGGAGGCGGAGAACAGACATGCTGGTGCCAAGCTCTGGAACATTTACATAAGACAGGAAACTTCATCAAGCACAGGGCTACTTTTGTCCAGGGAGACCTGACAACCAATTAAAGTGGTTGTCAAGCTGTGGGACTTGCAGTCTACAAAAAAGAGCAGGCCTACAGAGGTTCAGATTTATGCTCCTGGACTGTGGGGGCGCCACTCCTAATATACAATTTGCGGGAATTCCTGGTAGACTCCTCCTGGGTCCTACTGCTTTTCTCTGCCTTCTTGGGCTAAAGTATCACGCAAGTATTTATGAAAAGGAAACGTAAGGTTTAGTTGAGGTCCAGCATAGTTCAGTGCAATTAATCTGCACCAAGCCCTCAATGTGCTAGGATACTGAATTTGTTATTAAATAAGTAAACAGGGATTGGAGAGAACCAAACAGAACTACTATCAGTCCCAACAATTCATCAAGCACCTGCCTTATGTCATGAGTTTTGCTAGAGACTTTTACTCTTAACTTATACACAGTGACTCTATGAAAGGGGTCTCATTTGGCCCATTTAAGAAGGAGGAAATGTAAAGAGGTCAAGTGACTTGCCTGAGGTCACATGGCAACTTAACTGCAGAGCTGGATTCAAATCCCAGCATGCCTCATGCCAAAGCCCCATTCTATAGATGTTCAGATGACAGACAGGGTTTTAAAGACAGAGCAGAAGAGAGCAAGGCTCTGTGGGAGGCTACTCTGTTTGGGGAGTATGTGGAAACTGGGAATTTAATGGTAGCTGTCCTGGTATTGGTTTAACTGAGTCAAGAACAAACGTGAAACAGAACTGTGCACAATACTCGACCACCCCTCTGGGTCCACACCTGCAGAGCCATTCATACTGGAAGACAAGGAGGCATGACTCTTGGAATGAGATCCTCTGACAGCCAGTGACATACCTGCAGTGGGTCTGCTAGCATCATGCCACTGTCGTCTTGGGAAGAGTTTGCCCAAGCCACCTGGCTGTGTCCCTACACAGAGGAGGAATTTGGTAAGACTGGATAGAGTATGGTGAATCCATTTTCCTATTAGTAGCTCACACAACATGTCTACTTGGCTGCCAATTTCAACTTTGAAGGGTGGTCATGTGACCAGGAAAGGTTCAGATATGAAAATCATTCAGCAGGCCCTTGGCATGCTCAGATGTAACATTTAATAATAACAGGAATAACAATGACATGAACATAGTGTTATGTTCATATGACATAAACAATAGTGTCTGACACATGCAGTGGGTCTGCTAGCATCATGCCACTGTCATCTTGGGAAGAGTTTGCCCATGTGTCAGACACTATTCTAACCATTTTATAATGTGATGACTCATTTAGTCTCTGAGGAAACCATGATTATGCCCATTTTACAGATGAAGAAGCAGAGAGGTCAACTTGTCCAGGGTCATACATCCTCAAGGTGACAGAGCTTGAATTTGAACTATTTTCAGTCTTCATGAGCCACTCTGAAGATTCTTGGTTTAGAGTCACTTGTCATTCTTCAGAGGACAGGTGTGAGCACCTCACTTGCCCTGAGAGACTCTGTGCAAGGAGCAAGGCACTTAGCTGGTGATTGAGCCCAGCTCGCTGAGTGATATCTGAATCTCAGAAAAGTTTTGCTGGTTTCTAGTTAACCTAATGTAGACCTTTTATGGAAAAATTGTATGCCACGGTAGATATAATAATTATGATGATTCTGACTACAAGTAACAAATATACCAACTAACAATCATTTTAAAAGCAAAGGCAACTAAAAGACAAATACCACATGATCTCACTTATATACGGAATATAATGAACATAACAGTCTGAGGAATACAGTAGACTCAGAAACATGGAATTAGGGCACAGACTGACATCCCTCAGAAGAGGGGGTGAGGGGGTGGGGGTGTGGGAAGAGATAAACCACAGAACTTATATGCATGTATGCATGACCAATGGACATGGACAACTAAGCTGGGGACGGGGCGGAGGTGGGGTGGGGTGGGGGGTGCCAATGGGGTAAAAAGGTAAAATATCTGTAACAAAAAAATAAATAAAAAATTCATAAAAAAAAAAAAAGTAAAGGCAACTAAGTTTCTTCTATACCAAGAAGTCTGGAGACAAGTAGTTCTTGGTTGGCACAGTGGCTCCAAGATCCTTGGTGTGTTGGTGTTATCGCTCCCTTGCAGTCAGTCCCAAGAAGGTTGCAACAGTTCCAAGCATCATACCTTCACATCCCATCGTTCCAAAAAGGAAGGAAGAAGGCAGGGGCGAGACTATATTTCTACTTCTTCAGGAGGAAAATTTTTTTCCAGAATTTCCCCCCAGCTCCATCATTGTCTAGTGCTGTGTTTTATGTCAATTCCTAGACCAGCATTTCTCAACCTTGGTCTGGTTGACATTGCAGGCCAGATAATGATCTGTTGTGAGCCTGTCCTGAGCACTGCAGGCTGCTTAGCGATATCTCGGAGCTCTACCCACAACCCCAAATGCCTCCAGAAATGGCTAACAGTCTGTGTGTGTATGCATTTGTGTGTGTGCGCGTGTGTGCGCTCGCACGTATAAGTGTCTGGGCTGAGAACCATGGCCCTAGACCAGTGACTGGCCAAGAGGAATGGGACAGTCAGCAGTGGCTTAGAGGAATCCTGGGTCATCCCCTGAGACTGTGCCCACCGCTGCCTAGAAAGGCTTCTCTTTAAAGGAGGAGGTGTGACGGTTGTGCACTTGGCAATCATTCCCCATGTTGCTCTTCTGTTGTTAAAAAAAAAAAATGCTCTTGTTGGAAGTTTAGGGAGAGAACTGAGAAGGAGGTTTTTTTCCCTTCTCACATCCAAGCAGTCATGAGGCATGATTTAGGAAGAATCCTGATCAGAAAGAACAATAACATCAAATCTGCAGCTTTGGTGGCCCCAGGAAAACAACTGGGTGTCAGGGTAACCAATCCTCTTCTTATTTGGAAAATCTACACCAAGCCGCCTTTCTTTGGGGCATTTGTTTCTTTTCTTCCTGCCCCAACCCCTCAAAAAAAAAAAAAAAAAAAAAAAAAAAAGACAAACCTGTATTTCCAGGGATATTTCGTAAACAAGGACTTCAAGTGGAAATTCCTGTATTGGTTTCTCAGTTACATGCCTTGGACATTTAAAAATACATGCTGGTTATAGAATAGTTGGTGATTTTATTCCCAATGTCAGAACAATTATCTCCTTGTAATGCTATGGTTGGAGGGTATTTTAAGAACAGAAATTTGTATTGAGCATTTGTTGTGTTCTAGGAGCTCGGATATATGGCAGGACATAGACTAATATTGTGAAGCAGGCATCAGGACTCCGGTTACAGAGGAGGAGACTCGGAATTCAGTGACTTGCCCAAGCTGCACAGACAGTAGAAGGGCTGAGCTTCGGACTCACGGAGCTTAGACCACTCCCTTTATTGTTTTAAAGCTACTTTCAAAAATAAAGATTATGATTTTATCATGTCAATGTAAAAAAACCCCAAAAAACTGGTTTATTATTTTATGATTTTGCGCACACATACACACAGACACGCACTCCAAACAAAAAACACCCGAAACTTTTCAAATTGCTTGTTTGAAAACCACTGGTAAATTCTGTTAAGTTGGGTGCCCAAGGTTATTTTGATATATCACCGTCTAGTTCTAAAATTTCAGTCAGTCTTCTGTGGAAGGTCGGATTTGGATCTTGCAGCTAAAGAACACTGCTTAGATGTGAAGGGTTACAGGTATGAGTTCTCTGGGTTTTAAAGAACAGCACTTCAGATCATGGTTTTCATCAAAGTCATTTTCTACATTTTTATAAACATGCTTAACAAGAAAAAATTTAAATAGCAAAAACACGATGAAGGATGGTTCTAAATATGGAAGCACTGGGGTGACTGTTATGTTTTAGAGGCTCTTACTTACAAAAACACTAATGAAAAAGTCCTCACTGTGCATCTTAGGCAAGGGAGACGCTTCTTTATCGCTTTCTAAAATTGGTTTTCATTGTCCTGTAGCAGGAAGAATGAAACAGTACTGAGGATTCTCAATGGAACCCAACTTTCACTATAAAAGGGAAAACCCAGAATCAATATGCAATTACTTACATTAAAGGTTACACACTCAAATGAAGGCTGAAAATTAATCACAATAAAAGGAAATTCTATTAGTTAATCCTCTCAAAACCCTGGAGGCGGAAAAACTTCAGGAATTGATTAATTTTCTTTTACTCAGATACTTTACAGTGATTCAGCAAAACAAAGTCATAAATACTTCAGCTCTGAGCAACATTAAATTGGGAGCAGATTTGAACCTATCCCCCAAAGCCAGCGCCTCAGGAGGCACTATGTCAGGACACGCTTCGGTGGAAAAGTTTATCCTGAGTTGATTGGAGCAGATAAAACAAAATCTGATACATACATTGTAAACCGCCTGCTCCTCGTCGTGTGTTCAGCGCCTTTCCCCACTGCAATTTAAAAACAATCGGATTCAAAACATTCCATTTGAAAACAAGGATGATCAGGTTTTGAAGAGCAAGAGCAGGAGGAAACCTGAGGTCAGTGTGCGCACACACAGCCCGTTCTCACTGTTTGGCAGTAGTTCTGCCCTGGGGGAGAGTGTCAGGTTCCTGGGCCCTTGGGCCACAACATTTGCTTAGCTGACAGCACGACCTTGCTCACGGTGTCTCTGTTGAAAGACATCTTTCCTCTGCGTCGCTGAGCCATTCCGTGGAGCCAGTCCTGCCTGCAGGGAGCTCCCGAAGGTGTGCTCCTCGGAGGCCCTCGCGGTGCCCTGTGCAGGCCCCAGCAGGGGGCGCTTCCCCCGGGGCCATTCAAACAGCAACACTCCCCTGAAGAGCTCAAAATGAGAAGAGGGCCCTGGCCGGTTTGGCTCAGCGGTTAGAGCTCAGCCTGCGGTCCAGACCCAGGTTCGATTCCTGCTAAAGGGCATGTACCTTGGTTGCAGTTTGTCCCGGCCCTGGTTGGGTCGTGTGGGAGGCAGCCACTCGGAGTGTCCCTTTTCATGTTGATGTTTCTCTCTCTCTCTCTCTCTCTTCCTCTCTCTATCTGAACAAACAATGGAAAAGTGTCCTCCCGAGAGGAAAAAAAGAAAACGTGAAGAGTAAGGTTCTACACAGACTGCGACGAGGACCCTCCTGCAGAGGGTGGGAGCTGAAGGAGAAGGCCGAGGCCCTGTCCTCAACACCAGAGGGCATGAGCGCGGTGGCGACCCCAAGCTTTCATTGCTCTGTGTGGGGCCATCCAAGGGCTGTGTGGTCACATATGAACTTCAGTGAGCAGGCGAGAGGACACAGGGATGCCTGACTTGTGGGGGCTGGCTGTGTGTGTGTGTGAGTGTGTGTGTGTACAGATGTGCACACATACGTTGTTTGATGGTGTGACATGCGTGTTCTGGTTGTAAGCAAGGCTGTAAAAGATAAAGAAGCAGAGAGGCCAGGAAAGACCAACTACCTGAGACGTAGGGTCCTTGAAGAGTGGCAAAGAGAAACCACTATCTTGTCCATTTTTAAGGCGCCTCTGAGGCTTGGACGAAACCCGTGGCTGCTCCGTGCCTCCCTTTTGTCTGCGATAAAATAGGGTCAATTTGGAACACACCTCTCTGAGTTGCTGAGGTAACAGTTCAAAAGCACAAATCTTTCCTGGGACAAGCAGACATGTGACAACACCTGATGAGAGGCAGTATGTGAAGCAGACAACCCAAGTATGACATATTATTACCAAAAACGGTGAAGGCTGATGAAGGCCCCGGAGCCGACTAAGTGGGGACAGAGGAACACGTCCCAGAGCTCCAGGCTCAAATCCAGAAAGCAGGACAGCTGACTCTTTCTACAGTTAGTCAAGGCGTGGAAAAAAGGAGGGAAGGGACTGTTCTAGATTGTGACATCAAGGTCACAGCATCAGGGGCAACACATAGAGAAACCAACTGTGAAAAGACACTTTTGAGACAACTGGGGACATTTGAATATCAACTGGCTAGTAAATGGCATTGAATAATTATTGTTAATTTATGAAACATGATAATGGTATTGCAGTTCTGTAGGAAAGTGTCCTTAGATGTTAGAGGTGCCTATAGAAGTGTAAAAGGGTGAATGACATGTTGTCAGGGATTTGCTTTAAAATTTTACAGAAAGAAAAAGAAAAAAGCAAAGGACTGGGAAACACTGAAAATTAGTTGTTTGACTAAAATTAGTAGTGAATTCTTCCAAAATAATTGCTTTCTAAAGTACTTTTGGAGCTAAAAAGAGTGCCACTCAATTATTCTATGTAGTCATTACTTAGAGTGAACATTTAAGGGGGAGGGGGAAGAGAGAGAGAGAGGGCCTCACATGTAAGATGCAGTCACTAAGTCAGCAGACGTCTGAAACCTCTGGGGTTCCTGAGATTTTTCAAGTGATTTTTGAGTCCCAAACTCATTTCATAACAATGCTAAGGAGCTGCTAAGTCTAAGAGAGAAGGCGTGTGCAGGATGAGGGGGTGAGGGCGCCGTGCAGGTGGAGGTCTGACTGCAGGCGTCTGGGTGACAATGCACAATTCTCCCACACAGGTTACCAGCCGTGAGGGAACGCTGCATGTGGGAGGGGACCTGCCTCACCGTCTCCCATTGGCACAGGGGCAGCCGGGAGTCTGTACTTCAAGACGATTACAAAACGGTGAGATACTGTCAAGGTTTGGAAGGCCTGCCTCAAACATATCAGATGCTGTGTGTCTTTCAGTGCACCTAAAGGTTTTCTTCTGAAGGGTGCTCAGGTCTGGCAGAGTAACATAAGCATCCCAGCCCCTCAACAGAGCACTTGTGGGTTTATAAAGCTCTTTATTATGAGCATGTCTGCATTTGGGGTTTGAGCCCACACAGTAGACACAGCGGGCATCATTACCCCCAATTCACAAAGCAGGAGGCTAAGGTTCTGAAACATCAAGCGTCTTGACCAGGGTCACCCAGTGAATGAGTGGCCAGGCCAGCACCTGGAGCTCAGCCGCTAGTCGCCAAATCATTACAAAATGGATTCGTTCATTAAAATGCTTTCTGATTGTGCACGGCTCTGTCGTAGGTGAAGGCTGAGGTTGCAGGATGAGTGAGCCAGTCTTTGCCTCACAGACTTAACAGTGGCTCCGCACACAGGAGGAGGTTACAGACCCACAGAGCCCCGCCGTCTTCCATCACCAGTCCCGATTCTTTGCCTTCACAAATGGTTGCTGGGTTCTGCCAGATGGGTCTGATGTATTGCATGTTAATGGTGAACACCACTGGGGTGATAAGGAAGAACTGTCTATTGGACATTTCAGAATAACCCATTCTTAGAATCTCATCCTTTAAGTGAGAAGTTTCAGGCCTCCTGTCTCGCTCCTTTCTAACCAATGTTTCGTACAACTGCACACGGGGTTCATGAAAGTGCAAGTCTGGCCCTGGCTGGTTTGGCTCAGCGGTCAGAGTGTCGGCCTGTGGACCAGAGAGTCCCGGGTTCGGTTCCCGCTAAGGATACATAACTCAGTTGCAGTTTGTCCCCGGCCCTGGTTGGGGTCGTGTGGGTGGCAGCCACTCGATGTGTCTCTTGCGTTGATGTTTCTCTCTCTCTCTCCCCACTTCTCTCCCTCCCACTCTATCTGAAGATAAATGCAAAAAGTGTCCTTGGGTGAGGAAAATAAAAAAAGTGCAAGTCTGTGTTATCTCTGACCAGCATTGGAACCCTCCCCCTTGGTGGACCTTCATTGTGTTTTCCCTTTGAATTAGTCACCAACATTTACACATGAGGGAGGAGTACATTGGGGTTTGCATCTGGCTTCTCTCAAACCCTGGGAAGATCTGGCGATGTTAGTCCTGTATTGTCCTATGGTAACGACTGGCTGGAGTATTGAGTGGCCTCTTTCAGTGACTCAAGTGCACTCCTCTTTGCCACAGTCCCCACCCTTCTCTATTGTCCCCAGGCCACTGCAATGATTCACATCACTCCCCGGTCTTGGTCTTGGCATTCACGTGTGCAAACTTGGGCCTAAAGGATCGACCCACTTCTGCTGCCTCTGTCCCGTTCAGAACTCTGTGCTCTGGCAAGGACATGACTAAAATTTCCCAGAATGCAGCATGCCATTGCTTCCTGGGAGTGCCCTTCACCCTTTCCTGCAAAGCCATGTTAATCTTTCAAGTCCCAGTTCAGATATCACCTCCTCCAGCTAGAGGCTAGGATGGGTTAGCAACTATAACTGTTCATTGCAGTTATTTAGATATGAAGTAATTAACTCTCCACTAATACCTCGCTCAAGGTCATCCTCTGAACAGAGGCAGGAAGCATGGTAGTCTGATTTAGAGAGTGCTCTATTACAGGCCAAATCTAGCAAACTCATCTGGACAAGATTGGTTGAGGATGTTATTCTTTTTTTTTTTATCCTCCCCTGAGGACACCCTCGCATTTATCTTCAGATAGAGCGGTCGGGAGAGAGGGAGGAAGAGAGAGAGAGAAACATCATTGTGAGACACATCGAGTGGCCGCCACCGACACGACCCCAACCGGGGTCAGGAACAAACTGCAACCAAGGCACGTGCCCCCAGCGGAACCGGACCTGGGACTCTCGGATCCGTGGGCCAATGCTCCATCTGCTGAGCCAAACAGCCAGGGTGAGGATGTTATTCTTTACAGAGTGCAGAGTCCTTCCAGGGCTCCCAGGGAGAAACGGAGAGACTTCTGCGAACCAGGAAGAGCAGTGTGCAGCTAAGCCTGTTTCCCTTTTCATGTGAATTGCTGGAAGGCTCAGAGCCAAGTCTGTGACTTGTCTGTTTCAGTCTTTATATACTGATTATTGGAATAAGCTTCATTCTTAGCTCCCAACTCTTATTTTCCTTTCTTTTGGTCTACCTACTTAAAAAAACAACAACAAAATTTTCCCACCCTGCCCTTTTAGAAATATAAATTCACTTTTAGAAGATGTTGGAAACATAAAAAAAGAAAGAATTTATAAAAATCACTCTTAGTCAACCTGGAGAGAATCTTCATTTATGTTTGGTGCATTGTCTTCCCCTACCCCCACCTCCACCCATGGTATGCACATATATTCTACAAAATGACAACTTTACATCATCGATATGTTCTTGGAAACTGACTTTAAGTGAAACGATGTATAACAAAACCAATTTTACCATAGGCTAATTGATATAAACAAGAGTTAAGTTTCTGTGTTGTATTTCTGCTCACAAAAACACTACCAAACTTCCAGATAAAGACCCAAAACACTTCTAATATTAAACATTGAAATAAATGTGAGCTATACAGACATTTGAGAAAGATGGATGAAAATAAGTAAGGTAATTATTTCCCAATCCCCTTGTTCTAGTTCAGAGTCTCAGGAAGTGTCCCGAACAGGACACCCTTCCACGCGGGGCCACTCACACCCTCAGAAGGGGACAACTCCGACACACCAGTTCACCTCAGGTGCACAATTTTGGGGTGTGGGAGGAAGCAGAAGTCCTGGAGGAGACCCCCACAGACATGGGAAAGACGTGCGAACTCCACACAGACAGTGACCCCTTCTGGGAATTGATGTTATAATGAACCTACCCTGAATGAAAAGATGTTATTTGAGAACCTGTTACAACAGTCCTTCCCCTCACCCCCACTTATCACATTAAGCACATTTTCAGTCTTATGGATATCCCATAATTTATCTGACAAATGTAGGAATGTTGAATTTTAGGCTGTTTCTAAATTTTCCCTTTTATAAGAAGGCATACTTTGATAAACAGTCTTGGAGCCGAATTTTTATGCGCGTATTGATCTTTCTTTCAGTTAAAATTCTTAGAAGTTCTCATGGGCTTCTAAGTTGTTATCTTGCTTTATTCAACGTATCCTGTTGAGCCCTCTTACTTTCCGGAACAAGCTGAGATATAATTACAAAAATCTGTCAGGTCTAGTCTGGTTTCCTCTGCTCAGCACAACCTTCCTCCAGTCAAGGGGGGGTCAACAGGGAACCTCCTTTACATCCTTCCCTCTGGTGACCAAGATACAAGGAATGAGAGACGTTCTCTGCCCTCAGGGGGTTTCAACTCTACCAAGGGAACAGGTAAGCTATAAAAATGTGCCCAAATTTACCAAATACAAGGCTGGAGAAAAACGTTTATCAGCAGTGACATAAGGAGGCATCTGAAAGGTGCCAAAGGCAAAAACTCAAGAAGGCAGGTTGGGACATTCAGCAAATATTTACTGTGCCATGTGCTGTGTACCAACATCGGAGATAATGGACATTAAGATACAGATTTTGCCTTCAAAGAACTCAGGGTTTACAGTGGGTGAAAGGCTGAAGGGGTAGTGTCCCTGACAACATAAATCATTGCAGAAACAACTCTTATTTGGAGATACCCACAGAACCGTCTGGAAGCCTGGCTGTCCAGGTTCTTAAAGGAGACGAGGGGGCTAAAATAGGCTTCTAAGAGTTTAGCCTAAAGAATGCAGAGAATGGGTGGCTTGCTCTCCATGGAGCAAGCCAGCACTCAAAAGAACAAAAAGGTATATTCCTAGAAGTGGGATCACTGGGTGAAATGGAAGTTCAATTTTTAATTTTTTGAGGTAACACCATATTGTTTGCCACAGAGACTGCACCAGTCTGCATTCCCACCAGCAGTGTACTAGAGTCCCCTTTTCTCCACACCCTTGCCAACACTTGTTGTTTGATGATTTGTTGATGGTGGCCATTCTGACAGGTGTGAGGTGACATCTCATTGTTGTTTTAATTTGCATCTCTTAGAAGCCTGAAACACCAATTAGAAAGAATATATGTACCCCTATGTTCGTAGCAGCACTATTTACAATAGCTAAGATCTGGAAACAGCCCAAGTGTCCATCAGTAGACGAATGTCTAAAAAAGCTGTGGTACATATACACAATGGAGTACTATGCAGCTGTAAAAAAGAAAGATCTCTTATCCTTTGAGACGACATGGAGGAACCTGGAAATTATTATCCTAAGCGAAACAAGCCAAATAGAGAAAGACAAGTATCATATGATCTCACTTATTTGTGGAATATAATGAACATAACAGTCTGAGGAATGGGGTGGTCCCAGCGATGTGGAAGTGGGGTACAGACCGAGAATCCCCTGAAGAGGGGGTGGTGGGGGAGAGATAAACCACAGAACTCATATGCATGTATGCATGAACAATGGACATGGACAACAAAATTGGGGACAGGGTGGGGAGGGGGAGGGAAGGGGGAATTAATGAGGGGAAAAGGAGAAACATCTGTAACAAAAATAGATAAATTAATTAAAAGGTGTTCTTTATTCTCTTTCCGAGACAACCAGAGCTTACCTGGCTTTCGGTGCACACTAAGAGGGCTTTGCAGGAGCCCCCCCCCCCCCACCGTCCCCCACAGGCGCGGCTCCCTTGCCTCTCCCCTAAATTCCAAGCACCTTCCTTTCCTCTGTAACTTGTTTCCTGGGCCCATTTCTTCCAGGACTTACTTCTACCTCTGCGACTTTCTAAATAACCTTTTTATTATAAAATAAATAAATAAATACATAAATTAAGCAGAGAATGCCGAAAAAGAGGGAAGGGTGTCTCAGTAGCAAAAAGATCTTTTGCAGCAAGCAGTAGATGCCAACCTTTTGACTTTGAACCACACTTAAACTCATTAAAAATATTGATCCAATTTAAACATATTTTTTGTATATAAGTGAAATAAAAGTTCCATGTAGCAATTTTTTTCTTAAAGACATGCAAAATATGCTTTCACACTCAATTGTAATGCAGCAAAGAAGACTAGGGTTGCAATCCCCTGAATTGTTGCGGGGGCCCCTAGAGTACTGTGTGCACACGGCCTCACAGCCCTAAACCGAGGTGGGTTCCGGGTTCACAGAGCAAAACTGAAGGGCGGCGGCTCAGGGTCCAAGTCTCCAGAGCAGACCTCCGGGAGAAAAAGGCTCCCGGAAAGCTCTCTTGCTGTGCACATGGTAGCCTAGATAGGCTTTGCTTGTCTTGGAAAAGGGAATGGAGACCCCTCTTTGGAGGGTTTTGAGCAGTTTACTAAAAGCAGCCCTACCCTTTGGTGTGTGAAGCTGGTGCTTGGGGAGACGTGACCAGTGCTGTGTAGATAGTTCAGCCTCTTTTAGAGAGATCTGTGCTGTTTAGGATGGCCCCTACCAATGGCAGCACTGGGCAACTGAGCTCCTAAAACAGTCACCTTGAGAAGGTCCTGAATGACTTAGTTCGACCCAAAGGGCTGAGGATTCAGAGGTGGGCTGGTTGTGGCCCAGAGTGTGGTTGGTGCCAGCCATCTTGCCACAGTGGTGTGCTTTGTTGAAACAGGACCACACGAGCGTGCAAACAAAAAAAAAGCCATCCTGTTAAAGCCCCCGTGAGACTTCAGTGCGCTTCAGCAGGCGCTTGGGCCAGCCAGGGAAACCCAGCCCAGTACCTGCCAGGCGCGCCCCGAGCCGAGGGGAGGGGCGGGTCGCAGCGGGGCCGCAGGTGCTCTTGAGAAACAATGGCAGTGCCACACTGATCCTTCTCGGGTCCTTGGTCTTGCATTTGTGTGGAGATGTCTCAGAAGAATGATGTAGAACATGTGCTATGAAAGCAGAGATTAACTTTTCAAAAATGTGACCAGATTTGAACTCCGAGTTTTTATCTATTTTTTTAAACTTATCTTTATTGTTGAATGTATTACAGGTATTCCTCATTTTTCCCCCATTGACCCCCTCTTCCCCACTTCCACCCCCCTCCTGCCTGTCCCCACGCTGTTGTCTGTGTCCATTGGTTATGCATATATGCATACAAGTTCTTTGGTTTATTCCCCCCCCCACCCCCCTTTCCCTTTGAGGTTTGTCAGTCTAACAACAAATTTGTTCTTCTTAATCCCGTCACCTTTTTCACCCATTCCCCCAACCCCCCTCTCATCTGGCAACCAACAAAATGTTCTCTGTATCTGAGAATGTTTTTGTTCTGCTTGTTCATTTTGTTTGTAGATTCAATTGTCAATAGATATGTATTCATTGCCATTTTGTTTGTTAATACTTTTTATCTTTTTTTCAAGAAGACCCTTCAACATTTCATATAATAATGGTTTGGTGGTGATTAACTCCTTTAGCTTTTCCTTATCTGGGAAACTCTTTATATGGCCATCGATTCTAAATGACAGCTTTGCGGTATAGAGTAATCTTGGTTGTAGGTTCTTGCTTTTCATCACTCTGAATATTTCTTGCCACTCCCTTCTGGCCTGCAAAGTTTCTTTTGAGAAATCAGCTGACAGTCGTATGGGAACTCTGTCAGTAACTTATAGGTAACTAATTGCTTTTCTCTTGCTGCCTTTAAGATTCTCTCTTTGTCTTGAACCTTTGGCATTTTGATGATGATGTGTCTTGGTGTGGGCCTCTTGGGGTTCATCTTGTTTCGGACTCTCTGTGCTTCCTGGACTTGTATGTCTGTTTCCTTCACCAGGTTAGGAAAGTTTTCTGCCATTATTGTTTCAAATAGGTTTTTGAGTTCTTGTTCTCTCTCTTCTCCTTCTGGCACCCCCAAGATGCGAATGTTGGCATGCTTGAAGTTGTCCCAGAGGCTCCTTACACTGTCCTCATTTTTTTGGATTTTTTTTCTTTTTGCTGTTCCAATAGGGTGTTTTTTGGTTCCTCATATTCCAAATCGATGGTTTGCTTCTTGGCTTTACCTACTGTATTATTGAATCTGTGGAAATTATTCTTTATTTCAGTTAGTTCTTCCTTCATTTCTGACTGGTCCTTTTTTATGCTCTTGAGGCCCTCACTAAGTTTGCTGAGGTTCTCATTAAGTTCATTGAGCATCCTTATAAGCAGTGTTTTGAACTCAGCATCTGTTAGGTTGTTTATTTCCACTTCGCTTAGTTCTTTTCCTGTAGTTTTGTTCTGTTCTTTCATTTGGGACTGTTTCTTTTTCTCCTCATTTTGGCTGCCTCCCTGTGTTTGTTTTTATGTATTACTTAATGAGAGCTATGGGGCTCGCTGAGACCAGGTGCTGCTTGTTTGAAAGAATTTAGGAAAACCTGAAGCAGGATCCAAGACAGGCCAATCCTATGGTAAAAGAACTGGCAAGAGCTTGGGTGGGCTTGAAAGTAGGGCGGGGTGGGGCCTCAGGGAGTCAGCAGGGCGGGGCTACCAGTGTGAGCCAGGTTGCTGGAGTTCCAGATATGGCAGCTGTCTGCTGCCCCAGGGAAGGGCTCACCAAAGGAACAAAGGCCTCTGACAGCACGTCTGTCCCGGAGAAAGCCCCCTCTCCAGCCCTCGCTCCAATGCCAAACATCTTAGTTTTTCCACATTTGTCTCTGGTGCCTTTCGAACTGCCTTCCCCATGCTGTAGCCTGGAGGGTGTGAGTCCAAGTAAGTCTATGCGTGGGCCTTTTAAGAGGAGCTGCCAACCGCCTCAGTCTCCCTGAACCTCAGTTCCCACTGGTTTTACAGCCAGACGTGATGGGGAGTCTCTTCCTGGCACTGGAACCCTGAGCTGGGGGCCTGGTGTGGGATGGGGACCCCTCACTTCTCAGGGAGGACCTTCCCAGCAGAGATGTCCAGATTTTTATCCACCACATGTGGGTGAGGGACCAGCCTGTCCGCCTCCACCCTCCCACCAGTCTCCATGTGGCTTCTTTAATCATGTAGCTGTAGGACTTCCATTCAGCTCGCTGTCAGGCGGTTCTGAATGATGGTTGTTCTGTAGTTTAGTTGAACTTTGATGTGGTTGTGGGAGGACGCGATGTCACGTTTACCTACCCACCATCTTGACTGGAAGTCAAACTCTAAGTTTTTAGAACTTTTGCACCATGTGGCCCTGCTGCGTTAGCCTGGGCCCATCTCACTGAGCCCATACTCGTGAGCACTTTGCCAGTGGTTCTCTAAGTGTGGTCCTCTGACCAAGAGCAATGGCATCGCCAGGGAATTCAAATCCCTCCGCCACCTACTGAATCATAAACTCTGAGCAGGGGTGGGCGTGGGGGTCAGGAGGATGGGAAGATAGGGGTTAGAAAGGGCTGAAAATCCGTGTTTTCACAGGCACTCCGGGAGATCCGATCCACTGCCAACTATTGCTTGTCAATACTGCTTGACAACTACCCCCCCTCTGCGCCTTTCTCTTCTTTAACCACTCTACCCCATGCCTCAGCTGACTCCTGAAATGACAACAAAAGTTGAGACAAGTAAGTTCAAGTAAGAAGTTGGGAAGGGAGCACTGAAGACCGCAGAAGGCTTAGCTGGGCATTGAAAGCTGGTAGAATTGGACCAGGTAGAGAGCAGACAAGAGCATCGTTTAGACAGCAGAGGAGGAGCAGGAAAGGGACAAGGTATGATACAGGACAGGCAGCCGCCAGAGTGGCTGTAGGAGAGGTGGACCTCTCCCTGTAGATGGGTGACAGGCAGCAGGGGGAGTTTAGGGTCAGACTGAGGAGGGCCTGGATTCTAGGATTTGGTTTGACGGTAATGCTTTATTTAGTAGACAACAAGGAGGCATAGGAGATACTGAGCAAGGGAGTCCAAACAATGCAATATTTGGGGAGGAAAAAAGCAATAACACCAATTTGGTAGCTTTCTGTGTGGGCCCCTGAGCACCTACAGCCCCATGCATGCTCTCATTTTATGCTCGCAGGGACTCGTGAGGTGCGCGTGTGAGCCTCACTTCATAGAAGAAGAAACAGAAGCTTGTGGATGGTCGTACAGCTTTTTTTTCCCCTCCGTGTTTAACAATCTTTGCTTTAAATGTGAAAACCATTTGTAGGGCTTGGGACTAGTTCTTTTAAAACAAGAGGGAAAGAATGAAACCAAATGATCTTTTCACTTTTTCTTCAAAAGCTTTCAAGGCAAAGATAGGTCATAGGGTCATAAAAGACCTGCTTGGTCACTATTTCTGCCGATACCAGTCATTTTACGCCCACTCCATAATCTCAATTCACATTCCTGAAGGAAGATTTACAGTTCAGCTTTGCATACATAACCCTTTACAAATAAAGCACCAGCTTGCTTCTTATAATGCCAAACAAATCAAATCAAGAAACTATTTCAATATGAATTTGATAGACTTGGACTCAAACTCAGACAACCATGCTTCGGAACCCATGCTCTTAGCTGTGAGCACAGTGTTTCTCAAACTTTTCTGGACTGAGCTTTGGAGTTGGAAATTACTTCACGACTCAGGACGCACATACAAAAGTGCTAGGAAACAGTATTTAATTGTGTCATGTACTCTGATTTGTTCTTTTTTTGTGCTTTACTATTTCATTCTTTGAAAGTTTTTAGTTAATAGCTCACCAGATTGACTTCACATCTCACCAATGATTGGGTTACAGCCACATTTCAAGCATTTGAAAAACAATGCATGAGAAAATCAACCGATCCTACACTTGTTGGAGAAATTATGGGGCATCTATAAGATTGAAATTGCAGTAAGTGGGGGTGAGAGGAAAGACTGTTATATAACACTATGCAGCCCTGGTCGGTTTGGCTCAGCAGTTGGAACATCGGTCTGCAGACCAGAGAGTTCCGGGTTTGGTTCCCGCTAGGGGCACATACCAAAAAAACAAAGCAAAACAAAACAAACAAATAAAACACTATATAGCAGGTCCTCAAATAATATAATTTCATTCAAGGTAGTTTCATTATAACATTGTTTGAAATAGCAAAAATATAAGACAGGACAGATGGAATTTAAGCCCCTAATTGTTGGGAGCAGGTGAGAAGATAATGGGCAGGCATTTGGAAGAGAGAGAAAAGAGGGAGAGAAAGAGGAGAGAACTGAGGATACTAACCAGCCTTGAAAGACGTCAAGGAAAGGAGGAGGATAGTTTCAAGCCTTCAGAATAAGTAGAACTTAGAGGGGAAAAAGTCAGGGAAGGCACACCTACAAAACTCTCCAACAATCCCAGGCCCCGAGGGATTCAAGTCAGAACTGCGAAATCTCACTGTTATCTTCGTAAACTGGGTAATGACCGTTCTCACTGGAAGACGCTCCTGAGAAGCCAGAAGGAAATAATGCATGTATCGTGCTTTGCACTTAGTTGCTGTTCACCAGAGGTATAATGAGAACCACATAAATAATTTTAGCATTTCTAGTAGTCACATTTTAAAAAGGAAAAACAGGTGAAATTAATTTTAATATCTATTACTCAGTGCAATATATCTAAAATAATTTTATTTCAACATGTAATCCATATGAAAGTTATCAATGGGATATTTTACATTATTTTTTCATATTATATATTTAAAATCTAGTGTATATAACTATACTTACAGCACATCTCAAAAACATTTATTTAAAAAAATTAAAAATTTTCACAGTTGAGATACAATAATATTATATAAGTTTCAGGTGTACAACATAGTAATTAGACATTTATATAACTTATGAAGTGACCACTCCAATATAACACGTCTCAATTTTGATTAGCCACATTTTAGGGATTGAATTGCCACACATGGCTAGTGGCTGTTCTGGGGGACAGTGGGGACCCGCACATGAGAAATGTTTTGTAAGTAATATCATTGCTATAGTCTTCATCATGACGGTTATTCAGTGTTGAGTAACAGCATCGGGGGCTGTTTTGCAGGAGGGGTGGATGTGTGGATCAGCTGGGAGGGACATCTCGCTGTCCTGCCTCCCGGGGGCCTGCGTGCTGGGGCGTCAGTGCCGAGGCTTCAAGCCCGAAGGTCCTAGAGTGTGGACATCGGGACCCTTGGCGAGCGCAGACTATGGGAGTCTCAGTGTTTATAATAAAATCATTATACTTTTTGTTTATACTTTTTAAAATTATACTTTTGTTTCTGGTGTGAATTAATGATTTACTTATGATATTTAATAAAAACCAGACATCCCCTCCTCGGTTTACAAAAACCGTGCTATTCATCTTTTAATTCTGCTGAGGTTGACTTCTGCTGTGGGGTTCAGAGGGTGGGGTGGGGTTCAGCCTACAGGGTCGTGTGCCTACAGGGTCGTGCGCCTCAAAGTGTTGGCTTCTTGTTCAGGTGGGGCTCGGGCCGGTCCTGTTGAAGGTGGGATACGAGTCGGGCTGGATCGAGAAGCAGGAATGAATGCCTGTCGCCGTGCTTGCCCAGGCCCGGCAATGCGCCTGCGCAGCTGGGGCGGGCCTGAGAGATGCTGAGCGCTCACAGCAGGGTCTCATCCGTCCCTTCCAGCTCACAAGGTACCCACCACACAGAGTTGAAAACCGCGGCTCCGAGAAGCTAGACAGCTTGCTCAGTGCTGTTAGGGTTAAGCCTGCCCTCTCCCCAAGGTGTGTGCCCCAGAGTCAGTGCTGCTGACCACTTTGCATCCTGGCGCTTCCTCTCCTGGTCTTCCTGTCCAGAGCCTGCGTCTCCTCTGCACGGTTGGCTCCTAACTGGGAGGCGGACCACTGAGCCTGGTCCCACCAGGTTTCCAGGCTCTCAGGGAGGGGTGGGAGGAAGTGGTTCCAGCTTTCCTTATTCTGCCAAAGGCCAGCGGCATCTCTGTTAGGAGGACTGTGACAGCAAGAGCCACCCTCTGCCATTCTCAGGAGGTGGAGTCGGTCACTCACGATGCCCTGGCCACACTCTCCTCCCCTCGAATTCTTGAACTTTAAGTTCTTCCCAGTCTCAGGGCCTTTGAGCTAGCTCTCTTTCCCCAGGTGCCAGCTGAGAGTCTCCTCCTCCAAGTCGCCTGTCCTGACCCCCGGAGAAGCAGTTCTCCGCTACTGCATGCTGTTCGCTCCTGGCCAAGGACCACGCACCCATGTGTCAGTTTTCTTGCTGACTATCTGCCTCTGCAGAAGATAAGCTCTATACCGAGATAAAATGTCCAGTTGGCTTATTTGCAAACTCCCCACCTCCACCCCATGCTTAGCACTGTGCTTGGCCCCAAACAGACTCTCAGTAAACATTTCTTGCACAAACAAATGAACATGGAGATCATTCAAGTTTCATGCTCACTGGGTAAGCCTGGATAAATTCCTTAGCTCTCTGGGTCTCAGTTATCTCATCTGTGAAATGGTCTGGAGATGGCCTCTAAGCTTCCTTTTGGTTCTGAAATTCCACAGCTCTCTGATCTGACATTGGACACTGCCAAGCCCCACCCCATTCAGTTATTTTGCCTTTATCGCCAGAATACTTCTTTAGAAAAGGGGGTGGGAATGTTCTAGTAGAACCTTAATTCCCTATTTGAGCATTTGGGCAATTTTCCAATCCTTGTAATTGTGTTAGAAACCGGCAAAGTTAGCTGAGGTATTGATTCTGGAGTTTCGAGTCTCTGCTGGCGAGACCAAATCCACAGGCTGGCAGCTTGGTATTCCTTTTTCTTTTCATTCCTTTTTCTTTTTTTGTAATCTTTTGAGATTACAGGCCAGTCTCTGAATCAACAGTTCTTTCACTCTATAATAAAGTTGTATTTTTAAATTTTGCTTTTGACTTTAATTGCAGCCAGGCATGAAACGAGAGGGTGAGGGTGCCGTTCCAGCTGAGTGCACATTCAGAATCATTCAAACTCCACTTGGAGGAGGAGATGAAAATTAATAATGAGAACAAACCAGGCCTTTGGAACCAGGCTCCTCCTCCTCCTGTTTTTGTAAAAGGGGATTCTTCTCCTAACAGAGTAAATGAAAAAAACACCAGAGCGAACCAATTGAAGGAGATGCTAACCCAATTGAATCTTTTGGTCTACACAGACCCCAAAACAAGTAAAGACTGAACTATAGACGCAATAAAACCAGACAATTCAGTATTTATTCATTCATTCAACAAATGTTTATTGATCACCTATTCGGTGCCAAATTTTGGGCTAGGCATGGGGATAAAATAGTGAATAAGATAGATAAAATACTTATCCTAATACAATAGTACTTAGTATTAATGATAATAATAACACAGTGGAACCTCAATTCTCAAACTTAACTCACTCCAGAAGGCAGTTTGAGAAGTGATTTGTTTGAAAACTGAATCACTTTTTCCCTTCAGAAATAACGTAAATTGAATTAATCCATTCCAGACCCCCAAATGATTCCCTGTTTTAACCTTTCTCAGCTGCCTGTGATCATTGTTTTGTGAGAACTTGCACACCCTTAGCAACATCAGCACTCTTGGCGACGTCTTCATGTTTAAAATTGTGCTAATCATCAATTTTGCCATGCCATACTCAGTAGCCAGATCAGAAACATGAACACTTCTATCGTACTTTGCAATTATTTTCTTTTTAAGCTCTACCATTGTTCTCACAACTTTCCTTTTCACGTTGCTGCTATCACTAACCTTCTTAGGACTCATCGTGACTTACTGTACATATTTAATAATAATAAGCCGTAACAAAACAAAAAACCCACAAAAATATTCATAGCACAGTTCCCTGAGATGTTAACAATGCAAGATTTAGTGGTAAACTGACTCATACTGGCACATTCTCTCCTTTGTTTGTCACTTGAGAGATGCATGACTCATCATACAGGTATTAGCATGAAACGGTTGTCAGGTCAAGTACTGAAGTTTCCTTCAACAATCGAGACATTTTTTCCTGGTGAACAACTTGGGTTGAGAACTTAATTGTTTGAGATGGAAGACATTCAAGAAGCTAGTTTGACTGTAATAATTGTTATTCCTACTTACTATGTACTTGACACAATTTAAGTGCTTTTAATGAGTTTTCTCGTATAGTCCTCACAATATGTTTATGAAGCAGGCACTATTATGAGTCCAATTTTAGAGAAGGGGCACAAGGGAATGAAATGAGTTGTTCAGGATCACATGACTGGACAGAACAGCAGCAAAGGTGGCTCTGGGGGCTGAGCTCTTGAGCAATGGAGTTTAGAGTCTAGTGGAGCAGGTGGGTCACTAAATAGGGGTTCTAAGGTGACTTGAGAAGTGATAAGATAGGAGATGCAGAGAAAGGGCTGGCTGGAGAGGCAGAGGGAGGATTTGTGTTAGGCGGGTCATCTTAGCTGAGATCTAAAGGGTGAGAAAGAATAGCCAGGCAAAGATTATGGGCATTAAGAAAAGCTAAAACTATCTCAGATGAGAGAGAAGTGGAGGTGTGGGACAGGAGAGGAATGGAAGGGGAGCTGGCAGGGTGGCCGGGAGGCCAGGTCATGAAGGGTGTGGGAATTCATGCTAAGACCTTCGTGTCCTGGTGGAAATGGGAAAACCCTGGAGTAGCAGCATCAGATTCATGTCTTGGAAAGGTCATGTCTAATTGCTCAGTGCACAGAATGGACTGGAGGGTTGGAAGCAGGGATGAATTAGTCCAGAGGAGAGGTGATGGTGTCTGACTTGAGGCTGGGGGCAGTGGTGAAACAGAGTAGTTTATTGGTTTGATAGTATTTAAAATGAAGAAATTACAAGACTGGGTGATAATTAAAATCTCCATTCTTCAAATCAGGCAGGAGACTTAACAGCTTTGGCTGCCCATGATAACTGATAACTCTCGCCTGTACTGTGCAGACAGGGTTACATATGCAAATCCTGGGGAGCCCTCTGCCCTGCGAGCTCATCTTTTCTCAAAGGCCCAACAGAGCTGGTGTGAAGAACATAGTTACATCTGTGTTATGGACTTTGACATTGTTCTTTATTCTGTTTTTAACATCCTTCATGTGAATTCCTCTGCTAATTTATAACCAGGATCTAGTGTTTTTTCCTTTTAGCTGGTGTTTGAAAGTGACTTAATTCACGATATTCTACTTTTTCCTTGGATATTGAGAGGATCAGGGTGAATTTTTATACTCATAATAAATATAAGCCTAGGGGCTTGTTTTCCCCTTTTAAAATTTAATTTCTATCATTTTATACATGTGTCTTTTTTAGAGTCATAAATGGCCTCCAATACTATTGGGAAGAAGTGGTGTTTAAGATAATAAATACAAGTTGCCCATCCGAGAGTTGAGGTCACAAGGTCTAGCTTCTAAACCAACTCTTCCTTCACTTGTTACAGGTCCTGAGGTTCCCCCAATGAACCCACTCTTTTGTGTTAGTCTAGCATCTTCACAAGACCATTGAGAAGCACACATATACTGCTTTAGAGGGTAACTTTCCTGTACTTATTCGTAAGTCAGATGCAATTAATTTATTGAATGTACCCAGTGGTATGGTTCAGTGGTTGAGCGTTGACCCATGGAAGAAGAGGTTACTGATTCGATTCCTGGTCAGGGCACATGCTTGGGTTTTGGGTTCAATCTCCAGTGGGGGGTGTGCATTAGGCAGCCAATTGATATTTCTCACATTGATGTTTCTATCTCTCACTCCTTCTCTCTTCCTCCCTCTCTAAAAAAATCAACAACAACAACAACAAAAAAACCTTAGCAGGGTGTAAGACTTGGAAGGGATGGGAAATAGAACAGGGAGGTTTTGGTGGTGACTTGGAAGCTAGGGATACTTTGGAGGCTGGAGTGTTGTGAAGGAGCCTCAGGACAAACCTCAGTGGGAGGCCATGGAAGTCCTGGCCAGGTCACCTGAAGGAGGACAAGCATCACTGAGGAGAAGTGGAAAGTCAGAAATCTGGCCCAAGGAAAGCGGGCTCAAGTGTGCCATTCAGCTGTGTTCCTTTCATTGTGTTGATGTGGCGACCAAGCTCCACTGTTGACTTGAATAACAAACTCAAAGTCCAACAATTAGGTACTTGCCCAAGTGGACTGACGTTTAAAGGCTTGGAAAGAGATTCCCACTTCCTCTTGTCCAAATATTTTTATTATGTTTCCAACATTGGTGGTTCATTCATTATATCAAGGCATTACCATTTAAGGAGTCTCTGCCAGAATGTGAATCCCCCTTAGAGCCATAACACAACAAGCATGAAGTCACAGCCCCAAAGGCCTCTGAGTTGAAAGAGATCTTGGAGATAATTGATGGCAGCCCTCATGTGTGTGATACCTGGGGAATCTTAATCACAAGGAGGTTAATCTAATCATATCAAAGTCACCTGGGTTAGAATGCAGGTAGGTGTCTGGCCACTCGTAGAAGCTCTTTCCATATCACGTGATTAGAGGCCAGTTTACATCTAATTCTTTTTTAAGGTAACAGCGAAATATAAGGAAACTTGAGATCCAGGGTGAGCAGGTTTTGACATGAAAAGAGATAAGAGATACCAATAGTAATTATGTGGAATTGGTTATGGAGACCTGTGCCATTTTTGTGAAGGATGTTATGTCTGTGGAGAATTGTCCTTTATCTACCCCACATGATTCTGGTGGGATCGTGAGTTACAAAGTCTAGGTCATCCCACCCTCCCAGCCTGTGTGTACAGGAGAAGGCACTAAGCCTGGTCAGTCGGAGTTCTCGGTGCCTATTTTGTAGGAAGTGGGTACAAGCAAGAGTTGGGTTCCAGATTCAGTCAGAGCCCCTCCATGAAATGGGATATATGGAAGTCTCACTCCTTCTGTAAAGACTATTTGGCCTAAAACTGTAAGAGGCCATCTCTCTCATGACACTTGAGAGAGCCCACCTAGTATGAAGCCAACACGTCAGAAAGCAGAACCCAAAACAAGAAAAGCAAGAACGCAAAGAACATAGGGCGAGGAGAAGGAAGGAGAAGCAGATTGAGAAAGAGATTAAGAGATTGAGACAGAGAATACAAGAGCAAGCATCTGGAAGAAATAATTTGAGTAACTGGATCCAGCTATGCCTGAAGCCAGATTCAGTCCAGGACTTCTCAGTTTATGGGAGCCAGTAAGTACATTTTATTTTTTCTGTTTAAACTAGTTCAAGTTGAGGTTCTCTTACTTTTAACTGTAAAAATCCTGTTTATAATAAGCTTTCTATATAAATCATCCCACTTGATTTTCTCAAGTACCCTGTGCGATAGATATTATTAGGATCACCGTTTTATGAAGGTGGAAATTGAGGCTCAGGGATGTTTAGTGATTGGCTTAAGGTTATGGAGCTTTATGAAAGCAGCTTGTGTTACTCTTTATTAGACCCTTTCTTTTTAATCTTGTGAAATCCTTGCTGTTCAAGGATTTAGGCTGAGAAGCCTGGACAGCAGCTTTTCCTTTGGTGGCATGGTGAGGGGCTAGCTGTTCTGGCTAACTGTCCTTCCTAACCTGGCGTGCTCACGCATCACTAGCTAAGATAAAGCTAAGTAGGTAAGTACACTTGGCCATGTGGAGCGGATTCTTGGATTGCTGAGTTTGGCACGGTCTGCTCACTGACAGTCATGGTCCCAGCTCGCTGTGGGCCAGGCTGGCCACTGTCCCCAGCAGAGCACCACACCGAGGGCAGGCGCAGCCCCGAGCCACCTCCTTTGAGGTCAGCGTGTGGTGCGGCGGAAGCCTGCGGTCAGCATGTGGCAACTCAAATAATAGGCTCCGCCGGTGTGGGAAAGCCTCAGCCCAGCAGGAGGAAGCAGCTCGCCAGAACTGTCTGCCACGACCTCGGGGCATGCTGGCCGCTGCAGCTGGGTCCGAGTCGCCCGAGTTCCCCCATGCCTGTACCCCGGGGAGCGGGGGAAAGACAGGTGGGCCGTGACAAAGGAGAGTCCCTATAAACACAGGCCGAAAGGCCCCACTCTCCGCCCGGTGTGTTTCCCCAGCACTGGGGCTGGACGAGGACACACAGACACATCCTGCTGGGGCTCCTTCCATCCACCGCTCGGAGAAGAGCCAAGCCCTGCACCTCCCAGTGAAGACACCGGCGTGAGGGGTGTGACTGGCTTGTGTTTGGACCAGTTCCTGGGATAACTTGGTGCGGCCTCTTTTCTTCCATGTTCCTGGGAGCCATATGGTCCAGCAGCACAGGAAGAAAAGCCTGGGAGTTACCCTTCTCCGACTCGAGCCTCTGATGTCTTTTTCCTGAATGCGTTTCAGCTTTACTCTTCTGATTCTTTCTCTCCCATCTGGTTTCTATCTGACCCAAGCAGCTGTTTTTTCCATTTAAAGTAACACACTTACCTCTTTCTTCTTTACATGACTTGTTTTCAGTTTTGAAATGCTTTTTCATATGGACTGAAACAGATTGTCCCCCCCCCCCCCCGCCTTCTTTAAGAAAAGAAGTACCTGCATTTTGATTTGGGTACGTGCAGATTCTTTAAGCAGACCTACAAGAACAATAGCAAGAGTGTCTTTGCTCCCTAGGCTGGGATGCCATCCACACATCCACAATCACTGTGCTCTGCGCACAGAAAGACTTCAAGCTATGACTAATATTAGCAAAGCACAGTCTATGTAACATGGTCAGTTGTGTGTCATAAATATTTATAGAGACCATAGGAACCTGTCTCATAACTCAGAGATGTGCCTAGTAAGAGTTGAGCAGTAGCTGAACATTTTGGGGAAATAAAGAATAGATGAACTTTTATCCAAATGACAACCCCCAACCCCCCACCCATCCCTGCTCTAGATTTGAAGGGTAGTTGAGAAAGCAGAGCCCTAGAACTTTCTCTGCCGACTGAAGAGGGGGTAAAACACTTTGCCGTCAATGATGAAAGAACTGATTCCCATTTTAAGTAAGGTGTACACTGTCCAGCCACATTGTAGGGAACAGAATACAGAGGACATCTGAAGAAGGCTGACTTCAATATTCAAGACGGTGTCTGATGAAATGAGACGCAGGGACAGAAGGAGAGCCAAATGCTGACGCCCCCACTGTGGGCTTGCGACCTTTGTCCCCAGACTGCCCTTCCTTCTCAGGGTGTCTGCACCTGCTGTTCCCTTCACGGGCAACACTCTTCCCCCGTGTTGCATGGTGGTTCCTTCAGGTCTCTGCTTTGATGGCAGCCTCCTCAGAGAGGCCATGTGCCTTGTTTGTTTCCTTCATTGCGCTGAGCACCAGTTCCTGTATGTCTTTTTCTTCTGTTTTCTGTTTCATCCTCTGTAAGTCTTCATAATGGCTGTAGTCCTCTTTTCCCATTTATTTACTTATTTTTAACTAATAGACTATTTTTTGAGCAGCTTTGAGTTTACAGAAAAATTGAATGGAAAGTACAGAGAGTTCCCTCCCACATACCCTACACACCATTATGCCTACCACCCCCAATTCCCCTCTTATTAACATCTTGCATTAGAGTGGTACATCTATTACAATTGATGAACCAATGCTGACACATTATTAACTCAAGTTCAGAGTTACATGAGGGTTCACTTTTGGAGTTGTACATTGTATGGGTTTTGTCAAGTACTTAATGGCACGTTTCCACCATTACGGTGTCATACAGAAGAGTCTCACTGCCCCGGAATCTCCTGTGCGCCCCTCTTCATCTCTCCCTCCCCGGAACACCTGGCAACTGCTGATCGATTTACTGTCTCCATAGGTCTGCCTTTTTCAGGGTGTCATACAGGTGGAATCATAAAATATTTAGCCTTTTCAGACTGGCTTCTTCTACTTAGCAATTCTTACCCAACCTGATTTTTAACCATTGTATTCCTTAGTCCCTGATGTAAGGCGTGCCCAGTAAGTATTATAGAATGAACAGATGAATGAGCCTTGAGGTGTCCTAATATGTAAAATGAGTCAGCTTTATAGAGTTGTGAGGATTTGCAAAGGTAACACATGGAAAGGGCTTGCCAAGAGTATGGTCCCTGGTAAGCTCAAAAGTGGTGGTTGCTATTTTTAATATTCTAGGGCCATACCCCAGGTCTTGGTGATGCTGGTGTGAGGATGGGTAGCATTAACCTCTCTAGCTCAGAAGAGGGGCCCTTGAGGTATCTTGGTGAACTGTTGATACAATGTCTCTGGTCATTATTTTTCAGTGCAAAATATTTCCACTATTTGCAATTATTCTGAGAGATGCTTCTCTCAGAATGATTCTGGGGCTCTGCCTTTGAAAGGTTCTTATTTCTTTTCTCCTACATGCTGTTTAGGAACCCCAGCTTTTCTTAAGGTCAATCTTCACAGTGGTTTTAGTCCCACTTGCTTTTGCCATGGCATGGACATTCTGATGGCTTTCCCAGTGGGGCCTGGATAGGGCTGGCCTGGTTGTCAAGGTGTGCTCTGCACATGTGAAGTCTCTATATTCTTAAACTCTTCAGTCTTCTGAAAATTCCAGGTTGCTGAAACAAACTCTGAAATATGAAACATTCAAAGCATTTCACAAGAGCTCCTGTCTTTGGGTTATTTAAAATGCTTTGGGAAAAGGAACATTTCTTTGGTCCTTTTAGGCCAAGATAGAAATTGTGTCTTCAATTACTGAGCTTTGCCTGATGCTATACATCTGGGTACTTGGGCTGGCCAGGTGACTTTTGCATGTGTGCGCTAGCTTTTCCTGGTGTGTTCGAGTCATTGTTTTACGCAAACAAAGTGCAACTTTTTAGATTTTTTTTTTATCCTCACCCGAGGACATTATTTTTTTATTTTTAATTAATTAATTTTTGTTACAGATGTTTCTCCTATTTCCCCCACTGATTCCCCCTTCCCACTCCCTCCCTGCCCTTTCCCCAGTTTGTTGTCCATGTCCACTGTTCATGCATACATGCATATAAGTTCTGTGGTTTATCTCTCCCCCACCACCCCCTCTTCAGGGGATTGTCAGTCTGTACTCCACTTCCACATCGCTGGGACCACCCCGTTCCTCAGACTGTTATGTTCATTATATTCCCCAAATAAGTGAGATCATATGAAACTTCTCTTTCTCTGTTAGGCTTGTTTCACTTAGGATGATACTTTCCAGGTCCCTCCACGTAGTTTCAAAGGATAAGAGATCTTTCTTTCTTACAGCTGCGTAGTACTCCATTGTGTATATGTATGACTGCTTTTCAATCCATTCGTCTACTGATGGACACTTGGGCTGTCTCCAGATGTTAGCTATTGTAAATAGTGCTGCTACAAACATGGTGGTACATATATTCTTTCTGATTGGTGTTTTAGGCTTCTTAGGGTATATTCCTAGAAGTGGGATCACTGGGTCAAATGGAAGTTCAAGTTTTAATTTTTTGAGGTAACATCATATTGTTTTCCATAGTGGATGCACCAGTCTGCATTCCCACCAGCAGTGTACTAGAGTCCCCTTTTCTCCACACCCTCGCCAACACTTGTTGCTTGATGATTTGTTGATGGCGGCCATTCTGACAGGTGTGAGGTGATACCTCATTGTTGTTTTAATTTGCATGTCTCTGATGATTAGTGATGATGAGCATTTCTTCATATGTCTCTTAGCCATTTGTATGTCCTGTTTGAAGAGGTGTCTATTTAGTTCCTCTGCCCATTTTTTAATTGGATTCTTTGTCTTCCTTTTGTTGAGTTGTATGAGCATTCTATATGTATTGGAAATTAACCCCTTATGTGATATATCATTGGCAATTATGCTGTCCCATACAGTGGGTAGCCTTTCCGTTTTGATGATTGTATTTTTCTCTGTGCAGAAGCTTTTGAGTTTGATGTAGTCCCATGTGTTCATTTTCTCCTTTGTTTCTGTTGCCTTAGGTGATGTGTCAGTGAAAATTTTGCTGCGTATGATGTCTGAAATTTTGTTGCCTACAGTCTCTTCTAGGATTTTTACGGATTCATGAGTTACATTTAAGTCTTTTATCCATTTTGAGTTTATTCTCGTGTAGGGTGTAAGTTGATGGTCTACTTTCATTTTTCTGCAAGTAGCTGTCCAGTTTTCCCAGCACCATTTATTAAAGAGGCTGTCCTTACTCCACTGTATGCTCTTGCCACCTCTGTCAAATATTAATTGAGCATATTGCCTTGGGTCCATTTCTGGGTTCTCTGTTCTTTTCCACTGGTCTATATGCCTGTTCTTGTGCCAATACCAGGCTGTTTTGATTACAGGGGCTTTGTAGTGTAACCTGAAATCTGGTATTGTGATCCCTCCAACTTTGTTCTTCCTTTTCAAGATTGCTGTGGCTATTCGAGGCCTTTTTTGGTTCCATATGAAGTTTTGAAATAATTGTTCTAATTCTGTGAAGTATGCTGTTGGTATTTTGACGGGGATTGTGTTGAATCTATAGATTGCTTTGGGTAATATGGACATTTTAATGACGTTAATTCTGCCAATCCATGAACAGGTATGTGCTTCCACTTTTTTATATCTTCCTCTATTTCTTTTTTCAATGACCTGTAGTTTTCTGGGAATAGGTCCTTTATTTCTTTGGTTAAGTTTATTCCTAGGTATCTTAATTTTTTTGCCGCAATGGTAAATGGGATTGTTTGCTTAGTTTCTCTTTCTGTGAGTTCATCATTGGTGTATAAGAATACCATCGATTTCTTGACATTAATTTTATATCCTGCTACTTTGCCAAATTCATTTATTAAGTCTAGTAAACTTTTGATGGCGTCTTTGGGGTTTTCTATGTATAGTATCATGTCATCTGCAAATAATGACAATTTCACTTCCTCCTTTCCAATTTGGATCCCTTTTATTTTTTCTTCCTGTGTGGTTGCTGTGGCTAAGACTTCCAGTACAATGTTAAATAGGAGTGGCGAAAGTGGGCATCCTTGCCTTGTTCTTGTTCTTAAGGGAAATGCTTATAGTTTTTGCACATTGAGTATGATGTTGGCTGTAGGTCTTTCATATATGGCCTTTATTATGTCTAGATATGATCCCTCTATTCCCACACTGCTAAGCGTTTTTATCAGAAATGGATGCTGGATTTTGTCGAAAGCTTTTTCAGCATCTATTGATATTATCATGTGGTTTTTATTTTTCATTTTATTTATGTGGTGTATCAGATTTATGGATTTGCGAATATTGTACCAGTCTTGCATCCCTGGGACGAATCCCACTTGGTCATGGTGGATTATTTTTTTGGTGTATTGCTGGATCCGATTTGCTAGTATTTTGTTCAGGATTTTGGCATCTATGTTCATCAGGGATATTGGCCTGTAGTTTTCTTTCTTTGTTGTGTCTTTTTCTGATTTTGGAATTAGAATTATGCTGGCCTCATAAAACAAGTTTGGAAGTCTTCCTTCTTCTTGAATTTTTTGAAATAGTTTGAGGAGAATGGGTATTAGTTCTTCTTTGAATGTTCGTTAAAACTCCCCCGTGAAGCCATCCGGTCCTGGGCTTTTGTTTGCTGGGAGAGTCTTGATTACATGTTCAATTTCTTCTGTTGTTATTCGTCTGTTCAAGTTTTCTATCTCTTCTTGATCCAGTTTTGGGAGACTATGTGTTTCTAGAAATTTGCCCATTTCGCTTAGATTGTCTAATTTGTTGCCCTATAATTGTTTATAGTAGTTGTTAACGATCTTTTGTATTTCTGTGGTGTCAGTTGTTACTTCTCTTTCATTTCTGATTTTGTGTATTTGGGTTTGTTCTCTTTGTTTCTTGGTGAGTCTAGCTAAGGGTCCATCAATCTTGTTTATCTTTTCGAAAAACCAGCTCTTTGTTTTATTGATCCTTTAATTGTTTTTTTGGTCTCTATGCCGAGGACATTTTTTTATTTTTTGTTCAGATAGAGCAGGAGGGAGAGAGAGAGAGAGATAGATAGAGAGAGAGAGACAGAGAGAGAGAGACAGAGAGAGACATTGACGTGAAAGGGACACATTGAGTGGCTGCCGGGGACAAACTGCAACCGAGGTACGTGCCCCTAGCGGGAACCGAACCCAGGTCTCTCTGGACCACAGGCCGACGCTGTAACCTCTGAGCAAAACTGGCCAGGGCTAACTTTTTAGATTTTAAAAAATGGCTTGGGCCAGAATTGTCATTTTAATTGGAGAAAAAAAAATCCATCATTTTGCTCTGGAAAGAAGAAAGTGTAGTATCAAAATTAACGGTGAAAAATTATAAAACAAGTTTTCTTTATGGAACAATCTTATAATCTTTAAAGTCTATTGGTTCTAATAATTTAAAATCCTGGTTGTAGTTTTGCAGTTTTAAACATAAATGAGATTTCTTCTTGGGACTCAGTCTGTTTGAAGGCCAGATGAAAGTCAAAGGTGACACCAGCTGTGGCTTAAAGCAGGGGTTGTCAACACTATTGCGTGGAGGACCATAGGATACTAGGTGCTTACTGAAAATGCTCCCACCTCCCCCCAAATCTGATGTAATTGTCTGGGGTGTGAGATGAGGTCAACAAGTCTTCATGCCTATGGGACCCAGAAATGTACTGGATTAGTGTTATTTAAACTATTATTATACAACACAATTCTAAGAGCTTTGTATGTACTCACAACAACCCTAGAAGATGGGTACCTTCATAATCCTCATTTCGTAGGGGAGGAAACTGAGGCAAAGAAATTATGCAGCTCCCCCAAGGTCATACAGACCCAGCTGGCTACAGCAGAGCTGGGGTTCAAACTCTGCCAGTCTGGTGCCAGAATCCACACTTTTATCCACTTTGTTGCACAGCCTTTCGTGGTCATCATTGTTCCTTACCTTAGGACTGGATAATGGATTCCCCCCACTTTTTGCATGAATGAAAGTTTGCATCTATCTGTGCAACTAGTCAGCCATGTTGAATAAAGCAGTCTGTTGATTCTATCAAGATAACCAGGCATGTATAAAATGGGTCATATAGACCTAGAACCACTTAAAAAGACATGAACATACTCCTCAGGGTGGCAATAATACGTGTTGGTGAAGATGTGGAGAAACTGGAACCCTGGTGCACTGCTGGTGGGAATGTAAAATGATGCAGCCGCGATGGAAACAGCTTGGCAGTTCCTCAGTACATCCGACATAGAATTGCCGTATGATCCAGCAATTTCACTCCTAGGTGTGTATTCAAAAGAATTGAAAGCAGGGAAAACACATTGCAGCAGCTTTATTCACAATTGCGGATAGGTGGAAACAACTCAAACGTGCACCTGTGGCTGAACAGATGAACTAAAGGTGGTATACCTAAACAATGGAATATTATTCAACAAATGAAAAAGAAAATCCTGACTCATGCTGAACATGAATGAACTTTGGAGACATATGCTGAGTTAGATAATCCAGGCACAAAAGGACAAATATTGTATGATCCCACTGACACGCGGTATCTAGAATAGGCAAATTCAGGGAGACGAAAAGAGGAGAGGTTATCAGGACCGTGGGCAGGCGGGAGGATAGTGAGAAATTATTGTTAAGTAGGTATGGAATTTCTGTAGGGGATGATGAAAAAGTTCTGGAAATATAGACAGTGGTGACGTTTGCTCACATTGTGAATGTGCTCACTGCCACTGTACACTAAAGTGTACACTTAAAAATGGCTAAATTTTATGTATGTATACTTTACCACAATAAAAAAAGAAAAGAAAAGAAAAGGAAGAAAGAAGTGGAAAAGGGAGATTATCAGTCAAATGAGAAGAGATAGTGAGGCAAAGGGACTTTGGACTTGATTCACATTCTTACCTCAGCTCTTGGCATTTTATCCAGATAATTGTCTCATTGTTATCTATTTCAATGTGCATGTAGACACAGTTGGAGTAACTTCAGAGAGATGTCACTGAAATCCATCAAATGTTTATGTTCTCATGTAGAATAAAAGTGATATTAATGTTAAAAAACATAAAAACTACTTTAAAAGACTGAACTTTTAACAAGTCCTAAGCAATAGAATACATTAAGGTGAAGAAAGTCCCTCTGATTCTTGTACTGGGTGGTTACTACAGTGTTGCTATGACTGTGGTGGGCATTATAATGGCTCATTCATAATATGGGCACCTCAGTTATTGGCTCCACCCAGCATGTGTTATTAGAAACATAATATACAATCTTGATCTCCAAAGTGATGAATCCTTGCTAATTAAACTGAAAGGGCAACTTGTAGATTCTATCCAGGTAGGGGTTGTGGTTTGAAAGAAGACAAACATTACATAAAGTAGAGTTTGTCATTCAATCTTATAGAGCAGCAGCTCTCAACCTGTGTGTCGTGACCTCTTTGGGGGTCAGACGACCCTTTCACAGGGATCGCCTAAGACCTAACAGTAGCAAAATTACAATTAAGAAGTAGCAACAAAAATAATTTTATGGTTGGGGGTCACCACAACATGAGGAGCTGTATTAGAGGGTCGCGGTATCAGGAAGGTGGAGAGCCACTGCTGTAGAGGATGAGTCAAGAGCTCAGTTCAACATACGCAGCCAGATATGGACACCGAAGAATTAATTTGGACCAAGCAGCAGATTTTACTGTGCATGATGACCAAACTCATCACAAACCATGATATTCAGAAGACAGACTTCATGACTCAGGAATGAAGGAGTGGCCGCTGGTTGACAAAGGGAATGATCCCACTTGAGAAAGATAAAAATTATGTCCTGGTAAGACTATTGTGAGGGGTAATAAAGCTTGTGGTGAATTCTGGTAAGTATGTTCTAGTACATGGTAGATAAATAAACTCATAGTGTCTCTACCCTCTTACACAGGATGCTTACAGAGTCTGCTTCAATAATCAGTAGAAGAAGCAGTGTGTTAATCTCTGAGTCAGTCCATGACTTCTCAATGCTAGTGTCCACATTGAGACAGCTAGTATCTACCAATCAATAGCACTGCAGAGAAAAAATAATGAGAACAGCTAATCAGTATAATTTAGGAAACCCTTCCCCCTAAAAACAACAACAACAACAACTATATAAGTGTGAGTTACTTTATTTGGTTAATTAAATGAATAACCCAAAAGCTATTACTTTTGCTCTATAGTTGTGCCTGTGGTCTCTGTTCAAGATACCAGGACAGTGAAATTTTGTTCATTTCTCAAATCGCTCAAACTAGTCATAGCACTCTAACCACCCCCTAATGCAAGCCCCCCTCAACTTTCACCTGAGCTACTGTAGCAGCCTCCGAGTTGGTCTCCCCAAGTCCAAGCTTGTGCCCCTTGTCTCCAGTCCCCAAACAGTGATCTCTTTAAAATGGAGATCTTGTCATTTCACTTCCTTGCTTAAAACCATCAAATAGCATCCTATTCATTGTTCTTATGAAGCTTAAAATATTGACTAGGCCCTGCTGGACTGAGCCCCGCCCTAGCATTTGGTGCTGGGTCCTACCCCAGACTCTCTGTACCTCACTCCCCACTCCTTCGTCCTCACTGCAGCACTCACCCAGCCTTCCTCCTGTTCCCCGTACTCACCTGACCCATCCCAGCCAGAGCCTTTGCCAATGCCAGTCCGTCTTCCCGGAATGTCTTTGCCATTAGTTTTGACTTGGCTAACTCTTACTTCACACCCACACTTCACACACTTTCTCAGAGAGGCCTTTTTGTGCACCCCGTGCCATTTAGATCTTTGTGCGCGCGCTCTCTCTCTCTCAGATCCCTTCCTCACTAGAGCACTTATTATAGTTGGCAACTATATTTGTATTTGAGTCATCACTGAAATGACCCGCTGCACCATAAGCACTCAAGGGGCAATGTGTATCTTATTTATTAATGCATGCTCAGCATCTAGCAGGTGGGCAACCTGGTACATAGCAGTTCCTCAATAAATGTTGAATGAGAAATATTTAACCGTAACATGTTTACTGCAGCCAGAAAGAAGATGTAGGTGGAGACATCTTGTAAACACACCACATGCATTTTTGAGGACTCTGGATCAGTTTTATTAGTACCTAGACACCTCATTAAATTCTAAAATTGTGACAATGAGGGGAAATAAGATTAATCATTTAACCTTAATTTATATTTAGTTTGACTTTCCCCAAACAGATGGGGAACTTTGCCAGCCGTGTAAATAGATTTATAAAATTTGCACAGTCAGAATGCAACAAAGCAATTCCTTCATTTCTCCCCTTTCCTACTTTTACTATTCCTCAGCTCCTCGTGACCAGGAGTCAGTGCAGCGCTGGGCAGCAGGAGGTGTGCCAGTGCAGTGAGGCCGAGCAACAAGTGACCCGGAATCCCTCTGAGCCCACCAGAGCCGCGTTCTCAGGAGAGTCCGCGCAGGCGCGCAGCAGGGGAGGGGGCCTGTCCCCTCCCCAGCTTCGTGTGCTTGGACCCACCTTGAGCAGGGCAGCCAGAGCGATTCTGAAAGAAATGATCCACTTCATCCTAACAGTCTCCAAGAGGGAGAAATGCCTCAACCTCCACAGGGGTGAGGTAAAGATTAAACCAGATAACCCACGGGAAGGATTCAGCAAAGTGCTCAATCACTCTGCTGGAGGACTCGTCTTCGGCGAGGCCCGAGAGCTGCGTTCGGGTGCTGAGTGTGGGAAGCTGTACTGATCGGCTTAGAGCTCTTGTGGCCAAAAAGTTTTTGATAAATCAAGTCTAAATTCCCCTCTCTATTATTCAACAGTCTTTTGTGTCTCTTACTATGCCCTCTGCTTTTCTTGAAATATGAAATTAGCAAGTAATTCGTAACTATTTCATTATGACTGCGTCAAAGTGAGTTGGGTGAATTGTCAGATCCCAGCCATCAGCCAAGCAGCTGGCCCAGATGCCCCTCCCTTCCATCCCGCCCTCCTGCAGGAGTAATTGCATCAATTCCACACTTCGTTTTGCATGCATCCCAGAGTCTCAGCTGTGCAAAAAGGGATGTCCTTTAATGGTTTCCTTTGAATGACTTTCCATCTAGGGAGGAAGAGGGCCCCTCTTGTTCTAATACAAAGGAACCATCCATCCACTAAGACCTTTCTTCTCCGTTAAGTATCTCTTGAATTTCAAAGGAGGACTTGGAATTTCTCAGTCCCGGTCTTAAAGGCAGCTCCAGAACCGCAGCTGATTTATTTGTCCCTTTAAGACCAGAACACACTACAGGCAATGACATCGCTGCTCTTATTTTTCTTGGGTTCAAAACACGACCAGATCCCAACCTGCCAAAGCTTACCATGTCACAGGAACCAAGCAGTTTACGGTACTCAGCTCAAGAATACACTTTCCTTCCAAACAAGGGTATGGCTACCAGTGGCAACAGCTGTATTTTGCTAGTCAATCCTCATGTTAAAGATTTACAGTTCTGAGTTCTGTCACTGGTTTGCCAACTGTCCCTCTTCCTGGAGCTGCCCAGTTGTTTCTCCGGGGCCTTGAAGTGGTTTCTTAACTATTTCAACTCCCCCTGAATGACAATGCATCCTTAGAGTCAGGCTGAAGAATGGAATTCCCTGTTTATATCCACAAGACTTCTCTCGCTCTCCTTCTTTTAAACATGTGCAGAGTCACCACAGAAACTGGAACCAGATGAAAAGAAGTGCTGGCTTTTAAGGCGAGTTTGAAAAATGCGAAGCTGGGAGCGGCTTCGCGCTCTCCCTGTCCCCTCCGCGCGGTGTGATTCATTTGCTCTAATCCATCACCGATTCATCATGCCCTTCCGGCAGAACCTTCAAAGCCAGCCCCACAGCTGCTTTTGCCATTTATCAGTGGGAAATAAAAGAGAAAGAGGGAAAGTAAGGAAAACACATCACCACGTTCCAGGGCCTGGGATAATGGGTGTGAAAAAAGGGTGGGGGGTAAGCTTATCTAATGAAACCCAGAGCCTTCCTCGGACGGAGTTCCTGAACAAAGGATTAAACCGAGAGCAAGACCAGCAGCCGGGCTGCAATGAAGTTGCAGGGATGAAGCCCGATGAAAACAAAAGGTTTAGTGGGAAACTACAGGAATGTGTACAGAATGATAGCCACTCTAGAGCACTTGAATGCCTACAAATATGGTAGAAATGTGTTCTCTGTGCCCAGTCTCTTGGCTTTCAGCTGTGCAATACAGGCCTCGGGGGTGGGAAGCAAACATGTGACCTCAGTGCCCCTCCTGGGAGATGGCAGGCCTGGTCGTTCACAGTCCCCATGTTCATCAGAGGTCTTGAAGTCACCTGTCATTTAAACATGCTGATGTGGGGCTCAGTCTTGAACGGATGATGTACCAAGTTTTGCTGTCAGACGTGAGGATCCAAAAAGCAAGGGCCTTGACTCAGTGATTTCACTTCAAGGAGTTCAGACTGTCAATTTATAATCCGTGGGAAACGCCACATGGAGGGGTGACTCTCTCTGTGACAGCGGAAAGTAGAAGCAGTCTGAATCTTCATAGATAATAACATACTATGTACTTATTAAGAAGAATGAGGAGGGTATATGAATGGTGGGAATGCCACGGGATACATTCCACACTGTGGGAATACTCAGCGATAAAAAGAAAAGAACTACAGGTACTTGCACCAAAATGAGCGAACCTCAAAAACAACAGTATAGGCCAGCTGGTGTGGCTCAGTGGCTGAGCGTCGACCCATGCTCCAAGAGATCGCTGGTTCAATTCCCGGTCAGGACACATGCCCAGGTTGTGGGCCCAATCCCCAGTGTAGGAGGTGGCCAATCAATGTTCTCTCTCATTGATGTTTCTATCTTTCTCTCACTCTCCCTTCCTTTCTCTCTAAAACCAATTAAAGAAAAAAAAATAAAGTTTTTAAATGCTGATTCCCATATATTAAAGATTCTTAAAAACAAAAACAGCAACAGTACATGCTGTATGATTCCATTTATAGGAAGTTTTTAGAATGGGCAAAGCTATTTTATGGAAGAATAAGATCAGTAGTTGTCTCTGAGGATGTCAAAGTCAGAATTGATTAGCAAAGGGCATGAGGGAAGTTTCTAGGGTGATGTTAATATTCTGTATCTTGACAGAAGTTTGGGTTATGCAAATGTATTCTTTTGTCAAAACTCAGTGAATGTGTACCTACAATTTGTGCATTTGTTGAAGCTCAAAATATGTACTTAAGATCTGTGTATTTTATTATATGTATATTTTACATAAAAAGAAAAATAATAGATAAATATTGAACTCTAGCTAATGATACACTTGTTGAAGTATTCAGGTGAAAGTGTATTGATATCTTCAATTTACCTGGAAATACATCACAAATAATACAGTGTGATTGATGGATGGCAGGGTGGCGATGGGCGGACATCTCTTAATAAATGTTGATGGTGAACCCTAGCAGCAGAGTGTTCACAGGTATTTACATGAAAACGACTGAAACTTTTTATTTACAATGCTCATAAAGTATCAGGGGGATAAAAAGGACAAAGACGATTTTCATGTCCTGACATGGACTTAACTCCAGTTTTATTGTTAAGTGAAAAAGTAACGGTATTGACAGAATGCTGCCAATAGAAAAAAGAATGAATTGTGTGAGTATTGTTACTGAGCATACAGCGACTCCAGAGGGAGACCCTAGAAGTGGATTGCCATCCAGGGAGCAACCCTAGAAACAACTACCTTAGAGGAGTGGCAGGTATGAGGGCATATTTTATAAAGTAAATCATTTTATGCCTTTGAATTATTTATGTGAATGGATTACAAAAAATTAAAAAAAAAACAATAACAAGGATATATGTCTGAGTTGTCTCAAATATCTACAACAGATTCCTTTTGCGTGGCTGACACTTGGAATTTATTTTTCTTAACATTCATTAAATCAGCCTAGATTCACTCATTTCTGTACACCAGGCACTGTGCCAGACCCTGGGGACAGGGTAACAAACAAAAGGCAGAGGTCCTTGCCCTCATAGAGCTTAGACTGGTGGACCTAATTTCAGTGCAGGTGCATGTGCTCTGGGTGACCCACCCTCGTCTGGTGTGTGGGGACTGTGGAGGGATCTGGGCTGGAGGACAGTGATGTAAAGGTCTGGCAGTAGGAGGGAGCATGGTGGTGCAGAGTCCCTTGAAGGAAGGCCAGGAAGGGGGGCAGGTCACAGAGTACAGAGGGCTGACCTGAAGTAGGAGGTACCAGCAGGGACCAAATGTCCAGGACTTTGATCATTATCCTGTTATTTAACATCATCTTACATTTTGAACATCCTTGGTGTGTCAAGATACATGTCTTTTCTCTCTGAAGCTGCAATTTTTTTCATGAGTTCTAAGAGGACATCCAAGCGGAACTTGTTATAACTCTCCCCATGAGAAATGAAGTATCTCACAAAATCTCACAGCATATCAGATGCTCACATCGATGTGTCCTTTCCACCTTAGAACACACTGCCTTGACCTTCACAGGCAGGGCCTGTGTTTCTTCCCCTGAGAGCTTTCTCTGGTGGCCAGTCCTCTTTGCCCAGTGAGGTGGTAGATGGGTGTCCCAAAAAGTTAATGTCCCTAGGAAGTCACCCTCAACCAATGACGGGTGAGAGCTGGGGCATTCATGTGCCAGTTGGTCCACTTTGGCTCTTCCATGGCCATTTTTCCCCTCAATGGGAACTTGGGAGAGTTGGCTTTGATTAATTTGGATTTCGTTAAGACCTTAGATCTTTCGACCTCCAAGGCCAGGTCTCATCAGTAGAGCATGTATTGTCATATTTTCTTTTCAAGAACACAGCTAATATTTCTTTGATCTTTAATCTCACTAAATATAATTACAGAAGATACACTGTTTTAAAATTATATTGGTTTCCATTTTCTATCAAGATGACCAACTAACTCAGTGGTTCTCAACCTTCCTAATGCCGCAACCCTTTAATACAGTTCCTCATGTTGTATGTGGGCGTGTCTACATGTGGGCGGACCCTTCTGGAGACCCATAGAGGAGCAGTGTTTTGGTTCCTAAGACCATCGGAAATATGTGTCTTCCGATGGTCTTAGGTGACCCCTGTGAAAGGGTCGTTGGACCCCCAAATGGATTGTGACCCCAGGTTGAGAACCGCTGAACTAACTGATTCTTCTAGCATACAGTTGCTTTATACTCTTCTAAGTTTCTCCAAAATGCACCAATTCCAATATTCATGAAATTATCAAGAACCAAATAAATAGATGCCAAGTAGTCTGGTTGGAACAAAGCTATTACTTCATTTGACTAATTATTTCTGAAGGACTTTTATCTGTGAACTTTTAAACTAATAATCATTCTTGGTACAATGAATTCTCCCATCCTGTCCTTCACATTCTTCACTTGTTATGAAAACTTAGTGGAATTTTTTGCAGAGATTAGATGTGAAGAAATCGATGGCAAGGTGAAAGTTTCTAGTCTGGATACTGCCTTTCTATGAAGGTATCATTTTCTTCCTTAGGATGAATAAGGCTGTTTTAGGGTGTGTCTCTGTGAATGACTCAAACTAAAATCCTTTTCGTTTGGGAAGTTCAAGTACCAAGCTAATTTTCACGCTGGGATTACTTGTCCAGATGGTTTGAGTGCAATTTTCTTGGCATGCTTGTAAGAACACAGGAATTTTCAGGGAACCAGAGAACACAGTAGGGAGGGGAGAAGGTGGGATAGTGCAGGCCATGGCTGAGAAGTCAGAGAAAAGTTTGGGTTCCACAAAACGGCACTGGCCAGCCGGGTTGGAATCAGTCCTAGCCACCTCTGGCAATGGAAGCCTGCTTTCTTCTCCAAGAGCACAGACTTTCCCTCTGCACAGGGGGAATTACCTGGCTCTCTGAACAGAGGACAAGGGGGAAAGACTCAGAGGAAGCTCACAGTGCCGATGGAGACAGCAGCCGAGGTGCAGCCAAGCCCTGCGCTGGGGAAGCCACGGTGAACGCCCTCTGCTGCGTGGGCCCTGAGCTCCGTGGGGAAGGATGCCTGTCAGAGGAGATGTCGTTTCGAAGAGCTGTGTTAGATCTGGACGTGCAGCATGGACTCTCTTTGACAGTCTCAGCAGCCACTGTTTAAAAATAGGAATATGGTGTGGAAGGCAGGACTCTGAGATGGCCCCCAAGATTCCCCTGGTGTGTACAACAGTCTCCCCTTATCTGCAGGGCATACTTTCCAAAACCCTTCCGTGGATGTCTGAAACCTCGAACATTACTGAATCCTATATACACTATGTTCCTATACCTACATACCTGTGAATTTATAAATTAGATACAGTAAAAGATTAACAACAATAAGTAATAAAGTAGAACAATTATAGTAATATACTGTAATAAAAGTTATGTGAATGTGGTCTCTCTCTCTCTCATAACCCATCTGATGCCTGTGATGACTACTAAGTGACTAGTGGGCAGGTACATATACACTGTGGATACTCTGGACAAAAGGGACGATTCATGTCCTGGGTGCGAGAGTAGGACAGACAAGATTTCATCATGCTACTAGGAATGGCACACAATTTAAAACTTATGAATTGTTTATTTATGTAATTTTCTATTTAATATATATATTTTTTATTTATTTATTTTATCCTCACCCGAGGATATTTTTCCATTTTTTGTACAGATAGAGTGGGAGGGAGAGAGAGGAAGGGAGAGAGAGAGAGAAACATTGACGTGAAGGGACACATCGAGTGGCTGCCACCCACACGACCAACCAGGGCCGCGGACAAACTGCAACCGAGGTACGCGCCCTTAGCGGGAACCGAACCCGGGTCTCTCCGGACCGCAGGCCGACGCTCTAACCGCTGAGCCAAACTGACCAGGGCGTTTTTTCTATTTAATATTTTGGACTGTGGTTGACCGAGGAACGAAACCGTACATAAGGGAGGACTACTGTATACACTTTCTTTCAGTTATCCAATCCATCACTATTCTAGGCACAGCTGTGAAATTTTGCAAATGCAATTAAGATCCCAAATCAGTTGACCTTAAGCTAGGGTTGCTCCAGGTGGACCTGACCTTATCACACGAGTTCTTTAAAAACAGAGAGTGGCAGAGATGGCAGCCAGAGAGCTGTGTTTCTGCTCACCTGGAGGAAAGCAAATGCCAATGTTTCCGAAATGCCTGCGGAGGCCACGTGGCCAGGACCCGTGGGTGCCCTGTAGGAGCTGAGTGGTCCCTAGCCGACAGGTGGCAGAAATGGGGACCTCGGTCTTACAACTTCAGGGAAATGAGTTCTCCGACCAGCGGGGTGCTGTGGAGAGGAGCCCCAGCCAGATGTGGACTGCAGTCCTGGCTGGCATCTTGATTTCAGCGCTGAGGCCCTGCACAGAGAATCCAGCTGTGCCCGGACGTCTCACATACAGACACTCTGAGGGAGTAAGTTCGTGCTGTTTTAACCTGCTGAATTTCTGATAGCTTGTTACTCAGCAACAGAACGGCGATGTGTAAGCCCACAGAGTCAGAGCCGAAAGGCAGTGTAGCTGGGCCCAAGGGAAGGCGCTCGCTGTTCGAACGCCTCTGAGGACCCTGCCTCCACCCCTACTCATGGTGTGGTTTGAACGGCTCACCTAAACGCTCCAAGTCTCAGTTTCCTCAGTTTCCAATTAAAAAGAGATTAACAATAGATAATATTAAAAGAATGTTATAAAGATTAAATAAAAAAAGAGTCAAGTTCTTAACATGATACATGGTGTGGAATGGATTGGTGCGGACACAGCACATGCCGGGTTGCACGGGGTGGGGGTGGGGGGCTTTCTGGGATTAATCTTCACAGCAACCCTGGGAGGTTGCAATTGTACCCGTTTTCTGGATGGGGAAACTGAGACTTGAAGTTCAATTACTTGCCTAAGTTTGTGCAACTAGTTAGTGAAGGGGTCAGGATTAAAATACAGAGCTCTTGGACCTAAATCTCGTCCACTGAACCTTTTGATGTTTTAAGCCCCATCCATGGTGAAGAGGTCATAATTCTTCAGCTTCTTCTTTGAAAGAGAATCAGGGCAACAGGTTGGGATTCTGGCCTGCTGAGTCTTTCAAAATGGGGCCAAAATGGACCCCAGTGCTCCAGTCATGGTCTCTTATCCAGGGATGCTCTCTTCTGAGTTCCCCTACCCACTTCTTTGGGTACCTTGAGATCTCAGCTCTACATCGGCCTGTGGTCCAGAGAGCCCCGGGTTCAGTTCCCGCTAAAGGTGCGTACCTTGGTTGCAGTTTGTCTCCGGCCCTGGTTGGGGTTGTGTGGGTGGCAGCCTGTCGATGTGTCCCTTTCATGTCGATGTTTCTCTCTCTCTCTCTCTCTCTCCCTCCCACTCTATCTAAACAAAAAATGGAAAAATGTCCTCGGGTGAGGGAAAAAAAAAGATCTGAGCTCTGATGTGTATCACTTCCATAAGAAGGCCTTAGGCCTTCCCCGACCCCACAGGCTGGACCACAGCCACCTCCAAGCATGCCCACAAAGCCCCTCTCCTTTGTAAGAGTTGTTGCATTTTATCATTTTGTACTAGACCAGTGGTTCTCATCGGGGGGTAAGTTAGCGTCCCTGGGGAAATACATCTATGTTTGGAGACATTTTTGGTTGTCACCGCTGGAGGGGGGTGCTATTACCATGACTAGGTCAGGGATGCTGCTAGATGTCCTACAATGCTCAGGACAGTCTCCATAACAAAAATGATCTGACCCCAAATGTCACCTGTGCAAGGTTGAAAAACATGTCCTATATTTATTTACATTTTTAAAGTAAAAATGAGATCACATTATACATATACTTTTCATCACTTGCTTTTGTGAGTTAAAAGTGATTTCTCAGTGTTTATTTATTCTTTTATCTACATGACTAGTTTCCTTCCAGTGTTCAGGTACACAGGAGAGCAGCGTCCTGTCATGCCATCACATAACTTTCTACAGCATCATATTTCCATGACTGGATGTCATTGACATCAAATGGCTGTGTCATAATTTGTTCAACCCATAGTCTATTGTTGGACATTTATATTGTTCCTTATCCACTTTTTTGTTTTCTTTCCCTTTTTGCTATCATAAATAATACCATCATGGACATATTTGTGGCTTAACATTTACCCTCGTCCCTGATGACTTCTTCAGAATGCACTTGGCCCCCACCTGCTCTGGAAATCTCCTTGTGCCACTGACTGTGAGTGAGATCACATGGCCATCAGCAAACCCGCAAACATTGCCAGTGAAAAGTACAGGTGTTGGCCCTCTCCTAACAGCATCGGTGGGCGAGCCAACGGTGTGAAACACGGAGACAGGGCAGCCAGTTCTCACTGAGGACTTGGTTTTCACATCGTCAGACCTGCTGGGGCAGGCCAGCCTTCAGCAGGGAGCAACTTCATAATCTCTCTGCCAGAGGCTTCCAAAACCTCTCAACTTCTTCCTGGGTCCCCAGTGAAGATGCTTGACAGAAGTTTCTTAAAGAAGAAAAAGATGTCCTCACAGACAAACTAAGACAGCAAATGTCAACCGGCAGGAAGTCATCCTTTCTGTGTGTGAAAGTGGGGAGCCTGGGCAAAGCCCTAAGTAAAGAGCTTAAGGAGACAGAAGATGAGGTTTTCTTTCCTGAGCACTGAATATTGGGGAACAGCTTGTGTTAGATTTTGCAAACTTCATATGAGTTTGGGTATCACAACATCTTATTCCTTAATTCCTTATTTCTTTGGCCTGAAAGCCACAGATGGCCATGGAGTCAGCCCACACCAGGTTAGATTTGGGGGGCTGGTGAGAAGAAAGCCAGGATTGGAATAAAGGTGTTGGAGATAATATGGTATATTTGTAAAGATACCCAAATCATCCCCACTCTCAACTTTGGCAATTGCTTGACTCTGTGTTGTCGCTTTGAACTTAAAGCATTCTCCAGGTGAGCACAGGACACGGGAGGGAGGATGTGCTCTGGTCACATCTGGAACATACCTTGTAAATGTGTGTTTGTGTGTGTGTGTCGGGGGGGGACTCCTGACATCATGTTCTCAGGACATAAAGGGCTGAGATGCAAGAAGAAGCCACCCAATCCCAAAGCATTTAGAGTCGCACGGTTTTCCCAGGCATGGAGCACAGGACAGAGCAGGGAAGGAAAGTGCTTTGTTCATAAAACACAAAGCTAAGCAAACAGCGCAGGTCGGAAAGGAGTTATAGTGTTTTAACACTGTGCAAAAGAACAAATGAAAACAGGAGCAGCCAGAAAGCATTGCTCCAAGTCCTGACGTGAGTAATGTGATGTCCTGCCCCGTGTGTTTCTGTTCTGAACACGTTCCCTGTCATTCACCGTTAAAATGAATGAGCATTCCCTGAGCGGTGGAGAAGGGCGACCTGCATGTTGGGCAGAACCTCCCTGGGGTCAAAACTTCCCTGCAGGTAACTTATCCGGGCATCAGTGAGAGTTGACTGGATGTGCTTGTGTCTAGGACTTTTTTTTTTTTTTTTTTTTTATCCTCACCCGAGGACATTTTTCCATTTTTTGTTCAGATAGAGCGAGAGGGAGAGAGAGGAAGAGAGAGAGAGAGAAACATCGATGTGAAAGGGACACATCGAGTGGCTGCCACCCGCACGACCAACCAGGGCCGGGGACAAACTGCAACCGAGGCACGTGCCCTTAGCGGGAACCGAACCCGGGTCTCTCTGTACCGCAGGCCGACGCTCCAACCGCTGAGCCAAACCGGTCAGGGCTAGGACTTTTTTTTTTTTTTTTTTTTTAGTATAAAAACCTTTGAATCCACTATTGTCTGTCGATACTTCTGGTGTAGCTTCCATGCCCTTCACCCTCCTAACCACACAGCTGCACTCCCTGATCTAGAGAATATTCACTGTCGCTTGTCACCGGTTTTATTCTTATTTTATAACTACTAGCTGCAATGATCTTATTTAATTAAAAATGTTTTTTACTTAAACCACAACAGAAGCTGAGAGGTTCTGAGGTCCTCTGTTCTGTTCACCGTAGTCTTCTCTCTGCCTAACATAGTATTTGGCACGTGGTAGGTGCACAGTAAACACTTGATGAATAAATCGACACATTTCTATCTGACACACTTTCTAGGAGGGAGGTCAGGGCTCCCTGAAGACAACACCAGCTGAGCTTTTGAATGATGTTCTACCCCTCACCTCTTCTATTTTTTTTCCATTAAAAAAATTAAGGTATACATTACGAACAGTAAAATGCATCTTTCTTAGGGTACAGTTTTGCAAGTTTTGACAAATGCCTCTAGTCATGTAACCACTTGACATAGTCAAGACGTAGAATGGTTTTATCACCCCCAAATTCCCCTTGCTTGCTACTTAGTAGTTAACCTTACTCCACCCGACCCCTACCCTACCTGCCCCGCCCCTTGCCCCTGGCAACCATTAATCTGACGTCTGCCCTGTGCATCTGGCTCCTTGCACACTTAGTATAAAGCATTCGGGATCCACCGAGTCCCACCATTTACCACTCCTCCCAGGGCTGGGCTGGGCTTCATTGTGTGGGTGCAGCAGTTTGTTTATCCATCCCTGCCTGGGGGACCACCTCTTCTCTCCTTATATGGAAAAGATGCTCTCACAGTGGCCGAGAGTACCCTTTGGGGTCAGCTGGACATCAGATTGAATTCTAGGCCTGACACTTCCTAGCTGTGTGAACTTTGAGAAACTTAGTGACATACTATGACTCTTTCCTTAGCAATGGAACTAGAGAAAACTCATATGAAGTATTTAGCACAAGGACTGTCAAATAATAAGTGCACAGAAAAATGGTAGCTTGTCTCTTTGGGGGCAGTGGGGGGAGGTCCTGGTCAAATTGCCCTTTCTCTGATCACCTCATCAAGCTTTTGTCATTCAGTCCTTATGCAACTGGTCTGAACCTCAGTTTCGTTAACTGAAAAGTGGGGGTACTAATACTAACTTGAGAGTGGCTTTGCAGAGGAAATGGGCTGACGGACGGAACTACCCTCGCGTGGTCCTGCCTGGCCGGAGGAGGGACCCCAGCAGGGGCATGGGTGCAGAGAGCGCTCAGTCAGTGCCACTTCGCCACCATCTCCTGTGCTTGGTAGGTGGGTGGGAGGACCGGCTCAGGAGTCATGGCCCAGCTGAGGGACCCTGGAGGAGTTACCTAACCTCTCTGTGACTTGGTTCCCTGCTCTGAAACGGAGGGACAATGACGCCCACCTCCAGGGCTGTTCTGGGAATTGCCTGGGAGGCTGGCCTAGAGCAGTGCCTGGTGCAGCTGTGAGGAGGCTGCCCACGGTCAGACACTGCCCATGTCTGGCTCTCAGGATCACCTGAGCTTCAGGTAGCTCTGTGGCACCTCGGAATAGCGCGGCTGTAGCGGAGTTCAATGCATGATCACGGCACCGAGTTAATCCGAGATGCATAGCTCCCTCTGGGTCACACTGGGATCTCGGATTTTCTGATATATCTTGCCCTGGCTGGTTTGGCTCAGCAGTTAGAGTGTCGGCCCACAGATCAAAGAGTTTTGGGTTTGATTCCAGTCAAGGGCACATGCCTCAGTTGTGGTTCTGTCCCAGCTCTGATTGGGTCGTGCGGGAGGCAGCCAATTGAAGTGTCTCTCTCACATCAATGTTTCTCTCTCTCTCTCTCACTCGCTCTTTCTCTCTCTCTCACCCCTTCCCACTCTATCTGAAGAGAAATGGAAAAATGTCCTCTGGTGAGGATTAAAAAAATGTTTATTATATATCTTAAAATGCAATGCAAAACAATTTTTTAAAGTATACATTCTATAGAACTAGTAGTAATGACATACTGAAAAGCAGTTGAAGACATCCAATACCTTTATAAGAGGCCTTTCCTTAAGATGATCATGCAAAATTTTTCATACTGGCACTATTTTTTTTTTTTTAGTATATCATCCTTGATATCTTCTGAAAGACCTCTTTGACAGTTCACTTGTATTTTCCTCCACAGAAGAACAATTGAGTTTTGGCCATAGCTTGGTAGCCTTTGGAAACCAGACCTGTCTGGTTTCTTATTCCAGGACCGGCCTGCTGGGTGACTGCAGACAAAGTGATTGCCTTCTCTGTGCCGTGAGTGCTCCATCAGCCAGAGTTAAATCAGTTCATCTTTGTGAAGCTGCTCAATGTCCATAGAGGTGGCAGGCATGTGCTGAGGGGGGGAAGGCACTGTAGTAGTGATGTCACTCATTCTAGAGGCGTGCGGGGCTTTGGCATGTGGTAAGAAGGCAGGCTTGAGCAGGCCGTGCTCCTCGTGCCTGCCAAGTTTCTGGCCCTCCCTGAGCTGTGCTTGGCTGTGCACTTACTCCCTCTACATGCGTCGGGCACCTGCTATGCCACCTAGTTGTGCGTGAGACGGGCTGCCCCTGCGTGGGGCACAGACAGCTTTCACATTCACGTTCTGCCAGGCACTGAATGTTCAGGGGACGCTGAGGATCAAAACTGGTCCAGTTGGAGTGAATCTCTAAACTTTGGGGGAAGCTGCCAGAAAGGAGGCTCACTGTTTCCTCCCGGACTTAACATCGGAAGCAGCTGCCGGTGGCCATCCTGCCGCGGCAGGGGTGGCTGTCCCAGAGCGGGCCGTGCAGAGGAAGCTGGCTCCGGAACACAGACAGAGAGAAATGAGGCCCCGTGACGGCGTCTGAGGCCTGACTCCAAGAGTCTCTGAACGCCACACTTTCTGTCAATGTGTCTTTCTACTGATGTGTCTATTGATGACCTTTTCAATTTTGCAAGCCATTCAGTCCCCTTCCATTTTTTTTTTTTCTTTTTTGCCTATGTGGGTTTGGGTTGGATTTTCTATGGCTTGTATTAGAAAGAGTCCTGTTACTGGTTATGAGATCTTGGAGTTACTTAACCAACCTGAGTTGCAATATCCCTCTGTAAAATAGGGATAATAATTGATAATGTGTGGTTTAGACTGAGTCTGGGCTCCACCATGTACTTCCTTTGGTCAATGAGATACTAGTAACTATGATGCGAGCAGAACATGCATTTTCATTTGCAGTCTTGCAGGATTGGACTGTTCACCTTTGCATCTCTGTGAGGCCCCAAGAACATTCCTGGGCTTGTCTGCTGGAGGGATGTGAGACACACAGACCAGAATGACCTGTTGCTCCAGCTGACCCTGGATGACTGACTCCTTAGCTGCAACCAAACCAGTGAGCAAGCCCAGCTGAGACCAGAGTAGCCACCAGCTTAAATGCTAATCTGCAGAATCAGGAGCTAAAGAAATGGTCATAGTTCTAAGCAACTGTGACTCGGGGTGGTTTGTTATGCAGCAAAGGCTACTGATACACTAACATACCATTAATTTATTTACTTGCTGGGTGTACTATCTCTCTCTCCCAAGTAGACCGTGAGCCTCAAAAGGTTAGGGATTTTTATCTGTTTTGTTAAGAGTGTTGTCCTGTGTCTAGGACAGGGTCTGGCAGATAGTAAACACTTGATAAATACTAGTTGAATAACAAATGAATAACATATAAAGTACCCTATGAAGTGGAACAAATGGCAGCTATTATAAAGATAATATTAAATATTTTTATGCCAGAATCAAGACTGTTTTCCCCCCAGGCTCTTCTGTTATTTCTTCTGCTGATATTGTCCAAAAAAAAGAGAAAAAGACAAGTGACTTGCTTTTGGGCATGTTATACGGGATGAGGGTTGGGAATAACATTAGGTAACAAGCTTGATTCTTTTTCTTAGCAAGTTGAGGTGGGATTGTGGGTGTTATGGAGATACAGCCACAGGCTCTTCATCTGTTAGCTCTGTGCCAGCCAACAGCCCTGCGGGTGCAGCTGGACGGGCATTTGGGTCTGCAGGGGGAACAGAAGAGAGAGGCTTGCTACCAGGAGTCCAGGGGTTAGATTCAGAGTGCAGATCATTTTCTATGGAAACTCTCACCACACTCGAAGTAAGTGATCAGTTGCTGGATCATTGGTTTCAGTTCTCTCTTCTCCAGTAGGCTGCGGGATCCGTGAAGGAAGGGAGCCCTGTCCTTTATCCACCATCACACCCTCGCCATCCTCCACAGGCAGGTGTGCACGTCGCCTTGGTGAGGGAGTGACTCCTGACCTTGCTCATTCCAGAGTGTAAGCGTCGTGAGCGGAAGGACTGCATCTTTCCACAGATACGTTGTGTGGTGCTGACAGCACCTCACATGTGTGCGACCACTCACATTGCGAGCCCATAATAAAAGTCCGTTGTATTGAGCTATCGTCCGTGCCAGGCACTGCTCTGAGCACAGGCTCGCTCCTTCACTGTGGAGGGAGGCGCTGTAATAGGGCCCATTTTCTAGGCGAGAAAACAGAAATAGAGCAGGCGTCTCTTGGGACTTGGTGACTTATCTTGGGCAAGTCACAGTCCCTCTGAATCCCTGTCCCTCATTCGTAAAATCAACAGGTCGTCTTGGGAAAACTTTCCTCCTGTGACAACTGCGAGTCTGAGATACTCTAGAGGGAAATAAAAGTTTGGTGGCGAGCAGACCTGTGCTCACCCACACCCTTTGGCCACCTCAGCTCAGTGCAGCCATGTGGAAACTTCCACTCTCTCGCCAGAGTCGGTGCCAAGTGCTTCCCTCACTTCTCTTGCTCTGCTGCCTCAGCGCTGTCTCTGAAGCCCTGGAGGGCTCTGCCAGCCACAGGTGCAACTGGCAAGTGCAGGCACCTGCCCTAGGGGCAGCCCTCGGCCGATGGGGAATGGAGCCCTGGTAGCTTCAGTCTTTCCTGGGACAACTGTGAAGCACACATCATAGGGTTACTCAGAGATCTAGCAATATTGAACTCCAATTGCTCACACGCGTAATCCAGTTCATTAATGCACTTATATTGTCTTGTTCTTTCCCGGTGTCCTTCTCCCCACTCCACTTGTGATCACTGGAATCAACTCCCAAATAGGCTGTACCTGCACGCAAATCTCTCTCTCTGTGTTCGGGAGAAGTCAAACTAAGGCGTATGGTCAAATAATTTGAGAAAACACCACATGCTATGTTTCTGTTCTCAGACATCCAAAGTGCACATGAACGTATTCAAAGCTCTGAGAAGTCCTGCTGCAAAGTAACCCACCCACCTCTCTTCAACTCCAAGTCTCCCAAACTCATTGCCACGGAAGTTTTTACTCTTAAGATCTTTTAAGTTTCCCTAGAACAAGTGTCCATGGAATATGCTTTGAGAAACGCTGGTCTGTGTAATCTCCAGGATCCTCCTCCTCACTTCGATTCTCCCTGCTTGTACTGGCGGGTGGATCCAGGGCCTCAGCTGCCATTCCTGGCGTGGAGCCAACAGGCAAACAGGCTCCCTGGTGGGGCTTTCTCAGTGCCAGCCAGCAGAACCTTAGGCAAAGCCTGTCCGGAAGCCATCCCTGTCCATTTTTCTTATAAATGGGACCGTCAACCTGCTGGTGGGGCAGGAATGTTTGGCTGACTGGGCTGGGAATACAGCTGTGGACGTCCTGAGAAAATGCTCCACTTGCTGATGACGCAGGAGCCTGGACGAATGAGCAGGAAATGGATGCCAACCAGCCTGCCTCCCCGCACTCTTCTGCTAACAAGTAGCCATGGGAGAATTTAATTGGCAGGAGTCCAGAGGGGATAATTATTTCCTATTGTGTTGCCCAGAAGGGCACTCTGGAGACCCAGCCATTGCAAGGTCAGGAGGATGGGCGTGGAGCCTGGGGCCTGCACTTTGCAGCCTCCCAGAGGGGCTGGTTGGTGGGAGGGGATGGGGTGACCAGCAGCCAGGTCATCTTCTTGTTTTCAAAGGCTTGCCTTTAAGAAACAGCATTTGGGTTCTGGGATTTTGGGGTTCAGGTTACATATATTTGAGAGAAATGCTTGAATATTTTATCATTCTCTTGTTTATTAAAAATGGAACTAATAAAAATAAGAATTAGAATATCAATCATGAATTCTTTGTTGGAGGGTGTACACATACAACCTTTTATCAAATTTTCTGTGTTCAGTGATTAGTTGACATCAGGGTCTCTTGACCTTGGCACTTGGGCATTTTGGGGCTGCATAATATCTGTTGTGGGCTCTGTCCTGTGCTTTGTAGGATGTTTAGCAGCATCCCTGGCCTCACCCACTAGATGCCAGTAGCTCCTTTCTCCTTCCAAACTGTGACACCAAAACTATTTTTGGACTGTGCCAAATGTTCCTTGGGGTGTAAAATCAGTCACAGATGGGAGCTACCAGTCTATGGAAGGGGAAGTGGGATGTACTGGTTAAAGCACAGGTTTCCAGCCAGGCTTGTCTTTGTCCAAATTCTGGATCTACCATTTATTTGCTTTGTAACTTTAGGCCATTGTTGAACCTCTCTGGGCCTGTTTCCTGTTCTGTACAATGGGGATGATGATAATACCTACCTAGTGGGGTTTTTATGAAGATTAAATAAGTCAATATATGTATGTATATAAGCAGGTAGCATACTCTGGTACATAGAAGTCTCTCAGTCAATGTAAGCTGTTATTATCATAATCATCACTATTATTTCCTTCTTCCTCCTAGACTGTATACTCTTTGAGGGCAGAGTCCAGGCCTTTTCATTTTTCATTCGTGATGGTTGCTCAGTACACAACAAAGACTGAACTCAGGAAGAAGGGGGGAGGAAAGCGTGCGCCTAGCAACGGGCCTGCGCGCCGGGGCCTGGAGCCCCGGCTCGGTCCAGAGCCTCGGGTGGAAGCGGGGTGGAGGGGAGGGTCCACACAAAACCCCAGCGATGTGCAAGGGGATCTACACGCGCAACTTGGAAGTGTGAGCCTGACGCCTCTCGCTGCTGGTGGCAGGTGGCCCGGAGAAAGCCTGCCTGCTTGTGCTTCGGCAGGACCGAAGCGTGGCTAACAGCACAGCATCTCCTCCTCCACTCACAGACTCGTGAGTTCACTCACGGGCGAGGGCTGGAGCCACACAGCAGCCCGCCCCAGAGCCCTGCCCACCTGAGTGCCGCACGGGGCTCTGCAGGGGCGGGAGCCTGCACTCACTGTCCCTACGGTGGTCGCCAGCCGCAGGAAGCTGTGAGAAGCTGAACTGTGGCTAGCGTGACAGGAGATGACGTTTAAATGGCCACATGTGGCCAGTGCCCACCACGTCGGGCGGCGCAGGTCCGGAGGGAACCGCGTGTCGCTAGACTCAGGCCTCCAGGGCGCACCGGAGCGGGTGGGCTCACCGCTCTCAGCGGAGGGGGTGACGCAGAGATTGCTCACTCCCCGCTGGGTTCACCTGCCAGGCAGGCTAAACACTGCCCTGCTCTGGACCCTGTCATCTTCCTGGGCCACCAGGAACCTTGTGAGGGGAGAGAAAGAGAGAGGCAACAACAATGCTGACGATGACTGTCCTACTATTACTGCCACGATAATTAGCAACCTTCATGGGCACTCAGTATACAACCTGTACTTTCCTGAGCACTTCACGTGGACCAGCTGCGCTGGGTAGGTCCAGCCATCATACTGGCTTACAGATGCAGAAACAGGGTCTGAGAGGTTATCCAGAGTCACCCAACAGTGCACCTTGGAGCGGGGTTCTTCAGTGGTTAGAAACATAGACTTAGGAATTGGGCATATGTATTGTGATACTGACTCAGAATCGTTTTGGGGACGGGATCTATAAGGAAGTGTAAAGTTGGCCGTTTCACCAAGAAGCGCTGGGGCTGAGGTGGGGGTGGAGGAGCTCCGTTCCTTTGTCTTTATTTATATGTATATCATATTTAAAAAGTTACCAGTACATGCGTAGCTTTTAGAGAGAAAAAAATCCTGCTGTTCGGTTGTGGTCCTTTGAATTGTTTTCAAACTTTCTGTATTAAAGCAGTCAAATTGTTTCAAGATGAAGAAAGGTGACTTTGTGCATGACAGCCACAGTGGGTCACACAGCGGTTCCTGAACTGGGGACCTTCGAAGTGGGGTGATGCCCTGTGCAGGTTTGCCCAGGACTGGGGGCTTTCCTGGGACATGGACTTTCACTGCTAACTGGGAAAGTCCCAGGCAAACTGAGTCAGTTAACGACCCTACTTGAGGGTGGGAAAAAGCCGAGCCCTTTTTGGAAACCCACAGAGCTCCTGGGGTGGGGGTGGGTTGGGGACAGAGTCCCAGCTGGCCACTCCTCAGGCGGATGAGGGGATTGGCAAAGCAAGGACATGCCTTATCTCCCTGGCACTGCTTGTTTAGCACTTCAAGCTCACCGACTGAGCACGAGGAAAACCGTCCGTTTCAGGCAGGGCTGCATTGTGACCTCCACTGGCTTCAGGCTCTTGCCTTTGCGGGCCTCTTCCTCCTTAAGGAAAAATTAAAAATTATATTTAACACTGCATTTGTACCAGTACAACCTGGTTGTGGTCATTAGTATCTGTCCATTATTATTACACTCCTTTTTGCTACTGGTTTTCAAAATAAATTAAAATGAAAACATATGAGCACTTATCAGTTGGTCCTAGGCACTGCGCCTACTGTGCCCAATGGGCATGTGGCCCTGATTCCAGGGCTTGAAAGAGATGCTGGGAGAAGAGGGTGATCTGAAGCATCTGGGTCAGGGGTTCCTAACCTATGTCAACTGGGATGGGAAAAATTGTGTCTTAATTTTCAACAGCGTCTAACTGAAAGTTCATATTTTCTTCCATTATTACTCTAGCCATCAGACAGTCCCCCCACAGCAGTCCCAGCTACTTTGACAGCAGTAGAAATTACAGATATTTTGAGATCACACTATAGTTGTGACAAATGTCTTGAAATAGTATTTTCCCTCATCACTTCTTCAAAATCATGGTGGTTATGAGACCAGACACTAGACTGTGCTACTTAATGTGTTACTAAATAAGCTTACATATTATATCACAATTTTAAAATTTAAATAGTTTTAATATAATTTTCCTTGTATAATCTTATGTATTTTGTTTCATGCATTTCAAAACCTCATTCTGAGACGTGGTTCTCAGGCTCCAGCACACGGTCAAAGGGCCAGGGCAGAGGAAAGGTGAAGAGCTGCACGCTGCGTGTACCGTTCCTTTCCTCAGCCTCACCCCCAAACAAGGAGGGCGCTGGCTCAGCTTTGTCCACTGAGAGAGCCCAGGGCAGGGTTAAAGACCGGCTGGTAGAGGTGACTATCACACCCCAGGTGTGTAGCCTAATGAGGTGTTAATTGGGAACCAGCAGCTGGAGGGGAAGCCCAGACAGGTTGCACTGGGTGTTTTCTTGTGGTTTGGCTGTTGACAGAACATCAGCCCCTCCTCCTGGGTGGAAACAGGCTGAGTGCCTCCCTTTGCCACGCTTTTCTGCAGGAAATTCCATGGCTGTGGTCCTGGAGTACACCTGACTTCTATTTTTACATGTCTCATTTCTTATTTGTTTTAATTGAGCACTTCTTGTATGCCATGCAGCTTGCTAAGCGCTCTGCCTACATCATCTCATTCAGGCATCATGAGAACCCCCTGGGGAAGGTGCTCATTATTTCTATTTTTATGTGTGAGGCAATAGAGGAGCCTCAAAAGAGCATGTAACATCCTCAAATCCATACAGGCAGCCAGTGATGGGCTAGGAGCTGAACTTGATCAGACTCTTCAGAAAGTCTCTTCTTTTTAAACTTTTTGGCCATTTTTTTTTTTATTCAATAGAATTGTTTTTGTTAGTAAGCCACTTTTATTTTCTATGTAATATAATATTAAATAATCAAATGTTGTCCATACTACTGGTTTCTCAGCTCTCTGCTGATGAAATTTCTGTCCCTGGGAGAGCCTATCTCCCTCAGGGGTGCATTAGACAGGTTGACCCATGATCCTGCCTTGGGGTTACTGCTCCTCCAGGGTCAAGATGACCTACTCACTCCTTAGTCAATGAAGTGATTGATAAAGATAAAATCAAGCACAGCTGGTGTGGCTCAGTGGTTTTAGTATCGACCCATGTACCAAGAGGTTGCCAGTTCGATTCCCTGTCAGGGCATGTGCCCAGGTTGTTGGCCAAATCCCCAATGTGGGGCATGCAGGAGGTGGCCACTCGATGTTCTCTCATCGATGTTTCTATCTCTCTCCCCCTCTCCTTTCCTCTCCCTCTAAAATCAATAAAGGAAAAAAGAAAAAAAAAAGATAAAATCAAATTTGAACCTTTCCAATCTTAATTGTGGCCCTGAGAGTTGGGTTTTCTCCTCCTCTAGTGTGTGTTGTTACAGAAGCATAAGCAGGTATGGTTTCCCATAACGTAGGACAAGATCTAGAGGCTTACAGATCATTTCATGGGTTTGTTTTCTCTTGCTCTGTGCCTTGTATGTATTGTATGTATGACTCGCTGTATCAAGCTCAGAGAACATCAATGCCATTTTATTAGCCTATCTCTCCCTAGAAGGAAGACCAATAACCAAGAACACTGCCCATTGAGAAAAAAACGAGGATCCCTTCTAAAGTTAGGCATGTTGAGCACTAACATTTTATTTTATTTTTCCAATCTTCCTCCCTCCCTCCCTCCCTCCCTCCCTCCCTCCCTCCCTCCCTTCCTTCCTTCCTTCTCTCTCTCTCTTTCTTTTTATTATGGTTGATGTACAATATTATGTGAATGTCAGCAGGTATATGACATAAATATTCAACATTTATATACCTTACAAAGTGATCACTATAATAAATCTAGTAATTATGTGTCACCATACAAATCATTGCAATTCTTTTAACTGTATATCCTAGACTGTACATTACATCATTGCAACTTACTTATTTTATAATTAGGAGTTTGTATCTCTCACTTCCATCCATCCTCTCACTTCCCTCTGGCACCATCTGCTTGTTTTCTAAATCTATGTGTCTGTTTTTGTTTTGTTCACTTGTTTTGTTTCTTAGATTCTGCATTAAGCAAATTCATGTGGTATTTGTCCTTTGTTTGACTTATTTTACTTAGCACAGTACCCTCTAGGTCCATCTGTGCTGTCACAAAAAGCAAGACTTCATTTTTTATGGCTGAGTAGTATTCCATTACATATATCTCACATCCATCTTTTTATCCATTCATCTACTGATGGACACTTAATTGCTTCCATATCTTGGCTATTGTGAATAATGCTGCAATAAATGTAGGGTTGCATGTATCTTTTTGAATTCTTGTTTTTGTTTTCCTCAGATAGATACTCAGAAGTGGAATTGCTGGGTCGTAAGCCAGCTCTATTTTTAGTTCTTTGAGGAACCTTTATATTGTTTTTCATAGTGGTTGCATCAGTTTGGATTCCCACCAACAGTGCACAGAGGTTCCTTTTTCTCTATATCCTCCCAGCTCTTGTTATTTGTTGTCTTTTTGATAATAGCTAATCTGACAGGTGTGAGATGGTATCTCATTGTGGTTTTGATTTACACTGCCCTGGTGACTAGTGATGTTGATCATCTTTTCATGTGTCTGTTGGCCACCCATATGTTTTCTTTGGGAAAATGTCTATTGAGTTCTTTTGTCCATTTTTAAATTAAATTGTTTATCATTTTTTATGTTGAGTTGTATGATCTCTTTATATATTTTGGGTATCAACCCCTTCTTGGATATATCATTTGTGAATATCTTCTCCCATTTAGTGGGTTGCCTTTTCATTTTATTGATAATTTCCTTTGCCATGCTAAGTTTTTAGTTTGATATCATCCCACTTGTTTATTTTTGCTTTTGTTTTTTTTTCTCTTTCCTTCTTTTTTTCCTAATCAGCTGATTTTATTTTATTTTTTTATTTTAATTAATTAATTTATTTTTGTTACAGATGTTTCTCCTTTCCCCCCCATTGATTCCCCCTCCCCCTCCCTCCTTGCCCTCTCCCTAGCTTTGTTGTTCATGCACACATGCATATAAGTTCTGTGGTTTGTCTCTTCCCCACCACCACCTCTTATGGGGATTGTCAGTCTGTACCCCACTTCCACATCTCTGGGACTACCCCATTCCTCAGACTGTTATGTTCATTATATTCCACAAATAAGTGAAATCATATGATACTTGTCTTTCTCTGGCTTGTTTTGCTTAGGATGACACTTTCCAGGTTCCTCCCTATTGTCTCAAAGGATAAGAGATCTTTCTTTCTTATAGCTGCATAGTACTCCATCGTGTATATGTACCACAGCTTTTTTAGCCGTTCGTCTACTGATGGACACTTGGGCTGTTTCCAGACCTTAGCTATTGTAAATAGGGCTGCTATAAACATGGGGGTAAATATATCCTTTCTGATTGGTGTTTCAGGCTTCTTAGGGTATATTCCTAGAAGTGGGATCACTGGGTCAAATGGCAGTTCAATTTTTAATTTTATGAGGTAACACCATATTGTTTTCCATAGTGTCTGCATTCCCACCAGCAGTGTACTAGAGTCCCCTTTTCTCCACACCTTTGCCAACATTTGTTGTTTGATGATTTGTTGATGGCGGCCATTCTGACAGGTGTGAGGTGATACCTCATTGTTGTTTTAATTTGCATCTCTCTGATGATTAGTGATGATGAGCATTTCTTCATATGTCTTTTAGCCATTTGTATGTCCTGTTTGGAGAGGTGTCTATTTAGTTTGTCTGCCCATTTTTTAATTGGGTTCTTTGTCTTCCTTTTGTTGAGTTGTATGAGCACTTTATATGAATTGGAAATTAACCCCTCATCTGATATATCATTGGCAATGATGCTCTCCCATACAGTGGGTAGCCTTTCCATTTTGATGATTGTATATTTTGCTGTACAGAAGCTTTTTAGCTTGATGTAGTTCCATGTGTTCATTTTCTCCTTTGTTTCTGTTGCCTTAGGTGATGTGTCAGTGAAAATTTTGCTGCGTATGATGTCTGAAATTTTGTTGCCTACTGTTTCTTCTAGGATTTTTATGGATTTATGAGTCACATTTAAGTCTTAGAGATATATCAAAAAATATATTTCTTAGGCTGATGTCAAGAAGTTTACTGCCTGTATTTTCTTTTAGAAGTTTCATGGTTTTAGGTCTTATATTTAAGTCTGTAATTCCTTTTGAGTTTATTCTTGTATATGATGTAAGAAAGTGGAGTACACCCTCTTTTCCCAACACCATTTATTGAAGAGACCTTCTTTTCCCCATTGTTTATTCCTGCTTCCTTTGTCATAGATTAATTGACCATGAAAGTGTGGGTTTATTTCTGGGCTTTCTATTCTGTTCCTTCAATAGAGCTTTCTTAATTTTAAGGATATAGCATATCTCAGGGACATTGACCAACAGACAGTCAGCACAGGCAGAAGCAGCTTGTGAACTAGAGGCCAAGATGAGGTAGAATGTGACCATAAACACAGTGTGGTCTTCCTTTGACTTCTCAGACCTCTGGAGTAGCAGACAACGTGCATCACACCCAAACCTTATTGCTCAGTGATGATTACAGAAGATAAAACTAGACAGGTCAGGTCGCTCATGCATGTGCGTGTGTGTGTGTGTGTGTGTGTGTGTGTGTGTTGGTAGAGTGCTGAGGATAGGAAGGAAAACTATTCTTTCATGTTGAGGTAAAGGTCACACAATTTCTGTACACGTATTCTTGAATGTTTAATTAAAAAGTCAGGGAGGAAGTAGTCACCTCTCTTTCCCTGTAGCTGCCTAATCAAGTTCAAGACTTCCACCACTGGAAGTTTAAGAGAAGTAGCTGGTTTTTCTCTGGGACACTGCAGATTGGGTGGGTTTTCTGTCAGAACGGCTCTCTGCTGGGCCAGGGGTTCGCTTTCTCTGCCCTACCTTCAATCACCCAGAACTGTCAATGGTCAGATGCAATGACTCAACAAGGCACCCACCCTTTGCCACCATCTGTTTATATCCCAAAGAAAGATTCGATGTTATAAGACGCTGAAATTTAGAGTAAGCGGAGTAAGGAACAATTCATTCCTTGTTTTAAATCAAGTTGTCATAATCCTAAGGCAAGCTCCAACTTTAATAACAAATACCCAATGTTATGACATTTTACCTTTTCCAACTATTTATGTCGGCACAAATATTGTGTTTAAATTTTAAACTATACAGTTAACATAAAACAGTCCACTTACTTAAATATAGTAAAAATCAAGCTAGGTATGCCAATTTTGTTTCCTTTGAAGGCCTCATTCTTTAAATAGATCATTCATTCAACAAATGGCCGCTGAACGCACAGTGTCAGGCTCCGTGCTTGCACAGCGCACCCTAAAAGGAACCAGACCAGTCCTTGTGCTCTGGCCTCATGGGGAAGCAGTAGGAAACAGTGGGGCCACTTCTACACTGACCTATGCTTTTCTATCTCTAACATCTCAAAACAGAGATATGAGAAATAATTTGCATTCCTTTTCATCCTCCACCAAGCTCTGTTCCCCCAAAGCCAGCTGTGATGAGACCTAGAAACTGTGCATCTGGGACATGGTTTTCAACAGTTTTATGAACGAAGGCTGTGAAACACAGGGATGAGAGTGGCAGAGAAAGCAGTGTTTCACCGTCACCCACAAAAGATGCTCAGGACTGGGCATCATGGCCACTCATCCCACACACAGGTGCCAATTGGATTTTAACAAGGAGTGGGATTTATGGTTTGGGAAATACAGCATTTTTACTGCCTTGAATCATGTTTCAAATATTTGCAAGTGTTTAAAATAGCATAATGTTATTTTTCCCCTTGTCTTCAAAACAAACCCAGCAAGCTTTTATAAGTCATAACAACAAGCATAGGATTGGGACTCTGGAAAACCCATGGCCGGGCTTTGGAAAATCCAATCTCCCTCAGAACAAGTATTTGGATTTGGGTGCAGAGGACCATGAGCTTCTTGGGGGCCCACCCAACCTTGAATGACTTTGGGATCCTAAAAGGAGGGGGAAGAGCTCCAGGGGCACGATGGCTGGGGTCTCCCACCCAACCATTCTTTGCAGTGATGGAAGTATAGGCAAGGGCTCGGGGACTTTTCTTTTAGCCAGGATCTTCTGTTTTTACTATGGAAATTTCCTTGAAAGAGAAAATAAAAATAATCTAGAGACTCATATTTATTTAAGTGACCAATTCCCAAAACCCATTGCCCTGGAATTTGGTCCTGTGAGCCAGGCTGTCTGGGCTTATTCTTGCCAAAAGGCCTCAGGTGAAGCAAACACTAAAATAAAGAAGTGAACTGGCCTAGAATGCAAGGGTCTCCACTTTCTGTTTGTGAGAAAAATGGAGGGTAATCAGTCCTTGCCCAGAAGGGAATGCCTCAGTCAAAACACACATATGTTCATACATAATAAATGTATAGTTATGTAGGAAATGCAAGTTCACTTATATTCCTTGAGTATCTAGTAGCACCATGCCCTCATTAATCCTCATCATTCCTTGAAATGTGTGCTATTCTTATCCAGTTTTATTGATGGAGAAAGCTGACTTACAGAGAGGTTAAGTAACTTGGCCAAGGTCACACAGCTAGGGGGCAGCAGAACTAGAATTTGGACCCGGACAGCTGGGTGCAGAGAAGGAGTCTGAGCGCTATGCTATGTTGCCGTTACTCATTCCAGGCTTGTTTGTCAAGCCCAAATTTAAAGAAATCGTATCATGTCGGAAATTCTGCAAACCTGATAGCAAGGGAAAGTGATGGCTATCTTTTTGATTTTTTAGCATTAAAAGAAGACAAGTACAAGTCTTAGAGCATTTGGATGATATAAGAAGAGCAAACAATCAAGAGTGAATTAAAACATATCCTCTCTCAAAGAGCAAAAGAAGAAAGAAAAAGGGAGAAAAGCCCTTTATGTGTCCCTACTTTTGAGATTATCTTTCAAACTTTTCAATGTCTGGTCTTAGGAATGGAAGGAGGAGAAACCAAGGCAGAGGTGCTCTGGGAGCTGGGCGGGGGCACTGAAGGGCCGGGCGGGGGTGGGGGTAGGGGTGGGGGTGCTGCGCGGCCTGTGGCAGGGCCCTTCTGGAGGAACACTTGGCAATGGCTTCAGCCTCCGGGATGAAAGGCTTGGGAAGAAAGGCCCCTCAATGAATGGTCCTCAACATGGGCTGGGAAACAGGGGAAAGGAGCCCTCAGTGAAAAGCCGGAAAAGTGCCTTTTTGTTGATTCCCTCACTGTGAAGTGCTGCACCCCTTCCTCTCCGACCCTGACCCCAGCTCATCTCACTGGGCTCAGAGAAAAGGCTTCTTGTTGTAACTCCATCTGCCTGCTGCTCATCCACATTCTTTTATCTGTGCCCAGGGCCTGGCAGTGGGCTGGAGTTTCAGCTGCCAGAAATTTTGGGTTTCAATTGAATATTCCCAAGAAGGGCATCTGAGAAATGTCAGTTTACATCAAAAATGCCCTCTCTAACGAATAGCCAGAAAGTTTTTTTTTTTTTTTTTTTTTATCTCCAGCAAGGTCGGGAAATAATACTCTTTTCAAGATCATGCCAATACAAACTCCAGTTCACATTTGGGATCATCTGACTTAAAGGGACAGATACCACTTTGGTTTTACACTTAAAAAAAAAAAAAAAAAAAAAAGGAAAAAAGGATTTAATTTAAAGATTAAATTAAGGAGAGAAAGTAAGTATTGTTTCCTTCTTGCCAGTGCTTGGCACAACAATGAGTATGTTGCACGGTAACCGATTCTGAAGAATTCGTGGCTATGGTTACAGGGAGCAATTTGGGGGAAAGTTAAAATATCACCAACTAGATAACGTATCTTATGGTTGGCAAGTAAAAAGGACAATAGGGGTGGGGATAGAGGACAGAAGATAAAGAAGAAACAGAAGAATTTCGTAGATAAATCTCACTGATCTTTAGAAAGTTCTGAAACAATGAGAGCAAAGCACTGTTGGAGCAGCGGGGTGGGTTGGAGCGCACAGGAGAAACTGCAAGTCTGATTGGTGAACCCTGCAGGAAACTTCTACTCAAATGATAATTTCTCTTTTTTTATCCTCACCCGAGGACATTTTTCCATTTTTTTTGTTCAGGTAGAGTGGGAGGAAGAGAGAGAGAGAAAGAGAGAGAGAGTGAGAGAGAAAGAGAGAGAGAGAGAGATCGACGTGAAACGGACACATCAAGTGGTTGCCACCCACATGACCCCACCAGGGCCAGGGACAAACTGCAACCGAGGTACGTGCCCTTAGCAGGAACCAAACCCGGGTCTCTCTGGACTGCAGGCCGACGCTCTAACCGATGAGCAAAACCGGCCAGGGCTCAAATGATAATTTCAAGCATTGGTATACTTATCCCCAAACACTGTGTTCTTGCATGTAGCGGAGGAAAATTCAGGCTCAGGATGGCATTGCTGCTTGGGTCCTGCAGTAAGGGTATCTGTAGGCACTGAAAACAGACAGTAAAAAGTATCAGGTCTGAGTACTGAGCAAGGCCTCTGAAGGCCAAGAAGCCTGGACCTGCCCTGCAAAACTGTGAGTGGCCCACCCCCTCCAATGTTGTCCTCTGTTAGCTGGCTTTTTATCTAGGGGTGAGTGTGGGAGGTGGGAAGGCAGGGAGAGGTTAGGAGATGGGGCCTGGGAGGGTGCAGGGTGCAAAGTAAACAAAGGACTGAGGTGCTGGGTGAGGCCACCCCAATTGCAACCTTAGTGTGATGGCCTGGAGTTGTGCACAAAGATGCTGTGAGGTTTTGAAGTTCTTGGTAGCCCTCTCCCCAAACCCATTTTGTTCCTTCCCTTTGTGGAAAATAAGCAATACCCTCAAGTCGGCTTTTCCTCTTTCAGCAAGATCTAATACCTGAAGTTAGCAAGGTCTTTGAAAAATAAAAAATGAGAACCTAACATGAGCTGCAAACCCTGTCAAAGACTGCGCACCATCCTTGGGAGACAGTGCAGTTCTCGCCATGGCGCAAACCTTGGAGACTGTTTGAATTACCGCTGAAGGAAGGGCGTTACTGAAAGTGAAAGTGACGCTGGGCAGCGCACGGATGCAGAGCTGGTCGCTAGCCCTAGGCTCTGCGCCACCTGCCCCCACCTCTGCAGCCTCTTCTCATCGCCCTGGTCCCTCTGTTCTGCTCCATCCAAGCTGGGTTTTTGTTCTCTGTGCACTATCCCACCGTAGGGCCTGGGTCCATCCTGCGCGGTGTGTTCTTCCTTGTCTGCCTCGCCTGGTTAGTGACCATTTGTCTTCCCTCATCGCCCTGCTCTGCCCAGTGAAGCTCTCCATGGCTCCCACCACCATACTGGACCTCTTGTTTCATGATCCCAAGGACCAGGGCGAAAACCAAAATATGAAATCACTGCTGTGTCCTATGAGTGAACAAACACATGGATGCATGAATGAATAATCTGTCTTGTTTTAGTCAGCGGGCGATGCCATAACAAAATAGCGCACCGGGTGACTTAGAAAACACACATTTATGTTATCAGTTCTGGAGGCTGGACATCTGAGGTCAGGGTGCCCATGGCCGGGTTCCAGTGAGGACCCTCTTCCTGGCTTGCAGACAGCTGCCTTGTCACTGTGTCCTCATGCAGTGGAGGAAGTGGGAGCAAGCCCTCTGGTTTCTTCTTACAGGGACACTAACCCAATCATGGGCTCCACCCTCATGACTTCATCTCAATTTAATTACCCCCGAAAGACCCCACCTCCAAACACCATCACATTGGGGGTTAGGGCTTCAACATGTGAATTCTGAGGGGGGCACAATGCAGACTCTAGCATCCTTTAATTCTCTACACAAATTAATGTTCAATAAACCTGCTCAGTGCGTGGTGTGTTGCAGTGTAAATTGTTCATTGAATCAGTATAATAATGTCCAAATTACTTTATAAGACCTATTTATTTTGAAATAATTATAGATTCATAGGAAGTTTCAAAAATAATACAGAGAGGCCCCATATCCCCTTCACTGAGTTTTTTCCAATAGTAAAATTTTATGTAACTATAGAGATATCAAAACCAGGACCTTGGTATTGGTACAATCCACAGATCTTATCTGGGTTTCAACAACTTTCCGTGCACTTCACATTTGTGTGTGGTGGTGTATGTGTGTGTGTGTGTGTGAGAGAAAGATGAGTATGGTATATATGTGTGTGTGGTATACATATGTGTGGTACACATATGTGTGGTGTGTGGTGTGTGATGTGTGTGTGGTGGTGTGTGTGTGTGTTGTGTGTGGTGTATGTGTCTGGTGGTGGTATGTATATAATGGTGGTGGTGTGTGTAGTGTGTGGTGTGAGTGTATATGGTGTGTGTGGTGTGTGTATGTGGTGTGGGTGGTGTGTGTGTATGGTGTGTGTGGTGTGTGTGTATGGTGTGGGTGGTGTGTGTGTGATGTGGTGGTGTGTGTGGTGTGTGTGCATATGGTGTGTATGGTGTGAGTGTGTATGGTGTGTGTGGGTGTATGGTGTGGTGGTGTGTGTGGTGTGTGTGTGTATGGTGTGTATGGTGTGAGTGTGTATGGTGTGTATGGGTGTATGGTATGGGTGGTGTGTGTGGTGTGTGTGTGTGGGTGGTGTGGGTGGTGTGTGTGTGTGTGGTGTGTGTGTAGTGTGTGGTATGTGTGTATATGGTGTGGTTGGTGTGTGTGTACGTTGTGTGTGTAGTGTGTGGTGTGTGTGTATATCATGTTGGTGGTGTGTGTGTATATGATGTGGGTGGTGTGTGTAGCTCTGCAATTGTATCACATGTGTAGACCCATGTAACCACCACCACAGTCATGTACAGGCTGTTCTGTCACCATGAAGATCCCTGGTGCCACCCTTCTACAATAAGACTACATCCATCTCCTTGCCGCTCCCACCACCCTGCCCCCATCTATTGCAAGGACTACTTTGTTTACCAGCTTTGTAATTTTGACATTTTGAAAATGTAATATCAGTGCAATCATATAGTATGTAATCTGTATTTTCAAATCACACAATATGTAACCTTAATTTTAAAAATAGTGGCTGTGTTTTCTTTGATGTGGCTGTCACAGGCTACATGTGTCCCTTCTGGGTCCTTATTTGACACAGGAAACTGTATCAACATTTTCCCAACAACTTCCCCATTATGTGGACTGTCATGAGGGACCTGGCAGCTTTGTTACAGCTAGGGGTGCTACCTGCACATTCAGGTGGAGCATCCATGTGGGGGCCGGGCTTCCCAGGTGGTCCCGAGAACCCCCTCAGGTGCCGACAACAGTGAGCCCAAGGTCTGTCCTCTGATGTCCTGGAGGCAGGCGCCGGCCAGCACCTCGCTCCGTGTCGGCAGCAGTAGGCACACAGGCACTTCAGCTGAGCGAAGAGGCGGGCTCTGTTTGTGGGTAGCTTGTTGACCACACTGGCTGCCCTAGAGGAGAGACGATTCATTCCTTTCCCCAAAGATGCTGTCCTCTCAAATTCCCCTGGAGTTTTTTTTTTAATCAAGAAAGAGGGGCTGCGGCAGCAGCTGCTGGCCTGAGTGGCCTAGTTCCAGCGTTCACAATGTCTCTCAGCCTCCTGACGATTTTGAAATCAGCACAGGAAATTACGTAAATTGGCAATAAGAGTCCAACAGTTGGGCCCGGGAGGTATGCATGTTTGCTTTTCCAGCGTTCTGCTCCCCGACCAAGGGAGCGCAGGAGCGCTGACCGCCGCGTGTTCTCAGTGCGCGGGAGGTGTGTTCCAGTGCGTGGGAGGCGACAGGTGGAGTGCTGAGCTCCTCATCCTTCCGAAGCCGCCTCACCGCTGTGGACCCGAGAGGCGGACAGAATGACCTCCCCCACATTAGGCCTTCTCAGGAAGTGCTGTGCTCCTACCCTTTTTAGCTGTTTGTTCTGAAAGTCTTCCCTGACCTGCAGGCCTGGGTTAGGAGGGCCTCTTGCCTTCAGCACCTTGTGTTGCCCTCTCATGACATCGACTGTGCTGTACTAGAAACAACTGCTTTCTGCTGTTACCCAAAATAGATTGTAAACCCAAGGGGACTAGGGCCATATTTGTCTCTTCCCTAGTGTCCCCAGTGCCTGGCTTAGTGCCTGACCCAGGGCAGGGACTCAGTAGCATTTGTTAGATGAATGAATGAATGTAGGAATGAGAGAGAGCAGGAGTATCCACCGGAGCTGGATGGCTGTCAGAAAGTCACCAGTTAGTTTGGCGCCCGTATGTGCTGATTTTTATTGAAGACTCACCAGAGAGACTGATGACCGTTGTCATGAATCTAGTGTTTTTTCAACTTTGAGTGTGCCTTAGAATCACCTGGAAAATTTGTTAAAATCAGGCTGGTGAGCCCTGTTCCAAGTTCCGTTTCAGTTCATCAGGGGTGGGCCTTGAGTGCTGAACTTCAAACACATTTCCAGGGGATGCGGATGTCGCTGTTCTATGACCAGTCTGAGAAACAGTGTATAACAGAGGAATTGTGCTATGAATGCATTTCTGTTAACAGGCTCAAAGTGGCAGCATTACTGTGTATGCTGTAAAATCAGCATTATTAGTTAAAGTGTGACTTAAAGAACTTAGGAATCTGCATCTATGTGCGACCTTGGGTGGATAAACAGACAGATTTTCATCACTGTGAACTCCATATTCACACGTGGAAGAAAGATCACGGGCTGTGGAGCCACGAGACGTGCCTTTGAACCTCACTCCACCGCTGAGCGGAGGGGCGGGGAACGCGGAGCAAGCCACTTGCGCTCAGTCTCCACCGAAAGACGGGACAGTGGAGGACCCTTCTCTCAGTTGTGAGAAGGAAAATTAAAAGCAAAATGTATCTCTTGCCAGCCAAAGATTAGTTAATTAGCTTATAAGATTAAAAATATTGATTTTGTATAGCAAAGGATGTAGTGTTTTCTAAAGCTATTGAGCTCTTGAATTTTATGTCATGAGGGTTTTATTGAAAAACTTAGCTCAATTTATTCAGTTACTGAACTTAGTAAGAGTTTGGATAGAGAAGGGTATCTGTGCAGGAAAAGTGACTGTTCACAGAGCAGATGCTCAATAAATGATAGATATACCAGGAAAAATCAAAATAAAAAAAAAAACTTTAAAAAATTACAACCCCCCCCCCCCAGTCCCCCTGCCCCACAGCACTAAGAAATGTGGATAAGTCACGTGGCAAGAGCTTCGCTGGGAATATTCATTATTTGAGAACCTACAGGTAGCAAGTTGTGGGGTCGCAGCAGCATGGAAAATAGTCACCAAGGACAGGACCATTTCAGATTTAGCTCCTGCTCAAGTCCTTCCTTGCTCAGGTCTACTTTGCTCATTAGGTCACAGTCATCGTTGGTTCTCCTCTCTTGCTGTCCACTGGATGCCCACATAGCAAACAAACAGTCATGATGAAAATCTACTTGAAGGTGAACAGCAAATCTAACACATGACACAGGGTTTCATAAAGTTGGTGAAAAGGTGTCAGAGAACTGTTCTGGCTGGTGTGGCTCCATTGGTTGGGCACCGTCGTGTGCCCGGGGGGCGGGGGGGTTGCCAGTTGGATTCCCAGTTGGGACACAGGCGAGGGAAGTGGGGCTCAGGTTCTGGGTCAGTGGGGGTGTGCAGGAGGCAGCTAATCAACGTTTCACTCCTGCATTGATGTTTCTCTCTTTCTGCCTCTTACTCTCTCTCTAAAAATCAGTAATTAAAAAAAAACTTTAAAAATTAACCCCCCTCCCACACTTCCAGTCCTCCTCTCCCTTCTTCTTGCTTCTAACACTGCATTTACATCTATAAATAAAAGTTGTTAGAGAACTGTTCAAGCCACAGGGACTAGGGACCTCACAGTTAGATCAATTTATACCCAAAGAAGAGAAAATCCAGACGGATGATATTGTAACAGTTTCAGAAACTATGTATTTGGCTATCAAGGGCCTGTGCGGGAACCCGAGGAACGTGATGAAGCCCTCAAATATTTTTGCATAATTGAGTCTCTTTGATAAAACTGCTGACGTCAAATAGCAAGATATGATATTGTATTACATTAGCACACATTTTGTCGAAAACATTACGTTAAAAACCACACGATTCTTGCTTTTCCTAAGAATTAGCATATATTACAATAACGATCCAAAACCGAATCTGGCCGGCCACCTGCTTTGTAAATAACTCCCTGGTAGAACAGCTCCGCCCACGTGTTGCTCGTCGGCGCTTCCGTGGGGCCGCGGAAGACGTGGTTGCAGCAGAGACCTCGTGGCCCACGAAGCCAAAAGTATTTACTATCCGGCCCTTTACAGAAAGTCTGCAACTCCTGACCTAACATTAAAACATAAATAAATGAACTTTTCTTTTTTCTTTTTTAAAAATACAGTTCTAATAAAATTTTCCCCTCCATTATTTACATTGCCATTTAGATTTCCATTTTAGGTTGATTTATTCTAGGTGACGTATGCCCCTTTCTTCCTCCCCAAATTACCCTTAGTTGATGAAGCCTCCCTGTAATTCAGGACAAAACATGACTGTTTATGAAGAGAAATTACTGCTGGCTCCAGTGTCAGAGTGCAAGGAGCCAGACTGATAGTGCCTGAACCCCCGTGCTGCTCCCTCCTGGCTACTTAACCTCTCTGGGTCTCAGGTTCCTCCTCTGTCAACTGGGAATAGCAGCGTTAACCCAGCCCCATTAGTGAACTGAAACAAGTAAAGGTCAGGCTCTCCCCTCAGTCTCTGGCATGCAGCACACACACACACACACACACACACACACACACACACACACACACACACCACACGGTAGCGTGGTGTTTCCTGTTTGGTTTGGAATGGCCGTGTATGCAGCCTGGGTCCTGAGCTCGAGTTCCCTGGGGCCTTCCCTGAGGTGCTCGCCGTAAGACCCTCTCGTGCACTATGGTTTAAAAAGCTCTGTTAGAAGTGGAGGCAAGTCCTTTAGCAATCCCACCAGTCTGCTCTGTTTGAAAGGTAAGGGGGTGCATTAAGAATTTATCTTCCTGTCCTGGCCAGTTTGGCTCAGTGGTTGGAGCATCGGCCTGCGGTCCAGAGAGACCCGGGTTCGGTTCCCGCTAAGGGCATGTACCTTGGTTACAGTTTGTCCCTGGCCCTGGTTGGGTGGTGTGAGTGGCAGCCACTTGATGTGTCCCTTTCACGTCGATGTTTCTCTCTTTTCCTCCCTCTCCCTCCCACTGTATCTGAACAAAAAATGGAAAAATGTCCTGGGGTGAGGATAAAAAAAAAAAGGAATTTATCTTCCCTTTGCAAGGTGTTTCCTGTGGTCAGTTGGGTCATAACCACCTGCAGCAGCAGTGAGGAAACTTTTCACAACAATCTGACTCCAGCAGGCAGAGTTAGCCCAGCACAACTTGCTGTAAATATTTCCAGATGCTCTGCCTTCAAGAAGGAGGCATTTTGTCATCCGGAGGAGTGTACAGATAGGACGGCCGTGTGGCGGTGCTCATGGTGATCATGGTGATCATGGGGGTGGTAATCAGCCGCCAGGGAAGAGCAAGTCAATTTCCTGACCACATCATGGGTGAGGAACGATGCTGGCTTTATTCCTCCAGACCTGGTCCCGGTTCTCACATTTGCAGGAACAGTTCTTGGTAAGCCCCTCTAGTAGGCAGCTTCTGAATCGACTCGGGAAGATGCCACCTCCTTATACTCCTGACTCTGTGTAATCCCCTGCCCATGAGTATGGGCTGGGCCTACAGACTTACTTCTAACCAACAGAAAAGGGCAAAGGTCATGATGCCATGTCCACGATTAGGTTACAAACGTGTCTGACATCTGTCTTGCTAGCAACTCTCTCCATTGCCTTCTCAACTTGTCCATTTTATTGAAACATTTTCTTGGGAGAGAGCCATATATTAAGGAACTAAGCCCAATAACCCTCGATGTACCGAATTCTGCCAACAATGGTGTAAATGAGTGTGGAATGCCTCCCCACTCGAGCCTTCAGCTGAAACCCTAGTTCTAACATCTTGGTACTAGCTTGGAGCAGCCCTGAAGCAGAGGACCCACTAAGGCATGCCCAGGTCCCCAGACCACACAGCTGTGACATAACAACGTGGGCTGTTGTAAGCCACTAGGCTTCGGAGTGATTTGTTGCACAGCAATAGATTCTAATACAGATTTCTTTCTTAAAGTTAAAAGTAAATGAAAGTAGATTTCTGCTGAATGTTTGTGATTAGACTGTCACTTACTTGATTTTCTCTCCGTTTTTCTTTATCTAACACTGTGCTGCACTTAAGGATAACACAGTCTGATAGATCGATCTGTCTAACACACACCTCTGATAGTGCCCCTCCACTATTTAAAACTTTTTTATTGGCTTCTACTGACGGAAGGAAAGAAGTTCTACTTTTTCATTTGGCTTTCAAGGCTCACCTGGATATCTGTCTTCCACCAGCTGCTAGAACAATCATACAGAACACCAATCAGCATATGTTATGTGTGTTAAGGCCTCTGTTGGAACCCACTGATCCAGGTTGACCTGTGTCCCACAGCATGGGGACTAGGCTCCCTGGCACAGAACAGCCCGTCTGGCACCCAGACGTGCGTTCTCCTGGCCGCCACCGCTTTCTCGTCCTTTCGTTCTCCAAACCCACTTCTTTGGAAAATTCCTACGTAAAGATCCAGCTCAGATCACCTGTGAGTAAGAGGATAAACAAAGAACCCAAACACACACTGTATTTACATCTGCATAGACCATCTCGGGAAGGGCCCAGAAGAACCCAGGACATTGGTTGTCTCTGGAAGGGGTAGGTCTGAGGGATAGAGGTTGGGAGAGAGAATTTTCATTCTCCACCCCTATCTTTGCAGTTTTCTAACATATGAACATATCTACCTAGTTAAACAATAAGTAAAACAATTCTCACCCTGGCCGGGGAGCCTCCCCTGACTGTCATACTGAGCTGATTGTGTGCTGGCTTGCCTGTGTATCTGAGGACCTAGAGATCAGGGGGCGTCCCTCCCTCAGCCCTCCCTGCTGCCCCACACTGTCTAGCACCATGCCCGCTACTTCCAAGGCCCTCGGAATACCTGAGGACAAAAGTTGAGGTCCTCGTCACTCCGCAGCCAGACTGAACTAGTAGCTGCCTCCCCCATGGGCTCTGGCCTTTCCTGCTTCTGGGCCTTGGCCCCACTGGTCCCACCCGAATTTCCTTTCCCCCTATTATCTCATTTTTGAAATCTCCTTATCTTTCAAGACCCAGCTCAGATCTTATCTCAGGAAGCCATCTTCTCCTTCTCTGTTTTTTTTATAGCACTCCTGAGGGTTATTATTACTTTCCCCTTTATGTCAGGCCCACGCCTGTTTCTGGAAATGAAGATGCCCATTCGTGTACGGATTGCTTCTGGCTGTTCGCCCTGAAAACGGCAGAGTTGAGTAGTCCCAACAGAGACCTTAAAGGCCCGAAAACCCCAAGTATATTTACTTCCGGCCCTTTAGAGAAAAAGCTGTTGACCTCTGTCTGATTCATGTCATAATTATATCTATTGACTATTCTGCTCATTGGGACATAAACTTGGATACAAACTCTGTGTTGGATCCAGCCAAACTCATTACCCTGGCAAAAAAGGCCGCCTCGGCATCTGCAGGGCAGGCTGCGGGTCGCCCACGGGGCACCTTGCCGTTTTCCAGCATCCTTTCCCGTCTCGGGCTGGAGTTTGCCGTCCATCTGCACCTGGAGATCAGCTCTTCCCTGGCCGATGTCTTCTTGTTCTCCGTGTCATGCCCCGAGTCCGCATCTTGGAGAGGCGCTCCCTGAGCACTTACCGCAGAGGTCCCCCTGCTAGTTTCTCCCCGCTGCAGTGTCCCCGAGGGGCCCACATTGCAAACTGAAGTTATTTTCATTTATTTGTTGAATTGTCTCTCTCTCCTACTAGACCATGAGCTCCTTGAGGGTAGGGAGATGCCTAGTTTCCCACTGTGTCTGCAATGTCTGGAACAGTGTCGACTACCAGGGTAACTACTGTAGGAAACACTATTGAGGGACTGACTAAACAGATGAATGAATGAATACACCTTTGTCTTCATCAGAGTGGCTACCCGAGTGTCTACTAGGCACTTAAAACTATTTGTTGAATTAATGAATAATGTAAGAGAGGACATTTAATCATGATAATACTGATAAATGAAATGGCATGGCTCTCCCCACCCATTAATATCAGCTTATGGAAAAGAATAGCGTCCTTCAGCTGCATTTAAATTATTCAGGATAAAGGAAAGGAAGTAGGATCTCAAGGGACATGCTAGAATATCCTTCTCTCTCTCTCTCTCTCTGTTGTGTGTGTGTGTGTGTGTGTGAGAGAGAGAGAGAGAGAGAGAGAGAGAGAGAGAAAGATAGAGAGACGTCAGTCTGTAGCAGGCCTAACTCTAAACCAAGGTGCTGTCCACAGGCTAGGGGAACAGGGAACGGACCACCTATGTGCAGATACGCTGTCAGTGGGCCGTGAAATCTGTTCTTCCCACAACTAGCAGTTCAGAAGTTGGAATACTTATTGAATATGGTTTTTAAAGCAATACTCTTTTGGGTTATAAAATTGATGCACGCATTGCAAAGAATTTAAAAGCTAAAGAAAATTTAATAAGAAATTACCATTCATCTCACCATCATGGTTATTTATTTTTTCTCACCTATATGTGTGTTAAATTCTCTTTCTTTCTTTCTTTCTTTCTTTCTTTCTTTCTTTCTTTCTTCCTTTCTTCCTTTCTTCCTTTCTTCCTTTCTTCCTTTCTTCCTTTCTTCCTTTTCTTTCTTTCTTTCTCTTTAACACATTTGGGGTCCATTTAGCATTTTATCCTAAATATTACCTCTTATCATTAAATGTGTTTTGGCAACAAGATTGTAAAGAACTGTACTATACTGTTCCAATGGATTAGTCAAATTTCTTATATTAGTTGTTTTGTCTTCATTGCTACTATGATTCTATAACTAACATACAATTCTACAATGAATAAATTAAGTAATTGAATTTCCTTTAAGTAGATTTATTAAGGTGGCATTATTGGCTAAAAGAGTATAGAATTTTGAGATATTGCTCATAGGTGTGCTAATATTAACTGTGTAGGAATATAGATGCAGGGTCCTAACCTTATTTGTACCCATTTTTCCATACCCTAATCATGGGCTTTCACCAATACTACCACATTATTGTCACATAATACTTCTATATTTAATTAGAAAAGACCAATTAAAATATGTTTATCATTTATCTTTCTTTTACAAGGAATTTATTTTTCCTAATTCACATACTACTTTTGGAGCTTAAGTATTCTAAAATTCAATTAAACTTAAATAATTATTGACATAATCTACGTGCTTGATTATACTGCCAATTAAAAGTAATATTTTAAATATAAAATTCAGGGTCATGCCCTGGCCGGTGCTCAGTGGTTAGAGCGTGGGCCCACAGAACTGAGAGTTCCGGGCACGTACCTCGGTTGCAGTTTGTCCCCGGTCCTGGTTGGGGTCGTGTGGGTGGCGACCAGTCGATGTGTCTCTCGCATCGATGTTTCTCTCTCTCTCTTCCTTCCTCTCTCCTCCTGCTCTGTCTGAAGATAAATGCAAAAATGTCCTTGGGTGAGGACAAAAAAATAAATAAATTCAGGGTCACTTGATGCAAGTAATCAAGCTGGAATAAACTGTAAAAATAAAAATGTTGTACATTAACAGCTTACTTACCCTTGGCTGATTTACTAATCCATTTTAACTAGAATATTGAGTATCTAAATAGACCCAAAAGAATGGCTTTGAGAAGCCTAAATTAGAGTCAAAGACCACACTCTAAGGCAGAGATCCTCCAGGTATGGTACAAGAACAGAACCCAACAGAGTCACCTGGGCAGTGCTGTGCTTGGGCTGTTGGGTCTTATTCCACACACCAAATCAGGTTATCTTGTTGGCGAGGCCTGGGAATATGCACTTTAACAAAGATCCTGCAATGTAGGAATTGCTATTGGCGTCCTTCTTCCTGCTGATTCTATTGTGCTTTGCGCACAGTCCAGTGGGTCTGATATGGTGTGCATATCCCAAGGAAGATGGCCTTCATTCAGATAGAATCGTAACAAGAGGGGATTTGTCACAGGGCAAGTTTTTCCTCTTTGGATATGAGATCTTGACTATACTGAGAGCAAGGCCATGTGTTCTAGGGGTATGTATAGAATAAATACAATCCCTGGAGGATGGTCTTTAATGTGAGAATCTATAACGATGATCTGGGTGCCTCTGCTGCCAATGGACAGGCTGGTCTTTGACTTGGGGGTGCAGCCCCACTGGGGGCTGGGGTAGGAGTGGGGTGTGAGGGTGTGGGGGGCTCATGAAACAAGGTGGAGACACACCCTGGATGGGAAGCAAAAGGTGTGCCGTAGAACACAGGAGGTGAAGCCACGGAGAGATACTGTGAGTGATACATTCATAGGGCAAGTGTCCTTGTTTGTTCTTCAAATATTGTTGCTGATGTGGCCCCAAAAGTGTTTTGAAAAATCATTTATCCCTCACATTTGAACACTGAGGGCTAAAATATTTCATCATAAGGTTAAAGAGTTGTGCAATTTCTAGCACGTGTTAAAATGTTGATGCTGCAAAATATCACTCTTAAATTCATCCAGGGGCAGCTAAATATCAAGGGATTGGACACATTGCTCCTTTTTCTGTTTCCATGCCACTCTCTGCATAGAATTTACTACTATATATATATATATACAATATATAATTTATATATATTATATATATATATAATTTTTATCCTCACCCGAGGACATTTTTCCATTTTTTGTTCAGATAAAGTGGGAGGGAGAGACAGGAAGAGAGAAACATCAACGTGAAAGGGACACACCGAGTGGCTGCCACCCGCATGACCAACCAGGGCTGGGGACAAACTGCAACTGAGGTACGTGCCCTTAGCAGGAACCGAACCCGGGTCTCTCTGGACCACAGGTCGACGCTCTAACTGCTGAGCCAAACTGGCCAGGGCTACAATGTGATATATTTTAATGTTTTAAAGGCTTTTTATTAATCACTCTGTGATACTTTTCTGGTTCCAGATTATATACAAACTTAAACTTTAAGATCTTTAATATTTTTTGTGAATTTAATGTTAAATGTTAAACAATTTTTATGTGTTGAATCATCAATTATTTTTACTTGTATTTGACTGCTCAAAACAACAAATATGTTATAAATCTTGGTAAACAATTATGAAACATGAGAAGTAACATTTTATTGGAAATATATGTCTTAAATGAGATGAATGAGACTTTTCCTCCCTAGTAACTCCTGATTATTTCCTGTTGTCCAAATGAGATAGAGTTCAGCATAAATTTTATCCCCCCTCTTTTTATTTTAATCATAATTTTAAGAACTGAAAAACTTTGTTCACATAAGTAGATGAGAATGAAAAGAATTTTGTTATAACAATATCACTCAGTTCTTTATAAACGTTTTCAAGTTATTTACCAAAAATTATACGGTGATCTATCATCACAAATTATTTTTAATGATCTACCAACTCCATCAAATCCCTCTTCAGTTTTGTTGACAGCAAAGAACTGAAGAGGATTTGTAACCCAATCATTAGAATAATTCACTTTCTCCACACTAAGCGCTAGGTTTTGAATCACTCCTTTCTTTAGAGTCCTGCTTCTTTTGCCTGGTGGAATGCACCACAGTGACTCCCATGCGTGAGGGGTGGGTCTGTCTTTGGAAAATGGGGGCAAAGGCAGCTGTGAGAGGGGAAGCGGGAGAGGGCACCAGCTGAGGTCCATGGAGCAACTCTTGGGCAATCTTCCCCTTTATGCTGTCTGCAGGGGTGTCTGCTGGGGGCGCTGGAGGAGAACCAGCATGCTCTGAGAACAGTTTTAGAAGCATCTAGAGAGGAGCTGACAATCTGGAAATTATTCCTTTAAAACCATTCATGCCAAAGTTGCCCTTAAAAATCTTTGTGGCAACTACCAGAATAATAACAGATGTAGGCAAGAATCATCAACGAAGGCTAGAACTGTTTGGGGAAAGTCTGATGAGGAACAGGACAGTTCTAGAGTCTCAAAGTATTTCCCCACAAAGCATGACTTAATTACTCAGTAATTACTACTAAATACAAAATACTTATAAATTAGCTTTACAGTAGAGAAACTGAGAGACACTACCAATGGGTCCCTACAGATAAGATGCACCGAGAAAGACACAGCATCATTTCTCTGATATTTCTACCTGAAAAGCATAACCTGAGTCTAATCTTGGGGAAACATTTAGACAAACCTAATTTCAGTATGTTCTACAAAGTAATGGCCTGTACTCTTCAAGAATGTTTAGTCACAAAGGTGAGGAAATCATGAGGGACCGATCCAAATGGGAAGGAGCTAAAGGGACTTGACAACCGAATGCAGCATGTGATTGAGTTGGAGCTGGACCTGTGAAAGACATTACTGGGATGAACAGTGAAATGCAAAAGAGGCATCAGAATTTCATGGCCGTGGCTGTACTATGGCTATGTAGGAGAGGGACCTTAGTTGTAGGAAATACACACTCGATGCTTAGGGGCAAGGGGTATCATCTCTGTAAGTTTCTTTTGTGTGGTTCAAGAAAACAAACATAAGTATATAAATTGAGAGAGTGATAGGGAAATGTCAGCAATCTGGATAAAAAGTATCCAGGAACTCAGTGTTCTATTAGTGAAAATTTTCTGAAAGTTTGAAGTTATTTTAAAATAAAACATTGAAAACCATATTCTCCTGGGGGAGGGGGCACTGTGATCCCCCAGTTTGAAGATCACTCTATTTTTAGGGGCCCTGGGGAAGAGATGAAGCCTTTAGGAGTCCAAAGCTGGTGTGGACAAACACAAAAAAATTTGTTAAGAATGAGAAGGTCCTCAGTGTGTAATAGGAATAAAACATGCAGAGATATTTGAGTGATTTTCAAAGGAGGGGGTGTGGAGAAGTTCCTGTGCAGATAGGTAATGAAATTTTTATATTCATGCAAAGAGAGAGTAGGTGAAGAAAGGCTGAGAAACATTGATACACATATTAACAGGAAACCTGTAAATCTGAGACAGGCGTGAAATATGGATACAGTATAGGCCATGGCATCTGATGTCCATTTTTTGGTATTTTTCATTGAGTAAAATGATGATAAATGTAGCCAAGGGGATCATCTCTGTCCCGGGTAGGACTGGATTCTTCTAGTGGATGTCCAGCTGTGATATGACCTGATCTTACATAAGCTCTTGCATGCTGTGATGTGCATTTCTCGATTCTTGGTCCTTACAATGAGGTATTTGTCTTTGAGACAATATCAACTTATTTCTGCTATAGGCTGTGCTTCTTTCCCATTGACTTGGCAAGAGATGGCCATGTTGGGGCTCTGTTACCAGCCAGAACCACTGTTTCTGTCCAGACTCTAGACCTAAATATTTCCCCACAGCAATTATTTGGAATGGTTACTGTTTAAATAAGAGAAGGAAAACTAGCTTTATCTCACCAACTGGGAGACTGCTTGGACTCCTCTACCCTTCTGGACGGCGTGGGAGAGCACCATGAACGATAGTCATGTTGCTATGAAAATTATGACACACTTGATACGCAGGGTAGGCAGCCTCCCTGAGGGCCCCCAGTGACCCCCCTGGTACTCTTCCCCTTGAGTGTGGGCAGGGCCCAGTGACTTGATTGGGATCAACAGAATATAGGAAAGGTGACGGAATGTCACTGCTGTGATTGGTTACAAAAGATTGTGAGGTCCATCTTGCTAGCAGATGCTCTCCTGCTGGTTTTGATGAAAGAAGTCGCCTTGATGGAGAGGTTCATGTAACGAGGAACTGAGGTGGCGAAAAATGGAGGCTCTCCATCCAGCAGTCCTTGAGGAACCAAGTCCCGCCTTTAGAGGAGACCCCAGACCTGGCTGACACTTCGATCGCATGTAGTCATGTCGGAGACCCCAAGGTAGAGGATAGGATCCAGCTAGACATGCTGGACTCCGGACTCACAGAAACTATATGATAACGAATGTGTGTTCATGCCCAGCCGCTGTGACTCAGTGTATTAAACGTCGTACCATGGACTGAGAGGTCCCCATTCGATTCCTGATCTGGGCACATGCCTGGGTTGCAGGCTTGATCCCCAGTAGGGGGTGTGCAGGAGGCAGCCAATGGATGCATCTCTCTCACATCAATATTTATATCTCTCTCTCTTAATAAAATCAATAAAAACATATTAAAAAAGAAATAAATGTATGTTCTTGTAAGCTGGTAAGTTTCGGGGTAATTTGTTATGCAGCAATACGCAACTAGTACACCAGGTATTTGCCATCCTTAGTTTAATCACTTTATGCACATTATTGTGTAACAGAAAAGAAGTAGGAGCAGCACACACACTTAGGAAGGAGAAAGAAACTAGAGCTGACTTTAAAGGAGAAGATAACCAAACAAGATCAATCATAAGAACTCAAGACACGGCAATCAGAGGACTTTTATTGGAGAGGCAAACAGGCTGGAGAAGTCAGCCAAGTCTGAACTCACCTGTTTTGCTGCTCAGTTCAGTGTGGTTCACAGCAGTCTATACTTCTCTTAGCACTTCGGTGTGATCCCTTGTGTATCTCTCTTCTCCACCAAAACACAGGTTTAATAAGGATAGGGTCTCTGTCTCCCTGTCACTCACCGTGGCTTTGCCCGTAGCAGCCACAGTGCCTGGCACATCATAGGCTTCAGTAAGTATTTATTCAGTGAATAAAATGTTTATGTTTCAGTGAATGTCAATGTCACAAAATATTGCCACACATTTTAGAAAAATAAGCAACAGAAATGGTCATAATAAAGATTTGTGTGTGTGAGTGTGTGTGTAAAGGAACCAAGTTTTAGTATCTGGCAAATTCACTTATTTAGGGCATCTAATTCCCTGATAATGTCAGTTAAATGGGGCATTACTGTAATAAGTACCATTAATTATTCATTGCTAACACAGTGTTCAAGGTCAAATGAAATCTGACGGAAAATCTCTTCGCTGTGGAAAAATCGCTTGCTGATTGTTATCACCTTTGTCGCTGCTGTGCAGAGCTGTTTCCTCCCGGCGTTTTCATGGGGTGTGCCACTGAGCTCATTTTATGGACAAGAAGCCTATTTCATTTGTATGACGTCTCTGCTGCTAATAATGTCTTCACTTTGCAAAATATATATATTGTTTTGAACTATTATAAAGAGAGGGAAGGAAGTTATGGAAGGATGGAGACAGAATAAATAAAAATAGATTATTTATGTGAAAAAGAAACATAGAGTGCAAGTATCACCAAACTTCTGAAATCAATGCTGGACTGCCAAGTATAAATTAACCAACATAACATCCAGAATCTACACCAAGGAGGAGAGTTAAGCATTCGCTTGGCTGGCAAAATAGCAGGTGGTGGTGATGCTTTTACTCACTGAGAACCAGCAATGGCCCGTAGGCTTCTTCTGCCACTGCTCCGTGTTGAGAAGGACTCTGAGGCCCAGCGGAGGAGCTGTCCGTGATCAATGACAGCACAGAGTTTAGGGCAGATACATTAATCAGTGTATTTATGGGTCTTAGATTTTTCTAATGTAATACAATTAACTAATTTCAGGGTAAATTGCAATGCGGTGAAATCTAACCATAATTTATTTTCCTTATTTGCAATAGTATGACCAGACATGTTTCCAGATTCAAGTTAACATCCACAATTTATATTGAATTCACATAACTCAACACCAAAAAACCTAAACAATACAATTAAAAATGGGCAGAGGACCTGAATAAACTCTTTTCCCAAGAGGACATACAAATATCACTAATAATCAGAGAGATGAAGGAAATTAAAATTAAAAATTAAAATGAGCTATCACCTCACACCTTCAGAATGACTATCATGAATAAATCAACAAATTACAAGTGTTGGTGGGATGTGGAGAAAAGGGAGCCCTTGTGCACTGTTGGTGGGAATGCAGATTGGTGCAGCCATTATATAAAACAGTATGGAGGTTTCTTAAAAATGGAACTGCCGTATGACCCAGCAATTCCACTTCTGAGAATATATCTTAAGGAACCCAAAACACTAACTCAAAAAAAAATATACATACCTATGCTCATTGCAGCATTATTTACAATGGCCAAGCTATGGAAACAACCCAAGTGCCCATCAATAGACGAGTGGATAAAACACTGGTGGCACATACATACAATAGAATATTACTTGGCCATACAAAAGAATAAAATCTTACCATTTGTGACAGCATGGAGGGTATTATGCTAAGTGAAACGAGAGACAGAGAAAGACAAATACCATATGATTTCACTTATATGTGGAATCTAAAGAGCAAAATAAACAAACAAATAAAATAGAAACAAACTCATAGATACAGAGAACAGACAGATGGTTGCCAGATGGGAGAGGGGTTTGTGGGGGCTGGGTGAAAAAGGTGAAGGGATTAAGAAGTACAAATAAGTAGTCACAAAATAGTCATGAGGATGTAAAGTGCAGCTTAGGGAATATAGTCAACAGTGTTGTAATATCAGGGAGGACACTTTGCAAAGTATATGACTGTCTAACCACTATGCTGTACACTTGAAACTAATACAAAATAATGTTGAATGTAAACTGTAATTAAAAATAAAATAAAAAAATTAAATCTCGCTCTTCTAGTCTTCATTTGGTTTTTATTTGCTTTCAACAGGTTATTTTAGCTTAGGGAAGGATTTTGGCTCTGAAATATTATCAGGTTTTCTGTGAGTAAAAAACAAAGTCCATACAAAAAACGAATCATTTTTCAAAGATGACAGAATCTAACGCTGCCGCTGGCTTACATGTTTGCATTTCACCGTAAAGCAATAACTATATGTCCACTGGTGATTTGCTTTAATCTTAAGAGAAATAAAACCTGTTGGAGCAGAAACTGAGAATGGAAGGTCAAAGGGTGGGCAGTACTGTGAGTACTTTGTTCACGCGTTGCACGTGGTTTCCTTGGGGCCCCCAGCCCTTCCCTCATCTCGGTTGGTGCACCCAGCCTTTAACAAATGTGAATTAAGACAAAAGAGCTGAAACATGGCCCTCAAATTTGCATCTGTAGACTGTTTAAAGACAGTCAATATCTGTGGACAATTTCAGCCTCTAAAACCCCTTTCCTCACTGCGTTGTGACCCCCGGAGAGTTGGACTGCAGGTTTCTTTCATCTGGCAGTTCTGCAGATGACCTGAACTTATTTCTTCCACAGCTCCTGCTAAATGCATCAGCTGTGTGTAGCCCTCTACACCTTCCTCTCAAATGTAAGGTGTGGAGTAAATACCTTCTCCAAGGACCTGCCTTCTCTTTATCACTACATACTAGTCCCCTTGCTTGCTGAACATTCATTCATTCATTCATTCATTCATTCATTCATTCATTCACATATACATTTAATAAAAATGTGCTCAGAGCCTAGTAATGCTAGCTACGTGGTGAAGTTACAATGGTAAAGAAGAGAACAGGGTTGCTACCCGCGTGACTGATAACATTCTAGCGAGGAAGAAAAAAAATAAGTAAACAAATAATGAGAAGTTGTATGTTTTGAAGGAAATAAATGAAGGATTAAGAAAGGGAGGAGTAGGAAGGGATTTCAGTTTTTGGCCATAAATTGGACTGGATGTTTGCAGATATCCCACTCGGTAAAGCACAATAGAAATGCTAAATAAAATACTAAAGACAAAAAACAAAAACAAACAAACAAAAAAAGGTGCGTGGCTCAATAGGCAGGAGAGAAAGGGAATTCTGTGGAGGTTAGAAATGACCAGAAAGCAAGAATCATCAGGGGAGAGGTAACTGGAGTCATCATTTGCCCTGGGTAAATTTTATCTCTGGCAGCCTATATCCTAGATTTTAACTGGCCCTTTGTAGGACACAAGAGGCAGAGCCTGAGCCTGAGCAGAGGTCTGGTTGGATGAACCTCCACACGAGGCCAGGAGACCAGTGGGCAATGGTCTTAGGAGTGTACTAAAAAGAACAAGTAAAACCAAACGCTGGCCACGAGGAGGACTCCAGGGGTATGGTGCCTGCTTCAACCTTGGCTTAGGCTGAAGATAAAAAAATAACAGAATCCCACCCGGCCGATGTGGCTTAGTGGATTGAGTGCTGTCCCATGGGCTGAGAGGTCCTGGTTCCATTCCTGGTCAGGGTACATGCCTGGGTTTCAGGCTCAGTCCCCAGGAGGGGGCGTGCAGGAGGCAGCTGATTGATATTCTGTCTCACATCGATGTTTCTATCTCTTTCCCATCCTCTTTCTCTAAAAAAGTCAATAAAAACATATTTAAAAAACATTGTTCAGTTATAGATTTAATATTAAATTACATATTTTCCCCCTCTTCCAAGTTGTAGGACTCTAAATTCTAACTACTAATCCGTTGGATGAGGTCGCATCCTAGAATAAAAATCCCTTGTCTTAGTCAGTTCACGTGGCTATAACAGAGTATCATAGAGTAGGTGTCTAAGAAACAAGACATTTATTTCTCACAATTATGGAGACTGGGAACCCCAAGGTCAAGGTGTCAGAGACTTGGTGTCTGGTTCACAGATGGCTGCCTTCCCCTTGTCCTCACATGGAGGAAGGGGTGAGGGATCTCTGTGCGGTCTGTTTCATAAGGACACCAATTCCATTCATGAAGGCTCCACCCTCATGACCTAATCATCTTCTAAAGGCTTCACCTCCCAACACCATCACACTGGGGATTAGGTTTCAATTTATGAATTTTAAGAGAGAGACGAGCATTTGGTTTATAGCAGCACTGTTCTTGAAAAAGCACTTCCAATGACACTTGGCACAAGGCAGTTTTCATGGTTGTTTTGCTATGGTTATTGCCAGCATTTTGAGAGGTGGCACGGGTAGTCGTGAAGATCTTATTTTCTTTACCGCAGGGCAGACAGCCTTGCCACGCGCCTCTCCTGGAAGTGACAGAGAGCTAGGAAGGCAGAGGGCACAGGGGGAACAGCTTCAGGACAGTCTTGCTGGTTACCACTTCTGCCTAACGAGACCATAAGTCATAAATTCTAACTGCTCATTCTCTAGGTTTTATTGCTAGTTAAGAGCTGAGTGTAAAATGTCCTTAATTAAAGTCAGGAGTTGGACGCATAAGAAAGACATGGAGACCATCTGAAATTCTGAACCTTAAATAACTCTTTAAACAGATTATTTTTGTAAGAAAGAATAAAGCTTTGTATCCTCATGGGGAAAAAATCATCTTCTAAAAAATGCTGAGCCTGTGAAGTTTGTTCTGAACCCAATGGTTCCATAACTCAGAGTTTTCCTGCTTCTTTGCAAAAAGCCATCTTCCTAGGTTCTACCAGGCATTCGTGTTTATACCCTCAGCATCCAAAAGTACTTTCCTATCTACTATCTCTACCAGCTTGCTTTTCCCTGCAGGGCTTGTAGGGTAGGTATAATCACCCTTGGCGTGAGCTGGCTGGAGAAGGTGTCTGTTGCTTGCAATCAGCTTTTCTTGGCCGCAGGGCTTCTAGAGCCTCTCTCTGCTGATGGGCGTCGGGAACCCCAGAGAGGGGAAAGAGCAGTGAGCGTTTCTCAGACTGCCTGACTCACTTCTTATCTGTAGCTTTTCTCAGAGGGCTGGTGGGGAAATGCTGCTGTACATAAACACTTTAGCAAGGAACGTTCTCCCGAGGGGCTGTGTGCAGTCACCACGCTAACAAACAGTCAAAGAAAAAGCCGGGGGAGTTGGGGTGTGATAGGACTGAGTGGACTGAGCTGCTTCGGGGAGATTTCATGAATTTTGAAAGATCATTTTATTTGCCTTATTCATCTCGTGATTGTTACAAAGGCTGAAAGATCATCCGTGGGTGGCTCGTTCTGGCTTTGGAGCGATTTGGTAGGTCCCGGGCCCTCTGTGACGGCTCAGAGCAGCTTGCCCTCCTCCGAGGTCTGCGCCTTCGGCTGCACTGAATGGCCAGACACCAGCTCGCTCTTCTTCCTCCCCAGGTCCCCTCAGCGCTGCCCGCCCTCCCGCAGGGGTGCCGGCTGCTGACAGGCCTGAACCAGGTGGTCTCAGGCAAAGCTGGAGCAGGGGCGTGGGCGTGAGCCGCCTCTGGGCTGTCAGCCACCAAGACCGTCTCCGCCGACGAGAAGGGAAGCGGCGCGGAACGTTTCCCAGGTGGGGGTTGGCCTGGTGGATTACACAGGAGGGTAAAAGAATGATGTTTGGTTTCCCTGAAGAATAGGTGTGAACTTGCTTCTCATTTGCTAAAAGTAAAAGTCAGTATTCTCAAAATTCTCAAAAGTATGATCAACTTTAAATGCCCATCTGGAGCTGTGGGTCTCAACCAGGGAGGAGGTTGCCCCCTGCACCCTGCTCAGAGACATTGGGCAATGTCTGGGGACATTTACGGTGTCACCAATAGGGTGGTGGGTGGGCAGCAGTATTGGCATCTAGAAGGTGGAAGCGGGGGATGCTGCTAAACAGCTGACAGTGCACAAAGTGTCCCCACAACAAAGAATCATCCAACACAAAACAACCAGTTGAGTGAAAACTGAGAAGCCCTGCGTCAGGTTCTGTGGTCAGTCACAGGGCACTGGGGTCAGAAAAGCCAGGGTTCAGACCCTGGCTTCATCACCCACGGCCGGAGTGGCCTAGGCAAAGCACTTAATTCCCTCATTTGTGAAAGAGCTCCACTAATACTACCCCAGGAGTGCTCAGTATAGGACCAGGCACCAAAGATTGTAAGATTTTACTGTTGTTCTGTACAAGGTGCTGAATTGGCCCCAGGAGAGACAGGGAGCTAACAGGTGGGATGGAACCTCAGGTGTCAGGCGCTGCAGACTGCGTGGTAGATGGTGGGGCAGAGACTGTGGAAGAGAAAGAGCATAAATCTGCGGCCTCAAGTCTTGTCGCATCCAGAACGGTGCAGTTCCCGAGAACTTCCTGCCCTGGTGGCATGATCCCAACTAGCATTGTCCACTACAAAAGCTACTGGCTACGTGTGGCTACTGAGTGCTGGAAATGTTGCTACTGCAACCAAGGAACTGAGTTTAAATTTTATTTAATTGTAATTACTTAAAATTAAGATACTGCACACGGCTAATGATTCCATATTGACAGAGTAGGTTTAGGAGAGGAAATGAAATAGATGGAAACCAAATATTGACAATGTGTGTATGTATGTGTATGCATGTGTATGTGTGTATACATGTGTGTGAGTGCATGTGTGTGCATGTGCATGTGTGTACATACGCGCACATGTGTTTGTGTATGTGTGTGCCCGTGCATGTGCACATATGTGCATGCATATGCATGTGTGCATGCACGTGTGCACATTTGTATGCACATGTATGTGTGCACATGTGCATGTGCACATGTATGTGTGTACATGTGTGTATGAGTGTATATGTATATCTATGTATGTATGCATGTGGGCATTCATGCATGCGTGTGTGTGTGTGTGTTGAGGGTACAGCTGTGGCACAGACATGAAGGGAGAAAGGCATCACTTTTAATCAAGAACTTCATGGAAGAGACCCTGGCAGAGGTGGGCCTGCAGGGCGCACAGACTTCTGAGAGCAGGGACCGGGGCCTGTGAGTGGGGAGGTAACTTCTAGGCAGAGGCAGCATGTGGACAAAGGTGTAGGCAGGGGCAGAGGAGCTCTTGTTTGAATGATGAATGTCAGGTCATAAGACAAGAATACCGCATCTTCTGAAGGCAACAGGCGTGCCGTTCAGATGTTCAGCATCCTGATGGGAGGCGTCAAAGGGGATCGTGTGACAGCACCTTTGCTCTTGGCCCAGGAAATGGAAATGCCATGTTTTCAGGCACACGTTTTTAATGAATTTACCAGAAAGTGGTCAATGAGGGTTTTAAAATCCGGTCTGAGTGACTTCAAGTACAGTGTTTTCCATCCTGCCTCAGGAGGGCACCAGGTCTGTGTATGGGCACAGAAGTCGTAGACTAATGAGAAACCAGAAGGCTGCCAAGACAAATTTTGACAATTTGACAGTTTGCCCCCAGCTGCCCTGGTCTCTGGAACCCAGTTAAGAACAGATGACATGGATGGACAGAAGATAATTGGTACTACAGAACTCCCTGTCTCAGTCCAATTTTACTGCAGACACCCAGACATCGCCTAAAAGTTTTCCTAGAAATCTGTCAAGTGTCGTGACTCAATGAGCAGTACGTATTTAGTAGCTGCCGGGGCTGGACTGAGACAGGCGACTGCTTGGGGATTTCACCACCGGGGGAGGGACAGACTCTTCGCACGTGGAGGCTGAGGCTGGCGGTGGAGTCTGCTTCTGGAAGGGAGCTGATCGTCCAGCACAGGGACATTTGCCAGATATTCCAGGCTGTAATGCTCACTAAAGACAAATAGAGGACTGTCACTAAGGCATACATTTCTCACAAGAAGAAATCTCGTGCAAACCAAAACTTTGGTCAGTTTTGGTTTGGGCTGGAACCAAGGACTTGCCCGTGACTGCAAAGCAACTCTGGTCCCCCGCAGGCTGCACTTTTATGGCTGTAGACCTTAAACTATCTGCTCAGTCCACAGCCCTCAGTCTTGATGAATAAAATGGAAACAAAAATTTCATAGTCTGTGGACTGTCTGTTAATTTTGGAGGAAAAAAAATGAGATAAATAATATTTATCTCAAAATAAATGTTTGGATGTTAAAAAGAGAGAGAAAGAGATCTAAACCTTGAGGACACCTTTGAAAGCTTAGTACCTTGCTCCTAAGAGCTACCCCATGGAAGAGTTAAAATTATTTTAGAAAAAGGAAGCTCAGTGACATTCCCAATTGTGGATAGCTTAATTCATGGCTTTCGCCATCTGGTACTGATACAATAATTCCATAACTTAAAGGTAAAATTTTAAAATAACTTCTAGGTCACCAGTTAAGGTTTATAGAGTTTCACTCCATCTAGAACCTTGACAAAAACTCCAGGTAACAAGGTTGTCACTTTCACCTCCTTGGTTTACAAACATCCAGGCCCTTTCTGTGCTCAGACACTTTGCAAGAAGTCAGATGTGTTTTCAAACTACTTTGCCTCTTAATTTTTAAACCCTTGTTTATTTTAAATAAATTTAATCCATATGTTTCTGATTCATTTACACTTAACTCATCAAAATGCTGTTTCATAAAAAGCTCTTTGATGTTCAAATTGCCTTTGGAGTTATTTTTAATAAGATTTTTTTTAAAAGCCTCCCTGCTCAGAAACAGAAAGTTCCATTTCATTGCTACTTAACAACTAGGGGTCCAAGGGTTGGGTTCAGTTCATTATTTAAATTAAATAATGTATGTAAAATGCTTCGTAAATTCGGAAGCCATCGGAGCCTGTTAGTGATTAGAGCTGCTATTGTTGTTACGCCCACGCAGAGGACAGAAGTTTTGAGGTTTCTCCTTCCCACAGTGGGCTGGACGCGGTCATCTCATGGCTGCTCCTATTTATTTATAACATTTTTTATTTTATGACTTCTTCATTCTCAGTAACACATTCATCAAATGACTAGTAAAATAGTAAAGGGCCATGTCAGAGAGGGAGCTCCCCTCAAATGGACCCCTTTTGTAGTTGAGGTCTCACTTGGATGTACTGGGTGCAGCAGGCCGATCTTCAGTGGGGTACAGAGTATGGCTGGCTGTCATTTCCATGAATGGACAGACTTTGACAGAAAAGTGATTGACTAAGAAGGAAGTTTTGTGAGCAGGCACCTGGGGGCAGGAGGGGAATAACCGGCAGCAGGGCCATGGAGAAGTCTCAGGGGTCTTCGAGGCAGGCTCTGGGGACACGGGCACATTCACTACTGCTCAGGGTCAGATGGCGACATGTGAGGCAGAACCTTCTCCCACCTCTGGGTGGAACCAAGCTATGCCTGGGCCACAGGGCAGTCCTTACACGTTGGTGATAGCGTCTGGAGAAACTGGGACAACGTGGCTGAGATTCTGTTGTCTGGGAGGAGATGGCAGAGGAGGTTTGGCAACACACAGCAGTTGCCTGTAGTAGCAGCGTCCAGGTAAATTAACTTAAGCACAGGTGAGCTCCCCTGGGTCTTTAGAAACACTTCGGAGTGTGTGTGTGTGTGTGTGTGTGTGTGTGTGTGTGTCTCAACGGTCTCTCTGACCTTATTCCCAGCCAGAGTCTGAAGAGGCCTGAGGCCATTCAAGTTACATGTGAAAACAGCAAATGGTCGTTTTGTTGCTCCTGTCTTGACAATTGCACAAAAGGTCTCAACCACCCTAACAGTAGTGAACAGGAAACCTTTGTCCCCGGAAGCTGACCTGATCCTGTGTGGAGCACATGCTTTCAGCTCTGCATGCCTTCCTGATGGGAGCCGCTGCACACCAGGCTGCCCCAGGAACTGGAGGCACACATGCAACCCTTCATCACGCAGAAAGGGACATCGCTCTGCCCTTTCGCACACCAGCTTCCTGGTGAAAGGCCCCCTCGCCTTCTGATTCTCACCGTATGGAACAATCGGTCCCTTCAGTTGGCTTGCCAGCGGTAATGTTATTTCTCCCAGCCATAAATCTTAACCGTTCTTTTTGGAGGGGAAAGAAATTAAAGTAACAAAGGGAGGTGGCCATAAAGAACAGAACTGTCAGAATAGCAAATGTTTGAGTCATTTGTTGGGTCCTTGGTTTAGGGTTGACTGATTTTAGCACTAATTTGGGTTTGGAGTATTTCTTGGGACAAAGAGGCTCTATTTTGATCTCCATCTCCAGCAAAGATTGTGATTTTAAGTGTGGAAAAGCTTGTCAGAGAGATTTTACTGCAATTGAACAACTTAACCGATTTTTTTCCCCTTCTTTTTGGAGAACTCTGTTATCTGCTTGGCTATTTCCTTTTTTCATGAAACAAATCAGATTTTTGACAACACCCACTCAACTTGGTCCATTAAAGCCATTGCCTGAGAAATCACTTGGTCCAGATAAATTGTAATGACTGCTCTGAGCTTCTAATTCCACCAGGTCTCATTTGAGAAAGAGGGAAAAATTCCTTACATTACTAGTGCTTTTAGATCAGCAGCAGTTTTTCCTTTGTCCTGGCAGCACCTGGTGTAGCCTGCTCGCTTTCAGTCCTTCTGAGAGCCTGTGGGTTTGCAATGCAGAAGGAAGACAGGCCCCGAGTCCACAGCAGGCAGCATGCTCTCCCAGAGAGAACGCTGAGCATTTCCGAACATGTGGCCCGCCAAGCTCCTCGGTCAGGGTCAGATTTATGTATTTGCTCTGGAACCAAGATTTCTGTACACCAGGCACAATACCTTGGAGTGTTTACAGTGTAAGCTATTTTCCTAAAGCAAACAGCTGTACCGCCAGACCCAGTAAACCCGTCCCCGGACACGAGAGCCAGAACCTTCTCTGGGAGCTGGTGTGCCTTAGCCAGGGGGAGCCCTTCCGCGGCCTGACTCCCTGAATGTCTGAACATCGCCCCCTCCAGAGATGCAATCTGAGGACTTCTGAGAGCCTGTGAGGAGGCCTTTATTTTCTTATTTTCCCCTTGATAAGGAAAACTGAGAAAGGGCCCGGTGACTGCAGCCTAAGGGAAGGGCTGGGTGGCTGCAGAGGAAGCTGTCGATAAGTCCGAGCCGTCACAAAGGCACTTTATCTTCACTTTTCCTCTTTAAAAAAATTATTTTATTAAAAACAAATTCCCCTCCCTCTTTTCTGGCAGGGAGGGTGGAGGCTTTGGCAGGAGCTGGAATTGGTGAGGGAAACAAGAGGCAGACCTGGAGCTGCCTTCCCGCCTGGAACCTCGTGGCGGTTGTGCTGGTGAGAAACTCCTGGCTGCTCCCACCCGTGCAGGTGCGCAGTCACCGACATTGCTGCAGACACGGCTTGAAAACACCACGAGGAGGTGCGGGGGGGCAGGGCGATTCACTGACGTACACGTTCCCTAAATGCTTAAGTACCCCCTTGGTACTGGGGGCTAAGCTTACTGCCATAATGGAGTTTGACACAATCTCTGCAAGAGATCCAAGATATCTCCTTTACTAGTTGACATCAAAAGCTTCATAATTTCAACCATTTCTTGCCCCTTTTGGAGAATAGCTGTTAAGGTAGAGATGCTATGTGAGCATGCTAGATATAAATATAACATTCTGTCATATTTAAAAATTTTCTTCTGAATTGCAGGACTCAACATACATGAGAGAGTCACAGTTCTACCGCCAGGAGAGTCAAGTTGTTAATCTGGCTCTGCTGTGCCATGTGACCATGGGCACCTGACCTTTCCCCTCGGGGTCTCAGTTTCTCCATGGGGACAATGAAGGAGGAAAGGTTTTCATTGCCTTCAGCTCTATGGCGTTATAGTTCGTTACTAGTTTAAAAGCAAATATCCAGATAAAATGGGATAGGTGGGCTGAAGTGCTTGGCAAGTGGTTTAATCTGAAAGAGAAAAGGGCAGAAAGGAGAGAGTCCTATGCACGTGGGTGAAGGCTGCCCACGAGCAGTGTCGGGGTAACTGGGGACAGTGGAGGGGCAGGAAACAGCACAGCGTATGGAGTTTTGAATTCTGCCTCTACCACTATGTAGCCTGAGACAAGTAATTTATCGTTTCTAAATCTCGGGGACCTCGTTAACAGTGGGTTTAGCCTTGGTCCCTCCAGAGAGCCTTGCTGTGGGGACTGAAACAGACAGCCCCCTGGCACAGAGTGCCTGGAACACACGCATCCTCTGTCAGGGGTCCACACATGGCCTGGGACCCCTGGGGAGTCTGTCAGGGCGTCTGCGAGGTCAAAACTGTTTTCATGATGATACTCAGAAATCACCTGCCCTGTCAATCTTATTCTCTCGTGAGCATACAGTGGAGTTTTCCAGAGGCTATGTAATGTGTGATATTGTTGCAGATTGAATGCAGAAGCAGTTATTAAAATAATGCTAATCTTCTCTCTCATTTTTTTTGAAAATATAGTTATTTTTCATAAAATATGCATTGTTGGTTAACATGTAATAAGCTTATTCCTATTTTATTACTTTATTAATTTTGTATTTATTATTATTTTTTATTTTTAGAGAGATGGAGAGAGAAACATCATCGATAGGCTGTCTCCTGCATGCCCCTGAGCAGGGATCGAGCCTGCAGCCCAGGTGTGGCCCTGACTGGGAATCCAACCTGGGACCTCTCGGTGCATAGGACAACGCTCAGCCACCGAGCCACAATGCCAGGGCAGCTTATTGCTATTTTAAATACATGAATAATTAACATTATTAGTTTGAATTTCAAGTATGGCAAATAACAGAGGCTCTGACTCACATAAACAAAAACTATTTGGAGCGGTCAATAATTTTTAAGAGTGGGGTTTTAAAAATAAAGAAAAAAAAGTCTATTCCTGCATGAGTTTCCTATTACTACCCAAGTGCTGTAACAAAACAGCACACAGTGTCTTAAAAGATAGCACACATTTGTTATCCACATGTGTTGGAGGTCCGAAGTCTGAGACAGGTCCCCAGGACTGTGCTCCTTCTGGAGGTCCAGCGGAGAACCTGCTTCCTGCCCTTCCCACCGTCTGAGACTGCCTGCCTCCCGTGGCCGTGCCTCCCTCCTGCATCTTCCAGAGCAACGGTGGAGTCTCTTTAAATCTCTCTGTGCCTTTGTGGTCACATCGTCTTGTCTCTCCGATCTCCTGCCTCCCTCTTATGAGGACCCTTGTAGTTGCACTGGTCCCCCTGGATAATCCGGGAAATAACCTCTCCAGCTCAAGACCCTTAATTTAATCACAACTGCAAAGTCCCTTCTGCCATATAAGATAACCCATTCGAGGTTTCTGTGTGCTAGGACGTGGATCCCTTCAGTCAGCCTACAGTTCCATCTAGAGAAATTCACAGATTGGATCCTTAACATACAAACAGAATAAAACAATTAAATTTCCTAACAATAGTATATATCAAGTTGAATGCAGATATATATTATTTTACTCATTTTGTCAGCAAATATTCTTAAAGACCTATATGTGAGTCCTTGCCCAATCTTTCAATCATGAGCTGAAGAGGCTCTTCTTGATCTCTTCTCTACCTCCCTCAGGAGGGTTCTCTTTCCTCGGCATCCACACAGGGCCTGGCACAGAGTAGGAACTCTGTAACCGTTAGTTGGCATTATCTTAATTACTTTTCCATGTTTCTCTCTTCTACTAGCCTCTAAACCACCATTCCAAAAGCAGGTCTCACGAAACACTTCTCCCAGAAGATTATGCCATGTAAAACAGTTCTATGGTCAAAACATTTCAGGAAACACTACACTCTTATCCTCCTTCTTGGGACTCATGGTGCACATTAGCATATTAAAGGCTCTGAGAAGTCCTGTATTGCAAGGGGCAAAGGTGAAGTTAATACAGCATTTTTCAAATTTACTTGCCCAACGAATCTTTTTTCCCTATAAAATTGATTAACAGTCCACGGTCAGAAACACTGCTCTAAGCTCCTTGGGGTAAGGACCAAATTGTGTTCTTCCTTGTATCTTTTTTATAAATAAAAAATATTTTAGAGAGAGGGGAAGAGAGAAGGAAAGAGAGAGAGAGAAACATCAATGAAAGAGAACATCGATTGGCCGCCTCCTGCATGTCCCCCACTGGGGATCGGGCCCACAACCTGGGCAGGTGCCCTGACTGGGAATTGAACCAGTGACCTCTTGGTGCATGGGTGGACACTCAACCACTGAGCCACACAGTCTGGGCATTCTGCTTTGTATCTTTTTTTGGCTGACTTTTCCTGGGATACTGTAGGTACTTGTTAAATATATGCTGAACGAACACATCGAAGCAGAGGAAAACAAAACTGCTAAGACAAAATCTCTTCCCTCAAGTTGCTAAAAAGGAATGAGATAGATGTTTAAATAATGATTTATATAGTAGTAGGTAAATGAAAAGTGATCCAACCCAGGATGGTTAATAAGAAGGAGAAAATCAAATCCAAACGTTGAAAACCAACCTAAATGTTAACTGGAACTGAAGCAGGTTATTCAAGCAGCCCCTTGACCCTTGTGGACTGCCCTCTCTCAAAAAGGAAACAAGAAAATTCGATCTGTATAGCACAGAGCCAAATAGAAAGAAGAACATGTCTTCAGATAAAGAATGAAAATTATTATAGAAAAGATTAAGCTAGGATTAAACTGCACGCCAGGTCTCTGTTGTGCCCCAGTGATGGCCGGGAACCCAGTACTCACATCCAATTATGCCTGTGACCCTGAGGTGGTCAGTTTGAGGGCGTGAACCTGTAGCTGCTGCCAAAGGCTGGCATGAGTTTTCCAACCCCGGCCACCATAACTGATCAGAAATGAAGGTTCTCTCGACATGAGAGCAGCGATGGGCCCTCCTGAGACGGCACCGAAGGCAGGGCCGTCACTGGTCGAGCAGCCATCCAGCAGCGGCGTCACGGCCATGCCAGGCCCTTTGTGGGCTGGCTCGGAGCTGACTCGGCCAAGGTCACGAAGGGCATCAAGCAGCCTTTCACGTATGCTCTGCTAGACTCACCGCGAGGGAGGAAGAAACAAAACTGGTTCAAGCAAGAAGAGGAAGTAGTTGGATGGCCCAGTGGAAGGGGCAGAGGATTTGGGGGTCACCAGAAAGATTTGGTTTGGATTCTGCACTGTCTTCCCCGATCATGTTCAATTCCTTCACCTCTATGCGCTTGTGTCTTCAGTGGATAAATTTGAATATTACTTCTGTGTAGGGTTGTTTTCAGTCCTAAAAATATATTCTATAAAGAACATGTGGGTGGAACTTAATAAATAGTAGTAGGATAGCATTTATAGTAAATAATGTTTATTAATTAATATGTGACAATATATTATAGTTTATATTAATGTAATAAAATATAATAATATAGTAAAACAGAAAATGATAAATTTATTATAAATACAAAATAATTGATCAATAAAATTGGCAGAAAAGTATCTGTGGATTGCTAATTTTTGTTCCCCCTCTGCCAGTATTTCTTTTTCTCCCATAACCACGCTCCCCATTTGGGAAGCTGTTCGTTCCGTGTTCACTGTATCAGAGAACAGATGAGCTAGCAGAAAAGCAGATGAGAAGGATGCTCTTCTGGATTTTGTGTTTTAAAAATGAGAAACAAAGGAATGGCAGGAAGTCTCACGGCATGGACTTATGCGGGCCAGCACGGTGCCACGAGGCCCTCACAGTGGGGACCCTGCTCTGGGAGAAGCCCAGGTGGTCACGGAGCGGCACCCAGAGCGTCCGCCGTGGACAGGCAACAGCAGGGGAGCAGATGAACCTCTTTCAAGGTCCTGGCATAGTACAGTTCTCATCCTCAGAACTTAGCAGAACCCTGGGGAAAGAGGAAGGTCATCTTTGTTGAAAGGGGACGTGGAATAGTAATGAAAGCAAGGTATCGAAAAGACAAGTTATATTTCTTGAATACCTGAGTCATGGATTGAAATTCACTCTTTGTTTTAATGATTACTAAGGTGCAGCTAGTTAATATAAAGGTGGGTCCAGTTGTATGTGAGAGAAAAAAGGACATTTCGTGACAAATGTATATGACTTTCTTATCGAGTAAAAAAATAAATAAAAGAATTATACGGTCTTAGTCCAGCATTGGCTATTGCCGGTGAGAGATACTTGCATATTCCAAAGGCCACATGCTGCTGTGTCCAGGTGGACATTCATGTCTTGTGACAAGTCTGCAGTGATGAACTGACATTGCACATCTTTTGTCACCAGAGGGCCACTGCGTGTGAAACGAAAGCTGTTACCGATGTTATTCATGTGGTCGCCATATTTTCTCAAGAATTTTACAAACATTTAGATTTGTTTAATTTAAGGGAAAAACAATCTGGGCCAGAGGAAGCTGCCAATAGCTCACGGGGCTTTTATTTCTTCATGTGTGTCATTTAACAAGAATCCATGTAACAGGTTTATTTATTTATTTATTTTTTGTTTGTTTTTGTTTGACCGATTAATCAGATCAGCACCAGTTTAAATGTTCATTCCACCCTGACTTATAAAGTATCAAATAGGAATGTTAAAATCCTGAGTTCAAATTGTAATTGAAAAGTAAAAATAAACATTTAAAAAACGCAAATTCAAAATAGAAAAAGGTCCAACTCCCAAGGTTGTATAAAAAATAATCACCATTTTGCCAAATATTGACCAGTGCCAAATGTGCTGTGAGCCCTTCCTCCCCGGCCCGGCCCGCAGACTGTTCCTTCAGAGCCTCCTGTCGCTCGGTGCAAGACTCTCTGATGCAGTCTCTGCTTGACGTACCGAAACATCTTGCATCAGTTTATCTGCTTGCTCCCTTCAGGTCATTCACTCATTTAATTCAAGGACTGTTTCCTGAGCACCTGGCCTGTGTCAGGTGCTGAGCGAGGCATGGAGGATGCAATGGGGAGCCAGACGGTCCCCTCCTGCCTTCGCGAGGCCAACACTGAGCAAACGGTCATCGGCTGGGCTGGCAAAAGCGTCAGATCTACATTTTGAATCTGGTTTCTATCCGGTGACTTTTGTTCAACCTAACATTTGTAGCTAGTCATAGCAACAGTGATTCATGTCTACACATCAGGGCAGGGCTTTAAAACATACTCATTAATTTTTCCTCACAATATCCCAATTTTTCCTATTTTACAGAGGAGGAAAACTGACTCCAAGACCACACAGCAGACCAGAATTGATCCTAACTTCTCTGTTTTATTGCCTAAAATCCTTAATGGATTGTGTGTCTTTGCTGTCTATTTCTTTTGGTTTGGAAATCTCTGTCTCTGAGTGGTATTTACATTGTCTTTGGCTCATTGGAAACGGTATGAATGCAAAAACATCAGCACTCTGACTGCCAACTGTTTTAGACATCTTCACTACTGCCCAGTTAATTGGGCCAAAACCAGTTGAGAAATGATGCACGCAAGTGTAATAGCAATATACCAACTGTTTACTATCCACACCAAGAGATAGTCATGAAAGTTCTCTAATTAGGTGCTGTTTATATTTCCATTGTCATGGCTAATTACCTGTTTTATTCAATGGCATGCTTTATTAATGATCAGTAGTGCTCTTGTTTAAATGTCTTACAGTGCTTTCTCTATCTTCCCGGTGTCCTTACCAGCCAAGATTTTGTTTGTATTAAAAAGGCAACAGATTAATGGAACATCACGTGCAAATTGTTCTTTCACTGAAAAACAGTCATAGACTGGTCAAATCCTAAGAGGAGCAGTCTCACCCCGGGAGTTGGGTACAGATTTCTTTTCTTTTCATTAATTTATTTTTGTTACAGATGTTTCTCCTTTTTACCCCATTGACTCCCTCCTCCCCATGCCCCCCATCCCCATACCCCTCTCCCCATCCACAGCTTTGTTGTCTACGCCCATTGGTTATGCGTACATGCATATAAGTCCTGCGGTTTATCTCTTCCATCCCTCCCTGCCCCTCTTCTGAGGATTGTCAGTCTGTACCGTACTTCCACTTCTCTGGGTCTACCCTGTTCCTTAGACTTTTATGTTCTTTATATTCCACAAATAAGTGATATCATGTGATGTTTGTCTGTCTCTGCTTGGCTTGTTTCGCTTAGGATACACTTTCCAGGTCCCTCCCTATCGTCTCAAAGGATAAGAGATCTTTCTTTCTTACAGCTGCATAGTACTCCATTGTGTATATATACCACAGCTTTTTTAGCCATTCGTCTACTGATGGACACTTGGGCTGTGTCCATATCTTAGTTATTGTAAATAGTGCTGCTACAAACATGGGGGTACATATATCCTTTCTGATTGGTGTTTCAGGCTTCTTAGGGTATATTCCTAGAAGTGGAATCACTGAGTCAAATGGCAATTCAATTTTTTTTTCTTTTTTTTTTTTATTAATTTGTTTTTGTTACAAATGTTTCTTCTTTTCACCCCCATGACACACTCATTCCCATCCCCCCTGCCCTTTCCCCAGCTTTATTGTCTATGTCCATTGGTTATGCATACATGCATGTAAGTTCTGTAGTTTATCTCTTTCCCCCCAACCTCACTTCTGGGGTTTGTCAGTCTGTACCCTATCTCTATGTCTCTGGGTCAGTTTTGTTCATCAGTTTGTTTAGTTCATTATATTCCACAAATAAGTGAGAGCATGTGATATTTGTTTTCTCTGCTTGGGTAGTTTCGCTTAGGCTAATACTCTCCAGGTCCCTCCATGTCATCTCAAATGATAAGAGATCTTTCTTACAGCTGCATAGTACTTCATTGTATATATTTATCACAGCTTTTTTATCTGTTCATCTACTGATGGACACTTAGGTTGTTTCCAGATTGTAGCTATCATAAATAGTGCTGCTATGAACATGGGGGTACATATATACTTTCTGATTGGTGTTGTAGGCTTCTTTGGGTATATTCCTAGAAGTGGGATCACTGGGTCAAATGGCAGTTCAATTTTTATTTTTTATTTTTTTATCCTCACCCAAGGACATTTTTAAAATATATTTTGTTCAGATAGAGTGGGAGGGAGAGAGAGAGAGAGAAACATCGACGTGAAAGGAACACATTGAGTGGCTGCCACCCACGCGACCCAGCCAGGGCCAGAGCCAAAGTGCAACCGAGGTACACGCCCTCAGCGGGAACCGAACCCGGGTCTCTCCAGACTGCAGGCCGACGCTCTAACCACTGAGCCAAACCAGCCAGGGCCAACTTTTAATTTTTTGAAGTAACACCATATTGTTTTCCATAGTGGCTGCACCAGTCTCCATTCCCACCAGCAATGTACTAGAGTCCCCTTTTCTCCACAACCTCGCCAACACTTGTTGTTTGATGATTTGTTGATGGCAGCCATTCTTACAAGTGCGAAGTGATACGTCATAGTTGGTTTAATTTGCTTTTCTCTGGTGATAGGTGATATTGAGCATTTCTTCATATGTCTCTTGGCCATTTATATGTCCTGTTGGGAGAGGTGTCTATTTAGGTCCTCTACCCATTTCTTAATTGGGTTCTTTGTCTTCCTTCTGTTGAGTTGTATGAGTACTCTATACATTTTGGAAATTAATCCTTTATCTGATGCATCATTGGCAATTATGATCTCCCATATGGTGAGTTCCCTTTCCATTTTGATGATTGTTTCTTTTTCTGTGCAGAAACTTTTTAGTTTAATGTAGTCCCATGTGTTCATTTTTTTCCTTTGTTTTTCTTGCCTTAGGTGATGTATCAGTAAAAATTCTGCTGTGTACGATGTCTGAAATTTTGTTGCCTACATTTTCTTCTAGGATTTTTATGGATTCACGAGTCACATTTAAGTCTTTTATCCATTTTGAGTTTATTCATGTGTAGGGTGTAAGTTGATGGTCTAGTTTCAATTTTTTGCATGCAGCTGTCCAATTTTCCCAACGTCATTTATTAAAGAGGCTGTCTTTACTCTATTGTATGTTCTTGCCACCTTTGTCAAATATTAATTGAGCATATTGCCTTAGGTCCATTTCTGGGTTCTCTGTTCTGTTCCACTGGTCTATATGCCTGTTCTTGTGCCAGTACCAGGCTGTTTTGATTATAGTGGCTTTGTAGTATAACCTGATATCCAGTATTGTGATCCCACCTACTTTGTCCTTCTTTTTCAAGATTGCTGTGGCTATTCGGGGTCTTTTTTGGTTCCATATGAACTTTTGAAGCATTTGTTCTAGTTCTGTGAAATATGTTGTCAGTATTTTGATGGGGATTGTATTGAATATATAGATTGCTTTGGGTAATATGGACATTTTAATGATGTTAATTTCTCCAATCCATGAACAAGGTATGTACCTCCACTTTTTATATCTTCCTCTATTTCTTTTTTCAATGTCCTGTAGTTTTCTGCAAATAGGTCCTTTACTTCATTGGTTAAGTTTATTCCTAGGTATCTTAATTTTTGTGCCACAATGGTAAATGGGATTGTTTTTTTAATTTCTCTTTCTCTGAGTTCATCATTGGTGTATAAGAATGCCACTGATTTCTTGACATTAATTTTGTATCCTGCTACTTTGCCAAATTCATTTATTAAGTCTAATAGGTTTTTAATGGAGTCTTTAGGATTTTCTATGTACAATATCATGTCATCTGCGAATAATGACAGTTTCACTTCCTCCTTTCCAATTTGGATCCCTTTTATTTTTCTTCATGTTTGATTGCTGTGGCTAAAACTTCCAGTACTATATTAAATAAGAGTAGTGAAAGTGGGCATCCTTGTCTTATTCCTGTTCTTAAGGGAAATGCTTTTAGTTTTTGCCCATTGAGTATGATGTTGGCTGTAGGTCTTTCATATATTGCCTTTATTATGTCGAGATATGATCTATTTCCACATTGTTGAGTGTTTTTATCAGAAATTGGTGCTGGATTCTGTTGAATGCTTTTTCAGCATCTATTAATATGATCATGTGGTTTTTATGTTTCATTTTGTTTATGTGGTGTATCACATTTATTGATTTGTGAATATTGTACCAGCCTTGCATCCCTGGGATGAATTCCACTTGGTCATGGTGAATAATTTTTTTGATGTATTGCTGAATCCACTTTACTACTATTCTGTTCAGGATTTTGGCATCTATGTTCATCAGGGGTATTGGCCTGTAGTTTTCTTTCTTCGTAGTATCTTTTTCTTTTTTTTAAAGCCTCACCTGAGGACATTTTTCCATATTTTGTTCAGATAGAGTGGGAGGGGGAGAGAGAGAGAGAGAGAGAGAGAGAGAGAGAGAGAGAGAGACATCGATGTGAAAGGGACACATCGAGTGGCTGCCACCCGCACAACCAACCAGGGCCGGGGACAAACTGCAACTGAGGTACGCGCCCATAGCAGGAACCAAACCCGGGTCTCTCTGGACTGCAGGCCGATACTCTAACTGCTGAGCAAAACTGGCCAGGGCTCTTCATAGTATCTTTTTCTGGTTTGGGAATTAGAATTATGCTGGCCTCATAAAACAAGTTTGGAAGTCTTCCTTTTTCTTGAATTTTTTGAAATAGTTTGAGGAGAATGGTGTTATGTCTTCTTTGAATGTTCGGTAAAACTCCTCCATGAAGCCGTCTAGGCCTGCGCTTTTGTTTGCTGGGAGTATCTTGATTACATCTTCAATTTTCTTACTTGTTATTGGTTTGTTCAAGTTTTCTATCTCTTCCCGGTCCAGTTTTAGGAGACTGTGTGTTTCTAGAAATTTGTCTCTTTTGCATAGATAGCCAGATTTGTTGCCATTTAATTGTTCATAGTATTTGTTAATGATCCTTTTTATTTTTGTTGTGTCAGTTGTTACTTCTCTTCTTTCATTTCTGATTTTGTGTATTTGGGTTCTCTGTCTTTGTTTTTTGGTGAGTCTAGGTAAGGGTCCATCCATCTTGTTTATCTTTTCAAAAAACCAGCTCTTTGTTTCATTGATCTTTTGAATTTATTTTTTGGTTTCTATGTCATTTATTCCTGCTCTGATCTTTATTATTTCCTTCCTTCTACTTGCTCTGGGGGTTTCTTTTTGTTTGCTTTTTAATACTTTAAGTTGTGAGGTTAAATAGTCTATTATAAATTTTTCTTTTTACTTGAATTAGGCTTGTAGTGCTATGAACGTCCCTCTCAGAACTGCTTTCACTGCATCCCATAGATTTTGTGTTGTTGTGTCTTCATTTTCATTGGTTTCCAGGAAGTTTTTAATCTCTTCCTTGATCTCCTCGGTAACCCATTCATTGTTTAATAACATGCTATTTAGCCTCCATGTGTTAAAATATCTTTGCATGTTCTTGTTGCAATTGATTTTTAGTTTCATGCCATTGTGATCTGAGAAGATGCTTGATATGTTTTCAATCTTCTTGAACTTGTAGAGACTTAGTTTGTGTCCTAACATGTGGTCTATCTTTGAGAATGTCCCATGTGCACTTGAGAAGAATGTGAATTCTGTTGTTTTGGGGTGTAATTCTCTATAGATATCTATTAAATCCATTTGGTCTAGTGTTTCATTTAGAGTCTCTGTTTTCTTGTTAATTTTTTGTCTAGAGGATCTATCCAGTGATGTCAGCGGGGTGTTAAAGTTCCCTGCTATGATTGCATTGCTGTTGATTACTCCTTTGAAGTCCTCCAGAAGATTTTAAATATATGTTGGTGCTCCTATATTGGGTGTATATATGTTTACCAAGTTTATATCTTCCTGTTGGATAGATCTTTTCCATATTATATAGTGACCTTCTTTGTCTCTAGTTATGGTCTTCATTTTGAAATCTACTTTATCAGATATAAGTATTACTACCCCAGCTTTTTTTCTCTTTCTGTTTGCTTGGAAGATTTTTTTCCATCTCTTCACTTTCAACCTATGTGAGTCTTTTGTTGTGAGGTGGGTCTCTTGTAAACAACATATATATGAGCCATGCATTCTTATCCAATCAGCTACTCTGTGTCTTTTTATTGGAGCATTTAACCCATTTACATTTAAAGTGATTATTGATATGTACTTATTTATTGCCATTTTTTGTTTAGTGTGGTTCTATTTTTCTTCCTATTTCTTCTACTAATTACAACAGTCCTTTTTAACATTTCTTGCAGTGCTGGTTTGGTGCTAATGTATTCTCTTAGACTTTTTTTTTGTCTGGGAAGCTCTTTATTTGACCTTCTATTTTGAATGATAGCCTTGCTGGGTAGAGTAGTCTGGGATTCAGATCCTTGTTTTTCATGACCTTGATTACCTCATGCCATTTCCTTCTGGCCTGGAGTGTTTCTGTTGAGAATTCAGCTTAGAGCCTTATGGGGGTTCCTTTGTAGGTAACCTATTGCTAATCTCTTGCTCCTTTAGGATTCTCGCTTTGTCTTTATTTTTTGGCATTTTAATTACTATGTGTCTTGGTGTGGGCCTGTTTGGGTTCTTCTTACTTGGGGCTCTCTGTGCTTCTTGAACTTGAATGCCTTCTTCCTTCACCATATTAGGGAAGTTTTCTGTTACTATTTCTTCAAATATATTCTCAAACCCTTGCTCATTTCCATCTTCTTCGGGGACTCCTATGATGTGAATATTATTCCGTTTCCAGTTGTCCCACAGTTCTCTTAAGCTGTCTTCCTGTTTTGAAATTATTTCCTTTTTGTTTTCTGATTGGTTGATTTTTTCCTCCCTGTCTTCTAATTCACTGATCTGGTCCTCAGCTTCCTCTAGTCTGCTGTTTAGGCCTTCCAGTGTGTTCTGTATTTCTGCTATGTCATTCTTGATTTCTTTTTGGTGGTTTTTCATTTCCAATTGGTTGATTTTCAATGTTTCTGTGTCTTTACTCATGGTGTTGATGTGCTTACTTCTGCTGTTGAGCTTCCTCAGGATCATAGCTCCGAATTCTACCTCTGATAACTTGCTTAACTGCATTTATTTATCTCATTTTCAGTAGAGGTCTCTTGTTCTTTCATTTAGGATTTTTTTCTGTGTGTCATCATTTTGGTTATCTTAGTCGATTTTGGAGCCTACCAAATTTTTCCTGTGGGTGTTGGTGTTCTGTTGTTTGTGGCTCCCTCTACTGGGTTTGTATGATCATGGGAGGACCCATATTAAACACCATTGTCAAGTCTTACTTTCCTGGGTAGATTTGCAAGCCCAGGAAAGTTTTAGTTATCCTCTAGCTTTTTGCCTGGAGCCTATTAGTCACGATTACTTGAGCCTTGGTTTTTCAGATGAATGAAAACCTCCCTCAGGTATTTTGAGTAAGAGGATTTCCTGAAGGTGGGGCAGATGCTGGTTGTTAATGGGCCTCAATTTGCATTTCAGTGGCCCACCTGGGTGGGGTTGAATATCTGAGGAAGGGGCTGCCACCTCTCCCCAGAATCCTGGGAAGGAGTAAGATGACAGACTGTCTTGCATGGCCGCAACTCAGCTAAAGCTCTGAGCTCCCTCCAAATCCTGAGTTTCCCCACACAGTTTTAGTCCAGTCTGCCCTCCCGGAGCCCAAGGTAAGTGCCTGTGGCTATTTTGGCACTCTGTCCTGGCTCTTTGTGCTGTGGAGCCACTACAGATTTTAACCCCGAGCTCACTGCTCACAGCTAAGACCGCTGCTGTGCGTGGGCTTCCAGGCCCCCTCTCGCACCTCTGCAATCCTACCAGGATTGATTCAGTGTCCCTGGTTATATGGTTCTTGCAAGCTGCTTTTTTGTTGTATTTTCCTGACAATTTGTCTTTATTTTAGTTGTAATTCCAGTTTGGTCCTGGGAAGTGGTCTGTGTAGCTTCCATTCACTCCGCCACCTTTTTGGAATCTCTATTAATTTATTTTTGTTACAGATGTTTCTCCTTTTGTTCTTCTAGTCACCCTCCTCCCCATATTTTAATTTTTTTATTTGTTTTATGTCCTCAAATGTAATTTATCTTGATTAATATTCTATGCAAACTTAAAAATAATTCAAATTAGTATTTTATTTAACTTTCATTGATTTTTTTGGAGAATTTCAAGAATATACAAAATAGATATGATTACATCATAAAATCCTATGAACGCATCACCTAAGTTCAACACTATTTTTTTTTCTTTATTGATTTGACAGAGAGAGAGAAAGAGAGGGGGATAAAGAGATAGAAACATCAATGAGAAAGAACATCGATTGGCTGCCTCCTGCATGCTCCACACTGGGGGATCAGGTCCACTACCTGAGCATGTGCCCTGACCGGGAATCAAACCAGTGACCTCCTGGTGCATGGGTCAATGCTTAACCACTGAGCCACACTGGCTGGACAACACTATTTTTTTTTAAAACACAAAAGAAATGGCAAAGAAAAGGTAGAGAGGAAACTGTATCTTATTCATTTATGACTTAGTCTTTATCAATAAAATAAGTGTAAAATAATAAGGTCATGTAACATGATAGAGGAAAACCAGTTGTTCCAGAAAACCTAGCTAAGAAGAGCCAGGGTAACTGAGCAAAAAAACAAACAAACATATGAGGCTCTGATATTCTTGAAAGGTAGTACAAAAAGAAAAGCTAAGTCACTTAGGAAGCATATGAGTTCATAAGACGTGATGAACCTTTTCTTTACATGAAATTCTTAGAGGAATGTTTTATTTAAACAATGTTGAACAAAATGGACAATGTCTTCCAAAGCAGAGTTGCAAAAGATAACAAAGCAAACTTTAGATTACTTTTTGTTTTTTCAACTTTGGATAAAAACCAAAGTCTGTTTTTAATCACTGCCTTGAGTACATTTCAACCAAGAGCTAAAATAATATCATCCAGGTATAAAGTTTTTTTTTAAAGATGCTTAGAAAATCTAAGACCTTAAGTAAAACATTTTTAATTTTTAATTAATGCTCACTGTGTCATGACTAAAAGACAAATAAACATGTCATCATTCTCTTATTAAAAAATGGGAGACTGAACTACCTTGCTTTTGACCAGTGATTCTCATAGTATGGTGTAAAACTTTTTATCATAGGTGTTAAATAAATTAAAAAATGCATGTTTTGCCCTGGCCAGTGAAGCTCAGTTGGTTAGGCATCATCCCATGCACCATAAGGTTGCCAGTTCAATTCCCAGTCAGGGCACATGCCCAGATTTCAGGCTCAAACCTCAGGAGGGGGTGTGTAGGAGGCAGCCAATCAATGTTTCTCTCTCACATAGACGGTTTTTTCTCTTTCTCTCTCTCTTCCTTTCTCTCTAAAATTAATAAAAATGTATTTTTTAAAAAGTATACATTATTTTTTCAAATGCATGTTTTAAAGTCCTTGTTCAGGCAAGATGGAACAGCACACTCCACCTTGTAATTCCCATTGAACAAAATCTGGACAGAGTGCATAGAGCTGTTATTGGAGGGCTTGGAAAAGTAATTAGTAGCAGGTGAATTGGGGAAGACTAGAATTTCAAGTACCACTAAAATGGTTATCAGTATATTAGCTTTTGTCCTTTCCAACATCCTCTGGTCTAAACACAGTGCAGCATAAAACCTCAAAGTGAACATGGGGTTGTAGACAGTGCTCCAGGAGACTCCTTCTGCTTGACAAGAGGGGAGAGGGAATTCCTAACACTTGGAGACAGTGTGGAAAGCCCACTCTTTTACCCTTTTTTCCTTTCCCTTGGTGTTCCCTACCCTGTTTACAAGCAATGTAGTAGTGGCAGAGACTGAACTGCACCTGGATCTATCAGAAACCAAGATGGAGGGGAGGGAGCCTTCCTGTCTGGTAGCGGGAAGTGTGACCCTTGGAGAGTGGGGTGACCCTCCCCTGCACTTCATCCTTTGTCTGTCCTCTCACTGCTTGGTCCCAGAATGGGTGCTGTCGTAGAGATGCACCACAGAAGGGTCACTGTAATCTGAGCTCTCAGGCCAGAGGGCCAAAATGAGGAGCCCCAGGGAGCTGAAAAGGACCAGGGAGAATGCAAAGGAGGGGCTTGAGAAAGCAATTCCACGAAGTTGTTTATAAACATGTGGGCTCATCCTGATCTATACATGTGGGCGTCTGATTCTAATCAGCAACCCAGACTGTGAAAATTGAACCAACAGAGAAACCACGGCCAAGGTCCCAAACTCTGACTTGTAGTCATAAATCAAACCTTATCCTTCAAAAGAACTAAAATGCAAAGTATGTTGTCAGACAATGATGAAACTAAACAAGAAATCAATAAAAAAAAGATAACAAAATAAATTCTCCAAACATTGAATATTAAACAACCCACTTCTAAATAACCTATAGCTCAAAAGAAGTTTCAAGGGATATTAGAAAATATTTCAAACTGACAGAAAAAGAAAATGAAACATTAAAAATGTTGAGTGATGCAGTTAAAACAGTCTTTAGAGGGAAATCTGTAGCATTAAATACTTAATCAATTATCTAAGTTTCTACTACAGAAACTTTAAAAAGGAGGACAAAACAAATATAAGGAAAAGATTTGATAAAGAGCAGAAATCAATGAAACTGAGAATATAAAAATGATACTGAAAATCAATTAAACCAAAAGCTGGTTCTCTTAAAAGAGTAATAAAAATAATTATTCTGGCCCTGGCTAGTGTGGCTCAGTGGTTGGGCATCGTCCCAGGCACCGGAATGTTTCTGGGTCAATTCCTGGTCAGAGACATGCCAGGTGCAGGCCCACCCCTGGCAGGGGGCGCGCAGGAGGCAGCCGATCCATGCCCCGTTCTCACGTCAATGTTCCTTTCTCTCTTTCCCTCTCCCTTCCTCTCCCTAAAAAAAAGTTCAATAAAAACATTTTAAAATAATAATAATAATTATATAGCAAGACTGATAAAGAAAATAAGGAGAGAAGAAAAATTAGCAATATCAACAATGAGAGGGGCAATATCCTTACAGATGCAACAAACACTGGAAAGATACTAAAGTAATGCTACAAAAAAATATCTCTACACATATACATTCAATAGCTTACAAGAAATAGACCAATTCCTTGAAAATAACAACTACCAAACTCATCTAAGATGAAATAATGTGATTAGTCCTAAAACTACTGAAGAAATTGAATTTGTATTTAAAACAGTTTACAAAAAGGAACTATCCTGGGCCATACGGTTTGACTGGCAGATTCTATCAAACATTTAAGAATATAAGACTAATTCTGTACAATTTCTCCCAGAAGTTAGAAGAGAAGAGAACACTTCCTCATTTATTTAATCAGACCAACATTAACCTAATACCAAAAATTTCAAAAACAGAAAATTACAGACCATTATCAAGAACATAAATGCAAAAATCCTCAACAAAGTATTAGCAAATCTATCCAACACTGTATAAAGTGGTAATATGTCATGACCAAATGGAGTTTATTCCAGGAATGCAACACTGGTTTAGTATCTGAAAAATCAATCAGTCACTATAACCCACTGTATTAGCAGCCTAAAGAAGAAAAACCATATATATAATCATTTTGACTGATGCAAGAAGTTCAACATTGTGAAAACAATTTGAAAATAAAAAGAAATTTCTCAATCTTATAAATCTACAAAAAAACAAACAAAAACAAAAACAAAACAATAACTAACATTATACTTAATGGTGAAAGCCTGTTTCCTCTAAAATTAGGAACAGGGCAAGGATGGTCACTCTTACCACCCCTATTCAACACCATACTGAATGTCTTGACAGTGTAATAAGACAATAAAAAGGAAAAGGCATACCCACTGGAAAGGAAAACATAAAACCGTACTTATTTGCAAATGGCATGATTATCTATGTAGAAAATTCCAAGGAATCTACCCCCAAACTGGAACTATTAAATGAGTTTAACCAGGCTGGGGAATACATGGACATAAGAAAATCAAACTATATACTTACAATGCAAAATTTTAAACTAAAAAAAATGTTTTAAACAATATCATTTATAATAGCTCCAAAATAATTATATAAGACATGAATAAGATTTGTACACTGAAAGCTACAAAATATTGACTTTTATAGCAGCTGTATTCATAATCACCAAAAATGTAAAGCAATGTAAGTGTCCTTAAATAGTAAATGGATAAACAAATTGTGATACGTATATATAATTGAATATTACTGAGTAATTAAACAAATGAATGAACTATTGATACACACAATAACATAGATGAATCTCAAAGGCTTTGTAGAAGGAGAAGGGCAGGTGCTATAGTGTCAGAGGAAACCAGCTAAAACAGAAGGTTTAAATAAGACCCAGTCTCTCATAATGTAATACCCAGATATCTGTGCTTAATGATAAACCAGCCATCATACCAAGAACCAGGGTGATCTCAAACAATAAAAAAAGACAATCCATATATATTAACACCAAGATGACAGTGATGTTAGAATTATCTGATACATAATAACCCTAAGTATGTATACACCAAACAACAGAGCTGCAAGACACAGGAAGCAGAACCTGCTAAAACTGAAGGATAAATGGACAAACCTAAGATAATATTTGGGGACTTCAACATTTCTCTCACAACAATTAATAAGACTGACATAAAATCAGCAAGGATACAGAAGAACTCAACAGTATCATCAATCAGCAGGATCAATTCAACATTTATAAATAGAACTGCCTTATGACGCAGAGATTCCACTTCTGGGAATTTATCCGAAGAATCCTGGAACACTAATCTGAAAGAATATATATACCCCTATGTTAATTGCAGTGTTATTTACAATAGCCCAGATTTGGAAGCAGCCCAAGTGTCCATCAGTAGATGAGTGAATTAAAATGCTGTGGTCCATTTACACAGCAGAATACTACTCAGCCATATAAAAAGAAGGAAATCTTACTCTTTATAACAGCATGGATGAATCTGGAGAGCATTGTGCTAAGTGAAATAAGCCAGTCAGAGAAAGACAAGTACTGTATGATCACTCATGTGTGGAATCTAATGACCAAAATGAACTAACAAGCAAAATAGAGACAGACTCATGAATAGAAAGTAGGCTGACAGCGGTTGGGGGGGCAGGGGGCTTGGGAGAAGAGTTGAGGGATTGAGCAAAATAGAAAAAAAGAGAAAAAATTAAAATTAAAAAATTCATGGAGAGGGACAACAATGTAGTGATTGCCCAGGGCGGGGGGGGGGGGGGCGGTGAGTGGGGAGTGGAGGAGTATAAAGGGGTATAAATGTGATGGACAGACAATTGCCTTGGGGTGGTGAACACACAATACTGTGTGCAGATGATGTGTTGTAGAATTATGTATCTGAAACCTGTGTAATTTTCTTAACCAGTGTCATCCCAATAAAAATGAAAACAATTTAAAAAAAAATTTATAGAACACTTCACCCAATAATAGCAGAATAGACATTGGAGTGCTCACAGAACATATACCAAGATGTAGCCTATCTTGTGCCAGAAAAATAAAAACCAATATGCCTGGCCAGTGTGGCCCAGTGGTTGAGCGTCAACCCACGCACCAAGAGGGCACATGCCCAGGTTGTGAGCCTGACTCCCAGTGGGGGACATACAGGAGGCAGCAAATTGATGTTCTCTCTTATCAATGTTTCTATCTTCCTCTCCCTCTTCCTTTTCCTCTCTCCAAAAATCAATAAAAAAATTTTTTTAATTAAAAAATAAAAACCAATAAATTAAAAAGAATTAAAATCCCACAAAGCATGTTATATAACCACAATGAAATTAAACTAAAAAAGAAAGTTAACAGCAATATCTCCAAAACTTGCAAACTAAGGAATATACCTTTAAATACTTCATTGGTCAAGAAGTCACAAGAGAAATTTAAAAACACATAGAACTAAATGAAAATACAACATATAAAAATTTGTTAGACATAGCTAATGCAATGCAGAGACATAAATTTGTAGCACTAAATGTATGTAAACAAGGAAAATCTCAACCTATTTTCCCACCCCAAGAACCTAGAAAGAAAACAAAATAAACTCAAAGCAAGCAGAAGGAAGGAAATAATAAAAATAAAAGTGGTAATCAATGAAATTGAAAATAGACAAACAATTCTATGGGGGCAAAATCGATGAAAAAAAGAGCTACTTTTTGAAAGGAAAAATAAAATTGGCAAACCATGAACAAGATAGACATACAAGAAAGAGAGAAGATATGAATTACCAACATCAGGAATGAAATAGGGGCATTGCTATAGACTCTGCAGACCTTAAAAGAATAATAAACAAATAGTATAAAAAACTCTACACTCACAAATATGACAACTTATATAAAATAGACCAATTTCCCAAAAAGCACAAACTACAATTCACTCAATATGAAATAGATCATTTGGCCATCCACATAATTTAAGAAAACTGGATTTTTAACATAAAAATCTTTCAAGCACATATGCCACAGTCAAGTGGCGACGATTCCCAGAATGCAAGTTTGGTTCAATCCTCAAAAATCGACCATTGTAATCTGAAATATTAACATGTTAAAGTAGAAAAAACACATGGTTACATCAATTGATGCAGAAAAGGTGCAAACAAAATTTAACATCTATCATGAGAAAAACTCTCAGAGAAATAGGAACAGAGAATATCTACAAAAACAAAAACAAAATAAGTAACAACTAACATCATACCTAGTGAATGACTGAGTATTTTCTAAGCTGAGGAACAAGGCGAGGGCACTCACACTCACCGCCTTTCCCCCCGTGGAGCTGGGAGTTCTGGTCAGTGCAATAAGGGAAAAAAAGAATAGAGATCAAAAAGGAAGAAAGAAACACAGTATCTTTCTCTCTTTCTGCAGGTGACACCATTATCTACTTAAAAAAACTCAGGATCTCTACCAAAAAAATTCTAGAAAATAATAAATGAGTTTAGCAAGGTCATAGGATACAAAATAAACATTTTAAAATTAATTTTATTTCTATATACTAACAATGAACATGTGGACACTAAAATAAAAAATATAATAGCATTTTAAATCACTCAAATATAAAAATATTGTTTAAAACATGTGACAAGCACAAAATGCTGATGAACAAAAAGCAAAGATCTGAATAGAGACACACTGTGCACATGGGTCAGAAAACTCAACACAGTAAAGATGTCAGTTCTTACCAAGTTTTATGTAGGTTTAATGCTATTCTTATCAAAATCCCAGCACGTTTTATATGTACAGAAATGATTATTCTAAAATTTATATTAAAAGGCAAAGGAACTAGAATAGATAAAATAATTTTGGAAAAGAATTGTGGGAGGAATCGATCTACCCAATTTTGAAACGTATTATGTAGCCACAGTAATCAAGACTATGTGGCACTTGTCTGGAGGGACAAACACAGAGATCAATGAACCTAAATGTAGAACCCAGACCCAGATCCACCCAAATATTCCCGATTGCTTTTAGGTAGAAAAACAATTTATTGGAGGAAAGATATTCTTCTCAAACACAGAGATCAATGAAACTAAATGTAGAACCCAAACTCAGATCCACACAAATATTCCCGATTGATTTTAGGTAGAAAAACAATTTATTGGAGGAAAGATATTCTTCTCAACAAATTATTCTGGAGAAAGTGGATATCCATAGGCAAAAAATTAACTTCAACCTAAACACATCTTACACAAAAACCAACTCAATATGGATCCCAGAATTAAACGTAAAACTAGCCCTGGTGGGTTGGGCTCAGTGGTTAGAGCATTGGCCTGTGGTCCAGAGAGACCCGGGTTCGGTTCCCGCTAAGGGCACGTGCTTTGGTTGCAGTTTGTCCCCGGCCCTGGTTGATCATGCAGGTGGCAGCCACTCGATGTGTCCCTTTCACATCGATGTTTCTCTCTCTCTCTCTCCCTCCCACTCTATTTGAACAAAAAATGGAAAAATGCCCTAGGGTGAGGATAAAATAAATAAACATAAAACTATAATACAATATAAAATAAGATAAATCTTGGGGATATAAGGCCAGCCAAAGAGTTCTTAGCTTAGATTGACACCAAAAGTATTAATAAAAGAAAAAAATTATAAATTAGACTTCATCAAAATAAAAAGCTTTGCTCTGCAAAATACCTGTATGAGAATGAAAAGACAAATAACAGACTGAGAAAAAATATATTTGCAAAACACATCCAACAAAGGGCTGGTATCTAGACTATAAAAGAATTCTTAAATTCAACAGTAAAAACAACAACAAACAAGCCAATCAGGAAATGGACAGAACACAGTTCCCTGAAGAGGACATACTGGTAGCAGTAAGCACAGGAAAAGTTGTTCAGCATCTTCCGTCACTAAGGAAATGCAAATAAAAGCACAAGAAGATATCACTACACACCTATCAGAACAGCTAATTAAAAATAGACACAATACTAAATGCAGGTGAACATGTGAAGAAGCAATAACTCATGCATTTCTGCAGAGCATGTCAAATGGCACGGTCACTCCGGAAAACAATTTGGCAGTTGTTTATCCTTGGGAAAAACACCCAAGGATATTTTTCCACTGATTTTTAGAGAGAGTGGGAAGGGGGGGGGGGGAGAGAGAGAGAGAGAGAGAGAGAGAGAGAGAAGCATCAATATGAGAGAGACACATCGATGGGTTGCCTCCCGCAAGACCCTGACCAGGGCTGGGGATCCAACCTGCAACCCAGGTACATGCCCTTGACTGGATTCGAACCTGCAACCCTTCAGTCTGTGGGGCCGACACTCTTAACTGCTGAGCCAAACTGACCAGGCCTTGACTGCAATTTTCAATTCCTCCTACAGGTGTTTGTTTATTTTTGTTGTTGTTGTTAATCTTAAATTATGCTTAGTAGCCTCACAGTGACTAAATCAAGACTGTGTGGTACTTGTCTGAAGGGACACAAACATACATCAGTGAAACTAAATGTAGAACCCAGAGTTTTGTTAGGGTTGTTGGCTTACTTGATAATATGTAGAAATTCCTATTTATGTGAGCAGTATATCTACCCAGTAACTTCCCAGCAACTTGATTTTTGGGTATCTTTTGTGTTGGGCTTCAGAATGACTCATCCTCACCTATATTGCTAAAGCCAGTATATGCAGAATCCCAGGGGGATTTGCTTGAACCCTGACTCTTCATTGTTATCACTGAATTAATTATCTTTCCATTGGAACCTAGGAGGAGCTTGGGTGGATGGATTTTGAGGTCTTTTGCTCCACTAACTGCCAATGGAAAAAGAAGAACTTGACCTTAGACTCTCCGGTTTGACTACTAATTCTTCTAGCTGAGTTAACAGCAAAGAGTTCAGATTGGAGTTGTTAGCAAGTGCAGCTATTGTGTTATTGGATGAAACAAGACCCAGATACGTTGAACACCAAGTGCAATGGTAACTGTTGTTACAAACACTAACGATTCTGACTTCATTAATGTTCAGGTGGAGGCTCTTCCTATTTGAGTCCACGGATGCACTGTCAAAACTATTTTTTCCTTTTCCTCGAGACAAAGTGGGCTTTGTGCACTTGCTGGTGCTATTTGTGGCAGAGAAGACCTTTCTCGGATTGCTTTGGAGTGATGCAGAGTGTGTCTCTCATCCAAGAGCTGAAATGATACCTTCAGGTGAGTCCAGAGTCCAAATCCTCAAAGGAGGATTTAGGAAAGCATTTGAGAGGATCAGGTTTAAACCAAACAATCCCTTAAGAAGAAATTCCATTCAAGTTCTTTCTTTAAAACAGGAAATTAAACAGAGTCATTATAAGGCAAACTCAAGAGACTGGTAGCACCATCCCTCTTTACTGCTAGTGGCATGAATTTTATTTTGAGTAATCTGTGATTTGAAAACTCTATTTAAATTTGATCCTGGTAACTATAGCTCCTTTCAAGTGCAACAATCAGAATTCTAGGCAAAATGTGTCATTTTAGAAACATATAATATACCTGAACTACAACTCCTTGCATAATTATCAAGATTTAAGTCTCTTGGAGTCTTATTTTAAGTATTTCATTAAATGCACGGGCCTATTTCCAAGACTCTTGCAGCAGTGGAGAAGGTCAGACTATGGAACAGGAATTCTTTCAAGACCCTGGTGGAGTTAACATACTTTATTAAAATTACGCGAGGCAAGCCAGAAAGCGGAACCGGTGCAGCGGCATAGGTGGGCACACTTTCCAGATGTTGTTATTTTTAAGTTTCATTATATGAATACCAACAGAAGAGCCAGTGCTATGAAAAAGCAGCAAGGCTGAAACTTCACCCTGTAAATAACTCTCTCAATTGCTTTCAAGACAGCCCTCTCTCCACAGCTGAACTGCACATTGTTCTCTACGAACACAAGAAGAAAGACTTCATACACAGCCTCTATGACTCTTACCAGGGCAGAATGTTGGTGCAAACTCCTCTTGAAACATTTAATGGTGAATGCTTAAGATAAATCTGATTTTATTGTTTTGTTTTGTTTTTTCTATAGGCAGAAATGAGGGATTTGGAGAAAACTGTTCAACTCAGTCAAAGTCTTCCATTGCACTCAGTGGCCTGGAGGTGGGCACATGCCTGGCATATTTAAGAAGGGCAAGGGGCCAGTGTAAGGAGCAGAGGGGGTGGGAGCTGCTGGAGATGAAGTTAGGGTAACAGGGCCTTGCAGCCCAGGGGCAGAATAAGCCAGGCCGCACCAGAGGCCTCCCTGCAGAGCAGTGACAAGATATGGAGCTGGGCGTGGAGTCAACACCCCTGCACCCCCAGATCCCCAAATGGAAATCAGGCCCTGCTGGAAAGTAGGGAGGGGAGCAGATGCTGGGGAGACAGCCAACAATGTGTAGAGCACACTCAATGTTCCCACAGTGAATGATAGAAAGAAAATAAAACAAAGTATGCTTTTGAAACCAGGAATACTCACACATGTGTAACACACTCACGCACACAGGGAGAAAGGGGAATTTTACATCCCAAATACCTTTGTAGCCATGACAAAGTGAACACAGTACAGAAACAAAAGAATTAAAAATCAATGAAGCATTTTGATAAAAGCTAATTACTTTTTCTAAATAAGGGTCACTTTGAGGAGCTCAGACTCCTCAAGAGTTCATCTTCTTGGTCCCATGTGTCCAGTGTTTCAGGAAACAGTGTGTTTGGCAGTTAACTGTGACTACAGTTCTTACATAAATATGTTAAACATCTGTCCCTGATCAACTTAAATATCACTGCCTTTGTTGTGTCTAATATTGGCCCATCAAAATATAACTTACAAGAGTGGTTTTGTGTTTTGTTTTGTTTTCCTAGCCCATCTTAAGAACTCCCCTTCCCCCCAGTATAATCATCCTCTTAGGACTAAAAGGGAAAGCTTATAAATATGACAATTACTCAGTTTCTTTGCAGACAGGTATCATTAATTTGGTGATCACATGCAATGAATTTAACCCCCATTTAACAATATGTGCACTGTTGTTTGCAACTCATGGATCAGAGATCCTTACTTTTGTCAGGCAGGACAAGACAACCCATCTTCCATGAAGCAATGCACTTCCACCATTACTAACACGCTGGCCATAATTCTGACACCCCCAAGGCAGTACCTCAGAACAGTCCTCTCTACACAACTCAATGAATACCACCCATTACCGACACTGCTGTGTTCCAGGCACTGAGCTGAGCTCTTGTGCATCAAAAGTCTTTGCACTGGGCTTCTAGCTATGTAACCTTGGGTAATGTACTTACTATCTCTGAGCCTCAGTTTCTTCATCTGTAAAATGGGGAGAACCTCATAGAGTTGTAAGAATGGGAGAGTTAATGTATGTAAGGTACTTAGAATTGTACCTGGCCCATCATAACTAAGTGCATAGCCTATTAATTATCTAATTTAATAATCCTTACAACAAAGTTATAATACCATTATATTCCCCATCTTATTGATTGAAAGTAAGAGAAGATAAATGACCATAGCAATGGTCATGACTAATACTAATAACTGGGCTAAGCAAGTTATATACATTATCACTAATGTTTACCACTCCCTTATTACCACTGGGAAACAACTTCTCAAAGACGTTCCAGACCCCAAGTGGTGAGTGCATGCGGTGTGAACACATGCTGGTGGGTGACAAGGCACCTTGTGATCCACCTGCACAGCACACGTCGAAACTGTTGCTTTACGTTTGCATCCTCATTATCTTTTCCTCATCCTCATTATCTTTAGAACAAGCACCCAGAATCCTAATGGAGATTTTCACACATAAGCGATCAGACAAAAGGAAATCTCTTACCACCAGTCAAAGCAAGACTGAGGACAGAGAGAATGAGGAATTACAGCAGGGGAGGCCGTATCTCCCTCATGCTCTAATCCCCCATATTGGTTCTGTGTTAGAAATCCAAACCCATCAACTCCTTAGCTCGAAACCTCAGCTGCAGACTGCTCACCCCATGCGGCTCCAGCCCCTGCATAGACGCAGATGCACAGATGCAGTAGAGAAAGCTGGGCCTCCTTTCAGCCTGCCTGATGCTGTTAGCACAGCCTCACAAACCTAGTTACAGGTGGCATTTGCATGTCCTGTTCCAGGTTAGAATGAGGCTTCACAATGAGATGGTGGAAATGGCAGAGGACATAGGAACAGTGACAGGACATCGGATGAGCTCTCTTTGGCTAAACACTTTATGTGCAACATCTCACTGTATCTTAAACCCAAGAAGTAGTTCCTCTTTTATCCCCATTTTGTAGATGAGGAGACAGAGAGGCACAGAAAGGTTGCGTAATTTTCCCAGAGTGTTTAGACAGTAGAACGGAAACACAACACTCCTAATTATTCTACAACCTCCACAGGTTTCGCCTCAACAGGATCCCAGAAGGTAGCAGTTGACCGATTCATTGACAGATACACAAAGTAGAAAACAACAAAAAAGGGAGTATGTTCGCACCCACATGCCTTTGAGGTTCCAACACGGTTATGACTGGATCTGAGTTGAAACTGACCTGCAGCCACTGTCTGAAGAACAAACAGATCATAGTTTTGTGTAGACCAATCATGTTTCAGGATTGGCAGCAAGGCCACAGCCAGCTCTGGGTCTGGGTTGTTAAGGCAGCTGATGTTTGTTGGGTAACTAGCACGTGTCAAGCACTGGGTGGGACTTCGCATGCATTTCCTCATTTAACCATCAAAACCACCGCAGGACAGTGGTAATAACTACTGTGATCCCATTCTCCAGATGAGGCAAATAAGGTGTCGAAGGGATCCAGGCTTCCAGTGAGGCCTGTATGACCCCAGAGCCTGAGCTACCCCTGTGGTGTTAGGGTTCTCCAGAGAAACAGAACCAACAGGCCACGTGTAGATATATGTAAAAGGAGATTCATTACAGAAATTGGCTCGTGCACTTCTGGAGACAGAGAGTCTCATGCACTGCCATCCGAGGTGGTGGAAGTCAACCCGAGTTCAAAGCACAAGAACCAGGGAAGCCGATGATGGAAGCTCCTGTCTGAGTCCAAAGGCCCGAGAACCAGGAGCGCCAATGTCGAAGGACAGCAGGTGGACATCCCAGCTCAAGCAAAAAGGGCAAGTTTGCCCTCCTCCACCTTTTCGTTCTGCTCAGGCCCTCAACAAGCTGGATGACGCCTGCCCACACTGAGGGAGAGCTTCGCTCAGTCTGCAGACCCGAGTGCTAATCTCTCCGGGCCGCGCCCTCCCACATACACCCAGAAGTAATGTTTCCCCAGCTATCCAGACATCCCTCAGCCCCGTACAGCTGATCTATAAAAGCAGCCATCACCCCTGCCTTTCCAGCACAGGGCAGTCAGTGGAAAGACGCAGGTGCTCGGAGTTGCAGTTCTAACATTGCCATTCCCACACTCGGCGGTTCTGTGACAGTCCCTGTGATCTAGCTGGACTTCCTCCTCTCCCATTCATAAAACGAATATATGGCCCTAATTAGCTTACAAACCACAAATCACTCCTTCAAAAACTTGAAACTTACCATGATAGAAACCAAAAGGCTACTTTTTTATTCTGTGAAACACAATTTTTTTTTTTGTTAATTCTCCCTTGAGGATATTTTTCCATTGCTTTTCAGATAGAGTGGGAGGGATGAAGGGAGGGAGGGAAAGAGGGGGAGAGAGAGAGAGAGAGAGAGAGAGAGAGAGAGAGAGATCAACTGGTTGCCTCCCACATGACCCTGACCAGGGCCGGGGATCGAACCTTCAACCCAGGTACGTGCCCCTGACCAGGAATCAAACCCAAGACCCCTTGGTCTGAGGGCCAACACTCTAACCACTGAGTCAAACTGGCCAGGGTGAGAAACACAATTTTATAGGCATTCTGTTGTCATAGTGTCCACATAGGAAGAGTTTTAAGGAACAAAACTGTAGCTATTTTACAGAAATGCATTAGATGGTGACATCTGATTTTGTCTTCTAATTGGAATTAAATTTTCACGTTCTTTCAAGAAATCTGCTCCTCATTCCAAAATGGTAGTGGAGTGAATGGAAGCTACACAGATTCTCCCAGGACCAAACTTGAATTACAATTAAAATAAAGACAAATCGTCAGGAAAAAGCAACAGAAAAGCAGCTTGCAAGGACCATATAACCAGGGACACTGAATTGATCCTGGTAGGATTGTGGAGGCACGAGAGGGGGGCTGAGAGCCCACAGAGAGCAGCAGTCTTAGCTGTGAGCAGTGCCCTTGGGGTTAAAATCCCTAGCGGCTCCACAGTGCAGAGCCTAAAATAGCCACAGCCACTCACCTTGGGCTCCGGCAGAGGGAAGGTGGACAGGACTGGAACTGTGTGGGGACACTCAGGATTTGGAGGCATATAGACCAGTGGAACAGAACAGAGAACCCCAAATTGACCCAAAACATTATGCTCAATTAGTATTTGACAAAAGTGGCAAGAGCATACAATGGAGTAAAGACAGCCTCTTTAATAAATGGTGTTGGGAAAATTGGACAACTACATGCAAAAAAATGAAACTAGACCATCAACTTACACCATACATAAGAATAAACTCAAAATGGATAAAAGACTTAAATGTGACTCATGAATCCATAAAAATCTTAGAAGAAAATGTAAGCTACAAAATTTGTGATATCATATGCAGCAGAATTTTCACTGATACATCACCTAAGGCAACAGAAACAAAGGAGAAATGAACACATGGGACTACATCAAACTAAAAAGCTTCTGCACAGCAAAACAAACAACCACCAAAATGGAAAGGGAACCTGCTGTATGGGAGAGCATAATTGCCAATGATACATCAGAGAAGGGGTTAATTTCCAATATATATAGAGTGCTCACACAACTCAACAAAAGGAGGACAAAGAACCCAATTAAAAAATGGGCAGAGGAACTAAATAGACACCTCTCCAAACAGGATATACAAATGACTAAGAGACATATGAAGAAATGCTCAACATCACTAATCATCAGAGATGCAAATAAAAACAGCAATGAGGTATCACCTCACACCTGCCAGAATGGTTGCCATCAACAAATCATCAAACAACAAGTGTTGGCGAGGGTGTGGAGAAAAGGGGACTCTAGTGCACTGCTGGTGGGAATGCAGACTGGTGCAGCCTCTATGGAAAACAATATGATGTTACCTCAAAAAATTAAAAATTGAACTTCCATTTGACCCAGTGATCCCACTTCTAGGAATATGCCCTAAGAAGTCTGAAACATCGATCAGAAATAATATATATACCCCCATGTTCATAGCAGCACTATTTACAATAGCTAAGGTCTGGACACAGCCCAAGTGTCCATCAGTAGACAAATGAATAAAAAACAGCTGGGTACAGGTACACAATGGAGTACTATGCAGCTGTAAGAAAGAAAGATCTCTTTTCCTTTGAGACAACATGGAGGGACCTAGAGAGTATTGTCCTAAACAAAACAAGCCAAGCAGAGAAAGACAAATATCACATGATCTCACTTATTTGTGGAATATAATGAACATAAGAGTCTGAGGAACAGGGTAGACCCAGAGACGTGGAAGTAGGGTACAGACTGACAACTCTCAGAAGAGGGGGTGGGGGGGAGAGATAACCCACAGAACTTACATGCATGTATGCATAACCAATGGACATGGACAACAAAGCTAGGGATGGGGTGGGGGGATGGGGAGGAGGGTGTCAATGGGGAAAAAAAAGGAGAAACATTTGTAACAAAAATAAATTAGTAAAAAAAATTAATTAATAAAAGTTGAAAAAATTAAAATAATTAAAATTATACTAAGAATATTCTGACTGTAACGGAATAAAAAGCAGAACTGCCAACACATGTGCACATTTTTTGGATCTAGCAACACAGCAAATGGTTACTAGTCATGATCAAGTTGAGGTTATTCCAGAAATGTAAGGTTTGCTTAATTTAGAAAATTAGTGAACATAAAATATAAAAGTCATATACTCATCTCAACATAGGCAAAAAAATAGTTTGATAAGAAGATTGAAATTAATTATTAATAACAGGTATCTACCAGAGAGTAAGTCAGACTTAACACCGAGCAGTGGAATGCTGCAGCGTTCCTTCTGTCGCCTGTATCAAGCACCAGTGTCTTCTTTCACTCGTCTCCCCACAGTGCACTGGAGTCCCGGCCAGCCAATCAGCAAACATGAAAATGGTGTAAAAATTAGAAAAGACCAAGTAAAACTGTTATTTTTTGATAATATGATTATGTATGTTAAATATCCAAATAAATCTACAGTTACATTACTAAAATTGCAAAGAGTTGAATAAGGCTGCAAAAAACAAACATTATTATAAATTCATTAATTGCATTCTTAAAAAAGTTTTTTTATCCAGTTTTGTTGAGATATGGTTGACATACAACACTGTATGGGTTTGGGTTGTACAGCATAATTTCTTGACTTACATATATTGTCACAGTAATTATATTGTAAATATCAGTGAGAAACAGAAAAATTTTAAGAATATTAAATCATTTAAAATTGCATCAACTATCCATTACTGAGTAATAACTCTAACAAAAGATATTTAGGGTCTTTTGGCAAAACTAGTAAATGTATAAAAAAAAGTTAGAAAAATAAATGAAATGACTATGTGCCACTGGTACAAGAATAAAAAGGTAATCACTGCACTAGAATAGGTAGTCTTGAAGCAGGCCTAGCGCACTGAACTCTGACACGCGTGTTGAAGATGAAACCGTAAATCAGTGGGGAAGATTTTAACAGACAGATACTTGGCAATGGGTTAGTTATTTGTGGAAAAAAACGTTCACTTTTCCCTGGATACAAAACTTCAAAGTAAATTCTAGATAAAATTAAGAGTTAAATGGAAAAATAAATTAAATCATAAATATTTTAAAAATAAGTGATTATTAACTCTTTATTTGGGGATGAACTTTTAAGAGTAAAAAGAAAAGACAGCAATCCCAAAGATTAAAGATTTTATCACATAAATGTTTCACATTTTGTATTTTTAAAATAGAAACACAATAATCCAAAAACAAACTAGAAATAATATTTACAACAAATATTACTGATAAAAGATAAACATTCTATATCAACTTTAAACTAAATAAATGGATAGAATGAACATAAGACTGAAGCAGATAAACAGCAAATATTTTGATAATTTACAAAATAAGAAATGTCCAATAAACATGTAAGAATGCACTCATTAATAAATTATTTAAGAGAAATTAGAACTATTAGATATTATTTATCTACCATATATGATAAAGTTTTAGAGAGAATGTGGTGAAACAATCTTTTTTAATAATAAAAATTTTAAAAAAGTTCAAACACTTAAAAAAATAAAGATTTAACCAAACTATTTTGTCAAGAGCTTTCAAAATACATTTGATCCAGTAAATTCACTTCTAGGAGTTTAAGGATATTATATAAATTATATATTATATATATATGAATTATACATATGAATATAGGTAAGGAATTATGTGATAAAAACTTTATAGCAGTTATTATACAAGTGTTCCAATAGGCAATTGCAAATACACTTGAAATAATTGAAAACATAGATCTCAGAAATGAAAACTACAAAGCAAAACCATATAGAAGCACGTGCACACACACACACACACACACACACTCAGATGTTTGCTGCAGTCTCAGAAAAAAAACCTGAAAATGACATAATTGTCTAAAGTTATCATAATGGTTCAATAAATAATAGCATATCACACAAAGAATATTTTATAGTCTATATGAAATGATGTTCAAAAGTGTTCTTTGTCCCCAGGGCCTTGGGCTAGGGAAGAAATGGGTCCAGAGTTTCTGTTTGGCATGAAAAAGTTTTAGAAATAGACAGTGGAAATAGATTGTGAATTGTACACTTAAAAATGATTAAACTAGTAAATTTTATGTTATATATATTTCACCACAGTAAAAAAAATCATTTTGTAATGTAGGAAAATATTTTGAATAAGAAATGATGCTATGCTAAAAATAAAGATGTTTGTACACATATTAAAAGGAATCCATTGTTGGTTTTTTCCCCCATTAGAATGTTCTGATTCACAACTGGTGATATGGATCAGAATCCTCAGAGGAGCTGAAAAGAATCCAAAGATGCCAAGGTCCATCAGCTTCAGATTTACTGAATCATCATTTTCATTGGAAGGCTTGATTTTATTTTATTTAAAAAAATAAGATCTATAATGAACTTTAATGCATGCCCTGAGTAAGAGCTACTCTTTTAGATTAAAGGCAATCTTTAAGAAAGGAACTGAGTGGAAACCATAATTACAGTATAATCTCAAATGTGTCAAAGGAAAAAGAAAATATGCACACCAACCAAATATAAACAGAGATTTACTGAAAAGGTATCAGCACCTGACAGATATTTCACTATTTTCTTGTGTGTTACTTCAAGTTTTCCATATGAGTGTTAGCTATATAATCAGCAAAAATTTGATATAAAACTTAGTAAGTAAACTGGTTAATGAATTTTTTTTGAAGAAGAGGGGATTCCCATTTTAAAACTAGAGATTACCCAAATACCAGCTTCTACTACACTGAGTATTCTTGTCATCGTGGCAAAATGTGTTGTGTTCAGAGTCAGTGGAAAAGTAAGAAGATAGCTATCTTTGTTGGCATTATAAAAAAGCCACGACAATTTCCTCCCTTCTCCTCTCCTTCTCTGCCTTGTGAATCACAACCGCTGCATCTACGGGCTACTTTGGTTTTCGCCTGATCAAGTTAGGGTCAGGGATGCGGCTATGTAGGTCCTCTAGGCTGCTTCTGTGGGGTGGCTTCTGTATTTTGATTATCCGCTCCTCACCTTAAAAGCTTGAAATAAATCAGGCAGAGCCTCAGAAAAGAATCAGGGGGACGAAGACTTTTTGGCCGATACTTTGGTTTGTGTGAAATACAGTCTTTCATTTTGCTCACCATAAATACCATGTCACCTCCATCGATTTCCATCATATCAAATCCCTTTTCTTGGTCTGAATCGATTTCCATCATATCAAATCCCTTTTCTTGGTCTGAATCACTTCTTTCAGATGAGTGTTAACTCATTTTTGAACCTTCTAATGCAAAGCCCAACTGCGTCTTCCATTATAATGTGCCTTTGTAGCATTTATGTTAGTATTTAAAGTGGTACACTTCAAGCTTAGTTTTCCTGTTTCCTATCAGATGGTAGAATTCCTGAGGTCACAGACAGAGGTTTAACCTGTGTTACTGCCTAGTACAGTGCCTGGTTTATCATGGGACTTAGTAAATGTTAGCTCTCCTGCACTGCTTTCTAAAGTCACACACTGAGCACGCTTTTACAGAGCTTCTGTGCCATGCTGGTTGGACAGATGTCATTCAGAAAGAAAGATTTTTTTGGAAACAAAGAGGACTGTAAGTTAATGAGCCTGTTGAAATTTATCAGGGTAGAACTTCAGGGGCATGCTTTCTTCCATAACACCTTCCAAATATAGGAGCTGGAGAGTCAGGCATTAGGAAAGTTTCCAAGATCCAAACTAAATGACATTTTTGTGCTGGGTAGCTTTCGTTGGCCCCTCCAGAGGTGCTCCCCCTGCTTCTCCCCGGAGCCCTGTGCTCCCAGGAGGCTGTTCTGCACGGCCTCCTCAATGGCCTCCCTCGCCCTCTGACTTTCCAATGAATGCAGCCGGTCAGGGACCTTGCCCAGAGATCTGCAGATGAGGTCATGATGCTTCCTTCCTTCTTCCTTCCTGGTTCCTCCCCTGTTCCTTCTGCTACACTTGGTTGTGTCTTTCTACCGAAGGCCACACCTCCCCCAGGCTGCCCTCAGGTACAGCTAAAGCTTTTCCTCCAGGTGACGTCTGGTTCTGTCCCTTGCCCTTTCCAGCTTGGGCTGATCTGGTCCCTCGGCAGCTGAGCACAGGTTCTGCACACCCCTTGCTGGTTTCCCTTAACCCTACCCACGCTTCTAGAAACAAGGCTGTGCTTTTACTCAATTCTGCTCCACTGTCCGTGGGAGGGGACTTTGTATGTCCTGCCGAGAACCCAAGCCTCACTTCTCTTGGGGGGTAAGGTGTTTTCCCCTCATGCCTTCCCTGAAGAGCTAAGCATGCTGTCTGCTAGCCCAGCGGCAGAGTGGGCTTCAAGATGAGGCCTCTTTACGGGACCTTGGAGGTACGGATGCTTTGCAGCAAAAGAGAAGCACGTGAAGCCAGGTGGGCTATTTGAAGTCAATCAACGTGCGGAGAAGGCATGATGCTCATGCTCTCCCCAACCCTCAGTGACTTTTCTGATCTCGGTAAGTGTCTCTTTAAGACTACTGGCCACTGATAGTTTCTATCCAAAGCTATACCAACATCCTATCCACTCAACATCGGACTTGAGAGTATAGGAGTATTAGTTTAGGTAACCAACTCAGGGTGAGTGTTGACCTTGCGGAGTGCCCAGTCAGCCTGCGAAGCCACACTGACCCCAGGACGCGCACGCGCTCTGCACAGACCAGGAAGGCCCGCGCAGGTGGCCGGGCAGCTGGCCCCGGGCAGCCGTGAGCACACGGACAGGCCTGGGACTCCGCCCAAGGCTTTCATGGTTTTGCGATCAGAGACATAGCTTTGGAGATGGAACCTTGTGGTCAAGCCCCGGCTCTCCTGCTCTGATTGGGTGACTTCGAGCACCTTACCTACCTCTCTGAGCTTTGCTTCCTCATCCACGGGGAGGACAGAACAGTTTCTAAGTTACAGATGAATCGTGACATCAGAGAAACAGTGTGGAGGAAAGGATTCTTTTAAACTCTTAAGAGCTATAGAACTATGACTTATACCTTCCATTGTCTTTTTCCTAATTCCCCTCGACCTTGGAGCCGGTGCATCTGCTTCTGGTTTCGATGTTGATCTCCATGAGAAGCCCAAGGACAGATGGTGCAGTCTGACTTCTCAACAGCAATGGTAACAGTGATGCTGATACCAGTAAATACAGTAATCATGACACTGTAATAACAGCTCGCGTTCATTGACCACTGCCCACCTGCTGGGCACTTAGCTTGGCTCATTTTGCTTAATCCTCACACGCACTCTGAGTGGACATCATTGTCATTTTCTTGCGGAAGAGGCGAGGCTGGGCTCTGGGCTGAGGCCTGCCTTGCTGCTTGAACCCCAGTCACGACGCACAGGACACGGCACTCAGGTGTGGCTGGGCCAAGCCGAGGTGTGCTGAGGTGTGCCACACACACTGGGTTTTGAAGACTTAATGTGAAGAAAAAGAATAAAAATATGTCATTAAAATGATATATTGATTACATATTTTGGATATATTGGTTTAAAAATCTCTTATTAAAATGAATTTCAACTATTCATTTTACTTTTGAAATCTCATTACTAGAAGGTTTAAAACTGCACAGACGGTGCCTATCTGTCCATGGGCAGCACTGGAGAGGAGCAAGGGCCTGCACGTCCCTCTCAAGCCTTTGCTGGGCAGATTTCTGAAAGCGCCCCCCCCACCAGCAGTAACAAAAACAAGACTTCAATGCCATTCACAGAGTGCAGGGTGGAGGCAGGAACCAAAGCTGTACTTGTGCGGCCCGTGTGCTCAGTGGTTAGAGGGTTAGCCCACACGCTGAGGGATTTCGGGTTCAATTCCGGGTCAGGGGCACCTACTTGGGTTGCAGGTTCAATTCCCAGCTAGGGGCGTGTGTGGGAGGTGACCTGTCAATGTGCCTCTTTCACATCCATGTTTCTCTCTCTCTCCCTTCCACCTTTCCACTCTCTCTAAAAATCACTGGAAAAAATATCCTTGGGTAAGGATTAACATAAAAAGAAAGAAGGAAGGAAGGAAAGAAGGGAAGAAGGAAGGAATGAAGAAATTGAGGGAGGGAGAGAAGAAAGAAAGAAAAAGAAAGAAGGAAGGAAGAAGGAAGGAAGGAAGGGAGGGAGGGAGGAAGGAAGGGAGAAACAAAGAAAGAGGAGAGAGAGAGACAGAGAGGTAGAGAGAGAGAGAAAGAAAGAGAGAAAGAGGAAGAAAGAAAGAGAGAAAGAAAGAAAGAGAGAGAAAGAAAGAAAGAAAGAAAGAGAGAACGAGAGAAGTAAAGAAACAGAGAGAGAGAAAGAAAGAAAGAGAGAAAGAGAGAGAAAGAAAGAAATAGAGAAATAAAGAAACAAAGAGAAAGAGAGAGAGAGGGAAAGAAAGAAAGAAAGAAAGAAAGAAAGAAAGAAAGAAAGAGAAAGAAAGAAAGAAAAAAAGAAAGAAAAAAAAGAGAGAAAGAAAGTCAGCCAGCCAACCACAGCTCTGCAGATTTCTCTTCACCAGGGAGGATCTGCTTTGCGGGGCTGTGGCATGTGCTTCTCTAAATACTCTGATGGCTGAATCCAGCCTGAAAGCAAACATTTCAAAGCCTTTGGCAAGAAGCAGTTTAGAGAGAGGCTTCCAAACCATCAGGCCAGCAGACGATGTTTACTTCTTGTGACATAGTAGTCAAGTCAAATTTTATTTCATAGCAGTTACTTTCATGTCCCGAGGAAGAAAAATCCCTTCAGATGACCAAAACTCCCCTGCACAACCCGAATCCCATTAAATAAATCTGTGGCTTTGCCTCTTTTGAGGAAAGCAGTGATTTTTTTCCAGGAGGTCCTTTACTCTCCTGAGATGCTTCTAGCATTAGCAGAAGTGTGTGTGTGTTTCTTTAAACAGATTGATTATGGCCAGGTTCAGAGGTATGCCACCAAGTTCAGTGGGGTGATTTGGAGGGCCCAGTCCCCTCCAGGGCACGAACACCGGCAGAAAAAATAAGCAGTGCTCCCATGACATCGTGAGTTCATAGCGCCACCCTCCCCAATCTCCAGCGGGGAAAGGAGGGAACTGAGGCCAGGCAGGGACCCAGCCCAGTGCTGGGGAGAAAGAGAAAGGGTTGGCATCAGTGGGCTTGCATTTCAATTTCTGCTTTGCTTTTCTAACGGGGTGACCCTGCAACCTTACGGAACTTCTCTAGCTTGCTTTGGCTTATTCGTCAAGTGTGGCTGATACAGACCCAAAAGGCTATACTCTCACGATTTACGTGGCATTTTAGAAAAGACAAAACTACAGGCACAGAGAAACAGTGGTTTCCGGGGGCTAGGGCTGAGTCGGGGGAGGGTTTGACTGCAAAACTTTAGCAAAAGGGAAAGTTTTGGGGTGGCAGAACCCTTCTGTATTTTCATTATGGTGGCTACACAACTCGATGCATTTAGAAAAACTCAAACCAACTGTATGGAAAACAGGTGAATTTTACTGAATGTAAATCTGAAAATACTTACATGGTTCAAGACCACTGGGCTGATGAAAATGTCTCTCACAGGATTGCTGTGGCATCTGAATCCATACAGTAAGCAGAGTAGTAACAACTGAGACCTACCTCTTCATATTCCTAACTTGATATCTCTGGGTTTGCAGCTGCTACCTAGAAGTATAATAAAAGTAACCAACAACATTTAATTTCAACTCTTAAAACTGGTGAAAGAGAAGTAGGACCCAGTCCGGGCTCCTGTTGGAGAGCTGGTGTGGTGAGAGTTGGAGTCAGGAGCCACCCCCATGTGCTTCTGTGCTGCGAGTTTACCAGCAGGAGCTCCAGAACCTCTGTCCCCCCTGTGTGCCCATTCTCTGTGGGAGCCCCTCCCTGGACCACCAACGCCACACCTTCTCACCACGCCTCGCACAGACCTAGCTGTCTCTTGGTTATTGGTTGCGGGCGTACTGCCAGCTGGATTAATCTGCCTGGAGCTGCAGAAAATAAATCTCTCCTCCGTTTCTCATGTGTTACCGGCTAACAAATAAACTTCTGTCCGAGATTTACACTGATTCCTGCAAATGAGCCGGCCCTTTGCACGCAGAATGCTTTCTGCAGGCTGGATTTTAAAAAAGATGAAATGTGACTGGCCCCAGTGTGGTCCTCGGAGCTGCCAGAGGGTATTTTCACTAATGCCACCGACTGCTCTTTCTGTCTCTGTCTTGCTGAGGGGAGTATGTGATTTTGAAATAGAATTAAATCTGCCTGCAGGGTCGCAACGCCGGTTCTCAGGGACGTCACAGTCATGTCTTCAATTTTAGGGTGCTCTGAATTTTAGCTGTGTTGTGGTGGGATACAAGGAGAAAGGTGCTTGCCCCTCTCTCGCCACAGCTTGAGTTCCCTTCTACCTTTGCTTGGGAGATAGGTTTGAAGCTTCTCCCCTCAACCCCACCACCTTTTAAGGAGGTGGCTCTCCATGTACAAAATGTAGAATTTTGAGGTTCCAGGATTCCTCCTTGTGAATGGAATTGGGGATTTTGACTTACTGGTCACCTATGAGGACAAAACTAGGAGCTTAAAGGGAGCTGGATAGTGAAGGCTTCTAATTAGAAAGTGCCCTGACATGTAGTGATCTCCCTGTCAACAGAAGCATTCAAGAAGAGGTTAACACTCACTTGCTGAGGATACTTGAGGAAAGTTTTATGCATGTCAGAGGGTTTGGTGCTTTCAAAGTTCCCCAAGCTCGAGAGTCTGCTTAACTTGAAAAGTATGGTGCTGACTCGGGGGCAGCGTGGAATCAAACCTTTTTGGAAACCAGTTAACACAGCACTGAGCTGGATAACTTCCATCTGTCCCCCCAGCTCTACTGTTCACCCTTCTAGAGTCTTCTGTGTTCTAGGACGCTGACGGATATGCGTTACTGTTCACAGGCTTCCGTACCCTCTGGATTCCTAGGACCCCCAGGAAGGGGCTCAGAGGGAGGGAGGAGACTGAGGTCAGTCTATTCCCCAAGCCCTCACGCTGTGCGTTTGACACACAGGGGATGCATTCCTTGTACAAAGGTAGCTGTCTGGCTCTCCCATCCACTTTGTCCTCATGTCCTCTCAGGCCTACTGATAATTCTCTTGTCACTGTCCTGTCTCCTGCCATTTCTCACACCTGCCTGCACCTTTGCAAACTGTCCCCCTGTTTGACTCTCCTCAAGTGACTCCATCTGAGTAGACATCCCTTCCCTGGCTAGATCCTGACTGAAAAAATATTACACGCTTGCCCCGTGCGGTGGAGAGGACGACCCCGTTCTTGGCCTCGCGGGTTTTCCAGGATGGTCATGGAGATTAGATGAAGATCTTGGGGGCCAACAGACCCCTTTTTGTTGTGGTAGCTATTGACGCTGTGAGTTCTTGTAACCCTAGAAGATGAGAAGTGTGCCTCGTCCGTGAACTAACAAGACGAATCTGGCTGAAAGTAAAGCCAGCCAACTCTTACATGAACTCAATCAAACGAAGGTCTCGTGCTTTGGCTCCTGACAACCCAGACTGACTGAACTGTCCTGGATTCGTTCTCTCGGCAGGCTGTTCGGACGTGGCCCTGAAGCATCTGTGTAGTGACAGGGCTGACTTTGGAGGAATGACATGCACTGGGGACTGGTGGTTTCCAGCAGCTGCAGGGTGACCCAGGAGGGGCAGGATCAGAACACACATGTTAGGGCTGGATCCCAGGAAAATGTCAGGGTGCTGCCAGTGAGACCCCCACGCTGCCTGATCACGAAGCAGAGTGAGTCTGAGTCTACTCTGAGGGCAGCAGCTGCAGACTCGTTAAGAGGAAGAGAACGTCAGCGTCCCTCCAGGGAGGAGTGTGGCGGGAACACAATGTCCCCATGTATGGGTGAGAGACACACAGGCAGCACGAGAGGCTCCACACCTACACCCAGGTTACAGAATTGGGCAAAGCGCTTCGTACGTAGTCAGAGCACTGAACCTTGCATGTGGCCAGTTTTGATTGTTCTGTCCCATGCTCTCAATGTCTCTTTAGAGGCTATACTACATTTGTCCTCTTCAGGTCTTGCCCGAATGCACCACCTGACACAGACTGGGGTTAATAAATTCTTGTAGCATCAAGGGGGAATAGACATGCCTTCCTTCACTTGTGAGGCTACTTTCTTCCACCAGTGACATTGCACAGTTCCGAGGGCCCACCCCTCATCAGAGTATTTCTGAGGAGCCCTCCTCCCTGGGTGAGCCTTGGTATCCCAAGGTGTTTGCCGGCATATGGGGTTATTCTTGATTGGTGTCCCCTACAGGGAAAAATCCGGAGAATGTCATTAGTCTGCACAAGAAGCTCATGTTTTTGCCATTGTTACCACACAGTGTGGCTCTTGGAAGCAGAAATGTAGTCATCTTGGATCACTGAAGACCGTTTTTTGATTGTCAAGGCACATACCATAACTGGCCCAGTGCAGTCTTGTTTGGACTTAGAAATGGGGAAACGAAGCCCTTCTCTGCCTTAGTTACATTCATCATATCCTGTTCTATCCAATCTAGAAAAGCACTAGCCATTATGATTACTTGAAATTATATTTATTTATTATTTATTTTTTCTTTTATTCTCTGGGAACTAAGCTCTATGAGGGCAGAGATAGCTGTATCCCAGCATCTAAAATGTGCTGGACATGAAGCACGTACTCAATAAGTTTTATTGAATGAATGAAGAGTATTGTACAGTATTATATTAGGGCATGGGTTCCCAATAATATACATGATTCTTTAGTACCTAGCTCTTTTAGTCTATGGGCACTCAGCCATTTGAATAAGGAGGATTTCTGACTTCAGCCATGTATCATGTTTGGAACAGATCTTCCCCATGAAAAACTTGATCCTGGCTTTGAGGTGAATTGACAGCCAAGTTTATCCCATCCTTTGTGGTAAATTCTCCTCTGGGTACCCAGCCTCCTCTGATTTCTCCTAGTTCATCAGAAATACTGTACAAAGTAGAACCTCAGAAGGTTAAGGGTATCACTACTGTTTCTTGAGCTTCCTCGGTTCCTAAGTCAGAGATGACCACTGGTCTACTGAGCTCATTTAGCTATCTTTCTGGGCACACAGGGAGACCACATTTGCCATCCTCACCTGCAGGTAAGCGTGCTCATGTGACTGAGTCCTGCCCAGTGGATGTAGGCAGAAGTTAGCTCCTCTCTCTTCCTGTCTACTAGACTCGAAGGTCTGACAGAGGCCAGGGGGGAGGATGGATCCACAAGAGAGAAAGAGCCGGGATCTCTGATACGGCCCCTCTGAACATTAATCTTTGCGTGAGTAAGAAATAAAATTATGGAGTTGAGCCACTGAGATGTTCAGGTTTATCTGTTATTGCAGGTAGTTACGCTAATTAATACAGTTCCCACACAAATCTGTCCTCCCGCCTGAAGTATGCTATGGGCTTTGCAGACCAGAAGACACAGGACTGCTAGCCTCAACAGACAGGTCTTACTTGCCTCACATGTGCTGACTCCAAGGGGCCCTCTGAGCTCTCGCAGGAAAGGAAAGTGTGGCAGAATGTGTCCCCCACGGCGAGCTTCTGGCAGTACTACATGGGATGCTGTCCAAGTTCCACCAAACTGGGACCTCACTGCAAACGAACACATGTACAAACTTCTCGTGATGGAAGCACTTGATACGGGGCAAACCTTTATACTATAGCGAAAAGCACTTTTTGTACAAAGAGAAATGCAGCTTTGTTCCTATACCCAGCCCAGCGCTGCTGCCCTAACCAGCTGTGAGAAGCTGTGGCCCTTCTCTTAACCTTTCTAGCTTCATGGGGCTATTGAAAGGATTCGAGAAGACACTACTTTAAAATAGGTTCATGTTCTGTTCACTGTAATGAGACAGGCAATTTGACTCAATAAACCTTGATTAGGATTCATTGGAGAGGATTCATTATATATGAGATGTCATAATTCCTGTACCCTCCAGTGTACTGGAGGATATCGATACCTGAACACCAAACTATAGCTTCTCATAAGACCAAGTGACAACAAACCATCAGCAATGTGATCTAGGTGTGTGAAGAAGTGGTTCACTTTGATCTTGAAAATGACAAAGGCTTTCTACAGTGTTCCTAATGTTCCAAAGAAAAAGCGCAAATTTTTTAAACAACCTACAAGGTCATGTATGATTTACCACACCCCCAATACTGCTTTAGCCTTATCTCCTGCCACTTCATAAACAATATGCTAAGCTTCAGCCATAGCCAACTATTTTTAGTTTTGAAAAAACATTTTTTAAAATTGATTTTAGAGAGAGAGGAAGAGAGAGGGAGAGAGAGATAGCAACATCGATGAGAGAGAACATCGATTGGCCGCCTCCTGCATGCCCCTGACTGGGGATTTGGCCCACAACCTGGGTATGTGCCCTGACCGGGAATCAAACCGGCAACCCATTGGTGCATGGGTCAATGCTTAACCACTGAGCCACACTGGCTGGGCTATTTTTAGTTTTTAGACTTGCCATGTTCTCTCCCTCAAGTCTTTGGACCTCCGCCCCCTTTATCATCTTTCCTTCTATTACATAATATGTATATATACTTTATGCTTTAGCTCTTGAGTCACTTCCTCCAGGAAGCCTTCCTTGAGTTGCCCAGTCCAGGTTAGACACCCTTTGTACCAGTTAACAGGCTGTTGATTATTAGTAAGTGATACTGAAATATATTGATATTATCACATAACAAGAAATTGGGAGATATACAGATACAGGATTAATTCTATGCTATAGAAATGTCAAGACTTGGATTCAACTTTCCTGCAATTCTCTTGGCTTTTGCCTTGTGGCCACCAGACAGCTCCAAACCAGGCCCTCTCATGACACAACCAAGAGCAGAAAGGAAAGAACACATCTCTCTGTGAGGATCTTCCCAGGAGTTTGTGCAGGCTTTCCCTTCCTTCTCCTGGCCAGAAGGGGCATACATGCACCACCCAGCTGCACTGGAGGCTGGAAAGTGAGGGTCTGGTGTGTCCAGGGGAAGAGGCTCTGCAAGCGTGGAAGAAATGCAAAGGGCGTGACTGTCGGGAAAGCCAACCACAGCGCCTCCCTCTGGACTTCCACTGCCCCATCCCCCTGTGGTCCATCGTTACATTGTATGTAATTCTTACTTGGCTGTATCCACTAGCTGCACTCTGTGTTAAGGAAGGGCGATTTGCTGAATGAATGAAAAAGAAAATAGGCCATTACTATTAATAACTAATTACTAATAACAAAACAACAAATTGACCAGTGGCTCCCTAGTGAAATCCTAAAAGGTAAGAAAGAGCTCAACCTCAAGGGCTGCCAATTATGAACAAACAAAACAAAGCCCAATTCCTAAATCTCTACCAGGTGGTACAATGAGGTGGGGATCGTGCCAGCAGACAACGTGAGAGCTGGTGCGAGCAGAGGGACCTGAGCTGGCCTGGTGGAGATGAAACAGGCATTTGAATCTCCAATGTATCATATGAGATTGTTTTGGTTGCAAGAAACAGGAAATTAAAGTTAGTTAACACAATAAGAAACACTCTCTCAAGGCTAAGTCTCAAGGTAAGGCCGTGCCAGGGTTTACTCCGCTGTTGCCCAAGCTCTGCCTCCCGGAGCTGCAAGAGGCCACCAGGTCCCAGGTCTGTGTTCGCGATGTCCACAGAAGGCGCAGTGTCCCCTCTTCCTCTCTTTAAGGTTCAGAATACCTTTCCAGAAGCCTTCCAGTACACTTTCTCTTTATTTTTCATGAGGTGGCGAAGGGTTACATGCTCATCCATAAACCAATCGCTGGCTGGTATGGGTGCTCATGATTGAATGGCACCTAGGGAGGGTTGCCTGTTCCACGTGGACACCTCATCAAAATGAGGCTCTTCTTCAAGGAATTGGAATGGCTGTTGGACAAGTGGCCAATGATGTGTTACAAATGGCTACCTTGGGACAAAGCAAATTCCAACTTTGGGATCAGTCGGTCTGACAAGGCTGCGTCTCAAACCGCGCCTGGCAGTGCAGAAACCCTTCCGATGACAGACAGCCCAGGTCACACTGCTTGCAACTGGGGTCTTCTGCGGTGGTCTCCTGTCGGAAGTCAGATCATCACCTAGAATTTCTAGATCACGGACACGAAGTAATTTATTACATGCAAACCCTCTGGGTTACTTCTTTGCAGAGGGACCATTCATTCAGTCCTTTCTAAACACCAGGAGGTATGTACCCTGGATGATTCCAGAACAACAAGGCCTGGCACTGATCTTACTGTTCTGGTTGAAGTCTGGGCCCTGACCTCTGACTTCACTGCTGTCTGAGCAGCGTCTCCATTTCTGTTCCATCACTTAGAGCGAGACCTGTTTCCAATTCGGAACTTGCTTTCCTTTGTCCCAAACTGTGAGGCAACACCTGCATTAAAAGTTTTTAAACCAAGAGAAGGTGTTTTCCCACCAGCGGTAGCAGAACAGTTTCAGAGTGGGTCTTGGTCCAGCTGGTCTGCAGGGGCAGTTAGTGTCATTTGTCTTCCTTTACCCAAGACAAGGCTGAGCTCAGGCCAGGGTCTACTTTTTTAAAAAGCTCAGATAGAGTGGGAGGGGGAAGGAGGAAGAGAGAGAAACATCGACATGAGAGAGACACATCGAGTGTTTGCCACCCACACGACTCCTACCAGGGCTGAGGACAAACCGCAACTGAGGTACGTGCCCTTAGCAGGAACCGAACCTGGGACTCTCAGGCCCATGGGCCAATGCTCTAACCGCTGAGCCAAACTGGCCAGGGCAGACAGGGTCTACTTTTGAGCCAGAATTTACCTGTGGACGCTGAATTATTTTTTGCCTGGTCCTCTGGGTCCTTCGTATTAGATATTTTGAGAATCTAAGTAAGTGGCCAGCAAATCAGGCCTGCCATCCTTTATTGTAAATAAAGCTTTATTGGGACACAGCCATGCTCATTTGGTTACGCATCGTCTGTGGCTGCTTCTGAGTCACAATGGCAGAGCTGAGCAGTTGTGGCAGGGACCCTATGGTCAGCAAAGCCTGTAATGTTTACTCTGTGGCCCTTTGCAGAAACATTTGCTGATGTTTTTCCAAGAGGGAAAGAGCAAGTGAGAAGCAAGAAGCTTATAAGCCAGCGAGGTGCCCAAACTCATGTGAATACGCGCTAAGCGGCAGCTGTACAGAAGGCAGGCTGGGCTCCAGTGGTTCGGACGGTACCCGGGTACGCCAGGCCTCACCGGGACTGCTCGGCCCTGGCGAGTCAGGACCCTTCACAGGGAGCTGCAGCGGGGCTACGCTCCGGGGAGCAGCAGTCCACTTCACAAGTGTTTGTGTCCCCAAGTGGGAAAGCAGGGGGTGGTTTTCCAAAGCGTCCAGTCTAACGGCTGCGTCGGGGTCGCTCAATCCCCACGCATCCATCAGAGCTGCTCTGCGGAGCCTCTGGACGGTAAACCCTCAGCCACAGACTCCTTGGTTTGCAGACAGGAGCCAAGAACCACCACGGCAGGAACCTGTTTACACAACCCAGGTTTTCTTAGTAACATCAGGCAGGCGTCAAACAAGTCTTCATCACTAACCCTAAGAATTGATTTCTGCTGAAACCTACGGCTCACAGAGAGCTGCTTAGGGTTCTGGTTTCTCATCTTTATTTAACCGAAAACAAACAAATTAAATAAAGTCGTGGAAGATAATAATTATTAAGCACTCTTTCTTTCTTTTTTTTTTTTTTCTTATCCTCACCCAAGGATATTTTTCCATTTTTTGAACAGATAGAGTGGGAGGGAGAGAGAGGAAGGGAGAGAGAGAGAAACATCGATGTGAAGGGACACATCGAGTGGCTGCCACCTGCACGACCAACCAGGGCCGGGGACAAACTGCAACCGAAGTACGTGCCCTTAGCGGGAACCGAACCCAGGTCTCTCCGGACCGCAGGCCGACGCTCTAACCGCTGAGCCAAACTGGCCAGGGCTAAGCACTCTTTCTTTAGACAATAATCAAGTCCTCTATGTACATCGCTCAATCTTCACACAGCTGTGAAGAGGACACTATTACTGCATTATCTCCTTTTCATAGATGAGGCGGCGAGGACCGGCACGGTCATTCTCAGACCTGGAGAGCTGGTTAAAACACAGATCTTGGGCCCTGGCCGGTTTGGCTCAGCGATTGGAGTGTCGGCCCATGGACTAGGGGGTTGTCGGTTCCACTCCGGTCAAGGGCATGTACCTCGGTTGCATTCAGTCCCCGCCCCCGTCAGGGTCATGCAGGAGGCAGCCAGTTGGTGTGTCTCTCTCACATCGATGTTTCTCTCTCCCTTTTTCTCTCCCTCCCTCCCACTCTGTCTGTAAAGTCAATGGGAAACTGTCCTCAGGTAAGGATGAAAAAAAACCACACTACATAGATCTTGGTCCCTGCCCTGGAGATTCCTCGTCAGCCAGTCCCGGTGGGGCCTGCAGTTCTGCATGCCAACGAGTTCTCAGGTGGCACAGCAGCAGCTGGCCGGCCACACCGAGAGCGCCCGCGGCCGAGCGCTGAAGGACAGCTCCTGTCTCGGGAGCACCGTGGCCTCACCAGTTCCCAAGCCCAGGTTCCAGTACGTGCCTCTTGATCTATTCTTGTCATCGTTTTCGATGATCTGCCTACCATGAGCTCCCCAAAATGTGAGAGGCATTCAAACACACTCAGGAAATCCTGTAAAAAAAATTCTATGTATGATATTTCCCAAATGTCACACAGCCACACAAACGATCTAATAGATCCTTCAAATGATCAATTCTAGAAAGTCTTACCCAAGTCAGCTCACCCTCATGCCTTTTCCCTTTTTCCCCAATTTTTTTCTTTATTGATTTTAGAGAGAGAGGAAGGGAGAGGGAGAGAGAGAGATAGAAACATCAATGAGAGAGAACATCAGTTGGATGCCTCCTGAATGCCTCCCACTGGGGATTGGGCCCACAACTTGGGCATGTACCCCACTGGGAATCCAACCAGCGATCTCTTGGTGCATGGGTCGACGCTCAACCACTGAGCCACATTGGCCAGGCTCGTGCCTTTTCTATGTACTTTTATGAGTTGAGAAAGAGGTTATGGCCATAAGATTATGTTCCAACAGTTTCAGCTCTGTACATCATACCTTCTCTTTCCTAGGAAGGGATTTTACTTAGAGGGATTGTTTTTTCTGTCCTAACAGCCTCACGTTGTGTTGGGCTTGAGGATACAATATTCCAGGATGTAGCGTGCGTAGAGTATTTGGAGAGTACGGCATGGCAGGTTTTGCATTCAGCATTTTTGTTCATGTACAAGCATTGCTACTTACCGTGGGACTTTGCTCAAGTTCCTAAAATGTCTGCTGCTGCCTTATCAATAAAGTGAAGATCAAAATGCTCCCATACAGTTGCTGTGTGTGTTAAATACAAAGCATTCAGCCATGGTATATAATGAGGCCTTAAAAATGCTAATTATAAATTATTATGTACATACCTATACTATATAATTATAAACTTATGTATAATTATATCATATAATTACATATTAATATTAATCAATACATTATTAATGCTAATTATATTATTTATTAATTATGTAATCATTAATTGTGATTTAGAATGTTAATAAATATGTAATTATTAATTATATTATTACATATGAATATACTATATACAATTATATATAATTATTATTTAACCTCCAGAGAATGTGTTTACTAAATGCATCTTTTAGTCTAGAGCTGTTGCTAAAGAAGCACACAGTAGCCCTGGATGTGTTAGTCCGTGTGTCTCAGCTCCAGGCAGGGAGGTGAGGAACCAGGTGCCACCCTCATTAGTGCTAATCTCTTTGCTCAGATTATTTTCACTCTGGAATAGCCTCTTTTCACTCTTTGCCTCTCCAGCCCTCAGTCTCTCCTCTGCTCGACGCCATTGCAGACCAGAGCATGCTCTTGTTTCCCTGAACACACTACCTTTTGGATAAATAGCATAGTTTAATTTATACTCTTTCCTATTTTTTCCTGTCTACAATCTTATCCTACCAGTCAGAATAGACTCTCCTTGGGAGCAGTTATTCATGTCCGACTTGTCTTGTGCCTGCCACACACCTGATAAAGACCTGAATAGAAGCACGGAGAAATGCACTAAATTTAACCGTATTCTTTGAAAAGAAGCAGGATCTAAATTGTGACACAAAACATGTTCAGTCCTTGCAGAATAATCACTGGTCCTGTTTACAAAGTAATGGTGCATTGAAACAGTGCAAGCACAAAGCTTGCTCGGGCTGGACAGCTGGGAGCAGGTCGGAGAGAGCAACCCCGAGGCCGTTCTAGTCGACTCCCCAAGGCAGCAACACAGCTTGGCATACCCTGGAGACTGGTGGTATGAACATTTCTTCTTTTTTTATATTGTTTTTTATTTTTATAAAAAATTTTTTAATTGAATTTATTGGGGTGATAATAATAAAATTATATAGGTTTCAGAAGTACAATTCTATCATACATCATCTGTATAGTATATTGTGTGTTCACCACCCCAAGTCAAGTCTCCTTCCATCACCATTTATCCCCCTTTATCCTCTTCTACCTCCCCCCACTCCCATTCCCTCTGGTAATCACCATGCTGTTGTCTGTGTCCATGAGTTTTTTTTTTTTTCATGTTCCCTTCACTTTTTTCGCCCAACCCCACAACCCGCTCCCCTTTGACAGCTGTCAGTCTGTTCTCTATGTGAACACTTCTCAAAGCAGATTTTAAAAGGGGCTGTATGTAATCCTAAACTCATGCTATGCTTGGACATTAGGCTAGATTAAAATTTCACATGAATTTAGTAGCTGAACTTTGGATATAATAAAGATGGGCATTAGGGGCAAACTCTAGAAAGTACAATGAATTTAAAAACCATCAGACAGTTTCTATATTTTAATCCTAAAGCATGACTCTCTATTTAGAGAATTTTCAACTAGTTTGAAATAGTGATGTTGAGACAGGAGACCAGAACACCTGGTGACAGTGGTTATGTGTTCATGAGAGAAGCCAACCCTATTGGCTGGATCTATGTGGTGGCATTGCTCTACTCACCCGAATCAGGGTCTGCTGACCCATCTTGACTTCTCTAGAGTCAGGAGAGAGAAATTCCATTTTATGTGAAACTGACAAGTAGGACAGTGCTTTTCACAAGTTCACGCATACACACAAACCACCTAGAAATACATAGTACTAAATGCAGATTCTGACTCAGCAATCTGAGGGAACCTGTGATTCTGCATTTCTAACATTCTAGGCGACGCTGATTCTCCTGGTCCAAGGATCACACTTTGAGCAGCAAGTAGGTATTAGATGGTGGACCACTTAATGAATGGTTGCATAGACCTGGGTGCAACAATGAAGCACATGCATTGTTCTGAAGGCGATGGAAACGAGAACCCTCTAGAAATGAATACTAGAGAAGGAATTCGGTAGACTTCACAACAAGCATCCTGCCCAATGTCTCTTGTCAGAAAGGTCAGGTTCATTAGCCCAAAGAACACTCTTACCTTTCTAATATGCAAATGTGCCAGTCACAAGGATGGAAAATGTGGGTGCTTACAGGGAATACGGGCTCTGGAGACAGACAGCCCAGATCTGCCTCCCAGCTCTGCCTCTCACTCATTAGCCATCCCTTTGGGAAAGTCGCCTTCTCTTGCTAAGCCTCAGTTTCCACAGCTGGAAAGTAGGGATAACACCCATAGAGCTGTTGTGAGGACCAAAGAAAGAACATATGTAAAGTGCTTTATTCTTTGCATGACACACTGTAGCCAATAAATGGCAGTTTTTATTTTTTAACTAGGAGATCGATCAGTCAAGAATGATTGAATACTTGTTTGGTGAACACTATTGAGATTCTTAGGGAAAAAGAGAGTGAGAAAGAGAGAAAGAGGAGGTGGAGGATGAGGAGACTCAATCATGGTTCTCAAGTAAATTCCAAGATTACCTGGAGGGGCAATTACATACACATGTGGAATGATTTACTATTTCCACAGTAACATGCCAAGATGCATCACAAGTAGAGTTATATAGATAGAACACATAAGTCATTTGGAGAAAGAGAATGTTTAAAATGATATCATTGGAGGCAGGGAAACTGGACTCCCTAGACAAAGTCAGGGCTGTAGAAACTTTTAAAAAATGTTTTATTCTTTAGCAAGATATTGACAAGAGCTGCTATCATATGGAAACTATTTTTTAGAAACACCTGACAGGACCAATTTGGAGGATTTATTTTTTTTTCACTTAGACTTAACACATAACAAAACAGAAGGTGTGTCTGAGATGCAAGTCTGGTCAGAGATTAGATCACCAAAGATAAATTACCGTAATTCCCATATTATTTCCGATTATGGTTTGAATGGGCCTTTTGGGTCTCAAGCACCATTTGCAAAGGACCCAAGTAAAGTTTTGTAAAGCTCACAGTAGTCTGAAGGCTCTCTGTTTTGATCTTTTTCTCATAAAGGCAACCCTGGGGGAAAAAATCATAATAAAAGCTTACTACTTTGCTAAACTTCTTCCGTTGGCTGACTTTGTAGTTAAATGTGACTATTCCTGGTGGCACAGAGCAGCCTGCCTGCACGCAGCCCAGGGATGGCCCGGGGCTCGGTGGCGGAAGCAGACGGTCCAGTGGGCCTGCCACCGTGGGTGGGCGGAGCCTGCGCGCACGTGACTGTTCTTCCTGGAGAAAAGCCCGTGGGAGGGTCACCCCTAGAGTTGGTTCTCAGTTTGATTCCATCTACTAGATGGGACTATTCATAGCTATTTCAAATAAGCGTTTCAGATTAGTGGTTTAGAGACATTGTTTTAGTTTTATTCAGGAAAACATGAAGTTTCCTCTTAAAAACAAAGCCGCTCTTTTCTCTGCCTCTTCTTTCTTTCTGCTCAAGGTCCTGTCTCCAGCGTCTCTCCTTTCTCTTCCTTACCTGGCAGGTGCCTGTCGCTTCACCAGGACATTCAGCAGGCACGGCGCCCAGCTCAGCTCAACCAGCGGGACTGTGAACCCGCACAGCTGACGGAGGCGAGCTCCCTGCCCTCAAACAGCAGAATGCTAAAGAGCAGCCCCAAAACAAGTCCTTTCAAAACTGGTACGTGCCAAGCTGGCGCTCCGGCCAGGGTGGGAAGCCGGAGGGGCCTGTCTTTAAGAACGAGGTTTACTGGAGGACATGGCTTCCTGAGCAAGGAACTTATAACTGCAAACGCGTCACAGCTCCCACTGTACGGGCCTTAGTTTCCTCATTTGCACAATGGTGGTCATCATCTTCACCTACTTTTAGGTCGTTGTGTGGATATATAAGTTTCTATACACAAACCAATACTTTGACCAATGCCCAGTGTGTGGGATGTCAATGCTGGCTGGGCAGGACGCGGAGTGAGCGTGGAGCAGGGCATGAATCCCCTGGGAGGTCTCAAGGCTGTGCTGGCCTCACAACACTCTGCCGGGAGAGGCGAAGGGTGCGGCAGACAGAATGAAGAGTGTGGCAAAGGCATAGGTGGAGCTGGTGCATAGATGGTGCAATAGCATGATGGAGCTGGAGACAGAGCCCCAGCTGCCAGGGTGCAGCGGAGCGTTAGGAGGGACTCACCCATGCTAAGGAGCGTGACCTCCACCGTTTGGGACACGGGATTCAAGCGGAGGGTGCAGGAGGTGTGTGTGGAGATAGGCAGACCTCCAGCTTTGAGAGGTCACGCTCACAGTGACAGAAGGATGAGGCTGTCGCCAGAGAAGCTGAACATAGCGTGTGTTCGACTGAAACAGCAGCGGGTTACAGGACGTGGATACTCTGCCCCGGAGCAGTGGGAGGGACCCGCAAACGGGAAGCGCGGGGAGAATCCTGGAGGCTGATGGGCAGGCCTCGGAGCTGCTGCGCAGCCTTGGAGCCGGCTCCCGAAGGCCCTGCCCTGATGGGTATGCTCTCCCTCGAGCCTGGCGCCTGGCGTGGTCAGTGTGACCAACCGCACGTGGTGGGCGTGGCTATAGGTCATCCTGGTTCAGGTTACAATAAACTGGGCCTTCCCTCTTGAGCTCTGTCTCTGGGATCACTCCCTCTGGGGAAAACCAGCTGTAAGGTGTGAGCTGACCTTTGGGGAGGCCTCTGGAGCAGGGGCTGGACCCTCCAGCCAGCAGCTGGCGTGGAAGTGAGGCCTGCCAACAACGTGAGTGAGTTGGGGAATGGATTCCCCAGTGCTCTCTGAGCCTTGAGATGCCTGGACCCCTGCTGACAGCTCCACTGTTGCCTCATGAGACACCCTGAGCCAAAACCACTGCGAAGTCAGGACTGCATGCCTGACCCTCAGAAATTGTGTGATAATAAATGGTGTTTTTTTTTCCATGCTGCTTAAGTTTTGGGATGATTTGTTATGCAGCAGTAGCTAACTAATGCAGTGTCTTAAGGAACAGTGGAAAGAAGAAGACCTCTGCGATGGCACCATGCTTTGGTGGCTGAGCTGGTAGTGATGTTGTCACTGCACAGGCACTGTGAACTCACAGTCCTCCTCCTCCACGGCTTCCTCCTGACCTCCACCTTCTCTCAGTGGAACCACTGTTCTCCCACTGACCCAGGCTCCCAGTCACACAGCCTCCAGTGCCTGTCATAACGACATCCGGGTCTGCTGATACTGTTTCAAATGGTTTCCACCCCCGTCTCTGGTCTCCCACCCCTCCACCCTGCCTCACTTCCTCCCTGCATGCCACCACCCACCCCTCCATCCTGCCTCACTTCCTCCCTGCATGCCACCACATCTTAGCTGCAACACTGCCAAAGGTCTTTACTGAACCTCCTTGCCCTCGGTGCTCGCCTTGTCTTACACGGACCAAAGTTCATCTTCCTACAGTACCATCTACCACTGCCCTGTCGAATCAAGTCCAGGCCCCTTCAGCTGTGTTCAGATTCTCCCTTCTTCCCTGACAGTGGGCTCGGTCCTTCCACCGCTGCCCTTCCCAGCACTGGCCTTGTGCCTCATCCAACTGCTCAGCTGACCCAGCCTTCGCCTCTGCATCCACCTCGCAGGGTCCCCTCCTTGGGTCAAGTGTTCAGTCCTCTGTCAGAGCCCAGTTTGAAACTTGCCTGTTTCAGGAAAATGCTTTTGTATCTAAATAACTAAATGTGACTTGGCTTTCCTTTGGGGTCCTCACCAGACTGTCCTATCTCTTTGGTGGCACTAGAGCTACTTGTGTATGTATGTTCCTGCGATTTCTTACTAGATGGCACACTCCTTTAGGTTGGGGCTGTACCTTGATCACCTTTTCCCGGCATTGGAAGAGAGCTGAATAAACGTTTGCTGAGCCAATGTATTTGCTCTCATGGCTGAGCCTCCCTAACCTGAGTTACCTTACCATGATTTGCTACACCGTTTCTTACCCTCTCTCCAGTGAAAATTTTATCATCCAACTGCATAAATAAACTGCAGTCATGCCTTGTTTTATTGCACTTCACATATGTTGTGTTCTTTCACCATTGGAAGGCAAGACCCTCACCCAGCAATGAGATTACAACTTGCTTTATTGTGATACTCGGTTTATTGCGTGGTCTGGACCTGAACCTGCAATATCTCTGAGGTCTGCTGGTATAGGAATAAAATAATTGAATGAACACAATTCACTATATTTTATTAAGTTAGCATTTAATTAAATTAATTAATTTAAATTTTATTAAATTAACATTTTTTTGTCTTTTTAAAAATTTTTATATTTATTTCTTTGTTACAGATATTTCTCCTTTTTTACCCATTGGCACCCCCCTCCCCTACCCCATCCCCATCCCCGGCATAGTTGTCCATGTCCGTTGGTCATGCATACGTGCATGTAAGTTCTGTGGTTTATCTCTTCCCACCCCACCCCCCACCCCCTCTTCTGATGGATGTCAGTCTGTGCGCTACTTCCATGTTTCTGGGTCTACCGTATTCCTCAGACTGTTATGTTCATTATATTCCGTATATAAGTGAGATCATGTGGTATTTGTCTTTTTCTGCTTGGCTTATTTCACTTAGGATAATACTTTCCAGGTCCCTCCATGTAGTCTCAAAGAATAAGAGATCTTTCTTACCGCTGCATAGTACTCCATTGTGTATATGTACCACTGCTTTTTTATCCATTCATCTACTGATGGACACTTAGGCTGTTTCCAGATCTTAGCTATTGTAAATAGTGCAGCTATGAACATGGGGGTACATATATTCTTCCTGATTGGTGTTTCAGGCTTCTTAGAGTATATTCCTAGAAGTGGGATCACTGGGTCAAACGGAAATTCAATTTTTAATTTTTTGAGGTAACACCATATTGTTTTCCATAGTGGCTGCACCAGTCTGCATTCCCACCAGCAGTGTACTCGAGTCCCCTTTTCTCCACACCCTCGCCAACACTTGTTGTTTGATGATTTGTTGATGGCGGCCATTCTGACAGGTGTGAGGTGATACCTCATTGTTGTTTTAATTTGCATCTCTCTGATGATTAGTGATGTTGAGCATTTCTTCATATGTCTCTTGGCCATTTGTATGTCCTGTTTGGAGAGGTGTCTATTCAGCTCCTCTGCCCATTTTTTAATTGGGTTCTTTGTCTTCCTTTTGTTGAGTTGTATGAGCACTCTATATATATTGGAAATTAACCCTTATCTGATACATCATTGGCAATGATGTTCCCCATACAGTGGGTTGCCTTTCCATTTTGATGATTGTTTCTTTTGCTGTGCAGAAGCTTTTAAGTTTGATACAGTCCCATGTGTTCATTTTTTCCTTTGTTTCTGTTGCCTTAGGTATTGTATCAGTGAAAATTCTGCTCCGTATGATGTCCGAAATTTTGTTGCCTACATTTTCTCCTAGAATTTTTATGGATTCACGGGTCACATTTAAGTCTTTTATCCATTTTGAGTTTATTTTTGTGTATGGTGTAAATTGATGGACTAGTTTCATTTTTTTGCATGTAGCTGTCCAATTTTCCCAACACCATTTATTAAAGAGGCTGTCCTTACTCCACTGTATGCTCTTGCCACCTCTGTCAAATATTAATTGAGCATATTGCCTTGGGTCCATTTCTGGGTTTTCAGTTCTGTTCCACTGGTCTATATGCCTGTTCTTGTGCCAGTACCAGGCTGTTTTGTTTATAGTGGCTTTGTAGTATAATCTGATATCTGGTATTGTGATCCCACCTACTTTGTCCTTCTTTTTCAAGATTGCAGTGGCTATTCGGGGTCTTTTTTGGTTCCATATGAACTTTTGAAGTATTTGTTCTAGTTCTGTGAAATATGTCATTGGTATTTTGATGGGGATTGCATTGAATCTATAGATTGCTTTGAACTTCCTCTATTTCTTTTTTCAATGTCCCGTAGTTTTCTGCAAATAGGTCCTTTACTTCTTTGGTTAAGTTTATTCCTAGGTATCTTAATTTTTTTGGTGCGATGGTAAATGGGATTGTTTTTTCAGTTTCTCTTTCTGTGAGTTCATCATTGGTGTACAAGAATGCCGTCGATTTCTTGATGTTAATTTTGTATCCTGCCACTTTGCAAAATTCATTTATTAAGTCTAGTAGATTTTTGATGGAGTCTTTAGGGTTTTCTATGTATATTATCATGTCATCTGCAAATAATGACAGTTTCACTTCCTCCTTTCCAATTTGGATCCCTTTTATTTTTTCCTCCTGATTGCTGTGGCTAAGACTTCCAGTACAATGTTAAATAAGAGTGGCAAAATTGGACATCCCAGTCTGGTTCCTGTTCTTAACGGAAATGTTTTTAGTTTCTGTCCATTGAGTATGATGTTGGCTGTAGGTCTTTCATATATGGCCTTTATTATGTCGAGATATGATCCCTCTATTCCCACATTGCTGAGCGTTTTTATCAGAAATGGATGCTGGAATTTGTCGAAGGCTTTTTCGGCATCTATTGATATGATCATGTGGTTTTTATTCTTCATTTTGTTTATGTGGTGTATCACATTTATGGATTTGTGAATATTGTACCAGCCTTGCATCCCTGGAATGAATCCCACTTGGTCATGGTGAATAATTTTTTTGATGTATTTCTGGATCCGATTTGCTAATATTTTGTTCAGGATTTTGGCGTCTATGTTCATCAGGGATATTGGCCTGTAGTTTTCTTTCTTCGTAGTGTCTTTTTCTGGTTTTGGAATTAGAATTATGCTGGCCTCATAGAATGAGTTTGGAAGTCTTTCTTCTTCTTGAATTTTTTGAAATAGTTTGAGGAGAATGGGTGTTAGTTCTTTTTTGAATGTTCGGTAAAACTCCCCTGTGAAGCCATCTGGGCCTGGGCTTTTGTTTGCTGGGAGAGTCTTGATTACCTCTTCAATTTCCTTAGTTGTTATTGGTCTTTTCAAGTTTTCTATCTCTTCCCGGTCCAGTTTTGGGAGACTGTGTGTTTCTAGAAATTTGTCCATTTCGCTTAGATTGTCGAATTTGTTGCCATATGGTTGTTCATAGTAGCTGTTAACGATCTTTTGTATTTCTGTGGTGTCAGTTGTTACTTCTCCTCTTTCATTTTTGATTTTGTGTATTTGGGTTCTCTCTCTTTGTTTCTTGGTGAGTCTAGCTAAGGGTCCATTGATCTTGTTTATCTTTTCAAAAAACCAAGTCTTTGTTTCATTGATCCTTTGAGTTGTTTTTTTGGTCTCTATGTCATTTATTTCTGCTCTGATCTTTACTATTTCCTTCCTTCTACAGTGATACCTCGGTTCTCGAACATAATTCGTTCCAGGAGGACGGTCGAGAACCAAATTGTTCGAGAACCGAAGCAATGAAACCAATAGGAAATAATGGAAACTGGATTAATTCGTTCCAAGCCCCAGAAAATGCCTTTTTACTGGCCTAATTTGTATATAATATGTAGAAAAACATAAGTCTCAACAAGAAATAAAAGTGTACAGTATGTCTAAGGGCTAAATTCAGTGTAAAGCGTGACTCTCTCCACAAAGCGTGACTCTCTCTCTGCACTCACACTGACGACACGAGCAAGGCGCGCTGGGCCGAATGAACGCCATTCGGCTCAACTCGGCTCATCTCGGAAGTTCGAGTTCCAAATATTTGTTCGGATTCCAAGACAAAAGTTTCTCGAATCTCCTGGTCGAATACCGATTTGGTCGAAATCCGAGGCGTTCGAGAACCGAGGTATCACTGTACTTGCTCTGGGGTTTTCTTTTTGTTTGCTTTCTAATTCTTTAAGTTGTGAGGTTAGACAGTCAATTAGAAATTTTTCTTGTTTCTTTTTTTTTTTTATCCTCACCCGAGGACATTTTTCCTTTTTTGTTCTGGTATAGTGGGAGGGAGAGACAGGATGAGAGAGAGAGAGAGAGAGAGAGAGAGAGAGAGAGAGAGAGAGAGAGAAATATCGATGTGAAAGGGACACATCGAGTGGCTGCCACCCGCACGACCAACCAGGGCCGGGGACAAACTGCAACCGAGGTACGCGCCTTTAGCGGGAACCAAACCCGCGCCTCTCGGGACCGCAGGTCGACGCTCTAACCGCTGAGCCAAACTGGCCAGGGCTTTTCTTGTTTCTTGAGGTAGGCCTGTAGTGCTATGAACTTCCCTCTCAGAACTGCTTTCGCTGCATCCCATAGATTTTGTGTTGCTGTGTCTTCATTTTCATTGGTTTCCCGGAAGTTTTTAATTTCTTCCTTGATCTCCTCGGTGACCCATTCATTGTTTTATAACATGCTATTTAGCCTCCATGTGTTGAAATGTCTTTGCATGTTCTTGTTGCAATTGATTTCTAGTTTCATGCCATTGTGATCTGAGAAGATGCTTGATATGATTTCAATCTTCTTGAACTTGTAGAGATTTAGTTTGTGTCCTATCATGTGATCTATCTTAGAAAATGTCCCATGTGCACTTGAGAAGAATGTGTATTCTGTAGTTTTGGGGTGTAATTCTCTGTAGATATCTATTAAATCCATTTGGTCTAGTGCTTCATTTAGAGTCTCTGTTTCCTTGCTAATTTTTTGTCTAGAGGATCTATCCAGTGCTGTCAACGGGGTGTTTAAGTCCCCTGCTATGATTGTATTAAATTAACATTTTTATTAAATATCAAATAGAAAGAAAAGTAAAACAAATTTAATATTTACAGGTCTAGAAAAATAAAATTTGTTGCTTCATTTGGGTGAAATAGTTTTTAGCAGTCCATGGCTACCATTTATACACTGCTCTGCAGGTTTCTGGCATGTGTGGGTGCGGCACAACAGTGATGAATCCTACGCTTAATTCTCACAAGGAACCGAAGACACAGGGACTATTATTGTTTCCATTTTATGGACAGAGAACTTGAAGCTCAGAGAAGTTCAGTAATTTGCCTAAGGTTGCACAGCTAGTAAGAGGGGTAACTAGAATTTGAACTAAGGATCTGTGCTCTCTGTACTACCATTTCTGTTGATTTGTTGGGCAACAATTAGTTTTGTAAAATTTTCAAGAGTACTTGCCCCCATCAGAGACAGGGTCCACAAAAGAAGAGGTAGGTTTATATCTTCTTGGGCTGCTGGAAGTGCGAGAACATGCCTCGGACAGCCGTGGTGTGCCGTGCCCACCTGTCCGCCTGGTGCGCTTCGCTTCCCTTCGCTCCTGCCTCTCACACAGACGTTCTCAGAGAACAGCCCAGCTAATCACAAGCCTGGGCAAGAGGCATCCAGGGAGACCAGGGCTGGGGCCCTCGGAGTCCTATTCTCCTCTCTCAGGAGGCCTGAAGGTCAATGAGGTCGAGGAGCCAGGGGTGAGCAGGGTTCTGTCCCTTTCTGTGCCCACTGAAACTTCTTTCATCTCTCACCACCTCCAAGGTTTGTCACCTTCTTACGGAAACGACAATGGCATTTTCATCACTGTACCTTCTGGCACCTGGCAGAGAGCTCAGAAACAGCTGTGCTGCGTCTCCGAGCTCTAGGTGCCACTTTTCAGACCCTTCTGCAGAGACGGAAATGCTTGCTATTTGTGCTGTCACAGGTGCCTACAGGGCAGTTGAAAGTTGGTTAGTGTGACAAAGGAACTGATTTTTAAGTTTTATTTAATTGTAATGGGTTTCTATTTAAATAACCACATGGGGCTAATGACTATGTATAGGACAGCACATTTGTTGACTATATAATCAGGAAAATTATTCTCAGTCTGTTTGTCTATGGGTTGCGGTGAGGGATACATGATAAAGGATAGAAATAGTTGGCTGTATTACGTGACCAAGTCAGATAACCCGCTTTAAATCCCAGCTCCATTTCTCTCTATCTTTGTGACCTTCAGTAAGTTTACCTAACCTCTCAGAGCCTCAGTTTCCCTATCTGAAAGTGGGTTTTATGATAAGTATCTCTTACAGAGTGGTCAAATGATGAAATAAGGTAATAGATATACCCTGCCCCGTGCTCTCTCTCGATAGGACATGGCTGTATGGACCTCTTCTCCCTTTGCAGCCTTTTGGGGTGACAAGCATGCTGTCCTGGCCTGTGGAGGGTGGGGCTTGGAGGGTGGGGGAGGTCTATTCTTTAGGTCTCAGCCTGCAGAGCCTCCTGACACTGGTCCACTTCTTCACAGACTTGGCAGCCGAGGTGGCTTTGTCTGGACAAGCAGCGGCTGGTCTGGCTACACAGCAGCAACCGTCCGTGGTGCTTGTTCTCGTTGTTGGCTGCTTCTCTGTTTATCGGTCAGGAGCTGGGGCTCGAGGCCTGTCGCATGGAGCTTTGAGAGAGGGAAGCAGATGTTCCCAGGGCTGTGCTGCCACCAGCCACGTTTATGCTGCTGCTATTGATATGGCCCTGAGATGGCACGTGCTTCAGGGTGTCACGGACTGCCCACTGGCTCCAGTCACAGAAGCTGCCACCAACATTTTAGAGTCCCCTGCCAGCTACAAGCCTGGAATAGTGCAAATCACTCAGGAGAACACCTCTTTTCCCCCAGCCTGATGCGAGAGGGCTCTTTGCAGTGTGTGGGAATAGATTACTGTTCTCATCGCTCCTACGGTGCCCACTGCACCCTGTGATCATGGTGCAGATCTATTCTGAAGGAGGGAAACAGAGGAAGAGAGGGACAGCTCACAGACCTGGAGGGTTCTCTAGCAAAACTTGCTGAGGGTGAGGAGTGCCAACTGCTGATGACTGTAGCCGAGCCGAGAAGCCCATGACTAGGCTGACTTGTTTGTTTTCTGCTTCCACCAATAGACTACAAGCTCCATGAGGGCAGGAGTTTTGTCTTGTTTGTTCATCAACATATCCCCAAATGATGGTACAAAGACACTCCTTAATGAGTATATATTGAGTAAATGAATAAAGAACTACTCCCTTCTTATTGAGGAATCTCACATTTTAAATACGTTTACTCAGAAAGCCTTGACTACAAATACGCTTCCAAAAGACCAGACATATTGTCCTGAAAGACATGTTAACTCATTGACTCAGTTATGCTCAGTAATGTTCCCCTCCCCCCTTCCTTCTTTCGTTGGCTCATCTAATATTTACTGAACACATACGTAACAATGCAGCCTGCAGTGTACGATGCTAAGACACAGTCTTGAACACATTTGTCTTTGCTCATCCAGTGTGTTTGAAGAAACAAACAAACAGGAACTTCTACTGTGTGAAGGATGAAGTTTATTGGTGTTTGGAGAATTTGTTGAAAGATGGGATTAAACTAGAGATACAAGTTGAACTAGGCAGTTTATAGCAATGTCCTGAAAATCGCCCAAGGGAAAAACGTAAGAAGAGAAGATATAATCTTACTAAGATATTTTTATGATAGGAATGTTTCTTGGACTAAGTCACCAATTCAAAATACACAACACAAATCCATTCTATTGAAAAAACACAACTAAATTCTTCTTGAACATGAAGAAGATAATGTCAGCAGAATTGTTGGGGGTCTGGGATGATTAAAATAGAGTATATTGGTATAAAGCCGGGGTCAGCAAACTATAAACCATAGACCAAGTTTGGCTCATAACCTGTTTATATAAATAAATTTTATTGGAAGGAAGTCATACTCATTCGTTCGTGAACTGTTGTTATATTCATACTACAGCAGTAGAACTGAGCAGTTTCAACAGGGACTGTATGGCTGGCAAAACAAAACTCATTCAGTATCTGGCCATTTACTGAAGACGTTTGCTGACCCCTGGTCTAAAGGAAAGATGTGCTGATGCCAAGTCAGCTCCTTTAAAAGAAAACATGGCTCACTGATGTTTACACACCTGCCTTTCCTATCAGTGAAAGGCAGCCAACATTCACATGATTACATCATCAACCCCCAATAGATTATGTTCTCTGGAACTCTTTCTGCAATATGGCCACTAAATGAATGACCTGAGATAATTTTCCATAAACAAAATCGTTGAGCAATGGAAGTATTTTCAGTCTGGGTTCCCGCTGCACTGCCTCCTCTCTCCTGCCAGAGCCGAAGAAAGCGATCCTGTCACCTCGTGTTTGTCCCGAGGCTGACTTGGCGCAACAGCAGCCTTGCAACCGGGAGTTCCTCACCTGTGCCTGTTCTGTGGTTACAGGCCTCAAAAGGCTCCTAACTTGATTAAACTTGTCCCTTCTATGCCTTCTCATTTTGCAGGAGGATTGTTTATGATTTTGAGTTACATAATTCGTGATTTCCCAACAAAGAAATCAGCAGGTGGTATGCCTCTTTGTTTGTAAAGTTGACTCCCTGGGTAAAAATCTGCAGCCAGGTGTCTCTCAGTGAGTTCATCAGACCCAAGCATTCAGACCTCCTAGGCATTCCTTAAAACCCCACCCTGACTTTTAAAAATTGAAAATAAATATTTTCAAAGAAGGGTTGCAGGTTTGCCCACTTGCTCTTCTCAGTGCAAAGCAGAACGGAAAAATGGTGTTGAAGCCTTGCTGGCGAGAACTGGAGCAGAAGTCTCCAGATATACATGGAACATGACCCTCACAACCCCATGGAGCTCTTTTCACCCTTTCACAACTGAGGGAACTGACCCCCGGGGCCCCACTCGCTGAACCCGGGGCACCCGCTGCTGAGCCCAGAGCAGGATTTACCCCGCGCTCTCTCTGTGGTTCTTCCCAACCGAAGCTGCGCCAGGGCTGGGACAGAGTTCTCGTGAGCAATGCCTACTTGATATCCTGTAGCCAGAAGTTTGGAGAACTTTATAATACATGAATGTTGGTTTACATAATCTTTTAAAACATTTATTATTTAAAAAGATATGTTTTCATTGATTTTTTAGAGAGAAGGGATAGAGAGAGAGAAACATCGATGTGAGAGAGAAACATTGATCAGCTGCCCTCGCATGACCCCAGGGATGGAGCCCGCAACCCAGGCATGTGCCCTGACTGGAAATCTAACCAGGACCTCTCAGTCCATGGGACAACACCCAATCCACTGAGCCACACTGGCTGGGCAAAAATTTGTTTTTAATCCTCACCTGAGGATATATTTTTTATTGATTTTAGAGAGAGGAAAGGAGAGAGAGAGAGAAACATCAGTCGGTTGCCTCACCTATGTGCTTCTACTGGAGATGGAATCTGCAGCCTGGGTATGTGGCCTGACCAGGCATCAAACCCGCCACCTTTTGTTGTACAGCTCAATGCTCCAGCTGGGCCACACTGGCCAGGATGGGTTGCATAATCTTAACCAGTATGCAGTGAACAATTATTTTTGTTTGTCATTTTAAGTGCAAATGCAGATGATGGGCATCTGGAAGTGGTGGGGGAATAGGGATGAAGGAATAAATTAAACTGGGTTTCCACTGGAGAACCATTGTGGAGGAAGAGGCCAAATCTGTGTTACGAGGTGAAATGTAGTCCAAGTCAGCTTAAGAGCACACACATTCTTTCAGCAATGGAGAATTTGTTAAAATGTAGTGGATTTCAACAAAAGGTCAGTGATAACTGCTTTACAATATACAGTCTTTCCTGTCCTTCGACCCCTTGGCTTTCGCCTTTTCTTTTCCTCTTCTCACATCCGTTCACACATTCACTGGGTGACAACTAAAGGCCTGGCTTCGTGCAGGATCTCGGGGCTGAGAAGACACACCGACACGCACCCTGCTGTCCAGAATCGTGACCTCAGGGTTTCATGTTGAAACCACTCTCTCCACATGCGCGGGTGGAGAATGAGGGGATGCTGTTGAGATGCAATCCAGAGCATTTCTGGGCACAGGGTGTCATGGCACGTGCCCGGAAGCTTGCCCCTGCCGCTGCAGGGTCCGTCCTGGGACCGCCTGTGGACAGCTCTCGGCCTCACTGCTGCTCGTTCAGCCCCTACATCCACAACCGCTTCAGCTTCTTTGATCCACAGGGATAGAGACTAAGGAGAGGCAGCAGTAGCTGGTTTATTTTCGTTTTCCAAGAAACCCCAGGCCAGGGAGAAGCTGGACATATGAAGTATTGCTAGAGTGAGTTAAAGCTACATTCTCCCTTCTAATGACTCATTCTCATTTGGGGATCCCAAGGAAATCAGTAGGTGGAAATGTGGTGGTAGTATAACATTCTGGTTTCCATTAATAACTCAGAATACTTCATCAATCCATTCTTGAAAACCTTTAAAATACTTTTACTGCTTAAAAAAAAATTATACATGCCCATAGACTGCACATCACCAAGAGTGAACTCTAATGCAAACTATGTAATAACCTGTGTCGGTGCTGGTTCACCAGTTGTAACAAATGGGCCACTCTGGTGCAGGTGTTGATAGTGAGCAGCTGCACATGGAGTGTGTGTGTGTGTGTCTGTATGTGTGTGTGCACGCGCGCGTGTGTGTAGGGGGATATGGGAACTTACAGCTAAATTTTCCTATGAATCTCAAACTGCTCTAACAAATAAATTCCGTTAAAAAAATCATACACATTCATTAGAAAAACTTGTCAAAATTGTAGAAAAGTACAGAGGAAGGTAAATCTCTTAGCATCCTTCTGTTCCTAATGTGAGATGAGTAAGGTTAATGACTTAGTGACCATTCCTCTAGGCATTTCCCTGACCACACCTCTATTGTACAAACTTCCATAAGTAAGGATGGATGTGTGTGTATTTGTGTTCTACTTAAATGCTTTCCTATCAATTAATATGGATGTATATAATTTTTAATAGCTGCATGGTACTGCAGATAGGAATACGCCATAACTTACCCAGTCAGTCTCTTACTTGATAGTCATTTAAGATTGTTTTGCTCACACAAATAATATTCCAGTAAATATTTCTTTAAAAAAATCTATCTTTATTGTTGAAAGTATTATAGATGTCCCCCCCTTCTCCCCATAATAACAATAGCTAAAATAACTTTTGCCTATTACAATATTTCTTGCTACTTTTTACTGAGATATGATTGACATATAACATTACATTAGTTTCAGGTGTACAACATAATGATTCAGTATTTGTACTGCAAAATGATCACCACAATGAGTTTGGTTAGTATCCGTTAACATACACAATTACAAACTGTTTCCTTGCAATGAGAATGCAAAAATCTCTCTTAGCAACTTTCAAGTACACAATACAGTATTGTTAATTATAGTCACCATCCCCAGGCTTATTTCTTTTATAAGTTGAAGTTTATACTTTTTGACCCCCTTCACCCATTTCGCCCACCCCCACTACCTACCTCTGGCAACCACCAATCTGTTTTCTGCATCTATGAGTTTGGTGGGGTTTTGTTTTTGTTGTTGTTATTTGTTTGTTTTAGATCACACATATAAGTGAGATCATACAGTATTTATCTTTCTATCACAATTGTTTTGGAATCTGTGTATTTTCCAGTCCACCCCACATCTTGGGAGAGGTTCTGAGTCATGTGTACTTAATACACATTGTACGAGGTAGTCCTTTATACAAAGTGCACTTCTAGGCAGAGAACCTTGAGAATTTTAAGTCCAATACGTCCGTTAGAGAACAGGGGAGGAGGTGGCCTGTGAGGTCACAGGTGTGACACCTGCAGCGCAGAGCCTTGCACAGAACACGCGCTCCATAAGTAACAACTGTCGGTGTTATCACTGTCGTTGTTGTTTCTTTTGTTCGGGTCCATGTCTCTTTGCTGAAGAAGATCTGTGCATGACACAGGGTGGCCTGAACCACAGAACATGCACAGAGAAGCAGTTTTCCACTCCTTAAAGGTTTCTGGCTCTGGCTGTAAATAATTGTGAGTTTTAGAAACAAACGGTCAACCTGAGAATGCAGTTCTCTAACCATCCTCTTTAGGTGCACAGTGAAGGAGCTACAACAGTGACACGCAGACCACACATTCAGTGGCAGCTATAATAATGCTACTGTCTGCTTTATCCTCTTTAATTACAAGACTGTTGTAAAAAACAAAACAAAACAAAACAACCAGTCAAACAAAAACAAAAAACAAAAACCCCAAACAACAAATAATACCAACTTGCTTCGGCCCAAACCTACCATGGTTTTTGTGAGAACATGCGTGCCTCCTGGGTCTGCTATGACTTGGAACATCAACTCCAGAGGGAAACATTTGCTCTAGGTCTAGGCTCAGAGTTATGGGTCTGTTCTTTGCCCTAAGGGGAGATGGCAGCAAAGTCATTGAGGTTAGTTGAGGCTGCTAGAAGCCAGTAACAAGAGCCAGTTTTCAATGATCTAAGATTAATAAAGCAGGAAAAAAAGAAACTGGATGAAAAGAGAGAACTTTCTCTCATCTGTGTCTGTGACAGAATTCATTTAAAAATGATAAGTAATCATGTTTCATTAGCATTAAAGAAAATAGAGCAGGTAGCATTAAATTTGATACTAGAAATACTAGAAATAATAATACAAAGATGTTTGCCTGGTGCTTTCCTTACCTCCAAACAATAACAGCCATGGCACCTCCCACACAAAGTCTCCATCTCCTTCTTCGTTAACATAGTGAGACTTTCTGAATCAAAATCTTGTGTCATCTGAATGCAATTAGTTATAAATAATAATTATGACTACCTTTTACTGAGTGTCTGGCACTGTATTAGGTCCTTTGCTCAATTAATATTTACTGAGAGCTTAATATGTGCCAGGCATTGTTCTAGGTGCTAAATATAGAGCAGTGAAGAGATACCCAGAGTTCCTGCTTCTTTAAAGTTTCCATGCTAGTAAGAGGAGACAGTCAACAAGTTAATAAACAAAAGAGAGTCAGTGCTCTGCTGAGAGTATATTGAAACTGAAATCTTAATGAAAGAAAGTTCTACTTCACTGGGGGTGAGGGGACACCATGTAACCCTCATGATAACCCTATCGACCCTGTTTCAAAGAGGAGAAAGGCAAGGTTCGGAGAGGCTAGGTAACTTCCCCATGGTAGGGTTTCGATGCAGATACTGTGCCCATGTTCACCGAGTCCTCCTGTGTCAGGAATAATGATAGTCAGTGTGTTCACAGACGTCTCTCTCAGGAGATCACAATGAGCCTGGCTGCCGTAAGGTGTGGGGGATGGGAAATGGGGACGATAGGTGATTTGGGACATGGAATCTCAAAGTTTATTACTGCAGGTGTGACCAGCCTGGGTGAAATACATTTGAAAAGGGGAAGTGAGCTGACATTTGGATGATCATCCAAAGGGCTTGCCCAGTCGGAGGACAGGGGATGGCCAGAGTCCATGAAGCAGGGCCGGGCCAACCCCCAAGTGGCCAATGCTCGAACCTGGCTCTTGGTGGGTTTGGCACCTTTCATTTGCGTCACTGTAAATAACTACTTTGGGTTCCCAAACCTCACATTTAATATCCATCTCTTTAAGAGGAACATTTCCAAGGAAGACTGGCTGCGTTTGGGGAGTTTTCATGATCTGCTTTCTTTAGTTCATGACCTTACTGTCTCAAAGAGCAAAACCTGCACACAATCTCATCAGTTTAGAAGCGCCCCATTTTCTTTGCTCTTCTCCTCTTTCAGGGAGGGGCTTCTGCGGTCCGCAAATTTGCGGCCAGGGATTTATGATCCACTTAGACAACCTCCTCGGAGCAGGGGCTTATTTGGTTCATCTTTGTATTATCTATGTGTTTGTATTCGAGTCTGAGAATCTCTCGTTTAGAATCTCTGATTCTCAACCTTGGAAAAATATTAGTTACCCAATTAGATTTTTAAAATTTTGGCTAGTTACCCAGTCAAATTAGACTCAACATATGTGTGTGTGTGTGTGTGTGTGTGTGTGTGTGAGAGAGAGAGAGAGAGAGAGAGACAGAGAGAGAGACAGAGAGAGACAGAGAGAGACACAGAGAGAGGCAGAGCGCATCTAGTATCCATAATTTTAAAGCTTCTCAGGTGATTCTGATGTGCAGTCAAGACTGTACTGCCCAGGTCGGAGCCTCTCTGGCAGAATTTGAAACAGGGCAAGTTCAATACAGGGAAGTGAGCCCTGAGTTATAGCTATAGAAATACATTATTTCACGTTCATATGAGCTGCTGCCCTTAGGCATTAGTTATCTTCTGTTCTTTGAGTAGAAAGGCAACTTTATTGAACAGGTAAAATTTGTGCAATGGTCTTCCCGGCTGTGTGAGCATAAGAATTACTTGGTGATTTTGTTAAAAGGCAGAATCCTGGGCCCTACTTCTAGGTATTACTGATTGAGAAGGGCCAGGGGAACTATTTTTAACATACATCTAGGTGATTCAGATCCAACTTGCTGTTGGTCCAACTTGGAGAAACAATGCCTTAGACCAGTGCTTGTTAACTAGGGTCATTTTTTGGTTTTGTTTTCCTCGTTTGTTTCTTGCCTTCACGGGACATTTGGCTATGTCTGGAGACATTGCTGATAGTCACAACTGGGGTGAGTGCTACAGCTACCTCGTGAGTAGAGGCCAGGGATCTGCTCCACACCTTACACAGCACAGGTCAGCCCCACGACAAAGAGTTATCTGGCCCAGTGTGAATAGTGCTGAGGTTGAGAAACCCAGTCCTAGATTAACATCTCTTCTGAATCAAGTTCATCCTCTGCTAGCCTCAAAGAAAGGCATCACCCTTTCTAGAACTTCTATAGTTCTTTCTCATGTTAAAAATCATCTTTATGTGTGTGGTCATCGCCCTGATAGAATAAAACTTTGTGTAGGCCAGGATCTGCTTTATTCCTTTCTGAGTGTGGCCTCACCCTCCTCCGGCATCCGTCCTCACTCCATCAATGTCCATTTACAATACTCTGGGAGTGACCACAAAATGGCTTTGTGACTGGTAACCACAACGAGTGTCTCCAGGGAGAAGGAAAACCCAAGAGCCTAATTTTTAGTTTATAGTTTAATACAAATCTTCCAGTCTTCATCTAAGACAGGGAGTGGTTCTCAACCTTCCTAATGCTGTGACCCTTTAATACAGTTCCTCATGTTGTGGTGACCCCCAACCATAACATTATTTCGTTGCTACTTCATAACTGTAATTTTGCTACTGTTATGTCTTAGGCGACCCCTGTGAAAGGGTCGTTTGACCCCCAAAGGGGTCGCAACCCACAGGTTGAGAACCGCTGATCTAAGAAAAGGCTCTCCATATATATTTTTTCAACATTCATCAAATATTACAGTTGCTTCTGGACCTGCTGGGGTGTCTGTAGGCGAGTCAGCTGTGTGAACACAAGGACCACCCAGGGAGCTCCACCGTCACACCAGGAACCTCGTTGGCTGTGTTTGCTGTAGTATCTGGCTATCAGTTGACACCTTTGAGCAAACCCAGTCCCCGAGCCAACCCTGAATTCCAGGAAATCAAAATCCAGCAAATAACTCTACACAGATCTGTGAGGGAATTGGGCAAGGACACAGCTCCTCAGTGGCTCTAAAAATAGCCAGGAAATTACCTTTGAAGATCTTTGAAGAAGATACACTGAACTGCAGAGAGCAAAGCAGTTTGTTTGTTGAGAGGAGCTGTCTCTATGTAGTCAGCAGACTTCGGAGTGTTGGAAACCCAATCAATATTTGGGTACTATGGAGTTACTACGCCACTAGACTGGCCATAGTTAGAAATAAGAAGTTAGCTCTAGTGAGGCTGACCTGACCAGATCGATCATGTCAGGTTTCACTAGATCGATCATGTTAGTTTTCCTGACTTTGGTTTTTATTCCAACGTGAGGAAATGCACTCACCGCTCTTTCTCTTCATGTGTGGGAGGGGTCTTTCGGCACCACCAATTCTTTAAATGCTACTTTAAGGATGGTCTACCTGCAGCAAGATTGAACATAGAAATAAAAATATCAAGATTGGTTGTGAAATGCAACCAATTTAACATTATTTCTCCTGTGGTAATCACCCACAGACTACTTTGCTCTTTTTCTTTTTCATGTTTTAATTTTCAGTCTTGGCAACGTGTGCTAAAATGCCTTCGAGTTATGAAAAGTATGAAAATGTGTTTGTTTCAAAGAGTTGGCTGGGTTATTCATCACAGCACAGGTGTGAATATTTGTTTATAATCCAAACACAGCAAGGTAAACAGTGTCATTCTGCACCCCCTTTTTCCCCATACAATGCTTTGAATATTTTCTTTGTGATGGTCAGTGACTTTGTTTAACTTTAAAAAAGGCTGAATGGAAAGGAAGGGGCTGGAGACTCATAACTGTTTGCACAAGGACCTGAAGTGACTGACAGCTGAACTGAGCTGGGCATAAAGTCTCGACATCTTGTCAGCTCCCCCGAGGGCTCAGATGTGATGCCGATGACTCACCTGTCAAGTGCTGATAGAAAAACAACTTTGTCATACATAGCCTTTGAGGCTACACACGTGACCCCGAACCCTGGAACCCCTTCCAGAGTTTTCCACTGGGTATCAAAACCCTCTCAAATATTTCCAGCTGGACATCTCCTTGAACTGTAATAACAGCTCATTATTCTAGCACTGGTGGTCATTGTTGAGAGAATGCCCCCCTTCTCCCCCTTGGCAAAGAGCAGTTCTGAAATCTCATTGGTAGCAAGCGAGAGGGCCTGCTCTCGCTGTCCAAAACTCGGTCAGCCTTGCCTCCCAGATGAACACAAGCGTCTCCCTACATATAGTTTTTTGAGGCCACTCAGATTCCTGTCCTCATCTCAAAGTTCTGAAACCCGGGGAGGATCCCGCAGGACCATAAACATGTCCGCGCTATGAGGGTCAGCGTTTCCCAAGGGCTCGCCTTGGTCTCCCTTTGTGTATAAGAGGCAGCAACAAAGAGGAAGAAACCCAGATGCTCTTGATGCCAAGGTCTGGTTTTCAAAAACCTAGTACTGAATTTAAGACACTTTGCAAGTCTTTTGATCTTCATTGTTCTACAAACACTAAAGACTATTAGAAATAATACATAAATAAGTGGGAAAACAACCACCATCGGACATATCCAGGAATAAAGAATCGGGCCTAACACAACAAATACCCTACAAATGGAAAGTTGCCTTTGTAGTGAACACAGCAAGAAAATCAGTTCGTTGGCTGAGCCCAGTCAGAGTAAAGTAAATGGATTTCATGGAGGAAAACGAAGTCACCTTGGGACCGTCTGGTGCCTCTAACGGCATTCTAGGTAGGAGTCCTGGCGCTAGTTACTGTGCTTATCAAGATGAGCCAACATGGCCTTGGACAGAGTATTCACAAACCAAAAGAACCACGACATTCTGGTTCAAGCCAGAATATTCCCCGCTCCTTCCGGAGACGGTCCCCGTTCCCTGCGGCTCCACAGACGGTCAGACTCGGCACAGGCGTTTGCTGAGCACCTGGAAGCTCACTTCCTCCTCAGAAGTTTCCACTGGAACAAATGAAACATAACCGGATGAAAGGGAAGCCACCGCTGTGTCTTTAGACGGAGTTAACATTACTTTTCTCATTTTGTGGATGAAAAACTGAGGTCTCGAGAAGTGAAGAGTCTGCTGCAGACCGTATAGCTCGGTAATGACCAACTCAACGAGGACTCGACTCTTTGAAGCCTTGAAGTCACTGCTTACTTCTAACTCTAAATTTATACGTTAGTATACCCTATGGAGACAAACTGTTTCAGAACCAGCGACTGTTTAAAACAAACCAGTGGCTCATAGTGATTGTCACTGGAAAGGGGCTGGGGCCAGAGGGGATCGGCCTTGGGAGCCAGCAGTGTGAGGGCTCTTGACTTCGTGCAGGGAAGGTTTCCGGGTGAGTCCAGGTGGTTTTCAGAGAAGGCTCGTTGCAGCTGGGGACAGTGAAGTGAAGGAAGGGCGTAGGGTAGAGGAAGCAGCAGGGGAGCCTAGGTGGGCTCTGCTAGGCTCCCTAGAAGCACCACAGAAAGCAGCGAGCTTGCTGGGGGAGCGTCAACTCACTGAAAGGGAGAGAAAGGGGGCCTTGGAGACAGATTCACTTGGAGACAGACTGCTCCCCTGGCTGCAAGTCTCATGGGGTCCCTTGGAGTTTAGCGGAGGAAAGGAAGGATGCACACTGACAGGGAGAGAGCCCGGGTGTGCTCCAGAGCCTGCGCTGGGCCTCTGTGCTGAGGGCTCTGAACTGTTTCCTAAAGGCTGCGATTTCAGAGGAGGTCTTAGGGGAGGATCTCAATAGACTATTCATGAGCTTTATGCTGATGCCTCAGTATGAGATTTATTCCCCTGATTTCACCCGTCCTTGGGCGTGGTTGGCACTGGCAGTATTTGGATTTCTGTCCTCTGTCTCCCTGAGTAGGGTGGTTGAAGCTGTCTACCCTCTGGTTGGGGAGTAAACCATTTGCTCTGAAGTGTCCTAGGTCAGGAAGATAGGACTTTGTGATTTACTAGGTGGCTGTGAGCTGCTTGGCTGTTTAACTCTCTGTCTTCAGTCACCTGTCCTGGATTACTAACCTGTCTCAGTTACATTTTTGGGAAAAATAAACTCTGAAAAATTATTATTGTACTCATGATTTTTTTCTGAGCCATTCATGATAACGTCTCCTAAGGATAACAATACTGATTCAGCTAGTCCAGGTGCTTGAATGAGCTGATACCTGTTCAAGTGGCTGTTCAGTTTGATACCTGCAGCGCAACTTTGTCCGAATATCTGTTCTGGAGCAACTCTGCAGCCTGTCCAGCTTCCTTGGCAAGTCAGATCAGCTCTTCCACCCTCCCTGTTGGAGCCCAGTCTTACCTTTCAGACAGTTTTCTTACATTTTCTTTAAAGAGACTTGTGTGTTCTCTGCCTGAAGTCACTCAGCTTCCCCAGCCACCAGGACCCTGGAGATCAGCCCAGTTCTCACCACGTGGCCCAGGCACCTGTGTGGGCCGGGAAGTGAACCAGCTCTCTCCTGTCAGAGCAGTTCCTCGTGTGCTTTAGTCCCATGATCTGGGAGTCATGGGCTGTGGGAGTGGAGGATCAGTCTGGACGGAACGATAGGGACGTTCTGGGTCAAATAAAACCTTTCCAGATTCCTTGGTTTGTGAATACTCTCTCTCAGACCATTTATTCGGTCTTAGGAACACTGAAAGTTCTGACATGAAGCTTGGTGTGCTAGCTCGCTGATGAACATACCCCTGGCAGCTGCAGCATCACCTGGGATCTCGTCAGGAATGCAGGATCCTGGGTCCCACACCCACTGAACTAGAATGTGACTTTTTAGAAAATATTTTTCTTTGTTGATTTTAGAGAGAGGAATGGAAAGGGAACGATAGAAACATTGATCGGCTGCCTCCTGCATGCCCCTCACTGGGGATTGAGTCCACAACCTGGGCATGTGCCCTGACTGGGAATCGAACCGGCGACCTCTTGGTACATGGGTTTATGTTCAACTACCGAGCCACATCGGCTGGGCTAGAATGTGACTTCTAATAAGCTCCCAGGTGACGCACGTGCCCATTGCAGTTTGAGAAGAGTCCTGGGGCTGGAGAAATCCACAAGGGTCCCTCTATAATCCTGCTCCCCACCCCCCCATGCCTGTGATCCAAGGTCACTGGATCAGAAGCCCTCTCCAGCTATGTCTTTTTCTTTCCCACCTCTGCCTGGCTCATCCCTTTCCTTCTCTTTCAGTTTCCTTGTCCTACCTGTTCACTGCCAACCCCCTTCCACTGAACTCTTTAGAGTCTTATTTGTTTGACATGAAATACTATTATATATTGTAGTAATTTTCTAGAAACTTCTCATTCCTTAATAACAGAAGTCTCTTTTCCAAATAGAGGCCACTCACTCTTCCTTACTTTCTGTAACTCAGGACAAAAAGTAAGAGTCGGGTTTCCCCTCACTGATTATGGATGCTTCCAGATCACATTCATTCTAGAATTTTCTTCTGAGGATTTCATAAATACACCACAGAAATGCTTGATAACTTGTCTATATTAAAATTAAGAATTTAGTCCTGGCCGGTTTGGTTCAGCAGTTAGAGCGTCGGCCTGTGGACCAATGAGTCGCGGGTTTGATCCCAGTCAAGGGCATGTACCTCAGTTGCCATTTGTCCCCGGCCCTGGTTGGGTGGTCCGGGAGGCAACCAGTCCATGTGTCCCTCTCACATCGATGTTTCCCTTTCTCTCCTTTTCTCTCCCTCTTTCTCCCTCCTACTCTATTTGAAGATAAACAGAAAAATATCCTTAGGTGAGGATTAAATAAATAAATAAATACATACATAAAATGAAGAATTTCGATTTAACAAATGACAGCAAAAGCAAAATGACAAACCAGTTTTTAAATGCATAGCCCACTCAGGATTAGTGTTTAAAACATATAATAAAATACTATATAGCAATAAAAAATAAGAAAGTCCAATGTAAGGGGAATGGAAGTGTGACACAGTGAGGCAGTCCGCAGACGGGAACCATGACTCTCCTGCACGAGGAACGAGAAGATGCCCAACGACACTACTAATTAGGGAAATGCACGCCCAAACCCTAGCCAGTGCCATTTCAACCCAATTAAATACTTGGACAGTGTCAAGCAGGGATGATGCTGTGGAGTGACGGGAACAGGCTCCTGGATGGGGTGTGAGTGTTTATGACCCCAGCGCACAGTGACTTGGCAGTATCTGGCCAAGCTGAAGAAGCCCTCACCCAATGACCCAGCACTTTTATTGCTAGGTGGGTCTGGAGCAGCTCTCATCTGGATGCTCAAGAAGATACGTACAAAAATGTCAATGGAACAAAGTTTGAAATGATAAAAATTAGAAACAACTGAATGTTCATCACGAAGAAGAAGGATACATTCTATATTCATAGAGTGAAAAACGGTGCAGCAGTGGCATGTCAATGAACTTGAAATCGGTGTGTGTGTGTGTACGTGTGTGAGTGTATTTTAGGCAGAACTGCATTTGTAATTGATTTTTTTTAGAAAGAGAGGAAGGGAAAGAGAAATAGAAACTTCAAAATGAGAGAGATACATGGATCAATTGCCTTCTGTACGCCCCCTGCTGGGGATTGAGCCTGCAACCCAGGCAAGTGTCCTAACCGGGAATCAAATGAGGACCTCTCAGTCCATGGGATGAAGCTCAATCCACTGAACCACGCCAGCCAGCCTATATTTTTATTTATATATCTGAACTTGGATAAATTTTACAATTTAATGTTATATTAATAAAAACAAATTGTAGAAAAATATGTAGCATATTATTTATATAAAGTTTAAAAACATGGAAAACAAAGCTTTATTTAAGAATACATGGCATTGCCCTGGCCGGTGGAATGTCGGATGGTTGGCCCGTGAACCAATGAGTCGTAGGTTTGATTCCGGCCAAGATCACATACCTCGGCTGTGGTTCGTCCCTGACCCCAGTCGGGGTCATGCGGGAGGCAACCAGTCGATGTGTCCCTCTCGTGTCGATGTTTCTCTCTCTCTCCCTTTCTCTCCCTCCCACTCTGTCTGAAGATAAATAGAAAAATATCCTCAGGTGAGGATTAAAAAAGGAAAAAAAGAATACATGGCATTGATAAGCATCATATTTAGGACAGTAGTTATTTGGATAGAAGCAGGAGAGAGGATGAATCTATGAGGATTTACACAGAGGGCTGCAATCATTTTGGTCTAGAGCTTTGTTTTAAGGTGAGTGATAGATACAAAGACCACCTAACTCAGTTATCTCACCCTCTTCTCTCTCGTCACGATCATCTGTTGATGAGCTCACACCTGTACCCAGCCTGCAATTTTCCTCTCCACTCCTCCTACCATCACTTGCAGGTTCTAGCAGCTCAGACATCCAATGACCCCATCCATGGCTCCTGTTCTCCTATGCTCCTGTAATCTTGGACATCCCTTGCCCTACTTACTCACAGGTTATTTGAAATCTTGTCACCAATATTTGGATCTCTGTCCAATACCCCACCTTATTTTCTTCTTCTTCCTTTTCCCCTTTCCCTTCTTGTTCTTTTTTTGTTGTTGTTCTCCTCCATCTCCTTCTTCTTCCTTTTCTTCTTCTTTCTCTTCCTCTTCTTCTTGTCCAGCTAATCTTCACTTTGACCCCCTGGTGGGCTCAATTTTCTTAACCTATTTTATTCTTCCAATCCTCTCCTGAATTATTTTCTTCTTTCTTGACCTGTTTGAGACTTTAGAGCTTTGGTCACACACATCTTACCTAATTCCAATCATCCATTTTTTTTGCTAATCCTGGCCTAGGATGTGGCTCATTGCTAACATAAATCACGTAACTTTCCTGATCTGCATCACTTCAAATTCATTGTCTCTAAAGCAACTGCTGTAGGCTCTGTCATGTCTTTTCACACATTCCTAGTTGAAATCATTTCTAGCTTTTAATACCAATGTCTTCAATATTATCCCACATCCAATATCAATGGGCAGTGGCTTCCCTTGGTCTGGGAGGTGAGGTAACTGCTGTGTAGGGCTAAGGTCCCAGGGCGGTGCCTGGGGAGTCGCTCTGGAATCTCCTCAGGCATGCTCTGAGTCCCCGTGCCCACTCGATCAGAGAAGGCCTGCTTGAATTATTTTCAATATTGGTCTTCCAGATAAGATTTTATTTAATAAAAAAAAGGGGCAGGGGTCCTGCTCTACACCTTTGGCGGCTGTCCGTTGCACTGGGTATGGAGCACAGCCCTCAGAATGGCGTCTCCGGGAGGTGGCTGTCCCTCGCTGGCCTCGGGCAGGGCTGCTCATCCCGGTTTCCCACGCCGGGTGCGACTCCCTCTGCCCCCGCCTCTGGCCCACACGCTGCTTCACCTGCCAGCACACCTGCTCCTTTGTTCTTTGTGTCCTGACTCCTCATTTCCGACTTCCTTCTTAAATGCCACCTCCCTGCTCCTCCTTGCTATGCTCTCTCACGCCACCACTTCAGAGCGCTCCTTGCCATCGTCCCCAACTGTCTGTCTGCCGTCTCACTTGGGGCCTCTTTCTCCCACCATGAGGTTGTGACTTCCTTGCAGAAGGGATCCCATCTGCGGTGCTAACACTTTGCAGCAGGGCCAAGGGTGGTTTCAGCCCCCCTTCAAACCCCAGAATAAATGAGCAGTGGAAGGAGAAGCAGCACCTCGGCTGTGCGCAGGTGGCTTCTCGGGTAGTGCCCGCCCTCCTCCCAGCCAGAGGCTGGCCCTGGCCCCTTGCCGCAGAGCAATCCCCGAGCTGCCCTGGGTCAGCACAACCCTAATGGATCCCATCCCCATGCACATGAGGCACTCAGGACATATTTTTCAATGAATCAATACATCTTTGAACGTTTGAAAAACATCAGACAAGGAAATAGGTTCAGCTCCCCCAGATCAATATGAGCAAGAGAAGTAGCGGGTGGCCAGTCTTCCCTCCCCTCCTCATCCCCCGTTAGTCTATTCCAGGACAAAGGACAGCACAACGGACAAACAACCTGCCTTCAGACATGTGTGCTACATTGAACCTCGAGTACGATGGATCCAGACACTGGTGGAGGTAAGTGTTGAGTGTGTTAGCTGATTTGGGAGTAAACTGGTTAATTACTTACATGTTTTCAGGACACAGTTTAAGCGTCCTCAGTCCACCTGAACAAACGTGTCAAACCTCTCCGAAGGTTGGAATGGCCATCAGGATAGCACTGCAAAGGCACTACAGGACACAGAACAGTAGTTGCTTCGTATATATGAGGCGAGTAAGGTATCAGTAGTTTACCTTATTCCCCAAAGCCAAACCCCAAAGAGAAAACTCTCAGTTATACCCCTGCGTGTACATGGTTTGTCATGACCACACTTTCCTTAGCAAGGGCTTCGAAGCACATTTTCTCTCTAGGCTTTTTCCTCTCCCCTGTTGTGACTGTCCTCAAAGCTTCTGATGAAACATGGTGAGACAGCAAACATGTGGTGTGTGTGGGTGTATTTGTTTTTCTGTGCGGAGAAGATGGAGTTTTTTGGAAGAAATACACAGGCAGGAGTGGCTTCAGGCAGAACAGGGCAGACCTGTCTGGGTAAGAGAAGCAGTGGTCGGTGAAGGAGGCTGGGGCAGGGCGCTCAGGGTGTTTAGGGCATCTGGGTCGGCAAAGGGATTGAACTAAAATGGAGTGGGGGGGGGGCATAGTAGTAGGGCAGGTGAGTCTGATGATTTTGTAGCTACCTTTTTTTGAATAACTGTCATGAACCAGGCATTATGCCCTTTACTTAGAATTGCTGATTTAATCCTTTCAGAAAGATTATGAGACAGGCACTCTATTCTCCCCATTTTACATGTGAAGATATGGAGGCTCAGAGAGCTGAAGTAATTTGCATAAAGTTACACAGTTAGTGCAGAGCCAGGACTTTAATCTAGGATTGTGTACCTCAAAGTCTGGGCTCATTAACAGTGTCCACACTCTGCCTGCAGTTGGCAGGGTAGTCTGGAGCCTGAGAGAGTGTAAGCTACAATTACAGGAGAAATTGCTTGGAAGAGAAAGAAAACAAGGAGTCAATTTCTGGCAGCTCCACAAAGATTTATCATAAAGGAGAGACCTAAAGAACACTGTGACTTTGTATGTGAAAAAGTACGTTCTGTTGTTCCCTAACTTGGGGACAGAATAAAAGAAAAAGAAAAAAGTAAATCTGAGGCTAATGTGAAAGAAATAAGGGTAAAAGATATAGAAAAGCGCAAAAAACAGTAACTACTAAAATTTACTGATGAGTTTACCAAGTGCTTAGATTTGCTGATGTTGGGATTTGGATTGACTTGTTTCTTACATGGGCAACTCCATATAGCAGGGTCCAGGGTGGAACGTTTAAGGAATGTATTTATTTAACGATGGTTAATGATATGTCTGAGCAGATGGAAAGAGGTCAGCTTATTCTCCATAAAATAGGAGTCAATAGACATCAACATATTGTGTAATTTATGTTTCACTATAGATAGAACAGAAATCTTGTCTGATGTATTATTACTAATGGCATTTCTCCTGTAGAGTTTTGCAAGATCCATGAACCATCAGCATCACACCAGATTCATTGAAACAGAACTTACATTAAAAAAATTTTTTTTTTAATTAATTAATTTATTTTTGTTACAGATGTTTCTCCTTTTTCCCCCACTGATTCCCCTCCCCCCCTCCCACCCCACCCTGTCCCCAGCATTGTTGTCCATGTCCATTGTTCATGCATACATGCATATAAGTTCTGTGGTTTATCTCTCCCCCACCACCCCCTATTATGGGGATTGTCAGTCTTTACCCCACTTCCACATCTCTGGGATCACCCCATTCCTCAGACTGTTATGTTCATTATATTTCACAAATAAGTGAGATCATATGATACTTGTCTTTCTCTGTTTGGCTTGTTTCACTTAGGATGATACTTTCCAGGTCCCTCCATGTTGTCTCAAAGGATAAGAGATATTTCTTTCTTACAGCTGCATAGTACTCCATTGTGTATATGTACCACAGCTTTTTTATCCATTCGTCTACTGATGGACACTTGGGCTGTTTCCAGATCTTAGCTATTGTAAATAGTGCTGCTACAAACATGGGGGTACATATATCCTTTCTGATTGGTGTTTCAGGCTTCTTAGGGTATATTCCTAGAAGTGGGATCACTGGGTCAAATGGAAGTTCAATTTTTAATTTTTTGAGGTAACACCATATTGTTTTCCATAGTGGCTGCACCAGTCTGCATTCCCACCAGCAGTGTACTAGAGTCCCCTTTTCTCCACACCCTCGCCAACACTTGTTGTTTGATGATTTGTTGATGGAGCCCTTCTGACAGGTGTGAGCTGATACCTCATTGTTTTTTTAATTTGCATCTCTCTGATGAATAGTGATGTTGAGCATTTCTTCACATGTCTTTTAGCCATTTGTATGTCCTGTTTAGAGAGGTGTCTCTTTAGTTCCTCTGCCCATTTTTTAATTGGGTTCTTTGTCTTCCTTTTGTTGAGTTTTATGAGCACTCTATATATATTGGAAATTAATCCTTTATCTGATATATCATTGGCAATTATGCTCTCCCATACAGTGGGTAGCCTTTCCGTTTTGATGATTGTATCTTTCGCTGTGCAGAAGCTTTTGAGTTTGATGTAGTCCCATGTGTTCATTTTCTCCTTTGTTTCTGTTGCCTTAGGTGATGTATCAGTGAAAATTCTGCTGCGTATGATGTCTGAAACTTTGTTGCCTACAGTTTCTTCTAGGATTTTTATGGTTTCATGAGTCACATTTAAGTCTTTTATCCATTTTGAGTTTATTCTTGTGTAAGGTGTACATTTTTTAGCATGTAGCTGTCCAATTTTCCCAACACCATTTATTAAAGAGGCTGTCCTTACTCCACTGTATGCTCTTGCCACCTTTGTGAAATATTAATTGAGCATATTGCCTTGGGTCCATTTCTGGGTTCTCTGTTCTGTTCCACTGGTCTATATGCCTGTTCTTGTGCCAGTACCAGGCTGTTTTGATTACAGTGGCTTTCTAGTATAACCTGAAATCTGGTAATGTGATCCCTTCAACTTTGTTCCTCTTTTTCAAGATTGCTGTGGCTATTTGAGGTCTTTTTTGGTTCCATATGAACTTTTGAAGTATTTGTTCTAATTCTGTGAAGTATGCTGTTGGTATTTTGATGGGGATTGCATTGAATCTATAGATTACTTTGGGTAGTATGGACGTTTTAATGATGTTAATTTTTCCAATACATGAACAGGGTATGTGCTTCCACTTTTTTATATCTTCCTCTATTTCTTTTTCCAATGACCTGTAGTTTTCTGCGAATAGGTCCTTTATTTCTTTGGTTAAGTTTATTCCTAAGTATCTTAATTTTTTTGCCACAATGGTAAATGGGATTGTTTTCTTAGTTTCTCTTTCTGTGAGTTCATCATTGGTGTATAAGAATGCCATTGATTTCTTGACGTTAATTTTGTATCCTGCTACTTTTCCAAATTCATTTATTAAGTCTAGTAAATTTTTGATGGAGTCTTTGGGGTTTTCTACATATAGTATCATGTCATTTGCTAATAATGACAGTTTCACTTTCTCCTTTCCAATTTGGATACCTTTTATTTTTTCTTCCTGTCTGATTGCTGTGGCTAAGACTTCTAGTAGTATGTTAAATAAGAGTGGTGAAAGTGGGCATCCTTGCCTTGTTCCTGTTCTTAAGGTAAATGCTTATAGTTTTTGCCCATTGAGTATGATGTTGGCTGTAGGTCTTTCATATATGGCTTTTATTATGTCAAGATATGATCTCTCTATTCCCACATTGCTGAGTATTTTTATCAGAAATGGATGCTGGATTTTGTCGAAGGCTTTTTCGGCATCTATTGATATGATCATGTGGGTTTTATTCTTCATTTTATTTATGTGGTGTATCACATTTATTGATTTGCGAATATTGTACCAGCCTTGCATCCCTGGGATGAATCCCACTTGGTCATGGTGAATACTTTTTTTGGTGTATTGCTGGATCCGATTTGCTAGTATTTTGTTCAGGATTTTGGCATCTATGTTCATCAGTGATATTGGCTTGTAGTTTTCTTTCTTTGTAGTGTCTTTTTCTGGTTTTGGAATTAGAATTATGCTGGCTTCATGAAACGAGTTTGGAAGTCTTCCTTCTTCCTGAATTTTTTGAAATTGTTTGAGGAGAATGGGTGAGAACTCACATTTTAACAGGATCCCCAAGCAATTCATATATGCAGTCAAGCCTGAGAGGCATTGCCCTATAATTTGTATTGTGTCATCTTGGCAACTTGGTCAAATTCTATTCATCCTTCAAAGTCCAGTTCAGATATCACTTTTTGTTTTATTTTAATCCTCCTTTAGCAATTCCCGACAGTTAATTACTCCTTCCTCTCTGCTATTTCTCTGACCTCCTACTTAGCTCTATCCTGCTCATGACAATGTATTGTTCACATGTCCTTGAGGGGAGGGCCATCTTTGTATTCTAGTGTCAGTCAACTGTGTCAACAAGCTAGGTTCTAAAAAGTATTTAATTATTCAATTTAATTATTGTTCAATTTAAATCCCTATTGGACATTAGTTTTTAAATTTTCCTGTGCACTAAAATCACCTGCTAAGCTTGTTAAATTTGGGGACTGTGGACCCCATCCTCCTATAGATTTTTTTATTCTTCTTGCTTAGTTGGGCCCCAGGAATTTGCATCTTTAAATAGCATCCCTTAGTATCTCTGATAGAGATGATCAATGTAAAACTCTGATTTAGAAATATTTCTAGATTGGAGTCTGGGATGTTGAGTTTCTGGTCTAGAGGGCTGCTACTATACTATTATACTGGTCTCCACATGCTTCTGACACCAACTGTGACCAAATCTGTGAGGACAAAGCCACCCAGGTTTGGACTGTGTTCCAGAGAGGACACTGTTAGAGGGAAGTGGAAACGCATTCCATCTCAGGCCATGTAACAGCCTGAGTATCCAGTACTGATACCAGACTCCACAGCTGGGAAGTTCTCTCTCCTGACGCCAACCTACTGGCTCTTAGGACCCATTCCCGTGCTCTGCGAACACATGACTACTTTCCACATGTCCATCTCTGACTGCATGAGTGCTGCTGTGTACCAGGAAATGTGGGATATCCCGTATAACATGGGGAGGCAAGGGGCACTACGGCCCTTTAATGATAAGGAAACCAGGCCTCAGGGACATTTTGTAACTTACTAGGTGTCACAGGATTAGGAAGGGGCTGAGCCACGAGTGAAACCCTGGTTGGTCTGATTCCTAAGCTGTTGCTTCCTTCCTGTTTGTCAAACTGTCTCTGTTTCTTCAACTACACTTTCCACACCAAATCGCCAGGGACTGGCACAGCTGGGGATGGTTAGAGCCTTCCAGAACAGCCACTCACGGCACTCCTGTTGTAAGCCGCACCCCTAACCATTTTTCTCCAGCTGCAGCATGTATCTGGACTCAGAATGTCTGGAAACACAAAGAAGTGATTTCTTTCTCTTCCTAAGAGAATTTTTCTCTAGTTTGACTTTCCTCTTAACTGGTGCTCTGAGGCCATGCATACCTGACTGGGTGGAGTAACAGACATCCAGACATAGTTTTAAGTTGTTATAACAACTGAATCAAATCACAAGAGTAGAGACCATCTATTTTTGCAGTTGACTGAGAAGACAGTTAAGAAACTGGATTAGCGGCAATGTAGCTACTTTAGTTACCTATCCAACTTTCTCAGAGTACAAAGCTAATTTTTTCTTGGGGTGTGGCATGGGGGTGTTTGCTATTTTGGGTTAGGAGGAAAGAATACTAAATTATGGTTATACCCCAAAAGAAGACATTATGCTGCTGAATTTTTTCAATGTCTACTACGTATGTAGGGCACAGAATGAACACAGTAGACACAGTTCCTGTTCTCATAGAATTTTTTGCATATCAGAGAAAGCAGAAATATATATATATATATTTCAAAGTCATCCAAGATATGTTGTAAAAAATGCAAAATGTAATTTGTAGAAGAGTACATAGAAAGAGAAAAATGTAAAAAAATAAAAGTATGTATGTTTGCATACAAATGAATTTGCCAGATGGTTATACACAATGTTATTAATGGCAGTTATCTTCAAGGACTAAAAATGAATTTGAGTTGGGGATAGGGGATGGATAGGAATGGTGGACTTCATACAATTTTGTGTCAGGGATTGCCAACCACCTGTCTTCAAATTCCTTCTCAGTCAAAACACAAAACAGAACATTCCCATACTCCTTGTGGCTCAGTGTAGCCACATGACTAAGTTCTGGGCAAGCTAGAAATGACAAGTGTTGTGCAGAACAGTTAAGAGGGACAGGACTAGCTTTCTGTCCACGTTCCTTTATGCTGTCTGGAATGTGGATTCATGCTGTGGCTCTCGCAGCCATCTTGGGCCATGAGGCGACCTGGAGCATAGAAGCCATACCAAGGAAACAGTAGGGTGAAAGAACACGAATCTTCTCCAGGCCAACCCGCTAGTACTCTGTTGTGGGGGCCAGGAGCCACATATGGACATTGTAATTTAAATTCATGAAAATAAAATAAAAATTCAGTTCCTTAGCCCCACCAGCTCCATTTGTAAGTGCTCACTAGCTACTAGTGACTACCGAATCGAACAGCCCAGATAGCAGAGCATGTCCAGCATCCCAGAAAGTTCTGTTGGGTGGGGCTCAGCTGCTCGCTTCCAGACTCTACAAGAGGAAAAATCCCCCCAGGTGTGCCTTTGGTACTTGTATCTGCATTAAACACACACTGTACAAATTCTACATTAGTTTTTAAAACTAGCATCTGGCATAGATGAGAACAGATAAAGATACACTATAAATAATCTGGTTTAGTTATTTTAAAAATAAAGAAATATTATATAAAAAAATAGGTTTTTTAAAACCACAGGTATATAAGAGATCTGGAAAAACTGAACCTATAGATTTGTTTCCTTGTTCAGAAATGAAAGGCTGGACACCTAAAGTCTATGTAACCCTCACTTTGACTTGACAGACCACACACCAGGTAGGCACATGCATTTCTACAGAATTGTTGTCTACACATTTAGCCATGGAGCATATTAAGAATGTTCTGAGAGATATGGTTAACTTTCATGGGAGATACTTTTATAAGGATAAGCTATGGTCTGGTGCTCTTTAGCTATTCATCAGACTCTCTGTTTGCATTTTGAAAATATACAATGACATTACATTTTAAATATACTGAGTTATATTGTGCTTTCTTTGAACCTGTAGCAAAATTACGATACCATTGTGTATTTTTAAAGATTAAATATTTCTCATATTTTTTCGCTACAGCAAGCAAACCAACGGCTTTAGCATTCCAGGCCATACAGACAAATTTCAACAAGGCTGTTTATTCTTCATTCAACGTGTGCGGGATTCAGGGGAATCACTTCCATTCTTATAGGAAGGTGCCACCCAGGTAATCTTTGGCAAATGCATATTCTGATCAGTCTAGAAAATGCAGCATAAGTAACCCATTCATAGGGCCGACGTAGCCCAAACAGAAAAACCAAAATTCTGTGGTGGGTACTTATAACAAAGCAGAAAACCCCTCAACTTTCTTTCAACAGGGACCAAATGTAGTAAGTCCCTCAGTCCCCCATCTGGTACTCTGCCAGCACAAACCCAGACCGTGTGTCTTTGTTTCTCGTGTGTGTGTGTGTGTGTGTGTGTGTGTGTGTGTGTGTGATCCTTCAAGTCATGGTGATTTGACATATGCTGTTTCTGCTCATTTTCCTTTTCTAATTTTATGGAAAGTCTTAGAGGCTCTTTGAGATGAGAATCAAAAGCCAGGCAAGTGTGTCCTTGGTTGGCCATTGGTGCTGTTACGAAATCCCTTTCTCGTCGCACTGGGAAAATAAGTGGTTTCCTCTGGGGCTTTGTGTGAGCACCACCTTCGTTTGACAGTTGCCTGCGAGCAAAGTAGGGATGGTTGAGAGGCACCATTTGGAGGAGGGCTCCGGTCCGCTGGAAAACAACTGACATACTGGAGTGTCCTGTCTCCTCCCTCTCCAGCGGCAGTGTAACTTCCAGCCTGCGCTTCAGGTCTGGCTACTGTCCTTCCCACACAACACCATGGGACTACTGAAGGGCAGTTTAGATTCTTACTGACGTGTCCTGAAATGTTGCACAGAGGCCATTACATCCCCAACCCACAGGAACCTTATCAAGTCCTCTTTCCCCCTTCGTCCATTGTCTCTGAGGGCACCCAGCTCTCGCTGTGTCCCCCAAGACATGCACCCCGCCGCTCTGCCCCACTCCCTCAGGCTGGCCCCTCTCGATGCCTGCCCTGCGTCTGGAGCTGCTGTTTTTTTTTTATCCTCACCCGAGGACATATTTTGTTCAGATGGAGTGGGAGGGAGAGAGAAGAAAGAAACATCGATGTGAAAGGGACACATCGAGTGGTTGCACCAAGAACCAAACTGCAACTGAGGTTCGTGCCCTTAGCTGGAACCGAACCCAGGGCCTCTCTGGACCGCAGGCCGACGCTCTAACTGCTGAGCCAAACCGGCAAGGGCTGGAGCTGCTGTTTTATTTCAAGAGAATTTTAGTCTTTTTTAATGTAAAGATTTCTGAATTTCTGGCTATTTTTCAATTCTCCTTTTGCTATTTTCAGTGTTCACACTACCTGAGGCCCTAGAAGGTGAGCAGACCCATGCAAACCCCCCAGGAAGCAGTGGGAAGGAACGTGCACGACAAATTTTTAGTTTTGTGGATCTCTGCTACAAACTTACCAACATCCTTCACACTCCTCCCCTCTTCCTCCAACATCCGCACACGCCCGTTAATCTTAGCTGATTGCAGTTTCACTGGTTTCTTTCCAACTACTATCCCCACCCCACCCGGGGCTGCTCCCTCTCACGCACCTGCCCCTGCTATGTGACCTTGAGCAAGTCACCTCCCGTCCTCTGCCCCGGGTCCCTCAGCTGCAGATGAGGCACCTGTCTCTGACCGTGCTCCTATTCTGAGGTCGAAAGGTTCTGACCACGGCCACTCAGGGAAAACACACGTGACTTGGCCAAAGTGAGCACTGGGAATGGGATACGCTTTGTACTTTAAAGTATTTTTTAATGGCACAAGTAACATGAGTATTTATTCCTACACGGAATGAAAACATTAGAGATAAGACTCCAGTTGTTCCTTTCTACAACCCCAATGCAGATCGGCTCAGTTTTTTGAGATCAAAGAGACACAAAACCCCTCAAACCATATTTACTTCACTTCTTTGGGAGTTTGTTCTGTACTTTTCTTGACGTATATCCAAAGAAATGGTGTAATACTGTTTTGTGAGGTTAAATATATATATATATATATATATATATATATATATATATATATATATATGCTGTTTCTGTACATTTTTATTTTCCAGGTCCACCAAATGTCTGAGAGGCTTGTCAAAATGAGAGTTGAAATCCGATCAAGTATATTCTTGGTAGGTAATTGATGCTGTTATGAATATAAAACTAAAAATTTAATGGCATACTCTGCAATAAACACAGTTTTGCACTTTTTTTTTTTTTGCCATTAATATTAGTTGTTACAGAAAAACATCGATCATTCTTTTTAACAGCTGCATAGTATTCCATGTAATACTAATAAAATCATAATAGCTATGATTTATGGATTGCCGACTATTTGCTAAGAATTGTTCTTACTTAATCCTCATGGAACTCCATAAAACAAGCAGCCAATTTTGGTCCCATTTTTGCAAATGAGAAACCTCAGAATCAATATGAAAATATTATGCTTTCTTTTATCTACTGCTGGACATTTAAATGTTTTCAGTTGTTTGCTATGACACACATGCTACCAAATCTCCTCTCCCAGATGTGGTTAGGATGGGTATGAGACAGGGAAGAGCTGAGGAGTAAGGAACATGCATTTTTCGGTTTAGAGGTGCTTCTAAACTGCATTTGATGATCTTACCAAAAGAAACCGTGAACACTGAGAGAAGGATGGGACATGCAAGGGGGAATTGGCTGGAAAAATAGCCAGAAAGGGGACAAGTGATGGGACACCCCAGGTTCCAACTTCATCCACTTTTAGTTGTGCATGAGGGCAATCTTGGGTAAAAGCCAGAATTTTCCACTATTTTTCCTAAGTCCCCTAAACTCTAAGGCATCTGCTCTGTCTCCCCTGCCCCAGGACCTTCCACCCACCCAATGGAGCATCTGGGAGCCAGCTGTGCCAGCTTTGTTAGGCTTAGGAACGACGTCAAGCCCTTCAGTATTTACTTTATCCCGAGAACATTAAGGAAGGTAGACAGGCCTCCATCCCTGTGCACAATTTACACAGATGTCAGGCTGTGGATGTGGGTTCATTTTTCATTCTTTAATCCGCAGGTATGAATTAAACCCTAACCTGCCTCACTGACACCCTGGCATCAATATTTTCTCAGACTGGAACATGGTATCCCTGTTCTTATCCACCACTGAAAAATAAACTTAACATATGGTGTTTGTCTTACAGCAAAGGAATGCAATGTGTTTTTCTTGACATATGACTCAATTCAAACACTATGAAAACTTTGATTTCAGAGGAGCTTGCAGTTGGGAGGAATCCGCTTGCTACCTTTCTCATTAAATAGGCAAATTCCTCGAGGCAAATTTCTGTGCCCTGAGATGTCCTAAGATATTTTTGGATAATTGAGTTCCTAAATCACAACACATGACATACAGACCCTTAGGTAGTGCTGGATGAGGTATCTTAAAATAGTCAAACTATAGGTAAAAATGTATACAAGTTAGGAATATCCATGATGATATTTATACAGTTTTCTCAAAGGCCCTGCAGAGCCTGACTAAGCATTCACACACACCTCTGTGTCATCACACAGATGGAGACAAAACAAAGAGGACTGTGGACACATAGAAGGCACATGCCTGGGTTGCAGGCTCCATCTGTAATAGGGGGCGTGCAGGAGGCAGCTGATGGATGTTTCCCTCTTACATTCTATCTCTCTCTCCCTTCCTCTCTCTCTAAAAAATCAATTAAAACATTTAAAAAAAGACCTGTACTTGGAAAACTATAGGACATTGAAAAAGGAAATAGAGGAAGATATAAACAAGTGGATGTACATACTGTGTTCATGGATAGGAAGAACTAACATCATTAAAATGCCCTCACTACCCAAAGCAATCTATAGATTAAACACAATCTCTATTAAAATTCCAATGGCATATTTCACAGACTTAGAACAAATATTCCCCAAATTTATAGGGAACCAAAAAAGACCCCAAATAGCTTTACAATCTTGAGAAAGAAGAACATTGTTGGAAGGATCACAGTACTGGATATCAAACTACAAAGCCATTGTAATCAAAACAGTCTGATACTGGCACAAAAACAGGCATCTCGATCAATGGAACAGAACAGAGACCCCAAAAATTACGCATGCCAATATGGTCAATTAATATTTGACAAAGGAAGCAAGAACATACAATAAAGACAGTCTTAATAAATGATGTTGGGAAAATTGGACAGTTACATGCAAAAAAATGAAAATAGACCACCAACTTACACCACAAACAAGAATAAACTCAAAATGGATAAAAGACGTAAGTATAAGTTGCATAACCATAAAAATTCTAGAAGAAAATGTAGGCAGCAAAATCTCAGACATCTCATGTAATAGTATTTTTGCTGACACATCTAAGGTAAGAGAAACAAAGGAAAAAAATAAACAAATGGGAATACATCAAATTAAAAAGCTTCTGCACAGCAAAAGAAACCACCAACAAAGTGAAAAAGGAGCCCACTGTACGGGAGAACATATTTGCCAATGATACATCTGACAAGGGGTTAATTTCCAAAATATGCAAATAACTCATACAGGAAGACAAACAATCTTATTAAACAATGGGCAAAGAACCTGAATAGACACTTCTCCAAAGAGGACATACAGTTGGCCAGTAGATATATAAAACAATGTTCAATATCACTAATCAGAAAGATGCAAATGAAAACTACAATGAGATATCACCTGAATGGCTACTATCAATTAATCAACAAACAACAGGTGCTGGCAAGGATGTGGAGAAAAGGGAACCCTAATACACTGCTGGTGGGAATGCAAACTGGTACAGCCACTGTGGAAAGCAGTATGGAGTTTCCTCAAAAAATTATAAATGGAACTGCCTTATGACCCAGCAATTCCAATTCTGGGAATATATACTAAGAATCCTGAAACACAAATCAAAAAGAATATATGCACTCTTACGTTCATGGCAGTATTATTTACAATAGACAAGATCTGGAAACAGCCCAAGTGCACATCAGTAGATGAGATGATAAAAAAAAGCTATGGTACATTTACACAATGGAATACTATGCAGCTGTAAAAAATAAGAATTTCTTACTCTTTGCAACAGCATGGATGGACCTGGAGACTATTATGCTAAGCAAAATAAGCCAGTTAGACCAGTTAGAGAAAGACCAATATCACATGATCTCAATTAGATGTGGAATCTAATGAACAAAATAAACTGATGAACAGAATAGGTCCAGAGGCGTAGATGCATGGAACAGGATTACAGATCTCAGAGGAGAGGGGTTTGCAGGTGAAGAGATTAACCAAAGAACATATATGCATAGCTCGTGGACATAGACAATACTGTGGTGAAGGCCTCGGGTGGGCCGCGGGCTGGGTGGAAGAGGGCAACAGGAGGAAAACGGGGGACATCGGAATAACTGTCAACAGTAAAGAGAAAAGCAACCCGCTTGAGAACCACCGGATTATCCCAGTGTGTACATTATAGACCACAGGAGACTGCGGAGTGGCAAAATGCTTTGCCTGGGCAGGGGCCAATGCCAGCGTTTTCCTTAGTGGGAGGGAAAGGGAAATAAACTGAATATATATTTACATTCAATAACTTGTGTTTCTATTATCATACCATGATTTACCCATGTGATCAGGAAAGAAAAGTGAGTCAAATATGAGTTAAATTACGTGCTCTGAGCTCCAACCTGACATGAGCATGAGAAGCTAATACGAGATGACCACCTGGTACTATGAAACAGTTAGGGACCGTAGGGTTCAGGTCTGAGATCTGCCACTTATCAGATTCAGCAGGTCTGGACTGGACCTCAGGCATGAGTGTTTGAAAAGATTATTTAGGCATTTCTGATGTGCGCTCTGGTTAAGATCTCCACATTCCAGGTTCAGTACATGGATTGGCTACATTGGAGAGCCTGTTGGAGAAGAAGATCAGAGACCTGGGAGCACTATTAGGCGGATCACTAACTAGCCATGTGACCTTGACAAAAGCATTTCACCCTCTAGGACTCATTTTCTCATCTTCTACAACGGGCTTGAACCAAATCAGTGTTTCTTGAAGTGTGGTTCAGGACCACCTTACACATATATTTCCCAAAATGCAGATATCTGGACCCTGATTAACATTTAAAGAATTGAAATCTCTCAAAGCAGGGACCCAGAAATCTACATTTTTAAAATGCACCCTAAAATGTTCTACAATAAGGAAGTAAACATTTAGAGATTATTTTTAGGTATCAGATTCTATGATGAGTTTTTTTGTTATCACAATATCTACCTATAATATTTTATTATTATACCCATTTGAGAGATGAAGAAGCCGAGGTTTATACTGATTAAGGGACTTTCTCAAGGTCTCAGGTACAAGTTTGGGGAGCCAGGTGCCAGTCCAAGCAGTCTGGTTGCAGAACACTGACTTTGTAGAGCCTCTAGACTCTAACGATTCCTAAGGCTCCTGACACCTTGCAAATTTCAAGCAGTGATGGATCCATGAAAAGGCAATTTGGGGAGGTGCAGGCGAAGGAAGAGGCGGACTCACTAAAGTAAACATGAGAAGAACTTGGGTTTTAAACACGAGCGGTTTTTCTTATTAAGCACCTTTGTCCAGGCTCTCATGGCTAATTCATTGCCATATTTCATTACAGAAACTCACTGAAAGGTTATAAGTGAGTACTTTTCAGTCAGAGGTTGCAATTAATTTCAACTTTGATACTTATTAATGTCTCTGCGTTAATGCTGATTGATCACGGTATTCCAAGCAGTCACAGGGAGACTGCGTGCAGTTTTCCACACTCGTCTGCTCTCCTAGATGCTCCATTTCAAACAGCCGTATTGGGCAGTCCATGGGAGGCATTTGTTTTCATTTTCCTCATTAATGTTGTATTCGTTCAGGATAAATCACTGAGAATGCATACCAGGCTGAACATTTGCAAGCAGAATCTGCAAAATAAAGTCAAATTCAGGAATAATCTGGTTACACCAATTCATCATGTCTAGCATTACTAACAATATTCAGACAATGTAATTCCTATTACACCTGCTTTCAGAAAAAAAATATCCAGTCAATAACCCTAAATTAAATTAACATTTTTAGTGTATATAATTTGTAGTTCAGAATGAGCTATAATTATCATTTAGGGAAAACCATATGGAAAGCATTACCAGCCTTCACTAAGTCTTAGGTTTTCACAGTGATCCATGACTCAAAATGCTTTATCCAAACAGGTTGTAAATTTTGAAACAAGCAAGATGCATTTTAGTCATTTTTATATTAATTCCAAATGAAGAATTCATTGTCTTTTCAAATTATAATAAATTGGAGGGCAATTTCCCACTAAACAAATCAAGGAAATTGAAAAATTACTTCTCTGGGAGCTGTTTTCTACATCCTCTTTTTTTTTTTTTTTAAGACGTGCCTTTATTATTCTTGATGTGTGTACTAATAGACATCTGCATTGCCAAAACAATTTTCTTCCTCTTCTTTAAAGTGGAAGGTGAACTCTGGAAAATGTTTAATGTTCAATGTAATTTCATTCTGGGGGAGTCTGGAGCCTGCAGTGAGAGCTCACATTTGAGAACCTCAATTAATATTTAGAGACTTCGTTCCCAGAGCTGCGGGCCTCTTCTCGGGGACGCATCTGCTTCCCTGGGAGCCAGAGCACTGCGTGCGGCGGTGAGCCCGGGTTCGCGGTGAGCCTGTGGGCCCTCGAGCAACTCAGATTCGTGGGATTGTTCATCCGAGGTACATCATAATCCTATAAAGTAGAGTGAAATGGTAACAAAGAACAGTATAAAAAGCTAAAATGTGGAGAAAAAACCCAAAGCCAAGATAGTATTGCCCAGAATATAACCACAAGCAAACAAAACAAGTTTTAAAAATAATATTTGCTTTTTCTTTTGAAAATCGATTCCTCCCATCCCCAGCTCCTTGTTTGCCCTCTGTGGAGACATGGGAAGATTTTCTGATGAAAAGAGGCAAGGGGCAGATCTGTGTACAGGCAGACCTCAGAATTACGGTGTTACAGACACCACGATAAAGTCAGTATCGCGATAAAGAGAGTGGTAATCTTTTTGCTGACAGAGGGTCTAGCCTTCAATTAAAAAAAATGCAACACCTGTGCCCTGACTGGTGTGGCTCAGATGGTTGTGTTGTCCCATGCACAGAAAGGTTGCTGCTTCAGTTCCCAGTCAGGGCACACACCTGGGTCGTGAGCTGTATCCCCAGCAGGGGATGTGCACAAGGTAGCTGAATGATGTTGCTCTCACATTGAGGTTTCTCTCTCTCTCCCTCTCCCTTACTCTTGCTCTAAAAAATCAATAAAAAACTCTTTTAACTAACTAACTAACTAACTAAATAAATAAAAATTTAAAATGCAACATCTGTGAAGCACAATAAAGGAAGCACAGGAAACAGGGTATGCTGGACTGATATTTCTTATCCAACCAAGCCAGTAAAACATTTTGATTGAGTCTAGAGATTGACTTGGTCTCTGTTTAGGTTATCTGGAGGCAGGACTCTCTGTTCAAGGCCTATTCTTTTGTGGCTACGGACACTATGGAAATTTCTGACTTCATTGCACAGGCTTTTGAAAATAGGTCAGTCATTTTTAATCCTACAGGTTGCCGCTTCTCCAAAGAAATAGGTTGGCAAACTCTCTCAGAAGAATAGTTGGTCCAGTGGGTCTACCTGGCGACACTTCACTGAATTTTAGAGGGTTTTGCTGAGGGTGCCATGAGATTTCTCTAAAGAGTGCCCTGCTTGCTTGGTTTGGCCACTGGATATTTAACTTGGTGGTTCCCAAGTTGGGACTAATCAACTGACGGGCATATGACATCAAGCTACCAGTTGAGTGACTATTGTCTCCCATGGAATTGTCCTTTTCTGTGACATGAAGGCAGTCTTATTTTACTTCATTTTTATACTCTGGAGTTGGATGAAGAAGAGAAAAACCTAGGAAAATGGTTTATATACAGAAAATAAATGGCTGTCACTACGTGAAACATTTCCCTCGTTTCATCATTCCAGGGCATCCTTCCAATGTGTGTCATACAAGTACCACACAGACTTCTCAGATTTAGTGGTGACAGTCACCAATATACAAGGACAGCTAGGTCCAAAGCCAAGTCACAGACTGTCTTGTAGATCAACTACAGAACAATATTGGTTCCAGTACTTCACTCCAGATGGTCGCCAAGGAGGGTTGGCTTTAGCCAGGGGTGAATACAACCTGATGCTAGCAGACCCTTCCCAGGAAGAGTCTATGAAGTTTGGGTAAAGATCATGAGAAAGCTCATTATAGCATCTTACCAAGGGCAGAAAAGAGGACATCCTTTTCTTTTTCTTTTGTTTTTACTTTTTCTTTCCTTTCCTTCCCTTTGCTTCCGTTCCCTTTCCTTCCTCTCTCCCTCCCTCCCCTCCCTCTTCTTTCCTTCCTTCCTTCCTTCCTTCCTTCCTTCCTTCCTTCCTTCCTTCCTTCCTCCCTCCCTTCCTCCCTCCCTCCCTTCCTCCCTCCCTCCCTTCCTTCCTCCCTTCCTCTTTTTTTCATTCATTTTTCTCTTCTGTATATTAAGCATGGTTTAGACATAGTAAAAATTTGGGACCACTGAAAAATGTCGAATATTTTCCTCTTGATGATTCTCAAAGTAGTAATTCACAGTTATGAAGAAAAGTCCAGAGATACCATCCCATTCCATCTCTGTCTATAGATAAAGTGCTTGGGTCAGTGCCTGTTATACAGCAAGTGTTAGAAATATGTTTGCTGTTATTATAATGATTACTGTGAAAAATAGATGACATGACATGTGTACATCCTTCAGCAGAATGCCTGCCACATAATATGTGCTCAATAAATGGGAGTGGATATAGATATACATTATTATAAGTTATAAAATACAACATATGAATTTCTTCTTCTTCTTCTTCTTCTTCTTCTTCTTCTTCTTCTTCTTCTTCTTCTTCTTCTTCTTCTCCTCCTCCTCCTCCTCCTCCTCCTCCTCCTCCTCCTCCTCCTCCTCCTCCTCCTTCTTGCCTTTGCTTGGCAAACTTCTATTTATCCCCTAAAACCTCCATTTGAGTTCAGCCTTCTCTGTCACCCCCAAATAGAATTAATTATTCTGTCAGCACCTGGGTACTTATGCATTACAGATACTTATTTTATTTGGTTATAATGAGCTGTTCACTGGGATGTCCCTTGACAGCTCATGCGGTCCTCGAAGGCAGGGTTGTGCTGCATTCGGCACCGACTCCCGCGGCCCACAGGGTCATGTGGTAGGTGCCCAGTAGACATCTGTGAAATTGAACAAAAACACTAGCTGGAGACAAAGGGAACAACACTCGCCTCTTTATGCCCAAATGAAGATGGGAATGTAGAGAATGTTTTTCTTTGAAAAGGGAAATCTCAGGGGCTTACTTGAAAACAGGCTGAGAGCTTAGAGAACTGAGTGCCAAAAACAACGTATAAGCAACCCGGGCCTGGCGCAGCCAAATGCGAGGAAGTGTCCCAGCCGCTCTGCTCTGCGCTCGGCAGCTGCGGAACAGATGGGGTGGAGTGCGGCTCAGTCACGCTGCCACCGGCGGGGAGGGGCCGGGCTCCAAAGGAAAGAATGCTTTCTCCCATGTGTTCGTTTGAAAATAACATTTTCTTTAAAGATCACCGCCACTATACCAACATAACTCCGTGTGACTCGGGGGGGGGGGGGGGGCTCGCAGCCCTGGCGAGGATCGCGGGCCTGGGCCGCAGTTGTGGGGCTGCCACACGGGCCATCTTGCCTGAAGATGTCCTTTCATCTCCCCCAAGGTCTTGCATTTTCTTCAACCCACAGTGACATGACTGGGACAAACGCAGCCAGAGTGGCGGGAAAGATCTGAGCAGAGAGCTTTGGTCCAAAAAACGTCCAAAAAATGTCCATATATGGGGCCAAGTCTGCAAAAAGTGCAATAGTTTGGCCCCAAACCACTGCCACACAAGCAAAATTCAGAGCAGCTGTGCGTGGTGCCCCCACCTGCACTGCCCCTCGGCGGAGAGGACCGCTCGGCCCAACACACTTCTGCCAGAGCTGGTGAGCGCCCCCAGCCTCCGCCCCAGCCTCCCCCAGCCTCCCCCAGCCTCCCCCAGCCTGTGCCCCAGCCTCCCCCAGCCTGTGCCCCAGCCTCCGCCCCAGCCTCCACCCCAGCCTCCCCCAGCCTCCATCCCAGCCTCCCCCAGCCTCCACCCCAGCCTCCCCCAGCCTCCGCCCCAGCCTCCCCCAGCCTCCCCCAGCCTCCCCTAGCCTCCGCCCCAGCCTCCCCCAGCCTCCCCCAGCCTCTGCCCCAGCCTCCCCCAGCCTCCCCCAGCCTCCGCCCCAGCCTCCCCCAGCCTCCACCCCAGCCTCCCCCAGCCTCCGCCCCAGCCTCCCCCAGCCTCCCCCAGCCTCCCCTAGCCTCCGCCCCAGCCTCCCCCAGCCTCCCCCAGCCTCTGCCCCAGCCTCCCCCAGCCTCCCCCAGCCTCCCCCAGCCTCCGCCCCAGCCTCCACCCCAGCCTCCCCCAGCCTCCGCCCCAGCCTCCCCCAGCCTCCGCCCCAGCCTCCCCCAGCCTCCCCCAGCCTCCGCCCCAGCCTCCCCCAGCCTCCCCCAGCCTCCGTCCCAGCCTCCCCCAGCCTCCGCCCCAGCCTCTGCCCCAGCCCACAGAACAAAGGGCGGCTGCTCTTCGTGCTCTGGTTAGTGGACGAACTGATGCGCCCCTTCTCCACCCACCGGCACGCACCAGGCTTTGTGTAGGATGAGGCGACCTTCCCAGGTGAGGAAGTGGTTGTCCTCCAGGAAGTCCCAGATCCTGCCAGTGACAGGGATTGTCAACATGTGACTGTGTCACAGTTTTGATAAGTGCCCAGGGAATGTAGATTCAAATAATTGTTGACACGTGCACAAGAAGAGTAAATCTGTTTAAGTTTCCTGGTGACTTGTTAAGAGGAGGGCCTTTGGTTTCTGGGCACCCTGGAGGGGATTAGTACTGAGCCTGGCCCAGAAGAGGAACTGGTACCAGAGGAGAGGCCACTGGCGGACGAAGTGCTCAAACACCTATCAGTTACGAGACAGGTCTCAAGGAAATAGCTTGTTTGCCTTGAGCTTTTCCTCATAAAAGTGGGTGGGTTGTTTGCAGAGTTTAATGCAGCTGTCTAGCACAATCATGGTCTTAATTGCCTCCAGGTATTAGGCCCTTGCACACACGCGCCCCAGCCTCCCATTCCTTGCATAGCTCAGCAGAAAGCACGTCTAAGCTTGGTGTTCCGTTTTCACCCATTCAGAACAGCCCCTCTTCCTAATCCCATGAAGGTGCTCTGGGCCTGGGAAGGGTCTATGTCCCTGGAGAAGCTGGTGGTCAGAACAGGGGAGATTTAAGACAGTTGATGGGAAGAATGTGTTGTCTTGACCTCCAAACACAAGCCCTGTTGGCATCACAAGCAGAGAGAGGGAAACAGAAAATTGTCCAAAAGACAGAGGAGTTTGGGGACCTAGTCTAACCTCTGAGGAAGTCTCAAACCATAATGGGTTTGCGAAAATTGAAGATTCTAATGTCCTGAGTGTTTCTGATTTTGTAGAACGGAGCATCTTTTAGGACAAATATATCCAAGAGCAAGAAGGATCATCTTTTACAGAAACATATTGATGTATTATGATGTTACCGTTGTCTTTATTTTGTTTTGCTGTTTTACCACCTGGGAACCTTGTAAACAGACACATCTCAGGAGTTTTATTATTTAAGAATAAAACTAAAAACAAGGACAACGTAATTCTGACAATTAAAAAAATAATACAATTCTGAGCTCAAGTAAAACTTTTTAGGCATAGCACAGGATGGGCACATCTTTTTCTGTGAAGGGCAGATGGTAAATAGTTTTGGCTTTATGACCTTGTGGTTTCTGTCACAACCACTCAACTGTGACATTGCATCTCGAAAGCAGCCACAGACATCACATAAATAAATGAGCATGGCTGCATTCGGCCTGCTGATAGTAATTTGTGAACTCCTGCTGGCTGCTAAAATAGTAACTGCTATTTCACTAGTCCAATAAGTCTTTGGTTCAAAAGAAGATGTGGTCTTGGGACACGTTCCCATCACCTTTCCATTGTTAATAGGCCACATTTTGTGTTAAGTCAGGAAATTTCACGTTTTCACTTTGAGATGGGAAACTTGGAGGCATGATTCTTTTCTCCAACTTCTCACTTGTTCCATAAATTTGGATTTTGTATATCTTTACAGAAGGGAGGTAACTTTGTGCCTCAAGAGAATGAAAGAGTAGATTTTGTGCCATCTCTTGTAAACCCAGAGCAAGGACAGTGTGGCCACACGGATGGTCCTTTTCCGGGAACACAGCTGAGATACAAGCCCAGAGGACGCATGGGCTACTTTCCCTGCAAGAATAGCTCATCCTGTGGCTTGTCAGTATCTCACTGGGAATCAAAACCTTCAAAGAACACTTGGTTTGTATAGTTATGCTTGTGTATGTCTTGAGCTCAGTGAAATTCTGGGTCAGGCACTGAGTCACAAAACCTAGTTTGCCAATGGATAAAATAAAGGGTGGGAACATTTAGAGAATTTCCCTTAGGGAATTTCCGAAAAAGAGAGCACTGAGTATTCCAAACCACTCTGGTCTTTGTTTTTCTTGTTCTTTTTAAAAATTCTCTCCCAAGGACATGGTCAGAGAGAGGAAGGGAGAGAGAGAAACATTAGCCAGTTGCCTTCCATACGTGCCCCGACTGGGGGTTGAACCTGCAAACTTTCAGTGCACAGGACAATGCTCAGCCAGCCGAGCCACTCCGGCGGGGCCGGCCTTTGCTTTTTCCTCAGCAAAGATGTTTAACCAGAACGACTTCGATATCAGATAAATTAAAATCACCATGTTTACAAAGATAATCCCTAAAGAGCGAAAATGTGTTCAGGCTCCAGCCATTGGTCTATTTATTTAAAACAATACTAGATAAAGCGAAATTCCTGAACAAGAAAAGGATTTGACAAGGTCCTCAGAGGTCATTTCAATAGGAGTTCTGGGCCCTAACAAGTCTAAAGGGACCCAGTGTATCAAGAGAGACATTTCAAAGAAGGATTTTATTTTCGTCCCAGCAATGACTCACTGTGAGAACAAGGGGGACAATAGCAGCCCAAGAACCTGACAGTTAGCACAGCAAGGAAGGGAAATCTGACAAACGGAAGGCTTTCATGATAATCTCAACAATGTAATCAGTGAATGTGTGTGAGGCTCCACCTCGGAGGCTGGGTGCCAGGCTTCGGGGCTGCCCAGAGGACGTGCTGACCCGCAACTCTGGGGGTCACACACTTTCATTTTCCCACCCGCTTTCTGCCTCCACAGATGAGCCGGGAAGTTTCTTATTCAAGTTACATTTTATAAAACCTTACTTAAACTTTGGACATAGCAACAAATGTTGAGAAGTAAACATATTGTCAGAAAATGCTAGAGTGTCGCACAGTCTTCCATCAGCCCAAACCCTCAGCAGCTAAAATTTCTTTATCCTCAAAGCTTTGTTCATTGTTTCCCAAGCAAACTTTACACATACAGAAAAGTGCAAAAGACATAAATATTTGGCTCAATAAAAATTTTTTAACAAAGTGAAAACACAAAATTAGCCAGCACCAAGACAAAAAAGTATTACTAGCGCCCCCCAGGAATCACCTGTTGGGCCCCCACCCTGGCACTACCCTCTTCTAACACAGGTTACTTTGAATCAGGGCACTCAAGGAGGGGGTCCTCCTCTCAGGGCATTTGGCACTGCCTGGAGACATTGTTGCTGTCACAACTGAGGAGTGGGCGCTGCAGGCATCAAGTCCCTCAGGGATGCTGGGGACATCCCACAATGCACAGCACAGCTCCCCTACCTCAAAGAATTACCTGGTCCCAAATGTCACTAACACCTAGGCTGAGAAAACCTGCTTTATGAATTGAACTGTATAATATGCTTTTGTGTCTGGCTTCTTTCGTTCACCGGGATTTCTGTGAAATGCATCCGTGTGTCACATGTGTCAGTAGTGCATCCGTGCTCATCGCTGCAAGGCATTCCCTCACTCACTTTTTATTTTACTTTTGAAATGTTTTTGTTAATTTTTTTAGAGAAAGAGGAAGGGAGAGATAGAAACATCGATGTGAGATAGAAACATAGATTGGCTGCCTCCTGCATGCCCCCTGCTGGGGATCGAGCCCACAATCCGGGCCCGTGCCCTGACCTGGAATTGAATTGGGACTTCTCAGTCCATGAGATGACACTCAGTCCACTGAGCCACACCAGCTGGACCCTCACTCAGTTTTTAAAAAGTTGTTTTTACCCCCTGATACCCCCTTGATTGTATTTTTCAAAATATACTTGCTTTTCCAAATTTTCCAATCTGAATTATATACATTTGCTTTAGGCAGTGTAAGAAAGGGGAAGTACTGGTTTATTAAGCAATTAATACATTGCTTGTTTGCTTATTTGGCTGAGTGGCTGATTCACTTTTTAAAATTTTTATTCATTCAATAACCAATAAGTAGCCATTTCCTGCCACGATCCTATAGATGCCGGAGGGTGCAGAGACCAGTAGGGAACTTCCACTCTGGCACTCTTCTTTGGGCGCCAGCAGAAGTCCACGCAGGTCCTGGGATGGAGGACATCCTGCTTTGGAACAGAGTGGGGCTGGGGTGGGGCAGTAAGAGTGTGGAAACAATGCTACCCTCATTTACCTTCTCAGCTTGTTGCCTGGGTTTGCTTTCATACTGTCTCCTCTCGCATCTTTTCATCATCATCTACAAGCCATCTTAAAATTGTTGAAAAGACCACCCTTTTGGAGTATGTGCTTAGGGAGAAACACAGCTTCCCACAATATACCTCGTGCCCTTGGACACATGCTTCTGAGTCCATACAGTGGATTTTACCTGATCAAGCAAAAATTAAGTTCATTTGGTCCTTCAGTCAGTAAATGGCGAGAGGGGATTCCAAGTTAGCCTGCCACCATACACATGTGATCTCCATTCCTAAAGCAAATTGCATTGCAATGGTGTCTCAACCTCAGCACCACTGACATTTAGGGCCATTGAATTCTCTGTGTGGAGCTGTTCTGTGCACTGTAGGACATGTAGCAGCACCCCTGACCTCTACCCACTAGATGCCAGTAAAGCCACTCCCTCTCCCATTTTTGGGACAACCAAAAATGTCTTCAGACATTGCCAGATGTTCCTGGGGGGTGGGGAAAAGCATCCCCAGTGGAGAACTACTCTTCTGGTGTATAGGACACACTTCTTTATCAAGCAAAATTTCAATTATTCTTCTATTAATAATTAGCTCAGCTTAATAAAATCACTGGGCTTTGAATGCAAGCAGAGGGAATATCTGCAGGGTCCATTCTCCTTAGGACACAAAGCAGATTTAGGAGCTGGAATAAACATACCGACCAATGAAATTATCATTTGGAGATCACACTCAAACAGCTGAGGCCTGCCCCATGGTTCTGTTTTCTTATACAGACCTTTGGAATGTTTGAAGGTCAGCTTTTGAAGATAAACCTTTCAATTCATAGCCTTGGTGTTGGCTTGGACACAGGTTTAGTCTGGGATGGCCGGAAGAGTGATATCGGAGGACAATTCCTTTTTGCTTAACATTTTGGTAGATAGTGTTTTTATTATGCTGGAATATTCCATCCTAAGATCACAATTCTCAACACACTGAGGTTACTAGACTTCATAACATTGGAAGAAAGTCAGCTCTTGGTAAGTAGGGAAGGACACAGTTAAAATTTTGTTGAACACTTACTGTCTTCCTGGCATCGTGCTAATCTCTTTATATGCCTATCTTACTTAATCTTCACTGCAATCCAATTGGGTAAATAATGATTATTATGTCCATTGTTCCTAACAAGGGAACTGAGGTGAAACAATTTGTCTAAGGAGAAATAGCTGGCATGTGGTGGAGCTGGGGTTTGAACCCAAGGGTGGAGTCAAGAAGGCTTTGAGAGGTAGGGTTGATTTCTCTTGACCTTGAACTTTGGTTGGTTCCATGACTAGTTTTGACCGATAAGAATGAGGGAGGTCTTAAAAGATCTGCAGTCTCCACGTTTGCTTGTCTTGGAATGTTCTCTCACGCTCATGGCAACGAGATGTCATGTGAGAAGTTTGATTGTCCTAAGCCTTCCATACTGCGAGGAAGCACAAGCTAACCACGTGGGGAGAGAGGCCATGTGCAGGAGCAGTGAGGTGTCAGAAGTGTGCATGAGCCTTCTTGGTCTTCCAGCCCAACTCTATCTCTAGCTGAACGAACGACCCTAGTCAATGCCCTGTGGACCAGTAGCTTCATCCTGCCAAGCACTGCCCACATTTCTCACCCACAGGATTGGGAGGAAATGAAATGGCTGCTGTTTTAAGCCACTAGGCTCTGGGGATAGTTCATTACACAGCAGTGAACAAGTGAAACACTAGGTGGGCTTGACACCAACACCTGGTAGTTGACGGGAAGACTAGAGGGTAGAGGGCAGGGGAATTGGCCTCTTCCTCCTGCCAGTGACCTGGGAGGGAAACAGCGGCAGTCTCTCCTCAGGCCCCTCTGTGACGGAGGTTAGATCAGAGTTGCTCCCAGTTCTGAGAGTCTATGACTGCAGATGTGCACACACCTACGTCTATGCAGCAGGAAGCATGGTTAGTGCTGTGGGTCGATTTTTCCGAATCACCGAACTTGGGTTCAGGAAGCCTTGAAGAGCCCATATTTCTGATAACTTCTCTTTAAAATTAGTTTTCTTATGGATATCTAGAATCCCATTAATAATCTAGTATTACTAAATGAAACAATATTTCCTGCCCTGGCCAGTTTGGCTCAGAGGTTAGAGCATCGGCCCGCGGACCGAAGAGTGTCAGGTTCGATTCCAGTCAAGGGCACGTACTTTGGTTGCGGTTCAGTCCCCCACCCTTGTCAGGGTCGTGCAGGAGGCAGCCAGCCCGTGTGTCTCTCTCACATCGATGTTTCTCTCTCTCTCCCTCCCTCCCACTTTATCTGAAAATAAATGGAAAAATATCCTTGGGTGAGGATTAAAAAAAATAAAATAAAAACAGTTTTCCTAAACTGGGGAAAAGATGTTATATTAATACACTTAAAAAATTAATAGTCATATTTTTATTTTGCAGTTTTCTTCCACATACATCATCATACTAGCCTTTCATTTATGCCAATGATAAAAGTTTTAAGGCAACTTTAAGTTAAAACAGTGAATTGATTTTTAGAATATTAAGTAAATAATAGTATCAGTGGTATGAAAGCATGGCTAAAATCGTGAAGATGGTGGATAAAAGACCAAAATTTTGGAAATACTCAATAAGACAAAGAAAGATAAAATGCCATTGCAACACACATATTTCTGTGGTTTCTTTTTAACCTGGTTATTCATGCCTGGGGCTGGCTGTGTGGGCTGATCACAAGGGACCACTCCTGTGTCAATCATTCCTCGGCATGGCAGTAATTCCCCCGCACTGCTGAATTTGGTTCCAGACAAAATGCACAGGAAAAAGAAGAAGCATATAAGGACTTTAAAAAAGAGAGAGAGAGAGACTGTGGACTATTAGAAGTTTGACTTGGAAAGCAAAGGATTTAGGTAGGAGTGTTATATTTCATTTGGAAAGACTACATAATGATGAATGTGACAGGTCTTGACTGTATGGGTAGGGAGACATGGAGAAGCACTGAGCCAGAAGGCGGGCTCTGATGACGTCGGGGCACGCTGCCGCTGCTGTCTAGGACTGCTTTCTGTTTTGTTTTGATATGTATATTTTTTATTGTTGACAGTATTCCAGATGTCCCCCATCCTCCCCTCTTTGCCTACCTCCGCCCGGCCTGTGACCCACCCCAGGCTGTCACCACACTATTGTCTGTGTTCATGGGCTATGCATATATGTATATAAGTTCTTTGGTTAATCTCTTCATGCCCCCCCCCCCCCGAGATCTGTTTGTTACATGCACCCAGGCCTCTGGACCTATTTTGTTTGTTAGTTTATTTTGTTCATTAGATTCCACACATAAGTGAGATCATGTGATGTTTGTCTTTCTCTGACTGGCTCATTTCACTTAGCATAATTAGACACCATTGCAAAACCTTGCCTTCATCACCCCTCTTGGGCAATCTTAGCGATATGACGATTGCTAATCTGCAACTGGATGATGATTCGTGCTTTTCACATGCATAGTAATACAGTCATAGAATAAATCTGCAGATACATCTTCAAACCCTTCACAGTAGTAACCTAGTGGTAACTACTTAATTTTTGAATTTTTGCAATGAGCATGCATTACACGTTTAAACAGAAAAATCAGTATACACACACACACACACACACATACACATCCTATTGGTTATATTCCTCTGGAGAACCCTGACTAATACAACAACCAATTAATAAATGTAGACAAACAAACGGATGCTAGGTTCCCATTGTCTTTGCCTCCTATGACAGCTGTCCGGTTAGGCTGGATCAGCAGCACTGTTTTCCTCCTTGGGGAGGAAGCTGAGGCATAAAAGCCAAGGGCCCCCTTCTTCATCTCACATAGCCAGAGAGGCTACTCATAACACAGTGGGCCAGGCCCTCCCGCAGCCCAACCTTGCTGCTGCAGAACTTGCAATATGGCGTCTCATCCTTTTGCTCATCGGTGTCTGACTCTAGGTGGCTCTGGGATCACCAAGTGTGTTATTAAAGGGACCTCACACAGAAGGACATCAAACTCTCCACTGAGAACTTCCGACAACCGCCACACATGTGACCCAGCATCTCTCCTTCCCAGGAGAACCTGTCCCTGACTGTGCTTTGTGCAATGTTTACCAAGTCCTGCTGGGCTCTCCTGCAGGTGGACTGGTCATGCCCTGAGGCCTCCAGCAAAGCTGGCTGCTTCAGGGAGAGAATGAGAATGCAGACTTTGTGTTTTACACATGTACACAAGTATATCATTTTTAATTGACTTGTGTAGGGGGAGTGGGGTAATGATAGTCTTTCAATGTAAAAGCTTCTAAGTGTCTTAATTCCTGACTGCTACTGAATCCTTTTATTTGGGAACCCACAGTTTTCCTTTAGCACCTGGGTCAATGTAGACCATCTGTGTTGTGTGAAGAAACCACAAGTAGGCACTGTCCTACTCAGCTCGATGCATCCGTCTGGTTTTCCAGAGCTGTGCAATCTGGCTCCATTCCTTCCTCTGTCCTTATCTTACTTTACGACCAAACCGAACTTGGCTTACAGGTCCTGGTGACACGGTGAGTAGGAACCATTATTCTAGGTTGATCTGGGTCTTACTCTGGAGTTCAGCATCTACTTCAAGGCATTTGTCCTTCATTATCTTGCAGGTCTGAAGGTCACTTCACAGGTTAGAAATATCTTCGCACAAATGACTGAAATTCACCAGATAGTGGAGTCAAGGTAAAGATTTTTTCAGCACCACCTATTGCGATCCTAAGATTTCACGAGGTAAAGTGACTTGGACAAATGACATAGCTTGGGAGGGACAAACGAATGTTTGAATGCCCTGCGCCCAAGGCTTTCTCCTCACACCACACATTCTTCATTCAATCAACAAATGTATTTTTTACATATGTAAACATCTGTTATGTGAAAAATACAGTGGTTGACAAAACAGACACGGTCCATGCTCTGTGGAGCTCGCCTTGTCCTGGGTATCTTTCTGAAACACGTCACATCAGTGGTTCTCAACCAGGGCCTTCAGGGGGCACTTGCCTGGAGATGCTTCTGATTATTGCAGCTGGGAAGAGAGGGTGCTACTGGCATCTAGTCAGGAGGCCAGAGGCCAGGGGTGCTGCAAACATCCTACAGTCCACAGGACATTGTCCACCACAAAGGATTATCTGGTCCAAATGTCAGTAGTGCTGCGGTTGAGCAACCCTGATGTACATCAACTGTTTTCTTCAACATGTGTATAAAATATAGAATTTAAAATTTATTTTAAATAAGGAACCCCAAATGCACATGATGGAGGCTCCCTTAAGCGACAATGTTTCATGAACTTGGACAGGAAGTTGAAGAGATTTCTCCAAAAGAAAGATGTTAAAAACATTGAGAGCCCTGGCTGGTGTGGCTCCATGGTTAGAACATTGGCCCACAGACCAAGGGGTCTCAGGTTTGATTCCTGGTCAAGGGCACGAACCTGGGTTGCAGGTTCAATCCCTGTCCCCAGTTGGGGTGCATGCAGGAGTTGACCGATCAATGTGTCCCTCTCACACGGATGTCTCTCTCTCTCTCCCCCCCCTCCCTCCTTACCTTCCACTCTCTCTAAAAATTAATGGAATAATATCCTCAGGTGAGGATTAACCACAAAAAAAGAAAAAAACGAATTGAGAAAGCGTGAGGGAAAGTTTTTCCAGCTGCACACAATGTTGATGAACTGCTGCAACAACAGCGACCCCGAGGCTGGACGGTGTTTTCTCGTCATGTCCCTGTGGGTTCCCCGGCAGCCTGACCACAGGAGAATGAGGATGGCGCGTGCAGACACCCGGGGCCCTCCCTCTCCACGGAACGGAAGCCCCACCATCACATACTCTGGAAAGTGACTTTCTAATTTAAAAGTCTGATTTCTATTACAGTAAAGAATCCTCATAGGTAGAAATGACATCTCAGTAAGACAGTAGAGAGCTGACTCCGGAGTTTTCTTTCCCAAACAGCGAGAGAGGAGTGGGAGTAAGGCCGTTGTCCTGGGCCTTGCAACTGAACCCCAGGGCTGTCTGGTCACCCAGGGCGGAGCTGGTCACCAGGGCTTGGTGCAGCAGTGTTTCAGGCCATGACAGATAGGAAGCAGCTGATTTGATTAAGCCCCCGCCCTCCACTTATATTTTTTACTATAACATGCCAGGTTTTTCCTTAAACACAGATTTTGGGTTGTCAATCAACTCCCATAGAAAAAATAAACAGGAAATTAAATAATAATAAGCAAATTAGTAGCTGGGAATAATTTTGCATGATGTTCACACTCATAAACTTGTGTGACCTTAGACAAGTTATTTTCCCTCTTTGTCCTTTAATCTCCTCCCAGGTAAACTGAGAAAGGTGGATTAGGTGACTTATGGAATCCGGTGAATCACATGTTGACAGGAGAAATTATGCTTACGGTGATTAAGAAGTGTTCAGGATGACCCCTCCCCCTCCCCCTCCTCCTCCTCACACTTTCTGTCCTCTGCTCGGGTTCACACACCAAGTTCTTACTGCAATGAACAGGAGGCCACTCGTCTCGCAAAGCAGACTGACGGCACTGGGCCACACGAGCTTCTGTTTCTGGGTCAAGTGCTACAATGCAAGTCAATGAAAATGTATAAAGAAAAAAGCTGGGTGTTCATACATAAAGGCCAGAGGTTGGGCCCCTATCTTAGTTTATTCAGCTCGTGGTCGAGGCTGCTCTTTCTTACAGGTGAGACCTATTAGAATGGCACTGGGGGTGCTGGGCCACACCCCTACCACGACCAGACAGGCACTTGGCAGCCTCTTTGTAAGGAGCTGTGTCAATCCGAGCCAACAGGGGTAGAGCTTGTAGGCAGCATGGAGGTGTTCTGTGGAAATCGTTGTTTTCTCCCGGTGTTGGTGTCTGTGCTTAGGCCTGGGATAATCCTGTGGTTTATGAGGGGCCTCAAATCGAAGTCAGCCACTTCCACTCACAGACTTCTTGTGCGTAAGTTTTTTTTTGGAGAGACTCAGTTCTCCAACTTGACCGAAGTTCTAGGGAGATTCCAATCTGACTACCAAATCCAGGAAGAGAGATGCTGCCGCTGTTCCTCTGCTGAAGGTGACGGCAGGGCCCTCGCTGGGTGCTGGGCAATGTCGCTGCCAGGAGCAGCTTGCCCTGGCCCCCGCGGCTCGAGAGGGGGGTAGCTGTGAGGGCCCTGGGTTTGTGGCCCCTCCGCTGGCTTCCGAAGCCTTGGTCCTCGCGTCCTCACTGCGAGTCCCCTGGAAAGGTTTTGCCAGCGGAACAAAGCTTATTGTCTGCCCGGACAGTGTTTCGATCAGCCTCTGGACCGAATCAGTAAGGAGGCAATTCTCACTTCAGGGATTAACGAGGAAAACACAGCTTTCCTTCCCCAGGGCAGGGATACTGTGGGGAGTTTATCATCCAGCAATACGGCCCAGGTGAGTGAGGGCTGCTTATTATTTTACGGCCCTGAAAGAACCAGGTCAAGCACACTCGCTGCCCCCAAGTAACCCTGAAACCAGGTGGTTCCAGCTCTTTAGGCTCCTCTCCCAAAATTAGCAGAGCAGCTTCCTGGAGCTGGCTGGGAGTTGGATGTTGGATGTTGGCCTGGATTTGTAAATCGTTAGCTAACAGGGGCCTAGTTCAGTACTTCTTTTAAAAAATTGGAAAGATAATGAGTGCTATTTTCAATTACCCTGAGGTTTGCCACCTTTCTGGTTTGTCGCTCCCCCCGTGGAGGACCCTCGTTTTTCTCACCATCGCGACACCTCTGGAGGTGAGCTGGGGAACGTGCTGAGCCTTCAAAACAGTCCCATTGTCTGAGGCTCTCGTGCTTGCCTTTCAACATGCTGATTTGCTCTGGCTACACTTTTGGAAACTGGCAGCCGTAGGGAGTATTTTGTGACCAGTATTATGATGTTGCTGTGAGCTTGCCAGTCCTTTTCTGACTCCAGCCGAGTCAGTCCTGTTGGGTCTTGATGCTCATTCTCTTTGTGTTTACTCCACAGGGAATTTCATCACAGTGCCCGGGGGAGGACCGCATGCAGTGTTCTGTATCTGTGGTGGGACGTAGGCTGGCTGTGTATTCCAAGTATTGGGCAATCTCTCTTCCACCTCTTTCCAAAATGGTACTTTTATTTATATTATTATTATTTTTTTACCTACTTTTAATGGCAGGTTTTGCCTCCCTTGCACATAAATGAAGTTTGTGCTGAATTTTTTTTCTAGCTCTGAATTGAGATGTAGTTTGAGGGCTGGAAAGTAACTCTCTGGAAAGGTTTATTTCTTCCTTCAGGACATCGTTTGGGTTGGTTCCATCCTGAAGAGTCTAGTGTTGTGACCATTCGAAGAAGGAAGAAGGAAACACGGCAACTGAGTGGCTGGAGTCATGGTTACAGACCTGGCGGAGTCAACGTTATAGGCTGACTCCAGTTAGATGCATCCAATCCAAGGGTTCACAAGGGCTGTTGTCTTTCTCCTTGGGCTTTTCCAGTGTGATAAAGGACACTTCTTCCAACCAGCAGATTAGAGCATCTAGAGATGGGGGTTTTCCTATTACCAAAGAACAGAACGGGGAGGCCTTTTATCATTAATCAACAAGTGTACTTTGGGAAGTCCCACTTAGTATTTCTGGGCCCACAGATCCAAGTCAGGCCTAATTACAAACCTCAGAAGACCCTGCCGCAAGGTCGCTTCAGCCCGTTTGAGGTCCTTTTCGTAGGTGAAGAAGGCCTCAGGTGAGCCGGCTCCGGTTCCTGGGCATGCGGCGCCGAGATCCATATCGCTGACTTGCTCACAGTCCTGTTTTCCTTTTCGATTCTTATTACTCCTTTAGGGGAGGTTTGGGTCTTCTTATTTAAATTTGGAAACAATGACGAGCTTAGGGTACCTCTGCATTTTAGTTCCAAAATTTAACATATGAAAGTGAATTCACAGGGTAAAAATTCCTAAAACGTGTCAACAATTTTATGTGCTGTTATTTCTCTGCTCTGAGTCCTGCAGTGACTCAGGATGTCACACCGGGGAAAGCGTGGTTCTGACCGCGCTGCAGCCTCAGGCTCTGGCCCCAGTGTGCTGCTACCTCATCCCTGTGCTTTCCCGTCGCTCGCTCCTCGCTGAGAACCTGCCAGGCAGGTGCCAGCTGTGGAACCCGTGCTGTAGCTGTTCCCTCCCCCCCAGGTACCCCATGGCTCACTTCTGGTCTCCTCCGAGCCTCTGCCAGTCCCACTTCCTCCAGGGTTCCCTCCCCGACTACCTGGTTTGATCCTGCAGTATTTCTCCTCTCCTTCCTTGGGACTTCTGAGTGCCCTACTCTGCTTCGGTTATTTTCCCAAAGCACTTAGAACTACTGTGTAACCAAAGTATTGTTATTGTCTCCTCTACTGCAAAGTAATCTCCATAAGGGCAGCAAATCTGTCTGCTTTGCTCAAACATTACGTGCCTAGGATAGTGCCCTAGTACTGAATACATAGAAAGTACTAAATAGCCCTGGCCGGTTTGGCTCAGTGATTGGCCCGAGGACCAGAGAGTCCCGGGTTCGGCTCCTGCTAGGGGCACATACCAAGGAAAAAAAAAGTACTAAATAATAAATAAATATTTTAATTTGTTATTCATTGGGGATTTTTTTAGATTCTACAAGTGACAGTATTGGTCTTTCTGTGCCTGTCTTATTTCACCCTCGAGGTCTCTCCATATTGTTGTACATGTTTGGATTTCCTTCTTTTTTATGGCTGAATGGTATTCCATTACAAATACATATCATATTTTCTTGAACCGTTCATCAGTAGACATTTCGGTTGCTTCCATGTCTTGGCTATTGTAAACCATGCTGCAATGAACTTGGCTGTGCTGGTATCTCTTTGACATAGTGACTTCACTCCCCTTGGAACATTCCCAGTAATGGAAGTGCTGCATCCACAGTGGTTGTACCAGTTAATTCTTTTTGTACTATTTCAGTTTCTTCAAGCTGTAGGTCTTTTACCTTAAAGCACCCTCCATGCTACTATAATGATAGTAAAATTCAGAACTCCAGAGATTTTGTGCAGATACAGTTGCTTGTGTCAGTTGGGGTTATCCTGGTTCAAAAAAAGAAAGAAAAGAAAAACCTTTTGCATTTGTCAAGAGAATTGTGATCAGTTGCAAAAACATATAGTAATTATTGTTGTTAGTACTGTGCCCAGTACTGGAGCTAGAGAGATTCTTGTAACTGAGATCATACATTTCTCTGCTCAAAACCATCCAGTGGCTTCCCATCTCCCCATTAAAAGCCAAGCCCTTACCTGGACATACGTGCTAGTTTGCACTTTGTCACCTTGGTTAAGCTGTAACTACTTTTTCTGGAATCCTCTTTCCCGAATGGTTCTGGGCCAGAGTTGGACAAAGAGAAATTTGTACATGATTTGGAAGGGAGAGCACAACAGTGGCCATTACTCTTTGAAGGTCTTTGCAGTCATAGACTGTGAAGGACAAACACAGATGTGTCCAGTAGATTCCAGGTGTTCTTCCCTTTCCTCTGCTCCATGTCTAGTTCTTCCTGGCTATTGATCAACAACTGCCCCAGGTTCACTTCCCGATGCCTGTCCGTGGACATAGAGGTGGTGGCTATGTCTAGGCTACAGCTTCTCATAGACTCCTCTTCCAGGTCCTCGTTCCGGACCCACCACAGTAGCTGGATGAGGCGGATCGCAGACCCCTTTCTTGCCATCTTTGGATTGTTTACACACAGCAGGGCTGGTTGGTGACTCTTCTGACAGCCAATACCCATTTCCAGACTGTTACCTCCTCTGCTCCTCCCATGAATGTGTAAAGTTTAATTCCTATAATAAAGTGCTTATTCCAAAATACTCATAGAGGTTCTGCTTCCATGACTGAACCTTGACTGACACAATCTACAAGGTCTAAGAGGTGGGACTTGGTGCTTACCCTGCCTAGAACGTTCTTTCTGCAGATAGTCGTGGAACTCACTTTTTTTGGTCCTTCAGATCATTGTTCAGATATCAGCCTAGAGTGGTATTCCTGATGTAAAATAATAGGTCTTCCCCACCCCATGCTTGGTTCTCTCTACTTACCTGTGTCACTTTTTAAATTATACCTCTTCCTACTTGGCATGTTATTTATTTACTTACTTCCTGCCTTCCCACAAGAGGTTCTTACCTCAGGTCAACATGGAAGTCCAGAGGTCCTTGTGTAGGAAAATAACCCTATCCTATTTTTACTACCATCTAACTGAAACGAAGCATTCCTTTCAACTGAGTACAGACAGTGACCCACGTGATTTAGAAGTATGTGCCACTTGCTAGGAATAATTAGAAATCAGAAATGTGTTTCCTATCACAGTACAGTTGTTCACAATATTTTGAAATATTGTTTATACTCATCATAAGCTTACAAATAGATGGCACGTGATAGACGCCTTTCTGTTTAGAGATGCTCGCAGAGAGCTGGCCAATCAGATATCAGCTCTACGCATGGTGGGCATTCAGCCAAATGGTGAAACCAGGATTTATTTATTTATTTATTTAGTTTCACCCAAGGATATTTTTCCCATTGATTTATAGAGAGAGTGGAAGGGAGAGAGGGAGTGGAGAGAGAGAGAGAGAGAGAGATATTAATTTGTTGCCCCCTGCATGTACCTGGCCAGGACCGGGGATCAAACCTGCAACCTAGGTATGGGCCCTTGACCAGAAATCAAACCCATGATCCTTTGGTCCATGGGCTGACACTCTAGCCACTGAGCCACACCAGCCAGGGCTGAAACTAGGATTTCTTAGGTTGGTGACTCAGACATCTCATTGCTTTCTAATCCTACTTACTATGTTAATCAATACACAGAAGGAGTGAGTTGTTTCTATTAAAAAAAAAAAAAGACTGAACAGTTCAAATGAGAATTCTTTATTCTCTACAAGTCTGCATGACCTTTTTAACAAGGATAGGCATCTAGTCTATGAATAAAGACAAGATAAGTTCAAATACATATGATAATTGAGATAATTATTAAACTGTGTTATTTAAAGTTACTTATTGCTAATAGACTGTGCAGTAATACGGGCTGAACCCAGTATTACAAGTTGTAATTGTTTTTCTTTAGATCCTAGGTATTTTATTTTAAGCATTTAAGGACACTATTGTGAGAAGGATCCGTGGACTTCATGAAACTGCCATGGGGTCCACAGCATAAGAAGAGGTTAACATCATGTGCTAGGATAGAATCTTCAAGAGGGTATAGACTTCCTTTTTTCATTGCAATTGTTCATTTGTTGTTGTTGTTCTTTAGGAATCTACCACTTGGCAGGATTTGATTAATTAAAAATAAATAAATAAATAACCTAAGGCCAGATAGAACTTTGTTATTGATATTGTATCCTCTCCTCACCTTGGTATCCACCCTTTCCTTTTCCTGAGGGCCTCAGTCCAGGCGGCATAGTCAGAAAGGAGCTGCCTCCCTGGTAGAAATGGAAACAATGTTCCTGAAGATGCTACTAGCGGGTAAGGGTTTCTCAGGACACAGCGCCAGACCTTCGGTATCGCCCGTGAAGGAAGTAGCAGCATTAAGAGAGGAAAAGAAGAACTTAACAAAATATCCTAACAATAAAGAAACCCACTAATAACTCATACTTTGGGGGATTTCTTTCTTTTCTCCATGAAAGAAACACGACATTGTATTCAGAATTGGCATTTTTCACTGTTTTAAAAACACCGAATCAAACTACCTTCTTTCATTTAGGTCTTAAGAATTCTGAGATGAAGAATTTTTCTTTTCTGATAATCTCTGGCACCAGAGAATGCCACTCAGGACCCCCATTGCTCTACTGTTTGGATAAGAAACTTGTGACCACTTATCCATATTAAGAGAAAAAGCCATAGAAAAATTGTAGTTTTAAGCACTGTGGTTCATTTCAAGGAATATAACTAAGATACACAAATCAATTAACACAGCTACACAGGCCATAAGTGGTAACTCAGCATTCCATCTGTGTTGCAAACTTTCTCATAGCCCTCCATGCCTCGCTTCCTCATTTGATCTTCCCAACATCCAGAAGACACTGGCTGAGCAGTTCCAAAGACATCAAAAGCACCAACTTTCTTTTGATGGGACTAAATGATGGGAAAGGGACTTTAGTAAAGAAAATCAAACTAAATTTGATTAATATCTGATTAGAAGTGTTCTAATATTGGATTAATAGATTTCGTAAGGTTCATTAAAAAATTATATATCCAAAGTTCCAGTCAAGATGACAGAGTTGGTAAACACTGTGCTCACCTCCTCCCATGACCACATCAAAATTATAACTAAATTATAGAACAATGACCAGAATCACCTAAAGACTAGCTGAACAGAAATCCTATAACTAAAGATATAAGGAAGCCATATAGAGACTGGTAGGAGGGGTAGAGACTTGAAAAGGCTGGTTTCACACATATGTGTGACATTAAGAATTGAGAGGAATATCTTGGCTGTAGAGGTCCCCTCTGAAGAGTGAGGGGCCCCAGTCCCACATCAGGCCTCCAGCCTGAACCACCAGTACCAGGAAGAGGAGTCCCCACAACATCTGGTTGTGAAAATCAGTGAGAATTTCACCCAGGTGAGATGAAGAGCTCCTGTAAACCCAGGTGTCTTCTTAAAGGACCCAAGCAAAGATTCACTTGCTCACAAACATTCTACCCAAGCTCCGGCAAAGGGACAGCAGCTCAAAAAGTGCTAGAAACATATGGGGAGGAACTGAATGTCTGGATTCAAGGAGACGGCTAGAGAGGCAGCTCTCTCTGGGATAGGAATGTTGTCAGGTGCCTTTGTTTCATTGTTGAGCTCTTCCTTCCTTCCCTATCCCTTGGCTTGCAGGTGCAGGTGAGTGTCAAATCTAAGTTTTCACCAGCCTGGATAATATTGCTTTCCTTATCCTGGTGATCCCCTGAGACTCCACTCTACTAGCCCTAACTTATTTCAGTGGCTATTCCTCACAAGCTGCCTGTCTTTGCTCATGCTGCAGAATTTTCTAGAATCACTCAAAGGTCCACAAACCCAAAACAAGCAGCAGCTGGCCTTGGGTGCCCCATACCTCTCTCTAAGCAACTCCAAACCTGGCACTAGTGGCAGCTGGCCTCAGTTCACAGAATAGCCTCTTCCAGGTGCCTTCCAGCTCAGCACAGACAGCTAACAACCACAGATGATGTTGTAGCTCCTACCACGTATCCCCAGACTGGGCACAGGTGGCAGCTGACCTTGATGTTAATTGGAGCCCCTCCCAAGAGGCCCCAGAATCAATACACCTACTGCTAGCTCCAGACCTCACCAAAACACTTCTAATCAGCTTCACAAATGACATACCCAAAGGGTGGACTCAGTAGGCACCTGAGCCCTGCTTAAGTGAATTTTTCTCTGTGGGGTCAACCCTCATACAACAGCTGTAGTCACAGCCAGTCCTCATATCCAGTCAAAAAGAGGGTCAATTTCACTCACTAATGTGCCAATATCAATCAAAGCTCAACTACAACAGAAGGGTACACACAACCCACACAAGGAACAACCCTGGATCATCTACTTAGTTGATCAGGAACAGTGCACCACTTATGTAGTGCACCACTACATAAGACCACCCTCCAAAGACTGGGAGATATAAAAGATCTACCTAATACATAGAAACAAATAGAGGGAGATAACCAAAATGAGTAGACAAAAGAACATGTCTCAAATGAAAGAACAAGACAAAGCTCCAGAAAAAGAACTAAATAAAATGGAGGAGCAATCCACCATATACAGAGTTCAAAACACTGGTTATAAGGATGTTCAATGAACATAGGGAAAGAATAAATGATCACAAAAAGATGGAAACCATAAAAAAAGAACCAGTCAGAAATAAAGAATGCAATAACTGAAATGAAGAATACAATAGAAGACATTAATGGCAGATTATATGAAGCAGAGGACCAACTCAGCAATTTGAAAGACAAGGTAGCAGAAAACACCCAATTGGTGCAGAAAAAGAAAAAATAATTTAAATTAATGAGGATAGTTTAAGAAAATCTGGGACAACATCAAGCACAACAACATTTGCATCATTAGGAGTACCAGAAGGAGAAGGGAGAGAGCAAGGGAGCAACAACCTCTCTGAAGAAAAAAAATGACAGTAAACTTTCTTAACTTGACAAACAGACATACAAGTCCAAGAAGCACAGAGAGTGTAAAAATCTTAAGAGGCCCACACCAAGACACATCATAATTATAATGCCAAAGTTTAAAGACAAAGAGAGAATCTTAAAAGCAGCAAGAAAAAAGCAGTTAGTTACACACAGGGAGCTCCCATAAGACTGTCAGCTGATTTCTCAACAAAAACTTTGTAGTCCAGAAGGGATTGGAAAGAAATATTCAAAGTGACAAAAAACAAAGACTTATAGCCAAGAGTACTCTACCCAGCAAGGCTATCATTTAGAATTGAAGGAGAAATAAAGCATTTCCCAGACAAGAAAAAGCCAAAGGAATTCATCACCACCAAACCAGTATTATAAGAAGTGTCTGTCAAAAATATCGCAATAGCTACATGCCTATCAATAATTATTTAAAATGTAAATTAATTAAATCCTCTGATCAAAAGACATAGGGTGGCTGAATTGATAAGAAAACAAGACTCATAAAACTGCTGCCAACAAAGGACCCAATTCAAATCAAACAACACACACAGATTGGAAGTAAATGGGTGAAAAAAGATATTTCTTACAAAGGGAAACAAAAGAAAAGCTATGGTAGCAATACTTATATCAGACAAAATAGACTTTAAAATAAAGGCTATAACAAGAGACAAAGAAGGACATTTCATAATGATAAAGAGATCAATCCATTTATATACCCAAGATAGGAGCACCTAAGTATAAAGCAAGTACTGATGGACATAAAGGACAAGATCAACAGTAATACAGTAATAGTAGGGAATTTTATTATCTCATTGACCTCAATGGTTAGATCATTCAGATAAAAAAACCCAACAAACAGTGGCCTTAAATAATACATTATTCCAAATAGATTGAATTGATTTTTTTAGAGCATTTCACCCCAAAGCAGTAAGCTTTTCAAGTGCACATGGAACACTTTTCCAGTGTTGGGCCACAAAGTAAGTCTCAGTAAATTTTAAAAGATTGCAATCATATCAAGCATCTTCTCCAACCACAACTCTATGAAACTAGACATCAACTACAAGAAGAAAACTGAAAAGCACACAAACATGTGGAGGCAAAATAATATACTACTAAACAATAAATGGATCAACAATAAGATGAAAAGATCAAAAGGTACCTTGAGACAAATTAAAATAAAAACACAATGATCCCAGATCTATGAGACACAGCCAAAATAGATCTAAGAAGGAAATTCATAGCAATACAGGCTTTCATGAAACATGCCCTGGCCAGTTTGGCTCAGCGGTTGAAGCGTCGGCCTGCAGACCAGAGAGTCTCAGGTTTGGTTTGGTTCCTGCTAGGGGCACGTACCAAAAAAAAAAAAAAAAAGAAACATAAAAAATGTCACATAAATAACTACACATACACCTAAATAAGCTAGAAAAAGAACAACAAACAAAGTCCAAAGAGAATAAAAGAAAAAAGAAAAAAAAAATTAAGTCCAGAACGAACATAAACAAAATAGAGTCTTAAACAACAACAATAAAAAAGATCAATGATACCAGAAAAAGGGAACCCTTGTGCATTGCTGATGGGATTGCAAGTTGGTGCAGCTATTATGAAAAACAATATGAAGATTACTCAAGAAATTAAAAATAAAACTACCATATAACCCAGCAATTCCACTTCTGAAAAAATCCAAAATACTAATTTGAAAAGATACATGCATCCCTATGTTTATTGCAGCATTATATACAATGGCCAAGATATGCAAGCACCCTACATGACCACCAATAGATGAGAGAATAAAGAAAAAGTGATATACCTAAGCAACAGAGAAAGACAAGTATCATATGATCTCACTTATTTGTGGAATATAATGAACCTAACAGTCTGAGGAATGGGGTAGTCCCAGAGATGCGGAAGTGGGGTACAGACTGACAATCCCCATAAGAGGGGGTGGTGGGGGAGAGATAAATCACAGAACTTATATGCATGTATGCATGAATAATGGACATGGACAACAAAGCTGGGGACAGGGCAGGGAGGGAGGGGGAGGGGGGAATCAGTGGGGGGGGGAGGAAGGAGAAACATCTGTAACAAAAATAAATAAATTAATTAATAAAAAAAGAAAAAGTGATATACATGTATATACGTGTATGTATACACGTATATACATATATGTATATATATGTATATAGTAACATTACTTGTTTATGGAAAAGAATGAAATCTTACCATTTGTGACAACATGGGTGGACCCAGAGGGTATTATGCTAAATGAGTCAGACAGAGAAAGACAAATATGGTATGATTTCACTTATATGTGGAATCTAAAACAACAACAACAAAATAAATAAATAACCAAAACAGAAACAAACTCATAAAAACAGAGAACAAACTGTTTCCAGATGAGGGGGGATGGGGACTTGGTGAAAAAGTGAAGGAATTAAGTATAAATTGGTAGTTACAGAATAGTCATGGGGATGTAAATATAGCATAGGAAATACAGTCAATAATATTGTAATAACTATGTGTGGTGCCAGGTAGGTACCTGAATTATTTGGGAGGATCACTCATAAGTTATATAAATGTCTAAACATGATGTTGTATACAATATTGAATGTCAACTCTAAAAAATATATTTTCTTTTAAATATTTCAGAGAGAGACTAACATTTTAAAATTAACTCTAGGCAGAATGCTTGTTACTTGACAAATATTATCCCATTTGAATTATCCTACAAGGTCAATATAGGGGAGTTGAAGCTCAGAGCGTTTAGGTGATTTGCCCAAGGTCACACTCTTTTCATCCATCATAACATGCTGCTCTAGAGCTCATGGAGTGACCCAGCCTTCACCCATCTTTATGGTTCTATTATTTGCTTCATGCCATTCTTTAAATTGGTTGGCTTAAAAGATTAAATACATTTATCTAAAAAGAAAACTTTGCATTGTTGCTGATAACAGATAGTACGACTTGCTGTAGTTTGAGGGTAAATGTAAAAAATAAATGCAATAAAAACAGGACAATGTTAGTACTTTTTAGCCAATTGAGGTCCTCAGTAAACGTTTTGAGCCTGAGGCTATCTTTGCTGGCCAGGGAGCTAGCAAGTGTTGGAGTTGTAATGAAGCCATACATAGGGTATTAGTTTCCTAGGGCTGCATAACGAAGTATCAAAGCTTAGGTGGCTTAAACAACAGAAATGTATTCTTTCACAATTCTGGAGGCTAGAAGTCTAAGACAAGGTGTTGGCGTGGTGGTGCCTTCTGAGGCTTACCTTGGCTTGTAGATGGCCATCTCTCTGCGGTTGTTTCCACGTGGTCCCCTCTGTGTGTGTCCAAACCTCCTCTTATAAGGACACAAATCATATTGGATTAGGGCCCATTCTAATTACCTCTTTTTAACTTAATTACCTTTTGAAAGACCTTATTTCCAAATTCAATCACATTCTGAGGTACTGGGGGCCAGGACTTCAACATATGAATGGGGGAGGGGGACACATTCCAGCCCACAACAATTAGTACCTAAATGCGACTTTCTCCTTGGGATAATTATAGGGTGGGCACAGAAGTGACATAGGCAGAATCCTCTCACCACTTGATTCAGGGCTATTTAGCTCCACGAACCAGAACCAACTAAAACCGGCTCCCGAGCAAGTGGTGGTGCTTGTCCGGTGCTTTGGAAAATGTGACACGGTGTGCTCTATCGGAGAGATCTTTGCAGATGCTGTTGGCAGATCCCCTTGCCCATGGGATTGGGGTGCAGTCCCTGGCTCGCAGCTGGCTTCTGAACTTGGCCGAGGGTTTCCTGTGGCCCACAGGAGCCTGCTTGGCTCGTCACAGGAAGGACAGCCCTGAGCACGAGGCATCATTTCCCCAAGCACACCCCGCAGTGGGGAGTTGGCGGGTACATGCTCCTGCTTCCTTGTGCTTTGTAGACCAGTTTCAAGGGTTGTTCTGCACAGTTCCTCAGTCTCCAGCATAATTAAGACCCGATTGCCCAGAACAGCACACCCTTTCGTATCTTTTCCACATTTTCTGTCTCTCTCCCCTTCTCCTTCCCTGTGCTGCCTTGGATTTCCTCCCCAAATTAATTACTGTTCCATAAACCCTTTTCTAGGGTCTGCTTTTAGGGACTATAACCCAAGAGTATATCTATGGCTGTCCATCTAAAAATAAACAAATAAATAAATAAGGCAAAACAATGCTGTCTGCTTGCTGTTATTTCCAGACAACCAGGCCCAACCCTGATGCATATCACCCTTCCTCTTAGAACCGAGCGCTGAGCCCAGGAACAGAGGCGGGCTTGGAGAAGACAGATCTCTTAGAGACTTTTCATAGTCAAGTTTCCAGAGCCTCACTCAGGGCTTGATGGTCCTCTCTGATAATTCAACCTCCCTTCTCATTCTGGAAAACTGAAATTTGCTGTTTAATATGATCGCAGTAACCATAGTGGGTACGCTGCCTTTTCCTTTTCTTTGTGGTCTTCAGATAATTTGATTACATTGTATCTTCCTTTTGTAGATTAGACTGGTTGCCAGTAAATTTTCTGGTGACAGAGTGAAAAGAAACCCCTTTGCCAGGAAGGGGAGAACAGCCAGACTGCTCATTTTATTTACAACTGAAGAGTTACTGATGCTGTGTAGGCTTGACTCCGGGGAGCAACACGAACAGAATGCCACACATACCTTAGAACATTCTCAGCCGGAGTTGTGTACCAAATGCGTTACGCGGTCCACAAATAAGGCAGCAAACCAAATGAACTCACTGAGGCTTGTGGTTCCCATTAAGCTTTTTAAAAGTTTGTCAACAGAAAAGGGTAGAGACCATATTTCAAGCGCCCACTCACCACACATAACTTACGAAATCTTAACGACTTGCCACAAACCCCTTTTTCCTTTTAAAGAAATAAAACATCACAAATACCCTTGAAATTCTTCACACCTCTGTTCCTAGTCCCTTCCTTCTCTAGATGCATTTTGTTTTTATCATTCCCAAGGCTGTTTAAACATATTTCACTACACATGCAGTATCATAAATTATGGTGTTGTTTTTCATGTTTAAAATTTCTATAAGTGAATCATTCTGCTTGCCTCATCTACAACTTAATTTTTTTCTGAAAATTGGAGTTTAGAAATTCATCCTTGGTTGTATGTGTACTTTAGCTTCCTCATTTTAACTGCTAAAAAACACTCCATTGTATGAATAAGCCACAATTGGTTTTTCTGTTTTCCAGCTGATAAACATTTAAGTTGTTTTCAAATAACAAATAATGTCTCCTAAAATATTTCAGGACATAGTCAGTTGTGTATATGAAGTCGAAAAGCTGAGTTATATATGATGTGTGGTTTCAATTTTATTGCATACTGCCAAATTGCTCTGTACAGACCAGTTTGCAATACCATCGGCACATTCGAATCCGGCCCCCGCCCCCCACCGCCAGATCCTCAGTCACGTTCAATATTAACAGATTAAATTGTTGCCAATTTGAGGTCTGTGAATAGTATCTCATTCTGGTTTTAATTTGCATTTTCCTAATTACTAGTAATAGGAAGAAGTTATTTATGTATTTTGGATGCTAACCCTTTGTGGGTTTGCATGCATTACAAATATTTTCCCTAAGGGTGAGTTTCTTGCACCTTGTTTTTGGTGTCCTTGGGTGAATGGAAGTTCGATTTTAATGTAGTCAACTTTATCCATCTTTTTTTTTTTTTTTTTTTTACAGTTAGTGTTTTGTGTGTTTTATTTAGGAAATCATTTCCTTATCCTGAAGTCATTCAGATATCCTCCATTTATTGTGAAAGTTTTATAGTTTTACCTAAACAATTAGGTTTTGGAATGGAGAAGAGATATGATTTAATTTTTTCCATATGGATACAGATGTCCAAGCACCATTTGAAAAGATAGTCATCTCTCCATTGCACTGTATGGCCACCTTTATCATAAATCAAGGATTCATATATACGGGAGGGTACCTCTTGATTCTCTCATCTGTTCTGTTGGTCTATCCATTTGTCTGTGTACTAAGACCACAATGTTTCATTGTTATAACGTTTTAATGTTGATATATGTCAGTGCAAATATTTCTCTCTACATTTCACTTGATTCTTATTCATAATTAGTTACTGTGTCTTTTTATAGCTGTTTCCTCTTATATGTGAATTTTAGGATCAGCTTGGACATTTCCAAGAAAAGTCCTGCCTATTAAAATGACAATTATACATTTTTTAATTTATAGATTAATTTAGGGACAATTAATCCTTTTATGACATTAAGTCTTTCTATCTATAAACATATCCTTATTTATTTTGGTTTGCTTTCAAGTGTTTCAACATTTTAGAATTACTTATGTATGAGCGTGTCACTTCTCAGGCTCACCCAGAGCGAGGTAAGTAAGCCTCACTTCTTGATGGGAAGTGGCAAGGTTATGAGAGAGCTTATGGGGCCAGAAACCCTGCTATGGTCATTTTAGGAAAATACTCTTTGCCATAGTCTGCCTTCTGGCTACAGTAAATCATATTCCTGTCATATGCATAAAAGCCTACTCTCTTCTCTGGGATCTGCAAAATCGAACCTCATTATGGCCTGAAGGTCAGGCTTACAGTGCAGGCCCTTGCCATGGAGGTCATGTTCACATACAACCGAAGCTCCTTGGGTTTATCCTTAAGTAGAGCTTCCACAGACACTTCCCAGTGATCTTAAGACTTGTGAATTTAAGAAAAAATTTGGGGTAGCACCTTCTAATTGCTAGAAGGGATGCTGCCTTATTCATGATTACTTAATAAAGCATATTAGATCTTAAAAGAAACAATTCGGCATAGATAGATACATATCTAATGTATATTTGTTTATATACATACATCTACACACCCACAACACATAATGGTGAGACATGTGCAGAGTAACTGCTGTAGACCCTTGTCTTTGAATGAAGAAGATGAGAAGCACACAGGGATGCGCAGCAATTCGGAAATCCCGCGGGGATCGTATGGCCGCTGCCTTGACTAGATGCGGTGCTACTGCCTGGCCAGGGTTCGTCACGGCGCTTGGTATGTCCTCCAGATCGTCTTTCCTCTTCCCCAAAACGTGGCCCATTGTTTAGCTGAATGGTTTTCTCAGTCTTCTTTCTGCATGTTAAATGTTGATGAAATCTTTCTTTCCATCTAAGCTGGTATAATTATTTTAAAAACCTTGTGCTTTTCTGATGAGTTAATACATTCTGAAAGCATTCCACTAGACATAGCTACACCCACAAACATTGTCAAAAAAGCCCTTCTTTACAGTGGGTTTCCTATAAAACTGCCGAAAGACAGCACTTATTAGATTCTTAAAACTTCGATTGGTTAACAGGACCTGGGAAGCAGAGTTAGAGATCTTTCGTCTCAGCAAAATAATTCCTGAGGCATTGCCTTGGATATTTTTGATGTTTTAACAAAGGATCTTATGATCTGACCCTGGGTTTAATTTTTGCTATGAAGCTCTCTCTTAATTTGAGAATACTGGAGATGTTAGAAATTAGAAAATATTTTATTTTTGAACCCATCAAGTTCTGGATTCTTTATATTTCCTAATTCTTTTTTTTTTTTTAAGTCATCTCCCTATTTTCTTATTTTATCATAGACAATGGGAAGAAGCCATAAAGCACTCTTATTTATTTATTTATTTTTAATCCTCCCCTGAGGATATTTTTCTATTTATCTTCAGATAGAGTGGGGGGGGGGAGGGGAGAGAGAGAAATATCTATGTGTGAGAGAGAGAGAGATATCTATGTGTGTGAGAGAGAGAGAGAGAGAGAAATATCTATGAGAGAGAGAGAGAGAGAGAGAGAGAGAGAGAAATATCTATGTGAGAGAGACACATCAACTGGTTGTGTTCTGCACAACCCCCACCAAGGCTGGCAATGAACTGAATCTGAGCCACACGCCCTTGACTGGAATCGAACCTGAGACTCACTGGTCTGCAGGCCGACACTCTAACCACGGAGAAAACAGGCCAGGGCCATAAAGCACTTTAAATATTCTGCCCGAGCCCCGCTGGTGCGGCTCAGTGGTTGACCCATGCACCAAGAGGTCACCGGTTGGACTCCTGGTCAGGGCACATGCCCAGTCTGTGGGCCTGATGCCTGGGGGGGGGGGGGGGGGGGGGGGGGGGCTGCAGGAGGCGGCCATTCAGTGTTCTCTCTCATCGCTGTTTCTGTCTCTCTTGCTCTCTCTCCCCCTCCCTCTCCCTTCTTCTCTCTCTAAAATCAATAAAGACAAAAAATGAAAATATTCTGCCTGAATTCTTTTTAGTTAGATCATCCAGCTAATTAGGTACATCTTTAATTTTCTGTATTGCTGCAAGAACAGTGTTGCTAAAATTTTTCTCACTACATAATAAGAATTTTCTTTCCCCAGCTTCCCATAACATTTTCTTTACCTTCCTTTCCGCCTCGCTGATAGCTTTATGAAGGTTATCGGGCTCCCTTTAACGGCCGCCTCAAGATCCTTCAGCTTTTACAACTCTCTTTAAGGTTGTTTCGTTTTTACCCACCACCCTTCCCACATGTTTGAGGTTTCTCGTCGCTACCATATCTCACTTCTGGCACCAAAAATGTGTTCTAAGTTTATGCCTGTATAAAAAGTTACTAAAAAAAAAACAACACAAAAAACCAGTTGCATAAGCAACCATTTATTTTGCACATGAATCTGCAATGTGGGTAGGTCTGGCAGAAATAGCTTCTATACACAGCTCCTGGCATTAGCTGGGCAGCTTGAAGGCCGTGCGCTAGAACCATCTGATAGCTTACTCACTCCCAGATCTGGTGACTGATGCTGACTAGGGTCCGAAATCTCAGCTGGAGAAGTTGAATGGAACACCTTCATGTGGTGTGTTCATGTGGCCTCTGCTTCTTTACAGAATGGTGGCTGAGTTCCAAGGGCAAAGGCCCCAGGAAAGAGAAACCTTCAGAAGGAAGCTGTATAACCTTTTAGGACCTAGTCTTAGACATCCACAGCATTATTTCCACTACATTCTATTTGTTGAGGCAGTCCCAAGTGCCACCCCAGGGGAGGGAAAAAGACTCCACTTATTGTTGGGCAGTGGCGAGTTTCTGGAAGTTCATATGGGACTGGAAATATTGGTGTGGGCATTTTTGGAAAGCACATTTTGCTGTAGTTACTGTTTTACAGCATTATAGGCAGGCTTCTCTAAATGAAACATTTGAACATATATCTATAAACATGAAGGAATGAGTCATGTTTATATTTGGAGAAAAGCAGTGAAAATAAGTGCAAAGGTCCTGCGGCAGATTATGATGGCTGTATTTGAATGAGTTTGGCTGAAGCCAGGTGGGCAAAGGAAAGGGCAGTAGGTATAAATTTGGAGGAGTAGCTATAAATTCAGAGGAATAGCTTATCTAGAATCTTGTGGGCCATTGCAAAGATTCTAGCTTTTACCCCCAGCTATGGGGAAGGGCATGGTTAGCAGATGAGAGACATTATTGAACTTAAGTTTTAAAAGGATCAGTTATTAAGGCACAATGCCCAGGAGTTTAATGTGTATTTGCTATTACCATGAAGACCGGCCACACAGGGACAAATAGGAATAGAGTTTATTGCTACACACCCAATTACATTTGAGCCAAGAAGATGAATGATAAACCTTAGGCTCTTGTAAATGCCTTTCTAAAATCTGTATTTGGTTTAAAGTTGGATATAGACTTTTTAGGCCTTACTGTGTCTAACCAAGCATGTTCTGATTTTGGAAGCTCACAGTTAAGGGTGGCAAGTATGCTGGGTCTGTTCTTTTTGCTCCCAGATCCCCTGCCCCCTCTGCTCTGCTGTCTACCCCACCAGCTGGTCTCTATGGACCGGTTCTGTAGTCTCCTGAACCTCTGACTTCCAGGTGGGTGGAGCCAATGGAAAGTTCCAGCAGACAAAAGGCTGTTCATTCTCGGCCCCTATAGCAGAATTCCTCAACTGGTCACAGCTTCTCTCAAGGAAGATGTTCCATGTGACTCTCTTTTCAGTTCCAGAACCTCCCCGCCCCCGTCGGGCTCTGGTGGAGGACTTCTCCCCTGCTGTTCTCACACTGCTCCTTGCTGTCCCCCACTGCCACCTTGGAAGTCAGCCCTTCGCAAGTAAAACCTCCTCAAACAGTCTTATTCTGCATGTGCCGTCTGGTTGGTTTTTTTTTTTTTTGGGGGGGGGGGACAACCCTGAACCAGTAGTGTAATATTTAATTTTCTAAAAATCAAACTAAGTTACTTATATGTTTAATTGTGATCTTCCGATCTCCTCTATTTCCCCCTCTTTCTTTCTCCCAGCCTATGGCCAACGGGAGTATAAAATATGGATAAAAATGTATACAGAATTTTAGGAGGCAGTTGACTGAGAAATACACCCTTTCAACCTTGAATATAACATAAACGAATGTAGGGTATCCCAAAAAATATATACACAACTTTGAATAATCACAAAGCTAGTGTTTATTAAAAGACATTTCATTTTCAAAATGTAGTAGAATCTACAGACACCTGCGAGCAGTTTTTGGGACACCCTGTAGATGCTCACCTACAGTATCTATTTGGGCTTTAAAGTCCACGAGAACCTGGCGCCTGCATTTTTCTTCTGATGGGCTAGTGGTGAACTTACCTGGCACCATCTCTGCTCTCCACTGCCCCACCAAGTTGTTTCAGCTGTACTCGCACCCATGGATATTGTACAAGGAAGTTGAGCAAAGGACAAAAAGGAGGGAGCCATGCTTGTATCTGAGGAAAAAGCTCTAAAAACATGTCCAAAAGTCTGAGGTAGAGACAGCTCCACAGGCCATAGTTTAAACCCTTCAACGCCCGGATCTCTCCTGCAATCACATTTGATGTTCGAAGATTTTTCTCACCTAGTCCTGAGCCTTCACATTCTTCCCTTGGCTTTCTGATTCCCCCACCCCTTTCACTTTCTTTTTAAAGAGACAATCATACGGTCAAGACTTCTAGTCCGTGGCACATTTCCGCTCCCCCTGAAAATTGTACAGGATCTCTTCACTGGGCACACTCATCTGGACACAGCTCAGTGCTGGTCTGAGTCAACTGTTTTGGAAGAACTGGCTACATCTTTCCTCAAAGAGTCCAATTCAACATCTGGCTTAAAATGGCATTTAGCTTGCAGGCTCCGAGGCAGCCCCTTCTGATTCCCCAACAAAAGACTTATGAAAAACAGAGGAAAATGTGAAAATGTAAGCTACAACAGAATGCCTACTGGGAATACTTCTGATGGAGTTGGACCAAGAAAAACCTGCGGGAGTTTCCCTCGGGGCAAACTCAAGCTGGCGACGAGCCGCAGGCCAGGACCGAGGTGGGGACGGAGCGTCGCCGAGAGCGCGTCCTAGGCCTGTGGTAGGAGTTACGAGCAGTGTTCCAGTTCCTCTGGACACACAACAGATCACCTCACATCTTAGTGGTTTCAAACAATGGTAATCATTTATTATTGCTCATAATTTCTGTAGGTCAGGAATTCCGACAGGGCACAGAAAGCACAGACCATCTTTGCTTCGAGGTCTAGAGCCTCGGAGGGAGGACTGGAAGGTGGGCACTGAAATCATCTAAAGGCCCATTTGTCTCATGCCTCACCTGTCTGACGGCGAATGCTGGCTCTTGACTCGGGGCCTGTCTGGGGTCGTCAGCCAGAACACCACACAAGGCCTGTCCATGTGGCATGGGCTTCCTTGAGGCACGATGTCTGGATTCTAAGAGGAAATGTCTCAAGACAGAAAGAGAGCTAGGCAGAATTTGTATTGTGTTTTATAATCTTGCCTTGAAATCACACAATGTTGCATTCAGCACATTCTGTTGGTCCAGACAGTTATAAGGGTTCACTCAGGTTCAAGGTGAGGAACACAGGTCCCTACTGCTTGATGGAGGAGTATCATTATATGTTGTAAGAAACCATGTGAGATGAGATATATATTGGTGCTGTCATCTTTGGGAAATACAGCCTGCCCAGATGGACTTCAGGTTAGACGGCCTGAGTTCGAATTCATGCTCTGCCACTTACTAAGTGTGCGACCGTGGCAGCTTGCAGGATGGAAGATGAAGCTGAGATCCCAGGAGGAGAACGGCAGAGGGGAAACAGAAAGAAGGAAGACTTTCTGTATTTCTGAATCTGATTTTGCATGTACCAAATGGCGATGCAGTAGAACCCTGTGTTCATAATATCCTACTAATCAGTTGGGATTTTCATGGACCCAATCATTGCATTTCATGCTTCCTAGACACCATGGACATAGGAAAGTTGCCTATTTGTTCCCTTCTCTGTCCAGAAGAAAAGACACCCAAATATTAATACTGGTTTTCCTAAGTGGTGAGGCTAAAAGAAACTCTTATTTTGTTTTTCAAAAAACCCTTTCCGCCCTGGCTGTGTGGCTCAGTTGGTTGGGCATTGTCCCATGTACCGAAAGGTTGCCAGTTCGATTCCGGGTCAGGGCCCATACCCAGGTTGCAGGCTCAGTCCCTGATAGGGGGTGTGCAGGAGGCAGCCGATCCATGTTCTTTTCTCTCATTGATGTTTCTCTCTCTATCTCCCTCTCCCTCCCTCTCTCTCTCAAAACCAATTTAAAAAAAAATCTAAAAAAAAAAAAATAACTTTCCCAAATTTTCTATCATTTCATAATTCAAATGACTGTTGGGGAAAATGACTCCCCACCAGCCGTGTTTCCACATCAGTAGCACTGATGAGAGCCATGCCCAGCACACTCACACCGCCACTGCACTGGGAAGAAGGGCTGAACGAAGCTCCAGAGCTTCCTTTCCTTGGGTGAGAGAGTTTTCTGAACTTCTCCGGAAGCCAGAGCTCAGAATTGCTCAGATGCAGTGACCTACGGATTAGTGAAGAGGTCAGCTTCACGATCCAGATTGGAGTGACCCTACTGACTGACCCCTCAAGACCAAGCCCCTCCACATTCACCTGTTGACGCTGGATGAAGAACCCACCGAGTTTCCCAGGGACCCAGCTCCTAGACTTGAATGTGGCTTCTGAATTGTCAGTGGAAGCCACTGCAGCCCATAACACATACAGAGTCAGGGAGGAGTGTGTGAAAGAGCGCAGAGCTCAGCCAAGCGCGCAGCCAAGCCACACCCCCTGCTGCTAACCACACACCCAGAGGTCCCTAGGGAGGGGGAAGTACAATAAGAAAACACCTGTGAATTCCTTGCAGAACTCCCCAGAAGGCTACATTCCACCCTCTCCTCTTTTATAAAAGGTTCCAGTTGCTCCATCTCTGACCCCAGGGCATGGACAAATGGATGGCGGCCTGGTGTGGCTTCTCTGCTCTTGGCTGTGTTCCCTGCACCAATTAATCACCAGGCCCCAGCCTGACAGGCCCAGCTCTTTGCTGCTGCTCATCCCCTGGCTGTTCCAGTTATTACTCTAAAGTCTTCCCCAGATGCAAGAATTTCTCAATGTTTTTTTCCAACCCAGAGCTCCAACTCGTGCTGGCTACCACACAGAGGGGGCCTCTGGTTCTCTGCACGCCGCTGACTGTGGTCAGTAAGGAACCCCGCACATCCGATTTAATCCAGTCTGGTTGTCCAGAAGCTTTGCCACCTTGGACACATCACCTGACTCCCCTAAGCGTCCTCTTCCCTGGAAAGAGGATAATAGTAACTGCCTTGCCAGCTTCAAGGGATCATTGCGATGACCTGACTGGGGACTTAACCTTCTCTCCATTTTCGCCACAGAGCTCTTGGCAGTGCAGGAAGCGCCAGATCCCGTCTTAGAATTGTGTCTTTACATGTATAAAATACATCAAATGGAAAATAAATCCAACCATGTTAAAATATAATGATCGAAGTATTAAAATTAATTAATATAGAAAGAAAAGTATTTTTCTTCTTGCATAATAACAAGATTTAACACTAGACCTAAAGACTATGATGATTTCAAACTAGTGACATGCCATGTTCAGATATTGGTAGCAGCAGTGATGTGACATGAAAACACCTGTGACTTCATTAGGGGATAAAATCACAGGTACTACTGGGGCTGTGGTTTGTTGCTCTCATTCATAGTTAGAGAAAATGCTAAATTTCAGTTAGCAGAAAAATTTTCCATTCAAGTTCATATTCACTGGGAAATATATCTGCATATTCATGGGTGTGCATGGACTTCAGATCTAGAAGCTCTGATAAAAATAAGTAAGATAATATGTGTGAAAATGCTTTGTAGACTGTGTGGATTGATGCATCTGGAAGATGGAGAAATATTACCTCCTCCTGCCTTCCTCTTGCCACAAGAAAAAAAAGAAAGTCACACAGGTTCAAGTTTCTTGAATCTTTAGATTTTTTCTATGTTGGTTTCCTTGGAGAATTTTGTAGAGGTTGTTTGGTTGGGAGTTGGTTGGGGGAGAACGACCCTTTGAACACAGGTCATTAACATCCACCGAGGCCTGAATGATCACGTCTCAGAGTTAGTCCATGATATTTCCATCCTCAGGTTAAGCAAGTGTGTCTCTCGGTGTGGCTCTAACTCCCCCACAGAACGACCCAGGAGGGCCGGGCGGGCCACGTACTGTCCCAGACAGAGCTTTCAGGCCCTGCAGCTGAACCGGGGGCTCGGCTGGTCCTCTCTTTGTTGTCAAATGCATTCTGGATACTTCGAAGGCACACTCAGTCTGAGAACCTCTGCTTAAAGAAAAGTGCATCTCTTTTATTATTATTTTTGCTTGGAGAAGGAGAGCTTTTGTCTGGGCAGCGGGGAGGATGGGCAGATGATCTCTTGGACATTTCTCAGTGTAACTGTTACCTGAGCTCACATCCAGTGAACCAGAATCCATGCTCCACGGGCCCCTGTAACCTTCTGCCATCCCCACTCATGGTGGGCTTCCAGTTCCGTCGTCAGCCCGGCACTGCGGGACCCTCCCAGCAGCCAAAGCGGAAAGAACAAAAACCAAACTCTCACCATCGGTAAGCAAACCACCGATAGCCTGTGTCCAGCATCCCACTATGAAGATATATTTTCAAGTATCAAGAGAGAGTCCTCAAACCTGAGATATGCCAGATGGTGAGTGTCAGCTGGGGGGAAGCAGGAAGGCCCAAGGGTGGACGGCAGGGACATCTTACCACAAGAAGCCTCAGTCCATTTTGGTGGCCCTTTCCTGACACAAAGAGACTGTTCCCCGCTAGACGTCCAGGGCCTTCGGTGTCCTTGTTGCGGACGTAGGCAGACTGCGCAGAAAGAGGGACATCATGGGTAGGGCATTTTCTAAGCTGCTGTTGCTGGGCTCACTCTGGGAAAGTATGCTGCTGTCTACTGAAGAGCTTTACTGTGGGGAGAAGAGAGGTTTTCTCCTTCCAGAGAAAGATGGAGACAAAGAGGACGGGCACGATGCAGACAGGCTGGTCACCATCAAGAGGAAGTGACCATTTGAGAAGGTAATTTCCCCCCACAGGAGGTGCTGGGGAAATCGAATTCGTGCCATGGGTGGAAACCACAGCAGAGAATGTTGGTAGAAGAAAGCTAGAAGGTATTCTCCAGTGCCCTTCCTTGAAGATTTCAGCAAGCTTCTGAGAACGTAGCCTTCTCTGCGTGCACAACCTAGAGTACCTAGAGGGGATGGTTAGGGAACCATCCAAGTTCTGGTTGGGGCAGATGTTTGCCGGCTCCTGCGAGGCTAGGCCTTTTGAGCACTGGGAATAGCAGCAACAGGTAGCAGGAGTGTGGCACTCTGAGCAGAGTCCACCTTCGGTATGTGATGCTGCATCAACACGGGTTCAAGCCCCTCCCCACCCCAGCAGCCTGAGGCTGTCTGTTCTGCAAAAATTTGCACATTTTTTGGTGTGTGTGTGTGTGTGGATGCTCAGTTTCTCCCATTTCCTTTAAATCCATACAAACCTGGGCTCCTTTACCTCGGTCCTTCTGAAGGACACATGCTAAACACTTGGTTCTCCTAGTGGCCTCCTGCTGCTTAGTCACACCCATTTACTTACTGATGGTCTACGGAGGCTTTCTAGCTGCAAAGGTGGAGTTGTGCAGTGGCGACAGAGACTTCATGGCCTGTAAAGCTGAGCTTATTTTCTACCTGGCCCTTTACAGAAAGAGGTTTCCAACCCCAACTTTACATAATGGAGTCATGGGTGCAAGCAAGAGAAATAGCTGGTTGTTTGCAATGCCATAAGTAACACGCACTTTCTGGGGGTCTGACCACTGCCTCCAACACTTTCTGTACATTCTACATTCGGAAGTCTATGAAGGAGGTGCCGATTATGATTCCCATTGCAGAGTGGAGCAAATCGAAGACCAGAGATGTTGAGTCATTGCCCTGGCTATCCAGCTAGTAAGTGATAGGGTGGGAAATAGAACCCAGGGAGTGATTTTACAAGCCACGGTCTTGACCATGAGGTCATCGTGCCGACCGGGTCCATGTCCTAAGATGGCCTAGGAATGGCTGCTTCCGCAACTGCCCCGATCAACAGCGCCCAAAGCCTCAGTTCTGACTGGCAACACTGCGGTGCACAGGACATTTGGTTTCCTTTGGTCTTCAATGGGTCCCTGAAAATGCACTGGTGGGCGGTGGGGAGGGGAGGCCGTCCCTGCCCAGTGGTAATTGCTTCCCTCTGCTCATTGCTAGATCTTATGAAGAAGAAAACCGAATGCTTTTTGCTATCTTGAAAGTTTTTTGGAAGATGAGGTTGGTTGATACATCGAAAAGTTAACCCCAAATCGGCATAATAAATAACACTTTATAAAAATGTTTTTTTCATCTAAAAGTCTCAGCTGACTTTACAAGCAGTTACTATTATTTTCTTGGGGACCAATGGAGTGTGGCTGCTTCGAGACTTGAAGAGTCCCTTTAAGTTGTACAATTTTTTCTGCTTCTTCTGGCTAAAGCAAGCCCTACATCAACATTTGAAACAAATGTACACCTATCTCTCTCTTTACCTACATTAGTATTTCAGGCACAGCCTAGGTTCAAAAGACTGTTGTTTACGGTAGTGGGCATAATTAAAAGAAAGAAAAAATAACTCTTAAGGGCATCGTAAAAGAAAAATAGCACTTAATTCACAATCTCCTTATGAGAATTGATGCACTCAGATACACAAGACATTTAGCTCAATGTTTGGCTAAAGACGGTGGTTCCATGTTCAACTTTTCTTTAACAAGGGAGTTTAACATCCATCAACTGATAATTATGACCATGAATGACAGTGAATGACCATGACGGAGCCACAACTTTGTGCCAACCCCATGTGAGGAGCTGTGGCCTTCACATGATGAGAAGGGAAGAGTGACACTTCTCACTTATGTTTACTTTTAATTTCATTCTGTTCAATTATTCTTGGTATATGCTTCATAATGCACATACTATGTTACCCAGTAATGCATGAATATGAATAATAAGCAGATGTTCTACAACTTTGTAATGAAGGTGCGTGTGGGCAAAACTCACCATGTTACATTGTTTATCCTAGCATTTATGTAGCGCTAGACTCTCAGGGGTCTCAAACTGGAATGCCTCAGGGGCAATGACTAAGCGAAGGGCACATGTCCCTCCTAAAGTGGACGGCTCCGCAGAACTTCCACCACCCATTCTGGCCAAGTGTTACCATGTAGAAAGGAGGACCCAGCTTGGCCTGATTTATGTACTTTTCAAGAGAAGCTGAAAAGTTAATTTTTATGTGAAATCTTGCAATTTATGAGTGAAATCTCACCATACTTAAATATAGAAAACTTTTTAGAGCAACACAGTGTTGGCCAAAAAACTACATCTGTTGGCCAGATTTGGACCGCCAGCTTGCAAACTTTACCCTTAATGTTATATCCAGAAATGTCCATGGTTAAATAAATTTGCAAAATGCAATAGAAAGGAGCTCTTCTTAGATAGTCATAATGCAGGTCAGCATATTAAATGCTCTGAGAAGCAGTGTGAGAATGGACCCTGTTCAGCTTTGGTAAAGCCACTTTGCTCCCACATACAACAACCTGCAGAAGTGTGGTTGCTAAGAATATATACTGAGAAGTGCCACACTGTATCATTTCATCCTGCCAATAGCTGTGCAAAGGAGGTATTGTTAGTTATAGTCTCACTTTATACATAAAAAAAATTGAGTTTATGAAAGGTTAAGAAAATTGTTCAGGGTCATCTGTTTCCACTACATTGCATAACTAAAGCTCCCCAAAAAGAGCCTGTGGATTTTGTTTTTTTCTATGACTGGTAAAATAACATTTGCAAGAGTCAGGATCTGTTCTTTGGTAGCATTGTTTAAGAAGAAAGCCCATAGCTTGTAGAAATATATCAAATGACACTGGTTCCATAAGTCACACCAGTGCTGAGGTCTCATTTTATAGTCACATGTTCTGATTAACATCACCTCCCCTGGGGAGGCTTTGTGGATCCTCTTCCCAACACCCTACCCTTCCCTCGGTGTTTTGAAATGACTCTCTGGCCCTTTCCTCTCCCTCCCTCCCTGAACTCCATCACCTTTCTCCCCACCCAACTTGCCAGCCCTGGTTCAGCTGGCCTTAGCCAGCTCCTTCTGCAGAAATCCAAGTGGGAGCCAGAGGGAGGGGTAGGTTAGGGACTGGGTTGAACAGGGAGGAGATCTGGGAGGTCCTGCTGTGTGGGGCAGGGGTCTGGAAACAGGCTAGGATGGCTGGGGTGGGGTCAGGGCTGAAAAGGGGTAAAGGAGGTCTGAATTTTGGCCTGGCCCCTTTCACACCATTTGGACACCAGATGCAGAATGAGGGCTGCCATTTGGACAGCCTTAAACCAAATCCCATTCCCAGGAGTGAGACATCCATCCCTGCTCTGTCTTAAAAATCCCCACAGAGGCTCCTTCATCTCCAAAGGGCAATCCACCCCTCTCTTGGCAATTGCTCCAGGCTTAGCTGAGCGGGCTGAGCGGAGAAAGCTCATCCTCAGCTTGCACAGACATTCTTCCTGCTGCCTTTCTCTTCAGTGTCTCTCCAGATTCCCCACAGGACACGAGTCCCCACTCTACACATATTCACCTTTGATAAACTTGAGGGCAACAGAACATCAGCCAGCACTGAGTTTGAGTCTCAGAGCCATGTTACTGTCTGTGGTCAAGGTACTTAACATTTCTGTGCTTCAGTTTCTTCACCTGTAAAATGGGGTAAAAACACAGTACCTTCAAGGGAAATAAAAGCATGGATATAAAAAACGTGGACATGAATTCCCAGAACAACATTATTTATAACTGACCCAAAGTAGAAGCAACCCAAATGTCTATCAACTGATGAATGAATAGACAAAATGTGGTCTATCCATACAACGAATACAATAATAAAAACAAAGTACTGATACATGCTCCGACATGGATGGCCCTTAAAAACTGGCTCAGTTAAAGAAGCCAGTCACAAAAGATCATATATGGTATGATTCCATTCATGTGAAATGTCCAGACTATATAGAAACAGAAAGTAGATTCATGCTGTTTAGTGCGGGGGCGGGGAGGTGGTGAGGAGTCACTGCTAATGGTATGGAGTTTCCTTTTGGGGTGAAGAAAATGTTCTAAAATTGATTGTGGTTATGGTTGCAAACTCTGTGAATATACTAAAAACCACCAAATTATGCACTTTCAATGACTAAAATATATGGTATGTTGAATTATACTTCAATGAAACTGTAATTTAAAGATGAAAAAACCGCACTGTCTACATTATAGGGTTATTGTGAAAATTAAATACTATAATGCTTACAGAGAGTTTAGCACAATGTCTGGTAAGCAATCAATAAATACTATCTTCAATAATATAACAATATGAACAATAATAATTAATGTGTTTCTATCATATATAGTATTATCATATAAAATAATAATTGATACAGAATATTATATGTAATTATGTTAAATATAAAATATCATAAAATAATTATTAAGTAATTATTTTCATCCTGTCTTCTCCTTGCAGAACATTCTGATTTTGGAATGTCCCTCCATTTTTTAACATTATTAAAATGATTTGTGAACATCTTGAATATTATCATAACTTAGTATTACTCTGAGAATATGAGAGCACATACTTCATTCTGTGTGAAGGTATGTAACACATTACATCGTACATGATGTAATGATTATGAACTATAGTAGTAGTAGTATTCACCCCGTGACTTTCTCTTTAACCTTCCTGCTTTTGGAATGGGCTTCCCCAGTTCTTTGAACGTTTTCTGGCCCCTGATATATTTGAAAAGAAAATAGCTCTGAGGTTGGAGAAATTAAATGATAATCATGATTCTAATTCAATGTACTTCCAGCCAGAGCACCGAAAGGTTCCCGGCGGGACCGCAGGGAAGGGCCTCTCCTCCCGGCTCGCTGCCGAACCCCGAGTGCCCTCGGTCCGGGACCCTGGCGGCTGCGGTCTCGGGGCCCAGGCTGCCTCTCCTGGCCCCGCACAGAGAGGCGCGGAGGTGCTGGCGCAGGCGCCCGGTTCCGGGGAAAGGGCCAGCCAGCGCCTGCTGCACCCGATGGCAGACCGCCTTCAAGCCGGTGGCCGCTGGAGGTGCTCGCCCCCCACCAGGACCTCGGCCACACTGGTCATGGGTGAGTGACTGCAGGGCTCGGAGCAACCCCGGCTGGGCCGAGCTGCTGCAGGATGAGGGGCGAGGGGCGAGGGGCGAGGGGCGAGGGGCGAGGGGGAGGCACGAGGCCTTTGGAGGCAGCACCGCGCCCCAGCCCGTGGCGGGACAGTGTGCGTTTCAGACACCGCTACAGGGGCGTTCTCCCCACAAGGGCGTTCTCCCCGAGACGTTAGCTGGCCGAAATTCCTGCCATCTCGGTTCTCCTTTTAATCCCTGCTAACCAGAGACCTGACAAGGATTATGTGTCATACTTGCTGAACAAACTTCTCTGTTCACTTTTCATATCAATTAATTAGGGTGAAATAAAGAAACATCTATTCTGCAGATATCTTTGGGGTCCTTGGAAGCTCTGCCTGACATGGAAACACATTTCTTATGAATGTAGATATTCTCTCTCTATATATTAAAGCGTGCTTTGGAGCCCCGCTGGTGTGGCTCAGTGGATTGAGCTGGTCCCTGGACTAAGAAGTCTCTTTCCATCCCCAGTCGTGGCTCATGCCCAGGTTGAGGGTCCATCCCCAGAAGGAGCGTGCAGGAGGCAGCCAATCGATGAATCGCTCTCACATTGATGTTTCTCTCTCTCTCCCTTCCTCTTTCTCTAAAAAAAAAAAGTCAATAAAAACATTTTAATAAATGTGGTTCTGAGAAGAACCTCCCCCCACCCCCCCCAATTACTAGAAGTAGTCGTTTAGAAGAAAAGGCTTAGCAAATGGGAATCACAGACACATGGGAGCTGGGCTGTGCAGCCAGACTCAGGCCCAGCTTGCTCCTGCTGTTCTCTGTGTGGGAAGGAAAAGGCAGTTACCACCAGGACACAGGGCACAGGGCTGATGAGCGATTGGCGGGTGGCACTTAGTTCTTTACTCGCCTTCTTAGCTGGGCATCGTTGAGCAAGGCACAGTCTGCCCAGCCATTCATGGGAACCCTGGAGAGGGTTCACCTCTCTTCTACCCTACTCCCTCTTTTAATCTTAAAAATGGAGGCTCAGAAATATCAACTGATCTCTCCAAAGTCATACAGCAGTTACAAAACTTTAGGGTGAATGGAGTCCCAACAGCTCCCACAGTGCACCTTGAACTAAACAAGTAGCAGTGGATGCCCAAGCCTCCCAGACAGCAGCATCTACAGAAGCCCCATAGTGTTCTTGTAAACCCTTAAGTTCTCAGATAAAAAGAACGAGGCCCTGTCCTGCCCGGGTATCTCAGTGGTTTGAGCATCGTCCTGATATGCCAAGGTTTCAGGTTCCATCCCCGGTCAGGGCACATACGCGAGACAACCAATGAATGCATAAATAAGTGGAACAACAAATCGATGTTACTCTCTCTCACTCTTTCTCAAAATCAATCAATTAAAAAACATTTTACAAAAGATCTGGAGGGAATAATTTCAACATTCTTTCATGCAGTGTAGTTTTGAAAAAAGAGAAATAAAATTATTGGACCAGAAAATGGGGAAATTTTAATGAAGAAGATTTAGAAAGAATGAAAGATTGTAAATATTGTGATACAGATATATAGTGAGTACGAACTCGGCGCATATATTTGGTGTTCCTGAAGTATCACCTATCTTGATATAACTAAGCTCATTCGGTTTTGATTTTGAGCCCCTGTCTTGTCATACTGGGAGGAGTCTTTATCTCAGTCATTCTGGGGGTTCCTCACCCTTGAGCCTTAGTCGGGGTACCTTTGGTGGTCTGGGGGATATCATTGCCCCATCCACACAGGTTGGTTCCGAAGCTTGTGGCTGCTTCATTGTGCAGCTTGGGAAATAGGGCTCATGTGCTGGCCTGCTTAAGATGCTCTGCTGAGCCATGCTCTCTGGGCCTCTGCCGTTCCTCAGGGCACTGCCAGGAAGTGGAACCCTGGCTCTTGTTGCTGCTGGCCCCACAGGACCCATTTCCTTCATGCCTCTCCAAGCCCCTCTCGACCCCTTCCCTCTTTGCCTCTGCCCTCAAGAAAGAGAGGCTCTATCTGCCTTCTGTCTTGCCACAAACTGTTGTTGAGAGCTCAGAAGCCCACCACTGCTATCTGCTTAGATGAGAAAGGGGGTGAAGGAAAATTGTATATGGAGAAAATGAACATGTCACACTGCTCATTCTGCAGCCCCACAAAGGTAGGATTTTGCTCCTGGACGAGATTCTGAAATTATTTCTCCCAAGCCCCTTATTTTGCAAACCATGAGACAAAGTAATTGAGCTGGTCAGTACAAAAGGCAGGATATAGAGGGAAATTTTTCATGTGGATAAGATCATATTTAAATAGGTCTCAGTAGTTCACACTTTAACAAATTCCAGGAGAAAAAATGCTTTTAAATTAAAAATGAAAACCCTTTTGTCGATTAAACAAACATCCCCACTCTACCTGTCTCATGTGTTTAGATTTAGGTCTGAGGGATTTCTTCAAAGTAGGCTCATTTGTTTCCTAAGGAATGGTCTGTGTTGGCTATAACTTACTCTTTGAGATTGTTTTCCTCAATAATGCTGCCCCAAGGAAGAATCTGTGCCCCGCCGATGGTGCAAGCAGATGCTGAGACATGTCTCTCTGGGGAGTTATTTTCTTGGTGGTTTCACCACCCAGATGCCAGCATATCTCAGCAATAAGATCAACATTATAAACCCACCCCCTGTCCTAGCTTGACATTTAATATCTGAATATTCTTTAATTAATCACATTTGATTCACTTACAAGTTCAGTGAACTGAGTAGAAAGGTGGACTTACTTGCTGCTGAGAGTGGCGGTCAGCATACAAGTCCTTGGGCGTGCACTTCCTCTGAGGAAGAATCTAAGGTGGGGGACACCACAGAGCTGAGAGATCTTGTGAATATCATTAAACACATCAAGATGAACCTTGTCCACTGTCTTGAGAAGTGGGAAGGATTCTATGACAGGGCTTCCGAAGCCAAGGGAAGAAGGAGAGAGGTAATGGATGGCACTAAGAATAGTTTCATTGCCCCTTCTCCACACTGGACAGTGAGAACCAGGGCAAAGTCCAGGCAAGGAACTTAAAAAGAAATTTTTTTTTCTTTATTGATTTTAGAGACAGGAAGGGAGAAGGAGATATAGAAACATTGATGAGAGAGAACATCGATTGGCCGCCTCCTGCATGCCCTGCAATAGGGATTTGGCCCACAACATGGGCATGTGCCCTGACCAGGAATCAAACCAGCGACCTCTTGGTGCATAGGTCGACGCTGTTGCTATACCCATCTTGCAGACGGGGAAGATAAGCACAAAGGAGTTGGTACTTGCTGAGGTCCCAGAGCAGAGCCGTTCTGGGATCCAGGTCTCTGACTACCCGGGCAGCAGCCTTCCCCACCATGCAGGAGGCCTCCCACCAGGTGCCCGGGCCGCAGCAGGAGACGTTCACCTGCACAGTGCACTCTCCAGTGAGGAGAACATCCAGTGACAAAGTCAGCTGATGACAGACTCAACGTGAATTTGGTACTATTTGGCCTCCTTGGACTTGAGACTTAACTGCATGTGCCAATTTGCTTGGGGCATTGCGAAAGAGTATTTCTCAATTCCACTTAATAACAGTTTAAGTCTTAAAAACACCCCCCAGGAGTTCTTTTTTTAAAAAAAATTCTTACCCGGGGATATGTTTATTGATTTTTAGAGAAAGAGAGAGAAACATCGATCTGTTGCCTCCTGTACACTCCCCGACCGAGGGGACATACCTTAACCTAGGTATGTCTCTGACTGAGAATCGAACCTGCAACCTCTTTGATATACAGGATGACACTCCAACCACCTGGCCACCTGGCCAGGGCCTCAGGAATTCTTTCAATGACTCCCGACATCAGTGTAAGAGATGTCCAGAAGAATGGAGGGAAGATGAACATTTGTGCAGAGAATGGGGAAAGCATGTGCCTGGCGTGCGTAAGGACACTGTGGCCGTCTGTATAAAAGTGAACAGAGAAGTATTGGAACGCGCATTTATAGACCCGTCCTGTCATTCATTCATTTACTGATTCAACAATTCTTTACCAAGCACCTGTGATGTGCTCAATACTTGAGAGACAGCAGAGCATGGCGATCAAGAGCATGGACTCAAGCCAGGCTGCTTGGACTAGAAACCCGGCTTTGCATTTTATTATCTGAATGACCTTGGGCACCCGACTTAGCCCTTTAGTGCCTTAGTTTTCTCATCTGTAAAATGGGGATACCTCTCCCCATTATTCTCAAGTCCCTAAATTATAGTGAGGATTGAATCAGTTAAATATCAAATGAGCTAATAGATGTTTCTGAGGCCAAAACCTTAGGAGCATCTTTCATTTTTCTCTTTCCCTTTCCTCCCTGCCAGCCACACACAACCCAGCAGCAAGTCCTCGGATCTTTATCTCCAAAGTGTGTCTCCCAATCCATCACTTTTTCCAGGTCTAGCACAGCTCGGCTGGGCCTGCGCCTCCCCCTCCCGGACAGCTACGCTGCGCTTTCCTCTCCTTAGCCGCTCTCCACAGTCGTCAGATCAGCTCAGTAAAGCATAGATCATCCCATTGCGCCTTTGAAAACCCTCCCCTTGGCTTCCATTGTAGACAGAAGCAAATCCAGACTTCTTACCGCGTCCTAGGTGAAGAGTTGCCAGGTAAAAACAGGACTCCCGGTTAAACCTGAATTCCAGGAAAACAGAGTAAGTGTTTCTTCTAAGCGTAACCCAAATATTGCATGGAACATATTTACACTACTACAGATTACTCACTGCTCACCTGAAATTGCAATTTAACCGAGCGTCCGGAATGTATTATTATTTGTTTCCAAACCTGTAGCCCTCCTGAGGAGCCTCTGCTCACTGCCCAGCCACAGGCTCTCCTCCACATCCCTTCCTCCTCCTGTCCGAAGGGCTCGTCCTTGCTGTTCCTTCTGCTGCATTTGTCATCCAGGCCTTCCCTCAAATGTCATGCCCTCAGAAAGGCCTTACCTACTACTCGCCCTTCATTTGAAGAGTGGGGGAGGGGATTTTCTTGTTTTTATTTCAGTCAGGTTTACTGAAGTGTAATTGATTGTCTTAGTGAACTCTGGCTGCTACAGCAAGAAAGCATAGCCTGGGTGGCTTATCAACAGAAATGTACTTGTCACAATTCCTCAGGCTGGCAGTCCGAGGTGCCAGCAACTCCGTGTCTGGTGAGGGCCTGCTTCCTCCGCCGGTCTTCTTGCTGTGTCCTCAGGTGATGGAAGGAACGGGGAGCATTCCTGGGCCTCTGGGACAGGGGCGCTAATCCCATCTATGCGGGCTCCACTCTCAGGACTCAGTTACCTCCCAAAGTCCCACCTCCAACAACTACCACTTTGGGAATTCGGTTTTAATGTGTGAATTTTCCGGACGCGCAAACATTCAGTCATGGCCTTGATATACAGTAAAATTCATCCTGTTCCGTGTACAGTTCTATGGGCTTTAACAAATGCATACAGCCGTGTAACCGTCACCACAATCAAGGCACGGACCAGTTTCTTCAGCCCCTGTGAAGTCAACCTTCGCCCCTACTCTCAACCTGCCAGCCACTTCGCCTGCTTGTCCCTCCAGCTTTGCCTTTTCAGGAATGTCACCAGAATGACCGTTCAGGATAGAGCCTCTTGAACCTGCTTCTCGCATTTAGCATCGTGCACGCGAGGTTCGGCCGTGCCGTGGCTTCTACGGCACTTAGTTCCTTTTTATGCTGAGGACTCTTCGCTGGGTGGCTATACCACTGCTTGTTTATCTGTTCAACAGATGGATAAAATTTGGGGTTATTTCCAATTTTATGAATAAAGCAAATGAATACAATATATATGTGTTTGCATATAGGTTTTTGTGTGAGTCCCAGTTTTTGTTTTCCTAAGTACCTAAGAGCAGAATTGCTGGTTCAGAAAGTTAGTGTATGTTTTTTGTTTTTTGTTTTTTTATCCTCACCCGAGGACATTTTTCCATTTTTTACTCAGATAGAGCAGGAAGGAGAGAGAGGAAGAGAGAGAAACATTGATGTGAAGGGACACATCGAGTGGCCTCCACCCACATGACCCAACCAGGGCCGGGGACAAACTGCAACCGAGGTACGTGCCCTTAGCGGGAACCGAACCCGGGTCTCTGTGGACCGCAGGCTGACGCTCTAACCGCTAAGCCAAACCGGCCAGGGCAAGTTAGTGTATGTTTAATTGCATAAGAAACTGTCAAAATATTTTCCAGATTGTGCCATTTTGCATCCCATCAGCACTGTGTGTGAGTTCGTCATTCTATATTCTCATCAGCCATCTTCTCAGTTTTTAAAAAGGCATTTTAACACCCGTGTTATAGAATCTCATTGAGGTTTTCATTTTATTTCCTTGATAACTATTGGTTATCTTTCCTTCTGAGCATCTTTTCTTGTGCTTATTCACCATCTGCACATCTTTGATGTACTGTCTGTTCAAATTATTTGTCCATATAAAAATGGGTCACTTTTTTTTGGTGTGTGTGTGATGGGTTTTGAGAGGTCTTTCTATATTCTGAATACAAGTTTTTATCAGAGGTGGATGTTGTGAGTACTTTGTCCCTGTCTGTGGCTTGTTTTTCATTTTCTTATCGGCCGACCACCGAATCTTTGGTAACTTCTTCCCTTTAACTTTCAACTGCAGGACGATTTTACTATGTCCACACCACATACCACTATCTGAAATGATCTTGCCCATTACGGGGCGCTGCTCACTAGAATGCAAGTGCCACAGGGACAGGGAACTGGCCCGAGTCACCGCTGTATGTACCGGTCTCGGATCTGTGCCTGACACGTGAGGCACACAGCACACACTTGTTAAATGAGTAGCAGTTGCACCCAGCAATGCTTCCTGCGCGCCTACGAGGCTCCAGGCACCCTGCTAATGACTTCTCATGATTGATGTCACTCACACCTCAAAATAATGCGAACAGTACGTTCTATTATTGTCTACATTTAATAAGGATGTGCTAAAAATAATAATAAAGGATGTGCTGATTTTTAAGCTATCTAAGCTCCAAGTCTTCTCTACTCTGCTGTGGTGAGGAGGCTGGGCTGCAAGTCCCACCACTGTTTGGCCAGCAGCTTTTTATCAGGTTCACCAGTAGGGGGCACTAGAGGAAGATGGGAAGAAGGAGGAGGGAGAAGGCCTTGTTCCTGTTGGTTTTGATTGCTGTTGCTGTTGCCTTGCACAGATCTCTAGCAACGACTTTCAACTTGGCAGAGCCCATTGGTTCCAGCAGCAGGAGCTGGTTCTAGGTTGCGGTTTTTTCCACAGCCAGAACCAGGTGTGTCAAACTCTCTCAGAGACACCTGCACCAGCAGTGCCCCCTCCTCAAAAGACTAGTTCCAGTGATGTGGGGCTCCTCCCCCAGCCTCTTATGTTCCCTCCCTTCCCTGTTCTCCCCTCCCCTCTCTTTCTTAGCTCTTTCCTCTAAACCTCCTCCGCCTCCCAACACTTGGGGAGGTAGCAAGCTCCCAGCCTAGTGTCCCCTTCGGCCGTTCTGTTTTCTTACACATGGTTAATAATGTTTGCTGTTAAATTCTTTCTGATAAAACCACTGGGATCTTGACTGATGCTGAAAACTGAGCACAGACAATTTACAGCATCAGACTGACAGCCAACCAGGAGTAAGATGCTTACACATGAGCTTCAATAAGAGGAAGACAGTGAGAAATGCCTCTGGAGAGGGATATTGTATAATTTTGGCAACTCCTACATGAAGCTGATGAGGGACAATTCTTAGAAAAGTGATGTTGGATAGACAATCCAATAAATCTTCTTTTCCCCATTGTTTCAAATCCAACCTGAGTCCTGTTTCTTCCATGCAACCTGCTGTGGCAGACCCTCTGATGCTCCCTGTATCACACAGGTCCTTACTCCTAGCCAGGGTTCCATGAAGGACGATGGGAAAGCCAGAACCCTACTCAAAGTGCTCCCCTGGGTCGGGGGCACAGAGGGTGTGTACTTAAGACCTAACTCTGGCCAATGAACTAAAAGAAGAAATTTCTAGAGGAGATGTCTTGCTAAAAGTCTGTTCAGAGATGCGAAGACTGCTCCTCATTAGAAGCCTCTTCCTTTTCTTGGCTGCCCTGGGTCCCTCCTGCTTCCTGATCTTGAATATGGCTGGGATGCTCGGAGCTGTTGCTGCCGCACTGGACAGTATGCGATCTGCCCGGAGGTGGAGGTGTGCTGGGGAGGACAGAGAGCTGGTGTCCTTACTGACACTGTTGAGATGCTGAATCAGCTTAGGACTAGCTCGCTTCAGACTTCTTGCTAAGAAATTAAGCCTTATGGTGTGAGTCACTGTTCCGTGTTCTGTTTCTACCACGTTTTGTCTAGTACGTCTCCGAGCCCCAGCCGGCAGTAACGCATCTCTCCTCTTGAATCATTAATCCTTCTTCTGAATTTCCCCATAATTGAGTTATAGGGTTTGGCTATCTTTCATATATTAAAAAATTTTTTAAATTCATCTTTTTTTCTTTACTAGATATGTGATCATTCTACACACATGTTTCTGCTACTTGATTTTTTTCGTGTAATGTGTTTTAAGATATTTTTAGTTCTCTATATAGATTTACCTTATCTGCATAGCCTTTGATAGTATAGATTTATCAGAATTTATTGATATATTCCATTATTAGTGAACATTTGTGTTGTGTCCAGTTTCTGCACATTACATAAAATCTCACAATTAGCGCAATGCCTGTTTCTTTCTACCGCTGTGCAAATAGTTCTCCGGGGCAGACACTGAGATGTGGACCACCTGGGTAGATGGACAGACACCTTCACATATTGTCTCAGATGTGAACAACAGCAGAAAGGGGTCTTTCGACTGGTCAGAACAGCGTGCTCCCTGGTTGGCTACCCCGCCCCGTCTCCCGTCTGAGGGACGGTGGGTAGATGAGCGGGAAGGGCACAGGTTTCACAGGCCACCAAATGGCTCTGGCACAATCCGGCTGTGTGACCAAGGGAATGGTACTGGGCTTCTTTGAGCTTTTGTTTCCTTATTTATGGAACTGGGTGAGAAAACTTCTAGGACACTGAGGTAGCAGATACAGCTTAACCAACTTCTTCCCCTACAACTTCTCCCTCCCTCCCTCCTGTCACAATATTCTTCAATCGTCAGAGGTCTCTGGGAAACTTACTGTGTTGATACCTGCACAAGGACTGGTGCAGTGAGTTTGAAATAACGAAGAGCACTGATCTTCTGCGGAGAATCTCACCCTCTGCGACTGTTGGCTTCTACTCATGGGGGGATGTGTTAAATTTATCTCTGACCGAGGCCAGCATTCCGAGCAAATCTTACCCAGTATACGTCCCCTCTTAACCACTGAACAGATAAATCGAATCTCCTTCAATGATAGCAGTTCCAGGATGAGACTCTTTTGGGGACCAGGGCGTTTCCAGAATATAATAAAAACAAAACCAGTCTCTGGTTGCCTTTGTGATGATATGAAAGTTGAGGTGTTATCACTTCAATCTAGGGATGCAAACTTCTCAATACAACAGAAGAACATTTCTGACATCAGCACTGAGAAGGCGGTGGAGATGAAGTTCTAAGGAACCCTTTGCAATGCCAAGGAGGAAGGAGGGTGGTGGCAACACCACCCCGTGGCAGAGAGTAGGTTCAGGGATCAAACGAAGGGCTCTGCGGAAGAAAAGCACAGAGTCCTTCAGAAATGCAAGAGGAGAATAATCTCAGTGTCGGCGGCACGCTGAGATCAAGTAGAAAGGTCTGGGTAAAACGATGACTTTATCGCTCTTACAACTTCATGGAAAATGCAACCGGTCCACAGAAGCATATCCAGGCCAATGAAATACACGGATTCTTCATGAAAACACCCTGATAGTAAGAAAAGTTCAACAACATTTCAACTAGGTAAAGAATGCTTGGGTAAAGGATGAAAAGTTTAGCATCTTATGGAAAACTCCATGCTGGCATTTTAATAACCTGCATATTAAAAATCATTACCTCCCTCCAAAATAAAGTTTTTTTTAAGCATAGATTTTAAAAGAAACCAAGGGTAGGAAAATTTTTCTTAAAAACAAACAAGCAAACCACATTATAGTGTAAACTGGAATTGAGCTTACAATTTGAGAAACAACTAAATTCCATTAAACAGTTATTTTATTGAATACTTATAATAATAACTATGTTATCATGATACATAGAGTACAAACATGTAATTTATATCACAGACACCTAATATATAATAAAGTATATAATTATACCATCTATGTATATATAATACATAATATGAACATAACAGGGAGTAATATAATGGAATATTGCTGTACTCGTAATAGCTAATACTTAGAAATGCTTTCTCTATGCCAGGCCCTGTTTTCAGCATTAAAACCGGTAAGTGTTCATAAGTTTACAGGAGGAAACCAAGACTTAGAAAGGTTGTGAACTTGTCTAAGGTCATGTAGTTAGTAAAGGGAAAAGCTGGCTTTATTTTTTAATACTCATCTGAGTGTATGTTTTTATTTATTTTTACAGAGAGAGGAAGGGGGGAGGAGAGAGAGAGAAAAACATCGATTGGTTGCCTCCGCTATGCACCCCAACTGGAGAGCAAACCTGAAACCTGGGGATGTGCCCTAGGGAATTGAACCCACAACCCTCTGGTGCACAGGACTATGCTTCAAGCAACTGAGCCACCTGGCCAGGGAAGAAGCTTGCATTTTAACCAAGGTGATGTGAATACACATTTTTAACTGTTAAATTTTAAGTTGAGGCTCTGTGCTGGGCATTATGACACATGCCACACATTAAGCTAACCCATCCTGAAAGATGTTACTGTCTCACTGGGGAGGCACACGTAGACCCAAACAACCCCAGTTCTAGGCTGGACAGATAATGTGCCAAGCAGAAATTCCGGTGGCAAGCAACAGAAACTAACTCTGATTTAGGCAGCAAGGATGTTGATAACATCACAGAATCACTGGAAAGACTGATAACTAGCGTTCAAAAGTGGGATAGCCTAAGTGAGACTATCTGAAAGCGAGATACTCATCACAGAATCTTCCCTTAACCAGATATAACAACATCTAATTTTGAAAGAAGCAAAGAGCTGAAAATGTGAGGAAAGTCTTAGTTTGTTAGATACCTAGTAGCCAGTGTTTAACTTCACTGAATATAGTTTTAAAGTTTCTTAACTGTAGTGTGATTGAGAATAAAAAGGAATTACAAGGGTCTGGCTGAATCTCACTTGAGGTTGTTAGGAGGATAACTGGGATGCTGTGTTATTATCATGGACTGTCAGAGCGCTCTGGGTTTTGGGAAACATGTAAATCACAGGATAGGTGAAGGACGGTCATAGTCTTCTGAAACTGTGAGTCTCCCCGACTTTACCAAATATCTAGCAAATGCCTCCTAATATTGATAATGACAAGTCATAGAACAAATCTGTGATCTTTGTGGAAAATAATTTTTTCTTTACAGAGATTATTCGTCACCGGGACATAGGCACATAGGATTAACACTGGCTCATGAAACGCTGGAAGATGCCCCAGGCAGACTGCCATGTAGGGTAAACGATTCTCTTCCCAGCTGTGCGTCTCTGCCACCCTGGCCGTCATACATATTTTATGGACCTGCCAACAGCACCTTTCTCCTTTTTCAAAGAGTGTAAAGATTAAATTCACTTCTCAGTTTTTTTGAGCACACACAGATGGCTTATCTGCTCTGCGGGTTTGATTGTGTTTTCAAGTCTCTACTTGTAACCTCTCAGAACCTATCTAAAAGTAATCACCAAGCTGCAAATCCAGATTTTCAGATCAGAAAATATTCTCTGATTTATGAGCTGTGCACGTTGGATGTAACTGGCAAAGCCTCGTCGCTCATCACAGGCTCGTCTCTCTTCCCCTCCCTGTGCATGGCTCCATTTAAGATGAGATTAGCCTCATTAACCTTGGCAGCCAGGAGCTGACACTGGCCTTGGGCCCCTTAGACCAGCCAATGCTTGGCTATATTAGTTGACCTGACATTCTTTTGAATATAAAACTGTGGCCTGAATTGATTTGGGTGAAATTCCATTTTGGGCAAATACCTGGATTCATTCCACTGATTGGATCTATGTAGACAATTGTCTGTCTTCTGAGATTATTCTTCAAATCAGGGTAGTTCCAAATCCAAAATGAAAAATGAGATGTGGTTTACACACTACACATTTAAAAGGCCTTACTACTTCTCCTACCTGTAGATCCCTAATCAGAATAATTGAGTTTTTACTGTCCCCTTCTCTTCTGCTTGACTTTACATACTGTTTCAAAGTTTCCAAATCAACAACATAAGCAACTCAACTTAGAACAACTTCCTGCTCCTGATAGGAAGAGAAAACAATCGCCTTGCTTCTCCAGCAATAGTAGGAGGAGATGGCTCTCCAAAGGAAAGAAAATCTTCTGGGTACATTTCCCTGGCTTGAGGAAGAACAGATTTAGAACACAGGTCTTCTGACGTTGACTCTATTGCATATGCTAGAGTTGAAAATCCAACTGTCTCCAGCAGGCAGATGGGTAATATAAAAAGTCAGGCAGAGAACATTTGCCTTATAATGGCACCTATGGCCAAAACAGCCCCTGCTCACCAGATAGTCTGTGTGCTCCCTTATATTTCTCAGGTCTCTTACAGTTAGGTCAGGACCATGTGACTGGTTCTGGCCAACAGGCTATGCAGGAAAGCTGTTGTATCATTTTTAGGTCGAGGTTGTTAAAGCTGGTGGCCCACCTCTGTTTCCTCTTCCTCAGCTGTGGTGACTTTGGAGGTCACATCTTCCGTCTGAGAGAGACATGGCTCCTGATCTATGCTGACAGCATGCAAAGTAGACAGACATTTTTATTGTTGGGCCACTGAGATTTTTTAAGTTTTGCCCAGAGTGGCAGCTGATGTTAATTACCCGAATAAACACCTGAAGTTATATATTTAAACACAGACATACTTTGATTATTAAATATATAGACATGTTCCTCATTATCCCAATGAAATAGGCTTTTTAGAAAAAAACTAATTTTCGTAAACCATATATTAGATAAGAGGTTAATATCCTAAATACATAAAGAACTCATGCAGCTCAATAACAACAACAAAAAGCCCAAAAAGTCAAATTAAAAAATGGGCAAGAAACTAAATAGGCATTTTTCTAAAGACATCCAAATGGCCAAGAGGTACATGAAAAGATGCTCAACATCATTAATCATCAGGGAAATATAAATCAAAACCACAATGAAGTATTACCTCACACCCATTATAATGGCTGTCTTCAAGAGGACAGGCGATAACAATGTTAGCAAGGATGTGAAGGAAAGGGAACACTAGTGCACTGTTGGTGAGAATGTGAATTAGTACCGCCACTATGAAAAACAGTATGAAGGGTCCTCAAAGAATTAAAAATAGAATGACCTTATGATCTAGCAATTCCACTTCTGGTATATCTCCAAGGTAAATGAAACAGGATCTCAGAGAGATATTGGCACTTTCGTGTTCATTACAGTATTGTTCTCAACACCCAAGATATGAAAATAACAGAAGTGTCTGTCAATGGATAAATGGATGAAGAAGATGTGGTGCATATAGTCAATGAAATATTGTTCAGCCATGAGAAAGAAGGAAATCCTGCCATTTGCAACAACATGGGTGGCCCTTGTAGGCATTATGCTAAGTTAGATAAGACAGAGAAAGATAAATATTGTTTGATTTTATTTATATGTGGAATCTAAAAAAGTTAAACTCACTGTTACAATTAAGATGGCAGGTAAACGTTGTGCTTGCTTCCTTCTATGATCACCTGAAAATTACAACTAAATTATAGAAAAATAACCTGGAGAACCATCCAAAGACTAGTTGAATTAAAGTTCTGTACTTAAGGATATAAAAAAGAAACCATGTCAAGACTAGTAGGAAGGAGTGGGACTTATTCCTGGGATGAAATCTTGGTTCAATATCCACAAATCAATTAGTGCAATACACCACATAAACAAAATAAAGGATAAAAATCATATGATCAAATTTATAAATGCACGAAAGCATCCATTTATGATAAAAACTTTCAGCAAAGTGGGCATAGAAGGAACATACCTCAACATAATAAAGGCCATATATGACAAACAACAGCTAACATTATATTCAATGGAGAAAAGCTAAAAGCACTTTTCTTAAGGTCAGGAACAAGACAAGCATGTTCACTGTCACCACTCTTATTAAACATAGCCTTAGAAATCCTAGGCAAATCAATCCAATAAGAAAAACAAATGAAAAGCATCCACATTGGAAAGGAAGAAGTAAAACTGTCATTATTTGCAGATGACATGATACTATATAAAGGGAACCCTAAAGATTCCACAAAAAAAACTATTAGAACTGATAAATGAATTCAATAAAGTAGCAGGATACAAAATTAATATTCAGAAATTGATTGCATTTTACATACCTATAATGAACTATCAGAAAGAGAAATTAAGAAAACAATCCCATTTATAATCGCATCCAAAATAATACCTAAGAATAAACTTAATTAGGAAGGTAAAAGACTTGTATTTGGAAAGTAATATCATTGAAAAAAGAAATTAAAGATACAAATAAATGTAAGTATGTACCATGCTCATGGATAGAAAGAATTAACATTGAAATTATCTATATGCCCAAAGCAATCTATAGGTTCAATGCAATTTCTATCAAAACACCAATGGCATTTTTCACAGAACTTGAACAAATAATCCTGAAACTTATATGGAACCAAAAACTCCCTGAATAGATAAAGCAATCTTGTGAAAGAAGAATCAAGTTAAAGGTATCATGCTACTTGATATCAAATTATAGTGCAAGGCTATAGTAATCAAAACAGCATGGTACTGGCATAATAACAGACACAAAAATCATTGGAACAGAATAGAGAATCCAGAAATAAACTGATGCCTATATGGTCAAATTAATTCATGACAAAGAAGGCAAAAACTATACAATGGGCTAAAGACAGTTTCTTCAATAAATGATGTTGGGAAAACTGGACAGATACATGCAAAAAAAAAAAAAAAAAAAAAAAAGAAACTAGACTTACACCGTATACAAGAATTAACTCAAAATGAATTAAATACTTAAATGCAAGACCTGAAACCATAAAACTCCTACAAGAAAAATAGGCAGTAAACTCTCTAACATTGCTCTTAGTAATATTATTTTCTGATATAACTCCTTGGGCAATGGAAACAAAAGGAAAAAATCAACAAATGGGACTACCTACAATTAAAATATTTTTGCACAGCAAAGGAAACCACCAATAAAATGCAAAGACAACCTATTAACGGTGAGAAGATATTCTTCAATAATACATCTAATTAGGAATTAATATCCAGAATTTATGAAGAACTCACACAACTTAATACTAAAAACAAAAACAAAAAAACAATACAATTAGAAAATGGGCAGAGGACCTGAATAGACATTTCTCTAAAGAGGACATACAGATGGCCAACAGACATATGAAAAGATGCTCAATACCACCAATAATCAGAGAATGCCAATTAAAACCACAATGATATATCTCTTCACACTCGTCAGAATAGCTATCATCAATAAATCAACATACAAGTGTTGGTGAGGATGTGGAGGGAAGGGAACCCTCACGCTTGTTGGTGGGATTGCAAATTGGTGCAGCCACTTTGGAAAACAGTATGGAGGTTCCTCAAAAAATTAAAAATAGAACTATTTTATGACCCAGCAATTCCATTTCTGGGTATTTATCTGAAGAAACTCAAAACATGAATTCAATGGAGTTATTTACAATAGTCAAGATATGGGAGCAACCTAAGTGCTCATTAATAGAGGAGTGGATAAAGAAGTGATGCATATATATATAATGGAATATTACTCGGCCATAAAAATGAATGGCATTTTACCATTTGCATCTGCATGGTAGACCTAAAGGGTATTATGTTAAGTAAAATAATTCATGCAGAGAAAGACAAATCCCTTTTGATTTCACTTATATGGAACAAAAGAAATGAACAAATAAAACAGAAACAGACTCATAGATACAGAGAACAGACTGATGGTTGCCAGAGGAGAGGGTGGTTGAGGGGTTAGGTGAAAAGGTTAAGAAGTACAAATTAGTAATTACAAAACAGTCACAGGGATATAAATTAAAGCACAGGGAATATAGTCAATAATATTTTTAATAACTATGTACGGTGCTAGGTGGGTATTAGACTTATCAGGGGAATCAGTTTGAAAATTATATAAATGTCTGACCTTTATGCTGTACTCCTGAAACTAATATAAAATAATGATGAATGTCAACTGTAATTGACAAATGAAAAAATAAAATAAATTAAAATGTTGAACTCGTAAAAACAGTGGAATGGTGGGCACTAGGGGCTGGGGGTGGGGGAATTGGGGAGATGTTGTTTAATAGCACAAACTTATAACATATAGGTAAAGAAGTTCTGGAGCTATAATGTGCAGCACAATGATTATAGCCAATAATACTGTATTATAAACTTCCAAGTTGCCAAGAGACAGGATCTTAAATGCTCTCACCACACAAAGGAAATGATAATTATTGTGATGTGATAGAGGTGTTAGCTGATGCTACGGTGATGATCATATTGCAATATATACAGCTGTTTGTATGAAAAATAATACAATAATTAATAAGTAATAATACAAGAGTAAACTCTTTCACATATTCACAACTATAAACCTGCTTTGCCCCACCCTGTACATGTCAAATCAACACATTGTATATATTAAACTTATACAATATTTATTATATATTATATGTTAATTAAATTTCAATTAAAAAAATTCACAAAACTAATAGTGATAGCAGATAGCATTCATTTTGTTACCACAACATTGCTTATTATCGGCATCTTTCCAGTGAGGACACAGAGGTGCCGAGAAGCGAACTCGCACATGCCACACAGCAAGCTGGGGAAGGGTTGGCGGACTTGACAAACAGCAATACATGGGACATGTTATACTAAAAGCTATTCCATGTTTATCTGAAATAGAGATTCAATTGGGTTTCCTGTATTTTATCTGGCATCCCTACGGAAGAGGGGCCACAAGAATCTGAACCCAGATAGTCTGGCTCCCAAGTCCAGAAGCTTAATCATAAGCTACTCTGCTTCTCAGGTTATTTTCAATTGTTTTATTTAAAATGTGGGTAAAAGAGATACTTCATTTTTCTCTCAGCTGTTTTTGACAGTGAACAGACCTGAGTGGAGTAAGTAGCATGAGAGACGGTCAGTGTGCTGAGCCACACGTCAGACATGCGCAAGGAGCAGTGGGGACCCTGGTTAGTTTGAGGCCTGTGTTCCACGTAAAGAGGGTGGGTTTCACTGCACACTCCTGGGCCATAGGGGAAGACGAAATACTGCCGTTTGAGGTGACATGGATGGACATGGAGACTATCATGCTAAGTGAAATAAATCAGAGAAAGGGTTGAGAATCATATGGTTTCACTCATATGTGGGATATAAAACTGAAAGTAACAAATGAACAAATAAGAAAAACAAACAAACAAAAACTCATAGACACAGATCACACTTAGCAGAGGGAAGAAGGATGGGGGAGAGTAAAGGGCAAAGGGGTCAAACACAGGGTGACAGATGATTTGACTTTGGGAGGTGGGCACACAATGCAATATACAGATGATGCATTACAGACTTGTACCCTTAAAACCTATATAATTCTATTAACCAATGTCACCCCAAGAAATTTAATTTAAAAACTAAAATATAGCGCAGATTGTTACCATAAGGGAATGCAGGCTTCTTCTAAAAGTAAAAAGAAATTCAGATTTTTTTTTGTAAAATGTTTTCACTTTAAGATGTTGGTAACTCAGTTAAAAGAAACATACTCCTGCTTGCGTCTACAGAGCTCAAGCCATGGAGAACAGATCTGCAGTCTGGGCTCAACCTGTGGGTCACCAGGTGTGACCTCTGCATCCTGGTGGAGAATCTTCCCAAGCCGTTGGTACATTGGTCTTCAGGGTGCTGGGAAGCCTCACCTTCCACAGCCTCCTTCCTATGGAGGGGTTAGTTTTAGGAATAAACTATAAAACGTGAAACCACTGTTAGGTATATATTTAGTTGAGCTCAATGGCTAGTTGTTGAACATTTGCTGGGACAAGGTGTTGTGTGAAGCACTAGGTGCTGCAGGCACCAGCGGGTTACACTCCCTCGTCCCTTCTGCTCGTGCGTAATAACCAGACACAGAAGTAGAACTGCAGGGCAAACTGGGGTGAGCCTCCAAGGGAGGGCAGACCTAGCACGAGGTGCATCGGACAAAGGAGAGGAATTTGGCTGAGTCAACTGGGAAAGATTTCATTCAAGACCTTGCTGGGCAGGACTTCAGTAAACTCTGGAAAGAGACTTAAAGAGAAAGGGAACAGCAAAAACGAGGTCACAGACGTGAGGAAGGTTTCAGTTGCTGGAGTAGAAAATGCTCTTAGAAGCTGGAGTGAGATCGGGTTGGAAAACTAGGTCGAGACTAGAATGAAAATAGCACATTCTCATGACGTGTCCTCTATCAGGTCTCTTGCGCCTTGTCATCTGAAACCCTCACTGACAGTTTCTGCGTTTGCCCACAGGCGTACCATCTACTCTGCACCTGGGAAAACCGAGTCAGGGAGGCTGGCTCGTTTTCTCACAGGTAACAAATCAGACACAAAGGTAAGATCAGTGCACAGATGATTTCTGTTGGTGGCTGGCAAACTTCCTGTCATGGGCCCAGCAGCAAACCCTTTATTTTAAGCTTTGGGGGTCACACTTTCTGTCCCAATGGCTCAGCTCTGCCATCGCGGGGTGAAAGCAGCTATAAACCATATATGAACAAATGGGTGCGGCTGTATTACAGTAAAACGTAACTTACAGAAACGGGCAGCACACTAGATTTGGCCATGGCTGTAGTTTATTGACACCAGGTTTAATTTTTTTCTTGATATTATTTCATAGGTACTTTGGGAATCTGCCTGCTTTGTTCACTGCGGTATTGCTTGTGCCTAGAACAGTGTCTGAAATAACAAGGGCTTGATGTTTGCTGACTGAAGAAAGACACGTTCCCTGGAAATTAATATACACATCAACCACCTGATTTAATACATTTGGGCTGGAAATGATCTTTTCTACTACCTTCCCCCTTAGCAATATTCAATTGCATCAAGTCCTATCACCACCACCATCATTTCTTGCCTTAACTATTTCAGCAGACTGTTAGTCTCCACACATCCACTCCGTCATCATCTAATTCAGCCTCAGCGTGGAAGCCCAATCTGAACAGCAGGCACACCCTGCTCATACTCAGTGAATCCCACCTTATTTGGAATAAAAGCTAACCTGGAGAGTTCACTCATAATCCAGAGGACCCTGATTACTCTCTAATGTCATCTGTAACATCCTCTGTGCTCTTTTCACTCCAGTTATGGTGCTTTCTTTTCAGATGACATGAGGCTCTTTTCTGCCACAGGGCCTTTGCACAGACTGTTTTCTCTTCTCCATTTCTCTTATCTCCATTTATATAGTTCAAAGCTCTTCCAGCGTTCAAAGCTCAGCTTCCTGGCTCTCTGAACTATGTCAGATACCCTGCCTGCTCTCTCACAACAACATAACAGTCCTTATTATATTTGTAATTAAGGAATGAATTCAATGCCTGTCTTCTTGCTGCTTTTGTTCATCATGGGTATCCTCAGACCCAGCACAATGTCTTCCAGGTAATAGGTGTTACTAAGTAGTTGTTGAATGAAGGCATAACATCACAGAATCAGTTTTTGGAAAGTATCCTAACAGTTTATCTAGTTGAATCTTTCACCGAATGCAACACTCTCAACAATTTAAGTGGATTAAAAAGGTGCTGAGCCTGTTCCTTGGCTTCTGCAATCTACTGTATTTGATTTATTTGCTGCACTCTAATAGCTACCTTTGTGGAGGGCCAGTCACAGTGCTCAGAAGGGTTAAGGCTTAGTGCCGCTGTGGGTGTCTCTCCCGTGGTGGGCAATTTCGCCCCTCCATTTCCACTTTACATAATTTTCCAGTTTTTCTATAGTTATCAGATATGACTCTTATGATGAGTAAAAGTCTAATAAAGTTATCTTAAATTTATATATTGGCCTTTCCTTCCAAACTTAGTGATGCTTATTAAAAATTAATTATTTAATGTCTAGTTATCAAATATTTCAAGCATAAAAAACAGAATGAAAAATAAAACTATTCACAGCTCAAGCCTGGTGCTTTAAAAATATCGGGGCTTGTCAACAAACAACAAGTGCTGGTGAGGATGTGGAGAAAAGAGGACACTTGTGCACTGTTGGTAGGACTACAGAATGGTACAGCCACTGTGGAAACAGTATGGATTTTCCTCAAAAAATTAAAAATAGAATTGGCTTCGTATTCAATGATCTCACTTCTAGGAATATATCCTAAGAATCCCAAAACACCAATCAGAAAGAATATATGTACCCCTATGTTCATAGCAGTTTTATTTACAATCTCTAAGATCTGGAAACAGCCCAAGTGCCCATCAGTAGACGAGTGGATACAAAAGCTGTGGTACATTTACACAATGGAGTACTATGTGGCTATAAGAAAGAAGGAACCCTTACCTTTTCAACAGCATGGATTGACCTGGAGAGTATTATGCTAAGTGAGATAGGGCAGTCAGAGAAAGACAAAGATCACATGATCTCACTTATTTGTGGAATCTAATGAACAAAACAAACTGATGAACAAAATAGAACCAGAGGCCTGGATTCATGGAACAGACTGACAGCTGTCAGAGGGGAGGGATGGGGGATAGGATAAAAGAAGGTGAAGGAATTAGCCAAAGAACATGTATGTATACCCCACAGACACAGACATCAGTGTGGTGATGGTCAGAGGGAAGGGGTGTGGAGGCTGGGTGGAGGTGGGCAAAGAGGGGAAATGGGGATCTGTAATAGTGTCAATGATAAAAATAAAGTCAAAAAAATATTGGGGTTTTTGTTTACCCTTAAGTAATAAAGGAGCAGAAGTTATATTGAATTCCATTTTGCAGATGGATTAATTAGCAGAGTTTAGATGACACTTCCGTGGTGAGATAGGGAAGGAACTGGGATTATATTGCACACAATTCAAGTGTCCGCAGACGTCTCAGATTCCCTGATATGCAAGAGGAGCTCTAAGTTCCTGTTTACAACATCACTGAAAGTGGTGGAAATTAGTCTTCCTGAGAGCATGACATACAGTGGCCTGGAATGGAGGGCAATCTTTTCTCTTGAGACATCATCCGACACATTGCCCTCTGGGAGAAGGCCGGGCACCTGCAGCTGGCAAATGAAACCTGGACCAAGCAAAGTGCGTGGCTTTTTCTGGACACTCACGTCAAACCTGCGTTTCAGGAAGGTGACCCGTGTGCCAGTTAGATTTTTGCTGCATTTAGTTGTATATAAAACAACCCGAGCTTTTAAATTTCAGATATCAATCTTATTTTGAACAAACTAAAGGACAAAGGAAAGGCTCTTCCTTGGTAATCTAGTTTCTCTTTGTGTCATCTTTTGTTCCTTACCTGGACGCCAGGGCTCGTTTCTGAACCGCTAGTCAGGTACCAGGCAAGCCTGTGGGAGGTGCGGCCTCAGGGTGTGCGAGGAAGTGGCTGGTGACTGGCAAGCGCAGCTATTTCAAAGCCTACAATTTCCCCTCGCTGGGGATGTGTTAACTCTAGCTAAACACACCAGTGACACCTATTGGAAAAATATAATTTAATACAAATAAAGTTACAGGCTTAAAGTCTGCATTATTGGAAAATGTCCCCCTAGATGGTAATTTTCCTGCTGAAGAAAAATGATGTTAAGCCATCTCATGAAGGAAACTTAGGTGAGCTGTAGGTATTTTGTTTTTGGGGAAAAAGGCTTTCATTTTTCAACTTGATAGCAAAGAAAATATTAAATAATAATGAAATACGAGACCAACAAATACCATAATTCAGGAATAGGCTTTTCCACAAGCGGTCACACGGTCCCCCCAGTGAAGGGGGGTTTCCTGCTGCGCAGGCATCACGCTCTTCGCGCGGACTGGAGGCTTGTTCTGAGCTGCTCTGGCAGGGCCCAGACGGCTGGAAAAGAGGCAGATTTCACCACTGGGGACTTTATCTACTTTTTTACGGAAAGAAAAAAGTGCCCCCCTTTTTTTTCTTCCCTCCTACTAATTAACACAAGTTACTTGATTACAAATTATAACATGTCCCTTCTCAGCCTGGACCTCACTTTCCTCTGCCACCAAAGTACCTTTAACACAGTGGCATGAAATCTGCACCACACTTCTGGGGAAATGGTACGAAGAAGGTAGGCAGCACACGGACGATGTGTGTGCATATGATCTGTGCGTGGAAACTGAAGGAACACGGAGAGGGAGCAGGGGAAATGATTCTAGCAAACAGCACAAACATTTTCCTGAAAGAAATAAAAAACAAAACAAAGATCTACTTGTGGAAGTTATGTTTAGGGAGAAGGGTAGGGAGAGAGGATTTTGCTTTTCATTTTATGTTTTTGTTCTTAAAATCTTTTCTACCAATATAGCTACATTATTTTTGTTAATTAAAGAAAAAATGCCCAGTCAAAGCTAATCTATGCTGGGAGATCCCAGGCTCAGACTGGCCCTGGGCGTGGGTCATGCCAAGGAGTGGGGGAGACCTCTGGGAGGCTGACAGTGTTTCAGCACCTGGGCGCTGGTACCAACAACAAAGGCGTGTTCAGTTTGTGAAAATTCATCAAACTGTATATTTCTGATTTGTACACTTCCCTGAATGTGCATTCAGCTGGATGAAATCTTCAGAAATCATGCCCAGAGGAATTCTTGGGAAGTTAGATTATATACTATTTTTCTTTTTGTTCCCTGTGTTAAACAAACAAATGTTTTCAAAATCAATGAAAAGAAATTCAATTTTGATTCTTTTTTCTAACTGTGTTTCAAACACATCTGCTTGCACGTTGTTGCCGTCAGTGGACTCAGGAGAAACTCGGCACTGAAGAGTCTCCGTCACACTGGCAGGTGCTCCCCGCCCCGGGAGGCGCTGTGCAGGCCGCACTCGGGTTCCGGCGGGGACCCCTGCAGGGCTCTGCCCGCGCGCAGGCTGTCCACGGGCAAGGCAGACTTCTGTGTTCCGTAACGGGAGGCCGCTCAGGGACCAGTGGGCACAGTGACCACACTGAATCAGAGAAGCTCTCCCCTCCCAGGCCAGGGAGTTGCAGTTACCTCCTGTCTGCGGGAAGCCACCAGTTCAGATTACCTGGTCACCAGCGAACATGCGATGGGCTTGCAGATACTCGGACAGATACGTTTTCAAAAGACAGTGCCTGCCGTGCCCTTTACTTGGAACTGCCACAGGCTCCCCTGCGCTGGGGAGCACGTGCTCTGGGTCCCTATCAGCTTCTGATAAGTGAGGAACACTGAAGACCCAGCTAGGGTTACCAGGGGGCCGTGCGCTTGACAAACATCGCACCACCGCCCGGTGTCCCTTTGCCTTCGTGCTGTTATCAACTGTGCTAAATGTACAGGTCAGAACTTTAATCTTGTTGCACTCAGATGGCAGATAAGTTTGTGTGAAACTAGCAAGGGCTTTTTCTATCAGCCCAAAGAAAGGAGTATCAGGGGCTAAATACCTTGCTTTTGTAATTTTTCACTCTGTTATCCTTTCCTTTAAAGAAACAACTGATTACATTCTGACATGTGTTCTTACTGATGACAATGGGCTTTCCGAAGTGCACTTATAGATCTACTTATCCTAAAAAGAATAATGACCTATTTCCTGGCCTGATTTCCTAATTTTCTCTGGAAAACTATGTGGGAAATGAACTTTATATTAACGATAAAAAGGAGGGACAGTGGTTACAATAACAATCGTAATGTTAGCACCGTTTGCTGAGCACCTGTCCGTGCCACGTGCTGAAACTCTGCCGACCTGTGCGTGGGGGCTTCTCCTTTCCACCCCACTTCATTCTGCTGCAAGACGGGAAAGGGCCCTGAGACCTTGACACCTGCCCAGGGACACACAGATGGCACGGAAGTAGCAGAGGTGTGATTCTGAGTGCCTTTCTTTCACGTGAGATCCTCATGTACTGTGCTCGCCCTTGCCGCCTTGGAAGATTTGTAGCTAAACAGTTTGGAGCTAACAATGGGCTTATTAAGTGCATACTTGTGGGAAGCATAGGAGCTGACTAATTCACAGCCAACTTTAGGAGGTGGACAGACTAGGAGACAAATTTGTTTAACTCCAGTTGTGGTGGGTCTTTGCGATGGTTATGTTGTTCAAGATTCCCAGGGGCAGAAAGAGACTAAAAAATGAGTTCTGAGAAAATGGAGCCTCCTGGTCTCTCTGTAATGGTGGTGAGCTGATTTTTGTAAATATAGATCTATTGGCTAAGACTAGAGGAGCCAGCTCAGGCCACGTCAGAGATGCTGGGGAGCCACAGGGAGAGGAAACCCTTTCTTCAGGGGTCTGGGAGGTGGTGATATTGGTGGGACTCCACTTTATTTGCTCTGTAAATATCTGATCTAAAAGCACACAGTCCCAGGCCAAACTATCTTCTCCAACGGACGAGATTTATACACACGCCAGAACCAGATAGATATAATGTAAATAGAGCGTATTAATCTAGAAATGGTGTGTTTTCAGGGTTGTGGTCATTGATAGGGGTTGGCTATCTAAGATGCCAGCAAATGAAAGGGAGGAATGGAAAACAAACACTCATTCCACTTAAACAATTCTTGGGGACTGGGACTTGTGTGTGTACATATTTTACAGCATTTTCATCATCGCTTGGCTTGGCGTTCAACCCAGCGGCGGTACAAACTCTAAGGTCAAGTGGCCGTGTGGGTCCAGAAGTTTCCACAGGACTCTTGATGCCCACAGAAAGCGGACAGTTCTGAACAGCGGATTTCTCAACGCAAAGGTCATATGAAGCGGACTTTACACAGTTTACATAACAAAGAGCAATTCTGTTCACTAAAATGATTAATTCCTGTCGGTACACATCAAACAGCAGTGCCACAGAACATGATTGTCTGGGCTCAGTGCACAGTGCGGTTTCCACAAGCCCCGTTTCCAGCCTCTCCCCCGACAAAGCCTGAGCTGCTCTTTTCCTGAGGGGGTGGTGGTGAGCCGACATTCATTTCCAGAAGAATCCGCGCATGGGGACTGAGTGGGCAGCCGTCCTGAGTGTGAGATCTGTCGCCCTGATTGTGGAGGAACAAGACCACAGCCCTTGGGAGGAGCGGGGCCTTGCAGGGCCTGGGCGGACGAGCAACGCCCCGCCGGACAAAGCCTGGCCTGTCCCCCGAGGGACAATGGGGTATTGAAAAGGCCCACAGCATCACAAGTCTAACTTACTCCTTCCTTTACGACATTGTCAAATTTGAAGGCTCGCAGCTGACAGGCACAGTGAGGAGAACAAGCCTGTTTCATGACCTCCCGACAGGCAGGCGTTTCGAAGGTGCTCTTCGCCTCACATATAATTCTTCTCGAAGACTCACGATTTAGTGGGCCCGTGTTCTGCTTCTTAAACAGCAGTAACAAGAATAGGACAAAGCACTGAAATCACACATGGAAAGGTCTGGATTTGAGTTCTGATCCTGCCAATTATCTGATGATCCTAAACATGACGACTAAACTTTCCTCATTTGTAAAAAATTACTGTCCCCGAGCCTGTTTCTCAGGGCTGTTGTGAAACTCACAACAGTATGTCTGCAAAGGTAATTGATTACAGAGTTTCAGGACTAGAAATGCTCATTATCACTACCATTCTTATATGGACAATGTTTTCCTAGAAGATTTGGGGGAGGAGGGTCGAGCAGTAAGTTAGGATCTTTCTTTTTGTTTTAATCTCCTTGTTAGGCTATGGAATCCCTTTGTGAGGCTTCTTGATCGTTGGGTTAAATTATCTGCTTTAAGGTGACTGCAATAATATCAGTAATAGTACCTCTTAGGATGGTGAGGAGGGGATCATAATCTTTAACCAGATGCTTAACTTATCCTCATTTTCCAAAATGAGTATATTACACACTGATGTGCTTTCTTTTTCTTCCTCTTTGGCCAACTTAGTAAAAGTGAATTGTTAGGATCAGTGTAACTTTCTACACAAAAATGAATTGCAGTGACCTTCCTTAGCATCAAGGACCTAAGACTTCAGATGCCAAAAATACGATTCTAAAACTAAAAGAAAAATGCCACATTAATATCCAAAAGCTGCAGAATGCCGGGATACCTGTGGCCAGGGACACGGCTGCCCAAGCAAAGGGCACATTGGCGGGGTGCAGACTCCATGCATGTTGTAAGCATTCCTGCTACAGAGCCTCATGGGGAGGCGCAGGCACGGCCGGGAGGAGGTGCTAACAGCTATATTCTGCATCAACTGGTTTCTTCCTCTTTCTTCAGCCTGTCCTCTTCCAGAAACAAGTGGAAATACCACACTGCACCCTGAACTTATTTCCAGCAGAAATGCACTCCCTTCACACGAACCATAAATGGGAAAATTAGAGTTTTCCATTTAGGATTTCTAGAATGGATTTTGGCAGATGCCTAGGAATGGTTAAAACGAGGTTCAGTGTCCTTGCTCTACAGAGATGATCTTGGGGAGTTGCCTGGTCAGCATGGGGAGGGGACATGGCTTCTCCGCAGGCATTCAGGCAGACCCCCAGGCGCGGACGCAGCACACTCCGATGTTCAGGAGGGGCCTGGTGTGACATGTGGGATGAGAGGTTAGTTGGGATTTTAAAAGGTGGTAGGCACTTGCGCCCACATTGACCCGGTGTGGGAGGGCTAGCTTCCAACGTGGTAAGTGCTGAGCATGCGAATGGGGGAGTTTTGCTGTAAATGGTCAGCTTTATGACCTGCCCCAGTAACATCCAAGCTATGGTCCGCCTGATACTGCCTGCTGGGGCTTGGTCAGTGTTTCCCCTTGGGGTGATTTCTGGAGCTGCTATCATAGGAAGTGGGGGGGGGGGTAGGGTGCATTGAGCACATATGGTCTGGAGATGACTATTGGAGCCTCCCAAACTGAAGAAGGGGGATGCCTGTTCCAAATAGCACATATGGCCTCCTCGGACTTTTAGTCTTTGGAGGCAACTCTTATACTGGCTCTTTTTAAGTTCTATTGCTTTGAAATTCTTCCACCTCATGAATATCTTTCACTGGTCACCGCTCTGCTTGGGGCGAATGAATGGGAAGTGTCACGTGCTGTCTGCAGCAGGTGGGGTGCCTGCTCAAGAGCTTGACTGTTTCACAAAACCAAGCTCTAACCCCCAAACTCAACTTCTTTATTTCTTTTAATGCAGTCTTACCCATGTATTTTTTTTTTCTTTATTGATTTTAGAGTGAGAGGGAGGGAGAGGGAGAGAGAGAGAGAAACATTGATGAGAGGGAACATTGATTGGCAGCCTCCTGCATGCCCCTCTGGGGATCGGGCCCATAACCTGCGCATGTGCCCTAACCTGGAATCGAACCGGTGATCTCTTGGTGCATGGGTCGATGCTCAATCACTGAGCCACACTGGTCGGGCATTACCCATGTATTTTAAATGGGTCTTGTATGCAGTTTAAAATACTGTGGGTTGTAACTATGCAAAGGGGACCTATCTCATGTTCATTTAACCACAGAAGGAGCTTTCTTTGAAAATGGAATCAATTATCAAATCGATGATTTATGGACCAAGTAAGTACTCCATGTACTTATTCTGTTTGACCTTAAGCTGTGTCTGCCAGTAGTCACAACAGTTGTTCTAAGTGGCACCAAGACCTTAGTAGATGAAAGATAAAGCATGTGTTTGGTCTATGACCTTGATTACAGCATGTTTTGATGTGATAATATGGTTTTACCTTGACTGACATTTGCCACAGATGCTGTTTCAAATTGGAAGAGAATCACTTACACAGGGAACACATCCCATGAGTTGAAGTGGACACACTGGGAACCTAGACTATAACTAGGTTTTTGGAACTCAAACAGTAACAAGTCCCCTGTAACAAACATTAATAGTAAGGCTAATACATATTTACATCTAGCCAAAACACTGCTACGCACCTACTCTGAGTAGGAGAAATCGAAGAACCTTGGTAATCATTGCTTCTTATTCTACACACCACAACTTTGACAAGTTCCAATCAATATTTGTATTCCGTTCATCAAACATTGGAAGTTCTTACAGGGACCACGCAATCACAACTAAGTGTTTGCCCTTCTCCAGGGTTAACACAATGTTTCAGACACAGACTATCAAAGAACGAGGACTGTACAAATGTCTCCCCCTGATAACAGGACGCCGTGGCGACTTTCAAGGCTCCAAGTAGCAGGCAGGTTTCCACGGCCTCCCACTGCCCCTTCCCACGTGGCTGCAGGAGCTTGGGGAGGCTCCAGAGACTGAGACCAAGGTGACTGCCCTGCCCTTCTAGCATGAGTCCTTGAAGGTCCTCTGTGCCAGACTCTTCAATCCCTGCTGCTGACTACCAAAGGTGGTTCTCGTTCCAACTGACTACCGTGGAGCAGCTCACACGGGGAAGAGGGGCTATGCTTGTGCTGATGTAACCCAGGTGAGGTTTTAAGGTGGGCAGCTCAGAGTCTGAGCAGAGGCATGGACTTCAAGGGTGCGTCATGAGCCCCCTGGCCAGCACTGCAGGCCCAGGCGGTTTTCTGGCAGAGTCCTGGCCGTGGGTTGGCAGGTGGTTTCTGGCTGTGTCTGGAACAGGCACCGCGTTCTGGAGGCCAGTGACTCTGGGCTTTGACACTTCCAGAGCAACAGGCTCTTGTCCTGGTGGTGGGCTTTCCAGTGTTGCTATTCCACTCCACGATGGGCCTCCTCGAAACCTGGAGCCCAGGTGAAATTCCGGGGCGAAGGCAGGTTCGCTGATACGGGCTGGGACCCGGTGCTATTGCTTGGGAAAAGACACAGTTGTTCGTCATCCGTTTCCTTATTTGTAAAAGGGCAGATTTAAACAAAGTCTCCTTCATTCCATCTTACTTCCGAATTTCTTTGATTTTATAATCAGAGTCCCCATCTCCCCTCTCAAAGTATTTTCTCTAAAATGCTAATTTCCCCACCTGTGTGGACCTGCCCAGGACACAGAGCAGCAGGCCCTGAAGCCCAAGCGGACTGGCCCTAGGTCCTGTCACCTGTAGTCAATGTCTCTTTTGCAATACACACGACTCAGCCTCTGGGCCTCACTTTCATTCACCAGAACCTCCAGCTCCCCCAGAATCCTCCCCACAAGAGTCCAAGGAGACACTTTCACTGCCGTGCTGTGTGAGTAGCTTTAAGCACTAGTCTCCTGAGCAGGGAGCTCTTGGGAGGCGGCGGCTGCCTTACCTCCTGCCCTGTGAGGAGTCTGGCCAGCTCCTCGGGGACAGGCTCTCTCCCTATTCTCCCACGAGAGCCACACGGAGCCCTCCACACACAAAGGCTGTGCAGGAGCCTGGGTGAGGAGACAGACACCTTTGCTCACTGGTGATGCTCTGCTGGTACCAGGGGCCGCCGAGCAGGGATGCTCAACCACTCGTTCGACCCAACATTTAGTGAGATCACACCCTCGGTGTTCACTCAGAGCCCCTCTCTCTGGGACCTGGACTTGCGCTTGGAGGCTCCTCCAGACACACACCCTCCCTGGAGTCTTCTTGTCCACGGGCGACTTGGTTCTGCCACTTTCCCCTTTACTCTGACAAAAGTCCTCTTGGTCGTAGCTAAAAAGCCCAGATTCCAAGGAAATGTGGGGCTGCTTCCTGAGTTTGCCAGCCAGGCCTCACCAGGTTGGGACCCCACCGAGGGCGTGGGCACGACCCAGGCACCAGAGAGAGCCTGGCTGCGTGAAGACTGGAGATCTTGGCAGCTCCGTGGACATTTCTCTCCTCTGCGTCCTCCTTTGCCCTCTTCTGATAACTCGCTTTTCTGCGTACTGGTTTTGCGTTAGTGACTGACGGGCCAAGAACCAGTTTTTTTGGCCACAGGCCTCAGTTAGGTGCCCACACACAGTTTTCTAGGGGTCCTTGGAGAAGATCTTGCCATTGCCCCTGCCCTAGAGCAACTGGGCCTTGGAATATGGCCCCGGTTTCGGGAGGCTGGCCGGCCCAGGAATGAAAGGGTAAGGAGCGGCACAGGCATGGTCTCGACGGGCCACAGAGATGATCTGCACTGAGCAGCTTGTGAGTGGGTCGTTGTCGCTTTCTGCCCATTCGCTCCTCCAGCATCAATCCAACAAGTGCCCACCGTGTGCCCCTCGGGGCTGCATCATCTTCCAGGCAGCAGGACCGTGTGACCGAGAGGTACTGACAAAAGCTGGAAACCCAAGGGGGTGTCAGTGGGGAAGGTCTTGCTCTTGGACCCCAGAGCAGCTTAGTCACTTAAGGAGAAATATTATTCTGCGCTGACGTGTTGAAAGACTGCCGATGTGCAGCGTTTCACAGGTCAGCTTCCAGAACTGCCACTGTGGGGCTTTGCAAAGGCTTGCCCTGCGTGACCACGTGGAACAGGGAGCACGTTCGACAGAAGTCTCTGACTTATTAGAAAGACGAGCTAACATCTTCTAGAAAGGGAGACTGGGAAGTCTCCTGTGCCCTGGGGTCCTGAGAGAGAACAGATTCCAGTCTGGAACCAGCACACTGACATCTGCTTCTGCCAGGCTGTTGGCCAGTGGCATGGGCGCCGAGCTTGCTCTCTGACCGTGGGATGGGGAGCTCTTGAGCTCCTGCCACTGAGGACCAAGGGCCTGACTTTAAAAGATGAGGGTGAAAGCCCTGGCCGGTTTGGCTCAGCAGTTAGAGCATCGGCCTGCGGTCCAGAGAGACCCAGGTTCGGTTCCCGCTAAGGGCGCGTACCTCGGTTGCAGTTTGTCCCCAGCCCTGGTTGGGTCGTGCGGGTGGCAACCACTCGATGTGTCCCTTTCACGTCGATGTTTCTCTCTCTCTCTCTCTCCCCCTCCCACTCTATCTGAACAAGAAATAGAAAAATGTCCTCGGTTGAGGATTAAAAAAGAAAAAAAAGATGAGGGTGAAGGGCAATCTTACCTCACTGACAGGTAGAGAAATTGAACTTAACTCTAGAGCATTCAGGATTGCGTATTATAAACTTGAACTGTGCCTGCGCCGAGGAGCTGCTCAGGGGAAGCCTGGGGACAGATAAGCTTGCAAACTGCTTTGCTGACCAATGTCAAGCCAGCTTCTTTCCCCAGGACTCCTCAGAGTCTTTGTCTGCACATGTAGTTTCGGAAGCACTGGGGTGGGGGCGGGAGAGAGAGTGGAGCAATTTGCAAACATATTTGGGAAAATGAGACCTTTCCCCGGTGGTGCACGCCCAGTGGCTGGCGTTCTTGGAAAATGTCCGGGAAAACATTGGCTCAGGACTATGTGGTCATGGGGCTTGAGCTATCATTTAGAGCAGACGTGACGGTGATGCTTGCATTCTCTCCTGAGACTTGCATTTTGATCTGAAGAAACTTTATTGTTGTTGTTAATCCTCACCCAGGGATCTTTTTCCATTGATTTTTAGAGAGAGTGGAAGGGAGAGAGGAAGAGAGAGAAACATCCACGTGAGAGACACATCGATTGGTTGCCTTCGCATGGCCCCAACCAGGGCCAGGATTGAACCTGCAACCCAGGTATGTGCCTTTGACTGGGAAAGGGACCCAAGATCCTTTGGTCTGCAGGCTGACGCTCTAACCGCTGAGCCACACTGGCCAGAGCTGAAGAAACTTCTTTTCTTTAGTACTTTAAGAGTTTTGAAACTGCCCTGTTGCTCATTAGAGAAAAGATCTTAAGTAAAGCAAAACAGAAGTGGAAAAAAATCCAAAACAAGTAAAATTAACAACAACCCCATTAATCCCTTGTATTTCAAAAATACATGTTCTTATTAGGCTTAATAGGGGTCACAAAAACCTTAATTTTTGATAATGTAGTTATTTTTCTTTATGAAAATATAAAGTGGTTAGAGCATCAGTCCTTGGACTGAAGGATCTCAGGTTCAATTTCTGGTCAAGGGCACGTTTCTGGTTTGCAGGTTAGATCCCTGGCCCTGGTTGGGGTCATTTGAAAGGCAACCAATTGATGTGTCTCTCCCACATTGATGTTTCTCTCCCCTTTCTTCCCTCTCCCTCTTCCCTTCTACTCTCTCTAAAATATCAATGAAAAAAATATTCTCGGGTAAGGATTAAATTTTAATATATATATATATATATATATATATATATATATATATATATGGCTTTATGGTATTTGGACCATAATTATTAATACATTATTAAAGATTTGGTAGGGCGGCAGCAATTCAAAAGCCACCTGGAGGATTGGTTAACAGTGTCATGTCCTGGGCCCCAGACCCAGAGATTCTGATTCAGGGGGTCTGGGGCGAGGCCTGGGAACCTGCATCTTTAACAAGTGCCCAGGTCCTTTGGATGCAAGGGCACCACTTTGAGAGAAATTTGGTTGGGAGTTAAGAAACAACATGAGGTATGGGAGGTGTCTGACTGAGGCTTTAGATATGACTCACCTACATGTGAATTTGAAGTGGCCAATATAAATTTGAAAACACATTTAAACAGGCATATGCTGTATTATAAAATGTTCCCAGGCAGCTTCAGTTTTGTGATGGGCACTGCAGAGTACGTGGGGGTGGTGGGGGGACAGTCCCACCATGTGCTTCTCTGTTCTTCACTGATGACAGCTGCTGTGTTTCTGGTGTCCCGAGTTATCTGCTTGGGAAGGAAAAGAGATTGGTCAATATTTGCAATTTCAGGAACATTTTACATCTGCCTCATGCGTTGAGTTTTATGATATCTAATGTTGCAAGACATTTTCCTCCATAAACACAGTTAATAGGGCAGATTAGATTGGCCCTCCTGACAGATTAGATAGGTTTTTGTGTGAGCCTTTGATGAAACGCAGCGAGAGCGCATGGGATGAAGCTTTGTGAATGTCATCCTAGCAGAAGGCCTGGGGTCAGCCGCTCCCTGCCGCAGCCTCGAGAACGTGACACATTGCTGGGCAATCCCAGCGCTCAGCTCGGTGCCCCTCGTGCACTGTGACGGTGGACAAGCCGTCCTTTTCCCTCCAGGACTGGACGGTCACTGCTGCCTTGTACGAAGACGGCACTCCATCAACCGGAAAGATCCTTAGTGAGCTCTGAGATTGTCCCCCACCCAGAATGAGTCCTAGTCTTCATTAATTAAAAATTTTTTTCTGTATTTATTTTTTAGAAAGAGAGAGGAAGGGAGAGGGAGAGGGAGAGAGAAACATCAGTGAGAGAGAACATTGATCGGCTGCCTCCCACATACCCCCACTGGAATGTGGCCCACACCTGGGCATGTGCCCTGACCGGGAATCGAACTGGAGACCTCTTGGTGCGTGGGTCGATGCTCAACCACTGAGCCACACCGGCCAGGCTAGTCGTCTTTAATTTAAAAACCAACAATAAAATGTTATGTAGAGAAGTAGCTTCTTTCTACCCAGTTACACGTCTTTGCGTTTCTCTGCACCCAGTAGTAACGTGAGAGGAAAAGCGGTAGCCGTGCATGCAAGCACTTGGTGTGCAAAGGGCGGAATGAAAATCAGCGCTGTGCCCCTCCTGGAAACGAACGGACACGCTGAGCAGCGCTCCTCACGGCTCACCCGACGGCCTGGCGAGCCCGAGAGCAGGACGGTCGAGAGGTTTGTTCTTGCCCCGCGTTATCATTTTCCTTCTCCAACACTGTCATTTGTTTTGGTGGCAGTTGTTCAAATAACCAATTTCTACTTTGGAAATTACTTGTTTTTTCTTTGCTTTAGGAAACTGTTATCTCGGATTATTCGAGTCCCTCTTCAGCTGCCGTAGTGCACGTATTATCATAGGAAATTTAAGTCTGAAGAAGCGGAAAAAAAAGATAGACTTACATTTCCAAGGATTAAGCTGCACTGTTTGAATTGTTTCACCAATGTTTCATATATGTTTTTCATTGAAATTTTATTTTGGGATAAATAAAGATTCATATTTGGCTATAAGAAATAATACAATGATACCAATTCCATGTATTCTTTACCAATTTCCCCCAATGTTACACTTTTCAAAACTCTGGTACAATCCCCCTGAGGTGGAGCTAATCCCCCGTCACACTCAGATTTCTCCAGTTTTACTGGGCCTCACGTGTTTCTCTATGTGTGCACTCAGTTCCGTACAGTTTTACCACCTGTGTAGGTTCCTGTGTCCACCACAACAGTCAAGATATCAAACTGCTCCATCACCACAAAGACCCCCCGGTGTCTTTTTACAACTACTTTCACCTTTCTCCGCCCTTCCTCCTGTGGTTCCCAATCTCCCTGAAACCCACTAATATGTTCTCAGTTTCTAAAGTTTAGCCATTTCAGAAATGTTCTATAAATAGAATCATCAGTGTATAAACTTTAGGGATTGATGTTTTTCCACTTAGCATAACCCCTAGAAAATTCACCCCAGGTGTTGTTGTATCAATCATTTGTTCCTTTGTACTGCGGGCTAGAATTCCCCAGCAGGCTCGGACCCGGGTTGTCTCTCCACCCACCTGCTGAAGGACGTCTGGGCTGTTGCGAATCAAGTTGCCACGAGCACACATGCACAGGTTTTTGCGTGAAGGTAAGGTCTTAGTTTGTCCAGGCTGCTATAACAAAGTGCTATGGACTGGGTGGTTTATAAACAACAAATACTTATTTCTCACAGTTGTGGAGTCAGGGTGGTTGGGTAAGGGCTGTCTTCCGGGTTGCGACTGCCAAGATACCTTCTCTCTGTGCCCACAGGTGGACAGCACAGAGGAACATTAACTCACCTTAATCCCATTGCCTTCCAAAGACCCCCCCCCGCCCCATACCAGTGCAGAGTAGCACTTGAACATATGAATTTCAGGGGACACGAACATTGAGCCCATAAGAAGTTTCATTGCTTCGGGATGAGTGCCTAGGAGTTCAGTGTTGGGGCCACGTGTTTCCTTACCTCGGCAAGGCCACGGCCACGGCCACGGCCACGGCCACGCTCGTTCGCAGAGGGAGCGGCCCACGGCAGCCAGCAGAGTGCGCTGACGCCTTTCCTCTCCTGCTCTGGCAGCTGCCCTCGTCGCTGTCTTTTCTTTCAGCCATTCTGACAGGTGTGCAGTGCTGTAGACGTGATTGTATTTTGCATTCCTTTGATGGCTAATGGTGTTGAACATGGTTTTGTATGCTTTCAAGGGGTCCTCTTCCGTGAAATGTTTGTTCATATCTTGGCCCATTTTGTAATTGAATTGTTTATTTTTTGACCCGTGTGTTTTGACAGATCTTTATATATTCTAGATATCAGCGCTTTGTCAGGTGTTTCCCCGTCTGTAGCTTGCAGAGCATTAGCAAGCACAGTTTGCCTTATATTCTAAAAGCATCTTTCTGAGCAATTAAAGTAACTATTACGCTACTTTTTTCTTGTCCTAAGTAACATTGCTGTTTACAGTACTCTTTGTTTCTCTTTCTGATCTGTACTTATAGAATAGAGATAATTATGTTTCTTCAAGGGAGATTGTTGAAATAGTTTTAGAAGAGAATAAGAAATATCTTTGGGTGAATTTAGTATGCTGTCTCGGCTTTAGCAGAACTAACCATAAACATTCTTCTCAGCAGGTAATTTCAGCAGGTAAAATATGCATGTCTGAGACCGTGGGATGCTGGTAGGTGTCGTCTGTGTGAAGAGAAGACAGTGCATTGCTGGGTAATGCAAGTCCAAATACAGTACTCAGGGAGAGAGAACTGTTGGGGGGCAAACAGTGGTAAAGGGCTGGTTATCTAGAAGCTGAGGCATCCAGGACCTCAGTCCATCACGGCCATTCCTTGGAGAGGAAGGAGGGTTCCTATGAAGCAGGAGAAGCCAGTCCCTGCTGGAGCATTTAAAGTGCTCTGGACTGGGGGGGGGGGGGGGGGGGGGGGTGTTGCAGAGAGTGTAATTAACCTATTTAGGTTTGGATTTCAATTACCTATCTCCTAATTTGAGTTCAAAATTGCTAAACGATATCTTACTAGGTATTCTTTAAAAATAAAGTCAAATTTGTGATATAATCCTTACCATACACTGTATGGAAATGCACACACGTATACTTATATACTGCATATCGAGATGACTTTAACACTCCTGAGCTGCATTAATAATAGAAATTAGATAATATATTTGAAGGTTATTCTAATATGACTTCCTCGCTATTCAATAGAAAAGGCTATTTCAGAGTGTCAGGAACTTTCTGTTCTTTCTCAATGTGAAGACTGACCTCTAGTGTTCCATTCTTTTAAGGACCAATAGACTAAGTCTGGTTGTGAGCAGACACTTGAACACAAATTGCTTCAGAGATCAATTCCACAAACAGTTGTTACACACGCACCACGGGCTGACCCCGGTGACGGTCCCCCTGATTCTAGAACTGCTTCGAACAGTGCCAGCCACTTGCCACGGCCTCCGTGAGATACACACGGTCAAACTGCAAGGCGGTGTGTGGAGCTACGTGGGCAAAGCAGGAGCTGGGGCATCACGAAGGAAACCCAGAGGCAAGGAGAACTTGCACCATCCTGTTCGAATGTTCGAAAGAGTTGTTTCCTGAAATGTTCACGCTTACCAACCATTCTATTCAGAGGTCAACTCCCAACAAAAAGACTTTCAAAATATAATTTCTAAAAGATACCAAACAGTACAATGGATGGCAGTTTTTCATGAGAATGGTCTAATAAGTTTCAAACCTTTTTAAGAGACGGTCTCCCCCAGAAGTGGAGAGAAGGGCCCCCCCTCCGGGCCCACTGCCCAGCCCACACACCGTCACGTTCTGCGCCTCTGTCTATCCACACTCCTGCTCCACTCCAAACCCCTCATTTCAAGTGTGTTTCAATCAGTGTAACGAACTGTCATAATTTGGACACCAAAATTCATCTTCTAGTGCTTACAACCTTCTTTAAAACATCCCCCAGAGCACTGAGCTCTGCTGTGTGAGGGGAAACCAGTCCCGGCAGATCTGAGGGTGGAAAGTCCGGCTGTGAAGCTGACACAGACGTCGGTGTTCCACGAACTGCTGACTTTCCCTGAGGCGAAGAAAGTGATGTCATCGAAGGACAGACAGACAGAAAGGAGACACATGGAGAGAGGGAAGACCAGGAAGAGGAGGGAATGAAGAAGTCTGAAAAGAATGAGCAGAAAATGTCTTTTTTACGGCCACCTCCTCCAAGTAGTCTTCCCTAATAGAGTTGACCCCTTTTTCCTCAGCTTGCTTTTCATTATTCCATTCTGCTGTGTTTTAAACCCAATACCGCACAGGTCTGCTTTCCCCAATCACATGCTTGCACGGCTCGAAGGGTGTCGTCCTCCCTGGCATTGCCTCTCCCTGCGGGCACTTCCGCAGCCTGAGATCCCGGGAAAACCTGGCTCGGACCACATCGTCCTCACTCAGAGCCTCAAGGCTTCCCATCTCACGGGGCGCGAAGCCGAGTCCTCACGGCGGCCTCAGCAGCGCAGTTCTGTCTGCAGGGAGGCCTTGCACAGCCCCTTTCCTGCCAGGAACACCCTCGCCCCAATTCCCACTGCTCAATTCACTCAGCATTCTATTTTTAAAATATTTTTTCTTTGTTGATTTTAGAGAGAGGAAAAGAGAGAGAGAGAGAGAAACATCGATGAGAGAGAACATCAATTGGCCGCCTCCTGCACCCCCCCCCCCCCGCTGGGGATCGGGCCCACAACCTGGGCATGTGTCCTGACCGGGAATCAAACTGGTGACCCCTTGGTGCAGGGCCGATGCTCAACCACTGAGCCACAGCAGCCGGGCTCACTCGGCATTTTTAAGGTTTTGCTCAAACGTTTTCTTTCACTGCCCTACTTGAGCACTTCTCACACTTCCCTTACCTACGTGATGTCCTCCGGAGCAAGTATCTCCCGGAGGGCTTTCGGCCCCCGTGGAAGGCGCTCCGGGAGCAGCACATGTCCCCACTGCCTCGCTTAGGACTCGCGCACAGTGGATGCTGCAGAAGCACCATGGGAGGAAGACTAAATGAACTGGGTCTCACAGTGTGCTGTATACAGTAGGGACACAATAAATGTCGGTTGAATGAGCCAATGCATACATTCTGACCCCATCTTGTTCTGAGAAAGCAGGGGAGAAATACTCAAAGAATGAGGCCAACTGAAAGTGACTTTCAGAACCTAGAGCAAGGTGGTGTCTCCGTCGCCTCTGCAGAGCTGAGCTGTGAACCTGCAGCATGGACCCTGAGGAGTCAGGAGAACGTTCTGCCGCTCTGGGCCAGTGTCCACTTGTGACGCTGAAAGTTGCATTTTAAGATTTTCCTTAAACATCTGGATGTGGAGCAAATCCACTCCTAAACCAGCACAACCTCCAGTGGGTGTTTCAAAGCAGGCTTCTCCCTTCTGTGTGTTTCTCCTGGTAACTGGCGACAGACACCCCTTGCAAAAAAAGTTTTCATTTCGATCACCCCGAGGCAGTTTCCTTGGGAACAAAATAGTAAGTGCAGAAATATCACGGGAAAAGCACAAGGCCCTTCTTAACTGGGTGGTCACTATCACTTTAATTCGTCATTGCAATCCTCACAAACCCAGAGCCCTGTGAACTATTAAATTACAACGGGGATTTCCTCTGGGCTCCTTACCCAGCTGGTCTCAGGATGTTCTTGGCAACAGGCAGCTTGGGTAATGTTCTCTGAACACCTGTCACCTGCTTCATACAGTAATCTAAATAGAATGTGAGTACAAAGGCCTGTTATCAATTATTCAGTGATCGGTTTGGCCTGGGCCTCCTTTGGAGTGTTGAACATTCCCTTAGCAGGCACATCAAAGCACAGGAGAAGAGAAAGGGCGTGAGCGATGGTTGCTGGCTCTGCACTTCCAGGTGTAGTTCAGTGAGTCTGGGCAGACAGAGCTGGGCCGTGGGCGGAGGAGCTATTTGTGTGATGCTGATGCCAGGAGCCCTGGGTAAGGCCTATGACAGCCACACTTGGAAACAGTGTGTGCGCGTGCGTGGCTGTGTGTGGCTGTGCACGGGTGTGCGTGGGTGTGCGTGGCTGTGTGCAGGTGTGCGTGGCTGTGTGTGGCTGTGCACGGGTGTGCGTGAGTGTGCAACCAGCTGTCCCCATTATACAGGACTGAGGGGGCATAGGACTTTCTTGGGAAAAGACCTGGGCAAACTGGTACAAGACGGTCACCCTGTGTCGTAGAAGACAATACTTGTATGGAGTCTATTTTCAACTCACCAGTATGTGCACGACTGGCCTGTGAGTCCAGGAAGGACGGAAGCCAAGGTTATGGGTATTCAGAAAGCAGGCCTCCCGAGGGGTAAGTCAGAGCGGCTGCTGGTCCGGGCTGGGAGCGAGCGTCAGACAGAGGGCAGTGTCTGCAGAGAATTTTAAAACAATATATTACTGACTAAAAGCCAGCAAGCTTTTAATTACCAGCCTGCACAAGCAATTCTCCGTACAACCAAAGTAAAGTGCCTGGCTGGGAGGCGCCCCCGCTGCACCCTCCCCTTGTCAGGCGGGGTGTTCTCATTGTTTGCTTTGTTTCCATCGAGGCCTTGCTGTAGTTATGCCACAGCCTTTGCATGCGCTTCTCACTTAACCCTCCCACCAACTTATAAGGAAGGTAATCCTATTTTCCCACTTTATAATAAAGTACTAAGAATTGCGGGGTCTCTTGCTTAAGGCCGCACAGACAGGAGGTGGATGATCGGAATCCTAGGCCCGGCTGCAGAGATTCTCTTTCCTGTGCTCTGTTGCCTTTGCCTCTCTAGCCCCCACGCGGAGCCCAGGCTGAGCGCTGACCCATGTTCCACACCGAGTGGCGAGCAGGGAGGTGACCCTGGTGAGTCGGACATAAGAGGCTCTAACAGACATTTGTGTGGTGAGTGAGTGAATGAAGAAACACACTGGCGGTGAAGACTCCGGTGGCTTCACCCCATTACCAGCTTCCAGGAGCTTCGTGTTCCAGCAGAACAGGATCCTCTTCATTTCCCATCGGTGGGAGATGCCACAGTTCTAAGGATTGAAACGTAATGCCTGACCTGTCCCTGTCACTCTCTTCTCTAGGGGAGGTGCTAACACCAGTGGACAGCCAGTGTAGGGGATAAGCGGGACCAGGAAACACCAATGTCTTTGCAAAGTTCTTCTGAGACCAGCTGATTTCAGCTTATAAACATGTGGAAGGGAGGTGCCCGAACTGAGGCAGCTTCTGAAGATTGATGGAGGCAGGGAGGCCCTCTTGGAGGGGGTTCTCAGGAAGCCTCACTCCCTGCACCGCGGACCTGCATGCAGCCAGCCGATGCTCCTGCTCTGCCTCTGGACAGTCTAATTTGGAGACCTCGCCATGTCTTTAGGGTGTGCTCTAAACTAGAGATTGAATACTGATGTTCTGTGCCCTGCATCTGGTTAGCACATACGTTTGTTTGGCCTGAAGTGCTCAAGATTGTTAGGATGAATTGATACTTTAAAGAATAGTGAGATGAGTGAAAAGTTGCACCTCTGGCTTCCTCTGAATCATCAGAACAGCCGGACACCCTGCCCGCAGCCCTGGCTGAGGCTACTGTTGGCTGACTCCCTTAGGTTCCCCCGCACCCTCCCGCCGACTCGACTCCCTTCACCCATCTGTGTCGCCTCTCTGCACTTGAGTTTGTAATCCTTACTCTAGATTTGCACTTTCAACACGGTGCCCACTAACCACATGTGACTAGTTAAATTTGTATTTAAATTACTTAAATTTAAAATTGAGCTCCTCGGCTCTCCTAGCCACACTTCAAGTGCCCTTAGCCACGTGTGGTTAGTGGTTCTCATACTGGGCAGCACGGCTTAGAACACTCCCGTCCTTAAACGGAGTCTGTGGGACAGAGTCGTGGCTGGCACCACTTACCCAACCGAATTTAGATGCAGCAGATTTGACACCCTGAAACTCCTATTATGGTGAGAAAGAAGGGGCAGGAGAAGGAGGAGGAGGAAGAGGAGGAGCAGGAACCGTTTGTAGAAAGTTATTCTCTGTCAAGTGCGATAATAAGGACATTGCATGAATTGTCTCATTTAATTCTTTCAACAGTCCTATGACATGAGGGAGATTATAACTTCTCCTGGTTCTAATGATGAAGAAACAGAGGCTTAAGGGTTAATTAAATTGCTGAAGTTCACATCATTAATATATGGTAGAGCCAGGATTGAAACCAAGGAGTGTCTGGCTCAGAACACCCCATTGCCATGCAGAGTCCATAGAAATGGGTTGTATCTCCATTAGCAGTGATCCCACTGAGAAGCCGAAGGGATATGGTACCCCTGTGTTAGCACAGGTAGCTAAATCCTAGTAAAGGAAGGAGCAAAGGGAATCAGACATTATTAAGCATAACCAACTAGAGAGCATTAAGCTGCTAACCAGGAGCTCAGCTTCACACACTCCAGGGTATGGGTAGCATTACCCCCCAATCCCCCCCCCGCCAGGGGATTAACACCCTTTCCTCTCCCATACAGGGAGGAAGGACCAGCTTTTCAGTTTTCTGGGTTCACTTGCCTAGACCATGAGGGAGGTAAGCACTGTGCAATAGGAGCCAAGATGGTGACCACAGAGGTCTGTCAGTCTAGCCCGGGAAAATGATCCTACTGGGCAAGAGACACAGTCCTGAACATCTAAGAAAGAGATTGGTTAGGGAGTGGACCCATTAGAAGCCCATGAAAGCTTGGGAAGTTGATTAATTAGTTTGAAGAGAGTACCTGGTCCTTCCCAAGCCTGAGATTATACAATCCCAGCTTAACAAAGAAGCTCTCTCTCTCCCATAATATGCACTGCCCGTGTTCCTTTGCCGGTTCTCTCTCCATAGCAACCATGTGGCCCTAGCAGCTGGCAGCCGCAGGGACTCCAAATGCAGGCTCCAAGTGGGAGCCTGGGTACAGCAGCACAGCGCAGGGTAGCGCTAAGCTACAAGGATGGGGACTGAGACTGCTGGTGCTGGACCTTTGGCACAGAACCTTCGGACACTGGCCTTGGTTGGGGGCTCGATGAAGACAAGACTGGATTTTGTCCATGGCTGGATGGATGGAGATGAGGCATTGGGCACCCAGGGGCAGCCCTCCATTTCCACCCTGATGAATCTTACCACTAACCCTCGTCTCCCACATGTGAGTCTCCCGAAATGCTTTTCTCTGACTGTGAAAGAACACGAGTTCACTGGCAGCACTCGGTCTCCTGGGATCTGGCTGAAGCTTGCACAAATTGGGACAATTAGGTAACTAATATTCTTGGCCAATCCTAATGCACACTTCAATTAAAAACTGAAAAAATATCCTGTTAATGTTGACATTTATTTCTCCATTATTGTAGTAATTCCATTTCTGCTCCCCCCTCGATCTGAGAATTCATAGCTGCCAATTATTAGCTGATTTCAAATATTGATAGCTACTCCATCTATTTATCAAGAAGAGAATTTATTTTGACATTCAAATAAAAATGACATTTTTTTCCCAAAGGGTTTGTTATTAAATGTGTTGTTTTATTTTTATTTAGAAGGGTCATTTTCACAAATCAGCACTTACTTAATATCATTATATGCCCAGAATAGGTGAAAAAATAAACACTTTAGCTTTTCCCTACTATGTGGTAGGAGGAATTACTGATCACTTAAACAGAGGGAAGATGTTAAACTAATTAATTCCATTATGGATAAGAACTTTGATATATTTTTATGTCTGTGGACAAAATAATTATCATAGTCTAGGTGCACAAATTTGTTTTTGTTGCTTTTCTGAGTATGTGTTTCAAATTATTCTTGATAATTTTTTTCCTACTTTATTTGCAACTTTTTACTATTTGATAGTACTTTTGTTTACTAGTATTGTTTTCCATTTGCATGTTTCGAATTTATGATTTTTCTTTAAAGAATGCCATATATAAGATTACCTCAAGAGTTACCATTAGCTGAAGAAGAGTGAAAAATATTTAATCATGTAGAATTACTTTTAAATATAAAGGGAATACATTCATTTGGTTTGTGTCAAGCTTTCCTTATGTTCTATATTTGAAAATTATTTTGAAAGTTTCTAAATCATAAACATTTATCAGAAATATTTTTATGACACAATTTGCTTTGCCAGGGCCCATAATTATCATCAGCTTTCCTTGCCAATGAAGAAGAATGCTTTCATCGGGAAGAATTTATGCATGGATCGGGGCAGAAGATTATTTTTTTCAGGGAGAATTTCATCTACTGCCTGGAGGCTGGGGGAAATTTTTAAAGTAGACAAGATTTGATTCATAAAATTTCTCATTTCTGTTACATCGCACATGATACTAGTTCTCCTATAAATGCATTGACTGACATTGATCATATCTTCCCTTTTTTGATGGAACTTGAAAATATCTTTTTTACTGTTCAGATGCATATTTGCCAACCAAATCTCTCACCAGTTTAGGAAGAATATTCTTAGGAGGAAAATATACAAGAACCATATTTTCATATTGAAATCAGAGAGGAAAAAGATTTCTTAATGCACATATACTCACTTAGTAAATGTTAGCTGAACAATTTAGTTATTTATTCTTTCAATTAGCATTTGCCAAGTACCCATGATGTGCCCCTCAGTGTGCCCTATGCAGGTGCTTTTCAAATTCAATGTGCATATGAATCACCTGGGATATTGTGATAGCACAGATTCTAGTTCAGTAGATCACGGATGGAGTCTGAGAATTTGCATTTCTAATGCAGGTGAGGCCAATGGTGCTGGTCCAGGAATCACACAATGAGTAGCAAAGCTCCTGGCAATGGGCTCTGGAGTAAATGGAAGAGAGAGAAGTAACTGAGGACTTACAAAAATAGTGGTAGGGCTCCACTTTGGTAATGTTCGAGTGATTCTCCATTCCTGGAAGTAACAACTATAACCCCTGACCAAACCAAAGAAAACTGTGTCTAAAGGCATGGGAGAACAAGAAGAAAGCAGATCCTGTATGGGAGCTGACACTTGATAAAGAAGGGAATGGAACTACTGGGGTTCCCATTTTTTATGGTTCTCAGCCTAAGGGCAGTCCCTAGTTTGCTATGTGAGTCAACTCAAACTCAGAGAGAAAGCCCTGCAGTGAATGGTTTAAAAATCAGATGTCAGAGTTCAGGATAAGAACAACAGCTAGAAAATGAGGGAGAGATATCACAGAAAGGAGAGAGATACAGAGAAGGAGTCCCAAATTTTGAGTATAAATACTTTCACAATTTTAGGCTGACCCCCTAGTCACTTAATGGGAAAGACTCCAAGCAATCCTGCTAAAGCTAAAAAGACTGAAAAGATTTCAGCTGCTGCTCATGCAGGGGGAAAAAATTGCAGTTTATGAGGTCAGCAAAGTTAACTTTCTGCTTATAGACATAATCAATAGTTTTCAAAGGAATATAACAGAATCCAGAGCCTCTTTAATGAATCATTCTCAAAATCCAGCAAACAATCTGTTAGCCTAAGAAATGTTCATGCCTGTAGAAAATTTTTATAAGAATTTATTTGAGCCAAACTGATGACAATTGCTGGGAAGCAAGATTTCAAATGCTCCAGAGAACAACAGTTTGGGATTTATTTTATGCATTTGAAATTAAGGAGGAAATTTAATATTTCATGAAGGTGGGAGAAAGCAACGTGGAGGGTGAACAAGATTATGTACTTCCTAGAGGCTGGCTATGCTTATTTCAAAGGGGTGTTAACCTAGATGCACGAAAACATGAACAGGGCTTGCTGGAGACAAAGACAAGCTTTTTACTAAAGAAGTTATATGCCTGAGTGTAACCTGCCCATTTAGGATTTTATGATCAGATCACCCTATGAGGTTTCTTTCTGTAGAACCCCCCCCCTTTTTTATCTATAAATCCAAATTTTCCTATAATAATAAGAAACAGAAAAATGTGACTCATATTCAAGAGAAAAGAGTATCAACTAAGACCAAACTTGAGATGAATCAGGTACTGGAAATAGCAGACAAGAATTTTAAAGCATCTCAATAACTATATTCAAGGACACAAAGGAATATATGCTCTTCATTAAAAAAAAAAAAAGGGAATATCAGCAGCAAAATAAAACTTTTTTTTTAAAAAAAAAGAAAATTCTAGAACTGAAAAATATAGCATCTAAAATAGGAAATTCATTGGGTGGTCTTAACAGCAGATTGGAAATGACAGAAAAATCAGCCAACGTGAAGATAGATTAATAGAAAGTAATTTATCTGAGGATTAAAAAAATTAGCAATAATCCAAAGAGATACCACGTGTATAATTGGAAGGAGAGGACTGAGAGAATGAAGCAGAAAATATATCTGAAGAAACAATGGCCCAACATTTTCTAAATCTGGTGAAAGACATAAGATACAGATTCATGAAGCCGGTGAGTTTCAAGACAGGTAAATGCAAGACAATCGCACTTGAGCACGTTACAGTAGAACGGCTGATTATATATAAGAAGAGGTACGTACCCCAACACTCTGAGCAGACTCCGAGTCAGAGAGGCTTGCCGTGGAGCTGGCTTCTGCTGCCTTCAGGTCCCCTGACCTTGGGCTGATGCCTAAGTACTGAGCAGATGTGGGGCTCATAGAGGACGTGAGAAGTTAAGGATTAAGCATTAGAAGGGGGGGCAGAGAGAATGGGACGGTAGGATAAAAGAAGTGGTAGAAATCAAAGAGAGATTAGTTAACCTATGCTTACTGCTAACTCGGGATCCAAAGACTGAGCCAACATACCCTCGTCACCAGTGCTGGCGGGTTCTCCCCTGTCCAAAGAGGCTTAGTTATTCTGTGGCCTCCTCAGGTGCTGTGGGTCACCAAAGACTAGGTGTTCCCGCAAAGCGAGATTGTTTCACAAGCCAAGTCCCCTCACAGCAAGCATATCTTGAGACAATCATGTCTCTTTGTACTGTAGCGAAGGAGAGGGCTGGCAATATTTCCGACACTGTAATCAGTGGCTTGCCCCTCGCCGCTCCTGCTTTGCGCTCGGCCTCGCCGCTTTCATCGGTCCAGCTGCAGTGAGGCTGTTCTGGGCTCTTGCGGCAGGGAAGGGGTCTGTTCCCTGGAAGGCAGTGAAAAGGGCGATTCTTTCCAGGCTTTGAGACGTAAAAACCTGGGTCTTGAGGGGAAGGACAATAATTCAGGGCCTAGGTCACAGATCTGAGGGACTAAACCATCATTTAAGAGCAAGACCTCCAGTCTATAAAATAATATTTGAGCTGAGAAGAGAGAAACTTCGAAGGGGGAAATAGTGGAATCTCGGAAACGTCGGAAATAGTGAGACTTAGCACTTCTCATCATCTCTACTGCTGTCAACTTGAGTCCAAATATGTTGCTTAGATTAATGCAATCGCTTCCCAACAGGAGTATCTGCTTCTGCTCTTGCTCTTCCTCACCCCTGCCCGTCCATGTGCTGCCACCAGAGCGAAGTGATTCCTCCTGCAGCCTGTGCCAGGTCAGGCTGCCCCCTCTGCTCCAAACCCTGCACAGTTTCCCCACAGAAGCCAAAGGAGTCCTTAGCAATGGCCGCAAGATGTGACACACATGTGCTCTCAATCTGATCATACTCCTGTCCACTTCTGCTAGGCTCCCCTTGTTGACCGAGTATGTCAGCATACGCTTCCCCAGCATATACATGGCTCCTTCATGCTCCTCCTTTAGGGTTTATTCCAAATCACATTTTCAATAAGTCCTGACCGGGGACTCCCTATCCCCAACCTAATGCTCTTATTCTGTGGATATGTTCTTTTTCTATTCCATTTTTAATACACACTTTTATTATGTACTTTTAGTATACAGATACTTTAGTTATTCATTTTTTTTCCTATTGTTTATTGTCTGCCTCCTTTTAAAACTGTGGAAGGGATCTTTGTTGTATTCCCTGGTGTATTTGGAGTGCCTAGCACAATGCCTGCCGTTTGATAGGGTCGCAGTGAACAGTGATGGCATTCTGAACCTCTTCCCTTTCTCGCTCAGGGAGTCGAGGGGGAAAGTAGGACTGGCAGGTAGGACTGGGAGAGTATGTGCAGAGGGACCTATGTCCCCTTTCCCAACTAGGACATGGTATTGGCAGCGTATTCTAGAAAAGAAATACAACGTCTGGGTGGAGAGTGTGTGATGTAGTGCATGGAGTTTCTGGGAATAATGCCTGTGAGTCTGAGAAGGGCTTTATCCACAGTTTCCCGTGTGCGGAACAAGAGGAGCTGGATGATTGGCCATGTGGGCAGCAGCAGCAGAAACAGCTGCAAGACCCAGGGGAACGTCCAGGTGGGAAAGTGGTATGTGGTGTGTGCGCTGGCACCTGTTACCTACGCAGGAGGGTCAGTAGCTCAGAGGCTGTAAACGTAAAGGATGGTAACTGAAGATTCTAGGCTGCTTCAACCCCTGCCTTTACCAAAGGCTGGCCAACTTTTTCTGTCAAGGTTCAGACACCAAATAGTTTAGACTTTGCAGACCACATTTTGTCTCTGTTGCATATTCTTCTTTGTTGCTTTCTTAAACCAGCCCTTTAAAGATGTAAAAAACAGCCCTGGATGGTTTTGCTCAGCCGTTGGAGCATTGGCCCCCATGGACCAAAGAGCTGAGGGTTCAATTTTGGTCAAGGGTATGTACCTTGGTTGTAGGTCTCTTCCTGGCCCCGGTCAGAGTGGTGTGGTAGGCAACCAATCGATGTATCTCTCTCACTTCAATGTCTCTCTCTCTCTCTCTCTCTCTCTGAAAACCAATGGAAAATATCCTCAGGTGGGGCTGTAAACAAACAAACAAACAAACAAATTATGTAAAAAACATTCTAAGCTTGTAGGACATGCAGAACAGACAGCCAGGCTGTAGTGCACTGGTCCCAGGGAAAGGCAAGGATTCCCTGACGACACATGTAGTGGACTAAAACCTTAAAGCTGATTGCGAAAAATAAGGAAATTTTAATTATTTGCAGATTGAATTTATGGATTGAGGTTCAAATTAGGCAGAGTAGCTTCAGGCTAAGCAGAGTATATTCCTTTGGCTCCAGTGACCAGGAGGAAATGTGGTTGGCTGGTTGGCTGCTTGTCTGGCACCATGTCGGCCCGAGGGAAGAGCTGTGTTTTGTTGGAGGTCCCTCAGGCCCACCAGTCCATGGTGAGGTCTGGCAGAACGAAGAGCGTTCCAGTTATTGACTGCTATGTGACCAATCACTCCAAACACAGTCCCATAGCAACAAGCATTCTATTATATTCCAGAATTTTATGGGTCAGGAATGTGGGCTGGTTGACAGGATGGTTCTTCTGCTGTTCATGGCATTGACTGAGGTCACTGCATGCTGCTGGCTGGCAGCCAGGCTGGTCGGCGGTCCACGCTGGCTTCACTTCGTGTGCCTGGACCGTCCGGAAGGCTGAGCCACACCTGCACATGGCTTCTCAGCATGCTCGAGGGCAGTCAGACCTTTTCAGGGTGACTTATGGCCCCCAAAGTGGGTGTTCCAAGAGAAAACACGCAGAGTCGCCAGTCTGCTCGGCCGGAGCCTTCAGGCTGGCACAGCCGAGCCTTCGCCAGCGTCTGCTGGTCAAGGCAGCCGCAGGCCCTCAGGTCAGACGGGAGCTGCCGCTTTCCAGATGGAAGAATTTTCAAGCAATTTTGGCTTTCATTAATTTATCATCAAGTGAAATTTGTAATATTTTACCAAGAATAAGATCATGATGGGTGGTTTCAGGGAATGACATTTATCTTCCCCAGTGCTACCAAGGAACAGGGAAAATGTCACCCTCAAGAAATATACATTTTACTTAGTCAACAAACCAACTGTTTTGTTATTCTGTACTCTATTGTTATTCTTGACGACTGCCAGTGGGGTCAAAGCAAGTAGAATTGATTGGGATTCTGATAGAAATTGGGAAGAAAAAAGTAAAGAAAAATAAGGAATTGGGAAATAGAGTTATACAGAAAAGGAAGGCAGAACAAAGCAATTTGTTTCAAAGAAGAAAGAAACCGAGATGTCCCTAGAAAGAACAGGAAGGCAGCAAACTCACATTAGGAGACAAACAATGGTAGGAAGCAGTAGTGACAGAAAAATAATTTCAACGTCTGTTGAATATGGGAAAAGAAGAAATCAGGAAAAATGTGTCCTTGAAGCCAAAGAAGAAAAATAAGATTAAACTTTAGTTCTAACTATTTCAATAGATGTTACAATTCTCTCCAAGGAACTCAGAGAGTATAGAACAAATTGATGCAAAATATAGAAATAAAATTTGAGTAATGTTTCCTTCAGTGTGACTTAGTAGGAAAAATGTTCGGTTTTACTTTAGTAGTTATTATTATTATTATTATTATTTTTCTACGCTTGAGAAGGAACAACAGAGAAGCACCTAGGTTCCAATTCAATTTTGAAAGGCAAAACAGAAGGACCAAAAGCAAACAACACCCACCAATCATTTCAGCAGTATTTTTTAAAATTACAGTTTACGTTCAGTGTCATTCTCTATTAGTTTCAGGTGTAGCGCATAATGGTTAGACAATCACACTCTTTACAGTGGTCCTCCTGATACTTCCAGTACCCACCGGCCCCATGCACCGTCATCACACCATGGACCACATTCCCTGTGCTGTGCTTTACGTTCCTGACTGTTCTGTAACCATCAGTGTGCACTGCCCAGTCCCTTTGCCTGTCATCCCGTCCCCAGCCTCCCTCTCCTCTGGCAACCATCAGTCTGTTTCTATTTTCCACCAGTACTTTGTGCTGCCTCCTCCATTTTTCACAGACTTTCACCCACTGTGAAAAAGATGAGAAGAATCTATTTTCTGTCTGCCCTGCAGTAGCAACTGCATTTCCTCGTAAGATGGAGGGTTGTTCTCTGGTGCTGCTGAATATGCATGTGAGCAGTGAAGCCCAGAGGCTGTGACAAAGGACTTTTCCTCTGAAAAGGTGCCTAACAAACAGCAGGCCCTGCACAATTCATCTCAAAGCAGCAGGGGAGCAGGGGCAGCTGGGGGAACTGCCCCAGGGAGGAAAAGCAGAAGCAGACAGGCAGCAGCGAGAAAGAAAATGCACCCTGTTTTCAGAAGAACTCTGAAAAGATGGCCCAAGTTGGGACTATATAGTCATTTCACAAACAGTGTACATCTTCCTCACCCCAGTTTTCTCCCTTGTAGTACTCCAGTCCCCTGATATTTTTTCCTCAGATCAATATTCAGGGCTCAGTGTTTAAAAAACCTACACTAACCTAGGTTTCACTCCAAACATCGCAAATGTGCGCCTTCCCTCTCAAAGGAGGGGGCACCGCTGTCCACTGCAGCCTGAGCTTTGTCCTGAACTCTACATGTCAGAGGCAAGAGCAGAAAGAAAAAGCAGAGAGCATGTATGTGGACAGAGGAGACTGGATGTCATAGCAATAGCAATAGGGAGGGTCTGGAGAAACTTGATGCCCCCAGATAAATCTACACACAAGTAATTTACTAAGCAGCAATTTTCCAGGTCACTGTAACTCCTGAAATTGCAGAGAGAATACATTTCTCAGCTTCTGTCTACTTTGGTCTCCAGTATTGCAGGTAGATTCTACACTGAGGTCAAACCCAGATGGAAATTATCTATTTACTGGTAGCAAAAATAGTTTCTTAGGACTGTTTTTTTTGGGCAGACCCCTCAATGTGACAATGATGGCTTCTCTGAAAGACTCCATTGTGAATGGGGCAGATGACTAAATCAGGCTTAGGAACTGACAGAACTTCTCCGTACAGTTTGTACCGGTAGGAACTGATGCCATGGCTCCTGATGAAGAAGATCTGCAGGGCTTGCGGAGTGCGTGTACTTGGATCTACACGAGTTTATCCTCACAACAATTCAGCAGAGTGTGGAAGAGGAGGAGCTGTACACTGACAAGAGAAAACATGTGATGCGCTTCAGAGAACTACAGAATGCTGGAGTTGAAAAAAAGGATCGTAGCAATTATGTAGCTCAATCTAACTCGACTTAAAACTAGAGAGAGTTAATGGCTTTCCTAATGTCACACATCTAGTAAGTGTTGGAGCCAAGACTTGAGTCTGGGTCTTCTGACTCCAAATACACCAATCTTAGACTATCTTAATATTTTAGCTCCCACTCTTCCTTCAGATTGATTGCTTATGCTGTATTAATCAGGGTAATTACTATAAGATCCTACAAAAAACCAACTCCGAAAACTTGGTGGTTCAGCAAACAACATTCCCGTGAAGGGGAAGCTGTGCAGTGAGCTGGGGCAGCAGATGCTCTTCAACTTGAACCACTACGATATCAACAGGTGGCTTTAAGTCACCACATCAGCGAAAAATGTGGATTATCACACCAATTCTTAAGCGTTTCTGTGAGCACATTTTATGCATTACTTCCATTCACATTTCATTGGCTAGAATTAGTCATATGCCCCCATCTAAACCATGTGCCCAGGAAGGAGATGAGAAACTGACATGGATGAGCACATGTAACTTCTTCCACACATGCATAACCATTTTCCAAAAAGCACACAGTAGAGAAATATTACTATAAAAAGTACGGAGACATTCTGGCTGATTAGGAGGTAAGAGTAAGACAAATATTCCCTCCACTAAATTCTTATTGAAGTATGAAGGCCTGGCAAGCGATACTGATGGCTTAGACCTCACAAACATCATGATCCAAAATGTTGGCCACCTGCTTTCTCTGTAAAATTCTATGCATCACCACTCTGAATTAGATCTCTCTTTCCAGGGCATTTTGTAGCTTTTAGTTGGCCCCACATCAGGGAGAGTTATATCTTCAACAAGATGGATTCAAGTCTTTGTGAAGCTCAAGGACAGCTGCTCCAAGGCTCGACCAGAGTCCAGACCCAGGAAGCTTTGCTGACACCTCGCATGTTGTATTCACATGGTCCAGGGAGCCCCCGGACACTTTCTAGAAAACTCTGCAATGTTAGCCCTGAGTTACTGTAGCTGTTCATCTGCTTCTTGGTTTCCTATTTGTGGTTCTTCAGACACATGTTGCTGCCTCATCCACTTTGTTAAAAGGAACACTGTAATTGTGGTTTACCAAACACTATAACTAGAACAGGAATTGCAACTTTTTGAGTTGGTTATGATATTGAAGACTTTCATTCATACACACTCTCAACTGCCTTCAAATGGAGCTTCTCAGTCTTGATCGTGCAAACTCAGGGTTAGTTAATTGCAGACTCTGCTCCTGAAGGTCTGACATGGGTCCTGTGTGTCTTCAGCAAGCTGGCAGGAGATGCCGGGGCTGTAGACCCTCCAGCGGGTCACCTCGCTGGAGTGACTCCCGCAGGCCTATGCTTTCCTTCTCAGCGAATCGGTTCTGTGTTGGGTGTTCAAGTCTCGGAAGGATTGCCCCGCACGGGTTAGGTCTGCCTACCCCACTCCCCGCAGGCGGCGTCCAGTGACTCACACGTGGCTGAAAGCCAAGGCAGAATTGGGTGCAATTTCTGCCTCAGAGCGCCTCTGAAGAATGGGGTCGGGCTGAGGCCAGACTTGACCTGAAAATCCACATCCTAACCTTGTCCTCTGTTGGCGTAAGAAACGTCCAGGCCTGTAGAGGATTTTTATGAGTTTATCTGAGTCAAGCTGACGACAATTGCCAGGAAGCAAAATCTCAACAGATTGAGAAAATGTTCCAAAGAATGGCAGTTTTGCAGTTTATTTGACACATGAGAATCAAAGGAGGAGGTGTAAGGGGGTTAAGGAGAAATCCACTGGTGGTGGATTAAAGGGGTGAGAGAAAGCAAACTGGAGAAATCTCTGGGATTGGATGAAAAGTAAAACAAATATGCCCTGGCCGGTTTGGCTCAGAAGTTAGAGCATCGGCCCTCAGACCAAAGAATTGCAGATTCGATTCCCAGCCAAGGGCACATACCTGTGTTGCGGGTTCAGTCCTTGGCCCTGGTCAGGGTTGTCATGGGAGAGGTAGCCAAATGATGTGTCTCTCTCACATTGAAGTTTCTCTCTCTGCCCCTCCCTCCTTCCCTTCCATTCTATCTTAAAAAAAAAAAAAAATCAGTGGAAAAATATCCTTGGGTGAGAATTAACCAAAAAATAAAATGAAATAAAACAAATAGACACATACTTCTTTCACATTGGTGGGTACAGGATATATAATGAACATTGACAGCACGTGAAGATGGTGTTTGGGGAACAAGGTAACAATGTAGGGAGTGGTCTCTGCTCTGACATTTGAAAGGTATGTTACCTTAGATACAGAAAGACAATTGACAGGCTCACTTATGATAAAGACTGACCTTTGTCAAGGGAGCCACAGGCCGAGGACGTGACCACCCTCACGACTCACTTGTAGTCAGGAAGTTCATGTTCAGACCCTCCTATGTGGTTACTTTCAGTCTCTGGGTTGGTAAGACCACCATGCAGGCCTCCCCTGAGCTTGCGAGATTTAGGATGAGGCCCCTTTCTCGTCCACACCTGCTTCTCTCTCTTCCGTGAGAGCCTCTCCGGGGAATGCTGCCCTGCACCCCCACATCCATGCCTTCACCCTGCCTCCAGGATCCCTGCCTCAGACACCTGCAGGCCACACTCGGAGAAGCAAGTCTGGAGAGCTCCAGACAGCTGGAGCAGCTGTGCCGGGCTTGTGATCAAGCAGACTGGGTGTAACATTTTAACCAACACTCTTTATTAGGGACTCTAGATTAGGGACTGTTATATGTTCTTGAGTACGATGAACTCACTGAGTCTTCATGGCAACAATCTAAAGTAGAAACTCTGATTAGCTCCACTTTGTAAATAAAGAAACAAAGAGATCAAGTAAAGCAGCCACGGTCACCCACCTGCAGAGTGGCAGAGCTGGGACTTGAACTCAGACACATAGTTCCAACATAGTTGCCACCTGCTGCTGAATGCCACCTCCGTCCTCTGCGCCCATAGTCTGTACTGCTCTGCCCGCTCCCCATGCCTTATCTGTAAAACAGAGATTGTTATTCTACCCATGAGATTATTTAAGGATTAAGGGAGGTAATTATACAAAGTGCCCAGTACAGAGCTGGGCACATGTTAGGTGTGTTCTTGACTTCATTAAACTAATCTTTTTTGGGGGCTAGGCTGGAATAATATAAGCACAATGAAAGACATCCAACATGGGAAAAATTAATTTATAAAAAAGATGTTGGAAGACCTGACTCTAGGATGGTAAGAAGCCGGGGTTAGTGAAATTGGAAGCACAGACTGCACTGCCCGTAGGGCTGAAGGGCCAGGTGAGGAGGCACTGCCGGAATCCAGGAACCCACCTGGCTGGAGGTGGGACCGTGGACGAGGAAGAGGGAGAAGGAGAAAGAGAGACCCTGGTGTCTCCCTTTCTCTTGTTTTCTCCCTTGTCGGCACCTATTAGGGGCTAATGCAGCCCGCGGCCAGTTGGAAGGGAGCCTGGCGAAGGCGGTGTGCAGAGGCAGCGGCCCCGCGGCACAGAGCAGGCGTGCGAGTGTGGACCTGCTCGGTCCAGGCCAGCTCACTGACGGTGACAGGGAAAGCCAACTGAACAGGGGGACCCAGGGACACTGGCTTTTCTAGCTTCCAACCAAGTGTGAGAGACCCTCTAAGCCGGAGTCAACAAATGCAGCTGCTGATTTGTTGTCATTGAATAATTATTTTAAAACCAACCATGTTCTAGTTCATGTGTCAGATTAGATAAATGGCATATAAGATTTTTATCATCCTGTGATTCAGCTCAAAGCTTCTATGAATTGAAGAAAAATTTACCCTCAAAAGACTAAATGAGATTTAAAAAACCGATTCATATGTTTATCTGTGGTGGACAATTTTATCCTCACCCGAGGACATTTTTCCATTTTTTGTTCAGGTAGAGTGGGAGGGAGAGAGAGGAACAGAGAGAGAGAGAGAGAGACATCGACGTGAAAGGAGCACATCGAGTGGCTGCCACCCGCACGACCAACCAGGGCCGGGGACAAACTGCAACCGAGGGACATGCCCTTAGCGGGAACCGAACCCGGGTCTCTCTGGACCGCAGGCCGACGCTCTAACCGCTGAGCCAAACCGGCCAGGGCATGTGGTGGACAATTTTAAAACTGAGAAGCAATCACTATTTGAGATGAGATCATCCAAAGAAACTGAACAGTCTAGAAAGAAAAAGACCTACTATAATTATTAAGAAAATAATTTCAATATTATTTACAGGTAGAATATTTATTGCATTTAAGGATTGTGAGCAATCTGCTAAGGAGAGAGAGGACGTTTGTATCTGTGATGAGAGTGGCAAACCAGCCAAAACGACCCTGGCAATGAGTCAGTGAGGGTTTCCCATGTGTAGGAGCTGGCGGACTACTCTAGAACAGTTTCTCCACTCCTACAGTGGACACTTTGGGCTGGATGCTTCCTTGCAATGAGGGCTGTCCTGTGCAGTGTAACATGTTGGCATCATTCCCGGCTTCTTCCCATTTGAAATATCCCTCCCCAGTTGTGACCATTAAAACTGTCTCCAGAGATTGAAAAATGTCCCCTTGGGGGCAAAACTGCCCCTAGTTGAGAACCATTGCTCTAGTGGCATTAACCCATTATTATGTCCAGAGCACAAATAAGGAAAGTAAGGTTTACAGAGGTTAAATTTCTCACCCAGCCTCATGCAAACAGTGAGTGGTACAGTCATCTTTTGAATTTAGGTATACGTCTCCACCTGCTACTGAATCTCAGCATTGTGCTTTCTTCTTTTGTTTTAGTTTCGATTTTCTCAGAAGTATTTGTGGATATATATATATATATATATATATATATATATATATATATTAATTTGGAGAAAAGTATCAGGAAAAAAGTAGTCATTTGGGGGATTTGACTCTACAGCACATGATTAATTGGATTTCTGATAAGATGGTGGTTTTATGCTGCTTAGATCACAGAAATTTAGAAGTGTAGACACCTCAGAGCTCCTGTTTCAGAAAATGCTATCATGGACAAGCAAGCCCTTAAAATCAGCATCTGACAGCACCTGGCTCATTTCAGGTGAAGAAAGAAAGTGCTGAAAAGTTTCCTTATTGTTTGTGTGCTATGATTTTCACTGAACGTACTTTCTTCATGATGTTGTACCACTGCAGTTATAAATGATCAATTTCAACTTAATGGCAGAGGGAAAAGCAGGCTCTCAACTAACACCATGTAGGAATGATTTATTGCTTTTCCAGAAGAGGATTCTTGACATTTGGAAAATGTAATGTAGTGCAAGAGTAATTAAGGCAAAGGTAACTGCTGAACAATTCATTAGCATTGTCAGAAAAGCCTGGTTAGCTTAGATACTTCAAGAACTGATTTTGCCAGGTATGAATTAAAGGTTAGTAATTAAATTTATGGGCCATGGTCACAGTCTACAGGTGGCATTTTACATAGGAATATTTATGTTTGAGAGGACAGGCAAGTAAAGCAAATGTCAGTTGTCTCTTTACTTACAACTTTTGGTTAAAATGTCTCTTCAGAGACTAAAGAAAATAAAAGGGAGTCAAACTTGTCTGTAAGTCAAGGTATTGCTTATTATATCTGATAATGTTTTTAAGAATCAAGTTCTAACTACCTTGCAAATGGACCAAATCAGAGAGTTTAATAAAAGGAATTCAGCCCTGGCTAGGTGGCTCAATTGGTTGGAATGTATCATCCCATGCACCAAAAGGATGAGGGTTAAATTCCAAGTCAGGGCACATGCCTAGGTTGTGGGTTTGACTCCTGGTCAGGGTGCCTACAGGAGGCAACCGATTGATGTTTCTCTCTGACATTGATATCTCTCTCTCTCTCTCCCCCTTCTTCTCTCTCTAAAATATCAATGAAAACAAATCTTCGGGTGAGGACTTAAATAAATAAATAATAAAAGAAATTCATATCAGAAGAGAGAAGGTTTGGGGAGCTGGGTACAAAAGGTGAAGAGATTAAGATGTACAAATTGGTAGTTACCGAATAGTCACAGGATGTAAAATAGAGCAAGGGAATACAGTCAATAATATTGTAACGACTATGTAAGGTGCCAGGTGGGTACTGGAGATATCAGGGGCACTACTCTGTCAAGTACATGATTGTCTAACTACTATGGTGTACATCTGAAACTAATACAGAATAATATTGAATGTAAACTTTAATTTAAAAATAAAATTACAAGTATTTTTATGTATCACATTTATTTGCCAGTGTGCTGTGTTTGAGGGGATGTAGCTATGAGTCATCTGTTGTTTTCTCCACCCAGACAGGCAGCTCCTTTAGAAAACTGCCCCTTCCCCTCCCTGTCCTTCCATCCATGTACTTATGAAAGTAGACATATTCACAAAACATTACTTCTCTCCTCTGGCCATGGCTGAAGGGTTTAGGGGTAGATACATAGACCAAACTAAGGCATTCAGAATTCTTCCCTAGGAAATTTTTTTCCACTCAATGTTTTTTTGTATATTCACAGAGTGTACAACCATCACCATAATCAATTTTAGAACGTTTTTATCACTCAAACAAAACAAAACCAATCACAAAACCCAGCCCCATACCCATGAGCAGTCCCTCCCCTTACTCCCTGTTCCTCCCCCACCCCCAGGCATAGGCAATTGCTATGCTACCTTCTGTTTCTACAGATTTTCCTATTTTGGACATTTCATTAAAATGTAATCATGCTATACGGTAGGTGGTCTTTTGTGATTGCTTTCTTTCATTTAGCATAATGTTTTTGAGGTTTATCCATGATGTAGCATATATTAACATTTCATTTGTTTTTATGGCTGAATCCTTACTGTATCTTGTTTATCTATTCAGCAGTTGATGAACATGTAGGTTGTTTCCACTTTTGAGCTATTGTGAGTAATGCTACTTGCTATGAACATTCACATATACGTTTTTGTGTGGGCGTGCATTTTTATTTGTCGGGTACTTACCTGAGGGGTAGACTTGGTGAATCATATGTTCTGAGGAACTGCCAAGCTGCTTGGAAAGTGGCAGCACCATTGTCCACGGCCATCGCGAAAGCACGAGGGTTTCTCACCGTCGCTTGTTATTGCTCCTCTTTCCATTTCAGCTCTCCCGGGGTGTGGTGCGGCTTCTAACTGTGGTTTACATCTGCATTGCCCCAACAGCTAAGGATGTGGATCACTTTTCATGTGTTTACTGGCCACTTGCTTATCTTCTTCGGATAAATGTTTATTTAAATTATTTGCACATTTTTTGATTGGGTCTTTTTATTATTGAATTGTAAGAGTTATTTATATATTCTTCATACCAGTCTCTTATCAGGTATATAATGTGCAGGTATTCTCTCTCATTCAGTAGGTTGTCTTTTCATTTTCTTTCAGCAGAAAAGTCTGTTTTGATTTATCCATTTTTTTCTTTTGTCACCTGTACTTTTTGTGTCTCATAAAGAAATCAATCCCTAAATATCACAAAGATATACTCACATATTTGTTTCTAAGAATTCCATAATTTTAGCTCTTAGGGCTTTGATTCATTTTGAGTTAATTTGTGTGTGTGTGTGATGTAGGGATCTAACATCATTCTTTTGTATGTGAGTGTCCCAGTACCATTTGTTGAAAGACTCTTCTTTTCCCATCAAATTGCTTTGGCACCTTTGTAGAAAGCCAACTAACTATAAATGTAAGGGTTTATTTCTGAATTTTCAATTATATTGCATTGATCTACATGTCTGCCTTATGCCAATACCACAGTCTTTATTATTATAGCTTTGTAATAAGATCTGAAATCAGGAAAGGTAGTCCTCTGACTTTGTTTTCCTATTTCAAGATTGTTTTTTACTATAATGGGTCCATTGTATTCCCTTATGAATTTTAGGATAAGCTTGTCAATTTCTGCAAAGATAGCATATGGGATTTAAAAAAAAATACTTTTTACTGGTTTAGGAGAGAGAGGAAGGGAGAAGGAGAGAGAAACAGAAACATTCATGAGAAAGAACATCAATCAGCCACCTCCTACATGCCCCCCACTGGGGACCGAGCTTGCAACCTAGGCATGTGCCCTGACTGGGAATCAAACAGGCGACCTCTTGGTGAATGGGTCAACACTCAACCACTGAGCAACACTGCTAGGCTAGCATCTAGGATTTTGACAGGGATTGTGTTGAATCTGTAGATTCACTTGGAGACTACCATCTTGACAAATATTGCCTCAGATCTATGATAAAATGGAGAAAGATGAGATGTTTTTCCATTTATTTTGATCTTTTTAAATTATTTTTATAATGTTTTATAGTTTTCAGAGGACAAGTTTGTACATCTTTTATTAAATTTATTCTTAAGTATTTTATTCTTGTTATTTTATTCTTGCTATTATAAATTACAGCATGTTTGAAACTTAAAATAAGGATTAAGCAATCTCAGCCTCAGTTCATCTAGTCTCTTGAATGGCAGACATGTAAATCTAGCTAGTGTTAGTGGCCATTGTTTGCTTTGTAGCAGAAATACAAAAGGCACCACATAATCCTAAAACACAAAGCTGACACAGAAATGAGAGCTGGAGAAGGCTCCCAGATTTCTTCTGGAGCTGGAGGCTCTCATTTTAGCTCAAGTTTCAGGCCAGCTTCCTCTCAGTCCTTCATCACAATCCTTCGTTCTTGCTTCAGCTAATGCCAGTGCATTTCTGCCATCCTCCACGAAAGGTCCCCAAAACACACGACCGGCATGCCACAAACTGAACCTGCTCTTGTGGGGAGGACGGGGGTCATTTCGATGTCACCTCTGTCACTCCGTGCTCAGTTAATCTCTCGTTTTTATCTCAAGTGAAACAAACCACACAATGTTTTAATGGTCATCATCTATCTTGTGAACCTGCCTGGCCACGTCAAGCTTTTGGCTCTCTTATCATGTTAAAGCACCCGAATTGTAGCAGCAGTGCCGAGGCCCTGAGAACCGGCGTTGGACTGTGCACTGAGCAGGGGGTGCGTGCTCACCTCTGCTGGCACAGTTCACCCAAATGCGACACTTTGGAAATTAGCAAGATAAAGTGAATCCTTTCAGAAATTTAGCAAAATCACAAGCCCAAACCCTTGGTGACATTGGGGCCCGAGGACAGAAATTCTCAAACTTGGTTTTGGCACGTTGCTCACCAGTTATCTCAAAGGATATCAAAACATTTTCAAAACACATTCAAGTTCAATTTAATCATTTTATTATATTTTTATTTTTTAAATTTTATTTTACAGATAAAATAAAAGATGTTTCTCCTTTTTTACCCCATTGACACCCTCCTCCCCATCCCCCCCACCCTGTCCCCAGCTTTATTGTCCATGTCCATTGATTATGCACACATGTATATAAGTTCTGTGGTTTATCTCTTCCCTCCCACCACCGCCCCTTCTTCTGGGAATTGTCAGTCTGTACCCTACTTCCATGTTTCTGGGTCTACCCTATTCCTCAGACTGTTATGTTCATTATATTCCATAAATAAGTGAGACCATGTGATATTTGTCTTTTTCTGCTTGGCTTGTTTCACTTAGGATAATACTTCCCAGGTCCCTCCATGTAGTCTCAAAAGATAAAAGATAAGAGATCTTTCTTTCTTACAGCTGCATAGTACTCCATTGTGTATATGGACCACAGCTTTTTTATCCATTCGTCTACTGGTGGACACTTGGGCTTTGTCCAGATTTTAGCTATTGTAAATAGTGCTGCTATGAACATAGGGGTACATATATCCTTTCTTATTGGTGTTTCAGGCTTCTTAGGGCATATTCCTAGAAGTGGGATCACTGGGTCAAATGGAAGTTCAATTTTTAATTGTTTGAGGTAACACCATATTGTTTTCCATGGTGGCTGCACCAGTCTGCATTCCCACCAGCAGGGTACTAGAGTCCCCTTTTCTCCATACCCTTGCCAACACTTGTTGTTTGATCAATTTAATCATTTTAATGTACATTTGTAATGTATAGATGATACTTTGGGGGTTAGGTCATGTAAGTCTTTACCCCTGTCCCGTGAATCTGAGAACCAGAAAGACAGCGTTGGAGTCAATGTGCTTTGTAAGAGCTTAGGAAGGCCCGGATCTTGTAGCTGGTAAACTCTTCAAACCTTTGTCTATTAATAACGCCATATAAGATAGTGTTTAAAATTGCACAGACAACTCTTGATATGGTGAACTGACTTTGATAAAATTATTCTGAGGAAATATCAGAGCTGTGCATTGAGAATGTTCAATACTGCATTACCAGTAATAGCATAAACTATAGTGAATAAAAGTACAATAGAGATTAAATACATTAATTTTAGTGCATTCATATGATGGAATATTAAAGAGCCACTAAGAGTCATGTTTTAGAACTTATAATGACTTGGAAAAGTTTTCTCAATACAGTAAGTGGAAAGAGGTAGTATTACAGAATATTCCAATTTGCTAAAATAAATTTATGTCCCTCTATTTATGTACAGAAGAAAAATGTAGAAAACTGACATATATCTTGAATATTAAGAAGGTTATTTTATTCTTGTGTCTGTTTGTATTTTCTATATAGTATTTATTTCCATTCCCATAAGAAAAAGGGAATGCTAGACCATAAAATTTATAAAGAGTAACAAATAATGTAGATGACAAGGATCTCTCCAGGAGACAAAACACTGTGCTTAATTTATGTGACCTGAAGGAGACAGTGTCCCAGATCTGGCATAGCTACTGAGTCCTCTCTGAATTAGGAGGAAACCTGTCTCCTTACCTGCCAGTTTCCATCCTAATAGTACCTGTCCTATCTTTTTTTTCAAGGTTGTAAGGAGGAGCTAACTTAAGAAGCTCCTTTGAAAAGTATAATAAAAGGTAAGACATAATTATTGATGATCATTTAAGAAATAGGTTGCAATAAAAATGTAGTATTATTATTGCTTAGTAGACATGCAGCCTATTCTAACCATGTAAGCTAATATCAGAAATTATTTTATAATAGAAGTTTTTTAGATGTTTTGGCAGAATGACTTCTATTTTCCTAAATTGTTAAGGTTATAAGAACTAAGAGATCTTGGTCTTGCTTTGTTCCCTTTAAAAGAGGCAATGTGAAATGTATACTGATTAATACTATATACAGCCAGAAATTAGTGATTTAATTTAGTAGTTAAATATTTTATGAAAATATTGACCATGGTGTGGGAAAGCGTGTAAGGTAACTCCAGGTATTCTGTATTCTGTGACAGCGCCAACAGGAGTCTTCAGCTTCCAGAGAGGCCCCAAGCCAGTGTCTTCTCCAGCCTCCCAGAATTCCTCTGGGCTCTGCAACCCAAACCAAACAGATGGAACTTCTTCACCCACTGCTTTGGCCCAGCACCAGTGAGAGGGGAGATCAAAGAGCCCATGAATCCCTTTCTTCTGGTCCCCAGTGACAGGTTACATTAATTCACTTCCAAAGGGAGGAAACAATTTATTTTCTCCTTTGTAATACTGTATCATCAGATCACATTATATATTATACCATAATATAACATCAACTCTCTTCTAGTGGACCAGCAGTCAAGAGTGCAGTGTGTGGCAGAGTCTGAACTCAGATTATCACAGAATTCAGTTATCCTCACTATGCCAAATCCACCAGTGTAATCAAGCTACATAATAAAATGTGTATGCGTACATACATATATATCCACACACAGTTAACATTTAATAATAGTATACTAAGTGCTAAAAACCATAAAATGTTTCCCCTTTTGCAGATGAGGAAACTGAGGACCACTTGATCAAGATCACACAACTTACAAGTTGTAGAGACAGAACTCAATAAAGATTAACATTATCTTCATGTGTATTTCATACTACTCTTTACAATGATTTTTGGGAACTTGACTGCCTGACACAGAAAGATATGTGTTTCTATAAGAATAGACTAAGTGATCCTACCCTCCAGCTGGCCAACAGAACAAGACCACTCATGCACTGAATACATTATCTGAACCAAACACTATCTGAATATCTATTTCTAAGTTTCCACTGGTGAGAATATCATCATTTCACTGGGCTGTTGGGAGTTTGGCAGTTGTTCCATGGATGTTGTTATGATTAGAGAAATAAAATTAAAGAATGTGCCACAACAAGGGGGAAATGTGAATATATTAATTTATTTTTATTTCTTTTTTCCTTACCCGAGGACACTTCTGCATTCATGTTCAGAAAGAGCAAGAGGGAGAGAGGGAGGAAGAGAGAGAGAGAAACATCGATGTGAGAGAGACACATCGACTGGCTGCCACCCACACGACCCCAACCAGGTCTGGGGACAAACTGTAACAAAGGTACTTGCCCTTAGCGGGAACCGAACCTGGGTCTCTCCGGACCACGGGCCGATGCTCTAACAGCTGAGCCAAAATGGCCAGGGTGGAAATGTGACTATGTTATATATAGATTTTCAACATAGAGATAAGTGAATAGATAACAGAAGATAAACTTTAAAAAGTATCAAGAGTAAATACACAGATTCTAATTCTACTAATGACCAGGTAGCTCCTAACAGACCAGTCCTCAGTCATAAATATAAACATAAAAAGCAGGAATCTGGAGGCAATGGAGAGTGACAAAATGCAGGGATACATTCACAGAGAATCATCACTTGGAAGAAGGGAATTGTACCCAGTGGATTTCCTGATCTTTTATATCTTTCAGCGTGATGGCAGGCATTAGTCTGTGCTTTTCTAAGTGGTTAAAATTCAGATAGAACATTTGTAGTCCTTTTGGCTTGAAGGACCAGAGGACAAAGTTCAGAGCAGCTACAGGTGATGGAAAATGATGAAAATTTTGAAAGGAGAGATTCAAAGAGGGAGAGCACCAATTACTGTGTATAAATTCTGCCCACATCTCTGGCTGACGCCTGAACTCTGCGTATGTGGGCAGACTCCAAGAAGCCCAGGTGAGGCTGCAGAAGAGCTCATGAGGGTTTCAGCCACAACGCACTGCAGAGCAGACAGCCACTGCAGGAGCAATTCAGTCAGGTTGAAGACCACTTTAGGAAAAAAAGTTCAATACTATCTAGAGGAACGTAACAGAAAGCACAGTCTCTCTGAATATAGTTTACAGTGTTTACAGTGCTAGCTAAAATCTCTTAACATTTGAAAAAATGAGAAAACATGATCTACTCAAGAGAAAAACAATCTATAGAGAGCCCAGGAATAAATCCATGCATCAATGCTCAATTAATTTACAACAAAGGAGCCAAGAATATACAATGAGGAAAGGATCATCTCTTCAATAATGGTGTTTGGAAAACTGGATTGGCATATTTAAAAGAATAAAATTGGGCCAGTATCTTACACCATACCCAGACATCAATTCATAATGGATTAAAGACTTCCTTATAAGACCTGAAACTAAAATTCATATAAAAAAACATAAGGGATTAACTCCTTCAAATTGGTCTTGGCAATGCTTTTTTTGGGATTTGATACCAAAAGCAAAGGCAGCAAAGACAAAAAAGCAAGATTACACCAAACTATAAAGCTTCTGCTCAGCAAAGAAAACCATTAATAGAATGAAAAGGTGGCCTATAGAATGGGAGAAAATATTTCCAAACTACATATCTGATGAGGGATTAATACCCACAATATGCAAGAAAACCATACAACTCCATAGGAAAAACGAACAAACCAAAAACAAAACAAAACAAGAAAAATTACATAACCCAATTTAAAAATGGGCAAAGGACCTAAGTGGATGTTTTTGTAAAGAAGACATACAGATGGCCAACAGGAACATAAAAAGATGTTCAACATCAATAATCATCAGGGAAATACAAATTAGAGGTGCAATATTACCTCACACCTATTAGGTTGGCTATCATCAAGAAAACAAGAGAGCCCTGGCCAGTGTTGCTCAGTTGTTAGAGGTTTGGCCTGTGCACCAGAGTCTTGGGCTGGATTCCCTGTCAAGGATATATACCTGGGCTGCAGGTTGATCCCTGGCTACTATGGGGATGCATGTGGGAGGCAACCAATCCAGGTGCCTCTCTCACATCGATGTTTCTCTCTCTCTCCCCCCCTCCTCTACCTCCCTTCCACTCTTTCTGAAAATCAATGGAAAAATATCCTCAGGTGAGGGTTAACCAAAAAAAAAGAAAAAAAAAAAAAAAGAAAAAGAAAAAAAATCAAGAGGTACCAAATGTTGGCAAGGATGTGGAACACTGTACACACTTGTTGGGAATGTAAACTGATACAGCTACTATGGAAAACAGTCTGAAATTTCCTTAAGAAATTAAAAATAGAATGATCATATAGTCCAGCAATCCCACTTCTAGATATACATCCAAAGGAAACAAAACAATTACCTTGAAGACATATCTGTATTCCCATGTTCACTGCAACTTTATTTGCAATAGCCAAGATAGGGAAACAATCTAAATGTCTGTCAACTCGTTAATGGGTCAAGCAAATGTGATGTATATAGTGGAATATTATCCACTCTTAGAAAAAAAAAAAATCCTGCAATTTGTGACAATATGGATAAACCTAGAGGGCATTGTGCCAAGTGAAATGAGCCAGACAAGGACAAATACTACATGATATCTCTTATACATGGCATCTTAAATTTTTAAAAAGTCAAATACATAAAAACAAAGGATAACAAAGTGTTTTCCAGGTGCTGGGGGGAAGGAAATGGGGGGAGGTTGATACAAGGCCAGAAACTTTCAATTATAAGGTGAGTAGGTCTGAGCAGCTAATGTACAACATGGTGACCATAGTTGATAACACTGGATTGTGCAATTGAAATTTTCTAAGAGAATAGAAATTAAATGTTCTCCCTAAAAAACCAAAAAAGGTAACTAGGTGAGGGGAGAGATATGTTGATAAACTCTGTGGGGCAGATTTCTTTCATACCATGTACATATATCAAGTCATAGTGCTGTATACTTTAAATATCTTACAGTTTTGTCTATTATACCTCAAAAAAGCTAAAAGGAATGAAATATAAATTCTATTACTGATGCAATATTTAAAATAAAAATTTACTGTTAGGGCTTAATTGCATATTGGAGATGACAGAAGAAGAAGTAAGTGAACTTGGAACTGATCAGTAGAAATTGTTCAAGCTAAAAAAGAGAGAGAGAAAAGTAACTGGAAAAAATATAAAAACAAATCTTTAGGATATGTGGGGCAATATGAAATTATTTAACATATGTGTAATTTGAGTCCCTAAAGAAGAAAGAACAGGGCAAGCATTTTAAAAGAAATAATTATTAAAATTTCCCCAAATTTGGCACAAGTATACAGATTCAAGAATGTCAGCAAACAAAAAGTAGTATAAATACAAAGAAAACCATACTTAGGCATATTACAGTCAAACTTCTGAAAACTAAAAATAAGGAGAAAATCTTAAAGGCAGCCAGAGAAAGACAATGCATTACCTATAGATGAATAATTTAACTTGTTGTTGACTTCTCATCACAAACAATAGAGGCCATAGGACAACTCTTCAAAGTACTAAAAAGTTCTTAAAAATCCAGAATTCTAGAGTCAACCAAAATATTCCTCAAGATTGATGGTAAAGTAAGGGCATTTCAAATGAATGAAAAAGAACTTGATGTCATCAGACCTACACCACAAGAAATGCCAAAGAAGTTCTTCAGATCGAAAGAAATGATATTAGATGGTAATTTAGGTCAAGAGGGACTGAAGAGCACTTGAGATCATCTTTTTTTCTATTAATTTCTGTAAAATACTATTTTTTTCTTTATACTTTCTTCAAAATACATATATTCATTTAATAAAAATAAAAAATTAGAACAGGGTTTATAATGTGTGTACATATAACAATTATAGTATAAATGATGAGGATTGGGTGATAAATATTGCATTATTCTTACCTTACATTTTATGTGGAATGATACAATATTAACTCTAAGTAACTGTGGAAAGTTAAAAATGTATATTGTAATCCTGGAAGCAACCCTAAAAAATACAAAGAGCTATAGCTAATATGCCAATAGACAAATTAGTATAGAATTATAAAACAATATTCAATTAATGCAAAAGAAGGCAGGAAAGACGGTAGAGAGGGAAAAAACCAAAGAGAACAAAGAGAAAATAATGGTAAAATGGTAGATGTAAATTTAACTATATCTGCAATTAAATTTAAATAGACCAAACAATTCAATAAAGGGGCAGAATTTGTCAACATGGATAAAAAGAGAAAACCAATCCACCCATATGCTGTGTACAATAGACACCTTTTAAAATTAAAAAGATAGGGTAAAATAAATGGATAGAAAAGATATATCATATAAAGAATAAGCATAAGAAGGTTAGAGTTAACATATTAACATTAGACAAAGTAGACTTCAAGAGGAGAGTTATCAGCAATAAATAAGAACAGATGATGATGATATAAGGGTATACTCATCAGGAAGACATAACACTCACACATGTAAATATGCCTAATAAGAGTATCTAAATACAAGAAGCAAATAGACAGAATCAAAGAGAACTAGCCATATCCACTGTTGTTGTTGGATATTTGAACACTCCTCTTTTAGCAACTGATAAAACAATTACATTAGAAATTTGGTAGAGATGTGCAAGATCTGAACATAATATTAACCCAATGAACTAGGTGACACTTTCTCAAAATTGATTTTAGAGAAGGAGAAAGAGAGTGGTAGGGGGAGAGGGAGGAGGGGAGAGAGAGAAAGAGAGAGAGAGGAGAGAAAGAGAGAGAAATATCCATTTGGGAGAGATACATTGAGTTGCCTCTAGCATGACCCAGGATGGAACCCACAACCTAGGTACGTGCCCTGACTTGGAATCCAACCAGCAACCTTCTGGTGCACAGGACGGCACTCTAACCAACTGAGCCACCAGGCCAGGGCAAACTAGTTGACAGTTTAGAACATGCCTCACAACAGCAGGACACTCTTTTTCTTTAGCGCATGTGTTTACCCACATGCCACAGCCATTTGCTGAGCCATAGCAACAAGTCTCAACCAATTTAAAAGGATTGTAATCATTCATAATGTTTGCTCGGACCAAATTGATTAAATTAGAAATTAGTTTTAAAAACTATATAAAACCCAAATATTTGAAATTAAATACAACACTTCTATATAATTCAATTATTAAAGAAGAAATCATAAAGAAAACTGGAAAAATTCTGCTAAATGATAATAAAAGTCCAATATTATCAAAATATGTGGAGTCCTCCTGAAGGGATGCTTCAATGACAATTTATAGCTTTATATGATTGTATTAGAAAGGAATGCAGGCTTAAAATCAATGCTCTAAACTTCTAGTTAATAAACTAGAAAAAGAAGAGAAAATAATCCCAAAGTAAATAGGAGAAAGAGATTAATAAAAATTAGAAATCAATGAAATAGAAAACACACACAATAGGGAAAATTAACAAAGCCATATCATTAACTTGACTGGGGTGTGTGTGTGATCCTAGGCATTAAAGGAATGTTTATGGAATATTATAAACATATTTTAAATTCATAAAATTTAACAACTTTGGGAAATAGACAAGTTCCTTAAAAATATAATGTACTACTCTGGCCGGTTTGGCTCAGCAGTTAGAGGGTTGGCCTGCAGTCCAGAGAAACCCGGGTTTGGTTCCCGCTAAGGGCATGTACCTTGGTTGCAGTTTGTCCCTGGCCCTGGTTGGGTTAGGGCCATGTGGGAGGCAGCCACTTGATGTGTCCCTTTCACATCGATGTTTCTATCTCTCTCTCTCTTCCTCTCTCCCCCTCCCACTCTATCTGAACAAAAAATGAAAAAATGTCCTCGGGTGAGGATTAAAAAAAAATACAACTTACTAAAAGTAATACAAGATGAAACAAAATCTGAATATCTTTATTTCTACTACAGAAATTGAATTCATTGTCAGAAAACTTCAAGCCCAGATAGTTTTATTAATAATTTTTATCAACGATTTAAGAAAGAAAGAATACTGGTGACAGTAGGCGGTTTCTTGTTCCTCTCAGGATAGAGATCAAAAAACAGTTTCCAGAAAGAACAGGTTTATTAGGAACAGGAAGGAAGCTTGATGCATTAAGGAAGCACACACCAGAGGAGAGTATGGTCCCCTGCACTGCTGCTGGGCTCTGGCTTACACACACTGCGTTTCACTGTCCTCCGGGCGGGCTGGCACTGAACAGGAAGGCACGGAGGAGCTATACCTCCTTCAGGTAACGCATGTCTCATTAGCATCTTGGGTCTAACTCAGAGTTAAGTGGCCTCTTACAAACCAATCCCTATACAAATTAGTTTAGAAAATAGAGTAGAAAAAATACTTCCCAATGCATAAGGCTAGCGCAACCCTGTTATTAAAACCTACAAAGATATTGCAAAGATAGAGAATTACAGAGAAATATACCTCATGGACATAGATGTAAAATCCTGAACAGAATCCCAGCAAAGTGAGTCCAGCAACACATAAAATGAATTCTATATCATGGTCTAGCAGGTTATTCCAGAAAGGCAAGGTTGGTTTAACATTAAAAAAAAAAAATCAATATTGTAATTCAGAGTTAGGTGAGGTGGTTAATCTAAGCAAACTTCACATAGTCATTAAAAAGATTGCATTTGAGCCCTGGGTGGTAGCTCAGTTGGTTAGAGTGTCCTCTCCATATGCCAAGGTTGAGGGTTTGATCCCCAGTCAGGACACATACAAGAACCAACCGATGAATGCATAAATAAGTGGAACAACAAATCGATGTTTCTCTCTCTCTCCCTCCCCCATCTTCTCTCTCTAAAACTTAAAAAATAAAAAAGATTGCATTTGATCTCTATAGATTGTCCTAAAGAGATGTTTGTCATATATTCTTAGTGGGGAATTGGGAGAAGAGGCAAAACCAATAAAGTAAAATGTAAACAGAATAAAAGCTATGAGTTTTATTATTATTGCTATTGTTAAGTTTTAAATAATATGTACATGAAGGAACTGCCTCTTGTTCAAAGTCTAGGTGCACTCTTGGCAAATCTAACAATCATGTCTAAAGAATCTGAAATTATTTGTGCACGAATTATTGTATGGCACAGCTAAAATTTAGTCTTTTAAAATAATATTTTAAGAATAGCGGCAGAGTGAATGGAATCTATACAGACCATCTCCCAGGACCAAACTGGAATTACTAAAACAAAGACAAATCATCGGGAAAAAGCAACAGAAAATCAGCTGGAGACGACCATACAACAAGGGACAGAAAAAGGACACTAAATCAAGCCTGGTAGGTCTGCAGAGGTACAAGCGGGGGGCTGGGCGCCCACGGACAGCAGCGGTCTTAGCTGTGCGCAGCACCCTCGGGTTAACATCCTAAGCTGGCTCCACAGTGCAGAGGGCCGAGCACCGAATCAGCTACAGCGGCTAACCTACTGAGGGCTTACTCTTCACCAGGAACTATCTGAGCACTTCACATAAACCACCTCATCCCATCCGCTTCCTTCTCACAACCCTACTGCTATCATGCTCATTGTACAGATGAAGAAAGTGAGGCATAGAGAAGTTAAGTGCTTTGCCCAAGGTCACAGAGCAGATACAATGTCAGAGGCAGGATTTGAATCCAGGAAACTGGCTCCAGAACCTGGGGTGACAGCAATACCAGCAGTTAGAGGGGACTCTGAAGAACATTGTACCTCTGACATTCATGTCTTTGTACATTTAAGAATGTTCTACCTCAAATTTTAAAGACTAAAGTGCATTGCAAGTCCAGTAGCCTAGAAAACAAGTATGTAATTTAAATTCCTCCATCCAAATATTTACTCGAGAAGTAAACTAACACTTTCCTCAAAGGGAGAGGTTAGAAGAATAACAAAACTTAGGCGAAATACGTGAAGGAGGCAGAAATAAAAGAAATCAGTTTCCTTGGGAAGAAACTCAAAGAAATTCTGTGAGAGGCGGGGGAGTACTGGGCTGACCCTCAGCCTTCACAAGGAGTAGGAATCGGAGTCTCCCAAAGCCTCTGTTCTGGAGGGCACCGCAGCTTGCCTGGCGTCAGGGGACAGCATTCACGGCTTCTGCTGACACTAACAAGTTCCTGGACTTCCAGTACCTGGGCCAGTGCTGAGGTGGGGCTGGGGATACAGAGGACACAATCAGGGCTTTAGATCATGAACAATTAATTCCTTCCCAAGGCACCCGTGAAATATTTATTTGGAGTCTTTTATGCATCAAGAATGCAATATCTGGAATATATGCATTAGATGAATTCATTTTCAGAAGCATGTGGTATGAGTCAATATTAAATATTGCTAGTAAACATTGGGTTTGTGTCCAAATTAAATATTGAGATTACATCATCAGATGGAAGTTATTCTTCACCTATGATTTCTGCTTATCCTTCAAGTTTCAGGATAAATACAACTTTCATGATTTTCCTTCACGATCTTTACTGAAGTCTGGATTGTAGTATTGCTTGTCTGTGCTATGAACTACCTGTTTACTTGGTTCTTTTTTCTCCTCTGCAGCCGGAGCCAGGAAGTTTACCCGTCTCGTCTAGCACCACATCCTCGTTACAGTGTCTGCATCAGAACTGTGCCTGCTGAAAGGAGGGCCTTAAATAAATGACTGGATGAATGAACAGGAGAGAAGGCAGCAGGTATAAATGTGGTTTAGAGTGATCAGTAAGCCTCAGTCACTAGGTAATTGACTCGTGTCCAAATACTAGTTCTGTGGCCTGTATTACCATTGCACTCAGTGGCTCAGCAAGATTATAAGCAATTATATTCATATGTCTGCTGCATCTTTTGAATTTTTGAAACTGGAGAGATCAAGGGTGTAAATTCTGAGAATCCTGCGTGTAGCAAGTCAAACTTTAGTGCATGTAAGAATTTCAAGGGGAGATTTTTAAACGTCCATTCCCGCCTCTGACAAGGGGGCGCTCAGTGGGAATGAAGACCAGGAATCAAGTCCTGACTCTGGAAAGACTACATGAACCAGGGCAAGAGCCCTCTCTTCTGCCCGCCTCTGCATGAGCTGTGCGAGAGGACTAGACGACGTAAGGCCTGCCTTCCTTTCTCGCTGAGGCAGTACGCAAGTCTGGGGTCCATACGTATCTGAGCAATACGTTCGGCCATCCAGGGAGCACAAAGAAATATAACATAGTCCTTCTTCTCAAACAGGAAGAAAATAATTTAAACAATACAAAAGCTAAATAACAATATCAAGTGAGAATTTATGATTAGCACCTTTCTTGGGCTGTAAGATACAAATCTTTCTTTACACATTTACTGTTTTAGAAATTGTTATGTGAATTACAACCGATGTTGAAAGAAACCCTCCAGGAAGAGGAATAAATTATGACATAATTATCCTCGCTTGTGTATTGTCATTTGCCTCTTACCTGAAACTTGGACACTTAATAGTTGCCTAAAATGTCTTCTAAAATGATAATACTGTATTGCAATACTGAAACAAAAATGTATTGGGTAAGTAAAGGACTATTTTCAACATAGTAAGCAACCCAATTAACGGCAGTAGAATCTGCTAAATTTGACAGGATGACTCAAAGGAGTTCAAAGTGAGGAGAGGTTGACATGTTTGATTTATTGATCTTAAAAGGTTATTGTGCAGAACCCCTATCCATCAAAAACCTCTCCCATTTTCAAGAGAAGCTAAATATGTAATTAAATTCAAGAGGAGAGCAAAATGATACGCTCGGTCAGGTAGAAATTGCGAGAGAAACTGCAGTATGCTTCAATATGCCTTATGATTACTCTTTGAGGAAGCAGGTCGGTGGTGGCCTGGAGAGAATCATGGGTGGAGAGAGGGCAGGAGGGATGACCAAGGGGTGCCAGGAACTCTTAGGGGTGGTGGGTATGTTTATTATCTTGATTGTGGCAATAGTTTCATGGGTATATACATATTTCAAAATTCATCAAATTATTCATCTTAAATATGTACATTTCAATGCACTTCAATTACACCTCCAAACACCGAAAAGGGACTTCTGTCAATAACAAAGATACCACAGAGGTCACGGCCAGAGGGATGGCGTGAGATGCCATGCCAAGGTAATTCAGGAGACTCCTCAGACTCTGAGTAGCATCTGAATATCATCATCACCAACATCAGCATTTAAGAGTTCACTCTGCATAGAGCAGGCATTCTACAGATAGTTTACCTGTATTATCTTGTTCAAATCCTCCCACCACAGAAAGGTTATATTACTATATTCCCATTTTACAGATGTAGAGAAACAAAGCCATAGCAAAGCTAAAACATGCCCCGGATTATTGAACGAGTAAGAAGCAGATGCAGGGTTTGACCAGAGGCTGTGTCCTTAAACCACTGCTCGGAGAGCTCCTAGCTCCGGGAGCCTTACAGTTTGCTATTCTACAGGATTTGTCATATTGGTACAAAAGGATGGAATAAAGAACAATGATATTTGTTAAAAACTTCTATACCTTGCAAGGCCTGCATGAATACGTGAAGTCCCAGACCGCGGAAAGTAACCACCAGCTGAGGGTCTCTCCTGACAGCACTGCCCAGGGGCTCCACGGGGCCGTGTTGGCGCAGCCTGCGCAGCCTACAGCGCGTTTCCGTCTGTGGCTACCAAGGGGCAGAACTGCCTACATTTTGGCTTGGTTATTGTATTTCATTTCTAGAAAAAGGGATGAGGAATCAAAGAGTCTAGAGAGACTTGGAAACATTGAACATTTCTAAATATCTTGTTCTTTGTGAGGTATATTCTTGATTGCTGCCGTTTTATTTTTACTGTGGTCAAGATACATAATATTTACCATTTTAACCATTTTTAAATATATGATATAGTGGTATTAAATACATCTGTTGCCTTATTTTTTTAAAAAAGATTTTTTATTGATTCTTAGAGAGAGAGAAACTTCAATGACAGAGAAACATTGACTGGCTGCTTCCTACATGCCCCCTACCTGGGATCGAACCAGCAACCCAGGCATATTCCCTGACTGAGAATCTAATCTGCAACCTTTCAGTGCATGGGGTGATGCCCAACCAATCGACCAAACCAGCCAGGGCTCTGCTGCCTTCTTTTTAAGGTTAGTATTTTCATTCTGGGGAGACAGCAGGCATCGTGATTAAGGGCACGGGTGCTGGAGTCACGCCGGTCGGCATTTGGTTTCCGCTGCTAGTGTACGACCTTGGACAATTTGATGACCCCTCTATATTTCAGTTTCCTCGTCTGTAAAATGGTGATGATAGACCTACCAGGCAGTGTTGCTGCAAAGAGTAAGCAACATAATGTATGCAATTTACTCAGCATAGCTTCTGCCATAAAATAAAACCTTTCACTATGTACAGAAACATACTTATCCTTTTATCCAGCAATTCTGTGAGTCAGAGATTCTTAACTGGGGAATGTGAACCTTAGGGGGCCATGAACTGGGCTTGAGGGGAGCTGTGGTTCCCTAAGTGTTGTGCAGGTTCATGTCTCCCCTCAGTGAGTGTTTGGGAGCCAGGTACATGGCTTGCATCCAGTTCCCAAAGTTAGAAGTGAAGGCTACACCAGAAAACAAATCAGAGAAACACACATGATGGGATCGATCCTGCTTCATGGGCTACTCAGAGAGCCCGATCCCTGGCCTCCATTTCCCTTTCCCTCTGCGGACGAGCAAAATGCTTGTCCTTGGTCTCAGGGCCACGGCACCGGACCTAAAGCGGCACAACGCACATCCCTGCAGCTGTGACCTGCGGTCAGCACCACTGGCCGCTCTGCCCTGACCTCAGCACGACGCAGCTGCCGCTGGGTGTCCCAGGGCCCAGCTGCTGTGCATGTGAGGAGCGGGGCCAGGGCACCGAGTCCAGAGGCTCTGCCTCGCTCTGCCCACGTGCCCTCTGTGCCCTAGCTCTACAGGGTACATCGCGCTGCCTCAAACAGCATGTCAATTTGCCTGCAAATTACTCAGGGATGTTGTCCAAACGCTGCCTCTCATTTAGTAGGTCCTGCTGGGACTGAGATTCCGTATTTATAACAAGTTCCCAGGGACCACACTTGGAATATCAAGGCTTTAATCTCTTCATGTTGTAACTATCAGTATACTTGCCTGCCCTTAGGCAAACTGAAGGCAGGGACTGGACATTATTTGATTCTATTTACCAGGCGCTTAGTACAGGGAGGACACATAGAAGTTGAAAGTAAGTACTTATTAAGCGAATAAAAGGAAGGAAGGAAGGAAGGAAGGAAGGAAGGAAGGAAGGAAGGAAGGAAGGAAGGAAGGGAGTGAGGGAGGGAGGGAGGGGGGGAGGGAGGGAGAGAGGGAGGAGAGAGGGAGAGAGACCCACACAAGAAGAGCAGGGCCTTTTCTCTGAAGGCATGAAGGTGTTTTTCTAGGTACCTTTTCCAGGGAATTTTTTCAGATACTTGCCTGGTACTTTTCTGCCTTGAAAGTTGAAAATTTCCTTCCTCTCTGGGGCTCCAGGAAGGCTCTCTCTTTTGAGCTAGACAAAGGGGAGGAAATAGAAGTCACCATGCCAACCACTAATGAAGACACTTAAATCCGTCAAACACCAATTCTGAGAGAATAAGAACATTTACTGTGTGATGAAATTCATCATGTAAAATCTGCCATAGGCATACAAGTCTACAGGACATGGACACGCCCAAAGCCATTTGCACACCTTCTTTTAGAATGGGCTGTTCTTGGACCCGGGATACGGGATTCGTTGGGCAGTTCCTGCAGCCCTGACTGCTAATGCATGGGAAGGAGAGGCTAAGGAAGAAGGAGGAAGGTCTTAGGAAGGTGCTTCATGGACACAGACACAAAACGGGGTTGAGAAGCCCAAACAACTCTATCACTTAGACTACACCAGCTGGAGACAGCCGTGACCCCAGGCGTGACCACCTATTATGGTCCCTGCAGTCCCTGCTGCTCTTACCTGTGAGCGGATCATGCCACAGACAGAGGATTCGAGTGCCCTGGGTGGGAACGCTGGGCCCGATGTCACACTGCTTCTCAGGTGATGACGAATCACCCGGGGCCTCCACATCGACTTTCCCACGACCTTGGAGCAACACGAGGCAGCTGAAGCCCATTCTGGGCGTTCGCGTTCCGGAGCACAGTGACTGAAGGCCCAGACTAAGCTGGCCTCTTCCAAACTTAAAAGGAATCACCATTTGTCACTTTTTAAGGGGGAAAACTGATCAATGGGCAGTGAATAATCTTAAGAAAATTCCTGATTAAGTGTGTAGCCATTGTACATGCAGATTCAAACCCTTAGAAAGAAAGACATGCAGACCCTTTTTGAGTTTGGTTGAGTCTGCTTGTATGTTTCATATTTTTAAAGAAGGTAAAAATTGCAAAAGCAATATTTGAAGAAGGGCTTAAGAGACACAAGGAGAGCAGGCCTTTAGCACATGTCCTCAATGCAGTTAGTGTACTGAACATGGTCTTGACTGTCACAGTGCATTTCTGCCACCACCCCAACAAGGACCACAGTAGCTGGAAAAAGCAACCCCTCTTTATCAAAACTTCAATGCAGTCTGAATGTTTGTGTGATGATCACAACTAAGTTGCCATCAACTGGGCACTCTAAGCATTCTTCATATATTAAATTGTTGATCCCACATGACAAGAAAATTGATTACTTAACCTTCATTTTTACAGATGAGGAATCTGAGTTTAAATAACTTTCTTAAAGTTACACAGCTGGTTAGTGAAGCAATTTACTCAAACTTGGGGAGTCTGGGCCAAGGACATCTGCTTCTACCATGCCCAGCTTTATTGAGATATTATTGACATCTAACATTGTGTACATTTAAGGTGTAAAATGTATTGATTTGAAGCATCAGTACAATTACCACCGTAGCATTAACTAATGCCTCTATCACATCTCATAATTACAGGCCTTTTGTGTGTGTGTGTGTGTGTGTGTGAAAACATGTAAAATATACTCTTAGCAACTTTCAAGCATAAAATACTGTGTCAACTATGATCACCGTGCCATGCATAGGATCTCTAGAACTTATTCATCTAATAAGTGGGAGTTTGTTCTTTTTAACCAACATCTCCCAAGTTTCCCCATCCATAGTTCCTGGAAACCACCATTCTACACACTGCTTATACCAGTTTGGTTTTTTAGATTCCATATACAAATGAGATCATACAGTATTTGTCTTTCTCTTTCTGGCCTAATACTCTCTAGGTCCATCCTTGTTGAAAATAACAGGATTTTATTTATTTTTCTCATGGCTGCATAATATTCCATTGTGTGTGTGTGTGTGTGTGTGTGTGTGCGTGCATTCATTGATTGACATGTGTTGCTTCCATATCTTGGCTGTTGTGAGCAATGCTTCCATGAACATGTACTTTAATTCCTCCTAACAATGATAAAGGTGATGCTACCACACTACATGCTCTGCTTACACGGCATTGCATGGCATTACATGGAGTCTACAGTATTTACTTCAACCACCTATGAAGTATCTCTCTCAGCCCTAATAATCCATAGGACTATGAGCTAACCAATGCTTTAACAGACGGATGAGTTTAGTTGAAGTGGTTCAGTCCAAGTCAATGAAATAATGAGTGCCTCGTAAGTCCATGTTGTGGCACCAGAGAGGACAGAGGGTGATGGAAAGGACATAAAGACATGCCCTACTTTCTGTCCTCATGCCCTATCTACTAAAAGATGTGTTTGAACTGAGGACGCTTGAACCTTGAGAGGCCTTACCACGAGGATGTATGACCACCAGGAAGGAACGCCAAGGACAGAGGTGGTGCTCCCTGTGGCCCAGCACCCTTTAGCCCTTCCATTGTTAACAGCACCGCAAACTCCATTTGAAGCCTCTAACCTCCCATTCTCCCAAGATGTACCTTTTTGTTTTGACGTCATGGGGCAGACAGATGACTGGAACTATGTCACTTGGAGTCATCCCCTTGGAAATTCAAATCTGAGCAGAGTAATACAAGGACAAAACAAAACAAAACAACACCCCCCCCCAAAAAAAAAAAAACACCAAAATATTAACATTAACACAAACTGCATATCACTTGGAGAAGGTGTTGGTTTGATTATTACCCAGATCTCTAGATCCTAGAGCTAGCCTGGCGTGTCCCCTTCTGGGTCTTGTTCTTTCTTTCTTTCTTTCTTTCTTTCTTTCTTTCTTTCTTTCTTTCTTTCTTTCTTTCTTTCTCTCTCTCTCTCTCTTTCTTTCTTTCTTTTTCTTTTTTACTTAATTCATTTATTTTTGTTACAGATGTTTCTCCTTTCCCCCCCCACTGATACCCCCACTCCATCCCTCCCCACCCTTACCCCAGCTTTGTTGTCTATGTCCATTGTTCATGCACACATGCATATAAGTTCTCTGGTTTATCTCTCCCCCCCACATCCTCTTCTGGGGATTGTCAGTCTGTACCCCACTTCCATGTCGCTAGGACAACCCCGTTCCTCATACTGTTATGTTCATTATATTCCACAAATAAGAGAGATCATGTGATATTTGTCTTTCACTGCTTGGCTTGTTTCACTTAGGATAATACTTTACAGGTCCCTTTCTGTCATCTTAAAGGATAAGAGATCTTTCTTTCTTACACTGCATAGTACTCCATTGTGTATATGTACCACAGCTTTTTTATCCATTCGTCTGCTGATGGACACTTGGGCTGTTTCCAGATCTTAGCTATTGGAAATAGTGCTGCTACAAACATGGGGGTACATATATCCTTTCTGATTGGTGTTTCAGGCTTCTTAGGGTATATTCCTAGAAGTGGGATCACTGGGTCAACTGGCAGTTCAATTTTTAATTTTTTGAGGTAACACAATATTGTTTTCCATAGTGACTACACCAGTCTGCATTCCCACCAGCAGGGTACTAGGTTCCCCTTTTCTCTACACCCTTGCCAGCACTTGTTTAATGATTTGTTGATGGCAGCCATTCTGACAGGTGTGAGGTGATACCTCATTGTTGTTTTAATTTGCATCTCTCTGATGATTTGTGACTTTGAGCATTTCTTCATATGTCTTGTAGCCATTTGTATGTCCTGTTTGGAGAGGTGTCTATTTAGTTCCTCTGCCCATTTTTTAATTGGGTTCTTTGCCTTCCTTTTGTTAACTTGTATGAGCACTCTATATATATTAGAAATTAACCCCTTATCTGATATATCATTGGCAATTATGCTCTCCCATACAGTGGGTTGCTTTTCCATTTTGGTGGTTGTTTCTTTTGCTGTGCAGAAGCTTTTGAGTTTGATGTAGTCCTATGTGTTCATTTTCGCCTTTGTTTCTGTTGCCTTAGGTGATGTATCAGTAAAAATTCTGCTGTGTATGATGTCTGAAATTTTGTTGCCTACAGTTTCTTGTAGGATTTTTATAAAAATGAGTCACATTTAAGTCTTTTATCCATTTTGAGTTTATTCTTGTAATTTGATGGTCTGGTTTCATTTTTTGCATGTAGCTGTCCAATTTTCCCAACACCATTTATTAAAGAGGCTGTCCTTACTCCACTGTATGCTCTTGTTCCCTTTGTTAAATATTAATTGAGCACATTGTCTTGGGTCCATTTCTGGGTTCACTATTCTGTTCTATTGATCTATCTGCCTGTTCTTGTGCCAGTACCAGGCTGTTTTGATTACAGTGGCTTTGTAATATAACTTGAAAACTGGTAATGTGAGCCCTCCAACTTTGCACTTCTTTTTCAAGATTGGTGTAGTTACTGGGGTCTTTTTTGGTTCCACATGAAATTTTGAAGCATTTGTTCTAGTTCTGTGAAGTATGTCGTTGGTATTTTGATGAGGATTGCATGGAATCCATAGATTGCTTTGGGTAGTATGGACATTTTAATGATGTTAATTCTTCCAATCCATGAACAAGGTATGTGCTTCCACTTTTTTATATCTTTCTCTATTTCTTTGTTCAATGACCTGTAGTTTTCTGCAAATAGGTCCTTCATTTCTTTGGTTAAGTTTAGTCCTAGGTATCTTAATGTTTTTGTGACAATGGTAAATGGGATTGTTTTCTTCATTTCTTTTTCAGTGAGTTCATCATTGTGTATAAAAATGCCATCAATTTCTTGATATTAATTTTGTACCCTGCTACTTTGCCAAATTCATTTACTAAGTCTTTGGGGTTTTCTACATATAGTATCATGTCATCTGCAAATAATGACAGTTTCACTCCCTCCTTTCCAATTTGGATCCCTTTTATTTTTTCTTCATGTCTGATTGCTGTGGCTAAGACTTCCAGTACTATGTTAAATAACAGTGGCGAAAGTGGGCATCCCTGTGTTGTTCCTGTTCTTAAGGAAAATGTTTTTAGTTTTTGCCCATTCAGTATGATTTTGCCTGTAGGTCTTTCATATATGGCCTTTATTATGTCGAGATATGATCCCTCTATTCCCACATTGCTGAGCATTTTTATCAGAAATGGGTGCTGGATTTTGTCAAATGCTTTTTTGGCATCTATTGATATGATCATATGGTTTTTATCTTTCATTTTGTTTATGTGGAGTATGACATTTATTGATTTACAAATATTGTACTAGCCTTGCATCCCTGGGATGAATCCCACTTGGTCATGGTGAATAATTTTTTTGATGTATTGCTTGATTCGATTTGCTAGTATTTTGTACAGGATTTTGGCATCTATGTACATCAGGGATATTGATCTGTAGTTTTCTTTCTTTGTAGTGTCTTTTTCTGGTTTTGGAATTAGAATTATGCTGGCCTCATAAATGAGTTTGGAAGTCTTCCTTCTTTTTCAATTTTCTGAAATAGTTTGAGAAGAATGGGTATTAGTTATCTTTGAATGTTCGGTAAAATTCCCCCGTGAAGCCGTCCGGGCCTGGGCTATTGTTTGCTGAGAGAGTCTTGATTACATCTTCAATTTCTACTGTTGTTATTGGTCTGTTCAAGTTTTCTATTTCTTCAGTTTTGGGAGACTATGTGTTTCTAGGAATTTGTCCATTTTGCTTAGATTGTCGAATTTGTTGCCATATAATTGTTTATAATATTTCTTAACAATTCTTTGTATTTCTGTGGTGTCAGTTATTATTTCTCCTCTTTCTTTTCTGATTTTGTGTATTTGGGTTCTCTCTCTTTGTTTCTTGGTGAGTCTAGCTAAGGGTTCATCAATCTTGTTTTTCTTTTCAAAGAACCAGATCTTTGTTTCATTGATCCTTTGAATTGTTTTTTTTTTTTTGACTCCATGTCATTTATTTTTGCTCTGATCTTTACTTTTTCCTTCCTTCTACTTGCTCTGAGGTTTTCTTTTTGTTTGCTTTCTAGTTCTTTAAGTTGCAAGGTTATATAATGTATTTGAAATGTTTCTTATTTCTTAAGCTAGGCCTGTAGTGCTATGAACTTCTGTCTCATAACTGTTTTCGCTGCATCCCATAGATTTTGTGTTGTTGTGTATTCATTTTCATTGGTTTCAGGAAGTTTTTAATTTCTTCCTTGATCTCCATGGTAACCCATTCATTGTTCAATAACATGCTATTTAGCCTCCATGTGTTCAAATATCTTTGCTTGTTCTTGTTGCAATTGATTTCTAATTTCATGCCATTGTGATCTGAGAAGATGCTTGATATAATTTCAATCTTCTTGAACTTGTAGAGACTTAGTTTGTGTCCTATTATATTGTCTATCTTTGAGAATGTCCGATGTGCACTTGAGAAGAATGTAAATTCTGCAGTTTTGGGGTGTAATTCTCTGTAGATATCTATTAAATCCATTTGATCTAGTGCTTCATTTAGAGTCTGTGTTTCCTTGTTAATTTTTCACCTAGATGATCGATCCAGTGATGTGAGCCGGGTGTTGAAGTCCCCTGCTATGATTGTATTGCTGTTGATTTCTTCCTTGAAGTCGGCCAGAAGATTTTTAATATATGTTGGTGCTCCCATATTGGGTGCATATATGTTTTTCAAGGTTATATCTTCCTGTTGGATAGATCTTTTCAATATTATGTAGTGGCCTCTTTGTCTCTAGTTATGGCCTTCATTTTGAAATCTACTTTATCAGATATGAATATTGCTACCCCAGGTATTTTTTCCTTTCCATTTTCTTGGAAGATTTTTTTCCATCCCTTCACTTTCAACCTATGTGAGTCTTTTGTTGTGAGGTGGATTACTTGTAAACAACATATATGTGAGTCATGTTTTCTTATCCGGTCAGCTACTCTGTGTCTTTTTACAGGAACATTCAAACCATTCACATTTAAGGTGATAATTGATATGTACTTATTTATTGCCATTTTTGTTTAGTGTGGTTATATTTTTCTTCCTGTTTCTTTTACTAATTACAGCAGTCCTTTTAGCATATCTTGCAGTGCTGGTTTGGTGCTAATATATTCACATTCCCTTAGCCTTTTTTTTTTTTTTTTGTCTGGGAAGCTCTTTATTTGACCTTCTATTTTGAATGATAGCCTTACTGGATAGAGTAGTCTTGGTTTGAGATCCTCGTTTTTCATGATCTTGATTACCTCATATCACTCTCTTCTGGTCTATAGGGTTTCTGTAGAGAAGTCAGCTGAGAGGCTTATGGGGTTCCTTTGTAGGTAACCTGTTGCTTATCTCTTGTTGCCTTTAGGATTCTCTCTTTGTCTTTAATTTTTGGCATTTTAATTACTATGAGTCTTGGTGGGGGCCTGTTTGGGTTCTTCTTACTTGGGGCTCTCTGTGCTTCTTGAATTTGAATGCCTTCTTCCTTCACCAAGTTAGGGAAGTTTTCAGTCACTTTCTTCAAATATATTCTCTAACCCTTGCTCATTTCATTCTTCTTTGGGAACTCCTATGATGCAAGTGTGTTATGTTTCCAGTTGTCCCACAGTTCTCTTAAGCTGTCTTCCTGTTTTTTAATTGTTTTTTTCCTTTTGGTTTTCTGATTGGTTGATTTTTTTCTATCTTGTCTTCTAATTTGCTGATCCGGTACTCAGCTTCCTCTACTCTTCTGGTTAGTCCTTCCATTGTGTTCTTTATTTCTGCTATGTCATTCTTCCTTTCCTCTTGGTGGATTTTCATTTCCAGATGGTTGATTTTCAATGTTTTTATATTTTTACTCATGGTGTTGATATTCTTACTCATGCTGTTGAGCTTTGTCAAGATCATGGCTCTGAACTCTACCTCTACTAATTTGCTTAGCTGCATTTCATTTATCTCATCTTTGATAGAGTTCTGTTGTTCTTACATTTGGAATTTGTTTAGTTGTTTCACCATTTTTGCTCTCTCAGTGGGTTTTGGAGCCTGCCAAATTTTCCCTGTGGGTGTTGGTGTTCTGCTGTTTGTGGTTCCCTCTACTGGATTTGGATGGGCCTGGGTGGGCCCACATTAAACACTACTGTCAAGTCTTTTTTCCTGGGTAGATTTGCAAGCCCAGGAAAGGTTCAGTTATCCTCTAGCTTTTTCCTGGAGGCCAGTAGTCTCATTTACTCAGTGCTTTGGAATGTAGCCCTCGTGTTCTGCATAAGAAGATTTCCAGAGGGTGGGATAGATGCTGGTTGTTAATAAGCCTCAATTTTCTTTTCCTTCCTTCACCTGGGAAAGGCTGAATCTCCCTAGGGAAGGGGGGGGCGGTTTGCTGCTGCTGCTTTTCCCCACAGCTCTGGGAAGGAGCACACTGGCCAATGTCCTTTGTGCCCAACTCAGCAAAAACTCTGAGGCCCTCCAAATCCCAGTTGTCCCCACAGAGTTCCAGCTCAGTCTGCCCTCCCTCTGCGGTAGCCCCTATATGAGTGGCTGTGGCTATTTTAGAGTTCTGTCCTGGGTCTCTGCGCTGTGGAGTGCGCTTGGTCTTTATTCCCCAAGAGTGCTGCTCACAGCTAAGACTGCTGCTGTCCCTGGGCTCCCAGCCCGTCACCCTCTCACGCCTCCGCATATTCTACCAGTGTCTCTGGTTATATGGTCCTGTCCTGGTGCTTTTATGTTGCTTTTTTTCTGAGGATTTGTCTTTATTTTAGTTGTATTTCCCGTTTGGTCCTGGGAGATCGTCTGTGTAGCTTCTATTCATTCTGCCTCCTTTTTCACATCCTCTACACCTCTCTTGTGCGAAGCTGGGTCACACAGGCATCTCTGGTGCCCTCACACTCTGCATGTCCCACGGGTAACTGGATCGCACAGTCCCTTTGGGGACCCGGCTCTATGCTTATGTTATGGGCTGCTGGGTCACACAGGCCTCTCTGGTGCTTCCGCACCCTGCAGGTCCCGCCAGTAACTAGATCACACAGTCCCTGCTGGGTTGCGCAGTCCTCTGGTGTTTCAGCACCATGAAGGTCCTGTGGGTAACTAGATTGCACAGTCCCTGCTGGGTCACACAGGCCTCTCTGGTGCCCCCGCATCCTGCAGGTCCTGTGGGCAGGCAGCTGGATCACACCTCTCAGGCTCCGGCTTCCCACTGCTCTTGTGAGCTGCTAGACCACACAGGCCTCTGTGGAGCCCCAGGTCCCGCCACTGGTTCTGGAGAGTGCTACTGCCCCGTGGGGCTTAACTCCTACTCAGCTTTTGCTGTAGTTTTTGGGGATGGTTCTCAGCTGCTGGTCTGTGCTTCTTTTGCCTGGGGATAGATGACTGCTCCCTAGCCTCTGTTGCTGGGGGTATATCTCAACTCCGATAGGGCTGCTACTATGGGGGATGGTGCTGGGATCCCAGCTGTCTGAGGCTTCCATGACTGGCACCGTGGCAGCTCCACTACTGTGCACTGGTCTGTGTTGACACAGTGTCCATTGGTCAGATGGTGCCAGGTACGCTGGTGGGCTCAGGTTGTTGGGCCCTAGTCGCTTCCACTGCCTCCTCCCAGGGAAGACCCGGGATCTTCCAAAATGGTGGGACCTCCCTGTGGTGCAGGGAGAAGTGCCCTGAAGAGCCACTTACTGCAGGTAGCTGGCTGCTCCCATCTACAGCACAGGAACCTTCTGCTCTGAGTCTCTGCACTGCTTGAGTTTGGTCATCCACCTTCACGTTCACTCACACTCTCTCACACACTAGTTCACTCTCTCACACACTCACCCTCCCTCTGGTCCTGCCTGCCGCCATCTTTTTTCAGAAGGAAAAATGGGTCTTGTTCTTAACTGTTGCTTGGATTCTGTGTGAGCGATATTTCTCAACAAACTCACTTTGGGCCTAAGTTGTCCAGTTCCAGCTGCTTGTCACCATATTACCCTAACGTGTCCACCAAAATCACATGTCCAGTTATTCTCTAGACAAGTCAGTACTGAACTACACACATTTCAAGTCACTTTGCAGAAGCACTCTGTTGGTCACAAAGGGAACTGATCAGATAGGATTTAGATAAATTTGCTGATGAAAGTCAATATGGTCATATTTTTTTAAAGAAACATAGCATATTAAATATGTCCCCCAAGCTTCATTTGTTCATTTCATTAACTGAACTGAGCAGTGAATCAAGAATCAAAAGACCTTACGGCTAGATTCAGCTTAACCACAAAAAGTACCATGACTAGGACAAGTTACTTCCTCTCGATGACCTTATTTCATATCCGTAAAATTAAGGCTGGAGGGTCCTTGAGTATTTTATTTGTGTCAGAGTTTCTAAGGTTCTAAATAATAAAGATATGTTTTAGAAATCACTGAGAAATTGGGTAGATGCTTCTTAAGACCTCCTTTTCCTGAAAACACATTTCCCTCATATAAATTTTTAAGACAGAGTTGAGTTTCAACTCAACTCCTTGAAGAGAGACTTGTAGCATGCATGTTGTAGAGGATCCAGCATCTCTTTTGTGCCTGTAAGGACCTTACCATCCAATAGAAGACTCCAAAGGTCAGGATTATTAAACAGCTCTTCTGTTATTTAACTGAAATCTAGTTACAGACCAACCCCAAGGAGGTCAGCAACAAATGTAATGTAATTCTTACCTATTAATAAAAGAATTTTAGATTAATTTAAATCTTCAAAGGAACTTTGTTGCATCAAAATTTATCATAAAGCTTATTGGATTATTTTGTTGGCAACTAATCAAATTTTATAGTCTCTAGTTGCAGGCCTATCACTACAGAAGAACAAAAAAATTACATTCCTTATTTGAAATACACAGTTTGAGTCCTGAAATGTATTTATATTTTCACCACATTTCCTCATCTTATACTCCTTGGATCTCAAAAAGCCACCAAACCACATTCTTTAAACTTACTCCTGGCCTATTTCTGTTTGTTCTAGGGTTCATTCCTTTTGCAACTTGATGATGTCACTTCCAAGCCTGTGGTCAGTGGCCTTAGCTGTGCAAAATGGTCAGTTCATATGGTGAAAGGCTAAATATCAAAGGATTCAGATCAATTCCATCTAGAGCTAAATACACCAGACAGGATGAGAGAACCTACTTGATGGCAAAGTTTACCTCTTCCAAGTATTATGAAAACTTATATACATAATCTTATAAAACATAAATATTACTGACATATGTTCTTATATCAATGTAGTTTTTCTTTCCAAAATAATCTCAGAAGACATACTTTCCCCAACTGTGACTTTTTTCTGATTTAGTCCATTGGCATCAAGATTAAGACAAAGGTTGACTAAGATTGTGGAAATTCACAGCACACCTGGGCTTTACCTACAGTTATCAAACTGTGAGCTCTCTGATAGGTCTGCAGAGGCACGAGAGAGAGGGCTGGGAGCCCATGGAATATAGCTGTTTTAGCTGTGAGCAGCTCCCTTGGGGTTAAAATTCCAAGCCAGCTCCACAGCACAGAGGGCCAGGACAGAGCACTAAATTAGCTAAAGCCATTCCCCTTGGGCTCTGACAGAAGGAGAGCACAGTGGACTTGAACTGAGTGGGGACACTCAGATTTGGAGGGCGCTCAGAGTTTTTGCTGAGTCATGACCACACAAGATGGTGGCCATTTTGCTTCTTCCTGGAGCTCTGGGGAGAAGCAACAGCCCCTCCCTTGGAGGTTTAACCTCACCCAGCTGGGCCAAAGAAATGCAAATTGAGGCTCATTAACAACCAACAAACTGCCACACCCTCTGGAAATCCTCATATGCTGAACACCTGAGAGATTTTTTTTTTTAGTGAGCTGAGGGCTACATCCCAAGGCTCATCAAGTAACTGAGACCAATAGCCTCCAGGCAGAAAGCTAGAGGATAACTGAACCTTTTCTGGGCTTAAAAATCTACCCAGGAAAGTAAGACCTGACGGTAGTGTTTAACGTAGGCCCACCCAGGCCCATCCAAACCCAGTAGAGGGAGCCACAAACAGCAGAACACCAACACCCACAGGGAATATTTGGCAGGCTCCAAAACCCATTGAGATAGCCAAAATGGTGAAACAAAGAAACAAATCCCAAATGAAGAAAGACGAGAACTCTACTGAAGATGAGATAAATGAAATGCAGTTAAGCAAGTTATCAGAGGTAGAGTTCAGAGCCATGATCTTGAGGAAGCTCAACAGCATGAGTAGGAATATCAACACCATGAGTAAAAATATAAAAACATTGAAAATCAACCATCTGGAAATGAAAATCCACCAAGAGGAAAGAAAGAATGACATAGCAGAAATAAAGAACACATTGGAAGGAGTAACTAGCAGAGTAGACAAACCTGAGGAGTGGATCAGCAAATAGAAGACAGGGTAGAAAAAAATCAACCACTCAGACAACCAAAAGGAAAAAACAATTTAAAAACAGGAAGATAGCTTAAGACAATTGTGAGACAACTGAAAACATAACATTTGCATCATAGGAGTTCCCAAAGAAGAATAAAATGAGCAAGGGTTAGAATTGAAAAAAGTGACTGAAAACTTCCCTAACTTGGTGAAGGAAGAAGGCGTTCAAGTTCAAGAAGCACAGAGAATCCCAAGTAAGAAGAACCCAAACAGGTCCACACCAAGACACACAGTAATAAAAATGCCAAAAATTAAAGACAAAGAGAGAATACTAAAGGCAGCAAGAGATAAGCAACAGGTTACCTACTAAGGAACCCCCATAAGGCTCTCACCTGACTTCTCAACAGAAATACTACGGGCCAGAAGGGAATGGCATGAGGTAGTCAAGGTCATAAAAAATAAGGATCTGAATCCAAGATTACTCTATCCAGCAAGGCTATCATTCAAAATAGAAGGTCAAATATAGAGCTTCCCAGACAAAAAAAAAGGCTAAGGGAATATATTAACACCAAACCATCACTACAAGAAATGTTAAAAGGGCTACTGTAATTAGCAGAAGAAATAGGAAGAAAAATATAACCACACTAAACAAAAATGGCAATAAATAAGTACATATCAATAATCACCTTAAATGTAAATGAATGAATGCGCCAATCAAAAGACACAGAGTTGCTGATTGGATAAGAGAGCATGACTCATATATATGTTGTTTACAAGACACCCACCTCATAACAAAAGACTCACAAAAGTTGAAAGTGAAGGGATGGAAAATAATCTTTCAAGCAAACAAAAAGGGAAAAAAAGCTGGGGTAGCAATACTGATATCTGATAAAATAGATTTCAAAATGAAGGCCATAGCTAGAGATAAAGAAGGCCACTACATAATATTAAAAGGATCTATCCAACAGGAAGATATAACCTTGGTAAACATATATGCACCCAATATAGGAGCACCAAAATATATTAAAAATCTTCTGGAGGACTTCAAAGGAGAAATCAATAGCAATACAATCATAGCAGGGGACTTCAACACCCGGCTCACATCACTGGATAGAACCTCTAGACAAAAAACTAACAAGGAAACAGAGACTCTAAATGAAACACTAGACCAAATGGATTTCATAGATATCTACAGAGAATTACACCCCAAAACTGCAGAATTTACATTCTTCTCAGGTTCACATGGAACATTCTCAAAGATAGACCACATGTTAGGGCACAAACTAAGTCTCTACAAGTTCAAGAAGACTGAAATCATATCAAGCATCTTCTCAGATCACAATGGCATGAAACTAGAAATCAATTGCAACAAGAACATGCAAAGACATTAGAACACATTCATGCTAAATAGCATGTTATTGAATAATGAATGGGTTACCATGGAAATCAAAGAAGAAATTAAAAACTTCCTGAAACCAATTTAAATGAAGACACAACAACACAAAATCTATGAGATGCAGTGAAAGCAGTTCTGAGAGGGAAGTTCATAGCACTGCAGGCCTACCTCAAGAAACAAGAAATGTTTCTAATAGACTATCTAACCTCACAACTTTAAGAACTAGAAAGCAAACAAAAAGAAAACCTCAGAGCAAGTAGAAGGAAGGAAATAGTAAAGATCAGAGCAGAAATAAACGACATAGAGACAAAAAAAAAAACAATTCAAAGTATCAATAAAACAGAGATCTGGTTCTTTAAAAGATACACATATTGATGACCCCTTAGCTAGACTCACCAAAAGACAAAGAGAGAGAGAACCCAAATACACAAAATCAGAAATGAAAGAGGAGAAGTAACAACTGACACTACAGAAATACAAAGGATCATTAGGAAATACTATGAACAATTATACGGCAACAAATTGGACAATGTAAGCGAAATGGACATATTTGTAAATACACACAGTCTACCAACATTGAACCAGGAAGAGACAGAAAGCTTGAACAGGCCAATAACAACTAAGGAAATTGAAGATGTAAGACTCCCCCCCCCCCAAAAAAAGGCCCCAATGTCTTCATGGGGGAGTTTTACTGAACACTCAAAGGACTAACACCCATTCTCCTCAAACTATTCCAAAAAATCCAAGAAGAAGTAAGATTCCCAAACTTGTTTTATGAAGCTAGCATAACTCTAATTCCCAAGCCAGATAAAGACACTACAAAGAAAGAAAACTACAGGCCAATATTCCTGATGAACATAGATGCCAATATCCCAAACAAAATACTAACAAATCGAATCCAGCCATACATTAAAAACATTATTCACCATGACCAAGTGGGATTCATCCTAGGGATGCAAGGCAAGGCTGGTGCAATATTCACAAATCAATAAATGTGATATACCTCATAAACAAAATGAAAGATAAAAACCATATGATCATATCAATAGACGCTGAAAAAGCAATCGACAAAATCCAGCACCCATAGAGGGATCATATCTCAACATAATAAAGGCCATATATGAAAAACCTACAGCCAACATCATACTGAATGGGCAAAAACTAAAAACATTTTCCTTAAGAACAGGAACAACACAGGGATGCCCACTTTCACCTCTCTTATTTAACATAGTACTGGAAGTCTTAGCCACAGCAATCAGCCATGAAAAAAATAAAAGGGATCCAAATCGGAAAGGAGAAAGTGAAACTATCATTATTTTCAGATGACAAGATATTGTACATAGAAAATCCTAAAGACTCCATAAAAAATCTACAAGTCTTAGTAACTGAATTTGGCAAAGTAGCAGGATACAAAATTAACATCAGGAAATTGATGGCATCCATATATACCAATGATGAACTCACAGAAAGAGAAACTAAAAAAACAATCTTGTTTACCATTATGGCAAAAAAAAAAAAAAAAAAAAAAAAAAATTAAGATACCTAGGTATAAACTTAACCAAAGAAGTAAAGGATCTATTTGCAGAAAACAACAGGAATTGAAAAAAAAGAAATACAGGAAGATATAAAAAAGTGGAAGCATATACCTTGTTCATGGATTGGAAGAATTAACATCATTAAAATGTCCACACTAACCAAAGCAATCTATAGATTCAATGCAGTCCCCATCAAAATACCAATGGCATACTTAACAGAACTAGAACAAATATTTCAAAAGTTTATATGTAACCAAAAAAGATCTTGAATAGCCACAGCAACCTTGACAAATAAGGACAAAGTAGGTGGGATCACAATACCGAATATCACATTACACTACAAAGCTACTGTAATCAAAACAGCCTGGTACTGGCATAAGAACAGTCATATAGACCAATGGAACAGAACAGAGAACCTGGAAATTGACACAAGACATTATGCTCAATTAATATTTGACACAGTTGGCAAGAGCATACAGTGGTGTAAAGACAGCCTCTTTAATAAATTGTGTTGGAAAAATTGGAGAGCTACATGAAAAAAAAATGAAACTAGACCATCAACTTCCACCATAAACAAAAATAAAGTCAAAATGGATAAAAGATTTAGATGTGATTTGTGAATCCATAAAAATCCTAGAAGAAAATGTAGGCAACAAAATTTCAGACATCATACACAGCAGAATTTTCACTGATACATCACCTAAGGCAACAAAAACAAAGGAAAAAATGAACACATGGGACTACATCAAACTGGGGTCAGAGTAATACAGTGTGTGCCAAGGTCACACAGCCAGGGCGTGGCAGAGCTTGTGTTCACGTGGAAACCAATAAAGGTTCGCTATTTTCGTGACTCTGCCATGTTAACAAATTCAAGGAGAATATGAAGGAAAAAGAAAGCAGACTTTGGATTTGTGAAAAATTAACTGAATATTACAATACAAGGCAGAAAGGCATTTCCCCCTTCAAATGGCATTGTTAGTGATTACCAGTGCTGCTGTGTATGTATATACGACATCTGCTGTCTTGTCCAAGTGCCACCAGCGCACCTGTGGATCCTGTCCTGGACCCAGTCGTCTGGAATCTTCCTGGTGGAGAGGGGAAGGGAGGTTCCATCAATAATGTTGGCTCCTTGTTGCTGAGAGGTCAAAGCTGGAGGTGGTGTGACCGGAGCGGAGGTCTCTGGCGACAGCAAGCACTGTTGGCTTTGACCAGGGCTGCTTTTGTAAGGGGATCCGCCTGCGCGGTCCCCTCAGGAGGGGCACATGGTAATGTCCCAAGGAACTGACACTAGCCATTTGTCAGCCACGTGGGATGCGCTCGCTGCTGCCTCGCTTTGCCGCTATAGCCGAGGCAATACCTCGTAGTCGGAGAGCACCTGGGAGGTGCCAGGTGTTGGTATGTTAGAAACACAGCGGCGGTGACAGCTGGGGTGGCAGATTTCGATGTTCGCAGCCCAGCTGTGATGGCGTGTGGCCCGATGAAGGCCGCGTGTCTCGGGCGAAGTCTCTGCCCCTCCACCGCGTGTGGTGACCTTTCTGGGAGGGCTTCCCAGGAACTGGCCTTTGTCCCGAGGCGGCTGCGTCAAACGTGGCTGCACCTCCTGCAGGCGGCAGACCCCCGCTGTCCCTGCGCCAGGCGCCCGGGCCTGCCCTCAGCGTCCTCGGCCCCCTGCCCGCCTTCCCGTCCATTCGAATTCAACGTGACATTAGCTTTCCCTGTCCTTCGGGGTCAGTGTCCTCCTGAGCCTCACAAGTGCTGGCTATGGCTTAACTATTACTATGTCGGGTCATAATCATTTGTTTGTTCTGATGTAATTAAGAAAGAACTAGGACTTTTTAAGAGCTTTTTATGGAATCTTTTATTTCTCAGGTGAAAGCAGTGCAGAGCCAACAAAAACCAGTGCTACTTACTTTTTGGTAGGTCGTAAATCAAGCCGTCAAATACAATGAAAATCCAGTTCAGTTCAGTGAGGGACTGGCAGGACATTACTTTGATATTTAATAGTTCAGCTTTGTGGTTTGAGAAAATGCTGTGTCCACACAGGTACTTAACCTCCCCGAGAACCTCATGAAACCAGGCACAGTAAGATGCAGGTGCTCCGAGCTGTGTGCACCGTTCAGGTTCCCAGTGAGAGTTTTACAGCGTGTGCTCTAAGTGAGCTGAGAACTTCCTGACCGCTGGCCCTGTGTCCGCACCGCCCAGCATGGGAGTCCTGAACCCAATGGCCATCGAGCAGCTGCAATTTGACAGGTACAAAGGAGAAACTGAATTTTCAATTTAATTTATTTAAATTTACAGAGTCATGCCCTGACCAGTGTTGCTCGGTGGTTAGAGCGTCGGCTCACACACTGGAGGGTCTTGGGTTCCTGGTCAAGGGCCATCTATACCATTTTGAGAAACTGCTGAAGTGTTTTTCTGAGTGGCTATACCATTTTATTTTCCCAAAAGGAAAGTATGAGGGCTCCAATTTCTCCACATCTTTACAAACACTTGTTATTACCTACCTTTTTTAATTTTAGCCATCCCAGTGGGGTAAAATAGTATCTTATTGTAGTTTTGGTTTGTATGTCCCCAGTAGCTAGTGATGCTGAGTGTCTTTTCACGTGCGTTTTGGCCATCTGTATGTTTTCTTTAGAAAAATATCTGTTCAGATCTTTTATTTATCATTTGGGCTGTCTTTTTATTGTTGAGTTGCAAGAGTTCTTTATATATTCTGGACAAGTCCATGATCACATATACATATTATTTGTAAATATATTCTCGCATTCTCTGGATTGCCTTTTTACTCTTTTATGGTGCCCTTTGAAGAATATTTGAATTAATGAAATGCACTTTTTCTTTTATTTTGTCAGCTGTGATTTTGATGTCATATCAAAGAAAGCACTGTCTGATCCAAAGGTTATGAAGATTTACTCCAATGTTTTCTTACATGTTTTATATATATAGCTCTTACATTTTGTCCAGGATTCACTCTAAGTTTATTTTTATGTATGGTGTAAGGAAGGGATCCAGGTGCATTCTTTCTCAGGTGCACACCCAATTGTCTCAGAATCCTTGCTTGAAAAGACTATATTTTTCCTGTTGAATTATCTTGGCACCCTTGTCAAAAATCAATTTACTGTATATATAAGTTTCTTTCTAGACTCTCAGTTCTGTTCTATTAATCTATGTCTACCCTTAGGCCAATACCACCCTACTGTGTGTGCTTTGTAGTGAGCTGTGAAATGGGAAAGTATGATTTTTACAGCATTGTTCTTCTTCCCCCAGATTGTTTGGATTATTCTGAGTCCTTTTCATTTCCATAGGAATTTAGAATGAGTCTGCCAATTTCTGTAAAAAAAAAAAAAAAAAAAAAGTCCACTGAGGATTTTGATAGAAATTCTGTTGAATCTAAAGATCAATTTGGGGAGTACTGCCATCCTAAGAATATTAAGTCTTCTGCCCATAAACAAGGATCTGCATTCCTGAATATATTGTTTGACATTCTGCTCCAACAATCCTGTCTCACAGCATTTTTCTTTCATTAACTTCAAACTTGTCATATTCATCTGCTAACATAGAATCGTTTTGAAACTTTAATATGATGGTAATCATTACAATAGTATTTTTATGATAACTCAAATTAGTTTTTATTCATTTATTCAACAATTTTTGTGTGCGCTTACTATGTTCCCTGTACTTTTCTGAGCATTCTAATTTTAATAATTTGTCTTCACTTTTTCCCCTTATTATTCTAGCCAGAGGCTCGTCAATTTTGCTGATATTTTCAAAGAAACAACTTTTAGTTTTATTAATTTTTGTTGTTGTTTTTTATTATTTACTTTATTAATTTCTTCTCTGATCTTTATTTTCTTCTTTTTGTTTGTTTTAGATTTAGTTAGCTCTTCTTTTCTTAGTGTCTTAATATGGAAAGTTAGGCTATTGACTTGAGACATTCCTTCCCTTTTATTATCAGCATTTACAGCAATAAAATTTCCTCTGAGAACTCCATTAGCTGCATTTTATAAGCTTGATATGTATGTTTCATTTTTTATTCATGTCAAAGTATTTTTCAATTTTATTTGTAACTTCTTTGATTCATTGGTTAATTATATAGGTTCATTTTGAAGTGTAATTTGGCTCATTACATTAATTATGGAAGGGAAAAATACCAATTTCTCACCTATTTTATTTTGGTTTTAGAGATGTGTTATTTAGATGCACCAAGTAAACACATTCTGTATTTGTCATCTAAATTTTCACAACTACATCTTTGCACTGGTCCTCAAGTTTTCACTATGGGTCCAAGTCACCTGGGACTTTGCTAAAACACAGATTCTGTAGGTCTGGTATGGGCCCCAAGATTCTATGTTGCTAACAGGTGCCCTGCTGATTCAGAGAGCACTTTGGGTAGGAAGGCTCTATGCAAGTGCTTGGAATGCTCTTCCTACTGATTCTTTTTTTTTTTTTTTTTTATCCTCACTCGAGGACATTTTTTGATATTTTGTTCAGATAGAGTGGAAGAGAGAGAGAGAGAAACATCGATGTGAAAGGGACACATCGAGTGGTCGCCACCCACACGACCCAACCAGGGCCGGGGACAAACTGCAACCAAGGTACATGCCCTTAGCAGGAACCAAACCCTGGTCTCTCTGGACCACAGGCCAACGCTGTAACCGCTGAGCCAAACTGGCCAGAGCTCTTCCTACTGATTCTTTGTGATTAGGTGCACATGGCCCTTTCCCTGAAAAATCTGCCCTCGTCCCTTTTCTATTACCTCTAGCATCCTCCTCATACCATTTATTTACACTTGTCCCATTCTTTTTTTTTTTTTTTTTTTATCCTCACCCGAGGATATTTTTCCTTTTTTTTTTTGTACAGATAGAGTGGGAGGGAGAGAGAGGAAGGGAGAGAGAGAGAAACATCGATGTGAAGGGACACATCGAGTGGCTGCCACCCGCACGACCAACCAGGGCCGGGGACAAACTGCAACCGAAGTACGTGCCCTTAGCGGGAACCGAACCCGGGTCTCTCCAGACCACAGGCCGACGCTCTAACCGCTGAGCCAAACTGGCCAGGGCAACACTTGTCCCATTTTTATAATCATTTTTTTCTCTGTTGCTTTCTCCCAAATGACCATGAGACTAAGGGGAGCTGGGTGTCTGTTCTCTTCATGACATTATTGGCTGCCTTAAGGTTTGGTGGCTCAGACTAGATGCTTATTAACTATCCATTGAACCAATAAAGATAACTAACACCTAATATATGTCTGTTATGGGCCAGTGCAGTGTCAAATGCTTTGCAGACATCATGTCATTTAACTGTCAGACCAACCCTGTGAGGAAGATACTGTTATTATCCCCATTTTGCAGATGGGAAGTAAAAACCTTGTCAGTGCTTATAACTAGCTGAGTGTGATCCTGGTTCCCTTAGAGAATTAACTCACTCAAATTTAACTACACTGAGCAAATCTCTGAAGAATCTAACACATGCTATAGTTTATTTGTGTGTATTATGACAGTCAGTTTAGAAAAAGAAAAACAACAAAACCTTTCTTCTTATGCTTGCCCTGGATAGTAAAAAAGATGGGCAGCAACATTGATATCGCTACTCTAGTCCTGCCCTCACGTCTTCTTGCTTGGTGGGTGCATTCGCCTGCATCTTGGTCTTCTGCCTCCAGATCCCTCCCTTCTACACTTCCTCTAAAATGTGGATTGATCAACTCATAGCTGCCCAACAAGACAATATCCAAAGTCTTTAAGTCAGCTTACAATCTTCCTATAAGCAACTTGTTGAGCATCTCCTCCAGAAGAAGACAGTTATGGAATCAGGAATGACTGTTCATTGCACAGACAAGATGCACTCTACTTCTTTGTGTCTTTGCACACTCTCTTCCCACTCAAGGTCCTTATCAACGTGTCTCTTGCCGACTCCTTCTTCAGATCCATTCCTACAAACTCTATTAAGAAATGACCTCAGGTCTACCCTAGGCTTGAGGCTTTTTCCTTGTGCTTCTTTAAAATAATACATGTACTTCTGATGTTATAGTTGCCACATTTTATGATAGTAATCTATTTATGTTTTCATCACTGGGCCGTGAGCTCCTCAAGATGTCTCACCTTCCTATTTTCAGCACGTAGCACAGAACGTGGCACTCAACAGATATTGTCAAGCAAATTTGGTCAAAATATAAGTGGTTTGGGACTAAGACACCTGACTATTAACCATATCTACAAACAGAGTTCTTTCATTCAGTCATTCATTCCCAAAGCTCTCCACATGTCTGATGTCTACAGTAAATATCACATCTGTTGTGAATTAGGTAGATTATGCAGGAAATTGAAAGTTCCTCAAAAGGACTGGAGCTGTAGCACATTCATCCATCTCTGCATCTCTCGGCTCACACAGGACAGCGTCTTGAACATAGAAACTATCCTGTAAAGGTTTGCAGAGCTGAAATGAGCTTACCTACCTTCTCAGGTTTTAGCCAACTTACTATAAAGCCTCCCAGTACTCTGGGAAAACAATTAGCTCTTAACACAGGGTGAAGGGTCTATCACAATGCTTTGATGTTTCACACTCTCACATTCCTGTGGCAGGAGAGATGTTCAAAACAGGTGGGCATACTGGCTACTCTCATTACATTCTCTGTACCTGACCCAGGTAACACCAACAGAGCGCATGTGAAAGGGAGGAGTCATTTAAAAAAGGCAGAAGTCAGCTGAAGCAGCAGTAATGATTCACAGAGGAAAATATATTTCTGTTTGAAACATGCTCATAGCTCCACTCTTTTTCTTTTGTTGCATCAGAAGTGAAGTTGTGGGTGAATTTGTGGCTCTCGTAATGACTCCTTCCCAGGAGTGGCCTCCGGCACCCTCAAACTCTCTTTCTCACTCGCCATTCTGCATGAAGCTTTGTGAGGGGCACCAGGAGGACCGATTAGGTAGAGAAACAGAATCTTAAAGCATCACTGGGTATTTTAAAATAGTTCTTTCAATAGCAAACACAAGAAACATCACATGCATACAGCAAGAATAATACGGGTAACTACTTTAAGCCATGTGAGTTTTAAAATTCATACTTGCTATTGGATATTGCAAAATCAATAGCTGAGATAATGAGTCTAACAGTTACACATTATCAATATTCACCACTCTAAGACAAATCAGTGTAACTGCTCCTAGGATGAAAACAAACGTTAATATGGCCACTGCTTTCTTCACTAACCTCCTCCTGCACACTCCTCCATGTACTTCAGCCACTTGAACACCTGCTCCTATGACGGAGTTTGCACAGACTGTTCCCTCTGCCTGGGACATTCTAATCTTCTTCCCCTATTCACATGAATAACTCCTATTTATCCTCAGAAAATGTCACTTCCTTGACCTCCCTAATCAGGTCATACCCTCCTCTCGTACACCTTCTTAACACCACATACCTCCTCCGCACGGCACTTAGGGCTGTCCACAATTTCTAAAGATCTCATTCTTATATACTTCACTGGCACTTCTACTACACTCTCAGTGCCATGGAAGGAGCAATATGATTTATTTCTGCTCACCACTGGCTCCCCAGTGCTCAGCACAGTGCAGGGAACGTAGTAGCCACCTAATAAAAAATTGTTGAATGAATGAAAAACAAGTTGAGGTACCATGAAAAATAATATGACTATAATTATTATTATTATTATATTAGAGTTTGAAAATGATTTTTTGTTAGCAGAAAAATATGAAAAGTTTGAAGTGAATGAGATGTGGATTCTAAAAACATGAAGAAGCCCTGGCTGGTTTGGCTCAGCGGTTAGAGCGTCGGCCTGCGGTCCAGAGAGACCCGGGTTCGGTTCCCGCTAAGGGCATGTACCTTGGTTGCAGTTTGTCCCCGGCCCTGGTCGGTCGTGTGGGTGGCAGCCACTCGATGTGTTCCTTTCACATCGATGTTTCTCTCTCTCCCTCTGTTCCTCTCTCTCCCTCCCACTCTACCTGAACAAAAAATGGAAAAATGTCCTCGGGTGAGGATAAAAAAAATAATAATAATAATAAAAACATGAAGAATGCCAGATGAGTACATTATCAACAAAGGGAATTAATGGATGAATTATAACACCTTCCCAAAAAGCTGTGATGGTAATAAAAATATGAACCATAGGTTTTCAAATTATAAGTGAATGAAAGCAGGGACAGGCAAAATATCTCATTTATGGTAGAAATGTAGACTTGTCCTAGACTGAGTTTTACTTTGGATATCAGTCAATCAAAACTCTAACTGAATCCACCCTGGAGATTCAACCAATGTGAACTATGAACGAAGCACATAAATTATGTAAGCAAGACCGAAGCGAGGGTGTGGGTGTGTGGAAATGAAAAACTGATGAATACATCTGTCAGAAATTAGAGGGCTGTGCCAGCTGGTGATTTGCCTTAAGTTTCTCTCCCTGAAAGCTCATGTTGCAAAAGATGCCAGTTGTTCAGTTTGACACCACCATTTGTTTTTGGTGGACCACCTAGAACGGGGTCTGAGACTCAGTTCTGCATTGAAAGAAGTAAGGAAATGGCGTATTTATTAGCCTTGAAGAAGCCTGTGGACCATCAGAAGATATGCATGGCCAGGAAAACTTAGGTCAATAGCCAAACTCTCCTTTATGAAAGCAGCTTATAGGGAACTCTTGGCTAGGGGTGGCATGGGTGTCTTCCAAAGGTGACTTCCAAAGTCCATGGGCAGCTGGCACAAAGGAACCAGGTTCTCTCAGTAACTACAGAGCCCCTTAAAAGAATAGGCTTGTACTCGGATGATTTAAATTCTTACGCAGGAAGAGATTCAGGGAATTGCCATGGTGTGAAGTCCCCAGCACAGGAACAGACTTGCTCCAAAATGACATTCTGACCTGTTTTCTCCACCTCTGCTCATTCCTAACTTCCATCCTCTCCTAAATCCTGGCACCCCATGCCTTCCTGGCTCTAAGTGCTGCGCTTTCTGCAACGTGACTGTTGTGAAGAGCCTGTGACTCATTACAGAAGAGACGGAGGCTTGGATAATCAATTGTGCAACGCACCTGTTCATAACCAATTCCATGCTTGCTCTCACCCTCTTAGTGGCACATGGCCAATTTCCTGAACGCCTGGCACGCATTTGCACATGTGGGGCTGCAGAAAATCCTGGGAATAATATTAGTGGTAACAAACAGTAACTTGGCTACACGATACTTAATGAAATGACAGAGAAACTCATTGGGAAGGAAATTTGGCAATATCCACCAGCATCAGGAAATGTTCAAAGCCTTTGACATAGCATTAACACTTTACTTAAAAAAAAACTACTTTAAGGAAATAATCAATTTACTGAGAAAAACTATATACATAAAGATATTTATTGCTGCATTTTTATAATAGCAAAGAAATGGAAACAGATCAAACTGCAAATAGAGGAACTGTTAAGTAAAAGGTAGAAAAAGGAACAAAGTCACTTAGAACTAATGTAAAGTGAAAAAATCAGAATAAAAAGTGAAATGTTTATGTAAATTATAACTAATAATAAATACACATAATAAAATACAAACAAGAGCATAGTAAATTGTTCCTAGGAGAGTTTTTAAATTATGAGGTAGTTGTAAGTCTTTTCTTTTTTTTTTTAAGAATATTTTTTTATTGATTTTTTTTTCCTTTTTTTAAAGAGAGAGAAAGGGAGAGAGAAACATCAACGAGAGAGAAACATTGATCAGCTGCCTCCTGCACACCCTCTACTGGGTATCAAGCCTGCATCCTGGGCAGGTGCGCTGACCGGGAATGGAGCCAGAACCTCCCGGTGCCTGGGACGACGCTCAACCACTGAGCCACGCTGGCTGGGCGCGAGGCTGTTTTTTTAATTTTCACCTTTGTGTTCTAAAAGTATAGTCTTGTGAGTGCGATTTTTAAAAGAGAGCTTTATGGAAATATAATTCACATACCATAACATTTATTTTTAAGCCTGTATAATTCGGCGATGTTTGGCATAGTCACAGAGTTATGCAATCATGATCACTATCCAGGACTGTCTCGGCATCCCCGAAAGAAATGTGGTACCTTCAGCAGTCACTCGTCATTCTGCCCTCCCAGCGCCTGGCAACCGCTCGTCTGCTTTCGGTCTGGATGGATTTGCCTATTCCAGAGAGTCTATGTTAATGGACTCACGCAACACAGCCTTTGGCATTTGGCTTCTTTCATTTAGCCCAACGTTTTCAAGGTGCATCTGGGTTAGAGCATATATTAATGCTTAATTCCTTTTATGGTCATATAATATTTTATTCTATGAGTATTCTACATTTTATTTATTCATTTATTACTTGATTATTTGGGTTGTTTCCGCTTTTTGACTATTAGGAATAATGCTGTATGAAAATTCAGCTACAGGTGATAGTTTTCATTTATCATGTGTATATATCTAGAAATGGAGTTGCTGGGTCATATAAAAACTGATTAACTTTTTTCAAAAATTAAAAAAATCTTGCAACTATAGTTAAATTCAATTATATTTTATATTAGTTTCAGATGTATAGCTTAATGTAGACATTTATATAATTTACAAAGTGATCTTTCAATAAGTCTTGTACCCATCTGACATCACACATAGTTATTATAATATAATTAACTATACTCTCTGTGCTGACTTTACATTCCCATGACTGTTCTGCAGCCACCAATTTCTACTTCTCAATCTCTTCACCTTTTTCACCCGTCCACCAACCCCCACCCCTTTGACAACCATCAGTTTGGTTTCTGTATCTATGAGTCTGTTTCTGTTCTGTTTGCTTATACTGTTCTTTAGATTCCACATGTAGGTGAAATTTTATATGTGGAAATCCTACCTGAAGGAACGCTACAAAGTGATCTATGGTTGGTAGCTAGCTGTGCTGGCCTGGAAGCAGGTGGGGGAGGCCACACTGCAAATCAAGGCCAGTTGCTACCAGCATGGGGCCTGGGACACTCAGCGAAAGGGCACCTTGAGGTCGGCTGCCACCATCCAGCTTCCTGTGCAGCTCAGCCTGAAAGAGCGTTGGGTAGTATGTGAGTTGGTTAAGGCAGGGTTTTAGAGAATCACCAGAGTGGGCCAAGTGGCATTCGTCAGATTAAAGCAGATTCAGATTTGGTCAAGGAGGGGGTGGGGAAGGCTAAACACAGGAACAATGGCAGCTGTCTTTCCAGTCCCCACCCCGAAGCCACATGACTCGGTTTCTACCTGTATGTCTCTGACATCCCCCACCAGGGCCCAGGGTGAATGCCTGTGAGCAAATGAGTCTATGCATGAGCCCTTTAAAAGGAAGCCTGGTTTCCAACAGCCTCTGTCTCACCCAGATGGACAGAATCCCTGGAGATTTTCTTTTATTTTAAAAATATGTTTGTATTGATTTGAGAGAGAGAATGAGAAACATCCAATATCCATTGGCTGCCTCCTGCACCCCCCCCCCCCCACTGGGGATCGAGCCCGAAACATGGGCAGGTGCCCTGACCAGGAATCAAACTGGCGACATTCTGGTGTACCGGACAACGCTCAAACCACTGAGCCACACTGACCACGGCGGAATCCCTGTTGATTTCCTCAGACAGCTGTTGTGGGGACACCTCTTCCCTGCACTGCTGTTCTGGGCTGGGGAGCCCAGTGTGTGGATGGGTCCCTCACTCCTCTGAAGGGACCTCTGCAGCGGAGATATTCCCCCGAATTCTCAACTGTCACACATGGTTTGGGGCCAAACCATTTTTGTCTCTACCTCTTGGACCAGTATCAACGTGGTTTCTTCTTTATATGCTTAGTTATTGAACTTCTGTTTAGCTAGTCTTCACATAACTCTCCAGGTCTGTTGTTCGACAATTGGGCTGTAATGAAGACGTGATCATGGGATAGGCCAGCACGGGGTTTACCTTCTCCACCAGTTTAAGCAAAGTTTTCTATGCTAACCTTTGATGATCTGCCAGACTCTTGTCCGCAGTGGTGGCTGCATTTTACAATCCTGCGAACAGTGTGTGCGGTATTCCAATGTTCCACATCCTTGCGAACTCTTGCTATGTTTGTATGTGTGTTTTAGACCTCTGTCGGTGTCAAGTGGCATCTCATTGTAGTTTTGGTTTGCATTACTCTAATAATTAATAATGTTAAGCATTGTTTTCATGTGCTTATTGTTCATTTGTATGTCTTCTTTGGAGAAATTTTTTTTTCTAATTCTTTACCCACTGGGCTATTTATAGTTTTATTATTGAGTTGTAAGATTTCTTTATGTATTCTTGATACAAGTTCCTCATTAAATATATAATTGGCAAATATTTTTTCATTTGATGGGTTATATGGATGGTGTCCTTTGAAGCCTAAATGGTTTCCATGTTGATGAAGTTCAATGAACTCTTTTCTTTTGTTACTTATGTTTTTTATGTCATCTCTAAGAAATCATTGCCTGATCCAATATCATAAAGATTTACTCCTATGTTTTTTTTCCTAAACTTTTATAATTTGAGTTCTTAAATGTAGGTATATCATACATGTTCAATTAATTTAGTGTATGGTGTGAGAAAGGGGTTCAACTTTATTCTTTTGTAAGTGGATATCCAATTTTCCCAGGACAATTTTTTGAAAAGATTATCTTTTCCCCATTGAATTTTCTTGGCACACTTGTCAAAAATCAATTGATGATAAATGAAAGGGTTTGTTTCCAGACTTCTGATTCTATTTTATTGATCCCTATTTTAATCCTTATGAAATAGCACATGTACTGTCTTGAATATGGTAGCTTTACAGTAAGTTCTGAAATTGGGAAGTGTAAGTTCTCTGGCATTGATCTTTTTAAAGATTGTTTTGGCTACTCTGGGTTCTTGCACTTTAGACAAATTTGAGAATGAGCCTTTGCAACAATGGCAGCTAACTTTTAACAGGAATTCCACTGAGTTCATAGACAGTGTGGGGAAAGATTACTATCTTAATACTATTAAGTTTTTTGATCTGTAAACCTAGAATTTATTGATATCTTTCTTAATTTCTTTGAATGTTGTTTTATACCTTTAGTTTGTAAGTTTTATACTCCTTTTGGTAAGTATATTCCTAAGCATTTTCTTCTTCTTATTTTTTGGGGGGTGGTTTATGAACTCTTTCCTTCCCCTTAGCATTTAGACATCTTCTGTGTTTTTTTGTTGTTGTTGTTGTTTTTTTTATTAATTTTTGTTACAGATGTTTCTCCTTTTTCCTCCACTGATTCCCCCCTCCCCTTCCCTCCTTGCCCTGTCCCCCGCTTTGTTGTCCATGTCCATTGCTCATGCATACATGCATATAAGTTCTGTGATTTATCTCTCCCCCACCACCCCTCTTCTGAAGATTGTCAGTCTGTACCTCACTTCCATGTCTCTGGGACTACCCCATTCCTCAGACTGTTATGTTCATTATATTCCATAAATAAGTGAGATCATATAATACTTGTCTTTCTGTTTGGCTTGTTTCACTTAGGATGATACTTTCCAGGTCCCTCAAGGTAGTCTTAAAAGATAAGAGATCTTTCTTTCTTACAGCTGCGTAGTACTCCATTGTGTATATGTACCACAGCTTTTTTATCCACTCCTCTATTGATGGATACTTGGGCTGTTTCCAGATCTTAGCTATTGTAAATAGTGCTGCTACAAACATGGGGGTACATACATTCTTGCTGATTGGTGTTTCAGGCTTCTTAGGGTATATTCCTAGAAGTGGGATCATTAGGTCAAATGGAAGTCCAACTTTTAATTTTTTGAGGTAACACCATATTGTTTTCCATAGCGGCTACACCAGTCTGCATTCCCACCAGCAGTGCACTAGAGTCCCCTTTTCTCCACACACTCGCCAACACTTGTTGTTTGATGATTTGTTGATGGCGGCCATTCTGACAGGTGTAAGGTGGTACCTCATTGTTGTTTCGATTTGCATCTCTCTGATGATTAGTGATGTTGAGCATTTCTTCATATGTTTCTTAGCCATTTGTATGTCCTGCTTTGAGAGGTGTCTATTTAGTTCCTCTGCCCATTTTTTAATTAGGTTCTTTGTTTTCCTTTTGTTGAGTTGTATGAGCACTCTATATATATTGGAAATTAACCCCTTATCTGATATATCATTGGCAATTATGCTCTCCCATACAGTGGGTGGCCTTTCCGTTTGATGATTGTATCTTTCGCTGTGCAGAAGCTTTTGAGTTTGATGTAGTCTCATGTATTCATTTTCTCCTTTGTTTCTATTGCCTTAGGTGATGTGTCAGTGAAAATTCTGCTGCGTATGATGTCTGAAATTTTGTTGCCTACAATCTCTTCTAAGACTTTTATGGATTCATGAGTCACATTTAAGTCTTTATTCCATTTTGAGTTTATTCTTGTGTAGTGTAAGTTGATGGTCTAGTTTCATTTTTCTGCATGTAGCTGTGCAATTTACCCAACACAGTTTATTAAAGAGGCTGTCCTTACTCCACTGTATGCTCTTCCCACCTTTGTCAAATATTAATGGAGCATATTGCCTTGGGTCCATTTCTGAGTTCTTTGTTTGTTCCACTGGTCTATATGCCTGTTCATGTGCCAGTATCAGGCTATTTTGATTACAGTGGCTTTGTAGTATAACCTGAAATCTGGTAATGTTATCCCTCCTACTTTGTTCTTCTTTTTCAAGATTGCCGTGGCTATTTGAGGACTTTTTTGAGGTCTTTTTTGGTTCCATATGAACTTTTGAAGTACTTGTTCTAATTCTGTGAAGTATGCCGTTGGTATTTTGATGGGGATTGCATTTAATCTATAGATTGCTTTGGGTAATATGGACATTTTAATGATGTTAATTTTTTCAATCCATAAACAGGGTATGTGCTTCAACTTTTTTATATCTTCCTCTATTTTTTTTTTTTTCCAATGACCTGTAGTTTTCTGCGAATAGGTTCTTTATTTCTTTGGTTAAGTTTATTCCTAAGTATCTTAATTTTTTTGCCGCAATGGTAAATGGGATTGTTTTCTTAGTTTCTCTTTCTGTGAGTTCATAATTGTATAAGAATCCCATCGATTTCTTGACGTTAGTTTTGTATCCCAGTACTTTGCCAAATTCATTTATTAAGTTTAGTAAATTTTTTTTTTTTTATCCTCACCCGAGGACATTTTTCCATCCTTTGCACAGACAGAGTGGGAGGGAGAGAGAGGAAGAGAGAGCGAGGGAAACATCGATGTGAAAGGGACACATTGAGTGGCTGCCACCCGCACGAGCAACCAGGGCCGGGGACAAACTGCAACCAAGGTACATGCCCTTAGCGGGAACCGAACCCCGGTCTCTCCGGACCGCAGGCAGACGCTCTAACCACTGAGCAAAACCAGCCAGGGCTAGTTTAGTAAATTTTTGAACGAGTCTTTGGGGTTTTCTACGTATAGTATCATGTCATCTGCAAATAATGACAGTTTCACTTCCTCCTTTCCAATTTGGATTCCTTTTATTTTTTCTTCCTGTCTGATTGCTGTGGCTAAGACTTCCAGTACTATGTTAAATAACAGTGGCGAAAGTGGGCATCCTTGCCTTGTTCCTGTTCTTAAGGAAAATGCTTTTAGTTTTTGCCCATTGAGTATGATGTTGGCTGTAGGTCTTTCATATATGGCCTTTATTATGTCTAGATATGATCCCTCTATTCCCACATTGCTGAGCATTTTTATCAGAAATGGATGCTGGATTTTGTCGAAGGCTTTTTTAGCATCTATTGATATGATCATGAGGTTTTTATTCTTCATTTTATTCATGTGTTGTATCACTTTTATTGATTTGCGAATATTGTACCAGCCTTGCATCACTGGGATGAATCCCACTTGGTCATGGTGGATAATTTTTTTGATGTATTGCTGTACCCTATTTGCTAGTATTTTGTTCAGGATTTTGGCGTCTATGTTCATCAGGGATATTGGCCTGTAGTTTTCTTTCTTTGTTGTGTCTTTTTCTGGTTTTGAAATTAGAATTATGCTGGCTTCATAAAACGAGTTTGGAAGTCTTCCTTCTTCCTGAATTTTTTGAAATAGTTTGAGGAGAATGGGTGTTAGTTCTTATTTGAATGTTCGTTAAAACTCCCTCATGAAGCCATCTGGGCCTGGGCTCTTGTTTGCTGGGAGAGTCTTGATTACATCTTCAATTTCTTCTGTTGTTATTAGTCTGTTCAAGTTTTCTATCTTTTCCTAGTCCAGTTTTGGGAGACTACGTGTTTCTAGAAATTTGTCCATTTTGCTTAGATTGTCGAATTTGTTGACATATAATTGTTCATAATATTTCTTAACAATTTTTTGTATTTCTGTGGTGTCAGTTATTACTTTTCCTCTTTCATTTCTGATTTTGTGTATTTGGGTTCTCTCTCTTTGTTTCTTGGTGAGTCTAGCTAAGGGTGCATCAATCTTGTTATTCTTTTAGAAAAACCAGCTCTTTATTTCATTGATCCTTTGAATTGTTTTTATGAACTGTGTTGTTTATTTCTGCTCTGATTTTTACTATTTCCTTCCTTCTACTTGCTCTGGTGTTTTCTTTTTGTTTGCTCTCTAGTTCTTTAAGTTGTGAGGTTAGATAGTCTATTAGAGATTTCTTTTGTTTTTGAGGTAGGCCTGTAGTGCTATGAACTTCCCTCTCAGAACTGCTTTCGCTGCATCCCATAGATTTTGTGTTGTTGTGTCTTCATTTTCATTGGTTTCCAGGAAGTTTTTAATTTCTTCCTTGATCTCCTTGGTAACCCATTCATGGTTTAATAAGATGCTATTTACCTTTGACGTGTTCAAATGTCTTTGTATGTTCTTCTTCCAATTGATTTCTAGTTTCATGCCATTGTGACCTGAGAAGATGCTTGATATGATTTCAGTCTTCTTGAACTTGTAGAGACTTAGTTTGTGTCCTAACATATGGTCTATCTTTGAGAATGTCCCATGTGCACTTGAGAAGAATGTGAATTTTGTACTTTTGGGTGTAATTCTCTGTAGATATCAATTAAATCCATTTGGTCTAGTGTTTCATTTAGAGTCTCTGTTTCCTTGCTAATTTTTTGTCTAGAGGATCTATCCAGTGATGTGAGCAGGGTGTTGAAGTCCCCTGCTATGATTGTATTGCTATCGATTTCTCCTTTGAAGTCCTCCAGAAGATTTTTAATATATTTTGGTGCTCCTATATTGGGTGCATATATGTTTATCAAGGTTATATATTCCTGTTGGATAGATCCTTTCAATATTATGTAGTCGCCTTCTTTGTCTCTAGTTATGGCCTTCATTTTGAAATCTATTTTATCAGATATGAGTATTGCTACCCCAGGTTTTTTTTTTTTCCCGTTGCCTTGGAAGATTTTTTTCTGTCCCTTCACTTTCAACCTATGTGAGTCTTTTGTTGTGAGGTGGGTCTCTTGTAAACAACATATAGATGAGTCATACTTTCTTATCCAATCAGCTACTCTGTGTCTTTTTATGGGAGCATTCAATCCATTTATATTTAAGGTGATTATTGATATGTACTTATTTATTGCCATTTTTGTGTAGTGTGGTTCTATTTTTCTTCCTATTTCTCCTGCTAATTACAGCAGTCCTTTTAACATTTCTTGAAGTTCTGGTTTGGTGCTAATGTATTCCCTTAGCCTTTTTTTGTCTGAGACGCTCTTTATTTGACCTTCTATTTTGAATGATAGCCTTGCCGGTTAGAGTCGTCTTGTATTCAGATTCTTGTTTTTCATGACCTTGATTACCTCATGCCATTCCCTTCTGGCCTTTAGTGTTACTGTGGAGAAGTCAGCTGAGAGCCTTATGGGTGTTCCTTTGTGTAACCTGTTGCTTCTCTATTGCTGCTTTTAAGATTCTTCCTTTGTCTTGAATTTTTGGCACTTTGATTACTATGTGTCAAGGTGTGGGGTAGTTTGGGTTCTTCTTATTTGGGGTTCTTTGTGTTTCGTGAACTTGAATGCCTTCTTCCTTCACCAAATTAGGGAAGTTTTCTGTCACTGTTTCTTGAAATATAATCTCTAACCCTTGCTAATTTTCTTCCTCTTCGGGACTCCTGTGATGCGAATGTTATTACCTTTCCAGTTGTCCCACAGTTCTCTTATGCTTTTTTCCTGTTTTTTAATTATTTTTTCCTTTTGGTTTTCTGATTGGTTGATTTTTTCTACTCTATCTTCTAATTCACTGATCCGGTCCTAAGCTTCCTCTACTTTGCTATTTAGACTTTCCAATGTGTTTTTTTATTTCTGATAGGTCATTCTTCATTTCTTTTTGGTGGTTTTTAATTTCCGACTGGTTGATTTTCAACATTTCTATGTCTTTACTCATGGTGCTCCTGTCCTTACACATGCTATTGAGCTTCCTCAAGATCATGGCTCTGAATTGTAGTTCTGTTAACTAGCTTAACTGCACCTCATTTATCTAATCTTTGGTAGAGGTCTCTTGTTCTTTCATTTGGCTTTTGTTTCTGTTTTTCACCACATTGGCTATCACAGTGGGCTTTGGATTCTGCCCAATTTTCCCTGTGGGGGTTGGTGTTCTGCTGTTTGTGGCTCCCTCTCCTGGGTTTGGATGAGGCAGGGAGGACCCACTAGCTTTTTGCCTGTAGGCTATTAGTAGAGGTCACCTGAAGAACCTTGGTTTCTGAGTTGCCTGAAAAACTCCCTCAGGTGCTCAGTGTAAGAGGATTTCCAGAGGGTGGGGCAGATGCTATTTTTTAATGGGCCTCAGTTAGCATTTCAATGGCCATGGGTGGGTTAGAATCTCTGAGGGAGGGGCCGCATCCTCTCCCCAGGGCCCTGGGAAGGAGTAAAATGACCATAGTCCTGTTTGGCTGCACTCAGCAAAAGCTCTGAGCACCCTTCAAGTCCCGAGTGTCCCCACACAGTTCCAGTCCAGTCTGCCTTCCCTCTGCCGGAGCCCAAGGTGAGTGGTTGATGCAATTTAGCCTCTGTCCGGGCTCTGCGCCATGGAGCCGCCTGGGACTTTAACCCGAGGGTGCTGCTCCCAGCTAAGGGCGGCCAAGGCTGCGTCAGCTCCCAGCCGAGGGCATAGCACCCAGTTGAGGTTGCAGGAACCAGCCAAGAGCGCAGCTTCCAGCCGAGGCTGCTCATCCCAGCTGAGGGCGTAGCACCCCGCCGAGTTCGCAGGACCCAGCCGAGGTCACAGGACCCAGCCGAGGCAGCCGCTGGTCCCAGCTGAGGCCGCTGGTCCCACCCAAGGGCACAGCTTCCAGCCGAGTCTGCTGGTCCCAGCCGAGGCCGCAGTAGGTCCCTGCCCAGGCTGCTGCGGACCGTGGGCTCCCGGCCCCCTCTCGCGTCCTCGCAAGCCTACCAGGATTGAGTCAGTGTCCCTGGTTATGTGGTCCTCCAAGCTGCCTTTCGGTTGCCCCTTCCTGACGATTTGTCTTTATTTTCGTTTTAATTCCAGTTTGGTCCTGGGAGATGGTCTGTGTAGCTTCCATTCTTTCCGCCACCATTTTTTCTCCCATTGCATTTTATTATTTTTGATGTTATTATAAATGGAACTGTTTTCTTAATTTTATTTATGGATTGCTCATTGGTAGTAGATAGAAATACAATTAATTTTATCTTGTATTCTATAATCTTGCTAAATTTCTTGAATGTGATTGCACAGTGAGAATGAACCATCTAAAGAGGGGAAATGTTAGTGTCCCCCTTGATTTTGTGCAAAGGATGTGGATTCCCTGGGAATCTCCAGTTTGTCTAAAGATATTCATCTACAGATATGCTGCTCACTAGCATGAGAAGAAAATGGAACCCAGGAAACTTAAGGTCTGGCAAGAAGCTGCGCTCAGCTGGTGTGTCTAGAGAAAGTGGATGACATGTAATACAATTTTGTGCTGTCCCCCTTCCTAATCTGGATGTTGACGCCCTAATCCTGAATGTGGTAGTATTTTCACTTGGGCCGTTAGTAGGTAATTAGGTTTAAATGAAGTCATCAGGGTGGAACTCCTGTGATGGAGTTAATATCCTTATAAGAAGAAAAGATCAGCCCTGGCTGGTTTGGTTTAGCAGTCAGAGCTTTGGCCAGTGGACCAAGGAGTCGCAGGTTCGATTCCGGTCAAGAGCATGTACCTCGGCTGCAGTTCCATCCCCTGCCTTCGTCAGGGTCACGCTGGAGACAACCGATTGATGCGTCTCTCTCACATCAATAAATTTTTCTCTCTCTCCCCCGCTCTATCTGAGGATAAATGGAAAAATGTCCTCAGGTGTGGATTAAAAATAAAAGAAGACACCAAACGTCTCTCTCTCCACCATGTGAGGACACAGTGAGGAAGTGGCTGTCTGCAAACCAGAAATCAGACAACTTACCAAACACCAGATCTGGCAGCACCTTGAGCTTGGACTTTCCAGCCATTTCTCTAGAGCTATGAGAAACAAGTGTTGATAATTCAAACCATCCCGTCTATCGTATTTCATCATCACATACCCAACTGAGGAGTTGCTTGTGTATGGTCGAGATGATGGGAGGAAAGGCCAGCCCCTGGCACAGAGTAAACAGCACAGGTTTCAGAGAATCAGAGCACCAGGCAGTGGGCTGACTCTGCAGTAACGCTGAGCGATTTCGGGCCTGGCAGCGGCTCTCAGGTTGGCGCTTAATGCTCTAAGAACAGAAGATAAGTCCTAGGGCCTGATACGCCGGGAGAGAAAACCACATCCCTGCATGAAGCTGGGCCCTGAAAGAGTAAGACGCCAGAGCCAAGAGGACAGATAATCTCCACTCGCTAGTTCGGGAAGGACTAGGGAGCCTGTTTCTCTGTCCTGGCCTCGAGAGGAAAAAAGTCAAGTTTCCTGGGAAAATCGAAGCTCTGCACGTGCTCGGGATCCAGTGCCCAGCACGGCCACCCTCGTTCTCAGTACTGTCGTACGCGTGCGCGTTGCCCTGGGAGCAGAGTTACAGGCAGAGAGCTTTCAGCACCACGACGACATAGTGCTATGTGAGATGAAGGAAATGTTAACATCTACTATAGTAAACATGTTGCAATACACACACATGTCAAACTTACACAGTGTTTTAAGTCAATTATATCTCAACAAAACTGGGAAAACCCCAATTCTAAATTTACACCCCTTGTGGATTTAGAGTGAAACTCTTGGCTGTTCAAGTGCAACAGGGACCACCCCTCACTGAGAAAGTAGCAGAAACTTGTATACAGTATGGCCTGGTGGTGCCCCGTGTTGTCAGAGAGGGAACCATACACCCACTCTGAAAGGGCACGTCAGTTGCCCAGGCCACATGCACAAAATAAGCCCTATCGAAAGTGAATACACAACCATCCAAAACAAAACACAGGAGAGCCCTGGCCGGTGTGGCTAAGTTGGTTGAGCATCATCCCACACAATTCTGTCGCCAGTTCATCTCCTGGTCAGGGCACATAGCCAGGTTTGATCCCTGGATGGGAGGCAGCCAATCGATGTCTCTCTCTCTCTCTCTCTCCCCCTTCCTCTCTCTCTAAAGTTAATAACAACATATATAAAAGAAAAGAAAACATAGGAGGAACTGATCCACCATGAGCGAAACTCAGCAAACAACAACAAAAAAGAATGGAAAAAGTAGCATCATAAAGACTTCTGATAAATCGATAATAGTGACAGTAAATCAAATATATCTAAAATGAGTAAAGTGATAAAAGAAGGAGAAGAAATCAAAAGGAAGTGCACAAATAAGCAGTAAGAATACTTGAAAGTCACTCAGTTAAAAATAAGAGAGCAAGTTCCAAGCAATCTGGAGAGAGATCTGGGCTTTCAAAACCGTCTCCTTCTTTCTCAGCAGGCCTGTTGCAGTTTCAGGTATTAGGAGACACAGTACACCTTTTAGTAAATGGCATTGTAATTAAATACTAATATTCTATTACAAATAACTGAAACAGCTATATTTCTAGAACCATTTGTGAGGCGTTCTATGACTAGAGCATCAAAATATCATGAACGAAGGCAGAACAGGATAACCGGCTGTGATAGCCACCTAGTTCCTCGAGCTCTGGGCATGCCATTCCACCGATGCACCTCCTCATTCCCTATAACGTCCCACCTTACTTCAGCGCTGAATCAAATCTGTTCTTTCCTTGCAACATTCAATTAAAAAAAAAAATAAGGTATAAGTGGTGCTCTATTTTTGTAAATGTTTTCCTCTTTTAGAAGCTGGTACAAAGTCTCCGAATTTGGAAACATAGTTTGGTTGTTATTCAGATATATTCGTATTTCTATAATCAATGGACTTCTTCAGTGACAGTGATCTGTCTAGAGTGATTTATAACCTTTTTTGGCTATTCAATTAATTGTCACACATTTCAATAGATCTATTTTGCTTTTCTTGTGCCGTGAATGCTACCACTTTGTTTCTTACTCCCTCCCTCTTTCCCTTCAAAGTCATTCAGGTCATTTACTTTCTGCCCCACTTAAACAAGAAAAGAAAAAAAATGCTGACTATTTTTTAAGAAACTTGTGGTTGCTTATGAATGCATAAAATGTATTTTTCCCTTGGATAAAACCCAAATCTCCCAAATGTTAATTACTGGACACACTTTAAAGTTAATCCATAAATAGGATCTTGGTATTCACATTTTCATTTTATTTTCTTTAGAAAAATCTCTATAGGAATTCAAATTAATAGTTACTCACAATCACTTTCTTTATATTTTACATGAGGACAAAATATAATGCTTTTCTTTAAAGGATACCAAATTCCCTGAGTTACACTATATATCTTTCCGCCAGATGGTTTGTAATTTTCTTATTAGAAACACAGGCACAGAAAGTAATCATGTGCCAATAATTGAACATTTGGGTATTGAAAATATTTCCATATGGAGTTAGATTTGCTAAATGACATGTTTGTTCATGGGGGCAGGAAAGTTGAGAATTAGGAAGCATTTAGCAATTTACCTTCCTGTAAAATTACTAAATGTCACTAATCTTTCTACTCACAACTAAGTCCTTTTTTAATAAAACATGATGTGGTCCTATGCTGTTCAACAAGAGCCTAGGCGTTCATGAATCACTTCCTTTGTTGGGACTGAGACTACAAAATAGAGGCACCTGCATAACTATACTAAAATGAAATAGAGTTGCTTCACTTCTCCATTTGAAAGTAATCTGTATGACTACCTGACTTCAAATTATACTACAGAGCTACATTAATAAAATCAGCATGTTATTGGCAGAAAAACAGACACACAGATCAATGGAACATAATTGAAAGCCCAGGTATAAAACCACATGTATATGGGCAGATAATTTTCAACAAAGGAGCCAGTAACACACAATGGATTAAAGAAAGCCTCTTCAATAAATGTTACTGGAAAAATTGGAAAACCATTTGCAAAAGAATAAAAATGGATTACAGTTTGTCCCCATGTATAAAAATTAACTCAAAATGGATCAAAGACCTAAATATAAGACCTAAAACAATAAATTACATCAAAGAAAGCACAGGTACTAAACTTATGAACCTTAGTCATAGAGAACATTTTATAAACTTGACTCCAAAGGCAAGGGAAGCAAAGGCAAAAATAAATGGGACTATATAGAACTAAAAAGCTTTTACACAGCAAAAGAAATCGACAACAAAACAAAGAGGTAGCTGACCAAACGGGAAATGATATTTGCAAACAATAGCTCTGACAAGAGTTTAATATCCAAAATATATAAAGAACTCATAAAACTCAACACCAAACAACTCAATTAAAAAATGGGCAGAGGGCCTGGCCGGTGTGGCTCAGTGGTTGAGCATCAACCCATGAACCAGGAGGTTGCTGGTTTAATTCCCCATCATGGTACATGCCCAGGTTATGGGCCTGATGCCCAGTGGGGGGCATGCAGGAGGTGGCCAATTGATGTTCTCTCTCAGTGATGTTTCCATCTCTCTCTCCCTCTCCCTTCCTCTCTCTCTAAAATCAATAAATAAATAAAAAATTTTTTTAAATAGGTAGAGAACTTGAATAGACTTCTCTCCCAAGAAAACATATAAACAGCCAACAGATATATGAAAAGATGTTCACCATCACTAGCAATTAGGGAAATGCAAATCAAAACTACAATGATATACCACCTCACACCTGTTAGAATGGCTATTATTAACAAGACAAGAAATAACAAATGTTGAAGAGGTTGTGGAGAAAAGTGAACCCTCATTTCCTGCTGGTGGGAATGTAGACTGGTATAACTACAATGGAAAATAGTCTGGTGATTTCTCAAAAAAATAAGAATAGAGCTACCCCTTTCCTGGGTATATACTCGAAAACATGTATTCCCAAAGACATATGCAGCATTATTCTCAGTGGCCAAGACATGAAGACAACCAAGGTGTACTTTGACAGAGGACTGGACAAAGAAGATATGGTACATATAGACAATGGAATACTACTCAGCCATAAGAAAAGACAAAATACTGTCATTTGTGACAACATAGATGAACCTTGAGAATATTATGCTAAGTGAAATAAGTCAGGCAGAAAAAGGTAAGAGTCATAAGATTTCGCTCATGTGGGATATAACACTGAAACTTGTAGACACAAACAGCAGTATTGCCAGAGGGAAGGGGGTTGGGAGAGCGGTGGGTGAAGGGGTCTCAATATAAGGTGACAGAAGATGATGACTATGGGTGGTGAGCACACCATGCAATATATAGATCTTATAACATAGAAATTCACACCTGACACCTGTATGATCCTATTAACCAATGTCACTACTACAATGAATTTAATTGAAAAACAAAAACAAAACAAAACAAAACAAAATATTAACAATAATTTGTATAAAGAACTTCCAGAATGACAGACAGTAAGCACCTCTGAAAATATGCTCATCCATAAAATCAATGAGAACATGGGCACAGACTGTCAAAATCAACTTTTCAGAACTCTGAAAATTAACCAAAGGCTTGCAACAACCAAGGAGTTTTGTGCAGGAAAAATGGTGGATGCTCAGTAAGAACAATGAGCTTTTTGGCATTTTATCTTATCCTAATCCCAACTTTCTCACCGTATTTCCATGGTAGCCTTGAAAATCAACATCCTCACAACCAGAATAGCTATGAAAACCAGTAGCTGAGCAGTTAGAGAAAGAGATAAAATGGGCTTAGAACTCCCCAAAGGCCTTTTTCCCAGATAATGTTCCACATCTGACTTGTTTGGCAGCTCCCTGGGAACCCCAACTTTCAGGGCTTATATTTATTTAAACTAAACCAAAGCCTGCTCAGTGCAAACAATGCTTTCCTGGGACATTTGTTAAAAACAATCAGTGGCAATTATTTAACACTACAGCTATCTGAGGTGAGATCAGTTAGGGTAACAAAAGCCTGACCAAAATAAAAAACAAACAAAAAACAAAAGAGAAACAGAGAAATGAGATGTCCATAGATGGTTTTGAAAAGCTACAATATAATTAATACCAGGGGACATAGAAGACCACATGCTGTGTAGGGCTGTACACATGCCCAGAAAAGATGTGAGATGACCTGAATCTCTCACCTCTAGCTGACCTTGAGGTTCTGCACAAGCAGGAAGTAAGAGCTAATGCAGGATTGTACACTGCCTGCATTGAAAACATGCCTCAACAAGCACACGGAATCCCTTTGCAAAGGTTGAAAGACTTATTTGTTCAAATAATTTAAGGAAATTTCTACCTAATCATTAACTGACTACTGAACTAGCCAAACTGAAATTGATTTCAATTGTCACACATGATAGAGAATACATATGTTTCAGAATTAGTTCAGAAAGTCACTAAACAAACAAAAATCAACAGCAACAACAACAAATAGCAACAACAATAAACCCTGAAAAGGGGGAATCTGATTACAAGGGTTGCAACCTTACATTATTTAAAATATCTAGTTTTCAAAAAAAAATTATAAATAAAAAATATAAAATATGGGCTGTACACGGAGAAAGAAGCAGTCACTAGAACAGAAAGTAAAGTGATTCATCCTGTACGATAGACCCTCAATAAAATTAAGAGCTGATTTTTTAAAATCAGAAACCATGTAGGCCAGAAGGCAGCAGGTGACATATTCAAAGTGCTGAAAGAAAAAGACTGTCAGCAAAAAATTTTATATCTAATAAAATTATCCTTCAAAAACAAAGCATTTAAAATATTATCATATTTTTTTCAGACTTTGTTTAAATGTATTGATTTCAGAGAGAGAGAGAGAGACATCGATTTTGTTATTCCACTTATTTATGCATTCAATGGTTTTTCTTGCAAGTACTGGGAATTGAACCCATCCTTGGCATATCAGGACGATGCTCCAACCAACTGAGCTACCTGGGCAGGGCCAGATTTTTTTTTTTAATGTCAAAATTGCCTGCTAGCAGGCCTGACCTACAATAAGTACTAAAGGAAATACTTCAGGCTGAAATAAAAGGATGCCATACAAACACATGAAAGCACATGAAGAAATAGAACAAGGAAAGGTAACTCTATAGGTAAATGTAAAAGACAGCATGATGATTTTGTTTGTTTGTAACACTTTTCTTCTCCTAATTTCAAAGCCAATTGAATAAAACAATACTACAAAACTGTTTATAAGTTTATGTATAAAGATGTAATTTGTAATACAACAATAGTACAAAGGAGTGGAACTACATCAGAGCAAAATTTTGTATGCTGTTGAAATTAAGTTGGTATCAGTCCAAGATAAATTTTTGTGAGATGTTAACTGTAATTCTCAGGGCAACCACTATAAAAATAATTCAAAATATATCATAAAAGGAAAAAAATGGAATTACAATGCTATACTAGAATATATCTACTTGATCTTAAAAAAAGGCGGCGGAGTGAATGGAAGCTACACAGACCATCTCCCAGGACCAAACTGGAATTACAAGGAAAATAAAGACAAATCGTCAGGAAAAAGAACAGAAAAGCAGTTTGGAGGACCATATAACCAGGAATACCTATTGATCCTGGTAGGATTGCGGAGGAGCAAGAGGGGGCCTGGGAGCAGCCTTAGCTGTGAACAGTGCCCTCGGGGTTAAACTCCCAAGCAGCTTCACAGTGCAGAGCCCGTACAGATGCTAAAATAGCCATAGCCACTCACCTTGGGCTCCAGCAGAGGGAGGGTGGACAGGACTGGAACTGTGTGGGGACACTCAGGATTTGAAGGGCACTCAGAGCTTTTTCTGAGTTGTGGCCACACAGGACTGTGGTCATTTTACTCCTTCCCAGGCCTCTGGGGAGAAGCAGTAGCCCGTCCCTTGGAGATTCAATACCACCTGGTGGCCATTGAAAGGCAAATTGAGGCTCATTAACAACCACCATCTGTCCCACCCTTGGGAAACCCCCTTATGCTGAACACCTGAGAGAGTTTTTCATTGAACTGAGAAGCCAAGGGTCTTCAAGTTACTGGGACTAACAGCCTCCAGGAAAAAAACTAGAGAATAACTGAACCATACTTGGGCTTGCAACTCTGCCCAGGAATGTAGGAGTTGACAGTGGTGTTTAATGGGGGTCCTCCCACGCTCATCCAAACCCAGCAGAGGGAGCTACACACAGCAGAACACCAACACCTACATTAAAATTTGGCAGGCTCCAAAGCCGCCTTAGATAGCCAAACTAGTGAAACAAAGAAACAAATGCCAAATGAAAGAACAAGAGAACTCTATCGAAGATGAGATAAATGAGGTGCAGTTAAGCATGTTAACAGAACTAGAATTCAGAGCCATGATTTTGAGGAAGCTCAACAGCATGTGTAAGGACATGAGCACCATGAGTAAAGACAAAGAAATGTTGAAAATCAACCAGTTGGAAATTAAAAACCACCAAGAAGAAATAAAGAATGAAATATCAGAAATAAAGAACACAATGGAAGGTATAAACAGCAGAGTAGAGGAAGCAAAGGACTGGATCAGTGAATTAGAAGACAGGGTAGAAAAAAATCAACCAATCAAAAAACTGAAAAGAAAAAAAAATTAAAAACCAGGAAGACAGCTTAAGAGAACAATGGGGCAACTGGAAACATAATACGATTGGCATCATAGGAGTCCCTGAAGAAGAAGAAAATTAGCAAGGTTTAGAGTATATATTTCAAGAAATAGTGACAGAAAACTTTCCTAAATTGGTGAAGGAAGAAGGCATTCAATTCAAGAAGCACAGGGAGCCCCAAGTAACAAAAACCCAAACAGGCCCACACCAAGACACATAGTAATCAAAGTGCCAAAAATTCAACACAAAGAGAGAATCCTAAAAGCAGCAAGAGATAAGCAACAAGTTACCTACAAAAGAACCCCCATAAGTCTCTCAGCTGACTTCTCAGCAGAAACACTATAGGCCAGAAGGGAATGGCATGAGGTAATCAAGGTCATGAAAACAAGGATCTGAATCCAAGACTACTCTACCTAGCAAAGCTATCATTCAAAAAAGAAGGTCAAATAAAAAGCTTTCCAGACAAAAAAAGGCTAAGGGAATACATTAGCACCAAACCAGCACTGCAAGAAATGTTAAAAGGACTGCTGTAATTAGCAGGAGAAAAAGGAAGAAAAATATAACCACACTAAACAAAAATGGCAATAAATAAGTACATAACCATAAATGTAAATGGTTTGAATTCTCCAATAAAAAGACACGGAGTAGCTGATTAGATAAGAAAGCAAGACTCATATATATGTTGTTTACAAGAGACCCACCTCACAACAAAAGACTCACATAGGTTGAAAGTGAAGGGATGGAAAAAAATCATCCAAGAAAACAGAAAGAAAAAAAAGCTGGGGTAGCAATACTCATATCTGATAAAATAGATTTCAAAATGAAGGCCATAACTAGAGACAAAGAAGGCCACTACATAATATTGAAAGAATCTATCCAACAGGAAGATAAAACCTAGATAAAAATATATGTACCCAATATAGAAGCACCAAAATATGTTAAAAATCTTCTGGAAGACTTCAAAGGAGAAATTGATAGCAATACAATCAATCATAGCAGGGTACTTCAACACCCCGCTGACATCACTGGATAGATCCTCTAGACAAAAAATTAGCAAGGAAACAGAGACTCTAAATGAAGCACTAGACTACATGGATTTAATAGATATCTACAGAGAATTACACCCCAAAATTACAGAATTCACATTCTTCTCAAGTGCACATGGGATATTCTCAAAGATAGACCCCATGTTAGGACCCAAACTAAGTCTCTACAAGTTCAAGAAGACTGAAATCATATCAAGCATCTTCTCAGATCACAATGACATGAAACTAGAAATCAACTGCAGCAAGAACATGCAAAGACATTCGAACACATGGATACTAAATAGCATGTTATTAAACAATGAATGGGTCACCGAGGAGATCAAGGAAGAAATTAAAAACTTCCTGGAAACCAATGAAAATGAACACACAACAGCACAAAATCTATGGGATGCACTGAAAGCAGTTCTGAGAGGGAAGTTCATAGCACTAAAGGCCTAACTCAAGAAACAAGAAAAATTTCTACTAGACTAACCTCACAACTTAAAAAACTAGAAAGCAAACAAACAGAAAACTCCTTAGCAAGTAGAAGAAAGGAAATAATAAAGATCAGAGCAGAAATAAATGACATAGAGACCAAAAGAACAATTCAAAGAATCAATGAAACAAAGAGCTGGTTTTTCGAAAAGATAAACAAGATTGGTGGACCTTTAGTTAGACTCACCAAGAAACAGAGAGAGAGAACCCAAATACAGAAAATCAAAAATGAAAGAGGAGAAGTAACAACTGACATCACAGAAATACAAAAGATTTTAACAACCACTATGAACAATTATATGGCAACAAATTTGACAATCTAAGTGAAATGGACAAATTTCTAGAAACACACAATATCCCAAAACTGGACCAGGAAGAGATAGAAAACTTGAACAGACCAATAACAACTAAGGAAATTTGAAGAGGTAGTCAAGGCTCTCCCAGCAAACAAAAGCCCAGGCCTGGATAGCTTCATGGGGGAGTTTTATCAAACATTCAAAGAAGAACTAATATCCATTCTCCTCAAACTCTTTCAAAAAATTCAAAAAGAAGGAGGACTTCCAAACTCGTTTGATGAGGACAGCATAATTATAATTCCAATACCAGAAAATGACACTACCAAGAAAGAAAACTACAGGCCAATATCCCTAATGAACATAGATGCCAAAATCCTGAGCAAAATACTAGCAAATCGGATCCAGCAATACATCAAAAAATTATTCACCATAACCAAGTAGGATTCATCCCAAGGATCCAAGGCTAGTACAATATTCACAAATCAGTAAATGTGATACACCACATAAATAAAATGAAGAATAAAAACCTCATGACCATATCAATAGATGCCTAAAAAGCCTTCGACAAAATCCAGCATCCATTTCTGATAAAAACACTCAGCATTGTGGGAATAGAGAGATAATATCTCGACACAATAAAGGCCATATATGAAAGACCTACAGCCAACATCATACTCAATGCGCCAAAACTAAAAGCATGTCCCTTAAGAACAGGAACAAAACAAGGATGCCCACTTTCGCCACTCTTATTTAACATAGTACTGGAAGTCTTAGCCACAGCAATCAGACATGAAGAAAAAATAAAAGGGATCCAAATTGGAAAGGAGGAAGTAAAATTGTCATTAATTGCAGATGACATGATACTATATGTAGAAACCTCCGAAGACTCCATCAACAATTTACTAGACTTAATAAATGAATTTGGCAAAGTACTAGAATACAAAATTAACGTCAAAACACCGATGGCATTCTTATACAACAATGATGAACTCACAGAAAAAGAAACTAAGAAAACAATCCCATTTACCATTGCGGCAAAAAAAATTAAGATAACTAGGAATAAACTTAACCAAAAAATAAAGGACCTGTTCACAGAAAACTACATGTCATTGAAAAGAGAAATAGAGATAGATATAAAAAAGTGGAAGCACATACCTTGTTCATGGATTGGAAGAATTAACACAATAAAGGCCATATATGAAACTTACACCAGACACAAATGTCCATACTACCCAAAGCAATCTATAGATTCAATGCAATCCCCATCAAAATACCAACGATATCCTTCACAGAACTAGAACAAATACTTCAAAAGTTCATATAAAACCAAAAAAACCTTGAATAGACACAACAATCTTGAAAAAGAAGAGCAAAGTTGGAGGGATCACATTACCAGATTTCAGGTTATACTACAAAGCCACTGTAATCAAAACTGCCTGGTACTGGCACATGAACAGGCATATAGACCAGTGGAACAGAACAAAGAACCCAGAAATGGACCCAAGGCAATATGCTCCATTAATATTTGACAAAGGTGGCAAGAGCATACGGTGGAATAAAGACAGCCTCTTTAATAAATGGTGTTGGGAAAATTGCACAGCTACATGCAAAAAAATAAAACTAGACCATCAACTTACACCAGACACAAGAATAAACTCAAAATTGATAAAAGACTTAAATGTGACTCATGAATCCATGTAAATCCTAGAAGAAACTGTAGGCAACAAAATTTCAGACATCATATGCAGCAGAATTTTCACTGATACATCATCTAAGGCAACAGAAACAAAGGGGAAAATGAACACATGGGACTACATCAAACTGAAAAGCTTGTGCATAGGAAAAGATACAATCATCAAAATGGAAAGGCAACAAACTGTATGGGAGAGCATAATTGCCAATGATATATCAGATAAGAGATTAATTTTCAATATATAGAGTGCCCATACAACTCAACAATAGGAAGATAAAGAACCCAATTAAAAAATGGGCAGAAGAACTAAATAGACATCTCTCTAAACAGGACATACAAATGGCTAAGAGACATATGAAGAAATGCTCAACATCACTAATCATCAGAGAGATGCAAATCGAAACAACAATGAGGTACCACCTTGCACCTGTCAGAATGGCCGCCATCAACAAATCATCAAAGAACAAGTGTTGGCAAGGGTGTGGAAAAAAGGGGACTCTAGTACCCTGCTGGTGGGAATGCAGACTGGTGTAGCCACTATGGAAAACAATATGGTGTTACCTCAAAAAATTAAAAATTGCCCTGGCCAGTTTGGCTCAGCGGTTAGAGCGTCCGCCTGCGGTCTGGAGAGACCCGGGTTCGGTTCCCGCTAAGGGCACGTACCTCGGTTGCAGTTTGTCCCCGGCCCTGGTTGGTCGTGCGGGTGGCAGCCACTCGATGTGTCCCTTCACGTCGATGTTTCTCTCTCTCTCTCCCTTCCTCTCTCTCCCTCCCGCTCTATCTGTACAAAAAATGGAAAAATATCCTCGGGTGAGGATAAAAAAAAAAAATAATAATAAAATTAAAAATTGAACTTCCATTTGACCCAGTGATTTCACTTCTAGGAATATACCCGGAGAAGTCTGAAACACCAATAGAAAGAATATATGTACCCCCATGTTCGTAGCAGCACTATTTATAATAGCTAAGATCTGGAAACAGCCCAAATGTCCATCAGTAGGCGAATGGCTAAAAAAGCTGTGGTACATATACACAATGAAGTACTATGCAGGTGTAAGAAAGAAAGATCTCTTATCTTTTGAGATGACATGGAAGGACCTGGAAAGTATTATCTTCAGCGACACAAGCCAAACAGAGAAAGCCAAGTATCATATAATCTCACTTATTTGTGGAATATAATGAACATAACAGTCTGAGGAATGGTGTAGTCCCAGAGACGTGGAAGTGGGGTCAGACTGACAATCCCCAAAATAGGGGGTGGTGGGGGAGAGGTAAATCACAGAACTTATATGCATGTGTGTATGAACAATGGACATGGACAACAAAGCTGGGGACAGGAGCGGTAGGGAGAGGGAGGGGGTAATTAGTGGGGGAAGAAGGAGAAACATCTGCAACAAAAATAAATTAATTGAATTAAAAAAAATAGTTGGGTGAATGAGTTAAAAAAAGAAAATATCTACTTAACACAGAATAAGTCAGTAATGGAGGAAGGGAGGAGTATACAAGGAAATAGAAAATGTGAAGAGTAAATAGCAAAATGACAAGTATAAATTTTTTTATATCAGGATTTATATTAAATATAAATGAATTAAGTATTCCAATCAAAAGGCAGAGACTGGAAAAAAGTCTAAGAAAGAACAACTATGATCCAACCATACATTGTCCACAGGAGACACACTTTAGATGAAAAGATTTGAATAGGTTGAAAACAAAAGACTTGAAAAGATACGCCAAGCTGACAATAACCAAAAGAATACTCTTGTGGCTGTAGTATTAGATAAAATACCAGTTGTTATCATAAAAAATACTTAATGACAAAAAATATTACTGAGACAAAGAGGACATCTTATAATAGTAAAATGACCAATTCATCAGCAATACATAATCATTATAAACATATATGCATCTAACAACAGAGCTTCAAAATACATGAAGCAAAAACTGACAAAACTAAAGGGAGTAATAATTCCACAATAATAATTGAAGACTTCAGCACTTCACTTTCTAAAATAAATAGAACAACTAGGCAGAAAATAAACAAGGCAAAGGAAGACTTGAACAGCATTATAAAGTTAAGTAGAACTAATGGACACCCACAGAATACTCCACCCAAGAACAGTAGCACATAAGTTATTCTGAAACACAGATGAAACACTTTCTAGAAATCACCATATATCAATTTATAAAACACTTTAATAAATAAAAAAATCAAAAGTATGTCGTCTCGCTACAATGCAATAAAATTAGAAATCAATAACAGAAAAACATTCTGAAAATTCATAAGTATGTGGAAATTAACAACAAACTCTTAAATAGCCAATGAGTCAAAGACGAAACCAAAGGGAATTAGGACATACTTTGAGTCCCGGCCAGGTAGCTCAGTTGGTTAAAGCATTGTCCTGATAGGCCAGGGTTGCAGGTTTGATGCCTGATCAGGACACATACAAGAATTGACCAATTAATGTATCAATAAGTGGAATAACAAATCGATGTTTTTCTTTCTCTTTCTCTCTCTCTCTTACATCAATTAATAAATAAAAATTCTGGCTGGGTGGCTCAGTTGGTTGGTACACCAAAAGGTTGCAGGTTGAATTCCCCATCATGGCAAATACCCAGGTTGCAGGATTGATCCCTAGTTGAGACTCATACAGGAGGCAAATGAGCGATGTTTCTCTCTCACATGGATGTTTCTTTCTCTTTCTCTCTCCCCCACTTCCTCTCTCTCTAAAATCAGTAAAAAGCATCTCCTTGGGTGAGGATTAAAAATAATAAATAAATATTTTAAAAAATACTTTGAGAAGAATAAAAGTGAAAACACGACATTAAAATTTATGAGATCAACTAAACAATGCTTAGAAGAAAATTTATAGCTGCAAATGCCTTTATTAGAAAGGAAAAAAAAGTCTCAAATTAATAATCTACATTTGCAGCTTTAAAAAGAAAGTGAGGAAAAGAACTTCAATCCAAGCAGAGGGATGTAAATTAATAATGATTATAGTAGAAATTTATGATATAGAGAATAGAAAAGTAATAGAAAAAGTTAATAAAACCAAAAGTTTGGCCCTTTGAAAAGGAAAACAACAAATGAGAAGGTCTTAGTTTGATTAAAAAAAGAAAAAGAAAAAAAAGAGAAGACTTGAAGTACTGTATAAGAAATAAAAGAGGTATATCATGATCACTCTTAGAGATATAATAGGAATCATAAAAGAATACTGTAATTGTATAGCAACAAATTGGATACTTTAGCTACAATGGCAAAATTCCTAGGGAGACACAAACTACTGCAACGGACTCAATAAATAGAAAGCCTAAGTAGATATAGAACAAGTAAAGAGATTGAATTAGCACTAAAAAATATTCCACAAGATAAGCCAGGTTCAGATGGCTTCACAGATGAAATCTACCAAATGTTTAAGGAAGAATTCTTAGTAATATTCCACAAACTGTTTCAAAAACTAGAAGAAGAAGAAATACTTCCCAATTCATTCTTTGTGGCCACTATTACCCTGATACCAAAACCAGACAAAGACATAACAAGAAAAGATAACTATAGATCAATATCCCTTATGATTTATAAATGCAAAAATCCTCAACAAATACTACCAACCCAAATCCAGTAGGATATAAATTATTATACAAAATCTGACGGAACTTCACAAATTTAATTTACCTGTCATTTATGGAAAAGTAATTCAACATACAAAAAATATCACTGTAGTATGCTAATATTAATAAAATAACTAACAAACCCCCCCCCCAATTATCTCAAGAAATCTAGGAAAAGCATTTGACAAAAATCCAACTCCCTTTTTTATGATACAACATTTAACAAACTAGAAAATGACAGAAATTTTCCCACTCTGATAAATGGTATCTATAAAAAATTCACACCTGACACCGTACCAAATGGTAAAGGGCTGAATGCTTTTTCCTAAGATCAGGAACAAGGCAGAGATACCCGCTTGCCACCTTTATTCAGCATTGTACGAGAGGTTTCAGTTGGCAATTAGGCAAGAAAAAAAAAAGCATTCAGATTAGAAAGGGAAACGTAAAAGTATCTGAACTTGTAGATAACATGATCTTGTATATAGAAAATCTAAGGAATCCACTAAAAAATAATACATCTAATAAGTGAGTTCAGAAAGAGAGCAGGATACAAGATCAATTGGAAAATAAGTTATATTTCTATACACTAGTAATGAATGTTCCTAAAATAAAAATAAAACAATTACAGCCCGGCTGGTGTAGCTCAGTTGGTTGAGCATTGTCCCATGAACCAAGAGGTCTGTGGTTAGATTCTGATTCAGGGCACATTCTGGCTCAGTCCCCAGTAGGGTGTGCAGGAGGCAGCCGATCAATGTTTCTATCGCTCTCTCTTCCCCTCTCCCTTCTCTCTCTAAAATAAATAAAAGCATATTTAAAAAATAAACAATTATATTTATAATAATATCAAAAATAATAGAATACTTAGGAATAAATGTAACAAAAGACATAAAACTTATCACTAAAAACTATGAAACATTTTGAAAGAAATTTAAGAAGACCTAAATCAATAAAAAGACATCCCACATTCATGGATTTGAAAACTTAATATTATTAAGATGGCAATATTCCCCAAATTGATCTACACACTCAATCTATACATGATCAAAACTTCAGCTGCTACCTTTATAGAAATGGGAAAATGGTAATCCTAAAATTCATATAAAAATATAAGTGACACAGAATAGTCAAAACAATTTTGAAAATAATGTCTTTTTGAGGTGATGACAATATTCTGAAATTAAATAGTGCTGATAGTTGCACAACTCTGTGAACTTTCTTAAAAACACTAAATTGTATACTTTAAAAGGGTGAATTTTTTGGCATGTGAATTATATCTCAATATAGCTGTTTTAAAGAAAATTTGTGGTAGACAGGTCAGGCCAAATGTATTGACAGTGTAGAGTTTACTTTGCTTTCCTCCTATTTCTTTCAAACTAAGAGATGTTGATGTATTTGTGCTTTATTTAGAATATTGATCCAGAATTATTTTATGAAAAATAATATTCAATACCTGATTTCAGAATAATTAGTCATTGTAGAAGTGGATGTTTCTAAGACTTTTCAGGAAGGCCTTAATAAACAACCTTCATCAGGTGTGGTCAGTTCTGGCTCTTCAAATGTTCTTCAATGGAACAATGATTTTAAGGATCTTTATGAAAATTATAAGAAGCCTTATATTGCAAAGTGTCCAATGTGTAATATAAGATCATCAGTAGAAGGTCGGAGTTTTTGGAAGCAGAACAGGTGTCAAGGTTTTTCATTCTCTTGGTTAAAATCAAGGAAGCACAGTGAGGCATCTTCCCTGTTCTCAATGCCAGATGTTGTCTTTGTAAGATCAGCTCATCTGGACTCCTAAATTATGCATTGCTGACTTTCAAAACACAAGGTTAACAAGCTTCCTAGGATAAGTAATGAAATAAATATTTCATGAATGGAGAGCTGCAGGCCCAACTCTAATTTCAGATTCCATTTCCCTGCTTGCTTCTTTTTTGACTTCTTAGATTAAGTAGACACTGAGAAGAATAAGTGGGGGAAAGCTGAAGGCTGTTTGAAGAAATCGATTATCACGCACTGAAAGATTCTTTTAAGGTGTCTATGTGTTTTGGAGAGAATATTAAAGAAAGGAAAGGGTTTGGCATAGCAAAGTTTATAATAGAAACAAACCAGTAATCAGGAGCTAGATTTATTTTAGCTCTGGATTTTTAGAAAAGATGGTATTGACCTTGAGATCACCCACTCAAGCCCTCTCTTGTGGACAATTGACATCAGAATCAGTGTCTTCACAAGGAGAAGTCATCTCATAAGACGTAAACTTGTCTGTCAGGCATTCCCTCTATATCAACTAAGGTTAGTGCTGTGTACATACCAGGAATGAGAACCAACAAGGCATCTGAAAGAAGACTGTGCTCACATGGATGGGTAGGTACAAACAAATGCACATATTTAGAGGCATGACCCAGCCCTGACTGGTTTGGCTCAGCAGTTAGTGCTGGCCCGCAGACCAACCAACTGCAGGTTCGATTCCAGTCAAGGGCACATACCTTGGTTGTGGTTCGGACCCCAGCCCTAGTAGTGGTTGTGCAGGAGGCAACCAGTCAGTGTGTCTCTCTCATATCAATGTTTCTCTCTCTCTCTCTCTCTCTCTCTCTCTCTCTCTCTCTCTCTCTTTCTCTTCCACTCCCTCCCTCACACTCTATTTGAAGATAAAAAGAAAAGTATCCTTGGACGAGGATTAAAAAAAAAATTAAAGGCATGGCCCAAAAGATGGTGGAGCTAAGGATGGGAGTTTTGTAGAAAACTCTTGTAGGACCAATTATAAAACTGAAAAATGATGTAGCTGCCACTTACTGAACATTTCCTACATCTTAGCTCTTCATATCTTATGTAGTAGATGCCATTATCTCTATTTTAAAGAGAAAGAAATGGAAGTTTAGAGAGATTTATTAGCTAAACACAGCCTGACCAAACTGATAAGGTTTACTTGGGATAATGCACCAAGATGTGAGATTCAAAAGCTCAAGCCCTCGACCATATTCCTATAGTGTCTCCCAAACTAAAAGCAGATTAGTCTTCAACTGTTTACCTTTTCCAAATAACTACTAATGCTGTGTAGAATATTCTTTCATCCCACAAATATCTATTAAGTGCTTTCTATGTGCTCGAAATACAGTCTTTAAGACAGTATGCCCACCGTGGCTGGAAAGTGAGTGGGTGAGAAGTCGGGAGAACTGCACGGAGTCGTTCCCACCCCTTTGAGTTAGTACTGCTGCTGCACTTCACACAAGCTTCTCTTCCAAATAGGCTGGTTCCCAGCTGTCAGGCAGACCCTCCAAATGATAAGAAAAATAGTCATATTTCTGTACCACAATGATTTTACATATAAATACTCATGTTCACTTGGGTTATTATATAATATACAGACCTTTTGGTGTGTGTGTATTTTTAAATATGTTTTTATTGATTTTGCTTGTTTGTTTTTTGAGAGAGAGATAGAAACATCAATGTGAGAGAGAAATATCAATAGGCTGCCTCCTGCATGCCCCCTACTGGGGGTCAAGCCCACAACCCGGGCATGTGCCCTGACCAGGAATCAAACTGGGACCTCTCTCAGTCCATGGGATGACGCTTAGTCCACTGAGCCACACTGGCCAGGCATACACAGATCTTTTTTTAATTAACTCTTAAAAGACAGCTATTGGGTCCAGCCGGTGTGGTTCAGTGGTTGAACATTGACCCATGCACCAAGAGGTTGCCTGTTTGATTCATGGTTGGGACACATGCCCAGATTGTGGGACAGATCCCCAGTGAGGGGCATGCAGGAGGCAGCCAATGTTCTCTGTCATCGATGTTTCTGTCTCTCTCTCCCTCTTTCTTCCTCTTTTTCTATGATGAATAAAGGAAAAAATATATATTTTAAAAAAAGACAGCTATTGGTTTTCTGATATCATTTTAAAGGGGAAACTACACAGAGATGGATAGGTTTATAACTAAGTCTACCGTAGAATAACTACTGAAGGCAAAGTAGATGGCTGATAATGTTTACGTTACCATCTTTACTTTGTCCATCCCAATCCCTAACATGCGTAAGATGAAACATTGTTAGCCCAAACTCAGGCCTGAAAAGATGGAAACTACTTTGTGTTGAAGCACAGAACAAAAATACTTCATTTGTCCTTTTTAAAACCCTCTGCAGCTTTAAAACCTTCCCACGTGGGCAGCAGAAAGAATCCAGCTTTTATCTGACGAGGCTGTTTAAGAAGTTTGACCTCTGGCTTCCTTTACATGGCTGGAACTTCACTTCTCATGTAATGTGTCCAGCACACTTTTTGTGTTCGTGCAAATTTCCTTGTCAGAATTACCAATGGACACGATCAAAGATCAGCCCTCCTTCATATTCCTGTTTAGTGAAGACATTTCTATTTCTTCTTTGGCTTTCAGGCTAGTTTGAGAAGTGTTATCTGACAGAGAAGTTACTGATGCATTTCTTCCTGATCCTCTTTAACATTTTTCCATTTCCTTCCTCTTTCTTCCTTTCTTTCTTTCTTCCTTCCTTCCTTCCTTCCTTCCTTCCTTTCTTTCTTTCTTTCTTTCTTTCTTTCTTTCTTTCTTTCTTTCTTTCTTTCTTTCTTTCTTTCTTTCTTCTTTCTTTCTTTCTGGCATTGTATATTTATTGTTCAATATGCAAGATGAGCATTTAGTTTTTTTTAAAAAATGAATAGATATTATTTATTTATTTTTTAAAATTAATTTATTTTTGTTACAGATGTTTCCCCTTTTTCACCCACTGATTTTCCCTCCCCACCCTGTCCCCACCTTTGTTGTCCATGTCCATTGTTCATACATACATGCATATAAGTTCTGTGGTTTATCTCCCCCTCCACCCGCTCTTCAGGGGATTGTCAGGAATATACCCTAAGAAGCATGAAACCCCAATCAGAAAGAATATATGTACCCCCATGTTCATAGCAGCACTATTTACAATAGCTAAGATCTGGAAACAGCCCAAGTGTCCATCAGTAGAAGAATGGATAAAAAAAGCTGTGGTACAGGTACACAATAGAGTACTATGCAGCTGTAAGAAAGAAAGATCTCTTATCCTTTGAGATGACATATGACATGGAGGGACCTGAAAAGTCTTATCCTAAGCGAAACAAGCCAAACAGAGAAAGACAAATATCACATGATCTCACTTATTTGTGGAATATAACAAACATAACAGTCTGAGGAATGGGGTAGTCCCAGAGACGTGGAAGTGGGGTACAGACTGACAATCCCTTTTTCTTCTTTTAAATATTGTGTGTGTTTTAATTTAAATATGCTTTTACTTTTTAATGGGCTACTTAAGTTAGCTGTGGAAGAAATCTGTTAACTGCTTTGCCTGTTAACTGAGGTTGAGTTGCTGGTAGCTAATACCCAGCAACTGATAGAATAATCATCTTTTTAAATTGTTTATTAATTTATTTTTGTTACAGATGTTTCTTTTTTTTCCCCCATTGACACCCTCCTCCACATCCCCTCCGCCCCATGTCCGGCTTTGTTGTCTGTGTCCATCAGTTATGCGTACATGCATATAAGTTCTGTGGTTTATCTCTTTCCTCCCCTCACCATCCCCTCTTCTGAGGGTTGTCCTTCTGTACCCTACTTCCATGTCTCTGGGTCTACCCTGTTCCTCAGATTGTTATGTTCATTATATTCCACAAATAAGTGAGGTCATGTGATATTTTTCTTTCTCTGCGTGACTTGTTTTGCTTAGGACAATACTCTCCAGGTCCCTCCATGTTGTCTCAAAGGATAAGAGATCTTTATTTCTTACAGCTGCATAGTACTCCATTGTGTATATATACCACAACTTTTTGATCCATTCGTCTACTGATGGACACTTGGGCTGTTTCCAGATCTTAGCGATTATAAATAGTGCTGCTATAAAAATGGGGGTACACATATTCTTTCTGATTGGTGTTTCAGGCTTCTTAGGGTATATTCCCAGCAGTGGGATCACTGGATCAAATGGCAATTCAATTTTAATTTTTTGAGGTAACACCATAGTTCTTTTTTTTTAAATCAGCAGTTTTAAGTCATACTTAACTTGTAGAACTAATAGAGTAGGCAGTTAGACATGAGCAGAGCAGGACAAGAAGGCAGGAGAATAGCCTCACACGACTCCCATACCAGGGCTTGCATGACCATTCCCTTAAGCATTAAGCCCCTAGGACACTGAAGTTCTGACCCTCGTTAAACAATCTCAAGGACAAAGCCTCAGATCTGTTGACCACAGAGACAGAGTTTCCATCAAACTAGAGACAATGTCTAGTCCTCAGTTGTGTTTCAGCTCCAGGCCCAGAGAACCAGATGAAGAGATGCCATGGCTGACAATAGGACCAGATGCAATGAGTAATGACCAATCAGTGGAAACCACAATCCCAAAAGGACACACCTGAGAAGCTGATGCATATTCTATGTATGTCCTCCCCTAAAATCCCTGCCTTTGGAAACAGATAAAACCTCTTAAGATGAGGAACCCAGTGCACAGCTCACTCTCTCTAGAACACCCCTACCCTTATCCTACCCCCTTCTTTCCTTAGGGTGTCTTTCCTCCTGTATTTCTTCCAGGCAACTTTTCTTTGCCGTTCTTTCTCCTAAGCTCTAAGGGCCCTTCTTTTGCCTCTGTAACTTGTTTCCTGAGTCCATGAGGCCCAGCTGGCTCACTTCTACCCCTGTGACTTTCTAAATAACTTTTGCTTGTATTTGAGTTCCTTGGCTCTGAATTCTTTTCTTAGCCAAACTCAAGGACTGAGATTTAACATCTGGTACTATTCCCTGTTAGTAGAATGTGTGACAGATATGCCTAAAAAAGGAAAGATATTATCCACAGCCAAATAAAGGTCTCTTTTTCCTCTCCAAATACTTTTGCCTTTCTTGCTTAGAAAAATAAGGAAAAGAGAAACAAAGAGAATCTTAAATTACTTTATATAAACATGCTATTATTCTAGTAGTCAATTGCCTCACACTGCAAACCCAAGTTGAGTTTAAACAAAGATATTCATTCATTTAATGTATTTCCAGTTATTGAAGGGAAGTTAATTATGAGATGATACAAGATTGGCAGAGTTCCACCTGAATTTTCATGAGGACTGTCAGCTAGTTGTAAATGATGTAGAGTCTTGAAAAACTCAGTGAGATGTTCAAACTTCGCTATTAAAAATATTACATTGCAAAGCAACACTATAACAATTATGTTGAAAGGAGCAACACTCCTGATTATAACATAAAACTCCAATCAGACAAAAACTGTCAAGTGAAAATTTGGTGATCTAAATAACACTGCATCATGTGGAATATTTCACGTTTAATAAAAGTGACAGTGACCAGTGGAAGAAAAAGCCTTTTAAAGTTGACAGACTGCTCACCACTTCTTAGGTGTTCGACTTCACATACCTTAGTGCATCTTCTGAGAGCCAACTTCTCATCTATAAAATGAGGATAATTAAAGTTCCTTACTCAGCAGCACTCAGTAGATGTTACTATTTCTTCCTTCCCTTTTACATATAATCAATATATTTATATAGAGTAGCTACATATAATAAATACACTAAATATAGTAATAATGTGGGAAAGACAGGTGAAATATTTTTCTTCATTATCCATTTAAAAATCATGAAAGATTGCAGAGTTTAACTGCCCTGCCCAGAGTCCTATGGCTAAGAGGGTCAATAATTTGTTCTCAGATCTACTCTCTCCCCAATGAGAAGCTCTTCTTACCCAGTTTCTTGATAGAAAATGGAACCAAAGGACTTATACAATTCCCATGTAATGAGAACTCTGAAATTCCTCCAGCAAAATACTTTCCTCTACTTACCCCACCTCCATTCCAAAAGTTTATGAATTTAGGCCCTGGCCAGTGTGGCTAAGTGGCTAGAGCATAAGTATTGAAGGGTCATGGGTTCGATTCCTGGTGAAGGGCACATACCTGAATTGCAGGTTCCGTCCCTGGCCCCTGTGGCCAGGGTGTGTGCGGGGAGAAGCAGTCAGCAGTGTGCCTTTCTCATATCAATGCTTTCTCTCTCTCTCTCTCCCCCACCTCCCTTCCACTCTCTCTAAAAATCAATGGACAAAGTATCCTCAGGTGAGGATTAAAAACTATTAATTAAAAGTTTATCAGTTCAGCCCTGGCCAGTTTGGCTCAGCGGTTAGAGCGTCGGCCTGCGGTCCGGAGAGACCCGGGTTCGGTTCCCGCTAAGGGCATGTACTTCGGTTGCAGTTTGTCCCCGGCCCTGGTTGGTCGTGCGGGTGGCAGCCACTCGATGTGTCCCTTCACATTGATGTTTCTCTCTCTCTCCCTTCCTCTCTCTCCCTCCCACTCTATCTGTACAAAAAAAAAAAAAGGAAAAATTTCCTCTGGTGAGGATAAAAAAAAAAAAAAAAAAAAGTTTATCAGTTCAGTTAGTACTTTATAAAGCAAGCTGTTGCTAGTCCTGTGCAATCTTACTGATTTGGAGAATCAGATTCTTATTTTGAGACCGTCTGCTTCCCTTTAGGTAAAGTGCAGTGTCCTTACACTTTGTCCCCAGGTCTAACACCCTCTAATTCCTGTCTAAAGGCACCACCAATGGCTTTTTAAAAAAATATTCTTTATTGATCTTTTAGAGAGAGAGGAAGGAAGATAGAGATATCTATCAGCTACGTCCTGCACACCCCCTACTGGGGATTGAGCCCAAAACCTGGGCTTGTGCCCTGACTGGGATTCAGACCAGAATTCAAACTGGGACCTCTCAGTCCATGGGATGACACTCAGTCCACTGAGCCACACCGGCTGGGCACCAATGGCTTTTTAAACAGAGGTAGGAGTCCTCTCAGTGGGTACATCCAGGGAGAACGCTTGACCCCGTGGTCAGTCTCAGGCAAAGGGAGGACAGACTTAAGACCCAAAGAACTGTTGAGAGCCCAAACCCTTTCTTGTACCTTTCAAAGCTCAGGAATATGGGAGGAGGGGTGTCTGTAGTACTGCAGACCTGCCTTCCTTTCTCATCCATCCTCTCTCACAGAGCATGCCCTCAGCTCCCCCTGCCCCCCAGGGCAGGCAGCTTTCACTCCCCCCATCGCCCCTTTGTGCCTTTCTCTGGTCCTTTATCACACAGATTTACAAGGCACTTTCCTACATAGAAAGGGTTTCTCGTTAGGACTAGGACTGGGACATGGGGAGAAAACAGCCAACAATTCTGGGATCTCTCACCCGAGCTGGACTCGTGGGGTGAGGCTGAGAACAAGCCCTCACACGGGACCCAGCCCTCTGCGCTGCATGTGCACCGCTCTCGTTCTGCGGGTGAGAGGGACAATCTTGGGGATGAGTGGCCTCGGACATCAAGGCACCCTCGAGCAATCCTTAGCTAATGAGGGCACAGGTATACAGGAGGGACTTCGCCTCTGTTCTGATTGTAGGGAGAAATTAATCAAGATACAGAAGTAGTCTGGCCGGAAGAAGCCGATAGTTAACCGTCTGTCTTTCACTTAGTGCACCTCCCTGGGGGAACGGAGGCTCACTTTAGTCCAGATTTTTTCAGAGCTAAAAGCCTCCGTCCCCACCATGGGCTCCACTGTAGTCAACATCTTTTCATGAGCATCGCCACTGTGTCTCAGCGCTGGGGAGCACAGCCCTGGTAGGACAGGTCCGGACGCAAGCAGGTGTCTCAGGACTGAGCCAGAGCCAAGCACCTTGGATTTGAGCCCTGGCTCTGCGAGGGCCCGCTGGGCTTTCAGATACGTTAACCTCTTGGAATCTAAAAAAAGGAAACAGCTAAAAATAATTTTAATAACATATTTTATTTAACCCTGTATATCTAAAATAATATCATTTATTATTTTCACCTATTTCTTTAATATATATATATATGGCTCCTAGAAGAGTTACAGTTGTGGGTGTGGCTCACACTCTGCCCCTGGATACTCTGACCTCTGCCACCTTCCCAGACTCTCATTCTCACTTCCCCAGTCGCTGCCCTTCAGTTATCAGCCTTGTTCTTCCTAAAATACCCCAAAATGTTCCTACCGCAGGGTCTTTGCAGTTTCTGTTTCCTCGGCCGGGAATGTTCTACCCACGCTTTCCCACGGCTTACTTCTCCCTGTGGTTCACGATCTCCAGCCGTTAGCTGGCCACTCCGTGTAGACAGTCCTCTGCCACCCCAGGCCCTCACCTGCCTTATTTTTCTTTATGGCAACTCGACTGGTATTGTAGCCTGTGCCGTTGCTCTGGTTATATTAACGTGAAATTAGTGGATTGCTGAGTGGCAGGTTTTTGTGTCTTTTGTAATCAACTGTTTGGATAATGCCCGATTTTTTTTTTTTTATTGATTAATTTTTGTTACAAATGATTCTCCTTTTTTCCCCCACTGATTCCCCCCTCCCCCTTCTCTCCCTGCCCCTTCCCCAGATTGTTGTCCATGTCCACTGTTCATGCATACATGCATATAAGTTCTGTGGTTCATCCCTCTCTCACCTCCCCACTCCTTAGGGGATTGTCCTCAAACTGTTATGTTCATTATATTCCACAAATCAGTGAGATCATATGAAATTTGTCTTTCTCTGTTTGGCTTGTTTCACTTAGGATGATACTTTCCAGGTCCCTCCATGTAGTCTCAAAGGATAAGAGATCTTTCTTTCTTTTTTACATGGAGGGTCCTTTGAGACTAATGCCCGATTTTTAAAGAACAGTTGCCCACCTGGATGGATGTTTCATCTCTCAGCCTTGACGTTTCAAACCTGCCGAGCTCCCGCCACACTGGTACCCCATCTTTCAGTTAGGGTGAAGGATCAGCTCGTTGCTGACGTCTCTTTACAAGGTCTTTTCCCTCAGAGGACCAGCTGACTCGTCTGCCCCCCAGGGAGCTGGGATTCCCATCCTCTCCCATTGTCAGAGCTGAAGTTGCCTCTCCATCTTTCCTCTGCTTTACGTGACAGCAGAGGGCAGCAGAGTCCTTTCCACGCGGCACTTTGAGCTGAGGCCGGTGGAGATGGGAGATTTGGACTGAAAACAGTTGAAAACAAGCCCCTTTCTCTTTCCGGGAGAAATTGCTGATGAGCCCTATCATGTCATCGAGGCCCTGACAGCTGTGGCATGCTTTCTCCCACCCCTAATTATAAAGATGATTCAAACTTCTGAAGAAATGGACTTTGTATATCTAGAAGTTAGAGTATTATAACAAAGTTGACTGAAAAAAAACTGCAGTCATATTATTATTAATTTTCTGTTCCCCGACCCCCTTGTTAAATATTTATTTTATCTGGCTTTTTATTTCCTTCTTTCTATTTTATCTATATTTTAAGAGTTGGCTAAGGGTTGTAGAACTGGAGTAAATTGATATTGGTGGACTCATTTATTTGGTCTACATCTTTCCTGGACTTGCATTCAGTAATGAAAATTGGCTTCTATAAGAAGCCATAATTCCTACATGTACCTGTCCTGACCACTCTGGCTTCTTGTGGCACATAATTCCCATATTTGCCTGTCCTGACCACTCTGAAGGGCAGAAGATTTTAACTCTGGCTTTCCACATGATCCACAAAAAATGTCTTCACTAATCCATTATCATTATGGCACTAAAATTTTTTAATATAAAACATATGTCAGAGTACCTCCGGGAAGGTTTTCCTGTCCATTTGGAGGATTAAGTCTGCTTGGCCGCAGTTTGCTGGAGCGTGTGAATGAGCCTGTTTACCAGTGAACTAGATCCCTGCTATCTGTTTCAGCTTCCCAGATGAGAACAAGTATACACAAATTTTGTTTTACAAAATGGAGATAAGCAATTCATCAGATACAGAGTTTAGAAAACAGGTTATAAGGTTGCTCAAGGAAGTTGGTGAGACATTCAAGGGACTTAGTGGGACCTTCAAGGAACTTAAGTTAAGGAGACCTCCAAGGAACTTAGTGAGAACATCAACAACATAAAAAACAAACAAACAAACAAACAAACAAACAAACAGAAACAAAGGATGCACTAACTGAAATAAAGAATAATTTACAGGGAATCAATAGTACAGTAGGTAAAGACAAGAAGCAAAATATCAATTTGGAATATAAGAAAGCAAAAAACACCCAATCAGAACAGCAAAAAGAAAAAAGAATAAAAAAAAAAAAAAATGAGGATAGTATAAGGAGCCTCTAGGACCACTTCAAGCATGCCAACATTCACATCATAGGGGTGCCAGAAGGAGAAGAGAGAGAACAAGAAATTGAGCACCTATTTGAAACAATAATGACAGAAAACTTCCCTAACTTGGTGAAGGAAACAAACATATAAGTCCAACAAGCACAGAGAGTTACAAACAAGATGAACCCAAGAAGTTCACACCAAGATACATCATCATCACCAAAGCTTAAAGACAAAGAGAGAATCTTAAAAGCAGCAAGAGAAAAGCAGTTAGTTACCTACAAAGGATCTTCCTTAAGACTGTCAGCTGATTTCTCAAAAGAAACTTTGCAGGCCAGAAAGGAGTGGCAAGAGATATTCAAGGTGATGAAAAGCAATGACCTACAACCAAGATTTCTCTATCCTTCAAAGCTATCATTTAAAATCGATGGACATATCAAGAGTTTCCTAGACAAGAAAAAGCTAAAGGAGTTCATCACCATCAAACCAGTATTATATGAAATGTTGAAGGGTCTTCTTGAAGGAGAAGAAGAATAAAAATGTGAACAATAAACTGGCAATTAATACATATCTATCAACAAATGAGTCTACAAACCAAATGACCAAGCAGAACAGAAACAGACTCATAGATATTGAGAACTTTTTGTTTTTGGCCAGATGGGTGGGGGTTGAGGGGATGAGTGAAAAAGATGAAGGAATTAAGAAGTATAAATTCATTGTTAGACTAATGAACCTCAAAGGGAATGGGAGGGCAGGATGAGATAAACCAAAGAACTTCTTCGCATATATGCATAACCAATGAACATTGACAATAGTGTGGGGAAGGCAGAAGTGAGGTAGGATTGGGAAGAGGGGGTCAATAGGGAAGAAAAGGGGGAAAATCTGTAATACACTCAAGAATAACGATAAATCAAAACAAAAACAAAAAAACAAAAACAAAATATGTCAGATAAGTGATCACTAACCGTCTGGGAGTGCAGCAGATCTGATACTTGCAGGTTTTCTGGCTATGCTAGTCAACCATGCAGATATGCTTCCTGAGAACATAAGAAGAAAGATCCAACTTCCCAAAAAGTATTTTTAAAACCCAATAGATGGTGAAGGTGCTAGTAAGGAATGACAAAATATCTTGGTCAATTAGTGATTTTAGAATGAACTCTTAGCTAGAAACTTTAGTAACTAGCAGCTTACGTGTGTTTTACCTGCTTGATTTATTTTTATTTTTATTTTTTAACTTTCATTATATTTACAAAAAAAATCACAATTATTTCATCAGCTCTTTATGTCTTGGACAAAGAGTAGTTTACAAAAGCTCACTTGACCTTGGCATGTTGGTGGTGAAAGTCAGCGGCAGGAAGTGGCCGGGAGCTTCCTCCACTGTCTGTCCTCCTGTGGTCCCACCTGGGGGCCCGTTTGCTGTGTCTCAGTAACAGAATTTGGACTCATAACTGAATTTATTCTCAAGTTGTTCCCCACCGTGTTGACACCTGTATTTACACAGATAGCTGTTACCATGTTCTGATCACTTTTATTATGAATGTTACATTCTCTAAAAATTCTGTTTAGGAAAAACACCACCCACATGCTTAAGGCCAGAGAAGAGAGACTTGACTTTGCTAAGCCACCATCATAGTTATTATGCCAAGAGCCACTGGAAGATTTTGTTGCTGTTTATGGCCACACAAATCAGTCTCAGCCTGGATTGTTTGGGTTTTGTTTGAATTTGATATTTAACTTTGAACTCTAGGTTTTGAAATTTTCCACTTAGTCTCAGGAACATAACTTTAGGAAATTGGATTCTCAAGAGACGGCAATAGATGGCGTTGAGCATGCTTTTTAGATGTAAAATAGGACTCAAGAGCTTCATCCTGTTGAAATTATTTACCATTGGAGCCTCTGAATATAAATATACTCCGAAAGGCAGTGAAGCTACGGCAGCCACATGAAGGAGAAGAAAAAAATATTTCTCTCATTATACATATAGGATGCTGAGAAGAGAAAAAACTACAAGGCAAACATAAAATGGTTGTGAGATAGACACTGTGTTTGAATAGATGAAGATCCTGCTGGGGAGAAACTCTATTTTCATTTATAATAATTCTATGCAATACTCATAAACCAACCAAACTCTTATTCAAGAGTGAGCTCTTATTGATGTGAGCTCGGGACACCTGAGATACACATTCGATAAAAACGCAATGAGCCTCCTCTGTGGCACGTGTGGTGTGTACCAGATGCTGTGGATGCAAAAGTGGCACAAAGGAGAAAGATAGTCTGGCTGGGAGGAGTTCAGTTCAATCAGGGCAACTGAACAGATCATTCAACACATTTATTTAACAAATAATGGCAATATGCTTCTAGTTCTTTCTCTTGCAAATCTAAAAATTATCCAGGTAGCTATGGGCTTTGGTGAGTTAGGAGATAACTGGGAAGGCAGAAAAAGACAGATACTGAGAGAAGGTCTGATCTCTCCACCAGCAGCTCTCTGAGCAGGAAAGCCTGTGGCGGGGCTAGATTTTTGATGGTAGGAATCTCTTACCATCTGCACTGTTCTAAGCAGCTAACAATGTTATCTGGCATCCTGGTTGTGGCAATTTTGTGCAGACTGTTTTTTCATGTTGCTAGACTCATGCTCTGAAAATATATTTGAAAATACATAAATATGCATGTCCGTACAGTGCGTGTGTCTGTATGATGCATGTATGGATGTACGCATATATATCTTTTGCTTGCAGTGCCTCTGCTGTTTGGCTCTATTCGGAAACACGGTGGACTTGGGAAGCCTGTGTGGTGTACTGAGCTTCAGAGGACAACAGACCCTGGCTAATGCCAGTCCCTCTTAGTTCCACAGGTGGTCATACCACCTATGTCCCCATCTATCTATGGGGGTGTCAGCACACCCCTCAGAGCACCGTCGGTGTGCTGCCACAGTCCCCGAGGTGCGTGCATGGCAGCGAAAGTTAGCTGGCAGTATGATTGCTCTCTTTGTTTTCCAGTTTTGAGCCAGACCTCAAATTAATCACCCAAGTCCCCTTTTCTCCTCTATTTTTTTTTTTAAATCCTCACCTGAGGACACTCTTTGCATTCATAGAGCAAGAGAAAGAGAGGGAGGAAGAGAGAGAAACATTGATGCGAGAGAGACACAACTGGCTGCCACCCACACAACCCCAACTGGGGCCAGGGACAAACCACAACCGAGGTACGTGCCCTTAGCGGGAACTGAACCCAGGTCTCTCTGGACCACGGGCCGATGCTCTAACTACTGAGCCAAACTGGGCAGGGCTTTTTTCTCTCTTTTTTTTAATCCTCACCTGAGGATAATTTTCTATTTAACTTCTGATAGAGTGGTAGGGAGGGAGAGAGGAAGAAGGAAGAGAGAGACATCAATGTAAGAGACACATTGACTGGTTGCCACCCGCGTGACCCCAACCAGGTCCAGGGCTGAAACAGAACCGAGGTACATGCCCTTGACTGGACTTGAACCCATGACTCATTGGTCTGAGGGCTGATGCTCCAGCTGCTGAGCTACACTGGCCAGGGCAGTCTCGCTTTTTTAATTGTTTATCCTAATTAGTTAGGCCAAATACCTTAGCAGGATGGCTCAGCCTTGCCCTTTGGGCAGAGGGTCACTCACTGTGGAGCTTTGCTGTGCCCTACAGCATCTTCAGCAGCATCCCTGGCCTCTGCCCACTCGATACCAGTGGCAGTCACCCCCCCCCCCCACTGTGACAACCAAGTCTGTCTCTAGACATTGACATACATCACTTTCGGGGGAAAAGTAACCCCTGGTGGAGAACTGCTGTGTTGGAGTCATTCCTGACTCCTCTTTCTTGCACACTGTCACCTAATCCATCAACAAATCCTGTTACCTCTACTTTGAAAATGACCCTTTTCTTTCTCTCTCCACTGCCCCTACCTTAGTCCAAGCCACTGACATCTCCCCTCTGCGTCACTGCCTTTGTCCCCTGCTTGGCTGCTCATCCCCTAGGCCGCCCCTCTGCCCTCACTCAGTTCCAGCCACGCTGGCCTCCTGGCTACTCCCTAAAGCCAGCGACAGGCCGGTCCTTCTGTGTGAGCCGTCCTTCCTCCCGGGACCTCCGTCCTCACTGCTGCACAGTCAGGTCGCTGCTCATAGGTGATCTTTGGGGTGAGCTCGTCCCAACCGACCCCCAAGTCTGGCTGTGTGACCCCTACTTCCTGCTTTATTTTTCCCCAGAGCAGTCTCTCCATCTAATATACTATGTATTTCTCATTTCCTCTGTCTTCCTTCACGAGAAGGTCAACTCCATGAGGGTAAGGATTTTTGTGTGCTGAGCCATGGTGTTTCCCTACATGAGAGCCATCCTTGGCCCTCACTGGGCACTCAAATATTTGTCAAATGAATAAATACATGTATTATCATCATTTAATATTTTTAATTGTGGTAAAATAGACACAATATTAAATCTATCACCTTAACGATTTTAGCTGTACCGTTCAGTAGTAGGATGTGCATTCACAGTGCTGTGCAGCCATCTCCAGAACTCTTTCCATCTAGAAAAACTGAAACTGTACCCCGTAGACAACTTAGTTCCCGTTACCCGCTTCTGGCAACCAGCATTCTACTGTGTGCATGAAGCTGACTACACGAGGTACCCATGTACGTGGGGTCACAACAGTACTTGTCTTTTTCTATCTGGCTTATTTCACTTAACAGAATGTTCTCAAGTTCACCCACGTGTCGGGATTTCCCTCCTTCTCAAGGATCATTACATGTCTGTTCCACACTTTTCCTTCATTCGTCTGCCAATGGGCAGACGTGGAGTCCCTGGGTCCTGTGGTCATCCCACTTTTAACCTTTCGAAAAGGACTCTCGCCCACAGTGGCTGCACCATTTAACGTTCCCGCCAGCAGTGCACACGGGTGCGAGTTTCTCCGCACCGTCACCAACACTTGTCATTGTCTGGGCTTTTTAAATATGTTTTTACGGTAGCCATCCTGTTCCGTGTGAGCTGCTCTCTCGTAGGTTTCATTTGCATTTCCCCAATAATTAGAGACACTGGCCATCTTTTCACGTGTATGCCACTGTTTTTAACATCTGGGTCCCCCTTCTTCGTCCGGGTCTGTGGGCTCCGGCAGGACCCTGTAAATCCCCGCATGTCCCCCCGCCCGTTCTGCGCCACGCGCCTCCGGACTGCGTCGGCCTGTCCTCACTCAGCAGGCGTCACCAGTTGGCAGGAAGGAGGCCGCCTTTCTTGTTGGAGACACCAGACACCTCTGGATAGAGTCCATTTTGTCTTTCCCTGACGTCAGTCTTTATGCCTCTCCAGGCAATTGTCTCACAGCGAAGTGGGAGAGGGAACAATGAAAGGTTCGGATCAGGTGGTTGTTGGCAAGACTTCCAGATGCTCTCTGAGTACATGACTCACTCAGCTGACTCATTCCTATCATTCCAATGTAACACTTGTCAATCAGATGTTTAACCTGAGAACAGGGTTTCCATCCCCTCTATTTCTGTTTTATTCTTTCCGGTCTTGCAATGTCTTGACTTGGAATAGTTCTTTGCAGTCACCGACTTCTTTTAGCTATATCTTGTACGTGTTGTCCATGTTAATTAGTAATGTCCTCTTCACTAAAATGTGGAACATGTTCATGTGTGCTCACTAGACACCTAGCGTAGAGAGTTAAGAAATGAATCTCATATCCTCATAGTAATGTTTTCCATTTAGCATTGATGATTTTCTTTAAGAAACTCCAAACTGTTTCCTCCAAGAAATGTTCATTTGTGCCCATAAAATTCTAGACTGGTGCCTTTGAGAGCTTCTCCAGTCAGCACGCCCCTTGTCCACTGCGGCCCAAAGGTTGTGTGGTGACAGTGACCCCGGGGGTTGTACCGTCACGTGACAATAGACATTTGCACATATGCGCAGCCGCGGGGACAGCAGGTGATTGACCGCCCAGAGAGCAGATGGCGTAGCCACCTTCCCTTTGTTCACTGTCTTCCCTTCTCCTGACTTCTCTGGAATTCCTCCCTTGGCTTGTCCACATGCCGCGGGTTTCTCGTCTGCCGCTCCGAGAGCTCTTCCCCGCCTCGCGCGGGCTCGTCTCCTTTTCTAACCTGTAAGCACAGGTCCGCCTCAAGTCTCCGTGCTCCGTCTCCTGCTTTCTCTCTTTCTTGTTCGCCCCACTCGTTCCAATGTCCTTGCCACCTCCCTGCTGAGACACATGCACGCCCTGGCCTGGCCGCTCCGGGGCTCCGCCGGCCAGCCCGCCGCGTCTCGTCAAAGCCTCCGCAGCCCAAACCCAGCGCCTCCTTGTCGCGTATTGACCTAGCTTCCTATCAATCTCAGTTTACCAAAGTTAGTGTTTCTTCTACTCTCGTTTTCATTGTCATCAACAAGTAGACAGTGCTTGCAGCGTTTAGAGGAGAGGAAGGTGTTTGGGGCGGGAACCAGGGAAGGCCCCAGGAAAGGAGCGGCTTTGGTCTGGCTCTCACCGACCTGGCAGCCGTGCCAGAGACAAGCGGGGGAGAGAGTTTTCAGACAGAAGAAGAAAGAGGCAAAGAGGCCATATTTCGGGAGGGAGGGGGTAGCTGAACCTGCTAGAAGGGATTGCAGAAATGAAGAGGACTTTAAGGCAGAAATCAGAGAGAACCACGAGTTTGGAGTAAGGAGGTGACTTGAAGTGAGCAGCCCTGAGATCCCAGTAAAGGTTTCCTAGTAGGAATAACATCATTTCAATTTATAATCTATTCTATTGTATCTCTTGCTTTACCTCCCCTGGGAAACTTGACTCCTTGGGTAATCTGTCTATTTATCCCTCCCTCTTCCTCTCTGGCTCTTCTCTGCACCCCCAGCATGCTACCCCACACTGAAACTCACTGGATGATTGATTAGTGGATAAGTGGGTGAGTAGGGCAGGGGTAAAGGCACAGAGGGCACAGACAATAAACTACTACAAAACACCTGTTCCACTTAGTGCTTCGATGTTGTAGGCTTCAGGCTTCTGCTCCAACCATCCAGCCCCTCCCTGACCTGGGCCCCTCCCTCTCCCTTGGCTAGTCTCTTCTGCTCATTTGTAGTGTATCCGACACAATGGTCATAAAAGGGTAAGAACACAAGAAGCTACTTGGGGGAATCAGAATGGTATGTAAAGAAACTCTAAAATATGTTGTAAAGAACTTTAAGAGAAAAATGCCTAACGTTATATGGAAACACGCTGAGAAGAACAACTACGTGGAATGCCATCTGAGCCACACAGAACATTCATTCAAAAACTATAATCTTCTATGTGCCTGTGACGTAGCTGGAAGTATCCTGTGTGGGATGTACACTGAGTCAGGACCTCTGACTAAGACCACTTAGTCTAATTAATAGTAAAATACTCTCATTTATTGAGCAACTACCCTTGAACCATGGCCCCTCACATAAAGCCTTTATACAGACAAAGAAACTGAGATTCAGAGGATGGATAACTTGCCCAATTGGAGGTAGGGTTGGTTCCAAAGCTCATACTACACAATGCCTCTCACAAACAGTAAATAGAGGGAGGTACAAAGGGTCCTGAGAACTTAAAGGAGGGGTAATGAGGAGGAGTTAGGGAAGTCTTCCAGATGGCTGGTGCCTGTTTTTGCTCTAATGAAAAAATGTAATGTCCTGATCTACTGACAGAATATTCTTCATCAATCCTGTTATGTACTCGAAGGGGCAGAGGTGCAATTGTGCTCTTCTGTTGCATTTGGGAACCCGAGGTTGTATGTAGAAGTGATTTGGGGGTGACATTTCCACAAGAATTTATTCACTCCGACAAAAGTCTGTTGCGTGAGACCGATTCTCTTTTATCCTAACACAATCACAAAAACGCTTGGCGCTCAAAGTCTGCTGCCTATTGTCACAGAAAACAAAGCCATGGCACTGAGGAAGACAGGTTCACCTTTTCTCCTCACCAAACACTGCGCAACTGATAGAAACCAATTTATTTGCACTGGGTTTGAGATCAGACAGTCGAGCCTTCTGAGTACGAAAGGCAAGTCACGCTCTCCCTAGCCTGAGCAAGGAATATTGTCTGCAATGGCTCTTTTAAGCCTTTCTGTAGAGTCTTGAAGATAAGCTTTTCCTATTTTTCCTTCCTTAATCAAAACTTGTTATGACTCAACTTTGAACAGTCCCTCAAGCTCTACTGCTTCACTATCTGATTCAGTATTTGGGGGCTTTGGAAGCTGGTTGCTGACTGTTCGTGGGCCTGCTATATGATTCCCCGCCTCCCTTCGTGATGAGCAGGTTGAAGCCTAGCAGCTATTTCTAATTTCTCAAGGGTCTTTTTACCACCTAATTTTCTTTTCATCAAATGTTATTTACTGAGTAAGTCCAATCAACTGCTCTGGTGTTGTAGCTTGCTGTGATTCTACAGATAAATGTCAGCATGGGGAGGCTAGGAGATCTGGGCTGCAAATTTAATCATTTGTTTGTTGGAAATTGGCTTCACTTTCATCATATTGAGTCTCACAGGGGGCAAGACCTTTACTCAGCCATCTTGATAAAATCCTTGGGGTCCCAGTTGGTGTCTCTAGGATTTGCCACATTGCAAGAGAAGAAAAGATTTGAAAGATCTAAGAAACAAAGCAATCTATTATTTGTCTTGAAAATCATATTATGTCCTGTGTTTTACAGGCACAGTAGGCAAATTACTGTGCAGTCTATCAAAGACATCGGAACAAAGATGTTAAATTAATATGTCACAAAAGCCTAGCAAGAAAGAATCATTTCTACTTGGAAGGTAGGGAGATTAAAGTGAAAGTCACAGAGGGCAGATGTGTGGAAGGCAAGTCACAGGAGCCTCCTCTATACCGCGGTACCATCAGGCATCAAACGGAGCACTCTCTCCTGCTGAGCACAGATGTGGCTCAGAACCTCCACGGCCCACCAGGAAGACACTGCCAATCCGGAGCTGTCAAGCCCAGTGAAGAGTCCACCCATTCCTGATCTCTTAGGTCAGCCAGCCCCAAATTCAGGGATAGTTACAGGTCAACCCAAGAAGCTGCCTTAGAAATATCATACTAAAATAATCTAATACAATGAGGGGTTCTAACAATTGTTGCAGTGCTGGTGGTATCCAGACGCTGTAAGTCCAGTGACCACACACCCTGAATTAGCTGTCAGCAACAAGAACCCCTACACTCAGAAGTGTTCTGGTTTGGACAATAAGGATAGGGTTGTCAGATAAAATATAAAATACCAAATATTGCTTGGGACATACCTATATTAAATTTTTTTCATTGTTTATTTGAAATTCAAGTTTAACTTAGTTCCCATATTTCAAAAAAAAAATATATGACTTTATTGATTTCAGAGAGAGGAAGAGAGAGGGAGAGAGAGACAGAAACATCAATGAGAGAGAAACATCGATTGGCTGCCTCCTGCATGCCCCACACTGGGAATCCAGTCTGAAACCTGGGCATGTGCTCTGACCAGGAATTGAACCAGTGACCTCCTGGTAAATGGGATGATGCTCAGTCAACTGAATCAGACCAGTTGGGCTCCTATATTTTTATTTGCTATTAATAATAGGGTCTGGAGACCCTATTAATCCTATACAATGGCACTAAGGGTCATGTCCCTGCCCACCACTCTGTTGTCACCGCCCCTAGCCCTCTCTGCTGGAACATTCAGGCTCATTCCGGCCTCTGGACCCTGCACCTGCTCTTTGACTTCTCTGTGTCCCTCACCTCCTTCTCTTCACTCAGCTGACTCCTTTGGATCAACTAGGTTTCTACAGAAGTCAGTTCAGAAAGACCTTCTCCAATCACCCAGCGAAAGGAGCCCTGTTCCTTCCCTTCCTCTACCGCCGCAGAAAATAGCAGCATCTGTTTCCACAGCGGCCTTTCTCTCCCCGCTAGGACAGACCTTCTATGCGAGCAGGGGCCTCGCCTTCCCAGATCACCGCTGGGGTGGCATATACATGCCCAGAGCATGTTTGGAAAACTGCAGAAACTCAACAACTAATGTGGAATGTTGAATGGACACATACATGTGTATCAAAATACAATGTCTTGAGTGTTTTGGGCACAGGGGCACACACATACTCTTTACCTGGAGAAGGGTCACATTTCTTTAGAAAGGCCTAAGACTGAATCTGAGCTATTTCCAAATGTTCAATGTTAGTGTGTATGTTGATGGTTTCATAAAATATGTTAATCAAGGAATCACAAAAATCACTTAATCTAGGAGGTTTCCTTACCACCATCAAATGCTGATTATATTTCCATAGAAATGGACGCATCACCTGCAGCTGGTAAACATGGTTAAGGGCGAGGCAGCAGAAGTACATTCGCCGGAATCTTAATTTCAGTTGCTGACAAGAAATAACCATTTTAAAGATCGCCACACAAAAAAGGGACATTCCTGCATCATCACATTTCCTTACCCTCTAGCAGAAGCAAATATTAATAAAGTTAATAAAAACTATTTTTAAAATAAAATCTTAAGGGTATGAAAATGTATGGTGATAGATGTATGAAAATGTCTAAAATAAGAATTAAAATCACTGTGTAAATTTCTAAAAATCTGCTTAGGGTGTTAAGCTGTTAAAAAAAAATTAGTTGGATATGTATGTATGAAACCATTCTCTAATTCTATATGTAAATGAACACACAAAAATACATACTTGAAGTAAGTAACATTTGCTTTCCTTAAATTTAAACAAAAGTATAAAATGCATATTTAAAACTTTAAGCATCATGTTATTTGTGTTCTGTGTGTTTTATTTTAAAATAATCCTTCTCACCCTGGCTGGTTTGGTTCTGTGGTTAGAGCATCCGCCCTCAGATCAAAGGGTTGTGGGTTCAATCCCCACTCAAGGGCACGTACCTTGGTTGCAGGTTTGATCCCAGCCCCAGTTGGGGTCATGTAGGAGGCAACCAATCTGTGTGTCTCTTTCACATCGATGTTTCTCTCGCTCTCTCTTTCTCTCTCTCCACCTCTCTTCCACTCTATCTTAATAAAAAAAAAAATCAATGGACAAATATCCTTGGGTGAGGATTAACCAAAATAAATAAATAATAAAAAAATAAAATAAGCCTCTTCCTCATCACTGATACTGTAGATAATTTTAATGAGCGTAAGTTTCCCCTCGTGAATCTGGGTCCTGCGTTGACCAGCAGTTGAAATTAGTATGAGGCTGTCACCCAGGTCTTGTCTCACAGGTGGCTTTCCCTGCCTTTCCACATTCAGGGTTCAGCTCTGCACTGATCTCAGGGTGGAGCTAATTTACAGTCCTCTCTTGTTCTGGAAAACATTTCATGTTAAGGACCTAAAACTATTTTCTATAATGCAAACATTTAAGTGTTATCTGATAAGATTCTAAGACTTAAGTGAGATCAATATAGTAATTAACTTTTATTTCTTCTGATTTTCTTCTTAATTTTACTCAGATGCATGTAAAACTACTAGCTAAATTGACAGTTTTAGCAAGTGATTTGCTAATTAATTAGCTCATGATTTCATAAAGAGAGTTTCTACACACTCGATCTCCCGTTACATCCAAAACTGCAGTGATAAAAGGTCCAGCAAAATGTGCTAAGCTGAGTTAAAAGTTGTTTGGAGGCGAGTAGGAAGCACCTTCTACAAATTAATGCACTGCTCTTCTATTTCAATTTCCACTCTGGGGCACTCCCTTGTTAATTTAGAATGAATACAGGGTACAGCACCTAAGGATCTGGGGTGGGCTTTGTTTGACTATGGATCACAGAAGATATTTATATTTACTTGACTCTTTAATCAAGGCAACCCTCTAGCTGACTTTGTCGGCAAAGATTGGGCATGCATGTAGGATGAGACTGTGTCCTATTCATTTTTATTCTCAAGCTACTCAATAACATAGTTCAATTCAATATGAGAAAAATATTCTGCCATTTCTCACGTGTAGCAGAATGAATGAGATGTCATCATTCATCTCAACTGTATTCATTCTGGGTGGGGATTGGGGCACAAGACAGAGTGTTGGGTAGGGACGGGAAAAGACTGAGCAGGAACCTTGGCAGATGCGGTCAGGAAAGAAGCTCTCTTGAAATTGTATAACCTCCTATCTGCAGGTGTATCTGATCCTGGGCTATTTAGTTCCATAAGAAGTTGTTCTGTAAAAGAATGCAGTAGTGTCCACAAAGGTAAACTGTTTATCAGGAGCATTTTTCCAAAATGAGACAAGTATATTACAGACTTGTTTTAATACCAAATAACAGTCTTTGGCAATTTTTGTGAAGTCAAAATTTAGCATTTGCTCCTCCAGGCTTCAATCATTACTCTAATTAAAATAATAAAGTGCTAAATTAACAGAAACATTTCTTTTTGTCTATGTTTTTACTTATAAAGACTTACATAAAGTCCAATTTAATGAATAATATCCCCCCAAAATACATTTCCCCAGCTTTATTGAGCTATTAACTGCTATCCGACATTGTGCAAATTAAGGTGTACCACGTGTGAGTTGATATCCATATGTATTGCAAAATGATGACCACCATAGCATTGCTAACACCTCTGCCACACCGCATAAACACCATTGCTTTTTTATGGTGAGAACGTTTAAGATCCACTGTCTTAGCGATTTTCAAGTACATTCTACAGTATTATTAACTATAATCCCACGCTCTACATTAGATCCCCAAAACTTATTTATCTTTAAACTGGAAGTTTTTACCTTTTGACCAATATCTCCCCATTTCCCCACACCCCAGCCCCTAGTAACCACCATTTTAGTCTCTATTTCTATTAGATTGACCCTTTTTTTTTTGAAAAAAAAAATAAAAAAAGATACCACATATAAGTAATATCATACAGTATTTTTCTAAGACATACATTTTGATCCAATATTATACATTCTACATTTAAATTTTTATTTCAAAACTACCTCAAAATTACAAGAGTTACAAATACAGTACAAGGAACTTTTTCCCTTGAGCCACTTGAGAATAAATCCCTGGCCTCATACCCATGGCCTCAGTGTATTTCCCACAAACAAGGACAGTCTCCTATATAAACATAATACAAAATTGGGAAATTAATATTGACATATTACTACCATCTAATCCTCAAACCCCATTCAACTTCCTCCAGTACCCCCCGTAATGACCATTACAGCAAAACGACCCAGTTAGAATGAAATGTTGTATCTAGTTTTAATGTTTCTCTAGTTTCTTTCAGTCTGGAACAGCTCCCCTGCATTTTCAAAACCTTCTTTGACTTTGACAGCTTTCAAGATGATGGCAGCTATTTTGTTGACTCTCTCTCGATGATTTGTGTTTGTCTGATGTGTCCTTATGATTAGACTCAGGTTATGAGACTTTGGTGGGAGGGATGTTGTACTGTTTTCATTGCACCCATCAGATGTCACATGATTTCTATTCATCTCATTGTTGATGATGTTGACCTTGATCACTTGGAGAAGGTAGCCTCTGCCAGATTTCTCACTGGATAGTTGCTCTTTTTTTTCTTTGTAATTTATAACTATTTGGAGGAGGTATTTTGAAACCATTAAATATCTGATTCTTCATCTAAATTTCAATTTATTCATTTATTTACTTATATCAGTATGATATTGGGTTTCCTGTTCTATACGGTGGGTTATCATCCGCCACTGTGCTTATTGATTTTGATGTTCACTTCATCCCAGATTTGGCCATTGGAGCAACTTTGAGCTGACATGCCCTCATCATTCTCTGAGCACTTCCTTGTTTTCTGGTGCAAGATATTCCAGGGTCGCCTTCTACTTGCCTGCCCCAGCCTTGGAATTAGCTATTCTTGTAAGAAGCCCTGATTCATTTTAGTGGAGAATAGTATGAAGAAGCCAAGATTTGGGTGCTAGCTGTGCTCAGTGCTGCTGGGGTGTTGTTGCTTGCCAGACTTCTCAGTGGACAGAGCTAGGGAACACGATCATGGACACACACATAAATTCATATATGTATCAATATAAGTGTGTATACTTATATATACATACTTATACCCATATACATGTATGTGTATATTTATATCTACTTGCATAGATGGATCTATCTCTACATATTGATTTTATATCTATCAATATGTTGAAATATATAATTTCATACCCATACATTTAATTTTACTCCAACATCACAGGATTCATTGTAGTCTGCTCCATTTCCATTTCTGAATTTTCCTTTCAGGGAGTGAGAAACCAGGCTTCCATAACACTCATCTGGGCAAAGCCCCTCTGCATACCTACTTCCCTGTCACCACCCACTCCCTCCCGAGTCGATGCCCTCCTCACCCAGCTTGGGCTTGGAATTTCCCTGTTGGGCTCCACTCTTGCTTGGTAGCCCTTTTCACCCAGCTTGGGCTTTGATTCCCCATGCCAGGGCACCCCGTGTGTGGATACCTTCTTCACCCCACCTTAAGAAGCCATCCCCATTCTCATGGGACCCATATCCTCCTGTGCATGGGTTCTAAGAACAGGCTGTCTCTTGGCAAGAATCCATCCTCACCCCACTTGGGCTTCACATCCTGTGCCAGGCCTTCCAAATCCATGGGTACGATCTCCACATTGCCTGGGCTCTGACTCCCCGGCCTGCCCACACCACCTGGCACTCTCTTCACTTGCTGGCCTCCAACACCCCACGCCAGGCCATTCCTCTATGTAAGGCCTACTGGGCGGTGCCGACCTACTTGTCTGCAGCCTAGGGGAGGGAAGAAGATGAAAAAAAGGAAAAAGTTAGAGCCACTACATTCTTAAATTTTTTAAATTAAAATTTCATTTGTAATCAAGCAACTAGCAAAGAAGCCTTTGTTACACACTTGCAAACAACAGAGCTGTACGTGCATCCAGTGAAAATGCGGGCAGTTCTGAGCAGCTCCGAGGTCCTGGGTCCCACCCTCCGCCCGTTCGCTTGTCTGCACACACAAACGGACCTCAGCGCAGCGTCGCCTCTTCCACAAAAGGGATCATTCTATATTAACTGGCCTTCCACTTGTTTCTTCTCCTATTAAATATATGTCGGAGATATTTATATGGCAGCACAACACACTTATTTTAATACTTGCATAACATTTTCTGTTTGAATTGTGAATGAATGTCAGACGTCTACTGATGCATGTTTCAGCTGTTTCCTCTCCTTCCTTCCTGTAGCAATGCTGCACTGTATATCCACGCAGAAATATATTTCGATATGTGTCTACTCACATTTTCAATTTTTAAAAGCTTATTTAGTCTTAAAATCAAGTAGCTTAAGTAAACAAGAATGTGAAATGCAGGTACTTAAAAGGTATGCTATCCTAACTGTGAATTCGTTTTGTGATCTTTCAAGGGGCATAAAAGATCATGTTGTCCAAACACCAGATTCTGCATACACATCTCTTTCTAACAGATGAAGCAAGTTCCAGGGGCAAGGTCACAGCGATTTATTGACAGTCAGTAGGGTGCCCACGAGCCCGGACGCTGCACACGGGAGTGAGCGCCCCGGGCGTGAGCGCGCCTGCGCGGTGGTCTCACCATCTGTGGTCCTCGCACTCCACAGCCCTCTAAGCCCACGCCTACGCCTACTCACCCACGCTGTGGGGCCTGGAGTTAAAATCAAGTTAGACTCTTTGCTCCTGTTCTCTGCCTTCCAGAGCTCAGTCAATGGCTGTTTTCAGCACTTAATTATTATTATCATCCCCAAACACATCACATGTAATGAAAGACCAGATCAATAGGAAAGAGAAAGATCAATAGAGAGAAAACTGAAAACAGGACCTTACAGATGAAGCCGTCCAGGAAAGAGGGTAAATAAAACAAAACAAAATGAGGTAAAAGTGGTTCAAAAGGGCAAATTACCTTGTAAGAATTGAGAGAAAAGTCCACTGGAGTACAGGAGCTACACAAGGTAAATTCGTGGTTTTGGAGATATATAAATTTCTTAGATAGGATTTGGAATAAGAAAAACTTAGAAATATCAAGGAAGAAGAAAACAGTAAACGCATTTGGCTTCTCCTCTCCCTTACATATTTCATCAATGTGTCAAGTTGTTTCCCACTAAATTTTCTTTTCTTTTCTTTTTAAAAAATATTTTGTCTTTATTTATTTTTATAGAGAGAGGAAGGGAGAGGGAGAGAGAGAGAGAAAGAGAAACATCAATGAGAGAGAACATCAATTGGCTGCCTCCTGCATGCCCCTCTCTGGGGATTGGGCCCACTACCTGGGCATGTGCCCTGACTGGGAATCCAACCGGTGACCTCTTAGTGCATGGGTCAACTCTCAACCACTGAGCCACACCAGCCAGATGCCTCTAAATTTTCTTAAATCTCAAACTGAGCAGTTATATTTAGATTGCATTAATTAACCCTTATATTAAATTGCTATTCATTACATGCTCCTCTCAACTAAAAACAGAGGAAAAAAATTAACTGAGGGATAAAACACACAGTATATCATCACAAGGGAAAACTCCCATCATAGTAAAACAACCAGTCAATATATTGAACTAAATTACCATGGTTCTCAACTTATGAAAAAGGAGGTATATCTATTTCTAAAACCTTTTCAATTCACATCTGAAGCTAACCCTTCATGTCTCATATCATAGAAATAGTAATCTGCAGGAATTTTTCTTTTTCTTTTTTTTTTTATCCTCACCTGAGGACATTTTTCCATTTTTTGTACAGATAGAGTGGGAGGGAGAGAGAGGAAGAGAGAGAGAGAGAAACATCGACGTGAAAGGGACACCTCGAGTGGCTGCCACCCGCACGACCAACCAGGGCCGGGGACAAACTGCAACCGAAGTACGTGCCCTTAGTGGGAACTGAACCCGGGTCTCTCCGGACCGCAGGCCGACGCTCTAACCGCTGAGCCAAACTGGCCAGGGCAATCTGCAGGAATTTTTAAGCACATTTTTTTATAATGCTGAAATATACCAACTCAAGTTTTTTATGTTTCTTAAGGTGGTAAAAGCCTCAGGGAACTTCTCTATTCCTTGCGGTTTCCTTCCACCCTGCCCACACATTTATAAATAGTTCCTTTATTAAACCCTCCTTGAATTACCCCGTTTCCTGCTGGGGCCCTCACTGATCCAGATGTGAATGTGGATGTCCTTCAGGGCCGCCGCTGTGAAGGGATAGCAGTGGTAGGTGAGACTAGAGGACACAGCCAGGTGAAATCATCTCTTTTTTCTTTCAGTCTGTTAGAACATGTGTGCATCCTATCATGTTACTTAGAATGAAAAGACATAAAGCCATATTTTTTAAAACTCTTACGACATCTGGCTCTAGCTCTACTTGCCGAGGTTAGGAGTAGTTTCTCGAGCTATTCTGGGCTTGCAAGGCCCAGGAGAAAGGGGTCCACCGTGAACTGCAGTCCCTGGGAATCAGTAAGGCCGCCGTTCCCTCCCCAGAGCTACTCCACCCAAGTCCTGCACCCCGGGGGATGGACCATGCCTTGGGCGACCACCATGTGCAGACAGAAGCTGGGATCCATACATTTCTCACCATCTCTGGCTTAGACAACCCAAATATATTCTCAGTGGAGTCTAGATGGGTAGGAAGAACATACAATATTTTCTTTCTTTCAGCCCATCTTCCAGAGAGCCTCAGATCTAATTCTAACAGTGGATCTGACCACATCATTTTCCCACTACTTCATTAACTTACACAGACTTTAAAACAGAAATATGGAATAAAAGACCGTCTACAATCCCTCCGCTAGCCTCTTTTTCTTGACTTACCTTTGGTCCTTCCTCACCAGTAACTGTCTATATTTCAACTTTACGGAGCTACTGATCATCCCTGATTGCCTGAGTAACAGAAGAAACTAAAATTAATGAGCATCAATGATGTGTTACTCTCTGTGCCCTGACTTTGGTATATATTCTCATTTAATGCACACAACCGGCAAGGAGACAGAGGTTCATACATTACGTGGTTCACCCAGGGTTTTGTTACCAGACCTTCAGTGCCAGGTTCTTGAGTCATAGAAAGGAGCACTGAACTCAGTGCAAGGCCAAGCAGGCAGAGTTTACTGAAAAGAGCTTGTGCACAGGGAGCGGACCAGAACAGGGAGGCCGAGCTCTCGGGGGGCTGCTTGTGGATTGCTTGCAGAGTGGCCTGGGGGTGGGGGCTTGGGAATCGGGATGAGAGCAGTTGTCCTACGGTAGTCATCTGGTGGTGGTTGATCCCCAGGTGGTCACAAAATGCTTTCCATGGTTAGTGAGCCTGCAGAATAATGCTTGTGCAAATATTCTAGTTACCATTTAATTGACAAAAACTATTTTTCAGAACATGGTGTTAAGAAAGATGTAATCATTATGCATTCTTTCCTTTAGGGATGTGGTTAGGTGAATTTCAACTATGAAATTTTATTGAAAGCAAGGAGTCAGGCCTCTAAGATGGAATTCTTTTAGTCAAGTGCGGTCCAGTGTTGCCCCTATGGTGTCTCGGTTTAAGAGCCAACGAGGGGTGGGGCAGTTGCCAAGCAGGGTGCACTCTTTCTGTGATGGTGTGACCACCGAGGTTCAGAGCTACTGCTGCTAAAGCTCTTCAGATTTGAATGTTCTTTCCCACCTCTCCACCCAGGAGAACCCTCTGCTTCTCAGGGCCACGCCTGGATTCCCATCTCCTGGTTCTTCCATGGCTGCAGTGAACACGGTTGTCCGCTCCTCTCCCTCAGACCCCACAGCCAGCCAACGCCTTCCTATCACAGTTTGATCACATGGCATCCTTGCTGCCTGCATTTGAACTGTCTGTAAGTTCTAATGGCAGGGGGTTTGGGGAAACCAGGACTGGAAGTGTATTATTCATCTTTGATCCTCTGCTCTCGCACAGGACCTGGTAAATATAAGATGCTCTATCAACATTTGATAAGGGAAGAAGGAAAGGGATGGAGAGAACATACGTTTTGCCTGGTATGAAAGTTTCTAACCATATACTACATAATCATGCCAAGTAATGGGATGTACCATAGGTACGATACTGGGAATAAAATATTTATTGAAACGTCAGTGAGAAAGCCCAGCTGGTGTGGCTCAGTAATTGAGCATTGACCCTTGCACCAAGAGGTCGCTGGTTTGATTCCTAGTTGGGGCACATGCCCAGGTTGTGGGCCCAATCTCTAGTGCAGAGCACGCAGGAGGCAGTCAACCAATGTTCTCTCTCATCAATGTTTCTATCTCTCTCTTTCTCTCTTCCTGTCTCTCTAAAATCAATAAAGAAAAAAATTGTCAGTGAAAAATAACATTTAATGAAAACAGTATTAAAAATAGTGTCAAAAAATACATCATGCCATATGGCTCTGAGATATAAACACTATTTCTCCAAATTGACTCAGAATATAGAATTTTAAATTAAGGTAAAAAGCTTCGCAAAAAAGATGAATTATTTTTATGTTAGGAAAAAGATAAGAAAGGATAAACCAAAGATAAGAGACTTGTGTAAACAAAAGATTAAAAAAAGGATTAATCATTTAAGATCAGAGCTGACTTCTCTAAGACCCTAAAGCTCAAATAAAATTTTTTAGAAGAGGACTATAGTGCCCGGTTGGTGTGGCTCAGTGGTTGAGCATCAGCCCATGCACCAAGAGGTCACGAGTTCAATTCCTGGTGAGGGAACATGCCCAGGTTGTGTGCCAAATCCCCAGTGGGGAGCATGCAGGAGGTAACCAATTGATGTTCTCTCCCATTGATGTTTCTATCTCTCTCTCCTTCTCCCTTCTTCTCTCTCTAAAATCAATAAGGAAAAAAAATATTTTTAAGTGGTGATTGAGATCAATAAGAATTAGCAGAAAGTAAGACAAATTAGAGTCTAAAATTGTTATTTTCAGTTTTCTAACCTAAAATTAAAAAAAAATGAATTAAAATATATTAACAACTGTGTATTAGAAATTCAAAGTGTTTGGTATTAGTAAAATCTCACTTGAGAGATGTGGAATAAAATGATTTCTTTCTGAGGGATGGAGTAAAATCCATTTACTCCTCAACCCAACATGAGCCACAGTATAAAGACATTTCCTTCAGTGTTCTCTGTTTCATTGTATGAAAAACTACAGCACTGACAAGCTAATGTCAAATTGAAACATCAAAGTAGTGATTATTACAAAGATATACTATTCAAAATTCAATACACTACCTTCCCACTGATTGCATTAAGCCTGAAATAAAAACCAACAATTCTCAGAAAAAGAGAATTGTCGATATTAGAAGTTTACAAACAGTGGTCCAGCAGGTAGAAAACAGAAATGCTGTTCACCACAAACAAGATCTATTCATGAAAAAACTTTAAGGTGATAATTTGTAAAGTTATTTTGCACTTAAGGAGTAAGAGAAACCAAGATTATTTTAATCTTGCATATATTTGATTTCAAGAATCTTCTTAAAAGTAACCAAGTACAAAACAGGCATATTTTTACCGAGAAACAAAGTCCCTGAGCTAATGACCATAGAGTGAAAGTGCTTGATGTGAAAGTGTTTTATCCAAAGCGAGTCCAAGAACCTTTGTCTGGGGCACACAACTTCTGACTCCAAGGCACAGCATATGTGCAGTGGTTATAAAGCAAGTACACTCAGGGTGGAGAGTGACCACCGGCTACTGATTTTGTTCACTAAGACAGAACAACACACTTGGTTCTAGGGGTAACACTAACAAAACCATTACCACATAATTAGTGCTCTATTTTGGGAAAATATTGTGTTGCAATTACTTGATGAGATTCAGTCAGAACAGACTGTGGTTCAACAGGTCTTATTTGTAAACCTTTCCTATTTCTGCTTTAAAATCCAGGAATAAAGGACGATAATTATTTTAAGTGCTAGTCCACAGTCCCCTCAGTATATTCACTAAAGCCAGTCTTGAGCTCAACACCAAACTCCTACAGCCACCCTCTTTAGTAAAGAAAGGTTAGCGAAATGTTTCGTCATTTATGTTTCTAGTTCATTGGTTCACTGGTTTTTTCATCCCATTCATATTTCTTGAGCACTTACTGAGGCCGCAGGAAGTGTGCGGGGCAGAGAACAGAGCAGTGAACACGGCAGACTCCATCTCTGTCACAGCCTAATGGTGAGGACAGACAGGAAATGCTATTTGCACAAAGGTCTGTTTCTCCCACGGAGGATGGAGAGGTAGAAGCGCTCAAGCTTTGGAACGAGGCAAACCCGAAAGAAGGTCCTGCCTAGGAGTAAGCTTGTTACTACATTTGCCTCGTTGTTTTAGCAAAGTAGAGATGGTGACACCCACCACAGAGAATTCGCCTGAAGACTAACCGGTTCATGTCTGGGGAAGGCCTGACAATGAACAGCTATTCAAATCACTCCTTTTCTTCCCTTGCACTCTCTCCCTAACTTTCCATCCACACAATACAGAGTTACAAAAATTGACAGTGAAAAACCCTTTTTCTCTATTAAAGTTAAGAAGTTATTTAGTAAAAACTAACACTTCAAAACAAAAGTTAAAATAATTTTCATAGTTAATGAAGAAGTTATCTATATCGAAAGGAAGTGCATATTGAACGTTGCTATCCAGGGCCTTGTCTATTCTCAGTCCTCATTCAATTTCCTTACAATTGAAAACCCTTTTTAAAAAAAGAATGTTTTCATTGCCCAGGGAAAACTAAATTTTATATTCAACACAAAAAAGCTCACAGAAAGTAAAGAATAAAGTATATATACTCTTCACTATTTCCTCTTAGGTATAAGAAAAATAAGTTTATGGAATTAAAATTATTTAGGTCTATACATACGATCCATATAAATTTGAACAAAGACAATGTATTTAAGGTCATTATCAGTAGTTTATAACAATATTAATTTTTTTGTTTACAGGGTTGTTGGGTAAAATAAAATATTAATCTTTATTAGAAGTGTTCATGTATATTAAATATTCTCCAAGGTTTTCTTTAACTGTATTTTTAAGACATTAAGCAGAAGACTTAATCTTGCAGGTTATATTATGAAGAATGACATGGGAATCGAACCCAGGACCCTTCTGTGCATGGGCTGATTCTCTAACCACTAAGCAACACCATCCAGGGCAAAAATAATGCAGTTAATAGATGAGAAAACCCAAAGGCTTACAAGCATTTAAAAAGATAATCAAACTCATAGAAATGCTAATTAAAACAGGAAAATATCACTGTATCTCTGTGAGACTGAATAAACTTGAAAAGCTCAATAATGCCAAGACTTGGTGGAGATTTGGAAATAAAGAAACCCTCGCGCAATGCCGGTTGGAGTGCACTCTGTGTATGTGTTCTGGAAGGAATCTGCAGGCCCTTGGTGAATTATATATATGCCTAAACTTTGACCCTATTCTGTACCTGAAAATAGACAGATAGATACACACACACAGGCCGGCAGGCAGGCAGACAGACAGACAGACAGATAGATAGATGATATTTAGATTGATTGAGTCTCTCATGGGTCTATAAGAGAACATGTATGAGGATGCTTTGGTAGTGCCCTTTGTGTAGGAAGAGCATCAAACAAAAACTGGATATCCAGCCCTAGCCTAGAAAGATAAACAGGTAGAATGTGAAGAATGCATACCACCAAATATTATACAGACATTGAAAATACCAGGAGAGTCCTGACCAGTTAGGCTCAGTGGTTAGAGCATTGGCCCATGGACCAAAGAGTTGAGAGTTTGATTTCTGTCAGGGGCACATACCTCAGTAATGGTTCAGTCCCTGGCCCTGGTCAGGGTTGTGTGGGAAGCAACCAGTTGGTGTGTCTTTCTCACATCAATGTCTCTCTCTCTCTCTCTCCCTCTCTCTCTCTCTCTCTCTCTCCCCCTCTCTCCCTCTCTCTTTCTCTCTCTTCCTCCCTTTCTCCCTCCCTCCATCCCACTCTATCTGAAGATAAATGGGAAAATATCCTTGGGTGAGGACTAAAAAAAATACCAGGAGATGTACATACAGCAACATATATGGATCTTAAATTCATAGTACTGACAAAAGGAAAATATAATCAACACAATGACATTTTTTACACATGACCATCTACATAAATTAAAAATGCATACATGCAAATCACAGTTTTATATTTCATAAGAACAGATACAATGCAAGGATATACATAGAAAGCACATAAAATAGTTACTTATAGGAAGAGGGAAATGGATAAATTAAAGAAGAACCAAATCTTGTGTAAACCAAAGATAAGGACTTGCATTAACTAAAGAGTGTGACTAATATCATTAACTAACTTTCTGCATTTGAGATCCAACAAGAAAGAAAACATATTTTAACTCAGATATGAAAATAAGGTATCAAATCTCAAAGTGCTATTCCATGACTTTCACCGCTATACATGAGGTATAGTCATACTCATTCTTATATCTGTTCAGATACTAATGATGCTTTTCTAAACACTGTAGACTTAACTCTGAGTGTTATCATCATAATTAGCTAGCTAATATTAATAATAGGAAGAAAGCAAAGGGGAGGCCAGACATTATCAGCATGGTCATCTGAGCAGCTTCACCAGGAAGCTGCAACTTTCCACTTCCCAGGGAACCACCTGTCCATTCCCTGCAAATCACTGGGGGAAGAGGTTCAACAAAGGGGGAGGTGGGTGCATGTGCAGTGAAGTCAGAGTGATGTAGGAAAGGTGTTGGCCTGTTAGTCTAACCTGGGGAGAAGATAATTGGCTAGAGGATAGAGCCACTGCAAGTGTGTGAAATCTTGGAAGGTTAAAATCCACAGACAAAGGAGTTCTCTCTCTTGCTTACTGGCTCTCATGCTCCTGTTTCTTGCTTGGTGAGCTGCACTCACCTGTGCCCTCGGCCTCCGTGTGGCTTTAGCAGCCACATGGCCCATAGCCATGTGGATCTCACACCAAATGGACTGCAGCTGGGAACACAAGCTAACCTGGCCAGATTCTGGGCTGGACTGTGCTTTAACATGGAGTGGAAACTGGGTAGTGGCTTTGATCTGCCCCGCTGAAGTCAAGAATGGACTTTTTCCATAGCAGGACTTTGGAGACCCAGGAGTTTAATTCACACAAATAAATATCACTCGTTCTCCTGTGAGGGCCTCAGGAAATTATTTTCCTTGTGGCACCCCAAGAACTCCACTTCCAGCAGCAATAGGTGGGGACACAGAGGGCACCCCACAGGAGAATGAGTGGTATTTATTTATGAGTGTTTGACTTTATTACTGTTCATTTCGATATGACCTTCCCTGGAAGAAGGTTTAGCAATTTGCTCATAATTTAAAATTCCAAAGAGGAAAAGGATCTTTTGCCTTTTCTTCTTGAGATATAAAAAAAGGAAACAGACATCATAACTTCAGAATAATAGCACCTTGTTATAAAAAGGGAACTTTCAGAAAATAACTTAGACCTATTCCCTTACTATATTGATGAGAAAAATCAGGAGAGTTAAGGTCTTATTTCAAGTCAGTGTTAGTCAGGAGTGGAGCCCAGTCTGGTCCAGATATGTGGGTGGCTCTGAGGATGTGGTGTGTGTACATGTGCACGCACAGGCAGGTGCACACGAGTGTGTGTGATCTTGTGTTTACCTAGTTATTCTATGTACCGAATATGAACTAAACACTTCAAAATGTCTGCTTTAGTGAAATATGGCAGGGAGAATTTTACTATTTATCTCAAAGTAGTTTTGAATCCAAGTTGTAGGGTTCATGCATGTTTTTCTGGCATTCCAAAAACACTTTTTAAAATTTTTTATTATCTTTTTAACAATTAAAAAAATTTTAATTTAACAACTGTGTTACATACCAAGTTTTACCACATTAGAAATCTCCAGTACACGCCCTGGCCAGTTTGGCTCAGTGGTTAGTGTGTCGGCCTGCGGTCCAGAGAGACCCAGGTTCGGTTCCCACTAAGGGCACGTACCTCAGTTGCAGTTTGTCCCCGGCCCTGGTTGGGTTGTGTGGGTGGCAACCACTCGATGTGTCCCTTTCATGTCGATGTTTCTTTCTCTCTCTCTTCCTCTCTCTCCCTCCTGCTCTATCTGAACAAAAAATAATAAATAAAAAATAAATAAATAAATAGAAATCTCTAGTACATAAATATTTTCTGCAGGCCTTAGAATAAAGCAGGGGTCACAAAGCAAATGACGTCAGGAGGCGATGTGAGGGACTGAAGGCAGTGAGGACAGAGCTGAACCGCAGCTGATGTCACCTGGGGAAACAGCCAATGTTGCTACATCTTGATTCTGTCACTTAAAGAAGAGAACTCCATATCTTTATGAAATTCTGAAAACAGAAAAGGCATAAGCAGTTAAGGATCCAACCAGTGACGGGCTTCATGATCACCTTCTCTAATTAAGTGAGTCACTAGCCATAAGGTGCGAAAGGCCAGGCACATGAAGCAGGACTGGTGCACATGCGGGTCCAGAAAGTCCTGAGTCTGCAGTCACCTCCATCATGTGGGAGTTTCTTGACCCCTGTGAGCACTCAAACCAAAGAAGACAGCCTGCATCTGTCAAGTCGAGAATAACAATAACTCGTGGGTCTGCATGCATATTAATGAGATAATACACACAGATACATAGACACATAGAGCATGCACCTAGTAAGTCTCTCTTCTTACCATCATCATTATTTATTTTGGGACTGTTTCTTTACGGCCATACTGAATTGAGTCAATGCACTATAATCCCATATAGCCAAAGATGGTCACATTCAATGTGAAAAACAACAAGAAAAAATCCTGCCCTGGCCGGTTTGGCTCAGCAGTTAGAGCATCGGCCTACAGTCCAGAGAGACCCGGGTTCAGTTCCTGCTAAGGGCATGTACCTCGGTTGCAGTTTGTCCCCGGCCTGGGTTGTGTCATGCAGGTGGCAACCACTCTATGTGTCCCTTTCACGTTGATGTTTCTCTCTCTCTCTCTCTCTCTCTCTCTCACCCTCCCACTCTATCTGAACAAGAAATAGAAAAATGTCCTCGGGTGAGGATTAAAAAAATTTTTTAAATAAATTTGTATCTCTGGGTGTTTAATACAAATGATTTTGTATTAAATACTTAGTTCCTTTAATGTACTTGGAAGTTAAAAATTATTGTTTTTATAAATACACTATGCACATAATATAAAATAATATATCTACAGAAAGGGAAATTACTGTGTGCCATGAGATTCCCTGACATGGAAGATTGAAGATCATTTCCAGCTGTAGTCACTTAGGTAGTAATTAGCATAACCTGCCTGAGTTCGTGACACTGCAAATGTTGTTGGCCCTTTTAGAATCTGTAAAGCTATCATTTTTAGGTTAACTCTTCTGGAGATATTTGCATGTGATTTTAAATTTTCTTCAACATCAAACTCTAATAATTTGGGAAGCTTTTCTCCCTCCACCAAACTACAGATAGTCATCTGTTCCAATAAAGTTCTTCAATCGAAAGTTTCCCACTTGTAAAAAGTGACACTGTTAATATTCAGAAGATCCATAGGCTATTAGGGTTTTCTGTTTCAACAGCCAATTATAGCCAGGCCAAATCCACTGTGCCACTTGAGGTAATCAAAAAAGACACCACCATTTCTCAAGGAATTTAGAGTCAAATAGGAAAATGAGTTGAAAGTTCCCAAGATAACTCTTTAGCTCTGCCGGTGTGGCTCGGTGGTTGAGCGTCAACCCATGCACCAAGAGGTCGCCAGTTCAATTCCTAGTCAGGGCACATGCCCAGGTTGTGGGTCAAATCCCCAGTGGAGGAAATGCTGGAGGCAACCAATCAATGCTCTCTCTCATCAATGTTTCTATCTCTCTCTCCTTCTCCCTTCCTCTCTCCCTAAAAATCAATAAAGAAGAAAAAAGAAAGCAAAAAAATAAAAATAAAAGATAACTTTTTAAAGCCACTATAAATTTAAGCTTGTACATAAAATTGTTCATTGTAATAGTAAGTCAATTGTGCCAATTTAAAATGACTAAAAAGAGATCTAAAAGATGAGGATGTATGCACTGCTTTTGCTGTTTAGATTCCAACACATTTGTAACTTTTTTGGCATGCTTCCTTAAAAATATAAATATATAACAGTAATCATCATAGTGATTATACAGAGTAAACCTTTTCCTTTGCACAGCTCAGAGGTCAAGGAAACGCACCTCCAAACACTTGAATGACACACAATACTCAGAGGCTCAGGGAGACTATAATAAGATGAAAACGGGAAGTTAGGGGCTCTCTGTATCTGCAAAAGGACCAATGGCATGTCCTCATTATTTCCCCCTATTAAGTTCTGAAGTACAGAGCATCATCTTTTCCTGAAAAATGTTCACTGGACCGTGGTATCTAAGACTGAAGGCTAAAATAGCCCTGGAGCTTTCCAGCTTCATTTTTGTCCAACCTAATACTCATGGTGTAAAAGGACCAATTTCTGAGAAGCCAGACGACAGGGACCACAGGCGAGATTTTTCTAACGGAGCCTGCATGGTATTGTCAAAGGGCTCACTCTGAAACTGAAAATGATTCCAAGAAGTTCATATTCATACAAATACATCTGAAATCCACCTCTGTTTAGTTTTATTCCTTGATTCATTGGAGTATTAAACTCCTTTTCCAACAGAGCAAGAGGTTGCCAAATTTAAAAAGAGGTGGCAAACCCCGGAGAGGACTAAGCTTTAATATTACACAAAGAATAAACCTTGCAAAAGAGAACTGGATTCCTAGTTTACAGAAGACAAACGGTTAGCATCAAAAAGAGCATGACCACCTGAAACCTATATAATTTTACTAACCAAACCCATGTAATTTTATTGTCACCCCAATAAATTCAATAACTAGGTGGGGACTGAGAGGCATGACCTTTCATTCCTGCCAGCGCTAGGTGGCGGGAGAGAGTGGGCTATGCGCCCAGCCTCCCAGACAAGCTTGGCTGGAGCCTAGGCTGTGCGGTGGCAGCCTGACCCTCCCTTCCGTATTAATGGTATTAATGAGAGGCCTTTAGGCTCACCCGAGTTCCCCAGGTCTCTTCATAAGGGGAAACTGCTGTGAGCTCAATGCAGTCCTTTGAAACCTTTCATTGCAGCTTATTTGGTTGATGGGATTAAGCCCACATTGAGGAGACCTGGCTGCACAGCCCTGTTCTGCAGTCCAGCAGACCACGGGCCACAATTCAGCCCAACTTCAGTGAGAGAAACCACCCAGGGGTGTTTGGGGACCCCCTCCCAGAAAAAGGCCAAATTGCTTACAAATGTCCGATCTCAGGAGGAAGGGCTGCTAGCGTCCGGCTGCTGCTAGAGATCGCCCTCGGGCTTGGCGGGCAGGGCCACGCGGCCGGCCGAGGCGCACAGGTGCGCTTGGATGCTGCTGCTCCAACGCCTTCTGGAGTTCACACACCTGGAAGAAGAGGTCCTTCTAGTGATCAAGCTTCAGTAGCCACCCGCCCACCTCAGCCTCATTTCCTTTGTTTCAAAAATGAGGATAATAACAGTACCTATTTAAAGGGTGGTTGTGAGGAGTAAAGAAATAAGTGCTCTGGAATGTGCTCTGTGTGGTGCTTTGTCAATAAAGTACGGGATAAACGTTAGATATCACCATCATCGAATGAGACGGAATGAGAAGTGTCTGTAAGACAAAGAACCGCCATCGTCGTCGTCGTCATCATCATCATCATCATCACCAGCACTTCATTCCAAACCAGCTGACTTGCTGTTTTCTGCGGTTTAATCATCAGTAAAACAGGGATAACTGTAGAACCTATATGATCGAGGGTGAAGATTATACATGGAAATCCAAGTATGCTTCAGGAGCTTCAATACAGGTGAGCAATTATTGGTAGTAATGGTATTAAAAGTAGCTGATATCATCCAGCCTTAGTGATGGGGACACTGAATTATGAGAACTTAAATACAAGGCTGGAGAAGGAGAAGAAGCAAGGAGAAAAACTCAGAATCCAGAAAGAGGGGATGATGCAGGAACCAGAGAGTGGCTTGGTGTGGCCTCATCAAATACTACAGTGTGTAGTTAAAGTGACTGCCCGTCCTGGTTTGCCTGAGACTGAAGGTTCTCCAGGGAAGCAGGACTTTCAATGATAAAACTGGCTAAGTTTTGGGGAAACCAGGATGAATTGATCCCCTACACTTAGAGGATTGTGGCCCAGCAAGCAAGGGTCTTGAAGGCCATGTCAAGGGATCTCGGCTGTATTTGTAGGCAGTAGGGAGTTCTTGAAAGTGCTTGAGCAGGGGCTACGTGTTCAGAAGTGTTTCAAGCAATCAGTCTACAAAAGGAAGGCTACTCTCTCATCCCAGCCAAATCAGTCTCCTCGTTGTTCTTCCCACAGTTCTTTCTTTATATCTGTCCCCCAGTACTTACCACATTATCTGTGTTAAAGATTTGGATGAACTCTCATAAGTTTACAATGTAATCTCCTTGATATCAAGATTGGATCTTAGCCATTTTATCTTAATGTTGTCTTGTACATAGTGTTAGCTCGATATGTTCTATATAATACAATATTAATTGACGTTTACGATTTATCTCAGTTCAAAATTGAACACCAGGTTCCTGTGTTCCTAGCAATTATTCTTCTGGTGACATGCAAAGTCAATTATTAAAATATTGATTAGCAAATCTATACATGAAATAAGCCTCTGTAAAATGGAAGGGGGTATTCTTCCCCTCTCCATCAATTTTAAATTGGAGAAAATTTTCCCTGCCAGTCAGTCTACCAGCAAATGTAGCTTAGTGACAGGATGTGCTGGTTCTGGCCCTGGGGCCTGAGGTACACGTACGGAACTGGTCTTCCCCACCTTAGGAGCAGGCCATTCAGGTCTCCGTAAGGCAGATCAATGGGCAGTTTTCAGGCAAAGTTCAAGTGAGCCTAAGGTCATTTTCAAATTCTAACCCCACTCCCCCCTCAACCCCGTGAAGATGTCTGTGTTAAGCACTGTCAAATCAACAAATTCAATGAAAAGCATTTATTTTTTCTATGCGTAAGGGACACTATGGAGGAAACCAAGACATATCAGCCAGTGGATAATATAACAGTAGGAGGTCTAGGGCAAAAAAGACGTAGGTTCAAATCATAGCTCTGCACCTCAGTCACCTACTCACCTTTGACAAGGTGTTTCACCCCACCTTTACAGCACGGTGGTCATGATTTCAGAGGTGGTACAGGAAGTAAAAGTTTGTATCTTTAAGTGACATAATTTCAAATTTATATACAATGTTACTTTACTGTGTACATTCCCTATTATGTCGCCTTGCCATATTAATCACTAACATCTATTTAATGGTGCCTATCTTATAGCATTTTGATGAAGATGCAAAATCATGTGTGTAAGATACTTTGCAAAGTTCCTGGCACACAGCAAATGTCTGGTAGGTGTTAGCTGTTTTTATTGAGAGGAGGTCTAGAAATATAGAAGGACTCAGTAATAAGGGAAGAAATGGAAATTAGGTTAGGATTCTAAAACTTACAGACTGACCTAACAGGCTGACTCTGGCTCTGGCAACGTTTATATTATGGTATTTGACTGGTGGGTGTCTCAGTCCAGTTTCAAGTCAACATTCAATAGAGGGTTGGGTTGGGCACCTTGTGGGAAGTCTTGGCTAGATTGAACATTCTTCTCTCCTTATGAGAAAGACATTTGAGAATGTTAGAATTACCCTCTGTACATTGATGGAAATGTAAACAATGATAACAAGGAATAAACCCAAAAGAGAATAAAAGATCTAAATTTGAGATACAGGGTACTTATCTCCTATAAGCCATCCTACAAACTATTTTTTTTTTTTATATTAATTATCTCACCTGAATTCTTAGAACATGAGTCTCTTAGGCAGAGACTAATTTCCTCTAACTGCTTTTTAACTTACTGAACATAAGATCAGTACTAATGTACAAAATTATAATGTTCCTTTTGGCTGTGTTAGTAAAAGGAATGATCATTTTTTAACAATATATTTCATGTACCTATTTGTAAAGATTGAACTCAAAATAGAGGCTTCCTATTATCACCAGTTCCTACCTCCCACCCCTAAAACAGGGTTTAAATATTTATTTTGGGATCAGAAACTATGTCCTATTCTGATTTTGGTTCCTTTTATTCTGTTTTGTCTTTACTGCCACAAGTACTTGGAGCAGTGCCGGAATGCAGTGGTGCTCAGTAAAAATCTGTTGCATGAATGAAGGCATTTTGGAGCTGAAAAGGACACTAGAGACCATACAGTCCTCATTTGAGAATGAAGTTCAGGGAGACTAAGACACATACAGTTGACTGCAGAGCCGGCTGAGTCAGATCAAGGACCCAGGTCTTGAAACTCCCGGTAAGGCTCTTCCCCTACAACACACTGGTTGTACTCTAAGAACCGAGTGGGTCTGCGCGCAGCACTGCTTGTCAGTCATGATGCTCAGGGTGTGCACTTCCTTAGAGGCACTTGCTTCTCCGTCAGAAGTCACACAGACTGCTTGCCTCACCTAGAGCACTATCAACACATCTGAGTTACCTTCCTACTTCTTTCTGTCATATCTTCATGAAACTTCCTTTGTTGGACATGTCAGAAGCCTTTTCAAATCATTCCTTATAGGTCTGAGGTTACTCTTAATTACCTATTTAACGCCACAAGTTTGGACGAGGGCTAGATAATACATTAGACAGAGAAATGAGAACAAGAACAAGTTTTAAAGGTATAAATCTTTTTTTAAAATTTATTATAAGCACCTGACCAGTGTGGCTCAGTGGTTGAGCATCGACCCATGCACCAAGAGATTGGCAGTTCAATTTCTGGTCAGGGCACATGCCCAGGTTGTGGGCCTGATCCCTGGGAAGGGGGGTCGCATGCAAAAGGCGGCCAATCGATGTTCTCTCTCATCAATGTTTCTCTTTCTCTCCTCTCCCTTCCTCACTTTCTAAAATCAATACAGAAAAAAAATGTATTATAAGCCCCAGCCGGATGGTTCAGTTGGTGGGAGCATCATCCGTATACAAAAGGATTGCATGTTTGATTCCCAGTCAGGGCACATACCTAGGTTGAGGGTTCAATCCCCGGTTGGGGCATGTACGGGAGGCAACTGATTGATGTTTCTCTCTTTCCCTTCTTCTCTCTTTAAACATCAATAAACAGCCCTGGCCAGTTTGGCTCAGCATTGGCCCACAGAGCAGAGTCCCGGGTTCGATTCCGGTCAAGGGCATGTACCTCAGTTGCAGTTTGGTCCCCAGCCCTGGTCAGGGTTGTGTGGGAGGCAACCAGCTGGTGTGTCTTTCTCACAACAATGTATCTCTCTCTTTCTCTCTGTCCCACTCTATTTGAAGATAAGTGGAAAAGAGTATCCTCGAGTGAGGATTAAAAAAAAATTAAAATCAATAAACACATCCTCTAGTGAGGATTAAAAATAATAATAAGAAGAAATAAAACTTTAAAAATGTGTTATAAAAATTATATACTTATTCAGTTGGTTACAGCATTGTCTGATGTGCCAGGGTTGCAGGTTCAGTTCCCAGTCAGGGCACATACAAGAATCAACTAATGAATACATCAATGAGTGGAACAACAAATCTCTCTCTCAAAAATCAATCAATAAAAAAAATTTTAAACTATATATTCATCATCAAAAGAAAAAGAATTGTTTGAAAATCATCTACGATCTCATCACCCTAACATAGCAATGATAATAGCATTCTGGTAAATTTCTATATAGTCTTTTTTCTTAGGTATATTTTCTTATAGTTACAACCAGAGTACGCTGATATCCACAAATTCTGCTTTTTCACTCAACATTATATAATAAGCATTTCCATGTTTCAACATAGCCTTCAAGACCATAATGTTGATTGGTTGTACAATGTTCCACTGAATCCGTACCTTACAACAGATTTAAGTCTTTCCCTAACCTGAATGCTTTCTCAAATCATTTTATATACATCAAGTAGCGGTGAGTATTTTGGGTAACATAACTTCTTCCATGTTTTGGCTTGTGTCCTTAGGACAAAAACCCCAAAGTAGAGTTACTAAGTTAAAAAGAAGGACATTTTGATGTCTTTTCAAGTACATACTGCCAAATTCCTGGGTGGGGGCGAAGAGAACGCTGAGTTGAGTTAAATTGGTGAGGGCAGCAAAGGAGATTCCCTGTGATTGGTATTGCCAGGCGAAGGGACTCAATTTCTGCCACTCTGAAGCTTCTTTTTTTGGGATATTGATTTTAAGCTGTTTATTAAGAAACAAAGGACTCAGAAACTCAAGAGATTCAGACAGGGAAACCTGCTTCAGGAAGGAGATCTTAGGATGCTGCCTTAGCCTCATGTGAATTAGGTGTGGTCAACAGGAGAGCTCAAACAGGTGCCTATCAGATAGATGCCGCCTGTGTCCCACTGTCTCTGCGTTGTCCAGCAAGGATTTTCCTGCCACGTGTCTTTCCTCTTCCTCAGCTACCCGGAAATCGTCCATTCTCCCTCTGAAACTGAATACTCCCTTCACCCCACCCCACCGTTCCCCTTTGTCCAAAATGTCTTAAATGCACAATGTGGCCTCATTGTCTTTGGGATTTTCATGGGTGTATCATTTCTATGTGAATTCTCATGTACATGTATTAAACTTTGATTTTCTCCTATTAATCTTTCTCTGTTAATTTCATTAATAGCCAGCCAGAAGATCTTAGAAGGTGGTAGGAAAAGTGATAATATTATTTTATCCCCCACACAGGCAAGAAATTGCATCCAACAGTATAAACAGAAAGAGTTGTTCAAACTAGGGTCTACCTTTCAGCTCAGCCTGCGGAGACTCGTTAGAATTCTGCAGGATCAGAAAGCTGTTTCTCAGAAATCTGCATAGAAACTCTAGCCTGCAGTTGTGACTTTGCTTAGTCCTGCTTTTGATCTGTCACAGTTACTAATAAGCAGGCAGGACAAATGGATGAATACATTTTCATGTCATTCTTCCTAATGAAGTTAAACAGTTCTGAAGCTGAGACTTAAAGAGATGAGTGTTACTGCTTTGAACATTTCTGTGACCATTAAATCACACTGTCGGAAGCCACCATGGCTTAGAAAGAGGTCCGTAATCAAACAGGGTCCTCAGGGGCCTGTGTTTACCACCCAGTACACATGGAGGTTGATTGTTTCTTCTCTGCATTCAGTGGTCATGCTGAGGTGAAACCCTTAGGAACACCTCTGAGTAAGTCAGACAAACATCTGGATGATTCAATCACTAGAAAGGAACCCCATCTATTCTTGACCAAACACCTGATTATTGGGTAAATAGGTACTTTTACTCCTGCATGTTTATTTCTCCAAGCAAGGAAGACTCTCTGGTGTCCCAGAGAGTGGCTGCAGGTGGATGAAGAATTAATAATACCTCCTAGAATGGGCATGGGCCTCACAGTGCTATAAGTGTTTTCATGCACATTGCCTTCACAGAGCATTGAGTCTTAAGTACTATTTTCATTCCCATTTTTTTCTTTATTGATTTTAGAGAGGAAGGGAGAGAGAGAGAGAGAGAAATATTGATGAGAGAGAACATCGATTGGCCGCCTCCTGTGTGCCCCCCACTGGGGATTTGGCCCACAACTTGGGCAGGTGCCCTGACCAGGAATAGAACTAGCAACCTCGTGGTGCATGGGTTGACCCTCAACCGCTGAGCCACACCAGCCGGGCATTATTCCCATTTTACAGATAAAACAGTGAATGCTCAGAAGCGTCAAATGATTTTTCGCCCATCACTGGGTCAATAAGAAATTGAATCATGACTAAAATCCCTGTCTCTCATCCCAGTCCTGTACACTTGTCACCCCATCATCACAAAGCACCAATCCCAGAGCCATTTCAAAGAAAACTTCTGACTGTGAAAATGAAAGCTGATGGCAGATGAAAATCAGTAACTAAAACTTGGGTCAGAATGTCACAGAGCCCAAGGCAACAGAGAAAACTGAGGAATAAAAGAAGCAGGGTCCACATCACAGGTGCAGCTACACCGAAGCCCAGAAGAGCTTGGATCATGCCCTAAAACACTGCATCTCTTCCTTTCAACAGCCTTTCCCAGGCCCGCTTCCTAATCATTCAGAAGACACACGCTACATACTTGACCTCACGTCAAGATGTCCTATGTGCACACATTTTGTGCTGCCTTTAGATTATCATTGTGTCACTTAAGTTCTTCTTAAATTTTTAAGAGAGTTTTATAGATTATCTGAGCCAGCCCTCAGGGTCCTGGCAACTCTGGGCCATGATCCACCTGAGGGGACTGAGGTCTGGAAGTTTGTGCCTTGCTCAGGGTACAAGGGAGAGGGAAAAGGTGGTTTTCCTACAGGTGAGGTGTACAAAATGACCTTTTTCTCTTCCATAGTCTTTCCAGCCAGTAAAATAGAGATTCCGCTTTTTGGAAAAATTTGAAACTATCATCTCTTTAATGTTTCTCACAGGAAAATAATTAAATACCTGACTGACAAGAGGACACAAACTCTGACCCCATGGTCTGGACTTGTCTGCTGGAGACACTGATGAACTGAGCATCACTCTCTTCCTGTGGCTCTGTTGCTCTCTGGACCCCCCCTCGTGCTGGCACACACAGTTCTCGTCCCCCGTTTGAGGGGAAGCATTCAGAATTCCCCTTTGGCCATTTGTCCGTGTTATGTTCTCCAATCAGCCTTGGCCAGATATAGAACTGGGACACAAACCTTGTCTACTTTCTATGCCAAAATCGCAGTTGGTTTAGGACCCAGAGAGGGTGAAGAAGGTCTGAATTAATTGGCTTCCTTAGGAACCTCAACAGTTTCCAAGCCTTGACTCCTTTTAAGTGGGACCTAATGTCGCTCTTACATACTTCCTGTTGGCAACTTTCCAGCCCAGCTAATGCCCTCTAACCCAGGCTTTCTCGGTCTCAGCGCCGCTGACCTCTGGGGCCAGATCATTCTTTGCTGTGAGGTCTGTCCTGAGCCTGGTGCCACTCCCAAGTTGTGACATTTCCAGACATGTTTCCAGACATGGGCAAACTTCCTCTGTAGAGAGCCAGATAGTAAATATTTTCAGCTTCACATACTCTTTTCTTTTTTTTTAAATAATTTTTTTGAAATATGAAAACTGTTCTTCGCTTGTAGACTGTACACCACAGGCCCGGGCTGGGTTGGCCGTGGGCGTGGCCGGCCAGCTCCTGCCCCGGGCTTGGAGGCGCAGCACTGCCTTCTGCGCAAACACAACGATCCCACCCAGCCCGCTGTAGAAACAGCTGTAAGTGTTACAGAGGATGGAAAAGCCTAGAATGACTCTGAATCTAGATCGTTTCAAATTGCTTTCCCTTCTCATTCTACTTTAAAGAAATTGAAAGTGGAAATCATAGATTCTACATTCCAGACACTGAATAAGGAAGAAAATTGTAGAGATTTCAATGGGCAGACACGGTCCAAGGCGCGGCCTCAATCTCACACCAAAGACTGGTGAAAATGAACATTTATGCTTTGAATTAAAATTAAAACTTTAAACTCAATATTATTTGTATGATTCTCTATTTTAATAGACAATTATTCAAATAAGAGGGCTTCTATTTGAACCATCTTTGTGTGAAAACAGCCACAGGAAATGAAAGGAAATCCCAAAAGATGCAGACAGTCTCAGTGTGGACATCAACTCTACCAGGACATTTTTGTAATACAATGTGGCAATGTTCTAGAGGCAGAAATGTGAGCTCTCTTCATGTCTGTCATACAAAGCTGTAGAAGAACACAGTTAGTACAGTCCGTTCACTATGAACGGACACAGGTAGCATGGGCAGAAGCTAAGGAGCATTCAGAACGGAAGTCAGTGACCAGGTCACTTGCATGTGGCTACCTGTTCTAATACATCTTCTTAAACTGCAACAGCCCTCTTCGTCCTGTGCAAGCTCTAAGCAGACAAGCTTTTGTGTTTACAGAGACTTTATCACATAGCTTACACCATCCTCTCTCTCTCCTGAGATTTCTATTAGCTCTCATAACATAAGGTTTGCAGTTTTCTTAATCAGTTCTGGCTGCCATAATAATATACCAGGGACTTGGTGGCTAAAACAACAGAAATTTATTTTGTCACAGTTTTGGAGGCTGGAAGTTCAAGATCAAGGTGCCAGTAGGGCTGGGTTTTGGTGGGAGCTCTCTTCCTGTCTTATATGTAAGGAAATTACCATAATGGGCAAACAATTACAAAAACGAAAAAAGCAGCAGAGAATATGATAAATATATGTACTTAAACAAACCTTGACTGGATAAAGCAATAATGATGATCTAGGGTTTGAATTATGTCAAATAAAATTCCTATAATCATGCCATCTATATCACCAAAGAGATAAGTAGATGTCAATATTTCTAAAGATCTTACATTTTCTGAAGAAAAGAAAAATAAATATTAGCAGTAGACCTTTATAAGTCAACAATGAATCTTATATGTGTTATAATGACTAAAATTATTGCAAAAAGAAAAGAAAAATATTTACAAGTTCCAAACAATAAAGAAAAGAAAATAGAATGTTAAAAAGAATACTTGGTTAATTATAAAGAAAACTAGAATACATAAAGTGAGAAAATATAATGCACAAGTGGTAATGCCATATTTAAATTAAATACACAGTAATTACATTAAATCTAGAATTAATTGTTCCAATTAAAGTTAAAGTTTTTTAGGTATGCTAAACAACTTGTGCTATTTATATTAAAATTTTATGTCAACCTAAATGTAAGGCTACAATAAGTTTTTTGAAAAAGAAGAAGAAATTTAGACTATATAAACCCCAATTTTAAAACTGGCAGCCATGATACTATCCGACAGAATAGACTCTGAGATGAAGGCATCAGCGAAAGGAGAAATGCCATTTTGTAATGATAAAGGTTGAATTTTCTAGGAAGATAAAATAATTATTAATTAGTATGTACCCAAAATATGGCCAAACGATATATCAGTCAAATTTATTTAAAATGCATTTATTATAAATCTATTCACACTTTCATAATATATATAATTGATGTATATATTTCAATAGGGTAAACATGGGGGTTATTTGGAAACTAAATATGCCAAAGTAGGAGTGACTGTTTTGACTTTGAGTTTAGTCTCCTTGCTTTAATCCATGCCTCATCCCACTGAATCCATTTGTGTAGTTTGTGTGGCAAGTGAAAATAGAACACACGTTTTATATCTTACTTTATTTCTTAATCTGCTCATCCAGTTCATTAGTCACTAAGCAAAGGCAGGACCAACATCAATGGCAGTTTCAGAGATGCAGGGAAGGTTATAATTAGGTTGAAAGATACATTGGTAAATTTCATTGTTTAGTGTGATATAAAATATAACAGGAAAAATACTTCAATCATAAGTTGAAAATCTTTTAGTAATTAAAATAATTTTCTTAAGAAATAATTTAGGTTTTCCTCAGTTATTTTTGAGAGATAGTTATTGCTATTTCCTTTAATACTCTTTTTCCCCCCTAGAACTAGAAATAGGCATAGACTTCACAATTCTTAGAAAAACATGAAGATAATGAGTCTTCTTATGAGATTTGGCATATAATTCCCTAAACACTTCACTTTAAATTACCAAAAGGTTAACATTTTGCCACTTTTGCTTTATTTCTATATGCATATATTCCTTTATACTTATTATTTGTGTCAAAGCATTTGAAAATATGTTTCAGGAACCATGACCCTTCACTCCTAAACAATTCAGCCTGTATTCTCGTAGAAAAAGAATATTTACTTAATAAACAGAGCCCAGAGAATATAAGGAAGAAGGGGCTGGTGTTCACCAACAACAGGTGTGCAAGGAGCTGATTTATTTTTGTTGTGGTGAATAATTTGCATAGCAATGAAATTTAATCTATGAACCCATTAAATAAAAAAAATTCCAAACTGGGTTTAGGCACGCTCCTTTGTAGCCCATAAAGGGAACAAAAGTTTTGCCACCCCAAAGCTGCTTTTAGGGATATTGATTTTAAGCTATTTATTAAGAAACAAGACTCAAAAAGAAACTTTGACCCTCCCCCCTTTCCTGCCCAAGAGATTCAGACAGAGAGCTGGTTTAGGAAGATGTTGGCATGTCGCCGAGCCTCATTTGAATTAAGCGTGGTATAGAGGGCTCTAGACAGAAGCCTGTTGGCTAGATTCCCGCTGTGTCTCGTTGTCCAGCAAGGGTTTTCCTGCCATGTGTCTTTCCTCTTCCTCAACCACCTGGAAATCACCCATTCTCGCTTCTGAAATCTAATGCCCGTCCCCCCCACCCCCACCTTTCCCCTTTGTCCAAAATGTCTTATATACACAGTACAGCCTCACTGTCTTTGAGATTTTCATGTCCAAGTGAAACTTTTATTTTCTCCTATTAATCCGTACATGTATTAAAACTTTGATTTTTCCCTGTAAATCAGTCTCTGTTAATTTGATTATTTCCCCAGTCTAGGAGAATTGGATTGGTGAAAAGGTATTAATATACTTGTTTATCCCCCTCACCTGAGTAATTAAGGAAGAGTTTGGGTTGTATTTGCACTACAAACTTCGACCCTCTGAACTAACCCAAGTGGAAAAAGCAGCCGTTTGTTGATTTGGTACATTCCAAACATAGTTGAAGCTTCCTTCAACTCTTTCTGAGACCCAAGCTGGGTGCACACTTGTATTGGCTCCTGGCTCCCTCTCAGCCATCAGGATTCACAGACTGTGGGGCCAGGGTTTGCTGCCGATCCACAGATTCAAACCCACAGATATCCTCTGCCGGGTGTCACATCTCCCCTTCCGGAGCCAGTCATTCTGCAAGGCTCAGGTGTGAGGCTCAGACTAGGAAACAAAACTTGCTGTCTGGTAACTAACTTTAAACCCAGTCAAACATAAGTTGATTCTGAGGGTTAAATTTCCTCACAGTGAGTTACTTTAGCTCCCAACCTTTAAGTATAAAAAATTGTTTCCATGTTCCTTTCTTGCCTCTGCATTCGTTTGGGTTTGATAAAGATCTTCTCACAAACTCAGTAGCACCACTGAGCTTTACCACTCACTTTCCCTGGTCTCTTACTGTTACCAGAGAATTACACAATGAAGTTTCTCCATCACTAGTGGGAGTGGCGTTCTTGTGATATCTTGAGAAAAATAATGTTCTAAAACTCACACGGGAGAATGAGATGTGGCAAAAAGCTTTATTTGCATGTAGTTACATCCCTTGGTTTCTAACGTCCCAGTTTCCTTAAACCAGTCCTGGCAGAGGGGTAGCTGGGAATTCAGCAGAGCTAGAAGCAGGGCCACTGTCCATGGTGGAGTTGAGTCTGGCAGAGCATCAGTCTACATAAAGTCCATCAGTCCATTGTGTGGGGCTTCCTGCAACAGGAGCCCCAAGGGAGCAAGAGGGCCAAGGGCCAAGAGGGAAAACTCCCTTTGTTCAGGAGTTGAGTATCTCAGATTTTGCACCCATGCAGTAGCAATGCTTATTCTGGTCAATTACCTATTCCCAGGTGTGACTGACAGGTAAGCATCTTACCATGTCTCCCAGACCTAACTGGGTACGTATCTATACTGTCTGTATCCAGTCTCTTCCCCCATTGATCTGCGGGGAATAGACTTGGAGAGTGTTAAATTGCAGCTTCCTGGCAAAACTGTATAAGTCACATGCTTATATTATCTAGCCTCCCCTCTGCTCTTTTCTTGTTAATTAATAACTGGGTGATTACAATGTTATCATTACCATACATCATTTCCTGACTGCTCCTATCACAGCAGACTGTTCTTAGACAGCGGTCCTCCTATCAAGGTCTCACGAGAGCATACACATAAAGCTCGTCCATAGCCAGCATCTAATCCCACCATGCTGCTATTGGAGAATTGCGTGGATTGCCTTTCTCTGTTGCGAGTGAGAGTGGGGTTCTTTTGATATCCTGAGAAAAAGAGTTTTCTGAGACGTGAATGGGAGATATGGTGGTTTTTATTTGCATTGAGGTACATCCCTGGGGATCTAAAGTCCCATTTGTCTTAGTTCAAAGTAGAGCCAGAGACAAAGCCAGTGACAAATTTCTGTTCCATGGTGGAGTTAAGTCCAGTGTAGCAACAGGCTAATCACAGTCCACGAGTCCATTATGGGGAGGGGGTTCCATGTGGCTGTGAGCCATGTGGGTGAGCGCAGGAGCATGAGAGCCGCACAAGCCAGGAGTGAGGCATGAGCAGCAAGAACAAGAAGGGCCAAGAGAGGGAACTCCCTTTGTTCAGGAGTTTAAGTGCAAATCTTCCTGCACTTATAGTGGCCATGCCTGTTCTGGCCACTGATTTGTTCCCATATGTGATTGACAGGCAAGCACCTTCCCACATCACCCAGACCTTACTGGGCATGCCTCTATTGTCCAGTCCCTTCCCCCAGCAGTCTGCAGGGAATAGACCTGGAGAGTATGAAATTGCAGCTTTCTGGCAAAGCTGTGGAAATGGCATGCCTATATTATTTAGCCTTTTTTTTTTTTTGCTCCTTTTGTGTTAATTAATAATCAGGTTATTACAATGGTATCAATGCCACATTTTTTACCCCATTCATACTTAATCTTGCTTAATCAAGTTGGCAGATAGATTTGTGGGACTATTTTGAAGAGCAATTTTTTAAATTTGAATTTCAAACTCTTTGAAAATATAGTCAACTCTCCCATGTAGATCTCCAAGTGGATGTCTCAGATCTGCATTCCTGGGTGAAAGTACACGTACCCACCTGAACACAGCATGTGCGGATGTAGAGCACACTTGAGCGCTTGTACATATAGTCTCAACAGCAGACGTTTCAAAGGCATCGATTTCATTTCAGTGGATTTAGAAGTGTATGTGAGAAAAGTGTAAAAATTACAATACAACAGAGTTTCTCAACCTCAGTACTGTCATTACCTGGGGTCAGATCATTCTTTTTCTGTGGGGAGTTGTCCTGTGGCTGGTAGAGTATTATTATTTTTTTTAATCCTCACCCGAGGACATTTTTCCATTTTTCACTCAGATAGAGCGGGAAGGAGAGAGAGGAAGAGAGAGAAACATCGATGTGAAAGGGACACATCGAATGGCCGCCACCCACACGACCCAACCAGGACCGGGGACAAACTGCAGCCAAGGTACATGCCCTTAGCGGGAACCGAACCCGGGTCTCTGTGGACCGCAGGCTGACGCTCTAACCGCTGAGCCAAACCGGCCAGGGCTGGTAGAGTATTTTTGCATCCTCCAGGCCTCTGTCTGTTAGATGCCAGTAGCAACTCCCACAGCCTAAAATGTGACAACCAAAAATATCCCCTGGGAGACAAAATCGCCCTGGTGAAGAAGTCTTACAATAGATGGCTTAGGTTTATTTCCCGTGTGACTGGGGTAAACTAATTTGAACAAGTGCTGGTTTGTTTGAAAGGCATATAAGTATATGTCACCAACTGCCTTCTTAACATCCAGGTCACTAAGAGTAGATACTAGATTTGTTGATTCCTGTATCACTCATGTTATCCGAGGGGAGCTTGCCTAATCTCCCCCTATTGCTTGTGGAAGTGGGGTTCTTGGGGCACTGCTGAAACAAGCATTTTTGGAGACCCCCATGGAAGGATGAGATATGGTAGAAAGTTTTATTTCCTTGGAATTATACTCCTGGGCTGCCAAAGTCCCATTTCCCTTAGTCCAATCATAACACAAGCGTAGCTGGGGTGTCAGCAGAACTAAAATCAGAGCCAGTGTCCAGAGTTTTCTTTCTGTGTGGGAGCTGGGTCCAGCTCAGCATCGGGCTAACTGGTGTCCCCCAGTGCATGTGGGGTCCTCATGGGCTTGGGCCATACAGATGAATGCAAGCGACCCAGGAGAGCACGTCCCAGCAACAGGAGCCCCAAGAGCCTGAAAACACAGGAGCACAGGAGAGGGAGCTCCTTTGTTCAGGGGACTATGGATTCCAAATCTTCCTGCCCTGGCCGGGGCCATGCCATTCTGGCCAATCATCTCTGTCCCCAAGGGTGATTGACAGGCAAGTGTCTTCCCTATGTCCCCCCAGCTTTACTGGGCATGGGTCTACCATCCCTTTGTTGGACCCCTCCTCCAGTGTTTTGCAGGGAACATGCCTATAATGTCTGGCCTTCCTTTTACCCCTTTCCTGTTATTAATAACTAGTTCATTACAACAGTATCACTAAGAGTGTCTATCACAGGCCTTGTATGGCATGGTTGTCACTGATGCTGATCCCCAAATACTTCTGGCTTTCCTCCTGAGAACAGTAGGACTGAACTCCCCATGCTATCTGCAGTTATGAGCAGCTACAGGACTTTTTTTAACCAATAAAATTCAAATGGAAGTCATTCCTGTCTCTCCAGGTGGAAACTAAGAGCCAGTACACAATTTACACACACTTGCTCTCTTTCTGATGTGGTAAGCCAGACTAGACTATTGGAGATGGTGATGGTTCTGTGGGTCTGGTTTCCGAGTAACTGCCAGGAGCAGAAGCCCCAGCGGACCCAGGTTAGACATGAGCACAAGTAAAAATAAAGTTCTGGTGATTTAAGCTACTGGAATTATGAAATTTTTGTTATCACAGCATTTTTTAGTCTATACTGACACATACATGCTGGTTTTATTGTCAGACATTTGGATCAGGCATCAGTGAAGGGGGTAGAGTTCCTCTTAACCTTGGCAAGGCTAGAGGTCACTGATGAGCCTCTGCCATGACACTGGGCTGGAAGGTAGCTGCATCTCAGGTTCCTGCTCAGGTTTAACATGGATTAATGCATACTGCTAATATGCCATGAAAAAAACATTAATTATAGTAATTATCTGAAAAATTGAACTGAGTTTCACTTTAATATCAGAGTATAGTACTATTAGTAAGTAATATTTACTGAGTAATTTCTCTGTGCCAGTCACTGGACTAAGTGCTTTGCACAAATCTATATAAATGATCTCCTTCATTCCCTATAAAAGTTATCTGAGGTAAGTGCTCTTATTAGCCCAATTTCAGAGCTGAGGAAACTGAAGGGATCAAAGTCCTCCCCCCCCCCCAAAGCTGCCTCTTGGGGATATTGATTTTTGAGCTATTTGGTAAAAAACAAGACTTAAAGAGAGCCTTTAACCCTTCCCCCTTCCTTCCCAAGAGATTCACACAGAGAAAGCTGCTTCAGGAAGGAGATTTTGGGATGTGGACGTGCCCAGTTAGAATTAAGTGTGGTGGATAGAGAGCTGTAGACAGGTGCCTGTTGCTAGAGCCCCTGTGTCCCACTGTCTCTGCGTTGTCCAGCAAGGATTTTCCTGCCACACGTCTGTCCTCTTCCTCAAGGACCTGGAAACCGCCTATTCTCACTACTGACACCTTATGCCGCGCTCCCCACTTTGTCCTTTGTTTAAAATGTCTCAGACCCAGTGTGGCCACACTGTCTTTGGAATTTTCATGCCTATGTGAATTCCCCATGCGCATACATTAAACTTGATTTTCTCCTGTAGGTCAGTCTCTGTTGATTTGATTATTTCTCCAGCCTAGGGGAATTTAGAAGGTTGGAGGAAAATATTAGTACTTTTTTAGCCCCCACAAAACAAAAGCATGAAGAAGTTACCCACTTGCTTTAGGTTATAGCTAGAAAGAGATTCACCGATAATTTGAACTGGGGTAGTCTCAGTTCAGAGCCTGGTTCTCCAGAAAACTGGGTCACTGTGCACATGCAGACACACACACAAGTTAGGACTAAGTGGTCTTGAGAAATGATTAGAAAAGATAGTCAGATTGTTACTGGAGGGGTCAGGGGGCCAGATTCCCTTGACACTCGTGGAAGTGGTGTGGCTCTTGTAGTATCTTCAGAAAATAAAATTTCTAAGACTCACAAAGGAGAATAAATGGTCTTTATTGGTGTGGAGTTATGTTTCTAGGGTTGTAACATCTAAATTCCCTTAACCCAGTCCTTGAATGTGGGTTCAGTAGAACTAGAAACAAGGCCAGCACCCAGAGCTTCCTCTCCATGACGAAACCGAGTCCAGATCGGCATCAGTCTAGATCCAGCCCATTAATCCATAGTGTGGAGTGCACATGGCCATGAGCCATGTGGGGAAATGCAGGGGAACACTCCCTCCGCAACAGGATCCCAAAGGGCAGGAGGGTGGAGCGCCAAGAGAGAAGGCTTTCCTTTGTCTAGGAGATTAAGTATTCAGGGTGCATCCACTTGCATTGGCCAAGCTCATTCTGGCCACGACTTGTTCCCAGGTGTGACGGACAGGTAGGCACCTTCTCAGGTCACTCAGACTTTACTGGGCATGTGTCTGAACTGCCTTTGTTCAGTCCCTTCCCCCACTGATAAGAAGGGAACAGACCTGGAGTGTTATAGCTTTCTGGCAAAAGCTGTATAAATGGCATGCCTATATTATCTTGTCTCCCCCTTATTCCTTTCCTGTTAAATAATAACCAGACTATTGCAATGGCCTCAATATATTTCAAATGATACAAAATCAGTTAATACATGGTGCTTCTCCGTGTTTTATTATAAACTGAGTTGGTCAAACCTACTCTGTTTCAGTGAGCACATTTCTTTGTTAGGGATTGAACTAGGTATGCAAGAGAGCCCCATGTAAGACATCTGTGTCGTACATCTAATGTGCTGAGTGCTATAATTTTCATTCCGGACCCACAGAAAGCACTGCCACAGTATGAGACTTGACATCTCTATCATATTACTGTGCTATCTTTGAGACTTAAACCCAGTAAAATAGTTAATCTCTAAAGATGGCCCCCAAGGATCCATACCTCCAGCATATTCATGCCTTTGTACTGGTCCCTCTCACGTTGAATCTCACTCACCTGACAAGATGACCAAGTGACCCCCTACTGCGGTCAAGTTAACTGTACAGTTAATGGATAGACTTGGGGTAATTGTTTACCTCACAAGGTTTCGTTTCCTAGTCTTTCCTTTAAAGTATTACTCATTTGAGTTCCTTTTTTTTTTTTTTTTATCCTCACCCGAGGACATTTTTCCATTTTTTGTACAGGGACAAACTGCAACCAAGGTATATGCCCTTAGCGGGAACTGAACCCGGGTCTCTCTGGACCGAAGGCCGACGCTCTAACCGCTGAGCCAAATGAGTTCCTTTATATTTTGAGATTCTCTCAGTTTTTATTAATATTAAACATTTGATGGAATAACAAGGAGGAAAGAGGAGAGAAAAATTCAACTTTGCAAATGCACTCATGTATTAATTCACAAGTTACCACAAGCTTAGTGGTTTTAAACAACACAAATTATCTTAAGGTACTGGATGTCAGCAATCCTAAACCAAAGGTGTTGGCAGCCTCAAGTGTTGGCACCCCCTGCTTCCATCATCACATCTCCTTTTTCTGAAGTTAACCTTTGTTCTTTTCTTGTGAAGGACCCTGGGATTGCACTAGGTCCACCTCGATAATTTAGGACACTCTCCCCATCTCCCAATCCATAATTTAACCACAACTGCAAAGTCTCTTCTGCTGTAACAAAATACCACACACTGGGAGGTTTATAAACAACAGAAATTTATTTCTTACAGTTCTGGGGAATGGTAAATCCAAGTTCAAAGTCTTGGCAGATTTGGTTTCCAGTGAGGGCCTACTTCCTGTTCAGAGGCTGTCTTCCCATTGTGTCCACACACAATGGGAGCTCTCTGGAGTCACTTTTACAAAGGGCACTAATTCCATTCATGAGGGCTCCATTCTCTAACTTCTGGAAGGCCTCACCTCCTGACACCAACACAGTGGAGATAAGGTTTCAACATGAATTTTGAAGGGACACAGACATTCAGTCTCTATCTGTAGTTGCATCTATCATCTACACCTATTGTTTTTGGTATAAAAAATATGACTTCATACGGTACTTGCTTAGAATACAGGTTGGGAGTGTAGTAATACGTATTTTGAGAAATTGAACATCCCTGCCACTAGTTTTACAGTCTCTTTTTTCACATTTATGCTGAATTTCAAATACTTAAAAGAAAAATTAATGTGTTTTAATATTCCCAGTATGATCAAATTCAGTTACTCACAAAATGCTATCTTCTAGTTATTTCCAAGTTGAATCTTCATTAGCATCACCTCAAAGGGAATAAAAATTAAAATACAACAAAGGTCAGTAGTGTCCAATCAGTAAGCCTGATGTTAATATCTGTTTAGAGTTTTGTATTGAAAAGAAACTAAATCATATACAATATACAAGTTTCTGGAAATTTAAACAAAAAAAAATTTAAGTATGTGGTGTTAGATTAAATTTACATTCAAGTAATTACTTTTGTTGCTTCATTTTAGGCATTAATTCAGCCAATACAAAAGTCTTCAGCAAGGAAAAATGTCATATTTTGTTGTAGCTGTAGTTTGAGAAAGATAAATATATAAGACATATACTTGCTAAAAGGTAAGAGTCACAGGTATTCCCTCTACTTTCATTTTATGTAGCTCTAGTCAGTTTCACAGCCTATCCCAGAAGTGAACAGGGAAATTGGAAAATGGCACAATCAACTTGCAGAAGTAAAGTCCTACTTTCTCTTACACTTTCTTCATCACAGTTCTTATCATTCTTGTATTGGGTGGTATTATTATCAACAGTAGCCTGGGCACAGCTGATAATTGCCAGAAGTCATTCTCTTAAAGTGGAAGCAGAAAAAATAACCTAGAAAGTCCACTGTGCAATTTTTTCATTTTCCAAAGTTGCTGCTTTCACAATCCTTCATTTGTGCAAGAATTTAAATGCAAAAACTTTTCTACTCTTAAACAACCATAATTATAGCAATCATCATTGCTTCTAGTTCCTAGATAATAAATGTTAAAAAAAAAAATAAAGCTCTAAAGTCTAATTTGAACTAAATATAATCCTTCAAATGTCCTGGTTTGCTTTTTCAATTTTTATCTTTACTAAATTTTACTTTGAACTGTAACTATATGAGAAAATTACTTCAGAGGACAATATAGTACTTAATACATTAAGAAGAAAACTGGTTTACCTTTGCTGCTGCCTTCCTGGATTGACAGGTTTTTAAAAATTTAAATTAGATATATTTAAAAACAAAGCTGTAGCCCTTGGCTATTTAGTATTAACCCTGAAACTAATGGCTCAATTTTTAAATTCTTCTACTTAACTGTTTTTTTAAAAATGCATTTCTAATAATGAAGAAATTTTTACTATGTAATGTCATTCATTCAGTAGAATGGAGTCATTTACAGTGTCATATACATGGCAACCTTGCAATTACAAATCTTCATTTTTTTTCTATTTTTATTTAGATTGGTTTTTTTTCTTTGTATTCTGTCCACCCCCAACTTTAGAAATTTTTGTCAAAGAATCAGAAAGCTTTCTGTTAATTACCCAGTATTGCCAAGTCTCTTTATTAATTATGAGAGAATTAAAAAGAAAATTGGCCAAGTTGCTTAGGCTGAGATAGGTAGCTACAAAAACAAAAACAAACAACAACAACAACAAAAAACACAAAAGAAAACCTCTATTTTAATAGGTTTGAAAAGGTTGTCAGATAAAATACAGAGCACCAATTAAATTTGAGGCAACAGATGCTATTTTACTTTAAGTATGTTCCAAATATTGCATGTCCTGCACTTTTATTTGCTGAATGTGCAACCCTAAGGACTAGTGCCATTGTTTCCATAATACCATCAATATTTCCATAAGTTAGAAAGCAACTCATAAAAAAGGAAATGTAAAGTTATGAGTAACAAAAGTTCAATCAATTTATCAATTTCATCCATGCAGGACTGTGCAGACAGAGAATTCATTAAGAGTTATAAGTGCTTATCAACACCCACACATCCCAGACACCAATTCTTGTTAATTCACATGTAACTATATTTTCCTGAATATAAGTAAATTTTTTAGTAGACCTAAGGGAGAGAACTGGATTGCTTTTCATCATTTTCTCTCTTTCTTCACGACAACTTAAATTCCAAGATCAACTTTTTAATCTTTTCCATGTTAGAAAAACTATGGTCATGAACTAACTGTATCTCTATTAAAATTTTTTCCCCAATTCACTGACAATACTTCCTTACATGTCAAAGGTCTAGAACTAGCATTTCCAATGTTAGCTCATTTGTGCCTGACATTTATTTTTTAAATATTAAGTATCTGTAATGTGCCAAGCACCCTTTTAGATACTAGAAACATAAGACAAGTAAATCAAGACATATCAACAGTAAAATGTCTACTTCCTTTCAAAAGGTTTGCAGCCTAGGAGGCAGAAAGAACAGGTATTTTTATTCACATGGTACAGGTGAGGGAGCTAAGTACTCAAGATTAAAGGGTCCCATCTAAGTCCCATATTCAGTAGTGGTCCTTGGCTCCAGGCTCAAGGCACGCTCCAATATTTCTTCAAAGGAAATCCCAGACTATTAAGTATCTAAACTCCTCCATTTCCCCCTATGACGTCCATGTGCTCTTAAGCGAACAGGTGTTCCTGAGTGTCCCAGGAAAGCGAGGCGGCGAGTGGGAGTTAGGATCCCAAGCAGCCTTGTAACCAGACCAGGTGAATCTGCGGAAACCAGAGGACTGGGCCAAGGCAGTGCTACTTCACAGGTGACTCATCAGAGATGGGTTGCTTTTGGGCCTCCTGATATTTTTTTTCGGGGTGCGGTGTCAGATTTCCTTTGCATTTTTGCACAACAGCGCTCTTGTCCATTTCCAAATTTTTCTGGTTTCACAGCCTGCTTTCATACCGGAAGCAGGCATTGGCAGGAGATTTAGGGAATTAAGAACATGATTTAAAAAAAGAAAAAAGAGCCTAGGGCCTGAGAGAGGCCTAAAATGGGGAAATTTGTCTTTCAAGAGCTTTCCCTGCCCGAGATCCACAGAATGACAGCTCTCTTCCGCCAGAAGCCTACCTCTCCTGGCAGACACTGCGCGCCCCAAGGACACTGGAGGCCTCCCAGCTCCGCCTCTGCCAGAACCAGCCAATAGGAATCCCCGGCTTTGGCCTCCACCCCACCCAGACCACGCGGGAGCAGGGGCAATAAAACTACATTTCCCGAGGTGCCTTGCGCATGTCTTGACCAATCAACGCCAGGAATTCTGAGGTTAGGGGAGGAGCTGGATGCACAGGCCACTCCATTGGCTGGAGGAAGCTTAGAAGAGCCGGAACCCGGGAGAGGGAGCAGCGAAATGACATTTCCTCTTTAAATAGCTGGAGCCGTGGCCCCGTGGAGAAATGGCCGCGTCGGCAGGTGGGTCGTATCGTGGCTAGGGAGGTGTGTTGCGAGGGAGGTGGGCCGGGGGACAGGCTCGGGCTGCGAGCGTGGAGATGAGGAGCCGGAGAGAAAGATGGAGAGGTGAAGAGGGATGCGGGGAGGGCGGATGGATGGCGTGGAGGGCGGTGGGCGGTCCGGTCGGACCGGGATGGGGAGGCCGGGTACCCGCCGCCGTTCCGACCTTTCGGGAGGCGGTTGAAGGGGTACTGGCGGCCGCCATCCCTCGCGCGTCCCTCGTGCGGCTCTTGCCCTCGGCTCTCGGCTGGGACGTCCGGCTGTCGGCGGAGTCGCCGCGGTCACCTCGCCTGCTCCGTCCGCACGGACCCTCCGCGAGCGCGGGCAGCGGGCTCGCCGGGCGCCCGCAGGAGCCGGCTGGTGTTTGAACTTGCATCGCAGCTCGCCCTCTGCCGCGTCCAGCCTCGCGGTTCCTTTTGCCGGTGTACATATGCATACATGTATGTTTGTACGGGAATCAAACAAGCCAAGCAATCAAAACCAAAATAAAACAAAAAACCCCGCGACGCCGTAACTGGCTCCGAACTCCTTGTGGTTGTACGATTTTTCTCCTAGATTTAAATAAGCCTTCCCCAACACCGAATGGAATTCCATCTTCAGACACAGCCAGCGATGCCGTGGACCCCTTTCACGCTTGCAGTATTCTTAAGCAACTCAAAACAATGTACGATGAAGGACAGTTGACAGACATTGTAGTGGAAGTGGATCACGGGAAAACATTTTCCTGTCATAGAAACGTTCTTGCTGCAATCAGCCCTTACTTCAGGTATGATGATGGTGGAGACTTCTGTCCATATCCGCACCGAGTTCCCTTTCTCCCTCAGCGCTGGCCATTTGGTCACCAGACTGACACGCTGCAGTGAAGTGAAACCCGTGAGTTTGTTTCCTGAAAATAGACAACAGGGCCTGTGTGTATTTCTTTTTGTTTGTTTGTTTTTGACTTGTCAGATTCTTCCAGAATTCAGGTGATTACTTTTTTTTTTTTTTTTAAGGTAGTGATTGTGTTTCTGTTTGTTTCAGGTAAATGATCAGAAAATCTAGAATTGTGCTTCCCAATATGGCAGCCACTAGACACATGTGGCATTGAAACTTGATTTAAAATTAAACAAAATGAAAATCTCAGTTCTTCAGGCACAGTAACCACATGTAAAGTGCTCAGTAGTCACATGTAGGTAGTGGCTGCCACATTGTCCAGCCCAGATACAGAGCATTTCTGTCACTGAAAATTTCACTGCACAGTGCTGGTCTAGAATTTGTTCCAAAAATGTATCCATGATACATATTTCTTTAGTGCATGTAACTCTTTTAGAGTTTAAAACATAATAACCTGTTCTTTTGAAAACAGATTACTATTAATAGTTTGTTTTAATACCATAGGGATAAAAGCAGTGAAATAAAAATAAATGAAATGTAGTTTTCTGTGTACCTTATGTCCCAAACTAGTGATTGTTTTCAAGATTTCCAGAAGCATTTTTAAAGATAAGTTTTCATTTTCATTTATATTCATCTTTGTATATCATAAAACTTTGAAAAGTAAAATTTTAAAACTGGAGTCTGAAAAATAATTTCATACTCGGAAAAGAACCAGTGATAAAGGCAGCTTCCTGCTTGAGTTTACGTTCTCCTTTTGTTGCAAGTGCTCATTTTTTTTTAAGCCTTTCAATGTCCAATAATGGTGCATGAATGAACAGGAAATAATTTTCTCAACCAGCCTTGAAGTGTGCTTTTTGAAGGTGCTTACCTTTATAGGGCATATAGCAGTGTAGTGTTCCACACAGTAGTTTCTGGTTCCTATTTCTCAGAACACTGAGTTAAATATAGTCAGTTCAGCCTGAAGCTTGTGATGTAACCATTTAGACTTGCTGGGGTAGGTCATTGGACCATTAAGTATTAACCATCACGAGAGGCAGTGAACTGGAAAGGAAAAAGAAGAAACTCCTCCTATACTACACAAAACATACGAGGTTTGGCCTGGTAATGGAAACCACTGGTGAGATTCGCTTATCTGGACTATCAGATATGGTTACGTTATTTCTGAGTAACATTTTTTAAATATATGTCATAATTAAGTACTTAAGAAGCTCTGGGCTAAGCTTACTTTGCGTATATTGCTTTATATAATCTTTAAAATTCTGTCTCTTTGCAGTTGTTATTCCCTTCATCATGTGATAAAACTGAGGCAGAGGGAGATTAAGTGGCCTGTCTAAATTATCTCACTAGTAAGTGGCAGAGGTTGGATTTGATTCCAGAGCCAGGCTTCTTAGTCACTATATGACTTCTAAGGAACAAGAGTGTGGGTCCTCTTTAAAGCTGCCTTTCAGAAGTTTTTATTATATAAGGTTTGATTAGTTAAAAAAAAATACATTAGAACTTCAAAGTAAAAATGTGTCATACTGAAATGTTATAGTCTGTCTTATATCATTAAATGTCATCATTAAAATTAGTTTTGAAGACCTAGATGAATCACTTTTAAAAAGTATGCTATAATAGATTTTCTTAATTTTCAAGAAATTAGATATCTGAATTCAAATGAAGATACTTGTCTAGAAAACTGAAGAATTAGGTTTTTACCTCTTGCTTGTTATTTTTGTACAGAAGTTTCTTGGCACAGTGGTGTTGCTTATGTGAAATCTAGAAAGTTGTACTTAACTGTTTCTAAGTCTTGCATCACTGGTGGAAGAATTAGGAATAATTTGGAATCTGGCATGGCTATTTCATGACCCCAGTGATTTCTCAGAATTAAAATTTGTATTATTATGAACGTTTTGCTGCTAAAGGTTTTGTGTGACAAAGTACTCCTGCTTTATATAGTTTACATAAAGAACCTATTAGAACGGAGGAGAACTCATCAGGTGTCCTACTCCTGTGTGTGACACCAGCCTGTTTAGGTCAGTAGTTGTTCCCATGATAATGGGATATATGGCAATGTTCTCCTTTGGGAACTAGTCTGTGCCTAATGAAGGGCTTTATTTTTCTTTTTAATTGGTAACTGCATCTCTGAGTTTTTCTGTACCTGAATTGAAAACCAGCTCATTCATTGGAACATCTAGTTTTCAGTCATCAAAAAAAGGCTGTGAGATATTAAACTTAAAATTTACATTGTAGAAGTAAAAATAGGACTAAAAAATGGTTGACCAAGGCAGCAAGCTGGGTCCTTATGATACCTTCAGTATTTGTCAGATTGCATTTTTAAATTCATTTGATGGAGAGTAAAAAGTGACAGGAAATCTCCCTATTTAAGGATATTTTTCATAGCATAACACTTAAAAATAAAATGGGAGGTGTCTGGACCTGTATAGTTAACTTTGTTACCAATGTTGGGTCAGTTTCTTCAACAGACATCTAGTAAGTATTCTAAAGTGCATATAGCCCCTTTCTGAAAAGTCTTAAAAGAGCTTTTGATTTGATTTTTATATTTTAATTTTAAGAGCAGCCTTGAAAGAAACCTTGAAGGAGGAAAAGAAATGCAAATAATGTTTGTAAATAACTAATACTTAGATAAAGAGCCAGGGTTTTGGCTATTTAATGTTTTGGTAAAGAAAGGCCCATGAGTGTACGGACATTAAAAGACAGACACACACACACACACAACACCTTGGTCTCAATGGAAAAAGTTTGAGATTTAAAACTCATTTCCAAGAGTCAGTTAATTCTTAAATTCTCTTTAGAAGTGGGCATTATTATCAGCCTACCATAATCTTTATTCATACACAGATATAAATAAGTAAACTATGGTAACTTGGAGAATATTAAGTATATTTTTTTAAGGAAAGGTTTTTCAAAATGTCCAAATATAAGTGAAATGATATTCTTAATATTCCTGATAATGATTAAGGAAGCATCATGAGATAGTTTTAAATGGGAGTAGATAGAGAATAAGAATTTAGGAAGAATGTTTTGTTTTTCTAAAGATGAAAAATTTGGGGCACCAGCTGCCTTGTAAATTTCCACTGGGACATAAAATGTTTTATTAGTCTCTATATGCTAATACATCACATTAACACTCTATAGGTATTCTTCAACTTGTGTCTGGCCTGGTGATTTAAGATCTCAGGTCCCTAAGGCAACTTGACCAGAAGCTTGGATATGGGGCTCCAAGTAAAATAAGGTGTCTTGGAATATTCCATGCCACCTTTTGGTTTGCTTTAATTAGGTATATGCTCCTTATCTCAGAGTTGGCACAAAGTGGTCTGGTCCTAATAATAAGGTTTTTGAGATTAATCAGACTATAATCCTATAGATGAGCAACTTTTATCCCCATTCAGAATATCAGGCAACACATTAGGAAATATTTTTTAGTTTCAAAGGTTATCTTGGTGGTAAATGTATACGCTTAAATATTTGCCACCTTAACTTTTACTTGTAGCGCACATATAATATTAAGTACTCTTTCCTTCGTAGATCTATGTTCACTAGTGGCCTTACAGAAAGTTCTCAAAAAGAAGTGCGAATAGTCGGTGTTGAAGCTGAATCGATGGATTTAGTGTTGAAGTATGCCTACACCTCCAGATTTGTTCTGACAGAGGCCAATGTTCAAGCCTTGTTTACTGCAGCTAGCATCTTCCAGATTCCTTCCATCCAAGACCAGTGTGCTAAGTATATGATCAGTCATTTGGACCCACAAAATTCTATTGGGGTTTTCATCTTTGCTGATCATTATGGTCATCAGGAACTCGGAGATCGATCGAAAGAATACATTCGTAAAAAGTTTCTGTGTGTCACCAAAGAACAAGAGTTTCTCCAGTTGACAAAAGACCAACTGATAAGTATACTAGACAGTGATGATTTAAACGTAGACCGAGAAGAGCATGTTTATGAAAGCATTGTAAGGTGGTTTGAACATGAACAGAATGAAAGAAAAGTGCACCTTCCAGAAATTTTTGACAAATGCATACGTTTTCCTCTGATGGAAGATACCTTTATAGAGAAAATCCCACCTCAGTTTGCACAGGCTATAGCCAAAAGCTATGTAGAGAAGGGACCATCCAGTACTAATGGCTGTACACAGAGACTTGGGATGACTGCATCTGAAATGATCATATGTTTTGATGCTGCCCACAAACACTCAGGAAAGAAGCAAACGGTGCCTTGTCTAGATATAGTCACAGGAAGAGTGTTTAAATTATGCAAACCACCAAATGATCTAAGAGAAGTAGGGATTCTTATATCACCAGATAATGACATTTACATTGCAGGAGGATACAGGCCAAGCAGCAGTGAAGTATCCATCGACCATAAGGCAGAAAATGATTTCTGGATGTATGACCATTCCACCAATAGGTGGCTATCCAAACCATCCTTGCTTCGAGCCAGAATAGGCTGCAAACTGGTATATTGCTGTGGTAAGATGTATGCCATTGGAGGGCGTGTTTATGAAGGTGATGGGAGAAACTCACTAAAATCTGTGGAGTGCTATGACAGCAGAGAAAATTGTTGGACAACTGTTTGTGCAATGCCTGTTGCAATGGAGTTTCATAATGCTGTGGAGTACAAAGAGAAGATCTATGTTTTACAGGGTAGGTGCCTAAGTGATTTCGTTCTTTGTGAAAGGGTAACAGGTCCAGTTGTGTTTTACTTATGCTAAAACAAGTGTTTGTTCCTGTTAATTGAAGAATATCTCAGGCTTTCTTATAAACTTTGGTGGAATAGTATGTTCTTCAAAGACCCTATAAAGAAAATAAACTTTTAAATAAAAAAAGGCAGAGATTTTTAAAATTACTAAAATAATCTTGTAAATTTTTGATGTTCTTATTGTGTTTTGACATTATGTAGCATAAGTATTTTTGAAAGCATTCTTTGATAAGTAATAGTTTAGTTTTTTTTTGGAGAACTATTTCAGAGCTGTTTTTAAGACTTTAAACAAGAAAGCAAGGTTGATATATGATATTTTTTTGTTCTTCAATAATATATAATCAAAAGATGTTGATTATATGGAATTTAAGGATTAATTTAAAAAAGAAAGAACAAAGCATTAACTAAAGTGTACTAATCAGTTACCTGAGAATTTTGTATAAGCTTTATTATTGCAAAGGTTACAAAAATTAATAACAACAAGTTTGAAATTACAGCCTTCTGATTTTAGTTTTTAGTGCAGTTTATGTTACCTTCCCTAAAACTTTGTTTTCAGATTTTTTTCCACTGGAAAACTTGGAGATGTCACCTTTTTCTTACTTTCAACAGTATAAATAGGAGGGAATATTTAATATACTTGACTTTTTAAAAGACTTTAAGTGATACAATATAAGTAGAAAAGTGACTGGGTGGGAACAAACAAGACATTTATTCCAACATTCTGATTTGAGATAACTAATGTTTTCCTTGTGTTTGGTGTTTATACAGTTTAGTTGTTTGAATGTTGACTGCAATGTTGATAATACCAGCATCCTTATTTCTCTCTTGTGTTTCTTAACTGCCTACATATAAATGTTTTTCTCTACTTTAATAGAACAAGAAAAAGGGGCAAGCTTTGTTTAGATACACATGAGTTTTTAATTCTTATCCTATTGTTTTCTTTAAATTATGTTCTTTGCTCTAATCCTTTGACTTAAAATTTTCCAGTAAAGCTTGAAACCCATGTTTAAAGTTCAATAAAAGTTAATTTTACAGAAGGAGTGGTACTCTCTAGTGCCTTATTTCAGTTGAATAGAAACAGGAGCATGATTTAGGTTTGTTGGTCCTGCAGAAAAATGGAATATAATATGGGTGTATAACCTATCGAGTATGGTTGGATAGATTATAGGATCCAATATGATGAAGCTCTCTTTACATATATTTTGGTCTTAATGGCTAATCAGTTAGTTGATAGACATAGAATTAATTTTAAGACACTCAATTGCAAGGCACAGGTTGTGTATTAATATAAATACTAAAGCAAAGTAGCATTAAATTAGTAGAACTTCAGGGCTGGAATGAACATTGTTTAATCCAAGATTATATTTTATATAAGGAATTTGAGGCTCTGAGGGTTTTCTTAATTGTCCATAATTGCTTTTAATTTATTAAAGCTGATTTTAGATTTAAAAAAATCAACTTTCTTTTATATATCATCTTTCCTTTCCATAAGAAATTTATAGAGAGGTAGTGCACATTAGTAAGTTTTCATTCCTATATTCTTTACTAAAAATACTGTTACAAGTCCATCATTTAAGCACAGGTGATGTGTAAATGAAACCTGGGAATTTAACAAGCTACTTTTTCAAAAAATTGAAATCACAACATCACTATTAAGTAGGCATTTTAATTGGTAGGTAAGAGTAAACCTAGTTCAAAACAGTTTTCAAGGAGAAGCTCAGTTTAGAAGTAGGTATTTCTAATCTAAACAAAGCTTCTTTATATAAATAAATTTGACATGAATAGTCAGAAGCTTATGTTGTACTATCTGTGGCTGTTGTATCAATTTGTTCATGAAGGGTTCAGATTTTTATATCAGAGATTTTATAGAAATGTTAGAATTAGCCCAACGCTTATAAATCTTCACTAGTTTAATTCTTTTAGACATTTTTATATTAGAAGTCTGACTCAGCATATCCTTTTATTGCTAAAATAGAATTGAAGTCAGCTCCATAAACTATATATACATTTTCTTTCATGTTAAAGGCAAGTTTTCACCTCTTGAGTATTTGTCTTTGCATTATGGCAACACTAAAAGAAACATAAGTGGACCATAGACAAATCTCAACAATTCCATATACTATCTTCTAATTCAATAATGAGCACATAAGTTTATAGTGGCTTATTTATGATGAAGCTATCTATATATATACTTTTACCTCAGTGGCTAACCATTAGTAATAATGCGTTTTTGAGCTGCCTTAAATTTTTTTTTTGAAAAATACAATTGGATAGAATAAATGGAACCAAGATTGTTTTTTGGGGGGTAGGGGAAAGGGTAGTTTTTTTTTTTATTGTTTTTATTTCTTTTAAAATTTTTATTTATTGATTTTAGAAGAAGGGAGTGAGAGAAATGTCGATTTGTTGTTCCACTTATTTATGCGTTCATTGGTTCCTTCTTATGTGTGCCCTGACCAGACATCGAACCCACAATCTTGGTGTGTTGGGACGGTGCTGTAACCAACTGAGCTATCCGGCCAGGGCTGAACCAAGGTCTAAACCATTCTGCTATCAAGCCAAAATAACTCTTCACTTCTCCCCATTATGAACACCCCAAATTCAGGTTGACTATAATATTACGTGTTATGTTGTGCCATGGAACAAAGCAGTTTTAAGCTATTTTATAATGAATGTATCTCTACAGAGTATAAAAGTGGTATTTTAGAAAGTGAAATATTTGAAACATGTTCTTTAGTCCTCAATATACAACCGAAAAGACATGTAAATGTATATATTCTTCTTTTTTTAGGAGAATTTTTCCTCTTCTATGAGCCACAAAAAGACTACTGGGGATTTTTAACCCCCATGACTGTGCCTAGAATCCAGGGCTTAGCAGCTGTATACAAAGACTCCATCTACTACATAGCTGGAACCTGTGGAAATCATCAGCGCATGTTTACTGTAGAAGCCTATGACATTGAGCTAAATAAATGGACTCGTAAGAAGGACTTTCCATGTGATGAGTCTATCAATCCATACCTTAAACTGGTACTTTTCCAGAATAAACTCCATTTATTTGTTCGAGCTACTCAAGTGACTGTTGAAGAACATGTCTTCAGAACCAGCAGGAAAAATTCCCTTTACCAATATGATGACATCACTGACCAGTGGATGAAAGTGTATGAGACCCCAGATCGGCTCTGGGACCTTGGGCGGCATTTTGAATGTGCCGTAGCTAAACTCTATCCTCAGTGTCTTCAGAAAGTACTTTAGAAAGTAGCAGGCCTTAGTGAGCTCATTGACATCCAATGCTTGAGGAGTCTCAATGGTACGAGAAGTGCAGTGCATATTTAAGAAAGCTGAGTTTGTACATGGAAGTGGATGCTCTAAAAGGTGACAGTGTAGGGAGGGATGTCTTCATCCTTGTGACATTTTCATTTCAGTAAGCAAAAGTAACAAAGTGCAATTAGCAGCATTTTTTTCTGGTATAAAAACAATCATTTTCATTCTAGAATTTTGTGATAAATAGTCTCTGAGATACCAGATGAATTAATAACTATGCAGTCTTATAAGAGCAGTTAGGGTATTATTGGTTAGAGACATCCAAACTAGTTTGATGTGACTTTATTTTAAATACGGGTAAAACTCTGAGGCAATATCACTAGGACTTTAGCTGTGACCTCTCCAACACAGAGAAGCACTAACTTAGATTCTCATTCTTAATATATATATTATATTTATGTACTGTTTGCAAGTTTACTGAGATTTAAATGTGTTCTTAGAATTGATTGAAGGAAAAACAAATCATCTCAGAAAGAACTTTCAGTCTAATTTTTTCATGTATATTCCAAATAACTTTAAATTAAGCTGAAGTTTTAAAATACCTGTTTTTTGTTGATAACTTTTTCATGTGCTAACACTGTCTCATTTTTAAAATCCTGAAAAGGGTCCAAATTCACGGTGGCTGGTGCTAGTATAAGTTAATTCATGTGTATAGCTAGACGGATTTAAGTTGTCTGAGCCTATGCCTGCCTTTCAAGTTAGTATGTTAGTTTTGTGGCCATTGTACTTTACCTGTCAAACTCTTGTGATTTTACAAGATTCTCTACTTACAGGATAGCAAGATAGGACCAGTTATTGATCTAACTGGACTTCAGTCCAGAATAGTGAGAAGATTCAACACAGTTTGCACTAACACGGGTCATTTTGTTGCCTGACCTCCTTTTCCATCTCTACTTGTCTAGTCTTTATCGGTACAGTGAAAGGTAACTTATTTCTGTTCTGCACAGAGCATAATGTGAAGTTTTACACCTACTTTTAAAATTCTGTTTTACAGAAACATAAAACTCCTGCAGTGGTTGAATTTAATGTCTTTTAAGTTACATGTGACAATTAAAACCTCATTCATTTTTTAATTTTTGCACTTAACAGTGATAAATATTTTTATTGAAAACCTTGTTCTAGCTGAAGGTGATTGAGAAGGAAAAGAGTAAATGAATAAACCCATAGCATCATAGGTACTAAATCATGTTTCATATTTAACTGATGAATTTCTAACAATCAGTTAGGAATATTCACATAAAGAACAAACCAATTCATTTGTAATTCCTTAGATGTTTGTATCTAACATTTTTTACTATGCCTAGAATAATAAATAAGGGATATAAGTATAGTCCAGAGTCTGTCCTCAACTAGAACATTTTGATTTTCTTAAAACAAATTGGCATGGTTTGTATTAGAAACTCTTTTCAAATTGTGATGTGATACTGTGAAACAAATTGAAAACATTGCCTCTGCATCACATACCTCGTTTTTCAGAAACTTTCCAAACTGCTTGTCTTAGACCTTTACAGTAGGAAATGTTTTCTGAAGAAGAATTCAAAGTAGACAGGATTTATAGAATTACCATTTTAAAATCTACTCTTGTGAAGCTAGTTATGTGTTTTTTTTCTTACTGGTCTTGAGAGTGTGTCTATAACCTCTTTATACACTCTGTCAGCCAGTAACTTCTTTTCTCCCCCATTTTTCCTTCTGTTCCTCTTCATGCTGTTTGGGGGCTACTTCTGTGAGTTTTTTTGAAGCATCTTTAAAGTGTTGCAGAGGGGAGGAAAAAAAAATAACTTTTGCAAGTGATGTTCATGTAATTTATTTTTGAAAGCTTTGTTGAATAAGATTTTCTGATGCTTTTTGACAATCTTCTGTATTTATTTAGAAAAAATGTGTTACTTGAAAACATGACATAGAGCATTGAGTTAGTAATATACATGTGCTGTATGACATATAGGAAGGAGTACAACATGCTGTGGTTAATTCCACAGTAGATTTTTTTTTCTGTTGATCTGCACAACAGTTGATCCTTTTAATATAACAATTTAAATTGAGGGTGTGATCTAAGTATAGTATATCAAAGCCAAGGTTTAGAATTTGCTATGGGAGTAGAATATATATTGAATTTTGTATGGAGAACTATTTGTTTAAATTATATAGCTGGGATACTTTGCCACTTTTTAAGTGATTTGAGAAGAACCCTAGAAAACTAAGATGAGTAATATGTGTGGATAGATATATGTTTAAATAGTTAAGGTATATTTGTATAGTATGTTGAGAATATAAGTAAAAGGCACAACGGGGCTGCGGAATTAAAGGTCTAAAGTATGCCCGTCCCACTTTCACTTTGTTTTTGTATTTGAAGAATGTATGTGGCACTTTCCTATATACTTTCCAGACATTGGAAACTGGACTTGGTATAACTATATTATAGGAAAGTTTTAATTGTGTTCTTCAGTTTCCATGTTTTCTGTTACTCTACCAAGTTGATGCATAAACATCAAGCTCATCTTGTTGGTGCATGAGAGAAAGTGGAAGCGATCCGCAAGGAATCAGATTTCCTGTGTGAAGCAGTTTAAAATGTCATTCAGTGTTCAGTGCTCAGGTATGTAGTAAGTACTGTAGTCCTTTGGGGGCAAATGTGTAGATATTTTTAAACATTTTGCCATAATTGCACAGTTTTTTGCATTTTTACATGATGGCATTGTTTCTTATAATAAAACTTTTTTCTGATTGAAAACTTCCATTGTAAACTGACCTCTGACTAGTGAATTTGCAGAATCAATATTTGGTGAAAATCATGAAATACCTTATGTTGTGGTGGACTAAAATGAGATTTTAATCTATCAATTATTTGGTCTCTGGTACAAAATGAACTAGTTAATATCACCTTATATAATGCTCCTTAAATTCTAAAGCAGTCTCACTTATATTGGTAATATCTGTGTTCCGTTTGTTCTGGCCTAAACTCATTATTCCACTCTTCTCTATCACATTTCACATCTAATCCATCAGGAAACCCTATTCCTCTTTCTTCAAAATATGCCCAGATTTTAACCAGTTACCACTTGCACCATTATCACTGTAGTCTAAACTAGCCTACCTTGTCTGCCTGAATGCATGCCTAGTCTCCCTTTTGCCACCTTTGACCCCTAGTAATCTATTCTGTTCTCCACACAGTAGCCAGAGTGATCCTGTTGAAACATAAGTCAGATTATGTTCCTCTTCTGCTCAAACCCTTCCAATGGCTTTCCCTCTGCCTGTGTGTGAGAGCCAGACTCCTTTCTTACACGAGCTACACCTCCAACTCCACCTCTTGGACCTCATTGTCATTTCACCAGCTCACTCTGTTCCAGCCACACTGCCGTTCCTCAAACACGCCAAGCCTTTCCAAGTCCAGGCCGTGACAACTCACTTCTTCATTCAAGTCTCTAGTGAAATTGCAGAGAGGTTTCTCTGACCACCGTATGTAAAATAAACACCTTTCTTCAGACTCAAACCTCTCCCCCAATACCACTTGTTTTTTTATTGCTTTATTTTTTACATATCTTCCTCAACTGAGATGTAATCTCCACAAAAGCTAGGAATTTGTTTTATTCATTATGCACCTCAGATCAATGCCTAGGACATACTAGGCAGTCAATCAATAAATGTTTATAAAAATAAATGAATTTTCAGGTAAGTTTTTTTTTATCCCCGAGGATATTTTTGCATTTATCTTCAGACAGAGTGGTAGGGAGAGAGGGAGAAAGAGGGAGAGAGAAACATCGATGCGAGAGAGAGAGAGAGAGAGAGAGACATTGAGTGGTTACCACCCATGCGACCCCAACCGGGACCGAGGACAAACTGCAACCAATGTACGTGCCCTTAGTGGGAACCGAACCTGGGACTCTCTTGTCTGTGGGCTGACACTCTAATCACTGAGCCAAACCAGCCAGGGCAAGTTTTTGTTTTTGTTTTAAATGTAATTGTATTGATTTTTTAGAGAGGTAGGAAGGGCGAGAGAGAGAGAAGCATCGATGAGATGTGAGGGAGAAACATTGATCAGCTGCCTCCTACATACCCACCTCCAGGGATTGAGCTCAAAACCTGGGCCTGTGCCCTGACCAGGAATGGAAGGAACTGGGACCGAGCTCAATCCACTGAGTCAAACCAGCCAGGCAAACTTTCAGGTAAGTCTTAAAGCAACCTAAAAAGTGGCAGGATTGGTAAGATCATCTCTATTTTATCGGATAGGAAACATAAAGACCAAGTGTATTGCCAAAGGTGGCTCACTTGTGATAAGAACCAAGCTTTCCACTTTTACCTTAACCTACTTCCTACATGCTACAATAGTTCCAAACAAAACACAGAAAAGGTAGATGCTCTATATTTTGTGTTTAATGATTGCCTTTTTTGAGTCTCACCTTTTCCCCTACACTATTATTTAAAATATCTACTGTAGTTTGTAACTGATTAATTCCCAATAAGGGAATAGATGAGATAGGAAAATACTGTCTCTTTGTCAACCCACTTGCACCCCACCATCTTGTTAATATACCACTGTTATGAGTTCTGTCCTTCAAATAAGTTGAAAAAAAAAAGGCTTCAGAAATTCCAACTTAGACGGTAGTCATGCACCACATAATGACATTTCAGTCAACAATGGACTGCTTATACAATGGTGTTTCTGTAAGGTTATAATGGAGCTAAAAGATTTCTGTCACCTAGCGACATGGCTATTATAATATACACAACACATTACTCGCATGTTTGTGGTGATGCTGGTGTAAACCTGGCATGTACAGGTATAGCACATACTATAATGTACAGTACATAATACTTGATAATGAGAAAAGATTATGTTGCTGGCTTATGTATTTGCTATATTATACTTTTATTTTATTTTGGAATATTTTTTTTACTTATAAAAAATTTGCTGTAGTCCTGGCCGGTTTGGCTCAGTGGTTGGAGTGTTGGCCTGTGGACCAGAGTCCCAGGTTTGGTTCCCACTAGGGGCACATACCAAAAAAAAAAAAAATGTTTGCTGTAAAACAGTATGTTGTTACACCGGAAGCAACTTCATTCATCTCGAGTTTACTGTGTCTCTGGATTGCATTATTTTCTCTTGTGATTGATTTAACCTCATATTGTTTTGTACAGTTACATGCTGTACAGGCTTGTAGCCCTAGGAGCAACAGACTATACCATATGGCCTAGGTGTTTAGTAGGCTATACCACTAGTCCATACATTCTCCTCTTAAGCAAAACCGCTTTTATCATGGTCTCCAATGGCATTTATGCTGAAATTCACTCTTCATTTTTCTGTCCTCAACCTCATGGAAGTGTTTGGCACAGTTGACCACCTTCTCCTTTCTGAAGCCCTTTACTTACTGGGCTTCTGGAACCCCATGTTCTGAATGAAGATGCCCTTTGTACTGTCCTCTCCTTACTTACCCTCCTTTATTGGCTCCTTCTCTCCCTGAGTCTGCTTCTCTTTGCTCCTCTTGTCTGTCTTCTCTTCTGACCTCATCTGTTCCTATGGCATTAAATGTCATTTGCATACTTAGGACTTCCAAATTTGTATTTTCAAACCATACATCTATTATCGCCTCCAGACTCATACCCAACTCTTGTTTGATTGGTGGAGACATCTCAAATTGAACATCCGTGAATTTTCCTGAAGCTCCACCCGCAAAGAGCAGCGTGTACCTGCCACTCCGCCCCATGCCCACTGCCTCCATCCGAAGCAGCCCCCTTACTTGCAGTGTTGCTTTCTGTCGTTTCAGTTACCCACACTCGACTGTGGGCTGAAACTATTAAATGGCAAATTCCAGAAATAAACAATTCATGTTTTAAATTGTGTGCTATTCAGAGTAACGTGATGAAATCTCTCATCATCCTGCTTCATCCCATCTGGGACATGAATCATCCTTTTGTCCAGCGAATTCACGCTGTATATGCTACCCGCCCTCAAGACTCCTATATTATGAGCTTTGATCATGTTGTTTCCTGTACCTGGAAACTTCTTTTCTTCACCTCTGTTCTTTGTGTGACCTTGGTTCTCATCTTCCAGGTCTCAAAAGACTACCCTGACAATTCCAGCTAAAGTAAATGCTGCTGTCATGCTGGGTCTCACCAGTGAAAGTTGTTTACCCCTCACATTTTTTTGCTGTCTCCCCACTAAACAGTAAGTTCCATAATGGCAGGGCCCAGGTCTACTTGCCATCCAATGTGTCCCCAGTATCTGGAAAGGTGCCTAGCATATAATAATGTTTTAAATTAACTTTTTATTTCAAAATAATTTTAATTTATGAAAGAGTGGCAAACATAGTACAGAGAGTTTCCATATATACCTACCCAGTCTCCCTTATTATTGGCCTGTTAATGAGCCAATATTGATTTATTATTAAACTAAATTCTATATTAAGAAGGTTTTGGGGGCTTTGCAAAGATTTGTCTCTTCTCTGATTTTATTTGTTCAAATTATATACTTATATCAGTGTGGACTCATTTTATATTCTGAGTTATTTATATATATGTATATTTATACACACACATATATATATTTATACTTTGAGTTATAATCCAATTCTACTACTACTTTATTTTATAGCTCAGTTTGTTTCAGTCTTACCCACTAGGGGCTGTTTCAGTGGCTGCTGTGCCCTTGACGTCCTCCCAGCAGCGGCAGTGTTTGCGCTCCTTTGAACCCTTCCTACTTGCCGGCCCTGCAGGATGCTCCAGGCTCGACTGTTCGGGGCAGGGCAGAAGTAGGGTCCCAGTTGTGAGTTCGAGAAACAGAGTTTATCCTGGTATCATTATTTATTAATTATTGTATTATTTCCCATACAAACAACCTACTTTTGCCACACCCTGGATATTTCCTTCCCCAGTCCTAGGAGCAGCCATTTCTCTGAGGATCTCTAGTTCCTTCTGATGGAGAGCTGGCAATAGATGTGTTCGCTGCTTCTGGTTGTCACTGTTTCTAGACCTGCTCAGCTGACTGAGTTAAGAATATGTGTGTGTACTCTAACCTCTATATATACACATACCTAAAAAATTTCTCTATGTAACTATATTGATGTGTGGCTGAATTTTAGTTTACATTGATTTTTTCCTACTCTAATCCATTGCTACACGTAATATTCTAGCCTCCTCTCCTTGCTCACTTGTACCTTTCCACTCCAGAAACCTGACTGCCACCATCCGTGATTCCTTTACACGTGGTGGTGTCAGAATTGTTCACCCATCCTCCAATGGAAAACAGTGTTACCAATGAGAGCACAGTGCTTGGTAGAGTTCTTTGCTTTTACTTTTACAGGCTCCACTCATTTCCAAAGTTATCTAGATGAGTACACCCCACTCCCACTTCAGTGAGGTTTCTTTCATACATTTTAAATAATTTATATGATGATATCATTTTTTCTTCTTTGGCCTGTGATACATTGATTAATTTTTAAATGTGAACCGGCCTTACATAACTAGAGTAAAACTCATTTGATCATGATGTATAACTCTTTTTATATATTGTTGGATTTGATTTGCTAATGTTTTGTTGGGGATTTTTATATCTATGCTAATAAGAAGTATTGGCCAAGAGTTTTGTTTTTAATGCCTTAATCTGGGTTTGGTATTAGGGTAATATTGGTCTCATAAAAAAAGTTAGGAAGGCTGCCCCAGCCAGGTGGCTCAGGTGGTTGGAGCATCATCCTGTACGCCAAAAGGTTACAGTTTGATCCCCATTTGGGGCACATATGGGAGGCAACCAATTGATGTTTCTCTTACCTCAATGTCTCTGTCTCTCCCTCTCTTTGTCTCTCTCTCCCAAAAAAAATCACTAAAAACATACCCTCTGGTGAGGATTAGAAAAACAGAAAGTTTTCCTCTGATTCTATTTCCTGGAAGGGATATTGAAAAGTTGGCAGAATTTCTACCTTAAATGTAGGGTAGCATTTATAGGTAAAACCATCTGGACCTGATGCTTTATTTTTGGAAGGTTATTTATTATTAATTTAATTTCTTGAATAGATATTGGGTTAGTGAGGTAATATATTCCTTATGAGTTACTTTTCTTGTGTCTTTGAAGACATTGGTCCATTTCATCTACATTATCAAATTTGTGGGCAGGGAGTTGTTCATAGTATTCCTTTATAATTCTTCTAATATCCATTGAGTACTTATTTCTCTTTTATTTATGATGTTAATAATTTGTCTTCTCTCTTGTTTTCTTGATTAACTCAGATAGAAGCTTATCAATGTTATTGGTCTTTCCACAGAACCAGATTCTGGTTTCTCTATAGTGTTTTCAATTTTATTGATTTCTACTCTAATTTTTATTGCTTTCTTCTGTTTGCTTTAAGCTTTAAATACTCTTCTTCCTTTAATCACTTAAGGTGGAAGCTTAGGTTACTGATTTTAGATTTTTCTTCTTTTTCTAACATATGCACTTAATGCTATAAATTCTCCTCCAATCAATGCTTTTATAGCATCTCACAAAATTTTATATGTTGTATTTTCACTATTTTAAGTGCAAAATATTTTTATCATGTCTTTATGGAGAATTGACCCTTTCATAATTATGTAATGCCCTCTTTACTCCTGATAATTTTCCTTGTCTGAAATTAATATAGTTATTCCAGTTTTCTTTTAATTAATGCTAACTTGATATAACTCTCTCCACCACTCCTCATTTTTAACTACCTGAATATTTATATTTAAAGTGGACGTTTTATAGACAATTTATACTTTGGACTTGTTTTTATATCTACTGTGAAAATCTCCATTATTTAATCAATATATTTAAACCATTCATGTTTAGTGTGATTATTGATATAACTGGATTAATCTCTAATATATTTGTTATTGTTTTATACTTGTCCTTATTCTTTGTTTCTTTCCCTCTGTTTTACTGTTTATTTTTGTGCTTTATTTTCTTTCTGGTTTTAATCAAACATTTTATATTCTATTTTATTTCCTTTCTTAGCACATTAATTACACATTTTTAAAATTTTTTCCAGTTGGTGCCCTAGATTTACAATATATATATTTTAAAACTAAAAGAGTTGTTAATTTTAGTTTTACATTTCGCAATACAAATTAAAATTCCTTATTTTTTGGTCCCACTACTTCCCTCCAAAATGATTTTCTCTTTTTTTTTTTCCCCTCACCCGAGGACATTTTTCCATTTTTTTGTACAGATAGAGTGGGAGGGAGAGAGAGGAACAGAGAGAGAGAGGGAAACATCGATGTGGAAGGGACACATCGAGTGGCTGCCACCCGCACGACCAACCAGGGCCGGGGACAAACTGCAACCGAGGTACATGCCCTTAGTGGGAACCGAACCCGGGTCTCTCCGGACCGCAGGCGGACGCTCTAACCGCTGAGCCAAACCGGCCAGGGCGATTTTCTCTTTGATAGGAAGAGGGAGTGAGTCTTCCTTGCCATACTCTTAGAAAACACCCATAGGCACATCACCATGATCTCCTGGTGAAGAAGAAAAGTAATATAAAACTGACAGAAAGAGGCTCCCCTTTCTTCTCATCTGTCTGGTGGAGTCATCCCTGGCTGAGTGGGCACCGTCAGGGAATGGGCGGGAGATCTCATCACTGGGGGCCCAGGCATCATTGGCATGTGCCTCCAAGAGCTGTCCCACTGGCATCATTCCAGGAGGAAGAGGGCCTATTATTGGCACCATGGGAGGGCCCCACATATGGAGTGTTGGCATCATACAAGGGTGAGGAGGACCCAGAAGACTGGGGGGAGGTGGGATCATTGCCCCTGCAGGAAGAAGAGTGGAGAATGGAGTAGGAAGTATCTTTTCTTGCTGAAATGCTACAGTTGTTTTGTCAGTTAGGCTCTGAACCTGCTCTTCCATCCATTTCTGATAGTAGTTTTTCACATTCTCTTTGTGTGTGTGTGTGTGTTTTACCACTGCAGTGTGTCTTCCTCACAGATGGAGAGTCATGAGTGAGGTATATATTGCAGTGCTCACAATAAAACTTAGGCATGTTGTTCTGCCTACAATATCCATTTTTAAAAACTAAGTTCATCTTTAAATAACACTATACTGCTTCGTGTGTAGTGCAGGTATTTTTTTTTTTTAATCCTCACCCAAGGACATTTTTCCATTTATCTTTAGATAGAGTGGGAGAGAGGGAGGGAGGGAGGGAGAGAGAGAAAGAGAGAGAGAAACATCTATGTGAGAGAAACACATCGATTGGTTGCCTCCCGCATGACTGACCAGGGCTAGGGACCAAACTGCAACCGAGGTACATGCTCTTGACTGTAATTGAACCCACGACTCTTTGGTCTGTGGGCTGACGCTCTAACCACTGAGAAAACTGGCCAAGGCTGTAGTGTAGGTATCATACAGAAGTTCCCAATTCTTCCTTTTCATCCCTGTGACATTGTCAGTTATTTCACTTATCCTTATTCTATAACCACTTAATTTATATTTCACTATTTGTACTTTAAACAATCAACCTTTTAGACCAATTAATATAAAAATAATAAAATATTTTATTTTACCTTTATCTATTTCTTCTCTGACACTGTTCATTTCTTTATATAGCTCTAAGTTTCTGACCTGTATCATTTTGTCAGTTTCTGAAGAACTTTTTTTAACATTGTTTACAGGATAGGTCTGCAGATGATGAATTCCTTCTGATATTGTCTGTTGGAGAAAGTCTTTTTCTTTTAACCTCACCTGAGGACATTTTTCAATTTTTTGTTCAGGTAGACTGGGAGGGAGAGAGAGGAAGAGAGAGAGAGAAACATCGACGTGAAAGGGACACATCGAGTCGCTGCTGCCCGCACGACCAGCCAGGGCCGGGGACAAACTGCAACCGAGGTACGTGCCCTAAGCGGGAACCGAACCCGGGTCTCTCTGGACAGCAGGTCGACGCTGTAACCGCTGAGCCAAACCGGCCAGGGCTGTCTGAGAAAGTCTTTATTTCTCCTTCATTTGTAAGGATAATTTCACTGGATCTGGAATTCTAGATTTGTAGAGCATTTGTTTCAGCCTCTTAAATATTTTATTGCACTCCCTTGCTTTTGCATAGCTTCCAGAGAAAAGTCTGATGTAATTCTTCTTGCCCCTCTGTAAGTAGAGCTTATTTTTCATGTGGCTTCTTTCAAACTTTCCTCTTCCCCCTTGGTTTTCTTCAGTTTGAATGTGACGTGAGCATGCAGTTTCTTTGTTATTCATGCTGCTCGGTGCCTGAGCTTCCTAGGTTCGCAGTGTTCTGTCTGCCATTAATGTTGAGAGACTCTCAGTCATTAGGACTCCAGGTATTTCTTCTGCCTCTCTCTCTCTCTCTCTCTCTCTCTCTCTCTCTCTCTCTCTCTCTGTCTTTTTTCCTCCTTCTGTATATGTTAAACCTTTTGAATTTTCCACAGTTCTGGGATATTTTGTTGCATTGTTTTCATTATATTTTCTGTTTTCATGTCAGTTTGCAAAGTTTCTACTGACATACATTAAAATTCATGGATTCTCTCCTCAGGCATGTCCAGTCTACTGATGTGTTCATGGAAGACATTTTTTTTCATTTCTTTTACGGCGATTTTGACTTCTAGGATTTCCTTTTGATTCTTAGAATTTCTATCTCTCTGCTTCATAACCTATCTGTTCTTACATTTGTCTGCCCTTTCCATTAGAGCCCCTACATGTTTATCAGAATTATTGTATTTTGTATTTTTTTTTATCCTCACCCAAGGACACTTTTTGTATTCATCTCCAGATAGAGCTATTTCACATGCCTGGCACACAAACACTCTCTAAGTATTCACCGTTAGTATTATTCACTCTAATGCTGTCCTGGATACACTGAAAACATAGCTTTAATGGAACAGTATTTTCTTCACAGCTAATATGAGCTTCATGCTCAGCTGGAGGGCGACCGTGCGAACTCTTGTTCAGGAGAATGTGCTCCGAACCCACGCGTGCAAACAGCTGTGTCACTCACAGTTCTCACTTTCCTTTCTGCGCTGTGTGTTTCTAGAGGATCAAAATTAAACAAATAGGACTTAAAGCCATTGGTATAAAGCTTGTAACCTCTGTGTGTAAAATAAATATAAGGGTGTTGAGAGGGAGTTTGCTTGTTTTTAAGAACTGAAAAGAGTCTGCCCTTAGAATTTTTCTTGTCCTCTGTTCTCATTTAGCCATACAGATCTAATAGAGTTTAGGTCACAGAGCTTAATTCTTGAAACATGTGATTCCAAAGACCCTTTAAGGATAAAGAAGTAAGTTCAGAACACCTCATGCTAACACTCAGATTAGGACGTCTGCGGCCTGCCGTGAACCAGGCGCCACGGCTGCTCAGAGATCACGGCGTGGGAGTGTTTCCCTGTCATCCGCGAGCCTCGCAGATGTCACAGCTCCGCGTGCCTCTGCCAGAGCCAAGGCAAAGAGGGCGACGGGCGCGGGAGCTTTGGTTGAATTTGGGTGAATGGATACATGACCTCAAACATCTAGCGTAAATGAGAAGAAAAAGTAACAGAACAAATCTGAGAAAATCAGTGAGGGCAGAGGAAAGGCACCAAGAGGTTCTCGGGGAGCAGGGGCCGGGCAGGAGAACTTGGAGCGAGGCCCAGAGAACAGCGAGGTGCAGACTCCCCGGGTCCTGGGGCTGACGCGGAGGACAGGACCTGATGCTGGCGGTGGTGGAAACGAGGAGCCTACTGGTGGAAGTGGGGTATCCCTTCTCCCCACTGAGTGCTGGGCGTCAGGTCCTTATGATAGCTCGAGAAAAAGAATTTTCTGAGTCCTGCATGGGAAGATGAGTGTTCTTAATCTTCAGGAAATTACATCCCGGGGGTTTCAAAGTCCCATCTTCCTTCATCTGGTCCTGGAAGAGGCACAGCTGGGGATTCAGCAGAGCTGGAAGCAAAGCCCAGAGTTCCTGTCCCATGGAGGAGCTGGGTCTGGCGCAGCATCAGGCCAGTGGCGGTGGGTTAGTCCACTGTGTGGTTTGCATGGCTGTGGGCATGCGAGGGGATGCAGGGGCATGACGGCCCTGAGAGCCAGCGGCCGAGCAACAGACCAGGAGGCCAGGGAGAGAGAGCTCCTTTGGGAGTTTAAGGATCTGAAGTCTTGCGGTGCTTGCAGTGGCCATACCTCCTCTGGCCAATGACTGTTCCAGGTGTGACTCACATCAACTACCTCCCCTATTTCACCCAGACTTTACTGGGCATGTGTCTCTTCTTCCCTTTGCGCCTTTCCTGTTAATTAATAACCTGGTTATTTACAATGGTATCAATGCAACAGCTTCAGCAGAGGGCTGTGGACAGAAATCAAATTAAGGTGCAAATCAAAGGTGTGAGTGGGGTGAGTGGGCAAGGATGTAGGTGTTTGTCCAGGAGCCTGCAGGAATGAAGGTCCAAGGCATGTAGGTGCTGAAGACATGGAGTATAAAAAAAAGGAAAAGAAAAACCAGAGCACTCAATACCTTTTTCACAAAAATATGAAATGAGAAATATCCATGCATGAAGTCATAACCCATCCCATCTCTACACTTCCCAAGTTGAGGGTTCTGCAGTCCTCCGATCCCACCCAAAAGTAGTGAAAACCACAAAGATGTGGACACAAAATCCTACAGACGAAGAGTCTGGACTGATGGAAAACAAAACCACACAAAGGAACAGAGTGAAAAAGAGAGATAGTGAGCCAAAGAGAAAGCGACTCAGTTATTGTGGCCTCTCATGTTTTTGCAAGAGTATAAATGCTAACAGTTTGGCAGCTTCTTGCTGCTTTGCCCCACCAGCCGCATGACATTCAGGAGAGAGCCAGAGCTGGCTCCCACCCCGACCCAAAGCCTCTGTTTGTGATGAAGACTGGAATAGCCCGTGTTTTCTAAAGTGTGGGTAGGCGTGGTGATGGCAGAAGTCACCGACAGAAGAACAGTTGAGCTAATCAGAGCAGCATACACCAAGGTGGGGAGGACCGGCCCTTCCTGTAGTGTTGGTGCAACGGCAGAGGGCCCGGCCCCAGGCATTCCTGGATTCCTGGATTTCAACCCTAGGGTGAGCAGTGTGTGCCGGGGGCTTTAGCTCTGGGACACACACAGTCCACGGTTCCTGAAACCACATAGAACTGTAGCCGGGACTCGGAGAGCGGAGGCCATCCCGCAGGGCGCCGTGTGCGTTCACGTCATGCAGAAGTGCCATCTGCAGCACCATGTGTGTGTCCTGAAGGTTTCCGAGAGGTGGTTACAATCTCCCCTCAAACCTCCAGGCCACTGTTCCAAAACTACATGCTCTCCACACCTTCCCGGGCACTAAGCTCTACAAATGTGGCGTGCCCCTCAGCATGCCGACATTCTCTGTGTCATGCGTGTGCCTGAGTGGCAGTGACCCCCGTGTGAGAAATGTTTGGACATCTCTGAGCTACAGCCTGACCTTCGTTGTTGCGGGACCTTCTACTTCGCACGGCGCTGTGTGTTGTCTGGACCCGGCCCTTGGCCCTGCAGCCAGTGGCCACTGCCTCCATTTTCATGTTGAGGAAACAGAACCTGAAAGGGAACTGTTCAGCTCTGGGGTCAGCTGTAGCTGTCATGAAAGAGGACATACTACATTCTCCCCTGAGTGAGTGGGGACCCAGGAGGATGCCCGAGTGGTTTATTCAGAAACAAAAACTGTCGGTGCTGGCAGACCGAGTTTCAGTGGCGTAACTAGGCATTGAGACAGCTGTGCAGAGAGACAGCCAGGCTGGGCGAGGGGACAGGAAACGGAAGGGAGGTAATAGGTCAGGAGAAGATTGGAACCTTCCCAGCGCTGATCAGAGCCGAAGCCGGAGCACGGTGCTCCCGGAGGGAGTGTGGAGAGCAGGGTGCAGGAAGGAGCATGCCTCGGAGGGCCCGCGGGGGGCCGGAGAGGGGAGACATTGCCCAAGGAGCGGAGAGCAGGGAGGCCCTCGGAGAACCAGGAACAGCACTGGGAAAGGAGAGAGGCCGCATCAAGGGGAAACTGGTGGTCAAAGGACCATGGCCCCTAAAATGATTCCTGAGAACTCAGGAACCCTTCTGTTCATTAGTTCTCTGTTAAATTTTAAATTCTGACTCTAAAAATTGCTTATGCGTATAGAATGACTGAATGATTGAATGAATTGGAACCCCTGGTTCCCTAACCAATGTGCTCAGAGGACCTCTGTTTCTTTGTAATGAATGTTGCCTGGTGTCCACTTACACTTTGCACTCCCACGTGTACCTGGTCCTCCTCGGCCCCACTCACACTGGGAGCTCCGAGGGCAGGGCCTGCCTTGTGCATTAATCTTGGTGTGTGCTGAGCACGGGCCGGAGCCCGGCAGACAGGGTCTGTTCACTGCTTCCGGGACCGAGGCATGGGTGCCCCCGCCTCCTTACCACGGGGGTCTTTCCTCCCTGGGACTTCCTGATTCCACACTTTCCCATTGTTTGAAAAGATATTCTGAGGCTTAGCAGGATTGGCAAACATTTTTATATGGGGCTTGGCATTTAACATGTGTACAAGTTGTGAAATCAATTTGCTGCAGATAAAGATGGACAGATGGAAATATCTGGTGTTTTTCTACTCATGTGCAGTATACATAGTGAGATCATTCCTTCTTGCTTCACCAGCTTTCGGAAGAGGGCTGCCGTTCACTTGGCGTATGAGCAGAGCCGGGGGTAGAAGCATTGCGTCCTCACTGAAAAGAGGCGGGGGGGGGGGGGGGGGCGTGCAGTACTTCTCGGTGCTGAGTTTTCATACACTTTTACTAAACACCAAATCTCTTTGGAGAATTTAGATTTTAATTTCATTCAAACAATGTACACTTGTACCGATTCCATCTGTTTTATCATGTAGTGTTAGAGGAGCGTAAAGAAAAAATAAAATGAATGAAGATAGATAAGGGGAAGGAAACTAATAAATTTAATCCCATGTAGGAGCCCATCTTGGAAACTGAAGGATATGTAGACGGCATGGAGCAGGTCACAAGATTCTAGTGCTGTGACTAACCTATTTGGGGAATATCTATTTTGAGCATATCCAATCAGGCCACCCTCCTTGGTCCCCACTCACTGAGAGTGGGAGGAAATTAATAAAATGTCCACATTCATGTAGAGCTAAGTTTGATCCAATAGGTCTAACAACTCCCTTCCAGGAGCCTTTCATTTCGTGGAGAAACACACCCCGATCTGTCTCTGCTAGATCAAGCCGTCCTCCTGGTCAATGTCTCTGTGCCCCAGCCCAGCGTGGGGCAGCCCCAGTTCTTACCAAAGACGAAGGCGTGAGCTGGGCTCCGGCTGGGCTGCTGACACAGCTTCTCTTTGTCTTTGCTTCAAGAGCGGAATAATGACAGCCATCTTGATCACTCAGTCAGCATGCTTGTCACCACCATCTCCCTCCTCCTGGGTCCTGTCTTACAGGAAACTCTGTTCTGGGTGAGGAAGGCTGTCAGCTGGTAGGGTGAAAGTGAACCATGCAAGAATGGAGGACTTTTCTCCAGAGAGAAGCTGGGCTTGCAAGATTATTTTCTTGCTGCATAACCCTACTTTGCATGCCATATGTGCTATTCTTTTTTCTGCATTCTTTCTCTAAAAAAATCTAACCATCTGTAGGAGATAGTTAAATCTGAGGGGCCAGAAAAAAATTCTTGAATGAAAAAAGCCCTGGCCAGTTTGGCTCAGCGGTTGAGCATCGGCCTGCGGACTAGAGAGTCCCGGGTTCGGTTTCTGCTAAGGGCACGTACCACACACACACACAGACTATATATATATATATATATATATATATATCCCCAATTTAAACACACATTCATAAGTTATTTTTCTCACTGCCTATCAGATCTCTCTCTCTCTCCCTCCTGATATTTTTTTCCTGGAGATGCCAAGTGTCCGAGTTCTCCGTACTTCAATCCCTGAAGCTCTTTTTCTACTCTGCTGCTTTGGATTTACTATTTCTTCTTTCTTGACCTCTGCCTGGTTTTACATGAGCACATTCTCTAGTAGTCTTCTAAAAAACAACTCTTGGAGGTAAAGGTAGTGATAACCCTGTGTATCTGCTGATGGCCTCAATTTACTTTGACATTTGGTTGATAATTTCATTGAGTACAGAAATCTAGGTTGAAAATAATTTTCCCCAACATTTTGAAGCTACTGCTATTTCTGGCATGTGTGCTATTGTTACAGGATAGGAGAGGGGCCTCTCCCCCATTGCTTGTGGAAGTGGGGTTCTTGGGGTACGGCTGGAATAAGCATTTCCAGAGCCCCCAGGGGGGGATGAGATATGGTAGAAAGCTTTATTTCTGTGGAATTACATCCTGGGTTTCCAAGTCCCGTTCCCCTTAGTCAGTCATAGAAGAAGTGTCGCTGGGGCTAAAATCCGAGCCAGTGTCCAGTTTCCATTCCATGTTGCAGCCGGGTCCAGCCCAGCATCAGGCTTAGCTTGTGTGTCCCGCTGCGGTCCATCAGTCCGTGTGTGGGGTCCGCAGGGCTGTGGGACAGATGCTGGGAAGCCAGGTGCGAGCCACCAGCCAAGACCACAAGACAGCCGAACCCCTTTGTTTAGGGGATTTTGTATCCCAAATGTTCACATGCTTGCTGTGGCCACGCCCATCCTGGCCAATGATTTCTGTTCTCAGGTGTGACTGACAGGCAAGTACCTTCCCTGTGTCACCCCAGCTTCATTCTTCAGGACAATCCTTCTTCACCAACGTCCCTCTTACTGCCACTGTGTCCCTATTGCTCACTCACCACCTTATTCTTTGTAAATTGGTTTTCCTTCCCAACACTCACTGAAATTTCTGTTGGAGTTTTATTTACAAACTTAGAATGCTCAGGCCTATCCTTTGCCTTCCTTCTCAGATCTCTGCAGCATCTGATAAAGTGAATTGCTCAACCCACAATCTCTCTCTCTTTGAAATACTGACTTTAGCCTGGCCAGTGTGGCTGAGCTGGCTGGAGCGTCATCTTGTACACTGAGAGGTCTCAATTCGATTCCCGGTCGGGGCACAGAACCAGGTTGTGGGTTCAGTCCCTGGTTGGGGTGTGTGCAGTCAATGACATTGATGTTTTTCTCTCTCTCTCTTCCTCTCCCTTTCTCTCTCTCTAAAATGAATAAACACTTGGATTTATAGGAAAATTGAGAATACAGCACAGAGGGTTCCCACATACCCCTTTAACCAGTTTCTCCCACTATTAACATTAAAATGGTATGTTTGTTATCATTTATGAATCACACTGATGTATTATTAACTAAATTTTATACATTTTATGCAGATTGCCTTCATTTTTGCCCAATATCTTTCCCGTTCCAGCCCATCCAGGACACCACGCCACCTTTAGCATTAAGTGTCCTTAAGCTCGTCTCGGCTTTGGAAGTTCCTCAGACTTTCTTGGCTTTGATGGTCTTGACAGTTTTGCAGAGTCCTGGTCAAACATTCTGCAGAATGTCTCTCAATTTGAGTTGGTCTGATGTTTTACTCATCATTAAATTGGGACCATGCATTTGGGGGAAGAAGACCACAGAGGTAGTGCCATTTCCATCTCATCAGGTTAGGACAGATGCTGCCGACAGGATTCACGACTGCCGAGGTCGACGCTCCTCCCCGGGCTGCGCAGGGTTTGCCAGGTCTCTGCGCCCCGGTTCCTGTGCACCCCTTTCCACACGCGGCTCTCTGGAAGCGAAGAGTCGCCCTGCACAGCCCACCCAGGAGTGGGGAGTTACACTTCCCCACATTCTCTCTAAATCTCCTGCCTTGGGTTTTCTTTTTCTCTTTGATTTTCTAAACACAGGCCGACCCACTGTCCCACTCTTCTCCCCAGCCCATCGTGTCCACTCCTGTGGCCTCTCCTCTCTTCTCTACAAGGTGTGACCTCAGCCCTGGCCCCTCTCCTGGGCTTCAGACGTGGATACCTCGGCAATATCAACCTGTTACACAGAACAGGACAACTTTCCGAACACAACTCTTCATTGTCCTTCCTTCTTTCATTTCCACGAACAGCTTCTCCAACTGCTGACTTGTCCAGCATGAAACCTCAGAGTGGTATCAAGTCTTTCATGCTTGCACCTGATTCAGTAATTTATCAGTCTCTGAAAGTTTCCATGTAAAATATCTCTCTCATCAGTCTCTTCTTTATCCCCATGGGCATCCAGAGTCGGGGCCGTGTTTATTCTTATCTAGCAGTTTCAACTGGTATTTGGTCACACTCACAATCTATTCTGTGCCCACTGTCAGAGGATTTATTCAACATAGCTGGAATTATAGTATTCTGATATAAACACATCTAGTGGCCCCGTATTAGTGAATGTAACCCCAACTTCCACCTTTTCCCCGTGCTCTCCGCACACACACCACCACCACCAGTTATTGAATGACGGGGACTTGTGTGATAGTGACAAAAATCATTAAAATGTAGCTCCTGTTAATCAAGGTAAAGACACATTCTTCACTGTGACATGTAAGGCACCACATATGTTCATCCTTACCTCTAGATATATCCTCTGCTCACTGTTACCAAAACACGTCTTATATGAATACTGCTTTAAATATGTTATTTAATCTAGAATGCCCTGCTTTCTGAATCAAACCTCTTACACACACACACACACACACACACACACACACAGCGGTATTGTCTTTAACTCGTGTTGTTTTTCCTAAAGTATAGTCCTTTGAGTACATGTCTTTTATCCTTTGCCAGGTTGGGAGTTCCTCCAAGCCAGGGCTGTGTTTCAGTTATCTCATGGACAAAGTGGGCACTCAGTAAATCATTTTGATGGGTTACCTTGCTTTGCTTGTAATAGAGAAGTCCTTGAAGAAACAGAGCCTGGACAATTGCTGTAAACATTGGCCCGTGTCCCATACAACACTATCAAGAACGGATTGTGGTTTGTACCCAATTTGCTTCACATCAAACAATTATCTGTCTGACATAAAATATTGTTAGAATTAATTTTCTTCTATCACTAGAAAAATGATAGCAATACAAAACAAAGGGAAACACACAGCCCAGGGTAGAGTTTACTTTGCAGCTTTCAAATCCCTTGACAGCCAAGATATTTTCAGCACCTTTCTACTATTTAATTGTGTAAAATGACACTGATTTTAGAGTTGAACTTCCAAATAATTGTTTTCTTCTGTGTACTTTCCAGAGTTCATTTCAAACATAATTTTTCAATTATGAATAATAACACGTAAAAATCAACCCCAAGGTAAAAGTTGTAGGACAACATAAAAAATGAAGTCGCTTGCTTTTGTTCCCCATTGGTGAGTTACTCTGTTTCCTGCCACCAGGCTTCATCCAAGATGTGACCTTTATAGTGCTAATAGACAGCAAGCAAAAATCTGCCAAACTGTGATAAAATATAGGTTTTAAATATAAAATGAAGTAAGCTAAGAAGATTTACAAAGGTCAAAAGCATGGAAAGAATTAAGTTGAAACAGTAATGTGTGTTTTGACACATATTGTACTAGGTTCTTACCAGAGTTATTTTAAAAAATCTTAATAACTGTATTAGGAAATGTTTTATTTGTTTGTTTTGTTTTTAAGTAACACTAGATTAATTTTGGCTGATGTTTGCTTGGGCTCAAATGTTAGTTTATTCAACAGCTGTTTATTGTGCATCTAATGTGTGCCGGGCAATGGGGACACACTGGTGAAGAGCTCAATGATGATCTCTGACCTCTTGCAACTTATGACTTAATGGGAGATGCAGATCGGCAGATGTTCAAGTCTTCTACACAGCAGGGTCGTGCTGTGAAAGTGGAAATGATGGAGTGGTACCTACTCACTCTGACTTCTAAGTCAAGCCCTAAAGATAAGATGGAGCTCACTAGGCAGGAAGGAGTGGGAAGAGTTTGCACTCACAGAGATCGCTGAAGGTGCAGAAGGCGGGAGGAAGACCGTGTGCACCTGAACTCAGAGCTCCTCATGGTAGGAGGTCAGGTCTGCAGGCGTGAAGTACTGTGTGTCGGTGATTCTCAACCAGGGGAGATTTGGGTCCTCAGGAAACATTTTCCAATGCCTAGAGAGATTTCTGGTCACCACAACTGAGTTTAGGGAGAGGCTACTGCATCTAGTGGCTGGAGGCCAGGGATGCGGCTCACTATCCCACAGTGCACAGGACGGTGCTACAGCAGAGATTTCTCTGGCCTCAAAGTCGGTAGTGCCGAGGCCAAGAAACCCTGTCAGATAACCTGTAGGCTGAAGTCGGGGGTAGATCACAAAGCTACTTGAAGGAATGTGGGATTTATACTGGGAGTCATGGGAAGCCACTAACGGATGTGTTGTTTGTCAGCCTGACGGCCACTCTGTCATTGGCTAAAATTATGTATCTGTTTGTTTATACTGAGTCTCACATGATCAGAAAATCATGTTTACTATGAATCACATTGACCTGTCTCGCAAATGTCAAAAGATCATCATTGTGGGAAGTTTGTTGAAAAGTTTAAAAGCCAAAAGAGAGGATGGCTTATTTCACTGGTCTTCACCAGTCGCGGAGCGGGGCTGGCCCAGGTCTCGTGTCGGTCGGGCGATGGCAAGCCCACCCAGGAGCACTCTGCCACAACCTCGGCCTTGAGCCCAGGCGCCAGTGGAAACATCTCTTGTCTGGAGAAAATGGAGCTTTTAAACTCCCCCTTTTATCATGCTGTGTAATAAACATGCTGAACCAGCTCTGGGTCACTGTTTCTCCACCCGAGGGCAGTGTCCCGCCTGGTCAAAGCTTTCCTCTGTATAATGTCTCTGTGTCTGTCTTTCTTTGCTTTTCTTTCTTTTCTTTTTTTTCTTTTATTGATTTTAACAAGGGAGGAAGGTAGAGGGAGAGAGAGATAGAAACATCAATGAGAGAGAACATCGATTGGCCGCCTCCCGCATGCCTCCCACTGGGGATCGGGCCCACAACCTGGGCATGTGTCCTGGCCGGGAACTGAACCGGGACTCTTGTGTCTTTCTTAATCTCTTCTCGCCCCTCCTCAGGTCTGGTTCCACTGGCTGCACAGGTCACGGCAAGTCATGATATACTTTTTTTTTTTTTTAACGTGTGTGCTTATTTTATTAACTCTTTCCTGCCACAGAAGGTCCAGCATGACCATCTACTCTCCTGAATCCGAGGCACCGGCCATGCTGTAGTTCCAACTGGAAATAAAAGGCTTGTACATCCAGAGCAAAGAGGCATAATTTAAACCTCCAACACAGGATTTCTGAATTTTAAAAAAGTCTAGTCCTTTTGGAACACCCAATGACACTTACGACCTCTCTTTTTAGAAATATGCACTTATCCCCCAGATTATGAATCTAATTTCAGGTTTTCACATACTCCACACAGACAGTGATTTCCTGCATGATGCTGATGTTCCCAGAAATATCTAAAAGCCAGATTGACAGCCACAGACATTTGTGAAAGGAAACCTGGCGTAATTTAGAATCATCCAGAGAAAATATTTGCATTTTTTTGTATCAGTGAGGAACTCTTTCCAAAAATATTCACCAAGATACCATTTGTGTTATCTTGCAGAAAATAACTAATGCTGCACCACAGCCAAGAAATTCAATGGAAATGAGCAAATTTTCTTATGATCCATAATGAAGACAGTATGTTGCTCTGGTTACAATAACCTCTGTGACGAACAATTCTGTAATCCACGTGTTTTCTGTAGATTGCTGTCCATTTAATCATTACTTCCAAAAATAGTGATGGACTATGGGCTCAGTGTCGTGTAAAGGGGAAGAAAAGGTGAATTGACCTGTGCCTGAGTTTATCACTGTTCTTTTCTTCTACATCCAATACCAAACTTTCTGTTCCCCTTACTCTCTTTTCCCATAGATGTGCCAATGAGTTACCTTAGGGCGGAAGTGCCCCAGAACCCACACTGTCATGAACTCTCTCAACCTCCTCAGCCCTTCTCAGGGCAAAACACACGTATTTAAAGGTTTCTATCTCTACGATGCCATCACCATGAGCCCAGAGCATTTTCTACTTCTTGATTGTCCTGATACTCATCATCTTCCTCCCTTCCTAGTTCTGCGCAGAGAGTGAGTGTCTGCTTTAGCTCTAATTCTTGCTGCAATTTCTAGTAATCTGTTTACATGGAATCCCAAGAAAACAGTCAGAACGTCCCTTACTGATCTTTAGCTTGGGATTTTGTGGACTCCGAAGTTAACATCTAGTCAGAGTCAAGGTGCCGCTGGGACTACAGTCTTGTCTGGGGCTCAGGGTCTTCCTACAGGCTCTTTGGTTGTTTACAGAACTCATTTCGTCCTCATGCTTTCTATGTGCTGGTTCCATACTTAAGCCAGCAATAGCAGTTAGTCTCTCTCTCGAGTTTGCAATTGCTCCTTTCTCTCTGCCACGATTCTGACTCAGCTGGAGAAGTTCTCTGCTTTGTAGAGCTCATGTAATTATTTTGGGCCCACCTGGATAGCACAGGATACTTTATCTCAGGGTTTCGAACCTTAATTGCTTCTCCAAAGTGCCTTTTCCATGTAACATAACATGCTTGTAGGTTCTAAGGATTAGGGTGTGGACCTCTTTTGGGGGTGGGGGGGCATTATGATGCTACCAGGGAGACCTACAGGTAAGTGCGTTATGGATATTCAGAGAGAGACACACAGACAGAAGTTATAATTAGAACTACCATGAAAGACCAAAACCCAAACGAGGTATTACCTGGTACCTGTTAGAATGGCTGTCATCAAAACGGGAAGAGATGAAACTTGGCAAAGATGTGGAGTAAAGGAACCCTGGTGCACTGTTGGTGGGGGTATCAACTGGTATAGCGACTATGAAACACTATGGAATTTTCTAAAAAAATTAGATGTAGAACGACTGTGTGATCCAGCAGCCCCACTTGTGGGCGTATGTCCAAAGGAAACAAAATCAGGATGTTGAAGAGATATCTGCACCATTGTTTCATTGCAGCATTATTCACAACAGCCGAGGCAGGGAAGCAACCTCAGGGTCTGTCAACAGATGAGTGGATAATAAAACTATGCTATATATACACAATGGAATATCATTCAGTTGTGAGAAAGAAGAAGATTCTTCCATTTGGGACAACATGGACCTTGAAGGCATTATGCTAAGTGAAATAAGTCAGAGGAAGAAAAGTGCTACGTGATATCACTCATCCGTGTAATTTAAAGAACCTAAACTCATAGAAAGAGATTAGAATGGTGGTTACCAGGGTCTGGGGATTGGGGGAAATGGGGAGATGTTAGCCAAAGAGTACAATCTTTCAGTTATATGATGAATAATTTGGGGGATCTGATGTACAGCATGGTGATTATAGTTAACAATATTGCATTATGTACTTGAAAATTGCTAGGAGAGGTGATGGAAATGTTAGCCAATGCTACCATGGTAACAATTTTGCAGTATTTAAGTGTGGTGAGTGAACACAGTGTATACCTTAAACTGGCACAATATTATATCTCAATTAAAATCAATATGTGGTGTCCATGGGGGAAAAAAGAGAAACATCTGTAACACAAATAAATAAATAAATAAATAAATAAATAAATAAATAAATAAGTAAAAAATAAATAAAAGTGTCTAAGACTAAATGATAGAAACTTATTCTGGAAGAACTATCTAATTAGAACTATTAGAGGTGTGAACATTTTGGCTGGGCCTTAAGGTTTAGATAATTTTTTTTTTTTCCCCAAATCTTTATTGTTGGATGTAAAATGTATTACAGATGTTCCACATTTTTCCCCCATTGACCCCCTCCTCCCCACTCCTGCCCCCCTCCCACCTTTTCCCACACTATTGTCTGTGTCCATTGGTTATGCATATAAGTTCTTTGGTTTATTTCTTCCCACCCCCCCAACCCTTTTCCCTTTGAGGTTTGTCAGTCTAGCAATGAATTTGTGCTTCTTAATCCCTTCACCTTTTTCACCCATTCCCCCAACCCCCTTCCCAACTGGCAACCAACAAAATGTTCTCTGTATCTATGAGAGTGTTTCTGTTCTTCCTGTTCATTTTGTTTGTAGATTCCATTGTTGATAGATATGTATTCATTGCCATTTTGTTTGTTCATTCATTTTATCTTTTTCTTCAAAAAGACCCTTCATCATTTCATATAATAACGGTTTGGTAGTGATGAACTCCTTTAATTTTTTCTTGTCTGGGAAAGTTTTTATATGTCCATCGATACTAAATGACAGCTTTGCAGGATAGAGTAATTTTGGTTGTAGGTTCTTGGTTTTCATCACTCTGAATATTTCTTGCCACTCCCTTCTGGCCTGCAAAGTTTCTTTTGAGAAATCAGCTGACAGCCTAATGGGTACTCCCTTGTAGGTAACTAGCTGCCTTTCTCTTGCTGCTTTTAATATTCTCTCTTTGTCTTGAACCTTTTGCATTTTGATGATGATGTGTCTTGGTGTGGGCCTCTTGGGGTTCATCTTGTTTGGGACTCTCTGTGCTTCCTGGACTTGTATGTCTGTTTCCTTCACCAAGTTAGGAAAGTTTTCTGCCATTATTATTTCAAACAGGTTTTCGATTTCTTGTTCTCTCTCTTCTCCTTCGGGCACCCCCAAGATGCGAATGTTGGCACGCTTGAAGTTGTCCCAGAGGCTCCTTACACTATCCTCATTTTTTTGGATTCTTTTTTCTTTTTGCTGTTCTGATTGGGGATTTTCTGTTCCCTTATATTCCAAATCGATGGTTTGCTCCTTGGATTTACATACTCTATTATTGAAGCTGTGTAAATTATTCTTTATTTCAGTTAATGCCTCCTTTAATTCTAACTGTGTATCCATGATTTCTAACTGGTCCTTTTTTATGCTCTTGAGGTCCTCCCTAAGTTCACTGAGGTTCTCACTAAGTTCATTGAGCATCCTTATAAGCAGTATTTTGAACTCAGTATCTGTTAGGTTGCTTATCTCCCTTTCGCTTAGTTCTTTTATTGGGGTTTTGTTCTGTTCTTTCATTTGGGACCTGTTTCTTTGTATCCTCATTTTGGCTGCCTTCCTGTGTTTGTTTCTGTGTATTACTTAATGAGAGGTATGGGGCTCGCTGAGACCTGGTGCTGCTCGTTTGAAAGAATTTAGGAAAAACCTGAAGCAGGATCCAAGACCGGCCAATCCTATGGTTAAGCAAGTGGCAACAGCTTGGGTGGACTTGAAAGTTGTGTGGGGCGGGGCGGGGCCTCAGGGAGTCAGCAGGGTGGGGCTACCAGTGTGAGCCAGGTTGCTGGAGTCCCAGATATGGCTTCTGTCTGCCGCCCCCGGGAAGGGCTCACCAAAGGAACAAAGGCCTCTGACAGCACGTTTGTCCCCGAGGAAGCCCCCTCTCCAGCGCTCGCTCCAGTGCCAAACAGCTCAGTTCTTCCCTGTATGTCTCTGGTGCCCCTCGAGCTGCCTCCCCTCCAAGCTTAGAGGGAGAGAGTCCGATAAGTCCGTGCGCGGGCCCTTTAAGGAGCTGCCTGGGGCTCCAGCCGCCTCAACCTCCCTGAGCCTCAGTTTCCGCTGGTTTTTCCAGCCAGAAGTTATGGGGACTCTTTTCCTGGCACTGGAACCCTGAGTGGGGCACCTGGTGTGGGACGGGGACCCCTCAGTCCTCAGGAAGGACCTTCCCAGCCGAGGTGTCCTCCTGATTTTTATCCACCACGCTTGGGTGTGGGACCAGCCCGTCCCTGCCGCAGCCGCCACTGCTGCTGCTGCCGCCGCCGTCCACCCCCCCTCGCGCCGCCGCTTGTCCTACCGGTCTGGATGTAGCTGCTTTTTTTTTCTTAGTTCCGTAGTTGTACGACTTCCATTCAGCTTGATTTCAGGCGGTTTTGAATGATGGTTGTTCTGTAGTTTAGTTGTAACTTTGATGTGGTTGTGGGAGGACGCGATACCGCGTTTACCTACGCCGCCATCTTGACCGGAAGTCCAAGGTTTAGATACATTTTTAAATTTTATTTTATTTTTCCCATCACCAATCATCCCCTCTCTGCCCTCCTCCGCCCACCCCACCCCCACATCACCACACTGCTGTTCATGTCCAGAGTCCTCTCTTGATTTTCTTTCTTTGCTCAATGCCTCCACTCCCCCCGCAGCTTCCCCACCACAGCTGCCTGCCTGCTCTCTGTCTATGAGTCTGTCTTTATTTTACTTGGTAGTTCAATTTTTTTTATTAAATTCCAAATGAATGAAATCATATTAATGAATTTTGATAGTTTTTATTGTTTTTTAGAGAGAGAAGAAGGGGGAGAGAGTTGAAACATTGATGTGTGAGAGAAACATCGATGGGCTGCCTCCTGCACACCCCCTTCTGGGCATTGAGCCCGAAACCTGGGCATGTGCCCAAACTGGGAATCCAGCCGGGACCTCTCAGTCCGTGGGACGACGCTCTGTCCACAGAGCCACACTGGCCAGGCTTATTAACACATTTTGATCGATGGAGGTGAAGTTGGTCATTTTAGATGAAGGTAATAGAGTGTTTAAAGATTTGAACATGGGGAAGTATAAGAGTTTGTACAGTGGTCAGATTTTGGGTGTGAAGGATAAAAAAGTAGGTTGGAGTCAGGGAGTGAGATTCCCAAATTATGGGTCAATAGTTTACTCTTACTAGGAATATAACTTACACCTAGAAGACATTAAGTAATAAAGTATTAGAAATTAAATAAAAACAGTCCATAACTTCTGCAAGTTAATGAAAGGATTGATTTTACAATGGTTGGATAAATTTATCAGCAGGAAGTATAATGTTACTAGAACGATGAGGGTTGGGAAAGCTCTGAGAATTGATGAAGCCAAATAAAGAAATGGTACCGCTTACTAACGCCCATGTTAGGACTTCCAACGAAAGCTTCGATATTTTCTAGGTAAAGCCTTAGGTTTTACAGAGGTGCATGCTTAAACATCACTGTACATGCATGCTTCCACCACAAATGAATGATTTGGAGGTTGGCATTTGCTCCTTCAATCATGAAAATAATCAAGTATAATATGATTAGAAAATATAGAGATGAAAAATTTCAGAAGTCATAATAGAAAAAAATCCCATTTATAGTAGCAACAGAAAGGGTAAAAGGAAATAAGCTTAACATAAGTATGCAAGACTTACATGGAGAACCCTTTAAACACTATCAAATAATACAAAGAGAGAATTGAGCTAATGAAGACTCAATATTATCAAGATATCAGTTCTTTCTGTTTTAATTAAAATTTAATGTCATACCAATAAAAATACCAAATCTTTCTTTTCTTTTTTTTTTTTTACTGGATGAACTGAATATAAAATTTCCATGGCAAAATAAACAAAATACCTTAAAATAAAACCTGTAAAAAAAGAGAGAGAGAGACATGAGACTAGACATTTCAGATAGTAAATCATATGCTAATGTTTTAATATTTTGGACACTGTGGTAGCAGTCAAGGCTAGACAGAGAAACCAACGAAATAGGATAGAAAGAACAGAACCAAACCTAAACACATACCATCTGGTAAAGAGGCATCTTAGGTCAGTGGGAACATAGGGCTCAGTCAGTAATGGTACTGGGGCCCCTGAACGGCTGTCTAGAAAAAAGTTGTATCTACAGGATAAATTCCAAGTGGATTGAAAATATAAATGTAAAAAGTGAAATCACAAGAGCACTAGAAGAACCCATAAGAAAACTCTTGTATGCTTTTGAAAGATCAGAAGCCATAAAAGAAAAGGTATGTTTACTTACATTAAGATGTCTTTGTAGCTAAAAAACAATGTTAGCTAAGTCATAATACACTAAGTGAGAAATATATTTGCAGCAATATTTGAAATGACCAAAGTATTGAAAACATTTTAAATTTCATCTCTAAGGACCAGTTAATAGATTGTTTGATGCCTATGTTGATATAAAAAAAAAATAGGAAACTCTCTATGTACAGATATCGAAAGAACTCCAAGATACAGTATGAAAAATGCCAAGTTCAAAACACCATTTTAGTATGCTACTTTGTATAGAGAAAGAAAGAAATTAAATACATATATTTATATTTGCTTGCATATGGGTGAAGAAACGATTTCCCATCTAGAAGTTGGGAAATTTGGAGAAGGAGGGGATCACAGCTGAGAGTAAGATTTTTCTCTGAATTCTTTTTTATATTACTTTATTTTGTATTACTGATTCAAAAATTTAAATAATAAAAATATCAAGTAATACTTTTCCTTTTTTAGGCACCCCTAATTCATTCGATGAATTCCTGTTTTATTAAGTTATCCTAGGAGACATGTACCAACTGCAGAATTCCTTCAGGCATCAGAATTCTACGGCCTCAGCGTAGAGAAATTGCCCTAATGCGCAGGGCTGTGTGATACCACAAGACAACAATGCTCAAGCAATGCTGAGTTTGACGAGGGTGAAGTCCTTCTGGGGTTTGGCCTTCCGTGGCTTTATTGCCAATGCCAAATAGTTGGTCACATTCTGGTAGCTCTCTGGATCCATCTATTGGGCTCTAAAATATGCCTCCAGGGATCTGGCCAGCCAGGTGGTGGGCTCTGGGGCCAGGAACTGAGCGAGTCAATTCATGAACAAGGTACAGAGTTAGGAAATAAGGGCCCCACTACCCAAAGGCCGGCCGGGATCTCCACTCTGTGTTTCTCTGGTCCCTGGCTTCGGTGAACCTGCTCTCTCGCTTCTCCAGAGCCCCGTGAATTCCAGCGAGGCTCAGAGCTGAAGAAGAGAGGGAGGAAAAGCCGAGGGAGAAAACTGCCATTTTCAGCTGGTATGTGCACAAACAGTATTTTCAGTTAGAGAGATGTTTGGAGAAACTGCTTTATAGTTTCATTAAAAACCATTTTCTTATTGTGTTTACTTGTATCTTTCTTTAAAAATTTAAATTCTGGAAGAGAGGCCTGGATCCTTTCAAACAGGGCAAGCTGTGACTGAATGCCTTGTACGTCGCTAGAGGGCAGATGGCAGAGGGAGCAGGCGAGCTTGGAATAAATGGAATTCTATTCCAATTAAAAAAGGATCCTGGCAAGCTAGAATTACTGTCATGCCTGTGGATGTTTTCATCTCTCCTTTCCCATTGGGTGAGAGGTGTTTCAAGGAGCAGAGAAACAAGGCCAGTAACTTGAGAAACCAGCTGAAATTTTTTTCTTTATAAATTTTAAGTAGCAAGAGGCTGGCTGAAGTTGAGATGAGATTATGGCGTAAATGGCATCGAGAAGAACAAAGGCTGCGGTGACTTAGATAACTGACTGTGGTGGATACAATTTTAATTCCTTAAAGAAGCCCATGGAAAATGGAAAGAAACACATTGAAAGGAACCCTAAGCTTTGAAGGGGAACTGGTGGTTAAATCAAACAATGAGCAGAGCTGAAGACAAGTTACAAATATACCCAATTTTACCTAGTGTCTTCCCTAAGTTTTCTCTACATTGTATATCTTGTTTAAAAAGAGTATGTCTTCATGTTTATGCTTTCTTGTTTAATACAGAATTCTACTCAGATAAACCCTGAATAGAAAATTTGGCTAAATCTCAGGGCTGACTTAATTATGCCTGTGGGAAGCTATTCAGACCTCGAAGCTGCAACTTTGATGTCACTGTGAAGAGCATGACAGTCCCAGCGGGCAGAAGATCAGGAGAATTTACTGCCCACCAAGTGCTAGTATGAACATGCAAACCCACAGGATAACCTTGGTAAGCACCCAGATGTTTTTGTGTCTGTTACGGAGAGGACAGTGCTGAAATTGGTTAGTTGGGCAAATGCTATTTTCAAAACGAGAATCAGATCTTAGATCTTCAAAACCTACATGACAAGAAAAGGAAAAAAAAAAACTTAGGAATAATTGTTGAAGTATATTTAGTGCTGCTTTGTGCAACTGAAAAGCCTGTAATTTTGATCTTTGTAATATTTTAACAGGGTAATTTTCGAAAGTTTAAACAACAGTGGAACTCATCTGTCAAATGTTACCTTTAACAGAATGTGGATACATAAAACAAACAGAAAATTGAATTTTAGTAATTTTAACCCCGTAAGTTCGTATTTATAACAGTTTTTATTCACTTATAATACCAGAGAAAATAGGATTTTTTTTTTTTTTTTTACAAACTGATTATTTGAAAGCAAGGGTTACTATTATAGTTTTATGATAGTTGTAGTCTTTTATCAGCTTCAACACAACACATTTTTGTATTTTGTTTTGTTTGCACAATAGGGAGAAAACCCCAATTCATTTAATAGTAGCAAATGACACCCTTCTAGACCACTCATTTCCAATCTCAGAGTAATGGACAATTCCACTGATTCTGAAACACCACAACGAATGCTAGATGTTTTCCTATATTTATTCATTAAATTTATCTAGCATCTGCTAACATAATTAAGTGGATAAGTATTAAAATTTCAGAGAAGTTGATAAAAAGAATCAATTATTTTTTGGTAGAGAGTACTTTACAAATTTATATCATAACATAATGAGATGTTTGGTATAGCCATTTTAAACAATCTTTTGTATACCTCACTGCTTGTCTATATTTAATAGACAGTCACCTGAAGTTTCAAAGTAGTAAAATGAATTTTGTTTTGCCTGCTAAGTCCAAGAGCGGTGTCATTGCTGATGTGTGTACCTGTAGGACGGTGCCGCTGCCGCCCAGATGCCTAATGAGCCTTACACCGAAAGTATCGGCAAGACACAGAACCTGATGCAAACGCATCATCTAATGACGGATGTGCACAGTCCTGAATAATTAATAAAAAAGACGTATGCAAAGTTGCATAGATTTTTAAAGACTATATTGCTTTATAAGAAGTTCAACTTCATGCAATAAGATGTCAAGGCAAACAGTATTTTGAAATTTGTATGTGAATGATTTCACCTGAGACCTAACCCTGAGCATTAATGCTCTCGAGTGTGTTAAAATTCAGTATTCAACACTTTTTCACGAGTGGGTTTGTGTGTGTCACAGTTTAAATAATATCTAAATATGTATAAAATAATGTTTAAATTAAACAACTGTGGGACTCCTGAAGCACATTTTGAAATATCTTTTAAGATGTCTCAATAGTGGAGTCAGAGTTTGGGGACCCTGGGTTGGAAACAATTAGTACAAGCCTCAAATCCTGAGCTTTCATGCTGGCGCATAAATCCCATAAATCTCTTAATCACTCCTGGAGTAGGCTTTCATCTAATTTTCCCAAGACAGAGTTATCAAAGCAATTCCCCAAGCTGACTTAGGGCACAGAGCTCTTCAGAGGAGAGAGTTCAGAGACTTCTCATAAATCAATATGTCTCTCAGGGTTTCTGAATAAAATAGCTACGTTACATTTATTTCTTCAGACTGTTGTGCTATGACATTATATCTTCATATTCTTATCACGGAAAGGTTGAATTACTTTTCTAAACAATGTATAAAGTTAAACTTTCTTTAAGTAAATAATAGAGAAAATTTTATAAGACCATCTCACAGTAAATTGTTCTGGTTTGGCCTTCAGTTAATTAGCTTTTATTCCATATCAACACTGAAATTTCATCTTTAGTCATGAACTGTTATACCACTGATGAAGATGCAACACTTTTGTCAGCAGGCTGGTAATCCACTTGGAAGCAGAAAAAATGAGCGTGTGTGTCCTTTACATTACTGACTGGATTTAGGAGAGAATGACCAGGGTCCATAGGCATGGCTGGATTACAGCGTTCACTTTCTGTGTCAGTTAGAAGATGAAATGAACCTACTAAACAACATACTGTCTTCAGATCTCAGTTTGTTCTCCTTCCTGTTCTGTTTCAGAAGAGTAATAGGCTCTGGTTAGTGTCTCCTCTCTATAAGTAGGCAACTCAAAACTAGTCACTTTCTTCTGAAGTACTCATGCTAATGATTTTAGCCATTCTTAAGCCTTGATTTGTACTCTCATTTTCCTCATTATGGTAATTTTTCAAGCAATCTGTGAAAGCTCATATCACAACTCTGACTTCCAATAGCTCATTGTGAGAACTGTCTTCTCCTACCTTCTTTCTGTTCTGTCCTTACGTTGACCTGTGAGAGTACTACTAAAGGAAATACATCCTTTATTTGTGGTAACACGAGATCTGTCCTCTGAACAATTTCTTAAGTGCACAATACATTATTGTTGACTATAGGTCCAGTTTCATTCTCTTTGCCTCTGTATTTTAGTGGCCAAGTGAGGCTGCGAAAGGGTGTGGCACTACGTGGCATGCTAGGTGGTGCCCGGGAAGGCAAAGACATGTCAGGATGGTCCTTCAGAGGACTCGCCAGTGAAAAGCAGGGAAACTACTCCCGTGTTAGAGTTTACCACAACTGAAGGGTTCTCTGGACAGCCAGGTTCAGCAGGCAGGTTTAGACTCCTTGCTCAGATGTATTTTCTCTGGATAGAAAAAGCTTATGAAATGTCTATTAAATAAATCCATCCACATGCCCAGACATGAGAAAAAGTTGCGTTAGTGGATTCTTGGTCTTATAGAAATCCAGTATTTCACCAAGACACAATGAAAAGGTTCTTGTTTAGTGCTGACCTAGTTCGGGATTAGAGGAACGTCTATTAATCTCAGTGGAAAAAAACAAAATAATTATTCTTGTTTATGCAATGTATTTACACATACATATTTGAATGTGTCCGTCATTCTGGAAATTTACTTTACATAGAAAAACAATAAAGCTACACTAAACTGAGTTAAATAGTAGTCAAACTAATATAATCTGACTCAAGAGCATACACATTTGTCTGTTTCCCATGTTCCTTTGCTGCCAGATCTCCAGGTTCCATCACAGCACGTCATTCATTGACCAAAGACAGCGGCAGCCTCGAAGGGTTCTTTCTTTCTTTCCAACTACTAATGGTCTTCTTATCCACCACGTAGAAAAAATGAAGTACTTTGCTATTTTCCTGTTTATATACATTAGGAAGCCCTTAAAATAAGCGGAGCAGACGATACTGTCAATACAATTTTGAAGGCGTGAGTTAACATGGTTCAACAGATTCTCCCAAAAGGCAAGGCACAAACTGTGCCACATTTACCTCATCTTCAACAGGTAACATACAGGCTTAATGATTTCATCCATTCTTTGTCTCTCATTTTGTTTCACACAATATGCAAAGAGTATTTCAGGTGGATCAAAGACCTAAATGTGCAAAGCAAATATTTTTATGATACTGAAGCATAAAGGATCATATGGAAAAAAAAAGATTGATACACTTGACTACATGAAAATAAAACATGTGCCCTGGTGGAGTGACTCAGTTGGTTGGAGCATAGTCCCATACACCATAAGGTTGCAGGTTCGATCCCTGGTTGAGGTGTATACAAGAGGCAACTGATATGTTTCTCTCTCACATCAATCTCTCTCTCTTTCTCTCTAAATCAATAAAAACATATCTGTGGGTAAGGAGTAAAAAAAAAGAAAAAATTGTGTATAAAAACAGACACTGTAAATTAAGTTAAAAGACAATGACACATGCAGAAACAATATTTGCAAGATTTTAACAGGAAAAAGTCACTATCCAGAATCTGTAGATAATTCTTAAAATTAGCAAGAAGACAACCCAATAGAAAAATGGGAAAAGGATATGAATAGGTAATTCATAGATGAGAAAACCTAATAAACATATTAAATGGTGGTCAATCTCTCTAGGGATGTGGGGAATGCAAATTAAAACTACAGTGATAAGACAAGATGGCAGTGGGCAGGACCGGAGGGAGGGTGAGTGTGTGAGAGAGTGTGAGTGGCCGTGAAGGTGGACGACCAAACCCGAGCAGTGCAGAGCCCAGAGCAGAAGGTTCCTGTGCTGTGGACGGAGCATCCGGCTACCGCGGTGAGTGGTCCTTCAGGGCGCTTCTCCCTGTGCCGTGGGGAGGTCCCACCACTTTGGAAGATCCTGGGTCTTCCCTGGGAGGAGGCAGTGGGAGCGACTAGGGCCCAGCAACCTAAGCCCACCAGCACACCTGGCACCATTGGACCAGTGGACACTCTGTGTCAACACAGACCAGTGCACAGTACTGGAGCTCCCAAGGTGCCAGTCACGGAAGCCGCAAACAGTCCAGAGCCCAGCACCATCCCCCACAGTAGCAGCCCAATCAGAGTTGAGATATACCCCCAGCAACAGAGGCATGGGAGCAGACATCCATCCCCAGGCAACAGAAGCACAGACCAGCAGCTGAGACCCATCCCCCCAAACTACAGCAAAAGCTGAGCAGGAGTTAAGCCCCATGGGGCACCAGCACTCCCCAGCCACCAGTGGTGGGACCTGGGGCTCCACAGAGGCCTGTCCTGTCCAGTAGCCCACAAGAGAAGTGGGAAGATGGAGCCCCAGAGAGACTGGTACAATCCAGCTGCCTGCACTGCAGGACCTGCAGGGTGTTGGGGAACCAGAGAGGCCTGTGCGACGCAGTAGGACTGTGTGATCCAGTTACCTGGGGGAACCTGTGGGGTGCTGAAGCACCAGAAAGGCCTGTGCAACCCAGCTGCACACAAGATAGGCATAGAGGATGTGAAAATGGAGGCAGTGTGAATAGATGCTATGCAGACGATCTTCCAGGAACAAACAGGAATTACAAATAAAATAAAGACAAATCATTAGAAAAAAGCAATAGAAAAGCAGCAGGAAAGGACCATATAACCAAGGACACTGGTAGGATCTGCGAAGGTGAGAGAGGGTGGTGGGATGGGAGCCCATGGACAGCAGCAGTCTTAGCTGTGAGCAGCGCCCTTGGGGAATAAAGACCAAGCCTGCTCCACAGCACAGAGAGCTGGGACAGAGCGCTAAAACAGCCACAGCCACTCACCAGGAACTATAGCAGAGCAAGGGCAGACTGGTCTGGAACTCTGTGGGGACAACTGGGATTTGAAGGGCACGCAGAGTTTTTGCTGAGTTGCAGCCACAAAGTAGTCTCTGTGCTCCTTCCCCAAGCAGTGGGGGAAAAACAGCAGCCCCCCGCCCCCCTAGGAGATTTAGCCTTTCTCAGGTGAGGCAAAGAAATGCAAATTGAGGCTCATTAACAACCAGTATCTATCCCGCCCTCTGGAAATCCTCTTATGCAGAACACCAGGGCTATATTCCAAGGCACTGAGTAACTGAGGTTACTAGCCTCCAGGAAAAAGCTAGAGGATAACTGAACCTTTCCTGGGCTTGCAAATCTGCCAAGGAAAGTAAGACTTGACAGTGGTGTTTAATGTGGGCCCACCCAGGCTCATCCAAACCCAGTACAGAGAGCCACAAACAGCAGAACACCAACACCCACAGGGAAAATTTGGCAGGCTCCAAAACCCACTGAGATAGCCAAAATGGTGAAACAAAGAAACAAATCCCAAATGAAAGAACAAGATAACTCTACTGAAGATGAGATCAATGAAATGCAGCTAAGCAGATTATCAGAGGTAGAGTTCAGAGCCATGATCTTGAGGAAGCACAACAACATGAGTAAGAACATCAGCATCATGAGTAAAGATATAGAAACACTGAAAACCAACCAAGTGGAAATGAAGAATGACATAGCAGAAATAAAGAACACATTGGAAGGACTAACCAGCAGAGTAGAGGAAACTGAGGAACGGTACAGTGAATTAGAAGACAGGGTAGAAAAAAATCAACCAATTAGTAAATCAAAAGGAAAAAAAAACAATTAAGAGAACTGTGGGACAACTGGAAAAGTAATAACTTTCGCATCATAAGAGTTCCCAAAGAGAAAGAAAATGGACAAGGGTTAGAGAATATATTTGAAGAAATAGTGACAGAAAACTTTCCTAACTTGGTGAAGGAAGAAGGCATTCAAGTTCAAGAAGCACCGAGAGCCCCAGGGAAGAAGAACCCAAACAGGCCCAAACCAAGACACATATTGCCAAAAATTAAAGACAAAAGGAGAATCCAAAAAGCAGAAAGATATAAGCGACAGGTTACCTACAAAGGAACCCCAATAAGGTTCTCAGCTGACTTCTCAACAGAAACAATACAGGTCAGAAGGGAATGGCATGAAGTAATCAAGGTCATGAAAAACAAGGATCTGAATCCGAGGCTACTCTATCCAGCAAGGCTATCATTCAAAATAGAAGGTCAAATAAAGAATTTTCCAGACAAAAAAGGGCTAAGGGGATATATTAGCACCAAACCAGCACTGCGAGATATCTTAAAAGGACTGCTGTAATTAGTAGAAGAAATAGACAGAAAAATAGAACCACACTAAGCAAATACATATCAATTATCACCTAAATGTGAATGGTTTCAATGCTCCAATAGAAAAACACACTAGCTGATTGGATAAGAAAGCATGAGTCACATATATGTTGTATACAAGAGACCCACCTCACAACAAAAGACTCACATAGATTGAAAGTGAAGAGATAGAAAAAAATCTTTCAAGCAAATAGAGAGCATAGAAAAGCTGGGGTAGCAATACTCATATCTGATAAAGTAGATTTCAAAATGAAGACTATAACTAGAGACAAAGAAGGCCACTACATAATATTGAAAGGATCTACCCAACAGGAAGATATAACGTTGGTCAACATATATGCACCCAATATAGGAGCACAAACATCTATTAAAAATCTTTTTGGAGGACTTCAAAGGAAAAATCAACAGCAATACAATCATAGCAGGGGACTTCAACACCCCTCTGACATCACTGGACAGATCTAGACAAAAAATTAGCAAGGAAACAGAGACTCTAAATGAAGCACTAGATCAAATGGATTTAATAGATATCTACAGAGAATTACACTCCAAAACTGCAGAATTCACATTCTTCTCAAGTGTACATAGGACATTATCAAAGATAGACCACATGTTAGGACACAAACTAAGTCTCTACAAGTTCAAGAAGACTGAAACCATATCAAGCATCTTCTCAGATCACAATGGCATGAAACTAGATATCAATTGCAACAAGAACATGCAAAGGCATTTGAACACATGGACGCCTAAGAGCATGTTATTGAACAATGAACGGGTTACTGAGTAGATCAAGGAAGAAATTAAAAACTTCCTGGAAACCAATAAAAAATGAACACACAACAACACAAAATCTATGGGATGCAGCGAAAGCAGTTCTGAGAGGGAAGTTCATAGCACTACAGGCCTACCTCAAGAAACAAGAAAAATGTCTAATAGACTAACTAACCTCACAACTTAAAGAACTAGATAGCAAACATAGAGAAAACGCCAGAGCAAGTAGACGGAAGTAAATAGTAAAGATCAGAGCAGAAATAAATGACATGGAGGCCAGAAAGATAAACAAGATTGATGGACCCTTAGCTAGACTCACCAAGAAACAAAGAGAGAGAACCCAAAGGCACAAAATCACAAATGAAAGAGGAGAAATAATAACTGACACCACAGAAATACAAAGGATTGTTAACAAATGTTATGAACAATTATACGGAAACAAATTAAACAATCTAAGTGAAATGGACATATTCTTAGAAACACATAGTCTCCCAAAACTGAACTGGGAAGGGATAGAAAACTTGAACAGATCAATTACAACAAAAGAAATTGAAGATGTAATCAAGATTCTCCCAGCAAACAAAAGCCCAGGCCCAGATGACTTCACAGGGGAGATTTACCGAACATTCAAAGAAGAACTAATACCCATTCTCCTCAAACTATTACAAAAAATTCAAGAAGGATAACTTCCAAACTCGTTTTATGAGGCTAGAATAATTCTAATTCCAAAATTAGAAAAAGACACTACAAAGAAAGAAAACTACAGACCAATATCCCTGATGAGCATAGATGCCAAAATCCTGAACAAAATACTAGCAAATCGAATCCAGCAATACATCAAAAAAATTATTCACCATTACCAAGTGAGATTCATCACAGGGATGCAAGGCTGGTACAATATTCATAAATCAATAAATGTGATACACCACATAAATAAAATGAAAGATAAAAAAATCATGTGATCATATCAACAGATGTTGAAAAGCCATTTGACAAAATCCAGCACCCATTTCTGATAAAAATGCGCTTCAATGTGGGAATAGAGGGATCATATCTCGACATAATAAAGGCCATATATGAAAGACCTACAGCCAACATCATACTCAATGGGCAAAAATTAAAAGCATTTCCCTTAAGAACAGGAACAAGACAAGGATGCCCACTTTTACCTCTCTTATTTAACATAGTACTGAAAGTCTTAGCAATCAGACAGGAAGAAAAAATGAAAGGGATCCAAATTGGAAAGGAGGGAGTGAAACTGTCATTATTTGCAGATGACATTATACTATGTGTAGAAAACCCCAAAGACTCTATCAAAAATTTACTAGATTAAATAAATGAATTTGGTAAAGTAGCAGGATACTAAATTAAATTCAAGAAATCTATGGCATTATTATACACCAATGATGAACTCACAGAAAGAGAAACTAAAAAAAAAACCCCATTTACCATCATTGCAAAAAAAAATTAAGATACCTAGGAATGAACTTAACCAAAGAAATAAAATACCTATTCACAGAAAAGTACAGGTCATTGAATAAAAAATAGAGGAAGATATAAAAAAGTGAAAGCACATACCTTGTTCATGGATTGGAAGAATTAACATCATTAAAATGTTCATACTACCCAAAGTAATCTATAGATTCAATGCAATCCCCATCAAAATACCAATGACATATTTCACAGACCTAGAACAAATACTTCAAAAGTTCATAGGGAACCAAAAAGACCTTGAATAGCCACAGCCATCTTGAAAAAGAAGAACAAAGTTGGAGGGATCACATTACCAGATTTCAGGTTATAATACAAAGCTACTGTAATCAAAACAGCCTGGTACTGGCACAAGAACAGGCATATAGACCAGTGGAACAGAACAGAGAACCCAGAAATAGACCCAAGGCAATATGCTCCATTAATATTTGACAAAGGTGGCAAGAGCGTACAGTGGAGGAAAGACAGCCTCTTTAATAAATGGTGTTGTGAGAAATGGACAGCTACATGCAGAACAATGAAACTAGATATACAACTTTTACAAGAATAAATTCAAAATGGATAAAAGACTTGCCCTGGCCCGTTTGGCTCAGAGGTTACAGCGTCAGCCTGTGGTCCAGAGGGACCCGGATTTGGTTCCAGCTAAGGGCATGTACCTCGGTTTCAGTTTGTCCCCGGCCCTGGTTGGTCGTGTGGGTGGCAGCCACTCGATGTGTCCCTTTCACGTCGATGTTTCTCTCTCTCTCTCTGTTCCTCTCTCTCCCTCCCACTCTACCTGAACAAAAAATGGAAAAATGTCCTCGGGTGAGGATAAAAAAAAAAAAATAGATAAAAGACTTAAATGTGACTCATGAATCCATAAAAATCCTGGAAGAAAATGTAGGCAACAAAATTTCAGACATCATACGCAACAGAATTGTCACTGATACATCACCTAAGGCAACAAAAACAAAGGAGAAAATAAACACATGGGACTACATCAAACTCAAAAGCTTCTGCACAGCAAAAGATACTATCATCAAAATGGAAAGGCAACCAACTGTATGGGAGAGCATAATTGCCAATGATATATTAGATAAGGGGTTAATTTCCAAAATATATAGAGTGCTCATACAACTCAACAAAATGAAGAGGAAGAACCCAATTAAAAAATGAGCAGAGGAACTAAATAGACACCTCTCCAAACAGGACATACAAATGGCTAAGAGACATATGAAGAAATGCTCAACATCATGAATCATCATAGAGATGCAAATTAAAACAACAATGAGGTATCACCTCACACCTGTCAGAATGGCCCCCATCAACAAATCATCAAACAACAAGGGTTGGTGAGGGTGTGGAGAAAAGGGGACCCTAGTACACTGCTGGTGGGAATGCAGACTGGTGCAGCCACTATGGAAAACAATATGGTGTTACCTCAAAAAATTAGAAATTAAACTGTCACTTGACCCAGTGATCCCACTTCTAGGAATATACCTAAAGAAGCCTGAAACACCAATTAGAAAGAATATATGTACCCCTATGTTTGTAGCAGCACTATTTACAATAGCTAAGATCTGGAAACAGCCCAAATGTCCATCAGTAGATGAATGGATAAAAAAGTAGTGGTACATATACACAATAGAGTAGTATTCAGCTGTAAGAAAGAAAGATCTCTTATCCTGTGAGACGACATGGAGGGACCTGGAAAGTATTCTCCTAAGTGAAACAAGCCAAACAGAGAAAGATAAGTATCATATGATCTCACTTATGTGGAATATAATGAACATAACAGTCTGAGGAATGGGGTAGTCCCAGAGACATGTAAGTGGGGTACAGACTGACAATCCCCAGAAGAGGGGGTGGGGGGAGATAAACCATAGAACTTATATGCATATATGCGTGAACAATGGGCATGGACAACAAAGCTTCGGACAAGGCGGGGAGGGAGTAATCAGTGTGGGAAAAAGGAGAAACATCTGTAACCAAAAATAAATAATTTATATATATTCACTTCTGTATATATATATATATACACACACACATATATGTACACACAAGTGTATGAATACATACATTATACATCTTAGTAGCTTCTGAACATATTATTCAGAAAAAGACACATCACACACGTATCTATCATCTATCTATCTATCTATCTATCTATCTATCTATCTATCTATCTATCTATCTATCTATCATCTCCATCCCATTAACAACAAGAACAAAAACATACCTTGTGATAAGCTTAAATGGCAATATAATGAAATATATAAAAAAAATCCTAGCTATTAAAAAAAAGTCAACTTGCATATACTAAGTGAAAGCAATAAATACTGGAAGGATATTTGTTATTCTCAAATCAATACATTTATATAATGAATTTTTCGACTTGACATAATCGTTGGAAAATTGATCTAGAAGATTACACAAGTGAGCTTGCAGCAGCGATCCTGGCACATGGTAACACTCAAGGACTGTTAAATAAGGGAGCTCACAAAGGGAAAATTGAACCAGGAGAGGAGAACCACACAGTGAGGTGCCACACAGCCACAGAAGGGCAAGGTCAATGAAGAGGGAAATGTCAACACAATCGAAGGATCAAGAAAAAGAGAATACATTTGGTAATTGGGATGTCAAAGTTGTGTTTCAAAAGAAGAAACCAATATATGATCTGTCTCTTCCCTACCTAACTGAAACAATTGAGAAATCAGTCAGAAAGAGCAAAGCAGCCCTGGCAAGTGAGGCTCAGTCGGCTGAGTGTTGTCCCATGCACTGAAGAATCACCGGTTTGATTCCTGGTCAGGGCACATACCCGGGGTTCGGGTTTGATCCTCTGTGGGGGTGCATGTGGGAAGCTACAGACTGATATTTCTTTGTCACATCTTTCTCTTTCTCTCCCTCTCCCTTCCTCACTCTCTAAAATCAATCAATAAAAATGTATTTTTAAAAAAGAGTAAGCAAATGGAGACCAAAATATTGCCATTATTACAAATAAAACTGATATTGCAGAATGTGACTGCCACGCTGACACAGCTCGTGGCCCAGTATTGGACGGAAATACTGACCTAGTCTCAGCACTGGCTGAACACAATTGAGAACACAGTCTCTCAGACTTGCCCTGGAGAAGAGGGAAAAAGGGATTGGATTTAATATCCATCAGCATTAGCCTATTACATTTACCTGTATTCATTTCGTACATAGAATGTTATTTGGCCCTGGAAAGGAATGAGCTCATCATCAAAAATAGCCACACTCATCAAAAATAAACCTCGCCCTGGCTGGGCAGCTCAGTTGGTTGGAGCACAGTCCTAAACACCAAAGGGCAGCTTCCATTCCCAGGTGAGAGCAAATACCTAGCTTGCAGGTTTTCTTTTTTTAATGTCTTTTTTTATTAATTTATTTTTGTTACAGATGTCTCTCCTTTTTCTCCAATTGACACCTTCCTTCCAGTCCCTCCCACCCCCAGCATTGTTATCCATGTCCATGGTTATGCATACATGCACATAAGTTCTGTAGTTTATCTCCTCACACCCTCTGCCCCCTTCTTCTGAGGTTTGTCAGTCTCTGTACCCCACTTCTATGTCTCTGGGTCTATTTTGTTCACCAGTTCATTTTGTTCATTATATTCTACAAATAAGTGAGATCATGTGACATTTGTCTTTTTCTGATTGACTTGTTTTGCTTATGATAATACTCTCCAGGTCCCTCCATGTTATCTCAAAAAATAAGAGATTTTTCTTTCTTACAGCTGCATAGTACTTCATTGTCTATTCATACCACAGCTTTTTTATTCACTCATCTATAGAGGGACACTTGGGCTATTTCCAGATCTTAGCAATTGTAAATAGTTCTGCTATGATCATAGGGGTACATTTTTTCTGATTGGTGTTTCAGGCTTCTTAGCATATAGTCCTAGAAGTGGGATCACTGGTTCAAAAGGCAGTTTGATTTTTAATTTTTTTTTTTATCCTCACCCAAGGACATTTTTTTCCATTTTTTGTTCAGATAGAGTGGGAGGGAGAGAGAGGAAGAGAGAGAGAGAAACATTGATGTGAAAGGGACACATCGAGTGGCTGCCACCCGCATGACCCAACCAGGGCCAGGGACAAACTGCAACTGAGGTATGTGCCCTTAGCGGGAACTGAACCCCGGTCTCTCTGGACTGCAGGCCGACACCCTAACCACTGAACAAAACCAGCCAGGGCATAATTTTTAATTTTTTGAGGAAACACCATAGTGTTTTCCATAGTGGCTGCACCAGTTTGCATGCGCATCAGCAGTGCACTAGAGTCCCCTTTTCTCTACACCCTTACCAGCACTTGTTGTTTGATGATTTGTTAATGGCAGCCATTCTGACAGGTGTGAGGTGATACCTCATTGTTGTTTTAATTTGCATCTCTCTGATGATTAGTGACATTGAGCATTTTTTCATGTCTCTTGGCCATTTGTACGTCCTGTTTGGAGAGGTGTCTATTTAGGTCCTCTGCCCATTTCTTAATTTGGTTCTTTGTCTTCCTTTTCTTGAGTTGTGTGTGTACTCTATATATTTTGGAAATTAACCCCTTATCTGAAATTAACCCCTGTGCCTCCCATATAGTGGGTTCCCTTTACATTTTGATGGTTATTTCTTTTGCTTTGCAGAAGCTTTTTAGTTTGATGTAGTCCCATGTGTTCATTTTTCCTTTTGCGTCTCTTGCCTTAAGTGTTGTATAGGTGAAAATTCTGCTGCATGTGATGTCTGAAATTTTGTTGCCTACATTTTCTTCTAGGATTTTTATGAATTCATGAGACACATTTAAGTCTTTTATCCATTTTGAGTTTATTCTTGTGTATGGTGTAAGTTGGTGGTCTAGCTTTATTTTTTGCATGTAGCTGTTCAATTTTCCCAACACCATTTATTGAAGAGGCTGTCTTGACTCCACTGTATGCTCTTGCCACCTTTGTCAAATATTAATTGAGCATAATGTTTTGGGTCAATTTCTGGATTCTCTGTTCTACCCCATTGATCTATATATGCCTGTTCTTGTGCCAGTACCAGGCTGTTTTGATTACTATGGCTTTGTAGTATATCCTGATATCCAGTATTGTGATCTTTTCTACTTTGTTCTTCTTCTTCTTTTTTTTTTTATCCTCAACGGAGGACATTTTTCCATTTTTTGTTCAGATAGAGTGGGAGGGAGAGAGAGGAAGAGAGAGAGAGAAAGAGAGAAACATCGATGTGAAGGGACACATCGAGTGGCTGCCACCCGCACGACCAGCCAGGCCCGGGGACAAACTGCAACCGAGGTATGTGCCCTTAGCGGGAACCGAACCCGGGTCTCTCTGGACTGCAGGCCGATGCTCTAACCGCCGAGCCAAACCGGACAGGGCTACTTTGTTCTTCTTTATCAATATTGCTGTGGCTATTCGAGGTCTTTTTTGGTTCCATATAAACTTTTGGAGTATTTGTTTTAGTTCTGTGAAATATGTTGTCGGTATTTTAATGGGGATTGCATTGAATCTATAGATTGCTGTAGGTAGTGTGGACATTTTAATGATGTTAATTTTTCCAATCCATGAACAAGGTATATGCATCTACTTTTTTATATCCTCCTCTATTTCTTTTTTTAATGTCTTGTAGTTTTCTGCAAAAAGTTCCTTTACTTCTTTGGTTAAGTTTATTCCTAGGCATCTTAATTTTTTTGCTGCGATGGTAAATGGGATTGTTTTTTTAATTTCTCTTTCTGTGAGTTCATCATTGGTGTATAAGAATGCTGTTTATTATTGACATTAATTTTGTTTCCTGCTACTTTGCCAAATTCATTTGTTAAATCTAGTATATTTTTTATGGAGTCTTCAGAATTTTCTATTTACAACATCATATCATATGCAAATAATGAGTTTCACTTTCTACTTTCCAATTTGGATCCCTTTCATTCTTTCTTCATGTCTAATTGTTGTGGCTAGGACTTCCAGGACTATGTTAAATAAGAGTGGCAAACAGACATTCCTGTCTTGTTCCTGTTCTTAAGGGAAGCTGCCCATTGAGTACGATGTTGGCTATAGGTTTTTCATATATGGCCTTATGATCCCTCTATTCCCACATTGCTGAGCATTTTTATCAGAAATGCATGCTGCATTTTGCTGAATGCTTTATCAGCATCAATTCCTAAAATTCATATGGTTTTTTATCTTTCATTATGTTTATGTGGTGTATCACATTTATTGATTTGTGAATATTGTACCATCCTTGCATCCCTGGAATGAATCCCATTTGGCAATGATGAATAATTTTTTTGATGTATCGCTGGATCTGATTTGTAAATATTTTGTTAACAATTTTGGCATCTGTGTTCATCAGGGATATTGACCTGTAGTTTCTTTTTTTGTAGTGTCTTTATCCAGTATGGAATTAGGATTATGCTGGCCTCATAGAATGAGTTTGGAAGTTTTCTGTCTTCTTGCATTTTTTGAATAGTTTGAGAAGAACGGGTGTTAGTTCTTCTTTGAATGTTCGGTAAATCTCCCCTGTGAAGTCATCTGGGCCTGGACTTTTGTTTGCTGGGAGATTCTTGATTACATCTTCAAATTCCTTAGTTGTTATTGGTCTGTTTAAGTTTTTTATCTCTTCCCGGTTCAGTTTTGGGAGACTGTGTGTTTCTAGAAATTTGCCTAGATCGTCCAATTTGTTGGCGTATAATTGTTCATAGTATGTTTTAATTATCCTTTGTATTTTTGTGGAGTCAGTTGTTACTTCTCTTTTGTTTCTGATTTTGTGTATATTGGTTCTCTCTCTCTGTTTCTTGGTGAGTCTAGCTAAGGATCAATCAATCTTGTTTTCTTTTCAAAGAACCAGGTCTTTGTTTCATTGATCTTTTGAAAATTTTTTAAAATATTTTTTTAGTCTCTGTGTTGTTTATTTCTGCTGTGATCTTCACTATTTATTTTCTTCTATTTGCTCTGGGTTTTTCTTCTAGGTTGCAGTTTGATACCCAGTCGGGGTGCCCGCAGGAGGCAACTGAGCAATGTTTCTCCCTCACATCATTGTCTCTCTCTCTCTCCCTCCCTTCCTTGATCTAAAATCAATAAACATATCTTCGGGTGAAGATATACAAAATAAATAAATAAATCTCAAAAACAGAAAAACCCAAGCAGTAACGCTTCCATTTTTACATATTGCTCAAAATAGACAATTCTATCCAAATATTCCTTAGAGATGTACACATAGAAAGTAATTTTGAAGCAGGGGAATGTTTATCACAAAAGTCAGGAGAGAGGCTGTCTATGGGACAATAACAGTCTCGTGCTGGGTCCTCATATGGCACTTATTATGTTCAACTTCTTGCATACTCTGTAAATAAGTATTTTACATATTCTTTTGTGTGCACGATGTCTCAAAATGAAAACAAAACTGAGAAATAAGAAGTAAAAAAATTTTTTCTCAATAATATCTATATCTTGATTTTCCTAAACAAAACATCACAATTAATTAAATTTAGCTATCTTCATTGGAAAGATATCAGTTGACCCCTTCCCACATTTTGCCATATTTTTTTTTTTATCCTCACCCGAGGATATTTTTCCATTTTTTGTACAGATAGAGTGGGAGGGAGAGAGAGGAAGGGAGAGAGAGAGAGAAACATCGATGTGAAGGGACACATCGAGTGGCTGCCACCCGCACGACCAACCAGGGCCGGGGACAAACTGCAACCGAAGTACATGCCCTTAGCGGGAACCGAACCCGGGTCTCTCCGGACCGCAGGCCGACGCTCTAACCGCTGAGCCAAACTGGCCAGGGCTTTGCCATATTTTTTTTAAGTTAAGGAAAATAAATATAAAGTCACAGAAAGGCGCAAAGATAGCATGAAAAGATTTATGTATTCTTGACCACATTTCCCCTAATGGTTATGTGTGACACAATTATAGTACACCATAAAATCAGTAGTTTGACATTGTATAGATCTATGTCATTTTATCCCTGGTGTAGGTTTGTGTAACACCCATCATAGGTGTATATTTCTGTAACTTTCACCGTAATCAGCACACACAACTATTCCTTCACAACAAAGATATCCCTTCTGCTACACATTTATAGTCAGGCCCACCCCCTACTGCCCATCCTCCCTAACCCCTGGCGGTCACTCATCCACTTCCCATCACTACAATTTTGAGAATGTTTTGCAAAGGGAATCATATAGCATGAGAATGGTTTTGTTTGCTCAGCACAGTGCCCTCAAACCATCCAAGTTGCTGAACATATCAGTAGCTCATTCCTTTTCATTGCTGAGTAGTGTTCCATGGTATAGGTGCAGCATAGTTTAACCATTCTCTAATGTAGGGACTGTTTTTGGCTTTTATAAAAAAAGTTGCTATGAACAATCACACATAGTTTTTTGGGTGGAAATAAGTTTTCATTTTTTGGGAATAAATGCCCAGGGTTGTGATTGCTGGATCACATATGGTATATATATGTTTAGTTTTGTCTAAAGAAACTGCCCCAAATTTTCCATTTACATTTGCACTAGCAATGTACAGAAGATCCATGTTTTCTGCCTCTTAACCTGTATTTGATATTATCACTATTTTTTACATTTTCACTGGGATGGAATAAGATCTTACTGTGATGTTAATTTGCATTTCTCTAATGGCTAGTATATTGAGTTTTATTGCCACCGTAACAAATGATCATAAACTCAGTGCCTTAAAACAACAGACATTTATTCTTTTACAACCCAAGAGATCTGAAGTCTAAAAGGGGTCATAGGGCTGCATTCCCTCTGGAAGCTCTAGGGGAAAATATGTTTCCTTTCTTTTTCCAACTTCTGCAGGCTGCCTGTATTCCTTGGCCCCTGGCCCTTTCCTCATCTCCAAAGCCAGCATCACAGCATCTTCTCTCCTCTCAGATCCACCTCCCTTTGTAAGAGCCCTTGTGATTACATCAGGCCCACATGCATAATCCAAGACAATCCTATCTCAAGATCTTAAATAACTTCATCACTTCTGCAGAGTTCACTTTGAATGTAAGATAACATATTCTTAGGTCTGGGGATTAGGATGATAATGTTTTAGGGTGGAGGTGAGAGGTATTATTCTGTCTACCATAGTTAATGATGTGGATCGAGCATGTTCTCTTGTGTTTATTTGGGATCCATATATACTCTTCAGTGATGTCTTTTGTCATATTCTAATGGATTGTTTGGGTTTTGTTTTACTGTTGAATTATGAGAATTCCTTTCATATTCTAGATAAAAGGTCTTTGTCAGATTTCTTTCTTTCTTTCAATCTCTTTATTGATTTTAGAAAGAAAGGAAGGGAGAGAGAGAAAGAGATAGAAACATTGATGAGAGAGAAAATCAATTGGCTGCCTCTTGCATGCCCCCCCACTGGGGATCAGGGATCAGGCCCCACAACCTGGGCATGTGCCTTGACCAGGAATTGAACCGGCAACCTCTTTTGGTGAATGCGTCGACGCTCAACTACTGAGCCATACTGGCCAGATGTCAAATCTATTTCTTAAGTCTGTAGCTTATGACCCCAACCAGGGCTGGGAACTGAACCAAAACAGGTATGTGTCCCTGACCAAAATCAAATCGATGACTCTTTGGTCCATGGGCCGATGCTCTAAATGCTGAGCCAAACCAGCCAGGGCTCTTTCATCTTCTTAATGAAGTCTTTCACAGTGCAAAATGTTTTAATTTTCATGAAGTCCAATTTATTGATTGTTTTTCTTGATGAATCATGCTTTTGTTATCAAATCTAAGAAGTCTTTACTCCTAGATCTTTAAGATTTTCTTCTACGTTAAAAAAACTTTTATAGCTTTACATTTACACTGTAGTCCACAATTCATTTTGAGTTAATTTTTGTAAAAGGTGGCAAGGTTTAAGTCATAGTTCATTTGCTAACACTTGCATTTCTTTGCTAAAACTTTCTATTATTTCATCTGTTTCAAGCATGTTAGTAATTGCTCAGAAATGTTTGTATCACTGCTACTTTAAACACTGCCTTATGATTCTAACATCGGTGTCATCTGGTGTTGGCATATGTTGATTGTCTTTTTTTTTTGTCAAATTGAGATTTACTTGTTCCTTCATCTGATGAGTGATTTTCTACTGAAGTTGTTGTGCCTTTTCTATGTCCATGGTCTCTAGACCATCTGCCTTATTCTTCCAACTCTCAGACTCCTTTTGTCTGTTTTATATATACTATTTAGGGTTTTTAGAAGTCCTAGCAGGAAGAATAGTAAAAATTATGTCTACTCTATCTTTCCAGACGTGGAAGTCTCTGCAATTACTTTTAATGGAATTTTGATTATTGAGCACAATCACGTCACAAAATTTGAATTAAAAAATTGTTTTTATTAGGTCCTATTGGCAGCGTTTTGTGCATGTACTTGGTTGCAGGCCAGTAGTTATTGTGGGTGACTACATCACTGAACTGAGGTTTATAATTTCAATATTTAGCTCTAAAATCAAAAGATATATATTTGGACTGAAGAAGTTTTAGATATTAATTAGATTTTTTCAAATATACAACTTCTAATATCTTCTCTCAATAGTTCTGAGAGTTTTAAAAGCCAATGGACTTAGCAAAAGTTAAGTATTCTTACACTTACTTGAACCCCACCCATGCAATTCTGTCTCCATCCAGAGCTGTCATATTGGTCATACAGATTGTGCCCCACACAACTCCACGGTGTGAAGTAATATTCACAATGTTTTCTACTGTCAATAAGATATAGGAAAGAAAAAATGATGATCATAGATCCTGTCTTCTTGTCCACTGTCTTCTTTTATGATCTTCATTAATCTTGAATATTCTTACTTGGTTTACTAGAGCAGAGTGACTTGTTTGGAGTTACCCAGCCATCCTAAGGAGCAAAGTGAATCTAAGCTCTTTCTTCCTTCCATTTGTAAACACATTGCTTCAAATGTACCACTGGGAGCCCAAGACTTTTTAAAGGCTGCAGGGATATAGACAAAAGGAATGCAGGTAGAGATACAGCAGGTGATACTTCCACTGGGATTTCCTTCAAGTACTAGATTTGAGGCTCACATATATTTAGCCTTGATAAAGAGCAAATAGTTCCAGCCTTATTTCTAGACTCTTCACGCATCCCCATGGGTTCTATGTTCCCTGAGGGAAGTGATAACTCTATACTTCTCCCCTATCTCAGAAAAGAGAGGTCAGGAGGGGAGAGAGCAGGGAGAAATGAAAGGTGTGAGAGCCAGCAGTAGAAGGGAGGGCCGAATGCTTTTCTCTTCTCCCCTGGTCGAGTGGTGGATAAGCATGGATACTTCCTTTCATTGTTACCTTTTCTCTTCCTTTTTACGGGCCTAATTATATAAAGATCTAAGTACGAAAATGGCATTTTTATTTTAAAGCATAGGCATCTGTGAGAGGACTTCACATTTTTACCCTAAAATACGAAAGTACCCAGAGAAGGAGAAATGTGTGGATATATATGCTATCTTCATTTTTAAATTAATATTATTGACAACACAGAAACAACACAAAAAGGCCCACTAAATGAAAGTGTCAACATCTTTCTAAATAACTGACTTTTATCATGTAAAATACCATTTGAGAGGGGGTATTTGAACATTCTTCAAAGAATCAAGCAGTTTTTTTGTTTGTTTTTTTGGAACATGCCCCTAGCCGCTAGGGCTTAATGGGAACCGAACCTGGGACTCTCTGGTCCACAGGTCAACACTCCAACTGCTGAACCAAACCAGCCAGGGTGAATCAAACATTTTTGGGGCAGTTAAAAAGTATTCATTTAGTAACTAAAATATAACAAATTAATTACAAATTAGTTTATTTTTACTAAAATCTGGAGACCCCCTCACCTTGTAAACAATCTTTATTTACAAATAATTAAAAATAAAGCGAGACCCTAGCCGGTTTGGCTCAGCAGTTAGAGCATTGGCCCAAGGACCAAAGGGTTGAGGGTTCAATTCCCAGTCAAGGGCACATAGCTAGGTTGCAGGTTCACCCCACTCACTGGGGAGCATATGGGAGGCAACCAATCAATGTGTCTCTCTCACACTGATGTTTCTCTCTCTCTTCCTTTCTCTCTCTCCTTTCCCTCCCTTCCACTCTCCCTCTATGCCAATGGGAAAAAAAGCAATCCTCAGGTGAGGATGAAAAAAACTAGCTAAATAAATAAAGATATTATTTCTTTAAGTAGTTTTCATAACTCATATTTTTATGGCATTAGCTTGAAGTAACAAAACTTTATTTTTAACTAAAATTCTGATAATATATAAGTCAGTGTCTCTGGATGTCTGAATTGTAAAATGTATCCTTCTCTGATTTAGCCATTTACTAAGGTCACTGTAAGTGTAAACTAGGAACTTGGAAAGTGTTTTGACATAAAATGCGTAAGTTGTTAACATGGTGGTAGTTTGTGCTGCTGATTTTAAGCATGTTCAAGATTAAGGTTAGTAAGTTTGGCAGGAACTATAACGCATTGCTTAATCTGGCCCCTGCACCCTCTTTGCAGGATCCACCTTGCCGCTCTCTGACGTGGCTGCACAGCGGGACGAGGGCTGCCTGACTCAGCATAGACCCCACTTGCGTGCTGGCACTTTTCTCCACTGTATGCAGAGGGTATGGGCAATTCCAAGAATTTGTTGATCCCAAGATATCCTTCACTAAGAATGGTTTCAAAATGCTTGAAAAAGGTCATCTGCTAATGGCATTACAATGACAGGAAGTCAGATCGACTGTCCTGGTATCACAGTGCTTGTGTTCAAGTAACACCTATTCTTCTTAATAATGGCTTCAAAGTCATTCACATAACTTTTATTATAGTATATTGTTAAAATTGTTCTATTCTATTATTAGTTATTGTTGTTAATCTCTTACTGTGCCACATTGATAAGTCAAACTTTATCATAGGTGTGTGTGTATAGGAAAAACATAGTGTGTATAAGGTTCGAAACTCCCTACATTTCAGGCATCCACTGGGGGTGTTGGTTCATATCCCCCATGGATAAGGGGGACTAGTATATACTAAGATCACGTAGATTAGCATATATTTTTTGGAACACATACTCTTTCAATACCGTGTTGCCCTGTTGTTAGAATGGCTTTATTGAGATATAATTCATGTACCAAAAAACTCATCATTTAAAGTATACAATAGAGATTCCAAAATGGCAGCAGAGTAAATGGAAGCTACACAGACCATCTCCCAGGACCAACTGGAATTACAACTAAAATAAAGACAAATCATCAGGATAAAGCAATAGCAAAGTAGCTGGGGAGGACCCATACAACAAGGAACAGAAAAAAGACACTAAATCGAGCCTGGTAGGAACTGCAGGGGTGCGAGAGGGCGGGCTGGGAGCCCACGGACAGCAGCTATTTTTGCTGTGAGCAGCTCCCTTAGGGTTAAAATGCCAAGCTGGCTCCACAGTGCAGAGGGCTGGGACAGAGCACTAAATTAGCTACAGCCTCTCACCTTGGTCTCTGGCAGAGGGAGGGCAGACTGGACTGGAATGTCCATGGAGATTCGGGAGCTTGGAGAGCTGGGAGAGCAATGGGAGTTCTTTTGCTGAATTATTCCCTCACAGGACAGTAGCCATCTTACTCAAAGAGCCCTTTCCCAGTGCCTCGGGGAGAAGCAGCAGCCCTTCCCTCAGAAACTTAGTAGGAAAAAGTAGTCTATAAATGTCCATTATATTCAGTAGATTGTCATGCTGTTGAATTAAACTATGTCCTTACTAATTTTCTGCCTTTTGGACCTCTCCATTTCTGATAGAGGGTATGGAATTCTTCAACTAACCAGTGGATTAATCTAATCCTCTTTGCAGTTTTATCAGTTTTTACCTCAAAATTTGATTCTTTTGTTAGGCACATATACATTAAAGACTGTAACATCTTCTTGGAGAACCAAGCATTCATCATTATGTAATGCCCCTCTTTATCCCTGATAACTTCCCTTACTTTGCAGTCTGCTCTGTCTGAAGTTAATACAGCTACTTTAGCTTTCCTTTGATAGTGTTAGTATGGTATATTTTTCTCCATCCTTGTACTTTTAATCTATATGTGTCTTTATGTTTAGAGTTCTAATAGACACTGTGTAATTGTGTCTTATTATTTTATCCACTCTGACAAGCTCCATCTTTTAACTGGTATATTTAGACCATTGACACTTAAAGTGATTATTGATATATCTGGATTAATATCTACCATATTTGTTACTATTTTCTATTTGTTGCCCTTGTTCTTTGTTTCTATTTTTGTTTTCCACTCTTTTTCTGCCTTTTGTAGTTTTAATTGAGCATTTTTTATTCTATTTTTCTGTCTTTTTTTGGTATATTAATTATACTTCCTTTTTAGTTTGTTTGTTTTAGTGGTTGTTCTAGAGTTGCAATATACATTTACAGCTAATCCAAGTCCACTTTCAAATAACACTATACCATTTCATGGGTAGTCCAAGCAACTTATAATAAAAAGCATTTCTAATTCCTCTATCCCTTTCCTTGTTTCATTACTTACTCTCATTCATCTCACTTACACATAAGTCATGAGCATTGAACATATTGTTGCTATTATTATTCTGGGCAAACTGTTATTTGTTAGCTAAATGACGAATAAAAAACCAAAAAATTTTAATTTTACCTTCACTTATTTCTTCTCTGTGCTATTTCTTTATGTACATCTGAGTTACTGGTATATCATTTTTTAACTCTCTTAAGAACTTTTAACATTTCTTGCAAAACAGGTCTATTGTTTCTCTTTCCATTTGAAGGATAATTTTACAGAATATAGAATTCTAGGTTGGTGGGGTTTTCCCCAACACTTTAAATATTTCACTCTCCTCTTTTCTTGCATGGCTTCCGAAAAAAAGTCAATGTAGCCCTGGCCAATTTGGGTCAGTGGTTGGAGCGTTGGCCTGTGGACCGGAGAGTCCTGGGTTTGGTTCCTGCTAAGGGCATGTACCTTGGTTGCAGTTTGTCCCCAGCCCCGGTTGGGGTCATGTGGGTGGTGACCACTAGATGTGTCTCTCTCACGTCGATGTTTCTCTCTCTCTCTTCCTCCTCTACACCCCCTGTTCTGTATGAAGATAAATGCAGAAAGTGGTCTCAGGTGAGGATAAAAAAAAAAGGTCAATGTAATTCTTAATTTGTAAATCTACAAAAAAGGTGTTATTTCCTTTGGCTTCTTTCAAGATCTTCTCTTTATTTTTGACCTTATGGCATTTGAATATAATATGTTTAAGTGTAGTTTCTGTCTTGTTTGTATTACATTTATCATTCTGTGTGTTTTCTGAGCTTCCTGGATCTGTGGTTTGGTGTCTGACATTAATTTGGAGAAACTCTTGGTTATTATTGCTTCAATTTTTTTTTTTCTGTTCCTTTCTCTCTTCTTTTCTTGTGTTCCCATTACATGTGTGCTACACATTTTGTAGATATCCAGTTCTTGGATATTCTGTATTCTGTTTCTTTTTTATTTCAGTCTTATATCTATTCTTTTTGCTCTTCAGTTTTGGAAGTTTTTATTTATATGTCCTTCAAGTTCAGAGATTCTTTCCTCAGCTGTGTTCAGTCTACTAATGAACCCATTAAAAACATTTTATTTTAGAATTATTTATTTATTTTAATTTATCTTTATTGTTAAAAGTATTACAGACATTGCCCCCTTTCACCCATTGACTCCTTCCTTCCTGCTCCCCCCCGCCCCCTACACTTGCCTTCACTACACTATTGTCTGTGTCCATGGGAAATGCATATATGTATATAAGTTCTTTGATTTATCTCCCCCACCACCACCTCTACCTCCTTCCCTCTGAGGTTTATCAGTCTATTCTCTGCTTCCATGTCTCTGGATCTATTTTGTTCATCAGTTTATTTTGTTCATTAGATTCCACACATAAGTAAGATCACATAATACTTGTCTGTCTTTGGCTTATTTCACTTAGCACAATACTCTCCAGGTCCCTCCATAACAAAATAATTTTTAAATTCTTTTTTAGAATTTCCATGTCTCTGCTTACATTAACCATCTTTTCTTTTCTTTTTTTTTTTTTTTTTTACAGCTTCTAGTATAAGCTCATCATAATTCTTTTTTCAATTTTACTTTTCAATTACAGTTTACATTCAATATTATTTTGTAATAGTTGCAGATGTACAGTATAGTGTTTAGATAATCTGACACCATGCATAGTTATTACAATATTATTGACTATATTCCCTATGCTATACGTTACATCTCCATGACTATTCTGTGTCTACCAATCTGTACTTCTTAATCCCTTTTATTTTTTCACCCAGCTCTTTCCCCCATGCCCAACTCTCTCCCCTCTGGTAACCACCAATCTGTTCTCTGTATTATGAGTCTGTTTCTGTTTTGTTCATTTTTTTATTTTGCTTTTTAGATTCCACATGTAAGTACAATCAGATGGTATTTGTCTTTCCTTGTCTGGCTTATTCATTTAGTATAATACCCTCTAGGTCCATGCATGTTGTTGCAAATGGTAAGACTTCATTCTTTTTTATGGCTGGGTAATATTTCACTGTGTATATGTACTACAGGATTTTCATCAACTCGTCTATTGACTACCCATCTGTTGTCACATGTTGTCTACTTTTTCCATTAGAGCCCTTAGCATATTAATCACAGTTGTTTTAAATTCATGGTCTGATAATTCTGATATCTCTACCATAGCTAGTCAGATTCTGATGCTTGCTCTATCTCTATAAACTGTTTTTATTAATTTGTTTGTTACCTTTAGTATGTTTGTAGTTTTTTGTTGAAAGTTTGATATGATGTACTGAGAAAAAGGAATTTAGTAAATATGTCTTTAGTAATGTGGAGGTGAGGTGTGGAGGAGGAAAAAATACTCTATAATTAAGTCTCAGTCCTTTAATGAGTTTGTGCTTTTCAGCTGAGTTTCATAAGTGCTTCTTGGTGTTTTGTCCCCTTAAGGGGGAACAGAATGGCTAGAGGGGTATGGAGATGGGTATTTTCCTTCCCCATGCCAAGTTAGGCTCTGATAAAACCTTAAAACTTAGGCTATGGTTGAATAGCTTCTCTTGAGGTGAAGACTTGTTCAGAAGAACAGAATGCTCTGACATATTTCCAAATGGCTACTTTCTCTCTCCCTCTTACAGATCCTCACTGTGAGAACCCAGTAGAGCTCCTGGAGGTAAAACTCACAAAAGTGTGGGACCTCCCTAAGACGGATTCTCCTGGAGTTTGTAACTTTCAGACTTGTCCACTGTAAACTTTAACAATTCATCAGTTGTATTTCCTATCCCAGCACTAGTTCTTGTGGAGGTTTCTGCTCCAGTATGTTGTGATTATCTGTGTCTACCTCTCTGTCCTTTCAATTTGGGACCTGCAGTTTCCCCTGTGATCTTGATTTTCCGATACAACTAAGAAGACTGTTACTTTTTAGTTTGTTCACCTTTTACTAGTTATTAGGATGAAGTGACAACTTCTAAGCTCCTTAGATCAGAAACTAGAAGACACCAAAGAAAATTTAGATTCTGATACATACAATCATAGCAAACTGCAAACACAGCCTGACTCATAAGTCAGAATGGCATAGAGTCACACACTAATGGCTTATTTACTTCAATTCTTTTTATCAAACATATCACATCAGACTTTCAATAAAAAAAAGGTTTACTAAATGATGTAATGTGAAACCTCTGAGATCAGTTTTTCTCTTCATTTCAGGGTTTGTTTTCTTGGTGTATTTTTTTTTTTTTTTTTAATTTTATTTTTGTTACATATGTTTCTCCCTTTTTACCCCATTGACATCTTCCTCCCCATTCTCCCCCGCCCCATCCACGGCTTTGTTGTCCATGTCCCACTGGTTATGCATACATGCATATAAGTTCTGTGGTTTATCTCTTCCCACCCCCCCACCCCTCTTCTGAGGGTTGTCAGTCTGTACCCTACTTCTGTGTTTCTGGGTCTACCCTATTCCTCAGACTGTTATATTCATTATATTCCATATATAAGTGAGATCATGTGGGATTTGTCTTTTTCTGCTTGGCTTGTTTCACTTAGGATAATACTTTCCAGGTCCATCCATGTCGACTCAAAGGATAAGAGATCTTTCATTCTTACAGCTGCATAGTACTCCATTGTGTATATGTACCACTGCTTTTTTATCCATTCATCTACTGATGGACGCTTGGGCTGTTTCTAGATCTTAGCTATTGTAAATAGTGCTCCTATGAACATGGAGGTACATATATTCTTTCTGATTGGTGTTTCAGGCTTCTTAGGGTATATTCCTAGAAGCGGGACTACTGGGTCAAATGGAAGTTCAATTTTTAATTTTTTGAGGTAGCACCATATTGTTTTCAATAGTGGCTGCACAAGTCTGCATTCCCACCAGCAGTGCACTAGAGACCCCTTTTCTCCACACCCTCCCAAACACTTGTTTGATTTGTTGATGGCGGCCATTCTGCCAGGTGTGAGGTGATACCTCATTGTTGTTATAATTTGCATCTCTCTGATGATTAGTGATGTTGAGCATTTCTTCATATGTCTGTAGGCCATTTCTATGTTCTGTTTGGAGAGGTGTCTATTCAGCTCCTCTGCCCATTTTTCAATTGGGTTTGTTGTCTTCCTTTTGTTGAGTTGTATGAGTACTCTATATATTTTGGAAATTAACCCCTTATCTGATGTATCATTGGCAATGATGTTCTCCTATACAGTGTGTTGCCTTTCCATTTTGATGTTTGTTTCTTTTGCTGTACAGAAGCATTTTAGTTTTATGTAGTCCCATGTGTTCATTTTTTCCTTTGTTTCTGCTGCCTTAGGTGATGTATCAGTGAAAGTTCTGCTGCATATGAAGTCTGAAATTTTGTTGCCTTCATTTTCTTCTAGAATTTTTATGGATTCACAGGTAACATTTAAGTCTTTTATTCATTTTGAGTTTACTTTTGTGTATGGTGTAAGTTGATGGTCTAGTTTCATTTTTTTGCATGTAGCTGTCCAATTTTCCCAACACCATTTATGAAAGAGGCTGTCTTTCCTCCACTGTATGCTCTTGCCACTTTTGTCAAATATTAATTGAGCATATTGTCTTGGGTCCATTTCTGGGTTCTCTATTCTGTTCCACTGGTCTACATGCTTGTTCTTGTGCCAGTACCAGACTGTTTTGATTATAGTCGCGTTGTAGTATAACCTGATATCTGGTATTGTGATCCCACCTATTTTGTCCTTCTTTTTTAAAATTGCTGTGGCTATTCAGGGTCTTTTTTGGTTACATATGAACTTTTGAAGTATTTGTTCTAGTTCTGTGAAATATGTCATTGGTTTTTTGATGGGGATTGCATTGAATCTATAGATTGCTTTGGGTAATATGGACATTTTAATGATGTTAATTCTTCCAATCCATGAACAAGGTATGTGCTTCCACTTTTTTATATCTTCCTCTATTTCTTTTTTCAATGTCCTGTAGTTTTCTGAAAATAAGTCCTTTACTTCTTTGGTTAAGTTTATTCCTAGGTATCTTAATTTTTTTGCCCCGATGGTAAATGAGATTGTTTTTTCAGTTTCTCTTTCTGTGCATTCATCATCGGTGTATAAGAATGCCGTCGGTTTCGTGATGTTAATTTTGTATCCTGGTACTTTGCCAAATTTATTTATTAAGTCTAGTAGATTTTAGATGGAGTCTTTAGGGTTTTCTATGTATAATATCATGTCATCTGCAAATAATGACAGTTTCACTTCCTCCTTTCCAATTTAGATCCCTTTATTTTTTCTTCATGTCTGAATGCTGTAGCTAAGACTTCCACTAATATGTTAAATAAAAGTGGTGAAAGTGGACATCCCTGTCTTATTCCTGTTCTTAAGGGAAATGTTTTTGTTTCTGCCCATTGAGTATGATGTTGGCTGTAGGTCTTTCATATATGGCCTTTATTATGTCTAGATATGATCCCTCTATTCCCAAATTGCTGAGCGTTTTCATCAGAAATGGATGCTGGATTTTGTTGAATGCTTTTTCAGCATCTATTGATATGATATTGTGGTTTCTATTCTTCATTTTGTTTATGTGGTGTATCACATTTATTTATTTGCAAATATTGTACCTGCCTTGCATCCCTCATATGAATCCCACTTGGTCATGGTGAATAATTTATTTGATGTATTGCTGGATCTGATTTGCTAGTATTTTGTTCAGAATTTTGGCATCTATGTTTATCAGGGATATTGGCCTGTAGTTCCCTTTCTTTGTAGTGTCGTTTTCTGGTTTTGGAATTAGAATTATGCTGGCCTCATAAAACAAGTTTGGAAGTCTTTTTTCTTCTTGAATTTTTTGAAATAGTTTGAGGAGAATGGGTGTTAGTTCTTATTTGAATGTTCAGTAAAACTCCCCTGTGAAGCCATCCAGGCCTGGGCTTTTGTTTTGTGGGAGAGTCTTGATTACCTCTTTAATTTCCTTAGTTGTTATTGGTCTTTTCAAGTTTTCTATCTCTTCCTGTTCCTGTTTTGGGAGACTGTGTGTTTCTAGAAATTCTTCCATTTTGCTTAGAGTGTTGAATTTGTTGCCATATAATTGTTCATAGTAGTTGTTAACGATCTTTTGTATTTCTGTGGTGTCAGTTGTTACTTTTCCTCTTTCATTTCTGATTTTGTGCATTTGTGTTCTCTCTCTTTGTTTCTTGGTGAGTCTAGCTAAGGGTCCATCAATCTTGTTTATCTTTTCGAACAACCAGCTCTTTGTTTCATTGATCCTTTGAATTGTTTTTTTTTTTTTTTGGTCTCTATGTCATTTCTTTCTGCTCTGATCTTTACTGTTTTCTTCCTTTTACTTGTTCTGGGGTTTCTTTTTGTTTGCTTTCTAATTCTTTAAGTTGTGAGATTAGACAGTGAATTAGAAATTTTTCTTGTTTCTTGAGGTAGGCCTGTAGTGCTATGAACTTCCCTCTCAGAACTGCTTTTGCTGCATCCCATAGACTTTGTGTTGTTGTGTGTTCATTTTCATTGGTTTCTAGGAAGTTTTTAATTTCTTCCTCGATCTCCTCAGTAACCTATCCATTGTTTAATAACATGCAATTTAGCCTCCATGTTTTCAAATGCCTTTGCATGTTTTTGTTGCAGTTGATTTCTCGTTTCATGCCATTGTGATCTGAGAAGATGCTTGATATGATTTCAATCTTCTTGAACTTGTAGAGATTTAATTTGTGTTCTATCATGTGGTCTATCTTTGAGTATGTCCCATGTGCACTTGAGAAGAATGTGAATTCTGTAGTTTTGAGGTGTAATTCTCTGTAGATATCTATTAAATCCATTTGGTCTAATGCTTCATTTAGAGTTTCTGTTTCCTTGCTAATTTTTTGTCTAGAGGATCTATCCAGTGGTTTTAATGGAGTGTTGAAGTCCCCTGCTATGATTGTATTGCTGTTGATTTCTCCTTTGAAGTCCTCCAAAAGAATTTTAATATATTTTGGTGCTCCTATATTGGGTGCATATATGTTTATCAAGGTTATATCTTCCTGTTGGATAGATCCTTTCAATATTATGTAGTGGTCTTCTTATTCTCTAGTTATGGCCTTCATTTCGAAATCTATTTCATCAGATATAAGTATTGCTACCTCAGCTTTTTTTTGCTTTCCATTTGCTTGGGAAATTTTTTTCTATCCCTTGACTTTCAGTGCATGTGAGTCTTTTGTTGTGAGGTGGGTCTCTTGTAAGCAACATATAGATGAGTCATGCTTCCTTATCCAATCAGCTACTCTGTATCTTTTTATCAGAGCATTCAGTCTGTTTACGTTTAAGGTGATTATTGATATGTACTTATTTATTGCCATTTTTGTTTAGTTTGGTTATATTTTTCTTCCTATTTCTTCTACTAATTACAGCAGTCCTTTTAACATTTCTTGTAGTGCTGGTTTGGTGCTAATGTATTTCCTTAGCCTTTTTTCTGTCTGGGAAGCTCTTTATTTGACCTTCTATTTTGAATGACAACCTTGCTGGGTAGAGTAGTCTTGGATTCAGATTCTTGTGTTTCATGATCTTGATTGTTTTGTTGATGTTTATTGTCATTGTCACTGCTCTTTGTTTTGTGACTTTCCTGGTCAAATTATGTGAAGTCTATATTCTTTGTCATGTACAATCACTATTGCTTGGTCAGTTAGACACTGATGATAGGAGAGTTCCCCAACAGTAAGTTTTCCTGTTTTGCCACAGGGCTCTCTGTGTGAACTGGGCAGTTTAATACCTACTTTAACCATCAGTTTCTGCTTAAGAGAGCCTCTTGGTCAGACAAGGGTGAGAGAAAAGGGCTTCCTTATGGCTCCCCTCAGCATGCACACTGCTCTGCACATGCTTGTGTTCCAGATTCCCAGGAGTGTGTCTGAGCTTTCATAGCCCCTGTGGCCATCTAATTCCCCAGTTTTTTCCTTTTAAGTGTCTTTTGTCAGCCTCTTGTTAGTTTTAACTGATGTCACTGCCTCAGGCAAAAGTGATTAAGTTAAACAGTTACTATAGCCTTTTTATTGACCCATGCCCTAGTGATGTGACTATTTCCACAGAGTGAGCTCTGAATCAGGTCAAATAAAGTTAAGCACTGAAAATGAAGCTTCTGCAGGGAGTTTTCAAACAGGTCCAATAGTGAAAATGCTCTGGGGATGGTGTTTTTTAGAGGACTCCAAGCCTGTTCTGCCTCCACTAGTGGCTGCCAGGTTGCTGGTTTTCATAGCGACTGTTGTGAGGCTGTTTATCTTTGTGGCTACAGTGTAGCTGAGGGTCTAGGGATTGGAATAGGGAGATAGGAAAGCCACAAAGCTTGCAGTTCTTACCAAGATTCACCTGTTTTTCTTTTATAAATGTGAAAATAACCAAAGGATTGTTGTAAGCTTTTGGTTAATATCCAGACTTCTGAAAATGTTGATTGTCATGATTTTTTTTTTTGCCAGTGTCTCCTTGCTTTGAGGGAGAGCAAATTTTTGGAGGTCCTTATTCCTTGTTCCAAAAGTGTTTCTGCTGTGTGGTTCAATGCATATGTTTGGTGTAACTGATTCCCTACCATTTGAAATTCTTTTCATCATGATGAGACCTACCTGGCATACAAGCACTGCTGGCAACCATCTTGGTGGCAATGTTTTGTTATCCTCCGATTTCTCCTCATGTCTCTTTTTCTAAATGTAACTACAAATAAGAACAAATGAAAGAAGCTAAGCCAGGATGTGAGAATGAATGCTACTTCAGTTAACCAGAAACTCTGAGGATGAAACTGATCAACTTGTCAGATCCAAGAAATAAAAATGCCCTATTGTTATCATTGCAGGTAGATGCATTTTTCTTTAAAAAGAAATGCTATTTTACTTTTAAAAGTAGAAATCAATGAAAAATTAGATGAGTCCAGGTAAGGGCAAAGTAATAGCTTCTGTTTTTCCTTTATTCTTAAAACATACACTACCCCCCTCCCCACATCCTTAAAATAGCAAGACATTAAGATTCTGACTTTAGGTCTGATGCTCACTTATATAACACAATTTTAAAAATCTTTTTTAAAAACCAGGTTGGACACCAGAAAATTAGTTACATTAAATGTGCTATTAGCAATGTTTTAATAGAAAGAAAATTACTGTAGTATTCCCTGTGATTTGAGATAGCCAGTCTGCAGGCAAAGTTTGGAGGCTGTGGATGCTTTATGTCATATTAGGCATCATTACATAAGATACTTTCATTTATAAACTGGAACAAAGGGAGGTGATATAATTATCTCAATTAATTTTGCAAAACAACTAAGTTCAGATCATTGCAATTTATAATGTTATTGTCATATAATTAAATTTAAAATGTCTGTGGATGAGCCAAAGTTTTTCTTTACTCTCTTTATATTTTAAAAAAAAACTTTGTAAATCTAGTCAATTGAATAAGTAAATTCTCAGGAATAAACCATAAAGTGTAAGAACATATAAATCTAACATACAAATTTACATTGTTATTATCTATCTGTTAAGGAGGCCAGAAAAATTCCCCACTTAGAAATACTTTAATAACTTGTATCAAGGTATTTATTTGGTCATTCATCCATTCAATAAACATTTATTCAATGCCAACTGTGTGCCTGGCACTTGCAATATAACAGTGAAAAGATAAGCATAGACTTCATGGATCATGGTAGAAGACCCAGCTCTTCTCTCCACTCCATCCTTCCTAAGGTCCACAGAAATCAGGTGATACAACTTGAGGTAAGTGTTACAAAGGAACCAAAGGAGGCTGAGCTATAAAAAAGAACAGGTGTGAGAAGAATGAGACATACACACTGTGAATAGTCAGCCCAGGAAACTGCTCTGACATTGAATCCTGGTGGGTGAAAAGGCTGGGGGACAGTAGTGTCAACAAAATCCTGAGGCTGGGGAGAACCTGGAGTATTCCATAAACTGAAAAAAGTCAATGGTGCATGGTAAGACGTTGGTGGTGGTGGGTGCATGGTGAGACATTTGTGGTGGGGGAAAGTGAGCAGGGCAAGTAGAACGTGTTCAAGTTGGGCAACAGCAGAGTCCAGAGCATCACGGCCTCAGCATGAAGTTCAGGGCTTTCCCCTCAAGGATCCAGTGCTTACATTTATTCAGCAAATAAGGCAGGAATACTGGGGCTAAATGGTAGAATGAAAAATCCTTAGGACTTGGTTCCTTTCATATGAAAAGGAAAATATAGCTTTCAAAAGTACATTTATCCTCTTTCGGTAAATGGAGACATTTGCATGTGTCTGTGGTAGGTCAAAGGAGTCCCAAGTCAGATACTCATGGCCTACAATATCTGAGATAGTTTATTAATGAAAGAAGCAGTTTCAGGCTGAAAATCAAAGAATATATCAATAGTAACAACAATGGCTAACATTTATTGAGTACACGCTGTTATCAGTGCTTTATATGAATGAACTCATTCAATATTCAAACCCTATATAATTACTATTATTGTCTCCATTTTAAACATGTAAGAAGACAGAAAAAACTTAAGAAACTTGCCCATGGCCATGTAGTCAGAGAGTGAGAGAACTGGGATTTGAACCCTGTAGCATAATATCCGAGGACAGGCTGTGTCCACACCTCCCTGACTACTACTGGGGTAATCCTGTATACTTCAAGGTTTGATCTAGGGATGCTGATGTCTGGAAGCACAGCCATTAGCTTTTGCTTGGAAAACCAAGTTAATGTTAGATGACTGCCTGATACACATACAGAATCTGAGTCAGAAAGATGCCTATGAAAATGGTGGTGGGCAGGACCAGAGCGAGGGTCAGTGTGTGAGAGTGAGCAAGTGTGAGAGTGTGAGTTAATGCGAGTGTGGATGACCAACATTGAGCAGTGCCAAGACGTGGGGCAGAGGGTTCCTGTGCTGTGGATGGAAAGTAGCCAGCTCCCACAGTAAGTGGAATGTCAGCGAACCTCTCCCTGTATGGCCAGGAGGCCCCACCATTTTGGAAGATTTCTGGTCTTCCCTGGGAGGAGGAAGTGGGGAGCATCTAGAGCTGAATGACCTGAGTCCACCAGAGCACCTTGCACCACCAGTCCAGTGGAGCCCGCTGTGTCAATGTAGACCAGCGCACAGTAGCAGTGCTACTGAGGTGCCTGCTGCAGTAGCCAAAACCAGCTGGTAGGCTAGTACCATACCACACAGCAGAAGCCTGATCAGAGCTCAGCACCTTCCCCTACAGCAGCACTGACCTTCCCCTACAGCAGCAGTGACCCCCAACAACAGCAGAAGCTCAGGGAGCCTTGGGAGCTGAGACACATTCTCAGTAGCACTAGCACCAGCTTGGGAGTAGGGTACCTCCCCCCAACAGTGACTGGGTGAGAGTGGAGCCCCAAATCGGCAGCTGAGACCCATTTCCAGTGGCATCAGCAGAGGCTGATCAGGAGCAGTGCCCCAGCCCAAACAGCAGGACTCGGGCAGCTGAGACCTGCTCCTGACAACTCCAGCAGCAAATTTGGAGTGGAGTCCCTCCCCCCAGCAGCAGCAAAGTCCCAGAAGCAGAGCATCCTCAGCCCCCAGCAGCAGCAAAGGATTGGGACCTGAGAGCCCCCCTGGCAACAGCAGCAGCAGTAGCAGTAGCAGTGAGAACCAGGAGCTGACACTCACCCCCAGCAGTGACTGATCATGAGCTGAGCCCCACCAGGCAGAAGCATACCCCAGCAACATACCAGTGGGACCCATGCACCGCAGAAGGTACCAGCAGGACCCATGAACCCCAGCAGAGCACTGGCAGGACTCATGCATCCCAGAAGCATACCAGCAGGACCCATGAACCCCAGAAGTGCACCAGTGAAACCCACATACCCCATAAGCATACCAGGGGGACCCCACGCACCCCAGCAGAGTACCAGCAGAACCCCACACAACCCACGCACCCCAGGCAGCTGGACCCATGCACCCCAGGCAGTGGCAGCATCAGCAGAGGCTGATCAGGAGCAGGGCCCCAGCTCAAGCAGCAGCAAGACTCAGGGAGCTGAGACCTGTATGACAGACCAGTACCAGCCACCAGTTGTCAATCCTCCAGGACCCATGGCAGGCAAGAGGCACCATACACTAAAACAGTCCGGGAGACACAGAAGCCTTATTTGATACACACCAACCTACCTACAGACTCCAACATTCCTCACCAGGCCTAGGACTACCAGATTGCTAAAATGATGAGACAAAGAAACAACACCCAAATTAAAGAAAAGGAGGAATTCCAGAAAAAGATTTACAGAAAATGGAAAAAAGCAACTTATCAGACAAATAATTCAAAGCAATGATTTTAAGGGTGCTCAAACAATTTGGTGAGAGCTACAAGCAACTTCATAAGAATTATGAAAGCTCAGTGAGAACTACTTCAGCTTGAAAAAAGAGGTGGAAGCTATGCATAAAAATCAAGAGGAAATAAAGAATGACATAACTGTTATAAAAAATACCTTAGAAAGGTTCAGTAGTAGATTAGAAGAAGACCGAATCAGTGACTTAGAAGACAAGGTAGAAAGAAAAAACTCAAATAGAGCAGCAAATGGGAAAAATTTAAAAAACAGGAGGAGAGTTTAAGGGAGCTGTGGGACAATACAAAATGTAACAACATTTGCACTATAAGAGTACTGGAAGGAGAAGAATCAGAGAAAGGTATAGAAAACCTGATTGAAGAAATAATGACAGAAAACTTTTCTAAACTGGTAAAGGAAAAAGTCACACAAGTTCAGGAAACACAGAGAGTCCCAAGCAAGATGAACCCCAGAAGACCCACAGCTAGACACATCATAATAAAAATGGCAAACATTAAAGACAAAGAAAGAATTATAAAGGAAGAAAGAGAGAGACAGAAAGTTACCTACAAGGGAGCTCCCATTAGACTGACAGCTGATTTCTCAATAGAAACGCTGTAGACCAGAAGGGAGGGGCATGAAGTGTACAAAGTAACGCAAGGCAAAGATCTGAATCCAAGACTACTCTATCCAGCAAGGCTATCATTCAAAATTGAAAGAGAAATAAAGAGCTTCACAGATAAAAAAAAACAAAAACAAAAAAACAAAACAAAAATCTAAAGAAATTTACCACCACCAAACCAGCACTGCAAGAAATGAAGAAATGCTGAAGGGACTGTTGTAAGAAGAAGAAGAAACACAGAGAGAGGAGCACAGGCATAAAATAAAAATGGCAACTAATAACTATCTATCAATAATAACCTTAAGTGTAAATGGCTTAAATGCTCCAATCAAAAGACATAGGGTACTTGATTGGATAACAAAACATGACCCACATATATGCTGTCTACAAGAGACACAGCTCACAACAAAAGACTCACACAAGATGAAAGTAAAGGGATAGAAAAAATTTGTCTAAGAAGATGGAAATGAAAAAAAGCTGTGTAGCAATACTCATATCTGACAAGATAAACTTCAAAACAAGTGCCATAGTAAGAGACAAAGAAGGTCACTACATAATGTTCAAAGAATCAATCCAACAAGAAGATATAACCCTGGTAAACATATACACACCAAATATAGGAGCACCAAAATAAATTTAAAAACTTCTGGAGGACTTCAAGGGATAGATCAATGGCAATATGATCATAGTGGGTGAATTTAACACCACACTGGATGGATCTTCTAAACAAAAATTAACAAGGACATAGAGTCCTTAAATGATGAACTAGATCAGTTGGACTTAATTGATATTTACAGGACATTTTGCCCCAGAGCTGCAGAATATACATTCTTCTCAAGTGCACACAGGATAGTCTCAAAGACAGACCACATCTTAGGACACGAAGTAAGTTTCTACAAATTCAAAAAGATTGAAATCATATCAAAGCATTTTCTCAGATCACAATGGCATGAAACCAGAACTCAGTTACAACAAAAACATTCATACACTTGGAGGCTAATAGCATGTTATTAAACAACAAATGGGTTGCCAATAAATCAAGGAAGAAATTAAAAACTTCCTGGAAAACAATGAAAATGAGCACACAACAACACAAAATCTATAGGGTAAATTAAAAGCAGTCCTGAGAGGGAAGTTCATAGCATTACAGGCCTACTTCAAGAAACAAGAAAAATTTATAATTGATTTCTAACCTCACAACTTGAAAAACTAGAAAGTAAACAAAAAGAAAAACCCAGACCAAGGAGAAGGAAAATAATAGTAAAGGTCAGGCAGAAATAAATGACATAAAGACTGAAAAAATTCAAAAGATCAATGAAACAAAAAGCTGGTTCTCCGAAAAGATAAACAAGATTGATGAACCTTAGCTAGACTCACCAAGAAACAAAAAGAGAGGACCCAAATAAACAAAATCAGAAACACAAGAGGAGAAATAACATCTGACACCAAGAGATACAAAGGATCATAGAAACATACTATGAACAATTATGTGCCAAAAATTGAACAATCTATGTGAAATGGATAAATTTTTAAAAACAACAGTCTCCCAAAACTAAACCAGGAAGAGATAGAAAACTTGAACAGACCAAACAAAGCAAATTGAAGAAGTGATTAAGAAACTCACAACAAACAAAAGCCCAGGTCTGGGCGGCTTCAGAGGGGAGTTTTACTGAACATTCAAAGAAGATCTAATACCCATTCTCCTCAAACTATTCCAAAAAATTAAAGAAAACAAAGACCTCCAAACTCATTTTAGGAGGCCAGCATAATCCTAATTCCAAAACTAGGTAAAGATACTAGAAAAAAAGAAAACCACAGGCCAATATGCCTAAAGCACACAAATCCCAAAATTCTTATAAAAAATTAGCAAATCAGATCCAGCAATACATCAAAAAAATTATTCACTATGACCAAGTGGGATTCATCCCAGGAATGCAGGATAGTACAATATTCATAAATCAAGAAATGTGCTACACCACATGATCAAAATGAAAGTTAAAAACCAAATAATCTTATCAATAAAAGCTGAAAAAGCATTTGACAAAACCCAGCACCCATTTCTGATAAAACCACTCAGAAATGTGGAAATAGAGGGATCATATCGCCACATAATAAAGGCCATATATGAAAAACTTACAGCCAACATCATAGTCAATGGGCAAAAACTAACAGCATTTCCCTTAAAAACAGGAACAAGACAGGGATGCCCACTTTTGCCACTCTTATTTAACACAATACTGGAAGTCTTAGCCACAGCAATTAGACAGGAAGAAAAAATAAAAGGGATCCAAATTGGAAAGGAAGAAGTGAAACTGTCATTATTTGCAGATACATATATTATATGTATATAAAACCCTAAAGACTCCATCAAAAATCTGCTAGACTTAATAAATTAATTTTGCAAAGTAGCAGGATACAAAATTAATGTCAAGAAATCTATGGCATCCTTATATACCAACAATGAACTCACAGAATAATAAACTAAAAAGACAAACTCATTTACTATCACCACAAAAAAATTGAGATACCTAGCAATAAACTTAACCTAAGAAGTAAAGGACCCCTTCACAGAAAACTACAGGTTATTGTAAAAAAAATGGAAAAAGATACAAAAAACTGGAAGCATATACCATGTTCATGGTTTAAAAGAATTAACATCATTAAAATGTCCATACTACTCAAAGCAATCTATAGATTCAATGCAATCTCTAACAAAATACCAACAATATACTTCATAGAACTAGAACAAATACTCCAAAAGTTTACATGAAACCAAAAAAGACCCTGAATAGCCACAACAATCTTGAAAAAGAAGAACAAAGTAAGAGGGATCACAATACTGGAGATCAGGTTATACTACAAAGCCATTTTAATCAAAACAGCTTGGTACTGGCACAAGAACAAGCATATAGATCAATGGAACAGAACAGAGAACACAGAAATTGACCCAAAACATTATGCTCAATTAATATTTGACAAAGGTGGCAAGAGCATACAGCAGAGTCAAGACAGCTTCTTTAATAAATGGTGTTGGGAAAATTGGACAGCTACATGCAAAGAAATGAAGTAAGACTACCAACTTACACCATACACAAGAATAAACTCAAAATGGATAAAAGACTTAAATGTGACTCATGAATTCATAACAATTCTAGGAGAAAATGTAGGCAACAAAATTTCAGACATCACAAGCAATAGAATTTTCACTGACACAACACCTAAGGCAAGAAAAACAAAGAAAAAAACGAACACATGAGACTACATCAAACTAAAAAGCTTCTGTACAGCAAAAGAAACAAACATCAAGATGTAAAGGGAACCCACTGTATGGGAGAGCATAATTGCCAATGATACATCAGAGAAGGGGTTAATTTCCAAAATATATGGAGTACTCATATAGCTCAACAACAGGAAGACAAAGAACCCAAGTAAAAAATGGGCAGAGGATGTAAAGAGAGACCTCTCCAAACAGGACATACAAATGGCCAAGAGACTTATGAAGAAATGTACAATATCAGTAATCATCAGAGAGATGCAAATTAAAAGAACAATGAGGTATCACCTCACACCTGTCAGAATGGCCGCCATCAACAAATCATCAAACAAGTGCTGGTGAGGGTGTAGAGAAATGGGGATGCTAGTACCCTGCTGGTGGGAATGCAGACTGGTGCAGCCACTATGGAAAACACATTGATGTTATGTCAAAAAATTAGAAAATAAACTGTCATTTGACCCAGTGATCTCATTTCTAGAAACATATCCTAAGAAGCCTGAAACACCAGTCAGAAAGAATATATGTATCCCTATGTTCCTAGCAGCATTATTTACAATTGCTAAGATCTGGAAACAGCCCAAGTGTCCATCAATAGATAAGTACATAAAAAAGTTGTGGTACATATACACAATGGAACACTATGCAACTGTAAGAAAGAAAGCTCTCTTAACCTTTGAGATAACATGGAGGGATCTGGAGAGTATTTATCCTAAGTGAAACAAGCCAAGCAGAGAAAGATAAATATCACATGATCTCACTTATTTGTGGAATATAATGAATAACAAACGGATGAACTAAATAGACCCAGAGACATAGAAGTAGGATACAGATTAACAAACCTCAGAAGAGGGGGTGGGGGAGAGGGAAGAGATAAATGACAGAACTTATATACATGTATGCATAACCAATGGACATAGACAACAAAGCTGGGGATGGGGAAGGGTGGGGGGATGGGGAGTAGTGTGTCAATGGGAGAGAAAGGAGAAACATCTGTAACAAAAATAAATTAAAGAAAATAATTTTTTTAAAAAGGAAAGATGTTTATGAGGAGGGAGATGGTTGCTTAGGTAGCCCAGTCTCAGAGAAACAACTTGAGATGGTTGATAAAGGAGGTGGCCATGGACTCAGAAGCTTGAAAGACAGAGTCTAAGTTAATTTTCTATTAAAGGATCGAATGCTATTTGTCATAAGCATATTTTTAAACATCACATTTCTGAAATTTTGACTTTTCAACTCTGTTGATTCGAAAGTTACTATGCCTATATTTTCTATCTAAAGAAATTCAGAAATATGTAAATATTTGAGGAATAAGGGTCCTTTTTTACAGAATATACAAGATGCAAATTTCCAGCATATGTCAAAGCTTTATAACGTAGACATTTTTTAAAGTTATTTTCACATAATTTTATTTATTTATTTATTTATATTTATTTTTGTTACAGATGGTTCTCCTTTTTTCTCCATTGACAGCGTCTTCCTGATCCTCCCTCTCCCCAGCATATTTGTCTATGCCCATTGGTTATGCATACATGCATATAAGTTCTGTGGTCTAATTCTTTCCTCTCTCCACCCTCTCTTCTGAGGTTAGTCAGTCTCTACCTCACATCCACTTCTCTGGGTCCATTCTGTTCATCAGTTTGTTTTGTTCATTATATTCCACAAATAAGTGACATCATGTAATATTTGTCTTTCTCTGATTAGCTTGTTTCACTTAGGATAATACTCTCCAGGTTCCTCCATGTCATCTTAAAGGATAAGAGATCTTTCTTTCTTACAGTTGTATAGTATTCCACCGTGTATATATACCACAGCTTTTTTATGTACTCATCTATTGATGGACACTTGGGCTGTTTGCACATCACACCAAATATAAATAGTGCTTATATGAACATAAGGGCACATGTATTTTTTGTTGTTTGGTGTTTGTCTGATTGGTTTTTCAGGCTTCTTAGGATATATTCCTAGGAATGGAATCACTGGATCAAATGGCAGTTCAATTTTTAACTTTTTGAGGAAACACCATATTGTTTTCTACAGTGACTACACCAGTCTGCATTCCCACCAGCAGTGCACTAGAGTCCCCTTCTCTACACACCCTCGCCAGCACTTGTTGTTTGATGATTTATTGATGGCAGCCATTCTGGCAGGTATGAGGTGATATCTCATAGTTTGTTTAATTTGCATCTCTCTGATGATTAGTGATGTGATGTTGAGAATTTTTTCATATGTTTTTGGCCATTTTTATGTCCTATTTGGAGAGGTAGAGGTCCTCTGCCCACTTTTTACTTGGGTTCTTTGTCTTCCTGTTGTTTAGTTGTATGAGTACTTTATATATTTTGGAGATTAACCCCTTATTTAATGTATCATTGGCAATTATGCTCTCCTGTATTGTGGGTTCCCTTTCCATTTTAATGCTTGTTACTTTTGCTGTGCAGAAGCTTTTTAATTTGATATAGTCCCATGTGTTCATTTTTGTTTGTTTGTTTCTTTTGCCTTAGGCATTGTATCAGTGAAAATTCTGCTGCTTGTGATGTCTGAAATTTTGTTGCTTATATTTTCTTCTAGGATTATTATGAATTCATGAGTCACATTTAAGTCTTTTATCTATTTTGAGTTTATTCTTGTGTATGGTCTAAGTTGGTGGTTTAACTTCATTTTTTTCCATGTAGCTGTCCAATGTTCCCAACACTATTTATTAAAGAGGCTGTCTTTACTCCACTGCATGCTCTTGCCAACTTTGTCAAATATTAATTGAGCATAATGTTTTGGGTCAATTCTGTGTTCTCTCTTTTGTTTCATTGACTTATATGCCTGTTCTTGTGCCAGTACCAAGCTGTTTTGATTAAAATCGCTTTGTAGTATAACCTGATCTCCAGAATTGTGATCCTTCTTACTTTGTTCTTCTTTTTCAAGATTGCTGTGGCTATTCTGGGTATTATTTGATTCCATATAAATTTTGGAGTATTTGATCTAGTTCCATGAAATATGATATTGATATGTTAACGGGGATTGCATTAAATCTATAGATTGCTTTGGGTAAAACGGACATTTTAATGATGTTGATTTTTCCAATCCATGAACAAGGCATATGCTTCCACTTTTTTATATCTTCCTCAATTTTATTCTTCAATGACCTGTAGTTTTCTGTGTAAAGATGTCCTTTATTTCTTTAATTAAATTTATTCCTAGGTATCTTAGTTTTTGTTGTTGTTGTTGTTGTTGTTTTTGCTGCAGTGGTAAATGGAATTGTTTTTTTAGTTTCTCTTTCTGTGAGTTCACTGTTGGTTAGAAGAATGCAGTCGATTTCATGACATTATTTTTGTATCTTGCTACTTTGCCAATTTCATTTATTAGCTCTAGTTGGTTTTCGATGGAGTCTTTAGGGTTTTTTATGTACAATGTCATGTCATCTGCAGATAATGACAGTTTCACTTCCTCCTTTCCATTTGTATCCCTTCTTTTTTCTTCTTGTCTGCTATGGCTAAGACTTCCATTATTGTGTTAAATAAGAGTGGTGAAAGTGGGCATCCCTGTCTTGTTTCTGTTCTTAAGGGCAATGCTTTTAGTTTTTGCCCATTGACTATAATGTTGGCTGTGGGTTTGCCATATATGGCCTTTGTTATTTCGAAATATGATCCCTTTATTTCCATATTTCTGAGCATTTTTATCAGAAATGGGTGCTGGATTTTGTCAAATGCTTTTCCAGCATCTATTGATATGATCATATGGTTTTTATCTTTGTGGCATATCACATTTATTGATTTGTGAATAATGTACCATCATTGCATCCCTGGGATGAATTCCACTTGGTCATGGGAAATAATTTTTTGATGTATTGCTGGATCCAATTTGCTAATTTTTTGATAAGGATTTTGCCATTGATGTTTATCAGAGATATTCGCATGTACTTTTCTTTTTTGTAGTGTCTTTATCTGGTTTTGGAATTAGAATTATGCAGGCCTCATAAAACAAGTTTGGAAGTCTTTCTTCTTGAATATTTTGGAATAGTTTGAGGAGAATGGGTGTTAGATCTTCTTTGAATGTTCAGTAAATCTCCCCCATGAAGCTGTCCAGGCGTGGACTTTTGTATGCTTGTAGTTTCTTGATTACACATTCAATTTCCTTAATTGTTATTTATCTTCTTGATCCAGTTTTGGGAGATTGTGTGTTTCTAGAAATTTGTACATTTTGCTTAGATTGTCCAATTTGTGGCATATAATTATTCATAGTATTTGTTGATGATCCTTTGTATTTCTGTGATGTCAGTTGTTACTTCTCTTTTGTTTCTCATTTTGTTAAATTGGGTCCTCCCTTTTTGTTTCTTGGTGAATCTGGCAAAGGGTCCATCAATCTTGTTTATCTTTTCAGAGAACCAGGTATTTGTTTCAGTGATCTCTGAATTTTTTTTTTTTTTTTTTTTTTTTTAGTTTCTACATTGTTTATTTCTGCTCTGACCTTAACTATCTTTTTTCTTCTACTTGCTCAGGGCTTTTCTTTTTGTTTGCTTTCTAGTTTTTCAAGTTGTGAGGTTAGATAGTCAATTAAATTTTTTTCTTATTTCTCGAGGTAGGCTTGTAGTGCTATAAATTTCCCTCTCAGGACTGCTTTCACTGCCTCCCATAGATGTTTTGTCGTTGTTTGTGTTCATTTTCATTGGTTTCCAGGACGTTATTAATTTCGTCCTTGATCTCCTTGATAATCCATTCACTTTTTAATAACATGCTATTTAGCCTCCATGTGTTCAAATGTTTTAGCATGTTCTTGTTGCAGTTGATTTCTAGTTTCATGCCATTGTGATCTGAGAAGATGCTTGTTATGAGGTCAATGTTCTTGAACTTGTAGGACTTAGGTTGTGTCCTAACATGTGGTCTATCTTTGAGAATGTCCCATGTGCACTTGAGAAGAATGTGAATTCTGTAGTTTTGAGGTGTAATTCTCTGTAGATATCTATGAAATTCATTTGATCTAGTACATCAATTAGAGATTCTTTTTTCTTGATAATTTTTTGTCTAGAAGATCTTTCCAGTGATGCCAGAGGGGTGCTGAAGTCCCCTGATATGATTGTATTGCTATCGATTTCTCCTTTGAAGTCTTACAGAAGTTTTTAAATGTATTTTGGTGCTCTTGTTTTGGATGCATATATGTTTACCAAGGTTATATTCTTCTGTTGGATAGATCCTTTTAATATTATGTAGTGGCCTTCTTTGTCTCTAGTTATGGCCTTTATTATGAAGTCTATTTTATCAGATATGAGTATTGCTACCCCAGATCTTTTTTTCTTTCTGTTTGCTTGGAAGATTTTTTTCCATTTCTTCACTTTTAACTTATCTGAGTCTTTGATTGTGACGTGGGTCTCATGTAAACAATACATATATGAGTCATGCTTTCTTATCCATTCAGCTACTCTGTGTCTTTTGATCAGAGTTTTCAATCCATTTACATTTAAGGTGATTATTGATATGTACTTATTTATTACCATTTTTGTTTATTATGGTTCTCTCTCTTTTTTTCCCCCCCAATTCTTCTAATTACAGCAGTCCTTTTAACATTTCTTGCAGTGCTGGTTTGGTGCTAATATATTCCCTTAGCATTTTTTTTTTTTTGGTCTGAGAAGCTCTTCATTTGACTTATTTCGAATGATAGCCTTGCTGGATAGCATCATCTTGAATTCAGACCCTGGTTTTTCATGACATTGATTACTTCCTGCCATTCCATTCTTGCCTGTAGTGTTTCTGTTGAGAAGTCAGCTGATAGCCTTATGGGGGTTCCTTTGTATGTAACCTTTTGCTTATCTCTTGCTGCCATTAGGATTCTCTGTTTGTCTTTAATTTTTGGCATTTAAATTATTATGTGTCTTTGTGTGCATCTGTTTGGGTTCTTTTTACTTGGGGCTCTCTGTGCTTCTTGAACTTGAATGCCTTTTTTTTTTTTTTCTTTTTCACCAAGCTAGGGAAGTTTTCTGTCACTCTTTCTTTAAATATATTTCCTTGCTCATTTTCTTCTTCTGGCACACCTATGATGTGTATGTTGTTATGCTTCATATTGTCCCATGTCTCTTAAGCTATCTTTCTGTTTTTTAATTGATTGTTTTTCTTTTTTCTATTTGGTTCTCTGATTGAGTGATTTTTTTCTACCCTGATCCGGTCTTCTAACTCACTGATCCAGTCCTTGGCATCGTCTACTCCGCTGGTTATTTTTCCAGTGTCTTCTTTATTTCTTCTATGTCATCCTTCCTTTCCAATTGGTTGGTTTTCAATGTTTTTATATCTTTTCTTATGCTATTGAACTATTTACTTATGCTATTGAGCTTCCTCATGATTATTGTTCTGAACTCTTTCTCCAATTTCTTGCCTAATTTTATGTCATTTGTTTTTTCTCCTGTAGAATTATCTTGCTCTTCATTTGGGACTTGTTTCTTTGTTTCATCATTTTGGCTGTCTCAGTGGGTTTTGCAGCCTGCCAAATTTTGCTGTCGGTGTGGGTGTTCCGCTGGTTGTGGCTCTCTCTACTGGGCTTGGATGAGTTTGGGACAACACACATTAAACACCACTGTCAAGTCTTACTTTTCTGTGTAGCTAAGAAAAGGGCCAGTTTTCCTCTAGCTATTTGCCTGGAGGCTATTAGTGTCAGTTTCTTGATGAGCCTCAGGTGGTTTTTGCTAGGTTATTCAATTGAGATGTTAATGAACCCCAATTTGTGTTTCTTTAGCCTGGCCTGTGAGAATTCCTGTGGGAGGGTCCCTTGCTTCCCCCCAGAGCTCTAGGAAGAGGCTCTTTGAATAAGATGGCTACTGTGAAGGAGTGATTTAGTACTGAACCCTTGGCATTCCCCCAACTCCCCACCCCACAGAGCTGGGATTTCTGGACTTTCTCCACTCAGTTCCAGTCCAGTCTTCCCTCCCTTTGCCAGAGTCCATGGTGAGTGGCTATAGCTGATTTGCCAGTGAGGCCCTTACTAGTTCATTAAATTGAGATGTAAAGGAGCCTTAATTTGCATTTCTTTGGTCTGGCCTGGTGGTGTTGAATTCCTGCAGGAGGGGCCGTTGCATAACATGAGTCCTGTCCTGTGAGGGAGTGAGTCAGTACAGAACTCCCTGCATCCACCCCTCTAGAGCCAGGAACCTTATTTTCACTCAGTTTAAGTCCAGTCCACCCTCCTTCTGTCTGAGCCCAAAGTGAGTGGCTGTAGCTGTTTTTGTCCTTTTAAACAAACAAACAAACAAACAAACAAACAAACAAACAAACAAACTCTCTGCTTTCTCAGTGGGAAGTACACACCACTAATACAGCTCTCCATTGCTCTAGGGATTCCCAGCCTGTGCCCCACATGCCTCTGCAATTCCTACCCTGGGTGTAGTGGTTCTGTCCAGCTGCGCTTCAGTTGGCTTTTCCTGATGATTTGTCTTTAAAACAGCTCTCTGCTGCTACACGGACTCCCCACTTTTACATAATTTTACTTTATTTCATTTTACTTCTATGTCTCTGGGTCTATTTTGTTCATTAGCTTGTTTTGTTCATTATATTCCACAAATAATTGAGATCATGTGATAATTGTCTTTTTCTGATTGGCTTGTTTCACTTAGGATAATACTCTCCAGGTCCCTCCATGTCATCTCAAAGGATAAAAAATGTATCTTTTTATAGCTGCATAGTATTCCATTGTGTATATGGAACACAGCTTTTTTACCCACTCATCTATTGATGAATGGGCTGTTTCCAGATCTTAGCAATTGCAAATAGTGCTGCTATGAACATAGGGATACATACTTTCCTTCTGATTGTTATTTTATGCTTCTTATATATTCCTAGAAGTGGGATCACTGGATCAAATGACAATTCAATTTTTAATTTTTTGAGGAAACACCATAGTATTTTTCATAGTGGCTGCACCAGTCTGCATTCCCACCAGCAGTACATGAGACTACCCTTCTCTATACACCCTCGCCAGCACTTGTTGTTTGATGATTTGTTGATGGCGGCCAATCTGGCAGGTGTGAGGTCATACCACATAGTTGTTTTACTTTGCATTTCTCTGATGATTAGTGATGTGATATTGAGCACTTTTTTTATATGTCTCTTGGCCATTTTTATGTCCTGTTTGGAGATGTGTCTATCTAGGTCCTCTGTCCATTTCTTAATTGGGTTGTTCTCTTCCTTTTGATGAGTTGTATGAGCACTCTATATATTTTAAAAATTAACCCCTTATCTGATGTATCGTTGGCAATTATGGTCTACCGTATAGTGGGTTCCCTTTCCATTTTGATGCTTATTTCTTTGGCTGTGCAGAAGCTTTTAGGTTTGATGTAGTCCCATGTATTACTTTTTCCCTTTGTTTCTATTGCCTTAGGCATTGTATCAGAGAAAATTCTGCAGTGTGTGATGTCTGAAATTTTGTTGCCTACAATTTCTTCTACAATTTTTATGGATTTATGAGTCACATTTAAGTCTTTTATCCATTTTGAGTTTATTCTTGTGTATGGTGTAAGTTGGTGGTCTACCTTTATTATTGCAGGTAGCTATCCAATTTTCCAACACCATTTATTGAAAAGACTGTTTTTGATCAAGAAAAAGGGTGGCGGAGTAAATGGAAGCTACACAGACCATCTCCCAGGACCACACAGGATTTACAATGAAAATAAAGATAAATCGTCAGGAAGGGGCAACCGAAAGGCAGCCTAGAGGACCACATAACCAGGGACACTGACTCAATCCTGGTAGGTTTGTAAGGATGCGAGAGGGGGCCGGGAGCCCATGGTCCACAGCTGCCTGGGCTGGGACCAGTGGACTCGGCTGGGAACAGGGGACTCGGATGGAAGCTGCTGCCGCCTCAGCTGCATCCATCGACGGCTGCTGAGTCCTGCGAACTCGGCTGGGTGCTACGCACTACCTCGGCTGCCCTTGGCTGGGAGAAGCACCCTCGGGTTAAAAGTCCCAGGTGGCTCCATGATGCAGAGTCTAGACAGAGGCTAAATTGGCAGCAGCCACTCACCTTGGGCTCCAGAAGAGGGAGGGCAGATTGGACTGGAACTGTGTGGGGACACTCAGGATTTGGAGGGTGCTCAAAGCTTTTGCTGAGTGCAGCCACGCAGGACTGTGGTCATCTTACTCCTTCCCAGGGCCCTGAGGAGAGGCGGCAGCCCCTCCCTCAGAGATTCAACCCCACCTGGTGGCCATCGAAATGCTAATTGAGGCCCATTAACAACCAGCATCTGCCCTACCCTCAGGAAATCCTCTTTCAATGAGCACCTGAGTTTTTCAGGCAACTCAGAAACCAAGGTTTCTCAGGTGACCTCTACTAATAGGTAGAGGATAAAAAAAAAGGTAGAGGATAACTACCATTCCCTGGGCTAGCAACTCTAACCAGGAAAGTTAAGACTTGATAGTGGTGTTTAAAGTGGGTCTCTCTGCCTCATCCAAACCTAGGAGAGGGAGCCACAAACAGCAGAACACCAACACCCACAGGGAAAATTTGGCAGACTCCAATGCCCACCGTGATAGCCAAAATGGTGAAAAATAGAAACAAAAGTCAAATAAAAGAACAAGAGACCTCTACTGAAGATGAGATAAACGAGGTGCAGTTAAGCAAGTTAATAGAACTAGAATTAAGAGCCATGATCTTGAGGAAGCTCAACAGCATGTGTAAGGACATGGAGATGCTGAAAATAAGCCAATTGGAAATTAAAAACCACCAATAAGAGATAAAAAATGACATATCAGAAATGAAAAACACATTGGAAGGTCTAAAAAGCAGAATAGAGGAAGCTGAGGACCAGATCAGTGAATTAGAAGACAGGGTAGAAAAATCAATCAATCAGAAAACCAACAGGAATAAACAATTAAAATAGAGGAAGTCAGCTTAAGAGAACTGTGGGACAACTGGAAACATAATAATATTCGCATCATAGGAGTTCCCAAAGAAGAAGAGAATGAGCAAGGGTTAGAGAATATATTCAAAGAAATAGTGACAGAAAACTTTTCTAATTTGGTGAAGGAAGAAGGCATTCAAGTTCAAGAAGCACAGAGAGTCCCAAGTAAGAAGAACCAAACAGGCCCACACCAAGACACATAGTAATCAAACTGCCAAAAATTAAAGACAAAGAGAGAATCCTAAAAGCAGCAAGAGATAAGCAACAGGTTACCTACAAAGGAAACCCCATAAGACTCTCATCTGTCTTCTCAACAGAAACACTACAGGCCAGAAGGAAATGGCATGAAGTAATCAAGGTCATGAAAAACAAGGATCTGAATCCAAGACTACTCTACCCAGCAAGGCTATCATTCAAAACAGAAGGTCAAATAAAGAGCTTCCCTCAAAAAAAGGCTAAGGGAATACATTAGCACCTAACCAGCACTGCAAGAAATATTAAAAGGACTGCTGTAATTAGAAGGAGAAATGGGATGAAAAATAGAACCACACTAAACAAAAATGGCAAAAACTAAGTACATATCAATAATCACCTTAAATGTAAATGGACTGAATGTCCCATAAAAAGACACAGAGTAGCTGATTGGATAAGAAAGCATGACTCATCTATATGTTGTTTACAAGAGACCCACCTCACAACAAAAGACTCACATTGATTGAAAGTGAAGGGATGGAAAAAAATCTTCCAAGCAAATGGAAAGGGGAAAAAAAGCTGGGATAACAATACTCATATCTGATAAAATAGATTTCAAAATGAAGGCCATAACTAGAGACAAAGAAGGCCACTACATAATATTGAAAGGATCTATCCAACAGGAAGATATAACCTTGGTAAACATATATGCACCCAATATAGGAGCACCAAAATATATTAAAAATCTCCTAGGAGGACTTCAAAGGAGAAATTGATAGCAATACAATCATAGCAGGGGACTTCAACACCCTGCTGACATCACTGGAGAGATCCTCTAGACAAAAAATTAGCAAGGAAACAGAGACTCTAAATGAATCACTAGACCAAATGGATTTAATAAATATGTACAGAGAATTACACCCCAAAACTAGAGAATTCACATTCTTCTCAAGTGCACATGGGACATTCTCAAATATAGACCACATGTTAAGTCACAAACTAAGTCTCTACAAGTTCAAGAAGACTGAAATTATATCAAACATCTTCTCAGATCACAATGGCATGAAACTAGAAATCAATCGCAACAAGAACATATAAAGACATTTGAACACATGGAAGCTAAATAGCATGATATTAAACAATGAATGAGTCACTGAGGAGATCAAGGAAGAAATCAAAAACTTCCTGGAAACCACTGAAAATGAACACACAACAACACAAAATCTATGGGATGCAGCGATAGCAGTTCTGAGAGGGAGGTTCGTAGCACTATAGGCCTACCTCAAAAAATGAGAAAAATCTCTAATAGACTATCTAACCTCACAACTTAAAGAACTAGAGAGCAAACAAAATAAAACCCCAGAGCAAGTAGAAGGAAGGAAATAGTAAAGATCAGAGCAGACATAAATGACATAGATCCAAGAAAGATAAACAAGATTGATGGACCCTTAGCTAGACTCACCAAGAAACAAAGAGAGAGAACTCAAATACAAAATAGCAGAAATGAAACTATAGAAGTAACAACTGACACCATAGAAATAGAAAAAATCGTTAACAACTACTATGAACAATTATATGGCAACAAAGTCGACAATCTAAGCGAAATGGACAAATTTCTAGAAAAACATAGTCTCCCAAAACTGGACCAGGAAGAGATAGAAAACTTGAAGAGACCAGTAACAACAGAAGAAATTGAAGATGTAATCAAGACTCTCCCAGCAAACAAAAGCCCAGGCCCGGATGGCGGAGTTTTACCGATCATTCAAAGAACTAATACCCATTCTCCTCAAAGTATTTCAAAAAATTCAAGAAGAAAAAAGACTTCCAAATTCATTTTATGAAGCCAGCATAATTCTAAATTCAAAAGCAGAAAAAGACACAACAAAGAAAGGAAACAACAGGCCAATATCCCTGATGAACATAGATGCCCAAATCCTGAACAAAATACTAGCAAATCGCATCCAGCAATACACCAAAAAAATTATCCACCATGACCAAGTGGGATTCATCCCAGGGATGCAAGGCTGGTACAATATTCACAAATCAATAAATGTGATACACCACATAAATAAAATGAAGAATAAAAACCACATGATCATATCAATAGATGCTGAAAAAGCCTTCGATAAAATCCAGCATCCATTTCTAATAAAAACGCTCAGCAATGTGTGAATAGAGGGATCATATCTCGACATAATAAAGACCATATATAAAAGACCTACAGCCAACATCATACTCAATGGGCAAAAATTAAAAGCATTTTTCTTAAGAACAGGAACAAGGCAAGGATGCCCACTTTTGCCACTCTTATTTAACATGGTACTGGAAGTCTTAGCCACAGCAATCAGACAGGAAGAAAAATAAAAGGGATCCAAATTGGAAAGGAGGAAGTGAAACTGTCATTATTCGCAGATGACATGGTACTATACTTAGAAAACCCCAAAGATTGCATCAAAAATTTACTAGACTTAATAAATGAACTTGGCAAAGTAGCAGGATACACAATTAACATCAAGAAATCGATGGTATTGTTATACACCAATGATGAACTCACAGAAAGAGAAACTAAGAAAACAATCCCATTTACCATTGTGGCATAAAAATTAAGATACCTAGGAATAAACTTAACCAAAGAAATAAAGGACATATTCGCAGAAAACTACAGGTCATTAAAAAAAGAAATAGAGGAAGATATAAAAAAGTGGAAGCACATACCTTGTTCATGGACTGGGAGAATTACCATCATTAAAATGTCCATATTACCCAAAGCAATCTATAGATTCAATGCAATCCCCATCAAAATACCAAAGGCATACTTCACAGAATTAGAACAAGTACTGCAAAAGTTCATATGGAACCTAAAAAGACCTTGAATAGCCACAGCAATCTTGAAAAGGAAGAACAAAGTTGGAGGGATCACATTACCAGATTTCAGGTTATATTACAAAGCCAATGTAATCAAAACAACTTGGTACTGGCACAAGAACAGGCATATTGACCAGTGGAACAGAACAGAGAACCCAGAAATGGACCCAAGGCAATATGCTCAATTAATATTTGACAAAGGTGGCAAGAGTATACAGTGCAGTAAGGACAGCCTCTTTAATAAATGGTGCTGCGAAAATTGGACAGCTACATGCAGAAAAATAAAACTAGACCATCAACTTACACTGTACACAAGAATAAACTGAAAATGGATAAAAGACTTAAATGTGACTCATGAATCCATAAAAATCCTGGAAGAAAATGTAGGCAACAAAATTTCAGACATCACATGCAGGAGAATTTTCACTGATACATCACCTAAGGCAATAGAAACAAAGGAGAAAATGAACACATGCGGCTACATCAAAGTCAAAAGCTTCTGCACAGCGAAAGATACAATCATCAAAACAGAAAGGCTAGATCAATTTTTAATTTTTTTTTTGACCCAGTGATCCTACTTCTAGGAATATACCCTAAGAAGCATAAAACACCAATAAGAAATAATATATGTACCCCCATCTTTGTAGCAGCACTATTTACAATCGCTCAGATCTGGAAACAGCCCAAGTGCCCATCAGTAGACGAATGGATCAAAAAGCTGTGGTACATATACACAATGGAGTACTACGCAGCGGTAAGAAAGAGAGATCTCTTATCCTTTGAGACTACATGGAGGGACCTGGAAAGTATCATCCTAAGTGAAACAAGCCAAACAGAGAAAGACAAATTTCATATGATCTCACTTATTTGTGGAATATAATGAACATAACAGTTTGAGGAATGGGGTAGTCCCAGAGACGCGGAAGCGGGGTACAGACTGACAATCCCCTAAGGAGTGGGGAGGTAGGGGAGGGATGAACCACAGAACTTATACGCATGTATGCATGAACAGTGGACATGGACAACAATCTGGGGAAGGGGCAGGGAGGGGAAGGAGAGGGGGGAATCAGTGGGGGAAAAAAGGAGAATCATCTGTAACAAAAATTAATCAATCAATCAATCAATCAATAAATAAATAAAATAAAAATAAACAAACAAACAACAACAACAAAATAACAGAAAGGCTACCCACTGTATGGGAGAGCATCATTGCCAATGCTATATCAGATAAGGGGTTAATTTCTAATATATATAGAGTGCTCATACAGCTCCACAAAAGGAAGACAAAGAACCCAATTAAAAAATGGGCAGAGGAACTAAATAGACACCTCTCTAAACAGGACATACAAATGGCTAAGAAACACATGAAGAAGTGCTCATCATCACTAATCATCAGAGAGATGCAAATTAAAACAACAATGAGGTATCACCTCGCACCTGTCAGAACGGCCGTCATCAACAAATCATCAAACAACAAGTGTTGGCGAGGGTGTGGAGAAAAGGGGACTCTAGTTCACTGCTGGTGGGAATGCAGACTGCTGCAGCCACTATGGAAAACAATATGGTGCTACCTCAAAAAATTAAAAATTGAACTTCCATTTGACCCAGTATTCCCACTTCTATAAATATACCTAAGAAGCCTGAAACACCAATCAGAAAGAATATATATACCCCCATGTTTGTAGCAGCACTATATACAATATCTAAGATTTGGAAACAGCCCAAGTGTCCATCAGTAGATGAATGGATAAAAAAGTAGTGGTACATATATACAATAGAGTAGCTTCAGCTGTAAGAAAGAAAGATCTCTTATCCTTTGAGACTACATGGAGGGATCTGGAAAGTAACATCCTACGTGAAACAAGCCAAACAGAGAAAGACAAGTGTCTTTTGATCTCACTTATTTGTGGTATATAATGAACATAACAGTCTGAGGAATGGGGTAGTCCCAGAGACGTGGAAGTGGGGTAAAGACTGACAATCCCCAGAAGAGGGGGTGTTATGGGAGAGACAAACCACAGAACTTTTATGCATGTCTGCATGAACAGTGGACATAAACAACAAACTGGGGACAGGCCAGGGAGGGAGGGGGAGGGGGGAATCAGTGGGGGAAAAAGGAGAAACATCTCCTTTTAAAAATTAATTAATAAAAAATAAATAAATTTAAAAAATAATTTACATTAAAAATAATAAAAATCACAAAAAAAAAAGAAAGAAAAGGCTGTTTTTACTTCACTCTATGCTCTTGCCAACTTTGTCAAATATTAATTGAGCATAATGACTTGGATTAATTTCTGGCTTCTTTGTTTTGTTCTATTGATCTATGTGCCTGTTCTTGTGCCAGTACCAGGCTTTTTTTTATTACAAAGGCTTTGTATTATAACCTGATGTCCAGTATTGTGATCCTTTCTACTTTGTTCTTCTTTTTCAAGATTGCTGTGGTTATTCAGGGTCCTTTTTGGTTCTATATGAACTTTTGAAATATTTGTTCTAGTTCTATGAAATATGTCATTGATATTTTGATGGGGATTGCATTGAATCTATAGATTGCTTTGGGTAGTATGAACATTTTAATGATGTTAATTCTTTTAAACCATGAACATGGTATATGCTTCCACTTTTTTATATCTTCCTTTATTTATTTTTCAATGACCTGTAGTTTTCTGCAAAGAGTTCCTTTACTTCTTTGCTTAAGTTTATTCCTAGGTATCTTAATATTTTTGCTGCAATGGTAAATGGGATTGTGTTTTTGGTTTCTCTTTCTGTGAGTTTTTTGTTGGTGTATAAGAATGCCATCAATTTGTTGACATTAATTTTGTATCCTGCCACTTTCCTAAATTCATTTATTAAATCTAATAGATTTTTTATGGAGTCTTTGAAGTTTTCTATGTACAGTATTATGTTATCTGCACATAATCACAGTATTACTTCCTCCTTTTCAATTTGGATCTCTTTTATTTTTTCTTCATGTCTAATTGCTTTGGCTAAGACTTCCAGTACACTTTTACATAATTCAAAAAAAATTAAATGTTGTCCTCACTAGGTAACTCAGTTTAGAACATTGCCCAGATATACTAAGTTTTCGGGTTTAATGCCTGGTCAGGGCACATATAAGAATCAACCAATAAACTCTGGTTGGTGTGGCTCAGTTGGTTGAGCATCATCTTGTGCACCAAAAGGTTGTCAGTTCGATTCTGCTCAGAGTATGTTCCTGTGTTCCAGGCTTGATCCCCAGGATGCATGAGGGAGCCCATCAATATTTTGCTATTACATAGATGTTTCTCTCTCTTTCTCTCTCTTCTTCTCTCTGTCTAAAAATCAATAAAATATCTTTAAAAAATAATCAAGCAATGAATGCATAAAAGAGTGGAACAACACATTGTTGTTTCTCTCTTTAAAATTAATTTAAAAACACATATACAAAAGCTTTAAAAAATTAAGTGTTAACATGTAGAATAGTATAGTATGTTGATGAATTTTTCAATTCAAAGGTCATATGTTAAAATAAAATCTACTGCATTAAAACACTGATTTTCCATTCCTTTCATGGATTATGCTGATGATCTTCTGCTGAAGAGAACATGAAATCGCTGTACATGAAGAACCAAAGAAGTCTTTTGAAAATGATCTGTAGAAAACCCTTATTTTCTTTTAAAATAATATTTTCTATTTTCAAAGTTAACTCTATTTTGAAAATTATAGGAGTGATTGTAGATTATTATGGATCCTGTAGCCATGTGTTTGTTCTAGCATAGCAATCATAGGTTGTTATATATAGAACATAGGGTGTGGCAAAAGTAGGTTTATAGTTGTGAGTACATGAAACACAGTTTATTCTTGTATTATTAATTATTGGTTATTGTATTGTTTTTCATACAAATAACTATAAATCAACTTTTATCTCACTGTATATAATAGTAGAATTATATTATGGGATTTTCTTCTATTTTATAACGGCTTATAACAGAATAATTAAGAAGGTGTGAAAAGAAGGAGAAATAGAAATGATTGATGAAAGAAAAGAAGACAAAAGCACAAATCAAAAGCATAAATGAGAATAGTTGAGAAAAATGACAAAAGCAAACTATTACCCAAAAGAAATTTAACTGTATCTTAATTACTTCATTTGAAGCATATAATGATGTTAACATAAAATTGAAATTACTTGGTTTCTGAATACTCCAAATCCAGACATATCTTCAGAGTGCTCTAAAATATTGCTATTTGATATTCACTATTATTTCATAGTTAAATATGACTTCATTATTAATGATTGCTAAAAATGTGGTAACATTTAAAGTATTGACATTTACATAAATATAACATTTTACAAGTGCTAGAGGTGCAGGGACAGAGAAAGTCACCATAGATTTAGTATTTTATCAGTAATTTCACAGCTTCCCATTTTTAGGTATCAAAGGAGCACAACACAAATATGATATCAGAACTATATTTAATTAGAAAATATGATACAAGCACAATAGCTCACAAACCTGTGCAGAGATCATCTCTGAGATTACATGGCACTACTTCACGGCTCTGTGTATGAGCCGACAGGTGGCCCTGACATACCTGAGTTGCCTGGATTTGAAACCATATTATTTCAGCTGGATAGACCCCCAAAGCTGCCCAGTGACCTAAACCATTCACTATGAAATATTTTCGATTCTAGCCACGTTTATTTCGTAGAAAATCCTTGAATCTTTGTTAATTTTAACTCTATTTAAAGTTTTCCACCCTCCTTTGTGGTCAACAATTTTAATTTGACTCTGTTTTTTTTAATTCTTAGTTATATATATATAGTCTGGTGCCTTTTCAAAGTTATAATATCCTCTGGTATGAAGCCCCACTGTCTGCTCTGTTAGTTCATTTTGGTGTGGATCTGCGAGCTTAGAAGGCAGTATAATGAGGCAGGTGTGATCTGTGGCTCAAGATAGGCAATTCAGTACCTGGGCAAAATCCAAGCAATGTGGCACCTCCTACACACTCTCTCTTCAAGGGAGCCTTTGGGCTCCATCCCCCTGGGAGACACGGAAGATTGCTCCCCTGCTCAGAGGAAAGGAGAAAGAATAAGAGACCAAACCAGTGAACTGGAGAGACCCCTGGGAAGTGGTGGCCTTGGGCTGGAAATGAAAGACAGGCTCTGCCTCTTGAAAGTGGTGGAGATTGCTTCAGGCACGTACCCAAGCACCTCCCCTTGAGAGCGATGCTTTATTTGAAGAATTCTGTATTTCTAGTTTTTCCTTCTGGTGTTTACCTGGTGGCTGAGCATGTTTTAGAATTTCCTCAAAGCATGGTCAGTTCAAGGACAGGCAGCATGGCATTATCTAGGAATTCATTAGAAATGCATGATCTACATTTTAACAAGATCGCTCATGTTAACGTTTGGGAGGCACTATGTAAGGGGACTAGGAGAGAAGAGCAAGCCATTAGTGGTCCTCAAAATGCGGTCGCTGTACCAGCATCATCAACAACTCAACACCATTTGGGAACATGTTAGAAATGCAAATCCTTAGCCCTACCTAGAACTTTGGAATCTGGAAGTCTGGGGTGGGGCCCAGTAACCGGTGCTCCCACAAGCCTCCCAGGTGGTGCGGGCAGTGTTTGATAACCTACCAACCAGGCAGATGCCAGTGAGCAGTCAAGGGGCAGGCAGGAGAGGAGAAGGCTGGCTGTCTTTTGCCGGCTGCAATTAATTAATGTTGTGACCTTGGGGAGGGACTTCCAACTGACTGGATCTAGTTTACTTAGCCTCAAAGAGAAAAGTCTTCAAAGTAAAAATTCTCACAGTGTGGTTTCTAGCGGTTGAGGTGATTTACTGAGGGTCCTGTCCACAGGTTAGCTATTTCAGAGATTACACATAATAGCGCACATAATAAAAGTAATAGGCAGATTATATTTTGCTTAAACACCTCTGATGGTTCCGAAATGGAAGGTCTGAGTGCTGCGTGCTCGCTCAGCATCGCCGCCTCTGCCTGCGGTCCGGGCCGAGCAAGGCTAACCCGTTCATCTCGGCTGACTTCCAGCTAACAGGGTGCAAGATCATTTTTCTAATGTGTTTTCACATCATTTACTTCTTACCATTTACATTTGTTAATTTCCCCTTTTTTGTTTGTTGCAATTATATTATATTATATTATAATCAAAATTTATAAAAATGGTCCAGTGGCTCATAAGTGGTTCATTGATGCATACAGTGCCAATATAATAACTACATAAATGCTCCTTCGGAATAATCATGTGGGTGTAATAAACAGGATTTATTGTGGGGCGAACACAAGATTTAACCTGATTAAATAGGACAGATGAGTCTTCAATATAAGGATTTTGCTCAGTCTGTAGGAGTGTGAATATGAACCAGAAAGATAACCTAAATGTTTTCTCTTAGTTTTCACCATGTTTGTCTGTTAAGAAACTTTGAAGATACGCCTTCATGTTTGTTGCTTTTCTCACTGCCAAGAGGGCGAACGTCATACTCTATCCAAGCAGCTGCAGACACAACACCAATGACATGTGCCATCTCAGTGGCAAGGAGGAAGGGCCCTTGGCCGATTCCTGCGTGACAGTGGCAGACAGCCCAGTACTATGCAGTGTGGGAGGCCCTGCACACACGTGTGCATGTGCTAAGCGGAATGAGACCACTCAAAGGCAAAATAGGACTCTCCTCTGTGAGCGCATAACTAGTGCATATTATGGAGGAGTGTGCCATAACTTCATTCTGCTTTCCAGCTGTCGTCCATGTCATATAAAAAGAGATTTGTCATTTAGCCAATACTTATTTTTCTTGCCACATGTACCTTGGAAAAGGCCCCGGAGTCAGCACTGATGGGGCAGCATTGTTTGAGAGGCAGACAGGGCTCTGCCCTGGGCAGGGTGCCCAGCTGCACCTGCTCACGCAGAGGAAGAACTGACATCAGTGAGGTGCCCCTCGATCTTGACTGGTTTGTGGCCACAGATCTGATGTCAACTGATTAAATCATGGCCATTGAGTGGATACATGCTCATTAGCAGAAGAAATGGCAATGAGTTCAAGGCTGTTTTCCACATTAAATCACTCTGGCTATCCATGGCAAAAACTGCTTTTGTGAATTTTTTTTTTGTTATGTTTATTGTACTACAATTTGCACACCATCCTGTAACTGCCACTGCAATCCTGACTTAGAACATCCCCCGCTCCTCGAATTTCCGTGCCCGGTGTTCAGGTCTGCGTTCTCACCCCCAGTGTCTGACAACCACTGATCTCTTCTCTGCCCCCAGTTTTGTTTTTCCAGAATGCCACATAGTATTCGCTCTGGAGGCCTGGCTTCTTCTCAGTCACATGTGGGTTTGGTGCTGAAGAATAAGATAAAACAGTATTTGAAAAAGGCATTAGGGTTTATTTTTATTTATTTCACATGGTATGCTCAAGAGTGGAATCTCAGTAGGATATTTATATATTTATATATAACACCAAAATGAATCACTTTGCAGTCTAAACACTAGGATTTGTCAAGAAAATCAAACTGTGAAACAGATGTCTTGATCAACAAGATTCTAAGAGACTAACTCTTTACCACAAATTAGTTCTTTTTTAACTTTTTTGAGAAAAAAATTTATAGTCTCTTTGGCCATTAAACACACACACACACACACACACACACACACACACACACACACGGACATGCTAGAACGAAGTGTGAGGAGGATTTTCCAGAGTGCCCAAACCAGAGTGCAGAAAGCATCCATTAGCTTTCACCTGTCAGGCTGCTCAATGTTACAGCTTTTGAATTCGACGTGCATTGGATGATATATTGTAAATGGTCTCCAGCGAGAATCCAAGAGTCTGGTACATAATTTCCTGGTCCATCCACGTTCAATGAGAATTTCAAACTGTTTAAGAAAAACTGACTTGCCACTATTTTTACCTTGAGTTTCATATTCATATTTTATTCATGGTGTATAAAACTCGCTTATCTGCTTATTTTTTTCTTAATTTATATTCATACTATCATGATTATTTTTATTATGCTGTGTGGCACTAACATTTTGTATAATCATCATGGCCCACTTTCTTTCAAAGAAACCAAGGATTTCTTTATAACGTGAGGCTGCTTCCCTTTCTCTAGGCACCTACATAAATGAAAACTCTCAGTTGAGATTTTCAGGAAAGCACTGGACTACGTGCTGGCCCATTGAGTTGCCTGAGAAACTGAATATGCAAATCATTTTTACACGCACATTTATGGGGGAAAGCACCTGCACGTCTGGGTTCCCAGCAGCCCCAGTTGATTAATATGCACGTGGCCCAGAACTGCCCATTCAGTGCTGGGCGTGAGCATTTTCAATGCGCTTGGCTCACTTTCGGGTGAATCCCTGGGCCTTCAGCACTGCAGTAAATGTGCCGGGTTAGATGCTCATTTTATATTAAATCAACTCCTACCCTAGAAAAGAAGCTCTTCTTTTGTATTCAATATGTGTTTTTTCATTACTTTAGGAAAAACAGTAAGTCCACTTAACAGCAAACACTGGGCTTTCAATGTAAAGTAAATCATCCGGTAAAGGAGAATATTTTACAGAGTGACTAAAAAAATAGAGGAGATGGTCCCTGCCAAGCAACAGCCGAAAGCCCAAATATAACTAAAAAATACAAGTCAGCTGGCCAGCTTGCCCCGCTGAATAATATATCCTTTTTTTGTGGAGTACTTATAAAATTCAAACTACATTATTTCACTTGGCATCTACAAAAACTTGGAGTTAGGTAGCCAGAAGTAGGTGTATTTTGAGGTGGAGGAATCAAGGTTCAGTATCACAGGGTCCCATTCAAGACCTTCCAAGCAGGTGGAAATGAAGGTCGGAGGAGAGGCGAACGCTGGCTGTGTCCTTTGTCAGCCCTGCACCAGGCCCGCCGCCCTGCGTGGGCACTGCTCACTCTCAGGTTTGCAGACCACTTATTTCATCCCCACTGGAAACAGAAGCTTTAACCTATGACCGTTTAATTTAAATTGAGTTATTTACCTTTCAGCGTAACTTATTTTGTCTCTAAGAATCTCCAGACAGAAAATCTCCAGGAATTAATTACCTACCACACCAACTCTGAAAAGTCTGAAGTTCAGTCTGGTTGATGTTACCTGCAGGCAGGGGTGACCAAATAAAAGAGTCTACAAAGTATTTAACAGCTCAATCTGACATGTTTTACGACCATCCTCCAGAAAGCATGGTTATGTGATTATTTTAATTTAAAAATGTGTTCTTTTTGTACCTTAGCAATTCCATTTACAACCTTTCATTAAAATTTTACACTCATGAAAATACTAATAAAACTTGGTGTAAACTCATGTGCACTTGGGGATTTGTATAAATTCTTTTCTGTGTTAAGCATTGCATCCTTGATTTCATTTGCTTAATTTAATCCTCAAAACAATTTAAGGAGATAAGTAGAATTATTTTCATTTTACATATGCGGGAAGTAAGACCTAGACAAGGTGAGGGACTCAGTCTGACCTGCCCCCCCCAGCCTGACAAGGGCACCCCATCCCTTCTCCCCACATTTCTCTTTCTATTTATTAAATATACTTTTGTTCTCCTAAACTTAGGGGAGTGTATATGATGTCATGAAGAAAAGTTAGTGAAGAAAAGCAGTCAAGATTTAGCCCCAAATAAGCAGCCTTGTTAAAAGTATGAAAAGAGATGATAAGATCAATAAAACATACTGAAGATTTGGTTCTAGTGTTTTAAATTTTGCTTTATTAGTTTTGTTTTATATCTTACACTTGCTTTTGGAGTCATTGGCTTTCATCACTTCAGCCACCCATTTATAGCCACTTAGACTTGTTAGTGGCGTTTTCCACTCCTGACACTGTAAATTCAGACATCTGCCCTCAGGTCACCGCCTCCTTTTCTTCTAGTTCTCTCCATCCTTTCCAGGAATTCAGTTCTTTGCTCCACTGCGGCCTGGTTTCTGGTTTCCCTTGCAGCCTCCTTTTAAATTCCTTTCAATATTTACTATCTAGCTTAGAATTTGTTTTTCTTCTATTATTCTCTTGCAAATATCCTTAATCCTCTTGACTTCTCATCCCTCTCTTATATGCCATCCACACTGGGACAAGTGCCAGACTCCACCTCCTCCATACCCAGATTACTGAGAAGTGCTGGATACACCTGGAAACTGGGGCCCATATATGTTTGTGGTCGCTGCCCTGAAACAGCTTGTGCCTTTTCTCCAACAATCCTATTTTTATTTAGTCAGTTCATGCCCATTTTTTTTTTTTTAATCCTCATCAGAGGACATCTTTCCATTTTTTGTACAGATAGAGTGGGAGGGAGAGAGAGGAAGAGAGAGAGAGGGAAACATCGATGTGAAAGGGACACATCGACTGGCTGCCACCCGCATGACCAACCAGGACCGGGGACAAACTGCAACGGAGGTACATGCCCTTAGCGGGAACCGAACCCGGGTCTCTCCGGACCGCAGGTGGACGCTCCAACCGCTGAGCCAAACTGGCCAGGGCCATGCCCATTTTTCATACCAATCTTGTCAAGCCTTCAATTCCCTATCTCATCATTTTCTCATCCTATGTGGTACTTTTGGTTTCTGAATTGCACTGTCTTAGTTGGGGTCCTCTTAAAACTGAAGCCTATTTAAATGCAATACTTAAATGCTGATGCTACAGGGAAGTGCAGTCCCAGGGAAGTGGGAATGAGGAAAAATGGATGTGAGTCAAGGGACGGTGAACAGAAAATACAAGGTGATGCATCGCTCTGCTGTCTACTTCTTCACAAATATAAAGTCACTTACCCAAGTAGGTTGTTTCTTAAAAGGTTTTATAGAATACAGGTATTCCAGAACAGTCCGATGAAATAAGGAATAAAAAGAGAAGTTTCTAACAGTTCCTGCTCATCTCTTGTCTTTCACTAGCCACAGTTTGCCTCATAGGTAGTTACCTCCTCCATACTTCTTTATTGTGGCACTTGACACATTATCACTTTTTCCCATCTTCCCCTTTCTAGCCTCTGTTTTTTGGGACTCTATTTACAGATGTATCTGGCTGCCTGAAATTCTTCATTGTCCACTGATACACCTTTCAATTTTTACAGCTATTTTTACATCTCTGTGATTTATTTTAGATAGTTTTTATTGTTATGTCTTTAAGTTCATTAATCTTTTCTTCTGCAATGTCTAATCTGTAATTATTTTCCTATCCAGTGTATTTTTTATCTTAGCAATTGTAGTTTTCACCTGTAGAAGTTTGATTTGTCTTTTTAAAAAGTCTCTACTCAACATATTCAATCTTTCATTTAACTTCTTAAATATATGGAATAGATAAATAATTGTTTTAATATCTATATCTAGTTAGTCTAACATTTGTGTCATTTCCAAATGAGTTTTGATTGACTTTTCTCTGTATTATGGGTCACATTTTTTTGCTTTTTCACAAGGTCGGTTATTTTTTATTAGATAGATATTGTGTATGTTAACTTATTAGGTGTTGGACTCCCCCCCCAAAAAAATTAATATTTGGCTTTGTTTTAAGACATGGTTAAATTACTTTGAAACACTGTGATACTTCAGGTTTTGCTTTTGAGCTTTGTAGGAAGGACTAGAACAGCGTTTGGTCTAGGGTTAATGATCCCACTCTAACTGATACTTTCAGTTCCTCATAGAGCCTCACATACCCTCCACAACAGATATAGTAGAACTGGGTTAGCTACCTGTGTCTGTGGTCCCCCCAACCACCCAAAGATTCTATGATGTACTAGGAGAGATCACTGGACTAGTCATGTCATACTCAAACTTATGATTTATTACAGCAAAAAGATAGGTCAGCGTCAGTGAGGGGAAAGGTACATGGGGTGAAGCCTGGAGGAAACCAGGCACAAGTTTCTAAGGGTCTTCTTAGAGTCACACAGGACATGCTTAACTCTCCCACTAACAAGTTATGAGAACACACATGAAATGTTATCTACCAGGGGAGCTCACTGAGACTGTGTCCTAGGTTTCTACTGGGTGCTGGTCACATAGGCAGTGTGTGACTGGCATGTACCAAGATTCCAGACTTTCAGAAGAAAAACAAACTATTTGTGTAATTAGTTTAGGCACAATGAGCCATTCTTATTAGGAAATGGTGGAACCCTTGTGAAATACATAGATCAACCTTATAACTAGGCCTTTTTTGTTGTTGTTATTGTTAATTCTCACCTAAGGATATTTTTTTCCATTGATTTTTAGGAAGTGGAAGGGAGGGAGGGAGGGGGAGACAGAGAGAAACATGGATGTGAGAGAGACACACCAGTTGGTTGCCTCCCAAACATGCCCTGACCCGAGCTGGGGATCAAACCTGCGACCCAAGTACATGCCCTTTATAAGAAATTGAACCTGTGACCCTTCATGATTGGGCCAACACTTAAACCATTGAGTCACTCAGGTCAGAGCTAATTATGTCTTTTTAAGAAAAAACAGTCTCAGGCCTGCAGTATTAACTCTTCTGCACAGTACTGACCTCAAGTTTTAATAGCACCTTGTAGTTTTCCTAAAACCCACTTGTTCAACTCTCTGTCTTTCACAGATGGTTTACTTTGTGAGAAAAGAGGAAACTATATTTTGTCGAATAGACAGACTGTCTCCTGTGTCTACCATAAAGTTTATCATAAAGTAGGTACTCAATAAATATTTATTAAATTAAAAGTAGGTTAAAAATGTGAGAACATACAGAACTGTTAAAACTATAAGGAAAATGGGGCAAGTAACATAAACAAATATTCACTAATAAGCAGATATACCTACATTTAAAAATTGAGAGATCTTTTATATGTATCACAATGATAAATTTTAAATGTTAATACTCAAATTTAAGAATATAATTAAATAATAACTGTTATACATTGTTGACAAGAATGTGCAAATTATATGAATGAATAATTTAATAATGTGTCTCAAGAGTTTAAAGTGTTCATAATCATGCTCAGAAAATTCTACCTATAGTAATGTATCATAAGAAATTAATCAAGAGATAGACAAAGAGCCCAGCTGGTGTGGCTCAGTGGATAGAGCATTGTCCCAGGGGGTAAGAGGTTCTGGTTTGATTCCCTGTCAGGGCACATGATGGAGTTGTGGGCTGGATCCCCAGTGTGGGGCTTGCACGAGGCAGCTTATCGATGTTTCTCTCTCACGTCGATGTTTCTGTCTCTCGCTCCCTTCCTCTCTCTCTAAAAAGTCAATGAAAAAAACCCCACATATTTAAAAGAGATAAAAAAGAAAGTAAATAAAGGTGTTAACTACAGCATTATTTATAGTGACAAATATATGCAAGTACCATAAATGTCCAATGATAGAAAATTAAATAATGGGATATAAATAGAGTGAGATATCAAGAAGTCAACTATAGATTGTTTTATAACAGAAAAACACTCGTAGTATAATAAGTGAAAAACTCAGGAGAGCAGAGTTAATAAATTTTTATCCAAATTCTGTTACTATATGTGTACGTTTACATATGTAAGTGTGTATTATTTAAAAATATAATAAATTTGCTTTATGTATGCTAAATATTAATAATAACTACTTCTGAAGAGTTTATTCATAGGGTCATTGATCTTTTTATACTCTAGAATGAATATATTTTGTAATTAGGATACATACACAAACACACATAAACATCTATACTACTAATCATTATCAATATTTTATTTGAAGATATAAATTTAATTTCAGCAGTTAAATATTTTCCATCTCTGCTTTTTACTTCCTTTCTTTATGATCTTAGGGTTATGTCTAATTCTGAAGCCTTGGGTATTAATATATTCATAAGATATTTTATATACTCCTTTGAAATTTTAATGTTACTATCTTTAATTTTTACAATTTTAAAGAATTTGCTTTCAAAATATGAATAACACATGCAATAATCAAAGGTTAATAAAATTTATCCAATCTGGAAATCTGAATATTCTGAATATTTATGTAAGATTAAAGGATTTGGACACAAACACACACACACACACACTCACACACTTGTAATTCTGTCTTTTTTTTTTTATCTTACATTTTTCGTTATTAAAACTATATAATTTTTTAACCTAATCTAAACTTTTAACTTTTTTTTTATTAATTAATTTTTGTTACAGATGTTTCTCCTTTTTCCCCTTCTGATTCCCCCCTCCCTCTCCCTCCCTGCCCTTTCCCCAGATTGTTGTCCATGTCCACTGTTCATGCATACATGCATATAAGTTCTGTGGTTCATCTCTCCTCCACCTCGCCCCTCTTTAGGGGATTGTCAGTCCGTATCTCGCTTCCGCATCTCTGGGACTACCCCATTCCTCAGACTGTTATGTTCATTATATTCCACAAATAAGTGAGATCATATGAAACTTGTCTTTCTCTGTTTGGCTTTTTTCACTTAGGATGATACTTTCCAGGTCCCTCCATGTAGTCTCAAAGGATAAGAGATCTTTCTTTCTTACAGCTGTGTAGTACTCCATTGTATATGTACCACAGCTTTTTTATCCCTTTGTCTACTGATGGACACTTGGGCTGTTTCCAGATCTTAGCGATTGTAAATAGAGCTGCTACAAACATGGGGGTACATATATTCTTCCTGATTGGTGTTTTCTGCTTCTTAGGGTATATTCCTAGAAGTGGGATCACTGGGTCAAATGGAAGATCAATTTTTAATTTTTTGAGGTGACACCATATTGTTTTCCATAGTGGGGGCACTAGTCTGCATTCCCACGAGTAGTGCACTAGAGTCCCCTTTTCTCCACACCCTCGCCAACACTTGTTTGATGATTTGTTGATGGCGGCCATTCTGACAGATGTGAGGTGATACCTCATTGTTGTTTTGATTTGCATTTCTCTGATGATTAGTGATGATGAGCATTTCTTCATGTGTTTCTTAGCCATTTGTATGTCCTGTTTGGAGAGGTGTCTATTTAGTTCCTCTGCCCATTTTTTAATTGGATTCTTTGTCTTCCTTTTATGGAGTTGTATGAGCACTCTATATGTATTGGAAATTAACCCCTTATCTGATATATCATTGGCAATTATGCTCTCCCATACAGTGGGTTCTCTTTCCATTTTGATGGTTGTATCTTTTGCTGTGCAGAAGCTTTTGAGTTTAATGTAGTCCCATGTGTTCATTTTCTCCTTTGTTTCTATTGCCTTAGGTGATGTGTCAGTAAAAATTCTGCTGCGTAGGATGTCTGAAATTTTGTTGCCCACAGTCTCTTCTAGGATTTTTATGGATTCATGAGTTATATTTAAGTCTTTTATCCATTTTGAATTTATTCTCGTGTAGGGTGTAAGTTGATGGTCTAGTTTCATTTTTCTGCAAGTAGCTGTCCAATTTTCCCAGCACCATTTATTTAAGAGGCTGTCCTTACTCCACTGTATGCTTTTGCCACCGTTGTCAAATATTAATTGAGCATATTGCCTTGGGTCCATTTCTGGGTTCTCTGTTCTGTTCCACTGGTCTATGTGCCTGTTCTTATGCCAGTACCAGGCTGTTTTGATTATAGTGGCTTTGTAGTATAACCTGAAATCTGGTATTGTGATCCCTCCAACTTTGTTCTTCCTTTTCAAGATTGCTTTGGCTATTCAAGGCCTTTTTTGGTTCCATATGAACTTTTGAAGTAATTGTTCTAATTCTGTGAAGTATGTCATTGGTATTTTGATGGGGATTGCATTGAATCTATAGATTGCTTTGGGTAATATGGACATTTTAATGATGTTAATTCTCCCAATCCATGAACAGGGTATGTGCTTCCACTTTTTTATATCTTCCTCTATTTCTTTTTTCAATGACCTGTAGTTTTCTGCGGATAGGTCCTTTACTTCTTTGGTTAAGTTTATTCCTAGGTATCTTAATTTTTTTGCCGCAATGGTAAATGGGATTGTTTTCTTAGTTTCTCTTTCTGTGACTTCATCATTGGTGTATAAGAATGCCATCGATTCCTTGACGTTAATTTTGTATCCTGCTACTTTCCCAAATTCATTTATTAAGTCTAGTAAACTTTTGATGGAGTCTTTGGGGTTTTCTATGTACAGTATCATGTCATCTGTAAATAATGACAGTTTCACTTCCTCCTTTCCAATTTGGATCCCTTTTATTTATTCTTCCTGTCTGATTGCTGTGGCTAAGACTTCCAGTACTATGTTAAATAGGAGTGGTGAAAGTGGGTATCCTTGCCTTGTTCCTGTTCTTAAGGGAAATGCTTTTAGTTCTTGCCCATTGAGTATGATGTTGGCTGTAGGTCTTTCATATATGGCCTTTATTATTTCGAGACATGATTCTTCTATTCCCCCACTGCTGAGCATTTTTATCAGAAATGGATGCTGGATTTTGTCGAAGGCTTTTTCAGCATCTATTGATATGATCATGAGGTTTTTATTCTTCATTTCATTTATGTGGTGTATCACATTTATGGATTTGCGAATATTGTACCAGCCTTGCATCCCTCGGATGAATCCCACTTGGTCATGGTGGATTTTTTTTTTTTTTTTTTTTGGTGTATTGCTGGCTGTGATTTGCTAGTATTTTGTTCAGGATTTTGACATCTATGTTCACCAGGGATATTGGCCTGTAGTTTTCTTTCTTTGTTGTGTCTTTTTCTGGTTTTGGAATTAAAATTATGCTGGCTTCATAAAACGAGTTTGGAAGTCTTCCTTATTCTTGAATTTTTTGAAATAGTGTGAGGAGAATGGGTGTTAGTTCTTCTTCAAATGTTTGGTAAAACTTCCCTGTGAAGCCATCCGGGCCTGGGCTTTTGTTTGCTGGGAGAGTCTTGATTACATCTTCAATTTCTTCTGTTGTTATTGTTCTGTTCACATTTTCTATCTCTTCCTGATCCAGTTTTGGGAGACTGTGTTTCTAGAAATTTGTCCATTTCGCTTAGATTGTCGAATTTGTTGCCATATAATTGTTCATAGTAGTTGTTAACGATCTTTTGTATTTCTGTGGTGTCAGTTGTTATCTCTCCTCTTTCATTTCTGATTTTGTGTATTTGGGTTCTCTCTCTTTGTTTCTTGGTGAGTCTAGCTAAGGGTCCATCAATCTTGTTTATCTTTTCAAAAAACCAGCTCTTTGTTTTATTGATCCTCTGAATTGTTTTTTTGGTCTCTATGTCATTTATTTCTGCTCTGATCCTTACTATTTCCTTCCTTCTACTTGCTCTGGGGTTTTCTTTTTGTTTGCTCTCTAGTTCTTTAAGTTGTGAGGTTACATAGTCTATTCGAGATTTTTCTTCTTTCTGAGGTGGGCCTGTAGTGCTATGAACTACCCTCTCAGAACTGCTTTTGCTGCTCCCCTAGATTTTGTGTTGTTGTGTCTTCATTTTCAATGGTTTCCAGGAAGTTTTTGATTTCTTCCTTGATCTCCTCGGTGACCCATTCATTGTTTAATACATGCTATTTAGCTTCCATGTGTTCAAATGTCTTTGTATGTTCTTCTTGCAATTGATTTCTAGTTTCATGCCACTGTGGTCTGAGAAGATGCTTGATATAATTTCAATCTTCTTGAACTTGTAGAGATTTAGTTTGTGCCCTAACATGTGGTCTATCTTTAAGAATGTTCCATGTGCACTTGAGAAGAATGTGAATTCTGTAGTTTTGGGGTGTAGTTCTCTGTAGATATCTTTCAAATCCATTTGTCTAGTGCTTCATTTAGAGTCTCTGTTTCCTTGCTAATTTTTTGTCTAGAGGATCTATCCAGTGATGTGAGCGGGGTGTTAAAGTCCCCTGCTATGATTGTATTGTTGTCGATTTCTCCTTGGAAGTCCTCCAGAAGTTTTTAAATATATTTTGGTGCTCCAATATTGGGTGCATATATGTTCATCAAGATTATATCTTCCTGTTGGATAGATCCTTTCAAAATTATGTATTCGCCTTTTTTGTCTCTAGTTATGGCCTTCATTCTGCAATCTATTTTAGCAGATATAAGTATTGCTACCCCAGCTTTTTTTTCTTTTTCGTTTGCTTGCAAGATTTTTTTCCATCCCTTCACTTTCAATCAATGTGAGTCTTTTGTTGTGAGGTGGGTGTTTTGTAAACAACATATAGATGAGTCTGCTTTCTTATCCAATCAGCTACTCTGTGTCTTTCTATGGGAGCATTCAGTCCATTTACATTTAAGGTGATTATTTTTTTTATTTTTATTTTTTTTAATCCTCACCCGAGGATATTTTTTTCCATTTTTTTTTGTACTGATAGAGTGGGAGGGAGGGAGAGGAAAGGAGAGAGAGAGAGAAACATCGACGTGAAGGGACACATCGAGTGGCTGCCACCCGCACGACCAACCAAGGCCGGGGACAAACTGCAACCAAAGTACGTGCCCTTAGCGGGAACCGAACCCCGGGCTCTCCGGACCGCGGGCTGACGCTCTAACCGCTGAGCCAAACTGCCCAGGGCAGGTGATTATTGATATGTACTTGTTTATTGCCATTTTTGTTTAGTGTGGTTCTATTTTCCTTCCCATTTCTCCTGGTAATTACAGCAATCCTTTTAACATTTCTTGCAGTGCTGGTTTGGTGCTAATGTATTCCCTTAGCCTTTTTTTTTTTTTGTCTGAAAAGCTCTTTATTTGACCTTCTATTTTGAATGATAGCCTTGCTGGGTAGAGTAGTCTTGGATTCAGATCCTTGATTTTCATGACCTTGATTACTTCATGCCATTCCCTTCTAGCCTGTAGTGTTTCTTGTGAAAAGTCAGCTGAGAGCCTTATGGGGTTTCCTTTGTAGGTAACCTGTTGCTTACCTCTTGCTGCTTTTAGGATTCTCTCTTTGTCTTTAATTTTTGGCAGTTTGATTACTATGTGTCTTGGTGTGGGCCTGTTGGGTTCTTCTTACTTGGGACTCTCTGTGCTTCTTGAACTTGAATGCCTTCTTCCTTCACCAAATTAGGGAAGTTTTCTGTCACTATTTCTTTGAATATATTCTCTAGCCCTCGCTTATTTTCTTCTTCTTCAGGGACTCCTATGATGCGAATATTATTCCGTTTCCAGTTGTCCCACCGTTCTCTTAAGCTGTCTTCCTGTGTTTTAATTGTTTTTTCCTTTTTGTTTTCTGATTGGTTGACTTCTTCTAGCCTGTCTTCTAATTCACTGATCCGGTCCTCAGCTTCCCCTACTCTGCTTTTTAGACCTTCCAATGTGTTTTTCATTTCTGATATGTCATTCTTCATTTCTTCCTGTTGGTTTTTCATTTCCAACTGGTTTATTTTCAACATTTCTATGTCTTTACTCATGGTGCTCATGTCCTTACACATTCTGTTGAGCTTCCGCAACATCATGGCTCTAAATTCTAGTTCTATTAACTTGCTTAACTGCACCTCATTTATTTCATCTTCCGTAGAGGTCTCTTGTTCTTTCATTTGGCTTTTGTTTCTGTTTCTTACCATTTTGGCTATCACAGTGGGCTTTGGAGTCTGCCAAATTTTCCCAGTGGGCGTTGGTGTTCTGCTGTTTGTGGCTCCCTCTCCTGAGTTTGGATGCACCAGGGAGGACTCACTTTAAACACCACCGTCAAGTCTTAGCTTTTCTGGTTAGTGTTGCTCGCCCAGGGAATGGTAGTTATCCTCTAGCTTTTTTTTCCCTGGAGGCTATTAGTAGAGGTCACCTGCAGACCCTTGGTTTCTGAGTTGCCTGAAAAACTCCCTCAGGTGCTCAGTGTAAGAGGATTTCCTGAGAGTGAGGCAGATGTTCGTTGTTAATGGGCCTCAATTAGCATTTCAATGGCCACCAGGTGGGGTTGAATCTCTGAGGTAGGGGCCACCGCCTCTCCCCAGGGCCCTGAGAAGGAGTGAAATGACCACAGTCCTGCGTGGCTGCACTCAGGAAAAGCTCTGAGCGCCCTCCAAAACTCGAGTGTCCCCACACAGTTCCAGTCCAGTCTGCCTTCCCTCTGCCGGAGCCCAAGGTGAGTGGCTGCTGCCAATTTAGCCTCTGTCCGGACTCTGCGTCGTGGAGCTGCCTGGGACTTTTAACCTGAGGGCGCTGCTCCCAGCCAAGGGCGGCCGCAGTTGTGGCACCAGCTGAGGGGTTTGCACTCAGTAGAAGCCCCAGGACTGAGCCACGGTAGCGGGACACTGCAGGGGTGGCTGTAGTGTCCAGCACAGTCCCCTGGTCCCCGCGAGTCTGTGCGGCACCCGCCGAGGGTTTAGCACGCAGAGTTCGCTGGACTCAGCCTTGGTAGCAGTGTCCCGCCGAGTCCCCTGGTCCCCGCGAGTCTGTGCGGCACCAGCCGAGGGCTTAGCAGGCAACAGAGTTCCCAGGGCCCATGCAGGGTCGCAAGGGAGGCGGTAGCAGTAACTTCCCGCTGAGTTCCCTGGTCCCTGCCCAGGCCGCTGCGGACCGTGGGCTCCTGGCCCCCTCTCACGTCCTCGCAAGCCTACCAGGATTGAGTGGGTGTTTCTGGTTAAGTGGTCCTCTAAGGTGTCTTTCGGTTGCCCTTTCCTGACAATTTGCCTTTATTTTCGTTGTAAATCCAGTTTGGTCTTGGGAGATGTTCTGTGTTGCTCCATTCACTTCACCACCATTTTCTCATCTTGTAATTCTGTCTTTGAAGCCCTCATAAGGATGGCTATGTAATTTGATGACAAATAATTTATTAAAAGGAATCTTTTCCTGAATGGTGTTGTTCAATGTTTAGAGCATCAACTCAAGGACCAAAGGGTCCCAGGTTCAGTTCTCAGTCAAGAACACACACCTGGGTTTCAAGTTTGATCCTCATCCATGTTGGGACACATGACGGAGGCAACCAATTGATGTGTCTCTCTCACATCCATGTTTCTCTCTCTCTTCCTTCTGTCCCTTTCACTCTCTCTAAAAATCAATGGAAAAAAATATCCTCGGGCAAGAATTAACCCTCCCCCACCACCCCCCAAAAAATCTTTCTGACAAGTTATATTTTCTGCAACATCTGTCATTTTTCTTATTTTTTTTCAATTTTTATTAATTTATTTTTGTTACAGATGTTTTCCCTTTTCCCCACCGAGGCCCCCTCCTCCACATCCTGGCCCCCACACCCCTAGCATTGTTGTCTATGTCCATTGCTTATGCATACATGCATATAAGTTCTTTGGTTCATCTCATCCATCCCTCCCACATCCCCCTACTCTGAGGTTTGTCAGTTTGAACCATACTCTTTTTATGTCTCTGGGTCTATTTCATTCATCAGCCCACCTTGTTCATTATATTTCACAAATAAGTGAGATTATGTGGTATTTGTCTTTCTCTGATTGGCCTATTTTGCTTAGCATAATACACTTGAGGTCCCTCCATGTTGTCTCAAAGGATAAGAGATTCTTTCTTTTTCACAATTGTACACTATTCCACTGTCTATATGTACCACAGCTTTTTATTCAGTCATCTATTGATGGACACTTGGGCTGTTTCCAGATCTTAGAGATTGTAAATAGTGCTGCTTTGAACACAGGGTACACATATTCTTTCTGATTGGTGTTTCAGGCTTCTTAGGATATATTGCTGGAAGTGGGATCACTGGGTCAAATGACAATTCAATTTTTAATTTTTTGAAGAAATACCACAGTGTTTTCCATAGTGGCTGCACCAGTCTGCATTCCCACCAGCAGTGTACTAGAGTCTCCTTTTCTCCACACCCTCACCAGCACTTATTGTTTGATGATTTGTTGATGGCGGCCATTCTGACTGGTGTGACACTTCATAGTTGTTTTAATTTGCATCTCTCTGATGATTAGTGAGGTTGAACATTTCTTCATATGTCTCTTGGCCATTTGTATGTCCTGTTTAGAAAGGTGTCTCTTTAGCTCCTCTACCCATTTAAAAAAAATTTTTTTTTATCCTCACCCAAGGACATTTTTCCATTTTTTTTGTTCAGGTAGAGTGGGAAGGAGAGAGAGAGAGAGAAACATCGATGTGAGAGGGACACATCGAGTGGCTGCCACCTGCACGACCAACCAGGGCTGGGGACAAACTGCAACCGAGGTACGCGCCCTTAGCGGGAACTGAACCTGGATCTCTTTGGACCGCAGACTAAGCCAAACTGGCCAGGGCTCCTCTACCCATTTTTTTAATGGGTTCTTCGTCTACCTTTCGTTGAGTTGTATGAGTACTCTATATATTTTGGAAATTAACCCCTTATCTGATATATCATTCGCAATTATGCTCTCCCATATAGTGGGTTCTCTTTCCATTTTGATGGTTGTATCTTTTGCTGTGCAGAAGCTTTTGACTTTGATGTAGTCCCATGTGTTCATTTTCTCCTTTGTTTCTTTTGCCTTAGGTAATGTATTAGTGAAAATTCTGCTGCATGTGATGTCTGAAATTTTGTTGCCTACGTTTTCTTCTAGGACTTTTATGGATTCACGAGTCACATTTAAGTCTTTTATCCATTTTGAGTTTATTCTTGTGTATGGTGTAAGTTGATGGTCTAGTTTCATTTTTTGCATGTAGCAGTCCAATTTTCCCAACACCATTTATTAAAGAGGCTGTCTTTACTCCACTGTATGCTCTTGCCAACTTTGTAAAATATTAATTGAGCATAATATTTTGGGTCAATTTCTGGGTTCTCTGTTCTATTCCGTTGATCTATATGCCTGTTCTTGTGCCAGTACCAGGCTATTTTGATTACAGTAGCTTTGTAGTATAACCTGATATCTGGTGTTGTGATCCCATCTACTTTGTTTTTTTTTTTTTCAAGATTGCTGTGGCTATTCAGAGTTGTTTTTGGTTCCATATGAACTTTTGAAGTGTTTTTTCTAATTCTATGAAATATGTCGTTGGTATTTTGATGGAGATTGCATTGAATCTACAGATTGCTTTGAATAATATGGACATTTTAATGATGTTAATTCTTCCAATCTATGAACATGGTATATACTTCCATTTGTTTATATCTTCCTCTATTTGTTTTTTCAATGATCTATAGTTTTCTGCAAATAGGTCCTTTACTTCTTTGGTTAAGTTTATTCCTGGGGATCTTAATTTTTTTGCTGTAATGGTAAATGGGATTTTTTTTTGTTTCTTTTTCTGTGAGTTCATCATTGGTGCATAAGAATGCCATAGATTTCTTGACATTAATTTTGTATCCTGCTACTTTGCCAAATTCATTTATTAAGTCTAGTAGATTTTTAATGGAGTCTTTAGGGTTTTCTATGTATAATAACATGTCATCTGCATATAATGACAGTTTCACTTCCTCCTTTCCAATTTGGATCCCTTTTATTTTTTCTTCATGTCTCATTGCTGTGGCTAAGACTTCCAGTACTATGTTAAAGAAAAGTGGTGAAAGTGGGCATCCCTGTCTTGTTCCTGTTCTTAAGGGAAATGTTTTTAGTTTTTGCCCATTGAGTATATGATATTGGCTATAGGTCAGTCATATATAGCCTCTATTATGTCAAGATATAATCCCTCTATTCCCACATTTCTAAGTGTTTTTATCAGAAATGGGTGCTGGGTTTTGTCAAGTGCTTTTCATTGTCTATTGATAAGATCATATGGTTTTTATCTTTCATTTTGTTTATGTGGAGTATGACCTTTATTGATTTGCGAATATTGTACCATTCTTGCATCCCTGGGTCGAATGCCACTTGGTCATGGTGAATACTTTTTTTAATGTTTTGCTGGAACAGATTTGCTAATATTTTGTTCAGGATTTTGTCTTCTACATTCATCGGGGATATTGGCCTGTAGTTTTCTTTCTTTGTAGTGTCTTTTTCTGGTTTTGAAATTTAAATTTTTCTGGCCTCATGAAATGAGTTTGGAAGTTTTCCTTCTTCTTGAATTTTTTGGAATAGTTTGAGAAGAATGGGTGTTAGTTCTTTGAATGTTAGGTAAAAGTCTCCTGTGAAGCTGCTGGGCATGGGCTTTTGTTTGCTGGGAGAGTCTTGATTACATCTTCAATTTTCTTAGTTTTTATTGGTCTTTTCAAGTTTTCTATCTCTTCCCAGTTCAGTTTTGGGAGACTACGTGTTTCTAGAAATATGTTCATTTTGCTTGGATTGTCTATTTTGTTGCCGTATAATTGTTCATAGTATTTGTTAATGATCCTTTGTATTTCTGTGGTGTCAGTTGTTACTTGTCTTTCATTTCTGATTTTTGCATTTGCGTTCTCTCTCTTTGTTTCTTGGTGAGTCTAGCTAAGGGTCCATCAGTCTTGTGTATCTTTTAAAAAACAGCTCTCTGTTTCATTGATCCTTTGAATTGTTGTTTTTTTTTTTTTGTTTTTTTTTTGGTCTCTATGTCATTTATTTCTGCTGTGATCTCTACTATTTTCTTTCTTCTTGCTTTAAGGTTTTCTTTTTGTTTGCTCTCTAGTTCTTTAGGTTGTAAGGTTTGATAGTCAATTAGAAATTTTTCTTGTTTCTTGAGGTAGGCCTGTAGTGCTATGAACTTCCCTCTCAGTACTGCTTTCACTGCATCACATAAATTTTGTGTTGTGTATTCCTTTCCATTGGTTTCCAGAAAGTTTTTAATGTCTTCTTTGATCTTCTTGTTAACCCATTCATTGTTCAATAACATGTTATTTAGCCTCCATGTGTTCAAATGTCTTTGCATGTTCTTGTTGCAGTTGATTTCTAGTTGCATGCTATTGTGATCTGAGAAGATGCTTGATATGATTTCAATCTTCTTCAACTTGTATAGACTTAGTTTGTGCCCTAACATGTGGTCTATCTTTGAGAATATCCCATGTGCACTTGAGAAGAATGTGAATTCTGTAGTTTTGGGGTGTACTTCTCTGTAGATATCTATTAAATTTATTTGATCTGGTGCTTCATTTAGAGTCTGTGTTTCCTTGTTAATTCTTTGTCTAGAGGATCTATCCAGTGATGTCAGAGGGGTGTTGAAGTCCCCTGCTATGATTGTATTGCTGTCGATTTCTCCTTTGAAGTCCTGCAGAAGATTTTTAATGTATTTTGATGTTCCTATAGTGGGTGTATATATGTTTACCAAGGTTATGTCTTCCTGTTGGATAAATCCTTTTAATATTATGTAGTGGCCTTCTTTGTCTCTAGTTATGGCCTTCATTTTGAAATCTATTTTATCAGATATGAGTATTGCTACCCCAGCTTTTTTCCCCTCTATGTTTGCTTGGAAGATTTTTTTCCCATCTCTTCACTTTCAACCTATGTGAGTCTTTTGTTGTGAGGTGGGTCTCTTGTAAACAACATATATATGAGTCATGCTTTCTTATCCAGTCAGCTATTCTGTGTCTTTTTATCAGAATATTCAAACCATTTATATTTAAGGTGATTATTGATATTTAATTATTTATTGCCATTTTTGTTTGGTGTGGCTATATTTTTCTTCCTAATTATTCTATTAATTACAGCAGTGCTTTTAACATTTTTTGCAGTGCTGGTTTGGTGTTAATATGTTCCCTTAGCCTTTTTTTGTCTGGCAAGCTCTTTATTTGACCTTCTATTTTAATGATAGCCTTGCTGGATAGCATAGTTTTGGATTCAGATCCTTGTTTTTCATGGCCTTGATTACTTCATGCCATTCCCTTCTGGTCTTTAGTGTTTCTGTTGAGAAGTAAGCTGATAGCCTTATGGGGATTCCTTTGTAGGTGACCTGTTTGTTATCTCTTCCTGCCATTAGGATTCTCTCTTTGTCTTTAATTTTTGGCATTTTAATTACTGTCTTTGTGTGGGCCTATTTGGTTTCTTCTTTCTTGGGGCTCTCTGTGCTTCTTCAACTTGAGAATGCCTTCTTCCTTCACCAAGTTAGGGAAGTTTTCTTCCACTATTTCTTCAGATATATTCTATAATACTTGTTCATTTTCTTCTTTTTTGGGGGACGCCTATGATGTGAATATTATTACTTTTCCAGTTGTCCTATAGTTCTCTTAAGCTCTCTTCCTGTTTTTCCATTGTTTTTTCCTTTTTGTTTTCTGATTGGTTTATTTTTTTTTTACCCTGTCTTCTAATTCACTGATCCAGTCCTCAGCTTCGTCTACTCTGCTGGTTATTCCTTCCAATGTGTTTTTTTATTACTGCTATGTCATTCTTCATTTCCACTCAATTGGTTTTCAATGTTTCTATATCTTTACTCATGGTGTTGAGGTCCTTACTCATGCTGTTGAGCTCCCTCAGGATCATGGCTCTGAACTCTACCTCTGATAACTTTCTTAACTATATTTCATTGATCTCATCTTTAGTAGATTTCTCTTGTTCTTTCATTTGAGGTTTGTTTCTTTGTTTCACAATTTTGGCTATCTCAGTGGGTTTTGGATCCTGCCAAATTTTCCCTGTGGCTGTTGGTGTTCTGCTGTTTGTGACTCCCTCTACTCCATTTGAATGAGTGTGGGAGGACCCACATTAAACACCACTCTCTTTCATTTTTATATCTGGGTACAATGTTTGCATTTCATTTAAATAATTATAGGCAATGGATGTTTTTTGAGTATTGTTGGGATGCTGATTTATCTTTAAAACCAGGCTACTTTATGGCTTTGTTTGGGTTCCTCCTAAAGAAAATTGTGAGCCAAAGATTTGGGTACAAGTAACCTTTTAGGAGGCAATCCTAGGGAACATGGTGAGGGGTTGGGAAATAGGACAGAAATGCCTATGAAGTCAGTGCCAGTGATCAGGCTACTTCTGAGAACAAGCAGAGCTCATTTATGCTAGAGACCCTTGGAGAGACTGTGTGGATCACACCTCAGAAATGTCCCACCTAAGGACAAGGAAGCTGGGACATGAATCCATTTGTTCATCAACAACCCCCTGTCATTACTTGAGGATCATCCCCGGGACAAAACTTTCAGGTGTTTCCAGCCGTCCTCCTGACAAGGCCGCACACACCTACACCAGAGAGAAGTCAGCAACCATCACTTGCATTTGGTGGAGACGCGAAGGCTGTGGGGGAGTGAGAAAAAGGGAAGGAGGCAGGTGTGCTCTGATGGAGGCAGAAGGGGGGCTGGATTGGTTCGGAGGCATATTTACTTTCTCTGTGTGGTCAAGGTTGGAAGTGGAGCAAATAGTAGAGAAGCTGTCAGTTATTAAGTGTGGATTGTTCTGTGGTTGTTGACTGAGGGCTGTAGATGTGGGTCAGAGTTTTGTTTTCATATATTGTCTAGCCATGATCCATGTGTTCATTTGGTCTTTCAAAACTGAAGCCTAATTATGTGAAGTTACTTCAGGTCCCACACCAAGGGGCTAAAGAAATCTCCACATCTCCCATGAATTCCAGCCTAACTTAATAGTTAAGAGTAAATTTCCCTTCGTCAGGAAATGACATAAACCCTAAGGCCCAGGCCAGCTACTACAAGTAGCCACATGGGGAGAGCTTAGCAGAAGGGCTGCTTGTAAATACACCTGAGAAATCCCCAGGCCACCCACAAAACGAGCCTTTAAAGGGGACATTAAGAACTAAAAACTTAGGGGTGCTTGAAGTTGACTGAAGTCTCGGTATTTAGGTGACCTCTAAAACCTCAGGCCGGGGGAGCCCATGAGGATGAAGCTTACATCTGCATCTACATTTGAACACCTGACATTGGACCAGTTCCTTCCTCTGGAACCCGCACGCGGCCCTTGCAGCCAGAGCTCAGCTTGCTCCCCGAGAACAGCACTACACTCTGAACACAAGGGGCTACTTCCCGGGGGATGGATCCGGACCCTTCGGTCAGGCATTCCACTCACGGAGCCTGTTGCTAAGCCAGGATGGTAATGAAAGTAATTTCACATACATCTATAATTAATTTGCTACACTTTTCCTGCTGCTGGAAAATCATACTATTTTAGAAAAATTTATGAAATTAATCTCCCAAAAGAGATATGAGATGGAAAGCCTTCAAAAATAAATTATTTTGTTTACTCCCAAACATGTAAGTTGTAAAGCCAATTTTGGCTAGAGGTCAAGGTTAATTTAGTGTTTCAAATGTATCATTTAGAAAACTATAAAGTCAAGATCTTCTTCTTCCCACCACATACACAGGAGGTCTGCGACATAAAAACATTTCCCTTCTCAAATATCTCTTATGATCTGGTAAGGGCAGTAGATAATAGGTTTTGTTTGATTTTTTTTTTTTTTAACGTGAAAACATTACAAAGGTAAGTGATGTTAGAAAAAGGACACTATTCAGTTGCATCTAGAGAGTAAAGAGAATACTGTCCATTCCTGAGTGGGAATTGCTTCAGTGATTTAGATGACAAAGGTGCACACTCATTACGTTCAGAGGTGGCCACGTTTGGCCAGGCTGCGCAGAAAGGTCATGAAGTCATCCTGGCTCAGCCAGGTTTTTCCTGGTTATAGAGTTGAAATTCCTGTGTCCTGAGAAACTCCTGCAGTCCTGGGAAAACTGGGACATTTGGTCCTCCTACTAAAGATTTCAGTTTAAACTGAGTCAATTTTGAACAATGATGAATGATGTATTACGGAGTTGAGTCAGGAAAAGTCCTGGGCTGTATCCTTAAAAGTGAAAAATAGATTCCTAGGTTATGGTGTCATCAGGGAAGTGGAGGTGTCCCTTTCCTCATGGAGGGCTGGGGGTAGAGTCCTTATAATATCTCGACAAAAAGAATTTTCTGAGATTTGCACTGGAGGATGAGTGATTTTTACTTGTGTGGGATTACATCCCTGGGTTTCCAAAGTCCTATTTCCCTTAGTCCAGTCCTGGAAGATGTGTAGCTGGGGTTCAGGAGAGCTAGAAGCAAAGCCGGTGTCCAGAGTTTCCGTTCCACGTTGCAGCCGGGTCCAGTCCAGCATCAGGCTAGTTGCCGTCCATCAGTCCACTGTGTGGGGTCCAGAGGCCATGGGCCATGAGGGCGGATGCCAGGAAGCAGGAGCAAGAGCCTTGAAAGCCAGAAATCAACCAAGAGAGCAAACTTCTTTGTTTAAGGGATTCAATATCTCAAATATTTGTGGTCTGCCAGTGGCCATGCCTATTCTAGCCATTGATCTGTTCCCAGGTGTGACTGACAGGCAAGCACCTTTAGTAGTACCCTCCACATTACTGAGCATGTGCCCGTCTTTCCTTTGCTGGACTCCCTGGGGAGTGTAAAGTTATAGCTTCCTGGCAAAGCTGCCCACATGACATGCCTATCATATTTGGCCTTCCCATTGTTCCTTTGCTGTTATTAATAACTAGATTAATTGCAATGGTATCAATGGGGCAGAAAAAAATGACTGGAGAAATATAGGAATTGGAGAGATCACAAATAGCACAAAATTTTTAGAAATGGAAGTTTGAAAAAATAATTTAAGAGTTACCTCTTGCCCGGCTGGGTGGCTCAGTTGGTTGGAGTGTTGTCCCAAGTACCAAAGGGTTGCAGGTTCAGTTTCTGGTCAGGGCACATACCTAGATTGTGGGTTGGATCTCCAGTGGGGGAGCATATGGGAGGCAACAAATTGATGTTTCTTTTTCTCTCCCTCTCTTTCCCTCTCCATTCCTATATCTACGATTAATACTCAATGAAAGCATATCCTTGGGTAAGGATTAAAAAAAAGGAAAAGAGTTATCATTCATTTAATATCCAGCTAGCAATCCAATAGAAGGCAAGACATGACTTAGATTCTTTAACCCCTTGTCTGTTCCTTCAATCCCACTAGATTTGTTTGTTTGTTTCTAAGAATACCTAGAGCAGTGGTTCTCAAAGTGTGCTGCCTAGACCAGCAGCAATGTCATCACTTGGACACTTATTAGAAATGCAAATTCTCAGGGCCCCACAGTTACTGAATCTGAAACTCTAAGGAAGGAGCAGAAATCTGTGTTTACCAATCCCTGCAAGTGACTTTGATGAATGCTAGATATTGAGAACCACGGACGGAGAACAATCCTTCCTAATCGTTTTTACGTAAGGAGACACATCAAACATGATAATTTTTGATACAGTGTATGGGGAAACGGATGAGTGTACAGGGGGCTCAAACCAGGCTTTCAGGGCTCAGGGTTTGGCACACCGTGGGAAGGGCGGCTGCACCTACTTCCCCACATGCCTTTCCCACCTGTGATACCAGCCAATAACCAGCAACCAATAATGAACTGTTTCACCTTCGGACGACTTCAAAATCCCCTCATGCAGATAAACCTTAAAAACTGAAGGCAACCTAAATAATAGATCTTTGCCTTAATAATTCGCTCAGAAACAGACACTCTAGATCTTGGGACAGCATGTGGACAATTTCAGTCAAGGGACAGTGAAGAATGGATCAGTAGAACATATGGTTAGGAGCATGTTGAACTGCATCCTTTTCTATTTCTTCTAATAGATCCTTGTGTTTTAAGGGAGAGAGTTTTCATTTGTCATCTTTTTTAACAGCCAAAGGAGACCTTGCCCTAAGTGTTTGAGAGGGAATATTTTAATTTTCAATAAGACTGGATCTGGAGCCCACTGAAGCCAAGTCAAGAGTCTGGCCGTGAGTCCTCAATGCCCCAGAGAGTAATTAACTGCAAAAACCGCTCGATGAACTCTCAGTCTCTTATTGTAATATTCTTGACATCATGCGGGAATAAGTGATGTCAAAAACTAATTTGTAATTCAGGGTGAATGATGTCAATGTATTAACCAATATGTTTTCATGGAGAGTTGTATCAGAAAATACTCAGCCCTAAACTAAAGATTTAGATATTCTCACATTGAAAACCGTCCAGAAATATATTTTAAATATCAACAGCACCAGCTGACACCTTCCAAAGTAGCTCAAGTGTATTTAGCACATGGCTTTATAGAGATGTATGTATCTCAGCAATAAAACAGAAACTTCCCCAATTTGAGAAGCATTCAGAACCATTTAGAATTATTCAGCTATGAAGTAAATTAGAAAACGAATGTCTGTTCAATTAGGAACAACTTTCAAAGCATTCTTTTCTTTTCAAATAAAAAAAACAATATTTTCAATGTCTTGACAGAGTGCGTGCATCTTCTAGTATACGCATTGTTTCGTCATCCAAGTTAATTCAATTGTGAGATATCGTTGCTTCCATATTAGTTGGCATGGTGACTGCCTTTGAGTGGTCCTGACATTGAAGACTTTGTATAACGTCAAAGAGGTACACAGGATAAAAAATAGATAAATTTCCACAAAAGAGCTGAATTCCAAATCTATGTTATGTTTAATAAGTGGTCTTTAGTCAAAATTGTCCTTGCTTTGGGGTATTTTATTTAATGGGTGTAGTGTTGATAAATAACACTTTTGGTAGGAATGTGGTTTTATTTAAACCAACATTAGGGATATAGATGTTAATGTGCCCATGTAACTTCAACACCATTTTAATTTTCAACTTGTCTCCTAAATAAACAGAAGGGCAACAGCCAATGTTATGTGTGGAGAATACATGCTGCAGGTGTGTGCCATCGGTGTGGGGTGGCCTCCTGTGGGTTGAGGAACTCTGAGAACACGTTCCTTCTTCTCTGTTGACTATGTTTGTATCTGAATTTCCAGTCTGTGTGTGTGTGTGTGTGTGTGTGTGTGTGTGTGTGTGTGTGTGAGGAGGGGGAGAAGGGAGGACCTCTCTAAAATCAGTCTTCTATTTCCACATGCAATATTTCTGGGAGGATTTTTACATTAAGAGATTTACAATAAGGTATAGGCAATTTACGAGGGTTGCTCTCCTTTCTGAGAGAGAAAACGGAAGATGAAAGGGAAAGACCTCCAGCAGGGGAGGAAAGGTAATCAAAATGCCAGTTTCTCAATTTTGTTCAGGATCTGAACTAGCCAGGTACCCGCAAACCCAGCAAGAGGCAGTAGATATCTTCAGAAGGCGATTCATCCGAGAAAGCGGACAACTGCAATGCTGCTGCTGCTGAGGAGCGAGGACACAGCAAAGTGTACTGAGCACCAGCGGGACCAGGACGGCGCGGGAGCACCGTTCATTTGTCTTACACCTCTCCGCAACAGACTACTACTACTCCAATGAAAAGAAGCAGAGATTTAAAAGCAATAAGTAACCTACCCCACTATACACAAGAGATACTTGGTAAACTAGGAAATGACTCAGTACCTTGAATGAACAGCGAAGCTGCCCCACGGAAAGCCAAGGCTCCCTGACTGAGGTGTTAACAGGAGATTTCAAAGGCCCCCAGTTAACAGGAGTTAATTTGCCTTTGAGTTAGAACAGACCCCAAATTGGAGGGAGGGTGTCCCTCAGATGGGCTACTCATGAAGCCCTCGATTCAGCCCAGAGCTCAGAGCACGCTCTGGCTTCTCCCGGTGAGTGTGACTTACTGTTCTTCAGATCTGACCTGATTTGGAAGCAGGCTCCTCTGAGGCCAGCCTCTGGAACAGAGCACATCTGCACCCCTCAGACAGTCACATCGCACAGGTCTCCCGTCCACTCACATGTGAAGAGTGTGTTGCCAGGAAAAGGAAAAGGAAGAGCTGAAGCAGTTTTCTGAAACAGCTTAGGAAAAACTTCAGCTAAGTGATCAATGTTCTCATTAGCCAAGTACTTGTCCAACTCTTGACTTCTCCGCACCTTGACCATTTTTGTTTTTTAATTGAATCCAGAGAGAGTTTTACTGCTGGGAACACTGTAAACAAGCCGGCAGCAACGTGCTGCAGAAATGTCAGTGCTCAGACCCAGAGGCAGAACTGGTGGAGGCTAAACACAAAGTCCTCAATTCAAACCAGCCATAGTCAGATATGTCTTCTTTATTTCTTTGAAGGAGAACATCTATTATCAGATGCAAGTTATGAGCAGAACATTTCTATCTTTCTCTAATCGAAGCTCTCCCCTCACGGAGGGTCACACCCACGCGGATGTTCTCCCAGGGCTGGGGTGGTGGACAAGGTGCAGCAAACCTCGAATGTCTGATTCAATGTTTATCCTCCCCCCTCTGTGAATGACCCAAACCATCCGGACTACTTAGAGTGCAGCATAAGATGGGTCCTTTTTTTCTCCTGTGGTTTTTTATTTTATTTCATATAGAGCACCGACAGTCTGGGGTTTGTGTCTGTGCTCTGCTATGTAATCCCTGTGGCTTTTTGCAAGTAACAAATGCCCCTCCTCAGCTAATACCCACCTCGAAACCCCATGTGCTCTTTCTGTGAAGACTGCTTTTATAGATGAGGCTACAGCATGCGAGTTCACCTTCTGTGGTAATGACCTTGTAACTTTTGAAAAAGTGAGAGACAAGCTAATGTGAAGCGAACCCCAAAATGTCTCTCTGCTCCATAGAAACAGCTGCTGAGGACAAGGAACATTTAGAATAGATTTAAGTTAGGTATCTGTCGCTGTCAGAGTCAAGGTCAAGGCCAAGGTTTCTCCAGAATCCATTAGCAGGAAAAGAGAACACTGCTTGAGGCTAACTACCTTGTTAAACAACTGGAGAGTCTCAGAACATCATATAAACATAAATTCACTCAATCTTCCATGTAGGAAAGTATAGAGAGCAGAAAATGGGTCACCATCTGTGTAACCTCAGGGTTTCAACCTTCATAGTGGAAAGAAAGGTAATAGTGTCCCTTTCCTGAGTTGCTGATTGTTAACAGGAGCCTCAAAGAATGGCTAAAACAGCTTTGTTTCAGCTTCCAGTTGTTTATTTCGGATTGGATAGAGGCCACAGGAGAGCTGAGGTTCCTGAGTTGTCTCTTCTGTGAAACTCGGCCCATCTGTAACAGCTATGGAGAGTTCATTTACATCTAGACCAGCACTTCTTGTGTCAGCTTAGACATGCGGAGAACTTGGGAGTCAACATTCGTTATTATGACAAGAAAAATATGGACAAACTCAAAATCAATGACTTTTGTTTGTCCCATCAGAGTATCAAAGTTGCAAGGCAAACTAACACTCCAAATTATGGAGAGACAGGCCCATCCAGATGGACATGATGAGATCTTCTTACATGCAGTGGACATTGCTGGAGCCACAACAGGTACAAACATTTAAAATCAAAAGTAGGATGACGTGCTGGAGACCGAGTGCAGACTAGTGTGAGAGTGACAAATGCCTGGGCGTGGTCTTAGGGATGTGCAAAACCTCTGTGGCGTTTACATATAGGATCTACCAGATTCTCACAGGAAGAGCCAAGAAAGGTCTTGTGATTTGAGATGGGTAGAGAAAAGATAATCAGAGTGTCTACATAATAAAGGCCTGCATCCCAGGAGAAAAGACTTTGCCAGACTCTTATCTCAGTTGAGATAAGGGCATTTCTGTCTGCCTTTTCCAGCCCTCCTGTCTCACCCAAGGGGAAACAGACAATCAAAAGAGATCATACTTCAAGAAAATAGATTGGACTATTTCAGCCAAGGAAGAGAGTAGAAGGCAGGGGTCAAAATATTACACCAGAGGAGAAACACTAGTCACAGGACTCTCGCTGCCTGAGTCAAAGGGGGCTAGGTCTACCTCCTTGACTCTTGTCAGGCTCACAAGAAAGAATTCAGATGAATGACAGAAAGCAGTATTGAAGCAAAGCAAACAAATTTATGAAGAAAAGCAAACACATGTGTTAAGAATACACTTGGGGGAAAAACCCTCAAAACAGGACTTCCGGTCAAGATGTCGGCATAGATAAATGCAGTCTTGCCTCCTTCCACAACCACATCAAAATTACAACTAAACTACAAAACAACCATCATTCAAAACCGCCTGAAATCAAGATGAATAGAAGTCCTACAACTATGAAATTAAAGAAGAGGCCACATCAAGACTGGTAGGAGGGCGGAGGCAGATGGGCTGGTCCCACACCCATGTTTGGTGGATAAAAATCAGGAGGACACCTCAGCTGGGAAGGTCCTCCCTGAGGAGTGGGGGGTCCTTATCCCACACCAGGTGCCCATCTCAGGGTTCTAGTGTCAGGAAGAAAAGTCCTTATCACTTCTGGCTGTAGAAATCAGTGGGAAATGAGGCTGAGGGAAGCTGAGGCTGCTGGAGCCCCAGGCAGCTCCTCTTAAAGGGCCTGCTCACGGACTTATTTGGACTTGCTCCATCTCAGCTCCAGTGTGGGGGAGGCAGCTCAAAAGGCTCCAGAGACATATGGGGAAGAACTGAGTCGTTTGGTTTTGGGGTGAGGGCTGGAGAGGCAGCTTTCTCCTGGACAAATGAGCTGTTGGAGGCCTTTGTTCCTTTGGTGAGCCCTATCCCCACTAGGCCTGCAGAGGGCAGCCCTATCTGGGACTCCAGCAACCTGGCTCACACTATTTGCCCTGCCATGGTGATTCCCTGAGGCCTGCCCCACCCAACTTTCAGGCCCACCCAAGCTGTTCCCAGTTGCTTTATCATAGGATTGGCCTGTCTTGGATCCTGCTTCAGATTTTCCTAAATTCTCTCAAACAAGCAGCATCTGGTCGCAGTGAGTCCCATACCTTTCTTTAAGTGGCCCCAGGCCTGATACTAGAAGGAGCCAGCCTTGTTTCACAACTTGGCTTTGCCTGGGCACCTCCAAGCCCAGCACAAGAAGCAGCTGTCTGCAGAGAGCTTTGTAGCTTATGCCTGGCGGCCCCAGGTATAACACAGGCAGTGGCTGACCTTGCCCCAGAGCCAGCACACCCAGGGGACAGCTTCAGAACACTGTGAAGCAGCACCACCCAATCACCTCCACAAGTGACACACTCAAGGAATGAACTCAGTGCATACAAGAGCCCTGATAAAGTAAGTCTTTCACTGTGTGGTGGGCCCCTGCACAGCTGATCATCCAAGGTAGTCAGAGGTCAGTGGATAGTGGGCACAGCCAGTCTTTGCAGCTCATCAGCCTGAGTAAAACCCTCTCATTCATTTGCCAACAGCAATTAAGACTCGATTACAACAGAAGGGTGTAAAGTCCACATGAGGGTTGCACCTTGAGGGTTCAGCTGGAGTTATCAGGGAGACTGTGCCACTGGACCCTACAGGACACCTACTATAATGGACCACCCTTGGAAGCCCAGGAGATATAGCAACTCTACCTAATATATAAAAAACAAACATAGGGTGGCTGCCAGAATGAGGAGACAAAGAAACATGTTCCAAATGAAATAACAGAATAAAACCCCAGGAAAAGAACTAAATGATATGGAGATAAGCAACCTAACAGATGCAGAATTAAAAACCTTGCTTATAAGGATGCTTAATGAGCTTAGTGAGAACTTCAATGAACTTAGTGAGGGGCTCAAAAACATAAAAAAGGACCAGTCAGAAATAAAGGAGGCACTAATTGAAATAAAGAATAATTTACAAAGATTCAATAGTAAAGTAGGTGAAGCCAAGAAGCAAACCATCTAATTGGAATATAAGGAAGCAAAAAACACCCATCAAAACAACAAAAATTAAAAAAAATTAAAAAAAATAAGGATAGTGTAAAGAGCCTCTGGGACAACTTCAAGCATGCCAACATTTGCATCATGGGGGTGGCAGAAATAGAAGAGAGAGAGCGAGCAAGAAATTGAAAACCTATTTGAAATAATAATGACAGAAACTTTCCTAACTTGGTGAAGGAAACAGACATATAAGTCAAGGAAGCCCAAAGAGTCCCAAGCAAGATGAACCCAAAGAGGCCCACACCAAGATACATCATAATCAAAATGCAAAAGATTCCAGACAAAGAGAGAATCATAAAAGCACCAAGAGAAAAGCAGTTAGTTACCTACAAGGGAACTCCCATAAGACTGTCAACTGATTTCTCAAAAGAAACTTTTCAAGCCAGAAAGGAGTGACAAGAAATATTCAGTGATGAAAAGCAAGAACCTACAACCAAGATTACTCTATTCTGCAATGCTATCACTTAGAATCGATAGCCGTATAAAGAGTTTCCCAGACAAGAAAAAGCTACAGGAATTTATCACCACCAAACCAGTATTATATGAAATGTTGAAGGATCTTCTTGAAGAAAAAGAAGACAAAAAATATGAACAAACAAAATGGCAATAAATACACACCTATCAACAACTGAATCTATAAACAAAATGAACAAGTAGAACAGAAACATTCTCATAGATAGAACATTTTGTTGGTTGCCAGATGGAAGGGGGGTTGGAGAAAGGGTAAAAAAGGTCAAGGGATTAAGAAGTACAAATTGGTGCTTAAACTGACAAACTTCAAAGGGAAGAGAGGCTGGGGGGTGGGAAGAAATAAACCAAAGGACTTATATGCATATATGCATAACCAATGGATACAGACATCAGTGTGGTGAAAGGCAGGAGTGGGACAGGAGCAGGGAAGAGTGGGTCAATAGGGGAAAAGGAGTAACATCTGTAATACACTCAACAATAAAGATAAGTTAAAAAAATAGAATACACTTGTTACAAAGCACAAACGGGCAACTCAGCTAGTCTGAGTGCAGCCTAGTAAGAATTCAAGGGTTTTATACTTTCCACCCCTATAGGTTTCAAAGTTCCCCTTTTCCACTGTTGTGGCTCTTCCCAGAATTTGTGAGAACATCTGATAATGTTATCTTGGCAAGTCCCAAGATTGCTGACTTCTTTGTTCAGTCGGTGAAATAAACACCCCCATTTTTTCTCTTTCTCTTCCTTCTGCCCAAGCAGCTATTTTTTTCTGCTTAACACCCCCCACCTCACATGATAACATCCAAATGCTTTTGTTTTTTGTTTTTTTTTTATTTGTCCCCCAGACTTCATCTGTCCTTGGGTTTGGCTGGCACAAGTGGTATTAATTGGTCTTTGTTCTCTATTTTCCCAGGCCAGGGTGATTTAAGCTATGTATCCTCTGGTTAGAGAGGAGAGGTATAAATCATTTGCTCTCAAGTGTCCTTGGTTGGGGAAGATAGGTCTTGCAATTCACAAGCTGGCTGCAAACTGTCCAAACTGTTTGGCCTAGTTTAATTGTCTTGTCTGTTACTCTATTCCACTTGCCCAGGAATTTTTCTAGCTTCTTACTATCCTGCCACAGGACCATTGAAACACTGGGATTTTATTGGAAGGTATAGAATATTCCTCCTCTTCTACATCATACTACTGGGACATACACAAACAGGACTCTGGTATTATAACAGTGGATTATAATTTAAGGAACTGTGAGGCACAGACTCTCTCTGAGTGGAAGTACTGAGGGAAGCCCAAAGTCAAGACAGTAGATCCAAACAAAAACACCAGAGAAATTTGAAGCCCCTGGCAGCTATAGGTACAGTAAACCTTAAATGCAGACTAATTCCTGGCCAGATAAACATAAATCCTCATGCACTAAAGGCCTATTTATATCAGTTTTTATTCCCCAATATAACATGTCCACCTTTCAACAAAAATTACAAGATCTTTTGAAAGGCAAAACAAACCCCAAAACTACATTCTCTGAAGAGACAAAGGAAACATCAGAACCAGACTCAGATATGACATAGATGTTAACATTATCAAACAGAAATGTAAAGTAATTGTGATTATTATGTTAAGGGCTCTAATGGAAAAGTAGACAACACACAAGAGTGTGTGGGTAATATAAGAGATAAAAACCAAGAAAGAACCAAAAGGAAATGCTAAAAATAAAAAACACTATAAAAGAAATGAGGAATGCCTTCTGTGGGGCCACACAGGAATCAATGATGTTGAAGATAGATCCAGAGAAACTTTCCAACAGAAATGCAGAGAGAGAATGAGTGAGAGAGGGGGATAAAGGGAGAGAGAGGGAGAATCTAATAGGTATGGACAATTGCAAAAGTGTACCCTATATGTATTTGTAATGCCAGAAGGAAAATAAAAGACAATGGAGAAGAAATATTTGAAATAATAATGGCTTAGAACTTTTAAAAATTAATGACACATACAAAATCATAGACCCTGGAAACTCAGGGAACACAAAAGAGTATAAAGATAAAAAATAAATAAGCAAAGAGACCCCCACACCCAAATCACAGTCATAACATATTTAAACTGCAGAAAGTTAAAGACAAAGTGAAAACCCTGAACGAAGCCGGGGGAGGAGAAAAGCCTGGCCGAGGGAGAAACAAGGGTAAGAGCTGTAGTAGACTTCTCATCGGAGACCATATAGACAAGAAGAGAGCGGAGTGAAATGCTTAAGGTATTTGTTATAAACTGAATGTTTGTGTTTCCTCAGAATTCTTATGTTATAGTTCTAACCCTCAGTGAAAGTTAGAGATGGGGTTTCTAAGGAAGTAATTAAGGTTAAATGAGGTTATCCAGTAGTATTAGTGTCGTATAGGAAGATACACTAGATTGCTTATGCTTGCTCATACTCCCTCACTGTCTCAGTCTGTCTTTGTCTCTCTCAAGTAAATAGATAGATAGATAGATGATAGATAGATAGATAGATAGATAGATAGATAGATAGATAATACCATTCACAGTCGCAACAACAAAGAAAGAAAGAAAGAAAGAAAGAAAGAAAGAAAGAAAGAAAGAAAGAAAGAAAGAAAGAAAGAAAGAGAAAGAGAAAGAGAAAGAAAAAAAGGAAGGAAGGAAGGAAGGAAGGAAGGAAGGAAGGAAGGAAGGAAGGAAGGAAGGAAGGAAGGAAGGAAGGGAGGGAGATTTAGGTTTAGTTTAACAAAATATTTACAGAATCTTTATGCAAAACAGCTACAAAATGATGATAAAACAATCACAATAGATATAAATAGATATATTCCATGTTCCTGGATTAGAAGACTCAAAATTATTATTAGAGCAATTCTTCTCAAATTGATCTATAGATTCAACATAATTCCAATAAAAATCTAAGCTAGAAACTTTGTAGATAGTAACAAACTAATTCTAAAGATTATATATATATATATATATATATATATATATATATATATATACCTAGAATAGGCAAAACAATACTGAAGAACAAAATTGGAGGACTCAAAATACCTCACTTTAAGACACTCTCAAGTTACAGAAATCAAGACAACATGGTATTGGCAACTGAATAGATGTACAGATCAAGAGATCAGAAAATGACCCACACAAATATAACCAATTGATCTTAGACAAAAATGCAAATATAAATTCAATGAGAAAAAGATAGTCTTTTAGACAATTGGTGGGGATGTCCTTGAATGTTTCTATATAAAGAAAATTAACTTAGATCTCATAAATTTCCCAAAGGTTATCTCAAAATGTGTCATAGACCTAAATATAAAAGGCAAAACTATAAATCCTTTGGAAGAAAACATAGGAGAAATAGATACATGACCTCAGGCTTGTTGAGTAATCTCTAGATACAACACCCAAAACACAATGCATGGAATGAAAATGATTAATTGACTTAAAATTTAAAACCTCTGTTCTACCAGAGACACTGTTAAGAGAATGAAAATACAAACTTCACACTGGAAAACAATATTTACAAAATGCGTACCTAATGTTGGACTTGTATCTACAATATATAAGATATATATACTAAAACTCAACAATAAGAAAATAAGCAACTCAATGAAAAAATGGGCAAAAGATCTGAAAACAACTTACCAAGAAAGATATACAGATGGCAAATAAGCATTTGACAATATGTAAAACATCATTTGTCATTAAGAAGAAATAAATTAAAGCAACAATGAGAAACCACCATGTATCTACAAGAAGGATTAAAACCCAAAATATTGACAATATCAGGTGTTGGCAAGGATGCAGAACAATAGGAGGTCTCATTCATTACTTGGGTGAATGTACTGTAGTCACTTTGCCAGTGTTTTACTGTTTTTTACAAAGCTAAAGTAGGCTCACTAGATGTTCCAACAATCATGCTTCTATGTACTTACTGAACTAATATGAAAATGCATGTTCACAAAAAAACCAGCACGGGAATGCTCATAGCTGCTTTATTTCTAATCAGCACTAACTGAAAGCTACCAGGATGTCCTTTAGTAGGTGGATGGATATTCAAAGTGTGTTACAATGGGATACTATTCAGTAACAATGAACAAACTATTACGGCACTGGACTCAGGCCTGGAGAGAAATAGGCAGGGGTGGAATTTGATGATTTGGAACTGGGCTGTCCTGTAGGGTAGCCACTAGACATGTGGTCACTGGACACTGAAAAATGAGGAACTGCTTTGTAAATTTAATTTTATGTGGATATATGTGAATTTAAGTATCAATATGTATCTAGTGGCTGCCCTATTGGGCAGACCAGCTCTCAGACCTCAACCTCTGCTCATCCTCCTCTCGGGTATTTTCTCTGATCCCAAGTCTGGTGGCTTTCCCACTTCTCTCTCTGTTCTTTATTCTGAGGATTAATTCAGCTTTTCCCCCTTAGTTCTCATCGATGGTCTGTCATGGTGGAAAAGGGGACTCGGGATGTGGAGAGTGGGGATAGGTAGAAAAGCTGACTAAACAGACATTTCCCTCCTTTTTGGAGAGCACCAGACACTGTTCTAAGCATTCTGTGTGGACTATTTTACTTAATTCTCATAAACGCTTTATATGAGAACCATTATTATCTATATTTTATAGATGCAGCAGCAATACACAGAGAGCCTTCTAACGGTCACAAAGCTGGGAGATGGCAGAACCTGCCAAGCTCCCAGTGTAAACCGCTGCCACGCCTCCTAGCCCACTGTGCATCCAGCCAAGGGACTTCTAATGCCATTAATTTCTGTGCAATGCTTGAGAGTTGGAAGCAGCACATTCTGGAATTTGGGCATTGTTAGTGATTAGTGCCTTTCTTCACATGAGCACAGCTGTTCCCTGCCTTCCATCAGGGTCCCCAGGGAGTGAGGCACAGGACAGCAAAGGGCAGATTTGAGCTGGAGAAAAGAGAGGACCCCCATGTGCATTAGTTGTCTGCACTGATCACGTCTTTCTCTGGGTCAAAAACCTTCAGTGGTTCCCAGGAGTCTCTGCATCAAATGCAAACTCCACTGCATGGAGTGTGTCTAACTTACCTTTGTGGTTTATCTTCCACAACTTGGGTGCTTAAACTCTTCGCTTCATGTGGTCTCTCCCATCCTTTGGTCACTGAGTTCTTCTGACACCAGCCTTCTTGACTTCTAAATCTGTGACTGAAGCATCTTTCCCACTAGCTTGTAGGATGTTCATTCTTTATTCATCCTTCCCACTCCTTCACTCCCTGAAGCCTGTGCAGAACACACCAACCCAGTGACGTGAGGCTGAGTTTTCTCCTTTACCTTCCCATTGGCATTGCCCAGCTGATGCCCGCACTGCCTAAAACCGCACAGTCTCACAGGTGCTGCCTCCCTGGAACCCAGCTCCAAAAACGCTTCCCATAGCTGCTGGGTTTCCCTGGCACCGTTTAGTAGTGCAGAGTGCTGTCATTTGCCCAAATCTTCTACCCTCTCCCCACTACATGGTAATAGTGAATGTGGACTAATTCCCTTGACCTTTGGCCTTCTCATTTTTCCCCAAGTCCATTCGGTGTGTTTTCATCTCTGAGTTGGCCCGTACTGGCCTGGGATGTTCTGTGGCCAGATGTTCAAATGGCCAGCCTCTCGGGCAAACCTGTGCTCAAATTTACCCTCTTGTGACCAGACTATCTAATCCAGATCCTACTTTATTCTCTTCTTCTTTTTCCTTTTATTTTTTGGAAGTACTTATCATTACCAAAACTGTGCATCTATTTTTTGGTAGTCTCCCTCCTTACTAGAATACAAGTCTGTAAGGGTCCACTGACTGTCTGTTTGATTCACTGCTGCCCCACCTGGCACTGTACCTAGACACCAGTATGCATTTGTGAAATGAGTGATAGCATGTGAGACAGAAACCAGAATAGCTTTATCAATCAGACAACCTGGTTACAAGGGACAGAAACCTAAGGTGGCGAAACTTAACATGTGCCAGTGGGAATAACTGATATATACTTTCAGGAGTATTGTATCTCTACAGTTGTATTTCCAAACTACCTTACCAAATATTTCCCCTGCACAATTCACTGTGAAAAAGTGTCATATGGACAAAAATTTATCAAATGCTGTATTCGATATTCATTTCATGAGGACTCACTATGCTCATTAGCACATTGAAGGTTCTGAGCAGTCCTGCAGTAAATGAACTGAATTAATTTTACTTTAAAATTTATTAAATATATATCAGTAGAGAAAGCCTTCTCCAAATAACCCTTTAAAGTAGACTCATGTTGGGACGGTCACCTGCATGTAATAATTCTACCCCACCATCTTCTGGTGCACTGTGTATCGTGGCACAGGTGTATGACATGCTGAGCCAATCAGAGTGCCTTAAGGTTTTTCTAAAGGATGGCTTTTAACCATGTCAAAACAATTAGGACATCCCCCAGAATTGAAATCTGAGATGGGGAGACAGATTTCCCTTGTCTCTTGGGCCAGGAACCTAAAGCTATAACTATTAAGGGACCAGTTCTACACTCCTGGCTACATGGAAAAATCCTGTGTATGTCAGGAGAGAAGCCGTAGTTCAGGGAGAGACTTAGGTAACAGATGGGGAGAAAAAGAGGAGGAGAAAGCAAATAATTGAGAAAAACATGGAGAAATACTAACAGGTACATTTAAGCCTCTAAATATAGTCATCCCTGAAGCCAGAATCACCGCTGCCCTTTTGTTCCATAAGAAAATATATTCCTTTAAAAAAACCTTTTTCTATATTGGTTCATTAATACATAGTCAACACCATTTTATACTGTACATGCTTTGGGAAATCCTCATCATGGCCACCTCATAATAAGCCTGAGCTGTTTACCAGCACACTCAAATTTCAAAGGACAACAAATACCCAACCAATCAACCAGAATGAATGATATCCTGTCTCTGAATGATTTACAGATTTTATAAACATAGAACCACTTCCTGGATGAAATCTGCATATACACTTAACTTCAAGTCAGAACAAGGTATTCAGACACAGTGTGATATTATGCAAAGTCCCGGGCAGGCATGGATGGATAGCATAGCACACAATTCCTAGGGCTCGCTGGGTGCTGCTCACAGCAGTCCTTGAAGCCCTTTTACTCTGGCAGAACTTGCTGTGTGAGTTCTCTGTACTTCTTTTATCTTCCAGCCAGGAAGGCAAGACACTTGCCTAATACTTCTCTATGTCCCCCAATAGCAGCTTACCCAGAGAAAGGACTTAATTCACGTCTGTGATTGAATGAAACGCAAGCTGGTCCTGCTCCTTATTAACATGGTTATACTCAGGTTGACTTAAGGAATTATTAATAAAGTTTATTTTCAGCACATTACTTCATGAATACTATCCTTGTAGTTTCATATATATTCAGTGGTTGCTTTTGAGAAATCTAAAAATACTGTCCCTTGGCGTTTGCCCTAGAACAGTGTGCTGCCTTGATGAAGCCGTAACAGTCTCGCCACATGGGAGGAAGCCTGGGCGCTTCCAAACAGACGCTTCTTTTAGGATCAAGTCGGCTGTTGGCCGTGCAGCCTCTTGAGCCTCTTTATTTAGGTACAGCATTCCAGGGCTATTATTTCATCCGCAGAGGGATTTTAAAATAGCTTGTAGTTTGGGCTTTTCACCACTAGAGTTCAATCTTGCTCTTATCTGGATAATTTCATAGAAGAGAAATAAAATAAAGCAGCAGCTCCCCCCCAACACCCCCCCACACAAAGAAAATTCCCAAAATGCTTTCTCCAATTCAAATCCTGACCTTTGACTACCAAGAACTGACTTTATTACTGTGTCTTTTCCATCTGTCCCAAGACTCTGTGGTTGGTATTGTCATCAAGTATAAAATTCTTGAATGCCTTTGCTTTGTTTCAAGTCGTTTGTCAGTGCTTGATGAATAATTCCCTTTTAGGTTCAGTTTCTGTCCAAGTACAGTCCTCAGCTGTAACTACCTGGCTGGTGTGTGGGGGTGTGTGCTTCGGGCCAGTGGGACTCGGGCTCACAGCAGGGCCACAAACAAGTGCCGCTCTGGGTCTCAGAGTCGACCATTCAGGAAAACACTTTTTTTTTTCCAAAAAATTTTCCACGAGACTGTGATTTCCAAATTAAAAAACTACCACTTCTTTCTCTTCCTTTGTACCCACAGTCTGCAGATACATATCTTATGAGACCAAAAGGAAGTGTGAGGCCCGAGTCCCAAACTGCTTTCTGTGTGAGCAGCACCTCAGGACTGTCCACGCCTACCCAGAGCGACTCAACCAGGCACTTCCAGCAGGTGCAGGTTTATGGGCGCAGTCATGCTGCACTGTCTTTCTGGCTTCTTTGGCTCGTCCTCTCTGAAGTACCTCTTACGTAGCGCAGGCACCCTGGAAGAATACGTTGGAATGAGTTCATCTTTGCTGTATAGAGAGGCATTTCCAGAGATTGGACCCAGAAATGACAAAGTGAAAACCAAACTGAGTTACATAATATTAATTTTTGGACAAAAGGCTGAGAAAAAAATGGAAAACATCATCTCATAAACCTAGATTCTGTTTTACAAACAACCCGCTTCCAATTTACAAATTAAAATACAAATAAGAGGTCTTCCATGATGCATTCACTGTATTTAAAATACAAATAAAGCGAGGTATGTTTTCCATTATTTGCCTTTTGAGGGGATGGTGGGGAAATAACCTCGGTCAGAAGAAAAAGGACATTGGAAAGAGAGGCGCTGAAGATGCAGTCTTGTCACGATTTTGCCAAGGGTCAGGCTACAAATCCCAGGTCCCCTAAAATGATGCTGTGCCCAGTTAGGAATATATAATAATAGCCAATATTTACTGAGCATTTTCATGTCATCTTCACAACAGCCTCATGAGTAAATCTTGCTTCTTAGTGCTATTTTATAGATAAATAGACTAATAGAAGTGGTCTGGAAAAGGCCACCCAGACAGTAAACAGTGAAGCTGGCAGTCAAACATAGGTGCCCACCTGAGCAAGGTGGATGCTAAGGGTTGCACATCCATATGGTCTGTGCTTTTTAAGTCACAGATAAAGAGAATGGTGACAATTCTGATGTAATGAGTGGACATTTCCAGGCAGAACAGTAAGACACTTTCAAGAGAAGGTCAGCAGGAATCAGGTGATTAAGACAAGATGTGCTGACAGTGAGCATAATCACCAGGGGGGTTTGAAGTGTGGAGGCTTCTCCATCTCTAATAACAGAAAACAAGGTCATCTGGTGAGAACTCTTAGTAACAGTGGCTAAAGTTTCCACCAACATTTTAGAAAGGGGAATCTTGAAATTGATCTTAAAAACTCAGTGTGTGCTATTTGCAGTTGTGACAAATAATTATGCTCAGATCGGCTCTATAGTGAATCTCCTCCATTCTCATTCCACAGTAGAGTCTGGGCAGCTGCCGTCCAACCTTTCTGTTATGATTTTTACATTCTGGTTTACACAGTCTTACTTCCCATCGAAGACTATTGCAAATAGTTACCCATGATGAGCTGCTTTTTTATTCATTCAGCCAATATTTATTGAGAACCTACTACGTACCAGGCACTATACAAGATGCTGAGACAATGGAGGAAAACAAAACTTTAAAAAAATGAAAATCTCTGTTTACTTTTGGGTAGGAGAGATAAAAAATGAATAATCAAACATATAGCACTTATCACTGTGATAAGTTCGTGGAAAAAAGTAAAAGTGGGAGGGAGATAAGTGCTGTTTGTCTCATTGGCTTGTCTTCAATTTTAAGCAGGGTAATCCAGGAAAGATACAGCAGTAAAGTAATGATAACAGTAGTTTTTAAATTGTGTCATGAGAGCACTGACACAGCTAACATTTATTGAATGCTTACTATACACCAGGCTCCTTTAATTTATATCTCATTTAATCATCACCACCACTCTTTCTCACAGATTAAAAAAAAAAAAAAGACCAGAAAAATCATACAACTTGTCTGAATCACACAGCTAATAAGAAAAAGATGCAAACATTCTGAGTCTTAGTCCCAGTTCTTTACCCGGAGAGAATGTTTCTCTTTGGGTATCCCTGCTTTACACTGTAAATGCCTACATAGAAGACAACATTAAGTGGACCATGCTAACCTAATTTTATAGTCCTGGTTTGTTTCATCCAATATAAAGAGTAACTGCTTATAACTGCTTATATTCCAATAATAACTGCTCAAGTATATTTGTTACATGAACTAGATAAAATTAATTGAAATTATGTTTTATTTATATGTCTAGAATATATACCCCACTCTCTACATTATAATATTTATAGCAACTAAAAATATGTAGTGCAAAATGGACTATCTGTAAGAATTATAAATTATAAATAAATAAAATTGCATCTTTGCACAGAAAGACAAAGAAATCAATTATTGATAAAAATAGAATAAAAATCATATGAGAGTGTGGGGATGCTGGAATATCAGGCATTTGAGCTGAACTCATTACTACTATTAGAAACTGAGTTTAGCTATACATTCCCTAGCAGCTAGGACAGAAAACCACACTAGGTTACATAATATATTTTTTTGAACAAAGCAGGCAAAAAGTTTCCTTGGGAGAAACTTTTCTTGCAACCAAATCCTTTTGAAAAATTCATAGATAACAGTAAATCACATCTTTCACTTTGTGAAAGAACATTCTTACAGACTCTGGTAAGAATAATTGTAACCAATCGTCTATATTAAATGAGAGCATAAATAATGTTGGTATTTCTAGGAGGAAAGAGCTGGGATAATATGACCCAGGTATTCTGTGTTCTGCATACTTTATTTAATAATGGGGTAAAAAATGGGAAAATAGATAGTTAACATTTCAATGGATTATTCCTCAAAATATTAATTATACTAAGCAAAATTCTGACAGGAACTATATTAAAATCAGCTCCATAACTGGCAAAAATTATAATGGGACTAACAAAATAATAGCAGCTGCCTCAAAATGACAGCAGCAGCTAATGATTACTGCATAGTTACTAGGAACCAAGACCTGTGCTGAGCATTTCACAAGCATAGTTCATTTGAAGTTTCTCCTGACTCTGAGTTGAGTACTGCTCATCTTAAGGATGAGGATCAGATAAGTTAGATGAGCCCCCAACAGTTCCCAGCTTATGGAGCTCAGACTCAAACATAGTCAGATCGATTCCAGAGTTTGTGTTTTCAGCTACTACTCTGTAGTTCTCTGCTACTTTTATTGTAATTATGCTATATTTTGGAATAATCTGGGACATTGCAACAACCTACAGTCAAAGACCTAAACATTAGGATCAGAATTCATGAAGAGAAAAACATATGTGTTCCCAACTTCCTCAATAAAGACAATAACTATAAGTGACAGAGCCATAAAATTACATGAAATCAATTCTACTGTTCCTCAAGACAGGGAAAAGAAACAGGAACAATTCTTGGCAGTGTATAGCTCAGACCAGGATACCTCCTTGTGTCCCAGGATAATGAGAAACAGCTGTGACTCAAGGCGGACTGCTATTTCAGAACCAAGGACAGAGGCAGACATACCTTCCACTAGGGGGCAGGGTGGTCATACATTGTGAACTTGATGCTCCAACATACAGAATGACTAGTTCAATTTCCACAGTATCAAAGTGAGCAGCTAGGGGGACAAGAGCCTATATTTACCCCAAATAATAACTCTGGACCTCTTTAAGGATTTGTGCATTAGACACCTCTTTAGTTTGCACTTGATAGTCAAAGTGCCAAAGAGCTAGCAAATATGCAAAATATCAAATATAGGAAGATAGTTTTTGGACAATGCCATCTTGAAACTGCCCTTCCAAGTCCCTGTACTAATGTTAATTTATGTTTACCTAGTGAGAGCAGTAAATGGCATTTTTGGAACTAGACTTATCTAAGCTGTTAAAGGATCGGAAGGGGAAGTTCTGGGAGAGGTATAACAAAAACAATTGAATAGGTTTTGAAGTCAGCTAGAGCTGAATTTAAACTTGATTTCACCATTGTACTTCCATGTGAGTTTGGGTAAGAGATAAGCTTTCTGCACCTCAGTTTTTTCAACTATGAAATAAGAATAATAATTAATAATAATAATAATAATAATAAATAAACATCTTACAAGATTGCCATGAAGACTAAATGTGTCTGTAAAGCACTTGGCTTGAAGCCTCACACACATGCTCAGTAGAGGATGATCTCATGACGATGGTGATGATTCTGTCTTGTGATGTAAGAGAGAGAAATAATAGCTTCCATGTATGTTAACTTACATTATTCAGAAGAGTTTATACATCTCAAACAAATTTATATACAGGATATATATATATAACCATTCACTTGTTTATTTACTCACTCACTTATTTATAAAGTATTTATTAAAAATTTACTGTATACCAGGCAAGGTAAATACAAAAACAGTCATTAAGACAGCTCACCAATATTCCAGTACATGGTAAAAATTGCTTTAGCCAATGAAATCAGAGCAGTGACATGCATCATTGCCATGCCAAAGGTTGAAAAGTTAGTGTGTGCTTTGCCATACTTTTGTTCTCTTCCCCAAAACAATGCACAATGCTTCAGATCGCATCTGCTCTGCCAGCCTGGTCCCCAAATGAGAATGATGTCAATGTGGAGGGGATTGTCTAGATGGTCCTTGATAGACATAAAACATAAAACATGCATAAGAAACCAAAAAGGCATTTGGATTGAGGTTCATTTGCTCCGTCAGCATAAACCTGTGTGAGGTCTCTCGTTCTTTTTTTTTTTTTTATCCTCACCTGAGGACATTTTTCTATTTTTTGTTCAGGTAGAGTGGGAGGGGGAGAGAGGAAGAGAGAAAGAAACATCGATGTGAAAGGGACACATCGAGTGGCTGCCACCTGCACGACCGACCAGGGCCGGGGACAAACTGCAACCAAGGTACATGCCCTAAGCGGGAACCGAACCCTGGTCTCTCGGGACCGCAGGCCGACACTCTAACCGCTGAGCCAAACCGGCCAGGGCAGGTCTCTTGTTCTTAAAGCAACTTATGGAATCCAAGGGTTGGAGGAGGAGGTATGCAAATAGGTGCACAAACATCTGTAGTGTAAATACTATGAGAGATAGAAGAGCAAAGTGTTGTAGAGCAGAATCCAAAACTTTGTGCTGTGATGTGGCAGAGAGTTTCCCAAGAAAGTGACATTATTGGACTTGAAAGGGTGATGATGAGCATCTGGTAAGGGTATAATGTGGAACTCCATTCCGAGCAGGGGAGACACTGTCAGAGGAGACCCAGCAAAGACACAGGATCAGGAAAATGGATGGATTGGTGGAGGGGTTTGTTGGAAATCCACATTGTAATACTGTGAGAACATGGAGAATGAAGCAAGAGGGGTGAGGTTACATCCTAGTGATGAGATCAGTCTTACCAGCATATCAACTTAAATGGCATATTGTATAATATTTTGCTTGAATTCCACTCTTGATCAATAGCCACAGACAGCAGGCAGTAAAAGACCATATCATTTGGTCAAACAATGTTGGACTGCAAATCAAAATCTCTGGCTGCTCATGTAAGCTGCGCACTCACTAGGGGAAACCCAAGCACATCACTGCTCTGCTCTAGGCTTCAGTTGCTTCATTGGTAGAACCAGTGGCCTAACCTCGTCCATTACTGATCCCTTTCAGCTCTAAGACCACATGTTTCTAAAGTGCATTTGAGAACTCCACTGCCCTTTTGAAGAGACTGCAACTCTGACAAAAATCAGGCCATTGGCATAATTATAAATGGAGAGCTATTGGCTTGCTGTCACGCAAACAAGCCTAGATGCATCATGACCCGCAGCAGCCCTGCTGAGCTTACCCTTTCTCCGTGGGCATCATCACTATAGCACACTCTTAAATTCCATGGCCTGAAGGTTTTCTCTGGTGGCCAGACACCCTCTGTTCACTGGAGAGGCTAGCTAGCCAGAGAGTTAATGTTCTTTGAGAGCAGTCATCAACAATAACTGTTTTTGGTTGGCATAAAAATGCCCAAGTTCTTCTCTCCAGGCAGGATAATTCTGAGGCTGGAGATCCCCAGAGTTCCGCAGCAAGATAAAGTTCCCATCACACATTTTATTGGCTGCCTCCCTTTCCGGGGTCACTCTACATGCTTCCGCTGGATTCTAGATTCTCTTCTAAACGCCTCCTGCCCTTGAATCGTTTTCTCAAGATCTGCTTCTAGGGATCCCTAAGACAAATGCTAACATGAGCGAAGGTACTCCTACCCTTTTCTATCAATTATTTTTGTAATTGGTATAAATTTACATTCTATAATCAGATACAAATAAATACATTATTAATTAATTGAATCTGGTTTTGAACCCTACTCACTGTTTGGGTGTCCCTGGCCCTTCCACTATCTCAGGAGACTAATGCCATCTAGAAAACTTGGACAGAGACCTCTGATCTTGGTCCAGCAGGTTAGTCACCTAAGTGCTCATTGTCCCGACCTTCATAATGATTCCACTGCCGCCATGCCAACCTGGGGCATCGAAACATCTGCAGTTGTTCCCAAACATGTGGAACTTGCTGGCAGGTCAGGACTCTCAACCCCCATTCCTCCTTAAATTTCTAGTGCTGGGGTCCATCTTGTCTGAATTTAAAGTAATCCAGCCTACTCTTCCATGACTCTGAAATACAGAAACTATTTCCTTCACGTCTGAGTATGCGGATTTGTGTTGGGTCTGGTGTGTGTGTGTGTGTGTGTGTGTGTGTGTGTGTGTGACAGAGAGAGAGACAGTGAGAGAGACAGAGAGAGACAGAGAGTAGGTAAGTTAATACTTCTGAAAATCCAGCAATGCCCTCTGTTTCTCAGAGAGGAGAAATGAAATGTGTTATTCCTCCATTATCATCTGCAGTCCTCCCAAAGAAAAGAAAGACATTCGTGGTTGTTTTGTTGCTGTTAAAACAACTTGCCCTACCACCTTGTGAAAATTTGAAGAATTTCATATACCTAGGAGCTGGCAGGATCAGAGAAAAGGTGAAGGGGAAATTCACATCTCCTAGGAGCTTTCTAACTAAGACTTTATTGTAAGGAGAGCTCAAATCTTGAAGATATTGCACTCTCCAAAGCACTTAAATTGTGAATAAGTTATCAGTTTCTTTGTATAATAATCTTGGGAGAAATTGACACCAGATTGAGGTAAAATGTAAAGGGAACAGGTGCTTTTGATGGCTATGCCACTCTTGGAGAATAAATTGTTTTCTTTTAAGTAGATACAAATAGGATTTTAGGCATCAAACCTAGTAACTGATACAGCCATTTTAATAAACACACTAGGTAGTGATTCTCTTCAGGTGAATGAAAAGAAGCCTTCTTAGGGGGAAGACAGTTCTAATGTAGGGATTTTTCACTTTTAACCAGTAGACCTCTTTCCTCTATGCACTGTGATACATAGTTTCAATGCAGACCCCAAGAGTTATATATCTGAAAAGGGGTACATTTATACACCTGAACAAGGAGTCAGTTTTGCTAATGTGAGCAGGCTGCTAATGATGTCAGAGTCACAGATTTGAGCTCTATCCAATTGATGAATTTCCAGCAGATGTATGACCAGTCTCTCCATCCACCCCCTCCTGACCATCTCCCAGTGCTTCCCAGAAGGTGACTGTTATGTGTCTGGCTATCAACTGAACTATTGCCACCAAAAATAATCAAAACAAAACTCGTAAAACAAATTCAGCTAAGGATGGAATGGAACAGGAAATAAGTCAGTAGCTAGAATATTTTTTATTGAAAAGATGAAGTTATAAGTGATTTACTCACTGGTAGGGCAATTCATGTGATTCTGCTGAGTTACTTAGGAACATAATCTGATTCTAGTTGTTATGGCAACATACAAGGAAAAAAAGTGGAAAGAGTTCACAATTACATTTTTCTTGAAATGATCCAAAATATTAACTGTAAGTAGGAGACTTCTGTAGAAAATGTTATTTAAACTTTCTCAGAGCTGCAGCTGGGCTGCCAGGGACGTCTGTCTGCAGCTGTTCAGGCAGCATAATCCCCTCTGAGAGGGGAGCAGGCAAGTGATGAACACTGAAGCCAAAGAGAAGTCTTGCTTTGCCCTCAGGACATCTCTTTCTAAGTCCTTCGTCGATTAATATGCAAGGCGTGAAACATCGACTATTGCATGCATGTCATACTCTAATGCCTATGAACTATGCAATCAAAGTGTAGAATTCTTTTGCCAATATGACTGAGACTAAAAAGAAAAAAAAAAAATCCCCATTAACCAGAAGAAAAGGTCAAAATCATAATTCTTAGCTTTTCTTCAAATTTTCCACCAAAATGAGGACAAATTTGAAAAAAAAAGTTTTCCAGGCTTTCAAGACATTATTTTCTCAGTTTTCTAATGGAAAATAGTGCCCTGAATAAAAAGGTCATGAAAAACCATCACATTCTCTTTTATCATACATGAATGAAAACCTGCAGCTTCATCCAGAAAAGGAAACCAATAAAACCTTTTAGGGAGAGAGGCCACTGTTGTGTCTTCCTTTAAAATATTTGTTTCATTGCTATTGTATTTCAGAGTAGATATTTTATATTGTTCTCACAACCATGCTCTTAATGGTGGCAGGCAGGCAGGCAGGCAGGCAGGAAGGAAGGAAGGAAAGAAGGGAGGGAGGGAGAGAGGGAGGGGGGAGAGAGGGAGGGAGGGAGGAAGGGAGGAAAAGAGAACCATTAATCATTATTTATTTTCCCAGCAAGACACTCACTCTGCCAGTGATGGACCATCAGCATCTATTTCTGCAACGCTCTTCCCAGATTCAACCCTCGAATCTCTATTTCTCGCACAGAGAAGAACACAATCGGCTTTAGTGACTGGGAGTTCACATGAGAATTTGAACAAGGCTGGTTTCCCCAGTGGCTTGCCTTAAACTGTTTACAACTGTGAGCATTCCTCTGTGCAGGCTCCTGGGTGGGATCGAGGTATACTTCCATCCACTTTCCAGTAGCGACAAGTTATCAAGGTCACCCAAGACATTTCTATTCCAAGTGATTACCACTTAGGCTATGGCAGAAATGTAGGTGCTCCTTGGTGTGCACAGGATATGCAGACACTGGATTTTGCTAATTTGTTGTAAAAGACATGCCTTTCTGATTAGTAGGCCTCCAGGCTGCTACTCAATAATTCATCCATTCATCCTCTCTTCCCCACTAATGAGGAAAGAATTCACTGTTTAAATGACACACCAGTGGTTTTCCTCTTTCTGTGTGTACAGCACACTTTGGAATACACATCCGACCCACACTCTTGAAATCAGCAGGAATTCCAGTGTGAAGCCTGTGACCGACAGTAGGACAACCTTTGTGGCTTCAGTAAATCTCTCTGTGATGCTGCATGTTTCTCAGGTCCCCGCAGAGCTTGTCTTTTCCAGGCAAACTGCTCAATGCCCTGACTGGTTGGAGAACTGAATACTGGGGATGCAGGAGGGACCCAGCAGGTGCAGTCCCTGTCCTTTGGAGCATGTGTCTTGCAGATGGAGACAGGTATTAAGCAGATAATTACACAAACTATCCAGCTGCATAGTGACCAGTATAACAGACAGACGGACAAAACGTGGGACAAACATATTTAAATACTGCTACAGGAAAACATGTTCTCTTTCCTCTCCTCCTTCTCTTTCTTCTTTAAGGAGTCTGTGGGAAAGTGATCAGTGCATTCTGTTCACATTACCGATCAGCAACCGCTAAGTACCCTGACAACACCAGATGTCGACTCCAAAGTGAACAGCATCTGTCCAGTGCAGGAGAAGGCACACGCATGCGCAGGCCTGGGCTCTTCAGCGTGCTCTCAGGCATCTTGAGGATCCCGGGGACTTTAGGACAGACCAGCAACTGGTGCTTCATCAGCCGTGCCTGCTGGGAATTTCCCGGGCCTTCAGAACGCATCCAAAGGTAGTGCTTTCTCCCCAGCCTTGATGGATGCAGGGCGAGCCCCGCGCCCCGTGACCACTGCACGCGGCAGAGTCTCTTCTAAGTAAAAAATCAAGATGGAATTCAAAGCTCTTGCCATTTCAAAAAGATTTGTGAACTTTTGGGAGAGGAAAGAAACAGCTTTCATTAGCCAGGAAAAGGCACTGGACCGAGAATCAGAAGACACGGTGCTGGTCCTGGCCGCATCACTGAACAGTTGGCAGACTCGGGCTGGTGTGTTCAGCGGTCAGAGCGCGGCCCGCAGACCCGAGTCTCAGGTTCCATTCCGGTCAAGGGCGCGTACCTGGGTTCGGGTTTGATCCCGGCCATGGCCAGGGTCGTTTGGGAGGCAACCAATCAATGTGTCTCTCTCACATGGAAGTTTCTCTCTCTTTCTCTCCCTCCCTCCCACTCTATCTGAAAATCAATGGAAAAATATCCTCAGGGGAAGATTAAAAAATTAAAATAATAAAAAATAAAGCCCTGGCTGGTTTGGCTCAGAGGTTAGAGTGTTGGCCTGCAGTCCAGAGAGACCGGGGTTCGGTTCCCGCTAAGGGCGTGTACCTCGCTTGCAGTTTGTCCCCAGCCCTGGTTGGTTGTGCGGGTGGCAGCCACTAGATCTCTCTCTCTCTCTCTCTCTCCCCCTCCTCCCTCCCTCCCACTTTATCTGAACAAAAAATGGAAAAATGTCCTTGGGTGAGGATAAAAAAATAATAGTAAAATAAAATAAAATAAAATGGTAGGCAGGCCATTTTGCCTCTCTGGGCTCCATCCGTTAGAGAAGGAGTTGGTGAGATCATCTCCAAGGGACACGCGAGTAAAGTGAGCAACAGAGGGCTTTGGGGGGCAGTGGTGTGGAGCCGGGGTTTCTCTCCCATTTCACCAGCGAGGAGCTCAGGAGGGTCGGCAGTCCCACCAGACCTGTTTCCTCTTCTGGAAAATAGCAGTTGTTATATTAGTGACCTTACAGGGTTGTTTTAAGGACAAAGTTGAATAAGGTAAATAAGGTGCTTATCATAGTGCCCAGCCAACTGCTAAAGGTTATCTACTACTTTTCAAAGTTTTAGAAAAGTTATATAATTGCTTTATAATTAAAGTAGATGAGTATTTATATAATTTTTAATAAAATAAGGACATTGGAAGATTCTACTTGCCTTTTTTTTTTATTATCTATTTGTACTCCTGAAGGTGTGTGTGTGTATAAGTATATGCACAAGTAGATAAGGACACTTATTTATTCAATAAGCAGTTACACTGTACTTACTATGAAAATTACATTCCACTAGTGCTCTTACCATGGACATACAAGGAGGTATACTATAACTTTCACTGCTTAAAGCATGATTGGGGGATGCATAAGTTAAACACCCGCAAAAATAATGAAGAGGCTAAAGAAACAAACAAGCAGATATAAAATTAGAGGGCAAACAGCAATAGACACTGGAAAAATAGCAGTTTGTTGCAAAGGGGTACATACAAAAACATACCTCACTGTTGCTTTCCTGACTTTAGAAGAGTATCAATTATACCAAATTTGGACTTTGTTTAAGAGGGATGAATCATAGAATTATCAAAGGGACTCTATTAGACAGACTGGATCGTGAAACAGTCCTCTGATCTGTAGTGAGAGGAACTCTCCTGAGGGTGTGCAAAGCATATACCTTTCTTCAAAAGGTGTACTGTGTCATAAAAAGACAGAAGATGAATGATTAAAATGTGTTTTAAATTACATTATGTGTCATCATCTATAAAATCTGCAAGTTGGGGGCCTTTGTCAGGTAAGACTGATCTGTTTATGGTATATCAGTGATTAATAAAAACGTGTTTCTGAGTTACGTGTTTCTCGCTATGAGCAGCAGAGATGTTCTTTGTTGTTGGAAATATTAAGGTGGTATCATTTCCTCCTCAACCAGTGGTCTTGGTTATGAATGTTCGCTGATTTTATGCCCTTTCTATCCACCTTATAACTTTAATGACAGAAAGCTAGCATTTGGACTTGATCCCCCTATAAATTGCAGCTCGGATTATGCATGTAGGTAAGTGCTGGTGTCCTTCCTGCATGTATTCCACCAAAGCACAGCTCAGTGCTGTCAATCAGTCCAGCCAGGGTACAGAAAAGGCCGGTGTCACCCTGCACATCGCCTTACCCTCCAAAACGAAGAGGTTTCTCCATTCTCAGTGGTCTCAGGGGCAATCTGCTGGACCACGGCCTCAGCGAACCTTCATTCCTGGTAAGCCTGGTTTTCCCAAGAAGTGTGCTGGTCACGTGTGTCTCAGCTGCAGTCTTGTCATCAGATTTCATCTGCCATCCTGTGGAGATGTGACTATATCACTTAACCTCAACCTCTCTCCCCTTAAAATAACAGAAATAACTTTCTTTAAATGTCACAATTACTGAACTTGTTCAGAACTCTTTTAATGTGTCCACCTCATCTATGAATGTGTCCTTGTCTGGATAGCTCTGCAGCTGATTCCCCGTATAGAGGGAAAGACAGACTTGAATTCTGGCTGTTGCTGTTCATGACAGACTCTTTCCCAAACAACTGTCAGCGAGTCACCATCACTAAACGATTTGTGGGTGGGCACTTAGTATGCTCCAGGCACTGGTCTAGGTCCTTTACATGGATGAATCTAGTTAATGCCAACAGGATCTACGGAGATGGGCACTTTCATGACCCTGTTATTCCGATGGGGAATGAGGCCCAGAGGGGTTAAGAGACTTTCTCACGGAAACCCAGCAGGACTTGGAGGAAGTGGGATAGGAATCAGAGGTCTTGGTGCTGAAGGCTGAGCTGTACATCACTCTGCTGCGAGTTTTCTCACTCAAGGTTCTCCAGGCACCAAACACGGATGGTCAGCGCGCACTGAAGTCATCGCCCTCCCCTCTGCAGTCACGCAGCAGTGAGACAGTGTAAGGTCCCCAGGCACCAAACATGGATGGTCAGCGCGCACTGAAGTCGTTGCCCTCCCCTCTGCGCAGTCACGCAGCAGTGAGACAGTGAAAGGTCCCCAGGCACCAAACACGGATGGTCAGCGCGCACTGAAGTCATCGCCCTCCCCTCTGCAGTCACGCAGCAGTGAGACAGTGTAAGGTCTCCAGGCACCAAACACGGATGGTCAGCGCGCACTGAAGTCGTTGCCCTCCCCTCTGCGCAGTCACGCAGCAGTGAGACAGTGTAAGGTCCCCAGGCACCAAACACGGATGGTCAGCGCGCACTGAAGTCATCGCCCTCCCCTCTGCAGTCACGCAGCAGTGAGACAGTGTAAGGTCTCCAGGCACCAAACACGGATGGTCAGCGCGCACTGAAGTCATCGCCCTCCCCTCTGCGCAGTCACGCAGCAGTGAGACAGTGTAAGGTCTCCAGGCACCAAACACGGATGGTCAGCGCGCACTGAAGTCATCGCCCTCCCCTCTGCAGTCACGCAGCAGTGAGACAGTGTAAGGTCCCCAGGCACCAAACACGGATGGTCAGCGCGCACTGAAGTCGTTGCCCTCCCCTCTGCGCAGTCACGCAGCAGTGAGACAGCGACTGAGAGAACAGGCTCTGGAGTCAGAGAGCCCGGCTCTTCACTCTTAGTCCACCCCTCACTATCCATACGGCCTTGGTCAATTCACTTAACTGCTCTGAACTCAGTCTCCTCATCTCCAAAATGGGGAAATTAACAAAATCTTCAAGAATGTTTGTGGGGCTTAAACAGACCAGGGACTCAGTGCAGTGCCTTGCACCAAACGCTCAATAAACATTACTGGTTATCAAGTATGCTATTAAGAAGGGAACAGCGGTCAGTTGTCTGAAGAGACATCATGATGTCTACAATTAAGGATTTGTTGGGCAAGGAGTGGTGAGGGCACCAGGGAGAGGGCACTTTCCAGCAAAGAGAAAAGGGGCAAAGTACTTGGAAACAGGAGCTTGAGGCAGCAGGTCCAGCTGAACCATCACGCAGCTTCCAGCCTGTGGAATTATGCTTTTCCTGTCCTGTTAAAGATGCGCATCTGGAGATAAAGTTCGAGCACAGACTCTGTCTGAACAAAGGGCATAGGAGCTGCTTCCAGACACCTTGGCTGTCGTTCACGGAGCCCAGGTTTTATGTCTCTTGTTTTCCCTGAATTATTTATCCTGAGCATCTGTGTTCCATTATCTTTGTGTAACGGCACAACGAGGGTGGGGAGCCGATGCCGGATGCTCCCCGCTCGCTCCCCACTGACAGCAGTGCGCCCTGCCGCTCGCACGTGTTCCTGCCCTTCTTCACTCCCTCACCCAGCCGTCTCTGTCAGCCGGGCACACCCCTTCTCCGTGGGGTCTGAGTGAAGCCAGCCTCCGGTCAGCTCAGGGGTCACAGACAGTCCCACCCCACTAAAGGTGAGGCCAGTTGACCTTTGCCAAGAGCTGCACAGCAACTCTAATGGCCTGAGCAACCCGGACTGCAGACTGAGTTTTATTTTTCAGCCACTGGATTGCACATGTTCTCGGCATGTTGGCTGCAATCTCATGGCCCAGACTGAATCCGAAACTTCCTGGAGACCGTGTCAGAGGGTCTCATCTAGCATTTCTGCAAATAGACCTAGAAACAGTAGGAGCAATACAACAACTGTTAATACTTATTGGGCATTTTATATATACTAGGAACTGCATCATATGCTTTATATTGACTCATTCAAAATTCACTACAACCCTATGAGATACATATCGTATCCTCGTTTACTGTTTATCTTCTATTTAATCTGTTTTTTTGGTATTTTACTATTTGTTGCTTTCTTTTGAGTTTACTGCTGTTTATTACTTCACTTTATCTCCACGATTGGCTTATTTTCTCTTCCTCTTGCTGTTTTAGTGGTTGCTCTAGAATTAACAATACATACTTAACTAATCAAAACCTCCAAATAATAGTATATTGCTTCATATATTACAGTAGAAAGCATCCATTCCTTCTTCCTGTCTTTTATACCATTATTATATATTTTGCTTCCGTGTTGTCTATAATTCCCATGTTATTTTTGCTTTAAATAGTCAAATTCCTTTTAAACACTCTTTAAAATGAGGAAACATCTGTTATGTTTACCACATATTTGCCATGTCTATGCTCTTCGTGTCTCTGTGCCAGTTCACATGGTCACCTGGTATCATTTTCCTTCTTGACAGAAGACTTCAATGTTGTCATAGAAGCCACGGGGCTCCTTGGTCTGCCTGTAGCTGCTCCTCTGGAGAAACAGTCCCAGTGCCAGCACCCAGGTGTCACGGTGGCGGGCGGCGGCTCCCTGCGGCAGGCGGCTGAACCACAGCTGCGAGACTGCTCACACACAGCGATGAGCTGGAGCGCTTGGTCCAAGCCTGGGCGAGGGGTCTGGGGAGGAGGGCTCCGGCAGGAAGTACAGTTTGGAACCTTTTGGGTCTCCTTCCCCCTGAACAGTCCTTGCTGAGACTGAGGTCAGGTTGCAATAACATTTCAGGAGTCCATTTCTGCCCTACCTGCATCCAGTGCCTCCCAAGAACAGATCATTGAAAAGTGGGGGACTCTGCCAGCTGTATCTTTACGTCAGCTAGGGAGCCAAACAATGAGGGTGTGTCTTCTACCTAGGAGCTGCCTATCAGTCCTCCAAGGACCAGAAACCAGTTGAGCCTCAGGAAATCCATTCAGCGGAGATCATACTGCATGGAGAGCTAGGCCTGGGGCTAGGCACTGCCATGGCCTAGCTCCAAGAGCTACCGATGGTTATGATGAATAATGACTATAAATAACACTGATTGAGGAGGGGGTAAGGACCAAGCACTGATCTAAGAGCTTTGCAGGTACTAATTCATTTAATCCTGATAATAACCCTATAAAGCAGATCCTATCATTTGTGATAATTCCTACTTCCAGGACACAGAGAATATAAATACCTTGTACAAGGCCATATGGCTACGAAATGGCAGAACACTCTTAAATACTATGCAAGAGGGCTTCTAAACAGACTGCAGCTTCCCACCTTGCCCAAAGCTGCCGCTCTTCCTTCTTCACACATTCGGGCATCTTGGGTTTTTCTCCTTAGAGATTCTCGAGAAGCAGTGGTTCACTTGGTTCTGCCTGGTCTGTAAGGATCGCATTCATTCAGAGGAGTGGCCTCGCTGTGGCTCAGAGCTTCAAGGTCTCAGTTTTTGGTTCTCCATGTTGGCCAAGACTTTTCAGAACTTTCTTTTCCTGGGGGTGAGTAGGAAAAAGGTAGGGGGTGCACATGGAGCTCATATAGCTGTGTTGCTCCAGCAGCTTGGACATGGACCTGTAACTCCTGGTCTAGCTAGGCCTTCAGAGCTCCAGCTGCTGAACCTTCTGCAAGACCGAGTCCTCAAAATAAGTGGTGCTTGCACAGTAAGGCTCACTTGTAGAGTTGAGTTTCTGCAGAAAGCAGAAGTCACAAAAAGCTGTGGTTCTTATGGACTTGTGGGCCCTGGTTTTTGTTGGCATGGCATTCTTAGAATGATGCCTGCGGTATCATTCTTAAAGAGGAGATTTCTCTTATTGCGGTGCAGTAGTCCTGGAGGCTCTTTGAACCACGACATGCAGAAGAAGAAGCTGAAGTGTTGGGATACCAAGTATCTTCAGGCACACAGGGAGAGATCTCAGCCTCTGAAGCTATGAAGCTTTGTGTCAGCACCTGATCTGGAGCTGGCCCCGGGGAAGTCTTAGATTTTGAAACATAGAGGCCAAGGCTGAGACTTCTTTCTGGAGAGGGCATAGAATATCCTGCAGGGAGGGAAGCTGGGACCCCATTGCTCTCCTTTGGACTGTCTGCGACCCCACTCAGTGATATCCCAATTCAACTCTGACCAGTTGCAACCCTGCCTGAAATGTCAGATGACAAGGTGATCCTCAAGGTGGCTGGGCTGGTGTAGAGAATTTGTGAGCAAAGAGAAAAGCTGTGCCATTTGTCAAGCTGTTAATGTGGGCAATTTTGCTGCTCAGCAACCAGTATCTTCATTTCAGAACATTTGTCCCCTGTACCATACACTGAAGTAGGATTTGATCAAATTTTCCAGCAAAGAGAGGAACTGATGTCTACAAATAACTTTGGAATTGAGTGCCAGCACACGTACTGACCAACCACCTTGCTGTCTATGGTTCACATACCTTTCCAAGACAGTGGTAAGGGGAAGGAGAAATATATATGAAAGCATTTGTTCTGCTATTCTTAGCCCCACAATACTATCTGTGGCTCCAAATGAATTTTGTCTGTTGGGCACTGATATCATCCCTCCTGTCATAACAATGAGATTTGTTTTTAAAAAGTGAATGATACACGACCAGGATGGTGAGTCATCATGACTGGTGACCAAGATCAAAAAGAGAAACCAGTAAGGTCCCTGGACTTGGACCCTTATTTTAGAGGCCTTTCCTAGTAAAATACTAACAAAAGTAAACTTATTAAAGAACATGCAGGTCTCTTGTCATTCAGGAGAGCCCTCTGGCCCCCTACAGCATGCTCCATAGCCTTAGTCACTCACTCTTGTGGCTGACCTGCTCCGGTCTGGGAAAATCTTCTTTACACCTCCTGTGTACTAAACACAAAAAGTGATAGCTTCCAAATATTGTAAATGTTTGTGGGTATTTATATGGAATGAAGAGAGGTTTATAGAGGTGGAAGAACTCAGCTAAAAAATAAGATAAATTAACTTCAACAAATCTCAGATTGTGAGAATGCAATCAGGTTCTTACCAAAAAAAGGATCATTTAACAGGAACACAGAAAGGTGCTCAATATCCCTAACTCTCAGGAAATGCAACTCAAAACCACAATGAGATATCACCTCACATCTGTTAGAATGGATATTATGAAAAAGACAAGACAAAGCAAGTCCTGGTGAGGATGTGGAGAACAGCAAACCCTTGAAGCTGCTGGTGGGAATGTACCTGGTGCAGCCACTCAAGTTTCCTCCAAGAATTCAAAATTGAACTACCCTGTGAACCAGCAATTCCAATTCTAGGTATTTATCTGAAGAATATGAAAGCTCTAATTTGTAAAGATATATGCACCCCGATGTTTTTTTTTTTGTTTTTTTTGTTTTTTTTTTAATCCTCACCCGAGGACATTTTTCCATATTTTATTCTGATAGAGTAGGAAGGAGAGAGAGAGAGAGAAGCATCGACGTGAAAGGGACACATCGAGTGGCTGCCACCCACACGACCCAACCAGGGCCGGGGACAAACTGCAACCGAGGTACGTGCCCTTAGCGGGAACCGAACCCGGGTCTCTCTGGACCGCAAGCCGACGCTCTAACCGCTGAGCCAAACCGGCCAGGGCTGCACCCCGACGTTTGTTACAGCACTATTCACAATAGCCAAGATCTGCAAGCAGCCCAAGTGTCCATCAATGGATAAATTGATTAAAAAAAAAAGTGGTATAGATACACAATGGAATATTACTTGGCCAGAAAACCTTGCCATTTGCAACAACGTGATGGGGCCTTGTGAGATTATGCTAAGTGAAATCAGTCAGACAGAGAAAGACAAATAACTGTGTGATCTCACATGTGGAACCTAAAACAAAAAACAAACAACAAACCAAACTCACAGGTGCAGAGAAAGACTGGTGCTTTCCAGAGGCAGGAGTTGTTGGGTTGGCAAATGGGTTAAAAGATGTTCAAAAGGTACAAACTTCCAGTTATAAAACAAATAAGTCCTGGGGATGCGATGTATAGCATGATGACTACAGCAAATAATACTGTAGTGTAGATTTGAGAATTGCTAAGAGTAGACCTTACAAGTTCTCATCACAAGAAAAAATGTTTTGTGACTATGTGTGGTGATGGATGTTAACTATTTTGCAATACATACGAATATTGAATCATTATGTTGTACATCTAACACTAATATGTTAAATGTCAATTATACCTTAATAAAATAAATAAAAGGGAGAATTAATGTTTTTTAAAAAAGCACTACTTCCCATTCATGTTAAACGTCTATTTTCTGGATACTCTTGGTTTTCCAATTTATTTTCTGGAGACATATGCAAATCAGCATGGTGGGCACAGCGATCACATGTGGCAGGTGAGGAGTATTTTGCAATGTTGAGTCAGCAGTATTGTTCTGAATGTGCACGTATGTTTCTCTGCTCTCGACCCCTCATGTATGACCTGTGTCACTGAAGCTTTATATTGACACCGAGGTGCACATTGAAGCCTAGCATTGCAAATAGTATTAGTTTTATAAATATGGGCAGGATAATTTAATTGAAATAAAACATTATAAAACTTTAATTTTAAAAAATAATTTTGAATTATAATTTATAATTACAATGAATGTTAATTCTTGATTTCAGCAAATACTTCTCCACAGTTAAAAGAATAATTTTTCAATGCATTTGGAAATAACTTTTTACATTGAATTTAATTTGTATTTCTGATGAAATATATTTAAAATGTAAGTGGATGAAATACTATTTCATTTCATTTTCAATCCTTTAGATTTTTCCTGTCACCAGAATATAAAATAGGTGAAAATTATTATTATAACAATATAATTCATTATTTTGCTAAAATGAAGGCCAGAAAGATAATTTTTGCAGTAAATCATTTAAAAATGATACCTTTATTTATGTAAATGTAACTATGTTAATAACAAGAACAGTACTCAATAATTAAATTCAGTTGCCTTTTATATTCTGAAAACTATCAAATTTATAAAAGATATACAGTTTTGATTTTATATAATAAAAATTTATTTGTCAAGGTAAGAGGACTGATTACGCTTTATTTAATAGTTTGTTGTACTAATTCACGACTTTAAATGTTTAGAGCTATCGCGTGTGAGCTTCCCTTTATTCTCTTGCCCAGAACGCACAAATGTTAGCGTCACAAGCGAGGGAAACAAGAATTCTCCTCAAAGCCACAATTTGTGACACATGTCTCCTGAGAAGTGACCATGACCAGCTTCTGAAGGGATCATTCGCAGCGTTGTCCCTTAGACTTGCCCTCAGCCAAAAACTTTTAACTTAACACGAACAGACTCATTTTTACAGCCTAAAAGTTGTGGGCATTGATTTACTCTTCAATTAACCTTGATAAACTTGAAGGATTTCTGAGTTTGATTTCTGTGAACATCACCAGTGAATCCAGTGACCTCGCTCTGCTGCCGCCTTCCCCAGACCAAACGAGGTCGCTGGCCCTTGTCAAAATCCCTCTCCCCCTTCATGTTTCACCCTTTCTCTGCCTGGGCCGCCTCTGCGCTCAGCGCCCTCCTGCTCTGCTTGCCTCCCCCGGGCACGCCCAGCCTGGCACCGAGGCTCCTTGTGCCCGGAGTGATCTCATTAAGTCTGGAGCAAGGTGAGCGCCTCCGAGAGAGCTGGTCACTCCTCTTGGAGCAGAAAGATGCTAGTAACTCCCGCCTCAAGCAAGTAGGAGCCCTGAAGCAAGAGAAGAACTGAACCGGCATCATCAGCTTGCAAGGTGATGGATGAGGGTTGAGGGCCGAGGTGTGGGAATCCAAGTTATGTGTAACTTCTTAAGATAAATAAGTTACTGGGGACACCATAATAAATTAGTCTTCAGTTACATAAGTAGCAGGACAGTCTACATATACATTGATTTGCGTTTATTTTTGCTGTGGTTTTCCCTGTACCCATTCCAAGCCAGTAGCCAGAGTCTTGTACTTCTTGTGCTGAGGGATTTTGCAGGGCCAAGAAGTGTCAGGAAGGTGACTCTCTTGTCTTTCTTTTCCAAAAGATTGAGCTCATGAAAAATAAGATGTTAGGGATCTCCAGAGATGGGGAGGGAGAGGTAGCTGTTTTTTTCCCTTATTCTGGGACGTGGATGGAAGTCAGGAGGCCCCACGGGCAGTGGGACCCGGGCTTGCCCCGTGGCAGCTCTTACAGAGGGACCCACCGCCCCAGCGCAGGGCCCTCGGCTCACATGCCTTCAGAGAGGCCTGAGAAAGCCGAGCCTCAGCTCTTCAGGATACAGGGAGCTCTCACAGTGACTGGGACTGAATGTAAGTTTCTGCTTCGTTTTGTTCTGTTTTTCACTTTTCTTTTGGAATACTTTTAGACGTACAGAACAAAACGCAAAGCTATATAGAGAGCTCCCATGTATACCTCACCCATGTCCCTATTGCTTCTCTCTTACATTACTTTGGAACATTCATCAACACTAGGAAATGAACATTGGTATATTACTATTAACTAAACTCCAGACTTTATTTGGCTTTGACCAGCTTTCTACCGATGCCCTGCCCCTGCTCCAGGGTCCAGTCCAGGCTCCACTCTGCAGCTGTGTTCACGCTTCTCTCGTCCCCTCTGGTCTAGGACAGTTTCACTCTCCCTTGTTTTCATGACCTGGGCAGTCTGGAGCAGCACTGGTCAGGTATTATGTAGAAACTCCCCCATGGAGGGCTTCTGATGTTTTTCTTATGATTACATTGGATTATGAGTTTGGGAACAAATACATTATATCAGAGGAGTAAATACATCAGTGTTTGTAGATGAAGATTTGTTGTTATTTACACATTCATATATAAATGGAGTCTCCTAAGAGAATCATTACTCTAATCATTGTAGCTGAAGAATTCAACAACGCCTGCACTCTTCCAGGTTGGTAAACATTTCCATCAAAGTTTCTCCTTATGTGTTCTGTGCTAATTCTGGGATGGTTTAGATAAGGGTTTCCCAAGTATTTGAGGAAACCTGTTGAAATATCATCAAAATCAACTTCTTTACTTTTTATATTATTAATGGATCTTTTGGCCAAATAAAATCAGTTTTCTATGAGTCTAGGGAAAGGAAAGAAAAATACATAGACCCCAAACATACTATAATAAGCCTCTCATTATGGTTTTTCTAGAATACAGGAACTTGTTTGTAATAACATATTTGACTGGATTACCATAGTGTAAAATAAAGTTCAAACTTACGATAAGAACCTTGAGAAGGACAATGAGCAAGGTTATTAGGAAACAATTATTCCGGACCTCATTTTTACCACAACTCTCAGCCCTCAGCATCATCCAGGTCACCATGAAGGCATTAATCAAAACATTCCCTCTAGCCATGCTGGAAACTCTGACCCAGGGACAGTGATTGATGGTCCCTTCCCAGGGACTGGACGCTGTCTCCAGAGAAGCTGCACCTCTGACCAGGGCAGAGAGCACACACAAGCACAGCAACTGTTCGGCAAGAGGCGCACATCTGTTCCGTGAGGATGGCACCCACCTGACTTTGTCACACTTCCTTGTTCTTATAAAGAAGTTCCTGGGTGTTGATGTTTATCTCCTTCCCTGGACATACAGAATGAGTGTTGGCTTAATTATTATTATTATTATAAATGGAAATGTTCTATTCACCAAGGAAGGGAGAGAGAGAAACATAGGTGAGCGAGAACATCCATTGGCCGTCTCCTGCATGCCCCCCACTGGGGATTTGGCCCACAACCTGGGCATGTGCCCTGACCGGGAATCGAACTGGCGGTCTCTTGGTGCATGGGTCGATGCTCAACCACTGAACCACACTAGCTGGGCCCAAGTTCCTCTTTTGTGTTAAATACTTTTCATATGTTGTCCAAGAGGAAGAAAATGGCAAGGTGATCAAACAAATATTGTAAGATTTAAGAGATATTACCTGTCTCTGTGCTTTCATAAAAAGGACGAGAATAGCAGTAATACCAAGTTAAATGTCTTAAGTATGTCTGACACTTTGTGAAATTACATAAATGGACATCACTGGTAAATCCAAAATTCAGGGTGAAAAATCAAAGCAAATTTTCACTTAAAAATCTCCAGTACAAACATGATTTGAGTCTATTTCCCTTAGCTCCTAAGTCACATTAAAAACCCCATGAGAAAAAAAGGGAGAGCTTTTCATGTCTCTGACATTTTATCCACAGCAAACATAATAGAAATACAGTACTATGCTTAACAATGTGTATAAGCTCTGATCTATTCATTCTACTTATGGGTCTCTAGCCCACAGAAGCATTTGCTTAAGTAGATAAAGATGTAGATACATGAATGTTCTCTCCAGCATTGTTTGTAACAGTAAAAAAAAAAAAGGAAACAACTTAAATGTCCTCCAATAGAGAACTGGTTAAATATTTTATGGTATATGCACATAACGGAAATCTTTCCAGCAGTAGATGTACACTTTTTAACAAGGATAAATGTGTGCTTTATTACATGAAAAGATGGATAAGTTAAAAATCTGTGCATAGTACCATTCCTCTATTAAAAATGTATGTGTGTACTTATACACACACTATTATGGATAAATATGGAATTAAAAGTGTGAAAAAACATTGCCTTGAATGTTAACAGAATCTGAATGTGTACAGCACGGGCATTTAACTTTTATTTCATTTTTCTGTAATTTGTGAATATTTTTAAATAATAAACACACATCATGTTTTGGAATAATATAAAGATTAAAGCATACACAAAGTACACAATACAGAATTACAGATCATAGTTGCCAATTGGGAATGTAGAATTCATTAAATGTTATAAAGTTCAAGAAACTTCCATTTTACAGAAGAAATAAAGACCCAGAAAAGAAAGTGAATTATCCAGTACACAGATGTATGACTCTCTCCCCCAGCATTCTCCAACATCAACACCCTAGCAGGTGCTTAGTTAACAAGGTGACTGATGTAATTGGTTAACACGGATGTGGCAGAGTCTGAAGGCCTTCATGGTCCACAGCTGAACTGCAGCAGAATTTCAGTGGGACAGATGGGTCGATTCTCTCTCAGCGCCAAGTATGCAAGCCTCAGATTTACACAGATCAAGACATCTGCTTTTTTAAAAAATTAATTAATTTATTTTTGTTACAGATGTTTCTCCTTTTCCCCCCACTGATTCCCCCCTCCCTCCCCTCCCCACCCTGTGCCTCCCTTTGTTGTCCATGTCCATTGTTCATGCATACATGCATATTAATTCTGGGGTTTATCTCTCCCCCTCCACCCCCTCTTCTGGGGATTGTCAGTCTGCACCCAACATCCACGTCTCTGGGACTACCCCATTCCTCAGACTGTTAATGTTCATTATATGCGACAAATAAGTGAGATCGTATGATACCTGTCTTTCTCTGTTTGGCTTGTTTCACTTAGGAGAATACTTTCCAGGTCCCTCTATGTCGTCTCAAAGGATAAGAGATCTTTCTTAGAAATGCATAGTACTCCACTGTGTATATGTACCACAGCTTTTTTATCCAGTCATCTACTGATGGACATTTGGCCTGTTTCCAGATCTTAGCTATTGTAAATAGTGCTGCTATGAACATAGGGGTACATATATTCTTTCTGATTGGTGTTTCAGGCTTCTTAGGGTATATTCGTAGAAGTGGGATCACTGGGTCACATGGCAGTTCAATTTTTAATTTTCTGAGGTAATACCATATTGTTTTCCAAAGTGGCTGCACCAGTCTGCATTCCCACCAGCAGTGCACTAGAGTCCCCTTTTCTCCACACCCTCGCCAACACTTGTTGTTTGATGATTTGTTGATGGCGGCCATTCTGACAAGTGTGAGGTGATACCTCATTGTTGTTTTAATTTGCATCTCTCTGATGATTAGTGATGTTGAGCTTTTCTTCATATGTCTCTTGGCCATTTGTATGTCCTGTTTGGAGAGGTGTCTATTTAGTTCCTCTGCCCATTTTTTTAATTGGGTTCTTTGTCTTCCTTTTGTTGAGTTGTATGAGCACTCTATATATATTAGAAATTAACCCCTTATCTGATATATCATTGGCAATTATGCTCTCCCATACAGTGGGTTGCCTTTCCATTTTGGTGGTTTTTTCTTTTGCTGTGCAGAAGCTTTTGAGTTTGATGTAGTCCCATGTGTTCATTTTCTCCTTTGTTCTGTTGCCTTAGGTGATGTATCAGTGAAAATTCTGCTGCGTATGATGTCTGAAATATTGTTGCCTACATTTTCTTCCAGGATTTTTATGGATTCATGAATCACAATTAAGTCTTTTATCCATTTTGAGTTTATTCTTGTGTAGGGTGTAAGTTTATGGTCTAGTTTCATTTTTTTTGCATGTAGCTGTCCAATTTTCCCAACACCATTTATTAAAGAATCTGTCTTTAATCCCCTCTATGCTCTTGCTCTTGCCACCTTTGTCAAATATCAATTGAGCATATTGCCCTGGGTCCATTTCTGGGATCTCTTTTCTGTTCCACTGGTCTATGTGCCTGTTCTTGTGCCAGTACCAGGCTGTTTGATTAAAGTGTCTTTGTAGTATAACCGGAAATCTGGTGATGTGATTCCTCCAACTTTGTTCTTCTTTTTCAAGATTGCTGTGGCCATTTCTCGGTCTTTTTAAATTTCATATGAACTTTTGAAGTATTTGTTCTGGTTCTGTGAAGTATGTCATTGCTATTTTGATGGGGATTGCATTGAATCTATAAATTGCTTTGGGTAGTATGGACATTTAAATGATGTTAATTCTTCCAGTCCATAAACAAAGTATGTGCTTCCACTTTTTTATATGTCCCTCTATTTCTTTTTTCAATGACCTGTAGTTTTCAGCAAATAGATTCTTTATTTCTTTGGATAAGTTTATTCCCAGGTATCGTAATTTTTTTGCCGCAATGGTAAATGGGATGGTTTCCTTAGTTTCTCTTTCTGTGAGTTCATCATTGGTGCATACGAATGCTGTCGATTTCTTGACATTAATTTTGTATCCTGCTACTTTGCCCAATTCATGTATTAAGTCTAGTAAATTTTTTATTGAGCCTTTGGGGTTTTCTACGTATAGTATCATGTCATCTGAGAATAATAACAGTTTCATATCCTCCTTTCCAATTTGGATCCCTTTTATTTTTTCTTCCTGTTTGATTTCTGTGACTAAGACTTCCAGTACTATGTTAAATAAGAGTGGCGAAAGTGGGCATCCTTGTCTTGTTCCTGTTCTTAATGGAAATGCTTTTAATTTTTGGCATTGAGTATGATGTTGACTGTAGGTCTTTCATATATGGCCTTTATTATGTCAAGATATGACCTCTCTATTCCCACATGGCTGAGCATTTTTTATCGTAAATAGATGCTGGATTTTGTCTACTTTGGCATCTATTGATATGATCATGTGGTTTTTATTCTTCATTTTGTTTATGCGATGTATCACATTTATTGATTTGCAAATATTATACCAGCCTTGCATCCCTGTGATGAATCCCACTTGGTCATGGTGAATAATTTTTTTGATGTATTGCTGGATCCGATTTGCTAGTATTTTGTTCAGGATTTTGGCATCTATTTCCTGTTCTTAAGGGAACTGCTTTTAGTTTTTCCTACAGGGATATTGGCCTGTAGTTTCCTTTCTTTGCAGTGTCTTTTTCTGGTTTTGGAATTAGAATTATGCTAGCCTCATAAAACGAGTATGCAAGTCTTCCTTCTTCTTGAATTTTTGAAATACTTTGAGGAGAATGGGTGTTATTTATTTTTTGAATGTTTGCTAAAACTCCCCCATGAAGCCGTCCGGGCCTGGGCTTTTGTTTGCTGGGAGAGTCTTGATTACATATTCAATTTCTTCTGTTGTTATTGGTCTGTTCACATTTTCTATCTCTTCCTGATCCAGTTTAGGGAGACTGTGTTTCTAGAAATTTGTCCGTTTCACTTAGATTGTCGAATTTGTTGCCATATAATTGTTCATAGTAGTTGTTAACAATCTATGGTATTTCAGTGGTGTCAGTTGTTACTCCTCTTTCATTTCTGATTTTATGTATTTGGGTTCTCTCTCTCTGTTTCTTGGTGAGTCTAACTAAGGGTCCATCAATCTTATTTATCTTTTCGAAAAACCAGCTCTTTTTTTCATTGATCCTTTGAATTGTTTTTTTGGTTTCTATGTCATTTATTTCTGCTCTGATCTTTACTATTTCCTTCTTTCTACTCGCTCTGGAAGTTTCTTTTTGTTTGCTTTCTAGTTCTTTAAGTTGTGAGGTTAGATAGTCTATTAGAGATTTTTCTTGTTTCTTGAAGTAGGCCTTTAGTGCTATGAACTTCCCTCTCAGAACTGCTTTCACTGCATCCCATTTATTTTGTGCAGTTGTGTTCATTTTCATTGGTTTCCAGGAAGTTTAAAATTTCTTCTTTGATCTCCTTGGTAACCCATTTGTTGTTGCATGTTCTTGTTGCAAATAATTTTTATTTTCATTCCATTGTGATCTGAGATGATGCTTGATATGATTTCAATCTTGTTGAACTTGTAGAGACTTAGTTTGTGTTCTAACATGTGGTCTATCTTTGAGAATGTCCCATGTGCACTTGAGAAGAATGTGAATTTTTCAGTTTTGGGGTGTAATTCTCTGTAAATATCTATTAAATCCATTTGTTCTAGTGCTTCATTTAGAATCTCTGTTTCCTTGTTAATTTTTTGTCTAGAGGATCTATCCAATGATGTCAGCAGTGTGTTGAAGTCCCCTGCTATGATTGTATTGCTATTGATTTCTCTTTTGATGTCTTCCAGAAGATTTTTAATATATGTTAGTGCTCCTATATTGGGTGCATATATGTTTATCAAGGTTATATCTTCCTGTTGGATAGATCCTTTCAATATTATGTAGTGGCCTTCTTTGTCTCTAGTTTTGGCCTTCATTTTGAAATCTATTTTATCAGATGTGAGTATTGCTACCACAGCCTTTTTTTTTTTTTTTTTGCTTTTCGTTTGCTTGAAAGATTTTTCTCCATCCCTTCACTTTCAACCTATGTGAGTCTTTTGTTGTGAGGTGGGACTCTTGTAAACAACATATATGTGAGTCATGCTTTCTTATCCAGTCAGCTACTCTGTGTCTTTTTATCAAAACATTCAATCCATTTACATTTAAGGTGATTATTGATATGTACTTATTTATTGCCATTTTAGTTTAGTGTGGTTCTATTTTTCTTCCTATTTCTCCTGCTAATTACAACAAGTCTTTTAACATTTCCTGTAGTGCTGGTTTGGTGCTTATGTATTCCCTTAGCCTTTTTTTGCCTGGGAAGCTTTTTATTTGACCTTCTATTTTGAATGGTGGTCTTGCTGGGTAGTCTTGGATTCAGATCCTTGTACTTCATGACCTTGATTACCTCATGCCATTCTCTTCTGGCCTGTAGTGTTTCTTGTGAGAAGTCAGCTGAGAGCCTTATGGGGTTTCCTTTGTAGGTAACCTGTTGCTTATCTCTTGCTGCCTTTAGAATTTACTCTTTGTCTCTAATTTTGGGCATTTTGATTACTGTGTGTCTTGGTGTAGGCCTGTTTGGGTTCTTCTTACTTGGGGCTCTCTGTGCTTCTTGAACTTGAATGCCTTCTTTCTTCACCCTAAACTTAGGGAGGTTTTCTGTCACCATTTCTTCAAATATATTTTCTAACCCTTGCTCATTTTCTTCTTCTTCGGGGACTCCTATGATGTGAATATTATTATGTTTCTAGTTGTCCCACAGTTCTCTTAAGCTGTCTTCCTGTTTTTTAATTGTTGTTCCTTTTGTTTTTCTGATTGGTTGATTTTTTTACCCTGTCTTCTAATTCACTGATTCAGTCCTTTGGTTCCTCTACTCTGTTGTTTAGATCTTCCAATAAGTTCTTTATTTCTGATATGTCATTCTTCATTTCTTCTTGGTGGTTTTTAATTTCCTACTGGTTGATTTTCAACATTTCTATGTCTTACTCATGGTGCTCACGTTTTTACATATGCTGTTGAGCTTCCTCAAGATCATGGCTCTGAATTCTAGTTCTGTTAACTTTCTTAACTGAACCTCATTTATCTCATCTTCAGTATAGGTCTCTTGTTCTTTCAGTTGGCATTTGTTTTTTTGTTTCACCATTTTGGCTATCTCAGTGGGCTTTGGAGCCTGCCAAATTTTCCCTGTGGGTGTTGGTGTTCTGCTGTTTGTGGCTTCCTCTACTGGGTTTGGATGAGCATGGGAGGACCCATGTTAAACACTGCTGTCAATTCTTACCTTCCTGGGCAGAGTTGTAAGCCCAGGGAATGATACAGTTATTCTCTAGCTTTTTGCCTGGAGGCTATTAGTCACAGTTAATTGAAGAGCCTTGGCTTTTTAGTTGAAAAATCTCCCTCAGGTGTTCAGTATAAAGGGATTTCCTGAGGGTGGGGCAGATGTTGGTTGTTAATGAGCCTCAATTAGCATTTCAATGGGCACCTGGTGGTGTTGAATCTCAGTGGGAGGGGCTGCCACCTCTCCCCAGAGCCCTGGGAAGGAGTAAGATGACCACAGTCCTTTGTGGCCTCAACTCAGCAAATGCTCTGAACACCCTTCAAATTCTGAGTGTCCCCACACAGTTCCAGTCCAGTCTGCCCTCCCTCTGCTGGAGTCCAAGGTGAGTGGCTGTGGCTATTTTAGCCTCTGTCCCAGCTCTGTGCTGTGGAGCCGCTTGGGACTTTAACCCAAGGGCACTGCTCCCAGCTAAGGCCACTGCTGTCTGTGGGCTCCCAGCACCCTTCTCGCGCCTCCGCAGTCCTACCAGGATCGAGTCAGTGTCCCTGGTTATATGGTCATCCAAGTTGCCTTTCTGTTGCTTTTTCCTGACAATTTGTCTTTATTTTTGTTGCAATTCCAGTTTGGTCCTTCCATTCACTCCGCCACCATTTTGGAATCCAGGACATCTTTTTGAATCGCAAAGGAGTTGATAGGAATCGCTAATGTAAGATTTCCTATGACTAGGAATGCATTTAATTATCCCTGCACTAACTGGCAATTTTTAGTATTTGCTGAAACATTTGCCCCAAAACACACTTTATTTAGACCCTAATTATTTTGTGTAAAAAGCCATCTTGATACAGGGGCCAGAGAGGAAGTTGATAATAAAATATATTTATTTTCCCCCAAGTTGGGAGAATAAGATAATGTATTGTTGAAAAGGAAAGCATGTTGATAACGAAGAGTATAAAATAGTACTTTCTATTAGAAGCAAAAATGCTCCAGCAGAAGCTCAGATTCTAGTTGTATATTCAGCTTTGAGGTTGTGAGGCTGTTTTTTTTTTTGTTTTTTTTTTTTATCCTCACCCCGAGGATATTTTTCCATTTTTTTGTTTAGATAGAGTGGGAGGGAGAGAGAGGAAGGGAGGGAGAGACAGAAACATCGATGTGAAGGGACACATCGAGTGGCTGCCACCCGCACAACCAACCAGGGCCGGGGACAAACTGCAACCGAAGTACATGCCCTTAGCGGGAACCGAACCCGGGTCTCTCCGGACCGCAAGCCGATGCTCTAACCGCTGAGCCAAACCGGCCAGGGCGTGAGGCTGTTTTTTGTATCTCTTAATGATGGAGTAGCCAAAATAGGGGCGGGATAGTCTGTGGGGGCTTTATGATTGTTAAAAGACCATTCAGTTTTTTAAACTGAAGTGGGGCAGAACTTTTGAATTTTGCCCTATTTTCCAGTTCAGTAGTTCACCAAGAAATGACCATAAGTTATAGTAACAGTGGTAACATGTTCTGTTATCTTGCCATGAACCAGAAGTCACACAACCCTATGAATCTTTATCAAAGAAGTACCATACAGAAATAGCCTCATTTTTTGCCTCAATTTCAATAGCACTGGACATCAATGAGTTGTTTGCACTTAATGAGGAAAAAAATATTGATTGGGGGGAGAAATAACTCTCTATCATCATCTTTCTTGCCAACAGCTTACTCCCTACAACACTACTACTCAGAGAGAGAAAGTTTTGTATTTATTAGGTAAATCAGAGCCAGCCCAGGAGCTGTTTGACAGGAGACATTTGATTTCCTCCCCAGTAGTACATGTTGTTCAATAGACAGTGGCTGGGCAGATCCTCTCTCCACAGCCTTCCGTAGGAAAGTGGTGTGAACTGTAAATTGATTGCATTAAGTAACCGGGTACTGAACTTTGTTGTTCTGGATTTGTTTTTCTTTCTTTTCCTTCTTTTTGAGAACCTTCTCCAGAATGAATTATCTCCACGGTACTATGACACACATGTTCTGCCATTTACCTTTTAGGACATTACCTACTTGGCAGAAAATAGCCCAGTGTAAAAACTGTTGGATTAAAAACGTGATTTCAGTACAAAAGATTCTCTTGAATATATGTGGTGCTGAGCTATATAGAAACTTTGACGCACATGCCTGAAAAGCTGTCTGAGACTGAGCTGAAGAACAGGCTTCCTTCGGTGCCAGCATATTTTCCTTCAATATAATTCTGCAACAACATGCAGACCTCTGGAATGGAAGACAAAAGGCCTGGGTTATATCTTAGCTCTGACTCTCAGTAGCTGCATGACTTTGAACAAGTCACTGTATTAGTTTTCACGGCTGCCGTTAAATTACCACAATGTAGCTGCTTGCAGTCACATGGATGTATAATCTCACAGTTTTGTAGGTCATAAGTCCATAAGCTCAAATGGTTGCTCTGCTCTGGTCTCCACAAGACTGAACTTAAGGTGTCAGCAGCCAAGGTTCTCATCTGGAAACTCAGGGTGAGAATCCTCTTCCAAATTCACCCATTCTTTGCAGGTTGTTTGCAGAATTCAGTCCATGAACTTTTAGGGTTCCTTGCTGGTTCTTGGTCAGGAGTTATTCTCAGCTTCTAGACGTCACCTGCATTTACTGACTCTTGGTTCCTTTTATTTGAAAGCCGGCAACAGTGGAGTAAGCCCCTCACAGGCTTCGAATCCTCCTGCCCCTTCTTTGACGTGGATTGATGTTATATTTATATGAGAGTGATGCTTTTTTATTTAAAAAATATATTTTAACAGTACAAAGTAGAACAGTTAAACATTAACAAGTAAAGGTAGACATAGCCCAGAACTCCACTCCTCTGTAAATATCCTTGGAAAACTCTTTCACACATGCAAAAGAGATACATGTCAAATATTCAAAGACATATTACTTGTAAAAGCCAAAGATCCCTGGAAAAAACTAAATGTTTCTCCACAGTAGAATGAATTAATAAATTATGATATATTTGTTTGATGAATGAAATATGTTCATAGTCAATGAAAATGAAGTACAACTATGCACAACATGAAGGAACATATTTAGTAAAAAAATTCAGACACAAAAGAGTTTATATTTATTTATAATTCCATTTATGTAAGCATCATAAAAGAAGCAAAGCTAAACTGTGGTGTTTAGTGATACATACCTAGATGTCAAAACTATGACGAAAAGCAAGATAGCAGACAGGACAACAGTGAGGACAGTGGGTCCATAGGGGTGGCAGATGAGCAGTCTGGACAACATTCTCTCCTGTTAGCTCGGTGATGGGTATGTAGATGCTTCTTTTACTATCTCTTTCAAATGTACAGGTGCAGCCCAGGCCGGTTTGGCTTAGCGGTTGGAGTGTTGGCCTGCGGACCAGAGAGTCCTGGATTCGGTTCCCACTAGGGGCATGTACTGAAGAAAAAAACAAAAGTACAGGTGTATTTTATTAATTAATTTATTTATTCATTCATTTATTTATTTTAATCCTCACCCGAGAACATTTTTTTCATATTTTGTTCAGATAGAATGGGAGGGAGAGAGAGAGAGAAAAAAACAGCAATGTGAAAGGGACACATAGAGTGGTTGCCACCTGCATGACCCAACGAGGGCTGGGGACAAACTGCAACCGAGGTACATGCCCTTAGTGAAAACCAAACCCGGGTCTCTCTGGACCACAGGCCAACCCTCTAACCACTGGGCCAAACCGGCCAGGGCTACAGGTACATTATATATATGTGTATTATATATATAGATATATATAGTACACTCTACCAAAAAAAATCAGTCAGTGAATCCATTATTCTGTGTTCTTCAGATAGTAAACAGCTCACTGAAATGTTAGAACAAATGACTTCAGGGACCATGCCTTGAGCCCTGAGTGCTGGTATTTGATAATTACTCTTTCACGGTGTCTACATACAACACAGAGCCCAAGTGTAAGTTCTGGCTGCAATGGCCTGCAACGCAGGTCTCATCAACTCCATTGTCCCTCACTTCTCCTCCATAGTAAGTTGAGAGATGAGGGCAGAGTAGCGGCAAGCCCCCGGAGGAGCCTGCCGATCCTGGGGGAGGAGGAAAGCAGCTCCAAGTTTGGGTTTAGGAAACGCTAGGAAGAAAGAGTCAACAAGGGAAAGGGAGGAGCAAGCCTGGACTCCAGTTTGTCTTGGGGACCAGACTCTGAACATATTTACTGTTTGAGATAAATAACATATTCTGTGAGAGTATATGATGCACTACATTGAATTTTCCTTAACAATACATTTTCTTCATCTGACCTCTCTATAATTCCTATTGATTTTGGGTATTGCTTAATGGACTATGAATAGATTGAGAGGTTGGGTATGAATGCATTTTGTAACCTGTAAAGTAGAATTCAACTGGTATAATGTAGTGGCTGGTACCATGAATATACCTGTTGACATTTTTTAACCCTCATTTGGATGGTTTCATGAAATAAATGGTTTGGCTAGTGAAATTCAGGCAAATTTAGATTTTAAAAAAGCATCAAAATTACCAGTAAGCTCATATATTCATTAATCGTCTTAAGTACACACCTAGTAAAATCTTTTAACATCTAAAGGTTAATTCAAAGTGCTTTGGGTATTAATATTAAGTTGTGCAGAGGAGAACTCTAGCTGGGTGTCAGCCCAACATTCAATAGAAACTACATATTTTCTATAATCTAGAATGTTCATTATTTTTAGTTTAGATTGTGCAAAAAAATTAATAATTAAACAATCTTAAGGATAAATGAATGGTTCTACTTGAAAAAACACAAGGTGGAATGTCAGGGTAATGAAATTATAGCCAGAACACAGAAATCTGTCTCTGTAAATGGCCATTTATCACCCCCATTGAAATCATTTCCTAAAGGAAGGACCCTCAAATTCTAAAACTGCTTAATTATTTACGACAATTCCTTAATTAGGGTCCTAGGAACCTTAAACCTCATGACAATGTGCTCTATTTTAGCTCAGAGAACCACTAGCATTTGTTCAAAGAGATTTTTCAGCTGTGCCATCTACGACTATAATTACTCTGCTGATCCATGACTATGACTGATTCTACTACCAAGTGCTACAGCGCTCATGACTTGAAAACTTACTACATTCTAAGCTTTATGTGAAGGCTTGAACCAAGTAGATGAGCCATTTACAACATCATTTCCTCTTAGAGTTAGTTGTTGCTGATTGCATGTAAGTTAAAAATGAAATGCAGTTAAAATTACCCTTACAATTTATTTAAATCACCTATTTGATATAGGTCATATTTTTGTCCACTGAATCATCTCTTAATAAGTCAACAAAGCTAGTTTTTCCCTTTAGCATTGGAACTAATCTATCTTCGGTTGCATGAGATAGTGGGATAATTTGAGGAGCCATGTGCATAAGTTAAATATGAATATAATGTGATCTCTATTTTTTTTAACATCCAGCACTCTTTAATAAGTAGTGATAAATGTACTGTTTTTTCCTCTTCAAATTGGATTCTCTCTGAATACTCTAATTCTTGTTTGGAGCCAATTTTTGTTTTAGGGAACTTGTAAGCTTAAAAGAATAAAAGGAAACAGCATTTACATCATTTGAGGACCCACAGGTTCTATCATTCAAGGTCTGGAAGGGTTGATTTGTTAGCTTATTCATGACTCAAATCAAGATCTCAGGCATTCACCTGGATGGCTGGAGACCCTGAGATTTAAACCAGTGACTAGCGGGTCTTTAACAACTGGCTGCTTATGGACCTGTACAGCTTGGTACCATCTTATTTATTTATTCTTAAACACACCTCAACAAGACAAGAAATCTTGCAGAGAAGGCTTTGTAAAGAGAGAAATTGCATTCATGGAACGTTTAGAATGTTGGTTACCATTCCCATCCCAATATTTTCATAATAATTATTTAACAATGTTTTAAACGGTACAAGATTATGTATGGTTTGAAGACCATGACTTTGGTTACATTTCAGTCCAGGAAGAACTTCCAAGTTCTGTCTTCTTCAAGACTAACACAGGAGAAAAGACTCGAGTTCTGGCCATCAAATAAATATACATACAATTCTCTGTCCTTTCTGAGTTTAGTATTGCTTGTGTTCCTTCCTCTTGCTCTCAGTACTGACCAAGGACTTTCTCCAATCCACCACAATTCTGAAGCATTCTCCAATTAAATACTACTCAAAGCAATTGAGGTTTGTGGAGCTCTTTCAGACATTTCTACAGCAGCACCCATCTTACCCTCCCAACAGTTGGATAAGACTGTCCTCATTTGACCAGTCAAAACAAAGGCAGACGTCAAGTGGCAGATCTAAGGCTCCACAGCCACCTGCATCTGACAGGAAACAGAAGTCAAATCTAGCTTCTAATTCTGTGCTCCTTTGGCCACTCTGAGCTCTGGTACTGACTGGGTACAAAGTCCCACTGTGTCTGTGCACCTGCTCTAGCCTCTGCCTGGAACTCATTCATCATGTTTACTTGCAGGCTCCTTTACATTCACACCTCAGCTCAAATGTCATCTCTTTGGAAAAGTCGTCTCAGACCTCAACATCCATACTGCTCATCTCTAAGCCGCTCCCCTATTCTATTTATTCATAGCACATCCAGTGTTCGGAATTATTTATTCATGTTTTTACATATTTATTATCTGGTTCTTCTACTGCAACATGAACTCCTTGAGAGCCATTGTTCTCTCCAGTCTTCCATACCTAGAATGCTCATTATTCCGCTACATCTTCTTAGCATTGACATTATCATCACTGCTTCAAATCAAGGAAACTGAGGCTCAGAGAGTTGAAGTCATTTTGTTGCGATCATGCAGTTAGAAAATAGTGAACCCAAGTACCATGGATCCAGAGCCTTCTCTCCACTCTCTCTGCCTGCTGCCCAAACAAATGAAATTCTCTCTTCCCTCTTATGTGGAATCATACTCATAACATCCCGGTTCAAATCCCAACTGTGTAGTTCTGGATAAGTGCTTAAATTAACCTCTCTGATTTGGTTTCCTCATCTAAAAAATAGAGATAATGTGGACTGTAACATAGAGGATAATTTTGAGGTTAAATTAGTGTAGGTCCATGGTTCTCAAAGTGTGGTCTCTGTACCAGCGGAATCAGCATCACCTGGGAAGTTGTAAAACATGCAATTTTCATATGTTTATTGCCCAATTGTACGTCTTCTTTGGAGAAGTGTCTATTCAGGTCCTTTGCCCATTTATTTAATTAATTTTTTATTGTTGAAAGTATTACAGATGTCCCCTTTTCCCACATTGACCCCCTCCCTCCCACGTCCACCCCTCTCCTGCCTTCCCCAGCCTAATGTCCGTGTTGATTAGTTATGCATATATGCATATAAGTTACTTGGTTTTTTCTCTTCCCTCCCTTCCCACCCCCTATCCCTCTGAGGTTTGTTAGTCTGTTCCCTACTTCCATGACTCTGGATCCATTTTGGTTGGCAGCTTATTTTGTTCATTATATTCCACAAATAAGTGAGATCATGTGGTACTTTTCTTTCTCTGACTGGCTTATTTCACTTAGTGTAATGCTCTCCAGGTCTCTACATGTCGTCCCAAAGGGTAAGAGATTTTTCTTTCTTACAGCTGCATAGTATTCCATTGTGTAAATGTATCACAACTTTTTTATCCACTCATCTACTGACCTTTGTCCATTTATTAATCGGATTTTTGGTGTTGAGTTTTATAAGTTCTTTATAAATTTTAAATGAAAAGATGTTCAATGTAACTAATCATTAAAGAAATAAAAATTAAAACCATAGTGAGACATCACCTCACACCTGTCAGAATGGCTATCATCAATAAATCATCAAACAACAAGTATTGGTGGGGATATGGAGAAAAGGGAACCCTTGTGCACTGTTGGTGGAAATGCAGACTGTGCAGCTACTGTGAAAAGCAGTATGGAGTTACCTCAAAAAATTTAAAATGGAACAGCCGTAAGATCCAGTGATTCTACTTCTGGGAATTTATCTGAAGTATCCCAGAACACTAATTCAAAAGAGTTTATGCTCCCCTATGTTCATTGCAGTGCTATTTACAATAGCCAAGATTTAGAAGCAACCCAAGCACCCATCAGAAGATGAGTGGATAAAAATGCTGTGGTACATTTGCACAGTAGAATATTTATTAGCTGTTTAAAAAAAAGAAAGAAGAAACTTACTTTCTGGGACAGCATGGATAGACCTGGAGGGTATTATGCTAACTGAAATAAGACAGAGAAAGATGAATACCATATGATTTCACTTACACTTGGAATCTAATGAACAAAATAAACTAACAAATTGGAGACAGACTCATGGATACACAAAACAGACTGACAGCTGTCAGGAGGAAGATGAGTGAAGGAATCAGCAAAGAAACAAAAGAAGACTCAACAGTTTGGTGATTGCCAGAGGGAAGGGGGGAGAAAATAAAGGGGGAATAAATGGTGACAGAAGGAGATAAACACATAACACAATATGCGAATGATGTGTTGTTGAATTGTACACCTGAAACCTATATAATTTCATTAATGGTCACTCCAATAAATTCCATTTGAAAATGCAATTTTTAAGCCTCATCCTAGATCTACTGCGGCAAAAACTCTAGGTATTGGTGACTCTAATGCACGGTAAACACAGAGAATCACAGGTAGGTAAGAATTTTAGCTAGTGTCTGGAAAAAAACAAGTGGACACAGTAAAGGCAATTATTAAGCTAGCCAGATAGAGTCCAACAGTGTTCTCACACGGTAGAGGGGCATTATAGACATGTTAGTAGGACAATTTCTTGTTACATAGGACTGTTCTTCACATTTCATATGTTTAGCATCCTTGGACCCTGGGCACTAAATGTCAGTTAGAACTCCTTCAAATTTTGTGACAAAAAAAATGCCTCCCCTGCATTTCTAAAAACCTCCTGTCGGGAGTTGGAGATTTGGTAAGGTCCCCAGTTAAGAACCACAGCTCACCTATCAGAATGGTCCTCCAATATTCTGTCTGATTCGGGTTACAATGGGACTTCTGTCAAAGTTAGATGGGAGTGTGAATTGAAGGAAATTTGAGTGGCAAAACAATGCTGATATTTTGGGTCCTCTGAATTGCCAGGCTCTGTGGAGAATACAAAGATGAGTTGGAAATGACTGTCCTCAAGAAGTTTCACTATAATTGGAGAAGTTAAGGAAAATGCGAAAATAATTATATCGCATGGAGTAGTGGAAGTCTGTAGGAGATACCATCTGATATTGGAGTTCTGAAAGAGTGACCATTAGCAATGTAGGGAAGTAGAATAGAGTGTTTGGTGAGGGCATTATTTGAAATGATAAATAAAATAATTTATTTGGCTAAATAAATATTTGGCTAAAAGATTTGAGATGTCCTCAGTTTAAATGAAATTGAATAATGACACTATATCCATTTTTATGGCTAAGAATAGCACATATGTATGTGGATGAAAGAGAAAGCGAGAGATACAAAGACACGAAGCAATTGAGTGAAAGAAATCCTAGTAGAACTAATGACCCACTGTTTCCCAATACAAACCAACTAACAAAGGTTTTGAAAATGCTCACACCATTATAACAATTCTGATCAAATTCTCATCTGTAGGGATCTCCATGTCTGCTTACCAACTAGTGAGAGATTCTAATAGCCTTTAAGCAAATGCTGCCTCCCTGATCAGGGATGAAAACAGATATTCTCATAGAATTAGAAGTGCCAGTGTGGCTCAGCTGGTGGGCATCATCCCATGCACCAGGAGATTGCCAGTTCCATTCCTGGTCAAGGGCACATGCTCTGGTTATGGGCTTGATCCCCAGTTCGGGGCCTGCAACAGGCAGCCGATCAATATTGCACTCTCACATCAATATCTCTCTCTCCCTCTCCCTCCCTCTCTCTAAAAATCAAAACTATTCTTTAAAAAACAATAATACTAAATTAAAAAATAAAGAATGCCATAAATAATTCCTAATATCTACCATGGAAAAGTGTTAAATTATGATAGGCAACAATGTTTGTCTCATATATTTTCTATGTAGTGGTAAAAATGTCTTGTACTGTGTTTGGAGGGGATGTTATTTAATCAACAGTATAATTGGCTCTGTTATTTTAGGAGCACTTGATATTGGAATTTTGCTAAAATATTTGATTTCTACTTAGACACTTAGATCTCCAAAATGTAGTCTGCATCTTGATAACACGTCCTCCTCTCTGTTCTGAAGCAGACTAGAAGCGATACTCTGTACGGGGTTTGCCAGATTATTCATCATTTATTCAGTCACTGCCCTGGTTATCCATTGCTGTGTCGCACATCATTCCAAAACTTGGTGGTTTCAAACAACAGTAATCATTTTATCATTTTGCCTCATTTCTATGGGTCAAATTTTGGAAGGCTCTGCTGCGTGGTTTTGGTCTCCATGTAGTTTCAAGTCAGATGGTGGCTAGAGCTGGGATTGTGCGGCCTGGAGCAGCCAGGGGCTGGATGGGCAGCTCACTCGTCAGTAGCTTCAGGGCCTCTCCCGTGGGCTAATTCGGACTCCAAGACAACATGCCCCACGTTTTATGACCTAGCCTCTGAAGTTATGCAATATCACCTCTACCATATCCTACTGATTACAAACAAGTCAAAGCCCATCTACTCAGATTAAAGGGGGTGAGTAATTAATCTCCACCTCTTGATTTGGTGTTAGAAAAACCATGTAGAATGGAAGATACTATTGTCACTATCTTTAAAAATATGATCTGCCACAGTCACAAGTATTTGTTGAGAACCTACCATATGCCACCTACATAAACACTGAGACTACAGTGAAGAAGACAGACAGTCCTTTCTCCTGTGAGGTTTATTTCTGCTGAGGATGAGTGAGAGATAAACAATAAGTAAATAAACAGGAAAGGTACTTTGGAGTGATAAGTGCTATGAAGAATATTTAAAAAGTAGAGTAACTAGATTTAGGGGAGCTTCTTTATATAAATGTGGTCAAGACAGGCCTCTTTTCTTTTTTCATTTATTGATTTCAGAGAGAGAGGAGGGGAGAGGGAGAGAGAGACAGAAACATCGATGAGAGAGAACATCGATTGGCCGCCTCCTGCGTGCCCCCCACTGGGGATCTGGCCCACAACCTGGGCATGTGCCCTGACTGAGAATCGAATCAGCAACCCCTTGGTGCCTGAGCTGATGCTCAACCACTGAGCCACACCGGCCAGGCAAGACAGGGCTTTTTAAATCACAGAACTTAATAATGAGGAAAAGGATCACATGGAGACTTGGGAAAACAGAGTTCTAGACAACGGAAGAGCACACGGTGTGGGAACAGATAGTGTGCTTGAGAGACAGCAGAAGGTCTGGTGGCAGCGCCTGAGGAAGGAGGGGGTGGCATGAGATGAAGTCTGAGAAGCAGGCTGGGGACCGACCATGGAAGCGTCAAGGCTGAGATAAGAAGAGTGGGTTCTGCTCTAGGCTTAGTGTAAGTGCCTGAGGGGAGACGCTCACTCTTCTCACTCGGTGGTGGAGCCCAGTGCCCAGAATCTCCACACAGCTGGCACTCACCTGAGATCTGCTCCATCAAGAAGAACGAACGAATGAATGAATGAACGAAGGAACAAAGGAACGAATGAATGAACGAATGAATGAATGAACGAACGAACGAAGGAACGAATGAATGAACGAATAAATAAACGAATGAACAAATGAACGAACGAACGAACGAATAAATGAATGAATGAACGAACGTACGAATGAATGAACGAATGAATGAGTGAACAAATGAACGAATGAATGCCAAACCTCAAGTCAGCACTTGCCCACATCTCCAAGCAAGCTCCATGGGGACATTTTCCCAGTGGTAGGGACATTTTCCAAGGTGACAGACTAGTTGAGATCTCACTTTAAACTTTCAGCTTAATGCTGGCTGGGCTACACAACTGCATCTATTACCACCTAGATGACAACACATAATAGGGCGCTGATTATAGTGTGTCTTTCCCTGCTCTTGAATAATTAAATGTTATATTGTGATGTTACAGTTTGAATTTATTATCCTTTGCTGGGAAACAAAATTAAACATAATGAGGGCTGTTAGTCTCCTTTTAGTTCTGCCTGTATCCTGTGCTTTATATCATTTTTACCACTTTGATTAATGGGTTTAATTTACTTTGACTGGAGTATTTAGGAATTGGTAGAGGGAGAAGGTGAGATTATTAAAATCCTTTTAATTAGACTTATAATGCCAAATCTGCATGTGTTAATAACAGTGCACTGTTAATTGGCTTTTGCAGGTAGTTTCTGGAAAGGTAGCAGAGTAGCTTGGAAATAATCCTTGATGATACTGGAGAACATAAGGTTGACAAACAAAGAATGGCATTACCTATTCCCACAAGAAGAGCCTTTAGTAACTCAAGGAGCAGAAAATCACACACAATAAGTGGACACATCCTTAACTTTTTTGCTCTCTGGATCTGCTCCCCGCTCTCCACCCATCTCCCTGTTCCCTGCCCAGTGCTGTTCTGCATGAACACTATGAACTCCCAGGCGCTCGGCCTACTGGTGGGACTGGCCCTTGAAAGCCCAGCAGGAGATCAGATACATATTCCTTGGCTTTCCTGCTTTGAGGTCACTAGGTGTGTCTTTGAAGCTGAGTGTGTTCTTTGACCTAAGAGCACACTGCTCCTTCAGACACCTTTCCCTACACAACTCTTCCGTTCTGGGTTCTGATAACATCTCCTTGATTTTGTCCCCTACAGGCCTAGAAGAGGTAACATAGTGTAGCTCTCTAAAAAAAACTTGACTCAGGTCCTGGCTTCCCACACCCTTCCCCCAGCTTTGGAGATAGCAGTCCCTTGGAAAACAGGTCCTCCTGGACGTGGCCTGCTGGGCGTGCTGTTTCCTGCTAGGACCTTGACTGTTGCTCTTTTGTTAATGCCAACATTTGATTTATTGTATTACATTTTAATTTTGTTTCATGGAAAGTAAAATGACTACATCATTTAAACAAGCTTCCATCTTCTGTTTGTGAGATGAGGTAGGATTATATTTTAAAAGTTATGCATTTTCATATGTAAGCTTTTTTTTCTACTGAAATATTTGTTTTAATAAGACATAAAGAGTATTTTTGGTGGAGGGTGGGTGCGAGACCATCTTTAATAGCTGAGACAAGTGTTTGCATAAGTAAACCACTTTTTAAAATTAAAATTTCCCAATATATCTGAAATAAAATACAATAATTTAATCAACAAATTTACTTTTGAGTCACTCTTTTAAAAATACTGTATTGGCCCTGGCTGGTTTGGCTCAGGGGTTAGAGCATCAGCCCAGGGACCAAGGGTCTTAGGTTTGATTCTGGTCAAGGTCACCTAGTCGGGTTGTCGGTTCAATCTCTGGTTGGGGTTGTGTGGGAGGCAACCAATCAATGTGTCTCTCTCACATCGATGTTTCTCTCTCTGTCTCTCTTTCTCTCTCCCTCCCTCCCTCCCTCCCTTCCACTCTCTCAGAAAATCAATAGAAAAAAGATATCCTTGGGTGAAGATCAACAACAACAACAAAAACATATCAGTTATTCACTATTAGTAGAATACACAAACTTCATTGTTTATTGAATTAGATATTAGAAATTTTATTAATATAAAAATCTATGTACTTTATACACATGCAAATAGAACCTGCTTCAGGGTTTTTGAAGCTCCAGCTATTTGGTCTCAAAACATGTGCTAAGGCTTGTCAGCAACACCTTCTGAAAGTGAGTCACCATTGTCTTTGAAGTTTGCCAGAGAAGCTGGCACCTGGCTCCCCATGGGAAGAGTCCTCAGAGTTTGGTCTCCTTTGCTTGGCTTCAAACTCCCATTTCTTCGGGATGCTTCTCCCATCCCTAAGAAGCTTCAACATGTTCTGGGTGTCCCAGCAGGGTGGTGGTGGTGGTGGGGGTGACAGAGCCTGACAACCCCGTACCCTTCCTCCCCTTAAAACTTCACTGACAGATTTCCTGGGAGCAGAAATGGGCTAGCCACATGGAGTATGGGGCACTGACTGTAAGGTGGCTAAGGTTTCTGGAAATGAACACTTTTGAGATATGCCTTTTCCCCTTGCCGTCCTACTTGCCCTCTGGAAATCGAAGGAGCTCCAGGACCATTTTATAACTAACTGTTACCTAGAGAATGGATGCTATATTAAAGTAGAAAGGGCAGAACAAGAGAAAACGCAAGACACCAATGATGTCATGGACCTACTGCCACACCCCAGATCACTCACCACTGACATGTTAGCATCCCTCTCGTTTAACCCACTGTTAAACAATGCCCAGAGGAAACTACCCCAGGCATTGTGTGTGACATACCTGAGAGGAGACTGGCTTATTTTATGTTTAAGGGAAATTTCTGAAATACAGGCGTAGGCGAACTCCACTGCTGATCTGGAATTAGGACCAGGCACAATCTGAGCTTTTGTCCTAACCAGACTAGAAAATTCATCAGTTCTCAGAATCCTTCTAAATCTCTGTGCCTGATCTACCCCAGGTTCTTGATATATTGTTTACCCTAATATATTTTTCAGACAATTTGTAAATTTTTGCAATAGTCTTATTAAATATAACATCTAATGTTGAATTCTTTACAGGCTCCTATGGATAATGCCTTCTTGAAACTCAGTGACTCCGTGAGGACAGAGACTGCAGTGGCCTCAAGCAGCAACGAATAAATAAGAGATCACTTTACAAAATGAATGAAACATAAAGACTTTTCCAATGCTGGACGAAGCACTGAGGGGAACTATATACTAGAACTTAACTTTGCCGGGGTGGGCTGGAGAAGGGGCTCAGTAAACCCTGTGTGTGTGAGGAGGGGGAGGCAGGAGTTTGCGGACAATGCCTGTGAGCTCTATTCTGTCTTGTTCCAGGAGCCAAACTGTGACCCAAGCCAGGAGAAATGACCTCAACAACCCCAAACAATCTCTAAATTCTGACAAGGGTATTTAGGCCCACCATGACAAGAACATAAAAATATTTTTGTCATTTACAATCAACAGATCATGGCAATCAGCAGGTAGGAAGAGTGGCAAAGCCTGGGAGACAGTAACTCAGCGCCCATGTGCCCATTGCCTTGACCTCCCTGAGCCTCTGTTGGGATCTGCAAGTTCAGTTCAACAAGGAGCCCCCAAACCCAGGGCCAAAGCACATTTGAGGGTCTCCGGGGTTCAAGCATTTAAGCATTTCTGCTTTTTCAATTCTTGTTCCAATGGTTCACTTATGAGAAAAATTTTGTCATCATTCGACTCTGAGCCAGGGCCTCAGCTGATGTGGGGATACGGCTTGCAGCTTTGGGGGCTGAGTCTGCTGGGCCCGGCAGCTCCCTGGCACCGTCAGTAGGTCAGTATTTCTCAACATGCCATTATTCTTTTCCTAAGAGATGGTCGAATTTTTGCAGATTAAACAGTTATTTGCATTTCCCTAATTCTACATGGGCTTGTTTATAACATATCACCAAAACATGTTTCAGATCGAATCCAGAACTTTACATATGGTGATGTATGTTCTGCCCCCTTTTTAAAAAAATTATTCATTTTTAGAGAGAGAGAAGGGAAGGAGAAAGAGAGAGAGAGAAAGAGAGAGAGAGAGAGAGAGATTTGTTGTTCCATATATTTATGCCTTTATTGATTGATTCTTGTTCATGCCCTGACTGAGGATTGAACCCATAACCTTGGTGTGTCGGAACAATGTTGTAACCAATTGGGATGCCTGGCCAGGGGGTGTGCTCTCCTCTTGTCTGGCGTTCTGAGCCACTCTGTTTAACTCTCGTATAATGAAATCAAATTTACAATCAGTCAGATTTTCTTTTCTTGCAGGAGGAACTTTGCTAGGAGGCACATGCCTCCTTCGGATGGTGCCAGGCAGTGAGCAGGGGGCTACAGGTGGCAGTGCGCTGGGTGGCATGATGTGGGGACACTGAACGAGAAGTGAGGAGGACTGTTCCGGGGTTCCTCTGTCATCACCCAGGTTTCTGAACTGAGAGAGGCTCAAGCGCTCTTCTTTGGGGCCACCTTCCCAGACCTCACTGCTTCCAGCCGGGCCCAAGTCTGCGTTCTCGCTCCCGTGGTCCCTGAACACTACCAAGCACGTGGAACACGGTCAAAGTGTACACACGCAGGAAGGTAGAATGAGAACATGAAACACTCCACTGTTTCCTCTAGGAGGATTTCTCATCTCTTCCAGTTTAAATTATCATCTTTTGCATCAACACAAACCCATTTAAATACCTTTTAAAAAATTATTTAAGCCTAATTGCTTCTGGATTCATCTATTTCTTCCCTAGGTCCTTGCAGGTCAGGCATGACTAGGGTACCTTCCCAACAGAGGGCAAAGAATGTCCTATGTGCTTCTGATGCCTGTTACCTGCTCCTCACTGGTCTCCATGGAGACGTCCCTTGTTCCATGGGCCCTGGCCATCTTCTGCTGAGTCTGCCAAGGTGTGTCCTGCCTTTTCTTTGGAGCTTGCTCCCAGGGCTGAAGTCCATGTTCCACAGCCTTCATCTGATGTTACTATGCTTAGCACAGAAGATGGAAAATGTGTGTTACACCTGTGAATATTGCAAAGAATTTGGATACTCCTTTATTCTGATATAAATATGTTTTTCCTATTCAAAAGAAGACATTTCCTTGTGTGTTTTTCCTTTTCGGTGACCATCCATAATTCACAGTGACAGACTCAATCTGCTTATACCTGTGAACCAAAACGTTACTCATGAACATGTGTTGTTCTTTCAAGTGCTTGATCATTCAGATTCATTAAGTGCTATATTTGAAAGAAACAAGATTGGTAACTATTTTAATAAAGTGTGTAAATACTTAAAGCATGTTAATATTATATTAATAAGTATTAGAGTGTATTCTCTATATATAGGTGATTATTACTATTCTTGTTTTTAAATAGACTAGGACTTCAGAAGAAAACCTGGAAGAATTGTAAGTCATGTTTTCCAACTTTTTTTACAGAGAAAAATAGATTTTCTTCACAAAATCAGCTAGTCATATTTAACTATAAATATCTGCATTAAGAAGAGCATATTTGTCCTGAGCCGGGGAGAACAGAAGCCACACAGGGCTTGCACTGAACGTCTGCACCCTAGACTACGGCACAGGCTGACACGCACTGGGATCACTCAAGATGCTGTCTACTTCATGGGATAAGCATCTTGACCACAAACTCAGAATTTTAGTCAGTCAAATACTGATTTTTCTAAATAACTGAAAGCAGAGCAATAAATAATACAAACCAGTAGATCTAAAATTAATTTATATTAACTGTGGAATATGTTAGCTACCCCCTTCCAGATGCATCTAACTATGTATTACCTAAATTCATATTCAAGTTGACTCGAATACTTGTTGGTAAGGGGCAAGCTGTGTTATTGGGTAAGATGGGTCTGAAATGAGATAAACAGGCAAAGTAGATTAAAATCCAGATGTAATTTCACTTTTGTTACTTTTTAGCTTCTATGAAAGCCTGTTATATTAAAGAACCATGTTTTTCACATTGTTCTCAGAGGATGCCTTTTTTTTCTTATTTTTCAGACATGTGACTCAGATGTTAAAAAGTTACAAAATATAGCCCTGGCCAGTTTGGCTCAGCGGTTGGAGCATTGGCCTATGGACCAGAAAGTCCCGGGTTCGGTTCCCGCTAGGGGCATATACCAAAAAAAAAAAAAAAATTTACAAAATACAGCCAAATACCAGCTTTTATGTCATCAGTCCATAGCCACAATGAGCCCACTAATGTTTTCCATATTTCAGACAAACTTCACAATTTGGACTTTCCTCAAATGACCTATAGTTTTCCAAGTTTGTGTTATATTCTTTTCTTTGCCAGACACAAGACTTTCTCTGCCCTGATCTCATGTTCCACTTAGGAGGGTGTGGTAGAAATGGCTTCTGGGGATTGGAGCCCAAGAGAGATGACAAAAAACAGACAAACAAAAAACCCAGAGATAATGGCCAATAACAACGGCCTTCTTTCTCTGTGACAGTCATTGTGCTAAGTGCTTGCATGTGCTATCTCATAACACTTCTGTTGTGCTAAGATTCAGAAACTACCAGAAATGTTGAAGGCCCTTCAAAAGAGACAAACAGCCTGCATCTCAAACACCAGAGAGGACACTACACCCCTTTACTCCAGGAAACCAAAAAAACTCCGAGTGAGGCAGAGAGAAAGAAATAGCAATGTTAAGGAAAAGAGCCGGACAGAGAGCAGACAGATGATCACTGTAAGAATTAGCGGCCCTTTCTCAGCCACCTGTCTTGCATGTTCGCCTTGTTTTGTGACTTGGAGCAAGTGCTGAGGTTTTCACAAACCTTAGACCCAGCATGGGCTTGGGGCTAAGGCTGCACACTTCTGATGGACTAAGCCCAGCTCGGCGGTGCAGGGCTCGATAATCAAGTCCTGTTTCTCAACACTGGAGATTGGAAAACACAGTAGATGGGTTCTGAAGCTTACAGAAAAGACAGAAGAAGTCACTGCACTTTATAAAACATTGCAACTTGTTCTGCCTTTCGACTGTCACAGTGTTCTTCTCATTCTTCGGTAATGATTTTTTCCCCTACATTGTAAGTTATACTTTGTATGTTTGTCTTAATCTCCCTACTGAACTCTAAACAATTTACAATAAGGGATGGATTTATTTCTCCCTAGGAAAACCAGTGCCACAGCATCTAGCCCAGTGCCCCACACATGGCTGAATCTCAATGACTCTCTTGAATTGAATTTTGTCTGCAAATCATATAGACACTCTTAACCATCATTTAAGAAGCAGTTCAGCCTAATGGTCAACAGCAAACTGCTTGGGCTAAAATCTGGGCTCTGACACTTAGGAGCTTTTAAAGTTTGAACATTCTGCCACTCCCGCCTCCTAAGTCAAACTGTACTAAGGACAGTGTCTTAAATATGTTAATGTATGTAAAACACCACAAACAGTGCCTGGCATGCATGCAACACACTTTGCAAGTGTTATATCACTACTACAGTTCTGTCATTCCTAAAAATTACGTCAGGCTAAAGTTCCAAAGGAAGGGGATACAATAATAAAAATGTCATGCCTCAAGAAGGATGTTGTTTAGAAGAGATCACAAGTCTATACATTTTCCTTCTCCTTTTCCACACAGAAAAATATGGGGACCCATTACAGACACGTAATCTCCTACTCTCTGTAAAAAGAGTATCTCTGACCATCTCCCCAATTACTCGTGCAAATTAAACAGACAGAACTTATGGAAAGAAAAAGAGGAGTGTGTTTTGCCTCTCAAGATGACTGTCTGAGTGTTTGGTGTGCTTGGCGTCTAATTTCACTGACTGGAGATAGACCCAGGAATGTTTTGTGGTTGGTGTCCGGTCAAGGATAGAAAACAAATTCAGAGGATAACTGTGTATCAACAGATAGCAGAAAATCATGACCATTTGATAAGGCAGCAGCTTGGCTGATTAGCCATCCAGTCAATAAATGACTATTTTCCTTTTTAGTGCTGATTAATACTAGACAGACTTAGAAAAGCCCAAGAACAGCAAGTGTTCCACAAACAGATCAGTACTGACTCTTTATCAAGACCTTCTTCTCTCTCCCACCTTCTCTCGCTTCACCCTCCAACTTGCTATACCCCTCAACAACCCGCTGGCAGGGGATCTGTGTTGCAGGCTTAATGAGGTGCCCATAGGAGTCCAGGCTATGCTGTTTCAAGTAGACCAAAAAATAAGAATATAGAAGAATTAAAAATTAAATAGATAATTTTGGTTTTATAGCTATGCATTAAAAAATATTCCCTAGAGAGACCTCAGTTTTACTGAACCACAGAGAACAACTCAACAGAATCCTCAAGCTGGAAATTGTACTGGTTGGTCAGGTTTGTAGAGAGAAATGTAGGTGCAGTAGGGTCCAGACTGAGCAAGTTTTAAGTGTGCCCACCCATGAAAGGGTGAGGGGAAGCGCCTCAAAACAGGGCGGGAAAGTGAGGGTCAGGCGGGCCTGGCCAGTGATGTGCTATGTGAAGGACAACAGTTGCAAAATGGCTCCCATCATTTCATAATATTCCATAAGAGTCTAATGGAAAAAGACTAATGATTCAATTGAGTAGTTCATGTTTCCTCCAGCACCTTTTCATCTCAGTCGTTTTTTAAAATTTGTTTTATTTTAATTTTTTTTATTATTATTTTTTAATTAATTTATTTATTTTTGTTACAGTTTCTCCTTTTCCCCCCACAGATCCCCCCTCCCCCACCCTCCCTGCACTGTCTCCAGCTTTGTTGTCCATGTCCATTGTTCATGCATACATGCATATAAGTTCTGTGGTTTATCTCTCCCACCAACCCCCTCTTCTGGGGGTTGTCACTCTGTACCCAACTCCCACGTTTCCGGGACTACCCCATTCCTCAGACTGTTATGTACATTATATTCCACAAATAAGTGAGATCATATGATACTTGTCTTTCTCTGTTTGGTTTGTTTCACTTAGGATAATACGTTCCAGGTCCCTTTATGTTGTCTTAAAGGATAAGAGATCTTTCTTCGTTAGAGCTGCATAGTACTCCATTGTGTATATGTACCACTGCTTTGTTATCCATTCGACTACTGATGGACACTTGGGATGATTCCAGATCTTAGCTATTGTAAATAGTGCTGCTATGAACATGGGGGTACATATAATCTTTCTGATTGGTGTATCAGTCATATTAGGGTATATTCTTAGAAGTGGGATCACTCGGTCAAATGGCAGTTCAATTTTTAATTTTTTGAGGTAACACCATATTGTTTTCCATAGCGGCTACACCAGTCTACATTCCTACGAGCAGTGTACTAGATTCCCCTTTTCTCCACACCCTCGCTAACACTTGTTGTTTGATTTGTTGATGGCAGCCATTCCTACAGGTGTGAGGTGATACCTCATTGTTGTTTTAATTTGCATCTCTCTGATGATTAGTGATACTGAACATTTCTTCATATGTCTCTTAGCCATTTATATGTCCTGTTTGGAGAGGTGTCTATTTAGTTCCTCTTTCCATTTTTTAATTGGGTTCTTTGTCTTCCTTTTGTGGAGTTGTATGAGCACTCTATATATATTGGAAAATAACCGCTTATCTGATATATCATTGGCAATTATGCTCTCTCATACAGTGGGTTGCCTTTCCATTTTGATGATTGTATCTTTCACTGTGCAGAAGCTTTTGAGTTTGATGTAGTCCCATGTGTTCATTTTCTCCTTTGTTCTGTTGCCTTAGGTGATGTATCAGTGAAAATTCTGCTGCGTATGATGTCTGAAATTTTGTTGCCTACATTTTCTTCTAGGATTTTTATGGATTCATGAGTCACAATTAAGTATTTTATCCATTTTAAGTTTATTCTTGTGTATGGTGTCAGCTGATGGTCTAGTTTTATTTTTTTTGCATGTAGCTGTCCAATTTTCCCAGCACCATTTATTAAAGAGGCTGTCCTTACTGCACTGTATGCTCTTGCCACCTTCATCAAATATTAATTGAGCATAATATCTTGGGTCCATTTCTGGGTTCTCTGTTCTGTTCCACTGGTCTATCTGCCTGTTCTTGTGCCAGTACCAGGCTGTTTTGATTACAGTGTCTTTGTAGTATAACCTGAAATCTGGTAATGTGATCCCTCCCACTTTGTTCTCCTTTTTCAAGATTGCTGTGGCTATTCGGAGTCTATTTTGGTTCCCTATATACTTTTGAAGTATTTGTTCTAGTTCTGTGAAATATGTCGTTGGTATTTTAATGGGGATTGCTTTGAATCTATAGATTGCTTTGGGTAGTATGGGCATTTTAATGATGCTAATTCTTTCAATCCATGAACAAGGTATGTGCTTCACTTTTTTATATCTTCCTTTATTTCTTTTTTCAATGACCTGTAGTTTTCTGTGAATAGGTCATTTATTTCTTTGGTTAATTTAATTTTTTTTGCTGCAACGGTAAATGGAATCTTTTTTAGTTTCTCTTTCTGTGAGTTCATCATTGGTGTATAAGAATGCCATCGATTATTTGACGTTAATTTATTATCCTGCTATTTTGCCCAATTCATTTATTAAGTCTAGTAAATTTCTGATGGAGTCCTTGTGGTTTCCTACGTATAGTATCATGTCATCTGCAAATAATGACAATTTCATTTCCTCCTCTCCAATTTGAATCCCTTTTATTTTTTCTTCCTGTCTGATTGCTGTGGCTAAGACTTCCAGTACTATGTTAAATAAGAGTGGCAAAAGTGGGCATTCTTGCCTTGTTCATGTTCTTAAGAGTAATGCTTTTAATTTTTGACCATTGAGTATGATGTTGGCTGTAGGTCTTTCAGATATGGCCTTCATTATGTCAAGATAAGATCCCTCTATTCCCAGATTGCTGAGCATTTTAATCATAAATGGGTGCCGTATTTTTTCTAATGCTTTTTTAGTATCTATTGATATGATCATATGATTTTTATCTGCCATTTTGTTTATGTAGTGTATTACATTTATTGAATATTGTACCAGCCTGCATCCCTGGGATGAATCCCACTTGGTCATGGTGAATAACTTTTTTGATGTATTGCTTGATTCGATTTGCTAGTATTTTGTTCAGGATTTTGTCATCTATGTTCATCAGGGATATTGGCCTGTAGTTTTCTTTCTTTGTCGTGTCTTATTCTGGTTTTGGAATTAGAATTATGCTAGCCTCATAAAGCGAGTTTGGAAGTCTTACTTCTTTTTGAATTTTTTGAAATAGTTTGAGGAGAATGGTATTAGTTCTTTGAATGTTCTCTAAAATTCCCCCATGAAGGTGTCTCGGCTTGGGCTTTTGTTTGCTGGAAGAGTCTTGATTACATCTTCAATTTCTTTTGTTGTTATTGGTCTGTTCAAGTTTTCTATCTCTTCCTGGTTCAGTTTTGGGAGACTATGTGTTTCTAGAAATTTATCCATTTCACTTAGATTGTTGAATTTGTTGCCTTATAATTGTTCATAATATTTGTTCATAATTCTTTGTATTTCTGTGGTGTCAGTTATTATTTCTCCTCTTTTATTCTGAATTTGTGTATTTGGGTTCTCTCTCTTTGTTTCTTGGTGAGTCTAGTTAAGGGTCCATCAATCTCGTTTATCTTTTCAAAGAACCAGCTCTTTGTTCATTGATCCTTTGAATTTTTATTTTTATTTTTTGTCTCCATGTCATTTATTTCTGCTCTGATCTTTACTATTTCCTTCCTTCTACTTGCTCAGGGTTTTTGTTTGTTTGTTTGCTTTCTAGTTCTTTAAGTTGTGAGGTTAGATAGCCTATTAGAAATTTTTCTTGCTTCTTGAGGTAAGCCTGTAGTGCTTTGAACTTCCCTCTCTGAATTGCTTTTGCTGCATCCCAGAGATTTTGTGTTGTTGTGTGCTCATTTTCATTGGTTTCTAGGAAGTTTGTAATTTCTTCCTTGATCTCCATGGTAACCCATTCATTGTTCAATAACATACTATTTAGCTTCCATGTTTTCAAATGTCTTTGCATGTTCTTGTTGCAATTGATTTTTATTTTCATGCCATTGTGATCTGAGAAGATGCTTGATATGATTTCAATCTTCTTGAACTTGTAGAGACTTAGTTTCTGTTCTAACATGTGGTCTATCTTTGAAAATGTCCCATGTGCACTAGAGAAGAATGTGAATTCTGTAGTTTTGGGGTGTAATTCTCTGTAGATATCTATTAAATCCATTTGGTCTAGTGCTACATTTACAGTCTGTGTTTCCTTGTTAATTTTTTGTCTAGAAGATCTATCCAGTGTTGTCACTGGGCTATTGAAGTCCCCTCCTATGATTGTATAACCGTTGATTTCTCCTTTGAAGTCCTCCAGAAGATTTTTAATATATGTTGGTGCTCCTATATTGGGTACATATATGTTTACCAAGTTATATCTTCCTGTTGGATAGATCCTTTCAATATTATGTAGTGGCCTTCTTTGTCTCTAGTTATAGTCTTCATTTTGAAATCTATTTTATCAGATGTGAGTATTGCTACCTCAGCTTTTTTTTTCTTTCCGTTTGCTTGAAAGATTTTTCTCCATCCCTTCACTTTCAAGTTATGTGAGCCTTTTGTTGTGAGGTGGGACTCTTGTAAACAACATATATGTGAGTCATGTTTTCTTATCCAGTCAGCTACTCTGTGTCTTTATCAAAGCATTAAAAAAATTCACATTTAAGGTGATTATTGATATGTATTTATTTATTGCCATTTTTGTTTAGTGTGGTTTTATTTTTCTTCCTATTTCTTATACTAATTACGGCAGTCCTTTTAGCATATCTTGTAGTGCTGCTTTGTTGTTAATATATTCCCTTAGCCTTTTTTTTTTTTTTTTTTGTCTGGAAAGCTCTTTATTTGACCTATTTTGAATGATAGCCTTGCTGGATAGAGTAGTCTTGGATTCAGATCCTTATTTTCCATGACCTTGGTTACTTCATGCCACTCCCTTCTGGCCTGTAGTGTTTCTGTTGAGAAGTCAGCTGAGAGCCTTATGGGGTTTTCTTTGTAGGTAACCTGTTGTTTATCTCTTTCTATCTTTAGGATTCTCTCTTTGTCTTTAATTTTTGGCATTTTGATTACTATGTATCTTGGTGTGGGCCTGTTTGGGTTCTTCTTCCTTGGATCTCTCTGTGCTTCTTGAACTTGAATCCTTCTTTCTTCACCAAGCTAGGAAAGTTTTCTTTCACTATTTCTTCAAACATATTCTCTAACCCTTGCCCATTTTCTTCCTCTTTGGGAACTCCTATGGTGCAAATGTTATTACGTTTTCAGTTGTTCCACAGTTCTCTTAAGCTGTCTTCCTGTTTTTTAATTGCTTTTCCTTTTGGTTTTCTGATTGGTTCATGTTTTCTACCCTGTTTCCTAATTCACCGATCTGGTCTTCCACTTCCTCTACTCTGCTGTTTAGTCCTTCCAAAGTGTTCTTAATTTCTGCTATATCATTCTTTATTTCCACTTGGTTGGTTTTCATTGTTTCTATATCTTTACTCATAGTGCTGATGTCCTTACTCATGCTGTTGAGCTTCCTCAAGATCATGGCTCTGAACTCTACTTCTGATAATTTGCTTAGCTGCATTTATCTCGTCTTCGATAGATTTCTCTTGTTCTTTCATTTGAGATTTGTTTGTTTGTTTCCGCATTTTGTCTATCTCAGTGGGTTTTGGAGCCTGTCAAATTTTCCCTGTGGGTGTTGGTGTTCTGCTGTTTGTGGCTCCCTCTACTGGGTTTGGATGAGCCTGGGTGGGCCCACCTTAAACACCATTGTCAAGCCTTACTTTCATGGGTAGATTTGCAAGCCCAGGAAAGCTTCAGTTATTCTGTAGCTTTTTTCTGGTGGCTAGTACTCTCTGTTACTCAGTGTCTTACAATGTAGCCCTGGTGTTCGTGGTAGCGCTGGCTGCTCCTGTCCACAGCACAGGATCTTTCTGCTCTGTGGCTATGCACTTCTCAGGTTTGTCGTCCACCTTCACATCCACTCACACTCTCTCACACACTCGGTCACTCTCTTACACACTCACCCTCCCTCTGGTCCTGCCTCCCGCCAACTTCTTAATCTTTTACTGAGCTTTACAAACCTTTAGAAGTATCTTTACATTTAAGAACTGGAAATTAAATTAAAAAGTAGAAGCATAAATTTACTGGTATAGCTGAATTGTAATTCACAATAAGTGTGCAACAGGGGGTGTGGGGGGCTGGATGAAAATGGTGAAAGGATTAAGAAAAAAAAATACCTCATAGACACAGACAACAGTATGGTGATTACCAGAAAGAAAGGGGTGTCAGGGGAGGTAGAAGGGGGTAAAGCGGGGATAAATGATGGAAAAGAGACTTGACTTTGAGTGGTAAACACACAGTATTATATACAAATGATGTACTATAGATTATAGAACTGTACACTTGAAAACTATCATTTCATTAAGCAATATCACCCCAGTAAATTCAATAAAAAATAAAAAGTCTAAATAAAATAAAAGTGTGAAACAGTTTATTTGAGGTTATTAATTTCTGCCAGATGGCATCTTGGTTTAAACTGGAAGTGGAGCCAGTATGGTTTTTCTTCAGGAAGTTCTGAGTCCTCTCTGCATAGCACTGCTACAGATTTTTTGAAGCATTTCTAAATGAGGTAATTTTATTTGCATAGAGTTTGTTGTAAAAATTATTGTTTTTTCTGTACATCTAATTAAAATAAAGATGTAATAGAAAATTTACTGTTTTAATTAGGGTATAGATCTTAAAGCAATTATTACATCATTAATAATTCTTTAACAGACTCTTGCACAAGAAGAATAAAAAGAATTTTGCACCATGAAAAAATCAATACACATTACTCATTTACATTAACAAAGCTACAGAAAGCAATCTGAGTCTTCATTAAATTATTTCTCCTGTAAACTAGGGGAGTTTGGAGAGTCATTAGCTATTTATAACCTAGTGGAACTTCATTTAAAAAGGAGAAGTCTTATCCATGACTAGGTACTTGTATCAGTGTCATTTAAATGCAGAGCTATATAATATCAAAATGTTAGTGAATGGAAATAGAATGATACATTCCAGAAGGGGAACTAAATGATGAAAGACAGCCACCCTCATGGTATTATAAATGCTTCAATACTCACTCTATTTAAAAAGTAAAAGTCTTTTTTTTTTTTTTTCATGAAGTTGTAATTAAGACTCCCCCACCCCTACACTGCACACCTCCCCAACTCCCCAATTTGGGTTGTCTTTCAGACAGCTTAGCATTTAGAAGACCTTAAAATACAACCATGAGGGCATCTCAAGTAATATTTCCAGAATTTGGTATTTTCTATAATTTCATCTAATATTATTACAGAAGAATCTGGGAAGGACAAAAAAAAACACACCAATAAATATTCAAGGTAAATGTTTTTGGTCAAAAGCAGAAGGGCTATGTTATTATAAATAGCCATTAAAAGGAAGAAAAAACCTCTGGCTATTTTAGCCACATTGCCCTAATTGATCATTTGAAGGCTGATATGGATCCTCACACATGAACGCAAAGGACCCAGAGCCTGACATGTCCCATTCCCCTGGGAAGAACTGTCTAAGGCACTGAGTGAACAGATCCATAACTGCAACAGTGACTTTGGGTCCTCGTTAGTGTCTGAGTTGTTTCCTGAGCCCATCAAGGTGACAAATGCTGGGAGGAGATGGAAGCACAAGTTCTTGTTGGGTTATTTGGCAAAGCTCTCAGCATGGTTGGTTTTGATGAATGGTAAGCGATGTTGATTAAATTAAACCATCAGGAAAGCCAACACAAATCAAACCAGTCTTGCATATATGGGTGAAAGAGCTGTTCTTGGGATGCATTTGCTCTAGGATACTTATAAGAAAATGGAGAGAATCTGTAAAATGTTCATCAACTTTTAAAGAAAAAAAAATTGATTAGCAGATTTCTAGTTTCTTCTACATTCTCACAGCTTGACCAGAAAGAACCCAGGTGGAGGTGAGTGGACGGTGCTGCTGCAGGGGGACCTGGAAGGCTCTGCATGAGTTTATGGGACTTGTTGCTATGACACGGCATGCTGTAAGGAAGTGAATTTGGACCTGGAACACCCAAAGACACTCTCTTCTGCTTGAACGCTAGGAGCAGAAGAGATGCAAGAAGCAAAGGCCACAGTATTATCAACTTTCTTTTATGAACTCTAAATTATTTGATAAAATACTGTCTATAACTCTGCCTGCCATTGGTGGAATTAGCTATATAATAGCGTATTTTGAGGACCACAAAATACCTCAGTCCTACCTACAAAGAAATACAAAGGCAAAGATACTAACAAAACATTGCTTTTTATCAACAGGAAGGTAAGCAAAATGGCTGGTTATCCTGTCAATGTCGATTCCCCCGTTCCTCCCCACTGGAGGGCCCGAGAGTCCCGGGCCAGCCCACAGCTCAGTGTGGCTTGGTGTGCACTGCTGGAACGAGTAGTATTGGAGTGGTTTACATAGTAGAGTACATGTATAATTTGTACTACAGTTAATTTCAATAATCTTCAAGCAAGAATTTTCTGTACAATCCCTACTATTACACCAATGTTTTTGTCCTCAGAAGGACATGAATTTATGTTTCACAGAAGAAACACAAATAATGGATAAAGTTATGGGAATGTTTACTAGAAATGCTAATAAAAAGTTTCTTATTAAATTAGTCAAAATTTTAAAAACATAATGCTGACTTGAATATGATGAGACAGGTACTTCTCTTACCTGATGGTGGAAGTCAAATTCCTGTCTGGAAGCAATCTGTTACAAGAAACTTGTAATAGTTCATCTTCTCTAATTTAGTAATTCCACTTTACAAAATCTACTCTATGGAATTAGTTTGATATTTGAGAAAAAAGTTTAAGGATATTATCTCAGAATTATTCTTGATAGTGAAATATTCTTTGAAAGTCTGAATATTTCTCAACAGAAAATTAATTAAATTATGGCACTTTCAGCACCGAGACATTACACAGCTATGTCAATAGTGTTTTTGAAGACTTTCTAATAAAATGGAGCAATGGTTACAGTATAATGATAAATAAAAAATAGCTTGCCCTGGCTGGTTTTGCTCAGTGGTTAGAGCATCAGCCCGTGGACCGGAGAGTCCCGGGTTCGGTTCCCGCTAAGGGCATGTACCTCGGTTGCAGTTTGTCACAGGCCCCGGTTGGGGTCGTGTGGATGGCAACCACTCAGTGTGTTTCTCTCACATCAATGTTTCTCTCTCTTCCTCCCTCTCTCCCTCCCATTCTGTCTGAGGATAAATGCAAAAATGTCCTCGAGTGAGGACCAAAAAAAAAAAAATAGCTTATGTGCTTTAATCTTTTTATCTCGCAATTTTTATTGATTTATTTTTGTTACATACGTTTCTCCTTTTCTCCCCATTGACACCCTCCTCCTTATCCCGCCATTCCAGCATTGTTATGTCCATTGGTTACACATACATGCATGTAAGTTCTGTGGTTTATCTCTTCTCTGCCCCCCATTCCCCTCTTCTGAGGTTTGTCACTCTGTGCCCTACTTTTATGTCTCTGAACTTTAATCTCAAGTAAACACAAAAAAATAGATTGTAGGAAATGCAGTAAATGATCATTTACCTCCTTAGGAGGTAAAATTATGGTTAATTTTTATTTTTTGTGTTACATTTCTCTGCATTTTCAATTTTTCTATATGACAATGAATTTTTATTATAATTATAAAGGATAAAAAATATAGATACAATTCTAGATACCAGTTTGAACAACACAAGAAATAGCATTACTTACAAAAAATTTTACTTACCCAAGTTCAAACAAGAAATAGCATTACTTTCAAAAAATTGATTTAACCAAGATTTTTCCTTTCTAGGTCGCCTATATGTAACATTATTACTGTTTTGCTGCCAAATCCAGTATTTTATCTCTCATCAATAACTTGATGCATATGAATGAGTTATAAAAAACTCATTTCTGCCTAATTGACATAAAATAACATTAATGCAGAAATGCATCTACTCATGCCCTGACAATCTTGATGATCAAATGGCCTGGAAAATGAAGCTCCCATCGTTTAAATGTACCAAACCAGGAAATCTCACCAGAAATTTAATTACTCCTTTGTCTGGTAATATGATTTTTTGGTTGGTTAAGTACTGAATGATCATTAAAGCTTATTGAGTAAAGACTGGTTTTACCTAAAATTGTCCAGAAGTTTAGCAACTCAAGAACACAGAAATATTGACATTTTGTTATTCCATAATAGGATTGATGGTCTCAGTAGTGGTCTCTAACCTTGGATAGAATAACATTCTATATTATTGATATGGTTGAGTATAGAATATAATAATACTTTATTCTGACTAATTCCTGCTTTTAATTTGTTATGAAATTTATTTAAAATGACCCTAAATCATGCCCAAAGATTTATCTACAAAATTATTATTATTTTTTTTATTGATGTTTTTGTTTTTAGACAGAGAGAGGAAGGGAGAGAGAGATAGAAACATCGATGTGAGAGAGAAACATTGATCAGTTGCCTCCTGCACAGCCCCCACTGGGCATCCAGCCTGCAACTCAGGCAGGTGTCCTGACCAGAAATTGAACCCAGACCTCTCAGTCCATGGGATGATGTTCAATCCACTGAGCCATACCAGCCAGGCTACAAAAGTATTTCTTATAGAAATATTTATATTGATGAAAATAGGAGAGAATTTAAGGTCTAACAATTGAGCTTTTCAAATATAAATTATGTTTCTATATAATAAATTCTTATGCCATCATTTGAATAAATGTCAAGGAATACTTAAGAAAACAAAAAATGTAAACAACATATATTAAATAAAAATGTGGTCATCAGATTGAAATCTTTATACATATATGTATGTATGACATTTTCATATATATATTCACATGTATATATATGCATAAAAGTAAAATTTAGCTCCCAAACGTCATCGGTGGGTAATAGTATCATAGTTAATTTTATTGTCTTCATTTTAATTTTCTTTAGTTTCCAAATATATTTTAATTTTTTTTTAATTTAAAAAAATTGGTATACAATCTTATATTGGTTATATTCATTTCAGATATACAATATAGTGATTCAACATTTATGTACCCTACAAGGTGATCACCTTGCTAATTATAGTAATTGTCTGTCACCATGTAAACTTATCACAATATTATTGACTATATTCCCTTTTCACCCATCCCTCCACCTTCTTCCTTCTGGTAACCAGCACCTTGTTTCTGTTTCTATGAGTCTGTTTTTGTTTTTTGTTTTTAGATTCCACATATAAGTGAAAGCATACAGTATTTGTCATTCTCTTCATGACTTATTTCACTCAGCATGATATCCTCTGGATCCCTAGGTGTCCACAGATAGATTAATGGATAAAGATGTGATATAGCCCTGGTTGGTTTGGATCAGCAGTTAGAGTGTCAGCCCACAGACCCAAAGATCACGGGTTTGACTCCTGATCAAGGGCATGTACCTGGGTTGCAGGTTCAATCCCCAGCCCCAGTCAAGTTCATGCAAGAGGCAACCAGACCACGCGTCTCTCTCACATTAATGTCTCTCTCTCTTTCTTTCCCTCCTTTCTACTCTATCTAAAAATAAATGGGAAAAGATCCTCAGGTGAAGATTTTTAAAAATGTGGTATATATAATGAAATATTACACAGCAATTAAAAATAATAAAATGTTGCTATTTGTGACAACATGAATTGATCTAGAGGGTATTTTTCAAATTTCCTGAAACAAAAAATATGACCCTAAAGTCTTTGCAAACTTCTCATCCATGATGCATTAAAATAAATTATATTAATAATAAAGATACTTTATTATGTATTAAAACACAGGGGCAGAGGCTAAATCTCAATAATTCTGAAATATTTATTTGTGCAAGTGGGAACAAATATCTATTTTAAAACTATAAACAGTTTTCTCCTATTGGTAGTGTACTGCTCTTTTATAGATGGAAAGAAAAAATCAGCCCTTCATTGAGACTGTTGATTATGCAAAAGCAAAACTTTACTGGAGCAGCCAGCAGTTGAATTAAGATTAGGAGAAATTAAGTGGCTCTGCATGATGCTGCAAAAGTTTATCTTTATTCTTTGTTAAATTGTCCCTCTGAGGTTTTGTTTCATTGGGAGGTGAGTACAGAACTTGGAGAAGGGGAGGTGAAGGAGGGAATTTTATTTCTCTTTCCTACTGGGCTGGACCAGGGGTGGTAGGGTAGTTATTTCATAACCTTGAGGACACCCAGATTCCAAGTTTGCAGAACACAATCAAAATTATTATCAGTGGAAGAGATGATCAGAAACTTCACTGTAAATCCTGGCTTTCCACCTTTCAGAACATCCGATGTACTTTCAAATGTAAATCACAAAATAACTACAAACAAGGATATGCTTCTTGTCAAGGAATATTAATGAGCTAAGTTTGCAGGAGCCTGATGTTATAGAAATAGCCTGGATAATTAAGACTGACAAGATTTAGGTTTCTCTCTCCTTCCTCATCATCTGACATTATTTCCTATGTCAGTTAGGAATGCATTTAGCTGCAAGTAATAAATGGAAAACCCAAAAAAGAATGGCTGAAGCCTTGTAGACACGTATTATCCATGGAAAGACAGGGAAGGTATGCCCCTGCTTTAGCTATTCAGTGATGTCCTCGGAGACTTAGTCTTTCTTTCTTTCCAAGTTTGTCATCCGTAATATGCTGGGTTTCTGTCCTTGGGATTGGTGCCTCATGACTGCAGGGCGGTTGCCAGATCCTGACCTTAGATTTACACTCAAAGACAGAATAAAAGGGCGACTGTACTTGTCTCTTTGAGTAAGAAATCAACAACCTTCTCAGAACGTCCTTACCACCAGCAACTCCTATTAGGGGTGTCGCATGGACATCCCTGGCTGAAAGAATAACAAAGACAGTGAGTATTTAATTTTCTTCCAGCCCTTTAGGAAGGTGGGTCAGGGAATGTGGGCTCAGAAATGAGTGTAGCTGGACAAGACCTGTCCCTTCTCTCCTTATGGCTTTCCCACCTACATGACAGTTTGTCTCTTTCTGGCTTCTCCTTCAGCTCTCCCCACAGTGGTTACCAGAACATCTCCATTTTTCCATTTTGTCTGATAGGTCCAGACAAATAAACACATAAATATAGTAACTTGGAATCTGCAAACACAGTGACAAATTTACTGATGTGTCTGTAAAGCCAAAAGCAGTAAAGGGCAGACAAAGCTCCTCACAAGATAACATCAAAGACATTCTTTCTGCCGTGGTGATAGAAAGATGGCGGGGCAGGCACTGCCTGAGTCCTCCTCTTTATCTGCCTCTTGTCTCATTGACCTTAGGATGCGAAGAGGACACAGTTGCTGGAGAGATGGGTCCAGGCGCCAGAAACAATGACTACTCAAGGAGTCAACTATATACATGTTTCTCAAATTTTTCATTAGGGTCCAACTAAGAGCCTGTTTAGACACATTTTTTTAATAGTCTCCTCCATAAAATTTTAATGGACAGATTACTAAACATTTGTTTATGTACTATATGTAGATCTGTACTTAATACGCAGAAAGAGGAAGATATTTTTTACCTCCTCCCTCCAGTTCTGAGCCAACGTCTGTTCCCTGGAGACAACAATGTTCCCGTGGAGAAGTGCGTGTCTGTACCGTGAACACGGCAGGAAGCGGGGCGTGGAGGGAGTGAAGGGAGGTGTCTGAGCTGAATTCAAGGAGAACGAAAAGTTTACATGCAGAGATGGAAGGGAACACACTAGCCGTGGCCTGGGAAGGAAAGCTGAGGACGTTAGGCTGTACCCGGACAGGAGAAGCAGGCCACTCAGCTGGTGTCTCGGGCTAGATGGGTGACAAGACAAACAATCCTCAAAGGTGTGATGACTCTTGGGTTGTATGTCCCCCCAGGGATCTCAGGGCGGGCTCAAGACTATAAACTGTAACAAACGGAGAACTCACTAAAGGGAAGTGAAATCTTCAAGCAGTGGTGGTTTGGGTGATGGTTTCCAATTTGACTGGTCTCTACGCCTTTAGTTTTACTTGTCACAGCAACTGCTTCCAGGTTAGAATTAGAGAGACTGTACCTTAATGATCTCTACTAGTTCACACAAGAACCCCTTTAAGTTCCCAGGGGAGAAGAACCATTTAACTGGAATGGATAAATAATGACTGGGTAATATCGAAGCAGCACTTGAAGATCTAAGAGCATAGTAAAAATGACTGAGTCAGGAAAAGAGTGCAGGAATGACCAATGGTAACCTCTCCCCTGAGCTTCTTGCTGCAAGGAAAATACCTAAAAGCTTAGACATGAATAAAAGTTGCTTTGTGTTTTACTTTTTTCCCAAAATGGTCACAATTAATTTTGTTGGCACCAACACACAAGAGATTAAAGAGGAACTGTGCCATGCTGGTGAGAAGACAAACCCACTCTTGCTTCATGCACCGGAGAAATCTGCCGAGATCGTTCACCCGTGTGAAACAATTGTTCTAAGTTTCCAAGGTCAGTAAGATCCCTGTTAAAAACAAGCTAAAAAGCTATTGCATGAATGCAAATACACCAGGGTCACATTATATTTTTTTAACCAACATTTCAGACAAAATTGTGTACTAAAAATAAATGTGAAACTCATAAAGACCTCTTTCATTTTTTTTCTCTAGTATTATCTCATCCATTTAAAATAACTCTCACTGTGAGGAAAACACACACAAACAGAGAGAGAGAATAAGATAATTTCAAAAGGTGTGCATTAAAAATAAAATCTCTTTTGGGAGGGGTCAGTTAATACTTTAAAGCCAGATAAATTTCTTTGTCTTAGAGATATTAGATCAATAAAGTAAAAAAGAGGAAATCGAGGCAGATATTTTTCTCGACAGAGTTTATTGACTCTTTTGCTGTTATGAAAATTATGAGAGGCTATCCTATGGGATTGATTGATCCTTTTTTCGTCGGTCTGGGAAACAAATCTGTAAGAACTGTACCCCTCAAAGTTCAGAGGCACCCGACTCCTCTCCAAACAGAGAAAGGAAACCATCATACCAGATGCAGTATCTGTTTATCCCGTGATCTGCATGCAAGACTGGTAAGTAGAGGCACCAGTTACAATTTCTTAAGCTTTAAAAGGGGTTTTCTAAATTCGATTTGGTATTCTGAAAAGGATCCCAGATAAAGGATATTAATGGAAAAACCGATGAAACTCAAATCAATCTATAATTTAGTTAAGAATAATGTATTGATGTTAATGTCCCAAGTGCTTTGGGTAGGTAAGATGATACTCTTTTATGGGAAACTAGATGAAAGTTTCTGTACTATCCTCACAACTTTTTCTATAAATCTAAAATTATTCCCCAAAAAAGTTTATTTAAGGAACGGTTTTCCTCCTGGAGCATGCCCCTAGCATTCCTTGGAAAGAACTTGTGACCTGGTCACCAACACATCAGGAACCATTTTGCTCTTTTTGTAGGTAGCATTTCGTAAATGTTGACTGCACCCAGGTCTGCAACCAGCCTAGCAAAGCTGCTCTGGACTCCGCACTGGAAGTCCTGGGTTTGCATTTGTCATGAGCTGGGAGATCCTGTGCAAGTCATTTAACCCCTTAGTAGCTCTCCCTCCCCACTGAAACTCTCTCGGGACAGGCCTTAATGTGCTCATGTTGATGTTTCAGTCACACTTCTTGGGGACTGTAGGTCAGGGGATGCTTCATAGTCAAACCGTTTACATTTCCAGCTCTCCACTTACCAGGCCCACTACTTTGAGACAAAGCAGCTAACATTTCTGAGCCTCTGTTTCCTGATCTGTAACTGTTGAAATAATTAAATGAGGTGATACATGCAAACCCCCACCCAACAGTGACTGCTGAGCCCGAAGGTCTGATGCCTCCTCTGTAGGACAGCACCATTCACATGGAATTTTATTTATCTTGAAGCACTTTTCTAGTATTTATGTGCAAGACCCCATTCTAAATGTTTTTCAAGCAGCAACTCATTTTATTATGCTAACTGCCTTGTGAGGTGGGTATTACTATTGTTATTATCATCCTATTTTAAAGATGAGGAAACAGAAGCATAACAAAGGTACTTGCCAAGCTCATACAGCTGTTAAGTGGAAAGTCTTGGGTTTGTACGCACAGAGTCACCTCCAGTGTGTAACTCTAAAACACTAAGTTATCATAGGACATATTCTACTGAAGCGACCCTTGGGAACACACACCACGCTGGCGCATTCACGGTGGCATTCCTGAGTTCGCTCAGTCAGTATGCAGCAGGTGTTCAAACACGACCTTAAACTGAATGCACAGTAGCCCTTGAAAGACAGGTTCTGAGTTGAATATCTGGCAACCCATCCCCCAGCACACCGGGCATTGTACAGGAAGAACTGATGTTCACCAAGGGCCACCTACATTCCAGTTCAGGGGTTCGCCACTTGGGGTGCTCTATTAAAAAATGAGATGTGGTTGTTGTGAGGTAGTTTATTTACTAGTATCAAGCAAAGGAGACAGGGAATTCACATCCCAAGCTGTGCCTCCCAGAAGAGAGGCCCAGCCATTGCTTATATACAGTAGTCCATTACATGTTGATTTCTTCTTTGCAGTTGGCTATATTTATCTGACTGAGTTCCCCTCAGCTCTCCTGTTTACAGTGGCATCTGCAAAACACTGTGCTACATTTTAACATTTAGGCAGAAATGACATTTAGAACTGTCCAGACCCTGAGACTCTTTTCCTGTCTAAGAGAACCATCCTATAAAATATGTGGGAATACTTACTCCCCCTCTCCCACCCACTAGAGGAATCAGAATACACAGAGAGACTACTTAACCTCCCAAAGTCGTGTAGCAAATCAGAAGTGCAGGCAGGGTCAGAATCCCAGGGTTACTGCTTTCAAAGCTCAGGCTTTTACCAATACACTTGTTGGCCTCCAAATGAGATCATTACCTGGACGGTGTTTATCTTAGAAGTGGCTCCTTCTTTCACTTGATCTAGATCTCTGCTTAGATGCCATTTCAGAGAGATTGCCCTGACCTCCCCGCATACACTGTACCCCATTCACTTGCTGTTAAATTCATTGGATTCTTTCTCTGTTGGCATCATTACCTTGGCTTCTCTGTCCCACTACGTCACTGGTAAGTTCTAGGAGGGGAAGGACTTGTCTGTGTTGGTCACACAGTGTGCCAGGGCCTAGAACAGTACCTCACACACAGCAGGTAATTATTTAAAAATTGCTGAATAATGCTCTGGCCAGTTTGGCTTAGCGGTTAAAGCGTCCGCCCGTGGACCAGCGTCACGGGTTTGATTCCGGTCAAGGGCACTAACTACCTCAGTTGTGGTTCTGTCCCCGGCACTAGTCTGGGTCTTGCAGGAGGCAACCAGTTGATGTGTCTCCCCTCACATCGGTGTTTTTCTCTCTTTCTCCCTCCCCCTCACTCTATCTAAAGATAAATGAAAAAAATATCTTCAGGTGAATATTTTTTAAAAATTGCTGAATAAATGAATAGACGTGTAGGGGGTTGGTTAGTAATATCCCCTTTTATCAGGTAAGTCAGTTGGGACAAAGATGTATATTATAAGATAAAAATGTTGGGAAATTGAGAAAACGATGTTGGTTGAGGTCAGATAAAAGCACAGTCTGAGCAGCGCCATGGACTGGGAGACCCCAGCATGGAGGACACACAGGACAGCGGCGCCAGAGTCCCACGGCGGGGCCCCAGCTGTCATTCCTCCTGAGCCCCTGAGAGCGCAGAATGGCCTTTGCTGGTGATTATAAATTGTCTTTTTTTTAATCCTCATCTGAGGACATTTTTCCATTTTTGAGGACACATTTCTATTTTTTGTTCAGAGAAAGAGGGAGAGAAAGAAAGAGAGAGAGAGAGAAACATCGACGTGAAAGAGACACATCGAGTGGCTGCCTCCCGTATGACCTAACCAGGGCCGGGGACAAACTGCAACAGAGGTACATGCCCTTAGCGGGAACCGAACCCGGGTCTCTCTGGACCACAGGCCGACGCTCTAACCGCTGAGCCAAACCAGCCAGGGCGACCATAAACTGTCTCAACTCACCTCTCAGTTTCCTATCAGAAACAATTGGCCTTGGTTTATTGTTTATCACTTTATTTACATGTCGGCTATAAGACTGAAGCATTGATTTTCCTAAGAGATCGAGTTAATAGGATCGATAAACCACGACTAGCATGTATCCAAGTGCCATTTCTTCCTCACTAACCTGGGGCAGGAGGCGGTGAGTACGACCTCTGCTGCAGTCCGCCTGCTCCAGGGACCGTGCAGGTGGCAGGAAGGCACTTTTGCTTATAAATTATGAGTGAGCTCGAGCACTTTGATGACCCAGATAGCATGCCAAGTACAGCACAATGGAGAACTCTGGGGGGAGTCTGGAAACCGAAAGTCACATTTGAAAGCTATCTTTAAATGCAGTTCACACTAGGGACAAAGGCATGGAGGGACAGCTAGAGCCCAGGGTCGTGTTGGAACCCTATTTTGACTGATGGGAGACAAGCTGTTTCTCAGGAGGTCTCACCTGTCATCTATTTTCAGAAGTCTCTGCTTCCAGCACATCCTGTGCAGGTGGCGAAAGGCAGAGCCAACCGGCCTTGCAGACGGGTGATTTGAACAATACAAACCTGGTCTCATTTCCTCCTGTTTCAAGAGTCAGATGCCACTCAGTCAGATGTCCTGAAAACACGGTGGTAGTCCCTCCCACATCAACACTGTGGGTCTTCCCACAGTTACAGTGCAAGGCACAGAGTCCGCCTCTCTGGCAGAATCAGGTAGGGACCTTCCTGGAATTGCACCTTCCTTGGGCATGAATAGCCCTCCTGCCTGAGCTGGTAATCACTCCACTCACCTCCGGTCCCAACTCCAGCCGTTCAGCAGACTCAGCTGGAGAGCCTCGGAATCCAGATCCCGTGTACCACTGCAGGCTCCCTGGACAGGACGCCCTGTGTGGGGTTAGGGAAGGAGAGTCCATATTTTTAAATGCTTCCAAGGCATTGTAATAGGACAACCACAGTTGGCCATAATGAATTTTCTAAACCTTTTTTTTTTCTTAAGCAATCTAGGGACATAGTGTCTATAGAATTTTAAGCAAACATAGTGTCTAAGAATACAAAGTTTTAGTTATAAGATGAATACGTTCTAGAGGTGTACAGCACAGTGATTGTAGTTAAGAATATTTTATTATAAACTTCAAAGGTGCTAAGACTGTAGATTTTAAATCATCTCATCACAAAACAAAATAGTCATTAAGTGATGGGATGTCATTTTGCAATAGTGTATAAGCCAACATGTTATATGTCAATTCTATTTTAATAAAGCTAGAAAAAAAATTTTAAATAAGCAGAAAAACTAATTATGTGAAAATGAAAAAGCTCAGTGGGGAAACTGATATCTTGTGAAAACAACAACAACATCAGTTGGTAGAGATCCTCTATAAACTATTTGCATAATCAGAAGTTATTCCTACTCCCAAATAAGCACATTATGGTTCAAAAACCAGGCAGCTGTGAGGCTGTTAGAATTTTGTGCTGAGTTTTAGAAGGTATCAGACTCTCTCATGCCTGTGCTGACACCACAGTTACATTTCCCGGGGAGAACCTCACCAGTAGCCTGCTCTGACTTCCATACATTGAAATCGCACTTTTGAATATGTTCTAACTTCTGATATAAACTTTCATATATTAGGTATACCTTCATATTTTCCAGATGTGTAACTCAATTCAAATAATGTTCTTTTATCTCAGTATTTTCAAATACTCTGGATCCCTGAATTTCAAAGTTTGATCTTTGAATTAAAACTTTGACCCGTCACCTGGGGATTTGTTGGAAATGCAGAATTTCAGGCACCACTCTGACCTGCTGAATCCCAATTTTCTCTTCTTTGTTTTGCAAATATTTTTTGTTTGTTAATCCTCACCAGAGGATATTTTTTCCATTGATTTTTAGAGAGAGTGGAAGGAAGGGAGGGAGGGCAAGAGAGACAGAGAGAGAGACATCAATGTGAGAGAGACACACCATTTCGTTGCCTTCAACATGTGCACGGACCGGGGCCGGGAATCAAACCTGCAACCCAGGTATGCGCCCTTGGCCGGCAATCAAACCTGAGACCGTTAGGTCCACAGGCCGACTTTCTAACCACGGAGACATACCAGCCAGGGCTGTTTTGCAATTTTAAAAAAATTATTGACATTATTACAGATGTTCCCCATTCCCACCCCCAAAACACACACTTTGCCTCCCTCTGGCCCTAAGCCCATTGGTGTGTGTGTCCATGGGGTGTGCATACATATTCTTGGGCCATTTTCTTCACTTTTTTCATCCCATGTGCCCCAGTACGTCTCCTCTAAAATTTTTTAGTCTGTACCATGTATCCATGAGTCTGGTTCTATTTTGTTCATTAGTTTATTTTGTTCATTAGATTCCACTTATAAGTGAGATTATATGGTATTTGTCTTTCTCTGACTGGTTTATTTCACTTAGCATTATAAATCTCCAGGTTCCTCCATGCTGCCTCAAAAGGTAAGACTCCCTTCCTTTTTACAGCTACATAGTATTCCAGTGTGTAAATGTACCACAACACTTATATCTACTCATCTACAATTAGTGTTTTAAGGACATGTCCAGATTCTTGGTATCCTTGTTAAAATTTGAGCAGCACTGCTCTAGAATATGGGCTTTCAAGGTGAAATTGAGATAGGATAGTCAGAAGCTAGGAAAATTTCTGGGAAAGTGGAATGAGGAACTAAGACAAGATAATTCAAAAAGGCCAATTGCCCTGGCCAATTTGGCTCAGCAGTTAGAGCATTGGCCCGCAGAGTCCCAGGTTTGGTTCCTGCTAAGGGCACGTACCTCAGTTGCAGTCTGTCCCTGGCCCCGGTTGAGATCGGGTGGGTGGCAACCACTCGATGTATCTCTCTCACGTTGATGTTTCTCTCTCTTTCTCCCTCTCTCCCTCCTGCTCCATCTGAACATGCAAAAATGTCCTCGGGTAAGGATAAAAAAATTTAAAAATAAATAAATAAACAAGGCCAATCAATTTGACTAATTTACAGCCCACCAATTAATTGCAAGACCTTATCTTCCTTAACCAAGGATTCGTGAGAGCAAATGGTTTATACCTCTCCTCCCTGTCTGGAGAATAAATACCTTAAATCACCCTGGTCAGGGAGAGAGCTAACAGAGACCCAATTAATGCCATCTGTGCCAGCCAAACCCAAGGAGGGATAAAGACAGGGGAATAAATAACAAAAACGTGATTAGAGCCAGCCAGGCCCAAGATAAAAGTACAGCAGTGGCCCTGGCCAGTGCGGCTCAGTTATTGGACATTACCCCACGCACCAAATGGTCGCCAGTTTGATTCCTGGTCAGGGCACATGCCTGGGTTGTGGGCTTGATCCCTGGTAGAGGGTGTGCAGGAGGCAACTGATTGATGTCTAACTCTCACATCGATGTTTCTCTATTTCTCTCCCTTTCCCTCTCTCTCAAAAAAAAAAAAAAAGATAAAGCAGTGAAGCCGACCAGAGAACGATCCCAAGCTCCCTAAGTGCTCATTTTGATAAATCGTGTATTGAAGCATATACTGGAAAACCACTGAACATTCTGTTAAGACCCTCCCTGGGACTTTCCCCAGGACTCCCACCCACAGAAGAGATAAAAATCCTCAAGACAGACTTCCAGTCAAGATGGAGCCTAGGTAAATGCGTTCTCGCCTCCTCCCACAACCACATCGCAGTGACAACTACAGAACAACCATTCTTCAGAATCATCTGACATCAAGCTGAATGGAAGTCCTACAACTATGAGATTAAAGAAGTCACATGGAGACGGGTAGGAGGTGGAGGCAGATGGGCTGATCCCTCACCCACGTGTGGCAGATAAAAATCAGGAGGACACCTTGGCTGGGAAGGTCCTCCCTGAGGAGTGAGGGGGTCCCATCCCACACCAGGCCCCCAGTTCCAGTGCCAGGAAGAGAATCCCCATCACTTCTGGCTTTAAAACCAGTGGGAACTGAGGCTGAGGGAGGCTGAGGCTGAGGAGCCCCAAGCTGAGGCTTAAAGGGCCCACACATGAACTTACTCAGACCCACACCCTCTGAGCTCCGGCACTGGGAAGGCAGCTTGAAAGGCACCAGACATATACGGGGAAGAGGGGAGTTGTTTGGCATCGGGGCAAGAGTTGGAGAGGCAGCTTTCTCCTGGCAAAGTTGCTGTGGGAGGCTATTGTTCCTTTGGTGAGCCCTTCCCTGGGGCAGCAGACAGCTGCCATATCTGGGACTCTAGCAACCTGGCTCACTCTGTTTACCCTGCCCTGGTGCAGAGTTCAAAACTCTGGTTATAAGGATGCTCAAAGAACTTAGTGAAACCTTCAAGGAATGTAGTGAGAACATCAGCAACATAAAAAAGAACCAGTCAGAAATGAAGGATGCACTAACTGAAATAAAGAATAATTTACAGGGAATCAATAGTAGAGTAGCTGAAGCCAAGAAGCAAACCATTGAATTAGAATATAAGGAAGCAGCAAACACCCAATCAGAACAGCAAATAGAAAAAAGAATCCAAAAAAATGAGGACAGTGTAAGAAGCCTCTGAGACAACTTTAAGTGTGCCAACATTCACATTATAGGGGTGCCAGAAGGAGAAGGAGAGAGCAAGAAATTGGAAACCTATCTGAAAAAAATAATGACAGAAAACTTCCCTAACTTGGTTAAAGAAACAGACATACAAGTCCAGGAGGCACAGAGAGTCCCAACAAGATGAACCCAAAGAGGCCCACACCAAGACACATCATCATCAAAATGCCAAATATTAAAGACAAAGAGAGAATCTTAAAAGCAGCAAGAAAAAAGAAGTTCATTATCTACAAAGGAGCCCCCATAAGATTGTCAGCTGATTTCTCAAAAGAAACTGTGCAGGCCAGAAAAGAGTGACAAGACATATTCAAAGTGATGAAAAGCAATGACCTATAACCAAGATTACTTTATCCTGAGAAGCTATCATTAAGAATCGATGGACATATAAAGAGTGTCCCAGACAAGAAAAAGCTACAGGAGTTCATCACCACCAAACCAGTATTATATGAAATGTTGAAGGGTCTTCTCAAAGGAGAAGAACAAGAATATGAACAATAAAATGGCAATTAATACATATCTATCAACAATCAAATCTACAAACAAAATGAGCAAGCAGAACAGAAACAGACTCATAAATACAAAGAAATTTTTGTTGCTTGCCAGATGGGCAGGGACTAGGGGATAGGTGAAAAAATGAAGAAATTAAGAAGTACAAATTGGTTGTTAGACTGATGAACCTCAAAGGGAAGGGGGGAGGGAGGGTGGGAAGAGATAAACCAAAGAACTTCTATGCATATATGCATAACTAATGGACACCAATAATAGTGTGGGGAAGGCAGAAGGGCGATGGTATTGGAGAGGAGAGGTCAATGGGGGGAAAAGGGGGATATCTGTAATACATTCAACAATAAAGATCAATTAAAAAAATCCTCAGGACAAAGGAAGCTGGCATGGGCTCTCTCTGTAGCACACCTATCCCTTTTCTTGGGCATAAACTTTTTGCTTTCTTTCTCCTAAACTGTAAGGGTCCCCACAAGATTTGCAACCAGGGGAGCAGTGGGCAGTGGCAGAGATTACCCCCTGAATCTGTCTCCAAGGCCCCCTTTTCTCTTACTTTTTAGTGAGTTAACAGCTCCCCACCAAGGCTCACTTGTTTCCTATTGTGCTTCTAGAGAGCCCAAGCAGAGCACCACCTAGGCTGTCTCCTGCTGCTTCTTCTCCCCTAAGCCTGTGATATGGTGTCAGCGAGATAACCAGAGACACACAGCCGGATTGTAAAAGAACACTTCATCACACCAGCAGGCTGGGGGGACCTCTCCAAATCCCAGTCCCAAGCTTCCTTTGTTCTTTGCTTATATAGGAACAAAATAAGGAAAAAAAACAACAACAACAAAAAACTACATTCAAAGAAAAAACCTACATTCCTCCTGGCTCTGCTTAATTGGTGCCGGGGCTGATACAGACTGCTCCAGTGGAAAGGGGAGTGGTCGGTCGCAGGGGTCAGGGCAATCATTAATCTTTTTCTTTTTATGGTCCCTCCAAGTTTCCCAAGGCCATCATTAACCCCTTACATTTATGGTTCTTCTGGGTGTCAGTCTCAGGTTTTTTTAGAAAACAGCTCGGGTGTTTACATGCAGGAATAACTGGTCAGAATGGCGTTTGATTTTTACAATAGCCTCGTTCAAGCCCTTCCTTTATTTCACTGTCTCCAGCTTTAAGAGATGTACTCTCAAAATCATCTGGACTTGTAATAAGAAATCTTTCCTGCACGAAGTCAAGGACCCACACACTACAGGCTGGCTCAAGACAGACCCACTCCAGGCCTGGTCCCTTTCCAGGACAAAATGACTTGTTCAACCTTTCCATGTTTTCTATTTGCCTGAAGAGATTAAAGGATCATAAATTTTCATAATTAGAACCAGTGCTATTGCAAAATTCTTTATGGTCTTTGCTTTGTGTTTAGGTAAATGCAAGGACAACCAGGCAGGGTCATTTTGAATTTAGAAAGTGTATGTAGTTTAGTTTTTCTGAATTTATCTCTGACTTGGAGACAGTGTCCTAGATAGGAGGGATGGATGGTGTAAAGAAACCCCGTGTCCTTTAAATAAATCACAAAGTCACTAAAAAAAAATAGGTGAAGGTACAAATAAAAAACTCTTCTGAATCTTCCTGAAATGACTTAAAGCCAACCTAAATATGACAATTTAATTTAAAAACAATAGGAAAGTCCTGAGTTTCAAGGGTAACAATGAAGGTGATTGCCAGAAGTCACTTTTCTTTAGCCTGAGATTAGGCAAATGCCCTTTAAAAACCATGTTTGCACTTTATTAGTAATTGGAAGTAAATATTAAAATGAATGTGAACCAACATCTCTATATACACAAGACTCTTCTGTTTCCTTTACCTCCAGGCACTGATTTCACAGAAGAATTCAGTTGTATTTATGACTCATGAACAAACACAATAGTAAAAACGCTTTGTGGATATAAAAACATTTCTTCCGGAGCTCAAACTGCATTCTAGACATTATCTCATTAATTGCTCCCTTAAATCTTTCTCATTGATTTTTATATTTTTGAACCAGCAAGTTCATTTCTTTTGCATATGAAGGAAGGAGTTTACTTCAGTTAGAATTTGAGATCTTAAGCATTTTTAAAACTGTGATGTTATATCTTAACTGACAAGGGTTTACTACAGTGACTTCAGAAAAACAAAGTCACTTAAGAGTATAATATATTTATTTATGTATGAATTAGCCAAAAGTTCTGAGGATGTTTTGGGCAGATTGGATCAGGAATATAAATATTTGACTAATATACCTTGGCTGTATCGACCAGGAGAGCTCTGTTTGAAACTTACAGATGTGCAAATGTCTCATTTTGAAAGGGAAACAAAATGCCAGTGTACATTATTAAATATGCCGACTGAAAAATGATGTGGTGATCACTAAAGACCAGTAGGGGTTCACCAAAAACAAGGTCATTTCAAACTAGCCACAGTCCTGATTTTGACAGAATTGCTAGTTTGGTAGAAGACGGGAATGCACAGATGTCATAAAACTCAACTAACAATAACAACTGCTCTTCACTCCCCATGGGCCAGGAACAGTGGGGGCGGGGGACTCTTTATAAACATCTTACTTAATCTTTTGAAACCTGTAAGAAAGTATCATTACTGACATTTTGTGTTTGAGGAAAAGTAATCGTCCACAATCAAAGGCTGTTCCCAAAGACAATGTTTCTATGCATCATTACTAGCTTCAGCAAACTCAATTTGTTTTTGAAATTATATGGTCAATTGTTTTCTGTCTGAGTGATGTTAACAATTTTTCCACAATTTCTGTTTGAAAGAAAATATATTCAGAGTAAGATGGTAAGAGTGAGGAGTGACCACCATGAGCTGCCCACTGACATCATTAGGATGGCAGCCACCGCAAAAGCAGAAAACAAGTGCTGGCAAGGATGCAGCAAAACCTACACCCTGGGGCACCGGTGATGGACATGTAAATTGGTGCAGCCACTGTGGGAAACAACATGATGTTTCCTCAAAAAAAAATTAAAGGTAGAATTACCATATGATCCAGCAATTCCATTTCTGGGTATTTATCTAAAAGAATTAGAAGCAGTATCTCAAAGAAACTGGACAGTTAAAAATAATTAAGATGGTATTTTATAATAAGTTTATATTATGTATTTTTATCATGATAAAATAAAGCAAGAAATTTAAGAATAAAAACTAATGACTAGAAAGTCTAAACATAATTCTTCTTGGTCTCTATCAAGGTAACATAACATAATGAAGGAACCAAAAGGCAAAGGATGGTCGTCCTATCACTTGCGGGCTATGATTTATATGATATCATCTTTATATACTGAGGCACAACCTTCTCTCATCTGTGGAGGAGGTTAATGATATCTATCTTTGCCCCTGCTAAGCTGTAGTGAATATCTAAACTGGACGTGCTTTGTAAACTTGTACATTCTCTCTGAGTTTTCTTCATCCAGTTCCATTAGTTTTACTCCAATCTGTGTGCTTGTCTCCTAAACTAGATTTCAGCTCATGTGGCTCCCTCGGACGCATGCATTCAACTGCCTCTACTTGAATGTCATAGGGGTTCCTCTGATTTGAAATGTTCCAAACTGGATTCATTATTCTCCCCTTCGCCCCATTTCTCCCCCAAGGATCCTTATTCTGTTGTATGACCTCATCCTATAATAAGCTGATTTCCTCCTTCCCTGCAAATGATGCTCACATCCAATCAGAGGCAATGTCCTGCCCATTTTCTTGCTCACCTTTGCATTTATGACTTCTTGGGGTCTTTTCCTAACCAACTCCTATTTACCCTGTGGGGCTACGTTTATACTCCACCAACTCCAAGAGGCCTTCCCCGTACCCCCAACCCACATCAGAAATACCTCCTCTCACTGCACCTATCACCGCACATGGGAACTGCTTGTCTCTAAGAATCCCCACTAATCTGAGCGCCCAAGAGGAAGGTGCAGTGACGTCCATTTCATCACTCTGCCGCGTAGCCCTCTGCCGGCCTGTAGTACACCAGGCACTGCACGTGAATTGTGGACCAAACAGACGTCACCCCTGCCCTTGTGCAGCCTTCCATCTGATGGGAGCAGATAGTAAGAAGTGAAGCAAACATTTTGGAAATAGGCAAATGCTATGGCGGTAATGATCAGGACCTGGATTAGACAGTAGTGGGGGAGGAGAGCTACTGTACCTGGACAGTCAGCAAAGACTTCTCTGTAAAGATGTCGTTGAGAAGGAACCCGCCACGTCTTGGGCGGAGAGCAGTATCCACAGAAGAGACCGTCTACGAGAAGACCTGCAGACAGAAAAGAGTGTGAGTTTGGAAAACTGAAACACAGAAACAGGGTGCCTACTGTGCAGGAAAAGGGGAGAGTGGGCCTGATGAGGTGGGCAGGTAGGCATGGGTCATGCTATTCACCTTAAACTGGATCCGCAGGCCCATGGACGGCTCTGAAGGGTTTTAGGCAAGGATAGAATTGACATGACCTAATTTAATTCTTTAAAAAAGATCATGCTGAAAGCCAGCAACTACAGGAAAATATGCAGGCACATGCCCTGCTTTTCCTGTATGAACTGCAGCTCAGAGTAACCAAATAGTTCCAGTAGATGAAAAAAGTTCTGTACAGAAGAATTTCAGTTATTAAATGTAGATGAAGTGGTAGAATTGTAAAAACACCATTTTATAAGCCCCAAATAAAATAACTCATTCAGACAACAGCCGTCGATGGACAGAATTACTACACGAAAGGCTGCGGGGCCTTCACCACACAGGGCTAGTGGGCAGCCACGGCCTGAACCTGCCGACCGACCTCAGCAGCAGTGGTGTGATGTAGTATGAAGTACCTAGAGACTACAAAAGGCGTGCTTTTGCCAAAGAAAAAACAACATTGAATTAGAAATTATTCAAGCTTTTAGAGTTAACTCACAGTTTTCAGGGAATATAGAAGGCAGGGGAAGAGGGTAAACAACTTGTTTCTAGGACAAGCCAACAGTATGGGAAAATAAAAAAGAGAGTACACAGTAGTTAGAAACCTAAGAAATATAACAACACAAGGTAATTTGCAGACTTCATTTGTCTCTTGATTCAAATAAGCCAACAGCAGCATTTCTTAAACAAGTGGGAAAACCTGAAATTGGTAGCAGGTGTGAGATGGCACCACAGAATTGTTAATTAGGTAGGTGGTATAATAGCATTATACTTACATAAAAAGTGTAAAAGCATGATAAAATAGATAGATGTGCTATTAAATGGGATTTGTATTCAAAGACTAATGGTTGGAGTTGGGGATGGGAGGGCAGGGACATGAAGCAAGCATGTCCATATGTGGGTCATTTGGGAATTTAAAGAGATCACCTAGCACACGGAGGAGAAGGGTGAGAAGGGCCCCAGAGTGAAGGCGAGAAGCCACTCCCTTGGTCTACAGGGGATGACGGCGGCCTGGACGGAGCGAAGCACCACATAGCCTGTCCTCAATAAAGATGATATGAAATGAAACAAAGGCAATGATACATTTTACACACACACACACTTTATAAAAAATGTAAGACAGTAGAATGGGTTGTTTTTGAAAACCACATCAATTTCAAAACAAATTCATTAGGAAGAGCTGCTAACTTGGGAAACATGACTGGGTCATACTTTCCATGAAGAAGTCTTCCCCTCTCAAGCCTGGAATTCAAAGACCATGGGTATTTGTAACGTTTGATAAAAGTTGGTGTAGCTATGATTCCTTGGCTAGTAATGGCCACCGTGATTGTTTTCTCAAATTATTCAGCATGAGAAAAGTCAGCCCTGCAAACCACAGGCCCTGCTCTCCGCGGTCTGCCCGCCAGGGGGTTCGCCTGGGCTACGCCAGAACGAGCTGATCCAGCGCACGCACACGTGCCTGTAACTCAGTCCCTCGCACAAAACTTCAGTGTTATCTTCTTAGGATTTTGTTATCTAACTTGAATTAAACATTCTGTCCTGGGTTGGTCCTTCGTCCACTTTATTCAGTGGAGACTTGAGCTTCGTGTGGCCAGGTCCTTGTTGAATGGTAACCACATTTTGAAACACCCCAGCGCCGTGCTGGATGAAAGCTGAGATGGACACCACCTGTCCTTCCTGGACAGACCAGCTTGGGTCAGAATCATCTCACAGAGCACACTTGGCCACTGTTCCAGAGGTCAGGCTTAGCATTTTTACCCCATTAAATTGTTGATTCTGGGAAAGGTCTCCCTCTTTGTATATTGCTCGGTTTTTAAACCCAGTCACAGACCAAGTGGTAGGACTCAAAAAATATCATTTTCAATCCCCGAATGAAATAACTGATTCAGAGAGCAAGCATGCTTGGACAAAACTACCAGGGGAAAGGTACTAGGTCAAGCTGCTAGCTGACCGAGGGTCAAGCTGCAGAACGTCTGGAGGGAAGGTGGTCTGAGGCCTGAAGAGAAGCAGTCCACGGTGGCACGGGACAGTCATTCAGGGTGCAGTGAGGTCCAGGGAGCTGAGGCCCAGTGGCCATCTGAGTCTGCAGAGCTTGAAGAGCAGAGGGTGTTATTTGTATAATAACATTCGCTACAAACGTCCCTTAGAAATTTATTCTGGTTGATTAAAGGTAGAAACAGCCCAAATACAAACCAGAGGGGATTTGCTTAAAAATGACATTAGCTCCCTACAATGGATCACATTACAACTATTAAAAAAGAAGATAAAGGACTATATTGACTGATTTTATTCAATGCCCATTGTACATTTAAGTGAAAAAGCAGGTTAACCAGCAGTATGCATGGTGCAGCTCTATTTTCATATAAAATGGGATAGTTTTACATGGTACATCCTGAAAGAATTTCTACTGAAAGGCAATAGGTATTATCAGGGGATAGTGTTCCTTGTGTTCTATATTCTCCATTGCTTTTTCAATTTCTTACTTTTCTAAACTGCATTCCATATACACCTTAGAAAAGGTGCACAATTACCAGTTGTGGCGAATGTGCACACTTAAATAAGAAATAGTGCTTTGGAGGGGACAACTGAAAAGCTATATTTGGGGAATTAAAGGAAAAAGTGGGTTCTAATGTCAACTCTTTTTCAATTTCTTACTTTTCTAAAATGCATTCTGTATACACCTTAGAAAAGGTGCACAATTACCAGCTGTGGCAAATGTGCACACTTAAATAAGAAATAGTGCTTTGGAGGGGACAACGGAAAAGCTATGTTTGGGGAATTAAAGGAAAAAGTGGGTTCTAATGTCAACTCTTTTTTTGAGGTAATGGGTACATAGAGCAAAGTTTCCCAACTTGGTTCCATGGGATTTTCAGAAGTGTTTGGGTGTGTTTTTTATGGGGGAGGGAGAATAAAGGAAGAGGTTAGCTTGTACTAAAACATTAGAAAAATACTGATTATTAAATTGAAATGGGTTTCTTCACTGCAGAGTTTCTCAGAACCCTAAGTATATTAATGTTCATAGTTATAGAAAGTTTCAAGAGAAAGAAATATTTTTGGATCTTTGAACCCTTTGTCTCCCACTCATTAAGAACTCACTGGGACGTGGTTTGGGGACCCCACCACCACGAAGACTGGGGCAGCGGTTGTGAGCGAACTCTACTTGGTGTCCCCTCGTCGAGGGAAGCAGCAGTTTCCTTTAGTTGTAGGTTCTTCATTTGTAAAATGAGAGCAATGCAGTCAGATGTGAACGGGAGGCGGGTAGCTTCCATCTGTGCAAAGCCTTTCCGGCCCTGGAGTCGTGCGTCTGCACGTGCCATCTTAGGGACCATTTCAACGACGTGCTTCTAGAGGTGCTTTGGAAGGCTGAAGTATACGGTGTGAGGTCAAAATAATGTTCGATAACAGGACAGCCCTAACGATATGCCATCAGCTAGTCCAGGGGATCAGAATATTTATTTTGAGAAGAGCTAGGTAATCCCTATTTTGGGCTTACAGACATGCAGTCCCCGTCACAGCCCGCCTCCTTCGAGGAGCACCACAGTGGCTGCATACGTGTGCGACGCCTGAGCGTGGCCATGCTGACCGGCAGCGCTTGGTTTACGTAGACAGGCAGAGGCTGTGGTTGTCCAGTCCCAGATAGTCCACTGAGGGGAGACACCAAGGACTTGTTTTAAACATGGGATTCATGGATCTGTGAACTTTTAAAAAATATATATATATTTTTTATTGATTGTTTAGAGAGAGTGAGGAAGAGAGAAAGAGATAAAAACATGGATGTGAGAGAGAAACATCAACCGGCTGCCTTCTGTAGGTCCCCTACTTGGGATGGAGCCTGCAACCCAGGCATGTGCCCTGACCGGGAATCGAACCAGCACCTCAAAGTCCATGGGAAGACGCTCCATCCACTGAATCACACCGGCTGGGCAGATCTGTGTACTTTTTATGTTTTCATAGAAAGACATTCCTTCATTAACTGTGGAAGGGGTGTGCTTCTCTCCTGCCACCCCTCCAGAGAAGACAACAAGGGGGGGACCCCAAGTAGTGACAAAGAACAAGGGACTTGTACACTCATTTAGACTTAATGAAACCAAATGATAGTTGTTTTTCTTATTAAAATAAGGGACTTTGGATAATTCACGCTAGTAATTTGGAGGAGGACAGCTCTAAGTATGTTTATTTTTAACATCATTACTTATCATTTGTGAAGGGAAAGATAGATAAAAATTGTTGCCTCAATTAATTAAAAGAAATAAGCTCCTAAAGGAAAAGAAATTGTAGAGGGTTTGGGGCAGCTCTTTAGTCTGTGTTGTCATGTACCAATATTTTAAATGTTAGATTGAATTAATTAAATATCAGCTATCTAGCCAAATTAGTAAAAAATGTTGAATCAATTTATTTTGTTTATTTATTTTTTTGGTTAAAGATTTTGTTTACTTTGGTTTTAGTCATCAGTTCAATGGAAACTACAGCCAAGAACTCAGGAGAAAAGCCTGGGAAGGCAGAGGTGGAGAGTTAGGGCAGATCACTAGAGCCAAGATATCTCTAGAGACCGAGGCTGGGATCATCCCCACCCCCACATTCTGTTTTTTAAGTATAAATGGTATACTTTTTCTTTTTTTGTTGTTCAATTTTTATTAATTTATTTTTGTTACAGATGTTTCTTCTTCCCCCCCAGACACTCTCGTCCCCATCCTGTCCCCACCCCCTGCATCGTTGTCTATGTCCATTGGTTATGCACACATGCACGTACGTTCTTTGGTTCATCACTTAATATCAACATTTCTAAGAGTTTAGCCTTATAAAACCTAAGTGCAGACCCACTGCTTTCAAGCGCGGGTCTTCAGGTTGGAATCCCTGCCTGTGCCGTTGCTGTTCCTGGACCGCACCTGACTTAGTGTGTGGGGTGCAGCCAGTCCACTGAGGCACCTGGGGAAATTCCAGACTTTGGTTGAGACAAATGAAACAACCATCTCGTGTCCACCAATGTGGACATTTTAAACATATGACAGAAAAATTGAGCTGTAGTACTCATTCTATTTCACTAACGTGAATAAAATTGCATATATAATTTACTTTAGCGGAGTTCAACGTTCATTCGGCTGTGGGATAAAGCCTGACTACCCGTCATTTTGGTCAAGGCCCTCCACGGCCAGGCCCATTCATCCACCTTACTGTCTTTCCAACAAATAATTACTGAGAAAATGACCATAAGATTTAGGCAATATGCTTGCATCCTGAGGACATAACTTCACACGTGATTGTCCCTGCCTTCTATGAGCTTCGAGCTTAGACATTTTCATTAAAAAACAAAGATCACCCTCATGTTCAATGTAGCATTATTCATAATAGCCAAGATATAGAAACAACCCAAATGTCTACCCACAGATGAATGGATAAAGACAATGTGGTATATACATACAGTGGAATATTAGCCTTAAATTAGGAATGAAATCTTACCATTTATGACAACGTGGAAGATAGACTAAGTGAAGTAAACCAGTCTCAGAAGGTCAAATACTGTGTGATTCCACTTATCGAGGTATAAAAATAGTCAAACTTTTTTTACATGTATCTTCACTGGACTCGAACAACATGGGTTTGAACTGCATGGGACCACTTATACACAATTTTTTTCAATAAATACTGTCAAAGTATATTCCCTTCCTTATAATGTCTTTTTAAAACTTTTAATAATTTATTTACTTGTTTTTATATGTTATTTAATTTATTGGGATAACATTGGTTAATAACACTTGATAAATTTCAAGGGTACACCTGTATAATACAACATTTGTACACTCTACTGTGTGCTGACCACCTGAAGTCTAGTCTCCTTCTGTCACCATAAATTTGACCCCCTTTGCCCTCTTCATCCACCCCCTACCCCACTTTCCCTCTGGTAACCACCCTCCTGCTGTCTGTGTCTATGAATGTGTTCCGTGTGTGGCTTCTTGTCTTATATCCCACATATGAGTGAAATCATACTGCTTTTGTCTTTCCCTCTTTCCTTTAGCATAACACTCTCAAGATCCACTCATGTTGCTGTAAGTGGCAACATTTCAACCTTTCTATGGTTAAGTGGTATTCCATTGTATATGTGTAGTTCATTTTCTTATGATTTTTCTTAACATTTGCTTTTCTCTAGCTTACTCCATTATAAGAATACAGTTAGTAATACATATAACATGTATGACATGTATTAATCAACTGTTTATGTTATTGGTAAGCCTTCTTGTCAACAGTAGGATATTAGTAATTAAGTTTTTGGGGAGTCAAAGTTATATGTGGATTTTTGACTGCATAGGGGTTAGCACTCTAACCCCTGAATTATTTAAGAGTCAACTATATAGATATTAATATGATATAGATATAGATATCCTATTGCTTCTGTTTCTGTGGAGAACCTGACTAATAGTGATTTTGTTGAGTTTTATACTTATTAAATAATAGTGCTATCTCATGTTTTTTTACATTCTAAAATTGAATTTATGACTTATTAATGGAATCACAATGAACTGAGATTTCCAAATGAAAATTCTAAGATTTAGATAATTGATACTTTAAAAATGATATAACGGAACAAGACTATAACACACAATAATTAACACAACACTAAGTTTATAGCACACTTGAACATTTCCAATTGAAAATAAAGAATTAAGCCCTGGCCGGTTTGGCTCAGAGGTTAGAGCGTCGACCTGCGGTCTTGAGAGACCCGGGTTCGGTTCCCGCTAAGGGCACGTACCTCGGTTGCAGTTTGTCCCCGGCCCTGGTTGGATCGTGTGGGTGGCAACCACTCGACGTGTCCCTTTCACGTTGATGTTTCTCTCTCTCTCTCTCTCCCCCTCCCGCACTCTATCTGAACAAAAAATAGAAAAAATGTCCTCGGGTGAGGATAAAAAAAAAAGAAAATAAAGAATTAAAGATAAAGAAATTATACTGTATAAAGTTTTGTGAGAACAACCGTACAATTTTTCTTTTAAAAGTTCAAATCTATTAATAAAAACCAATTAGAGCCTTGGCTGGTGTGCTCAGTGGTTAGAGCATTGGCCCGCACACCGAAGGGTCTCAGGTTCAGTTCCCCAGTCAAGGGCATATACCTAGCCCTGGCCGGTTTGGCTCAGCGGTTAGAGCGTCGGCCTGCGGTCCTGAGAGACCCGGGTTCGGTTCCCGCTGGGGGCGCGTACCTCGGTTGCAGTTTGTCCCCGGCCCTGGTCGGTTGTGCGGGTGGCAGCCACTCGATGTGTCCCTTTCACGTCGATGTTTCTCTCTCTCTCTGTTCCTCTCTCTTCCCCCAACTCTACCTGAACAAAAAAAAAATGGAAAAATGTCCTCGGGTGAGGATAAAAAAAAACAAAAAAAAAAAAAAAAAAAAAAGGGCATATACCTATAGGTTCAAGCCCTGACCCTGGTTGGGACATGTGTGGGAGGCAACCAATCAATATGTCTCTCTCACATTGGTGTTTCTCTCTCTCTCTCTGCTTCCCCTCCCGCCACTTTATACTTTTTCTAAAAGTCAATGGAGAAATATCCTTGGATGAGGATTAACAAACAAACAAACAAACAAAATCATTTGGAACAGATAAGTACCTGTCCAGATAATTTGGGTAAGAAAAGTTGCAAGGATGGGGGAATGGCTGGGGTGAGGACAGAAAAGTCTACTGTGACCAATTGTTCACTCTAAACAATAACACTATGCTCTACTTTATTTTTCCCTCATGAATGGTCCAAAAATTGTCACCTGGATGAATTTGATGGGGAACAACTGTATTTGTAAACATAACATTGTGGTATAGGATATTTCTTTTCCAAAAGGAGTTATTTTAAGTAGGAGAAATTACTTTAATTCCTAAGTTTTCTTTAATTTTACCATTAACGAGAGACTTTTTTTAAGCCTGTTTCCATCTCTCATTCCTTGTCAAAATAATTAAAGAATTGGAAACAAGAAGTTTTGTTCTTTACTGAAATAGATTGCCATTTACTGATTTTGCTGTTAGAAGAAGCCTTTGAAAAAACCACACAGTCACATCATGGTATAATCTGTGCTTTAGATTTTTCATATGACTGGAAATCACTGCACTTATCCAAGTTTTTACCTTAGCAGAGTGCCCCCCTGTGCTGCACAAAGCATCCATGAAAATAAAAGCAAGTAAGCCCTGGCTGGGTGGCTCAGTCAGTGGGAGCACTGTCCTGTACACCAAAAAGGTAGCAGGTTCTATTCCTGGTCAGGCTGTGTACAGGCAGCAACCGATGGATGTTTCTCTCTTACATCAGTGTTTCTCTCTCTCTCTCTCTCTCTCTCTCTCTCTCTCTCTCTCTCTCTTCCCCTCTCTCTGAAAATCAATGAAAACATATCCTTGGGTCAGGATTAAAAAAAATTTTTAAATCAAGTACAGTCGTCCCTCACCACTTCATGCTTTGACATCCATGGCTTCAGTCTATTGTGGTTTTTACAAATATGTTCATTAAAAAGTTGATCGAGACAGTGAAAATAATACAGCATGCGCTTGGTTGTCGGAGTCAATTATACACCCCTGTATTACAATAAAAATTAAAATTATTGTACATATAGACTGTGGGCCTATGTATTCGAGCACCCCAGGAATCCTTCAACACAGGGTAACTGCTCAACCACTCCTTGTGTGGGGGCAATAACTTTTTTCCAAAAAAGGAGGCATGGTGAAACCAAGCCAATCAGAGTGTGCTGTTCACTGATTGGCTATCCTGTCCTCTTCCTGGCCATTGATTGGCTCAGCCTCATGCAAGTTTGTTCCTCTCATACACACTTCTACATCACTATGCATCAGAAGCATCTTTGCTCTTGTAAGTGTTTGCGATTTCTGAGAACTTTTATTTAAGCCCCACGATGACTCCTAAATGTGCTGCTTCTTCTAAGCCTTCTGACAATGAAACTAAGCGCCAGAGGAAGATGCTTGCCATCCAGGAGAAGGTGAAACTCTTGGATATGAAACTCTTGGATATAAATGGCAAGAAAGTCATGGAGGTTGCCCGCCATCATGACTTGAATGAGTCTACCATTCGCTCCATCTGTAAAGATGAAAAGAATGTCTGTGCAACTGCTACTGTCTCTTTCAACAAGGAAGCAAAGCACGTTGTGGCAAGTCATAATAAGTTCATAGTGAAAATGGAGTCTTCCCTAGCCATCTGGATCAGCGACAGCCACAAGAAAAACATTCCATTGGATTTACTGGTCACCCAGGAGAAGGCGAGGCAGCTCTATCAGCACTTTATGGCAGACAAACCTCAATGAGGACCCTCTTCTACAACGTTCATGGAGTTCACGGCAAGGGTTGGTTCGAGAAGTTCCAGAAGAGGTGTCATCTGAAGAGTGTCATTCTCCATGGAGAAGCTGCCTCTGCTGACCAGCCTGCAGCAGAGGACTACGTGAACAACACGTTCCAGAACATTCTTGAGGAGGGCGAGTATCCAGAACACGCGGATGAGCTGGTGGAGACACATTCAGATCCCTTAACTGACGAGGATCTGGTGGAGCTAAATCTGTGAGTGAGGAGGAGGAAGAGCAGCCAGAGGTTCCTGGGGGTCAGGAGGAGGAAGTTGGCCTTACACCTGAGCGTCTCTCGCAAGTCATGAGAACTATCAAGGAAGTACAGGGCATGATTGGTAAATGGGACCCACAAATGATGCGTGCATTGCGGTTCCGGAATGCACTTGATGGAGAGGTAGAACCCTACAAAAGCCTCCTCAGGCATATGAAAAGACAGCGCCAGCAACTGCCTATCACAATGTTTTTCAGCTGTGCACCCAGACACCCACTGCCTACTCCTAGTGCTCCTTCAGCGGACGAAGACAACGACGCACCTGCTGAGATACTGCACCACCTGAAGACTCTCCTACTGAGGTCGTGCCTGCAGAGGAGCAGTGACCTTGCTCTTCTTTGCGGTGCAGTACATCTCTTCATCTTCATCGCTTCATCATCGAACAAGTTGCACTGTTTCCATAGGTTAGTGGTTGTGTATAAGAACTGTGTGTGTGTGTGTGTGTGTAATTCAATGTACAATAATAATAATATAATATTTGTAAGGTCTAATATGTCTTATTCTATCTTATTTTGTCTAATATATTGGGTAATACGAGTGTAATGGTGACTAAAGGGTGTTATTTCATGTCTAGAGGGTTCTAATAATGTTAAAAAACATATTTAGAAGGTTGTAAACAGCTTTTCTATGTTCTAACTGTGAAAATATTCAATTTATAAATGAAGAATCCTACTTTGTGGAAATTCATTTATCGCAGTAGAGTCTCGAACTGATTAACTGCGATAAACGAGGGCCGACTATAATGACAACATGAACACAAATGTAAAGTTTGCAATTTATAAGATAGTCAAGATTACCTTAAATTGGAAGCACCTGTTTTGCTGTTTAAAGGCTGTGTGATAGATATTCAAAACATAAGTCCTGCGGGGCTTTTTTGGGTGAAAAAAATCAAAATTACAACCTCCTTCAGAGATAATACAGATAATAAATACAAACTGGGGTGGGGAATACATGCTGGAGTCCGCCGCCCTTCTTCATCCAGACAGAAAGTCAGTGTTTCTTAATGATTTTGTTCTTCCTAAACTCACTGACATGCACAGTGGCCCCGAAACAGCTGGAACTCGTCTCATTTGTAGGCAAACGGCGAGCCCTGTGATGGCACATGTCCTCCCTCTTCATGTCCTCTGCCCCGAAGAACCCAAAGAGGAGGAAGTTGGAACCCTGAGAAAGGGAATGCGGTGAGCTGGGGAGGGCAGGCTGGCACAGCGATAACTAAAGTTAATCACTGAAACATGCTCTCCAGAGCCAAGCGCCTGACAGGCTTCCCATGTTCCGTGGGCTTGGAGGCAGGTGGGCCAAGGAACACATTCCAGGAAGTGGACAGTCCCTCTGGGAAAATTCTGATCAAAGGAACTGTTAAGGGGGGCTTCCAAGGGTCAAACTGAAGTCCTTTGTTCTTTTTACTTAAAAAAAAATCACCCAATTCTGACATTTTTGTTGGAATACATGATAGTAATTAAATATGTATTTGCCCAGCTGAGCAGAAATTGTAATTTCTCTCTTAACCTTCTAAATGCAGTTTTCTAGAAGATTAAAATCCTGGGATGTCACCAAATATAAATGGAGGCTCCACATAAGTGTCATGGATGAGTCTGCCCAGATCGCCATGCCCCCCAGGAGCGGACACAAGGCTTAGTACAGAACGTGTGCTCATGTTGAATCAACACAGCCCCCCACATCTGTATGTTCAGGCATTGCATCCTCAAATAAGCTTTAAATCTGAAAGAAATATTAGATCAAAATCATTGGGTCTAATTACTCATTTTGCAAAATTGAGGGCCAGGGAAACTAAAATACACTCACCTAAAACCTTGTGCCACGTTACCCCGCGGTTAGAAGAAAGGGAAAATGAGAAGTCGTCCTCTCCACCACCAAGATCAGTGCTCTGTCGCTGCTTCACACTTCAGTCATGAGGGTTTGAAAATGTCGCTTTTTGTACCAAATGCCTATATGTAAATATTCTAAAACACCTACTTTCTTCCATACATATTTTTTTTCACTTGTGGTCAGTGGATTTGTCATATCATGCTCTATACTCTCCAAAATCAAGGTCAGCCTGGTTGGTGTGGCTCAGTGGTTGAGCATCGATCCACAGTCCAAGAGGCCACTGGTTTGATTTCCGGTCAGGACACATGCCCAGGCCATGGGCCCAATCCCCAGTGGGGGACATGAAGCAGGAGGCCAATGGCCCAATCCCCAGTCGGGGACATGAAACAGGAGGCCAATTGATGTTCTCTCTCATCGTTGTCTCTCTTTCTTTCTTTCTTTCTTTCTTTCTTTCTTTCTTTCTTTCTTTCTTTCTTTCTTTCTTTCTTTCTCTCTTTCTTTCTCTCTCTCTCTCTCTCTCTCTCTCTCTCTCTCTCTCTCTCTTTCTCTCTCTCAAATCAATGAAGGAAAACAAAATAAAAATCAAGGTCATATGGTGAGGACCAAAATCTCTGCAGCTTCATACATGGACTTTTGAATCTCAGGTCCAGACTCTGCCACTGAGGCTGCTGACCTGGTCTGAGTCACCTCAACAGCAGCACACAGGAAGTAAGAAAAAAATATCATATCTCCTTATCATTAGCATCTCTGTCAGAGTGCCGAGAGCACTAATTTGCAGTTCTAAAGGATGAGTTTTGTATTTTAGGTAATTAATTAATTCAGCCTCTATTGTATATGTAGCACTGGATGCAGCAGGAAAGACAGATAGGAAGACAAATATGATAAAAAATTATAATCGAGAGAGAGAAAACTTTCTAGTCCCATGAGGGTTCCAAGGAGGCAGTGTCCCTGAGGGCCGGGATTCATGCATGAAGGATTCATGGGAAGGTGACCAGACAGCAGATATGGATGACAAGTCAGACGTGGACGACATGTCGGTGTGGGGCCTGAGAGCAGCCCTCCTGGGTAGGCTCGGTGAGCATGCAGACATGCCCGTCCTGTGGGGAGGTGGTCCAGCTCACACTGCCGGGGGAGGGTTTACGACGGGGCGGGACAGGAATCAGCTGGTACAGTAGCAGGGCCAGATGATGCAGAATCTGGTGTGGCATGTCACGAAATGAGAGTTTTTAAAATATCCTCATCCGAACATGTGTTTTACTGAGTTAGAGAAAGAGGAAGGGAGAGGAGAGAGAGAGATTGCTGCCTCCCATACAGCTCTGACCATGGCTGCAACCAGCAACACGTTGGTGCACGGGCTACATCTAATCAGCTGAGCCACATCTACCAGGGCTTGTTTTTGGTCCTGTTTTAGTTGTTAATATGAAGCCATGAAATGGAGTAGCATGATCCTAGAAAGCTCATTCTAGCAACCATCTGGAAGTTGGAGCCCAGGAGGGAGTGAAGGCAGAGCAGGGACAGCTAGACAACAAAAGTCAGAAAAGCGCTTCACTAAGGTCTGCTTCCCAGTGAGGTCAGAGGTGCCTTGAGTGTGGCTTAGATCATACTCAGTATCAAGTGTCTGGCAGACAGTAGGTGCTCAGTAAATATTTTCTTTTTTTTTTTTGTCACAGGGAATTTTATTTTTTTATTTTTTATTTTTTTATTGATTAATTTTTGTTACAGATGATTGTCCTTTTTTCCCCCACTGATTCCCCTCTCCCTCTCCCCTCCCTGCCCCTTCCCCAGATTGTTGTCCATGTCCACTGTTCATGCATACATGCGTATAAGTTCTATGGTTCATCCCTCCCCCACCTCCCCACTCCTTAGGGGATTGTCAGTCTGTACCCCGCTTCTGCGTCTCTGGGACTACCCCATTCCTCAAACTGTTATGTTCATTATATTCCACAAATCAGTGAGATCATATGAAATTTGTCTTTCTCTGTTTGGCTTGTTTCACTTAGGATGATACTTTCCAGGTCCCTCCATGTAGTCTCAAAAGATAAGAGATCTTTCTTTCTTACCACTGCATAGTACTCCATTGTGTATATGTACCACAGCTTTTTGACCCATTCGTCTACTGATGGGCACTTGGGCTGTTTCCAGATCTTAGCGATTGTAAATAGTGCTGCTACAAAGATGGGGGTACATATATTCTTTCTGATTGGTGTTTTATGCTTCTTAGGGTATATTCCTAGAAGTGGGATCACTGGGTCAAATGGAAGATCAATTTTTAATTTTTTGAGGTGACACCATATTGTTTTCCATAGTGGCTGCACCAGTCTGCATTCCCACCAACAGTGCACTAGAGTCCCCTTTTCTCCACACCCTCGCCAACACTTGTTGTTTGATGATTTGTTGATGGCTGCCATTCTGACAGGTGTGAGGTGATACCTCATTGTTGTTTTGATTTGCATCTCTCTGATGATTAGTGATGATGAGCATTTCTTCATATGTCTCTTAGCCATTTGTATGTCCTGTTTGGAGAAGTGTCTATTTAGTTCCTCTGCCCATTTTTTAATTGGATTCTTTGTCTTCCTTTTGTGGAGTTGTATGAGCACTCTATATGTATTGGAAATTAACCCCTTATCTGATATATCATTGGCAATTATGCTCTCCCATACACTGGGTAGCCTTTCCGTTTTGATGATTGTATCTTTCGCTGTGCAGAAGCTTTTGAGTTTGATGTAGTCCTATGTGCTCATTTTCTCCTTTGTTTCTATTGCCTTAGGTGATGTGTCAGTAAAAATTCTGCTGCGTATGATGTCTGAGATTTTGTTGCCCACAGTCTCCTCTAGGATTTTTATGGATTCATGAGTTACATTTAAGTCTTTTATCCATTTTGAGTTTATTTTGGTGTAGGGTGTAAGTTGATGGTCTAGTTTCATTTTTCGGCAAGTAGCTGTCCAATTTTCCCAACACCATTTATTAAAGAGGCTGTCCTTACTCCACTGTATGCTCTTGCCACCTTTGTCAAATATTAATTGAGCAAATTGCCTTGGGTCCATTTCTGGGTTCTCTATTCTGTTCCACTGGTCTATATACCTGTTCTTGTGCCAGTACCAGGCTGTTTTGATTATGGTGGCTTTGTAGTATAACCTGAAATCTGGTATTGTGATCCCTCCAACTTTGTTCTTCCTTTTCAAGATTGCTGTGGCGATTCGAGGCCTTTTTTGGTTCCATATGAACTTTTGAAGTAATTGTTCTAATTCTGTGAAGTATGCCATTGGTATTTTGATGGGGATTGCGTTGAATCTATATATTGCTTTGGGTAATATGGACATTTTAATGATGTTAATTCTCCCAATCCATGAACAAGGTATGTGCTTCCACTATTTTATATCTTGCTCTATTTCTTTTTTCAAAGACCTGTAGTTTTCTGCGAATAGGTCCTTTATTTCTTTGGGTAAGTTTATTCCTAGGTATCTTAATTTTTTTGCCGCAAAGGTAAATGGGATTGTTTGCTTAGTTTCTCTTTCTGTGAGTTCATCATTGGTGTATAAGAATGCCATTGATTTCTTGACGTTCATTTTGTATCCTGCTACTTTGCCAAATTCATTTATTAAGTCTAGTAAGCTTTTGGTGGAGTCTTTGGGGTTTTCTATGTACAGTATCATGTCATCTGCAAATAATGACAATTTTACTTCCTCCTTTCCAATTTGAATCCCTTTTATTTTTTCTTCCTGTCTGATTGCTGTGGCTAAGACTTCCAGTACTATGTTAAATAGGAGTGGCGAAAGTGGGCATCCTTGCCTTGTTCCTGTTCTTAAGGGAAATTCTTTTAGTTTTTGCCCATTGAGTATGATGTTGGCTATAGGTCTTTCATATATGGCTTTTATTATGTCTAGATATGATCCCTCTATTCCCACACTACTGAGCGTTTTTATCAGAAATGGATGCTGGATTTTGTCGAAGGCTTTTTCAGCATCTATTGATATTATCGTGTGGTTTTTATTCTTCAATTTATTTATGTGGTGTATCACATTTATGGATTTGCGAATATTGTACCAGCCTTGCATCCCTGGGATGAATCCCACTTGGTCATGGTGGATAATTTTTCTGGTGTATTGCTGGATTCGATTTGCTAGTATTTTGTTCAGGATTTGGGCATCTATGTTCATCAGGGATATTGGCCTGTAGTTTTCTTTCTTTGTTGTGTCTTTTTCTGGTTTTGGAATTAAAATTATGCTGGCTTCATAAAACGAGTTTGGAAGTCTTCCTTCTTCTTGAATTTTTGAAATAGTTTGAGGAGAATGGGTATTAGTTCTTCTTTGAATGTTCGGTAAAACTCCCCCGTGGAGCCATCTGGGCCTGGGCTTTTGTTTGCTGGAAGAGTCTTGATTACATCTTCATTGTCTTCTGTTGTTATTGTTCTGTTCAAGTTTTCAATCTCTTCCTGATCCAGTTTTGGGAGACTATGTGTTTCTAGAAATTTGTCCATTTTGCTTAAATTTTCGAATTTGTTGCCGTATAATTGTTCATAGTAGTTGTTAACGATCTTTTGTATTTCTGTGGTGTCAGTTGTTATCTCTCCTCTTTCATTTCTGATTTTATGTATTTGGGTTCTCTCTCTTTGTTTCTTGGTGAGTCTAGCTAAGGGTCCATCAATCTTGTTTATCTTTTCGAAAAACCAGCTCTTTGTTTTATTGATCCTCTGAATTGTTTTTTGGTCTCTATATCGTTTATTTCTGCTCTGATCCTTACTATTTCCTTTCTTCTACGTGCTCTGGGGTTGTCTTTTTGTTTACTCTCTAGTTCTTTAAGTTGTGAGGTTAGGTAGTCTATTAGAGATTTTTCTTGTTTTTTTTCAGGTAGGCCTGTAGTGCTATGAACTTCCCTCTCAGAACTACTTTTGCTGCATCCCATAGATTTTATATTGTTGTGTCCTCATTTTCCTTGGTTTCCAGAAAGTTTTTGATTTCTTCCTTGATCTCCTCGGTGACCCATTCATTGTTTAATAACATTCTATTTAGTTTCCATGTGTTAAAATGTCTTTGTATGTGCTTCTTGCAATTGATTTCTAGTTTCGTACCATTGTGGTCTGAGAAGATGCTTGTTATAATTTCAATCTTCTTGAACTTGTAGAGACTTAGTTTGTGCCCTAACATGTGGTCTATCTTTGAGAATGTTCCATGTGCACTTGAGAAGAATGTGAATTCTGTAGTTTTGGGGTGTAGTTCTCTGTGTATATCTATTAAATCCATTTGGTCTAGTGCTTCATTTAGAGTCTATTAAATCCATTTGGTCTAGTGCTTCATTTAGAGTCTCTGTTTCCTTGCTAATTTTTTGTCTAGAGGATCTATCCAGTGATGTGAGCAGGGTGTTGAAGTCCCCTGCTATGATTGTATTGCTATCAATTTCTCCTTTGAAGTCCTCCAATAGTTTTTTAATATATTTTGGTGCTCCTATATTGGGTGCATATATGTTTATCAAGGTTATATCTTCCTGTTGGATAGATCCTTTCAATATTATGTTGTGGCTTTCTTTGTCTCTAGTAATGGCCTTCAATCTGAAGTCTATTTTATCAGATATAAGTATTGCTACCCCAGCTTTTTTTTCTTTTCCATTTGCTTGAAAGATTTTTTTCCATCCCTTTACTTTCAATCTATGTGAGTCTTTTGTTGTGAGGTGGGTCTCTTGTAAACAGCATATAGATGAGTCATGCTTTCTTATCCAATCAGCTACTCTGTCTTTTTATAGGAGCATTCAGTCCATTTACATTTCAGGTGATTATTGATATGTACTTATTTATTGCCATTTTTGTTTAGTGTGGTTCTATTTTCCTTCCCGTTTCTCCTGGTAATTACAGCAGTCCTTTTAACATTTCTTGCAGTGCTGGTTTGGTGCTAATGTATTCCCTTAGGCTTTTTTTGTCTGGGAAGCTCTTTATTTGACCTTCTATTTTGAATGATAGCCTTGCTGGGTAGAGTAGTCTTGGATTCAGATCCTTGTTTTTCATGACCTTGATTACTTCATGCCATTCTCTTCTAGCCTGTAGTGTTTCTTGTGAAAAGTCAGCTGAGAGCCTTATGGGGTTTCCTTTGTAGGTAACCTGTTTCTTATTTCTTGCTGCTTTTAGGATTCCCTCTTTGTCTTTAATTTTTGGCAGTTTGATTACTATGTGTCTTGGTGTGGGCCTGTTTGGGTTCTTCTTACTTGGGGCTCTCTGAGCTTCTTCAACTTGAATGCCTTCTTCCTTCACCAAATTAGGGAAGTTTTCTGTCACTATTTCTTTGAATATATTCTCTAGCCCTCGCTTACTTTCTTCTTCTTCAGGGACTCCTATGATACGAATATTATTCCGTTTCCAGTTGTCCCACAATTCTCTTAAGCTCTCTTCCTGTTTTTTAATCGTTTTCTCCTTTTGGTTTTCTGATTGGTTGATTTCTTCTAGCCTGTCTTCTAATTCACTGATCCGGTCCTCAGCTTTCCCTACTCTGCTTTTTAGACCTTCCAATGTGTTTTTCATTTCTGATATGTCATTCTTCATTTCTTCCTGTTGGTTTTTCATTTCCAGATGGTTTATTTTCAACATTTCTATGTCTTTACTCATGTTGCTCATGTCCTTACACATGCTGTTGAGCTTCCGCAACATCATGGCTCTAAATTCTAGTTCTGTTAACTTGCTTAACTGCACCTCATTTATTTCATCTTCTGTAGAGGTCTCTTGATCTTTCATTTGGCTTTTGTTTCTGTTTCTCACCATTTTGGTTATCACAGTGGGTTTTGGAGTCTGCCAAGTTTTCCCAGTGGGTGTTGGTGTTCTGCTGTTTGTGGCTCCCTCTCCTGGGTTTGAATGCACCAGGGAGGACCCACTTTAATCCCGCCAAGTCCCCTGTTCTGCGGGAGTCTGTGTGGCTCCAGTGAGAGCTTAGCAGGCTACAGCGTTCCCAGGGCCCGTGCAGGGTGGCAAGGGAGGCGGTGGGAGTAATTTCCCACTGAGTTCCCTGGTACAGCCGAGTCCCCTGGTGCCCGCGAGTCTCTGGGCCTCAGCCGAGAGTTTAGCAGGCTACAGAGTTCCCAGGGCCCATGCAGGGTGGCAAGGGAGGCGGTAGGATTAACTTCCCGCCGAGTTTCCTGGTCCCGCCGAGTTCCCTGGGGCCCGCGAGTCTGTGTGGCTCCAGCAGAGAGTTTAGCCGGCTACAGAGTTCCCAGGGCCCGTGCAGGGTGGCAAGGGAGACGGTAGAATTAACTTCCTGCCAAGTTCCCTGGTCCCACCGAGTTCCCTGGTCCCGCCAAGTTCCCTGGGGCCCGCGAGTCTCTGGGCCTCAGCCGAGAGTTTAGCAGGCTACAGAGTTCCCAGGGCCCATGCAGGGTGGCAAGGGAGGCGGTAGGATTAACTTCCCGCCGAGTTCCCTGGTCCCGCCGAGTTCCCTGGGGCCCGCGAGTCTGTGTGGCTCCAGCAGAGAGTTTAGCCGGCTACAGAGTTTCCAGGGCCCCTGCAGGGTGGCAAGGGAGACGGTAGGATTAACTTCCCGCCGAGTTCCCTGGGCCCTGCCCAGGCCACTGAGGACCCTGGGCTCTTGGTCCCCTCTCCCGTCCTCGCAAGCCTACCAGGATTGAGTGGGTGTTTCTGGTTAAGTGGCCCTCCAAGGTGTCTTTCGGCTGCCCTTTCCTGACGGTTTGCCTTTATTTTCGTTGTAAATCCAGTTTGGTCTTGGGAGATGGTCTGTGTCGCTCCATTCACTTCGCCGCCATTTTCAGTAAATATTTTCTTAAATGAATGAGCACAGACTGTATGTTGGGTGTCTGTCTAGTAGAAATATATTTCTTAATTAGGTCACACAGGCTGAAAATTTCAATAGTCTCTTTTGAACTATGAATTTGATTTTTAATCATTATGAGGGGAAGAACAAGGACAAAAATAAAAAGAAAAGGCATTTTAATTTTTCCTAATGAAGCACAGTTGTTAGCACCAGCCCCTTAAACATGGTGCTCGAGAGAAGGCCATCTGTTTCTTCCACAAGGAGGGGCAACCAGTTTCACTTCCATGAGAAAGATCATCCTACAAACACTTCCACTGCTGGGCTATTTGGACTGCAAAGGGTCACCTGGGTGATTTCGGTGAGGTCGAGGCTCTGCTCTGAGGGTGATCAGAAGAAGCTGAACAATCCCTGCTCCTGTTCGTGTAGCTCCAGGAAGGTCTAGGACGGCTCATGGCGTCCTCGGAGGCGCAGTCCGAGTGGCTGTGGCTGCTCAGCTCGGGGACAGGCGTGGGCTGCTCCAATTACTGCTGTTTACAGCAGAGCCTGCCAGCGTGTGAAAAGAAAGAACTTACAGGGACAGGAACATTACACTACAAAGTTACTCTTTCCAGAATGCTGATCATGTCCAAGTACTGAGCTTAACACTTTAAAAGCATTATCTCCCTTATATCTCAGAAAACAAACAAAAAACCATATCCATGAAGTAAAGAGCATTACTGTGCCCCAGCTTACAAATGGGGAAGATGAGGCTCAGGGCAGTTAAATAGTTTGCTGAAGGTCACACACTAGGAAGCGGCAGGACTAACCCTTGAATGTATGCCGACATCTGCCCCAAAGCCTGCCCTTTTAACCGCAGCTGCAGGCGGACTCGGTGCTAATGCGAATGCCCTCCGTGTGGGCAACACTTGACTGCTCACTTTGAGGCTCAGTCTTTTGTTGCTGTTGAAACCAGATGTAACCTTGTCAGGTGGTAAGGCATGGGTCCTGGTTGCCCTCTGGCAAATCAAGGGATTTGTATTAGACAGTCTGACATAACCTTAAAGAGGGTTAACAAAAGAAATGTTTGGGTGCAAGTCACAGTTGTGTTACTTCCTGGCTATGTGACCCTGAAAAGACTTGCTTGGTCTCCCTAAGCCTTGGTTTCCTTACTTACAAAGTGGAAATACTACAGTGCCTACTTCACAGATTGGTTGAGAGGATTGGATGTGACAAAGCATATAGGAACCTAAAATATCCACTACATACTAACTACTCAACAAATGTTAGATATTAGCAGTACTTCTCCCAGCCCCCAAACAATTAGCTGATAGGAACTGCAGAGTCAAATAAATTATTTCAATTCCATTCCATCCATTCCAATTTCTTTCAGCTGCGGATCACGGGGTATCCAGCAGGCGACAGGGCTCTGGGGACGTGTACCTTGATCCCTAGACCTGTGTGTTTCTCATGATTCTCTAATGAACCGTTCCTGAAGCCCACAGTCTGTTGAGGCGAACAGCTCACGGCATTAACATCTCCTGCCTCTCTGGACGGCGTTTACTGTGTCCTCCTCTTGCAGGGCACAGACTGGCACCTCTTCCCCTTCCTTCATCTCTGGAGTCTGCCTGAGGAGATTAGCTCTGCTTAGCTCTGCTCCTGGTCCTAAAAACAGAACACCAGTGGCCCCCGGAGTTTCCATTTCAAGAAGTGCAGCTTTTTGAAAGGTCCATGATGAAAAAAGCTGCAAGACACCCACCCGGGTGGGAATAGCAGCGGGTCACCGGAAAGAAGTGCATCAGAGCCCCCCGTGGAGCCTCCACCCACGCAGGGACGCCGCACGTTTAAAAGCCGTGGGCAGGGCGGAGCAGGCTGGCCGGGGCCTCCTGCTGGCCGCGAGGCTGGCGCTCGAGCGCTCGAGCTCTTGCGAGTTGGTTCAGTGCGCACAGCTCACGAAGTGCACGTAGCACCTCCCCGCAGCCACTCTCCACTTCCACCTGCTCAGGCGGATTAGACCGACTGCATGCCACTCGGGGTCACCCGTGAAATCCGTCATTGTCACCCTCTGCGGCCACGGAAGGGCCACTGCCTGCTCCTCTCTTCCTTCCCTTCACTCCTCGGAGGCCCCTGGGAGGTCGCTGCACAGGTATGTGTGCCTGGCAGGTCAAGTCCTTACCTCCCGGCATGTAGTTTCAAACAGTGAAAAACAACCAGAGTATCTGCCCATCAACCACATTTTCAGCCACCACCGTAACCCAGGAAGCAGGAACAAGCTTCCTCTGACTTTGTTGCATAAAAAGGGGAAGGGGCTTGAAAGGCAAGGCATGCATTCTGCACTCTTCTGAGTACTTTGCTTTGAGTGGACGCAGCAAGAAAACCACCTCCTTAGGTGCTGTGAGGTTGCCCTGGATTATCTGTCACTCCTGTGCCCGACGATGACATAATAGTCAATTTGGGGTGAGTTATGGTGCTCCTGACAGGACTGATAAGGAGAAGCTGCACAAATATCTGTTTCTTAGCACACTTGATGTTTTCTTTTTTTTCAGTATGACAATACCAGCCCCTTTAAAACCATCCATCACACTAATCTAGAAAACGGAAACATAACTTCAGGCCCTGAAAAACTTCACGTTCTGGATCAGCCAACAGCTGGCACCATGAACAGGTGCACAGACGATGGGAGTCTGCTACCTGACCGTCCCCTTTCAACCTGGACACAGCCTCATCATTTCCTGGGCACATGTGTAAGAAGTAAAAGGTGACAATAAGGAGGCAGCATTCGTTATTGTTTATGGTCAATAGTCAATGCCCATCTATGTTATTTCTTATAGTAAGTCTTGATGGTAGATTGTCTTACTTTCCCCATTTCTCCCCATTTTCTCAACTGTAAGAAAATCTAAATTATAGTGGTAGCAGTAGCAGAAATAACACCATCAATTAAATTACTAACCATAGTCCCCTTTTACCAAATGTTTACTAGGCTCTAGGCACTGCACCAACTCTCACTTCTCAGCTCATTGTTTCTTTAACCCTGACAGCCCTGAGGCGGTCTTGTTGTCGTCACTTTATTTTTCAGATGAGAACATTAGGAGTTGGGGAGGTAGACTAGCACGCTGAAGGACACAGGCTGGTACGTTGCAGAGCGTGAACGCACGTCTGACAGAGCCCGTCTGCGGAAGCCAGACGTCTGCTTGCAGGGAACAGGCCTGAGAAGACTCCTCGCCAGTGCTGACGGCCGGAACCACAGCAGAGGGGATCCACGTCAAATGCAGACTTCATTCACTGCAAAGGATGAAACTGCTGCGTTCTTTACGACCTGCGGCTCCTTGTTTTAGTTCATTACATCCACTAAAACCTGAATTCCAGGGGAGTGGTCTGGCGATTTTAATACCCCATGGTCAGCACTTGGTTATTGGCAGGTTGACACCTGTGACGGGCCTCAGTCTTGAAGGGACATATAATGTGTGCTGATTTCGCCTCTTTAGAGGAATTTTATCACCCCAAGTACGGTGAAATAAAATAACCATTTTCTTCAAGCTGGACAAGGACATTTTCCTCTGGCTGATTTGAACTGCTTTCCTTCACGCAGAGCTGCTCCTTACTGACTGCGCACGAATGCCAGCCACTGTATCAGGAACCCTGGGCACCGTGTCTGATTTACTCCTCCCGACAGCTGTGGCTCTTGAAGTGTGGGTTCCTGGCGCATGGGCCGGGAAGCAGAATAGTCCGATGTGAAGGAATGCTTCCAGCCAGACTCTTCTTACAACTGGTGCCCGAGCCAACTGCCGTTTCCACTGAATTAAATTACTCAGCAAACACTCAACACCTGAATTTAGTCAGTGTTTGGGGGTCTCCTTTTCTGATACAGGCTGGCCCATTTTTAGAATGCTGTGAGAACTCTGGGGTCATGGCCTCTAATTTCAACCTTCTCACTCCACTTATCCTCTTACCTTCAGTTTTCTCATCTGTGAAATGGAATTATCACAGTTATTACACAGACACTTTGAGAGCTTACTCTGTGCCAGATACTGTTCTAAGTACTTGACATTATCTCATTAAAACATTACAACAATCTGAAGAAGGAGGAACTATATTGCCAGTTTTATAAGTGAAGGGACAAAGGCATGGTAATTAGGTAATTTACTAAGTTCATAGCTAGTGGTGGTAGCCTTGGGATTCAAAACCTAGAGGACTGATTTCAAAGTTCACCCTCACGTGCGTTACTGTGGGGCTCGGCCCTGAGCCTGCATCAGAACCATGGGCGGCCGGCAGCCCTGTGCCTGGCACGGACCACCCCAGGGGCCTGCACCAGAGTCAGGCTGCGAGTGCGATGACAGCCATGGAGTTCAGGGTCTGCTGCGCAGGACAGCAGTTGATCAGAATCACAGAAATAAGCACGATCAATGGAAAAGGCAGTGGGCTCCTGCTGAAGCCGCGGTTGGCCTAACACAGAAATAGTTCTAAATGAGCAGTTCTCTCACTGTATCTGACCAGGACACTTGAGCTGAAATATATACTCATGAATTTGTTGTGAATATTTCACACTGAAGTAGCCAAATTGGCCTGTGCCTGGTGACCTCATTCAAAGCAGGCTTATTTTTGCCTTGAGCAAGAAATATGATTTTTGACACTGTATCACCACTAACTGGGATATTATTCTAATTCTACTGGGCTGTCCTTTCCACTGAGATAGGGCCAGTGACTGTGAGGCAGAAAGACTGGAGCTCGTGGTTTTAACCCATTCACTGACCTCCACCTGTGTGTGTTGCGCCTGGATTGTCTTGATGAGCAACGCTGTGTGGACAGCAGATTAATAACGGCAACAGCATCGGCAGTTAACATTACTGCACCCACATCCCCCCTCTCAATGTGCCAGGCAGGCCGTGAATTAATACGTTATCAGTGAGTATCCCCATTACAGATGAGAACTCTAAGGATTTCAGAGGTTACATAGCTGGAAGGTGGCCCAGCTGCCACTCAAACCCAGGTGCACTTAAAATAGAAAGTAATCCATACTGGAAGTTTAACTCCCAAGGGCATCCAGTGGGGGGCAGTATTCCTGCCCTCTCTATGCTGGCACTATACATTGAAATAACATGGTTGGGGGTCCATAGACAGGCAGTGGATAAACCCCATTTTTTTTGCGTCTTTCCCCAGTGAAAGCACTTTGGAAACATTTAGTTTCTTCCAACTCAATGAGTGTTGGGTGTAAACCACATTTTTTAGTTGAGTGACCATTGACTTGGTATCAGAGGCATTCTGCATTCATTGCATATCGTATGCGGAAACTTACCCTCTTTTCAATTGTCCACATAGGTGATGCCCAAATGCACAGAACAACATTTTATTAATAAATAATTTTAAAAGATTTCTTACTCTTCTCTGCATTCAGACTTGTGTAACTCCCACTTTTGGGGGGTCTCCAAGCCCCACCCCTCTTCTTTGAGCTCCCCAGAAGCACACACTTCAGCACATGGCAGTTCCCCAGCCCCCTCACCTGCTGATTGCATCAGATCAACATCTGACTCAGGGGAGCCAGTCAGGGCTCTCTCCCTGGAATTCTGAACTGGCTCAATGATAGAACAAAAAAATAGAAACTTAAAGGTTTTCGTGTGACCATGTTGGTCCATTCATACAAAGCAGTAGGAAAAGCCAGTCTACAGAGAGAAACGCAGATGTGCAAAATGAAGTAGAAATAAGGGAGCTTGCAGCCCACAGGAAGAACAACATGGCTGTCCACTTCCAGATCCCGGTCTCTCACTCTGCAAAGTTGTATTCTTGGCCTTGAGAGACACCTCAGTGTCCCCGTGATCAAGTCCCTTGCCCTCCTTTCAAAAACTGATTCTACCTTAAGTGTTTGTATCACTTAAAACTAAACAGGCCTTGACTTGGGCCTAACCTGAACAAATTTATGGGCAATTTGCTCTCAATGAAAGCAAGCAGAATTCCCTAACATTTGCTTAAAAGAGGAAGGGTTTCTTTGATTTTTCTCCTATATAAAAGGACCTTCTTAAAGTTGGAATGCCTTGTTGTTCAACGTGAAAAATAGAACAAAGTTTTCTGTTTGGGATCCCCACAACTAGACCATGAGACAAGGCTTTGAGTGGGAGCAATTTACCTAAGAGGTGATTCTAGAAAGCACCAGTAGTGGAGGGGCAGCGAGAGAAAGGGAAGGAAGGCAATAAAGGGTGTATTAACAAACCGTTACCCCTGCGTGGAGCTGACTTATTCCCTCTGGGAGATCTGGGAGTCAGCATAACCACATGGCTCAGAGCCACCCACACGAGGGCACTAGGCTGGGAGTTACCTCTGATCCCATCAGAAACTGGTTGAGGGCTACTGGGAGGGAGGGGACATTTCCAGCCTGCTACTTGGTGGCCACACCTGCAGTGATGGCCAAAGAAACCCTCAGGGGAAAAAATGCAGATACAGGGCGTGAGAAGACTTGGAAGCAGGCAGTGAGGTGTTAACAGCAAGTGGACATGGGGGTCACCCACCATAATTCAGATATGAAAGACTTTGAAGTATGTGCTCAATAAGAAGTTTACTCTAGTCAACTTACCAGACATGAATGCTTGAGAATGGCTAAAATTTGCTAGTTTTCAGCATTTTGTTTCTCTCCCATTCTTTGTACTCTAAGAGTCTTTTTGACATTAACAAGTGATATTGGGCAAGACGTGTGAGCTGGTGTCTCACAGCCCATTTAAATGAGCCACACCTAGAGCTGCAGGGAATAATTCCAAATGTGCCCCAGAATTTACCTCCTCTTCTAGGCCTCACAACTGGGGAAAAGGGAACCAGTTGAAGAATCACCCCCGCACAGATTGGCGGAATGTTTATTCAAAAGGGCCACAGACCAGGATGCCCAACTTGGTATGCTGAAAAGTGGAGAGTATAAGAGCCTTATAGTGGACATGCAGAGAATGGCAAACTTTTCTTTCCTAACTGAACCCTTGAGAAAACATTGCAAACCATCTTGGGACTCACAGATGCTAAACAGGAGGGGATAAGGGGACATGAAGGGCTCCACGTCTTTCCCTGAGAAAGGGCGTGGAGAATGGGGTGGGTTCCATCTGCTGTGCTAAGCTGGGGTCAGAATTAAAAGGGTCATCACACAGTGGGTGTTGGGACACCAGGGGGTGCTGGTGCTACTTCTCTGGTGAGTGGCTTACTCCTTGTTTTTTTTCTGCTTCTCCATGTCCCTAACTCCCTTTAAACTCTACTGAAAGTCCCATCTCTTCAGATCACCTAGCCTCCCTTTTCTGACTTCTTGTCCCTGTGGTTCTTTTCATGTGTGTGCCACCAGCATCTGAGCTGGATATTGTTCTCTATGTAGGTTTCCCTATGTGTATACCTAGTCCCTGTACTAGTTAATAATTAGTTTAGGGTAGGGGTGGAGTTTAACAGGGATAAAAGAGAATAAAATACATTTTTCATCCACATTTTTCACTGTGGTACAATGTTATGCAGTAATAGTATGGTGGGTAAGCATAGATCTGGCCAAACTGCCTGCATTTACATCTTGGCTCTGTCTGTATTGCTTATAGCTTTTTGTTATGTTACCTACCTGGGTCCCAGTGTCAGGCACAATTAGTGTTCAGTAAATATTTGCTGAATGGATAAAAGAATGAATGATAGAATGAATGTCCCTTAAATGCTGAGAGTTCAGGGAGTAGGCCTACCTGTAGCATTTGTGGGGCCTGGGATGGGAGGACAAATGAAGACCCCAAGCAAGGCTTATTGTTCCTATGGCAGTGAACACGTGTAGCCTATATAGTGTGTCAGGTAACCATCCCAGCACTTCATATGCATTAACTCATTCAATCTTTACAACAATCTTCTATGATATAAGTACTATTATTGCCCCTATTTTACATATAAGGAAACTGAAGCATGTTGAGTAATTTTGATACTGAACACAGGTTCGGCTGCCCACCACAACAAAAGCCAAACTCATCACATAGGTGCTGGTGAGAAGGAAGACAGTTTATTCAAGTGTTGGCCACCTGAGAAGATGGGGGACTCTCATCACAAAACCCGTCTTAACATCTCAGTACAGACAGAGGTTTTTATAGAAAGGGAGAGGGAAAGAGATCAGGGAGAGGGGCTATGGACATGCAGGCAGAGTCCTTGCTGGTGCAGATATGGATCTTTAATGTCAGAATACTGGAACCAGTCAGTATCAGCCAAATTCCTCCAGTTGGGCAATCTGCATCAGCAGTTATGTTTTAGCTCAGTTCTGAAAGATGAGGGAAAAAAAAAAGCTATGAAAAGAGTTGAGGAAAGAATGTCCATGAGCCGTGTTCCAGGAGGCACTCTGCCAGGCCAGGCTGGTGATGTTTGTAGTCTGGCTAAGGAAAGTTTGGTGGCTGTTCTGATGACTCAGGAGGTCTTGTGCAATGAAGCCTCAAGTTCCCAACTCTACAGATGATCAGCCAACATTTTATTCCTCCATTTATTTTACAACTGGGGTGGGCATAACATCCTTGAGTTACACAGGAGTACAGCACAGGTAATGCCACAGAATAAGCCAAGCTTTCATTCACTCATTCATTCATTAATAAATATTCATAGAGTGTCTCCTGTTTGCAGAGCACTATAATAAGCAGTAAGGATATAATGATAAATGAAACAATCTTTTTTTCATGGAATTGACAGGGCTACTCCCTAGAACATCAGTTGCGCACACACACACACACACGTAAGATTTAAACATAATGGTGCTAGAGGAAGAAATTATCACACATTCTATATATAACTGTTGAGATCCTTCTAAAGAGGGTAAAACAGATATAGACAGCCCCAGAAGGATTGCATCTAATCATATGCTAGTGCTAATGTCCATGGTCTGAGTCTCCATATATGCCCACATGCTAATTATCAATTTATTGTCTCTCAGCTCCAAATCCCCATCTTTGCACTGCTTTGTGATACTGGTGCTGGACTCTGTAGGCAGTTTTCCTTTTCCCACTGGTAAGAGGTTAGCCTTTGTCATAAGAAGACTCTGGAACAACCCTGCAAGGCCTTCCATACTTTGGGTACATGCCAAGGAAACATTCTTTGATAACTTCCAAGAATATTAGGAGGAAATGACAGATACTTTATTCTGAGACCTAGGATGTGAATGGATGAAGGAGATGGCTCACCGTGGGGGACAGGTATTCTGGCTCAATAAGCTTCTGCTGAGTCACGGAAAAACAACTTTGCCTCAGGGAGGCCAAGTCAGTAGCTGGCAGCATGAAGAAGTAGCAAATCATGTTAAATGAAAATGACATTTCATTTACCTTGCCATCCACTCTGACAACCACCTATAGGTCCTCCGAGGGAACACCCAGTGACCACTGCCCTGACTATTGTTCTTAGACTAATGTTACAACTTTCTAGATATAGCAGCAAACCTTTTCTGCATGTGTGCTTGTGGGTGTATAGTGTTTAGGAAGGGAGAGGTCAAACAAGTACTTTGGGGCACCCCAGGGAGTCCAGGATCCAGCCTGCCGAGAGGCCTTACTAAGTAGAGCTGGAAGATCTAAGTTGGCCCAGCTGTCCTTTCATTTCAATGTAGCAATCTTTCTAGCTTAGGTCTTTGGTAGAAAATCAAATATTCTATTAGACTATTTTCCAATTTCAGGCATTTCCCCAGCTGGATGCTTCAGTAGTATATTTTCTGAAAGTTTAGAAACATTGTCCTGCTCGCCATCTGCCTTGATAACCTGACATATTGGACAATGACTCTGGGACCAAAACATGTGCAGCCCGTGGACACCCTCCTGTCACTGGCTATGGCATCTATGAGACAGTGGAAACACAACCTCTCAACCCAGCTGAACCAAACTCCGGGACTGAAGGCAAATGGCCTCTCCAGCCTTGCTGGTGTTTATTCAGCACTTGCTATGTGACTGTGGATTAGATTCACCCTAAGAACTTTCCTGTTTCTCATTCCCCAATCAGAAATACAACAATGTGGCCTTTTCCAGTGTGGTTATGCAGCATCTGTAAGATATCGAAGGCAACCAATGCTGTATTTTAGTGTCAATTTGACCCGATTAGGTGTGTTCTCAACTACTAGATTTTGAGTCTGAGTCAGGGAGTTGTTCACTCTCACTGCCTCTCCAACTCTCCTGTGCCTATTGTCTAAAGTTTAGGGGACCCCATCGAAAGATAGTTCTTTGAAGGGAGCAAAGCAGAAGGAGCACATTGGGAGCCAGAAATCTGCAGCTCCCTCAGGAGCCAGCCTAGAAGAGCTCAAAAGCATTTGAGCCCAAACTCCACATCCATTAGCCTGTGTACTGGAAAGTGATTGGCATTTAGCATAACCATGCCAACCTTTAAGTTCAAACAAGCCCAGGCTCCCAGTTCCCTGCACGTGCCCAGTTCCAGCTCTTCTTGATACTGATATCACCCATTGGTCATACCACTTATTTCCATGAGCTCCTCCACCCCCACTTCCTGAATGATGTGTCTGTGTGCAGCTGGAGAGAAACCAATGAAGTGAGATAGGAGGTGAAGGGTGGCCTGAAGACACAGTTTTAGCTAATCATTGGCGGAGGTGAGGTAGAATTCTGAGGACACAATGCCATCTGGATCTACGTAGGCCTGGAGTTTGTGATCAAGGCAGAGTTCTTTATGATGATGGGATTGGCTGGGTTGAAAGGAAGTGCTTGTCAGCTGGTCAAAATTAGACCAATGCTGTGCTATTTTTACTCTGATGAACAAGGCATGGTGTTCATCACCAAACCAAGGCAACTTAGGGTTAAAAGTCTGGTCCATGTCCTTCTCAACATGTGAACAACTTCTGCACTCAGTACAGGTGTTTGGCCACCCCCTCTGCTTAAGCCAAGGGCAGCAAGCTCAGCTGCCTCTAGTGGCAAGCAAGTTGGACCATGAGTAAAGTGAGCTGAGCCTAAAACCACAGGGACAAGTGGGGACAGAGCAATCTGAAGCACATGTTCTACGGAAGAGGAGCTTCTCATCTTGTGGTTGTTGAAATGCAGAACAAAAAAGGAGGTGGGCGAATAATCCTCTCAATTACAATTTTATTTTGAAACACCGAACTTACAGAATACATTGACTGGGCAAATAAGATCCATCCGTATGGAAGTGATGGTCCACAGGCCACCAGCTTGTAAGTGGATCACAGGGAGCTCCTCACACAGCACTCCCTTGAGGGCAACAGCTGCTTTCATGGACTACTGGTCCTATTCATTTATTTTTTTACTAATTGAACAAATTTTTATTAAGCATTTATGATGCTCTAGGCAGAGTGTTCTCAAACAAAGGTTACAAGGAATCCCAGGGGATAACACGGGAAAAAGTTAATCTTTCCCACGCAGAGTTTATTTCACCTCGGAGGATAATTCCCCAACGTCTTCTCTTTCTAGCTCAAGCAGCCCCATTTTCTCCAACCCTTCCTAAAATATCAGGGTTTTTCTCTTCATTTTCAGTTTGTTATTATCCTTCTTAAAATGTGGCAAAACAACAGTAAAGTACTAGTTATAGAGGCCCATTCTGAGTGTGTTACAATTCATAAATTTCGTTAAGTAATTTGCTGAAAATGTGTAAACGCAATGCTGTTCGTGTACCTACCGCCTTTTTACGGTTTGTCTGGGTTTTGGTGTGGCCGTATATCTTCATTTCTAAGAATCCTGAGATGTGAAGTGCTGCACAGACATCTTTGCCTCCAGCGACTGCAATCTGTTTTCATATTCGTCATAACATAAGGGAACGAGGACATGTATAGATAGGCCTATTCGCTTTCTGTGCTTATATTTCAAAGGTCACGGATTTCATGCCGAAGTGCTACCTAATATAAGCACTTCCAGGAGCTCTTGAGGAAAATAACTTTAATTGCCTGCGACTCTAATTGGCTTTATGACAGTAGCCAGGCCATGGCTGGGAAAAGGCAGCCCAGAGCAGCTGTCGTGTACACGGCCAGGCAGACAGGCATCGAATGCCAGGAGCCCTTCCTGCACAGAGCTCACATTCGCGGGGCCACACAGACCCAGGAATCAGAGAAACGTCCCTCTATGTGGCGATTTCCACATCTGCTTCCTTTAAAATGGTTTCCGTGGAACATGCAAAACATGCCACGTGTCAGCTCTGTCTGGTAGTTCGCTGCATCGGGAGAACAAAACCCAACCTGCTAAGTCATTAGTGAGTGTTCAGGAATGTACACCACGACCCGGCCACAGTTACATTATTTATCCGGCATTTGGTAGGTATGTGTTTTTGTAATTGGAGATGATTTGGAGACAATCAAATGGAAATCAACAACGAATATGCCAAGAATAATATACTTTGGCAATCATACATGCATCCTCAAATGGTTTTCCTGTGTCTCTCCTATCTGAGCATTCATCAGAAATTGGCATATGCTGTGTATCTTACTATAGGGTTTTGTTTGTTTGTTTGTTTTTTACCTCTTGATTATCTGTGAGATGGAAAAGCACAGGCCTGTAAGAGTTGTGAATGTCGGTCATCAGTCATCCCCGCTCAGGGATTGTGGAGCTAAAAGAAAACCAGGTTGAGAATCAGGACATCAGTGTTTGAATCTTAAATCTTGCTGCTTAATATTGACCAAGTAATTGAACCATCAGAATGATTTTCTAGGAGATTCAAATGCATATGTAGGAGTGAACTGAAGAATAGGACGCACTGTGCACAAATACTGAGCTACTGTCATTGCTGAGGTTGAATTTCCCTGAAACAACCCCATTCTGCAATCTTAACAGAGTTACAGTTGTGTCCATCATGCTTTTTGCTTGTTTTTTAACCTGTTTGTTTTGCTTTGTTTTTACCAGAACTATGGGAGCAGTTGTCGAAGCCACTACTTCTGTGTTAACGTCGCTTCCTCCCCAGCTTGCGAATGGGCTAGACCAGTGGCTCTCACCTTCCTAATGCCATGACCCTTTAATATAGTTCCTCATGTTGTGGTGACCCCCAACCACAAAATTATTTTTGTTGCTACTTCATAACTGTAATTTTGCTACTGTTATGTCTTAGGCAACCCCTGTGAAAGGGTCACTTGACCCCCAAAGGGGTCACGACCCACAGGTTGAGAACCAATGGGCTAGACTAAGCCCACGGAGATATTTTATTCAACTTGCAATGTTTTGTTTGTTTTTGTTCATTAAAGTACCTTGCTTCTTAAAATTTTATATATGTGATTTTTCAGATTGATATTTGCATTTGGTATTTTGATATAAAAGTTCAGATTTCCTACTTCTATTGAGAACCAAGATTTGGCGATATTGGCTCCCCTGCCCATGCCCACGGCCACCTAAGCTTGGGGGTGTCACCTCCTGCTCATCCCTTGTTTGCTCCAGAGACGAGTGGCTCTCTGAAACATCTAACTGGATGGAAGCAAGAATAAAGAGATGCAATGAGACCGGATAAGCATGGACTGGACACTAATAAGTAGAACAGAGATATTAAATAGTTGTCGTAAGAAGTAGTAGAACAAACTGATTAAAAGTAATGAACACAATGCTAATGCGTTATCAAATCATGGCTCCAGCCCTTACTAGTTCAGGAGAGTTACTTAAACTCCCTGGGCCTCAGTTTTCTCTCCAGGAATAGAGGAATAACAATAATTGTTTTCAGAATTTGCTTGGGTAACAAAGATTTATGAAGCGCCCACTATGTACCAGAGTCTCGTTTAGACACTAGTAATGCAACAACAATCCAAGCGAAGTCTGTACTCACGTGGTTTATATTAAATGAGTGCATCCATGTTAAGCACTTAGAGCAGTGTCTGGCATATAATAAATACTCAATACATGTTACTATTATTGTCATTATTAACAATATGCCATCTACTCAAAAGTAATTACTTAAATCAGGAACAGTAAATCTGTTTAAGCATATCTTTTACTTCCCGATAGTAGCTGCCAGAAATACAGTGTTAAGAATGAGTCTGAGGCCTGTCCAGGCTCAGCACAAAGGAGTGTAGTGATTGATTATCTGACATGGGCTTCATCTATGTACCTGGAAATTTGTCTGGAGGTTTGCCATTCTGGCTTATAGGATACCTGATTTCTGTAAATTTAATTTCTATAAATGTCTGCCTCTCTTGTAAGTGTTGACAGTCTTTCTGAAAATTCTTATCCAAAGAGAGGCAAAATAATCATCTCTAACTTATCACCTTTTTAGCAGGCAGCTCAGAAGGGCAAGACCATGCCCTGCTGCTACAGATGCTCCGAGAACATGCAGAGCTCAGGGGCTGCTCTCCAGTGACTGGGGGGAGGGAGGATGGAGATGTCTGTTCCAATAACCAGCTGTAAAGAAGAGCTTCTCAGAACTGCGAACTCCCCTCAAGGGAACTGAAATGCCTGCCCAGTGAGGATACATTTCTTTTATGGTAAAATATTTAAAAGGAAGGAAAGAAAGAAAATAACTTTCAAACAAATCACACCACAAAACCCAAGAGTTAGCCCCTAGCAGGCCTGGAGGCAGAAACTCTTTGTGGCAGCCCTGTGCCCTCACTGATGTCTCGGGTTTGATTCCCCCAAACACCTGTTCTCACGCAATTCCAGACTGAGCAACGGTGGAAAGTCATCGCAAGTTTCCTCCTTCCCAGACAAATCCAAATGTTCATGCTTTGCCAACTCCACAGGGGCAAACATGAATAAAACCTTTTCCAACAATATTAAATGTAAAAGGCCATGTGCGCTGAAGTTTGCACCTGCCACCCCAGCCCAGGGCTCCTCAATGTCTCCGTCAGAAGCACACATGGCAGCCAAGTTCACAGGCTGCTGATAGGAGAGGCCACTGGGCAATGAAAGACAGGATGCAGGTCTGGGCTGCCAGGTCAAAGGTGAGCAGCCAAGGTGACACCCCGTTATCAAGCAGACCCATGCAATAATGTTGGGAGGAGGCACCTCTGCACAGTGGTTCAGATGCAGTCCTGAGTCAGCTCCCTTCCCACCACAGATGCAGCGTGTTTGAAAATAATTTTCCCCAGGACCTCATCCCTATTGCACCATGGTTCCCAAGGACCCATACTGTCCCTATCCAAAAAAAGCAAAACCTATCTATGCCAAGGGAGGGACTTTCTGAAACATGTGATGGCACAACGTGGATGGTGTCCCAGGTCCTCCTATTCCCTCTGGCTTCCTTTCCAGAGAATGCTAATGATATATAGTTTACTGTTTATTTGTACAGCTACTTGTACAGCTACTGTCAGTCGCTCCCAGCAGTCTATGGGCATTTTGAGTACAAAGACTAGGTTTGTATTTTTACTACTCTTTCTCCATACTCTAGTGGAGAGCTCAGTAGATTTCTCTTCACAGGGCCATATAGTAAGTCTTTTTGGCTTTGTGGACCAGATCTCCTTTGGGACTACTTGACTCTGCCATTTTAGCTTGAATTAGCCACAGCCAATATGTAGACAAATGGGCATGGCCATGTTCCAAGAAAACTTTATTTACAGCCCTGGCCAGGTGGCTCAGTTGGTTGCAGCATCATCCAGTACACCAAAATGTTTCGGGTTTGATTCCCGGTCAGGACACATTCTTAGGTTGCAGTACGTTCCCCTTTTGGGTACATTTGGAAGGCAGATAAGTCTCTCTCTTTCCTTTCCTCTCTCTCTAAAAATCAATAAAAACATATCCTCAGGTGAGGACTATATATATTTAAACTTCATTTACATAAACCAGTGTATAGACCGCAGTATGCCATCCTCTGATCTAATACAATAAACTGTTAATAAGTCTGCATTCAGTATAAAGTAAGTATTGTTCATTTTCTTTTTGCAGCCCAACAAGGACTAAAGCTGAGTATTGTACGGTGATTAGAAATCTGGACGGCAGGCTGTCTGCTAAAAGGGGCCCAGAGACTCTGGGGCTGGGAATGTTCCATTTCGCGGTCGTGCTGGTTGCACAGCGAGTTACTTGGTGAACGTTCATTAGGGCACGCGCGTAAATTTAAGTGCTCTTCTGCACGCACAAACGTTTACAGGTTAAGAAATAAACTTGGGGTTTCAAGATGGCAGCGGAGTAAGTGGATCTTTCTCAGACCTCCTCCTGAAACTAACTGGAAATAAACTAAATTGGGGAACATTCACCCTGAATTACCAACTGAAGACTAGCTGAAGAGAGACTTGTAAGCAAGGAAGGGCAGAAGCAGCCTGGAGACTGGCAGGAAGGGCGGGGTTGCAGAGGCTCTGGACCAGCTCCGGCGCAGCTGGCCTAGGTTGCAGGATATCCCAGCTGCAGGGTGAGGGTTACCCCTGAGAAGAGTGAGGCCGAGAGTCAGCCCACAGGGCAGCACTGGAAACAGCTGCCCACGTGGCACCCAGTGGTGAAAGGCAGGGAGAGACAAAGCCTGCTGAGACAAAACCATTTTTTATTTTTTAAACAGGATTTTTGTTCACCCGAGCTTCGGCGGAGGCAGGGTGGTGTGACGAGTCGCCTGAGGAGACTATGGGGTGAGAGGCAATGGGGGAGACATGGGAAAGCGGCAGCCTGGATACCTGTGCTCAGTCATCCCCACCCCAATCCTGCAGCAGCCGCAGCAGCCGTCTGTCCTGAGAGATGCAGGCCCCTCCCAGCAACAGCCGCCTGGGGAAAGGCAATTATCCCCCCTCTGGGAACAGCCGCTGGAGTCCCGCTCGCCCCACCCTGCGTCCAGACACCTGTTGAGGAGACGGCAGCAGAGGCCCAACCTTCCAGTGTTGGAAGTCTCAGGGGGCATCAGTGACTGGCTATGGGGTGGGGCCATTCCCCCCACTTTCCTGGGAACCTGACTGGTGCTTCCCCCTCACAGGAGAGCTGATAGACACTCCCAGTTCCTGAAAGAACCCACTGGCCTGCCTATGAGGGCCTCTGCGCTGCCAAGGTCACGGAAATACTCCAGGACAGACTCAGATGAGTGGCCCTCAGACAAGGGAACACACTCCCATCTTCCCTGGAGTCTGAACGGCACCTCCGCCTCCCTGGAGATCCAGAGGTCCCCTCCTCCCAATTCGGTCAAAAGCCCTTTCAGAAACGGCCTTTCGGAGCTGAAGTCTGACAGCTGGTCTGCAGGCAGAGGCAGGTCGAGGCAGGTGGAAGTGCATCCTGGGATGCCCTGTGGTATTTACTGACCCGCCCCTCGGCCCCATGCTGCTAAAAAGCTGGCCTTGGAACAGAGCTTGGCCCTTCCTGTGTGCAGCCAAGCTAAGTGGAGGCAGCCACCAACTGTGGAACACTTGAAGCTTCTAACAGGTTGCTGACAGCTGAACATAGATAGCTTCTGGCATTGGCTGGTACCAGGGTCCCTCCCAGGAGCCCCAGGAGCAGCATACAAAACAGCCTCAGACAACATAGGGGCAGGCTCCAAAGGGAGATCCCAGCAGGCACCAAATTCTGCTGAGACAAAGTCTACTTTGTGGGGTCTCTTTTGTTTTCTTTTTAAAATTACTTTTTTCTCTTTTTTCTTTCATATCTCTCGTTTTTCTCTTTTCTATTCTTACTCTATTTTATATTTTTCTCTTTTCTCCTTTTCTTAATTTTTTCCTTATTTCTCTTCTTTTTTCCTTTTCATAATTCTTCTTTTTTTGTTTTTTACCATTTTCCTATTCCTATTCTTTATTATTATTTACAATAATTTTTCCTATTATTATTTATTATTATTATTTCTCTCCTTTCCTCTTATATTCTTTTTTATTCCCACATTTTCTTCTCTTATTCTTTTTTTCTTTTATTATTCGTTGTTGTTATTGTTAACACTCACCTGAGGATATTATTTCCATTGATTTTTAGAGAGAGTAGAAAGAAATAAGGGAGGAGAAGAGAGAGAGAGAGAGAGAGAGAGAGAGAGAGCAAGAGAGACATTGATTGGTTGCCTCCTGCATGTGCCTCAACCGGAGCCAGGGATCAAACCTGCAACCAAAGTACATGCCCTTGACTAGAAATCAAACCCATGACCTTTCATTGTGTGGGCCGATGCTCTAACCAATGAGCAACATCTACTAGGGTTCCTTTTATTATTATTCTCTTCTCTTTCATAATTCTCCTTTCTTTTGTGGTTCTTTATGCTGTTTTTGTTGGCTTTTTTATGTTTCTGTTTTGTTCTGTCAGCACCTGTGCAACAGATCACATGAAGTGGTTAGGGTTGAACCTTGCAGTCAACCGGTCTGAGGGGATTTCCCATCCATGAATGAGACAACAACAATCAAGACCCAATTACAAGAGGAAGAGCCCAAATAACCCACACAAGGGACATTCCTAGAGCATCCAGCTCAGGAGATCAAGGAGACTGCACCACTGAGTCTTACAGGACACTTGCTAAGTGGCTACCCATGAAGACTGGGAGGCATAGCCGTTCTATCTAATACACAGAAGCAAGCGCAGAGAGAAAGCTAAAATGAGGAGACAAATAAACAACACCTGAATGAAACAAAAGGATACATTTCCAGAAAGAGGTAAATGAAATAGAGGCAAGTAATATATCAGACATGGAGTTCAAAGTAATGGTGATAAGGTATATCAAGAAACTTAGTGAATACTGCTAAGGAACTCAATGGGAACTACAAATAACTTAATGGGAAATACATCAGCATGAAAAGGTAATAGAACCCATGAATAAGAACCAGTTAGAAATGACATCACTGGACAGATGTTCCAGGCAAAAAATCAACAAGGAAAGAGCAACCTTAAGCAACACACTGGATCAGATGGACTAAATTAATATTTAGAGAACATTTCATACCAAAACTGCAGAATATAAATTTTTCTCAAGTACATATGGAACATTCTCAAAGATAGACCACATATTAGGACATAAAATAAGTCTTAACAAATTAAAGAAGATTGAGATTATACCAAGCATTTTCTTGGATCACAATGGTATAAAACAAGAAATCAATGACAATAAAAAAAACTTGAAAACACTTAAATACATGGAGGCTAAATAGCATGTTATTAAACAATAGATGGGTTACCATGGAGATTAAGGAAGAAATCAAAAGTTACTTGGAAATATATAAAAATGAACACACAACAATACAAAATCTATGGGACACAGCAAAAGCAGTCCTAAGAAGAAAATTCAGCATTACAGGCCTACCTCAAAAAGCAAGGAAAATCTCAAATAAACACTCTAACCCTACACCTAACAAAATTAGAAAAACAACAGGAAAATTACAGAGTAAACAGAAGCAAGGAAATAATAAAGATCAGAGCAGAAATAAATGACATAGAGTCTAAAAAATACAAAGATCAATAAAACCAAGAGTTGTTTCTTTGAAAAGACAAATAAGAAACTTTAGGCAGACTCACCAAAAAGCAAAGAGAGAGGATGCAAATAAATAAAATCAGAAATGAAAGAGGTAAATAACAACTGACATCACAGAAATACAAAGGTTTGTAAGAAAATACTATGAACAACTATATGCCAACAAATTGAACAACCTGCATGAAATGGACAAATACCCAGAAACATACAATCTTCTAAAACTCAATCAGGAAAACCTGAATAGACTGATTACTAATAGTACTAAACCTGAATAGACTGATTAATAACTAATAAAATTGAAGCAGTAATAAATAAATAAATAACTCCCAGCAAACAAAAGTCCTGGACAGGATGGATTCACAAGTAAATTTTACCAAACATTCAAAATAGAACTAACACCTTTCCTCCTCAAACTATTCCAAAACATTCAAGAGGAGGGAAAACTTCCAAACTACAGTCAATATTTTACTCAATAGGCAAAAAATAAAAGTCTCCCTTAAGATCAGGAATAAGACAGGCTATCTTATTCATCATAGTGCTGGAAGTCCTGGCCAAATGATCAGACAAGAAGAAGAAATAAAAGGCATCCAAATTGGAAAGGAGGAAGTAAAACTGTCATTATTCAAAGATGACATAATATTGTACATAGGAAACCCTAAAGGCTGCACAAAAATAGCTGCTAGATTTAATAAATGAATTAAGCAAAGTAGCAGGAAACAAACTCAATGTCCAGGAATTGATGGCATTTTATACACCAATATCAAACTCTCTGAAAGAGAAACTAAGAAAACAATCCCATTTTCTATTGCAACAACAACAAATAAGGTACCTAGGAATAAAATTAACCAAGGAGGTAATAGACCTGTACTCAGAAAACTATAGGACATTGAAGAAATAAATAGAGGAAGATACAAACAACTGGAAGCATATACCATGTTTATGGATTGAAAGAATTAACATCATTAAAATGTATGTAGTACTCAAAGCTATCTACAGATTGAAAACAATTCCTGTTAAAATACCAATGACATATTTTATAGATCTAGAACAAGTATTCCAAAATTTTACATGAAACTTCAAAAGACCCCAAATAGCATTAGCAATCTTGAAAAAGAAGAACAAAGCTGGAGGGATCACAATACCAGATAGCAAACTATACTACAAAGCCACTGTAATCAAAACAGCCTGGTACTAGCACAAGAACAGGTATATAAATCAATAGAACAGAACAGAAAGGACAAAAATCAACCCACAGCTTTACACTCAATTAATATTTGACAAAGGAGGCAAGGGCATATAATAGAGTAAAGGCAGCCTCTTCAATAAATGGTATTGGGAAAATTGGACAGGTAAATGCAAAAAAAAAAAAAAAAAAATGCAACTAGACCACCAACTTACACCATACACAAGAATAAACTGGAAATGAATAAAAGACTTAAATTTAAGTTGCAAGACCCTAAAAATCCTAGAAGAAAACATAGGCAGTAAAATCTCAGACATCTCTCAGAGCAATATTTTTGCCAATATGTCTCTGAGGACAAGGGAAACACAGAATAAATACGTGGAACTGATCAAACTAAAGCTTCTGCACAGCAAAAGATGCCATCAACAAAATGAAAAGGGAACCCATCATATATGAGAGAACATGTTCACCAATGACTCATCTGATAAGGGGTTAATTTCCAAAATATATAAATAACTCATACAACTTAGCACCAGGAAGATAAACCATCCAATTTAAAAAATAATCAAAGACCTGAATAGACACTTCTCCAAAGTGGACAAACAGATGGTCAAAAGTCATATGAAAATATGCTCGACATCACTAACCATCAGAGAGATGCAAATTAAAACTACAGTGAGGTAACACCTCACATCTGTCAGAATGGCTACTATCAATAAATCAATAAACAACAAATGCTGGTGAGGATTTGGAGAAAATGGAACCCTAGTACAGTGGTGGTGGGAATGCAGACTGGTGCAGACACTGTGGAAAACAGTATAGAGTTTACTTTAAAAATTAAAATTGTAACTGCCTTTTGACCCAGTGATCCCACTTCTGGGTACATATCCTAAGAATCCTGAAACACCAATCAGAAAGAATATATGCACCCCTATATTCATAGCAGTACTAATTACAATAGATAAGATCTGGAAATAGCCCAAGTGGCCATCAGTAGATGAGTGAATAAAAGACTGTGGTACATGTACACAGTGGAACACTTCATGGAAAGGACTACCAGGGAAGGAAGGCATGCTGGATGTCTTCTGTTTGCTGCTCACCCGTTCTCCACCCTTCTCTGCTCCAGCCCTGTGGTATGCCAGCATGGGCCCATCCGTGGGCCATGGCTTCTCTGACTTCCAGCGTGAGAAATTAGGCGTGGCAGAGAGCCAGGTCAGGGTATTGACTTCCCCTGTTCCTCCAAGCAGCCTCCCTCACGAACTGGAGTACAAGCATGCATTCTCACACCACTGCTTTGTATGCACCCCCAGCTCCCTCAGGACCACACGTGGTAACTGCTCTCTCTGATGATGACCATGGTCACGGGAGTGTTACTGTGGTCTTCTGAGCATTGTGCCCACATCATTGTCATCTGTTTCCAGGGTTCTGACTGATGCATCAAACATACATTCAGAAAGTACATACATTCAAATACAAGTGAGGCAGGTACATTTCTAGAAATAGTTCACTGTGCTTTCTTTCGGCTCACCTACAGGAGTTGGGAAACAAAGGGTATTTTTCTCTAGGCCCAGCACAAAAAGATTATGAGACTTTGTTTACCAGATCTGGACTTTCTTGTTTCAGGGTGGAAACAGCTGTTACCAGCCAACCTAGAGATACAGGCCTGGTTGGGCACAGATGTCCCAGGTGGTAGGCTGGAGCTGGGAACTGTCTGGCTGGCTCACAGTAGCCCGGGGACTCATCCTCATGCTGGTGGAGTAGCTGTGGATGCTAAAGGCCCAGGAGTTTCTGTGATCCCAGCAGGAACTCCCACACCAAGCCTCTTGCAGACCCATCCGAGCTGCCTCTTGCAATGAACATATGGGCTTGGACAGTGAATCCTATAGGGGTGACTGCAGTGATTCTGATTTTGTGTCATGTGAGTTGGGACTTTAAAGTGTATCTTTAGTTTCACCCCATGGATGCTGACGTGAGTAGTCCAATGAGCACAGGTTGGTACACCAATTATCCCCATGTTGCAAAGAAGAAAAATGGAGCCTCTGAGAACCTAACCTTCTCCAGCTCAAGGTGTTTGGGATCAATATTAGTTGAGCAAGAAAACCAAACAAAATGCCATTTCTTGTGTGTAGGGTACATTTATACCCACTTTAGAAACACAATTCTTATTTTATTCTGGAGAGTCCTGCCCAAACCCAAATGTTTGCAAAATTCCAAGAACAGAGTGGTCTTCTACGTCCCCTCCCAGTCAAGCTGGAGCACTGTCGCTCACAAAACCTTCCCCAGGTTCTGTCGGTCAGATTGGTCCGGAGCAATTCATCTACGAAGTGCCGAGCACCAAGCTTAAAATATCAAGTAAAACAATCAATTTGGCTGCTCACAAAGTCAGCAAAAAAAGTTTATGTAATTAATCTTCATCATGGCAGTTCTGTCACAACATTAGTGTCAAATGTACAAGGAGAATAATAAACTGGAGGTGCAAATTAACTTACCTTATGCACCACCAGCACGTCCACCTGCCTCCACACACACTAATAACCGACTGAGGCTTACAAATAAATAGTTCCTGGTCGTCAGGAAGATGCAAGTCTGCAAACAGAGACCCAAGATGGAACAGCTGCAAATCAGTGGTATCACAACACCGTCGGCCTGAGGAGATGTCCCGAGGCCCCAAAGTGGAGGTCAGCACTCCAGAGGGCGGGGAAGCCCAGCTAAGTGGCTCGTTTTGCTTTTCGCCTCTTTTTGTTGCTGTGTCCTTGCCAGCAAACTCTGGCATTGTTGGAAGGAAGGATGTTGGAGGGGCCTCTAGACAGAGAATGAGGCCAGACTTGCCTCCCTTCCAAATTGCGCTGGAAATGGATTCTCTCTCCCCTGTGAAATGTGCAAGTGCCCTAGTGATTTCCTTTCTGACAACTTGGAGAAAACAGAAACATTTTTAAAGGACCTAGAAATGCGAAGAGTTTGGAGGCAGGTAAATGTGCCCTCTGATGCACTTCTGCCCCCAAGCTCAGCTTTCAGTTCTCTTTGTCTCTTTGGCTGCTCTGGGCAGATGGGAGGAACAGCCTTTCTCTGCTCTGTCAAATGCTCCTCTTCATCCTGGCGATCGTTCCCTTTGAACCTTTCATCAGAGTCCCAGGTGTCGATGGGGTCCAGGTTACCATCTTCCTTTTCCATATACCTTTGTCTCCCTTCAGCACATACTTTCCAGTTTTCTCACAATGCATACCTTTGAGTATAATTGTGGTATTAACAGTCTCATTAAGTAAAATGTCTGTGTGTGGGAACTCAGATTATTAAGTGCTAATTTAAAAAACTTTAGTTTTTTAATGCTTATTGTTGAAAATCTTTCTCTGAAATGTCTAATTTTGCCCTGGCCGGTTTGGCTCTGTGGTTAGAGCGTCAGCCCACAGACCAGTGAGTTGCGGGTTCCATTTCGGTCAAGGGCACATACCTTGGTTGTGGTCCGTCCCCAGCCCTGGTCAGGTCGTGTGGGAGGCAACTAGTCAACGTGGCTCTATCACATGGATGTTTTTCTCTGTCTGTCTCTCCCTCCTTCCCTCCCACTCTATCTGATAATAAGTAGAATATATCCTTGGGTAAGGAATAAAAAAAAAAGTTTAATTCCTTTCCCCCTTCATTTCACTCTTACTTCTATAGACCAAAAAACAAACAAACAAACAAAATAAAACCATCAGTATCATCACACAAATCTCTAAATTTATATAAAAATAAATTAATATAAGTAATCATGTCTTCATGTCTTCATAGAGGATGAGACTACATCAGGTTTCATACACATGCAATCATGACCATGGTTTGGCACTAAGTTTAGCTCTGAGCTCCCTGGCAGGCAAAGCAAAGTAAGAAATAGATGCCCTGGTCGGTTTGGCTCAGCGGTTAGAGTGCTGGCCTACGGACCAAAGAGTCGTGGGTTTGATTCCAGCCAAGTCCATAGGAGAGATAAACTTTTTGAGGGCACAGGGATCACCAAAATCTAGTAATAGTTAGTAATGACCTAAAGGAAAGGCTTATGTGACTTTTTATTTGTCAAGTTGTGTCAATCTGGTGTCATATCATTGAACCACTGTAACTGGGCAGAATAAAATCTTTTCCCCTCTCTCCCCATCCACCCCTCCACAGAAGTATTTTACTTGATTTTGTTAACTCCTTTAATCAGAAATTAAATTTATGTTGAGATTTTGTTGGATTTTAAAGGTCGTCAATGGCAAATCATTGAGATTATAATCCTACCTTCACCTTCTGTTTCCATCTCTTTTCTTTGCAAGTATTTTGGCTAGTATGACATAGCTTCTTGACACACACACACACCCCCCGCCCCCCCGCCGCCCACCCAAGCTTCAGAGATCATTTAGGTATTCCAACATCAGAGACTCGGAGATGAATCAAGAATGATAGTACCATATTGGGTTAAGGAGCTGTAAGACTTATGTACCAAACTGCATTTTCTAGGAAACTTCAAGTGCCAAAGCCTGATTTTTCTGAATTTCAGATTCAGCATGGCTGAAGGATAATAAATTATGCTAAAATATGAACAAATACATTATTTTCAACTCAAAACCAGATCTCAAATATTCTGTTTCAATGCCCTTATAACTGTACAAATTCAGTATTTCAACATCTAGACTTTTCTCTTGCACTCACAAAAAGCACAGTGATCTTTGGTCAGATGATATGTCCTGATTGTTAGTATAGAGCCTGGTGGAATGTATTTATCCATGCACGTGCTTGTCATTCTTCTGCAACACTAGCCCAGGAACTTAATGACTCAGAAGGTCCCTGTCTTATTTGCTTTTCTTGCATTTCACCTACTGTAAGTCCTTTCATTTCTATCTTTAACCTTCGCGTTTTAAGATTCATGTATTGTGAAATGCAGACCTTCTCAGATACTATAAGTGATCAGTTTCACATTTTAATTTGGAATCATAGAAGGAACAAGTATATTCACTGGTAGAAGCACAAGATCTGATGTCAGACATTCATACTTGATTCCTGGCTCTTCTTTCCTGCCCACTAATGAAATATACCCACATTTCTTAGCCTTTCTTTCATCATCTGTAAAATGACTACAATGATAATGCCTATCTGTTAAGACTGATTTGAAGATTAAGTCTGCATATATGAGAAAGTTTGTCAGCCATACATTTACATTCACTTCTTATGTATTATTATTATTATTAGACCAAAGTTGTTTTCTGAAGATAATCACAGAAATTCACAATAAGAACAGGAAGCACTGTGGAATACTTACTATATGCTGGGCATTCTAGTAATCCCTTTGAATACATGCACTCATTTGCACCTCACAGCTGCCTTATTCAGTGTTATTATTTATCCCATTTTCTAGATGAAGAACCTGAGGTACAGAAAAAATGATAAGCCTGTACAAGGTCACACAGTGAATGTGGCAGCTGGGAATCCATCCCAAGCATTAAGTGTGCAGGCTCTTAATCATTTTCCTGTAAGTCCTCAGCACATGGCTACAGTAAGTGTTCAATGTTGAGGTTTTAATAAATATGCATATACACATACAAAAAGAATTCCATCATCAAATAGGTTTAGGAAGCACTAGGTTAAACAAAGTTTAATAGGTTTCTTCACTGTGTGACTCCTCAGATCCTGAAACATGCATGGTGAATCTCTAAGAACGAGGTATAGTTGGCAGTTCTTTCCAAGACCAAACTGAATGAAGCCTGTTGCTTTGTGGGCATCTCAGAGGACCAGAGTTCCACAGAACACATTTGGACAATGCTGATGTGTGAGGTATGATAAAGAAGCAACAGTGACACCCCACTTGAGGGCTTGCAAAATAATGCTTTGAGGTAGGAGAGATGAGCATCCACTATCATTTATACATGATCTTCATTTTACACATGACCTAACAACGTTAAGCGGGCTACCCAAAGTAAAAAAGGTAAGCATTGCAATCCTCTGAAAATGCGTGTATGAAGGATGCTTTTGTTTGTTGGTTTTTTGTTAATCCTCACCCGAAGATATTTTTCCATTGATTTTTAGATAGAGTGGGAGGGAGGGAGGAGGGGAGAGAGAGACATCAATGTGAGAGAGACACATTGATTGGTTGCCTCCCGCATGAACCCAACTGGGGCCGGAGATCAAACCTACAGCCCAGATATGTACCCTTGACTGGGAATGGGACCTGCGACCCTTCAGTCTGCAGGCCGATACTCTAACCACTGAGCAAACCGGCCAGGGCAAGGATGCTTTTGTTTTAAAGGAGCTGCAGGAGAGAGTTTTCCCTCCTCAGGATGGTTCTCTGAGGCTGACATCTGGAGAAAGAAGATGCCTATGGAGATGCTGAGCGTTCATACCCCTTATTGCCGGGAGATACTATAGATGACCCTGAGGCAGGACTGAGGGCTCTGGGAACCGGTTGTCTACAAGTCATCGATGACAAGAAGATGACAAATTCACCCCTCCCAGGCACTTCTTTACCTGGGCATCTGGAATGAACTCCAGGACATGTGGAGAGAGAATGACATCGGTTCCATATCACTTGTACGCCATGATCACCTTTATAGAAACCTTCCCTCACTCAAGGAACAGAACTTTGCTTATTGAATTCTTTGTTTTGTTACTAATACATCTTACCATCACTCCTAACACCACACACACACACACACACACACCCTACTCTGTATTAGAAAGGAATCACAGTCCAGTTCTTACTAGCTTAATATAGAAACTAAAATAAGATAGCTTGAAGATGTCCATACATCTGGTCATCCTCACTGAGTTGTGAACCAAAAGAAAAGGTTGTGGTGAACAAATATTTGACCCACTTTTTAGAACTCCATGAGGACTGATGAAGCACATTGGATGTGACCCAATATACCATCAGCATGAGCCCTATACCACCACTCATGCCCATCTCATTATGTGTGCTTACCATGTCGATTCATGTAAATCCACAATGATGTTAGGATTTTACTAGTGGGCTGAGCCTAGAATTTCAAGAATCTTGTAAGTTCATATGAGAACATTCTTATCTGCATTTTGCCACACAGTACAACTCCTCTGAATGATTTAATTAATGGGAAATTTTACTGTTATTATCCTCATTTCTTCCTTCAGTCTTGCTATCCGAATGCCTCTTGCCTAAAGTTCATGTCACTTCATTCTGCTACCCCTTCCAGCCCAGTATCCCCTCTCATATTATAACCTTTTAAAAGAATGAACAGTAAAAGTATAGATGGGGACAAAATTCTCAAAACAAACACTTTTTTTAAAAAATCTTCACCCGAGGACATTTTTGCATTTATCTTCAGATAGAGCAGGAGGGAGAGAGGGAGGAAGTGAGGGAGAGAGAGACATTGATGTGAGAGAGACATATCAAATGGTTGCCACCCACACGACCCAACCGGGGCCAGGGACAAACTGCAACCAAGGTACGTGCCCTTAGCGGGAACCGAACCTGGGACTCTTTGGTCCACAGGCCAACGCTCTAACAGCTGAGCCAAACCAGCCAGGGAAAAACAAACACTTTTTATTTAGAATTAAAGTGGCTTAAAAAAACTCCTTCTCCCTGCCTGGTCTTCCCTTGCATAGATGCAGATCGGCACCTCTGGATGGAATCCACGCATCATTCTCTTGCAGTACCTTGTAGGAAATCCGTGGCCTATGTAACATAACATTTGTGCCTTAACAGCATTGAGTTTACTCAGGCAAAATACCTGGAGACAGATGAGGAGGTATAGGAGTACAATGAGCCAATGGCGTCCTGAACCTATTGATAAATCTGGGGGGTACATTACCTCACAGGTTGAAATAAAACTGATTCCAATTGAAATAAAATCTGTAATCTTTCTGGAAAAGTTATGAAGCAGCATGGAGAGGAAGTATAAGAACTGGTTTGGAATAGACGTTTTTGGATAACTCTGGCATCAGTTGGGTCCTCCAGGAAGTAAATGCTAAGACTGCGTTAGGAGTACAGAAGACTTGGGGGGAAGTAACATTTGTGAAAGGAAAAGGGAGGAAGGCAAATTGGGCAGGGAAGATCTTCAGACCTTACATAGATCCGGCAGCCCAACAGGGCTCTGCAAAGCACAGCCTGCCCTTCAGAGGGGTCTTCCACTGGGCAGAAAAGGCTCAGCCCCTATTCTACTGTGCTGCTCAGTCATTAGCTGGGGCTACCCCAGAAAGAACATGACCTTCACTCAAAAGCTAGGGTCTACTGAAGGAGGTAAAGCTGGAGGCGATCAGCGAACCACACATCTTGCAGCTGAGTAAGGAGTACCTTTATGAAGAGGAATCTCAATTACACCTCTTCTAAGACTCCCAAGATTCATTCCATCTCTTCCTCATTATGGAACAGATATACGATTTAAGTTAATACAGGAGAGCCCTGGCTGGTGTTGCTCAGTGGTTGGAACATCGGCGCATGCACCGAAGGGTCATGGGTTTGAATCAGGTAAAGGGCACATACCTTGGTTGCAAGTTTGATCCCTGTCCACTGTCTGGGTGCATGCAGGAGGAAACCTATTGACGTGTCTCTCTCACACTGATGTTTCTCTGTCACTCTTTCTCTCCCCCCACTCCTTCCCGTCCTCCCTCTCTCTAAAAATCAATAGAAAAATATCCTTGGGTGAGGATTAACAACAAGAAAAGAAGAGTTAATTCAGAAGAGCCTCTAACTGTGCTCTCTGAACATGGGAACTCTCACAGACACAAGCTGCTGTAAATATGAGCAAACGAGCAAGCAGATCATAAGCTCATTAAACAGGGCTGCAAAAGGCATTCACGGTTTCGAGTAGAATGCTTTAGAACGGAACCTGTTCATAAATAGTGGGGCTTTTAAGATATAGCTTATGGATTCAGACAACATTAATTCATTATCAATCAATAATAATTTAAGGTAAACTAACTAAAAAATAATTGTCACCTTGGAGAAACAAGATCAGAAAATGAAATACATGACAGATAAGTTACGTTTATGAAGAAAAGAACCAGGTAAAAACTAACAATCACACTGAGAAATTTGATCACATCTCTTCAGTCACTAGTAAATCAAGCTGACAAAATAATTAAAATACATAAAACATTAGAGCATTAAAAGTTAATACTCATTAATTAAAAGTTTGATCTACGTTGATATCTCTTATTAGACACTAGCCATACAGAAACAGATTCAAAAACAAAGATCAGAAGAGAAAGAACTGTAGAAATCTTTGAATTATTCACTTTTCCCCACTCTTATGGTTTCCATTGGCAACATTGGTCCTGCCCTCACAGGCTTCCTGCAGCCACGGCGCACACGTGTCTTGCGCTCCACACAACAGGGACTGTCATCATCCCCCTGCATTCACACCGGTGCTCCCTGTCCTCGGGCAGCTGTGGCTATGCTTGTATCACGGCTGTTGGGTTCCTGGGCCAGTGGTTCAGGCAACTAGATTTGCAGGACACAAGTCACTCGGTCTTTATGGATTTCACACTTGCAGTTCTAATTACACAGGAGTGCTCCAGAGGTCTTTGGAATGTAGCTACGCATGATTTTCCTGAAGCCTAAAATGCTGAGGGTCTGACACAGGTGAACTGAGCTGGGAAGTGAACTTAGCAGATAGCCCAGCACCCACCTGTCCACTGGCCTCACTTTCTACTCATAGAGCTTGTGAGGTCTCTCTTTTTAGAGGTCTGGGGTTGACTTACAGTTTTAACCATACATTACTACATTTTATAAGAGAAAGTTCGTGTGCTAGGACTATTTAAAATTTGGGTATTTTCAAAGGTCTCTCATGACTTTTGGTGAGTCTGATTTTTTTTTTCTTTTTTTTTTTATCCTCACCCGAGGATATTTTTTCCATTTTTTGTACAGATAGAGTGGGAGGGAGAGAGAGGAAGGGAGAGAGAGTGAGAAACATCGACATGAAGGAACACATCGAGTGGCTGCCACCCGCACGACCAACCAGGGCCGGGGACAAACTGCAACCGAAGTACGTGCCCTTAGGGGGAACCGAACCCGGGTCTCTCCGGACAGCAGGCCGACGCTCTAACTGCTGAGCCAAACTGGCCAGGGCGAGTCTGATTTTTTTAAAGTTTAATATAATGTGTCTATGGTAGAGTCCGGCCTCCCACAAAATGAATATGACTTTTTAAAAATATGTTTTATTGATATTTTTAGAGAGAGAGAGATAGAAACATTGATGTGAGAGAGAAACATCAACCGGATGCCTCCTGCATGCCCCCCAAGGGAGATTGAGTCTGCAACCCAGACATGTGCCCTGACTGGGAATCAAACCGGGACCTCTCAGTCCATTAGACGATGCTCAATCCACTGAGCCATACTGGCTGGGCAAGAATATGACTTTTTAAATATTCATGAATCTTTATAAAAATAAAACAATTCTAGCTCACAAGTCACAAAAACATAAATAAAAAATCCACAAAGAATTAGAATTCACATTCCACCGACTACATCCTCTTCATAATTAAAATAGATATCAAAGACAAATATTTAACTCAAAAATTCCCCCCATATATTAATAAGAATATCAGTCAGCATCCCAACAGAAAACAGATGGTTCGTTCAAATTAGGATAATCCAAGGAGAACTTAATGAAGGAAACATTTAAAAGATGCGGGCAGATGTAGAAAAACCACAGAGTAGCACAGTGCCCCAGGGTTAGTAAGAGTGGAATGGTTACTTTCCTTCCGTCTGGAGAGGCAAGATGCAGAAAAGAAAATCAGAGCTTAGAAGAAAAACATCTTCTGAGGGGGCAACCTTGAGAACAGGTGACCGTAGGTTGAGGGTAAAGCCATCCTGAGGCCCTACAGAGGCAGCAACATTGACTCTATTTCTAGTACTTTTTATGGCCACTTCAACTGAGCCACAACACACCATAAATAACACCAGCTCCTTTAGGCTAGAAAGCAGTGTGTCTCTTTATTGTCTTCTCAAGACACCCACGCAGACAATGTGAAGGTGATCTTAAGTATTTCATCTGTTTCCCTTCAGCAAAAAGAAAGAAGTCCCTTCGGTGCCAGCCACCTGTTGTGGCCAACAAGGACAATCCAAGAGAACAGTGCTTCTATCAGATGGCACCCACAAGTTTGTTGGCCAGCTGCTTTGGGGCAGGTAGCTGACATCACAGTTTAGGAGAAATGCTTGGCTTTGGATTTGTTTCCACTGAGATTAGACAGTCCAAGCTATGGTCTGAAAACTTTCCATTTTTACTCCAGAAAAATTTCTGTCAGACTTTCCTGTGGTATCAGCAAACTCAAGCTACACCATGAAACTATCACCTCCATTTTCAAATCTTCAGATACATCCAGGCTTAATCGAATCCTGACCTTTAGGGAGGTAGTTCTTTTTTTTCTTTTTTTTTCAAGTAGATCAAAATGACTTTACTTACATCATAAACAAGTTTATTTCAAATCATAACAAACCCACACACAACAAGGGCAGTAGTTCTTTATATAGGCCACTGAGATACCTCTAGTGATCTTCTACCACAAACACAGACATTGCTTGGAAATCACAATAAACTTAGGAAACAAATCACCTCCAAACATTCTTACACCACTGCTTCCGCTCCATGTCTTCACTGAGCACACTGGCAACGCAGAGGCAGCCGCCTGATTCCGGGGGTGAGGCAGCTTCAGTATAACTCATTTTGCTTCAGGGCTTAGCAGCTAAAATCTTGACTCCTGGCATCAAGAAGTACATTACTCTTATAGTATTGTTCTTAGATGCTTTGAATTTAGTCACCTTGTAATTTCCAGGTCATATTATTACTATGAAGTTACATGGTTTTGCAAAGTTATTTGCAGCCTATAAAAAAAATGACTTTGGAAATAAATGTCTTAAAATAGGTCCCTTATAAAATGATATTTTGTTGTTGTTTAAAAAAAATAAATAATGTTCCTACAGGAAAATTTGGGCTTGCTCAGCTACCTACTCTCCTGAAAGTTGAGATCAGAACCTTAAGTTACAGATCCGAGGGCACTTAAGAGGAGTTGGGGGTCTCAGAACAGTCAGGTAGGCAGGCAATGTTCAGAAAGAAGATCAATAAGTAAAGGGGTCAGATATAAGAATAGTTATCTGGGCCAGGAGTTTAGCCAAAGTCTGAAATATTGGTAACTTTTAGCATCCAAGGGTCAGAGATTTATAAATAATTAACAAGTTTTCTCCAGTAAAAATTCACAAATTCTGAGATGACCTGAATATTGCACTCAGTAGACACCATCCTATTCTACCGTCAATACATTTGTGTAACGTGGAAGGATAGTGAGAAGCGAGTCACTCTCCATCCCCAGGAGGAGTCAAGCCTGTTGCCTTCCTCCTCCCTCTAACTGATTCCTACCTCCCTGGATCAGTAGCAAGGAACTTGGCTTCCCAAGGAGGGAAGAGTTGCTAAAATTTAAAAATGTGGATAAGACAATTCCAGAGGGGATATAGGTCATGTCATATGTTGTCATGGCCTCTCTCTTTCCTGATCTCCAAAGAAATGGTAAGAGCCTAGCGCTGTTCTCTGTCTCTCCTTAGATGCTCTCTTTCCCTCCTGTTAGGTAGCTTTGGAAGGGAACCTTGGCCAGCTTGATCCAGCTCCATTGTCTATTGTTGGTGGAAATCAGACATCTCATCTCATGGTAATTGAAACCGAGTTCTGTGTTTGAAGTTTTGGGACAAAGGGAGCCAAGTAGAGTCATTTTCACAACCTACTTTATCTGAGGCTGATTAGGCCTAATTGGCTTTGAAGAAAGAAAACTTCGGTTTAGTCAAGATATCTCATAGGACTTTGCCTTGGTGTTTAGGTTCAACCACAGTAATACCTAGTCATCCCCTCACTGATCACTGTTCCTAAGCTTGGACCTATCATGAGGAATCCATGGGAAGATGGGTGTTGGCCCAAGGCCAAATTTGTATGTTCCTGTGGCCCTTGGCCATGGGAATAACATGCATATTGAATATACCCTGAAGTCCAACGGCCACTAATTAAGAGTCCAATATACAGGTGGATGGTCAATTTCTAAGAAAATGTAGCTTATTCTTCTTGATCTATATTTTATCTTTCTGGGGTTCCCCCCACCCAGTTCCTTTGTCTCTAATTGCTGGCCTCTCCCTTCTTGCTCCTTATTCCCCCAGCAATTATTCACTACTTCTCCCTCAACTACCTGTTGGCTACTCTACCTTATTTCCTCTTTATCACCCCTTGACCACCAGCCTCTAGAGCACTGCTAACTCAAGTTTCTTACCATCTGAGCAACATCAATGAATACACAAACAGAACATTGCACTGCCCATCTGAGAACAAAGAAAAAGGATGTGCTAATCTGCTAATAAAATGAGTTCACCATCAACTAATAATTGATTCTTTTCTGACTGATATTGACCATTTTAAGACTGAAATGCCTAAAAGGTGTTCCCCGGTCATTAACTTTGGCATTTTCAAATATTAAATTACCTTTAGAGGGCAAATTCTGCTTTTAAGTGACATTATATGCTAAAAAAAAAAGTGCCTAAATGTTTAAAAAGTGACATTACTGCATTGAAATATTGCCAAATAATAATTTAAATAAATCATATTTTACACACATTGTTCTGTTTATTTGTTGCATCCCAGAAACTGTAAGCAAACAGTACACATACTAAATGCTGGAACCAAAAAGCATGACATACATAGCAGCTTGATGTTTTATTAAAGTTAAACCAGCTGGTGGCGTTTTGGTGACTGAAGTCTGCGATGATGCATTGCACTGGGGGCAAAGGAAGCTGTCGTGCGAATTAGATGGCAAGCAGCAGTTATCTGATTCTTGTTACCCTTCAGGCTAGAATTTTATCGGAGGACGGGGTGAAATGTTATACATGGCTGCCTTATAGATTTGAAATTTCAACACGTCTGAAAAGAATTTTCTTATAAAAGTTAGATTATATTCTGCTAAAGAAAAATGTAAATTAATTGAATCTATTTTGAATTAATTATTGTTACTAAGGGCCTCAGATATGGTTGCCAAAGATAAATCTAAATTTAGAATGATAGAAACTATCATCGAGCAATGTCCCTCAATACTAAGGAGGTAGCATCCCTGCAGCAAAAATAGCTGCCATGATAGTGAATGAGCTATGGTTTCTTCATCAAGTTGAGCCCCTTTAAGGGAGATACATGTGCAATCATCACATTGCTGTATTCATCTGGTATGTTTATGTAAAGCACTATAGGACTACAAAGCATAAGCAACTAATTTTGCTCCACTGGGCCGAATGGTGGGCAGGAGATGATGGTTACATGAAAGGCCTCACAGAGGAGACATCTCGGCTGAGTCTGGGGATATGGATTGAAGATGGTCAGGTGAGAGGCAGGGAAAGGAAACATGTGCCACATGGACTGAACAAGGGGTTGGAAAGGGTCTGCACGACATGTGTGAGTACTTTATAAAAACCTATGAACAGTCCCTGTTCACAGTGCCTTCTCGACAGCCTGTCACATCCTCAGCGCCTAGGAGGAGAGTGTCTATATACCTGCAGTCTGCTCACGGTGATTGGATCAAATATGAGACCTCGCCCAAACACTGGCGAAGTTACCGATTAGACGGTCCACAGAGAATGCCAACTGATAGATCAGAGGTACTTGAGCCGAGGAGCTGAGAGGAGGGCCGCTATGTGGAGCACTACAGCGCCTGCTGCAGGCCATGTGCGGGGCAGCATGCAGAGAAAGCTGGTGCAGAGATGAGCAAGAGCAGACGAGGCTCACAGCAAAAAGGCAATGATGAAAGAACCACGAATTTTGTTTCCTGCCTTCAGTTACAATAGTAGGGGGTGGCCACTACAGCCCTGGGGCCGAGCCAGTCTGGGGTCTATTTTTACAATATGACAGATCGTAAAGTCAACGACCTACGTGACCCACAGAGGTTTTATGAAAAAAGTTTGCCAACTCTTGCACCATAGCAACAACTACCACCAATCTGAGAAGCTTATAACAAGAAAGGTTCATTTTTCACGCATGTTGCCTGTCTCACTATGGAGCTTTGCACCAAGTCTCCTTTTTCTGGGAGGGAGGCTCCATACTGAGCACTGTCAAACACGTGGCAAAGGGAAAGAGCCCAGAAGTCTTGCACCAGCAGTTAAGTGCTCTGGTCCAGAAGGGACCCACCTCACAACCCCACAAACACATCACTGGAACTGGTCACACAGACCACCCACCCTAAGGGGAAAGAACAATCCCGCCACATGCTCCAAAGGCAGACAACATGGAATATTTGACCAACAACACTAAAAATTAAATAGATGCCTGGAGAGTGTTGTATCTACAGCTGCATTACTTTGAATAAGGTTCTGTTTCTCAGAATGGCAAAAAGCCCTAATAAAGCTTTAATAAAGGCAAACTTCCCGAGCGGGGCTGTAAAGTTAGGTCGGAGCATGCTGGAGGGGTCTCGTGTGCCAGGCTAAAGCATTTATAGTTTTTTCTCTGTTGAAGGGCAAGTTGTCTTGGGGTTTAGTTAATGGACAATGGGACCATGATGGGTTTTAACCAAGGAGTCCGTCACATGATTTGACCAGGATTTTAGAAATTTCAGTCCAGTTCCACATGGAAGTACAGATTGGAAGATTTATTGAATACATAAGGAGCCAACATGGAAGCTGGTTAGGAAGCTGGTGCAGCGGATAAGGTACAAGTACATGTGGATTTGAAATAAAACCATGTTCATGGGTACGAGCAAAACAGACTGAAATAAACGAGGCATAAGAAGTAGGATATTCAGGACTTGTTTCCAAGGAAAGTGGGAGGCAGTCGGGAGGGAGAAGCCTGCCGTTCACAGCTTGGACACCCGTCTTCAGACTCATTGAGATGGGAGGGGAGGAGAAAACAATTCACAAGCCCTGGGAGTCATGCGCAGTCCCCGGAGTCTGAGCACCTCGACCTAACTACCTGACTGCCGTCCTCTCTCCTGGAATTTTGCTTTCTGCATCAGTAATGAATAAACTTCACGTCTTCAGTTCTGCACAAATGGGGATCCCCCAGCAGTTTCTCCTGGTGCCTGGTTTCCTGAGCGCTAGGTTTCTACACTGCAAGCCACCATTTGGAAATGAACTGAAGCACACAGCAGAGTTAACCTCTGTTTACTTCTTCAATTCAAACGGACCACCAAGCCCTCAGTTACTTGCCGTGAAATTGAGAGTGAAAAATGGAAGACGTTTAGTTGGCTATCGCTTAACTCAGATGTTCTCTGTGGAATAAATTGCAGAGTTTAATGTGCAATAATAGCTAATTAAATAAGTTGAGGTATGTAAAGCAGATAGAAATACAACTGACTGTTTTTAAAACAGATTGAACACAGTTCTTTTGGGATATGCTAAAGATGCAGGTTTATGCAATGGAAATCAAAGGTACAAGTCATGGGACACAACAGATATCATCTGCCTATGCAAGGATGGTTAGAAATGCTTTAATGTACTATTACTGTGGCAATTTTCATAGTGCACCAAACTATGGACTACTAATGAGGGTTAAAACAATAAGCATATCATGTAATGTCGTTGAACATATGTACTATGATGTAATATCAATAAACTATGTTATATATATATTTGTGTTTACAGACTTTGTGGCCCCCCCGTTTGTAAGCTATAATTTGATGTCAATGACATGTCATTTCCTTTTAGTGTCTGTATGGATCATTTGCCCAGTGGCTCTGTATCACAGGAATTGGAACGCTGAAAACTGCAATTCCCAGACCCCTCTGCTTATGAGAGGCAATGTTGTAAGACTGGAGGCCGACAGAAAGGAGCAGACAGGAGATTTTTCCTCCCCTTTCTCCTCAGATAGCATCTTATCAGCAGCTGCTTCTCTTGCATGTTCCCAATTTCTGCTGGGTACACATTCCTTTTGTTCCTTAGCCCCACTCACCTGAGTAGCTACTTCTCTAGAATTTCAGCCTTCACTTGACAGCCCCAGTCACATGGTTCCCTGGGCCAGTATCTCCTCCAAGAGTCCTACCTCAGGCATCCCCGACTGCTGGATTCTGATAACACCATCACCTGGCCTAGTTCCTCCCATTCTGCCTGCAGTTGCACCTTCTTGCATCTGGTGAACTCCAGGTGCGCTCCCCTCTTTCTTTTACTGTGAGTCTTCCGGCACCTCTGCAGCTACATCCCTAGATAATTTTTTTCATCTTTATTATTGAGGTATAGTTGATAAATAAAAGTATGCCGTATTTCGATCACAATATATAGAACTAAAATTGTACTATATTTAATGTGCACAGCATGATGAGGAGAAAGGATTCTCACAACAAAGTTTATTAAACCAGATCTCCATAGTAACTCCTTCCGCTGAGCTCTGGCGAGTGTCTCTGAATAGCCCAGGAAGATGAGCTATAGCATGCGTGATGGCTTCCATGGGGAATCTAGACCTTTGAGGCTGAGTCAGCGGCACAGGCATGAAAAAGGACTCTGAATGGGTATTTCAGAAGCAAGATGAGACAAGGCCTGGGACAGGCTCCTCTCCCTCCTCCTGCCTCAGCCCCTCCCCCAACTTTTGATATTCTAGGGTGTAATTCTCAAGCAATAATGGAAAACCCATTCACAAACTATTATTTTCATCCTCACAATAAAACACACCCTAGGAGAAAACTTGGCTGCTTCTCTGAGAATAAAATAGAAAAAAGAGAGACATTAATAGATGAATAAATTATTGAGAGCTAAGTCAGTGTGCAAATTGCATCCTTTACAAGCATTCTTTTGATGACTTTTATAGAATTGAAAAATAAACTTATCTAACCTCAGTTAAGTTTCCTGGCTCTGAACATTTTGATACATTTTGTCAGACATGAGAAAACAACTCATTTTGTGGTAACCAAAAGGCTTAGACAACTTGGGCAATGTGAAGGCAGAACATGAATAGAAGTGATGGAGCCTGAAAGTTAACCCCATAGGCTCATGAGTCCAGCGAGGTCTGGGTTTAAATCCCAGCTCACCTACCAGCTGTGTGATTTTGAGTAAGTTATTTCAATGTCTGTGCCTTAGTTTTCCCAACTGTAAAATGGACATAATAGCACCTAACTCTTTGGGTAGTTTTGAAGATTAAATGAGCTAATTTTGTAAAGTATGATCAAAGTACTATGTCTGATTCTCAGCAAGATCTAAGAAAGAAAAGAGCCAAAAGCAATATGAAGACTTAGAGTCTGACTTTAAAACACCGGAATAATAAGAATCTCTGAGAGGGTATTTTACACATGTAGGATATTGGGCCACAACGTGAAATCTGATTCAAGAGGTCTAAAGGTGAATGTTAAAAATCTGATAGATTTTAATAGATTCATGCTCAGGAGATTTGAATGCCTACTGACCATATAGCTCATCGTGAGAAACACTCTCATTTTTACTTCATTCTCTACCTGTTTGCAAAATTTCCTTTGGTTCCACTATTTCAGTGATTTATCTGAATTCTAGAGCTGTTTCCTTAACCCATCATGTTAGGGGAACAGAAAGGGGATCAGGAAGGCTGAACACAACCAGTTGCTAAGATGCTTCATGGCCATGCAGCTTCAGATAAGTCACTTCATTACTTGACTTAGTTTCCTCATCTAAACACACAATAACATTTGTCTTATCTTACTCTTGGGGCTGCTGAAAGGAACACTGGATAACAAGGACAGAAAAGCATTGTTTGAACTAGAACTCACTATACAAATGTGAGTTGTTTTATTATATGGAGCCAGGTTGATTACAGTCTCAATTTACTAGGTATAAACAAAGATGGGTTTCATTGTTTCTTGCTCCTCGCCTTGCATTGTCAAAGCTTACCTTTCTCATTGTTGAGCTAGCTCTTTTACTATCTCCCGTTTCAATCCATGACTTTGCAGTCAGTTTTGGTTATTTAAGCAGTGGCGTTTAAGCGAACACTTAGTCTTTCCCACCTTCAATCTCATATCCTATTCGGCTCAAAGTGTTCCCCTCCCATCCCCCAGCACATGGTAGAGTCTGGAGGGGAGGGGTATGTATTCCTCCACTTGCTTCCTATTCCAAACCCTCTGCTTCAGAACAAGGAGGGAGAAAGTGAATGTTTCCTTATGTCCTCATATCATGGCAACACGTTGCATGGCTGCTTTCGTTGTGGGTGGTAACGACGTTGACTGGATTGGTCTTTCTTTGTGGTAAGAGAACAATAGCTCATGGTCTGAAGAGTCACTGTATGCTTGTGCAGGCCCCAAAAGGCCAACCAGGAGAAGGACTCAATCCCACCAGCTTCCCGGGTATTGATTATTCCTCACAGGCTTGGCCAACATTTTCTTATTGGTGCCATCAAGGCACATCCCTTCGCCACAGGCTCATTTGCCCATACCTAAGTGATCTCCGACACACCTGGGCCCCCATTCTCACCTTCCCCCCACCCTTATGTGGGCACAGATGGGCCTCATCCTAGGGACACAGCCCCGCTCACGGCAGTGACGCCTCAATCCCCGGGAGCAGCAGCAGCAGCGAGTCTGGCTGCCTGGGGGAGAAAACCAGCGGCGACTCTGACGCTTCTCTTCCTTCTTGAAAAATTCATAAGCTTCCAAGAATGATTTTATTACTACCACCCTCCCCCTGATGCTCAGGCTTTGTGGAGGGGGAAACCAAATGAGTTCTACCTACTTTTATTCCCCCAAAAGAAGAGAAGCGACAGTCAAGTGTGGTTCTATCAAACCAGCCTTTTCTCGGCAAATTCTGTAACGGATGACTGCCATCTGGCTGACCGTGAGGGTACAGAGCGTGCTTCGACCTCAAGGGTCAAACCAAGTCCTCAAAAAGACCCACTCAAGACCCCCTGGTACATGCTCAATGACAATTATCAATAGCAGCCAAAATGTTAGGCGAACATAACCATTGCATTATGGGAACAAGGCCATTAATTTCATAATAACTACGTATGGGGCCAGATCGTTACTTGAAATATTAGAGGGACCACTCTGTAAAGTACATGATTGTCTAAATACTATGCTGTACATCTGAAACTAATACAGAATAATATTAAATGTAAACTGTGCCCTGGCCGGTTTGGCTCAGCGGTTAGAGCATCAGCCCACAGACCAAAGAGTCGCGGGTTCGATTCCAGTCAAGGGCATGTACCTCGGTTGCAATCCATCCCCAGACCTGGTCAGGGTCATAGGAGAGGCAACCAACTGATGTGTCTCTCTCACATCAATTTTTCTCTCTCCCTCTTTCTCTCTCTTTCTTTCTCTCCCTCCCTCTCACTGTCTCTGAAGATAAATAGAAAAATATCCTCAGGTGAGGATTTAAAAAAAAAAAAGTAAACTGTAATTTTAAAAATAGTTAGTAGAATAATAGCCAGAATATTTTAGGATTCTCCAGTCATTAGGGCTATTTGCTGATATGTCTGGTCTCTCCCATTGTGTACATGGTAGGACTTTAATTCTTTGCCCCTTTCAAGTTTGATATGGTCATGTGGCTTGATATGGCTCATGAAACTGTGTCAGTTCTGGGAAGAAAACTTTAAAACCCAGTGGCCCCTCCCACATTCCTGCTTCCCTTGCCATAGCAACCAGCAACATGTCCAGTGGTTCAGTCTCCATCAGTCCGCACCACTAAATGAGGATAACCCATCATGAGGACATGAAGTGTGACATATAGGTTTTGAGCCTCTCAGACTTTTGGATTGGCACTGCAGCATAATCTAGCCCAGGATAAGTAACCCAAAGGAGTGGGTGGAAATCAAAATACCTAAATAGAAATTCCCAAAGATAACCCAGTTAGTTTGGTATGATGAGTGCGCAATGAACAAGCTGGGTGTCACGGATCAGCCTCATCTTAGAAGATCTGAGAATAACTGAGAACAGGGAACACATCACATTTGGCTGCAGAGAATAAGGAACAATCTCAATAACTACTTTTATTAGCAGTGGTCAAACTTCTCACTTATTTGTAAGACTGTACCATATGGTCTCATGCTATGGATACTCCAGTGATAAGTAGTGAGTGCTGGTGGTGGAGGAATACAATGTTTAGGAACTTAGTTTAAGTTTAAGTGAATATGAATAATGGAAACTACTTTCTTCATTGAAGATTCAGTGTTTTGTTTGCTTTAACTGGCAACATTTGGCAAAATTATCAAAAGGACATTTCCAAATTTTAATAATTTGGAAATATCCTCCTGAAAAGTAATAAGGCATAAGAGAATGAAAATACAATCCATAGATGAAGAAAATATTTGCAAAACGCACATCTGATAAAAGACTTTGTCTACCCTAGACAAAGAACCCATGAAAATCAACAATAAGAAAACAACTAACCCAATTTTTAAAGTAGGCAAAAAATCTGAATAAGACACCTCACCAAGAAGATATATGGATGAAAAATAAGCCTGTGAAAAGATGCTCAACATTATACATCATTAAAGAATTTCAAAGTAAAACAACATTGAGACACCTCCATACACCTATGAGAATGGGTACAGTAAAAAAAAAAAAAAAAAAACATGACATAAAACCTGACAATACCAAATGCTGGAAAGTTTGTGGAGCAATAGAAAGTTTCATCTGTTGCTGGTAGAAATGCAAAATAGTGCAGCTACCCTGGAAAACATTTGGCAGTTTCTTAGAAAGCTACACATAGTCCTACCATATGATCCAACAATCGCATTCCAAGGTATTACTTAGTGTGCTTGGGGAGAAAATGGTCAAAAGCCAGCAGTTGTGATTGAGCAAAAATGAAAGAATTTTGTATGTTATGAGAAAAATATTTTGGAATCAGGCAATTTAGCTTTGCCATTTGCAGACCGTGGGTCCTTGGACAGGTTAATTGATCATTGTGTGGCTTATATTTTCCTACCTCTAAATTGGAAATAATAATATAACATTCAGAGAGTTTTAATAAAAATTATATAAAGAATATATGTGATATAGGACAGTAACCAGAAACTACATGAGAGATTCAGAAGTTAGTTAAATTTAGGGCCTGAGGTGGGAGCTCCCTCCACCAAGGCATTGTGACTGGTTCAAAAAATGGCAAGATGATGTCATAAAGACGGGGTTTAGAGAGAGAGAAGGAAGAAAAATGAAGAAAAAGATACATACCTAATGTGAGAATATAAAGGGGTCCAGAACATTGCAGATTTTCCTAGTCAACTAATGCCATTGCTACCATAAGCAACACACGGCCCTAGCTTCCAGTAAAACCCTGTAGGTTTGGAAAAATAATAGAAAAAAAATAGAATCTTAAAACATAATTTCAAATTGTATATGAGTCATATTGAAACTACTTATTTTTATAGCAGATGGGGGAGAAACCCATCTAATTAAGCCTTAAGCAAAAAGGAAAAATCTCTGAATATTTCCCCAAATAGAACATTAAGTTTTAGGGGAAAGTTGATATTTTGCCTCAGTGTCCACCTTTATTTTCACTTCATCTCTGAAGAAAAGTTAAAATCAGAATTTGGAAGTACTTTTAAGAAAGAATTTCACTTGCTTCTTTTCTAACTTCCTGACGTGACTCTGCCGTACAGAAGCTGAGGAGCTAGACGATGCCCCAGTTTCCACAGTGAGGGCTGAAAAGTTCTAATTGTCATAAATGAAGAGTTTTGTGGCCTGGATTTGCTGGAGAACCTCTATTTTAAGCGACTCCCCTTATTATTCTGTTTCAGGAACTGTATTTTTCAAAGTCCTGATTTTTGCTTGGATGCCAAACCACAGGAAGTCATATGATGCGGGACTGCATCAGGTCCAGTATTTAAAATGCCAGGGGAAACTTAGAAACACATGACCTCCTTTCACTGGGGATAAAACAGGCCTCTAGCCAGTACTTGATAAGCCAAGGTTGCCTTCGGATCCATGTGACTTCGGAGATCACACTTCTACCCACACCTCTCATTTCTGGGTTCTTGAACCCTAATGCGCAAGTGGTTTAGTTCTTGGGCTAAATCCCATTCAAAAGGACAATTCGGTGGGCAAAATTAATTTGAAAAGAATCACATTTTTTTCTCAAATCTATTACGAATATTAAAGAACAGAAAATGTGTAGTTCAAACCCATGAAATCCTCAATCCTCTACTACCCTCATAGCAAAGCTGTTCTGTAACGACCCTCAAACCACACTCCCAGCTCTTTCTTCATCCAGGCCGAGAGCCTTCTTCTCACTCTGGTTAAGTCACTCACCCACGACTGCCTGACTCCTTTACCTCCCTCCCTTTTTTTTCCATTTCTCTTTCCACTCCAACCCCACCCTGCTAACTCCATTCTTCCAACTCTGCACCCGCAAAGCCCAAAGTCTATGAGTAAGAGCTTCCTCACGGGAGAACTATCTTCTTTATTTTAAGCAAATGTGGAGAGAAGAGAATCACCAAAACTGTCTCAAATTGTAAATGCTAGTATTTTATCTTTCTTCACACTTGTAAGATACCCCACATCAGGCCCTAAATTTCACTCATTTAGGACTCTGATGCACAGTTTCTGGTTACTGTCCGCGACCACATTCCAGGGACAACTCTACTTTCTAACATTATATATCCAGGCCCTGTGGTAAGGCTTGTACCCTCAGAAATTTAGGAAACCTGTGTTTCCAACAATTATCCCTAGAACACTCATTAAATTTGTATCAGTCTTTATGGCAGGTTACATTTTTCAAAAATGGCTGCAGTAATGTATATCCCAGCATGCTCCTCTCATGGTGTGACTTTGACACTTCTCCATCAGGAGCTGGGGTTGATGTTCTCTCCCCCAGACCCTGAACAGACCGTTGGAATGGCCTTAGCCAACAGAACACAGTGCAAGCGGCAGTGACTGCCAAGGCTGGAACAGAAAACACATCGAGACTCCCACCTTTCTCTTGGGTCCCTCTGACTGGGGAAGCCAGCAGCCACGCAGTGTGAACACGCAAACACCCTGTGGAGAGGAGATGGAGCCCTCGGCCAACAGCCAGCACCAAATTACCAGGCTTGTGAGTCATTTAGGAAGTGGACTCCTCAGCTCCTATTCAGTGTTCAGATGACTATAGCCCCAGCCACTGCATGAGAGACTCCAGTGATCAACAGCCACTGAGAAAAATAATATACCAACACTGTTGTTTAAGCAAATACATCTTGGCCTGATTTTAGACAGCAATAAATGAATAAAGCAACCATTCATGCCTAATCTTAAATTTGTCCCAGCAAAAAGTCAATCCAGGCTAATTTTGGGGAAAGGTACAACCAGAATCAGGGAGGATAATTGAAATAGTTATCCTGAAATAATTGAAATACTTCTCATCAGATCCTTGGATGAACTCTGTATCATTCAGGGATCATACTATCTACACTCTGTGACTTCCCTCCTGTGGTGGAAGGAAAATCCATCCACCAGGCAAACGGGCTTCTGCAAGACTGCTGTTAAAGAATTCTGAAAGTCCAGCAATAACCTGATTGGTGTTGCTTTGGGGGACATAGGCAACCATCAAGAGAAGTAAGTATCACCGAGAAACAGACACGGCATGCTACCGAGAAGGTTCAGACAGGTTATGCGGAAATGTACCATTTTCCAAATAATCCATTTTCTGGAAGGAAGGACAGAAGAAGGTACCCTGTACTTGTGGAAACACAGTTTTTGCTTTCCCTGTCTTCACCCCTTCTCCTCGGAACCCACTTGTCCTTTCTTTGTCTCAGGTTCCCACTCTGCACGGCCGAGTGTCTCATGAAACACAAGAAAACAACCCTGCCACAAACCATTCGAAGGAAAAAAGTGGGTCTGGAAACTAGATGATTCCCCTCTTTGAGCTGAAGCAGCAACAGCAGTTTAGGGGAGGCTCATTTTGAAATCTGTTTCTGAATCAGTTTGTCCCCTTTTATCTGTAAGGAAGAAGGATCACTCAGATTTCTTCAAGCCATGAGGGTTGTTATAAGAATAAATATGGTAGTAAGCAAGACAGCTTAATAGATGTCACTTGGATTCTTGACACAAAAATACAAGAAACAACATATACCTTAATTTTTCTAAATTGAACCTTCCCCCATTTCCTATCACCACACTGGTGGAAAATTTTAATCTTTTTGGTGAAATGGATGAAGAGAACTCTGAAATCTATGGAAATCCAGTCAGCTTGGAAATGAGCCTCTGATACTCATAGTCCATTGTAGGTAGCAGCTAGGATGTTCATTGACTAAATTCCTATCATTCATTCACAGCTGCTCATGCAGGCACTACCTGCAGGGTTTTAGCTCCAAGGCCACAGCATGGAGTGCTCACTCTCCAGACATGCACACTCCACTGTTAGCTCAGGTCTGCCTGTCCTAGGTGCCATGTGAGAGGGTACCCTTTCCCCTATCAGCCCAAGGAAGAACTGCCCAGAGCTTGCTCATCGACCCTGCCCTGTACCACTGGAAGCCTGTCCTTTCGACAGTGGCATTCCAAGGGTAGCTGGTGAATGTACTCAGCCCCAGAACAGGTAATAAGAGGGTCCATTTTCTATTTTAAAAATATGTAAAGACTATAAGAAAATCCACAAGTTTGCTTTTTCAATCACCACCCTGCAGGGAATTTAAAAATAGTCATCTCAAGGATGCCCACTTTCTTCACTCTTATTTAGCATAGTACTGGAAGTCTTAGCCACAGCAATCAGACAGGAAGAAAAAATAAAAGAGATCCAAATTGGAAAGGAGGAAGTGAAACTGTCATTATTTGCAGATGACATGATACTATACATAGGAAACCCCAAGGACTCCATCAAAAATTTATTAGACTTAATAAACGAATTGGGCAAAATAGCAGGATACTAAATTAACATCAATAAATCAATGGAATTCTTATACACCAATGATGAACTCACAGAAAGAGAAACAAACAAAAAAAATTCCATTTACCATTACAGCAAAAAATTAAGATACCTACGAATAAACTTAACCAAAAAAAGAAAGGACCATTTCGCAGAAAACTACAGGTCATTGAAAACAGAAATAGAGGAAGATATAAAAAAGTGAAAGCACATACCTTGTTCATAGATTGGAAGAATTAACATCATTAAAATGTCCATACTACCCAAAGCAATCTCTAGATTCAACGCAATTCCCATCAAAATACCAACGACATACTTCACAGAACTAGAACAAATACTTCAAAAGTTTATATGGAACCAAAAAAAACCCTCAAATAACCACAGCAATCTTGAAAAAGAAGAACAAAGGTGGAGGGATCACATTATCAGATTTCAGGTTATACTATAAAGCCACTATAATCAAAACAGCCTGGTACTGGCACAAGAACAGGCAGATAGATCAATAGAATAGCATAGAGAACCCAGAAATGGTCCCAAGACATTATGCTCAATTAATATTTGACAAAGGTGGCAAGAGCATACAGTGAAGTAAAGACATCCTCTTTAATTAATAGTGTTGGGAAAATTGGACAGCTACATGCAAAAAAATGAAACTAGACTATCAACTTACACCATACACAAGAGTACACTCAAAATGAAGAAAGACTTAAATGTGACTCATGAGTCCATAAAAATCCTAGAAGAAAGTGTATGTAACAAAATTTCAGACATCATACGCAGCAGAATTTTCACTGATAAATCACCTAAGGCAACAGAACAAAGGAGAAAATGAACACATGAAAGTACATCAAACTCAAAAGCTTCTGCACAGCAAAAGATATAGTCATCAAAATGGAAGGGCAACCCACTCTATGGGAGAGCATAGAGTGCTCATACAACTCAACAAAAGGAGGACATAGAACCCAACTAAAAAATGCGCAGAGGAACTAAATAGACACCTCTCCAAACAGGACATACAAATGGCTAAGAGACATATGAAGAAATGTTCAACATCACTAATCATCAGAGAGATGCAAATTAAAACAACAATGAGGTCTCACCTCACACCTGTCAGAATGGCTGCCATAAACATATCATCAAACAACTAGTGTCGGCGAGGTTGTGGAGAAAAGGGGGCTCTAGTACACTGCTGGTGGGAATGCAGACTGACGCAGCCACTATGGAAAACAATATGGTGTTATCACAAAAAATTAAAAATTAATCTGCCATTTGATCCAGTGATCCCACTTCTGGGAATATACCCTAAGAAGCCTGAAACACCAATCAGAAACAATATATGTACCCCCATGTTCATAGCAGCACTATTTACAATTGCTAAGATCTGGAAACAGCCCAAATGTCCATCAGTAGACGAATGGTAACAAAGCAGTGGTACATATACACAATGGAGTACTATGCAGCTGTAAGAAAGAAAGATGTCTTATCCTCTGAGACTACATGGAGGGACCTGGAAAGTATTATTCTAAGTAAAACAAGCCAAACAGAGAAAGACAAGCATCATGTGATCTCACTTATTTGTGGAATATAATGAACATAACAGTTTGAGGAATGGGGTAGTCCCAGAGACGTGGAAGTTGGGTACAGACTGACAACCCTCAGAAGAGGGGGTGGGAGGAAGATAAACCACAGAACTTATATGCATGTGTGCATGAACAATGGACATGGACAACAAATTGGGGACAGAGCGGGGAGGGATTGAGAGGGGGGAATCTGTGGGGGGGAAAGGAGAAACATTTGTAACAAAAATTATTTAATTAATAAAAAATTAAAAATTAAGAAAAGTCATCTATTTCTGGATGTTAATCTAGTATCCTACTACTTTGACAAATTCATTTATTAAATTTAGCAGCTCATTTGTGGTGTATTTAGAGTTTTCTATGTGCAATATCATGTCATCTGTGAATAATGAGTTTTACTTTTTCCTTTCCAATTTGGATGCATTTTATTTCTTCTTGTCTGATTATTGTGGCTAGGACTTCCAGTACTATGTTGAGTAACAGTGGTGAAAACAGACATCTCTGTCTTCCTGTTCATAAGGAAAATGCTTTCAGTTTTTGCCCATTGAGTGTGATGTTGGCTGTATGGTTTTTATATATGGCCTTTATTATGTTGAGGTATGATTCCTTTATTCTCACCTTGCTGAGAGTTTTTATTAATACAGGTAATGGATTTTGTTAAAAGCTTATTCTATGTCTATTGATATGATTGTGTGATTTTTATCCTTCATTTTGTTCATGGGATGTATTACATTTATTGATTTGCAAATAGTGTACTAGCTTTGCATACCCAGATTAAATCCCACTTGTTCATAATGTATGATCTTTTTAATGTATTACTGGATCCAATTTAGTAATACTTTGTTGAGGATTTTAGCATCTATGTTCATCAGGGATATTGGCTGGTAATTTTCTTTGTATAAACTCTGTGGTTTTGGAATTATAATAATGCTGGCCTTGTAAAAGGAGTTTAAAGGTCTTTCTTTTAAAATTTGGAATAGTTTGAGAAGGATAGGTGTCAGTTTTTTTTTTTTTTTTTTTTTAATGTTTGGTGAAACTTGCCAGTGAAGCCATCAGGGCCAGGACTTTTGTTTGTTGGGAGTTTTTCTTTTTATTACTGCTTCAATTTTATTCATTGTTATGGATCTATTCAGGTTTTCTGATTCTTTCTGACTGAGTTTTGGAAGATTGTATGTTTCTAGGAATTTGTCTATTTCACCCAGGTTGTCCAATTTGTTGGCATATATTTGTCATAGTATTTTCTTGCAATCTTTTGTATTTCTGTGATGTCAGTTGTTATTTTTCCTCTTCCATTTCTGATTTTATTTACTTGGGTCCTCTCTCTTTTTTTCTTGACAAATCTGGCTAAAGGTTGGTCAATCCTGTTTATACTTTCAAAGAACCATCTCTTGGTTTCATCGATCTTTTGTATTGTGTTTTTAGTCTCTATGTCATGTATTTCCAATCTGATGTTTATAATTTTCTTCCTTCTACTTACCCTGGGCTTTGCTTGTTGATCTCGTTCTAGTTATTTTAGTTGTAAATTTACATAGTATAACTGAAATTTTTCTTGTTTCTTGAGTTAGGCCTGTAATGCTATGAGCTTTCCTCTCAAGACTGCTTTCACTGTGTCTCATCTATTTTGGGTTGTTCTATGTTCATTTCCACTTGTTTTCAGGAAGTTTTTAATTTCTTCCTTGATGTCATTGTTAATTAATTCATTGTTTAATATTATGCTATTTAGCCTACGTGTGTTTGAATGTGTTTGAGTGTTTTTATTGTAGTCTACTTCCAGTTTCATGGCATTGTGATCTAAGAAAATGCAAGATGCTTTATATGGTTTCAACCTTCTTAACCTTGTAAAGATTTATTTTGTGTCCTAACATATAGTCTATCTTTGAGAATGTTCCAAGTGCACTTGAGAAGAATGTACATTCTGCTGCTTTAGGGTGAAATATTCTGTAAATATCAATTAAATCTATCTCATCCAGTGTGTCATTTTAGGTCACTATTTCCTTGTTGATTTTTTTGTTTGGAAGATCTATCCAGTCATGTCAGTGGTGTGTTGAAGCCGCCTACTATGACTGTATTGTTGTCAATCTCTCAAAGGCCTCCAAGAGATTTTTTTATATATTTAGGTGCTTTTATATTGGGTGCATATACCTTTAACAGAATTATATCCTCTCATTGGATTGATCCTTTTAGTATTATGTAGTAACTTTGTCTCTTGTTATGGCCTTTGCTTTAAAGTCTATTTAGTCAGATATAAGTAGTGTTACTACCACTTTTTATTTTTCATTTCCTTTTGTGTGGACAAACTTTTTTCATCCCTTCACTTTCATCCCATGTGAGTGTTTTGTTCTGAGTTGGGTTTCTTGTATGTAGCATATATATATATAGACCATGTTTTTTATCCATTCAGGTACCCTATGTCTTTTGATTGGGGCATTTAACCCACTTACGTTTAAGGTTATTATTGATAGGTACTTATTTTTGCCATTTTTATTCTTTATGCCTATATTCCTCTCTCTCTCTTTCTCTCTCTCTCTCTGTTAAATCTTTTTTTAATATATATATATGCACACATTTTAATCTCTACATTCAAAGATAACATATTATTCTTGTGCAAAAAGTTACAAAACTCTTTTGTTTTACTGTTTTATAATTTTCAGTGTCATTTGGATCTAGGTCCCCCCCTTTTTTTTGCTTTATTATTTTATTTATTTATTTTTATTGTTGAAAGTATTACAGATGTCCCCCCTTTTCCCCCCTTAACCCCCTCTTCCCCACCCCCACTCCCCCTCCTGCTTTCCCAAACTTCATGTCTGTGTCCATTGGTTGTGCATATATGCATATCAGTTCTTCGGTTTATCTCTTCCCATCTCTCCCTCCCCCCATCTTTTTATAGCAGTCCCTTTAACATTTCTTACAATGTTGATTTGGTGGTAATAAAATCGTTTAGCCTAATTTTGTCTGGGAAGCTCTTTGTTTCATCTTCATATTTTAATCTTAGCCTTGCTGGATAGAGTAGTCTTGGTTTCAGATCCTTGCTTTACATTTCTTTGAATACTTAGTGCCATCTTCTTCTGGACTGTAGTGTTGATTTGTCAGCCAGTTGCTGACAAATCAATTGGCAGCTCCTGTAAGGAGCTCCCTTGTAGGTAACTGATTCTATCTCTCTTGCTGCCCTTAAGGTTCTCTCTTTGCCTTTAATGTTTGTCATTTTAATTATGATGTGTTTTGTGGGTCTCTTTGAGTTCTTCTTGATTGGGACTCTCTGTGCTTTCTGAACTTGTGTGACTTTTCCTTCACCAGGTTAGGGAAGTTTTGTGGTATTATTTCCTCAAAAAGGTTCTCTATCTCTTGCTCATTTTTTTCTCCCCCTCGTACCCCTCTGATGTGGATATTATTCTGTTTCATGTTGTTCCAAAGTTCTTAATCTATTCTCATGCTTTTTAAGTATTTTTTTTTCTTTTTGCTGTTATGATTGAGTGTTTTTTTCTACCTTGTCTTCTAATTTACTGATTAAATTTTCTACTTTTTATTCTTTCCAGTGTATTCTTTTTCTTTTTTTCTTTTTTTTTAATCCTCATCCGAGGACATTTTTTGCATTCATCTTCAGATAGAATAGGAGGGAGAGAGGGAAGAAGAGAGAGAGAATCATCAATGTGAGAGTCACATCGACTGACTGCCACCCACATGACCCCAATCAGGGCTGGGACAAACTGCAACTGAGGTAAATGCCCCTAGTGGGAACTAAAGCCGGGTTTCTCTGGACTGCAGGCCGATGCTCTAACCGCTGAGCAACCGGCCAGGGCTCCAGAGTATTCTATTTCAGCTTTGTTATTCTTCATTTCTGACTGGTGTTTTTATTATTATTATTATTTCTATGTCATTTTTTATGTTGTTGAGCAATCCAAAAATCATTAGTTTATACTCTTTCTGATAAATTACTTGCCTCTATTTCATTTAGCTTTTTTTCTGGAGATTCCTTCTGTTCTTTCATTTGGGGTCTATTTCTTTGTTTCCTCATTTTTTTTGTTTTGTTGTGTTTGTTTCTGTGTGTTGGATAAGACTGTTATGCCTCTCAGTCTTGGTGGGGTGGACTTCTTGTAGGACCCAGTGGTATAGTCTCTTTCATCATCTGAGTCAGGTCTTTAGGAATGTCCCTTTTGTGGGATATGTGTGCCTTCCTGTTATATTTGGGTCTTCTTTGCTGTTATCACATCATGGGTGGGCTCAGCCCTCAGCTTTGCTCACCATGAGGCTCGATCCTGACCACATCATGCCAACAGATGCTTACAGAATAAAAGAAGACAAAAAGAAAACCAATACGAAAACAACCAAAATAGTAACAACAATCACCAAAACAACAATTATCCCCCCAAAAAAAACTAAAAAAGAGAAAAAAGAATACTAAAAGACTCAAAACCTAAAGAATTAGGGAAGAAAAAATAAATTATGAAAAAAAAATATGAAAGAAAAGAAGGAAGAGAAAAGAAATAGAATAAAAATAAAAAATAAAAGAAAAATAAATGAAATAATAATTTTAAAAAGTAATAATGAATAAAATAAAATATAGACTAAGAACAGAAAATAGAAAAGAAAAGATAAAAGTGAAAGAAAAAATAGAATTAAAAGAAAGAAAGAAATAAGAGATATGAAAGAAAATACCTTTGAAACTGCCATTTGTGGAGCTCACTGGACTTTGCTCAAATGTTGGATCCAGCCCTTGGGTGTGTCTGTCCTGAGCCTTGTGGGAGGCTCTCTGTTGCAAGCCAATGTGAGTAGCTGTCGTTGCCTGGCTCTGGGCAACCTGACTGAAGCAGGGTGGGGCAGAACACCAAGTATTCTGGTGGGCGGGGCCTCCATAACCCAGAGGCTGTCTGTCTGCTGGGATCTCACACCTTGAATTCCCTGTTCTGAGCTGCTCTCCCTCCCTCTGGAACTGGGCTCTGTGGGGGTATTGGATCCTTGCCAGGATTGTTTAAACAGACTTGCTTTGGGGGTGGTGCCCATAGCTTGTAGGAGAGGGGACGGACACTTCCTCTTGTCTCAGCTCCTCAGCTCTGCCTTGCTCACTGCCACCACGCCAAGCAAGAGGAGATGAAATTTTAAAAATCAGCCCCGCTCGGCACTCTAATCTTTCGGTGTGGCTGGCCCCCACTGGATGAGGCCTCCATCCAGGTTCTGACCAAATGTCCGAGTCCCCTGTGCCACCAGACCCAGCCACACAGGCCCAGATTTCCAGCCCAGAGCCATTGCCCCTTGCCTTGTGTCACAGCAGGGTGGGGTAGAGCCAGTCTGCAGGTGGGGGGAGGGGCACCTCCTCTATGTTTGAGGTGGGCAGGGCCAATCAATCCTCATTCTTGGGCTACACTGTTCAGCTTCCATTATGCTCTCCACCAAAAGTTCTTCCAGAAAATAAAGGGCCCCTTAGATTCACTGCTGGGTGGACCAGTCAGAGCCCTCTGCTGCCCCAAGTTCCTCCACATGGCCCCTCCTGCAGAGGTAGATCAGGGCGAACTTCCCAGGCTGGTGTTGTAACAAAGAAATCACTCTTGGCTAGAAACAGTGTGGTCTGAGTCTCCCAGGTGGACCGAATCATCACTGATTCCTACCACCTGATGCTACACAGGTTCCCCTTCCGTTCTCTGTTGCTCTGGATTGGGGATCCCTGAATGGAGCTGACACCCCAGGCTCCCCTGGGCCGAGGCTGTGCTGCACACCTCCCTCTGGCTTCCCAGCACACGGCTGCACAGGTTGGCTCACCTTCTCCATATCTCTCCCTGTCCGCTATCCACACTCCCCGCTCACAATATTCCAGATCAGCTCCACTTCAACTGGGTTTTCAAGCCAAATACTCTGCAGTTCAGCTGCAAGTCTGGTCGGTGCTGGGAGCACACAGACGGTACTTCCCACCTCTATAGCTATCTTGGAATCTCACTACTGTTCTAGTCCTTGAGTTGGATACTGCATTCTCAGTATTCATTTAGTTACTGTATTTCATGTCTCACTGTGTTATATATTCTTTTCTCCTTATTAAATAATCCCTCTCACTGCCCTCAGGTTCTACTTGAAATTTTAGATCTTAGCTTCTCAATTCCTCAGCTTTTCCATCTTGAAATGGGGAATACGGGCCTAGCTTATACCTCGCTCATTAGGAGAGTATAAAATTAAGTTAATATTATGAGATCTCAGTGCAAAGGTTTCTATCCATTCTAATCTCCTTGGCTTCTCCAAAAACAGGAAGGCTTAGGACAGGCGATAAAGGGCACAAGAAACTGAGAGAGGCTGTGTTCTTGCTTTAGGTGGTTGTGTGGTTGGTCAGGGTTTTGTGATCTCACAGAACAGACCTTTCCATCCTCTGATTCCATTTTCTGGAGTGGGAGACCCTGACCTTTGTCAATGTGAAAATTCATTAAATAAGTTTCTCATATTGACATGACAGAGAAAAGGGAAGAAAGAAAACAGGGAGAAGAGGGGCAGGAGGTTTGGGGCTGGGATGAGGAAAAGAGCTTTGAGACCAGGCAGCTTTGATGAGCTACAGGGGTTTGTGAAGCACTTTCTAATTCTGCTCCCCAGCCCAGAACTAATGATTCCTTTGAGCAACAAATGGGCCCTACGTAGCAATGATCTGAACTCATTAACTTGTGTCCAGAGATCTGTTTCTACACTCCCAGGAATATACTCCAGGGGTCCCAAGAAAGAAGTGATTTTTTTTTTTTTTAATATAATACACAAAAACAGGAAACAAGCCCAGTGCATATTTTCCAGCTAATTCTAGCACAGAGATGTAATGAGCAAGAATAGTTATTAAGCTAGATCAGTTGGGGTAATCTTCATTCATCTGAAACAGCCTAAGAAATGTATATGATAAAACAAAAGGCATTGCAGATTGGGGAAAATAAACAAGCAGCCAGTGAGGCTGACTGGAGCTTTTCAAAGAAACCATAAACTCTACCCAAATGCACAGGAGCAAAATTAAAGATCAAAAGGAAATGATCATATTCAAGCAGTGGTGCCGTACACAGACTCGCCTATCCTGGACTTCGAGAGGAAGCCGTCGGTGGCAGTAATTAAGAGAGCTTGCACTTGTTTTTTTAATAAATATTTCATGATATGTCATCTGCTTCCAAGAGAAGCCATAACACGCCACAGCCCCTGCATACTTAGCAGTTGTTGAATGACAAAAACTGGCCTAATTATGCTAAGATCACACCAATTTGGAGCCTTAGACAGCGGAAGCTGACAGGCCATGTCAAGGGCTATGAATTTGGGTGAGACACGGAACTCTGGGACTTAGCTGTGTCAGCTTGTTATGTGCTAGGGAGCCAGGCAGGGCTTACTCACTGGGCATCATTGTCGAGGGTTCTAAAAAATGCTTTTTGGCAAGAACAGCACTTGAGGGGCTTTAAGAAATGAAAGGATCTAGCCTGGAGGACCTGAATCCCTGCTTCCCCATCTCAGAGAGACCTTCAGTCTCAGATACTGCAAATGCTACTACACTCAACCTTTTCGAGTGTAGGCAATTTCTTAATCTCTGTGAGTTTCTGTTTCCTTATTAATCAATTCCAAAATGATGAATTGAGCACCTGCTAAGTGTCAAAACAGACATTTTTCCCTGGTGCAGTTCTCATTCTAGAGGGACAGACTATAAATAAAAGAAATAAGTAATATTTTGGGAATGATGCATGCTGAGGAGAAGGATCAATCAGGGAAAGGGATTGGAAGCATTTCAGGGCTGGTGGTCTAGAAAGAAGAGCCAGGAGAAGGTTTGAGATACGCCTGAGGAAGTGAGATGGGGCCATGTGGGTTTTTGAGAGCAGAGAATTCCAGACAGAGGGAGCAGCAAGCACAAAGGCTCTGAGATGGAAATGTGAGGGTGCTGGAGAATCAGCCAGGCTGCAAGAAGGCTAGAGACGGGTCGTGGAGGACCAGGTTGCTAGGAGATGAAGTCAGAGGGCTATGTGGAGGCAACAGATCATGTCAGCCCTCAGAGGTCTCAGAGGACTTGAATTTTCCTCTGATGAGTGTGTAGAACAGAGGATACACATGATCTAATTTATCTTTCCAACAGCATTTCTCTGGCTGCTGTGTTGAAAATAGACCATTGTGGGATGAGCTTAGCAGTGGGGAGACCAGTCGGAAGGCTCCCACAATAGTCCAGGTGGGAGATGATAGTGGCTTGGACTAGGGGGCAGCAGTAGATGCCCAGGAGAGGAGGGTGGAAAGGATTTTTTTATGGATTGGATGTGGGAGGATAAATTAAGAGAAGCTTCAAGAATGACTCCAAGTTTTCCAGTCTCAGTAACTGAAAGAAGAGAGTTAACACTAACCAAGAAGGTATAACTGGAAAAGGAGCACTCCAGGGGGACTGTCATGCACTTGGCTTAGGTCATTTTCAGATGCCTACTAGATATTAAGAGACAGTTGAGTGTGTGGGTCTGACGTTCCTTCGAGTCGTCCAGGCTTGATAGGTTAAGTTGGAAGTCTTGGCATCTCGGTGATGTTTGAAGCCTTGAGGCCAGATGACACACCCAGGGAGTAAGTCTGAATGGAAAAGAGTAGAGGATAATCAAGGACTGCATCTCAGGGCATTCGGACGTTTCTACAGAACGGAAGGCATCATAATGTTGTACCTCGTTGCGCTGCGAGGCTTCAAGGTTCATACGTACACAGCCCCAGGCACACATGTCCTAACGGATACTGCTCATACTAAGTGCATTTAAATAAAACCAAACCATTCTCCTCAAGGCTATAATAGTCCTCACATCTAGAAGAAAAAACATGGCTCAGGAGAGCTAAGAGCTTCCTGCCCAATCTTATACAGCTAAGTTTGGAGAACCTTATCATTTGAAAAGGAGATTTAAACTTGATTTTTCTAACACCAAATCAAGTATTTTATCCTCATTTGCCACATGCTTTCTTGTTAATAGGCGAGTCACATGTCTGGTCTTCAAGGAACTTACACTTTAATAGTGGAAGAGATAAGACAAGAGCATACAAATTAAAAAGATTTAAGTGACAATCCAAAATGAGGGTGTATTTTAGAACCTGTGTCCAGAGAGCCCTCGTTGTGGGAACGCTTGCTCCCACTTCGGTTAAAGCTGAGCCTTCTGGCCTGGTCGGCGCTGCCTTCTTGGTACAGGTCTCTGGTCGGTTATTCGTGGAGAGAATGTCTGAGGAAGAGGCTCCCTCTCCATCCCTTAGGCACCTGGAATACTGGCCCGACCGTGTTCACGGCATCTAGTCACCTTTTAGGACAAAGCTCTTGGTGCTCTGGGGGTGGGTAGGGGGACAGAGATGCCTACAGACAAATCTATTCCTTTTGCTCTAGAGACAGTCTGACTTTGGGTGAATAAAATTAATTAAAAACAACCTGCGATTAAATGATGCATCTCCAAGGTCTTAAAGTTCCTCAATCAGCACTAAAAGCACACAGCACACCAGTGTGGGGTCTGTGCCAGTATTTCACATGTAATTCTGCGTCTACATCGGGCTTTTCCATCTCCCTCACCCCATTCTCATCACAGCGTGGTAGAGGTTGTGAGGCGTGTGTTTATCATCAGTTTTCTCATTTTATGGAAAAGAACCGAAGTTCAGAGAGGTTCTCCGACTTGTTAATGGCCACATAGCTAAGAAGTGATAGAGCAAAGATTTGGACCCGCACTTCCTGATCACACGTTACCAGAACGCTTCTGTGATTCACATTGTTGCACAGCAATGTAAGTCGTGACCCCTGACCCAGAGGATACGTTCCAAGACCCCCCCGGTGGAGGCCTGAAACTGTGGATAGTACCAAACACTATAAATACTGTATTTTTCTCTAGCAGTGTATACCTATAATAAAGTTTAATTTATAAATCAGACACAGTAAGAAATTAACAACAATAACATAACAAAATAGAACAATTATAACAATAAACTGTAATAAAACTTATATAAATATGGTCTTTCTCAAAATACCTTACTGTACTGTACTCACATTTTCACTGAAGGAAGCACTTTAGGCATTGTTTATTTATTTATTTTTGCAGGTGTGACTTGCCAGCATCTCTGCTCTTGCACTAAGTAAAATTAGGGCGACTTGAACACAAACACTGTGCTGCCCTGACAGTGGATCTGGTCACCGAGATGGCTACCGCGTGACCATGTGCAGCAGCCTGCAGACGGACAAACGGATGCTTCGTGCCCAGGCAGAACAAAGCAGATGGCACAAGACTGTCACGCTACTCAGAATGACACACAGTTCAAAACTTATTAACTGTTTACTTTTAGAATTTTCCATTTAATAACTTCAGCACCCATTGACCATGGTAACTTACACCGTGGAAAGCAAAACCTTGCAGGTAAGGGGACATTGTAATAACTAAGCGGGAATTTCAACCAAAACCTTCTCAGTCCTCTTTCCTAATACATATTCTAGTGACATCCAATCTCTCATAGTAAGATACTTTGAAGAAGGGCCTTAAATTATTCTTCTAAGTAACCTTCCTGAGATGGGATTTAGGAGGGACTCACATGATCCTGAGATTTCTCGACAGCAAAAAACCCACAGGTTTGAAATTTTAGTATTTTTAAAAGGTTGGTTTCTAGCAGCCATAAACGCTTCCCAACACCCAGAAACGCTGTCCACACGAGCCTACAGCATCTTTCTCAGGGATGGGTCAATGCACAAATTCGTGTTTTCACCAAATTGTGTCATTTCTCAATCTGGCATTATTAAATGCCGATTGGATGCCTACACATGTAATCCCGACATTTGTAATCCGCCCCAGATGAAAGTTCTCAAATGTCAGCAGTCACCCACGTGCTACTTTAAACCCCAGATCCACACTGGTCCCACACTTTCGTGACTGCTTCCCTGCCTCCCTGCCTCCCACGTGAACACTCACTGCTCCCTAAATGTCCTTATGCCAACCAAAAATAAGCCTCCACACAGCAGCCCACTCAGATCAACTTTTCGCTTCAGTTTTGCTTTTCAATGTCCAAAAGGGGAATGGATATCGCAGAATGTGGGCCCAGCACCTGTTTGTATACCTGATTTTTGTCTCTGCTCCTGGGTAACTGGTTAAGAAAACATATGCAAGCACAGCCCTAACTAGTAACCTAGCCATAACTAGTAACCTAGCCCTAACTAGTAACCTAGAAAGACCTCTTGGTACGTCTCAAGCCCAGTTGGTTCTGTGGAAAAAGAACCTGACTGGGTGCTGTGGGACTTGAATTGTTGGAGGGTGGGGAGCAGAAATTGATGGAGATTTGTAGCACGTGCTCACCCCTGGTCCCTCTGCTTCCATTCACACTGAGGACAGGAAGGGGAAGCAGCCCCGTCAGCCGGTTCTGGCCCGGCAGCGCCACCGCCGCACCAGTGGCCAGGCAGCGGCTTTGCGCCCAGAAAGCTGGAGCTCGGCAAAGAGCTCTTCATGTCCCCCTAACCTCTGAGCCCTGGGACTTCCGCCTAAGGAGACAGAGAAACCGTGCGGCACCTCAGCTTGTTGGGGAATAGCCTTCCTCTTCATTTGCAGTGGAAAAGAAGAAACATTGAAGTGACTTCTCCAAGTCCTTTCATCTGCAGAAATGGATTTCGAGGGGCAAGGAGGACTAGGTTTCCTTGGCCTGCCCCACCAGCAGGTCAAGGGCTCCTGACACCCAGAGCTGGCGCCCACTGCGGCCCCTACTTTCCCCACCTTCATCCTGCCACTTTCCTTCCTTCACTGTGTTCTTTTTTTTTTTTTTTTCAATTGATTTTGAGAGGGAGAGAGAGAGAAAAAAACATCAATGTGTTGTTCCACTCACTCATGCATTCATTGATTGATTCTCACATGTGCCCTGACCTGAGACTGAGCCCGCAACCTGGGCATATTGGGATGACGCTCTAACCAATGAGCCACTCAGCCAGGGTCCCTTTCCTATGTTCTGGAGTAAACTTACCAATTAAACATTATCTAGCTATCAAAATTCTCATTTATACTGTAAGAAGATTATTATGGAATGAGGAAAACGTTAATAAGCCATTCATGAAAATAGGTTTCAAAATAGTAGGCAACACATGATCTCAATTTTATAACAGAAAATAAAAAACATTTAGAAGAATATCAAAACATTAACAGTGATATTCTTAGATATCACATAATTATGACTGTTTCTTTTTTTTTTTTTAATCCTCACCCAAGGACACTTTTTTCCATTTTTTGTTCCGATAGAGTGGGAGGGAGAGGAGAGAGAGAGAAACATCGACATGAAAGGGACACATCAAGTGGCTGCCACCCACATTACCAACCAGGGCCGGGGACAAACTGCAACCGAGGTACGCACCCTGAGCGGAACCGAACCCGGGTCTCTCTGGACTGCAGGCCAATGCTCTAACCGCTGAGTCAAACTGGCCAAGGCTAATTATGACTGTTTCTAATATGCTTCTTTTTACTTTAACTAAATCCTCCTCAATTTTATAAAAGTAACACGTGTTACTTGAAAATTTGTCATTAGGCCATTGCAATAAATGTAGCAAACATAATTGCCTACCCATAGTGTATAGTAGTACCTGCAAAAATAATATTTAATTATTTATTTATTTTTATTATATTCATTTATTTATTTTTTATTAATTAATTTATTTTTGTTATAGATGTTTCTTTTTTTCCCCCCACTGATACCCTCTTCCCAATCCCTTCCTACCCTATCCCCAGCTTTGTTGTCCATGCCCATTGTTCATGCATACATGCATATAAGTTCTGTGGTTTATCTCTCCCCCCAACCCCTCTTCTGGGGATTGTCAGTCTGTACCCCACTTACATGTCTCTGGGACTACCCCATTCCTCAGACTGTTATGTTCATTATATTCCACAAATAAGTGAGATCATGTGATATTTGTCTTTCTCTGCTTGGCTTGTTTTGTTAGGATAATACTCTCCAGGACTCTCCATGTCGTCTCAAAGGATAAGAGATCTTTTTTTCTTAAAGCTGCATACTACTCCATTGTGTATATGTACCACTACTTTTTTATCCATTTATCTACTGATGGATATTTGGGCTGTTTTCAGATCTTAGCTATTGTAAATAGTGCTGCTATGATCATGAGGGTACATATATTCTTTCTGATTGGTGTTTCAGGCTTCTTAGGGTATATTCCTAGAAGTGGGATCACTGGGTGAAATAGCAGATCAATTTTTAATTTTTTGAGGTAAAACCATATTGTTTTTCATAGTGGCTGCACCAGTCTGCATTCCCACCAGCAGTGTACTAGAGTCCCCTTTTCTTCACAACCTTGCCAACACTAGTTGTTTGATGATAAGTTCATGGCAGCCATTCTGACAGGTGTGAGGTGAGACCTCATTGTTGTTTTAATTTGCATCTCTCTGATGATTAGTGATGTTGAGCATTTCTTCATATGCCTCTTAGCCATATGTATGTCCTGTTTGGAGAGATGTCTATTTAGTTCCTCTGCACATTTTTTAATTGGGTTCTTTGTCTTCCTTTTGTTGAGCTGTATTTGCACTCTATATATATTGCAAATTGACCCCTTATCTGAGGTATCACTGGCAATTATTTTCTCCCATAGAGTGAGTTGCCTTTCCATTTGGGTGGTTTTTTCTTTTGCTGTGCAGAAGCTTTTGAGTTTGATGTAGTCCTATGTGTTCATTTTCTCCTTTGTTCTGTTGCCTTAGGTGATGTATCAGTAAAAATTCTGCTGTGTATGATGTCTGAAATTTTGTTGCCTACATTTTCTTCTAGGATTTTTATGGACTCATGAGTCACATTTAAGTCTTTTACTTATTTTGAGTGTATTCTTATGTATGGTGTAAGTTGATGCTCTAGTTTCATTGTTTTTGCATGTAGCTGTCCAACACCATTTATTAAACAGACTGTCTTTACTCCACTGTATGCTCTTGCCCCCTTTGTCAAATATTATTTAAGCATATTGTCTTGGGTCCATTGTTGGGTTCTCTGTTCTGTTCCATTGATCTATATGCCTATTCTTGTACCAATACCAGGCTGTTTTTATTACAGTGGCTTTGTAGTATAACCTTAAATCTGGTAATGTGATTCCTCTACCTTTGTTCTTCTTTTTCAAGATTGCTGTGGTTATCCTGGGTCTTTTCTGGTTTCATATGAACTTTTGAAGTATTTTTTTTCTAGTTCTGTGAAGTATGTCGTTGGTATTTTGATGAGAATTGCATTGAATCTATAGATTGTTTTGGGTAGTATGGACATTTTAATGATGTTAATTCTTCCTATCCATGAACAAGGTATGTGCTTCCACTTTTTTATATCTTCCTCTATTTTTTTTTTTCCAATGACCTGTAGTTTTCTGTGAAAAGGTCCTTTCTTTTTTTGGTTAAGTTTATTCATAGGTATCTTAATTTTTTTTTGCTACAGTGGTAAATGAGATTGTTTTTTTAGTTTTTCTTTCTGTGAGTTCATCATTGGTGTATAAGAATGCCGTTGAGCCCTGGCCGGTTTGGCTTAATGGTTGGAGCGTTTTCCTGCAGTTCAGAGAGACCTGGGTTTGATTCCCGCTAAGGGCACGTACCTCAGTTGCACTTTGTCCCCGGCCCTGGTTGGTCGTGTGGGTGGCAGCCACTCGATGTGTCCCTTCACATCGATGTTTCTCTCTGTCTCTCTTCCTCTCTCTCCCTCCTGCTCTATCTGAACAAAAAGTGGAAAAATGTCCTCGGGTAAGGACAAAAAAAAAAAAGAATGCCGTTGATTTCTTGATGTTAATTTTGTATCCTGCTACTTGCCAAATTCATTTTATTAAGTCTAGTAGGTTTTTGATGGAGTCTTTGGGGTTTTCTACATATAATATTATGACATCTGCAAAAAATGACAGTTTCACTTCCTCCTTTCCAATTTGAATCCCTTTTTTTGTTTTTTTAAATTTCTTTCTGTCTGATTGCTGTGGCTAAGAATTCCAGTACTATGCTAAATAAGGTGGAAAAAGTGGACATCCTTGTCTTGTTCCTGTTCTTAAGGAAAATGCTAGTTTTTTCCCATTGAGTATGTTGGCTGTAGGTCTTTCATATATGGCCTTTATTATGTTGAGATATGATCCCTCTATTCCCAGATGGTTGAGTGTTTATATCAGAAATGGGTGCTGGATTTTGTCAAATGCTTTTTCAGTGTCTATTGATATGATCATATGATTTGTATCTTTTATTTTGTTTATGTGGTGTATCACATTTATTGATTTGTGAATATTGTACCAGTCTTGCATCCCTGGGATGAATCCCACTTGGTCATGGTGAATAATTTTTTTGATATATTTGCTGGATTCGATTTGCTAGTATTTTGTTCAGGATTTTGGCATCTATGTTCATCAGGGATATTGGTCTGTAGTTTTCTTTCTTTGTAGTGTCTTTTTCTCATTTTGGAATTAGAATAATGCTGGTCTCAGAAAACGAGTTTGGAAGTCTTTCTTCTTAAATTTTTTGAAGTAGTTTAAGGAGAATGGGTATTAGTTATTCTTTGAATGTTCGGTAAAATTTCCCTGTGAAGCCGTCTGGGCCTGGGCTTTTGTTGGCTAGGAGAGTCTTGATTACATCTTCAATTTTTTTTGTTGTTATTGGTCTGTTCAAGTTTTCTATCTCTTCTTGGTTCCATTAGGGAGACTGTGTTTTCTAGAAATTTGTCCATTTCACTTAGATTGTCAAATTTGTTGCCGTATAATTGTTCATAATATTTGTTAACAATCCTTTGTATGTCTGTGGTGTCAGTTATTATTTCTCCTCTTTCATTTCTGATTTGGTGTATTTGAGTTCCCCCTCTTTGTTTCTTGGTGAGTCTAGCTAAGGGTCCATCAATCTTGTTTATCTTTTCAAAGAACCAGCTCTTTGTTTCATTGATCCTTTGAATTGTTTTTTTGGTCTCTGCGTAATTTATTTCTGCTCTGATCTTTACTATTTTCTTAATTCTACTTTCTCAGGGTTTTTGTTTGTTTGCTTTCTAGTTTTTTAAGTTGTAAGGTTATATAGTCTATTAGAAATTTTTCTTGCTTCTTAAGGTAGGTCTGTAGTGCTATGAATTTCTCTCTCAGAACTGCTTTTGCTGCATCCCAGAGATTTTGTGTTGTGTGTTCATTTTCATTTGTTTCCAGGAAGTTTTTAATTTCTTCCTTGATCTCCATGGTAATCCATTCATCGTTCAATAACATGCTCTTTAACCTCCATTATTTTCAAATGTCTTTACATGTTCTTGTTGCAATTAATTTCTAGTTGCATGCCATTGTGATCTAAGAAGATGCTTGATATAATTTCAATCTTCTTAAACTTGTAGAGACTTAATTTGTGCCCTAACATGTGGTTTATCTTTGAGAATGTCCCATGTGCACTTCAGAAGAATGTGAATTCTGCAGTTTTGGGGTGTAATTCTCTTTAGATATCTATGAAATCCATTTGATCTAGCGCTTCATTTAGAGTCTGTGTTTCCTTGTTAATTTTTTGTCTAGAAGATTTATCCAGTGATGTCAGCGGGGTATTGAAGTCCCCTGTTATGATTGTATTGCTATTGATTTCTCCTTTGAAGTCCTCCAGAAGACCCCTAATATATGTTGGTGCTCCTATATTGTGTGCATATATATTTACCAAGGTTATATCTTCCTGTTGGATAGATCCTTTCAATATTATGTAGTGGCCTTCTTTGTCTCTAGTTATGATCTTTATTTTGAAATCTACATTATCAGATATGAGTATTGCTACCCAGCTTTTTTTTCCTTTCTGTTTGCTTGAAACATTTTTTCCATTCCTTTACTTTCAACCTATGTGACTCTTTTGTTGTGACATGGGTCTCTTGTAAACAACATATATGTGAGTAATGCTTTCTTATCCAGTCAACTACTCTGTGTGTTTTTATCAGAGCATTCAAACCATTCACATTTTAGGTGATAATTGATATGTACTTATTTATTGTCATTTTTTATTAGTGTGGTTCTATTTTTCTTTCCATTTCTTCTACTAATTACAGCAGTTCTTTTAGCATATCTTGCAGTGCTGATTTGGAGTTAATATATTCCCTTAGCCTATTTTTTTTTTTTTGTCTGGGAGCTCCTTATTTGACCTTCTATTTTGAATGAGAACCTTGCTGGATAGAGTAGTCTTGGATTTAAATCCTTGTTTTTCATGACCTTGATTACTTCATGCGACTCCCTTCTGGCCTGTAGTGTTTCTGTTGAGAAGTCAGCTGAGAGTCTTATGGGGTTTCCTTTGTAGGTAACCTGTTGCTTATCTCTTGCTGCCTTTAGGATTTCATTTTTGGCATTTTGATTACTATGTGTCTTGGTGTGGGCCTGTTTGGGTTCTTTTTACTTGGGGCTCTCTGTGTTCATTGAACTTAAATGCCTTCTTTCTTCACCAAGTTAGGAAAGTTTTCTGTCACTATTTCTTCAAATATATTCTCTAACCCTTGCCCATTTTCTTCCTCTTCAGGGACTCCTATGATGTGAATGTTATTATGTTTCTAGTTGGTCCACAGTTTTCTAAAGCTCTCTTCCTGTTTTTTAATCGTTTTTTCCTTTTGGTTTTCTGATTGGTTGATTTTTTTCTACCCTGTCTTCTAATTCACTGATCTGGTCCTCAATTTCCTCTACTCTGCGGTTTAGTCCTTCCGATGTGTTCTTTATTTGTGCTATATCATTCTTCATTTCTACTTGATTGGTTTCAATGTTTCTATATCTTTACTCAAGTTGCTGATGTCCTTCCTCATGCTGTTGACCTTCCTCAAGATCATGGCTCTGAACTCTACCTCTCATAATTTGCTTACCTGCATTTCATTTATCTTGTTTTTTATAATTCTCTTGTTCTTTCATTTGGAATTTGTTTCTTTGTTTCTCCATTTTGGCTATCTCAGTGAATTTTTGAGCTTGCTAAATTTTCCCTGTGGGTGTTGGTATTCTGCTATTTGTGGCTCCCTCTACCGGGTTTGGATGGGCCTGGGTGGGCCCACGTTAAACACCATTGTCAAGTCTTACTTTCCTGTGTAGATTTGCAAGCCCAGGAAAGGTTCAGCTCTCCTCTAGCTTTTTTGTGGAGAATAGTAGTCTCAGTTACTCAGTGGCTTGGGATGTAGCCCTGGTGTTCTGCATAAGAGGATTTCCAGAGGGTGGGATAGATGCTGGTTGTTAATGAGCCTCAATTTGGATTTCTTTGCCTCACCTGGGAAAGGCTGAATCTCCTGGTGGGGGGGGGGCTGCTTTTCCCCACAGCTCTAGGAAGAAGCACTCTGGCCCCCATCCTTTGTAGACTCTGGCCACCGTCCAGCAAAAACTCTGAGTGCCCTCCAAATCCCAGGTGTCCCAACAGAGTTCCAACCCATTTTGCCCTCCCTCTGCCATAGCTTCATGTGAGAGGCTGTGGCTATTTTAGCGCTCTGTCCTGGCTCTCTGTGCTGTGGAATGGGCTTGGTCTTTATTCCCCAAGGGCGCTGCTCACTGCTATGACTGTTGCTGTCCATGGGCTCCCAGCCCACCACCCTCTCACACCTCCACAGATCTTACCAGTGTCCCTGGTTATATTATCCTGTCCTGCTGCTTTTCTGTTGCTTTTTTCTGAGGATTTGTCTTTAATTTAGTTGTAATTCTCGTTTGGTCCTGGGAAATCATCTGTGTAGCTCCCATTCACTCTACCTCCATTTTCACATCCACTATGCCTATCTTGTGTGCAGCTGGGTCACACAGGCCTCTCTGGTGCCCCCGCACCCTGCAGGTCCCACAGGTAACTGGATTGTACAGTTCCTTTGGGGACCAAGCTCTATGCCTATGTTATGAGCTGCTGGATCGCAAAGACCTCCCCGGTGCTTTAGCACCCCGCAGGTCCCACGGATAACTGGATAGCACAGTCCCTGCTGGGTCGCACATGCCTCTCTGGTGCTTCAGCATCGTGCAGGTCCTGCAGGTAACTGGATAGCACAGTCCCTGCTGGGTTGCACAGGCCTCTGGTGCTTCAGCACCCCAAATGTGCCACAGGTAACTGGATTGCACAGTCCCTACGGTCCCCACAGGCCTCTCTGGTGCCCTTGCACCCTGCAGTTCCCGTGGGCAGGCAGCTGGATCGCACCAGTCTTTCTAGGGCTCCAGTTTCCCACAACTCTTGTGGCCCTGCACAGGCCTCTGTGGAACCCCAGGTCCCACCGTTGGTTCTGGGGAGTGCTGCTGCCCTGTGAGACTCAACTCTTGCTCAGCTTTTGCTGTAGTTTTTGGGGATGGGTCTCAGCTGCTGGTCTGAGCTTCTGTTGCCTGGGGATGGATGTCTGCTTTCCAGCCTCTGTTTCTGGGGGTATATTTAGACTCTGATTGGGCTGCTACTATGGGGGATGGTATTGGACTCCTGGCTGTCTGTGGCTTCCCTTACTGGCACCTTGGGAGCTCCACCACTGGGCACTGGTCTGTGTTGATACAGAGTGTCCACTGGTCCAATGGTGCTGGTGCACTGGTGGGCTCAGGTTGCTGGGCCCTAGCCACTCCCACTGCCTCCTCCCAGGGAAGACCCAGGATCTTCAAAATGGTGTGACCTCCCCTCGGTGCAGGGAGAAGCGCCCAGAAGGGCCGCTTACCGCGGTAGCCGGCTGCTCTGTCCACAGCACAGGAACCTTCTGCTCCGGGCTCTGCACTGCTAGGGTTTGGTCATCCACTTTCACGTCCACTCACAATGTCTCACACACTCACTCACTCTCTCACACACTCACCCTTTCTCAGGTCCTGCCCACCACCATCTCGATCGCAAAAATAATATTTAAAAAAGAGGACTCCTTGTCTTCAGAGAACTCACAGTCTAGGTAGTTGGTCAGATGACAAACAATATGGAAAAAACAAAATATTATGAAACAGACTTTTATTTTTTAAATACACTTTTTACCTTAGAATGCTTTTGGATTAATAGAAAAATTGAGCAGATATAGTAGAGATATTTCCCATATATTCCACACTCAGTTTCCACTTTTAACATCTCATACTAGTATGCTACATTTGTTCTAATTGATGAACTAATATTGATATATTACTATGAAATAATCTCATGCTTTATTAAAATTTCCTTAGCTTTTACCTTGTTCTGTTCTGGGTTGTGTCTAGGATACCACATTACATTTACTTGTCATGTCTCCTTCAGCTCTTCCGGATTGTCACAGTTTTTCAGATTTCCCTTGTTTTTGATGACTTTGACAGTTTCAAGAAGACCTGGTGAGGTATTTTTCAGAATGTCCCTCAACTGAGATCTGCCTCATGTTTTCCATGTGATTAGTTTAGAGTGATTTTTGGGGGGGACAAAGGTCACAGAGGTAAGTGGCCATTTGTATCATATCATGTCAAGAGTATATACAATCAACAAGAACTATCTTCGTTAATGTTGACCTTGTTCACCTGGCTGAGGTGCTGTTTCTCAGGTTTCTCCACTGTAAAGTTACTCTTTTCCCTAGTCACACTGTAAATACTCTTTGGAAGGCAGTCACTGTGTGCAGCCCACACTTAAGGAGTGGAGAGAGATGCAAAGTTTATACATAAATTATTTGGAATTCTGCATGGAAGATTTCTTTCATTTCTATTTCCCCCTTTTTGTTTATGTTATCATTTATGTATAACAGTATGGACTCATGAATATTTATTTTATACTTTGGGATATAATTCAATACCAATTTATTTATTTTCTTGCTCAAATGTTCTCAGCTTTGTCCACTGGACTCTCTGTTAGTACCCTTTGCCATACTCTCATCGTTGTGGAGTTGTGTTCGTGTGTGTTGTGTGTGTACTGCCTTACTTTCTGGCACTACAAGGTGCCCCAAGCTCATCTTGTATATTTCCTGCCCAAGTCCTAAAATCAGCCCCTTTTCTAAGGATCTCTGGCTCTTTTTTTTTTTGGAGAATGGTATTAGATACCAAGATCTGGGCTCCAAGTGTGCTCATTGCCACTGAGATATCATTGCTTCTAGGTCATCTCAGATGACAGAGCAAGAAAATGTACGTGAATATACTGGCCCATGTATATATCTACTTCTATAAATATTTCTACATGTAATCATTTGTGCCATACTATATTAAGCCCAACATGAATTCATACTGATGTCTCTGAGTCCAATTACTGATCCAATACTGCATGGATCTGTCTAGCTTACTTTTCTGGTTTATTTCTAACTTCCCAATCAAATAGTAAAGAAAAAAACAAAACAAACAATAAAATCAGAATCTCTGGAAATAGGTCCAAAGCATCAACATATTTTAAAGCTCCCACCTCTGCTCTCCCAATCCCTCCAGTGATTCTAATATGCTGCTAGAGTTGAGACCTACTATCCTGGTCAGATTACACTAGACTTCACTCCTAAATTCCCAGTGCCTAAGGGGACAATTATTGGTGTTCAAAAAATACTTGTTGCCCAGCTGGTGTGGCTCAGTGATTGAGCATCAGGCTATGCATTGAGAGGTCACTGGTTCAATTCCTGGTCAGAGCACATGCCCAGGTTGGGGGCCAAATCCCCAGTGCGGGCATGTAGGAGGTGGCCAGTCGATGTTCTCTCTCATAGATGTTTCTACCTGTCTCTCTCTCTCTTTCTCTCTCTCTCTCTAAAATCAATAAAGAAAACAATTAAAAAATACATGTTGCTTATATGAAGCTGAGTCTGAGGTATGAGGTAAAGTGGACATGTTGTAGGTGTGGAAAGGATGACTCTGAGGGTTAAGGGCAGAAGATGCTGCCTGAAGAATAAGAAACGGTCAGAAAGGTGGACAATAGGGGAGGACCGAAGCCACTGCTCTCATGCACAGGAACCACATCTAAGCAAGGGCCCTGCTCAGCGTTTTCCACACACATAGGCGGGAGGAGAGAGCAGGCCAAAACCACAGCTAGTGTGCTTAGCTCCGAGGAATAACTTCTTCTCTGTGAAGATGTAAAAATAGAGAGAAGTCTGAGAAACACTAGTCGCAGTGAATCTATTAAAAACTCCTGTAGACATTCCTTCTGAATTAGGTCAGTTGTGAAATGCAATTTGAAAAAGGAGTTAGAACAGTTAATAAAATGTTTTCAGCCTTTCTTCTGCCAGGAAACAATCAATTCCTCAGCGAATTAAGACCCCACCCCATGCCAGCAGGGGGTCACACACTACGGGTTGCATTTGTAGGTAAGATGGGCAGGTTACACCAAACCTTCTGTCAAGCATTAGTCCTTTTGCTTCAACTCATCCTACACATGCCTATGACTCCTCAGTCACATATTATCTTCCAGGAGAACTCAGAACATTCCCCAGAGTAGAGGCAGGCCCATATTAACATCTGGACACTGCCCACCTTATCTGCAGCTCCCAAGTCACTTCTTTCCTGACACCTCAACCCACACTGACCTATTTCCCCTTCTTTATTTCTTTCTTTATTTTTTTTTTGTTCAGATAGAGTGGGGGAAAGAGAGAGAGAGAGAGAGAGAGAGAGAGAGAGAGAGAAACATCGATGTGAAAGGGACACATCGTGTGGTTGCCACCCGCACAACCCGACCAGGGCCAGGGACAAACTGCAACTGAGGTACGTGCCCGTAGTGGGAACCAAACCCGGGTCTCACAGGCCAATGTTCTAACCGCTTACCCACCCAACCAGGGTTATTTCCCCTTCTTTAAACAGCTCACGTTCTTGCTCACCACGAGGCTTTTGCACAAGCTGTTTCCTGCTCCTCTTTCATCAGTTAACTTCTCTCCATCCTTTTGATTTCAGCGCTAACATCACTTGTTCCAGGAAGCTCCCTCTGACTGCAGAGCCAAGTTAGAAGCTCCTGCATTCAAATATTTCATAGACCCTTGTTGCTATCCTGAGGAGCAGCAGTGATCTTAACATATAGATATACAATGACTAGTTTAGTTTCAGGTTAGTCTGTCTCTTTAGGTCTGTCTCTTCTTCCATACTATAATTGTCCCAGTTGTCTATTGCTACATAGAAAACCACCTGAAAATGTTGTGGCTTGAAACAGCAACTGTAGTTTTGCTCATGAATCTGCAGTTTGGGCAAGAGTGGCTGGAGACTGCGCACATCTGTTCCACGCGGCTGCAGCTCTGCTGGAGCTGGGGAGACACTTCTGAGACGGTCACTCGCGTGCTGGCAGGTGGTGCTGGCTATCGCTGCACCTGCACAGGGGCTCTCTGTGGTGACGTGGTGACTGGGTTTCGAGAACAAGAGACAGGAAGTGGAGGTTCCAAATTTCTTACGTCTGAAAGATGGGAACCTGCACAGCATCACTTCTGCATGTGCTGTTGGACAACCGTCACAGAGCCCAGAATCAAGGAGGAGACAGGTTCCCCTTCCCCCCAACGGGATGAGTGTCATACCTTACAGATTCCAGGAGTTCTGTCTGAGTTTCCCTCCTGTTGTCTTCTTGTCGAGCACAAAGCCCAGCACAGAACAGGTTCCTGATTAAATGGGCAAATCCATTCTTTGTGCTTCTTGTCTGTGTACCGGCGAGTCTGTGTTTGGCTACAGTGATTCCCAATTTCTGTGGTTCTCTGAACTTTGCCTACAAGCCCACCTGTTGTGCAAACCAATTCTTAGGTATCTCACACAGGAGGGGGCCAATTCATTCAAGCCCACGCCTAGATTCCTGATTCACTTTCTTATAGTTGTGAGAGAAACAGCAAACAAGTCACTCACAATTAGCAAAAGTGGCAATTACATACACTTGCCTGAAAACAGTGTACTTTAAATTAGTTACACATGACTAAGGCAAGTCATACCCACCTCCAGTTGACATTCAACACCACCCACGGCAGAACTCACAGCTGCTGATCAAAAACCACTGGGAAATCAACCTACAGAAAGCTTGCTTGGAAAGAAAACTACCCAGTTATGAATCCTGAATGAGCCTCATTCATTCATTCATTCATTCATTCATTCCAACCCTGCTTCCTCCTCCACTCACAGGCCTGATGATGAACAGAAAACCCTTATTAAGCACGTATTTCAAATGCTTTATATGTGTTCATTCGTTTAATCCCCAAAACAACCTTCATTTTCTTTAAAGCTAAGTCTTTTCTATTATCATCATCCATTTGTGACAGACAAACATTAAGGTGCCCCCCCCCGTGAAGCCACCTCCTGCTACTCATGCCTCTGGGTGATCCCTTCCAGGCTCTGTGAGTTCTTCTACCCAGTGTTGCGGGGCACCGTGATGGGACATGTGTGATTGCGGGGCACCGTGATGGGACAAGTGTGATTGTGGGGCATGGTGCCATCTCCCTGGACTGTCCTCTCTCCGTGTGTGGCTCTGAAGGAGTGGCAGGCTGCCACGATCCCCACAGCCCCAGGAGATGAATGCTGCCCACGGCCTGAGTGAGATTCAGACCCTCTCCGGACGCAGAAGAGAACCTACAGGGCCAACATTTGATTGTAGCCTCGCAGAGGATCCGGTCGGGCAGGAACTGGGAGATAAAGCGTGTTGTTTGAAGCTTCTGAGCTTGTGGTTCTCTGTTAGGCTGCACACCCATTTCACAGGTGAGGACAGTGGGGATATTACATTTGTTGCCCAGGGATTCTCTAAGCTTGAAATTGGTCTTTCCACTGTATTCTAAAGCGCAGAAATAACAAAAGCTGCCATTTTTGAGCACTTACAACGTGCCAATAACTACCAGGGGTTTCACACGGATCATTTCCTTTAATTCTCACAAAATGCCCGCGCAGAGGTGCTACTGCCATCTGACTTTATAGCCAAGTGAACCGAGGTCACAAAGGTTAATTTGCCCGAACTCACAGCTATTTTGTGATGGAACCAGGATATGAACCAGACAGCTTAACTCAGAGCTCCCATTTCCTCTTAAATCTCTAGGACACCGCATCCAGAGATGACGCCCTGGGCCGGCGGGTTTGACCTGATGAGAGGGGGGCTCGGGCCTCTGACCTCAAGGGGGTTCCCGGGGCTGAAAGGGAAAATTGTCTCTCCAGTGCAGGGCACAGTGCAAACACAGACCTTGATGAAGAAGCCACAGAGAACAAATCTATCTGAGCAGTGTCATCCCAAGGGCTCTGGAGGGGTGTTAGGGGACTGAGCCCGGGAAGAACTGGAGACAGCATTGATGTCAGAAACATGCACATTCGTGGTTGCTGGATCTGAGAGAGGGGTCCGAGACTGCCTCCCCAACCCAGCAGGCTCCGCCCGGTGGGGTAAGCCTGGGACAATTCTGCAGGTAAACTAGACCTGCCTCTCTTCAGCCAGGAGCGCATCCCAGTACACCCAGACTTGCGGAGTGGCCTCAGAGCAGCTCCGAGTGGAACCTGCCACCACGCCACCACCTGGCCATTTCAAAATCATTGCAGGGAAGTGGAGGGAAGAGGGTCAGGTGGAAGAAGTGTCCAGGGGCCGCATGTCACGTAGTATCACCTCAGTTCTCTTTGTTCTTACAGTATAGCAGTCTCTGTGCCCAAAGATGAACAAGACATAGCTCCTGCTCTCAAGAGACTCATATTTGAGAGGAAGAACGCATAGAAATCAGCAATCAGAATAATCGGAACATGGAAAGCTGATGTAAGCTGGGACAGAGGTCCACACTGATGCAGCAGGACCACTAACGCAGGGAAGACCAATTCCCAAGTGCAAGACTGAGAACTTTTTGTGGAAGACGGCATGTGGTACGATTCTGGGAAGATGGTTAAGTCCCAGACATGAGGGAAAAGCGTGTAAGAGGAAGATTATGCTCAAGGATATAGAGGTGAGACATACAAAGAGTATGTATAGAGCAGCAAGAAATAAATTAGACTAGAGTGTGAAGGGCAAACAAAGCTAAGTATTGAGTCGGAAAGGGAGAAAAATCTAGGATATTGAATGCCAAAAGTAAAATAAAATCAATACATTCTATAAAATGGGGAATTCTAAAAATTTGAAAAGGCAAGCATTTAACTTTTCCTGACATTTAAAGAATCTTTATTTTTCCTTGTTAATAGAGTCCTAGATAAAGAAGGACATTGTTTCTTAGAGTATTCTAAGAAACCGATCCCATGCAATAGAGTCCTGTGATAAAATAAACAACAGAAATGAATACCCTTCTCTCTTAAAGAGCTAAAGTGTCTGTCAGGATATTAGCAGCCCTGAGAGTCCTGCCCTAGGAAACCTATTCAATTGTTTCACCCAGTATTTTCCTAAGTGCTTCATTACTGATTTTTTCTTTGAACATATATTAATATTTATTGCAGTGGTAGGATGCAGGGGATGCATCACCTGTTTCTTCAAAAATTTGTTTTTAATCCTCGCCAGAGGATATTTTTCCATTTATCTTCAGATAGAGTGTGTATGTGTGTGTGTGTGTGGGGGGGGGGGATGTGAGAGAGACACATCAATTGGTTGCCTCCTGCACGACCCCAACCAGCACCGGGGACAAACTGCAACCGAGGTACGTGCTCTTGACTGGAATGGAACCTGTGGCTCTTTGGTCAGCGTGCCGAGGCTCTACCTGCTGAGCACAACTGTCCAGGGCTGTTACTTCAAGATTTTACGCTACAGAAGGGCTTTCTTAAGGAGATGTCCAGGTCCTTATTAGTGCTTACAAGAGGGTTGAGAGGACGATTTCTCTTTCATGATTAATGAGCGAGTTTGGCTAAAAAGGACGAAGGAAGATGACCCCACCAAGTGGGCCGTCATCGAAGAATACACTTTATCGAGTCAGTTTTTCCTGCTTCAAGGCACAGAAAACCTGCAGCCTTCACTGTCGCCTCAGTGATTTGAGGGCCCCAAGGGGCCCTTCTGGATCCAGGAATTGGAGCACTCCACATTAGTTACAAGCTCCTTCGGAAGGCCCAGCGTGGTCGTGCAGGCAAACAAATGGGGCCAGAAAGATCTGTGAAGGCACAGGGCCCGTGTAAATCAGCCCAGCCCTGCCGGGGGCATCCCGGGGACCAGGCGCGGGCCTGGGCCGGAGCGTGAGTTATGGCCCCTGCTTCTCGGTGCCACCTGCCGCCGCGCTGGCGGAGGCGCTTCACATCCATCCCAGGGACTGACTCAAGGATGCGGCCGAAAAGGAGCGCAATTGGGCTCCAGAAATTTTGTAATAAGCGATTTTATATAACTGAAATGCCAGTTCCTTACCACAGCCTCGCACTCGTTTTACAGCCAGTTAATATTTTCCTGAACTGGTGAGTTTGTTCCACTCAGCCGCCTCTGCAACCTTTTTCGCCTGTTTTTCTGCCGGAGCCACAAGAATAAAGCTGTCAGATGGTCTGCGAAGCCGTTTTTCTCGTCTGGCAAATTGTCTAGAGGCAGCCCTAACCTCCTACCTGTCGTCACAAAACAGAATTTAAATATTCTTTGGATCTGTTGTGTACAGGCACCGAGGAGGAAATGAGTTAAAATGCGCTCCCTTCCCCTGCTGACCTCGCTGCAGCGGGACAGGCGCCCCGAGGGGCTCCGCGGCTCAGGAGCCGGCGCCTCGCTCTGCCCCGGGGTGTCTCCAGGAGCCTGCACTGGAACAGAGGGGAGAAGGGCGCAGCGAGAAAGTGCCCCAGAAGATTGGGAACTGAAGCGAGCTAATGGTGTACAGTGGTTAGGCTTCGAATGCGATGAGGATTTATGGTTTCACTTAGTGCTGAAGAGCAATTTTAGAAAGCTATTAGAGGGACTGGCATTCCAAAGACGGCTCGTTGGTGTGTTGCTCGGATGAGCTGGGCCTCTAGGTGTTCACAAACACGCACGGTGGCCTGCAGTGACCGCGGGAAGTGACTGCGATGTCACGTCTCCGGGCTCTTTAGCAGAGATGAAGGCTGGTGCTTTGGTTTCGCCGTGTTCCTGTGAGGGGAAAGCAAAACTCGATTGCGCAACATTTTCTTCCATTAAGAAAAAAAGTTGAGTTTCCCACCTGTTCTAAACTCTGATATACTATTTCAAATGAATCATTCAACACACTCCCTCATATTTAAAATTCTTAAATGCCTCAAACACTCTATGTTGTGCTGCCTCGAATGTAAATTAATTTTTTAAATCTCCCCACTGGAATGTTTTGCACTGAATCCAATAAATCTTTATGTTGGAGTGTGCATATTTTTCTCTTGTAAAGCCTTTGGGGCAGCATTCATATGGTGCAAAAATTCTCAAATAGATTAAATCCTGGTTGAGGCATCTGCAAACACAACAGAAAATGCTCAGTCCCAGGGCAGGCAAAGCTGGGCCTGGTTGCCCTCCATCTCATGCCAGAAAAAGCATCCATCACCTTGAGCCAGTAGACCTTAACGTCAGCACCGCACAGAGCCCTGACCCCCTGCACATGGGCACCTTGAGATTCCTCACCAGCTGGTCCGTCCTTGGTCCAGGATGATGCTCTCACTACAAAAGAACAGCGGCTGTTTTTCATGAGACTATTCTATATGCCTATTGAGGGTATGGTTCTTTGATCCCAAAATTCAAGTGGGTAAGAAATATTCACTTCCTAATTTTTCCTGTTTATTTATATACAAACTAAAGATATTTGTTGTATTTGAAAACATTCATTTTAAGTAAAAGTATGTACCTCCCTAAGTCAGCTTAATGTACCAAGCCTTTACTCCTCCAGCTGAGGGAGACTGGCTGTGGCCCGGAAGCTGGCAGACGATCTGGCAGGGGCGGGGGCAGGAAGACACTGAGCTGCACGACTGACTGTGGACCCAGCAGGGCCTCTCCGCTCTGCCAGTGGCTGCCCTGCCACACGCGCTCCTTCCTGAGACCTCTCTCCTTGTGCTCACCCTCCTGTGCATAAATAAATTCAACAAACTGAGGTATTTACACAAGGTAATAGAAACAGAGATCCCAAGATTTCATTTTTAGTCCTGCAAAAATCCAAGAGTAAAGAGCAAGGGGGTCTGGCTCTTTGGAATGGAGGAGAAAATAAGGAGCCCAAACATGTAGTATCTCCAAAAACGTATCCTGTCTTCAGTCTGAGGCTGGTCTAAGGAGGTGAGAGTCCCATTCTTCACCTTCCCTCTCCTACCCAGGGAATGAATGTCCTCTTCTCTATTCTGGTTGTCTTGGGCCTTTCCGGGGAGGGGCAGGACTATTCCCTGAGCATGAGACTAGAATCCAAGCCCTGGGGATTTGCGGACACGGCTCGGATGGGGGTGTGAGCAGACGGCCATGCTGTTCTTCCAGCTGTAGGGACTATGTGCGCGGACCGGTCAGAACTGACACCCTACAGGGAGCGCCAGCTGCAGGAACGACATAGCTGTGCTGGTGCATATTAGCTCGGAACTAAATAGCGGGTGATCTTATTAAACTAATTAGAACAGATTTCTATCCACAAGCCAGGAAAGGTACTAAAAAATAGTGCCCCACCTAAGTCAGAGATATATAACATTATAAAACAATATAAAAATTATGAACAATATAAAAATAATATAAATTGCACATGTTTGCATGAATATTTATGTATATGCATATACATGTATACATATATTCATACAAACACATTTAAATATATGCATACATGTGTCTATGCACACACATATATATCCATCCAAAGGTAAATAACAAATAATAGCTTGCCATTGCAAATTCAAGTCCGTGCCTTAGAGATCTGTTGACCGAGGGAAGAGGGAGCTGGGAAGATCCAGCCAGAAAGCCTCTGGGAGCATGAATCCTCCAGCACCTGCAGCTGTCCCGGGAAATGCCAGCGCAATGGACTGGCTGTGTGGCAGGAGCAAAGCTGCTGTCGAGGAGACGCAGTGGAAGCCATGGGTCTGCTCATGGCAGTTGGAAGCCATGGGTCTGCTCATGGCAGTGGAGAGGGCCAGCGGCTGTGGGCAGGCCCGCGCTGTCTGCTTCAGGGGCTGTTCCAGGCGGACAGCTGCCAACGTCAAGGTCAATGGATGGAAAAAGATCCTCCTTTTTAAATAATTCTAATGATTCTGACACAGTTTCTGGGCCATAACTCTCAAAGCCTCTAGTAGGTTTGAGTGGAATGCTGTGGTGGGTCAAGGCTGGGCCACGCGGCACCAGACAGATCATGTGCAGAAGTAAGAAAAGTAGGCGGGCACGTTCTCTTAGAAACTAGGTGTGGGTGTATCGGGAGCAGGGAAGAATGAGCACAGGCAGAGAAATCAACCGAAGGAAGGGGGACTCCTGATGTTAAAAGATTGCAGTACAGTCTTCTGATTGCCATCAGCCATCAGTGTGCAGTCACTAGGAATCTCTAAAATGCCAAAGGTGAGGGTCATAATTTTAGCTCACCCTCTACCTGATGTCATTTCTTTTTTGCACTGGGTTTTGACTGTTTGTTGGGAGACCGAGGAGAAAAGAAATTCAGGCATAAGCGTCCTGGAAACAAACCACAGAGGCAAACATCAGTCTCCTTGTTCTTTCTCGCCATGGAAGGGCAGCGGGATCGTAGGAAATATCTGAGTTAGTAAATAGGAAGTTTGGGATGGTCTGTATTTAAGATGATCTACTCTATATTTTGCAATATAAGGGCAAAAACAACTACTAACTTGATCTCCCTAAGAAAATAAAAAGAGAGAACTAGAACCGATGACTGTTGGCATTGTAAAACATCTTAACCAACGTAATATTTTGTTATTTCTATGTCTGATCAGTTACAGAATGGGTTATTTCATTTAAAGTTATTTGTAAGAATTCTATCATTGTAAATTTTTAAAAATGCAAATTGCATGCTTGCATACTAAAAAAATTACATTCTTATCACTCTAAGAAAGAATCTCCCTTTCCAACAGCTCTGATAAAAGTATTGACCATCAGAGTTCTGATGAACACAAATGTCTGCTTTCGAAACCAGTGTAGTGGCCAGGGGCCAAGTGGTCCTTTCCAAGTGGAGACCTCTAATTTCTAGGCCACTTAGAAAAACTTGGTTGAGTCAGGAACTTCAGTAGGAACATGTATCAAGTATACCCAGGTTTGCTTTGATATATGCCTGCCTGGTTTTGCTTTATGTGAGGGAGAAAGAAATAAAAATGTTGCTTAGCCTGAAAAAAATGTGTATTTGTCCTCACTACATTTATCACCATTTGATAAATGATACTTCCTGATGCACACAGCATCACTACTCTGTGAGATCTTGTGTTGCTATGTGGTACATGTAGAGAAATACACTTCACATGTGAATGCTAATGATTTTTCATGAGTACACTGAATATGAGGGTTCTGTAGTATGTGGGATCAGCAATGAAGCTAAACAAAGCTGAAATCTACTTTGTGTCCTCTAAATTTTAATATGCAGGAAACAGCAGGCTGTCTACCCATACAAGTTGGCTTTAAAAACCAAACAGTTGCCCTGGCAAGTTTGGCTCAGCAGTTAGAGCATCGGCCCACAGACCAGAAAGTCCCAGGTTCGGTTCCTGCTAAGGGCATGTACTTCAGTTGCAGTTTGTCCCCGGCCCCGGTTGGGGTCGTGTGGGTGGCAGCCAGTTGATGTGTCTCTCTCACATCGATGTTTCTCTCTCTCTCTCTCTCTCTCTCTCTCTCTCTTTCCCCTACTCTCTCTCTCCCACTCTATCTGAAGATAAATGCAAAAAATGTCCTCGGGTGAGGCTAAAAAAAAAAAACCAAACAGTTAATCTCAAGGCAAATAAGCTGTTATTTTAATAATTAATTCAACTCCTTAAAAAAGATGGTTAAGAAGTCAGCTACCAAGAATTTTAAAATATAGTTGTTTTATTGGATTAAACTTTAAATGAAAGATTAATGTTTAAATGTAAACAAGTTAGGATAAAATGTTTTAATAATAGATTATTTTTATAATGAGTTCAAAAGATTGTTAATGATAAATTTGTAGCAATTAGTAAAATAATTTAGGTCAAGGGAAGAATGGTAGATGTAGAGGTGTTCAGGGAACATGGGGAGAGAATAATATGGAAAAAAAAATGGTCAAGATACCACATTTACTTCCCATGGTTTTGTGTCAAAGTTTCATTTTATTTTTATTATGATGAGGGTATCATGAAGAATGTAAAAAGAAATTAACAAAACAGATTTATCAGTGAACTCTTAGTGAAAAAAACTTTTGCATTAAAAAAATGTTTAAAATAGAATAGGTAGAGAATACTAATACCAGAGGGAAGGATCTAAGTAGAGATTCACAAAGTCTAGGTTCTAGATTCAGTTCTGACACTGCATATATAACTTTGGACAAGGCGGAACCTCACTTGATCCCAGTTTCTTCTGAAAATGAAGATGATGAACTAGATAATCTCAAATATCCCATTAAGCCTTAAATTGTGTCATTGTATATACCCCTTTTAAAAGAGGTTCTGCATTAGAATTGCAACAGAATACTACTAAATTAGAGATTAGTAGCATTCGTGGATGTTAAAATATATTCACATGAGCAATACAATCAAGTTGTAAGCATAAATGAACATTCTCTCAAGCTAGTTGCACATTCTTCAGCAGCCATGAGTGATGTTATTGAACAGAAATTAAAAGGCAATACCAAGCATTTTTAGGAGTTATATTATTTCCTTTGATAAATGGAATGTATGTTTGAAGGCAAGAAAATAGCACTGTGACTCTCCTTTCTTTCTTCCTTTGTTCTTCCTCTAAAGTTTATTGAGTTTTCCTTTGTCTTTTAGGGAAACTAAAATAAACAAAATCATGTCTAATTCATATACAGTATTTCTATTCACCAGATCTTTTGCCTCAGCACTGGTTCCATCTCTACAGGTTAGCAGCTCAGGGAATGGTATGTACTGGTTAACTCCACATGCTAAACTGGTTCAGACACAAACCTCACATTTAATTAACTAACTAGCTAACCAAGAATTAAAGATAAGAACAAACTAATAAAAGTTAAAGTCTCAAATGTTAATAGTTTCATATTTAAACACGTTACAGGTAGTAGCAATTCTAGTTTCCCTTCCCACAGTGCCCAGGCACAGGAATGTAGCAGGTGCTGATGGCTGGCCAGGCTTGCAAAATCCTATCTCCAGATATAAGCAATAAAACCTGCAGAAAGAAAAATGCGAGACAGTGACACACATGAAAGTGAACATCAAAACCACTTGAGAGCTGGAATGCAAAAATACACATAGCCAGAATTCCTTAGTTCCCCTCTTTTCATGATCCCACTATAAAAATCCTTGCCTGCACTGAGATGCTAAGATGGGCTTTGGCTGTGGTACAGTTACACAATGGAATACTATGAAGCTGTATGAAAGCAAGATCTCTTACCCTTTGATATGACATGGAGGTACCCGGAGAGTATTATGCTGAGCAAAATGAGCCAGTCAGAGAAAGATAAGTACCAGATGATCTCACTTATTTATGGAATATCATGAACAAAATAAGCTGTCCATCAAAATAGATCCAGAGTCATGAAAGTAGAAAACAGATGAAAAACCCCAGAGGGATTGGGGGTGGGGGTGGGGAGATAATCCAAAGTACTTATATGCATATATGCACAACCAATGAACACAGACATTAGTTTGGGGAGGGTGGGAGTGGGGAGGAGGGTGTCAATATGGGGAGAAGGAGGAGATATCTGTAATACTTTCAACAATAAAAAAAAAAGAAAAAAGAAAAAAGACCTGTTGGGAAAAAAAAAAAAAAAAGATGGGTTTTTTTATAAGAGTCCCCCATGTACTTAGGTTACCCTCACTTAAATAAACCTATTTCCTTTCTCACCAGTACTTGTCTCATGAGTATGACTTTAGTGGTGGCAGGCAGTCGGACCTTGGTTTTGGTTATAAAAGGGCTTAATTAAAGAACCTGTGCTCTACAAAATGAATCTCTGCTTTTTTTTTCATATTCTTCCCTTCATAGACATAAAGAAACCTAGGACTGTATTCAGAATGCTTTAAATTTGTATAAATGGAAATAAAGTCACTAAAGATTGGAAAATTGACATTTAGATTTCTTGCTTATTCAAATAAATGGCGATGTCATTCATAAGCTGAAGTATACTAGAAAAGGACCAGATTTTAGGGGAAAGGTGATGAATTTGGTATAATTCTGTGCATCTAAGGTCCATTGGAGAAGGCCAAATGTTCTAGACACAGAATATTTGAATCTAGAGCTTAGTAAAAGGGCTGGGGTAGAGATATCAATGTGGAAGCAAGCCACTGGCATATCCTTCTAGTTGATTAAAAATCATGGGTCCATGGAAAAGAGTCTCTGAGAAGAAAGTGTCATGATATAAACCACTTCCATGTTTACCTCATTTGTACCCTCAAAAATCTCATAGTTAAATATTGTTAACCTAATTTTACAGATAAAAAAAACAAAAACTGAATCTCAGAAACAAGCCAACAATAACTTCTTCAGTGGTGAAACAGTCTTTTTTACCTTCATCCTCTACTTCTTCTTAAGTCAAAATGACAAAATGTTGCTGTTTCCTCCCCAGTCTCCATTGTAATCAAAATAATCACTGAGAAAATAGCAGTCACTGGTGGAAATCAGTGAAGGCAGAGGTACTGCTTATGGTTTCTCGATGAAGACCTATGTGATTTCTATTCTGGAGGATGGATGCAATCAGATAAGGAGGAGAGATTTTATTTAAGGAAATAAAATCTATAAACCATCTTCCTTGAACAATCAGCTATACAATGAGAAAAGTTAGATATTTGTATTATTATTTCCCATTTTTATTTGAGTCTTGCCAGCACCAGAGTTTAATTTTCTTGAAATCCTTTTTCTATTATTAATTTTCCATTTTTATTAGGTATCTGTCACTGGACTTCTCTGTGGTCGGAATTCCAATGACTCAGGTAGTTTTCAAGGCCAGCTCACAGAATTACTCCCCTCTCATGGGTTTTTTCTTTATTGACCTGTCCAGTTCTTTTGTTCCTATCATGTCAACCTTGACATTGAAAGGTTGGAAACCAATTACAGACACATATGCAAGTATTTATTACTGGAAACATAGAATAAAATGTTAGAGTCAGTTGAGGTTGGGGAAGGAGCAGTTACACAAGTCAAATAACTGTATAGCAAATGTCATAATGGCTTCAAGTTTGTGCTAACAAACATTTCCAAGATCCGGACAGTCCCCATGGAAACAGGGCTTTGCTGTTGCAGTTACCTCAGACAGTAAATAATCAGTGATAGCATACTTTCTTCCCTCATTGTCCTTGTAACAATGGTGAAACCTCAACTGGAAAGAGAACAAAAGGAGAAGGATGCTATTGATTCTGAATGATAGGTGAAATGCCTTCTAGAGGATCCCATCAGTAAGAAGAGAGACAGCAATGGGCGTTAAGGCTGAAGGATTTTTAAGAAACCAGACAACAATGATAACCACATTTCACTTCAAGCTAGTTGGCAACTTGATGAAGAGACTATGGCCCTGGGTAGTTTATTGCCATTGGTAAATATTTACTATGTCTCAAATATCAAGGCTTTATACTAGCCCCTGACCAAGGTGAGGAGGGTAGGGTCTAAATTCTGTAAGGCCTGGAGCTTATACAATGGGGTGAGGAAGGGGCGTGGGGTGTCCTTTAAGACAATAATGTAAAATGCTGAATACAGCCCTGGCAAGTTTGGCTCAGCTGCTGGAGCATCGGCCTGTGGATCAGAGAGTCCCGGGTTCAGTTCCCGCTAGGGGCACATACCAAAAAATTAAATAAATAAAATGCTGAATACAGAATTAGGTACAGACCATTGAAAGTACCCCAAGCAAAATGAAGCCCTGAAATTTAAACTTCACTGTCTTCTTGGTAAATCTACCTCTGATCCTAGAAATAGAGTAGTACATAATGATGAGCATAATAACAACACTAATAGCAGCAGGAGCAGCTACTATAGACTGAGTGCCCAGCACTCTACTAAAGCACATTACATGCATTCTCATTCAATCCTCACCATAATGCTATGCTATGAATTAGACACCAGTTTTTGCAGTTAAGAAACCACGGCTTTGTCCAGTGGTGTGGCTCAGTGGTTGAGCATTGACCCGTGCACCAAGCAATCCCCGGTTCAATTCCTGGTGAGGACACATGCCCAGGTTGTAGGCCCAATCCCCAGTGAGAGGTATGCAGGAGGCAGCCAATCAATATTCTTTCATCGATGTTTCTATCTCTCTCTCCCTCTCATTTTCTCTCTCTCCAAAAAATCAATAAAGGGGAAAAAAAATTAAAAAAAAGAAAAAACCCAGGCTCAGTAACTTGCTGAAGGATCCACACTGGTGGAATTGAATTCCAAACCAGAGATATTGACTCTAAAGTCCAAGTTCCTAATCCCCAAAGTTTTGGGTTCTTAACATGTACTCAATAGTATTATGACAATATTAAGGAAGGTACATAAGACAGTCTTAGAAAAATTAGAAAAAAATTTTCTGGAAGAGACAACACTTAGAGCAGCATGTCTTAAGCTCAGCATTACTGACATTTTGGGGTGGATAATTCTTTGTTGTAGGGGGCTGTTCTGTGAATTATGTGGTGTTCAGCAACATCCCTGTCATGGCCCACTAGATGCAGTAGCACCCTCTCCTCAACTGGGATAGCCGTATATGTCTCAAAACATTCCCTAATGTCCCTGGACTAGAGATGGGGGTAAGGAACCACCCTACTTGAGAACCAATGACTTAAAGAATGAGTAAGAGGTAGTTAGGTGAGAAAGTAGGGGAGGAACACTCCTGAAAGAGGTCATAGCAAGGACAAAGGCAGACTAGTGAAAAACAGCATGATAAAGACAAGGAAGGTCAGGTAATTTCATGCCACTCAAGGCTCAAAGCAAGGCTGAGGACTAGTGGGTGCTGAAGTAGGAAGTGGTCATATTACAGAGGTCATTAAATGTCATACTAAGGAGTGAGAGTTTTATGCTATCATAGGCGATGTGATGCATAAAACTATTATGACATATGGAATTAACATGATCAGCAATACATTTTCCAATAGTCTTTTGGTCTCTCTGTGAATAATATATATGATAGTGACAAGTTTAGTTTGGTTGACGTTGCCCTTTTCTATTTTAGATATGGGTTATGCCCTCTAACATGTCTAGAAATTACCCAAAAGTTCCAGAAAAATGAGAAAGTATGTATGGCTTATTAACAATTCACTTCCATCTCTGGAAGACAGAAATCTCAATACATCATTGCCAGTGGTGGGCTGGCAACACCATTTTCTGATATGATGTGCTTGGAAAGTCTTTTCTGCTAAACAACTGCATCAGTTTAATGAGGGAAACGGCATGAAACAGATGAAGGCAGCCAGGGAAAATCTGTATGAAATATCCACTCTCTCTTAATCTGGGCTTGAAATAGAGAAGGAAAAATTAATGAACCACAAAGATGTGTCCATGATCTGTTCAACCAGATTAAACTATTTGAACTATAAGAGCAGTATTTCATAGTATGGCAGACACACACACACACACACACACACACACACACACACACAGAGTATTGTTCATTACCTATCTAATACCCATACTCCTTTGTTCTTACTAACAACATCCTGATTTTTTGCAGGCAACAATGTTATATTCCCTGTTAAAATGACTTACTTCCTCAGCTTCCTATGGTAGCTAGAGATGGCCAACTGACCCAGGCAAATAAGATATATGCAGGTATTGTTGGGTGGCACTTCCCCCTCCCAAAACTCACTGTAAAGGTAAATATATAAATTCAGAATACTGTCATATTATAATGGGGTGAGTCAATCACTTATAAGTCTAATACAAAGAGTTACAAGACAGAAGTATTAAAAATAACTATACCTACAATAATTTGTTAAAGAATAGACAAGATAAAAAGGTGTGAATTGTGACATCAGAAACAACATGTGTGAGGGGAGATAAGAGTACAGCTTTGTTATGCTGTAAGTTGAAAGTTAAGTTGTTAATATCTGAAAAGATATAAATATAAAATGTTTTATGTAAGCCTCATGGTAACCACAAAGCAAAAATATACAGTACATACACAAAAGATCGAGAGAAAGGAATCAAAGTGTACCATTACAGAGCATCAAATCACAAGAGAGGAACAAAGATACTACAAAATAGCCAGAAAACAATTAATAAAATGGCAATGATAAGTCCACACTTATCAATAATTACTTTAAATGTAAATGTATAAAATTCTTCAATCCAAAGACACAGAGTGACCAAACTGATTAAACACACACACACACACACACACACACACACACACACACACAGGATCCAAGACCAAACTATATGCTGACTATAAGATACTCACTTAAGCTTTAAAGATACACATAGACTCAAAGAGAAGAAATGGAAATAGATATTCTATGCAAATGAAATGAAAACAACAACAAAAAAAGAGCAGGGTACCTATATTTGATTTAGATAACATAAATTTTAAGCTAAAAACTGTAACAAGGATCAAATAAGGCCAATATATGATTATATAAAGGGTTCAATTCATCAAAAAGATATAACAGTTATATTTATGCAACCAACATGGGAGCACCTAAGTATAGAAAGCAAATATTAACATATCTGAAGGGAGAAATAGACAGCAATACAATAATAGAAGACTTCAACACCCCACTTTCAACAATGGATAGATCATCCAGACAGAAAATCAATAAGGAAACACTGGGCTTAAACTACACATTAGACCAAATGGACCTAAAAGACATATATACTATATAAACAGCAGCAGAATACACATTCTCCAGGATAGATCACACGTTACACCACAAAACAAGTCTTAATAAAATTAAGAAGATTAAAATTACATCAAGCATCTTTCAAACTACAATGTTATAAAACTAGAAATTAACTGCATGAAGGAAACTGAAAAATTCAAAATTATGTAGATATTAAACAACCAATGGGTCAAAGAAGAAATCAAAAAGGAAATAAAAAAAAAATATTTTAAGACAGATAAAAAATGGAAAACACACCAAACAAAAACTATGGGATGCAACCAAAGCAGTTCTAAGAGGTAAGTTTATAGTAGTGATAAATGCCTACATTAAAAAAAAAAAGGAAAGATTTTATATAAACAGCCCAACTTTATACCTCAAAGAACTAGAAACAAGAAAAATCTAAGCCCAAAGTCAGTAGAAGAAAGAAAATAAAGATCAGAGTATAAATGAATGAAATAGAAACTGAAAGGACTATAAAAGATCAATAAAACTAAGAGCTGATTTTTTTGAAAGATAAATAAAATAAACAAACTTTATTTAGACTAATAAAAAGTGAAAACTCAAATAAAATTACAAATTAAAAAGGAGAATTACAGTTGATAACAGAGATATGTGTATCTTAGGAAATTAAAATGAGCAATTATATGCCAATCAAATTAGAGAACCTAGAAGAAATCAATAAATTCCTAGAAATGCACAACCAACCAAAATTAAACAGTGAAGAACTAGAAGATCCATAGACTGATTACTAGTAAGGAGATTGTATTAGTACTCGAAAACCTCCCAACAAATAAAAATCTAGGACCAGAGCCCTGGCCGGTTTGGCTCAGCGGTTAGAGTGTCGGCCTGCGGTCCAGAGAGACCCGGGTTTGGTTCTTGCTAAGGGCATGTACCTCGGTTGCAGTTTGTCCCCGGCCCTGGTTGGGTTGTGCGGGTGGCAGCCACTCGATGTGTCCCTTTCACGTTGATGTTTTTTTCTCTCTCTCTCCCTCCCACTCTACTTGAACAAAAATATGTCCTCGGGTGAAGATAAAAAAAAAAAAATTCAGGACTAGATGGCTTCACTGATTAATTCTACCAAAAATTAAAAAAAATAAATAATAATACCTATTCTTCTCAAACTCGTCCAAAAAAATAGAAGGAACATGTCCAAACCAGTTTTAATAGGCTAGCATTGCCCTGACACTGAAACCAGATAAGAACACTACAGGAAAAGAATATTACAGGCCAATATTCCTAAAGAACATAATATAAAAATCCTCAACAAAATATTAACAAACTGAATTCAACAATGCAGTAAAAGGATCATACAGCATGATCAAGTGAGACTTATTTAAGGGATGCAAGGATGTTCAACAACCGCCTATCGATCAATATGATAAACCACATTAACAAAATAAAAAATAAAATTCATATGACCATCTCAATAGATGCAGAAAAAGAATTTGACAGAATTCAACACCTATTTATGATTTAAAAAGTCAACAAAATGGGTCAAGAGGGAATGCATGTCAACATGATAAAGGCTGTACATAAGAAGCCCACAGCTGACATCATCCTTAATGGTGAAAAGCTGAAGTTCTCATCACAAGACAAAAGGAAGTAACTATGTGTGGTGATGGATGTCAACTAGACTTACTGTGGTGATTATTTTGCAGTATAGGCATATATTGAATCATTATGTCATACATCTGAAATGAGCATGCTATATTTTAATTATATATCAATTTGAAAAAAAAGTCATACCAACATACACTTTCTGCAAGAGTATTTGAAAGCACATATTCTTCAGAGTTTTACCAGCATCGGATAACATCAAATCTTAAATTTCTGCTAATCTGATCGGTTTAAAAAAATAATGCTGTTTTGAGTTAGGTTCTTTAATTATGAGCAAAGTTGAATATTTTTTTTATATTTTTAATTTATTCTTTAAATTTGTACCTCCTTTATTATTGTTAGGTGGTAATTGATCATATTCTTATTGGCCATTTGCACAGGGGTTAGCAGTATTTTATAGTGTCCCTTGTAAGGGCGTTGGAATTACTATAATATTAAGATGCAGTTCCTCCAATTAAAAAATGGGCAGAGGAGCTGAATAGACACCTCTCCAAACAGGACATACAAATGGCCAAGAGACATATGAAGAAATGCTCAACATCACTAATCATCAGAGAGATGCAAATTAAAACAACAATGAGGTATCACCTCACACCTGTCAGAATGGCCGCCATCAACAAATCATCAAACAACAAGTGTTGGCGAGGGTGTGGAGAAAAGGGGACTCTAATACACTGCTGGTGGGAATGCAGACTGGTGCAGCCGCTATGGAAAACAATATGGTCCTACCTCAAAAAATTAAAAATTGAACTTCCATTTGACCCAGTGATCCCACTGCTGGGAATATACCCTAAGAAGCCTGAAACACCAATCAGGAAGAATATATGTACCCCCATGTTCATAGCAGCACTATTTACAATAGCTAAGATCTGGAAACAGCCCAAGTGTCCACCAGTAGACGAATGGATAAAAAAGCTGTGGTACATATACACAATGGAGTACTACGCAGCAGTAAGAAAGAAAGATCTCTTATCCTTTGAGACGACATGGAGGGACCTGGAAAGTATTATCCTAAGTGAAAGAAGCCAAGCAGAAAAAGACAAATACCACATGATCTCACTTATATACAGAATATAATGAACATAACAGTCTGAGGAATACAGTAGACCCAGACACACGGAAGTAGGGCACAGACTGACATCCCTCAGAAGAGGGGATGGGGGGTGGGGGGGTGGGAAGAGATAAACCACAGAACTTATATGCATGTATGCATGACCAATGGACATGGACAACTAAGCCGGGGACAGGGTGGAGGGGGGGTAGGGTGGGGGGTGCCAATGGGGTAAACAGGTAAAATATCTGTAACAAAAAAATAAATAAAAATTCATAAAAAAAAAAAAAAGATGCAGTTCCTTGAAGGGCTGTTTTCACAGTGCCGCACAGTATGAACAAGTTTGTAATTTATCAGTTTTATTTGATCCACAATTACCGAGGGTGCTAGCATGTGTCTCAGATTATTTGCCCCGAGTATAGGATACCTCGGCAAGCCTTTCATAAGTGCAGTGATTAGAAAATGTGGGCTGTTTTTTCAATGATGACATCTTTATTTGGTGGATTCTACATCAATGGTGGTAGAATGATTTATATATTAGGATTGATATTCTTTGAGAATGAACATAATAAAGTTCTTTTTTTACTACTTTTGTAAAACTTTTACTCTCCTGTTTAATTATATTTATGAAGAGATGCAACTGGTCATATATTATCCATGGTTTAGAAGTTTCCATTTAACAATATTTGCCAAAGAATAGCATCAGCAAAAATAAAACAAAAAACAAACAATCAAACAAAAGACACAACAATATGCTATCACTAAATAGATATAAGAAGGCATTCCAAGTGAACCGTTGGGTTGGAAACCATCAGTTTAACAGTGTCAGGTGAATAAGATCAGCTAACGGAGGGGACTGCTCCCTCTCCATTTCTATTTCCCCTCTCCTCCCGTTCTCCCCTCGCTCACTGAGCCACGAGCTCATGAGTTTTCTGAGAAAACAGCCCAAGTCTCTCCCGCCTCAGGAACTTCTCCGTTGCTGTTCCTCCTTCTGGGGCCCTCAGGGAGGCTGGCTTCCTGCCTGCCTTCACGTCTCTCTGGAAGGTCATCTCCTCCGAGGAGCCAAACGTGATGGCTCTATCACAAGACTCTGTTGGTTTCCCTCCTAGTACTTACCACAATTATTTAATTGTGTGTTGTTGTTTTTTAAAAAGTGAAATGTAATATAAAAAACTAATTATTTTCCCTATTTGTTTATTTTCTAATTTCTCCCACTTGAATATAAGCTCCATAAGAAGTAGCTCTAGGTTATCTAGTTTGCACTGAATTGGCAGAGTGTGTCCTTGCCGTGTGCTTGGGCTGTGGAAACATTCCCAGACCTCCGTGGGAATCAGAGGATGGGAATATGCTTCCCTGGGCTCGAGTGGGACGGGTGACAAAGTCAAGGCTTCTCTAATGTCACTAAACAGAAGGCAATTTGCTCTGACAGCTGTCAGAGGGAAGGGCCTCAGGGGTCTGGTGGAAAAGGTGAGGGATTAAGCAAAAAACAAACAACAGCTCAGTAGACATAGACAATAGTATAGTGACGACAAGGGGGAAAGGAGGCCGGGGGGTAGAAAAAAGAAAAGAGGGGATAAATGGTGATGGAAAGAGACTTGATGTTGGCTGAACATGCAATACAATAAATATACAGATATAATGTGTTACAGAATTGTACACTTGAAACCTATATAATTTTATTAACCAATGTTACCTCAGTAAATCCAATAAAATTTTTACACAAGGATACTTGCTATCAATTTAGCTTGTCTTTCCCCAGAGGTATAGTTAGGCTCGTGGTACGAAAAAGTCACAACAGTTCACACAAGCTGCGGATTGCTCAGCTCCTCGTGACCAAGCGCCATGTGAATGGACTGGAAGCTGGAACATACCCTGAACTCAGTCTTCTGTTTAATCACATGTATGATGAGAGGCAGCTGGTCACCCATCAGCAAGAGAAAAGAATAATTTCATTAAATAAATATAAGTGTACATATATAAAAATATTTATTTATATTTACACAGAAATGTATACATATTAACCAAAATTAATATGGTATATTAATATGATGAATTATATTTATATAAAATACATCTCTACATACATATAAAGAATAACTTGTCTGATTAAGTGCACAGGTCACAGCAGGGACTGTTCATATGTAAGTGACATGTTTTTCATCACACAGTCACTACATTATAAATATTCCCCTTTATTTATCCTCTCAGAGGTGTTTGCCATGCTTAAATTGAATGAACTTTTTATAACTCATAAGGCAAGGAAGTCTGAATCCTTTAAGGAACAATTCAAATTGGAATCTTAATCTCTTCTCATATTCCCTCTATTTGTGTGTTTGATTTCTTAATGTCCTCAGGTATTTCCACACTTTATAAACTAAACTATACTTCTCTAGAGTTGAAAAGGTGCTTGCTATTTAGAAAATGTCAAGAAGTTTCTTTCCTGAAAAGCACCCTGCTGTCGGGTACGTACTCCCCCACGCCCCCTCGTGGAGTTGGAAGGATACACACGAGGGGCCATTCTCAGGTTCCTAACCGCCCTGTGACGGCTGCTGACTAACATCAGAGCAGGAGTGAAGAGGTGACAATGGCCATCGTTTAGTTAACATATTTCTTGTCAGAACAAGTCTGTGGAGTCCAAGCCAAGGCTTCCAACACGTTGGGCTTTCAGATTATTGCATACAGCAGTAATGGCAGCCGGTGGACACCGTGCCAGGTGCCTGCAGGAGGCACCAGACGAGCCTCCCCCTGCAGGGACCGAGAAAAGCTGCGGAAACAGAACCTGCACATCCTTAAGAACCTGCGAGAAACCCTTTAGGTGTGACTGCTGGGTCGTGCATCCTGGACACACCGGGCTGACTGAGAAGCGAAGGGAAGAGCGCCCAGACATCACCCCGAGGCCTTGGTGGCAGCCAGCGGCTGGCCGATGGGCTCCGCCGCGCAGGGCCAGTGGACTCGCCTGCGCCCACCAGTTCCGCGGGGTTACCCAGGCAAGGAGAGCAGGGTGACCGAACTCGCCACAGCCTGGCCCTAGAGCCTCATCATCTGACCCTAAACCTTTCCAGTGGAAAGGCCTGGGAAGGAAAGCATCCAGCCTCTCCTTTTGCAAAGTGGCCGCTGTGGCCTTGGCAACAAGGAGGAGGCTCGAGCGCCCACCCTCCCGCCTGGGGAGACGAGCTGAGAAGAGAGCCCCCGACAGGCACAGGAGAAGCTGCTGCTCCTTCCTTTTTTTATTAATCCTCACCCGAGGACTTTTTTTTTTCTTTACATTAATCTTCAGATAGAGCAGGAGGGAGAGAGGGAGGAAGAGAGAGAGAAACATCGACGTAAGAGAGACACATCCACTGGCTTCCTGCCACCCGCACGAGCCAGCCAGGGTGCGGACCACCTGCAGCCGAGGTCCGTGCCCTCAGCAGGAACCGAACCCGGACTCTCCGGTCTGTGGGCGATGCTCTTACCGCTGAGCCAACCCGGCCAGGGCGCTGCTGCTCCTTTCAAAGCACGACAGACACTGTCCCAAATATTCACAGCCTCCCCAGAACTCCCATTTCTGTTCGAAGCCAGTCTTCGCATCCACTAACACAAAGCACGTCCTTGCTTGCACGGTCCAGGCACCTGCTGAAAAGCACTCCCGCTGTGAGATGCCGCCCGTGCCTGGTTCAAAACTGGAACCAGAAACGCAGCAGCATTCCCGCGTTGAAGGCGCGGCCTCCGCCCCGCGCCCCTGCCCGGCCCCCGCCCCGCGCCCCTGCCCGGCCCGCCGCCGCGGGGTGTCCGCTGCATCCCGACGGGGGTGCGGACTCACTGCCCGCAGTTTGGCCCTCGGAATGAACGGCAGTGTGGCTGAACTGTGCAGGTGTTTGCTGGAGAGGAAGAAACGACACCAGTGCCCCAGCGTCCCCTCTCGCGCACGCCCGTCCCTGTCCCCGCAAGCGGCAGGCCAGCAGGTCCTGTTTGCGAACCCAAACCCGAACCCGCCCGCCAGCCTCGCTCGAACTCCTGCTGCATTTCTGACAAAAAGCTGCCACATAATTCACATTTCAACAACTCCATGGGCTCCCATATTTCTTCTCTGTGCCCTGCTGCCTCTCAGATGAGCGCATTGTACTATCATTTTAATAAATAGTTTTGGAGTGAAGGTCGTTTTTCTTTATGTCCTAATTCCGTCTGTTTATATTTCCTTCCTTTGGACTGACATACCCTGAGAGCCCACAAAGGGCTCTGGAAAGTCACTGCATGTCAAGGGCAGCCACCACGTGTAAGAGCCAACAAACCAATGAGCCAAGAGAACGACGTCCAGCCACTGAGCGATGCTCTTCGTTTGCCAGCGCATCTGGAGGGAGAGGACATGGTTGATTCCTCTTGTTCAGCCACTGATTTGTGAATAAACATTATTTTTTCGAAAATCAGTTTTCTTGGGTTTTCTCACCAATGAAGTATTTTCCCCATAACATTAGATAATTACCTAGTATATTTGGGAAAATGGAGCCTATCTTCATGACAGAGACGGTACTTAGATGCGGATTGAGTTCAAATGGATTCACCATCCATGCTATGAAAAAATGAATATCAAGCGACTTTTAATCTTGTGTGAAACGAAAAGATTAAACCGTCACTATTACGAGGCTCTGTCGTGACGGGCCCTGTGACAGAACCGCATTCACTGCATCTATTGATATGTATGCACAAAATAGATTTCCCTGATAATGCGTGTGATTACAGTACAGAACAAAATGTTCTGTTCAAATTCATGACATGCCCGACTAATGAAGGAAGAGAGGATAAGGCCTTTGCTATTTATTTGCATGGAAAGGCTTCAATATAAGGTTTACTTTAGAGAAATTAGTTTTTAAACTAGGCGACTAGATGAGATTTTGACCCTGAGCTGTGTTTTGAGTTGACCTGTGAGAATTTATGCAGAAATAAGACTGTGATGCTTACAAACCAGACAGGCATTGCTTTTTTTCATTCATTTCTGAATGTCTCATATAGTCAAGAGAAGCAGAAAATTGGTCTTTTTAAAGGCCCACCTTGGGAGAATTTGCTTTTATGAAACATAATCAGCAAGAGTTGATAGGAATCTTAGCAGGAATGTATTCTTTTTAAATTTAGACGTTCAAGAAGTTGGATACATTGATTCAGCGGTGATGGTTCTCCACTGAGCTGTATGAAACAAATCTACGTTGTATATTGTTATGAATACATCTGAGAGGCCTCTTGCCATCGCCAGCTCTTCGGGCTGAATTATGGATGACTCAATGGGTACTTGAAAGAAAGCTTTGCATCAACTCTTGTTTATTTTTCCATGATAAAAGTTAGTGTGACGTCCATTAGATATACGCAAGAAATCGCATTTAAAAGTAGGTCTTTTGCTCATTTTTAAAAACAACTGGTATCAACATTATCCATATAACATATTGTGTAACTGCAGATATCTACACCTATGATACAATAAAAAATAGCTAAGCATGAGACAAAAGGAACATGTCTTATGTTATGTGGCTAACATCACTTGAAACACTAACAAGTAAGAATAACTGTCATGCCCTCCCGGTGTGGCTCAGTGAACTGAGAGTCATCCCATGGACTGAGAGGTCCCAATTCAATTCCCAGTCAGGGCACGAGCCCAGGTTGTGGGCTCAATCCCCAGGAGGGGGTATGCAGGAGGCAGCCAATTGATGTTTCTTTCTCACATCAATGTTTGTCTCTCTCTCTCTCTTTCTCTCTCTCTCTAAAAATCAATCAAAACATATATTTTTTAAAAGAATAACTGTCATGTCCCCAATGCAGATACGAAATATGAAAGTAGTTTGGCCCATGTTAGTGAAAGGCACTAAGATCCACTCAAACACTCAAGCCAGAAACAGAAGAGTCCCATCAACAATTCCTGTCAATTAATTCTCTCTTCCAACAGCCACCACAAAGTTGTAGATTCTTTCTATCTCCATCTGGCTCAGTCCATCATCCCTTGTTGCCTGGTCTCCTAAAAGACCATAGAGACCTCTCTATCCTTGGCCTCCTTGAATCATTTCCCACAAAACAGTGAGAATCATCATATTATGTTGATCTAGTTTAAAATCTTCCATAGCTTCTCCTTGTATATAGAATAAATGCAAAGTGTTAACCCCAGGGCCTCTGGAATCTAGCCTCTGATTCTCTGTCTAACCTTGTTCCCATGGAGCCGAGACTAGCACACCCTCCTGAACCACCCTCAAGGCCTTCCCTTCAAGGCCTGCTGTGCTCTCTGCCTGGGTCATTCTTCACCCGACTTGTTTTCTGACATCTCAGCTAAAACAGCCTCTCCTTGGACAGACCTTTCTTCATTGCTATGTCTGAAGTAGTTCTTGTCCTGTTCAGCAACTTACTTTGTTGTCCTTATCAAAATTTGCCATAATATTGTTTGTTAGTGTTTGTTTGTTAGTATAGACAAGGACCATACCTGTCTTGGTGACTGTCATAACTACACAGTGCCTCCTCCATCAATAATTGTTGTATGAATATATAAACTTACTATAATTTTGCTTTTATAGATCGAGGCTAAAAAAATGCAGAGATGCAGATAAATTCCAGAGGAAAGAAAACTGTCCTTGAGTTATTTTCATGTTTAGGGAGCACAGGTTTTTTTTCCTCCCAACCCTAACACAAATGTTCAGTTATACCTAATTTTCACAAGGGGAAAGTTAAAGGAACAGATATCCTCACATACTGCATTCATAAAGCTCATTCAAAATGTCTCTCTACTTTTTATCTGTGAGTGGGTGAGCCAGATTTTTCTCTGGAAATTAGCTAACCCTCTTTTGGAAGCTTTGCTGTCTCTTTTGGGCCACTTCAGTAACAGGAAGACACTGGAGTTGTAAACGCATCCCTGAGAGTCACATTTGTTTCCAAAGAACATGTAGGCTGATTACAACCACTTGTGCACACTCACTGCATGAAACGAGGGTAACAGGCTTGCAAAGAGGGGCTGGTTCTTGTGACACTCCTGACACCTCTCACAAGTGAAGCAGCAGAGGGTTGTTGCAGAAACAATTGTAGACAAACATATATTATATGTGGACAAAATACTTGATAACATCCTATTTTAACTTGAAGTGCTATTTTATTATTATTGTTGATCACTCAAAGAAAAATTGGAAAGCAAGTAAAAAATAGTTGATAAACAACCACTATCCTTACTAAACTACATTTTTTTTTCCCGAAGGTAAAATTTTTATTCCATGTAATTTGAAATTTAAAAACTTACACACGTGAATATATTAAGGAATATAATAGAATTTTTATGTATATTGTAAATGCAAAATAGCTGATTTTGAGAAAATATATCTAAAAACCATGGTTTAGGAGTAGTCTTTTTTATTATCAGGGATAACTTAAAGGCAATTTTTATAAACATGGCTAAAATATAAGTGAATGGAATGGTTTTCCCCATAAAACAGACAGGTATTGTCTAGTATAATTAATCCAGTCAAATATATCAGTTTATTGGTTGAGATTCAAGCACTGGGAAATTCTGACCTCTAATTTTTTAAGCCAGAATTTTCTACTTAAAAATGTTTAAGAGACTTTAAAAGGCCCACAACCCAAACATACCCAGGTTTTAGATAAGATCATACTAGGGTCATGTCTATTGGTTTCTCCATTGCTAACTCTTCCATTTCATTCTGGTTTATGTTCTCTGATCATTCTTCTAGTTGGGTCTTGGTGATTTCCTCTGACTCCTGAACCATTCATAAATGGCCTTCAGTTCATGAACAATAAAAAAGCAATACCAGAAATTACCACGAAGGAACTCAAGGGCAGAAGGGGTCCTCCATAAGAAAGCACTGTCTACCCCACGTTGAAGAGGTACTGGCAGCCACCCAGACATGGTGCAGCACAGTTCGCACAGAGGACCTTGGGCCTCTGTGGGCTGTCCACTGGGGTGTCCCTGGCTTTAACATGCAGGTACACACGTGTATGCATGTGAGCCTGTGAACTTGTGGGTCCATACAAGCATGTGCATATATTTCACCACAAGTAATATAACAGAGTAACAGAGTAATACTGGAAAATTCTGGCCTTTTAGAGCAAATGGGAGAAGGGTATCACCAAGTCTATGTTTCTTGAAGCAGAGAGATGCTTACTGCTTGGATTTTATCAGCTTGCCTCTCCACAAGAATGGGTTTAAAAGTCATCTTGTGTCTGCAGCTGAGGCAAAACAGGTTTACAAAAGGTGTGGGAGGGACAGAGGCGTCAGGACCCCACCATCAGAAGGAAAAGCCCTTGTGCAGAGGAGTCATGAAGGTACTCGCCTTTAAATATTAGGGGGAGACCCCCTATCAATAGCTACTCTGCACCTGAAACTATAGTTCTTCTGGCGAAGTAACAAGTTCTCTGCTATGAGAAATTGGCTGCCCTAGCACATCCTGGGGCAGGACAAGAATGACAGACACTTAAGAAAGAAGATTAACCCGGCCAGTGTGGCTCAGTGGTTGAGCGTCGACCCATGCATCAAGAGGTCACCAGTTTGATCCCCAGTCAGGGCAAATTCTCAGTTGGGGGCATGCAGGAGGTGGTCAGTCAATGTTCTCTCTCTTTTATGTTTCTATCTCTCTCTCCCTCTTCCTTCCTCTCTCTCTAAAATCAATTTTTAAAAAGATTTTTAAAAAAGAAGATTAAAACTCCTGGCCAAAGATTTTCAGCAGCTGCTAAGAAAAAAGAGAAAGTGAAATACTAGAGACTCATTGTAACCAGATGTAAACACATATATGCAAACAAACACATGTGCACTCATACCCACGTGCCCATACACACAAACATGCAAACACACACCTGTACACCTTCACACGCCCACACAAACATGCTGCACACATTCACAACACGCAAACGCACACGCACCTGGATGCATGCACATGAGCACACACGCAGCAATGCGCGGGCACACTTATATTTACTTTCGGCGCAAGTGGGTCATCAGGCATTCTCACTCCGTCTTGTGCTATGTCTGTGAGTCTACATGCAAGGGCCTCTGTAGCAATTGTTCTAGATCAGTGGTAGCAAAACAGATGGCCCACAAATGGAGTTCAGTCCATATTTGTGTTTTATTTGACTCACAAAGGATTTATGACACATTGACTCACTTGCCAACATTAATAAATCAAGAGGTTTCATATATAAATCAAGACTGTCAGATTTTTTTGAGTCTGGACCCACAGTCTGGCAATGGCCACAAGTGGCAGGAGCTGCCCTCGGATGGACCCTGTGCTCTCAAACCCCAGAATCCCCTCCACTGTCTGTTGTTTCTCAAGGGCACAGGTGCATCACCTGGCGGAGGCTGGGTCGTTGGAGTGCAGATCCCAAGTTGGAGGTCTGGGGAGAGTCCTGGAACTCTGCATTTCTCCCCACCTGAAAACACCAGTGCGGCTGCTCCACGAGAGACCACACTGGAGGGCAGGCCCAGTCCCTCCCCAAACAGCTTGCCACACCTAGAGAAGACCCGGGACACCCAGCTAAATTTGAGCTTCAGAGGTACTGATACTATATTAGAGTATAAGTATGCTCCGTGCAATAATTTGGGTATACTGATCCCCCACCCCCAAAATGTGTTGTTTCTCTGAAACTTATATTTAACCGAGCATCCCATATTTCTTCTGGCAACCCTAATTTCATACCTGTTTTCAAATTCCAGTCCACTGCATGGGCCTGTGGAGGAATTTGAACTGAGCGGGTTCTGAGCCAGGGATCCGGAAGCACATGACTGGAGAAGGCCCACAGGAGAAAGGGAGGCAGGCCGGGAGGGCGGCTAGGGCAGGGGAATGGCTAAGCAAAGCAGGGTCTCGAATGGAACCTAGCGGAGCTTGGTCCCAACAGCTCTCTGAAGCAGAGTTTGCACCAGAGGTGGTCCCACTTTGAAGGATGGGGACCAGTTTGTACCCAGTGTTAGGCACTTACTGTGGGCAACTCCCAAAACTAGGATTAACTTTCCAGGTGAGAATAACCTTTCCTGAGAATTCTCCTATGGAAAAGTTAAAGGTCAGTCATTCACAACACTCATAGGAGGGAGAAGAGTGCACCTTCCTAGTAAAGGGTATCTTGGCATCAACAACATCTACTATAGATGTTCTAATTGTATCTAGATGGACTACATGGACCATCCTCCCACATGCAAAATTCACTCGTGATTTTGAAGGTATGCAAAGGCAGCATCATTTATTGAACCCTGCAAAAGAGTTGGCAAAACGTATTCAGTTTGGAGGCATATACGTCACAAACATATTGAACATCTCTTAATGATATACTCCTGGTCTTCATCTCTGACTAAGTCCAATTAAACCCAGCAGGTAGTTGTGGGCACTCAGGGTGTGCACGCCCGCACGCGGCATCGCTCGGTCTTCCTGAGCGCTCTCTGAGCGTGAGCAGACCAGGCCTTCTTCATGGCACATTGGAGAACACAAACTCTGCCAAATACAACTCCTTTCAATATAGTTGACAGTCTCACAGAGGTTACTTTTCCAAAGTCACAAAGATGAAATATGAATAAACCAGAACTTAAAAGCAGGTTTTCTGATGCTTTCTTTGTTTTTTGAATGAGTATTCAAACCAAAATATTCATAAGTGGGCCCTGGCGAGTATGGCTCAGAGGCTGGAGTGTTGCTCCATGGGCTGAAGGGTTTTGGGTTTGAGTTCTGGTCAAGGGCACCTACCTGGGTTGCAGGTTCGATCCCTGACCCCGGTCAGGGCACATGCAGGAGACAACTAATCGATGTGTCTCTCACATTGATGTGTTTTTTCCTCTCTCTCTCCCCGCCCCCTTTCCCTCTTTAAAGAAAAAAAAAAAATCAATGGAAAAAATATCCTTAGGTGAGAATTGAAAAAATATATATAGAAATTATTTTGAAATAATTACAGATGCACAGAAATTTGCAAAGATAGTACAGAGAGGTCCCTCTGTCATTATCCAAGGAGTTACATTTAACCTTTCTATTGCTGTTTAACCATTCACTTACTAAAAGACATTTTAGTTGTTTCACTGATTTTTTTGAAATATTTTTTCTTTACTGATTTTAGAGAGAGAGGAAGGGAGAGGGAGAGAGAGAAACATCAATGAGAGAGAACACTGATTGGCTGCCTTCTGCATGCTCCTCACTGGGGATTTGGCCCACAACCTGGGCATGTGCCCTGACCAGGAATCGAACTGAGACTGCTTGGTATGTGGGTCGACACTCAACCACTGAGCCACACCAATCAGGCTGTTTCACTCATTTTATCTATTGTTCTCTGTTTTCAATTTTATTAATTTCTGTGATTATATTCATTATTTTCTTCCTTGTGCTCACTTTGGGTTTAATTTGCTCTTTTTTAATTTTCTAAGATGGACCACAAGGTTATTATTGACTTGAAGGTTTTCATCTTTTCTAACACCATGGGTTGTTTAGAAGCCAATTGTTTAGTCCCTAAGTGTTTAGAGATGTTCCTGTTATCTTTCTACTTTTTATTTCTAGCTTGATTTGAATTCTTTTAAATTTGTTGAAGTTTGTTTTATGGGCCAGATTACGGCCTATGTTGGAATATGTTCTGTGAATGCTTGAACAGGATGTTATTCTGCTGTACCTGGGAAGTGTTCTGTGTGTGTTGACTAACCTGATGGTATTTGGTGTTAATGATATATCCTTCCTGATTTTCTGTACAGTTGTTCTATCAGCTGTTGAGAGAGGAATGTTGAAGTCTCCACCCATAGCTGTGTTTTTGCCTATTTCTCCTTCCAGTTCTATTAGTTTTTGCTTCACATGTTTTGTGACTGTTGTTTGGTGAATGCGTGCACATTTAGAATAACTGTCTCTTCTTGGCGGGTTCACACTTCTGTCATACGTATTGTTCTCTGTCTGAGTAATATACCCATCCTTGATTTGTTTTTCTTTTTCTTCTTTATTAACAGCTTTATTGTTATATAATTCAGATACCATAAAATTCACTTTTATATTGTACAATTCAGTGGTTTTAGTATAATCACAGAGTTGGTCAACCATCACCGCTACTAATTTTAGTAAATTTTTGTCACCAAAAAGAAGCCTCATAACCATCCCTTCCTGCATCCAAACCCCAGCAATACTAACCTACTTTCTGTCTCTATGGATTTGCCTGTTCTAGACATTTCTCATAAATAACATAATTCATGTCTTTTGTCACTGAGTTCTTTCACTGAGAATAATATTTTCAATGTAGTAGCATGCATCAGTATTTTGTTACTTTTCATGGCTGAATAACATTCCATTATATGGATACACCACACTTTATTTATTTTCTCATTAGTTGTTGGATATTTGGGCTGTTAGCCCCTTTTGGATTTTATAAATAATACCACTATAAACATTTATCTACAAGTTTTTTGTAGACATATGTCTTCCTTTCTCTTGAGTATATACATAGGTTCAGAACTCTATCTTTCACATTTTGACAAACTGCAAACTGCCAAATTGTTTTCCAAAGTGGGTTTTTCATTTTATAATCTCACCAGTTATGTATGAGAATTCCCATTTTCTGCATCCTCACTAACATTTGTAATTATTTGTCCTTTTTATTTAGCTATCATAGTGACTGTGAAATGGTATCTCCTTGTGGATTTAATTTACAGTTTTCTGATGACTAACCATATTCAATATCTCTGTGTGTGTTTATTGGCCAATGACATATCTTGTTTAGAGAAATGTTTATTCAAATCCTTTGCCCATTTTTAAATTGGGTTATTTGTTGAGTTGTAAAAGTCCTTTATATATTCTGAATAGAAGTCCCTTATCACATGCATAATTTGAAAATATTTCTCCCATTCTATGGATTTTCTTTTCATTTTCCTAATGATGTCCTTTGAAGCAAAAAAGCTTTTATTTTTTATTAAATCAACTTATCTATTTTTTTCTTTTGCTGTTTTGCTATTAGTGTCATACTTAAGAACCCATTGCCTAGGCCACAAAGATTTACTCTTACATTGTATTCTAAGAGGTTTATAGTTTCATCTCTTTCACTTAGTGCTAAGATCTACTTTGAGGGAATTTGTGTATGGTATGATTAATGTTCACATGATGAATATTCATTCTCTTACTTTCAACCTACCTATATCATAATATTGAAGTGAGTTTCTTGTAGACAGCATATAGTTGGGTCATGCTTTGTAATCCACTCTGCCCATCTCTGTCTTTTAATTGGTGTACTTAGGCCACTTGTATTTAATGTAATTATTGCTATATTACAGCTGAAGCTTGCCATTTTATATTTCATATTTTTGGAATTTTCTCTTTTTTATTTCTCTGATTTATTTTTCCTGTACTCCTCTGAGTTACTTAAACATTTTGTTAGAATTCTGTTCTGAGTTATCTATACTTTATTAGTGTATCTCTTTATATGTATAGTTCTTTTAGTGGTTGTTTTAGTACCACATTACATATGTTATTACATAACTTATCACAGTGTACTGGTGTCATTATTTGACTAGTTGAATGTGGTCTAGAAATCTTATCTCCTTTTACATCATACCCAACTCATTTAGGATATAATGATCTTTAATATATCTTTCTTCTACAGATATTGAGATCCACACTAGATATTGTTATGATTTTTGCTTCAATTGTCAAGCATAATTTAGAAAATGCATTAATACAAGGAAAATATATGTCTTGCTTCTTCTATGTCTCTTTTTCTCTTTTTTTCTCTATGTATTTTTTTTTCTCTTTTTCTTTCTGATTATCCTTTCTTATCTGCTTAAACAATTTCTTTTAGCGCCTGGTTGGTGTGACTCAGTGATTGAGCATCGACCCATGCATTTAGAGGTCACTGGTTCATTTCCCAGAAGGGGCGCGTGCCAGGTTGTGGGCCCGATCCCCAGTGTGGGGCATGCAGGAGGCAGCCAATCAATGTTCTCTCTCATTGATGTTTCTATCTCTCTCTCTCCTGCTCCTTTCCTCTCTGTCTAAAAATCAATAAAAAGAAAACACACACACACACACACACACACACACACACACACATATATATATATATATATATATATATATATATATATAATTTTCTTTAGCAATTCTATTAGGGCAGGTCTGCTGGCAACAAATTCAACCTTCCTTTATCTGAGAATGTCTGTATTTGCTCAATACAACTCCAAGTTTATTTAGAAAGTCACAGAGGTAGAAAAAGTGAGCCAGCCAGGTTGCATGGGCCTAGGAACAAATTACAGAAGCAAAAGAAGGTCCCTTGGAGCTCGGGAGGGAGGGGGAGAGAGAGAGAAAAGGATATGTACCTTGAGGGAAGATGAGGAGGGAAGATGCAGGCTGGCATGCTCGGGAGAGAAAGAGAGAGAGTGTGCCCTAGGAAAGGGAAAGGATGGGAAAAGGCACGGGTGTACCCAAGAAAGAGGGAGGGCTCCTCCTTTTCATTTTAAAAGGATATTTCCTTGGGATATAAGATAGGATTCTGAATTGACATTTCTTTCAGCACTTGAAAAATATGGGCCACTTCCTTCTGGCTCTCATTATTTCTGATGAGAAATTTGCTGTCATTTGAATTTGTTCTTCCCTAGTTACATATCTTTTTTTTTTTTTTTTTCTGACTGCCTTCTAGATTTTTCTTTGTCTTTAGTTTTAGACAGTTTGATTATAATGTATTACTGTTTGGATATCTTTGAGTTTTCCTGTTTTGAATTCATTCAGCTTCTTGAATCTGTAGGTGTATATCTTTTACCAAATTTAGAAAATTGTCAGCCATTTTCTTTGAATACTTTTATCAACCCCCATTCTCTTTCACCTCTTGGCTTGAACCCCAAGGACATAAATGTTAGATTTATTTCTACAGTTCCTCAGTCCCTGAGAATATATATCTATATCTATCTATATGTAGGGAGAAATATAGATATAGCTATAAATATAGATATCAATATAGATATAAATATAGATACCAGGAACCAGGGAGCTCCTAACTTCCATGAGAAAGCACAACAGACACCAACACCAAGATGACAAAGATGTGAACATTTCCTGACAGATATTTTAAAGCTGTCATCATAAAAATGCTTAATGGAAGTTGTATACATATAAAAATGGGCATTTCTATTACTCTGTCTTCAAGTTCACTGATTCCTTCCTCTGTCCTTTCTTCTGTTGCTGAGCCTATTCATTCTATTTTTAATTTCTGTTCCAGAATTTCCATTTTGTTCTTCTTTATATCCTTTATTTTTTTACTGAGACTTGCTGTTTTTTTTTTTCATATATTTCATAAAAGTTCCATTAAGCATTTTTTATGATGACAGCTTTAAAATATCTGTCAAGAACTGTTCATATCTTTGTCATCTTGGTGTTTGTGTCTGTTGTCCTTTCTCATGGAAGTTAGGATCTTCCTAATTCCTGATGTGATAAGTGACTTTTTCATTGAAACTTTGACATTTTCAATACTATGTTGTAAGATCTGCATTTTGTTTAAATCTATGCTTTGGCAGGCTTCCTCTGATAGTGCTCTGGCAGGAGAAGGGAATGCTACCTCATTTATGCCAGGTGGGGATAGAAGTTCAGGCTCTTCTCGAACCCACAGGGAGAAGGGAGCACCATCTTCTTATCACCACAAGGGTGAGCATGCAGATTTTCTATAGTGTGGGACTAACATAGAGGAGTATTTTCAATAAATCTTTTTTGTCTTGTATGCCTTCCCCTTTCCTGAACCTTCAGCTAAAGAGAGCAGGATTTTGAGGGTGCAGGTCTTGTTTTGCTTCATACATTGGAGTATGTATGCTTCCTGTTTCTTTATCTCTAAACTTGGAATATACAAAGACAAAAGGAAAACTTGGGAACCCACAACCATGTCATACCTGTGTCCCAAGGTCCCTAACTAATTTTTCTGCTTTTCTCCTTCTTTTAAAGTCTTCTTGTATTTTTTTTAAACTATAATGTCCAGAGATTTTATCTGTACTTATAAGGAAGAATAGAGAAAAATACAGCTATTTTATCTTTCTGGGAGCAAAAGTCCTCATCTGGAAAAAAAAAAATGTTAAACCCTGCTGTTCAAATCCACACTCGCCAAATTGGAGTGGGATATGTGATTCTTCCATGATCTCATTGGAGTGCCCACTTTCTCTGCCCTAAATTTCTCTCCTGTCTCTGGTGAAAGTCATTTCACTATGATTTCTGATTATAAGAAATCTTAATCTTTTTTGTGGAGATCCAAACCGAGCCTTTCTTTAGTGATTTTCCCCCCAAATTAAGAGCCAATTACAAACTTTGTGAAAGTCTTAGTTTTTTGTTCTCAAATTCCTTCAAGCTTCTGCTTATCTCTCAGTTTAGTCTTGTATTTTATGGTTGGTCTGTAATTTAATGATTCCCGAAGTGGAAAAACTATACTAATCTTTTAGAAAATCTATGTTGCTAAGACGATCATATATTAAATACAAGCCATGCATATCACCCAGTAACGAGTACACATCTGTGACCGGCTACTTGAGTATTAACAAATTCCAACAGGAAACAGCAGACTCACATTAAGATAATTAGAGGAAGCTATTTTATAGAAACTGTTTTAAAAAAGAAACTATAGAAAACTATTTACAAAACTGATATTGCAAGAATAAAGTGTTAACAGGCCTACAAGGATGGAGAGAGCAGTGACCATAACCTGGAAGTAGATGGTCATAAACAGAAGCCTACTGTGAGAGCAGTGAGGGAAAATGCAGGCCCAAGACCACCCCCGAGTGGGAAAGAACCAATATCCAGACCCGCCCCCCCTTGTTTCTTGTTACACCACATACCTCTTTACCTGGAAAACAGCACCTGTGAAGAGCCACACAGGCTTTCCAAAAGGAGGCGCTTAAAAGACATTTGAGCCTTGGTCGGTTTGGCTCAGCGGTTAGAGCATCTACCTGCGGTCCAGAGAGACCCGGGTTCGGTTCCCGCTAAGGGCATGTACCTCGGTTGCAGTTTGTCCCCGGCCCTGGTTGGTCGTACGGGTGGCAGCCACTCGATGTGTCCCTTTCACGTCGATGTTTCTCTCTCTCTCTGTTCCTCTCTCTCCCTCCCACTCTATCTGAACAAAAAGTGGAAAAATATCCTCAGGTGAGGATAAATTAAAAAAAAAAAAAAAAGACATTTGATATTGATAGCATTTGACAACAGTAGTTTAGATGTTTTGTTCATTCTAAGCAATGGCAGAATAGGGAAAAATAATACACAACTTTTGAATGTATAAAGGCATGATATTTCTATACTTCTCTTCAGAAGACTGAATTGGAGTGGTGAAGATATTCCCATTCCCTACAGTACTTTCACTGGATTGAGCAAAGGACTCAAACCAATACTTTTCCATGAGGCTATTAAGACATTTAGGCAACATTGCTGAAAATATACATAGCTTCCAGGGTAGCCCTATTTTTCCTGAGGTACAGCCGTCCCTCAATTTCCCTCTCATTCATCATCTTCAGCACTTCCTACATGGTATTTTTAGCAACGGCTTACTAAGCAGTCATGATGAGAAAAGGGACTGCAATACCTCATGAGACCACAGAAACAAACATTTTCTCCTGGTGTGATTTCTCTTCAAGCAAAGTTTTATGTCCATGAAAACATAATTTGCCATTAAGAAAGCAACACTACTCATTTTGATTAATACATTTTCTGTAGGTAATTATTAAAGGACCAAATGAGCCAGTGTTTATAGTGTTCATATTTTTAGTAGGGGTGTTTGACTACTCCATATGTTGTAGTGTGTCAGCGAGATAACCAGAGACACACAGCTGAATTGTAAAGGAGCACTTTATTCACTGGCAGGCTGTGGGGTCTCTCCCCAAATCACAGCCCTGAGCTTCCTTTGTTCTTTGCTTACATAGGCACAAACTACAGAAAAAAAACTACATTAAAGAAACCTACATTCTTCTTGGCTCTGCTTCATTGGTGCTGGGGCTGATACAGACTGCTCCAGAGGCAAGGGGGGAATCTGTTGCAGGGGTCAGGGCAATCATTAATCTCTTTCTTTCTATGGTCCCTCCAAGTTTCTCAAGGCCATCCTTAACCCCTTATCTTTATGGTTTCTGGGTTTCAGTTCCAGGGCTTTTTTTTTTTTAGAAAACTGCTCGGGTGTTCACGTGCATGAATAACTGGTCAGAATAGAGTTTAATTTTAAATAGCCCAGCTCATTTCCCACTGGTTTTATATATGTGTCAAATCATTGACTCCCCCTTCTTCTCTGGGACAGGACTATATATATTGCCCCTTAACTACAATCAGTTTTACAGAATTTATTCTCCTCTGTATAGTTTTATGAGGTTGTTCATTATGCATGGCCCCAAGGTTATAAGTAAGCATAATATGGCCAGAGGACCTGCGATAGCCGATAATAAAGTTGTTATCCATGAAGACCAATTAAACATTTGTTGAAATCAGTTCTCAGATCCCTGTCTTCTTTTTTCTCATTCCTCAATATTTCTCCTAACTAAAGATAATCTTTCTTGTATAACACCGGAGTTGTTAGCATAGAAGCAACGGGTTTTGCCCAGTGCCACACAGAGTCCTCCCTACTTGAGGAAAAGATCTAAACCTCATCTGATTTGTATTGCTGGAGGTTATACTTAGGTGAGAGTATGCAAGTCCCTTGCCCCTGGATATCCCCCAAAGTTAACTTGGTCTGGTCCCATGTATAGTTGTTAGCATTTGGGGTCTGGGAAATTGGCTCAGAGAGGCCTAGCCCTATAAAATAAGGTGGCCTCAAATTTAGGCATAACCAGCAGTCAGCCTCTATGTCCTTCCTGTTACACAATAAAGGTCTAGTTGACTAATGACATTAATCTGGATGGGGTTATATTTTCCTATAGGAAAACCCTTGGGCTTGATTAACCTAAAATCTATATGAGGGTCCCTGCTTCATAGCCCTTAGCAGTATATATAATTTCACAACCCCAAGATGGACAAAAGCATGAATTTGCATTCAAGTGAATTGTGGTGACTGTACTATTCCCTGGGCATATATAGATTCCTAACCCTTATAGGCCCCATTCCCCGTAGGTGTCCTACACCTCCAGGGTAGGGGTCCTTCTATATCTTCTGTATTATCCTCAGTAATACCATCTGTGCCTATGGTGCCTCTCATGAGGTCACATTGGTCGAGATTGAAAACAGGTTTTTCTATCTCCTTTGTGGTGACATTTCTTACAATCTCTCCTGATATCCCATTTCTAAGTTCTCAGTTCCACTGGGGCTCATGTCTATGAGGATTCCCCTGAACAATCATAACCAGAAAAATTAAGGTCTCAATAAATGCACGACTCTCATCTGGAGAGGCCTGAACTGTCCATTTTGCTTTTTCTGGCCTCAGCTGGGAATGGTGCAGCCAGATCAGGATGCTGTTGACCTTGACAGCTGTTGGTATAGGCAGGATGACAGTGTATGGTCCCTTCCAGGCTGGAGTTATTCCCTGGGTGGTGAACTTCTTTATCCACACTGAGCCCCCGGGCTGGAAGGAGTGCACAGGGTCTAAGTTGGGCACAGACAGGGCGTCACAGATGTGCTTATGGATGGCCTTCTGGGCAGACTGTAGGGCCTGCAAGAACTGTAAGAGGGTGAGAGGAGCAGAGTGGTCCAGTTTTCACTGGTTTTTAAAATAAATTTGTTTAAGGTTTCCTTTAAGGTCCTGTTCATGTGCTCTATCTGCCCGAACTCTGGGCGGTAAGCACAATGGAGCTTCCAATTTATATTCAACCCTTTAGAGATATCCTGTGATATCTTTGCTTTAAAGGTGGGGCCATTGTTTGATCCAAAGGTCAGAAATAGTCTAAACCTGTTACTCCCTTTACTACATCCCAGACTGTTATTCCATTACCAGGGGCAAACTCTTTCTCTCTCACTCAGTGTCCTATTTTCTTCCCTTCTTGAGTATTCTTCCAATGTCCTGTCTTCCTATAATATGTATGTTTTTTCTTTTATTCTATCTTTTTATTTCCTCTGCATAATCCTTCTCTTTTTATTTCTTCCCTCTACATAATCCTTTAACTTGCATAGACCCTCTGTGATTTTCCTAGTCCCTCTCTTGACATGAACCTGAGGGCTTGCTCAATCTATCTGCTGTTTGCACATTCCCCAGTTTTTCTTCTCCTCTTCCCTATTCAGACCCACACATTCTTGCATATCCCTCCTCCTTCTCCCTTTCCCTGAGACCTTACTGGACATTTCCTTCCTCTCAGGAGTTCAGTAAGCTTGGTGGAACCTAAGTGGGTAGTCTGGTGCAGCTGGTTGACTAAAGTCTGACCTAGAGCCTCTGGGACCAACAACTTCCCACCAGGCAGTGTCCACTATCCATTGATTTCCTTTATGGCTTGTTTCTGCTTGGCTAAGTCATTTTCTGACCTAGTGTATCTGGAAAGATCCCACTGTTTTTAGGGCTATGAGTTCAGCTCTTTAGGCTGAAGTTTCTCTATTCAAAGACTGTGACTAAATGGCATGGTTCAGAGTTACTACTGCTGCCCCAGCATACCTGATTACTTCTTGGATATATCTGCTCCCATCCGTGAGCAATACCTCATCTGATGATGGCAGTGGTAGGTCTGGGCAGGCCATCTGCACTATGTTGATTACCTCCAGGAAGTCCTGTAGAGGTTTCTACAGGTCATTGTGTAGAGGTAGGCTGGCAGGATTGATGGCTAATGTCTTGTGAAACTTGATGCAGGGCTTGCCTGGAGTGGCAGTGGCCAGCAAATGAATGATCACTGGAGGAGATCACATCTGAGTAGGGGGTATGGGCACTCCAGCAAGACCAGAAATGAATGCATCACAGTATTTTTCCCAAAGTCTATAGTCCTCTTTGAAGTCCAGGGGTAGGTTAGAGCCCCATTGGCTCAGTCAGGACTTAGTCTTCTGCACAAGTATCTACCAGGAAACCAACTATTTTGCACCCTACTTGTATTGTTATTTTGGGCTCCTGAGGGCTCAGTTGGAAGGTGCCTTGGCCCCACTATTTTCCTAAGTCAAGGATGGCTTTTTACTTTGTTCCTCTACACATGACTTTCCCCTTGTCATTTCTACCCCTAAATGGGACCTAGGCCTGCCATCCTGACCCTTCCTCATGTTTCCATTCCTAGGGTGGTCCTATTCCATGGGCCCTGTTTCCCTTAAGGCTGTTATTATTACCTTTGCTATTCTTTTATCTTATTTTCCCCCAGGGGTGTCCCTATTATTAGATACCGTTTGAGCTATTTTAACCAATTGGGCCTTTAGGCGTTACAGGAGAACACGGTGAAAGTGTCCAAAGAAGCCCTCCCCCCGGCAATATTTGATCCTACTGTGGGCAGAGGGATGGGAAAATTTCCTCTGACACCAGGTTTTCAAAAGGACACAGGAAAGGAGAGCATTATCCTAGTGCATGTGTTTATGTGGGGCAGAGTGTTTTTCAACTCTCTCCATGAGCACTTTGCGCTCGCACCTGGGATTTCTACTTTCAACTCCCCAAGTTCAGAGAAGCCTGTTGAAAACTTGCTGCTGCCAAACCCAGGGTGGTGGACCAGCTCTCTGGGTTGGCACCAAAGGAACATGCTCCTTCCGTGACCAGACCACTCTTCCTGGGGAACCCTGGGGAACCCTGGGGAGGCCCCTGTGGCCTCCAGGTGAGTGCCTGTGTTCCCACCCTCTGTCCAAACCCCTGTTTCCCATGATGAGGGGCTCTCCGCACTGGACCCCAGGCCCAATGCATGGTGCCATAAGGGATGCACATGGTGGCCCCCCGGCAGGAACAGCCCCTTTCCAGCCACTCCCCCTCTTGGTGCATCTGCCACTTGTGTATTGGGACCTGGGCATGCAGGGGAGTTTCGCCTCCTCTAAGGGGGGCAGAAGGATGGGGGTCTCGTCCCCATAGATTAACAGGCAAATGATCTAAAATATAGAATTTTAAAAACCCAGTGTTGCCCTCAGAATCCTTCCATTTGATAAACTGTGCACTTTGTTGGGGCCTAGAAACCTGTCTTAATCCTTGTAAATTGGTCATAGAAACATCCAGGGGCCACATAGCAGGCTACAGTCTTGAGGCAATCACTGAAACATTTGCTCCTGTGTCTAAAATACCTTTAAATTTTTTCCATTCAAATTGAGCTCTATTTCTGGGCAATCTTGGGTGATTAACTGTGCCCAATAGGCTCTGAGTGTGGAGCCAAATCCTCCCTCTCCCTGTGGTTTCTTTGATAGCAATTTAGCACTTTCCCAGCAACCTGATGCAGCAAAATTATAATTTATGCTATCCTAGTTTCAGGTAAAACTTGTAGAATGGTTTTAGTGGTTTGGGCTATAACTTTTACTTCCCCCAAATAATCAGAATGAATAACTCCAGGCAACGCTTAGAACCCTTTTATAGTGAGACTACTCCTTCCCAAGATTAAACCCACTGTTCCATTAGGTAGTGGCCTATAGACTCCTGTTGAAATAGCTTGCGGCCCCATCTCTGGTGTTAATACATATTAGGTGGTGGGGCAGAGGTACAGTCCTGCACTCCCTGAGGTGGCATGGTAGAGCTCCTGGATTGTAGTCTTGGACTCCACCCTGGTTGGAACACCTGAGCAGGGGTGACAGACATTTCCCCCACTGTTTGACGGGTCCACATCTGGGCTCCCTTGTCTTTTCCTTGCTGGGGTTCAAGCAGCTGTCCATAGACATTAGTTTGAGAATGGCAATATTTGGCCCAATGACATCTCCTGTAGCAATGAGGACATAGTCTGGCTGCTTGGCAGAGTTCCCTGACTGGTTGATGGCGCTGGCATGCTGCTTACATCCCCTAGCAAAATGACCTGGCTTTCCACAGTAACATCCTTTACTGCTTCCTCCTGCCCTAGCGGCAAAGAGGACTTCTTCCAAAGCCTCGGCAATCGTGGCCCCCGTATATGGGAAGACCCAATATCTGAACAAGTGTGGATGAATTCAGATATATTAGCTTTTTCACTGTAAGGGCACAGCGCCTCCCTGCAGGGCTTATTAGCATTCTCATAGACAAGCTGTTTAACTATTGATTTGCCGGTCCCTAAATCACTTATTACTCTGATAACTGCCTGTAGCAATCGAGTTACAAAATCTTGAAATGGCCCTTCAGGTCCTTGTCTAATAGATGCAAGATCTAGCAAATTCTCCCCTTTTATTGGGAGCTCTTTCTAGGCCTTTTGCTGTATTTCTGCCTCCCAGGCACTTCCTTAAACTTTCCCAGGTTTCTCTTGGGACCCAGTTTGGGGCCCACTACCAGTATTCGTGCCCTGGTCAGGAGGGCACAGGTTTTTAACTATGGGAATGGATGTCTCACTAAATCAAGGCCATTGATCAATATAGGGAAATGGTCGGGATGTCCTTGCTCCCCTGTGACCTGATTCCAAACTTCCTGCACTAACTCAGGGTTAAAGAATCCTGTGTCAGGCCAGCTTACCCTGAATGTGGGTCAATTTAACTCACAGAAGGTCCTTAACTTTCCCTTAGATATTTTTGTGCCCTAGTAAGAACCTTCCTCAAATTCTTCTCTGAGAATGTTTTAATGTGCAACCCAATGATGAGGTCTTCTGGGCACTAGGGCTGCTATCCGTGATTAGACTAACCGTAACAAAGTTGACGGAGACACAGCAGGGAGGCAGACGAGGACAAAAACAAGGGAAGACACACAAGGCAGAAACTTTCACTTTGTCCACCTGGCCTCTCCCCTCATGGAGATTTCAGATGCTTCTTGGTATGTGGCAGGTTGGAATAAGCCCCCAACTTGGATCAGGTTCACTGGTGGAACACCAGAGTGCCCCAGGAACCTGATACTGCCTTTTAGCCATATGAAGACACCACTGAACCACAGGTTATGACTCACACAGGCTCCGTAACAAGCGTCACTCACACACAATTACATTCACAGTCACACTCACATACTGTTTGAATTTTCTTCTAGAAATTCCCTACGAGCAGCACCAGTCTCCCCTTCCACCCCAGTGGTGGGTCAGGTTTGAACCAGAATTTACCAGAATTGAATCCCTCCTAAGGTCTTAGGGGGAGACCCAGGAGAGGAGGGGCTGCACCGCGTCCAGCTCTCTCACTCAGATAGACGGTTCACTCAGTACTTACCTCCAGAGGCTTTTTACCAGGTCTCCTTAAATCTTTTGGTGGTGTCTTGGCATCTCCCAGCCACTCTTCAGAAACTGAAGTAGAGTCTTCGGGGCCCTGGAACGTCTCAGGTGGTACCACCCCCGCACCCCACCAAAGACCTCTAGGTATCTGGCAGCCAGATGGGGAGAGGCTGCTCGCCCTAGGCATCTAGACCCTGGTGTCATAAAGCACCAGGATCTCAATGGGGCCTCCAAATGTTGTAAAGTGTCAGCGAGATAACCAGAAACACACAGCCAAATTGTAAAGGAGCACTTTATTCACCGGCGGGCTGCGGGGGCTCTCCCCAAATCACAGCCCTGAGCTTCCTTTGTTTTGCTTATATAGGCACAAACTACAGAAAAAAACTACATTTAAAAAACCTAGCCCTGGCCAGTTTGGCTCAGCGGTTAAAGCGTCGGCCTGCGGTCCGGAGAGACCCGGGTTCGGTTCCCGCTAAGGGCACGTACTTCGGTTGCAGTTTGTCCCCGGTCCTGGTTGGTCATGCGGGTGGCAGCCACTCGATGTGTCCCTTCACGTCAATGTTTCTCACTCTCTCTCCCTCCCACTCTATCTGTACAAAAAATGGAAAAATATCCTCGGGTGAGGATAAAAAAAAAACAAAAAAAACCTACATTCTTCTTGGCTTCGCTTAAGTGGTGCCAGGGCTGATACAGACTGCTCCAGAGGCAAGGGGGGAATCTGTTGCAGGGGTCAGGGCAATCATTAATCTCTTTCTTTCTATGGTCCCTTCAAGTTTCCCAAGGCCATCCTTAACCCCTTATCTTTATGGTTTCTCTGGGGTTCAGTCCCAGGGTTTTTTTTAGAAAACTGCTTGGGTGTTTATGTGCATGAATAACTGGTCAGAATGAAGTTTAATTTTAAATAGCTCAGCTCACATAGATCTTGTTTTCTGCCTAATTGTTTCTTTAAGATATGTTGATTTATTATGATTAAGTAAAAGCTAGGTTGGACCATTAAATGATTGCAAATAAATGTGAGTTAAACCCAGACACTAAAAACATTAGGAAAAAAAAAATCTTAGGTCATCATACTAAACAGAGAATCTCTGATCTGAAAATCTGAAATTTTACCTTCTTTGAAGCTGATTGTACCAAAAACTAAGACAGCTTTGGGTTGAATTCAGCCCATATAGAGTTTTTGTGGGTTTCTTTCTGTCTTTTTTTTTTTTTTTTTTTTATGAATTTTTATTTATTTTTTTGTTACAGATATTTTACCTTTTTACCCCATTGGCATCCCCCACCCCACCTCCCCGGCTTAGTTGTCCATGTCCATTGGTCATGCATACATGCATATAAGTTCTGTGGTTTATCTCTTCCCACCCCCTCACCCCCCCATCCCCTCTTCTGAGGGATGTCACTCTGTGCCCTACTTCCGTGTGTCTGGGTCTACTGTATTCCTCAGACTGTTATGTTCATTATATTCCGTATATAAGTGAGATCATGTGGTATTTGTCTTTTTCTGCTTGGTTTATTTCACTTAGGATAATACTTTCCAGGTCCCTCCATGTCATCTCAAAGGATAAGAGATCTTTCTTTCTTACCGCTGCATAGTACTCCATTGTGTATATGTACCACAGCTTTGTTATCCATTCGTCTACTGGTAGATACTTGGGCTGTTTCCAGATCTTAGCTATTGTAAATAGTGCTGCTATGAACATGGGGGTACATATATTCTTCCTGATTGGTGTTTCAGGCTTCTTAGGGTATATTCCCAGCAGTGGGATCACTGGGTCGAATGGAAGTTCAATTTTTAATTTTTTGAGGTAGCACCATATTGTTTTCCATAGCGGCTGCACCAGTCTGCATTCCCACCAGCAGTGTACTAGAGTCCCCTTTTCTCCACACCCTCGCCAACACTTGTTGTTTGATGATTTGTTGATGGTGGCCATTCTGACAGGTGTGAGGTGATACCTCATTGTTGTTTTAATTTGCATCTCTCTGATGATTAGTGATGTTGAGCATTTCTCCATATGTCTTTTGGCCATTTGTCCTGTTTGGAGAGGAGTCTATTCAGCTCCTCTGCCCATTTTTTAATTGGGTTCTTTGTCTTCCTTTTGTGGAGTTGTATGAGCACTCTATATATATTGGAAATTAACCCCTTATCTGATACATCATTGACAATGATGTTCTCCCATACAGTGGGTTGCCTTTCCATTTTGATGATTGTTTCTTTTGCTGTGAAGAAGCTTTTTAGTTTGATGTAGTCCCATGTGTTCATTTTCTCCTTTATTTCTGTTGCCTTAGGTGATGTATCAGTGTAGATTCTGCTCCGTATGATGTCCGAAATTTTGTTGCCTACATTTTCTTCTAGAATTTTTATGGATTCACGGGTCATATTTAAGTCTTTTATCCATTTCGAGTTTATTTTTGTGTATGGTGTAAGTTGATGGTCTAGTTTCATTTTTTTGCATGTAGCTGTCCAATTTTCCCAACACCATTTATTAAAGAGGCTGTCTTTACTCCACTGTATGCTCTTGCCACCTTTGTCAAATATTAATTGAGCGTATTGCCTTGGGTCCATTTCTGGGTTTTCAGTTCTGTTCCACTGGTCTATATGCCTGTTCTTGTGCCAGTACCAGGCTGTTTTGGTTACAGTCGCTTTGTAGTATAACCTGATATCTGGAATTGTGATCCCACCTACTTTGTTCTTCTTTTTCAAGATTGCTGTGGCTATTCGGGGTCTTTTTTGGTTCCATATGAACTGTTGAAGTATTTGTTCTAGTTCTATGAAATATGTCGTTGGTATTTTGATGGGGATTGCATTGAATCTATAGATTGCTTTGGGTAATATGGACATTTTAATGATGTTAATTCTTCCAATCCATGAACAGGGTATGTGCTTCCACTTTTTTATATCTTCCTCTATTTCTTTTTTCAATGACCTGTAGTTTTCTGCAAATAGGTCCTTTACTTCTTTGGTTAAGTTTATTCCTAGGTATCGTAATTTTTTTGGTGCGATGGTAAATGGAATTGTTTTTTCAGTTTCTCTTTCTGTGAGTTCATTGTTGATGCACAAGAATGCCGTCGATTTCTTGACGTTAATTTTGTATCCTGCTACTTTGCCAAATTCATTTATTAAGTCTAATAGATTTTTGATGGAGTCTTTAGGGTTTTCCATGTACAATATCATGTCATCTGCAAATAATGACAGTTTCACTTCCTCCTTTCCAATTTGGATCCCTTTTATTTTTTCTTCATGTCTGATTGCTGTGGCTATGACTTCCAGTACAATGTTAAATAAGAGTGGCGAAAGTGGACATCCCTGTCTCGTTCCTGTTCTTAATGGAAATGTTTTTAGTTTCTGTCCATTGAGTATGATGTTGGCTGTAGGTCTTTCATATATAGCTTTTATTATGTCAAGATATGATCCCTCTGTTCCTACATTGCTGAGCGTTTTTATCAGAAATGAATGCTGGATTTTGTCGAATGCTTTTTCAGCATCTATTGATATGATCATGTGGTTTTTATTCTTCATTTTGTTTATGTGGTGTATCACGTTTTTTGATTTGCGAATATTGTACCAGCCTTGCATCCCTGGAATGAATCCCACTTGGTCATGGTGAATAATTTTTTTGATGTATTTCTGGATCCAGTTTGCTAATATTTTGTTCAGGATTTTGGAGTCTATGTTCATCAGGGATATTGGCCTGTAGTTTTCTTTCTTCGTAGTGTCTTTTTCTGGTTTTGGAATTAGAATTATGCTGGCCTCATAGAATGTATTTGGAAGTTTTCCTTCTTCTTGAATTTTTTGAAATAGTTTGAAGAGAATGGGTGTTAGTTCTTTTTTGAATGTTCAGTAAAACTCCCCCGTGAAGCCATCTGGGCCTGGGCTTTTGTTTGCTGGGAGAGTCTTGATTACCTCTTCAATTTCCTTAGTTGTTATTGGTCTGTTCACGTTTTCTATCTCTTCCGAAAATAGTTTTGGGAGACTGTGTGTTTCTAGAAATTTGTCCATTTCGCTTAGGTTGTCGAATTTGTTGCCATATAGTTGTTCGTAGTAGTTGTTAATGATCTTTTGTATTTCCATGGTGTTGGTTGTTACTTCTCCTCTTTCATTTCTGATTTTGTATATTTGGGTTCTCTCTCTTTGTTTCTTGGTGAGTCTAGCTAAGGGTCCATCAATCTTGTTGATCTTTTCAAAAAACCAGCTCTTTGTTTCATTGATCCTTTGAATTGTTTTTTTGGTCTCTATGTCATTTATTTCTGCTCTGGTCTTTACTATTTCCTTCCTTCTACTTGCTCTGGGGTTTTCTTTTTGTTTGCTTTCTAATTCTTTAAGTTGTGAGGTTAGACAGTCAATTAGAAATTTTTCTTGTTTTTTGAGGTAGGCCTGTAGTGCTATGAACTTCCCTCTCAGAACTGCTTTCGCTGCATCCCATAGATTTTGTGTTGTTGTGTGTTCATTTTCATTGGTGTCCAGGAAGTTTTTAATTTCTTCCTTGATCTCCTCGGTGACCCATTCATTGTTTAATAACATGCTATTTAGCCTCCATGTGTTGAAATGTCTTTGCATGTTCTTGTGGCAATTGATTTCTAGTTTCATGCCATTGTGATCTGAGAAGATGCTTGATATGATTTCAATCTTCTTGAACTTGTAGAGATTTAGTTTGTGTCCTATCATGTGGTCTATCTTTGAGAATGTCTCATGTGCACTTGAGAAGAATGTGTATTCTGTAGTTTTGGGGTGTAATTCTCTGTAGATATCTATAAATCCATTTGGTCTAGTGCTTCATTTAGAGTCTCTGTTTCCTTGCTAATTTTTTGCCTAGAGGATCTATCCAGTGCTGTCAACGGGGTGTTGAAGTCCCGTGCTATGATTGTATTGTTGTTGATTTCTCCTGTCAACGGGGTGTTGAAGTCCCATGCTATGATTGTATTGTTGTCGATTTCTCCTTGAAAGTCCTCCAGAAGATTTTTAATATATTTTGGTGCTCCTATATTGGGTGCATATATGTTTATCAAGGTTATATCTTCCTGTTGGATAGATCCTTTCAATATTATACAGTGGCCTTCTTTGTCTCTAGTTATGGTCTTCATTTTGAAATCTATTTTATCCGATATGAGAATTGCTACCCCAGCTTTTTTTTGCTTTCCATTTGCTTGGAAAATTTTTTTCCATCCCTTCACTTTCAACCTATGTGAGTCTTTTGTTGAGAGGTGGGTCTCTTGTAAACAACATATAGATGAGTCATGCTTTCTTATCCAATCAGCTACTCTGCCTTTTTATGGGAGCATTCAATCCATTTATGTTTAAGGTGATTATTGATATGTACTTATTTATTGCCATTTTTGTTTAGTGTGGTTCTATTTTTCTTCCCATTTCTACTGCTAATTACAGCAGTCCTTTTAACATTTCTTGCAGTGCTGGTTTGGTGCTAATGTATTCCCTTAGCCTTTTTTTGTCTGGGAAGCTCTTTATTTGATCTTCTATTTTGAATGATAGCCTTGCTGGGTAGAGTAGTCTTGGATTCAGATTCTTATTTTTCATGACTTTGATTACTTCATGCCATTCTCTTCTGGCCTGTAGTGTTTCTTGTGAGAAGTCAGCTGAGAGCCTTATGGGGTTCCCTTTGAAGGTAACCTGTTGTTTATCTCTTGCTGCTTTTAGGATTCTCTCTTTGTCTTTAATTTGTGGCATTTTAATTACTATGTGTCTTGGTGTGGGCTTGTTTGGGTTCTTCTTACTTGGGACTCTCTGTGCTTCTTGTTCTTGAATGCCTTCTTCCTTCACCAAATTAGGGAAGTTTTCTGTTACTATTTTTTTGAATATATTCTCTATCCCTTGCTCATTTTCTTCTTCTTCAGGGACTCCTATGATGTGAATATTATTATTTTTCCAGTTGTCCCACAGTTCTCTTAAGCTGTCTTCCTGTTTTTTAATAGTTTTTTCCTTTTCTTTTTCTGATTGGTTGACTTTTTCTACCCTGTCTTCTAATTCACTGATCCGGTCCTCAGCTTCCTGTACTCTGCTTTTTAAACCTTCCAATGTGTTTTTTATTTCAGATATGTCATTTTTTATCTCTTGTTGGTTTTTAATTTCCAATTGGCTTATTTTCAGTGTGTCTATGTCCTTACTCATGCTGTTCAGCTTCCTTAAGATCATGGCTCTGAATTCTAGCTCTGTTAACATGCCTAATTGCTCCACATTGATCTCATCTTGGGTGGAGGTCTCTTGCTCTTTCATTTGGCTTCTGTTTCTGTGTTTCACCATTTTGGCTATCACTGTGGGCTTTGGAGCCTGTCAAGTTCTCCCTGTGGGTGTTGGTGTTCTGCTGTTTGTGGCTCCCTCTCCTGTGTTTAGATGAGCGAGGGAGGACCCACGTTGAACACCACTGTCAAGTCTTACTTTCCTGGTTAAAGTTCTCAGGCTGGGAAAGGTACTGTTATCCTCTAACTTTTTGCCTGGAGGCTAGCAGTCTAGGTTACTTGATGAGTTTTGGGTTGTCAGTTGATTGAAAAACTCCCTCTGGTGCTCAGCCAAGGGGCTTTCACGAGGGTGGGTGGGGCAGATGCTGGTTGTTAGTGAGCCTCAATTAGCACTTCAATGGCCCACAGGGTGGGGTTGGATCTCCGAGGGAGGGGCTGCTGCCTCTCCTCAGAGCCCTGGGAAGGAGCAATGTGGCCGCCGTCCTGAGTGGCTGCACTCAGACAAAGCTCTGAGCGCCCTCCAGATCCCGAGTGTCCCGGCACAGCTCCAGTCCAGTCCGCCCTCCCTCTGCCGGAGCCCAAGGTGAGTGGCTGTGGCTGTTTCAGCCTCTGTCCCAGCTGCGCTGTGGGGCCGCCTGGGAGTGTGACCCGAGGGCGCTGCTCCCAGCTGAGGCCGCTGCCGAGCTGCCGACCGTGGGCTCCCAGCCCCGTCTCGCGCCTTCGCAAGCCTACCGGGATGGAGTCGGTGTCCCTCGTTGTATGGTCCTCCAAGCTGCTTTTCTGTTGCTTTTTCCCGTCGATTTGTCTGTGTTATTGTAATTCCAGTTTGGTTCTGGGAGACGGTCTGTGTAGCTCCGTTCACTCCGCCGCCATTTTTCCCCTGTCTTTTTTTTGACTGCATAGTATTTTTAAACAAATTGGAATTATTCACCAACATTTTAAAATCAAGAGGTTTCATAAAAGAGGGCATAGAGAGAATGAGTAGTGTTTGGAAAAAAATGGAAAAAGAAAAAAAGAAAGATTTTATTATATCAAAGTTATTCTTGATTTCAGTTAAAACATGGAAAGTTCTGGCAACCGTGGTCTCACATAGCCTCTTGGCAACACCAATCCTGTGATCTGCAGGGAATCTTTACAGCTGCTCCTTTGAGCAGGTGTTGACTGTGTAGTTTGTGCAGTTTCCCATCCATCCTATTTACTCATTCATTCAGACATTTCATTCCGAAGCTCATTCAATAACTACTTCCTGAGCACCTACCATGGGCCAGAAGACATTGTGTTGGATTCTGTCCTCCTAGAATGTACAGTCTAAGGGAAAATAGACAGAAAACAGTTCTATAAATTTAAAAATTTAGAAAAGTGCTAGAATAAAAAATAGATAGTAGATAGAAGATGCTGTGAGAGCATTTTCCAGGGTGCCCGGAAGTGTTCTGGGGGTGGAGAGGGAGGGTCAGGAAGGTTCCCTGGAAGAAGCAGATCTCAGAGCTGAGACATGATGGCCAAGGAGAGGTTAACCTGGCCCAGTGTGTTCTACCCAGAGAACAGTGGGGGTGGTGAAGGGAAGAGCGGTTGTCCAAGGACTGAAAGATGCCCACAGCAGGCGGCTGGCAAAAACCAGGCTGAGCCAGATGTGCACAGGATCAGACCAGGAGTCTTGTGAGTCGTGTTCAAATGGTTGGCCTTAGTTTTTAAGAGCAGTGGATAGTCATTTAGGACTTTTTCAGCAAGTAGGTAGCAGAAAAACTGTATTTAAAAATAACATTCTAATTACTGGGTAGAAAAAAATTTTTATAGGGGAGCGATTGAAAATAATATGTACTAGTGTTGACTCTATAGAAAAAGGCTTCAGAAATTGACATGGATATTAAAAACCTGAATGACACTGGAAATCACAAGGCCACAGGGGTCTGAGACCTTTGATTTTCTTCCCAGATCTACTCTACCCTGCCGAACACCCAGGAGGCTGACTGACCCACATGGACTTTCTCCACTGGCTCCTGCCCCCGCCAAATTCTTGTTGTGCTCACCAATGGGTGGCACCAGTGGGAGATGAGAGGATGCAGTCAGGGCCCGTATTTACCCATCTCCTCCTCCCTGCTGGGTTGTTCATGGTTGCATTTCTGTTCCCAAGGTTCAGGGCTCTTGTCAGACTATACTCTCTCCAGTGTCTTCAACCTCTCCCTCTCCTTGCCTTTCAAGCTTCAGGGCAGAATGGCTTTCCACTGTTGCCCAGACAAGGGCTTCGTCATTCATTGTTAGTTTCACTGCTTCTGCCCATATATGTCTAAAGAGTCCATTCATTAAATTCTCCTTGGTTACCCCCATTTAGTGTACTGCCACTTGTTTCCTGGCCAGGTCTTTGACCTCATCCCAAATTAGGATCATTATTTGGAAACAAATCCATCTAGGTGCTTTTCATAAGTCCCAATCCTTGTATCTTTCAAAGTAGAGACAAATGAAATAATAAAATCACAATGACAAATCAAAAAGAAAAGCATTCAAGAGGCATCATTCTGCCTGCCAGGTCTCCTATCCTGAGGCCAGGAAAGCTTCAAGAATAGATAAGCACATGGGGGAAGGGAGACCCAGAAAAGGAATCGTAGCAGATGCTGCTTGGTGGTGGGTGCTGTGGTGTGCCGCACAGGTACCTGCTTCAGCCTGTGCTCGTTTCTCGTTCCTCAGTTGCTGGGTGTCAGTGGCTCATCAGTCCCAGCTGAGTTGCACTCAGGGACATGCCTTTAGTAAAAAAGAGCCTATATCCAGTGACTGGCTGATGGGAGCAGAGAAAGGCCCATGCGAGTCAACTCCGAATGGGCATCCCAGCTGCAGGCTGAGGTTCTGTTGCCACCACGACATCCTCTCCCTCTGCCCAACCCTGACTCCTCACCACAGAAGTTGATCCTAAGGTACTTTCCAAAAAATTTCCTACACACTAATCTCCATTTCAGAGTCTGCTCCCTGAACAACCTGACTTAAGACAGGTATTATGAAGCATTTTCTTATACAACTATAAAAACCTCAAATTGTCAGAATTTCAAGTTGAGGTATAATTATAAAAAAAATGTGTCTTATAAAAGTCCACACAGTGTTGAACTTTTAATATAAATTTCTATGCAAGGAACTAGAGGTAGCCAACTTGTCATTGTATGGAGGTCATTGCCACACAAATCCTGTGTTAAAAGTATAACACGCATGTGGTTTTACCGAAGAACTGATATGTATATATGCACAACCAATCGACATGACACTAGGCTGGGGAAGGCAGGAGGGGGTGGGAGAGGGAAGGAGGGGGTCAATAGGGGGAAAAGGGGGGTATCTGTAATACTTTCAACAATAAAAAAAAGAAAGAAAGTAATATTATTTTAAGGCTGATTAACTTGAATGACCATTTAAGAAATATGCCCACTGAGATACATCTCCCTCAACGGTCAGACGAAGCTATCTGGTATGATGTGAATTTCCCTGAGGCTATTTGTAAGTTTAGCACCTGTTTTTTCAGCTTTTTTTATGTACTAGGCCCTGTGCTAAGTGCGCCATGTACTTTTATCTTGTGTAATCCTCAGAATAACCATGTGAGGTGGATGATTCTATTATCCCCACAAGTGCAGGGGAGGAGCTCTGGCCAAACGTAAGACAAGGTGGGGTCAAGTCACTGAGCCTCCTGGGCACCAGCTGCTGCAGCTGAAAATGGGCATGAGAACTACCATAGATGTATGGTGAAGACTAGTGAGACACCGTAGGCTTGTGGAGACACTTTCCAATGTAAGTTATTCTGCAAATATTACAGAAGACAATCAATACAGTTAATGTGGGTGTAAGTGAGGTGTGTGTGTGTGTGTGTGTGTGTGTGTGAGAGAGAGAGAGAGAGAGAGAGAGAGAGAGAGAGAAAGAGAGAGAGAGAATTGGTATTCAACAGACCAGCAAATTAGTACCTTCATTTCACCCATGAGCAACAGTGATAGACAAATTTTTTCTATTTCAAATTATGCATTTGATAGAAACAAGACCATCATATGCCAGTAGGGAGAAAGAAGTGGAGTATAATATCAGGAAGACAATAGAGTTGAAAGACATTTGAGCCCTGGCCAGTTTGGTTCAGCGGTTGGAGCATTGGCCTGAGGACCAGAGAGTCCTGGATTCAGTTCCTGCTAGGGGCACATACCAAACAAAAAAAGACATTTGAAAATATAGGGCATGCTTTCTGTTGCCCCTCTTTCCTTTCTAAAGACAGTGTTGATGATTATTATACAAGGTAGAATGCAATTGTTTCTATAGTCTACTGAGTGACCTCGTCCTTCCGCTCCCTGCTCATCGAGTATGTTCACTTGACAATATCCCACCCACCCTGTGCAAAGGTTACCTGATCAGAGGACGTATAAATCCTGCCAGTCCACTTTAGAGTGATAAAACACCTGTGGCAGAGCCAAGTGCAGTTTCTCAGCTGCGTGTCATGGTGATTGGTGGGGTTCATGTCAGAGTTCTGTAAGAAATACAGTGTTTCATTTCTATCATCTGGAGTGCAGGTTCACTGGGAAACATTTATAACTGAAGCTGTTGATCATATGCAGGCTGTGGAAGAAGAATGCAACTCCAAATGGGAAATATGCCGAAAGCCTCCCCACATAAATTTAACTTACTATTACTAATGTGGGCGGATAGATCATGGCTCACAGGCCTGGGTGAGAAAGAGCTATGTCTCAGAGCCCGAATTATCGGGAGAGGAACATTGGTTTATAAGACAGACTTCAAATGCAAATGCAACACAGAAACTCCCACAGGTTCTGTTCTGATATACAGAGATGTGTTTGACAGCCTTGGAGAGGGTGCTGCATGAAGTGATGACCTGGTTGCAAAGTCTGCCCTTCACATGAGAGTAAGAATGAGAACATCTCATGAATGATTTTTCAGGAATCTCAATGTGTGTTTAAAATTAGCATAGTTAGCTTCACAGTTTTGTCTATACCTAGACACACACACACACACACACGAGAAGAACCTACTAGTGTTCTTCTGGGAATGAATTAAATCCTCACCTCATTCATTCATTCATTCATTCATTCAAAACACAGGTTCTGTGCATAAGCTGACTATTAAAAAAAAATCAGGCATAATTTTTGTCCTCAAAATGCTCACAGACTTGGGTATCATGGTGTTAAGTAAAGTGGGTTCTCTTTCCCTTTTCTGGACAATAGGTATTTCTTCACTCTTGACTGTACATTTTTCATGACAGTTAAAATGGAGAATAGAAAGGAATTTAGGAAGGATGGAGAGAGAGAGAAAGAAAGAAGAGAAAGAAGAAAATCAAAGGCTGCATCACTGTTATCATGGCTGCTTCAGTGAAGCCAAATCTTGATCCAGAATTGAGCCCAGAAATAATCAGCTCAATGACCCTCTTAGCTCTTTACTTCATCTTCCCCTACTGCTAACCTTCTTCCTTGGGATAGCTTTAAAAAAAATGACTATGTGCAAGCCCTTCTCAAACACTGTATTTGAGGAGAATCTAGTTTAAGACAGTACAATTCAGACAAAGTTTAGCTGAGTGTAGGTTCACATTCACTGAACCCTGGTTAATTTAAAACATAGATATGTAACCATTACCTGATCCAAATAGCTGTATATACATGAGACCAAGTTCAGCCTCCTCTGAAAGTAGGTGTTTTATTTCATTATTTAGGATAGGGTAGTGGACCAAGTTCTGAGCTGGCAAATAAGCAGATAAAAAATGTTCAATACTATAAGTCATCAGGGAAATTCAAATGAAAATTCCAATTAGATACCACTATGCATCAGTTAGAATGACTAAATTGAAAAACATTCTGATAACCCCAGGTGCTGGTGAGGGTGCAGAGCTATTGCGAGTCTTGTGTGTTGCTAATGGAACTGCAAAATGGAACAGCTGCAGAGCAGCTGGAGTTTCTTATAGAGTTAAACACATATTCACCAAATAACCCAACGATTCATTCGACCCAAATATCCTTCAGTTGATGAATGGATAAAAACATTGTGGCACATCAAATAAATAAAATACTATTCAGCAATAAAGAAGAACGAAATGATACTCTAAACAACATAGATGTCTATGACATGAATTACACTAAGTGAAATAAGCCAGACTCAAAAGGTTACATACTGGATGGTTCCATTTCTATGATATTATTACCAAAGCAAACAATAGAGACAGAAAACAGATTAGTGATTTTCTGTGGTAAAAGTTGGGGGGGGGGGATCGATAGAGGTACTTATGGATGCTATAACTGTTCTATATCTTGATTAGAGCGGTGGCTATAGCACTATATTGGCTTGTTAAAAACCCATTGAAATTTACAATAAAAATAATTTAAATTTGTCTATGTAAAATATACTTCAATAAACCAAAGTTAAATTAAAGAGTTAGGTAGCAACCATCAAAAACATTCCTGAGAGTTTCATCTATTTTTATCTAAAGATATAGTTCATTCTTTTCAGACAAATATAGTATAGAAACTCACTTTCTTCTAGAATTATTAATATTGAGTTCACTGTTAATCACAGCCAAAAAGCACACCCAGTAGAGAGCAATAAGTATCACTCTCATCGTGAGAAGGCAAGCTGGGTGTCGACATACCCTTTAGCTCGCAGTGCAAGACCCTGCCCCTGGCTTCTGCAATCCTGCTTGCCCCTCACATCAGCCAGCTGCCTACCCACAGCAGAACTAGAAAGCCCCCAATACCCAGAAGCTTATCATGTATAAAAGGCGGCTGGAACCTGGGCTCAGGGCTCAGCCTTTGGAGGTGACTCCGCTGGGCCAGCACCAGTGCACATTAAACCGTCATTTTCTGATCCTCCAAGTGCTTGTAGTCTGTCTCTTCCTGCCGACCAAATTTCTGCCACAACATTTTGGTGTGTTGGCAAGGAAGCTGACAGCCACGCTGGCCTCTTGAGCCACCATTGTCAGAAGCCAGCGGGAAGGAGCCACTAATTTGGGGTCCCTGTGATGGAAAGGAAGGCATACCAGCGGTGATTTCACTGGATCCTGACCCTCGCCAGGCCTGACTGTAATTGGCCACCATGGGACTCAAATGGAATCTGGGGAGGACAGAAAAGCCTGCCAGGACATCAGATCGGCAAGTGTCCCCAGGGACCAGATCGAGCTCAGGCCCACCTCCAAGGCAGAAGGAGAGTTTGATCACCTCCCAGGTGGCACAGATGCTGCACAGGATATGGAATTCCTGTGTGGAAAGTTTGAATCCTGTATGATTGTATGTGTGAGTGACCGTGCTTCACAACGCCTGTTACAGAGCCTGTGTGAGTCCTAACCTGCAAGTTCATAGTGACCTCATATGGCTAAGGGCAGTATCGGGTTCCTGGGAACATTGTCTCCAGCAGCAAACCCAGTCTGAGTCAGGGGCTTATACTGACCTGCCAATGCCACGAGGCGCCTAAGTCCCCAAGAGGGGAGGGGCCAGGCGGACGAAACGAGAGTGTCCTTCTGTTTGTCTTGTGACACCATTCCCTGGGAGGTTTGCTTAACCATCTTAGATATCATTATGGGGGGAAGTTCCTCTAAACCCATTGTTCTGAAATGTATGACAAAGAATTTTAAAAAGGGGTTCTCAGGAGATTATCGGGTCAAACTGACCCCTGAAAAATTGCGCACCCTCTGTGAATTAGAATGGCCCACCTTTGGTGTGACGGCCCTCTAAAGGCACCTCGATGTTCCCACACTCTAGGCTGTGTATGGAGTAGTCACTGGAGACTCCGGCCATCAGTGGAAATAGCCCAAATCAGGCCTCCTTGGGTCCAATTCTGCGTTACTAGTCAGGAACAGTGTAAGGTCCTTGTGGCACAGGTGAGAGGAAGCCTTCATGGTGGATTAAGTGGCCTCCTATCTGACAAGGGGATTTGGAAGAGGCCCCTCCACTGCCACTGCGAGATGCCCCGCTACTTACGGATGGGAAATGTCACCTGCCTGACGGCCCACCTCCATCTGTCTCACTCCCACAACCGCCAATGTGTTGCAGGAGCCAGGGTCACCAGAGCCAGTGGGAAGCCATTGCAGGTCAGTGACCCAGGGACCAAAACCCCAGAGGCAGTGCAATTGCCACTGTGGGAGACGAGGAGTCCACAGAGCACGGGCCTTGGTAGGGCCCTACAAGAGGGGGGGGATCTGTCTTCTCCACCATATTCCAAAAAACCCCAAGCAATCACAGACCTCCCGGAACCCATCTTCCAGACTCATCACCCCACCTAGGTCAACTGTAAACAACTCTTACTCACCCTATTCAACACAAAGGAATGCTGGCGGATTGTCACAGAAGCCAGAAAGTAGCTCCAGACCAGGCACCCGCTGGACATCTAGACATAGAGCCTGGGCATGAGAAACCTGATGAGGAGCCCTCCTGGGACCCAAATACAGAGGACAGAAGAAACCGGCTAGAACGATGTCAACTCACCTTCCCCCAAAGGGTGAAAGAGGGCCAAGAGTCCCACAAACATGGCAAAGACCTCTGAGGTCTACAGAAACCAGGTGAGAGTCTGGCTGACTTCTAAGAGAGACTGTGTGAGGCCTTCACTCTGTCTGACCCAGAGGCCCCTGAAAACCAACACATGGTCAAGGCTGCCTTTGTGGTACAGGCACAGAATGACATGAGACAAAAGCTTCAAAAGTTAGAGGTATTCACTGGGAAGAATGCCACTGAGTTACTGGAAATCGCCAATAAAGTTTTTATAAACAGAACAAGCAGCCAGAAAGGAGGCAGATGAAGAACGGAACGAAAGGCAGCTCTCCTAGCTGCAGCCTTGGGACGAAACTGAAACTACAAGGAACTAAAGAACCAAGAAAAAAAATGATGTTTCGAATAAGGACCCTCAACTACCATTACTCTCCTTGGACAGTGAAGAACTCTAGTTGCTACATCCCTCCCCTTCAACACCCCTATTCAGCAGGAAGCAGTCAGAGAGATTGTCGTACTAAGGGAACTCCCCGTCCGAGTCCATGCTTAGCACATGGAATAATGTTCTCTAAGTCAAGAGAAGGGAATGAGAAGGCAAGCTGGGTGCAGACAACCCTCTTAGCTCGCAGTGCAGAGACCCTGCCCCTGGCTTTTGCACTCCTTCTTGCCCCTCACATCAGCCATCTGCCTAAACCAGCAGAACTAGAAAGCCCACAAATATCCAGGAGCTTATCATGTATAAAAGACGGCTGGAACCCGGGCTCAGGGCTCCGTCTTTGAGGCGACTTCGCTGGGCCAGCACCGGAGCTCATTAAACAGTCATTTTCTAATCCTCCGAGTGTGTGCAGTCTGTCTCTTCTCACCGACAAAATTTCTGCCACAACAACTGAATGGAAAGAATAAAAACGTGAATATGTGGATAAATGATATGAAGACCTTAAGTTAGAAAGATAGATAATATGAATATTAATATAAATGTGTGTGTGTGTTTGTATATACTGACAACAGCATTCTGCCATCAGTCTGTTCTTTAAAAACAGCAGTACTAAAATCCTCTTTATATAAGCCTAGATCTTATTCCAGAGAACAGAATAAATGTGATTGATAGAACAATCCTCAAGAAAACAAACAAAAATATTTAGCAGCACTCAATATATAAATTAAATGAAGTCTTCAACCATATAGCCATACTCTGTTCCAATGAAACTGAACACAATTCCTAAATTAACTGAATTGAAAATTAAACTATATTACAAATATATGGAAACTGGAATACACATTTCAGCAATGGTTATAGAAATCCACAGATGTAGGAATAATCACTCACATACAAAGAGTGATATAAGATAGCATTCCTAGAAGAAAAAATAAGTCTTTATACTTGCAGAACATACTGTAGATTGTTTCTATCCTTTTAAATGTATCAAGTTTTGTTATGTGGCCTAATATATGGTCTATGCATTTTGCTTTGGTATGGAGATTCATTCATCCATAGTTCCTTTTTTTTTTCTTTTAATCCTCACCTGAGAATATTTTTCCATTGATTTTTTTCAGACAGAGTGGGAGGGAGGGACAGAGAGAGAGAGAGAGAAACATCCATGTGAGAGAGACACAATGATTGGTTGCCTCCCACACAACCCTGACCTGGGCTGGGGATCAAACCCACAGCTGAGGTAATGCCCTTGACCAGGAATCAAACCTGCACCTTTTCAGTCCATGGGCCAGTGAGCCAAACCAGCCAGGGCATTTAGTTCCGTCTTTAATGCTGAATAATTCCCATCATACAGGTATGCCACAATTTTCCATTATCTAGTTGATGAATAGCTGATTTGTATCCAGTTACTGAATATTATAAATCAATCTGATCTGAGCATCTGTATACAACACTGTGTGAAAATATTTTTTTAATTTTATTTCTCTTGGGAAAATACACGAGGAGGGATTCTTGGATCATCGGATAAGTGCATATTTAACTTTATAAGATACCACCAAACTCTTTTCTCAAGGTGTCTGTATGGTTTGCATTCCCACTTGTAAACGTATGAGATTCCAGTTGCTCAGCATTCTTGCCAACACTTGATGTTGTTAGTCATTTAATATAACCATTCTAGTGCATGTCATTGTGTCTGATTGTGGTTTCAATTTGCACTTCCCAGATCAATAATTATGTTGATTATTGTTTCATGTATCTTTTTTGGGTGTTAAAAATGTTTAAATATTTTTTAATTCCACTTTTCATATTCTTATTAATACATTGTAAGAAGGTTTTTTATATTCTAGATTAAAATTGTTCTACATCATGTTTGTGGTGGTTACATTACTGTGTATATTTATTAAAACTTGTTCTTTGTCATTTAAAATAGAAGATTTGAAAATTAAACTACAATGATGACTTTAAAAAGGAAATTTAAAAACACTACAAGTGATGTAATATTTTGCTAGACTATAATTCTTCTTGATAGAACATCAATACCAAGTGATAACACAAACATTTTAATAGCCTTGGTAAACACGAAATACTTTAGCTGCTTCTTTTAAAAAGCAGATTTAATGTATCATTGCAAAGTATTCCTCCATCAGGTGGGCTATTTGACACTGACACATTTGGTCAGAAATGGGCCCCAAACTACAAATCTAATTTTTGGATAAAGACTCCTAGTTATATAACGGAATCTCTAAAGTGTAAATTATTCTGTACACAAGGAGTTTTCCTCCCCAGGTTAGCTCTGTAGGAGCAGAAACTTTCCTGTATCCGTGCTTCTATGCTGTCTCATTACAGACTGCTTTCTCAAAGGCTTTGTGTTCAACCTGACAAAATTGGTTCTTTAAAAGAGAGAGAGAGAGAAGGAAATTTAACACAGATTTAGTATTTCCTAGTTTTTCCTGGAGGAATAATCTCACCATGGCAGCTCCGGATATCACTGTAAGCAAGCCTTTTAAAAAGCAATCCAGAAAGTGATTACAAAGTGGAGATCGGGAACATAACCTTCAGCACAAATGGTGACCCTCATTCCTTGTATGCTGTAGCAAAATTGGTAGACCAAAGCAAGGTGGGCTTGAATTTTAATACTCTACCACTAGGGGTCCAGGAGCAGTGATCCTAGTTGGTACTGTCACGTACAGTGGCCTCTCTGAGTCTAATTTGCCGGTCCTCACTCTGCCTCAGGAGAGAGACCCCACTGGCCAACAGGTGTGCCGGCTGCATAGGAGGCTGCCTCTGGCTTTGTGCCGCTGACGTGGGACCAAGACATCTGCTTATCGGAATTGCTACCAATTTCACTGTTAAGGGATCTGCACTTTTCACCAGGGACACTCTGAAAAGTCAAAAACAGACCATTCATTTCCCAGAGAATGAACAACAAGAGAATACAGCTATTTCACAGGTGGTGATTTAACACACTGAAAAGAAAGTGATTTTCCATGTTAGAGGCTGAGCAACAGACTCGTTGTGAAGCCAAACTTCATGGTTCACATCTTGGATCCACCACTTAAAATCATTCAAGTTTCTGTGCCTCAGTTTCTTCCTCTGTAAAACGAGGCCATTAGGAGCACCTACCTCGCCAGTGGTTGGGAGGCTGAATGAGTTGGTAAAATGCAAAGTGCTTAGAACTGTGGCAGGCACTTCAGAGGTCTCTCGTCACTGGACGTATCACGACCACTGTCTGTCTGCAAGCTGGACCCGGGCCAGAACAGAGGTCACTCTCGTCACTCCACCCCAGACTGTTTTTTCTGTTTGTTTGTTTTTTGTTAATCCTCACCCCAGAATATTCTTTTCCATTGATCTTTAGAGAAAGTGTAAGGGGGAGAGAGAGAGAGAGAGAGAGAGAGAGAGAGAGACATGGATGTGAGTGAGACATATCACATCAATTGGTTGGCCCTGCACAACCTGCCTGGGGCCAGGGATCAAACTTGCAACCCAGGTATGTGCCCTTGACTGGAATAGAAGCCGCAACCCTTCAATCCTCTGGCTGATGCTCTAACCACTAAGCAACCAGCCAGGGCTCAGACTGTTCGATTGTAACTGATGTTCATTCTGACATAAACCAGCATCCCTTGCTTGCCCCCTGATATGTATTGGCCCTGGGAATGGGTTGACAGGTTGTTGTCCCAACCTGGTCAAGTATGGATAGTGATTTCCTGTACCTGGTAGCATTCATGTGCTGCCCCAGCCTGGCCTCTTACCCTATACAATGCTTTGGTGCCAGCCGAGTGGCATGGGGATCCATTTCCTCTTGCAGCCACCCCAGGCATGCCTCTTTGGTAAGATTCCCAGACCTGTTTGACCTGCCTCTTTCCTTGATCTTTTCCTGCCCTTCCCTCACAGAGGTAGATTTTTAGTTTTAGGGCTTTTTCCTGGGTCTGCGTGTACAAACAAGTAGGTGTCACCCCCATTTTACAGATGGGAAAACTGAGGCATAGAAAGCATGCATAAGTCACACAGTCAGTCAGTGGCTGAGCCAGGACTAAATTCTCCAACTTCTTATTCTAGGGTCCTACCCTTTCTACCATATATCGTAAAATTAAGCATAAGGAAAAATGGTCTTGCCTCATCACCTGTGAGAAGAGCAATAATCAAGGACCCGTTCACTTTCAGACTGTGATGCTAGAAACTGTAAGAAGTTGCTTAGGCTATTAAAACAGGTCTTTACAGAATGTTAGTAGTAACCAAGTACTTCAAATGTTCAAGTTAGTGAGCTGCCACCAGCATTTTAAAAATAAAACACAGTAGATGAGGAAATAGCACATAGTATCGAGCATAGTAAAGGTAATTATCATTTTGTGAAATTTTGGTTCAGTTACATATATACCCATATACTCGTGTGTAGGCTGTGTTATTTTTACCATCCCTCCCCCATTCCCCACACATTACCTCCTTGAAGGGTTGTTCCTCCTTCGCCGTGACCAGTTGACCTGCAGGCCCTGGAGGGAGGAATGCTTCATGTTTGGGGGTCGTGGGTTACCAGAGTCAATGGCACGGGGAGCCTGAGTAGTACCTCTCTCAGCAAGTACTCAGTTAGGCTCAGGGTTTGACTCTTCCCCTCTGCCATGCGTACCTCTCAGGGTGGACTGGCGAGCTGGGCGGAGCGCAGGTTCCCTACAGCCGGGAAGAGGGAGTGCAGCACCGGCCAGAGCCACTGACGTCGGACACGCAGCCCGCAAGTCACGCAACCGGTAAGAAAACTTTGGAAGCCACAGAGATTTGAATTGGTTGTTCTCCATAGCAAACACTGGCCAGAGAGGTCTGATGAAGACGTATATGCGTACTGGGTTGATGAGATAAAGTGTATCTCTTACTGGGGATGGTGGTCCAAACTTTAAAAAATCACTTCATGGAATGACCATTTGGGAACTTGAGTCTTTGGAATTTAGTTTAGCTTACTTGACACATTAGGTGTTTCCTTGGATTTCCCATTGAGTTATGCTTCACTTTTATTTTTGTCTTTTTCTTATTACATAGACTCATTTTATCCCTTACAGACCAGTGTCTCAAATTATAGCATTCATAGAACAATGAATGGATTTTCAGGTATGCACAGACCACATTAGTATATTAAACATGTAAGAATGCAACAGCTTTTACCCTTGAAGAGAATAGAGCATAAACGTCAATGAGGGATGGTTTGTAACACGCTAACAATACACACTAATGTCATGTGTACGAAGCCACTTGCACAAAAGTAACATTAGCTGTAGCCAAGGTGCCTCGCCCACTCAGTTAATTTTATATCTTTTATTTCTATAAAACAATATCTGAGCCAAATGTAGACCTAGATTATGAGGAAATTTTTCATTGAAGACAGTTCAGCTCACATGATACTGAAGGTAACAACCATATCATGTAAAATACAGACGCTGGAAGACAATATTTCACTTGAAGGGTCACAGCAAACAGAACCCTAACCCGCTCTGAATGTCCTCAGCTGAGTTTTCCTTTCACAGTTGCAGGTTTTTCGTGGGTTTTAAGTATGCCCAATGTCAATGATTCCCTTCATTGGCAAGTTGCGGGGCAGGGGGAGAAACACATCTAGCATTTGAAAAAAATTAAATTTGCAAAGACTGAGGTGTTGGTATCACAACTCATTGTTCTTAAAAATTCCTTTTGTCTTATCTTCAATAGGTAAAAATAACAATAATTTCTCCTTGAGGTGATGGCTGCATTCATTCATTCTGAATAAGTGACTGCAACCTGCAACCTAAGCAAATTGTAATCATAGAAATGGCCATTAATGGCATGGTCAGTGTACTGAACAAATGTATTTCATCTCATTTCTCATTTTAAAGTTCATCTAAGTAACTTTTTTCTCAACAGCAGTGTGGAAAAGCCATTTTGAAATTGAATAGCTCTCTCTAAAGAGTTAAAATCAAGTACCTTGATTAATAGTGTGTGTGTGTGTATATATATATATATATAACCTTTTCTCAATATTAAATCAAGATCTGGAGACAGTGAAGAGGTGGTGTTGGACTGGTGATGAGGTGTAAGCCCTGTAACTCAGTCTTTCTCTGCTTCATGTGCAGTTGATTCTTTCTATTCTGATTACAACGTATATTTTCCTTTTCATCTCCTAGTTTTCAAATGACCAACAATCAAATCAAACTTCTCTTCTGTGGAATGAATGCTTATTGGGGAACAGAACAGAAAATTGTTAAGCACTTCTTTCTCCTAAGGTATACTATGCACACACTGAGGCACCTTAGTGTGTTATCCAATTGTGATGCAAAGTACCTGCCAACTCACCCAATGGCACTTTGTATTCCCCAGCATATTGCCTTAGATAATGGTCATCAGTGTTACTTGGCAATGGAATTGTGCTGGAAGTTCACTCAGCTCTCTCTCCAAGTCTGTTGGTCACTAACTCTGCCACTCTTTGCCGTGAGGGTGCAACTCTGCAGAATGTCTCTGCAGAGGTCTTTCCTCCTCTGTCCTTGTTAGCACCATGCATCAAATTCTGCACTGGAAACTTCATTCTGCATTTCTCTTTCTGAGAACACACCATTAGTGTACTATCTGAAAATGACAAAAAAGTAATATACATTATGTAATCATTATTAAATTTGATAATGCAGTGAGCATTAGGCTATCTACTGATCCAATAAAATCCAACTTTCAGATATTCATCATTGTACTTCTTAGACATGCCTTGTTTTGGTTGCCTCAGTAATCTCATACCTACAAGTTTGCTTGTCACAGCAAACACAGATTCTGTATTTAGTTCTTAGGCTTACAACTTCATCTTAATCTGCAGCAAATACAAAAAAGTAAATACATTTTATTTTTTTATAACTATTAAATTATTTTTTTATGTTTAGAGAGAGAGGAAGGGAAAAGGAGAGAGAGACAGAAACATCGATGAGAGAGATCATCGATTGGCCACCTCCTGCATGCCCCCCACTGGGGATCGGGCCCACAACCTGGGCATGTGTCCTGACTGGGAACCAGACCAGCGACCTCTTGGTGCATGGGTTGACGCTCAACCACTGAGCCACACCAGCCGGGTTTTTATGACTACTTTTAAGCTAGAACTATTTCTAGCCATTTCTTTATTTTAGTGAATTGATGCAATAATGCAACAAAATTTTAAAAATGCACACTTAATACATATAAACAATAGCACCAATGTCATAGGTTATTTTAGCTGAGATGAAACAAAACATATTACTTGGAAAAGCATGAAAATGCTTTATGAGGCTGTTAAATGGAACTTCACTACTGGCTGATGCCGAAACACTAGGGTTGTTGACTGGTATTCTCACCTACCTTTCCATTTTCCTATTCGACTTCCTTTAGAAAGTCACCCCAGGGACCTTCACACAGCACCAATATTAACACCTCCATGTTATCACTATGCCCATTTGAAAAACTGATAAATATACAAGATAAATTTCCCCCTATCAAAAGGGCCAGCTTTTGCTTTTCTTTTTAATTGGTTATGTGTTCTATATCTTATAATCAATTTTTTAAAGTTATTGACGGAAATTCTGAATACATTAATTTTTATTATCTTTAAAGAGGTAATTTTGTAAAATGAAAGAAATTTAAGTGTCTACCTTTGCATGTTCCATGCTATAAAATCCAGATGTCTTTGTGTTTACTGAAAGAAAAAGAAGCAGGTAATGTTGACAAAAATCTCACACAAAGATCCAAAGCCTATGGCAAGTGATCATCACACAAGCTGCAATCTTTCTAATGTGGATCAACTGGTTTAATCTTTCTCAATGTTGAATAAAATGATTAGACCAAATGGCAATGTAAACAGAAATTTAAAACTTGCCATCCAACATTCCACCACGAAATACTGTTGTGTGAGTTATTTTAACCTGCCAGTAAAATTTGACACATTGACATTTTTGGTATTTAGATAGCTACCTGGCTCAGTCAGTAACTGACCCCAGAACTACCTTACCTTCATATTATGGGAGATAATACATTCCTTTTTATTTTATTAGCTCTTATAAGGGTATGCTATGAATTGAAGTTAGAAACATCCTAATGGATTTAGCATTCTGTAAGCAATTACTTAATTTCATTTTAAAATAGGGACTCAATACAAAATCATCAGCTTTTGTTTCCAAACAGGATGGAATAATCTGAATGGACTTCTTCCGTTGGAAGCAAATGTACTCTCAGAGCCAGGAGGGGAGAGCCCTGACAGATGACAGCTGCGGAAGTTCTGAACTCACTTCCTTCCCATTACAGCACTGCACAAGAGCAGGAGTCCCAGTGATGTCACACACAATGCCCAATAGGAGAGGAACAGTGGCCTGTTCTGTACTTTATTAAAAAGCCAAGCAAGAAAATTGGCAAATCTGATCATAGTCCTTGATTAGACGTTCCCTTCTTTCTCATGGCTCTTCAAATACATAAATCAAAGAAGTACATTTCTTCCACAAATTTCCTACCTAGACACAGTTATAAAATATTCATGGGGGTCCCAGAAAATGGCAGTGGAGTGAATGGAAGCTACACAGACCATCTCCCAGGACCAAACTGTAATTACAACTAAAATAAAGACAACTTGTCAGGAAAAAGCAACAGAAAAGCAGCTTGCGAGAACCATATAACAAGGGACACTGAATCAATCCTGGTAAAATTGCAGAGGCCCAAGAAGGGGGCTGGGAGCCCACAGACAGCAGCAGGTTTAGCTGTGAGCAGCGCCCTCGAGGTTAAAATCTCAAGTCTGCTCCACACTGCAGAGGGAGAGGACAGAGTGCTAAATTAGCCACAACCACTCATCTTGGGCTCCAGCAGAGGAAGGGTGTACTGGACTGGAACTCTGTGGGGATACTTTGGATTTGGAGGATGCTCAGAGCTTTCGCTGAGTAGCTGCCACACAGGATAGTGGCCAACTTACTCCTTCCCAGGGCCCTGGGGAGAGGAGGCGGTCCCTCCTGCAGAGATTCAACGCCACCCAGGTTGGTCAAAGAAATGCAAATTGAGGCTCATTAACAACCAGCATCTGCCCCACCCCCAAAACTCCTCTTACACTGAACACCTGAAGGAGGTTTTCATTCAACTGAGAAACTAAGGCTCTTCAAGTAACCAAGACTAATAGCCTTCAGGCAAAAAGCTAGAGAATAACTGAACCTCCCTGGGCTTGCAAATCTACACAGGAAAGTAAGACTTGACCACGGTGTTTAACGTGGGTCCTCCCATCTAAACACAGTAGAACACCAACAAACAGCAGAACACCAACACCCACAGGGAAAATTTGGCAGGCTCCAAAACCCACTGAGATAGCCAAAATGGTGAAACAAAGAAATAAATCCCAAATGAAAGAACAAGAGAACTCTATCAAAGACGAGATAAATGAAATGCAGCTAAGCAAATTATCAGAAGTAGAGTTCAGAGCCATGATTTTGAGGAAGCTTAACAGCATGAGTAAGGACATCGGCACAATAAGTGAAGATATAAAAAATTTGAAAACCAACTAAGTGGAAATAAAGAATGATATAGCAGAAATAAAGAACACATCAGAAGGACTAACCAGCAGAGTAGAGGAAGCTGAGGACTGACTCAGTGAATTAGAAGACAGGGTAGGAAAAATTAAAAAAATCAGAAAACCAAAAGGAAAAAAAACCAGGAAGACAGCTTAAGAGAAGTGTTGGACAACTGGAAATGTAATAATATTCACATCATAGGAGTTCCAGAAGAAAAAGAAAATGAGCAAGGGTTAGAGAATATATTTGAAGAAATAGTGACAGAAAACTTTCCTAACTTGGTGAAGGAAGAAGGTATTCAAGTTCAAAAAACGCAGAGAGCCCCAAGAAAGAAAAACTCAAACAGACCCACACCAAGACACATGGTAAAATGCCAAAAATGAAAGACAAAGAGAGAATCATAAAGGAAGCAAGAGATAAGCAATAGGTTACCTACACAGGAACCCCCATAAGGCTCTCAGATGACTTCTCAGCAGAAACACTACAGGCCAGAATGGAATGGCATGAAGTAATCAAGGTAATGAAAACAAAGATCTGAATCCAAGAATATTTTATTCATCAAGGCTATCATTCAAATTGAAGGTCAAATAAAGAGCTTCCCAGACAAAAAAAAAGGCTAAGGGAATACATTAGCACCAAACCAACACTGCAAGAAATATTAAAAGGACTGCTGTAATTAGTAGAAAGATATAGGAAGAAAAATATAACCACACTAAACAAAAATGGCAATAAATAAGTACATATCAATAATCGCCTTAAATGTAAATGCATTGAATGCTCTGATAAAAAGACACAGAATAGCTGATTGGATAAAAAAGCATGACTCATATATATGTTGTTTACAAGAGACCCACCTCACAACAAAGACTCACGTAGGATGAAAGTGAAGGGATGGAAAAAAATCTTCCAAGCAAACAGAAAAGAAAAAAAAGCTGAGGTACCAATACTCATATCTGATAAAATAGATTTCAAAATGAAGGCCATAACTAGAGACAAGGAAGGTCACTACATAATATTGAAAGGATCTATCCAACAGGAAGATATAACCTTGGTAAACATATATGCACCCAATATAGAAGCATCAAAATGTATTAAAAAATTTCTGGAGGACGTCAAAGGAGAAAGTGACAGCAATCAAACATAGCAGGGGACTTCTACACCTCGCTGACATCACTGGATAGAACTTCTAGACAAAAAATTAACAAGAAAACAGAGACTCTAAATTAAGCACTAGACCAAATGGATTTAATAGATATCCACAGAGAATTACTTCACAAAATGATAGAATTCACATTTTCAAGTGCACATGGGACATTCTCAAAGATAGACCACATGTTAAGACAAAAACTAAGTCTCTACAAGTTCAGGAAGATTGAAATATCAAGCATCTTCTCAGATCGCAATGGCATGAAACTAGAAATCAATTGCCACAAGAACATGCAAAGACATTTGAACACATGGAGGCTAAATAGCATGTTATTAAACAATGAATGGGTTACCGAGGAGATCAAGGAAGAAATTAAAAACTTCCTGGACACCAATGAAAATGAACACACAACAACACAAAATCTATGGGATGCAGCAAAAGCAGTTCTGAGAGGGAGTTTAATAGCACTACAAGCCTACCTCAAGAAGTAAGAAAAATTTCAATAGGCTATCTAACCTCAAAACTTAAAGAACTAGAAAGCAAACAAAAAGAAAACCCCAGAGCAAGTAGAAGGAAGGAAATAGTAAAAATCAGAGCAGAAATAAATGACATAGAGACCGAAAAAACAATTCAAAGGATCAATGAAAGAAAGACCTGGTTTTTCGAAAAGATAAACAAGATTGATGGACCCTTAGCTAGATCACCAAGAAACAAAGAGAGAGAACCCAAATACACAAAATCAGAAATGAAAGAGAAGTAACAACGGACAACACAGAAATACACCACAGAAGGATCGTTAACAAATACTATGAACAATTATATAGCAACAAATTCGACAATCTAAGTGAAGTAGACAAATTTCTAGAAACACATAGTCTCCTAAAACTGGACCGGGAAGAGATAGAAAACTTGAACAGACCAATAACAACTAAAGAAATTGAAGATGTAATCAAGACACTCTCAGCAAACGAAAGCCCAGGCCCAGACAGCTTCACTGGAGAATTTTAACTAACATTCATAGAACTAACACCCATTCTCCTCAAACTGTTCCAAAAAATTCAAGAAAAAGGAAAACTTCCAAACTTGTTTCTTGAGGCCAGCATAATTCTAATTCCCAAACCAGATAAAGACACTACAAAGATAGAACACTACAGGCCAATATCCCTGATGAACATAGGTGCCAAAATCCTTAACAAAATACTAGCAAATCGGTCCAGCAATACATCAAAAATATTATTCACCATCACCAAGTGGGATTCATCCAAGGGATGCAAGGCTGGTACAATATTCGCAAATCAATAAATGTGATACACCACATAAACAAAATGAAAGATAAAAATTAAATGATTATATCAATAGAATTCGACACAATCCAGCACCCATTCCTGATAAAAATGCTCAGCAATATGGAAATAGAGGGATCATATCTTGACATAATAAAGGCCACATATGAAAAACCTACAGCCAACACCATACTCAAGGGGAAAAAAATAAAAGCATTTCCCTTAAGAACAGGAACAAGACAGGGATGCCCACTTTTGCCACTCTTATTTAACATAATACTGGAAGTCTTAGCCACAGCAATCAGACATGAAGGAAAAATAAAAGAGATCAAAATTGGAAAGGAGGAAGTAAAACTGTAATTATTCACAGATAACTTGATATTATACATAGAAAACCCTAAGGACTCCATAAAAAAAATCTACCAGACTTGAATGAATTTGGCAAAGTAGCAGGATACAAAATTAATGTCAAGAAATCAATGGCATTCTTAAACACCAATTATGAACTCATAGAAAGAGAAAGTAGAAAAACAATCCCATTTACCATCGTGGGAAAAAAATTACGATACCTAGGAATAAACTTAATGAAAGAAGTAAAGGACCTACAGTGATACCTCGGTTCTCGAACGCCTCGATTTTCGACCAAATGGAGATTCGAGAAACTTTTGTCTCGGAATCCGAACAAATATTTGGAACTCGAACTTCCAAGATGAGCCGAGTTGAGCCGAATGGCGTTCATTCGGCCCAGCGCGCCTTGCTTGCGTCATCAGTGTGAGTGCAGAGAGAGAGAGTCACGCTTTGTGGAGTCACGCTTTCCTATTGGTTTCATTGCTTCGGTTCTCGAACAATTTGGTTCTCGACCGTCCTCCTGGAACGAATTATGTTCGAGAACCGAGGTATCACTATTTACAGAAAACTACAGGACATTGAAAAAAGTAATAGGGGAAGATATAAAAAAGTGGAAGCACATAACTTGATCATGGATTGGAAGAATTAACATCATTAAAATGTCCATACTGCCCTGGCCAGTTTGGCTCAGCGGTTGGAGCGTCGGCCTGCGGTACAGAGAGACCTGGGTTCGGTTCCCGCTAAGGGCACGTACCTCAGTTGCACTTTGTCCCCGGCCCTGGTTGGTCGTGTGGGTGGCAGCCACTTGATGTGTCCCTTCACATCGATGTTTCTCTCTCTCTCTCTCTTCCTCTCTCTCCCTCCCGCTCTATCTGAACAAAGAGTGGAAAAATGTCCTCAGGTGAGGATAAAGGAAAAAAAAAAAAAATGTCCATACTACCCAAAGCAATCTATATATTCAGTGCAATCCCCATCAAAATTCCAATGACATATTTCACAGAACTAGAAAAAATACTCCAAAAGTTCATATGGAACCAAAAAAAGACCCTGAGTAGCCACAGCAATCTTGAAAAAGGACAAAGTAGGTGGGATCACAATACTGGATATCAGGTTATACTACAAAACTATTGTAATCAAAACAGCCTGGTACTGTCACAAGAACAGGCATTTAGACCAGTGGAACAGAACAGAGAACCCAGAAATTGACCGAAGATAATATTTGACAAAAGTGGCAAGAGCATACAATGAAGTAAAGACAGCCTCTTTCATAAGTGGTGTGGAAAAATTGGACAGGTACATGCACAAAAAAATAAAATGAAACTAGACCATCAACTTACACCATACACAAGAATAAACTCAAAATGAATAAAATACTTAAATGTGACTTGTGAATCCATAAAAATTCTAGAAGAAAATGTAGGCAACAAAATTTTGGACATCATACGGAGCAGAATTTTTACTGATACATCATCTAAGGCAAAGAAGAAAATGAACACATGAGACTACATCAAACTAAAAAGCATTTGCACAGCAAGAGAAACAACCATCAAAATGGAAATTCAACCCACTGTATGGGAGAGCATAATTCACAATGACACATCAAATAAGGGGTTAATTTCCAAAATATATAGAGTTCTCATACAACTCAACAAAAGGAAGACAAAGAACCCAATTAAAAAAGGGTCAGAGGACCTAAATAGATACCTCTCCAAACAGGACATACGAATGGCCAAGAGACATATAAAGAAATGTTCAATATCACTAATCATCAGAGAGATGCAAATTAAGACAACAATGAGGTATCACCTCACACCTGTCAGAATGGCTGCCATCAACAAATCATCAAACAAGTGTTGGCGAGGGTGTGGAGAAAAGGGGACTCTACTACACTGCTGGTGGGAATGCAGACTGGTGCAGCCACTATGGAAAACAATATGGTGTTTCCTCAAAAAATTAAAAATTGAACTCCCATTTGACCCAGTGATCCCACTTCTAGGAATATACCCTAAGAAGCTTGAAACACCAATCAGAAAGAATATATGTACCCCCATGTTCATAGCAGCACTATTTACAATAGCTAAGATCTGGAAACAACCTAAGTGTCTATTAGTAGATGAATGGATGAAAAAGTTGTGGTACATACACACAATGTTGTACTATGCAGTTGTATGAAAAAAAGATCTCTTATCCTTTGAGACGACGTGGAGGGACCTGGAGAGTATTATCCTAAGTGAAACAACACAAGCAGAGAAAGACAAATATTATATGATTTCACTTATTTCTGGAATATAATGAACATAACAGTCTGAGGAATAGGGTGGTCCCAGAGACATGGAAGTAGGGTACAGACTGACAACCCTGAGAATAGGGGTAGGGGGGAGGGAAGAGATAAACCACAGAACTTATGTGCATGTACGCACCACCAATGGACATGGACAACAAAGCTGGGGATGGGTTCGGGGGGTGGGGAGGAGGGTGTCAATGGGGAAAAAAGGAGAAACATCTGTAACAAAAATAAATTAATAAACTAAATAAATAAAATAATCATGGGGATTGAATAGGTATAATCAGTGTTTTTCAATCTTCTAATCATATTAGCAGATAGCTGAACTTAAATGTGAAAACAAATAATTTTCACAATATTCATAAATTTGTGAAAACACTTTTAGCAAAAGTATTCCAGCAAAATTAACCTTTAACATAAAAAGATAAGTGGCACATTTATTTCGATTTTGGTGGGTGATATGCTCTTGGAGACCAGTTCTATTCCCATTTGCATTTTCTGTTTCTTGTTTTAAGTACACACAACTTCCTTGTTTTTCACAAGGGTACTTGAAATTGAAGCCATAGATTCTTATAATTATTTTTTTGAAGTGTGTTTAGACATACACGATTATGATACCAGCAGTGCAGTGCTCTCACTGTCTGACGGCAGGGAAGGTGCTCCTGGCCATTCTTCCCGGAGGAGTGTGCTCTGAGGGCCACGTTTTTGTTTTTTCTGTCTCTCTCTCATTTGTTAGGAAAACAATACAATGGTCCCCAGAGGTTGCTGATAATTGGATAAGGCAGAACAAAACAGGTCAATTACATCATCTCCAGATAGAAATAGAAACTACACACAGGAATTTCTTATAAAACAGAGACTGGAGTGACTGTAGTATAGACTAGACTGGAGGTCAGGACTCTGGGGTCCAGTTGTTTAGTCTTAGACTCTGAGATACTGTGAAAAATCACTCAAGAACCTTTGGGCACCTCTCTGGACTTCACCTATAAAAGGTAATTTTACTTTTCTATTATAGCGCTCTCTAGCATCTATTGTGGTACTAATTGTCTCAAAGGAGTAGTAGTTGACAGCTTAGTTAATGCATGGAGCAGAAATCTCTGAGAGTCTCTCACAGGAAAGCAAAATGTGCATCCAATACAAAGTCTAGGTACATAAAGGGAAACAGAAACTGTGTGTTATGAACATGGCACTCACAAGTGTCTTGTATGTGAAATACAACTGCAGTGTGGAGCTGAAAAAGGAAAATGATGCAGCTGATGGGGTGGGTTGATTTTTAAGGCAGGGCTGAGGAGATAGGAGGCAGATTTCTGCCCCAGACTTGCAAATGGGCAATTGTATGGGTCATGGCAACTCTGGTACAGCCTGTCAGGTCCAAAATGGTCTGGCCCATCCCCACTTCTGTTACTAGGTGGATTACATTAATGGCCCAATTCTTCATCCTTTCCTATATCCATGCCTCTTGCCATGGAATTTTAAGCAACTCACTTCAAGTATACATAATGGTATTGTAATTCTGAATTTAGTCATGTGACTTGCTTTGCCAAAGAATATTAGCAGTGGTGATGCAGACAGATGCCTGAAAAGAGCTTGCATGTTTTTGGTTTTGCTCCTGTGCTCCATGATTGTGAGAACACACTGTGATGCTGAAGGCTGGGACGGGGGAACAGAGCCAAGTAGCCCAGGTGTCCCAGCCAAAGTCAGCCTAGATAGGCCAGCGGGTTTGCAGACATGTGAATGAGCCAAAGCAACTGGAGCCCAGCCCACATCACTGACTCAGACTGGGAAGCAAAATAAGTACTATTGTCTTAAACCACTGAGTTTTAAGATTTGTTATACAGCAAGCTCGTGGCAATCGATTCAACGCACTGTCCAACAGTTTCCCTTGGTCTCTCTACTCCAGCAATTCGACATAACTCTTTAAGCGAATGTGCCACATCCCCAGCTCACAGGATCCTCGCACAAGCCATTCCCCTAGACCCTTACCTTAGTCAGGTCCTTCGTTGAAGCTATTCCTTCATCAGGTCTCAGCCCAAACGTATCTTCTTTAGGCAAGCCTTTACTTCCATCTCCGGCAAGTCCACTTTCTTTACCACATATTCACGGGACTTGATATCAGAACACTTTTCAATGACATCTCTGCCAATAATTATACTCTGATTTTTGTGATATTGGTTTTAAGTGTCTCCTACACTAGATTGCAGGTCCAAACATGTAGAAGCTGCTGTTTTCCATTTCTCCGCGGTGCCCGAATGTGGTGGGCAACACCTAATGCTGTGCCCAGCACCAGTTCTGTTGAATAAAGAAGTTGTAGTAGATGCATCTTTCCTCCACCTTCTGTGGGTGATGACAGTAAACAACTTACATCTGTGTCCTTCTCCAAGGAATGCCCTTGAGTGACAGGAGCCTCCTTATTCAGAGGTACCCGAGAGGTTACCCAAACTGCCCTCGGTCCCAGGGGGAGCCCAGAACCAATGACTGATGAATGCAGACATTGAAGACCCTCACCTGCTCCCTCTGGGTGTGACAACCTCCGTGTGTAATTTATGCTCTAGAGTTCCCATGGGACCAGGCTGAGGCTAGACTTCTCCGGAAACCGCAACTTCGTCTAGTCCCTTCCCTCGCATCACACCGTTCCTCCCAGTCCCCTTACGGTTCTCCTGAGAACATGACCTCAATACATCATGTGAATAAGAACCGTTACGTCAGTTCTGCTTCCAACCAAACTCCACCAAAGACACGAGTTCAACTTGAGCAGTTCTTGCCCACACAGAAAGTAAATCTAAGGCAGAACCCTGAAATATTATCCATTTGGATAAATCTTTGCATAGAGAAAAATAAGAACTCACTTTTCTCAAATAATCCAGAAACACAGATGTCTAACAATTTCAGGGTTGGTTAGAGCCTCCGTGGTCATTAACTTAACTCCTTCAAAAATAAGATTGTTTAGTGAGTGAAGAAAATATAGGAGCATATAGCAAAGTTTTATTCCTTCTTGGAGATGTGTGTGCCCATAATTGCATCACTATACAATGACACATTTTTCAACGGAGCTATCCAGGTAGAGAGCATGTTTGATATCTGACTGCCAGGATTTTAGTCTCATCTCTACATGTGGGTTGCTGCTTTCAGAAGATAATCAAAGAAGAGGTGACAGTGGCTGCAAAAATGCCCACAGTATCATGTTCAAAGAAAAAATGGTGCAAAGTTACACATAGTTCAATCTTAAATAGTAAAACAAATCTCTCCATTTAGGCATTCATTGAAAAATAAATGAAAGGGAGCATACCAAGATATAAACATCTGCAGTGGAATTGTTAGAGATTTGCATTTTATTTTTTAACATTTTTAAATTTCAACACATAACTAAAAGCAGACTATTTTTTAATGTTAAAAAAAATGAGTGAAAACATCATAGAGAACAATGGCATTTTTCTTCCCCTAAATAAGCTGGGAAGATAAAGTAGATATATTTCCTCTCCTCCTCCCAGTAAGTACAACCAAAGATCTTACACTTGACGTATTAAATAAACATAAGCTAACTCTGAAAGGTGAAGGACAGATGATCTCTAGGGACCCCAGGAAACAAGAAACCACATGGTGGCATCTCCTGGGTTTTCTTTTTGTCCCGTAAGTTCCAGACTTGGAGCTGGAGAAGCTGACAACCTGGCAATGCCAGTGGGCACTGACAAGAAATCCTGCTCTCTTTACCAAAGGACAAGAACAAGATCAGCCTTGCAAGTCAGAAAACATTTAGCCCATCACTCCTGCACCGCACAAAGACCCCAGAAATAACCTGTGCCCCACCCCGACCCAGGCCGCCCAAGGCCCAGTGGGAGACTGGACTTCCACCTCCACCAGGCTGTAAGGAGCATCCCAGCCCTCCTGTGTCCTGAGTCCTGTGTCCTGCGTCCAGGCCAGAGTGGTGAGCTATGGTAACTGCAGCTAGCCCAGGAAGAGGCAGAACTGAGCAGAGAAATGTTTAAGATACTCAAATGTTCAGCACGTAAAATACGGTACTTTGTGTGCTTGCTATGTGCAAGAAACATTTACATTCACAGGTCAGCGTCACATTTACTTTTAAAATTTTTTTTAAATTAACTTATTTTTGTTACAGATGTTTCTCCTTTTCCTCCATTGACACCCTCTTCCCAATCCACGCCCCCCGCCTCCAGCATTGTTGTCTCTGTCCATTGGTTACACATACATGCATGTAAGTTCTTTGGTTTATTTCTTCCCTCCGTCCTGTCGCCCTCTTTTGAGGTTTGTCGGTCTGTACCCTACTACTACACCTCTGGGTCTATTTTGTTCATTGTATTCCATAAATAAGTGAGATCGTGTGATATTTGTCTTTCTCTGATTGACTTATTTCACTTAGCATAATACTCTCCAGGTCCCTCCATGTCATCTCAAAAGATAAGAGATCTTTATTTCTCACAGCTACATAGTACTCCATTGTGTAAATGTACCACAGATTTTTTATCCACTCATCTACTGATGGGCACTTGGGCTGTTTCCAAATCTTAGCAGTTATAAATAGTACTTCTATGAGCACAAGGGTATATATATTCTTTCTGATTGGTGTTTCAAGCTTCTTAGGAAACATTACTAGAAGTGGGGTCACTGGGTCAAATGGCAGTTCAATTTTTAGAGGTAACACCATAGTGTTTCCATAGTGGCTGCACCAGTCTGCATTCCCACCAGCAGTGTACTAGAGTCCCCTTTTCTCCACACCCTCGCCAACACTTGTTGTTTGATGATTTGTTGATGGCGGCCATTCTGACAGGTGTGAGGTGATACCTCATTGTCATTTTAATTTACATCTCTCTTTGATGGTTCATGATGTGCAGCATTTTTTCATATGTATATTGGCCATCTGTATGTCCTGTTTGGAGAGGGTCTATTTAGATCCTCTGCCCAGTTTTTAAATTGGATTCTTTCTCTTCTTTTGTTGAGCTGTATGAGCACTCTATATAGTTTGGAGATTAACCCCTTATCTGCTGTACCATTTTCAATTATGCTCTCCTATATAGTGGGTTCCTTTTCCATTTTGATGGTTGTTTCTTTTGCAGTGCAGAAGCTTTTGAGTTCGATGTAGTCCTATGTATTAATTTTTTCCTTTGTTTCTCTTGCCTTTGGTGTTGTATCAGTGAAGATGCTACTGCATATGTCTGAAATTTTGTTGCCTATATTTTCTTCTAGGATTTTTATGAATTCACAAGTCACATTTAAGTCTTTTATCCATTTTGAGTTTATTCTTGCATATGGTGTAAGTTAGTGGACTAGCTTTATTTTTTTGCACGTAGCTGTCCAATTTTTCCAACACCATTTATTAAAGAGGCTATCTTTACTCCATTGTATTTTCTTGCCATCTTTGTCAAATACAAATTGAGACTACTTTCTTGGGTCAATGTCTGGGTTCTCTGCCATTTCCTATTGATCTATAGGCCTGTTCTTGTGCCAGTACCAGGCTGTTTTGATTACAATGGCTTTAACTTGATATCTGGTATTGTGATCCCACCTACATTGTCCTTCTTTTTCAAGATTGCTGTGGATATTTGGGGTCTTTTTTGGATCCATATAAACTTTTGGAATATCACATCTTCTGTGAAATGTTGTTGGTATTTTAATGGGGATTGCATTGAATGTTTACATTGCTTTAGGTAGTATGGACATTTTAATGATGTTAATGTTTCTTTTTTTTTTAAATTTCTTGTTTATTTTTTTGTTACATATATTTTACATTTTTTACCCCATTGGCACCCCCCTCCGCACCCCACCCCCACCCCGTCCCCGGCTTAGTTGTCCATGTCCACTGGTCATGCACACATGCATATAAGTTCTGTGTTTTATCTCTTCCCACCCCCCTACCCCCTCTTCTGAGGGATGTCATTCTGTGCCCTACTTCCATGTTTCTGGGTCTACTGTATTCCTCAGACTGTTATGTTCATTATATTCCGTATATAACTGAGATCATGTGGTATTTGTCTTTTTCTGCTTGGCTTATTTCACTTAGGATAATACTTTCCAGGTCCCTCCATGTTGTCTCAAAGGATAAGAGATCTTTCTTTCTTACTGCTGCATAGTACTCCATTGTGTATATGTACCACAGCTTGTTTATCCATTCGTCTACTGGTGGACATTTGGGCTGTTTCAAGATCTTAGCTATTGTAAATAGTGCTGCTATGAACATGGGGGTACATATATTCCTCCTGATTGGTGTTTCAGGCTTCTTAGGGTATATTCCTAGCAGTGGAATCACTGGGTCAAATGGAAGTTCAATTTTTAATTTTTTGAGGTAACACCATATTGTTTTCCACAGCGGCTGCACCAGTCTGCATTCCCACCAGCAGTGTACTAGAGTCCCCTTTTCTCCACACCCTCGCCAACACTTGTTGTTTGATGATTTGTTGATGGCGGCCATTCTGACAGTGTGAGGTGATACCTCATTGTTGTCTTAATTTGCATCTCTCTGAGGATTAGTGATGTTGAGCATTTCTTCATATGTCTCTTGGCCATTTGTATGTCCTGTTTGGAGAGGTGTCTATTCAGCTCCTCTGCCCATTTTTTAATTGGGTTCTTTGTCTTCCTTTTGTTGAGTTGTACGAGCACTCTATATATATTGGAAATGAACCCCTTATCTAATACATCATTGGCAATGATGTTCTCCCATACAGTGGGTTGCCTTTCCATTTTCATGATTGTTTCTTTTGCTGTGCAGAAGATTTTAGTTTGATGTAGTCCCATGTGTTCATTTTTTTCCCTTTGTTTCTATTGCCTTAGGTGATGTATCAGTGAAAATTCTGCTCCGTATGATGTCCGAAATTTTGTAGCCTACATTTTCTTCTAGAATTTTTATGGATTCACGGGTCACATTTAAGTCTTTTATCCATTTCGAGTTTATTTTTGTGTATGGTGTAAGTTGATGGTCTAGTTTCATTTTTTTGCATGTAGCTGTCCAATTTTCCCAACACCATTTATTAAAGAGGCTGTCTTTACTCCACTGTATGCTCTTGCCACCTTTGTCAAATATTAATTGAGCGTATTGCCTTGGGTCCATTTCTGGGTTTTCAGTTCTGTTCCACTGGTCTATATGCCTGTTATTGTGCTAGTACCAGGCTGTTTTGGTTACAGTCACTTTGTAGTATAACCTGATATCTGGTATTGTGATCCCACCTACTTTGTTCTTCTTTTTCAAGATTGCTGTGGCTATTCGGGGTCTTTTTTGGTTCCATATGAACTTTTGAAGTATTTGTTCTAGTTCTATGAAATATGTCGTTGGTATTTTGATGGGGATTGCATTGAATCTATAGATTGCTTTAGGTAGTATGGAAATTTTAATGATGTTAATTCTTCCAATCCATGAACAGGGTATGTGCTTCCACTTTTTTATATCTTCCTCTATTTCTTTTTTAAATGACCTGTAGTTTTCTGCAAATAGGTCCTCTACTTCTTTGGTTAAGAACATTCCTAGTATCTTAATTTTTTTAGCGTGATGTTAAATGGGATTGTTTTTTCAGTTTCTCTTTCTGTGAGTTCATCATTGGTATACAAGAATGCCGTCGATTTCTTCACGTTAATTTTGTATCCTGCTACTTTGCCAAATTCATTTACTAAGTCTAGTAGATTTTTGATGGAGTCTTTAGGGTTTTCTATGTGTAATATCATGTCATTGGCAAATAATGACAGTTTCACTTCCTCCTTTCCAATTTGGATCCCTTTTATTTTTTCTTCATGTCTGATTGCTGTGGCTAAGACTTCCAGTACAATGTTAAATAATAGTGGCAAAAGTGGACATCCCTGTCTCGTTCCTGTTCTTAATGGAAATGTTTTTAGTTTCTGTCCATTGAGTATGATGTTGGCTGTAGGTCTTTCATATATGGCCTTTATTATGTCGAGATATGATCCCTCTATTCCCACATTGCTGAGCATTTTTATCAGAAATGGATGCTGGATTTTGTCGAATGCTTTTTCAGCATCTATTGATATGATCATGTGGTTTTTATTCTTCATTTTGTTTATGTGGTGTATCACGTTTATTGATTTGCGAATCTTGTACCAGCCTTGCATCCCTGGAATGAATCCCACTTGGTCATGGTGAATAATTTTTTTGATGTATTTCTGGATCCGATTTGCTAATATTTTGTTCAGGATTTTGGCGTCTATGTTCATCAGGGATATTGGCCTGTAGTTTTCTTTCTTCATAGTGTCTTTTTCTGGTTTTGGAATTAGAATTCTGCTGGCCTCATAGAACGTGTTTGGAAGTCTTCCTTCTTCTTGAATTTTTTGAAATAGTTTGAGGAGAATGGGTGTTAGTTCTTTTTTGAATGTTCGGTAAAACTCCCCCATGAAGCCATCTGGGCCTGGGCTTTTGTTTGCTGGGAGAGTCTTGATTACCTCTTCAATTTCCTTAGTTGTTATTGGTCTGTTCAAGTTTTCTATCTCTTCCGGGAATAGCTTTGGGAGACTGTATCTTTCTAGAAATTTGTCCATTTCGCTTAGATTATCTAATTTGTTGCCATATAGTTGTTCATAGTAGTTGTTAACGATCTTTTGTATTTCCATGGTGTTGGTTGTTACTTCTCCTCTTTCATTTCTGATTTTGTATATTTGGATTCTCTCTCTTTGTTTCTTGGTGATGTAGCTAAGGGTCCATTAATCTTGTTTATCTTTTCAAAAAACCAGCTCTTTGTTTCATTGATCCTTTGAATTGTTTTTTTGGTCTCTATGTCATTTATTTCTGCTCTGATCTTTACTATTTCCTTCCTTCTACTTGCTCTGGGGTTTTCTTTTTGTTTTCTTTCTAATTCTTTAAGTTGTGAGTTTAGATAGTCAATTAGAAATTTTTCTTGTTTTTTGAGGTAGGCCTGTAGTGCTATGAACTTTCCTCTCAGAACTGCTTTCGCTGCATCCCATAGATTTTGTGTTGTTGTGTGTTCATTTTCATTGGTTTCCGGGACATTTTTAATTTCTTCCTTGATCTCCTCGGTGACCCATTCATTGTTTAATAACATGCTATTTAGCCTCCATGTTTTGAAATGTCTTTGCATGTTCTTGTGGCAATTGATTTCTAGTTTCATGCCATTGTGATCTGAGAAGATGCTTGATATGATTTCAATCTTCTTGAACTTGTAGAGATTTAGTTTCTGTCCTATCATGTGGTCTATCTTTGAGAATGCCCATGTGCACTTGAGAAGAATGTGTATTCTGTAGTTTTGGGGTGTAATTCTCTGTAGATATCTATTAAATCCATTTGGTCTAGTGCTTCATTTAGAGTCTCTGTTTCCTTGCTAATTTTTTGCCTAGAGGATCTATCCAGTGCTGTCAACGGGGTGTTGAAGTCCCGTGCTATGATTGTATTGTTGTCGATTTCTCCTTGGAAGTCCTCCGGAAGGTTTTTAATATATTTTGGTGCTCCTATATTGGGTGCATATATGTTTATCAAGGTTATATCTTCCTGTTGGATAGATCCTTTCAATATTATGTAGTGGCCATCTTTGTCTCTAGTTATGGTCTTCATTTTGAAATCTATTTTATCAGATATGAGAATTGCTACACCAGCTTTTTTTTGCTTTCCATTTGCTTGGAAGATTTTTTTTCATCCCTTCACTTTCAACCTATGTGAGTCTTTTGTTGTGATGTGGGTCTCTTGTAAACAACATATAGATGAGTCATGCTTTCTTATCCAATCAGCTATTCTGTGTCTTTTTATGGGAATATTCAATCCATTTACATTTAAGGTGATTATTGATATGTACTTATTTATTGCCATTTTTGTTTAGTGTGGTTCTATTTTTCTTCCCATTTCTACTGCTAATTACAGCAGTCCTTTTAACATTTCTTGCAGTGCTGATTTGGTGCTAATGTATTCCCTTAGCCTTTTTTTTGTCTGGGAAGCTCTTTATTTGACCTTCTATTTTGAATGATAGCTTTGCTGGGTAGAGTAGTCTTGGATTCAGATTCTTGTTTTTCATGACTTTGATTACTTCATACCATTTCCTTCTGGCCTGTAGTGTTTCTTGTGAAAAGTCAGCTGAGAGCCTTATGGGGTTTCCTTTGTAGGTAACCTGTTGCTTATCTCTTGCTGCTTTTAGGATTCTCTCTTTGTCTTTAATGTGTGGCATTTTAATTACTATGTGTCTTGGTGTGGGCCTGTTTGGGTTCTTCTTACTTGGCACTCTCTGTGCTTCTTGAACATGAATGCCTTCTTCCGTAATCAAATTAGGGAAGTTTTCTGTCATTAGTTTTTTAAATATATTCTCTATCCCTTGCTCATTTTCTTCTTCTTCGGGGACTCCTATGATGCGAATATTATTATGTTTCTAGTTGTCCCACAGTTCTCTTAAGCTGTCTTCCTGTTTTTTAATAGTTTTTTCCTTTTGTTTTTCTGATTGGTTGATTTTTTCTACCCTGTCTTCTTATTCACTGATCCGGTCCTCAGCTTTCTCTACTCTGCTTTTTAAACCTTCCAATGTGTTTTTAATTTCTGATATGTCATTTTTTATCTCTTCTTGATGGTTTTTAATTTTCAATTGGCTTATTTTCAGCATCTCTATGTCCTTACTCATGCTATTCAGCTTCCTCAAGATCATGGCTCTGAATTCTAGCTCTGTTAACATGCCTAACTGATCCTTATTGATCTCATCTTCAGTGGAGGTCTCTTGGTCTTTCCTTTGGCTTCTGTTTCTGTGTTTCACCATTTTGGCTATCACTGTGGGCTTTGAGCCTGTCAAGTTTTCCCTGTGGGTAAATGTTCTGCTGTTTGTGGCTCCCTCTCCTGTGTTTAGATGAACGAGGGAGGACCCACGTTGAATACCACTGTCAGGTCTTACTTTCTTGGTTAAAGTTGCCAGCCCAGGAAAGGTACTGTTATCCTCTAGCTTTTTGCCTGGAGGCTAGCAGTCTAGGTTACTTGAGGAGTTTTGGGTTGTCAGTTGATTGAAAAACTCCCTCAGGTGCTCAGCACTAGGGGATTTCATGAGGGGGGGGCAGATGCTGGTTGTTAATGAGCTTCAATTAGCACTTCAATGGCCCACAGGGTGGGGTTGGATCTCCGAGGGAGGGGCTGCTGCCTCTCCTCAGAGCCCTGGGAAGGAGCAATATGGCCACCGTCCTGCGTGGCTGCACTCAGCCAAAGCTCTGAGCGCCCTCCAAATCCTGAGTGTCCCGACACAGCTCCAGTCCAGTCCGCCCTCCCTCTGCCGGAGCCCAAGGTGAGTGGCTGTGGCTGTTTTAGCCTCTGTCCCGGCTGCGCTGTGGGGCCGCCTGGGAGTGTGACCCGAGGGCGCTGCTCCCAGCTGAGGCCGCTGCCGAGCTGCCGACCGTGGGCTCCCAGCCCCCGTCTCGCCTTCGCAAGCCTACCAGGATGGAGTCAGTGTCCCTCGTTGTATGGTCCTCCAAGGTGCTTTTCTGTTGCCTTTTCCTGTCAATTTGTCTGTGTTATAGTTGTAATTCTAGTTTGGTTCTGGAAGACAGTCTGTGTAGCTTCTGTTCACTCTGCCGCCATTTTTCCTTCCTCTAATTTTTTTCTGTAAGTGGATTCCAGTTAGAAAGTGAGCTGAAACGGGGAGCTTGTTCTGAGCGTTCAGCGGCAGTGACGGAAGACAGGGTCTCTGCGTGTCCCCATCCGGCAATGAGCCTCTGAACACTCCGACCTCTGTGAACGTGGCTTTCCACACACTGGCCTGATGTTAATTTTTCCAATCCATGAACAAGTTATATGCTTCCACTTTTTTTTTATCTTCCTGTATTTCTTTTTTTCAATGTCCTGTAGTGTTCTGAGAACAGGTCCTTTACTTCTTTGGTTAAATTTATTCCTAGATATCTTATTTTTTTTGCTGCAGTGATATATAGGATTTTTTTTTTGGTTTGTTTTTCTTTCTGTGAATTCATTATTGGTGTATAAGAATGCCGTTAATTTCTTGATGTTAATTTTGTATCCTGTTACCTTGCCAAATTCATTTATTATATCTAGTAGATTTTTGATGGAGTCTTTAGGGTTTTCTATGTACAATATTATGTCATCTGCAAATAATGACAATTTCAATTCCTCCTTTCCAATTTGGATCCCTTTTATTTTTTCTTCATGTCTGATTGCTGTGGCTAAGACTTCCAGTACTATGTTAAATAAGAGTGGCAAAAGTGGGCATTTCTATCTTATTCCTGTTCTTATGGGAAATACTTTTAGTTTTTTGACTATTGAGTATGATGTTGGCTGTAGGTTTTTCATATATGGCCTTTATTATGTCGAGATATGATCCCTCTATTCCCAGATTGCTGAGCATTTTTATCAGAAATGAGTGCTGGATTTTGTCGAATGCTTTTTTCAGCATCTATTGATATAATCCATGTTTTTATCTTTCATTTTATTTATGTGGTGTATCACATTGATTGATTTGCAAATATTGTACCAGCCTTACATCTCTGGGATGAATCCTACTTGATCATGATGAATAACTGTTTTGATGTATTGCTGGATCAGATTTGCTAATATATTGTTAAGAATTTTGGCATCTATGTTCATTAGGGATATTGGCCTGTAGTGTTCTTTCTTTGTAGTGTCTTTATCTGGTTTTGGAATTAGAATTATGCTGGCCTCAAAATATGAATTTGGAAGTCTTTCTTTTTAAAAAAAAATTTTGGAATAGTTTGAGGAGAATTGGTGTTTTATCTTCTTTGAATGTTTGGTAAAACTCCCCTGTGAAGCCATCCAGCCTGGCCTTTTGTTTGCTGGGAGAGTCTTGATAACATCTTCAATGTCCTTAGTTGTTATTGGTCTGTTCAAGTTTTCTATCTCTTCCTGGTTCAGTTTTGGAAGACAGTGTGTTTCTAGAAATTTGTCCATTTCACCTAGATTGTCCAATTTGTTGGCATATAATTTTTCATAGTATTTTTTAATGATCATTTGTATTTCTGTGGTGCCAGTTGTTACTTCTCCTCTTGTTTCTGATTTTGTTTATTTGGGCCCTCTCTTTTTGTTTCTTGGTGAGTCTGGCTAAGGGTCCATCAATCTTGTTTATCTTTTCAAAGAACCAGCTCTTTGTTTCAATGATCTTTTGAATATTTTTTTTTAGTTTCTATGTCGTGTAGTTCTACTCTGACCTTAACTATTACTTTCCTTCTACTTGCTCTGATTTTTACTTTTTGTTTACTTTCTAGTTCTTTAAGTTGTAGGGATAGAAAGTCAATTAGAAATTTTTCTCATTTCTTGAGGTAGGCCTGTAGTGCTAGAAACTTCCCTCTCAGGACTGCTTTTTCTGTGTTCCATAGATTTTGTGTTGTTTTGTGTTGATTTTCATTGGTTTCCAGGAATTTTAAAATTTCTTTCTTGAGCTCCTTGGTAACCCATTCATTGTTTAATAACTTGCTATTTAGCCTCATTGTGTTTAAATGTTTTAGCTTTAATTGTCTAGTTTCATGCCATTGTGAAGATGCTTGATATGATTTCAATCTTCTTGAATTTATAGAGATTTAGTTTGTGTCCTAACATGACCTGTTCCGCAGGTCGAGCAAGGAGGACTCTAGAGGGGGAGTGAGGATGAGGAGGGACAAGAGACACGAGAAATGGAGACAAGACAGGGTTCTGATCAAGTCTCATTTATTCAGGGGAAATTCACACAATATATAGGGCAAGAAGCACCTTTTGCCAAGCACCAAGCTTGCCCGAAGCAATTCCAGGAAATACTACAAAAGAAACAAAAGGTCAGCAAAGACTGGCTTGTTGAGTAAATGGTTACTTAAAGAAATGCAAAATGCAGAGATAAAGAAATGCAGAATGCAGAGATATCCTGCCTTGGGGCAGGAGATGGCAGAGCAGATTTTAACAAAATGGATGCCATGCAAAAAGTCTCCCACAGGTCCCCCTTTTCTTTAATTTTTTAAGGCCGAAATAATACCTTGAGGGGACTGTGCCTGTCTTAGGTCAAGAAACTTGCACACGGTGCCAACCTGCCCCAACCCGTCATTGGAAAGCTAGGCAGCATGAGGCCGTGTTCCTGTCTAAGGTGGTGGTTCGCGATGCGTGTGAGTTCCAGTTGCCCGTCTCTGGCTATCCAGTCCGGCGCACCAAGGGATGAGGTTTTTGAGACTCACTATTTGCCATCTCGGGCATAGTCATAGCTTACTGACTCACAGCTAGAGTGAGCTGCTCTGTCGGCCATTTCAAGTCTATGCTAGTGGACCTGTATAGGTTGCATCTTCATGGCATCTATCTGCTGCTTGATGAAAGCCATCACCTTATTGAAGAGGAAAGGTCCTAGTGACACAATCAGTAAAAGGCCAAGTAAGGGGCCCAACAGAGGGAAAAGCTCTTTTAAGCAGCATCGCTCCTGCAAGGCAGTCGCATGGGGCCCAAATAAGGCCCCCAGGAGCTCGTCAGCCTTCCGGTCCATTCCTGAAATAAAGAAAAAACAGGAAAAGCCTCTCAGGGCAAATTTTCATCCCTGGAGTTATCTATATGGTTATCTGTTATTCCTTTAACTTGATCAATCTGTTTAACCAGACGCTCTGGTAGCCATCTGGCAGATTTCATTTTCTTAGAGTAAATGCATACAGAACCTCGGCCCCAGATGAGGACTGGGTCTGGGCCATGCCAAGAGCTGGTTAGCGGATCTTTCCATAGTACTGATGCAAATTGTTTTTGAGTTTCTGTAGGCCAAAAGCAATTAGCAGCAGATTGCCCATCAGTGTCTAAATTTAAACAATTGAGGATAAATAAGGCATGAGAGAGAATACTTCTGGGTGACCCCCTCGTGGATACCATTCCCCCTTTTTTATTTTATTAATGGTGATCTTTAAAGACAGATGTGCTCTCTCTACAATCCCTTGGCCCTGAGGGTTGTAAGGTATACCTGTTATGTGTTGAATATTGAGGCGTTTGCACAATTGGGAGAAGGCTGAACTTGTATAGCCTGGGCCGTTATCGGTTTTCAATTGCTGTGGGCATCCCAGAACTGTAAATGTGGTTAGCATGTGACTGATCACATGTTTTGTGGCTTCACCAGTTTGGAAGGAAGCATAAATGAATCCACTAAAGGTATCTATGATAACATGTACATATTTAAGATTTAATCCATAAAGGTGGTTGCTTGAGCATGGATAGCCTGTTCAACTTTGCGTATAGCCTGTTTTCCTTCCAAGGTAAGTTCACGGGAAGATGTAGGGTTAGCATCTCCCTGTAGTATATCATACAGGGGTTTAAGTTCTCCTTTACTGATTTTTAAATAGGGTATAAGCCAATTAATGTCCCCTAGCAATTTTTGAAAATCATTTAGGGTTTTAAGCTTGTCTAATTTTAGTTCTAATTTTTGAGAGGTAATTAGGGACCCTCGCATTTGAAAACCAAAATATGTATAAGGGTCTGCGAGCTGGACCTTGTCAGGGGCTATTTCCAGGCCTTTGTCTCGTAAGGCAACGTGCATCATCTCATAGCATTTCAAAACCTCGCTCCCCTCTTTTCCGGCTATGAGGATATCATCCATGAAATGTATAATGTACATATTTGGCCAATTGTCTCTAACTGATTGTAAGGCTGAGGCTACAAAGGATTGGCATAGGGTAGGGCTATTAGCCATTCCCTGTGGCAGAACACGCCATTGGAATCTTTTCATTGGCTCTTTGAAATTTATAGCTGGTAAGCTGAATGCAAATCGCCTCTGATCATCTGGATGCAGAGGAATCATGAAAAAACAATCCTTTAGATCAACAATGACTTTGAAATAACCCAAAGGTATGGCAACAGGTGAGGGAAGTCCTGGTTGTAAGGCTCCCATTAGTACCATAGTCTTATTTACAGCTCTTAAGTCTTGCAATAGCCGCCATTTGCCAGATTTCTTTTTAATGACAAAAATAGGAGTATTCCAAGGGGAGTTACTAGGGACAATGTGGCCAGCATCAAGCTGCTCCTGTACCAGCTGTTGTGCAGCCATCAGTTTTTCTGCTGTTAGAGGCCATTGATCAACCCACACCGGCTCCTCAGATAGCCACGTGATCTTTTCCGCATGGGTCACAGGAGTGTCAATGGCCCCTATGGAAAATGGCCTAATCCTGCCCTATCAGTCTTTGGGGAGGGCTCTATGGGTTCTGTTATACCCATATTTTTTTTCCCAGCCCTTGGCCTGGTAGATATCCGGTTTTCAACATTTGGGTAATAATAACAGCATTCGGGCTTCCCATTACTAATAATGTTAGTAAGGGAGGAGCTCATGTCGCCCTTGGTGGGCAGTTTCCTCCATGCTCTAGTGCCTGCAGCCTGAACTTGCGCAAAAAGACCTGCATCAAATTGCATTTGGGCATCACTATTAGCATAATTTCCTTCTCCTATTAGCATATCAAAATTCCATCCATTATTAGCCTGCGTGTTGCGTTTAGCAATATCCCTGCAGTTCTCTACATATTCTGATTTCCATAGGAGATAGTCTCCTCCAGCAAGTGTTGCTCGGCTAACGTCTGCCAATCCCCAGGCGTAAGCCAATTCCTGGCTACTGATTCTAAAATTGCCGTAGGATACGGGGCTGTGGCTCCGTATTGTGCTACAGCGGTTTTTAACTCCTTTATTAATTTAAAATCAAACCCGCTATGGTGATGCCAAGCCTGTCCTTGCACGTCCACTGTTTCTGTTACTGGAAAAGCCTCTATATCATCTAGCTCTGGTGCAAGTTGCAAGTGGGGACGGATCTTTGGGGCAGCTCCCCTCATGGGTGGCTTTTGATTGCCGAGGACTTCTGATCTTCCTTCACTCTCCTTTTTAGATTTTCCTACTTTTAGTCTTTCTAATTGGGCTATGAGATCTTGATGCTCTCTTTCCAGTTTTATTTGTTCTTTGAAGTGTTCAATTTTATCTCTAAGTTCTTTTCTAGGGTCAAAGACGGGACATGCCAGCGGGGGAGCACTGGGGTTATTATTATAAGGCGGGGGGGGGGGCATTGAGAAACAAGCGGCCAATCAGAGTTACGATATCTGGCAGCTTCATCCGCCAATTGATCCCAATTAACCTCCCCTCCGTCAGGAACAGTCTCCAAATATTCTGATAGGTCGGGGTAAATCTTTGTCTTGGATTTGATTATTTCCTCTGGGGCAACACTAGTTTTTGTTCTTTTGATTTCTCCACCCTCTCTCTCTGTTAGTTTTTCTCATCTCCCCGTATGAGAGCTTTTAGGCATAATTTTATTCCAAGTGGGCTCGGTTTCTTCTTCCTCATTATCACTATCGAATGACATGAAGTCCTCACATTCCTTACTTTCATTTTCATTCCCCTTTTTTTCTTTCTGTAATATACCCTCGCCATATTCTACTACATTGGCAACGAGAGGATCAGAATGTCTCTGAGATAAAATCTCATCTATTAAATACCAATAAGAAAAAGCAGTTACCGGGACCTTCTCGGGTTCATAAGTCTTATAGTAATCTCTAAGAGCATCCCCAACTATTTTCCATCGTTTTTGATCTATAGTTCCCTCTGTAGGAAACCAAGGGCAAACTTCCTTAATATAATCAAAATACTGACACAAATGCTTAATTTTCACCTTTACTCCTCGTGCCTTGATAGCCTTTCCTAGTCCTTCAACGAACATCTTATCTTGGCTCAATGCTTGACCCATAATCGCCGTTCACTTACCCGAGGGGTGCAGACGCAGCAGGTTCCCACGTCGTTCCCTCTTTTCTTTTCCTTTCTTTTCCTTTGCTTTCCTTTCTGCCAGCCACTCGAACGGCGTCCTTCACTGGACCCCCCGTGCTGGAGCCCCAAGTTGGGCGCCACTTGACCCGTCCCATAGGTTGAGCAACGAGGACTCTAGAGGGGGAGTGAGGATGAGGAGGGACAAGAGACACGAGAAATGGAGACAAGACAGGGCTCTGATCAAGTCTCATTTATTCAGGGGAAATTCACACAATATATAGGGCAAGAAGCACCTTTTGCCAAGCACCAAGCTTGCCCGAAGCAATTCCAGGAAATACTACAAAAGAAACAAAAGGTCAGCAAAGACTGGCTTTTTGAGTAAATGGTTACTTAAAGAAATGCAGAATGCAGAGATATCCTGCCTTGGGGCAGGAGATGGCAGAGCAGATTTTAACAAAATGGATGCCATGCAAAAAGTCTCCCACACTAATATGTGGTCAATCTTTGAGAATGTCCCATGTATACTTCAGAAGAATGTGAATTCTGCCGTTTTGGGATATAATTCTCTGTAGATATCTATTAAATCCATTTGATCTAGTGCATCATTTATAGTCTCTGTTTCCTTGTTAATTTTTTGTCTAGAGGATCTATTTAGTGATGTCAGCAGGGTGTTGAAGTCCCCTGCTATGATTGTATTGCTGTTGATATCTTCTTTGAAATCCTCAAGAAGCTTTTAAATGTATTTTGGTGAACTTATGTTGGGTACATATATGTTTACCAAGGTTATATCCTCCTGTTGGGTAGATTCTTTCAATATTATGTAGTGGCCTTCTTTGTCTCTAGTTATGGCCTTCATTTTGAAGTATTTGATCAGATATAGGGATTGCTACCCCAGTTTTTTTTTTTTTTTCCTTTCCATTTGCTTGGAAATTTTTTTTCCATTTCTTCACTTTCGATCTATGTGTGTCTTTTGTTGTGAGGTGGGTCCCTTGTCAACAACACATATATAAGTCATGCTTTCTTTTTTTTTAAATTTAGTTTTCTTTATTGATTTTAGAAAAATAAAAAAGAAGAGGGAGAGAGAGATAGAAACATTGATGAGAGAGAACATCAATTGGCCGCCTCCTGCATGCCCCCCTACTGGGGATCTGGTACACAACCCAGGCATGTGACCTGACCAGGAATCAAACCAGTGCCCTCCAAGTGCATGGGTCAATGCTCAACCACTGAGCCACACCTGCCAAGCGAGTCATGGTTTCTTATCCATTTAGCTACTCTGTGTCTTTTGATTGGAGTGTTATTCCATTTATGTTTAAGGTTATTATTGATATGTAATTATTTATTCCCATTTTTGTTTATTATGGTTAGGTTTCTCTTCCTATTTCTTCTGCTTATTACAGCAGTCTTTTTAACATTTCTTTGAATGCTGGTTTGGTGCTAATATATTTCCTTAGCCTTTTTTTTTTTTAGGTGGGAAACTCTTTATTTCACTTTGTTTTGAATGATAGCCTTGCTGGATAGAATAGTCTTGGATTCAGATCTTAGTTTTTCATTACCTTGATTACTTCATGCCATTGCCTTCTGGCCTGTAGTGTTTCTGTTTAGAAGTCAGCTGAGAGCATTATGGGGTTTCCTCTGTAGGTAATCTGTTGCTTATTTCTTGCTTCCTTTATGATTCTCTCTTTGTCTTTAATTTTTGACATTTTAATGATTATGTGTCTTGGTGTGGGCTTCTTTGGGTTCTTCTTATTTGGGGCTCTCTGTGCTTCTTGAACTTGTATGCCTTTTTCCTTCACCAAGCTAGGGAAGTTTTCTGTCACTATTTCTTCAAATATATTCTCTAACCCTTGCTCATTTTCTTCTTCTTCTGGCATGCGAATATTGTTATGTTTCATGTTGTCCCACAGTTCTCTTGGGCTGTGTGTTTTTTTGTTTGTTTGTTTGTTTGTTTTTGGTCCTCTTATTGGGTAATTTTTTTCTACCCTGTCTTCTAATTCACTGATCTGGTCCTCGGCTTCCTCTACTCTGCTGGTTATTCTTCCACTGTGGTTCTTTATTTCTGCTATGTCATTCTTCCTCATGATTACTACTCTGAACTCTCCCTCTGATATCTTGCTCAATTGCATTTCATTTGTTTCTTCTCCTGTCAAATTATCTTGTTCTTTCATTTGGGATTTGTTTGTTTCACCATTTTGGCTGTTTCCGGGGTTTTGTAACCTGTTAAATATTCTCTGTGGATGTTGAAGTTCCACTGGTTGTGGTTCTCTTTATTGGGTTTTGATGAGTGTGGGAGGACCCATGTTAAACACCACCATCAAGTTTTACTTTCCGGGATAGATTTGCAAGCCAAGGAAAGATTCAGTTATCCTCTAGCTTTTTGCGTGGAGGCTATTAGTCTCAGTTACTTGATGAACCTCCATTTGTAGCCTTCAGCTGAATGAAAAATCCCTCAGGCATAAGAGGATTTCCAGCTGGTGGGGCACTTGCTTGCTATCAGAGTCTAGATGGCAATAAGCCTCAAATTGCATTTCTTTGGCCTGGCAGTGTTGAATTCCTGATGGGAGTGGCCGTTGCTTCTCCTTGGGCTCTGGGAAATGGCTCTTTGAGTAATATGGCTACTGTCCTGTGAGGGAGTGATTCAGCACAAATCTCCATGTGCCCTCCCTTCCAGCTCTCTCCTGAGTCAGGAGTCCCGGACTCTCTCCACACCGTTCCAGTCCAGTCTGCCCTCCATCTGCTGGAGCCCATGGTGAGTGGCTGTAGCTAACTTGGTGCTTTGGTGAGTGGCTGTAGCTAACTTGGTGCTTTTTTGTGTGTGTATCCTCACCCGAGGACATTTTTGCATTTATATTCAGATACAGTGGGACGGAGAGAGGGAGGAAGAGAGAGAGAGAGGAACATCGATGTGAGAGAGACACATCGACTGGTTGCCACCCACAAGACTCCAGGGACAAACTGCAACTGAGGTACGTGCCCTTAGAGGGAACCAAACCTGGGATTCTCTGGTCCACGGGCCGCAGCTCTAACTGCTGAGCCAAACTGGCCAGGGCCTGATTTAGTGCTTTTTAAAACCCTGGCTTTCTCAACGGGAAGCCCTCACCACTGATACAGTCCTCCACTGCTGTCTTGGGCGCCTGGCCGGCCCTCCCACGCCTACCAGGCTCAATTTGGTGTGCTCTTTCTGTCCCTGGTTATACAGCTTCTCTCCAGCTGCTTTTCAGTTGGTTTTTCCCAGGGATTTGTTGTTATTTTCATTGTAATTCCAGTTTGGTCCTGGGAGATGGTCTGTGTAGCTTCCATTCACTCCGTCACCATTTTTCCTCCCTGGCATCGTGTTTCCAAGCAAACACGTGTGACGGCACTTGGTAAGGACTTGGGAGCTTTAATTGAAATCCTATAAATATACAATCAGCAGCACATTTAAGATAATTTAAGGATAGCTATTTATTTTAGTTTGATTTTTATTTAAGGTCAGTTTCATCTTTACTGGGTGCTATATCATCAATGGCTTACAAAATTTGGGTATTTTTCTCCCAACTCATTAAACTGCGAGGAGGCAGAGTTGACATTCTGTGAAAAATCCCCAACACAATTTTTTCTTGGAGGAATTATTGCCAATTCAAGAAGCCTTCAGTTTTCCCAGGATTTCTTGAGGTGTTTGGTCACTTCTGTGATGATTTTAGTTTCTGGATTCCATGACACCTTCACATCTAGCCTCTAACTAGCTTGGGGGTGTTCTGGGATCTGGCATGCGGCCACGTGTCAACACTGTTGTAGCAGGCCTGCCTAGGTGCGCACATATGACGGGCAAATGAATGATCTCAAGGATAACTATTTTAAACTTTAATTTATTAGAGTTATGTAATTAGAATTTCATAAGTGCTTGGGACAGCTTGCCATAAAAAAAAGGGGGGGGGGGAGTCTATTAAATTTGTACAGTTTAAATGTTTAAAGGAATTTCACTATTTTAAAATAGATGGAAACGTGGATCAAAAGCCCCTTAAAAGTGATATGTTACATTGGATGGATTTATAAATAGAATAAGAAAAGCTATAAGTTTAAAAAGCAGGCTTTAACATTTATAATTTAATAGATTGTGAACTAATAAACCAATTTAAATCCCTGGAAAATCATCTCATGTGGTAGGATTACCATCCGTGGGGATTTCGTGCCAGGTTTTCCGGTGCTTCCTTCCCACCCCTTTCCCGGTCCTGCCCGGTCGGGCAGAGCGTTCGAAGCACACCCGGAGGACCCCCTCCTGAGCGGCGGGCCCTCTGCATTGAATCTGTTTTCTCCCAGCAGCTGCCGGTTGCTGGGGAAGAGCAGATGTTAGAGAAACATGTGTTTGAATTAAACTTAATTAGCTACATTTTTCAAGCTCTATTTTAAAACGCTGAATGCGGGACAGTGATCCTGAAGAGGTTTTGTGTTCCTGGCACACTGTCAAATACCAGAATTTTAGATAACATGTTTCGAAGGAACAGAAGACTCAGAAGGACCTGCATCTCATGAGCCATATTTGCAAGCTGCGTGGTGCCGACCCGGGCGGCGCTGGTCCTGGCCAGCTCTCTCCTGTGGTTTGGGAAGAGCTGTCGACTGCCCGGAGTGTGCTGTGTGTATCTGCAGGAGCACAGTTCTGCTAGGCAGCTGAGGTGCAGGCCTGTCCCTATACCACGGCTATCTAACGGCAATTCTGACCCCCCCCAAACGCCTCAGCATTGATCCCCAGACTGTTGATGTCGTCCCTGGAACACACCGTGGCATAATTCCGAATCTTAGAATTTTAGACACCATACTTCAGTGGTTTAAAGGAATCCAAATACCATGAAACACATCATTAACACATCACAACTCATGTTTTAGAAAGAATGATTCCCATGTATTGAACAAAACTGGGTGGGGGAATATCTATAAAATGTATGCTAATTGAGAATCAATAATCATTTAAATCCCAGACCTAAGATTAAAATTAGTACTCTGTGACACTACAATGTAAGTTGATTTAGGAGATTTTAAAATGTTATTTAAATAGATCAGATTAAAAACAAACTTTTACTTGGGTCTGTATTGAGCACATTTTCTTTTCTTTTGTAATTTAATATTCTCCCAAAATAGAATACTATTCGTAAGAACTTAACATGCATTTTCAGTCTTGGAGATGATTTGCATTGCAAATTAATTCAAGACCCCTAATGAGGGACTATATAAATAAATTTTTATATATTTTTAGTTGAATACATTCATCTACGAAGAAAAGTCTTCTCCAGTTTCACTGGGTGTTGCTGAATTTTCTCCTACTGTTTAGTAATACTGTCTCCAGCCTTGATCTCTCTTGCCCCCTCATTCTTGTGTCTTGTGGGTGGTTTTGTGTATCGGGGAAGGCAGTTGGCATTCAGTCCCTAGGTAACGACCCCTCGCGCACTCTGCGAGGCCGGGAAGGCACGTTCCCCCTGTAGTCGGACAATCTGTTCAACTGCATAGGGCGAGCGTTCAGCTTTAAATTTTGCTTCCCAAGGTATGGGGTGCAACTAAAAAGTTAATATTCAAGAACCCAGCTCGCTAAACATGTTTGCTTCCAGCATTCTTTCAAATTACACACAACTAACTGTATTGAAGTTGGGCCCCTACAGGTTTAAGACAAAGAGCAATAGCTTAGGCCTCAGGAGATCCGTTTCAGTCCAGAGCAGCCACACACCAGCTGTGATGGTGGCCGCGCCCCTGCCTTCCCGAGATAGCGTTCACATTCCTACGACAGGAATGGTAGGTTCAGAGTTGCTGAGCAGAGTAATGAAGGCGAAGCTCCTGGCACACAGGAAACACCGAGCCCAGTGAAAGGATGCATTCTGGGACCCATTCCATTTAGACCACAGAACCGCACTGTCCAACACGGTGGCTACCGGCCACGTGCGGCCATTCGTTAGGTGAAATGCACCGGACTGGAATTCTTCTCAGTGTTCCTTGGTCACACGTGGCCGGTGGCCACATACTGGACAAACCATTGCCATCGTCCCAGAAAGTTCCACTGGGCACTGATGTGGAGGAAGTGAAATTACACAGGAACCAGAAGTGCAGAGGCCCAGCCTTGACCACCAACTGGGAACCTTGCGCAGAGCTATGTGGTTCTGTTTCCTCGGTGGTAAATGGAATGATGCCTTTGCAGCAATGTAGTGTGGATGAGGTACAGCAAAATCACTTCTTTCTTTGCTTTCTTATCATCTTCCCAGGACCCCAAGATGAAATTGTGCAGCCTCTTGCAAAGATCACTTTAAGGACAACGCAAAAGGTACAGTGCTTTGGGAGTTCAGTATTCATAACCGTGGTTCGAAATTATTCCAGCACACCTGTAAGTAGTTAAGGAAAGCATATGTTCAAAAGCACACCAAGCTATATGCAGGCAATTCCTGTGGTGATGGAAAGATACAAATTAACGTAATTGAATAGGTTCTCTTTGGCAAATGGCCTATTGTAGACTAGTAAATTCTCATGGGGTTTAAAATGAAATGATCAAAGATCATACTTCCTACTTAAACATTTCTTTCACTTTAGTGCTTAAATCTGCTTGTCCAGGTTTGAAACCAGTAATTGTTGCTGTCATTTGAGAGGAAATATTGTATTTTATAAATTTATCCTAGGAAGGGTTTGGCAAACCTTTTCTGTAAAGAACCATAGAGTAAATATTTTAGGGCCACATGTCTTTATAACCATTTAACTGCCCTGGTAGCATGAAAGCCATCACAGACAATATGCAAATAGTGGGCATGGCGAGATGCCAATAAAACAATTGACTAAACAGCCCCGCACCCTTGACCAGATCCGGTTACGGAAGGACACATCCTTCCTCACTCTTGCTTACGAGGTTTTCTCCACTGTTATGTTTCTTTCATTTACAGTCGGCCCTCGTTTATCGCGTTCATCAGTTCCAGACTCGACCAGACGAATGAGTTTCCACGAAGTAGGGCCCTTTCCTTCTGCACAGTCGTCCCCGCCACTCCGCGCTTCGACAGTCGCGGCGTCACTCCACGTGGCACGAAGGTCGAGGCGCGAAGTGGCGAGGGACGACTACTTTAATTTGTGAACATATACTGCATCCTGCAAATGACCACCAGTTTTAAAATGTTTCACTTACAAATATCAAAATGTAATTTTTCTTGTTTTATTAAGGCCTTAAAAACCAATATACTTCTTTAGGGTGACGTTTCCCCACAGCGAATCAAGAGGAATGCACACAGTGTATACACTGTAAAGGGACTAATTAAAAGTGATTCGTGGAAACAAGCTGTTGCAAGTTTCTTGGCCATTTTACCAATTCATGAACTGAATTACAACTTAAATAGAAAACCAAAATCGAACTAAGTGCTTCGATGCCATTATTTTTCCATGGACATCACTGTTCAAGGCAAATAAATTAGGGTCGAGCGCTGAGCTGGCTGAAGGGCCCGTGCACAGCACACCTGCGACAGCTGCACACGGCAAGGTCGCTTCCAAAGAACTGGCGAGAAAGCAGAACAGAATCATGAGATTTTAGAACTGGACGTGTCCTCATGGGATCATTTGTTCAACCTCAGTGTGTTATGGTAGATGAGTGTGGTTGTCATCCCTTACTTTCCCCAGAACACACTGTTCTGCTTATTAGATCTCCAACTCTCCCTGAGGTGCCCCCTCCTTTGCACACTCAGCTTGACAGTTGGATGAGGCGGTTTCGTCCTCAGGTCAACAAGTGGGTACTTAACCGACTGAACTCACCAGAGCCCCAGAAGGACTGGTTCACAGATGGGTTCCTTACCCCAAATTGGTCTCCATTCTGGGGTGTTAGAATTACCTGGAGAGAGAAGCTTCCTTCCTTTTTCTTTCCTCCCTCCCACTCTTAGTTTCTTTTATTCTTTCTTTTTTCCCTTTCTCTCCCTCCCCAGCCTCCTCCTCTTTTAGGGATGCTAAGCTTGACAAAATGTCTGTGGGATGGCAGCCATTCTGCCATCTCGTGGAAAAGGCCGGCTGAGGATGAGGCCAGCAGAGACAAGCTGGTCTGAGACTGTTCAAGTCCTGATGGCTGAGTCTGGGTGCTGCCGTGACTATAACCAGACACCTGTCTTCATAACTGTAAGAGCAAAGCTGATATCCCCTTTGTCTTAAGCCTGAGTTGGGTTTTTGTCATTACAAGAGTCTGGACAGCCCTGGCCAGTTTGGCTCAGCGGTTAGAGCGTTGGCCTGCAGACCAGAGTCCAGGGTTCGGTTCCCGCTGAGGGCACGTGCCTCGGTTGCAGTTTGTCCCGGCCCTGGTTGGGGTCATGTGGGTGGCGACCACTCGATGTGTCTCTCCCACATGGATGTTTCTCTCTCTCTTCCTCCCTTCCTCTCCCCCTCCTGCTCTATCTGACGATAATGCAAAAATGTCCTCTGGTGAGGATAAAAAGAAACAAAAACAAAAGAGTCTGGATAAACACAATAGGTAACCGATCCAAAAAAATGAGCCTTGTAAAAGGGAGGGCCGGGACTTGCACACCCCCTGAATGTGACTAGCAAGTGTTCAAATCTTCCATGCGAAGGAGTTCAGGTAAAATGTGTGGACTACCTTGTAAGTTTCCTGGGCTCAAGTACCAAGTTTAGATAGTCACCTCGTTTCACAGATCTTCCGCTTAGGACAGAACCAAGTTTAAGAAAATATGATCAGATTGAAAGGAAATTCCTTCATATTTACATATAGTATAGGTGAGAATAAGACCTGGAGGGGTTCGGGGGGAGGGGGACGGGGGTCAGCAGTACAGGGCGCACTGGGGCAGGTAACACCCAGGACTGCAGCCCGCCCAAGAGCACCGCTCCGATGCCGCTCCGGTTCCGCTCCGGTTCCAGGGCCAACCCCCGCCAGCAGTCCTGCTGCAAATACTTGTGGGTCTGCACTTGTGCCCAACGCCAGGACAGGTGGGAGCCGTATAAACTCAGGCACATGGAGCCTCCACGAAAAAAAAGAAAACTTAATCCTGATCACCATTTATTTGAAAAAATAAAAGCGGGGTTTGCTATTTGCTTGCTATTAACCCTCTTACACAATGATCATGATTCAATTCCCTTACACACCCCCCACCCTAACAACTGGATTGATTAGAAACATCAATATGTGTGATGTGAACACAGGTCTTTACAAAGAGTAAGACTTTCAAATATACTGAATTTTGTCTAATGGACAAAATATATATTATTACTTTTACTGTACTAATTAGTTAGTAAACTACTGAAAATCAAAACATACCAAAAACACCCCATCGTTGGTATTTTTCATTCATCGCGAGATAGTTAAAGAGGACGTGGAAACGTGGGACCATCACGTGCTTTGCTATGAGAACTGGTAAGAAAACATCAGGGTCTGGTCTGCTCACATTTGTACGCTGACAGGAAAACTGTTCGTGCCGGGAACCGAACCTCATTCAATGGGGTTATGTCTGATTTCCTGTAGTATCACGCAGACTGAAGCCACATGCTAACCTGGGGGACATCTGTGACACTTACCTGGGCTTCTGATTTATGTATAATTTTTATTCTTTCATTGAATAATCTCCTAACAGAAATAGTTACTAATAAAGTTGAGTGAAACTGAATTAATCCTGAGACGATATAACCAATATATAACCCACATTTTCTGATTTTGGAGATATGCCTAAAGGAATAATATTGACTGAAATGAGAAATACACAGATCTTAGAGCTCATAAAACATAGAATTTTATTTTAATTTGTATACAAATAAAAATTTACCAAAATATTGTAAACCTAATTCACCCCTCTCCCCCCCAAAAGGACATTATGGAAAAAGCCACATTCTCTTAATTACATTTCCCCAGCTGGTAGATTCCGAGGGGGGGGGGGGATACTGATGCCCACAATATAATTAATGTCTCATCTTGTAATGTTGTAATTACAGAGATTTCCATAAGAATTGTCTGTTTAATTTTCACATTAAAATGAAATCTTCTACTGGAAAATCACAAATAAGGCTTCTGGCTTTATTTTTCAGGTGAGGTAAGGAATGCATTCAGCATTAAGGCACATGGCAGATACATGTGTGGAATGTCACGTGGAGGTGTGGGCCTTACGCTGGAAATGTATTTTGGAATATTCATGGAATTTCCAACATGTGCTGGAATTAGAAACTTGGAAAAACTGACGGTGTGTAACAGCCATTTGTTTGACTGAGCAGCACCTTTTTTAGAGTTAATCTGTTAAATGTAGTCTTGTCTGAGTTTACTAAGGCCTGTGACTTTTTATTATATAGTTTTAAATGTCTGCCAAACTGCTGTTAGTGAATGAGGGCCTGTCTGGCCACACGGGCTGCTCCCAAAGTTGGCAACAGCGTCTCCTGATCAGGCTCACGGTGACAGAAAAGGATGAGAACAGGGCTTTCATGTAATACAGGCAGAGTGAAATCAGGTCGTTCAGGCTACGCAGATATCTGATTCAAGAAAATATAGGGTTAAGATGTTTCATACACTGATTCTCACTTCTCCCCTTCCCATGCTTCTCCCCGAGACAACCATTTCCTTCACAGTGAAGAGAGAACCATCCCTTTTCATGGCACAGTGAACGCCTCCTGCAGGCCAGGGCAGGGCACTACTTCTTGGCCACGCTGGCCACGGCCTTCTTGGCTGCGTCCTCCAGGTCGACGGCCGAGGTAATGGGGAGCCCGCTGCTACTGAGTATGTCCTGGGCCTCGTGGACATTGGTTCCTGGAAAAGGGGCAGGATGGACAGTCACTGCAATGAAACCGGAGATGGTGCCCTAGAAGTTTTATGAAACCTAAAATCACAGATGCTGGTCTCACCAACATAATCTAATCACAAATCAGTTTCAGCTTTTTTGTTTTGTTTTGTTTCATTGATTTTAAAGAGAGAGGAAGAAAGAGGGAGAGAGAGATAAAACACTGATGAGAGAGAGCATCGATTGGCCACCTCCTGCACGCCCCCAACCTGGAATTTGGCCCACAACCTGGGCATGTGCCCTGACCGGGAATCGAACCAGTGACCCTCTGATGCATGGGTCAGTGCTCAACCACTGAGCCACACTGGCGGTCAGTTTCAGCTCTTTTGATGTGGGTATGCCTACTTTAAAAAATCCAGATGATGAATTTACTGTTTTCCACTTTTCATCTAAATGTCTGGCATTATAAAGGTACTGCCTTTATTTTCTCTGGCATTTAAAAAATGAAAATAATGAGGTTCTTATAAGATAGTGAAAAAAGAAAGATTAACAACCACTGTTCAATAAGTTTAAAATAAAAATCTTCTGCAATGGATTTATCCCTTAACTGAATAGTCTGGATATGGGATCTACAGAAGTAGCTTTGTGTAAAAGACGAGCAAGAGAATGGAAAATCAGGGTGTGAAACAGCATGGGGCTCGGGGGCAACATGGGAGGGTGCCGGGGCTGTTCACTCTGTACCTGACCTTTGCACCAGGAAATGAATGGGACACAGGCTCTCACCAATGTCATGACCCGAGAAAGTACGAGACAAGCTCTCTACCACCAGTGGTCCAGCTGGAACAGAAGATGGAAGGTAGGGCTTCAGAAAGATTAAGAGACTTTTTGCTGGTAGAGACGAAGTTGCGGATAGTCCAGCCCGTGGATGCAGTGTGCTTCCGGCCCTTGCCAGAAGTCGGGTCCAGTGCTTTGAAATGAAAGGTCTGAGTCCTGAGGTTCAGACTATCCGCCCCCCTGTGCCACGAACCCACTGCTTTGAAGTCAATGACAGGATTCAACACGTCCCCTTCAGCTTGCTCCTCATTCTTTTTAAAAAAAATTTTTATTGATTTTAGAGAGAGAGGGAAAGGGAGAGGGAGAGAGAGATGGAAACATTGATGAGAGAGAACACAGACTGGCCGCCTCCTGCGTGCCCCACACAACCTGGGCAGGTGCCTGACTGGAATCAAACTGGCGACCTCTTGGTGCAACAAGTGAGCCACACCAGCGGGGCGCTCTTTTTTTTTAATCCTCACCTGAGGATATTTTTCTATTTATCTTCAGATAGAGTGGGAGGGAGGGAGGGAGGGAGGGAGGGAAAGAGAGAAACACTGATGTGAGAGGGACACATCAAGTGGCTGCCTCCTGCACGACCCCGACCGGGAGTGGGGATGCACCACATCTGAGGTACGTGCCCTCGACTGAAATCAAACCCAAGACTCATTGGTCTGAGGGCCGACGCTCCAACCGCTGAGCCAAACAGGCCGGGCCCTCCTTGTTCTTTATAACCAAAGGGAGCAGAGGCCCCGAAAATGAGCACTGCGACCTCCGCTGGCCTCCCCTGGCCGCTCCTGGAGGGTCTGTAGCACTTGCCAGCCAAGCACCCCGCCTCACCCAAAGGTTTGCTGGGACCGACTCCTTAACACGCAGAGTGCTTTTCTGTCCTTTCCCAGGAACAAGCCCCTGCGAGAAACGTGATAAAATTTCAGATCTAATGAGATATCTCATCTTACATCGTTTCCTGTGCTTTTACCTAGTTAGCAAGACAGAGCCTATTTGCAAACAGACGCGGAGGCCCAGGCCTTGGAGGACCTGGAGTGCAGGGAGGACAGCAGGCCAGCAGGCTTCGTACAGAAGGGACAGGCGAGTTAGAGGGGGCAGTGGAGGCAAAGGTGATGTCGCTGATTGTCGGGGGCCCTGGGACCATGGAAGCGGTGGGGAAGGGGACATGGGCACTGACTGGGTCTTTGGCTCAATGCTCACTGGCCACCACTTGACACAGGAGTCTCTGCAAAGCAACGACTAAAAGGTAGGGAAGTCGTCAGCGGAAACCCCGGCCTCTCGTCCTGCCTCTGCTGCGCAATCCTTGTGTAGTTTTGGGTGAATCACTTAACTGCTTTGAGCCCCAACTTCTTTATCTCCAGACATAACCTAGTGATCATCTCCCTTATAACTAATATTCACTGAGCACTTACCTATGCGAGATGTAATGGTAAGTGACTTACATGCAGTCTTTTCAATGACTGCAGAGGACCTGTTGCCCGTTACAAGATAACTGAGGCACAGAGGTTAGAACTTCCCCACAGTCACACCGGCTGCGGCGGCAGAGATGGGACATGACCCTGTTCTGACGACACTGTCCGAACTGCCCGGAAGCGCTGCAGGTAAAGCAGGATGAGCACGCAGACAGCAGACGCGTGGGGAGCAGAGCGGGGAGCCAGGGGGCCCTGTGAGAGCGGCGGAGAGTCTGCAGCCCACCCGGCCGTCCAGCACACACATGCTCCTCCTCCCCAGTGGACAGCTGTGCTGGGAGGCGGCTGCCCCCCTGCGTGCAGCGCCCAGGCCCCTTGCACGGGGTCACGTGACAGGTCTGGCCCCTGGAATGCAATGGGACACAAGACACACGCCCCGGACATCTCTAATGTGGCCCTCGGCACTGGTCCCCGTCTGCCCCTGGAGCACTGCCAGCCCGGGCAACCGCGGGAGGCACCTTCGTGAAGACGGCGATGCCGCTCGGGCACCTGCTTCGAGCAGAGCGCCCCCTCACCCTCTCAGACGCCTCGTGCACGAGAAAGACCCGCTAGGAGTCTGAGTTCCAGCCTCTCGTCAGAGGCCAGCATTGCTTTAATGAAGTATTTTACTTTGTAAGAGTGGCAGGCAACTTCCAAAGGTTCAATCCCACCTTCTGGGGTTCACACCCCTGTGCCATCCTCTCCCCACTTGCTTCCAAAGAGTGTGGATGTAGCCAGTGATGGAACGCACTCTGGAGACCGAGGCAGAAGCCTGGGATCCGTCTGGCCCCTCTGCTGGATCACTGGACCGGGCGCTGAGCAGGCAAACGTCCGTGCTGGAGGCAAGGGTCCGGGGGCAGACTCTGGCCAACAGCCAGTGAAGAACTGTGACCACGTGAGTGCACTCGGAAGCAGCTCTGCCAGTCAGCCTTGACGTGACCTTTGCCGGGCGCAACCCTGAGCCTCGGGACCCAGCCAGGCCACACCTGATTCCCCACCGCAGAGACTGAGCTCATCAATGTTCCTGGTGCTAAGCTGCTAAATTTTGGAGCAACTCGGGATGATTTGTTCCTCGACAAATACACATGTAAAGATCTATTCTGTCATCAACACAAGCTCAACGTGCACACCGATTCACTTGGGGAAGTTGCAGGTAAGTCCGAGAGGTTGAAAACTGGGACAGGGGAGCAGCCAGTGGCGGGGACTGGAGCCAGGCAAGGAGCCCCCCCCCCCCCCCCCCCCCCCCCGATCTGTAGGCCTTCCCGAGCAAGGCACAGCCGGAAGCAGAAGCCCCCTGGTGCAGGAGCGAGCCGGCCTTTGGACCAGAAGGTGAATAATAAGTAAATATGTACATTTTTATCTCTTTCATCACAGACGTGAACTAGAAGTCTTTCCTCAGCTGTCCTCCAATCTGCCAGGGAAGAAGTAGACTTTAAGATACAAAAGGCTCTTCTCCCTCTTCCCTTTTTCTTTTTGTTTGTTTTTTTATTTAATTAATTTATTTTTGTTACAGATGTTTCTCCTTTTTCCCCCACTGATACCCTCCTCCCCCACCCTGTCCCCAGCTTTGTTGTCCATGTCCATTGTTCATGACACATGCATGTAAGTTCTGTGGTTTATCCCTCCCCTTCCCTTTTTCACCGGAGCACCCTGCAATCTCAACATGACTCCCAGGACCGCCGGGATCTCTGCAGGAGGCAGGCACACCTGCCGGCTCTCCTGCCTCTGCCTCCTGCTGCCTCGGACGGACTGACTGACTGACTGACTGACTGACTGACTGACGCAGGGACAGCAGTGCTGGCTGGGGCGGAGGTCGCAGCAAGAGCGGCTCGTCTAGCGGGTTGTCCCAGGGTCCTAAGTATGTCAGCTCATTTGTGCCTCAGGACAACCCGAGACTGGCTGCTCTTCTCCGCTCACAGAGAGGATGCGTGCGGGAGCCGCAGGCCAGCGCCCAGCGAGCAGGGCTCCTACACGCTGGGAGGCTTGGACCAGCCTTGGACGCACCCGCTCTCGGGCTTGGTGGTTTTTGGAACTAATACTCAGCATACCTAGTTTGAATCTTGAATACACCTCACGATTTTGTAAATAGATGTCATCATAATAATGTTGGCAAAAATAAAAAAAACCTCTACGTTTGTGTGGTTTACAGCCCTCCCACATCAGTTTATTTGATCTGTATAATGACCTTGAGTAGCTAGGTGTTCATAAATCGGTTCCTTTTCTTTCTTTCTTTTTTTTAAAAGTGAAGGTGATTTTTTATTTTTACTTTAGAGAGAGAGGAAGGGAGAGGGAGAGAGAGACAGAAATATCGATGAGAGAGAACACCAATTGGCCGCCTGCTACATGCCCCCACTGGGGATCACAACCTGGGCACGTGCCCTGACTGGGAACTGAACCCGCGACCTCTTGGTGCAGGGTCGACGCTCAACCACTGATCTGGGCTAAAGCAGTTCCTTTTCTTAGCCAGGAGCAGAGGCTTTGTGACTGGCAGGATTCCCTCTCAACATCCTTTGCTCTTCTCACCGTATTTTCATTTCTTGGGGACTGCTGTTTGGCATTTAAAATTTGCAGCACAGTTTCATGCAAGAGGAGACCACCTGAATCTCAATGACGTGACAATTAGGATGTCAGCTCCTTCCAACCACCCCTCTGGCTAAAACTACTTTCCCCATTCCCCCTGCTATCCAAGGCAGACTCAACTGTTCCTGAAGCATTGACTGCACCTGCTCCAAGGAAGGTCGCAGAGGCCTTCAGCTTGTGCAAACAGACTTGCTCTGCAGAGAATCGGGGTGGCTGGTGTCCATGAACAGGCAGCACAGGACTGACAGTCACAAACAAGCAGGCAAGAGAACAGCAGAGGCAGGGTCCCGCCCCGCCCCCTCTCCTGCTGGGCTGGCTTTACTCTGGTTCCGCCCAAGCCCAGAACTTTTTATTCAGTCACCCCCTTCTTCCTGTAGGGATGAAATAAACTCTTGACTACATTTCCCCTGAGATAAATGGCTCGCTCTTCCTTGCCATCAACTAGCCTAAGTAAATCAGTTAATTAATATCCTCGTCAGCACCCTACTTAACCCCAGGCATTTCCTGGGGGAAAACGTCTGGTTTGGAAATCCCTGACCAGCAGACATGCGGGGCATTTGGCCTGCCACCAGGAGCTCTGTTGCCCTCTCTCTGCCTGGCTGACACCCATCTTTCCACGAGATATGTCTTTAAATGGCATTTCTTTGAGGAAGCCTTCTTTTTACCACCTCCCAAACCCCAAACTAGAGCAAAGGACTGTAACATGAGCTTCCAGAGTACTTTGTGCATCCAGATCACAGCACCGTCAGGGATCGCTTACTGACATCTCTCCGCCCCAATAAAGGTAAGCTCAGGGGCTGGCCTTTGTTAGGCTCGCTCACCAGGTATCCCCGGCTCAGCACAGGGCCTGTCACACAGGAGGGGCTTGTTGATGGACGGGCCAACTGCCGACAGGCACAAGTGCAGAGTGTGCTGCTGGGTGGCTACTTTTCTGATTGCTTTGCTGGCCCAACATCCTCAAATAACTCGTTTTGGAAGTTGTAACAGAAACTCCAAATAGCCTAATGAAAAACAAGGAGAGACTGCTCCTGAAGCTCCCAGGCCCCCCAGGGGCCGCCCAGCCCTGTGTGAGAGGGCCGGCTGGCTGGGTCCAGCCGATCGCGCGCGCCAGCGGCTGCCGGTCCCCTGGCCGGCTCAGAGGCGGTGCGCGGGCCCCTCCTCCGGCTGCCCCTGCAGCGCCATCCCAAACACCTACCTGCTTCACCATTTCAGGATCCGCTGAAGTGAATTTTAATTATACTTGCAGTCACACTTTAATTACGTCCTTAATTACTAAGCATATAATAAGCATGCTCAGAACTGAGCCGCTTTGGACGGAGTCTTCCGCTGAACTGGAAAGCGCAGGCACTGGCTCTGAGGCGGAGCATGTGCAGAGGGACCTGGGTCAGGGGGGACCCTTCCCCAGCGGGGGTGGGCTGCTGCGTACAGAGGCCCGAGAGGGACACGGGAGCGAGAACAGATGGAGGCAGAAAGCGAGACAGAGGCGGTCGAACAAGAAGAGACGGAGAGACAGGAGATACAGACAGACGGACAGACGTGCACTGAGCAGAGACGAGATGAGAGATACACAGAGGGGAGTGAGAAAGAGAAAGAAAGAGAAGAGAGACAGGAGGGATAAGAGAAGGAGACTAGAAATTTAGACAAGAGAATGGGTGGGAGAGGCAGAGGGAGGGCCGGAGACACAGGAAAAGACAGGGTCGGGCAGTCACCCCAGAGGGACAGGCACAGGAAGAGGACGCACAGAGTCAAAGGGAGGGACGAGGGGGGACGTGAGCTTGCCGAGCCCCGCCGCGAGCCGGGCCCTGCGGTCCATCTCCCCCAGCACCGCCCGGGGCCACCGCCCGGGCCACCGCCGGAGCCACCGCCCAGCAGACGGCAGCCCGCGCGCCCTGCGAGCCGAAGCCACTCAGCCGGAGGTGATCTACCCACCGATGCCTGAAACAAGGCAACACACAGAAGCAAAGCGGAACGAATTGAAAATGAAATCTTGCCCTACTGGTGGAGGACATTATAAAAGAGAATAATAATAATTATTAAAGTCTAAAAAATTCTCCACCTCCTCTGCCTGCCTGGCCACAGGCTCCGGCCACTGGGTGGGGTGAGAGAGCCATGAACAGCCCGGGCGCTGACGGGGAGAGCAGATAAGGCAGGGAACGGAACCACAGGGTTTGATGCAAAGGCTGCCCCCGCTTCCTGGGGCTTTTCATCACAGGACTGTAAGAAGACCGCTGGCAGTGTGTGAAGCTGTCCTTTTACAACCATTGCTACTGATGGAAATTCAGGTTTTCTAAGAATACAACAGGTAGTACACTAGGTACAATACATGTTTGTTCAGAGGTTCACAAATATCCTATCACTTAAATCTTTGTGGCAACCCTAAAGTGATGTCATTTTATCCCCGTTTTACAGATGGGGAAACTGAGGCACGGGGAGGCCTAGGAACTTATCCACCTCCCCGCAAGTCGGAGGCTGAGCTAGGACCAGCGCCCCGGCTGTGTGACTGCAGGGGACCTGCCGACCCGCCGGGCTCAGTGCCGGCAGGAGCCCAGGGAGCCTGCACCGCCAGTCTCCAGCGTCTCCCCGGGGAACTGAGGCCCACGGATGGCCGGCCACTTGCTCAGGCCCAACAGCCAGTTAGTGAAGCGTGGCAGGTCGGACTCTGCTGTTCTGAGTCAGGGCTGGGAAACAGCGGCCTGGAGGGCAAATCCAGGTGGTGACAGCGTTTTGTATCACCTCGAGCTAAGAATAGTCTTTACATTTTAAAATAGTTGGGAAAAAATCAGAATAATAATATTGTGTGATACATAAAAATCACAGGAAATTCAAACGGCAGCGTCTATAAATACAGCTGTGGCGGGCCCTGGCCGGTTTGGCTCAGCGGTTAGAGCGTCGGCCTGCGGTCCAGAGAGACCTGGGTTCGGTTCCCACTAAGGGCATGTACCTCGGTTGCAGTTTGTCCCTGGCCCTGGTTGGTCGTGTGGGTGGCAGCCACTCGATATGTCCCTTTCACGTCAATGTTTCTCTCTCTCTCTCTCTCTTCCTCTCTCTCCCTCCTGCTCTGTCTGAACAAAAAATGGAAAAATGTCCTTGGGTGAGGATAAAAAAAAGAGCTAAAGCTGTGGCAGAAGCAGCCGAGCGGCGACGCGGCAGCAGACGCCCGTGGTTGCTGTGTGCGCCACCGGTGTGGCGGGCCTCGAATCCCAGCGATGCCACTCCAGCTTGGAGCAGTTGCTGCTGCTGCTGTTTTCTGAGGGGGAGGTGGGTGGAAACCAAACTGTACAAAGCGGAAGGTCCCGCCTCACGTGCTCACTGCCCTGTGCCCTTGCTCGCCCTCCACATGCTCCTTCCAAGTGGCAACCAGAGAGAGGTGACATGCAAAGTTAGGTCACTGATCACATCAGCTTTGCTCTGTGCCATCAGAAGAGGGACAGCTCCTGGAGGGTCAGAGGTCCGCCCTCACTCCAGGTCCTGGCAAGAGCTCAGATAATAACGACAGCTGACACAGACTAAGCCAGGGTGTGATTGTAAAACTCATGTGCTCTTTACAATAGCCCCATGAGGCTCCTGTATTTTTGTTCCTATTTCACAGATGGGGAAGCTGAAATTTCGAACCTGGCTCTGGGACGGACTGGCTGAGCAACCCAGGGACGTTCTGCCGCTGGATGAGTCTCAGCAGCTTTCAGTGCACCCCTCACTCTGTAAAATCAAAGACTGAAGACGCAGGGGGCTGACTCCTCCCAAGGTCAGAAGATACTACCACCCAGGTGTGACTGTGACAGCTGTTTCTATGTCGACAGCAGACGTCACCAACTTCAGTAGCAGGAAGCTGATGGCCAAGTTCTTCTTGGCAACATTTCAAAGAATGGTGTGTATGTGCTGAGGTCACTCAGAAAGGTTTAGGACCAAGTCTAAAGGGTTCCCTGAGGGCAGTGTTGATACTCAGAACAAACCAGAAAAATTAATGAAAACCAAAGTTTCAGGAGCCTTAACGTTAACTCTGGTAGGATAAGCCCTCTGCACACAAGAACACTTGACAACCCGAGAGGGGCAGGAAGAACCTGCCACATACCACCGTCCGCACGAGGACTTCGCCTGCATTGAGTCTGTGTCCGTCCACGGATACGCTACCTAAGGGTGAGCTCAGGAATTCTCACTTGTCTGAAATGCTGACTTTTAACTACACTGCTGCCTAAAAAGTGACATCACTGTGCATGATTCTGAACTTAGGTGGGGGATGACTGAGTGCACCTCTGCTGAGAGTTTCTGCGAGAAGTCAGGGTCTGAGTGCGTGGTACTGCCTGCCCAGTTCTTTCTGGACTCCTGTGAAATATCTCAGAGATGAGGCTGGAGGGAGATTTAGGTACAGCGACCACGGGGGAGCTTCCAGAATTCCAGGCCTTGCTGCTGACCTCTTACCTACATAACACTGCAAATTACAGCCTACTGTGTGCCTTTGGGGAAAAGACTGATTCCTTTCAGACGGGCTGTGCTGCTTCTGCACGACCCTGGAGGACACGGGCCTTCTCAGCAGCAGTTTGGACCTTAGCCTAAACAAGTCACACCTCTGGACCCATAGGTTTCCCAGCTCCTGCCCGGCTTCCTACTTCTGATGAGTGGCAGCTGTGTTTCTAGGGGAGCAAACCCCACCTCTGTTCTTTGACTCAACAACCGCGAATACTTGGCTCCACACTAGTGGTGGACAGTGCTGAGCACAGAACCCTTTCCCCAGCCCCTCGGCAGAGCACTGCGGGCAGCCACTGCCAGGAAGCAAGGTGCTGAGACGAAGCCATGCCTCCCCCGGAGCACGCAGAGCCTCTGGCTGAGGCACAGCCCCGACTGGCGCTCCTGGGGGGCCTGTTAGCAGGAGGCACCTGCCCCTGTGGACTAGCACAGGGAGTCTACCTGCATGCCAGTCCTCTGCTAGCCACGTGCACGCTCTCCGATGGCCGATCTAACAGAACTGTCCAGTGTCACGCAGGGAGACCGAGGCATGAAGAAACGATCTGTCCAGTCCCTCAGAAACACTCAGGGCACAGAGAGTGGTGATGCCACATGGCAGGACGCGGACGCTGTGCTGCACCTGCTGGCTCTAACCCTCCTTCAAGTGCCCATGCTCTGCTCCTCCTCAGGGGACACGTCAGGCCCCACTTCTGAAAGGGTGGCCGCGGCCTAGGCTGGGGCGGGCACCTGACCTGAGGCAGCCTTGCTGAGGGCAGCCTAATGACCAGCGACAACCACTACGCGGCGCTTCCTGCCGCAGCGTGGGGCTGCCCGAGAGCCCCCTGTCTGGAACGCCTGAAGGGACCAGCCCAGCCCTCCCTCGGGAGCAGGCTGCTGGCAGGCGCCCAGGTCCTTTTGGCTTGGGGAGTGGGACTGGCTTGTCAAGATGCCAAAGCCCCGCGTTCAGAGCAAGAAGGCTCGCTGTTGGCGCACAGCAGGGCACCGTGCACTGTCTCGGTGATGGACGCGGTGTTCTGGTCTCCTAAGTCCCTGACCTTATTTCTCAGCAGGGACAGGACCCAGATGGGGAAGAATCTTCTGGGTTCCCTCAGAGATCGACAACATGCCTGGTTGGATGGGCTGGGGACAACAGGAGTGATGCTACCAGCTAAGCTTCACAGACTGATGACCTGCGGGACACAGGGACCGGGCTGGCCTCGCCGAGGCAGGGGCACCAAGACAGAGCGAGAGGGCGTGGAGCCAGGGCAGGGCTTCCCGGACGCCTCCCAGCAGAGCTCAGTGACAAACCGCCTCCTTATTAAGGTCGTCAGAGAATCTCGAGGCATTATATCCAAACAAATAGCTGCAAACCTCGGAAGCCATCCTCCCTAACGGGGTCCTGGCCTTGTCTTCATGGGACGACTGACCCACGGTCTCAGAGGTTTGCTTGTGTGGGCAGCGGTGTCCCCGCGCTGCGTGTTTCAGTCACGTGCACTGTCTGGGGCGAGTGAGAACTCAAAGTGCCACACCTAACGGACCTCTGTCTGGAGCGTAAGCCTCCGGTGTAAAGAGGTCCTCCTGCGCAGTCCCCCCGACCTGGCGCAGGACGGCGTGGCGGGGCTGAGGTCCAAGCCTCCGGTGTAAAGAGGTCCTCCTGCGCGGTCCCCCCGACCTGGCGCAGGCCCGGCGTGGCGGGGCTGAGGTCCAAGCCTCCGGTGTAAAGAGGTCCTCCTGCGCGGTCCCCCTGACCTGGCGCAGGACGGCGTGGCGGGGCTGAGGTCCAAGCATGGCGCAGATGGAGCCTTTGGGAGTGGCTGTCAATTTAGACAACGAGCAGATTGAAGGCTCGTGACAGAACAAGACTGCCCAGCGCCTCATTTGGTTTAACCTGGCGACGATGAATTAACACTGGGGAGCACACGGCAAGAAGACACGGGTGACTGCAGGGAGGGGGTGTCACTGGGACGTGGGGTCCAGTGCGCTTCCTCACTCTGGACGCCTGTCAGGACACGCATGGGGACAGCGAGGTGGGAGGAGATGAAGGGGGCACGCGGGCACCAGTGAGGCAGAAGGAAGGTGAGAGGCGGGGATGCAGGGGAGGGGAGGAGATGGGAGCAGAGACGAGGACCCGCTGAGGCGGAGAGGAAGAAACGCGAGCTGACAGAGAACAGCCGACCCTCAGGAGCCAATTCCCCATCACAGCGACAGGACTGCACGGGGAGCAGGGAGTGGGGCGCTGGCAGAGGCCGGGGTGCTGGAGGGGACAGGGCCATCTCACCGTGCAAGGGCGCAGAGATGAGAAAGCAGATGAGATTCAGCGCGGAGCCTATGCGGGAAATGTGCAGAGGCCGGAGGGATGTTACCGGACACAGCCAGAGCCCTGGCCCAGGACCAGGGCACCACTCAGCAGGTCCCTGTGCTCTGCTGAATCTCGGTGGAAGCGGTGAGCCCAGGGCCCAAACCTGCATGAAACATGTTCAAGTTACTCAGCCAGAGTCCACCTGCCAAAGCCTGCTTTTTCTGATGACAGCCAGAGATACCATGACTGCTCTTCTCTCCTGGTCCCACGCCCCAGCGTAGCTGAAATTTGCAGAATGGATGGCGGCCAAGCGCATGGACACAGCTGAGAGCTCTGTGGTTGTGTCTTCACACTAACACTCGAGGGTTCGTTTCCCCTTTAGCAGATCAAGGCATCACGGAGAGATTGTACTGTGGTCGTGCTAAGAAGGACACTTGACTTCCATTCCTCTGGTGGTGGCTCCAATCTGTCAGTATTTCTGAGGGCAAGGATAAGAGTGTCCGTGGAGAAGAGGGGCTGGTGCTTTGGTCGAGAAAGCAAAAGCAACGAAATACAACGTTTCTGCCTTAGAGATATCTGTTCATGATGTCAACAACATTGGAGAGTCCAGGGCACACTACAGAGACTGGCAAAAAGAAGGAGGGGGGCTGGACAGACTCTTGTTTCTAAAGATATTTGGCAAAAGAGAATCAAAATGTTTATGTTGCTGAAAAAAACCTTTGGTATTGGGTAGACAAATCAAACTGAAAAGATTTGGCTAAGAGAAATGGGATCCAAGCTACATATTATCTAGACTCATTATTACTTCTTTATGAGTTTAACTTGGAATCATAATGAGCACCTGAGAGACAAGCAATGTCCTCTTCAGGCACCTCTGAGACATGGGAGTTGGCTGCAGGTTTAAGTAGGACAACGGCAAAGAAAAATGAATTCGAAACAAGAGAAGTTCTCTGAGGAAATGTTCTGGGATCTAGAACTGTAAAACCACACCCAAATCTGAAGCTCTGGCTAGAACACCTTTGCTTGCCGAATACGCAAAGCTGTCAATAAATGTCTTATGTCTCCAGAGTAATGTGGGTTGGCCTGGATTAACCACGTAGATAGTTTTTATGCTAAGTATGTATACATTGCAAAAAGAAAAGAAAACCCATTCCAGGTTATGTGTTCTGCATTCATAACAGAAACAATAGTCGACAAAAGCTAATAAGCTCCCCTCAAAATGTGGTTGTTCAATTTACCCAGGAGTCTTTTAAATAAAAATAATCCTGTGTCTCAGCTGGTGAGTTCTATTCTGATAAGGCAAGTAAATACATGTAATTATAAAGTTACATTTTCAAACAGCAGAGTAATCCCTTCCTTATCCACTGGTAAAACAGCTTATAATCATTATACAGCTGAGAACAAAGATTTGTCCACAAAATCCCACTAAATCGAGCTTGATTTGACCGAGTCGAACCTTCCTCATCAGGACACTCCTGAAACACTGTGTGTGCAGCAGTCTTTCAAATGTGAGCCACGCCATGGCAGGTGTGTGTCTTCCAAATGGCCACCAAACGAGCAGGAGAGGCCACTGTCTTTATTTATAAGAAAGAGATACTATTATCAGGCTTTAGAAATGTCTCTTATCTTGGTTATTAAAAATCTCATTATTCATTCAGACTATAGAGCCAAGTGTCAGAGGATCTGAAACTTAGAAAGCAGCTAATAAATGTTGGCAATAATAATTATTTATTACTGTAATTCAGACTCTGGTAAAAATTTTCTACCACACTTATTTTATGTGTCATTCAGCTTTAAAATAGATGTTGGGGTGGTGGCACCCCTTTATCATCTCTCCCACTAGCTAGACAATGGTGTGTATTCTGGAAACGCTAACCAATTTTAATATTAATATGAATAAAGATCACTGAGAAACTCATCAGCTAAGATGGAAAGCATAGTGCTATGTCAAGTCAACTAGAAACGACCACTGGGAAGGTCCAGAATGCTCCTGCCCCTTTTCTTTCTGTCACCAAAGGCAATGGAGGGTGGCCCTGTTTAGGAAAAACAGGAGGGACCGAATCATTCTGTAAGGTTGGGTAAAATGGAACTAAATGCAGAGATATTTGTGGGAGGAGCAAGATTTCTGCTTCAACCCAGAAGCAAGCAAATGAAAATTTCAGATTGAGTAAGAGACATTCCTCCAAGGTCCCCGTAGTCAGCAACTTGTTCCCATTCGAAGTGCTGAGAACCAGACCTCCTGTGAGTTTTGGTTTGGGGTGGTTTTCACTTCACCTGGGCTGCACTGCTGGGAAACACAGCCCAATGCAGCAAGTCCTGATGTGCCCTCCTGGGGCCTGCAGATGGGGTGGGATGCACTTGCCTATCACACCTCCCCTTGGCCGTCCCCGGCTCCCGGCTCCTGTATCCCACCCCTCCCCCATATGCATTCCACCTGATGTCAGAGTTTCATCTCAGAGAAGACGGCTAATGTAAGACACCCATTCTCTCTAGTTCCCACTTGCGACTCTCCCAACTCCCCCAGCTATGCATGGTTCTCCTGGTCATTGCGTGGAACCCTAGCTCTCCCTTCTCTCTGCCTTTGCTTTTCTACTGCACTTTTACTTCCACACAGCATCCTGCCTGGGCTTTACATCCCTACGTCATGCACTCTGGCTACTAACTTGAGGTTCCCACTCTGTTCTTTCAGCCATAACACGTAGCTGCCAAGTCAGTCCTCTCTCCAGGACAGCTGCATCTGCAGGTCCTCGGTGTCAGTTTGTCACTGTTAGGGTGCCAGTATCGACTCCCACGTACGGAACAGACCCGATGTCTTCCACTAAATTCCCTCCTTTCTCCCCATGATTCAAATTGCACTTATTCCCACTTTCAACTTGGAAGTTCTCCTTTATAGTATTTCTTTGCGAACGCACATCTCTGGATGTACTGTAATCCCAGGAGCCGATGCGGAGGAAGCGGAGAGGGGCAGGGCGTGGCAGCGGCGAGTCACAGCAGGCACTCCGCGGGGGCCCTCCCAGCACTGAGCACTCCTGGCTTTCATTAGTGTCCTTCACAGGCCTTTACGGATAATGCCCTCTCCACTTTCTGCACGTCACTTTTGTTAAATATGAGTGCCAAGAGCAGACTTGGAGCAGAATTCTTCATCTTTCCCTCCTGCATTATGTAGAACCAACAGTGCTGGGTTAGTCTTAACCTTGGTGTGGGGCTGCCGGTTTCCCAGACCATGCCGAGAACGTTATCACACAGGATGCTCACTCCTACCAGAGGAGGAAAAGAACACCAGCAAGGACTCCGAAGATGTGAAAAGCCCTTCCCTGATGAAGGTCCGAGGTGCTCATTACAGGACAGGGGCGTGACGCTGAGAGAAGAGCGAGGTCAAAGTTCGCCGGGATGTGTTTAGCCTCCAGAACTCTGGGGACAGTCCCCTCTCTGAGCTCATCTTGCTCAGCACCTGCAATGCCCCGTGTCCCAGTGACATGGAGAGTGTCAGTGTTTCCGAAGGTCCCACAGGCCTTGGTGGTGGCCCTCTGGGAAGCCCCGCTGGCCACTGCTCCTGAGACAGAAGCAGATTTTAGTAGGACAAACACTTGTTAACATAAATATTATCTTGTATTATATTTTCTTTCTTATTTCCCGTAATCTAGTAACTGAGATCATTTCTTTCTTTTTTTAAAATATTTTTTCTTTATTAAATTCAGAGGGAGAGGAAAGGGGAGAGAGAGAGAGATAGAAAGATCGATGAGAGAGAACACTGACTGGCTGCCTCCTGCACGCCCCCCGCTGGGGATTTGGCCCACAACCTGGGCATGTGCCCTGACCGGGAACTGAACCTAAGACCTTCTGGTCCATGGGTCAACCACTGAGCCCTACTGGCTGGGCCTCAGATCATTTCTCACTTATATTTCTATACATCCTCCTTAATGCCTAAAGCTCAATAACCTGCATATAGTATTTAGTATATCAATTAAGTGATTAAAAACCCACAGACATATAGCTTGAAAGTACAGTAACTCAAAAGATGCAAATCTGATTGTGTAACAAAGTTAGAAACACAAAGCTTCCTCGTGCTGGGCAGATCGTGACACCAACAGAGATCAGTACGGGAGATCTCATGCATGTGGTCACTGCGTGTTTCAGCATGTTTATTATCCAGACACACACAATAGGCATAAGTTAAATGACAAGGATCATTTCCTCCTTCCAGAATATTAAGCATTGTGTGAAAAAGACAACTGTTCCTTTTAATCTCTGGGGAAAAATAAAAGTGAGGTAACTTTCTTTTCTAGGCTGTACTAAAAGCTGATGATCATGGACCTCTGCTGACCGCACGGTGCAGGGGGGACCCGGACAGAAGGGGGGCACTGTGGCAGGCACCAGTCTGGAGACCTGCTCTCCTTCAAGAACACAAGAGCTGATTTGTAGAACCGGAGGGTCACCAGTCACTTTTACCCTGAAAATAGTCCGACATCAACATTTTAATCAGAGTTACACTTATACTGATAAACCCATTAGCTCCCTGATCAATACTATTTTCACTGCAGCCTTGACAATTATTCCCTTTTATTTAAATTATTTTCAATGGAATCAGTTATGTTGCATTTACCTTGTGAAGAAGATTTAATTCATTCAGATGTTTTAATGTCAATATTAAACTTTGCCACTAGAGCTTTCGCTATTTTCATTTTTCCCTTGTGATCATTATTTCCACCAAGTCCACATGACTGCTGATCCAAGTTTGTGAGGTAGAGTCGCAGAGAAAGGAGAGCGGCAGAGAGCAGAGAAGAAAGAGGCCCAAAGGAAGAAGGAGACAGAGAGACAGGCTGTAGCTACGCTGGCGTCCTGACCTCAAAGGATAGAGACACATCGGTCAAAGTGTCCGAGGTCTCCGGGAGATGATGCGCCAGCGCGAACGTGGGGACATGCAGCTGTCTCGAGGATGACACTGTAGAAATCTACTCAAGGGGGCTGCTTCATCCCCGTAACCTGAAGTTTTTGATGATGGCGACACGGCCTATTTTTGCCTCTCTACTGGTCCTCAAAGTGGGGTCCACAGAACCCTGAGGGAGGTCCCTGACGGAAAACATTATTTTTCTTGTAGTAAGAATGATAAAACAATCATAATGAAAACAATGGTCTCCACTGGCATGTGCACTGACGAAGCAGAGTGATGGTCCTGCCGCCACCCAGACCCAAAGCAGCTGGCCCAACCGCGCTGGTCACCACCAAGCAAGAATGTCCTTGATGAACAGTAAACATAATAATTGTACTAAATCTCAATCCGTAAGTAGTTCTTTTTCTTTTTTGCAAAAGCTATTTAAAATAGCTTTTAAAGTTGCCTTTTATTTTTTTGTCTAGGTGACATTTCTTATTTTTAATTTAGCCATTTTCCAGAAAGGTAATTTTCTACAGTTTTCTAGAGAAGACTTTCTTCCTTGCAGACAACCTCCGGAAGGGTGAAGGTCAGGAGAAGCCCACACAGAGCTGCACACTGAGGGGCAAGGGGTGCAAAGAGAAGGGTGCTGACCCTGAAGGAGTCAGCCACCCCTTTCCCACTGAGGCCCCCCCCGGGAGACCGACGGACACACCGAGCTGGTGCAGACTTGTGATCTGGCACAAGTGCAGTGAATCTGTTTCTTCCAGGAAAACAACCGACTGTTCTGTGGCTGATGCTAAAATGTGGACACGTATGTGGAAATCAGAGTTCTGCAAACCCTGCATCTACCTCCTTGACGGTTCCCAGTACTGGCAAGCTTCTCTGACGAGAATGGTATAGTATTAACAAATGGGGATTACCTTGATATTGTATGTTGAAATGTGTCAACCTTTAGATCTGCATAATCCAAAATGTTCCATATGATCAATGCATGATATTACAAGTCATGTATCCATTCAATGTGCAAGACAGACCGACGGATTTTAATATAGCAGAGTTATGAGAAGTTCATTAAAATAGTTTCAGATTCCACATAAAACAAATCTTTAATAAAGAAACGATTGCTTATAGACTTGAATGCAGTACCAAAGAATATTCAAAATTATATGAAATGATTATTAAAAACTCCTTCCTTTTTCAAATAAATACTGTATATGAGGCCAGATTTTCTTCATCTACTTCAATCAAAACAACATATTGCAACAGATAAAATGAATAAGCAGATATTAAACTACATATAAAAGAGATTTCAAAAATGTAAAACAATGCTGCTATTCTTATGAAAATTTTAAGATATTTGTTTTTAATAAAATACGTGGTACATATATTTATATATAAAAGAAATACTATAAAATATAAAAAAATACAAATTTAATTATTAAAATATTTTAAAAGTTCCTCTTACCAAATTATTAAATTAATCAATAAATACTGAACTCTATAACCCGAATAAACCAGAGCTCTTTGGGTTGACAATTTTAACGATTGCTGAGACCACAGCCATCGCCTTTCTTTGATCAGTAATTCTTGAAGCAGCATTTCTCAAAGTATTTCTTCCAAATCACTAATCTCATGAAATGACTCATAATAAAAGGGCTCCATTCCGAACACATTGGGAAAATTTGGAGAATCATAACATATGCCATTCTTGGAGAGCTACCATCTGTATTAGCCTGTTAGATGCTCACAGAGTCACTGCATTTATTTCGTCTTACTGAATCCAGCGTCTCCTTACGCTTCCTCGGCACGCCTGTGAGTGCAGAACACTCGGCTCGGCCGGCCTTGGAGGAGGGTGATGATGGAACTGTGGACGTGACCATGACTCACCTTCAAGCCGGACCACCAGGGGCACCTTAAGTTCCAGCTCCCGGCAGGCTTTGGTGATCCCATTGGCAATTATGGCACAGTTGACGATCCCACCAAATATATTGACGAGGATGGCTTCAACCTGAAATCAGAAATAAAAAGTGCCCATCAAAAGGCTGGCAGCCAACATTCTCAAAAATAATTGACTAAACAATAGAGACAATTAAAAAAAGACTCTTTAAACATAGAACATAAATGCCTAGAAAATACTAAGTTAAAATTTAGTACTAAGTTAATAAATATCAAAATATAACATTATCATAGTAACCATATTATCCCATCAGTCATTTCTCTAAACACAAAATGAATGCAATCACTGCTCACTTATTATATACAATCTTCGGCTTTTTTTATATGCTTGTTGGGAACTGTTATGAGTAGTGTATTTAAGATCATATGCACTAATGTCTTTTCTTCCCATGGTTTACACTTAAATTTATCTTTCATGTGGCTCATGGAATATTTCAAAACCAGGAATTTATTATTTGTTGTTTCGTATTAACAGGCAAAGACAGAAATTTTTTCATGTGTCCTTAATACCATTTTGATATGCTAGAGATATACTCTCAAAAGTCAGAGATAGCTTAGTTATCTTAGATAACAACTTTTTTCTTAATAAAAAAGATATAGACCCCCCAAAGAAAGCGATATGAGTTCATACCATAAGTAAAGACATAAAAAAAGTCAAGCCACTGCCTGGAACTTTTCAGCCATGTAAATTTAAACCAGTAATGCCAGTCTGTTTGTGCATAATTCCAGATTCAAACACATGTGGGTAAAAAGAAAATTGTACTTGTCCTGACTTGATAAATATAAGAAAATCCTGTATAATTAACATGAAGAACAAGATAACGAAGAGAATTCATTACCCAGATTAATTGATAACACACACAGAAAAATGGCTATTCATCAAGCTGGAGGCATCAAAATTCCAACAATAGAATCACAATTAAATTATGCTACACTAATTGCAAAGCATATAAGTGCACCGCACGCCAGAGTAAATCCCGTGATTTCAATATGCTGAATTAACTACACACAGCATATGAGAAAAGATGCCTTACATTTGTTCAGCACTTAGCTGTTTTAGAAACTGCAATTATATGAACCCTCATTTTTAATTCTGATCCTTGCCAGAAAGCGATTCAGAAAGTACACGGAGGGTTAGCCCTCTGTAGCTGACAAAGGCGCTCGGAGAATTCACATGCTGTGCCTCTAGGTCCCAAGGGTAAGAAGTAGCAGTAGTGAAGCTCCAAGTGCCTGCTCACTCATGCCAGCTGCCAGAGCTGGGACCCAGGCACACACTGTGGGCAAGGTACAGACCTCGTCCTGAACACGGCTTCTTCATCTAGACAATGGCAATGATAGTCCTAGTCCATAGGTTGTTGAAAGGACTAAATGAGATAATATACATGAAATGCTTAGTACATGCCTATAAAGTATACTGAGTATTTATTCCATATATGCATTTACTTCTTTATTTTAAATCCTCATCCTCCCACCCTCCACCCCTTTGGCAACCATCAGCTTGTTCTCTGTATCTATGGGTCTGTTTCTATTGTTTGTTTGTTGTTGTTTTTAAGATTTCACATGTAAGTGAAATTATGATATTTGTCTTTCTCTGACTTAGCATAATATCCTCTAGACCCACCCATGTTGTTGCAGATGGCAAGATTTCATTCTTTGTATTTCTGAATAATATTCCATTGTGTATATGTACCACATCTTTATCCACTCAGGTATCGATAAACACCTGGGCGGTGTCCATAGCTGGCTACTATAAATAATGCTGCAATCAACATAGGGAGCATGTGTCTTTCTGAATCAGGCTTCGTTTTCTTTGGATAAATGCCCTGAAGTGGAACTGCTGAGTCACATGGCAGCTCTATTTTTAATTTTCTGAAGAGTCTACATACACTTTTCCATAGTGGCTACACTATACATGCATTTATTTCAACAAGTAATGATGAAAGTGGACAGGTTACCTAGATAGCAAGTAAGAATTAAGAGAATCTTTCAATAGACTTCAGTTATGCTGAATTTGAATATAATAGGAAAAAAAACCTTATTGACATTGAATAAAAAGAATGAAATAAATGAGCAGTATTTTTCAAGCCAATTACAGATTGGGGCTACTCCCAAAAAAGAACTGCCCCTCACCATTCACAGCAGGCCGACTGGTAGGCAGAAGCTAGCTTTCTAATGACAGCTTTCCCCGCTGTCCGCACGGCTTGGCGAGCGAGGCAGGGGCCGCGCGCATCCCTGTGCCCTGCTCCAGCCGGCACGGGTCTGAGGCTGAGTGCAGATAGCATCAGCTTCTCAGTGAAGTCGTCCTGTCCTGTCAACTTGAGTGATTTACTCTGGCCCTGGCCGGTTTGGCTCAGCGGTTACAGCGTCAGCCCACGGACCAATCAGTCATGGGTTCGATTCTGGTCAAGGGCACATACCTCGGTTGCGATTTGTCCCCAGCCTGGTTGGGGTCACGCGGGAGGCAGCCGCTCGATGTGTCCCTTTCATGTCGATGTTTCTCTCTCTCTCTCTCTTTCTTCCTCTCTCTCCCTTCTACTCTATCTGAACTAAAATGGAAAAATGTTCTTGGGTGAGGATTAAAAAAAGAGTGATTTACTCTGTTGTTCCATGTAAAGCAGTATGACTGCTCTACGGAGTAGTCGTATCACACACACAAGCTCACATGCGTTCACCTGCACAGGCAGGCGGAGGGCAAGGTGACAGGTGCCCGTGGCTCTGTGACCGACCTCCAATGGGGTGTCCTGAAGGGTGTCGGGTGTGAGCTGCGGTGCTGGTGTCGCCTCGGGGTACCTGTCCCCAGGAGTCTCTTACAAGTCAGCATGTCACAATGCTTGGTGGGCACCGGACAGTGACAGCCACTCCAGCTGGTGCTGAGCCCAAGGAAAAGCCCGCCTTCCCAGACTTGCTGAGAGGTGGGGACTGCTGTTCTCCATGTCGTTTCCTCACCTCTCGCCCTGCGCCCCATCCCCAACCGCTCCGCTCCTGTGAGTCACCGCTGGGCTCCCACATGGCAGGACCAGGCAGTGTCTCCCGCACAGCCGCACAATCCGAGGCAGCATAACCAAGACCGAATGAATTAAATTAACAGTGTCAACAGACACTGACTGGCCACCACCCTGTACCTGGCAGAGTTAAATGCTTCGGGTGAGGAGCTGAGGAATCATCGCTGTCCTCACAGAATGCAAAGACCGGTCTGAGTGCCAGACCTGGAGACTGGCGGTTACAGTCCTGGGTCTAAAAAGTCACAGAGCTGAGATCAGGGCAGGGCAGTGATGCAGGCGCTGCGACCAGAGGCTTCCTGAAGAGGTGATGTTCCAGGAGACGGAGGAAGGAAGGAGCAGGGACTCGGGTGGAAGGGAGCAGCAGCGTGAACGCAGGGCTGTCCAGGCTACCAGAGAGGCTGCAGGCCAGGCGAGTGGCAGGGGCCAGGGACGGGGACTTGGTTCTTTCTGCTTATTCCTTCGTTTTCCAGAGCTGGGTGAAGGCTAGTCTTGAACGTAGCCTACCCTGGGGTTCGGGGGAGTGACAGCAGAGGGAGTGAGGGACAGAGAAGAGAGAGCAGGTGAAGTACACTGGAGACAGAGAGAGAGAACAAGAAAGGAAAGCAGTGAGGGGAGTCAGAGGGGGAGAGGGGGAGAGGACAGGGAGGGGGAGGGGAGGGAGGGGGAGGGAGGGGAGGGGGAGGGGAAGGGGAAGAGGGAGGGGAGGGGAAATCTGATTTTGGTTTCACTCTGGGCCCATTTCTAGAATGAACTGCTGTGATCTGTAATCTCAAACTGAGGATGAAGTTAAGACAGTTTGAAAAGGAAAGCACTGTGACATCATCATTATTATTGAGCATTTACAAAGCCTGCCAGATGTTCCAAGGTGCCTCACAGTGCATTCATTATCACAGCCACTAACAGCCCTTCTGTGACAGCAGCAGCAACAACCTGAATTGTCTTGAGGAAGAGATGTTAGAGAGGTCTGCGCTGGTCTATGCAAGCACCCAGACACTCCCAGTGAAGGTCACCTACTGGGGCCACTGCGGTGCCCGGGCGCAGCTGTGCAGGGATCTGGCAGCCCCAGGGCAGGTCTGCACATGGCTGTGTGTTTGGCTCTGCCGAGTATGCACTCCAGCTGCAGAGTTTAGTCCACAGTTAAAAAGTAAAGAATGAAATTCAAAAGAAGAAAAGCAACAACAGTCTTTGGTATTTAATAAATTCCTCTCAACCCCAAACAAACAAACCAATAGCAATCATGACTAAAAACTTTTTTTAGGAGGAACATAATCATTTTGAGCAACTGATGAGCATTAGGAAACCCCAGTCATATAAATTCACACACAGGACAATCTTTCTGGATAATTCTAGCTAAGTCCCGGGACTAATCAGGGATGGGGCGCAGAGGCTTGTGGGAGGGTGAGCTGCAGGGAGGTGGTGAATGCTTTGCAACGATCTACAGAATTTTGTTTGAATGTGTATTCTTCTGGGAAAAGTGTCCACAATCTCTAAGAAAATATATTAATCATAATCAAAAATACAACAGCCACTAACGTTTACTAGGCATTTAGCAGGTGATAGGCATAACTGTAATTATTTTACATGTATTAACACGTTTAACACGTAAGTAGTAGCATCTCCATCACAGATAAGGAAACTGAGGGACATCTGGAGAATCACCACGGCTGTGGCTGTATCTACTGTCACATGTCATTCAGACCTAGTGAGGACCTACATCACGCACTGCGCTTAATGCTTTCTCATCCACTACCACAGCTCTGCCACAAACACGTGACGCAGATACTAACTATCCCATTTTACAAGTGGGGAAACTGAGGCTCAGAGAGGTAAACACACCTTGCATCAACTCATGCAGTCAGTCTGTTGTCAAACATTCAGTTCTTTGTCTTCAACATTACCTAGACTCCTCTTCATGAAATGCAAACATTGCCAGATTGCTATTCCAAACACACCCTTGAGGGCCTACTCTATGCCAGGTGTTTTTCAACCACTGTGTGGTCAGCAGCCAAGCGGGCAAGAAAGACCTTTAAGAAACAGACACAGATGTTCTATATCTGAAATTGCAAACTGCGACAATAGTTATGAAAGGGAGGGAAACGCTGGCTCTGAGGTGTAGGGCAGGACCCATGCTACCCCGGATGGTTGGGGGCCTTTCACAGAACTTAAAGAACAGTCTGGAAGAGGCCAAGCAGATTCACAGAACAGGGAGTGAGTACCCGGAGAGAAGAGGACACCAAGGACAAAGTCCAGGGCAGAAAAGAACTTGGTGCCAGGAGCCCGGGGCCTGAGCAGGGGAGTGGGATGAGACAGGCCCCACCAGCAGGCGCTCAGCCACGAGGAGTTCGAGGATTGTGGTTTCAACACACCTACAAAGGCTTCAGAGAGGCCAGGAAGGGAATGATCTCTATTCAGCGACCACAATGTATGCACATTAAGATCGTAAGATACGTTTTATGACCTCCATTTTAAGGATAGACTGAGGCTCAGGGAGTTTAGGGTCTTATACTTATTAAGTAGTCACAGTTCAAACCAAGGTCTGTTTCACCATAGCACATGCAGGGCTGTCTGGACAGCTGGGCAATCTTAGGGGTGCCACAGACATACACCAGGGGTTGGCAAACTCTTTCTATTAAAGAGCAGTCTGTACATATTTTAGGCTTTAAGGGCCAGTATGTCACAACTACTCAACTCTGCTGTTATAGTATGAAAACAGTCACAGACAATCGTAAATGAATAATGTGTCTGTGTTCCAATAAAACTTTATTTACAAAAACAAGTGGTGGGCCAGATTTGGCCAGAATTTGCCAAGCTCTGGCAGAGACAGGATTGGGTTCATGCTTACCCTCAAGTTCACTGCAAGCACCACACCTCAGCTACTTTGCATCATTAGATGTTTCTCTGCTAGCACTTTCAGATTTCAAGTTATTTGCCTCTGTCCAGCCATTTTCTTGCCATCACTAACATTAAGGTACCCAGCCTGTAATGATGACTGATTAAATATGTCCACGCCAATTTTAATGTCATTCCTTTAAAACAAAGCCTGTACCTTTAACAAGTTCATAAAATGACTTGAAAGTCTTCACTATATTCTCTTCACTCCCTGACATTGGCTGGAAGGGAACAAAGAACAAGACTTCAGCAGTAAGCCAGCTATTTTGCAACAGTTATTGTAAATGGTTAAGTCCTGTTCTGCATTTAAAACATACTGTACCATATACATTAAGCACAGTAAATGAAACTATTCGGTTTGTTTCTGCTTATTCCAACTCAGTGGGAATCTAATCCTCTTGTAGTGAATACTGATAAAATCAAGCAACCATGTTTGTATCAGGTAAGAAAAGACTTTTTAAAATCACAAGCAATTTTCATTTTGAATATTGTTCTTGTTTAAGCATATGTTTTTGTGGAACTGTTTTTCTCTTTTTTGTTGTTTTCATTTTCCTGCTGAATTATAATCATGTCTTCTAATCCTTTGGCAGCCAACGAAAGAAAATAAATGATGAAGAAAATGAGATGCAGCTTGGATAATTGATGTTTGTATGCCTGTCTTTAATAAAACACTCTGCTAATTAGAGGGGAGTCTAAATGGACTCAGTTGGTAAGGATGTGACTCAGGTGAGGAATTCAATCTTGGGCTTTGTTGTCATCTTACGACTAAGCCAACAGATCACTTCAGCTGGGACCAGATTTACCTGCTGCTGAAATCTGGGTGAGCTACACCAGCTTGCTTTTCCACCTTTGGCTTGTTCTTGAAGTTTGACATTATTTTCTTTTGTATGAATTCAAGCCCTGGGATCCTTGGGTTAAAGCAAATGATGTACCCCCCCAAATAGCTACAAATAACATGAGGAAAATACCGTATCCTGAAAAATACCCTCCCATTCTGCCCTTTTAATTTCTTCCAAGGAAAAAATACTTTGAATGAGTTCACAATCAAGCCTGAAAATCCCAGCATCAAAAGGAAGTATCACAAACACCACCCTTAATACCAAACAACATTTTGGTATTTTTAATTACTCGATCAAGATAAACCCAATCATCTCATTCCACCTTTGCGAAGCGGACAGCATGGGAGTGACATCTGACAGAAGAGCCACATTCCCACTGGGACTCGCCTCTGGGGACAGGAGGTGAGCCAGGGCAGTGTGTCGACCGGGTCCTTGACCTCTTCTTCCTGTGTTCTTCACCTGTTACACCTGCAACCTTCTCCTCACTACAATGAGTGAGACGGTATGGAGGATTAGCAATTATTGAGTATTCATTTTCCCAGTGCTAGGAATTATGTAGCACAACCTTCTCTGATCAGTAAACTGAGACTCAGAGAGCGTAAATAATGTGTTCAAGGGCAATTAGCTGCCAAGCAATGGAGCAGGATCTGGATGAAGTCAGTCCTACTTCAAAGCCTGTGCTCTTTCGACTGCCCCTGGCTGTCTCTCTACACCAGTACCTTCCATGACTGGTCAAGAGCCCCAACTCTATTTTGGTCCTTTTCCAAGCTCTAGGGACACAGTCCTGAATTCTATTCTGATGCCCAAGTATTTCTTCATTTCAAATCTCACTGTTTAATTAAAATGGATCAGAAGTAAGATATCCTTTATAGTTTTGTGGACAGGTGGCTTTTGGTTCTTCACAATCCAGGGTTTCCTATTTACTGATAAAAGCTGTCTGGAGCTAATGGTTTGCAATCCCAACTTCGATGGGACCACAGGTGGTGATGATGGTATAAGAATGGGTCCCAGCCTTCAAAACCTAGAGGCTGCCCTGAACTAAGACAGATGTCCCTCCCAGACCCCTCTCTGCAGACTGATAAGCCCTCTCCCCCCTTTTTGATATGCTGAAATTTACCCCCTTCCCACTTATGATTTCAATTAAGATAAGTAAAATTCTCCTAGAGAATGACGCCACTTCACACACACAGATTTGAACCAGCGTGGGAGGCGACGGCCCCTGGAGGCGTGGTGACTGGAGAACAGCTTCCGGGGAGAAGGCCGTGACTTGGTGACAGTGCTCACACCACAGCGAAGAAGGAGCCAAAGCAGGTGTACCATATCTGTCGCCCGAGTTTTGGAGTTACATGACCCCTATTTTGATAAATAGAACTGAAAGATTTAGTCTGTCAACACTGCCCTCCGTATTGGCTTTTACAAAGAAAACATCAGACAGTAAGTAAACCCAATTCACATCGAGCATGACCACTCCAATCTCTTTAATATGTATGTGTAGGTACATGCAAACCGAAATAGTCCAAGACTGACTTCCAGTATCAGATAGGACCAAGGCACCTTCCACTGCGCGTAATGGTTCACTTTAACAAGCTCCAAGTACGACGAATACTGCACCACATACGTTATAAAGCCACACTCCTCCCAAGATGAAAGCTCTCTGTGACAGCCATCGGGCAGTCGTATGAATTCTAGCTTCTGTGAGCTGCAGCAGACGACCCACGTTCTAGCTTGTAACACTTCTGCCAGAGTCAAAGGGTTAAAAGTTTAATCCCCAGTGAGCTGGCATGAAAGGCGTCCAGGAGCTGGTGTATTGGACGGTGAGGGGCACAGGGATCTAGGTCCTTCTGCCCAAACATGTCAATCATCTCACCATTTGGGTCACGTGTGACTGTCTGCAAACCTGGAAGGCTTCCGTCAAGAGCAAGAACGTGAGTGCCTCATCCAGTCCCAGGGTGGGCTTACATCGGCTTTGACAGGATTTCAGGAGAAGGAAAACTGAAGCAGCAAATAGTGGTGGGCCTCACAGCAGGCAGAGGAAACAAGGAGTTAGAGGTCGAAGAACAGAGAGCTGAGGAAGTACGCCGACCCCTTCTATCTTTTACAGAGACAGCCCCACAGCCCTCCGAACGGGGATCAGAACCACTGGCAGAATCACAGACTCCTGGACATTCAAAGAGCCAGTGCAGGCGCCCGCGGGAGCCCTGTGTTTAACAGTTCCTGCAAACGCTATTATGATGTGTTATTTGGCCAAAGAGCCATTTGAAGCTGAAATAACTTTTTAAATAAGAATTTGATCTTACCTTTTCACCAGGAAGCATCCAAAGATTCAAAATTAAAAAAGAGGCATGCAATGCTCACTTAGGACATGAGCTGCTATTATGATTGTTAAGACATCTTTGGGTTATAAAACTGCCTTCCCAGCTAAACAGCTCGTTGTTTCCAGGCAGGGTGCTCACTGTTCACACTGCAACATCTATATTTGCTTTGTAATGGGAGCTATATCAGTGCAGATTAGGAATATTTATTGGCATTCTGTCTGAGCATCATTTGTCCAATCGTCTCAGACTTATGTCATCTTGATGAATGTGAATATGTACACTCCATCATCATTAGTTGGAGCGTTAATATAGAGAACTCCCATAAAACTGGCAACTGGGTGAAGGACCCATTTATAAATCTATAAACAGGATGTCTATCCATCTATTGTTGCTACATTATAGTCTCCACACCATACCTGTTCCTACGGAAAAGAAAAAAAATGCTTCTATGGGTGATTTCTTTGCCTTTACTCATGACTGACATCAATTTTTTAAAAAATTAGCTAAACAGACAGAGCCAAAACTTAGGACCACACAGAGTCACACTTCACACCACAGAGAAATTAAGATGAATTTAGTTAACAGCAAAACCCACTGTTTCTGTAAATAGCAAGTGTAACGCAAGAAGAAAGTGGATCACCACGGTGCTGGGATGCTCGTACATCTGTTCAAATAACCCCATTTGATCATTTCATTCTCTAGAAAAACAAAGAGTTGACAAAAATTCATGTCAAAACAATGAATAAATATCTGGCTGGGAAAAGTAAAAATATAAGCTTCTAGCTAAGATCTCAATGTTATAAGCTATTTATTATTCACTAAAGTTTATATTAAAATTGTTTTAAGTAAAATAATTTTAAAAACACATACATGTTTCTTCTCATAACAGAGCTCACTGGTATAGTTGTGAAAATCAGTTTACTGCCAAGTTTCTTTGTAAGAACAAACTTCCAATTTATTCTTTAAAATCCCAGCCTTTGTTCATCCCAGTAAAATGACCTCCAACCCTAAACCTCATACCCAGATTTTAAAATTCCAAAACTGTTATTGAAGATGATATTCTTTAGCATCAAAATTTTAAATTCAGGTAAATTAAGCAAAACATAAAAAATGTTAAAAGCCTCCAAAAAAGTTACCCATTAAAACATTTGTAATGGACAGAAATTAGTACCCCTGGGAATTAGGGTTCCTCTGAAAGGCCAGGCAGGACAGTGCCCAGTAGTATTTAGTGTCAGGAAAGGTATGTATGGAATTTATCTGACATCTGCTAGCAGTATCAAATGTCACTGCCGCTAAAAAACATCCTCAGCTGTACACAATATTCTAAAATTACTGATCTCACCGTCTGACCTTCCTGTAATCTGTTGTGTAGAAGTTTGATCTATTTATTCAGCTCTTCAGCAAATGTCAGAATGCCATGTCTGGAGCAAATTAAAAAGTACATTGGCAAAGCACTCCCCACAGCCTGCTAGGAGAAATTTAACCCAACTCTTTCCACCTTAGAGTCTAAATCACTGAGTGGCCACACCCTCTTCCACCCCTGGTTGAGCTTTTCTGGACCTCAGTAGAGTTGCCAAAGGATTCCAGAACATTCTGTCCCGAGGCAGATGTTCACCAGACAATCAAAAGGACGTCAACGGGCAATGTCAGTGCTGTAGGCCATCTCTGCACCTCTTCAGGCCGGCTCTACCCTTCTGTCCTGCCCCTCTAGGTCCTGGAAGGCTGACTCTAGGGCCACACCCGAGCTCCTTTCCTGCCTGACACCGGGGAGGCCTCGGCAGGAGGAGAGGGAAGAGGGGGTGTTTATATGCCTCCTGGTCCCTCAGCGGACCAGGCTGTGTCCCACCACAAAAAGTCTGATCATCTCAGAAGAGTCTTCATTACAGACTTTTTATTCTGGTCAAGTAATCTCCTCTTCTAGCTTTGGCTTAGGGATACGAGACCCCAAGCTACTGGCCCAGACCCCTGTACTTTCTCTGACGGCTCCTGTACCCCTACCTCGCTCTCATCGTCAGTCTCTCTGCAAACAAACCCTGTTCCCTGTACCACGAAGGATGGCACCAGTGAGCGAGCCACCATCTCCTGGCAAGAGTGATAACACCACCCTCTTTGATCAACCCAGCTCAGATTTGGAAAAATCTATTCATTTGAGGGCTGAACCTTCTAAAACTACAAGGTTGTTAAAATTTTTCTTTTCAGTTTTCCCATGTCTACAACATATCCATGACTATGAGCTAAACAATAAAAGTAAAGTAAAAAAAAAAAAAAATCTGAACACCCTTGGCTCAAGCCATTTAATGAGTATTATCAAACATTTCTTTCTCTGTTTTCTGGGGAGAGATGGCTAACACCTAAGAATCTGAAATTACTGCTCATTAACTGTCTGGATCTCTACCTAAAATACAGGCAGCAAAAGGAAAACAAGCAAAATGCTCTATCTCCAGTCCTGTCCATTACACAGGACAGATGACAGCTCGCTGGGTGCAAACGAGCTCCACAGCCCTGGAACGGCGTCAGTGGGTTTGTCGGCGGCACATGGAAACCCAGGAAGACCTCTCTAGATGGCGACTCGCAGTCCTCATTTGCAGCATAATGACAGATAAGCTCAATAAGTCCAAATCCCCATGTGGCCGTCCACTTTGTCTACAGGAGGAACACAAATAACATGGAGACGAACCAGAAAAGATGGTTAATAAGGGAGAATGTGCATCTGCAGCCTTGGATACAAGATGATGTTTAACTTCCACGAAACTCCAATGACCTAGTTGCAAGTAGTGGCCTTGCATTTATCTCAAAAGTCACATTCTTCTGTTTTATCAAGCAAATAAACTGTGTCACTGAGCTGTTAATAGTAAACAATAAAATACACCCCAAGGGAGTATGTGTAGGATGGCTTAAGAACCAAGAGAAAATGTAGGGAAGGAAACAGACGCTCTCGGATCACAGGAGACCCACACCCAGTTCCCAGGAAGCAGGCAGCGCCTGGCTGGCCAGGCACGCACACCGCTCGGACCACTCGGCTCAGACACATCTGTTTCACTGGCACGCGACAGCTTCCCCTTCTCGTCCCTACACCTGCAACTGCCCTTTGTTCTCTGAAACATCTGGACCAAAATCTCTTGCCAGAGGCCCTCCGCACACCCGGCCCTCAGCGTGGGTTTATTTCATGAATACATATGTGTGCTGGAAGGAGCGAAGAGGTAGTCTGGAATCTATTAAATTCCTGTTCATATCCTCCCAAAGTGGAAGCACCTTGGGCTGACAGACACATGTTTGTTAACACTCTGCAGTGCCTCCTTTTATTTCTTTTTATTTTAAGTATCATGTCCATGTTTTCACTCCTAAAACCATGGGATAGTCTTCTGAGCTGCTCAGGCCTGGCTAAGGTCATCTTCCATTTCGTCTGCCCTGATTAGACGACACGTCCTATCATATGCCCATTCCTGCCACACACGTGGTCTGCCAGTTCCCCGTCACAGTGTCCCGGAGCTACACTCGGTCCTCACCAGCTAGCTGGGAGGGCCGCGATCTCCGTCTGGGCAGGTGCGAGGACAGGAGCTCCGCTCCGCTCGGTGCTGCAGTTCCAAAGGGGGTCTTCATAGACCAGGGGCTGCCCTGAAGATGCAGGTACTTCCTCCAGAACATACTATCGCTCTGAACTGCAGAGTGCTGGTCTTTCATTGGAGAGAAGGCTCACAAACCCAATGCCACTGAGAGCCAGGCAGCTGAGTAAATGAGCAAACGAGCTGAGAGCCTGGACAGACAACAGAAAACACGCTGACATATTGGGAAAGATGTGCTTTTTCTAAAAAGACTAGCTACACAGTCCTTCCAGTTGTTGCCATGGGGATGTGAGCCTCATGTACCCAGACCTCTTCATTTTTCAAAAGCCAGAAAGCTGGATTCTGAAAAACACTGAGCTTACTGGTGGCAATGCAGCCGAGAGCATCATGTCCTCAAGTGCTGATGGCCGTGGCCGCCTCGCTGGCCGAGGGTCGCGTCGAGGGAGCCCGTCCATGCAGAACACGTCTCTCCTGCTGCAGTCGGCACTCTTCAGGGCCCCGGGCTCCCCCTCCCAAAGAATTTCTAACTGCACACCGTGAGGTATTCTGGTGGAAAAAACTTGTGTGTGTGAATGAAGGGATGTAGAGCAAGATTGTGAGGGAGAAAAAATTAAGCAAGTTTGAAGAGGAGATCCAAGCAGGAATTCTTAGGCTGAAGAAGAAGGGAATGAAGCGTCCCCATCAATCCTGTCTGCAGATGACAGCAAAACTCAGCTTACTGCAGGCTGCGACCTCCTGAGGAGGCTGAGGCAGAAGCACTGTAAACAAAACCAGTTTAAATCCGCCCTGGAAATAGGCGCCAGTTATCAATTAGAGGTTCAAGTGGCTCATTGGTCAAGAACAGAGTTCAGTAAGGGTTTGATTAAAAATATGATGAGACTGAGTTCTTTCAATTGAATATATTTAACTCTTCACTATATGACACATCACCAAATGATCATGGATATAATTTTACTATTTACTGACTGAATGTTAGAATTAAGACTATACTCATTTGCCACATTAAAATACACTAAACAGTCTGGCCAGGTGGTTCAGTTGGTTGGAGCATCTCCCTAGACACCCAAAGGCTGCGGGTTTGATTCCCAGTCAGGGCACCTACCTAGGTTTCAGGTTCGGGCCTGGGAGAGGTGTGTACAGAGGCAACCGATTGATGTTTCTCTCTCACACAGTTGTTTCTCTCTCTCCCTCTCTCTCTCTCTCTCTCTCTCTCTCTCTCTCTCTCTCTCCTGTCTCTTTTTCTAAAATCAATGAAAAACATATCCTCAGGTGAGGATTAAAAAAATTAACCCCAGCCCTGGCCGGTTTGGCTCAGCGGTTAGAGCGTCGGCCTGCGGTCCTGAGAGACCCGGGTTCGGTTCCCGCTAAGGGCACGTACCTCGGTTGCAGTTTGTCCCCGGCCCTGGTCGGTTGTGCGGGTGGCAACCACTCGATGTGTCCCTTCACATCGATGTTTCTCTCTCTCTGTTCCTCTCTCTCCCTCCCACTCTACCTGAGCAAAAAATGGAAAAATGTCCTCGGGTGAGGATTAAAAAAAAAAAAAAAATTAACCCCAGTCCAGTGTGGCTCAGTGGACTGAGCATCCTCCCATGGGTTGAGAGGTCCAATTCCTGGTCAGGGCACATGCCCGGGTTAAGGGCTCAGTTCCCAGTGGGGGACATGCAGGAGGCAGTTAATCGATGTTTCTCTCTCTCCCTCCCTCTCTAAAAAAAAAAAAATGTTTAAAATATACTAAATGGCAATAATAGTACTTCATGAATTTATATTTTATAACAGAATGATTTTCTTAAATTTTATATGAGAAATTATTCCACTATGAAGATGATGATGATGATGTTACTTTGGAACATATTAGCTATTTTATGCTCTATGAACATGAGAATTTGATGTTTCATTAATATCTTATTTCTCTGAAAAGAGCATTTAGGTTGTTTTCAACAAATGATCTATTACATGTGTTAAATGAGAAGTACTGTGGAATTAACATCATAGTTCCATTTTTAAAACTTCCAGGAAATAATATAAATTTGTTAAGTACACTGATAAGTATGGGACTACCCACATAAAGTTTAATGAATTTCATGATGAAATATACCAACAGTTCAAGCCACCAACAATTCTGATTGTGCTGCCTCATATAGAGTCTTGAAAATTATTAAAATATGTGATACAGTGTTAAACAAGTTTAATTAAGTAAGGCAAGATCAACGTGAAACAAAACTGTGATAGGTAGCCGTTGCAGGCCAGTGGGAGTTAGCAAGAAGAAATTTATAATCAATCCCTGTGGAAAAACTAACATTATTTCTTCCACTTAAAAGTGGAGCTCTTGTTGAACTGGAGGGAAAAAAATGATGAAGAAAGCTTTTCTGACTCTCTTAAGAGGAAGTTTTAAATGCTAAGAAAGATGAGTTAAGAACAGACGAGTCATGGAAAATAGGAGCAAAGAGAATCGTTGTCTCCAGATCAAAATAGGACTACCATATAATGCCTGATGTTTCACCAAGGTAAGCATATCTTTTCAACACACTGGGTTTAATGGTAAGTTTTCCCAAAATATTTCATTTGGCAATGACGTAAGAAATAATTAAAGATCTAGAACACCTGAAATGTGCCACAGTAATCTCAGTTTTGGGACAGTCATCCTTGTTACCTGCCCAGACAATGTCGAGCATTTTGAAATGAGGTGGAAAAACTGTACATTTGCAATCTCTCGCCCTTAAACAATTTCATGCAGAGCAAGTACCAAATAGTTCCTTCTCAAACAGGGACTAGTTCACATAAACTCAGCTCAGACTACGGCCTGTTATATAATATACTTCTTAATAACAGAGCTGCATGATACACGATGCTTACAATATTTTTTAGCAACAACCCGAGCCACCTTCTCAAAACTAAATATAGGAGTAGAAATGAAAATCCAATTCTTAAGTGAAGCTGAGAGTGGATGGGAGAACCCCAAGTAGGAGGTGTTCTCTTCGGAGAGGGAAGGTGAAGTTCGCCCCTGGCCCACAGGCGCGTGCAGGCCCCTGCTCCAGCGAGGAGGGCACCTCATGACTGCGGACAAGCGAGAAGATGAACGGACTGTGGCATCTTAGCACCAGCAGGACCTGCGAGGCCAGCCCACCTCAGAGCCGATCATTTTCAAAGGCAGGAGCTCCCTCCTCTGCGAGGTGGGGCAGTCCATCCTCAAGGCTCTAACTGTGTGAGAGTTTTTCTTTAATCCTTATATGGAGGGACCTCAACCCACATACAACAAAATGCTATTCTGACTCCTGAGGTTAAAATAGGGGCAAGATACAGAGATAAGTAACACATGATTCCGGCTTTAAGGAACTTGAAATGCCACCCCCGAGGTTCTGATTCGGACCTCTGACCCACAAGTCCTGGCTTTACCAGACACTAACCAGGTAACTGAGTTAACGTCTTTGGGTCTCAGTTTATTTGTCTGTAAAATGGGGATCATAATAACAGTACCTACCTGGCAAGGTTAGTGCCAGGATTAAATGAGATAATTCAAGTAAAACACTAAGCTCACCACCTGGCAAATGGTAGAAGCACTCAGGAACTGATAGCCATTATCTGAGAAATACATCATTCACTCCTTACCTCCTCCAGGTATAACTCTTAGCACTGTGTTCAGAGAGAGAAACAGGCTCCGAGTGCCTGGCGGCAACCCTGTGGCTGCTGCGCGGAGCTGCTCCCACGCACAGCAAGGGGAGCTCCCACCCACGCGGCACTGAGGGCAGAGCTCTCCTGTGCCTGAGCTTTCCCTTGCTCTGACCTGGATATGATGGATGCCAAAGGCTGACCACAAGACCCCGCTCTTCCTGTCCACAGCACAGCCAGGCGTCCTGGAGGTGGGGGCGGTGCAGATTAGAAACAGACTCTCTCTCCTGCTGTTCACATCACTCCTCCCAGAGCCCTCATTCTCCTACGTACATGCCGCCTTCACAGAGGTACGGCACCAATGTTCTAGAAGAGAGGCATGAATGGCTTAGCCCTACCCTGGCACTCAGAGACAATGAAGGGCACTGAGAGACAGCTGCTGCCCCAAAGGGAACTGTCTGGCTGCGAACAAAGGCACACAGGTGACATGTACTCAGGTGACAGTACCTTCCTGATTTTGCATCCTTTAAAATAGTTACGTGCCCTCTATGCACATAGGAAAGTCTGCACGTCACAGCAGGGGCAGAGTGCTGTGTCCTGCCACTCACTGTCCAGGCTGCTCGCCCCCTGTCATTGCAAAAGCATCATCCAGCCCCTTATCCTCCAGCACCGAACACGCACTGAGTGTCAGGCACTGTGCTGGCCCAGGGTCCAAGGAGCCTCTGACCTCGGTGCTGTCATGCATGGTGGCTGACATTCTATTCAAACCACCTACAGTTGTCTCTCCCTTATTGTGTTTAATCTGTTTCAGACTCGAGCGGTTGCACCTGGCGTTGAAGGATTCTGGGGTGCTCGAATACATAGGCCCACAGTCTACACGTACAGTAATTTTTTTTTTTTATCCTCACCCGAGGACATTTTTCCATTTTTTGTTCAGGTAGAGTGGGAGGGAGAGAGAGGAACAGAGAGAGAGAGATAAACATCGATGTGAAAGGGACACATCGAGTGGCTGCCACCCGCACGACCAACCAGGGCTGGGGTCAAACTGCAACTGAGGTACATGCCCTTAGCGGGAACCGAACCCGGGTCTCTCTGGACCGCAGGCCGACGCTCTAACCGCTGAGCCAAACCGGCCAGGGCTACACGTATAGTAATTTTAATTGTAATTGTAACACAGGGTGTATAATTGACTTAGACAACCGAGCACGCGCTGCATCATTCTCACTGTCTTGATCAACTTTTTAATGAATATATTTGAAAAAAACCATGATAGAATGAAGCTGCGAACGTTGAGGCGCAAAGTGGCAGGGACGACTGTATTTGATTTCTATTCATCGCCTATTTAGAAAAACAAATTAAAATAGTTCTAAATCATATGTCTTTAATTTCTTGAAGGAATACCCAAGCATATCCCTATCGAGAACACCAGGTCAATGGTTATCTTCTGAACGATGTTCTACTCCTTCCCACTTGTCTTTGAGAAGATGCATTTCTGCTTATTCACTAGGAAGGAACACAAGAACCTGGCCTCCACACTACACGAGACGCAGACCACCCAGGTGCCTGCCTCTGGCGCGGAGGGATGTGGCAGAGCCGCGGACAGTGCTTAGTGGGAATCTTGCTCCTTGAAGCCAACACGGTTTCCGGTCAGATGCTGTGCTCAGTGCAGCTGGCAAGGTCAAAGGAAACACGCACTCCAATCTTAGTGACTGTTTTCTTCAAGTCCTACATGGGGAGTATTTTCTCCCAAAAGCTATTGAGAAAAGAAATATATGTTGACTTCTTTCCTCACGTTATAATAGTATGAATTGCAATTTCCTGATCAAACTAATTTACAATGACTTAAAAATCGTTATTGATATGATTCACAGAATGGAGAGTCAACAGCAGGGAAAAACAAAACAAACAGGACCACGGATGAGACAGAGAGAAGTTCAGAGCGCACGGATGCAGGGCCAGACGAGACACGGTGAAAGCTGCTGACCCTGCAGTCAGGTCACAAGTATGTACTTCCTTAAACCCCCAATTAGTGTGATTTATTATCATCACCTAGGAACCTATTCATTTGCAAAGTATGAAATACCTGCTTGCCCTCCTAAATTCAGAAGAAAAATGAGGAAAATGCAGTAGCGTAAAAAAGGGAAACAATAGGAATGTTCTGAGGAGAGTCACAATTCAGCGGAAGGTCGGGCTCTTGTGGTCCCCGGCTCCAGCCCAGAAGCAAGGGCTGCAGTTACTGGGTCGTCCTGAGTGGGAGCCACGTGACCGTGTGCACAACCACGCAGTGGCCAGAATGGCGGTGAGGAAGGCCACCATCTAGAGCAATGTTTTCAAAATAAATTAGACTAATGGTAAATTAAAGTTTTTGATCTCTCGCTTCAGGAGAGGTATAAAGAAAGTGGGAGGGTTATTATTAAGCATAAATGTAGGATATGGTGAGAAACAGTAAAATACTCTCTTGCTAATGACCTAAAAAGGCCCATACACCACAAAGTAAAACTACTACCCTTTCCCTGTTAATTCCTTCCGTAAGGGAAACTTAAAGGTACCACCCAGTTCACCACTGTGCTACAAAATGACTTAAACACATGCTAAAGAGTCCTCTTTATATTTCGAGATCAATCCTCCTTTAGGCAGGAAGATATAGTGACTATTAAACAAGCCAAGAAATCTGCACACACACATGCTTGTTGTATGTTCTGACTACAATGAGAAACACGGCTGTCACTGTTCCTGTCCACGCAGTAAGCCTGGTTTCATCTTCAACACATAGGCTCTGTCAATAACCACAACGCAGACAGACACATAACATCAAAGAATAGCTAGCTTTTTGTTCAGGGCACGACTCTGCCAGGTATTACACTCAGCACATCACAGGTGTCAGTTCCTTCACCCCAAGGGGCAGGTGTTGACACTGGAGGGCATGGAGGTTAAAAACTTGCCCAAGACCCTATCCCTCCCTGATGTCCAAACTGGAGTTTCAATCCAGCTCTACCTGGCCATAAAGTCCAAACGGGTCCCCAACATGGTACACTGCCCACCACGGTCCTGCCATGTCGCTGGCACCCCAGACTTCACTACCACAACACAACACAACCCTGGATACATGCAAAAAGAAGGCCTTTTTATTTTCTCCAAAACATTCCTTCAGGGAAAACAAACAAGCAAAGAAGTGAGCACGTGAAACACGTCACTAGTGGTCAGCTGAGGACTCGAGTCGTTTCGGGAACCCTGGAGAAACACTCCCGTGTGGGCGCACTAAACGTATAACCGAGCGGTAGTGCCAGCCGCGTGTGCGCACCAGGCGCTGCTCCTCGTCCCGACATGGCTCCACAGACTGAGTAGTGCTGCGGACAGACGACAGGGTAAAGTAATTTCACTGGGAGAATGGGGATTAGAACTCAGTATTTTGTTATCCACCACTACGTATCTAGGTCAAATTTGGCTTTCATGGATAAATGAATATGGAGAAAAAGAATCGCAAAGTGGAAGAGTTTAATTAGAGCAGAGAAACAGAAGAATGGAATTGCTTCTTCTGGCATAAAATGAACTGGAAAAAATAATTAAAATGAACTTTAAAAAAGCTTGTTTTGGGTTATGTTGAGGAGCTGAATATTTCAATGAGAAACATTTCTAATTCTTAGAATTAAAGCAATAAAGATATGCACATTAATCAGTCTAAATGTATGTACAATTTCTTCAAAGTAGGGAGAAGTTTACTAAAATGAGGCAAGTACATGCAAACAGGAGTGGGTGCTTCCCAAACTAAGCTTTGAAGCTTGTTTTTTTTTTAACCTTAAATAGCCTTGAGAGCAATAAATTATGGCAAGGATATTAGAAAAACATTCAACAAAAAGTTACTAAGACCCTACAATGTGCCTAGCACTGGACTAAGATATGGGGACAGGGCAAGTTGGTGACCAGAAAGTCTGCCTTTACTGATTTTATAGTCCAGTGGTGAACTTGATTTGGAGAGTGAGCGATTTCAAAGGCATAGGTCATCTAAGAAGATCTCTGTATAAATGGAGATTCTCCCACCAGTGACTCAGGATGGTGTCTATGAGACGGCCACATGCTCATTAATATCTACGTGTCTTGTCAAAGGGTGGGCAACAGACAGAGCATCTGCAGCATTTACACTGAATGAACTTCTTCATCTACACATCAGGAGGATGGTCCACATCAGAGCTCACGAGGACACCATCACATCAGGCTGAGGCCCCGAACTGAGAACGGGAGGGAGGGTGATGTGTTCTGTGCTACTGGAGACAGATGTATTACACTGAAGAAGGTGGGTTTCCTTGCCCACAAATCGTTGCCTTTGCCAAAAAATGCCTGGTGTTCTCTCTCTCTCCCTCTCTTTCCCTCTTCCAAATATAGACGCCCATCTAAAAAACGTAACATGATGCTTTTGAACTGCCACTCTGCAGATCTTTACTGCCCAGAGGTAATAATAAAAAGTGCTAAGGATGTGGACTATGGTGTAAAATTCACTGGGTTCAAATTCTGGCTTCACTTCACACTAGCTCTGTGGTCTTGCGTGACTTACGAACCTCTTGTAAGCCTCCTTGCCTTGGCTGTAAAATAGATGATGACGATGACAACACTAATATAATGCCTTCAGACACAAAAATCCACAAAAAGTACAAGAGAGGGCACAAAATAAGGGCTCAGTACCTGTCGCTACCACTGGTACCTCCACCTGCACCAGTATCATTGCTCTTGTACGATGAGCACCTGCGCGTGGACGTGGACAGTGAGCCGGAGCAGCTGTCCTTGGCCTCCGCGAGTGGACCCTTGCTCTCTGGCTGAGTATCTCACTCATCAGTCCACTTTTCCCGTCGGAGCACTCTCTTTCCTGGCCTCTTCTGCTTGGGCAGCCAGTCTCAAAGGCCTTCCTCTTTCTTCTCCACCCTTCCAAGCATTCTCCTGCCTCCCACAATTTGCGCAGTGAACCTACTCTAGATCTTCCACCTACAATCACCTCTCCTTCCCCTCGCTTTTATTTAGATAATCATTTCACATCTGACAAGAGCTCTGTCAGTTTTAAATGCAATGCCATATGAGATTACTGTGGTTTATGGTTTTCTAAACGACTCATGAATTCAACCCGTCTTTCTAATTACAGGGCGAAGGGTTTCTTCTTCTCCCTTGCGATCCTGTTCCTGCACTCCGCATCACGCTGGGACACAGAATTCGAGGACTGGCCGACACCATGTTTTCAGCATGTTAATCACCCCTAGAGTTACCACCAGAACTCGGGAAGTGAAGCAAGTCCTCACTGCTCACCACGGTGCCCCTTAACATCTGGGCTCGGAGGCCCCAGCAGTCTAAGACAGAAGGAAGTCTCAAACTGAGATCTATAAAATGCTGCCATAAGTTCTAAAGGAACTGAAGGTGCCTTGAAAGAGAACTCCCAGCGCAGAAGGACCCCGCCTTGCTGCGACACAGAACTCGCTCACTGATGACTGACGCGCAGCGAGCAGGACTCCGTGCTGGGTGGGGGCGCTGTGGCCCCGCTCCAGGTCAGGATGGCGCGTTTCCTGGTGACACTGCTTCTCCTGATGGACAACAATACACCCTATGATCACTGTTATTTCACTGCTGATTAAACTCAGTGTCACATTAGCATGTGGGATCATTAAAGTCAGTTAGTATAATTCTAAAAAATTGGACGTCAAATAAACAGACATAAAGGAAGGACTTTTTGGCTGAAAGAGTGTTCACATTATTACTCAAAATATTAATATCTCTTTGCACAAACAGATAAAACTCCTCATTCAAACTCCATTTGTTCGAAATATTGATGTAGAATTATCTGAAATTTACTTTTGTATTATCTCAGAAAAAGGATTTGCTGAGTAAAAATATATTGAATAAGATTGCAAAGAGCATACTTAACATATTTAAGAAAACAAACCTTTCTTCAGCATCAAAAAGTCTCATTTATAGATAGTTGATTCCTTAATAACAAGAAATTCCCTGCTGTTAAGATTGATTATTTATTTCTGTCTGGGATGGTTTATTTCACTGCAATACATAACAAAACAGACTATTACAGGGGGCATTAAAAATTATTTGTCATAAATTGGACACAGAAGAGAAGCACTGTGACAGTAAATGCTTTATAATTAGGACTCTTTACAAAACTGAAGTAAAATTGGGGTCCAGAAAGAGTCACCCCACGATGTGCCTCAGTGGTATGTGGACTATTTTGATCCTGAAGGCTCAAGAGAAACTTCTGCCCCCACCATAACAGTCTAGGAAAAAGTAAATTAGAAGCCTGGTCCGTGAGAAGAGTTACCACCAGGGCGAACTAACAGTTACTGAACTAACAATTACCGCAGTGACTTTCTGAAGCCCCAAGGAGCATCAGCTCATCCCTAGCTCAGAATGTCTTACACGTCCATGTTTCCTTTCTGTCTCCAAACCTCTCCTGCATGTGTGATCTCTGACTGTCATGGATGCGGGGTTCCCATCCATATGTGTGTATTAAATTTTTTCTTGCTAATCTATCTCGTGTCTTTGACTATTAGATCAACCAGAATAATCTTGAGGGTAGAGGAAATTTGTTCCTCCTCCACAAGTGACATACAACCTTACACTAGTTTCAGGTGTACAACATAATGATTCCATATTTGTATATATTGAAATGATCACCATGTGTACTTAATATCATCACCATATATAGTTTTAATTTTTTAAAATGGAAACATTTAAGATCTACTCTTTTAGTAACTTCCAAACATGCAATATATTATTATTACATTATTATTAACGTACTGCTGTACATTACATCCGTAGGACTTACTTATTTTATAACTGTAACTTTGTATCATTTGATCCCCTTCCTTCTCATTTTGCCCACTCTTCACTCCCTGCCTCTGGCAACCAGTAATCTGTTCTTTGAATCTATGAATTTTTTTTTTTTTTAAAGAGTCCACATACACGAGAGATCATACATGATATCTTTCTCTGTCTGACTTATTTCACTTAGCATAATGCCCTCAAGGTCCATCTATATTGTCACAAATGGCAAGATTTCATTCTTTTTTATGGGCGAATAATAATCACATTGTCTTTATCCATTCATTCATCAGTGAACACATAGGTTGTCTCCATGCCATGGCTATTGTAAATAATACTGCAATAAGCATGAGGGTACAGATATGTTTTCAAATTAGCGTTTTTGTTTTCTTTGGATAAACGCCCAGAAGTGGAACTGCTAGGTTGCACCGATGGCACTCAAAGTTCCCTTTTCTCCACACCCTTACCAACGTTTGCTATGTCCTGTAATTTGATAATAGCCATTCTAACAAGTGTGAGGTAATAGCTCACTGTGGTTTTGATCTGCATTTCTCTGATGATAACAATGAGCATCTTTTCATGTACCTACTGGCCATCTGTATGTCTTCTTTGGAAAAATGTCTATTCTGGTCTTCTGCCCATTTTTAATGAAAATGTTTGTTTTGGCTATTGAGTTATATGAGTTCTTTATATATTTTAGATATTAAACCCTTATCAGGTACATAACTTGCAAATATCTTCTCCCATTCATTAGGTTGTCTTTTCATTATGTTGACAATTTACTTTGCTATGCAGAAGCTTTTTAGAACAATATAGTGTTATTATTTAAAGTAGGTAGCAAAAGATGTCTACTTGATCAAAGATAATTTGCCTACTTTAAATACATAAAAATAATAAAATAACATTAAGAAATTCATGAACAGTCCAGTCGGTAAATGTGGTGTTTGCCTCCTCTCACAACCACATCAAAATTACAACTAAACTACAGAACAACCATCACTGAGTACTGCCTGAAATCTAGCTGAACAGAAGTCTTATAACTAAAGATATACAGTTAAGACTGAGCAGTGGACACACAAAATGAGCTGGTCCCACACTCTCACATGGCGGTTAAAAATTGGGAGGAGCGTCTTGATTGCAGTGGTCCCTCCTGAGGAGTGAAGGGACCCCAGCCCAGGGTTCCTGTGCCAGGAAGAAAAGTCCCCATAACCTCTGGCTGTAAAGACCCGCAGGGATTGTAGCTGAGTGAGAGGAAGGCTGTTGGATTCCCAGGTGTTCCTCTTAAAGGACCCGCACACAGACTTACTTGGACTTACTCCCTCTGAGCTCTGGTGCTGGGGCAATAGCTCAAAAGGCACCAGAGACACACAGAGAGGAACTGAACTGTCTGGCTTCAGGGCGGGGGCTGTAGGGGCAGCTTTCTCCAAACAGAGTGCAGGCAGAGGCCACTGTCCCTTTGCTGGGCCCTCCCCACACAGAGCTGGCAGGCAGGGCCACATCTGATCTCCATCAGTCTGGTTCATACTGTTCACCCACCCTGGTGATTCCTTGAGACCCCACCCCACCCAACTTGGGGCCCAACCAAGCTGCTTCCAGCGACTTTTCCATATAAATGGCCTGTTTTGGCTCGTGCTGTGGACTTTCCCCAAATCTCTCAAAGGTTCAGAAACCCCAAACAAGCAGCACCTGACCTCAGCATGCCCCGTACTTCTCGTAAGTGGCCCCAGACCCGACACTAGCAACAGCCAGCCTTGGTTTCCAGATCAGCCTCTTCTGGGCACCACCAAACCTAGCACAAGTATCAGCCGTCTGCAGATCACTTCATAGCTCAGGCTGGGTGGCCCTGGTCAGTGCACAGGGGTCAGCTGACCTTGGCCTGCACCTCCCAGGTGGCCCCAGATCAAGAGAACCTGGTGGACAGCTTCAGACCATGTTGAAGTATCTCCATGAGCAACACACCAAAAGGGGAGACTTAGTGGACACCAGAGCTCCACTGAAGCAGGTCTTATTTCATGGGATCAGCCCCTGCACAACTGATCCTCTGCCTTGATTAGGCCTCTTCCTCACAGCTGACCGGCCTAGGTTCATGTAAATCGCTCCCACAGATGTGCCAACAGCAATCAAGGCTCAGCTATTATAGGAATGTGCACACAGACCACGTGGGGGGCACCTGGAGCTCCCGGCTCAGGTGACTGGGGAGGCTTTGCCCCTGAGACCCACAAGACATCTGCTAGACAAGGGCCACTCTTCCAAGACTTAGCAGCTCCACCTAGTACATGGAAGAAACCAACACAAGAAGGCAGCCAAAATTAGAAAATTTAAAAAAAGTCTCAAATGAAAGAACATAACAAAACTCCAGAAAAATAACTAAGCAAAATGGAGACAAAATCTACCAGATTACTCTGCCCAGCAAAGCTATCATATAGAATCGAAGGTCAGATAAAGAGCTTCCTAGAAAAGAAAAAGCTATAGGAGTTCATCCCCACCAAACCAGCATCACAAGAAATGTTAAAGGGTCTTCTTTAAGAATAAGAGGAAGAAAAAAAAAGATAAAAAATATGAATGAAATGGCAAGAAATAAATATCTATCCACAATTACTTTAAATGCAAACAAATTAAATGCTCCAATCAAAAGATATATGGTGGCTGAAGGGATAAGAAACAAGACCCTTACATATGCTGTCCACAAGAGACTCACTTCAGATCGAAAGACAGACAAACTGAAATAAAGAAATGAAAAAAAGTATTTCATGAAAATGAAAACAAAATAAAAAGCTGATGTAGCAATACTTATATCAGACAAAATAGACTTCTGGGTATTTATCTGAAGAAATCCAAAGCACTAGTTGGAAAAGACTCATGCACCCCTATGTTCACTGCAGCATTATTTACAATAGCCAAGCTATGCAAGCCCCCCAGGTGTCCATCAACAGGTGAGTGGATAAAGACCTGCTGCATGTGTACAACAGACAATGACTCAACCATAAAAAAGGAGATCTTGCCATCTGCAATGACATGGTTGAGCCTAGAGGGCACTGTGGTGAGTGAAATAAGTCAGATAGAGAAAGACAAATGTCATGTGATTTAACTTATATGTGGAATCTAAAAATCAAAACAAGCAAACAAACAAAAAAAAAAGCAGAACAGAAACAGACTCACAGATACAGAAGACATTTTGATAGTTGCTTAATGGGAGGGGTGTTTAGGAGGGTGGGTAAAAAAGGTGAAGGGATTAAGAAGTATAAGTTGGTAGTTACAGAATGGTCATGGGGATGTAAAGTACAGCCCAGGGAATAAAATCAATAATACTGTAATAGGTATGTATGGTGTCGGATGGGTACGAGATTTGAGGTGATCACTTCTTAAGTTATGTATAAATGTCTAATCACGGGCTTGTACACATGAAAGTTATATAATATTGTATGTCAACTATAATTAAAAAATTAAAATACTAAAAAGGAAATGTAATTCATAACAGAATTTCCTCCTGCATACTGGCCTTATTATATAATACAATTGAACGAAAAGGTTTGTTTATTATCAGAAAGATGGAATAGTTTTCCTCTAAATAATACTCAGATGATTACTAATGGTTCTAAGTCACCTAAATCATAGATAAGTTTTTAGTGCTCTTCTCGTTTTAGCAAAAATTATTTTCCTTTATAAGTAGCCCACCATTCACCTGTGAAACTAAATGTATTGCTGAGATCAGGTTTTAAAATAACTTCAAGGAGGAGAGGCCCTTGACAGGAGAGTTAACAATAGAAACCAGGTCACCAGCTCAAGACCCGGACTTTCTTTATTGTTTAAGGACACAAGTGCTTGGTTTCAGAAGTGCATTGTTATCATTCTTTCTTTCCTTGGGCAAACAGTGTGCCTGAAACTAATGCGGTCAATCAACTTTGCCTACTAGTTGGTAGGAAAACTCGGTTCAATCTTCAAGCCAAAATTAAAAATAAACAAGTACTAATAAGTTAGGGGTCAGCAACTGGAGGGTTGGTTGGGCATTGCAGACCAAGTTTACTCTGCCTGGGTGGTACATTAGAGGCACCTGACCTTGACAAAAGCAGGAAGGGATGATGGACGGTCTGCTAAAACTCCCTTTGTCTCAACTGCATTTTTCACCTGTCAAAAGGTGCTCTAGCAGGGGTCAGATTTAACAATGGGAGATGGACTACCCGGGGTGCTGTTTAACTGTAGTCTTCCCAGATGACAGTCAAATCTTTCATTTTAAATCTGGCAACATTGGATTGTTAGTCATTGTTTTGCTGATTTATTAAACTTATAAAAATAACCAAGCAGCAAGTAATCAGCTGCATGGTGTACTAGACAGAGCTCCTATGGGCAGCAACCGGTCTTAGTAAATGCCATCTCCCAGTGCCCAGGACGGTGCTGTAGGATAACACTAATTTCATGATCACTAAGCCCTATCTTCAGAGACAAGCTCTGTGTAGATTTATCCATTCCAAATTTATCTGAGGAAAGAAACAGACCTCAGTTTTGTAATCCTTCCCCTGGAAGCCCAACACCAAGGTCAGCGTTCTAGCAGCTCGGTACACACTTAGTGAGTTGAGTTAAATGGCAAGGAATGCCTAATGTCTCCTGAGTTTTCTATCTTCCTAAAATCCGTTAAATGGGAAAGAAATAAAACTGACGGTGGCACCTCGTGGTGCTGGACAGCGCTACTCTAACTCAGGGGACAGCCTGTCTACTGTCCATCCTGTCCACTGTACTCACTGGGGGAGAATGCGGCTAGCCATTTCCTCTACTAAGAATTCAAAATAGCCCTTTAAAATCTACCCACACAAACATTACATTAGAAATCCTCAATGGACCTCCAGGAGAAACCACTTCATATTGCTCCCCCAAACCCTTGCTCATGAGTTTTTAAATGTTTAGCTGGAATGTTATTTAAGTTTATTTTCTCATTCCATTTACCAGTTGTGACTTCATCTGCTGAAAAAGGCTGAAAATGCCAAATTATATTCAGTAAAAAAAATGTCAGATGGAAGCCGGAATGCCCCTTTAACAATAACAAGTTGGTTGGGAATAGGTATCGATGGAGAAAATCATTCCTTGCTGCAGAAGGGGAGAAAGTGGCCAGGAGCAGGTTATTGAGTGACCTTTCTCTCTTTCAGCCACTTGTGGAGAAGAAAGCCTATTTCTTCCTAAAGAGAACTGACATGTGAGATAGAAACTGAGTAGCGAGGTAGAGCGAGCCTAACACGTCAGCTGATTAAGCAAATTGCTCAAACACCCAGAAAGACAGGAAGTTCCCTAGGGAATTACTAATAAATCCAGACCGGGTAAATTGAATTTAAGGTCTGAAGACTGAACAAGGGTCGTATTAGCCAGGGACGGCGAGGTTCAGGATTTACCGCAAAGGGAACTAATTTGCAGTGTACTTACTCAGTTAAGTTGAGCTCTATACAACCATCTATAAAATACATCTTTTAAACTGTTTAATTGCTGTTTTACTAATTAGTTTAATTTCTGTTCATAGAAAAATTGTAAAGAAAAAAGCTTTCTATACGTGTGGGGAGTCTAACTGAGCAATGAGAACAAACACAAGATGCCACCACAGATCTAGAGTTCACAGCGGACGGGAGACATGGCTGATTACGCATTTCCAAATCATCAAAGTGGGAACAACTGCTACACGTGCAAACTGACCAAATGAAATTGCCAGTTAAAAATCTCTCTGAAAAGCAAAACAGCACACATGTGTGCACAGACAGACAGGAGTCATCACCGTCTCTTCATCGAGTGGGTCACCAATACAACAAATTCAACTTGAAATGGCACACAGGGTGCCAAATGAAAGAGATGGCCAACCATCTCTGAGCACTTGGAACAGGAGAAGACCAGTGAAGGTTTGTTGATAGTGGTTGGAGAGATGGTACGGTGGTCAAAGCTGAACACAAAGCCAATACTTCATTAAAAAACATTACTTCCTTTTTTATTTACAATTTTGTATATATGTGCACATGCATGTCAGGTGGCAGGACGAGATGCAAAGGCTTTACTTCTTTCCTCTTTCCATTCCAAATAAATGGCAGAAAGACTAGACTGAGGAGGGCCTGGGCCAAGTCCAATCTCAGGTTACATTACTCTCCAATGTGCATTCTCCATGCGGCCCATCAGTTGTTAGGTGGGTCCAGACCAAGTCATTAAATATGTAAACCCACGAATGATTTACTTGTTTCTAAAGGAGGAAGTACTGAAAATTCAAGGTCAACCGTACAGTGGCTTTTCCCGCACTCGGGTGCACATCTTTGCATTCACCTGAACTCCCGAGACACTCCTCCTGGGGCGGGGCAGCACAGCACACTGGCTCGAGGCCCCTTCTGTAGAACTCGCAGCCACGCCCGAGTATGCTGCCATGGTCCAGTTGCTACCTTGTAGTAACTGATTTAGACCCAAACAATGTGTTTTCAGGATATTTTAAAAATTATTTTCCTTTTGAACGAAACACAGAAAATAAGCTTAAAATACAACCTCAATCCTTTGCTTCAAATGCAGAAAATATGTATTATTAACACCAGCAGTTAATGGTAGTAATAAATTATCTCCATCAAACAGTGATAATGGGTTTTTTATTATTAAAGTAAGTTGCAGCCTTTATTTATAGACATCAGTTAAATCAAGAGAAAACAAAAATGCAAAACTACTACACAGCTCCAACTGAAGCAGCTCTTAAGACTCAGTGGGGTGGATGTACGAGCATCATCTTATAGATTAAAAACATAAACATTATTTTGGCCACATATATGTGGCTCAAAGGCTGCGGGAGTAGGAACACTAGTCAGAATAAAGAAACCACTCTTCAACAATGAGTTTTTTAAAAAGAAAAATGAGCCTTAAAAATAATGTGTGTGTGTGTGTGTTTAAACTAACTACAGACAAGAGAACATTATCTATTCTTCTCAATTATGATTTTTTCCCCTTAGATAACCCTGCTTAAGAACAAATGGAATTTATACTGACCATGCAAGTTAGTTTAATGGTCTCTTCCTCCTGAAGAGTAATATGAGTGGAGAAGAGAATTTTAGAGTGAAGCTCGATTAATACTGTCTGAACCTTAAGTGTATAAAAAATTGGCATCTCCCAAAAGTAGCCTCTGAAATTGTATTTGCTGTCAAAAAGATGTATATGTTTTAGTATCGATATATTTGTGAAAATTTGGAATTCTAGCAAATTTAGTACTTTGGAGACTATTCCATTTAGTTTCACCAATTCAGAAAATAAAATTAAATACAAAGAATGAATATAAGTTGTGAGCATCACAGAAATACATGTAATGAACTCAAATCTTAGCAAAATGTGTCAAGTAATTTTAAGAACAAAGGGTTCAAAAGTGGGAAATGCATGCATTAATAACAAATGAACAAGGAAAGAAATGTCCTTTCTTTGTTTCAGTTCTTCCTGAAAATGGAGACAACCTCTCTGGTCCCCAACAACCTGAAGCAATGTGATGTTTCTGCTCTCCAGCCCTTCCGTTGACACCCACGTCAGGCGACCTGGGCAGCCCCCACAGGAGAGCCCGCAGGGAGGACTCGGCTGCCACAAAGGGCCACGTGCTACTGAAGGCAGCGAGAAGACAAGGCAGCAAGGCATTACTGAAAGCCACCTACGAAATCCCACTGCCAGACGAGACTGCAACTCATAAATCTTCATCAGCTGAAGTTCAGACCTGGTGCGAATAAACTAGCAAATATTACACAGGACTCATACTAAATTGCCATCAATAATATCACTGAGAAGTTACATGGTACTTTCATCTGCAAGTGCTAGGTAAAATCACCAGTATTTTCCTACAAACACTGCATTTAGGTTTTCTGTCTTACTCTAAAGATATATGATCCTTATACAAATGTTAAACATTACATAATCTTAAGTCAAATTATATATTTTCCTTGTAGTTACTGAATTACAAACGCACAAATTCACAACTTTTTTCGCCCTAAACAACCAGATATTTCTCAAATGCTACACGTGTTTAAACACCTACATATACTTTGTTCTTTTCCTTATCTTTTATTTCTTTTTCTTTTTAAGCATTTCACTATTATAAAATAATGTATGATCTTGATAGAAAATAGAGAAACAAAGAAAAGTAGAACAAATCATACATACTCCTAACACTCAAAGACAGAGAGTGTCATTACTTTGTATATTTCCTTCTAGTATGCCTCTGGGGTGAAGAGAAGATGATGATGCCAGGTGTAGTTAAAACAGACTTACTATGCATAAAAAGAGAGAGTGGCAGCCCCCAAGACAGAAGTCAGTCTTTTTATAACCTGATCTTCCATTTCTATTTGGTAGAAGTGAGTTACTGGGTCAAGGGTGAGCTCAGTTACCATGCATTGGAAGCAGATTACACAAAAACATGAACATAAAGAGATGAGATCAATTCTTAAGGGCTGTCTTGGAGGATGCCTACCACAAATACTATTCTGTGCTAAACATCTTTTTCCATCAAAAATGTTGACACTATTGCCCTGGCCAGTTTGGCTCAGCAGTTGGAGTGTCAGCCCGCGGACCAATGAGTCTCAGGTTTGATTCCAGTCAAGGAACGTACCTTGATTGCGGTTTTTCCCTGGCCCTGGTCAGGTTGTGTGACATGGAGGCAACCAGTCGATGTGGCTCTATCACATCGATGTTTCTCTCTGTCTCTTTCTCGCTCCCTCCTTCCCACTTTATCTGATGATGGATGGAAAAATAACCTCCAGTGAAGAATTAAAAAAAAAAATTTTGGCACTATTTTCTTAAGACAAAATTGCAGAGATAGATTATAGGACCAAATGGTGTGATAATTTTTAAGGTAACTGATGGAGTGACCACCCTTTGTGTTAAGAGGGATACGCCCTATTTGGTAATGCAACTTATTTTAACAGTCGCTGAATTCTATTCAGTAATAAGTTATCACAGATGTTCTCACTCATAATAAGGATATCAGTCTACAAGTTGATTGTAGAGTCTGGTTTTATTATTATGGTATATTTCATTCATTAAAAAAATGAGTAGTTTTTACAATATGTGATAGTTTATAAAATACAGATATGGGTGGGGAGAATTTCTCACAAGACACTTTGGTTGGGTGTAAAATTCTTAAGAAATCATGAAGATGATGATGATGACGACGATAAAAAGAAGGTTATGATCATGATGATAACTTAATAGCTACCATTATTAAGCTCTAATCAACTCTCATTTTACTATTTTATGGACCAGGAAACTGATGCTAATATAGCGTGATGGTTTTAAGGATATGTCTATAACTTCTTTGATACGCTCTTCAAAAGATGGAATTTATTTCTTCACTTAAGTATGGGCTGGACTCAGTGACTTGCTTCTAGTAAAGAGACTGTCATTTCCGAGATTAAGTTATAAAAAGACTGTAGCCCCTGTCTTGTGCGTGCTCTCTTGCTATGTCATAAGCAGACATGTGGAGAGGCCCATAGGCAAGAAATTGAAGCTTCCTACAAACATCCATGTGAGTGAGCCTGAAAGAAAATATTCCAAATAGTTCACAGACTGCAACCTCGTGAGAGACCCTGAGCCAGAACAACTCCACTAAAATGCTCCCATATTCCCAATCGTTGGAAACTGAAAGTAATAATATATGTTGTTTTAAGCTGCTACATGTGGGGTATGTTGTGACAAAGCATTAAGTAACACACAAAGTAATTTGCCCAGTGACATATCTCGCAGCGGTCCAGATTACACTGTCCCCCTTCACTAAGGGCTCGCCTGGGGGAGCTGGTCCGAGTATTTCCCGCTGTTGTCAAGGAAAGAAGGGAAACAGAGGGGCAACCACGCTTGTTTTCTTCTACTTCTCCTCCCAAATCTTTCATAAAAACACTTTTGCCATTTTATGACTCAATGGTATCTTGTTCTGAAATATGTAAAATACCTGCCAAATGGAAGTCCCTTTAAATCACAACTTTCAAATCACAACTGAATTTTTAATTTCCTTGTACAGTGGAGCTCCCTAGACACCCACCCTGGGCCACTGAAGGGGCGGCCGAAGAGCCCGCACCGAAGGGCTGGCAGACCTCGCTGCGCATGCGCGGTGGGAAGCAGCGCTCCAGACATCAGCCCTGGCCGCAGCCTTGGGCAGGTTCCAGCTGAAAGTTTCTCCAGTTGAGAGCAAAGGCTGTGGGTGGCCTTCCGCCTAATTCAAATGTGTAAAGGGATTTATTACTAATGCCAACCCATACAAATGTAAAGCGCTTTTCTACAGAGACTATGTGATGAATTGAGCACATTTTTTAATCAACTGCTTGGCAAGAACTATAGATTTTCTTGTTTGTAAACAGCTATACTAATGCTAAACATATTTATTCACAACTTGACAAGAAATATCGCCCTGTAATTAATCATTTCCAGTCCTGATTCAGACAAAATACAAATACAAAATGTGTATCTGTTTCCTATTATAAAATAGTCACATAAATAATAATTAGACCTATCTGGTGTGTACATATGTTCAGGTCTTTTTGTGAAAAACAATGCCAGACACTCACAGCATGCTGGTCATCAAAAGGGCATTTCATTACAACAACAACAACAACAACAACAACACCCAAAACAATATATGTAACTAAGAAAATCCCTATTCATTTTAATGATTTTCAATTGTGATTTATGAAAACCAAGATATCTATTAATTACAGACTTCCATTAGTGGTTTTCTTAAAATAAGATGTAAATATTAAAATAATCATCTATGTTTGAGGCAGAAAATGATTAAAAACTAAAGATTAACATTAGTATTTCAAACAAGTTAAAAAAAATCATCATTAGCAATTAGCTAAAGAAAACACATTGTACTTTTGTTCACTGGTTTTATTTAATGTGTATTCTCAGGATGCATTTGTAAACAGAATCTCCCTCAACTGAGAAACATGCTAAGATTCCAGGTCTATAAAACTGAGTTAATTTTTAGGAATCACTTTCTTACTTCCCGCCAGATATTGACCTCATTTCCCAAATGTAGTAATACCAGAAGTGCCATAAAGTCTTGCAATTAAATACAAACTTCACCAGGAAGCTGATGCCCAACAATGAGAGGAAATGTTATCAAGTCATTACAGAAAAGCAATGGTTTGAACACAAAGATTTAATGTTTTTGTAAATGTGTAAGAGTGAGGTTTTCCCACAATTTTTTTCAATATTTATTGAGCCATTATTATATAGCAGGCACTGGGACCAATGTAGTTAGTTACAAAACTCAGTAAGCCTCTTGCCTGCTCACAGTGCGGGGGTGGTGAGGAAACGGGAGGGTGTGAGTGTGAGGAGGGCAGGAACACGGACTATAACACAGTGTGCAGACAGCAGATGCCAGCAAGATACCTTAAGAGGAGACTGTTCCCACCATAGAAATATTAGGCCACTGAAAAACTATATTTCAAATTCACGTATTTGTTAACGGAGAAATTCAGAGATGTTTGAGACAATTTGTTTTAAAAAGTAGCTAAAGTTGCCCTGGCCGGTTTGGCTCAGCAGTTAGAGCATTGGCCTGTGGTCCAGAGACACCCGGGTTCGGTTCCCGCTAAGGGCATGTACCTCGGTTGCGGTTTGTCCCCGGCCCTGGTTGGTCGTGAGGGTGGCAGCCACTTGATGTGTCCTTTTCACATCGATGTTTCTCTCTCTCTCTCCAAAAAAATGAATAAAAAATAAAAAGTAGCTAAAGTTAAAACATTTATATATTAGCAATTTTACTTCTAACAATTTATCAGAAATACAAATAGAAGTTCATAAAAAAACATAATTAATGATGTTTATTGGAAGAAAAAAAACTATTAACAACCTAATGTCCATCAAGATAAGCATTGGTAATAAGTTGTCAGACATTTATTTTATGAAATAAGAAAATAGAATCATGAAAATGAATGAAGTAGTTTCACATAGATTAACAGAAAAAGTTCTCTAAGACCTATTATTAGATGAAAATGTAAACCATAGAAGAATACATGTAGGAAGGTCCGTTTCCTCAAAGAACAAATTAAGATGTGTGTTTGTGTGTGTGCGCACGCGCAAATAAACATCTCAAACATTGGTCTACGAAGACTTACACCTAAGTTTTGACTATAATGGGGTTCTGGGGAACAATATACTTTAAAATTGTTATACTGTATATTCCTGTACCATGTGTAAAAAAAAAAGTGTTTTTTTCCCCTTTCAGTGGGTAAGCTCCAGTTATCGTGCTTGCTTTTGCTGCCGATGATTCTGGTAGTGAAAAGAACCTTGAATTCCACCGGGATAGTAATGAATATAAAATCCTACCAATAGACAGATGGAAGTAACATAAAAACACTAACTTGTTGAATATTTCTTGCCTTTTATTTTTGCAAAACATATTATTGTGCATTTACTTTGTGGAAGTGATATACTTTAAAATGTTTTCTAAATTACATTAAGTAATGAAAATTCTATTTTAAAAAAGTGACTGTGACAGACAGATTAAAATCCAATCCACAGCCAGGCCCAGTTTGGCCTATCACTCTAATTAAGTGGCTCCTTCTTATATCAGGAAAATACACAGACAGAGAAGCACACATCCACACACATTCCCCTCCCCAGGAAACGTCAGTGTCTTCCAAAGCAAGTAAAGAGTCACATCGGCCCTGGCCGGTTTGGCTCAGCGGTTAGAGCGTCGGCCTGTGGTCCGGAGAGACCCAGGTTCGGTTCCCGCTAAGGGCACGGACTTCGGTTGCAGTTTGTCCCCGGCCCTGGTTGGTCGTGCGGGTGGCAGCCACTCGATGTGTCCCTTCACGTCGATGTTTCTCTCTCTCTGTCTCTTCCTCTCTCTCCCTCCCACTCTATCTGTACAAAAAAAAAAAGGAAAAATGTCCTCAGGTGAGGATTAAAAAAAAAAAAAAGAGTCACATCGTAGGCTTTTAGCTTGATGCTTAGCTTTCACAGGCTTTTGAAGAAAATCTGAACATGTAGACAGGTAGCCATTACCAATTACAGAAGTTTAACAGTGGCCAGAGGAAGCCCAAAACTATATTCCTTCTCTAATCACAGAGAGGACAGTGAACTTAAACTTCGTCAGTAACTGAACTATTCCTGCAGCAGTCATGTGCACAACACCCCCACACCAATGAAACATCTAGTGTTTACTGATTATTTTAAAACTTAAATACATTATTTTAAAAATAAACAACAATGAAAAATGTATTAATTACCACACAGGAAGGTAACAATAGAAGAAATAGAAAAGATACAGTATTTTATTACGCTCCAGGAGCTGGAATTTACATCCTGACGGGGGCTCTGAGCTGAAGCCACTGCCGCGGAAGACGCTTCTTGAGGGTTTCAAGAATTCAGAGAGAATTAATGAGTGAATAAACTTTCTCATTTTTTCCCAATCACGTGATCATCTCCTAACTTCACTGCCCATTTTCAAGCATTCAGAGAAGTTGAAAAAACTGAACAGTGAATACCTGTGCACCCATCATCCAGGGACCACCACTGGCATCTGCTGCATGCCTTTACCACATCCACCTCCCACCCACCCCTCCATCCAGGAGCCATGGTTTGTAACATGCTCTTTAACCATCCAGAGAGCGTTCTCTCGAGGGTCCCCAGCAGTCCCGCAGCAGTTTTGGAAATGCTATTCTGAAGAGTAACACGGTCATCGCCTAACCCTGTCGCCATCCTGGAAGCTCGTTCATGCATCTGAGCCGACCTGCCGCGTCCTCCTGATCCCTAAGTAGTCCCCAACACAAATGGAGACTGAACAAACCAGGTACGATCTCCATTACTTACAGTGCTGAGCCCAAAGATTTCAGCATGACACAGAAGTCCATTCCCGGCCTGGCCGTAAGCCACCCCTTTGGCCCCATGGTAACTCCAGCAGCTAGTTCTTACTGAGGGCTGACTATATACTAGGCCCTGTCATAGGAATTTCACTTGCTTATTTCTTTTTCCCTCAAAACAACCCCCCAAGGAAGTCCTTGTCACTGCTCAGTTGACAGGTAAGCGAATGGTAGGAGAGTTTTACAGCTGGACACTGCCTGCAGCTGCCGGCACCCAGCTCCTGCCGGTGTCTTCCACACCTTCCACGATGCCATGCTGTTCAACCTGCGGTTCTGGCTGCTTCAGTGAATTTCCTGTATTTCCTTTCTCCCAATATTACATTCCTTAGACATAACTCAAATGTCACCTCCTCAATGCCAACCACTAAAATATTTTAATAAGTGAGAATTAAATAATCAATGCTTGCAAGGTCAAACACATTTTTTGTTTGGAGATATTAAGTCTACTTTTATAAGCATGTCTTTACACAGCCAAGATGAAAATATTTCTAATATCCAGTTATTAGAAAGGAATGACAGTCCAGCCAGTGTGGCTCAGTGGTTGAGCATCAACCCTTGCACCAAGAGGTCACCGGTTCGATTCCTGCTCAGGGCACATGCCAGGTTGTGGGCCCAATCTCCAGTGGGGGGCATGCAGGAGGCGGCTAATCGATGTTCTCTCTCATCAGTGTTTCTCTCTCTCTCTCCCTCTCACTTCCTCTCTAAAATCAATTAAAAAAAACATAAATAAATAAAAATAAATTAGAAGGAATAATAAAACAAAAAGCCAGCACATTCTAAACAATCCACAAGGGAGCACTTCCAACACTGTCAAGCTGGGTACTTAGGGATTCCACAGTTTCTGTGGCAGGCATCACCTTTCTGGTACCCTTGGGTTCTTCAGCTTCTGGACACAATCATCAACAGCAGGATCTTCTATTACAATGACTGTTTCGACACAAACACTTTACTTTCTTCCTTACACTTTTTATTGCTGGGGACAATTATATCAGGGAGCTAATTTTATTTTTATTTTTTATTTTTTTTAATCCTCATCCGAGGACATTTTTCCATTTTTTGTACAGACAGTGTGGGAGGGAGCAGACAGTGTGGGAGGGAGAGAGAGGAAGAGAGAGAGAGGGAAACATCGACGTGAAAGGGACACATCGAGTGGCTGCCACTCGCACGACCAACCAGGGCCGGGGACAAACTGCAACCGAGGTACGTGCCCTTAGCGGGAACCGAACCCGGGTCTCTCCGGACCGCAGGCGGACGCTCTAACTGCTGAGCCAAACCGGCCAGGGCCAGGGAGCTAATTTTAAATCATGCTTAAATCTCTTAGAATGTTTGATAGAAGATTACTTTCTAAGTAACAGATCATAAAATCATAGAGCCTTAAATTCTGAAAGGATTTTACGGTTGTACCGTCTGTGATGGGCAGTAAACTGGCTCTGGGGCGGGTGCACAAACCCTGATTTCTAGTGTCTGCCATTTCCACGGTGTAAATCATCCTACTACGGCCAATCTCAAGTAACCAATAATTACACAACTTGTTCACAAAATTCCTAAATACGTAACACTACTGCTATACTCCAAACCTGTTACTGAATGGATGGGGGTTCCTAAGGATAAGGGTGAGAATAACAAAAGGAGTTGTTCAAGGTCACAGGGAAAAAAACGTCAGTGCCTGGGCTAGAAGCCAGGTTAATGAACTCTTGGTCTAGCCCAGTTATTTTCAACTCATTAGAATCATCTGGGAACGTTAGAAAGCTACTTTTCCCAGTCTTATTCCAGAGCAATAAAAACAAAAACCAAACAAACAAAAAATTCTGGAGATTCCCCCTCTTCCACAAAGAAAAAAACAAAAACAAAAATAAACCTTCCCAGGTGCTTCTAATACAACCAAGTCTAAGAACCCCTCTAATCCCTTCCCCCCATTTCACAGTGCCCAGTAGGGGATCCCCATTCTTTTATATTAATTTGGGGAATGAGCAAAATACAGTATATTCATAAATAGCATAAATTATCATACTATTTTGAAATGCTATAAGCTTCCAGTATTCCCTGTATGGCTAGGAATTTCACTTAGTAGATTATTTTCTAAACTTTTGGGCATGCTTTTACAATGATGAGCCTGATTTGTAATTAGTGCATCGACTTTATGTAAATTGTGCTTCTGTGCTGCTTAATGAGCTGGCAATGATTAGTTCTCTTACCAGATTAAAAATGATTTTTCTTCTAATGGTTTCTTTATCAAACCCTTTCTTATATGTAGAAAAGAGATAACTTTAGGCAGACTAATTAATTATCACATGTTCCTCATCAAGTTTACTAAATAATCCCACATCCAGTTTAGTTCTCCTCCTCCTATTTTCCCTCCCCTTCAAATACTTATTGTCTACCAAGGATAGGATACCAAGTCCTACCCAAGACCCTCCTGTCTCAGAGATAAACAGCTAATAAATTCTTCTAACTTATTCAGTAGCTAAAATTTTACTTAGGTCTGCATCTTTACATTATGGTTCAAATAGTAGCTATATTTACAAGTAGTGAATACTATTTTAACTTTGCTATCTTGTGGACAGGTACAGAGTCTTCTGGCTAAATGAGTTGCATATTATAACTGTATAATCTCATGTGTTTTATTTCTTTATATTTACTATTATTTTTTAAAAATATGTTTTTACTGATTTTTTTAGAGAGGGTGGAAGGGAGAGAGATGGAAACATCCATGTGAGAAACATTGTCTGGCTGCCTCCTGCGTGTTCCCGGCTGGGGACCTCTCAGTCCATGGGACCATGCTCAATCCACCGAGCCACACAGCCCAGGCTCATGTGTTTTAAAAGAAGCCTCTAGTCCTATTTTCTTTTTTAAATGAAATCACAGGCTTACAGTAGCCCTCCCTATTCCCTTTCTCTAAGTTCCTTAAACTTATTTTAGCTCTGGAACCCACCATTTATTTCTTCTACCCTGACCTTCATCCTTTCTTCTTTCTTCACATTGAGCTGTTCGGCCAGAGCGGTAACAATGTTTTCAAAGTTATGATGTGTGAGTTATGTGAGCATAGTCTTCTTCAAAAGAATTATGCAAAGACAATATTTAGTGGGACAGTGGGGTTTTGTTTTTGTTTTTTTGTCTTTCTGGCTAAATTTTTTTTCCTAGAAAGTAGGAAAAAATCTTTCAACACAGTTGTCTTCAGGTCACGTGGCTCTGGATATTCCTCGATGGCAGAGCCACATCTGCCACATGGCTGTTAAGAAGGCTCTGCCTCCTGAAAACTATGTGGTCACCAGTCCTGTGTGCACTGATTACAAATGGGACTATCAGGGCAGACACAGTCCAGCTGCGGATGTAGTTAGACTTCTCAGTAGACAGACAGAGGGACAGATAGCTATAGATACAAATGTCACTTTGTTGTTATTGACCCACTCAAAGTAAACTGCCTATATAACAACAATTTGTCCCAATACTTTGGGATGCATCTCCTTAGGACATTTTCCAACATAATCACAATATTGTTATAATTCTTAATAAAATAAACCATGATGCCCTATTATCATGTCATATGCAGTCCGCAGTGACATTCCCAGTTCCCCAAGGATGTCTCATAGTCACACACAGACCAGGACCCTTCCACGGCCCCCACTGCACACGGTCTTTTGTTCCATTGCATCACGATCACCCTCTCAGACACACTTTCCCCAAGTTTTCCATTTCCATATATATCTTATCCCATTTGCCTCGGAATTACAGTAAGTATTTTTAATCTGTAACTTGAAACTGAGCCTTGTGGGGTAAGGAGAAGAGGACACTGGAGAGATCCCTGGCTCATCCTTCCCATCTTTTTGGTCAGTGGAGGTTATTTGTTCCACCCGCTGGTGGGTCAGGCATATTCTGCTATTGACACACACAATCGGACTCTTGCACATTCATTGTAACTGACTGACTAAAAAAGCCTACTTTCCAGAATGAGATTTTAAAAAAAGAACTTTTCATTTCTTCCTACTCCTGAAAATGTACACATTCCCAGTATGTAAAAATGTACATGTTGGGAATATAAAATACTTTTGGTGGGGAGAATATGAAAGACATTAACGTTCCAACTTAAAGAATTTAATTTTATAATTCTCAATGTTAACATAGCCCCTATAATCAAAATGCAGTATAATGTGCTACAGGTACATGGCAAAGAAAAACTCCGATGGGACAGCGATGCTGTTAGGGAATGAGGCAAAAAAAAGTAAAAAAAAAAAAAATGAGGACTAAAGATTCTCAAATGTGCACACCTGAAAGGTGGGCCGTTGCATTCACGTACCAGTGCTCCAGTCGCACAGGAGACGACTGACCCCAGGCCCGCGGCACGGCTCTCACGCACCCTGGGGAATGTGGGCACAGGGCACGGACTGCCCAGCGATCGTCAAATTTAAAGCGTTATTATCACTGTTGTTATTTTTAGCTACCATGAATACCCTGCAGGCAGGAAGCCCTTAATCAGAGATGACTCACTGCCAAGACTTACCTGGTGCAAGGAGAACCCCGGCACAGCAAGTATTGATTGTTAAGTGCTGCTTTCACACAGAATCTCAGCAGAAGGTCAGTTCGATGGTGCTTTTCAGCCCCCGTTCAGCATGGACTCATGTGACTGCCCTGGCCAGTCAGATGTACATGCCAGCGCGGTGTGTCCTGCTCTCCGTCTGGCAGTCACTCCTCCCCAGTGTCCAGTATCTTAGCATGAAACCACGCAGGACTCAGTGACCTTATTACCAATCAAATGCGCAATTAACTGGGTCAAAAATATATGGCCCATTATATGCAAAAGTAATGACACAGGCAGGTCTGAGAGAGCGAGTCAAGGAAACCACGGGAACACGGGCTCCTCGGTGGAGGAGGTCCATGCTCCTGAGATATTACCGAACAAAAGGTTTGCACTCTCAGTCCCGGAAGAAACCCTCGAAGGATTTCTGGAACTAGATTAAACAGAGACAGTAGGGAAGGTTCAGCTGATAAAAGGAATACAGTTGCTGTGTGCTCCGTGGTATCGGAGGGCACAGGGAAAAACATTCCGCTCAAACAAGAGTGTGGTCATTTCAGGCTTCATTAGAAACACAGGGAGGTGAAATCAATGTAAGCCAGACAGGTAAGTTTCAAAAGCAGTAAGAAGAAATTTTAATTTCAAGTTTCTAAGGAGAGACTATAAGGAATGCAAAGTTTAAAACATATTAGCAAAAATAGAGCATGGTTTGGCTCTCTCTCTCTCCCTCTAGCAAAACAGCTAAACTTGAGAGTTCCCTGAAGACCTTCCGTGGCGAACGTTACCAGGCACATACGTATACGCCAGAGAGGAAAACGTTCAGGGGAAATAATAAACAAAAAACAGGGGTGAACGCACCAACAGACTAATGCTGGCATGAATGATTCCAGTTTATTTTTCTTCTTTATGTTTTTAAGTAGTCTTTGAAAATTTAAAATTGTGAACGTACAATTTTTATAATTAGAAAGACAAACAGCTTTTGCAATAAAGAGTGTTCAATTAGTCATATAATACCACTGTGTGAACATGGAAGTCTCATCAAATCCAAACATTTCCCAATTATCTTCCACAAAACAATCTAACAACTTGCTCTTAAAAGAATGGCACCTCCTAATAATACCCATTTTTGCCTTTCTTCTCCAACTGTGGTTCTTGAAATCGGTAGCAAGAAAATCACCTGGAAACTGGTGAGAAATCGCACTGGAGAAAAAAAGATTTTTAATTTCTTGCTTCTCCTAAAAATGTAATGCTCTAAAAGTGAGGAGTGTGTGTGTGTGTGTGTGTGTGCGCGCGCGCGCGTGTGTAAAAGATGAAGAAAATATGCAGAAATTAACTTCCTAACTTGAGCAATTTCAATTTTATACTTCTTAGTGTCACACTAGTTAGAAATGCAGAATCGGTAGCCCGACCCAGACCCGCTGGAATGAAGGACCTGGGAAGCACACTGGCAAATTACTAACTTAGGGATTTATGCTATGCCCTACTGAAAAGAAATGTTTCTGTCTGTAGAGATCCCAGGAAAATGTTGACAGCGATGTTACAGATATAAATGAAGAGATCTAGAAAAAATTATTTAATATATATTTTTAATCCTCACTCAAGGACATTTTTGCATTTATCTTCAGACAGAGTGGGAGGAAGAGAAGAATAAAGAGAGAGAGAAACATCGACTGGTTGCTACCCACATGAGCCCAACCGGGGCTGGGGACAAACTGCAACCGAGGTACGTGCCCTTAACGGGAACTGAACCCAGGACTCTCTGGTTCGTGGGCCAACACTCTAACCGCTGAGCCTACCTGGCCAGGGCAAAAATATTTAATCTTTCAAAACTTCTACATGAACTGTTTTCTGTCTATGCCTACTTAAAACAATAATGAAGCAACAAAAACAACTCAGCACTACCACTGCGTCAACAGACGCAGCAGCGGCACTGGCCCAGCCCTGCACGCACGGAGGCAGGAGCTAGTCTTCGTCAGCTGAACTGGTGCCCACACAGACAACACCACCACTGAGGAACGCGGTTCCTTCCTCCCGAATCACAGCTGGGCCTGTGACGCTTTAGCTTCCAGCATGTGGCAGGAGAGGCTGCACCAGCTCTGGGCCACCGCCTTGCGAAGGCCTCAGTCTCTGCCGCTCCCCTCAGAAGCCCTGACTGTGTCCGACTGTTCTGCTGGAGAGGACGCAGGGGGCCAGGCGGAGAGATCAGCTGGAGAGGGAGAGGCCCTCAAACATGGGGACAAGAGGAGCCCACCAGCCCTAGCATCACAGCTGAGCCCACCTGCCAGCCAAACGTGGCCGCAGAGCGCACACGGAGAGGAGGAGGAACAGCCACTGGGCCACAGCCCGCACTACTGTTTTAAGCCGCTGAGTTGTGGTTTGTGACACAGCAATGGCAGTGCTTTAGATGCCTGTCTCCTAATCTCACAACAATCCTAGAAACTAGGTACTACCAATATCCTCTTTCTCCAACGTTTTCCCTACTTGAATTAGCATGGTCAGTAAGAGCAGACTCAGAGCCTCCGCGTTCCAGAGCAATTCTGCACGTTACCCCACACCCAGCAGCGCGGTGTCTGACCTGAGGACAGCACCTCCCATTACCAGCTCTGTGTCTGCTTCTCTGCACAGTAAAGCGCACTGGGCGTCTCAGATGACTCCAGCTCGGATTCCCTGGCTGCCTACAGGAGCGATGCTACGTCTGCTGCTCATACAGCATGGTGTTCACCTCGTCACCTCTCATGCACGGGACACCCATCCTCAGCTGAGAGAAGGTAAGAAGGCAAAAGCACCCGGAGAACATCCCATTCCAACTACCCAGGCATCGAAATCACAGGAACAATGCCAAGGCTGGAAGGGAAGTTTCAATTAAAACCTCCTGCACATGCCGCCCTCCTAGAGTATCTTTAAACAACTGAGCCTGTCATAGAGTTCCCGAGTCCTTCAATTGAAAAAGAAATGGCAGATGTAAATTTACCATCTCCTTTCTCATCTGCTAACTTGTGTTTAGGACAGTCTTCCAAGGGGAAACATACATGCTTAGTCAGCTCTGAGACCCACACAACAAAGCAGCCTAGAAAGTAAAGAGGCTTCATAAAATAATTTAGATTGTTATGTGGGAAATCAAATCTAACCCAGTCTAGGTCATTCACACTGAAGGTCATTTATCCGAATGCTTGCAGCTCAGCCTGCCCTTGGTCTTGGTGGCCAGTGCTATTCAAAGGGTGGCTGCTGGGTGTTTTATGTTTTACATTTTCCTCTCTCTATATAAGCTAACCTGGCCTGCTTGATAAAAATCACCAAGCACTCTTTGTATTCTGGAACGAAAACGTTCTCTACGTCCTTTCTCCAGTCAGTGCATATGAAGAACCCACCTGTTTGAAAGAACCACCACAGTGGCTTTAAGGAATTGCTGTTCCCACTGGGGAACACCCCACTGAACAGCAGACCACACGCCAGGCACGGCCCCTGGATGAGGCAGCTCCAGCCACAGGACAAGCCCGGGGCTGGAGCCGCACACAGACGGGCAGACCCAGCTCACAGGCCACGCTTCCTCTCTCTACCATTGTTCCATCTTCAAAGTGAGCCTGAAATGCCCATCAACGAAGAACATACACGTGTCTTTGCTCTTACTATGGAGGCTTTTGTTTGTTGACTTGCTCAAGGGTCCAGTTTAAATCTGAGTGACTTATTTATTTGTGTTATACTGGAAGAGACACTTATCAGGGAAGAACAAAAATACTGGAAGTATTTGATGGTGAAGGAGAGAAAGGATGACAAAGCTCTCAGCAGCAAGACTGGATTGGTCATGCACAAACAACTGCAGGGACTTCAGACACACGTAGGAAGCTGGTGCTGGGAAGGCCGGCCAGGCTGGTAGGTCCCACTCCTGGTCTCTCTCCTCCTCTATTCCAGGCTACCACCCCAAGTCATCTCTGAGTCCAAGACTGCTGCTGGGGCTCTGCCATTTTGAAGGCATTCCGAGCAGTAGAAAAGACCAGGAAAAAGGGAAGGGACCACCTTCCCAGCTGTTTCAGCTTCTGGGAAAAGGCCGTCGCACAAGTCTCTCACCAGACAGTCACTTACATCTACTGGCCAGAAAGCTGCCACACAACTGCACCTGGCTGCAGGGGCTGGAAAACAACACAGAACTCACGTTCTGTGGAGATTGTGCCACCAAGGAAGAAATGAAGAGTTGATACTAGATATCCCATAGTCTCTGCCTTATACCTACTGATGTGGGTAAGTCCTCTCTGATTAAAGTCGCCTAATTCCCAGTGGTAGGAGCATGGCTAAAACCAGTGACGGGGTAAATACCATGCAAACGTTGTGATTTGGTGCACACGACCATCACATAAGTGTAACAGCGGAAGTGGTAACATGATGAGGAAACAGAGACCAGCGGCAGTATCTGGCCCTCCCCGAACATCAGGTCCCCTTCAAGCGCTGCGACGCCTCCTTTAACCATCCTCCCGTCAGCTTGGCAAGGGTCTTATTAACTCCGTTTGACAGAGAAGCCACTGACTTCAGAGATGGGAAGTGACTTTTCTAAGCTTCTACTTCACTAGGAAGAGACAGGCCCGCAACGCCACCTGTCTGTCCTGTATAAACCATCACCCTGGTCTCCAATACTCTCATTTCACACTTGGGAAAACCGAGGTTTCAACAATTGGAATACTTTAATTTACTATCATTTCAAACCGATGGTAGGGTTTTATTTGTAAAATCATCCCCTTGGCTCTTAAGAAGCCCAGAGGTTAGAAAACCTGGCTTCTCATCCTGGCTCTGCAGGTTAATAGGGATTCTGATTTGATCACAAAAAACGTACATGTCCCCTGAGACAGAAAAGAAGTAAAATCCCCCAAACATACCACCAATCTGAGAAAATACAACCAACGTGAGCATTTTGGTGAGCATTCATTCACTGGGGTTTTCCTCATCCAGATTCACAGATGGGGAAGGGTGTGGGGGGGAAGGGAAGTGACTCCCGCAAGGTTTCTGACCGGGGCCAGGCCTGGCTCCCTGGGCCCACGTCCCAGGGCGCTGCTTCCCCGCACAGACACCGTCTCCCTGTCCACATGCATGCATGGCTGCAAATCCCACCACAGTGGTTGCCCTTCCTTTTCATGGGCTTTGAAGAAAACACCTTGACCATTAACAGCTACGCACGCTGTATATATGAGTTTCACACCCCAAATATGACTCAGAGATTTGAACAAACAATGCATTACAGCCAACTCATTTCTCATTTTCTATTGTTGCCAACAACAAAATCTGCTTGAAAGCTTAAGTGTGGATTGTATATTTCAGTGATGGGTATTCTGGCAAGTAGAAACGTCAAGTGTAATTAGGTTTTTGTGTAACTTTACTAACAGAAGAGCATGAATGAGAAGCTCTGAGACAGCAGGGGTGTGGCATTCATTTCCCTACTATTCAATCCCATTGTGTGCACCAGGAAGACAGAGAAGTCAGCAACAGGGCCTGCCCACCAGTAGGTTTCTCAGTCCAGGTACTACTATCCCTTCAGGCGGGACAGTCCTGGCCATGGGGCCTGTCTTGGTACTGTGTGGTGCTGAGCAACATCCCTGATCTCTGCCCACCACAGGCCAGCAGCACATCGACCCAAACGGACAACGAGGATGTATTAAGTTGTGGCAAAATGCCCCCTGGGGGCAACAGGCTCTCTGGTTGAGAACACTGATGTGCAGATCCCCTCCAGGTCACACACCCTGGGAAGACTCCCAGGATGCAGGATAACCCAGGCAGGACAGGTGGGAGATGGGAGAGCATTCTGGGACAAGGGACAAGGAAATCTACCCTGGCGGTGGAAGGTGAGGTCGTCTGGGGCCAGAGGCTAGGAATTCAGTCTTTGACTCAGGAGCTTAGAATTTAGTGTGCAGAAAATGGGGATCAACTCACGTTTGTGAAGCAAGACTAAAGCAAAAGGCACAAAAAGCAAGTCCTGGGAGGAGAGCGAGAGGCATGCTGCTGCGGCTGCTGTCCTGGCTACGCCCAGAATAGCCCAGTGGAGGGCAGTTACTCCCGGCCTCTCTGAGACTGTCCACTTAGCAAAGGACTTTTTCCGATGATTGAAACAAATACTTGACCACACACAAAATACGTCGCACACTGCCCCACACAGCAGTCGTCAACGCCGCCGCCTCACTGTCCCGGGGTCGCTGTGCACACGGAAGGCAGATCAGGCAATGCGGCCAGCCAGCAGTTCTCATGTCTGTCTCAAGAAGCTCTGGTGTCTGGGAAGTGTGAAAAATGTCTACACACACACAGATGTCCACAGAGAATTATTTTCCCCCTAAAATTTACTATTTACAAAGGCAACCATTTATTACAAAGGACGTAAGATAGGAGAAAGTCTTCCTTATCTATATGTATTTTGTTATAAATGATTTAATTCCTTGATGTGTATTTTCCTATAAAATAAGAAGAGCCCATAAATGATTTTTGACATTTTTCTTGGCGTGACTAATCAGCCTCTGAGGCCAGCCTGCTCCTTCTCCGCCGCGAGCTCATGCTGCTGTCCCATGACGGCTGAGATGCTGGAGTCTAACTCTGTCCTGATCAAGGTGGCTGGGCCACAGGGCGGCGAGCCCAGCTTTGGGTCCCCGAGATTATGCAGAGGCCAAAGGCTATCTTGAAAGGAGGGGAAAGGAAGTGTCATCACTGTGGAAAGGTCAAGGAGAAAACTGCCTCAGCAGCTGTCTGCACACACACTCCACAGCTAACACCCCCAAGAGGGAAATACCCTCAAGCGGGTACTGAGACAGTGTCTGCGTCACAGGTGGCCAGGAACCTCATCTGTCAACGCCCAGAACACTGGGTGCCAGTGTTTAGGAGTCGGAGGGCCATCCCTTCCTATGCATCTGAGGCCATGTGCCCGGTGACACACTGTTTTGTGTTCCTGCACATTTGACCTCCAGGCTTGAACAGCAGAGACCTGGCCCCGGCCCAGTCCTTCTGCAAGTGCTTGGACGGATACCGAAAGTGATCCTTTCCTAATTACTCTGCTGAGCATCAATCTCAAGGTCCCCAGCTCCCCAGCACCCGGACTGACAGGGCAATCAGAATTTACTGGGTGCGAAGCACCAGCTCCTCCTGCCTGCTGGAGTTCCCCACGTGCCAGGAGCCGAAAAGCTCTCGGCTGGAAGAGAGGGTGAGAAGTCCCACAGGGTGGGATTTTACGTGTGCGCTCACACCCTCTGTGGAAACCGCGCTTTTCTAGCCGGCATCCCTTGCAGATGGGGACACCCCAATTTGCAGGGGCTGTTTCCACACCTCCGTCGTCATGGCTAAGGTCTGCTGTGGGCTCACTGGCTGCTGGAAATGAATCAAAAGGCACAGGGCTGGGTCGAGGTCAGAGTGCTCTAACTCCAGGTCAGGGGTACAGGACCCCCACATCCAAACCCAATCTTGTATTCCCACCCTTCGACACACTGGGCTTCCAAGGGGAAGGGGGAGACATGACACAAGACCTGTCATAAAATTTAGCCAAGTTCTACTCATGTGTTTTTCTTGAAAAACTGCCTCCTCGTAGCCCACGTTCTGCCAGTTTTGCCCTTGGGAATGCTTCCGCACATAACTTCTGAGATGATCCACAGAAAGAAAAATGACTTTGGTGGGCAAGTATTTCACCTGCTGTGAATGCATGAGTCTGCAGGGCTGGGGGCTGGGGGCCAGGTGAAGGCATGAAGTACAGACTGGTGGTTACAAAACAGTCCCGGGGATGTCAAGTACAGCACAGGGAATATGGTCGCTAGTACTGTAATCAGTACATATGGTGCTACTTGGGCACTAAAACTATCAGGGGGATCACTTTTAAATATGATTGTCTAACCATTAAGCTACACGCCTGAAACCAATATAAAATTTTAAAAAGTCAAAGGGACACAAATAGGGACGGTCTCCACAGGAGCAAGAGTCACTGGGACAAACCGGAGGAGGGCTTTCCTAAGACGACAGCCTGAACAGCAATCTGGGCGACAGAAAGCAGGGGACCTGTACTTACTCCCTAAATATAAGTAGACCACCCACCCTATTTTCAGGATTCCAAAGGCTTGGAGAAAAAGCAGTAATCAAAAGCAGATAGTTTGGGGTTGCCTAAACTAATATTAACTGGTCCCATCTTTGTCTCACACGTCATCATTCTGGTGTTGAAAGCCTTCCAGAGGATTCCCACTTTACTGAGAATGAAACTCCTCAAACTTCCTAACTTGGCCTCCCAGCCCTGTCCAGAGCTGGCCCCAGCCTAGCTCTCACCTCCTTGTCCTCACTGGCTCCACTTCGGACAGTCTGCGTCGTTTCCTGTCTTCACCTGCTTTGCATCCCTGCTCCTTCCACTTAGCACCAGATCACCATAGGTTTACTCTTGTATTCATTCAGGTCTCAGCTCACATGTCACCTCCTCAGAGAGGCCCTCCCTGGTCACTACATCTAAAGTTACTGCTTCCTCAAGGTGAGGCCCTGAGAACGCACCTCATGCTTGCGGCTACAGGGCACAGCTGGGCTTGCTGGTGCCAAGGCCACACATGCCTGGGCTGCCCCCGTCCACAACAAGGTGTGGAGACAGGGACACCCCCTCCTCCACAGGACACAGGTCTCCTCTAATGGCCCACGGTGACTCGAGGGCTCCGAGACAGGCTTGCCGAACCTCCTCCCTCTGCAAGGCGGCGCAGGACGCTTCCCCACCCACTGCCTCCCCTCTCCCTCACTCAGGGTCACAGCCCAATGGCTGCTACAGCCTCTCCTGCCTCCTTCTCCATTTTCTTTCAAGGACACTTCCCCCAACAAAATGTGTGCACACCCACCCTGCTGTGCTGGTGTCCAGGACCCTGACCGACACTCACCATCACCTCCTCCTACTGCACTGTCTTCTGAGCACTTACACGAAGAAACGATCCGGATAGCACCCAGCAGTCTGCGTCTTACCAAGTCCTCCAGGTGCTTGGGAACAAGCTCCACTTGGAGAAACAATGACTAATACTTTACAGTTAATTAAGAGTCAGAGTAAGAATGAGGACTCAGTCTGACGAATCCCAGCTCATTCCTCAGTTCTAAATAACATACACAATCCTTAGATTACATCTCTGCTTAAGTAATCTGCTTTATCAAATGAATTAAATGCTGGTCAGTTTTTTACATCTATTATTTTAAACACAGACTTTACAAATGAACATTAACGTACAGGTAACCTGAAGAAATCTCTAGAACATAGATGTCATCTTGTCTACCAGCCTCCATGTACCTAACTGGCTCTGTAGCTTCCAGGCCAGGGGTTCTCAACCTTCCTGATGCCCGGACCCTTTGATACAGTTCCTCCCATTGTGTGTGGGCGTGTCTGGGTGTGGGCGGGTCTGCCCACAGGAGAAGATAGAGAAGATAGAGGAGCAGTGTCTTGCTTGGTTCCTAAGACCACAGGAAATACGATTTTCTGATGATCTTAGGTGACCCCTGTGAAAGGATCGTTCGACCCCCAAAGGGGTCGTGACCCACAAGTTGAGAACCGCTGTAATCCAGGCAATACAAATAGCTTCTTGATTTACATGGCTCTCCGGTGAGGGAACCAATGCTGCGCCAGCGGCACCACGGAAAACAGCAGTGTGACCAAGATGGCACCAAGCACGGAATGACCCCGAAGACTCGCTACTGACTTCCACAGGGCAAAACCTGCGTCCTGTCCTCCTTTTCCCCTTTTAGATCAACTGCTATGATCTTCAGGGAGAAACGCTAAGGTTTCGGTGAATGGCGACGGCTCAGCCAAAGTGCAAGCGAGTGGATAAGACAGAGCGGGCTGGTGACAACCCGAGGCCGTGGCAGCGAGGCAGGCCTGCTACCTGCCTCACACCCAGGGTAACGGGCAGGCACTGACTGCGTTCAAAGGGAGGGCAGAGAGTTTCCTTCCCAACACGAAGCCTTGACTACCCTTCCCTGGGGAAAAGTTGTTAAGTCTAGTCCGTTGTAACTTTAGACTCAAGACAGGATTCTGAAAGTAGGAATGCTTAATTTGTTTTTCAGAATTAAGAAAGAAAACTTCACAATAACACAAATTCAGAGATCAGGACTATCCTCACTAATTAGTGTGACCTCTGGCTTGCACAGACATCTGTAAAATTTCAAAGTGTTCTCCACAACTTGGTTTTTCCTTTACCTCTTAAGGTCGATAGTGTAAACATACTTAACCATATAATTACCCTCTGAAATCAAAGTGTTAACATGCTCGGCAGAATCTCTCAAACTCTGTAAATCAAAATTATAACTCCGATGTATTTTTCTAATCTCAAAAGCCGAGGAATATGACGTTTCTCGTTGTACTACCAAGTGCAAAGGGTTTGGTGGAAGGGCTGCACCTGTCAGCCTAGAGAAGGATGGTGAGGGAGTGAGGACCAGCGCCCACTGCCGTCCACAACACAGGAGACAGGATGAAATGAGTATGTCTTTGGAAACCTAAATTGCAATTTCACCTTGAAGAAGTATAGGACATAATGTTCTTGAAACAGAGTATTCAAAACTTATATAAAATATTTATTCACTCCACAATATCTATGAGTGACGACTATATCAGCATAACATGATAACCGGAGTTTTGGGGAATGAACAGTAACTAAGAGTATGTGCTAAGAGCTTTACATGTCTTATTATGGCATTTAATACTCATAACAATAATGGGGGATTGTTTTTATAAATATTCCCATTTTACTGGCAGGAAAAATGAGGAGCTAGGTAACTTGCTAAAGGCATATGGCTAAGAGGGACAGAGCGGGAATTCCAACCAGGTGACTGTAAGTGGCCCAGGCTGTTAACCACCACACTGTGCTGTGCAGCGCTGTGTAAGTACACGTGGAGTACACCGCATTCCCTCACGATGCTCTAGGGGGGGAACAGAAGGGAGGGGAAAAGACTACAACACAGGCCCTGACCAGAGAGCTACACGAGGGGCAGACGTGTGAGATGAAAGCATGCTGGGTGGTGACAAATTCTAGGCGATATGGGGGTGGGGCAGGGAGAGAACGAAATTAACCTGGGAGGAGGCAGCAGACGCATCTCATGTACACTTGTTTCCCAGCCTGATCTTACACAGGGGTTGGCAAAAGTAGGTCTAAAGTTGTTCCTAGGGAAAATAACTGCTTACTCACAACTGCAAACCTATCTTTGCCCCCCTCTATTTGCTGGAGACTTTCCCCTGGAGTTACTCATTTATTTGCTCAGAAAGATATTTTCAGCACCTACGATGTGCAGATAGTGTAAGGCGTAGCCCCCAACTTCAGGAGGTCACAGTGCATCTGGGGAGTTCAGGCACCTATCAAGATGGTCCCACAATATCTCCCAGCACACATGCTCTCCTGCAATGTGATTCTGCCCCTCTCACTCATATGAAAAGCTGGAATCTGTTTCTCCCCTTCCCCCTCCTAATCTGGGCAGGACCATACCGCTCTAATGGAGTATGCGTAAGTGAGAAGCTGACTCTTGGAAGCCAGTCACTCTACATGACCATCCTGAGACCACCAAACTGTGAAAAAGCACATGGAGAGATGAGACGGGATATGGAGAGAGACTGCTGGTATGTGAGGAAGCCATGCTGACGTCCAGCACCTGTGGCCGCAGGAGGGCCGAATTCAAGCAGGGGTCGCCCCACTGCCCAGCGACCCCAGACCCCGAGAGGAAGAATCGACTGCTATTCTAAGCCGGTTCAGGCTTGGGGGTGGTTTGTTAGGGAGCAATGGATAGCAGGAACAGAAGTAAACACAAAGTTCGCCGTATGACCACATAGCTACACTAGCAGTAGGGTATAACTTGAGAAGTCACAATGGCATGTGCCCGAGCCTTCAGAAGGCAGGTGTGAGGAGGCGTGGAAAGCTCTCTGCATAATCACATTCAGGCTGTGAGACCTGAAGAGTGAGTAGAAGAAAGAAAAACATGAATGAAAGAGTCTGGCACAGAAAGAACAGCCCAGGCAAAGTTCTGAGGATGAGGATGTGATCATGCATTCCAAACTGAACCAAATGGCTAAGCATGGGCACAAGGCGGGCTGGGGAGTGGGCAGGGAGCCTGGTACGCCATGGGGGCACTGGGAACTGGATCTCGAATGCAGTGGGGACAGGTAAGAGGACCGTCAGTGTCAAGTCCATAAATAATTTAATCTGACCAAAACCAGAGAGCAGAATGTGGCTAAATTTAATATACTCAGAAAATAAAACAACCAACCACAAACACGGCACGGCTGGAATAAGAAATGTAAGTGCATTTCCCCACTTCCTGTGGTTTTCTCAGCCACGTGGGCCAGGACGTGCTCACACTGAGCTTCTTACAGCTCAGCCTCTGCTTCAAATTCCTGTCTCTGTCGAATCTGTTGCTGAACTTTCTTATTTCATTTACGTGTTTTTCTCTAAAACAGCCAAGTGTCTTCAGTGACCACCGTTCAGATGGACAGATGCCCACCGCCCTCCTCACTCTACGTGCCAAGCACCTAAGAAAGGGAGCCGCTTTCTGAGCACAGCTGCTGCAGACCCGAAACATGCCAGGCCTCCGTGGAGAGGGCAGGACACCCCAGGGATTGCAGAGACAGGGGAAACGTGGAGAACCTACGACATGTTGCCAACAGTGATAGGATCTGAGCAGCCTTCGTCTGTTTTGTTTGCTTTTCTAAGAGAAAAAGACTTGCTCGAGCAGTGACTGTTCAAAATCACATCACCAGTGTATATTAGGCTGGTATTCAAACGACACCGGTCAGAGCACCTATGGAAGTCTGCCGTTTCTCATGATGAGGGAACGAATGTGGCAGAAGGTAAGCAAGGCATGTGTCACTGTCAGCTGAGTGAGAGCCCGGAAGTCTTATGAACACAAGGACTGTGGTGGGGCTTCCCTGCCCAAGTTAGGTAAAACATCACAACTGCTCTCTCTACTCCCATGCTCCAACTCCAGGCTCCTAAATCCAATTTTCTTAATTTACCACTCCATTAAAACCAGAACACCTTACTTTTTCTATAGTTACATAAAAAGTAGCAGCGGGAGAGACAGAGAATAATGGTTTTTACTCCATCAACAGCAACAACTGTCTGGTCCACATTAGCCCTGTTTTCTCTGGAGCTGAATACAAAAGAAGGAGTTTGGGGAGAAATAATGAAGAAGCGAAGAGAGAAAACTGAGCCGGCCAGCCTCAGGGGAGAAACCTGGCCTTGGCTGAAGCACGCCCAAGCCATGGCTTCCCTCCTCCTCAGGGCAGGTGAGAAAAAAGGGACCTGTTTCTTTGTCTCCTCATTTGAGCTGTCTCTGTGTTTGTTTCTTTGTATCAGGGAGTGTTGCTACGTCTCCTGGGCTTCCTAGGGTGGCCTGTTGTAGTAAGTGTCTTTGTTCCCTGTGACTGCCCTCATGTCCTTATTTCTCATCGTGCTGTTCTGCTTCCTCAAGGCATCACACTCAGCGAACTGTTGTAATTTACTTCTCAGAAGTGGTGGAAAGAAAATATATTTCCCTAAAGTGTAGACATTCTCCTTTATTTCTCCTCACCTGTGGCACCAAGAGCATAGAATTCGGAGGCAGATTCTGATCAGGCCCTTTTGCTTCGGGGCTTCATGAATAATATCATCAAAAAAAACAAGTGTAGTTTCATCTCAATTACCCACGTTGTCTATCCATGAAAATCCATAAAATGAATCCAACAAGAATATAACAAACAAGCTCCTTTGCCTCTAACGAGGCCATTTGGATACAGTAAGATTCATCTCTTTAATATATGGGAAAAGTAGAGTCTGGGAAATATTTTACTATTGACTTACACATTAAAAAAAATTGATTTAAAAACTCACATTCCCTCTCTGGCTAAATGCAAAGTTTGTCATATATTTAGTCGCAGATCCAAAATCCAATAATGTGTTTATCATGAGACAATAGACCTTTATGTTTTATCACAGATTCCGTTTACTGGGTTGTCTTATAAGGAAGTATCTTTGATAATAATAATTTGTTTTTACCCAACTTTCACTATACGGTAAGATGTATTTAGTTTAATTATATACACACACTCTGAGGACATTTGTTAACGTCTAAGCATCTATTTTTTAATTGGTTTTTATTTAACATTTGAGATCATTTAGCAAAATGCTTTGTTCAGAGAATGATGAAGACAATCAAGTACCATTTTAAGGAGAAACATCAAATAAATAAAATTCCTCCATGTTTAGATGTAGGGTTAAAAAAATATATTTACTAGAGTCCCATATCTCCAAGCGGGAAAAAAGATACCATACTTCCAATTCCATTCGTAAGCTTATACCACAAAAAGTATCCAAGACGATAACATTATAGTGGTAGCAAAAACCAGGAAGCCAGCTAAGTGTCTTAATAGGAAAACGCAAAAATATAAGGAGGCAGTCACATGATAAAACACGATGTAGCTGCTAAAATCTTATTGCAGAAAAATATTTCATGATGTGACAAAATGATTTCAGTGTATTAAGTGGAAAAAAACTATGATCCCAATTTTAATTTAAAATATATTATGTATTTATAGAGAAAGAAAAAGAAGACATTGGAAGCAGACAGGTCAAATTTTAATAATAATCTGTGAGGTAAAGTATTTTGGGTGATTTTATTTTATTCTGTGTGCTATTTTGTATTCCAAATCCACCATAATGACCATGTATTGAATTATGAAACCCAATCATTTAGGAAATGAAATAAATCCCCCAGATACTTGATTCTGAAATTAAAAATAAAGGACTGGTTATGTAGACATTAATTTCTAATTCTCAAAAGAATGAGTGTTAAAGGATGTGTTTTCAATATTGTCAAATTGCCATCTGCACCAAGCTCCCAGGTAAGACTGGACTACAAAGTGCAAAGTGTATAAGAGTAAATGCTGTGCACTACATTTGGGGGTGAGTTTTGAGTTCTGACCCACCTTTCTTTTGAAAAGGGGTCTTGTTTGGGCAAGACCTCCGGCCCTGTTCCCCGGTATCTGGGTGTGAGCACTGGCGGCCATGGGCTCCTCAAGGCTTGCCGAGCACAGCAATCTAGTCGTGATGTTTAATTAAAACCATTTGCTTTAAGTAAATGAAACAAGAGTTTATACTGACAATTACTTCTTGACTTATTAAATCTGCCCAGCTGGTGTCCTTAGTGATGGAAAATGACGGAAAGTCAGCGTCATCTTATAGTCATTAGGAACGTATATGCGTATATGCATGATCGGTGGACATGGACATTAGGCTGGGGAAAGCAGGAGGGGGTGGGAGCAGAGGGGAGGAAAGGAGGTCAATGGGGGAAAAAGGGGGACATCTGTAATTCTTTCAACAATAAAATATAATAAAAAAGAAAACGAAATAAAAGAAAGCACTACTGATTTTTAGGAAAAAAAATATACTACCCACAGGAAGTGTGGCAGACTCAGGGGAAGACTGCTCACAAACCTCTAGGATTTCTTTATTCTGTGCATTGAAGAGAAGAAGACTGTTGGGTGAAATACCTCAAATAACACCCCAAGGGGAAGCTTACTTGCTGTGTTCTTGCTGGTCTCATCCTATGGATTTCCCTGGATATACCAAGTAGCTAACAGAGGAGGCCAGACTTAACTCGCTTGGTGACTGGGTTTGGCCCTCCTTCAGAAGAATGTACCAGATCTTCCTATTTTTGCTCAAATTTATCTTCCCTTATATCACTTTCTTTTCTATTTGGAAGGTTTTCTTTTTTTTTTTTTTTTTTTTAAAGAAGCATCACTTAAAATCAAATCTAAACACATACTCGACTGGCTTAATGTAGCCTTGCTTTAATTTATTTTTACCATTGTTTTTAATTCCCCATACAATGGTCCAGGTCATTCAGTTCTCACAGGCTTATCTTGGGTCTTTCTCCACTCCAGAATTTCTCCTACAGGAAAGCCCCATCGTGCTTAGGAAGAAGGGACAGAGGGGTGTGGGTTGGGACCTCAGCTCTTCTGAGCTATTGACACACTGGTTCCCACAGCCAGGCATAACCAGATTCGGACTTGCTCCCTCATGATAACAACAAGGTATGAGTATTTAGCTCCAAATGCCATCTCCTTTCCTGGTCTGAAAAGATGAGAGGAGGAAAGGAGAAAATATGCTACTGACCAATGAAGAACAACACAGGGATGGAATCATGCCTCTTGCATTAGCACTACATAAAACAATGGCACATGTAAGTGACATGCCACAAGCATGTGACTGAGCTCCTAAGTCATGGGCTGGCAACCCCTGAAGCAGTCTGTGCACGCAGTTGCAATGAAAGCGAGACAATCCGTAGCTAACTTAAGACACTGAGAGCTCACCAATGAAAACATTGTTTCAGTTGTAAGAAAACAAAATTGTTTCTCCTTATGGCAACAATGGCAAGAGAAACTGTCTTCCAGGTTTTCCCTCCATATAACAAGAGCTGTTCAACTTCTAAGTGCTGATTAAAAGTGAATTGCCACTCTGGCTGGGTGGCTCAGTTGGTTGGTACGGTGTCCCCTACACCAAAAGGCTTTGGGTTCGATTCCCAGAGCACATGTAACTGACATGCCACAAGCATATGGGAGGCAACCAATCGATATTCCAATCTACCCCTTCCTCTCTCTAAAAATCAATAAACTCATACTCTTGGGTGGCCGTTTAAAAAAAGTGAATCTGCCACAATTAAGAAAATGCACCCCTGGGGGCAGAAGGAAGTGAACCATGTGGAGAAGTTCCCGGACCTTGCCAGCTCACTGTAGTTTTTCCTGTAATATGACTTCAATGAAGGGCAGGCCGTGCTGTCAACCCTGAATATGAAATGACTTGCTGAGAACAAGCATTCACGTGCCATCACCCATGCATGGCATACGTCACACGTGCATTTCTTCTATCTACTCCCCATAACTGATTTTTTCTTTTCAAACGCCACGGAGTTATGAACCTGAAAGAATGTCTAGAAGGATAGCTTCTCTGGGGTATGACCCAGAAAAGCTCTCTTAGAACCTCTTAGAACCACAGAATCCTAAGTCAGGTCCACAGTCACATGAGAGAAAGACCGGTTTGTCTCATAACACGCCCCTGGCAATGTGGCCATCAAGCCAGACTGTGCACCGAGTCTCGTAACTTCTGATGGCATGAGTTAGAATTTCCTGAATCTGTACCAATGAAAGCTACGAGAGAAAACTGAAAGTCATGGTATTTTTACCAGAGAGAACTCAATGATTCCATACTCAGCAGAGCTAGGGATGGTTTCAACTCTGGATTCTGGTCTTATAAAGTCAACAAAGACCTACTTATAATGTTTCCTGAACAACTGTCATGATTTCTGAACCTCCGAATGCAAACCCTCCTGGCATCTACGTGAACTTGGCCACGTTCCCAGTGCTTTCTGTATTCCTCACTCTCAGACTGGCTGCACTGTGGAACCACCTGCGGCTTCGAAAACCCTGACGCCTCGGAACGCCCGCCCTCCAGGACTGTGCACTGGTTTGGGGACGCCCAGGCATTGCTTTTAATATGCAGCAAAGTATGAGAATCTAAGTCCTTATAACCCCCCCTAGGAGGCCGTTTGTTTGTTTTGTTTTCTGAAGGCCTGGGCTGCACCGTTTGACCTGCAGCATCCTCCCTGGTGCCTCCTTCACTGCACTCCTCACAATCGCAGCTGAAGTCAGAAAGCTGGCGAGACACCTAAGTCAGGTCTGTCTGGCCACAGCACTGTAAGATCCGTACAGACAGGATGGTCTCTGCTTTGTCCACTACATCCCCATTCCCCACGGAATGGCAGAAACATCGTGCCCAATGAATAATTATTTTGTTGAATAAAACAAATTAAATGTACCAAAGTAAAAGAAAAATATAAACGTTAGTGAAGGCAGCTAACCCTTATATAGTTATCAACTATGTGCCAGGAACTGGTTTAAGGGCTTTACAACTATAATTTCTTTATCACCACAAGCCTAAGAAAGGTACAAAATCATGTCCATTTTACAGATGAGGAAACTGTGGCATAGACAGATTAAGCATATTGCCCAAGGCTCCACTTTGGTGGGAGAGCCAGGATTCAAACAAGGCAGCCAACTAGACTGCACAGTGCCTTGCCAGTGGCACAGACTGCCCAATGGCCCCTTTATGTAAACGATGACACAATAACTATCACCCCACAGATAGCTGCCCCTGCTTTTATGGAATTACTACTGAGTGTCAGGCTCTGTGCTAAGCACTTAATGTGTTATTTCACTTAGCACATGAATTATTGACTCCACTTTATAAATTAAATAAGTTAGGCACAGAGAGGTGAATCCACTTGCCCAAGGTCACACAGCTAGGCTACTGGCAGAGCTGGAACTTGGCTGAGATCTGTCTGAAATGTAAGTTCTTAGCCAGCTGTAATGACCTCTCAGGTTGAAGAGTGCATATTTAAATCACACTGTCTAACATGGCAGGGAGCCTGCAACAAGTCCGGCCCTGGTTCCCCAGATTCCTTCAGGCACTCACTGCCACGGTGTTTAGTCTCGTCTCACTCGCAGAGAAGCATCATCCGCACCTTTAATTTACGTGACTCCAACTACGCAGGCATGAGGACAGCAAGCAGGGGTCTCGCAGTGACACCACTGTCGTTCCATTCACAGGCCCCGGGCCCCCGAGGGAGTGGGAGGGCTTCCGCTGCTCACCCTCAAGGCTCACTGGCTCAGCATCGCACCACAGCTAGGGCTCCAGAGCTCGAAGAGACTAAGTTTAGGGGTAACTCCCAGGATTTTCAAAGCTAATTTCACTCACATATATTTTTTGCCTTATGAACCATCTTTAGAGCCTCACTCTCATGTGGGCAGTGGCTACAGCGAGTGACAGCCGTCCAGGACCTACAAATAGGAGCGAAGACAGGCTCAGTCCATTTCTGTCTGGCCCACCCTGTTCTTGAGTTGTGAGCACTGTCACATGATGCGATCACAGAGGCGGAAGAAACAGCAACGAGACCTCAGGTGGATGATGAATATACGAACTAAAAGAAAGGCACACTAATCTCAATTCCCCAACGGCAGTTAACCTAAAGATGACTTGTGCAAAAGTGAGAGAAAGTTACATGTTGATTCTCTGACCACAGAGTAATCTATAAAAGGAGTTTGCAGCCCTGGCTAGTATGGCTCAGTGGTTAGACAATTGGCCCGCATACTAAAGGGTCACGGCTTTGATTCCCAGTCAAGGGCATGTACCTGGGTTGCAGGTTTGATCCCTGACCCCAGTCACAGTGTGTGCGGGAGGCAACCAACTGATGCAACTCTCTCACATCGAGGTTTCTCTTTCTCTCTCCCCTTCTCTCCCTCCCTTCCACTTGCTGTAAAAATCAATGGATAAAATATCCTCAGGTAAATACTAACAAAAAGAAAAAAGAAAAAGAAAAAGATGCCCGGCTGGTGTGGCTCAGTGGATTGAGCATCATCCCAAGGACTGAGAGGTCCCGGTTTGATTCCTGGTCAGGGCACATGCCGGGGTTGTGGGCTCAATCCCCAGTGGGGGGCGTGCAGGAGGCAGGTGATGGATGTTTCTCTCTCATTGATCTTTATCTCTCTCTCTTTTCCTCTCTCTCTAAAAAAAAAAAAAAATCAATAAAAATATATTAAAAAAACAAAACAAAACAGTAGTTTGCACAAAGAGCCATCAAGGTAAAGAAACATTAAATTGTATTTTTTAAAAGCAATGATATTTCATTCCCCATGTATACCAAAGAAAATTCAATAAAGACCTTATGTCACATATCATATAAAGCAATTTTCTTGGCCAAACATAAAAGTTGATTCAACATTTCCATCTTGAAACACTCCATTATGACATTTGTCAAATACTGAACAGTCTGACCACCTGCCTTTTCTCAAACAGCACACAGAACCCCGATAACAAAGGAAGGCTGTACTCAGGAACACACAGGTGACTGAATCACAGCAAGGCACGTACAAAGCACGAGAGGGGAAGAAAAGTACCAACACAGATTAAATGCACAGAGGACGATAATAGGAAGAAAACCTCTTATGAAAAGAAGCAGCTGATGGTGACTTAATGGGGACAAAATGAATTAGATTCACTTCAGTGACTGAGCTCAAGAGAAGGTAATTCCACAAAATTATAGAAAGTCACTTGAAAATTACACAACTTGCTGTTGTAGTCTACTTTTAGAGAGAAGGAAAACAAAGTTCTCTGTGAGGGAGGAGATGATCCTCGGAAAGACACATTGACAAACCCAGTTGATGAATTCTACCTATTAACTAGTAGGAAATTAACCTTAATTCTCCTTTGGATAGAAAAGTCACTTTAGAACAGATAAAGTCCCTCCGAGTTTCAGGGAGAGACTTTGACATAGAAATACAGAAATAAAATTCTTAAAATATATAGTGATGTAGAATATATGGGGAAAAATAAAAACGTGTTAAGCGAGCAGAGCCCGGGGCTGCCATGCAGCACAGGACAATGCTGGGGCAGATTCTCAGCGTGGTAAGAAGAGTGCACAGGTGGAATGTTCACCACAACTTGCTGGGTTGTCAGTGATGGAATATGAACTCAAACTTGGGGGAAAAGAACAATGGGCGCACATGGAATCTGCCAGCGTCACCAAGATCACAGGGAATGGGAACACTGTCCTCAAAGAAGGGTGCTGAAACAGCTCCCAGAAGTGAGAAGAAGCCACGAAAAGAGGACTACAGCAGTCATTGTCAAATTTAAGCAAACATGAGAGTCATCCAAAGGGCTCACTAAAACACAGGCTGCAGAGTTGCAGATTCAGTAGATCTGAGGAGCCTGGGAATTAGCATTTCTACAAGGTTCCAGGTGATGCCACTCCTGCTGATCCAACCACTTGGAGACCCACTGAGCCCCAGAAGCCAAGGCTAGAGGAACGAAGCTCTGTGACTGAGGGAAGGTTTGCTCCTGGAGCTTCCCCAGGTTCTCCCAGGTGGGGGGAACGGTCTTGTGGGCCACACTGCTTTATGATCCCAGGGGCAGAGGGCCTTTTTCATGAGCTTCAGGAAGAAAGACCAGAGGAAGCTGCTGACTGGCCTGAGGGGTGTTTGCCAGGACATCGCCCTGAAAGCCACCTGCTATGTCAGGGATAGCCCGAAGGTACAGGTGCTCTGTGGGCACGAGGGGGATGAGAGATCCAAGGGGGAATATAGAGAGAAAAAGAAGGCATCACCAAGATGATAGGGAATGGGGGAAGTATCCTTCAAGAAACTAAAGCACGAGTCACAGGAAAACACGATGACAAACAGCTAGATGGCAATATGATTATCAAAGCCCATAATAAAGTCCACTTTGGTATCAAGACACACTATGTACAAGCAAATTCACTTATCTTAATGGGTTTTTATGTACAAATCATCTATACACACGAAGCAGAGCCTCACACATAATCTGAGGTAAAGAATCAATTTTTACAAAATTCCCCTACTAATATTTTTGTAAAATACAATAATGTGAATTGCTAAAACACTGATGTTACCTTGCATGTCATGGCAATTTGCAATACAAGTTTCTAGACGCTTCCTCTGGTTCTGTGCTTAACACACACCTGCAACAAATGCTCGAGGGCGGCACTCCTACAAATGGGCACAGATCCGACGCCACACTCTGAGTGCCGCTGCTTTAGACTACGGTAGGCCAGGGGTCCTGCCACAAAGGCTCAACTCAATACGAAAATGCATGAGCAAAGTTCTGTTCCAAATAAAGTTTATTTACAAAAACAGCCAGTGGGAAAAATTTTGTCATGAACTGTAGTTTGCCTACCCTTGCCCCAGACCAGTGCTGATCAAACTCTAATGTGCATGAGAACCCTCTGGGATCCTGTGAAAACACATATTCTGACTCAACAGGTCTGAGATTGGGCTAAGAATCTGTATTTATAACAGCCTACAAGTAGATGTCAACACTGGCAGTCCACGGCCCATGTTTTTAGTAGTAAGGCTCCACAGACTGTTCTCTGTGAGCCCAGAGACTGAAATGTGACCTCCAGTATAACAGGTGCTTTATAGTGGGTCTTCACTGAGCTTAGAGAAGACTGTATCTTTCAGTCTGGCACATGTCTTCTTCTGCTTTAAAGGAATGATTACAATTAGAAAAAAATTGATAAGGACAGTCTTATTGAAACCAATGACATAAACTGTTGAATGGTTTACCATTCTTTCAATCACATCAACGCAAGCAGGTGATCAAGAAACATCTACTGACTGCTAGCTGGATGCAGGAATACCAAATTGGGTGCACTAGGGGAGGAAGCTAGGAAGATAGTGGAGCTTTCCTGTTATTTCTATACTATCTTCTAAGATATTTTGCAGCTGACATGATACTATATATAGAGAACCCTATAGATAGCACCAAAACAAACAAACAAAATGACTGGAACTGAAAAATGAATTCAGTAAGCTAGCAGGATACAAAACAAATATCCAGAAATCTGTTGCATTTTTATACACCAATAATGAACTATCAGAAAGGGAAACTAAGGAAACAATTCATTTTACAATTACATAAAAAATATACCTAGTAATAAATTTAACCAAAGATGTAAAAGACCTGTACTTGGAAAACTATAAGACACCGAAGAAAGAAAGTGAAGAAGGTACAAATAAGTGGAAGCATATACCATGTTCATGGACAGGAAGAGTTAACATAATTAAAATGTCCACAACACCCAAAACAATCTATAGATTCAACACAATTTCTATCAAAATACCAATGGTGTATTTCACAGAAATAGAACAAATATGCCAAAAATTTATATGGAACCATAAAACACCCAAATAGCCACAGAAATCTTGAGAAAGAAGAACAAATTTGGAGGAATCATGCTACTTGATATCAATTTGTACTACAAGGCCACAGTAATAAAAACAGCATGGCACTGGCATAAAAATAGACACATAGATCAATGAAAAGAATAGAAAGCCCAGAAATAAACCACATGTTTATGGTCAATTATTATTTGACAAAGGCGGCAAGAACACACAGAGGGGTAAAGACAGTTAAATGGTGCTGGGAAAATTGGGTAGATACATGCAAAAAAATTGAAACTAGACCCCCTTCTTACATAATACAAAAGAATAAACTCAAAATGGATTAAAGAGTTAAATGTTAGACTTGAAACCATAAAAATCCTAGAAGAAAACATAGGCAGTAAAATCTCGAAGATTTCTCATAGCAATATTTTTTCTGATATGTCTCCTCAGGCAAAGGAAACAAAAGAAAAAATAAACAAATAGGACTACATCAAACTAAAAAGGTTTTGCACAACAAAGCAAGCCATCAACAAAATGAGAAGACAACCTACTGAATGGGAGAACATACTTGCCAATGATATATCTGTCAAAGGGTTAATATCCAAAATTTATAAAGAACTTATACAAATCAACACCAATAAATAAATAAATAAATAAATAAATAAATAAATAAATAAATAAATAAGCAAGCAAGCAAGCAATCCAATTAAGAAATGGGCAAAAGACTTGAATAGATACTTCTCCAAAGAGGACATACAGATGCCCGATAAACATATGAAAAGATGTTCAATGTCAGTCAATCATCAGAAAAACACAAATTAAAACCATAATGAGATATCACCTCACACCTGTCAGAATAGCTATCATAAATAAATCCACAAGCAAGTGTTGGAGAGGATGTGGAGACAAAGGTCCTCTCATGCACTGTTGGTGGGAATGCAGGTTGGTGCAGCCATTGTAGAAAACAGTATCAAGTTAATTAAAAAAATTAAAAAAGAAACTGCCTTATGTCCCAGCAATTCCACTTCTGAGAATACATCCAAAAATACCTGAAACATATGCACCCCTAGGTTCACAGCAGCACTATTTACAATAGCCAAGATCTGGAAACAGTACAAGTGACCATCAGTAGATGAGTGGGAAAAAAGTTGTGGTATATTTACATGATAAATACTACTTGGCAATAAAAAGTAAGGAAATCTTACTTTTGCAACAGCATGGATGGACCTGGATATTATTATGCTAAGTGAAATAAGTCAGTCAGAGAAAGACAAATACCATATGATTTCACTTATATGTAGAATCTAATGACAAAATAAACTAACAAACCAAATAGAAACAGATTTATAGATACAGAGAACAGACTGACAGCTGTCAGAGAAAAGGGGTGTTGGGGGGCTGGGTAAAAAAGGTGAAGGGATTAAGCAAAAAAAGAATACTTATAGTCAAAGACAACAGTATGGTGATCAGCAGAGGGAAAGGGATTTGGGAGGAGGTAGAAGTGGGTAATAGAGTTATAAGGTGATGGAAAGGAGACTTCACTTGGGGTAGTGAACATGCAATACAACATGCAGATGATGTATTATAGAACTGCACACTTGAAACCTATAGTTTTATTAATCAATGCCACCCCAATGTATTCAATAAAATAAAATAAAAAATATTTTGCATTTTGATAAATTGGCGCAATTTTCAATAGGTAGTGCTTTTAAGGTTGTACTTGGATAGGAAAATAGAATCACAGAATTTATTCTTTCAGTGAGAGTTCTCTTTTCATGTTTCTTTGCTTTTTTATTTTTTGTTTTTGCTTCTTTCACTCTCTTAATCTGAATACCTTTTCTTTGGAATTTGGTCAGTACTATCAGCATTTGGAAAAACTATTTGGTAGTTCAGCTCAATGAAGAAGAAACTCCATTCATAAAATGCAACTACTTTTCACAGGGTATAAAACAGAAAAATGTGAAACAATCTACATACAGTATTAGAGGGCACTTCACCTCCCACCGATCACCCAAAGCCAACATTCTGGGACCACAAGGACACAATGGAGAGTCAAAGTCACTTAGCTCTCCTTTTCAGAGAAATGTACTATATTTGACATTAATGAGCAAGTGAAATCTAGAAGGTCAAGCATTAAAGCTCCAAATGGATTTTCTGTTCACTGCTTAGACCCTAGGTCTCTGCATATTGGAGCAGACACCTACATGTCTGCTCACAACATTCAGCTGGAGTTCTAACTGAGAGGAAGGAGGCATCCAGAATGCTCAAGGATAATGATTAATGAAGCAACTCACAGATAAGCTGGAAACAAATAATTAACTCGGATCTGTGCCAGCTGCCCCTTGGGAATGTTAACTAATATGTGTGTTTGAAGACTTCCATTTCACAAGACCTCAAAGGTGGTAATAGAGTACCCCGGGGAGAGTTGTGAATACACAGATAAAATAGGCATGGCATGTCACAAAGGACCTTTAATTGCGAGAGAGCGGCCACCCAAGTCAGTCAAGTTGCAGTGTAAGCTATTCAGTGGACAGAACCCCCGTTAGGCCCATAATCAGCAAGCTGGGCGGCTTCAGCCCTTTGGTAGGGAGCAGCGAGAAAGGGCCGGGGGCAGCTCCGCCGGCAGCAGCTGCGGGCAGGCTCCCTCACTGGCAGCGTGCAGACCACTGCCCACAAACCCCACTGCCGACCATGGAGCACCCACGGCAGTTTTTTTCTCCAAAGCAAAATTTTCAGACAAACTTCGTAGGCAAACCTGTCAAAAATAACAAGATCCTGCCCTTCTCAGCCATCCCCCACCCTTCAATTTTATTTTTCAACCTAGCAAATATCACCCAACATATTAGGTGTTTGTTGTATAGTATGTATTTATCTACTCCTCAGCTTACTCTCTTCCCCTCAGAAATGGCAGCTCCAAGACAGAAAGACCTGCCGTCACTGCTTCCTCCTCAGCACCCAGGAATGCCTGGCGCCCGCACACACCTGCCTATGACACCTCCTTTGCCTGATGCTTGCGAACAGCTTTGTGTCCTGCTTAGTCATTCTGTGGTTTGGAGAACTCGTCCCGACTTCCTTGAGGGGCTGCCCCACAGTAAGTTGGGGAATTCCCCCAATAAAGTCATTCTTGCTATGGGATAAGCCTCGTCACCAACTTGTTTGACACTCCGACTTGTACCTATGGCTGAGTTCCCTTCTCAGTGATCTGCCTGGTACTCCAGTCTCCTTAGAACCAAGTACACGAGATGCTCGCTATGTCCCTACAGACGACTCAGGTGCCTCCTTACGTGGACTGTCCTGCCTTCTGCAGCTCGCTGCTCTCAGGCGAGGTCCCTCCCCGCTCTCACACGCTCCTCCCTGTGTAACCTACTAGCCCGGGGCCAGTGCGCTGCTGCTGGACAGGACCTCAGTTCACCCTCTGCAGAGGTCCTCTCCCCCACTGCTTCCTTGACCCTGGGGGACAAATCCAGTTCTAGCCTATGGCCCCTACCAAGCTGCCCTACCCCATAACAGTCTGGCCAGACACATGGCACTGGCGGCTGGCCTAGGAAACAGTTTCAGAAAGACAGCTCTTTGACGTACTATGTTTTTCTTCCCGGCTGAGAACATTCAGCTGGATTTATATGGAAATAAACAGACATGTGGACTGTCAATATGAATTTGCTCTAAAAAGACATCTTTAGAGAACCTACTATGCTTCCTGCACCATTCGAGTGGCAGAAATAATGATGCATATAATAGCTGAACAAATAAAACCATGGGCTGAATACAACAACTCGAGGAAAGACTGTACCTTTAGGTATTTTGACAAAATATGGAGCAAATGGAAAGTTTACTAAAAAGGTAACAATGGGGGTGGGGGGGGTGCAAAGAAATTTCAAGCTAATTTTATAGACTTTAGTAAGAGAAATAAATGAGTAAAGGAGATTTAAGTGGTGAGGACCATAAACTGTAAACATCACCTATGAAAGGAAATGGGGACAAATGATCACCGAGGAAGCATCTATTGAGGGTTATAAAGATTAAAAAGACACCAATTTTAGAAGTCAGCCTGGAGTGTCTTGCTCTTTTACCAAGACAGAGCATATACAGAGAAACCAATGGATTCTTATGAAATTCTTTAGTAAAACAATATATCTGAAGAATCCTGGCAAAAAAAAGGGTGTGGAAAAACAAAGAGTTTATTTTCCTACCTCTACCAAATCTCAGTCTGGACTCCCTCTCTCCTATTGAACTTAACACATCAGAAGATGCTGAGCTGAGCACTCGCGGGAACAGCAGGCCGCCCGGGGCTCGTGGGGGTGTCAAAGGCCAGACAAGTAAGAATGACTTTATCAGATATTAATAAACTCATCATTAGTCCTGAGACAATTAAAACAAACTCAGATTAGCAGTTCACTGAGTTACTAAATGCAGAGAAGTTTGTTTTATATCACAAAGCTTTTTATACTTGTTACTATTACTATAGCATTTGTTTAATTATGTTGTACCCTGATTAAGCAAACTTGATTTACAAAGCTACTCATTTTCTGAGAGAGATTTTAAATACTGAGTTTCTTCAAATAACTTTATAAATAAAAATATGGCTTTAAAACACTGCCTATTATTAATAACACTGATAAAAATGATGCTCAGGGAAGCAAGATAACAACATGGGAAGATGTTTATCATATAACATTGAAATTTTTTTTAAAGGCCGTCAAAAAGGGGCATTCTAATTATATAACCTTATAAACAGTATATGCATAGATAATCCTAGGAGAAAATTTAACAAAATTATAATAGTGGTTGTGTTGTGAGAAGAAAATTATGAACAATTTCTTTTTAAATCTCATACTTTTAGTGGGAAATGTAAATTTGTAAGAGTAAAAAATAATTTTTTAAATGTAAAGAAAACTATCAAAAAATACAGTGAAGAGATCTAAATGTGTAACCAAAGCATTCTTAACTGAAAAGTGAAAAGCTAAATTAAAATTTTATTAAGGTTTATTCACTTAATCCTAAGGTATAAAGGTAGTGTTGTCTAAAAAGCCATTATTGACAAATTCTGAAGGTTCTTGTATTCAAAATACTTCTATTTAAAGGAAACATATACATGCAAATTATGAAAAGATTTCTTACTTTACACTCTGGCTAGGAGTTCCTGTCTTTCTTAGAACAAAAAATGAAGTATCCCGCCCTGGCCGGTTTGGCTCAGCAGTTAGAGCGTCGGCCCGCGGTCCAGAGAGACCCAGGTTCGGTTCCTGCTAAGGGCATGTACCTCGGTTGCAGTTTGTCCCCAGCCCCGGTTGGGGTTGTGTGGGTAGCAGCCAGTCGATGTGTCGCTTTCACGTCGATGTTTCTCTCTGTCTCTCTTCCTCTCTCTCCCTCCCACTCTATCTAAAACAAAAATGGAAAAATGTCCTCGGGTGAGGATAAAAAAATAAATTAAAAAAAAAATTAAAAATGTTTAAAAAATGAAGTGTCTCTATCATATTATCTCCAGAGCTGTCTGTAATGATCTAAAACGCTATTTGGGCAATTCTCATTACCCAGAGTAGTTATGGTCTGTACAGTTGCCACAAACAATGGATTAGTGAACAGTGAACCATTATGGCTAAGGGAAACACAGGGTTAGATTCCTGGGAGCCTCTGGTCACAACATTTTTGTCTGCCAATCAATACATAACCTTGTTTGATGTGTGTTTCTATTTAAGGTCATTTTATTTAATATATGTTATAATTCATTAACATTGAACTTATGGTCAGTAGCACTGTAAGTCATGCCTAAACGAAGTACACTAGATAGCACTTGAACACTATGCAGGGGGCCATTTTAAATAGCAAAGTCACACACCAAAAAGGACAGAAATGTGGCACTAAACAGATGGCAGCGAGGACACCTGCCTGCAGCATGAGCGCTGGACAGGAAGGGAGAGAGCGGCTCGCCTGCGCCCAGCTGGGCACGCACATCAGCCAACAAGTAACGGAGGAACTGACGTGCATGCAAGCGCAGCCCATGGACACAGACCACAGTGCGGGGAAGGCCTGGGGGGCGGGAGCTGGCGGGGGGGGGGGGGCAGGGGGAGGAGAAGGAGGACATCTGTAATACTTTCAACAATAAAGATTAATGAAAAAAAATGTTTCCACTGCTCTCGGCACATCCACAAATGACGGAGAAAACAGTGCAAGTACTAATGTAGGAGTTACCAATACATTTTAACACAGGCAAATCTGCAAGTGTGGACTTAGCAAACCAGGGTCCACTATACTAAGAATGCTGGCTGACAAAATGCACATTAGGTTACAATAAAATTTCTTCAATACTTTGAAAAACATTCCTTGGAGTGCCAAGGCCCTTACTGATAACTAGAGGAACATGCCCTGCAAGTCACTGCATTCATCATGCTTTAAAACAGGGTGCAAAGTCATTCGTGTGAGAAGGCACAGAGCAGCATTACTTCAAGTTGAAAACACTCCAAATACCAACCGACAGAGGACTGACAACGTGAACTTATATATCTGCACAGATGGAAGCTATTCAGCCACTGACACTGTGGAGAACCACACAGGAACAGGCAACACAGGACATCTCGTGTAAAAAGAGCAGACCATGTACTAATGTCAATTACAGTGATTGTAATTTTGTCGAAATACTATACTCTATATTCATTTTAAAAGTGGATGTATATGTCATTTGATTTATTTGATTCTGTTTAATAAAATACCCTAAAACAAAGACAAAAACTATTTAGCAAACCACTCTGGCCAAGCCAATTTCTTCAGTATGCCCACTTGGACATGTTCCTCATTTCAAACGACAGTCATTCCCAATTCCCAGCTCTCTGGCAGTGGGTGGGGCAGAGCAGAGGGAAGGAAAGAGGATGCACAGTGTCTGAGTCCACTGGGGCTCGTGTCACCAGACAGACCACAGCTCACCACTGCTGAGCAGAATCAGACACCTTCGGTTCAAAGCTAAATTCAACCCCTCTTTGTTCTCACCACAGTTACCTTAGCAGAAAAAAAAAAACCCCTAACTCTTCTGATAATTATACATGATTTCCAACATACAGGACATTAGCGGCCCATTTCTCTTTAATAGTTTTAAAAGGCTTCCACACAAAATTCATAATCAATTACTGAGCATGTTGGGACTAATAACAAAATTTACTAAAATACCCCAAGTCTGTTATCGTCTTTAAATCACTTACCGTGAAACAAAATAAAGCATGTTAAAATTTGAATTTTGAGAAGCAGAGAAAACAATATAAACCTTATTTTGTATTTATTTCGGACAGAATGTCAGCAAGAAGCATGAAAACAGATTTAGAGTGTCGCAGCAGGGATGCTCTGACAATGTGGTCACTATCAGACACACTGATCATACAAGATGCCAAACCAAAGGCCTCTGCCAGGACCCCGCTCTCTAACTGGGAAGTATTGACAGGTTGGCAGGTAGAAAGAAACAAGTGTAAGCCGGGCATGAAAAGTCAGACATTCTTGGAAACGTGGATCAACTGGACAAGAGGACAAGAGCTGCACGATCACACTTATGAACTGATGACGGTAGGAAAACCACTGCAGAGAAAGGAGGAGAAATGAGCGGGGTGGACGGTTCCCCGCCCTTGACCTTGTGCACGCTGCAGCCCAGACAAGGGCAGGCCCAAGCCCAGCTCGTGTATTCATGAGCTCACGATCACTGTACTCTTCCAGACTGGACCATCAGGTGGACTGTCACCATAAAGAACAGCTGCCTGGACTTTTCATCTTTTCAGCTCTACATGAAAGTAAAATTTATTTTCAAACAGGCCTGTAAAAACAGAGATTCAGGGCAGTTGTTTAAAAAATAATGCTCATGTTACGTGAGGTGTTGGGCATTATATCGGAAAATAAACCCCTCAAGAATTCTATTACCCCCCAAATAAACATTCCTTTGAAGATAACGTATGTTAGCAAATACGCGTGGTATGTAATGAAATGAGTTGTTTCATGCCTCTGATATAAGCATGTACATAAGAAAAAAAGAGGATACTGTGTTTTGTTTTTAAATACACTCTAATGTATGATAATTAACAATATGTGAGGCATTTAGCACATGTTAAACCTCAAACATTTATTACAACTCAGGGCAGCTGCATAAACCTGACACTGGAAAGATGACAGGCAGTTCTACTTCCCTGGCCTCAAATTCAAGGACTTTTGAAGCACATATCACAGAGCTGGCCTCTTCTCAAATTTATACCGAATGGTATTTTGTGGCTTGTGTAAACACGAACCGAACCCTCCCTTCATTGACGTGTTTCTTGCCTGTCTGAACAGAGAGTGACCGCAGCTGAATGCTCGGTCGTCGCATCCACCTCCAAACAGCACCAGCAGGAACGCCGGCGTCCGTGCACCTGCTCTCTTCCCCTCCGTTACAATGAGTCCAAATCCAAGTGTGAGAAATGAAAGCGGAATTGAACACTCAAACAATACAACACAAGCTAGTCTTCATTGTGCTTTAGAAATATTTGCCAAGTACTTGCACATATATTATCTCAGTTGGTCAAACAATGCTTGGGGTGTTATTTTCATATCTCCTTCCGAGACGAGGAGACAGAAGTTGAACGCATACATCCAAATAGCTCAGCAATGTATGAAAAGGTGCTCACCCTCATTAGTCATGAGGGAAAAGCATTAAAGCCACAACGAGGCACAACCACACACCATCAGAACAACTCGAATGGAGAAGACCGACTGCCCACTGCAGTGGACGCACTCGTGCCGAGAGCAGCCTGGTTCACTGATGTTTGGCAGCATCAACTCAAGTGGAACATGACCCATGGCCCCGTGACCCAGAAACCCTGGTTCCCAGCGTGTATCCACAGAAATGGGCTGCAAAGAACGTGAGAATGCTCGCAGCAACATTATTCCTAAGAGTTGAAACTGAGAATAACACAAATGTCTATCAACAGAGGAGGATAAAAAAGTTCTGGTAAATTCATACAATAGATACTATATGGAGAAAAAAATGAGTAAACCAGTGCAACACGAAACGTGATGGTCTTACCAATAAAACTTAAGTGGAAGATGGCAAACATTAAAGTATTCATTACGTGATTCCGTTTACATTAAGCAGGCAAAATTAATCTATGATAATAGACGTCAGGACAGTGGTTACCTTGGAGAGAAGGCTGGGTAGGAGAAGTATGTGAGTTGGAGCTTGAGGGGCTTCTGGAGGAGGCTGTCTTAGACTGCTCAGGCTTCTGTATGGAAGGAACCACCGTGGACTGGGTGGTTTAAACAACAATCACTTCTCACAATCTGGAGGCTGGCCAATTCGAGATCAACGCACCAACAGATTGTGTCTGGTGAGAATCCACTTCCTGATACGCAGACAACCTACTTCTAGCTGTGTCCTCACATTACAGAAGTGGTGAGAGAGTTCTCTGGGGTCTTTCATGAAGGTACTAATCCCATTCATGAGGACTCTACCCTCATGATCTAATTTCCTCCCGAAGGCCCCACTTCCTAATACCATCACACTGGTGTGGGATTTCAACATGCAAAATTGGGGAGACTCAAGCATTCAGTCCATAACACTGTTCATATCTATTTCTTGATCTGAATGGAGGGTACATAGGTATGTTCACTTTGTGATAATTCATTAAGCTACATACTGAAATAATCTCCATACTGTTCTATAGGTAGGTTATACTTTAATAAAAGTTCATTAAAATTTTTAAATGATACTATCATATAAAATTATTGCCCTTCTAAATGGAAAATATGTGTGTTTATTTCCATTCATGTAATGAAACAAGCCTCTGAGGTGATAAGTACTGTGATCACCTCCATGTTATTAATGAGGAAATCAAGGCACACAAAGTTAAACACCCTGCCCAACGTCCTACAACCAGTCGGTGGTTGAAAAGGATGGGGACCCAGGCGGTCTGGCACCAGAGAATCCCTTCCTTCTCAAACTAGCATTTGCTGCTTCTGCAGCACATCGCCTCCTGGATGCTCAAGGGTTTGAAACACGACTCACAGCTGGATCTAATCCAGGAAGCACACTGAAACCCAGTGAGGTGGTTCACTAATGCCTGCCGTTCACGGCTGCTCTGCAAAATCAGGCCTCCCCAGGCAACGGGTCTGCTGACTTTGGCCGACAAGTTGGGGCCACTATTGAGATGCATGTCAACTGTCTTTTCACTTTATTCATTTATGCAAAATGTTTTACATACTCCAGATGTTGTTGCAACTCATTTTCTACACCTTTGGAATTTTAAGTTTAAAATTAGAAATAAAAGCGAAAGCATAATTTAGGAAAACAAAAACCTAAGGATAACATTCCTTATAGTTTTTTCCTTAAATGTGCTCAAATTCTTTACAGATTACTACAAAACTCTACTTATACTTCCTATTTTATATTATTTTTACTCTATGATTCTAAGAATGCCAGTGTTCAGAATTCTGTAAGTTAAGAACGATGAAGGTAAGTTGAGATCTATTCTACCACCAGCAGAACACACTCTATTCTCGTTCTCTCATCTCCAGCCCAGCTGGAAAATAGGAGAATTATAAAATATATGATAATGCACTTCATGTGAATCTAATTTAGTAAGTGGACTATCTTGCAAACACTTAGATGTCAACAGTCTGGCAGAGGAACTCCATTTCACAGGTAACAAACAAATGACACAGTAATCATCAAGGCACCTGTGCTACGCCCCGATGAAAATCAGCATGTGGGCTAATAGTCAAGCAAAATAAATGTAAGTTCCAGCTATGGCTGACACTGTGAGTGGAAATATATGTCAGTCCATCACGTTTGTCTTGAATGATGGTGTTTATTACTTGATCAGCAGAATTAGCTCAAATACCGGCAACAAGCAGCCGCCAGCGTCGGCTAATGTCAGTCGAACAGCCTTTTGTAATTTTCGGTCTCAGTGCCTTCTATGGGGCTAATCCCCTTATTTAACAAGGAAATCAATAACTTGGAAATAATTAGGTTTGGGCTCTTGGGAACGTACTTCTGGGCAGGGCCAGGGTCCGACTTGAAATAATTGCTGCCAGAACTACGTCCAGGTTCCCTGCAAAAGCAAATCAATTCGTCTGCACCTTCTGTAGTCGAGAACACTATTTTGTTCTCTGAGATTTGTGAAACAATGCCAGGACTGAAAATACCCATTACAGCCCTACGCTTTTTAACTGGCTTCGAAATTTCAATTTTTGGAAAATGTGCTGCGAGCCGAGGCTTGCATTCGTCTTCCTGATATAGCATGAGGAATACCTCCCACAGACCTTTCCCCACCTAGGCTGACAGCCCATCTCAAACAGCCTGTGCAAGCACTGGGAATTACTCCATAAGGTAAAGTCAAAATTTTTGAAGAACCAGTTTTTTTTATCCTCACCCGAGGACATTTTTGCTTTTATCTTGAGATAGAGCAGGAGGGAGAGAGAGAAGAGAGAGAAACATCGACGTGAGAGAGACACATTGAGTGGTTGCCACCCACATGACCCAGCCAGGGCCGGGATGCAACCGAGGTACGTGCCCTTAGCAGGAACCGACCCGGGCCTCTCTGGTCCGCGGGCCGATGCTTCAACCACTGAGCCAAACCGGCCAGGGCGAAGAAACAGTTTTTTAAAAAATGGCTCTGCAAGTGATTTTTCATTCCCCTCCTAATATTTTTACAAAATAAAAATTTAGGATCAGCCACTAAGAAAAGACATTTATAAAAACAATGAAATGATTGTCTTGGCAGATTTAATCCCTTGATGGTTCTTGATTATTCTTAACACCGAATTTCATTAGACACTAAAAGTTCAGCATTTTATTACAGTTGCCTGTCCTCTGGGTACTCTGTGGTTCAAGTAGTTTAAAGAGCTGTGTCCATGGTATTTACAGATTTTAATTGGTTTGAAAATCACTGGGAGGAAAATGATTCTTCCTTGGAAAGGAGTAGCACGAAGGGATAAATGAATTAATAAATAATTAGGGAGCCACTGATAATGTTCCTACTTAATGAAAACAAGGTGCTTATGTAGACAGAAAAGTCAACCCCAAACACTTCCTTCATGGCTGGGTGACTAGGGACTTCAGTGACTGGGCAATTCTTCAGTAGCACTGGGAAACTGAAGATAAGTAGCTGATAATACCTTACCGTTTATTTGTGAGTCAGAAGGAAAAGTCTTAGCTAAAACAAGGTTGCTAACTACCTGAGCCATAATGAAAACAGACAATCATCCTATACTACTAAGACAAAACTTTATACATGTGAACCTCAGAAGGCTATTGCCATTATACTTAATAATGAAAAGCTTCCACATTGAGTTCAGACCACATTTCTTTTTAAAAATCTTTAGTTTTCATTCATGAGTTCCTTAGTGATAGGTTCGGATTTCCTGTGTCTTCATATATCTTAAGAGCCAACAAAATATATCAGATACTCTACTCAACAGCATCAGAATAATGACTCTCAGATAAAGTTTAATATCAAATGGTTTTGGCATATATACTACCCCACAGAAATGTTAAGAGTATTAGATGATACACTCAAAAATTTTAGTCTTTTCCACATAATAAATATCCATCTAATCCTTGTTATCATAGACAACTGTGTACCTCCAATGGAAATAAGACCTTCTGGTATAGATTGATTAAAAGTTTACTGAGTACCTACTGTACACCAGCAGGTGTATGATAGCGACATTCTAGTTAAGACAAGATGCACCTAAAACAACGTTATTTGGTATTTAGAGCACATATTACAAACTGTAACACATGTAACTTGTTAGAGATGAAAGGTAAAAAGCATACAGAAGGCAGTAAGGACATTATTTTCCAGATATATGATAATATAACTCTATAATTTTCTTTTGTCTCCAATCATATCGTACTACCTTCAGCATCTTCGTGAAAGGAATCCCACACCTACTCTTCTCTAAGTCATGTAAGTGTAGGACTAATTGCTTCATTGTAAATTACCCAAATAATGTTTCATGCCAATCCATATGTTTAGTACACTACACCTTTTTTTCCTGCTACCTCCCAGAACTTTTACAGCTTAGCCTCTGAAATAATATCCTGGGGGCACTTACGACCCTTTTACCCCAAGTGAGTTAAATCATTGGATATTTCAATGGCATTTAAGGAAGGGCTTGCATCTGGCTGCATAGCACTTGTGGGTGGACTTACTAACCCCCACCAGCAGGAACAAGGCTGCTACTGATGATGAGAAATCAGAATTATTCAACCTCCAACAGAGAGCTTACCTTAGGATCAGCTGTGAGCAATTTGAAGGCTTGATATACTTGAGCTTCCTTCACGCCACCACCAAGATCCAAGAAGTTGGCTGGCTTCCCACCATTCAGGAAAATGATATCACAAGTAGCCATGGCAAGTCCAGCACCATTCACTGTAAAATGAAAATGGCATGCAAGACAGAATAAATTGAGCAAAACAAAAATGGTCCATAAGCTTTTTCCCTGTCATGATGGGCCTATTTCTGCCCTGTTTGGAATTCTGTTCAACCAGATTAAGTTAATAGATTTTTAGGATAAGAAACCCGAAAAATGTGTATACAAAGAATAACCAAAAAAGACCTGGGAATGGGAAGATGAATTTATCGAGAAGTTAAATCAACCTGGGCAATAGAAAGAAGGGAAGAGTTTAAATAAGTTATCAATTTGGGCTAGTTAGTAATAGAGGGGGGAGTTGTAGGTGCCCAGAAAAATAACTTTCAAGAGAACTGGAAAAGAAAGAAAAAAGCTATAAAAAATAACTAGGGCCTATGAATTACATTCTTTTTAATATCCTTTAAGAGACTTGAATGCAATTCTTTTATCTTTCTGTTTGCTGAGAATAGAGTCCTTTGAATATGGCTGAACCACAGGCAATCCAACTTTGATAGGTTTTTTTAAAATACCGAGTACAGCCATGCGTAATTGTATGTTACCTGGCTAAGGTCAGAAAACAAATGAACAAACGATAACTCAAGACAACATTCCCATACCCCTGTTCTTTTTTTCAAAATAATATAAAAAATGTTGACTAGCAACCTGATCATGAAAACTAGAACCAAAATATGCTAGCATCTTAGGAGCTTTCCTTTAAAAACCAAGTAAAGCGTTTTAACATTGAAATTCTTATTTTCCAGAACTAAGTTTTATTGATCAATTGTAGTTCTTTTGTTTCTTATGCTTAGTTATATACAATTATTTTCTTCAGGTTAGAAAGCAAAAAAAAAAAAAAAAAAAATCTCCTGAACTCCCTTTTTTTCTGACCCTTGAATTCCCCAATCGAACTGTGACTAACTTAATTAATTATGGGTCAACTAAAATAAAAACGGTTGATCTAGAACCTGAAAGCAATTTGAAATGTGTTGGGCTAATCTGGTCAAACCATGAACACTCCACAGAGGCTACAGAGAATTTGTATTTAATTTGTTCTAAACACATCTTTTTTCTTTTTCCTTTGTAAATGCCTAGAAATATTGAGAGCACATGAGTTCATCCAGATCAGAGACGAGAGTGATGTGGTATATGAGGGTGATGGCTCCAGTACCAGGCAAGAGCTCTTGTACCACTTGTAACTGGCTGTCACTTTCTATTGTATTGAACAGCAAACTACCGCATGAGGTTCGTTCAGTTGTTAATATAATGATACTGTTGGTTTAATGAGCTACAAATATTTTTTATTTTAATTCCATTAAGATTAACACCTCAGTTTCCAGCGTAATAAATTGGTTCCAGTGTAACACACAAGCGTATAAATCTCAGTACTGTAAACTGTGGACAATAACATAAGTTGTGTTGCCTCTATAGACACATTCTTATTGCAAATGAATGAGCCATTTTCACAAATTTAGATGAGTTTGATAAAATCAATTGTTTTATTAATAAGCTGGTATAATGGAGTAAACATTTTATTGTTTATCACGAGCTGAAACTTGAGCATAATGATGGAAGTATATGTTCTCTTCTCTTTCCTCGGAGAAAGCAGTTTTATCTGCACCCAAACTTCAGAACAGTTCCTACCATATTAAAACTGCCTGCAGTAGCAAAGGTCCGCTTTTTACTAAGCTAGTTTAACTCCAATGCCTTAAAACACTGGTTCTCTATTGGAGACACTTTGGTTGTCACAGGGGAAGGTGGTAGTGGCACCCAAAGCCAGGATACTGCTGAATACCTTACAATGTATAGGACAGTCCCCCCGCCCCCCAGTAAGGGATTGTCCCATCTGGAATGTCCATTGTGCCAGAGTTGAGAAACCTGCTTTAAACCAGTGCCCATGGACCAAAATCAACTTGGGAAGACACTTGGCATTATGTCCTAAGACTTATGGGTACAAAAATCTCTTATGTTTACTTGCTATTAGGAAATAAATTTCAGAAGTCAGGAGTTCCTAAATTCTGCAAAAATCCACAAATCATTCTTTTGCTATAACTGATTTCTCACCAAAGCAAGCAATGTTCCCATCCAGGCCTATGTATTTTAGATCATATCTGGCAGCTTCATTTTCAATGGGCTCGTTTTCTGATCTGTCATCCATAGCAAATATGTCCTTTTGTCGGAATTCTGCATTGTCATCAAAGTTTATCTTGGCATCAAAACAGACAACTGAAAAAAAAGGAATATACATGAATATATCTCCTAAGGATCTACATACTAAGTTCTAGGGCCTATAGGCAAAGGAAAAAGGAAAAAAAAAAAAACTAAGATGTTGTCACTCTACCTCATAATATAGAAAGGAGAAACCGTTGTGGCTTTCTTGACCTGAATTTAAATTGCACAGCTATGAAGACAAGTATGGAATGGTTCCTGTTCTCAAGAGAGTTACATTCTAACAAACAGCACAGTAATTTATATCTGTTGGTTTCTGTTCAATAAAATAACAATGTAAGTTGCTATCATCACCCATTAAAACTAGGGCTGCCAGCTACATGTAACTTTGATTAGCTATTCATACTATATGTTTAGTCATTAAGCACTGATCACCGTTCCTTTCTATGCAGAGACTAGAAAATAACACACAGCCCTGCTGTCCTCTTTCCTCTGGTGGTGCAAAATGACATTTTTATGTAATCTGTATCCTCATCAATGTTTCTGAAAGATGTAGTGGAAAGAACACTGGGTCAGACTCAATAGTTTTTATTTGTTCCTTAACTAACTGTGGCCTTGACAAAAATAAATAAATAGATAACCTACTTCCTCTCTGGGCCTGGTTTTCTTATTTAAGAAATGGAAATAATCCCCAGACTGCTGACACACTTACTTTGGGGTCAGCTAAACTGAATACCATCATCTTGATGTGTGAAGGGTATGACTGTTTGATTCAAGTTGAAAAACACTAAGAGACCAAGACTAGTCAGACACAGTGGAAGGCTGCCAGGCATGATCAGCAAGGCTGTCTCCAATCCCTGGTGCTGGTATGTATGTCTCTTAGCCCTTTCAGTGGCCAAGGGCCCTGGGCACAGTAAAACTCAGTGACAGGGATGGGCTGCAGAACGTGTTCCTTGATTGACAAGAGGTCTTCTGTATGTTCAATCAGGGGAGAGTGTAGTGGGTGATTTCTGGGGTCTGGTCCCTTTTTTTATCCTTGAGGGTAGAAATTAGTTATCTGTGATGCCATTCCATCACAACCTTCCTCTGCTTTACTTGGGACATGGATCTTTGACCGGTAATTCAGAGACGTTACTATTCTTCTCCAGGATTGCAGACAGGGAAACAACTACCCTGGCATATTTCAATCAAAAGCAATGATTATAGTGTCTGAATCCCTTTTGCTTCCTATGGAAAGAAGATATTGTTACATTACGACATCCTGGGGTTAAAGACGTAGGTAGTGGTTTTCCTCAATGGTCTCTCTACCACAATAATCAAGCACTTGATACAAATCTGTGCAGATCTGGCATATTAATATCTAAGAATACTCAGCTTAAACAAAGGTCCAAACCACAAATTACACTGTAGCACTGACAACAGAATTTTACATAGAAGTTAATATCTCTTCCTGAGTCAGTAGTCTTGCCACAAAATGTCCAACCGCCTTACCCAAACACTGTGAATACAAGCAGCAAATGAGTAATCACTTTCCAGAATACTGAAATCTTAATGATGGAATCTTGCAATTACCAAAGGAATTGGCCAATGCTCTCTGCTTGCTACAGTGGCATTTTCTCAGCAGTTAATGACCGGTGTAAAAATCAATAGGAAAGCAACTTCATTCTTGGCTTTCCACTGGGTTTATAAGTATATTTAAATTAATTTATTAGTAACACTAGCTCTTCCATTACTCATTGGCAAAGCTACTCATAATTGACAACTTTGAAATAAATGGGCAAAGGCAATCGAATTGATTTCCTAAGTGAAGAGTTTCAAATAAAAGAATTCTTGGTCAAGATCAATAAAGTAGTAAATCAAAGTAAGTCCAGGCTGATCTTTGCCCCTTACGAAGACTACATTTACAAGCACCTTGAGAGACAGCGTAATTAATGGATGAATAAGTATGCAAAGTTCAGGAGGCAGGCCCAGCTAACATTTCTGCCAGCTCATATTTTCAAGATGCTTTTCTCCTGTGGTATGATGTATACGCCAAGTAGAGAAATGAGTTCACTATTTGGGGGCCACCCTGGGAGATGTAGGCTTTGAGGGCGGCAACTCAGTTTTAGATTACCTTTCTTAACTCCTAAGAATTTTCACAAAGGATTTTAATGGCTGGCATTTCAAGCTTTGTAATTGACAGAGAAGGAAATTTTCTCCTAAAGGATGAGGATGAAAGAGATGCCTTTGTTGACCCTCAAATCACACTACACCTCTGCAGAAGGCCAAGGTGACTATAGATTGGTACGAAAAAGCCCCAAGTGAGAATGGAAGTCAGTGGGTGGTCCAGTGTGTCCCTCAGGTCAGCTCACTGCCTGTTTATACAAACAGGGTTTTACTAGAATGTAGCCACATTCTACTGAAATGAATGTAGTCAGTCACTTACGTATCTCTGGGACCCCTGAGAGCCCCACAGCGGAGGTGGACAGCTGCAAGCAGACTCCCCGCCCTTCGCAGAACAAGGCTGCCATCCGGCTAAGTCACAGTTCTCCTCACATCTGTACCCTGCTCTAACAATGGACATAGTGGCTCAGATATCATGTTTGTTATGGTGAAGGAAAAACTGAGAAAAACGCATCCTGCTAGCTTGAAAATAAAAATATATAACAAATACAATAAACAAAACCTCAGAGCTAGCACAAAAGTAGATGAATCCCTGAATATTGATTGATTCTTATATGCTTATTCCCCCTGTAAGGCCCCTCTAAGTGCAGCTTTTGAACTGGTGTGTTAAAAATGAACTGATGTCTATGTCAACATCAGGGCAATAAAATAACTTGCTTGCTCAAACCTTAGCTTTTTCACTTAATAAAACAACAAACTATGGTAAATGTATTTTTGGAGGTGCTCAGCTTGGTTCAGACATTACGATTTTCAATGTCACAATAATAAAACCTCAATTCTTTAGAAAATTCAACTTGAACAAAGGCCATTCTGTGTACAAAGTGGGTAAAAAAACACACCTATTAATATTTATAAAACAATTTTCACCATCAAAAAGCACATTGTTACATGCTTGATAGATTATACAAATGAATTTTTCTTCTGAACAAATATCAAAGAAAGCTGTGGCACTTATATTCATAGGGTGATTTTGTTGTTTTGTTCAGTGGTGTTAAGATTCTGTGAGCTGCTAATTCAACAACCTCCATGAAGAATGTTGACTGGCAGTTTGCAGCCTCTGACCCTAGAGTTTTAGCAGAAGAATGTACCATGGAATTAAACAAAAGAAAAATACATTTCAGAGGGGAGACTCACGCATAAAAGAAGCATAACAACAGCAGGAAATAAGACTGTCATAATTAGTTTGAAAAATAATCTGTCTTCAAGCAACGCACTGCATTTGATTTGTGATAAACAGCCAGAATGTGCTACCGAAATGTGCCCTGCCAAAGTGGCCTTAAAATGCTGATTCTTTCAAATTGGTCCCACTTTCCATTAAATATTGATGCTCCAAGAGTTGTATACTTTCTAGAACTTTTTTTAGTTGCTGTGAAGAGAGAAAATAGATATGAGGAGGGAGGGGTTTTAGGGTAGGTAGAGAACTAAAAATGTTCTTGTGTATAAAGACAGAAACAGAGAAACACCCACCAGCAACATGGGCACTTGCTAACACAAAGCATCAGGGTTGTTATTTTGGGAAATTAATCTGAGGCAAGAAAGAGATTTGACGTTCCAGTTAACTTTTTTTCTTGTTAATCCTCACCCGAGGATATTTTTTCCACTGATTTTCAGAGCGGGTGGAAGGGAAGGAAGGGGGAGAAGAGGGGGAGAAAAAGAGAGAGAGAAACATTTGGGTGTCTCCTGCACACACCCCGATGGGGCCAGGGATCAAGCCTGTAAACCAGGTATTCTTGACCAAGAATTGAACCCACAAACCTTTGGTGCTCAGGCCAGCAGTCTAACCACTGAGCTCCACTGCCCAGGGCTCTGGTTAACTTTAATTAACCTTGATTCTCATGTGATCTTGGCCAGATAGTCACTGTTTTAAATTGGGTTTCATCCCTTTAGCTTGGTAAACGGATCTGTGCTCTAAATGACGAAGATGTCCTAGAGCAGGACTTCTTAATGTGGGGACTACTGGCATGTTGGGTAGGAGCATGTCTGGTCAGGGGCTGTGCTGTGCACTACAGGGCATTTACCACATCCCTGGCCTCTGCCCACTAAAAACAAAATGGATGTTAACTAGACTCACTGTGGCGATCATATCAAATCACTACACTGTATACCTGAAACCAATATAATGTTATGTCAATTATATCTCTATTTTTAAAAAGTGTCTTTACATATTGCCAAATGTCCCCTAGGTAACAAAATCTGTCCCCACTGAGAAACATTAAAGCATGCAGGCAGAACTGGCTGAAAGTAGGAAGAACTGAAATCGCATAAAATATCCCAGTGGCTTGCAAAATAAATGAATGAATGGATAAGTAGACAAATTATAATAAAGGAAACCTTGCTTCTAACTTGGCCACAGTATGAATTAATTCTGGCACTGCAACTGGGCAAGCAAGGAAAACAGTTAAGTTCTCTTTGACTAGTGAACAATTTACTTCCATTTCAGCGAGTTAGGTCATCTGGTAGGCATGTTCTGACTCAGAGTCCCTTTCCACCCAGAAGCTGCCTTTCTCCTATACCATGTGAGTCCAGCTCAGTGACTGGTCTAGGCATGGACAGGTGACCCACGCAGGGCCAATCAGAGCCACCTGAAAGTTTGCCATGGTGGCTGGAGGAGCCGGGAGGACGGGCGCCATCCTGACTGCCCTCCAGCAGCCTGCTGCCAGGGCGGAGGGGTCACAGGCCGGCAGGGCTACAGGGCGGAACCACCCCCAGTCCATGCATAACTTCCCTGTCATAGGAGTGAAAGAAGCACCCCTCCCCCACCGGGGCTTGCTCACAAAACTAGGCTGATGGAGGTTTCCATCTCTAATAACCATTATAATCCTGATAGTCACTGAACAAATCATATTCTTTGAATCAGATTATAAATCACAGTGGAATAAACCGTTCGCAGGTGCTGTTCTTTCTCGACGTCAAAGATGTCCCAGGCTGAGCAGCGGCAAAGGGATTTCAAGGCCGCTGCTCTTTCAACCCGGAACCATCTCAAGTGTGTGGCCAGGCACCTGGGTCTTTAAAAGTGTTTCTCACTGAGCAATGGAAGACAAAAGAAATTCCCTTACGAAGACGCTCATACAATGAATAAGACTAAAGTAAAAATTGGTTATGATGCCTAGCTCCTTCAACTTCTAAATTTAAAAAGTCATTATTAAATTAAAGTTTTGTTTTTGTTTTTTGTTTTTTTTTTGTTACAGCAGGAGGGAGAGAGGGACGAAGAGAGAGAGAGAGAAACATCGATGTGTGAGAGACACATCGAGTGGCTGCCACCACACCACCCCAACCGGGGCCGGGGACAAACTGCAACCGAGGTACGTGCCCTTACCGGGAATGAACCTGGGACTCTCTGGTCTGCGGGCGGACGCTCTAACTGCTGAGCCAAACCAGCCAGGGCTAAATCAAAGTTTTAATGTGAAAGGTTATATGCTCTGCTATTACTGATCTAAATGAAAAAATTAAATATTAAGATTATCAATATTGCTAAGATATAAATGATTGCTTTTACAGCTCCTAAATAAGGGACTGCTTTAGGGGATTGTGGCAACGATGAAGATCAATTTGTACATTGGTCATTAATCACCGCTTCCTAATTGGGTTTAATTTGACTACTGCTCATTAGGGTTATAAACCAACATACTCATTTAATTGTGATTAAATTCAATAGCTGAACTTTTATGGTACAATGAACAAATTAATAGCTAAAGATAATTTTGCTCTTAAAAGCATCACATAAGAGTTAAGTTTTAATGAACTGTAAACACAAAATATATTTTATGATGAGTCCTTCTAAAAAGCTCCAGAATTTTTCTTTCTTTTAATAATTATAAAGAAACCTTCAGATTTCACAAGGTTTTGAAAACACCACCAGGAAAGCTTCTCACACCCCTGTCCCTGTTGCCTGACCCCAACCTGTGTACTGACACCTTCCCAAAGGCCTGAATGAAAATAGTATCACAGCTTAATTTTTCTCTCTGTCCATGGCTGAATTTCCATTTTTTAAAATATGAAATAATCAGGTTGCTTGTGCATACCAGTTTGAAAAGCAGTGTATGACCTTTAAGATCGCATGTTGAATTTCATCACTTTCATTTCTTGGATTTAATTATCAGCCACTCAGTGCAGCATGAATTTTGACTGACAGTCCCAAACTGGGACTACTTCTAGATCAGTCAGATGAAAGCAAAATAACAGTTTAAGAGGGAAAAAGAAAAAAAAGGCAGGTCACTATGAGTCAGTATGGCATATTAAAATCAACATACACACTGTACTGAGAGAGACAGGTTCGAATCCCATAACTGCTCTTGGGGGAGTCACATGAAATGTTCAATCCTCCATAAAATGAGAATAACACTCCTAACTTTGCAGGGTTGATGCAAGTAATTAAAAAAAAAAAAAAAAGAAGTAAAAGTTTATCATAGTGCTTCACATAAGAGTTTTCCCCCCTCCCCTTCCTGTCTATATGATGTACTGATGTTTCCAAAGCCAGAGGGAATTTTAAAAATATTTATGAATAAGGTAGTTAGTTTATAAATGACCTACCACAGATTTTTATCTGGTGGGCACCTGTGTAAATCATGAACTATATTATTTTCAATGACTTTTTCAACATGAGTCCTTTGCCTATTCTAATTTGAAGTGTTAAAAAAAAAATAGACAAAAACATAAAAATCTATCTACACGCTTCCCGGACGACTGCTTTACTTGAGAGGAGGACACCTTTTATGAATGTCGGTAACTGACAGGCTCCGTGTCTGACACTGGATGCTCACACAGACACAGTCACCTCATTCTGACAACTACCCTTTCGGATTAAAAAAAAGAAAGAAAAACCACCCCTACCACCACCACCGCCGCAAGGCTTAGCCCAGATCTGTGTCCAGGGCATGGCAAATCCCAAATCTGAACCCGGGCCACTCCGTGAAACACTGAACACCCTTCCAAATTACCACTCGCACAAGGGTAACCGACAGCACCTTGGGGAGGGCTGAGCAAATAACAAGGTACTGGGGCAAAGGTCTACTAGGGGGCCTCTGCCCAGTGATCTCATCATGAGCCCCTCTCTGAGCTAGGGCACAGTGTACTCTTATATTCTTGACAGAATTCAGGGTGTCTGGGAAGGGGGGAGTTGGGAAGGGGTATTCACTTTTGTCTCCTTTGTCCTTTTGTTCAGAGTTGTAGCAGAGAGCTCTGAATTAAAAGCATGAAAACACACACACACACACACACACACACACACACACACACACACACAGCCCCATCTACCGTGGTCTACAACTTGGCTGTATTTGCACATTATAAATCACCTTATCTTCCAATCAAATAGCAAATATCTATTTACTGACTGTCCACATTCTAGGCAGCGTGCAAGACTTTGGGGGTGAAAGGTACTAAAGAAGACAAGTTTCATGGAATGTACTTTCTGGTGTCATTATCTTATCCACCTGCTACCCACCTCTACCCCAAATCACACGCACATACACCAGCTTTGGCTATTGAATTATTAAGAACTTATTGAATATTTTCTATATGCAGGACAAAGTACAGTAGTGGTGGGTGCTGAGATATAAAAGTTATTTATACTCCACAAGCATCTGATGGATAAGAAAAACCTCCCCAACAAAAATGCCTCCTTCTCCCATCTAAAGTGGAAGCTCATAGTCAAGTAAGGTGATGAGTTGGATGGTGGGGCACCAGGGGCTCCACCATGATGATGTATATCCAGCAGGGGCCACAGGGAAATTTATGCGGATACAGGTAAACTGAAAAGCGTCCAGCGGGTCACAGAAGCACGCACGTTCGTTTCACCCAAGTGCAGTGACTCGTTTCCACCTAAATCTTTCCATAGTGATGGGCCTCAAAAAATAAGGGGTGCTGGAAGATGGATGTTTCTAAATAAGGCAAGAAGTAGCTTCCTCTGAGGCTTGGACTTGGCTACGAACAAACACAAGTGCTGAAATATTCAGCTGCTCCACAGGAGCACTGAAACTATGGCAGAAATTAAATCACTGAAAGAAATTCACACAAAGCTGCTGCTATAGTCTTTTGTATAATTTAATTTATAGTTTGCATAAATAATTATATTCATTTGTTTCTCTTATTTATTTTTACCTTGTCCTTCTGTAGTTTCACCAAAGGGGTTCACTTCCACCTGAGTAGCATCAATTTTCAGGAAGAGGTTATACAGCTTCTTAATTTCATCTGCAGCCTAAATGTGATCAAGTGAAATGAAATTACACCAATGTAGTAAAAGAACATTTATTCTGCTGGATTAATGAAACCTTAAAAATTACATGCTATGTCTTTATTTTCAGTTAGGTTTTCTGAAGGGAAAAACAGAAAAGCATATTTTAATTTCCACTGCTATTTATTAGAAAGAATTGCTCAAGTTTCCTCCAGACACCAGAAAAGACCATTATCAAGAAAACAAAATATTTTCAGTATGGCTTAAAAATGCTGTTAATCTTTCTGTAAATTATCATATCCCTATTAGCCAAGCTACGCCACCATATGAGCTACAATCATTAATATAGAAAAGCTCCATTTAAGTAAAAGGTAAACATGATTTTGAGAGTTTATAATGAGTAGGTTTTCCTAATTATGCTGGAATAAAGTAGTTATTATATTCATCAATTCAAACCTATAATCTGTGAAACAACAATTACTGAGTCTAATGGAAACTGCTGCAGGAAAGGAAGATGAAAGTCCTAACAGTACAGTGAATGAACAGCACAATTCAAACTGAAAACAGGGTGTCCACAGAGAGCAAGAATAACCCACGTTGCCCAGATGTTATGCCCTGACTTCATTTTTCTCACTCTGCTTGAAGTTTACTGACTCATTCATTCTTTTCCACCAGGATTTATGAACTGCCTGAGTCCCAGCACGCTAGCCCTGTGTGAACTAGGGCTCGGGGAAGACATCGTGAATGAGGCATGACACCGCCCTGGAGAGCTCACACCTGCAGTGGCACAGCCTGGGATGCCACACGGCAAGACTGCAATCATGGCTGAATGGCGGCCACCAGTCTCGTTCTCGGCTCTGTCTCATTTCCTAGCCATGACTTTCCCTTTGCTGCGTTTGTGCTCATTGTTCCAGCCTGAGTCATCTGTCCTTGGAAACACAGCTGGCGTTTTTCCATCTCTACTCTGTATATCCAGAGAGCTGACTCTTGAAGGCCCAGTTTCCAAGGCTCTGGGCTCAGCTCAGCCAGTGGGAAGCAGCCAGGAGAGCCAGGAGGTAGGGGCGGGAGGGGGGTGCAAAGCTGGGGTGTTTCTTCCCCTCCCTCTCCTTGGGCAGCATCTCCTGCTCTGACTTCAGCTCCCACCAGACAGGCCCACCAGGGCTCCAGCTTCTGTCTCCAGTGTCCAGTAAGAGGGCTGCCTCACCTTGCTCCCCGAGCGTGCAGGTAGCAACCCTGCCTGTTGTCGATGAGCTCTATCTACTCTGCCTCTGCCCACTCTGACATGTCTCGGCTCGGACATCTATTTACCTGTGTAACCAAGCATGCACGTTCTGCACTCATCTTTTTTAAAAACACCAATTTGGTTCTATACCTTCTGTCTTTACTCAATAGACTTTAGAGAGCTTTCATCATCAACACAAGTAGAACGAGCTTATTCTTTGAAATGCTGCATGATCATTTAACCTGCAATTTAATAATGGCTACTTGGTTTCCAACAGTTTGACATTCCTTCCAATGCTGCCTACCTACCTTTGCATGTACATCCCACGTGTGATTAAACACCTGTAGGACAACTGCTCGGGATTGGAACAAAGAGGGATGTGGGCATTTTAATAAAAAAAAAAAATTATCATAAATTGTTCTCGGTAAAGTTTGCCAGTAATTTCTCCTCCCACAAAAGAGATTGTTCTAATCACATCAGCTATCTGCTTTCCTGGTGTGCCAGGTGAAAATGTATCTTTTGTATGTAGTTTTAACTTAAATTACTCTTATTAAGGAGTGAATTTGAGTATTCTATGAGCTTAAGAGACATTTGTATTTCCTTTTCTTTGAATTCTGCCCATTTTTCTGTTGAGATTTCAGTCTTTTTTCTTATTAATTTACATTAAGGTGTTTTTACTTGATGGAAATTAGCTCATTATTTCATATCAAATGCAAATATGTTTCTCCTTTATCTTTTGCCCATGTTTTTGTTACTTCTGACACCTGGAAATCTGATAATGGCACTCTTTTTTATAGCTTCTGACTTTGTGTGAGACTAAAAAGGCTGGACCCACTTCAGTGTTAAAACAATCCTCCCATAATTTTTTCAAATACTCTTTAAAATGTCCTTTATTTAATGTTTACTTTTAAAAAATCCAAACAGATTTTATTTAAGTTACTGTGCAAAGCTGGTTAAGTAACACACTGCTTACTATTTTTGTTCTTGTAAGGGTTTATTTTATTTATTTATTGAAATATGTTTTTATTGATGTTTTAGAGAGAAGATAGGAGTGAGAAACATTGATCGGTTGGCTCCTGCATGCCCCTCACTGGGGATCAAGCCTGCAACCCAGGCAGGTGCCCTGACTGGGAACGGAACAGGATCTCCCAGTTCACGGGGTGACGCTCAGTCCACTGAGCCACACCGGTGGGCCTGTAAGGGTTTTCTAAGTAATCCACATGCTTGCAATGGGGGCTTCATAGAGATGCACGCTGCCTGTCCTGAACACCTAGCAGCCACTCTGCCTACGCAGACCCTGCACAGGGCCGACACTCAGTAGACATTTCCTGAAGCAGTGATTCCTAATGAGAAACCACATAACAGAAATAACTTCTGGGTGCATAAATATGTAAGGTCTTATCCCAGCTACTGTGAAACTTTTTTTAAAAAAAATAAACATACCATAAAATTCATGACTTCAACCATTTTTAAGTGTTCAGTTCAGCAGTGTCAAGTATATTTACCTTTTTGTGCAAACAAGCTCCAGAACTTTTTCATCCAGCAAAACTGAAACCCTATACTTATTACACAATAATCTCCCAGCCCGATGCCTGGCAACCACCAATCTACTTTCTGTCACTGAGACTTTCACTGTCCAGATACCACACATCGATGGGATCATACCCATTTGTCTTTTAGTGACTGGCTAATTTCTTTTTTTTTATTTTTATTGTTTTATTTTATTGATTTATTGGGGTGACATTGGTTAATCAAATTATATAGGTTTCAGGTGTACAATCTATAATACATCATCTCTATATCGTACTGTGTGTTCACCACCCCAACTCAAGTCTCCTTCCATCACCATTTATCCCCCTTTATCCTCGTCTACCTCCCTCTACCTCCTTCCCTCTGGAATCACCAAAGCACTGCTGTCTGTGCCATGGGGGTTTTTCTTTTCCCTTTGCCTAATCCCTTTATCTTTCTCACCCACTTGTCTTTTTCTGACTGGCTAATTTCACTTAGCGTGATGTCCTCAAGGCTCAGGGAGCTGAACACCTGTCATAATCTCCTTTTCCAAGGCCAAACAACCTTCCAGTTTATGTATTTACCATATTTTGTTTATCTATTTGTCAATGGACACCTGGGTTGCTCCAAAACTTCTTAAGCCTGTATTAACTTAGCTTAGTGGTCCAGAAGCCTGAGTCTTCTGCACATCACTGCCATTGTAGTTATACATTCACACAGCACTTATGCAGGGCGGGGTGTCTTCGCTGTTGTAATTGTATATCCTGGTACAAAGACGAACTATAAACATGTTTTGGGCAGGGATGAAGAATCAGGAAATCTTACTGTAAGACTCCAGGACAGCGCCAGCCGGAGTGGATGGAGACAAAGCGTGCCTCACTCCAGAGGCGACACACTGACTGCAAGGGGGGCAGGCGATATGCCAGTCTGGCCGGGTGTCAAACAGGAAATGGCAGGGCCTGTGGCAAGTTGAGGTTAGCTTTCCTGCTTTCTAAATGTGTTCAAATTTTAAAAATAAATCAACACTAGTCAAAGGAAACCGTCTGCTGGAACTTAAAACCAGCCAGTTTGCTGCTGCCACCTGCTACCTCAGTTCACAGCACACTGTGCAGAAAAAGCATTTTCTTCCCTTTTTGCGACCAGTTTATGTTATTTTAAGGTTGTTTGTTAAAACCTAAAAGTTAAGGTTGAAACAAACAATTAAAAAGTTAAAATACCTAAATTCAAATAAACTTGAGGTCATATGCCTCATACCATGACAATTTATAAGTGTTTTTAAAAATGTTTTAACAGGTTAAAATTTTTTTCAATACTTTTCTTGCATTCCAGAAACAAATATCATCAACATTCACACAGGGCCCCTACAGCCAGCCAGCAGAGGTACAAAGCACTCCTACGTGCCTGTGGGTGGGTTTTAACTTGGCCCATTGGATCACTTCATCAGCATCAATCTTACAGGCTCAAGTTGACATTCCTGGTGCCGATGTTTTCAGAAATGAATAGCACAGACGATAACTAGGACGCACTTGGGGAGCTTGTGAATTTGTGGTCACGTCCAGTTGTCCCGTGGCTTCAGTAGTCTTTTCAACCAATTCTTGCTGAAGTGGATTTCCATCAGGAACACATACTTGGTAGTTTTATGCAAGGTGGTATTTATTTTTAGTAAAATTTAGATGATATTTTAGACACAACAGGCATGAGTCACAGGACAGATATAATTAAATTTACAAGATAATAATTTTATATGTTGTTCATCCATGAGTGAGATACCTCCCCCAAATGCCTAATCCCTATCTTAGATGAAAATTCAGTAACTTTCGAAGTCATAATGAATTGACGGAGCTCTGAGATACCATTTCTTGATCAAAGGATCAGACATCTATCATCTTGATCATCATTAAAATGTTTTCTTCCTCAAGTGCGGCCTCCACTGTCTTTCTGGAACATCTCACCCATCGCATGGCTCGAGGAGGCACCTTGCAAAGGTCCCCGAATCCACAGTTCCCCTGAGCTCCGATGTCTCGCATTCCACTTTACGGCACAAATACAGCCGGTGTCCCAATGAACAAACCTGAACGTGCCCACCTGAGCTCATCTCTCTGCCCTCACCCCCTCCTGCGGCACTGCCAGGCAGGCTGACCTCCACCCGTCCCTGTGCCCAGCAGGGCCAGCAACAACTCTGCTGAGCAAGTGAAGTGCAAAGTCTTTCATGCAGGCAGCAATGAAAAAAAAATGTGAATTAAATATGTAATTAAAAAATATAATGACAATGAGCTACTAAAGACCTCTAAGAACTTGCATGTCAAATGTTCTTTTCACAGGTAACTAACTTAAGTGTAGAGTGTTTGGGGCACTGGGAAACAGTGCCTCAGAGGTATCTCTTCAAAGGGAACCTCCTCGATGCGCCATTTCACTGAGTCACACCAGTGACAGCTGTTTCTTGTGCACGTCACACATCTGCAAAGCGCTCTCCTGGCGGCACAGCAGCGAGGAGACCGCAGAGGTCCCTGGCGTGGGCACATGAGCATCCAGCAAAGGCGACTGTCCGCAGCTGGGAACGAGACAAACGGGCTGCTGAGTACATGCAGGGCTTAGCGCAGGGCAGCGAAGCTGGAACACAGCAACCACTGCAAGAGGGGCTCCGGGGAGCCCACCCGACACAAGGAGCCTCTCAGCAAACACATAATGCAGTGATGGCCTCGTGATCAAGAGATAAAACCAACCACTGTAGCGCTTACCAAGAGCCGTCCAGCATCTCAGAAATGACCATTAGCTCCTCTCTTCTTGTTCAGAGGTTTAGTCCCAGATGGTCCTGTCCCCTTTAACCTCCCGAATCTTTTGTTTTCCAAGAGAACGTTTCTTTCCATCTTCAAATAAGTACTCTCTTCTGTTCCTTTTTTTTTTTATCCTCACCCGAGGACATTTTTCCATTTTTTGTTCAGGTAGAGTGGGAGGGAGAGAGAGGAACAGAAAGAGAGAGAAACATCGATGTGAAAGGAACACATCGAGTGGCTGCCACCTGCACAACCGACCAGGGCCGGGGACAAACTGCAACCGAGGTACGTGCCCTTAGCGGGAACCGAACCCGAGTCTCTCAGGACCGCAGGCCAACGCTCTAACCGCTGAGCCAAACCGGCCAGGGCTGTTCCTTTTGATTTTTATTGCATTCATTGCAATGACTGATTAATAAAATTATGTAGGTTTCAGGTGTGCCTTTATCTCTTCTACCTCCTCCCACCCCCTTCCTCTCTGATCACCATACTGTTGTCTGTGTCTATGAGGTTTGTTTTGTTTTTGGCTTAATCCCTTAATTTTTTCACCCGGACCCTCAATCCTTTTCTCCTCTAACAGTTGTCAGTCTATTTTCTGTATATGCATCTGTTTCTATTTTGTTTGTTCATTAGATCCCACATGTTAAGTCAAATCATATGGTTTTTGTCTTTCTCTGGCTTCTTTTACTTAGCATAATACTCTCCAGGTCCACCCATGCTGTTGCAAAGGATAAGAGTTCCTTCTTTTGTACAGCTCTGTAGTATTCCATTGTGTAGATATACCACAGCTTTTTTTTATCCACTCATCTACTGATGGACACTTGAGCTACTTCCAAATCTTGGCTATTGTAAATAACACTGTAATGATCATAAGGGTGCATATATTCCATCAAATCAGTGTTTTGGGTTTCTTTGGATACACACTCAGAAGCAGAATCGCTGGGTCATAAGGCAGTTCCATTTTTAATACTTTATTTATTATTATTATTTTTTTAAATCTTCACCTGTGGATATTTTTCCATCCATCTTCAGATGGAATGGAAGGGAGAGAGAGAGAAACCTCGATGTGAGAGAGACACATGGATTAGTTGTCTCCCGCACCACCCCAACCAGGGCCAGGGACTGAACCGCAACTGAGGTATGTGTACTTGACCAGAATCCAACCCGTGACTCTTTGGTCTGCAGGCAACAGTCTAACCACAGAGCCAATCCAGCTAGGGCTCATTTTTAATAGTTTGAGGAAACTCCACACTATCTTCCCAGTGGCTGCACCAGTCTGTATTCTCACCAACAGTGCACAAGTGTTCCTTGTTCTCCACATCCTCACCAATACTTGTTTGTTGATTTACTGATGATAGCCATTCTGACAGGTGTGAAATGATATCTCACTGTGGTTTAAATTTGCATTTCTGTGTATGATGAGTGATGTTAAGCATCTTTATATATGTCGACTGGCCAATTGTATGTCCTCTTTGGAGAAGTGTCTATTCAGGTCCTCTGTCCACTTTAATTTGATTTTTTGTTTTTTTTAGCATTGGGTTGTCTAAGTTCTTTATAAATTCTGGATAGTAACCCCTTATCAGATGTATCACTGGTAGGTGTTCTCCCATTCAATGAACTGCCTTTTTATTTTGTTGATGGTTTCCTTTGCCATGCAAAAACTCTTTAGTTTGATGTAGTCACATTTGTTTAATTTTTCTTTTGTTTCCTTTACCCGAGGAGACATATCAAAAAAAAATATTGCTATGAGAAATACCTGAGATTTAATGCCTAAGATTTCTTTTAGAATTTTTATGGTTTCAAGCCTAACATTTAAATCTTTAATCAATCTTAAATTTATTCTTGGGTGCAGTGTAAGAAGGTGGTCTAATATCATTTTTTTGCAAACATCTGTCCAATTTTCCCAACACCATTTATTGAAGAGACTGTCTTTACCCCATTGTATGTTCTTGCCTCCTTTTTCAAGTATTAAGTGACCATAAAGGTGTGGGTTTATTTCTGGGCTCCCTATTCTGTTCCATTGAACTATATGTCTATTTTTATGTCAATACCAGGCTGTTTTGATTACAATGGACCCATAGTATAGTTTGACATCAGGTAGTGTGATTCCTCCAAATTTGTTCTTCATTCTCAATATTGCTGGGCTATTCGGGGTCTTTTGTGGAACATACACCTACTAAAGTCTTATTCTGCTTCACTCTTCTATGATCTGCCTTTTTGTCACTCTTACATTTCCAGAAATAGAATCAATCAAAAGAAAAAGAAGACAATAATAAAACAGCGCAATATCTATTGTTTCATTGGAGGAACATTGCCCAACTAAATGAAAGGAAATTATCTGTAACCATCCTGAGGCCCCAGGGGAAATACACAGACACGGACACATACACACAGGATCTTAGTTCTCCTGACTTAGCTGTGGCTACGTAAACATGCAGGTTAGGTCCCATGGGCTGGACCAAGGGCAGTGCAGGGCTGTGATGCTCAAGACAGAATTCCTCCTTAGTAACTTGGAGGCCAATTTCTCTGTCTATGAAGCCAAGGGATGTAATTACTAAGGCATGTTTTAAGCTGTTTTCAGTAAATTATCACCTTCATGCCATTCATACTCATTTGAAATGGTCATTAGCTATGAAAGAATAATAGTAAGTAATGTGTACTATTAATAACAATAATGACTGACCTCTCTGGAGTACTGAATTAGCACTTTTACACATCAGTGCACTCGGTCCTTGGAATAACCTTCTTAGAATTTCATCATCCTCATCTGACAGATGACAAAACTGACATTCGGATGGGCCGAATCACACATGTGCTCACATGTCAGGCAGCAGTACAGGATTCAAACTCAGGTCTGTTTGACTCCACAGCCTGTGCTTCTAACTGCTGTGCTGCCTTTTATAATTGACAGGCTAGAGCTGCAAGCTTTATAAAAGATAAAGACACTAACACACCTGTGCACGTGCACACACACACACACACACACACACACACCATGAACATCCTCTTTTGTAACTCCTGAAAAGTATTTTCTTCATCACAAACAACTGAAGAAAAAAACAAAACAATAAATTATCTTGTTTCCGGGTAATCGCAAACATCAGATACTATTAAGCAAATTTTCCAATGTTTACTGAAACAAGTCAGACATAGGAGCCTCCAATCACACAGGTACCTGGTTTTTCAAAGGCCCAAGGAAGCCTAGATTTTCTGCCATCCGCTGAGCTTGGCTGTCCTTTATCCCTTCAATAATGTCAATTTGCTCCTGGTAGAAAAATGAATCAAATAAACAAAATTCAGACAGTCAAGCAAGAAGACAACCACAAAAGAAAGTGCTTTATATTTACTTGCAAATGAGTAATGAAAGTGAGGCACCTTTCCAGAGATCTCTGAGGAGAGGTATTGCCTATGGGGTACGTTTTATTTGTTTTTCCATCCTCATTCGAAGATATTATTTCCTCTGATTTTTAGAGAGAGCGGAAGGGAGGGAGGAAGATAAAGAGAGATAGGGATGCGGTCCAACCAACTGAGCCACACCGGCCAGGGCAGGAATGACCTGTTTTGAATCATAACGGCTAGGTAGTACAGATAGCCCCTCTTTTCAAAAGCTCATTTTGCCACTTTGCTTTTACCTGTTTTTGTTAACTAAAAAAAATCTAAAGAGAATTTTTGCTGTTACAAAAAAAGAGCTGAAAGTGGGACGAGAGCTCTGCGCTTGTTCTGCAGCAGCTGGTGGCGAGGCTGAGCCCGGGCAGTGGGGCCCTGCCCATCCTTCCTCGCGGGAGCATGCTCAGCACGGCCTCACGGCTATGCCGCGACTCTGCGCTCCTGGGCTCTTCGCATCTGCTACACGCTGTGTCCTATGGTGAAAGCGCCTCGATTTTCGTCATTTTGGCTTACAAAAGGTTTCACAAGGGAGCTCTACTTTTGAATAACAGGGAAAACCTGCATTAGTAAGTCAGCTGCAGAGTCGCAACTTAACTTCCAGGGCAGATGCACACGTGACGCGGGCAGACCAGCCGCCACAGTGCCCGCCTTTCCAGAGGGCCGAGAAACAGACTCCCAATAAAATCAGGAGTATTTCTGCTAGAAATCTCCAATGTTATACTTTTGATACTAAAAACCCAGAATTAAAAACTGGAATTATAGTTCAGAAGGTCTTAGATTTTTTTAACACTACAGCTCAGGTAGGTTGAGAAGCACATGTCACCTCATTTAATTCTCACATTCATTTCACGATTCAAAAATAAAGCTTAGAGACATTGGGGAACTCGCTGGGTAGTAAGGCTTTGACCTCAGATATCTTCAGCTAGAAACTAATCTTAATATCAATAAAAGAAAAATGTTTAAAGGCTTGAAAGAAACAAAGACTCAGGACCTTAGAAGGGTGCTAGTTGACATCGATAGTGTTGAAAGACATAGAGACAATCTCTAGCTCACATCTGGTCACCTTGGAGATTTTCTAGATCATAATACTGTTAAATGGGCAAAGTTAACCAAGAGGAAATGGAAATGTCAGTCTGCTTCCATTCTTTAATTCTTGGAGCAGGCTGATAGAAAGGAACGAGGGAGGAAGAAAAGGCAGGAAGGAGGAAAGAAGGAAGGGAGGGCAGAGAAAAGCAAAGAAAAAGACCTCGAATAGTGAATATCTCCATTCTATCCAACTTTCAACTGGATGACTATGAAGAAAAAGGACTAGACATCTTCAAGCCTTAAGTCCCAGAAAGAGATGTGTCACTACCAGCCTCAGACTCCACATTAAATGTTTTTCAGCTTCTACAACAACCATGGACGAACACAGAATAGCCAGAAATCTAAACATACCTTAAATATAAGTTCTGGATTTGAAGCGGCCACCTCCTCAATGTCAACGCCCCCCTGGGGGCTGCCCACCAGTACGGGGCCATTGCAGGACCGGTCCATCAGAATCGCAAAGTAGGTCTCCCTGGAAATGTCCAAGGCTTCGGCAACCATCACCTACCACGGTAACAGGAAAGTCAAATGAATTCAGCATCACACTGATTCCACTTGGAAATCTATACAAACTTGCTACACAAACGCAACGGCTTCACTTTCAGGCCCTTGAAGCCCAGTATGTTAACTTCCCTGGATTCACGAGCTCTGCTCTCGGGGTGCATCAAGCTCATTTCCCTCCTTAACTGACCCTGCTAATGTGTTCAGTGGCAAGTATTGGTTGACATCAAGGAAACTTCCCACTTCAATTTTCTTTTTCTTCTGTGAGAAACCCTGACACTTAAGAAAAACTCCAGAGAAGCAGCTGCTATTTTAATTTGAGACATTTACAGTACATATATATTACCACACTGATTTTCTCAACTTGCTCTGGTGCAAAACCAAATCTGGTTGCCAAAGGATTCTTTTTAGTGTGTCTGATGCTTCATATGTTTGTACACTTCTGTCCCTTGGTTCACTGTACTTGTATTTCAATTTTTACTTTCTTTTAAATGATAAATATATCTGCTTGTTCAAAATGAATGCAAAGGACAGTGGAAGTAAATGAACAAGACAATGGAAGCTGCTCTCCCCGGGGCCCCAACACCAGCATGTGCCGAGACCACATGGAACCTTGTGGTCCTTACAGAAGCTGCCCCTTGCTCTGGGAGGATGTGGTCACATGCCAGGACCGTGGCTGGGCAGGGGGCAAGTGGGCTGGGAAGATGCACTTCAGCCGCGCATGCTGGGCTCTGCTCAACCCTAACAACTTTACGCAGCAGCCAGAGAAGGACAAGTCACTGCCAGCTGCTTAGTCCTTTTTCTATGCAGCTGAAATGTAGTATGTACTTGAATTCCTTCCTTTCTTCTTGCTTTTAATCTTAATACCACAACTTAGTCATCTTTCCAAGGTCCTCTCTCTTCATTGTGACTAGGTACTTATATGTCAATATTTATTTAACCCTGTCCCTCCTGAGAGATATTTATAAGGGCTTCAGTTTTTCTAAAGTCCTACTTCAGTGAGTATTTTTGTAATATATCTTTGCTTATTTGTTTGAGTACCCCTGTAGATAAGGTACCTGAAAGTAAAATGACTAGTTGCTAGAATCGTCATTTTAAAAATTCTAAATACTCTTAAAATACCCTGGAGAGGGAGGGTGTACCAACTTATAGACCCAAAAAGAATGGTAAGCCCTGGCTGGTTTGGCTCAGGGGTTAGAGCACTGGCCTGTGGACCAAAATGGTCTTGGGTTTGATTCCCAGTCAAGGGCATGTACCTTGGGTTGCAAGTTTGATCCCCAGCTCTGGTTGGAGTCAATAGGAAGCAACCAATTGGTGTGTCTCTCTCACATCGATGTTTCTCTCTCTCTCCCTCCCTCCCTTCCACTCTATCAAAAAAAGTCAATGGAAAAATATCCTTGGGTGAGGATTAACAAAAAAGAATGGTAAAAGATGTCTTGAATGATTTGTAAAAGAAAATAAAAACTTTAATTAAGTAATCAGTACTAGAAGTGAAAATAATAAACATACTTACATTTCTTTTCCTAAAAGTACTTCAATAACAGGTTTCACGAAGAAAACTATAGATTAAGTAGCATTAGATTCTAGATACCCAGATGCCAAAAAACCCCTAAGTTTTAAGTCAGTTGGAATGTGACAAATACAGAGTAGGGCAAAAGTAGGTGTACAACTGTTCATATGGAAAATAATACAATAATCAATAAATAATAATGCAAGAGTTTAAACTCTATGTTTCTGAAAGCTACTTTTGCCCTACCCGGTTTAGGATGATCTAAAAAGCTACAATGTAATGAATATAGAATTCCTTCTCCAACTTTTATGGAATTTATCACTGGTTAAAAATAAAATATCTACAAGGGGCTTCATATTGATTCTTTGGTAGTAACTTATAAATATGTAAAAAAATAGTTCTTGGCATACAGTGCTGGGATTATTTAGAACCATTTTGATTAAAAGTTGACTTCTAATGCAGAGCTTGTCTATGAAGGAGACTTAATGACTTATAGGAGTTTCTACAAGCAACACAACATTCTAACTTTCTAGGACAACTGTCATTCGAGAGCCGTGTGTTCAGGCCCCTGCAATGCTGGCAGATGTGCTTGGATCCTGCCAAGCCTCTATTTCTACAGGCCAGCTGCTCTCTCAAACAGCTCCGGCCTGGCAGAAGTAACATATTACTCTTTGAGAAGACATCCCCAGGAAAATGATGATTATCAATAGGTAATTCAAGAAATTTTATATAAAGGCTATTTTTTTTTTTGCATTATTATGCCATCCTACCACCCAGGATGTCAGAATATTTTAGGAATTGTTACAGAGAGAACGGGAATGGGCTCCACGAACACTCATCCCATGAGAAGCTCAGTCAGATACACTTCAGAGAAGCTCCATCTGAAACTGACACCAATGTCACCAACGCAGCCTCTCTGTGCTGTCCCCCAGACAGAAAGCTCTGTAACTCACATGACCCTGATTTGACCACTGGACTGGTTTTGGTTTGTGGCTCAGACAGAGGCCTGCTCAGTGCCAATGCACAGACTCCTGGGAACCAGCAGTGATCAGGTAAGGTGACAAGTATATAATCAGTGTTTGAACATCTCTGATCTCAGCACAGTGCCCACTCCTGTCCCCGCATCACGAAGCACATGAGCAGCATCTCCCCACTGCTACACTGTCCCACGGAGCATACAGCTAACACAGTGGCTCGGCTGTAGAAAAAACACCCACTGAGTATAGATGTATGTACTGTCAAATAACTTCTGAAACTGACTGAGAAATCTAAACCTTCTGTAATCTGGGGACTCCTGATTGATGTCCAAGGTTCTATACGTCAAAAGAAAATGCATATTCCTTAAAGTCTATAAAATATTATTATAGAAAAGTGGTAATACACACTTTATACAGAAAAAGAATAAAATAATGTATGACAATTATTTCTGGGTGGAGAGAATACAAGGAACTTTTACTTCTAATTTTTACATTTCTGTATTACTGGAATTTTTACATGAGTTAATCACTTTGCAATCAGAAAGAAAAAACCAAAACTATTTAAAAATAAATCTCTGTAGCAGTTTCCTGGCAATGACTAGATTTATAAGAATGCACTTATCGCCAGTATTTCAGGAACCTTTCTACAAACTAATTTTATGCTCATCTATATAGTATGACTCTTCTTTGTGTATTTTTATATGCTTTAAAAAAGTACCACAAGCTCTAATCTAAAAACCCATGTGTTCATAAAAAACAACAACAAAAAAAAACCCAAATTCTTACAAACAAAAATACTAATCATGTCCTGTGTGTACAAAGTTTGAAGCAGTCACCCAGGTAAAGGCGCATAAGCTAATACTACAACCTGCTCTCAGCGCCGCACTGGCCCAGAATGACAGCAGTTGCAAAGGCAGGCCCAGGGGCACTGACAAAACAGGCACAGCAGCACCTGATATGCACACTTGAGGCTGGACTGTAGGACAGCAGGGACGTCCCTCACTGGCAAGGCAGCTGTTGCTTTGAAAAAAACATGCCTATGTTCTGAAAGAGAAAGCTATTACTTCACTCACTCACCCCTACACACCTTTACTATATGCTGAGAATAATCAATAATGTTGCTATTATATACTTTGTACTTCTCCTCAAATTCATATCACATACTAAACAGATTACATGAGGTTTAAAATAAAATGGTGCATCGCCAAAGTGCATTAGATTCTGCCAGAACTGAAGTATAGACTTTTTTTTAACGCATACATTGAAAATGACCAGAAGCATTAATATTACCTTGTTAACTTTCACACCTTCTTTTGGAGTTTGTTTCGTGGCTAGATTATACCCAATCATCTGTTTAGCCAACTGTCCCACAACTTTAGGGCTAAGAAAGATAGAGAGAGAAAGGAAAGAAAATCAACCTCTATTTTGAAAATCATTTGAAAGCAGAGTCTATACCAAATCCTCATGTCCACACTGCATAGGATACACCTCCATGCCTGGAATCCATGGACTTTCTGGGAGGGACGGAAGGAGGGAAGGAGGGAAGGACGGAAGGAGGGAAGGAAGGAGAAAGAAGAGGCTGAAGTGACCCTGGCTCAGAGGTTAGAGCGTTGGCCCTCAGACCAAAGAGTTGCAAGGTCGATTCCGGTCACCAGCAAGCTCTTCCATGCCTGCTGGGCCCACAGACAAGGAATGAAAACGTCCAGACTTACTCCTTTGTTACATGAACACCTCCTTTCAAACCGCTACTGAAGGGCACGTACCTCGGGTGCAGTTCGGTCCTTGGCCCTGATCAGGGTTGTGCGGGAGGCAACCAATCAATGGGTCTCTCTCACATTGATCTCTCTCTCTCTCTCTCTCTCTCTCCCTCCAACTCTGTCTGAAAATAAGTGGACAAATATCCTTGGTGAGGATTTTTAAAAAGAAAAGGCTGAAATGCACAACAGGTTTAGGTAAGTTAAAGATGAGGGTAAGAGCCCTGGTCAGTTTTGCTCAGCGGTTAGAGCATCGGCCCACGGACCAGAGAGTCCCGGGTTTGGTCCCCGTCAGGGGCAGGTACCTCGGTTGGGGTTTGTCCCTGACCTTGGTTGGGGTCGTGTGGGTGGCAACTGTTGATGTGTCTCTTTCACATCGATGTTTCTCTCTCTTTCTCCCTCTCTCCCTCCCATTCTATCTAAAGATAAATACAAAAAAAAAAAAATGTCCTCGGGTGAGGATAGGAAAAAAAAAGATGAGGCTAAGAATCACAATAAAAAATGAAAGGTACATGACAGGAGAGGCAAGTGTTCAGTACTGGGGGACTTGGAGCTAGAGCTGAACAGAGAGGCTCAGATCAAGGAAGACCTGGACTGTGTCACACAGGAGACACTGATGTCGCTGGCAATGGGGAGCCACGGCAGGTTCCTGAGTGGGAGAGTGACTTCATGGAAGCAGTACTTAATTTATAAGTGGCATCATTTCCAACATTTGGATAGAAAAACTGATTGTCTAGGAGAGAAGAGTGTCAAACTTCACCAGTTAGTGAAGAAGAAGCCCTTTGTGGGCACAGAAGGAGCACTGGGCGCTGCCAGTGTCTGCCTCTAACCGGTCCCCCCTTTCTGGCGCAGGCACCTACCCTCCCCCACCTTGGGTCAGTGCACCTTTTAACACCAGCAAGCTCTTCCATGCCTGCTGGGCCTACAGCCAAGGAGTGAAAACGTCCAGACTTACTCTTTTGTTAAATGAACGCCTCCTTTCAAACCGCTACTGAAGATACCTTTTCCTCTTCCTCCAGCTAAGATCTGGGCTTTTAATACAATTTCTTTTGCATCTGAAAAAGAAAATTTAGAGTGGGCAGTTGATCTGAAAGTATTTTTTAAGCAGCAATGAAAATGGTAATGACATACAACTTCCCAACCTGGTGGAAGCTCTCGACAGCCAGTCTGAAAATGAGGCAATGAAGAACTTCAAAAACACCAGTGTGCCTAAATATAGTCTGTTTATTGAGGACATCTAAATATTTCCTACTGCCCGGCCGGTGTGGCTCAGTGGTTGAGTGTCGAACCACGCACCAGGAAGTCACCAGTTCAATTTCTGGTCAGGGCACATGCCCAGGTTGTGGGCCCGATCCCCAGTGGGGGGCATGCACGAGGTGGCCAGTCAATGTTCTCTCTCATGGATGTTCCCGAGGACATTTTTTTTTTTTGCATTTATCTCTCTCCCTCTCCCTCTAAAAATCAATAAAGAAAAAAAATTAATAAAATAATAATACATACTTCCTATGAGTTTAATCTGATGCTGGACCATCCCAAGGGAAAGCAAGGCATGTGTTCCCTTGTTCTTTTGAGTGTCAGAGATGCTAAATAAACCCAGGCTGGAGGTATTAATTTTACTGGGTACTGACACTCCCCTGTGGCAGAGGCACCAATCTGCCAGTCAGAGAAGCTAACGACCTGTCAGTCATCTGAGACGTGTCAAAGGGAGACAGGATTATAAAAGGAAAGGTTCAAAGATAAAATGCAAAGGGAGTATGTAATAACTATTCTTGGAAACCAACAGTTTTCTGGGCAGTTGCTCTATATATTGACAGGGTTGGGTAAGGGAGGAGGAAATGGATTAAATAAAAAAGCAAGCAATATTTTTAAAATTTTGGCAGGGTTAACAAAACATCCCAGGGAAAGTGGTTGAGGAAGCTTCGTTTCGCACTCAAGAAAAGAGTGAACTACCTATTCTCAACATCTGAGACCAGAGTCATAAACTCAGACGTCTTATGGGCCAGGCAGAACATGGGGGTGTGGAAGCAGCCCAGTGATGGAGACGGGGCTGGCAAACAGTGGAGCTCCCCCCCAAGCGTCGAGGAGAAGGAAAAAGGGCAGTCCCCAGGTCAGATATGTTGGGTCAACCAAACGGTGCCCATCTCCAGGCCACCACAGGCGTCGTCTGTGTTCACGTCTGTCTAAAATCAGAGAACTGAGTCTGACAATGTTTTCTGGCTTGGCATACCAGGTTTAGAATCTGCAGACCCAAGTTTCAATGCAGCCTTCATGCCTTACTCACCTGTGTGAAATTGGCCAAGTTACTCGGTATCTCTGAGACTCAGTTTACTTGATTGTGAAATGATGATGAAGATTGTTTTAAGAATTAAATGAAATAATACATGTGACTACTTTATCCCAAGAACCTAAAAACTCATATGATTAATGAAAACTGTTGCCACAATCAATTAGTCCATTTAGTGCCTTTGTATAGTGTAAAAATTCAAACGAATTATTCCCACTTGGGCAGAGATGATAGAAAGCAAATGCTGGTGTGTGGCACCACTCATGCAAAGTGAGAGCTCCGTAGGAGTCGCTCTTCCAGCTATTCCTGTTGACTTGTTACTCACAGGCAAGCAAGCCAAGGTTCCCACAGAGGGAGCCACAGAGGGCTTCATCCTGGAGGCAACAGGAGCTACAGAAGCAGCTGATGCTCCACCTGATGCAGTGAGATTATTCAAGTTCGCTGCCTCTACTTGGTCTTCCTTTCTCCTATATTTGCTTACACTCAGAAAGCCAGGGCTCACCTTCTCTCAAAAGCAAACATAGCTCTTTCTTTGCTGCCCTCTGTACCCTCTGACAACTAGGTCTGCCCTGGAAATGAACCACCACACCACCAGTCAAATCATGTTTTAGAATAAACTGGTTCCCACCAAACAATAGAAGACAAGCTAAGACTACCACTTACGATCAGAAACTCACCAGGGAAGGAAACAAGGAAAAACAATGTATCGCCTGTTTATGCTAAGTAATGTAAAAGAATAGCAATATGAGCTATTTGGTTTGGAATTACACAGACCCAGACCCCCGTGACATCTGCCAGCTCTGCCTCTCATTTCCTTTGTAGAGAAGAGGAGACAGGATCAGAAAGGCAACAGTAGCCCGTCTGCAAAATGGTCATAATAATGTATGTGTTAGGATGTCAAAAAATAAATGAAATATACTAGGTGAGGTGCTTACCTCAACACCTGGCACATTAAAAAAACAGCCAAAATATGATATCTATCATCCTTATAATTATTTTCAGCAATTAACCCAAAGACTGGTATATAGGAAGATATTTCTTTTGGAGACATCAAGTAGAAAAAACACTTTCTGGTGTCTACTCAGATTTTTCACTGTGATCTCTCCAAACTGGCTGGAAAGGTCACTGAGCGTGCCATGCCACCCGTACTTCTCACTCCCTCGCCATCCAGAAGAAGGTGTGTTCCTCGCCACGCGTTCCCACAGAAAAATGTGCAGGCCGGACAGAGCCACGTGGGCCTGTTCATGGGCCCTCCTCAGGCCTGAGCAGGTCAGCGTGAGGCACGAACCATCAGGACGAGGAAACCACTGCAGCCTCAATGAAGTGTTTGTCAATAACGTGTGCTGCCGTTTAACCCCATGTCCAAGGACTCCATGTCACCCCATCCGGCAGTCCAGGCAACCGCTTCAAACACTGTGAAGCTGAATGTTCAGTCAGGCAAATAGAAAAAGGCAGAGGAAAAGATCCAGGTACATTGTCTGCAACTTATACCCCAGGCCAAAAATAAGTTCACTTCAACCACGTCTTCCGGTCAGATCTCAAGGACAAAATCAGTCCAGCAGGTCAGTGGCCCAGAGTAAAGCAAGTTTTTCTCACCTTGGGGGAAACTCATACAAAGCAATTTGATTCATGTGGTTATTTACTCAAAGTTGTGAAAATTAGGCAAAGTGAAGAAATCCTGCTGAACAGTAACTAGTCTTCTTAGTATTTATTTACCAGGTTGATTCACACTTAACATCATTATTTCTACTTTATTTAAAGATTTGATTTCTCCAAACTCACACAAATTTCTAGGTTTCTTTTTATTACCTCTGTATTCCCAAACAGAATTATAAAAGAATATTCCATATATGAAATTCAATTTTTTCCTGAAGGCGTAAGATGGCTTAAGCCTACGCTAGGATAACAAGGCCGAAAGAGCCCGGGGGAAAACCAGCTGCTCTAATAGGCTTTGTATGGATACAGGCTGCACTTATCCCTACACTGCTCAGCATACCACTGGGCTCTGGGCAGGCATCACCCGGGGCTGCGTGCCCCGTCCTTCCTGTTTACCTCTCAGATGCAGGGGCCGGCGAGCCAGCACGCCTTCCACCGTGTCCTTACCTGGAGCGGCTCTGACACACAGCCAGGCGCTGCTGAGGCGGGGACTGTGTACTCTCACAGATGTTTTAGGAGAAAAAGCACTGTAAGAAGTATCTTTGATAAACTTACAGATAGATATCAAAGACTCTGAAATACCAAGTCAGTTAAGAGAACAATATTTACAGCCATTTAGAAAGTCTAAAAACACCCCAAACCAGTCTCATTTAGCTCTATTAGTTGCATTAAAATAATGCTTTGTCAAATGTTTTCTCTCATTTTTTTTACCACAAGTGTTGTTTTAATGACAATAATACAGCTTTATAGCAATTTTTATACTCTGCCAATAGTTCCATGCTGGCTAATAAATGTTCTTAGAAGCATTATCAAACCTAGAAAGAAAAAAATTAAATTCATTAAGGAAATCATAACCCAAATAGAGTAAGAAATGCCTTTAACTAGGCAGGCTCACTCTGCTGTTTCAAGACGGCATTCTGACAACATTTTTATGCATAATATTGTTCACAAGACATAGTTTGAAACCACAATACAAAAGTGCAGTGGTAAATGTCTGAAAATAATGCATATTTATCAAGAATACCGGTAAACACAAGTTATTTTCAACCCTCTTTTTAAAACAGTTTTGTGAAGAATCGAGTATTTGTATTACAGAACTGGTTTTTATTCAGCATTGCTCTCTTCAGAAATATAACACTTCCCTAAATGCAAAATGCAGCACTATTTACACTGACTGCGGTGAGGTGACTACTGTGATGATCATCTATTTCGAGTCAATAACAGCAGAATTGTTGGGCAACTATGATTTCTATGGTTCACGAATTGCAGCAAAATTGGAATATCCAGTTTTCAGCACGATTGCATGGTATAATTTCTAGCATGGTGATCACCTTTCACAAGGTTTGATAGAATTCTTAATTGAAAAAGTTAAAATGTACTTACCTATCACTGCAAGGCAAGAAGAAGGGGAGGGTGAACCAAGAATCGAAAGCCATCACAGAAAGATGAACATTCATAAAGAAGATACAGTTACAGAGTGATAAGTCAGAAGTCTAAACACCAATTTCCCAAGGAAAATAAGCTAACTTCTGTGTTTTCATTATGACCCGAGAACCCAAACTTAAAACTCTTCAATTGTTACTGTAATATCTCCTGTAGACCGGTTCCGGGCTCCGCCGGTCGTAACTACCTCCCTGGGAATGAGATGATGTTGCAGTGGTCTTCCATATGCCCAATAGCATATCTGAGACTAAAACAATGAACTCAACTCTCAACATGTCCGACATGGGCTCATCAATGTTGGCACAGAGAATTCCAACATACAGAATGTGAAAAAGATGGTGGCAGCACTGGCCACGTGCCTGACCGAAGCGGACCGGAGAACCCTGGCTGCTGCCCACCATAGTTTACACTGCACACACCCAACACAGTGATGTGCAAATATCAACAAGAGATGGAACTAGGGCGACCTCGAGGTCAGGGGTTTTGTGATACAAACAGGACGCTGTCCAGGGAGACATGATTTCACATTAAGTTACTGATAAGACTTTTCATTAGTTTTAAATCTTAAATTTCCTATTAAATATGGTAGACAATTAATTCCATATGAAAATGCCACTTTGAACAGTTTATTGATTATAAAGAAGATGATAATATTACCTTAATACAAAACATGCTTTTGTTTTCAAGGTAATTTTTAAAAATTTTAGTTCCTATAAAAAATTCCTAAAGTATAATAAATCATTGTTTTTCATGTTGCCATACTCTTAAATATACTGTATATTTATGGTTACATTATAGGCTTCATTAACATCTATAATGATAAATTAACCTACTCAGCTGATTTTGTCACAGATGTTATTAATTAGATTCATAAACATTTCATTGGTAATAAAACTTTTAGAGCTAAATAAAAATTACCTCTAGAAAGGCTCAATTCAGTTGTAATATCTTCCTCTTTCTGTAGTTTAATACTAATGAACAAATTTTACCTATTAAATTAAATAAAAATATATTTCTGTAAGAAAGATTAAGGATAGAAAATCCTAACATTGATGGCAACAATACCCATGTAACCTTATTCTTTTTTTTTTTTTCCATTCCTCACCTGAGAACATTTCTTTTCATTTTTTATTCAGATAGAGTGGGAGGGAGAGAGAGGAAGAGAGACAGAGAGAGAGAGAGAAACATCGACGCGAAAGAGACACATCGAGTGGCCGCACAACCAACCAGGGCCGGGGACAAAGTGCAACCGAGGTACATGCCCTTAGCGGGAACCGAACCTGGATCTCTCTGGACGGCAGGCTGACGCTTTAACCGCTGAGCCAAACCGGCCAGGGCCATGTAACCTTATTCAATTACTTATAACTAATCAAAGAATTTCTAGTACTATAAGATTGCAACCACAGGACATTAAACAAATACTTTGAAAATGAAGTCATTTGGAAAATGAGAATTTTCCAGAAGAAAACACACAAGTTTTTCCAGAAAAAATTTCCAGACAAAATCTCTACTGTTTTATAGATATAGGATGAATTAATGATACACATTAATAAAAATACAGTGTGCCCGGCCAGTGTGGCTCAGTGGTTGAGCATTGACCCTGCACCAAGAGATCACTGGTTCGATTACCAGCCAGAACACATGCCCAGGTCATGGGCCCGATCCCCAGTGAGGGGCATGCAGGAGGCTGCCAATCGATGTTCTCTCTCATCAGTGTTTCTATCTCTCTCTCCCTCTCACTTCCTCTCTCTCTCAAATCAATAAATGAAAAAAAAATTAATAAAAATACTGTGTAACATCGATAACTTCAACAGATCCTAGAAGTCGTGGAAGATGAAAAGCATTTATAAACACTATACATTTCTACAGGGTTGTGTGGTATAATTGATGGGAAAGGATAAAGAAAAACCAGCTATAAAAAGATTTTTATTTTTCCTTCTGATTTTCAAACCAAAGATGCATTCAGTCAAGGTTCAATTAGGCAAGCAGGACTAGTCTGAGTCACAGAGAAGGAGTTACTGAGGGAGTGAAGCTCACACAGTGTGGGAGATGCGGAACACACAGCCGGGCAGACCCCTCCCTCGGTGGTAGGCATTTGGGAACTACCTGGTAAGAGAGACATAAAAGGGATCTCCTGTTGATCTTAACCAGCAGTGAGCAAGAGGGGAATAAAGCGTGGTTATGCCCAGAACTGACGTGGGAAGATAACTCATGAAGCCTTTATTTTCAGAGCCAACAGGAATGACTAAAATTTAAAATGTCTGTAATATAAATATTTCCTGGCTGCACTCAGATTTATAGATATTTCTTTCATTTTCACAGCCATATTACTAGCATTCTGAGATGTCCTACGTTCTTGATTAGAAAGCTAGTATTTTCCCTATTTTCTCTTATTTAAGTCAATTCCTCTATCGGGCCCTACCTTGGTGAGAGGTGTTCATATGCCACTATCTGGAATCTGCTCCACCGTCCGGTGACCGTCCTCATTCTGCGGCCCCCAGTCCACTGACCTCACCCCTGTAGGTCCCCTCGGCTTCCCATGGGCTGTCCTTTCGCAGGAGCTCCTGGCAGAGTGGCTGAGCCCCTGGCAACAGCGTTTTGCTTCACAGCAGTCTCTCTTCCAGGGGACACGCCGTGCAGGGCACACGGGCTCAGGCAGGCACAACCTCACTCTAAACCAGGAGCCCGTGCCCTCAGACTGCAGCCCAGACATCACCTTGCAGGACTGCTGACCTCTCCAACCGGCTCTGCTCCTGGAGAAGCCCACTCACACACAGGCCCATATCGTTCTGATGTCCCAAATGCAGAGGTCATTCAAAATTCCTCGCCCAGACTCCTGAGCCTGGTGCAGACCAAGGAATAGGCCCAGCACCTGTTCCATGCTGCGGAACTGTTCAGGGCGGCTAAAAAGCACGTGGCATGTGGGACCTGAGACAATCGGGAGGTCTACCTGCCCGGGGCTCGCAGAGAATGCCCCAGTAGAGCAATCCCACTTCAGTGAAAATCAACTACATACAAAACTAAGAATTTTCACTGCCATGTAATTACAATAGTGAAACATCTGTGAAAACAATCAAAATGTTCAGCAGCATTTGGACATTCGGCATTGGAAAATAAATTTTATATATCCACAATGAAATAATATAATACTATATATCCATCAACCATGATTAAGTACATCTTTATATGTGAACTTGGGAAAATGTTCACACACTATAAGCTTTAAACAAACCTTAATTATCAATATTTAAAAAATAAATACATTGTGAATAGTCAGTCACAGTGAAATCCGAATGAATAACAGAGAAACTGTGAACAGGGTACCGGACGGGGCCCAGGAGCAGCACTGCAGTGCAGCGCATCTCTCACTAGTCATTTACATGGTTTGGCAATTACCATGTGTTGTGATAAAAATAAATGTAAAAGTTAGAGTTTAAAATGTGAGATAAAGGTAGACAATTATCGGTAGTAGCTTATCTTAAACATCTGAAAGTTCCTTTCTGTATCAGCCTTTATGATTTCACTATGTTGGGTCAGGGAGGCCTGTACCTGCAGAGGCCCCAGAAGACATCTTCAGGAACAGAGCTGGCTCCTTACCACGTGGCTCCTGCCGCGCCACGGAGAACAGCGATGCCAGGGAAACGCCTCACCCTTTTAAGTTATCTACTGAGCAGCCACTGTGTGGGAATTCAAATATTAAAAAGTCACGTGAGGTCATTGCATTTCAGAAACTTAAAATCTAATGGAGGAAAGATACAAACAGATAATGACTGAAAAACACAAATGCTGGAATAAATGTTTAGAACAAGAAAGTGTGGAGTCGAGCTGAGCAGCACACAGGACAGAAGAGCCATGACGAGAAGAGAACTTGATCAGAGCAGGCAGGGCTGGGGAACAGACGCCCATGGAGGATAAACAACTAAGAAAGGCTACTGTACTTTTCTAGTATACTTGCTTGGCTTTCCTGGTTAGCTGCTTAAGTTAGAAATCACTGTAGCACCACCACAAATAAAGGAGTAAAGCATGCCAAGTTTCAGCACTACAAATCATTCAAAATCATTTCAGATCTTCAGAGAACCTCTACTTATGAAAGTTTATCTCCTTATATTCAAGAATGGCACATACATAGAAAATCACACTCATGGTCTTTGTTAAATTTAGTTATTTTATCCTAAGTGCTTTTGAGATCTCTAATAATTCTATCATGGTGGTCTTCAAAGCCCCCAGCCAGGAAGCTAACTCTCCTGGGCTCCGATGAAACTCCCCAGACTCAGTGAAGTGAACTCCACAGTGCGTGACCGCAGCATTGATAGAGTGTGTCCATCCTCTCCACCGGCAAGTAAGATATTCCAACTTAAAATCTGCTATGATTCCAAATGGCAGAGATACAGAACTCCAAGCCATGGCTTGGTGACATGATTATAAAAGAAACCCAGGAGGCTCTTGTCTTACATTCTGCAGTGACAAAGAGGTGGATGACACACTGGAGTTAAGAAGAAGCAAGGGATAACCTACCCAAGAGAGAGGAAAGACCTCAGAACCACTTGCCCAGGACAACACATCTTCTGAGATCCAGCATAAATTGTGGTGCGCTGCATTTTATATCGCAATGTCTTGCTCTTTTATTGCCTGTCCTGATCCACTCACTGTGTCTGAAATCTAAATCTACTGCACAAATGTTAACCACAGAGAAGATTTCAGATCATATCCTGGAGGATGAACCTTGCAATTGCAGTTGACTGGGAAGAGTGTGTTTTGCTGACTTTCCAAGGTCCCAAAGGCCTGAGACATACTTCATCCTTTTCTCCCTATGCCAGCTTTCTTTGGTTTCCTTCCTTCCTCCCTCCCTCCCTTTCTTCCTCCTCTTCTTCCTCTCTTCTGCTTCCAAGTTATTTAAGGGCATATTCAACTCTACCTGAGATAACTAACTTCACTTTCAACAGCTAGAGAGATCAGCACTGATTCAAATTCCACCTCCCAACACACTAGCCAACCGTCCGGTGCATCTGCTTTATCACATCGCTCTCCATCCATCACAGGCCCTCTTTTTCTTTCACGCATTTCAAAGTAAGTTGCAGGAAGCAGTACTGTTACCCTTAATGCTCCAGCATACATATCAGTAACTAAAGCTTGATATTTGGTTATAGCTCCTTTTTGGAGACAGATAAAATTTACATACGTGACTGCACAAATCTGAAGTGTACTGTTCAATAGGTTTTGACAAATGTATATATCTGTATGACTCAAATCCCAATCAAGAAATACATTATTGTTTCCGAGAACATGTAAGATGTGTCCTTACCACAAAATATCTAAATAGTCCAGCACTCCCAACAGGGATCTAAAGTCTCTTGACCGGATCTCCACTGAAACTAGGCATGAATGTTAACTGTGCACACCTCAGCACCAAGCCAGTGCCGAACGCCTGGCCTGCACTAGGCCCCCACCACATCTGCCACCAGCCAATGGTATCTAACTACCACCTCTAAATCAAAATCCTGTGAAACACCCTGAAGTCAGTCAATGATATGCAAAGTACTGACTTCAAAAAAATTTTTTTTTACCATGAGCATATGTAATGTTTTGAAAAAAACTAATCATTTTAAACATAATTTTTACAGCAGTGATGTTCTATAAGCTTGGGGGAAATGACTGACAATTGCTGCACCAAAGGGGTTCCCGGCACACGTCAGAGCTGGGAATTTGGTGTGACTACTCCATGCTGAATGGGGAGGTCAGATCTCCTGGGGCTACTGGCGCCCTCCAGAAAGGCCAGGCTGATGCTGGGAGCCACTCTGACGCAGTGCTGGGGTGCGGAGAACGACTCTCTAGCCCAGATCTCTTCTGTGCTTGCTGCTTGTCACCGCCCCGTCACGGCCACCGCGCGGAGCCTAACACCAGGGACTCCAGACTTTCTATGAGCCTGCAGGGTTTTTTTTTTTTTTTTAATCCTCACCCGAGGATATTTTTCCATTTTTTGTACAGACAGAGTGGGAGGGAGAGAGAGGAAGAGAGAGAGAGAGAGAGAGAGAAACATCGACGTGAAGGGACACATCGAGCAGCTGCCACCCGCACGACCAATCAGGGCCGGGGTCAAACTGCAACCGAAGTACGCGCCCTTAGCGGGAACCAAACCTGGGTCTCTCCGGACCGCAGGCCGACGCTCTAACCGCTGAGCCAAACTGGCCAGGGCCTGCAGGGTTTTTGAAAGACGACCACCAGAAAGTATTTAGAAGATAAAAGCCAAAACATTACAAACTAAAGTATATTAATCTTTTGAAAACTTCAGAACATACAGATAGAAATGTCTAAAAAAAGGCTGAAATATATCATTATCAGTGGTCAACTGAAATATAAAGTCTCATTATCAGTGGTCAACTACAGGGTTGGGGGCCTCAAATGACTTTTACTTTCTTCTTTATAGTTCTGCACTTTTTATAGGGACTCTTATACCTTTATAATCAGAGAAAAACTATTTTATAATTTAAATAAATTATGTGTATTTGACTTGGTAAGAACAGTAGCAATATTATTGCTAAACAAGGGGGAAAATGTTGCTGTAATACAAAATATATACCATTATGCACATATATACATATATAATGTGTATGCTAAGGATAAATTAGGAATGAAATATACCAAAGTATTAACTCTGATCATTTGGAAGGAAATAGATTATGGGTAACTTTTACTTCTTTTTGATTGCAAATTTGCTGCAAAGAACGTGTATTACTTCTGTAAATAATGGGGAGGGGAACAGCAGTCATTTGCAAAATGAGCTTATTATGCATTAGATCATATCGGTGTTTGAGGTGTACACAGAGCACGGCCATTCTGCTCTGCTGAGCTCCCCACCCAGCAGTTCCCAGAAGGTATGACTGGGCATGAAGGGGAGGGCAAAACCTGCCCCTGTCCATTCCGGTTCAAAGCCAGCGCAGTGCTCCTTGGGCCTAGCGACACATACGTCTACATTCGCCAGAATTAGCTGCGGTAGGATGAACATTCATCCCTGGGAGACTCAGGACAAAGCACTAAGCCTCACATCAGGTTCCCTTAAGGGCAACTCAAAGGGGTGAAGCACCCTCTCGAGGTGCCCCAAGCTCCAACATCCTAAGAGGAACATGTGTAATTTTATAACATCTCCCTTCTATGTACATAAACTTACTATCTCTCTAAGTCCCTCGTAAAGAAGGAAACACTGGAGAGGATCCAAGTGCAGTGGGCAAGGCCATGAGTCCTGCCTGGGCGAGTGGCTCTGGGGCAGGGCTCGGGCCTTGCCCTTCCTAGTCAGCTGAGCGACCCTGGCCAGAAAACAGAGCCTCAATTTTCTCATTTATAAAATAACACTAACAAAAATAGTGCCTACCTTTCAGAGTTGCTATGAGTATTTTATGAGAAGAAAAAGCAAAGTACTTAACTGACTTATACTTACTCATACAGCCTTACACTTAAACTTGCATCATAAGTATCAAGTAGATGATGACGATAATGATGAATGTGCTATTGGGCAAGATAATTTTATAATAAATAATAATGTCTACTAATACTGACTTTTACAACTGTTAAGAATACATCAGATACCCATCCTGTATTTTTTCCAGTCATTCAGAAATGATAAAAATGACGCGAACATACGAGTTCCCATCGAGATAAAAGGGTCAGAAGCTTCCAGAGCAGCCCGAATTTACAGACACATGGCATCGTCCTGCCACTACCAGATGATCTTGTGCTTCTGTAAGTAAATTGGGTATCTCCAGACCCCAGGTAGGAGACTTCTGCCACAAATGCACACCATGTTTTGATTTACATTTGAATAGTGTGTTTAGTTCCACGGCCTGAATGTTTCCTTGCTTTCAGTCTGTCTCCCATGGTTGTCAACGTGGCACAAATGGCCCTGGCCCGTTCTCCACGATTCCTGGCAGAGAAGAGGAACCCTGACTCCATCTGGAGCTCCTCTACGTCATGCTGTATTAGCAGACTGAGTCCTGTACCAGCACGTGCCTCCCTCCCTCAACACTGGGGTGCTGTGACCCCCCAGCCCTGTGGCAGGCTGCAGGGGAGGGAAAATGAGCGGGAAAGCAAGCTACATGCTGAGCTTAGCTGGTGTTTGTACACTGCTGTTAGGATACATGGTCATCTGTCCTTTAGTACCATTGCTGCTATGACTGGCATTGTTACTATGGTGCTTGGGGCTGTTGTGATGTGTCTAAAAGACCCCACATAAGACTTGACATACCTTGCCTCACTTAATCTTCACATCAGCCCTCTGCAGGAGACACTATTCCTAGAGATCAGGACAATGAATCTCAAAGAAATAAAGTCCCTTGTCAAGGTCACAGTTGTAAACACCAGAGCACAGGATCCACTAGAGCTGAAGCTCCACCTACGGCACCAGAGCGTGACCGTCCGTCATCCTCCCCCGTTCAAGTTCAGGCAGGGAAGAGGCTGGGAGCTAGGAAGGAAAGCTGACAGAGAGAAGGCAAGCCACCAGAATTCCTGATGGTGACTTCTGGAGTCTGCCAATTAAAATGAAGACAAGATGCTGGCCAGGGTGGCTCAGTGGATTGAGCATCGTCCCAAGGACTGAAGAGGTCCGGGTTTGATTACCAGTCAGGGCACATGCCTGGGTTGTGGGCTCGATCCCCAGGAGGGGATGTGCAGGAGGCGGCTGACTGATGTTTCTCTCTCTCTCTCCCTTCCTCTCTAAAAAAATATCAATAATATCATATTAAAAATAATTAAATAAATAAATAACATGAAGAAAAGATGGTGAATCGGCTAAAGCAACAACAAATGCCTCCTGTTTTGAGCTGCATGAAGGGTTTGCCCATCAGGTAGCTCACAAGGACTAGTAACTTCAAGGACAATTCCTCTTACTGTCTATACAACCAAGTGTTTTGTGATTTAATACACTGATCATCCTGTAATAAAACCAAGCCCTTGGTACTTTTATTACGCAGTGAAAACAGACAGCAGTCCAGACTGACAGGGCAGAAAGCAGTTCTGAAAAGTCAGAGGTGACATTGGCCACGCCTCCTTTGCCGCACTGTCACTGCAGACAGGGACGTCAACACCATGAGGAGCAAGAGTGTGGACCTCCGTCCACTGACTGGCATTAAGGTTCCTGGATTTAAATTCTGGCCCAACTGTTTTACTTCACTGTGTAAAATTTTGAAAGTCACTTAATCTCTCTAAACTCCAGCTTTTTTAAATCTAAAAAATGGAAAGGATAATAGCAAGTATCTCACAGATTACTGGGAGAAGCCAAGGATGCAATCCACGTAAAGACTGAACAATGCCTGGTGACAGCAGGTGATGAATGAATATGAGGCTTTATGGCTTTTATGTCTTATACCTTCTGATTTGGACCCAGATGGTTGCTAAACTTATCCATCAGCCTTCACATCTTTCTCTAACAAATGCCACCATTGTCTGAGTCCCTGCTAGATGACAGCAACATATGAGTGATTTTACATCTATTATCACTAATTCTCCCAACAGTCCAGTAATTTAGAAATGGTCCCCAGTTCATAGTAGAAAATACTGGAGTTCAAAAGATAGTAAGTGCCTTGTTGAGGGGTGTGACTCCAGCCCAGGCTCTGTTACACTGTCCTGCCATCCAGAGGGCTGTGAATGTGCTCTGCGGCCCAGGGCAGCTCGCACCTGCTGGGGACCGGCAGTCCATCTCACCAGGTGGCCCAGGCGACTAGTCAGCAGCCTGCCCTGCCAGGAGGACAGTCCCGCCTACCGTACGTACACTGGCTGCACCATTGCAGCAGGGGCAGGTCTGTGTTGTGTTTGGAGACCGACGGAGACTTTGCTGCCAAGGGCACACTTGTAGGCTTAAATTAAATATCTGGTGTACTAAAGTGACACATTTTAAAAAATCCATTTTTTCATAAGCCTTTTGAGTTCAACTTGCAATTCTTATCATTCTAATTTTAACTTTAAAATTTAACACTCACTTTCCAGGGGACTTTGATAAATGTTCACACAGCTCAAATTAGACACACTAAATTCCCCTTCAGCAATCAGTATCACTTACAAATTAAATTTTCCTAAAATTTTAAACTGAATTGGTAAATTGAAATATCCATTTTCTTTTCTCGAGCACTTCAACTGTCTGACCCAACAAGCAAAACTTTCTCAAGTACTAGATTGCACCAATAATTCCCTAACACATGAAAAGATTCGGTGAACAGTATTACAATATTGTTTATAATCTGTCAAAAATCTTATATTCCAAAATAAAACATTACACCAGTATGTCAATTACACAACTGAAAACATATAAAATGGAATCAATATATATTATTAGTTACTTTACTATGCCAAATTCTCTTAAAGATTACAAATCCACCCACTAAAAATATATGCAGATAATAATTAAGATTAATCATATGGGTTTCAGGAATTTCATCATCCATTTACTAAGTTCTAAATCTACCTTAGGTTAAAGTAGCCTAACATCCAAGAAAACACTTCAAATCCCGTGTCATAGATGAGGTCACAACTCCAAGGAATTGAGGTCACCTTCGCGCCCAGGGTGGGAGTGATTTCTCATGTGCTGTGATCCACAGGCTGGATCGATTCCAGTGCTGGGGAGACAGATGGATGCCCCAAGCACAGCGGCCTCGCCAGCCAGATCACCCAGGGGCAGTGGTCACCCCACCTCACTGTGCCACGGGGGCTCCGCACTCCGCCTGCTGCGAGCTTGCTTCCCTGTCTGTCAGCCCTTCGGAACGCCAGCGGCCTCCGATGGCGCGCGAGCTTGAACACCCTCCACGAGACCCTGTGTCCTGCGGTCACGCCTGCAAAGTTCCGTCCGTCGCGCCACTCGGCCCAGGAGTGCAGTCCGGCCCGGGCCGCACTCGTAGGGTGGGTGCTGACCTCCCTCGCGCACCTCTTCCCCGCCTCACGGAATTCAGCCCTTCTTCCCGTCTTTCTGGTGGGGTAGCATTACTTAGAATTAGTTAGACGCTGAGGGGCCAAAAGTTTTAAATAGTAATTTTAAAACTCTAAGAGAGAAGTTTATTTTTTCTCAGGTGACATCCTGAGGTTAGTTAAGAACCGGGTCACAAGTCCATAACCGTCCCATCCCCCGCCTTCCATGGCCCACTCCTGGTCAGATGGGGCCACTGGCCGGACCCAGTCACCGGCCGCAGCTGGCTGCCCCGGGCCGTGGACACAGGCTTCCCTCCAGGCAGCCGTGGGCTTTGTGAGCCACCGGTGAGCCCGGGCCCCTGAGAACAAGGGGTGCTGAGGTGAGAAGGGCAGGCTCACGAGGTGCCGGCAGCACACCTGGAGCCCGGGTGCACACCTGGAGCCCGGGTGCACACCTGGAGCCCGGTGCACACCTGGAGTCCGGGTGCACACCTGGAGCCCGGGTGCACACCTGGAGCCCGGTGCACACCTGGAGCCCGGGTGCACACCTGGAGCCCGGTGCACACCTGGAGCCCGGGTGCACACCTGGAGCCCGGTGCACACCTGGAGCCCGGGTGCAATGCCTCCCAGGGAGAGGCAGCAGCTACTCAGAGCTCCATGCCAGTGCATATCTGACAGCACCCCACAACTGAAGATGTTGAAGCCATGGGGTGGTGGGCAGAAAACATAGTTGGGAAATTGATCATATTGATGTTACCAGAAACTGATTGAGAAAATAAATATACATGGTAGATATGGAGAGTCAGGTTTGCTGCTGTTAGAGAAAGTTCCCAACACAGGAAGGTGGGAGGCCAGAAAGAACCCTGAGATTTAGGACTGAACTGCAGGCACTGACGTGAGCACACTGTTCACTGAAGCATACGTGGTGTGTAAGCAAATGTGTGTATGCAGAGTAGAACGAATACATGTATTTTATACATTTATATATATAAATATATGCATACATACACACATACATATTTGTGTGTGTATACACACCAAAATATCTCCTGAAATGGCCTAAAAGCAATGACACCTAAATAATAATGAGCACAACCACATGCCCAGACTTTTTTAAAAAAATGTTTTTATTGATTTTAGAGAGAGAGGAAGGGAGAGGGAGAGATCGAGAGAAACATCAATCTGCTGCCTCCTGCACAGCCCCTGCTGTGGATCAAGACCGAAACCTTGGCATGTGCCCTGAGTGGGAATCAAACCAGTGACCTCTTGATGCATGGGCAACGCTCAACCACTGAGCCCCACCAGCCAGGGCCAGATTTTGGTTTTTAAATAATATCTGTACTGAAAAGAACAGCATCTCTTCTTAGGGAAATACAGGGACACGCTGTATAAGAAAGTCAGAAAGTACATGTCAAAAAGACTTAGGAATGGATGGCAATCCGCTTAACAAAGCAGGAATTCATAGGTCCTTGCGGGCATAAATAAACAAATAAGGCAGAAGGAAAAGCTCTTCTGTATAGTAGATTACTAACTTACAAATGTGCACAAATGATGGAAATGAGAACCGCTAGTTGGCAACTATCACAGAGATAAGTGAGGAGTCCTCCATGAAGGTCAAGGCTGGTGAGTGGAAGTTAGATGACGAACTTGATATATGTGTAATCTCAGAACAGCTCCCCACAAAATTCTAACCAATTACAAAAGGAAAATGTAAAATCTAAGTTGAAGAAATCTAGACATAACTTGACCAGTGGTGGGACAGGTCATATACTTCCTCATGTGGCCAACTGTGAACAGCTGAACATGATTTAGGGCACTGGACAGACCAGGCTGAGAAACATTCTACAGAAGGCAGGCCCTGGACTTTTAAACAGGGTCTTGAAAGAAAGAGAAACACCAAAGGAATGTTCTAGAGTCGAGGTGATTCAATAGACGGGATGACTAAAGGCAGCCGGAGCCCCTGACCTGGGTCCTGGTCAGCAGAGCAGAGGAGACGCTGCTGGGCGGTGGGTGGAGTCGGGGTGGCGAGGTCAGCACTGCTCCTGACTCGGAGGACCGATGGGGATGGTGTGGGAGAGCCTCCTTGATTTGGGGAAATACACACCACAGTGATGCGGGGTGGGGAACCTTCTTCTGCCAAGGACCATTTGGATATTTATAACATCATTCATGGGCCATACAAAATTATCAACTTAAAAGTTAGCCTGCTATACTTGGTCAGACTAATGGGGTGAGGGGTGTGGTGTGAGCTGGTACTGATTTTGTGGGCCTTCCATGGCCCGAGGGCTGGACGTTCCCCACCCGTTAGGGTGACGAGGACTCATGTCTGTAGCTTGTTCTTAAATGCTAAGAGCTGGGGAATGTGGGTGAAAGTGATATGGAGTTGTCTGTGTGAGAATTAGAATCCTCTATAAGTTTGAAATTAGTTCAAAATAAACTATCAAACAGAAAAGAGTCAGGGCCCGCTGTTCAGAAAAAGGGGCCCTGATGCTAAGAGACCCCAAGCACTCTCTGCCGGTCGGCCCACAGGTCATGCGGCCATACCTGCTCCCCCTCCTTGGCTCTGCGAGCACTGCAGTCCAAACCCTTCTTCTCCGGTCTCCGCCTCAGCTGCTGTCTTAACAACATCATCTCCTTCCCGCTGGTTCATCAGTAAGATCCAACCTGCCTAATGCCAAACCAGTCCGCTACCATCGGCAGCATGTTTTGGGCCAGATAACACAGTGTTTCCCACATCACAGCATCTGCACAGCATTTAAGCCCTTCTGGACACAATTCTGCCCTGAGGAATAGAAGAATGGAAGTCACACACCCAAGAAAGCTGGAGAACAAAAGTGGTACCCAAGCGATGTGGAAGCATGAGACAGCATGAGGTGTAGAGGATAACAGAAATGAGAGGTTTCAGGAAGACAGAGAGGAAGCATCTTACATCAAGCCCAAGGACCTCCCCCCACTCATGCAAAGATCAACCTGGACTGGATTTATCCAGAAAGTCTGATCACTGAGTTTCTCAGCTAGCACTCTAGACATGGCTCTTACAGATACATCTTAGGTTTACAGACCCATCACTCATGGGAAAAGAAATAAAACTAGGAAAAATCTCCTTCCTGGTTGCATATCCATGGATTCTGTCCTCAACGATCTAATATGAGTTGCACTATCACAAATTGTGTAGTCATTTATAACACTGTTATTAACATCGATTTATATGAATAAAGACTATGCCTGATGCCTACAATGAAGAGAATAGTTATTAATTTTAAAAAGGAATACTTTTGCCTCTTTTCACATGCATATTCACAGTCTATAAACATTTACTTCACTCCCACCACTCTGTGTCTTTAACACCAAGATGAATAAAACAGCCAGTACCCTGACTGAGTCCACAGTCTTGGGAAGGAGACCCACATAAATGAAGAAATTTCATAAAAAGCACAAATGACATCAAACTGTTCATTACTTCTAGGTTTACCAAGTAAAGTATCGGACCTTAGGCTATGTTTTCATTTTAACTTATTTTACTCTATTTTAAAGTTGGGAACCTAATTAGGGAAATTGAACCCACACTAGCTGCAAGTGTGTCCTTTAAATATGCCGAGCCCTATGTGATACCCATTAAAGCAGAGGCGTCCCTGGTCCATGGCTAAGCTGCATCAGAATCACCTGTAGTACTTCTTAATAATTTAGAAACCCAGAATTAATGAATAAAAACCTCAGGAATTACACTCAGAATTCAGTGTTTTTAAGAGTGCCTCAGTAGATTTTGATACACAGCTAAGTTTAGGAACTTCTGATTTAAATAATTGTCACTAATTCGGTAAGGGTGACCTTAGCCCACTATAACACTGCTGGCCAAATAAAAAATCAGTCCCTTGGCTGTGAAATTCACAAGACTGCTGATTAATTTATTTGACTATGATTAAACTGCTTCCTCTACCCTGGGTTTGTGGACGACAAAGAACTGAAATGTTCATGTGGCATCCATTATTAATGCTATTGCTTCCCAAAGCCTGTCCCTTTGACCTCTGTTCATCCCTCCTGGTCTCCTATGTGAATTTATAGTTACTTGTTATATGCAACTACATCCATGCTGAGTATGAGGACACCCCACAAGCTGTTAGCTGTATTGACTTAATAATAGATTTCAGGGTGCGATTTCCAATTAATTTCATTTTCCATATGCACAGCAGCTCCACGGAATGCCAGAATTATAGAGGAGCCATATGGTGCCTCACAAGTAACAATTAAAACCAATTTTCTATTCTTTGACACTAAAAAAAAAACAAAAAAACAAAAAAACACATACGGTTTAAATGCCACAAAGAAAATGGAAACTTCAAGCGCATCTGTAGCTCTCTGGAAAGAAGCTGTCCCACTTTTTACATTTGTGGTCCTGATCCTGCAGCTGCCAGCTTGGCCCTGGCTAGGTGAGGGCTGAGGTCCCACCTGGCTCTGGTCTGTTTCCTCACCACTCTCATTCTGGTGCAATGACTTCAAGCAGGTGTGAAGTGTTGGTCTTTCTATTTCACATTAGTGAGCTGACTTGAAAGAATACTTTCCTACTGAAACAGATGATTTCTGGTAACAGAACTTTTCTACTGACCCACTTCCAAAGGACGAGTCTGCAACGATGCTGCAATCTGCCCACAGCCCGGCGAAACAGGCAGTCCGTGTTTTTCAAGCAGTAAATGTAACTGTACCAGGCGAAGAGGGCTGGGGACGAGTGCTCCTTTTCACTTAACATACATTACAACTTTCTCAATTCCCAATGGTCTAATTTAGACAGATTCATCAGCTGGGAGATTTAAAAAATAAAGCAATACATATCAGACTCTATTCAAGAAAAACAGTGGGATAAAATTAAAATCCTTGATTTTGTTAGTCTTTCACAATTTTCAACCGTAAACTTGTCAAGTTTTTACGTGAGAGTAAATATCATACTATACGTTCACCTTAAAGAATTCCTTCACTCTTTTAATGAAAACATGGCTAAGCCTCATTATTTTGTATACTTTATTATTTTAGTGATTAAATTAATAAAGTGAATGTATGTTCACTATAACTGATAACTTTTAAATTATAATGCATATAATTTCTATTTGTATTTTTATAATTGATTAATTTTATTAGTCTATTATTTTAAATTATAATTTACGATATATAACATATAAAATGAACTTGTTACACGATTTCTCTGTAACCACCACAAGGAGTGCCTGGAAAAGCCGAGTCCTCTCAAAGCCAGGGTCAGCACTGCTGCAGGGTCAGTGTGCGGAGTCCCGCTGTGAACCGTGGAGGGAGGGCAGTGTGGTGGGAGAAGCAAGCCCCTCGTTCTTATTCACCAAGTCCAGCCATCTGTAAAATGCTCTGTTGTTCCTAGTTCTCTGAGTTTCCAGTCCTCAGCAAACTTAAAAGAATAAATCCAGGCCTTTAATGAAAAGAGCTGGGAGGTAGGGCCAGCAGGGACGCTCAGGTATGCCCATGAACTGGGAGAGCACAAATGATCAGAAAAGAATGAAGATGTTCCCTTTATACTGAGCTCTAAGAGACTGTTGGGGGGAAATGGCAAATGGAGAATATGCTACCTGTTGAGCTGACCCAGCTTCATCAGGGTTCTTAAGGACCTGCATCTGAACTATTACTATCAGCAGATGCTAGAAAAGAAAAGTACTAATTGTCCCTGAAGCAGGGGTGGGGGTGGGTGGGTGTGGGGGGGGTGTGGGGGGGGGGGTGTGTGCCAATTACCTAATGGGCATGAAGGAATGAAAAGAGGGAAACCCAGATCATTTCCGCTTCCTGCTGGGAGGAGCGAGCACACCTGCAGCAGCCCAGCAGGCGGACCAGACCACCCCATGCTCCCTCAGTGGAGAGCAGGCTGCCTGAGGGCAGAGCGTCTGCAGCTCTGTGGACGGCTTTCCTCCCCTTGGAGCATCACATCTGAAGTGTTAGCTCCCAGCACAGAAATGCTCTTGGGCCGACTCACAGGGCTCACTGTGCTTTGGTTTTTTTCCTGCTAGTATTCACGCCAATATTTATTTCATATTTGAACCTGATTTAGATTTTCAGCAACTTACAAAAGAGTCTACCAAAACAGGGAAGGAATAAGTCGAGTGCAGGCTGCATCCGTGAATCGGGCTGGGAGCCCAAGGCCACGTTATAATCTGTACAGCCACCTTAGTGGACAGGAGCTCCTGAATGGGAGACTCCCTGTGCACCTCAAACCCGGCTTACGTAGTGCTCCAGACGCCACATAAAACAGCTGGCGCCTGACTGTAGTACTCCAGGACAAAAGTGTCACAATTTCTTCAAAAACTGCCATAAGCATATACTACTATTGGTAATCTTAGAGCAGCATTTTTTCTTTTCAGTGAAAATTCAACGAACCCTTGCATTATAATAGTACCTCGATTTTCCCAACAGATTTTTTTAAAATAAGGAAACATATAATAGACTTTCAAACTGTGGTATCTGAAAAATAAAAATAATGAGCAACCCTCATGGAATCAATCCAACTTTCTCTTCAATAGAATTTTGACATGAGCATTATTGAATATATTATTATTCAATACTATTGAATATGTGCGGTATGTCAGGCACTGTGCTAGGTGCTGGGGATACAGAGGAAAAGAAAATGACCAGGGTGCTTGCTTTCGTTCAGTTTATGCATTATGTCTGGAGGCAGGTGAACAATTCTACAAATAGTTTCATAAACTATTTGATGTAGTCATGTATGCTCTATGACAGTTCCTGATTCATGGAGTTAGTAATAAAAACTCAGCTGAACACAGGGTTGTTTTCTTTTCATTAGGTGTATAGTAGCATTACCAGATGGTTGGGATATTTTGTGAAAACCAGTTATTTTATGCTTTCAGTCTTACCCCAACTCTGTAATCCAATATTAGCTATTAAAATACAAAAATGTGCCCTGGCCGGTTTGGCTCAGTGTTTAGAGCGTTGGCCTATGGACCATAGAGTCCTGGGTTTGGTTCTCGCTAAGGGCACGTACCTCAGTTGCAGTTTGTTCCCCACCTTGGTTGGGGTCGTGTGGGCGGCAGCCAGTTGATGTGTCTCTCTCACATCGATGTTTCTCGCTCTCTTCCTCTCGCTCTATCTCAAGAGAAATGCAAAAATGTCCTCAGATGAGGATTAAAAAAAAAAGTAACACATTTCACTGGTCACTGCTTGAGTTCAAACCACTTAAAATTGGCATACAGACAGACACCCATCATCCCCATCAACATGAGAAATCCCACTGCTCCAGTGAGGCCTTTCTGACTCCTCAGATAAGGTTTGCAAACTACCGTGTTCCCAAACAATTTATAAATTTCTACTACTGTGTTTATAACATTGTATCTGTCACTTTCCATAACTTCCGAGGCCTCCTGTACAGGAACCACGTCTTGTTCATGACGCACCACCTGCACCCTTCCTGTGCTCGGCACACTCAGCTGCAACACAGGTCGTTGAATGCCTCTGTGACAGGGAGGGAACTGCACACTGTACAATGGCTGTCACTTGATTCTCCAAGGGTCCACAAATCATATTCACTGTGTAAGTTGGAAATGCCCTAAAACGCCTGTCCATCTCAGCTGTCTGCCATATCTGAAGTCATGCCTCCCTCTTATGTTTGATTTACTGAGGCACACTCCGTTACTGTGGCGACAATCCCGCTCCCTCACACAGTCTTCCACAGCCAAGTGGAAGGAATTACATGTGTCCACTTAATACCAGATTTTGATTGAAAGACAAGCACTTGCAGAAAGATGCTCAAGCATCAGGCAGCTGATGAGACTTTTCAATGAAATGTTTTGTCTCTGAGGATGGTGAACATTCCAGTGCCTTTGACCTTATAAAGTTATATCTTTACTTGTCAGGTTGTAAAGTTTAGAGTAATTTAAAGAAATCAACCTAACAATCCCACAGAAAGAAAGTGGTTAAATAAGTTCTAATTCATCAAATGGTGAACTTTAATACAATCATTACAAGTACATTTGGGGGAAGTATTTAATGACATGGGAAAATTCTCATACGCAATGTCAATATAAAAAGCAGATTACAACAAAAGTGTATCTCAATTTTGTGAAATAAGGCTCTGTGAAAATAGATAATATACATATATATTTACACATAGAAAATAAAAGAGATGAACTAAATTATCTCTCTGGGGAAAAATTAAATAGATGACTTACTTTCTTCTTTATAATTCCCTCTGGATTCAATTTTTCTACTATGACCATGCATTACTTATAGAAATTCAGTTTTCTTCTAAAAATAAAAAGCATATTTAACAGGTTTTATACTGGATTTTACAATAACAATCCTTCACCATCTTTGACTAATACACATATTCTATTTTTTTATTTTTTATTTTTTTATTTTTTTTATCCTCACCCGAGGACATTTTTTCCATTTTTTGTTCAGAAAGAGCGGGAGGGAGAGAGAGAAAAACATCGACGTGAAGGGACACATCGAGTGGCTGCCACCCGCATGACCAACCAGGGCCGGGGACAAACTGCAACCGAGGTACATGCCCTTAGCGGGAACCGAACCCGGGTCTCTCTGTACCGCAGGCCGACGCTCCAACCGCTGAGCCAAACCGGCCAGGACCATATTCTATTTTTTTAAACTGAATTGCATTTGTTAAAAACATATATACAAGAAGTAAAGATGAGCCATTATGTTTCTCTCACAGTGAATAAAATGAGCTTTTAAGAAATTTTTAAAGATATAATTATCTAGGATTTTAAATATTAATGATTACCCTTATAATTATGAATCTCTTCCCTTCCACGTTCTTAATGCCTCGTAACTGCACTATGTTTAACCTCAGTTGGAAGGGAAGAAAAAATATCAATGGAAATTAACAAAATACTTTTACCTACAAATTAATGCTGCATTTTAATATGGCGAAACCATGCATCTTATGTCAAAAGTTTCCAAACTAAAAACAAATAGTATTTTTAAAACATTTTGGCAACATTTTACTCAAATTGCTCTTTACTCCCACACCTAGAGAAGAAAACTTTTCTCTCTTTAGTTTATTCCGTTTGGAAAGAGAATGCTTCAAGTCCACCAGAGATGGGGCCCAAGGTAAGCATCCCATGTTGCCCTCAGTCGAGACTCAGCTTTTCTTTTTGATCTTTCTTTGCACTTGAAGAACCTAAAATTGATTTTCCCCAAACTAGAGGAGGGACAATGTTTTATTAAAGGATTCTTCATTCCCCAGGCATCAACCATCTTTTTTATTTATATACAAAGAAAACCTGCCTTTTTGTTCTTGAGAACACGTTTTCAGAATCTATCACTCTGGAAAGTTAATTCAACTGTACCGAACTCCAAAAAGAGAACGAGAAAAGATGATGACGACAACCCTACTCACCACCTGGGCAGAGAAGAATGAGGTGCATTGATTAGCTCTGTTATATTGATTAGCTCTGGTGCAATGATTAGCTCTGGTGCATTGATTAGCTCTCTCAAGAATGGTTGGGACAAACGAAACTCCACCAAAATGTAAAACATGGGCACTGTGTACATCAGTCTTAAATAACTTTTGTCGTGCCTGAGAGAGAGACCACAAAAACAAACAAAACTGCTGTATTAGAGGTATTAGAGTCACTGAACATTTTTCATTTTAAGAAAAAAATGTGTTGCTGGGTTTAAATGTGCCAAACAAAAGGGTATTCACATTACAGAAAAGGCAACTTAATAAGGAGAACCCAAAATGATCCCGCAGATGAGAAGAATGGGGGGCGTAATTTTTAACCAAATGGTGAGACCCCAGTCTGCTACAACTCTGAAGGAAAAGCATCCAAAAAATTTTAAAATAGCAAAGTTAAGGAAAGAATGAAAAGTAAATAGAAGACAAAAAAGTAATGTGAATCTTTGATCCTATGTAAGCCTGAGATTTGACAGCCACATAGAAAGAGAGAAAATGAGAAAATACATGCCTTCCATCCTGGTCTTAAAGAAAACTTGTGGCTTTTTCCTTGAAATAGATTTAATTTTTTAGACCAGTTTTAGGTTCACTACAAAATTGAACAGAAGGTACAGAGATTTCCCATATGCCCTCTGCCCCAAAACATGCATGACCTCCCCCATCAACACCCCCATGGACACACCATAATCACCTGGAGTCCATAGTTTACATTACATTTTCTCTTGGGGTTGCACATTCTATGGGTTTGGACAAATGAAAAATGACAAGAATTCACCATTATAGTATCACACAGAGCAGTTTCACTGCCCTACACACTCTCTGTGTTCCTCCTGTCAATCCATCCCTCCCCTGTAACTCCTTCACAACCCCTGATCTTTTTTAATATCTTCACAATTTTGCCTTTTTCAGGATGACATATAGTTGGAATCACACAGTATGTAGCCTTTTCTTTCAGATTGGCTTCTTTCACTTAGTCATATGCACTTAAGTTTCCTCCATGTCTTTTCATGGGTGTATAGCTCATTTCTTTTTAGTGCTGAAATATTTTGTCTGGGTGTCCCACAGTTTATCCATTCACCTACCTAAGGATACCTTGGTTGCTACCAAGTTTAGGCAATTATGAATAAAGCTGCTATAAACATCTGTGTGTAAGTTTGGGTTCTTTTTTTCAATTACAGTTTACCTTAAAAATCATTTGGTATTAGTTTCAGGTGTACAGCATAGTGATTAGACAGTCATATACTTCACAGTGTTGCCTGATATTTTCAGTATCCATCTTGTGGGCAAGTTTTTGTGCAGACAAATGACTTATTTTTTTTTTTTAAAGAAAAGCCACAAATATTTTCTGAACACAAACTTTAAACCCTTAAAATTATCTTACCCCTTTCTTCTGAGAGCAGTAACCTTTTAAAAATAAATACTGAAAGATCTTAGAAAAAAATTAGAGTTATTTGGGGGAAAGATTCCTAAATCTGAGCCAAGGTTACTCATGGAAGTTAAAAGTATATTAATACACATTTAGGAATAATGACCAGACTGCTGAGCTTTTCAATTATGATCCCCAAGCCTATATAGAATCCTAAGATTCTCAAGCTCACCAAAGCAAATGCACCAAATCTCTCCTTTCTTGATTCATTGATTCAATCATTTCTTACAAGCAAGATACATTTCATATGATGCAAGCAAAATCTCAAAATACCCCGGAGGATATTCCAGATCAAACTGCTAAGCTCTTAAATAGTCAATTCCAGTACTCTCAGAATTTACCATTTATTACCACTTTTGTTTATTACAACTAATTTGTTACAACTCATTGCATATATGTCTGTCTCCCCACCTTGACTGTAACTTCTAACCATATGAGGATCAAGCATGGCTTAATATTTCTCATATTTACTTGGAGCAGGAGTTGTGGGGATGCAGCTGCCACCCACAGCCGAGGTGGCTACACTGCTGCCCCGATGAGCCCAGAAGGCAGAGTCACCACCCAAATAAATAAAATCAGAAGTGAAAGAGGAGATGTAGTAACTGACACCACAGAAATACAAAGGATTGTAAGAAAATACTATGAAGAACTATATGCCAAAAAAAAAAAAAAAATGGAAAACCAGGGTGAAATAAATTCCTAGAAACATACAATTATCTAAAATTTAATCAGGAGATGATATTATTATTATCATTATTATTATTATTTAAAATCCTCACCCAAGGATACTTTTCCATTTATCTTCAGATACAGTGGGAGGAGGGGGGAGAGAAAGCAAGAGAGAGAGAGAAACATTGACATGAGAGAGACACCATCGACTGGCTGACTCCTGCAAAATCCCAACCAGGGCCAGGGACCAATCCACAACCTAGGTATGTGCCCTTAACTGGCATCAAACTTGTGACTCTTTGATCCATGAGCCAACGCTCTAAATGCTGAGCCAAACTGGCCAAGGCTAATCAGGAGATATTAGAAAACCTGAATAGACCAGTTACAACTAATGAAATTGAAGGAGTAATAAAAATAAAATTAAAAACTCCCAGCAAACAAAAGTCCTGGACCAGATGTCTTTATAGGCAAGTTCTACCAAACACTCAAAGACTAACAAATACCTATCCTCCTCAAACTATTACACAGAATTCTCAAGAGCAGGGAAGACTTCCAAGCCTGTTTATAGGGCCAGCATTATCCTTTTTCCAAAATCAGATAAAGACCCTACAAAGAAAGAATATTACAGGCCAATAGCCCTGATAAACATAAATATAAAATCCTCAACAAAATATTAGCCAACTGAATACAGCAATACATGAAAAAGATCATACACTATGATCAAGAGGGATTTATTCAAGGAAGGCAAGGTTTGTACAATATTTGCAAATCAATAAATGTGATACAACACATGAACAAAAAGAAAGCTAAAAATCTTATCAATAGATGAAAAAAAGGTACCTGATAAAGTCCAGCACCCACTTATGATATATACTCCCAGCAAAGTGGAAATAGAGGGATCATACCTCACATAATAAAAGTCATACATATATGACAAACCCACAGCCAATATGATACTCAATAGAAAAAATATAAAAGTATTTCCCTTAAGATCAGGAACAAATCAGGGATGTCCACTTTCACCACTCTTATTCAACATGGTACTGGAAGCCTTAGCCACAACAACCAGGTAATAAGAAAAAAAAGGCATCCAAATTAGAAGGCAGGAAGCTGTCATTATTCACAGGTGACATTTTATTATACATAGAAAACCCTAAAGACCACCAAAAACCTACTAGATCTAATAAAAGTCTGCAAAGTAGCAGGATACAAAATAAATATCCAGACATCTGTGACATTGTTATACACCAATAATAAGCTATGAGAAAGAGAAATGAAGAAAACAATCCCATTTACTATTCCAACAACAACAACAAAAATAAGGTGCCTAGGAATAAATTTAACCAAGGAGGTAGAAGACCTATGCTTGAAAAATTAAACAATACTGAAGAAAGAAAAGTGAGGAAGAAACAAATAAGTGAAAGCATATACCGTGTTCATGGACAGAAAAAATTAATGTCATTAAAATGTCCATACTACCCAAGGCATCTATAGATTCAACACAATTCTTTATAAAATACCAATGGCTTATATGACAGATATAGAACAAATATTTCAACAGTTTATATGGAACTACAAAAGACCCTGAATAGCCTCAGCAGTCTTGAGATAGAAGAACAAAGTTGGAGGTATCACAATACCTGATATCAAACTACACTACAAGGCCATTGTAATCAAAACAGCCTGATAGTGGCATAAGAACAGGCATATAGATCAATGGAACACAACAGAGAACTCAGAAATAAACCCATGATTTATGATCAATTAATGCTTGACAGAAGAGGCCAAAACATGCAATGGGGTAAAGACAGCCTGTTCAACAAATGGTGTTGAAAAAACTGGACAGATACATGCAAAAAAAAAGAAACTAGACCACCAACTTATACCATTCACAAGAATAAACTCAAAATGGATTAAAGATTTAAACATAAGTTACAAAACTATAAAAATTCTAGAAGAAAACATAGCAGTAAAATTTCAGACATTTCTTACAGCAATATTGTTGCCAGTATATCTCCTCGGGCAAGAGAAACCAAAGAAAAAGTAAACAAATGGGACTATATCAAAATAAAAAGCTTTTTAACAGCAAAAGAAACCATCACAAAATGAAAAGACAATCCCCTGAAAGAAAGAACATACTTGCCAATAATACATCTAATAAGGGGTTAATTTCCAAAAAACTATAAAGAACTTATACAACTCAACACCAAGAAGACAAACAACCCAATTAAAAATGAGCAAAGGACCTGAATAGACATATCTCCAAAGAAGACATGGAGATGGCTAACAGAAATGTGAAAAAATGCTCAATGTCACTAATCATCAGAGAAATGCAAATCCAAATCACTATGAGATACCACCCCAAGCCTGTCAAAATGATTATCAGATTCAAGTCAACAACAGTTGGATGTGGAGAAAACAGAACCCTCGTGCACTCTTGGTGGGAATGCAGATTTAGATGGGTACAGCCAGTGTGAAAAACAGTGTGGAGTTTCCTTTAAAAATTAAAAATGGAACTGCCTTCTGACCCAGTGATTCCACTTCTGGGAATATATCTGAAGAAACTCAAAACACAAATTTGAAAGGATACGTGCACCTTTATTTTCATTGCAGCATTATCTACAATTGCCAAGATCTGAAAACAGCCCAAACGTCCATCAGCAGATGAGTAGATAAAAAGCTATCGCATATTTACACAATGGAATATTACTTGGCTGTAAAAAAAAAAAAAAAAAAAAAAGAAAAGAAAATCTTACCTTTTGCGACAGCATGGATAGACCTGGAGAGTATTAGGCTAAGTGAAATAAGCCAGTCAGAGAAAGACAAATACCATATGATCTCACTTATATGTGGAATCTAAGGAACAAAATAAAATGATGAACAGAAAAAAGGGCATGGATGCCTGGAACAGACTGACAGTGGTCAGAGGAGAGGGGTGTTGGGGAGCTGGGTGAAAAAGGTGAAGGAATTAAGCAAAGAAAAGAAAAATAACACATAGACACAAACAACAGTGTGGTGATAGCCAGAGGAAAATGGGGGTGGGGAGCAGGTGGAGATGGGAAGGGGGGGCGGGGGAACGGGAAAGAGATTTTGCTTGGGGCGGTGGGCACAGGATGCCATGTGCAGATGGTGTTTTATTGGATTATAAACTTGAAACCTGTATGGTTTTGCAAACCAATGTCACTCTAATAAATTTAATTAAAAATAATAATAAGGTATTAAAATAATAAAATATGAGTGCTATTATAATATATAGAGGACACAAATGTCCAATAAGAGAACCTGTTTTACAGTCTTGTTCCTTGTTCCTTGTACAGCTGTCCCCCCACCAATTTAATTTTCCTCAGTTTCCATTACTCCAGGGTCAACCATGGTCCAATTACATTAACTAGAAAGTTCCAGAAGAAAACCACTCATAAGTTGTTTGTTTTTTACTTTTTATTTATTGATCGATTTGAGAGAGAGAGAAAAAGAGAGAGAGACATCGGTATGTTGTTCCACTCATCTATGCATTCATTGATTAGTTGTTGCACGTGCCTTGACCGGGGATCAAACTCACAACCTTAGTGTTATCAGGACGACGCACTAACCATCTGAGCTACTCCGCCAGGGCCAACAATTCATAAGTTTTAAATTGCGTACCATTCTGAGTAGCGTGATGAAATGTCATGCCATCCTGCTGGGACACGAATCAATGTATCCACGCTGCACAGGCTCCCCAACCATCAATCACTTAGTAGCCATCTCTGTTACCGGACCCACTGCTGTGGCACCGTGGGGTTGTGTTCAGATCACTCACTTTACTTAGTGATGGCCCCGAAGTGCGAGCAGTGAGGCTGGCAGTTCACAAGGCACAGGGCAGCATAGAGTGCTTCCTTTCGGTGGAAAGGCTGAGTGCTGTGCAGTAAGATATTTTGAAAGACCACATTCACATACCTTTTTACAGTCCATTGTCAATTGTTACATTTTATTATTATTGCTATTAATCTCTCACTATGCCTAACTTAAAAATAATACTTTATCAACGGTATGAATGTATTTGAAAGAAACAGTATATACAAGATTCAGTACTATCAGCAGTTTCAAGCATCCACTGAGGGTCTTGGAACATACCCCACATGGTTAAGGGAAGGCAAGTGCATTCTCCCAGTTCTAAAAAACAATACAACCCAAAGCAGTAAAAACAGGTGTGATCTTGCTGGGAGTAAGCTGCTCTCCATTTTGCAACACCATATTACATACTGCAGGTTAAAACAGCCAAGAACAGCAAATTTCATACTCAGTGGAAAAACCCCACTTAATCAGTCTCATGAAGCTAAACTCAAGGTGTTGGCGGTACTGCAGTTCTTTCTGGAAGCTCTAGGGGAGGCTATGTCTCTGTTGATATGTAGGTCTCAAACCCCGGCTACTTGCTGACTGTCAGCTGAGTTTTTCCAGGCTCTAGACACGACACACATCCCTTGGCTGGCCGCTGCCTCCTCCATTTCCAAAGCCAGTCACAGAGCATGGGGCCCCTACTGTTCTCAAGCACCTGCTCCTCCTCTCATCTCGTCTCTGACCCAGCATGGAGAGTTTCTCCGATTTTGAGTACATGTATGATTAGATGAAGCCCACCGGTGATCCAGAATACCCTCCACCTCAACATTCACGTGGTAAATTGCAAAGTTCGTTTTGCCATCTAATGCAAAATGGTCACCAGTTCTGGGGATCAGAACATGCACATCTTAGCCAATGAAGGTGTTCGGCCTACTGCATGGGATAAGGGTAGACATAGAGATGAATGAGACAGAATTGAGAGTCCAAAAATAAACACTTATATTTATAGTCAAATGATTTCTGACAAAGGCGTCAAGCCAATTCACTAAGGAAAGTATAGTGTATTCAAAAAATGATACTGGGACAATTGCAAAAAGTGAACTTAGACCCTCACCTCACATCATATATAAAAATGGACTCAAAATGGATCATACACTTAAATATAAGAGCTAAAAATAACAAAACCTTTAGAACAAAATACAGGAGAACATCTTTGAGACCTGTGGAAGGCAAAAATTTCTCAGATATGACATCTAAAATACAGTCCTAAAAAGAAAAAAGTGGATAGGCTGTACCTTATTCAAGTTCTAAACCTTTGCACTTCAAACGGCACAATTAGAAAAATAAAATAAACAGCAATAGTCCAGGAGAAAATATTAGCAAAACATATTCACCAAAGGACTTGTCTCTAGAATACAGAATATATTAATAACACAACTCAGTAATAAGAAAAAAAAATCTAAAAAAAAAAACAGACAAGAGATATGACCAAATAATTTACCAAAGAATTCAGATCAAGGCTAATAAGTAAAATAACTATAATACAAAAGAGAAAGTAACAACTGTTGGTGTGGATGTAAAGAAACAGGAATCTTCCTGACATGATAATAGGAATGTTAAAACAGTGAACAAATCTGGAAATCAGTTCAGTAGTTTCTTGAAAAGTTAAACATAGAGTTACCACTGATTCAGCAATTCCAATACTAAGTATCTACCGAAGAGAAAGAAACATATGTCCACACAAAGACTGGCACGTGAATATTCATATCAGTATTATTCACAATAGCCCTAAACTGGACATAGCCTGTCTACTAACTTGTGAGAAGACAGACAACATGGAGTGGTACCCATGCAGTGGAATACTATGCAGTAATGCAAGGGAACAGCTTACATATGCCGTCAGAAATGAACCTCAAAACATTATGCTAGCGAAAGAAGTCAGACACACAAGCCACCTATCACATGATTCTATTTCAATAAAATGTTCAGAAAAGGCAAACTCAAAGTGACAGAAAGTAGATTAGGGGTTGCCTAGGGCTGGGGGCAGGAATAGGCATCAGGGATCTTATTGGGGGAGATGAAAACATTCTAAAGCTAATTTATGATGATGATTGCACAACTCAACCAAGTTACTAAAAATCATCAAATTGTACTTTGAAACGAGTAAAAGATATGTAAGATGTTTGTCTATAAAGTGGTTTATAAAAAGAAAGAAAAACAGCCAAAAATGCATGGCAAACATCCAAGTGTGAAGCGTCTGATCTTGGAAAATAATTCAAATTAACACTGAACTTAAGGATAAAAACACTTAATTTCATCCAAACAGATTTGAAGAAAATGAATGACAAAGTCCACTGTCTAGTGGGTTCTGAGCAGCTGTTCTCTGGGTCCATGTCCAACTACACTAGAGAGACGGGGCTTTTCCCGTCAGTCCGCTCTCCTGACATGGAACCAGGAACACCCACAAAGAGGGCTGACTTGGAATCACCTCCATGGACACCTGAGCTCTTTCTGCCCTGGCTTTCTGCGTAACTACCAAAGCTGGGTATGGACATGACCATAACTATAAATAGAATTAATTACCAATCAATAAAGTGGCGAACAGAGGACAGAACTCCTCAACATAGGTTCCCTCAAGAAATCACAGACGAAGTCTTCCCTACATGAGGTTATTCATATCCCAGAGACTCTCTCTGAAAGGAGAGACAAAGAAAGCTATAGTATGGTTTGCATAAAGCAAAACAGAAAGACATTTCATATAGGCCAATAAATAATCTGTATACTTTTGAATAAAAAAAGAAAAAGGTAGATTTGGGAAATTTTTCTGATTCAGAAGCTAACAGAGTTTTAAGAAGTACTTCCCATTCACAGTACTTCCCATTCACAAGTGTGTTGAAACAGTCTCCTCTTTAAATAGGAAACAGATAAATTTAGACAAATATATTTAAATTCCCAGAGCAATCTTGAGGGGCTGTGACAGTTTGGGGAAATGTCAAAAACACTCTCTGCCTGATAAAACTACTCTGCTCTGCAAGGAGATTATCTCAAAGAAAACAGAAACCTTCTCAGAGAAACTTATTATAATGTTTTCCCCAACTGTGGATGTTAGAGAATTTCAGTTGAGAGTTACTTCCACTCTGTCAGGTAAACACAGATATCTCAGACCAACTGGGTTTCGAGGTGAAACATGTAGGTGGAGAAGACATTAAGCCCCACAGGTTTGCTTGACTCAGTCACAGCTTAACACCTCTCACTAAAAATTCCCACTAAAAACTGAAAACAAACTGTTCAAATGAACTTTACTATCAACACCAAAACAGTGATTAAAAAAGGAAGAAAGGAAATATTTCCAAGTGGATCAGCCGCCTCAGCTTAAACTCTACAGGTCGACCTGGACCAGCTGGATGACATAAGTAAGAATTAAGTTCCTAAGGCAGTTAAGAGTCAAGTTTACTTGGTCACAAAAATAAGCTACTGAGAAAAGAAGTACAAATTCATAAAGGTGAAAATTAAAGAAGATTCATAAAAGACTCCAAGCTGAGCTAAAAATAAACAAAATAAGTTGTGCTTCTCTGAAATGTCCAAAGTTATGCTGAAGTCATAAATAAGAGGTTTTTAAGAAAATAAGGTATAGCCTTCATTACAACAAGGTTAGGGCTCAGAGCGCAGCTTGATTAATAAGTGTAAGTAGAATTATGAGCTAGAAAAAAATTAGACTAAGTGAGAATTAGACTAAGTAAACAAAGAAATAGAAATGCCATGTTAGAAGAAAATTTGATTTATAGATTAACTGTTCATAGCTACTAAATGCTAAATAAAAGACTTCTATTATAAAGCAGAGAAGACTTAGAATGTGGTGACATTTCAAACAGTGGAAACCTAACAGATTTTTTTTAAATACCCAGAGCAAAAATTTGACAGCCTACAAAGCTGTATCAGAGCCTCTTCGTTGACTAGCTTTCTCTTCAAGGAATGGCAGGAATGGGAAGAGAAGACAGGAGTATTACCCACCATCAACCAACGGCAGAGAGCTTGGTGGGCGTTGACGGGTGGGAGAAGGCTGGTGGTTCTTTTCTACCTTCTTTTCTCTCTGATTTAGTCATAAAATAATAGTGTTAAATCTTATTACTTCAAAATACACCTCTACTTTTTATTAAGATGATTACACATCACGAAATGAATAGTATAAACTCAAGAATATAATCAACACACAATAATATATATTTCATATCCACACAATAATTTAAAAGGCTAATTTTGTATCTAAAATGTAAAGAAATTGTGGCACCTCATCAAGGATAAGGGTTTGTGTCTGCTGAAATTGTCCAGTTACCTAACAAATATTTAAACAAGATAAGGAAAATGTATGCTTTCAAAGTGTCTTAGATTGGCTTATAATAAATAAAGCATATTTTTTTAAAGTGTATGCCAAATATATTCTTTATCTGTGAACGGCATCGCAGGGAAGCCAGGAGGGAACAGGGCGGCAAGACAGGCAGGCCAGAGGACAGTACATGTGGCCCAGGGGGCCAGCACTCCCGCACAGAGCACAGCTGTGTGGCTGTCCATGGAGGATGGCAAGTCTCTGGGGGGTCAGAGGACCACTGGGTCTGAGAACAACCCCTGAAGGAGGAGGAGTGGAGAACATGGGGCAGAAAGGCAGAGCAAGAAATTTACATGCAGGCTTTTTTGGTCTTCTCGCTTTTTCTCCCAGGTCAAAGTGTACAAACAGTTGGTAGGAAGAGCCTGAGCCTCAGGGGGTCTGGTGTGGAGCCTCGGAGGAGACAAAGGGTGCCCACCCAGGCAGTGGGAGAGCCCCAGGCGAGTGTCCCTGTGAAGGGGCCAGAGCTCATGGCCTGCCATAAACTGAAGTGCCTCCAAAATAGTTTCTATGGTTTTATAATATTTTTCCAAAGGTTAAAATATATATTATGAAATCCTAAAATTTCCTTAAAAAAAGTAATTACTCATTTCAGTATGTTACATGCAATATCAGAATTTATATTAAAATAAAGCTGAAACTAAAATAGAATTATTTCACTTCCTTATTAATAAATCTTTTTAAAATTGAATTTTCAGTAAGATAAAGGATCCAAGTTCACACTTTATAAATCATGGCAAAATGGGGTAATTATGAGATTAAGAGCAGAAGAATTTACAATGTCAAGTTATATTAATTTAAGTAAGGAATCAGTTCTCTAGACCATATTTAATTAATACCAAGGTCTCATAGGACTTTGTTTTTCTGGGATGAAATTTGAAATCGAATGAGATTAGCACTATTCATAGTCTAATACCTTACACTTTAAAACTACAGTTTTTATTTCTCATTAAAAAAATAACCTTATCACTCACACTGTAAGTAATAGAAAATCAGAGGTGGGGGTGGGGGTCCAAACAAATTTTAATAAACTTGCTGGAGCTAAATCACAAATCTGGCTTCTCTTCCTGGGAACACAGTGCTATTCTAAGTTGGATACTAACTTTCCTGGATAACTACTTAAATTAGGCTTTCAAAACAAATCAGCATGTTGTTAGAAAAATAAAATAAGAAAGGGGTCTAGGAAATGGAGTCCCTGTCAGATGCCTACCAGATTGCAATGCCATCCTCTACGTTAGGACTTTAAATGTGTTTATAGGAGAACACATCACCATTGAGCAGCAAATACAACTGGGCCTATTATTATGCAATAGATATAGTACACATATTTAAAGGCACAGTGCAGTGAATTTGAGAACTTTAAAATATCAGAGTGGTAAAAAAGTCAGCCTAAAGAAAAAAAGAAATATATACAAAAAAAGAAACTAGTATATACTCTGACAAATCACAATACAGTGAATATTTTATAATGTCCAACTTTATTTTACTTAATCCTTATTTAATTCTACCAGAACTATATGAATATATTCCAAGAGTTTAAAACCAAGCTTCACATAAAGGCTGCAAGGCAGTGTTCCTCCCCGTCAGTTTCAGCACATGCACCGAGCCACCTGGAGAAAGCTGGCATCAATGCCCTTGGCCGTGTCCGCGGCTCGCACCCCAGCCGGACACAGAGCCTGCGCTGAGCGGGCCAGACTCCGCAGCCAGCCTCGCTGTGTTCCTGCTCTGTTCGGATTCAGACCACTCGCTCTGCAGGCAAACAGGACTTTGTTTTCTTTTCAATAAGTAAGTGTGCGGTCTTGGCCAGCTCTGTTCCCTTCTGTAAAATGGGTGCTGAAGAAATCTATTTAGAAATCCGACCTCAGCGCTGTGCTGAGTGCTAACGGAAATGATGACTGTAAGTGGTACGTCGCGTCGCTACCACTTTGCTCCTGTCACTGGGATGCCACCATGTGGGCAGGAGCTGCCCCAGGGTGTGACCAGGAGAGAGCAATCTTTTTATCACCTAAAGATCAAGATGTAAGTGGGAAATCTGTAAATCATCAGGCAGTTTCCTTGAGGTCACTGTAGGTAGACAGTTGAATGGTAGCTCCCCAAAATATATGTCTGCCCAGAACCTGTCAATGAGACCTTGTTTGGAAAAAGGGCCTTTGCCCTACATTCAGGATCTTCAAATGAGACCATCCTGGATTCTGCAGGTGGGCCCTGAACCGGATGACCGTGTCCTTCCAGAGAAAGGCAGAGGGAGGTGACAGGCGCAGGGAGACGTCTGACAGGTGAAGCAGCGTGGCGGGGAGGCGGGCTGGAGGGACTGTGTCCATCAGTAGTACCACTGACTGCTGGCAGCCACCAGCCACGAGGACAGGGGCCTGCCAGGGCCCTCAGAGCCTCCAGAAGAAACCAACCCTCCAACACTCCACTTCAGACTCCTGGCCTCCGGCATGTGACAGAACCCACTTCAGTTGTTCTGTGATCGTCTGTTACACAGCACAATGATGTGTCCCAGTGGCCGCACCTCGGACCTGCGTGCTCACCCGCCTTGCTGCACTCCAAGGGAGCGACGCTCGAGCAGGTGTTTAGTACAATGCCTGGCACACGGAAGACCCTTAATCAAAGTGAGCTTTCCTTCTACTTCCACCTGCTCTCACCAGCCAGGCACTTCAATGCCGGGCTCCCAAACCCCGGACTGCAGAGCAGACCAACCATTTCCCCAGAGGAAAGTGTACACTCTTCCTGACCAGGACGGTACAGATCAAGCCCTTTCCCCAAACACAGGCTCCTCTGCCATCTTCTCCTACTCACCCCTGGTCCTTCGCGTCCTACACAGCTTCTCCACTAACCGCTGCTTAAACATCTGGCCTCCCAGCTTGGCCCACCCTCTGTATTTTCAGCTCCTGGATTTGGCCCACAGCTTCATTGGACCTTATTTTTTCCTTGGAAAGCAATGCAACCTTTAATTTTTCAATTATTTTACAGTGTTTTAGAGTTTTTATATTCATGAAATTTCATTTCATCCTCACCATCCACATGAAAGATTCTGAGGTAGATTATTTTACTAATATTACATATGAGTGAGGAGGTCTGAGAGGCATTAAACTTTCCCAAGTCACAAAGGTGCCAAAAGAACAGGGATGGAACAAAAATGTGATCGTCACCCTGAAATTCACGTTTCACTGGGCTTTCCACTATGTTACACAGACACACTATTTGCTCAAATAAAACTCAATAATACAAATGAATTAAACGTGGACTCTTAAAAATAAAAAAGAATGAGAATCAATTTTCCAGAATAGCACAAAATATACTGGGGATAAAGACAAGAAATGGCAGGAAGACAGAGCAGACCCCAATACTTAAAAGAATCCAGGTCAAAAGTCCATCAGAACAGCACGAGGAAGCAAATACAACCATACATAGGAGTGGTAACTCCTGATTTTTAAAATCACATATTAGGCAAATGTTTACAGATGAGAACCAGGGAGTCACAGAAAACTGTGAAATTTCTTTGTTCAAAAAAGAAGCCATTGGAGCCCTGGCCAGTTTGGCTCAGCGGTTAAAGCGTTGGCCTGCGGTCTGGAGAGACCCGGGTTCGGTTCCCGCTAAGGGCACGTACCTCGGTTGCAGTTTGTCCCCGGCCCTGGTTGGTCGTGTGGGTGGCGGCCACTCGATGTGTCCCTTCACGTCGATGTTTCTCTCTCTCTCTCCCTTCCTCTCTCTCCCTCCCACTCTAGCTGTACAAAAAATGGAAAAATATCCTCGGGTGAGGATAAAAAAAAAAAAAAAAAAAAAAAAAGAAGCCATTGGAGATGATATCTGTGTAGAACTTGACATGTTTTGTGTGCTGCCTACAATTTTAATGGGGCTATCCGTGTCCTCAAGGAGCCGACAATCCAAACTCACAGGTACAAAGTTACAACACACAGCATACAGCTAGGTCTCAAATATTATAAACTATACCAGGATACTGCTTGCTATGTTATGTTTTCATCATAATTAGCGGTAGTCTCCAAAAGACAGTGAACATGGTGTAAAAACTCAAATAAATGACAATGTACAACTTCAGAGCAGCTGTGGGGAAGCAGGCACCCTCCCTTTGCCTATGAGGGATTCTTCATTCACTTGGATCCAGTGTATTCACTGGTACAGCTTCTCACAGGCAGTAATAACCAAAGGACTTTCCAAAGTACTTAGCAAGTTCACACCTACAGCGCCGATTACTAAGCGGACAAAAATGTTCACAGCATACACAGAGACAAAAATGCATCCTAAATGTCTAAGAAAGCAGGACTGGTTAAATAAGGTCAAATGTACCTCAAAAATGATTCTGTGTGTATGTCTAGTATCGAGGTCTACTCCCTGACAAGTAAAGATGGCCACGAGTCTTAAGTGACATGGGGTGCCAGGTACCTCATGAGCCACACTTTGTGGGTTCATGTGTACTCACACGTAAGTCTGGAATGCCATGAATCACACTCACAACAGTGGAAATCTCGTGTGAAATGAGTCCAGTGGATCTTTTTTTTAATTGAGGGAAAGAGTACTAAGTAAATTAATTAAAAGAAATGAAAGACATCCTCAAAGTGACTGTATTTACTCTTTCACCCAAAGTTTGCTGAGTGCCTCCTCAGAGGACAGTGAGGGACATACAAAAGCTGGCCAAACCTGTGCCAGAAATGATGCCCGAGACCCCAAGACCACCAGCAGAGACGTTCCCTTGACTAAATATTAATATTATCTCGACTTCCAGGATGAGAATGTTATCCATAGGTCACACAGTTTGGAAGAGGTTCATCTTCTAAAACTTACCATTGGTCAGTTCTGAACAAACGGGAGCTGAACATTATGGACTGTCAATCACAATTCCCAAACTGAGCTGTCAAGAAGAAAAACATCTACTGCACTTGGAAATGTCACGTATAACCGTACAAATGTCAAATAACATTGAAGTGTTCGCAGGAACCTATGGGTGTGAGTGGGAAGCCTGGGCACGACGCTCTGAAAATGAGACCCTATTTTCAGTAGAGTTTATGTTTCTGAAATCAAGAACGCTCCGCTCCGTGGCCGCCTACCCAGTGAGCCGTGCTAACGTCCACCACACTGCACTTTATCCTTTAAAGACTTGGCTGTCCAATCACTTCTCTAGTAAACACTTTCTCACACACCTTCTCTGTGCAGTGATACAGGGGGCATTACCAAGGCCCACAACCAGCGTGGCCAACACGTTCTTCAGACTTTCCCACGAGAGCTTTCCTTAGCAGCGAACTCCAAAAACACAGCCCATGAGTAAGGCCCAGGGCCAGCGGTGCGCAGTGCGCGGCGGCTGTCACGCTGGGCAGGGTCTTAGCCACCAGGTGTATAACACCCGCTGTGGCCACCTAATCCTCTCTTCTGCCACATTTGCTTGTCAGAAGGATCCAGAGGTCTGTTAGTCACAGCCGACTTTCTCTGGACACTCATTCTTTCTTGAAGAGATAACATGGTAAGTGTTTTAAAAGAGGAGGGCATGCAAGTGTCCATCAGTAGACGAATGGATCAAAAAGCTGTGGTACATATACACAATGGAGTACTACACAGCGGTAAGAAAGAAAGACCTCTTATCCTTTGCGACTACATGGAGGGACCTTGAAAGTATCATCCTAAGTGAAACAAGCCAAACAGAGAAAGACAAATTTCATATGATCTCGCTTATTTGTGGAATATAATGAACATAACAGTTTGAGGAATGGGGTAGTCCCAGAGACGCGGAAGCGGGGTACAGACTGACAATCCCCTAAAAAGTGGGGAGGTGGGGGAGGGTTGAACCACCGAACTTATACGCAAGTATGCATGAACAGTGGACATGGACAACAATCTGGGGAAGGGGCAGGGAGGGAGGGGGAGGGGAGAATCAGTAAGGGAAAAAAGGAGAAACATCTGTAACAAAAATTAATCAATAAAAGAGGAGGGCATGCAATAAAGTGATGGCTATGATTCTTTGTTTTTTTAATGTATATTTTTAAATCCTCACCTAAGGATATTTTTCCTTTTATCTTCAGATAGAATAGGAGGGAGGGAGGATGGGAGGAAAGGAGAGAGAGAGAGAGAGAAACATCAATGTGAGAGAGACACATCAACTGGTTGCCTCCTGCACGATCACAACCAGGGCCGGGGACCGAACTGCAATCAAGGTACGTGCCCTTGACCAGAATCAAACCCGCAACTCTTTGGTCTGCAGGTCAATACTCTAACTACTGAGCAAAACCAGCCAGGGCATGATTTTTTGTTTTAATTCACCAATATTTATTTACTGAGCTCTCCCTGTGCCAAGGTCCTTTGCACCAGGGACGCAATGGGGAACACTGAGTCCTGACCTTTTCGGAGCCCAAGATGAAGTTAGGGAGACGATAGGAAGCAAAGACAGAACAGCCCATGATGAGTACAGGGCTGGCGTGGCAGCGTCTCAAAGGGACACCCATTGTGAACACAGAAGGTCCGTGACGTTTCTTGCAGCACTAACATACCAAAGAAGAGAATAAGAACGTATATGCAAAGACCAAAAAGTGCAGAAGAAGCTAAGGGCATTCAGTCAGGTAAGGAGGACTTCTATCAATACAGCATTTAGGATGTGAAAATGGTGAATCCGTGAGTCAGCAATTGCTTTAGAAAACTTGGAGAACTGAACACTAATTCATAATTCCCAAATTAGGAAGCCAAATTAGGAAGTCTGCTTATCTCTCAGGTCAAATGGAGCTAAGTATGTCCTTGGGAAGTTTAGTACTTAACACCTGATAGTAAGTAGTAGGGGTAATTTGCAATGTGCATGACATTATCACTAAGTAACACATGGCTGGAAAGACACTCCCCACCCTCAAAACCACCTTTCATTACAGGACACGTTTCTTCCAAGGACAATCCCCTTGGTCTACTCATTCTGATGTCCGTTTTCCTGTCAAACTTGCATCAGCTTCAGTAGTAACTAGACTGTCTCAGAGTGGTGAGTGGGTTGTTTATTTACCTGCACGGATAAAAAGGGAATCATCTTACATCCCCTTTCTTTTACCACTGAGTCAACTGAAAACCCGACCCCCTCTTTTGAGAACTCAGACTCCACCTGAGACCGACCAGTGGTGCTGGGCTGTTCAATCAGCAGGGCTCCTGAACGCTACCATCACCTCGCCCACAGTCAAACCAGCTCCAGACGCCTGTCATCCATGGCTCTGCCTTGATTCCAACTCGGGCAGAGCGAGTCTGGTCAAGCCTCCATCATCACCTGTCTCGCTCCTAACTGCTCTTCCTGCTTCTGCCCTTGGCCCCTCCACAGGCTGGTTTCAGCACATCCAGGGGATCCTTTCAAAATACCATGTCACTGCTCTGCTCAACAGCACTGCAGAGATTCTTCAAGTGGACATTTATAATGTGACCTAGAAATTCCATCCTCGGGATGTACTCTGCTAGTTCTGTTTGTTTGTTAATGGTTTAAAACCACACTCATTAATTGTGTCACAGTGTAGATCTGAGGTCTGGCATAAGTGACTGGATTCTCTGCTTAGGGTCTCACAAGACTAAAATCAAGGTATTGGCCAGGACTATAATACCCACTTGGGGCTCAGGGTCATCTTTCAAAGCTCACTGGTTATTGGCAGAATTTAGTTCCTTTAGCTTTTGGACCGAGTCTCCATCTCCTTGGCACACAGTAATCTTAATTACATCTGCCTTTCTGCCATGGGGTGCCAGGTCCTCACAGGTGCAGCATGGGGACCAAGATCACAGGGATAGAATTCTGCCCACTACACTACCCAAGAGAAATAAAGACATCTCCACCCAAAGATTTACACATAATACTCACAGCAGCACCAATCACAGCAGGCAAAAGTTCAAAACCACCAAAATGTCCACCAACCGAGAACAGAGAAGATGAGCCATACAACGGAATACTCTTCAGAAACACCAGAACAACTACTAGCACATTCGGCGACATGAATGAGCCTCAAAAACATCCTACTAACTGAAATACATACTTCTATTAAGAAGCCAGAAACAAGAGACTACAGTGGCTGGGGGTAGGAATGAGAGCAACAGGAAAGAAGGAAACGAGATCTTATTGAAACATGAACACAGTCTACAACCGGACTATGGTGATGGCTGCACAACTTGGTACATCTACCACCAGAAGTCACTGAACGAGCTGTGCACATGAAACGGGGAAATCTTAGGACGTGTAAAATGACTCAATAAACTTATTTCAAAACTTAAAAATTAAAATTAAATAAAGCCAGTGCAAAGTGGTTACTCTTTTCAAGCAAATTTCAAGTCAGTGTCCCCTTGTTACCTAACAGGACCCTGCAGATCTGCATTCCCCACACCTAGGCCCTCACCTCCTACTGTGCTCTCTCCAGTTAACCTGTTCCTGCCCTGCTGGTCTCCTTACCAACCCCTGACTATTCCAGCACACTCCTGCCTCAGGGCCTTTTCCAATTTATCCTATCACCCCAACTCTTTCAATTAGCCTATCACTGCTTTGGAACCAGCTCTTCTGAATCATTCTGAAGCAACATGGTTTTGACCTTGGGAAGAAGGTGAAGAAGACGCTCAATGCTTCCTCTGCTCCCTTTGCTCTCTCACGGGGCAAGGGAATGTGTGATGAAAAACGATCACACTGAAAATCGTACCCGTTGAGCACTGTGATACTTAGAGAGCAGGCAGACAACATTCTTTGGGAGAGAACTACTCCATCATCTGTGTGCAGTGGCCACCAGATGGATGCCACCAAGCCGCTGGACAGCACAGCTCACCACACCACACCAGGAACACAGACCACTGCCCTGCTGCAAGGCTTCCTCCCTGCAGCTGCCCTGGCTCCCCTGTGTGATGAGTCCAGTTTATGTCAATGATTTCCATGACAGAACTTCCTCGACATTTGCAAAATAATGCCATCCACCAACCTAGATCCTAAATCAACAAAGAAATCACCCCATTTCATCGGCATCACTTGCACAATGAAATAAATTGCCATGTAATTCCAGAAGAAACCATTATGTCCAGTTTTGTTTTTCTTTTTGTGACGATGACAGTGCATCCACTAGGTAACTGTCAGCGATGTGCTCAGAGACTGCAGCTGTGACGACAAGGAGGGATCCCCTTGTTCATTCGGGCCAATCTCCTTTCCCCAGAATCACAGCACAAAGTCAGGAGTGTGGAGAACACAACCAATTAACTGGTGTTCAGTTTCTCAACAAGCCCCTACAACAACCGAGACTGCATGGGACAAAATTCTCCTATTGCAAATGAAGTGCTTTATTTAAAAAAGAAATAAAGAGCTCTTACTAATAAAGAGATCCACTGATTTCTGAGAGATCAGAAACAAGCGAGCTTTGTAGTAGAGCCCATATGCCAATCTCAGAGCTCGGGCAGCAAATTACCTACCTTCCCCAACTGGTCTAATATCCATGACTCCATCGGGTATTTAAACTTCATTTTAAGGAAGATATAAGGCTGTCTCCGGCCTCTCCCACTTTGTCTATGCTCTGGTAGATGACCTTTCCAAATGCTCTGGTACATGTACTAGGGCTTTGGGTTTTGCTTTGAAAGCAACACATGCTAAGATGGGCATAGTTCAAATCCCAAATCTGACATTTCATAAGTTCAGAGATTTAAGTAACTTGTCTAAGGCCACAAGACTAGTAAGGGATAGGAGAGGGACCAGAACCAAGAATCTGCTTCCAGGATCTAGGGGCTTAGTCACTATTCTAAGCCCCTCTTGTTTCCTGTCAGACTACCTCCCACCATGCTACCACCACTATCCTCCTCCTCCCTGCGACCAGAGAGCCATATCATAGACAATAATTACACTGCTTTTTAATTAATCAAGTCTTGAACTCTGAAAAGCCACACTCAGCAAATGACACCCAATAAACAGCCACTACATTCACTTATTTTTCTAATGCTATTCCAGTAGAGAAGAAAATGTCGCAAACCTCATTTTGCAGATTGGGGAACTGAACTAAAAATTATTAAGTCTCCCAGCATCACTTAGTGACAGAGAGGCAGAGAGGGCACTGATAAAGCTCGACTCTATTTCCCCAGCATTACTGCTCATCTTAAAACCACTGCTCATTTCCCAAATGAAAGCTGGTAGGGCTGTTTCCAGCCACCTGCTCCACCTGGAGAAAAACAAGGGCCGGCTGGCTTGCTAAGCACACTGGAATAAGTAAAGCACTCGGACAGGAGTAAAGGCCTGTCACAAAGACCCCACCCATGTCACATTCGGCATGACTATGGCATTTCTCACCATTTTGCATTCAGCCCAAGTAACTCAGTGACACCTTAAAAATGTCCCATAAACATGAAAATAAGCTGACACCTCTTGCAAAGTCTGAGAAGATGCCAGAAGGACCCCAGCAAAAGGTAATGACAACTGGAACAGACAAAGACAAAGTTTTAAAAACAACTTACCACTTAATTTTTAAGTTTAACATGTATATTACAAAGACAAAAACCAACTGAGACGGCTCCGGCAGAAAAACAATGCAATGCATGCTTTCTCAGTTGAACAGTGAAAATTCCTAACCCTGGCCAAACCAGAATGAACACCTGTCGAACAGGCCACCGTGCCTGCAGAACATATTCTATCATTCGCTGGCAAATATTTTTACCTATTTCAAAACAGACAAGAAAAAAATATTTTTAAAGATTCTACCAGGCCATTAGGAAGGCCCTAAAAAAACGTCCAGAGCTTTATAGTATTTTCCTAAAAGTCTGCTTCATGCATATTTGCCAACACTTCACTAAAACAAACCTCTTAAAATTAATAAATTACCTGTCAAATCCCATAAAAACAGATGGTCACTTGGAGACAGGAGAAGATGTTATCATTCTGTTTTACACAGCTGTTCAGGCTAAGAAAAGATCTTTCATTTTCCATAACATACAATAAACCTTGTCTAAGATTTCCAATATTAAACATAAAATGAAAATTTCATTCAGCTGCTTCTAAGTTACACATCTGGTAATTGTTAAGGAAACATCTTCAATAGGGAGAGAAAAAACAAACAAACACATTATAACAAATAAAACCCCAAATTGGCTTTGTTTTCTCTTAATTATTAAGCTACTTTGCAATCCTTTGCTATCAAGATTTAACACTGTTGAATGTTCCTAAACTGAGGCCCTCTAATATGCTACTTGGCACAATGAAGAATTTATTAGCAGTCACTTATCAATGAGAAAGTACATATAGCTGAATATCTGACACAATTGTTTCTTCCTGTTACTCCTTTCAAAAAGGTGTTTTACAAATTTTATCAGAAATCTAACACATGAAACAATAAGTCAACACAACATCAGTGTCACACATTTGAAATGAGATTTTGATTTGTTAGTCTCCAACACATTACTTACATTACTATAAATCACATGAAGACAAAGACATTGGCACCTAAGAATGGTTATGAAATAACAACACCATGAGCATGCCTCTATTTATGCTCAGAGCTCTCTTGGTTCTATATTTTTAGCAAAGGACATAAAACTTGATAGCTAAATATATGGCCACTTTTTTTTTACATTACTTGCCAGGAGCACCATTGCTTAACTCTTCAAAATGTCCACAAAATATATCTGTGACATTCAACTACTGTAAGAGTAGGAGGATTGGCGTGGCAGGGGGATTCGTTTCATATTGGAAAATAATTAAAATTTTGACAGGCCACAATGAGTTAACTGTTAGGTAACGAATTGTATCAGGAAGTTTTACTATCACTCTCCTGTTTTATATCCTCCAAAGGCTCCTACTGGGACACAATCTGAATCCCCTAAAGAGCCTACAATGCCCAGAGGCCTCCCAGACCCTCTCATGTCTCCAACCGCACTGCATTCCATTCTCCAGCCAATCACACCAAGCCTCCACGGTCGGTCCTCTTCCGTCTGTCTCCTGAAGCCACCAAGCTCATAGCCAACAACCCTGTGTGCCAACTACCTGGAACACACTTCCCTTAGATCTTGCAACTCTTCGGCTAAACAGACTATTTTAGTCTGTTCAATAGACTGTTAACTTGACTTATAGCTTTGTATTTGGAGCATATGGAATGTGGGCCTCCATGTGTACTCTTGCCCCTGGTCCTGCAGTGCTGGGCGGATCTTCTGCCCCTGCAAGTCCTCGAGCAAACCCCGAGTTCTCTGAGCCTGTTTCCTCAATGGAGAAAAAAAGAAAGAATCCCTGTCCTCCAACATGCCATTTTATGTGAAGAACAAATGAGATCTTACCTAAAATTCTACAAAAACCATAATTTAAAATATTTTTATTGTGTTCTTTTCCACATGCCACCCTACGTATTCCAGCAAGCGAGGACCATGACAATTTCCATTCCAACCTCAATGCTACAGTGGCTTCTGAGGAACTTTTGAGCTGGACAGGGTTTTCATCTCTTATGCCAATTATTTCTCTATCCTGCAAAGGAAAAATATATCAGACTGCCCAAGAGTTCAGACATTAAAAGAGAAAGAGAATGTTAAAGAAGTAACTTCTAGATCTGTAACTATTTATAGTTGCACACACACACCAACCAAAGGACGCTTCTTCTGCTATTCAGCACACTGCACACAGCCCTGTCTTCCAGGGAAAGCACATGGCATGCGCCAGGGCTAACCTTTCCTGACCTCTAGTCAGTGGCTGGGGTGAACAGCATGTGAGGCACACCCCGGGCTGTTTCAGATCTCCCGAGTCTCTGCACAGAAGCCTTTCCTCCCATCCCAGAGAAAAGATGCTCTCAGAGATTTAATAAATCAAAAGGACAAAGAGAGCACGTAAAAAGATGCTAAGACAAATAAAGAGAAACTCAAAAACTTAAAGATGGCTGAGGAGGGCCAGGCCAATGTGCTCAGTGGATTGAACATTGTCCCATGCACCAAGAGGTCACTGGTTTGATTCCTGGTCAGGGCACATGCCTGGGTTTCAGGCTTGATTCCCAGTAGCAGGCATGCAGGAGGCAGCAGATCGACGTTTCTATCTCTCCTCTCCCTTCCTCTCTCACTAAAAATTAATAAAAACATATTTAAAAAGAAAAAGATGGCACGGGGGAAGCTGGCAAGGGCACAGTAAACCTTAAAACAGACTCAGGGCGGTGCAGGACACAAGAAAATGAAATAAAATTTCGGTGAACTGAGATTCAAAAAGACTGCACGTTAGATGATCAAAACTCTTGTACACAACACATTTAAACACACCAAGTGGGCATGCTGACCACTGCAGAAAAATCGCATCTCACCAAAAAATAATAAAAACCTCCATCAAAGTACCCTTTAAAATTCATCACAACATAAACTTTCCAATTTTCTATATAACGAGACAGTTCTGTCCTATCTCTCAGGTCTACACATCAAGTAAATTCAGCAGGAAACACCTGCAGACAGTGACTACAATAATCATTAAAACAGCTAATATTCACTGAGTGCACTTCTCTGACTGCAACACGAGTTCTTTCAATAATGAGGAGACTCAGCAAAACTGATGCAAGAAATATTAGTCCCTTTTTAGATGCAGAATTAAGGCACAGAGGGATTAAGTACTTGCCCAAGATCTCATGCCGGGCAATGAAAAGGAAAAAATTCCAGGAGCTCCGGCTTCTTGAGCCAGTCAACACAACAATCAGTCCAGAGAGGTAAGTGATAGAATGGGAACTGTTAGAAACCTGACACTTTATCTGCCGTGTCTCCTGCAAATATGTGTTTATAACCACTAGGGACAAGGGTACAAGGCACACTAGTTGAAAAAAATGAAGCCAGTATGAATCCAGGCCTAGAAACTCGTTGTCCTTCATATACAGTCTCTCATGAGATCCTCAAAAATCCTTAAATGGTTATTCCCAGTCCATAAAGGAAGACACTGAGCCCAAATATGCCAAGCAAGTTATTTAGAGTCACAAAAGTATTCAGTGGCACTGCCTACCTGTACATTGGTATTAATGCAATGTTAATTCACCCAGAACCCCATAATGGTCTGGGAACAGGTTATCCTTATCGTTCAAGATACTAATCTAGACAGGTGGATAAAAGGAATTGGCAATATCTATCACAATCATACACAGTGCTTGACCCCACAGCTGAAAAGGGGAAAAGGGAATGAGTGACTATGAAAACCACAGCCAAATTCAGACCTATTCAAAATTCTTTCCATCACACCAAGTACAGACACCCAAGATACTACTATACAGGAAATTCATGTTGCAAAGTAAAATGTCAATCACAAACCTGGCATTTTAATGAAGAGAAATGGACCCATTTTCCAGTTGCCATGGCTTTCTTGCTCAGTCTGTGGCCACTATAAAAACAATGTCCTTTGGTTGTCTGGGGTACTTACCTAGGTGTAAGGACACTATTCGCAAGATTCTCTTTATCAGTGGCAATCATTTTTCTAATACAATCTGTTTACACTGTTCTAGGACTAGACCTATATACAGCAAACTCCACATTTCCACTGATTTCTTTGGCATGGTTTCAAAGAGAAATGCCATGTATTGTGTGACTGTAATACAGAATGTATTTGTTAGTGCTGGTTTATTATATTATTCTTGCAATAATTATTACAATTTGCTATTGTACTCTATAAGTAGTTCAGATCATCATATTCTAGTATATACCTTCAACATACCTTCAACTTATTTCTTCATCTGCCACATTTCAGTTGGTCTAACATACCTTCAACTTATTTCTTCATCTGCCACAATTCATACATCAGTCAGCAAAACCCATGAGCTCTACCACCCAAAGATATCCCATATCTTACGGATGAGGAAATGGAGCCCTGGAGAAGTGACAACACATCTAACAGAAAGGTAGTGCTCGGCCTGATACCAAGGCAGTCTCCCTCAGCCCACCTTCTTAACCACAGAGTCTCCCCGAAGATATCACCAGAGGGGACAGCGAAGCTGTACCAAAATGAATGGGTAATGATAACAATGATAATGATCCCACCAGCTACCCATTACTGAGACTCTAGGCTACATAATTCTGCATGGCTTCATTTCACCCTCTTGGTTCCCTAAGAAACCAGTATTATTATTTAATCCATTTACAGGTAGGGAGAGTGAGGAGTCTAGCGGTCAAATCACTTGCCCAGGGTATACAGCCAGCATGTGGAGGACACAGGATTTGAATTTAAGACCAACCCCAGAATGATCTCCACTGGGTTAGAAGGCACTCTGTGCAGAAAAGAACATGACAAAGGCAGGAAGACACTGATGTGGCCACACACTAGGAAACAGCACCAAGGGGCACAGTGTGTCAAAGACAGACCGTGACGATGTCCTGCACAACTGGCCACGTGACTTTATCCTGAATACGCTAAAAGGGGAAGAGTTGTAGGGAATTCTAAGCAAGAGGAAAGTCACAAAAGAACCAAGATTTGCTCAGGTTGATGATCCTCGTAAGGAGGTTATTTAGAAAGAAAATATATGTTTACGTAAAGTTGTTTCTCAGTGATTGATCTCCCACCTGAAGACTGGGAACAGTTTGATTTTTGCACATCAAACACTCCTAGCACTGTTATTTCCCTTGTTACCCACATCCCATCTGCTTCCTTTTCCTCACACTGAAGTGACTGGTCTATTCACTCAAACAAAAGCCTGGAAACAAAAAAACAAACAAATAAAAAATTTTAATACTTGAGCCACATTTATTTTGAGAAAAATAACAGACTCACAAGTCCCTTAGCTTGTTCCATGTTGACTAAAAGAAATAAATATGTAACTGATGTAGCTTGTTTACTCATCTGGTTTTAATCCTAAGGTAGATCAAGCAATATATATTTTTTAAACTTTCTCAATTCATTCCGACTTTTCTGTAGGTAACCTAAAAAAGTCCAGTGAAACCTTAGTACCATTTCTGCACATCTGTTACATCGCCAACTCCTGTAACAACCACCTTGGGTAAGGGCGTAGCATCTTAAAAGCAAAATTCCTTAGGTAGTATTTATTCTGTTGCAATGTAAAAAAGCACACTTTTCATTTTATTTCAAAATTATGCAACTTTTTATTTCATACACTGCCATCTCTCTAGAAAAATATCACCAACAGTATACAAATAATACATTCATTATCAAATCATCTGATGGGTGAACACTAAATATAGTTTAACACTCAGGTGTTATTGCAAAAGGCCTGAGCATTTTAAGTTTTTATCTGCTGTTGATGTTTCTAATGGCTGTTATTATATTCCTTTTATGATGGCTTGAAACGTTTGCTCAGTTCAGACCAAAGAAGAAAGGTAAATTGGTGAGTGCTTTGTTTGTATGAGTTACTTGCTATGCTTGTCTTTTTTTATTTGAATTATTCCTTCAAGCATGTACTATTATCCTCAAATTCATAGTCAGGTAAATTGTAGCTTAAGTAATCAAAGTAGAGCTGGGATGAGAGCTATGTTCTGACAGTATATATAGCCCATGCTCATTCCAAGCCAAGAAACAAAGAGACAAATTTCCCCAAAATTCTAAGATCACTAAACCCTTTCCTCTACTGAAGCGTGCAATTCCTTATAATCATCTGATGAATTTTAGCCAATACAATGTGAGCTGAAGTGATGTGCTCTCTGCAAAATCTCCACATGCAACTCCATGCTCCTTCCCCTTTGAAGTGGCGGAAATGAACACGATGCCCAGTTCATCTACAGGAGCCATGTGGTGAAGAGGGCAGAGTGGGATGACGGAAGGAGCCTGGTCTGGGAGTCACACTTAGAGGCAGACCAAGGACCCCACACTGGGCTTTTACGTGACTAACATATAACTCTTTGCTGTAGTAAGCTGCTGGAATTTGGCAGCTTATGGGTTACAGAAGCTAGCATTACATAACATATTAAAAGAGAAAACAATTTGAAAAAAGTCATAATAGGAAATAACAGTCAATCTAAAGATTAAAATACAACCATTAAAACAATATTTTTGAAAAAATATGTAGTATTTAGGTAATGAGCATGTTATAATGTAAAATTTTAAAATATATAGAACTCTATGAATAGTACTTACCCAAGTTTAAAAACAAATATTAGCTTCTCAATTATATTTATGTAAATATGTACACAGAAATTAATGTTGCTGACTAAAAAATGAATGCATAAAAATATGGAAGAAAATATGTTCACATTACATCAGTTTCCCTCTGAATATGGGATAGAAGGAGATTTTTACTTCTTTGAACTTTTCTGTATTCTCTAAAATCAAAATAATGAGCATACACCTTTCATAATCAGAAGATATTTGTCTGTTTATGTTTAAGATTTCTTCAGAAAGGCCAATATATCCAGACAGCCAGTAATACAGAGCTGGGTCTTAGGCCCCGTCACCCCAGGCAAGGTTTTTCTCCACTTACTGTCCCATAAGGTAGCCTCCGGACATTCAGAACCACCAAATGTACACTGGAGTGAAACAAAGATTCCAGGAAAAAATAATTCCCGGGAGAGTCCTGGAAAATGAGACCATAAACATAACTTCTTTGTTCATTCACAATGAGGTAGCTTTTAAAAGCAAGTTAAGCCCTGGCCGGTTTGGCTCAGCGGTTAGTGCATTGGCCCGCGGACCAGAGAGTCCTGGGTTCGGTTCCAGCTAAGGGCACGTGCCGTACCTCGGTTGCAGTTTGTCCCCGGTCCCAGTTGGGGTCGTGCAGGTGGCAACCAGTCGATGTGTCTCTCTCACATGAGGATAGAAAAAATAAAATAAAAGCAAGTTAATACATAACTCCATTAATGATACACTGAAAACACAGAAATTATGTCAGTAACTGTGGATACACACTCATGGGCGGGCAGAGACCTGGTGACCTCAGAACCTGGTCCTAAAGAAAAGCCTCCCTTTTAGTGTAAATGACATCATGACATGAGAGCACACTCGCAAACTGCTCAGCACATGCCAGGCACATGGCAGGAAGTGAAAGGTGAAACAGCACCACTATTATTTTTATTGGCTAGAGTGTGAACAGATGAATTAATCCCTGCTTTATCAGACTGCCAAAATTCAAGTCGAGGCATTGACTTTCGAAGCCCTTCCACTCTACAGAACCTGACAGGAAGCTACAAGTCCAGCCTGCCTGCCCACAGCCTGCCTTGATCTCGCCCATCACTGGCGTGTCCTGCTGCTTCTACTCAGTGAACACAAGGCAATTAGGGGAAAGATATTCTAGCACAGAAAACCTCTAAGGAGATGACCAGAGAAACTCAGTTGTATTTGCAGACTCAGGAAAAAGAGAAAAGAATATGTTATAAAAGGGAAAGTCCTGGAAAATGTCTTTAGGGAATGTCTTTAATGCCAATGCAGGTGTTCCTTTCAGGAGGATTTTTAAGTAAACATTAGTAAGTGAAATTTTATGAGTAACAATGATATTTACTGAGCATTTACTATGTCTCAGGACCTAGATAAGCATAAAGTAAACTACAGAAAAGGTGTTGGGAGAAAGAGGAAATGGGGAGGAACAAAGGGGCCTGCAGCAGCCAGGAAGAGTCAAATCTCACCCCAGAAATCAGGAGGACAGCACCAGCCCCATACTTCTGAAAAGCGGACACTGCCTCAGCCTCTGATGGCTGGCGCTTGCCTTACCCTTGCTTCTTTGCATTCCTGACTCCAGAGTCAAAATAAAGGGCAGCTGATCAGTGGTAAAATGAAGATATACTACACAGAATCCAATGTTACCCTCGACTGTCATTATAAGACAGTAATGACCATCATCCCAACATAAAGGCTGTAAGATCTCTTTTGGCAAGATCCTAACCACATAATGTGGTACAGCAAAGCCACAATCAAGGAGGCTCGCAAAGCATTTAATTTTCTTACGATTTACAGGACATGCCAATCAGTAGTCAACAGGGAAGTTCCCTTTTCGTAAAAAACAGGATGAGATTATACATAAAACAAAAAGAATATGTTATCATATTGACAAATAAAAACATGTTGTAGCTAAAAGCAATCCAAAGGTAGGCAACTTCAATAAAAGCTCCTTATCTCCATTTTAGGATGCAGATCATTAGTGGAAAGAATATTAATTTCTCCATTCACATTTTGATTCCTTTCCCAGCAAAAAATAAAACAATTTTTGAAATATAATCATCTTGCTTAATCAAATGTTGAGAGTCTCATTTCAACATGAATGGAATAATTAACAAATTGTGGAGATTCCAAAAACTAGAAATTAAGTTTCATTTATGCTTTAATACAAATACTCCTTTAAGGCAGGCCTTCTGAATTATGAGAGACACATTCTTTCATTTACCTTCAAAGAGAACAGAAAGGCAACACCACAATTAGTTATGCACACATGATGCAGTGGGTATTCTATAATCATCTGTTGATTTTATACATTAAATGTAAGCCATAGAGGTGAATGTGTATAATTACTAAATCTCCTGAGAAAACTGTAGGCAAGAAAGAACAATTCCTTCTTTCCCGAGATTATAAAAGGTAGTTCGAACAAACTGCTACAGAAATGAATATCACCTAGTATTAAAAACTTAATTCACCAAACCAAATTTACTGTCTCAGACATTAGTCCATTTTCTGTGCAAGAAAGTGAGGCTCTCAGTATGAATTGCATTTGAGAAACAAAAGGTTTACATTACCCATTTTAAACAAGAATTAACATGTTTTCCATAACTATACGGCAAAATGTTCTATTGCTCAGAGATTCAACAAAATCATTAAGAAAATATCTGCAGATTACACAGTTTCTACAAATTGCTCCTCAGAACCTGCTGCTTCTAATTTTAATTCAATCTTCTAATTTTATTAATATATATTTGCCATCTAAGAAATGCTGACTAACACATAAAAATCTCCCAAGAAAATCATCATCAAGTTAGCAAAGAGGAAAAATGCTCTGGGAGGAGATTAAATCTAATCTGGTTGGGTAGAAATCCCATCTTTGTCCATTATTAGCTACAGAAACTTGCCAAGTTTTTAACCTTATACTGCCTATTTCCTTGCTTTGCAAACTTAACAATGCTACAGTAAAAAAGAGAGGATTTGGCAACTGACTGAATATGACAGACATGAGAGGCATTAGAGATGACCTGGAGGTATCTTAGCCAGGTAGGTAGAGGGACATAAGAGGAAGAGCACACTCAGAGCAACCTAGAAATGGCCAGTGTCATTGGGCCAGGAGAGATGGAGACATCCACAAATGGGTAGACAACAGACAACCAGGAATGTGGGTTCAGAGACAAAGAAAGATTTGTAGATCATCCACACAGAGATTACGGGAATCACAGCCATGCCTAGTATCAACATCTGTTTTCAAAATATTTTATAAAATGTCATTTTATTTCAAAACACATCCATGACATCAGTAAACCCCTGAAATTATGCACTGCCTCTGCTGCTGATGCCGACGAGGACAGGATGACAGTCATGGAATCTTAGAGAGCACTTGCTGCCTGTTTGATATATGATCCGTCCATGCGATTTCCACCACTAAAATGTCATAATTATAGAGTGGAGCTCCCATTTTCAGGACAATCAGAAAGACGTATGTGCGATCCATTTTTAACTTTAACCTCAAATCTGTTGCTAAAATTCCAACTGTGCTGTTGGTTCTTATCGATCTTGCAGTGAGAAAACTGTGACACCGTGGAGCTCTGCAGACTCCTCTTTGGCTCCTCCAGCCCTCTCAGCGACACACACGTCCTTCATGGTCACTGTGACCTCGGCTCGCCCTGATGGCCTGTACCGTCCTCCTCTGATCAAAACTGTCTATTCAACAACAAAAACCAGAGAAGACCCTCCTACAACAACTGCTGCTGAGTAAGAGGATGACCCAGTCAGTCACCAAGTGAGGCCCTGGATCAACTCCCTCGGGCTCCAGTCCAGAGAGGCCCTCCGACCATCACAGGGCAGTGGCGCGGCCACCATTCCCAAACCGTTTGTCCAGTTTGATTTTTTTAAAAACCGTTCCTCCAAAAACAAAGTGGCCTTTTCAAAACTTAATTTTCATTTTTTAATTTTACTTCTTTTTTTTTTATCAAACTGGCTTCACTGTCTCTTTCTTCTTCTCCCTTCACCCTGAAGGCCACCTTGCTAATTATTCCAGAGTAAAGTTTCTGTCACACAAACAATAGTATACAATCCCCAACCACAAAGCGATAGCTAAATAAATGCTTATAAAACAAATCCATGACTAAGAAGCCAATTAACTCAGTGAGTCCAAATCCCCTGAAAGTCTGAACAAGCAGCCCTCCCAGCTGTGCCTGAGGGACACTGTCAGCTGGCTCCCAGACCCCACAGGACAGGCACGTGGACCTAGAATACTAATATGTCAGCACATTTAAGAAAATAAGGGAGGAAAATGAAGACCAAAGACCAACATGAACTTTACATTCCTTTGCTCTCATTACCCAATCCCCAAAGCACAGGAGCATAAAATATAAATGATCCTTTCACGCAGAAAGGCTCGAACATTAACCTTTCCCGAGTCTATTACCGGAGTTTACCGAGGAGCACCCATCCAGGTTTCAGGCAAATTTTACTGTGTTTTTTGTTTTCACCATAAAAACTAATTTTGATAGTTTTGAAAATGAAACCAATTTTCATTTCTTAAAATATTGGTTGCTCTCATCTGAAACTAATGTCAAATAATATTAAATGTAAACTGTAACCGAAAAGTAAAGTTAAAAATACAAATATCAGTTGTTCTCAATTTCTACATTTAACATCTGGAAATTACAAATGACTTTCTTTCTCGAATGTAAGTTGTTCTCCACAGCTGAACCCATGTGCCTAATACATGGTCGACAGTAGGTACTTATTGAAGGAAGGAGTAAACCTGTATTTCAACTGCTATTTCGACAGAAAGGATCTGGTGTATGAGCACCTGGAGGCTGTCTGGACGGGAGAGGAAAGACGTACCGGCGAAGCAGCTCACTGCGGACTTGTCGAAGAGCACAGGACCTTTGAAAACTGAACTGGGAAGCCGGCCTCTACCTTACACTCTCAGTCGTGGCTGCCGGGGCAAGACCAGGCAGCAGATGCCGAGTGGCCACTGGTCAGGGAAACGACGCTCCCCGGCTGCAGGCAGGGCACGCACAGGAGCCCGCCAGTGCCCAGGCCCCGCTCCGGCAAGGGGCCGCCAGCCGCCAGCCTGTCAGCACACGCATGCGGCTGGTGTGAAGTGGGGTCAGCTGGTGTCAAATACAAACCACACTTGTGAAGACAAGGACCCAAAAGAACACACAACATACCATTGAAAAATTATTTTATATTAATTACACATTTAAATCATATTTTGAATATACTGGTGTAAATAAAATAGATTATTACTGCCCTGGCCGGTTTGGCTCGGCGGTTGGAGCATTGGCCTGCGGTCCGAAGATACCCGGGTTCGGTTCCCGCTGGGGGCACGTACCTCGGTTGCAGTTTGACCCCGGCCCTGGTTGGTTGTGCGGGTGGCAGCCACTCGATGTGTCCCTTTCACGTCGATGTTTCTCTCTCTCTCTCTGTTCCTCTCTCTCTCTCTCTCTTTCCCTCCCTCCCTCCCTCCCTCGCTCCCTCCCTCCCACTTTATCTGAACAAAATATCGAAAAATGTCCTCGGATGAGGATAAAATAAATAAAATAGATTATTACTTTCATCCATTTCTTTTTAGTTCTCCTAAGGTGACTTAGAAATTGTAAAAATGTTTATGTGGCGTGCATTATATCTCTACTAGGCAGCTCCGATTTAGGCCGAAAATAAAGGAGTCTGGATGCCACCAGGAGTCCACTGAAAAACTGACAGCAGGGTCTGATTCCTCCCTTCTCAATCTATGACTAGAGAAACCGGTTAAATTTTCTGCCTTGTATCAATGCACCATCTCCCTTAAAGAGACACAACAGCACCAGGACCTCCACACAGTAGCCTGGATGTGGAGACAAGAAACCCGAGGCACTGGTCAGAGCCAGAGCAGGTTAATGGAGGGCAAACACTGAGCCAAAGCGACTTGACTCTGGAATACATGTTCTACCCCTTTCTCTCCTCCCATCACTCAGAGGGGACTTTTCCCATGTTCTAAGAGTTTTAGAAAAGGATGCTAATGACCTTTCCTGACTGACCCTGCCATGGGCTTCTCTCTGGCACTCCATACCCTTCAACCACATTCCTCCAAGCCAGTAAACCACAAGTAGAAACAAAATCAGGAAGGTTACCTTGGAGCGGCATCCCCCATGCTGCCCTCTCCTGTAAAAGGAGTTTTCTAGCCCTGGCCGGTATGGCTCAGCGGTTGGAGTGTTGGCCTGTGGTCCAGAGACACCTGGGTTCAGTTCCCACTAAGGGCACGTACCTTCGGTTGCAGTTTGTCCCCGGCCCTGGTTGGTTGTGCGGGTGGCGGCCACTTGATGTGTTCCTTTCACGTCAATGTTTCTCTCTCTCTCTCTCTCTCCCTCCCACTCTATCTTAATAAAATGGAAAAATGTCCTCAGGTGAGGATCAAAAAAAAAAAAGTTTTCCAAATGGGGCCTTTTGCCTTTGCAACTCCAAGTTCTTTGCAGCATCTGTCACTGTTGGTATGACCCACAACAAAGCAACTTAACAGATGGGAAAGAGCTGCCTGTCAGTTCACATGTCTGGGCCCATGTGCTGCACCTGGAGGAGTTAGCTTACTCAGTTTCTTGGCGGCCTCCAATGCTTCGTTCGCAGTGTCCACTACAAAGAACCTCTGAACTTTCACTCCATTATCAGCCATCAGTTTCTTGCTCTGGTATTCCTGCAGGTTCAGCCATCGCCGGGGGGTTAGCTGAGTTGCCTAGAGAAATCAGGGGAGAGAGAAAAGAACGCTTATCAATAACAAGAGAAGCCCGGCCAGTGTGGCTCAGTGGTTGAGCATCGACCCCTGCACCAAGAGGTTGCTGGTTCAATTCCCGGTCAGGGCACATGCCCAGGTTGTGGCCCCGATTCCCAGTGGGGAGCATGCAGGAGACAGCCAATCGATGTACTCTCTCATCGAAATTTCTCTCTCTCTCCTTAAAAAAAAAATCAATAAAAAGAAAACAGATAAACAACAAGAGAGATAATAGTCAACCTATATGGCCAGTTTCACAGGTACCCTCACATGGCAATCAGCAACTCAGATTTTAGACAAAAAAATAAATCTATCCAAATTCTTCATGCTAAATCAAAATGTTAAGGATGACACACACAAATGCATCCAAGTTATAAGAAACTATGAAAACTCAGTAAGATCTGTGTCTAGTTAACAGTAATATGTCAATGTCGTTTCCTGGCTTTGACACTGTACGGAAACTATGTAAGATGTCAACATTAGGGAAGCTGGGTGGAGGATACCCGGGCTCCTGCACTATTTCCAGCTCCCTGGTTTCTGTCCAGGGCTCAGTGGCCCTCCACGGAGGTCTCAGCCAGGGGAGCGCCTCAGGCTTTGCCAGGGGCTGTGAGCGTTCAGCACCTCTGATGTGTCCTGAAGATGGTACTCTGTCCTGGAACCGCACGGCTACAGCGATGCACTCGTGCAGCTCTTCTGGACGAGGGTCATTCCAAAGAGGCCCCAGCACCTTGCAGTAGATGGGGTTCTGATCAAGGACAGTGCGTGTCTTCCTCTTCTCTGTGTCTTAATGACGAATGTGACAGTGCGTGGCATATGGAAGATCCTCACAAAATACCAGCTAGCTGTCCAGATGAATAAACCCTGACTTCTGTACCTTTGTCCCCTTTTTCATACCCAGAAAGTGATCTTTTCTAAAAATAGAAAAGTCCTTCAGACCTGAAATAAATGTAATATAACTTATGCACACTTTTAAAAAATTCAAATTTTGACACAATTAAACCTAAAGATATTTCTCTATTCTATCTTTGTTAATATTGAAAATGATGTTTTCAATACTGAAGTTGCCTGCACTTCTTTAGAAATAAATATACTGGGATAAAAGTAAATCACCAATTAAGCAATGTCCACGTCATTCACTGAATATTATACAACTGTATATGATTTGTAAATCTTCTAAACTTTTAAGTCTTGATAAAACATTAATAATTTTAAAAATATAAAATTTCAGAAAAGAACATATTTATTGTCTCAATAGTCTTAACAGCAAAGCACATAAATATATCAAGAAAAACTCAAGTTTTAGGTGTTTAGTGAAAGCTCCCTAAAGAAAGAAAAGCTTGTACATTAGATATGTGCCATATTCTGGGACCACTTTTAAAAGGCAAATGGGGAAGGATCACGAGATTAAGTCTATGTTCACATACCAATTTAAAGCAGTTAACAAAAGAAGAAGAAAAAACACAGCTTAAGAAGAACATTTGAGAGAGACTTAAAACAGCCACAGTGTGGTCACAGTCAATTCCTCTTCATTAGAACACTCACTGTATTAATTCTAGATATTTTAATGCAATCTGCTACAAACTACTTGCAAATGATCCAGGGACCAGCTCCAGACACATGACGCAGCCCAACAGCGTCTGCGCTGACGGAAGGGAAGCCTGCTGAAAGTCAGTTGCTCTTAAACTGAAAACTAACACAGTGAATATAGTTCTAAAGCCACTGCTGATTCCAAGCTATCACTCCACAAAGTGGTCAATAATCACTTGTGTTTGTCAACCCTAAACTTGAAAGAATAGGGTTGCTGACAGGGTCAAAAACTTCATTAACTCAGCTTCATTCATTAAAAATTTGCACTATTTCTAGAGAGGAACAACTTAAGTCTACTTTTTGCATTTTCAGGGGGAAGGAAAAAGGAGAGGAGACATGCTAAGCAGATAGATGGTGTGAAGTATGCTGGAAATGTCATCAAATGCTGAATGATAATAACAATAATGTTACGAGTTCCTTCTTTTGTTAATTAAGCACTTACCATGTGTTAGGCATCGTACTAAACACTCATGAATCTAACAATCAAAACAATCATGAAAAGTCAAGTATTATTAGCTTTCTCAATAGCTGTCATTAATGCAAACCAACAACCATCCCTAACCTTCCTTCATCCAGGCATTTCCTTGCCTTAGCTGAAGTCAGATGAGGCCTTGTAACGAGCTCTGGCTGATAAGTCGTGAGTACATATAGTGTGTGACACATCTGGGCCAACGTTGAATTATCAACACTCCCACCCATAAAGTCATGTCTCTCTTGACCTGGGGAATGGCAGCACTCGGGACGGCAGCTGCCGTACCAGCCAGGGGCCGAGGGGGACCGACACATGCCTAGGTAACTCACAATGAATGTGTGGGGAAAAATAAACCTTTGTGAATTTTCAGCCCCTGAGATTCTGGGGATTATGTGTTACTGTTGTAGAACCTAGTCTATCTATAGAACCTCTCCTAAATAAGGGAACCAGGCTGAAGGTTAAGTCACTGCCCCAAGATCACAGGAGGCTGCCAACAGCAAAGCTGCTCTGATTGACGGTATTGATCACTGTGTAATACTGCTGGGTGCCTGCATTTGGATTCTGGCCCCACAAACCAGACCCTTGGTGATAAAGTCAGACTGGGATGAGTAAGATCATGTTTCTGTCTTCAAATGGCAACAGGAGCAGAACCCTCAGGAAATGCTGGCCCGGCACGTATATGGAAAAGTGGAACTGCTTCAGACTTTGGGAGAGAGGGAGGTGGGGGTGTGAGCGGGTGCTGTCCTAAGACACTAGAATGGTAAAGGTCATTATTTCAATTCCTAGGAGGAAAGATACCTGTTAAAACCCTAGACTAGCCCTGGCTGGTTTTGCTCAGTAGTTAGAGCATCGGCCCGCAGACCAGAGAGTCCTGGGTTCAGTTCCTGCTAAGGGCACGTACCTCTGTTGCAGTTTGTCCCCAGCCCCAGTTGGGGTCGTGTGGGTGGCAGCCACTCAATGTGTCTCTCTCACATCGATGTTTCTCTCTCTCTCTTCCTCTTTCTCTCGCTCCAGCTCTATCTGAAGATAAATGCAAAAATGTACTTGGGTGAGGATAAAAATAAATAAACAAACAATAAAACCCTAGACTAATACCTCACGGCAGAAGTCAGGCTCTCGCGGGGACTCCATGAACTCTGGGACAGGAGCAATGGAAGGGAGTTGAGAGATCATCTGCGGCAGGGCCTTCCCGTGCTTCCTGCAGTTATCCCCGGCTTGCCCCAGTGCCCCATGCTCTTGTCCATCCAGATTCTGCTAAATCTGAGGCTCTGTTCGGAGACTGGACAGGCTTTGTCTTCTTCTTCTGAGTCAGACGGCAACCCCGGCAGTGACCACACCTCCTCTGAAATTCCAGCCCCCTACTCCTTCAACAACCCTTTCCTCTGCGATTCCTGCGCCACCATCTCCTCACCACGCCTCCTGTACCCATCAGCTGGCCCTGACCTCCTCACACCGTCTCCTTCTGCTGCTGGGCTCAGAGGCTTCCTCCAGCTGCGCATGTCTGGGCTGCCTCCCCAGCCCTGGCTGCCTTCCCCTGATTCTAACCCTTTGTAACTATGTTTGTTTCCCTGTTAAATTCTGTTAAAAGACCTGAGGTTCCACGGAGCCTGCAGGCGCCCCTTCAAGCTGGAGGAGCAGAAGGAAGCAGCAGTGGCCCGCGTATGAAGGCGACACTGGTGACATGGAAGCCCACTCTGCACAGTTTCCCAGGCAGGCATGTCTCAGATTCCAGGTATGAAGAGACAGCTGGGGTCCACGTCCTCATTTTACAGTCAGGAATCTGGGCCTAAAGAGGGATTTAACATGCCTTGGGATCCTATAGGGAGCCAGAGGCAGGATGGAAACTGGACAAATTCCAATTTTCATTCCCTTCCATATGGATTTTGGCAAAGGGAGCATACTAGAAACAGCATCATATTCTCAAAACAGGGAGGTAGGTGGGCGCCTCAGTTGGTTTCCTTGGGACTTGTACGCTGACCTCCTGTTCCCTCACTGCCGTGTCCCTGAAGGAGCAACCATTTCTAAGCCAGAGTGGGGAGGACAAAATGCAGCTTAAAAGAAAAGCTGGGCATAAAGACTGAAGGGCCTACAGGGAACAAGGGAGCAGAGGCAGAAGGAAAAGGAGGAAAATGAGTAGGGGACAGACTGACAACCCTCAGAAGAGGGGGAGGGAGGAGGAAAGAAATAAACCACAGAACTTACATGCATGTACGCACAACCGATGGACATGGACAACAAAGCTGGGGACAGAGTGGGGGGGATGGGGAGGAGGGTGTCAATAAGGAAAAAAGGAGAAACATCTGTAACAAAAGTAAATTAGTAAAAAAAAAAACTCTGGCAACCAGGACAGCTATTTGGGGGGAAAAAAGTAGGAAAAAGGAAAGGACAAATAGAACCAAGAGATAAAAAGACTAGTGGGAAAAAATTCACCAAAAACAAAAAATCAAAGCACAAAATTAGACAGCTACACAGAAACAATGACAGGACTGAGAAATCATCCTTGGCCCCATGGTTTTAAAAAGAGAGGCGTAGAGACTTATGAAATAGCACCACAGGGGGAGAAAATCAACAAAATCAACACGGGGAGTCTAGAGAGCAACATCATTGAGCTGGGCGCCCCCAAGGGAGAATCTGGGAGCTCCATCTGCCCACGGGCTCCGAGCGTGGCCTTCAGCCTGAGTTTCTACAGCAACACTGCTTCAGCAGGAAAGCAGGATGAAGAGTGTTAGCAAGAGCCAAAAACTTACTAGTAATCAGGAAAATAGAAAGGAAAACAGAAATTAAAACAAAAATGAGATGCCATCCTGCCAAAAGGAATGAGGGTTTGATGATGTCAGTATGCAGGCACAGTGACCTGTTTGCTCATACACTCCTCGTGCAAATCACACCAGTGCAATGACCTTCAAAAACAATCTGACAGCATTTATGAAAACTATAATGCCCACCCACCTCCTGTGCCCTGGAAAGTCTGTTTCTCGGGTCTAACCTAGCAAAATGCTTGCACATGTATCAAGGACACACAGGGAACTTTTGTGTGGTGTTATACCCAGCAGAGAAGTTGGAAATGATCTAAATGCTCATGGAATAAAAAAGATGACCTAAATACACCACAATATATCCAGACTGAATAAGAAATTTAACACATCTGTGCAACACAGCAGCACCCAGGATCCACGTGCTCCCCTACATTCTCAAGTCCCCTGTAATTAGCATGCCAAAACTTTAAAGCAACCATGTGCAACCCTCCAGCACCCTTTTCCTTGGTTGCAAGGACCTGGAAGCCACATGTGGAGAGGTGGGAGTCACAGGGTTGAATCTGCCCGAATTACTGAGTTACCGCCTGGAGGACCACTACCTCAGAGTCACCTGACCCATGTCGGCATGAATGAGAAATGACTGCCTGATGTGCTTAGCACGGAGATCTTGGGAATAACTTGTAAGCTCATTGACTAGTATAGCCTGATGAGTACCAACATCCTAACCCAGATTGTTCTCCAAGGCACATTAATGAAAGAAATCAGCAAGTTTCTCTTAATATATACAGTAGAATAACCTCTATATTTCAGACACACATGTCCACATACAAAGCAACATTCTGTATAGATAGAGCTCTGTACAAGTAATTGTACAGGAAAAGGCCCCAATGAAGTTCACCATGCTTCATGCCAGGAAATGAGGAGGGCAGACTTGGAAGATGATGCTCAAAGGAAAATTCAACCTAATCTCTAAAAAGACAGACCTCATTATGAGTATCATAAAATAAAAGGCCTAATTGCTTCAAACGGGCTCTGATGAAGAGGCCACTTCACTGTTGCCCTGTAAAAGAGATTAACTGGAATCCGATTTTTAAGAGGAATAATAATACTACTAATGAAATAGTATTTTTCTGTTTGGCCCTCAGTGTCATAATGCCAGCACACCAACTCCTCTTTCAGAAAGAAAACATACTAAGGAAACAAAGAAAAGAACACAGTGCGTGAGGAGCGGCCCAGGCTCGTGGGAAGGAAAACTCCGGGTGTGAGACACAGAGGAGCAGGAACAAGAGGACTGACACTGCATTACATTTCACTCTGTTCAGGCTGGAGAGTGCAGGGGCCTTCTTGGGAGTCACTTTTGAAACGTAGGATTAGTAACCCTTTAGTCTAGAACTAGAATGCTCCTGACCCATCTCCATTTAGGTTATCCCTGTAACCATGCAGAAACTTCATGTCTTTAAAATGATCTTTTCTCCTTTCTTTTCTTTTGATTCAAACTGGCCTCATCCAGCATCCTGACTCACCTGTCTACTCCTCCCTTGCATGTCCACTCTCTTAATCATTAAGCCCTCAAGACAGTGACGTGCTGGTCAGCATCAAATAATCTTAGAACAACTCCTTGGGTCTGCTGACTCCAGCGACAGAGTTCTGGTCAAACTAGAGACAACATCCAGGCCTCAGCTGTTTCAGCTCTGGCATAACCCCACCTCCCACATTCTTGCAAAACCAGATCAAGTGACGCCATGGCTGACGTCAGGACCAGATGCACTGATCGACTGCCGACCCTAGCACCGAGCAATCAGTGGAGACCAGGCCCTGAGCAGGACCCTAACTCCCTCACTCCCCTATAAAACCCATCCCCTAGAAGCCCTTGGGGAGCCAGGTCTTTGAACACTAGCTCACCTGTGACTCCAAGAGAAACCACTTCCTAAAAACAAACCCTCACTTTCTTTGCCTCAAACTCCTGTTCACCTCTTAGTGGGCTTGATGTGCACAAACGGACCCCTTCAGTCTGGTAACGTCCTCACTTTGTACACTGTAAGGAAATTAACTAACCAATGAACTGGTCCACTATGAGTTCTTACACTCTAGCAGGGGTACACAGGGAGGCTCCCGCACGATGATGAGAAAAGGCAGCTGAAATGAGTTTCCTCACTTATAAAACGAAGAAAACGGGCCTATCTTCATAGGTGTGAGAATTAAATAAGCTGATATTATAAAACCAACAGAAACAGAGCCTGGCATATCACAAGTACTCAAGAAAATGTTAGATGCTATTGTTTAATGCAGAAATACAAGGGAGGGGACAAAGTGTAATGAGGAAACACTCAGCAATTGCTAGAATACAAAGAGCTGGTGGTCACTGAATAAATGACAAAGAAGTGACCATGGTGTTCTGCTGTTCTAAATACATGGGGGTGGTATTTTTAGGCCCTAATAATAGAACCTCTATACTTAAATCACTCATAGAAAGAGACAGAACAGTAATTTACAATAGGAAGGGCCAGACAAATCTCACATTTAGTAAGCAACTTAAAATGTGCTATTTGTGCTAAGTAAATTTACTTTCTATCACATTTGAGCACTAAAATCTCATCTCACTGATGAAAAATGTAAAAGTAAGAGAGGTTAAGTAACTCATCTAAGGCCACATAGCTGGTTAAGTAAGAGTCAAGATTTGAATATTAGTCTGCATTAAAACTCATCTGCTTTTGCACTGAGGTTTGACTCAGTAGTTAGAGCATCAGCCTGTGGACCAGAGTTGTAGGTTAGAATGAGTTTCCTCACTGTCTCTCTCTCTCTAAAATCAGTAAAGAAAAAAATATTTAAAAAAAGAAAAACAATACCTGAACTCTTCTTTACAAGGAATCAGACTAGGAGCCTGAGGACGTTTTGGCCCACCTACAAGGCACCTCTGATATGTCGCACCTCTCTAAGACTGGGCAGTAAGGGGTGCAGCATCTGCTAGAGATAAAATAATCACTCCTACCAGGAAAGAACTGAAGTTGACCTTTCAGACTATCCAGAAATTGGATCACAGCAGTTTTCTATTTTAGAACGAATTCTTCTTGGAGTATGTGGGGGTCCAGCACCAGTGGTATGCAGATTACTTTCAGCTAAAGGCCATTTCAGCTTCAGGCTCAAGGAAGTTTCTGCTCCCCTCCCCAGCTCCACTTAACTGTCTAGAAGAATTTGAATTAGAGGCTTTGCTCAGACAGATTATCAGAGACAACTTCTTTTGACCTGTCTACAGGGCAGGGCACAGTACTAATTACTGAATGCTGCTCCTCTTGTCATCTTGCAATGACTTTTTGAAGCCACCAAAGCCCCTCACCTCTTCCCTAGTTCAGGGTGTCATATATACAACACCCCTTTCCACCTCAGAACCTCTCCTGCATGTAGGGTTCCCACATGCAAGAGATTACATATTATTTTATCTTGTCAATCTGCCTCCTGCTGCTTTGTTTTCCAGCCAGAACACCAGAGGAGGGAAAGAGGAATGTCTCCCCTTCCCCACAGGTAGCTGGACAAAGTCTTAACTGAACCCTAGCAAGCATGTGTGAGTGCCATGAAGTTACAGAAACTATACTTTACACTTGATGAACATCAGCTCATTTAATGCTCACCACGGCCCTGCACAGCAGACACTGGATGAGGCCCATTTTACAGAGGAGCAGACTGAGGCCCAGAGAAGCAAAGTGCCTTCTGTGAGTCACAGAGCTGGCCAGAGGCAGAGCCACATTTCGATCCGAGGCGCGCCTGACTCCAAGCCAGTGCTGTCCGGCGGGTGAGTGGGCCCGGCCCATGGAGCGGGGAGATGACGAGGCAGGAGGCGCAGCGGGACGGGCACACGCATGGAGGCCAAGGTGCAGAGCTGCACTGAAAAAGAGGGTGGTGGGAAGTGGGAAGCTGTGAATGAGTTTCACTACGTCAAAAGAATTAAGATTCTCGAAGGTAGTGTCTGGTTCTTTTATCCCAGGTTCAGCAGGAAAGCAGCTTATTTTTTTAAGGAGCTAAGAGAGGTAAAACTCTTTGTAGTCAGGACAAATGCCCAGAGGAGAGTTTACTCTGTAAGTCCAGGCTTCTCTGCCAAGAGCAAGAAAGGAAAGGAGGGAAAAATACAACCCTGATGAACATTCACATATTAACACAGCCACAGAAATAACTGTGTAAGAGACACTGAACATACTGAGCAGCAGCATCTCAAAATGCCTGCCTGTGCCCTAGTGGAGAGGGTGCAGCTGCATTACGTCACAGGGGAAAGTCACCCTGATTTCATACTGAGAACAAAGTGACAAGAGTGACTGACACAAGCGGAGAACAGACTGAGGTAATGTAACATTACTTGCCATAAACATTTAACTCTGCCACGGCCACTGGCAGAACCTGTACTTGTTCATTTGCTAAACGATTTTCCCGAGCGTTCCTGACACGGCGGCCACCAGGAAGGCGGGCACCCGACCACGGGCCGTCGGCGCAGACATGACGCTGTTCGAGGGTTTATATCCTAGGGGCGACGCAGGGAATAGGGACATGAACACACTAATGAAGGGTGTAATTACAGAGTGGGAGGTGCTACAAAGAAAATAAAATATACATAACGAATCATGGAGGCCAATGTCAGCTGAGCAGGACCTCGGAGAAGCTGACCTCTGTGGGGCCCTAAAGACAGAAAGGAGACTTGTGGAGAAACTGAGGGAGGAAAGGGTGAGCGTGAGCAGGAGCTAGGGGGCAAGTGAGAGATGAGGGTGGACAAGAGTGGGAAGCAGACTGTGCGGGAGCTTACGGGCAGGGTTTAGATTTCACTCCCTCTGTTGTAAGCAGGGTGGATGAGATCAAACCCACATTTTAAGACAATGAAACCAGGGAGCTGTATCAACCCTTCTTCCTGGAACAGCCGAACTGCAAATATTTCAGGCCTTGAGGCCAGATAGTCTGTTGCAACTATTCAGTTCTGCCCCTGTTGCATAAAATAGGCACAGATAACACACAAAATAATGGGCATGGCTGTGTTCCAATAAAGCCTTATCTACAAAACCAGAATGGGGTTCACAGACCCCTCAATGAAACAACAGAGAAGGGCAGTGGAGACAGAAACAGAAAGGAAGGATTTGAATACAGCTTGGTGGTGAAGCAAAGCTTACTGGCGGGTAGACGTGGGGTTTGAGGAGAGAGAAATCTAGTAGTGGACAGACACACACATGCACACACACACACACACACACACACACACTCTTCCTAGTTCGTATAAACCTCATCAATTTTATGTCCCATAAAAAAGCATTTCTTTAGAAACAGCCTCAACCTTACATTTTTTGCCCAAACTGGACTTTGCATGGCACTTAATTATTGAGACACCCCTATATCATTCCTCCTCCACATCAGAGCTGCTGGGTCTTTGATGTTACAACCTACTTCATTATTTACTATTAGTCCTGCGGCAACAGGCAGCCAGCTCTGCTGAGGCCCATCCTGCTACAACGGCCCCTCTGCAGCTTTGCTCCAAGCAGAGAACACAGGCCTCCCTTGATTAAAGAGACACATGAACACTAAGGATTAACAGGCTGTGGCATATCCAATGAAATACTGTAACACGGTTTACATGAATTAGCCAGTTCTCGATCTATCAATGTACAAATATTTCCAAAGCAAAATATGGAGAAATAAGCCAGTGACAAATAAGTGGGTCAAACAAGAGTATACATGCTTTCAAGGAAAAAAGTTAAATAATGTTAGAGAGACAAATGAAAGGGTAGAGAGTATGTCACCCCAAAATATGCCACTCTGGCACATGAATTATTTTGAGCTGAAGGCAACTGAAAAGAAGCATACCCAGGAAAACCTCTCTGCCCCCTGCTCGGTGAGCCATGAAGGGCAGGACAGTTGTTAATCAGAGACACTGTAGGACTCAACATAACCACCTCACTAACTAGTCCTCTGCCATTAGTGCCCCTTCCTACAATCCTCTGGCCCTAGAAGCTCAAACTCCTTTTCCTTTGTCTTATCACTTCTTTGAAAGAGTATCGTTCTTTTGTTAGGATGCTACAAAAGCCTAAGCAGACAAGGTACTGAAAGGGGTCTTGGCACAGCCATTACAAAGGGCCAGAGGTGTCAGCTCAGCATCAGGCTCCTTCATAGCGCCCTGCACCTTCCTCCCGCCATCCCTTCAGGTCCTCCTTAAAGTACTCCCTAAAGTCCCTACCAATAAATTCAGTGAAAAGCTTTCAGGGGCAGACTTTATTTCAATCAACCCACTCATGCTCCTTCTAACAATCTAATAGCACTTACTAGTTTAGGATACATTTGAGTTTAATGGGATTTACCTGATAGAAACAGACTTCTCATCACTTCTTTGCAGCAGCAGTTTGAGCGACCTGGCTAACTCAATCTCGTGGCTCACCTGTCAACCTGGCGAGCTCCAGCTATGACTCGGGGTGGTGAACGGGCAACCTTTGCTGGGGAAACTCCCAGACCGTGCTTTGACACTGTGAAGGGTTACAGCACAGAATGATAATTGGTGCCTGCAAGGTTCTGAGTCCACTCTTTGTGTTTAGAAAGGGTCTTTATTCTTGTTAATAAGTAAAATATTACTACTATGGAAAGCTAATTCTTACAATGCTCTATTAAGAAAGATTTCTTTAAAGACAGCATTATAGAAAGTGTCTCTTTTTTTATGTTTCCATTGTTAGAATCACCCTTTATAGGAGAAATTATAATCTCAAGTATTAAAAATCCCATTGCCCTCCCCAATAGTCCAAATAAAATGTCCTAGTTATGAAAGAAAAGCACATACCAAATCTCTCAATTCTCAGTAGTCATCTCTGCTCTGGCAATTATTTGAGATTCTTCAGCCTGGGTGGGGGAGAATAGCTAAACCCTACCTACATCTGTATGACGAACCCACAGAACTTAAATTCAAGGCAAGCTTTCAGAAAACTGGGTAATGGGAAGATGTAACGTCAAAATAACCCTTGAAATTAGAATGTATACACAATGTAGGGCACACGACATTCACTTGCCTACAGAAAACTTTTGAAGGAACTATTGTCATTCATTTAAAAAGTCCACTGATAAGAGAAAAATCCAAAAGCACACAAAGACAAAAGGACCCTTGCCAAACAGACATTCTAATCATAGGATACCCTCTTAAAATTGGAAGATTCAATACAAACAAAAAATCTTGGAAAACTGAATCCTAATGATCTTTCTTCCAAGAACCTATAGTGAAATGCTATATGACATTACTAGAATTTAACAACTGTTCCAAACTAAAAGCTAACAGAAAGGAAGAACTAAACAACGTGTTCACAGTAGTACCAGTGGGACAAGGAAGGAGGGAGGGTACCTGACAGACATGGAGAAAAACTCCTGAAGAACAGCAGGGAAGGAAGAACTAGACTGAAGTAGAATCCACAGCTAAAAAACCCAAGACAGGGCTGTACCAAAAGCGGGGACTAGCTTTGGTTAAATATATATTTTTAAATTTTTTTTCTTTATTGATTTTAGAGAGAGGAAGGGAGAGGGAGAGACAGAAACATCGATGAGAGAGAACATTACTGGCCGCCTCCTGCATGCCCCCCACTGGGGATCGGGCCCACAACCCGGGTTGGTGCCCTGACCGGGAATCAAACCGACGACTTTTTGGTGCATGGGTCGACGCTCAACCAATAAGCCACACTGGCCTGGCTCTGGCTGTATTTTAAACTCGAAGGCTGGATACACAGAGAGCAGAGGAGGGGCCAAGGCAATCATTAGAATAACCGATATGAGGGAGCAGAGGGCTTGCTCCTGAACAAAATGGTACTTGTGGGCACGTGGCCCTGAGAGGTGACACAGCGCCCAGGCTACCTCTGACGCCCAGACAAAAGACCAGCTACTGGACATACCATGTGTCCACACTCTGCCCCGCTCCCACGGGCACTGATGGCAGGATGCTCTCAGCACCACATCGAGAGTGACTGAACCGTGGAGGCCCACCAACACTGTGGAGGAGAAACAGGAGAAACTCATGGAGAACACAGCCCCTACTGTACTATAACAAGCAGCACAAATCACACAGATGTGAGGGAATGTTACTTCTATCAAATATGGTAACTGCAGCTTTATTCACGGAGCGAAGACATGGAAACAACCCATGTGTCCTTCAATGTACAAGTGAATAGAGAAGATGTACATATAAACAATGGAATACTATTCAGCCACAAAGAGATAGAATATTGTCATTTGTGATAACAATGATGGATCTTGAGTATCATGCTAAGCAATGTAGGTCAGATGGAAAAGGACAAGAATCATGATTTCACTCATGTGTGGGATATAAAATGGCAACAAACAAGCAAACAAAACAAATTCATAGACAATAGTATGGCGGTTACAGAGGAAAGGGGGGTGAGAAGAGGGTGAAGAGAATAAACGGGGCAAGTATATGGTGACAGAAGGAGACCAGACTTTGGGTGGTGAGCACACAATGCAATATATGGATGATGTATTATAGAATTGCACAGCTAAAACCTATAATGTTGCTAACCAATGTTACCCCAACACACTTATCTTAAAAATTTAACTTGAAATCTTTAAAATTTAAAATTGATCACTAAAACAAGGAGTAAGAGATAAGTTGAAAGTAGAGGGAATATAACCAGGAAACAAATCAGTGAACTAGAAATTGGAGGAGGAGAGCCCATGGTCAAATACTTGGGAAATATATCATTTTATTTTCTTTATTTAGAGATTCTCAATGCATATTATCTTAATAAAGGACCTGAAAAGTCCTACCATTGTTTAAAAATCTAACTATGTTTTATAGTTTTCCCCACAGCAATCTTAAGTTGGCATTGCTTTAGTTACTCCTTGGGGAAATGCCATGGACCACAAAAAAGACAAGTACACACTAACCCTAACACCAGACAGAAGGAAATCGGAGCTACTGCACCTCTGTGTACAAGTACTTTTGTTTATCTGGGTATTTCACACTTATCTTCTCATTATTCTGTCCAACCTCTTTGGGATTCAGTACAGCAGATATAAGGAAAGGGAAAGAAGGCCCACATTTGGGCCATATTTTCTATCAGCTCCAAAACCTCTTTCTTAGGTGCTCACTGCTCTGCAGGCTGAAATTCTGCAAATTACCTCCCCCTTTGCCAGCTGGCTCCCATTAGATCCAGCCAATATGGGGCACCACAGGGAGGCTAACAGGCTGGTTGGGGGGGGGGGGAGTATCTGCTCCTTCTATGAGGTGCCCTGGGCACAGCTGTGTGGTGGGGCAGCAGGTGGTCCCCTTTGCCTCCTCCTCAGGGCCCTGGTCCCAGCTCTGCAGAACCCTTCTGCTCCCAGCTCCGAGCTCAGGGGGAGCCCCATGGCTTCCTTTCATTCCAAGGGTGGTTGCTGCTTCCTGCACTTGTAATCTCCGCTTTAGTCATTTTCTTCTTGCCTTTCCAAGACTTCATTAATCCTCCAATAGTTCTTGGACCCCTTCTCTATGTTAAAGTATCCCTATTCAAACAATGAGTGTAGTTTCAGTATTTCTGACTGGACCCAAATGATAAACACAGGAATGGAAAGGGGGAAGTATGAATAAGAGAAATTTAGTGAGCGCTTCCTCGTTTCATACTTTCCTATCTGTAACTATTATATACGTACAAATAACCACTGTTGTATACGCACGGAGATGGATCACCAGCCCCACTGGGCAAACGCTGGTTTTGTTCACGGAAGGATGCCCGCGCAGAGCACTGCAGCCACAGCGCAGGGACTCCATTCGGCTTTTCACTGAATGAATGCTTGTACAGCTGTAAAGGTGGACAGAGGGAGGCCTGCTTTGTGGGAGGAAGACTCCCACATGCAGTTGGAAAGAATATTTTGATAAGCTGTTTAAGCTAAGGAGATGAAATACTAGAAGGACATGCTTAAGGAACCACAAATGGTCACTAAACTTCCAACTAAGAGAAGGGAGCTGAGTTGACCACAGGGCTTTTTGGTGCATGGACACACTAGTTTGGGGACAGAATTAAACTGCTCCGTATGACAGAGGAGCAACTTCTCAGTGCATGGGAGAGAGGCCACGGGAGAAGAGACACATCTTATGAGGGAGGGACATGGGCATAATCAGCATAATCCGGCGCACTGAAGCTTTGGTGGAAGAACGTTCTTTCTGCCAAACATCAAGAGATCCTGAGCCCCATGCTGAACTAAGCAGTGGCAAAGCAGACATTTTGTGTGGTGTTTTCCAGCACCAGATACATGTCATTTTTCCACACCAAAGGTATCCAACAACTCAGTGCAACTGTCACTAACTCCGAGAGTTAGTACAGACCCCACGGGTTAAGGGTTCAGTCCCACAAGACTATTCCTACTTCAGACACAGCTGCAGTGGCGTCCTCGGGCTACATGTACTTCTCCCAGCCGACTACAAATTCAGCGGTTCCCATGGGCCTCCCATCAAGTTAAAAAATGCACTGCAGTGACTCACAGAACTCAGGAAAGTGCTTTACAATTAACAGTTTATTAATGAGCAAAAGCCAAATGTAAGACGTGCATGGGGCACAATATGGGAGGTGAGCCACGCTCCTGGGCCCTCTGGGCACGCCACCCTCCTCAGGCAGCGTTCGCATGTGTCCACCAACCTGGAGGCTGCCCTACTCTCCCTATTGCAGAGTTTTATCCAGGTTTCTTACATAAGAATGCATGATTTAGCCAGTGTTGACTGAACTCAATCTGCCCCTACTCAGAGACAGGGTTTGGAATGGGACTGGAAGTTCCCACTTTCTAAGCAGGCCAGCCTCCCTCTGAACACTAAGGGCCCACCAGGAGTTGCCACGTTAGCATGAACGCAGGTGTGGCTAAAAGTGCCTTGTTCTAAGTAACAAAGAACACTCCTGCCACTCAGGACATTCCCAGGGTTTTAGGAGCTCTGTGCCAGGAACCAGAGTCAAAGATCAAATGCATATTTGGGGTGGCCTTTGCATCCCCCACTTGTTACCAATGGATGTGGAGTTCTTGCGATGTCGCAAGGAAAGGAATTTTCTGAGATTCACATAGGAGGATGAGTGATCTTTATGTCTGTGGAATTAAACCCCCGAGTTTCCAATGTCCCATTTCCTTCATCCCTCCATGGATATAGTCCAAGCTTGTCTTTAGCAGGGCTAGAATGAAGACCCATGCCCAGAGTTTCTGTTCCATATTAAAGTCCAGTCCAGTCTGGCATCTGGACTTTAGCTTAGCTTGTGTTCCCAGCTACAGTCCATTGAATGTGGGGCAGCATGGCCATGGGGCATGCAACTTCTTAAGGCCACATGGTGGGTAAGCACACGGGGCGAGTGTGGGTCACGGAGCAAGGCCGAGAGGTCACAATAGCAGAACAAGAGAGCGAGAACATTTTGTCTGGGGATTACTACAACTAGGAACTTAACCAATTAATCCTTCAGGATTTCACATGCTTCCAGTGGTTCTACCCTTCTAGCCAATGATCTTTTTCCCATGTTATACTAACAGCGAGTATCGCACCTTACGTCACCCCGATTTCAGTGCGCATGCATCCATTGCACCCTTGTTTGATCCCTTCCCCCAGTGATCTGCAGGGAATGGACCAGCGATTCCCTGGGTAGTGTGAAGCTGTAGCTTCTTGGTAAAGCTGCCCAGATAACCATGCTTACAATGTCTGCCTCCCCTCTGCTCTCTTTCTATTATAAATATTAATAACTAGCTAATTGCAACAATAACAATACTATACATCACGTGGTAAAAGAGTCCACTTTATGAGAATTACAGCAGTTTTTTTACCCTCTTCTCTGCTCCCTTCTTGTCCAAAACCCCTAAAAACAAAACAGGCAAATGTCATCATACTGCCATGAAATGCACATGCACTGTACAAAGCACTCGGAGCTGTCGGGGTATACGGCACTGCATGTTCACCCTGATATCCTTCACCTGCAGAGGTCACTTCTCACCCCCGCTCTGTAATATCTCAAAGAAATGTCAATATAAATTCTAACTGCACTGTATTGTTTATGTTATTTGTAAAAAACATAAATGCCTAAGCCACAAATGAATTAAGAATTGAACTAGAAAAAAATAAATTAAGTAGACTTTAGTGGATCTGTTATGAAGAAGATAAAATACTGATGGCCAAAAGACATTAGACATAGAATTCAAAGGATTTCCTTTCTTTGGAAAACTGTTAAGAATAAAAAGATATTTGCATTAATACAACCAGCACTGAGTAAGCACTTCCTGTGCAGTGTGGCTGGCTTGAAGGTGGTTTTCTAGGAAGGCATCGGGCTAAATGTCCATTCATTTCATAAGCCTTTCTTCAACTTTTACATATTGTACTCAATCTGATATACAAACAGCAAAGCCTTTGTTCTCCAGGTATTCCTATGGCAAGGATGACTGATGCATAGCACTGTGCTCCCATGAATTTACAACAGAGATCACTAACCCATCACCTCTTTTTCCTCCACACAGCTCCACATGGATACCACCAGGAAGAGCTAGACTACAGGGTAACCCCTACTTGCCTCCTGTCTACAGCAAGTCAAGCTGCTATAACAAACACCATCGAGACTGGGTGGCCTATAGCACAACATTTACTTCTTACAGTTCTGGAGGCTGGCTATCAGGATGGGCAGGTTCTGGCGACGGAGGACCCACAGAGTCCTGGTTGTACATGACTGCCTCCTTGTATCTTCACATATGGGGACAAATCCCCTTCTGAGTGCTCCACCTTCTGGACTGACAAAGGACAAGGGGGCTCAATGGCAAGTAACCTCACAGGGTGATCTGATCATAAATTCCTGACTGGGCAGGCAGGTCATGGTTGGTAGTCACACCCCAGGCCTATAACTTGCTTGGTGAAAGGCTTATGTTTACCTTAAGAAAGCTCTGTCCATTGTTTCTGTACATCTAGGTTAACACATCTTGACAATGCCTCTTTTCAGACTCCTCCTTCTAAAATGTAACCATACACAAGAGAGCAATTATATTAAGTATTCTTAATCCAAATCCTGCCTTGCTTTCTTCCACCTTCATGTAGTCGTCCTTAAATCCTCTCCTTAAACTCAAATACATAAGAGAAACTTAAAAACTGTAACTCTTGGGAGCAGTTGAGATATTGCTCCTCTAAAAATGTCATTTATTTGATGCAAATAAATTCTTTTTTTTTTTTATCCTCAGCAGAGGACATTTTTCCATTTTTTGTTCGGATAGAGTGGGAGGGAAAGAGAGGGAGAGGGAGAGGGAGAGAGAAACATCGACGTGAAGGGACACATCGAGTGACTGCCACCCGCACAACCCAACCAGGGCCGGGGACAAACTGCAACCGGGGTACGTGCCCTTAGCGGGAACCAAACCCGCGTCTCTCGGGACCGCAGGCCAACGCTCTAACCGCTGAGCCAAACCGGCCTGGGCGCAAATAAATTCTTATAAAAATTATCTAGAAGTCTAGATGTTTCTTACATCAACAACTTTCATGAATTAATTGTTTCCCAAAGGCTCTGCTACCAGACCCAGAGTTCACGTGCCTGATGCTTGAAAAGGCAAAACTCAAAATGTCAGGGTTTGGAGTAAGAAAAGGTTTATTTATCAAGAAGGCGCCAATGGAGAAGACGGGAGACCTAGTGGTGTCTCAAACCCACCTTGCTCGCTGAGCCAGGGCGAAGGTTTTCAAGGAGCTGGGAGAACAATTATGTGTGCTGGTGGGGTAAGTTTAAACAGGAGGACCTTGGAACTTGGCCATTTACGGTAAAGTGACGTCAGCAACAGATCTTTCTGGAACTGTGGCTTCTGAAAGGCTCTGGTGTTAAAGTTCTGGTTATGTCCTGGTCCTTTGGTTACATGGGGGCGGGGGAGACTTTGGTTCCTATGTGCATGCCCTTGCCCTTGGGAGTCTTGGTCTCTGAGAAGCAACTCAGTATCTCACTAAATAGGATAGGACCATTTTGAGCTGGTTCTGTGGTTACAGCTCCACCTCCAACCACCATCACTTTGGGGATCAGGGCTTCAAACTGGGGGTTGGAGGCATAAACACTCAGTCCACAGGACCTGCAATACTATTTATTTATTTATTTATTTATTTATTTATTGTTAATCCTCATCCAAAGATATTTTTCTGTTGATTTCTACATAGAGTGAAAAGTAGGGAGGGAGGGAAAGAAAGAGAAAGAGAGAGGGAGAGAAACATCAATGTGAGAGAGAGACATCAGTTGGTTACCTCCTGCACGACCCTGACCAGGGCCAGGGATCGAACCTGCAACCTATGTACATGACCTTGATCAGGAGTTGAACCCAAGACCCTTCAGTCCCCAGGCTGACGCCCTAAACACTGTGCCAAACTGGCCAGGGCTATACAAAGGCTTTTACCAGCGAGTGCAATCATAACACAGCTGTGCTGCCCATTTCGCACTGTCTCCCGCTGCTCTGGGACAACTGCAGAGCTGAGCAGTCAGAGACTATATGGCTGCAAAGCCTAAAACTCCTCCAGTCCGGTCTGCTCTCTCTGAAGGACAAGTGTGCTGACCCTGACCTATATGTAAGAGAGAAGCAGATAAACTCCTTGGAGTCCAGAGGAGGAAACCGCACCTTAATGCCCTTCTTCCAGCACTGAGTCCCGCAGGAGGGTCGACCTCACTAGGGAAACATCCAAGTGGCCTCCCAGTGTAGACACTGCTTTATTACATAAAAACAACCCATGAACTTGGATGGGCTCCTCCGACTCTCATCAGAAACACCCTGCGAGGCCGGAAGCCTGCTCTCCAGTCCAGATCACGGGAGAAGAGAAGGAAGCCCTGGTCTCCTGGAGAAACAGGGTAAAAGGGAAGGAGGGGAAGATTCGGGTTAGGCTATTTTACCTCCCAACTGAGAATGTGCAAATCAGCCTACGGACTAAATCAGCCTGAGATTCCACGACAGCAAATAAAGATGGAAAATTTCACCCAGGGGCTATCAAATCTGAGTTTTGAGCACATTTTGAGCAGACTGCCACAGCTGGCTCACCTGGGAACAGTTCCCTCTGGACATTTACAAAGTGAAGGCGCATGCAGCTCCAGACTGAAGTTTCCTTTCTCTACGCCACTCTACAGCGAGTCCAGAGGTGCTCCTTCTCCTCCTCATCAAACTGCTCAGAGCAGACACCAATTTCACAACTCCGCATGGACATCAAGTCAGAAAGAGAAGACGAGACACAGCCCACACCCCTGTCCTCACATCCTCACTGAGCGGCAGCCCACCTGAACCGGCCACCTGACCAGCATTCTCCCAGACAAGCCTGCCTAACTCAGCTCACCGGACACATGGCTTTTTTTTTTTTATCCTCACGACGGTCCGTCACTCTCCCTCAGAGCACATCTCCAAGTGCAACTACGTATCCGTGTGATTCGCCCTGTCTGTCACATCCGCAGCCTGGGACGGTCTGAGGTACAAACCAGGCCAGCTGTGTGCAGGTGCATCCTCATGCCTGCACAGTCCTGGCACTGTGAGGTGCTTCATAAGTACTTGCTAAATGATAATTAATCAGATATAAAGACCACTGACAAAATGACCTTCAATCTAAAACTGGGGCTACCAACCTGTCCTCATGGCAGATAAAAAACAATGGTCCTCCTGACGATATATTGTATCAGACAAGGCCAGGCTCTCCCCTGGGCTAACAGTTCCATACTCATATTTCTGGAGTGATACACACTTTAGCCCATATGCCCATCATTTATCTCTAAGGCTCCAAAGCTGAGAAGTTTCTCTCTGCAGTCTGCCATATTACCTAGAAATGGCCAAACAAGCAGTTCAAACACAAACTCTACAATTCGCATCTCTGAGCACATGTATTGAGCACCTGCTACGAGTCAGGCAGAAAACCCAGACACACAGTGTGGTGGGTGAGGGCATGGACTCTGGGGACCGAAACCTGTTTTGAGCCCTGGCCCACCATGACAGTGACCATGACCATTCGATGAGAGTGACCAAGACAGGCCTCTCCATCCTGGCGCAGTGCTCTGGAAACAGCAAGGTGGGAAAGGAATACTTTGTCCAACTGCCGATGGAAAACTGAAGCAGACAGACAAAGACATTTTTCCAAGGTCACAGGAATTGAAACTGAATTTCTGAAGCCCATGACCTTAATCACTGTACTGTTAGGTCATCATCTGTGGTCAGTGAGATCCTGCCTTTAAAGTAGGTATCACAATGCCTAACGCAAACTTAACAAACGTGCACGAAGACACTTCATAATCGTTCATACTGAAATATAAATCTGAGCTCATCTGATTCATCTGATTTTGCTTTTCCGCCACTCTCATCTCCAGAACCCACAGGTGTAGAGGGATGAATGCATCAATACTGCAGTTTTTAATTAATGTATTTAAACCAGAACCAAAGGCAAGAACAAATTAATAATGAAAAGCAAAATAGTTTTAAGGTTATTTAAAAGGACATGATTATGTTTTTCTGGCTGTTTCACAGATTCAGGTAAAATTTCTCTAATTCCATGCTAAATGAAGTACTTACTAGCAAAATGTATCCATTAAATATTTATTATATCAATATTCATAAACATTGTAGTGCACTGCAATCAGTTTCCGTACTAAAGTCTTTTACAGAGGTCAAACCTTTAAAACACAGAAAAAGCAAAAAGTCTGCACATTTTCAAAATCCATGTTCTAAACCAAAATCCATATTCCCTGACTCCTTCATTCTATATTTGATTTCCTCATCGCCTGTAACCTGTAAAATTATGTAAGTCCCCAAGTCCACATGAAATTAAACAAACATCCCACAGTGAAAGTCCAGGAAAAAAAACAAGGCTTCCTATCAGGGTCTACCGTTCCCCTGGCAGGAAACCTAAACTTTATTAGGCAAATAGAAAAAATAACATTCCGGGGCCAGGTGTTCCTTGTCCAGACTGGCTGGGCAGGGCCCTCAGAGGAAGCTGAATTAAGTCCACTCAGGACACTTCCCTATCTTAAGGGTGGAATCCTATCCAATTTTTGCCTAATTTCAGTTCTTCTCCAACATCTTCAAATGTTTTAATGTTTTTTCTTATTTTGCATATTTTGTCTAGAGGTTATCATTGTGTTATGTGTTAGTCCATTACTGGAATGAAGTGCCCGTTTTACAACCGTGCAGGTCGGAAAAGCGCAAATTTCCAGCTGTGGTCTACACGACACAGGACGGAGCAGAAACATCGCTGCTGGCCTGGACACCCTCTGCGCGTCACCTGATCCTGACATGGGCACAGCTTCCTGCTGCGTGGACCTCGCAGTCTAACTAGGACCCTGCAGTGCTCAGGGTACGCAAAGCTCTTTGGTGCCAAAATAGGAAGGGATTTCTCTTTCTTTTGCCAATGCCTGGCTACAGCCACTACCATTACCCAGGTGACAGTCAGGGCCTACAGAACTCTGAGCAAATTTCAAGAATTCCAGGCCACACAAAGTAAACGGTGAAATCTTTTACAAGCAAACTGATCTCATTCAATAAGTTGTTCCTCAACCTGAATGAAAACTGCAGTGGTATTTTAGCCACTAGAGTCAATAAACAACAGCCCTGACAGAATCTGAGTCATGTGAGATAAGCTAACTGCTCACTCATTCCTTCTTCTTTCAATTAGTGTTCAATCATGGGGCCCCACTAGTATTTCTTAGCCTTTTCCCTGACAAGTTCATGCCAGTAAATTTGATAGAACACAAGCAGAAAAATGATATTGTTCGAATCTACTTTGCCCAGAAATCTACTGGAACTCAGTCCAGACAATACCTGACTCCCAATTCAATCCTTGCTTTTGAGAGTATTTACATGAATATACATGCCATACTAACCATTCTCTCTCTCTCTCTCTCTCTCTCTGACACACCCATGCCTCTTTTTTCAGTCATGTATCTTTGCTTTCTTTCTCCTAAACTCTAAGGGTCCCCACAGACTTGCAACCAGGGGAGCAGCAGGCAGCAGCAGCTCATCCCTGGCTAACCCGGAGCCTGTCTCCAAGGTCCCTCCTTTTATCTTTGTAACTTGTTTCCTGAGTCCATGCAGCCCAGCTGGCTCACTTCTTCTGCCTCTGTGATTTTCTAAAAGCAGCTCTCTGAGCAGTCCACTCGACTCTTCTCTTCCAGTGTACTTTCACTAAATAAACTTTTTGCATTATCAAACTTTACCCTGAATTCTTTCTTTGCTGAACTCAAGAACCGAGACTGCTGAACCAAGGGCCAACGTCTCTGGTAACAATGTTATTATGTGAGGAAAGAGTTCATACCTTAAGAAAGTCACTTCCAAGAACAACTCTGGAGGAATGGGTAAAGACTGGCCAAGGAATAAGTCCAGTCGTTTATTCTGGAATGCACATGCTAGTTGGCAATTTGAGAGATTTGAGCACATTTGAGGTGTAAGGTAACACAGAGAGGCCCAGTAAAAAGAAAGGTCTTCATTCCAAACAGGTAGAAAAATGGAAGTCCAAGACAGAAATTTAGAAAAAACAACCCACTGATAATGTAATTTACTCAAGAGGTGGTCAAGGGGAATATGCACATCTAGACGAAGATTGCCAACATCAGGATAGCCAAGAGCCTGCTAACTCTAACCCACGGGGAACGGCTGCTTGGCATGCTTCCTGAAGAAGGCCTCCAAGGCTTTGTCTGGGCTCACCAGGGTCGTGCCATGATTCACTCTTGACATCTGCCAGAGGAAGTGAGAGGGGCAGCATAGTCCCACATATTCACAAGCCAGAATCAAGAAGAAAGTTATGAAACTTGAGGAGAATAAGATGGGACAGATTCGTCAACATCATCATTATTAATAATAGTGAGTATCTTCAATATGCCCAGATGATGTTTAGAGTAATTCAAATATAAGTGAAATTAAAAAGGGATATCAGACAGGCTAAAATAAAAAAAGTGCCTTGAATCTTAATAAGCCCACAGTACATGAACTGCCTCTAATTAGAGTCAGGAATATGATTCCTTTGGAAACCAACCAAGAGAAAACACTTATTCAGAAGATTTCAATAAAAAATTAATAACCACTTGGTTCTACTTTATCATGCACAGACCTCAATGGTAGATTTTTAAAAACTAAAGTACAGTCTGTCTCAGAGAAATTATTCTTGTGAGTCCTTCAGGACCTAGGGCATTTTAATCAATAAGATGTAAGGGCAATTTACCAACTTCCATAAATGAACAAAATACTTGCTATTCAAAATGAGTGAAGTCTGTCACTGAAATCATTAAGGGTTTCTGTAATCATACTACTAAAATAAAAAAAAAGCAAGCAAAATCTGCCCTCCAACTTGATGTTCATGATCCAGTTAAGCAAATACTTGATGTGGATAATGGTGGGTGAAGTCTTTGGAAGTTAAGAAGTTATTTGGCCTTATGTCTGTCTTACTGAGACACACGCCATGCCCAAAGTAAATACAATTACGCGAGGGGAGCATTCTGCCTCTGATTTCTGGTTGGCTTTCCCCTATACCAGATCATGACTTGCTAAGGAGGATAATTAAGCAAGCTAATTAAGAGTGTACATTTCACAACTGAATGAGTACCACAAAAGTTAGCAGAATTGGTTAATGAGGAGAAGGAGTGAGCATGGAACTTTCTGGGGTACTGGTAACTTTCTATTTTGGTCCTGGGAAGTGATGTTCACTTTATAATTACATACTGAATTACATATATGCTGCATGGATTTTTTTCAGTGTTGTATGTTATATTTGACAATTTAGAAAAGCTTTATAAAAGTGTAATTTTTGATGTCCCATAACTCTGAATTCAAATCTAGACTCCATCATTTAGAAGCTAGGTGGATTTAGGCAAACTAATCAACCTCTCTAAGCTTCAGTTTCCTCTTCTGTAAAATGAGGATAATGATAGTTGATGATAATAATAGTACACACTGCACAGGATCGCTGTGTCAAGCAGAAGATGCAGTCCGTGCTTAACCTAGCACTTAGTGGGCCTGTCTGGGCAAGGCTGGCCAGCAAAGGCTCAGACACTGCCCCTGCACCATCTCCCAGCTGGTGCACATCAACACTGCAGCTTGTAGTTACACTTGACTCTTCACCTTTTAGCTGACAGTGTGCAGGTGTTCAAAATGCCGTGGGACAGCACACAGCTGAATGTAAATGCAGCCTTTTACCTTGGCGAGGGCACCATAGATCAGGAGATGCCCTCACAGCCCAGGGATGGGCAAGCTTGGTCCATGAAGAAAGCTAGCTGGTGGACACTTGAACATAATTGGGGATCAATGGCCATCAGTCTAATTCCAACAAGAAACCAAAAAGAGGAAGTGCAACTCTACCCCTTTACAGCTACTAGAGAGATATTTAGGGGGCATGTAGCACAGGAGAAGTCATGTAGACTTTGGATTCTGTATGACAGTTAGAAAGTTCAAACCCTTAGCTGGGCACTCACCCGCAACGTGGCTGCAGCAGATACTGTCAGTGATTCCCAGTATCTTTTCTACACCATTTTGCTGACTCAGCCAATAATGGGAACTCCACTTCTTTGACAAAGACTTGTTCAGCAACAAGCATGCAACCTAATCTCCCCAACAACAAGTGAGAGGATGCCTGATGGCAAGGTGAGAGGAAGAACTTCCTCCTCCCCAGGTGAAGAACAAAAAGAGATTATCTCCATACATTCTCTGGATGTTGTCTCTCGCCCAGAAATGCTGTCACCTCGCTTTCAATGTAAAGGCAAACCCAGTGCCAAAGCTTTCACAGAAGAGAGAAGCAAGTATCTTAGAATGTCACCCACCTCAGGCACATCCTACCTCTGGAATCCCTGGTATATGGAATAATGAATTCTCTATTACTTAGGCCAGTCTGAGTTAGGATTTTTTACTTGTAGCCAAAATCATTCTAACTAAAAATGACTTCAGAGCCTATGGATTTTAGTTTCCTTATCAAGAAATAGGGTTATGTGGCTCAGGGGTTGAGCGTTGACCCATGCACCAAGGGGTCACCGGTTCGATTCCCAGTCAGGGCACATGCCCAGGTTGTGGGCCAAATCCCCAGTGGGGGGCATTCAGGGGACAGCCAATTGATGTTCTCTCTCATCAATATTTCTGTCTCTCTCTCACTCTCCCTTCTTTTCTCTCTAAAATCAATAAAGAAAAAAAATTTTTTTAAATAAGGTTATTAATGCTGACCTTGCCCAGTTGTGAAAGGTTTAGTAAAACTTAAAAATTATAGCAATTAGGACAATGCCTGGTACCTATTAAGTATCCAACAAACAGTCCCCGTTTTTTTTTTAAACACACTCTTAAAATGAGTTCTCATTAGAAGATATTAACATATTTCTTCTTCTTTATTCAAAAATGCATGAAAACAGACCCTAGGGTTTTTCCTATGCAGAGTTAACAGACCCTAAAGATCACTACTCCATAGTAGGGGGCATGCAGGAGGCAGCTGATTGATGTTTCTCTCTCACATTGATGTTTCTATCTCTGTCTCCCTTCCTCTCTCTAAAAAATCAATAAAAACACATTTAAAAAACAAAAAAAATGCAGAGTCCTGGGTTTTACCCACAGACCACATCCAAGCGGACGCAGTAATCTGCTATTTTAACGAGCGTCCCAGGTGATCCTGATGTCAGTGGTCTTAGAATCCCACCTGGACCTTTGGCCCTTGACTCTCCACTCCTTACTCTGGATTCGCAGCCTCCACTTTTGTGGACACAGTCAGGCCCTCTCCATCTAATAGCCAAATGATCTTTCGAAAACTGAAATGTAATCACAAGGCCTCTTTGCTCCAAACCCTCTAGTGGTGAAACTCAATTAAAATGCTTAACTGAGCAACATGACATGAAATAACCTTCAGTTCCCTCCTCAATCCCAAGTATTTATAATACAGTAAGAACCACCATACATCCATCAGGTCACAAGAATTTAACTTAATGAGGAATTTCTTTTAATAACCCTAGTTTGACTTACACAACATTTATTTGCATTTACAAGGATCATTTTCCACACATCATGCTGTTGAGCAGCTGAGAGCTGGGAAATGAGAAACATGCAAGCAAGCTGATATTTGTGCATTTGATGTAAGTAGGCTCATCATGGTTTGCTAGCTCATAATACTGATTAGAGTATCACTTCCATTGTTTTCATTGATTTTTTTTCTCCTGTATGCTTTATGGGACTTGCATTCAAGTTTCAATAACATAAACACTGCATATCAATGAATGTTAGGTAAATAGAGTGTTAAGTACACTATATGTAAAGCTAAAACAAAACAAGTTGAATGAACATGGGTAACAAACCTGTTACAGGGCAAGTAATGAAAAAACAACAACTGTCTTATGTCATTGTCAAGATAACTGACTTTAACTCCTGAAGACATTGCATTCTTTTTAATAGGACTTTAGTGTTGTTTAGCATAAATTGGAGCTAATTTTGGAGTTCAGCCATGCATTCAAAAATTTCTTACTGAAATTAACAGCAACTATATTTTTGATTCACAAGAATTTGGAATTTGTCTTAGGAGATTTTCAGGGACAAATTTCTTTCGGAGAAAGATGATAAGGTTTGTTTATAGCAGATTTTTAAAAAATGTACAATCTTTGTAGAGTTAGAACCATGCACTCTGTAGTAATGAGAATTTATTTCCCATCTAATAAATAGAAAAACTTTTTTTAAATTATCATATTTGATATTGCTCATGGTACTAGAGAACATATTCTCATAAAATGCACGTTGATTTTATCTCTGAAAGGAGGCTCGTGTTTTGTGAGAAGTAAAATAGTTAATTCACACAAAGAGCTTAGAATAGGATGTGGCACATAATACATAACAAACTGTCAATAATAGTGGCTACTATTATTGTTATTATTAATCACCATGGGTAGGAGTATAAATCTGTACAGCCTTTCTGGAGGTCAACCTGACCAAATGTCTCAAGAATTTGTTAGATTTAGTAAACAGAAATCTATGTTCAAGAATATTCATCATAACATTAAAACAGTGGAACATCAAAAATAACACAAATGCCTACTAACAAGCAAGTGACAAAATGAATAAGGACACCTCTGTGAGTGCAGCTTCCTTTCCACCTTATTCTTTGGCATCAGAGAAATTTGCAGAATTTTAATGCATAGGTTACTCCTGAGCTGATGTCAAATAAGAGGGAAATAATAAATTATCTAATTGGTGTGATCCTAGTTTTGTCTGAAAGATGCATACAGAAACAATGTGACATGATGAAAGGTCCTCACTACTACCCACCATGGCTTTCTCCACAGAACAGGGCATCTTTATGGTCTCTTGATAGTTTCCAAGATTCTTACAGTAAGTGCAAGCTAAATTTTCTTATTCAGAAAAAAATTAGAAAACATATTACATTACCTGTTTAAACTAGATAGCTAAAATATCTGATACCCACAGGTTTTCTCCAAGACTATGTATGCCTTTATATGAGTCACTTTATGCCAGCAACTCGATACCTCTGAAATATTATTTAATTGTCAAAAAAAAGTTTTTAAAAAAGATTCTCAATTCCAAGCGGACCCAGTAACCTGCTGTTTTAACGAGTGTCCCAGGTGACCCTGATGTCAGTGGCCTTAGAGCCCACTTTCCAAGCTGACTGACGTGTCAGTGTAAAGCCAACTGCTCGCTGTCAAGGTAGACACACCCTAATTTGAGATGGTTAATAAAAACTTGAACAGACTAGAGACAGAAAAGCCACTTACTGGACAAAGAGGCATAAACTATCCAGATAATGACAAAATAAGAATTTTTTTAATCAAAAGGGTTTCTCTAAAACAGTTTTGATACCTAAATGAGTATGTTAAGAAAGACCAGATTTTTGGCTTTGTGATCTCCCTCAAATGGTTTATCTTAGTGAGTCTTTCATTTCTTCATCTCATACCACAAAATAAATGAAAACATCAGTAGCTACTAGGTCAAGTCTGGAAACTAAATACAAAGCTAGTATTAGAACCACTACCCCAAAAGGTATTCAGATATTCTATCTTCTATGTAGCTGACCTTACATTAGAACCAAAAGCTTTTCCAGCTATGCTCAGGCTTATCAGCAATAGTGCCATTTAGTACAGTAAAGTGTAATGCACTGAAAAGCATGCTAATAACCATAAATAATACAGAAAAAAAGTGCCAACTAGAGACACACCAAAAAGCTCCCCAGCCCTGAAAATTAAGAAAATATTAAACCATCAACCCTTAATTTCTCCCCTACAGTCTATTCCAAATCACACTGATTAACGAGCTCCTCAGGTAAAAGGGTGAAGTAATTGGTTTTACACATGGGGGGGGGGGGGTGACTGGAAGCAATAAGTGATTATTCTGTCAATTAAATTTTTATCAGTTATTCATGAGCACTTTTTTATTAAATGAGAAAGAAATGATTCTCCCAACTTTTCAAGTTTTGATGATGCCATTCAGATACCGAAACTTTCTCCTGGATAAATGAAAGTTACTAATTATTCATCAAAAGCAGAAAACTCCTTGTCTTCAATTAATTGTAGGCTCTGTTCACCAGCAACTGGACATACGCATGAGTCCGGAGCTGGAGATGAAAGTGAAAGAGACTCAGCCACCGCAGGGAGAGGTGACACTGGGAAACAAATCAAACCTCACGAGGACTTTCTGAGCTACATCTCGAAGGCAACAGAGTTGTTAGGAAGAGGCATGTACAGCGGAGGAAAGGTTCTGTGAAAAGCACAAGGACATCCAAGCCCAGGGTCTGCAGGGACCTCACAGCCGAGTGTGGCACAGACATGTGAGTCTACATGCGGGGGGGGGGGGAGTAGAGAATGAAGCCCACAGTGGGCTGGAGGAAACGGGATGGTTGTCCTTAGACAATGTGGTACCAAGATTACTCTCTAGGACATGCTGATGATCCAGAGAGTGTCATCAGAATGAATTCTGACTTTCCAAACTGATAAATTGTGTGGTATTTATCATGTGATTTAGTTTGCTATTTTAAAAAAGCATACCATATAATCCAACCCTCCAGGCTGTAAAATGATATGTTAAGAAAATGTTCAAATGATTAAACAAAAAGATAAAATGTGTTATTATCATCATTCCTAAGAAAACAACTAGTACTACAAATACTATCACCATCACCACCATTTATTGAGCACTTACTGTTGACAGATGAAGAAACCAAATTCTGGAAGTTTAAGTTCCCTGACTAAGGGCCAGGATCAGAACTCAGGAGTCGGCCTTAGAGCCTATGTTTTGTTTTTGTTTTCTTTTGTTTCCCTTTCTATTAATTAATGACTATTTAGCCCCCAGCTTTACTGAGGTTTGACAAAAAAAACAGTAAGATATATAAGGATCCAACGTGATGACACACGCACACTGTGAAAACCTCCCATCAAGGTAATGAACACATCCGGCTCCGTCTGCGCACATACTCATCGTTTTGAGAATATTTAAGTTCTACTCTCTTAGAAAAGTTCAAGTATACAATACAGTGTGTTATCAACTATACTCACCATGTTATAACAGATCCTCAGATCTTATTCGTCTTAAAACTCAAAGTGTGTACCTGTTACTGGCCTCTCCCTATTTTCTCCATCCCCCAGCCCCTGGACTTGTGCTTTTAATCCACCACACTCTATAGACTGCTTCGCAGTATTAGTTACAATATTTGTCACTAAACCTGAATGAAAATGCCAGTTTGGTTTCATATAATAGCCATACACAAAGGTAAAAGAAGAAAAACACACAGATTTTTGTTCCCAGTGACCATAAAAAAGTTCTCATTGCCCATGTGGATGAAAAAGGGTCACAGACTGAAGCTGACAACTCAGGGGAGGTTTGCGTGGCGGCCTTACAAACTCAGAGACCAGTAACCACCCAGGATGGTCTGAGCAAAAAACTTCCGAAGGGTCCTGGGTTTGATTCCCGGTCAAGACCATGTACATGGGTTGCAGATTCGAAGTCCAGCCCCGGTAGGAGCAAGTGAGGGAGGCAACCAATCAATGTATCTCTCTCACATCAATGTTTCTCTCTCTCTCTATCTCTCCCTCCCTACCTCCCACTCTCTAAAAATCAATAGAAAAAATATCTTCAGGTGAGAATTAACAAAAAATATTTTTTAAAAATTCTAACTAAAAGTGGGTCGTGGCAGGTATTCATGTCCTAGGCCTGTAGCTTCCTTGACAAAGGCCAGTCTGTACCTTTAGTGAGCCTGTCCACTGTCTTCCTGCACCTAAGATGACACACCTGCAGAATGTCGGAGCCGCTCCTTTTCCAGACCCCTCGGGGCACAGCCACGCACCAGAGCAGAGACCACAGCGCCCCTCATCGTCCCCTGCTCCCCGAACACCATGTCTGTGCTGTAAATGTTCACTATCACTGTCCTGTCCCCCCATGTGAAGGAAGTATGTGTGTCTCCGTTTTACTTTTTATTCAATCCCAGAGGTTTTCCCCACTCTGCTTTCTCCCACCCCCTTAATCTACCACCAATAGATTTCAAACGCCCCTTACTTCTGCTCCTTTGATTGTATCAATAAGCTGCAAAACCGCTATTCTTCAGAGGATTTTCTCAATCCGGTTCTTGCTTTCTGGCAGTTGTCATTAGTTTGGCTCAAATAAACATAAAATTCTAACAGGTTTGGATGTTTCTTACATTGATACCCCCCTCCCCCCCAAAAAATGACCCTGGCTTCTGTGTTGGGACCAAATTGTTTCCAAAGTTGTTTATAGTCCTAAGATCCTATAAACCACTGATAAAAAAGAATTACTATCTATCTGTGGGATTATTTAGAGTCAAGGAAAACTTGAGCTTTTATTAATTATTTTCCAAAGAGAACCACAGAAAGGAAGCTGAGAGAAACCAATCTGTGACCAATCACCTAAGGATATTTCAGCAATTTTTACATGATCAACATGCTATAAATGCTACTGAGGACGTGAACGATGGAAACATTCCCCAGTTCCTGTGTTCCCTGACACTTCAAAATGCAGGAAGAAAGCTTCTAAAGAGAAAATACATATACCGATTTCACGGAGATGCCAAGTTCTGAGAGCAGTGTCGTTTTAATGCAGATGGGCAGACGAGCTCAGCAGGGTTATTAGCCCAGGGTCCTTGGGAATATTAAGCCAAATGTTCAATATCTCTTTCCAGAATCTCAAATGGTCCTTAATTCAGAAAAGCTTAAAAACCAAGTGATGCCTCTCAATTTACATCAAAAACAAAATATATCCAAAGACCCAAATTCACTCATGTCGCTGGAACGAGAAGCAGTAAGTGCCCTGGGAGGGGAGGGAGCACAAAGGTCCAAGTTCCCGCTGTGACAAGGCAGCAGCACCGGCCTCCCACCGGAACTTCTCTGCAATTCAGCTGCCGTCCCTAAGAGAAGGTGTCAGAGATGCCTAGCAACTCCAAAATCCTACATTTCATCAGAAGAATTAAAAGTTTTCAAAACAAAATTAATTCAATGCAGGAAAGAGCTCTTCCAGCAAATGGTGCTGGAGCAATTCACTATCCATTCACAAAAAACTGAACCTCAAACTAATCCTCATGCCTTACATGAAAGTTAACTCAAAATGGATCATAGATTTCAATGTAAAACTGTAACAACTTTTAGAAGTGAGCAGGAGAAACTCTCGTGGATGTAGGGCTTCGTGAAGATTTCTTAGACTTGACACACCAAAAGTATGGTCCATCAAAGAAAAAAATAGATAAACTGGATTTCATTGACATTTAAATTTTGCTCTGTGAAAGACTGTTAATAGCATAAAAAGACAGCTATATACATTGGGAGAAAATACCTGCAAACCATATATCTGAGAAAGGACTAGTACCTAGAATATATAAAGAACTTCTAAAGACATTAAAAACATAACAATCCAATTAGAAAATGGGCAAGGAAACGAAGAGACATTTCAATGAGGGAGGACACGCAGTGGCAGACAGGCACAGGAAAACGTGCTCCATTGCACAAGCCATTGGGGAAATGCAATGGAGACCACGATGAACATTAGGACAGTGAAAATGTAAAATGCTGAGAATCCCCAGTGCTAGCAAAGATGCGGGGAAACTGGATCTCTCACACATGGCTGGTGGGAAGGAAAAAGGAACAGCCACTCTGAAAATCAGTTTTGCAGTTTCTTTAAAAACTAAATATGCACTGGGAATATGACCTCGCAATTACATTCCCGGGCACTTAGCCCAGAGAACAAAAATTTATGTGCACAAAAAACCTGTATATGACTGTTCACAGCAGTTTTATTATTTGTAATAGCCAAAATCTGGAAACAACCAAAATCTCCCTCAATAGGTGGAGAGTTAAACAAATTGTGGTCCATCAACACCATGGAATACTTGCTGAGTAATGAAACACACCAAATACTGCATGCCACCTGTATGGGTACAAGGGCTTTACGCTGAGTGAAAAGAGCCATCTCAAAAGGTCAGGTGATGTACAATTCCATTTAGGTGACATGACAGATCACAGAAATGGGGAACAGACTGGCAGATGCCGGAGGGCAGGGATGGGAGGGAGAGGGAGTGGACATGCTATGAAGGGTGAGCACGAGGGAGAGCTTTGTGCTGATGGAAAAACTCTACACGTGACAAAATGGTGGAGACCTACAGACACATTGGATCAATATCAAATTCCCGTCTGACTGCAGACTTTTGATTATGTAAGATATAACTACTAGGAGACCTCTCTATGCTATCTTTGCAACTTCCTGGAATTTATAATTTTTTTAATGCTTAAAAAATAAACTTTCTAGGGAACTTTTAGGTGTCGAGTAAGATTGACAAGTAAACTCCATCCTGCCAATTACTTAGGACTGAGGCATCCTTGAATCTTCTCTCTCCTTCTCCTTCCTGACATTCAACCCATCAGGAAATTGAGTCTCCTTACAAAATGCTTCCAGAATCGGGCCCAAGCCGTCTTCATCTCTGTCCCGGATTACTGTCTGGTCTCCCTGCTCACACACAGCCTGTTCTCACAGAAAAGCAGTGATTTCTTAAGTCTCTTTAAAAGCCAGGTCAAATCTTTTACTGACTTCATTTAGAGTAAAAACTAAAGTCCTTAAAACTCCCTACAGGTCTTACAGGACGAGCGACTCCCTCACCTCTGCCTGCAGTGGGCTGAAGAGTGAGCCCCCTTGTGACACCGTGTCCAAGAGCCCTGACTATAACCTTATTTGGAAGAAGGATTTTTGCAGAGGTAACAAAATAAGGACCTGCAGATGAGATCACCCTGGATTATCCAGGTGGGCCCTAATTACAATGACTAGTGTCCTTATGAGAGAAAAAAAGACAAGCCGGTATTCAGGAGAGGGGAAGCCGGATGAAGATGAGGCACAGCATGAACTCTGCAGCCAAGGCTGAGGGAGGAGCTGGAAGAGGAAGGAAGGGGTCCCCTCCAGAGCTCACAAAGGGCCCACACCCTGAGCCAGGCCTCTGATGCCAGAGGAAAGCTTGGTGCTGACAGAAGCCACCTGGTTGGTGGTCACTTACAGCAGCTCTAGGGAAATAAGGCACATCTGGCCAAGCTCCTCTCTCCCCTCCACTCAGCCTCCCAGACACACTGGCTGTTTGTTCCGTAGCCACACCAGGCCCAGGCCCCAACCTCAGGGCCTCTGCACTTACCCTCCCCCTGCCTGGAACACCCTCCCCCAGATTTCCTCAGGGCTCCCCCCTGCCTCCTTCAGATCTTTGTTCAAATATCACCTAATCAATGACTACTCCCCTGATGGCTCTAATGAAAGGTGTACCCCGTTACCACACCCCCTCCTGCCTTACTTTTCTCAGTGGCACATACTGTCATCTGTCACCGTACATGTCTCTTTCCCCACTAGAAAGGCGGCAGAGTTTTGTCTGTTTTTCCTGTTCTATCCCTGGTTCCTAAAACTGCTCCTAAATGGTAGTGGGTATTTGAACATCACCACCTGAATGAATGAGCAAAGACAGAGAACTAATGATGATACATACGAGGCTCTGTGTAATAAAGTACTTCCCCAACTTCAAGTCCACCACGTATCAATGTCCTTCATTTTTGCTATAGCTACCTACCAAAAGTACACCTACTTAAAACTTTAAGCCTACTATCTACCAACTTTAACCTCATCCTAAGCAATAATTTTTTTTTAATTTTTATTGATTTTAGAAACAGAGAGAGTTAGGAAGGGAGAGAGAAAGAGAGAGATAAACATCTATGCATTGTTCCACTTACTTATGCATTCACTGGTTGCTTCTTGTATGTGCCCTGACCAGGCATCAAACCTGAAACCCTGGTGTACTAAGTTGACAGTCTAATCAACTGAGCTTATCCAGTTAGGGCCTAAGCAATAATATTTATGAAATTATAAATTTAGAATACTAGTTACAAATCTTTCTAATATACAGTGCGTATGTATGGACATTTAAAATGTTCACCTGGGAACCCCTAAGATCGGCCTTGGTACCAGCAGGCGCTGGCTTCCTCCTGCCCTGCAGCCCACCACCCCTGGTGTGCTAGGGCCACACGGAGGAGCCCTGCAGACAGGGCTAAGTTTGAGAAGAATCTCAGAAGTAACAATGCAGCCAGGTAACACTGCCCTCCAGCCCCACTGGAGAGGCACAGAAGCCTGGTCCCTCCCCTTCACGGTCACAGGGTAAAGGGCCATCACAGCTCTTGTCTACGTGGTGCTCCGTACCGTCCACCAAGAATTCCTCATCTCTGTTTTGACTCTCACATCCACTCTTCATGTACACTATTCGTTTTACAAATAAAATGAACTGATTCCTCACAGTCATGCGTGTGAATCTGGCCCATCCTTTTTGAGCTCCGCATAACAAAGAAGCCCAAACACAAGTGGCTCAACACAACACAAGTATCATTTATGTTGATGTCACAATCCTGGGAGGGCGAACAGGTAGGGAGGGGAGGTCCCTGCAGGAGCAGCTCAGTGACTCTTGACCACAAGTCTTCCAAGTCCCTGGCCATCACCATCTCTGCCCACAGAGAGGCACAAGAACATAACGGAACCTATAGGAGTTCTTCAGAAGCCAGACTGGCTCACTCAGTCCCATTCCATGGTCTCAGCCCAGCCACGTGTGCAGCCCAGCTGCAGGCAGGCGGGAAGATGCAGCACGGCCATGTGTCCATAGAAAAGCAGAGACAAGGGGAGACAGCTTCAGGCCCAGACAGTGTGGCGCAGTGGTTGAGCGTGGACCCTGCACCAGGAGGTCACCGGTTAGATTCCCAGTCAGGGCACATGTCCAGGTTGTGGGACCGGTCCCCAGCAGGAGGCAAGCAGGAGGCAGCCAATCGATGTTCTCTCTCATCCATGTTTCTAGCTCTCTCCCCCTCTCCCTTCTTCTCCCTCTAAAATCAATAAAGAAAAAATAAATTTTTTTGTAAAGAAAAGGGGTGAGCTTCAGACGCCAGGTGACAGGTGGGAGAGAAGTGCTTTCTCTGGGGCTGGGCTCTCCCCTGTGCTTTTTATTAATGGATGGTAGGAATATACATATACATCAATTACCTATCAAGCCCATGATTTCATGGATATTCTTGCTTAAGGTGAGGTATAAACGTGGATTTAAACTTTTAAAAACTAGTGAGTAAATTTAAGAGAAAAATATTAAATTGGTCATACTGAGACTTAAACACCATAAAACTCCGGAGACAAATGTACTGTTATTCTAAGCTAGGTGAGGATATCGGGACTTGAAGGGTTAAACCAAATGTCCAAGGCAAGGCCATTAAGTGGCTCACAGGTCACTGAAACGTAAAGAGACGTAAAGAGACCCTGGAGGTGCCCAGCCTGAGCTCCCTCTGCCCACAGCCAGCCCCGCTGGCCCTCTGTGCGGGCTGCTGAAGCCAACTTGCCCGTGAGCAGGAAGAACCAGAGGTACCTGGGAATTTACACCCAATGGGAGGGTTGATGAAGTATAAATGCCCCAACTCCCTTGCCCCTAATGAGGCAAGTCTTGAGGTATAACTTACAGACACCATCCTCAAAGCTGTACTGTGGAATTAAAGCAAAGTTACCCTTCTTGAGACTCAGGTCAGTAACACACCCTTCTCAGACTCCCTCTCCTACTATCTCAACTTCCCCAATACCCTTGCAGATTTTCTTGGGAATATCTCCCCAAAAATTCACATTCCGATTAACCTTTTTCTGGATCTGCTACCAGGGAACACAAACTAATAAAAATGTAAGAGTTACTCTGATTCAAAGGACCCTGAATGACAATCACTCACACACAGTAGTTGCTACATCCACAGAACTACTTTCAACTTCTTTATGTGGCTGGTTTTAACTTAAAGAAGTTTACTTTAAAAAGGTTACTTTATAGCCCTGGCCTGTGTGGCTCGGTTTGCTGAGCATAGTCTAGTGCACTGGAAGGCTGCTGGTTCGATTCTCGGTCAGGTACATGCCCAGGGTGTGGGTTTGACCCCAGGCTGAGATGCTTGCAGGAGGCAGCAGATCAATGTTTCTCTCTCCCTCTTTCACTTTTTCTCTCTCTAAAAATCAATAAAAACATTTTAAAAAAAAAAAAAAGATACTTTAGCCCTGGCTTAGCAGCTAAGAACACTGGCCCGAGGTCCCAGTCAAACACGGACCTGGGTTACAGGTTCCATCCCTGGCCCTAGCCAGGGTTTTGTGGGAGGCAATCAATTGATGCCTCTCTCTCTCTCACATCAATGTTTCTCTCTCTCCCTCTCTCCCTTCTACTCTATCTAAAAAAAAAAAAAAAAAAAAAAAAAAAAATCAATGGAAAAATATCATTGGGTGAGGATTAACAACAACGAAGATACTTTAAATACTACCTTTGCTGTTTGCATAAATAGAAGGAAATATCAACATGATTTAAAAATAAAAGGGATTAGCCGAGCCAGTTTGACTCAGTGGATTGAGCATCGTCTCATGCACCCAGAGGTCGCTGGTTTGATTTCCAGTCAGAGCACATGCCCAGGTTATGGGCCCAATCCCTGGTAGGGGGCATGGAGGAGGCCGCCAGTTGATATTCTCTCTCATCAATGTTTCTATCTCTCTCCCTCTCCCTTCCTCTCTCTCTAAATTCAATAAAGAAAAAATAAATAAAAATAAAAAAGGTTGTGGGTTGGATCCCCAGTTGGGGTGCATACAGGAAGAAACTGATCAATGTTTCTCTTTCACATGGATGCTTCTCTCTCTTGCTCTCTTTCTTCTCTCTCTTTCTCAAAATCAATAAACATATCCTCAGGTGAGAATAAAAAAATAATGTCAACAGCCAACACAATAGCTGTCTGATATAAATGAATCAAAATTATACCTATTTTTTTTTCAGATCAGTAAAAAGTGAATTTTTTGGTGTGCTACAGAATTTTAGTAATCAGTTTATGTGTGCCATGAGCTGTAAAAGGGTGAACATTGCTCATCTAATACATAGCATAATTCCTGGTACATAATCTATGCACATTGAATTTAAGGTTTAATGTGGAAACCGAGTCTCATGGAAGTTGAGAATCCAACCTAAAGCCACACAGTTGATCAGTGGACCAAAAAACAGGTACATCTAAACCTCCTATCTCTGTGACATCTGCCAGCATCTAAAACAGATGATTCATTCCTAAAATCCACTACGACTTTTCTCCGAAGACTTCACCTAGGGCAGTACATCTACACAAGTACATAGTTTTTTACTCTCTTATGTTGGTTTCCGCCGTGCTCCCCGAACTCTTAGAATCCACGGACACCACCACTGACTGATTTTCATCCACTGTGTGCCTATTACTGTCAGTAGACCTCTGTACATTACTCTCCTTTTCAACCAGTGCTATTACCCCTTTTTCCTTTCATTATAACCCTCAGAATTGATTTCACTTTTATGTTCGTTATTGTTCATTTATAATCAGCTTTTGATTGCATGCTGATTATTCTTAAATTTCAACATTATGCTACTAAAGAAAACAGCGCTTGGCATTATGCTCTGATTACAAAGTCAGATGGATTAAGTTATGTAACTTTTTCAAAAAGTGTGAAACACAAGTTTTAAGATGCAGTTTTTTTGTTTCACCTTGAATGGGCTTTCTGAATAAAAAGAATGGTTAAGAACTGGGTAGGATTTTTTAAAAATGAGTTTTTGTTTTGTTTTTTTTTAAAATAAAATGAAAAATACCAGAACTTACACATCTGAATAAGCAAGGCTCTGTATTTATTCCAATTTCTTGCTACTATTCAGAATATTTCTAGAACTCCTATTTGGGAAGTGGTATCAAAGCCTGTACTACATTCCTTGGAATATTCTTTTCAACTGCAACTCTTCTTCCTTTAAATAGATTGATTCCACTTTCAGAAATGGGCAGAGCTCCCTACACCCAACTGTGGTGAATAAGGTGGTGGGAGACAGCATTCTGGTTCAAACACGAGGACATGAAGCATGAAGCAAGCTGGACGCGGTTGTGCTCACGGGCTCGCTTTCCAGGTGGCTGTGAAGGAAGGTGAGCATCTCTAGGATAAGCTCAGGTTCCAACGCGTCAGGTGGAGAAGCTGAAGGTGAGCCTGGCAGCTGGCACACTCCACAAGGCCAAGGCCACTGCTCCTCCCAGGGCGACCACAGGAACTACAGGCATCCACCGTTTACTGTGAAGCACAGCGTGTTTCTTACAACTTGAAGGCAAGACCCTCAACCAGTATAATGATTATGATTCACTGAAGGATCTGATGATGATGAGCATTTTTTTTTCTTTATTGATTTTTAGAGAGAGAGGAAGGGAGAGGGAGAGAAATAGAAACATTAACGAGTGCCCTGGTCAGTTTGGTTCAGCGGTTAGAGCGTCGGCCCGTGGACCAGAGAGTCCTGGGTTCAGTTCCCACTAAGGCAGCAGATTTCAACCTGTGAGTCGTGACTCCTTTGGGGGGTCAAACAACCCTTTCACAGGGGTCGCCTAAGACCATGGGAAAACACATATCTCCGATGATCTTAGGAACCAAGACACTGCTCCTCTATCTTCTCCAGGCAGGTCCACCCACATGAAGATACACCCACATACGAGTACCCGCATGATGACATCATCACGCCAACCCCATCACATATACCCCGTACAAATACAGGTGTATGTGACAGGGCTGACGCCATAATGTACTTATGCGGACCAGTCACACGTGTATAGAGAGCAGCTACTGTGTAGAAAGCAGCTTCTCTGTTAAAAGCAGCTACTGTGTTGAAAGCAGCAGTATTAGAGGTAAAACAACACTTCATGAAGTATGATTACTGGGTAAATATAAAATCATGTACTGTAAAATCATCAACTACTGCAAAAAATATATATATATCTGTACCATGGGAACTTAATCTGGATGCTAATAGGTCTTTTTATATTTAGCAGTGGTTGATGTGAATATTGCCTTGTGATAGTAACAGGTATGTAAAAAAAACAACACAGCCCTGGCCAGTTTGGCTCAGCAGTTAGAGCGTCCGCCTGTGGTCCGGAGAGACCCAGGTTCGGTTCCTGCTAAGGGCACGTACTTCGGTTGCAGTTTGTCCCCGGCCCTGGTTGGTCGTGCGGGTGGCAGCCACTCGATGTGTCCCTTCATGTCGATGTTTCTCTCTCTCTCTCCCTTCCTCTCTCTCCCTCCCACTCTATCTGTACAAAAAAATGGAAAAATATCCTCGGGTGAGGATAAAAAAAACACACAGAGAATGGTAAATCATAGGAAACTTTAATGAACTGTACTGACTAAACTATGCCATGTATCACCTTTTGTATTATTAAAGCTATTGTTATATATTATTTTCATTAGCAAATCATCCCATGACAATGGACTATGTAGAGAAGAACGTTAAGAAAACTTAGTGAGGATTTTTTACTGTATGGTTTTACCTCAATAATTACAGCAGGAACTGAGAAACCGCAATGTGTTATTTGTTGTGAAGTTCTATCAACCGAATCTATGAAGCCGAACAAACTAAAACGCCATTTTGATAGCAAGCATCTGAGTTTTGCCAGCAAGGATACCAACTATTTTAGAAGCAAGGCTGATGGACTCCAGAAAGCCAGACTTGACACTGGTGGCAACGAAGATGCTGCCACAAGAGTTACAAGAAGTAATGAAAAGTGTCCTAAGTTCTGTCAATTTTGTAAAGGTGAGCACTTTAAACAGTCGACTGTTTTTGCAACTGTGCAGTTAGTTGGATGTGCCGAACAATGTTCTGCTATTTCACACTGAAGTGAGATGGTTGTCAATAGGAAAAGTTTTAAAACATGATTTTGAGCTTTGTGATGAACTCAAAACATTTTTAATCAGAAAGCACACAGTTCAAAGCACTTTTCAGCAATAAAAGTGAATTGCAGAAAATAGCTTACTTGGTTGACATCTTTGCCATCTTGAATGAGTTAAATTTATCACGGCAAGGACCAAATGCAACATGCTTGAATTTGTCTGAAAAGATCCGATCATTCCAAATGAAACTTCAACTTTGGCAAAAAAAATTGGATGAAAATAAAATTTACATGTTGCCTACCTTATCTTCTTTCTTTGAGGAACATGACATTGAACCAGACAAAAGGATTACAATGATAATTTCTGTGAAAGAACACTTGCACATGCCTGCAGACGAAATTTCATCGTACTTTCCAAATCTACCTGACACCCCATTTGCCCTTGCCAGAAGCCCATTCACAGTCAAAGTTGAAGATGTTCCTGAGACAGCACAAGAGGAGTTCATTGAACTTATTAAAAGCGATGCAGCAAGAACTAATTTCTCTACAATGCCAGTTATAAAATTCTGGATCAAGTGTTTGCTGTCATACCCTGTTCTGTCTGAGACAGTGTTGCGCCTTCTTCTTCCATTTCCAACAACATATCTTTGTGAAACAGGGTTTTCCAGCTTGTTGGTTATCAAGTCTAAATACAGAAGTAGACTTGTTGTGGAAGATGATCTTCATTGTGCTCTTGCAAAGACTGCCCCTAGAATTTCTGATCTGGTGAGAAAGAAGCAAGCTCAACCTTCACACTGACTTTGGCTTTTTATGCATACTGTCGCAAAATGCAGCAATACAGTTTACTGTTGTTATATTAAGACTGTTACCCATGCTATACCATGTTTCAAGGCAAAATGTCATTTACTTGTAATTAGAAATAAATATTTCACAATATATAATTATATATCGTTTTTGTTATTAATCTCTATGCTTTAATTCTGTTCAATTTGTAACAATGAAAAGATATCCTGCATATCAGATATTTACATTACGATTCATAACAGTAGCAAAATTACAGTTATGAAGTAGCAACAAAAATAATTTTATGGTTGGGGTCACCACAACATGAGGAACTGTATTAAAGAGTCACGGCATTAGGAAGATTGAGAACCACTGCACTAAGGGCACGAACCTCGGTTGCAGTTTGTCCCCGACCCCACCTGCAGTCGTGCCGGTGGCAACCACTCGATGTGTCTCTCCCACGTCAATGTTTCTCTCTCTCTTCCTCCCTCTCACCCTCCTGTTCTATCTGAAGATAAATGCAAAATTGTCCTTGGGTGAGGATAAAAAATAATGAAACATCGATGAGAGAGAACATCGACTGGCCGCCTTCTGCATGTCCCCCTGGGACTGGGCCCACGATCTGGGCATGTACCCTGATCGGAAATCAAAACGGCAACCTCTTGGTGCATGGGTCAATGCTCAACCACTGAGCCACACTGGCCGGGCAATGATGATGAGCATTATTTAGCAATACAGTATTTTTTTTTTTTTTTATCCTCACCCGAGGATATTTCTCCATTTTTTGTACAGATAGAGTGGGAGGGAGAGAGAGGAAGGGAGAGAGAGAGAAACATCGATGTGAAGGGACACATCGAGTGGCTGCCACCCGCACGACCAACCAGGGCCGGGGACAAACTGCAACCGAAGTACGTGCCCTTAGCGGGAACCGAACCCGGGTCTCTCCGGACCGCAGGCCGACGCTCTAACCGCTGAGCCAAACTGGCCAGGGCGCAATACAGTATTTTTAATACAAGTATGTATATTCTTTTTTTTTAGACATAATACTATTGCACTTAACAGACTGCAGTATAGTGTAAATATAACTTTTATGTGCAGAGAAACCAAAAACTTTGTGTAACTCACTTTGTCGTGACATTCGTTTACTGCAGTGGTCTGGACCCGAAACCGCAATGACTCTGAGAGAGGTGTGCCTGTATCAGAAACTGGGTGGCTTAAACAGGAGAAATGTATTGTCTCAAGCTCTGAAGGCCAGAAGTCTGAGGTCAAGGTGTCCTCAGGGTTGGTTCCGTCTGAGGCTGGGGGAGAATCTGTTCCCTGCCTCTCCCCTGCCTCCTGAAGGCTGCTGGCACTCTCTGGCATTCCTGCTCTGTCTTCATGTTCAGATGCTGTTCTCTCTGCCTGCATTTCTGAACTTAAAGTTGCCCTTTCTATAAGGATACCAGTCATACTGGATTAGGGCCCACTTAAGGACTTCATTTTAACTTGATCATCTCTGTAAAGACTATCTCCATATACGGTCACATTCGAAGGTATGGGGGACTAAGCTGTCAACATAAATTTTAGAGGGGATACAATTCAACCCATAAAAATACAACTGAATAGACCAATTTGAACTGTATCTCCAAGAGCTGTGGTAACACAGAAGTTGTTAAAGTCTCTCAGCTAAGGTTTATTCCTCTTTAAAAACAGTACATTGAGGACGATACAATACCTACCTACCTCCTAGGGTGGCTATGAGGACTTAAGGAGATAAGCCTCTTCAAGTGCACAGCACTGGGCTTGGCCCAGTGGAATGTGCTTGATTAACATCAAGTGCCATTTCTATGTGTACCCAATGTCAGGCCATCCAAAAAGACAGCCTGGGGAGCCCCCTCGAACACCAAACAGTCTTGCTGTAATTGCCCATTTCTCATCGGTCTCCATCAGACAAGACTGGACGTTGCTCAAATGCAGCAACTGCTTCCCATGCCCAAGCTTCCTACCAACCCACTACCTCTGGGCCTACCAGCACACCTGTTATGCATTTAACAAATACCCACTGAAAGATCACAGGTTCGATTCCAGGTCAGGGCATATACCCAGGATGTGGGTTCAATCCCCAGCTGGAATACATGTGGGAGGCAACCAATTGATGTTTCACTCAATCTTACATCAATGTTTCTCTCTCCCTCCCTCTCTCTCTAAAAATCAATAAAGGTACGCCCTCAGGTGAGTATTAAAAAAATAATAAAAATTTTAAATTAAAAATATATGCATTTGCATTTTTAGCAATTTTAGAAGTTTGAGAAGCAAAAATAAAGTTTTGGAGACACAAAGGATATTTGCTGGTCCAAACTTTGAATCAAAAAGTTCCTTTCCTATTTCTGAACACCCCAAAATTCAATTACAAAAACACTTCTTTGCATTCATAATTAATTTTACTTAAATTATAACAATGTTATTTAAAATTTCAAAGTTCCAGAAATGGAAATCTTTTCTGACCTATTAAGAAAGACTTTGAAGTTATGTTGAGGGAAATGATTCATCCTATAGCATAGAAAAAAATATCATTCAGAAAAGACTACTGTAACTCACGGATTCCTAGCAATATAACATTACTAACACATTGCCAATTATTAGGAGAAATGAAATGCCATACTCACTTGGGTCATTAAATGAAAAATAAAATATTTTTTTCTCATCTTTATCTACAGTTTAATTCTGTGAGGTTTCCCCCACATTAAAATTATATTTTATATAAAACACTGTTGATGTAGGAAACATGCAAATCTGTGAAAAATAAAATTTTTTTAAAAGCCAAGTTCATTTGTTCATTTTTTGCATTTGAAGTACTCTACATCGCTTCTCGGCCTTTTGGCTAAGATCAAGTGAAGTACCCCTTGGTGACACCCTTGGCCTGAGACTCTGCCACCGTCCTTTACCACCACACAGCTGCAACCAACTACTCCACAGGCCTTCCCTCTCCCTCTGCCCACTCCCCTAGTTTCCTGTTGCCATCAGCCTCGAGTAGGTGCATCTGGTGTTCTGCACAGAGGGCCTCCATCAACCTGACATTCACAGGCTCAGCACAGTCGGCACAAGTGCAAAAGGACGAGCTTGGCACTAAATTCATCTAAAAGTCCAGATGCTTCTGAATAAACTTGAAATTCCATTCATTTAACTTGATGGTTTAGTTTTGCGAACTGCTCAATGTGGGTTCCTGCCTGTTGTCTAGATAAGGTCAAATTGGCCCCACAACCCACGGGTTTGTCAGATTGTTATCTTTCACTCATAAAAGGAGTGAAATGTACATTTTTTTTTTTTTTTAATTTTAGAGAGAGAGGAAAGGAGAGGAAGAGGGAGATAGAAACATCAATGAGAGAACACTCATTAGCCACTTTCTGCATGTCCCTCACTGGGGATTCAGCCCACAACCTGGGCATGTGCCCTGACTGGGAATCAAACCAGTGGCCTCTTGGTTCATGGGTCAACACTCAACCACTGAGCCACACCAGCTGGGCTATATTATTATATATATATATATTTTTTTTATCCTCACTCGAGGACATTTTTCCATTTTTTTTTTTTGTTCAGATAGAGTGGGAGGGAGAGAGAGAGAGAGAAACATCGACGTGAAAGGAACACATCGAGTGGCTGCCACCCACACGACCAACCAGGACCAGGGACAAACTGCAACCGAGCATATTTTTTATAAGAGTGTATTTAGGTCAAACTGACAATTTCTGGAAAGCAAGATGTCAAATGCTCTGGAGAATAAATCTGCAGATTACTTTATGCATAAACAAATGAGAGGATTTAAGGGAGATTACATGAAGGTGGGAGAAAGCAAGGTGGGGATTGGACTGCATGATAGTAAGATTATGTGCTCTCTTGAGGGTGGTTATGCCTCTGTGGAGTATCACTTCTGGCATTTTATTATTATTTTTTCTAATCCTCAGCCAAGGCTATTTTTCCATTTATCTTCAGATAGAGTAGGAGGGAGGAAGAGAGGGAGAAAGGAAAAGAGAGAGAAACACTGTCATGAGAGGGACACATCGACTGGTTGCCTCCTACATGACCCCGACCAGGGTCGGAGACAAACTGCCAACGGAGGTACATGCCCTTGACCGGAACCAAACCCGTAACTCTTTGGTCTGAGGGCCGATGTTCCAACCACTGAGCAAAACCAGCCAGGGCACTTCTGGAATTTTAAAGGCATGTTAACCTAGGTGCAAAAGAACAATAGATAGGGCTGGCTTAAAACCTTTCATTAAAGAGGCTACAAGCCTGGGGCATGACTGCCCACCGCAACCTCCGTTAGGAATTTATGATTTATTACAGGACCACTTTTTCACCCACAACAGACAGAGTTATAAAATCAATTTGACACCACTCACACAAGCCTCACCACAAACCTGTATCAAACAACAAAGAAAGCACCCAGTACACTCACAGCACGCCCTGCCAGCTTCAGGTTTGGTATTCCAACCCTAAAAGCACCCTGTGACATTGTGACTCAGAATAAGAAATACATATTTGCTCTTCATCCCTGGTCTTGGTATAGAGTTCCTAGAACACTTGTAATTTCCTAAGTATGATCAAAAAAGTGTTTTGGTTATGTTAATGATTTATTTTATGTTTTTATTGATTTTTTTAGAGAGAGAAGAAGGGAGAGAGAGAAACACCAATGTGAGAGAGAAACATCGATCAGCTGCCTCCTGCACGCCCCCTACTGGGGATCGCGCCCACAACCTGGGCATGTGCCCTGACTGGGAATTGAACCTGGACCTCTCAGTCCATGGGATGCCACTCAATCCACTGAACCACACCGGCTTGGCAATGAGGCAACTTTTAAAAGTTCCTAAATAATCTTAAGGATCAAGGCTGGTTGCCAGGGGAACCAAACAGAAATTAGAGGATGGGGATTTTCAGTCAATCATCAGAGGCCAGTAATTTTGTGAATCCTGTCTATGCAGTGAAGCCTCCACAAACACCCCTGAACTATGGGACCTGGAGAGCTTCAGGCTGGTGACTGCATGCTTAGGGAGAGAGGCTGCTCAGGCGCGTGGGAGCCCCACAGCCGCCCACACTCACCGCCCTGCGCATCTCTGCCAGCTGGCTGCGCCTGAGCGACATCCTTCTATAATAAACTGGTAATCTAGCGAGTAAAATGTTTCTCTGCGTTCTGTGAGCCGCTCTAGCAAATGAATCAGACCTGAAAAGGGCATCATTGTTGATCAGAAGCACAGGTGACAACCTGAACTTGAGACTGGCATGTGAGGTGGGGTGAGGGTAGTCTTACAGGAATCTGAGGGTATCTCCAGGTAAACAGTGGCAAACTGAGTTGATCTGAAGGACACCTGCTGGTGTCAGAGAACTGCTTGGTGGTGGTGGAAAACGCACAGGTAGGAATGGTGTCAGAATGTACACCCTGAGGCTCAGCCAGTCACAAAACCTCTGCTCCATTTCAAACCAACACTCACCATTCAAGTCACCATTTTTCAACTAGTGAAAATCATCTGTTTATAACTTAAACATCACAACATTTGTTTAGTTTTTCTAACTAGCCAAATAGCACATTTATTTTTTCATGCTAATTATAAAAGTTAAAAACTGAAATAATTTTTCTTTTCCCTGTATTGTTGGTTTCCAATTTTAATGACAGATAACTTTAAAAACAGTTCAGAATCTTAATCAAGAAATACCCACCAATAATAGTTTATTCCCTTAATAAAAAAAAAAAAAAGACCAACTCTCAGCTTTCTTGACATTACTTGTTAAAGAAAGGCCTACCTAAAGCCTAAGGCTGGAATGAGAGGACACATTAAACAGAGTTTTTCTCTCCACCTTTTCAAATGTAAATTCACCCAGACAAGCCCTTCAAAGTGCAGGCAGGCTGACACAGATCTCCATGGCAATGAGGGAAGCGCACACACAAGACAGAACAGCAAGCACAAGACAGGCAGTTTCCATATTAAAGATGAGGAGCCCCACTAATAAGGGGAAAACTAATATTCTCTGACAGAGCTGCAATGCTGGTCTCCACTCCCAGTCAGTGCTGAGTACAGGAAGTCCTTTTCCCAAAAGATTTCATTTCATTCCTCTACCCCTGAGCACACACAGGCCACTGCAGGGGCCCTCTCAACCCTCGAATGCCATTGCCCCAATGGCTTGTCTCTTCCCTGCTCTGCTTTGCGCTGCCCCCCTCCCCGCAAATGGCAGGATTGAGGGAGTTTTTAGGAGAAAGTCAGAGAAAACACTGAAGGAGGCTTTTATGAAAATAAAACCTGTCTGATTGTAGTTAGTGACAATAATACCTAAACCAATAACTAGTATTTATCGGTCATTCAGGGCAGAGGGAAGATGATATGCAGATATACACAAGCTCAGTTAATCCTCAATGTACCTGGCAGGTGAGCACTGTGACTCCCACTTTCCAGATGAGGAAGCTGAGGCTCAGGGAAATTCATCAAATTCAAGACCCAAAAGCTGTTTTGTACCTCTTTTACACCATTGGGAAAAACCTGTCAATCAATCTAAGATGAGTGGAAAGCACATCGATTTCAGAGATGCTTAAATATGAAAAAGAATCTAGTGTGTCTCACAATAAAGTACATAAGTAACTTCCACAAAATCACAAATCTACTCAGTGTTGAAAGCAATATTTGAACAGTCTGGTTCCAATCTTGGTTTATGCCCATTAACCTGACATAATTAATAATGCTCCCTTTTATTCCCAAACATGCTTCAGTTTTAAGGATAAAATATAAAGTGTTCCTACCCATGGTGTGAGTGATGTGAACCCTACTTGCCCTTGTTGTCCCAACTGACGCATGGGAGAGCCAGCAGCCTCTGCAGCTCCTTACTGAGTGGTGTCAAATGGCCCAAGCAAATAAATCCTCGTTGGGAAGCTCTTCGTCGAAAGAGCACCAAACCCCAAACGTGGCTCCCAGCAAAGCTGAGCAGTGTCTGTTGTCTACATTTGTCTCGGAAACACCTCACTTGGCTATTTGTATGGATGAGATGACTTCCCATGACATCCCATTTTCCCACTTAATTAATTCTCTCTTGAGAATTACTTCTCATTGTGATCAAAAGAAAATGGTCTAAAAGAAGGTCCATTGCCATCGTCTTAAGCTGTGGTAAATTAGTCCAGCACCAACCAGAAAAGTGAATAGTAAGAGAATCTTCCAAAATGTGAGTGTGTGGAAAAGGAAACAAACCATGAGCACGCGACCTTGGAGGAAAGAAGACAGGTGAGCAGCAGTTCGTGAAGCACAGAAAACACAGTGGTGCTCTAAGCGCATCAGGCCACCCCACCAACCCTGCACTCAGAGCCCTGCTCCTTGGGGGCCACTGTGCTGCTCCTCCCCAAGGCCTTCCACCCCTGCCACATGTGCGGTGGCACAGAGATGGGTACCTCACACAAAACCAGCCCATCTTCCAGCTGGCCAGCAACCCAAACCTGCATGCAAAAGGATGAGCTAGATCAGAGATTTTCTTGTTACTAGAACTATAATTTTCTGGGAGACAGAGTTGGATGATGTGTTGGGGGCAGCGGGTTGAAGTGGGTAAGAATGGACAAAGCCATGGGCAGGCAGAAGTAATAAAGAGATGTTACCAAGAATAAGTGACCAGTGAATAAAAAAGGCACAGAGAAGCCAACATTAAGGACGATTGGGCTTGCATTGTAATATGTGTTTCCTTTAAATAATCCTTTTTTCCCTAGAGGTCCAACTAGGCCTCCTCACACCCTCTTGCTAAGGGACAGTAAACAGACTTTCTGACCTTTTTGCTATATGGCAGAGGATAGGAGAAGCCAGCGATGGGGACCTCATGGGGAAATCGCAGGTCCTGTTCAGAGCATTCCCTTAACAACGCCGATCCTTCTCCCTTCCCATTACCACCACTGCTTCCATTTTAGTTCGGTGACTATAAATCTGTTTTCCAGGGACAGTCTTGCTTCATTACACTTGTCCTCGTGAAAGTATTCATGGTGCTCAAGTTCACACTCAAAAGTATCTCAATTTGGCAATAAAATATGTAGCCACCCTAATTTTAGTTCAAGCCCCCATCTTCTCCCATTTTATGTGCCACTGGAGGAAAAAATAATGTCAACCACTCTATGGCACCAGTGTACAAACACATTCAGTTTTCAGAGACGCTGAAATGTGAAAAGGAAGAAAGTGAGTCTTGGATGATGTATTATTGAATTATACACCCGAAACTTATATTAATTTTACTAACCAAAGTCACCCCAATAAATTAAATAAAAAATAAAATAAAACTATAAATGAATCAAAAAAGAAAAAGAAAGTGAGTGGTGATCAAATATGCCGAGTGGTGCTGGAGAGCAGAGCGATCAGCGCTGAAGGCGGAGGAGCCCGGCCGCCCCAGGCCTCCCAACCTGCACGTGACCAGGGGAAATGGGGAGCTGCAAGTTCCCCAGGCGAGCCCCCCTGTCCTTCTCCAACGCTCTCCCCACACCTGCAGGCAGAGTACTCGAACACACAAAACTGCCGACACCTCAACATCTAAAACCCTTCAACGGCGCCCCACTGCCTCACAAGGAACCCTATCTCCACTTGCCGACGCACAGGGGTCAGCAGAAGTCTCCCCGCTTAGGTCTCCAGCCTCATGCCTCATGCTCCCCTACCTCAGCCTCCACAGGGCCGCGCTCCTGAGCATCCTCAGTGCCTTGCACTCACAACCCTGGGACTAAGACAGCCCAGGAATGGGAATGGGTCAAGCACAGGTAGAAGTGGGGCCCACCGCCACGCACAGGACACAAGCTTACAGACTCTTCCTTGTGCTTTGCCATGTCTCCAATGTCAATTCAAACTTTATACCAAATCCTTCCAATTTTTAAAAGAAAAACAAATTTTAGAGGTAAATATCAGAAATCTATTCCTTCATAACTAGTGCTAAGGGCTATTCATTTAGAGTCATTTCTAGATAAGGGCCAGAGCTGGCCACATACATAATCAGCACACTGATCCAGGTCTGAACTCAGGCCACCAGGAAACACCACCCTCCATTACCATTGCCCAAAGTCCACTCTGCAACGCAATGCAATTTCACAACTTCTCCAGGGTTCCTGAAACCATGAAGGCAATGCTTTGTACTGGGCAGACGGTGATGGGCACGCAGCAGGTGCCCTTGGGTACATGTTGACTGTAGTCTGTTTCTCAGATGACCCCCACCTTAAATCTTTGAAGCACATGAAGCCCAGTGCCACGGCTACTAAACCAACACCAAGATGGGCAAACATTTCTGGAATGAGCAACATTCAGATGGTGCAACTGAGCTGTCTCCCCATGTGACCTTCCCACCGCCACCAGCCCTTCACACCTCTGGGGAACAGTGAAGACAGCATGTACCCAGTGCCCCACAGGGAGGGCAGCCGGACAGCTCCGCCTGTGACGGGTTTGTTGCTGATCCTCTCTGGGTCTCTGTGACTTTAACCCTCTGTGCCTCAGGTTCACCAGATGTTAACTGAGAATAATCACCTGTCTCACAAGGATGTTGCCAGGATCAAAATGAACTAAAACATAGAAACACCAAGCTAGTGCCTACTCCTGATGTGGCAGCAATCTATGACTGCTAATCAAACCTGGGAAATAAAAATGACTCTAGTATAATAATACGTGAAAAATGCAACTAAATTTAACTTCAAATCCACTGCAAGAAAAATAATCACTGAGCCCACCATCTAATCATAATGCCAAATGTGAGAATTATTCCCTTTCAGAGAACAAAATTAATTGAGGTTTTATCAAGTTCAATAATTTGCAGAGCAAGAACCTGGCAGACCAGAATGTGAACTTAATTCTATTTGAACACAGAACTCATTCCCTTTTCTCCTGTTACTGCTTCCCAGACCCTCAAAGTCAGTGGATGAGGGAGTCAAACAGGCCTGGCAAGGACAACTGCTCAGTGGTGATTAGCACACCTGAGTTAGCACGAGAGCTGGGACCAGGTAAGCATTTGCTGTAACCGAATTGTCAGCCCAAACAAGATCCTTTGGCAATCTAGCTCAATGCTTTAACAGCATACATGGCTTGTTAGCATGAGGCAGGTGACCCCTTGTGCCTCAGTTCCCTTACATGGAACATGAAGGCAGTACAATCTCGCTTGCAGTAATGTTGTTTGGGTTAAAGAAATAATGTGCAGAAAGAGTTGCACACAGTCTGTCAGAGGAAATGAATACTTTTATTATGAAAGCCCTTTCACAACTAGACTTTCTATGGCGCCTTCCTCCCTCACTTGCCTAAATTACCTGGATCATCCCTCAATGTCTCCAATACTTACCTGCCTCTCCCTTCTTCTCCCCATGCCCTACTCATTCACTTAGGCCACAAACGCCTACAGGATATGTAGCCAGGCCAGCTAGAGAACAGCAGGACATAAGGAAAACCTGCCCTCAGAGCTCCGTTCTTACATCTGTGGGAGAGGGTGGCAGACAATAAACAAACAAAAAACACAATAAACCACCAGATAAAGTGTTATAAAGTACAAACGGCCTGTAAGGGATAGGGGATAGTCCTGGGGAGGGAGGTGTCAGGTAACTAGGGGAAGCCCTGTCTGCAGACTTAACGTTGAACCAGAGAGCTGAATGAAGGGGGAGAACAAGGCAGATCAGAAGGAGCAGGGCTCCAGACAGAGGGCACAGCAGTGCCTGACGCAGGAACACGCAGTGTCCTGACAGACTGAGAACAGAGTCCACTCCTGCACCTGCTCCCCTCCCCCGCAGCGCTCACAATGCTGCCACATAAGTGCTGGTTTACATGCCAATCTTGCCACTAGACTCTGAGCCCCCTTGAGGGCAGGAGCTTTGTAGCTTCCTTGGATTCACTCAGTCATACAACACTCATAGGCTAAGTACTACAGCTATATCCCAGCACCTTTAAGCACTGAGTTTACCGTAAAGAACTAAATTCAAATATTCTCTGCCTTCAGAAGTTTACAACAAAGAGCACTGGGCATACACTAAGTGCTCAGAAAATGTTTACTAACTGAACAACATGAGCTTAGTTGTGTAGGTCTATGCCATGCTCAGCTCTGGGCCTCCTGTCTGAAGACCACCATCCCTCACCTCCTCCTGTAAGTCACCTGCACTGTCCAGGGCAAACTGTCTGCGGTGGCCCCTCCGGTTCCCATGTGCTCTCTCCTGGGCCTATGCACACGGTCCACTCCGTCTGGAATGCCTGCCACCACCACCTTCTTCACCAGACTAACTCCAGGTACAATGTCCCAAAATTTCAATAGTGTATTGATTTTATCATTTGCTCAAACATATACAAATCTCTTAAGTTCTTTAGACAAAATATTTCCATCAAGTAAAAGAAAGCAATGTATCAACTGACCATTCCCGATTGAGTAGTGAAGAGAGTTGAAGGACGAATGATCTGAGGTTACTTATGTAATTTCTTTCCCTCCCCAAAGTACAAGATATTTCGGTGACTTTCTGGGCACTGTGCCTGCAGAACTGGGCCAGGGTTCAAGGCAGCAAAGTTCTCACTCCTGTGGGTCAGTGAACTCCACCACACACAAAACAGAAATGTTTCATTTACAGGAAACAAAACCAATCTGGCACAGGAGCTATCACTTAAAGGTCTCCCCCACACAGAAGGTCAATAGCTGAGCATCTAAATTATCCGAGATGGCTTTCCTTTTCTTACAGCAGAAATTGTAGCTGTACTTCATTTCCTTTAACAAAAAAAAAAAAAAGGAAGAAAAAAGGCAGATATTTATTTTTCTAGGCAAGAAGGCAAATATAGGTTATGTCACAACTTCCAGTGCGGCCTCCACAGCCCCACTTGGCTGATGAGAACTTGTACATGACCTTTAGTCCTTCCCTTCTAAAAAGTTGACATCCATCCTCCACCTCCCACTTCCAGGAAGAGCAGGCAATTAAGCTGCAGCCATCCCTTTCGAAGTATACAACTGCAGGGGTTTAAGCAGTTTACTTCAACAACATACATTTCTCTCCGAGTTCCCGGACAGAGGGCGTGGGCTCTGTGGAGCACACAGGATTCTATGCTGTGGGCCTGAGGGCAGGGTTTCCCACCAGGCTTTCTCTGCTCCTTTTACAACAGAACAGTCCTGTGAACTTTACTCAGCCATTATGAGAGGGAAAATGTACTAAAAGGCAACAATACCACACTTAGAATTACCATTAACCATTTAAACTCGGTGCCCCGCCCCCGGCCAAGGCGTCCCCTGAGACGTGCACGATAGAATGGATTCATCTCATGCCACCATTGCTGCGCCATGTACCACAGCACCCTATTCTCCCGGCTGATTATCTAGACACAGCAACATGGCCCAGCTGCCAGAATTCGGGTCTGTGAGAAGAAGCCGAACAATGTAGATCTTCACTGGAGTGCTGAGTTCACTAAACATTGCCCTGAAAAGTTTTAAAGCCAGCCTAACTGGGTCCCAAATACAGTGCACAGCACAGTAATGAAAATGCCTGCTGATGGGCAGCCAGGACTGCAATTCAGACCCAACTGTTGTTTACTAGCTGAATAGCTCGGGGCAAGTCACTAAACCACTCTAAGCTCTTAAAAACACTTTATCAGACCCTGCAAGTCTCCCCATGACCTGACCGCTGCTGACCTCTCAGATTACTACTTGAACTCCCATTTCCCCCCCTTTAACTGCCTGGACATGCTGAGTTCATTCCCACCTCAGGGCCTTTGCATTGGCTGTCCTCTCTACTTAATACACCCTTCCCCAGAGTTTCACCTGGCTGGCTACTTTTCATTCCTCAGTTCTCAGCTCAAATATCAAGAAGTACTGTCAAGATTTCATAAACACAATCTTGAGTTATGTGAGTACATATTTTATGTATCTACTTCATAAAGTAAAAAAGGAACAAAACCAGTGCATGGTTGGGGTACCTCAGAGGAGTGGCTACCCTTTTCAGGAGGAAAGCAGTGAAAGGAAGGAACACCAGGGGGCTCTCTGGGATGCTGCTAAATGATTCTTCTCTTGACACGGATTTCGTTATCTGGGCATGTTCAGTTTGTGAACTCATCTAGCTGTTCACTTATAACATACATTCTAGTATGTGTGTTATACTGCAATAAAAAATTAAACCAAAACAAAAAGAATATCTCATTAAATTGGTTTTCCTTAATCTTCTAATCTACACTACCCTATTGACTAAGCTATTCATTCTTGGTCCCATGACCCTGTTTTGTTTCCTTCGTAGCATTTGCCATTTGAAATAATCTGTATGTATGGTCTAGCAACTCTTGCCCTTCCCCAATCCTATTAAAATAAAGTATCATGTGGCCAAGGGCTCTGCCTGCCTTGTTCACCACTCTCAAATCTCAGCACCCAGAATAGTCCTGGTCTAGCTATAGACAAAAATTAAAAAAAAAAAAAAATGGCTAAAGGGGGCCCTTTAAGGATATAACAACAATCCTAATGCCTTAAGCATTAGGAATGTGTCAAATGTTAAATTTAACGATGGGGCCCTAGCCGGTTTGGCTTGATGGTTAGAGCGTCAGCCTGTGGTCCAGAGAGACCCGGGTTCGGTTCCCACTAAGGGCACGTACCTCAGTTGCAGTTTGTCCCCGGCCCTGGTTGGTCATACGAGTGGCAGCCACTCGATGCATCCCTTTCACATCGATGTTTCTCTCTCTTTCTCTTCCTCTCTCTCCCTCCCACTCTATCTGAACAAAAAATGGAAAAATGTCCTCAGGTGAGGATAAAAAAAAAATTAACGATGGGGAGGGGCTAGTAAAGTGTCATTCTATGGGTACCTTTGTGAGAGTGGTTAAAGTTACCTCTCAGAGCAGACACTGGGTCTTTTATCTCTGTACATCCAACAGTTTTGCACAAGGTCTGGTTCAAAATAAGTCTGAGCCACGTGTGGTAACAGATTTCTGAGACACTTAGTGAGGATTCTTAAGGTTTGTGGGGAAAGTGGGTGATGTTTGACTGGCCCATATGGCTCAATGGTTGAGCGTCAACCCATGCACCAAGAGATCCCTGGTTCGATTCCGGGTCAGGGCACATGCCCAGGTTGTGGGCCCAAACCCCAGTGAGGGGCATGCAGGAGGTGGCCAATCAATGTTCTTGCTCATCAATGTTTCTATCTCTGTCTCCCTCTCCCTTCCTCTCTCTCTAAAATCAATAAAGAATAAATATTTTTTTTTAAAAGTGGATGTTCAATTGTATGTAACATCTGCCACAGCAAAGTGAGTGGGTAAGCACACAACCAAGCAGACTTAACTGCAGCAGATACTGAGAAACATCCAAGCCCAGCCAGAGTGGCTTAGTTGGTTGAACATAGTCCAGTGCATTGAAAGGTTGCCAGTTCCATTGCAGGTCAGGGCACATACCTACCTGGGTTTCAGGTATGATCCCCAGTCAGGGAGCATTTAGAAGGCAACCCACTGATGCTTCTCTCGCACACTGATGTCTCTCTCCCCCTCGCTAAGTATGTCCTTGAGTGAAGATTAAAAAAAAAAAAAGCAGCATCCAAGAATTTGAAGAGTTCCTTACAAGTCATGAGCAATACCTAATTTTTTTGCCAACTCTAAGATGTTTGTAAAGAAAAAATAAAACTGTGTAGCACTGCTAGTGAGATGTAATATGTGGTGTGCAGACTAACATACATGCAGGCATAATGCACATTCATGAGCAAATCTATACTCACGGAGCAACAGCCTGATATAAGAGAAACTGAAAAGAAAGCCTTTTATTCTGTAATTAGCTCTGTCACACTCTCTTTATAACCCTGAACAAATCATTAAAACTCTTTAGGCCTCAATTTTTCTACCTGTGAAATGAGCTGGTTGGACTACATGCTTGCTAATGCCCATTTCCTTGGACAGCTCTGACTTTAAAACATTACTCTCATTTTCTGAGCCTTCTGTGTACAAAATAACAAATCATCCACAAGTATGTAAATCAAGGTTACCAGATGAAGTGAGTTAAGAAATCCTTTTACCTAGTCTTGTTGCCAAATGAAGGGTCTCTTTCCCCAACCAGATTCTCTAAACTTTAGAGACACTTTGAAAAGGGTTGTGTTCAGACTCCCATTTCTTGGTTAGATAAGCAAGAAGCCCTATACTTCAGCTAAACACTTGTGTTTCTCTGTATAATAATTTCCTTCGCTTGAGTTTTCACACCCTAGGTACCATGTTTCTTATCAATTCAAATCTACACTCACAGTTAGCACCACAATTCTTGTTCTTTGTCACACCTAAATAATGAACAAGACTTAATCACCTGGAGGTATTCTCCTTACTCTATTACAACAGTTATTAGTGATTTTAATTAGACAAAACCGCCATTCCTTTTGCTACCCCACCATACTGCCAAGTGCCTATTAAGAATATCACGGTAATTAGTATTAGCACCTTTTAAATTTACATTAACAAAAAGAGAGAACTGAGAAGTCAGGCAATGAAAGGAGGAAAAAAAATAACCGTGATGTCATAATTAGCCAAAGCTTGAAGTAACTCAGAAAATCATTAGCAGCTATCTTTAATTTTTCTTAAAAACTACACTATTCATTTCCTGGTTAAAACTGCACGGGTGAGCATCTGCTTCTCACCCACGGAAGTGGACAAGGAAACTGCTCAGCTGCGTGCACACGCTGCCCTTTCTGTAAGGGGAAGGCGGTATCTGCGGGGAAGGAGCGGAGTGGTTGAGAGACGGCGCCAAGAGTCCTCACCAGCTCCTAACTCCCCCGAGCCGTCTGCCAAGGTAAACGCCACCGGGGGCCAAGTTCAAACAGCCCATATTCAGCATCCACCACGGGCCCTGTTGGGGTTTTATTCCCTATAAACCAGGAAAAAGTCGGCAGGGCTCTGGCGTGTGTTGGTGACGGAAGTGACTTGCGGGGAGGAGAGGGCGCGCGGCGCCCACGTCTGCGAGCGCGGGCAGCCCGCACAGGTGCGGCTGATGGGTTTCCGGGCAGTGCACGTGGCCGCACAGGTGCGCCCAGGGCAGCGACGTTTCAAAGCTCAGCTGGCAAAGCGGCTAAAACCTGGGCACTCAACCCGGCGGGAGGAACTTTTCCTCAACTTGCGCGCAGGGCCGGGCACGGGGCCAGGCGCCCCGCGCGGCTGGGCCGGCGCCGTCTGAGGGCTGGGCGGCGCTCCGCCTGGGGCAGCGGGCGCTGGGGCCCCTCGCCCCGGCCCACGCCCGGCCCCGGACGGCGCGGACCCTCGTGCGCCGGGGGCAGCTCCGCACGGCCGCGCACCCAGGGCGGGAGCGGGAGGGGGAGGAGGGGCCGGGCAGGCGGGTGCCCCGCCAGCGCCCTGCCGCGCGCCGCTCACCTGCGATCTGGCCGCCAGGAGCCGGGGCCGCAGCGCCAGCTCGCGCAGAAGAGCCGGGGCCCGCGCTGCCGCCGGGGACGCCATCTTAGCCAGGAACCGGCGGGGGGCGGGGAGCGCGGGGGCGGGGAGGCGCGGAGAGGGCGGAGGGAGGCCGGGGGAGGCGCGGAGGGGGCGGAGGGAGGCCGGGGGAGGCCGGGAGAGGCGGAGGGAGGCCGGGGGAGGCCGGGAGAGGCGGAGGGAGGCCGGGGGAGGCGGCCCCTCTGCCCGCCCCGCCCCGCCCCTGCCACGTGCCCAGCGCGGGATGCGGGCTCGCAGACGTCCCTTTGGGAGCACCTGGCGCGCTCCTGGCCGGCGAGCCTTCGGTCCCTCAGGCCTGGCCGCGAGGCCCCGAGGCCGCTTTCAGAGTTCAGAGGCGGGGTGGCCTTCGCACTGTGCCACCCGGGAGCCCGGCAGCCACGGGCTTCCGCTGTCCCCAGGGACCGACAGACAAGGATGTTGGGCGTTGCAGTAAGGGCTCCAGGACCTGCCGCGGCCGGCACCATCTGCGTGACCTCTGGCCTGCTCCGGGGTCACCCCGGCTTGCCTGGGGTGGCGACATGTGAGCTGAGACTTGAAGGAATAAGGGTGCGGCGAGTGGGTAGGGTGAGGCTGGTGGAGAAACCCTTTGCGTATTATTAAGACATTTTTCATCCGTGAGGGAGGATTAATGCAGAACTACTGAAGGATTCGAAGCCCTGCCGTCACCATCGCAAGAGCAGACGTTTGGAGTTGACCAACTCTAAATACTGGATGTGTAATAAAAATGAGTGCAGCAATATGCTTAGTGCCTGCCCGCGCTGGACAAATATGAACCAATTTAGTCAACACAGCAACCTTTCCAGTGGGTACAAATGTAAAATCCGCATTTTACAGAAGCGAGAACTGAGGCACACTGAGGTCAAGGAATTTGCTCCTCGTCACACATCTGATAAAAAGTGAAAATGGATTCAAACCCACGCTCTCTCTTGTACCCCCCCCCCCGCCCCGCCCCAATTAAATACTTTTTTTAGAAGGAGGGAGGAAGAGAGAGAAACATGGATGTGAGATAACATTGGATGGCTGCCTCTTGTACATGCCCTAACTGCAGATCAAACCCACGACCTAGATATGTGCCCTGACTAGGAATTCAACCCATTACCTTCCAGTGCATGGTGATGCTCCAGCCAACTGAGCCACACCAAGCGGGGTATTAAGCACTATTTTAGATTTTTGTTTAAACCTTACTTATTCTTGACTTTGTAATCATGGGGAAAAGGTACAATGTAATAGAAGTAGATAATTGTTGCTGCTAGTTTCCTTCCTTCTCTCCCTCCTTTTTTCAAAATATAATTTTGACAAATCAAATATACAGAAAAGTTGCAACAATATGACTTCCAAATGCCCAAATATCCTTTACCCAGATTCACCGTGTATATTTTGCCATTTTCAATTCTTTTTTAAAAATATGCTTTTATTGATTTTTTTTTTTTCATTTTAGAGAGAAATAGAAACATCAATGTGAGTGAGAAACATCAATTGGCTACCTCCTGCTTGCCCCCTGCTGGGAATGGAGCCCACAACCCAAGCATGGGCCCTGAAAGGGAATCAAACTGGGACCTCTCAGTCCATGGGATGTCACTTAATCCACTGAGCCACACCAGCTGGGTGCCATTTCCTATTCTTGATAGAGATACATAGATTTATAGCCCACTCCTCATCACAATTTTATCTGCTAAGTTTAGCATCTGTTAGTGATTATTGCTTGGATCAGTTATTACTGTTATGGTTGCAAAATGGTGATTATCTAATTCCATCCTTTCTCCGTTTTTTAGTTTACATTCTACTCTGAGCAGAGCTTTATGTTCTCCCACATTTCTTTATTTGTTCTTGTATTCACTTGTATCAGTACGGACTCATGGCTTCCTTTTTATTCTGTGCCAAAACTATTCTTTCCTATTGCATAAATATCCTATTGCTGCCTCCGGATATGGGTCATTTAATCCTCATAGGAACCCTTCAAGTAGGTCCTACTGTTATTCCCATTTTGTCAGAAAGGAAACTGGGCCGCAGAGAAATTATGTAACTTGCCCACAGTCACAGCTTGGGGACAGAACCCAAAGCTAGAATCTAACCACTCTACTCCACACCCTTCCCTTGACATGAGTAGATCTGAGTTCCCATTGTCCATCGATACTTCTACTGGAACTGCCATCTAGAAGATGGAGCACAGATTCTTATTAATGTTTGTAGACCAAATGTTTAAACTTGATGAGAGCTTTCAGCATGTCAGAAAGAAGCCGATCACTTGTAATGAAAGGCTGTATACTCATGTTACTATGATAAGGGGGTCAGCCTTCCAGCAGAGACTAGAAGGGATTTCAAAGAAGAATACATTTTATAACGAGAAAGGAGAGATCTTAAGACATTATTTGGTTGAATATTCTAGAATGAAATTTTTCTATTAGGGCATGATTTTGAAAGTGGAGTGTGGAGAGACTTTCTCTTTTCCATTCAAGTACGTTTGTCAGTCTTTGATTGGTTCACTATCTACTAGTACTTAACTGGGGAATTTCTGGGCTGGTTAGCATTATATGAGTTTTCCTCTTTCTGTTGGAAGACCACCTGGTCCTCAGCTTTGGGCCCAAGTCTTGTGTCACCAATTCCTCACTGTCTTTACCCACATTGTCTCATTCTGCATTCTCTGCAGCCAAGGGGTTGGGGAGATGGAGCAGAGGGTTGTTCATATGCCATGTCCAGTGCCCAGCACTGGGCCACGACTAGAGCAAGTATGCAGTAAACGTGTAGGATGAGTTCCACTTACTGAGTTGCTCATAAGAATTTTTTCTATTTTCTGTTCAATGTTTCCAAACAGGAAGCTCTTACAGCTCAGGGATTCCACCACGGGGTTCTGCACTGTGCTTTACTGAGAAAAGCAGTGCGGTTTCCATCAAAATGGATTGGATTCAAAAGCCATCTCTACCTCTTACAAACCTGTGGCCTGGGGAAGTACCTACTTCATAGAATGGTAGTAAGTATCCAATGAGATGTTGTATGTAAACACCTTGTGCCTAGTAGGGGCTTGACGAATGTTTTTCTTCCTCTAATAGGTTCCTAATAATACTTGTTCAGTAGCTAATGTGAAACACCAGAGCGACTCTGAGATGTGGGTTGAAAGGCCCCAGGTACTTTGTAACTTATCTTGACAACACTGGAAAACTCTGGAAATAGGTAAATGCCAGATGTAAGTATTAAAAGTATCAGAAGTGGTTGCCTCTAGGAAGAGGGCTGAAGGTAGTGGTCAGGGAACTATTATATTTTTATTCATATCTTTAAAAATTATTTATTTTTTATTGAAGTATAATTGACATACAATAGTAGTTTCATGCATACGTAGTGACTTGATATTTGTATGCACTATGAAATGATCTCCACAATAAGTCCAGTTACCATCTGTCTCTATGCAAAGTTAGCATAATTATTATTGACTGTATTCACGATGCCATACATGACATACCTATATAGCTGGAAGTTTGTATCTCTTGATCCCTTTATATGTGTTGCCTCCCTCTTTATTTCTCCTTCCCCCTGGCAACTACCAATCTATTCTCTATGAGTCTGGGTTTTGTAAAGTCCATATATAAGTGAGATCATGTAGTATTTATCTTTCCCTATTTGACTTATTTCACTTAGCATAATACTCTCTAGGTCCATTTAGGTTGTTGCAAATGGCAAGATTTAATTCTTTTTTTTTTTTTTTTTATTCCTCACCCAAGGACATTTTTCCATTTTTTGTTAGGATAGAGTGGGAGGGAGAGGGAGGGAGAGAGAGAGAGAAACATTGATGTGAAAGGGACACATCAAGTGGTTGCCACCCGCACAACCCAACCAGGGCCAGGGACAAACTGCAACCAAAGTACGTGTCCTTAGCAGAAACCAAACCCAGGTCTCTCTGGACCATAGGCCGATACTCTAACTGCTGAGCCAAACCGGCCAGGGCAAGATTTAATTCTTTAACATGGTTAAGTAATATTCGTTTTCTTTATCCATTCATCCATTCATGGATGCTTGCATGGTTTCCAGATTTTGGCTATTGTAAATAATGCTGCATTGAATGTAAGGGTGCACATATCTTTTCCAGAAGTGGAATTGATGGGTTATATGGTAGTTCTATTTTTAAATTTTTAGGAAACCTTCATGTTATTTTTTTATAGAGGTTGCACCAATTTATCTGCCCACCAAGTGTGCATGAGAGTCTTCTTTTATTTAATCCTCACCAACGTCTGTTGTTTTTTTATAATGGCCATCCATCTGTTATTTTTTATCTTTTTGATAATGGACATTCTAACAGGTATGAGGTGGTTTTGATTTGTTTTTCCCTGATGATTAGTGATGTTGAACCTATTTCCGTGTGTCTGTTGGCCATCTAGATGACTTCTTTGGAAAAATGCAAATTTATCCTCTGCTCATTTTAAAATAAGATTGTTTATTATTTTGTTATTGAGTTGTATGACTTCTTTACATATTTTGTTTTTGGGTTTTTTTTTATCCTCACCTGAGGATATTTTTGCATTTACCTTTCAGAGAGAGCAGGAGGGACAGAGGGAGGAAGAGAGAGAGAGAAACATCAACAAGAGAGAGAGAAACATCAACGTGAGAGAGATACATCAAGGGGTTGCCACCCATACAACCCCATCCGGGGCTGGGGACAAACTGCAACCGAGATACGTGCCCTTAATGGGAACTGAACCCGGGACTCTCTGGTCTGCAGGCCAATGCTCTAACTTGAGCCAAACCGGCCAGGGCTACATGTTTTGGATGGTAATCCCTTGTCAGATAAATGATTTGCAAATATATTCTTTTATTCAGTAGGCTTCCTTTTTGTTTTGTTGACCATTTTGTTTGCTGTGCAGACTTTTTTTGTTTGTTTGATGGAGTCCTATTTATTTTTGCTCTAGCTGACTTTGCCATTGGAGTCTGATCCCCCCCAAAAATCACTAAGACCAATGTCTAAAAACTTATTGCCTATATTTTTTTCTAGGAGTTTTATGGTTTCAGGCCTCACCTTTAAATCTTTAGTCCATTTTGAGCTCATTTTTGTATTATTGGTATATGATAATAGTCTAGTTTAGTTCTTTTGTGTCTGTGCAGTTTTCAGAATAGCATTTACTGAAGAGAATGACCCTTCCCCATTGTATATTCTTGCCTCCTTTATCATAAATTAATTGACAATATATGTGTGGGTTCTGTTCCATTGATTTATGTGTTGGTTTTTATGCCAATACCATACTGTTTTGATTATTATAGCTTGTAGTATAGTTTGGAACCAAGGCACATGATACCTCTAGCTTTGGTTTTCTTTCTCAAAATTGCTTTGACCCATTATATTTTTAGAGCTTCAAAAATTCAATTCCTAGCAGGGATCCCAACATGGTGGCAGCAGGACCAGAGTGAGGGTGAAAGTGTGAGTGAGTGAGCATGTGTGAGGGCGACCATATGGACATGCATGGGTATGTAAGAGTGTGTGAAGTTCCACCCTACTGGGCTTCAGTCAAGTTGCCCAGGCACAGGCAGGGACAGTGACATGCATTAGCCTGTACTTGAGGCCCAGGATAGACACCAAGGGACCAGATTCAACAACATCAGAACAAAATCCAGTGAGCTCCACAAATAGCAGATCCAAAAGCTTTTTCTCTTCCTTTTATTTTTTTCTTTTATATCTTATATTTCTTTCTTTCCTTTTATTCTATTCTCTTTTTGTCTCTCTTTTTTTCTTTTTGTCATTTTAATTTTTCTTATTTTATTTTTTCCTTTTCTTTCCCCATTTCTATTTTCATATTCAATATTTTAATATATCCATTACTATTACTTTTTAAAATCATTATTAGTATTTATTTTTGTTTGTTTTCTTTTCTTTATTATTCATATGCTAGTTCTTTTTGCTTTCTTCTTTGCTTCTATATTCTCTTTTTGTTTTTTGGGGTTTTTTTCTCTTTTTCCATTTTTTTTTCCACTCTATGTCTATGGCCTCATGTCTTATAAAATTATTTTTATATTTTCTTTGCTTCACTTTCTTTTTTTTTTTCTTTTTAGTCTTGTGGTTGTTGCTTTGTTTTTGTTGGTTTTTTTAAAATGTTATTTTAGTTCTGTCTTGTTTTGTTCTGTCAACATCTGTATAACAGTTGGCATGACATGGTCAGGGCTGAGCCTTACAGCCAGCAAATTGAAGGGCAGATCCCACCCATGAATGGGATATCAACAATCAAGTTCCATTTCCAACAGGAGAGCCCAAATAAGACAAACAACGAACATTCCTAGAGCATCCAGCTCAGGAGATCAAAGAGACCGAACCACTGGGTCCCTTAGGACACAGCCTGCATAAAGACATACCATGAACACTGGGAGGCACAACAATTCTATCTGATACATTAAAACAAACACAAAGAGACAGCTAAAATGGGGAGACAGAGAAGCAGCCCCCAAATGAAAGAAAAGGAGGAATCTTTAGAAAAAGAACTAAATAAAATGGAGACAAGCAACCTATCAGACTTATAAAGAAGCTCAAGGAACTTAGTGAAAATTATAAGGAACTTAGTAGGAACTACAACAACATGAAAAGTGACAGAAATGATGAACAAGGACCAGTCAGAAAGGAAAAATATCATATCTGACATTAAGAATACACTGGAAAGAATTAAAAGTAGAGTGAATGGCCTGACTGGTGTGACTCAGTGATTGAGCATTAACCCATGCACCAAGAGGTCGCCAGTTCGATTCCCAGTCAGATATATGCCCAGGTTGTGGGCCTGATCCCCAGTGGGGGACATGCAGGAGGCAGACAATTGTTTCTCTCTCTCTCTCTCTCTCCATCTCCCTTCCTATCTCTCTAAAAGCAATAAAGAAAAAATATTTTTAAAAAGTAGATTGGAAGAAGCAGAGGATCCTATTAGTGATTTGAAGACAAGGTAGAAATTAATACACAAGTAGAGCAGCAAATGGAAAAAACAAATTAAAAAGTAGGAGGATAGCTTAAGACAATTTTGGTCCAACATGAAAAGTAACAATATCCATATCATAGGTGCACCAAAAAGAGAAGAATGTGTGTAAGAAACAGAAAACCTGTTTAAAAAAATAATGACAAAAAGCCCTGGCCGTTTTGGCTCAGCAGTTAGAGCATTGGCCTGTGGTCCAGAGAGACCCAGGTTCAGTTCCCGCTAAGGGCACATATCTTGGCTGCAGTTTGTCCCTGATCCTGGTTGGGACGTGTGGCTGGCAACCACTCGATGTGTCCCTTTCACGTCGATATCTATCTCCCCCACACACACACACCCACACACTCTCTTTGAACAAAGAATCAAAAAATGTCCTCGGGTGAGGGGAAAAAAAAAAGAAAGAATGACAAAAAACTTCCCTAACCTGGTGAAGGAAAATGTTACACAAGTTCAGCAGGCAAAGAGAGTCCCAATCAAGAATCAAGACTAACCCAAAGAGGCTCACACCTTGACATAACATAATTAAAACGGCAAATGTTAAAGACAAAGAAATAATCTTAAAAGCAACAAGAGATAGAAAATTACCCACCAGGGAGTTCCCATCAGACTGTCAGCTGATTTCTCAAAAGAAACACTACAGGCCACAAGGGAACAGCATAAAGTATTCAAAGTAATGAAAATCAAGAGCCTGAATATAAGACTACTCTATCCACTAAAACTATCATTTAAAATTGAAGGCAAAATAAAGAACTTCTCAGACAAAAAACCAAAAAAGCTAAAGGAGTACATTACCACCAAACCAGCATTGCAAGAAATGTTAAAGGGACTGCTGCTTTAAGAAGATGAAAATCAGTGAAAGAGTAACATGGGCATAAAGAAAATAAAAATAGCAATAAATAAGTACCCATCAATAATAACCTTAAATGTAAATGGACTAAATGCTCCAATCAAAAGACATAGATAAGAAATAGATAAGAATAGATAAGAAAACATGATATATATATATATATACATGCTGTTTACAAGAGACCCACCTCAGAACAAAAGATGAACACAACTGAAAGTGAATGGATGAAAAAATGTATTTGAAACAAAAAAGAGCAGGGGTTGCAATACTCGTATCTGACAAAACCAAGGCCATAACAACAGACAAAAAGGTCACTACATAATACAAAAGGGATCTATCCAACAAGAAAATATAATCATTGTAAACATATGTACACCAAATAGAGGAGTACCCAAACACATTTAATAATCATATATTGATGCCCTGGCTGGTTTGGCTCAGCGGTTAGAGCATCGACCCGCGAACTAGAGAGACCCGGGTTTGGTTCCCACTAGGGCACATACCTCGGTTGCAGTTTGTCTCCAGCCCCGGTTGGGGTCGTGTGGGTGGCAGTCAGTCAATGTGTCTCTCTCACATCAATGTTTTTCTCTCTCTCTTCCTCCCACTCTCCCTCCCGCTCTATCTTATGATAAATGCAAAAGTGTCCTCAGTGAGAATTAAAAAATAAAACAGACAAAAAACTCTTGATGGACTTCAAAGCAGAGATCGCAATACAGGCACAGTAGGGGACTTTAACACCCTACTGACAACACTGGATAGATATTGAAGACAAAAAATCAGCAAGGAAACAGAAGCCTTAAATGACACACTAGATCTGATGGATTTATTGATATTACACAACATTTCATCCCAAAGTGGCAGAATGTACATTCTTCCCAAGTGCACGTGGGACATTCTCAAAACTAGACCACATGTCAGGACACAAAGCAAGTCTGTACATGTTCAAGAAGACTGATATCAAGCATGTTCTCAGAACACAATGGCATGAAACTAGAAATAAACTACAATTTAAAAAAAAAACCCAAAACATTAAATTACATGGAGGCTAAATAGCATGTTGTTAAACAATGAATGAGTAACTAATGAGATCAAGGAAGAAATTTTAAAATTCCTGGAATCAAATGAAAATAAACATACAACAAACAAAAATCTATGGGGGACAGTGAAAGCAGTTCTGAGGGGCAATTTCATAGCATTTACAGACCTACTTCAAGAAACAAGAAAAACGCCCTGGCCGGTTTGGTTCAGCGGTTGGAGCGTCGGCCTGCGGTCCTGAGAGACCCGGGTTCGGTTCCCGCTAAGGGCGCGTACCTCGGTTGCAGTTTGTCCCCGGCCCTGGTCGGTTGTGCGGGTGGCAGCCACTCGATGTGTTCCTTTCACATAGATGTTTCTCTCTCTGTTCCTCTCTCTCCCTCCCACTCTACCTGAACAAAAAAATGGAAAAATGTCCTCGGGTGAGGATAAAAAAAAAAAAAGAAAAGAAACAAGAAAAAGCTCTAATAAACAATCTAATCCTGTAACTAAAAGAAAGAGAACAGCAAGAAAAGCCTCAAGGAAGTAGAAGGAAGGAAATAATAAAGAACAGAGTGGACATGAATGACATACAGACTAAAAAAAAAAAAAAAAATCAATGAAACCAAGAGCTGGTCCTTTAAACAATATTGACAAACCTTTAATCAGACTCTTCAAGAAAAAAAGAGAGAGGACCCAAGTAAATAAAATCAGAAATGAAAGAGGTGAAGTAACAACTGGCACCAGAGAAATGCAAAGGATTGTAAGAAAATACTGTGAACAACTAAATGCCAACAAATTGGACATCCTGGGTGAAACAGACAAATTTCTAGAAACATACAATCTTCTAAAACTCAGGAAGAATCAGAAAACCTGAACAGATCAATAACAACTAATGAAATTGAAGCAGTATTTAAAAAAGAAAAATCCCAGCAAACAAAATTCCTGGACCAGATGGATTTACAGGAGAGTTTTTACCAATAACTCAAAAAAGAACTAACACCTATCTCCCTCTAATTATTAAAAAATATTAATGAGGAAGGAAGACTTCTAAGCTCTTTTTATGAAGTCCACATTATCCTAATTCTAAAACCAGATAAAGACACTACATAGAAAGAAAATTATAGTCCAATATCCTTGATAAACATAGATGCTAAAAATCCTCAACAAAACATTAGCAAATTAGATCAAGCAATACATTAAAAAGATCATACAGCATGACCAAGTGAGATTTATTCCAGGGATGGAGGGGTGGTACAATATTCACAAATCAATAAATGTGATACATCACTAAACAAAATGAAGAATAAAAATCACATGACCATATCAGTAGACAGAAAAAGCATTTGACATAATGCAGCACATATTTTTGATAAAAACTCTCAGCAAAGTGGGAATAGAGGGATCATACCTCAACATAATAAAGGCCATATATGACAGCCAAAATCATACTCAATAAGCAACAGTTAAAAACATTTCCCTTAAGAACGGAACAAGACAAGGATGTCTGCTTTTACCACTCTATTAAACATATAACTGTAAGTCTTAGCCACAGCAATCAGACAAGAAGAAAAAATTAAAAGGCATCCAAATTAGAAAAGAGGAAGTAAAATGATCATTATTTGCAAATGACATGATATTATATATAGAAAACCCAAAAGACAACCAAAAAACTACAAGATTTAATAAATGAATTCAGCAAAGTAGCAGGATACATAATCAACATTGGAAATTGCTTCTATTTTTATTTAAAGAATTTTTTTTTTTTTTTTATTTTGGAGAGAGAGAAAGGGAGAGAGAGAGAGAGAGAGAAACATCAATGAGAGAGATCTTCATTTGGCTTCCTCCTGCGTGTGGGATCATGCCCACAAACAGGGCATGATGTGGCCTGACCAGGAATCAAACGAGTGACCTCTTGGTGCGTGGGTTGATGCTTAACTACTGAGCCACACCAGCTGCACTTGATTTTATTTTTAAACACCAATAGTGAACTCTCAGAAAGTGAAACTAAAAAAGCAATCCCACTTACCAATGTAACAACAACAACAAGAATTAGATACCTAGGAATAAACTTAACCAAGGAGGTAAAAGACCTGTACTCAGAAAACTATAGGGCATGAAAAAAAAGAGATACAGGAAGATACAAATGGAAGCATATACTGTGTTCATAGATTGAATGACTTAACATCAATAAAACGTCCATTCTACCCAAAACAATCTATAGATTCAATGCAATCCCCATCAAAATACCAATGACATATTTAACAGATCTACAACAAACACTCCAAAAACTGATATGGAACCAAAAAAGACCCCAAATAGCCACAGCAATATTGAGCAAGAAGAACAAAGTAGGGGGGAATCACAATACCAGATATCAAATTATACTACAAGTCCATTGTAATCAAAACAGCTTGGTACTGGCACAAGAATAGGCATATAGACCAATGGAACAAAACAGAGACCTCAGAAATCAACTCGCACCATTACAGTCAGTTAATATTTGACAAAGAAGGCAAGAACATACAGTGGAGTAAAGACAGTCTCTTCAGCAAATGGTGTTGGAAAAATTGGGCAGACACAAAAGATGAAACTAGAGCACCAACTTACACCATACCCAAGAACAAACTAAAAACTGATAAAAGACTTAAATGTAAATCATGAAACCATAAAAATCCCAGAAGAAAACATAGGCAGCAAAATCTCAGACATCTCACATACCAGAAATTTTGCTGATACATCTCCTAGGGCAAGAGAAACAGAGGAAAAAATAAACAAATGATTTATTTACATCAAACTAAAAAGCTTCTGCACAGCAAAAGAAACCATCATCAAAATATGAAAAAGGAACCTACTGCATGGGAGCACCTATTTTCCAATAATATATCTGATAAGAAGTCGATTTCCAAAATATGTTAAGAACTCATACAACTCAACAAAAGGAAGACAAGCAATCCAACTTAAAAATGGGCAAAGCCTGGCTGGCGTGGCTCAGTGGATTTAGCGTCATCCCATGGACTGAGAGGTCCAGTTTGAGTCCCAGTCAGGGCACACGCCTGGGTTTCGAGCTCCATCCCCAGTAGGGGGCGTGCAGGAGGCAGCCAATCAATATATCTCTCTCACATTGATGTTTCTATCTTTCTCCCCTTTCCTCTCTCTTTCTTTAAATAAATAAATAAATACATTGAAAAAAAAATGGGCAAAGCACCTGAATAGACACTTTTCCAAAAAGGACATTCAGCTGGCCAATAGATATATGTAAAAATGCTCAATGTCACTATTCATCAGAGAAATGCACATTAAAACCACAGTGACAAATCACCTCACACCTGTTAGATTGGCTATCATCAATAAATCAACAAACAACATGTGCTGGAGAGGATGTGGTGAAAAGGGAACCCTTGTGCACTGTTGGTGGGAATGCAGACTAGTGCAGCACTATGAAAAACAGTATGGAGTTTCTTCAAAAAATTAAAAATGAAACTGCCATTTGACCCAACAGTTCTAAACTCCCCAAAACACCAATAAAAAAGAATATATGCACCCCTATGTTCATAGCAACATTATTTATAATAGCTAAGATTTGGAATCAGCCCAAGTGCCCATCAGTAGATGAGTGGATATAAAAGCTACAGTACGATTACACAGTGGAGTACTATGCTGCTATAAAAAAGAAGGATCTCTTACCCTTTGAGACAGCATGGATGGACTGGGAGATTATTATGCTAAGTGAAGCAGGTCAGTCAGAGAAAGACAGATATCACATGATCTCACTTATTTGTGGAATCTAATGAAAAAAATAAATTAACCAACAAAATAAGTCCAGAGGCATAGAGACATGGAACAGATTGACATATCTTGATGGAGGGAGGTGAGAATGGGAAGAAATTAACCAAAGAACTTACATACCTATATGCATGGCCCATGGACACAGACAATAGTGTTGTGAAGGCCCAGGTGGTGTAGGTGCTAGGCAGAGGGAGGCAAAGGGGTGGAAAATGGGAGACATCTATTATACTGTCAACAATAAAAAGTACTATAAATACAGATTCCTAGACTCTACTATAGACCTAGTGAATCAGAATCATTTAGGATCGGGCCTAGGATCTTCATTTTAAATAATCTTCTCCAATGTTTTTTAGTTTGAGAACTAAAAATGCAAACACAAAAACCAATAGAGAGATAAACTTTCAAGAAGTTTCTTGGTAAATCAAGAGACAAGTTACTCCGCTTTCCTCCACTGGGTTCCGAAATGTAGAATAAAAAGCTGATAAATTATAGATGCACATGTGATTAAGTGCTGCTTCCAGAGAACCTTGACACACTGGTGCAAAACCTGTTTTCTACCAGGTCAGCTGTGACATGGAGAAACATTGGCTAAAGGTGAATAAACAGTTATTATATGCAGTTTCTTTGTCAAAATTGCGATTGTGGACTGCCTGAACAGTGACTGTGGCCACAGTCAATAGCACTATCAGAAAGCATTCTGTACTACCTGGTATCAGATTGAAGCACAAAGGTAGATGTCAGACACACCACGTTCAAGTCTTGACTTTGCGATTTAAAAGCTCCATGACCTTGGGCAAGTTACTTCACAGCCTTAATTCTTTTCTCTGTCAAAAGCGGATTATAATAGTACCTATTTTGCCAAGGAGATGTGTTGTCACATTTTTGAGATCCCAGTGGTTGTTATCCACCATACCTTCTTTACTTGACTAAGAAAATCTATGAACCTCAGTTTCCCCACTAGTAAAATGAAGGCCAGGTATAACAGCATCTTCTATGAACTGGGAGTTAACAATGTAGCACTTCTCATAAAGTAGCATACATTGTAAAATTCTAAAACTCCAAGATCGAACTTTGAATTAGAACACCCTGCCTACTCTATTTTCTAAATTAATCACTCCGAGATGGAAAATAAACACATCAGTAGGCCCACACACCTTCTCTTTCATCTCAGCGGTGTATGTTAACAGTGAAATAATGTACTGGTTTTCATATCCACACTGATTTCTCCAGGGGCCCTGATTTGCCAAAGAGGCTTGCACAGGGGTAGTGCACCTAGCAATTCCAATGGTTGTTTGTCATCACCTTGTTCTTTTAAGCACAGAAACCATTTGACAAATGCAAATTCATTATAAGCTGCAGAACTGAGTAGAATTTTAAAAGAAATGACCCTAATTTTCATGAATAACGTATTTGAGTTCATGCTGCTGCCTGTCAGAAATAAAAATCACTATTATGATGATGAAATAAAGGGCATTTATGGATTTTGTTCAGTTATTTTTTTAGTGGATAACAAATTTCTTGAATTTACAGGAAAGAAACTTTGGCCTGCATTATGTACATAGGTGATAACTCTGCTGCTGTTTGTGACAGCCATTTTTAACCAATGCTTCAATTGTTTTGTTTGCCAGTGGCACAGAAAGAACTCCCATTGTGGTAACGTTATTTTTCCCTCTTCAATATGCATTAACATGATTAATTTTAATGGCATTTATTCAGGAGCTTATTTAAATTAGAAGGTGCCCAGAAAAATGGGATCTACAAGTAAAAGCATATCCTCCGGCAAAACTGCAATGAGCTCAGGAGAAATTCTCACTAAATCCAGGAGAGAACTCAGGGGAGGCGAGGCCAGAGCAGTGTCGCAGGCGGAAGTGGAGATGAAAGAGAATGAAAAGTAAGGGACATCATAAACCCAGAGAAGGAGAGTCAGGGACAAAGTGAGCAGAGAAGCCGGTAAGTGGAGAACAAGCTGTCATGACAGAAACAAGGGTGATCACATCCTATTAGTGGGGAGTTTGGAGGCTGGTGAAGGAGGTCAAAGCGGAGTGAGGAGCGTTTGCTCCAATGACTGTGGAGGGACACGGACTGAGTGAGAAGCAGCACTAGATTGTGGGGAAGCAGCTCCCTTCAGAAACAAAGTCTACATTCCCTCGCAATCAGAAGCCTGCATTTATTTTCAATGTTATTGACATCCTTATTTTAAATATGAAAATAAAAATTAAAGGAACATTCCATTTCAAATGTCCAGCTTCCTTGGGAAGTTAGAAGTCACAAAATGATCTTAACAGAATCCCTTTAGGAGGTTTTTAAAAATGTCTTTGGAGCCATATCCTCCAGAGACTCTGATACAGTAGGTGAGTCTTGGGGCCCTGGGTCTGCATTTTCATGAGTCACTCTCCCACCACACCATCTTTACTGTAGGTGGTCCATGGTCCAAGGTTGGAGAGGCACTGACCAGGAAGGTGGGACTTTGATGGGGCTAGAGGGGTGGGACAGCCTTCATGCAATCCCCTTCTCATTTTCCTTCCCATGTCTTACCCCACTTCTACTACCATCCTTAAACTTTTTACCCAAAGTCTCCATGCTGTTTGCTCTGCCTGCAATACCCTTCCCTGTGGTTCACCAACCTGAGGCTCGCTCTCATCCTGTGAGTATCAGTTAACCTCTTCAGGAAGCCTCCCTAACAGCAAGTCTGGATCAGCTCAGTGGTTATCACAGGGCAATTATTACATCGGCTTCTTGTCTGCTTCTTCGTTTAGGATTCTAAAATCTGCGACAACAAGGACGGTCTTCCCCAATGGTTTAAGTTCACAGCACATTGCTCTAAGAAGAAAGGATAAATCAATAAAGATGAAGCTGATGTAATAAGAAAATTCAGAGTCATTAAGGTCTTGAAATCTGCCTCAGCAAGACAGGAAGTTGAGGCCTATAGAGGGAAATAGCCTACCCATTATCACACACTACACTGGTGCACTTATATGAGTTCTTAGATGCCTTAGGACCCCTCACCCATACATTTATTGAACACTTTTAAAAATATTAAATTGACAAGTATAGTTGACATACAATATTATATTAGTTTCAGGTTTAAAATATAGTGATTAGACATTTACATTAATTTATGAAGTGATCACCCTGTTAAGTCTAGTACCACCCTGACACTATACACAGTAATTACAATATTGACTATACTCTCTATTCTGTACCTTAAATTCCCATGACTATTTTGCAACTACCAATCTGTACTTTTAATCCTTTCACCTATTTTACCCAGTCCCACACCCACCTCCCCTCTGACAACCATCAGTCTGTTCTCTGTATCTACAAGTCTCTGTTTTATTTTGTTCCTTAGATTTCACATATACATGAAATTATATAGTATTTGCTTTCTCTGTCTGACTTATTTCACTTAGCATATTAGCCTCCAGGTCCATCCATGCTGTCACAAATGGTAAGTGTTTATTGTTTTTAATGGCTGAGTAATATTCCATTGTATATATGCACCACATTTTCTTTATTTAATTATCTATTGGTGGTCACTTTGGTTTCTTTCATATCTAGAATATTGCAACTAATGCTGCAATAAACATGAAGGTACATGTATCTTTTCAAATTAATGTTTGGGGTTTCTTCAGATAAATACCCAGAAGTAGAATTGCTTCTCAGAAGGTAGTTCTACTTTTGCTTTCTGAGGACCCTTCACACTGTTTTCCAGAGTGCTGCATCAGTTTACAATCCCACCAATAGTACACAAGGGTTCCCTTTTCTCCACATTCTTATCAACACTTGTTGTTTGTTGAGGTGATAACTCCTTGTGGCATTAATTTGAGTTTCCCTTATGAGTAGTGATGTTGAGTATCTTTTCGTACATCTGTTGGCCATCTGTATGTCCTCTTTGGAGAAATGTCTATTCAGGTCCTCTGTCAATTTTAAGATGGATATTTTTTGTCGTTGTTGTTTTTGGTATTGTATGTGTTCTTTGTATATTTTGGATATTACCCCTTATCAGATGTATCATTGGTGAATATCTTCTCCCATTCTGTAGGTTGTCTTTCCATTTTGTTGATGGTTTCCTTCACTGTATTTTTTTGTTTGATTGATGTATTTCAATTTGTTGATTTTTTTTTCTTTTGTTTCCTTTGCCTGGGGAGATATTTCAAAAAAAAAAAAAAAAATGTTGCTAAGAGCAATGTCAGGGAGTTTACTGCCTATGTTTTCTTCTAGGAGTTTTATGGTTTGGGGGTCTAACATTTAGGTGTTTAATCTATTTTGAGTGTATTCTTATATATGGTGTAAGAATTTATTAAAGAGACTGTCTTTACCCATTGTAGATTCTTGCCTCCTTTATCATAGATTAATTGACCATAACTGAGTAGATTTATTTCTTGACTCTCTATTCTGTTTCATTGATCTGTGTGTCTGTTTTTATGCCAGTATCATGCTGTTTTGATTACTATAGTCTTGTAGTATAGTTTGATATCAGGTAGCATGATACCTCCAACTTTGTTCTTCTTTCCTAAGACTGTTTTTTACTATTCTTGGTCTTTAGTGATTCTGTATAAATTTTAGGATTATTTATTCTACTTCTGTGAACACTGCCATTGATATTTTGTTAGGGATTGCATTGAATCTGTAGGTTGCTTTGTGATTTATGGACATTTAAACAATGTTAATTTTTCCTATGCAAGAGCATAGTATAGACTTCCATTTAATTGTATCTTCTTCAATTGCCCTTTTCAGTGTCTTACAGTTTTCTGAGTACAGGTCTTTACCTTCTTGGTTAAATTTATTCCTATGTATTTTTTTCTTTTTCATGCAATTGTAAATGGGATTGTTTTCTTAATTTTGATTTCTGACAGTTTGCTATTGGTGTATAAAAATTATATTTGAGTGTGAATTTTTATTTTGCTATTTTGCTGATTCATTTATCCTAATACTTTTGGTTGAATTTTTAGGGTTACCTATATATAGTACTATGTTATCTGCAACTAATGACAGTTTTACTTCCTCCTTTCCAATTTGCATGCCTTTTATTTCTTTTCTTTTAGTTTTTTTATCTGATTGCTTTTACTAGGACTTTCAATACTATATTGATTAAAGGGGTAAAAGTGGACATACTTGTCTGTCCCTGCTAGTACTTGCAGCCCCAGAGAGAGTTGCCCGGATACTTGCCTCTCCAGACCTTACTCTGAAGCTGGTCTATTTAGTTTCTGCACGTTTCATGTTCCAGCCTTCCCTGGAGCTTTGTGTGAGTAAGTCTGTGTGCAGGCTCTTTAAGAGCAGCACCTGGTGCCTTGGCTGATGTGGCTCAGTAGTTAGAGTGATGGTCCAGGCACCAAAGGGTCACAGGTTCAATTCCTGGTCAGTGGCTCATATCTGGGTTGCAGGTTGATCCCCATCCCAGTTGGGGCACATGTGGGAGGCAACTAATCAATGTGTCTCTCTCACATGGAAGTTTCTCTCTCTCTCTCTCTCTCTCTCTCTCTCTCTCTCTCTCTCTCTCTCTTCTTCCCCTCCCCACTCTCCCTTCTACTATCTCTTAAAAAATCAGTGGAAAAATATCTTCAGGTGAGGATTAACAAAACAAAACAAAACAAAACAAAAAGCGGCACCTGAATCTCTAGAGGTTCCTTTGGTTTTCTCAAATACTATCGCCACTGGTTTTCACAGCCAGTACTTATGGGGACTCCTCTTCCTGCACAGGTGCCCCAGTTTGGGGCTGTCGTCCCTCAGTCCTCAGTGGGAGTTCCACAGCCACGTTGTCCCTCCTGTTTCTTAGTTGGCACACCATGAATGTGCGACCTGCTGGTTCTGCGTCTCCTCCCTCCCACCAGTCTTGATGTGGCTTCTTCTTTATATCCTCAGTTATAGGACTCCTATTTGCTAGTCTTCTGGCGGTTCTCACTGATGGTTGTTCTAAAATTTAGTTGTAATTTTGAAGTGGTTTGGGGAGGAGGTGAGCAGAGTTTATCTATTCCACTATCGTGACTGAAGGTCCTTTTGAACACTTATTATTTTTCAGAAATTATATTATTTTATACTAACCTCAGCCCTAGCTCACAGATTTGCAAAGGGAGTCTTCCAGCAGGAATTGAGTTGCCTGAAGTAAGGAGTAAGAGGAAACCAATCTCCATCGACCTGGGATTGATGCTAGGCTGGCACCGTCTAACAGAGCTTTTTGCAAAGGTGGAAAGACCTCTGTCTGTGCTGTTCAGGACCATAGTCATTGACCATATATGACTGCTGAGTTCTTGAAAAATGGAGAGTGAAACAGAGAAAATGAATTGTTAATTTTCTTTAATATCAATTAATTTATATTTAATCTTGAATAGCCACCCATGGCTAGTGGCTACCATATTGACCAACACAGGTCTAAGCTATTTAATTAATGTACCAACTTTGCACCATCACACTATTTTTTTTTTTTTTTTTTGAAGATCCTGTCTTCTTTTAAAAAAATTTTTTTTCTTTATTAATTTTTAGAGAGAGAGGAAGGGAGAGGGAAAGAGAGATAGAAACACTGATGAGAGAGAACGTCTATTGGCCACCTCCTGCACGCCCCCCACTGGGGATTTGGCCCACAGCCTGGGCATGTGCCCTGACTGGTCATTGAACTGGAGATCCCCTGGTGCAGGGTCCATGCTAAATCGTGGAGCCACACCGGTCTGGCCACACTGTTTTTTTAATTGGGTCCCTTCCACAGTAGTTACTAAGACAAGGATTTGGGTACAAATAGATTATTTAAGGGGTAGTCCTAGGCAGCAGGGGAGAGAGTGGGAAGGAAATGGGTCAAGCCTGCATTATGCAGTTGGGGTTTATCATTTTTCAGGGGACACTCTGTCAGCCTGTTGTAGAGGCCACCTCATGTTTTCCTCATTGTGGTGAGAACCACTCCCTGGCCTCGTTGGTTAAGAACTGCTCCTGGAACCTCACACAGCACCCTCTACCCCCAGACCTCCCACCTGTCTCTTCTGTCAAACAGTCCTGTCCCGTTCCTGTGGTTGGATAAAGCCTTAGGATGCTGAGATACAGGTATGTGAAAAGGGGTCTGTCCTGCAAGCTGCAAGTGACTTTTAGGGAGATCAAGGGGGTGTGGGGTCATGTAAAAATGTATTGAGTCTCACTTTAAACTGAAATATTAGCTCATATTAGTATTTTATCTGGAGTGGGAAGGAGGACACTTGAGACTGTGTTGGTAAGAAAGGTTATGCTACTTAAAAAAGAAAAAGTTCCGTAACTATAGTTCTAAATTGTCCTCTTGTCTGTTTATCTCACCACACCAATGACTGAATTTTGTCCTGTTCAGTACCATTTCTAGCTCAACACGGATGGGCTACACATCCCTGCAGTCTGGGCCCCTTAACACAGCCGAAAAACAGCTGACCTTGGACTTTCTCAGTGGAGACATGAAGAAACTCAAGCATTCCAGAAAGTGTTTGGTTTTTATTTGATATACAGTATATAAAAAAGTTAGAGGCTAAAAGAGAGGAAAATCAGGGAGAACCTACATGTGGTTTAAAAAAAAAAAAAAAAAAAAAAAGGATTTTACAGCAGAAGCAGAAAGAAGTGGTGCAAATAATAATGATTTCTCCTCTTCTGACAGCAAGCTTTGTTGAGCTCCCAGAAAAGCAAACATATAATTGTGGTGAAGGCCAAGTGCAAAAGGAATATCAGCATTAGAAGGAAACACTCCGTTCTGCAAGGAAAGCAGTGTAAAGAGTCTTAGCCTCTGGACCCAGATTAGCTGCTGGTCTCTACAACCTTGAGCTCAAAGAGTGTGGAGAATTCTTGAGATTGTAGCAAAATGAATGTTACCAAAGTTCTGTTGGAGACAATGCCTGACCAGGAGGCTAAGGAGAGCTTATCTAAAGAAGAACTTGCTTGGAGAGATTTCTTTATATTATAAACCTGTGTAAATTTCCTTTCAAATAGTGTATTAAAAAAGAAGAAGAAGAAAAAGAAATAGCCTTGGATCAAAGCTAGAGCAGGAATTTCCGCAAGAGTGAAGCCATTAATGCACAAGAGGAAAAGAGGAAGGCTAGAGTAAAATTTTACATGGGTATATTTTAAGTATCTAGAAGATTTTAAGAAAAAACAAAAACAAAACACCATCATGGACAAATAACGTGAATAAGAACTTCGGAAAAGAGATAGAAGTCTTCAGTAAAAAAAGAAAAAGAAGAGTTTGCTTCATTAATTGCATTAAAGAAATGCAAAATAAAACAAAAGATAATATAACCTATTACAGTTGGTGCATGTTGCCCTGACCGGTTTGGCTCAGTGGTCAGAGTGTTAGCCCATGGACCATAGAGTCCCAGGTTTGGTTCCCACTAAGGGCACGTACCTCAGTTGCAGTTTATTGCCGTTCCTGGTTGGGGTCATGTGAGTGACAAATGGTTGATATGTCTCTCTCACATAGATGTTTTTCTCTCTCTCTCTCTTCCTCCCTCTTTCCTTCCCACTCTATCTGAAGATAAATGCAAAAATGTCCTTGGGTGAGGATTAAGAAAAATAATAATAATAAGGTTGGTGCATGATTTTGAAACAAATAAAAATGCTCAATGTGTGTTCAATTGTGGGGTAAACAAATACTCCTCTGTCTTGCTGGGGGAAGTGTTACAGTCTTCCAGGGGACAATTTGGCAATATATATACAGAGCCTAAAAGAGTTTAAGCTCTCCAATCTAATAATTTTATTTCTCACAATTATTTTAAAGAAATACATACATTTGTAATCAAATATTTTTATTCAAAGATATTAATTGCAGCAATATAGTTAACAGAGAAATTTTGGAAACCACATACTTGGTGAATAGTTAATAAAAAATACACTAGAATATTGAGCAACGTCAAAAATTATAAAATTTAAAGTTACTTAAAGAAGCGATGTGTACACACTGTAAGATTTTAAAACTTTCTGAAGGTAATAGACAGTAGTTTCTTATGTTTCCTCAAGAAATTTTCTATCACTATATATCTATAGCTATGATTATATTATATTATATTTCTATCTATACATACTATTTACATATATCTATATCCATTCTCTATATATTTATCTACCATGCATCTATCCATCTGGCCTACTGTATGTCTTTGTAAATAAAACTTTGTTAGAACTCATGCACACTCACTTCTTTATGTATCTATGGCTGCTTTCCAGTTAGTTACAGTGGCAGGGTTGAGTAGTTGCAACAGAAACCATATGACTTACAAGATGTCATATATGGATGTTTACAGAAAAAGTTTTCCACCCCCTGCATCTGATATAAACTCATTAGAATGTAGCTAATAGATTGTAATACAAACTCATTAGAATGTAAGCTCAGTGAGTGCAAATATTTGTGTCTGCTGTGCATACTATTGTATTCCCAACGTATACAACAGTGTCCAACACATAGTACGTCCTCCGTAAATATTTGTGAATTGAATGAATGAGATCAGTTGCTCATATTAAAGTATATTCATATGATTTCCATGTTTTTTGTACTACACATAATGCTACAATGAACACAGATCTTTGTGTTCCTCTACAATTATATTACAAACAACATTTCTGAAAAATATTGAACGGCATGGGAAACCTATCAATACATCAAATTTTTTAAAACGGCTAAACATTTTGTTACTTTAAATTTTTATTTTAAAAGTGTGTGTGTGTGCGTGTGTGTCTGTGTGTAACTATAAATAATTTGAAGGCTAGGAGGTGGGATGGAAGTGATTTTTATTTTCTTTGTTATTTTCTGTGTTTTCTAAACTTTCTATAACTAACAAATATTGATATTTTAAAATTTTATTTTTCAAAGGAATCAAAAGATCTTTTTCATCTTGTTACTTCGATGTCCTATTCAAAAACATTGAATACTTCCCTTCAGTATAAGTTAAATCTAAATTTTTCTACATGGTGCTTAAGGCTGTTGAGCCTCTGGTTTAAATACATGATTTCTTCTCCACAATGTGTCTCCTCCACGAAAGGTTTGCTGAGCTAGAAAAGGCCTTATAAGTTTCACCTCCGCACACTTATTCACAGCTTTTGTTCTGTCCAGAATGTCATCCTTTGTGTTCCCTACTTTCCTGAGCCCTCCACTGAAGGGCCTAGCTCTTTCGCAGGGCCTTGCCAAGTCCTTCCCACAGCTGCGTCCCCATGTCTGTCCTCCTATGGCAGCCTCTGTCACAGGTGGCAAACGTGGGTTGCCTGTAGGAAACAAAGGGAGAAGCCCTGGATGAATAACATAAGCCAAACAAGGGAATGAGGAGTCACGGGGACCATGGCAACAAAGTACACGGTCCGGTCTGTCCAAAGGCAGTCGGGTGCAGCAGCGAAGTGACTTGCCCCAGGTCACGTGGCTATGAGGCAGCAGGACTGACCTGCATGCAGAGGTCATACCCTTAATCACTGCAATGTATAGCTCAGGTGCAGTGAGAGAAAGGGAGCTCTTGGTAGCAAGGGTGTCAATCAGGATTTTTCAACCTCTTAACTCTTGGCCTGTGAGACTGGATACTTCTCTGTGGTGGGCACGGTCCCATGAGTCACAAGGTATTTACCAGCATGCATGATTCTACTACTCACTAGATACCAGTAGCAAATGCCCCTTTTCCCTCAGCTGTGGCAATCAAAAATATTTCCATATATTGCCAAATGTCCCTGAGATGGGGCGGGGAGAGGAGCAGAATCCCCCTTGGTGGAAGTATTGGTCCTTTAGGGCAGAAGTTTAATACTTAATGTTATCATTTCCCTTACTATGGACTTTCATAAACCCAGATATATCTCCTCCATCAGCAAAAATCCAACTAAAAACAACAGAGATGACTGCATAAAATGTTGTGCATTTTATATATCTCATCTTTTAGTAGGTTAATTTCTTAAAAATCATAATGAGAGGGAAGCAAAAGTTTTTGTCATCAAGAAATTATTAAATGAATTAAAATAATAATTCTCATGTCATTAGTCTGATTTTAGCCCAGTTGAGGAAGTACCATTCTAATGTCCTGCACCAAATAGCAAACTTTAATTTGAAAATTCTGCAAGCAGTTAATGGTCTCACTATCCATCTGACCTAGTAATGGTTCAGAGCATTTATGAGCTAAACTTTCTCAGGAAGTGATTTTTATACTATCAGCATTAGTCTGTGCCATTAAGATAATTTCTTTCCTTGATAAAATATATTTTTGTTATTATTCTGAGTCTCAGGGAAACGTATTTTTAATGGAAGAAACCTAGGGTTAACCTTCAAATTCCCCCGATGTGATTTCGTACCTTAAGTCTGTGCAAAGAGGAGTTTGGTATTCTGAAGAAAATCAGTTCAAATTCTTAAAAACAACTGACATAGGAGCATAGAAAATGTTGCTAAAGTATTTGATTATAACTCAAAACACAAGTTGTATTTCTAAGCCAGAAAAAAGAGGAATCTATTTGAGTTCTAATTCCGAAAGGCAGTTGTGACCCTTTGACATTGGCCGTGTCCTGTGGCCTGAATGACTAAGAGCAATTCGCCTGTTTGGTGCAGTGTGTTCTAACACGTCCATCGGCCGCTATCACCTGCAAGGGCCGAAGGGCCGAGGTTCACTGCTTGCCAGGGGTTTCGGTCAGGACTCCTTCTGCTGCAAGTGACAGAAACTAAAGCCAAACCCATGTGTTTGTGGGCCAACAAAACATCCTGGAAGGGAAGAGTGTCTGTAATGAAGATAACTAACTGGCTTCATGGACCCAAACATCATGGGGGTCTCCCTCTTCATCTCTGGTTTGAGTTTCTTTCAGTTTGGCTTTTTTCTTTCAAAACAATTCTGGGTCTTCTGTTTCTTTTGTTTTTTAACAAAATGAGGATGTTGGGTACTGGGGCTCTCCTGTGACATGTCCTTACTTCCTCTTGATTATAGAGGAAAGAGACCCCCGTTACTGAGCTCAAGTCCTAAAAAGATGTTTAAAAAGCCTCTGATGAGACCAGCTAGGGTTCCAGCTCTATCCCGGGACACATCTCCGTGGCCACAGAGGCCTGCCCTGCTGTTTTCAGTCAGGTTCAAGTACAAGTGGTGTTACTAAGGAAGTTCTAGGTGCAACAGGGTGAGGAAGTGGGGGAAACAGGGTAAGGCAGGGAAAGGATCAGTCACGACGACAGTGTCAGGTGGAGGGCCAGCCTCTGTCCAATCCCATGGAGGCTCTGGAGCATAACTGCATGTCAGAGTCTGTCTCCATCTGGAAGGAAGGGAGCTGGGCTTTGGCCCCTCGGCACCAGTCATCGCCCACAGGTTGCCCTGAGGGGATACAGTCTCCTAGGCACTTCCAGCTCTAGCTCCCTGGAGGCGAAGCAACTCTCGGAACCCAGGGGCCAACTGCTGAAGAAAGTTGCAGATACCATCTTTTTGCAGCAAAGCCCAAGTCAGTTGAGGACTGTGCACCCAGCACTCTTGCCTGCTGGACACACCCATCCCTGAGTGGCCAAGATATTGGGTCTCTATGATTGGCAACTCCAACCAGAACTATGTTTTTATAGCAAAAAGGAGGAATTTCCCAAAACAGGGAAGATTCTGTTGCATGAAAAAGAGAGAGGTGCCCTGGACCATTGCTCAGTGGTTAGAGCATTGGCCCATGGACCAAAGACTCGTAGGTTTGATTCTGGTATCTCAGTTGCAGTTCAGGCCCTGATCAGGGTCATGTGAGAGACAACCAATTGATATGTCTCTCTCACATTGATGTTTCTCTCTCTCTCTCTCTCTTTCTCTCTCTCTCCCTCTCTCTCTCCCCCCCACTTTGCCTGAAGATAAATGGAAACATATTCTGAAGTGAGGAATTTTTATAAAAAGAAGAGAGAAGTGATGGGCAGACAGAATAATGAATGTCAGTCTACGTGGCTTCAACAGATTTGGACTCACCACATTTGACTCCAAGGAGGTTGAGTCAAGGTCAGATAAACACACATTCAGAGAAGAAAAATTAAGCCTCCTGAGAAGCGTCTATGTCACTAACACTGTTTTTGTTAATAGCTTCATTGATGTATAATTAACACATATTTCAAGTGCAAGTTTGATAACATCGAACATGAACATACCCGTAAACCACCACACCATCGACATGATGAGCATCTCCATCTCCCCGATGTTCCCCTTTCCGTCCATCCCTCTCCCCTCCTCATTCCTCAGTCCTCAAGCCTTCACTCATGAGCTTCCATCCCTAGGGATTATTGTGTAGTTTCTAGAATTTTATATAAATGGAACACTACAGTACATACTCTTTGTGTTTTTTTAGTCTAGCATAATTGTTTTGAGACTGATCCATGTTTTGTGTATCAGTCATTTATTTTATTGTTGGGGATCATCCCATTGTAAAGATGCAGCACCTCTTGTTAATCCCATCAGCAGGTGATGGACTCCAGCACTTTCACATATCATAGTTCATGGATCTGTAATATTATTTTCACAATACTGTGAGGGAGGGCCTATCCCCATTTTACAAAGAAGCATTTAGGCTGCAAGAGGTGAACCAAGTCACCTGCTATCTCAGCTCATAGCTAGTGGAGCTTAGAGCTCCGGTTTTCCCCTCCCTAAAGCCTATACTTTTTTCTTTCTTTTTTTTTTATCCTCACTCGAGGACATTTTTCCATTTTTTGTTCAGGTAGAGTCGGGGGGAGAGAGAGGAACAGAGAGAGAGAGAGAGAGAGAAACATTGATGTGAAAGGGACACATCGAGTGGCTGCCACCTGCACAACCGACCACGGCCAGGGACAAACTGCAACCGAGGTACATGCCCTTAGCGGGAACCGAACCCGGGTCTCTCAGGACCGCAGGCCGACGCTCTAACCGCTGAGCCAAACTGGCCAGGGCCACTCTTTCCTCTTAACAGTAATAAAACAGAATAATTTGGTAGGATGTTTCTTAAGCAACTGTCCGATCCTTGGTCATTTTTTATTTTATGATACCAAATCATTTGTCCATTTCATTACTGAGCTAGAGAGAGAGCTGAAGAGGCAGCGCACACCGTGTGCCTGTGCACTCCTCGCGGCCTCCGTGGGGCGAGGGCCACGCTGCCCGACGACGGCTCCGGGGCACTCACAGGTGTCTCAGTGACAAGGCCTCCCATCTCACTTCTTGAAAACACCACTGCACCTACTTGGCACCTCAAATTTCTAAATTTACATTTTTGGCTGTGGACGTCCAACTTCCTCAATTCGGTTGTGAGCTATTAGAGAAGATCTACCAAACCAGTCCTGCATAAGATCTGTGTGGCCGGGCTGAGAGCTCTGAGTCCACTCAACCCAGAGGGTGTGCACTCAAAGCCTGACAGCGGGAAGTCTTCAGATGAGAAGATGCCAAGAATACAGTGAAAAATTTTACCTTTACTAACATAACCTCATGAAGGAGTGAGAGCTGGGGAGCGGGGAGCGGGGAGCAGGGACCAGGGGCAGATCACCGCAGCCTTGGTTCTGAAGACACAGCAGATCCTGCAGGAGGGGCCTGCTCCCCTACTGCCGGGAAGGCCCCTCACTGCAACCCCTCTGACTCTGTGCCTGAGTTAGTGTCTCTGCTTGGGAACAGCCAGCTCGCAGGACTGGCCGGAAGGGCAGGAAGGTCACGCCCTCAGGAGCAATGCTCAAGCAACTGTCAGAGCTGGAGGATGAACACTCCAGCTCCCACATCTTGGGGTGAGGGTAAAGCTGAAACTGTCTACTTCGTCTCTCAGAGTTCCCCAGCGGGACTGAGCCCCACTGACCTGCAGCAGTCACCTGCTCAACCAATCACCCGTCGTTGTCGGCCTTTCTTAGTCTCACTTTCCAACTCTGTGCTTTCTAGAATCACCTCCCAAATGAACTTTTTGCACCCAAATCCTTGTCCAAGGGGCTGGTCTTGGGAAAAGCCAACAAGGACAGACATTAACTAGAAAAGTGGTCAGAGCGACCACTGTTGCATATCTACAGCATATTGAGTTAAGTGCTTTTGTTTAAAATCCTCACCCAAGGATATGCTCCCATTCATCTTCAGATAGAGTGGGAAGAAGAGAGAGAGAGAAACATTGATGCAAGAGAGACACATCAAATGCTCGCCTCCCTCACCACCCTGACCAGGGCTGGGGACCGAACCGCAACCAAAGTACGTGCCCTTGACCTGAATCGAACATGTGACTCTTTGGTCCCTGAGCCACGGTCTAACTGCTGAGCCAAACCTGCCAAGATGAGTTAAGTGCTTTAACTCACCCATTCGATCCCTGTACTGAATGTGAAAGGCAGAAGAAATTGAGTCTTTTGAAAGTTAAGCAACTTAACCAAATTCACATGTTAAGCGCCAGAGTCAGGCTTCCCCAGCTCCGGTGACTGCCAAGTCTGTCTCATATGCTCTCAAAACTCTCAGGCCAGCGCCCTGGGAGCTGTGGAGTGCACGGTGAACACCAGCCCACAGAGTGGCCCTGGGAAACGTCAACACCTTTTTCTTATGCGTTTAATGGTGCCCAGGAAAGGACTGGGAACACTGCGGCTCTGGGGAAGCAAGTTACATTGCAAGGGTGTGTTTTCTTTATTTGTTGTGACTCTCTTGAAACCTTGGTATGCAGTTTAAAAATGAGCATTAGCTCTCCTAGCTGTGTTTGCAGAAGTAATATCAAAATGATATCCTTTTCACATTTCTGTCTACGTTTGTTCTGGTCCCACTGATGGTGTGCTGATGAAATTACATGCCATAAGTGAACATTCTCATTCTGTGCCTCTCATTATTGAGGAAGAAAACTCAAGGATTTCCAAAGAAATTTTAGTTTTTAATATAACACACACTCTATTTTCCTGTTTTTGAATATATGCAATTTATCAAAGCAGGTCACATTTTATATTCACTTGCTTTTATGCCTTTTCCATCGATATGCCAGAGATAAGGAATTTTAATCGCTGAAGGAGCATTTGTATAATAAAAGCGATCTCTGCAATTCCTTCAGCTATGAGCATGAATAAATGAGCTGTAGATTCTTAATGCATTGCTCCAAATATGAGTTTCAATTTGCACAGAAGTTTCAATAAATTGTTTTGTGTCCCTAAAGACCTACAGATGCCTCATGGGATACATCACAAAGGATTCCATTTAGAAAGAATTTTGTGCCCTGGCAAGTTTGGCTCAGAAGTTAGAGGGTATGCCCGAGGAACAGAGAGTCTGGGGTTCAGTTCCCGTTAAGGGCACGTACCTCGGTTGCAGCTTGTCCCTGGCCCCAACTGGGGTCATGTGGGTGGCAACCAGTCGATGTGTCTCTCTATATCGACATTTCTCTCCCTCTCTTCCTCCCTCTCTCCCTCCCACTATATCTGAAGATAAATGCAAAAATGTCCTTGGGTGAGGATTAAAAAAAAAGAAAGATTTTTGTTTATGAGTAATATATTCTCTGCACTTTCCTCCCCTCCGTTGACGGCTAACGACAGTGAATAACACAAGCGTGCTGTTTTTCTTTTCCTTTCAATAAGAGGTCCCACATGAACTCAGTTTCCTGAGTTTTTCAGGATTTAGAATCAACTTTTCATTCAAAGATTTAAAAGCACAACATAACAGTTGAGCTCAGATGAAAGCTTAAATTAGTGCAGTAATTAACTTCACACTTAGTAAGTAACACACATTACACTAGTTTCTATTTTTGTCTTTACAGTATGGCTATGATGCAGGTACTATTACAGTAGCCACCATTTTTAGGTAAACAGATTGAGGCTTAGAAAGGTAAATACTGAAGACCACACAAACATTAGCCTAGATGTCAAGTATTTTGTCTCTAAAACTTGGCTCATGTTCCAAAGGCATTAAGTAGTTTATGCTTTACATTGTGTGGTTGAAGGCTTTTTGTATATACTTTGCTTGATAAAAGGAATGGTAACACTTTTGTGACATCCTAATCAATTTTAACCTATTCAGCTGAAATAGCAAGGTCAACATTTCCACATTTTTGTTGTTTTGGTGTGGTAGTTAAGAAAAGTACGGATGTGACGCCCACATGCTAATAATTCATTTCTGAATTGATTGTGGTCTGATCGTATTGGAGAAAGACTGTGTAAAACAAATTATTATGCACAGAATAAATAAATATACTTCTTAAATGTAAGTTTTAGATTTTTTTAGCCTAAGGACGTTAGAAACCTTCAAGTGTGATATCCTAAAATTCATGCAGTATAACATCGGTGGAGTATCATTTTTGTAATTGTTTACAAAATTTCATATCAAAGTGGAGAGGGAAGGAAGCCAACTTGCATTTTTACCTTATTGGATCTCTAGCCTGTGCCAGGCATGTTCCAAGGTGTTATTTACAGCCTTGGGGAGCAGGTTCTGATCATTCACAGCCACTTTACAAGGCTCTGCATGGTCAAGGAACTCCTCCAGCAGAGGCCACTGGGAAGTGACAGGGTAGGGACTAAATCCTGGACTGTCTGACTGCATGGTCCAGGTTTTTTCTGTTGCAGTGTATCCAGAATAGGGATGACACAGAACCCTAACTTCATGGATGATGAAAGCTGTTGTGTGAACATAAAGTTTTCATATAGATCAAGTTCATTTGAAGAACAGTAGGTGAAACAAAGCCAACCACATTTCTTTACTCTAAGATGTTTCAGATCCCATAACAGTCTAATTCACAAATTGAGTCTGGACTATGGCTGGCAGTATTCTAAGAGAGTCCCCAAGATTCCAACCCCTGGGTGTTGGGGGCCACACATGAAGCCTGACAAGCTCAGGGTGGCCTGTGTGGTGGCCTTACACACTCAGAGACCTAAAGTAACCACATAGGGTGGTCTGAAAGTAAAACATTTTAACTAAAAGCAGTTTATGTTCAGCTGGTGTAACTCGGTTGAGCATTGTCCCATGCACCAAGAGGTCACTGGTTCCATTTCCGGTCAGGGCATGTGCCAAGGTTGCAGGCTCACTCCCTAGTAAGGAGGCATGCAGGGGGCAGCCTATTGATGTTTCTCTCTCATCGATGTTTCTATCTCTCTCTCCCTTCCTTCCTATCTAAAAATCAATAGAAACATACTTTAAAAGCAGATTGTGATGGTGATGGGGGGGGGGTAGTCATGTCCTAGGCTGGCATCTTCCCTGACAAAGGTCAATCTTTACCTTAACTGACCCTGTCTATTGTCTATTTGCATCGACAAGAACATATCTTTGGAAGGTCAAAGTAATTTTCCTTTTTCTAGACCCCTCAAAGTACAGGCACCGCTCTGTGGAGACCACAGATCCCTCATTGTTACTGAGTTCATTGTTGACTGTTCACTGTCCTGTACTCACCTGTGTAAGAGGTGTGTGTGTCTATCCTTTTACTTTTCACCCAACCCCAGAGGTTTCCCCACTTTGCTTTCTCCCACCTCCCTAATCTATCACCAGTGGAGTTCAAATAACCTACTGACCTATTTTCTTTTGATTGTAATGTATAAAATAAGGTACAAAAACTGCCATTCTCTGGAGCATTATCTCTATGTGTTGAGATTTTGCTTCCCGGCAGTTGTGACAGTTTGGCTCAAGTAAACTCACAGAAATTCTCAGGTTTGAATGTTCCCTACATTGACACTGTGCACATCCTGTGTGATCCCCTCTCTTTGAGTGAGGGTGGCATTTGCGAAATTGATAGGGCGTCTCTCCTGTGATCAGGCCACATTATGTGGCAAATGTGAAGGGCCTTACATAAGCTGACTTTGCAGTAGCCAAAAAGGATATTACCTGGGTGGCCCGGCTTAACCAGGTGAAAGCCATTAAAAGAAGACTGGCGTCATCCTGCCGGCCTTGAAAAACCAGCCCCCCGTGGAGAGGGCTATCTCTAGTTTCGAAGGGCCTCAGTACAGTCTCCAATAAGAAACTGGATTCAGGCAACAACTACATGAGCTTGGAAGAGGACTTGCCTCCCAGAAAAAAGCACAGCTCAGCCAGCACTGATTTGACCCTGTGAGAATCTGAGCAGAGACCTGAGCTAGGCCAAGCGTGGACCCTGACCCACGGGAACAGCGGCGTAGTAAACGGGTGTTGTGTTAAACTGCTAGTTTGTGGTAATGTTCTACATAGCATAGAAGACTAATACAGGGATATAGCACTTAATTGTCAAGAATTTTTTTCTTTCCCTTCTTTCCCCAGTGTATCTTATAGGACTCGTATTTCCTAAAATTAACTCTTGGAAATGCTGCATTTTTAATGACATTCTTCTCTCTCTTGGAGTAAGGGTAGTGGTCAGCTCACAGCATCTGTTTCCAGGAATGGGCAGCCCTGGCTCCTCCTCAGAGGAGCAGGGTGTGTGCTTCCTTAGTGGACCCGGACTCCGTGTGGGATGAGGGCTGCAGCTGAGGGGTCGGCCAGGCCAGGCCAGAAGGAAAATGGCAAAGTTTCACTTGAGTGATGGTTAATTTTTGTGTGGACTTGGCTTGGGGTGCTCTGATTAACCCTTATTTCCTGGTGTGTTTGTGCTAGTGCTTCTACACGAGATTAGCATTTGAACTGGTGGACTGAATGAGGCAGAGTGCTCTCCCCAGGGTGTGCTGGCTTCATCTCATCTATCGAAGACCTAAATGGAACAAAAGGTCAAATAGGAAAGAATGGTCTCTGTCTGTCCGATCTCTTTGAGCTGAGATTTCAGTCTTCTCTTTCTTTTGGACTTGGACTTAGCATCACACTGGAGTTTATCCAACCAGCTCTCTTGGTTCTCAGGCTCTTGAATTTGAACTGAAACTGCACCATCAGCTCCCCTGTGTCTCCCCCTGGCTGACTGCAGATCTTGGACTTCTCAGCCTCCATAATCATGTAAGCTAATCCCTTATAATAAATAAATATTTGTAAATATAATGTAAAAATATATACATCCTATTGATTCTGTTTCTCTGGAGAACCTAGACTGATATGGCTGTGGGTTCACCTTGTGGGAACCTGGGATAATGGGGGGTTACTCAGGTAAGTCTTTTCAGGGTGACATTTACCCTGGGGAATTGTTATAGTCCAAGGCACTTCCTCTCTCACCCTGACTGATTCTGATATTCTTCAGTGTCCCAGAGTTGATGAGTGATACCTTCCATAAACACTGAAGAAGAGAAGCTAAATGCCAACAATTTACAATGAGAAGCAAGAGTTGGAAAAACCATTGTGAGTGGGCCTGATGTGGTCACTTCCCTCTTGTCAAAGCCACCGTTGCCATGGTTCGCGCGTGGAGTGCAAGAGAGAAGGGTGCATCCCGGTGACTCCCAGGGCTCTGGTTTGCTAACAGGACGCTGGTTGATGGTGGGTGTCACTGCAAAGGGAGCTCAGCTTAGTTGAGGAAGATTCTTAGCTGAGTCATGTTGACCTTGAGATGCTTTTGAGATATCCAAAAAAGAGGTGTCAAAAGGCAATTTAATGTGTGGTCACTACTGAGCTGGGAATATATACAGGTGGGGAAAAGTAAGTTTATAGTTGTTCATATGGAAAATAATGGCATAATTAATAAATAATAATACTAGAATAAACTCTGTTTTATGTACTCACAACTGTAACCTACTTTTTTTTAAAATCCTCACCCAAGGATATTTTTCCATTGATTTTCAGATAAAATGGGAGGGAGGAAGAGAGAGAGAAACATCAATGTGTCATCGATTGGTTGCCTCCCGCATGACCCCAACCAGGGCTGGGGATCAAGCCACCACTGAGGAATGGAACCAGCTACTCCTTGGTCCGCAGGCTGATGCTCCAACTGCTGAGCCAAATCGGCCAGGGCTGTAAACCTACTTTTGCCTCCCTTTGTCTATGTGGGCTATCTGCATAAAAGTCATCATTCAAGCTGTGATTGGGGATGAGAGTGTCTGAGGAGGGGACAAAGGAAGGGGTCTGAGCCTTCCTGAAGAGTCCCTAAGGCTAATGGGCTGGTAGAGGAGGGAGGATGCACCTGCAAAGGTGACAAGAAGCTTTCGTAAAAGCGTAGGAGATAGAGTTCGAGCTCTCACTTGCAGGATAATTAGGCTTCGAATTAGAAATCAGTAAGAAGGACATTCCAGGATGGAGGGAACAGATTGCTAAATCGCTCCGGACAGAGAGAGCAGGGCCGATGTACAGGGCAGCCTTCCACAGTGTGACTGCCCAGGCTCAGAGGGTAGCGGGATTTCAGAAGGGGACGGTTGTCATGTGATGAGCAGTCTAGAATATCGTGGTTCAGATCTGCATTCGTTGTGCAGACTTGCAGCTTTGAAACCTGGGAGGCTGTGTCAGGGCTCTGGACATCCTGTCTGCTCAGCTGCAGCCTCTCTGCCTTTTCTTCCATATGTGGCTAAGACTATTTGGAGAGAGAATCTGTGATATGTTTCCTCTCTGTATCTCCTTCACTCAATGAGGGCTTTATCTGTGCTCATTGTGTATTTGTTTTTCACCGGGGGGCCACGTGCTGGAAACCCAGTTGCCTCCAAGCCACGTCCTGTAAACAGGTGAGTGGAGAGGGGCAGGTGAACCCAGGAACGCCGAGGTCTGTGCTCAAGTGAAGAGCATTTTTCTCTTTTAAAGAATTCAAATTTAAACTTAAATAAAAAAAAACAGAGAACGCATGAGGTGCACAAAGTGACTGTGGGCTCTAATCAGCCCAAGTGGCATCTGTTTAGGATCGTGGATTAAACTTTGGAAGAACTGAGTGAAGGAAGTGGCAGAAAATTTAAAGGAGCAAAATCCATAGGTTTACTGAGATGTGCTGAAGCGGCAAGGAAGAGACAGTGTCCTCTTCCCACCCCCTAGAATGAGGGTTCCTTCAGATTGGTGGGAAAGGAAGGGCCAAAGAGAGGGCTTAGAAGGCCCCTGACTTTCTTCCACCAGAGGAGGGGTGGTGAGGCCTCAGGACAACGGCTGCTTCCCGCAGGCAGGGCCGGGCCGCGGAGCTCTGCACGGAAGGCCGGCTAGCGCGCTCCGCACAGGGAGGGGTCAGCAGCCACTTCCCGGGCCACGCCGCCCGAGGCCCAGGGCAGCCCCTCTGCCTCTCAACTTGTCGGCTCTGCTGAGCATCCCGGCACCCGGCTCAACCCGGAAAATGAGGGGTGATCACAGGTTAGACCGAGGGTTTCTTTCCTCCTACAAAAATGAGGGTCAGAAAAATGAGAAGTCAGACATTAAGCTAAATTATTTTAAAAATAAAAAGAAGGTATGACAAATGTTGCCCATCTGACCTGAGCCCAAGATTCGTAGGTTCGATATATTCTGGAGTTCCAGGGCTGCCTGGCAACCCAGTGGGCTGGCTGCTGGGGGATCCTCACCTGGGTTGCCTGCGCAGGGGCCTCGGTCTTCCAATGCTCAAGTGATGAAGTGGGCACGTCCTGCCAACGGCGCACGCTGGCCACCCCCACTGCCCCTGAAACGCTTCGAAGTTACTGCGCAGCCCAGGAGAGCAGGAGCGAAAGGACGCGGGGATGAGGGGGGAGCGAACAGGCTCAGAGAGCAGCTCCTGTGGGACCCTGGCAGTGACCGGAGAGGAGAGGAAGGGGCTCGGATTGGGAAGGCGGCGTTGGAACGCAGAAGGGGAGTGGCCTCTGTCCTTGGTGACCACACCACCAAATTTGGAGTTGCGGAATTGGATTTTGGTGACTAAATAAAACCTTAACTGTGCTGGCTGGTTTAGGCAATGGTTCCTTAACAAGAATTAAAAAACCCTAACTTAGATGATCAAATATTTTCTATTTTCAGTTTTGTACTTTGCACCTACCTGTGTGGGAACACCTTTGACATCAGGTTCTGCCAGCAGTTTTCAGCCAAGGATGACTTTGCCTTCCCTGGGACATTTGGCACTGTCTGGAGACATTGTTGGTTGTCGCAGCTGAGGGTGCTACTGGCATCCTGTGGGTACAGGCGGAAGGTGAGGCTAGACACCCTACAGTGCACAGGGCACTCCACAACAATTATCGGCCTAAATGTCGGCTGTGCTGAGGTTGAGAAACCCTTGGCTGTGTGAAGTAACATGAGAAAAACCTTTACGGTAGGGAACATATATTCTAAATCTATATAATAATGCACGCTTTCCTGGAAAATACTTGTTAGATTAGACAGTGAACTTCCTCAAGGCAGGTGCTTTTCACCTCTGAATATGCAGAACCTACCACATTACAGCACCTCAATAATTGTTCAGAGAAGAAGAAACAAAACAACAGCTCTCATTTAGTGAGCCCCTGCCATGTGCCAGACATTCTGTGATATCTCACTCAATGTTCATAACAACCCCGGAGTTACCATTTACATCATTTTACTTTGCAGGTGGAATGTGTGAGGACCAGAGAGGTGAGTAGTTTTCTAGCAAGAAAACGAGCCAGTGCAGGAGCCCTTACGTACCCTGCTCCAGCGCCCGCGCTTGGGTCGCACTGCACCGTCTCCTTTCCCCATGGGCCCAGATTGTGGTGACCACAATCAAATTTCCAATCAGCCAGATGCTGGAACAAATACCTTTATAGGCCTTGTAAACTTTTCTTCCCTCCTCCTTGTTCGTTTTGTTTATTATACTTTCTAAACTTGCTATTGCTCTGTGCGCGTTGAGTTTATAAAGTACCATATTAGTCAGAAATGTTCTATTTTTTTTTTTTTACAAACATTTCCAGATGTATCCCTGGGATTTATGCATTAATATCACCAGTTGGATAGTGTGTTTAATATTATTTCAGTAGATAAAAATCCTCCCAGAGAGGCTTGATGGTAACAGTGAACAAAGATTGCCACTCTTGTCCCCATTTAAAAAATCTCATTCTATTATTTTGGGGTGAAATGTAACAGAGCACATTTTCATTTTATTCTCTGATTGTATTGTTCTCTCAGTAACTTTATTCAGGAGGGAATACAAAGTTAACTAAGATGGGAAGATTCAGTGGCACGTACAGGGGGCTCCAAGACTTTGTACCATCGCTTACACCCATTTGGCTGTCTGATGGCTGATTGCTTTCTGAAAGCTCTAAAAATAGGAGATCAATATGCTGCAAAAGTCTGTTTTAGCATTGCGGGAATTTTTACCACGCTAGTGCTATCAGCAGGGGCTAGAATAGACTAATCCTGCAAATAATTCAGAAAAAACCTTCTACCCCTGTCACCATCTGGACCAATCTACCTCTTCCATCTCATCTTCTGTCTCCATCTACATTCCTGCCTCAAAACATCAAATACCATAGACAAAATGTGCCTTGAATATGCATCTTCCAGGACATTCAGATCTTTGGGGTTTTAGTGTTCTGCTCTGTCAGGTGAAGATGGTTCTTCAAAAGCAAATTCAAACACCGTGTTCAATGTGAGGCTTTTTCTCACCTGTTTTTTCTAATCAGTGATCACTCCCTCACTCACCCGTCCCTGAGCCCTGTTTCAGGTACTGCTCAGAGTGAGTACGACAGGTATGGCGCCAGCCTCCGTGTTGCCTACAGCCTAGGGAAATCCAGAAAAATTAATCACTACCTTTCCTGTATCCTACACTGTTGCTGTTTTGTCTCTGTTCACATTATGTATTTTTCATGGGCCCATCCCTGAGCATCACAAACAATTCAGTCCCATCCAGTCCCCCCAACACGGCAGACCTTCCACAGACGTCTGTGTAGTAAGGTTGTATTTTCTATGTGACACTTCAGAAGAATCCAATAAACATTAAATAATCCCATGGCTTTAATTTTTTTTCTAACACCAATCTTCTCCTCTTTAACCTTGGTTCCAGATTTGTAGAAGAAAAATAAACAAAAACAATGGTCTAGTCAAGGTTCCTTGGTTTCTCCTGGTTAAAACACCCCAGGATTTAAACGCAGATAATTCTAGATCTGTGCTATCAGCACCTACGGCTACTGAGCACATGACACAAGCTCATCTGAGACGAGATTCGCTGCAGATAAAACCCAGGGAAATATGCACTGAATTTCAAAGATGTAAAAGATCTGATTAAGACCTTCTTATTAATTACATATCAAAATGACAATATTTTATTATATTGGGGTAAATAAACTATATTGTTAAAATCAATTTTACTTGATTCTTCTTACTTTTAAAATTGTGGTTACTAGAAAAATTTTAGTTGTACACATGGCTTAAATTCTGTTTCTATTGGATAGTGATGCTCTGGATTCTGCTCATCCCACTACTTCCCTGGCCCTTCTTCCTGCAGCAATCCCTTCTGGGGACTCCCATATTATTCTGGTATTTGCGGTGAAATGCCTTAACCCTGGCTTTATCTGTATCTAATGTGTGTCACCTTGTCCATTGGTGTCCTGAGGCGGTAGCTACCAGGCTAGCAGAAACAAGGGTGTGGATTCTTGCCCTCTTTTGCTTTGTCTTCCCCAAGACGCCTCCTGTCTGCACTGCAAGGGCTTCCCAGTTTCACTCTTGGAGAGATCTGGTCTTACATTCTACCTGTCTCTTTCCCTGGAGTAATTTTCTTCTGCTTCTAGACCTAATCTTTGTGTCTGCAGTTGTGGAGACCAACTTCCTCCCAAGAAGCAAGATACAGTTGGACATTTCAAAATGTCATTCCCTCCATATTTGTTTATTGATTAAATGAAACATTTAAAACATCCAGTTTGAGCTGTTTGTCTCATGGGAAATAACACTTAAATTTATTCCCCTGATCATGGCCATGAAGGAGAAAGGAAACCTCATTTTTTCAGTCTTTTTCCTTTGCAATGCCAGAGAGATTTTCAGAGAAAGAGAGAGACAATGTTGCAGGAAGCTTCACAAGGACATTGGCTTTCTTCAAAACCACTCAATGGTTACTATTAGTTTCTCAGACCCAGAATGACTCACTGAGTAAACCCAGCTATTTATAATTTTTTCCAGAATTTGAAATCTCAAGCGGCAAGAATTCTGAGCTTGGTCTATGAAAGGATGGAACAAAGGGATTCCCTCTAGGATCCTGATTCCACATCTTTATCTCTCAGGGCTCTGGGTCTCATTCTTTTATTATTATTCAATTTTTATTAATTTATTTTCCTCCCTCCCACCCCCAGCATTGCTGTCTTTGTCCATTGGTTATGCATACATGCATATAAGTTCTTCGGTTCATCTCGTCCATCACCCCACCCCACTACTCTGAGGTTTGTCAGTCTGAACCATACTCCTTTCTATGTCTCTGGGTCCATTTCGTTCATCAGCCCACCTTGTTCATGATATTCCACAAATAAGTGAGATCATGTGGTATTTGTCTTTTTTTGATTGCATTATTTTGCTTAGCATAATAATCTCCAAATGCTTCCATGTTGTATCAAAGGATAAGAGATCTTTCTTTCTTATAGCTGCATAGTACTCCATTGTGTATATGTACCACAGTTTTTTTTTCCACTCACCTACTGATGAACATTTGGGCTGTTTTCAGATCTTAGCTATTGTAAATAGTGCTGCTGTGAACATAGGGGTACATATATTCTTTCTTATTGGTGTTTCAGGCTTCTTAGGATATATTCCTAAAACTGGGATCACTGGGTCAAATGGCAGTTCAATTTTTAATTTTTTGAGGTAACACCATAGTGGCTGAACCAGTCTGCATTCCCACCACCAGTGTACAAGAGTCCCCTTTTTTCCACACCCTCGCCAGCACTTGTTGTTTGATAATTTGTTGATGGCAGCCATTCTGACAGGGGTGAGGTGATACCTCATTGTTGTTTTAATTTGCAATTCTCTGATGATTAGTGGTGTTGAGTATTTTTTCATATATTTTTTGGCCATTTCTATGTCCTGTTTAAAGAGGTGTCTTTTTAGGTCCTCTGCCGATTGTTTAATTGGGTTCTTTGTCTTCCTTTTGTTGAGTTGTACGAGCACTCTATATATTTTGGAAATTAACCTTTTATCTGATGTATCATTGGCAATTATGCTCTCCCATACAGTGGGTTGCCCTTCCATTTTGGTGGTTGTTTCTTTTGCTGTGTAGAAGCTTTTGAGTTTGCTGTAGTCCATGTTTTCATTTTTTCCTTTGTTTCTCTTGCTTTAGGTGTTGTATCAGTGAAAATTCTGCTGCATTTGATGTCTGAAATTTTGTTGCCTACATTTTCTTCTAGGATTTTTATGAATTCATGAGTCACATTTAAGTCTTTTATCCATTTTGAGTTTAACCTGTGTATGATGTAAGTTGATGGTCTAGTTTCATTTTTTTTTTTTTTGCATGTAGCTGTTCAATTTTCCAACACCATTTATTAAAGAGGCTGTCTTTACTCCATTGTATGCTCTTGCCACCTTTGTCGAATATTAATTAAGCATAATGTTTTGGGTCAATTTTCGAGTTCTCTGTTTTATTCCATTGATCTATATGCCTGTTCTTGTGCTGGTACCAGGCTGTTTTGATTACAGTGGCTTTGTAATACAACCTAATATCCAGTATTGTGATCCCACCTACTTAATCCTTCTTTTTCAAGATTACTGTGGCTATTCGGGGTCTTTCTTGGTTCCATATGAAATTTTGAAGTATTTGTTCTTGTTCTGTGAAATATGTCGTTGGTATTTTGATGGGGATTGCATTGAAGCTATAGATTGCTTTAGGTAGTATGGGCATTTTAATGATGTTAATTCTTCCAATCCATAAACAAGATATGTGCTTCTACTTTTTTATATCTTCCTATATTTCTTTTTTAATGTCCTGTATTTTTCTGTGAAGAGGTCATTTACTGCTTTGGTTAAGTTTATTCCTAGGTATCTTAATTTTATTGCTGCCATGGTAAATGGGGTTTTGTTTTTAGTTTCTCTTTCTGTGGTGTATAAGAATGCCACCAATTTCTTGATATTAATTTTGTATCCTGCTACTTTGCCAAATTTATTTGGTAAGTCTAGTAGATATTTGAAGGAGTCTTTCGGGTTTCCTGTGTATAATATCACGTCATCTGTAAATAATGACAGTTTCACTTCCTCCTTTCCAATTTGGATCCCTTTTATTTTTTCTTCCTGGTCTTATTGCTGTGGCTGAGACTTCCAGTACTGTTAAATAAGAGTGGTGAAACTGGGCATCCCTGTCTTGTTCCTGTTCTTAAGGTAAATGCTTTTAGTTTTTTCCCATTGCGTATGATGTTGGCTATAGGTCTTTCATATATAGCTTTTATTATGTGGAGATATGATCCCTCTATTCCAACATGGGTCAGTGTTTTTATTAGAAATGGGTGCTGGATTTTGTTGAATGCTTTTTCAGTTTCTATTGACATGATCATATGATTTTATCTTTCATTTTATTTATGTGGTGTATCACATCTATTGATTTGTGAATATTGTACCAGCCTTGCATCCCTGGGATGAAACCCACTTGGTCATGGTGAAATTTTTTTTAAATATATTGCTAGATCCAATTTGCTAGTATTTTGTTCAGGATTTTGGCATCTATGTTCATCAGGGATATTGGCCTGTAGTTTTCATTCTTTGTAGTGTCTTTTTCTGGTTTTGGAATTAGAATTATGCTGGCTTCATAAAACAAGTTTGGAAGTCTTTCTTCCTCTTGGATTTTTTGAAATAGTTTGAGGAGAATGGGTGTTAGTTCTTCTTTGAATGTTCTGTAAAACTCCCCCGTAAACCCATACGGGCCTGGGGGAGTCTTGATTAACTCTTCAATTTCCTTAGTTGTTATTGATCTGTTCAAGTTTTCTATCTCTTCCTGGTCCAGTTTTGGGAGACTATGTGTTTCTAGATATTTGTACATTTCCCTTAGATTGTCGAATTTGTTGCCATATAATTGTTCATAGTAGTTGTTAACGATCTTTTATAGTTCTGTGGTATCACTTATTACTTCTCCTCTTTCATTTCTGATTTTGTATATTTGGGTTCTTTCTCTTTGTTTCTTGGTGAGTCTAGCTAAGGGTCAACCAATCTAGTTTATCTTTTCAAAAAACCAGGTCTTTGTTACATGGATCCTTTGAATTGTTTTTTTTTTTTTTTTGTCTCTATGTCATTTATTTCTGCTCTGCACTTTACTATTTCCTTCCTTCTACTTGATCTGGGGTTTTCTTTTTGTTTACTCTCTAGTTCTTTAAGTTGTGAGGTAGATAGTCTATTAGAGATTTTTCTTGTTTTTTTGAGGTAGGCCTGTAGTGCTATGAACTTCCTTCTCAGTACTGCTTTCGCTGCATTCCATAGATGTTGTGTTGTTGTGTCTTCATTTTCACTGGTTTCCCGGAAGTTTTTGATTTCTTCCTTGATCTCCTCGGTGACCCATTCTTTGTTTAATAACATGCTATTTAGCTTCCATGTGTTCAAATGTCTTCGTATGTTCTTCTTGCAATTGATTTCTAATTTCATGCCATTGTGATCTGAGAAGATGCTTGATATGATTTCAGTCTTCTTGAACTTGTAGAGACTCAGTTTGTGCCCTAACATGTGGTCTATCTTTGAGAATGTCCCATGTGCACTTGAGAAGAATGTGAATTCTGTAGGTTTGGGGTGTAATTCTCTGTAGATATTTATTAAATCCATTTGGTCTAGTGCTTCATTTAGAGTCTCTGTTTCCTTGCTAATTTTTTGTCTAGAGGATCTATTCAGTGATGTCAGCGGGGTGTTGAAGTCCCCTGCTATGATCGTATTGCTATTGATTTCTCCTTTGAAGTCCTCCAGAAGATTTTTAATATTTTGCTGGTCGTATATTGGGTGCATATATGTTTATCAAGGTTATATCTTCCTGTTGGATAGATCCTTTCAATATTATGTAGTGGCCTTCTTTGTCTTTAGTTATGGCCTTCATTTTGAAGTCTATTTTATCAGATATGGCTATTGCTACCCTAGCATTTTTTTTCCTTTCGTTTGCTTGGAAGATATTTTTCCATCCCTTCACTCTCAATCTATGAGTCTTTTGTTGTGAGGTGGGTCTCTTGTAAACAACATATAGATGAGTCATGCTTTTTTATCCAATCAGCTACTCTGTGTCTTTTTATGGGAGCATTCAATCCATTTACATTTAAGGTGATTATTGATATGTACTTCTTTATTGCCATTTTTGTTTAGTGCGGTTCTATTTTTCTTCCCATTTCTCCTGCTAATTACAGTAGTCCTTTTAACATTTCTTGCAGTGCTGTTTGGTGCTAATGTATTCCCTTAGCCTTTTTTTTTTTTTTTTTTTTTTTGGTCTGGAAAGCTCTTTATTTGACCTTCTATTTTGAATGATAGCCTTCCTGGGTAGAGTAGTCTTGGATTCAGATCCTTGTTTTTCATGACCTTGATTACCTCATGCCATTCCCTTCTGGCCTGTAGTGTTTCTTGTGAGAAGTAAGCTGAGAGCCTTATGCGGTTTCCTTTGTAGGTAACCTGTTGCTTATCTCTTGCTGCTTTTAGAATTCTCTTTTGTTTTTAATTTTTGGCACTTTGATTACTATGTGCCTTGGTGTGGGCCTGTTTGGGTTCTTCTTACTTGGGGCTCTCTGTGCTTCTTAAACTTGAATGCCTTCTTCCTTCACCAAATTACGGACGTTTTCTGTCACTATTTGTTTGAATATATTCTGTAACCCTTGCTCATTTTCGTCTTCTTCAGGGACTCCTATGATGCGAAGGGTATTACGTTTCCAATTGTCCCACAGTTCTCTTAAGCTGTTTTCCTGTTTTTTAATTAATTTTTCTTTTTGGTTTTCTGATTGTTTGTTTTTTTCTACCCTATCTTCTAATTCACTGATCTGGTCCTCAGCTTCCTCTATTCTGCTATTTAGACTTTCCACTGTGTTTGTGTGTTTTTTTTTGGTTTGTTTGTTTTTCTTTCTGATATGTCATTCTTCATTTCTTCTTGGTGGATTTTAATTTCCAACTTGTTGATTTTCAACATTTCTATGTCTTTACTCATGGTTCTCATGTCCTTACACATGCCATTGAGTTTCCTCAAGATCATGGCTCTGAATTCTTATTCTGTTAACTTGCTTAACTGCACCTCATTTATCTCATCTTTGGTAGAGGTCTCTTGTTCTTTCACTTAACTTTTGTTTCTGTGTTTTACCATTTTGGCTATCACAGTGGGCTTTGGAGCCTGCCAAATTTTCCCTGTGGATGTTGGTGTTCTGCTCTTTGTGGCTCTCTCTCCTGGGTTTGAATCAGCCAGTGAGGACCCATGTTAAACACCACTGTCAAGTCTTACTTTCTTGGTTAGAGTTGCTAGCCCAGGAATTGTACAGTTATCCTCTTGCTTTTGCCCGGAGGGTATTAGTAGTGGTTACTTGAAGCTCCTTGGCACCTCAGTTGAATGAAATACTCCCTCAGGTGTTAGGCATAAGGGGATTTTCGAGGGTGGGGCAGATGCTGGTTGTTAATAGGCCTCAATTTGCATTTCAATAGCCATCAGGTGGCATTAAATCTCTGAGGGAGGGGCCACTGCCTCTCCCCAGAGCTCTGGGAAGGAGTAAGATGACCACCATCTTAGGTGGCCACAACTCAGCAAAAGGTCTGCGTACCCTTTAAATCCCAAATGTCCCCACACAGTTCCAGTCCTGTCCACCCTCCCTCTGCCAGAGCCCAAGGTGAGTGGCTGTGGCTATGTTAGCGTTTGTCCCAGCTCTTCAATGTGGAGCCGCTTGCACCCCTTCACTTTCAACCTATGTCAGTCTTTTGTTCTGAGGTATGTCTCTTGTAAAATATATATATATATATATATATATATATATATATATAATGGTTTCTTATCCAATCAGCTACTCTGTGTTTTTTTATCGCAGCATTCAATCTATTTACATTTAATGTGATTATTGATATGTACTTATCTATTGCCATTTTTGTTTAGTGTGGTTTTATTTTTCTTTCTATTTTTTTCTAATTATAGCAGTTCTTTTAAAATTTCTTGCAGTGCTGGTTTGCTGGTAATATATTCCCTTAGCCTTTTTTTTTCTTGTCTGGGAAGCTCTTTATTTGACCTTCTATTTTGAATGATAGACTTGTTGGATAGAGTAGTCTTGGATTCAGATCCTTGTTTTTTATGACCTTTATTACTTCATACCATTCCCTTCTGGCCTGTAGTGTTTCTGTTGAGAAGTCAGATGATAGCCTTATGGGGGTTCCTTTGTAGGTAAACTGTTATTTATCTCTCTCTGCCTTTAGGATTCTTTGTCTTTAATTTTTAGCATTTTAATTACAATGTGTTTTGGTGTGTGCCTGTTTGGGTTCTTCCTACTTGGGGCTGTCTGTGCTTTTTACACTTAAATGGCTTCTTCCTTCACCAAGTTAGGGAAATTTTCTGTCACTATTTCTTCAAATATATTCTCTAACCCTTGATCATTTTCTTCTTCTTCGTAGACTTTTATGATCAGAATGTTGTTACATTTTCAGTTGTCCCACAGTTCTCTTAAGCTGTTTTTCTGTATTTTTATTGTTTTATCCTTTTGGTTTTCTGATTGGTTGATTTTTCTACCTTGTCTTCTAATTCATTGATCCCGTCCTTAGCTTTGTCTACTCTGCTTGTTATTCCTTCCAGTGTGTTCTTTACTTCTGCTATGTCATTCTTCATTTCCACTTGGTTGGTTTTCAATGTTTCTATATCTTTACTCATGGTGTTGAGGTTTTTACTTATGCTGTTAATTTTCCTCAATATCATGGCTCTTAACTCTACCTCCGATAAGCTGCTTAAGTGCATTTCATTTATCTCATCTTCAGTAGAGTTCTCGTTCTTTAATTTGGGATTTGTTTTTTTGTTTCACCATTTGGCTATCTCAGTGTTTTTTGGAGCCTGCCAAATTTTCCCTGTGAGTGTTGGTGTTCTGCTGTTTGTGGCTCCCTCTCCTCAGTTTGGATGAGTGTGGGAGGACCCACGTTAAATACCACTGTTTAGTCTTACTTTCCTGGGTAGATTCGGAAGCCTAGGGAAGGTTATGTTATTCTCTAGCTTTTTGCCTGGAGGCTCTCTCAGTTACTTGATATGCCTTTGGTTGTAGCCCTCAGCTGAATAAAAAATTCCCTCAGGTGTTCAGCATAAGAGGATTTAAGGAGAGTGGGGCAGATGCTCGTTGTTAATGAGCCTCAATTTGAATGTCTCTGGCCCAGCTGGATGGGGTTAAATCTCCAAGGGAGGAGCTGCTGTTTCTTCTCAGAGCTCCAGGAAGGAGCAAGATGGCCACCTTCCTGTGTCACCACAACTCAGCAAAAACTCTGAGCCCCCTCCAAATCTCGAGTGTCCCCACACAATTTCAGTCCAGTCTCCCTTCCCTCTGCCACAGCCCAAGATGAGTGGCTGTAGCTAATTTAGTTCTCTGTCCAGGCCCTCTGTGCTGTTGAGCTGTCTTGGGATTTTAACCCTGAGGAAGCTGCTCACAGTTAAAACCACTGCTGTCTATGGGCTCCCAGCCTGCCCTCTCACACCTCCACAGACCTAGCAGGCCTGATTCAGTGTCCCTGGTTATATGGTCCTCTCCAGCTGCTTTTCTGTTGCTTTTTCCTGATGATTTTTCTTTATTTTAGTTATCTGCATCTCATTCTTAATTTAACAAATCAGTGTGAACTGTTCCCTTCTTTTCATTCTCCTCCCATCATTAGGGTGTAGCTGCACACAGACTATCAGTATTAGCTTCTTGGTGAATCTTTTTGAAACTATTGCTCAGCAAAGTCTTCATTCTGTTACATAAAATGTCAAAGGATTGTCCACAGGAGCTTGCCCGCCCATTGATTTCTAGTCTGAGTTCGATGAACAAGCTGGTCCTGGCTTTGCTGTGCTTCCTATCTCCTCACGGGCAAAAGTGACCATTGTTATTTTTTCTCAGATCAGTTAAAATAGTGAATTATATCAGTTTATCACTGCCGAGCCTATTTCTAATTGCAGAGCTCAAATGTGCCCCTTTCAATTTAAAATGAAATGCAAAAAATGCTGCAAACTGTTTCTCTAGTTCTTCCAAAACAGTGTCTATCCAAAGTACTACCAAGCATCCTGACAGGTTGAGCCACGTCAAGACACACAAACATTTAAAATCACTCACAGCTTGTTTTATTTGGGGGAAATGTTGATATTTGAGTCATGGAGCTTGCCGGTAAGGATGAGTATCTGTTGGTTTTTGTTTGTGTTCTTTTGAAGGTAAGAATGAGTTTTGCAAGTTTTCAATAGTCCACCACTGAGATTTGTGTCATTTGTAATCAGATATCTGAGACTGCATTGTATATGAGAAAGGACATAACTGTTGGGAACTGTCATTAAAAAGAAATTAATATTTTACATTTTAGAGCAGTTTTATTCACAGAAAAATTGAAGGGAAGGTACAGAGATTTCTCACATATCCCCCCCCCCCCCAGATGCATAACCTCCCCCATATTCAACACCCCCCCACCAGAGCAATACATTTGTTACATCATAATGATGAAGCTACACTGACTCATCATACACTCCTTAAGTCCAGAGCTTACATTAGGATTTGCTCTTGGTGCTCTGCATTCTATGGCTTTGGACAAATATATAATGATATGTATCCACCAATATACCTTCATACAGAGTATTTTCACTGTCCTCAAAATCCTCTGTGCTCCACCTGTTCATCCCTCCCTCTAACCATAGAAAACACTGATCTTGCTGCTGTCTCCATATTTTTGCCTTTTCATGAATGCTGTGTGGATGAGTTACATAGTGTGCAGCCTTTTCAGATTGGCTTCTTTCACCTAGTCAGGTGCATTGAAGATTTCTTCAGGTGTTTTTATAACTTGATATCTCGTATCTTTTAATCTCTAAATAATATCCCATTGTCTGGATGTCCCACAGTGTATTTATCCACTCACCTACTGAAGGACATTTTCTTTGCTTCCAAGTTTTGACAATTATGAATCCAGTTGCTATAAACATCTGTGTGCAGGCTTTTGTGTGGACATAAGTTTTCAAGTTCTTTGGGTAAATACCAATGAGCACAATCTCTGGATTGTATACTAAAAGCATGCTTAGTTTTATAGGAACCCACGGGCTATTTTCTAGAGGGGCTGTACCATGTTGCATTCCCACTAGCAACAAGGAAACTCCAGCTGCTGCACTTCCTTGTTAACACTTGGTGTTGTCAAGGTCCAGGTTTGGCCATCTGATAGGGTGATAGTATCTCAATGTTCTTTTAATTTGTATTTTCCCGATGACTTCTGATGTGGGATGGCCATTTTCATAGCTGTTTTAGCCAAGGCCAGTTTGGCTCAGTGTTTAGAGTGTCAACCCGTGGACTAAAGGCTTGAGGGTTTGATTTCTGATCAAGGGCATGTACCTGGGCTGCAGGTTCTATCCTCAGCCCCAGTCAGGGTCGTGTGGGAGGCAACCAGTAGATGTGTGTCTCTCTCTCCCTTTCACTTGCTCTAAAAATCAATGGAAAAAGATCTTAAGGTGACGATTAACAACAACAAAATGCTGTTTGTTTAAAAAAATTTTTTTATTGATTTTTAGAAATAGAAGAAGAAGAAGAAGAAGAGAGAGAGAGAGAGAGAGAGAGAGATCAATGAGCCAGAACCATCAATTGGTTGCCTTCTGCACGCCCTCCACTGGGGATTTGGCCCACAGCCTGGGCATGTGCCCTGACCAGGAATTGAACCAGAGATGTCTTGGTGCATGGGTCAATACTCAACCCCTGAGTCACACCAGCCAGGCAACAAAGAGCCATTTTACCTTAGGTGTGTCCCTTGACTCCTGTGGACTTTGGCATCCTCATGTGTAAGCTATGAATGGCAATGCATGTCTTGTAGGACAGGGAGGTAATTATAAATGACAAATGTAAAGCCTGAGTCAGACAGGTCCCCAACAAAGCAGCTGTTGTAAGGATTCTCAAGGTGACAGCACCCAACTGTCACATGTCAAGTCAGACCCCCTGGTCTTTTGGATGTCACCAACTAAAATAATTTAAATTTTTTGAAGGAACTTATATAAACTTGAGAAATTTTATCTTGTTAAGTGAAGACAACAGAGAAGAAAGCCAAACCTACTATCCGTTAAGTTCATCATTTTATGTAAGAAAAAAAAAAAATCTTTTGCAACAACAACAACAATATAAAAGCTAGAATGTGATCTAAGAAAAATAACACTATTCTTTAAATTAAATAAATGAAATTTTGAGAAAACAGTTATTTTTTTTCTTGTCACTATGAATGAAAAAACAATTTATCCAAAGCAGACATTGGTTGAGCCAATGAACCCTCAGGAAAGCCTCTAACCCCCTTGCTGACGTGTTTGTCCAAAACCGTGTTTATCTCCTTCATCTGGGTTCCTCTTGTTTTCTGAATGATCCACATATCAGAGTCTTATCTTTCTATGGAGATAGGATGATGGTGAGCTTTCTTTTTCTGCCACTCAGCTCAAGTTTAAAATCTTCTCTTTCAAATGCATCCTTGCCAGGCTGCGGGGCTTTCTGCTCTGTTTCCAGTGGCTCTCCATCAGACCTGCAAACATGCCTGTGGGTGCTTGTTCACGGATGTCCCCATCTGTACAGATCTGTTCATGTTCTCAGTGTCACACAGCTCATTTTATCAGCTTTAATTTTCCCTTCCCATTTCAGAACATCACAGGTGAACTGACGGAGCATTTATTATTTTTGGCTTTGTTTAATATTTCTTTAAAAATGATGATGGCCACAAGTATTCATTTGAGCTCTAACCATGTTTTTCAGTCATTCTTTCCTTAATTTTTTAGGCTGTAAAGTCCATAAAGTGGGACATTTGGTTTAACATATGTATCGACAGAAGAAGTGTACGTTCTGTAACCATGGAAAAACACATGGGATTGTCTCCATAAGAGTAGAAACCTGAAAAGAATGTCATATTGTTGTAGAATTAGAATTGTGAATTCAAAGGCAGCCTTCTCAATAATATATAAAGAACCTCAGTTTCAGATGAGAAAATCAACCTCCAAGGAGAGAAAAGACCTGTCAATGGTCACACAGAGTGTTAGACCGTGGATAAATGACTGTAAAAGCATGTCGCAGATGACACTGTATTAGCTGTTAAAGAATGTCTACTCTTCTGCGTCCAGGGTGTGAACGTAACATTTATGTTTGATTGGTAATTTCTCTCTTTTTAATTTATTTTTTTGTAAATTTTTTTTAGTAATTAATTTATTTTTGTTACAGATGTTTCTCCTTTTTCCCCCATTGATTCCCCCCCCACCTCTCCCTCCCCACTCTGTCCCCCAGCTTTTTTGTTCATGCACACATGCATATAAGTTCTGTGATTTATCTCTCCCCCACAACCCGTTTTCTGAGGATAGTCAGTCTGTACCCCACTTACACGTCTCTGGGAGTACCCCATTCCTGAGACTGTTATGTTCATTATATTCCACAAATAGGTGAGATCATGTGATACATGTCTTTCTCTGTTTCGCTTGTTTTGCTTGGGATAATATTTTCCAGTTCCCTCCATCTCATCTCAAAAGATAAAAGTTTTTTCTTTCTTATAACTGCATAGTATTCCATTGTGTATATGTACCACAGCTTTTTTATCCATTCATCTACTGATGGACATTTGGGCTGTGTTTCCAGATCTTAGCTATTGTAAATAGTGCTGCTACAAACATAGGGGTACATATATTCTTTCTGATTGGTGTTTCAGGCTCCTTAGGGTATATTCCTAGAAGTGGGATCACTGGGGCAAATGGAAGTTAAATTTTTAATTTTTTGAGGTAACACCATATTGTTTTCCATAGTGAATGCACCAGTCTGCATTCCCACCAGCAGTGCACTAGAGTCCCTTTTTCTCCACACCCTCGCCAACACTTGTTTGATGATTTGTTCATGATGGCCATTCTGATAGGTGTGAGATGATACCTCACTGTTGTTTTATTTGCAATTGTCTGATGATTAATGATGTTGAGCATTTCTTCATATGTCTCTTAGCCATTTGTATGTCCTGTTTGGAGAGGTGTCTATTTACTTCCTCTGCCCATTTTTTAATTGGATTCTTTGTTTTCCTTTTGTTGAGTTGTATGAGCACTCTCTATATATTGAAAATTAACCCCTTATCTGATATATCATTGGCAATTAGGCTCTCCCATACAGTGGGTTGCCTTTCCATTTTGATGATTGTATCTTTTGCTGTGCAGAAGCTTTAGAGTTTGATGTAATCCCATGTGTTCCTTTTCTCCTTTGTTTCTGTTGCCTTAGGTGATGTATCAGTGAAAATTCTGCTGCGTATAATGTCTGAAATTTTGTTGACTCCAGTTTCTTCCAGGATTTTTATGGATTCATGAGTCATATTTAAGTATTTTATCCACTTTGAGTTTATTCTTGTGTATGGTGTAAGTTGATGGTCCAGTTTCATTTTTTTTTGCTGTCCAGTTTTCCCAACACCATTTATTAAAGAGGCTGTCTTTACTCCACTGTATGCTCTTGCCCCCTTTGTCAAATATTAATTGAGCATATTGCTCTTTGTCCATTTCTGGGTTCTCTGTTCTGTTCCACTGCTCTATATGTCTGTTCTTCTGCTAGTACCAGGCTGTTTTGAGTACAGTGGCTTTGTAGTATAACCTGAAATCTGGTAATGTGATCCCTCCAACTTTGTTCTTCTTTTTCAAGATTGCTGCGGTTATTCAAGGTCTCTTTTCGTTCCATATAAACTTTTGAAGTATTTGTTCCTGGTCTGTGAAGTATGTCGTTGGTATTTTGATGGGGATTTCATTGAATCTATAGATTACTTTGGGTAGTATGGGCATTTTAATGATGTTAATTCTTCCAATCCATGAACAAGGTACGTGCTTTCACTTTTTAATATCTTTCTCTATTTCTTTTTTTCAATGACCTGTAGTTGTCTGAGAATAAGTACTTTATTTCTTTGGTTAAGTTTATTCCTAGGTATCTTAATTTTTTTGCCGTGATGTTAAATGGGAATTTTTTGCTAGTTTCTCTTTCTGTAAATTCATCATTGGTGTATAAGAATGCCATTGATTTCTTGACATTAATTTTGTATCCTGCTACTTTGCCAAATTCACATATTAAGTCTAGTAAATTTTTGATGGAGTGTTTGGGGTTTTCCACGTATAGTATCATGTCATCTGAGAATAATGACAGTTTCACTTCCTCCTTTCCAATTTGGATCCCTTTTATTTTTCCTTTCTGTCTGATTACTGTGGCTAAGACATCCAGTATTATGTTAAATAAGAGTGGAAACAGTGGGCATCCCTGTCTTGTTCCTGTTCTTAAGGGAAATGTTTTAGTTTCTGCCCATTGAGCATGATGTTGGCTGTAGGTCTTTCATATATGGCACTTATTATGTCGAGATATGATCCCTCTATTCCCAGGTGGCTGAGTGTTTTGATCAGAAATGGGTGCTGTATTTTGTCGAATGTTTTTCAGCACCTATTAATATGATCATATAATTTTTATTTTTCATTTTGTTTATGTTGGTGTATCACATTTATTGATTTGCGAATATTGTACCAGCCTTGCATCCCTGGGATGAATCCCACTTGGTCATGGTGAATACTTTTTTTGATGTATTGCTGGATTTGATTTGCTAGTATTTTGTTCAGGATTTTGGCATCTATGTTCATCAGAGATATTGGTCTGTAGTTTTCTTTCTTTGTAGTGTCTTTTTCTGGTTTTGGAATTAGAATTATGCTGGCCTCATAAAATGAGTTTGGAAATATTTCTTCTTGAATTTTTTGAAATAGTTTGAAGAGAATGGGTATTAATTCTTCTTTGAATGTTGGTAAAATTCCCCCTGTGAAGCTGTCCAGGCCTGGGCTTTTGTTTGCTGGGAGAGTCTTGATTCCATCTTCAATTTCCTTAGTTGTTATTGGTCTGTTCAAGTTTTCTATCTCTTCCCGGTTTAGTTTTGAGGGACTATATGTTTCTAGAAATTTGTCCATTTTGCTTAGATTGTCGAATTTGTTGTCGTATAATTGTTCATAATATTTGTTAATGATCCTTTGTATTTCTGTGGTTTCAGTTATTATTTCTTCTCTTTCATTTATTATTTTGTGTATTTGGATTCTCTCTCTTTGTTTCTTGGTGAGTCTAGCTAAGGGTGTATCAATGTTATTTATCCTTTCAAAGAACCAGCACTTTGTTTCACTGATCCTTTGAATTGGTTTTTTTTTTTTTTTTTGGTCTCTGTGTCATTTATTTCTGCTCTGATTGGTACTATTTCCTTCCTTCTACTTGCTCTGAGGTTTTCTTTCTGTTTGCTTTCTAGTTCTTTACGTTGTGAGGTGAGATAGTCTATTAGAAAATTTTCTTGCTTCTTGAGGTAGGCCTGTAGTGCTATGAATTTTCCTCTCAGAACTGCTTTTGCTGCATCCCATAAATGTTGTATTGTTGTGTTCATTTTCATTGGTTTCCAGGAAGTTTTTAATTTCTTCCTTGATCTCCATGGTGACCCATTCATTGTTCAATAACATGCTATTTAGCCTCCATGTTTGTGAATGTCTTTGCATGTTCTTGTTGCAATTGATTTCTAGATTCCTGCCATTTTGATCTGAGAGGATGCTTGATGTGATTTTAATCCTCTTGAACTTGTAGAGACTCAGTTTGTGTCCTAACATGTGGTCTATCTTTGAGAATGGCCCATGTGCACTTGAGAAGAATGTGAATTCTGAAGTTTTGGGGTGTAATTCTCTGTAGATATCTATTAAATCCATTTGATCTAGCACTTCATTTAGAGTTTGTGTTTCCTTGTTAATTTTTTATCTAGAAGATCTATCCAGTGATCTATCCATCGCAGGGTGTTCAAGTCCCCTGCTATGATTGTATTGCTATCAATTTCTCCTTTGAAGTCCTCCAAAAGATATTTAATTTATGTTGTTGCTACTAAATTGTGTACATATATGTTAGATAGATCCTTTCAATATTATGTAGTGGCCTTCTTTGTCTATGTTTATGGCCTTCATTTTGAAATATACTTTATCAGATATGAGTATTGCTACCCCAATATTTTTCTTCCTTTCCATTTCCTTGAAAGATTTTTTTCCATCTCTTCACGTTCAACCTATGTGAGTCTTGTTGTGAGGTGGCTCTCATGTAAACAACATATATGTGGTTCATGCTTTCTTATTCAGTCAGCTAATTTGTGTCTTTTTATGGGAGCATTCAAACCATTCACAGTGGTGTTAAGGTGATAATTGATATGTGCTTAATTATTGCCATTTTTATTTAGTGCAGTTCTATTTTTCTTCCTATTTCTTCTACTAATCACAGCAGTGCTTTCAGCATATCTTGCAGTGCTGTTTTGGTGCTAATGTATTCCCTTTGCCTTGTTTTGTCTGGAAAGCTTTTTATTTGACCTTCTATTTTGAGTGATAGCCTTGATGGATAGAGTAGTCTTGGATTCAGGTCCTTGTTTTTCAGGACCTTGATTACCTCATGCCACTCCCTTCTGGCCTATAATGTTTCTGTTGAGAATTCAGCTGAGAGCCTTATGGGGTTTTCTTTGTAGGTAACTTGTTGCTTATCTCTTGCTGCCTTTAGGATTCTCTCTTTGTCTTTAATTTTTGGCATTTTGATTACTATGTGTCTTGGTGTGGGCCTGTTGGCTTCTTCTTACTTGGGGCTCTCTGTGCATCTTGAACTTGAATGCCTTCTTCCTTCACCAAGTTAGGAGAGTTTTCTGTCATTATTTTTTCAAATATGTTCTCTAACCCTTGCCCATTTTCTTCCTTTTCAGGGACTCCTATGATGCAAATGTTGTTACATTTCCAGTTATCCCACAGTTCTCTTAAGCTGTCTTCCTGTTTTTTAATTTTTTTTTTCTCTTGGTTTTCTTATTGGTTGATTTTTTCTACCCTATCTTCTAATTCACTGATCTGGTCCTCAGCTTCCTCTACTCTGCTTGTTAGTTCTTCCAATGTGTTCTTTATTTCTGCTATGTCATTCTTCATTTCCACTTTGTTGGTTTTTTATGTTTTTATATCTTTACTCATGGTGCTGATGTCCTTACTCATGTTGTTGAGCTTCCTCAGGATCATGGCTCTGAGCGCTACCTCTGATAATTTGCTTAGCTGCATTTCATTGATCTCATCTTTGCTAGAGTTCTCTTGTTCTTTCATTTGGGATTTGTTTCTTTGTTTCACCATTTGGCTCTCTCAGTGGGTTTTGGAGCCTGCCAAATTTTCCCTGTGGGTGTTGGTGTTCTGCTGTTTGTGGCTCCCTCTGCCGGGTTTGGAGAGCCTGGGTAGGTCCACGTTAAACACCACTGTCAAGTCTTACTGTCCTGGGTGGATTTTCAAGCCCCGAAAGGGTTCAGTTATTTATAGCTTTTTCCTGGTGGCTAGTAGTCTCAGTTACTCAGTGCTGTGGAATGTAGCCCTGGTGTTCTGCATAAGAGGATTTCCAGAGGGTGGGATAGATGCTGGTTATTAATGAGCCTCAATTTGCATTTCTTTGTCTCACCTGGGAAAGGCTGAATCTCAGGGGTTGGGGCTGCTGCTCCCCCCCCCCCCCCCCCGCAGCTATGGGAAGGAGGACACTGGCCACTGATTTTGTGGCCGCAACTCAGCAAAAATTTTTGAATGCCCTCCAAATCCCGGTTGTCCCCACAGAGTTTCAGTCCAGTTTGCCCTCCCTCTGCTGGTGACAGCAGGTGAGTGGCTGTGGCTATTTTAGTGCTCTGTCCTGGTTCTCTGGGCTGTGGAGCAGGCTTGGTCTTTATTCCCCAAGGGGGCTGCTCTCAGCTAAGACTGCTGCTGTCCCTGGGTCCCAGCCCGCCACCCTCTCGCGCCTCCACAGATCCTACCAGTGTCCCTGGTTATATGGTCCTGTCTTCCTGCTTTACTGTTGCTTTTTTCCGAGGATTAGTCTTTATTTTAGTTGTAATTCCCATTTGGTCCTGGGAGATAGTCTGAGTAGCTTCTATTCACTCTGCCTCCATTTTTCACATCCTCTATGCCTATCTTGTGTGCACCTGGGTCACACAGGCCTTCCTGGTGACCCCACACCCTGCAGGTCCAGAGGGTAACTGGATCGCATAGTCACTTTGGGCTTTTGGCTTAATGCCTATTTTATGCGCTGCTGGGTTTCACAGGCCTCTCTAGTGCTGCAGCACCCCACAGGTCTGGTGGGTAACTGGATCACACAGTCTCTGCTGGGTTGCAGAGGCCTATCTGGTGCCCCTACACTCTGCCGGTCCCGCGTGCAGGCAGCTGGATTGCATCAGTCTCTCTTGGGCTCCAGCTTCCCACTACTCTTGTGAGCTACAGGACCACATAGGCCTCTGTGGAACCCCAGGTCCAACTGCTGGCAGCTGGGGAGTGCTGCTGTTGCCCCATGGAGCTCAACTCCTGCTCAGCTTTTGCTGTAGTTGTTGGGGATGGGTCTCAGCTGCTGGTCTGTGCTTCTGTTGCCTGGGGATGGATGTCTGCTCCCAGCCTCTGTTGCTGGGGTTTTATCTGAACTCTGATTGGGATGCTACTGTGGGGTATGATGCTGGGCACCCAGCTGTCTGTGGCTTCCGTGACCAGCACCTTGGGAGCTCCACTACTGTGCACTGGTCTGTGTTGACACAGAGTGTCCACTGGTCCGATGGTGTCCCGTGTGCTGGTGAGCTCAGGTTGCTGGGTCCTAGCCGCTCCCACTGCCTCTTCCCAGGGAAGACCCGGGATCTTCCCAAATGGTGGGACCTCCCCTCGGTGCAGGGAGAAGCGCCCTGAAGGGCCGCTCACCTGGGTAGCCGGCTGCTCCGTCCACAGCACAGGAACCTTCTGCCCCGGGCTCTGCACTGCTCGGGTTTGGTCATCCACCTTCATGTCCATTCACACTCTCTCACAAATTCACCCTCCCTCTGGTCCTGCTCGGGGCCATCTTCTGAATCTGATTTCTCTTTTTGACTGTCTATAACTGTGGTCTCAGGTTCAGGGCAACTGTTATCCATAAGTCTCTGGACACACATATCATAGGTAGGACATAATAGAAAACTCTAAATGCAATACTAGTTAAATAACTCTAGAATAGTATGGCCTTGGCAGTAGATTAAAAATCTACTGTAGCCGTGGCCAAGTGGCTTAGTTGGTTGGAACATCGTCTGATACATCAAAAGGTCGGGGAACATATCTAGTTTGTGAGTTTGATCCTCAGGCAGAGTGTGTACAGGAGGCAACTGATCGATGTTTCTCTCTTACATTGATTTTCTCTCTCCCTCTCTCCCCTTCTTCCACCTTCTCTCTCTATAATCAATAGAAACATATCCTCAGGTGAGGATTAAAAAAATCTATTGTAATCTTTCCACTCCATGAATGCTGCTTTGTGAGCCAGACCAGGGGTCAACAAACCATTTTTGAAGGTCCAGATCATAAATATTTATGGCAAAGTGGCAAAATTAAGACTATTATATAGGTATTTATATAACTGTTTAAAGAGCAATCATTTAAAACTATCTCTAGATAGAGGACTGTCTAAAGCAGGCAGCTGGCTGGATTTGGCCTACAGACTGAAGTCTGCAGACCCCTGAGTTAGAATCCGGGGGAGACCAAGGAGGGAGAAGAGAAGGGCTGAGATACTAGGAAAGAAAACCTAAAGACATTCATTTCATTCTTCTTGGACCTACTCTGAGACATTGACTTTTAGTTGTTCACTGCTGTGCTGACCACAACACAATGTAACCGTGTTCTAGGTTAACTCATCATCATCTCTAAGTGACCCGATGCAGTTGGCTGCTTTGTGTATGAAGAAGCTGCACTGTAGGCTTCACAGTATTGACTCCCCTCTGTTCCGAGAAGCCCATTGTGCAGCCGTGAACTTGGCTGCCACATTGGTGGATGAGAAGCTTTCTGTGTGTGTTCCAGTTTCTGAGAACAATATGAAACTCAAGAAAATCCTCCACGGACCCCTGGTGGTGTACCCTGAACTGTAGTCTGCATGGCTGCTGGTAGTGACTTCTCTGCTGGCTGGTGTCCTGAGTAAGCAGACTCGGAGACAGAGGTGAGCATGCTGGAAGTCCACTGGGTGCTGCTCTTGGAATCGACACGTGCTCCGAAGTGAAGGAAGTGGGATTTCAGGGAAGAGTTTCTCCAGAGGCCTGAGTGGAGCACACTCAGCAGCGAGGGGATGATGCTCCGGCCCTGGGAGGGTCCCTGGGGCACACCACACTGCCCCCCACAGACTTAAACACTTTTCCAGTTTATTTTTTACAAGCATTTACACATGTATCTCTGAGAGATAAAGATGCATTTAAGAAAATTCCACGACACCATTATCATACCAAATTTATCAATAACTCAGCTTCCAATTGCCTGATAAAATCCTATATTTATATGTAATTATAATTATATATAACTGTATATAATTAGTTAATTTGAAATTTGTTTGATTTGAGATTCATGTAAGTCCATATTTGCAATTAACTGATAGCTCTCAAATATCTTTTAATCGATAGGATTTTTTTCATTTCTTTTTCTTAAAATATTTTTCTTGACTAAACCTGGTCGACTTCTGTCCTATAGAATGTCCCACAATATTTATTTCTAAAAAATCCTTCATGTTTATGAAGGTATTAAATACACATTACATATAGTTTAGAAAATATGGAACACTATGAAGAAGAAAAAAATTTAAACTTTGAAACCTCTCCAGTAGATTAGCACTGAGAACATGTTGGTAGATTTCTTTCCAGCTGCATTTCTGAAGTCTGCTCCCTGGACATGCTCCCAGGATGCCCCTGCAAAACAGGGTCGGTTATTGTATTTGTTTTCTCTTTATTATCTCACAGCGCTGTTCAGAGGTCCATCTGGTGAGAAGTTGATGGGCTTAGCTGGCCACTCTGCTTAGGGTCTTACCAGGTTGAAGTCAAAGTGTTAGCCAGCCTGGGCTCTTAGCTGGAGTCCTGGGGGACAGTGTGTGTGTGTGTGTGTGTGTGTGAGAGAGAGAGAGAGAGAGAGAGAGAGAGAGAGAGAGAGAGAGAGAGATTGTAGGATGGGATGGAAGACTGTTTCCTTGCTGGCTGTCAGCCAGGGGTCATTCTCAGCTTTTAGAAGCCACCTCCATCCCCTGACTTGTAAGTTCATTTTCAAAGTCAGCATCACACCAGAGGTTGAGTCCTTCTCATGCTTTGAATCTCTCTGATTTCTTTTTCTGCCTCATCATTTCTATATCCAGCTGGAGAAACTTCTCTGCTTTTAAGAGTTCATGTGCTTAGATTGGACTAAGCCAGATAATCCAACATAATCTCCCTATTTTAAGGACTAAAACCTTAATTACATCTAGAAAGTTCCTTTTGCCAAGTAAGGGATTGGGAGGTGAACAACTCAGTGGTCATTCTGTCTAATCTCATGATCATTTAAGCTTGGAGGAGGTATGTTTTCTACCTCTCTTTTGGAGATTATAAACCATTAATATTTTCGAGCTCTGCCTCAGGAGGCCTTTTAAAATTTATTTTAATCCAGAAATCCTCAAACATATTTGACCATAGAATCTCCCCTCCCCCATTAACCCTTTTAAACATTCTGTAGAACTAGAGTCTCTGAAGAATGTATTTGAAGTACAGAATTTCCCCTGTATTTGTATTACTTTATATATGAGTACATTTTACACATTTAGGATCATATTATATGTTTATTATTATAATTGACATTTTTGAGTTATCACATGCCATTGAAAATCCTTCTAAGATAGGAGTCAGCACACTTTTTCTGGGAAGGGTCATATGTCTTAGGCTGTGAGACCACCTGGTCTCTGTCACCTACTCAGCTCTGCCATGGTAGTGTACAAGCTGCCGTGGATGCTCTGTAATGTGTGATGAATGGGCATGGCTCTACTTAGATCAGGTGGTGGGCTAAGTTGTTTGCCAATCTCTGTTCTAAATCATTGTTTATTAATGACTGCATAGTATTCTATTATATAAACATATGTGCCATCATTGCCTTTTTATAAATCTTATTGGTATATAGCCACGTGTATATAGTATATACAACAGCTTGATGAGGTTTCACAAACTGGATATGAAAGTATCTAAGGCACAATCACCTCTGGGTGAGAATTTGAATTGTTTCCAACATGGGGCTTTTATAACAATGCTATTATGAGCATGATGCCTGATTGCCTTTATTTTACTATACATTTGTACACTGGTTGTATTGTTTTTTTTTTTAATTAAAAAAATTTTTTTTCTTTATTGATTTTGGAGAGAGAGGAAGTGAGAGGGAGAGACAGAAACATCGATGAGAGAGAGCATTGACTGGTCGCCTCCTGCATGCCCCCCATTGGGGATCAGGCCCACAACCTGGGCATGCGCCCTGGTCAGGAATCCAACTGGTGACTTCTTGGTGATTGGGTCAATGCTCAACCACTGAGTCACACCAGCCGGGCTGTATTGGTTTTTTATTATTGCTTCTATAACAAATGACCACGTATTTCGTAGCGTAAACAACACACATTTATTATTGTACAGTTCCACAGATCAGAAGTCTGACACGGGTCTTTCTGGGCTAAAATCAAGGTGTCGGCAAGGCTGTATTCTTTTTTGGAGACTCCAGAGGCAGGTCTGTCTGCTGGACTTTTCCATTTGCTAGAGGTACCTGCGTTCTTGCTCATGGCCCTTTCCTCCACCTTCCAAGCCAGCACCTCTGCATCTCTCTGATCACTCTTCTGTAGTCACCTCTGAACCATAGGAAAGATTTTTGGAATTTAAGAACTCACGTGATTAGATGGGACTCACCCAGATAATTCAAGACGTTTACCCCTCTCAAGGTTCTTAATTCAGTCACACCTGCCTTTTCAGGTGGCATGCTGACCAGGTTCTGAGGATGGGGTGGGGACATCCTGGGCTGCTCTGCCTACCAGGCTGCTTCTGCGCACCAGTCAGCAAGCACATACCCTAGTTTGTGGGAAAACTGAGTTCCAGGATTTTTGCCAATTTTATGTTTCAATTTTGAAAACAATACAAGAAAGCTCATAACATAATTAGTTAGCTAACATGGATCAGCTTCACAATACATAGCCTTGCAGTGAAAATGTGTATTAAGGCACCATTTTCCTTTTCGGTTGATTCAAACAAAACCCGGGCCACGCAGGTTAGTGCAAGCTGTTAGCTATGCAGAGTTCTAACTAAAGGCATCCTGTGCATTGCTATTTATCTCTTGCCCAACACACATTTTAGTAATAGTTCCTTTACTTCTCCTTTTTTCATGTGACAAGCTTGTCTGCACTGTTTGCTTTGCCATCACACATCATTTTCCATAAAGTTGTTCTGTGGGAGGCTCATGTACGGATTTCTGTTTGGTCTCTAACGTGACGGAAGACACGGGACAGAAACACCCAGCATGGGTATACCTCCCCCTCTGAGATCACATGCCTGAACAATACATTTTCATCTTTTTCAAGTCTTCCCAAAGGACCCTGGGGGCAAGGGGGAAAAAGGGCAGAATTTCATGTGTAAAAACTAATTTTCAGAAAGCTCTGCAGGATCTTTAGAAGACTGTCGGTTCGATACTCCGACCGAGATGACTCTAAGGGACATGCAATGACCGGAAGTGCATTCAGCAAGCACAGGCCGACCTCCTGGGACATGAGAGATCTCACAGGACAGAGGTCACAGGGCTTCAGCCTTCAGTCTGAGACAAAGAAAACCGGGGGGTGGGTAAGGAAAGGGGGTCCAGTGGAGTGAACACGGTTCTGGAGCACACTAATCCAGCAGTCCTTAGACTTCCGCATTCACCATCACCAGGGCGGGAGATTCTGAATGCAGATTCCCAGGCCCCGTCCACTAAGGGTTCCAATTCAGTGGGTGGGAGGAGATGGGAACATAAGCAGAATTTTAAACAAACTGTCACAGCTGATTCGGAATCAGATATCTCAAGGACCTTATCTATGTATTTATTTTATGTATTCACCAGCGGTTTGTTGAGCATTTACCACACACCAGGCACTGTGGTCAGTGTGGGGGAGCAGCAGTGAGTAAAGTCGACCAGCTTCCCGTCCTCGAGGGGCTTACACTCCAGAGAGGAAAGACAGACAGTAACCAGCACATTAGGAGGACGTGTAGTACGTCAGGTGGTGATAAGTGATGCAGCGAAAACAAAAAGCAGGAAGGGTGTCTGGGAGTTTTGAAGACAAGAATGGGGTTGACTTTTAAATAGGTGACATTAAAACAAATAACAGAAGAAGGGGAGAGATCCCGCTTCTGTTTCTGGGGGCAACGTGTTCCCCCTCGGGGACCTCACTTAGCCCACTCTAAGAGCACTTAGGTAGGCAAGTTCCCGGTGTCCTTAAGAAGTAACAAGAAGCCAGTGTGGCCCTGGAGACCCAGCTGGCAAGGAAACGCTGATGCTATTCATGAGGCAAGACACTCTGTTTATGCAACGGGGCCACGAGGGAGAGCACACTCCTTTAGAAAAGCAACGGATGTATATGCTCCAAGAAGAAAGCTCTTCGGGTCATTCTGGGAAGATGACTTTCAAGCACGCTGAATCTTCCCACTGTTTCAGGATCATTTCTGGAAACTTCTGTAGCACACAGTCTGTCACCCATCTAAGTTGTAAAGACTGCCTTTCTTTTTAGCACTTACTGCTTCCAAATGGACATTTTCCCTATGTTGAATCTCTACTGTAGTTGATAAATCATTTTATGTGAAATACAGGGTATGGCAAAAGTAGGCTTACAGTTGTGAGTATGCAAAACACAGTTTATTCTTGTATTCTTCTTCTTCTTTAAATGCTACATTTTAATGTTTTTTTAAATTGATTTTTTAGAGAGAGGGGAAGGGAGAGAGAGATAGAAACATCAATGTGAGAGAGAAACATCGATCAGCTGCCTCCTGCATGCCCCTCACTGAGGATTGAACCCACTCCTGGGCATATGCCCTCACAGGGAATCAGAACAAGACCTCTCCGTCCATGGAAAAACACTCAACCCACTGAGCCACATTGGCTGGGCTTCTTGTATTATTAGTGATTAATTATTGTATTCTTTCCTTTTGAACAACTGTAAGCCTACTTTTGCCCCACACTGTATATTTATTTACCTATAGCCACCTACTATCTCCAAGTGACTCTTTGAAACCTGATTGTTTCTTTTTTTTCACTGGGAATGCTAGAGGGGAAATAGGAGGGCTATTTTGGGGAGTACAATGTTGAATAGACTGCCTGGTGAACTTGACAGGATAACTGCCTTCCTTGGCTGTTTGGGAAATCAGATTGCTTAGATATGTTTAATGTCAATGGACTGATGCCAGGTGGTCCGCACCATAAATTAGGCTGTGGGGAGAAACATTCCCCGTTAGAGCACCGTCATCCTGTGCGCTCAGCAAAGGGCTCCACAGCTATGCCACTGGCTGGGTTGGGGGTGCATTCTGCCTGTGATTTCAGCAAATAACTAGCCAAATCATCCTTTTTCATTTGCGTTGCTTGATAGTGCCATATTTACAGTTGACTCCTCCATTGATATTAATTTTTAATTCTCAGTGTTTACTGCTATGAACCAATACTGTTAGGTAATAGCATCTTGCACATTTAACTTGCTTTATGTATCGCAAAGTGCTTTTATAACTGTACTTCATTTAGACTTTACCACAACCTTGGGATGTTCTCTCTCCTTTTCCTTTCCTTTCATTTCCTCTTTCTTCCCTCTCATTCACCGTCTCCTGTCTTCCATACTTCTCTTCCCCTTTGTCCTTTCCATCCTCTCCCTCTTTCTTCTCCCTCTTTTCTTCAATTTCTTAATTGAAGGTTAGTTTTCACGTTTGATAGCTTGAGTGCAATGCCCAGTTCAATCCCTTCCTCTCCTTGTGAATGTATTTAAGTTACTTGAGCTCTAAACCTAAACATGCCCATCCATAAAATGGGCATAATAAAATTACACTTTAGCAATGAGGTAAATACTTATTTGTGTCCTGGGCCCAGTCTCTGGCAGATGGAAGATAATCAAAACTGTTTTCCATTGTTGTTATTACTTATTACTCTAGATACAGCAGTGACTATGATCAACGTGATTGTCACATGTATGGAATTTATAATGGAGCCATTGAGGAAACTGAGGCATGCAGCTAGGAAGTGGCAGAGCCAGGGCTAAGGTCACACTGATTGATTTCAAGGTGAGAGTCTTCTTCACTGCTCAGGTTAATGTTTTAGATCGACTTGTCAACTGGTCAAGATTCCTTTTGTTCTTAGGAGGGAAGCTCAGAATTTCTCATAATTGTATGCTATTATATCTTATCTTCTATCTATCTATCTATCTATCATCTATCTATCTATCTATCTATCTATCTATCATCTATCTATCTATCTATCATCTATCTATCTATCTATCATCTAAAGGAATTCTTAATTATCTGTGTTCAACAAACTCAAAAGGAGTCTTGATAGTTTCCTGGAAATAAATAATAAAAATGTATTCAAGGTCCTTAAGGTTTGCAAACAAGAAACACAAATAAATGTTCTGAAGAAGAAAGTAAAGCCAAGGGTTCTCATAGTAAAAAGGACATTCTTGAGAAAATCAGTCCTACATGCTAGTGTTGGGACTGCTCCAAGGTGGTAATCCTCCAAACAGTTCTGAGTGATGGACGCCGATGGTCTGTGCACACCGCCATCCCTTCCCTGCTCCTCCAGGGAGTAACCAGAGGCTGTCTGCAGGTTTGATGTACATCCAGGCATTGATGCAGGGCTGGGAAGTTCAAAAGTTTACTTTCCTAGTCTAGTAAAAACAAGAATCAAATTGTTTCCTCATGCCTACTTGATTTTAGTAATTTGGCAGCTTCACTACAGTGACTTCATTTTATTTCTTCTCTCTTCCTGACCTGATGCGGAGAACTTGTTACTACACAGGTCATGTTCTTGCCTTCCAGGAGTTTTATTCCTAAGAAAAAAATAATTGAGTAGGTTATGTTTTGATAACTAAATATGATTTTACACTTCTCTTAGCTACCTGCTTATTTTCTGGAAAACTGACTCAAAATAATGTTTTTTTTTTGTTTTTTTTTCCAAGACTGATTATTTAATACAAGTTATTTGGAGGAAAAAATCCACAATTTCATATGATTTATCCTTGCTTGAGTGGATAGGTAAATTTCTCTTGCCTTTTGTTTTTAATCCTCACCTGAGGATATTTTTACATTTATCTTCAGACAGAGTGGGAGGAAAGGAGAGACAGACATTGATGTGAGAGGGACACATCACACAACCCAAAACCGATGTATGTGCCCTTGGCCGGAATGAAACCAGGGATGCCTTGGTCCTTGGGCCCAGGCTCTAACTGCTGAGCCAAACCAGCCAGAGTGCTTTTTTTTTTTTTTAAAAAAACTTATCTTTATTGTTGAATGTATTACAAATGTCTCTCCTTTTTAACTCTATTGACCCCTTCCTCCTCAATCCTGCCCTCATCCTCTCCAATCTTGCCTTACCCATAGTATTGTTGGTGTCATTGGTTATGCACATATGCATAGAAGTTCCTTGGTTTATCTCATCCTGCCCTCCCTCCCCCCTTCCCTTTGAGGTTCATCAGTCTAACAACCAATATGTACTTCTAAATTTCTTCATCTTTTTCACACATCCCACAGCCTCCACCCATCTGGCAAGCAATACAAAGTTCTCTGTATCTATGAGTCTGTTTGTGTTCTGCTTGCTCATTTTGTTGTAGAGTCAATTGTTTCTGTTTTTTAATTTTTATTAATTTATTTTTGTTACAGATGTTTCTTCTTTTCTCCCTCTAGACACCCTCCTTCCTGTCCCGCCCTCCCATTCCCCACCCCAGCATTGTTGTCTATGTCCATTGGTTATGCATACATGCATATACGTTCTTTGGTTCATCTCATCCATCCTCCAGCATTCCCCTCCTCTGAGGTCTGTCAGTCTGAGCCAAATTTCTTTCTATGTCTCTGGGTCTATTTGTTCATCAGCTTATTTTGTTTATTATATTCCACAAATAAGTGAAATCATGTGGTACTTGTCTCTCTGTGATTGTCTTATTTCACTTTGCATAATGCTCTACAGTTCACAAAGGATAAGATATCTTTCTTCCTTACAGCTGCATAGTACTCCATTGTGTATATGTACCACAGCTTTTTTATCTACTCATCTGTTTCCACATCTTAGCAATTGTAAACAGTGCTGCTATGAATATAGGGGTACATATATTCTTTCTGATTGGTGTTTCAGGCTCTTTAGGATATATTCCTAAGATCAATTTTTAAATTTTTGAGGAAACACAATATTGTATTCCATAGTGACCACACCAGTCTGCATTCCCACCAGCAGTATACTAGAGTCCTCTTTTCTCCACACCCTCGCCAACACTTGTTTTTTGATGATTTGTTGATGGCGGCCATTCTGACAGGTGTGAGGCGATACCTCATTGTTATTTTAATTTGCATCTGTCTGATGACTAGTGATGTTGAGCATTTTTTCATGTGTCACTTGGCCATTTGTATGTCCTGTTTGGAGAGGTATCTTTTTAGGTCCTCTATCCATTTTTTTTTTTTTTTCTTTTTATCCTCACCCGGGGACACTTTTCCATTTTTTTGTTCAGATAGAGTAGGAGGGAGAGAGAGGAAGAGAGAGAGAGAGAAAGAAACCTCGACGTGAAAGGGACACATCGAGTAGCTGCCACCCGCCCGACCCAACCAGGACTGGGGAAAAACTATAACGGAGGTACATGCCCCTAGCGGAAACCAAACCCGGGTCTCTCAGGACTGCAGGCTGACACTAACTGCTGAACCAAACCATCCAGGGCGGTCCCCTACCCATTGTTTATTTGGGTTCTTTGTCTTCTTTTTGTTGAGTTGTATAAGCACACTCTATATTTTGGAATATCTGATGTATCATTGTCGATTATACTCTCCCACACAGTGGGTCTCCTTTCCATTTTGATGGTTGTTTCTTTTGCTGTGCAGAAGCTTTTGAGTTTGATGTAATCCCTTGTGTTCATTTTTTCCTTTGCTTCTTTTACCTTAGGTGATACATCAGTGAAAATTCTGCCGCGTATGTCTGAAATTTTGTTGCCTACATTTTCTTCTAGGATTTTTATGGATTCACGAGTCACATTTAAGTCTTTTATCTATTTTGAGTTTAGTCCTGTGTATGGTGCAAATTGATGGTCTAGTATTATTTTTTTCGTGTAGCCGTCCAATTTTCCCACCACCATTTATTAAAAAGGCTGTTTGACGCCACTGTATACTCTTGCCACCTTTGTCAAATATTAATTGAGTATAATGAATTGGGTCAATTTCTGGGTTCTCTGTTCTGTTCCATTGATCTATATGCCTGTTCTAGTGCCAGTACCAGGCTGTTTAGATTACAGTGGCTTTGTAGTATAACGTGAAATCTGGTAATGTAATTCCTCAAACTTTGTTCTTCTTTTTCAAGATTGCTGTAGCTATTTGGGGCCTTTTTTGGTTTCATATGAACTTTTTTTTTTTAAATTTATTTATGTTTATTAATTAATTTTTGTTACAGATGTTTCTCCCCTGCCCCCACTGATCCCCCCTCCCTCTCCCTCCCTGCCCTGTCCCGTTTGTTTTCCATGTCCAATGTTCATGTGTACATGCATATAAGTTCTGTGGTTTATCTCTCCCCCAGCACCCCCTCTTCTGGGGATTGTCAGTCTGTACCCCACTTTCACGTCTCTGGAACTACCCCATTCCTCAGACTGTTATGTTCATTATATTCCACAAATAAGTGAGATCATATGATACTTTTCTTTCTGTGTTTGGCTTGTTTCATTTAGGATGATACTTTCCAGGTCCCTCCATGTACTCTCAAAGGATAAGAGATCTTTCTTTCTTACAGCTTTGTAGTACTCCATTGTGTATATGTACCACTGCTTTTTTTATCTATTCGTCTACTGATGGACACTTGGGCTGTTTCCGGATCTTAGCTATTGTAAATAGTGCTGCTATGAACATGGAGGTACATATATTCTTTCTGATTGGTGTTTCAGGCTTCTTAGGGTATATTCCTAGAAGTGGGATTACTGGGTCAAATGGAAGTTTAATTTTTAATTTTTTGAGGTAACATGATATTGTTTTCCATAGTGGCTGCACCAGTCTGCATTCCCACCAGCAGTGTACTAGAGTCCCCTTTTCTCCACACCCTTGCCAACACTTGTTGTTTGATGATTTGTTGATGCCGGCCATTCTGACAGGTGTGAGGTGATACCTCATTGTTGTTTTAATTTGCATCTCTCTGACGATTAGTGATGATGAGCATTTCTTCATATGTCTCTTAGCCATTTGTATGTCCTGTTTGGAGAGGTGTGTATTTAGTTCCTCTGCCCATTTTTTTAATTGGGTTCTTTATCTTCCTTTTGTGGAGTTGTATTAGCACTCTCTATATATTGGAAATTAACCCCTTATCTAATATATCATTGGCAATTATGCTCTCCCATACAGTGGGTAGCCTTTCCGTTTTGATGATTGTATCTTTTGCTGTGCAGAAGCTTTTGAGTTTGATGTAGTCCCATGTGTTCCTTGTCTCCTTTGTTTCTATTGCCTTAGGTGATGTGTGAGTAAAAATTATGCTGCCTATGATGTCTGAAATTTTGTTGCCTACAGTCTTTTCTAGGATTTTTATGGATTCATGAGTTACATTTAAGTCTTTTATCCATTTTGAGTTTATTCTCGTGTAGGGTGTAAGTTGATGGTCTAGTTTTATTTTTCTGCAAGTAGCTGTCCAATTTTCCCAGCACCATTTATTAAAGAGGCTGTCCTTACTCCACTGAGTGCTCTTGCCACCTTTGTCAAATATTAATTGAGCATATTACCTTGGGTCCATTTCTGGGTTCTCTGTTCTGTTCCACTGGTCTATACGCCTGTTCTTGTGCCAGTACCAGGCTGTTTTGATTACAGTGGCTTTGTAGTATAACCTGAAATCTGGTAATGTGATCCCTCCAACTTTGTTCTTCCTTTTCAAGATTGTTGTGGATATTCGAGTTGTTTTTTGGTTCCCACATGAACTTTTGAAGTACTTGCCCTAATTCTGTGAAGTTTGCCTTGGTATTTTGATGGGAATTGCATTGAATCTATAGATTGCTTTGGGTAATATGGACATTTTAATGATGTTAATTCTTCCAATCCATGAACAGGGTATATGCTTCCACTTTTTTATATGTTTCTCTATTTCTTTTTTCAATGACCTGTAGTTTGCTGCAAATAGGTCCATTATTTCTTTGGTTAAGTTTATTCCTAGGTATCTTAATTTTTTTGCCGCAATTGTAAATGGAATTGATTTCTTAGTTTCTATTTCTGTGAGTTCATCATTGGTATATAAGAATGCCATCCATTTCTTGATGTTAATTTTGTATCTGGCTACTTTTCCAAATTCATTTATTAAGTCTAGTAAATTTTTGATGGAGTCTTTGGGGTTTTCTACGTAGAGTACCATGTCATCTGCGAATAATGACAGTTTCACTTCCTCCTTTCCAATTTGGATCCCCTTTATTTTTTCTTTCTGTCTGATTGCTGTGGATAAGACTTCCAGTACTATGTTAAATAAGAGTGGTGAATCCTTGCCTTGTTCCTGTTCTTAAGGGAAATGCTTTTAGTTTTTGCCCATTGAGTACGATGTAGGCTGTAGGTCTCTCATATATGGCCATTATTATGTCAAGATATGATCCCTCTATTTCCACATTGCTGCGCGTTTTTATCAGAAATGGATGCTCGATTTTGTTGAAGGCTTTTCCGGCATCTATTGATATAATCATGTGGTTTTTATTCTTCATTTTATTAATGTGGTGTATCACATTTATTGATTTGCGAATATTGTACCAGCCTTGCATCCCTGGGATGAATGCTACTTGGTCAAGGTAGATAATTTTTTTGGTGTATTTGTGGATCCGATTTGCTAGTATTTTGTTCAGGATTTTGGCATCTATGTTCATCAGAGATATTGGCCTGTAGTTTTCTTTCTTTGTAGTGTGTTTTTCTGGTTTTGGAATTAGAATTATGCTGGCTTCATAAAACAAGTTTGGAAGTCTTCCTTCTTGAATTTTTTGAAATAGTTAGAGTAGAATTGGTGTTAGTTCTTCTTTGAATGTTTGGTAAACCCCCCCGTGAAGCCATCCGGGCCCGGGCTTTTGTTTGCTGGGAGAGTCTTGATTCCATCTTCAATTTCTTTTGTTGTTATTGGTCTGTTCAAGTTTTCTATCTCTTACTGGTCCAGTTTGGGAGACTATGTGTTTCTAGAAATTTGTCCATTTTGCTTAGATTGTCGAATTTGTTGCCATATAACTGTTCATAATAGTTGTTAACAATCTTTTGTATTTTTGTGGTGTCAGTTGTTACTTCTCCTCTTTCATTTCTGCTTTGTGTATTTGGGTTCTCTATCTTCATTTCTTGGTGAGTCTAGCTAAGGGTCCATCAAATTTGTTTATCTTTTCGAAAAACCAGCTCTTTGTTTCATTGATCCTTTGAATTGTTGTTTTGGTCCCTAAGTCGTTTATTTCTGCTCTGATCTTTACTATTTCCTTCCTTCTACTTGCTCTGGGGTTTTCTTTTTGTCTGCTCTCTAGTTCTTTAAGTTGTGAGTTTAGATAGTCTATTAGATATTTTTCTTGTTTTTTGAAGTAGGCCTGTAGTGCTATGAACTTCCCTCTCAGAACTGCTTTCGCTGTATCCCATAGATTTTGTGTTGTTGTGTCTTCATTTTCATTGGTTTCCCGGAAGTTTTTGATTTCTTCCTTGATCTCCTCGGTGAACCATTCTTTGTTTAATAACATGCTATTTAACTTCCATGTGTTCAAATGTCTTTGTATGTTCTTGCAAGTGATTTCTAGTTTCATGCCATTGTGATCTGAGAAGATGCTTGATATGATTTCAGTCTTCTTGAACTTGTAGAGACTCAGTTTGTGCCCTAACATATGGTCTATCTCTGAGAATATCCCATGTGCACTTGAGAAGAATATTAATTCTGTAGTTTTGGGGTGTAATTATCTGTAGATGTCTATTAAATCCATTTGGTCTAGTGCTTCATTTAGAGTCTCTGTTTCCTTGCTAATTTTTTTGTCTAGAAGATCTATCCAGTGATGTCAGCAGGGTGTTGAAGTCCTGTGCTATGATTGTATTGGTATCGATTTCTTCTTTGAAGTCCTCCAGAAGATTTTTAATATATTTTGCTGGTCGTATATTGGGTGCATATATGTTTATCAAGGTTATATCTTCCTGTTGAATAGATCCTTTCAATATTATGTAGTGGCTTTCATTTTCTCTAGTTATGGCCTTCATTTTGAAATCTATTTTATGAGATATGAGTATTGCTACCCCAGCTTTTTTTTTTCTTTTCATTTGCTTGGAAGATTTTTTTCCATCCCTTCACTTTCAATCTGTGTGAGTCTTTTTTTGTGAGGTGGGTCTCTTGTAAACAACATATAGATGAGTCATGCTTTCTTATCCAATCAGCTACTCTGTGTCTTCTTATGGAAGTATTCAATCCATTTACATTTAAGGTGATTATTGATATGTACTTATTTATTGCCATTTTTGTTTAGTGTGGTTCTATTTTTCTTCCCATTTCTCCTGCTAATTACAGCAGTCCTTTTAACATTTCTTGCAGTGCTGTTTTGGTGCTAATGTATCCCCTTAGCCTTTTTTTGTCTGGAAAGCTCTTTATTTGACCTTCTATTTTGAATGATAGCCTTCCTGGGTAGAGTAGTCTTGGATTCAGATCCTTGTTTTTCATGACCTTGATTAGCTCATGCCATTCCCTTCTGGCCTGTAGTGTTTCTTGTGAGACGTCAGCTGAGAGCCTTATGACGTTTCCTTTGTAGGTAACCTGTTGCTTCTCTCTTGCTGCTTTTAGGATTCTCTCTTTGTTTTTAACTTTTGGCACTTTGATTACTATATGTCTTGGTGTGGGCCTGTTTGGGTTCTTCTTACTTGGGGCTCTCTGTGTTCTTGAACTTGAATGCCTTCTTCCTTCACCAAATTAGGAAAGTTTTCTGTCACTATTTCTTTGAATATATTATCTAACCCTTGCTCCTTTCTTCTTCTTCAGGGACTCCTATGATGTGAATATTATTACTTTTCTAGCTGTCCCACAGTTCTCTTAAGCTGTCTTCCTGTTTTTTAATCGTTTTTTCTTTTTGGTTTTCTGATTGGTTGATTTTTTCTACCCTGTCTTCTAATTCACTGATCTGGTCCTCAGCTTCCGCTACTCTGCTTTTTAGACCTTCCAATATGTTTTTCATTTCTGATGTGTCATTTTTTTTTTACCTCTTCTTGGTGGTTTTTAATTTCCAATTGGCTTATTTTCAGCATCTCTATGTTCTTACTCATGCTGTTGAGCTTCTTCAAGGTCATGCCTCTGAATTCTAGTTCTCTTAACTTGCTTAACTGTACCTCATTTATCTCATCTTCGGTAGAGTTCTCTTGTTCTTTCAGTTGGCTTTTGTTTCTGTTTTTCACCATTTTGACTCTCACAGTGGGCTTTGGAGCCTGCCAAATTTTCCCTGTGGGTGTTGGTGTTCTGCTGTTTGTGGCTCCCTCTCCTGGGTTTGGATGACACAGGGAGGACCCACTTTAAACACCACTTCAAGTCTTAACTTTCCTGGTTCGAGTTGCTACCCCAGGGAATGGTAGTTATCCTCTAGCTTTTTTTGCTTGGAGGCTATTAGTAGAGCTCACCTGAAGAACCTTGCTTTCTGAGTTGCCTGAAAAACTCCTTCAGGTGCTCAGTGTAAGAGGATTTCTCGAGGGTGGGGCAGATGCTGGTTATTAATAAGCCTTAATTAGCATTTCAATAGCCACCAGGTAGGGTTTAATCTTTGAGGTAGGGGCCACCGCCTCACTCCAGGGCCCTGGGAAGGAGTAAGATGACCACAGTCCTTCGTGGCTGCACTCAGCAAAAGCTCTGAGCACCCTCCAAATCCCGAGTGTCCCCACACAGTTCCAGTCCAGCCTGCCTTCCCTCTGCCGGAGCCCAAGGTGAGTGGCTGCTGCCAATTTAGCCTTTGTCCGGACTGTGCATGGTGGAGCCTCTTGGGACTTTTAACCCGAGGGCGCTGCTCCCAGCCAAGGGCGCGAGTCTGTGGCACCAGCCGAGGGTGTAGCACCCAGCGGAGTTTGCAGGACCCAGCCGAGGGCGTAGCACCCAGCCGAGTTTGCAGGACCCAACCGAGGATGTAGCACCCAGCGGAGTTTGCAGGACCCAGCTGAGGGCATAGCACCCAGCTGAGTTTGCAGGACCCAGCCGAGGGCATAGCACCCAACCGAGGCCATAGGACCCAGCCGTGGTCGCAGCTTCCAGCTGAGGCCATTGGTCCCAGCCGAGGTCACAGGACCCAGCCGAGGTCGCAGGACCCAGCCGAGGGCATAGGACCCAGCTGAGGGCGTAGGACCCAGCCGAGGTGGCCACAGGTCCCAGTCGAGGCGGCCGCAGGTCCTAGCTGAGGCAGCTGCTGGTCGCAGCCGAGGCCACAGGACCCAGCGGAGAGCGCAGCTTCCAGCCGAGGCCACTAGTCCAAGCCGAGGGCGTAGCACCCTGTCGAGGTTGCAGGACCCAACCGAGGCGGCCGCAGGTCTCAGCTGAGGTGGCCGCAGGACCCAGCCCAGGCCACAGGTCCCAGCCGAGGGCACAGCTTCCAACCGAGGCCGCTGGTCCCAGCAGAGGGCGTAGCACCCAGCTGAGGCCGCAGGACCCAGCCCAGGCCACTGCGGACCGTGGGCTCCCGGCCCCCTCTCGCCTCCTCGCAAGCCTACCAGGATTGAGCCAGTGTCCCTGGTTATGTGGTCTTCCAAGCTGCCTTTCAGTTGCCCCTTCCTGACGATTTGTCTTTATTTTTGTTGTAATTCCAGTTTGGTCCTGGGAGATGGTCTGTGTAGCTTCCATTAACTCTGCCGCCATTTTTTCATGTTGTGTAATTGAGTCTTGATTGCTGTTGGCACATCAATGAGGGGGATTTACTCAGGCTGATCAGCTGCAAGGACTGGCTGTGCCCACTGACCACTGACCCCTGACTACCTTGGAAGATCAGCTGTGTAGGGGCCCAACGCAGAGCAAGACTTACTTCAGCAGGGCTCTGGTACCCACTAAATTCACCCATTGAGTGTGTCACTTGTGGTGATGTTTGGGTGGTGGTGCTTTGATGTGGTCTGAAGCTGTCCAGTGGGTGTGCTGGCTCTGAGGTGTGGTCAGCCACTGCTTGTGTTTTATCTGGGGCCACCTGGCATAAGCAACAAAGCGATATGCAGATGGCTGCTTCTTGTGCTGGGCTGGGAGGTGCCCAGGAAAAGCCAAGATGTGAACCAAAGGTGGCTGCTTCTAGTGCCAGGCCTGGGGCCACTCAATGACAGGTAGAGGCTCACTGAGACTAGATGCTGCTTGTTTGGGAGATTTTAGGAAAATCTGAAGCAGGATCTGAAACAGGCCAATACTATGGTAAAGCCACTGGAACTGGCTTGGGTGGGCACGAAAGTTGGGCGGGGAAGATAATCATAAGGGCAGGGCAAACAGAGCAAGCCAGGTTGCTGGAGTCCCAGATATGGTGGCTGGCTGCCTGCCCTATGGGGGAAGGGCTCACCAAAGGAACTATAGCCTTCACCAGCACATCTGTCTGAGAGAAAGCTGCCTCTCCAGCCCTTGTCCTGAGGCCAAACAGCTTAGTTCTTCAGTGTATGTCTCTGGTGCCTTTCAAGCTGTCTCCCCTCTGAGCTTAAAGGGAGCAAGTCCAAATAAGTCCATGTGTGGGCTCTTTAAGAGGAGCTGCCTGGGGCTCCAGAAGCCTCAGTCTCCCTCAGCCTCAATTTCCACTGGTTTTCCAGCCAGATGGGGACTCTCTTCCTGGCACTGGAACCCTGAGCTGGGGGCCCAGTGTGGGACCGGGACCCCTTACTCCTGAGGAAGGACCTTCCCAGCTGAGGCGTCCTCTTGATTTTTATCCACCACACGTGGATGAGAGACCAGCTAACCCGCCTCCACCTCTCCTACCAGGCTCCATGTGGCTGCTTCTTTAATCCCGTAGTTGTAGGACTTCCATTCAGCTTGCTGTCAGGCCCTTGTGAATGATGGTTGTTCTGTAGTTTAGTTGTCATTTTGATGTGGTTGTGGGAGGACGCGATACTGCGTTTTTACCTATGTGCCATCTTGACTGGATGTCTCTTTTACCTTTTACAGGAAAAGTGAATGGACAATTAATACAATTTCCTGATGATTTCCTGAACAATGGCAACATTTAGCGTAATTTAGGCTCTTTTTGTTCAATATCTGTACTTCCACCTGCAGCATCACATCATAGCCTCTGGGTCGTGGGGTGTACGGTTCTGTGAAATAATAGAAAAACATATACAGAGTACGGCAAAAGTAGGTTTACAGGTGTCCTCATGGAAAATAAAGCAATAATTATAAATAACGATACCAGAATCAACACTGTGTTTTGAATACTCACCACTGTAAACCTACTTTTGCCTATATCGGTGCCTGCCCTGAGGTCCTGGCACAGAGCTCCTGAGATCTTTGGAACATCCTGGGGGACAGGCGTGCTTTGGTTCTAATGAGGGGACAGGCTGGCTTCAGGATGAGGACTGCCAGAAAGACCAACATGTGAGGAGACGCCAGCTCCCAGCCTCACCCCTTTCCCTGAGAGTGGGAGAGGGGCTGGAGACTGGGTTAGTGGTCAGTCACGCCTGCATGACAAAGCCTCCAGACAAATCCCAACAGCACAGGTTCAAAGAACTTCTGGCTTGAACACATTCGCATGCTGGGAGGATGACTGCACCCCATCTCTCTGTGGACAGAAGCTTCTGGGCTCAGGACTCTTCTTGATCTTTCTCTATGTATCTTTTCATCTGGCTGTCCATCTGTATCCTTTATTATATTCGTTGTTATGTAAAAAAGCCAGCAACTGTATTTCCCTGAGTTCTGTGAGTTGTTCCAGCAAATGATGAAACCCAAAAGAGTCATGGGAACCTCCTATTTGTAGTCGGTTGGTCAGAAGTGTAGGTGAAACTTGGGACTTGAGACCAGCATCTGAAGTGAGTGCAGTCTTGTGGGACTGCATCAACACCAATTGGTATCAGACTTGCGTTGTACTGTAGGACACCCAGCTGGTGTCACAGAGAACTGCGTGGTGTCAGAAGTGATGTGCGTGTGAGTAGGAAAGGAACACACGGAGTGTTTTCCCTTGAGAGGTTCCCATGGCCACGTTGACGCTGTGGTCACACTGAACAAATGGAGAGTCATACACACCAGTCAGTATTTGCTTAAGCTTTTCATGCACACAGCTAGTGTGGCCTCACTTTTAAGAATGGGGTGCTTAGCGCTACCAAGACCCATTCTTTATACTTTACCAGCTGCATGATCTTTCTAAGTCTGTTTGTTACCTGTGAAATTAACAATGGCAATGACTTCATGATGTTATTGTGAAAATTAATGAGCACATTCACATAAAACATTTCGGATAAGCTTTGGTATATATGAAGACGTTATCCTTACTATTCATTTGTTTCTTAAATGGGTTTGAATACCTAGTACATAATGGACATAGGCCAAGTGCTGGAGATATAAAGGTGAGTGAGCCCAGTTTAACTTACCCTTAATGCATTGACAAAATATCATAAAATATTTTTAGACAGCAAGGCAAAATTATGGTAAAAAATGATCAATGATCGAAGTCTCCCTATCCACACAGTTGCAGTGATATATGCCAGTTGTATGGTCTGACAAGGCACTTCATTTTGCCCTTCGTGTAGCTGTAACTGATTCCAAATCTGACAGTTTACTTTCGTGTTCAATGTCTGATGCTTCCATTCATTCTGAAGAATTATTTTTTCAAGCAACATTGCGAAAAATATATGTTAGAATATTATCAAATAACCGAATGAAATTAGAACCAAACGTTGCTGATGTGATCAATTTCCAAACCTCTAGCCTTTGAATATAACACAGAATAATTTATAGTTGAACTCCACTGGATTTTTCAAATTAGATTTGATGTTATTTTAGCTGAGTAGGAAGTTACAGAGCCGCAGGGCGCTAGGAAAACAGAAGCAACTGCATGAAGAAAAAGAATGTAGACTGACAGCCTTACAAAAAGCCATCAAATTAGAAATTTCATGGAAACTGGGCAGTCACAACTGTTATGCTACCAAGTAATAGCAAGTTGACACTGGTCATAAACTGGGTTTGTTAATTATTACAACCTCTTACTGCTGTGCAGAGATCAAGCAGGGAGAAAAAGATGGTCCTAAAACAAAGACTCCGAGGGGGCATGTGCCTGCTTCACTGAACAAGTTGGTGGCATCGGCGCAAAGCGGGGCAGGCACGAGGAAGGACGGCTCTTCACCTCGCCAGCAGTGTGGAGGGGAGAAGCCCATGGTTTCAGTTTCTTTATTTGAGAGGGAGAATACTGGACCGTTCTCCTGTAGCTTGGATTTAAAAATCAAACCCCAAATGGTTTGATCTGTGTTGATGCCTCAGTTTCTTTTTAGTGAAAACATAGTTTAAATGAAATACAACATGAGACATTTGAAAATGTATTCATCTGAAAAGCTATGTAATTCACAGAAATGACCTATTAAGATAAGGCTTAAAGATCTAAAGCCGTATGACACTGGACGCTTCCTGTTTTCAGGGATAAGCAGGGTGAGCGTCTGTTTCTCCAGCACTGGTTTGCTCACGTCTCCTGCTCCCTGCTGTTGCCCTGCTTTCCCAGACCTTCTCCTCTGTCTTAACCGGACACATCCATCTTCGTCTCCCACCCATGTACATTTCCAGGCTCATTTTCCAGCAATCCCGTTGCAACTCATCCTCCCTTTTGGCTCCATAGGGCCGTTTGCTTTCCACCGATCATATGTTACTGTGATGACACTTTAGCACTTATTGTTCATGCTTGTTTGGGCTTTGTGTTTGCGGTGATAAAGTTCACGCATGCTCTATAACCCATTCCTCATATCCCATCCTCTGTGAGGCCTTGGCTGTCCCCCACAGCTTACTCTTGCCTCCGCTGTTCACATCATCCTACAGTTATACATTTGGTTGTGTCTGCCCGAGTCGACTATGGACTTCATAAGAGACAGGACCATGTCACAGCACCTTTGTACCTCCAGAGCCCAGCACAGTCCTGGCACATAGGTGCCTCACAGATGTGTGTTGCCTGGAGGGCTTCTCTCTGTGGTGATTGGCACAGAGACGTCTAACTAAGAGGCAATGTGCTCTGATCCAGCCTGCATGCTGTGCCCTGGTGCTGGCCAGTGCCAGCCCTAACAGAGGGGCATCTCTTTGGTAATTTATTTACCCAGAAGAGCCCGGTATTTGCAATTTCCATTAGGGCGTAATATGTGCAGACCCAGTTGGATAGATGGGTACATAAACAACAGAGAGAAGTTTCCCATAACTCCCTAGAGCTATGAAAAAACAAAACAGAAACCCAAGATTCCTTTTCATTGGATTAAACCACCTCGTCTAGTTATCAAACTGATCAGATCAACAGGTGATTGCTCATCTGTTTCTCCTGGCCAATCTCTGACTAACCCTTGAAGGGTAAATGCTGACATCTGTGCCTTAGATTGTACCACTCCATGGGCAATGGCATCTGCTGACAGTATTTGGAGTGCAGGCATTTCTGATGAGGACTTAGTGTGTGTGTTCTGCCATCTCTTTCCCGCCTGCGCATGAATGGTAACTTGTCAATATTCTGAAGGGATGCTGAAATGTGTCAACAAAGACACCATCAGCTGTTATGTGTTTATATGCTTAGTAAAAGAGGATAACATCTAGTTATATAGGAGCCATTACAAATAAATAGGGAAATAAATAAATAATTGATAGGCAAAAACCAAGCTATTTAGGCAATTTGAAATAAATATTTTAGATCCAGTACACTGAAAATGCTAAATCCTACATTGTAACACCCCATTGTGTATTATAGGAAGACTAGAGGTAATACTGGCTGTGATCTCATGCCTTCATTCACTCAAAAAATATTTACATTTCTTTGATGCTTAACGTGTATATTAGATACTGGGTAAATATGACTCTATTTGAATTTATTCCTCTGTGCGTTCTTGCATTAATACTTATGGGACAGCCACCTCAGGCCAGATGCTGTTAGGTCCAGGGCATATGTTGGTGATCACTGTAGGTGGTCTCTGTCCTCATGGTGCTCAAAACAACTGCTCTACCTGGCCAGTGTGACTCCGTTGGTTGAGCATCATCCTGTGCTCTAGAGGGTTGCTGGTTTGATTCCTAGTCAGGGCACATGCTCAGGTTGCAGTCTTGATCCCCAGTAGGGTGTACAGGAGGCAGCTGATACATGTTTCTCTCTCACATTGATGTTTCTCTCTAAAAGATCAATAAAAATATATTTTAAAAAACCCAACTGCTCTATGTAATAGTTTCCCTTCTGAATCAGAGTAGACCCTACTCTTAACCATTCTTGTGAGTGAGACCCGTAATTAGTGTTCTCCAATCCTGGCTGTACTTGGGAAACACAGAAGATACTTAAACATCCTCATGCCTGGCCCAACCCAGACCAATTCAATCAAAATTGGTGAGTGTAGGATCTGGGCATAGCCGCTCTTCAAAGCTTCTTAGGAGATGTGAGGCCAGCCAAGAGCATCAATCCTAAGCCATTCCATACCCTTTTGATATATCACTTTTATGGGTTGAAGTGTGTTACTGACTCCCCCCACACTCCCAAATTCATATGTTGACACCCTAACCTGCAGAACCTCAGAATGTGACCTTGGAGAGATGATGTTTCCAAATCAGAGATGATTGCGTTAAAATGAAATCATTATGATGGGCTCTAACCCAGTATGACTCGTGCCCTTATTACAAGAGGAAATGTGGAGACAGACACCCACATAAGGGAACACCATCTGAAGAGGAAGGCAGAGATTGGGGTGACACTTTATAGGCCAAGGATGCCAACTATGCCAGCCAAGCACCAGGAACAAGGAGAGGCATTGGTCAGATTCTCTGTGGCCGACGGCAAGAGGGAGGTCAGCTTGTTGTCACCTTGCCTCGGACATGCAGCCTTCGAAACTGTGAGACAATACGTTGCTCTTGCCTAAGCCCTGTGTCTGTGGTACTTCGTGTGGCAGCCCCAGTGAACCGTAGCATGGCTCAGCATCTTTATAACCGCATTTTTCCTAAAGTGCTAACAACCTTTCCCAGTTTCCTTTCATCCCTTTCTCTCCTGGAAATGGCCAGCCTTTGCACCCAGGTGGGCTTCTGGGTCCTGCTCTTGTTCAAGGTAGGTGATCTTTATTAGTAAAGAGTCGACGTGCTGACATGGACATGACAGTCCCAGCCGGAGCCAGAGACGTGCAGCCGGGTCCCGTGCTGCATCACCACGCTCGGTCACCCACGTGCGAGGCGGAGCTCCGGTTCGGACAGTCGGACAGGCGCTGCCCCGGCAGGTCCAGAAGGAACTCGGACCCTCCGTTTCAGTGGTGCTCGAAGTTCCACATCACCTTCTGGTTTGCTCTGACAGCATTCAGGTCTTGCCTCTTAAGTTGTTGTTTTAGCAGATTCAATTTACAATCACTTTCAGTGCGAAAAGCTTTAGAGATTCAGTTTAAGGCCTTATAGTGGTAAAATCGCCATTTCAGGTGCACGGCGAGGGGAGCAGCGCGTGGCCCGATTTTCCTGTGGATTTCTGACCAGTGGCAGCATCTGCAGTTACAGCTGTTCTCACAGTGCCTGCTCTCCAAACCAGTCATAGAACCGAAATTCAAACTCTTGCCCTTTGGTGTCAGGGGCTCCTGGGGGTAAAACAAGCTCTTTGAAGACATTACTCCCAGCAGTGAACTTTTGCTTATCAAATTTGGATCCAGGCAACAGACAGCTTCCAAAGCTCACAATGATGCTAATTTTATTTTTGTTTATTTATTTATGTATTTTATTTTTTAATCCTCACCGGAGGTTATATATGTATTTTTAATTTATCTTCAGATATAGTGGGAGGGAGAGAGAGGGAGAGAAAGGGAGAGAGAAACATCAACATAAAAGAAACACATCGACTAGTTGCCTCCCACACCACCCGAACCAGGGCCAGGACCAACTGCAACCCAGGTACATGCCCTTGACTGGAATCAAACCTGATACTCAGTGGTCCGTGGGCCAATGCTCTACTGATGAGCCAAACCAGCCGGGGTCTGATTTTATTTTTAAACCAAGAGACAAAATGGCCATTACAGCAGGCTGGCCTATTGGGGCTACTGGGAGAGTTTATTATTGCTGCATCACTTGAATTATTTACAGCAAGGTCTTCTGTGTCTCTGGATAACTGCGTGTTAAAAGTGAAGAAAACACCCACTACCTGCCATACAACAGGCCTCGTGATTCTGGTGCACAAGGGCCTATGTGGTCTTTCACAACCTAGTTCCTGGATCTCCACTTCAAACACCCGCCCAAGTTCACTGCCCTCCTGCCTCTGACCCATGGCGCCCTCCCGTGGCAGCCTGATCCCACATCACAGCCTTTACCTTGATCCGTAGAAGGCTGTTCCCTCATGTGTTTGCCTGGTTCCTTTCTTCTCAACATTCAGGCTGAGAAATGCCGCCAAAGCAGAGAAGCCTTCCCCATCTGTCTTGTCCCCACCCTGCCCACCTTTCCTCACATTCTGACTGTTTCTCCTGCTTCGTCTTTATCAGCGCACTCACCTCTTGGTAAGTGAAATTATTTATTTCACTGTTTTTTAATTGTTGGTCTTCCTTCTTCCTACCTTTATACACTAGAATGTAGGTTCCATGGAAAAGGGGACCATTGTTTGTGTTAATCTCTGTTTTTCCAGAGCCAGTGACTGGCAGAGTTCACATCCAATAACTGGTTGTTGGATGAACAAACAGATGAAGCAGGACTTGACTTATTGCTGCACAAGGACCTGCCCTCAAACTAAAGAGCTGACTCCAAATGACATTAATATTCTTTGTCTGGGCATCCTGGGTGCTCAGATCATTCTCTTTCTGGTCTGGTGGGTGGGCTGGGCAGCTGGGCAGGGTGGTGGGTCTCTCTCTCTACATATTCCTTCATGTTTTCACATGTGGTGGTCTGAGGCCTTAACAAGGGGTGAGCAGAAGGCCTCTTGAGGCCCAAGCTTGGGAACACTCACAAAGTCCCTTTGCCAGATTCTATTGGTTGAAGAAAGTTATCTGACTAGCCAAAATTCAAGTGAGCAGAGCAGTAAGTGTGGCCTTTTGATGGGGGAGTGACAGCTGAGCATGGGGCCGGGGACATTATGGAATCATTGTTCTGATGATCTGCCCCAAGTGCCCCTGAAAGATATATTTTTGTGCAAATGCTCATCTGACCTACATGTGAGGGCAAGCTTGTGGGACATAGGATTCATATCTTACACACTCATACTGCAGACATTTGCCTTTCTCTTGCCTTTTGTAAAGCCCCACACCATAAACACTCAGCCAGCGCCACATTGTCCTTGCTGCTATCGCTGTGTTGACGGTAAGCGTTATTTTTTCCCTCTCGTCAGTAGACATGCAGGGATTTTCTAAAGCCCCATGTACATCTAGTCAAGAAAACTTAAGTGGATTCTGGAATAAATTATATTGATTTTAATTCAGACTTTTAAATTTGTGTTTTTTTATTGCTTTTTGCAATGGAAGAATTGATCTCAACAAGGCAGACAGAACAAAAATAGATTGCTTTTATTGACTTCACAGTGACCTGATTAAACAACATAGTTGTGATGAGAAAAATAATATTACTTCCTCTTTTATTACAGATTCTTTTTGCCTTCAAATATTTAATGGCTTAATATAGTAAGTAAAGAAGACAGTGAATTTTGTTTAGCATTGTACAGAATGGTTTAGAAGCAGTGAGAAAACGCATTTCTTTGAGTTTCCTTCTTATTCTGATGATTGCACAGCTTATTTTGTTAAGAAGGGGCCTCTTACTGTGTGGCAACAATCTCCTGGTCAGTCGCACAACTCATGTCGATACTTACTTAGAGCTTTATTTCCTAAAAAAAATGTTAGAATGTGAATCATGATTCAATTTATAAAAACAAACACTCAACTTTGATTTAGAAATTTTCTAGAATGCATAAGGGAATAGAGAAGAATGTAAATATCACTTGGCCTGAAATCTCATCTTGACTGTTTATGATTAATATATAACATCCAATATGTAGTTAAAATGTGAACTTTCTCTGTTTGAACTCAAAAGACATAGATCTGAGAACATTTTCAGATCATTTGCTCACTATCCAGACTGAAACCACTAAATAGATTGTGGATGACATGGAGTCCCGCGTTATCGGAAGCTGCTGTGCCGGCTCCCACAACTGAGCAGATTTGGAGAGTGAGGCGTACTTGTATCTGGGTTTTCTGTGCTCTTTAAAGAAGTCGGTATCCTACCAGCCCGTGCTCTATACTGTTTGTAAGTTACTTCCCCCAATGAAATACATATTGTGAAGGGAAGATGCCAGCAGGGAAGCATGGCGTGTCTTAAATTGCCACATAAAAATGGAACACTGGACAGAAAAACCAGAACCCTCGCAGAGTACTGAGCACAAAAGCATGTCACATGGTCCCTCACGAACCCCACTTGCAGGCCTTGGGGAGAAAAGCATGTGCACAAGTAATAAGCATGGTGTGTTAAACGCTGTGTTCTGAGCACTGTTGGGTGAGGGCAGTGGGCAGGGGGTCCTGTAAAGACTCCACAGAGCATCAAAGAATATTTACAAAGAAATCTGTCACATCAGCTGCTTAGGGGCAACCTTCACACCTGGAGGTCTTCATTCAGTATGGCCACCTTTTTGCATGTTTTTTGGTTTATTCATTCATACGTTGTTTGTGCTGCCAAGCTTCGTTGTGGGGTGCCGGCATGGTGCTAGCTATGCATAGCTGGAATTCTGAGTTCTGAGAAATGCTTTCTGCTTTTGTAAGAAGAGTTACAGATCTTTCAGGAGAAAAGATGATTCTGTCATTTATCCACATTGAGCTGGATAGTAATGACTAATTACTGAATCTAATCCTTAATTAGAATTGGATTCGTTGTGTGTCTATTCTCCAGCTATAGTTTTGTTTTCCAGCTTTACTGAGATATAACTGATGTATAACACTGTGTAGGTTTAAGGTGTGCATTGTGTTGATTTGATATTTAATGTATTCAAAATGGTGACCCCTACAGCTTTATCTACTCCTGCACCACCTCACGTAATTACCATTGCTTGTGTGTTTGTGTGTGTGTTGAGAACACTTGTGATTTACTCTCTTAACAACTTTCAAGTACGTGATACAGTATTAAGTATACTCACCATGCTGTGCATTAGATCCCTGGAACTTACTAGTCTTAGAGCTGGAAGTTTGTACCCGTTAGTGGCTTTATCTTTAAACAGCATTTTCCAACAAAGGGCACCATACACACAAATAAATGTGAGCTTTAGATGTTAAAATGCAAATTTAGAAGGTTGTTAAATCCGTTATTATTATGCCTTGGCCCTTGATGTCCTCCAACTTGTGTTAGAGTTTAGAGATTACTAAACAATTACAAACCCATGTATTACTTCTTCATAATATGAGTGATGGATATTAATTTCAGAAAAATTATAAAATATTCATTAAGAAAGAGATAAAGATTACCTCTTTATCTTTTATCTATTATGCTTTCAATTTTTGTCAAAGATTGCTATTTAATGTTTTGGTATATATTCTTCTAGAATTTTTTCTATGCAAATATATTGTTTTCCCAAAATGAGATTATGACTTATAAACTATTGTGCAACCTTTTCTTTTAATAATTTCAACAACTAATTCTCTGCAGCTTTGTTTTAAATGGCTTTATAGTATTTTTTGCATGGATGGACCATAATAAAGTAACTGATCACCTAGTATTCTTAGACACTCTGATTTTCTCCAATCTTTCCTTTCATAAAAATTATATAATAAAAAGTTGCACATTTATTTTGGCTAACTTGTCCAATTGCTTAATTAAAGGTAATTGATAGGCATGGAATTTATGGAAGAAAAATATATACATTTTAATCAAACTGCCCTTCCAGGGTACCATTTTATACCTTACTAGCAATGTATGATAATACCCGGTTATTCACATCTTTTGCAAGTAATCAATTTTTTCCTATTGTTACTTAACTGTTTATTTGTTTGATTATTAGTAACAACATACATGTTATTTTATATTTATTGTCTACTAATAGATCAAAGGAGGAATTAATAGTACATTGAAATTAGAGAACTTAATTAAATTAGGCCATGAAGCATTTATTGATTGGCTCCCAACCTGGTGACTTAGTGTACTAATAGAAGAATGCTAAAATAAAGTTTGGTTTATCTATGTTAGAATAATATTCAGCTTCGAAAAAAAATTCAGTACATTTTCAGTAAAAAAATTTCTGTATATTGAGCAGAAAAAACTTTCGAATACACATTGTTAAGTGAGAAAAGGCAGATGGTAGAACAATCCATATAGTAAATACCATTAATGTAGAAAAAAGATAAAACTTAAATTTTTATAATTTAAATGTATTTATTAATTAACCATTTTAATTTTATTATGATTTTTTTACTTATATAAATTACAAAAGTCTATCCCACCTGTGCCCCAGCCACTTGATTCCTTCCTTTAAAGTTATCAAGTGTTGTTTTCTTATTAATCCCTTAGCCAATATTTTCATGCAATTTAAAAATAAACACGTGTGCATACAGTACATGACGTTTTTACCTTGCTTGTTACACATGACAGTATAACTTGCCATATTTGATAATGGAGTTTTCCTGACTTTTTGCTTACAGCCTCAGAGAATTCTATTATATGGATGCATTATTTACTAATATCCTAGTAATGGATTTTAAGTTTTCTCCCAATCTTTTGCTGAATCTGAAAATGCTGCATATATATAGATATAATTTCAAAATAAATTTTAAAAATGTCTGAAAACTTTACAAACAAGGACTATTTTATGGCATGAGGGTGAGGAGGGGAAGGTGCCAGGGAATATTTTACTGCTTATTTCATGCCCTTTTATGATTGTCTAATTTTAATATTTTGTCTCAAACTTTTACTACTTTGAATAAATTTTAAAATAAATTTAAAAAATTATAATTAAATAAGAATGATTTGGAATCAGAATTATGAACTGGATAGATAAATGCCCCTGGGAAGCCGGCGCTGGAATCTACAATGGGAAGCTGCTTTTTTCTAAAGAAATGCCTCCTCCTCCTGAAGCTAGTTAAGCAGATGAATATTAACTTACAGAGAAAAATAGAAGAGTTTTTGTTCTTTAGATCCCCAGTCCTGCAAAAACATTAAGCTGAGAACTTGATTCTGTTTTTTTGACTGTCAAGTTCCTCAGCTGGAAGCCAGATGCCGGAAGGCCAGTGGGCCCAGGCTCTGTGGTTGAAGGAATCATGCACATGTCGACATTTAACATCTGTGTGACACACTGTCTAGAGGCATATTTGTAAATCAACAAATTATTCCTGTGAAAAGGAAGATTGATACTTTTAAAATGATTTATCTTGTTACATGTTGACATCTAGATTTTCACTGGATCTTAATATTTTGCATTGTAATGCTTGATCACATTGAACATTGAACATTAAAGCATATAAACATTTATGAAAAATGACATAATTTATTTTGTGAAACCAATTTCAAATTTATGAAAACATGGGGCTTGAGTTAATTCATCAAAAATATCAATAAACTGATAAAGCAGGGGCATTTTCATTTCAATCATAATCTTTAAGCTATATTCACAGAAAAATTACTTATTAAAGCAGCCATAGGTATGATTAATGGGTTGGTAGTGGTACTAATTACTCATTAAAATACAAGGACTAAAAATACCCCAGGACTTGAAAAATATAGTGATTTTCATTAAAAGGTTTGGCTAGGTCCCAAAGTCTTAATGGGTTTGTATTCTGAGAGGTAAGGACATGATTAGGATCTGAAATGAGAGGGAAATGATCTGCGGAAGGTCTAAGTTCATACTAAGATCATGAAGCTCTTCTGTTGTATGTGCTTATTTAATCAAAACGACCTCCTTTTAGACAAATAAAGAGGCTTCCATTCCAAAATCGGAATGCATGTTTTTTAACCTATCAAATGCTCAGTCATCTACAGACAAATGTTCCTCTCCTTCCTGTGGCCGATTGTCGAGACACTATTTAGAGTTGTGGCCTATGTGGCTTTTAAATAACCAAACTTTAAAATTCACAAATTCGATTGAACATCAGATTAGCAGCATCGATCATCCTCAGAAGACAAATAGTGCCTGTAAGGGTGACTTTCTTACGTGTTAAAAACATGTTCTCCATTGTTACCATTGACACTATAGCTGGGAGCGAGGACAGATGTAGGTAGAATAAAACCTGCTGTTAAATCATGATGAATATTCTAATACAAAACTCAAAAATAAGCGCTGGCCAGTGTGGCTCAGTGGTTGACCATCGACCCCTGCACCAAGAGGTCGCTGGTTTGATTCCCGGTCAGGGCATGTGCCCAGGTTGTGGGCCTGATCCCTAGTGGGGGGCATGCAGGAGGCAGCCAATCAATGTTCTCTCTCATCGATGCTTCTATCTCTCTCTCCCTCTCCCTTCCTCTCTCTCTAAATATCAATAAAGAAAAAAAAATTTTTTAAAAAGAAGCAATTTGAAGAAAGTCAGATTATTTTCTGTTTTCGATATCATAACCATGTTAAAATTCTATGTATAAAATGTACTTTTCACACGAGTGACACTAGTGATTTTCAAGAGCTAACAATGACCACATAAAACCCCACCCGACCAAACACTCTCATATGAATTAAACACTATCGAGGCAAGTGCTGTGAATTATAGGCTTGTTGTTGATACTGGGTACGGAAAAGAGAGCTTCATGCATTAATTTTTCATCCAAAAAAAGTCAAGAAGGATTCTAAATATATTAAAGAATAGCTTAAAGAACTGAAACATTGAGTTAACATTTTGAGATGTGAGAGAATATTATCTTGTGAGTGATGAATCTAGTGGAATTTTTGCCTGTGTAGAAAAAAAAGAGATTCAAGCAATTTCCCTGTTCAAGGGATGGAACAGAAGGGCAGCAGGAGCCCCCCCACCAATATAGAATTAAGGAGTAGTAGAATGACATGAAGAAAATATGGGCAATTTGGATCTTTTGATATTAATAACTGTAATTCAATCTATAATTTTAAGTAAGATGCTTTGGCATAACAGTTGGATGTGTAGCAAGCGTCAGTACATTTTTTTGAATAGGTTAATTATAATTTCATTTCAGGGGGAGATTAAATTAATTTGTCACTCTGTAAGGACAGTGGGTCACTAAAGAATACCAAGATTTTACTGGCAATGGAAACTGAAATAACTATTCTTACAGTGAGACTGTCAACTCTTGACTCTCAGATGCCACAGAAACTGCGGCCAAGCACACTGCATGAGAGGGAACGCCGCCACTGCCCAGTCCAGGGCTGCCCACAGTGTGAAGCTGGGCGGGGTGGCCCTTATAGGGTGTTAGGGTACAAGCTAAGCGATTTAAAGGTGAATCTTGCAAGGTAGGAAACTGGCTGTGCTTGGGTAGAGTCTGTGATGTCATAGCTCCGGACTATTGGGCACAGTGAGGCATGTGCCTTGACCAGCAAGACGTTAGTCTTGCTAAATAAGCTGTGTTAGTTCATACTCATCGCCTCCAGGAGCAGGTGTTTCCCAGAGCAAGCCTCTAAGTATTGTTCATTCTTAGTATTGTTTGATGTAGGGAGCATGTGCCCCATCCCACAGCTGTTGGACACAGGGTCAGGAAAGAACGCAAGGTCTGAGTATCATTTCACAGGGAGAGGGAAGCATGTTGTGTGATGGGCAGTCTCTAAATGGCCCAATGATCATGCCTGCTAGTGTTTGTGCCCTTATGTAGTCCTCTCCCTTTGAGTGTCGGCTGGACTTAATGGCTTCTAATGAACAGAATAGGGAAGAACAGTGATGGAGTGTCACCTCTGGGATTAGGTTCCTAAACACTTTGCTTCCACATTGTGCTCCCTCTCTCGCTTCCTCCTGCAGCCTTTGGTCAGGGTCAAACAGGCTGCTGTGTCGTGAGTAACCCCACAGAGAGGCCCAAGTGGCAGGGACTGACACCTCCAGCCACAGGGATCGAGACCATGAGGCCTGCCAATCGTGTGAGTGTGCTTGGTCCTGGGTGAGATTTGAGGCGACTGTGGCCCAAGTTACCACCTTGATCACAGCCCGGTGTGAGACCCTGCGACAGAGGGTCCCCACAGAGCTGCCCGAGTCTCAAAGTTCAGAAACTATGAGACAATACATACTTGTTATTATTTATTTATTTATTTATTTTTATTTTTGTGGTACGTGCCCCTAGCGGGAACTGAACCCGGGACTCTCTGGTCGGCAGGCCAACGCTCCAACCGCTGAGCCAAACCAGCCAGGGCTTCTTATTTTAATTTACTATGTTTTGGAATAATTTGTTACGCAACTATAGATAACTAATACATGTTGGTTTCATTTTTTAGGATGCATGGGTATACTTGATACTAAAATTTCTACTTATTCAGAATAAGCATATTTATTGGCTAAAATATTGGTTACATTTACTAATTCCGTAGTGATACTGAGACGTGAAGGAGCTGTACCTAATACTATGTTCATGAAGAACGCTTCTTCCTTCTGCTCTACAGAAACTGGACGCACCGGAAGCAGGAAATGACTGCCCTGTGGAGGGGCGCTGAGAGGCAGATGGGAGGCAGGTGCTCCCTCGAGGGGCACGCTGGGGTCAGCTTGAGAAGAGCTGCTCTAACGGAGGGAGCATGTCTCTGCAGCTCTGTCTCCTCGGCCCTTGGCAGGACTGCAGTATCTGAGGAGAATAGCCTGGCTTTCCTAGCCCGGGGCCCCCACGAGCATCGCTGGAGGTCGTGTGGCCGTGAGTCCTGACCTTGGTTGACGTTGCTATCCGTGGTTGACGTTGCTATCCGGGGTTGACGTTGCTATCCGGGGTGACGTTGCTATCCGTGGTTGACGTTGCTCTCCGGGGTTGACGTTGCTCTCCGGGGTTGACGTTGCTCTCCGGGGTTGACGTTGCTCTCCGGGGTTGACGTTGCTATCCGGGGTTGACGTTGCTATCCGGGATTGACGTTGCTGTCTGGGGTTGACGTTGCTGTCTGTGGGTTGACGTTGCTATCCGTGGTTGACGTTGCTATCCGTGGTTGACGTTGCTATCCGGGTTGACGTTGCTATCCGTGGTTGACGTTGCTGTCTGTGGGTTGACGTTGCTATCCGTGGTTGACGTTGCTATCCGGGGTTGACGTTGCTCTCCGGGGTTGACGTTGCTCTCCGTGGTTGACGTTGCTCTCCGGGGTTGACGTTGCTCTCTGGGGTTGACGTTGCTATCCGGGGTTGACGTTGCTATCCGGGGTGACGTTGCTATCCGTGGTTGACGTTGCTATCTGTGGTTGACGTTGCTATCCGGGGTTGACGTTGCTATCGGGTTACGTGCTATCTGTGGTGACGTTGCTATCCGGGGTTGACGTTGCTATCTGTGGTTGACGTTGCTATCCGGGGTTGACGTTGCTATCCGGGGTTGACGTTGCTATCCGGGGTTGACGTTGCTATCCGGGGTTGACGTTGCTCTCCGTGGTTGACGTTGCTATCCGGGGTTGACGTTGCTATCCGGGGTTGACGTTGCTATCCGTGGTTGACGTTGCTATCCGTGGTTGACGTTGCTCTCCGTGGTTGACGTTGCTATCCGGGGTTGACGTTGCTATCCGGGGTTGACGTTGCTATCTGTGGGTTGACGTTGCTATCCGGGATTGACGTTGCTATCCGGGGTTGACGTTGCTATCTGGGGTTGACGTTGCTATCTGTGGGTTGATGTTGCTATCTGGGGTTGACGTTGCTATCCGGGATTGACGTTGCTATCCGGGGTTGACGTTGCTATCTGGGGTTGACGTTGCTGTCTGTGGGTTGACGTTGCTCTCTGGGGTTGACGTTGCTGTTTGGGGTTGACGTTGCTATCTGGGGTTGACGTTGCTATCTGTGGGTTGATGTTGCTATCTGGGGTTGACGTTGCTCTCCGGGGTTGACGTTGCTATCCGGGGTTGACGTTGCTATCCGGGGTGACGTTGCTATCTGGGGTTGACGTGGCTATCTGTGGGTTGATCTGCCAGCTGCTGGAAGGCAACAGTTTCCTTCTGTTAGCGCCAGTGCAGGGAGATTACGTTCTGGGGAGACAGGCATCTTTGCAGGGCTTCAGCAGTGTTTAAATGTAAAGAAAACATGTCAAGAGTGATATTCTGAGAATGTTTAAAAGGTGCAGATGGTAGCTAACTGGGACAGGAAAAACTGGACAAGATATGGCTTCTAGGGTAATTTGTGAAGGGACAGTTGCCAACACTGCCCTGGAAAATTTCAACATGTCAAGTTTCTCCCAGCCCTGCTAACAAATTAATGAATTCGGCTGTTCTTGGTGGGGATGAGAGATAGGCAGGGGCAGTCAGAATGCATTTCTGTTCTGCCGGTTTCCCAGTTGACTTTGTTCTTAAATCTAGTTTCAGACAGAGTGGTATTTAATTCTTTTTCGTCTAAATAGTCAACTTGTTTTGGACCATACACATCCAGTTTGCTTGCTTTTAGGTTTGCGGAATTTACAAGCTCTTTTCTATCTTTCTTATTGTTTCTCTGTCTACCAACTTTTGTGTCCACCCGTTGTCCATCTTCCCCCCACCTTAGTTTTGCAGTGTCTGTAGACATGTTGAATGAGAAAAAAGAAACCAATAACCCAAGTGACAGTCGGTGACTGTAATTGATAAATATGTATAGAGCAAGAACTACATGAACAAATAACTTAGCCTTGCATTAGCCCATCGGTCCTCACAATAACTACATCCTTCAGGACAGTATGATCTCAGCTTCACTCCTTACTAGCTGGGTTGCCTTGGGTTTTCTATTTCTGCACCTCAATTTCCTTATCTGCCAACCTGAAGAACTTAATTATACACAATTCATACTCTGAGCCTTTGCACGTCATAGCGAATGTCTTTATTTATGAAAGCCAGTGCTTCATATGGCGGGACGCTGTTCATATTTAAGTTTGGAGTATTCCTCTCTCATGAATGAACCTCATAGCTACTCAGGTGTGCCATTGCTAATTCTGCTATGAAACTGGCTTCAGCGCCTAATGTCTACACTCGCCTGTTGCTCTGGGTGGAGGCATCAAAGACTTCAAGCCAGATCATTATGTTTAAACCCTAGTGCCCATGAGTTTCCTAGATAATCTAGACATTCTTACCAACTTCTCAGGGGCCAGATTCAAGATGAGGGGATTCAGTGGGGTGGAGTGTACTCAGAACTATGAATATGAAATAGGCGGAGCTTTTTGATTGCAGATTGATAATGAGCAGCCAGAGTTTTAACCAAAAGGCCAGGTAATGAATGGTGCACTGGTTCCCCAGTGGGCTGCATGTTGGGGTCACCTAGGGATCTTTTAAAAAACACTACAGCTGGCTTCCGCTCCAGACATTCTGATTTCATTGTGGGAGGAGAGACCTGGGACTAACATTCTGAAAAATGTGCCATCAATTCTAATGCACAGCAAAGTCTGCAAATCACTGTAGTAATGGGTACAGGCGGAGCTTTGGATTTAGAGAGATCTTTAGTTCCAGCCTTGCCACTGGACGAGGTGACTGCGGGCAAGTTATTTTACCTCTGAAATCCCATGTTCTTTTTCACTTCCATCTTCTCTTCTCTCTTCCATTTGTAAATTGGAGCTAATAATAGTATCTAGCATGTATGGTTATTATTAACATTAAATATATGCTTGCACAGTGCCTCCCAGGTGTAAGTACTCAGAAAATATTAGCGGATGTTATTGCTGCCAGAGTTTCAGTGTGAGAAGGAGACTTGATGGTGGTTAAAGGGGAGGCATACTTAGGAACCAAGACAGCATGGGGTGGAGATCATGCAGCTTCCTCCCAGCCATGCGTCCAGGAGTCAGGCAGTGAAGGCATTTGAGAAAGTGCTCTCTGTCCTCCAGGGTTTCCACGATGCATCATCATCATCAATTGATCCATTTGACTTAGTACCATTATGTGCAATTTTGAGGTTTGCATCCAAGGAACAGGTTTGCCATGGTTGTTCTCATTATGGGGAAATAAGACAGTGTATATTACACATGTATTTTTATGACAGATCATTTAGGAAACAGGGTTCACTTCTAATAATTTAACAAAGAGAAGGCTGGTCTAAGGCTTAAATAGAGAATATTAAGTGCATGATGGGCTGAAGACGTGTGAATCCAGATGTTTCAAATCTGTGCTGAAAACAGCTGCAAATACTCAGAACCACCAGGGTTTGAGGGTAGAAATGTACATTGTCCTTTACTTCATTTTTAACTCGAGCCCGGCATACATTTGGTAGACTTGCCCGTCGTTAGCAGATGGCTGCGTTCACACTAATGAATGTCTTTTCTTAACTGAACTTTTTATTTTTAGATAATTATTTTATCTCAAAATGTAGATTCACATCCAGTTGTAAGAAATATCATGTTCACTTTACCCAGTTTCTCTCAATGATGCAATATTGCCAAACTATAGTAAACATCACAACCAGCAAACTGACATTGATACAATCAAAATCAAAATATTTCCTTGGCCACAAGTTTCTTCATGATGGCTTTCTTTTTTTTTCATCCTCACCCGAGGACATTTTCCATTTTTTGTTCAGATAGAGTGGGAGGGACAGAGAAAGAGAGAGAGAGAGAGAGAGAGAGAGAGAGAGAGAGAGAAACATCAACGTGAAAGGGACAGATCGAGTGGCCGCCACCCACACAATCCAAACAGGGCCAGGGACAAACTGCAACTGAGGTACATGCCCTTAGTGGGAACTGAACCCGGGTCTCTCTGGAGCACAGGCCGATGCTCCAACCGCTGAGCCAAACCGGCCAGGGCCATGATGGCTTTTTATAGCAACACCAGCCTTTCTGCTGCTCCTCCCTCCTTAGTGACTGGCACACACTAATTGTTCTCCATTCATATAATTTTGTTATTACCAAATTAAATAAATAGAATAATATAGCATGTAACCTTTTGGGATTGACTTGTCTTTTTTCCCTTAACATAGTTTGGTATTAGGGTAATATTAGCTTTATAAAATGAGTTGGGGAATGTTCTCTCCTATTCTATTTTCTGGAAGAGATTGTATAGAATCACTGTTAACTAATCTTTAAACACTTGGTAGAATTCTCCAATGAAATGATATGGAAAAATAAAATGATATGGTCCTGGGGGGGATTATTTTGGGGAGATTGTTAAAATTATGAATTAAATTTTCTTAATAACTCTAGGGTTATTCAAATGATCTATTTCGTGTTAAGTGGACTGTGGTAGCTTGGGCTTTTTTGAGGAATCAATTCATTGCTTATAAATGGTCAAGTTTACGTGTGCAGAGCTGTTCATAAATAACATTCTCTTACTATGCTCTTGACATCTGCAAGGTCTGCAGTGATATCCTCTGTTTCATCCCAGATACTGATCATTTGTGCCTTTTCTCGTTTTTTCTTTGTCAGTCTTGATTGGGGGTTGTCAATCATATTGATCTTTTAATAGAACCAGCTTCTTGTTATATTGATTTTTCTCTATGGCTGTCCTGTTTTCGATTTCATTTATTGCTGCTCTTATCTTTATTATTTTCTTCCTTTTGTTTTATTTGGGTTTATTTTGTTCCTCTTTTTCTCGGTTAGTGATGTGGGAGCTTAGATTCTTGATTCAAACATCTCCTTTTTTCTAATACCTGTATTTAATGTTATAACCCCCCACTAGCATATCTTTAGCTGTGTCTCGCATCTTTTGATATGTTGTATTTTTATTTTCATTTAGTTAAATATATTTTTTAAAAATTTCCCTTGAGACTTTCTCTTGACCCATCAATTATTTAGAGGTATGTTATTTGGCTTCCAAGCTATTACAAATTTTCTTGTTATTTCTTTGGTTATTGACTTCTAGTTTGATTCCACTGTGGTTAGAAAACATTCTATATGATTTCAGTACTTTTAAATTTATTTAAATTTATTTCATGGCCCGGGATATGGTCCATTTTATATATATGTTTCATGGACACCTGAATAGACTATGTATTCTGCTGATATTGAGTGGAGGGTTATGTAAATGTTGATTAGATCCTGTTTATTGATGGTGCTTGGTTCCACTATATCCTTGTTGATTTTCTATCTAATTGTTCTATCAGTTTTCGAAGAGGGCATTGGAGTCTCCAACAATAATTGTAGTTTTGTCTTTTGTTCCTTTTATTATTATTGGTTTGGGCTTCTCATATTTCACAATTTTGGTATATACTCTTTTGATTGCTATCATTTCAGAGTATTAACCCTTTATCATTATATAATATCCCTTTTGACTCTGGTAACTTTCTCTGTGCTGAATTCTATGTTATCTAGTATTAACACAGCAGCTCCAGTTTAAAGTGTACAACTGAATGGTTTCAGTATATCCCCAAAGTTATATAAACCATTGTTATCAAATTTTAGAACATTTTTATCAGTTTCCTCCAAAATATCCATGTCCATTAGCAGGCCTTTCACACGCTGCCCATTCTCTAGCCTCTGAGAACCACTGATCTGTCTTCTGTCTCTATGGCTTTGCTTATAATAGAGGTTTCATATAAATGGAATTATGCAATATCTGTCTAGCTTTTTTTGGGTCTAGCTTTTTTCACTTAGCACAATATTTTTAAGATTTTTATTTATGTTTTAGCATAAATTGGTACCTCATTTTGTTAATGGCTGAATAATATTCTATTTTATTGATATACCACATTTTGTTCATCAGTTAATGAACATGTAGGTTGTGAATATTTACGTATGAACATATGTTTTTAATTGTCTTTGTTTATATCTAAGCATGATTTGCTGTGTTTAATTGTTTGAGAAAGCGCCAGACTGTTCTCTGAAATGGCTGCACTATTTTTCATTCCCATCAGCAATATATAAGAATTCCAATTTCTCCACATTGTCACCAATACCTTTTTTTGCCTATCTTTTTAAAAATTATAACCTTCCTAGTGTGTGTGAAGTGCTTCCTCCTTGTGCCTTTCATTTGCATTTCCCTAATTACTAATGATGTTGAACATCTTTTCATGTGTTTATTGGTCATTTTCATTGGAAAAATGTCTACTCAGCTCTTTTGTCCATTTTTGAAATTGTGTTCTTTAACTATTTATTGTTAAGTTTTAAAAATTCTTTAAATATTCTGGATACTAGATCATTTTCAGATATATGATTTACAAATATTTTCTTCCATTATGTGGACTGTTAATTCACTTTCTTAATAGTGTCCTCTGAATCACAATAGTTCTTAGCTTTGATAAATTCCAACTTTTCTATTTTTTTCCTTGGATTGCTTGTGCTTTAAGTGTCATATCTAAGAAACCATTACATTATCTAAAGTCATAAAGATTTTCTTCCTAAACTTGCATAGTTTTATCTCGTATATTTACATTTTGACCTGTTTGGGTAATACTTTGTATGTGGTGTGAGTTATAGTTCAACTTCATTTTTGCATGTAAATACCTTTTTTTTTTTTAATCATAATTTTATTTTTTAAAATCTATTTTTATTTAAGTCTAGTTGGTATACAATCTTATAATGGTTACATTAGTTTCAGGTATACAATATAGTAATTCAACTTTTTATACCTTTTGATTAATATTTCTGTGACATATATTTCATAGTTTTACTTTCAATCTACCTACATTATTATATTTAAAGTGAGTTTCTTGTAGGTAGCATAATTTCTATGCTTTAATTGAGCTATTTACACCATTTACATTTAATGAAATTATTGATATGTTAGGGCTTAAGCCTGTCATTTTATTTTTTTGTTTTCTATTTGTTGTCCTGTTTTTTGTTTGTTTGTTTCTCCATTTTCTTTCTTTTTTTTTTTTTCTGCCTTCCTCTGGGTTACTTGAACATTTTCTAGCATTGAATTTTGATTTATCTATAGGGTTTTATTTTTTTAAATCCTTACCCAAAGATATTTTTCTATTTTATCTATAGATAGAGTGGGAGGGAGGGAGAGAGAGAGAAACATCGATGCGAGAGACACATAATCTGGTTGCCTTCCACACAACCCTGACCAAGGGCGGAGATGAACCACAAACAAGGTATATGCCCTTGACTGGAATCGAACCCGATTTATCTATAGTGTTTTTGAGTATATCTCTATTTATAGCTTTTTAAATTGTTAAGCTAAGTATTATATTGCATATACATAATTTATCACAATCTGCTAGTCATTTTACTCGTTTAAGTAATGTACAATAAATTTTGTTTCCCTTATGTCATGTTCCTTTTCTCATGTATAATATAATTATCTTAAATATTTCCTGTTTGCACATATAAAACACATCTTGCTTCAATCATCAAGTATGAATTATAAAATTGAAGAAAAGACTATTTATTCTGTTTATCCATATTGTTGCTTAGTATGTTTTTTCTTCCTGATATTTCAAAGTTTCTTCTTTTATAATTTTCTTTTTGTTTAAATATCCTTTTGTCATTTTTCTAGGGTAGGACTGCTGGAAAGAAATTCTCTCAGTTTTCTTGCATCTGAAAAATCTCTTGATTTATTTATTTATTTATGGAACATGTTCATAGCAGCACTATTTACAATAGCTAAGATCTGGAAACAGCCCAAGTGTCTATCAGTAGATGAATGGATAAAAAAGCTGTGGTACATATACACAATGGAGTACTATGCAGCTGTAAGAAAGAAAGATCTCTTATCCTTTGAGATGACATGGAGGGCCCTGGAAAGTGTTAATCCTAAGTGAAATAAGCCAAGCAGAAAAAGACGAATACCACACGGTCTCACTTATATGGAATATAATGGATATAACAGTCTGAGGAATAGGGTAGACCCAGGAACATGGAAATTGGGTACAGAATAACAACCCTCAGAAGAGGGGGTGGTGGGGGGCAGGAAGAGATAAACCACAGAACTTATATTCATGTAGGCATAACCAATGGACATGGACAACAAAGCCGGGACAGGGCACGGGGGGATGGGGAGGAGGGTGCCAATGGGCTAAAAAAGGAGAAACATCTGTAACAAAAATAAAATAAAATAAAAAAGATTTAAATTGAACAAAAAAGAAAATGTTTTCTCTGAATATAAAGCTCTGGCCTGACATGATTATTTTTATAATGAGCTAGTCAATATTAATAAAGGAAAGAAAGCAAAGGGAAGTCAGACACTGTCACCTGGGAAGCTTCACTGGGAAGCTACAGCTTCACACAGCATTGTTCCTCCCAGGGGATCAGCACCCTCCCTTCCCACGTCTGCACTGGATTGTTGTGAGGAGAAGGGGAGATGGGAACATGTGCAGTAGAAGTCGTGATGGCTCAAGGGAGGTGCTTGCCTGTCAGTGTAGCCCAGAAAACAATGGATTGGCTAGGGGGTAGACCCCATCAGAAGCCTGCTAAATCTTGGAAAGTTAATTGGTTAGTTTGAAGAAGCTCCTGGTTAAAATTCCCACACAAAGAGTTCCTTCTATTTGGTTCTCTCTTGCTCCATGACCTGCACTCATCCATGTTTGTTCATTCTCTCTCCATAGCCACGTGGCCATAGCAGCCACAAGGTCCATGGCCATGGGGCTGCCACATTCAGGATGCTGGACTGGACTGTGCTTTAATAGGGAGCAGAAACTATGGGCAGTGGCCTTAACTCTGGCCCTGCTGAAGACACGGTTGAATTTTTCCCGTGGTGGAATGGAGAGAAATGGGACATTGGAAACTCAGGGGTTTATTTCCACCCAAATAATATTACTCATCCTCCTGTGTACATCTCATGAAATTTCTTTCCTCATAACATCACAAGAGCTCAACTTCCACTAATAACAATATTTCTGTTTTTCAGCATTTGAAAAACCTTGTGGGAATTCTTTCTGGCTTCCATTGTTGTTGATGAGAAATCTATTATCCTTCAAATTGTTTTCCCTTTAGGTGTCATTTTTCTCTTGCTGCCTGTGAGATATTTTCTTTGTCTTTAGTTTTCATAAGTTTGGCTATGATATTTCTTGGTGTTATGGACTAAATTTTATCTCTGCCAAATTTGTATGTTGAAGTCCTAAGTCCCTAATGTGACTGTATTTGGTGACAGGGCATTTAAGGAGGAGGTAATTAAGGTCACATGAAGTCATGAGGTCGGCCCTGATACAATAGGACTGGCGTCCTCTTGGAGAAAGATCTATCAGGGGTCTCTCTGCACGCATACGAAGGGAAAGGCTGCGGGCAGACGCAGTGGGAAGACAGCCTTCTGCAAGCCGGGAGCCAAGGTTTCACCAGAGACCCACCCTGCCAGCACTTAGACCGTAGACTTCTAGCAACTAGAACCAAAAGACAATTAATTTCTGTTGTTTAAGTCACCCAGTGTGTGGTATGCTGTTTTTGTAGCCCCAGCATACTAATACATTTGTCAAAGATTTTTTTGTTAATTTACCCTCTGTGGCATTTGCTCAGGTTCTTGAATCTGTAGTTTTATGTCTTATGCCAAATTAAGAAGTTTCCAGCCATTGTTTGTTAAAATACCTTCTCAGTCTTGCGCTCTTTCTCCTAGCCTTCAGGAACTTCAGTAACATAAATGTTGGGTGATTGGTTGTAACTGCATAAGTTCCTGAGGCTCTGGTGTTTTATTTAAAGTCTATTTGAAGTCTGTCAAGATTGAGTGATTTATATTGCTTTTTCTTCCAGTTCAGTGGGGCTTTCGTCTCTCTTCTCTATTCTGAGTGATTTCATCCCATCTATTGGGTGTTTTATTTTGGTTGTTATATTTTTCAGGTTTAAAATTTCCATTTTGTTTTTCTTTATATTTTCCATTTCTTTGGAAAAAATTTCTATTTCTTTGCTGAGACTTTATTTCTCCAGTTGTTTTATTTTCAATTAATTAATTAAATTTTATTAATACATTAATTAATAAAATTTTTATTAATTAATTTATTTTTGTTACAGATGTTTCTCCTTTTCCCCCAACTGATGCCCTGCTCCTCTCTCCCTCCCTGCCCTGTCCCCAGCTTTGTTGTCCATGTCCATTGTTCATGCATGCATGCATATAAGTTCTGTGGTTTATCTCTCCCCCACCACCCCCTCTTCTGGGGATTGTCAGTCTGTACCTCACTTCCACGTCTCTGGGACTACCCCATTGCTCAGACTGTTATGTTCATTATATTCCACAAATAAGTGAGATCATGTGGTATTTGTTTTTCTCTGATTGGCTTGATTTGCTTAGGATAATACTCTCAAGGTCTCTCCATGTCATCTCAAAGGATAAGAGATCTTTCTTTCTTTCAGCTGCATAGTACTCCATTGTGTATATGTACCATCGCTTTTTTATCCATTTGTCTACTGATGGACATTTGGGCTGTTTCCAGATGTTAGCTATTGTAAATAGTGCTGCTATGAACATGGGGGTACATATATTCTTTCTGATTGGTGTTTCAGGCTTCTTAGGGTATATTCCTAGAAGTGGGATCACTGGGTCAAATGGAAGTTTAATTTTTAATTTTTTGATGTAACACCATATTGTTTTTCACAGTGGCTGCACCAGTCTGCATTCCCACCAGCAGTGTACTAGGGTCCCCTTTTCTCCACACCCTCGCCAACACTTGTTTGATGATTTGTTGATGGTGGCCATTCTGACAGGTGTGAGGTGATACCTCATTGTTGTTTTAATTTGCATCTCTCTGATGATTAGTGATGTTGAGCATTTCTTCATATGTCTCTTAGCCATTTGTATGTCCTGTTTGGAGAGGTGTCTATTTAGTTTCTCAGCCCATTTTATAATTGGGTTCTTTTTCTTCCTTGTGTTGAGCTGTATGAGCACTCTATATATATTGGAAATTAACCCCTTTTCTGATGTATCATTGGCAATTATGCTCTCACATACAGTAGGTTGCCTTTCCATTTTGGTGGTTGTTTCTTTTGCTGTGCAGAAGCTTTTGAGTTTGACGTAGTCCCATGTGTTCATTTTCTCCTTTGTTTCTGTTGCCTTAGGTGATGAATCAGTGAAAATTCTGCTGAGTATGATGTCTGACATTTTGATGCCTACATTTTCTTCTAGGATTTTTATGGATTCATGAGTCACATTTAACTCTTTTATCCATTTTGAATTTATTCTTGTGTATGGTGTGAGTTAATGGTCTAGTTTCATTTTTTGCATGTAGCTGTCCAATTTTCTCAACACCATTTATTAAAGAGGCTGCCTTTACTCCACTGTATGCTCTTGCTTCCTTTGTCAAATATTAATTGAGCATGTTGTCTTGGGTCCATTTCTGATTTCTCTATTCTGTTCCATTGATCTATCTACCTGTTCTTGTGCCAGTACCAGGCTGTTTTGATTACATTGGCTTTGTAGTATAACCTGAAATCTGGTAATATGATCCCTCCAACTCTGTTCTTTTTCAAGATTGCTGTGGGTATTCAGGGTCTTTATTAGTTCCATATGAACTTTTGAAGTATTTTTTCTAGTTCTGTAAAGTATGTCATTGGTATTTTGATGAGGATTGCATTGAAGCTATAGATTGCTTTGGATAGTATAAACATTTTAATGATGTCAATTCTTCCAATCCATGAACAAGATATGTGCTTCCACTTTTTTATATCTTCCTCTATTTCTTTTTTCAGTGACCTGTATTTTTCCTCGAATAGGTCCTTTATTTTCTTGGTTAAGTTTATTCCTAGGTATCTTAATTTTTTTTTTGCCGCGATGGTAAATGGGATTTTTCTTTAGTTTCTCTTTCTATGAGTTCATCATTGGTGTATAAGAACGCAGTTGATTTCTTGACATTAATTTTGTATTCTGATACTTTACCAAATTCATTTATTAAGTCCAGTCGATTTTTGATGGATTCTTTGGGGTTTCTTATGTATAGTATCATATCATTTGTGAATAATGACAGTTTTATTTCCTCCTTTTCAATTTGGATTCCTTTTATTTTTTCTTCCTCTCTAAATGCTGTTGCTAAGACTTCTAGTATTATGGTAAATAAGAGTGGCAAAAGTGCGCCTCCTTGTCTTATTCCTGTTCTTAAGGGAAATGCCTTTAGTTTTTGCCCATTGAGTATGATGTTGACTGTAGGTTTTTCATATATGGCTTATTATGTCGAGTTATGATCCCTGTATTTCCAGATGGCTGAGTGTTTTTATCAGAAATGGGTGCTGTATTTTGTTGAGTGCTTTTTCAGCATCTATTGATATGATCATATGATTTTTATCTTTCATTTTGTTTATGTGGTGTATCACATTTATTAAGTTGTGAATATTGTATCAGTCTTGCATCCCTGGGATGAATCCCACTTGGTCATGATGAATACTTTTTTTGATGTATTTCTGGAATTGATTTGCTAGTATTTTGATCAGGATTTTGGCATTTATGTTCATCAGGGATGGTGGTCTGTACTTTTCTTTTCTTGTAGTGTCTTTTTCTGGTTTTGGAATTAGAATTATGTTGGCCTCATAAAACAAGTTTGGAAGACTTTCTTCTTAAATTTTTTGAAATAGTTTGCAGAGAATGTGTGTTAGTTATTCTTTGAATGTTCGGTAAAATTCCCCCGTGAAGCCATCCGGGCCTGGGCTTTTGTTTGCTGGGAGAGTCTTGATTCCATCTTCAATTTCTTTTGTTGTTATTGGTCTGTTCAAGTTTTCCATCTCTTCCCAGTTCAGTTTTGGGAGACTATGTGTTTCTAGGAATTTGTCCATTTCACTTAGATTGTTGTATTTGTTGCCGTATAATTGTTCATAATATTTGCTAACTATCCTTTGTATTTCTGTAGTGTCTGTTATTACCTCTCCTCTTTTGTTTCTGATTTTTTGTATTTGGGTTCTCTCTCTTTATCTGGGTGAGTCTAGCTAAGGGTTCATCAATCTTGTTTATCTTCTCAAGGACCAGCTCTTTGTTTCATTGATCCTTTGAATTGTTTTTTGGTGTCCATGTCATTTATTTCTGTTCTGATATTTCCAATTTGTTTCATCCACTTGCTCTGGAGATTCCTTTTTGGTTGCTCACTAGTTTTTTAAGTTGTGAGGTTAGATTGCATATTAAAAATTTTCTTGCTTCTTGAGGTAAGCCCGTTGTGCTATGAACTTCCCTCTCAGAACTGCTTTCACTGCATCCCGTAGATTTTGTGTTGTTGTGTGTTCATTTTCATTGTTTTCCAGGAAGATTTTAATTTATTCCTTGATCTCCATGCTAACCCATTCATTGTTCTATAACATGTTATTTAGCTTCCATTTTTTCAAATGTCTTTGCATGTTCTTGTTGCAATTGATTTCTAGTTTCATGGCATTGTAATCTGAGAATATGCTTGATAGATTTCAATGTTCTTGAACTTGTAGAGACTTAGATTGTTCCCTAATATGTAGTCTATCTTTGAGAAAATCCCATGTGCTCTTGAGAACAATGTGAATTCTGCAGTTTGGGGGTATAATTCTCTGTAGATATCTATTAAATCCATTTGATCTAGCACTTCATTTAGAGTCTGGGTGTCCTTTTTAATTTTTTGTCTAGATGATCTATCCAGTCATCAGGCTGTTGAAATTCCCTGCTATGATTGTATTGCTGTTGATTTCTCATGTGAAGTCCTCCAGAAGATTTTTAATATATGTTGGTGCTTCTATATAGGTCTATCAAGGTTATATCTTCCTGTTGGATAGATAATTTCAATATTATGTAATGGCCTTCTTTGTCTCTAGTTATGGTCTTCATTTTGAAATCTATTTTATCAGGTATGAGTATTGCTACCCCATCTATTTTTTTTTTTCCGTTCTGTTTATATAAAAGATTTTTTTCCCATCACTTCACTTTCAACCTATGTGAGTATTTTGTTGTGAGGTGGGTTTCTTGTAAACAACATATATGTGAATCATGCTTTCTTATCCAATCAGCTTCTCTGTGTCATTTTTACAGAGCTTTCAAACCATTCACATTTAAGGTGATAATTGATATGTACTTATTTATTGCCATTTTTGTTTGGTGTGGTTGTATTTTTCTTCCTATTTCTTCTAATTACAGCAATCCTTTTAGCATATCTTGCAGTGCTGGTTTGTTGCTAATGTATTCCCTTAGCCTTTTTTTTTTGGTCTGGAAAGCTCTTTATTTGACCTTTCTTTCTTTCTTTCTTTCTTTCTTTCTTTCTTTCTTTCTTTCTTTCTTTCTTTTTTATGTATTTATTTATTTATGTATTTATTTATTTATTTATTTTTATCCTCACCCGAGGACATTTTTCCATTTTTCGTTCAGGTAGAGTGGGAGGGACAGAGAGGAACAGAGAGAGAGAGAGAGAGAAACATCGATGTGAAAGGAACACACCGAGTGGCTGCCACCCGCTCGACCCACCAGGGCTGGGGACAAACTGCAACCGAGGTACATGCCCTTAGCGGGAACCGAACCCGGGTCTCTCAGGACCGCAGGCTGACGCTCTAACCGCTGAGCCAAACCGGCCAGGGCTGACCTTCTACTTTAAATGATAGCCTTGCTGGATAGAGTAGTCTTGGATTCAGATCCTTGTTTTTCATGACCTTGATTACTTCATGCCACTCCCTTCTGGCCTGCAGTGTTTCTGTTGAGAGCCTTATAGGGTTTCCTTTGTAAGTAACCTGCCACTTATCTGTTGCTGCCTTTAGGATTCTCTCTTTGTCTTTAATTTTTGGCATTTTGATTACTATATGTCTTGGTGTGGGCCTGTTTGGGTTCTTCTTACTTGGAGCTCTCTGTGCTTCTTGAAGTTAAATGCCTACTTTCTTCACCAAGTTAAGAAAGTTTTCTGTCACAATTTCTTCAAATATATTCTCTAACCCTTGCCCATTTTTTTTCCTCTTCAGGGACTCCTATGATGCAAATGTTATTATGTTTCCAGTTGTCCCACAGTTCTCTTAAGCTGTCTTCCTGTTTTTTAATTGTTTTTTTCTTTTTGGTTTTCTGATTGGTTGAATTTTTTCTACCCTGTCCTGTAATTCACTGATCCGGTCCTCTGCTTCCTCTACTCTGCTGGTTAGTCCTTCCAAAGTGTTCCTTATTTCTGCTATGTCATTCTTCATTTCCACTTGGTTGGTTTTCAATGTTTCTGTATCTTTACTCATGATGTTGATGTCCTTACTCATGCTGGTGATCTTCCTCAAGATTATGGCTCTGAACTCTACCTCTGATAATTTGCTTATCTGCATTTCATTGATCTCATCTTCGATAGAGTTCTCTTGTTCTTTCATTTGGGATTTGTTTCTTTGTTTCACCATTTTGGCTATCTCAGTGGGTTTTGGAGCCTGCCACATTTTCCCTATGGGTGTTGGTGTTCTTTTGTTTGTGGCTCCCACTACTGAGTTTGGATGAGCCTGGGTGTACCCTTTTTAAACACCACTGTCGAGTCTTACTTTCCTGGGTAGATTTGCAAGCCCAGGATAGGTTCAGTTATCCTCTAGCTTTTTCCTGGTGGCTAGTAGTCTCAGTTACTCAGTGCCTTGGAATATAGCCCTGGTGTTCTGCATAAGAGGTTTTCCAGAAGGTGGGATAGATGCTTGTTGTTAATGAGCCTCAATTTGCATTTCTTTGCCTCACCTTGGAAAGGCTGAATCTCTGAGGTGGGGGGGGGGACGCTGCTGCTTTTCCCCACAGCTTTGGGATGGAGCACACTGGCCATTGTCCTCTGTGGTCACAACTCAGCAAAAACTCTGAGTGCCCTTCAAATTCCAGTTGTCTCCACAGAGTTCCAGCCCAGTCTGCCTTCCCTCTGTCATAGCCCCCAGGTGAATGGCTATGGCTATTTTAGTGCTCTGTCCCTCCTCTCTGTGCTGTGGAACAGGATTGGTCTTTATTCTCCAAGGGCGCTGCTCACAGCTAAGACTGCTGCTGTCCGTGGGCTCCCAGCCTGCCACCCTCTCATGCCTCCACAGATCCTACCAGTGTCCCTGGTTATATGGTCCTGTCTTGATACTTTTCTGTTGCTTTTTTCGAAGGGTTTGTCTTCATTTTAGTCATAATTCCTGTTTGTTCCTGGGAGATCATCTGTGTAGCTTCCATTCACTCTGCCTCCATTTTCACATCCTCTAAGCCTATCTTGTGCACAGCTGGGTTGCACAGGCCCCTTTGGTGCCCCGCACTCTGCAGGTCGTGCAGGTAACTGGATTGCACAGTCCCTTTGGGGACCAGGCTCTATGCCTATCTTATGGGATGCTGGGTCGCACAGGCCTCTCTGGTGCTTCAGCACCTCACAGGTCTCGTGAGTAACTGGATGGCATAGTCACTGCTGGTTTGCACAGCCCTCTCTGGTGCCCCCGCACCCTGCCGTTTCCGTGGGTGGGCAGCTGGATTGCACCAGACTCTCTTGGGCTCTGGTTTCCCACTGCTCTTGTGAGCTGCTGGACCGCACAGGCCTCTGTGGAGCCCCAGGTCCCACTGCTGGCGGCTGGGGAGTGCTGCTGCCCCGAGGGGCTCAACTCCTGCTCAGATTTTGCTATAGATTTTGGGGATAGGTCTCAGCTGCTGGTCTGTGCTTCTGTTGCCTGGGGATGGATGTCTGCTCCCAGCCTCTGTTGCTGGGGGTATATCTGGACTCTGATTAGGTTGCTACTATGGGGGATGGTGCTAGGCCTCCGGGCTGTCTGCGGCTTTAGTGACCAGCACCTTGGGAGCTCCACTACTGTGCACTGGTCTGTGTTGACACAGAGTGTCCACTGGTCCAAAGGTGCCAGGTGTGCTGGTGGGCTCAGGTTGCTGGGTCCTAGCCGCTCCCACTGCCTCCTCCCAGGGAAGACCCGGGATCTTCCCAAATGGTGGGACCTCCCCTTGGCGCAGGGAGAAGGCCCTGAAGGGCCGCTCACCGCAGTAGCCGGCTGCTCTGTCCACAGCACAGGGACCTTCTGCTCTGGGCTCTGCACTGCTCGGGTTTGGTCGTCCACCTTCACGTCCACTCACACTCTCTCACACTCGCTCACTCTCTCACACACTCACTCACTCTCTCACATCCACTCACACTCTCTCACACACCCACCCTCCCTCCGGTCCTGCCCCCAGCCATCTTCCTCTTCATTTGTTTAAAGAATATTCTTATTTGCTCTGTAAAGCATTTCTATGGTAGCTGCTTGAAAATTTTTTTGTATGATTTTTGCCATTTATTTTAGCATAGTGTTAGCATCTATTGTTTTTAAGTCCAATTTGTAACCTTCCTGGTTCTTAGTATGATGAATGATTTCTGAGTAAAACCTGAATGTTTTATGTTAAAAAATTCTGAATCTTACTGAAGTCTTCTGGTTTAGCTATCTTCTGCAACTAGTGGGCAGAGGAGAGTTCCAGCTCCCTGTTATTCTTTGGGAGGGTTTGTGGAGAGGCTCATTTCTGCTCCTGTGGGATAAACATGTTGGCTGCCTGCTCTGTCTCTTGACAACGTCCCAGCAAAGTCTTCGGGGTGCTTTGTTCAGTTTGGCGGGGGTCATAGGCTTCTCCATCAGCCTTTGCTGCAGTGCGCTGAGAAGGGACCAGAGGTCTGTCTTTCTTTCTTTCTTTCTTTCTTTCTTTCTTTCTTTCTTTCTTTCTTTCTTTCTTTCTTTCCCTCCCTCCCTCCCTCCCTCCCTCCCTCCCTCCCTCCCTCCTCCCTCCCCCCTCCCTCCCTCCCTCCCTCCCTCCCCCCCTCCCTCCTTCCCTCCCTCCCTCCCTCCCCTCCCTCCTTCCTTCCTTCCTTCCTCCTTCCTTCCTTCCTTCCTTCCTTCCTTCCTCTTTCTGTCTGTCTGTCTTTCTGTCTTTCTTTTTGTGGCGGTGGTGATGGTGTGTGTGTGTGTGTGTGTGTGTGTGTGTGTGTGCACGCATATGTATATGTCTTGGATAGAGCAGAATTTTCTAAAACTTATTTTTCTTGCCAGGCTGCCCTATTGTTGCCTTGGGCTGGAGGGAGCAGAATTTTGTTGGCAGTTCTGTGCATGTTAGAGATTCTGATCGCTGGCTTCTTCTGTCCGGAAATGTGAAGCAAAAAACATAAAGTAAACTTCAAAATATAGAAACCAACAAACCCAGGGAATTTTCCACTGTGTAGATCTTGGGTTCTCAAGGCCCCTGGTCAACTGTCTTCTCCAGTCTACTTTGCAGAGTCCCCTTCTGTTTCTTTCATAAGTGATGTCCATGGTGTTAGCAGCCGAAGTGGAAACACATGTCCAGTCCACCCTCCCTGATATGGAGGTCTCCTGAACTCTTTCCTTCCAATGGCTAATGATTTTTAACTTATTACAATGTGCATATTGGCTTTTCTAGAGTAGATACAAAATAAACCCAGATTTTCTTTTCTTGTGCTCATCTCCCAAGTCCAGAGAGACCCTGGAACAGAGGTCAAATGGCATTTAACCATAAAGTTAGCATCATAGTTTCCCAAAAGAATATGTTAACAAATATGTTATACATGTAATTCAGGGCTGACTTTCTACTGCTGCATTAAATCTGTGCATATGTCCTGGTTTTATTTTTTAAGTAGCTATTAACAACTACCAGCAACCCATTGCCTGTGGAATTAAACATTTCTGTGGACATTAAATAGCAGTAGAAAAAGCCCTATAAAATTGGTTTAGTTTATAACCAAATGTCAACTAATTACTCCAGTAAGTTGAAAATACTTGCTCTTTTTAACGACAGTTATGTTCATTTTCAGAGAAAAAAAATCGTCTTTCATAACCCCGTCCCCGCTACCTCCTTGTTATAAAAATTTAAGTGCTTCCTCGTCTGGGTTTCAGTACAGGGGTCACGTAAATGGCCAGATATATTGAGCACAGACTTGCTGGGTGCGCTGAGCCTGTGGTCAGCGGCCATGCCTGGTGCGTCAGTCCTGGGCTCCCACAGTGAGTCGTCTGACTCTTCTCTTCCCAACCACTGTCCTTCCTGTCGCTGACATTGTGACAGGCTGTGCCCGTTTCCTGTCTTTCACTGTCCTCATCTCAGGTCATTCCCCTCAGGAAATCCCTTCCTTACTGGTACCCACGCCTGTCTCTTTACTCTGGCCCACAATTCCTTTCTGTTTCAACTCCAGTTACCTCGGAATCTCAGAATCACAGTCTCTTCTTGTACAAATGTGGGAGCAAAGGTCTGGAAGGATTAGGGTGGCTTTGCTGAGGTATGAATGTTATTAGTGGACAGAAAGGGTTAGTAGTCCAGTTCTCAGACCTACAGCCACTTCTCTCTGTCTTGGTACATTACTAACAATGGTTGATCAACGGTAGAGATAGACCCGAATCAAGAAAATGAAACCATATATAAATAAGTAAAATATAACAAAATCACCAGTGTTCTCTGGCGCGAACACTCCTGGGATCTGGAATCCAACCCGCCCGGTGTCAGCGCGCGGAGAGACTTTGGGTCTGGCATTCTTGTAGAAGTCGGAGACACACAGGAAGTTCACATTTGCTCTAAAATAAGCCAATTATTCTGGTTGGAAATGACAGAAAGCCTACTAAAACTGGCGGAAACACAAAGGACTAATCATTGGCTCATGTATTTGTGACACAGGCTTGAGACACAGGTGTGTAAGAGTTGTTTCGGATTTATCTCTCTGCATCCCTTTGCCCCTCTTCTTGTGCCACCTTAATCTCCAAGTAGGCTCGATGTAATAATACATATATGTAAGCAGCACCCGGCTGGCCTCTTACACACTTGGGAACTCTCGGGGAGTGAAGGCTTTCCCCAAGAGTCCCAGAAAGTTGTGCACATTGGCTCCGACTGGAACGGCTACGTCCCCTGTCTGGCTCTGGACCATCAGCGGGCAGAGGGCTGGCAGGCTCTGGCTCACTGGCCCAGGACTGAACGTCGGGCACACTTCCTTTTTTCAAGCAGAAAATGATCTGCCTTGATTGCGGTTTGTCGTTATGACTGTCTGCACTGTCCCCCAGCACAGCCCCTCTGCCCAGGGACTGTCCCACAAAGCAGCGGGGGGGGGGGCGGGGGGAGGTGGTCCTGGGCTGGGAAGGCTGTTCTGGGGGGGGGGGGGCTGCAAGGCGCGGGCGGTGTCCGGGCTCCTGAGCCTCGCTGCAGGCGGTGAGCCCAGCCGCATGCTCGCTTCTTAAGCTCCACCTGGAGCCCTTTCTACCTAATATTCATGAACTGAGAGCAGGGGAGGAAGGTCCCCACTGCCACCAGAGGAAGGTGAAGGGATCTGGGGAGATGGATCAGCATCTATCTGTAAGCCCAGGAGGAAGTGGCCATGGAAGTGTGGACTGAGGTCCGGGGAGAGTTAATTCCATGAACCCCAAGGCTGTCCTTGTACTGTGGGCTTAAGTATCTCTTCTGAGTTGGGGATAAGATCCTAAAGGTTCAGATTTCTCCTGAAATCTGTTTCAGAATCTTTCTAAAAGTCTGTGTTGTTCTCAACCATTTTATTTAAAATTGCCTTTTTTAAAGCATGAGCCTTCAAGACACATTTTTAAAAAGGACACTTATTACTCAGTTTTATTCCTTCTGCTTTGTTTAACCATGAATACCAAGGTAATAGGAACCCATTTGTGAATATGCTTCATTCTAGCAAAGTTTCAGGCGAAATAAGTTTGGGGGCTAGGTTGGAAACTTAACCACCTTTATAACTTTTTTTTTTAATAGAAAAATGAACTTTATGTTCCATGTAACTGATTTGGAAATGAACCATTGGAATACAATCTATTTGCAAGCACACACTGCTAAGAAGGTCAGCAAATGCTTCAATGAACTTTAATTACATGGAATCATTTGATTAACTTAGTGGTCCTCCTCTACTCCAACAGCCAGGCGTGCTGGGGGCAGGGCCCCGCAGAGTCCATCAGACCTACGGGAGCTGGGCCCGTCCTGTTCATCTGTGGAGAAGACCTGAAGATGACCATGACTGGAGCAGAACTCACTCACCTTGCTGATGAGTGTAGGGGTAAGTTAGAAAGATGCTTTCATGTTCGGAGAATTGATCAGAAAATATTGTGTACAAAAAAAAGAATTTAATGACTCAAGATATGCTGAAGCTAGAATTCTCAGAAGCGAACTTCCTAGGAGTGCAGAAAGCGTGGTTGTACTGGGCACCTTGTCTGCTACCTTTGGTTTCCTGACTTGCAAGATATATGACAGCAAGATTATAATCTAGTTCAGCCTTTAGTGAGAATCCATCCATCCACCTGTCCTCTGTCCGTCCACTCACTGAGTATACACAGGTGCAGGACTCTGAAAGGTAGGGCCATCTAGGCCATTGGGCCCCAACCCTGAAGTTTAAAGAAGCTTCGACTTGTGCCATCTGATCAGCTACAAATGTGCATGGGAGTCGCTGAGGCCTTATCACAAATACTGACCCCCTGAAATGTGAGGGTTCTAAGTACAGCTGAAGATCCTCAAAGAGAATCTAAGGGCTGCTTGATTCGAAGGAAAGCTCTCAGAGAGAGTTTCAGATGGTTTGGTGAGAGGATACAGAAACAGATAAGACAAAATCTCAGGAATGTATAGTCGAATGAGGGAGACTGGTGTGTGAAATTCATTATCCTGCAATGTATTATAATGTGAGAGCAGGGAGCACCGGCTCTGCTGGCTGAAGGGGCCTTGGCTGAGGAAGGACTGAGAGCTGGGGTCCTGCATTCTTGAGCCTGTCCCCAAGCATGACAGCCTCGGCTGTACCATCTGCCTTCGCCTCTGTGGTGAGTATCTTATTCTGCATACTTTCAAACAAGAGAATCCCTTAGCCTAGAGATTCACAAACTTTCTTGGTTCATGGTACCTCAAGGCCAAGAGAAATGCCCAATAGTTTTGCTTAGTAAATAGGTCCAAACAGTTTGAATCTATAATGTATTTATACCCTAACAACTTAAAAAACTACACGTACACTGAAGGAAAACAATTTTCATTGCATTTTGTAAGTCCCCACAGTTACCTGCCGAAGGGTGCGGGCCTGTTGGGTGGTGCGCGCTTCTCCGACTGACTTGGGCCTCAAGGGCACAGTGCCGCCTCCTCTCCTGCACGGCGATCTCGGCGTGGTTCTGGCTCTTCAGCAGACAGACGTGCAAACCCAGCTGTGCCAAGGCAGCATGTTAGCAGAGGGAGCGGGAGCTGACGTTGAAGCTAGTAATTCATTCCGAGTCCACGGATCTGGAGTCTGGGTGTGTTTCTCCCGCAGTCTGACGGGCGGGCCGTGGCTCTTTCCTCGGTGCACCGCTCCAGGACCCTCCCTCCCGGTGGGAGCCGCCGCCTCAGCCCCGAGTCTTGCATTCAGGTTTGGATGGAGACTGGAGGGTTCTACTGAGTCAAAAATGTGGACTCAGAAAACTGCCAATAAACTGAATGAGCATCAGTTGTGTTGGATTGAATTATGCCCATGGAGATGAAGTTCAAATCTGGAAGGAATGACAGGTACTCTGACCACTTCGGTCTCAAGTTGAAGCAGCTTGAGGTGATTCTGTTTCCAGGATTCAGAAGCACCTTCCAATTTGAGGCTCTCACCCAACATTCTCTAACGTGGTTCTAAAGAGATCAGTGGGGCCAGTTTGTTGACTTATGCCAGCAGAACATCAGTTGTGTGTTAGCTGTGCTGTGCAAGGTGTGTTTTCTGCTTTGAGTAATGTCACAGACGAGCCGCAGGTGACTGGAATAGCAGCGCCTTCTGGCAGCAGCGAAAGGGATGAGACAGGTGTGTGGGAACCAGAAATCCTAGTGAGAATGGGGACCCATAGACTTGACAGTTTCTTTCAGGACAGGACATGTGTAAAGGGGTTAATGTTTCTGAGGCATAAAATAGGTCTATTTTTCGTTAAGTAAATCTCATCACTCTGTGATTCCAGACCCACAAAATCCACAGCATTCGTTGGCTTAGCGGAGGACAGGTACCACCCAGAAGAAAGACATCACCGCTGGGCTCTGAGGCTCAGAGATAATATCCCGGCCGTGCAGCAATGGTGTCTAACTTCGCTGAGCGTCAGCGTCACCTGGAGGGCGTGCTAAGACGCAGATTACTGGGCCCCAATAGAGAAACCTACCCAGGGTTTTTGATTCAGTAGAGCTGATGTGGGAATCAAAAATTTGCTTTTTTAGTACATTTCCAGGTGATAGTGATGTTGCTGGTTTTCAAACCAAACTTTAAGAACTACGCAGCCCCAGCGTGTCGTAGTTCTTGAAAGTCCAAGGCACTGAGGCAGAAAGGGAGTTCCAGTTTCAGAGCTTCCATTTCTGCATCAAAGGCAAAGCCTGGACTTCTAAAGCTGGGGTGTACCAAGCGCAGGTGGTAGTGGCATCGTCAGACCGAGGTCCTTTCTGCTGCTGTGACAAAGGGGTGGGGAAGGAGCCAAAATGACCATAAAGAGACGGATGCTCTCGCCCCTTTCCCTAACGCAGCCTTGGAGCCTAATGTAAATGTCCAGGAGCAACCATCCTTAGCTAATGGGGGAATTAAATATTTTCAGAAGTGAGTGCCCATTTTCTTCCTGGAAAGATGTCCTGCCTTTCATGAAAACTTCTCTGCTGGCATCTTTTAGCTGCTATTAGATATTTTTCTTATGCCTAAAAAATATTCTTGCTTCAGAATCCAAGGTACAGCCTCAGAAACAGTTTCTCATCCATGAGCAGTGAATTAACCAGTGACTTAAGATAATAGTCTGCTGTCGAACGAATCACTGTTTTACAAAGCATCGACTATCTTTACCTCCAACCCTTTTTTTTTTTTAGGTGAACAGCAGGTGCATTTCAAACTTTTAATTGTTAAGAATCTTCCTTTTGCTTCTCACCAAGGACAAAAGCTATATTCTTCTTGTAATGGGCACAGCACTGTAATGGTATTCTTTCCTATTTGGATATGACTTATACCCTTATAGGAACTAAACTCATTTCTGCATGATGTGCTTGAGACTTGGAGAAATAAACCACAATTTATCTCCTCTACAGCACTCTCCAGTCTGGAGCATGAGGCGGATAACCTCAATGTGAACTTTGCCTGTGGATGTTTATCTACAGCTCCAAGTAATATGGATTTATTCTGGTAATATACAGACCATTTTGCAAATAATGTCAAGAGAAACATTTTATTACTGATTTCTTGTAAACTACACATGGTGTGTTTTAATGGATTTCCCTTCCAAGCCTCAGTCTCACAACATGAGGAGTTAAACAGAATTTTATTATGATCTTGAATATTGACTTTTAATTATGCCCTGGTTAACAAAACCAATAAGACTGTCGTTTTCATCAAGGGAGTGTTAAGGATGGAGGGTATCTTTTGACATTCCCCTACCTTCCCATCCCATTACTACTTACTTTAACATCACCCATGCCAGGCATAAAAATGTAAAAATCTCCCGTTACTTTAAGGAGACGCTGGAGCAGTCTTTAATTATGTGTATCACGAAGGATACGTGACTTACTGTGATGACAGGCGAAGGGTGCCTGACAACCACATTCAAGGGTCAGAAGGGCTCTTCACAGGGCACAGGAGCAATTACTTTAATCCCAGTAGAAAGCAAACTGGAAAAAGTACCTTAAATTAAAGAAAGAAGATAGATAATCAAATGAACTTCCTGAACCACAAGGCTATCAGGGGAAGCAAGTCATTAAAAACTCCGAGAACTAAACTGCACTCTTGCTGTGCATTCGGTTCTTCAGGTGGCCCTTCCGGAAGACAGCACCTGGCAGCAAGGGCCCAGGCGTCCTGCAGACCCGAGGTCGGCCCCCAGGAATGGTGACCCCTCCAGGACTCGATGATCTCAGCCTTGGAGATAAGAAGAGGCGGTGAGGTACTTCTAATGGACGTGCACATTTTGAGATTGTTTCTAAGTATGAGGAGGGTTGAAGGCTTTACAATTTCTTTCCTGGCCATTCAGGCAAGAACATAGGCCAAGAGCTCAGAAAGACTACGGAGATCAGCGGTTTATTTCTGTATGGCAGTTAGCATTCTTTTTAACCCTTTCCCTAAGAATATCCTGAAATTCGTTCTGTGAGGAAGTGTTAGTGGAAGACAAGTTCAGGATATTGAGGTCTTAATGGATGTTGGTCGCTTAATAAGTCTTGGCAGGAGATAAGAATGAGTGAATGAACCAATACAATTTTGACAATGATATATCTGGAATTAAATCAGATTAATGTATTTTACTTAAAATCCCCCAAATATTGGAGTATAAAAGGACCTCAGAAATGAAATCTAATGCATTTTTAAAAATTCATGGGGAAATTGAATAGTTTCTTTGTATTTATCTTTAATTTTTAAGTTTTTTTAAGCTATCTGAATAATAGTGTCAGAACTGGGGATTCAGTTCAGTACAAGGGTGCTTCCATTGCATCATTCTCTTCTGGGATGCCAATTCTCTGCCACTTGTCTTATGGAAAAACCTAGAGGTTTTTTTTGTTTGTTTGCTTCTTGGTCCTTTATGCAACAACCACAATCAACACCCTAAATAAGTTATTTAGCTCAACCTGGGAAAAGTAGAAACTACGCGAAGGTCTTATACCACATTAACATTCTTTCATTGTTTCTGGGACCATCATGCAAAAAAATCATCACTAAAAAAACCAAAAGTTTTGTCATCATTATAAAACAATGTCTTTACAGACCCTAGCCAAACAACAATCAAAGTTGTTGCTAAAAAAGACCACTACTTGATGAGTCAATGGACTCCGTTGCCTTTACCGATTGACTGTTGTTTGACTTGTTGATTGAAATGAAATGAAATCATCACCATATTGAGGAAAATTGGGGAGTCCATGGTCTCTTTGAATGGAAAATGTACATATTTTGGGGACACAGATAAAAATGGAGCATTTTCCTAACACAGAAGAATTTTAAGTTTTCCTTAACACTTTTAGAGAAAAAGCACCTGTCCAGTAGAATTTCAGCCACTCGGAAATGATCAGGAATTCTCTCTATTCTGATGGTGGAATCCGTTCCCCAGGAATAAAAGAACACAAGCGAACTGCAACCCGAGGAAGCTACCTTTATTTCAGAGTCTCAAAGAGCTATGTGTTGTTAAAGAAAATATAAAATGTGCAATAAACTTTAGGTATAAAGGACTTTGTAGGCTATAAAATTTTATTTTACTGCTGTCCTCCTATGGTTAAACACGTTCAAGATGAGGAAAGTATTAAAATATTCAGGATGACAGGACACGACGCCTAATTCAAGACTGACAACGATGAGAATGTATGACAAGGGGCAGACACAGAATGCCGATGCTGTCATCGTATAAAGTCCATCATTTCAACATGTGCTTAATTAGAAAGGATGCAGAGGGTCGAGTGAGCATCCTCGCCTGGCCGTCTGTGGCTCTGCACACGGACACGGGTGAACTGAGGGGAGCAGCTCCGAGCCAGACGCCCCTGAGCCTGAGCCCTTGCAGGCACTTCGTCGGAGACACACAGTCAGGATGCTGGAGACTTTTCCTGAGGCCCAGATTGTTGTTTTCATAAGACTGTGGGAGCTCAGAAAAGTACATACTGTTTTAAATTTCCTTGAATGTGCAGGGAGGCAAGGATTTATATTTTGAAACAGAAAACCCCTTACATACTGTCTGAAAGAAAGCCTTTGTTACGGAAATAAGTCTTTCTGTGGAAAATTATAGTTTCCAGGGGAGCTATCCCTACTAATCAGACTCAAGATTGATTTGGACATTGCAAAATTGTATTATATCCCCTCAGGATAGGAATTACTAAATAAGGGAAGAAAAATCTTAAAATGAGAAGACGGCGGTATTTTTCTATTGAACCACTTGCAAAGTAGGAAAATTAGAAAATTCTTTCGGCTCTTCTGTTCAACATAAAGCATTGACTAGCATGACATGGCCCAAACCACCTTCGTTGCTTTCGGAATAGCGGTGTTAACATTTGAACTTGAGTTTTCAAGTCCCAGCCCTTTGGTGTTTGGTAGAGCACTTGGCTCATTGTATTTTCCTGTTGCGTTTGTTGTTCCTGTGTGTGTGAGTCTCATGAAGCATTCTTAGTTTCTAGCACAGAGCCTGGCACATACTAGGTTCCCTACAATGTATCTTAAAGAAGACATTTTGAAACACTTACTTTTGCCCCTATTTATAAAAGCAATGTTTATTTTCATTATAGAAGAAATCCAAAGGATAATAAAAAAATAGAGAAGAAAATTAAATTCACTCATAATCTTACCACCCAGTAATAATTACTATTAAAATTTTGGTATAATTCCAATGATCTAATTTGTATATGTATACATGTACATACACAAGTATACCTAGAAACACAGAGACACACATATATACTAGATACAATTGGTATCAAATCAAATATGCAGTTACATACTATATTATTAATTAATTTTAATGAGTTGGTAAATATTTCATGCAATGGAAAATTATTTATAGAGTTCATAGTACCCATTCACTAAAAATCTCTCCAACTACGAACTTGCAGACTGGGGTTGTTTTCCTTCCCGGCCAGTGATAACATTTACTGAATAGTAACTAAGTGCTAGAAACTCTGCTAAGCACCATTTGACTCAAAATATTCTCTTTTAATCTTCACAACAACTTTTTGAGATCCTATTAGGATCTTTTTTTTTTTTTTAAGACCTAGGGAGCATAAGTGATGTGCCCAAGTTCACCCAGTGGTAGACAGCAGAGCTGGGACTTGAACCCAGGCCTGACAGATCCAGACCCCGAGTTCAGTACCCCGGGGCCTGGTGCTGCCTTGACTATTCCCGTGCCTGTGTTACATGTTACACATACAACTCATCTTTGAGCCCTCTACCTTTCCATCAGTTGGTCCTGTTGATTCAGTTTCTGAAACACTCCATTTTCCAATGTCCCATCAATGCCTTAACTCAGTGGTTCTCCCTCTGGTACAGTTTGCCCTCCAGTGGGGCATTTGCAATGTCTGGAGACATTTCTCTGTGCTGGACCTGGAAGTGGGATAACACTGGCATGTGTTGGGTAGAAGCCAAAGTTTTTGCTAAACATCCTACAATACTCAGGACAGGCTTCCACAACAAAGAATTATCTTGCTCAAAATGTAAACAGTGCCAAGGTTGAGAGACCCTGTCTTAGCTTATTTCCCTAGCCACTCTTGTCTATACATAAAAAGGCTCCTAACTAGTTCTTCTCTCTTAAGCTTCATCTTTATCCACTCTGCTGCTATGGTTATCTCATTATTTTTATTGTTTTAAATCCTCACCTGAAGATATTTTTCTATTTTATCTTCAGATAGGGGGTGTGTGTGTGTGTGTGTGTGTGTGTGTGTGTGTAGGGGGGGGGAGAGAGAGAGAGAGAGAGAGAGAGAGAGAGAAACATCAATGTGGTAAAGCCACATCAACTGGCTGCCTCCCTCATGACCCTGACCTGGGCCTGGGACGAACCACAACTGAGGTACATGCCCTTGATCAGAATCAAACCCGTGACTCTTTGGTTCTCAGGCCAACATTCTAACCGCTGAGCCAAACTGGCCAGGGTTATGGTTATCTCTTTAAACAGATAAACTCATGCCACTCTCTTGCTCTGTTTAGCTCTAACGTTCTAGAGGACAGTCCAGACCAAATACAGATTCAAACATCTACATTACATGACTTTAGACAAGCAATTTAACCTTTCTAAACCTCATCCTGCCTGGCACAGGTTAAATCTTCAAGAAATGTTATACATCACTTAAAAACAATCTTTAAAAGTTTTCTGCTGCCTGCAGAAGAAGGCCCAGACTTCTCAGCATGACATGCCAGGCTCTTCGTCCTATGGTCCCACTTGGCAGCCTCTTCTCCGCGCTGCTCTCCGGGAAGACCTGTGCTCTGGTCAGGACTGCCTGCCATCCCGTAGGTCCATGAAACTTTGTGTCTGTGTCTTTGCTCTGCCGTAGCCTGGGAAGTCCATCTCCATCTCCTCCGCCTGGAGACGTCAGTGTTCTTCAGGACCCAGGTCAAATGTCACCTTTTCTGGTTAGCCTTCTCTAAAGCTGGCCAGATGTACTTAATCCTTTCCCTACCTGCTCACAGTATTTTTGTTATTTCGTCTATCAGTTCCTTCACCCATGCGTTCACCCATCCATTCTTCCATCCATCCATCCATCCATTGGCTGTAATACATAGTAATTAAGATTACAAGCTCTGGAAGCATATTTATTTAATTGAAAATCAGGTTCCAAATTTATCTAACCTTGAACAAGTTACTTGACTTTATGAAGGCTTAATTTCTTTGTCTCTAAAATAAGCGTAATAATATATAATTGATCAAGCTGTTGTGAGGATTGAATATGTATAAACCATTTATCATATTGCTTGCTATGTATAAGCCCCAAATAAATGTTAGCTTTCACCCAACTTGTATTTGCTGAGCAGCTACTCTGTGATAAGCCCTGTTCACTTTGCACCTTGCATCACAATGGGTGATGCATGTGCCCAGATCTTTCCTTGTAGAGGAAAGAAATTTTCTTTTTAATTTCCTCTTCACACTAACACTTAAAATACAGGTGACAATAATACTGTTTTTGTATCAACATCTGGCCTTGTTTCATAAAGATCAATTGGCCAGCATTTCTCTCTTAAGATGGTGGGCAGGCAGGCACTGGTGAGACGTGGGCCGATGAAAGGGGTCTATTCCCCGGCGGTGGTGGACGCCCCTCCGTCCACCTTTTAAGCTGCCCCTCTAGGCAGAATACAATAAAAAGAAATTGGCTCATGATTATAATAAGGGCCTTCAGCCTTCTCGATTACCCTGGAGCTGGAGGGACGATGTCAGTGACATATTCCTATAGAAAGAACCAGTGACTGCTTAATTTTATATGTGGCTTTTGAATGTTTTGTATTTTGTTAAAATCCAGATTACATTCTTCTAACTAAGCAAGTGGTCTGATCTGATTAACATGATACATTCTCCTATATTGTCCAACATTGCCAAAGGCAAGATATAACTTAGTGAACCACCCCTCGCCCCAACATACACACACATAAATGCAAAACAAATAGATATGTACAATCATTATTGAGCTAAAATAGCACTTAGAAATGTATTTTTATTGTGAAAAATGGCCAAATAAGAGTTGTTGACTGTTTGTAGCCTTGTAATGTAAGTCAGATAAATTGGTGCCCAGAAGTCTGACATTTCAAAAGCCTGAGAATGTGTTGCATTTTTTTCGGAAATGCCATTTTTGTAATTCTCCCAGCTATTTTCCTTTAGCAGGAAGCAATTCTTCTGTGTCCAGGCAGTTCAATTAGAGCATTGTAAAAGTGGTCCGAATGACTTCAACAGAAGTATCCCTGAGCAATAGGCATAATTTTGGAGAGGAACAAGTTCTGCTCTTAACCACCCCGGTGTGGGCAATGGTGTTAACTACCCTGGAAAAAGAATGCACCCTCTGTACCTTCTCAACACCATTAACCTGCCCAGAGAATTACAAACATCTTTCCAGAGGGTTCTCTGGGTCAGCTCAGTGTCCTGCATGTCTTTAGCCAGCAACAGCACCCTCCTGGTCCTCTCCGTGCAGGTACAAGGTGGGGGGAGTGTTTGGGGGGGCTGGCTCCATCTCCAGTGCGGTAGAACACATATGTGCATGTATTCTTCTCTTCGTAAGCACGGCTGGACTGAGAGGCTTACTTCTAGTGAAAAGAAAGCAGCAGAAAGGACACTGTGTGACATTTGAGACTAGGTTAGAGGTCAGCAAACTTTTTCTATAAGGGTTCCGATAGTAAATGCTTTGGTGTTTGGGGCCATGTCTACATCATTTATGTTGAGACTACCCAGCTGTGCTGCAGCGTGGAACACAGACGGGCTTGGCTGTATTCTGATGAAACTTCGTAAAATTAGGTGGAGAGTCAGATTTGATCCACAGGCCACAGTTTGACCACTCATGGGTTAGGGCATAAAATGTGATATGGCTTCTGCTTAGTGCGCGCTGCTCTCTCTTTCTCTCTCTCAGTCACTTTTGAAATAGATTTTAATTTTAGGGAAGTTTTAGGTTCACAGCAGAATTGAGCAGAAGGTATAGATATTTTCCATATACACCCTCCCCCCCCCCCGACATGTACAACCTCCCTCCTTAACATCTCCACCTGAGTGTACTTTGTTACAATTGACGACACCCACAGTTTGCATCAGGGTTCACTCTCAAGGTCACGCCTTCTCTGGATTGGGACAGATGTGGTGTCTCCTCGTGCCCCGTTCTAGCCTCACTGCTCTAACCAGCCTCTGCTCTGTTGCCTTTCCTCCTCCTCCTAATTCCTGGCAGCCGCGGGCCTTCTGCTACTGTCTCTAGTTTTGCCTCTTCCAGAATGTAATACAGTTGGACTCATACAGTATGAAGGCTCTCTGATTATTTTATTTTTTCACTTCATAATTTACATTTACGATTCCTCCATTTGGGACCTGGAAAGTATCATCCTAAGTGAAACAAGCCAAACAGAGAAAGACAAGTATCATATAATCTCACTTATTTGTGGAATATAATGAACATAACAGTCTGAGGAATGGGGTAGTCCCAGAGACGTGGAAGTGGGGTACAGACTGACAATCCCCAGAAGAGGGGGTGGTGGGGGAGAGATAAACCACAGAACTTATATGCACGTATGCATGAACAGTGGACATGGACAACAAAGCTGGGGACAGGGCTGGGAGGGTGGGGAGGGGTAATCAGTGGGGGAAAAAGGAGAAACATCTGTAACAAAAATAAATTAATTAATTAATTAATATAAAAAAAAGATTCCTCCATTTATTTTTATGGCTTGATAGTGTATTTTTTTTTCAGCACTGAATAATATTTCATTGTTTAGATGTACACAGTTAATTTATCAGTGACCAGTTTTGGCAGTGATGAATAAAGCTACCGTAAATACCCGTGTGCAGGTTTGTAGGCAGACATAGGTTTCCGGCTTCTTCAGGTGAATACGGAAGAACGCCATTGCTGGATTAGGTATCTTTTTTGTAAGTACTGCCAAACTGTTTTTTTTCAAAGTGGCTGTACTATTTTGCATTCTTACCAGCAACAAATGAGAGTTTCTATCATTTTACATCCCCTCCAGCATTTGCTGTTGCTAGTGTTCCAGATTTTGGCCATTCTAATTCATGTGTAGTGGAGATACCACACCAGGGTTCAGCTACCTGCCACTTGAAAGCCAGCAATCGAGAGACAAGGGTTGGTGAAAAGAATGTAAGGTTATTCCAGAGCCAGCAGCCTGAGAAGATGGAGGACTAATGTTTCAAAAATCACCTAACAATTGGATGTGAGCTGGGGTTTTTATAAGGATGGAGGAGGAAGGGGGAAAAAACAGAACAATTGGAAGAAGGGGGGTTTGAGCGCTCTCCACTGAGGGGACCATGTGCAAGTCAGCACGGTCTGTTCAGATAACTGGTCAAGCGATGGTCTGGTTTACGTCATCCTGGTTTTCATGGTTGAGGGTCACAAGCCTCCCAGAGCTGGACTATCTGGCAGTTGGAGTCTGCTTCTTTTGAAGTTAATTCTTAGAATTCTTAAGCATGCAGGGTGTTTCTCTGCCATTATTGTTCATCATTCCAGAAACAATGTTAAAGAAATGTTAGGGTGGGTTACAGTGGTATCTCAGTGCTGTAGTAATTTGCATCTTCCCGATAACATACAATGTGGATCATCTTTTCATATGCTTTTTTTTTTTTTTTGCCATATGCACATCTTTTAGGTACCTCACTCTCTCTGCAAGCTACCAAGTCTATGCAGTCTTAAACCACCATTCTGGAGAGGTCATGAGGAAAGACTCCATAGAGCTATGTGGAGATGCCCAAGGAGCCCTAGCTGTCTAAGTCTTCCCTCACATCTGTGTGAGGGGACGTCTTCAAGATGAGTCTAGCCTGGCCACCATCTATCTGACTGCAACCACGTCGAGAGAGACCCACTAAGAAGAAGATTTTAGTTGAGTGCAGTCAAACTCCAGAATTGAGATGAAGGGATGGACATATGATCTAGTCCTCACCTATCACTATGTTCTAACACCCTGCCCACAGTACTTTGTGTAGGGATGGGCATATGTCTGAATTTGAACCAACAAGATTCAATTCCTTGATCTCCACAGTGAGAAAGAGTGGAAGAGCTCCTTTTGCTGTATTTCTAACAGGATAGCATGTAAGCCTGGAGCTGTTAGTGGACATTTGACACAATACAGGCAGAGCCTGTCCAAGACAGACACACACACACACACACACACACACACACACACACACACAGAGAGAGAGAGAGAGAGAGAGAGAGAGAGAGAGAGAGATTACTAATGGCATCAAGTGGGTACCAGAATGGAACTATTCCTAAGAATTAACTCTGAATATTTTAGTTAAGAGCCAATTGTTATATCTATTTATAGATCATAAGTGCACAGGTTGATGGATTTTTAATAAAACAAACACAACCATGTAGCCTGTAGTCAGAACTCAGGTCAAGAAACCAAAGTTTACAAAACTTTCCAAACACCTTGCTCGGATCTCCTTTAGACTTTTCCTGAAAGGTAACCACGATCTGGAATTTTACAGCATATATTAATTTTTCTTCTTTTTGTGCTTTGTACAAAAGTACTTATATAATATGTATTCTTTTTATATGACTTCTTTCAACTAACATTCTGCTTATGAGATTTCTCCATGCTGTGGTATGTAGATTTAGATCATCCATTTGCACAACTATATAATTTTCAAATGTGCCAATATTAACACAATCATTTCTCCAGTTTATGTTTGATGGACATTTTCAGTCTTTCCTATCATGAACAGTTGTGCTATGAACATTCTTACGTATGTGTTTTGATGACTAAATGTACACATTCCAACTTGGCATGTGTCTCACAGGGAAACTCCAGGGTCATAGGGGATGCATCTGTCAGGCTTTATTAGATACTGATGGACAGTTTTCCTAAGTGATACTCCTCCAACAATGTATGAGAGTTCCTGTTACTTAGTCTACTTTCTCATTAACACTGAGTCTTTTTCATTTTACCCATTTTAGTGATTCTGGTAGGGGTAGTGTAATACTGCATTGTGGTTTAAATTTACCTTTCCTAAATAACTCATGGAGTTGAGCACCCTTTATTTATGTTTACTGACCATTTTAAAACCTTCTCTGATGAAATGTCCAAGTCTTTTGCCCATTTATCAATGAGTTGTCTCTTTTTTTTCTCTTTGATATTTAAGAGTTCTTTATATATTCCAAATGTGTATCCTTTTTGAATAAATGTAGATATGCCAAAACATTTTAAAATGTGTGTTTGAAATGGTCATCATTTAAAACTGTGGCTTTTTAAAGAGTGTGGCTTGGCCAAACTACTGTTGGTTCACCAGGGCAGTGGCTCATTTACTGTTTCAGGAAGGAGAAGGAGCAGACATCATGGCTTGTTTGAATGACAGTTAAGAATCCCTCTGCCTCTCCCAAGTAGACCTTGGCTATTAACTACAACTTGGTCAGAGTGGCAGCTTGTGCTCTGGTCTTTGCTAAAATAGGAGAGTTGGGGAGTAAGAGAGATTTCATTTGAAATGAGCTGCATTTTAATTTAAATTAAATTTAAATTCCCTGTACTTTCTATCTTCTCCATTTGCCTTTGCCCTAGATGCACTGTTGCTATTGCTCTGTGCACCAGGATCTCTGATGGCCCTCAGTTTGGCTCTTAATATTCTTTCAGAAACCAGTATGAAAAAAAACCAACTCATCACTGATTCCAATTGTGAAAATGTAGGCAGTGGGACCACTAGGCTCTTACTTAGTTTCTTCAGGAAATTGCCTAATCTTCTCAGAAACTTTCAAATTATTCCTTTCTTCCATGCTATTAGCAGCAAGATGTAAATCAAACACAATGCTTATAATCCGTGGGGAAAAACATCTTTTTTACTCTCCAGAAATCTACCTTCATCTCCAGGTAAAATATGTAAATGTGAACTTTTGAACTTTATTCTCACCACGCAGCCTTGACATTAATTCACTCTTGGAGCTGGTAGGGGAGTCCACTATCAATTAAAACACACACAACCAAACAGGTGGCTGAGAGACCTGGAAGAAATAGAAATGGACAAATCAGTTAAAATGGCATATCTAAAATAAACATGCACCAAGAAGTAAGACCACAGCTACCTCAGGATTATTAATATATTTGGCTCTTTAGAAGTCAGACATACTGAATGCCTAAGGGATCAAATAATGCACAGGAAATATTTTATTAACTACTTGCTGACTTGAAATTTGCCTACAAATAGTTAAACTTGAATTTGCTATCCAATCAGTGAGAGAGAAATGATTTCTAACACATCAATCCTGGACACCTAGTTCAATTATTCTCAACATGTCGTCATTAAGTCTTAAGATCAATTAGAATGAGTTTTCACATGGGATATAACTGGTATCTTGGAGGAAGTGAGGCGCAAAAGATTTAGAAAGAATTAGTCATTTTTTCTTACTCATTCTGCCCAACAAACAGACTAACAACAATTATATCAATTTCTTAAGGTGGACACATTCTAAGGAAATCAACATCACTCAGGTAATTATCCTGATACTGCCTGTAGTCTACCAGGCATGGCAAAGTGCCTTGCCTTTACCTTGGTAAAAGGAAAACAGATGATCAGATTACAAAACTGTCAAATTTGATATGTGGGCATATCTAGATAGTTGATGGCCCTGCCTCTCAGAGCAGTAATCGACCGCTCTGCATCAATGATTTGATACGAGGGCATTTTGAGATGCTACATTTCCCATCATCCCTTGCTCCACCAAACAGCGATCTTTCCATGTTCGTTATTACCTGGTAACAGTGGGTTTAGTTACACTTGGTTTAATTAAAGTTTCTCAAGAAAAAACCAAGAGGCCTCATCAGCTTAAAATACTACCTGTGGACGAATCAGAAAAAACGTTAACCAAAACTTAAGCATCTAAAATGGATTCAGTGTAATAGAATTTGAAAGCAATTGTCATATCTAAATATGGTTACCAGTTTTTAAAAACCTGGTATCATTCAAATTTATAATTAAGGGAAGGATTCAAGATAGTATGGTCAATATTTTGGGGGAAATTGATAAAAATGTGAAGTGGAGAAGTAGCAACCAGAGTCAGAGATTAATGATACCTACCCCAAATGATAGTAACATTTATATCTATACATTTGTATGAATGTTGATTTATGTCAATTTTACCTACAGACATCCTGTGGTATTAGACTGAGCAAAGACTATTATACCCATTATAAACAATGAGGACACAGTCCAAGTGCCCATCAGTAGATGAATGGATAAAAAAGCTGTGGTACATTTATACAATGGAATGCTATGCAGCTGTAAGAAAAAAGATCTCTTATCCTCTGAGACAACATGGATGGACCTAGAGAGCATTATGCTAAGTGAAATAAGCCTGTCAGAGAGAGACAAATACCACATGATCTCACTTATGTGTGGAACATGATGAACAAAATAAGCTATTGACCAAAAGAGATCCAGAATCATGGAAGTAGGGAACAGACTGACAAACCTCAGAGGGATGGGGTGTGAGAGGGCAGGGAAGAGATAAGCCAAAGGACTGATATGCATATATGCACAACCAATCGACTCAGACACTGGGCTGGAGAAGACAGGAGGGGCTGGGAGCAGGAAGGAGGGAGTCAATGGGGGGGAAAAGAGGACATCTGTAATACTTTCAACAATAAAAAATAAAATAAAATGAAGTAAAATCCCAACTTAATGGAGTAGGAAACATAATTTTCAAATTAAAGAATTAAAAAAGAAAAAGAAAAAGGGTACATTAGACAATTTGACTGAATTCTTTTTAACAACAGACCTAGGTATAGAATTGGACTCTAACTTCTTGTTTATTTAAATACACAATGAAAATATATCAAAACAAAAACTAAACCTCTGGAGAATTATAATACACTTTGGGGAAAAGTTATTTGTTTCATTTCTAGTTGATTGATAATACTATCATTTAGAGCTACTGTTTTTAAAAATTGAATAAATTTGACATGTAATATTGTATAAGTTCAAGGTGTAGAATATGTGACATTTATATATTATAATTTGATTGCTGATGTAGTGATATTAATTACATTACATAATTATAGTACAAGGTTATGTCTGTATCTAATATGCTGTGCATTAGATCTCTGTGGCTTATTTACTACCCATTACAAATGTGTACCTTTCAACACCATCACTGTTAATCCTCCCCCACCTCCACCCCCTGGTAACCACCAGTTTATTCTGTTTTCTATAGGTTGAGCTTTTTTAGATTCTACATATAGGGATATCATACAGTACTTGTCATGCTCTGACTTATCTTGCTGAACACAATGTGAAGAGCTATTATTTGTTTTGTTTTTACTCTATACATTGTGCTGGCAACTCCATTTGAAATACATAAGAAACTTATGATGTAGGAATTATTATTCCCATTTTCTAGGTAATTCACCAAAGTTTCATATGGTGACCACTGGAGGAAACATAAATCTCCTATGAACAAACACACAAACTAACAACAACAACCATAAACACCCTGTAGAACTTAGTGCCAGGATCTGTTTCTAATACCATTCTCCACACAAAAGGACAAGAGTTTCCTGGGAAAATGGCTGATTCTAGAACTGGGACAGGAAATAAACCAGATGAGCCTGGAGCAGCTTTGGGTGAGGATGTCTCGAAGTGCTCTGAAGATGGTAACCCCACAATATATGTATGTCACAGGGACACCAAGGTAAATAAAAGAGCTCCCAGAGACCCAAACTGGAGTAATTTGAGCAACAAAATGAAATTATACTGGATTATAACACAAAGTGCAAAATAAATATCTAGGAATCCATTGTGATATAAAATGATAGAATAAATACATAAATCGAAGAGAACAGACCTATCATCTGTGCAGAAAATCCCAAATAATTCCTGCAGATAACTGCTCTCAAAGAGGTGGAGCATAACTCCACACTCCTTAAGTGTGGGCCCACTCAGTGACTGCCCTCCGAAAGGGCAGTGTGGGGAGGGGAAAGTAACTTCACAGTGGAGAAACCTGACAAGCAGTACTTCAGCCAAGTGACCACAGTTGTCTTGATTAGTAATAAGTCATATTGATGGCATGTATGTGATGTGATGAAAATGACGCCTTCACCATGTGGTTTTTCTTTCTAAACCAAGAGCTCTAGTCTAATCATGACAAGTACACCAGACAAAGCCCAATAGAGGGACATTCTGTAAAATAGCTGACCAGTACTCCTCAAAACACTCAAGGTAATTATAAACTTGGCTGAGAAATTGTCCCAGCCAAGAGAAGCCGAAGAAGACATGACGACTACATGTAATATAGTGACAAACATACCAGATTAATATATGCTGTTAACAATAGGGGACAAATATGAGGTATATGAGAATCTGTGTTATCTTTGTAACTTTTATGTATCTAAATCTGTTCTATTACAAACATTTTTTAATTAATTTATTTTTGTTACAGATGTTTCCCCTTTTTCCCCCATTGATTCCCCCCTCCCCCTCCCTCCCCACCCTGTCACCAGCTTTGTTGTCCACATCCATTGTTTATGCATAGATGCATATAAGTTCTGTGGTTTATCTCTCCCCCACCACTCCCTCTTCTGGGGATTGTCAGTCTGTACCCCACTTCCATGTCTCTGGGACTACCCCATTCCTCAGACTGTTATGTTCATTATATTCCACAAACAAGTGAGATCATATGATACTTGTCTTTCTATGTTTGGCTTGTTTCACTTAGGATAATACCTTCAGGTCCCTCCATGTCATCTCAAAGGATAAGAGATCTTTCTTTCTTTCAGCTGCATAGTACTCCATTGTGTATATGTACCACTACTTTTTTATCCATTTATCTACTGATGGACATTTGGGTTGTTTCCAGATCTTAGCTATTGTAAATAGTGCTGCTATGAACAAACATTTTTTTAAAAGCCTTATAGCCTTGAAATAAAAAGTAGAAAAGCAGCCCTGGCCAGTTTGGCTCAGTGATTAGAGCATCGGCCCAGGGACCAAAGAGTCGTGGGTTCGATTCCAGTCAAGGGCACATACCTTGGTTGCAGTTTGGTCCCTGGCCCTGGTCGGGGTCATGCAGGAGGCAATCAATCAATGTGTCTCTCACATCAATGTTTCTTTCTCTCTCCCTCCCTCTTACTCTATCTGAAGATAAATAGAAAAATATCCTCGGGTGAGGAATAAAACACTAAACAAACAAACAAACAAAAAGTAGAAAAGAAAACCAGAGAAAAATTAACTTATTCATGAATTAAGTTTATATGTTTATTAGTTCATTTGTTCATTCGATATCTTAATTATTCAACAAATATTCTTTTATGTCTACTTTGTGGCAGCATAGCCCTAGGTTATAGGACTATTTAGCTCTCCAATTAGCACCTTCTCATTCCAGTGACTGACACACCCCTGAGAAAAAAAATTGCATACCAAATATGTAGTCCAAATTATAGGGCAGTGCAGTAGACTAATGCAGTTTGGTAGAATTCATGAGAGAGAGAGAGAGATTAGAGAGGGAGATGGATACTTAAAGATGACTGTGGATGAAGAATTTACCATAACTGGATTCTGATCATAGATTATATTGCATATACTTGTTCATTGAAATGGCTTTTAAAAAAAGTACATGGTATTTCAATGCACTGCTGTGTTACTCAGAACTTACAATGACTACCTGTCATTGGTTGACTATGGCTTCATAATCAAGCCACTTAAGAAGTTCACCCCTTTTGGTTTACACCATAATTAAACATAAGTTGACATTATTTTTTAAGTCCCATACTTTAAAAGAAATGATTGAATTAGTCTCATGGTCACTTTGCCTTCTACTAGGTATACACTTCGGTCATCAAACTCATTTTCCCACCAAAAAATATAATGAACACAAAAGTGAAGTTCTTGAAGCCTTTAGATACCCATTCATGTTGTAGTGACCACTACAATGTTGATGACAGATAACTAGAAATAACACCCTCAACGTAATGATGTAATGGCCATCTCCCAAACCTGCAGAAAAAATGCATAGCCTAAATCTGTGTTTTCTGAAAATATCACATTGTGTTCTTGAGAACTTCAGCATGGAAATGATCTCCAGTGTAAAATTTATATGAGATGTATGGAACTCTTTACAAGGAATATTGGATTATTTGCACTCTTGTAACTTTGAAAACCATCTTTCTTGGATGGCAGCAGAACGCTTCAATATACTTGCATGAATTATGGATGATACCATACTCTTGTTAAAGTAGCTACAGGATGCTTTTCTAAGAAAGACCCTTCAGCCTGTGGAGGCTGTTATATGCATCTGTCACAGCAAAGATTTGCCTTTGGAAATACTTTAACATTCCAGACACTTTTTCAGTAAATAGAACATAGTATTCGAAGACTGATTTTCTTTTTTTCTGTTTTGTTTTTTTCTTAATATTCTGAGAATAATACAGGCATGTATTTAACCTAGAAATGAAGTCATGGCTTTTAAACAATTAGCCCCAAAGAAGAATTGATTTCAAAGAAAGGCTGTCTGTGAAGGGGTGGGAGACAAAACCAACATTGATTCTGGAGTACAGCTTCTTAATGGTTCAGACTTTTAGGTGCCTTAAAAGGAACATCTCTACTGTCAGTAGAGAAATGGGGTAACACAGAGATCAGAGGCCCCAAATCAAGAGTCTCCTTTCCAAAGACTCATCCCTGGTGTCTTCACATTATTTTCCATACCTATTCTGATGTTTCTAAGCACTGCACACATTTCCAGCATGAATGCTTATCATTTCAGCAGTTTTCTTTAGTGATTAACTAAATAAATAATCAGTTGTATTTTAGGATGTACCTGTTATTTAAAAGCCAATAAAATAAAACCAGACTCTGAGTATTTTAAGATTATTTCATTTAAAAAATGGGCTTTTACATTGTTAATCATATTCACTTTTTACTCTAGCAAAAAACATTTTTTTATACTTTACAATGTTTTTCTCATTAATTATAAGCTGGTGGAGTCTCCAAAAAAGAGGACTAAATAAATGTGTATAATATTGGATTATGTAGAATTATAATTTTTATTTTTTGCAAAAAAATAGTGTTAACAGAAAATGCACAAGATTTGCATCCTTATCGTGATATTATTGTTTTAAAATGAAATTATAAACTAAAATTACACTTGGAAGTATGCTGAGACTGGACCATTGAACTATGAGTCCAGAGGATTATAAAAGTTTCAGTTTTTTTCTCTGGGTTTAACTAGTTGTGTGATGGAGGGTGTGTTGCTTTTCTTCTTGAACTTCAGCATCCTCATTTGTAATAATTTTTAAGACTTATTGCACAAGATTATAATTTAGTAATACAGTTAAAAGGGACCCTCACTAAGCCTTACTAAAGATCAACAGCTTTGTAAATTAAAATCAGAAATACAAGAGATTTCAAAATGAATAAAAAATGAGTCATCTATAAATGTAATGCAAGAAGTTCTGGTTTCAGCTCCAACCATGTCCACTTTTTACAACAACAACACAAGGCTGTACAAACTGAAGGTCAATGACTTTTCTGAGATCCAGCAGAGTATTAAAGTCCCAAAGCAAACCACCATCATGAAATCTGGAGAGACAGAGCAATGCAGAGAATCAGAATCAAGATCAACTTCCTTGGAGAAGAAGACACTAGAGTCATAAACTGGTAGGAATTAATTGTTAAAGGCTGTGTTGACTAACTTGAGAGTAGCAAACTTTTGGTGAGGTCTCAAGGGGGTCCTCATACTCGTAAATTTTATCTTCAGGAAACCGACTAGATATTCATAGTGATGATTCTAGGGAAAAACCTTCAGGTTTTGGTTAGGTGGAGGGGAAAAATAACCCCTTTGAAATATTCTCAGGACATTATTCATAACAAAGTCTTACTCTTAAGGGAAACAACCTAACCAGAACCTTATCAGACCCAGGGGGAAGAATGATGAGCCAATACTGGCCCACTCCAGTCTTCCTCTATCACCCAAGGAAAGACAAAGGGCTAAGAAACACTCCTAAAAGTCACAACCCAGGGACTCAGGCATACTACATGATTGACCTATAATAAAATTGTTATTGCCTCCACCTTACCACCACGTCAGCAGGCTCCAGGATGTTAACAGTGGATTGCTACCGAAGAGCTGCAAGACACGCATTTAAGGAGCTAGGAAAATCCAACAGCAGAGGAAACAAACAAGAACACGGGAAACTGAAGCCCCTGGCATCTCTAACTACCGAAAACATTACAAACAACCTCGACAGATTAACATAAAACCTCACACTAACGGCCCACTTAACCTTAGTTTCTATTACCTGATATATCATGTTTGACTTTCAATAAAAATGTTTACAAGGCATGTTGAAAGAAAGTAAAGGCATAGTCTGAGGAGACAAAGCCAGCATCAGAACTAGATTCAGGCATGATACAGAATCTGGAATAATCAGATAGGGAATTTTAAATAACTATTATGAAATATGTTAAAGGTTCTAATGAAAAAAAAAAAAGCAATGAATGAATAGTATGCATTACCAAATGAGTAATTTAAGCAGAGATGAAAACTCTAAGAAAGAATTAAAAGAAAATGATAGAAATAAAAAACTCTATAATAGATATGAGAAATACCTTTAATGAACGCATCAGTAGTCTGAACACAGACAAGGAAAGAATTGGTAAACTTGAAGGTATGCCCAAAGAAACTTTACAAACTGAAATACAAAGAGAAAAAAAGTAACAAGTAAACACCAGAATATTCAGAACTGTGGGGCAATTCCAAAAGTTATAACACAGGCATCATTGGAATTCTAGAAGGAGAAGCACAAGAATAAGAAACAGAGGGCATATTTAAGTAATAGTAGCCACGAATTTTCCAAAATGAATGACAGATACCAAAATACAGATCTAGAAATCTCAGAGAACACCAAGTAGTATGCACTTAAGCATATCATATTCAAACTGGAGAAAAACCAAGACAGAGAAATGATCTTGAAAGAAGATAGGGTAGGATAAAGTAAAAAAGCCTCACTTATAGAAGAATAAGTCTAAGAATTACATCAGAATTCTTATTACAGCCATGCAAGTAAAGAATAGAATAAAGTATTTACAGTGTTGGAAGTGGAAAAAACGTAACTTAGTATTCTTTATTCATTGTAATTATCCTTAGAAGGTGAAGGAGAAATAAAGATTTTCTCAGAAACACACACACACACACACACACACACACACGCACACAGAAAGACATTGTCACCAATGAGTTGCTCTGCTAGAAATGCTAAGAGAGGTCTACTCTGCTAACACTAATAGAAATTTCTTAGAAAAAAAGGAAAATGATATAGGTCTGAAACTTGGATCCACATAAAAAAAGAGCATGTATAAATAATTTTTAATCTTTCAAAAAAGAAAAATACTAGATCCAGATGGTTTCACTGGTGAATTCTACCAAACATTTAAGGAAGAAATGATACCAGTTCTCTACAATCTCTTCCAGAAAATGGAAGCAGAGGTTACACTTTCTAACTCATTTTATGAGGCAAGAATTATAGTACTACCACAATCAGAGAAAGACATTATAAGGAATGAAAACTACAGCCCAATATATTTTATGAACTTAAATGTAAAAATCCTCAATAACATAATAGCAAATTGATTCCAACAATGTATAGAAATAATATGCCACAATCAGTGGGAATTATTTCAGGTATGCAAGAATGGTTCAACATAAAAATTTTAAAATCAGTAAATGTAATTCATCACATTAACCAGCTAAAGAAAAATCATGTGACTTTTATTAATAGAATATTAATTGATATAAAGATCACTTGATAAATTCAACATTCATTTATGATATAAACTTAAAAACTAGGAACAGAGAGGAACATCTTCCATTTGATGTAGAGCATCTTAAAAAAATACAGTTAGGGGTACATATATTCTTTCTGATTGGTGTTTCAGGCTTCTTAGAATATATTCCTAGAAGTGGCATCACTGGGTTAAATGGCAGTTCAATTTTTCATTTTTTGGAGAAACACTATATGTTCCCCTATGTTCATAGCAGCACTATTTACAATTGCTAAGATCTGGAAACAGCCCAAGTGTCCATCAATAAATGAATTCATAAAAAAGCTGTGGTACATATACACAATGGAATACTATGCACTTGTAAGAAAGAAAGATCTCTTACCGTTTGAGATAACATGGAGGGACCTGGAGAGTATTATGCTAAGCAAAATAAGTCAATAAGAGAAAGACAAACACCACATGATCTCACTTAATTGTGGAATATAATAAATAAAATAAGCTGATGAACAAAATAGACCTAGAGACATAGAAAGAAGTAGGGTTCAGAATGATAAACCTCAGAGGAGGGGGCTAGGGGAGGAAAGAGGTAAATCAAAGAACTTGTATGCATATATGCATAACCAGTGGACATAGACAACAATGCTGTGGGAGGCAGGATTGGAAGGAGGATGGTATCCATGGGGGGAAAATGGAGAAACATCTGTAACAAAAATAAATAAATTAATAAAATAAATAAATAAAAAATAAAAACATTCATAGGAAAAAAAATACAGTGAGCACCATACTTAATTGTGAGAAACTGTATGCTTTCCTCCTTTGATCAGGAACAAAGCAAGGATGTTCTATCTTGCCACTCTTAGTCGACATCCTATTGAAATCCTACATCCTAGCTAGTGCAATAAGACAAGAAAATAAAATAGGAGGAATACAAATTGGGAAGAAAGAAATAACCCTGCCTCTGTATGCAGACGACATGTGAACATACCTATTTAAAAAATTCCAAAGTATCAACAAAAATTCTCCTGGAACTAATAAATAATTATAGCAAGATTATAGGATAAAAGTTAACATACAAAAGCCAATTGCCATGTACTATACCAGCAATGAACAATTAAAAATTGAAATTAAAAACATTATACAATTTATATTTGCACCGAAAACAAAGAAAAAAGAAATAGAACCTAGCAAAATACGCATGAGATCTGTGCTATATATGATAAACTATAAAACTCTGATGAAAAAAACCAAGAAAGATCTAAATAAATGGAGAGATAGTCTATGTTTATGGATAGAAAAACTCAATACAGTTGAGATATTAATTCTTTACAAATTCATCTACAGAGTCATTGTAATCCCCATCAATTTCAAGAAAGCTATTTTGTGGATATTGGAACACCAAATTTAAAGTTTATAAGGAGGTGTTAAAGACCCAAAGTAGCCAATACATTCTAAAACAGCAACAAAAATGAGCACTTCAAGTAATACTATAAAGCTACAGTAATAAAGACAGTGTAATATTGATAAAAGAATAAACAAGTGGAACAGAAAAGACCAGACATTGACCCAGACAAATATAGTCAAATACTTTTTGACAGAAAGCAAAGGCAATTTAATTGAGAAAGGATATTCTTGTCAACAAATGGTCATCAAAAATTGGAAATCCATATGCCAAAAACTTAAATCTAGACACAGACTTTAAACTTTCTATAAAATTAACTCAAAATGAATAATAATTCTAAATGTAAAAATATTATAAAATTTCTAGAATATAACATAGGAGAAAATCTAGGTGACCACAAATTTGGCAATGAGGTTTTAAATACAACATTGAAATCATAATCTCTGAAAGGAAAAAACGGTTAACTTGGACACTGTTAACTTGGACTTCATTAAATTTAAAAATTACTCTTGGTAAAAGATATTTTTTAAGTTACTGAAAAGACAAGCCACAGAATTTTTGCAAAACATATACCTGATAAAACATGTATCCAAAAATATAGAAATAACTCTGTATGATAGGCAAAAGATCTGAATAGGCATCTCACCAAATAAGATATACAAATGGTAAATAAGCATAAGAAAAGATGCTCAACATCCTATGTCATTAGAGAAATACAAATGGAAACAACAGGGAGGTACACCTACATATTAAATGCTGCTGAAAATGCAGAGCAGTAGGAAATCTCATTCACTGCTGGTGGAAAGGGAAATGGTATAGCAACTTTGGAAGACATTTGTCAGTTTCTTACAAGGCTAATAAAGCTTATAAAGCAATAGAGACAATAAAAAGGTTAGTGTTTACCAGGGTTTTGGGGGAAAGGGAAGAACAGGTTAAGCACAGGGGATTTGGGGTGCTATGAAATTATAATGGTGGATACATGACATTATGCATTTGTCAAAAGCCATAGAACTTAACAATACTAAAAGTGACCATAATATATGTAAATTTAAAAAAATAATTTAGGGTGTCAGGGGATCTCAGGCATAATACAAACGTGAATAAAGAATCTAACTGCATTACAAAGTATTAACTAAGTTTACTGAGGTAGAGAGGGCAAAAGATACTAACCTAAGTAACTCTGGAAATAAATGGAGTCTGTAAGACTAAAGGCAAAAGGTATTGCACCAAGGAATTGTACTGTAGTTGATACCTGTTTACCATGGGGTTCTGGTTAGCAATTCTGATGCATGTAGACTGCAATCAAGCAATTAATTCAAGGATAGTGAATAGTGGAAGCCAGATTTCTTACATTTGAATGGGAATTTCCTAAAAAACTAGGGGAGTAGGCTAGAATAATCAATGTGGTAGTAGATTAGAATTGGAGACACCAGAAGAACCCAATTTAACAATATAGATATAGAGAGTTACATGTAGAAACATTTATATATATGTGTATATACATGGGTTAGTATATACATATATTTCTTTGCTCTATAAGCTGAAAGGACCCCAAAGAAATGACACCCCGGTATCAATGAGCACACACAGCATGCAGATCTTGATTTCTAATACCACTTTATAAGAAAAGTAACAAGGGCTACTTGGAGAAATAGCTGATTATAAACCAGGGGCAGAAAATATGTAAAATAAACCTGGAGCAACTAGTAGAGCCAGAAAATAAGCAAGTGCTCAAAAAATACACACATACCACATTGGTGGTATGTCAAAGGGACACGGGAGCTTACTAAAAAAGCTCTCAATGACCAATGCTGGAAAACTTTGAGCAAGAAAATAAAATAGCATTGGATTATCATTCAAAGTAAAAAATATCTATATATCTATATCTACACACACACACACACACACATGTATAATAAATGATTAGATAAATCTATGCAGAAGAATTCCGTGTAAATTATGTAGGTATTACACCCTGAAGATATGGGACTGAAATTCCCCATTCCTTAAGTGTGAGTTGTACATAGTGACTTTCTTCCAAAAAGCACAGTATGGACAGATGGGGCAGAAAGAAGGAACTTTATATTAGAGAAACTTGGCAAAGACTACTTACTCAGATTGTTCAGGTCAACATCAACAGTGATAAATCATGTGGATTATATGTACATGTGATATCATATAATGGAAATAACACTTTGCCTCTATGGTATCTCCCCTCCCACTCCCACCCCAGAACTTATAACCTCACCATAATTGTGAGAAAAATATAAGACAAGGCCCAGTAGAGGAACATTCTATAAACTAGTTCACCAGAACTCCTCAAAACTGTCAAGATCACAAGAGCAAAGTGAGAATCAGTCCCAGCCAAGAGGAGCCTGGAGACATGACAGCTAAGTGTCATGTGCAATCCTGGATGAGAACAGAGCATTAGGTAAAAAATAAGAAAACCTGAATAAAGTATGGAATTTACTTAATTATAATGTATCAATATTGGTTTATTAATTATGACAAATATACCTTACTAATGTTAGATATGAATAATAGGGGCTAGGTAGCGAGAGCTTATGGGGACTCTCTACTATCTGCCCAATTTTTAGTAAACATAAAGCCGTTTTAGAAAATAAAATATATTGCCTGGGCAGTGTGGCTCAGTGGTTGAATATTGACCCATGCACCAAGAGGTCGCCAGTTCCATTCCCGGTCTGGGTACATGCCCTGGTTGTGGGCCCAATCCCCAGTGGGAAGTGTGCAGGAGGCAGCCAATCAATGTTCTCATTCATTGATGTTTCTATCTCTCTCTTCTTTCCTCTCTCTCGCTCTAACATCAATAAAGAAAAAATGAAGTAAAAAAAACAAAAACAAAAAAACCCAGCATTTAAAATATATATAGTAATAAAAACATGTATTACCATTGAAAAAACTTGGCACATAATATTAATTCACGGTACAGCTTCAAAGAGCAGTGTACATTTTGGTGATTAAAAAAAAAATGATTAAGGGCTCCTTTAAAGATGAACTGCTCTACCCAGCACATGCATCAACAATGTGATTTTATTTACAAATATTTTACTTGCAAATACGTAATTCTACAGTATTATAACTGTTGGCCAGATTGAGACATTTCTAAATGAAAATAATTGACATAATTTTAAAACAGAATCCAGCTAAGTATTATTATTTTTTGATGCCTTAGGGGATGCAATTTATTCAAAGTTTAAGCATCTCTCCCAACCTCCCATTTTGTAGGTTATCATAATCACTGACAAGTACATGTATATTGAATTCTATACAATGTTGTAATCAGGAGATATTTTGGATGAGTTCTGTTGGAAAAAATTTTAAGGCCTTATTAATTTATTTTTGTTACAAATGCTTCTCCTTTCCCCCCCCCTAGAAACCCTCCTCCCCATCTCGCCACCCCCTCCCAACCCTCCAGCATTGTTGTCTATGTCCATTGGTTATGCATACATGCATATACATCCTTTGGTTTACCTCATCCATCTCCCCTGCCCTCCTCCTCTGAGGTTTGTCAGTCTGAACTATTCTCCTTTCTATGTCTCTGGGTCTATTTTGTTCATCAGCTTATTTTGTTCATTATATTCCACAAATAAGTGAGATCATGTGGTATCTGTCTTTCTCTAATTGGCTTCTATTGCTTAACATAATACTCTTGAGATCTCCCCATGTCGTCTCGAAAAATAAGAAATCTTTCTTTCTCACAGCTGCATAGTATTCCATTGTGTATAAGTATCACAGCTTTTTTTTATCTACTCATCTATTGATGGATACTTGGGCTGTTTCCAGTTCTTATCAACTGTAAATATTGCTGCTATGAACATAGGGGTATATATATTCTTTCTGAATGGTGATTCAGGCATCTTAGGATATATTCCTATAAATGGGACTACTGGGTCAAATGGCAGATCAATTTTTAATATTTTGAGGTAACACCATAGTGTTTTCCACAGTGGCTGAACCAGTATGCATTCCCATCAGCAGTGTGCTAGAGTCCCCTTTTCTCCACACCCTCACCAGTGCTTGTCTGATGATTTGTTGATGGCAGCCATTCTGACAGGTATCAGGTAATACCTCATTGTAGTTTTAATTTGCTTCTCTCTGATGATTAGTAATGTTGAACATTTTTTCATATGTCTCTTCGCCATTTGCATGTCCTGTTAGGAGAGGTGTCTCTTTAAATCATCTGCCCAAATTTTAATTGATTTCTTTGTCTTCCTTTTTGTGAGTTGTATGAGCACACTATATATTTTAGGAATTAACTCCTTATCTGATTTATCATCAGCAATTATGCTCTCCCATACAATGGCTTCCCTTTCCATTTTGATGGTTGTTTGTTTTGCTGTGCAGAAACTTTTTAGTTAGATGTAATCACATGTGTACATTTTTTCCTGTTTTTCTTGCCTTAGTTGTTGTATCAGTGAAGATTCTGCTGCATATGATATCTGAAATTTTGTTGCCTACATTTTCTTCAAGGATTTTTATGGATTCACAAATCACATTTAAGTCTTTTATCCATTTTGAGTTTATTCTTGTGTATGGTGTAAGTTGGTGGTCTAGCTTCATTTTTTTTGGATGTAAATGTGCAATTTTCCCAACACCATTTATTGAAGAGGTTGTCTTGACTCCACTGTATGCTCTTGCCACCTTTGTCAAATATTAATTGAGCACATTATCTTGGGTCCATTTGTGGGTTCTCTGTTCTGTTCCATTGATCTATATGCCTGTTCTAGTGCCAGTACCAGGCTGTTTTGATTATAATGGCTTTGTAGTATAACCTGATATTGAATATTGTGAACCCTACTACTTTGTCTTTTTTCAAGATTGCTGTGGCTATTTGGGGTCTTTTTTGGTTCTATATGAACTTTTGAAGTATTTGTTCTAGTCTGTGAAATATGTTGTTGGTATTTTGATGGAGATTGCATTGAATCTGTAGATTAATTTGGGTAGTATGGACATTTTAATGATGTTGATTCTTCCAGTCCATGAACAAGGTATGTATTTCCACTTTGTTTTTTATATCTTCCTCTATTTCTTTTTTTCAATATCCTGTAGTTTTCTGCAAAGAGGTCCTTTACTTCTTTGGTTAAGTTTATTCTTAGGTATCTTAATTTTCTTGCCACAATGGTAAATGAGGTTTTTTTGTTTGTTTGTTTTTTAGTTTCTCTTCTTGTGAGTTAATTGATTGTGATTAAGAATGCCATTGATTTCTTGATGTTAATTTTGTATCCTGCTACTTTGATGATTTCATTTATTAAATTTAGTTGATTTTTAATGGAGTTTTTAGGGTATATAGAATTGTATATTCTATATACAATATCATATCACCTACGAATAATGACAGTTTCACTTCATCCTTTCTAATTTGGATTCCTTTTATTTTTTCTTCATGTCTGATTGCTGTGGCTAAGACTTCCAGTACTATGTTAAATAAGAGTGGCAAAAGTGGGCATGCCTTTCTTGTTCCTGTTCTTAAGATAAATGCTTTTAGTTTTTGACTATTGAGTATGATGTTGACTGTAGGTTTTTCATATATGGCCTTTATTATGACAAGATATGATCCTTCTATTCCCACATTGCTGAGTGTTTTTATCAGAAATGGGTGATGGATTTTGTCAAAAGCTTCTTCAGCATCTATTGATATGATCATATGTTTTTTTATCTTTCATTTTGTTTATGTGGTGTATCACATTTATTGATTTGAGAATATTGTACCAGCCTTGCATCCCTGGGATGAATCCTACTTGCTCATGGTGAATAATGTTTTTGACGTATTGCTGGATTTGATTTGCTAGTATTTTGTTCAGGATTTTGGCATCTATGTTCATCAGGGTTATTGGCCTGTAGTTTTCTTTCTTTGTAGTGTCTGTATCTGGTTTTGGAATTAGAATTATGCTGGCCTCTTAGAACGAGTTTGGAAGTCATCTTTCTTCTTGAATTTGTTGAAATAGTTTGAGGAGAATGGGTGTTAGTCCTTCTTGGAATGTTTGTTAGTACTCCCCCTGTGAAGCCATCTGAGCCTGGGCTTTTGTTTGCTGGGAGCGTCTTGATTACATCTTCAATTTCTTTAATTGTTATTGGTCTGTTCACGTTGTCTATCTCTTCCCGGTTCAGATTTGAGAGACTATGTGTTCTACAAATTTGTCTATTTCACTTAGATTGTCCAATTATTTGCTGTATAATTGTTCATAGCATTTGTTAACCATCCTTTGTATTTCTGTGATGTCAGTTGTTAATTCTCTTCTTTCATTTCTGATTTTGTGTATTTGAGTTCTCATTCTTTGTTTCTTGGTGAGTCTAGCTAAGCATCCATCAATCTTTTTTTTTTTTTCAAAGAAATAGCCCTTTGTTTCATTGATCTTTTGAATTGTTTTTTTTTTTTTTTTTTTTTAGTCTCTATGTCATTTATTTCTGGTCTGACTTTTATTATCTTTTTCCTATTACTTGGTTTCGGTTTTTATTTTTGTTTGCTTTCTAGTTCTTAAAGTTGTGAGGTTAGATAGTGAATTAGACACTTTTCTTGTTTCCTGTGGTAGGCCTGTAGTGCTATGAACTTCTCTCTCAGAACTGCTCTTGCTGCATCCCATAGATTTTGTGTTGTTGTGTGTTCATTTTCATTGGTTTCCAGGAATTTTTTAATTTCTTCCTCAATCTCCATGTTAACCCATTCATTGTGCAAACACATGCTATTTAGCCTCCATGTTTTCAAATGTCTTTGCATGTTCTTGTTGCAATTGATTTCTAGTTGCATGCCATTGTGATCTGAGAAGATGTTTGATATAATTTCAATCTTCTTGAACTTGTAGAGACTTAGTTTGTGCCCTAACATGTAGTCTATCTTTGAGAATGTCCCATATGCACTTGAGAAGAATGTGAATTCTGCAGTTTTGGGATATAATTCTCTGTAGATATCTATTAAATTTATTTGACCTAGTGCATTATTTACCGTCTCTGTTTTCTTGTTAAATTTTTGCCCAGAGGATCTATCCAGTGATGTCAGAGGGGTATTGAAGTCCCCTGCTATGATTGTATTGGTGTAAATTTCTCCTTTGAAGTCCTCCAGAAGATTTTCAATATATTTTGGTGCTCCTATGTTTGGTGCATATATGTTTACCAATGTTATATCTTCCTGTTGGATAGATCTTTTCAATATTATGTAGTGGCCTTCTTTGTCTCTAGTTATGGCCTTCATTTTGAAATCTATTTGATCAGATATGAGTATTGCTACCCCAGGTTTTTTTTCCTTGTCATTTACTTGGAAAATTTTTTTTTCATCCTTTCACTTTCAACCTATGTGAGTCTTTTGTTGTGAGATAGCTCTTTCATAAACAACATACATAAGTCATACTTTCTTATCCAATCAGCTACCCTGTGCGTTTTGATCCAAGCATTCAACCATTTACATTTACATTTAAGTTTATTATTGATATGTACTTATTTATTGCCATTTTTGTTTAGTGTGGTTTTATTTTTTTCCTATTTCTTCTACTAATTACAGCAGCCTTTTTAGCATATGTTGCAGTGCTGGTTTGGTATTAATATATTCCCTTAGTCTTTTTTTGTTGTCTGGAAAGCTCTTTATTTGACCTTCTATTTTGAATGATAGCCTTGCTGGATAGAGTAGTCTTGGATTCAGATCCTTGTTTTTCATGACCTTGATTACTTCATGCCATTCCCTTTTGGCCTGTAGTATTTCTGTTGAGAAGACACATGATAGCCTTATGGGGGTTCCTTTTTTGGTAACCTGTTGCTTATCTCTTGCTGCCTTTAGGATTCTCTCTTTGTCTTTAATTTTTAGCATTTTAATTAGTATGTGTCTTGGTGTGGGCCTGTTTGGTTCTTCTTACTTGTGGCTCTCTGTGCTTTTTAAATTTGAATGTCTTCTTCCTTCAACAAGTTTGATTTTTTCTATCATGTCTTCTAATTCACTGATCTGGTCCTCGGCTTCATCTACTCTGCTGGTTATCCCTTCCAGTGTGTTCTTTATTTCTGCTATGTCATTCTTCATTTCCACTTGGTTGGTTTTCAATGTTTCTATATCTTTACTCATGGTATTGAGCTCCTTACTCATGCTGTTGATCTTCCTCAATATTATCACTCTGAACTCTACCTCTGATAACTTGCTTAACTGCATTTCATTTATCTCATTTTTGGTAGAGTTCTCTTGTTCTTTTATTTTGGATTTGTTTCTTTGTTTCACCATTTTGGTTATCTCAGTGGGTTTTCAAGCCTGTCAATTTTTCTCTGTGGGTGTTAGTATTCTGCTTTTGTGGCTACCTCTACTGGGTTTGGATGAGTGTGGGAGGATCCACATTCAACACCACTGTCAAATCTTACTTTCCTGGGTAGATTTGCAAGCCAGATCAGTTATCCTCTAGCTCCTTATCTGGAGGCTATTTGTCTCAGTTATTTGATGAGCCTTGGGTTGTAGCCCTCAGCTGAATAAAAAAAACTCCCTCAGGTGTTAAGCATAAGAGGATTTACTGAGGGTGGGGCAGATGCTGGCTGTTAATGAGCCTCAATTTGCATTTCTCTGGCCCAGTTGGGTTGTGTTAAAATTCTGAGGGAGTGGTTGTTGCTTCTCCCCAGGGCTCTGGGAAGGGGTTCTTTGACTAAGATGGCTACTGTCCTGTGAGGGCATGTTTCAGCAAAAACTCTCAGTGCACTCCAAATCTTGAGTCTCTCCACACAGTTCCAGTCCAGTCTGCCCTCACTTTCTCAGAATCCAAGATGTGTGGCTGTAGCTAATTTAGTGCTCTCTCCCACCCCTCTTTACTGTGTAGCCAGCTTGGGATTTTAACCCCGAGGAAGCTGCCCACAGCTAAAACAGCTGCTGTTTGTGGGCTCCCAACCTGCCACTATAGACCTACCATGCTTGATTCAGTGTCCTTTTCTCCTGTTCCTGGTTATATGGGTCCTCTCTAGCTGCTTTTCTGTTGCTTTTCCTGGATGATTTGTCTTTATTTTAGTTGTAATTAGTTTGGTCCTGGGAGATGGTCTGTGTAGCTTCCATTCACTCTGCCACCATTTTGGAATTTTTTGTGAAATGTTATTTTTTAAAGTAGTATTATAAGTTTAAATCCTGAACTTATGCTGAAAATGAATTATGCAAATTGCTTAACTTACATATATTTTCTGACTTATAAAGTGGGTCATTAAGAATACTAACCTCTTTTTTCTTTTTAGTGTAAATGAAGGCAATCAGTAGAAAGCTCTTAATACTGAGCTTAGCATATTTTAATATTAACTGTTGATACTATTATTACCTTGTAGTACCTAAAACATGTAAGGAATTAAAAACAGCAGAAGAGATTGATAATACTTTACATTTGCACAAAACCCTGGGGCTTTTTAAATGCTTGATGTATGTTAAAACAATTTAAAAACCTCTAATGTTCTTTGCAAATGTAAGAAATTAATATTTTCTTGGGATTTTTGAAGTTTAACTTCACAATGGTTCTGTGAGGTCTGTGGGGAACATATTTGTCTTGATTTTATTGATGAGAAATTGAATTCAGAGGATTTTCCAATGAGGTCCATCACCTCCTCTATGGCATCTTGGACAAGTAACTTAACCCTTCTGAGAGTCAACTTCTTCATTTATAAAATAGTGGTATAATCACTTACCTTTAGGATGGTTATTGAGTGAGTTAATGTACGTTACGCACTTGGCTTCTTGCCTGATTTTCTGAAATTGCTATACTACTAGTACTACTAATGTGTTGTATTATTGCTGTCTATTTTTCTCCATTCCTTTTCAGCCTCTGAGGGCTGGGGAAGAGGGGTGGACAATAAAGACAAGAGTCACTATGTAATTTTCACCACTCAAGACTGAATTGGAGCAGTGTGGCTTCCAGATCCCAAATTTTATTTATTTGCTTAAGTACTTATTGAATACCTCCCATAGCCAAACCCTCCATGAGGTACTGACCTATGGGAAGATGATGCAACATAAGTTTTTCCCTCAAAGAGAGAACACAACAGTATAAATAATTTAAAGAGGATGCAAAAGGATCTAGGACAGATGAAGTCACTTTATACTTGTAACAGTGGAAAAAGCACCAGGACCAGTGACATTTGAATGGGGTCTTGAATAAGGTAGAATTGTGTGGCATGAAGTTTTGCACTGGAAATCTACCATTGGGGATTTTCAATTGCATGACAGACTGTATTTCATCTTTAATAATTATCAATAAAATTATTTTAATAATAAAGATAAATGGAGTATACAGTCTATTCTGCTGCAATACATAGCTCCATTGTACTAATTAGTTCACATAGAACTGTTAATAGGTAATGATGTCTTTTTGGCACAAAGGTGATGTTGGCACCCTATATTTTTGTGATTTTCTAGGCAAGGGAAGCTGGAAAGATGCAGCAGAATGACAACTTCCAGCAGGAAAGGAAAGGAAATCAGTCCATCTGCTCTGCATTCAGGACACTTTCTAACTCTATTCTAAAGAACATTAAAAATAAGCCCCCACTTGTCTCCTTCCGGCCCCTCATGATGCAAATGTTGGTTTGCTTGAAAATGTTCCAAAGGCTTCTTACCCAACCATTTTTTTTATTCTTTTTTTCTTTTTGCTGTTCTAATTGGGTGTTTTTTGTTTCCTTATTTTCCAATTCGAAGGTTTGATTCTTGACTTCTCCTACTCTACTGTTGATATCCTATAAATTATTCTTTATTTCAGTTAGTGCATCCTTCATTTCTGATTTTTTTTATGCTCTTGTGGTCCTCACTAAGTTCCTTGAGCATCCTCATAACCAGTGCTTTGAACTCTTCTTCATCTAGTAGGTTGCTTGTTTCCACTTGTTTAGTTCTTTTTCTGAAGTTTTGTTCCGTTCTCTCATTTGGGACATGTTTCTTTATCTCCTCATTCTGGCTGCTTCCCTGTGTTTGTTTCTATGTATTATCTAGAGTTTCTATGTCTCCTAAACTTGGTAAGGTGGCCTAATTTATTAGGTGACCTGTAGGGTGCAGTGGCACAGCTTTTCTGATCACCCCAGATGAGCAGTTGAGGTATAACCCCCATGTGGGCTATACACCCTACTGTTGCAATTGAGTCTTAATTGCTGTTGACACATTGATGGGAGGGATTTACTCAGGCTGATCAGCTGCAAGGGCTATCTGTGACCACTGACCACTGGGAGGGTCAGCGATGCTGGGGCCCATCACATAAAACAAGACTTACTTCAGAAGGGCTCTGGTACACTCCGAGTTCACCCCTTGCGTGTGCCGCTTAGGAACGTGGTTATTCAATGTGGTCTGAAGCTGTCCACTGGGTGTTCTGGCTCTCTGGCCTCCCAGCAGAGGCAGGCCAAGGTCAGTCACTACCTGTGTTCTACCTGGGGCCACCAGGCATAAGCTGTAAAGTGATCTGCAGATGGTTGCTTCTTATGTTGGGCTTGGAGGTGTCCAGGCAAGACCAAGCTCTGAGCCAAGGCCAGCTACTGCTAGTGCTGGACTTGGGACCACTTAGTGAGAGCTATGGGCCTTGCTGAGGGCATATGCTGCTTGTTTGAGAGATTTTATGGGGGTGCCAGAAGGAGAAGAGAGATAGAGAGCAAGAGATTGAAAACCTATTTGAAAAAATAATCACAGAAAACTTCTCTGACTTGGTGATGAAGATAGACATACAAGTCCAGGAAGCACAGAGAGTCCTGAACAAGATGAACCCAAAGCAGCCCACATCAAGAACATAATTAAAATACAAAATTTAAAGACAAACAGAGAATCTTAATAGTAGCAAGAGAAAAATAGTTACCTACAAGCAAGTTCCTATAAGACTGTTATAACCGACTTCTCAATAGAAACTTTGCAGGCTAGAAGAAAGTGGTAACAAATATTCAAAGTGATGGAAAGCAAGAACCTACACCCAAGATCACTCAATCCTGCAAAGCTATCATTTAGAATCGATGGACATCAAAAGAGCTTCCCAGACAAGAAATAACTAAAGGAGTCCATCACTACCAAACCAGTATTATATGAAATGTGAAGGAGTCTTCTTGAAGAAGAAGATAAAACATATGAGTAGTAGAATGACAATAAACACATATCTATCAACAATTGAATCTACAAACACAATGAACTTGCAGAACAGAAACAGACTCATAGATACAGAGACCTTTTTGTTGGTTGCTAGATGGCAGAGGGTTGGGAGATGGGTGAAAAAGGTCAAGGGATTAAGAAGTACAAATTGGTTGTTAGAGAATGGTCATGAAGTGGAGGGGGTCAGTGGGGGAAGAAAGGGAGGCCATCTGTACACCTTTCAACAATAAAGTTAAACTAAAAAAAAAAAAAGGTAAGTCCTCAGAGAGAAGCACCTGAATTGCCCTGAGCTCTGGTCTGGCAGTGGGTCCCTCTTTCCCTCAGCAGCAGCCCTGCTGGCTCCCAACATCCTTCCCATCAGCACTGTCTGCACTGTGCTCTCTCCTGTTCATTTCCGTTCCTGTGAGGCACTCTCACTTTAGGAGCTCCCAATTGTTTTGTTATTGATTTGGCTATGGAATGCCCTTAACAATATTTTTCCCCACAAGTTTGCTATTTTTAATGCACTATTTTATAGAAGACAAAACATTTGTACAGAACACATATATTGTGTTCTATGTAGTACCACCTTTAGATCTTGACAAGAGGGGCCCACCTGGCTCTCTTCAGGGATGAATTCACGCAGCTAGGGACCATCTACAAGGAGCCGTGCTCCCTTATGCTAGGACACCCTGTTGGTACACAGACCTATAATCCTATGCCCAGATGGGTCTGATTCGACTCTGGAGGCTGCGTGATCCCCTTTTGCACGCTCTCCTGTTCAGGGTAGACAATGCTGCCAGTAAGGTGTTAAAAGGCAGTTATTTGCAGTGAGCGCCAATGGGGCTGGGCATGCCGGCCCTGACCAGTGTGAGGGGGAGCCCCAGGGGGAAAGAAAGGTGAGCAGGCAGGGCTCGGGGTTTAGAGCAGTGCCTCTCCATTCTACCACTCTCTGCTTCAGAACATCAGGCACTGTGAGAATTCTAAATTCAAATCTGACCTTGCAGGTCTTTATGAGGCAGTATTTGTCAATGTAGTGTGTGAGCTTTAAATATTAAATGATCTGTGGGCCTACAGTCATAATCTTACTCTGGACTGTGTTAATATTAGGAACAGGCTTTGTTAATAGCAAAAGCACCCATTGCTAAGAAATTAGGCATTGGAGGCATAAACTTTCCATCTGGTTCGAATGAGCCTTCCACCTAAGCAATAATGTCTAAGCAATAAAGGAATTGGTAATGTAAATTACAATGGTTACATTCAATCATTTCAAAGCACTGTAGAGGACATTATTATTATCATAGCTATCATTATGCTGATGATGACGATCCCTCAATTTCCCCTACAGTCCTCACAGTGGTGAAGACAGGGCTGCCATACCCGGGCCATAGAGTCAGGCACATGGCCCACTCTGGCCCAATCATTGTCTTTCTAGAGCTTTCTTGACTAGAAGTGGCAGGATTGTTCTTTCTTGCCTGTGCATTTTGAGTTGTTAGGAAGTGAGTCCACATCTGTGGGGCTGTGTCCACTCCCAAATGAAAGGCCTGAGAAAATAAGACTCACAAGAGAAACTGAACAAGACATGGAGCAATGTCGAGACCTAGCTGCCACCCTTCCAGCCAGTCTTCGGTGCTTTGTTCACGCGCCAATGAATGGCCACATTGTTCACATCAGTTTCGGGGGATTCTGTTACTTCAGCCGAATTCTGACTAGCACAAGTGCCAAGTGCCTATTGGGCATAGAATCTTGTACATATTTTTGCCCTGAAAATGGAAACTCATCTCTATTCTCACTCATTGATCATATTGGAAAGTAGTTGAAGGCCACTTCTTGCTAGTGCAGAGGTGATTCTGCCCCCAGGAAATATTTGGCAATGTCTGTGGACATTTTTGGTTGTTAGATCAGGGAAGGGGGACATGAGCGGAGATACACTAAAGATGCTGCTAAATCTGGCCCCCAAATTAGAAATACCAAGGTCAAGAAACAGTGATGTAGAGGAAAAAGCACTGGGAGGGTGGGGGAGCTATGTTCTAGTCAGAGTGATGTCCTTAACCCTTGTGTGAACTGGGACAATTTTTATACCATTTTGGGTAGAAGTACTTGCCTACGTTACACACAGAGGCTGAAATAAATTATATGTAGAGTCCACCCCCACCAGTGCTTACTGTATTTCAATATCATTCACAAAAATGTGGTTTGTTATTTTCTGTTGGTCCCCCCTTTTTTTTCTATCAAATATATTTTCCTTTATGGATTTTTGTTCCCTGTATTTTTTCTTTAAACTTAATGCTGTACAAACCAAGTTTGCAATATACAAAGTTATCTCTAAGGACCCTACTAAAATAGAACAATATTCAAGGACTTTAAACTTGGAGTGACATTTAAGGATAGAAATCATACAGAAAGATAAGTTTTTAAGACTTGCTGTAAAATGAATTCTCTGAATCTGCGTTTCGGAGGTTTAGTGGCAAGGTAAAATCCCATTGCCAGGAGGATTTAATAATAACATATCCTTGTTTCTGTGAGCTACAAAACATGTTCCCCTTCCCTGATGAACTTCCCATGAAATCTCTTTCATTTGTGAATTACATATTCCTGGTGACAGTCTTTCACTTCCAAGTCCACTAATGGTGAGGACGTGGTGACAGAGTCTACTGCTGGGGAATGTGAGTGGGCCGTGCGCCGAAAGGTCAGATTAATCTCCTCAATGGAAACCCTGAGCACCTGCAGTGCACTTGGCACTCAGTTACATTGGAAAAAGAGACATAATCATCATAAGATTAAAATATATTATGAAATAGATCAAAGAACATATAGGTAGGATCATGAAGTCCAGGGATGCAAATAAGTCCAGAAATATTTATCTCCCAAATACTTGTAGGGTGTTTTGTTCTCTGCTAGTGATGGGGTGAGGATAAAAACTAGAACATAGGTCCAGCTGGTGTGGCTCAGTGCTTGAGCATTGACCCGTGTAGCAAGAGGTCGCCAGTTTGATTCCTGGTCAGGGCACATGCCCAGGTTGTGGGCCCGATCCCCAGTGGGGGGCATGCAGGAGGCAGCCAATCGATGTTCTCTCTCATCGATGTTTCTATCTATCTTTCCCTCTCACTTCCTCTCTCTCTAAAATCAATAAAGGAAAAAAAAATTTAAAAAAATAACTAGAACATAGCTCTTACTCTTGAGCTTCTAATGAACTTGAGAAGACAGGCCATAAATGGAACAATGAGAACAAAAATGAAGCAGTGGAGGTTGTGCAGGAGTGTGTGAGTTTGGTGAAGGAGTTGTGTTTTGTGCAAAGGACTGGGCAGGATAGAGGGGGACTGTGGCTTAGACTTGAAGGAAGAGAATTTTATCAAAATTTCTATCCAGTATTTTCTGTTATGAAAATTCCTTATTTATTTTTTCAGTTATTTATTCATTCAGTTTTTCAATGAATACAGAGGACCTTCTATGTCCTAGGAAGGAAGAGGGAGCTGTGGTAAGGTGACATTCAAGCAGACGTGTAGAGGTGGTGTGAAAGGTAGTCATGCACACATCTTAGAGAAGAGCATCCAAGACAGAGGGAGCAGCGAGTGCAAAGCCTGAGGCAGGGCTTTGACTGGCATGTTCGCATAACAGCAGAGACCAGTAAGGCTGGAGCTGAAGGACTGGGGTGGGGAGAGTATAAGGTACAAGGTGAGACAGGTACAGCAGGTGTCAGATCAGGTAGGGCATAGGAAGTGTTGGCAAGGGTTTTGACTTCTTCCATGATGGTGTGTTTGTTTCTGGAGTCCATTGAAAGGTTTTGAACAGAGTGATGTCATGATCTAACTTATGTTTTAAGGGATTATTCTAATCCTTTAAATAGACTGCAGGGGAACAGCAAGACTCTAGACATATTTATGAGGCTATTAGAATAATCCAGGTGAGAGATGGTGGTAATGGCAGAGTTGATTAAAAAGTGGTCAGATTCAAAATATATTATGAAGGCAGAAACAACAGAATCTGCTGATAGATTGGGCATGAGGTGTAAAAGAAAAAGAACAATAAAGGAGAAGTCCAAGAACTTTGGTGTGTTTGGATATAATTTTGGAAATCCCAATATGAGAACAATTTTACAAAACTTTTTAGATAGAGGAAAATGATACTGATTACTTCAGGAAGAGGCAAATTCTCTCACGGTTCAAGTAATTAGAGGTTGCACAATCATTAGCTAATAATTCAAGAATTTTCTAGATGTTTGAAAATTATGATTTTCTTTCAACACTGACATTATATAAAGTTTTATTTTGAACCTTTTACTTTTCTTAATGGCTCTATTTAATTTATTTTTTAATTGAAAACATAGATGTGATATTGTAGACTAAGATACAGTTGTAAGAAATAACACAGATTCCATGCACATTTTTTTCTTTAATTTTTTTCCATCACCATTTATTCCCCCTATATTCACTCCCTTCCCCCCAGCAATCAGCACACTGTTGTCCATGTCCATGAGTTCTTTCTTTTTTTTTCTGTTTTTCTCAATGCCCCCACCTCTCAATATCCACCTTCACTAGAGCTATCTGCCTGCTCTCTATCTATGAGTCTGTCTCTCTTTTGCCTGTTAGTTCAGATTGTTCATTAAATTCCACATATGAGTGAAATCAGTCACAGTGAAATGTCTGACTGGTTTATTTCACTTAGAGTAATGTTCTCCAGGTCCATCCATGCTGTCACAAAGGGTAAATTTTCTTCCTTTTTATGGTTGAGTAATATTCCACTGTGTAAATGTTTCCTGCCTGTTTTATCTACTCATCCACTGGTGGGCACTTGGGCTGCTTCCACATCTTGGCTACTGTAAATAACACTGCAATGAACATAGGGGTGCATATATTCTTTTGAATTAGTATTTTGGGTTTCTTTGAATAAATTCCCAGAAATGGAATTGCTAGGTCATAAAGAAGCTGCATTTAAAATTTTTTTGTGGTAACTCCATACTATTTTCCACACTGGCTTGCACAGTCTGCATTCCCACCAACAGTGCACAAGGGTTCCCTTTTCCCACATCCTCATCAACAGTTGTTGTTTTTGATTTATTGATAATAGCCATTCTGACAGGTGTGAGGTGATATCTCATTGTGGTTTTAATTTGTACTTCTTTGAGGATTAGTGACACGAGCATCTTTTCATGTCTATTGGCCATCTGTGTGTCTTCTTTGGGGAAATGTCTAGTTAGGTCCTTTTCCCATTTTTTTTTTTTATTTTATTCTTACCCGAGGACATTTTTTTGATATTTTGTTCAGATAGAGTGGGAGGAAGAGAGAGAGAGAGAAACATCTACATGAAAGGGACACATCAAGTGGTTGCCACCCACACGACCCAATCAAGGCCGGGGACAAACTGCAACTGAGGTACGTGCCCTAAGCGGGAACCGAACCTGGGTCTCTCCAGACTGCAGGCCAACGCTGTAACCACTGAGCAAAACCGGCCAGGGCCTTTTTCCCATTTTTAAATTCAATTGTATTTTTGGTGTTGAGTTGTATTAATTCTTTATAAATTTTGGATATTAACCCTTTATCAGATATACATTTCTCCCATTTAGTGGGTTGTCTTATAATTTTGTTGATGATTTTCTTTGCTGTGCAAAAACTCTTTAGTTTGATGTAGTCCTATTTATTTATTTATTTATTTATTTATTTTTCTTTTGTTTCCTTTGCCCAAAGAGCTATAGCAGAAAAAATTATTGCTATGAGAAATGTCTGATATTTTATCACCTATGTTTTCTTCTAGGGTTTTTATGGTTTTGAGCCTAACATTTAAGTTTAAATCCATTTTGAGTTTATTCTTGTTCATGGCATAAGTTGGTGATTTAGTTTCATTTTTTTTTTTTTTTTTTTGCATGTATCTGTCCAATTTTCCCAACACTATTTATTGAATAAAGTTATCTTTAGCCCATTTTATGTCAAATATTAATGGAATATAAAGGCATGGGTTTATTTCTTAGCTTTCTATTCTATTTCATTGATCTATTTGTCTGTTTTTTTTTTTTTTTTTTTTTTTTATGACAGTTCCATGCTGTTTTGATTACTAAGGCCTTGTGGTACAGCTTGATATTAGGTAGCGTGATCCTTCCAAAATTGTTCTTTCTCAAACATTTTCCTAGTTTTCCCCAATGGAAGAATTTTGTAAAATTATAGTGTAATATAATAACTAGGGTATTGGCAATAATACAACTCAACATTTTTTATTTTTATTTTATTTTTTTATCCTCACCCGAGGACATTTTTCCATTTTTTGTTTAGGTAGAGTGGGAGGGAGAGAGAGGAACAGAGAGAGAGAGAGAGAAACATCGATGTGAGAGGAACACATCGAGTGGCTGCCACCTGCACAACCGACCAGGGCCGGGGACAAACTGCAACCGAGGTACATGCCCTTAGCGGGAACCGAACCCGGGTCTCTCAGGACTGCATGTCGACACTCTAACCGCTGAGCCAAACCGGCCAGGGCAACTCAACATTTTTAATTAGATTTTTTTCCAGTTTAACTTATACTCATTTGTGTGTGTTAAATTTTATATAATTTTATCATATGTATAGGTTCTTGTATCCACTACCATAGTCAAGATTATGAGCAGTTCCAACACCACAAGAATCTCTGAAGTTGCCCCCCTTCTTTAAAACTTTATTGTTGAATGTATTACAGATGCCCCCCCTTTATCCCCATTGACCCCCTCTTCCTGAATTCCACCCCTTCCTACCTTCCCCACACTATTGTTGGTGTCCATTGGTTATGCACATATGTATAGAAGTTTTTTGGTTTATCTCATCCCGCCCTCCCTCCCCCCTTCCCTTTGAGGTTCATCATTCTAACAACCAATTTGTACTTCTTAATCTCTTCATCTTTTTCACCTATTCCCCAGTCCCCGCCCATCTGGAAAGCAACAAAAAGTTCTCTGTATCTATGAGTTTGTTTCTGTTCTGCTTGCTCATTTTGTTTGTAGATTCAATTGTTGATAGATATGTATTTTTTTTTTTTTGTATCCTCACCGAGGACATTTTTTTGATATTTTGTTCAGATAGAGTGGGAGGGAGAGAGAGAGAGAGAAACATCGACGTGAAAGGGACACATCGAGTAGTTGCCACCCGCACAACCCAACCAGGGCCGGGGACACACTGCAACCGAGGCACGTGCCCTTAGCGGGAACCAAACCCAGGTCTCTCGGGACCGCAGGCTGGCACTCTAACCGCTGAGCCAAACCAGCTAGGGCGATAGATATGTATTAATTGCCATTTTATTGTTCATATTTTTGTTCTTCTTCTCCTTCAAGAAGACCCTTTAATATTTCATCTAATACTGGTTTGGTGGTGATGAACTCCTTTAGCTTTTTCTTGTCTGGGAAACTCTTGATATGTCCATTGATTCTAAATGATAGCTTTGCGGGATAGAGTAATCTTGGTTATAGGTCGTTGCTTTTCATCACCTTGAATATCTCTTGCCACTCCTTTCCGGCCTGCAAAGTTTCTTTTGAGAAATCAGCTGACAGTCTTATGGCAGCTCCTTTGTAGGTAACTAACTGCTTTTCTCTTGCTGCTTTTAAGATTTTCTCTTTGTCTTTAACCTTTGGCATTTTGATGATGATGTGCCTTGGCGTGGACCTCTTTGGCCCTTTTACAACCACACCCATTTTCTTCTTTCTATCCTATTTTTCCCTTTCCTTCCTGACCCCTCCCCCACACCCCAAACTAACTGGTCATTTATTTTTAAATTTTGTCATTTCAAAAATATTACAAAGTAGAATCAATAGTATGTATCCTTTTGGAATTAGTTTCTTTCACTCAACCTAATTCCCTGAAATTCATCTAAATGATTGCTTGAATCCACTGTTTGTCTGTTATTGTTGACTCATATTCCATGGCATGGATGTGCTACAGTTTGTTTAACTATTCACCTGTTGAGGAACATCTGGCTAATTCCAGTACATAATTATAACAAATATAGCTTCATTGATTTTGGTGTGCATACTTTTTTGGTGAACATAAACTTTCATTTCTCTGAGAAATCTTTATAGGAGTGCAATTGCCGGGCAATATGATAATTTCATGTTAATTCTTTATGAAACTGCCAACTATTTTCCAGAGTGGCTGTACCATTTTATATTCCAGTCTCTCTCTTTTTAATACTGTGGTTTATCTTCTGTTTGTGAAATTCAAATTGGGCTACATGAGCCACAATGTGGGAAGAGTCTTAGAAACATTGCCAAGACAAAAAAAGATAAAGTATGTTCTGTACTAATTTGGAGAAGAGAAAATCCTGTTTAACTAAACCTCTCTATGTAATAAGGTAATAAAAGCGGCTACATAGAGAATATAGGGTTCCTTTGGATTTTCAGAGAAGACGACTTTGTTAAAATTCCACACAACCCAGCTCTACCTAAAACCAAAGCTATGGGGATTAAGGGAAAATATAAAGAATCAAAGGTCTAATTCACTGTGAGTTAAACCACTCAATTTATGCCTGGATTCTTATGTACAGTAGTCCCCAATTCCAATACCCCCAGTGGATGTCTGAAACCATAGATAGTATCAATCTCTATATATACTATGTTTTTTTCCTATACATACATAACTTTGATAAGGTTATTTTATAAATTAGATAGGTAAGAGATTAACAACAATAACTAATAATAAAATAGAATAATTATAACAGTATATTGTAATAAAAGTTAAGTGAATGATCTCTCTCTCTTTCTCTCTGTCATAATGTCTTATTGTTTTGTACCACCCTTCTTGTGGTGATGTGAGATGATACTCTACTTTTATGATGAAACGGAGGCATGTGAATGACACAGTCTATTGTGGGCATTGTGATATAGCACTGGGCTAAAATAAGGGTGACTTGAACACAAGTACTGCAGTGCCGAGACAGTCAATTTGATTCCTGAGACAGCTACTACGTGACTAATGGGCAGGGAGCAAGGATACACTGGATAAAGGGATGATGCCCACAAAAGCAGGACAACATGGGGCTCATTATGCTCATCACAAAGATATGCAATTTAAAGCTTATGAATTATTTGTTTCTGAAATTTTCCATTTAATATTTTCAGACTATGGTTGGCTGTGGATAATGGGGGAACTACTGAACTTACAGCTACTTATACCTGACTTCACTTAGAGTAGCTGAAACTCTCCGCGAGGTTGTTAGCTTTCCTAGACCAGTCTCAATGTCATAGAACTGCTAATGTAGACAGGATGAGATGTGCTGCAGGAAAATTGAGGATTCTGAAAAAGGAAGTATCATACTTTCAACACATCCCATCAAAGGGACTCTTTATTTGTTAATTTAACTGATTCCAGAGAGAGAGAGAAATAATGAGAGAGAGAGGGACAGAGAGTTAGAGAGAGAGAAACATCAATTTGTTGTTCCACTTATTTATGTTTTCATTTATTAATTCTTGTATGTGCCCTGGCTGGGGATCAAACCTGCAACCAACAACCTTGGTGTATTGAGATGACAGAACAACCAAATGAGCTACCCAGTCAGGGCATGACTCTTTGGAATTAAAGGTAAATTTCAATAATTGTTTTCATCTTGGAACAATAAATGAATATTAATAATTATAATATTTATATTTAGGGCCAACATTTTTGAGTGTCTATTATGTGCCAGGAGCTGTGCTAGATAAATTATATACATTACATGCAACCTTCAAAATAAGACTGCACCACACACAAGAATAAATTCAAAATGGGCAAAAGACTTAAATGTAAGTCGTGAAACCATAAAATCTTAAAAGAAACAGTAGGCAGCAAAATCTCAATATCACACGTAGCATAATTTGCACCATTATATCACACAGGGCAAGAGAAACAAAGAAAAAATTAATAAATGGAATACATCAAACCAAAAAGCTTCTGCATGCAAAATAAACCAGCATCAAAATAAAAAGTGAACCCACTCTTTGGGAGAACATATTTGCCAATGATACATCGGATAAGGGGTTAATATCCAAAATATATAAAGTACTCATGCAGCTCAACAAAAGGAAGATAAACAATACAATTACAAAATGGGCAGAGGACCTGAATAGACACTTCTCTAAAGAGGACATACAAATGGCCAAGAGACACAGGAAAAAATACTCAATGTCACTAATCATCAGAAAGATACACATTAAAATGACTATGAGCTGTCACCTCACACGTGCCAGAATGGCCGCCATCAACAAATCATCAAACAACAAGTGCTGGTGAGGGTGTGGAGAAAAGAGGACTCTAGTACACTGCTGGTGCGAATGCAGACTGGTGCAGCCACTATGGAAATCAATATGGTGTTACCTCAAAAAATTAAAAATGGAACTGCCATTTGACCCAATGATCTCATTTCTAGGAATATATCCTAAGGAATCCAAAACACCAATCATAGAGTACATGAACCTCTATGTTGATAGCAGCACTATTTACAATTGCTAAGATCTAGAAACAGCCCAAGTATCCATCAGTAGATGAGTGGATAAAAAACTGGCACATTTTCACAATGGAATACTATGCAGCTGTAAGACATAAAGATAACTTACCCTTTGAGATGACATGGAGGCACCTGGAGAGTATTATGCTAAGCAAAATAAGCCAATCTGAGAAAGACAAATACCACATGATCTCAATTATTTATGGAATATAATGAATGAAATAAGGTGATGGATAAAATAGATCCAGAGACATGGAAGTAGGGAATAGACTGACTAACCTCAGAGGGAAGAGCAGAGGGTGGGGATAAGAGGGGTGGAAGAGATAAACCAAAAAACATATATGCTTATATGCATAACCTACGGACACAGACAATAGTGTGAGGAAGGCAGGAGGTGGGTAGGAGTGGGGAGGGGTGGTCAATGGGGGAAAAAAATAGGGACATTTGTAATCCTTTCAAAAGTAAATAAATAGAGGGAGACGTTGGTGGCGGGCAGGACCGGAGGGAGGGTGAGTGTGTGAGAGCGTGAGCTAGTGTGTGAGAGAGTGTGAGTGGACATGAAGGTGGACGACCAAGCCCTGCAGTGCAGAGCAGAAGGTCCCTGTGCTGTGGAGCAGCCGGCTACCCAGGTGAGCGGCCCTTCAGGGCGCTTCTCCCGCATTGCGGGGAGGTCCCACCATTTAGGAAGATCCCGGGTCTTCCCTTGGGGAAGGCAGTGGGAGCAGCTAGGGCCCAGCAACCTGAGCCCACCAGTGCACCTGGCACCATCGGACCAGTGGACACTCTGTGTCAACTCAGACCAGTGCACAGTAGTGGAGCTTCCAAGGTGCCAGTCGCAGAAGCTGTGGACAGCCGGGAGCCCAGCACCATCCCCCATAGCAACAGCCCAATCAGAGTCTAGATATACCCCCAGCAACAGAGGCTGGGGAGCAGACATCCATCCCCAGGCAACAGAAGCACAGACCAGCAGCTGAGACCCATCCCCAACAACTACACCAAAAGCTGAGCAGGAGTTGAGCCCCACGGGGCAGCAGCACTCCCCAGCCGCCAGCAGCGGGACCTGGGGCTCCACAGAGGCCTGTGCGGTCCAGTAACTCACAAGTGCAGTGGGAAGCCGGAGCCGGAGAGAGAGACTGGTGCGATCCAGCTGTCCGCCCATGGGAACTGCAGGGTGCGGGGGCACCAGAGAGGCTTGTGCGACCCAGCTGGTTGTGTGATCTAGTTACCCTCAGAACCTGCGGGGTGCTGAAGCACCAGAAAGGCCTGTGCGACCCAGCAGCCCATAACATAAGCATAGAGCCCAGTCCCCAAAGGGACTGTGATATCCAGTTATCTGCAGGACCTGCAGAGTGCAAGGGCACCAGAGAGGCCTGTGTGTCCCAGCTGCACACGAGATAGACATAGAGGATGTAAAAATGCAGGTGGGGTGAATAGAAGCTACACAGACGACCTCCCAGGACCAAATGGAAATTACAACTAAAATAAGGATAAATCCTCAGAGAAAAGCATAAGAAAAGCAGCAGGACAGGACCATATAACCAGGGACACTGGTAGGATTTGCAGAGGCATGAGAGGATGGCAGGCTGGGAGCCCACGGACAGCAGCAGTCCTAGCTGTGAGCAGTGCCCTTGGGGAATAAAAACCAAGCCTCCTCCACAGCGCAGAGAGCCTGGACAGAGCGCTAAAATAGCCACAGCCACTCGCCTGGGGCTCCGGCAGAGGGAAGGCAGACTGAGCTGGAACTGTGTGGGGACACCTGGTATTTGAAGAGTTTTTGCTGAGTTGCAGCACAGTTGTGGTCAGTGTGCTCCTTCCTAGAGCTGTGGGGAAAAGCATCAACCCCCACCCCTCGGATATTCAGCCAGGTGAGGCAAAGAAATTGAGGCTCATTAACAATCAACATCAATCCCAACCTCTGGAAATCCTCTTATGCAGAACACCAGGGCTACAGTCCAAGGCACTGAGTAACTGAGACTACTAGCCCCCAGGAAAAAGCTAGATGATAACTGAACCTTTTTTGGGCTTGCAAATCTACCCAGGAAAGTAAGACTTGACAGTGGTGTTTACGTGGGCCCACCCAGGCTCATCCAAACCCAGCAGAGGGAGCCACAAACAGCAGAACACTAACACCCACAGGGAAAATGTGGCAGGCTCCAAAACCCACTGAGATAGCCCAAATGGTAAAACAAAGAAACAAATCCCAAATGAAAGAACAAGAGAACTCTATCGAAGATGAGATAAATGAAATGCAGTTAAGCAAATTATCAGAGGTAGAGTTCAGAGCCATGATCTTGAGGAAGCTCAACAGCTTGAGTAAAGACATCAACACCATGAGTAAAGATATAGGAACGTTGAAAACCAACCAAGTGGAAATGAACAATGACATAGCAGAAATTAACACATTGGAAAGACTAACCCGCAGAGTAGAGAAAGCTGAGAACTGGATCAGTGAATTAGAAGACAGGATAGAAAAAATCAACTAATCAGAAAACCAAAAGGAAAAAACAATTAAATAACAGGAAGATAGCTTAAGAGAACTGTGGGACAACTGGATACATAATAACATTTGCATCATAGGAGTCCCCAAGAGGAAGAAAATGGGCAAGGGTTAGAGAATATATTTGAAGAACTAGTGAGAGAAAACTTTCCTAACTTGGTGAAGGAAGAAGACATTCAAGTTCAAAAAGTACAGAGAGCCTCAAGTAAGAAGAACCCAAATATGCCCACACCAAGACACATGCTAATTAAAATGCTAAAAATTAAAGACAAAGAGAGAATCCTAAAGGCAGCAAGGAATAAGCAACAGGTTACCTACAAAGGAAACCCCATAAGGCTCTCAGCTGACTTCTCAACAGAAACACTACAGGCCAGGATGAAGTGTCATGAAGTAATCAAGGTCATGAAAGCAAGGATCTGAATCCAAGACTACTTTATCCAGCAAGGCTATCACTTAAAATAGAAGGTCAAATAAAGAGCTTTGCAGACAAAAAAAGGCTAAGGTAATATATTAACACCAACTAGCACTGCAAGATATGCTAAAAGGACTGCTGTAATTAGTAGAAGAAATAGAAAGAAAAATGTAACCACACTAATCAAAAATGGCAATAAATAAGTACATTTCAATTATCACCTTAAATGTGAATGGTTTGAATGCTCCGATAAGAAGACACAGAGTAGCTGACTGGATAAGAAAGCATGACTTTCATATATGTTGTTTACAAGAGACCCACCTCACAACAAACGACTGACACAGGTTGAAAGTGAAGGGATGGAGAAAAATCTTTCAAGGAAATGGAAAGGAAAAAAATGTTGGGGTAGCAAAACTCATATTTGATCAAGTAGATTTCAAAATGAAGACCATAACTAAAAACAAAGAAGATAACTACATAATATTGAAAGGATCTATCCAACAGGAAGATATAACCTTGGTAAACATATATACACCCAATATAGGAGCACAAACGTATATTAAAAATCTTCTGGAGGACTTCACATGAGAAATCAATAGCAATACAATCATAGCAGGGGACTTCAACACCCCTCTGCCATCACTGGATAGATCATTTCATAAATTATTCATTTATTTATTTATGTATTCTAAATTTATTGGTGTGATATTACTTAATAGGATCATGTAGGTTTAAAGTGAGCATTTCCATGGTACAAGATTGAAAAGGGGCATTTCTAGTCTCCAATTTATAAATGAGAGATGTTAGGTCATCAGATGTTAACAACGTGCACTTATTAGACTAGTCCATGAAAGTGGTTCAAAAGATGTTAGTACTTCCTATGTTGCCATTACTGTAAGGGACTCTCAATTCCCTTTTTCACCAACTCTTAATGACTGCTCTCTCCACTGTAACTTATTACTGACTGTGGGGGAGCGGAAGAGTTGGGGAATGGATATTAGAGGTAAAGTGGCTTAGGGTACACAAATGTAATTATCATAATTATAATATTTTCATTATGCTATCATTTATTGAGTTTTTGCTGTATGTCCTTTCTTGTTATTGTATTAACATTTTCACCAGAGCAACCATGAAATCAATTGACATTTACTCTTAATTTACATAAAATAATGGTATTGTTAGAAGGTGATTACACATGATTACCATTTATTTTTTACCTGGTTTTCCATCCTTTACAAATGAAAGAATAAATTCCAGAGTCATATGACAAGGGAAATAAGAAAGAAGCTAAAAATGGGGGAAATTAAGATGAACTTCTCTAGTTGAATTCATCTGGCATACATGCAATATGGGATGGCAAAGGGTACTTCACTGGGTGACAGCCACTTCTTGGGACAGCCTGTAAAATTCACGTGATGCTTCCCTTCCCGTGACTTACACTGCCATCAGATTTGCGGCAACGTGAGGTCATAGCACTACACATCCACATATATTCTCTCTCCGTCATGTTTGCGATGTCTCTGTTCCTGCTGCTTTCCCTGGGGACAGTGTTAGTCCCTAAGAGGCACAGTACAGGGAGTGTTAATAAGTGGCACTGTTTCGGGTGAACAAATAGTAATGCAGTTACTCCAGTGTGTATTGCAAAGTCAATTTGTGTGTGCCATTTAGCTGGCAGCCTCTGGGAAAGTGTGCCTAAGACTAAGATTACATGGGCCCAAACTTTGCAAAATGAACTGTATTTATTCTCATCCAACTATCCTCCTGCTCTATTCTAATCAGAGAAAAATATTTTACTGATGATAGATAATATTTCGTGAATGCTTGCTCTGTGGCCAGACACCATGTAACCCATTTGCATGCATTTAATTTTTTCTAAACTTTATCAGGATGCAACTATTCTTGTCTCCAGTTTTCATTTGGGATAAACTGAGTCCTAAGGAGCATAAATAGTCTAATGTTGCATAGCTAATATGTGTCAAAGATTGATAATAAGGTGTACTTCAGCTACTATACAATATAGCCTTTTATATGGAAATGTGGTGACATCTTCCACTTCCTGGCTGATTTAAGTCATTCCTAGTAGCCAGATGCTCAGGGAGTTGTGTCAACCCTGTAGAGCAAACACTGAGAATGTAGTTTATAACTTGAGCAAAATCTCTACATGTCAGGGAGCATGACAGAGAAAGAAGACACTGGTTTATTTCCCTCTTTTTTTCCAATCTTTTATTCTGGTCTTAAAACTGCTTGGTTGTAACTAACAAATGTTATTGGGTGAATAAATGTTCATCCAATATACTGTTTTTGACATAAATAATGTAATGTCCAAACAATACAGGAACTGCCTTAAATAAAACATGTGAACACTGGGTCTTTCTTGTAATAATTTGAAAAATATCAATAATGTTGTCAGTTTAACAACAGAATATGGTATCTGGCCTTTTCATCTTCCTGGCTATATTAGAAAAGGAGAAATGGGCCTTTTATCAAATGAAAAGTGCACTTCACACCACCATTGTCTTGAGTTGTTTTAGGAACCCTGCATTTAAATTTAGAAACGAGCAAATGAATATCTGTTCTGAAGGGAGTGTGGTTTAGTGGCTCAGAGCACTGGCTTTAAAATTAGAATACTTGAATTTGAATCCTAGCTGAGAGAGTTTGGATAACACACTTACCTTTTCTGAACTCTGTTTTTTTATGTGTAGAGTGAAGATAATTACACCTGCCTCAGAAAGATGCTATGAGGATTAAATGAGATAATGAATGAGTATAAATTTCATGCAGGTATAAGAAGAAAATAGCTTTATTCTTTTATTCACTAAACACAATCTTCAATTCTTTGCTTTTTTTAAAAAAAATAACTTTTTAGAGAGAGGAAGGGAGAGCGAGCGATACATTGATGTGAGAGAAACATCGATTAGCTGCCTTCTGCATGCACCCTGGTGAACCTGCAAACTGGGTATGTGCCCTGACTGGGAATCGAACCTGCCGCATTTGGGTGTATGGAATCACACTCCAACCATCTGAGTCACACAGGCTGGGGCAGTTCTTGGCTTCTTAAAACTGTCTGGTTGGAATCGATGGCTGTAGATAATATTTGGTGATAAAGTAATTTCATGCTGGTAGCTGTCTTAGTTTGGGTCCCTGCAATGAACCTGAGACAAAAAGTAGGGTGCAGTTAGTCTGTCTAGGAGACGATCCATGTAGTTCACGTGAACAAATGGAAAAGAGACATGGAAGAAAAACCAGTAAAAGTTATGTTATGAGCAGGCCACTACTATCAGTAACTAGAGCTCAGTGTCTCTCAAATACCATGTGGGGCATACTTACAACATTCTCTGTAGAGGACAAGGAATGTAGGGAATGCTGCTGGTTCCTCAGCCGGATTCCTTTGAGGGTCCAGTGCACATGTCCTGTAGTGACCCTGAGCACTGATGGCTCACAGCTGCCCTTCTCTGAGAATTAACTGTCCTTGGTTAAACCCATTTTCTGACGCCAGTTGCTGGTAACCACTGACTGACTGACAGGAGAATACAAAGAGCCAGCCCTTTGCAGCAAAAGGGAATGATTCTCCTGGGTAGTTTAAGCTACAGAACCTTCTCCACCCATGTACCAAGCCAAAGCTCGACTTACCTGTGACCACATCCCAGCTCGACTCTTCCTCCTCCCCTTTTCAACTACATTCCTCCTTTAAAGGTCTCTCCCTAGAGTCTCAGTCACTAAATCCCATCTGAATCCCTGTCTTCATCTCTTCTCCTAGGGAACATGATCTAAGACAGGGACATAGGGGGAAATTGGTCAACAATGGTTATTTCCCATTGGCCTATTTCTGATGAGGTTCCCCCATTCCTGGCTGGGAGTGATTGCGGGCATGGCCGCGTCAGGATGGGTTGAGCCAGGAAGCCAAGTTCCCTGGAGCCGGGAAACTTATCCTGCTGGATGTGCCAGCTGCTCCCACTGCTGACCGCTCTTCTCCCAGCTGCTGGGTTGCCTGTGTCCAGCCTCCCCTCCCATCTTCAGAAAACTTAGCACAGAAAACGAATGTCATCTTCTTGCTTTACAATATGCTCCCAGACTTAGGGGACACGTGTAGAACTTCAAGAGTCTTGTCACTGAGCTTTGCTAGGGGGAAGCTGAGAGAGAGGTGGGAAATGCTAAGATTTTTCTGTAGATTGGAATGTAGCTTGCCAGCGAATGAGGTGTTATTCTCCCATCTTGTATTACTCTCCAATTTCTCCTTGGAACCCCCCTTACTTGGCTGGTAGGTTAGCCACTGGGTCAACAATTACCAATTCAACTGATCTCTCTCTCTTTAAAAAAATTTTTTTTCTTTCTTGATTTTAGAGAGAGAAGAAGGGAGAGGGAGAGAGAGAAAAATATCGATGAGAAAGAACACTGATTGGCCACCTCCAGCATGCCCACTACTGGGGATCAGGCGAACAACCTGGGCATGTACTCTGACCAGGAATCAAACTGGTGACCTCTTGGTGCATGGGTTGATGCTCAACCACTGAGCCACACCAGCCGGGCATAACTGCTCTCTCTTAACTCTAGTCTATTGCTTACATGAGCTGGATGGGCGATGGGGGTGAGAGTCAAAGGACCAGATTGGCCATCATCTTTTTGGAGTAAGTGTTATCTATTGCCTTTTGGCACTGTGGGGCTTAGTTGATGTCCAGAAGCCACAGAAAACATTCTGATTAACATTCTTTTATATAGTTAAATTAATACTTAAATACTCACTAAAGGGTAGTTGCTATTTTATTTTAATTTCTTTAATCCTCACCCGAGGATATTTTTCCATTGATTTTCAGATATAGTGGCAGGGTGGGAGAGAGAGAGAAACATCAATGTGAGAGAGACACACTGACTGGTGGCCTCCCACACGACCCCAATCAGGGCCGGACATTGAACTGCAATTGAACCTGAGACTCTTTGATCTGAGGGTTGTTGCTCTAACCACTGAACAAAATGACTAAGGTGGTAGCTGCTATTTTAATTGTAGATTCAGTTTCTAGCATTTTTTAAAGGCCATCACATTTTAGTGTTTATTTTAATGATGTGACTCATCATGTTTAATGACAAGATCACATGTCTAAGAATCAAGAGACCTGGGTCATTGAGGTCTCAGCCCTGTGTCCTGTTTCTTATCATTTCACTTCCTAAGGATTTGAATTCATAGCCATCAAATAAGCTACTTTAAATATTCCACAGGGTTGTTTTAAGTCTGAAATAAAGGGTGACACACAAAAATGTATTTGGTAATGTAAAATAAAATGTCAGGTAATAATTAATAAAGCAACTCACTTTAGATCCTCATGCCAATCCAACAAGCTGCTGTGGCTGAGACCTGATTCATTTTAGGCAAACAGATGCCATGCTAAATGATGACGAAGTGAAAAACATATGTAAATATTTTATATGGAAGTGAAGTCAATATGGACAAATGCAAAAGACACAGTTCCAAGACTGGGAAAGCTAAGCTGTGTATAGTCACAGCAGAAAAAGGCCCAGGTGCTGGACTGGATCATAAGCTAGAAACAAGCCCTCTGCTGTTATTTAAAGTTACCAGAGATTATTGATAGCTATGGATCATGCATAATTTTTCCATGTCTCAGACTTCATGAGGTTGCATGCTGTTAATTGGGCCAGTGTATAGAGGAGAATGGGCTGAGTTCTAATTCCTCCTCTTGCTGACATTGGACTCACTACCTACCTCTCTAGGTTCCTTGTTGGTCAAATTGGCATGATTATGTATATCTTCACAGGATGGTTACAGATAACATGAGATTCTGTATGTGAAAGTGTTTAAAAATATTAAATGTGATAAATAGAATTGGAAAAGTCTACCAAAGAGTGCAAAAGTCTGAAGAGAAAGGCAGAAGGTGTCCTATTTTATCACAGCACCATAGACTACCTCAAAGAAAAAGTGTCTCTAAATTGAGAGAGAGAGAGAAAGAGGGAGAATGAAATTAAATAAGCTCAATGAGACAAAGGCAAAGGTCAGAGCCCTGCATTGGACTAGATGACCCTGGAGAGCTGTGCCAGCTGCAGCTTTGAAGGCATTTGTGTGCTGTGGACGTTCACGTATCCAGCACCAGGGAGTTTCATAACATCTCCCAAGGACGACCTTTATAAATGGCCCATGGTCAACACATGCAATCTGACGTTTAACTGTCAACCGATGGCAAGTCAAACCATTCCTCCTGCATACCTGTTTGTTTTGGTGGAATGTTCCTAATTAGGACTTTTTTTTTTTTATCCTCACCCGAGGACATTTTTCCATTTTTTGTTCAGGTAGAGTGGGAGGGAGAGAGAGGAATAGAGAGAGAGAGAAAAACATCGACGTGAAAGGAACACATCGAGTGGCTGCCACCCGCACAACCGAACAGGGCCGGGGACAAACTGCAACCGAGGTACGCGCTCTTAGCGGGAACCGAACCCGGGTCTCTCAGGACCACAGGCCGGCGCTCTAACCGCTGAACCAAACCGGCCAGGGCCTCATTAGGACTTTTAAAAGACATTTCCTCATGATTACTTTCAGGTTGTGCATTCTTGGCCAGAACACTGACTAGGTGATGGCATGTCTCAGTGTCCTGTTTGGGGGCAGAGCACCTATCTGCCCCTAATGGGGGTGCTGTCTGATTTCTCCACTGTATAATCAATATTCTTTCACTTGCAGCATTACACTGTATGAGAAAGACTTTAAGAGCATGCATGATTCTGCTCCTCATCAAGTTTACCCCAGTTTCCAGCATCCATTCACAAATCTTGCCTGATCTAATATTATTACAGAAATTGCAAAATGCTGATTTTTGACTCAGTACTCCTTTCGTATTTATTAGTAGCACATGGCATTCTACTGTAAACAAGAGCCTTCTCTTCCCCTGATATATTTATTTATCTATTTATTGTCAATATGAATAATGAAGTTCTTTTTTCCCCAAAAAATGGCTTCTAATAGATTACTACAGTTAGTTATTTTGGTGCTGAAATTGCCCAATACGGGTTAATTGGAGCATCTTTAAGCTACCTTCATGTCCTTACACATGCCACCATCAATTGCTTGAGCACTTAATTTATAGCATAGCAAGATGTTCTAGGCTCATCTTGTACCCATTCAGCCAAGCCCCAGAATCAGCCATTGCTCTGAGGAGCCTGGTTCCCGTTAGTGGGGGATGGTTTTAGATACCTAGTTCTAGGCACAGGAGAGCTCTTCGCTGTGGGGGTGTGGAGCTTGGCCTTTTACTGAACAGAGCTAGGAAATATATGCTTGCAAACACACTTTTATTCTATAATATACATTATATTTATTGTACATTATATATAACAACACTGTATTTATTATACATTATATATAATATACATTGTATTTATTATGCATTATATCATATACATTGTAGGTGTTATGCATTTATATACACATATGCTAAAACATGCGCACATACATGTACATGCATATACACATGCATAATATCTTTGACATTATGAAATTACACCAAGATCGCCAATTTCCAAACCTTCCCTACAGGGTTCTTTCCTGTCTTTCCCCACTTCATGCTTTTATGTACCTTCTTCTTGATTGAGAAACCTGACTCACAACTTTATTCATTTGCTCAATCTTATAATACATCTAAAATGGTTTACAATTGTTTTGTTCATTCATTACAAAAAGCAAGCCTTCTTAAAAACAGTTCAGAATTTGTTTGAAATTCTTGCCCTTGCCTTACCCTACCCCATTCTGCCCCAAACTGAGAGTATACAGCCAATACTTGGATTAGTTTCTTCCTTTCATCTTTCCTTCCTTCCCTTTTAACTCCCTCCTCCCCTCCCCCCTCCCTGCCTTCTCACTATTTTACTTAAGGTTGGTTATGGCATTTATTTGAAATACAATCAAACTTATGTGGTTCAGTTTGTTTCCAGTTTTAGTCCCTTTTTTTTCCTGTCATATGCATATGTTTTTCTGTCTGTATAACATTAAAGGCTTCGGAAACTTGACTGTGTACTAAAAGAAATATTCAGAGGTGTCACTTCCTTCCATGTCACCTCCATGCCTTCTCCAGCCAACATGACAATATATATTAACAAAAATATACACATTTAACCCAGTGACATGGTTGCCTATATGGGAACAAGGAGGGAATATAGTTAGGGGTGAATGGATAGATCAGTCAATTGATCACAATGGGGCTTTGCACCACAGGTCTGTTATGATAATGTACCGTGAACTGGGAGAAGTGACTGACTGCGTGACCATGTACTTAATGTTAAACAAAAGTTTTCCAAAGCCTGGGAGACATACAACAGCATTTCCCAATATATGTTCTACAGAGCACTAGTCTTATGAGATATCAAGTAAGAGAAAAAATGTTCCTGGTTACATAAGAATGGGTGAAATTACTCATTTGATCTCCTTCTTGGGAATATTTATACTAAGAAACTATGTTTCTATGAGTTTGACTTAAAAAAAAATCCCTTAGGAATTGAGAGTAGATTATCAAAGTAAAATAAGCCAGACAGAGAAAGACAAATATCACATGATATCACTTACATGTAAATGAACAAAGTAAATGAACAAATGAAATAGAAACAGACTCATAGATGCTGTTGGGGGTGGTGCCAAAAAAGGTGGTGGGATTCAGAAGCACTAATTTGTAGTCATGAAACAGTCACGGGATGTAAAATACAGCACCGGGAATACAGTTAACAGCACTGGGATGTGTATAGTGTCAGGTGGGCACTTGAATCATTGGAGGAGCACTTTGTAACCCATGTCAACCTCCATCTGCTGTGTTGTACACCTGAAACTAGTACAAAAAGTGCTGAATGCAAACTGTAGGTAAAAAATTAACAAAAAGTGGTTACCAGAGGTTGTGTGGGAGGGAAAATAGGTAGAGGTTGATAAAAGTGTACAAACTTTCAACAATAAAATGATTAAGGTCTGAGTATCTAAAGTAAAACATAGTGACTATAGTTGATAACACTATATTTGTATGACTAAAATTTGCTAAAAGAGTAAAACTTAAATGTTCCTACCAAAAAAATGATAAATGTGTAAGGGGATGGATTTGTTAGTTAAATAGATGGGAGACATCCTTTCCCAATGTATATGCATGTCAAGTCACCATGATGTACAGTTTAAATATCTAAATTTTATGTGTCCATTATCCTTCAATAAAACTGAAATTAAAAAAAAAGAAAAGAAACTAAGCATGCTCCCTACTTCACATGGATATCTTTGAACAAATATTTACTCTCTTTTTAGAACTACTCTTCAGAAGGACAATTTTGGGAAATTTGGGTCTATTCATTCACTCAATAAACATTTATTGAGCACTTGCTTTGTGCCGAGAGTGCTGTTTGGTGCTGTGGATGGAAAACCAGCAAAACAAATAAAGCACCTGTCCTTGTGGAGTTTGTATTTTAAGAGGGTTCGTAGGGGTGGGGGAGGCAGGCAGAAATACCATGTCCGGTAGTGACAGACGGTATCCGCTCCTGTACCCACTCGGGAAAGATGAAGAAAGCCTGTTAGTTTCCTTTTCTGCTTCGGGAACACCTCAAAGTGCCGACCCAAAAGGAAAGAAAATGGAGGGAGAAATACTTCAATCAGCCTTGACGCTAAGCATCCGGTGAAGAGGGACCATTCCGAGGAGGACGCCCCCTTCTACTTCAACTGCACCCGTCTGCGCAAGCCCACAATTAAGGGTGTACAATTAAAAATCAAGGAAAAATCATTGAGTTTTTAATCACATTCCCATGTTGATAAAATATTTATGAGCTCTCCTTTAATTAATTAGAATAAACTATGGAACACTGCAGGAAACAAATTGAAAATTTAATAAAGTAAGTTCACTTCCAATTTCTTGAGAAGAAAGAAGTTAATTATATTTAGTTCTGTAATTATAACTTTAATTAAAATATAATGCAAAATATTTCATAAAGTGAAAACAGTGCTGAGTAATAAAATGGGGCCTTTACGACAATTTGCTCTTTAGACAGAAATTTATAATTTAAAATGAAGCCTTTAGTGTACCATTTCCCCAAAATTTCATCCTTTCAGTATAAATTTAATTTAACAGCCTTCCTATAAAGACTAATTAATGTTTATTTATAGTTTTAAACTTATTTCCTTCTGTTTGTTGTGTGCTGAAAATCTCCTTTGTGCTGGTCTTAATCATCTTCCTTTTAGCGTAGGTTTAAAGACACTCCTATTCCCCCTGCACGTCAGAATGTACAGCCCGTTTGCGCTAGAACATGGCTTAAATGTACAGTGACTTACAACCTGCAGGCGCGGATGCTCTCGGATGTGTGTGTCCATATCATCCCCCTTCAGCTGGCTGGCGTGGGGATGATTGGATTGCTCCAGGCAGACATCCAGGTAGCAGGAAATTTAGATCCTCTAAAATGAAATCAGGATGGTGATGAAATGACCTTCTGGTGATGTTTTAATAATCATTTGCTCTCAAACATCTCTCAGAGGAATAGAGTTAACTAATAGTTTGCCCAGATATTACACTTAATTTCCAAATTCTACTGAAATTTGGGACCATTAGCCATGATGTTGAAATCATACCCATTTCTAAAGTGCTTTCAGACTGCTCTCTGATTTAAAAGCTGCTCTGCTTTTGCCCAAATCACGGAGATCTGAACGGGAAACACCAAGCTTGGAAAACTCGCGCCTTCTCAACTCAGTGTCTCTTCCTACTTCCGCATTCAGTGAAGGACTCACTTGGTTTTATCTGAATCGATTTGTAACAACTAAAAATATTTATTAAATGCATACTGGATAAAAATGTTCTGCTTTCTGTGCAAAAATCTCTCTGAGTAATTGCTGAAAATCAGATTTCTGTATCATCACTGTTCTCACTCTCGGGTTTAGATTCAGTTAGTTGTTAAGTTAGTTTGAGAAACATAGTTGGTTTTTTATGCCTTCTGGAGTTGAGTAATTTAGTACTTAACTCAAAAAATGTACAACCACAGTGGCTGATGTGAACTGAATGAGGAAGCAGGAACAATCAGTAGCCATGTCTGCCTTCAGCGGGGCAGACCTACCCTGCCCGGGGGTGGAGAAGGAGCCCGCAGCAAGGAGGGAGAAGTAGGCAGAGGGGATGAGAGAGCTCTTTGCGTGTGGGCAATAAAGGTCCTGTTGCCTAGGATTTGGGACTCAGTAACTTGCGGGGTTAGAAGGTGATCAAGAAAAGACGTTGATTTTGGCCTGCTAGGATGCAAGGCAATGAGGCATTCAGACTTAGATTTTTACTTAGTGCTGTGCTTTGGGACCCACAATCTTGAGAGCACATTCCTAGAATATGTGAGCACATTGCAAGAACATTTTGAGAGCACTCCCTCAGTTTTTCAAACCTCCTGGTCTTTCCAGAAACAATTGGTGGCTTTGGGCAGGGACTTTGTGTGCTTCATTTTCGTGTCCTTTGCCGTGGTCTGCACATACTGGGTACACTACTTTTTACTGCTTGTTTAATTGTAATCAATACAATTATTTGAAAAAGTATTTGGAATAGCTTTGCTCATCCTACTAAGTCAAACCACAGCAGAAGCGCATTTAGAGAAAGCGCATCATCCCTTCTATCCTTGCTCCAGCCCACATCCCTGATGTCATGACCATGAGCAGGTTGGTGAACATGCTTTCCTAGTTTTTGTTGTAGGCAGGTGTTAATGATTTTAAACAAAAACCTGTGGTATACTGAACACAATACTATGCATCTGCTTTCCAGGTTTCGTAACAGCAAGCCCTCACCTGCAGAGTCTGTCTGCTATCAGGGAACACAGGGCCTGGCGGGGTCACGATGCGGGTGAACTCTGTGGCCGTCACAGCTGAATGCGGAGCTCGAAGCCTCAAACTCAGTAGTTTGGTGACAGGGATGGGAGACAAGAAGGTACATTTTGTCTTCCAGGGCACATTTGGCAATACCCAAAGATATTTTTGGTCATCACTTTCATAGTAAGGGTGTTTAGTGCTGGGTAGAGGCTAGAAATTTTGCAAAAATCCAACAATGCACAGATCAGCTCCCTTCCCACAAAACAAAAATTATCCAGCCCAAAATGTCAGTAATGCCAGGATTAAGAAATCCTACAATAGCGAAATGTTGAGGGCCCAGTCCCTGCAGGAGGGTTTTCTAGTCATGGCTGTGGAAAATTCTGCAGGGAAAGAATAGATAGCCACACATATTTCATCTGTACAATACCTTTCAGTTTATAATGTACTTTCTTGTTATGGACTACATGTTTGTGCTCCTACCAAAATTCATATTTTGAAATCGCAACCCTCAATGTGATGGCATTAGGGGTGAGGCCTTTGGGAGATAATTAGGGTGTGAGGGTGGAGCCCTCAGGAGTGGGATTAGCGCCCTCAGAAAAGAGACTCAGAGCCCTGGCCGGTTTAGCTCAGTGGTTGGAGCGTCGGCCCGCAGTCCAGAGAGACCCGGGTTCGGTTCCCGCTAAGGGCACGTACCTCGGTTGCAGTCTGTCCCCGGCCCTGGTTGGTCGTGCAGGTGGCAGCCACTCAATGTGTACCTTCACATCGATGTTTCTCTCTCTCTCTCCCTCCCGCTCTATCTGAACAAAAAATGGAAAAAAATGTCCTCGGGTGAGAATAAAAAAAGAAAAAAAAGAAAAAGAAAAGAGACTCAGAGAGATCTCTCCCTTCTTTCTGACATGTGAAGTGACCCCAGAAGTCAGTAGTCTGCAACCAGGAAGAGAGCCTTGAGCAGAATCCAGCCATGGAGCACTCTGGGCCACCAGCCTTCAGAACTGTGGGAAATAAAATGGGTTGTTAGACCCTTGGGCTACAGTACTTTGTTACAGCAGCCTGAGCTAAGTAGAGCACTTACCTAATTCCAACTTTGGTGCTTATAAATTGTGTCTTTAAAAGTCTCAGTTTCCTGAGACTTAACAGACCAGCACTTAAGTCACCGGGCCACGGTAGAAGTTAAGGAGATGGTGCACCCAGAAATGCACAGCGCATGCTGCTCAGAGCCAGTGCTCGGCATGCAGACATCGTCAGGATTGTTTAAGACTCAAACAGAATCTACTCTGTATTTCAATATAAAGAGACTGAATTTAGGGAATTAGAGGCTTGTGAAAATTTTGGAAAGTGGGAGGGAAGAAAGGTCAGGAAACCATTTCTAATCATCTCAGCCAGCATCTCAGGAGCTGTCTGGTCTGGACACTCACTGAAAGTGGACTTGACTCTCAGAAGCCCAGGAGGCCGTCGGCCGCGCAGCCCACCACCGGAGGGGAGGGACTTTCAGAAGACGCTGCTGCAGCCCCTCCGGGTAATCGCCTGCACCCTGCTTTGTCTAAGCTTCTCCCCAGAGGAATCCAACGTGAAGGTATCTGGACACAGGGATTCTGGGAATTGCACTTCTGGCTTCTGCACCATGTAGGGGACACCCCGAAGGGCTTGGCAATGTAGTGGAGGTGACAACATACAATTTTCCACACTTTGTTATTCTTCTGATCTCTGCCACTTTTTCATGTAGGCATGGTTCTCACTATTTAGGTGAGAACATTGCCACTCAGAGAGGTGACATGATTCTTCTCAAAGTCTAACTTGTGGCAGACCTGGACTTCAAACTCAGTGCCTCCTCCACTGTCATCGTCCCCTAGATGTAGCCAAAAAACAAGCTACCATTTTGGAGTCATTAAAGGGAATGAAAGTCTTATTTTTCTAAACATATTGTTCTTATAGGTCTAAATATCTTATTATTTATTTGAATTAAAATATTGAATTCCCTTTTTTTTTTTTTTTAATCCTCACCCAAGGATATGTTTCCATTTTTTGTACAGATAGAGTGGGAGGGAGAGAGAGGAAGGGAGAGAGAGAGAGAAACATCGACGTGAAGGGACACATCGAGTGGCTGCCACCCGCACAACCAACCAGGGCCGGGGACAAACTGCAGCCGAGGTACGTGCCCTTAGCGGGAACCGAACCCAGGTCTCTCCGGACCGCAGGCCGACGCTCTAACCGCTGAGCCAAACTGGCCAGGGCTTGAATTCCCTTTTTAAAGTAACGAATAGAGAAGAGTATCCATAAGGATATTGATTATTAACACCTTAAACAAAATATATTTTTTATCAGATTAGGCTGTTATGTCAAAAATATTCTATCAACTCTCTGGCTGGTTTCCCTACAGAGCAATATAATGGAAAGAGAGTGGTTAATGGAAAGAGAGTGGTCTTTAGATTGACTTGGGTTTGTGATTCATATTCTAAGTAACTTTAGGCAAGTTATTAGCTTCCCTGGGCTCTGGTATTCTCATAAATAGAATGGAGATGAGATCATATGCTTCAGAGGTTTGATATGAAAATTTAATAGGACACTATCAAGAGAGCATAGAGAAAGCACTATACTTCTTTCTACATTTGTGTGGAGACGTTTGAGGTGCACCACTGTTAGGTGCTATGCTGAGCAGCACGAGGACAGATGAGATCCTGGTGCTCGTGGGGGATTCAGTCTAATGTATTTGAAAGGAAGACATTATAACAAACTATAAAGTAGTAAATGAGTTAGCATAGATCCTTACAATTGTAATAAAGAAACAAAAAGGCAATGGGCTAGAGAGTGAGTGTGTGGAAGGGCATTTCAGATGGATTACTCCACTCTGAGGAGGTGAATATTTGAGCTGAGACATAAAACATTAAATTAATTCTTTTTGCAAATATTTATTGAAAATATTTTTAAGTGTCACACCATTCTTGGCACTGGAGATAAAACAGTGAATAAAACCACAGTATCTGCTCTCAACTCTAATGAGGAGAGATAGGCAATAAACACATATGAAAGTAAGTATATAGTAAGCGAAGCGAGGCACATATCACTGCTAAGAAGACATTTGAGCAGACTGAAGGGAGTCATAGGTGAGCCATGGGAGGAATACCTGGGGGAAGACACACCAGGCAGGTGGAGAAGCATATGCAAAGGTCCTGAGGAAGGAGCGCACCTGGGTTTCTGAGGAAAGTCATGAAGCCTAGTGAATGCAGTAGAGGGAACAAGGGGGAGGTGGTAGAAGAAAAGCTCCAAGAGATAACAGGAGGTTAGATTATGTGGGGCTTTGTGGTTTATTACAAAAACATTGTCTTTCTCTTTGAGTAAGGTAGATGACTTTGCCTGTGAAAAGTTGACTGAGGAGCAAGTGTGAGAGCAGGGATACCCATCAGGATTCTAGAGCAATTATTAAAGCCAGATATAATGGTGACTTGGGCCGGAATGGTAGAGGTGGTGGTGGTGATAGACAGTTGGATTCTAGATATATTTTGCAGGTAAGCTCAATGTGAGGGATACACTAAAAGGTTGGATGTTGGATGAAAAAGAAGGAAGAGTCAAGTATGTCTCCAAGATTTGGGGCTAAAGCAGTTTAGAAGATGGAGTTGGTATTTATTGAGATTTGGAAGCAAGTTTTAGGGTGAGAATCAGAAGTTCCATCAAGGTCTTATTAAGTGTAAGATGCCTGTTAGACATCACATGAAAGTAGATGTCTGAAGTTCAGGGAAAGTCCAATGTAGAGATCTAAGTTTGGAAGTTAAAAGCATATAGGTGGTATATAAACCCATAAAATTAAGTGATATCCCTGAAGAAGTGACTGTAGACAGGGTAGGAAGGAGGTCCTAGGTCTAAACTCAGAGGCACTGAAATTTGCAAGCAAAGCACATAAAGGAGACCCATCAGAATGGATCCATCAGTAAGGGAGGAGAAAGTCAAAGGGAGGAAGTGCTTCAAGGAGGAAGGTTGGTCAGTTGTGTCAAATGGTGTGAATAACTGAAGTAAGACAATGACTGAAAATCCTTTGGATTTAGTAAAGTGAATTCATTGATGATTTTGGCATGCAGTTTTGATCTATTACTGTATATATAAACTTGATTGAAGTAGGATTAAGAAAGATGTAAGAAAAAGAATTAGATTTTCTTTGAGGAGCAAAAATATGGGAAATAACTCAGAGGTAGGGGGACATTCATGTGGTCAAGAGTCAGCAAAACTGGCCTGGCTGGTGTGGCTCAGTGGACTGAGCATCATCCCATGGACTGAGAGGTCCCAGTTTGATTCCTGGTCATGGCATATACCCGGGTTGCAGGCTTGATCCCCAGTAGGGGGCGTGCAGGAGGCAGACTGATGTCAATGTTTCTATTTCTCTCTTTCTAAAAAAATCAATAAAACATATATACATACATCTATATATATAAAGAGTCAGCAGAACTGTAAGGTGCAAAGGTGTATCAGAATCACTACAGTTTGTTAAAATAGGTTTGCTGGGCCCAATCAAAATGTCAAGAATGCATCAGAATCACTTGAGGGGTGGGGTCCAGTGCTTGTTAAAACAAGATGGCTGGGTCCACTTTAGATTTCTGATTCAGTAGGTTGAGGGGGAGGGAAGAATGTGCATTTGGATTATGATGTTAGCTGATGTAGATGCTGCTGGTCCAGAGAACACGTTTGATCATCACTGCTCTTGGGCATTGATTCCTTTGCTGACCATTCTGTCTTCAGTAACCCCCATTCTCCTATCCCTTTCTGTCACTCACTATGTGCATATGCCTAATCTATTCTTCTTTATTTAAATTCCCAATTGTATAGTCTTTGGAGGAAAGGAAATCTATCTGCATTGTTTACTGTTGCTCCCCCATGTGTTACACAGTGTTTGGCATACAGTTGAAACTAAAAAGAAAGGGGAAATAAATTATTACAAATGAAAAAATGGGAGAAATGAATAAATGAGTGAAAAGTTCTAATGATGATAAACTGTTTTATGCAAGCTTGGAAATGTTTAATGTTTCTTTGGAACATTGTTTGTGAAGAAAAAATTATATTTTGCCAAATGGCAAGTCAAAATATTGAGTTAGTTAAATTTCAACCTCCAAGACATGCTGAGGGATCTAAGCTGGTGATTTACATTTCAAAATGCATGGTAACCAGCCCCGAGATCCCTAATGTGGTGATTATGTAGTGTTTCAAATATGATCACATAACTTTCAAAGAAAATGCTGCTTGGAAAGCAACGGATTGTTTTGTCATTAACTATTTACATGTAGGGCTCCAACTGTCAGCGTTTTAGAAACTTCCCTAGTGTATGAGAAAACAGTAAAATCATGCTTTGGCCTTCAATGCACTAATTAGCCTATAAGTCAACCCATTTGTAGAAGGCTTCATATAACACATCTGGTTTTATATGAGAGATATTTAAGGCACATGCAGTTGGAAATATTTATGTGTCAATCTAAGACTCTTAAACAAAAGAAAACAAAAAACCAAAACTGGGTAACCAGGTTTCCATTCAAGTTTTTTTCAAGAGTGTTAAATGAAACACCTCTGCTTGATATTCATCATTTAACAGTGATCATCCCATCACTCAGACAACATGAATAAAAGATTTTGCCCTTAGTCATTAACATCTCAGTCAGGAAAAGAGAAAAACTGGACTTTTAAGAACAATTTTGCTTTTCCGTCATTTCAGGCTAAATGACACTCTTAAATGATGGCTAGTCAAACCCACAGAATCTATTAGTCACTTGAAAATAAGTGTAAAGGGATGCCTAAACCCAAAGAAATTTTAAACTTGCATTTATCAGGCATGTCACATCATGGCTACTGGTAATAAAAGCATTTTTATTTTATGTTGCAATATCTACAGAGAATAACATTTTTTTTGCACCAGAGTAAAAAGTGATATTGCAGCATTCATCACATTCTTTGATATAAAATAGCCTAAAAAGGTTGAAAATTGTTGTTCATTATTTTACAGCTAATTTAAAAGCCTGGTGCGCTTACAGAAGTTTTCTTGGTTGCCTTATATAAAGTTCCATATTCAATTTTCAGAAGAATTTTTTTACATGAATTTCACGGATTGTTTTGGTTACCAGGAGTAACTGTTCAGGTTTTAATGGCGGTGGTAGAACCTGATCATTTATTGGTGCATCTATTTTCTTATAATCACTCTGCTGTTGGTACTGTTGCATTGCAATGACCAAAGAAACAAGAAATTGTCATTTTTCAAATTCTGCAAGATTCAATCAGAGTCCAAACTTCTATTTTTTCCCTCAAGGTCTCTAAAGCACTGATCAAATGAAATAAATTCAATCTAGAAGGTGAAAAAGAACCAAGACTCCAGGCACAGTAGAAATTGACCACCACATTTATATGTACATTGATTTTTACATGCCTGCATTCAGAAGCAAAACACCAGCCTCTGCGATCCATTCATTCAGAGGTTCTTTCTCAGATAAACTAAAAATGAAGCGAATCTCCAGCAGCAACTCTCTCTTCTCATGAGAGTTCTGAATCCTCTCTCAAGAAGCACACCTGTATTTCTACTTCCTTCATCTGACAAACAACTAGGGCAATAATTGAATTCTCTAAAACCACTGGAAATTTGCATAATAAAGTAGGTGCAATTTCTCCTAGAAATTTCTCCTAGAAATACAAACTGCTACACTGGAGAAGTAAGAGATTCTAATTCTGCCACTTAATTATCTTCCACATATTAGAAAGAAAAGGAGAGGTACAAGATGACTTAAATTATTTTGAGGCTACTGTGGGAGGTGCTTATGTACCTCTCTCCATGATTGTAGCCATCCTTAATCTAGTGCAGTATTTGCTCTGGTAAAATGCAAAAGAGGTACATGAACCAATGCATTTTATTTTACTGGTTAAAGTATTTATAATTTCATATATATTATTGCTAGAACCTCTTTTCTTTTTATTTCATGGATAATATCTTAGGGCAAAGTTAAGAAAAAAGTTAATTTAAAATAAAGTTAATAAAATGTAACAAAAATAATAGACTAAGGTATTCAAGATATGGGTGAAGAAGTGTGAAGGACTGAAATATGGGAAATACTGCTAAGTTGTAGTTATTTTTCTAAAGATGTCAGTGAGCTGTGTTCAACATTTATAAGGTATATGAAGAAGAGGGTGGGAGGAGAGAATAGGAGTAAGGGAAGGAGAAAATAGACCTGGCTGTTGGAGAGATATATCTACTGAAAATTCATCAGGAAGGAAAAAAGAGAAATGTGAAGGAAAGGGGACCCTCATGCACTGTTGGTGGAATTGAAATTGCAAACTGGTGCAGCCACTATAGAAAACATAGTTTCCTTTAAAAATTAGAACTAGAACAACCATATGATTCAGCAATTCCACTTTTGGGTATTTATATGAGGAATCAAAATACTAACTTAAAAGGACAGATGCACTCTTATGTTTACTGCAATGTTACTGGCAATAGCCAAGATATGAAAGCAACCTAAGTGTTCAGTAATAGAAAAATGGATAAAGAAGAGGTGGTACATATATACAATGGAATATTATTCAGGCATAAAAAAGAATGAAATCTTGCCATTTGTGACAACATGTATCTAGAAGGTATACTAAATGAAATAACTTAGAGAAATACAAATTCCATATGGTTTCCTTTATATGTGGAATCTAAAAAAGGAATGAACAAACAAAACAGAAACAAACTCATACAGAGAACATTTTAATGGTTGCCAGATGAGGGGTGGTGGTTGAGGGGAAAGGATTAGGTGTACAAATTGCTCGATATAAGAACAGTCACAGAAATTTAAAGTACAGTGTAGGGAATATAGTGAATAATATTATAATAACTATGTAGGGTGTCAGATGGAGACTAGACATATTAGGGTGATCATTTGGTAAGTTATATAAATGTTTAATCACTATGTTTCACACATGAAACTAATATAATATTGTGTGTCAACTGTAATTTAAAAATAAAAAAAGAAATGTTAAGAGAAGTTCTTCAGAGAAAAGAAAAAGGCTATATGTCAGTAACTTGGCTCTGCATATAAAAAGAAAGCACATCATAGAATAAAATCTGAAGGTAAAATAAAAACATTTATTTTTATTATTTTTGATTGCACTGAGAGATGGACTCGTTCAAAATAATAATTGAAAAAATATATTTAAATATGCATATGTACCATATTGTATATGTGAGTACATTTGAAAAATCTATAATAAAATATATATTCTTATATATGTGTGTGTGTATGTGTGTATATATATGTATATATGTGTGTGTATATATATATATACACGCTTTAAATGTATATTGCAAACAAATATAGGACAACAAACAAAATTTTATAAAAACAATAATAATTGATATGCTAAGCAGGGAGAGAACATGGAATCATAAAATGCTCAATTAAAATCAGAAATGCAGAAAAAGAGTAGAAGATAAAGATGGAACAATAAACAAGGCCAACCAATAACATATTTGGTGGATATTAATTCAATTATCTCAGTAATGGTTTTAAATGTCAGTGGTCTTAATATACCAATTAAAAGACAGAGATTATAAGAGTGTATCAAAACTCAAAATAAAATTTATTTATTTATTTTTAATTAATTAATTTATTTTTGTTACAGATGTTTCTCCTTTTTCTCCCACTGAGTCCCTGCTCCCCCTCCCTCCCGCCCTGTCCCCAGCTTTGTTGTCCATGTCCATTGTTCATGCACACATGCATATAAGTTCTGTGGTTTATCTCTACCCCCCAACCCCCTCCTCTGGGAATTGTCAGTCTGTACCCCAGTTCCACGTCTCTGAAACTACCCCATTCCTCAGACTGTTATGTTCATTATATTCCACAAATAAGTGAGATCATATGATACTTGTCTTTCTTGGTTTGGCTTGTTTCGCTTAGGATAATACTTTCCAGGTCCCTCCATGTCGTCTCAAAGGATAAGACATCTTTCTTTCTTTCTTTCAGCTGCATAGTACTCCATTGTGTATATGTACCACAGCTTTTTATCCATTCGTCTACTGATAGACATTTGGGCTGTTTCCAGATCTTGGCTATTGTAAATAGTGTTGCTACAAACATGGGGGTACATATATTCTTTCTGATTGGTGTTTCAGGCTTCTTAGGGTATATTCCTAGAAGTGGGATTACTGGGTCAAATGGAAGTTTAATTTTTAATTTTTTGAGGTAACACGATATTGTTTTCCATAGTGGCTGCACCAGTCTGCATTCCCACTAGCAGTGTACTAGAGTCCCCTTTTCTCCACACCCTCGCCAACACTTGTTGTTTGATGATTTGTTGATGGTGGCCATTCTGACAGGTGTGAGGTGATACCTCACTGTTATTTTAATTTGCATCTCTCTGATGATTAGTGATGTTGAGCATTTCTTCATATGTCTCTTAGGCATTTGTATGTCCTGTTTGGAGAGGTGTCTACTTCCTCTGCCCATTTTATAATTGGGTTCTTTGTCTTCCTTTTGTTGAGCTGTATGATCACTCTATATATATATTGGAAATTAACCCCTTATCTGATGTATCATTGGCAATTATGCTCTCCCATAGTGTGGGTTGCCTTTCCATTTTGATGACTGTATCTTTCGCTGTGCAGAAGCTTTTGAGTTTGATGTAGTCCCATGTGTTCATTTTCTCTTTTGTTTCTGTTGCCTTAGGTGATGTATCAGTGAAAATTCTTCTGTGTATGATGTCTGAAATTTTGTTGCTTACACTTTCTTCTAGAATTTTTATGGATTCACGGGTCACATTTAAGTCTTTTATCCATTTTGAGTTTATTCTTGTGTATGGTGTAGTTGATGGTCTAGTTTCATTTTTTTTTAATTTTTTTTTTGCATGTAGCTGTCCAATTTTCCCAAGATCATTTATTAAAGAGGCTGTCTTTACTTCATTGTATGCTCTTGCCACTTTTGTCAAATATTAATTGAGCATATTGCTTGGATCCATTTCTAGGTTCCCTGTGCTGTTCCCCTGGTCTATATGCCTTGTGCCAGTACCAGACTGTTTTAATTAGAGTGGCTTTGTAGTATAACCTGAAATCTGGTAATGTGAGCCCTCCTACTTAGTTCTTCTTTTTCCAGATTTCTGTGGCTATTCGGGGTCTTTTTTGGTTCCATATTAACTTTTGAAGTATTTGTTCTAGTTTTGTGAAGTATGTCATTGGTATTTTGATGGGGGTTGCATTGAGTCTATAAATTGCTTTGTGTAGTATATATATATATATATATATATATATATATATATATATATATAATATATATATATATATATATATATTTATTGATATGTGCCCCTAGCGGGAACCGAACCCAGGACTCTCTGATCCGCAGGCCGATGCTCCAACTACTAGAGCCAATCTGGCCAGGGCTAGTATGGACATTTTAATGATGTTAATTCTTCCAATCCATGAGCAAGTTATGTGCTTCCACTATTTTATATCTTCCTCCATTTCTTTTTTCAATGACCTGTAGCTTTCTGCAAATAGGTCCTTTATTTCTTTGGTTAAGTTTATTCCTAGCTATCTTAATTTTTTTGCTGCAATGGGAAATGGAATTTTTTTTTTTTTTTTTAGTTTCTCTTTCTCTGAGTTTATCATTGGTGTATAAGAATGACGTCGATTTCTTGGCATTAATTTTGTATTCTGCTACTTTGCCAAATTTATTTATTAATTCTAGTAAATTTTTTATGGAGTCTTCGGGGTTTTCTACATATAATATCATGTCATCTGTGAATAATGACAGTTTGACTTCCTCCTTTCCAATTTGGATCCTTTTTATTTTTCTTCCTGTCTCATTGCTGTGGCTAAGACTTCCAGTACTATGTTAAATAAGAGTGGTGAAAGTTGGCATCCCTGTCTTGTTCCTGTTCTTAAGGGAAATGCTTTTAGTTTCTGCCCATTGCCTATAATGTTGGCTGTAGGTCTTTCATAATGGCCCTTATTATGTCGAGATATGATCCCTCTATTTCCAGATTGCTGAGTGTTTTTATCAGAAATGTGTGCCGGATTTTGTCGAATGCTTTTTCAGTATCTATTGATAAGATCATATAATTTTTATCTTTCATTTTGTTTATGTGGTGTATCATATTTATTGATTTGTGAATATTGTACCAGCCTTACATCCCTGAGATGAATCCCACTTGGTCATGATGAATAATTTTTTTTGATGTATTGCTGGATTCGATTTGCTAATTTGCTAGTATTTTGTTCAGGATTTTGGCATCTATGTTCATCAGAGATAGTGGTCTGTAGTTTTCTTTTTTTGTAGTGTCTTTTTCTGGTTTTGGAATTAGAATTATGCTGGCTTCATAAAACGAGTTTGGAAGTCTTCCTTCTTCTTGAATTTCTTGAAATAGTTTGAGGAGAATGGGTATTAGTCCTTTTTTAATGTTCAGTAAAACTCCCCCATGAAGCCATCTTGGCCTGGGCTTTTGTTTGCTGAGAGAGTCTTGATTACATCTTCAATTTCTTTAGTTGTTATTGGTCTGTTCAAGTTTTCTATCTCTTCCCGGTTTAATTTTGGGAGGCTGTCTGTTTCTAGAAATTTGTCCATTTCACTTAGATTGTCAAATTTGTTGCTGGATAATTGTTCATAATATTTGTTAACAATCCTTTGTGTTGTCAGTTATTATTTCTCCTCTTTCATTTCTGATTTTGTGCATTTGGGTCCTCTCTCTTTGTTTCTTGGTGAGTCTAGCTAAGGGTCCATCATTCTTGTTTATCTTTTCAAAGAACCAGCTCTTTGTTTCATTGATTTTTTGAATTGTTTGTTTGTTTGTTTTGGTCTCCATGTCATTTATTTCTGCTCTGATCTTTACTATGTCCTTCCTTCCACTTGCTCTGGGGTTTTCTTTTTATTTGCTTTCTAGTTCTTAAAATTTTGAGGTTAGATAATCTATTAGAAATTTTTCTTGTTTCTTGAAATTGGCCTGTAGTGCTATGAACTTCCCTCTCAGAACTGCTTTTGCTGCACCCCAGAGATTTTGTGTTATTGTGTGTTCATTTTCACTGGTTTCTAGGAATTTTTAAAATTTCTTCCTTGATTTCCATGCTAACCCATTCATTGTTCAATAACATGCTATTTAGCCTCCATGCGTTCAAATGTCTTTCATGATTTTGTTGCAATTGATTTCTAGTTTCATGGCATTGTGATCTGAGAAGATGCTTGATATAATTCCAATCTTCTTGTACTTGTATAGACTTAGTTTATGCCCTATGGTCTATCTTTGAGAATGTCCCATGTGCACTTGAGAAGAATGTGAATTCTGCAGTTTTGTGGTGTAATTCTCTGTAGATATCTATTAAATCCAATTGATCTAGTGCTTCATTTAGAGTCTGTGTTTTCTTGTTAATTTTTTGTCTAGAAGATCTATCCAGTGATGTCAGCGGGGTATTGAAGTCCCTTGCTATGATTTTATTGCTGTTGATTTCTTCTTTGAAGTCCTCCAAATCAAAATAAAATTTAAATATAATGGTACAGATAGATTAATAGTAAAGAATGGGCAAAGATATACAGAATAATATTAATCGAAACAAAGTAGGGCCTGGCCAGTGTAGCTCAGTGGTTGAGCATCAACCCATGCACGAAGAGGCTGCCAGTTTTAATCCCCTTCAGGGCACATGCCCAGGTGTGGGCCTGATCCCCAGTGGTGCACATGAAGGAAGTGGCCAATTGATGTTCTCTCTCATTGATGTTTCTGTCTCTCTCTCCCTCTTCCTTCCTCTGTCTCTAACATAAATAAACAAAAAAGACAACAAAAACAAGAAAACAAGTAGGAGTAGTTATATTAATTTCAGATTAAAGAGTTCAGAGCAAGGAAGTTATCAGGGATAAAAAAGAACATTACATAATGATAAAAGGGTTAATACTCCAAGAGAATATAATAATCCTTCATGTGTATGCATCAACAGTATTGCATCAAAATACATAAATCAGAAACTGATAGAATGGCAAAATGAAATAAGTAAATCCAATATCATAGTTGAAGACTTTATACCTGTTATCATAAATAGACACATCCAGTCCCCCCAAAATCAGTAAGGACATAGTTGAACTCAACAGCACTGACGATACATGGGATTAAATAGATATCTGTAATCTGTTTCACCACCAGCAGCAGATTACATGAAACATTCACCAATGCGTCATACAAGACGCATTCTTGCCTATAAATGATATTTTAACAAATTACAAAATTATAAATCATATAATGTCTTCTCTCAGACCACAATGGAATAAAGTTAAAATTAGTAACTGAAAGATAGCTATAAAGTCCTAAATACTTTGACATTAAATAACACATTTCTTTTTTTTTTTTTTTATCCTCACCAGAGGACATTTTTCCATTTTTTGTACAGGTAGAGTGGGAGGGAGAGAGAGGAAGAGAGAGAGAGGGAAACATCGATGTGAAAGGGACACATCGAGTGGCTGCCACCCGCACGACCAACCAGGGCCGGGGACAAACTGCAACCGAGGTACATGCCCTTAGCGGGAACCGAACCTGGGTCTCTCCAGACTGCAGGCGGACGCTCCTACCGCTGAGCCAAACAGTCCAGGGCAAATAACACATTTCTAAATAACACATGGGTCAAACACGGAATGCTAAGAAAAATTTAAAATTATTTTGAATGAAATGAACACAAAAATGCAACCCAAATTTGTGGAATGCCACAAAAGCCAGGCTTAGGGCAAATTTCTATTATTGAATATATATATATTAAAAAATAAGTAATGTCCAAAATCTATAATCTAAGCTTCCACCTTAGAAAACTAGAAAAAGAAGGTAAATAGTAAGAGAAATAATACATTTTAAAAAAGTAAAAATTAATAAAAGTAAAAATTAGAGCAGAAATCAATGAATTTGAAAATAGGAAATCAATAGAGAAAATCAACAAAACCAAAAGTTGGTTCTTTGAAAAACCTCAATGGGATTGCTAAACTTCTAGGCAGGCTAAGAAAGAAGTAGAGATGACACAAATTACTGTGTCATAATTGAAAGAGACCACTTACGGAACCTATGGTCATTAAAAGGATGATAAAAGAATATTATGAACAACTCTATTCCTAGAAATTTAATAACCTAGAAAAAATAGATTAATTCCTTGAAAGCCTACTATCTTCCAAAACTCACATAAGAAGAAATAGACAAGCTGAATAGGTCAACAACTATTAAGGAAATTGAATCACTAACTAATAACCTTCCCAAATAGGAATAGTAGTCTTACATAGTGAGCTTGTTGCTGAATTCTACCAAATGTTTAATGACAAAATTATATGAGCTTTCTACAATCTCTTCCAGAAGATGGAATTAGAATGAATACTCCCTAATTGATTCTATGAGAGAAGCACTAACATCAAACAAAGCAAAGACATTACAAAAAAAGAAAAAGAAAATTGCAGACTAATATCTTATATAAACATAGATACTAAAATCTTCAACAAAATATTTTATTTTCTGTTTTACTGAACATAAATGTAATTTTAAAACAATTGCAGGGCCTTTAATGTTGGGACTTACATTTCCTCAGACGCTCAAATGTCTCCAAGAGCCTGGCACGTCCCATCTGTGAGTGAAGTGGTCCAGGTGAAGGGCCACTGGAGAGAGCAGGTTCTCTCTGAGGTGGCAGAAGGTAATCAGCCCTGGTCACCCTTATCCTGGAGGAAGTTGTGTGATGGGGGGAACAGTATAACCGGACCTTCAAAAGAAGCTGATAATCTAAATTTTCAGATGCTGTCTCTTGACTTTTAAAGGTTGTCAAATAATATTAAATTTTAATCCACCAGAACAGGTTTTTAAAAATCTGCAAATATATCTAACTATGGCCTGCCAACATATCATTTCTACTCAAAGTAATTTAATGCACTGTTTCCATTGACTTGCGTATTTTTCTTCTGGAAACCGAGGGGGCACACCCTCCTCTCCTTGTTCTTCAGGATCCCTCCCAATTCTAGACTGTGACCTACCTTAGGAAGAGGGGATCTGGCTCAATGCTGCACTCTCCGGATATGGCACTGGGTCAGAGAGGAGAACCACCTTGCGTCAATCAGCTGACTCTGTGGATGATCTAAACCTTGAATCCAGACCGGATGCCAGTGCTGTGCACCTTCCATTGGGTACCCCAACCTTGTATTAGCAGAGGATAGTCCAGCACCATCACCACCTACCCCCACTAGAAGCATCTGCTTTCTCAGGCCTTGGTCTCCCATCACTGTCTCATTGCTTGAAAACAAAAAGAAGGGAACATGGACCAGAAACTTGTCCTAGCTGCATTATATTTGTTACTGTGATAATTAACCATCACACAAAAATCCCAAGATGTGGGGACATTATCTTTTAGAACAGATGACAAAACGGAGGCTCAGACTTAAGTAACTTTCTCTGGGCTACAGAAGTACCAACAGACCCAGGTGTGTGTGACCCGCAAGGCTGTGTTCATCCTATAACCTCCAAGTGTCTCCTATCTCCACGCTCCCTATGACACCAATGTCATTTTCTTAATTTCGGCAGCAGCACAACCTACGCCAGATGGCTCTGTGGCGGTGCTGCTTTCCGCGAGGACAGCCAAGGACCGCAGGTAGCATGTGGTCCTGAACTCTCTCTCCCTTCGCCGCCTACTTTCCCTTCCTCCTCTTCGAACCACCTTTCTGGAACTCATTCACTAGCCAGAACTAACTCACTGCCTAGGTTAGGGGCCTGGCAGGAAGCACATAAAACGTCCAAACGGGGCAAGAGGCGAGTGTTGGGAGGGGATCATCGCTTAGGGACCCTAGGGATGACGGCGTTTAGAGAACCTGGAGAAGGGGACCCCCGGCTAGCGGGAGATGGGGACTGCAGGCTAGCGGGAGATGGAGACCGCAGGCTAGCGGGAGATGGGGACCGCCGGCTAGCGGGAGATGGGGACCGCCGGCTAGCGGGAGATGGGGACTGCAGGCTAGCGGGAGATGGGGACCGCAGGCTAGCGGGAGATGGGGACCGCCGGCTAGCGGGAGATGGGGACCGCCGGCTAGCGGGAGATGGGGACCGCAGGCTAGCGGGAGATGGGGACCGCCGGCTAGCGGGAGATGGGGACCGCCGGCTAGCGGGAGATGGAGACCGCAGGCTAGCGGGAGATGGAGACCGCAGGCTAGCGGGAGATGGGGACCGCAGGCTAGCGGGAGATGGGGACCGCCGGCTAGCGGGAGATGGGGACCGCCGGCTAGCGGGAGATGGAGACCGCAGGCTAGCGGGAGATGGGGACCGGTGGCTAGCGGGAGATGGGGACCGCAGGCTAGCGCGCACAGCACAGCTGCGGCCGTGGAAGAAGATCGTGGCCGCTGCTGCCTCAGAGCCTCGCAGGGAAGGAGGGGGAATAAACATGAAGAAGTCTCCTGTTACCATTAAAAAAAAAAAAAAAAAAAAGACAGAGAGAGGCAGAGCGTGGAAGTGGAGAGATAAACAAAGAATATGCAGAATGTTCTCCCTGCTCTTCTACAAGCTGCTACCACGAAGCAGACAGGAGCCCTGTTCCGAAGGGCACCTCTGCTAGCAAAGATCAGCAAGCCTCCCTCCACCTCCAGCTTCGCTTCTGTCTCCCTGGCTGGAGGCCCGGCCAGCTTGCATCCAGACAGCACCTTCAGCTTTGCACTGGCGGGCTGCAGGGTCCCACCAGCTGGGTCAGGCAACCGGGCTTTTCAGTTGAGACTGGAGTATTGGGAATAGAAAAGCTGAATTATTTCCCCAGCTCGTGCGCTCTGTTAATGCCTATATGTTCAGGCTCTCTGCAGAGGCTGGGTCTGCCTTCACTCCACCCTGTCTTCTTTGGCCCTGCTCTTTTTCTTGAAAACTCAGAAATATTTCTCCTGCAAACCCCTCTGCTTCTAGGCTCAGAGTGCCAGCAAATCAAGTTATTTTCATTTTATGAATATGCACATACAAAACCCAAGTTATTTTCTGAGAGAAATTGCAAATTCGATCTGCAGGAAACATGCTGCTATTTCTGCCAATGGGTAGAAGCTCTGCTAAATTACACCAGGTGCGGCTTTGTGCCCGCAGAGAGCATTTTGCCTTTTGGGGGAGCAGAACCCCTTTTTCAGGTGCCATCACTGCTTGGAAAATTGCTTTCTACTTCCCAAATAAGTAGATAAAGATGGGTTTGTGCCCTCCTTAAAACAGTTAAAAACGTTGATGTTCAACCTTCTTCACCCAGATGCATAAATTAAGTACTTGCTTGAGAAATCCTAATTACTTTCCTTGACCACGTCAGATCTAGCATTTTCCTCCTCTTGCCAAATCCTCTCTTATGCAGTCCATGAAAAATGCTACAAGGTGATACATTTCAGGCTCCTCTCTGCTTTCCCCTTCCCATCTCCCTTATGCTTGTTTGAAGCACCCTTGTACAGATAGGAGCACATGAAATAGACCAAGAGCAAATGGTACGAATGAGCCATGGAATCACTTAAAAATTAAGCATATCTGGCTATTACATGTGCCTTCCATTTCTCTCCTAAGCAGAAAGACACTCATACTTACAATTTTTTTGCCCTCCCATTTCTCAACACAGTATGCACAGTGGATAAGAGTACCTGCTCTGGAGTCTGATGGACAGACTTGGGTCTGTGCCTTGGTTCTATCATTTGTTAATAGTATGACTTCAGGTAAGCCCTTAACCTCACCGAGTCTCAGACCCCTACCTATAAAATCAGAGACCAATAACAGTCCCATTACAGAGGAATGAGCCCAGGCAGGTGAAGCTTTAGCACTATCCCTGAAATACAGTGAGAGCTCGGCAAGGGTCAGCTCTCACTGCTAATGTACATGTAGCTCCGAGAGCAGTGCCCATGGGAAGAGCTACTTGTAGACTTATCCTCCCTCTCCCGATATAAAACTTGTTCAAAATTTGATAGAAACTTCCACTACATTTTTGCTTTTAAGTATCCTCTGCCTTAATGTGTGGGTTTTGCATCATTCCAAGAATTCTCTAAGCCCTTCCTTTATTGAGTGCTGTATTCTAAAATGTTCTGTCTTTTCCTTAAAGCTACACATACACTGAAATGTTAGCACATCTGAATGATGGCTAGAGCCTCCTGGGTCTTCTCTTCCCAAATGGGAAAGCCTCCACCCGCTTTGGGGCATTGGCAGGTTTGACCTTTTGTCATTGTTGTTCCAAGACCTAGCCCAATATCATGATGTCACATGCATTTAAAAAGTGGTTGCCTCAATTTTAACTTTAAATTCCATTCCCCTTTCATCTTTCATCTCACTGCTACCTTGTCTCAAACTACATTCTAATCATTCTTCTGTGTTGTCAGAAGCAGAACATAAACTTTTAAATCTAATTGCTAAATGCACTGCTTATTTTTTATTGAGATTATTTAGCACATATTACTAGGGGCTGTGGGCTTTTTATTTGTAATTTCTAGTTTATTGGTGCACTGAAAATATCCTTTAAAAATAGATTAAAATGAGGGGATGGAGTGGAGGGAAGAGATAAACCACAGAACGTATATGCATGTACGTATAACCAATGGACACGAACAACAAAGCTGGGGACGGGGGGTGGGGGGTGGGGAGGAGGGTGTCAATGGGGAAAGAAAGGAGAAACATCTGTAACAAAAATAAATTAATAAAAATAAAAATAAGTTAATAAAAAATAAAAATAGATTAAAATAAAAGGTCATTTAAAAGAATTTAAAATTAAAATTAGTGTTTTCAGAAGAGTGCTACATTTATAAAATATGTGTACATTATAAAGAATAATGATACAACAAATACCTATATATACACTATTCAGTTTTGGGGGAAAAATAGAACCTTTGCTTTGAAATCTTCATAAGTGCCCATCCTGAAATCATCTCTTTCTCTCTCTTTCAGAGGTAACACTGTCTAGTAAATTTATCTTTTGCATTTGCTTTCATGTCAATGTTTAAATGAATATATCACAATTTATTTTAGAATTTTACTGTTGATAGGTATTTGAGTTCTTTCCAGTGTTTTTAAAATTAAACTTTTTGTTTTGAGATCATTGTAGACTAGCATAAAGTTATAAGAAATAATACAGAGAGGTCCCACATAAACCCAGCTTTCCCTACCAGAAAATCTTACAGAACTCTAAACATTACAGTCAGGATATTGACTTTAATGTAATTAAAGATACAGAGCATTTCCATAAGCCCAAGTATAACCACACTCACTTCCCTCAGACCGCACCTCCATCCTTAACCCAATATAGGTAACCAATAATCTGTTCTCCATTTTTAAAATTTTCTCTTTTCAAGAGTGTTATGTAAATGTAACCACATAGTATATAACTTTTGAGGACTACCATTTTTTACTCAGCATAATTTTCTGGAAGTGTTGCTGAGTCATATGCCATTGTATGGATGCATTATAGTTTGTTTCACCATTTACCTGTTGAAGGCATCAGGCATTTAGGTTGGGGTTATTATAAAAAAAAAACAAAAAAAAAACTTCTATATACATTAAGTCCAGATTTTGGTGTATACTGGAGTCTAATTTCCATATAATACATGCCCAAGAAAACAAGTGCTGTGTCATATGATAGTTACATCTTTAATTGTCTAAGAAACTGCTTAATAGTTTTCAAGAGTGGCTATGCCATTTTACATTTGTACCTGCAATGTTTGAGTAACAATTTTTCTTCATCTCTGCCAGCTGTTGGTGTTATCACTATGTTTTATTTTCTCTATTCTGATAACCGTATAATAGAATTGTAACAGGGAATAAAAACTTTATACTAGTCTGACAAACCATGGAATGGAATTAAGATAAATATACTAACGAATTAATAAAAGAAACTCACATACTGAAAGTTTCCTTACAAGCATATTGCAGACATCAGTAGTTCCAGTTCCTGCTTGTACAAGAAATGGTCTTGACCATGTCTTCAGTTGACACAAATCACCCAACTGCAGGAATTTGGCCAGCACTGACCAGTTTCAGTATGCTGACATTAAAGATCTATATCTGCACCAGCAAAGACACTGTCTGCACATCCACAGCCCCTCTCCCTGATCTCTTTGTTTTGTATTCCCTCTCTCTCCCTATAAAAACCTCTGCCTGCACTGAGATGTTAAGATGGGCTTTGCAACAAGAGTCCCACATTTTCTCGGGTTACCAGCACTTGAATAAACCACTTTCCTTTTCCACCAGTACCAGTGTCACGAGTTTGGCTTTTGTGGCAGTGTACAGCTGACCTCAGATTCAGTTTCAGAATCACATACTAGTTTTGATTCACATTTCCCCAATGGCTAATGATGTTCACATCTTCTCATGTGCTTATTTACCATCTGTATATCTTCTTTAGTGAAATGTCTCTTTAAGTCTTTTGCCCATGTTCTATTTGGATTGTTTGCTTTTTTAATGTTGAGTTTTATAATTCCTTAAGCAAATAAAATAAATGAGTAAATGAAGTTTTATTGGTTTACATAAGTCTGTAATCTATTTTGAGCTAATTTTTGTGTAAAGTGTGAGACCTTGGTGGAGGCTTACTTTTGCCTGTGCATATCCAATTGTTTCCAGCATCATTTGTTGAAGAGGCCATTCTTTTTCCATTGAGTTATTTTTGTACTTTTGTCAAAAATCAGTTGGGCATATTTGTGTTTGTTTATTTCTTTGCTTTCTATGCAGCCCATTTATCTATGTATCATTCCCTTTTCCAACACTGCAGTCTTGACTACTGTGTGCCTAGAAATCAGGCAAGTTGAGTCCTTCCACTATTCTTTTTCATTATAAATTTTAGAATAATCTTTTCCATATCTATGAAAAATATTTTACTGGAATTTTAATAAGAATTATTTTTAACCTGTTTAGGAAAGAATTGACATCTTTACTATATTGACTTTTCCAATACATGAACATGGTATGTATTAACCAATTTTTGAAAAATCAACATTGAGTTGTTTTCAGCATGAGTCTCATATATGACTTGTTAGATTTATTAAGTTTTTCAGCTTTTCTTTGAGCTATTGAAAATGTTATTTTTTAAAAATTTGGAGTCCACATGTTGATTTTTGCAGGTTTCTTTTATATTCTCCAACCTTGTGAACTCAATAATTAGTTCTTTGTGTTTTTCCTGTAGATTCCTTGGATTGTTCTACCTGATAGTTATGTCATTTGTAAATATGGCTAGCTTTATTTCTTCCTTTCAGATATCCATGCCGTTTATTTACTATTCTTACTGAATTGTACTGGCTAGAACCTCCAGTACTGTGCTAAAAAAGAGTAGTGACAGTGGACATCTATGCCTTGCCCCTAGTCTTAAGGAAAAGCATTCAATATTACAGAATGACGTCTAACGTGAGCTGCAAGTGTTTTGTAGATTATCTTATTAACCTGAGGAAGTTCCTGTCTATTCCTATTTTTCTGATATTTTTTATTACAAGTGGGTATTGAATTTTTTCAAATGATTTTTTTTTCTACATTGATGTATATAATTGTGTGATATTTCTTCTTAAGTCTGTTAACACTGTGGATTTCATGGACTGATTTTGTAATATTGAACCACCCTTGCATCCTGGAATAAGTTCCACTTGGTCACTGTGTATAATACACTGTTGAATTCTGCTATTAAGACCTTGTTAAGGTTTCTTCCTATAAATTTATGAGAGTTCTTTTTTTAAAAATTGTAATTTATCTGGTTTTGTAACAGGTCTACATTACTTAAAAAATTAATTGTAAAATATTTCTTCTACTCCTGTATTCTCAAAAAGACTGCATATAATTTGTGTTGATTTTCTTTATACATTTGGTAAAATTCTCCAGTGAAACGATTGGGGCCTGAGAATTTCTCTTTTGGGGAGTATTTTAAAACTATGAGTTTAGTTCCTTAGTAGTTATTTGGCTATTTAAATAATCTATGTTTAGTTGGTCAAGTTGTAATAGTTTGTATTTTTTTTTATAAATTTGTTCATTTTACCTAAGTTGCCAAAGTATGTGAGTAGAGTTGTTTATAGTATTCCCTTATTATGCTTTTGACGACTACAGAGTTTCTAGTGATTTCATTCAATGAAATCAGTGGTTTCATTCAATGAATATTGGCAATTTGATCTTCTCTTGTTTTTTCTTATTAGTCTTGTTCAAGGTTTGTCTATTTTACTGATTCAAATGGTAATGGAAGGAAACCTGACTTGGGGTGGTGAACACACAATACAGTGTACAGATGATATTGTAGAATTGTATACCTGAAAACTGCATAATTTTAATCAGTGTCACCCCAAAAAAATTCAATAAAGAGAAGAAAAACAAACAAGAAATAAAAACCAAACAAATCCAGCTCTTTATTTCATTGATTTCCTCTTGGTTCCTCTTTATGTCTTTGTTTCTTTGATGAGACTTTTTCTTTCTTTCCTGAAGAACTCTATTCTTAATTTGTTTCAAGCATGTTCATAATTGCTTGCTGAAACATTTTTATGATAGTTGATTTAAAGTCTTTGTCAGATAATTCCAATACCTCTGTCATCTAGATGTTGACATCTATAAATTACATTTTTTATTCAGTTTGAGATGATCTTGGTTTTTGGCATGGTAAGTAAATGATCTTTGTTTGAAGCTTCTGTTCACCCCAGTGGTGGGGTTCCTCATTTGTGAAGGGTGGCATCTGATGGCACTATAGTGGGGATAGCTTTATTGCTGCTGGGTGATAGTGAGCACCCTGATTCTCCAATAGACTTCCTCTTATACCACTTCAGTAGGGAGGTGAATAGAACCTCATTACTGTCAGGTGGGGATGTATGTCCCTTCTTCACATGACATTCTGTGAGCCCATCTTGGCAGAAGTGTGTGGCACTTCATTACAGCCTTATGAGGATGAAAGTCCAGGCTGACCATTTGACTTTGGGTAGTGTGAATGGAGTTGGATCCACAGAATTTTTCTGTGGTGTTTGGCTAGAGTGAAGAGGATATTGTCTTGTTAGGATTCTGTCTTGGTGGGTTCCCCTTTCCTAGTTCTTTGGCTTGAGAGAGTGAGGTCTTGAGGGGGCCTTTATTCTCTCTGTTTCCATTGACATTTTTGGATTACTAGATTGTTAGCTCCAAGTGTGTTATACATGATACAAAAAGAAAATCCAGGGGACTAGTCATTTCTTAGGTCCCTTTGTCCCAACCAGTTTGCATTCTCTCTACTATATATCTCCCCCATTTCCCCACCAGAGTTTTAGTTATATTTAGTGAGAGAAATAGGAAAAACTTCATCTACTTTTTTTTTTCTAGAAGTTTAAGTAATTCAGCTCTCCCCACTCCCCACCAGGCCTGTGCTATCCAATATATTAACCACTAGCACATGTGGATATTTCAATTAAAATAAAAATGAATTAAAATATTTGTGTCCTTTAATATAGAGCCACATTTCAAGTGCTCAATAGCCACATATGGCAAATGACTACTGTATTAGACAACCAGATTATAGAATATTTACATCACTATCCAAGTTCTACTGGGTAGCGCTGGCCAAAAGTATATACCTAAGAACAAAGTTGCTGGCTTGAAGATTGTGAACTTCTTAACCTTTATTGGGTAATGCTAAGATGTTTTCCAAAGCAGTCATATTGATTTATACTTCCATTAGCAGTGGATGAGCATTCCTATTGTTCTACATTTGTATTAACACTGGGTAGTAGTTAGGCTTTAAAATTTGCCATATTGATGGGAGTGAAAATGATGAGGTACCATTTTTTAAAATTTACTAAAGAGAATGGATATCTTTTTATGTCATTATAGAGTTATGAAATAGGCTATTCACATCTTTTGCCCATTTTTCCATTGGAATGTTGATCTTTTTTCTTTTTAACTTACAGGAGCTTTATAATATGTTGGATACTAATCTTTATCAAACAGATGTACTGGAAATGTATTCTTTACTTTGTAGCTGCCATTTTTGCTCTCGGGTTTATTAAACAGTACAGAATAGACTAAACTGGGGGGTAAAAAGATAAACCTTGAATCTTAGTGGAATAACAAGGTCTGGTGTTAGTAGGGTAGTGCTCCATCTTGATGCTATGCTTAGAAAACACCTGGCTTTCAAAGTTGTTGGAGTAGGGAAAGGACAACTGGAGAACTGTATAGGATGTCTTCATATTCTAGACCTGGAAGAAGCTTATGTCACCACCGTGCAAATTGCATCTATTTATGAGGCCCCACAGGAGGCTGAGAAGTGTAGAGAAGCACACTGATAGAGTACTCATAGTCTCAACTATAGGGTATTTTATTATTATTTTTTGTTAATCCTCATCTGAGGATATTTTTTCCATTGATTTTTAGATAGAGTAGAAGAAAGGGAGGGAGAGAGGGAGGGAGGGAGGGAGGGAGGGAGGGAGGGAGGGACAGAGAGAGAGATAAGAGAGAGAGAGAGAGAGAGAAGAGAGAGAGACATTTATATGAGAGAAACACATCAATTGGTTACCTCCTGCATGACCTGACCAGGGCTGGGGATCTAAACTGCAACCTAGGGTATGTGCTTTTGACCAGAAATGGAACTCGCGAACCTTCAGTCCAGGTGCTGATGCCCTAACTACTGAGCCAAACCAGCCAGGGTTCAACTATATGGTATTTTAAGTGAATATATGCTCTTAATTTTAATGTAATTGAGCTTCACTCTTTTTCTTTATAGATTCTTCTTCTATCATATTCAAATAAAGCCTTCCCCACTCCAAGAACAACTCCAGAAAAATTGGAGAGTTCCTTGAGTGAAATGGTGAAACCATTTTTATACATTAACTTTTGAAATTGATATACCTTTTCTGCTCATGTTTAGGTCTTTAATTTATGTGCAATTTTCTTGTTTTAGTTAGGGGTCAATTTTCTTTTTTATCACTATTTATAGAAAAATTAATATTTCCCACTAACTTGTCAATCAAATTTCCATGTGTGGATATATTACCGAGTCTTGATACAGTTCCACTAGTCTATTCATATATCCCTGAACCTATACCCGCATACCTGAACTATTAGGTTATTATAACTCTCTCTTTTTTAAATATTTTTAATTGATTTTTTAGAGAGAGAGGAAGGGAGAGAGAGAAACACTGATGTGAGAGAGAAATATTGACTGGTTGCCTCCTGCATGCCCCCTAGTAGAGATTGAGCCTGCAACCCGAACGTATGCCTTGACTGGGATTGAACTGGGACCTCTCAGTCCATGGGATGAAGCTCAATCCACTGAGCCACACTGGCTGGGCAGTTATTATAACTCTTGAAACCTGGCGAGGCAAATAACTCCACTGTGTACTTCCTGTTAGAGGTTGCTTTGACTATTATCGGTCTTTGCTCTGCTATTTAAACTTCACATTCTTTGGTCAAGTTTCAAGGTAAAACCCACATATAGATCAACTTTTAGAGAAGTGATATCTTTATAATATTGAGTCATCCTATCTATGTACCATGGTACACCTCTACATTTATTTAGCTCTTAGTGAATATGTTTCAATAAAGTTTCATGGGTTTTTGATAATGTTAAGGTCTGGTACATGTTTGGTTAGATTCATTTGTTAGTGTTATTGCACATGCTATCTTTCAAAAAATTACATATTTCAACTGTTTATAATATATGAAAATTAAATATTTTTGTATATATGTGCTCTTTACTTTTTCTTTTATTTATTCTTTTTTTTTTAAATCCTCACTCAAGGATATTTTTCTGTTTATCTTCAAACAGAGTAGGAGGGAGAGAGCAAAAGAAAGGGAGAGAAAGAGAAACATCGATGTGAGAGGAACACGTTGACTGGTTGCCTCCCGCACGACCCCTACCAGGGCCGGGGATGAAATGCAACCAAGGTATGTGCCCTTGGCTGGAATCAAAGCCCCAACTCATTGGTCTGAGGGCTGATGCTCTACTGCTGAACAAAACTGGCCAGGGCTTCTCTTTACTTTTTAATTTTTAAATATTTCCTCCTGGCTTTCATTCAGAAACAAGATGTAGATAGCTAGTTTTATTTCTTAATCCTAAGAGGTACAATTTTATTTCTTATTTGTTTGCTGCAGGTGTAATTTTTTTGTTATGTATATGTTTTGAATGTCCTTTTAGTCTTTCCACTCTGAAAGATTTTTCTCATCTCTTCACTTTCTGTGAGGCCATGAAAAGTGAAGCCAAAGTTACCTGGGCTCAGAAGATGCTCCCGGGGTGAGAGTGAGCCCTGGTCTGTTTGCCATGCTGGACTCCTGTTTTCCCTTAACTTCAGCTCTTGGAGAGTCTACCTGTTTGCCAGTTTGTCAATGCAGGAAAATAGATTTGCATATTTTATTCAGTTTTAGTAAAGTGGGTCAGTTAAGTATTTAGTTTGCCATCCTGCCAGCAACTGAGATTGAGATACATGTACTAATACATATATAATTTTAAATACATTCAAAACAACATGATGTCTAAGTAGATATCTCTGTAATTATAAAGAGGCAATTCTAAGGAGATCTATAATAATTTTAAGGCTTAATTTAAGTGATTTAGTCCTTTTGAATTAAAAATCTTGATAGCAAAATTGTTGTCATTCAGCCCTCTTTCACTGATTACTCCCCCCTCATTTTTTTTTTTTTTTCTTATTTGACTGTTAAGAAAGTTGATATTAAGAAAAATTCCACTCAGCCTCCAAACACTGTGGCCTTTGTTCTGTGCACTGGGGAGAGTGAGTGTTGATGCTGATCTCGCTGGATCTGCAAAGTCGAATTGTCCCTGACATAAATTCTCCTCTCTTCCCTGCCCATGAACCAACCAGTAGCTATTGAGTTTCTACCACAAATCTGTTCCGTGATAATGGCAAACTTGTTCTGATAGCCACGGGTATTAAACCAGATTTCCCAAAGGTGAGAATCTGACTAAACAGTTATTTTTTATTACCCTTTAGGAATTTCTTAGGGCAACTAAAGGGTAGAGTTAATTGCTTTTTGAGACTTCTCCTCTGTGAATGGTCAAGTGAACACATAAAAAAATAGAGATAATTTAAGCACTAAAGGAAACTGTAGCAATGGAGTTACAGGAAATTCAAAAATTATCAATTTTTTTTGGTGCTTTATCATTATAATTAATATTAAAATACCTAAAGCAGCATCCCAATTTATTAACTTTCTCTTTATTTTTTAATAACTTTTATTTTTCAATTTCAGCTGACACACTGTTATGTTGGTTTCAGGTGTGCAAAATAGTGATTAGACATTTATATAAGTTACAAAGTAAACTTCCTCTTTTTTGATAAGTGAACACTGGCCCATAACATATTATATGTGGGTATATAAACTCATCATTAAAGATATATCTATAAATTTAAAAAATCTGATAAATATTATACATCAAATTAGTCTTTGCGAGATAATTAAAACACTTCCCTTCTGAATGGTTGATAGGTTGATATATTTTATTATCATTAAAAAATAATTATGTTTTTACATAACTGATCACTGTTTCCCATTGAAAAAAATAGAGATGAGATTAGAAATTCATTATTTTATTATTGAGAAATAACCCCTATATTTTCAAAAATGTTTTATTATAAAATAATTTCAAATTTACAGAAAATTTGTAAGAATAATAAAAGAACTCCCATGTAACCCTCACTTAGAATTTACATGTATATATTTTTCTATATTCTTCATGTATATATTTTATATGTATACCTATTGTTTTATATACATGTATATGTATGTATATGTACCTTTTATGAATCATTTGAGAGAAAGTTGTAGCTATCAAAATCTTTTACTCCTATGTGTTTCAAAATATGTTTCCAAAGAACAAGGACATTGCAATTACGTAACCACAATTCAGTGACCAAATTTGGGAAGTTTAGCATTGATACAATACCTTCATTTAAACTTCAGTCCATATTCAAATTTTATCAATTTTTTTAATAAAGTTTCTTATAACAATTTTCACCTTATGCAGGGTTCAATTAAGACGGTTGAATCTCAGAGGGAAGGGCGAGGGGAGGCAGAAAGATATTAAGCGAAGAACTTATACACATATATGCATCGCCCATGGACACAGACAATAGGGTGGTGAAGGGCTGGGGTGGGGCTGGAATCAGGTGGAGGGGGGCAATGGAGGAAAAAGGGGGGACATCTGTAATACTCTCTATGATAAAGATAAAAATAAAAAAGACTTGGAAAAGGAAGGAAATAAACTCAAGGTTTATTAAACAGATATCAGGAGCCAAAGAGAAATAAAAAGGAATCATGTATAGAATTTAGTAATCATTTCTCTTCAATCTCTTTAATTTGGAATAATTCCTCAGCTTTTTTTTTTTTTTTTTTTTTAATCTTTCATGACAGTGACATTTTTGTGGAGAAGAGGCCAGTTATTTCTAGAATGCATTTCAATTTGCTGGTATTTTTAGTTTTAAAAGGCTTTGAGAGAGTTGTATGATCCCACTGTCGGCCCTGCCTTACCATTTTGTCCTTATCATTCTTCTAAGATTGCTTTTATTCTGGTCACCAGTGACCTTCATGTCACCAGTGAGCTCCATGGCATAAAACTCAATGGTCAATTCTCAGTCCTACCTTTATTCAGCTTTTCGGCAGAATTTGATAGCATTTCTCTCATCCTTCTCTTTACCAGCACAGTCGGCCCTCGTTTATCTGGTTCATCAGTTCCAGGCTCTACCGCCATGAGTTTCCGCTCTCCACCAGAGCTCTCCTCGCTCTCCTCGCTCTCCTCGCTCTCCTCGCTCTCCTCCTCCTCCTTCCCCCCCTCTCCTCCTCCCCCTCCTCCTCCTCCTCCTCCTCCTCCCCCTCCTCCTCCTCTTCCTTCACCAGCTGGGCTAACTCTGATTTGCCAGCCCCGGAAATGATGGAATGCCACATGGCTCAGTCCCCCAACCTCTTTGCCTTCTACATTCATTTCCAGGTAGTCTTACCTACCTAGAAAATGGGTTTCAATACTATTTAGATACTATTTAGACGTCAAATTTATAGTACTGGCCAAAACTTTACTCCTGAAGTCTAGATCACCTATTCAACTGTCCACCTCCCATCTGCAGCTCCGACAGGCTCTCAAAGGGTAACATGTTCATTACCAAAGTCTTGCTTTTCCTAAGGCCTGACAGCCTTTTCACTCCACGCAGTGTGGTTTCCCACCAATTCCCTGATTTCATCTCTTCCCACCACTCCTTTACTTACTCTGTCCCACCACACCAAGTGCATTTGTACCTCAGGACCTTTATACTTGCTGTTCCTTTCTGCCTGGAATCCTCTTCCCCCAGGTAACTACGTGACTTATTCTCTTACTTCAGGTTTCTGGGGCAATAATTTCTCATCAGAGAAGTGTTTCCTGATCACCTTTATAATACAGAAATGTTCCCCATACCAGCCCTATCACTCTTTATTCGATTTTTCTACTTTATTTATTTTTACTTATTGTCCTAAATATAGTTTTTCTCTCTACCCACTCCCCCACTAGAATGTTAGTTCCATGTTCATAGAGACTTTAATTCTATATGTACAGATCTTAGAATAGTCCTTGGATTATAGTAAGCATCAGTAAATATCTTTTCAGATCATATCTATACATGGACATGTCTATCTAAAAATTATTTGGATAATGCTCTCTCAGTGGTTCTGGAAGTTGCTCTTAGTTAGTACTATGTCCTGAACATCTTTCTACATCAGCAAATAGAGATCGTAATAGTTTTTAATAGTCTCCGAGTGTTCTGTCACATGCAAGTGCCATAATTGATTTATTCAAATTCAGTTGACGAACAGTTGAATTGTTTTCAGTTTTTGCTATTTCAAATAATGCTGCAATGAATAATTTTGTGTTGAAGTCTTTTTGTAATCTAATTCATCAAACAACTATTGGGTATCTGCTGCATGCAATTCACTGGTCTGAGCAACAGATGGGAAAGCAGAAATGAATGGGACATGGGTCTTGCATTCAGGGAGCTCCTGTCCCACTCAGGGACACAGAGCATAGTAAGTAAGAATGATATATTTTACAGAATTATGAATACCGCAAGGCCAGTAAAGAGGTACAATGTACAAGTAGAATTCAGGGATACGGACTATTGGAAGTGATAGCGGAAGATACAGAAAAGCTTTCTGCATATTTAAGTTGGGCTTTGACAAAGTTTGTATTCAACTGGAAGGCAGGTTGGAGTAGAGAGAGTGCCACGTACTCAGGATGGAGGCAACTATTGCTGTATAAATTATTTTTCCAGTTTGCCTAGAACAGAAGGTGGGTCAGTGAAAAGGCCAGAAATGCAGGCTGAGGCAGGACCATATGTCAGGTCCAAATCCTTGTTAAGACAAAGGACCTAGGGATAGAAATAACAGAAGTGGAGCTGCTTGACTTACCTATCAGACTTTTTCCTTTTGGGGAGAAAGAGTTGACGTGGACTCCCCTGGCCTCTGGAGTCATCACTTCCAGATACTGTGGCTATTTGAAGAGAAGCTAAACATCTGTGTTTTATGGGTAGTTGCCAAAAAGCCACAAAGGGGCGAATTGCAGCAGGGAGAACATAGTAGGTTAAGTTGAGATAAAGAAGCCTGGGACCAGGTGGGTGCTTAGGACAGTGCGGGGACCACTCTGTAGTCCAAGGTTTTCCTACCACTTCATTGTGCATATGAAACTGGTGCAGAATGGTATTGAATGTAATCTGTGGTTAAACAAACAAACAAATAACCCCGCAACTCCCCCCAAACTAAAGATGCAATTAAGGCTGATGAAAAAAAAAATCTAAGAAAAAATAAAAAGGAACTTTCTGGCATTTAACTGCTGGCTGTTAATTTCTATTTTTTTTCAAAACCTCCTTTGTGAAACACAGAACAAAAATAAAACAATATTCAAATCCCCAAGTCCACCCAATCTTAATGGGCCAAGTATATCTAGTGGGTCACCAGTTTGTAAATTTTGTCCCCAAAATACTTCGTCTCCCAATATGGTGAACTTACTTTTTTAGACATTGAACCACACCAAAATATTCCATTTTACATCACAACCTAATATGTATACACATAAGCATGTATGAATGAAGCAAACTTTTAGAAAACAATCATTAACACTAACACTTAGCGAAAAAGAAAGTGCTCTGAACTGGTCTAGTTCAGTCTAGTTGATTCAATTGTAAAAAGCAACGTTTGTCTTGATCTCCTAAATTAACTTCAGCACTCACAATGGTTACAAATTTATTGAAAACACTGTCATGACTATGATGCTTCTTTTGCATCTAAATCTACGTTATTTTGTAATATCTCTTAAGAGTCGCCTTCTCAGATATTTAGGAATTAGGGGAGCCAACTAGCATCCAAGCAGCTCTGGGCAGGTGCTCTTTTCTCTAACTCAGACCCACAGTCACAACACACATAGCAGGTATTCAACAATCAGATGTTGGGACTGGGGCCTCTGGGAATCTATGCAAGTCAGCGTCTATGCTCCAAGTCCCAATGGCCTTGTGTCTGCAATCCTATTTCCTGATTTAGCTGGGGAAAAGGTCAGTGGATTTCAGTTAAGAAACCATTCAGTTAAGAAACCAAGCTCCCCTCCAACAATGTGTCCAGGTACCTCAGCCCGAAATGAATGAAGATCCTCATGATCTTGAGACAAAATTAACTCAACTGACCACTTCTCCAGCTCCTACCCCAACCCCAGTGCAGGTCCCAGTTGGTAGATTCATTGTGAAGAACAAGTCATAAGCTTTGTGTGATCAGACCTTTTCTGTTTACTAAGGAACACAAATGATTTTAGTTACCTTGGAATTAAATATAGCCTAGAACATTCAATATTTGTCGGGCCACATTGCAAATGAGCTACTGTATTCATAATGGATGTACTACATCATAAATATGACAAAAGGACATTTTCAGAAAGATGATTATGCACACTGATGGGAAAGAAATACAAGCTCAAGAAATTAAGATTCTCACCACTGCCTGGCCTCTCTTTGCTTTGCATTATTTAAGGTTCTCTGGTGACTTGACTGAAGTCCTCCCTGCCCACCAAAACCCACACTGTGCGGAGGTGCTGGAATATATACCACTATGATATCAAAGGAAGGATCTCTGTTGGAGAAATTGACATTTCCCCTGTGATCTCTGGGTTAATGGGAAGACCGGTATTCAAAGGCACCTTTGTCTCAGTGGGAGTACCATAGACATCTTTGGTATTGATTTGTATTGGTTGCAGGTACATCCTGTATCAAAGCAGATGAGAGAGTGAAAAAGAAGCCAGATGCAGAGCAGATCCAGGAGAACTGGAATTCAGGAAGCTCTACTTCTTTGTTTAGCTAAGCTGTGCAATAATAGCTGGCCAATATTTAAAATTCATTATTATATTATTTATTATACCATTTATTATTTATTGTTATTATTTATTATTGAGCACTCACTGTGCACAAGACCAGTAGTCCCCCAACCCTCTTGTTCATTTGAATCCCATGGGGAGGTTTTTAAAACTGTTGTTCTGGCCTCACCTCACTAAGACTGATTTAATTGGTTGTGGTGGGGGGCAGACAATGGCATTTTCTAACAGCTCCCAGGTGATACAAATGTGCAGCCAGGGTTGAGAACCAACTGTTAGCTACTGTTTTAAACCTTTTATTTATTTGTTTGTTTATTTATTTTAAATTTATCTTTATTTTTGAAAGTATTACAGATGTCCCCCTTTGTTCCCCCGTTGACCCCCCACCCCGCTCCCACCCCCAAAAGGCCTTCACCAAACTATTGTCTGTGTCCATTGGTTATGCATATATGCATATAGGTTCTTTGCTTAATCTTTTCCCATTCCCCCTCACACCTCCCCTCTGAGGTTTGTCAGTCTGTACTGTGCTTCCATGTCCCTGGATCTATTTTGTTTGTCAGTTTATTTTGTTCATTAGATTCCACATGTAAGTGATATCATGAGATACTTGTCTTTCTCTGACTGACTTATTTTTCTTAGCATAATACTCTCTAGCTCCCTCCAAGCTGTCTCAAAGGGTACGAGATCTTTCTTTTTCGTAGCTTATGGTATTCCATTGTGTAAATGTACCACAGCTTTTTTATCCAAATATCTAGTCATGGGCACTTGGGCTGTTTCTAGATCTAAGCTATTGTAAATAGTGCTGCTATGAACATAGGAGTGCATATATTCTTTCTGATTGGTGTTTCAGAATTCTTAGGATACATTCCTAGATGTTGGATCAAATGGCAGTTCCATTTGTTATTTTTGTGAGGAAATTCCATACTGTTTTCCATAGTGGCTGCACCAGTCTGCATTCCCACCAGCAGTGTACTAGAGTCCCCTTTTCTCCACACCCTCATCAGCACTTGTTGTTTGATGATTTGTTGATGGTGGCCATTCTGGCAGGTGTGAGGTGATACCTTATAGTCATTTTAATTTGCATCTCTCTGATGATTAGTGAAGCTGAACATTTTTTCATATGTCTTGTGGCCATTTGCATGACCTCTCAGGAGAAGAGTCTATTTAGATCCTTTGTCCATTTTTTAACTGGATTGTTTGTCTTTCTGGTGTTGAGTTGTATGAGTACTTTATATATTTTGAAAATTAACCCTTTATCAGATGTATCATTGCCACATATGTTCGTTCTCCCATAAAGTGGAATCCCTTTCATTTTGTTGATTTCTTTTGCTGTGCCAGTTTTTATTTTGATGTAGTGCCATTTGGTTTTTTTGTTTTGTTTTGTTTCCCTTTGTTTCTCTTGCCCTAGGTGATGTATCAATGTGTCAGTGGTGACAATTCTGCTACAGGAAATGTCTGAAACTTTACTGCCTATGGTTTCTTTTAGGGTTTTTAGGATTTCACACTTACATTCAAGTCTTTTATCCATTTTGAGTTTATTCTAATGTGTGGTGTAAGTTGGTGGTCTAGTTTTGTTTTATGTGTTTTTGTTTCATGTAGCTGGCCAATTTACCCAACACCATTTCTTGAAGAGACGGTCTTTACTCCATTGTATGCTCTTGCCTCCTTTGTCAAGAATTGAGTATAATGGCTTGGGTCGATTTCTCTCTTCTGTTCCATTGATTTATATGCCTGTTCTTGAGGCAGAACCAGGTTCTTTTGATTACAATGACTTTGTAGTATAATTTGATATCTGATATTGAGATTCCCTCCTACTCTGTTCTTCTTTCTCAAGATCGCTGTGGCTATTTGGGGTCTTTTTTGGTTCCCTATAAATTTTTGGAGTATTTATTCTAGATCTGTGAAATATGCCATTGGTATTTATTTATTTATTTTTTATTAATTTATTTTTGTTACAGATGTTTCTCCTTTTCCCCCCCTAGACTCCCTCCTCCTTATCCTGCACCCCCCAGCACCCTAGCATTGTTGTTTATGTCCTGGTTATAAATACATGCATATAAGTTCTTTGGTTCATCTCATTTATCCCCCCAACCACACCCTACTCGGACGTTTGTCTGTCTGAACCATACTCCTTTCTGTGTCTCCTGGTCTATTTTGTTCATCAGCCCACCTTGTTCATTATATTCCACAAATAAGTGAGATCATGTCGTATTTGTCTTTCTCTGACTGGCTTATTTTGCTTAGCATAATACTCTTGAGGTCCCTCCATGTTGTCTCGAAGGATAAGAGATCTTTCTTTCTTACAGCTGCATAATATTCCATTGTATATATGTACCACTGCTTTTTTATCCATTCGTGTACTGATGGACAGTTGGGCTGTTTCCAGATCTTGGCAATTGTAAATAGTGCTGCTATAAACAAAAGGGTACATACATTCTTTCTGATTGGATTTTCAGGTTTCTTAGGATATATTCTTAGAAGTGGAATCACTGGGTCAAATGGCAATTCAATTTTAAATTTTTTGAGGAAACACCATAGGGTTTTCCATAGTGGCTGCACCAGTCAGCACTCCCACCAGCAGTGCACTAAAGTACCCTTTTCTCCACACCATTACCAGCACTTATTGTTTCATGATTTGTTGATGGCAGCCATTTGGGCTGGTGGGAGTTGATACCTCATCATTGTTTTAATTTGCATCTCTCTGATGATTAGTGATGTTGAGCATTTCTTCATATGTCTCTTGGCCATTTGTATGTCCTGTTTGGAGTGGTGTCTATTCAGCTCCTCTGCCCATTTTTTAATTGGGTTCTTTGTATTCTTTTTGTTGAGCTGCATGAGCACTCTATATATTTTTTAAATTAACCCCTTATCTGATGTATCATTAGCAATTATGCTCTCCCATACAATGGGCTCTCTTTCCATTTTGATGATTGTTACTTTTGCTGTGCAGAAGCTTTTAAGTTTGATGTAGTCCCATGTGTTCATTTTTTCCTTTGTTTCTATTGTCTTAGGTGAGGTATCAGTGAAAATTCTGTTGAGTATGACGTCTGAAATTTTGTTGCCTACATTTTCTTCTACAATTTTTATGGATTTATGAGTCACATTTAAGTCTTTTATTCATTTCGAGTTTATTCTTGTGTATGATGCAAGTTGATGATCTAGTTTCATTTTTTTTTTTTGCACGTAGCAATCCAATTTTCCCAACACCATTTATTAAAAAGGCTGTCTTGACTCTATTGTTTGCTCTTGCCACCTTTGTCGAATATTAATCGAGCATAATGTTTTGAATCAATTTCTGGGTTCTCTGTTCTGTTCCATTGATCCATATGCCTGTTCTTGTGCCAGTACCAGGCTGTTTTGATTATAGTAGCTTTGTAGTATAACCTGATATCTGGTATTGTGATGCCACCTACTTTGTCCTTCTTTTTCAAGAATTCTGTGGCTATTTGAGGTTTTTTTTTGGTTCCATATGAACTTTTGAAGTATTTGTCCTAATTCTGTGAAATATGTCATTGGTATTTTGATGGGGATTGCATTGAATCTATAAATTGTTTTGGGTAGTATGGACATTTTAATGATGTTAATACTTCCAATTCATGAACAAGGTATGTGTTTCACTTTTTTATATCTTTCTCTATTTCTTTTTTCAATCACCTGTAGTTTTCTGCAAATAGGTCCTTTACTGCTTTGGTTAAATTTATTCCTAGAGTTATTTTAATTTTTTTGCTGCAATGGTAAATGGGATTGTTTTTTTAGTTTCTCTTTCTGTGAGTTCATCATTGGTGTATAAGAATGTATTGATTTCTTGACGTTAATTTTGTATTCTGCTACATTGCCAAATTTGTTTACTAAGTTTAGTAGATTTTTGATGGAGTCTTTAGGGTTTTCTATGTATAATATCATGTCATCTGTGAATAATGACAGTTTTACTTCCTCCTTTCTAATTTGGATCATTTTTATTTTTCTTTATATCTGATTGCTCTGGCTAAGACTTCCAGTATTATATTAAATAAGAGTGGTGAAAGTGGGCATCCCTGTCTTATTCCTGTTCTTAAGGGAAATTATTATTTTTTTTTTTTTTTGCCATTGAATATGATTTTGGCTGTAGGTATTTATGTATGGCCTTTATTATGTCGAGATATGATCCCTCTATTCTCACATTGCTGAGCATTTTTATCAGAAATGGGTGCTGAATTTTGTCAAATGCTCTTTCAGTGTCTATTGATATGATCATATGATTTTTATCTTTCATTTTGTTTATGTAGTGTATTACATTTATTGATTTGCAAATATTGTATCAGCCTTGCATCCCTGGGATGAATTCCACTTGGTCATGGTGAATAATTTTTTTAATGTATTGCTGGATCTGATTTGATAGTATTTTGTTCAGGATTTTGGCATGTATTTCATTAGGGATATTGGCTTGTAGTTTTCTTTCTTCATAGTGTCTTTTTTCTGGTTTTGGAATTAGAATTATGCTGGCCTCATAAAACGAGTTTGGAAGTCTTTCTTCTTGAATTTTTTGAAATAGCTTGTGGAGAATAGGTGTTATTTCTTTAAATATTTGGCGACACTGCCCCGTGAAGCCGTCCAGACTTAGGTTTTTGTTTGCTGGGAGAGTCTTGATTACATCTTCAATTTCTTTCGTTGCTATTGGTCTGTTCAAGTTTTCTATGTCTTCCTGGTTCAGTTTTGGAAATCTGTGTGTTTCTAGAAATTTGTCCATTTTGCTTAGGTTATCTAATTTGTTGCTGTATAATTGGTCATAGTATTTGTTAACGATCCTTTGTATTTCTGTGGTGTCAGTTATTACTTCTCCTCTTTCATTTGTGATTTTGTGTATTTGGGTTCTCTGTCTTTGTTTATTGGTGTCTTGCTCAGAGTCCATTGATCTTGTTTATCTTTTCAAAAAACCAGCTCTTTGTTTCATTGATCCTTTGAATTATTTTTTTTGGTCTCTATGTCATTTATTTCTGCTCTGATCTTTACTATTTCCTTCCTTCTACTTGCTCTGGGGTTTTCTTTTTGTTTGCTTTCTAATTCTTTAAGTTGTGAGGTTAGATTTTTTGTTTGTTTGTTTCTCCAGGTAGGCCTGTAGTGCTATGAACTTCCCTTTTAGAACTGCTTTTGCAGCATCCGAGAGATGTTGTTGTTTGTTCATTTTCATTGGTGTCCAGAAAGTTTTTAATTTCTTCCTTGATCTCCTTGGTAACCCATTCATTGTTTAATAACATGCTATTTAGCATCCTTTTATTCAAATATCTTAGTTGTAATTGATTTCTAGTTTTATGCCATTGTAAACTAGGAAGATGCTTGATTTGATTTCAATCTTCTTGAACTTGTAGAGACTTAGTTTGTGCCCTAACATGTGGTCTATTTTTGAGAATGTTTCATGTGCACTTGAGAAAATGTGAATTCTGCAGTTGTGGGTTGAAATTTTCTGTAGATATCTATTCAATCCATTTTATCTTGTGCTTCATTTAGAGTTTTTATTTCCTTGTTAATTTTTTGTCTAGAGGATTTATCCAGTGATGTCAGCGGGTTGTGGAAGTCCCCTGCTATGATTGTGTTGCTGTCGATTTCTCCTTTGAAGTCCTCCAGAAGTTTTTAAATATATTTTGGTGCTTCTATATTGGGTGAACATATGTTTACCAAGGTTATTTCTTCCTGTTGGAGAGATCCTTTGAATATTATGTAGTGCCTTTCTTTGTCTCTAGTTATGGCCTTCATTTTGAAATCTATTCTTATCAGATATGAATATTGCTACCCCAGCTTCTTTTTTTTTCTGTTTACTGAGAAAATTTTTTTTTCACCCCTTCACTTTCAACCTATGTAAGTCTTTTGTTGCTAGGTGGGTCTCTTGTAAACTACATATATATAAGTCATGCCTTCTTATCCAGTCAGCTACTCTGTCTTTTTATCAGAGTATTCAAACCATTTACCTATAAGGTGATCATTGATAGTTACTTATTTATTGCCATTTTTATTTAGTGTGGTTATATATTTTTCCTATTTCTTCTACTAATTACAGCAGTCATTTTAACATTTCTTGCAGTGCTGGTTTGGTGCTAATGTGTTCCTTTAGCCTTTTTTTTTGTCTGGGAAGCTCTTTATTTGTCCTTCTATTTTGAATGATAGCCTTGCTGGATAAAGTAGTCTTGGATTCAGAGCTTTGTTTTTCATGACCTTGATTACTTCATGCCATTCCCTTCTGGCCTGTAGTGTTTCTTTTGAGCAGTCTGCTTATAGCCTTATGGGGGTTCCTTTGTAGGTAACCTGTTGCTTTTCTCTCGCTGCCTCTAAGATTCTGTCTTTGTCTTTAATTTTTGGCATTTTAATTACTATGTGTCTTGGTGTGTGCCTATTTGGGTTCTTTTTATTTGGGGCTCTCTGTGCTTTTTGAACTTTAATGCCTTCTTCCTTCACCAAATTAGGGAAGTTTTTTGTCACTATTTCTTCAAATATATTCTCTAACCCTTGCCCATTTTCTTCTTCTTCAGGGACTTGTATGATGAGAATAGTATTATTGTTTCCAGTTGTCCCACAGTTCTCTTAAGCTGTCTTTCTGTTTTATAATTGTGTTTTCCTTTCGGTTTTCTGATTGGTTGATTTTTTGTACCCTGTCTTCGAATTCACTGATTTGGTCCTCAGCTTCCTCTATTCTGCTTTTTAGTCTTTCCAATGTGTTCTTTATTTCAGCTATGTCATTCTTCATTTCATCTTGGTGGTTTTTCATGTCCAGTTGGTTGATTTTTAATGCTTCTATATCTTTACTCATGGCGCTGAAGTCCTTACTCATGCTGTTGAGCTTCCTCAAGATTATGGCTCTGAACTCTACCTCTGATAACTTGCTTAACTACATTTCATTAATCTCATCTTCAGTAGATGTCTTTTGTTCTTTCATTTGAGATTTGTTTCTTTGTTTCACCATTTTGGCTATCTCAGTGGGTTTTCGAGCCTGCCACATTTTCCCTGTGGGTGTTGGTGTTCTGCTGTTTGTGGCTTCCTCTACTGGGTTTGGATGAGCTTGGGAGGATTAATGTTAAACACCACTGTCAAGTCTTACTTTCCTGGGTAGATTTGCAAGCCCAGGAATGGTTCAGTTATCCTTAGCTTTTTGCCTGGAGGCTTTTAGTCTTGTTTACTTGAAGAGTCTTGGGTTCTCAGTTGAATGAAAAACTTTCTCAGGTGTTCAGAGTAAGAGCATTTCATGAGGGTGGGGCAGATGCTGGTTGTTAATGAGCCTCAGTTTGCATTTTTGGCCCACCTAGGTGGGGCTGAATCTCCGAGGGAGGGGCTGCTGCCTCTCCTCAGAGCCCTGGGAAGGAGTAAGATGGCCACCATCCTGTGTAGCTGCAACTCAGCAAAGCTCTGAGCACCCTCCAAATCCTGAGTGTTCCCACATAATTCCAGTTCAGTCTGCCCTCTCTCTGCCAGAGCCCAAGGTGAGTGGCTGGAGCCAATCTAGTGCTCTGCCCTGGCCTTCTGTGCTGTGGAGCCAGCTTGGGATTTTAACCCAGATGGTGCTGCTCACAGCTAAGACCACTGCTGTCTGTGGGCTTTCAGCTTGCCCTCTCATGGCTCTGCAGACCTACTAGGCTCAATTCAGTGTCCCTGGTTATATGGTATTTTCCAGCAGCTTTCTTGTTGCTTTTTCCTCACAATTTGTCTTTATTTTAGTTGTAATTCCAGTTTGGTCCTGAGAGATGGTCTATGTAGCTCCCATTTACTCTGCTGCCATTTTGGAATCCCCTTTAACTGATTCTATTTTCTCTTTCTGCAGACTGGTAGTTCTGTTTCCAGGGGATGCAAGCTTGTCAGAGGCACAATACAGTTTATCTGAATCACAGGAGGCCTCCTCTTCCCTGTGCACACAGCCTCAGGTCAGAGGTCAGTGGTCAGTGGCAAGTGGTCAGGTCTTCTTGCCATTGGTATTTTCATAAGGATTGCATTGAATCTATAGATTGCTTTGGGTAGTATGGACATTTTAAGGATGTTAATTCTTCCATTGCATGAATACAGTATGTACTTCCACTTGTTTATATCTTCCTCTTTCTTTTTTCAATGTCCTCTAGTTTTCTGAGTACAGGTCTTTTACCTCTTGGCTAAGTTTATTTCTAGGTATCTTAATTTTTTGTTGCAATGGTAAATGGAAATATTTTTGTTTGTTTTTGTTTCTGAGAGTTCATTATTGGTTTTTAAAAATGCCATCAATTTCTGGATGTTAAATTTGTATCCTGCTAGTTTGCCGAATTAATTTATTAAATATAGAAGATTTTTGGTGGATCCTTCTGGTTTTCTATGTACAATATCATGTCATCTTTGAACAATGACAATACCAATGCTTTCCAATTTGGATGCCTTTTATTTTTTTCTTCTTGCCTGATCACTATAGCTAAGACTTCCAGTACTATGTTGAATAAGAGTGGTGAAAGCGGGTATCCCTGTCTTGTTCCTGTTCTTAAGGGAACCACTTTTAGTTTTTGCCCATTGAGTATGATGTGGGCAGTAGGTTGGTCTTATATGGCCTCTATCATGTTGAAGTATAATTCCTCTATTTCCAGTTCACTGAGAATTTTTATCAAAAATGTGTGCTGGATTTTGTAGAATGCTTTTCCCGTGTCTATTAATATGATCATATAATTTTTGTCTTTCATTTCTTTCTATGTGTTGTATCATATTTGTGAATATTGTACCAGACCTGCATCCCTGGTATAAATCTCACTTGGTCATGGTGAATTATTTTATAAATATATTGTTGGATCTAATTTGCTAATATCTTGTTGAGAATTTTTGTCATCTATGTTTATCAGGGATATTGGTCTATACTTTTATATCTATGTCATGTCTTTAACTGGTTTTGGACTTAGGATGATGCTGGCCTCATAAAAAGAGTTGGGAAGTCTACCTATTTGAAATTTTTTAGATAGTCCAGGGTTTTTGTTTGCTGTAAATTTAAAATTTTTTAAAATGTTTTTACTGCTTCAATTTTATTAGTTGTTATTGGTCTATTCAGGTTTTCTGATTCTTCCTCATTTAGTTTTGGAAGATTGTATGTTTCTAGGAATTTGTCTGATTTTTATCTACCACACGTGGGTGTGGGACCAGACCATCCACACCTCCACCCCTCCTATCAGTCTCAATATAGCTGCTTCTTTAATTTCATAGGTGTAAGACTTCCATTCAGCTTGATTTCAGGTAGTTCTGAAGGATGCTTGTTCTGTAATTTAGTTGCAATTTTGATGTGGTTGTGGGAGGAGGCAAGTACCACATTTACTTACCCACCATCCCAAGGTGTGTTTTTAGTAACCCTGGGTCTAAGAGCAGGTCAGGAAAAAACACAAAACATCCAGAGATCCACCTTTGCCTGCAGTATGACTGTTAATCTCAGCCACTCAATGAGCCTCAGGTTGTAGTCCTCAGCAGGGTGTAAAATCAGCAGGGTGGGGCAAAAGGGTTTCCAATGGATGGGGATATTGCTTCCCCCAGGATAAAGCTGCATTGATAGGAAAGCTCTGCGTGAGAAAGATGGCTTCCGTAGCAAGGGGGAACGATTCAGCACGGGGATCCTGGCTGCTGTCCTCAGCTCTCTTCCCTGAGCCACCAACTCCAGACTCTCTTCACACAGCTCTGATCCTCTCTGTCCTTCCTCTCCCAAGGTGACTGGCTAAAAATGAAATTTACTGCATTGGCCCTTTATGAGGGTGCCTGCGTTTCTGTATGTCTCTCCCTGCTGGACAGAACCCCTGGTGCTTTACACAGCTAGACGTTATGTGAGCACCTTTTCCAGCTCTGTTACTGTGGGCTGGGGAGCCCAGCTTGAATTGAGACCCCAGACTTCTCAGGGGGCACCCCCACGGCTGTGCTATCTCTACAGAATTCAGCTGCTGCCTCTGGGAGCCCAGTCACCCCTCTTACGCCTCCACACTTCTTACCAGTTTTGATGTGGAATCTTTTTTAGATCCTTGGTTATAAGGGTTCTTTCCAGCTGGTCTTCAGTTGGTTAATCAGGATGAATTTCTAATATTTTAGGTGTAATTCCAGTTTGGTCTTGGGAGAAGGTCAGTGTAGCATCCACTTAATCAGCCACCATCTTGGAATCCTCTCCTGTTTCAAATCTTGTAAATTATTAGCTCATGCAGTCTTCATAACAGGTTATAAGGTTGTTATTATCATTATTCTCAATTTTCAGATCAGGCAGTAGAGGTAAAGGGAAGTTAAACATCACACCTATAGTCAAACAGGCTAGTAAGGGGTTGGATCCAAATTTGAATTCAGGTTATTGGATTACAGAAGGCAAAGAAAGTTTTAATGCAAAGATGAAGAAAGAGAGGAACACGTGACCCCTTTGGGGGTCAAATGACCCTTTCTCAGGGGTCGCCTAAGACATAACAGTAGCAAAATCACAGTTATGAAGTAGCAACAGAAATAATTTTATGGTTGGGGGTCGCCACAACATGAGGAACTGTATTAAAGGGTCACGGCATTAGGAAGGTTGAGAACAAAAAACTGCAAGGGAAGATGAGAAGGAGAAAAATAGGATGTTTAAAGCATTGGCAGAGCAGGTTTCAACCTGTGTATGTTCTCAGAAGGGTCCCATACTTAATTTTTTTCTTTTTTATTGAATTTATTGGGGTGACCCTGGTTAACAAAATTATACGGTTTTCAGATGAACAATTCTACAACACATCATTTGTACACTGTATTGTGTGTTCACATCCCAAGTCAAGTCTTTGTTCATCACCATTTATACCTCTTTCCCCTCCTCCACCAGCCCCTCCTCCTTCTGGCAATCACCACACTGTTGTCTATGTTAATGCTCTGTTGTTGCTGTCTGAACATTCTTATATGTTTCAAAAAACAAACAAACTCCACATTGTCATTTTTTATTCAACCCCACAAATTATGTGGCCAGTGCTGATTAGCAGACCTATGGGCATGGAATACTGGCTGATTTCCTTAGTTGAATTGTGTATATGATGAGGTAGGTGATTATGTGCCTAGTGTGATTTCAGTGAAGCAGCGACCACCCTACCCCCTCTTTGAGAGTGCTCTTAGATCTGGAGAAGCAAACATCAACAGCTCTGACAAGGGAGCAGCAGGGCTCAGAGTTGCATACACTCAAATGCAATGGGGAGCAGGATGGGTTGGGGCAACCAAAGAAAACACAGCAATGTTCCAAAAGACAAGTCCTTTCATCTTTCTAAATAATAATTGTTAACATTGATGAAGTGCTTTTTGTGTTCTAAGCAGTGTTTTACGATGTCTACATGCATTGTGTCCTTTAATTTTTACCACTTTATGAGATAAATAGTGTTATCCCCATTTTATAAATCAAGGAAAGGAGATACAGAGAGGTCAACTAACTTATCCAAGGTCGCAGAAGTTTCTATAAAACAAGGAACTGAGATTTTAACCAGATCCATCCTTCCTACTGCTCTTAGGACACAATGGACCGTATGTGTTCATCTGAGCTTCTGACCACTGTACTCTCCAGGGCAGCTTCTGATCAAACTCCTCTTGCTGGTTCTTGTACATGGAGCAGATCAGGTATGACAGGAAAGATTTAAGAAAGATCAGGGTTAGGAGACCCAAGGTCTTGTTCAGATTCATATCTGCTGTTTACTAGTCTGGCAAATCTAACAAAGTCATCGTATTAACTCATTTATTTTTTACACCATCATTACCCATTCAACATTTATGGAGCACCTTTAACAAACGAGGCACTCTGCTCCTTTCTTGGCTTTCAATAGTAAATAAGAACAGGTCTCTTTCCTGTTGGAACATACCTCATTTTGAATATAGATTTGAAGTACTTAACTACCAGCCTATGTTTCCCTGTTGAAAAAGCAGGCATGTGTGAGTTAGGTTCAAGATGGGGATAAGAGAAGTTAATAGTTACTTAGATTATAAATAGAAGAATTTAGTGGGATGTTGTACAAATATGATTTTTTTAAATTACATATCCCCCCTTCTACAGGTTGGGCTATTTACTGAGTCCCTAAGTTTGACTTGTGATTACATTGCCAGCCATCTCCTCTCTTGTTTGAATCCTACACTTCTTTAAGACTGAGATCAAAATCCATCTATTTCAATTGATTTATTTTTGTGGAATTTTGTAAAATTGAATCATAATAAGGATGGTGATTCTAAGACTAACTGGCCTTTATGAAACACAATAATTGAGACACAGTGATGGCACTTATTTGCACCAGCTTATTCAATTTAACTCTTACAACAACCCAATGAGATATATGCATTTTACAGGTAAAAAGATTAAAGCTGGGAGAAAAGTAATAAATTATTCAGTATCCTCCAGTTTAATCCTAAAGCAAGGATTCAAACCATACTCTGCAGGGCTCTAATGCTCAGACTCTTAAAATCACTGTTGTAATGAACCAATTACGTAGCCTTTCTATTATGATATAAATATATCTTGCATACATATTTATGTTACATACAAATATTAAAATTTAACTTATAGTATTACTGCATGTTGATACAGCTTCACTTATTTAGTATCCAACTTACATTGTTATTTAAAATTGATATAAAACACATGTCATGGATTAGACACCAAGCTCTTGGAGAAATATATAATTTAGACTTAATGTCTTATACAGCATTTTAAACTGTGTGTCTCATGGTATAGATACTAAAACTTTGACCAAAATCTAACTAGAAAATACTCAATAATATCTAATCTCAGGTCAAGTAAAAAATAAAAGTCTAGAATTTTATTTAGAAAAAATAGATTTGTTTTAGTCTCAACAAAAGAACAGCTAGTGTTCTTTGTGTTTTTCCATATCCCAGACATTGCCTAAGTGCTCTACCTGCTTCAAGCCATTGTATCTGTACATGTGTAGTGGATATACTGTCCCTTCCTGCCTGATTTACTCTTTGGTATTTATGTGTCCTCTTTGGAACTCCACCAGTGCTCCAGGGGAAACAAGACTGTCTGCAGCTTCCAAATGAGTCTGATTTGTCTCCGATCTCTTCAACAGTGGTTGGAGTAGGAACTTAGGCCTAAGGCAACCAACTATTCCTGGACAAAATAATGGGTTCAGCAGATGGCATATAACTCAGTGCAAGTAAAGGAGACTGGATGGGATGTTTGCTGGGGCCATTTAGAAAAGAGGATGCCATGGAAAAAGAGAGTCTTCCTTGACTATAGACAAGGTCATGACAGAATCCATAGCCTTCTTGCCACCAGCTCACAGATGACACCAACAGTGAGAAAAGGGAGAGGCACGAGAACCACAAAGAAACGGAGCCTGGGTCCTGGTTAGTCTGCCCTATTTGTGGATCTTTCCGATATATGAGCCAATAAATTCCCTGTATCTTTAAGCTGGCTTGAAATGAAGTTTTTGTTTCTTGTCTTCAAAACCATCAAAACTCTCACATGAATAACATGTTATATTATATACAGTATTAATATATAAGATAAACCAAGAATAAAAATATGAGAGTAAAAACACACACACACACGCACGCACGCGCACACATATCATTTTCATGGTGCTTAATATTTTTAAAAGTACCTATTATGCATTTTAATCTCACTGAGTTTCCATAAACTTAACAAATTAGGTTACATGAATATGACAGCAGTGGAGTTATATCTTACTCAGCAGATGGGTTCTAAGTATACAGGGTGAAAATTGTTTTAGTCAAAATTATCTTTTGGAATCCCATACTTTAGTAAGTAACTTTCCCCTCTCTCTCTCTCTCTCTCTCTTCCACCATTCATTCCATAAAAATGGTTACTGAGCAACTTCTATGTGTCACAAACAGGGTACAATATAATGACAAGACCTCTGAACTCATAAAATTTACATTCCAGTGGATGAGAAAAATATTAAAAAGACAATTGAGCTTATTATATACTGGGGTAGTTTCTTGAAAGGTTGGGATTATTGAGGTCAATAAGAAGAAGGAGACTTTTGTTGAAGGCAGTCAGGGATAGATTCTCTGAGAAGGGTCTGAGCTCTGAAGGTTGAGAGTGAGCTGATCTGCTGATCAGTCGCCAGGGAGTATTCTAGGCAGAAGGAAGAACAATAATGACCAAGACTTCAGTTGGAAAACGGTACAATCTATTTTAGGAACATAAAAACAGTCTATCTGAAGAATAGTGAGTGATGGGGAAAGGATAGGAGATAAAGTCACAGAAGTAAGCAAACCTTAGAATACACAAAATATTTCGTAGGGCATAGTGTGGGAATTTTGATTTTATGATAACAAGAATGGAAAGAAAGCCTTTAAAAAGTTTAGAGCAAGGTAATAGCATGCTCTGATTTTAAGTTTTAAAATAATTATTATGAAAGGGAATAAGAGAGGGAAACAAACCCTCTCTTGGTTTGAAGTCCAAAAAAAAAAAAAAAAAAATTATAGTGGTGTGTGGTAGGATGATAGTAGTAAAGATGGAGAGAAGTTTTTAGACATGAAATGTAAGAAAAACCTACAGAACTCAGTGATGTTTGGATGTTAGGAGCAGGTAATGGAAAGGAAGGCATCAATGATGACTCCTAAGTTTTTGTCTCAATTACCTGGAGGTAGAGGGATGCCGTATACATGGGTAGGACTGCACTATGAGCATTAGGGTGGGAACTGAAGAATTCTATCTAGGACCTATTAAGTTTGAGATGCATGATAGACATGTTATTTTATTGTTGAGGAAGGAGTACACAGAGAAGGTAAATGATCTATCCAAATTCACAGGACAGTTAAGTAGAGCACTGTGACTTGACCTTAGGTCTGCCTGAAGACACAGGTGGCTCCTTTAAATATCAGCCCACACTAACTTAGCAGTGACTAACCAAATGAGTTGTCATTAGATTACAAAGCACCTCACAGATAGTAATGAATATATGCTTACAAGTTCAACAATGGTAGCAATAATTTGTAATTGTTTGTGAACATTTTTATTGACAAACCCCACAGAACCAAGATGGGAATGTCAATAGTGCTACAAGGCTAAGGTGTTGATGGAATGAATGAGTAGCAGATATTTCTACCTTGGCTAATTTTCCTGTCCTCTGGATATCATCATCTCTAGCAGTTCAGCTGTAGAAATTCCTTTTGCCAGGAACTACATACAGTAATTGTTATGTGACAGAGTTCTACAAAAGAGGATATACTAGAAAGTAAAGTCAGATAATGATTTAAATTATCTTGCTTGGCATTTGCATACTACAACACTACAATGCAGAATGCCATTCTATATTTTAATCTTACTTAGTTCTATGAACCTAGTGGGTTAGGTTATGCAAGTGTTGTTACAATTATTATTACAGTAGAGTTGCATCTTACTTGGCAGTTGGGTTCTAAAGTACATGAGCAAAAATTGTATAGAATTCTACCTTTCAAAAAGTTCTACACACTGCTTTTCACACTTGTATTAGAATTCATTGCTGTTTTTCCCTCTCCCTCCTGGTAAAGTGAGTGACTTCTCTTTGGGGTCATGCCATATCAAAAAAGAGAGACACGTTCAGTATAGCAAGATACTCATCATTTTCTCTTCCTTCCTTTTTTTATGTCCCTACCTTTCTCCCACAAAGATTTATGGACTCCTACATGTCAAGTGTTATTCTAGACACTGAAAATACAGTTATTAGCCAGTGAGATAAGTTCTTGACCTCATACATGTGAGAGGCACTTGGATGCAGGAAAAATGAAGTGGTCTCCAGAGCACACAACATAACACTAATGGCTGGCAGAACCCGTGCACTAATAAATTATTTCTCTCTCTATGCTGAGCACTTGTATTTAAATTTGCATATGATATACTATTAGATGCAACTCTGTATTCCTATTATACATATGAAGAAACAGGCCACAAGAGATGACTTCTTAATAGTCTTCTTATTGTACTAGAATTAGGTTTTGAATCTAGTTTTAAATGTAAAGTCTTAACTTCCTCCACCTCTTTCCTTGTTATCATCCTTCTCTCTCCTCTGATTTGGTCAGTATTTTAGACCTGAAATCCATGTTTCCCCTTTGTCTATCCTAAATTTGACCTCTTGTGTTCTTGCCCTTGCCTTTTGTTTACTGACTTTTCCCTCCCAGATGTGAATTTCTATGCTTCTACCCTGGTTTTAGCCTTACAAGGGGTGGGTGGCTGGAGGGTGGAGTTGGGGGGGCAGCTAATGTCTCTATTACTTAATCTTTTTTGAGATCTTTGACTCTTGGTTGGGATTCACTTTAAGAATGGCTATTTAATAGGAAGGATCGACTTCACTGCACTGACATTGCACCTTCCAATTTCCCTGGAGATTCCATTATATTTCTACAACGCAGCAGAGCAGTGTCATTGTTACTGAGGATAAACCTATTTAGGTGAATGTCCCTCTGCAAACAATTTATCTTCCATTCCAATTTATAGTGTAGACATGGCTCTGATCCAAAGCACAGTGATTTATTAGGGTTTCTATTTAGGACTGTGTTTAAAGACACTATGCCCTACATTGTTGGATTGTTAAAATAAGAAATACCTATATAATTGAATTTAGAGCAGAACAGTGGGGGAGGAAGGAATTGTCTGAAATACATAGAATTCTTACTGTTGGGGCTGCGGAAACCTTTGACCTGTCATGTCAGGCTATCCTCCTATTACTGGGTAAAGGTAGCAAGTTTAAGCAATGTTATTTCACTTATCTTAATTTGCTACGTTATAGAACTGCTGCAAAGGTTTTGGAGTAGTTGCTACTGTAATTGTATAACGACTGGGCGTAATGTTATGATCATTTGGTGCAGTTTTTATCTTTACCTAAGGTAAGCTATGAGAGAAAACAAATGATTACTTTCAAATTGGTTTTTAAAAATAAGAGAAATAAAATGATGAAGTCTCCAGTAAATAAAACTGTATCTTAGGTACAAAGGGCACAGGACTGCTATGCCCTCAGTTCACTGTGGAACCTTGGACACGCTGTCTCATTTCTGGGCCTCAGTTTTTGTCAGGGTAAGTCACGCTAGCTGCAATAACAGACAACCTCAAAATTTCAGTGGTTTAACATGAACTTTCAACAGTTCTTTTCTCATCCACTTCACTCTAAGGAGTGTGTGTGGGGAGGTGAGTTCTGGCCTTTCCATGTTGTGGCTTCACAGTCTTTAGCGCGTAATCTCTAAACTATCTGCAAGTGTCAACATGGGTAACATCAGTGCCCTAGAGAGGAAATCATCTTTAACGCTGAACTTCTTCTTTGCTTGTAGGACTTTTTTCATCTTATCTTTCCCCTACTCCATTGGATGCCAACAGCTTTAACTTGGATAATAATGAATCTTATCGCTTTGATACTAAATTATTAGCTTCCAAAATGCTCAGGCTGTGGCTTACCACCAATTGTGTAACATTTTAGGTTTCTTAATTGCGTATATAAAATAATGTATAACATTTTAGTTCAGTGATTCTGGAAGTATTCGTCACAAAGCCTTGCCAGTAAAAACAAAGATGTCTAGGTGCTTTAGAGGAAAAAAAAATTTTTTCCAAAATATGTTTTACCAAAAAAACTATATGAAACTATGATATATGTTTTCAAAATTTTCAAATTATTTGTTCTTTTTTTTCTCTTTTAAGGAAAGAAAACAAATACCAAGTATTTTTTATTTTGTTTAAATAGAATATCTATTAACATTTCAGGAAGCACATTTTGGATAAAGCCACTGTAGGAAGTAAGGACAATTGGAAAATTATAAATTGAGGCAAAGATGAAAAAAGTTGTATTAAGGGTGGATTAATTGTGTAGGTATGTTTAATAGATTTATGGGGTGGGTAGGAAAAGAGAAGCAGGCAAATATATCTGAAGTGTTTAGTTAAAGACAGAAAACAAAATAAACAAACACAAGTAAAAATATAAAGTAAATAAAAATCAAGGGACTGTTGCATATGCTATTTCAAAACCAACCAACAAACAAAGGAAAACAGAGAGAGAATGCAGAGTGATTAAAATGGGGAGCAAGGTCTACATTATAGAAGGCAGGAGAGCAGAGTGGTGAAAGGCAAAGGTGTTGAGTAAAACACACAGTAAAAAGATATTAAATGTGACATCAAACCCACAAAATGTTAGGGGAGAGAGTAAAAATCTATAGTTTTAGAATGTGTTCAAACTAAAGTTGTTATCAACATAAAATACTTTTATAAATATAGGTTGTTATATGTAAGCATATGGTAACCACAAATAAAAATTCTACAGCTATACACAACAGACGGTAAGAAAAGAATCTAAGCCTATCACTACAAAAAGTCATCGAGCACAAGGGAAGAAAGCAGGAAAAGAAAGGAACAGAAACAACATAACAGCCAGAAAACAATACACAAGATGCCAATGTTAGATACCCATCAATAATTACTTTAAATGTATAGGATAAAATTCTCCCATCAAAAGATATAGTTACTCAACTGATTAAAAACAAACAAACAAAACAAGACCGATCTACATAATGTCTACAAGAAATTCACTTTAGGTATAAGGACACGCTGACTGAAAATGAAGGGATGGAAAAAGATTTCCATTCAGTTGGAAACCAGAAGAAGCTCTACTTGTATTGTCACAGCAGGCAGCGAGTTAGGCCTTAACAACGGAGAGAGGAGCGGAGCGGGCTAAGATTACTGAAGTCTGCAAGCTGTGGTTTCCGGACCCAGGGAACGAGCATTGGCCTGCCAAGGGCTTCACATCCCTCCCGCGCAGCAGGCAGGAAGACCATGGAGATCCATGGAAGTGGGGGTGGGCTGCGGAGATAAACGTCAGGGGAAGCTCCTCAGCTGAGACATGCACTGTAGGAGGAGAAGAGTCGAGGAAGCAAAACTATGAGGCATGCACAGTAGGAGCCAAATGGTGACTCTGAAGGGGAGGAGACTTGCTGGGAAATCTGGGGAAAGACCTGAGAGGATAAGGGCAGGGGAGCCTGGAAGATCCAGGAAAGGGGTTAAATATGGGGAGGGCCAAGCACAAGCCTGTGAAGAATTTGGACAGTTAGTGTGAAGGAAAATTCACTCCTTCCGCAAACTAAGGAAATACAGGGAAAGCTCAACAAAGGCCTGAGGTTCCTCTGTGTGTTCTGTCTTCACAGTAGCCTGTGGGCCGGAGCATGACGCGGGCTGGGCTGGAGCATAGCTGGGAGCAGAGACAGTGCTGCCTACCCAAGCCCAGGGTGCTGGCATTACAGTTCTGGATCCTGACCCTCCTGGGGGCAGTTGTACTCACCAGGCCCTGGGCTTCTTCGCCATTGAGATGGGACTGAGCCACCTGGTCATGGATGAGACGCTGGGCACCTGGGGGCAGTCTTCTGCTTCACTCCAATACATCTTACCACTATACCTCACATCCTCCTATGCATGAGTCCCCAAAATGCTTTTCTTGCGACTCCGTGGAAGAACCGTACTTCCACTTAGAGCATAGACAACGATGCTTCACAGATTCCGGCCTATACCGACTTCGGAAGAATCAGCTAACAGCCTCTCTGTTCCACTCCCGATTCCATTCCCTCGTCTCCCTTAGATCAAGCAGGGAGAGACTTCCTTACCCTATACAGGCAGGGACCATGACCTTTGTCAGCAGAAACAGTTACTGAAGACTGGCTGCTCTCTCTCATGATCCCTAAAAGATTTCAGGGGTGGAAGTCTCCGAGGGGGGAATGAGACAGGCCAGTAAGCGAGGACAAGTGGAATAGGGAAACCGAGACACATAGTTAACCAGCCAAGCAGCTCACAGCCATCTAGTAAATCACAAACTCCTGTCTTCCCCCAACCAAGAAGACTTCAGAGTAAGTGGTTTACACTTCTCCCCAACCAGAGAGTAAATGGCTCTAATCACCCTACTCAGGGAGACAGATCGCAGAAATTCAATTAGTATCATTTGCCAACCACACCTAAAGATGAATGAAGTTAAGGGAATAAACCTCATTTTGGGGCATCAGCATAAAGTTGATGAATATTCTATTGAAATCCTCCCTAAGACTTCCCCTAAACTCCCAGGCTTTAAAAGCCCTCGAAATGAAGGACCCGGTGTGTACTCTCCTTCTGGGAGCGTGCTGTGCCTTCCCCTGCCCATACTTCTTCCTGCAGAGGCAGGCGTCTCCTGAACGCTAAGGGATCCCAGGAGACCTGCCACCAGGGCAGCAATGGGCAGCAGCTCGTCCCAGGCTCACCCCTGGTCCTGTCTCCAAGGTCCACTTTGTCTCTGGCTTTCCAGAGCCAAAGCATCCCCACCTAAGCTCTCTCCTGTTGCTTCTTCTGTCCTAAGCCCTTCCTTATTTCACTATCCCTAACTTTAATACACATGCTCTCAAAATGACCTGGACTCATGAAATCTATCTGCCCAAAATTAAGAACCCACACTCTATAGTCTGCCTGAGGCAGGCCCTTTCAGGGCCCGGTTCTTTTCCAGAAAATTCTCAGACAAAATAGACTTTAAAACAAAGACTATAATAAAAGGCAAAGAGGACATTACATAATGATAAAGGATCAATCCAACAAAAGGATATAAGATTTATAAATATTTCAGTATCTAACATAGGAGCACCTGAATATATAAATATTAACGGACCTAAAGGAAGAGATAGACAGCCTTACAGTGTTAGTGGGGGACTTGAAAAACACACTTACATCAATGGACAGATCATTCAGACAGAAAATCAATAAGGGAATATCAGCCTTAAACAGCATATTAGGCCACATGTACTTAAAACATATATACAGGATGGCGGCGGGCAGGACTGGAGAGAAGGGAGTGTGTGAGAGAGTGAGCGAATATGTGAGGGAGTGTGAGTGGACGTGAAGGTGGACGACCAAACCCGAGCAGTGCAGAGACGTGGAGCAGAAGGTTCCTGTGCTGTGGACGGAGCAGCCGGCTACCGCGGTAAGCAGCCCTTCAGGGCGCTTCTGCCTGCACCATGGGGAGGTCCGACTATTTTGGAAGATCCCAGGTCTTCCCTGAAAGGAGGCAGTGGGAGTGGCTAGGGCCCAGCAACCTGAGCCCACCAGCACATGGGGCACCATCGGACCAGTGGACACTCTGTGTCAACACGGACCAGTGCACAGTGGTGGAGCTCCCAAGGTGCCAGTCATGGAAGCCACAGACAGCTGGGAGCCTAGCACCATCCCCCATAGTAGCAGCCCAATCAGAGTCCAGATATACCCCCAGCAACAGAGGCTGGGGAGCAGACATCCATCCCCAGGCAACAGAAGCACAGACCAGCAGCTGAGACCCATCCCCAAAAACTACAGCAAAGGCTGAGCAGGAGTTGAGCCGCACGGGGCAGCAGCACTCCCCAGCCACCAGCAGCGGGACCTGGGGCTCCACCAAGGCCTGTACGGTCCAGTAGCCCACAAGAGAAGTGGGAAGCCGGAGCCCGAGAGAGACTGGTGCTATTCAGCTGCCAGCCCACGGGAACTTCAGGGTGAGGGGGCACCAGAGATGCCTGTGCGACCCAGCAGGGACCGTGCGATCCAGTTACCCATGAGACCTGCGGGGTGCTGAAGCACCAAAGAGGCCTGTGAGACCCAGCAGCCCATAACATAGGCATAGAGCCAGGTCCCCAAAGTGACTGTGCAATCCAGTTAACCGCAGGACCTGCAGGGTACGAGGGCACCAGAAAGTCTGTGCTACCCAGCTGTGCACAAGATATGCACATAGGATGTGAAAATGGAGGCGGAGTGGATAGAAGCTATGCAGACAATCCCCCAGGACCAAACAGGTATTACAACTAAAATGAAGACAAATCCTCAGAAAAAAAGCATCAGAAAGGCAGCAGGACAGGACCATATAACCAGGGACACTGGTAGGATCTGCGGAGGCGCCAGAGGGTGTCTGGCTGGGGGCCCACAGACAGCGGCAGTCTAGGCTGTGAGCAGGACCCTTGGGGAATAAAGACCAAGCCCACTCCACAGCTCAGAGAGCTGGGACAGAGAGCTTAAAGAGCCATAGCCACTCACCTGGGGCCTACGGAGGAGGGAGGGCAGACTGGGCAGGAGCTCTGTGGGGACACCCAGCATTTGGAGGGCACTCAGAGTTTTTGCTGACTTGTGGCCACAAGGGACAGTGGCCAGTGTGCTCTTTTCCAGAGCTGTGGGGGAAAGCAGCAGCGCCCCACCCCCCAAGTCCCCTTGGAGATTTAGCCTTTCCCAGGTGGGGCAAAGAAATGCAAATTGAGGCTCATTCACAACCAGTATCTATCCCAACCTCTGGAAATCCTCTTATGCAGAACACCAGGGCTACAGTCCAAGGCCCTGAGTAACTGAGACTACTAGCCACCAGAAGAAAACTAGAAGATAACTGAACATTTCCTGGGCTTGCAAATCTACACAGAAAAGTAAGACTTGGCAGTGGTGTTTAACGTGGGCCCACCCAGGCTCATCCAAACCCAGTAGAGGGAGCTACAAACAGCAGAACATCAACACCCACAGGGAAAATGTGGCAGGCTCCAAAACCCAGTGAGATAGCCAAAATAGTGAAACAAAGAAACAAATCCCAAATGAAAGAACAAGAGAACTCTATCGAAGATGAGATAAATGAAATAAAGCTAAGCAAGTTTTCAGATGTAGAGTTCTGAGCCATGATCTTGAGGAAGCTCAACAGCATGAGTAAGGACATCAGCACCATGAGTAAAGATATGAAAACATTGAAAACCAAGCAAGTGGAAATGAACAATGACATAGCAGAAATTAACACATTCGAAGGACTACCCAGCAGAGTAGAGGAAGCTGAGGACCAGATCAGTGAATTAGAAGACAGGATAGAAAACAATCAACCAGCCCTGGCCAGTTTAGCTCAGCGGTTGAGTGTCAACCTGCAAACCAGAGAGTCCTGGGTTCGAATCCTGCTGGGGCACATATCACAAAAAAAAAAAAAAGAAAAGAAAAGAAAAGAAAGAAAGCAAGAAAGAAAGAAAGAAAGCAAGCAAGAAAGAAAGAGAAAACAATCAATCAATCAGAAAACCAAAAGAAAAAAACAATTAAAAAACAGGAAAATCGCTTACAAGAACTGTGGGACAACTGGAAACGTAATAAATTTCACATCATAGGAGTCCCCAAAGCAGAAGAAAACGGGCAAGGGTTAGAAAATGTATTTCAAGATATAGTGACGGAAAATTTTCCTAACTTGGTGAAGGAAGAAGGCATTCAAGTTTAAGAAACACAGAGAGCCCCAAGTAAGAATAACCCAAACAGGCCAACACCAAGACACATAGTAATTAAAATACCAAAAGTAAAGACAAAGAGAGAATCCTAAAGGAAGGAAGAGATAAGAAACAGGTTACCTACAAAGGAAACCCCATAAGGCTCTCAGCTGACTTCTCAGGACCACAGGCCGACGCTCTAACCACTGAGCAAAATCGGCCAGGGCTCAGCTGACTTCTCCACAGAAACACTACAGACCAGAAGGGAGTGGCATGAAGTAATCAAGAGCATGAAAAACAAGGATCTGAATCCAAGACTACTCTACCCAGCAAGGCTATCATTCAAAATAGAAGATCAAATAAAGAGCTTCCCAGACAAAAAAAAAAAAAAGGCTAAGGGAATATATTAACACCAAACCAGCACTGCAAGATATTCTATAAAAAAGCTGCTGTAATTAGTAGAAAAAATAGGAAGAAAAATAGAACCACACTAAACAAAAATTGCAATAAATAAGTAGATATCAATTATCACCTTAAATATTAATGGTTTGAATGCTGAGATAAAAAGACACAGAGTAGCCCTGGCTGGTTTGGCTCAGCAGTTACAGCATCGGCCTGCGGTCCAGAGAGACCCAGGTTCAGTTCCTGCTAAGAACACGTACCTCGGTTACAGTTTTTCTCGGCACTGGTTGGGTTGGTTTGTGTGGGTGACGACCGCACGATGTGTTTCTTTCACATAGATGTTTCTCTCTCTCTCTCTCTCTCTCTCTCTCTCTCTCTCTCTCATTCTCTCTGAGCAAAAAATGAAAAAAATGTCCTCAGGTGAGGATAAAAAAAAAGACACAGAGTAGCTGACTGGATAAGAAAACATTACTCACATATATGATGTTTACAAGAGACCCACCTCACAACAAAAGACTCACATAGGTTGAAAGTGAAGGGATGGAAAAAAATATTTCAATCAAATGGAAAGGAAAAAAAGTTGGGGTAGCAATACTCATATCTGATACAGTAGATTTCAAAATGAAGACCATAACCAGAGACAAAGAATGACATTACATAATATTGAAAGGATCTATCCAACAGAAAGATATAACTTTGGTAAACATATATGCACTCAATATAGGAGCACCAACATATATTAAAAATCCTTTGGAGGACTTCAAAGGAGAAATCAACAGCAATACAATCATAGCAGAGGACTTCAATACCCCGCTGACATCACTGGATAGATCTTCTAGACAAAAAATTAACAAGGAAACACAGACTCTAAATTAAGCACTAGATCAAATGGATTAAATAGATATCTACAGAGAATTATACCCCAAAACTGCAGAATTCACATTTTTCTCATGGGCACATGGGACAGTCTCAAATATAGACCACATGCTAGGGCACAAACTAAGTCTCTACAAGTTCAAGAAGACTGAAATCATATCAAGCATCTTCTCAGATCACAATGGCATGCAACTAGGAATTAATCGCAACAAGAATATTCAAAGACACTGGAAAACATGGAGGCTAATTAGCATGTTATTAAAGAATAAATGGGTTACCATGGAGATCAAGGAAGAAATTAAGAACTTCCTGGACACCAATGAAAATGAACACACAACACAAAATCCATGGGATGCAGTAAAAGCAATTCTGAGAGGAAAGTTCATAGCACTACAGGCTCACAGGCCAACAGAAGCAAGAAAAATTTCTAATAGACTATCTAACCTCATAACTTAAAGAACTAGAAAGCAAACAAAAAGTAAACCCCAGCCCTGGCAAGTTTGGCTCAGCGGTTAGAGCGTCGGCCTGCGGTACAGAGAGACCTGGTTCGGTTCCCGCTAAGGGCACGTACCTCGGTTGCAGTTTGTCCCCGGCCCTGGTTGGTCGTGCGGATGGCAACCACTTGATGTGTCCCTTCACATCGATGTTTCTCTCTCTCTCTCTTCCTCTCTCTCCCTCCCGCTCTGTCTGAACAAAAAAATGCAAAAATGTCCTCAGGTGAGGATTAAAAAAAAAAGTAAACCCCAGAGCAAGTAGAAGGAAGGAAATAGTAAAGATCAGAGCAGAAATAAATGACATGGAGACTAAAAAAAAAAAACAATTCAAAGGATTAATGAAACAAAGAGCTGGTTCTTTAAAAAGATAAACAAGATTGATGAACCCTTAGCTAGACTCACCAAGAAACAAAGAGACAGAACCCAAATACTCGCAATCAGAAATGAAAGAAGAGAAATAATAACTGACACCACAGAAATACAAAGTATCGTGAATAAATATTATGAACAATTATATGGCAACAAATTCGACAATCTAAGCGAAATGGACAAATTTCTAGAAACACATAGATAGTCTCCCAAAACTGAACCGAAAAGGCATAGAAAACTTGAACAGACCAATAACAACAAAAAGAAATTGAAGATGTAATCAAGACTCTCCCAGCAAACAAAAGCCCGGGCCCAGACGGCTTCACGGGGGAATTTTACCAAACATTCAAAGAAGTACTAATACCCATTCTCCTCAAACTATTCCAAAAAATTCAAAAAGAAGGAAGCGTTCCAAACTCGTTTTCTGAGGCCAGCATAATTCTTATTCCAAAACCAGAAGAAGACACTACAAAGAAAGAAAACTACAGGGCAATATCCCTGATGAACATAGATGCCAAAATCCTGAACAAAATACTAGCAAATGGATTCCAGCAATACATCAAAAAAAAAAAAAAAAAAATTATTCGCCATGACCAAGTGGGATTCATCCCAGGGTTGCAAGACTGGTACAATAGTCTCAAATCAATAAATGTGATACACCACATAACAAAATGAAAGATAAAAATCATGTGATCATGTCAATAGACACTGAAAAAGCATTCGACAAAATTCAGCACCCATTTCTGATGAAAACGCTTAGCAATCTGGGAATAGAAGGAGCATATCTCAACATAATAAAGGCCATATATGAAAGACCTACAACCAACATCATACTCAATGGGCAAAAATTAAAAGCATTTCCCTTAAGAACAGGAACAAGACAAGGATGCCCACTTTCGTCACTCTTATTTAACATAGTACTGGAAGTCTTAGCCACAGAAATCAGACAGGAAGAAAAAATAAATGGGATCCAAATTGGAAAGGAGGAAGTCAAACTGTCATTATTCGCAGATGACATGATACTATATGTAGAAAACCCCAAAGACTCCATCAAAAGTTTACTAGACTTAATAAATGAATTTGGCAAAGTAGCAGGATACAAAATTAACAACAAAAAATCGATGGCATTCTTATATACCAATGATGAACTCACAGAAAGCGAAACTAAAAAAAAAAAAAAATCCTAATCACCATCGCAGCAAAAATAATTAAGATACCTAGGAATAGACTTAACCAAAGAAATAAAGGACCTATTCACAGAAAACTACAGGTCATTGAAAAAGAAATATAGGAAGGTATAAAAAAGTGGAAACACATACCTTGTTCATGGATTGGAAGAATTAATATCATTAAAATGTCCATATTACCCAAAGCAATAGATTCAGTGCAATCCCCCTCAAAATACCAACGACATATTTCACAGAACTAGAACAAATACTTCAAAAGTTCATATGGAACTAAAAAAGACCCTGAATAGCGATAGCAATCTTGAAAAAGAAGGACAAAGTAGGTGGCATCACAATACCAGATATCAGGTTATACTACAAAGCTACTGTAATCAAAACAGTGTGGTACTGGCACAAGAACAGACATAAAGACCAGTGGAACAGAACAGAGAACCCAGAAATGGACCCAAGACAATATGCTCAATTAATATTTAACAAAGGAGGCAAGAGCATACAATGGAGTAAAGACAGCCTCTTTAATAAATGGTGTTGAGAAAATTGGACAGCTACATGGAAAACAATTAAACTAGACCATAAACTTACACCATACACAAAAATAAACTCAAAATGGATAAAAGTCTTAAATGTGACCCATGAATCCATACAAATCCTAGAAGAAATGTAGGCAACAAAATTCAGACATTATACGCAGTAGAATTTTCACCGATACATCACCTAAGGCAACAGAATCAAAGAACAATATGAACACATGGGACTACATCAAGCTAAAATGCTTCTGCACAGCAAAAGAAACAACCACTGAAATGGAAAGGCAACCCACTGTATGGGAGAGCATCATTACCAATGATACATTAGATAAGGGGTTAATTTCTTAAATGTATAGAGTGCTCATACAACTCAACAAAATGAAGACAAAGAACCCAATTATAAAATGGGCAGAGGAACTAAATAGACACCTCTCCAAACAGTACATCCAAATGGCTAAGAGACATATAACTAAATGCTCAACACCACTGATCATCAGAGATGCAAATTAAAACAACAATGAGGTATCACCTCACACCTGTCAGAATGGCTGCCATCAACAAATCATCAAACTACAAGTGTTGGCAAGGATGTGGAGAAAAGGGGACTCTAGTGCACACGGCTGGTGGGAATGCAGACTGGTGCAGCCACTATGGAAAACAATATGGTGTTACGTCAAGAAATTAAAAATTGAACTTCCATTTGACCCAGTGATCCCACTTCTACAAATATACCCTAAGAAGCCTGGAACACCAATCAGAAAGAATATATATATCCCCATGTTCGTAGCAGCACTATTTACAATAGCTAAGATCTGGAAACAGCTCAAATGTCCATCAGTAGACGAATGGATAAAAAAGCTGTGGTACAATGGAGTACTATGCAGCTGTAAGAAAGAAAGATCTCTTATCCTTTGAGACAACATGGAGGGATTTGGAGAGTATTATCCTAAGCAAAACAAGCCAAGCAGAGAAAGACAAATATTACATGATCTCACTCATTTGTCGAATATAATGAACATAACAGTCTGATGAACTGGGCAGTCCCAGAGAAGTGGAAGTGGGGTACAGACTGACAATTCCCAGAAGAGGGGGTGGTGGAGGAGAGATAACTCACAGAACTTATATGCATGTATGCGTGAACAATGGACAACAAAGCTGGGGACAGGGTGGGGAGGGAGGGAAAGGGCGTATCAGTGGAGGAACAAGGAGAAACATCTGTGATAAAAATAAATTAATTAATAAAAATAAATAAATAAAATTTGAAAAATAATGCTCAATAATAATAATAATAAAATAAAATAAAATGGTGCTGGCAGCCAGAACTGGCAAGATGAGATTGCAAAAATGGTGCCCATTAGCATCTCTGTCCCAGGAGAGAATCCCAACAAGTTTCTGCCTATCTGAAGATGTGTTAAGATTAATAATTGTGTGTTTTTCACATGTATTTTAGAATCTTCTCAAATTGCTGCTTTTGTGCTGGGTCAACAGGGCTAGTGAGTCTGCACGCTACCCCTTTAGGAGTGATTCTCCATTCCTTAGAGGTCTATGCTTTTCCTGAATGTTATCTCCATTGGGTTTCAAAGCAAGATATTTGGCAGCTTGTGTGTATAGTGCAGGATCCAGGGTCTGGGGTGTCTTATGTGGGGCACAGACTCCTTGCTTCTTGGGGAAAAGTTCTGTATTTTTTAAAATATATATTTTTATTGATTTTTTAGAGAGAGAGGAAGGGAGAGATAGAAACATCGATGTGAGAGAGAAACATTGATTGGCTGCCCCTTGCATGCCCCCCACTGGGGACTGAGCCTGCAACCCAGCTCACACTCAGACTAGGAATCAAACCAGAACCTGTCAGTCCATGCGACGCCACTCAGTCCACGGAGCCACACCAGCTGGATAAAAGTTCTGTATTTTTAAATTCCCTCCCAATTGTGGGTTGCCCTGTGTGCAGTAGGGTTTTTTGGACAAGATCATATCTCGGCCGTTCCTGCCTGTTTCATGTGGCTCTTTTGTCCTGTGTTGTGGAGTACCTGTTCATTTAGTTTTCAAGTCTTTTTCCAAGAACATTATTGCATTTGTAGTTGTAGATTTGTTGTGTTTGTGGGAGGAGGTGAATTCAGGCTCTTTCTACACTGTTATCTTAAATCCCTCTGCCTCTTTTCAAGTATTCTTGTACATATTTTTTCTAGCTCTTCTGTGATGTAGATCTTGGATTGGCAAACTTTTTCTGTAGGGACCATATTGTAAATGTTTTAGGCTTTGAGAACCATATAATCCCTATTACAAAAACTCAACTCTGCCCTGGCAGTGTAAAACAGTCTTAAATGATACCAAAATAAATGGGAGTGGCTTCATCCCAACAAAACTTTATTACACAGGCCAGACTTGCCAACCTTGGATGTAGGTTATTACTCCAATTTATTGTCTTTTTATCTACAGAGGCAAGACGCCAACTCAACTCTGTCTGTACCAGAACCCACTCTCTTAAATACTCCATTTTATTGCCTGAAATTAAGCTTCAGAAAAGTAACATACGCAGAGGAATAATGGCTGGTTGGGAAGTAAAAGCTGGTAGTGGGAGACAGGGAGACCAGATGGCAAAAATCCAAAGACAATCTATATATAAACATCTAAACTTAGGATGGCCAGGAGAGGGTGGGTAGAGGTCCACTCTAGGGCTAGAATACCATGATTTTGCAACTGTCTGGTACATGATGGTGCACTAGAACTGGGAATTCACATGTAAGGGTTGCCAAAATATTATGTAAAGCCAGCTTCTGACATGGAACATGTAAGCTATGATTATTAAAAAAGAAAAAAAAAAAACATTATAAAAGAGAAAAGGTGAGCCAGCCCTGCTTTTGTGAACCAGAAAGCTGCTTCTCTCCAAGCATGAAAATATATAGGGTATGGCCATCAGTGAAAATCTCCTGAATAAAGACTCTATCTTTCCAGAGCTGCAACATTGTATCAAGTACAGGGCCATCTTCTTCAGTTGAATGGGTCCTGACCACGCACTTAATCAGGGACATACCTAAGTATGTGATTAAGTGCCAGTCCCTCATTAAGTGCAGCCATCCATAGTTGCTCCCTTAAATCCATAGCAAACGGTTTTGCTTACCTAAATGCTCTCAAAGCTACAGATTTTTTGCAGGTCCTAAAAATATGTTTTGTATGTTTTCAGATTAGTGCTTATGCTTTTGTTGGTCACGTTGCCTATCTCTGATACCCAAGGTTTTCCTGATTTTCTGATTGGAAACACATCTTTTCTTTTACCACTTTTCTACCTTTGGTACCTATGTTATAGTTTTAGAGTTGTTCTTAAATCAGAATTTTTTAATGTGCATGATTGTCTCCAAAATTTGATTGAAGGCAAGTTGAAGGTCTAAGTCAATGTCTCAGTTTTTCTTCTTGTCTTTGGGGTTAGCAAAAGTGGGTGTGCGGGTTGAATCTAACATGGGAAGAAATGGCCCCAGAGGTCTCATGAGGATAAGGGAGCAGGGGGTGACTGGAGCTCAGAAACACGTTGTAGAACCACAGCAGTAGAGACAAACTGACGTTTAAGTCTTCACAACATATTTATATGCCAGAAGAATTTGAATTTAGGTGCACTTTCTTCTGTTGATAAAAGAAATACTGAGTAGCAGATGTTTGTTAATTTTTGGTATATGTATCTAAAAAGACTTCAGCTGCTTGGAGAATATAGAAAATTAGGGTGCTATAGAGGTGGACGGGAGCTAACACTGCCGCTCGCTCAGGTCTACAGTCACTGGGACAGCCAGGGCAGAGTCTAATGGTTGGCTAGGTGGCATGCCCACCCGGCCTTTGTGTGGTTCTTAGTGTGGGCTCTCCAAGAGCACCCCTTGACACATGATTTTGACTTATTTGTTTAATTGGGAAGAAAACCCCAGAAACCCTAGCGAAGGAATTGGGAAAGTGAGAGAGGAGATGAAGAAAAGCCAATTAAATGGAGGTTGATGAGCAGGTTCAGCTATGAACAGCTGAGTCTAATCTTCCTGACTGCCCTCTGAGGAATCTTCTAGAAAGCAGCTTAGAAATGCCTCAACGAGAAGCTGGGCTTTTTATCCACCAAATTCCATACATCATCAGTTGAGGTTTTCCCCAGCACATGGGCTAAATGAGCTCCTGGCGCACCAAAGAAAAGTCCCAGGAGGCAAAGTAAAAAGACATGAGAGGTGAGAGATGACAGCTTGCCAGAAATTGTCCTCTGTAGTGGCAGGTCCGCTCCGAGCTGGCAGAGAGGCTTGCAGTGGGTGGCAGCAGGGGCTTGGGGTGGGGTGACATCAGGGACTTGCAGTGGGGTGGCAGCAGGGACTTGGGGTGGGTTGACATCAGGAACTTGGGGGGGTGGCAGCAGGGGCTTGGGGTGGGGTGACATCAGGGATTTGCAGTGGGGTGGCAGCAGGGGCTTGGGGTGGGGTGACATCAGGGACTTGCAGTGGGGCGGCAGCAGGGGCTTGGGGTGGGGTGACATCAGGGATTTGCAGTGGGGTGGCAGCAGGAACTTGGGGTGGGGTGGCAGCAAGGATCTGTGGTGGCAGCAGGGGCTTGGGGTGGGGTGACACCAGGGCCTTGGGGCAGAGTGGCAGCGGGGACTTGGGGTGCGGTGGCATCAGTGACTTGCAGTGGGGTGGCAGCAGGGGCTTGGGGTGGGGTGACATCAGGGATTTGCCGTGGGGTGGCAGCAGGAACTTGGGGTGGGGTGGCAGCAAGGATTTGTGGTGGCAGCGGGGACTTGGGGTGCGGTGGCAGCAGCGGCAGCAGCTAGCTGCTCAGTGTCCAGAGTGAGATGCAAGAGGCAGAGAGGGGGAGAGTCTTCTGTCACGTCAAAGGCCTGGTTGCCGCATGCAGGGTCTCAGTCTGCAGGGACACTCGTAGAGTCTGAACAGTCGGTGATATGCTCTGAGGTTATTTCACTTAATCCTCGCAACCACTCCTCCATAACAGGTGGGGAGGAAACAGTTTCAAGGGGCAAAATCTAACTGTTCAAGATCATACAACTACGACCACAAGAAAAGATGTTTCGTTCACAGAGTGCGTCACAGTCAACAAACGGTAGCTGTTCTTAGTAGTTAGAGATTAAGAATGTTACAATAGCAACAATGAGGACAGTTGTGTCTTTGTGGAGCACATCAGTGTGTACTTTCTCAGACATCTTGGTTACCTTGCTCCATTCACTGGGAGGAAGCTGCGGCATTGATCGCAATCCCAGCACAAGCTGTTCCAGTCTCTTGCCAGTGCTCCCTGGCCCCCTGGAGGCGGCAGAGACCAGTGTGCTGTGCAGACTGGCAGCTCAGTTCCCTTCTAGGTGTGGCCTCCGTGTTCAATTCCCAGGAAACACTTCAGGAGGTTAAAGTATGTTTTTGCAGAAATATGGAAAATACCACTGTTGCAAAGGTAAACACCAAACCTTAATACATATTCCAGCCTCCCTAGTGCGGGTTGGAGTTAGCAAACAGTTGACGTAACACCTGCCATTCTCTGGAGAGAAGAAAGATTTGGAGGGCATGTGAGATCTGGAGAAATGGTCTACAGAACTGAATTAGAAAAGAAGTCTCTGGTGGTTGCAACTGGATATCTAAGAGTTTTTCCTCAGGAGTTAAGAGGGAACAAAACCAGATTTTATAAAATGTTTACATAGTGATAGTTTTCTGGTCGATACATTGGATTCTGTGTGCTCTCTCTCATTTTGGAAAGACCACTGGTACAAATGAATGCACTGCAGAGGAAGTGCAAGACATTTTCACCGCACACAGGTGTCCCCATAACCTATGGGGATGTGCAGTTCTTCCAGGGCAGGTGACAAATGGCTGGAGGGTGGAAGGACTCACTTCAGAGTCAGTTCTTTCTTTCATCAGTCCCCAAATGCACTGAGGTACATGCAGTTTTAAATGCACGTGAAACCATCGGGTTAATTAGGTCATCACTTTTGTATTGTTCACTGGTATTGTTTCTGATGCTCTTATGATGAAAAAGAATGTGAGACATAATTAAATGGGAGGCTTAGATTACTGGACTATCAGAATCTAACAACAACAACAAAAACTCCACTTGTGTTTCTTCCTGATTCAAAAATCAACCCAAAAGGGGTGAGAACAGAAGAGTAAATGAAAGCTGCTATGGGAAACTGGTATCAAGTAACCTATGCACAGCTGCTCATTAGGAATCTGTGCGTTTTACAAAGCACCGGATGGCGATTGTGAGCTCCTTAAGGCTGTATCCAGATGAATTTTTACACAGCATACTCATGCTGAGCGTACTGGGCTATTCTTTGACTTAGCTCCCTCGATTATCTGTTGCTACTTCAATAAACTCCAACAAAGTCAGTAGCTACACAATAACCATTTTATTTATTTGCTCTCCAATTGTAGCTGGGGCTGCTGGAGACTCCACCTCTAGGATGGCTCAGTCACCAGCTGGCGGATTGGTGTGGCTGTTGCTGGGAATTTGACAGGGCTGCTGGCTGGGTCCTGGGTTCTCTCCCAGGACCTGTCCACATGGCAAGTTTGTTCTACTCACAGCGTGTCAGCATAGGGTAGTCAGATCTTACGTGCTAGCAGGTGCAAAGGCAGACTCACCAGACACACCACCATTCCTGCCTCATTCTGCAGGTCACAGAGCCGGCGCACACTTAGGGGAGTGGGATGCAGAGCATAGACTCAGGGAGTGTCGTGCACTCGGCCACTGCACTAGCTAGCACCATGTGTTACCACTCAGGACCACTTCGTGCTCTTCCCTTTGGGAATTCGATTGCGTGCAAAGATGTGAAGTCGAGGCCCTGCTGCAGTGACCTGAGATGGGGGTGCACCATCCTGGCAGGTGTGGGACTGGACGTGACCGAGAGGCTGAAGTAGCACTGTCGACGACGACTTCTACACATCCCAGCGTTGATAGGAAAATGGCAGCGGAGTGAATGGAGTGACACAGACCGTCTCCCAGGACCAAACTGGATTCACAACGGAGATAAAGGCAAATCGTCAGGAAGGGGCAACCGAAAGACACCTTGGAGGACCACATAACCAGAAACACCGACTCAACCCTGGTAGGCTTGTGAAGACGCGAGAGGGTCCGGGAGCCCACGGCCCGCAGCAGCCTGGACGGGACCAGGGGACTCGGTGGGTGGGAAGTTGCTGCTGCCGCCTCGGCTGCGACCCGGCTGAGTCCTGCGAACTCTGCTGCCTGCTAAGCCCTCGGCTGGTGCTGCACGGACTCGCGGGGACCAGGGGACTCTGCTGGAAGCTGCTGCCACCTTGGCAGTGTCCCGCTACCGCGGCTTAGTTCAGGGGCTTCTGCTGAGTGCAACGCCCTTGGCTGGTGCCACAGCCCCGGCTGCCCTTGGCTGGAAGCAGCGCCCTCAGGTTAAATGTCCCAGGCGGCTCCACGACGCAGAGTCCAGACAGAGGCTAAATTGGCAGCAGCCACTCACCTTGGGCTTCAGCAGAGGGGAGGCAGACTGGACTAAAACTGTGTGGGGACACTCAGGTTTTGGAGGGTGCTAAGAGCTTTCTCTGAGTTGCAGCCACGCAGGACTGTGGTCAACTTACTCCTTCCCAGGGCCCTGGGGAGAGGAGGCGGCCCCTCCCTCAGAGATTCAACCCCACCTGGTGGCCATTGAAATGCTAACTGAGGCCCATTAACAACCAGCAGCTGCCCCACCCTCAGGAAATCCTCTTACACTGAGCACCTGAGGGAGTTTACAGGCAACTCAGAAACCAAGGGTCTTCAGGTGACCTCTACTAATAGCCTCCAAGCAAAAAAAGCTAGAGGATAACTACCATTCCCTGGGCTAACAACTCTAACCAAGAAAGCTGACTTGATGGTGGTGTTTAAAGTGGGTCCTCCCTGGCTCATCCAAACCCAGGAGAGGGAGCCACAAACAGCAGAACACCAACACCCACAGGGAAAATGTGGCAGACTCCAAAGCCCACTGTGATAGCCCAAATGGTGAAAAACAGAAACAAAAGCCAAATGAAAGAACAAGAGACCTCTACAAAAGATGAGATAAATGAGGTGCAGTTAAGCAAGTTAACAGAACTAGAATTTAGAGCCATGATGTTGAGGAAGCTCAACAGCATGTGTAAGGATATGAGCACCATGAGTAAAGACATAGAAATGTTGAAAATCAACCAGTTGGAAATTAAAAACCAACAAGAAGAAATGAAGAATGAGATATCAGAAATGAAAAACACATTGGAAGGTCTAAAAAGCAGAGTAGGGGAAGCTGAGGGCCAGATCGGTGAATTAGAAAACAAAGTAGAAAAAATCAACCAATCAGAAAACCAAAAGGAAAAAAAACAATTAAAAAACAGGAAGACAGCTTAAGAGAACTGTGGGACAACTGGAAACGGAATAATATTCGCATCATAGAAGTCCCTGAAGAAGAAGAAGAAAATAAGCAAGGGTTAGAGAATATATTCAAAGAAATAGTGACAAAAAACTTTCCTAATTTGGTGAAGGAAGAAGGCATTCAAGATCAAGAAGCACAGAGAGCCCCAAGTAAGAAGAACCCAAACAGGCCCACACCAAGGCACATAGTAATCAAACTGCCAAAAATTAAAGACAAAGAGAGAATCCTAAAAGCAGCGAGATAAGAAACAGGTTACCTACATAGGAACCCCCATAAGGCTCTCAACTGACTTCTCACAAGAAACACTGCAGGCCAGAAGGGAATGGCATGAAGTAATCAAGATCATGAAAAACAAGGATCTGAATCCAAGACTATTCTACCCAGCAAGGCTATCATTCAAAATAGAAGGTCAAATGAAGAGCTTCCCAGACAAAAAAAGGCTAAGGGAATACATTAGCACCAAACCAGCACTGCAAGAAATGTTAAAAGGACTGCTGTAATTAGCAGGAGAAATGGGAAGAAAAATAGAACCACACTAAACAAAAATGGCAACAAATAAGTACATATCAATAATCGCCTTAAATGTAAATGTAAGGTAGCCAGGCACCACCGGTGGGAGGTGGAAAGAAACCGAACAGCCAAACAGCCAAATAAGCAGAAATCAGGCTTTATTGGGTACACTCCGGGCGGGTTCACAGACTCCGGGGGTCGAGGCCGAGAAACCGCACCCGATGCTGGGGTTTGTGATTTTTATATCTGTGCCTATGGCAGCGGGAACTTGTTGTTAGGGTTAGGTCTTGAGGGGCTACGCATGGGGGCCCCTGGAATGTGAGTCTATTGTCCCGGGGCAAACAGTTCCTGGACTGGGACAGGAGAATGGGACAGGAGTTGATCTATGAGTTCGGGAAAAACAGTTCCTGAAACAGGGTGGGAGTTTAGGTTGGGTAAGCGAGGTAATGGCTGAATAGTTTTCCTGGAGCCATTTCCCAGACTATCGGACATTCCCGACTCTGTGATACAGGAATAGGGGCCAGGTCGTCTTTCTGACTACTTCCTGCTGGACAGGGGCAGCATCGGGGCGGGGGAGGGGGGCCCAAGTCGGTGTGGTCCGAGTCCGGGGGACTGGCCAAGGGCTGGTAATGTTGTAGCATCATTTGGTTGACATCTATTGTCCGTGTGAGCTGTGCGAATCGGTCCTGGATGAAGCGGAGAAAACAGAGGGCAATTAGCAGTATAATTATTATGATGATGGTTGGGCCGAGGAGGGGGAGGAGTAAGGAGTACATGGAGGAATTCCACCAGGAGGAGGCCTCTACTGAGAACTTATGTTTTTTAAGTTCTGAACTTAGCTGGTGGAGGGTTTCAATGCAGGTTTCTACCAAACCTGATTCGTTGATATAACAGCAACATTCTTCCCCAAGAAAGAGACAGGTTGCTCCGTGTTCCGCTGTGAGGAGGTCCAGGGCCCTTCGATTCTGCATCGACAGCTGGGCCAGGGAGGTGATCTGCCTCTGGAGAGAAGCTAGGGACTCAGCCGAGCTGTCAATAGCAATCTGAAATTGAGATTCTAAGCGTTCTGAGGTGACTAAGGAGTGTGCCAGGGCACCCCCTCCCAGCCCAGCAGCGACAGCCGAGGCTGAGAGGAAGAGTCCTACTAAAAGGGGTAGAAAGATTGCCCGCTTTTGTTTCGGGTTGTAATATATGTATTTTTGTTGGAATTCAGCAGGTGTGTAGACCATGAGTTGGGGGGTTAGGGTGATAGGCAGGCAGAGAAGAGTGGGATCCAAGGGGGTCGAGAGGGTTTTCGATAAGGTATGATTACACCAGAAGAAATAGCCTTTAGGGGCAGTCAAGTTGAAAGTGGGAGATTGTGTGACATTGCAAAGGTTGGATGGACTGTTACTGTAACAAGAGGGAATTTGAGAGAGATCAGGAGGCATATATAGGGCTACATCGGCAAGAGGAGTCATACGTTTTGGTGCGGTGGACGTCCTGGAGCAGTTGAGAGCGGGGGGATAAGGGACCGCAGTCAGAGGAGGTTTTCCTAAGGCTGCACACATTAAACAAGATGAGAGGTTGCCTGCCCCAGTGAGATTGGCTAGTATTAGACCTTCCTGGAGGAGAGAGAGCCATGAAAAGGAGGAGGTTTGGGCGGCTAATTGTCTGGTGAGTAGGGATTCCTGGATGTCATCGTGGACTCCGCCAGTAAGTTGGACCAGGGCTCGCCAGACATAAATGTGGGAAGATGGCATACGGGAGTACCTGGAGGAGTACACGGCCCCCCTCTGAAGGGTCGTCCATTTGGAGTCAGTCAGATCAGAAATAATGAGGGAGAAGGACTGTGTGCGGTTCATGGTGCGGTGATAGAGGGAGATTCCTGATGGGGATCGGGGGGTATTGGGTGTCTTAGCTGCATGAATGTTGCAGCTGCTCCGTGCAGGGATGCCAGGGGCTGGAGGGGGACTGGCAGTGAGTAGGCTGATCCTGAAGGAAACAGACCGCGGGAGCCCATTGGTTCTGTGTGAAAGGGTTTTTGAAATCAGTGAAATTTAGGAAGAGAGGGCTTTTGCATCCCGTGGATGGGCAGTCGGTGGTAGTGAGTAGCCATCCCTGGGTATAGCGTCCCTCTGGATTTTGGCAGATTTGAACAAATCCAGTCGTGGAATTTTCTGTGAGATAAAATCTCCAGACAAAGGTCTTAGTCTGGGGTCCTGCGTTTGAGTCTGAGAGACAGAGGACCAATAGGAGTAGCGGTCCAAGGGGGGTCATCCTGAGGAATGGCCTTTTCATCCTGGAGAGGTGAACCCACGTGGAGATGCCCAGGACCTTTGCTGCTGATGGGGTGGTTAGGAAGATCGTACAGGGTCCTTCCCACTTAGGAGCAAGGGGCTTTGGGGAAAGGGCCTTTATAAAAACCTGGTCCCCTGGGGCGACCAGCTCCGTCGTTCCTGCCCCCGGGCTGGGCTCAGGAAGGGTGGAGTTAGCGTGTTCCCGAAGGAGGGAGCGGAGATGGGAGAGGTAGGGTAGGTATGAAGCCAGAGGAGGCGGGTGCGATGGGGATGGGCCGACAGGAGGAAAGGTCGGCCGTAGAGGAGTTCGAAGGGGCTCAGTTGGGAAGGCCCCTCGGGGCAGCCCTTAGGCGGGTCAGAGCCAAGGGGAGAAGAGTGGGCCAGGACTGACGGAGCTCTAGGCTGAGCTTGGTCAGATGTTCCTTGATGAGCCCGTTGGCCCTTTCAACTTTACCAGACGACTGAGGGTGGTAGACCGCCTGCAGCTTCCACTGTATGTCGAGGGAGGTGGAGACAGCTTCTGTGACCTTGGAGATGAAGGCGGGCCCGTGGTCTGACTGGATGGAGGTAGGCAGGCCAAAGCGAGGGATGATGTCCCGGACCAGGTGGTCAGCTACAGTCGCCGCAGTTTCTGAGGTGGTGGGAAAGGCCTCAATCCATCCTGAAAAGGTATCAACCACAGTTAAAAGATATTTAAGAATTTGTGTCTGGGCATGTGGGTAAAATCAACCTGCCAGTCCTGTCCGGGGAGATGGCCCCGCATCTGGTGAAGTTGGCGACGGATGTGGCAGGCCCCCTGGCTGTTTGTCCTGGAACAGGTAGAGCAGGAGGAATGGACGGCCTGAATGGTTTGCTGGAGGCGGTTGGGGTGGAAGAGGGGAGAGAGGAAATGGTAAGGAGCCTTAGGCCTAATATGTAGGGACTTGTGGATGTCAGAGATTATCTGGTATCTCTGAGAATCCGGGAGGATGAGGAGGTTTTCCTTGAATGACCATCTATCCTTAAGCTGGATCTCCGGGGAAGATTGAAAAAGGTCTTGTTCTGTGGAGGAATACTGTGGTCTGTATATTTTTGAGAGAAAGCATATAGCAGAGGTGGGGTGTGCACACACTATGGAGCGAGCTGTCTCATCGGCAAAGGCATTTCCCTTAGCAACAGGGGAATTGGAGGTCTGGTGGCCCTTGCATGCATAATGGCCACCCGCGAAGGGAGTTGGATGGCCTGAATGAGCCTAGAAATGAGTGTGCCATTGAGAACAGGCGTCCCCTTGGTCTTGAGGAAGCCTCGTTCCTTCCGAATCATACAGTGGGAGTGTGTGATGAGAAAGGCATATTTGGAGTCTGTGTATATGTTGACTGTCTTATTTTTGGCCCAGATGAGGGCCCGGGTCAGGGCGACTAGTTCGGCCTGTTGTGAGGTGGTCCCTAAGGGGAGGCTATTAGCCTCTATGACCTGGATGTCAGAGACGATGGCATAGGCGGCCCGCCGGGGCCCCGGCGGTTCGGAGATTGAGCTGCCATCTATGTAAAGGGTATGTTGGGCTTCTGGCAGGGGATGGGCTATTAGGTCGGGTTGGGGAGATTTAGATTGCTCTAAGATTTCGAGGCAGGAGTGTGTAGAGACGGGCAGGTCAGAGACAGGAAGGAGGGTAGCTGGATTGAGAGGGCTACAGTTGGAGAGGATGATAGAGGGGTTTTCTGTAAAGAGGAGGTGGTACAGCTGGAGTCGGGAGGGCCCAAGATGGGCCAGAGCCTGGTGTGAGAGAAGGTCCGTAAGGCGATGGGGAGAGAAGACCTGTAATGGTTGTTGGAGGTTCATCTTCAGAGCCTCGGTGGTGAGATCGGCTGCAGCTGCAAGAGCTCAGAGACGGGGCTGCCATCCGCGAACCGTGGGGTCCAGTTGTCTGGAGAGAGAGGCTACCGGGACCAGAGTTGGACCCGTCGGTTGGGCTAAGACTCTGAGAGCTAAGTGGTGTCTCTCCTCAGTATATAGGACAAAGGGTCGTGAGGGATGAGGTAAGGCCAGGGCCGAGGCTGAGCAGAGGGCCTTCAGGAGGGCCGAGAAGGCCTGGTGAACACCTTCGGGGGACGTCAGGGGCCCCTCGGGTGTTTCTTTGGCCGCCAGATAAAGGGGTTTTGCTAGAAGGGCAAAGCCTGGGACCCAGTGGCAAAAGAAGCCTACCAGTCCCAGAAATGACTGGATTTCAGCCGCCGAGTTAGAGGGCTGCAGGCCCCGAAGAGCCTGTAGCCTGTCGGTGGTAATGGCTCGATGGGTCGGGGTAACTAGGAGGCCAAGGTAAGTAACAGACGAGGTGGCTATTTGTGTCTTCTTGGTGGATACCCGATATCCCTTGCTGCAAAGGAAATTCAGTAGGAGGGTGGTGGCCGTGAGCAGATTAGAAGATTGTCTACATATTGTAAAAGGGTGGAGGGAGTTAAATTGCAAGCAAGTAGGTCTGCAGCTAATGCTTGCCCAAATAGGTGAGGACTGTCCCGGAATCCTTGGGGTAGGACCGTCCAGGTCAGTTGTTGAGCGGTATTGGAAACAGTCCTCCCAGGTAAAGGCAAATAGGAAGTGGGAATCCGGGTGGAGGGGTATGGTGAAGAAGGCATCCTTGAGGTCAAGGACCGAAAAATGGGTGGTGGTAGGGGAAATGTGAGAGAGAAGGGTGTAGGGATTGGGGACTACTGGGGAAATGGGGACGACCGCCGCATTGATGATGTGGAGGTCCTGAACAAGGCGGTACTGTCCTGAGGCCTTTTTAACAGGGAGAATGGGAGTATTACGAGGTGAATTGGTGGGGATCAGGAGGCCTTGTGTCCTAAGCTTGGTGATGATGGGCAGGAGTCCCATCCTATGAGCGTGTGAGATGGGGAATTGCGGGCGATCAGGAAAAGAAGATGGGTCTTTGAATTTAATTAAAACAGCAGTGTGGTGGGAGGCAATAGTGGGGGTATCCGTGTCCCAGACCTCGGGGTGGACTCCAGGTAGGAGCTGGACTTTGGGGTCTGGGTTAGGCTCAAGGTCGGGACCTGGCACCAGTGCCAGCAAGAAGGTCTGTTTCGGGAAGAATGAGATGCTTGCCTGGAGTTTGGACAGAATGAATCTCCCCAGGAGGGGGACCAGACATGAGGGCATGACTAGGAAGGAGTGGGAGAACGGGAGACCCTCAAATAGGCAGTAAAGGAGGGTCGTCCGCTGTGGGGTCGAGGGTGATCCGTCAATTCCCATGACTGAGACCTTGGAAGGAACCGTGAGGCCCGAATGAGAGGGAAGGACAGAGTAGGTAGCCCCCGTGTCTACTAAAAAGGAGACAGACTTACCTGCTACCTGGAGCGTGACCCTGGGCTCGGCGAGGGTAACCAGAGTCGAAGAGCCAGGAACCCCTCAGTCGTCCATTAGCCCCAGCAGTTCTAGGGCCGGGAACGTCTGGTTCTCAGTCCCCCTGCATTGAGGTGCCGAGGGCTGAGCCAGGGTCGGGCAGTCCGACTTCCAGTGGCCCATTGGTTTGCATTGAGGGCAAGGCTTGGTGGGGATCTAGGGTGTGGACAGGCCTTTGCCCACTGGCCTTTCTTCCCACATTTGAAACAGGCACCCGGGGGCATGCACTGCCCTCCTTTGGAGGTCAGTCTTTTTGCCGGTTCCCCTGCCAGCCGGAGGGCCGCTACCAAGGCTTGGGTCTGGAGGCTGACCTTCTGCTGCAGCTGCGTCTGCCGGGCCGCTTCAGCCGTCTCCTCTCTGGCGTTAAAAACTTTGAAAACCATTTTTACCAGGTCTTGGATGGGAATCTCAGGGCCCTCTTCAGCCTTTTTTAGTTTTTTTTTTTTTCTGATATCTGGGGCAGACTGAGAGATAAAGTCAGATGCTAGGATTGTGGCCCCGTTGCGGGACCCCAGGTCTAGGCAGGACCCCGGGTCTAGGTGGGTATTGCAAACCAGGGCCTCCTGCAGGTGGTTGAGAAAAAGGACCAGGTTCTCTTCAGGGAGCTGGGTAATTTCTCTCAATTTGTCGTAGTTAACTACCTTATTGGAGAATGCCTCCATACCCCGAAGGAGGTATCGGAGCATGAGGTTCCGACGCGGAATATTAGACCCAGGGCCGGCCTGATAGTTCCATGCAGGATCGTCCTGGGGAACTGCTTCATGCCCAGGGGGACAGTATTGTCTACCGGGTGAGCTCTGTCTGCCTGCTGCCTGGCGGCAGTGAGGATACACTCGTGTTCCTCAGGAGTGAGAGTGGAGGTGCAAATGACTGTGATGTCGTGCCAGGTCAGGTCATAAGTCTGGGACAGGTATCGGAACTCTCTGATGTAGGTTGAGGGGTCAGCTGAGAAGGATCCTAACCGCTTTTCGATCTGAGAGAGGTCCTGGAGGGAGAAGGGGACATGTACCCACACCAGTCCTTCTGCCCCAGCCACCTCGCGAAGAGGGGCCAGGACAGCAGGCGGGGATTGGGGAGTGCGAGATCGGGTATGGGCTGCTATGGGAGAGTCGAGGGGGTCAGCAGGAGGTGGGGCAGCCGGAGCCAGGTCAGGACCAGGGGGGTCTTCTCTGAGGAGGGTTGGGGGAGGCGATAGGTGATCAGGGAGGTCATCGGGCAGAGAGTAAGGAGGGGGGTCTATAGGAGGTGCCTTTGGAGGAGGAGAAGTCTGGGCTAGGAGAATCTGGAGAGTGGAGCAGTGTGAGCAAAGGTCAGGGTGGGAGCGGAGGTCCCAAAAAGCCTGAATGTATGGGATCTCAGAGTCCTTTCCGCTCCACCGGCAAAAATTGTCCAGGTCCCGGAGGATGTTGAAGTCAAAAGTACCCGTAGGCGGCCAGTGAGACTGGTTGTCCAGGGTGTATTGAGGCCAAGCGACCTGGGACAAGAAGATGAGTTTCCTCTTGTGGAGGGTCTGAGAGTATCCCAATTTAGAGAAATTCATAAGAAGACATCCCAAAGGAGTCTTAGGGTCTATTTTGGATTCGGAGTTTCCCATAATTTAGTGGCCTTCCAGATCCCTAAATGTCGGAGGAGAAAGGGTATGAGGGGGGTGTCCCTTCCAGATACCCGTCTCCGGCCAGTGATAGAGGGGTGAGTGAAATGTGTCCCTTTCAATCAGGCCCCCTATATAGACTCCAGGAGTTGTGAGGGGAGGGCTCTCAGCTCGGCCGAGTCTAGGACGAGAAACCCTGGCAGGGACACAGGGGTCCGGCAGGAAGGGAAAGGGATCGAATTACTAATGGTTGCAAGCCGTATCTGCAGGGAGCTCCAAATTCAAAGCAGTGGAGGACAGCACGAGGCAGGAAGGGGGGGGGGGACTCTCGCCTCAGCCTGCAGGGACTGAGGCCAGTCGCAAAACCCCTCTCCCGGGTTTCGTCACCAGATGTAAGGTAGCCAGGTGCCGCCGGTGGGAGGTGGAAAGAAACCGAAGAGCCAAACAGCCGAATGAGCAGAAATCAGGCTTTATTGGGTACACTCCGGGCGGGTTCACAGACTCCGGGGGTTGAGTCCTAGAAGCCGCACCCGATGCTGGGGTTTGTGATTTTTATATCTGTGCCTGTGGCAGCGGGAATTTGTTGTTAGGGTTAGGTCCTGAGGGGCTACGCATGGGAGCCCCTGGAATGTGAGTCTATTGTCCCGGGGCAAACAGTTCCTGGACTAGGACAGGAGAATAGGACAGAAGTTGATCTATGAGTTCGGGGCAAACAGTTCCTGAAACAGGGTGGGAGTCTAGGTTGGGTAAGCGAGGTAATGGCTGAACAGTTTGCCTGGCGCCAGTTCCCAGGCTATCAGACAGTAAATGGATTGAATGCTCCCATAAAAAGACACAGAGTAGCTGATTGGATAAGAAAGCATGACTCATCTATATGCTGTTTACAAGAGACCCACCTCACAACAAAAGACTCACATAGATTGAAAGTGAAGGGATGGAAAAAAATCTTCCAAGCAAATGGAAAAGAAAAAAAAACTGGGGCAGCAATATTCATATCTGATAAAATAGATTTCATAATGAAGGCCATAACTAGAGACAAAGAAGGCCACTACATAATATTGAAAGGATCTATCCAACAGGAAGATATAACCTTGATAAACATATATGCACCCAATATAGGACTACGAAAATATATTTAAAAACATCTGGAGGACTTCAAAGGAGAAATCGATAGCAATACAATAATAGCAGGGGACTTCAACACCCCACTGACATGACTGGATAGATCCTCTAGACAAAAAATTAGCAAGGAAACAGAGACTCTAAATGAAGCACTAGACCGAATAGATTTAATAGATATCTACAGAATATTACACCCCAAAACTACAAAATTCATATTCTTCTCAAGTGCACATGGGACATTCTCAAAGATAGACCACATGTTAGGGCACAAACTAAGTCTCTACAAGTTCAAGAAGATTGAAATCATATCAAGCATCTTCTCAGATCACAGTGGCATGAAACTAGAAATCAGTTGCAAGAAAAACATACAAAGACTTTTGAACACATGGAAGCTAAATGGCATGTTATTAAACAATGAATGGGTCACCGAGTAGATCAAGGAAGAAATCAAAAACTTCCTGGAAACCAATGAAAATGAAGACACAACAACACAAAATCTATGGGATGCAGCAAAAGCAGTTCTGAGAGCGAAGTTCATAGCACTACAGGGCTACCTCGAAAAACAAGAAAAATCTCTAATAGATTATCTAACCTCACAATTTAAAGAACTAGAGAGCAAACAAAATGAAAACGCCAGCGCAAGTAGAAGGAAGGAAATAGTAAAGATCAGAGCAGAAATAAATTACATAGAGACCAAAAAAACAATTCAAAGGATCAATAAAAACAAGAGCTGGTTTTTCGAAAAGATAAACAAGATTAATGGACCCTTAGCTAGACTCACCAAGAAACAAAGTGAGAGAACCCAAATACACAAAATCAAAAATGAAAGAGGAGAGATAACAACTGACACCACAGAAATACAAAAGATCGTTAACAACTACTATGAACAATCATATGGCAACAAATACGACAATCTAAGCAAAATGGACAAATTTCTAGAAACACATAGTCTCCCAAAACTGGATCAGGAAGAGATAGAAAACTTGAACAGACCAATAACAACAGAAGAAATTGAAGATGTAATCAAGACTCTCCCAGCAAACAAAAGCCCAGGCCCAGATGAATTCACGGGGGAGTTTTACCGAACATTCAAAGAAGAACTAATAGCCATTCTCCTCAAACTATTTCAAGAAATTCAAGAAGAAGGAAGACTTCCAAACTCATTTTATGAAGCCAGCATAATTCTAATTCCTAAACCAGAAAAAGACACTCCAAAGAAAGAAAACTACAGGCCAATATCCCTGATGAACATAGATGCCAAAATCCTGAACAAAATAGTAGCAAATTGGATCGAGCAATACACCAAAAAAATTATCCACCATGACCAAGTGGCATTCATCCCAGGGATGCAAGGCTGGTACAATATTCGCAAATCAATAAATGTGATACACCACATAAATAAAATGAACAATAAAAACCACATGATCATATCAATAGACGCTGAAAAAGCCTTCAACAAAATCCAGCATCCATTTCTGATAAAAATGCACAGCAGTGTGGGAATAGAGGGATCATATCTAGACATAATAAAGGCCATATATGAAAGACCTACAGTCAACATCATACTCAATGGGCAAAAACTAAAAGCATTTCCCTTAAGAACAGGAACAAGGCAAGGATGCCCACTTTCACCACTCCTATTTAACATAGTACTGGAAGTCTTAGCCACAAAAATCAGACAGGAAGAAAAAATAAAAGGGATCCAAATTGGAAAGGAGGAAATGAAATTGTCATTATTTGCAGATGACATGATACTATAGATAGAAAACCCCAAAGACTCCATCAAAAGTTAACTAGACTTAATAAATGAATTTGGCAAAGTAGCAGGATACAAAATTAACATCAAGAAATCTATGGCAGCCCTGGCCAGTTCGGCTCAGCGGTTAGAGCGTCGGCCTGCGGTCCTGAGAGACTCGGGTTCGGTTCCCGCTAAGGGCACTTACCTCGGTTGCAGTTTGTCCCCGGCCCTGGTCGGTTGTGCGGGTGGCAGCCACTCGATGTGTCCCTTTCACATCCATGTTTCTCTCTCTCTGCTCCTCTCTCTCCCTCCCACTCTACCTGAACAAAAAATGGAACAATGTCCTCGGGTGAGGATTAAAAAAAAAAAAGAAGTCTATGGCATTCTTATACACCAATGATGAACTCACAGAAAGAGAAACCAAGTAAACAATCCAATTTACCATTGTGGCAATAAAATTAAGATAACTAGGAATAAACTTAACCAAAGAAATAAAGGACCTATTCACAGAAAACTACAGGTCATTGAAAAAAGAAATAGAGGAAAATATAAAAAAGTGGAAGCACATACCCTGTTCATGGGTTGGGGGAATTAACATCATTAAAATGTCCATATTACCCAAAGCAACCTATATATTAAATGCAATCCCCATCAAAATACCAATGGCACACTTCACAGAATTAGAACAATTATTTCAAAAGTTCATATGGAACCAAAAAAGGCCTCGAATAGCCACAGCAATCTTGAAAAGGAAGAACAAAGTTGGAGGGATCACACTACCAGATTTCAGGTTATACTACAAAGCCACCATAATAAAAACAGCCTGGTACTGGCACAAATCCAGCATATAAACCAGTAGAACAGAACAGAGAACCCAGAAATGGACCCAAGGCAATATGCTCAATTAATATTTGACAAAGGTGGCAAGAGCATACAGTGGAATAAGGACAGCCTCTTTAATAAATGATGCTGAGAAAATTGGACAGCTACTTGCAGAAAAATGAAACTAGACCATCAACTTACACCCTACACGAGAATAAACTCAAAATGGATAAAAGACTTAAATGTGACTCATTAATCCATAAAAATGCTACAAGAGACTGTAGGGAACAAAATTTCAGACATCATATGCAACAGAATTTTTACTGACACATCACCTAAGGCAATAGAAACAAAGGAGAAAATGAACACATGGGACTACATCAAACTCAAAAGCTTCTGCACAGCAAAAGATACAATCATCAAAATGGAAAGGCTACCCACTGTATGGGAAAGCATAATTGCCAATGATATATCAGATAAGGGGTTAATTTCCAATACATATAGAGTGCTCATACAACTCCATAAAAGGAAGACAAAGAATCCAATTAAAAAATGGGCAGAGGAACTAAATAGACACCTCTCCAAACAGGACATACAAATGGCTAAGAAACATATGAAGAAATGCTCATCATCACTAATCATCAGAGAGATGCAAATTAAAACAACAATGAGGTATCACTTCATACCTGTCAGAATGGCCGCCAACAACAAATCATCAAACAAGTGTTGGCGAGGTGGTGGAGAAAAGGGGACTCTAGTGCACTGCTGGTGGGAATGCAGACTGGTGCAGCCACTATGGAAAACAATATCATGTTACCTCAAAAAATTAAAAATTAAACTTCCATTTGACCCACTAATCCCACTTCTAGGAATATACCCTAAGAAGCCTGAAACACCAATCAGAAAGAATATATGTACCCCCATGTTTGTAGCAGCACTATTTACAATAGCTAAGATATGGAAAAACAGCCCAAGTGTTCATCCGTAGACGAATGGATAAAAAAGCAGTGGTACATATACACAATGGAATACTACGCAGCTGTAAGAAAGAAAGATCTCTTATCCTTTGAGACTATATGGAAGGACCTGGAAAGTATCCTAGTGAAACAAGCCAAACAGAGAAAGACAAGTTTCATATGATCTCACTTATTTGTGGAATATAATGAACATAACAGTCTGAGGAATGGAGTAGTTCCAGAGATGTGGAAGTGGGGTACAGAGTGACAATCCCCTAAAGAGGGTGGTGGTGGGGGAGAGATAAACCACAGAACTTATATGCATGTATGCATGAACAGTGGACATGGACAACAAACTTGGGAAAGGGCAGGGAGGGAGGGGGAGGAGGGAATCAGTGGGGGAAAAAGGAGAAACATCTGTAACAAAAATTAATTAATAAAAAAAAAATCCACTGCTTTACATGTTCACATGTGAAAAACGCCAAGGACACCATGAGCCCTATGAATAGTTGAAATGAATGCTTAGCCTAAATTATTTGAATGATTCACCCATTACGCTTTCAAAGGGGCCAGCAATAGAGATTTTAGGTCCTCCATTTCTCTGAAAGAATTCTGGAATCTTGGGTAAAAATTACAGCATATCATTGTCATACAGCATACACAGATCCTCTCTTCCAGATGGGGAATAAATGTAACCCAGAAATGGGGAAAATCCCTTTTGTTAAAATTCAGACTTAAGTATTATTGACTATACCTCTATCAAACATAGTTATCCTTGCTAGCATCATTAAAATTTGAGGTTTGTTGCTTAACTCTGGAATGTATCACAGTTATATCTCTACCCTTACCACTGGGACTTTTACAGCAAGACTTGGAAGTTCATATCCTAAAGTAGTATACATACTGATCAAAGTTTCAGGACCTACCAGTTTCACAATCATCCCCATAATTAAGATTTCCCCAGGGACCATCCAACTTCTTATCAGGGATAGTTCCCCACTGATGATGCTTTGTTAGTGAGGGCTCAGTGGCACTGAGGAAGATTGCTGAGCCTGTCATTGGAGTCATGACAAAAGGAGGGTAGTCAACTCCCTGCCACATACTGTGTGAAATGATCACCATCATTTTCCTCATTTTTTTAAAAAGAGAAACAACTGAAATATAAAAGAACTAATTATGTATATTAGCAGCACCAGGATTCAAAGCTGCACGTCTTTATTTGCAGGTCTGAGTGCTTCCCTGCTGTAGGACCATCTGCAAAGGCACAGCAGTCTGAGGGCTGATTCTCAAGTGTGGTCCATGGACCAGGACTAGTGAAAACACAGATTGCGACCTCTGTCCAGATCTGCTGAATCAGAAACGGGGGGTGGCAGGGAAGGAGTGGGGTGCTGGCAGTGATGTGTGGTTTCTCCCTCCTGGTGATTCTGATGCAGGTTCAAGTGTGAAATTCACTTGTTTTGACTTTCGCTCAAGAAAAATGCTCTAAATCACAGGGTTCACTGAAGAATGCTATCAAGCCATGGGCTTCTGAAGGCATCATCCTCGGCAGAGATCAATGCACTTAAGAGAAGTGATCCGCATCCAGAGAACATTCCAGCCATAGAGCTCGACTTAACGATCACATTTGACTGGGATCTCAATTTGCTCTATATCTCAACTCTCCAGTTAGTCCTATGCTTCACTTTCCTTGTATTAAAATGTAGATACTGATGCTTAGTTTCTTCCCTTGGAAGTAGTCTAAGAATTAATGACCTGTATTAAACTCTTTCAGTTCCTGGAAGAAAGGCAGTATATAGCACTATATTAATATTTTAAGCAGGTTAACTTTTTCTATGTGAATCTTTTTTTTGTGTGTGATCAAACATGTTGCCTTTTTCCAAAAGAATCTATTGATTTTTAGAAATTGTCGTTTTTGTTTTTTTTTTTTTATCCTCACCCGAGGACATTTTTCCATTTTTTGTTCCGATAGAGCGGGAGGGAGAGAGAGGAAGAGAGAGAGAGAAACATCGATGTGAAATGGACACATCGAGTGGCTGCCACCCACACGACCAACCAGGGGCAGGGACAAACTGCAACCGAGGTATGTGCCCTCAGCGGGAACCGAACCCGGGTCTCTCTGGACCGCAGGCCGACGCTCCAACTGCTGAGCCAAACCGGCCAGGGCAAGAAATTGTCTTTTTTAAAGGCAATGGCCAGATAGATGTCTTTCTTTCTAAGAGTTGAAGTTTGAAGGTTGCGGGTTTGACCAGTGATAAGAGGCAGTATGGTGTCATAGCAGGAGCACAGGGTTAGAGACCCAGTAATGCCAAGTTTAATCTCTCCATATTAATTTTAGCGATGCAAATTAGGGTGGTCACTTCAGTTTATTAAATTGTTTCTTGGTTTCAGTTTATTAAATTGTAAAAGGTGACAATATAGCACAGAGCATTACAGGCCCTGGCTTCACAGAACTGAGTGTGAATCCTGACCTGGCTGTTCACCAGCTGTGTGACCTTAGATTAGTTAATTACCCTCTCTGATCTTTTATCTCCTCATATATAATGTGGGTAGTGACAGGATTCAATAAGGTAATAAATCTAACGTGCTCAGCTTAGTGCCTTAACAGTTGGTGCTAGCTATTGTCCTTATTAATAAAAATTCAGGTGTAGTCCAGATAATTTCAAAGAGGCCTTGCTGCTTTGAACTTTTAGGACACCTTCTGGAAATTTCTCCCAGAATTTCCTGTTGCTTCCTTTCCTAAGAAGTCAACATTCATCCTTATTTATTATTAAGCACCTACTATGTGCCAGGACCATGAGCAGCACCAGGGTTGCACTGAACGTAGATAAAACTCCTTGCCCTTCAGGAGTTTACACGCTAGGGGCAGCTGGCCTGCCTTGAACTGTTCTAGGTACACAGAACTACTCAATGCATCTTGGTTCCATTGAATGGACTTCCTTTTTTGGACTGAAAAATCTTCAACAGCGACAGGAAGTTATTTTTCTTAGCCTTCACCTATTCAAAGAGATAAATGTTCCCTTTGATGAGGGCTCTGCACATTTATTTATTTTTATGAAGTGACGGCTCACCTCTCAGTGAACGTGTAGAGAGCTGTGGAAAGGAGGTAAGTATCTGTGCTTCATCTTGCCTGGACTGAGGGAGGACTTGACAAAGCGGGGTAGGTGCGAAGGAGGGCATGGCAGCTTAACAGGAGGCAAAAGATACTTTGAAATCCATCTGTTTAGCTGTCAATCCCTGTTTGCTGGCTAAGAAGAAAGTGGTTTTGAAGTTTGGCTTCCTGTCTGCATCGGGGGTATTAATCTATGGCGAGGTCGGGGGAATTTGTAATGATGCTGTTCCCGCCTGCTGGGAGGAGGGTGTTGTAAAGCCCTTTTGGATTCAGACAGAAAATCTTCCTCCTGCCACTGTCTTCACCGCACAGGACCAGCAGTGCCAGCAGCGATGCAAGCATCTGAGGCAGGAAGGAGTGCACTTCTTTCTCTCTTGCAGCATAAATTAAACATCACAGCAGACATCAGCTAGAAAAGTTACAGGAACCGGAGGTACTCCCAGTACTTTAATGCCGTCTGGCTGATGGGTTCCAGGGCCAGTGAGACCGCCACAGGTATGGAGCCCCGGGGGTCCCCAGCCAGCCCCACAGACAGGCTGGGCTTGGAGAGCCGTGGTTCTGGCTCTGATCCTGCAGCACTTCCAGCCCACTTGGGTCTGGAGACTGGACCTTAGAGCCTGTGTGCAACTGGCAGCGGTGCCCAGCCATGGTCAGAGCAAGCTGGGCAGCGTCGACCCGAGACCGGGCTGGGCTGGCGAGGGATCGGTGCCCAGACTGAAGTGAGGCTGAGCCAGGGCACTTGTCTGCATGGAGGGGGTGTGGTTACAGTGAGGCCTGCTGGCAAAGTGAGGTCAAGTCCAGATTGTTGGGCCAAACTGGACACCAGGCTTTGGTGTGTGTATCAGTTCCCCGCACAGCCATAACAAGTCACACAGCCTTGATGGCTTACAACAGATACTTCCTCTCTCACAGTTCTGGGAGGTGGTCGTCTGGGAGGGTGGCTTCCTGCAGTCTCAGGGAGGATCTGTCCCTGCCTCGCTCCTGGCTTCCCATGCTGCCGGTGACCCTTGGGGCGCCTCGGCTGGCAGGCGCGTCGCTCCAATCCCTGCCCCGCCTCCCCACCGCCTTCTCCTCTTTGGATAAGGACACCTGTCAATGGACTTCAGGCCCTCCCTAAATTCAGCACGGTTTCACCTGGAGATTCTTAATTATTTCCACAGACCCTTTTACCAAATAAGGTCAACTTTACAGGTCTGGAATTAGGACGTGGTCATATCTTCTGAGGGCCACTATTGAACCCCTTACTGTAGATATAAAGTTAGAAAACTTGGATTTTAATTCTAACTAATAATATGATAATAGCTAGACTTTAAGTGTTTACCATTTGCCAGATACTCAGTAGTAATCAACAAATATTTATTGAACATCTACTATATGCCAGATATTAGTCTAGATTCTGGGACTTTAGTTAAAAAAACAAACAAAACTGGCAGAAATCTCTGTTCTCGTGGAGTCCACCCTCTCATGGGGGTGGTGGATATCGACAGACAGTAAATGGAAGGACATGCTGCGTGAGGTGCTGAGCACTCCAGAGAACCTTTGTTAGGGGAAGTGAACAGAAAGTGCTGGGGTGCGAGAAAGGCCGCAGTTTTACAGGATGGTCCTGGAAAGCCTCAGTCAAAGCTATCAGTGAGCAAAATCTTTAAGGAGGGGAGGGAATGAGCCTGGTAAGCAGGGGAGAATAGTCTTCCAGGTAGAGGGCAGAGCATGGACAAAGGATCCAGAGGCTGAGAAGAGAGGCCAGCGAGGCAGAGGGGAGTGAGCAAGAGGGAAGGGTAGAAGCAGCCAAGGTCAGAGAAAAAGCAGCAGCCAGATTGTGCGCATCCAAGTGTCTGTCCACTGTAGGGACTTTGGCCTTTGCTCAGAGTGGAATGAGGAGTCCCTGGGGGTTTTGAGAGGAGGTGTGGAGAGACTGCAGGTCACTTCCGCATCTGTATTGAAACCAGGTCGTGGGGAGGCAAGGACAGAGCAGGGAGACCACTGGCACTACTGTCCTGGTGCCGGCCGAGGTGCTCAGCCTCCAGCCTCTGGGGGGCTGGGGCTCACACCTGGGAGAAGTGATGAGGGTCTGCATGTACTCTGGAGCTGGTACTACCAGGATATGGTTGGATCTGGGCATGAAGGACAGGAGTCAGGACACCGCCAGGTCCTGGGCCTGAAGACTGGAAGGAAGCGTTTACTGAGATGGGCTGGTGCTAATCACTTTATGTGCATCAAGCAACCCACGGCTTAACCCTGTAAGGCTCGTAATATTATTGTACCCATTTTATAGATGAATAAACAAAGTGTTTCAAAACTTAAGTAAATTGTCTAAGGTTATGTAGCTACTAAGTGACTCTAATGGGATTTAGATCCAAGTCTCTGATATTTCTAATTCCAGACCCCCAACTCCCAAAGCCCCAGTTTTTGCCTCTGCAAAGATGATCTTGTTTTCTCATCTACACCCACAGGATTGTAACCTTTATATGAAAATGAATGTAAAAATGCTTTATAAACTACAATGTGCCGTACAATTATGTAAGTATCTATTGTTACGTAATAAAATATCCCAAACTTTGTGATGTACATGAACGAGGGTATATGACCTCTCATGGTGCTGGGGGTTGCCTGGGCTCAACACGATGGTTCTGGCTCGGATCTCACAGTGTCAGTCAGAGTGCGGGCCTGGCCTGGCCTCAGGCTTGCTCACTCCTGTCCGGCGGGCGATGCTGGCTGCTGGCTAGGGCCGCAGCTGGGCCCGCAGCGGAACACCGGCACTGGGCCTGTGTGACCGGCTTCCCCACAGCATGGGGGCTGGGCTCCCGGAGCACGCCTCCCTGAGAGCAAGAACTGGGTAGAAGCTGTACTGTCTTCCTGGAAAGTCCCTTCTGCCACACTCTGTTGACCCAGACCGTCACAGGGTTCCACCGTGGTGAGGGAGCAGCAAAGTCACACATAAGTCACATACTAGGAAAGGCTTGTGATGAGGGATAGTGTTACGGGCATGTTCGGAAAATACAATCCACAACACAGAAGAGGATATTATCCAAGGGGAGTTCAATCACGGAAAGAAGCCTTGGCGAAATGAGACAGACTGGCCCTGGGTTTCAGCCAGGCACGAGTGGAAGGAGAGCAATGAGGGCAGGTGACCAGAAACTGCCACCCAGGGCAGCGGCACAGTAAGCAGACGGCACTGCGCGGCCACATGATGATGGATGGATGTCTGGGCCCAGATCAGGAAAATTCTGCTCGTTGTTGTATTTTTTCCTTCATGATTTGTTTCTAAACTCATAAAAAGAGCCTCAGGTAACAATGTTATAGAAACAATAAAAGCTATAGGGAAATATAACAGGAAAACGATTACCCATGATCCCACTGCACCACCAGAGCGAATGAACATGTGCCGCGCTGGGTCCGCGCTGGGTCCGCGCCTGCCTGCGCAGACGCCCAGTGCAGAGCATAAGCCTTTGGGTTTGGAAATCCCAGAGATCAGCGTTTAAATTTTCTTCAGCTGGATAATCTTGGGCAAGTTTCTTAACCTCTCTGTGCCTCAATTTCCAATGTAGAAAATGTGGATAATTATGAAACAACCCTATGATGTGGCCCCCGGGATGCAAAATAGTAAGTTCTCAATGCATGTTAGCTGTGAAATCACTCTTAAATGAATATATCATTTTTTAAAACAAAAAAATGGTATTATTTACAGAAAAATGCATCTTTTATATCTTCTTTTTTCACAGTTATATCTTTTTAAAAAATATATGTTTTTATTGATATTTTAGAGAGCGAGGAAGGAAGAGAGATAGACACATTGATAGGCTGCCTCCTGCACACCCCCTACTGGGGATGGAGCCTCAAACCTGGGGATGTGCCCTGACCAGGAATCGAACTGGGACCTCTCAGTCCCTGGGAGGACACTCAGTCCACTGAGCCACCCCCGCCAGGGCCACATAATCTCATCTTGAACATTTTCTGTATGACTTATATCATTCTTTATGAGATACATACCTTCCCACTGCATACATGAACTACAATTTGTTTCTTAGATTCTAATTACTGGACATTTAGCTTTTTAAAAATTTTATTTTTTATATATTTTATATCACACTGCAACAATCAACTTAAATGCTTAATTATTTTCTTTCTGCTTGGCACATTTGTTCAACAAACAAATGAATATTGACAAATTTCTAGATGTGGATATGCTAGGCCCAAACTGTCATATTTAAGTTTTTTAAAATTCACTTTCTATTATGAAAAATTCCAAACCAACATAAAATTAGAAAGGATCATATAAAGAACACTAATATATGGTTAGCAGCCATATTTAGCCTTTTAACATTTTGTCATATTTGCTTAATCTATATTTTTCTTAAATATTAAAAAATATAACATTTATTCTAACAATTTGCTCTAATACTGTAGTTTGTCTCAAAATGAGGACATTTTCCTACATTAGCATCATAGCATTATTATACATTACAAAATTAAAATTAAGTATAATTCCCTAATATCTAATACACTGTTTATTTTAAAATTTTCTAATTGCCCAAAATACCTTTAAACCTTCTATAGTACAGTATATTTTTCAAATAAAGACCCCATCAAGAACCAGAATAACCTTTGGTTGTTACTATCTGTTAAGGTAATTTAATCTAAAGTATCATCTTTGATTCTCCTCTTTGATATTGACTTCTGGAAGAGCCTAAACTGCTTGATCTTTTTCTTTTATGACCATTAAAAATTCCTGCTTAAGAGGAAATTCTCAGAAGTGAAATTGTTGGACCAAGACGTCTCGGCTGTAGGCAGCCCTTGTGGTGTGAGGTCTGAGCAGTCTGCAGTGCTCAGCTGCTCCCCGGTGAGGCTGCTGGCAGGCTGCTGGGGACACCCTCCCAGCAGGAGTGGAGGGGTCTGCCCTTCAGCACAGAGTTCCCTAAGGTAAGAGGACCGCTGTAATTCAGTGCAGAGATGACACTCTCGTTCAATCGGAAGGTGTCCTGAAGTCAAGCCTCAGGAAGATTGCTCGAGAGATGTCACTGTCCTCCATTCTCAGAGGGGCAGGTAGCTCTCGGGTACATTTCGGTCCCTGCTGGAGAGGAGGCAGGGAGCAGATCCTCAGTCACAGATGTGCGTTGAGATCCTCGTTCTGCCTGTTACTACGGTAACTTGTTACCTTGGAAAGGCACTTAAAATTCCGTTCTATTTGGCACTCTGATGGGTCCTTTCTGATGGACCTGCCTGTTTGACGTGTGCTACCCACAAAGACACTGCCATGGAGCAGTGGGCAGGCCACGGAAAGTGGTTAGGCCTGGTGACCGGCAGGGCTTGGCAGATGCTTCTGTTCAGAAGGATCGCCTGGGAGGCAGGCAGAGATGCCTCGAGAGCCCGGTTCATCAGCTTAGGCTCGGGAACCTAGTGCTCTTAGTGAGCATCCGAAGACATACTGATCCTGGTAGTTCAGGGACCATATTTGAATAAATCTTACCTGAGAACCTCAGTTTACTTTTGGGGAATAAATAACACTTTATAGCAATTACTGTGTGCTTTAGACTGCCTTCTAACTACACAAATTAATTAACTTAATTCTCACCATCACCCTCTGAGCTAGGTACTGTTTGAATTTGTACTGTATTTTATAGATGAGGAAACAGACTCAGAGAGGTTAAGTAACTTGCCCAAGGTTCACACTTCTAGTAGGTAGCAGAGTCAAGATATTATAATGCATGTGAAATATGGTGCTATAAAATTCAAATTGATTTTTTTATACCCATGAACTCTTTTTTTATTTAATTAATTAATTTATTTTTGTTACAGATGTTTCTCCTTTTTCCCCCATTGATTCCCCGCTCCCCCACCCTCCCAGCCCTGTCCCCAGCTTTGTTGTCCATGTCCATTATTCATGCATACATACATATAAGTTATGTGATTTATCTCTCCCCACCACCCCCTCTTCTGGGGATTGTCAGCCTGTACCCCACTTCCATGTCTCCGGGACTACCCCATTCCTCAGACTGTTATATTCATTATATTCCACAAATAAGTGATATCATGTGATACTTGTCTTTCTCTGTTTGGCTTGTTTCACTTAGGATAATACTTTCCAGGTCCCTCTATGTTGTCTCAAAGGATAAGAGATCTTTCTTACAGCTGCATAGTACTCCATTGTGTATATGTACCACAGCTTTTTTTTTTTTTTTTTTTTTACTTACAGATGTTTCTCCTTTTCCCCCCACTGATTTCCCCCTCCCTCACCACCCTGTCCCCAGCTTTGTTGTCCATGTCCACTGTTCATGCATACATGCATATAAGTTCTGTGGTTTATCTCTCCCTACAAATTGATTTGAAATTCAACAATTCTCAGAGTAAGAGGTTACTGTTATTTGGTGGCGTGTAAGAAATATTTGCCATTATGGTCAAAATGGTATGTATAAAAAACTATTTGTTGTTCTATTGAAACTGGCTAGATTCTCTAGAGAATGGATGAATAGAAAAGAGAGCACCCAATGCATGCTTGTTGAATGAATGAATAACTGTGTTTTTATATATTCCAATATGCTACAAATATTAGTCCCTGAGGCCGTCCACTGATGACACTGCTATGTGTCCTCTCCTGATTCCTCTTACCGGTCGTCTGGATCTGCTATGTCCACATACCGTCACCAACTGGAGGTTCGGCTGATCAGTCAGGGCAACCATGAACTGTCCAGGGACCTTGGACCTTGCTGCCGTGTTCTCCTATCCATGTTGATAGAGTGGGCAAATACTGGACTAGAGTTTTCAATGCAGAGTTCTAGTACAGACTGAGTCACTAATCTTTGTGAGACAGGAGCCTGGTAGGCTTCTAATTTGCTCACATAAAAGATGGTGTTTAAAAGCACAGGCTTGTTCCTGGACGGTGTGTTCAGTGGTTAGAGTGTTGTCCCATACACCAAAGGGTCACAGGTTCGATTCCCGATCAAGAGTATGTACCCAGGTTGTGTGTTGGATTCCCAGCCCCTCGGGGCACGTATGGGAGGCAACAAATCAATGTGTCTCTCTCACATCAATGTTTCTCTCTCTCTCTGACCCCTTCCCAACCCTCCCTTCTACTCTAAAAATCAATGGAAAAATATCCTCAGGTGAGGATTAGCAAACAAACAACAAAGCACAGGCTTAGGTTCAAATTTTAGTTCTGACATTAGGGAAATGGATTAAATTATTTAACTGTGAGTGGCTTCCTCTCTCAGGTGAAGAGAAATTGTCAGAAATTAGCAGTGAGGTTTGGGGATGTTTTGTTTGTGTTTGAAGTCCAGCCCAAGTATGTATCAGCTTTATAAACTTTGGAAAAATAACTTGCCTTATCTGTAAAATGGGACCAATATTAATACTTACTTCAAAGGATTAGTGTGAGGACAGAATGAGTAAATATAATAAAGCACCTTCACACGGTACCCAGTGAGTAATCACTGACATTAGCTATGTTATTGCTATGAAATTGAGGTCGTCATACTTATGTTTTGGGGAGTTTGAAAGAATGTTTGTAATTTTTCTGGTATTTTGTAACTGCTCTATAAATAGTAATTGTTATGAATACTATCACTATACTATGAGGTTAAACTCAGAGATTTACAATAATTTTTCAGTGCTAACATTCTGCAATTAAAAAAGAAGTACGTGACCTCCCATTTTAACTTCGAGAGATATGGCGCCACCACAGGAAATAACCACATGATGTTTTTGAGGCTGTTTGGATGATGAGGGACTCTGAAATCAGGGCTGCCTTCTAGAAAACAAGCTGTCAGCTTTAAGGGTGAGGATTGATATAGATGTTTCCAGTGAGAAATTATAGTACCTGAAGATTAGACAAGATCACTGAGGTTTCCTATTCTTTCAACTAATGAAAATGTCAGTCCTTTTGAGTATTGTTACATTATTCAATTTGGGGATAAGAAACACAATTCTAAAGGATGCTCTTAGCCCTGGCTGGTTTGGCTCAGCAGTTAAAGCATCAGCCCGCAGACCAGAGAGTCCCAGGTTCAGTTCCCATTAAGGGCACGTGCCTCAGTTGCAGTTTGTCCCTGGCCCCGGTTGGGGTCATGTGGGTGGCAGCCAGTCGATGTGTCTCTCTCACATTGATGTTTCTCTCTCTCTCTTCACCCCTCTCTCCCTCATGTTCTATCTGAAGATAAATGCAAAAATGTCCTTGGGTGAGGATAAAAAGAAAAAAAAACCAACACTGAGTCTTTCACTGTCCTATCCTGACATCATTCTGGTGAACCAGTCCAATCACCTGCTGTGCCCTGGGCGAGGCCACTGCTCGGAGGGTTGCCAGATAAAATACAAGAGGCCCAGGTAGATTTGAATTCCAGGTAAATAATAAATATATTTTTATATAACTGTATCTACTTAGGTATGTATGTATGCATGTGTAAACAAGTATGTCCCAACAATTACTGCAAATATTTATTAGCTAAATATAGAGGTCCCAGGCTGTAGTGCATGGCAGTGCTTCTTAAACCTCACCACACATAGCAAACGTGGTAAAAATGCAGACTCTGGTCAGTGGCTATGATGGTGAGGTGCTGCTCTGAGGAGCACATCTGAGTGGAAAGGGGAAAGGGTCGAGTTCTCAAACTTGCTGCAGTAGAGGAGTCACCCGTGGTGCCCACCAAAAATGCAGATGCTTTGTCATAGCAACATGCCCCAGGCAGAGTGGTGCAGACACAGAGAGTCTGGGGACCCAAGAGCGCGGTGTTGGCGGGTCTGGTTTCTTGCTGCCACTTCATGTGATCTTTCTGGTTCCCTGTGGGACCCTGGTGTCTCTCTGCGTCCTGTTCCCTTCCTCGTTTCAGGGCACCACATGCAGGCTAAGACCCACTGTAACAGCCTCATTCTAACGTAATGACCTCTTTTTTTAAAAATCCTCACCCAAATATATATTTTTTCCATTTATCTTCAGATAGAGTGGAAGGGAGGAGGGAAGGAGGGAGAGAGCAAGAGAGAGAGAGAGAGACATTGATGTGAGAGGGACACATCAATTGGTTGCCTCCCACACAATCCTGACCAGGGCCAGGGACCAAACCACAACTGAGGTATTTGCCCTTGACCAGAATCGAACCGGTGACTCTTTGATCAGCGGGCTGACGCTCTAACCACTGAGCTAAACCAGCCAGGGCCTAATTTAATGACCTCTTCAAAGGAATTTTTTCCAAATAAAGTCACATTGTGAGGGGTTTGGACTTCAACATATGAATTGGAAGGGGACACAATTCAGTTCATAACAGTAATCTGAGACCCACTGAGAACATTTCTGTGGGAGAGGTTTTCACAGGCTTGTCAAGCTCACTAGCTAGAAGCTCTGGTTGAGGAACAATATCACAAGTGAGCTCCATCAGGCAAGTTTAAAAAATCTGGTCTGGAGCAATAAATTTGAAACTTGAGCATGAATTAGAATTACTTGAATAACTTGTTGAAACCCCCAAGTTTCTGATTCAAGAGACTTGGGTGGAGCTCCAGATTCTGCTTTTCTAACCAGCTGCCATCCTTAAGAAATACCACATTAGACAAATCCCCAAACCTCACTGAAAAGCAAGACAGAAGTAACAGGCTTCTGGTGTGGCTATGGTGAGAACTGTCTGAGATCAGAAGGCAAAAGCTTTGGTAACTCTAGAGCCCCACATGAGATGAAAGTGAGTCACAGTGATGCATTTCCTACAAGTTCTATGACATAGCACACAAAGTCAATGTATTTTCATAAACAACAACAAAACGTCAAGTTTAAAAAACTTGCCTCTTATTGTATTTTTGAAAGTCCGTGAACCGTATTTCATTCTTGCCACCATAGCAGTCCCATGAGGCTATTTTCCCAGATGTGCTGGGGTTTGAAGATCGAGTCTACGGGACCTAGGATTCCAAGAAGGCTGCAGAGTATCTGGAAGCTGTGCACACTTGCTCCCAGCCCCAAATGGGATCGACAGCTAAGTTAGAGAGCAATCAACCTGGGAAACCAATGGAAGGCTGGCTGATCTGAAACATTATAACCAAGGATCACAGAAGTAGCCACATAGAGACTAGTAAGAAGGGTGCAGACCTGGACAGGGTAGCACCCTCACGCAAGTGTGGTGGCTGGAAGGATATTAGCTTCAAACTCCCCCCTGCCCTAGTTGTGTGGGGTTTCAACTCCACATAGGGATCCCCAAACCAGAGCAACAGAGACGTGGAGAGGAGCCTGTGCAACATCACAATGGCAGTAAGTGAGGATTCAGTCTGCCTGGGAGACACAGGCTGCACCTTCTCAGGAAAGGCGCACTCCTAAAGTTACAGCACCAGCCTGGGAGTCCACTCCTGACTCTGTCTGCTGGGAGGCCACACTGCTGCACGTGGGTCCTGCAGAGGGTCTGCTGTCTACATTGAGCAAGGACTTTTAAGGGGCCCTCTGATTTCTGGGGAAGCTTTTGGCAGAGACCAGACAGTGACTAAACGACGTAACTTGGGAAAGAGGAACAGTCTCCTCCACCTCGAGCACACAGCTGGTGCCCCTTCCTGAACTACTGAGCTGCTCAGCCTGCCCTGTCTGGATGGGTTTGGCAGCACAGGGGAGCTGCACAGGCCAGGGTCTTTTGGCCCCATCCTGCTGGGTTTGGTGGTGCAGGGAAGCCAGACTTTTGGCCTCGTCCTGCTGAGACCAGCCATGTGGAGAGATCAGAGTGCCATGTAGGGCTGACTTTTGGCCCATCATACTTGGTTCAACAGTGTGTGTGTGTGTGTGTGTGTGTGTGTGTGTGTGTGTAGTAGTAGTAGTAGTAGTAGTGAGGGGGCTGTGTAGAGTTGGTATATTTGGACTGTGTTTTCCAGGGAGGCTTCTGTTCAGCGGCCAGATGGGTGAGTGCTGGGTTGTGTGGTTACATTGTGGGGAGGCAAGTCACAGCTCCTCTGTGAGTTCAACCCAGGCTACTCTAGGAAGGAGACGTGCCCTCTCCCCTCCTACAGGTTGTGGGCACCATCCTCAATGAGAGACTGTTTGGATCCGCCCTGTGCAGTACTAGATACTCCTGCGGGGTGCAGTTCTGTGGAGGGAAAGAAGAGGGGCTGAGAGCAGGGCCACCTAAAGTGTGAGATCTTTGGAAGCTATTGTCTGGGACTGGGTTGAAGTGCTCAGCCCCTCATGCAGGCTGGGTGTTATTCTCGATAGAAATCTCTTTTAATCGATCATCTTGAACTGAGGGTAGCTGAGCTTGCTCCTGCATAGGGAATGGCTAGCTATACCAAACCTGAACTTGCAGTGAGCCCCGCTAGGGGGAACTAGAGTTGGAGACTCTGGCAGAGACTGAGAGGTTTGGCATTGAGGCAGGGGCTACTGTCCCCTCACTGTGTGATCTGACTGTGTGATCGCCAAGTAGGGAACTCACTAACCCTATCTGGGCTAGCCTGGGCTCATGCCACAGTCTATCTTCAGAAGGCTCTGGAGAAAGACCAGGCAACCTCTAGGGGAGGCAGATTAGGTGATGGTGGAGGTAGACCTTAGGGAACCTTGGACCTTTTACAGATCTTCCCCATCTATAAACTGGAAGAAACCAGCCAATCCTTTTGCACAGATTGGCCCCTCCTATACACACTCAGGTTCCGTAGATGCAGACACAAACAGTGAACAGCATGGTTGCTACAGACAGGTAGCTCCAGGATGGTTATACACAATATCTGATGGTAACCTGTACTTGAACACCCTCCCCACCAAGTGGACCCAAACCTACACAACCAATAGTGGGCTTCTGACCATACCGGGGCTTGACTCAACTAGCCGCACAAGTGGCACACCCAAAAGGGAATTCTAGTTGGCACCAGACCCCTCTGGGAACAACCCTGCCTCAGGGAACAGCCCCTACACAGCATCTCATAGATAGTGATCCAGGTTTACCTTTCTAGTCACCCAGCCTAAAGGATTAACACCACCCATGAAAGGGCTAACAGCATTGAAGCCTCAACTACAGCAGGTGTGCACATAACTCACAAGAATTATTCCTGGAGTACGAGGCTCAGATGATCTGGGAGATTGTGCTACTGAGCCCAAAAAGATACACAGTCAGCAGCCTGAGGGTTGATCCTACCCATGAACTGGTTAACAATCAAAACCCAATTATAACAGGATGATCCACACAAGGTACTTTCCTAGAGAACCCAGCTCAGGTCATGAAGGAGACTGCACCACTGGGTCCCACAGGACACATACTACATAAGGCCATCCCATGAAGACTGGGAGTTATAGCAGTTCTATCTAATTCATAGTAACAAGCACAAAGCAACAGCCAAAACAGGGACACAAAGAAATAGGCCCCAAATGAAAGAACAGGAGGAATCTCTAGAAAAAAGAGCTAGATGAAATGGAGACAAGCAATTTATCAGATACAGAGTTCAAAGTAATGGTTTTAAGGATGCTCAAGGAAGTAAATGAGAACTATAACAGCATGAAAGAGGACATAAAACCATGAAAAAGTACCAGTTGGAAATGAAAAATAGCATATCTGACATCAAGAATAACCAGTGAGGATGAAAAAGAGGGTTGGATAAAGCAAAGAATATAATCAGTGATTTGAAAGACAAGGTAGAAAAAAACACCCAGTCAGAACAGCTGAAAGAATAAAGAATAAGGATAGTTAGGGGAACATTAGGACAATATGAAACATAACAATATCCATATCATAGAGGTACCAGGAGAAGAAAGTGAACAAGGTATAGAGAACCTGTTGGAAGAAATAATGACAAAACTTCCCTAGTCTGGTGGAAGAAAAAGTCACACAAGTTCAGGAAGCACAGAGTCCCAGTCAAGATGAATCCAAAGAGACCCACACTAAGACACATCATAATTAAAATGGCAAATTGTTACAGACAAAGAGAGAATCATAAAGGCAGCAAGAGAGACACAGTTAGTTACCTACAAGGGCATTCCTGTTAGACTGTCAGCTGATTTCTCAATAGAAACACTTCAGGCAAGAAGGGATTAGCATGAAGTACTCAAAGTAATTAAAAAACAAGGACCTGCAATTAAGACTACTCTATCAGCAAGGCTATTATTTAAAATTGAAGGCAAAAAAAAAAAAAAAAAAAAAGACTGAAAGAGTTTATTACCACCAAACCAGTAAAGGGACTGCTTTAAGAAGAAGAAATATATAGAGAGAGTAACATAGTTTTAAGGAAAAATGTCAAAAATTAAATACCTATCTATAATAACTGTAATTGTAAATTGATTAAATGCTCCAATAAAAAGATATAGGGTAACTGAATGGATAAGAAACATGATCTGTATATATGGTGTCTACAAGAGACCCACCTCAGAACAAAAAGCTGGTGTACAATACCCATCTCTGACAAAATAGACTTCTAAACAAAGGCCATAAAGAGACAAAGAAGGTCACTACATAGTACTAAAAGGATTAATTAAACAAGAAGATATAACTCTTATAAACATGTATGCACATAATATAGGAGCACCTAAATATATAAAGAAAAATATTGGTGGACATTAAGGGAGAGATTGACAGCAATACAATCATAGCAAGGGATTTTAAAACCCCACAGTCATCAATGGGTAGATCTGACAGACAAAAAAAAAAAAAAAAAAAAATCAACAGGAAAACAATAACCTTAAATGAAACACTAGGTGAAATGGATTTAATTGACACAGGACATTTCATCTCATAGCAACATAATATACATTCTTCTCAAGTGCACATGGATCATTCTCAAAGATAGATCATATGCTGGGACACAAAATAAGTTTTAACAAATTCAAGAAGACTGAAATCATATCCAGCATCATCTTAGATCACAATGGCATGAAACTAGAAGTCAACTACAATAAAAATACTAAAAAAAAAAAATGTTCAAACACATGCAAGCTAAATGATATGCTATTAAACAATAAATGGGTTACCAATGAGATCAAGGACAAAATAAAAAAATTACTTGGAAACAAATAAAAATGAACATAAAACAACCCAAAATATAAGGGACACAGCTAAAGCAGTCCTGAGAGGGAAGTTCATAGCATTACTGGCCTACCACAAGAGGCAAGAAAAATCTCTAATAAACATTCTAACCCTACAAATAAAATAACTGGAAAAAGAACAATAAACAAAGCCCTGAGTAATTACAAGGAAGGTAATAATAGAGATCAGAGCAAAAATAAATGACACAGAGTCTAAAAAAAAAAAAATACAAAAGATCAATGAAACCAAAGTTGGGTCTTGAAAAGATAAACAGACTCATCAAAGAAAAAAGAGAGAGGACCCAAATAAATAAAATTAGAAATGGAAGAGGAAAAGTAACAACTGATACCACAGAAATACAAAGGATTGTAAGAAGATACTATGAACAACTATATGTCAACAAATTGGACAACCTGGAAAAAATGGACAAATTCTTAGAAACATACCATCTTTCAAAACTGAAGCAGAAAGAATCAGAAAACCTGAATAGACTGTACATAATGAAATTGAAGCAGTAATTAACAAACAAACAAACAAAACAAAACCTCCCAGCAAAGAGAAGTGCTGGACAGCATGATTCCATAGTTGAATTTTACCAAACATTCAAAGAAGAATTAACACCTGTCCATCTTGAACTAGTCAAAAAAAGTCGAGAGGGCAGAAGACTCCCAAGCCCATTTTATGAGGCCAGCCTTATCCTAATTTCAAAACGACATCAAGACACTACAAAGAATGAAAAGTATAATTCAATATTCTTGATGCTAATACCCTCAATGAAATATTAACCAATTATATGCAACAATACAATAAAAAGATCATACACCATAATCAAGTGGGATTTATTCTGGGGATGCTGGGTATGTACAATATTTACAAATCAATAAATGTGACACATCATATAAATTAAATGAAAGATAAAAATCATATGATCATATCAATAGATGCAGAAAAAGCATTCAATAAAATCCAGCACTCATTTTTGATAAAAACTCTCAATAAAGTGGGCATAATAAAGAGAAATCACACCTCAACATAATAAAGGCCATATATGACAAGCCTACAGCTGACTTCATACTCAATGAGCAAAAATGAAAAATGTTTCCTTTAAGATCAGGAACAAGACAGGGATGCCTGCTTTCACCACTCTTATTCAGCATAGTACTAGGTGTCTGAGCCATAGCAATCAGACAAGAAGAAGAAATAAAAGGCATCCAGATTGGAAAGGAGAAAGTAAAACTATCATTATTTGCAGATAACATGATTTTGTACATAGAAAATCCTAAAGACTTTACAAAAAAACTACTAGGGCTAATAAATGAATTCAACAAAGGTAGCAGGACACAAAATTAATATTCAGAAATCAGTGACATTTTTATATACAAATAATGAACTACCTGAAAAAGAAACTAAGAAAACAACCCCATTTACTATTGCAACCAAAAATAAGGTACCTAGAAATAAATTTAACTGAGAGGTAAAAGACCTGTACTCAGAAAACGATAGGCCATTGAAGAAAGAAATAGAGGAAGATACAAACATGTGGAAGCGTATACTGTGTTCATGGATTTGAAGAATTAACATCATTATAATGTCCATACTACCCAAAACAATCTATAGATTCAATGCAGTTACTCTTTAAATACTATGGCATATTTCACAGATATAGAACAAAGAGTCTAAAAATTTATATGGAACCAAAAAAGGACCCCAAATTGCCACAATAATCTAGAAAAAGAACAAAGTTGAAGGTATCACACTACCTGATATCAAACTATACTAAAAGTCCATAGTAATAAAAACAGCCTGGTACTGGCATTATAAAAGTCATATAGATAAATGGAACAGAACAGAGAACCCAGAAATCAACCCAAGACATTATGCTTAATTAATATTTGACAAAGGAAGTAACAGCACACATTGGAGTAAAGACAGTCTCTTCAATAAATGGTATTGTTAAAATTGAATAGGTACATGCCAAAAACTGAAACTAGACCAAAAACTTACATCATTCACAAGATTAAATTCTAAATAGATAAAAGACTTAAATGTAAGTTGCAAAACGATAAAAATCTTAGAAAAAAATAAGCAGTAAAATTTCAGACATCTCTTGTAGCAATATTTTGGCCGATATATCTCCTAAGGCAAGGGAAAGAAAGGAAAAAATAAACAAATGGGACTACGTTAAACTAAAAACCTTCAGCGCAACAAAAGAAACCATCATTAAAATGAAAAAGGAACTCATTGTATAGGAGAACATAATTGCCAATTATACATCTCATAAGGGGTTCATTTCCAAAATATATAAAGAACTTAAACAACTCAAAACCAGGAAGACAAACAATCCACTTAAGTAATGGGCACAGGACCTAAATAGACATTTCTCTAAAGAGGATGTACAGATGGTAAACAGACATGAAAAATGCTCAAAGTCACTAATCATCAGAGAGCTGCAAATTAAAAGCACAACTAGATATCACCTCACTCTTGCCAGAATGGCTCTCATCAATAAATCAAGAAACAATAAGTGCTGACAAGGATGTGGAGAAAAAGGAACCCTAGTGCACTGCTGGTGGGAATGCAGACTGGTGCAGCCACTGTGGAAAACATTATGGAGTTTCCTAAAAAAATTAAAATAGAACTACCCTTGACCCAATGATCCCACATTTGGGAATATATCCTAAGAAACTCAAACCGCCAATCAGAAAGAATATATGTACCCCTATGTTAATAGCAGTGTTATTTACAATAGCCAAGGTCTGGAAACAGCCCAAGTGCCTATCAGTAGATGAATGGATAAAAAGGCTATTTACACAATGAAATACTACTGGGCTATAAAAAAGAAGGAAATCTTACCTTTTGCTACAGTGTGAATGGACCTGGAGATTATTATGCTAAGTGAAATAAGCCAGTTAGAGAAAGGTAAAGACCATATGATGTCACTTATATGTGGAATCTAATGAAAAAAATAAAATGAGAAACCAAATAGAATCAGAGGCATGGATACTTGAAACAGACTGAGGGAATCGGGAAGGGAAGAGACTGGATGAAAGAAGATGAAGGGATTAGCCAAAGAACATATATATGCATAACCCATAGACATAAACATCAGTGTGGTGATGGCCAGAGGAAAGTGGGGGAAATAAAGTTTCAAAAGAGATTAAATCTATCTACTTCTGTGATGGAGCAGAGTTGTAAGGACCCCGAATCATGTGATTAAACCTTCATTTTGCTGAGAGGATGCTTGCAACACCTAGAATTCCTGAGACTTGAGTTACTTTGATGTCAGTTGTGGTAATAAACTGGTAAACAAAGACTTGCAGAAAAAGAAATCAATAGCTTTTTTTATTTTTTATTGAATTTATTGGGGGTGACACTGGTTAACAAAATTATATAGGTTTTAGGGCACAATTCTACAACACATCATCTGTACACTGTATTGTGTGTTCACCACCCCAAGTCAAGTTTCCGTCCATCACCATTTATCACCCTTGTGCCCTCCTCCACCGCCCTCCCTGCCTCTGCTTGGCAGTCACCACAACGTTGTCTGTATCCATGGAAGTCAACAGCTGTTTCTATAAATCGCTAAAGCACTTATAAGGCTTACCCTTTCTGGAATATTAGAAATCTGGAATTGAGCCAATCCAGGTAAAGACAGGAGTCTTAAGAAAATGTACCTTTCTCTCTATGGCAGTTTCATAAAGGTCTTTCATTAAAAACCAATACTCACATTTTTTCTTTTTCTTTTCCTCGAAATAAGACATACGTGGTTGGTGGGTAAGCAGTTTTCCAAGTTGTGTTTATAATAATGGGACCTTAAGTTGATAGTTTTATTGTCATAAGTAGCAGGTCAGAACATCTCCTGGAAGTCCAGGGAAGCAGAGCTGGGAGATGGCTTCTCCTGTTGTGTGCTCTTACACGACTATTTTCAGAACTTAACATCCCTGTTAGTGCAGTGGGTCTGAGGATGCTACCTCGAGGACTTCCATGAGCATGAAATGTGTGCAAAGCCACCATTATGCGCTTGGTGAAGCATAATAGCTGTATACATGGCAGATGTTTTATTTATATGATTATGTATTAGAATGGTTATGTTTTTCCTGCTCTTTTTTTTTCTTTTCCTTTGCTTCCTGACTGAATAATCAAAACATGAGGTCTATTTTGAATAAATATTGTGAATAGTTTTTTTTTTTTTTTTTTAATCTGTATGTGATAAGGACACCGAGACCCAGAGTGTAAGTAACTTGACCAAGGCCAACCAGCAGGTTGTAACAGATCAGATTTGAACACAGGTGTCTAAATGCAAATACCATCCTCTTGTGTTCATACCCCTCCTGTTGTTCTTGGATTCAAGGTTGACAGTTTTTGAGTTTCAATGTTAAAAACTGTTAAAGGAAAATGATGTATATATAATTCACTGTTGTTAACATGGGGCAAATGATCCGCTGATTAATTAGTAGGTGTCTTTTTTAATAGTAGTCTTTGGCTGTTGGGTTTATTCATAATTCTACCCAAGATTTATCAGTTTTACAATTTAGAATTTCTGGTTAAAATATAAAGTCTGGGTGAAGAGTAGAACACGTTTTCTGCAAAATTGGGATGACTGGATGTCGGGCTGTTACCTGTCTACGTCGTTTCCAGATTGAAAAAGTTCTGGGAAGCTGGGGTAGAGGTTGGATGCTTGGGAGCTTAGGGCAGTGGCTATTTACCAACCCAAAGTGTTGAAATAGTTTAACCACTGGCACAACAATACTAATGTGGACAGGGTGGCTATCTACCCACTTCAAAGTCTGGGTTCCTAAATATCTCTATTTCTTTGGATAATCAATGAAAATTGGTGTTAGTGGCACGAAGACAAATTTCAGCACTAAGATTTAAAATATTTTTTTGTAAGAGCTATAAAATAAAGTTTAAAATCAGAGGTTTGAACTACAAATGCCAGCTATTTGTTTTTTCTTTTTATTGATTTTAGAGAGAGAAGAAAGGAGAGGGAGAAAGAGATAGAAACATCGATGAGAGAGAACATTGATTGGCCACCTCCTGCACGCCCCACACCGGGGATTTGGCCCACAACCTGGGTTTGTGCCCTGAATGGGAATCAAACCAGCAACTTCTTAGTGCATGGGTTGACGCTCAACCACTGAGCAACACCAGCCGGGCAATGGCAGCTATTCTTAATCAAAGGTATGCTTCATAATTAATTGTCTGTGCAATTTCCCTAAAGTCCATGTATCTGGGACCATACTGCCATGATTTTGATCTAGTAAGAGCGAGTGTGTTTCTGGAATCGGTGTTTTTGCATCTTCCCTAGATTCACCTGGTCTTTGCTATAATAGATATCTTCTATTTTACCCTCCAGATATATATCAACTTTTTGTTGTTGTTGTTGTCGTTGTTTTTTGACCATGCCCTGTTCTCTGGAGGCCAGGTTCTGTAGCCTTTCTTAATTAACTCCCTTGCTGTCAGGCTTCCCCTGGGAACTCCCAGCGGGAAACCCTAGCAGGGTATGGGAGGGGAAGAGGAGGGAGGCTGGGAAACTTCATTCTCCTGGCTCCCTTGCAGAGGTTCTCAATCTGTGTGTCGTGACCCCTTTGGGGATCGAATGACCCTTTCACAGGGGTCGCCTAGACATAATATTAGCAAAATTACAGTTATGAAGTAGCAACAAAAATAATTTTATGGTTGGGGGTCACCACAACAGGAGGAACTGTATGAACAGGTCGCGGCATTAGGAAGATTGAGAACCACTGCAAGGAATCATTTTGGACTGGGTGTCACTTTGACGAAAGAGCACAGCTCGTTGCAATGTGGACCTCTGCATATTTCTCTTTCCAAGTTCTGATCACTCTGCTTGCCCCTTTCAACTACGGGGTGGGAACAGCTCTGTGGGCACCGACATCAGGGCACTGTTACCACTGTCATAATTTTCTCACGTTCTTTGTAAACAAGTCCTTTATTACAACTCCTTGTTATTCTGTTTGTGCCATTTTCCCTCCTGGCGCCCCGTCTAACAGGCTGCCTCACTCGCTTCCCCAGCCTTTCACTAGACTTGAGGATCTTAAAGAAAGTTTCCGCTACCAATAGTCTGACTCTGTCCGTAGCTCAGATAAGTCAGGGGGCTTCCTGCCATGGTTGTTCAGGGAGAGACGTGGAAGACCAGCTGGAGTTCTAATATTCACCTTCGGACATCCTGCCTCCTTCGTGGAAAAGTTCTGAAGGAAGCCTGGCAACCCGGACAGCAAGGAGCAGATGAATGGAGGATGCTCCTAGGGACACAACCTAAGTGCACTCTGTAAGTTTAGAACAAATGATACGGTATAATTAAGATATAAAAGAGTTTGCTCCTAAGGAGGAATACTTACAGAGGACTTAACTAGGTCTCTGTTTGGCAGCTGAATTTTGTGCCTGTCGGTATTTGCATAATCAATTAATTCCTTAAAGTGATGACTAGTAGGCAATTTATTTGGACGGTAGAAGGGGCTAATTGGTAATATTGTTACATGAAATCTTGTGGGTGAAAATTATGCCTGTCTTTTAGAAAAATGTGCCTTTGGTGTTTGAAAGGAGCGCTCCAGTGCCTTGGGCCTCAGGGAATTCAACCTGCTGATATCAGGATTGCTGAAGAATATGCAAACGTACATGGAGGACGGATGGAGTGAAAACTGCATTAAAGATTAATGACATTAGACTAGTGGGAGAGCCACGTTTTCTGGTGATCAAACGACACCGAGGCTTTTATATGCAGAGCCTGGAAGAATGTTAAACATCTTGGAATTTGTCATGTGGTCTTTAGTTAAATCTTATCAGCCCGCCATTCATCAAGATGCTCTAAGGAAAATCCCCAGCCCCGCTCTTCCTGTTCATTCAGGCAACACATGTTTTGAGGACCTACTCTGTGCTAGGCACCCTTTAAAACTGAAATCAGTGATGAGTCAAACATATACACTGCCTTCTCTCCTGGAGATTACAGTGTGGTATAGTGGACAAGTTTTCTTAAGTAATAGAATAAATACACATTTCTATTCTGAGGTACAATATTACAGTTCTTGTAATATTATATACCAGAATAACAAGAAATCCTCCAGTCTCAGAACACCTGAAGCATTAGATGAGATCTGATCAGAAACATTTCCTTTTTTTTTTTTTTTTTTGGTACGTGCCCTTAGCGGGAACTGAACCCGGGACTCTCTGGTCCTCAGGCCAACACTCCAACCGCTGAGCCAAACCGGCCAAGGCGTGATAAGAAACACATCAAAAGTGACACTGAACCCCTCCAAAAGTCAGGGAAGATCACAGAGGCTAGAAGAACAAACTGCAAACAAGAGAAGGGTATGTTGCCTTGTTGTGGAGCAAAAGGGGGAAATTCACACAGGCAACACATACAAGGAGGCAAGAAACCAGCAGTGCCAAGTGGCAGGCAATGGACAATAGAATTTGTCCCCCTATAAGGTCATGTTCAAAAGGAAAGCGAGCTTGCTCTCTGAGAGCATCGAGCCACTAGCCTGGCCTGAGGTGGACCAGGCCTCTGTGGTGGAAGCTTCCCTGAGGACACCGCGCCTGGAGTGGGCTCCGAGGGCCAGACCAGGGGTGGACACCGCTCGCAGAAGGCTGACGGACTGAAAAGTGTCGGGGGCCCTGGTGGAGGCAGTGTGCGACAGGGAACTGCAGGCCAAGACTCAAAAGCTCAGCTAATCAAGGGGCAGGATTTTCACCTGCACCGGACATGCAGTGGCAACTGTGACGGATTCTGAGCAGTGTGATGCCATCAGGTGAGAACCTGTGGCTTGAAGCCTGCGGTGAAGCAGGGCAGGGTGCACCACACACCCGAACACAGGGCGGGGACGCCGGGAGGAGAAGGGAGGGCTCTGCTTGGGGCTTCGGGTCGTGTCTGCTGTTTAAGAGCAGTAGACAAAACACTGCAACGCGTGCAAAGAACCTGCACTATACATGCACCAATTTCCCAGCTGCAGCATTTACAACTAAAGCACGAGATACAGAGCACCAGAGCAAACCGCCACCGCCGATAACACTTGTTTTTAAGGAATGAAGAAGAACGTTGAGTTGCGTTCAGTTCTCGAGCAGAGGTAGATAGAGAATGTAGCTGTAAATCTATTGCAGGACTAATGCATGGCTGTTTTTGTAACTCCTTCCCCCGCCCTGTTTTCTCACTGCTGTGTCTCCAGGGGCCTTTCTCTCTGCTTTGATCTCTTCTCCTACTCACCAAGCTCTTTCCCCTCTTCCTTTGATTTCTTCATTTGCCTACATTTTATTTCTTTCAGATTTTAACATAAGAACAAAAACTGACACCATTTTGAGGGTTCTCATGGCTGTGGTAAGCACTTCTAGGTAGACAAATTTTCTTTTTAATCCTCACCCAAGGACATGTTCATTGGATTTTTAGAGAGAAGGGAGGGGGAGGAGAGAGAGAGAGAGAGGGAGAGAGAGAGAGAGAGAGAGAAGAAACACTGATCAGTTGCCTCCCATACATGCCCCTCCCGGGGATTGAACCTGTCACCTAGGTATGTGCCCTGACTGGAAATCGAACCCATTACCTTTCCGTGTCCTGGACGATGCTCCAACCAACTGAGCCCCACTGGCCAGGGCTAGGTAGACAATTTTTAAATTCCTGTGATGACCCTGCGAGGTACCTGCTTACATCCCCATTTGGAGATGAGAACACTGACTCAGGGAAGCCAAGTGGTTTGGGAAAAGGTCCCACTGTTAGTAATGGTAGAATCAGAATTTAAACTCAGGCAGCCCATTAAAATAAAAAAAAAATCAACATTAGTTCTTCCTATGGGCACATGGACTTCTATACCTGTGCTTAATAAACTCTAAATTGAAGGTGTCCCACCTGAGATCTTGATAAAAGCAGATTCTGGGCTTGGGAAGAGGCCCCCGTCTGCTGGTTCACAGCCTCCACTTTGTGGAGCACTGAGCATGACAGGCATTTCATGAATATTTAGTCAATAAAATAGTGAATGAAATAATGAAGGAAAATTGCTAAGATGTGTGTGTTAGTGATTTCTTTCTTTGGTGATCCCTATTGCTGCTTGACCCTTACGGTTATCACAATAGTAATTTTTCAGTTAAATACGGATTGAGCAGCTACTATGAATAGGAATGGAAAACGTGGGAATACATGAGGGTTGAGCCCTCTCCTGGGTTGGAAGCTGGTACGGCACTGTCAGGCACCCGAGGTCGCGGGCTCTGCAGCGAGATCCGGGGACACAGTCACCACTCAGCCGCTTCTCCGACCGCAGTCATGAAAACGACCAGGGCCAATCTCAGTGCTCAGTGTTCCACCTGCACCGGTTTATTTGTTCCTTTCAACATCCCTACTCTCTAGACACTATTGCTTTTTCTATTTTGCACATGGGGATAGTGTGCAGAGAGCAGTTCAAGTAGCTGGCCCGGCACAAAGAGCTGATGTCGGAATCAAAGTGCTTCTAATCCTCGGGCCCGTTCCTTCCCACGGTGGCCCTCTGTCAGCCCCGAGCCTCGCGGCACAGAGTGGCGACGAGAAGCAGCAAGTGGCAAGCATACAGAGGACTTTTTAAAAATTTTGAGAAATAGAGAAAATATAAAATACAGAAAAATTATATAACAAACACAGATTTTCACATTAATAAAAATGTACTCTTTTTCAGTCTTGTTTCATGTTTTTTAGTGAAAAACAAAACAAAACATAACATGGAATATTAACATTCCCTTATTCCTCCCTATTCCCATTTCCTCTCCTACCTGTTCCTAAATTAGAAAAGTATGTTTTCTTATTTCTAGAAAATGCTTTTCTATTTCCTAGAAATTTTTGCTTATATGTAATCTAAATATATGCACAGAAATATATAAGTATATACACACACCCTTGTTTGGATATTTAAAATATTTAGAAATTGTAATATGCCATATGTAACCATGTACAACCTACATTTTATTTATTTAATTAATTTATTTTTGTTACAGATGTTTCTCCTTTTTCCCCCATTGATTCGCCCCTCCTCTTCCCTGCCCGCCCTGTCCCCAGCTTTGTTGTCCATGTCCATTGTTCATGCACACATGCATATAAGTTCTGTGGTTTATCTCTCCCCCACCACCGCCTCTTCTGGGGATTGTCAGTCTGTACCCTACTTCCATGTCTTTGGGACTACCCCATTCCTCAGACTGTTATGTTCATTATATTCCACAAATAAATGAGATCATATGATACTTGTCTTTCTCTGTTTGGCTGGTTTCGGTGGAGGGGATTGGGGAGGAGGGTGTCAATGGGGGGAAAAAGGAGAAAGATCTGAAACAAAAATAAATGAATAAAAATAAATAAAATAAGTAAAAGTGCAAAATCAGTAAACAAAAACAAAATGTACAATGTACATTTTTTACTTGGCATTATGTTTTCAATATCTATCTGTATTAAATCACATAAGTACAGCTTTTTTTTGTTTTTGTTTTTGTTTACTGATTTTGCACTTTTATATTATTTATTTTTATTCATTTATTTTTGTTACAGATATTTCTCCCCCTCCCATTGACATCCTCCTTCCCTATCCCCCCCCAAACCTTCCCCAGCATTGTTGTCTATGTCCATCGAATATGCATACATACATATAAGTTCTGTGATTTATCCCTCACCCCTCCTTCTGACGATTGTCAGTCTGTACCCTACTTCTATCACTCTGGGTTTATTTTGTTCATCAGTTTGTTTAGTTCATTATATTCCAGAAATAAGTGAGATCATGTGATATTTGTCTTTCTCTGCTTCACTTGTTTCGCTTAGGATAATAATTTCCAGGTCTCTCCATGTTGTCTCAAAGGATAAGAGATCTTTCTTTCTTACAGCTACATAGTACTCCATTGTGTATGTGTACTACAGCTTTTTTATCCACTCGTGTAATGATGAACAATTGGGCTGTTTTCAGATCTTAGCTATTGTAAATAGTGCTGCTATGAATGTAGGGATACATATATTTTTTTTCTGTTTGGTGTTTCAGGCTTCGTAGGGTATATTTCTAGAAGTGGGATCACTGGGTCAAATGGCAATTCAATTTTTAATTTTTTGAGTTAACACCATATTGTTTTCCATAGTGGCTGCACCAGTCTGCATTCCCACCAGCAGTGTACTAGGGTACCCTTTTCTCCACACCCTTGCCAGCACTTATTGTTTAATGGTTTATTGATAGTAAGTATTCTGACAGGTGTAACGTGATATCTCATTGTTGTTTTAATTTGCATCTCTCTGATGATTAGTGACATTGAGCATTTTTTCATATGTTTCTTGGCCATTTGTATGTCCTGTTTGGAGAGGTGTCTATTTAGTTTCTCTGCCCATTTTTTAATTGGGTTCTTTGCCTTCCTTTTGTTGAGTTGTGTGAGTACTAACCCTTTATCTGATGTATCATTGGCAATTATGCTCTCCCATAGAGTGAGTTGCCTTTCCATTTTGGTGGTTGCTTATTTTGCTGTGCAGAAGCTTTTTAGTTTGATGTAGTCCCATGTGTTCATTTTTTTCCTTTGTTTCTGTTGCCTTAGGTAATGTATCAGTGAAAATTCTGCCACATATGATGTCTGAAATTTTGTTGCCTGCATTTCCGACTAGGATTTTTATGGAATCATGAGTCACATTTAAGTCTTTTATCCATTTTGGGTTTATTCTTGTGTATGGAATAAGTTGGTGGTCTAGCTTTTTTTTTTTTTTTGCATGTAGCTGTCCAATTTTCCCAACACCATTTATTGAAGAGGCTGTCTTGACTCCACTGTATGCTTTTGCCACCTTTGTCAAATATTAATTGAGCATATTGTCTTGGGTCAATTTAGGGGTTCTCTGTGCTGTTCCATTGATCTATGTGCCTGTTCTTGTGCCAGTACCAGGCTGTTTTGATTACAGTGGCTTTGTAGTATAACCTGATGTCTGGTAATGTGATTCCTCCTACTTTTTTCTTTTTTCAAGATTGCTGTGGCTATTTGTGGCCTTTTTTGGTTCCATGTAAACTTTTGGAGTATTTGTTCTAGTTCTGTGAAGTATATCGTTGGTATTTTTATTGGAATTACATTAAATCTATATATACCTTTGGGTAGTATGGATATTTTAATGATGTTAATTCTTCCAATCCATGAACAAGGTATATGCTTCTACTTTTTCATATCTTCCTCTATTTCTTTTTTCAATGACCTGTAATTTTCTACGAAGAGATCCTTTACTTCTTTGGATAAGTTTATTTCTAGGTATCTTAATTTTTTTTGCTGTGATAGTAAATAGGATTGTTTTTTAGTTTCTCTTTCTGTGAGTTCATTGTTGGTATATAAGAATGCTGTTGATTTCTTGATGTTAATTTTGTATCCTGCTACTTTGCCAAATTCATTTATTAAGTCTAGTAGATTTTTGATGTAGTCTTTAAGGTTTTCTATGTAAAATGCAAAAGATTTATATGTTTTGAGGAAAAATCCTGAAGTAAGTTTTTCTATGTACAATATCATGTCATCTGCAAATAATGACAGTTTCACTTTCTCCTTTCCAATTTGGATTTCTTTTATTTTATCTTCATGTCTAATTGTGTGGGTAACACTTTCAGTACTATGTTAAATAAGAGTTGTTAAAGTGGACATCCCTGTCTTGTTCCCGTTCTTAAGGGAAATGTTTTTAGTTTTTGCTCATTGAGTATGATGTTGGCTGTAGGTTTTTCAAATATGGCCTTTATTATGTTGAGATAGGATCCCTCTATTCCCACATTTCTGAGCGTTTTTATTAGAAATGGGAGCTGGATTTTGTCAAATGCTTTTTCAGCATTTATTGATATGATCATATGGTTTTTATCTTTCATTTTGTTTATGTGGTGTATCACATTTATTGATTTAAGAATATTGGACCATCCTGCATCTCTGGGATGAGTATCAATTGGTCATGGTGGGTAATTATTTTGATGTATTGCTGGATTTGATTTGCTAATATTTTGTTAAGGATTTCAGCATCTGTGTTCATCAGGGATATGGCCTGTAGTTTTCTTTCTTTGTAGTGCCTTCATCCAGTTTTGGAATTAGGTTTATGCTGGCCTCATAAAATGAGATTGGAAGTCTCCCGTCTTCTTGGATTTTCTGGAATAGTTTGAGAAGAATGGGTATTAGGTCTTCTATGAATGTTCGGTAAAACTTCCCTGTGAAGCCATCTGGGTCTGGGCTTTTGTTTGCTGGGAGTTTCTTAATTACATCTTCAATTTCCTTTGTCATTTTTGGTCTGTTCAAATTTTCTATCTCTTCTCGGTTTACTTTTGGGAGACTGTGTGTTTCTAGAAATTTGTCCATTTCCCCTAGATTGTCCAATTTGTTGGCATATAATTGTTCATAGTATGTTTTGATGATCTTTTGTATTTCTGTGGTGTTTGTTACTTCTCCTCTTTTGTTTCTGATTTTGTTTATTTGGGTCCTCTCTTCTTGTTTCTTGGTGAGTCTGGCTAAAGGTCCATTGATCTTGTTTATCTTTTCACAGAACCAACTTTTTATTTCATTCATCTTTTGAATTGTTTTTTTTTTTGGTCTCTATGTCATTTATTTCTGCTCTGACCTTTACTATTTCTTTCCTTGTACTTGTTCTGGGTTTTACTTTTTTATTCTTTCTAAATCTTTAAGTTGTAGGGTTAGAGAATCAATTAAGAATTTTTCTTGTTCCTTGAAGTAGGTCTGTAGCACTATGAACTTCCCTCTCAGGACTGCTTTCACTGAGTACCATAGATTTTGGGGTGTTGTGTGTTTGTTTTCATTGGTTTCCAGGAAATTTTTAATTTCTTCCTTGATCTCATTGGTAACCTGTTCATTGTTTAATAACATGCTATTTAGCCTCCAAGTGTTTCAATGTTTTTGTTGTAATTGAATTCTAGTTTCATGCCATTGTGGTTCGAGAAAATTCTTGATATGATTTCAATTTTTTTGTATTTGTAGAGACTTACTTTGTGTCCAAACATGTGGTCAGTCTTTGAGAATGTCCCGTGTGCACTTGAGAAGAATGCATATTTTGTAGCTTTGGGGTGAAATGCTCTGTAAATATCAATTAAGTCCAACTGATCTAGGTCGTCATTTAAGGACTCATTTTTTCTTGTTAAGTTTTTGTCTGGAAGATCTGTTCAGTGGTGTAAGTGAGGCGTTAAAATCACCCACTAAGATCATATTGCTATTGATCTCTCCTTTGAAGTTCTTCAGAAAATTTTAATATATTTTGCTGCTCCAATATTTGCTGCGTGTATGTTTACCAAGGTTATACCCTCTTGTTGGATTGATCCTTTTAATATTATGTAGTGACCTTATTATGGCCCTCATTTTGAAGTCTATCTTGTCGGATATGAGTATTGCTACACCAGGTTTTTTAAATTTCCATTTGCTTGGTAAATTTTTTTCCATCCCTTCACTTGCATCCTGTGTGACTCTTTTGTTGTGCGGTGAGTCTCTTGTAGACAGCATATATATGGGTGGTGTTTTCTTATCCAATCAGCTACCCTATGTCCTTTTTTTTTTTTTTTATCCTCACCCGAGGACATTTTTCGATATTTTGTTCAGATAGAGTGGGAGGGAAGGAGGGAGAGAGAGAGAGAGAGAGAGAGAGAGAGAGAGAGAGAGAGAGAGAGAGAAACATCGATGTGAAAGGGACACGTCGAGTGGTTGCCACCCACACGACCCAACCAGGGCTGGGGACAAAATGAAACCAAGGTACGTGCTCTTAGCAGGAACTGAACCTGGGTCTCTCCAGACCACAGACCAATGCTCTAACCACTGGCCCAAACCAGCCAGGGCTACCCTATGTCTTTTGATTGAAGCATTTAAACCATTTACACTTAAGGTTATTATTGATAGATAGCTATTAGTTGCCATTTTTATTTTATGCCTGTGTTCCTCTTTCTCTCTCTCTGTTTCTTCGTCTTCTTACAATAGTTCCCTTCAGCATTTCTTGCAGTGCTGGTTTGGTGATGGTAAATTTTTTCAGCTTTTTTTTTTTTTTAATCCATGAAGCTCTTTATTTCTCCTTCAATTTTGAATGTTAGTCTTGCTGGATAGAGTAGTCTTGGATTCAGACCCTTGCCTTGCATTCCTTTGTACACTTCATGCCACTCCCTTCTGGCCTGCAGCATTTCTGTTGAGAAATCGGCTGACAGAAAGTGCCTTGTAGGTAACTTTCTGTCTCTCTCTTGCTTCCTTTAAGAATTTTCTTTGTCTTTAATATTTGCCATTTTTATTATGATGTGTCTAGCTGTGGGTCTTCTGGGGGTCATGTTGCTTGGAACTCTCTGTGTTTCCTGGACTTGTGTGATTTTTTTCCTTCACCAGTTCAGGGAAGTTTTCTGTCATTATTTCTTCAAACAGGTTCTCTCTTCCTTTCTCTGATTCTTCTCCTTCCAGTACCCCTATAATGCAAATGTTGTTATCTTTTGTCTTGTCCCACAGCTCCCTTACACGCTCCTCCTGCTTTTTAAACTTTCTTTTTCATGTGCTGCTCTATTTGGGTGTTTTTCTCTACCTTGTCTTCTAAGTCTTTAGCTTCTTCTTATCTACTATTGAACCCTTCTAAGGTATTTTTCATAACAGCTATGTCATTCTTTATTTCCTCTTGATTTTTATGTATAACTTCTACCTCTTTTTTTAAGCTGAAGTAGTTTCCAGTGAGCTCTGCATAATTCTTATTAAGGTACTTGTAGTTCTCACCAAATTGTTTGAGCACCCTTATAATCATTGCTTTGAATTCTTTATTTGACAAGTTGCTTTCTTCTAGTTCCTGTAGTTTCGTTTCTAGTGATTCCTCTTTTTTTTTTTTTTTCATTTGGGTGTTGTTTCTTTGTCTCACCATTTTAGCAATCTGGTAGTTCTAAGCCCTGTGAAGGATGTTGGAATGTGTAGTCAGGTCGGTGTGTATCAACTAAGGCTGCTTTGCATCCCAATCTGTTTTGGAGTATGGCTTCTCTTGCTTGCTGTGGGTCCTGGAGGGTTGACCTCTGGCACCTGGAATTGGTCTGTGGTGCAGGTCTTGGCTCCTCGAGACTCTCTGCTGCTTGGGCTGGGGCACCGCTCTTGATCAGCTTCTGCTGATGCTGCTGGGGATGGATCTTAGCTGCCAATATGTGCTGCTGCTGCCTGGGGTGTGCGGGTCCATCTGTTGCCCTGCTGGGGTGTGTGGGACCCGCTGGTATGTTTCTGGGGGATGTGGGTTTCCACTAGTACTCTCTTGAGGTGTGTGGTTCCACTGGCATGGTGCTGGGATTTATGGGTCCCTCTGGTACACTTCTGGGGTACATGGGTCCAGCTGGGGTTCGTGGGTTTTGTTGGTATGCTGCTGGGGTTCATGGGTTACACTGGTGCACTACTGGGGTTTGTGGGTCCCTCTGGTATACTGCTGGGGTGTGTGGGTCCCACTGGTCTGCTGTTGAAGAACCCTGTTGCCTGGTGGGGCTCAGCTCCTGATCAGTCGCTGCTGGGGGTGTCAGCTCCCAGTTCGCACGGCTACTGCCGCTGCTGCTGCTGCCAGCGGGTGCTCTCAGGTCCCAATCCTTTACTGCTGTTGGGGGCTGAGGATGCTCTGCATCTGTGATTTTGCTGCTGCTGGGGGGAGGTGCTTCACTCCAACTCCACTGCTGCAGTTGTCAGGGGCAGGTCTCAGCTGCCCTAGCCCTACTGCTTGGGCTGGGGCACTGCTCCTGATCAGCCTTTGCTGACCCCCTGGGGATGGTTTCAGCTGCCAGTTTGAGCTGCTAATGCCTATTGGGGGTGGGGCTCTATTCCCCCTGAGTCACTGTTGCTGTGGGGGCAGGTTCTGGGCTCCCAAGCTGGTGCTAGTACCCCCAGGAGCCTGGGCTAGCTGCCTTGAGCCTGGGCTAGCTGCTGCGCCTCTGCAGGCCTGGAGCCTAGGCTGGCTGCCGGGCTGCTCTGGGGCTGGAGCCTGGATGGATCTGGAGCCTGGGCTGGCTGCTGCACTGCCACAGGCCTGGAGCCTGGGCGGGGCCTGGAGCCTGGGCTGGCTGCTGCTGCTGCTGTTGGAAGTGGGGGTCCGGCTCCTGGTTGGTTTAGGCTACTGCTGCAGGCACCTACTGTGTGCTGCTGACCGTACCAACACAGCTGAGTCCACTGGATGAATGGTGCAGGGCACTCTGGCGGACTCAGGTCGCTGGGTCCCAGCTGCTCCCTGTTTTCTCCTCCCAGGGAAGACCAAGTATAGCTTTTTCAGTAAAAATTTTGCCTCATTCCATCTTAGTTATGTATTTTACTGTCGATGGATTTTTAGGCTGTTTATTACACAGCTTCATGAATGCAGGTGTAAACATTCTTAAACGGTCTTCTGGGACACAAGTGCAAGCAATTCTATAGAGTATACACTTAGGAATGGAATTGTTGGGTTGTAGATTATGTTCTTTTTAAAAATTACTATAATGATGCCAGTTGCTCTCAGAAGGGGTTGCAGCAACTCAGCTCCTTCCAGAAGCATAGTCTACTTTAACACTTTTCTTCCTATTAACATCTGCTTCACAAGGCCACACATCTCGCCTTAGTTGAAGAGTATGAAATGGTATCATATTGTTATTTTAATTTGCAAAATGTTGGTTGTAAGTTAATTTTTTATTGTTTTGGCTATTGAGTTTGTACGTTGCCTATTTATATCATCGCCTCATTTTTCTATCTCATTTATAGAAATTCTTTTCTGTTCTGAATAGTGTCTCTCATTTGTGTGTGCATGCAAGTAATTACTTGTATTCTGTCACTTGTTTATATTATTTTACATTATCCATAAGTTGATACCTTTCAACTGGGCAAATCTTGTTTTCTCTTTTGTAGATTGTGCTTTTTCTTTATGAAGGCCTTTTTGGGCCTCAGGCAGCAAAACAGAATGCTTAGGAGCCATGTTCCTGGAGCCAAAACCCCTGAGATAGGAGCTGGGCTGTCATTAAACTATATTCTATCTTATCCTGTCCTGTCCTGTCTTATCCATTTTATTGCATTCATGAAGACATTGACTACAGTGTTGAATAGTAGTAGTGTTGAATGAGGTGGCGTCAATGGATTTTCTTGTGAAGTAGCAGCAGTATCTCAATTGGAAATTATAGGATTTTTTTTTTTTTAGTTCTGTCCTGTGTAGTGGGCACTGACATGAGGATAACTTTTGTTGGTGCAGCCTAATCCTTTTAAGGGTTTGCATCAAGTAATCTTTTGCAGGAAGTAGTCATAGTATATATGAAGTGAGCACACCCAAGTCAGAAACACTGAAAACTATTTTGGGTTCATCCCTAATTTGCTGTTTGATTTCATGGTTTTTAGTTTCCATTTTATTTATTGATGTCCTTCACTAGACTCATAAAGATAATGCCCAGTTCAATATTATTGTTCTAAAGATGTGTTATAGGTAGATACTTATCCACATATATCTGGCATATTATAGGTAGATGTTTATTTTTTATTTTTTTATTTGTTTTTATCCTCCCCTGAGGACATTTTTGCATTTTTATTTTCAGATAGAGTGGGAGGGAGAGAGGGTGGAAGAGAGAGAGAGAAACGTCGACGTGAGAGAGACACATCAACTGGTTGCCACCCGCATGACCCTAACTGGGTGGGGACTAACCATAACTGAGTTACATGCCTTTAGCGGGAACTGAACCTGGGACTCTCTGGTCCACAGACCAATGCTATAACCACTGAGCAAAACTGGCCAGGGCTAGGTAGATGTTTATTGAATGGCTAAATGACTGCTCTCACTTTATCTCTCTGTTCAGTAATATCTGTAAGATGGGGTCAGTGGAACATGTTCTACCTCTCACAATGAATTGGGAAGATTAAATCAGGTCATGCGCTTTGAAAACTACCCACAATTTCTGATGACCATAGGTCATGCTAGATAGCAGCAGGCAGGAAGTATAAGTAAGTGGTACATTTGTCTGTCTCCCCAGCCAGATTGTGAATTCAGTGGGAACAAGAATCTTATTTGACTTATTTATGGCTTTGATCCAAGTGTCTTAGAGAGTGCCCACAACTCAGATATTTGTTGGATAAAGGAATAAAGTAAAATTTAATCAAGATCTTTATTTGACTTAGAGAAAATGAATAGAAAGTTAAGTTGTATTCAAGGGTCTGATATGAGAACATATCTATGAATAAGGGTGCATATGAGAAGAGTAGAAAAGAAGAAAGTAGAAGAAAAAAATGAATGAGACAATTGTATATAAGAATGAAGGAGACATGGTCTAGAACTTTAAAAAATCCTAGACTAGAAAGGTCAATTTGGTGTTTGTGGTTGTCTTTCTCACTGAATAGGATCGATTGAATGACCAATTGATTGCATTAAACTGGTCATTAAGATGTAACTGTAAATGCTTGATTTAGTAATTGTAAGTCTATGAAGAGAGACAAGAGTCTGTAGAACTCTGACCCTTTGCACTCTGCAGAAGCATTTTAAGAGTTGGACAGTTGCCTGTGTTTTGAACACAATAATGTTATATCCTGAAGAACTTTGAATTTATGCTTGGATTTTGTGCACAGTAACATTTTCTGTATTCTCATAAAAGTGGTTTTAGTAGACATTTGTTGATTTTGGTTGCCCTGCATCTATCCCCCCTCCACCCCCTAACAGAATCTTAATTTGGACTACTCTTTCATGTCCGGGGTATCCATGGAACCCAGACCAGGTCAATCAACATCGACTATTTCTATGGTCATAGTGCTTGACTCAGAGATGAAGCACAAAGTCCAGGATAGGCAAAGATACTAACTCTTGGAATTTTGGGTCTAACTGTTGTAGAGAGACTTCATCTTTCAACAAAGGCTGCTGCACTGACTGTTAACCAGAAGAGACAACCTACCCAAAAGAGCTCAACCCAAAGGAAATGAAACTAATACAGATAAATTGAATCCTGATGATAAAGCTTGAGTATCTGATTTTTTGTGTGTGAAGCTCTTCTATTCTAGCCATTTCAGTTAGGTCAGCCAGTAGAGTCTCTACTTCATTTAATTTGAGTGGGTTTTCACTTGAAGTTCAATTCAGAATCCCCTGGATTAAAATATACTAATGAGGGGAAAAAAATAGAGATGTTAGGTGACAATGAGCTCTGCTTCTGTAACATAGCTGCTTAAATATATGATGCAACCTTAGGTAAAGGCCTTGAGCTACTACACACAATATTGTCAGGTTCTGTCTAGAATGTAAACTCCTTTCTTGATGCAGTTATTGATATATGGAGAAAGTATAAAATTCTAGAATGGCTTTTGTTATGAAAGTCCTGAGCATGTCATTCAGAGATGTAGAGATGAAGGTAGAGACCGTGCTTGCTCCTGCTGTGTCCTGCTGGTACTTCATGCTCAATGTGTCATGAGATTGAAGATTATTCTCTTTCAAATTTGCCTCTTCTTCAGTATTCTCTATAAAGAGGTAAAGGGAATGCCATTGTTAAGATTAAAAGAGAAAATTACCACTTAGCTTTGAGCTTGATACAGAGTAAGCTCTTAATTATTAGTGGCTTAGAGTTATAGTGATTACTATATACCACTTCACTTAATCTTTCAAAGAACCTTATGAGGTAAGTACTACTCTTACCTACATATTTAGAGAAAACTGAGTGTCAGAAGTAAGTGACTTAGCAAAGACAACACAGACTCCAGAGCAGCAGGAAAACTGAGGTCTCTCTGACTTATACTGTCAACCAATAACCGAGACTGCTTCTCAGGCCCCTCTAACACAACTGGATAATGACTCTGAAGTGAGGGAGGGTATGATTCCACATCCCTTTTAACTTGTTCCGAAAGGCTTGTTGCTTTACTCTGGGTCTTTAAAGCTCCCAGCACCACACTTTTATACTGAGAACATTCTTCTCAACTAGACACAGACCTGCATTAGCTCTTAAATTGGATACATGTCCATATACTATTTTCTGATTTAACTTTTTAGCACTTCAAAGACTTAAAGTACAGTGTAATGGTGTTTTAGCTGTCACTGGAATTAAAAGCTGAGTGCCATTGTGTGCTGGTTTTTGTTCCCCTTCGGCTGATATTTAGAGAGTAATTATTCTACTTGAGGCTTGCAAAGATGTGTGTTCAGTGAAACAAACAATAAAGATCGGCCTCCCGAGGTGGGCCATGGATTATTTATTTCCCCTTAATATTCTTCACTGAGAACAACTTACTGCCTATATTTTTGACCCACTATAACTTTTTCCTTAATAGAAAGGTAAAGAGACCTTAGATCTAACTCTCCCAAATTTATATCATCTCTGAATCACACAGTAAACAACAACCAAAAAACCCCTTCTAGTCCTTAAGGTTGCTACCACAGGTGCAAAAGCAGATTTAGCCATTGCCAGGCATGAATGAAACACATCCAGAGCTCATTCTCCAAAAGGCTCATGGGATGGACTGAGCTGACGCACAAGTGCCCAGTGAGGAACGTACATCATCCAGAGCTCATTCTCCAAAAGGCTCATGGGATGGACTGAACTGATGCACTAGTGCCCAGTGAGGAACGTACATCCTTCTGTGTCCCCCACCTTTGACCATAGCAAGGAGTGGACATCTTTCCTCTGTTTAAATTTCCCAAAGCTCTGTGCCTTATATTTTGCAGTTGGGTTTTCTTCCCAGTTAGAACATCAGATCTTCTTGCTTTTCTCCACCTGTCACAGGTGAGGAGAGATCATTGTGCGCTCGGTCCACACAAAGGCATCAGGATGAACAAGAGGCGCAGCTCTTACCTACTGTATTCAACACAACTCCTGGTTTGAGACAGTTGGGAAATTCTTATAGATACTTGTTAACTTGACATGCTTAAAAACAAGGTAAGAAGTTGATGAAGCCCTGATTTTGTCCCGGTTATAATTAGAGGCTTTCTGAATGAACGCCACTTGTGGTCCACTGAACAGGAGCAGCAGCAGTATGACCCATGCAAAGTCAGGAATTCTCACTGTGTTCTAGGAACCAGATAGGTGATAAATGTGTAAAGGGGACTGAGCTTTAAGACAGGAGGAGTTGTGGGGTTAGCGGGAACTGAAGAGGGCATGTGACACCTAAAAGTATCCAAATCAAAACTTTAAAATAAAAGGGAAAAAAAGATCCACAGACCTGTAGGCTGCTAGTTCTGTGATTACAGAGAAACTGGGGCAAGTTCAGAGGAAAGCAGCAACAGTCTCGGAGGAGTTCAGTCGTGTCTTCTGAGGAATAGTTGGAGCTGGATACTGTGTCCTACAGAAGCGAGAACTTGGAAGATATTTTCTTCAGATATCTGAAAGATCGGCCAGAGTGGGATAGGTTTTACCCACTGTTTAAGACCAGTATTTGGAAGAGACAGAGGAGAGAGAGAGAGAGAGAGAGAGAGAGAGAGAGAGAGAGAGATTTGCTTGGATTTTAAAATGAGTTCTGATGAGTAAGGAGTTCCTGTCACTGAAGCCATCAGGCTTAGCATGAAGAACTGATAGCTGCTGTGTTGAATTTGAGGATTAATCTTTTACAAGTTTGCTACTTTATGATTCCTTGAAGGTCAAGGTGCAGAGAGACATTCTTAGTTCACAGATAGGTGTGAGCATCTTCTCAGAGTTTCTTGCAGATGGAGCAGACAGGCTATGTGTCATTTGCCAAAGTGTCCTGGAACTTTGTTCATACTGAACGGAAGTCAAATGCTTTTAGTCTTAGGAATCTGTCAGATCCCAAGAATTAGATGCATAGACCTTTGAAAGAATATTATGGACTTCGTATCTTTTTAAAATTTGTTGTTTATTATTGTAGGTATTACAGATTTCCAGCTTTTCCCCCCATTGACACCCTCATTCCTGCTCCTGTCCCCACCAGGCCTTTACCACACTTTTGCCTGTGACCATTAATTATGCTTATATGCATGAAAGTTCTTCGGTTTATCTCTTCCTGTCCCCTCCCCACCCCTTCCCCCTGAGGTTTTCCAGTCTGTTCCCTACTTCCATGTCTCTGAATCTATTTTGTTCATCAGTTTATTTTGTTCATTATATATCACAAATAAATGAGATCATGTGATACTTGTTTTTCATTGACTGGCTTATTTTGCTTAAGGCATAATACTCTCCATGTCCCTCCATGTCATCTCAAAGGGTAAGAAATCTTTATTTCTTATAGCTGCATAGTACTCCATTGTGTATATGTACCACAGCTTTTTTATCTACTCATCTACTGATGGACACTTGAGCTGTTTCCACACCTTAGCTATTGTAAATAGCGTTGCTATGAACATAGAAGTGTGTATATTCTTTCTGATAGGTGTTTTGGGCTTCCTAGGTTATATTCCTAGTAGTGGGATCACTGGGTCAAATGGCAGTTCCATTTTTAATTATTTGAGGAAACACCATATTGTTTTCCATAGTGGCTGCACCAGTCTGCATTCCCACCAGCAGTGTACTAGAGTCCTCTTTTCTCCCCCCCCCCCCCTTGCCAGCACTTGTTGTTTGATAATTTGTTGATGGTGGCAGGTGTGTGGTGATAACCTTATAGTCATTTTAATTTGCATTTCTCTGGTGATTAGTGACATTGAGCATTTCTTCATATGTCTCTTGGCCATTTGTATGTCCTCTTTGGAGAGGTATCTACTCAGTTCCTCTGCCCATTTTTTTTTTTTTTATCCTCACCCGAGGACATTTTTCCAATTTTTGTACAGATAGAGTGGGAGGAAGAGAGAGGGAGAGAGAGAGAGAGAAACATCGACGTGAAAGGGACACATCGAGTGGCTGCCACCTGCACGATCAACCAGGGCCGGGGACAAACTGCAACCGAAGTACGTGCCCTTAGCGAGAACCGAACCCGGTTCTCTTCGGACCGCAGGCCGACACTCTAACTGCTGAGCCAAACCGGCCAGGAAAATTTTTTTTTTTTCCATTTTTTTGTTCAGGTAGGGTGGGAGGGAGAGAGAGGAAGAGAGAGAGAGAGAGAAACATTGATGTGAAAGGAACACATCGAGTGGCTGCCACCCACACAACCGACCAGGGCCGGGGACAAACTGCAACCGAGGTACGCGCCCTTAGCGGGAACCGAACCTGGGTCTCTCCGGACCGCAGGCCGACGCTCTAACCGCTGAACCAAACCAGCCAGGGCTCCTCTGCCCATTTTTTTAATTGGGTTCTTTTGTTGAGCTATATGAGCACTTTATATATTTTGGAAATTAACCCCTTATATGATGTATCATTGACAAATATGTCCTCCCATGCAGTGAATTCCCTTTTCAATTTGATGCTGGTTTCTTATGCTGTGAAGAAACTTTTTAGTTTGATGTAGTTCCTCCATTTATTATTATTTTTTTCCCTTTGTATCTCTTGCCCTAGGTGATCTATTGGTGAAAATTCTGCTTCGTGCGATGTCTACAATCTTGCTGCCTACATTTTCTTCTAGAATTTTTATAGTTTCATACTTACGTGTAAGTCTTTAATTCATTTTGAGTTTATTCTTGTGTATAGTGTAAGTTGGTGTTCTAGTTTTATTTATTTTTGCATGTACCTGTCCAATTTTCTCAACACCGTTTATTGAAGAGACTGTCTTTATTCCATTGTGTGCTCTTGCCTGCTTTGTCAAATATTAATTGAGCATAATTTGTTTCATTAATCTATATGCCTCTTCTTGTGCCAGTACCAGGCTGTTTTGATTACAATGGCTTTGTAGTATAACCTGATATCCGGTATTGTAATCCTTCCGACTTTGTTCTTCTTTTTCAAGATTTCTGTGATTTGCAGTATTTTTTGGTTCCATATAAACTTTTGAAGTTTTTGTTCTAGCTCTGTGAAATATGCCATTGGTATTTTAATAGGGATTGCATTGAATATATAGATTGCCTTGGGTAATATGGACATTTTAATTATATTAATTCTTCTAATCCATGAACATGGTATATACTTCCACTTGTTTATATCTTCCTCTATTTTTTTTTCCAATGTCCTGTAGTTTTCTGAGAACAGGTCTTTTAACACCTTGGTTAAGTTTATTCCTTGGTATCTTAATTTGAGCTTTGTATTTTAATAGTAACCGGCATTGATGTATATTTAAAATAATATTCACTCTGTTATTATATAAATAATAGCTTCACAGTCTCGAAATAAAGAAATTAATAGGTCATTTATCTAGTGAATTAGTTATCTGTCATTACATAACAAAGTATCCCAAACCATTGTAGTTTGAAACAGCAGTAATAATTTTTTATCTCATGGCTTCTGTGGATCTGGAATCTAGGAATAGCTTACATGAGCAATTCTGGCTCGGGTGTCTCATGTGGTCATAATCAAACTTTCAGCCAGCTCTGCAGCTGTTGGTAGGCTTGACTAAGTCTGGTGGGTCTGCTTCCAATGTGGTTTATTCACATGGCTGGCAAGGTGGTGGTAGCAAGAGGTGAAAAGCCTCAGTTACTTCCCATTTAGCTTTCTCCAGAGGGCTGCTTCAGTGTCCTCACAGTACGGAAGTTAGCTTTCCCCTGAGTGACTGGTCCAAGAGCAAGCAGAAACCACAACATCTGTAATGACCTCAGAAGTCATACACCTTTATTTTTGTGTCCTATTGGTTTCACAGGCCAGTCCTACTCATGGTGGGAAGATGCTGATTGCACAGGACATAAATACCGGCAGGTAAGAGTCATTGGGGGTGATTTTGGGGATCTGATCAACCTTACCCTTGCGGATTCATCTCTAAATATTTCTCCAAGTTTGAAATATCTCAAAAAGAGTGTCATCATAAATTTCTGTTTTAGATTTATAAAAAAAATTGTACTATTTAATTCTGAAGTCACTAGAAGGGTGTTTTGTGGATCTTTTGGAGTGCAATTCCTGAGAAAATTTTTTCTACTTAACCACCAAAAGGCAAATGGATTGGAAAAAACTCCTAAGACCAGATATGAAGTAATCTAGTGTTATTGGTCTTTCATTTGAAATTTTTTAGTAAGGGTTGAATATGTTTAGTTCTCATCATTTCTGTCATGTAATAAATGTGTGTGTGTGTGTGCGTGTGTGTGTGTGTGGGGGGGCATTTATTTTTTCCTTTATTGGTTACTGATATTTAATCGACTGCTCAAAACCTGACCAACTGTACTCTTTTCTCAGTAAAAGAGCCATAAAAGGAAAGTTTTATTGAGTCCATTCCATCAGCTTTTTGATGGGTTTACTAAACCTATCAAACAATTGCTGTGTCAGCATATATCACTTTTTAAAAAATGGGCACTTGGATGAGATATTTTTGTTTTCCTGGTTAAAATTTTGTAGGATGTCAATTGCTGAATTTTTTCCCTCTTACCACAGATTGTTATAGTATTTAACATTTATGTGTTTTCTCTCAGTACCAATTGGGGCCATGGCCAAAATTCTGATTAGGAGGAGGTGGTGGGGTTGAAAACTATATATATGATGGCTGAACAGCTGTGATAATCTATGTTTTTGAGGCAATAATCATGAATAATGTAAATTTAGCTATTAAAATAGAATAAGGGGATGACATCTTACTGGGTGAGACTTTTAAGAAAAAGTTAACGTTTTAGAGTTATAGTGATAATACTTATGGCTAGGTGTCAACATTATTGATGCTGCTCTCTGTTTGAAATGAAAATGAAGTATCTTTGATTTGTTTCCCAAAGAAGAGGTGATAGGGAACCCATCTGATGTTGTCTTTTCTGAGAAGTTTTCCCCTGTTGGACTCTCCAAATTGGGTCAAGTGTTCCTGTTGAGTGTTCCCATAGCCCCTGCATTGTTTCACTGCAAGAAGTTTATTATGAATTTGCCTCAATGAGTCAGTGTCACTGCTGAATGCCCAGCACTGAGCATGTAGGTATGTTACCAGTAGACTTCTAGTGACAAGTGAGGGAAAAAGTAACTCAAGCAGGCTTTAGCATAAAAGGTAATTTATTGCTCTTAGTACCTGGCTGCAGACATGATTGGATCCAAGTACTCAAAAAGGTGTCTCCATCTCTGGAATGTTTCCCTCTCTATGCTGGTGTTAATTTTCAGTGTCAGTGTGGCTACCAGAAAACCCAGGCTTACTGAGAAAAGAGTCTTACTTCCCATTGTTTCTAGAATAAGTGCAAAGTGCTGAAGCACTTTGCTTTGATGGGACTGTCTGTGGTCACAGGTTCTCTTGAGTGATTCATTGTCACTGGAGGGATAGAAATATAATAATTGACATGAGTTATCTACAGAAAAAGGACCTGGAACTTGAAGGCTTTGGTTAATTACTTTGCTTAGGTACGAAGAGAGATAGGGGGAAAACATTCCAGCCAGACAAACTTCAAGGTCAAATACCAAGAAAGGACCATGGATCTGAGAAATGAAAGAGGCAAGTATCTGGTGGAAGTAGGATTTGAATCCCAGCTTTCTGAACATGAATAACACCTACCATTATGCCACATTGTTCTCTTCTAAGTGCTATTGTATTCCCTTTATTATACCTTTACAAAGTATGGTAATTTTAAACACTGGGTAGGGTATGGCATCTCCAAACCATGTGGAGAAGGCAGAAGGAATTGATGGTTTTAGCACTCTGTGTATTGGCTGAGCAGATTTTACCCACACAGGTGATAAAGTTAGGTATAACTCTAAAGCTGTTAAAATAACAAAAGAAAGATAATAAGTGAGTCAGTGCGATTTCCAAAAATAGAAAGTAGACATATTAATGTACAAAGACAATGATTTTCCTGAAATAAATCTCAAAGCAGAAATTAACTTACAATTCTTACACAAAGGATATGGAGACAAAATAGTGTGTCATTGCTTAATCCATAGTTCAGAGATTTAAATGTTATTGGGTCATTGGTTATACAGTATCCAAAAAGGAGGTAAGTGATGAGCATTTCACATTTCGATTTCATCCCCTCACCTCCATAGTTGCTGATGTTGCATTGTCTTCCTCAAACCCACACCCACATGATGTTCATACATGTGCAGAACTTCTGATATCCCAGAAGTTTAAAAGATCACATGATGCCTGGTGTGTTTACAAAGAATACTTCGGGTTGATGTCTTTGACCTGAGGTTAAGTTTTCTGTTGGAATTTTAAATGCATGCAAAATATCATCAAATAGTTCAAAATATGATTTATTATTTAATGCCATTAAAATTTACTGGCAGCCTCACCATGTGTCAGGCCCTAGTGCCAATCACTTTATTTTTTTTAATCTCTTCCCTCCTCCCACCACTCCCTCTTCTGAGGGTTGTCAGTCTGTACCCTACTTACACTTCTCTGGGTCTACCCTATTCATCAGACTGTTATGTTCATTATATTCCACAAATAAATGAGATCATGTGGTATTTGTCTTTTTCTGCTTGGCTTGTTTTGCTTAGGATAATACTTTCCAGGTCCCTCCATGTCGTCTCAAAGGATAAGAAATCTTTCTTTTTTATAGCTGCATAGTACTCCATTGTATATATGGAGTACACTGCTTTTTTATCCATTTGTCTACTGATGGACATTGGGCTGTTTTTCCAGATCTTAGCTATTGTAAATAGTGCTTCTATGAACATGGGGGTACATATATTTTTTCTGATTGGTGTTTTAGGCTTCTTAGGGTATATTCCTAGAAGTGGGATCACTGGGTCAAATGGCAATTCAATTTTAATTTTTTTGAGGTGACACCGTATTGTTTTCCATAGTGGCTGCACCAGTCTGCATTCTCACCAGCAGTGTACTAGAGTCCCCTTTTCTCCACACCTTTGCCAACACTTGTTTGATGATTTGTTAATGGCAGCCATTCTGACAGGTTTGAGGTGATACCACATTGTTGTTTTAATTGCATCTCTCTGATGATTAGTGATGTTGAGCATTTCTTCATATGTCTCTTGGCCATTTGCATGTCTTGTTGGGAGAGGTGTCAATTCAGCTCCTCTGACCATTTTTTAATTGGGTTCTTTGTCTTTCTTTTGTTGAGTTGTATGAGTACTCTATATATTTTGGAAATTAACCCCTTATTTGATGTGTCATTGGAAATTATGCTCTCCCATACAGTGGGTTGCCTTTCCATTTTGATGATTGTATCTTTTGCTGTGCAGTAGCTTCTTAGTTTGATGTAGTCCCATGTGTTCATTTTTTTGTTTGTTTCTGTTGCCTTAGGTAATGAATCAGTGAAAATTCTGCTGTGTATGATGTCTGAAATTTTGTTGCCTACATTTTCTTCTAGAATTTTAATGGATTCATGGGTCACATTTAAGTCTTTTATCCATTTTGAGTTTATTCTTGTGTATGGTGTAAGTTGATGGTCTAGTTTCATTTTTTTGCATGTAGCTGTCCAAATTTCCCAGCACCATTTATTAAAGAGGCTGTCTTTACTCCATTGTATGCTCTTGCCTCCTTTGTCAAGTATTAATTGAGCATAATGTCTTGGGTCCATTTCTGGGTTCTCTGTTCTGTTCCACTGGTCTATATGCCGATTCTTGTGCCAGTACCAGGCTGTTTTGATTACAGTAGTTTTGTAGTATAACCTGATATCTGGTATTGTGATCCCACCTTTGTCCTTCTTTTTCAAGATTGCTGTGGCTATTCAGGGTCTTTTTTGGTTCCATATAAACTTCTGAAATATTTGTCCTCGTTCTGTGAAATATGTTATTGGTATTTTGATGTGGATTGCATTGAATCTATAGACTGCTCTGGGTAACATAGACATTTTAATGATGTTAATTCTTCCAATCCATGAATAAGGTATGTGCTTCCACTTTTTTATATCTTCCTCTATTTCTTATTTTAATGTTCTGTAGTTTCATGCAAATAGATCCTTTATATCTTTGGCTAAGTTTATTCCTAGGTATCTAATTTTTTTTGCCATGATAGTAAATGAGATTGTTTTTTAAGTTTCTTTTGCTGTGAGTTCATCATTGGTCTATAAGAATGCCATCAATTTCTTGACGTTAATTTTGTATCCTGCTACTTTGCCAAATTTATTTATTAAGTCTAGTAGATTTTTGATGGAGTCTTTAGGGTTTTTTATGTGTAATATCATGTCATCTGTGAATAATGACAGCTTCACTTTCTCCTAAAGCACAAGCAAACCAAAGAAAAAATAGTTCAAAGAACACCATCGAGGAAGTTAGAAGATAACTCCAGAATGGTAGAAAATATCTGTGCACACACACACACAAGATAGTAGAGCCTTTTCCAATATATGATGAGTTCATTTAAGTATAGAATGAGGTGGCACACAACCTCATTGTTTTGCATGTGGATATTCAGTTGCCCCAGTACAATTTGTTGAAAACACTACTATTTTCTAATTGAATTACCTTGGCACCCTTGTTGAAAATCAAATGACAAGCCAGGCCAGTGTTGCAGTGGACTGAGCGATGTCCCATGGACTGAGAGGTCCTGGTTTGATTCCCAGCCAGGGCACATGCCCAGGTCGCAGTCTTGATCCCCAGTGGAGGTTGCGCAGGAGGCAGCTGGTCTGTGTTTTTCTCTCACATCCATGTTTCTCTCTCTCTTAAAAAAAAATCAATAAAAACATATTAAAATAAGAAAGGAAAATCAATTGATCATACATGTACAGGTTCTTTTTAGATTCCCAATTTATCTCATTGATCTATATGTATATCTTGTGCCATTACAACATAGTCTTGATTTTTGTAACTTTATGTTAAGTTTTGAATTTGAGCTTAGGAGACATTTAAGATGTTGATTTGAGGAAAATGATAATCAGTTTAAGAAACCGCTGCCATGAAAACACATTACAATCTTATGTTCGGCACACCAACTGAGGAATTTCCCAAACGGTACTGTAAAAATTGTATCCATGTGAAGACATAGCCGAGGATGATAGTTTGTGTGATAGGATGAACAAAGAAACATCACGTGGGCATGTAGCATTTCTGAAATTTGAGTCACACAAGTACGACCGTGGTATTTTCCTTATAGCCATTTATCAACCCTTTTGTTTCTCTTTTTATTGATTGATTCACCTAAATACCTAACTGTTATAAATAAAAAAACTCTATATTAAGCACATCATAAGTGTTATCTATAAAATCATGAGCTTTGACACATATTAAAATAAATACATAATTATTAAAAATAAAGATTGTTTACTTAACACCTTAAAAAGATGTTTAGGAGCCCTAAGTCACATGCATACCCTATTTTGGGAGACACTGCTGTATGCAGAGAACCTTCCTCCGATGAAAGATTATTTGACTATAATTCTAATTTTCATTATATTGATTTTGCGATTTTTGGTGCAAGGCAAATCCAATGGCCTTATCTAAAAACAGTGAGCAAAATAGGTTCCCCATATTAGTCATTAGTTATTGAGGGCCTCCTGAAAGTAATGATCTTGGGATGGCCTACCAGATATTACCTACTGCTGTGGGTTGAATTGTATCCCCTCCAAAAATAATTTGAAGTCCTAACCTCTGGTACCTGTGAATGTGACCTTATTTGGACATAGGGTCTTTTCAGAAGTAATCAAGTTAACATGAAGTCCTCCTGGATTAGGGTGGGCCCCAAATCCAATGAATGGTGTCCCTAAAAGATGAGGAAAATCTAGACATATGGGCACGCTGGGAGAGTGCCATGTAACCATAGAGGTAGAGATTGGAGCAGTGGGGTCTGTAAGTCAAGGAACACTGAGAAGTCCTGTCAACCACCAGAACCTAACAGAAGCAAGGAAGCAGTCTTCCCTCGAGCCATCAGAGGGAGCATGACCCTCTGGACACTTTCATTTCATGCTTCTCTCTTCTAGACTGGGAAAGGATAACATTTTGTTGTTTTACGCCACCCAGTTTATAGTAATTTGTTGCAGAGCCCTAGGGAAATACTGCACCTAGCTTTTCTTTGCTGTGTAACTATGTGATAGCAGAGAGCTCGGATTTTGTTTGCCACTGATCCTCAGATCCTGGAATGGTTTCTCACATTTAGTAAATACTCAATTCATATTTTTTGAGTAAATGAATCATAAGGTTTCTTAACATTCCTGAGAGTTATACAGTCATTGTATTAGTGAATAAACCAGCCTCGCAGTGGCTTGAGGAAGATGTCCAGAATTACATAGCTAGTAAGTAGTGAGCCAAGATGCAAACCTAGATTTAATCCCCAAGTCTGAGCTGCAAAATACAGCACTGAAACCATTGATCTCATGCAGTCCCTCAAAGCTGAGAGCCATAGTTCTAGGATAATATACAAGCTTTTTAGTGGTCACTGCTAAATCTGCAGTCATTGCTTATAAAAATATTTATTACTGAGGTGGTAGCAAAATTGAGGCCTTTAGAGAAAACTATTAATAACTAGTTTTTATCTTTTATTTAATGAATATTTAGTGAGCATTTATTAATTACCAGAGCCCAAATGTATTTTACTTGATAGAGAACTTCAAAAGGCTTTTCACAATAGTTGAAATTATTATCATTTCTTTTGTACATATTATGATTCTAAAACAAAGTCAAGTCATGAAAATTGCTGAAATTCACAGCTGGAAAGTACCCAAACCTAGATTCAATCCAGACTTTGAAACTACATATCTTAATTACCTGAAATGCTTGGGCCCTCCCTTTACATGTTCTGTCCTTTCAACAAGTCCTAGTTCAGCATCGTGCAGCCCAAGAGCCCTCCTTCCATGCCATAGACCGTGAGGTATATTCCTCATGGGTGCCACTCCCCTTGCCCCTCTCCCTGCTTTGACAGGTCCCTGTGCACCTCCAGGGCCACACTCTTAGCCTCCCATGCTTTCCACTGGCAGGTACACAATCAACATGGCCTGAGATGCTGATATAAATGGTACAAAAGAAGGTGTTGTTTGGGCACACAAGAATCATTACCCAAATTTTCCAGGACGACCACATTCTGAACTAACTGCCGTGCTGCCTCTGACCTTTTCAAAGTTTTTAATCACCTGATTTGAATCTCTTGGGGGTACTTTTATACCCTGGGCTGATTGAATCAGAACATCTCAGGGCAGGATCTTCCCGAATTCAGTACATGTTGTTCCACGTGTCTTTGCTTCATTGGAAAACTTCTCTCTGTGTTTCAGGTGTTAGCTTAGAAGTCTCAGACTCTGTGAATAATCCTTTGTTCCTCAGGCTGAAGGTGAAATGCTCCTCCTCTGTGCTCTCACTGAGCTCATTGGTATTTAGCTCTTTGCAATATACTTGCTGTAACTCTCCCTTTGACATTCCTGTGAGCTCCGTGGGGCCAGTTTCTCCAAGTTTCTATCACAATCCCTGGTATATAGCAGGTGTTCAATAATAAAATAGATGAATGCACAAATAAAAAGAGATAATGGAATTAATGAGAGGTTAGGAACACCTCATTTCTACTCAAACTTCTGCCAAGAACAAAAAGGAGACAACAGATAGTCTTGGGTGTTAGTGTGGACATCACACTGTGTCCTTCCCCCACCCCCAGCCATTTTCTATGCTGCAGGATTCCAGATAGAATTAACAGTCATAGGAAAGCCCAGGGGAACCACAAGAGTTGATGGGATTGTTTGTCTTACTCATCTAGTTTGAGGACACAAAGGCCGTAAATGTAGATGTTAATGAGAAAACAGCACTGGCCCCTAAACAGTCCCCCGCAAGCCTGGCTTGGCTTCTGCGGAAATGCATGACAACACCAGTAATGACAAACACATAATTTTGCAAATTACAGTATTTCAAACAAAACACACCCTTTTGGCAATCCAAGCTAACTATGAATTAAAGGAGCCAACATCCTTTTCTCTTAAACTCTAGAATGTTTTTATTTCCTGATACCATGTAGCAGGGGCTTCATTCATTATGCGGGCACTTAATAAATGCTTGTGCACTGGACTTCAGTAGTTAGTAGCCTTCGTGCTCATGTATGTGGCAAAGAAAATATGCTTTTTGGATCCCTTTCCTCGTGGTCTGCATGTTTACACAAACCTCTTTGGAGAGGAGAGGAAAATCCACCTTGTTCAACTCATCAATGAGCTGGTTGCTTTTAGAAAGATTCTTGGATCATGACAGAAATTATTCCTAGGTTTGATCTGGGCTTGTATTTTACTACTCAGGTGGCCTCAGATAAGACACTTGACCTCTCTTATTTTTTTGTTCTAACTTGTCAGGGGAAAATTTCAGCCCTTTTGCTAGCTCATTGTTTTATTCTGAGGATTTAATAAAACAATGTGCTAATGAGAGTTTATCTTGTATAGAATGAGGAGTCATGTAATAAATATCAAGAATAAATAGGTAAATGAACAAATGTGTATGAAAGAAATTTAGAGGTATAGAATTACCCAGGAATATAAAATTTGCTTAAAGATCAGATATTTCCAAAGGAAATTATTTCTGAGGGATTCAGGCTTCTTCCTACTTAGCCAAAATCAATCCATCTCACCACCTGAGCACTGTGTGACATAGAGTAGGGCACGAGAGAAAAAGGCCACAGATTGGATACGTTTCAGTAGAAAGTGACACACCAGACACTTAATGAAGGACAGGACTGGTTGGAGCCCAAGCGGGCCATTTCAGGGTGAGGCCATGGATCGCCAAGCCTTGGGACCTGGGCCAGCGGGAAAATGGTGATAGGCAGGGGGAGGGCAGAGAGGAACCTCACCTGAAAAGCCAGCTTTTTGTGCTACTGTTGGGAAAGTTTTCTGATTATATTTAAAGTTCTTGCATTAGCATGTGGTCATAAGCATTTGTATCTGGTTACTGCTTAACAATTAATTTTTTTTTTTTAAAGAAAGCCTTGATTGAAGCATCAGCTGATTTCCACCCACTACGGCTGATTGGATGCCACCAGTGGTTTCACAACAGGTTCATAAAATTTCTAAAAATTTAATGATCACTTCTCATGAGCCAGTGTAAGCCAACTCCAGCACACCAGATACATTAACTATGAAATTAAAAGTTATTATAGAAGATTTCAAAGAATAGAGTGAATTAGCTAACAGAGTCCGCTGTTCCCATTACCGAGCTTCAGTAATTATCAACCCAGGTAAAATTTTGTTTCATCTGAACCCTACCTGTTCCTTCCATCCCCAGATGGATTGTTTTGAAGCCTATACTTCAATATATGTCTTTAAAAGAGAAAGACTCTTTAAAAATAACACTATCAACTTTTCACTCAGCATTGAAATTTGCCTGATTGCATATATATATATTAGGGAGGGGAATATAGTTGGTTTATTCAAATTGTGATCCAAACAAGATCTACGCATTGCATTTAGTTGATAAATCTCTTGTCTATTTTAACCTGTATGTTCCCTCTTCCTTTCCCCACCCTCGTTATTATCTTTGCAATGCATGTGTTGGGGGAGACAGGTCATGTGTCTTGCAATTTTCTAGTCTTGATTTAGCTGATTGAACTTCCAATGTGTTCTCCTGTGCCTTGTTTTTGTCTATACAGCAGTAACTAGGTCTAGAGGCTATCTAATTTATGTGTACATGCGTGTGTGTGTGTGTACACATGCATAAGGGTCTTCCATGAGAAGGGTATAACTTTCACAATGCCTCCTGTTAGGGGACATATTGTGTCTGGTTGTCTCTGTTTTAATCACATTAAGATTGATCAGTGGGTTGAGTATGAAATGAATAACATTCAAGGTTGCCAAAAGAAACACCCAAAATCTGAGATAAATATTTTTTTTTCAGTCTTGAAGATGGCTTTTTACCACAAACACATAAATCAATATACAAGTATAAACAATTACCATATCAACCCATATATTTATTCATGATCACTCCACATTTGAAAGCTCTTGCTGTGTTTATTTTCTTTGAGCTGAATTTGGGGCTTTGACTAGGAAGCCATAAATCCAATTTTTGATGGAATACGACTTCATCAATGATTCTGGTTTGGAAAGCGGTCCTGTGAGTTTTTCTTCTCAGCACTGATTTGATAAGTAGTAGGCATACTTCCATCCTTTCAGGGCCAACACACCACAAATTTAGCTCCAACCTTCGAGAAACTTTTTTCTTTAATGATTAGTTTTTGACAGGCAGCAGATTATAGGGTCGTTTGAATCTGCCGGGGTGTGCAGGCAGAATTTTAAGGGTGCCTCAGGTGTGCGCAGGTGAACAAGTTCTATCACCTGGACTTGGGCTGCTGCTTCTAACTGGTTCTAGCCACTAGTTAGGCCTTAATACACTCAGAGGTTGCTCTTCTAATTTGAACTGTGAGAGACTTTGGCTGGAGGGTAGTTCTGTGTCCCAGTGATAAAAGAGCACACAAAACAGCCCAGTGCCTGATCATTCTCCCTGGCTGCTGGAGAATCATGTTTAATAGCATCTCCATGCAGTTTGCGCCAATTTGCTTGCCATGGTATCCTTTTCTGTGGGCTTGCTGCTCAGCAGGCCCCGAAGCAATCTATGAATAACTTCCCAACAGATGCTGTTTATGAATTGAAGCAAATGGCTTCCCTGTTTCTCTTTTTTCTCACTTCAATAATTTTCAGTTACATTACGATGAATATTTATAGTCCTGTAACAGTGCATAAAAACAGAGAACAAGCAGACCTGGGCATTGTTTCATACGTGAGTGCTGTGCTAATGGGTTTGGCTGACTGGTTTAAATAATACTTTCTTGATGGACTGAAAAGAGAATGCAAATTGTAGATCAGTCATCTTCACTGCCTTTTAGCAGGGTGGGCGTTCAGGGGCTCGGCTGCATCCGCACGCCCAGCTGGCCCAAACAACCGGCCTGTAGTAGGTCATCTCCTCTTTAGACTTCTTTTGAGTAATTTCAAATATTTGACTTCAGTGGAGACTCTGACACTAACATAAGGGCTCATTAGGTTTATGCTGATCACTCTCTACAGGCATTACCAATTGTAGTTCAAGTGACTGACTGCATTAGAAGCTGCAACTAATATATTCCTAGAAATTAAAATGTAAAACTACAAGGAATATGTTGGTTTAGATTTGCTGGCTTCTTCTGTAGAAATATATTGGACCACATTTTACTCTAAAATATCTTTCTCAAAACGTTTCATAATTCTATATTCTCTTAAATATTACAAAAATAAGAGGACTTATATATAAACATATCTCCTAAATTTGATTCTAAGGTAAATACTCTGTCTTCAATGGCTCATGTTTCAAATAGCTGATATAACTTACTTGCATTTTCTATTTACAATAATGAGCTACTTAACTAGGCTATATTTTCCAAACCATTGACTGCATCATATTGGCCCACAGACAAATAATTGCCTGTTTGGCTATTTGCTTATAAATAAGAGTGATGAAAATTGTATGTAAATATGTATGTGCATGCACAAGGAATATATATTGAAGCTTCCCAAAATATTCAAATTCTCCAATTTTCTACTCTTGCATTATGAACTACTCACCAACTCCTGAAATAAAAACATATTCATTATGCATGCAAACCCCCAATATTGTCACTACCTATCATTTGTATGCTAGACACAGTAGGTTCTCCTGGAACACAACAATAAAAAATAAAAAAAGGCAATTTGAAGAGGAGTGCGCTGCTTCTCTAACTGCAAAAGATGTAAAGAGTGATTTTCCTTTGAAAAAATGGAGTATGACCCACAATCCTGATATATTCTAAAAATTCATGAAAAGCTGAAGAATTTAATATTTGATAGAGCAATGTTATTTTTAAAGAAACAAATATACAGCATAATATCTCAAAGTTATTATCCTGCCACAAAAATACAAAAATAAAAAACTCTGGAAAGATTTCCAGGCCTGAAGGGAAAGGACTAAGAATAGACTGAAGTCCCTACTTTGGCAGAACAATCCACCACAGTACTTTTCCATTTGTTTTCAATAAGAGTGATACATTGTAAAAGTAACAAATGTAAGCAGTACCCAAAGCTAATGTGAACTTGTTCCCCTCACCAGGATAACTAGAGTTGACAGTGATTTGTATATAATTTCAGATGGCTTATCGGATAGGTAGCATCCACGTACAAATGTGTTGCTTCATATGCAGTATTTTCTCTCACTATTGGAAAATTTTAGATCTTTATTTCCTTTTTGCCTCTAGGGTTGTGATCAAGAACTGTTCTGATTTCTAGGTAGGCAAGCCTTTTGTTCAATTAGTTTTCTTCCAGATTACTCCTTCGTCTTAGACTCTAGGGCCTAGAGTAACTTAGAGCTTCATTTTAAGTGTGATTTTTAAAAAGAAGGAGGCTTCGGCAAAAATCATCCCTTGATAATGGTCCTTTCTATAGTGGTCACAACATCAGGAAATGAGTTCACTTCCCAGCGGATGGGTGCTACAAATGCTATTTGGGATGAAGGGTGGTATGTGAGAAACTGAAGCCTAGAATGTTCCAAGGTCACATTGGCTTTGAACAGTCTGTGTGACTCCAAAGAAAACCCTCTTGACCAGTGTCCTCCACCCACCTGTCTGGAGCTACCCTGAGGCTGGAGGGGGGAGAGCCCATCATAGAAGAGGCCATCCCATAGGTATCATACTCCAGGTGAATGGAACAGTGTGGGTCAGCCTGTTGCTATCAACTAATCCTCCCCTTTCCCTTACCAAAAGGTCTTCAAGTGTCCCACATCAGGCAAAAATTGAGGTAGTATATATTTTGTAAGTCATCTGCATAATGCTTATGTCTATGGGCATCCACAAAGTCCAGAAATATCAGCAAATATTTTAGTGTTATTACATAATATCATCAAAGAAATCTTCAAATTATAGAAAATAAAATATTATCTGTGTTTCCCGACTTTATAGAAATTCTGCAGAGATAATGTGAAGAAACAGATACTTTTTTCTTCTCAAAAGTATGCTTTCATACATTGTGGTATAAATATATTATTCTTTTATTCCTAGTCTACAGTGACTAAATTGCTTTGTCATGTTTTTCATGTCTATCCTTGCTTATCTGTCCTGTCATATTCCCCCCAGCGATTCATTTATCCATTCATCTCTCCATTTATTGGACAGATGGTTTGTTGACCACCTACTGGCCGGCAGTATAGTAAGCACCAGAGCTTCCTAGTGAATAAGATAGACCTTGAGCCCCACCCCTGAGGGAATTGTACCTTTAATGGGGTTTATAGTAAAACCTAAAGCTTATATGACACAGTGAGATAAATGTTAGAACAAGTAAGGGGGATACTGTATGAATGTGCCTGGGTAGGTGGGCTCAGGGTGGAGAAGGATACATAAACAGGGACCTGAAGGATAGGTAGGAGTTGGCAGTGAAATGGGCAAGAATGAGAAAAAAAGGTTCCACGCAGAGGAACCAGGACATGTTAAGGCCAAGTGGGAGAAAAGATCATGATCTGTGGAGCAATGCAAGAAAGTGCCTGCATCTGGTGTCAGAGTGAAATGGGTCAGTGGGAGCCTGGGTGGAGCTGGAGTCAGAGGAAAGACCTCATTGGAGATGAAGACTCAGGGAGGTGGAAGTTGTGATTGGGCCTGACTTTCTTTCTTTTTTTTTTTTAAATCCTCACCCAAGGATATTCTTCCATTTATCTTAAGATACAATGGGAGGGAGAGAAAGAGAGAGGGACCTTAATCCTGCACGACCCCGACCTGGGCCAGGGACCAAACTGCAACCGAGGTATGTGCTCTTAATCAGAATCGAACCCACAACTCTTCGGTCCTTGGGCCAATGCTCCAACTGCTGAGCCAAACCGGGCCTGACTTTCAAAGGCTGAACAAGTCCTGGCAAATGTCTTGGGTCTCATTACTGAAGGTAATGGGAAGTCAAGATGGGTTTTATGCAGAGTAGTGACATAAATGTTCATTTCGGATGGATCACTGAGAACACAGCATGGCAGGTACATCGGGAAGGGATGGCTGAAGGCCACTTAGAATGACAGTGGTCAGAACTGAGTGTTTCCAGAGAATGGACAGACTAACAGCCCTAGTCAGAAACCGCATCCTTGCTTACCAGCATTTTCCTCAACCTGACATTCAAGGTGCTTCCCAGGATGAAGCCCGCTCCCTCAGTAAACCTTGAAACACCCCGGAAACGTACAGCTGAGGTCAATAGGAATCCTTATGGTCTCCTGAGAAACTTCCCTCTCTACTTTCCTGCTTTTTGATGTTTTTCTTGTCTCCCTTGTTTGTCTCATTTATATTCTCTGTCATTCTTTCGTGCACATTTGTGAATTCCATGTAAATTCAGCCTATCTTCAGCACTGTAGGGACGGGTGTAGACTCTGATGTTGGGCACAGATGAGTTTAAGTTCTGAGCCTGTTACTCAATATCTAAGTGACCTATGACAAGTTTCTTAATCTTCTGAGCCTCAGTTTACTTACTTTTAAAATGGACATCATCATCATTATCATCACCACAACCATCATATTTATCTTCCAGCTCTAAAACCAAGTATAATCCAGTATAACAACTTGTACATTGTCTGGTTCATTTGGCCTGGAGAGGGGCCTGTGATTTATAACAAGCACATCGAGGGAGTTCTAATCCGCAAGAGAGAAATGGAACATTAGCCCGTGTTTCTTTGTCATTAGGTACACATACCAATTTAAATATTTTGAGATAATATAAACTAAAAATTCCATTATTGGGAAAATCAGTTCGACTTTGTAAAACATTAATGCCAATTAATAAGTATAGGTTCTAAATTATTTTGGAAATTACATTTAAATCTTTTATTTTACTCAACCTAATAAGTAGAAGTTAGATATAGTTAAAAATTATTGTTGCTCCAGTCATCATAAAAGCATACATTTTTTTAAAAACATATTTTAAATAGCACAGAAAGTAACTAATGGTAATTTCTCATAAAAATTACTCTTTGTCCCTGGACAAAAAGTTCAGAGTCAATTAAAAACCAATCAATATAAATGGTAATGTAAGCCATAATTAAGGATGGCAAATAGGTTCTTGTATAATATTAAATAATGTATATATAAAAATAAAAATCCAAAGTAACACTTAAAAACCAAGCCATCAATGTCTAAAGGATGCATGCTGGTACCATTCCTGCCAATTTCTGAATAAACGTTTATGGATACCAGCAACTGACAATACATGCCTTATGGGATTGCAAATGCTGGTAGTGTGACGCCTGTAATATTTTAAAGGTAGTTTAGGTTTTCATGTACAGATGAATCATCTTTGCGACTCTTGGTATCCACTTACTGTAGTGACAGGGTCATGTGGTTCTGAGACTACCCTGCGGAACGGTCAGGGGACCTCTGATGTGTAAGGGGCTTAGAACTTGGAGGGCCTGTGGACGTGTCTCGTGTCAGCTGAAATCAACACCTGTGAGAACTCACACAAAACATTCTGTCCATTTCAAAATAAGGGTTTATAAGAAAAAAATAAAACAGGTAACTAAAGCTTGGAGTAATTTTGGATAGCCTGTCTAACAGGAAGCCGTTACTTGGCAAGCACGCAGGGCACATGTCCAGCGGGTGCCAGTCCCATCGCGCTCCGACAAACAGCACTCGCACTGGGAAGGGGTTATTCTCACAGTACACAGTGCAGACAATGGAGGTGAGACACCAGTGCATCCTGACCTCGTAGAGACGGCTGTGCAAACCAATGTGTTGGTGAAGTGCCTGAGCACTTGGAAAAAAGTACAGTTTTATTACACCTCTGTATCAGGTAGTTTGTATTTAAGTAGAAATTATATACTGGAAGTCTAACAACCCTTCTAAGCTTTTCGTATTTCTAATGAGTTACTTAATGTTTTTCTACTTCTAAATGTGCTGTCTGATCAATAAAGTAGAGATAAAAGGTACTATACAAAGTTACAGCTTATATTATTAAAGCATGCACATTTAAGTTGATGATTCTAGTTTGTATTACTTAAAAGTGATTTTTTGTTTCAAATTACCAGCTGTTTATTCCGCATTTCCCTGTTTGAAGGTAATTTATAAAGGGCTCTGCATATCCAATGGAGGCTGTATACACAGAGGTCATTGTCTAAAATATTCTATCTGCATGTCTGACTCTGCACTTGTCCGTGTGAATGACTTTTGGGCTTTGGTCTCTTTGCTTTCACTAGCTTTCTGGGGAAGTTGAGGACATTAGATCTTCTGAATACAGAGCATAGCTGTACCAAAACCAGCTGGTAAGGTTTGCCTTGTCAGGAATACAGATACAAATACATTGTTTCTCTCTCCCACAGAGAGTTAAGTGGCAGGATCATCCCATCATTCTGGTTCTCTGCATGCGGTCAATCCTCAGGTTATGTTTGCTTCCTCCTCAGCATTACTTGGGTTGGAAGATCTCATTAAGTAACTTGTGATTGAAATCATCTTGAGTGTAGTGTTAACCCTTCAAAGCACATTCTTCTCATGGGCTTGGTAGATATATTTGGAAAAATTGACAAAGTGTTTCAAATACAGATTTCTTTCATTTCCTTTCTCCTTTTTACTGCATATGCAGAAATTACTTGATATAGAGAACTGGTTATGAGGACTGTACTTTCCTCCCAGCTCTACTCAAGCTAATAACAAGAACTATGTATTGAGTATCTGCTATAAGCAGAGTGCTGTGACCTCTCAGTTTGAATCTATTGTCTGATTTATTATACTCAAGAATCTTGTAAGAGAAGACTCTGCGATGTTTCCCCTTTAATAGATGAATAAGTTGAAGCTCAGAATGATAAAATAATTTGTTCAAGAATACAAATCCAATGTTTAAATGTAGGTATTCTGGACCTCAGTTTTTCTATAACTCATGACCCCTTTCTGCTAACTGTGTAGACTTGACAGGTGATTTCATTTCTATGGGTGCATGTTTTCATCTATAATAACAGTTTCACAGTAAGTTATCTCTAAGGCTTCTTTCAACCATCCCAAATCTGGATTTTATTTATTTAATATTCTTCTATAGGAGGTATTCACTGTAATTAGTGTTTATTCAAGGGGCTTAGTTAATAAATTACTAGGTACCTTAGTGGTACCTATTACAGAGGGAGTTTTGCCTATTAAGCTTTCTCATGGCAAATACCTGGAAAATAGCATTATCAAGTGTTTCCGATGTTTGGACAAAAAAGTTCTCCCCAAAACTAGAAATTTAGAAGAAGATTTATATAATTACAGGATCTTAGGTGCTCACGTTTTATTCCAGGAATTGTCAGGACATAAAAAAATCAAGTGGGTTGTAAGGCCTAATTTGCAGTAAACTGTAACAATCTGCTAAAATTTTATTTTTAAATGACACCTGTGGCATCTGGGAAGATAAAAACAGAGCCCTTTCTAAACTCAGTTAAAAACAGCACAAGTGATGTCTCCACTTCCCTGTGTTTTCTCCCAGCATGAAATGACTCAGCCAGAAATAGTGCGATGATATCGCAGATGTTCCTTTGCTCGGCTAGCTGGTTATTGCTTATCTCGATGATATTTTAATACAAACACACAACTGTTCATCCTGTTTTATGGCTGTCAGAATTTTGCTTCATATTTAACAAGTGGAAGTTTATGAGCAGATGTATCATTGAGTCAGATTCACTTTTCCCCACATCATGTTGCGTGGAAAAGCTAAGTGCTGGCAAGGGGATTCGCCACATCTGCACTGACTGTAGGAAGCAGGTTGCTCCTCGGTCAGTCCATTCCCACCAGCTCCAAAGCGCCGTGAGTTTTATTCTCTATTGTTATGATCAAAAGATCAAAATTTGATTCTGGGACCCTAAACAAAAATCTCCTCAGTTATTGACGGTGAACTACGTTTGATATGACCACATTCTCCCTTTACATCAGGTACAACTTTACAGAAACACCAAAACAGTTTCCGCGACCGTGGCATCTGCAGCCATCGCTCGGTGCAGGGAGCAGGGTTGGAATCAGGCTTCCAGTTTCCACTCCGACTGGCCTTTCAATCGTATCATTGAAACAAGTTGCAAGTGATACCATTGTGATTAACCCAGTTATTAATTAATAACTGGAAAGGAGCAAAAAGGGAAAGCCAAATAGACACATGCCCAATAGAGTCTGGGTGACACAGGGAAGGTACTTGCCTGTCAGTCACACTTGGGAACAGGTCATTGGCCAGAGAGGTGTGACCACAAGTACAGGAAGATTTGATAGTTAAACTCCTACACAAATGGGTTCTTTTGCTCTCTTGCATGCTGGGCTCCTGGCTCTCTTATTGTAGGGGGTGTGCTCCTCTGCAATCACTCACATGGCTCACGGCCATGTAGACACCGCACAATGGACTAGTGGCCTAAAACTAGCCTGATGCTATGCCAGACTTAACTCCACCAGGGAACGGAAACTCTGAACACTGGCTTTGCTTCTAGCTCTGCTGAATCCCCCGCTGCAGCTCTTCTGGGTCAAGGGAAATGAGACTTTGCAACCCAAGGATGTAATTCTACACAAATAAAGCTTTCTACCACATCCCATCCTCCCCTGGGGGCCTCTGGAAATGCTTATTCCAGCAGCACCCCCAAGAACTCCACTTTCACCAGCAACTGAGAAGGGCAATCCATGCAATTCCCTGATGACACAAGGATTTGTCTTTGAGGGATACACTGGGGAAATTGCCCCTGACTGGCACTGAGCAGGTTGCTGGGCTGTTAACAATGACTTCCACCTGCTGAAACGTCAGTCTTCAAACCATAGCAATGAGGCTAAAAGTTATTAAACAAACAAAGAAGTGAGACTGTCAAACAGAGGCCCTGCCAGATGATCAGCTGCAATTCCTACTCCAATCACAGTGTGATGAGCAGCTGGGAAACTTCGGGGGGACAATTTAAGCCAAAAAAATGTATAACTCTGACAGACTATTGAGGAATCTGGTTCCAGGCCAGATTCTCCGTGTGATCTTTCAGACCAACCACACGCAGTCACAGGGCATTTCTTCAGGCCTCATGGGAGCTGGTCCCCCACAGTGGACCCAGCACACATGCAGCGCATGCGTGTTCTGCAGGGAGCTGCAGTCAGGCTTAGTCCCCTGGGCCCCTACGCTCCTGTGCATGTCTGCATTCCTGTCCAAGAGCCCTGCGCTGACACCTCCTGTGCAGGGGCCATGGATGAGGCAATCCTCTCCACTTGGACTTGGCACCTTTCCACTCCCACCCCTTTCTCTTTCTCTCTCGACCACGGCCCAGAAGCATTCAGGAGTCTTCTGTTCAGTGTCCTGGGCCATGAGATGATTCCCTCTGTCTGCACTGCACCTGCCTGATCCTCACCCAGTATGGTTCCCAGGGGGAGACAGGACGGTGAGATCCTGCCCCTCTTCTACATCTGCCTCACTGTCACAGTGAGTGAGTGAAGACTTGGCTGTTACTGTCATTTTGGCTTCTTGTTCTAATGGCTCGGCAGATACGCCACTGTTTCCTGTTCTGTGTGCTTTAATAATGACACGAGGGAAAGCTGAAATTACTGAGCAGGAATTGTGTACTAGGCACTGTTTTAGTGTTCTACAGAAATTAACTAAGATAACAAAATTTTAAGGTAGGTGTCCTTTCTATTCCCATTTTGTAACTGAGATAACAGACAACAAAAAGTTAAATAAATTGCCTAATCTTGTACAGAGAGTAAGTGGGAAAATGAGGATTTGAACCCATGCAATGCAGGTCTAGAGCCTGTCCTCCTAACCCTTAGGCTACATGACGTCCCCTCTATGCCCCCTTAACAGAATTTGCCATCTGTGTGACTGCTGACACATCCCCGTCCATCACTCCTGTTACTGTGCAACTGGGAACTGTGTCGTTTCTCCTCAGGCCTTTTGTCCACCCGTACATTCATCCTGCTTCTGGCTTCCATCTTACCACTGAAAGTAAACTGTGCTCTGGCAGGTGTGGCTCAGATTGGTTGGGCATCATCCCATGCACCAAAATGTTGCTGGTTCAATTCCCGGTTAGGGCACATGCCGGGCTTGATCCATGCTGGGGCATATAGGAGGCAGCAAATCGATGTCTCTCTCTCTCCTTCTCCCTTCCTCTCTCTCTAAAAATCAATTTAAAAAAATTTTTTTAAGAAAGTAAACTAATTGAAAATAAATTTTTAATTGTTTCATTTATTTTTTCAGAGAAACCGTCCTTGACTCATCTGTGCATTTATTCACGTAGCTAGCATCCTGTACTTCTGTTTTGAGGATTGTCACAAATGTAATCAAATAATTATTCGGTAACTGGTGTCTGCTGCTAATGTCAGGTGTGCTGTGGGGGAAGGCCATCGCGGAACCACTGCGTGCGGTGCCGTGCAAAGCTCATCACCGAGCTGCGGAGAGACTGGCTGAGCCAGCCACTTTCCTGTGTATAAGTTTCTTTATTTCCAGAGAAGATACAAAAAAAACTCTCTCATAGGGACTTGTAGAACATGAGATATCACGTGTCTAATTGTATATAAAGTAAGGCTTGACATATAGTAGTTGTTCAATAAATACTAGTTATTATTGGGTATGATAGCAATGAGATTATTCTTCAAAATATTTTCTACTCCTCCCTGTGGGATGATTACACCTCCCTGGCCCTTTGAATTTAGGCTGGGCCTTGTGACTTGTTTTGGCAAGTGAAACACAAGTGGAAGTGATCTGTGATGCTTTCAAGTTGAAAGTTTAAAAGTCATTGAATGATTCCTCAGGTCCACAAATTCAACTTTGTTGTTGAAGTTATCAGACTTTGGGACTGTTTGATATAACAGCAAAAATTTGCCTAAGCTAACTATCTTACACCTATATCAGTCCTAAGAAATTAGAGTGTACATAGTGATTCTTTTTGGAAGTACTTTTTCGAGGGTTCTTTTTATCAGTATCAAATTATCTCTTAACAATTTGAGGCACATACCTGAAGTTATATACAAAATAAAAATAATAGCTAACATTTCTCAAGCATTTATAATGATTTAAGAATTTTAATATGTTCTGCAGTATTAACGATTTAATCCTGAAAAACATTTTGAACCCAAGTAAGAACTGTAATATCTCTTCCATACGTGAGGAAAACTTAGTTGCAGAGAACGTAGATTACAGCTCCATGGCCATGCAACTAGTGAGTGGCAGAACCAGAATCTGAGCCCCAGGGTTGTGGTTTCAGAGCCTGTGTTTAACCACTGAGCTCAGTTGTGTCTCAGTGAGCAGATCCAAGCACCTATCGAATGCTAAGGAATGTATGTTATAGATTGAATATGGTGAAGCTTCATCATATAGAAAATAAAAGGATGGACTGTAGGGACATTCTTTCCAGATCTCAAGTTCTTCTTTTAACTTTATTTTTTTTCTATAAATCAACTGTGATTCACGCAAAAAAAGAACCATCCCACTCATTGACATCTTCCACCTGCTGCCTTACAGGAGAAGGTGGGGAGACCAGTGGTTAAAACCCACAGATGCTTGAAAAGCCTTTCCATGAGTATTGTTCTCAAAGGGGTTATTCAACACTACCCCATATTTACTGATTTAATAAACATTCTAAGGTGTCCATAGCAAATATCCAAACAACTACCCTGAAATTGGTTAGATTGCCCAAGGTTTTAAAAAGCCAACCCTCAGATGAGATTTCTAAGTTCTCTGTGAATGGTCTTACTGGAAGTCTTAGCCACAGCAATCAGACAAGAAGAAAAATAAAAGGGATCCAAACTGGAAAGGAGGAAGTGAAACTGTCATTATTGGCAGATGACATGATGCTATATGTAGAAAACCCCAAAGACGCGATCAAAAATCTACTAGACTTAATGAATAAAGTTGACAAAGTAGCAAGATACAAAATTAATGTCAAGAAATTGATGGCATTTTTATACACCAATAATGAAGTCACAGAAAGAGAAAATAAATAAAAAAAAACAATTCCATTTACCATCAAAGCAAAAAAATTAAGATACCTAGGAATAAACTTAACCAAAGAAATAAAGGACCTAGTCGCAGAAAACTACAGGTCATTAAAAAAAGAAATAGAGGAATATATAAAAAGGTGGAAGCACATACCTTATTCATGGGTTGGAAAAATTAACATCATTAAATGTCCATACTACCCAAAGCAATCTATAGATTCAATGGATTCCTCATCAAAATACCAATGACATACTTCACAGAATTAGAACAAACACTTCAAAAGTTCATATGGAACCAAAAAAGACGCCGAATAGCCACGGCAATCTTGATAAAGAAGAACAAAGTTGGAGGGATCACATTATCAGATTTCAGGTTATACTACAAAGCCACTGTAATCAAAAGAGCCTGGTACTGGCACAAGAACAGGCAGATAGATCAATGGAACAGAACAGAGAACCCAGAAATGGACCCAAGACAATATGCTCAATTAATATTTGACAAAGGTGGCAAAAGCTTACAGTGAAGTAAAGACAGCCTCTTTAATAAATGTTGTTGGGAGAATGGGACAGCTACAAGCAAAAAAATGAAACTAGACCATCAACTTACACCATACACAAGAACAAACTAAAAATGGATAAAAGACTTAAATGTGACTCATGAATCCATAAAAATCCTAGAAGAAAATGTAGGCAACAAAATTTCAACATCATACACAGCAGAATTTTTACTGATACATTACCTAAGGCAACAGAAACAAAGGAGAAAATGAACACATGGGAGTACATCAAACTAAAAAGCTTCTGCGCAGCAAAAGATACAATCATCAATAAGGAAAGGCAACCCACTGTATGGGAGAGCATAATTGCCAATGATATATCAGACAAGGGGTTAATTTCCAATATATATAGAGTGCTCATACAACTCAACAAAAGGAAGACAAAGAACCCAATTAAAAAATGGACAGAGGAACTAAATAGACACCTCTCCAAAAAGGACATACACATGGCTAAGAGACATATAAGTAAATGCTCAACATCACTGAATCATCAGAGATGCAAATTAAAACAACAATGAGGTATCATCTCACACCTGTCAGAATGGCTGCCATAAATAAATCATCAAACAACAATTGTTGGCGAGGGTGTGGAGAAAAGGGGACTCTAGTACACTGCTGGTGGGAATGCAGACTGGTGCAGCCACTGTGGAAAACAATATGGTGTTACCTCAAAAAATTAAAAATTAAACTGCCATTTGACCCAGTGAGCCCACTTCTAGGAATATACCCTAAGAAGCCCAAAATACCAATCAGAAAGAATATATGTACCTTCATGTTCATAGCAGCACTATTTACAATAGCTAAGATCAGCTAACAGCCCAAGTGTCCATCAGTAGACGAATGGATAAAAAAGCAGTGGTACATATACATAATGGAGTACTATGCAACTGTTAGAAAGAAAGATCTCTTATCCTTTCAGATGACATGGAGGGACCTGGAAAGTATTATCCTAAGGAAAACAAGCCAAACAGAGAAAGACAAGTATCATATGATCTCACTTATTTTGTGGAATATAATTAACATAACAGTCTGAGGAATGGGGTAGTCCCAGAGACGTGGAAGTGGGGTACACACTGACAATCCCCAGAAGAGGGAGTGGTGGGGGAGAGATAAACCACAGAACTTATATGCATGTGTGCATGAATAATGGACATGGACGACAAAGGTGGGGACAGGGCGAGGAGAGAGGGGGAGAAGGGAATCAGTGAGGGAAAAAGGAGAAACATCTGTAACAAAAATAAATAAATTAAAAAATAAGATTAAATAAAATAAAAGAAAATTATTTCCCTGTAAAAAAAAAAAAAAGATTTGTGCTTTTACTTTGTTGAAAGTGTTGACTCATTTGGGAGGTGGATGGAAAGTTTAGAAAAACCAGTGTCAGAGGTGTTGGAAGCAGTGAGTTTTGCGTATCGGGCCTGGTTTCGAACCCTAGCTCTATCTGTGTCATTCCACCCAGGGCTTCCAGCCTGTATGTTTCAGCTTCTTTATCCATGAACTGAGCGTGCTGAATTCTTAAATCATAGGGTTACTATGAAAAATAAACTTAATTTTGTCATTATCTAGCATGTAACAAATGCCCAATAAATTAATAAAGTAGCTACTACTTATAATTAATTATTAATTAAGGAACAAATCTCTTAAAAGAGTAATTCCACATAGTAATATGCTGGCTAGGTGCTTATTAACCCACACAGCTCCTAAAGGGCTTTTCCATGGATTGATAATATCAGGAATGTCACTGCAGAAAACTGGCTTTCTTTGAAGACGTAGTACTATTTGGCAAACAGGTCCAGCCCAGCACGCCCCAGCTATGAGTGATTGGACACGGGGCCTGAATAAATAGATAATCTAAGGAAGAAACTGTTTTAGCATAACGACAAAAACAGGTAAAGCAGAAACACTATAATAGAGCCAAACAAACAGATTTTATAAATATAAAACGAAAACCAAACCGCTCTGGTGATTACAGCTTTGATGTGATTTATGCCTTTGATTTGTCTAAATCAGTGACTAATGGAGTATTGGCAAAAAATTTCAAATTTGGCTAAAACTTAAGGAAACACTGATTTTTTATTAGTTGTCTGTCTTTTATTGACTTCTCTTAAACAGGAATAATTCTTCCTTGAGTGAGGCAAATGAAGCATTGCACTTTACTCAGATATCATTGCCCTGTGATTGTCGGCATGCAACATGTGAGGAAACCGTGGTGGCAGTGATTTCCTGGCACCTGTGTCTGGCCCTGCCGAGAGCTGGCCACTGCAATGCACTTCCCAGAATCCCACTCTCCTACAGTGGTAGAGGTAGTAACTCTTATTTTGACCTGTTCTTTCATATTCTCAAGTAGGATTCGTTAGTCTCATTAGTGTTGACATTTTGAGTCAAGCAGTCTTGTTCTGGGGGCCGTTCTGTACTTTGTAGGATGTAGAGCCTCGACTTGTTAGATGCTCATAGCACCTGTTCCCTCCTCCACTGTAACAACCGAAAAGGTTTCCAGATACTGCCAAACATCCGGAGGGTTCAAATCCACACCTGTTGAGAACTCTGTTTAAAATCATGCAGCCTGTTCTACAGCCCTCTAATCCTCTTGTTTGGTTTTGTGTTGTGTAAGATTTAAAAAATGGGAGAAGGTTTCAAATGGTTCTACAGAGCAAGAATTTGGCACAAGGAGCACGGCATGGCTTTCTGTGCCCAGACAGCAGGGCTGGCAGAGACTGAGCTCACCTCCAGCTGGTGAGAGGCACAAGAGGTGGCTGTGTTTACTATCGCCCCAGTGCTCACTGTCCACTTCCTTCAGGAGTCTCTTCCATGCCCATCCGTCTTTGGAGCAGGTCTCCAGAGTTAGAAAGCCACAGAGCAGAAGCATCTCTGTGCAGAGAATTTCCTCTGCCTCACCCTAATGTCAGGACTGGGTTTATAAGGGTTATTATCAGTAGTAACACCCTACTAGGTACAGTGCTTATACTCTGATAAATTATGAAAGGATTATTTCTTATTCTACTTCTCTCTCTCCTTTCCTCTATTGAATTTTGGGCCGACTTTTTTATAGTTTCACTTTTCAAATTATAAACTATAGTGCATTTTCATTTTAGACAATCTGAATAATATAAAGGTTATAACAAAAATGACCTGTAATGTAACAGGCCACAGACACCTATTGGTTATGTTTTGCTGCATTTTCTTTACATGTTTTCTTTTACATATATGTGCACATACATGTGTTTGTGACTAAGCTTTTTAAAACAAAACAGCCATGTTGGCATGTTTGTACATTTCATCCTGCTTATTTGCATAGCTGTATCTTATGTAATATTCCATATGACATTATCATAAAAAATATGAATTTTCTTCCCCCTAGTCTAAGTTTGTGCTTTTTAGGGCCAATCTTCTCCATCTTGTCTGTGCCATTCATTTATTCCACAGACATTTATGGCATATTTTGGCGTAGGCACTGAGGATACAAAGCTAAGCAAAAAGTAGTTGTGGGCCTTGAGGAGCTTGTCACTCTGAGACGCAGGAAGAAACAAACAACTTCAATGCCATTTTCGTTGCTGCTACTGCGCTAAAGCAGCTCCTTTGCCATTTTGTGAAACAGGCGTTAAGCTTCTGATGGCACAAAGGACTGATTTAGGCAGGAAGCTAGAAATCTCAGGCCGACATGCCGAGGCAGGCAGACATCTCTAGTTCAGGGAGCTGCTCACATCCATGAAGGCTGAGCACTAGAGCATCTTACCAGAAGGGAGGGTCAGTACCTACCTGGGAGGACAGCTGGAAGAGCGGGCACAGGCACCGTGCAGTCAGTCACGTGCCCATCAGACCCGAGAGGCTTTGTAGCAGATGGATTGTTAAGAGAAGGACCGACTATGGCACCAGCTGGTGGAAAATATTTTATGCAGAATGCTACCTGGTGCTTTAGACTTCAATGTCTGCAACATTTCTTAAAATAGAAGGGTGGCCAAGGTAATTTGCATTTGTCCCCTGCTCCCAAGCAGCCATGTCCCCCAGCCACAAAGAGAAGAAATGCTTGACTTGGACTCACCAGATGTGAGGAAGGAGTTCTGGGGTCAAATGTACACAAGTCAAGTACATTGTTGAAATCTCACTGCAATTCTCTTTATCTGGGGTTTTAATGGGCTATACGTAGTGTCATTGGCTCTCACGGCCATATAATCTTGAGGTTTTTTTGCTCAAGGGTACCTTAAAAATTATTCTCGACTGGAATCTTCTGTCTTGAGGAAGAACCGTGTATTCTTTGTACGCATCCACAGGGGTGATGAGATCCCGGCTTCATGCCTCCTCCCACTTGCTCAGCCTGTCTACAAGCTCACTGCACGTCTGAGCTGCTCTCCCGGCTTCCTGTTAGAATGCTCCTGTCTTGTGCTGTCAAAGTCTTAGTGGACACCCTCCTCTGGGGACAGGGGCCAGACCTCTGTGTGAGCGTCATTGTGCTCGCTGTGGGAAAAGCCACAGCAGTCCCAGTGTCCCAGGTCTGGGCCCACAGATTTCTGGCTTTCCCAGCAGCTGCCTAGAAGGGCTTCAGTCCCTGACCCAAAGGTGCAGCGAGTATCAGAGCCTTGAGGAGAATCTTGCCCAATAAGTGACAGGTGAGGGAAACAAGTCAGCTGGTAAGGTGTAGCTAGTCTCGATCTTGACTGACAGATCTTAGAAACAGCTGTCCCACACGGCTTCCGAGTGACAGATTCACTGCTCTGTGGGAAGCTGGGGACAGGTGGCAGTGCACTGCTCAGGCTCAGTGTTCCTTCCTCCACTGCCCACTTACCACTTCACTCATGCTGGCTTCCCTAGGACTCAGCACCACTCCGTCAAGTGTGAAGACACATGAGATTCCAAAATGGCGGCGGAGTGAACGGAGCTACACAGACCGTCTCCCAGGACCAAGCTGGGATCACAAGGAAAATACAGACAAATGGTCGGGAAAAAGCAACTGAACAGCAGCTTGCGAGGACCATATAACCAGGGACACTGACTCAATCCTGGTAGGATTGTGGAGGCGCGAGAAGGGTGCTGGGAGCCCATGGACAGCAGCAGCCTTAGCTGTGAGCAACACCCTCAGGGTTAAACTCCCAGGCGGCTCCACAGTGCAGAGCTGGGACAGAAGCTAAAATGGCCACAGCCACTCACCTTGGGCTCTGGCAGAGGGAGGGCAGACTGGACAGGAACCATGTGGGGACACTCAGGATTTGGAGGGTGCTCAGAGCTTTTGCTGAGTTGAAGCAACACAGGACAGTGGCCAACTTGCTTTTTCCCAGGGCTCTGGGGAGAGGCTGCGGCCCCTCCCTCAGAGATTCAACCCCACCTGGTGGCCATTGAAATGCTAATTGAGGCTCTTTAACAACCAGCATCTGCCCCACCTTTGGAAATCCCCTTACACTGGGCACCTGAGGGAGTTTTTCATTCAACTGAGAACCCAAGGCTCTTCAAGTAACCACTACTGATAGCCTGCAGGCAAAAAGCTAGAGGATAACGGAAACAATACTGGGCTAGCGACTCTAACCAGGAAAGTAAGACTTGACAGTGGTGTTTAACATGGGTCCTCCCATGCTCATCCAAACCCAGGAGAGGGAGCCACAAACAGCAGAACACCAACACCCACAGGGAAAATTTGGCAGGCTCCAAAGCCCACTGTGATAGGCAGAATGGTGAAACAAAGAAACAAATGCCAAATGAAAGAACAAGAGACCTCTACCAAAGATGAGATAAATGAGGTGCAGTTAAGCAAGTTAACAGAGCTAGAATTCAGAGCCATGACCTTGAGGAATCTCAACAGCATGAGTAAGGACATCAATACCATGAGTAAAGACATAAAAATGTTGAAAATCAACCAATTGAAAATTAAAAACCACCAAGAAGAAATGAAGAATGACATATCAGAAATAAAGAACACATTGGAAGGTCTAAACAGTAGAGTAGAAGAAGCTGAGGACCGGATCAGTGAATTAGAATACAGGATAGAAAAAATCAACTAATCAGAAAACCAAAAGGAAAACACAATTAAAAACAGTTTAAGAGAACAGTGGCACAACTGGAAATGTAATAATATTCGCATCATAGAAGTCCCCGAAGAGGAAGAAAATGGGCAAGGGTTAGAGAATATATTTGAAGAAATAGTGACAGAAAACTTCCCTAATTTGGTGAAGGGAGAAGGCATTCAAGTTGAAGAAGCACAGAGAGCCCCAAGTAAGAAGAACCCAAACAGGCCCACACCAATACACATAGTAATTAAAATGACAAAAATTAAACACAAAGAGAGAATCCTAAAGGAAGCAAGAGATAAGCAACAGGTTACCTACAAAGGAACCCTCAGAAGGCTCTCAGCTGACTTCTCAACTGGAACACTACAGGCCCAAAGGGAATGGTATGAAGTAATCAAGACCATGAAAAACAAGGATCTGAATCCAAGACTACTCGACCAGCAAGGCTATCATTCAAAATAGAAGGTCAAATAAAGAGCTTCCCAGGAAAAAAACAAACAAACAAACAAACAAACAAACAAACACTAAGGGAATACATTAGCACTAAACCCGCACTGTAAGAAATGTTAAAAGGATGGCTCTAATTAGTAAAAGAAATAGGAAAAAAAAACTGAACCACACTAAACAAAAATGACAATAAATAAACACATATCAATAATCACCTTAAATGTAAATGGATTGAATGCTCCCATAAAAAGACACAGAGTAGCTGATTGGATAATAAAGCATGTTTCATGTATAAGTTGTTTACAAGAGACCCACCTCACAACAAAAGACTCACATAGGTTGAAAGTAAAGGAATGGAAAAAAGGCTTCCAAGCAAACAAAAAGAAAAAAAAAGCTGGGATAGCAATACTCATATCTGATAAAATTGATTTCAAAATGAAGGCCATAACTAGAGACAGAGAAGGCCACTACATAATATTGAAAGGATCTATCCAACAGGAAGATATAACCTTGATAAACATATATGCACCCATTATAGGAGCACCAAAATATATTAAACATCTTCTGGAGGACTTCAAAGGAGAAATAGACAGCAATACAATCATAGCAGGGGACTTCAACACCCCGCTGACATCACTGGATAGATCCTCTAGACAAAAAATTAGCAAGGAAACAGACACTCTAAATGAAGCACTAGACCAAATGGATTTAATAGATATCTACAGAGAATTACACCCCAAAACCTCAGGATTCACATTCTTCTCAAGTGCACTCGGGACATTCTCTAAGACAGACCACATGTTAGGACACAAACTAAGTCTCTACAAGTTCAAGAAGATTTAAATTGTATCAAGCATCTTCTCAGATCACAATGGCATGCAACTAGAAATCAATTGCAACAAGAACATGCACAGACATTTCAACACATGGGGGCTAAATGGCATGTTATTGAACAATGAATGAGTTACCAAGGAGATCAAGGAAGAAATTAAAAACTTCCTGGAAACCAATGAAAATGAACACAGAACAGTACAAAATCTATGGGATGCAGCGAAAGCAGTTCTGAGAGGGAAGTTCATAGCACTACAGGCCTACCTGAAGAAACAAGAAAAATTTCTAATAGACTATGTAACATCATAACTTAAAGAACTAGAAAGCAAGCAAAAAGAAAACCCCAGAGTAAGTAGAAGGAAGGAAATAGTAAAGTGCAGAGCAGAAATAAATGACATAGAGACAAAAAACTATTCAAAGGATCAATGTAACAAAGAGCTGGTTTTTTGAAAAGATAAACAAGATTGGTTGACCCTTAGCTAGACTCACCAAGAAACAAAGAGAGAGAACCCAAATACACAAAATCAGAAATGAAAGAGGAGAGGTAACAACTGACACCATAGAAATACAAAAGATCATTAACAACTACTATGAACAATTATACGGCAACAAATTTGACAATCTAAGCTAAGTGGACGAATTTCTAGAAACACATAGTCTCTCTAAACTGAACCGGAAAGAGATAGAAAACTTGAACAGACCAATAACAACTAAGGAAATTGAAGAGGTAATCAAGACTCTCCCAGCAAACAAAAGCCCAGGCCCGGATGGCTTCACGATGGAGTTTTACCGAACATTCAAAAAAGAACCAACACCCAGTCTCCTCAAACTATTTCAAAAAATCCAAGAGGAAGGAAGACTTCCAAACTTGTTTTATGAAGCCAGCATAGTTCTAATTCTAAAACCAGAAAAAGACACTACAAAGAAAGAAAACTACAGGCCAACATCCCTGATGAACATAGATGCCAAAATCCTGAACAAAATACTAGCAAATCAGATCCAGCAATACATCAAAAAAATTATTCACCATGACCAAGTGGGATTAATCCTAGGAATGCAAGACTGATACAATATTCGCAAATCAATAAATGTGATACACCACATGAATAAAATGAAGAATAAAAACCACATTATAATATCAATAGATGCTGAAAAAGCATTCGACAAAATCCAGAATCCATTTCTGATAAAAATGCTCAGCAATGTGGGAATAGAAGGAAAATATCTCGACATAATAAAGGCCATATATGAAAGGTCTACAGCCAACATCATACTCAATGGGCAGAAACTAAAAGCATTTTCCTTAAGAACAGGAACAAAACAAGGATGCCCACTTTCGCCACTCTTATTTAACATAGTACTGGAAGTCTTAGCCACAGCAATCAGACAGGGAGAAGAAATAAAAGGGATCCAAATTGAAAAGGAGAAAGTGAAGCTGTCATTATTTGCAGATGACATGATATTATACATAGAAAACCCTAAAGACTCCAAAAATCGACTAGACTTAATAAATGAATTTGGCAAAGTAGCAGGATACAAAATTAACATCTAGAAATCAGTGGCATTCTTATACACCAATGATGAACTCACAGAAAGAGAAAGTGAGAAAAACAACCCGTTTACCATCGCAGCAAAAAGTTAAGATACCTAGGATAAACTTAACCAAAGAAGTAAAGGACCTATTTGCACAAAACTGCAGGACATTGAATAAAGAAACAGAGGAAGATTTTAAAAAGTGGAAGCACATACCTTGCTCATGGATTGGAAGAAGTAACATCATTAAAATGTGCATTTTACCCAAAGCAATCTATAGATTCAAAGCAATCCTCATCAAAATACCACCAATTTATTTCACAGGACTAGAACAAATACTTCAAAAGTTCATGTGGAACCAAAAAAGACCCCGAGTAGCCACAGCAATCTTGAAAAAGAAAGACAATGTAGGTGAGATCACAATACCAGATATCTGGTTATACTACAGCACTACTGTAATTAAAACAGCCTGGTACTAGCACAAGAACAGGCATATAGACCAGTGGAACAGAACAGAGAACCCAGAAATAGACCCAAGACATTATGCTCAATTAATATTTGACAAAGAAGGCAAGAGCATACAATGGAGTAAAGACAGCCTCTTTAATAAATGGTGTTGGACAGCTACATGAAAAAAAAAAATGAAACTAGACCATCATCTTACACCATACACAAAAATAAACTCAACATGGATAAAAGACTTAAATGTGACCCGTGAATCCATACAAATCCTAGAAGAAAACGTAGGCAACAAAATTTCGGACATCATACGCAGGAGAATTTTCAGTGATACATCACCCAAGGCAATAGAAACAAAGGAGAAAATGAACACATGGGACTACATCAAACTAAAATGCTTCTGCACAGGAAAAGAAACAACCATCAAAATGGAAAGGCAACCCACTGTATGGGAGAGCATCATTGCCAATGAGACATCAGATAAAGGGTTAATTTCCAATATATATAGAGTGCTCACACAACTCAACAAAAGGAATACAAAGAACCCAATTAAAAAATGGGCAGAGGAACTAAAGAGACACCTCTCCAAACAAAACATACAAATGGCCAAGAGAGATATAAGGAAATGCTCAACATCACTAATCATCAGAGAGATGCAAATTAAAACAACAATTAGTTATCACCTCACACCTGTCAGAATGGCTGCCATCAACAAATCATCAAACCACAAGTGTTGTAGAGGGTGTAGAGAAAAGGGGACTCTAATACACTGCTGGTAGGAATGCAGACTGATGCAGCCACTATGGAAAACAGTATGGTGCTACCTCAAAAAATGAAAAATTGAACTTCCATTTGACTCAGTGATCCCACTTCTAGGAATATACCCTAAGAAGCCTGAAACATCAATCAGAAAGAATATATGTACCCCCCCCCCATGTTTGTAGCAGCACTATTTACAATAGCTAAGATCTGGAAACAGCCCAAGTGTCCATCAGTAGACGAATGGATAAAAAAGCAGTGGTACATATACACAATAGAGTACTATGCAGCTGTAAGAAAGAAAGATCTCTTATCCTTTGAGACGACTTGGAGGGACCTGGAAAGTATTATCCTAAGGGAAACAAGCCAAGCAGAAAAAGACAAACACCACATGATCTCACTTATTTGTGGAATATAATGATCATAACAGTCTGAGGAATAGGGTAGACCCAGAGTCATGGAAGTAGGGTACATACATACTGACAACCCTCAGAAGAGGGAATGGTGGGGGGAGGGAAGAGATAAACCACAGAACTTATATGCATGTACGCATAACCAATGGACATGGACAATGAAGCTGGGGACGGGGTCAGGGGGTTGGGCTGGAGGGTGTCAACGGGGTAAAAAAAGAGAAACACCTACAACAAAAATTAAATTAATTAATTAATTAACTTTTTAAAAAGTATGAAGACACTTTTTTAAAAGTGTGCTCATCATCATGGTTGAATGGTTATGGATAAGTCCTCATTTTAAATTTTAAAATCATAAATGAGAACTATATAGTGTATTTTTATGAACCTTGTTGCAAAAACAACAGACATCACCTCAAACCAGCAACAATACTGTAACAGAATAGTCAGTGGCAACAAATTGCCTACAAGGTCACTGTGTCAGTGGGGTGGGAAAGACTGGAATAAAGAGCATCCATCTGCAATGGAAACCTCTAGAGAAGTGTGTCATAGGGTGCAGTGTTAGGACAGTGGCATCATGGTTGGGGACAACACTAGTGTTTATAATGAGAGAGCTCAATACACCAAAACATAAACTCTGATGGAATTGAACTTTGTGCATTCCCAATTCTTAGCATCTGTCCCTGCAAAATGAATCATCAAAAAATGAAAAAAACCACCCTGCTGGTGTGACTCAGTGGATTGAGCATTGTCCCATGGACTGAGAGGTCCCAGTTAGATTCTCTCTCCCTAAAAAAATCAATAAAAACATATTTAAAAAAAAAAAAAATGAAAAGACCAATGTGTCATACTGGTGCATCCCATTTTCTAAGCAGCCACCTGGGTGTCTCTATCCAGCTACATCATGCACCCGTTCAACTGTGTTTTCCAAGAGGAAGGGTCCTCGGGCGTGACTGCATCACACAGCTCAATACTCAGTGGGCTGTTTTCAAATGAAAAGGTCCCTATAGCACAAACTTACATTTCACACAATGAAGTAAGTTGAGGATATTAGCTGGGAGAAATCTTTGCAAGACTGGTGGAGGTATGTAACATCAGATAGCCATATTGCCAAATTTCACTCCCATTGAATCACTTAAAGTGCCTTTCAGAAGCAGTTAAGTTAAATCCCTAACTCTTGTCTGCTGCAGGCTTAGGAAGCAAACCAGAGCTCCTCCGTTTGTCCAGGCCACTGCTCTGTCTGCAGGGGGTAAACTTTAAGCACTAATAACAAATTTTTTTATTCCCTGATTTAGTCCCAGCCTCGAGATTATTGTAACTTTTCTTTGACAGCTTATTTTCTTTGAGTAGTTGTTTGTTATAAAAGACCAATGGGAAATAAATAATGTATAAAATTTTAAAACTACCCTTTCCACTCCCTCATCAGGCCCACTGTGTTTTCAGGAGTCTATGTATTCATGGAGTGTTAGCAGCATTCACAACTTGGACTGCTAGTTGTATGAGCTCTTAAAGGTACACTAATCATCAGCACGCCAACTATTAATATTGTACTCAGAGGATTTTCTCTCCAACTCTCATTCCAGGCAAAAAAAAAAAAAAAAACTCTTAAAAGTACTCTTCAATAACTTCAGTAAACAGGCAGGTCAGGTTGGAACATGGGCCACTGTCATTGACGTGTGGATGGTGGTGTTATAAGAAGTTATTTACTACATGAAATGCCAACCGAGCCAATTTTTAAATGTTAATGGCCTTATGGTGAAGATGAAGGTTTATGCACTCCACCAAGGGAATGCAGAATTTTGTAATCTTGACATGAAAATGGCTGATTACCTAATAAGTCATTTTTACTTCTTTTTAAATTATAGGTGTTTATGAACTTTTATACACTTAAATGTAAAACTTTCTGGAATTTTTATATAATAATTGAGTCTAAAAGACAAGTTAAAATGCTAGATTTACAGATTTGGGGGGAAAATTGATTTCTCTGTTGAGAAAATAAACCAAAATGAATTTTAAATGAATTATCCAGATTTCTGTAAGCCAATCCAGAGTGTTCTGTATTGACAGGAAGTTGTGAATGGATCACTACAATGTCCATATATCATCTTTAGCCCAGTACAAAGAGTGGCCCAGGGCCCAGCTTATCCTAAGACACTGCCTGAAAGCCCAAATTTTTATTTATTGTATGTGAAACTATTTTTGAAATGTTCCACTCAAAATATACCTTCTATTTGGTACCATTCCTTAGATGAATGCTATCTTAAATTATTGCATACTAATTTAAATATGTTAGAAGCCTAATCTTAAAGACCTTATTTTAAGATATGGTTAAAACTTGTTCAAATTATTCATGAGACATTATTACCATTAATAATGTTATATGAGCCAGGACCGTTAGCTGGGTTGAGCGTTGTCCCGTGCTGGGTAGAGCGTTGTCCCATGCACCAGAGGTGGCTGGTTGATCTCAGGTCAGGGCATGGGCTGGATCCCCAATAGGGGGCATACAGGAAGCAGCTGATCAATGTTTCTATCTCTCCCTCTTCCTTCCTCTCTCTGAAATCAATAAAAACAAATTTTAAAAAAGAATATGTTATGTGCATGTTATTTGTATGATTGAAACTACTAACTCTGTTAGAACTCATTACCTGAACATTTACTTAATAATAAAAAAGTTACTCTGAAGTTACTTGTGATTTCAGGAGATTTAGGATTCAGTAGAAATTCCTGTATCTAAGTATAATATTCAAATTGAAATTTTCATTAACCTCTTTGAGAAACACATTTTTAGCAATGATTAAGTTGTAACCTAATAAAAGTACTGAAATAACTTAGAAATTATAGGAGATAACTTTCTAACCACCCACTACCACACACACAAAAGAAAAATAGAGACAAATATTACTCATGTTAGTATCATCAAAGATAATCATTGTATTTTTTGATATATTTGTTTTTAGTTTTTATCTAAACAGAACCTGTTTTTGTTTCTAATGATACTATGTTCAAATATAAAATAAAATTTCATTCTTCCATTCCACATTATACTTATTCTATACATATATTTCTATGTAATTTTAATTTAATAATGATGGCATGAAGATGTCAGATAATTCCTCCTGCAGAAAATAGTTTAAAGGAGACCAAAATTTAGAAAAGTCTTTTATGTCTTTTGCTTATTTCCTAGCTAATTAGTTTGACAAAAGTGGAAAGAGCATACAATGGAGTCAAGACAGTCTCTTCAATAAATGGTGTTGGGAAAATTGGAGAGGTATATACCAGAAGAAAAGAAAGAAAGAGAGAGAGAGAGAAAGGAGGGAGGGAGGGAGGGAGGGAGGGAGGGAGGGAGGGAGGAAGGGAGGGAGGGAACTATACCACCAACTTACACCACACACAGGAATAAACTCAAAGTGGATAAAAGACTTAAACGTAACTTGTGAAACAATAAACAATTCTAGAATAAAATGTAGGCAGCAAAATATCAGAATCACACACAGCAGAATTTTCACTGATACATTGCCTAGGACTGGAGAACCTAAGGAAAAGAATTAATAAATGGGACTACATCAAACTAAAAAGCAAACGAAACCATCATCAAAGGAAAGGGGAACCCACTGTATGGGAGAACATATTTACCATGATACATCAGATAAGGAGTTAATTTACAAAATATATAGAGTACTCACACAACTCAACAAAAGGAAGACAAAGAACCTAATTAAAAAATGGACAAAGGATCTGAATAGACACCTCTCCAAACAGGACACACAAATGGCCAAGAGACATGTGAAGAAATGCTCGACATCACTAATCATCAGAGAGATGTAAATTAAAACAACAATGAGGTATCACCTCACACCTGTCAGAATGGCTGCCATCAAATCATCAAACAACAAGCGCTGGCGAGGGTGTGGAGAAAAGGGGACTCTAGTACACTGCTGGTGGGAATGCAGATTGGTGCAGCCACATAATTTTTTTCTCAAAAAATTATAAATTGAACTGCCATTTGACCCAGTAATTTCACTTCTAGAAATATATCCTAAGAAGCCTAAAGCGCCAATTAGAAAGAATATATGTACCCCCTATGTTCATAGTAGCACTATTTACAATTACTAAGATATGAAAACGACCCAAGTGTCTGTCAGTGGATGAGTGGATAAAAAAGTTGTGGTACATGCCCAGTCGGCATGGCTCAGTGGATTGAGCATCATCTGAGTAACTGAGAAGTTCTGGTTCGATTCCCAGTCAGGGCACATGCCAGGCTTATGGGCTCAATCCCCAGTGGGGGTGTGCAGGAGGCAGCTGATTGATGTTTCTCTCACACTGATGTTTCTATCTCTCTCTGTCCTTCCTCTCTCTCTAAAACATCAATAAAACATATAAAAAATGTTGTGGTATATTTACACAATGGAATACTATGTAGCTGTAAAAAAGAATGATCTCTTATCCTTTGAGATAACATGGAAGGACCTGGAGAGTATTATGCTGAGTGAAATAAACAAGTCAGAGAAAGACAAGTATCACATGATCTCACTTATTTATGGAATATAATGAACAAAATAAGCTGATGAACAAAATAGATCCAGAGACATGGAAGTAGGGAACAGACTGACAAACCTCAGAGGGAAGGGAGGGGGAGGAAGAGACAAACCAAAGAACTTATACCAGGAATAACTACTGGTCACAGACAATAGTGAGGTGAAGGCAGAGGGGAGCGGAGAGGAGGGTGTCAATGGGGGAAAAAGATGGACATTTATAATAAAATATTTAATTGGTCAATTAAAATAAACAAATGAATAAATTAGAGAGAAAAAATAAAATGATTTACAGTGAAAATGAATCAAAATACTTTAAATATGTTTATACTGAGACATTAAAAAGTAATGAAAAGAGCTTATATAACATGAATTAAATGTATTTTAATGATTACAAAAATGAAACAGAAAAACTATACTGACAAATTGTTTGGTGATTGTGGGTAAGGAGAGAAATGGACAGAACAGGGGCAGGAGGAAATGTACTACTGTAAAGGGAAAAACTGGCTGTTTTAGGTGGGTGGTGGTTATAAGGCTGTGTATTCAGATGAAACTCATCAGACTGTACACTTAAAATGGGTACCTTTTATTATAGGTAAATTATACAATAAGCAATTGAAATATAATGACCTTTCAGTATTTGTCATGTTTATTATGCTATGATAAAATTTATACCAATAATGAATAACATTTATTGAGTTCCTACTAGTGGGTCTTCGTTACTGAGTTTACCTTTTTAAATTAAGAGACTGTGTGAGTCTCAGTTGCCTTATGGAAATATTGGAAATAACCAAGATTGGTCATTCAAAATATATCAGCTGGTATGCATATATCAGCCAATCAGCTGAATGGGACCTAGGGCAATTAAAAAGAGCCCCAGGAGCCCTGGCTGGTTTGGCTCAGCGGTTGGAGTGTTGGCCTGCGGACCTGAGAGTCCCGGGTTCCGTTCCCACTAGAGGCACGTACTAAAAAAAAAAGCGCCCCAGGGTAAATAACTGATATAGGTGAATCGGTGCATTGTGTATCATTCCTGGAAACAATAAAAGTACTGTCTACCTCCAGATGGTTGCAGGATTAAATGAAGTGAGGTATGTGAATGCTTAGCACAGTGCTGGGCACAGAATTAATTAGTTCTCAGAATTAGTCTTCAAGACACCGTGCTCCTTGTTACCTTCATGAAATGTGCACCTTCTCGAAGGAAGTGTGTGCAAGCCAGCAGCTGTCACGTGCTGTTCCTGCTGCAGTTGTCACAGGTGCTGTTCCTGCTGCAGTGTCACGTGCTGTTCCTGCTGCAGTGTCAGGTGCTGTTCCTGCTGCACTGTCACGTGCTGTTCCTGCTGCAGGGTCACGTGCTGTTCCTGCTGCAGTGTCAGGGGCTGTTTCTGCTGCAGTGTCAGGTGCTGTTCCTGCTGCAGTTGTCAGGTGCTGTTCCTGCTGCAGTGTCAGGTGCTGTTCCTGCTGCAGTGTCACGGGCTGTTCCTGCTGCAGTGTCAGGTGCTGTTCCTGCTGCAGTGTCACGTGCTGTTCCTGCTGCAGTGTCACGTGCTGTTCCTGCTGCAGTGTCAGGTGCTGTTCCTGCTGCAGTGTCACGTGCTGTTCCTGCTGCAGTGTCAGGTGCTGTTCCTGCTGCACTGTCAGGTGCTGTTCCTGCTGCAGTTGTCAGGTGCTGTTCCTGCTGCAGTGTCACGTGCTGTTCCTGCTGCAGTGTCACGTGCTGTTCCTGCTGCAGTGTCAGGTGCTGTTCCTGCTGCAGTGTCACGTGCTGTTCCTGCTGCAGTGTCAGGTGCTGTTCCTGCTGCACTGTCACGTGCTGTTCCTGCTGCAGTTGTCAGGTGCTGTTCCTGCTGCAGTGTCAGGTGCTGTTCCTGCTGCAGTGTCAGGTGCTGTTCCTGCTGCAGTGTCAGGTGCTGTTCCTGCTGCAGTGTCAGGTGCTGTTCCTGCTGCAGTGTCACGTGCTGTTCCTGCTGCAGTGTCAGGTGCTGTTCCTGCTGCAGTGTCAGGTGCTGTTCCTGCTGCAGTGTCACGTGCTGTTCCTGCTGCAGTGTCAGGTGCTGTTCCTGCTGCACTGTCACGTGCTGTTCCTGCTGCAGTTGTCAGGTGCTGTTCCTGCTGCAGTGTCAGGTGCTGTTCCTGCTGCAGTGTCAGGTGCTGTTCCTGCTGCAGTGTCACGTGCTGTTCCTGCTGCAGTGTCAGGTGCTGTTCCTGCTGCAGTTGTCAGGTGCTGTTCCTGCTGCAGTGTCACGGGCTGTTCCTGCTGCAGTGTCACGTGCTGTTCCTGCTGCAGTGTCAGGTGCTGTTCCTGCTGCAGTTGTCAGGTGCTGTTCCTGCTGCAGTGTCACGGGCTGTTCCTGCTGCAGTGTCAGGGGCTGTTCCTGCTGCAGTTGTCAGGTGCTGTTCCTGCTGCAGTGTCACGTGCTGTTCCTGCTGCAGTGTCAGGTGCTGTTCCTGCTGCAGTTGTCAGGTGCTGTTCCTGCTGCAGTGTCACGGGCTGTTCCTGCTGCAGTGTCACGTGCTGTTCCTGCTGCAGTTGTCAGGTGCTGTTCCTGCTGCAGTGTCACGGGCTGTTCCTGCTGCAGTGTCACGGGCTGTTCCTGCTGCAGTGTCAGGGGCTGTTCCTGCTGCAGTTGTCACGTGCTGTTCCTGCTGCAGTTGTCAGGTGCTGTTCCTGCTGCAGTTGTCACGTGCTGTTCCTGCTGCAGTTGTCACGTGCTGTTCCTGCTGCAGTTGTCAGGTGCTGTTCCTGCTGCAGTTGTCAGGTGCTGTTCCTGCTGCAGTGTCAGGTGCTGTTCCTGCTGCAGTGTCAGGTGCTGTTCCTGCTGCAGTGTCACGTGCTGTTCCTGCTGCAGTGTCAGGTGCTGTTCCTGCTGCAGTTGTCAGGTGCTGTTCCTGCTGCAGTGTCACGTGCTGTTCCTGCTGCAGTGTCACGGGCTGTTCCTGCTGCAGTGTCAGGTGCTGTTCCTGCTGCAGTGTCACGTGCTGTTCCTGCTGCAGTGTCAGGTGCTGTTCCTGCTGCAGTGTCAGGTGCTGTTCCTGCTGCAGTGTCACGTGCTGTTCCTGCTGCAGTGTCACGGGCTGTTCCTGCTGCAGTGTCACGTGCTGTTCCGGCTGCAGTTGTCAGGTGCTGTTCCTGCTGCAGTGTCACGGGCTGTTCCTCCTGCAGTGTCACGGGCTGTTCCTGCTGCAGTGTCAGGGGCTGTTCTGCTGCAGTGTCACGGGCTGTTCCTGCTGCAGTGTCAGGGCTGTTCCTGCTGCAGTGTCAGGTGCTGTCCTGCTGCAGTGTCACGTGCTGTTCCTGCTGCAGTGTCAGGTGCTGTTCCTGCTGCAGTTGTCAGGTGCTGTTCCTGCTGCAGTGTCAGGGGCTGTTCCTGCTGCAGTTGTCAGGTGCTGTTCCTGCTGCAGTGTCACGTGCTGTTCCTGCTGCAGTGTCAGGTGCTGTTCCTGCTGCAGTTGTCAGGTGCTGTTCCTGCTGCAGTGTCAGGGGCTGTTCCTGCTGCAGTTGTCAGGTGCTGTTCCTGCTGCAGTGTCACGTGCTGTTCCTGCTGCAGTGTCAGGTGCTGTTCCTGCTGCAGTTGTCAGGTGCTGTTCCTGCTGCAGTGTCACGGGCTGTTCCTGCTGCAGTGTCACGTGCTGTTCCTGCTGCAGTGTCACGTGCTGTTCCTGCTGCAGTGTCACGGGCTGTTCCTGCTGCAGTGTCAGGGGCTGTTCCTGCTGCAGTGTCACGTGCTGTTCCTGCTGCAGTGTCAGGTGCTGTTCCTGCTGCAGTGTCAGGTGCTGTTCCTGCTGCAGTGTCAGGTGCTGTTCCTGCTGCAGTGTCACGTGCTGTTCCTGCTGCAGTGTCAGGTGCTGTTCCTGCTGCAGTTGTCAGGTGCTGTTCCTGCTGCAGTGTCACGTGCTGTTCCTGCTGCAGTGTCACGGGCTGTTCCTGCTGCAGTGTCAGGTGCTGTTCCTGCTGCAGTGTCACGGGCTGTTCCTGCTGCAGTGTCAGGTGCTGTTCCTGCTGCAGTGTCAGGTGCTGTTCCTGCTGCAGTGTCACGTGCTGTTCCTGCTGCAGTGTCACGGGCTGTTCCTGCTGCAGTGTCACGTGCTGTTCCTGCTGCAGTTGTCAGGTGCTGTTCCTGCTGCAGTGTCACGGGCTGTTCCTGCTGCAGTGTCACGGGCTGTTCCTGCTGCAGTGTCAGGGGCTGTTCCTGCTGCAGTGTCACGGGCTGTTCCTGCTGCAGTGTCAGGGGCTGTTCCTGCTGCAGTGTCAGGTGCTGTTCCTGCTGCAGTGTCACGTGCTGTTCCTGCTGCAGTGTCAGGTGCTGTTCCTGCTGCAGTTGTCAGGTGCTGTTCCTGCTGCAGTGTCAGGGGCTGTTCCTGCTGCAGTTGTCAGGTGCTGTTCCTGCTGCAGTGTCACGTGCTGTTCCTGCTGCAGTGTCAGGTGCTGTTCCTGCTGCAGTTGTCAGGTGCTGTTCCTGCTGCAGTGTCAGGGGCTGTTCCTGCTGCAGTTGTCAGGTGCTGTTCCTGCTGCAGTGTCACGGGCTGTTCCTGCTGCAGTGTCACGGGCTGTTCCTGCTGCAGTGTCAGGGGCTGTTCCTGCTGCAGTTGTCACGTGCTGTTCCTGCTGCAGTTGTCAGGTGCTGTTCCTGCTGCAGTTGTCACGTGCTGTTCCTGCTGCAGTTGTCACGTGCTGTTCCTGCTGCAGTTGTCAGGTGCTGTTCCTGCTGCAGTTGTCAGGTGCTGTTCCTGCTGCAGTGTCACGTGCTGTTCCTGCTGCAGTTGTCAGGTGCTGTTCCTGCTGCAGTTGTCACATGCTGTTCCTGCTGCAGTTGTCAGGTGCTGTTCCTGCTGCAGTGTCACGTGCTGTTCCTGCTGCAGTGTCACGTGCTGTTCCTGCTGCAGTTGTCAGGTGCTGTTCCTGCTGCAGTGTCAGGTACTGTTCCTGCTGCAGTGTCAGGTGCTGTTCCTGCTGCAGTGTCACGTGCTGTTCCTGCTGCAGTGTCAGGGGCTGTTCCTGCTGCAGTGTCAGGTGCTGTTCCTGCTGCAGTGTCACGGGCTGTTCCTGCTGCAGTGTCACGTGCTGTTCCTGCTGCAGTGTCAGGTGCTGTTCCTGCTGCAGTGTCACGGGCTGTTCCTGCTGCAGTGTCACGGGCTGTTCCTGCTGCAGTGTCAGGGGCTGTTCCTGCTGCAGTTGTCAGGTGCTGTTCCTGCTGCAGTGTCACGTGCTGTTCCTGCTGCAGTGTCAGGTGCTGTTCCTGCTGCAGTTGTCAGGTGCTGTTCCTGCTGCAGTGTCACGGGCTGTTCCTGCTGCAGTGTCACGTGCTGTTCCTGCTGCAGTTGTCAGGTGCTGTTCCTGCTGCAGTGTCACGGGCTGTTCCTGCTGCAGTGTCACGGGCTGTTCCTGCTGCAGTGTCAGGGGCTGTTCCTGCTGCAGTTGTCACGTGCTGTTCCTGCTGCAGTTGTCAGGTGCTGTTCCTGCTGCAGTTGTCACGTGCTGTTCCTGCTGCAGTTGTCACGTGCTGTTCCTGCTGCAGTTGTCAGGTGCTGTTCCTGCTGCAGTTGTCAGGTGCTGTTCCTGCTGCAGTGTCACGTGCTGTTCCTGCTGCAGTTGTCAGGTGCTGTTCCTGCTGCAGTTGTCACATGCTGTTCCTGCTGCAGTTGTCAGGTGCTGTTCCTGCTGCAGTGTCACGTGCTGTTCCTGCTGCAGTGTCACGTGCTGTTCCTGCTGCAGTTGTCAGGTGCTGTTCCTGCTGCAGTGTCAGGTACTGTTCCTGCTGCAGTGTCAGGTGCTGTTCCTGCCTGTCCACCACATCTTCCCCTTCCTTCAGGTGACAACATGTTCTACCTCTCCTTTGAGCAACTGCTTGTTCCCAGTCAGTGGAGCCCGGATCAGGCAGACAGTCCCAGAGGTGCTGAGGCGAGGAGATTGCATTTGCTCTGCTTAGATGACAAAGGGGCCTTGGTCCAAGCCAGGCCAGCTAGAAACTTGCTGAGGTTCCGCGTGCAGTGATGAGGGTGAAAGCTGGGGCACCTGCTGCTGGGCCTGTGGCGAAGTTAGCCTTGGAAGGTGGCCCTCTTTGCGGCAGCAGAGTTCCAAGCGCGGTGCCGCAGAGCCTGGGACTCTGCTGTGCGAGTCTCGGACCCTGTGCCTTTCCCGTCCGCCGAGTGAAGAGTATGTTCCCCTCACCTGCTTTGCTAAACTAGCTTTATTTGGGCTTCCGTCATTTGCGACCAAAAACATTCAGTGCTTCCAACGCTGGTCTTTAGAGGGAACCTGTTTCTTCGTCCCTGAAGTAAGAGTGGCCATCGTCCCTGCGGCTCGGGAGGGTTGTAGGCAGGTCACCCAGCGCGGAGAGGCCGAGAGGCGCCTGACACAGCCGGTGCTGGTGTTGCTGTTATTGTGCTCATTTATTTTCCTGTTGAAGCTATGTCGTGATAGGGTGAGAAGACTATGTAAACACAGGTTTAAAATTTTCCTAACAGCGCCCTGGCCGGTTTGGCTCAGCGGTTAGAGCGTCGGCCTGTGGTCCAGAGAGATCCGGGTTCGGTTCCCGCTAAGGGCACGTACCTTGGTTGCAGTTTGTCCCCCGCCCTGGTTGGGTTGTGCAGGTGGCAGCCACGAAGGTGGCAGCCACGCAGGTGGCAGCCACTTGATATGTCCCTTTCACGTCAATCTTTCTCTCTCTCCCTCCTACTCTATCTGAACAAAAAATGAAAAAAATGTCCTCGGGTGAGGATAAGAAAAAATCTTTCTAACAGCCTTGGTGATTAATGACTGGACTAATGAACTAATTAAATGGAATGGATGCTAAACTGAACTACTAAGCACAAGAAGCTCGCTCATTCCCAATGCATCTCCCTTAGCATGTGTCTTGCCAATTGTGTCTTGCCAAGGGTAGAGGCTCCCTATGGGTCAAATGAAATCAATTTCTGATAGTCCCTAATCACAGCATACAAAATAACCTTGTTTACCCCATGAACCTGGGAAGTCTGAGTCCTCATAGGTCGCTTGCTTAGCTGATGAGAGTTGTCGTCTGTGAGGAAAACCTTAACAACAAGCAGCCACAGAGACAAAACCCTCTCCACAATGAATTGCAGCGTTCTCTGTCACGGTAAGCAGTGTTTTGAATAGGTTTTTATGGTTTGTGTGAGATACCTCAGCATTATCTCTTTTGCTGTTATTGAGCCATGTGGACAATAACGGTGTCTGGAGATGCCCTCACTGCTCCCAGAGAGCTGGTTGTTGTTGTTGCTATGATACTTGTGCCAGATGCTGTATTATTCTATGTCCCTTCCCTCAGCGTTAGGTACTGCATTTTGCTGAAGGTGTCTTAACATACCCCCTTCCCTTTCTTCTTCTTTTTTTAATAGCTTAAGTACAGGGAAATGAAATAACTAAAATTGTTCAAACCATGTCAAAAATGAGAGTAAATAAATGATTAGTGAGTACATTTCCTAAGGGTAAAAGTACATTAGTCGGTGTGTTTTCTGTATTTTAGTGTCTCGGGGTTGTTTGGGCCTCATTTACCTCGACCCGCCCCCAGCTGAGTGTCACACATGTTTGCTTAGAAACATTGCCTGTCTGAATGAACTGTTGTCATAAAGCTCTGATAACTCCATGAGCTCAGCTGGTGGCCTGGTCATTTATATATATATATATATTTTTAAAAGAGAAGCTATAAATGATATGACTCTTCTTGGATTATGGAACATTTTTGTAGGAAAACGTTTGCTTTAAAGGTAAAAGTTTCTAAATTACATGTACATATACTGCATGGAAATGCATTGAGCTTTTCAATCATGTAAAAGGGTAGTTTTGATCAGAATCGTCTAAGTACTATGGGCTTTGCAAACATCCCGTAGGTCCCCAAATTTGCATTTATATCTTGCTAAATGTGTAAAATAGTCTGTATTTTCAGTGATTTAATCTCAAATTAGGATTTGGGATTTAATCCCAAAGTGATTTAATCTCAAGTTAAAATCTTCATCAGGTCCTTGTGTAAACAGCAATAAAAGATAATGAGAAAAAATAAATCTATCCCTGTGGTCAACTACAGAGAAGCAAAGTGAGTCTCCCAGACTGAAATACAACAGGCCATTATTTAAAATAAAGGGTGAGGGAAGTTCAGGGACAGTGACATACAGACTCGATATAGAGCCGCCTTTAATTTTGTCCGCATGGTTCGGGCTCCAGGGAGCAGCGGAGGGGGTGACAACGGTGTTTTGTAGATGCAGGTGTGCTTTCCAAGGGCATTTGCGCCAAACGGACCGGGCACCACTTTCGCCATTAGCTTGAACTGAGGTCTGAGCCCCAGCCTTCGGCCCCGCCATTCTCATCCTGTGTCGACGGAGCTCAGGCCTGTTGCCAGGGGGAGAGCAGCTTTCCAAACCACAGCCTCTTCCACAGGAGTTACGAGCGTGACCCCCACTAACAGTGGGGGATGTAAAGAAGGCAACACTTTGAATACTGAAATAAAAATGTGTTCCTTTAGTGCAGGGTTATATTTTATCCATAACTGAGTGATATTGACTGGAGTGGCCTATATTGAGAAATAGATTTAATAGCAGAAAGATTGCAGATGGATGAACCCCTGCCAGGCAGGAACAGAGAGTTCAGAGCACTAATGGTCCTGGAGGAATATAGGACATGATATTATTCCCAGAATTATCAGGAGGAGAAAATATAATAGAGGGAAAAAATAGTGTGACTGTTGTCCTACCCCACCTTCTGAATGTTCCCTGGGGTGTGGCTGTTGTCTAATGAGATTTCAACCTAAAGCATTTGCTGCTGTTGTAGCAATCACCTTGTCCTCTGAAGCTCATTTGTTGATGTTCTAAGAAAACTTGCTGCCTCATCTGTGGTAAAAGCAGCATACCCGGGAATTTCCCAACTGAGTGTGGAAATGAGAGCATCTTCTTGGGCTCAGAAGAAGGCCAAGGGTCTCTCAGTAACACAGCTGCTTTGTGGAATTAATCACCAGTTTGGGAGTAAGATACCTTGTTTCTCTTTCTTCCTCGCTCTCTCCCTTCCATCTCGCCATTAGCTTCCCCTCTCCTTCCCCCCTTCCCTCTTCCCTTCTTCCTTCCACATTAGTTTTTGTAACGTTGCTAAAAAAATCTGTCCCAGATATCAAATGCTTTGAAATTTTTATGATAGAAAATGCACCCTGAATTTAATCTAATTATTAAAGAAAGAACTCAAGATTCAATTTCTTATAATAACTTGCTACTGTTTTATTGACTTTATGTTTTTTAGGACTTCACTAGCATCATCTGAAGCAGATGATAAAATAAGGACAAATCAACGAGAAACCCCCCCCCCCAAATAGACCCCACAATCTGTATTTTTTCAATATCACAAACAGTCTGAAAACTGTTTTAAAATGTAGAAACAATATTACTGATGCCTTTCTGTACTGGGTGCTAACAGGAATTCAGATATATTTGTGGTGCACTGCACTATTTTTAAGGGTGATTTAGAGAAGGACAGTCATCAGGCCACAGACCTTCCTGTAAAGATCCTGAGGTGTATGAACTCAGGTCTGAACTCAGGACTGGCACCGTCTCCTGCATGAGCTGCTTCTGGGCTTTGCGTCTGTACCTCAGACTCTGACACTCGGTCACACAGCCGCTTCCCTTAGCATCTAGTTTTCTTTCAAAGGTGTAGATTCATTCCTCATATAAGCATTCTTAGAAAATATAAGACTGGCTAATATTATTAAGCCAATAAAATCCTTTAAGAAAAAGAATTATGCATTTAAAGAACTTGATCCAAATTGAAGTCTACTTCTCACTGTCCTGTCAAAGTTGGGGTTGATTTTATTTAAATCAGTGACTACTGCAGGGCTAACTAGCATATGGCATCATCAAATGTTGATTTAAATAGAAGGGGAGAAAATGGTCTCTAATTAACCCCAACTTTCTGGCTATCATACTCTGTCTCAGTGGAAATAGGAAACAAATGTGAAAGTTGAGTAGAAAATCGGAAGGAAGCTGTACCAATGTTCTAGAGACTTGCTGTCACAGCCGCTCAATAGCACTGACCTCTGTGCACCTGGACAGGTCGCTTCCTTCCAGGTCTGCCTTCAAACCTGCATATACTGCCCTGGCAGGTTTGGCTCAGCGGTTGGAGCGTCGGCCTGCGGTCCAGAGAGACCTGGGTTCGGTTCCCTCTAAGGGCGTGTACCTCGGTTGCAGTTTGTTTCAGGCCCTGGTTGGGTTGTACAGGTGGCAACCACTCGAAGTGTCCCTTTCACATCGATGTTTCTCTCTCTCTCTCTCCTTCCCACTCTACCTGAAGGAAAAATATCCTCGGATCAGGATAAAAAATAAATAAAATAAAAACTAAAAAAACCCCGCATATACAGACAAGACGTGATTTCCAAAATAAGCCAATGCAACGGAACGCAAAATGCACAGGGGCAAGGAGGAGAGCAAACATAGACATGTGCACACAAATACATATCCTTTTACTTTTGTGTGTACCTATTATGCACACAAACAGATTCGATATCTGTGAAGGGTATGTAAGAAGTTGGCTGTGAGATTGCCTTTATGTTTTTATTGATTTTTTGGAGAGAGAGGGAGGGAGAGAAAGATAGAAACATCGATGTGAGGGAGATGCATTGATCGGCTGCCTCCCGCACACCCCCTCACTGGGGCTCGAGCCCACAACCCAGGCCTGTGTCCTGACCGGGAATCAAACCGGGACCTCTCAGTCCCTGGGAGAGCGCTCAGTCCACGGAGCCACCCCGGCCTGGCGAGATTGCCTTTGGAATGAGACAGAGCAAGAATGTGAACTTAATTTTCACTCTATGTGCCTATTTACATTTAAAAAAGGAGATTAAAGCTGATCTCAATGAGATGTCTCCTGATTATACATCAAGTCTGAGATAAGACGCTTACTCCAGTACCTTGACAAGAATCTCTTATGTGTATGTTGATCAAATAATTTATTTATAGCATGACAGGGAGACAATGACTGGATCACGCTAGTAATTAGGATTTAAGTGCTGGCTTGGTCACAGTAGGTCCACAGAGCTTCACTGAGAAATAAATGTAGAAAGTTCTGATGCATGTAAATGAGAAACATTTTTATGAAACCAACTATAGGTTTGTGTGGGCATTTATCTCATTAGAATATTATGGAATGTCTGAACATATTACATTATCTATAAGAATATTGTATCTGAACCTCAAATTACAGCTAATGTTCCAGGGTTAAAAGAAAATTTTGAAGGACTGATGAGAGACTACCCGGTCTGTAGCGGTTAGGTATGACTGTATAAAAAACACCCGAAACGGAGTGACTTAAAATAACAAGCATCACCTGACTCGGGACCCTGCTGGACAGCTGTGTGCCTGTCTCCCTCATGTATGTGGGTCACAGGCTGGCTTTGCTCATCAGTTTGGGGTTTTGAAAACATTTGGGACCTCAATGGGCACAATTAGGCGGACAGGCCGCTGACCCTTGCGGTTTCCCCTCCTTCGGCAGGCTGGCCTGAGGTGGTTCTCATGACAGAGGCCGAATCCACAGACACGAAGTGACAGTTCACATGGCCACTTGAGGCCCGAGTCAGGAATGAGCACTCTGGCCTGTTTGCTGTGTTCTGCTGGCCAAACAGGCCCCTGGCCAGCCTGTGTCCACGGGGCTGGGCAGTGGGTGCCCCTCTCGCTGGAGGCCTCCTGGGCCACCCTGCCAGGGACTAGATCCAGAGGGGAACCACTCTGGACGTGCGGCCTTGAGCTCCAGGGGCAGGATCCCGAGTTGGGGGAAATACATACAATTAAGATAAAAAATCCAAACAGTTTGAAAAAGAGTAATTAGTTTTAAATTAACTCTATTTGGGGAATGTGTCATCATAATTCTCTTTTATCTATTTTCTTATTCTTCCATCATAACAACAATAGTTATAATTTACTGAGCACTCCAATGTGCCAGATACTGTACATCCCATAAGGTATTTCATGCACATTTATCTCCCATGTTCAGCACTGCAACATTGGACAGATATTATTTCCATTTCCAGACAAGGAAACCCAAGTTCATCAGTAAGTACTCAGTGGCAGGTCCAGCCATTGATTCCAGGTCTGTGTGGCCATAAAGTCCAAGCCTTGCATAGTGCAGTGGGGTCCCACATCTGGAACTCACCTTTGTGAACTCAGCTCTGCGTACACCCCACTGGAGCTAGGGATGGAGGCTGGAGAGAATGAAAGAGAAAGTGATTTAACTAATAAAGATAATCCAGCAGCCATTGTGTCCAATAAGCACGTGTGTCTTACAGGAACTCCAAGTGGGGCGCTGTACACCTGCTCTTATCTCAGCTCCCAGGCGCGTCTGAGGCTCATGTGATTCTGATATTTTTGTTTCCTTTTAATAATATGGCTCTCAATGCAAGCCCACTCCTTTATCTCATGTTTAATTAGAGAAAAAATGATCAAATTAGTGTTAGGGGAATAATCTTCTATCTTGTATGGATGGTGAATTTAAATTCAACTTCTGGTTTGCTACAGTATTGGAGAATTTTCAAGAATAATTTTGACTCTACATACTTTTCATTTTAAGGCAAATTTCTGACCTTGACCTTCAGTAGGATGCAAATGCAGTGAACTATGTTGTATTCTCTAGAGGAGTGGACTTTAATGTTCATGAGTCCAATGCCTTTCCAAAGAGGGTTACAGTGTTTGTTCTGCCACCTTCAGGTGTGTCGATCTGGTTCAGCCTCTCGCAGTGTCCTGTGACGTCAGGACGGCCTCCACGCGACACCTGCCGTAGGGAGGAGTCAGGAGTCAATTTATAAAAACTCTTCTGCAAGGAAGATGATGGCTTTGTTATTAAGTACATTTAACTTCTGATTATCACAAAGTTAACAGTATATAAAGTGAAGTGAGTAAACAAACTTATCTTACCAGAAAAACTTTATTTAATAATGCTAATTTTTAAAAATTCTCACTCAAAGTATGTTTTGTATAGATTTTAGAGAGAGAGAGAGAAAGAGAAAGAGAAACATGGATCTGTTACCACCTGTAAGTACCCCGACTGGGGATCAAACCTGCAACCTAGGTATGTGCCCTGACTGGGAATCGAACCCATAACCTTTTGGTGTATGGGATGATGCTTCAACCAATTAAGCCACCCAGCCAGGGCTATAAGGCTAAACTTGTACTGAAATATAATTTACGTGGAGACGTGCACATGAACGTGCACAGCTCCATATATCTCCACACAGTATACACACACGTGTAGACAGCGACTACATACAAGCATATTGGAAGGCCCTTCATTCTCTGTTCTAGAAACAACTCCTCCTACCCTCAGAGAAGCCACTATTCTGACTCTTGACTGTACAGAATAGATTGATTTTGCCTATATTGTACTTTAATTAATGAAATCATATGGTATGTATTTTTGTGTGGCTGACTTCTTTCATTCAGCATTGAGTTTGTAAGTTGGTGTGTGAAGCTGCACACCACTGGGATGAAGATTTGAGTAGTTCCCAGTTTGGGGCTATTAAAAATAATGTTGCCCACCTCTGGGAATTTATCCAAAGAAACCCAGAACACTAATTTGAAAGAATATATGCACCCCTATGTTTATTTCAGTGTTACTTACAATAGGCAAGATTTGGAGGCAGCCCAAGTGTCCATCAGTAGATGAGTGGATAAAAAAGCTGTGGTACATTTACACAATGGAATACTACTCTGCCATAAAAAGGAAGAAAATGTTATCTTTTGCAACAGCATGGATGGACCTGAAGAATATTATGCTAAGTGAAATTAGCCAGTCAGAGAAAGACAAGTATCATATGATTTCACTCATATGTAGAATTTAATTAACAAATTGAACTAGCAAACAAACTAGAGGCAGACACATAGATAGAGAGCAGGCAGACATCTCTGGTGGGGAGGGTGTTGGGGAGGTGGAGGGGTTGAGCAAAGAGCCTTCTCCGGTGTGGCTCAGGTGGTTGGGTGTTGTCTCATGCACTGATAGTCTGCCAGTCAATTCTGGGTCAGAGCACATGCCCAGGTGGTGGGCTCCAGGCCCCCGCAGAGTGTGTGTAGGAGGCAACTCATTAGTGATGGATGTTTCTCTTTCACATCAACATTTCCTTTCTCCCTCTTCTTTCCTCTTTCTCTAAAACCCAATTAAAAATCTTTAAACATGTTTTCCTTATAATTGAACCCAATTTGTAAAAAAAAGAAAGAACTCATGGACACAGACAAGTGTGGTGATTTAGAGGAGGAGTGAATGGGTAGAGGTGGAAGAGGGTATAGGGGGATAAATGGTAATAAAAAAAAAAAACAAGAAAAAATTAATGTTGCCACGAATACATGACTTTTTATGAACACATGTGCACATTACTATTGTACATGTACCTAGGAGTGAAATTTTTGGGTCATCTCAAGATTCTAAGTTAGCAAGTCCATAAAAATAACTATTATTTTTAAACCCCTTGATTATTAGAGGAAAGAGATTGTTCTTCTGAACAGAGTTACACTGAAACTCACCTTGAGGAAAATGGAACACAGAATGATTACAGATTTAACTGAAAAGTGATGGTAGCTGTTTGGATTTATTTTCTGGCCCTCTCCCTTGTCTTACAAAACTGTTAGGAATGGCTAACACTTGCTTTATGTTCATTTTTAAAAACAAAATAGTCTTTTAATGCAATAATCTTTTTGTCTAGTGTCCAGTGACTTTTGGTTTTCTTTCCTCGATATAATTAAGGTCTGATTAAAGTTAGAGAACAACGTTTTCAAAGCAGTCTTGTGCATTATAATCCTAAAATAACATTCTCTGCAGAAGAAAACCTGTGGTTTCACTGTTAGTACTGTATATGCTTAAAGAGGACCCTTTATATATGCAAATTTCCATTTCGCATCTCAAAAGATAAGTATTTATCTAAATAGTAAGTCTCTAGAAAGCATACAATTTTCTAAGAATTAAAAATTAAAATTTTTTTTTCTATTGATTTTAAAGAAAGAGGAAGGGAAAGATAGAGAGAGAGATAGAAACATCAATGAGAGAGAACATTGATTGGCGCCTCCTGCATGCCCCCCACTGGGGATTGAGCCCATAAACTGGGCATGTGCCCTGATGAAGAATCAAACCAGGAACCTCTTGGTGCATGGGTCGACGCTCAACCACTGAGCCACACCGGCCAGACAAAGAATTAAAATTGTTATAAGTGTCTGGTTGGGGAGCTATGATTTGTAGAGTCAATAATAGCATTTTATGAGTTGCTCACTAAGTTATAAATAAGAAAAAGTTAAAATAATAGAAATTATAGAAGACATAATCACTCTGCAAAATCAGTGGTGGTAAGACTTTGAAATTTTGTGTTTTTAATTGTAAGTTTTGTGTTTCCAAAGGCTTTATGTAGTTATTTGCAAATGGTATTAACTCTTGACTTGATTGTATGAATTGGTTCTTTTCAATAACCTTAATGGAAAGGTCACAAGAAGTATTGAGTCATATACAGTTTAATCAATAATTATGTTAATTGTTCCCTATATGAAGAGACTATTTGTACTCATATGCAGGTCATGAGCTTTCTGAACAGTGTACTTAAAGCTTATGAATGAAGGGCAACTGTTGTGAGCAGAGTTTGAATTATTAAACCCCAGATGCTATCTTTTAACCTAATTAGATGTGCAGTCAAAGGAACTAATCAACATAAATGAGGAAAGTGATTGTGATGAAAGTATAAAGATGTACAAGAGGAAGTGATATTAGCAAAAAATTGCATATTAAAAGAACTCTTGAAGATGTTTCATGACATTAAAAGCTCAAAAGTAAGACACCGAAAGGTGATTCATACTTCGGAAGAAGTGTATTTGTCGAGCACGGAAAAGAAGCTGTCTCAGTATCGAGTTCTACGATGAGCAGAGGGAGGCAAGCACTGTTTAAACTGCTCTCATAAAGAAATAAAACATCTTGTCTTTTTAAGTTTGGGCTGCTGTAACGAAATACCATACACGGAGTGGTTTAAACAACAGAAAGTTGTTGCTCACCATTCTGGGGGCTGGGAACTCGAAGGCCAAGGTGCTGACAGGTAGGCTTCACTCTGCTGCCCCTTTCTTTGTTCTGCAGGTGACCGTTGTCTCCCTGTGTGCACACAGGGCCTCTTGGTGGTGTGCTTGCACATGGGAAAAAGGTACCCCTCTCCCTCTTTTAACAGATTAAAGCCCCGCCTAAGCTCTCTACCTTAAGAATGGGGATGCATTTATCCACCTGCTCCCAGTCCCCAGTGGCCAGAAGTAGCCCCACGAACATTAACTACTTCACACTTCCAGGAATTCAGCAGCTGACTGTAGCCACCCAGTGCCGTGATGTCTTAGATTTTGGGCAAGAGGGACATGGACTACGGCAAACTTCACATTAAAGGGACTCTTAGGGCCATGTCATGACATTAAAAGTGCCAAAGATAGCCCAGCAGGTATGGCTCAGTGGATTGAACATCATCCCATGGACTGAGAGGTCCTGGTTGGATTCCCACTCAGGGCACATGCCCAGGTTGCAGGCTTAATCCCCAGTAGGGGCGTGCAGGAGGCAACCGATCAATGTATCTCTCTCACATAGATGTTTCTCTCTCTCTCTCTCCCTCCCCGCCTCTTTCTCTAAAAAATCAATAAAAACATAAAAAAATAATAAAAGTGCCAAAAATAAAATGTTGGAAATTGATTTGACCTGGAAAAAAGTAACTTACTGTGATTTTCTAAGAATTAAAAATTAAAAAAAATTTTTTTTCTATTGACTTTAAAGAGAAAGGAAGGGAGAGAGAGAAAGAGAGATAGGGAGGGGAAGAGAGAGGGAGTGGGAGGGAGGGAGGGAGGGAGGGAGGGAGGGAGAGAGAGAGAGAGAGAGAGAGAGAGAGAAACATCAATGAGAGAGAACATTGATTGATTGGTGCCTCCTGCATGCCCCCCACTGGGGATTGGGCTCACAAATGGGCATGTGTCCTGACCAAGAATCAAACCAGCGACCTCTCAGTGCATGGATCAATGCTCAACCACTGAGCCACTCCAGCCAGGCAAGAATTAAAATTTTTGTAAGTGTCTGGTTGGGGAGCTATGATTTGTGAGTTTGCACCAGCACAACACTGTCAAAACCCAAAGGAAGCCATCACATGTGAGTGGCTGGGGTGAATGGTGGGACAGGTGTCTGCAGGATAGGTGTCTGATATGCTATCGAAATTGTTTGTACATCTTGTGTGCTGTACGTCTTCACATTTCACAAGAACATGACTTTCAAGGTTAGCAGAACCTGAGTTTCCTAGCAAATGAAAGAAAATATTTGCAAACTACATAGCTGATAAAGAATTAATATCCAAGAATATAAGGAAGTCCTACCACAATAGCAAGAAAACAAATAAACCCATTAAACATGGACAAAGGAACATAAAGGACTTTTCTCCAAAGAAAACGTGCAAATGGCTTACAAGTAAATGTGCAAGACTTATGTGGTGAAAATTATAATACTTTAAAAAAACAAATAAAACTATATAGTCATTTTGTGAACAGGAAGGTTTAATATAAAAATGTTAATTCTCATTAATTGATCTATACATTAAATGAAAATTCCAATCAAAATTCTATCACCACAAGACTTTAATGAGAAGCATTCCAAGTTGATTTTAAATTTTAATGGAAGATCAAATCCTGAAGAAAAAAGGAGGAAAATAGTGAAAGTATTAGCTTTACCAGAAAGGAAGAACTATAATGAAGTGATAATAATTAACATAGAATAGTGGAATAGGCAAATTGACTGGTGCAACACTCTCCCAGAAAGAAACTCTTTCATCTATGGTGGAGCTTTTGCAAATCAATGGAGAAAAGATGAAACATACAATGAATGGTGCTGAGATCATTTATTATAAAATAGAAAAGAAAACCCCCAAACAAGCAAAAAGAAACCCTCAGTAAATTTGCATCCCTAATGTATGCCCACAAACAAAATCAGCACTTGATGCACTAAAAACTTAAATGTGAAGGTGCATGTTTAAAAATTTAGTAGACAATATAGAGAGTACCCTCATAGTTTTAGGGTTTTAAAAATTGTCATATCACAAAACTTGTTTACCAGGGTGTTAGTTTCATGTGGATGCTATACCAAATTACCACAAACTGTGTGGCTTACATGACCGAGATTCACTGTCGCAGTTTGGAAGGTTACAGGCCTGAAATCGTGGTTTCTGCAGCCCACGTTCCTTCAGAACACACTAAGAAGACTCCCGCCTCCAGGGCTCCTGCTTCTGGTGGTTGCAGGAGTCCTTGGCGGTCCTCAGCTTGCAGTAGTCCGTCCCAGCATCTGCCTTTCTTGTTAGGTGGCCTTCCTGCCTGTGTCTTCTCTCTCTGTGAACAAATTTCCCTCTTTTTTTTTTTTTTTTTATCCTCACCCAAGGACATTTTTTCATTTTTTGTTCAGGTAGAATGGGAGGGAGAGAGAGGAACAGAGAGAGAGAGAAACATCGACGTGAAAAGGACACATCGAGTGGCTGCCACCCGCATGACCAACTAGGACCGTGGACAAACTGCAACCGAGGTACATGCCCTTAGCAGGAACCGAACCTGGGTCTCTCTGGACTGCAGGCCGACGCTCTTACCGCTGAGCCAAACCAGCCAGGGCCAAGTTTCCCTCTTATTAAACAGCATTGACTTGCTGTATGGTTCATCCTAAGCCAGTGTGACCTCATCTTCACTGGATGACATTGCAAAGACCCTATTACCAAATAAGGTCACACACAGGTTCTGAGTGGTCATAAATTTAATGGGGACACTAGTAAACCCAGCATAACCATGAAGGAAAAGATTGATCAAAGAAGGAAAAGACAAGACACAAACTGAGAAAAGACATTAGTAATATATATAATGGACAATTTTTATATAAACACATTATATATAAGGCATAAACAACTGATATGAATCAATAAGACAAATATCCCAATAAGAAAATTGGCCAGTGTCATGAATAAACAGTTCACAGGAGAGAAAATATATTTGGTAAATTGCCTAATGAAAATATGCTAGACCTTCCTAGTAAGAAAGAAATGCGAATTAATATCACAATAAAATATTATTTTGCTTCCCTTAAATTATGGGTCTGTCAATACCCATATTGGTAAGGATGTAGCATAACAGGAACTCTCATACATTTCTAGTAAGATTGTTTAGACAAACATTATTTTTAATAGCAAAACATTAGAAGCAGCCCAATAATTGATATATTGTGATATATTCACTAAATGCACCATTATACAACAATAAAAACTGGATTAACTATAGATTTATGTGACAGCACATTTGAGGGGTCAACCAAGCAAAACTATGAGATACAGACATATATAATTAACGTATATTTTAAAAAACAACAGAATGATAAATATAAAATTCAAAATAGTAGTACCTTTAGGGGGGATACAGAAAGTTGATACAGAGAAGGAGCATACAAAGACCCTGGTAATATTCTAGTTCTTGGGTGATAGATTCCTATGTGTCTATTTTATCAGGCATCATGTGGTAGATGAATGCTACATATGCTTCGTGCATAACAAATATTTTGTGATGTAAATAAAACAAAACCCATGTATTTTTGAATGTTCAGTATGAGGAACCAGGTATACTCAGCACTTTGAAACTGGCCCCGTTTTCATTGCAGCGCTGCTGGGCGAGGAGGTGAGCGGCGCTGGGTGTGCCGGCAAATCTCCCGTCCCTGGACTCCCGCCGCCTGTACTGGAACCCCGACTCCATTTACTGGCTGCAGGAGATTGGGAACCCCTCTTATCTTCTCTTTACCCCATTTCCTTGTCCTAAAATGAGGCTTAAGACAGGCCCTGCCTGACAGGGTGGCTGTACAGACCCTATGGAGGGAGGCAAACTCTTCGTACGAGGTTGCTTACCACACAGTAAGCGCCTAGTGAGTGCAACCTCCCATTCTGTTTGCAAAAGTAGTTGACTGATGCATGAGATTCTATTACTGTTATAATAATAATTATTATTTATATATTAAATATCTGAAAGATTTGCTCCTGGATCTGCAAAGTTTATCTCACTCAAGTTGTACCCAGACAGGTAGAATTAGTGCCTTAAAACAGCAATTTTCAACCTTTTTCATCTCATGACACACATAAATTAATTACTAAAATTCTGCGACACACCAAAAATATATATTTTTTGCCAAACTGACAAAAATAGGTATAATTTTTATTAATTCACACTGAATGGCTATTGTTGTGTTGGCTGCTGCCATTTTTTTAAATTTGACAATCTAAGGAAAAAGAAGTCATTGCCCCTGACTAAATAGTCAGGTATTGCATGTTTTAAAAATTCCTTTGGCACGTCAGTGTGCTGCAGCATACAAGCTGAAAATCACTGCCTTGTCCTGGCCAGTGTGGCGCAGTTGGTTGGGCATCATCTCATGCACTGAGAGGTTGCAGGTTCAATTCCTGGTCAGGCGAATGCCCAAGTTTCGGGCTCGATCCCCAGTGTGGGGCATGCAGGAAGCAACTGATCGATGTTTTGCTCTCACATTGATGTTTCTCTCTCTCCTTCTCCTTTCCTCTCCCTCTAAAAATTAATTTTTTTTTTTTTTAAAGAAAAGAGCCCTGGCTGGTTTGGCTCAGCAGTTAGAGCATTGGCCCGCGGACCAATGAGTATCGGGTTTGATTCCAGTCAAGGGCACGTACTGTGGTTGCGTTTTGTCCTGGCCCTGGTCAGGTCGTGTGGGAGGCAGCCAGTTGATGTGTCTCTCTCACATGGATGTTTCTCTCTCTCTCTCTTTCTTGCCCTTCCTCCCACTCTGTCTAATGATAAATAGAAAAATAGCCTCGGGTGAGGATAAAAAAAAATTAAAAAAAAAAAAGAAAATCACTGCCTTAAAACACTGTGAATTCCCTGTTTCTGTCTGGAACAGCTGACTGAAGCACAACTATCTCAGTCCCATTGATCTCAACTCTCCTCCAGCTCGGAACACATAGGCTTGAATCTGCTTGCTTCGGCACACTGTCCTTGTCCAAAGCCCTGAGGACAGAGAGGAGTCACACAATCCCTGGTTCAGTAAACAGTCAACTTTGTAACTAGCTCTCTGACATCTCCGTTACGACTGTCCCCTCTGCTGTCGGAGCACAGCCCACAACACCCGTGCACAGATTGTTTAGTTGACGTGCGCTGCGGCCTGCCAGGCAGCCAGCTCAGGACTGTTTTCTCCTGCAAGATGGAAAGCCCTAGTCTCAGTTGTTACAGTGACTTGCTCAAGGCAACAAAGCTGGTAAATGGCACAACTGGACTCACATCTGCAGTGTCTGATGCTGAACACTGGCTTCCTTTCAGTCTTTCTCAGGTGCCTTTGATAGCTCCAATGTTCTTGAGAAGACACACTTTTCAATAGATTGGGCCAATGGGAAGTGCGCTAACACACAGATGGCAGCAGAGTGTCATTCCTATGTCATGTGTCACTGGAATGCAGACAGATAGATTCCAAAACAGCAGTTTCTGAAACTCTAGATCTCTTCTTGCTTCTCAAATGTGTTTGCTTAGAAGATCTGTAGGGGGTGGGGGTGCAGATAAGACAGGAAAAATTCTTTAGCTAAAGTAACTTGGAAATATCTGATCCTATTAACTATCCTACGCATTAACAAGAGATGGCAGACTCTACAATCAAGCCTTCTTTTCATATACTTTGAAATTAAGGTACCTTGTGAAATAAATTGATAACTTAATTTACTGTATTTTTTTCAACTTCTTTACAAACAAAAACAAAATGTGGGAGCTTTCCAAGGGATAGCCTCTGTTAAAACATTATCAGATGTACTTGTCTGTAAAATTCTTTGACTAATGTATGATTTTAAATAATACACCTTATTTTTACCACATAAGACTAAAAGAGTTTCTAAAACAGGTCCTCGTTGTTGGGAGAGAGCTGGATTCTATGATTTAGTGTTGGGAGTGAAGGCCTGTGCATCTGACTACTAAATTTCAACCTCATTTCCAGCACTTGCTGGTTTTGTAACTTTGGAAAAGTTACTTAAGATCTCTAGGCTTCAGGTTTCTCATCTATAAAATGAGTCAACTAGTAAGACATTTCTCATAGGTTCTTGTGACAATTAAACAAGAGAATTCATATACAGTGCTTAGACAAATAACGGGCCCTAGTAGGTGTTCCAGTGCTAGCAATTTATTACCAATTGTCCCTCAAACAGACATTGGTTGGATACGATTGTTGGCAAGTGATTTCATCTTTGTCAGTTGCTTCATCTGAGCAGGGTATGGTACTGATTGCTCTATCTGAGTGTTACATGGTGGTTAAGAGATTCGACGAGACTGAGTGCTTAAGTTTCAGATTCCACAGGCAAGCAGCAGAACATCTCTAGATTCCAGTGCCTTTTAAAAAAAATAATACAATTCTGAAAATAAGATAATTTATCTCATGGGACTGCTGAGGATTGGCTGAGGAAATGAATGAAAAACACTTAGAACAACGCTTTACACATACCAATGCTTAGAAAATGGTTGCGATGATGGAACAACAAGGGAGCTGAAGTAAAGAGCTCAAGGTTAGTATCCTCGTCTCCAGTGGACTCAAAGTGTTGGCTCTGTAAACCTCTAACAAGAATATTTTGAATCAATCCATTGACATCTTTGTGCTGTTAGTCACCTGTCCCTGGGCTGTTGGTCTCTGGTTCCTGTTGGAGAGCTCGCCCTGCACTTGGCTCTGGGCCCCTTCTCCAATGGGGCATGTTTGCGGCTGAGCCAGAGCCCACACACAGCATGGGTCCCACAACTCACAGCTGCTGGCAGTCTGCTGCCTAGAACACACTCTCCTTGAGCGAGCTCCTCTGAGTTGTCATCCCAGGGGTGGGTTAGAGGGGAAGATGTCTCTGAAAAGCTCCTTCTTCTGCATTAGATTCTACATTTCTGACAATTCCAGAATTCCATTGCCCCACCCTCGCCAGGTTTTATCAATCTATGGTCCCTTATCTACACCAGGAATACTCTGTCTTCATCTCAGACTGTAAAAAATCAGACCTATCCACCTTTACAAGTCTAGCTAGAAACACTTCATCCTCCACAACTAATCAGAAACTCTCTTTCACTGAAACTTTTTATAACATTAAAAAACAGCCCTGGCCAGTTTGGCTCAGCAGTTAGAGAGTCGGCCCTTGGACCAGAGTCCCGGGTTCGGTTCCCTCTAAGGGAACGAACGCACCTCGGTTGCAGTTTGTCCCTGGCCCCGGTGGGGGTCGTGTGGGTGGCAACCAGTGATGTTTCTCTCTCTCTCTTCCCCCACCTCTTTCCCTCCCACTCTATCTGAAGATAAATGCAAAAATGTCCTCGGGTGAGGATAAAACAAAAATAAAAACAAAACAACAGCAGCAACAGCAACTGAACTCTCCACTATGGCCTGTGAGGCTTATGTAATCTTATGATCTGTTCTTGTCTGCCTCTTCTGGCTTCTCTTCTCTGCTTTAGTCACAAAAATCACCTGTCTGTTCCTTTAGGACTCCAAGTTTATCACCACCGTGCTGCCTTGGTGCTTACTGTCCAACTGCCTGGAAAGCGTTCTACAGTCATTTCCTCTTTGCCCCACCCCCATTTCATTTTTAAGCCTCAAAGTAGTCTTTCCTGAACATTCAATTAAAGAAAAATATTCTCATTTTATTGTTCTGGTCACTCTTGCATAACAGTTCTCAACTGGGGACGATTTTACCCCCTCCCCTTGGCAGACATTTGGCAATATCTGGAGATATGTTGGTCATCATGTCTGAGAAGGTGCTCTTGGAATATAGTGCGTGGAAGCCAGGGATGCTGCTAAGCATCCTACAGTGCACAGCGCAGCACCACAATCAAGATGTTCTGGCACAAAGCATCAGTAGTGCTGAAGTTGCAAAATTGCATCTAGCATATAGTCTTGTCTTATTTTCATCAGTGAATTTGGCACTCTTTGAAACTATCTCATTAATTCATTCTTTTCTTGATTTTGCTTGTGTCCCAAATTAGGATGCAAGCCCCATGCAGACAGAATCTTGTCTGTCTTAGTCAGTGTTGCATTTCCAGTGTCTGTCATGGTACCTGACACTTGGTAGAAGCTCCAAAAGTCTTAGTTGCATTAATAAACCATTCAGTGAATACATTTTAGCAGAAACCTTTGCTAACCACATTGGGTACTTAACCACACTGGGCCATGTGTGGTGTGTATGTGTTGGTTATTTGTGCATATTCTTAGATTATGTATCTGGTAGCAGCGGTAGGATCCCACAGTGACCAGCATGATGAATAAGCACATCATGGCTGAAATGAACTCAGTAGGAACTGCCCAAAGTAAGGGTATTTTTGGTCTCCTGTGTGTCTGAGTAACCATGAAGCAATGCTCTGTATCAGACCGATGGTTTTACTTTAGTGGTTCTTAGTACATGTAATTCTGATTTTATTTTGAACTATATTTTTAACTACTTAAAAGTTAATAAAATCCACTCTCATACCTGTGAACCAGTTTTGAGCTCATTGAAATTTCTGAGACCAAATGTTTGTGACCAGGTTAAGACACTCTTTTTGTGTCAATTTTGAAATACCACTCCCACCCCACCCCCAACACGCACACACCTTATTTTTCTGCATATGCGTTGTTTGAAAATATTGAGAACATTTTAATGATTAGGGATTGTTTAACTCTGCTCAGTGTCATTGGGTTAAAATCAGAAGTGCATCTGTCTGCTTATGTAACACCAGGCAGGCGAGAGCCACCCTGTGAAATCCCCGAGATGTGCCTGTGGCATCGCTCTCCTAAGGGCAGAACCGCACACAAGAATGTGTGCTGTATGTGTTGCACTGCCCTGTTCTGGAGAGTTTCAGCAATTATTTTAAGCGTGACAGAATGTGGAACTGGACTTTAATTGTTGTCATGGAATCGGGGCACTATGCACAACTTTGCTCAAAAGACAGCCAGCCAGGGGCATCCCTGTAGGCTTGTCAGTCCTGCCTGGGCCTTCGGCGTGGCCACACTTCTGCGGTCTGCGCGACGTTGGATGCCTTCCTAGAAACTGGCACTGGGCGGTGAGTTCCCCCTTACTCTGGAAAGGAGGGATCAAAATTCAAAAAGATCATAAAGATATTGGGGATATTAGATCAAGCTTGATAATTGTATTGTTTAAATTTTCTCTCTTTGTACTAAGTCTTTCTCTGCTGTACAAAAGCTACATCATCCTTTCATTCTAATGATAAACTTGCCTATCTTTAATTTTATAGTTGTCATTTTCTTTTTAATTTATTTTCTCTATATTGATTTTAGAGAGAGAGGAAGTGGGGACGGGGAGAGAGAGACAGACAGAGAGAGAGAGCGAGAGAGAGATATGGAAACATGGATGAGAGAAAACATAGACTGGCTTCCTCCTGCATGCCCCTCACTGGGGATTTGGCCCACAACCTGGGCGTGTGTCCGGACTGGGAATCGAACGGGTGACCTCTTGGTGCAGGGTCGATGCTCAACCACTGAGCCACATCTGCTGGGTTGTGGGTTGCAGTTGTCATTTTTTACTTTATGGATTTTGAAATTATGTTTTGAGGTTTATACTAGTTTAGAATTGTATATCTTCTTAGTGAGTTAAATTATTATTTTTAGTATTAAACTATTACTATTTGTATAAATTATATTTATCTTGAACTCTAGTATGTATGCCTTTTATTATATCTATATCCATTTTCTTTCAACTATTTTTCACCTGATATAGCCTTTGTCTTTCAATCCCCCTAAGTCTTTAAATTTAGATGTATCTCCTATAATAGCAGATAGCTGCGGGATTTTTCAAAACCAGTAGAGCAATTTTGTAAAACTAGACTGGAGAGCCTACTAAAGAGTTTAGCCCATTTACATCTGTATGCTTTCTCATATATTTGCATTTATTGCTGTCATTTATGTGTGGTAGGTCTTGCTTTGTTTGTTTCTTTTCCCCCTCTTTTTTTTCTTTCTTTCTTTTCCTATTTTAGATTCATAAAAATTTTTTTCTTATTCTATTTTATCCCTTTATTTGTTGGGAATTTCTTTGTCATCCATCCATTACTTTAGTAAGCTTTCATAACATGCCTACCTATCTCAATGATATCTGAAGTTAATCAATATCTTTACATACTGTAGAACAATACAGGACCTTACAGCCATTTACTCAGATCATCTTCTCCCAACTTAAATATGACCATTATTCAGTGCTTTGGTTTTAATTTCTCCCAAATTAGACAATATTATATTTAATATTGTTAGTGATTTTTTTTTATTTACCCCACTATTAGCCAAGATTTTTTCTCACATTGCTTCTTGCAACTCAGCCCTTTCAATTGAGGTGATTTTCCTTCTGCTTGATGTACATCCTTTAGAATTTTAGTAGCGAGAGTCAGAACCTTCAATAAAACACTAAGTTTTAGTGTATGACACTACTCTATGTTGCTAAGTGTGAGAACATTTTTGATATTGTTAATGATTAAACTTCCTAATAAATTTTACCATATTTCTATTTCTAGTTTCTGGATACTGTAAATCAAAGGAAATGAAAGATCACAGGTGGAATATCTAAGAAACACAAACAATTATTACTATTGATTGAACTACATGACGTTGTTATTTTTGCTGGTTAAAATTGATATCAGGAATTTCATATGGTTTATCCCATTTATAGCTATTCACAAGTAAAGTTACAAACAGAGAGACTGAGATATCAAGACTGATAATCTTAAACTTATGAAATATTTTAATTGATAAAAACTACCTTCTTACTGATGAACATTAATAACAAAATATAAATTTGAACACTATTAAAATATCACTTTAGTTTGTTCTGTGTATTGAAGTTCCAAAAACTATTTCATCTGAGAAGACACCACCTCTAACTAAACCAAACCAAGAGTGAAGGATGCATTTTGTCCTTAGATACATTATCCTTTACTTGTTGATTATTCTTATAAAAATCTTCATATGTGCTGTTTTTTTAAAAAAAGAGTAAATATTCTGTTTTACTTTGAGTAGATACAAAGCTTTTAAAAAAACCTCTACCAAAATGTGAGTTAATTCAGTCTTTCCTCTCATGAATCTCTGCCTAACACTTCTCTCACCAAAAGTAAAGACTAAATATAATTTACAACTTAAAATCCATGCTTTCCTAAAAGCACTTAAATACTGTTAACATGCAATTGTACTCTTACAAGAGGTTTGATGTTTGCAATAAACCAGTCTAGATTAAATGAATTGTTATCAATCCAGCTGATAGTAATTACTTAATTAAACTGTTTCTTCTTAACATTTCCTGCTTCCTGGTAAAATATTATATCTCTAGTTTACCTGTTTTGTTGACAAATGTTGACATAATTATTCATTATAACATAGTTGGAATAACTTTTCCTCTGTCTATGGTGTTCTTCCACTCCATATAACTCCTGGAAATGTAAGTCACCCTTTCCACTGTGCTCTTCATGCTTACTCCTTTATCTCGAGACATATTTTTAGGGCTAAAGATTTAATTTTGTAAATAAATGAAATAAAGGCAACTTTTAAGCAAATTCAATAATTATATAACTGGTTGGTCATTTTAGCTTTAATAATTTAAAATTTAAATAAAACTCTATTTTTTATTATTATTGTCCTTTGGAAGGATGATTTACTCTAGGTTATAGTTTAAAAGGGACAACAATGCTGACATCATCATCATCATCACCATCATCATCAACACTAGCTCAACAACAATCCTAGTTACCATTCTTTATATTGTAATATTTTCTACAATTTTACTTAAATTATTTCTCCAACCCTCAAAATAATGGAGGGAGGTAGACAGAACGTGTGACATTCCACAATTCAGAGACCAGGAAAATGCGCTGCATGACTTGTAAGTGCCAGCCCGCCAAGGCTTGATTCCAGGCCTCGGCCTCCGCCTAGCCTTCTTCCCTCCCTCATGCGAGCCTGATATTTGTGAAACCCCACATATCACCTGTGACAAGCAGTGATTTCTATATAAGCTACAGATACCTCATTAAAGCAATTCTTAAATCTCAAAATAGACGTGACTGTATGATTTTCATAGATTAACCTGTCGTTACGCCTTCGACATTAGCCACAGTCCGGGGAGACCTAAACCTATATTGTCCATCACTAGTTACCTGGGACTGTTGAGCTCGTGACATGTAGATAGTCTGAACTGAGATGTTCTATAAGAATCAAAACACACCGCATTTCAAAGACAGTATGACAAAAAATGTAAAATAGCTCATTAATATTTTGAATATTAATTATATGTTGGAATGAAAATATTTCAGATGTAATGTGTTTAACATATTAATATAATTAATTTCACCTGTTTCAAAATTATTTTAATGTGGTTACTAAAAACTTAAAGTAATGTGTGTAGCCTAGGTATACCACTCACATTTTTATTGGATAATACTGTTCTAGAATTTTTATTTTGGGGGGAATATTTCCCTGATTTATCTTGTTAGTGAGCATACTTTCTCCTTCAAAATGATTGAAACTTTTATGCCAGGCTGTAAGCCTCCTAATAACATAGTCATCTGTTTATGTTCGGTGTTGGTTCTCTGTACTTTAATCTAGACTCTGATATGCTACTTAAAAATTTATTAAACCTTCCTAGTTATTTGAAATGACATTCAGATAAAAATTTCAGGCATGTTTTTTAAAAAAGTATAAAGATAGCGAAATTTTGATCACAAATCAAAATTTTATTTTTCAAAGACAAAACTTAAAGTACAATTTTACTGAAGAATTACACTGGGACATTTTCGCCTGAGTTGCCTCATTCTCTCCCTCTCTCTGTCCAGGGGCATGTGAAGATCTGTCAGGCATCAGATGAGTTAACACATGTAAACCACTTAGAACAGTGCCTGCAATCAACAATGAATACGAGCTTTTATTTTATTAAAAATTTTGATTGAAGAAACATCACAGATCAATATTCCCGAATGATCTATGGCACAACAGAATTTCATAGCTGTTATAGAAATGATTTTAATAAAAGGCAGTTGTAGAAACACATCTACATACATTATTGTCCTTCCATATCCTTTTACCTAAATATCCTTTCACTTTTGCAACTGTGCATTTTATACTTCTAGTATTTCAATTGTTCTTAGAATTGTAGAATTTCACTACTAAAGAGGAAGTGATTGATTGTTACAGTAAAATTCCCTACTTAACTGAAGAAGGTGCCACCAAAGAAATTAAGGAATGTCTTGTATTTAGTTATTTAAAAAATGCAAGAGTAGTAGTGGAATTTTACTGAGCAACAGCAGCAGGACTAAGTAAAATCTCTGAAGATTGTATCTCATTTAATTCTCATAACAAACAACTAAAATAAATACTGTACTTCTCCCCTTGTGCAGGTGAGAAAATGAGAGCTGAAGAGGTTTGAGTTAGTTATCCAAGATCGAGACCGAGAGCCAATGTATAAACTCCGGTTTGATTTCAAATCTTGTGCTCTCAACCTTGTGGTATGCTGCTTTTTATGTTATTTTTGTTTGTTTGTTTTTAAATCAAAGTGACAAAATAAGGGAAATACAAATAGATTACTTCTTTCTGGTCAGTCTTGAATGAAGGTGAATTGAAGGCATTTGAGAAATCTCAGTGCTCTTTGGTGACAAAGGCCAACAAAGGAGGAGATAGCACACATCTCATGTTTGGAGCCCTGGGCGGCCTTGCTGTGCTCATCTCAGTGGGAATAAACATACACAATGAGGAACCAACTGGGTTATGATGGATGAAACATACAGACACACTTCCAGGAGGGGCATAAGAATGGATTTAAAGAGCAGAGACAGAATGTGTAATAGATGGTGAAAATGACTTCTTGCTTCTTCTCAAAGAGACCCCAGAGTTTAACTTTTATCTTCCAGCAGAATCATTATATTATCAAACAAATCTCAGGAACTTCAGTCTGACAGAGCCAGCATCAATAGATTAAAATAACTTTAAAATCGTGTAAGAGGCAATTGAATTAATTTAATTGCTTATTAATTCAATAAAAAAGTCAACTTCTCCCTTTATTATTAAACTGTTTCAACAGTTATCTTAAGTAATTTATTTAAAGTAATTTGAGGTCTACTGGGTTTAATGATTTGAACAGCCAAATTTGATTTGGAAATGAAATGGTTTCTTTGAATTCTTCTAGCTTGAAAAATATCCTTCACACATAAATAAATCACTCAATCCTAAACTGAGGGGTGCAAGGAGGAATGAAAGATGAAGAAAGTTCACTCAACCAAACATATTTTTCTAGTTTACTGGATCCAATGAGTACAGAATAAGATAGTTCTGGAAAATTCACATGAAAAGTGGCTACTCCTGGCAGGAATGGGTCTATTGTTTCCTAGTGTTAGTATAACAAATTACCACAACTTTATAGCCGGAAACATTAAAGATTGTCACCTTATAGTTCTGTACTCCAGAAGTCCCACTGGGCCGGGAATCCAGGTGTCTGCCACTGGACTGCTCTGGGTCTTCGGAGAAGAACCTATTTCTCTCCTGGGCTGGCTTCCAGGGCCTGCCTGGATTTCCGGGCTTGTGGCCCCGTCCCTTCATCTTGAAGGTGAGTCAAGTAGCAACTTCGAATCTGTTTCTCTGACTTTCTCTCTCTCTCACATCCCTTTTACACTAATCAGGACCCTGATGCAACCAGCCTTCACCACAGAGACACAGTCCCCTTGTGCTGTCCCTGTCTCCCTGTTACTACCCTTTCCCCATCCATCTAGTGCCACCTCCACTGTCATCAAGTCTTGGGAGCCCCAGATCCTGCTTTAAATTAGTGGTGTTCTTATTTAGATATTTTACTCTTTTACTGTATTCTATTATCACCAGAGAGGTTTTGTCCCCCAAGAAACAGATTTACCCAAGGTGAAGTTTCTTTGGTCATCTGTCCTCTTGGAACTTTTGGCTAACCTACAATCTTTCAACAATTCCTTTGAATTTTTTCTGCAATTGTTGTGTTACCACTGGTATAAACTATTCATAGAGTTACCTGGCTAATGCTTGTTCTTCATTTCTATTTTGCCATGTGTGCAGTTGCTTATAATGTCTGTATGGACAGACACACAAAATCTTAATGTCTGTACAGACACGCATATAATTATATATAATTCAAGGACAAAAATATATGGCGAGAACATACTCACTTAGGAGAAGAATAATATCCAGTACTTTTACTACGTATTCAGAAAGTTTGGAAGATGAATTATATGGAAGCAGTTATGGTGTAATTATGTAAATAGTTTTCTTAGAAGACAATGATTGAAAGAGGATGATTCTCTCTGTATGGATAGCAAACTTTAGTCTCTGGGACCCAGACTAGTTTCACTGACATAAGGTAAATCTTCTCACAAGATCCTAGACATATTTAATCACCGGTGAGTCAGCTCATAGAAGCAATGCAACCTTATATTGATATAGATCACTATTTGTGAATTAATGGTAGACACCAGATGTTATTTTACCATGTATTTTATCACTGAATATAAACCATGTTGTGAAAGAAATAAGCCTATAAGTGTTATATTCAGATTCAATAAATGATATTTTTTTCTGTTGAAGTTTGGTAAATAATAATTCTCCTAACCGAATCCTATGTAATTCCAAATAAATCAGCAGATTTTCAGTTTAGCTCTTTAGTACTCGTAATGAATCCTTAATGTATAACAGCATCTACTGTTTACATTTGCCTGGGGTCTCTCAAACATTATGAGATGAAATGATTTTCTGGTCCTTGGCGTATGGCTGTCCCAGATTTAAAGTGTTTCATGAATTTCGTATTTGAGTGAATGACTTCCTCTCGTGGTCTCTTGTGGGAAGGAGAAATAGGTGGAGCCGCACTGAATGGCAGGCTGTTTGGTGTAGATTGAATTTGTCATGAATTGCATCACTCTCAACTGTACTCTCATGTGTCCTTAAAACAAACCACAGATTCCATGGGACACATATTTTGTTCTTGCTGAACACTGAGAGTGTATAAATGATGATTTAAGGGCCGTGAATCTGAAGTTGGTATACATCTACAAACAGTGTGTTAATTTTCTTTAGAAACATAAAAGTAAGCTTGGTTTGAATATCCTTAAAAGTTTAATAAGAATTCCTTCCAAGGCACTATAGAAAAGCACTATAGAAAATAAATCTGTACCCACTAGCTTTGGCTAAAATGTACCAGATTTCCAATTATAAAATTCTTGTAAAGCCAATGATTTCCTGCTTTTAGAATCACTTAAAACAAGTGGGAAGACTTATATTGTTATTTAAATAGGAAACATTCATGTATATAGAACAAATTTCTGTCTAAATTTAAGAGATTGCAAGAATTAAACATGATTCTATTTGAACGCTTTGGAGAATTCATCAGGAGAAATCAGAACAGCACAGAAGAGTGGGTTAGCTGGCTGGGCTCTGGGAAGCATTGGTCACAAACCTTCTCCACAAACTCAGATAATTAAGTTCATTCAGGTAATCTCCACTGAGGTCCTATCAAGGCTACACTTTGTCCTAGGTCCTGGGGATGCATAGAGGCAATGCCCCTGCTTCCAGGGCATTTATTTTCTATTGGGGTGGCAGGCAAAACACATGAGCAAATTGATATGTACTATACTGTCAAGTAGTTACTTATAAGTGCTACAAGATAAGATAAAGCAAGGTCAGGAATAAAACTGATAGGAATGTGACCTAATTGTCCCAGGTTTAACTTTTCTCAAAAGGAGCTTTACCTTATGATTTCTATTTGCACAGGAATCTAAAGCAACTGACAAAAATGCAAAAGGCACAGAATATTTACAGAAATAATCCAGGAAGTTGGCCATAAGGTTAGGGAAACTGTTACGTTCCAGGGTTAAATTAGATCACAGAAATATAACTCATAGCCTGGTATAATTGCTGCACGTGAGCCACAAACTTGGCTTTAAACATACTGGCCAAAGCAAAGAGGAATATTTAACCATTTTGTAAGAATGGCTATCACCAAAAGATGAATACTGCCCAGGGGTTGCTGAGAAAAACATTCTACTGAACAGAGACTCAAAAATTTTCAGGTATAAAACAAATACCATGCCATAGTGTGGATAGACTCTTTGATGCCCCTCAAAGAAGGCCAGTAGTTCATCACTTATGATAAGTTTGACAAAAGTAATTATTTTAGCATGATTATTCACTTTCTCTTGTCTTCTTTATTTTGGCAGAGGGTGGGGGAGTGGGGTTTTTGTGTATGTGTGCATGCCTGCACCTGTGGGAAGATATCTAAAATCCCTTTGTGATTTTAATGAAAGCTATTGACACTGTTCCCAGGTTATATCCATCCATATTTGGCACACAGTATGAGGGTGTTAAGGGGGTTTTGAAGATTAAAGAAATCTCAAGATGTCCATTTTCCCTTTATAATATAATTAAAAAGAGAAACATATTCATTGTTGTATGCTCTGATTTAATTTTTCTTTTTTTTAAATTTATTTTTAATTACGGTTGACATACAACATTATATTAGTTTCAGGTGTACGACATAGTGATTAAGCATTTATAGTATTATCACCTTACAAAGTGATCACCCTGGTAAGTATAGTACCTACCTAACACCATACATAGTTATTATAATATTACTGACTATATTCTTTATGCTGTACTTTACATCCCAGTGACCATTTTTATACCCAGCAATTTATACTTCTTAATCCCTTTCACCCTTTTCACCCACTGTCCCAACTCCTTTCCCATTTGGTACTATCAGTTTGGTCTTTGTATCTATGAGTTTGTTTGTTTTATTTATTTATTTTTTAGATTCCACATATAATTCAAATTATATGCATTTGTCTTTCTCTGTCTGACTTATTTAACTTAACATAATACCCTGTAGGTCCATCCATGTTGTTGCAAATGGTAATATTTCATTCTTTTTTTTTGCCAATAATGTTTCATTGTATACAGGTACCACCTTTTTTTTATTCATTCATCTGTCTATGGACACTTAGGTTGCTTCCATATGTTGGCTATTGTAAATAACGCTGTAATGAACAAAACTTTTTTTCAAATTAGTGTTTTGAAATTCTTTAAATAAATACTCAGAAGTAGAATTGCTGGGTTTAATAGTAGATTAATTTTTAATTTTTTGAGGAACCTCCATAATGTTTTTCATATTGGCTGCACTATTTTACAATCTCACTAATAATGCAGGAAAAGTTGCTTTTCTCCACATCCTCACCAACACTTGTTTGTTGATTTATTGATGGTGGCCATTCTGACAGGTGTGAGATGATATCTCATTGTGATTTTAATTTGCATTTCCCTGGTGGTTAGTGTTGCTGAGAATCTTTTCATTTGTGTATTGGCCATTTGTATGTCCTCTTTAGAGAAATGTCTATTTGGGTCTTCTGCTCATTTTTAATCAGATTATTTAGTGTTTGTTGTTTGTTTTGTGTGTTTGTGTGTGTGTATGTGTGTTAAGTTGTATGAATTCCTTATATATTTTTGTTTTGTTGATGGTTTCCTTTGCTGTGCAAAACTTTTTAGTTTGGTGTAGTCCCATTTATTTATTTTTTCTTTGTTTTACTTGCCTAGGGAGACATATCCAAGAAAATATTGCTAAGAGCAATGTCAAAGAGTTTACTGCCTATGCTTTCTTCTAGGAGTTTTATGGTTTCAGGTCTTACATTTGTCTTTAATCCATTTTGAGTTAATTTTTGTGTATCGTGTAAGAAAGTGGTCTAGTTTTATTGTTTTGCATGTATCTGTTCAGTTTTCCAAACACCATTTATTTAAGATACTGTCTTAATCCATTTTACATTATTGCCTCCTTTGTCATAGATTAGTTGACCATAAAGGCATGTGTTTATTTCTGGGCTCTCTACTCTGTTCCATTGATCTATGTGTCTGTTTCTATGCCAGCACCATGCTGTTATGATTACTATAGCCTTGAGTATAGTTTGATATCAGGTAGCATGATTCCTCCAACTTTGTTCTTCTTTCTCAATATTGCTTTGGCTATTCAGGATCTTTTGTGGTTCCATATAAATATTAGGATTATTTTTTCTAGTTATGTAGAAAATGCCACTGGTATTTTGATAGGAATTACACTGAATCTATAGATTGCTTTTGGTAGTATGGACATTTTGACGATGTTAATCCTTGAAATCCAACAGTACAGGATGGCCTTCCATTTATTTGTATCTCAACAAAGTAACAATGGTGCCTGCCATGCTTCCATACCCAGAGAGGGTTGCTTGACCCCTACCCTCCAGTCCTCATCCTGAAGTTATTCAGTTCAGTTTTACCTAGTATATTCTTGGTACTTTTTGAGCTATAGCTCCTACACTGGAGCTTAGAGTGAGCGAGTTTGTGAGTGAGTGAGTCTGTCCTCAGCCCTTTAAGAGCAGCACCTTAGTCTCTAGTGGCCCTTTGTTTTTCTAAGGAGTAATCCCTGCTGGTTTTCAAAGCCAGATATTATGAGAAGTCCTCGTTCTGACAGTGGCGCCCTGGCCTGGAGATCTGGGACCCCTCGCTCCTCAGGTGTAGGGCCGGGACCCCTCGCTCCTTCTGCCGCTGAGATACTCCTCCAGTTTCTTAACCTTCATACTGTGGCTGTGGGACCTGCCCATTGTGTCTCCCCCACTTCCTATAAATCTCCACATGGCTTCTTCCTTATATTCCTCATATAGGAATTCTTTTTCAGTTACTCTTCAGGTGGTTTTCAATGATATTTGCTCTATAATTTAGTTATAATTCTGATGTGATTATGGGAGGAGGCAAGCTCACAGGTTACTTACTCTGCCATATTGACTGGAAGACTCTATATGCTCTGATTTAAGAAAAATTCACGTGCAAATATTATTTGGTGAGGTATTAATAGAACTGTATGTTTTGAAATTAAGATCTTCTGATTAAAATGATGAAACCAAGCAAGATACTAGTAACTGACAGTATGCTAACAGGTTGGACAAATCAACTCTCTCATTCCAATGAAGTCCATTAACACTTATGTCTTCACTGTCTGGTGCATACTTTTTCTATTTTGTTCACTTTTGTGTTTTTAAAAAAGATGGAAAGGGTTCTGTGACAGTGATACGTGCTTCTCAGAATGATTTCATACCTTGGCGTGGATGAATTAACCTGCTAACTAATAGAATACAATTGAATACAGTTCAAAAATATCCCTCTAGTGGAGCCAAAATTGAAAATCAAATCATGGAAAGATCTATCATGAACAGGGAAGAAAATTGTACCAATCTAGGTGGGTAAATGTCTTAATTGCCATCCATCACTTTTGAACAGTTTGATTTGGTATCATTAAAGGATTTCAAATTATTTTACCTCCTGGGACTCATTCAACCATGCCCACAACATATACCCACCCCAACTGCCTAAATAAAAGGAAATGAATCAGAATAAAAATGCCATTGTAACATGATATAACTTTACTCATTATTTTCCAGCAGTTTCTTTTCTATTTTCTCTTGTTTTTCCATTTTCTTCCCCTTGGTATTCAAAATCTGTATTGAAAGCCAAGAAAGCAGAGGGTGGGGAATCTGGAGGAGTCATTAGTTACCATGACAGAGAAGTACGCCTCTGTGTGGGCACAGGGACCTCGTACTCGGGACTCAGGTGGTGGCACTGAGTTAACAAGTTGTAAATGCCCGCCCCTGTTACAGAGCCCACAATGGTCATGCCCAGCAGGGGTGAAAAACACTTTCTTTGTACGTAATTCCTTTTAGTGTAACTTCCTTTTCAGGTTCATTTGCATAGCACTTGTTATGTATGAATGAATTTTTTGTTATACAGTAAGTGTATTTCTTGAAACTTCAATAGCCATGAAATATTTCTAACTTGAATCCTGTTTTCCCAGAGAATATGATTATGGGTTTAGAAAACTTTTTTTTTTTTAATCCTCACCCAAGGATATTTTCCCATTTATCTTCAGATGGAGCAGGAGCGAGGGAGAGAGAGAGAAAGATCGATGTGAGAGAGACACGTCGATTGGTTGCCACCCACCGGACCCCAGCCGGGGCTGGTGATGAACCACAACTGAGGTACGTGCCCTTGGCCAGAATTGAACCCAGGACTCTTTGGTCCGTGGGCCGACGCTTTAACCGCTGAGCCACCGGCCAGGGCCAGAAAACTTTATTTGTTACTTGCTTAGTGTGCTGACCATTGCTTAGGAGAATCAGCAAGCATGATTAAATAAATATACCCTTCCAGCTACTGGCTGGGGAACATTATCTAGGCTTGCCCATGCAAAAAGCAGTTGCATTAATCAGGGCCTGAGATTCAAGGTGTCTTCTCTAACGCCTTTTGATTTGGGCATGTTTTTAAATTACAGTTAGTGTTTGCCTCCCTTGGTATATTAAAACATGATGACATAAATTTCCTGATTATTAGTTTGCTTATTGTAAAATGGGATAAAAATAGTGCCATGGCATAGAATTGTGGTAAGGATGAAATGAACCGATACCTGTAAGTGACATGGAGCAGTGCTGCACATTGGAAGTACCCAACAGAGCTGGCAGTCATGATAGATGAGGATCATAGCTTTTCTCTCGATTGGCAAATTCACAGATTTCTCTTTATACCTCAGTTCAGTTGTAGCTGTGCTGAAAGACAGCATCCTATCTTTTTTATGGGTCCGACTTTTGCATATATAAGTCAACAGTTTATCTATCTATCTATCTATCTATCTATCTATCTATCTATCTATCATCTATCTATCTATCATTTATCTAGTAATCTACCTGTAATTACAGATGGAGAGGGATGGTTTCTATGAGGCTGATGCCATCTTTCCTAAAATGCTCCCAGGATCTCTCTGCTCTTCTGTCTTAAGATTTTTTCCAAAGCCACAAACAGTTTTCATATTTAGGGAAGATAATACTCATGGCAAATGTCACCCAGTGGAGGATGAGAGTCTATGTATAAGTGCCCCCACCATTCTGGTTTTTGGAAAGGCCATTCTGAAACACATTCCACAGGGTCCTCAGATGTAACCCACTAGGAATGAGCTTAGGTACTTACATTTATCACCAGTTTAATAATGTAGCTTAATTGGCTTTTTCTCCTTCCATCCTTCCTGCTTCCAGGAATCATCTCTCAAGTAAATTATGCAATAATTTGTCTTGGGCTCTTTTGTGGAGAAACCCAGCTTTACATGTAGAACACAGCCTATATTTTTACTCAGATCATTGCAACTATACTCTTCAAAATTGGTTAAAATTCATCCAGATATTTTTATGTGTAGTTCAGTAAAAAGGAGACAAACTGATAGAAATCTAATTTTAATTACAAAGAAAAATCCATAAACCAAAGTACCTTTTCTTGAAAATTTTATGGACCTCCACATATTAAATGAATTATCAGTAAATAAACACTTATATATTCTAAGATACTCACTTCTTAATCTTATTAATCTTTCCATTAAAAAAATTTCTATGGCCCTGGCTGGTTTGGCTCAGTGGTTAGAGCGTTGGCCTGCGGTCTGGAAAGACTCGGGTTCGGTTCCCGCTAAGGGCACGTACCTTGATTTCAGTTTGTCCCCGGCCCTGGCTGGGTCGTGTGGGTGGTAGCCACTCGATGTGTCCCTTTCATGTCGCTGTTTCTCTCTCTCTCTCTCTCCCTCCCACTCTATATGAACAAAATATCGAAAAATGTCCTTGGGTGAGGATAAAACAAAATTTTTTTTCTATGTATAGTGTTAATTATGTCTTTACTTGTCTATTTTTTAGCTTTAGGCATTGAGACGGTTCTTGTGATTTACGACCAATGAGTAATTTCACTTAGAAGCTGAAAATGAATGGAGACGAGGGGAAAATGTAAATTGGAGGAGAAAAAAAAAAAAAAGAACATAAATGTTCATTCTGTGGCCAGGTTGGTTGATCAGTTGGCCCAGCCATCACTTCTGCTGTTCACCATTTGGCCCATGGGGCTGACCAAAAGTGGAGCATAACCTGACTGAGGCTGAGACAGCTCACCTCAGCTGGCCGGTGCTCCTCTGCAGGAACAGTGTGAGGCTCTGGAGGCGTTTTCACAGTGTCCTGTGTCTGTCTTTCTGTTGGTCTGTTTGTGTCTATTAGGAATGCTTTATGTAACTTTTCCTTGGAGGGGCATACATGAAATTAGCAGTTATTTTATAGAGAGAAAATTAATTAAGATTAAGGACTCGTGCGACCTGATTCTTTCCTTATGCAACAACAGCCCTGACAGGATAAATGCTAACCATTACGGCTTTTGTCATGCAAACTAACAACTTGGAGATTATATTCCACCGTAAGACATGTTGGCTTGGCTGTGATGACAATGTGTTTCATTTGAATTACTTGTCATTTAAATATCAAGGTGTTTTAAACACAAATGAATATTTCTAGCTTCTGACAGATGGGAAGCTCTAATGAACCCGGGTCTCTTCCTATAATGCACACACAGGCTCAAGCTCAGAAAGATGTCAGCGGTCACCACGGTCCCTTCATAGGTGGCCACTTCTCATTCTTGACAATGGTTTTCTTGTCTCATCAGCTTTCCTCATTCATGCTACCAGCCTAGTACCTTTAAGACCTGAAGAGGATCTTAGTTTTAATATCAGAGAGGACACAAATTACAATAACTATCCTGTTTCAAAGCAAAAATAAATCTAGGATACAATGATCCAATTTAAATCAAGTGACTTTAGAACCTACTGGAGCTTTTATGATTTTGTGTAAACTCCGTTAATTTACTGATATCAAAGCTGAGGAACAGAGAAGTTAATATCTGCATTAGGGTCACATAGCTAATGATGAAATATATCAGCACTCAAGTGGTTTAAATAAATTTGGAAGATGCTTCACTTTTTCCCTTGGAGTAGAAAGGTCACAGGGTATGTCTTCCTCCATAATTTTGGTTGTTTAAATAATTACTGTTTTAAAAATCATGTATTTATAAAACCCTACTTACAAAATTCAGAAGGTCTTTCAAACAGACAAGAAAATCAAACACTTATGTTTTAAAGCAGTCTGGGCAGATGTTATGAGTATATTGTTAAGATGATGGATCAACAGGCAGGTGAGAACACACACTGAGTGAAAGAGACTGTGTTCATAGCAATCAGATGCTTTAAAAGGTTAAATGCATTATTATCTTCTAAATATGACTTTTTTGGTTATGATTAACTCTAGCATTTTGTTTTATTCTTCACATTTGAAATCTCTTCCTGTGAGATTTAGGCTTTATATAAAAACATAATATATGTTCTAATATAATTTAGGACCTTCTTAAAGGTCATGCTGAGGATGATCTGAGAGCTTTAACAAGACATGTGCACTAGAGTCCTCATTAGCTACTCAAACAAAAACTCTTACAATTCAAAGACTTTTGAGTTGGTATTAGGATGAAATAAGGGACCCTTGTTTCTTTCAAAAGCAATTCAAGAAATCAAAGCCCAGTGGATGGTCCACAGAGCCCACTAAAAAAGTCAAGATGTGACATGTGCTTGATTGTTGAATTGGCTATGCATGGAGGAGAAGGTGATGCCACTCGGAGGTAATATAACTCATATTAAATAAGTGCTATTCTCTAATAATGCCCGACTTTCAAGGCACCAAGTAACTCAAATTTCTTATTTGTTTGATTATTTTTTAGTGAACTAATCCAAATGCTCTTCTCCTTTCCAAAAACACCCAGGATCACATGTAATACATACTAGTTCATATGTACTTCTTTTGCATTTATTTTTTATTTTTTTATTTTTAGAGAGAGAGAGGAAGGGAGAGAGAGATAGAAACATCGATGTGAGAGAGAGACATCAATCGGCTGCATGCTCCCTACTGGGGATTGAGCCTGCAACCTGGGCATGTGCCCTGACCAAGAATGGAACCGGGACCACTCCATCCATGGGGCAACAGTCAATCCACTGAGCCACATCAGCTGGGTGCTCATATATACTTTTAAGTAGGTGCTTCACACTATGTACTTTTTTTCTTTCAATAGTCTCACAAATGGTCTATTCTTAACCCAGCAGGCACAGTGTCTTGCTATAACAGAAGTACCTCTGTGTCACTCCTCTAAGGTACAGCAGGTTAGTATACCTTTTCGGAGGGATGTAATTAAACCCATAACACCCACCCTATTTAAAATTGCTCCCTGTGGAATCAGAAAGATTGAGAGAATCTGAATAGACGATTTTAACTAGTGAAATTGAAGCAGCAATAAAAAAACTCCCAACAAACAATAGCCCTGGGGTGGATGGCTTCACAGGTGAATTTTACCAAATAGTCAAAGAAGAACTAACAGCTATCTTTCTCAAACTATTCCAAAAAATTCAAGAGGAGGCGAGACTTCCATTTGTTTTGAGAGGCCAGCACTATCCTCATTCCAAAGCCAGATAAAGACACTACAGAGAAAGAAAATTATAGGCCAGTATCCCTGATGAGCATAGACACTAAAATTCTCAAGAAAATATTAGCAAACTGAATCCAGCTATACATTAAAAAGATGATACACTATGATCAAATAAGATTTATTCTGGGTATGTGAGGTCAGTACAATATTTACAAATCAATGAATGTGATATACCACATAAATAAAACGAAGGATTAAAAGCTACATGATCTTATCAATAGATGCAGAAAAAGCATTTGATAAAATCCAGCACCCATTTATAATAAAACTCTCAGCACAGTGGGAATAGAGTGAACATACCTTAGTGTAATAAAGGCCATATATGACAATCCCATAGCCAGCATTACACTCAGTAGGCAAAAAATTATAAGTGTTTCTCTTAAGATCAGGAAGAAGACAGGGATGTTCACTTCCACCACTCTTATTCAACACAGTACTAGAAGTCCTAGCCACAGCAATCAGACAAGAGGAGGAAATAAAAGGCATCCAGATTGGAAAGAAAGAAGTAAAACTGTCATTATTTGCAGATGACATGATACTGTATATAGGGAACCCTAAAGATTCCACAAAAAACTACTACAACTGACAAATGAATTCAGTAAAGTAGCACAATACAAAATAAATATTCAGTAAGTGGTTGCATTTTCTATGCACCAACAAGAACTGTCAGAAAGGGAAACTAAGAAAACAATCTCATTTACAATTGTGCCACCCCTCATCCCACAGAAAAAAACACAACCCTAGGAATAAGTTTAACCAACGGTGTAAAAAACCTGTACTTGGAAAATATAAGATACTGAAGAAGGAAATTGAAAAAGATACAAATAAGTGTAAACATATGTTCATGGATAGAAAGAATTAACATCATTAAAATATCTGTACTACCCAAAGCCATCTATAGATTCAATGCAATTTATATTGAGATACCAATGGGGTATTTCACAGAACTAGAACAAATATTGCAAAAATGTATATCGAACCAGAAAAGTCCCTGAAAAGCCACAGCAATCTAGACAAAGAAAAACAAAGTTGGAGGAATCATACTACCTGATATCAAACTATACTACAAGGCCAATAGTAATCAAAACAGCATGGTATTGGCATAAAAACAGACATATAGATCAATGGAACAGACTAGAGATCCCAGAAATAAATTCACACCTATATTGTCGATTAATATTTGACAAAGGAGGCAAGGACATACATACAATGGGGTAAAAATCGTCTCTTCAATAAATGGTCTTGGGAATATTGGATACAGACATGCAAAAAATAAAATAAAACTAGACCACATTCATACACTGCACCGAAGAATAAACTCAAACTGGATTAAAAACTTAAATGTTAGACTTGAAACTATAAAAATCCTGGAAGAAAACATAAGCAATAAAATCTCAGACATTTCTTTTTTTTATCCTCACCTGAAGACATTTTTGCATTTATCTTCAGATAGAGTGGGAGGGAGAAAGGGAAGAAGAGAGAGAGAAAGAGAAACATTGATGTGACAGAGACACATTGAGTGGTTGCCACCCACACAACCCCAACTGGGGCCAGGGACAAACTGCAATTGAGGTACATGCCCTTAGCGAGAACCAAACCTAGGACTCTCTGGTCCACGAGCCAACACTCTAACCACTGAACAAAATCGGCCAGGGCTCAGACATTTCTTATAGCAATATTTTCTCTGATGTATCTCCTCAGACAAGGGAAACAAAAAGAAAAATAAACAAATGGGACTGCATCTAAGTAAAAAGTTTTCGCACAGCAAAGGAAACCCACTGAATGGGAGAAAATATTGGCTGATACATCTGATAAGGGGTTACTGTACAAATTTTTTAAGAACTTATAAAATTCAACACCAAAAAGTCAAACAATACAATTAAAAAATGGGCAAAAGACCTCAATAGACATTTCTTCAAAGAGGACACACAAATGGCCAATACACATATGAAAAGATGCTCAATGTCACTAATTATTAAAGAGATGCAAATTTAAACCACAATGAGATATCACCTCACACCTGTCAGAATGGCCATCTTCAATAAATCAACAAGCAACAAGGGTTGATGTGGATGTGGAGAAAATAAAATAAAAATAAAAGTAAAGTTGCTCCCTGCCCTCATCGTTTTCTATTCCACTTCTGTTTTTTTGTTTCTTTTTTTTACTGTTTGTCACTTCTTAACACACCCTATGTTTTACTTATTTGGTTTACTGTCTGGTTATCTCTTCTGGAATCTAAGTTCCATAAGGTCAAGGATTCTTGTGTGTGTGTGTGTGTGTTTTAAATCTTCACCTGAGGGTTCTTTTTCACTTATCTTCAGATAGAGTGGGAGAGAGGGAGAGAAGAGAGAGAGAAACATCAACTTGAGAAAGACACCTCAATTGGCTGCCTCTCACATGACCCTGTCCAGGGCTGGGGACCAAAACTGAGGTATGTGCCCTTGACTGGGATCGAATCTGCAATTGTTTGGTCCCTGGGCCAATGCTCCAACCACTGAGCCAAACCGGCCAGGGCTTGAGTTTTGTTTTCATCCACATGGTAACTACAGTTCTTACAACATGCCTGGCACATGGTAGGAGCTCAACAAATATATTTTGAATGAATAAAAATGGTAGACCATTAACAACATCATTTCATTGTTAAAAAGTTTGACTATTTGTATTTAAAGTACAAACCTACTCCTGGTAGGCTAGGTAATGAGAGTATATGAAAGCACCCACTGAGAAAAATTAAGTTTATTCTGAAACTTATGGTTAGCTTGTGGGTGGACAGGGCTTTCTACTAGGTGGAGAGACCCAAGGGAAGCTTTGGAGCTGGGGATCATATTGGTTTAATAACTAAACTGGCAAACAGAAAGCAGGGAATGGACGGATGTCAGCAGTGTGGTAGGTTAAAGCAGGGTCCTGAAGTCAATGCTCATTCATTCATTCATTCATTATTGAATAAGTACTTGGATATCTAAGTGCCAAGTTCTGGGCTCCAGGCCTGGAGCTTGGACTCATGGAACTTGGACTATAGTAGGGGATTAAATATTAGTGAGTACATAGTTGAACCACATGCACCTTTTTTATGGGGCAAGGCCTACTTACACTGTCTCTGTATCCACCCAAAGAAAATCAGTATCCTTTCATCCAGTGCAGGCACAAAATAATATAGATGGTTAGTGACCAGGTGGAAATTCAGCAAAAGAGAAGCCTGAATTGCAACGTCAAGGTAAGGCTGCTGTTGCTCAGGCTTTGATACTAAAGTTCAAGTTCCAGCTCCCCTGAGTAATGAAATTAAAGAGGGAGCTGAGTAGTACAGTAGGTTCGAATGTGGGTTTTTAACTTTATACCCAAGTTTGCATTTCTGATCGGCCATTTCTGAGCTGTGTGACTCTGGACACGGTACCTAATCTATATGAGACTTTGTTTTCTTATCTATAAAATGGCATTAATCTTTCAATGTTGTGATATTAACACAAATAAAGAATATAAGCATTTAGCACAGAAGCTGTTTCATAATGAGTTCTCAACAAGCTTATTAAAGGAAAACACAAATCTAAATGAGGCATGTTCAAGAGTTGGGTGACTCTGCTTCTTTTCAGTGGCATCATGGATAAAAGAGACGGAGCCCTGAGAACAACATGAGCCAGAGGTATGAAATTGAGTTGTGTCAAGGACAGCACAGAAAATGACAAACTTCTTTTTATTTTTTTAGGAGAGTGTCTGAATTTGAACAGTCATGAGTTTTAGATGACAAATTTAAGGCAATTTTCATAAAAATTACAGGGAAGTGACCCACAATATTAAAGCATGAGGTTTCATCCTGGTGGTGTTAAAATAAGGCAAAATGGCTCTGGAGACTTTCCCTTAGTGTCTCGCTTACCCATGCTGCTTAGAAAAGACAGCAGTGAATTAAAACTGAACAGTAATCTGGGCTCTCTCTCACCATCTGTCTCGAAAGAGGAGGCACAGGGGAGGCTGCCATTCAGACTGTTTGGGAAGGAGCCATTTGTAAAAGTCCTTCTGGCCCTGGGTGAAACACTCTACAGTGTCGGAACCGGACAGTTAAGAATGCCTCCTAAACTCATTTCCTGGGCTTGTGTTTTAATAGGATTTGTTTCACAGTGAGTAAAGTTTAAGCTGTTCACTGATAATTCAAATCACTTTATTAAACTGTGCTAATCAAAACACTAAAGGTTAGAAACCCTCTCATCCTCCCGGGTCCTGTTTCTCCTTCCGATTTCTCCCCGTTGATTACTGAAACTTGGATAGGTTGTTGGGGTGACTCAAACCATCAGTAATGAACAGCTGTGGTCTTTTGCTACCCTGGTGGCTTTTGAAAATCTCCATCTATAGCCACAATCAGGTTTGAAGCTGTAAAAATAATAACATGTTTTTAACAATTCTGGACACAGACAAACAGGTGTACTTTAGAGTTAGAAAGTCATCTGTTTGAGGGGCTGAGGCAGGGAATGCTAAGAGTCCATCTCGGCTTCTTCATCCCCTTTCATGAATTCTCCAGCACGTTGTCAAGATATCAGTTTGCCGGCCCACTTCTGACTGAACACAGAGATCTTTTCTTACAGGTAACGTATTGATACACGTTTTCCTATTCCGGAAGCGTGAGCAATGCCTTTTTAGGTCAGGTATATGGGTCTACATTACGGATGGCACACAGCGCCTGCTTTGATAAACGGATAGCTCTCCTCTCCTGCTTACCCCAGAACAGAGAAAATGTTCAATCCAAACAGGTATCTTTCACTAAATGACCTCTGCTCAGCCTTCCTCTCGTTCTAACTTCCCAAGGTGTCCACAGCATCGCAGGAAACCAGGCCGGTGTCTATTCGGTTACCCCTCGAGCAGTCAGTTTTTTCTTTAAAGCAATACAGAAGAACTGTTTTGTTGCCAGCACCACAGGGATAGTTTTATGAGGAGACATAATTTGATTTAGAATATTCCCACTTCTTGTAACAGTGTGCTGTATTTTAATAACGTTCCCATATATTATGCAAATGAAATGTTTTACAGACTTGTCACAGATGGCAGTTGGAAGTGACTACTGCACGATCACTCCTCTTCTTAACAACGAGCTTGACTTGTGTCCCCATGATCCCTACGTTGAGGACGATAAGCCATAGAATTAAGAAAACTTCTAAAGAGTTAAGGAGAATGGACAATAGAGGGTTCTTTACGGAAGGACTAGGAGCAAGTATCTTCCTATATGGTTCCTGAAAGAGAACCGACGCCTCCACTAACAAGAACCCATGTTTGTATTATACATCCTGCATTGTGCTGGGAAGAAGATGGGAGGAGGGAAAGACAAGTGTTTGAGAGCATCGGGGTTGTTTATTTTCCACACAGTTAAACATTTCTCATTAACATCATCGTAGATCAAATTTTCCCATCCTGCTCCTCTCTTCTGGGTCCTCCCAGCCTAAAAGCAGAGCATGTTTTTGGGAATTCACTTTCTGCTTCAGGGGCCATCTGCACCCCCTGTGCTCATGGCCATCTGACCCGTTTCCTGAAGGCTGAGCCTTTCCGCCGTTTGTATTTATTACCCCTGTTTTGAAATCTGGTTACTATCAACACTTCTATGGAGTTTAGTTTATTTATCGAATGAGCCACCCTTTTTTCAGTGGACACAGTCTGGCTGAAAGAAATCTAGTTAAGCTTGTTCAAGCAGAAATGCTGCGAGGACTCGGAGAACCGTCCCAGTGATCAGAATCGAGTGCCTTCCCGCCGGCCCTCGGGCGGTAACACTGGACTGTGAGCGGGATCTGAGCAGCTCGGGAGCTTCAGAGTCACAGAGACCACAGGCTTTGTTCAGGTGCTTCGTCGTCATCATGCTCTCGCAGCTTTTTCATGTCCTTCGTTTTGGGCCCTGCCACCAAGCCATCAAATGCTTCACAATCCCCAAACCAAATTCCTTGTAAGCAAATTGGCTGGCTGGCTCACCTTTTACCCTTGTTCCCCAGGTCAGTGACCAGCCTATGGTTGACCCTTCTGGTCCAATCAAATGAAGCTGACTTGGGATGCACTGGGGAGAGAGTCAGGATGAAGAGTTACATGCACTGGGAGTGTCAGAGGCAATGGGGAACAACAGGCAGTTTGAGAGAGAGGCGTGGGTGTACCCTCTAAGGTAAGATTGTCAGCAGAGATCTTTATGGGGTGGCTAGTGTGATATTTCAGCAAAGGCAGAGTTTTTGGAAGAGGCTAAAGGTGGGCAAGGTGGTTTTCACTAATAGTGAAATTGTATTGAATAAGCATTTCTTATCTTGCAATGAGTCTACTCCTGACAGCAATTAGAAAATAGAAGACTTTTATATATTCTGTGTGTGTGTATGCTTGTGCACATGCTCATAGGCACACACGTGCTGAAGCAGGGAAAGCAGTGTAGACCTAGTGTCAAGAGACCTTAGAGCCCCTCTGGCTCAGCCCACACATCTCACGGAGAACTCCAGACTCACGGAGATTACGTGGCTAGCTTCAGGGTGCCCAGCTATTAAGTGGCAGATAAGACACTGGGATCTCCTGAGTCCTCATCCAGTGAACTTTATAACCCAGCTCTACTATATTTTATCACCAGGAAAAAAGTCTTTATTAACTGAAACAGGCCCAACTACATATCATATTTTGTCATCATTTGGCTCATTATCTTGTAGATCTATCTCAAAGGTACCCACTCCAAAGTCTGTCCCAATCCTTGTCCCCAGGTCTTCTATTATATCATCATTCTCATAGCTTTCTGTCGCTTACCGAAGCTTTCGTTTCCTTGCCTGTTTGATTTCTCATTTTCCTCTAACACCAAACTAGGAGATTCCATGAAGGTAAAGATTGTTCTCTTCCGTTTGTCTGTACCCTCAGCTCCGGTAATCATGCCCAGCACGTTGTAGGCACACCTAAATATTAGTCATGCCTGTGTGAATTTAGAAAATATAAATATTAAAGTAAATATTTGGGGGGAACCCAAAGACTTACCTGGTCATAGATACTTCTTGGTTATTGAGGTCATGTAAAGTTTAATATTCCTGTGGTATTAAATTTCTCTCTAGGTCTGTACATATTTTTGTATGCCATGTCACAGTTGAGGCTAAAATAAAACCTGGAATTCATAGCACAGGGATTCAGCAACTTGTGATTCGGAGGTGACTTGACCTGTGTGGGTGCATTCCACCTGAACTGTGAGTGCCCTCGTGACAGAGTAACTGGGCTGAGAGAGGCCCCACCCACCTCTGCTCTTTGTTTGTGGATTTCCTACGACTGCAACAGGAAGAACTGTTCATTCTTATTTCTGGCTCTGGGCAGCCTACGGATGATTCCTGTCTGCTCCTGGCAGGTTGCTGGTGAGGCCTGTTGTTTATTGCCCTATCTATCAAGTCCTAGTTATTTTTAAAATAAGTTTTAAATATACTGTAAACTCCCCTCACAAACAGATTTTTCCTCCTCTTTTACAGTTGACAAGCCTCTAAAAGGAATAGTAGATCTGACTCATAATATTTGAACCTGAACCTTTCAAGAAAGAATTATACTTCAGATAGTCAAGAACAGGAATGGTCTCAGTCAGAAATCTGCCTTCCAGCTATTCATTCTCCCATTATTCTCTTTCAGTCTCTCTCTCCCAATGCCTCCTTTTTTTTTTTTTTTAACTTCATTACTTTATTCCTCCTCTATACTGTACTCCTTTTCCCCAAATTACCCTGTCCTAGGCCCAGTTCTTTAGTCAAAACTGCCATCCATGTCTTTCTTACATACTTCTTATAGAATGTAAATGTCCTTAACAAATAGGTTAAAGGATTTTCTACTTCAAGCTCATCAAGCCCAAACATTTGACATCCCTTTCTTGGTCCTCCATCATGTGAATTTGCTATTCCTTTCATCAGTAAACTCACCTACTTTCCAACCCAAAGCTGAGGATAAAGGTCATGGACAGAGCACAACATAAAAAGCTTGGAATTTAGAGTCATACTGATGGGTTCAACTCAAACAGTTTCTTAATAGCTTATGGCCTTGAGGAAGTCTCCCAATTTCTCTTACTGTATTTCCTTTTTGGAAAGGTGAAGATAAATACCTATTTGGGTAAACATTTATAGTGTTCTCTAAATATTCCCAGTTTGTGTCCTTCTGAGCACATGGTAGTGTTACATCCACCATTGCTTTTTAATTTGGGCATGGTCATGTGATTTCTTTGGTTAGTGAAATGTGAATGGTAGTAGTATGCTTCACTTGCAGATAGAAGCTGTGAGAGGCAGTGTGTGATCTGCCACAGTCCTTTGTCTCAAGGAGACAAATATGGCTACATGTATTGAGAAGAAGATTCCATCATGCTGAAATCTTGGCTGTACAATAGGCAGAGCCTTCCACTGATGTACCATGAATATGTAGCATGAGATATTAATGTGTGTTATTGCAGCAAAACTTAACCTATTCTGACTGATTATTCACTTGACAAGGTTGTTTGGAGAGTGAGTGACAATATCCATAAAACAGCAACATAATATGCAATCAATAATTGGCAGCTTCCATTATCAGGAGTATTATTATCATCATTGGTACCACTGGTTTTTTTTTGTTTGTTTGTTTTTTTGTTTTATTTTTTTATTCTCACCCGAGGACATTTTTCCATTTTTTTGTTCCAATAGAGTGGGAGGGAGAGAGAGAGAGAAACATCAACGTGAAAGGGACACATCGAGTGGCTGCCACCCACATGACCCAACCAGGGCCGGGGACAAACTGCAACCGAGGTACACGCCCTTAGCGGGAACTGAACCTGGGTCTCTCTGGATCGCAGGCCGATGCTCTAACCGCTGAGCCAAACTGACCAGGGCACCACTGTGTTTTTTTTGTTGTTGTTTTGTTTTGTTTTTAGGTTTAGGTGTTCTTACTATTCTGGGTTTTATTTTTTTCATCATCTTATTTTGCTATAAATATGTACTCACCTTTCCGGCCCTTTAGTTAAAGTATAAGGTCTTTGAAGAGGACAAGGTTTGTCATGTGTTCTCATCAGGCATCCCCATTAGATATGGTCCCTATGCCAACTAAACTCTACTACTGTAGTATGAAAACAGATACGAACAAAATATATACAATGGGTGCATGTGTGTACCAATAAAACTTAATTTATGAAAACAAAAAGCCAACTATAGTTTGTAGACTCCTGATTTCGACTCTATTCTTTCTTCTCTCCTTCCTTCTCTTTTCACATTTTCCAGTCCTAGTTTGTTTCTTTTCGTGCTGTACCTGTACTCTCTGCTGTCACAGTCACATTATTTTCCCCCACGACAGAGAGAAATGCCACCAGGAGCCCTAAGTCTATGTTATAATGGAAGTTAATCCCTTTCTCCCTAGTGTTTCTCTTGTGTAATGTGCCCACACCTGGACCTATCTCTGTTGACGGAACATGAAAATTCCTTACTGGTCAGGTCTGAACCATGTGACTAAGCCTATGATCAGAGAATGGTTGGGACGCTGATTGATGAGCACTTCAGAACCACCAGGGTTGGGGATGAGGGAAAGAGGGGTGCTTGGGGGGCACAGCAGGAAGCTCATTGCAATCTTCCTTTCACCTACATATGCAGAGAAGCAGCAAAGAATCTAGTTGGGGGGCATCCCTAGCAACTCTTCATTGTGTAGGAGACTTGATATTTGACGCCAGTCTCCCTGGTCGTTTGCCAGAGACCTCGGGTGGGGTCTGGGGACAAAAGCCTTGGCTGCGATTTCGGGTTGGGTGCACGTGGGCTGCAGGAAAAGAGCAGCCACGGAAGACTCTTACGTTTCTGACCTAAGCACTTGGGTGAGGAGAGTCACCCTGTTTTTAGATGGTTAAAAATCATTTCCAAAACTGTAGGAGGTGGGGGAGGTTGGCAGAAATGTGGATAATCCCCAATTGGCTGGTATTTTTCTAATAATTTGAGAAAACTCACAAAACTTCACAAAAGGTAATAAACAAAGCAATATGATGTTATATGAGTCAGGACTCTCTGGAAATGCTCCAAATTTCTCTCTGCAATATGGGGAACACCTGCAAATTCCTCATATAAAATGCCATAAAAAGAAAAAAAAACCTTACTTTTGTATTCCTGGCCACATAAATCCTGCCTAAAGGGCACTGCTGGTGACCATGGACATGGGTCGGGTTCTCAGAAATGAGTCATTCTGATGTACCAGTACTTCCTCTATTTTTTTCTTGGCTCAGAAAATTTAATGAAATTATACAAATCCCTGAAATCTAATATTTTTATGTGATAAGATTGTGTAAGAGGAGGGGGTGGGTGGAAGAGAAGTTTGGAAAATGTGCTGACAGATGGCAAGTGGGCTCAGGCACACAGTGTTCCTATATATAGGGGAGGGGGGACATTTTTAAATTTAGATTTAAGTATTTTATATATTCAGCAACATCATTTACTGAAGCAACTGAAGCAGCCTATCTGGATAGAACTTTAAAAATTTTTTTTTGGTTGGGGGTGAGCTGTGTGATATATATTTTCAACAGTTTTACATATTCTTTCATGATATCTACATTTAAAAATCAAATGATATCTATAGACTTTGAGTATGTCTTTTGAGAGAGGGTTGAGAATATCTATTTCTAGAGAGAGTTCCTCCCAGAAATTTAATGACATTTTAAAAATTAGGGTCATCACAGGTAATTTACCAACAATAGAAATTAAATTCACAGCAAGGACAACCATAGTTCAGCAGAATGAACAATGCGCTGTCAATAGGGACGGCGGAGATCAAGGCCCAGTTCCAGGTAATATAAGTTCAGGCGGAAGGCAATGCCTTTCGCAAATCACGTCAGCTCTTTGGTCTTAATCTTCTCCTTAACATGAGAATTTGAACTAAATAATCTTTGTGATATTTTTAGTTTTGTATTTTGATTGTGACAGGCCACCTCTTAATGTGCTATTAATTAGGATGCTTTTGGTTGCAAGTAACAGAAAGCTGAACTCAAGCTGCCTTAACCTATGACAGAGAAAGTCTAGTCGGAATGGACTTCAGGGTTGATTCATTCAGAAAAAGACATTTTTCCGACTTGTTCGCGCTGCTGTCCATGGTACCAGGCTCGCAGAAAGGTTGGCACTCCTTCAGGATCTCCAAATGCCTTTTATGACTCTAGTCAATGACCTGGTTTCTTGTTCAGGTCTGGATGACAAGAGAACATCATTTCCGGAAGCTGTTGGACATGAACGAGAAAGTGTCTTTCCACGAGATCCTTGCAGACCTGCCCTCAGATGTCATGGGCACAGATAGGCTTTTGTGCTCACCTCTGATCATGGCCAGGGAGTAGGGCTACTTCGATCCACAGGAGAGGACTCAGGTGTAGGGAATCTAGGTGTGGGCACCCCCAGGGCAGTCTCCTATTCGTGCAGGTATGTCCGTGGCTCCCCTTGTGATCATTTTTATAACTCTCTTCTCCGCTACTCTGAACTAGTAACTTCCAGACTTCCCTCTGTGCTGGGACTCCCAGGGGTGCCACGTGCTCTCCATTTCTATAGGGGAAAACCTAGCTGTGAGGGCGGAACCCACGAACGTGGAAGGCCCACTGTCAGTATGGTGTGTTAGGAGAAAGGGACAGAGGGGGACGAGAGAAAACACGAAGCAATGCAAGAGAATCTTTCTCCTTGGCACTGGGACGTGGTTGGAGGTGCACATTTGGGCATCCTCAGACTCAGATTCCCACACAAACACCCATACACATACAGACACATCATCTAAAATTTCTTCCTAGCCTCCTCCCTGCTCAGCACACTGCCAACCGCTTGCTTAGAATAATCCTGCAAATTCATGAAACACCTAAAACATGAATAAATGAGAAATGGCTATTTTTATTCATTCACTCACAGTCATTTATTCTTCCAGTCTATAAATATTGATTGAGCACCTACTGTGTTCCAGATACATTGCCAGATGGTAGGTGAACAACGAATAGAACAGTATGTACAAAGGCCCTCAATCTGGAAAGTATTAGAAGGTGCCAAAGGCAATGATGATCTTGCTCAAGTTCTTGAGTTCTTCTCCCTCTACCTTGTTTTTTGAATGAATACTTGCTGAATGAGTTAATACCTGAGTACATTCCTGTGAGAAGACCAGAGTGACTGGAGCTTGATAAGTGTAGGAGTGAAGTTATATTTAGGTTGGAAATATGGGCAGATAGTTATGCTAAGCCCTGTGATCTATTTATTTTTAATTAGACATTATTCTGTGCATTAAAAAAAAATCATTGCATGCATAGACCCAGAGACACAGAAAGGAGTATGGTTCAGACTGACCAACCTCAGAGGAAGGGGAAGGGAGGTTGGATGAGATAAACCAAAGAACTTATATGCATGTGTGCATAACCAATGGACATAGACAACAATGCTGGGGGAGTGGGGGCAGGATCGGGAGGAGAGTGTCTGGGGGGAAAAGGAGAAACAAATGTAACAAAAATAACTTAATAAAAATTGCCAAAAAAAAATCATTGCATGTTTTCAAACAGGGAAATAAGGTCAGGGAAAGAATGTCTGAGACCAAACGGATAAGGAAGAGCCATTGGGCAAAGAACAGGATTGAAGACTATTCCAGAGACAGGGGACCAGATTGAAAAGCTTGTAGCCAAGCAGGCGTGTTTGAAGAGCTGAGGCCTGTGCTTGCCCGGGAGATCAGGAGGTGAACAGCAGTCTGGTGGAGAGGCAGGCAACACTGAGCTGCTGCAAATGCATTTGGTGTTCAGTCTTACAGGAGTGGAGAGGAGGGCTGTCTAACCTAGACCTGGGAAGCACGAAGACTCCATGGAGAATGAAGCACCCGAACCAAAGCGAGAAAAGCAGGTTGATCTACGAGAAAAAGGCAGAAGAAAGGTAAGTGGAAGTGGGAAGGGGAAGCCAGGATGTGGCAAATAGAAAAAGCTGAATCTGCATGAACACAGAGAGGTCAGAACACATCTTAAAAGGTAGAGCTAAATCTTAGTTATGTCACAGAAATCAAATTAAATTTTGAAAATGTATAGAGACTTAGCTGCTATGAAGTAACCTGCCTAGGATCACCGTTAGTAAGTGATGCTGAAAAAAGGACCCAGGTGGCTCCATGCTCTTGGCTCTTGTACTTACTGCCTCCCAACCAAGTCACAAACTAAAGAAATAAAGGAGATAGGCCTGGGAACATGTGGATTGAAATATATATGTATTTCTATTTTCCTATATATTATTTGTTTCTGGAAATTATCTCTTTCCTGTAATTGAAATTCAAGTAAGATGAAAGAGAATAGATACTCTGCCATATTGATAATAAGACAAAAGCCAGAAGAGAAATTTACTTGAAGGCAAATCAGATATGAACTAGGGTGTCAAGAAAAGTTAATAGGATTGAAGCCCACACCAAGCCAAGGGGATTTATATTTTTCTGTTGTAGTTAATAACATGTAGGATCCTACAGAAAAAGAAAAACATTCTTGTTAACTTTCTGTCCTGCATCGTAGAAAATTTACTTCCAAAAAAGTAAGATCGCCCACAATTTATAAGCAACAAATGGATGTGGGATAGTTGGAGAAACAAAAGTACTACAGATTGATTAAGTTTATTAAGGTCACCATTAGAGGATAGTTACTGACATTAGGAAATGTGATATTTTTATTTTAAAAAGCAAATCATAAAACATATTACATATTAAAGCACTATTTTTAGAAAAAAAAACAAAAACCAAATAGGCAGGTTTGTATACTTAAATGTGAGTACTGTTAACTTTTGTGTGCTAAATTATTGATAACTTTTAAATTTTTCCCATTTAAATCTTGAGTTTCTACCTTTGAAAAATATGAATATATTACTTTAGAAGTAGCAAAATTATACAAAGATCAAAGTACTTTAGTTCTAAAAGTACATACTAGCTGTAGTCAACACTGAGATTATGTCTTTAATGTTTGTCTTCTCTTTCTTGTTATTGTCCTCATTTCTTTCCCTCCATCAATCTTTCTTCGGGGAGGCTACCTGCTCTCTTGATTCCGACATGAGCGTGATCCAGCTGTCGGCAGCACAATGTGGTCTTTTCCCTTGACTAAGGCAACCTGCTCAAGTTGTGATTGAAATGAAGCCAAGGGACAAGAGAAGTGGTTTGCCGGGGAAGCTAGGAAAGAATCTTCTCTGCTTATCTGAGACAGCTTCTCAGCAATCGTTTCTCTTGTCATGTAGATAAAGAAACGCTTAGTCCAGACAGCTGTTGGCAGCCATGTTCTGTCCATGTTGGGGAGCCTACCTCCGAAGGGACAGTTTGAAAGGCAAAGAGGGAGTGGCAATGAGCTGGACTTGATGGCTTAGTGGAGTTTGCTGAATCAAACCCACCTGGAGGTTAGCCCCACCTGTGGACTATCAACCTGTAAGAAACCATACATCCTCGATATTACTTACTCTGGTTTAAATTGCTTTTCTGTTTGTCTTTTTCTGTTAATTCTAACCAATCACAGTCTACCTCCTGGAAGGTTACTAACAAGTAATTTAAGATCTTTCTTCTAAGTTACTAAAAATTATTTGAGGTCACAAGTTTTATTTTCCTGGTATATTCCTGGAACTATGCTGTTCAATGCAGTATCCACTCAGCATATGTGGTTATTTAAATTTAAATTATTTAAAACTAAATAAAAAGTTAATTTCCTTAGTTGTACTAGCCACATTTCAAACATTTCATAGCCACATGGGCACAGTGGCTACTATCTTGGCCAGCAGAGGTAGAGAAAATTTTCACCATCACAGAAAGTTCTGCTACACAGCACTATGAGAGAAGCAGAGAGGGAGGGAAAGAGGGAAGAGAGAGAACTTCAGAAGCAACTTGGACTCACTGGGGGAGAGGTATTTTCTAAGTTCAAGAATTCTAAGAGCTTTCATCTGATTTTTAACATTTGTAGAATTTTTTTTCCCAAAACTGCACTGTGAGCTCTACCATCAGATCATATTTGGATATCAAAAACTGAGGACCACGGCTAACAATTCAGAACAATTTTATTTATTTCTTCTAGCAAAAAATATCCAACATAAATGTAGCAGCAGCGAGGTATGGGTTTAAACTAATGTACTGGCCAATTTCCTTTCCTTACTGGCATAGCAATAGACTCTCACAGGACAAGGTGGTCACCTGAGTAAGTGCCACACTTCACAAATGCGTGCTACTGGCTAGCAAAAGAACTGGCAAAGGCTCTTGGGGGGTGAGAGTGCACAAAAGCCCCTGATTTCTAGACACACAGTTCATTATGCATGCCATCTTGATAGTGAACTCAATTTTCTTTTGATTCTTTCATTATATTGTTCATTTATTCACATAAACATTTGAGTGTCTACCATACGCCAGGTAGTATATAGTATATACTGAACAAGATGCTCGTTCTCCTTGCTCATAGTGATTCTAGTAAGGAGATAAAGCAGATAGCAAACAGAAAATTCCATAAGTAGTTAATTACAATGCTATTTAAGGATATACAGATGCTATTCTGAGAGCCATGAAGTATAAACCACGGTGACTTGATATGGTTTGGAGCATCAGAGAGGCTACTGGGGGAAAGGTTCCCTGTCTCATTCAAGGACCCAAGAAAAAAGTGTAGTAGAAACCAAGAGTGACAATATTTGTAAGAGATGAGGCTAGAAAGCAGACAGGGACCACAGCTCATGAAATGCCCTGTCAACAATGATCATGAATTTGGGCTTTATTTTAAGCCCAATAGAAAACCATTGAAAGGTTTTTAAATAACAGAAGCGGCATGATCAACATATCTCAAACATAGTCCCTGTGGCGGCAGAGATGGGTGGAAGGCACATTTGAAGGCAAGTAGACCAATTAAGAATGTATTGTTGTAGTTCAGATGAATGTTGATGGTAGCCTTGGTGTTGATGTTTGATTGGAGAGGGACAGAATGGATGGATTTAAGGCAGGCACAGCAAGTCACATTAATGGGAAGTGACTGGTAGTATGCGGGAGCTCAGTGGACAGGGAGGTGGCAAAGAGTCTTCGTTTCTGGTTTGAACCAGTGAGTGGTGAAGGGCCATGCCTTAGAGTGAGATTGGGGCACAGTGACTATGAATCCAGCCATTGATCTGAGAGCTTTCTAAACCAAAGAAATCATGCTATTGCTTTTGTTATCATCAAAACAGTCATTTTCATGACCTTTATGTGCATATACTATGTGTTCATACTCTTGTGATAAAGTGACCACTTGATGTCTAACACAACTATTTATCATTTCGATTAGAAAGGTATGAAACTATATGGTTTCAACTTTCTATCTGTTTTAAAAGGGGAATCAACACAGAAGTGGAAGAACCAATGAAATTACCCTATTCTTTTTCTTCTGCTGAAGACAGATAAGATAAGCAATGAGGAATTATAATTGATAAAGGAATGGCTGCTGGAGGTGAAAAATTAGACTCCTACATGAAGGTTATCTTTTCTTTCAGCCTAAGAAAAATCTTGTCTTCCATTTACCTGTTTTTACAGTTACTGAAAATTCTGCCTTATATATTCCAATCTAAATTATAGCATTTAATATCACCAGCTTTATAAAAAATAATTTAGCTTATGCTCATTCTCTCTTACTATAATGTAATAATTTTTATTTTTCTTGATCAGCCGTTTTTTGTTTTTTTGTTTTTTTACCTTGTGAATTCTGTGTATTTTTAAGAAATAATTGTTTCCTTCTTTACTTCTACTGCTAGGAAACTCAAAGTCAAATAATGCTTCTCTGAATCACTTCACAGTGTTCAGACTTCACATTAGGCTCATCTTGGTCTTTTACATTTGTCATGTAACATTTATTGTTTTTTTCTTATTTGCCTATAATTTGGTTGCTTAGAGCTTAGAGCTCAGGGATCAAAGATGAGTCTAAATTATAGTTCTTCCACTTTACTAGAGGTGTGACATTAGTTTGGTCTGTTCTCTGAAATTTAGGTATTCATCCATAAAATAGAGATTACTGTAATACAGACCTATTAACACTTTAGTGAGTGTTACAGCTCAGCCAGGGCTAGGTACATAGAAAAATGCCCCCCAAAATAAGTATTAATAGAATAGAATCTTCCTCATTACTATATGATCATTAATCATCAGTGTTATTTATTATTATTATTATTATTATTATTCAGACTTTCTTGTTGTACTTCATCTGCTTTCCATTCATCATCCTTTTCCAATTCTTAGCTTAAACATATTTGGAAACAGTGCAGGGTACAGAATAAAGAAGTAAATAAGGCAAGGATATGCACCTTACTTAGGGAAGATGGACCAACTAGTGATGTTGCTGTGTATCTGTATGGGGCACATGTTAGGGAGGACTCCATGATAGATGAGAATATTTCAGGTGCATTCTAGAAAAAATGTGATATCATATAAATGATTTATGCAGTTGGGCTATGGAAAAAAGATAGGATAACATTATTACTTAGCCAAAGGAAAATGTCCTCTATTGCCATGTCATGAGCAGGGATGTAAAACAGACAACATCAGCCATGATAGGTAGCCCCAGTCACTACAGAAAACACAAGCTGGGCTTCAATGTTATAGAAAGCATACAGATTAGAGGTGAGGCATCACAACAATGATCCTTTTATCCATGCCACCATTTGCATTAGTCAATGAAATGGAACAAGCGCAAACATCAGGGTTGTGAAATCACAACAAGATGTGTTATTTCAATGCTGGTGCACCCCGTGTGCATGTGCACCTCTTTAGTCTGCTCCAGGCTGAAAGCTGGCAGGCTGCCAGAGCAGGTGCAATTTCGTTAAAGTCCTTTAGCTGTTTTTCAATTTAGCAATGTGCACAGACATAAAATCTTGCACGTCTCCTTTTTTCCGCACATTTGTGAATTAAAATTAGCCAAATTATTAAGTGGATTGTTTCTAAACTAAAGATGCCAAGAAATTCAAAGTATGGTAATCATGGGAATGAGGGATTTTTATGGTGGCATTTTGGGCCTCGATGCAGAATTGAGGCCCTCCAGTGGGTTTCCCAAGTAATTTAATATTACAAAGTAGAGGTGAAAGTTTTCTTTCCAGATTTTCATAATTATTTGGAGAGAGCGAAGACACTCTCCACAGGATATACTTTTCCAAGGAATCTCCACTAGGAACTCCTGTCCTCTCTCCGAGCCTCTAATGTGTTTTTCTCTGTCTCTGTCTCTCTGCTCCCCACGATTCTTTTCTTCCCTCCAGGTTCCCACCCTATTACATACTCTATCCCCATCGCTTCCCCCCCCCCCCGCCTTTTACTATGTAGGGATATTTGCTGAATATTCTTGGTCATTTAAGTATGCTGAGTGCTTCAGCTTTCACCCCGTTATTTTCACTTGGCCTTTCATGAATAAATGTAGGTTTCTCCATAGGGAAGAGTTCTGGTGATTAGAATTTTCTTTCTTTTTTGCATACATAATTGTGCATTTACATAGATTCTATATTTGAAATGTGTATCTTTAGGGGTTTAGCTTGGATCATGGTTTAAATACCCAACTTGTTAGGATATTTTGACTTAATGAAACTGTATGGGCTAAAATAATAGTGCTCTGGTCTTTTGCCATTTGAAATACTGTATTGTTTAACAAAATGGCTGAGCAGAGCATGACCATAGGCAACATAAGTGATCAGCTTATAATGCTTGGCTTATAAGAACCCTAATAGATTCTAGCTGTAATAATCAATGCTCTGGATTTATCATTGCTCTAATAAAAAAATTTACAATAGATTTCTATTACAAAGGGCTCTGTGAAGGTAGGATCTTGGTGTGATATATATACTGCTATCTCCTCTGTGCTTAGAACAGTGGATGGAACATAAAAATGTGTTTAATACATGAATAATACAGGTTAAAACCTTCATCAGTCAGGATAGGCTTAGTTATGCTGTAATAACAAATAGCCCCAAAGTCTCAATTGCTTAAAGCACAAACTATTTCTTATTCATTATGTACATCCACTATGGGTTTTAATGGAAAATGGGAGGCTCTACTCTTTGTAGTCATTCATGGATCCAGGCTGAGAGTGCAGCTGGTCCCTGTTCAAGAGGCAAAGAACAATCTGGGGGTGAGGGGTTTCAACACTTAAATGCTCCAGCCTTAAAGCAGTACCATGACACCTTGTTGACTGACAGTTTAGGGTCCACCCAACCGTGAAGGACATGAAGGATCAGGAGGTGCAATCCTACAGTTGCCAGGAAGTAGAAGAGCCCTAACTTCTTTGAAAGGTATGAAAGTAGTTTCACTTTTAGTTGGGAGAATGGACTAAGTTGCCTTAAATGTCAATATGTATTGATGCTTATATTATTAGGACAAATGATAATTGTCTGCAATATAATTGACTACAGTGTTCTTGATAGAAAAACAATGGAACAGCATTGATATTCTTGTTTTACTACATACATACATACATAGAAATTCACTTAAACCTGAAAGAGCAAGTATTCCTTCCAATCTTTTTTTTTTTTTTTTTAAATTTTAATTTTCAACAATTCCTATCTGAGTGCCCTGAACATAATCCATAGAACATGTTTCAAGTTTATTAAATTGAGTTGAATTCAAGATAAGTAAATATATTGAGCCTTAATTGAATCCCTAGAAATGAAGAAAATAATGGTTACAGATTTTCAAAATGGTAGCCTTTATTGGCAAATGCGAACTTCCTTTTCATTTTAATTTATTAGTACAGCAAAAAACAAAACCAAAAGCCATCATAAGGCAAAGACCAGCCTCTACACTGCTATTTTCCAAATGCCTGGAATGGACTCAATATTTGCCTCTTAAATGAGTGGATGACTTTCTGAGACTGTCTTAATGTTAAAAAAGAAAGAAAGAAAAGAAAATGCAATGGTGAACTTTGGGGGGTTTGTTTTTCCATGAATTGTTTTATCCCAGTATTTAAGAGATGGACTACTAAAACCCAGCACTGGGGCTTGAAATCTGCTCCAGCACTTCTAGCTCTATTACCTTGAGCAAATTTCTTAATCTCCCTCCCCCCTCTCAGGTTCATTGTTCACGAAATGGAGACAATAACAATATGAATCTGGGGTTAGTAAAAAGGATTGAGTTACATCTTACAGGAAACATACTATAGAGTAATGCAGCTGGTGAAGGCTGAATAAACATTAGCTGCTGCTACTGATGTTATTATTATTTTTGTCTTGATATTGCGTAGTCCGTGTCAACTTTATATATTCATCAATACAACAATAATGAACCACAGAAATAAACCATGCAATACCAACTAGAACTTTGGTGTTTCTGATTAATTTTTAACTGTAAGATTAGTAATCACTGTTATCTTGAAATCTGTTTATTGGTAAGGTTTACTAAACAGTTGTTACGTTACAGAGCTATTGTGTGTGCATTTTGCAGTGTGAAAGGCCAGTAGGAAAGACTGATGAGTCTGAGGGGTCCCTCACTCTCATTCTAGAAAAGATAATGGCTTCCCAAGATTCACTGCAGCACTGAACCTTCTTTATAGTGCCTGCAAAAGGAAAGAGAGTATTCTGAAGCATTTCAAAAGGTTTTTGAGAGAGGAACATAATAAGAACTAACTTGATTTTGAAAATAATATGGAACACTAGACAGTATAGTTTATGACTGTAGAGAGGCACATCAATCTTGTTCTCTGCCTTGTCGCCATGCATCTACACATAGTAGGTGCTTTATAAGGGATTTGTGAAATAATTGAATGAGTATTTCCAAGAATCATTGTTAGTGCAATCTATAAGTGACAACCCAGTCACCTTATGTGCATTGTTGATGTTTAGGTACAATTCAAACACACTGGATTTCCAAAGAAAAAGTGTTCAAACCATAGCACTAGAAACAAAAGCTTGAGCTGAATGTTTCCTCTCCCCACCCCAGCATGTTATTTGATAAAGAGGGAAATTTAAAATAATGCTTTTGGCATATTTCTTTGTCAAAACCCAGTCTTCAATGATGAAAATGTCATATTTCTATTTATTAAACATGTTTACAAACTCAGGTTTTTATTGAGCTTATGCATATAAACATGCATATTGTATTCCAGATATCCCATATTCCCAGATTTAGTTGTCAAAACAATCGGGAGATAAATTTATATAAACTTACCAATATTTTTGGTTAACTTACTGGTTATAAGAACATTAAGGGGTTAGAAATGGCTCATATTTCACTTTCCCATTACTGTTAGAAGTCTCGTACCCATTAACACTATAGTATTTTTCAGGATGATTTTTTCTTTTGTTTCTCCTTCCCACTTTAGTCTTTTTGGCAAATGAGTATTATCGGCAAAACCTCTAACATAACGTACCAGGCAGTATAGTGTTACAGTGCTTCTTGAGTTGGGGGGAAGAGTTAGTGGGGCAGGTATTACAATTCACTGTAGCTACAATAGAGGGTAATGTCACTTTAAGACATGTGATACTTTACAGAGGAGGGATGTATTGAAACAGACTACTGCTACTTACAGCACCACGGTATAGCAGCCCAGCTCCTACATTTTGCTGCCTTACTGTGCCCCGAATGCACTGGAGAGGGGATGGTCCATCGTTAATTATAAACTGATTCTCATCAGGAAACTGCACATTATCTCACCATCACTTCAAAGGTCTCCTCAGGCAGAGGTGACGCCAGATGATTTAAAGGTGAAAATGACAAGGTTTTCACCCCTCAAACCTTGGCTCCTTTTTTGACAATACAATCTGAATGAACCTGATGTCTCCTTTATTGTGGAAATAGCATCAGAAGAGAAAAACATATTTTTTAAAATCCTGATAAAGAAGACTGTTGGGAAGCTCTTTCAAAAAATCTCCGATTGTGGCACAGATGGATTTTAGAAAGTGTTAGAGATTTCCAATGAGCACTAATAGAGTGCTCTGCTCTTGGCTGGATTTTTCAGGTAAGAAGCCTCTTTTAAGGGTTTACGATTCAGAGAGCAGATTTGTGACCTATTCAGTCATTTCTAGAGAACTATGTAAGGCTGCATGCATTATTTGGGGGGAAACAACTATTAACATACAGACAACCTCTTGGTGAGAGAGTGAGCAATGGGAGCAATATGCAGAAGCCTTGGAAGTAATGCTGAGATCTAAAGAAAGTTAAATGAAAAAAAGGAAAATCCTGCAAAGGTTAAGTCAGAGTAATCTTTCTGAGTGCTAAGATCAGTAGGTGATGAAATGAGCAGGAGAAGGCAGGAACTGAAAAACTGTTAAGTTTTGATTGTGGTAGGGTTTTTTCAAGTTTACATTAATTCCTGCTGCATTTTAACTGATTGACAAGCAGTCAATGCATGCCAGTCACCTCAGTTTTATCTTTCTATAATTTTCAGGGTATTTTGAAAAGGCCCCCAAATGCATTCATTCAGGATTCACAGGAGGGTTATTGCTATTTATCTGCTGAGAATGAATCTATGCTACACTGACAGTTCTGAAGACAATGAGGCTAAATCTGTTGTATACAAAAGTAAACAGTGGGCAGTGAAACTAATTATAAAGTGAATGGTCCATCTGAATCACAGACTGGGGTATGAAAAGCACCATGCTGTTGAAAATAATGTTTTCCTACTTTGCACTTAATTATGGTTGTCACCATTTGTCTATTATAGTCCTAAAATCCTTCTTAAAGACATCTCTCTTAAAACCCATAAATTATCTTGTATTATGTCTATATACACATACACACATAATGTATATTTTTGCTTCCTGAACATTACAGTTTTTGAAAGAGTACCAATTTCTATGAATAAAATAGACACAATGGGAGGTCACTAGGCGGTTTTAAATGTAGAGTTGAAATACTTGAAATGTATCATTTGACAATGGAGAAAATTTAAAAGAAAAGAAATAATCTTAGTTCCAAAGCTCTCTCTGTCTAATAGAAAAGCATATACTTTAAGTGGATTCTTGTATAGAAAATGCTTCCATATCACTGGCTAAGAATGATGCTTCAAGTTGATTAATTTGGCAATATGAAATGCAGCAGAAGGTGTTGTTTGAGAAATTGGACAATATGTAGTGCAGCTGAGCCTTTGTAGCTCTAAGATTTGTATAGGTGCAGATAGGACTGTCAAAGTTTCAGCGCCTGTGAAAAGGTGTATGTTCATCCATAAATACATACACCACCTGTATATGCATATTCATCAACACTATACAAAATGCCACAATGGGCTCTTAGGAGGCAAAGCAGGATTGTAAATTATGGCTTGCTCTATGGCAGAAGACAGATCTTGCATCTGAAACTCATTCTGGCTGAAGACAATTCCTTCTGATTTTAAATCCAGCGAAAAAGACTAATTCTATCAGGAGATTACAACATGCCTCTGAGAAATGATTACTTAGTTTAGAAGATAGCATAGTGATTAAAAATTCATGACTGTAGAATTAAAAAAAAGAATCCACTCTTTCAGGCTTATGTCAGACTTACAATGAACTTAGAATGAACAGGACTATGCAGCTTTTCAATGCTTAGAATAACTGTAATTTAAAGATCACTGTGTAAAACAGGATGTTTAGTTAGGATACTATGTTTCAAACTGCCTAAGTCATGGACAAACTTGAATTTATTTTTGTATTTTGACCATTCTTGGAGTTTGGTTTTGCTGAACTTCAAAAATGAATTCATGATCTTCTGGAGAATGCTTTCCTTCAATCCCACTTCATGGCATGACCTCTGCTGGGTCATTTTCTCTAGTAGCAAAGGGGCATGACGTCTGAGACGCCCCTTCTGTCATCAGTAGAACTGACTGAGCTGGGGGCTTGAAGCTGGGGCTAATCTTTCCGTCTAATGTTCTCCTCAGAGCATGGCCATGGTCTCTGCGATGTCCTGGGCCCTGTATTTGTGGATGAGTGCGTGTGCAGTGCTGCTCTGCCACGGAGCCCTTCAGCACACTTTCCAGCAGCACCACCTGCACAGACCAGGTAAGTGGGCGCTGGCTCCCTAACAGATGGTTGAAGGCAAGTGACATAAAGTGCTCCAGCCTGGGCAGCCTGCCTCTGAATTCCAAGACATGTGGTTGGCTGGATGCTTTGGGGAAAGAGGGGTTACTAAAAGGACTTGGAGGTATTTCCAGTAACTTCTCAAAAATGAGGTTTTCTCTAAAAGTTGCTCTCCACCCCTACATACCTATAAGGTAGAGGTCCTTTGTTTTTAGACACTTTGGCCAAAAATAAAATATTCAGTAAAAGGTGGAATAATTTTCAAGACCTGAGGATTTTTTAGGGAGGCAAAATATGGTCTTTGTAACTGATAAAATAATGTGCGTATTCTCGGGATGCACTTTTCTCTAGCATGGATATTACAATCTGGGCATGTATGTGGCTAAGGATTTGTGGGGATGTTGGTGCCAAAACTGACTTTGGAAATAGTTGGTCCATGAGAAAGAAATTAAAAAGTAACTTACTATTTCTTGTCTGGTTTAATGTGTCTTCTTTCCTTTCTCCCTTTCTTCACTTTCTGTGCTTCCGGAATGCTCCGTGGCTTTCCTCTCTCTGTTGGCAGTTGTTTCGGGGACAAGTTCCCTTTAGCCTCCCACCCCACCCCACCCCACCCCACCCCCAACCCCGCTAATTGAATTTTGAGCTCCAGAAGCATTTTGCTCTCTTGGTCTTTCTGTTCAAAGTATATTTCTACCCTTTCATGGCCTCGCTCCTAATCTGGATGTTTTCCCCTCCTTTGCCTCTCCAGCTTTCTCATGACTATCCCCCGGCTCGATTGTCCCTACCCGCCCTGGTTCTCAGAAAGATTTCCGTCCATTTTCGGTTTAGCTTCAGCCTTTGCATCCATTTACTGCACCCTCCACCTTCGCCCCTCCGCCCCCACCTGGTCTGAGCTCTGGGGACCGGTTGCACGCCCAGGCTCTCGATCCTCAGTTCCCAAGGCTCCCAGCCCGCCATCCCCCTCCCCAAATCCCTTCCCGGCCTCCTCGCCTCGGCCTGGCTCCCCCACGCTGCACCGCCCAATGCCCGTGCCTCTGCCTTCCCGGGCTCTGCAGCCGGCCAGGCACCAATCCTGGGCTTGTCCGCAGTCCTCCAGCAGCACCTGCCGGGGCGCTGCCTGCATCTCCCGGGCTCGCCTTCAGGCTGGGGCCAGATCCAGAGCGCGGGTGCAGGCCGGTCCTCCGGCTGCCAGCCCCTTGGTGCCGCCCGGGCCGCCTCCGGACCAGGACGGGGCGGCCTGAGATCTGGGCGAGGCAGGGGGCTGCCTGCGGGTCCTGGACGGAGGAGGGAGGCGAGGGGCGCTGGTGCCCCTGCAGGTGGGCCTGGAAAGCGCTCTGCCGCCGAGCGCGCTGGCATTGCTGCCGGTGCCGGAGCCCGAGCGGGCTCCGCCAGACGCTGCGGCTTCAGTGCCCAGGTGCAGGGACAGCAAAGGTGGCTCGGCAACCCCCAAGTTGTCTCCGGTCAGTTAATTAGCGATCTGTTCTGGCAAAAATATCTTTGACTTATTACGTAATCACTCAAATAATGCGGGAAATCTGAATTCGTTGTAACACGTAACAGTAAGAACACAAAACAAAACAACTGTTGTGAGTTTCAGTTGCCCCAAGGTTAATTCCCATTGTTTGGCTCGATCCTTCCGCACGCAGGTGTGATCTCCCTCCGCTCCTTCTCCTTTGCTCTGGAGACTGAATTCCTGAGGGAAGGGGTTACTGTCTGGGACCACAGGACCAGTAACTGCCACTGGTGGGCGGGTCAGTCTGATTTCACCTCCAGCGCCTGGTTCCCGCGGAGGAGACACCGTAATGTCTCTCAGTGCAGAGAAGGATCATGCCAAGGAGCCTCTGAGGAACTGGGGGCCCCTTGGCGTCACTTGTGAAAACTTTCAAGTTATGGCAGTACCTGGACTCATCTGAACTGCACACCCGTTCTGAAAGGAGGCCGTGGCGGAACTGCTGGGGCCGGACGTGATGGTGGCAGAGCTCAGGACTGGCCACCATCTCTGTCACTGAACATCACTGACATGACCTTGGAGGAGTCACTTTTCCTCTCGGGCTCACTTTCCCCTTTAGAGATGTAGTGGGGGTGTAAATGAAATAATCTTTTTAAAGTGCTTTGTAAACTGTAAAGCTCTTCATAAATACCAGAAATTACTGATATCACCCCACTAAATAGACTAAATACAGACATGTTAGGGATGTTGATGACCAAAATTTGCTGTTCACATATCCGCATAGTCAGGTCAAAAACTTCTTTTTTACTCTTGCTGTTGTTTTTTAACTCTATGGTACCTGGCTAGAATATATCGCCCAGCGTGACGTGTCTTACTTCACTCTCTGTGTATATAGTCATGAAACCAGTACAGTCTGCAGTGAGTTTCACAGACACTGTCTCTAATAACCAATTAATCTTTGAGATTTTTTTTTTTTTTTTGGTGAGGGGTTATGACTATGCTACTTGTTATAAGTAAACTTATGTCTTCAAGGGGCTTATTATACAAATATTATAATTTTAAACTCAGAAACACATCATTAGGTTCTGACTGAAATGACACTCAGTATTAGTTTTCTTATCATCTACCCTTAGAAACTGCTTATTATCGCCAATGTGTGGTGTTACGTCATCAATCTGTACTTCAGTTACCCCAGCAAACTCTAGCACTGAAACCAATTTCGACCCCAAGTGCTTATACATTTGAGACTCGTTTCAGATTCATTGATGAAACAAAGAAACTATAAATACTTCTTTCTAGATACAGAAAGATTAAATGTTATTAAATTGAAAGTCCAGTGTATGTAATATGTTTATTCAACTTTCTTGGGTTTTCAAGAATAGCTGAAAAGATTAAAGCAATAGATCTTAGACATAGCAATATTTTCGATAATTTCATTCAAAAAGAGTCTTCGTGAATACAGTCTTTTGTTTTGATTTTAAAAGTAAATCTATGCTTTTTGTGATGAGAGTTGGGATGTTTCCCTTTGTGAGTCTTAAATCTTCAGGGACACTAATGAAATGTGTATAAAACAGGAGAGAAATCAGGCCAGTTCTCTGTCACAGTCCACCTCTAAATGAGCAAATAAATAAATAAATAGCTGGATAAATGAGCAAAAAGGAAAAACATAATCTTATTTTCTCAAATCTGTTAAAACAAGTGACTTGATGAGAAAAAATGAGACACCAGCAGACCCCGAGCTTTGCCACATTTGCCTAAGCTTGAAAAATCGTCTCTTTCACAAAGCAGAGCAGGAGGCCCCAGTGTGCATACCAAGTATTTAGGAAATGTGAGAAATGACAGATCTTTCACTCAGGACCAGGATGGAGGGAGAGTGAAGGGTTACTGCTGCCTTGTCACCTGCTTGGCAACAGCTGGCCCCTCTCGCAGCTTCTACCAGGCAGCCTCGCCAGCCCCCCCTGTAAGATTGGTGGCTCTCTGATTCCAAGCAGCGAATCTCAGTCTCTCAAGAAATAACCCACCACACTGACAGATAAGTGGAATTTGATGCGATGCTCCCCTCTTTCAGGTCAGATTGTGCAGCACCTGGATGGCACCAGCCAGCCCGATCCTTCAGAGGAAATGATTAGGGATTTGGGCCAATTTCTGCTGTCAAAACATGAAAGCAGGAACGTGTTTGTGTGAGGTCGTGAATTTGTGATCTGTCTTCTCAATGCAGTGGGTTTGTACACAAACAGAATAAGAATATGTTCCCTAGAAAACTGACTGATTTTAATATATTGCCCTGCAGTCTTTAAGTACTTTCAATTTTTCATACTTATAGTATTAGGAATGCACCATTTATTTTCAGTTACTCACTAGTTAAGGAAGATTAAAGCAGTCAATCAAATGAAAGTGAATTTTAAAATTACACAAATGAGTAAAATGTGCTATAGATTAACAGATTTGTAATTTCAATAATTTAATATTTGGCTAAATCACATTTTTACTTTGGGAATAATGTAGGAAATTACTATAACAACTTGAAGAACACTCATGCCTGTTTATATACAGCGATAAGGAGGGCACTTCATTTAAAAAGGCAGATTGAACAGTGGGACCTTGGAAGCAGTGTTCCATTGTCCAGGTGGTTAAAACAGCTTCAGCTCCTTATAATCACCAGTTGCTGAGTAACATATAAAACAGGATGAATGGTTTGCTAAATATAACTTTCTAATTTAGCATTCGTTTTTTTCCCCTTATGAATATATGAATTATGACAGCAATTTAAATGGTTACTTAATTTCAGATGTGGGTGTGTATGTGAAGGGTTGTCCTTGAAACTTAATAAAATATGGTTAATTTAAAAATACTTTCGTGACAAAAGATCCTTGAGCGTCTCTAGTAATTTAAAATTATGTAGATAAATTACATGAGACAAGAAGTTATAAGTGCCTAATGAATCATTTATTCTGCGGTCACTGCTATTTTATTGACAGGGATGTAGGGAAATGATATATAAAAAGATTACTCTGAATGGAATCATCTGTGTAACTTATACTTGGCCTGATTTAAAGCTATATTAAGTAAACTATATTTAGAAGTATTCATTTATGACTTAATTATTATATACTGAATATTACCGTTCATTTTAAAAAATGTTTTTTTAAATTGAAATATTAAAAAGCATTCTTGTATGCTTTGTACTTATTTTTATCTCATTGTTCCATATTACTTTATTAAAAGCTGCCGAAGGCATATGCATTAGAATACCAGGTGCATTGCAATCAATAATTGTTGTATAATTGTAATATAAAAGAAATAATGAGAACAATCGTAGCAGCATATTGGCTTTTTAAGAATTTGTACTGGTATTAGGTTGCTAAGTGTATGGATTGGTGTATAGTTTAGAGCAGACAGGTTGTTATTTGGTGTAAACTGATGCTGGTGATAATCCATTGATCATCTGTTTGATAATATTGGCCTCATCCCAGAGTCAGAGTGCAATTATGCACATTTCCCAAGACCCTGAAATTTTAAAACCAAGTTAGAGATCAAATAAATATTTTCTGTCAGTTTAATGAATTTATAAGATAATTATTACAATGCCCTATAAATACTGCTATTTGTGTGAATTCAACCCTATCTCCTCAATTCATAGTTAAGGAGAATAGATATTATATCGCACTGTAAACAAATATTTAGAAGTTGCACAAATGAACATTAGCCTTTACTTGTTAATTCCATAAAGTAAAAACTCTTCCAAGTTTATTTATTTTTAATTATTTATTTATTTTTTAATTTTTATCCTCACCCGAGGACATTTTTCCATATCTTGTTCAGATAGAGTGGGAGGGGGAGAGAGAGAGAAACATCGATGTGAAAGGGACACATCGAGTGGTTACCACCCACACAACCCAACCTGGGCTGGGCACAAACTGCAACCGAGGTACATGCCCCCAGCGGGAACCGAACCTGGGTCTCTCCAGACGGCAGGCCGACGCTCCAACCGCTGAGCCAAACCGGTCGGGGCAAAACTCTTCCAATTTTAAACTCTGTATAAAAATCTCTAAACTTGCGTGGCTCAGTGGTTGAGCATCAGCCCCTGCACCAAGAGATCACCAGTTTGATTCCCTGTCAGGGCCCAGGCCCAGGTTGTGGGCCAAGTCCCCAGTGGGGGACATGCAGGAGGCCGCCAATCGATGTTCTCTCTCATCGATGTTCCTATCTCTCTTTCCCTCTCCCTTCTTCTCTCTCTAAAATCAATTTAAAAAATAATAATAATTTTGGAGGAAAAAATATTTGCACAGATGTAAAAATGTCAGAAAGAATACAAACATTCCTTATACAGTATTAGTTCACTGTAGTGGGAAGACTAAAATAATTGAGTTTTTTCTATAATTCTTTATTTTTTAGATTTGTTTTTAGTATGAATATATATTGCTTTGAAATAAAAAGCTTAAAGTATTACCTACAGAGAGTCTTATGGTAAAATTAGAAATATTATTAAACAACATTTCCAGTTTAAAGAAAAAGAAGGATGTATAGGTAGGAAACTATGAAGCCCTTTTCTTTCCGAGATCCTCCAATATGCAATGTTGAATGAAATGTCTAGGCTAGCATTTCTCAGTTCACAAAACACTGTCCCCTTGAGGTGCTCCTGGGAGCAAAGCCGTTGGGGTAACCCTCCCCGCGTGGCATGTTCTCTCTCCGAGATCCGCAGTGTGTGCTGAGTGTATGGAAGTTCTAGAAAGATTTGCAGATAGGAAACCTGATTATGTTTAACTTAAATTTTCAAACCTTTTTTCATTTGGTCAACATTGGCAATGCCTGTTCATATCATATATGTGTTGAGAAGTGTGGGCCAAGGTAATTTTGGAATCCTGTGCTATTCAGCTTTTTATCTCTCACTTCTCGTGAGAAACTTGACATATAATAGGCACTCAGAAAATACATGTGAAACAATTAAGGAAAGAAAGAATGACTGTTGTGGTGAAATCTTAAGCTTTTCCTTATTTGTTACTGCCTGTGTGGAAATGTGTATGTGTTTATAATTAGAAGATACCTTAAATGAAGAATGATGTAAGCATGAAATTGTCAGTAAAACTTGTGTGTATCTGTGCAATATTATGAGGTCGATATTTCACTTTATTCAATATTTGACAGGTATTCCATTAATCAAAATAATCCAAAGAATATACTTATAAATGTAGTAAAAAATTAAATCCCTGTCATTTTCAGTCATGGCATGAATTTTATTTTTCCCTAGAGACTTAAAGACTGGTCTTGAGGGAAATTTTACTTAGCAAATAGGGAAAGACGTTTTGCTTCCAAATCTTTTGATATCATGAGAAAAAATCACTTTATATTTGTAACAGTGAGAAAATAACACTAGATAAGAATGTTTCCTTTCTTTGGGGTCAACAGAAGATGAATCTTTTTTTTTTTTTTTTTTTTTTTAACAATTTGTGTAAACTCATTGAAGTCTCAAAAGACAATGTCCTCAAAGTACTTAGAGGCCCTCTTAGCCCAATATTTCTTTCTCCTTTTCTGTCTTTACCTAATGCAGTTGTAGAGAAAGAAAAGAGATGTGATATTATCATAGTGACTTTCTCTCAGAAGACAGATAGATATGCCTAGACATCCTCCTGTTCATGAAATGGATTCTTCTTCCCTGTAGGGAAGGGGTCAAACCAATCCTCACCAAGTGTGGAAGGGAGGAAAACCTCTATGTCCTCAGCCAAGGTTCTGCTGTGTAATTACCTGTATGCATCTTTATTACACCTTGTTAGACCTTCTCTTCTAGGTATTCTCCATTTTACCCAAAAATAAATCCAAGCTAATTGACTGTATACATCCATGGGATTTTTCTGATTTTCACTTGCATGGGTGAAGAATGGATGGATAGTCCAGCTGGTGTGGCTCAGTGGTTAAGTGTCGACCCATGCACCAAGAGGTCGCCAGTTCGATTCCTGGGCAGGGCACATGCCCAGGTTGTGGGCCAAATCCTCAACGGGGGGCATGCAGGAGATAGCCAATCAATGTTCTCTCATTGATGTTTCTATGTCTCTCTCCCTCTTCCTTCCTTTCTCTAAAATCAATAAAGAAAAAAAAAAAGATGGATAGAGTCATGTGAAATCATCCAGATTTAAATGGGCCACCACATAGTGAGGGAAAAGCATGTTAAGGCTCTTGAAATTGATAGTATATCTTGGGTTAGGGTCCATAGGTCAGCAGGTCATATGTCCCAATGAATGAATATTGTGTAAGTATTCAATAAATATATTCTGGTCAACAAGCAAGAACTCTGTAGCCTTTAAAACTCACAATACTAGCAGGCCAGCGGCACATTACGCTTTTCTGATTCGAATGCTAACGAGGACCGCACCATAGTAAGGAGAAGGGTGCTGGAGCCTGCAGGGCTCCCTCATGGCGTCAGTTGCAAGTCTCCAGAGGACAGAGTGGGAAGGAATGGTGATTGCACGTGGTGCCAGCAGCTCCAAGGTGAACCAAATCTTCCACAAACAGTAAAATATATTCTGCCTTAAAGGTGTATGCTGCCCAAAGAACTGATGCATCAATTTTATCCTTTTGATAGAGCAAGATTTAGTATCAAATCACCTTTGTATATTAAAAAAAAAAAAAAAAACTTCCGCTAAAACTATTTGAAAATTTTCGGGATGATTTCATCGATGAACAAGCCAAATACCTTCAAAGACCAGACAATTAACCAAACTGATTGGATCAGCCGCAGGACCAGATATTACAAGATGCTGAACTGTGTTGACTGAAGAGCATATGCTCATGTAGACAGCACAAACCACCCTTAGCTACACCTGAGATGAGCTCAGTAAGACCAGAGCATTCAATATTTTCAGGCAAGCCAGAAACTGAGAATTTTGTGTGCATTTTAATTATCTGTTAAGTGCCAGGTGGGCCAAACAAAACTTGACTCTGGGCCATATCCCACCTGAAGGCTGTCTGAGTGTGACCTCAAACAAGGATTATCTCCAACTCCAATATTTTATGATTCCTAAGGAATTTATCAAATCCTTTTATACAGGCAGGGTGGCGAGAGGTGAAGGCAGTGGGCCCACAAAGGTGTTTCTATGCACATCTGTCTTGGCCTGTGTTGAAGTCATGCCCATGGTTTAGTCCTAGCCTGAGTTGGACCCACACGCTGAAACACTGGGTCTCTGAGCCTCTGTATGACCTCACATGGTATCACTGGGAGGACTGAAAAACAGCGAGCATTTATAGAATGAAACCAAATGGCCTGAACAGGGGTCTTATTTGAATCTTAGCTAAAAATCAATTAATTTTCCTGTTGATTAAGGTTTGGGAGAAATACTAATTTGCAAATGTAATAAAACAGAGGGAAGCGGCAGGCGTCATAGTGATGCCTACATAAAACCCTTAATTTAACACTGTATGAAACCTCTCAACATCTAGTCTAAAGTCCACTAATAGGTTGTAAGTTTATCTTAAAACCCAAGGTTTTCTTTAGTATGATTCTTTTGAGCAAGTGATTTAAAATTTCACGTCTATTCATTTTACCCATGAAAGTACAGCCTATTAGCATACCAACTGAGTTATGATTCTACTAGAAATGACCAGTCACTAAAGCTAGCTGAGTCCTCGTAATTCAGTATCCAGCAGAAAGAGCGCTACCAGCTCTTGGAAACGGTGCAAGTGTCTGTGTGCGAGTAGTGAGCATTCACGCAGCCTGGGGAAGGATGGTTTGTTATCAGTGTATCCTGAGCGTTATGTGAGTTGTTAGTGAAGTTCCATTGCTGTGGTCCTTGCTTTTTAATAATAAATTAAAATGTTAAATTAGTGTGGGTCTAGTTTCATCATTATCAATTAGGTTTGCTGTGGGCCGTTTGGTTAACTCTATAGTCTGTAATGATGCATATTTACATATTTGGGATTTTAAATTTGCTGGAGACTGGACTTTAAGACATTCCTGAATTGTGGTTCAGAAAGGATTCATTTGTATCCTTTGGGTAAAACATGTATATACAAATCAGTCTCACACTGATTTGTATGGTGACAAAAATCTACTGCTCATGAACCTGTGCGACGGAGGTCTCAAGGTAATCAACATTTTATGTTTATGTCCATAGGGCACCATTTTACAAAATATGAGCATGTTTATAGGCTTATGTTATTTTATAAAAGTAATTAGTGATTCATAATGTATCCTCCATGTATTTATTACCTAAGTATGCCTCCACTGGGAAGTGGAGACAGGTAGGAGTTGACCGTTTACTCCTTCAGTGTGCAGTGGTAAGGAAAGTTCAAACACCATCGTTCTGGGAAGTGTTGGAACTAGAGACACACCCATCACAGAACTCTGAATTCTAAAATATTTGACATAGCAAAATAATAAAAAATAAAGTAAATCTATTTTTCTGAAATAAAATAATAAGATATAAGATAGCAGAACATGCTTTTTGGAAGCCTCTCAGATGATGTCTCATTAAGTCCAGTTGTCTTTGTGGATTCTTATATCTCCTTATCTGATGAAAATGCAAAATGCCATGTACCAGACATGTGTTTGAGAATCTAGGTCACTGGGTGAACATTTGTAGGACAACATTTTTGACAGCTACTCCCAGGATTGTTTAGAAGTAAAAACAGATTTATGGCATCTCTGCTGCCAATCTGCCCTCTATCTATCACAGGCCTCGGCCATCAATCACAGTGATTGTTCCCGCAGAGCCTAGATGTGGTTCAGAATCGGTCCCAGTTCTTCTCCAGGTGCCACCTGTTAACTGATTGACACCAGCATGCAGCTGAGACTCTATGACCAGCCCTGCTGGGATTTACTGACTGATTTTCTCCAGAATCCCTCCTATCTAAAAAATGCATTCCATAAAACACTTCATTAAAAAATAGGAAAATGAACCAAATTGCAATTAAATATAAATTTAAATAGCAACACGAATCTAGTAACTACTGTTTGAAATAGTGCAACTTTAGACAATTCTGTCGACTTCTGAGAGTTGCAAACTTTCTTTTTATTATCTCCAGAAACTTGGATTCCTTTCCACACTCTCCTCTAACTCTGCGTGGAACATGCTGAGCTGCTCGTGATGTGGGCTCTGACCGAGCGGGGTGCTTCGTGACCCCAAAGCAGGAGGCAATTCCTTCCCAGCAGAGATGTGGGAAGCTCTCACGAAGGGGGTGGTTTGTGTTGGGCTTCGAAGTTTGGTGGCGAGTAAGCGAGTCGTGAAGGATCGAGGGCGGCCTATTCCACCGAAGGGAACAGAATAAGGAAAGGCTTAGAGGCAGGTAAAGGGGAATAAGAGTTGGGGGTGGAGGGACCTGGATTGCTGTAGGCTCTAAACTAGGTGGAAAAACTTTGTATTGTTTCAATTAAAAAGAAAGCAAGATTTTTTTGTTGATTACTGTTTTGTAATGTAATGTACACACATGACCACAGATGGAGAGCTAGGTAAGATGGAAGGAAAGAGCCCCAGTATCTACAGTTATATTTCTGTGGGAAGCAAGTCAGTTAATGAACAAAAGGCAGCAGCAGCAGCAATCTGGCCAGACTCCCCGAGTCCCGGGAACACTTCCACTCCGCCTTCCTCACCCATCCTCCGCTCTGTGGGAATAGGGAGCCCACACTCAGACAAGTCTGCACACCGTGTTTGCAGTGCATGGTCAGGGCCACGTAAACACTGGCTGGGTGAATTAAAGAATATTATGAATGATCCTAAGTATTTAATGTTTCATTGAATCCTCTCAATAGCCTTGTGTAATGCTTTCCATTTTCCTGATTAAAAATATCTTAAAGAGCCTTGGACGGTTTGGCTCAGTGGTTAGAGCGCTCGATTCCCGCTAAGGGCACGTACCTCCGTTGCAGTTTGTCACAGGCCCCGGTTGGGGTCACGTGGGTGGCAACCAGTCGATGTGTCTCTCTCACATTGATGTTTTTCTCTTTCTTCCTCTCTCTTTCCCTCCTGCTCTATCTGAAGGTGAATATAAAAATGTCTGGGGTGAGGATAAGAAAATATATTTATATCTTAAAGAAAAAATAATTGACTTTTTTGAGATCATGGAGGTTGGGAGGGCAAGTTGAGTGTTCTCCCACCTCTGAATAATGGTTCAGTTTATTGGGTCTGTGCTGTGCAAAGGCCCTGATACAGGCTGTTTCTTAAGATAAGACGTTCAGTCTGCACCACGCACCACATGGTCGGTACTGTGATCTCCGGAGGAAAGCTGAGACCATGTGGACACCTCGTCTGGGGCCCCTCCATCACAACCAAGCTCTGCTCTCAGGAACATCAGCCCGCTGGTCTTGGTCAAGCTAATTCACTAAACACACTGTTCTACATTCACAGGCAATGTGTCCTAGGCACTCAGCTTGGCCATATCATGCAATATTTCTGAGTTCTGTGGCTGAATAATGCGTTAGTCTTAACTTTATGTCAGTAGGCCTGGCTGGAAGCGTGCTTTCTTATTGGATCAACAGCACCTTCTTTTCAAGTATTTTTTTCTAGGTTATTGTCTCCTGACACTTTTTTTTTTTTTTTTTTTTTTTTAGTTGGAAGCCCTTTGGGTGCTCTGGGAAGTAGCAGCGTAGAAACATCTACATTTATTAGACTCATTCAAACTGGAAGAAAATACTCTGCAACTGCAGTTTAACTTTTTGATAATACTTCTTTGGCATTTATCATGCTGAAACTTTATAAATTATCTAGAATGTTGTCAAGTGCACTGACCTTTTCCAGTAAGTGCTTTGATCAGTGTCTTTTGGCAAACATGAATACGCTGTCTTTCAAGGAAAACTTTCTAGGCCCATAGCCCATAACCTGTTAGGTAGAATTTGCTCAGATAATCAGACCTGACGTCTCCCTTTGAAATTCCTCTTATTGTCAAAGTAAACCTCTCCTTCTCTTCTGAAATACCCATGTGGCCGGTGATGATAGACACACAGCTTGCTCGTCCCAGGACTGTGTCATACATTGCTAATCAATGATGGCTCTCTGCATTTCAGTGCAGATTTAACCTCTGAGCCCTTCCAGGCGGTGCTCCAATCCGTGAGCTGTTGCAGGAGAGAGGAACGATGCCAGAAACAGCAACAACCACCACCCTCAGAACCGCCACTGTGCAGCTTCGTTCTGAGGTGAAACATGGTGTCCATTCTTGTCTAGGCTGTACTTTTGTGTAACTCATTTCCCCCTCAAAGTGGACCATGTTATTCATTTAAAAAGAGGATTTAAATGATTACATAGATTAATACACATAAAGTACTTGGAATGATTCCTAGAACAGAATAAATACACGTTATGTATGTGGCACTTACATACATTGTTGGGAATTAGATCAAGATTGACTTGCTTGCAGGTTTTCACCTCACCCGCACCCTGTTTGTCCCCAGTGACTCTTGGCCAAGTGGTCGTAGGGATAGGAGCAGGTTGGTGCACTGTTAAAACTGGGAGTTCATATCCCAGTGTATTTCATCACACTATTAGCTCTGAGTGTGGGCAGTTCACACTTAGACCTCCCTGCCTCACTCATGAAATGGAGATTCCTGTTCATGAAATCCCTGCCTTACAGGCTCAAGTGAGAAATAAAGATGTCTGTTCTACATCTGCCATACAGTAGGTGTCTAGTATATGGCATCTTGTTATATTGCTATATAAATACATGAATATCTAAGCAAAGATGGCATAGAAGGACTGTTTGATACTAACACATCCACCCATAAGATTTTAATGTATAAAAGGATGCATATAGAAATTTTACAACTTGGGCTATTGACTCACTTTATGAACACGTCTGAGTTTTCTAATAATTTTTCATGTACTCAGAACAGGCAAGAGATAGAGATTTTGTAGCTAATCTCTACTCTGGAATTTGTAATGATTAGCCTTGAGTCTAAGTCAATATGAACAGGTCAATACTTATAGTATTCTTTCTTCCAATAGCACTCTAATACGTTTGGTAGAATCTGAATGACCCCAAATAATAGGGAAGCTTGGTTATATAACTTATTAATAGGAAACAGTCCAAAAATTAACATTAGCCCAAAAGTCAGCATTGGTGCTATGTGATTCTCAAAATGGATTATAAGTCTATTATAACTCTATTAAAAGAGTTACTAGTCTAATGAAATATTATACCATTCATTAATACTTCCTCAGGTGTTTTTTTTTAATTTTTTTTTATTAACTGTTGCTTTTATAATAACCCATTAACTCTTTATTATAGAACCCAACCACAAAAGGAAGAAACCCAGCTATATACTGATAAACACATTAGTAGCTAAGTGTCCATAGGTTGCATCCCAGGGTCTCATTTTTGTATACTCGTATGTATACCCTATATATTTCTGCTCTGAATACAAAATGGTATCTTTGTGCATTAAGGGTTGCCTAAGTATCATAGTGTTCAATATTTTGAGCCTTATAGCAATAAAATAAAATAAAATAAAATAAAATAAAATAAAATAAAAAACAATGTTTCTTGTGTTTTAAGTCTCTAAGGTGATTTGTGTTAGCGTGAGAGAATGGCCTATACAGATAGAAGCATGGATTAAAGATATTAAGGATGATGATAAATTTGCAATTAGTGTTTCAGAGTCTCCTAAGAACTAGACCCAACAGGCAATAGCTCCCCACTGAAGAGGTCAAAGCCTGATAGAAGCTTTGCCAAGCTATTTGATAAAACTATATTTCTTTTTTACTGTCCTCATTAACATACTTCAAAAATGCTGTTAAGTATTTCTGGCAAGCAGAGGATTGGAGTAATTTTACAGTAGCGTAAAGAATTTATTATAGTCTTTTCATGAGTCTATTTATATTGAATTTGACATTAATAGTTTGGCAAAACAAACCAGAGTTAATTGTATTTAATTAAATTGTTGAAAACAAGGGTAGTTTATTATTAACAGAAGGCAGAAGGCTCTATTGATGTACTTGTTTGTATGAATAAGATCTGGTGCAAAGTTCTTTCCTCTGGATAGGGTATTATCCATCAACAGAAAGCAATATAAAAATGCTAATTCAAGAAAGTTGTCATTATGATAGAACATTTGGAGGTGGGAGCTCCAGAGAGTATTTGCAATCTTATATCCAGTGTTAGGTAAATACAATTGGGTTCCTGCCAAAACAGACATCGCTGTTTTTCTACTGTGTCTCTTGAGGAGCTCCAAGACTATCTCCCCATCCTCTCTCCTTCCTTGGAGGGGTTGTTTGCGATTGGGGGTGGGTAAGATCTTGGTCAAAGCTTTCATATGTTTCAAAAGAGACCTGAAGAAGTAGGAAGGACTATATGAAGACTTAGGACTAGATTTTAGGCAGCAACAAATTCCAGGCAACATGTAAAGCATTAGGAAGACCTGGAAGCAGAAAGAAAGACATGTTAGAAAAATCTGACAAAGATCAGACCTTTGACATAAATTAATGAATGTACGTAAAAAATGTTTGAAGACCGCAGGAGACAAGGAGTGAAAGATGACACTGGAAGAAACAGTTAACTTGGCATTCCTCCTCAACTGTGTCTACGATTTATAAATACATTAAGTATATATTCTTATTAAGTATGTACTGTATGCCTGGGACTATGTTAACAATTTGACATTATTTGATTAATCCTTACCCTTACCACTGTGAGGTGGCTACTTTTGTCCTCTTCTTTCTACTGATGAGGGAAATAAAGGTTAGAGATTTTAAATAACTTGCCCAAAATACAGAGTTCAAAGAGGTTAAGCCACATTTTGAACCAGAGTATTTTGGTTCCAGATCCCACACACTCTTAGTGACTATAACACTGGAATTCTTTGCCTCTTCCAGGATCATTAGTGTTACTTGTGATGGACAATGTTGAAATGATGTAAGTGTACTGCAGAATAGGCTAGGTCAGTGATTTTCAACTGGTGTGCAGCAAGAATTTTTCAAACATGCAATAGCTGACTGTTTAGTCCAGGCACTGACCTCTTTTCCCTTAGATTGTCAAATAACAAAATGACAACAGCCAACACAAGAATAGCCATCGGTATGAATGAATCACAATTATAACTATTTTTTTTTTGTCAGATCAGCAAAAGATACAATATATTTTTTGGTGTGCCACAGAATTTTAGTAATTAGTTTATGTGCAATGAGATAAAAAGGTTGAAAATTGCTGGGCTAGTTGATGCTATCTATGGTAACCAATCAGCTTCAAATCTGAATGGCTTAAGGCAATAAAAGTTATTTCTTGCTCATGCTACTGTCCACTGAGGTTGAGCTAAGAATGTGCTCCATGTTATCTTTAACCCACAGTTAGGAGCAGCATCTTTTTGAATTACTACTGTTCATCATGATAGAAAAGAAGAGAGTTTGAAGGTATAGGGGAGGGAAAATTAATTTCTGCCTACTCTTCGATGTTCTTCTGGCTGGATTAATAATTCCATTAACATGAGATAGATTAATAGGAGAAAATGAGCAGATTTGTTACATATCTACCAAAGGGGGTTTCCTAGGAATGTGGGGTCCAGGGAGAGATCAGGCAGTTCAGGTTTATGTGCTACCAAGAGCTAAGGAGAAATGGGGTGTGGGGGGTAGTTTTTGCCACTTCAAAGGGGAGAAAGGTAATTCACCTGGAGAAGAAAAGCAAATGTTTGGTAAACACACGTGTGCTGGGCCGTCTGTAACAACACAGAGAAGGACACAGAGAAGACTTTCATTAAGCAGGCCTTGCTGGGTTCCCCCTGTCTGTCACACTAGTCCATGCTGAGCTGTGCTTCTTCGGGTGACAGCTCCCATCCCGGAGCGCGTCCTCTGTCTAAATGTTCTGTAGGCAGTTATGGGGAAGGTCAAAATTTTCCCTGAGTTTTTGTTTCTTGAAAATAACAAGCTTAAAATAATCACTGTTTTTAAAAGGCATATTTGGGGATAGAAAATTCTACTCTGCCTCAGTCCAACCTTTGAAACTCCAAATAAGAAGTTTCACAGTCCAAAAGCTAACTTAGTAGATTGTTCCATATTTCACTGAACCAGCTACTCAGTCCTGAGAATAGCTCAGTGTGTTAGATGGTTGTGTTCCATTTTAACAGGTGGGGATGCAGGTGGGCTCCTCAAATTGGCCTGTATTGTGTGAGCAAACGGTCGGGCATTTAATAAGAGGCACTTCTTACTATGGAAACAAAAGAAAAACTGGAGCAAGTTATAAACCGGTGACTGAGTCCTGAGAGCTATCAGTGGAGAAGATTTCTGGATTTCAGGCTTGAAGAATATATTGCAGTTTCAAACATCTCTAATGATGTCATTGAATATCCAGGCAAACCTTTTACCAGCTTACATGGCATCGGACCTGGATTGTCTGGGTATGAGATACTGCAGCAATTTCTCTGAAGTTTATATTAAGTTTAGCTGTCATATTCAGGGCTTTAGGAAAAGAGCAGTTTTAGTTTTTAATGATTCCAACTCAAAGTGAGAGAAAATTAGAAATGTTAGTTTAGAAAGTTGCAATCAATATTTGAGAAAACTGAAAGAATTCAGGATCCAGTCCAGTTTATACCTAATAGCAAAAACCACATGGAAGTTAATAAAACTAGAAAGTAGTATTTGTAATTACATATTATAGTTTCTATTCAAAGACCTTTACTCTCTAAAATCATCTTCTATTATACCAACGACAGACAAATTAAGACTCATTTATTTGCAAAATTCGTCTAGTTCTAATACACCTGTCCTGGTATTTGTATAAATACAAGAGTAGCGATGGATCACGTAGGCTCTGTCAGCCATTAGACTTTGCTGTGATACCTCCAGATCTTCCTCTCTTCTCGAGGCTCTCCCAGTATATTTCAAATAAAAGTCATAAAAATTATACTCATCCTCATCAATTCATCTGTCTCACATAATTAATTCTTGTTTATCTTGATCTTTCATTGGTAGTTTTATGAAGCCATCAGTTCCTCCATTAGATTTCTGTAGTTTTTTACCTAGTTCAGTGTATGATCTGAAAGTTCATCAGAAACCTGTATTTTACAGGGTCAAGGTCCTCTCCCTAAGTCTCTCTGAGGATAAAACGTACATGCAAAACCATCATAGGAATGCAATGACTCTGTAAATGACAAAGACTTAAAGTACACATGGTCAAATATAATGCAATTGTTAAGGAAATTTGCTTATGACACAAAATATTTTAAGAAAATAGCCAGAATTATAAGTTATAACTTTATACCAGGACATTTGAAAATTTTAGAAATTTCATATAATTTTTAGAATATTTATATTACCAATATAATATACCCTAGAAATTTATAATCACTTACTTGAAAATATTTCCCATGAAATTCAACACACCCAATAAGGCTAATTAGTTTAATATTTCTCTTTTATAAGGAGAGACAATAAATCTCTCAAGGTGTTCCAAGGGCCTTCTGGAATACCTCAGAATTATTTCCAAGTTAAGAAAAAGATTTTACTTAAAATTTCAATATTGGGAAGTGGGTTTTTTGGTCAAAATATGTTTAAAACTTTGGACATTTGATGAAAATGTTCACAGACCATTGTGAAACAATACTTAACTATCTATTTAAACAAAGTAACAAAATATTCAAAGGCAAATACAGAAGTTTACATTATTGTTAGCAGAACTTTAGCTTTTACTTTTGAGAATATTTGGTTTTCTTAAGTAACCAAGGACCTGATTAGACAACATAAAACAGAGAAAATTATTTTGATAAATTGGCAGAAAACTTTTCTTATCAGGACCAGACCAGTAGTCCAGAAAAACTGTCCATTTTTTTTTTAAAAATGAGAATATCATTCAGATTTATGTACTTAAATACCTTTGTTTCCATCACAACCTTTCTGCAACTTTCCTTGGCAATTTAGTCAGTCTCTTGTTCTCTTATTCAGAAATAATCAGCTTATTTTTAGGACAAATCACATAAAAAATTTTTTTCTTTATCGATTTTAGAGAGAGAGGAAAGGAGAGGGAGATAGAAACATCGATGAGAGAGAACATCGATTGGCTGCCTCCTGCACGCCCCTCACCGGAGATTTGGCCCACAACCTGGGCATGTGCCCTGACCAAGAATCGAACTGGCGACCTTTTGGTGCATGGGTCGACACTGAACCACTGGGCCATACTGGCCCGGCAGGACACATCACTTTTAAATACCCTAAAAAAATGTATTTCTATGACTAAAAACATTATTTTTCTTTCATTCCAATTAGAGTTCTTAACACTTAGAAATCTTAATTTCTAATGACAACTAAAAGTAAGCAATTATGAATCAGCCAGTATTCTATAGATTGGCAAACTCATGAATACATGCCATAATCCTTAGAAACATAGGCTTTTTTATTGACAAATGTTATTTCATACTTTTTAGAAATATGTGCTTCCTTAGCAAAAGTGCAAGGTATGTTTATTATTTTTATTTTTTGTTAATCTTCACCTGAGGATATTTTTCTGTTGAGTTTTTTAGTGGAAGGGAGGGAAAGGGGGAGGGGAGAAAGAGAGAGAGTGAGAGATAGATTAATAGTGAGAGAGACTCATCCATTAGTTGCCTCCCACACAGCCCCGACTGGGGTGGGGGATGGAACCTGCAACCCAGGTACGTGCCCTTGACGGGAATCGAACCCTCAACCCTCTGTCCACAAACCAGTGCTCTAACTGCTGAGCCAGACTGGCCAGGGCTGCAAGATATTTTTATGAACAGATCCAAATTTATGTTTTAATGTCTTTGTAATAAGAAGTCAAAAATAGACTTATTTAGCAATTGATGTTTACCAAATTATCTTATTTGGTAATAATCTAGAGCAGCAATTTTCAACATTTTGAAAATGTGCCATAAAATTCTGTGGCACACCAAGCCAATCTGACAAAAATAATAGGTATAATTTTGATTATTCATACCAGACAGCTTTTGTTGTGTTGGCTTTCATAATTTTTTTATTTGACAGTCTAAGGACAAAGAGGTCAGTGCTCCTGACCAAATAGTCAGGTATGCATGTTTTAAAAATTCTTGTGGCACACTGGTTGGAAATCACTGATCTAGATAGTCAATAAATCCTATCATTTAACTTAGGAAAATGTTAAGATTTCAAGTTACCTAAAGATTTTGGAAACTATTTTGAAGTATACATACTATAACATGTAATTATTACTAAACTGCTTTACTTCAAAAATCTTTTTATACTACTTACAGTATTTAGTTTATTAATTCTGCCCAGCTGGTGTGGCTCAGTGGTTGAGCATCGACCCATGCACAGAGAGGTCACAGGTTTGATTTTGTTTAAATTACCCGTGAAAACTTCATGAAACATCAAAGTCACTTATCATCCCAAACTTTTGTCCTGCTGACAAATTTTGTAATAGACAATACAGATTTATTTTTGTAAACCTAGGTAAAATAAAAGTATAATATTTAAGTCTAACTCTAAAGACTTGCCTATTTTAATTAAACCAACAAATATAAATTAGATTTAATTATGAGTATTTCCCCAAAATCACATGAACCTGGAGAGCATTTGTATTAGTTTCTATTATATTTTTGAGAATTTTTATATAAACACTGATTTATTTGAGTAATTAAATAGTGTTATTTTACAAATTAGCAATAGCATCCAGAGGTAGAAAAATAGCACCTCATACATAAAACATACAGTGATCACAAGCATGAACAGTTACTAATGTTTGTAGAGAAGACACTTAAGATTTTTTATTTGCTCTTGAAGAACAATTTTTAAAGAGGCTGGAGAGGTAGATTCAGGCAAGGAAAATATTCTAGCCACTTGTGCTATTAAAAAGCTTTCATTTTCCATATTTTTCCTTTGGTTTGCTCAATCTTGAGCAACTGTGGTCTGTGTTTACATCCTGATTACCCACGGAGGGTCTGGGGTGCTAAGGAGGCTTGTAAAAATTCCTACCAGACTTTGAAAACTCAGCTTCTGAGTTTGCCAAGTTTCTGGTCACAGAGTTATTCATTCCTCTTAAACTATCTTGTCAAGTTTTTCATTGTAATCTCTGCCTTCCAGCCGCCTTTTAAACATATCCAGACTGGGGCACATAGAGGGGACTTGCTTAGGGCCCTTGATGTCAGGGGAACAAGTATGTGTTCTCTTTGGCCCTTCCAGCCTTTGGCAGTGCTGTTTTAAAATCTTTATTTTTATATTAATATCCATTTTATTAATCAAATTTTTAATAATGATCTAAATATTTCATCCTGCTGGGATTAGTTCTGTAACTCTCTCTTTTATATTTCCTGTCTGTTCCATCTCTATTAATATTTGCCTATACATCTTATTTTTCTTCTTCTTAATTGCCAGATAATTATGCTTTCAATGTCCTGATTTATTTATTGATTTATTTCTTACAATATCTGCAAATATCTAAAGGCCAATAGGAAGGGGTCTGAGTGGACTTTGATTTGTGTTCTGATTTCTGTCCTCCCATCTTGTTAAAGGAGTGTTAATGGCTAATCATTATGCCAAATGAGAGCATTATGAAAATTTTTCGATTTAGAACTTTTTCCAATTTAAACAATCCATCATTTGGCCATTGACAATGAGTAGGAATTTCAGTAATTCAAACAAATAAGCTTTTTATGGATTAACCACGGAAGCAAAAGGTGTTCACGAGAGCACAAATGATGCAGCCCTCACAAGATCCGTGAAAACTCACCCCAGTGCCAGCTGAAGAAAGATGAAGTGTCCTGTCTCTCAACAGCTGTTCCAGAACACAAGGAGTCACGTTTCCCCCTTTGAACAGAATAACATTCAGATCCCTGAGCTGGGACCCACAGCCTGTTCCGCTGCCCACCAGATGCACATGCCTCATCCATCTGGCGTTGAAAGTAGGAGGAAAGGATCAACAGGAAACAAGAACTCAAGCAAGTCTTTACCAGGGTCACATTTCCTCAACAGACTGGTTTCACCAGTATTTTCTCCTACTAATCTAAATGTAGAGACAACATTCTTATTACCATTTCCCCCGGACCCACAGATGAGACCCCAGGGGACAGAGAAGGTGAGGAAGAGCCTGCCTGGGGACTTGCCCCATCGTCAGGCACCCAGGTTCTCCCAGCGCAGCCACCCGAGGAAAGCTGTCTTCCAGCTGCAAGTCCTCCCGGTCGGCTCGCCAGAAACTGGTTTGGGACTACAAAGGACAGGAAGGTGAATTACATAGAGATAGAAAAGATGGGCCATCTGTCATAATGGGACACAAAGAGGTCTTTGATCAAATGGGCCTTGCTAGGTTCTCCTCTGTCTATTACATACTAGTTCATATTAAACTATAATAATCTATGATGATATCGCCCTTCCTGGAGCAGGTCTTTTATCTAAATTATTTTAGGCAGTAAGAGGAAAGTTCTAAGGTTTTTCTGAATATTTTATTTCTTGAAAATAATATCTAAAAAAGGCGTATTTTGGGGTGGCAAACATTAGTAAATAAGTGCTTCAGCTTAGAAGTGACACATCTCCCTTCTGCTCCCACTCATTGGCCAGCCTTGGTCACATGGCTCAACCTGACTGCAAGGGGCCGGGCAGAGCAATGCTACCAGGTGTCTGGAAGGCATGTAGTGGGAGACATTTGATGAACAGCATTCATGACAACCATAAAATGCACTAGTGCTTAGGAAGTGATATTTTCTTTATTAACTAATCTTCTATTTTTAGATATCCAAGTTTAGATATCATAGTTAATTTCAGTATTTTTTAAGTTTTATTCTTTATCCTAATTAAATTTATTGGAGTGACACTGGTTAATAAAATTATATATGTTTCAGGAGTACAATTCTATAATACATCACCTATATATTGGATTGTGTGTTCATCACCCCAAGTCACATCTCCTTCCATCCCCATTTATTTCACCTTTACCCTCTTTGATTTCCCCACAACCCCCTTTCCCTCTGGTGATTACCATACCACCATCTGTGTCTATGAGTTTTGGGTTTGTTTTTTTTTTGCTTAATCCTTCACCTGTTTCACCCCCACCCCTGACAGCTGTCAGTCTATTCCCTGTATCTATGAGTCTGTTTCTGTTTCTAATTTATTTGTTAGTTTATTTTCTTTATTAGATTCACATATAAGTGAACTCATGTGGTACTTGTCTTTCTCTGACTGACATTTCATTTAGAATAATACACTCCAGGTTGATCCATGCTGTGGCAAAAGATTAAATTTCCTTCTTTTTCTTTTTTTGTTAATTCTCACCCGAGGATACTTTTTCCATTGATTTTTTAAAAATTTTTATAGAGACTAGAAGGGAGGGAGGAAGAAAAGAAGAGAGATAAAGAGAAACATTTATGTGAGAGAGATACATCTGTTTGTTGCCTCCTCCATGTGCCCTGAACTGGGGCCAGGGATCAAACCTGCAACCCAGGTATGTTCCCTTGACTGGGAATTGAACCGTGACCATTTGGTGTGCGGCTGATGATCTAACCACTGAGTAATACCAGCCAGGCTAAGATAACTGTTTTAATGGCCAAGTATTATTCCATTGTGTAAATGTACCACAGCTTTTTATCCAGTCATCTACTGATGGACACTTGGGCTGCTTCCAAATTTTGACTATTGTAAATAACACTGCAATGAACACGGGGTTTCTTTAAAATTAGTGTTTGGTTTTCTTCAGAAATATTCCCAGAAGTAGAATTACTAGGTCATAAAATTTTTAATTTTTTGAGGTAACTCCATACTGTTTTTCACAGTGGTGGCATTAATATGTATTCCCACAAACAGTGCACAAGGGTTCTCTTTTCTCTATTCTCACCAATACTTGTTGTTTGTTGATGTATTGATGATAGCCATCTGAAAGATAAGAGGTAATATCTCATTGTGCTTTTAATTTTCATTTCTCTGACAATTAGTGGTGTTGTTCTGATGGGTGTTTTTTGCTACTTGTATTCAAAATCGCTGATTCCATCCTCAGCTTCATCCAACCTACTGTTTATTCTTTCTAGTATATTCTTTATTTCAGATAATGTATTCTTCATTTCTGACTGGTTCTTTCTTATGGTGTCTAGGTTCTTTTTCATGATGTTATAGTTCTCATCTAAGTTCCTTGAGCATCCTTATGACCATTTATTTGAAGTCTATATCTGATAAATTGCTTGCCTCCATTTCATTTAGCTCTTTTTTTCTGGAGATTCCCACTTTTCTTTCATTTGGGGCATGTTTCTTTATCTCCCCATTTTGGCTACCTCTTTGTGTTAGTTTCTATTTATTAGTTAGATCTGCTATGACTCTCAGTCTTAGTAGGGTGGCCTATTGTAGTAGGTGCCCCGGGGGACCTGGTGGTCCGGTCTCCTTGGTCATCTGAGCTGAGTGCTCCAGCAATGTTCTTTGTGTGGGTTGTACAAGCCTTCCTCTTTTAATTGAGTCTTGATTGCTATTGGCCCTTCATGCATGGGGTCCACCTTGGCCTGGCTGAATGTGAGGGTCAGCCCTGACCACAGTGTGCGGGCTGCTGTGCAGGTGCTGACCACATGGAGCGGAGTTCGCCTCACCAGGTTGAGCTGCCTGCTGAGACCTCCCTTGGACATGCCACTTGTGAAGCTTACTGGATGCTGCTGTGATGTTGTCTAGAGCTGGCCACGAGGTGTGCCGATTCTGGGGCCTCTTCAGAGAGACTCTGGTGCAAGCTAAATGTCAGATGCTGCCTGTCACTGGCCCTGGACAACCTATTTTGAGCTACAAGCAATGCTCGGCTGCCTCAGCTGTGCACTAAGGCTGACTTTCACCACCACCAGGCTCAGGGGAAGAGCAACAAAAGGCCCAAGCCACCCCGAGATCCACCTCTTTCTTTCTCTGCCTCCCAGCTGCCAATTAGGCTCAGTTAATGAAAGCACTTCTGGTGGTACTCGAGTGGCATGAGATAGTCTCAGTGTGTCACCAGGAGGGGGTCAGTGGTGTTCACCAGATTGATATAGAACAATTCAGTGCCTGTACTGGGTCTGAGGCTACTCAGCAAATGCCCCAGGGCATACCAAGTCTAGCTTCCACCCGCGGGGTTCTCCCACACCTTTGGGGTGGGACGAGGTCGCAGGGAGTTGTCAAGATGAAGCCAGCGAAGTTTATCAGGCCCAAACAGAACAAGACTTGGCTGTGTGAAGGGAGAGCTCTGCACCAGGCAGGTGTATGAGGGAAAAATGGCCCCCTTCCTATAGCCACACAACTCAATCTGTCCTAAACTCTTCCAAACCTCAACAGTGTGGAGCCAGGAGAAGTCAGGAGGGTGGGGCTTCCAAGAACCCGAGAGTGGCACTAGTGGATTTCCTGTGAGGGGGAAGCATCAGGCAGGCTCACGGGAAAGTTGAGAGAATGGCCCCATCCCAAAGCAACACAATTCAGTCACTGACACCCCGAGTGTGCCCAACCCTCTACACCCTGATCCAGGCAGCCGACTCCTCCACAGGGCATGAGCTCTGCAGGGTGGGCTACTGCTTTCGCCCAGCTGATGGGGCAGTGAGGGGACTGCTCCACCCAAGAAAGTTGACATTTAGATAAGAAAGATGACTCCCTCCCCAGAGCCACAAACCAGACTCTCTTTAAGTGACTCTGCTCGTCCGCCCTCCCTCTGCTGGAGCCCAGGGTGAATGGCTGCAGAGGAGGTTTGTTCCTTTGCGTCTAGCAGACTCTGTGTCTCCCTAGGGAACAGAATCCCTGCTGATTTTCACAGCAGATTTATTTGGGTACCTCTTCCTGGCTTTGGTGTTCGGGACTGGGGAGCCCAGCTTGGGGTTGAATTCCCGTACTCCTCAAGGGGAGCCTTTGTAGCTGAGATGTCCTTCTGGACCCTCAGCTACCACCTGTGGGAGCAGGGACAGCCCTTTCCTGGTCTCCGCCCTTCCTCAGTCTCGAGTGCTTCTTCTGTTATTTCAGTATTTGGATAAAGCTCCAAAAATTCAGTTAGTTGATAAAAAAGAGAATCCAGTGAGTTCATGCAAAAACCCAAATGAAACCAAAATAGAACAAAAGAATGTGACACTAGGCATCCAGTTTTATTTCGTTTTGTTTTCACATAGCTGACTTGTGAATGAATGGGGGTCGCAAGGCCTGACTCCACATTTGAGTGAATGTGAAACAAACCTTTGGGGCTATGGGAGTTCCCGCCCTTTTCTCCATTGAGTCTCTTTTATAGAAAACCCCTAAGGCTCCTGCTTACTCATCCTCCCTCCCACATTCTATCCTCTCATCTGTGTGCATCTCATCTGTGAACTGATGCCCATGTTTAAGAATAGTCACCCATGAATAAAATGTCAACACATTCAATGCGACACTATCTGGGTGCTGCTGTTTGATTTAGATGAAACTTTTACAGGACGTATTTAGTGAGTAGATAATATTTTTATATTATCCTAGATATTTTTATTTTTTTATTTTAATTTTCATAACTGCATCTGTTTCTATTTGGCAAACCAACAAATTAGTTATGGATCAAATGCACCCATATGTCATGGATTAATGCATATAAATGCTTTGATGACAACAGGAGATAATGGCTTGTAAGGCTGGATGCTGACTTTGGAAGAAAAAAATTAATGAGGCTTGGAAAACAGTGATAGCAGAAAACATTTCAATTTCAGGTGCTAAATGACTTACTTTTGAACTCTAGGAGTAGGGTACCATTATTCCTCTCCTCCCTTTTTAATGAAGTGCTCTCGGAATCCACAGTGACCTCAGCTGGAGCCAAGTGTTTTAGGAAGAGGCAGGCTTCCTGACAGCTGTTAGTCAGTGAATAGGGTTTTTCCTTATTAGCTGAAAGCGTCTGTGGTCATGAGAAGAAAAGGTTGTAACTCACCTTTGTGAGACTGAAAGAAGAGAAAGGAAAAGGTAGATTAGCTCAGTCTGTCAACATTCCCACCTGTCATAAATGTCATTAGCAAGTGTTGCTTTCCCACAGATTGTTCAGGAAGACAGAACCCAGGCATCGGATGGATTAAGGCAGAAGCAACTATTCTGTCAAGATTTTAAAGGGCTCCCAAGTCAATCTCCTCGCTGCGCGCGCATGTGCACACACACACACACACACACACACACACACACTCACACTCACAGCATCATACATTTCTAAGACACTTCAATATCATACTTTGACTTCGATAATTTAAGAGTTAGAAATTACTTTAGCAATCATCTAGACCAAGATTACACTGGACACCTCATCTGCCTCAAAACATCGCCTGCTGAGTGATGATTCACTGTTCACTGGCTGATACTTCTGCCACAGGGTTTGGGGGCTGAAATTGGACTCCTTTCTCTGGCCTGGATAAGGTTTCTTTAATCAGAAAACCAAGCTGCTCCTGCCCCCAAATCTCTTCCATTCATAGTTTTCTTTATCTCAGTTAATGGCGATCACATCTTTCTCATTCTTCACATCAGAACCTTAGTATTACCCTCAACTCCATTCCTTTTGTCAGACATCAATTCGATCTGTCAGTAAAGATATTTTCCCCGGCCCTGGCCAGTTTGGCTCAGCAGTTAGAGCGTTGGCCTGCAGACCAAAAGGTCTTCGATTTCAGTCAAGGGCATGTACCTGGGTTGCAGGTTCAATCCCTGGCCCTGTTTGGGGTCACATGGGAGGCAACCAACCAATGTGTCTCTCTCACATTGATGTTTCTCTCTCTCCTCCTCCTCCTCCTCCCTCTCTTTCACTCTATCTAAAAATCAGTGAAAAAAATATCCTCGGAGGAGGATTAAAAAAATTAAATATGAAAAGAAAAGATATTTCCCTCTAACTTCAGAATATATCCAGACTCCAACCACTTGTCAGAACTCCACTGCGGCTACCCCGAGTGAAGGCATTGTTGCCTCTGGGTAATTTGCTGGGGACACCTGGGGTGGGTCTCCTGCTTCTACCTTTGCCTTGTGCTGTCTCTTCTCCACCGAGCAGGCAGAACATGACGTGAAAGGTTGCTCAGATCTTGTCACTCGTTGGTCTAAAACCCTCAGTGGTTTCATATTTCTCTCAAGGTGGCAGTCAGAGTCCTCACAATGGCTCTGTGCAAAGTGCTCCCCTACCCCATTATCTCTGCGCGTGTTCTGCCGTCCTCTTCGCTGCTCACGCTCTGCACTGCCTCTTGCTGCCCTTCAGAGCCAAACGCACGTCCATGTGCACTGACGCGTGTTCTGACTCCATACACACCCCCCAGCCTCTGCTCAAATGCAGTGTGTTCTCCGTGAGGGCTCCCCTGACCGCTGAGTATCTTACTGTTACCCTCCTCCCAGCACTCAGACTGCCTCACCCTGCTCTGCTTTTCGAATAGCATTTGTTGCCTTTTCTTGCACCATATCATTTACTTATTTCTTAAATGTATTATTTTTTTCTCCCAAGTAAAATGTCAGTGCCACAGAGGCAGATATTTTCATGGTTTTGGCTCCTAATGTATCACAGAGGACAAAGAAGGCTTTTGATAGGTACTTGTTAGCTGAGTGAATGAAGAAAACAATCAGGACTCTCGAGATGCAGAGCATTCTGTCCACTCTCCCCAAATGTTCCGGGGCACGTGTCACTCGGCTGCACGTGGCTGCCTGCCTCTGGCGAAGACGAGTTTCTTTCTTAGCCCTGTCGTCCTGGCCCCTCACACTGGGCTAAGCCCATGGCCCGTGGCCACACCTTGTGACAATAACCTGAGAAGGGAGGAACATTTATTATCCTAATTTGTTACGTGAGAGAGGTTAAGTAATTTGTCTCATGTCATACAACTATTAAATGACAGCTAGGATTCAAAGCCAGGCAGTCCAGACCTACAGATTATGCCCAACCATGGTCATATACTCTTTTTTACGTATGTCTTCTTTCTAGAAAAAGGTACACAGTTATCTTGGGATATCACTCTGCAGGAAAATGAACAATATCCTCAGACCCATAAAAAGCATTGTCCTGAATCTGTTCTAAGACACGGGAAGTTTATCACTTTTTTGGTAGCCCGATTCATTAATGGGTAGCTAAAATTCTGAGCTGTGCCCCCTGATAGGAGAATCGTGAGGAACCTGGGGCTAGGGAAGAACACCTTGATTGTTTTCAATTCTGTGGCAGGTTACAGAACAAGTTGAAAGTGGTTTCCATACAAGAGCCGTTCAGATGTAAAGACTATGTTTCTCCTGGGTCAGACCTTTCCAGTCTAACTCATTGCCATAGGAAATGGGCAGCTACGGGCTAAGCAGGACTACGTTGGCGGAACTCCAGTTTCTGTTTCAACAGCCCAAGGTCAATAGCGGCTTTGGCCGCTCTACCACCCTGCCCCTTCAGATTGAGTTGATCATCCACGAAAACCCCCAGGCCTCTTTCACACATGCCACAGTGAAGTCGCAGCTCCGAGTCTCTGTTTCCACAGCTGGCTATCTGTACCTAAGTGCGGACTTCAAATTTGTCCTTGTGACTTTCTATCTTGTTAGGTTTCGACCTTCATTTCCTCTTGTTGGAAACTTTCAAAATTCCAGTGATCTCACTGAATATATTATCTAGATTTCCCAGCTTAATGTTTTTGAGCGAACGGAAACCTCTCCAGATTAATTTTTTTTTTTTTTTTTTGCAGTCTTACAACATTATTCGACAATCAGCAGTTAGTTCTCATCCACATGAACTGTTTGTAGATTTTTGAAAGTAGCGACAGGTATGTCGGTAACCAATGTCTAGAGCTTGTTTGGTCAATCTTCATCCCCCTCACATTACCTGGACAACCGCACCAGAGGTGCTACGGGACATTTCTCACTCCTCTGGCCCAGGCAGCTGAGTTGACCCTGGCATCAGTGTGCACATTGGAGTGAGTTCCCATCTCCTTTGCGGCAGATTCCCGGATCTCTCTGAGTGCCCCCGGGCACTTCCTGAAAGCCACTCTGAATGCTTGTGAGTGTTGGGGGTGTGTTCTCTGGCCACCACCTCACTGATGGCAGGACAGCGGTCTTCTCGCCACCCTCTCTGCAGGAGCCATTCTGCTGGGATCAGGTTGGTAAGGAAGACACAGATTAAATATTTAAAAAATAATTTCTAAGCATTTCAGGAATAGTGGTAGCATGCCAATATTTTAGCATTTATGAATTTAAGATAGTTATTAATCTTCTTACATATGTGACCTAAGAGATGCCAATTCCAGGAAAAAATATTATTTGGAAAGATAATCTCTGATAGTTTATTTTATAGTAGTATACTGCAATAGAAATATAAAGAGAGCCTATATTTTTGTAGGCTATATTTTATTTATGGCTTGTATTTGATAATTATAAAAATAGAAATACATATTTAAAATCTTCTAGTATCCACATTCAAAAAATTTTAAAAAATAAAATTCTGTTAATAACTTTAACTCAACATGTTCAAATATTATTTGTTCCCTGTGGCTGCTGTAACAAATTACCATAAATTGGGTGACTTTACAATAGAAGTTTATTCTCTTACAGTTCTGGAGATCAGAAGTTCAAAGTCAAGGTGCAAGCAAGGCCCCACTTCCTCGAGGCTCCAAGCAGAATCCCTGCTCCCCCTCTTGCCGCTGCCCATGCTGCCGGTGTTCCCTGACTTGGGCTGACATCACTCCAATCGTTGCTTTGCTTCCATAGTCACATTGTCCCCTTCTCTTCTGTCTGTCAAATCTCTCTTGGCTCCACTCTTTAAATACAAAAATTAAGAATAGAGGTATACAATATTATATTTGTTTCAAGTGTATAACATGGTGATTTGACATTTGTATACCTTACAATGTGATCCCTCCATTAATTCTGGCAATCATCTGTCACCGTGCAAACTTATCCCAACACGCTCCACCTTTCTTGCTCCTCTTGCCACCTCGCCCCCCCACTCTGGCAACCACCTGATCTCTGTCTCTATGAGTCTATTATTGTTTTGTTTTGTTTCTTAGATTCCACATATAAGTGAAATAATATGATATGGTATTTGTCTTTCTCTGTCAGACTTATTTCCCTTAGTATAATACCCTGTAGGTCCAGTCATGTTGTTGCAAATAGCAAGATTTAATTCTTTTTTATTGCTGAGTAATATTCACTAATATATGTACTACATCTTCTTTATGTATTCATTACTCTTCACTCATCATGGGAACGGAGCCCACCTGGATAACCTCGGATAAGTGCCTCCTCTTAAGATTCTTAATCACGTTTGTTTTGCCATGTAAGGTAGTATGTATTCACTCACTTACTACATTGGGTCATATTCTGAGAATCTGGGGATTAGGACATGGATATATCTTTTTGGAGATTACCATTCAGCCAACTCCAACGAGTATGTCCATATGTAATTAATATAAAGAATTGTTTATGAGATACTTTGCATTCTTTTTTTCTGTACCAAGTTTTGAATTCTGGTGTGCATTTAATACAGCTCATCTAATTCAGACACTAAATTTGCATTAGAAATAATTGGTCTGTATTTAGATTTTATAAAATTTGAAGTTAAAAAATCAATTCACATATTCAAGTTTCAAATACATTTAAATTTTCTTAGTAAAGAATAAAAATAATTGTTTTAACATTTATACTAAAAAAATAAACAAAATTTAAAATTTCTTTGGCCTCACCAGAGACTTTTAAGTGCTAAGTAGCCATGTATGGCTGGTGGCTGCCATATGACATGATGCACTGTTCAGGCTTACCTGAGTCATACATGTTAACACCCTGCTCAGCCTTACCCGAGTCATGTATGTTAACATCCTGCTCAGGCTTACCCGAGTCATACATGTTAACACACTGCTCAGGCTTACCCGAGTCATGCATGTTAATACCCTGCTCAGGTTTACCTGAGTCATACATGTTAACACACTGCTAAGGCTTACCTGAGTCATGCATGTTAACACTCTGCTCAGGTTTACCTGAGTCATACATGTTAACACACTGCTCAGGCTTACCTGAGTCATGCATGTTAACACCCTGCTCAGGCTTACCTGAGTCATACATGTTAACACCCTGCTCAGGCTTACCTGAGTCATACATGTTAACAAGAGCTGCCCTGCTCTGGCGTATGGTGCTGACATAACTTTAAGTGGCACCAAGTTTTGTTACTAACTCTGTGAGTATTTTTGAGCACCTGTAGTGTGTCAGGACCTGGGACTCACATTGGTTTTCTTATTTCACCTATGCCCTGGTTCTCAGAAGTCAGTGCAGGATGATAGATAAGAAACCAATGGGGAAAATGCATCTGAAAATGTCTGGCGAAGGAGCCGATTGAATCTAAAGAGATTTTGTGCTCGAACCTTGGTAGGACTTTGTTTCCCCCTCCCATCAAGCATGATCTGAATACCCTTCTAAGTTCCTCTAATTAACCTCCTTTCAGGATATTAAGTTCATGTTTTGTAATATGAAGAAGTAAAAGAATATACTTACAGTGTTAAGAGAATAAATATAACTGGAAATAAGATGGATAGCAGTTTTGTGTGTGTGTGTGTGTGTGTGGTACATGCCCCTAGCAGGAACTGAACCTGGGACTCTGTGGTCCACAGGCCGATGCTCAACCACTGAGCCAAACTGGCCAGGGCTGGATAGCATTATTAATAATGGCAAACAGAAATGTCACATCAGTAAAACAAGTTATAAAGACAAAAGTAATTTATGCTCTTTTTAATTGATTTTTTAGAGGGAGAGTAAGGAAGAGAGAGATAGAAACATCAATGTGAGAAAGATACATCGATGGGTTGCACAACCCCTACTGGGGATCAAGCCTGAAACCTGGGTATGTGCACTGATAAGAATCAAACCTGGCTCAATCCACTGAATCACAGCAGCCAGGCTTTTCATGCTTTTTATTATTTTTATTTATTTTTTTATGAACATTTTTTTTTATTAATTTATTTTTGTTATAGATGTTTCTCCTTTTTTCCCCACTGACACCCTCCTCCCCATCCCCCACCATCTCATCCCGAGCTTTGTTGTCTGTGTCCATCGGTTGTGCGTATATGCATATAAGTTCTGTGGTTTATCTCTCCCCGCCCATCCCCTCTTCATAGGGTTGTCAGTCTGTACGCTACTTCCATGTCTCTGGGTCTACCCTGTTCCTCAGATTGTTATGTTCATTATATTCCACAAATAAGTGAGATTATGTGATATTTGTCTTTCTCTGCTTGGCTTGTTTCACTTAGGATAATACTCTCCAGGTCCCTCCATGTCATCTCAAAGGATGAGAGATCTATCTTCCTTACAGCTGCATAGTACTCCATTGTGTATGTGTACCACAAAAAATATATAGGGTGCTCATACAACTCAATAAAAGGAAGACAAAGAACCCAATTAAAAAATGGGCAGAGGAACTAAATAGACACCTTTCTAAATAGGACATACAAATGGCCAAGAGACATAGGAAGAAATGCTCAACATCACTAATCATCAGAGAGATGCATATTTAAAACAATAATGAGGTATCAACTCACACCTGTCAGAATGGCCACCATCAACAAATCATCAAACAAGTGTTGGCGAGGGTGTGGAGAAAAGGGGACTCTAGTACACTGCTGGTGGGAATGCAGACTGGTGCAGCCACTATGGAAAACAATATGGTGTCACCTCAAAAAAATTAAAATTGAATTGCCATTTGACCCAGTGATCCACTTCTAGGAATATACCCTAAGAAGCCTGAAACACCAATCAGAAGGAATACATGCACCCCTATGTTCACAGCAACACTATTTATAATAGGTAAAGTCTGGAAACAGCCTAAGTGTCCATCAATCGATGAATGGATAAAAAAGCTGGGGTACATGTACAGAATGGAGTGCTATGCAGCTATAAGAAAGAAAGATTTTTTTTTTAATCCGCACGCAACTTGGTGGAGTTTTAAGTTGTCTGTCTGTTCTGCAGTGCATTCTGCCTGAGAGTTTCCCAGATGCAATGTTTACTGTTTGCTCCTAACAGCAATCCTGGGCTAAATGTACCTTCTTAGGAAGAGAAAAATGTACCCTTCTTAGTGGTTTTAAAAACACCACTAGCCAGCTCCTCTCTTACATTATGAGAGCTTAGATTCAATACCAGGAATTGCACCAGCGAAAATATCATGGCTTTCGCGTTGGTCAGGCTACAAAACCATGTTGCTTCTATTTGGCTGGAATTGTTTTCTACGTCAGCTCAGAAGTTCCTTTCCAGACCAGTGCCCAGAAAATTCTAGCGGGGGAATGTTTTACAAAAGTAGAAATTTGCAGGTCTCAGTTGGGAATATTTTATTGCAATCACTATTGGAAAAGGATAAATATTCAGTACATATTGGGGCCTGGAATTATCTATAGTGAGAAACTGATGTTGAAATAATTTTCTTTTGGAATAGCTGGGGACCAATTTGACGTCCAATCCTGTTCCTGATTTCAGCGCTCCAACATCTGTGCGTTGCTGTGCTAACACCGTTAGGTGAATTGAGAGAATAAAAGTAGACCTTATCACCAAAGCTCTTGTGATGTAATGGGCGATGCCTAAGCAATGAACGATAACCCAAGGCAGACAAGTAGGGGCTGAGTGGAGGTGTGAGGAAGAGGAAAGATACTAACTGGGCCCCGGGGAAGACCTCAGTCATGGGGTAGATGGCAGAGCAGTGGGCCCCGAAGAAAGATGAGAATAATCATTTGTACTTGTCGGGGGGGTTCTATTGGAGGGGCTTGTAATAAATCCTGGAGCCTAGCATTGAGTAGCTAATAATTTTGAAAGGTGTTGAATAATAAGATAAGCAATTTAAAAAGTTTTATTTAAAAGCTTCACTGTGTAAACATTACAAATAATGCAGAGCTAGGCTCTTTCTGTCAGAAGGGGAGTTTCAATGACTTGTTATCTTCTATTATATTTCCTCTATTTTCAGTTCTAATCCAGATGCTGCTTGAGTCCTACCCCATTGTGATAAACCACGCCAGCACTGAAGACACGTGGTCTTCATGCTCAGTCTCTAATTTATCCCTATTTGAATCTTTTTATAGATTTTCCTTCTCAAAGCTACAGGGTTTATTTAGTTACTTACTTACCGGACACACTAAAAATTGACTGTTGGTATTTTTCTTTTCTCTGAGATTTCTTTGTGTTTTTAATCTTTGGCCTCATGAGGTGCCCTCATGTCTTTTCAGATTGTTTGGGGGTTGGGCAGCCTCATTTGCAGAACAAACCAAGAGTTTGGTCTGTATCTGAGGCTCATTAGCAGAAGCTCTAACAGACTTGCATTTGCACAGTGCTCTAGAAGGTAGCAGACCCGCTCTGTAGGTGGGCCAGTGCACCAAGACAGAGGGGAAGCAAGGCAGGAGCCGTGACCGAATGGCCGCCAATTTGGTTCCATCTTGTTCCTCATCTTCTTGCTCCTGTCCGAAAGCCCTTCCATCCACTGACACATCCAAAAGAAAGGCAAATTGATGGCAGAAGTTTTAGAAGGAGGTGTGGGCCTTTGCTGACAGCCTTGTAGAAGTGATGCAACACGAGTTACACCTTAGAACATGGGCGGAGCCTGTGCTCAGACCCTCCTTCCAGCCCAGACCTCCCAGCTGCCTGTGTCCTGGTCCGTGATTTTTCAAACCCCAGCCCGGTCCTTTCCCAGGGCACTGGCTCTGCGTCCCTCCCCACACCTCCCTCCTCTGTCTGTCTCTGCTGCCCTTCCACACCCGTCTGTTTCCTGCAGGGAAACCCAATCCGATTTTCAAGTACAGAAATCTTCCTCTCGAGCTGAACACTCATATGATTCTACCCAGAAAACCAAAGGCTCTTCCTTAGGACCTGCACACCTGAGGACTTGGCGGATGCTAACATCGATGCATATATTTTTAAAAGAATATTGAAGGGAAGAACTTTTCATCTAAATTGTATGCATTCGTATTACTGTAAAGTTATCCACATGTGACTTAACAAAATCATAAACTCCTTGTTTCATACCTTCAACATTCAATAAATGCTTAATTAGTAGTGAAAAAAATTATAAATTAATTATTTGCTCTGTTACCCTCTTACCCTTCCTTCAGCTCCCTACCCTTCCTTCTCTCTTCCCCCTCCCAGTTCTTCATTCCATTCCTATCCCTTCCTGTGCGGAATATTCTTTCATTTCTCCCAAAATTAAGTGTATATATACACACACACACACACACATATATACTCACACTCAGCTGTGAGTTAGCACAGTAATGCCTACATTTACTTACTGGACACACTAAAATGACACTTTCACAATAATGAAAACGTGACTAAATCGTTTTCAGTTTTCAACAACCATCGATGACATCTTTTGTACTTTTCCACATTTTTTCACTGACCTAGTTGCTATTTGACTGTGCGGATGTGGGGACGCATGTGTTTTTCTCCTTCTGAGCTTTCATACGTGCTTTCTTTCCTGCCAATGTGCTCAGCTGTTCCAGTCTTCACCCTCCTGCTCTCACCACTGGGGACTGTGCTTTTATTTTCAGCACCTGACATATCTAGAACAATCTGTCTCAAAGTCATTCATCTTTATGTCTCTCTTTCAGGGGCATTGATGAACTGGGAGTTTATTTTTAGTTTTATACTTTTGCATATGGTTTTAAATCCATTCAAGTATTTAGCTTCTGACTTTGCTATTGACTTTGCATTATATGTTAGGCACTTCTCTTTTAAACAAGATCATTCTCCATCCAATTTTAATACATAGTACTTTTGTATGCACATAAGCCATTATGATATAACAAATATTAGTTTGTGATTTGCTGGATTAAATTGATACAGAACACTTTTTTACTAAGGCAATTGACAGAATTGGAAAATCAGTACTCAGGAAATTTTTTAAAGTAGGTAGTATTGATTCTTCTTCATAGCAAGTGTAATGGGAATATATTTCTTTGTTATTGGAGGACATCTTTATCAGTGTATAAATGCTGGAAATATAGTTTACAATCCCCCTTGAGTTAGACTGGATGAACAAATAGACATGATCTTTGGGTGGCTGATAGCACCTTTCAGTTTGGTGTCATTTTTAAATCAGTCCTTTTAATAATACGATGGATCGTTGACAGTATCACAGCAAAACAAATAAAAACATGGTCAGACAAAAGAGTAGCAAAGCAGTACAGTCAGGAGCAAGACACTGTGAAGTGTCTCTGCCCTCATTGTATTTAGGATCCTGCAACACAGTCCTGCACATCTTGTCCAGACACCTCACATGCTGTGTGTGGAGAGTGGGGTTTGAGCCCCAGCAGTCCAACTCCAGACCCTGGACTCCTAAACCCGACCTACAATTGACTCTGCTCGGGCCTGGCCCATTGCAGGAAGCTTAAAGCTTTTCTTTACAAAGCCATGCTTTCCTTCTTCAACCCTGTGTTCCTGGGACTGGAGGAGGCAGACGTCACTATCCTTTCATGTTCTTGCTTGGTGAGTAAGAACACTTTCTGTTCCAGGATGTAAGGCCCAAGGCTCCGTCCTTGCTCACAGGACAGTCTGGAGGAGAGGGAAACTGGCAACACCATGGACTGGTGAGGACGGGGTGCTGAGGCTAATGTTTACCAGAAATATCTGGTTCTCTCTTAGAAAGGGAGAAAGTCTACCTGTAAAGCAGGCGTGTTGTTATTTGTTACTGTTTGCACACCGCCCTGATAGTGGTGCCCAGGTCAGAGGCATCTGGAGACTCACTCACAAATTCTCTGTACTTCTACCTGAAGACTTTGCCTCCAAGTCACTCATGCAACATGTACGGACCAGGCCGCCGGTACAGTAAATGTTCACATTCCCGCTACTCCACCATGACTCTAGCTTGGGTTTTTTGTTTGTTTGTTTGTTTGTTTGTCTTGAATTGTAAATCCTTCCTCAGATCTGGCCTCATCTTGGACAGATTTTTAGAAACCAGCATTGCTCTGACTTATCTGAAACCAGACCTACTGCCGGAGACCTCAGCCCCTGTGTGGCCAGGGCCCTGGACTGTGCCCGGGTCAGCCCCGGCTGCTCTTCCTTCCCTGTGCTCTGGGGACACTTCCCACCAGCACAGGCGCCATGTTACCCATGTCACACCCTCTGTCTCTCTAGTATGTGGCTACTCAGAGGTTCCTTACATTGATTAAATAGCATAGTTGGTAAAAAGAACACGCTCCACTGTTATTATATTATTACTAACTTATTTCGATCACATTATACATATTTTTTGTTTACCTCTTTAAAATCCCACCTTTTGTTTCTAAGAATCCCATCTCAGACCCCCTTGTAGAATGACAAAACCCCGAACTCCTGGCCGTACCAGCTGCCCGTGCGACGGGGCCCCACGAACTGCCTGGGAAGGAAAACGGGGATTTCTCCAGGACTCAGCGTAGCGGTGTTTTATAAAATCGAGCATATGCTTTCTTTATGACTCAGTAATCTCACTTCTAGGTGTTTGACCAAGAGCAATGACACTTACGTTCACACAAAACCACATGTGAATGTCTGCAGAAGTTCTTTTCACAACCACGGGCACGGGGAAACACGCCGAAGCCCTGCGTGGGCGAGAGCACAGCCGCGGCCGGGTGCGTGTCCACCGGAGCAGCCGCCGAGCGGAACCGGGCGCGGTGTGCAGCGGCTGCTGGGTCCCACCCGCCTCAGGCTGAGTGAGAGGAGCCACACAGGAGGCGACATCCTGTGTGACTCCATTTGTAGGACAGCCCAGAAAAGGCAAAATTATGAAGACAAAAACCTGAGTGGTGTGCAGGGCCAGGGTTGGGACCAGGGGTTGACTACCAAGGGGCAGCATGAGGAAATTCTGGGGAGGGGTTGATAAAATTCTCTATATTGTGATAGTGGTATTGGTATATGACCGTATGGATTAGTCAGAGTCATAGAACAGTTCACCAAACAGAATGAATTTTAGAGTAAGTGAATTTTAAAATGGTGAGTAAATATAAAACGGAAAGATACTCTGGCATCATTGATAAGTGATTGTGTGTGTTGTCCAAAGTCATGGATCCCTGTCACCTATCTTTACTTTGACCTTCTATCTTGTGAGTTGGGTAAAAGTCTATGAATCTACCAATTCCTTGGTGTGTCATTATTTGGAAGTAGGTGACCTTCAGATAAGAAAGGTCTGGTAAATCCCTGCAAGGTCAGGCTAGTCGCACAGGTACTCGTGAAGGTGAACCACTTACTTTTTAACTGTGTTTTTTAAATAGATTTTTTTAGAGAGAGAGGAAGGGAGTGAGACACAGAAACATTAATGTGAAAGATGCATCGACAAGCTGCCTCCTGCACATGCCCACTGGGGATCAAGCCTGCAACCTGGGCATGTGCCCTGACAGGGAATTGAACCTCTCAGTCCATGAGACAACACTCAATCCATTAAACCACACTGGCCAGGCAAACCACTTACTTTAAAAAACATATACTTTTATTGATTTATAGAGACAGAGAGAGGAAGGGAGAGAAAGAGAAACATTGATGTGAGAGGGGAACATCAATGGGCTGCCTCCTGCACGCTGCCTACCAGGGTTGAGCCCACAACCCAGGCATTTCCCTGACCGGAATCAAACTGGCGACCTTTCGGTGTACCAGATGGCACCCAAGTATGTGAGCTGCCCGGCCAGGGCTGATCCACTTACTTTTCTTCTCCTACTCATATACCTGTTCTGCTTCCAAAAGTTAGCCCTTTCCTCCCTAGTAAGTGTTAGAGCCCAAAGTCCACTTTGTGGTTCCCCAAAAGGTTTTGACTTCTAGGACAATCCCTCCTATTTCTTTGCTACTACAGTTCTCAGAATTCCAAATATATAATTATTTCTTTAATAAGAAGAACCTGGTCTATGGTCATTTTGACATCAAGAGGATTTTGAATACTTTCCTGTCACACTGGAATTCCCTTTTCCCCCATTTGTACAATCATTCATCTCTGGCCCACTATGGGGCATCCTGAGGTGCCCCATCCTGGGTGCGGCACTGGTGAAGTAGAGGGAACCCTCTGAGGCCCGCAGTGCGGCGGGCAGACAGGCGCGGTGGTCAGAGGCGGCGTGATAACTGCATGGGAGCGCACAACTAGGACGCAGTGGTGCACTTTTTTTCTCTGTCCTGGGGAGGTCAGGGGAGAATTAACAGAAATGATGGCAGCTGTAGCAAGTCTTGAAGGATGAGTACATTCTTGTCCAGGCAAAGAAAGGTGGGAGGAGGGAACTACAGGCAGAGGGAAACGCAAGTCGGGCGTGGAAGCGCGGACGAGCACGGTGTGTTTCGGGCAGCGTGGGCCCTGCAGAGTTGCGGGAAGGGGACTGCACCTGGGGATGACTCCAGGGAGGTGAGGGCCTGCAGGGCTGTGCGTGTCGTGCTGAGGAATTTGTACTTTTACCTTGGAGGTCTGTGCTCAGTAACCACCAGCCACAGGTCCCATACGATTCTACCTGGGTACACAGTCTAGTTTCAGGTTGAAAGATTAGAAGGCTACCTCTTATAGCTACTTTTCAAAAGGTATTAACTTTTATGTGTAAACTGCAGCTTCAATCTTTCCAGTGATGTTCTTCTATTCAATAATCCAGGTAATTGAGTTTTGGAGGAAAATACAGTGTATGTGTGGAGTTCGGTGAAACTATTTTCAGTTTTAGTGGGAAAAAATTCAGCTTGCACATATTTTAATCTTTTCCTGTGGTAGGTGGAAGGAGTCCTTTTAAATAGTTTTCAAGGAAGAGGCATAGTGAGATTTATATTTTTAAAAGATCACTCCAGGGGCAATGTAGAGAGGGAAGATATATTTTATTGCTCAAAAGGCTCAATTTAAGCAAGTCCTTTTTAAGCATCTGATGACCAGACAGGACAACACAGGAAGAAAACATATTCTCACTGTATTTCATTCTGTGCGAGTAGAAGTGCAATCCTAGTAAAACTGTGTGGTCTCTCCCTCCTCTCTGAGACAGAGGCACGAGGAAAAGAACGATAGAACGACAGAGAACCTTTCCATACAACTGCATGAAAGCCTGTGTCATTTGAATTGTAACATTACACACGATTCTCAACTGACTGTGCCAGTAACAGACTGCGGAAGAAGCATTAGAAAATCCGGAACAAGGCTGAATTTTGCCTACAGTATATTTAGCTTAATGTACTCTTGTTTTGCCTTATGAAACACCTGACCATATTTTATCATAATTTTAAAGACTGTCATTGTCACATTTAAGAACAATAGATCATAGAGTCTCAAGAGTCTTCCTCATATTTTTTTAATGAGTTGCTTTGGGAAGGTGATGGGAAAGGAAGGATTTAGAAAATTGAGACAAATAATTAAAAGCTTTGGAAAGTCAATGTTTTGTGTCACAGGAATCTTTAACCAATGTTGTTGGGAAGGTCTAACTTCAGTATAACTGTCAAGTTCTCAAGTGAGGTCAGAGAAATAATTTACCTAATTCTTTGTTCACTCAGTCTTCTTTCTTGTACTGTCATGTCTATGCAGCTAAGAGCCAGGTCTCTCTCTGCTTATAGCTGAGTCCACAGCACGGGGCATAGAGCACAGACTCCAGCAGAAACTCAGTGAGTGTCAGTTGCATGAATGATGTCACCTGGATGACTGCAGTGTTTACCTAACCTCCAAGTGGTTCAAAACAATGGTGAGAGGAGGAAAGTATGACCTAAAATTTGATGTAGGGTAAGATAGAGGTTGGCCAAATCATCTCAGGTACAAGTAGTTTAAAGTAGAGGCTATCTTTTTTAAAAACCATACAATCTACACAAGGGTCAATGCTTGTAGGGAAAAAATTACATCAAAGGTAGAAAAATAAACAACTCTAGCTTCTTGTGGATGTTTGACCAAGATTGTTTTGAATGATTCTCACTACCCAGAGATCATTACTGTCACTATCTCATTGTATAATCTCCCATCCTCCTCATAATGCATCAATATATCTGTTTTTATGAAAATGAGGTGCTTCTGTACCTATCGTTTAGTAGCCTATTTTTCCTACCGATCTATCACAAATATCTGCATTTTAACTCATAAATAATTTGCAACGTGATTCAACTTTCGGTTCATCCTTCCCCAATAGACTATAACCTTCAGGTGGCCAGGAAATGTGCCTCCCTAGTCCTCGGCTCTACACCGAGGCCCTGCATTCAGTGTTGGCTGATTGATGATTACTGTTTTGCTTGTTTTAGTTGCAGTGTTTCTTATTTTTCTAAATATACCATCATTCGTTTACTCTGTTGTTAAAATCTTAGACTTCCAGTAAATGTATTTTACAGGGGTATCTATGAGTGATTTCATTCACATCAATATTAGAACTTATGCATACTTTAAATTATTTCAGTGGTTATTAATTATGGAATAATACATGAATACATTCACCATATAAAAATGGTAACATTACATATAAGGCCCAACCACCTCTCCTTGCACGGAGAGTCGTAGTTATCAGTTTGATTTGAGTTTTCTAGATCATTTTCTCAATTTCTATATAATACAGATACAGTCATAAAAGTTTATACTATCATTTGTGTGCATGTGTTTTATATAATTTATATAATGTTGTTCTTATTATTCTACAAATTTCTGCCCACTCAATGATTATGTTGAATTTCATCTTATAGATACACTTTAATGCACAATCCATTGTTCTTTCTTACTATTATAAACGACAGTTCAGTAAATAGCTGAATTTCTCCAGCTACGGATCTTGAACAATCATTGGAGTGTAGATGGTTTACTTGGATGCAGTTGGTGACCTCAGGAAACACCAGCAGGGAGTAGGGAAATGAGACAGGAAAGGAAGCTGATGTGTGCTTCTTCCACAAGCAGATTGTTGGTTGGGACAGCTGGGACTCAATCCCACTGGAACCTTCTGCGGGAGAGTGTAGAGCACGTCTCAGAGAAGTTCCATTGGAGGGGTGAGCAGCCAGCTCATCGTTGGCTGCTCTCAGGGGCATTGACCCCTGGACACTGTGCCCAGGCCCAGGACTGTGCGGAGCACACCCTATATTCATGCCCATGGAAAGTTCTCACCCAGGTGCTCTCAGCAGGAAGCCATTGGTGTCCAGGCACCAGCCTCTCAGAAGGCTGGTGCCTGGACACCAACCCAGAACGTCTGCTGTGAGCTCCTTTTGTTTTGTTTTCCTGCAAAAAACACAATTGCCAGGCAATCTTACTCACCTTCTTTGTTCAGTTCCATGTCGAATGATTTCTGTTCCCTTTTAGCTTCATCTCCTGCTGACTCAGCCATTCACTTTGTCTTGAAACACTCTCTGGCTCTCCTGATAAACAACGGACTCTGTAACTTTCTCCCGGGGAGGTCACTGTTCCTACAGGTGGGTTTCAATTGAATAGAGCCAAGAAACCCAGTCATTGCTTTAAAGACTTTGAAGTTGAATACAACATGTGTGTCCACGAGAGTATTTTTGTTGGTACTGATTAAGCAGAGGTAATTTTTGTTGGTGCTCCTGTGGTGAATGAATGACTCACCCACAGACACCAGAGCTTCATTTTGCAAAGGGTGTCATGGTTTCCTCCAGTCCAGTAGCTCAGGCAGCGTGGTCATCATGTCAGCAGTGTCAGCAGCACCTGGGAATTTGTTTGAGGCGCACCTTGCTGGCCTCCTTCCTCCTCGCTGACCACATCAGACTCTCTGGGGTGGGACGCAGCAATCTGTCTTAACAAGAAGAATTTGATGTGCACTAAAGTCTGAGAACCACTGTTGTAGTCATTTACAATTTACATTTGTCCCAGTGTTCATGGCCAATTGATTTTTATAAAGTAATTCTTTTTCAGTAAAATAGCAAATATCTTCTCATTTTACCAACCCTTTTTCTTTAATAACACATCTCTAGTGAAAATTTGATGTCCTCAATTTCTGCACATTTATTGATTACTCCACTGCAAAAACAGAATGTTATTTTGAAAATCATATCAAGACAATGCCTTTGGCCCTTGCCGGTTTTGCTCAGCAGTTAGAATGTCAGTTGGACCAAAGAGTCTCGGGTTAGATTCCCATCAAGGGCACGCACCTTTGTTGCAGTTCAGTCCCCAATCCTGGTCGGAATCATGTGGGAGGCAACCAATCTACGTGTCTCTCTCACATTGATGTTTTTGCTTGAGCTCTTTCTCTCTCTCTCTTACTCCTTCCTTCCCCCCCCACACAAAAGTGACAATGCTTCTGTTTCTTCCAACACACCACATCTTATTGCAGTCATACAAATTAATATAACCTCATGATTATATCTTAAATTATTTTTATAGAATGGCATAATAATATTTGCAAGCATATGACTAGTAATTAAAAGACATGTGCCTCCCTATAAAGAAATCTGTAATCCAAAACAAAAAATTTCATTTCATTATGTTTTCCTCAATTTTATGTGACAGTTCACATCTCTGATTGTCTCTTTGTTTTGGTTCTTCTACATAAAAGATATTATTCTTGATCGTAAATTGATCTGGTTAAAAAATAATGAAGCAAACTGATTTGTTTTACCAAAATTTAGTTTATAGGTTCTACATGAATTAATGTAAAGGAACACACTTATATGCCTTTTCATTGTCTGGAAACATTGTTATTGAGAACATAAAGCAGCTCATATAGAGTATTTTTGCATCTTTGCTCTATTCTTATGAAAACCACACCTTTTCTCTCCATTTTCCCAATAGGAATAACTCAAATGTGGAGTGGTTCAGAAAATGAACCTGGGTTGAAAAGGTTTGAAACCTAATACTTTGCTCATTATGCCATTGTTGAGGGTCTCCAGGGTTCGGCGTGGACGAGGTGCTGGGCTGCTTGGGGAGCGGGAGACACAGAGCACCACCAGTCCCAAACCGGCAAACACCATGCTCCCTAGTACCTTCCCCTCCACACACAAAACTGTTCCCAGCTTCTCACCAGAGTGGAACCTGTCGATTCAACAGGTCTCTTATGCAGAAATCCAATATATAAAAGATACAATTGAAGTTACTCTGGTGAGAGGCTGTATAGGACCGAAGAAGGTGTGGATTGTTGAACAGGTCATGGTACCTAATCTTTCAATGATTCTTGATATAGTATGGTTTGAAAAACTTTGATCTAGACTGGAGGTTGCAAGCATATCTTACAGAGCACTTTTGTCATCAAACTAAAATTTTTTGAATTATTAGCCAATATTTTAAAAAGTCAGAAAAATCCAGAGTTCCAGCTTTCATTCAGTCTTCATTTTCCTGTGACTGGCCAGAGTTCACCATAGCTCCCACCACCCCTAGCTCTGTAACTACTCTTCTCTTACCAAATTTAAACCTCCTGCTCTGAGCCTAGAAAGTATACTGTGTATAGCCTTTGCTTCCTATCTGAAACATAAACAGGATGCAACATCTACAGTTGTTTGAGATCATTGTAATCCTTTACATTTGTCTAGTGATTACATGCCTGAGAGTTATGCAGAGAAGATGTTGTTTTCAATATTGGTTAATGGAAACATTGACATTTATCTGTTCATATTTAAATGGAGCACTGGTTGCTGTTGGACATGATGCATATGTGTGCACAGCCACGGAATCCCCACAACAGAATTCCGAGACCAGGACTGTTTCTCTCATGTGACAGGTGAGAGGTGCAGAGGCTGGTGACTCTGGTTCACATCCCCAAACATCAGGTGTTCATTCATTTCTATTTAAATTACCATTTATATTGTGTGGTTCTTAGTTTATATGTTAACTGAAGGAGACAGCAGTGCTTCATGTAAAAAAAAATAGCAGGTTCTGTCTTTGCCTCACCATTTTTTGTGTAGCTCTGGACCTACATGCTGGAAGGGAGAGGTGCTGATTTCGGAGGGAGAGAGAAACTTAAAACTGTCTTCTCAACAATTTCTTATCACTGTTTATTTGAACTCCACCTAGGTCCCATAAGCCTTGGAGTTCCATTTGGGGTGGGAGAAGAATTGTCTTTAAAAATTGATTGTGTCCAGCTGGTGTGGCTCAGTGTTTGAGCATCAACCCATGCACCAAGAGGTTGCCAGTTCGATTCCTGGTCAGGACACATGACCAGCTTGTGGGCCTGATCCCCAGTGGGGGGCATGCAGGAGGTGATCAATCAATGTTCTCTCTCATCGATGTTTCTATCTCTCTCTCCCTCTCTCCTTTCTCTCTAAAAAACCAATAAAGAAAAAAAAAATCGATTGAAAGAATACTTGCTAAATGGTTTTCCTTCCAAAGTAAAGAACTATCCAGATAGAATAGGCAGTGTTATTCATTTTTCTAAGAAATTACTCAAAAATTTTTACTTTTGGTGAAATGTATATATGCTTATTTTAATGTAGTTTTTAAGAAAGATGATTAAAATATTAGCCAAGACAAAAACACATATGCATTGTGTATTTAGAAACTAAACTTATTTTCCTTAATATGTATCAAAATTCTTCAAAGTAGGTGGATTTTGCTTTTGCTTCTGAAGAAAACGTTGAATCTACAACATAAAAAATAAAAATGTGAGTTCATTATTCATAGAATTTTCCATGCTTTTTTTTCTCTGGTATCTGAAGGTGAGACTGAACTTCTGTTGTTTCCCCACCTCTGAATCTTAGAAGAGGCCAGGAAGTGTGTAAGATTAAGTTGTTTTTGTCTCCTAGATCTCTCTTTTCCTGGGTCATTCTACGTAGGCTCTTAGGTACTGCTTGGCAGAGTCAAAAACTGTCTGCATTGTTACTGACGGTATTTATTTTGAAATAAACTATTGCTTTTTTTTTTCTTTATTGATTTTAGAGAGAGAGGAAGGAGAAGAGAGAGAGATATGGAAACATCAATAAGAAAGAACATCGATTGGTCGCCTCCTGCATGTCCCCCACTGGGAATCGGGCCCACAACCTGGACATGTGCCCTGCCTGGCAATCAAACCAGTGACCTCCTGGTGCATGAGTTGATGCTCAACCACTGAGCCACAGCAGCCGGGCAAGAAGTAAATTATTTCTATGGGTTATATAGGTGGATTCTTTAAGGAAAACTCATTCCTGTTTTCTGACTTAGAACCTCTTTTCCATGATCCCAGACACCCATTCTATTCCGACATAAACATATGAAAATTCATAGCCCTCAATTTTAGGATTCTACTCTTTGAAGACCCATATTTGGAACCATTGATGACAAACATGTCAAGCCCTTAGATCCGGATGGCAATCCTTTCAATCAGTTCATTCATTCATTTATTCAGCTTCCTTCTACTGTAGGCTTTCAAAGAAGTATGTGCTTCTTTCTTCTAGCACTCATGACAGTTATTCTTTGTGTTTATTTTTGGTTCTTCAAGTACTATTTTGCTCTCATTCTCTGCTCTGTCAATTCAGTGATGGTAGAGACTTTGTCTTTTTATTGATCACCATTGAAACCTTAGGACTAAGTGTTTATTAAATATCTGATGAATGAATATGTCGATGAGCACATTCTGAGTTCCTCATTTTGTGGCACTCTATTTTTCTCGGAGTAAAATCTGAACTTCCTACAATGCCCTGGGAGGGCCTGGATAACCACCCTCTGGTCACCTCTCTGACTTCATGTCATTCCACTTTCTCCTTTGCACACTCCATTCCAGTCTTGGAGATTAAGTCTTTATTCTCTTCAAGGAAAAGTATTGACATAGTGACATTGATAGCTAGATAGGAGATAAAGAGAAAGCGAGAGAGTAAGTGGGGTGTTTAAAAGAGAACATGGAATTTTGGTATTATAGCAGAATTCAAATCATAGACCAGCCACTTACTAGATGTTAGACCTCGGGCAAGTTACAAGTTTCTGGGTCTCATTTCTCAGTCTCTCCTGTGGGAATAATAATACTGTTGTTGCAAAAATGTTGTGAGTATTAGACAGAAAATGGTAGAATGCCTATCATATAGAAGTTATTTGAGATAGTAACAATCATCATAATTGGGTCATAATTATATTAATCAGCTACTTCTGTGGAACAGATATTCACATAATCTCAGGACAGGAGGTATTAACATTTCCCCCGTAGGCTTCTGTGGGTTGATTAGGGGCACCTTAATGACTGATCTGCACTGGCTCACTTATGCAAGGAGGAGTCAGCTGATCTTGGCTGGAAGGTATTGCTTTGCTGTCTCTCGACCTGCTGGGATTGGTGTAACACAATGAAACTACAAGCACATGCTGCTTGGAGTGAGGGGGAGATTTGCGAGGTAGCAAATGCTCCAGCTCTCTGGACGCAGTCCCATTTATTTGCACACTGGTACCCCTAGGTTACAAGTGGATTTAGGTAAATTATTTCCTTGAGATGGCGTTACTGCATACACCCTAGCTTTGTCTCTTGCTTTGTACAGGAAGAGTCCTTGAAGACAAAAGATAACAAACCCTTATTCACATGCAAATTAAGCACCCAATACACTTGGGCGAGCCAGGTCCCCCCCATCTCCGCTAGGATTCCGAGAATGCATTAATGCAAGGTTGAGAGTGCTTAACACAAGGTTAAAAAACATTCATCTTCCAACCCCCCAACACCACATTGCTTAAGCTGTGAGACGAGCCAGCTTGGATTGATTATGTCTGTCATGGGCCCTAGACAGGGGAGTGATGGCACTGATGTTTTGTATTTATTACTTTTATATGTATTATTTAGTATTCAGCCTCTATATGAACTCTGAAGTCTTCTTCAGCTCTCTAATAATTCATTTTATTATTCTTTCAAGTTTTATTTCATTTTTAAAATGAAGTGGTAAAACTAATAAAGGAGAATATTTTTATGGTAAGAACACCTTGTATCCTAAAGAAGATTTCGTTCATAAATGACCTTAATCTGATGTAGTATCTTAGTGATATTGTCATAAATTAATTACTAATGTTTTGGGAATTAGCTTAGTGACATGTTTTAGTTACTTTGCCCATTGGCAGCACATTTTCTTAATAGATTTACAATAATTCTTTTGTTTTTATCTCCATTGTTTATGTAAACTCTATTCTCATTGAGGATACTCACTCTGCAACCGCAGTGTTGAATAAGTTATTTTGGCAGTGGTTTTCAATATTTGAAACAAATTCATATCTTTATTTAATTTCCGTACTACATGATAAATTGAATAACTGGTTTAGATAAAATTTTGTATTGTTTTCTCTAACATAAGGTCATATTTAACTTGCTCTCTAACATAAGGTTATATTTCATATGTTAGAGGGCTAACATTTGAAAGCCCTCTTCTCTGGAATGCTAGAATTAGTGGATTCTATTCTTTTGGAGTGCAATTTAATGTTAGTGGAGTCAATGATAGTGGTAGAAACATCCCTTTCCAGTAAGCGACAACTGGGTTGTTTTAGCGATTTGGTTATATTAAGTACTAGGGAATGGGGATACATTAGGAACACTTCCATATACAGAACAAAGGAATGACTAGGCTTCAGGAAGATACCAACTATTGGGTAATTCTAGACTGGAAAAAGCCTACAAAATTCAGAAACCTAAGCTGCTGACTGTATTACTTTACTATTCCGAAAAAACCTTGTTGATTATGTGAACGGATGAAGTTGAGCAGGTGTTTATGAAGGATTACACTTGGAGCTGTGGTAGCCATCTTGTGACCAAGAGGCAGAGACAAGGTAATTGCAGACAAATCAACCCAGAGTCAAGATCTAAGGTAACAAACCCTAGAATCACCCCATTTCCTTTCTTCCTACTTTATGAAATATAACTGCTGTTAGTTGAATACTCTTTACAGCCAAGTAGAAGCATTCTAATATTGTCTCAGAAAACCATTAATACTCAGTAAGATGATTGAGTATATATTATGATTATAAGAATGTATTGAACAAGATAGATCCATATGAGGTCCATGGGCCTTGGAGTTGGGCTGAATGCAAAGGTACCATGTACAGGTGGACAACTGCGTTATCTTAGGGAGCACTAATCACATGTTCCACAGTGCACATGTGTTCTAACCCTGGCTTAATTCCTCATTTTCTCTTTCTGTGACCACTCATGTTATCAGAAGTTTACTTTTTACAACACACAGGCTATCAGAAGAAAATAAACTCAATTCTTCCTGTAGTGCCTGTGGTAGGGGCAAGTCAAGGGTGTCCACAAAGAGACTCTTTCCCTGAAAAGCAGCTCCTAGCCCGAGGCAGGATGTGTGTGTGACAGGCAGCATGACTTCCTGCCTCTCAGCAGATGAGGACGGTGGGCTGCAGCTAGGGAGCTGTGGTAGTCGTGTATCGATCAAATGTGTGTTTTTAATTCCTAAGAGAAACGAGATTGACAGTCTGTTTATTTCCCCACACTGAAGAGGACTAGACGTGTGATTTGTGTTGGTGGGCACACGTGGATTCTGCATCTCAGCAGCAGAACCTGGACGAGTTTCCCATGTGTTGGAAGGCCTGGGGAAATGGGAGCCCTAATCATGTACTTGGAGCTCGAGAGAATATTCTGGGTCAGGGCTGTAATGAAGCACAAACGAGAAGATAGTATAAATGTTACTTTCTAAGACTAGAAAGTGGAAGTTTGCCTCTGTCCCTTTCTCCGGGGTATTGGCATGGAAAGTGAGCGCCACTCCTGGCCAGGGAGAGGAAGACGCAGAGAGAAGGCATTGCGCATCTGTTTTCCCGAAATGACTTTCATGGCTTCCAGGATAAATGCTGAGATAGTGTTCATGGCTGTCTATTTGTCCTGCACAGAAAGAAAAGATAAGAGCCGGCCCCATGTGGCTCAGTGGTTGAGCGTCGACCCATGCACCACCAAGAGGTCGCCGGTTCAATTCCAGGTCAGGGCACATGCCGGGTCGTGGGCCTGATCCCCAGCAGGGGCATGCAGGAGGCGGCCAATCGATGTTCTCTCTCCTTGATGTTTCTACCTCTCCCTCTCCCTCCCTCCCTCTCTAAAATCAATTAAAGGAAAAAAAAATTTTTTAAAAGGGAAGAAAGGAGGAGTAATACCCGGTGCCTCCTGATTGCCTATTATTTGGGAGTGGTTTGGTGAGGAGTGTGGACTGTGGAGCTGGGTGGCCTGGTTCAAATCCTGACACCACTAATTGCCAACTCTGTGTCTTTAGACTAGTTACAGAACCTCTCTGGGCCTTAGTTTTCTGCCTATAAAAATGACATGTCTTGGTTTAATTACCTCTGATGCTGATTCCGACATAAGAATTCAAGTATAGGTGGTTTATTTGAGAAATGTTTCCAAAAATCATAGGTCAGGAAACAGGGAAATGGGAGTGGAATGGAGAAAGCCAATAAAGGATGTGTTATCACATCAGTGATAACAGTGGGGTGCTGGGAACTTAGGGAGTGAGTGTAGAAGAGACCTCATATATCCCAGTCCAGCACCAAGACTCAGGGGAATTTGTCCCTAAGCCTTTGAAGTTTCCTGAGATGTCATTTATTCTCTGGTACTTGCCACTTGCCTATCCTTGGGCCATGTGTGCTTCCGAGGATAGGAAAGAAATGTCCTCCTTGGGTAGATGGGAATGCTGAAGGGCTATGGGCTGAGCACCAGAAGCGTGTTTTACCTGCATCAGGGCATCTCACTGGCTGTTTCAGAGGACGAAATGAGTCCCCACACATGAGTGCTGACAGCACCTGGCACACAGTAAGCTCTTGCTCTATGCTGGTATCATTCCTACTGTGCTCAACAGAGCTCTGTGGATGAGAGCCTGGTGTGGAATTGGACTGGGTTTAAGTTCTGGTTCAACCATTCAAGGGGCCAGCTTCTCAGCCTCTAAAACAGGGCTTGTCATAGACACAGTTTTATTGTAAAAGGCCAGAAAGTTTTTTTTTTTTTCATCTTTGTGAGCCCTACAGTCTCTGTCTCAGCTATTTAGTTGCCTTTCTTGAGTGAAGGCAAAATGTAAATGAATGGGCAAGTCTGTGTTTCATAAATCTTTACCTACTAAAACAGGTAAAGGGCCCTGGCCAGTTTTACTCAGTGGTTAGAGCGTCGGCCTGCGGTCCGGAGAGACCCGGGTTCGGTTCCCGCTAAGGGCACGTACTTCGGTTGAAGTTTGTCCCAGGCCCTGGTTGGTCGTGCGGGTGGCAGCCACTCGATGTGTCCCTTCACGTCGATGTTTCTCTCTCTCTCTCCCTTCCTCTCTCTCCCTACCACTCTATCTGTACAATGGAAAAATGTCCTCGGGTGAGGATAAAAAAAAAAAAATAAATAAAAAGAAATAAAACAGGTAAAGGGGCTGGCTTTGACCTAAGGATTATTGTTCAGCCCATGAACCGATAGCTGTCCATAGCTGTCTACTGTGAGAAAAAGGGCTGTTCACTTCATTGGAGACAGTAGAACATAGACACTAAAAATAGACTCTTTGCCAGCCTGCCTGGTTTTGGATTTCAGCTGGTACACTGTCTACTTTGGTGATTTTATACAAAGCATTTTTCTCTAACCCTCTGTTTTCTTATCATCAATATGGGCATGATAAGAACACTTGCCTCATTGGGTTGTTGTGGTGATTAGATGAGTTAATCCATGTATTAGACTTAGCATAGTGTCTGGTACATAATCAAGATTCAGTGATTCTACTCTATTCTCTTTGATTTCTACTCCTCTGCTTTTGCACTAGAAGAAACACTGGAATTCTGTTGGGGAAAAGATAACAAGATAGTTCTTGAGATCCTTGCTTATATTTGGATCTGGTACAAATATGTACTGATTATACTTGAAGAACTTAGAAATTCATGGGTTTAAGTTAGTGATTCTTAATTAGGGGTGATTTTGCCCCCCCAGAAGTCATTTGACACTGTTTGGATATTTCTTTAGTTGTCCTAACTATGGAAGAGAGGGCAGCTGACATGTCATGGTGGAGACAAGGATGCTTCTAAGCACCACACACTGCACTGACAATTCTGTACGAAAAGGCTTATCTGGACTAAAGTGTCACTAGTGCTGAGGCTGAGGAACCCTGGTTTAGATTGGATATGTCACTTCTGAACTTTTACCAACTAACATTTGGTAATGTGTATGTTACAATATTTAACATGGTTTTTAAAATTGTTGTCGTGATTTGTCCGGTCCACAGGTTTCAAAAAGATGCGTGGAAATATTTTGGCAAGACAAATAGGCTTAGGTGTGTAGTCTTTTGTTTGTGTTTTAAATAACCTATTATTTAAAAAAATATATACCAGGTTCCTAGTTGACAAAAATCACATATTTTATTTTCTTCTAAATAATTTTAACTGTTGAAGAATTAACAGTTGAAGAATGTTCTTCACAATACAATGTTCTTTACGTTCCACATCTTCCTATCGATCTCTGACAGTTTGAGATGACAGGAGACATCCTACCAAGTCCTCCATCCTTGGTATGGTCTAAGAAAGAAATTATCCCTAAATAACTGAGTTATCTGGCAATGAGAAGCATACAAGGCTATTATTTACACCTGTTTAATTCTCAATATTATGACAGCATTATTTTTAAAATAAACTATTCCAATTTTTTTATTACAACTTTTTATTTTTATTTATTTTATATATATTTTTTAAATTAATTTATTTATTTTTGTTACAGATGTTTCTCCTTTTTCCCCAACTGATTCCCCCCTCGCCCTCCCTCCCTGCCCTGTCCTCCATTTGTTGTCCATGTCCACTGTTCATGCATACATGCATATAAGTTCTGTGGTTTATCTCTCCCCCACCACCCCCTCTGCTGGGGATTGTCAGTCTGTACCCCACTTCCACATCTCTGGGACTACCCCATTCCTCAGACTGTTATGTTCACTATATTCCACAAATAAGTGAGATCATATGATACTTGTCTTTCTCTGTTTGGCTTGTTTTACTTGGGATGATACTTTCCAGGTCCCTCCATGTAGTTTCAAAGGATAAGAGATCTTTCTTTCTTACAGCTGCGTAGTACTCCATTGTGTATATGTACCACCGCATTTTTATACATTCATCTACTGATGCACACTTGGGCTCTTTCCAGATCTTAGCTATTGTAAATCGTGCTGCTACAAACATGAGGGTACATATATTCTTTCTGATTGGTGTTTCAGGCTTCTTAGGGTATATTCCTAGAAGTGGGATCACTGGGTCAAATGGCAGTTCAATTTTTAATTTTTTGAGATAACACCATAGTGTTTTCCATAATGGCTGCACCAGTCTGCATTCCCACCAGCAGTGTACTAGAGTCCCCTTTTCTCCACAACCTCGCCAACACTTGTTGTTTGATGATTTGTTGATGGCAGCCATTCTGACAGGTGTGAGGTGATACCTCATTATTGTTTTAATTTGCATCTCTCTGATGATTAGTGATGATGAGCATTTTTCATATGTCACTTAGCCATTTGTATGTCCTGTTTGGAGAGGTGTCTATTTAGTTCCATTTTTTAATTGGATTCTTTGTCCTCCTTTTATAGAGTTGTATGAGCACTCTATATATATTGGAAATTAACCAATTATCTGATATATCACTGGCAATTATGCTCTCCCATACAGTGGGTTGCCTTTTCGTTTTGATGATTGTATCTTTTGCTGTGCAGAAGCTTTTGAGTTTGATGTAGTCCCATGTGTTCATTTTCTCCTTTGTTTCTATTGCCTTAGGTGATGTATCAGTGAAAATTCTGCTGCGTATAATGTCTGAAATTTTGTTGCCTACAGTTTCTTCTAGGATTTTTATGGATTCCTGAGTCACATTTAAGTCTTTTATCCATTTTGAGTTTATTCTTGTGTATGGTGTAAGTTGATGGTCTAGTTTCATTTTTCTGCATGTAGCTGTCTAATTTTCCCAGCACTATTTATTAAAGAAGCTGTCCTTACTCACTGTATGCTCTTGCCACCTTTGTCAAATATTAATTGAGCATATTGCCTTGGGTCCATTTCTGGGTTCTCTGTTCTGTTCCACTGGTCTATATGCCTGTTCTTGTGCCAGTACCAGGCTGTTTTGATTATGGTGGCTTTGTAGTATAACATGAAATCTGGTAATGTGGTTCCTCCAACTTTGTTCTTCCTTTTCAAGATTGCTGTGGCTATTCGAGGTCTTTTTTGGTTCCATATGAATGTTTGAAGTACTTGTTCTAGTTCTGTGAAGTATGCCGTGAGTATTTTGATGGGGATTACATTGAATCTATAGATTGCTTTGGGTAATACGGACATTTTAATGATGTTAATTCTCCCAATCCATGAACAGGGTATGTGCTTCCACTTTTTTATATCTTTCTCTATTTCTTTTTTCAATGACCTGTAGTTTTCTGCGAATAGGTAATTATTTCTTTTGTTAAGTTTATTCCTAGGTATCTTATTTTTTTTTTCCACAATGGTAAGTGGGATTGTTTTTTTAGGTTCTCTTTTTGTGAGTTCATCCTTCGTGTATAAGAATGCCATCGATTTCATGTCGTTAATTTTGTATCCTGCTACTTTGCCAAATTCATTTATTAAGTCTAGTAAATTTTTGATGGAGTCTTTGGGGTTTTCTATGTATAGTATCATCTGCAAATAATGACAGTTTCAGTTCCCCTTTTCCAATTTGGATCCCTTTTATTTTTTCTTCCTGTCTGATTGCTGTGGCTAAGACTTCCAGTACTATGTTAAATAAGAGTGGCAAAAGTGGGCATCCTTGCCTTGGTCCTGTTCTTAAGGGAAATGCTTTTAGTTTTTGCCCATTGAGTATGATGTTGGCTGTAGGTCTTTCATATATGGCCTTTATTATGTCTAGATATGATCCCTCTATTCCCACATTGCTGAGCATTTTTATCAGAAATGGATGCTGGATTTTGTTGAAGGCTTTTTCGGCATCTATTGATATGATCATGTTTTTTTTATTCTTCATTTTATTTATGTGGGGTATCACATTTATTGATTTGCGAATATTGTACCAGCCTTGCATCCCTGGTATAAACACCCCTTGGTCATGGTGGATAATTATTTTGGTGTATTGCTGGAGCCGATTTGCTAGCATTTTGTTCAGGATTTTGGCGTCTATGTTCATCAGGGATATTGGCCTGTAGTTTTCTTTCTTTGTTGTGCCTTTTCTGGTTTTGGGATTATAATTATGCTGGCTTCATAAATTGAGTTTGGAAGTCTTCCTTCTTCTTGAATTTTTTGAAATAGTTTGAGGAGAATGGGTGTTAGTTCTTCTTTGAATGTTTGTTAAAACTCCCCCATGAAGCTGTCCGGGCCTCGGCTTTTGTTTGCTGGGAGAGTCTTGATTACATCTTCAATTTCTTCTGTTGATATTGGTCTGTTCAAGTTTTCTATCTCTTTCTGGTCCAGTTTTGGGAGACTATCTATGTGTTTCTAGAAATTTGTCCATTTCACTTAGATTGTTGAATTTGTTGCCATATAATTGTTCATAGTAGTTGTTAACAATCTTTTGTATTTCTGTGGTGTCAGTTGTTACTTCTCCTCTTTCATTTCTGATTTTGTGTATTTGGGGTCTCTCTCTTTGTTTTTTGGTGAGTCTAGCTAAGGATTCATCAATCTTGTTTATCTTTTCGAAAAACCAGCTCTTTGTTTCATTGACCCTTTGAATTGTTTTTTGGTGTCTATGTCGTTTCTTTCTCTCTGAGCTTTACTATTTCTTTCCTTCTACTTGCTCTGGGGTTTTCTTTTTGTTTGCTCTCTAGTTCTTTAAGTTGTGAGGTTAGATAGTGTATTAGCGATTTTTCTTGTTTCTTGAGGTAGGCCTGTAGTGCTATGAACTTCCCTCTCAGAACTGCTTTCGCTGCATCCCATAGATTTTGTGTTGTTGTGTCTTCATTTTCATTGGTTTCCAGGAAGTTTTTGATTTCTTTCTTGATCTCCGTGGTGACCCATTCATTGTTTAATAATATGCTATCTAGCTTCCATGTGTTTAAATGTCTTTGTATGTTCTTCTTGCAATTGATTTCTAGTTTCATGCCATTGTGATCTGAGAAGATGCTTGATATGATTTCAGTCTTCTTGAACTTGTAGAGACGTAATTTGTGCCCTAACATGTGGTCTATCTTTGAGAATGTCCCATGTGCACTTGAGAAGAATGTGAATTCTGTAGCTTTGGGGTGCAATTTTGTAGATAGCTATTAAATCCATTTGATCTAGTGCTTCATTTAGAGTCACTGTTTCCTTGCTAATATTTTGTCTAGAGGATCTATCCAGTGATGTCAGTGGGATGTTGAAGTCCCCTGCTAGGACTGTATTGCTATTGATATCTCCTTTGAAGTCCTCCAGATGATTTTTAATATATTATGGTGCACCCATATTGGGTGCATATATGTTTATCAAGGTTATATCTTCCTGTTGGATAGATCCTTTCAATATTGTGTGGTAGCCTTCTTTGTCTCTAGTTATGGCCTTCATTTTGAAATCTATTTTATTGGATATGAGTATTGCTACCTCAGCTTTTTGTTTTTTTCCCCCTTGGCTTGGAAGATTTTTTTCCATCCCTTCAATTTCAACCTATGTGAGTCTTTTGTTGTGAGGTGGGTCTCTTGTAAACAACATATAAATGTCATGCTTTTTCATCCAATCAGCTACTCTGTGTCTTTTTATGGGAGCATTCAATCCATTTACATTTAAGGTGATTATTGATATGTACTTATTTATTGCCATTTTTGTTTAGTGTGGTTCTATTTTTCTTCCTATTTCTCCTGCTAATTACAGCAGTCCTTTTAACCTTTCTTGCAGTGCTGGTTTGGTGCTAATGTATTCCCTTAGCCTTTTTTTTTTTTGTCTGGGAAGTTCTTTATTTGACCTTCTATTTTGAATGATAGCCTTGCTGGTCGAGTAGTCTTGGATTCAGATCCTTGTTTTTAATGACCTTAATTACCTCATGCCATTTCCTTCTGGCCTGTAGTTCCTCCAACTTTGAGAAGTCAGCTGAGAGCCTTATAGGATTTCCTTTGTAGGTAACTTGTTGCTTCTCTCTTGTTGCTTTCAGGATTCTCTCTTTGTCTTGAATTTTTGGCAGTTTGATTACTATGTGTCTTGGTGTGGGCCTGTTTGGGTTCTTCTTACTTGGGGCTCTCTGTGCTTCTTGAACTTGAATGCCTTCTTCCTTCACCAAATTAGGGAATTTTTCTGTCACTATTTCTTCAAATATAGTCTCTAACCCTTGCTCATTTTCTTCTTCTTCAGGGACTCCTATGATGCCAATGTTATTACGTTTCCAGTTGTCCCACAGTTCTCTTAAGCTGTTTTCTTGTTTTTTAATTATTTTTTCCATTTGCTTTTCTGATTGGTTGATTTTTTCTACCCTATCTTCTAATTCACAGATCTGGTCCTCAGCTTCCTTTACTCTGCTATTTAGACTTTCCAATGTGTTTTTTTGTTTGTTTTTGTTTTTTCTGATATGTCATTTTTCATTTTTTCTTGGTGTTTTAATTTCCAACTGGTTGATTTTGCACATTTCTGTGTCTTTACTCAAGGTGTTGATGTCCTTACATATGCTGTTTAGCTTCCTCAAGATTATGGTTCTGAATTCTAGTTCTGTTAACTTGCTTAACTGTACCTCATTTATCTCATCTTGGTAGAGGTCTCTTGTTCTTTCATTTGGCGTTTGTTTCTGTGTTTCACCACTTTGGCTACCACAGTGGGCTTTGGAGTCTGCCAAATTTTTCCTGTGGGTGTTGGTGTTCTGCTGTTTGTGGCTCCCTCTCCCGGGTTTGGATGAGGCAGGGAGGACCCATGTTAAACACCACTGTCAAGTCTTTCTTTCCTGGTTAGAGTTGCTAGCCCAGGGAATGGTAGTTATCCTCTAGCTTTTTTGCCTGGAGGCTATTAGTAGTGGTCTCGAAGAACCTTGGTTTCTGCGTTAAATGAAAAACTCCCTCAGGTGCTCAGCATAAGGGGATTTCCCAAGGGTGGGGCAGATGCTGGTTGAAAATGGGCCTCAATTAGCATTTCAATGGCCACCAGGTGGGGTTGAATCTATGAGGGAGGAGCGGCCCACCTCTCCCCAGGGCCCTGGGAAGGAGTAAGATGACCATAGTCCTGTGTGGTTGCAAGGCAGCAAAAGCTCTGAGCACCCTCCAAATCCCGAGTGTCCCCACACAGTTCCAGTCCCGTCTGCCCTCCCTCTGCCAGAGCCCAAGGTAAGTGGCTGCTGCTAATTTAGCCTCTGTTCCAGCTCTGTGCTGTCGAGCTGCTTGGTACTTTAACCCAAGGGCGCCGCTCCCAGCTAAGGCCCTCGCTCCGGCGGAGACTAGGGCAGCTCCAGCTGAGAGCATAGCTCTTAGCCGAGGGGGTAGCTCCCAGACGAGGTCGCAGGTCCCAGCCGGGTCCGCAGCTCCCAGCTCCAAGGCCACAGGTCCCAGCAGAGGCTGCCGCAGCTCCCAGCACAGGTCACTGCAGACCATGGGCTCCCGGCCCCCTCTCACGTGTTCGCAAGCCTACCAGGATTGAGTCAGTGTCCCTGGTTGTGCGTCCTCCAAGCTACTTTTTGGTTGCCTTTTCCTGATGATTTATCTTTATTTTCGTTGTAATTCCAGTTTGGTCCTGGGAGATGGTCTGTGTAGCTTCCATTCACTCTGCCGCCATTTTCAGTCTCTCCTAAACTATTCCAATTCAAAATGCTTTCTCTTCTGAATTTCACCACAGTGGAATGATTGTTAGCTCTTCACAGTCGAGAAATCGCCACAACTTCCTCTTTCTTTTACTTTTAAGTGTGGAGACTTCTCTCAACTTGACAGATGAATTTTCTAGATAATTTTTATTTAAAAGGCCCTGAATAGGCCTCCATCAAAATATTCCTTCTCAGTAACAATCTGTTTTGCTTTGGTGCTTAATTTTTACCTAAACCTTCCCAGGTTCCTTTGGCTACTCTGGGTCTTTCTGCGTCCTCAGTGTTCTTGCACCTCCCTAGTGCATGTGGAGCCTGCGGGCTAACTGCAGAAAGGTGTCCTTCACTTTGAGAAAACATCCCCATACACCAGGGCAGAGAACCTGGACTGGGAGCTCTTACCATGAACAACTTCTATGCTCTCACAGGGCAATCCGGAAAGTTATATTCTAGCTGGGCTTTCTATCCTGTTAGGCCATCTTTATTTTATTTATTCATTTATTTGATCACTTTTTCAGTCAGACAACAAATATTTATTGAGTTCCTTCTATCTGCCCGGCACAACATTGAAGAAGACTATATCCCCTGTCTGGTTCACTTTTGAATCTTGTGTCTAGTGTTAAAAGATGTTTCAAAAAGGTAAAACTATGAATCTCACAGAATTACAAAATGAACACATCAAAGATTTTATTTAACTCATTAATTTATGAGTGAACCAGAAATATTTTACATTTGATTCTAATGAGAATGGTACGTACAATGATTTATAATTTCTACTGGACTATATTTATATGCATTGCTACAAACAGGAATCATTTGCCTTGCTCTCCAAAGAAAACATTAATTTCACCAGCACCATCCTCAATTTAACTTTTTCTCCTTAGAGTTGCAAAATATATTGGCAAGAGACAGTTAAAGGTGTACACTCTACACAATCAGATTATCCCTGGAAGTTCCGGTTAACATCATCCAACATTATACAGAAGTCATTCCTGGTTCATTTCAACGTCTTCACAACTTCTTCAGCATCGTCATGAAAAATTTTCAAATACACAAACATTTCAGATAATTCTGAGTGCAACCACAGAGATGAAGCAGTGTGCTTTGAAAGAGGATGATTGGGTGGGAGTGGGACTTTCTTAAATGGGAGATCCAAAGAGAATCCCACTGCAAATTGTTTAACATAATACTCCCAGTAGACTGTCTACTGAAATTTTAACATGTGTGATAAAGACCTTATTTCATAGGTGAAAAGTGTCAACATTTAAGACAGAAATATAGGCTACTGGTAGAGTCCGCTGGTATTTTTCCAAGTAGGAATAAAAACAAAATCAGATTTAACTACTAGTCTATTCCACCTCTTGGCATTTCTCCTCCCAAAACTTGGCGTTTATATTTTAATGTATGCATTTATTTTACTTTTTAAAAATCTTTCCTATTGAGCCCTGGCCAGTTTGGCTCAGCGGTTAGAGTGTCGGCCTGTGGTCCTGAGAGACCCGGGTTCGGTTCCCGCTAAGGGCACGTACCTCGGTTGCAGTTTGTCCCCGGCCCTGGTTGGTCGTGCGGGTGGCAGCCACTCGATGTGTCCCTTCACATCGATGTTTCTCTCTCTCTCTCTTCCTCTCTCTCCCTCCCGCTCTATCTGAACAAAAAATGGAAAAATGTCCTTGGGTGAGGATAAAAAAAAAAAAAAAAAAAAATCTTTCCTATTGATTTTAGAGAGAGAGGAAGGGAGAGGGAGAGAGAAACACCAATCGGCTGCCTCTTGCACAACCCCTATTGGCAATCGAGCCTGCAACCTGGCATGTAACAAACGAACCAGTGACTCCTAGGTACATGGGACCATGCTCAACTGACTAAGCCACACTGGCCAGAGCAAGAAATCTGTAACCGGCTGTGATCAATTAGTTGTAGATACCACTGCACTTGCACCAGGCTATTTTACTTTTATGCAATGGAATCTGTCTCTATTCTTCATTTTGTAAAATTTTATTTTATAGTAATTTGTGTGGTGTACAATTACCAAAATAGCAAATTCAGCTTTAAACAAAGGAGGGCCATCAAAAATAAGAAAATTAGTTTTTAAAAGCAGTCATTTTATACTTTAAAATCTATCAAAATAGCCATCAAAACTATTTAGTTAATATTGATATAAATACTATAAATATAGATATATGATATCATTAATACTGATTAGCATTCAGAACCTTGGTATCAGCAGATCAGAACTTTTTCTGGACTTCACTTATTTGAAAATTTGGCATGGTTTTAATTTTGATTTTCACCAGAGTTTGGCAAACTGTGACCCACAGGCCAAATCTGGCTTTTCGCCTGTTTGGTAAATGCAATTTTATTGGAACACAGACATACTCACTTGTTTACATGTTTTCTATGACTACTTTCACATGACAAGAAATGAGCTGACTGGTTGTGGCGGATACTGCAAAGCCTAACATATTTATAGTACTATCTGGCCCTTTACAGGCAAAGTTTTGTCAACACCTCAGCTACATAACTGGTGGGAGTTAATATTTTCACTCATTCATTTGTTTATTCATTTACTGAACACATATTTAATAGGCAGCTACTAGGTGTCAGGTACTTTTCTAAGATCTGGGGTTCTCGCATAATGGTAGAGACAATTTTATAATTCTCATTTTTTTTTTATCCTCACCCGAAGACACTTTTTGATATTTTGTTCAGATAGAGTGGGATGGGGAGAGAGAAACATCGACGTGAAAGAGACACATCGAGTGGTTGCCACCCGTACAACCCAACCAGGGCCGGGGACAAATTGCAACCAAGGTACATGCCCTTAGCGGGAACCGAACCCGGGTTTCTCTGGACCACAGGCCGACACTCTAACTGCTGAGCCAAACCAGCCAGGGCAATAATTCTCAAAATTTTAATCTGGTACTAAATATGCTTCTCTCATTTCTTTTAATTTTTGTGATAGTACATTAAGGAATGCACTTCAACTTTGAGTAATGAGACATTTGCCTCCCTGCTTAGGTCTGAGTTCTCAGAGAAGCAGACTCTCAGCAAGATTTGTGTGCAAACATTTTATGTGGATGGTACAGGAAACAGCCCAGGGCGGGGAGGTGGGAAAAGCAGGGGAAGGCAGTCAGTATAGAGGCACTGGAGCTTAATCCCACGTGAAAATGCTGGGAAATGCACAAAACACACACCTCAGAAATGGGTCATCTAAGGGGCAAGACAGTGGGCGTATTTATTCACCAGTTCCCAAGGGTCATTAATTGAGGTCTGCGCGCGCGCGCGTGTGTGTGTGTGTGTGTGTGTGTGTGTGTGATAGGAGGGGGCAGTTTTCATTTCTTAGCATTTCTGGCTTGCCTTGTGTGGAAGGTGCCTTGATATCTATTAAATCTCCCATGTCCAGGATTTCATTTTGCTCCCCAGCCCTACCCCAGAGCACAGCTCCCTCGCTGTCTGTCACCAGCATCTTGACTGAGTTTCTGCAGCCTCTCTCAGCCAGGGCCTGAAACTCTGTGGCTGAGTAATTCTCTTTCTGAAGCAAAGTTAGTGCTTCTCCTTCAAGCCATGCTGGAACCTGACCTTAACTCCTGACCTCTGTGGGAAGGGGGGCAAGTCTTAAGGAGGGAAAGCATCATGTTGTGAGGTCTTCCCCCAAGGGAAACTTTTGCTTGGTCTCCAGGCCAAGAGGGGTTGTCATCTTTTAACACCGGGATGGTGGTGATTTCTTCAGTCCCAGAGGGTTCTCGGGAATGTGAGAGTTCACATGTCCAGAGTTTGTTTACCGAGGTGATCCATGTCTTCGGGTCCCCTGGTGTCTTCATCACTGTCCTGACTGGAACCGAGCAGGCTTCTGGAGCTCTTGACTTAAACATTCCCTCCCGTTCTCTCCCGTCGGGTCCTGGCCCTGATGTTCGGCACGATCTTCCATCCGCCTGCAGAAATGAGTTTCTTGCAGGGCTCGCCGGGAGGCACTCAGGCATCCTGCTGGGCCGTGCTTGGGTGTTAACTCACGTGAGCCTGTTGCTTGTTTTTAAGCCCCTTGGTGGTCCAGACACAGCCAGCCAGTTCCACAGCCCTTGCAGTGGTCATTGCCGCTGGTCTCTTCAGTGCTAGGGACGACGCAGGAACTGGAGTGTCCTCTTCTAGCAGTGACCCTCCCAAGTCCATCTCCAGTGAGAGTTTTAGTAACTATGATGTCAGAGCCCAGCACCCCAGCTCCTGGCAATGGTGATTGTGTTGCCATTTTGCCAGTTTCAAGCAGCAGAAACCAATTCCAAAGATCTGTTAGAATGGAGGGTTCATCCTGCTTCACCCAGCACATTCTCAGGGGGCAGCACTCGGTTCCACATCCTGGAAACACCCTCAGTTCCAGGTCCATGTGAGACGCTGTTACCTGGACTCTTTTAGTTCTAAAGTTCAAAGTCCCAGTCCTGAGCAAACTGGGGTAGTCTGCCACCCTGCTTCTACCCTCCTACTACCCCGGGGGCAGAGCCCGGGTGGACCAGGTTTGTGTGGGAAGGGCAGGAAACGTAATATGATACAGTGAAGAAAGACAGCCAATCAAGACCACACGATTGAGCCAGATACCACCTGAGCAATCAGATCCTAATCTCATGGGAAACTGGGAAGTAGGGCAAAATACACGCACCACAGACTTAACCTTAGAGAGGCAAGGGCTCCTCACTGCTCACGTACCAGTTGGATTCCTGAGAGTCCTTGGGAAAAGCCGGTGCTGGAGGGTGTTAAATTCCAGGCACTTCCAGCCTATTAATCATGGTCAGGGGCCCTGATTGTAGTTCTAGGAGAAAAAGGCTTTGGCCCAGGGATGCTAGGTTGGCAACCGGAATCTGAATGGAGACACCACAGGCCTGGTAGGCAGGAGCAGAACGATGCATCTGTTGTCTCTCACCCCTGGCGGCTCTCAGATCCACTGTGACCCCGCTGAGCTGACTGTGTCACAGGAAGGGGCGGTTGCGCACAATCCGCAGCAGGAGCTGTGATGGGAAAAGCTGCAGTCCTGGCTGCTGGACGAGCCGCAGACCAAGTCCCCGATCTTGCTCCTCTAGCTGTGCTTTAGGCCCCGCTCACCTTGGCCAGCAATTGTGTTGGCCTCTGTCGTTTCCCCAATAATGGTACAGGATCCCTTCCTGGCTCAGAGTACATGTGTAATTCACAACCCCAAACTGGGAGCCAGGGATGGAAATCTATAATTTGCAGATTTGCCAATGTGACTTCCAGTGGTTCGTGGCTAGAGATGTTCAGGTAGCTATAGCAGCAGCCACACACCGACCCTGGACTCCAGCTCGCGCTCGCCCAAAGCCAGCCTCTTCCCCGTGCTGCAAGGGTGATGGAATGCCTTCCCTCCTGCTGAGGACCACATAAAGCCTGTTACTAGCTTGGTCATCACCACATTTAAGCATGGATCTCTGTCACAGAAGAGATGGTAGAATGGAAACAATTTACTTCCTTTTCATTTTTATGTATTAGAAACAACTCTTTAGTTGTAATTGTAGAACCTGGCCATTACAGGGTGTGGTAGACCAGATGATGGCGTCCCAAAGATATTAGCCATCTTAATCCCCAGAACCTATGAATATGTTACCTGACATGGCAAAGCAGATTCACAAATACGATTCAAGCATTCTGGGTTACCCTGCTAGGCCCGATGTACTCACAAGTGTCCTTGTAAGTGGAAGCAGGAGCTCAGGCAGGTCCAGGACGGGGCTGTGACGAGCGCGTGGCCGGTGGCAATGTGATCGCGGCTCTGCAGATGGAGGAGGGAGCCTCCAGCCAAGCGGTGGGAGCAGACTCCAGAAGCTGGATAAGGCAAGGACTGACTTCTCCCCTAGAACCTTCAGGAAAGTGAAACCCCGCTAACACCTTGATTGTAGCCTCGTAAGACCCATTTCAGACTTTTGACCTCTAGAATGAAGCTAAAACTTTGTTGTTGTTCTAAACCACTTAACCTATGGTAGTTTGTCACAGCAGCCTAAAAACCCAACAAACTAATATACAGGGTATCACAGATAACAACCACACTTTCTGGTGGAAGTATGGTATATATGCTAAAGATCTAGTGACAGATTCAGGTTCCACAGGTCATCTGTAAACAGGAATCACTATGGTATCTTATTTTGTTGTTCTGAGCATTGAACAAGATAATCTGTATAAGGCATAAAAAAGACTTCCTGTCACATAATAAAAGCTCAAAAACACTGACTATTATTATTATAACATAACAATAATGGTCTTTATGCTTGTGATGACTGCATAGTCTAAAAAATGTTCTCATATATATTAGTTTAAACTTAAATCAATTCTGCGAGATTTCCCCATTTTCTAGATAAACACATAGTCTTGGAGGAGATTAATGGATACTGACAAGGTCTTTGAGTCATTAACAGGCACAGCTGAGATTTGTTGCTAATCCAACACTTTTTATCCCTGAATGGATGTGGAGATTATAATAAGATGGGTCTTAAATCCTAGAGGTAAAGGAAAGACAAGGCACTTAAACAGTGGTAGGTGCAGAGCCCACACTTAGGGATGTCTCAGAGCGCAGGTGGCTTCCGTTTGTTGGACAAAGGTATGTACTCATATATAAGTTTTGGGAAACTTCACAGTTTAATTATATATATATTATATATACTTAATATATGTTAAATATATAGAATATTCTCTATGGCTGCTCTATCTTTTCATTCAGTCACTGGCTACCTAGAAAGATAAACTCTTCTGGCAGAGAAATACCATGAATTGAGAAGTTTCGGCATCAGAAGCCACCAGTGGCTGCTGAAGATGGGACCAGATAGTGGGTGTTTGCCATTACGTACAAAATCCCACAGGCTAAGTGAGTAATAAAATCTTGTTCCCATCACTTCCAGGGTGTCAGTGATTTCCAAGTGCCCCCTTCCTGCAACATCACATGTGCTACGGGAGCTGAGAAAAGTCTTGGAGAACATTCATGCTGGTGCCTGGAGAGATGGAGTGAGGGGAGGAAGGCTGTACTAGATGACGTCTGTGAACATGTGGTGACAGCTCGTGCTCATTGAGCGTGTGCACACACCAGACACTGCTCTAACTGCATTATGTATATGAATACATTTCTTTCTCACAACAACCCTATAAGGGGGAACTTTCATCAAATTTCACAGATGTAGAAACTGAGGCAGAGAGGCAAAATAACGTTCTCAAAGTCACAGAGTTAGCAAGTGGAAGAAGTGGAATTTGAACTCAAGTGGCCGGGCCCCAGAGCCTACATTCCTACCCACTAATAGATTAGCTGGGAAGGTAAAGAACAGATCTCTGAGCAAGCAGAGCACAGGACGCTGAGTCCCGAGAGCCCGAAGACAGAGCGCTGGGCAGAGAGTACAGACAGGTGAGGTTCCATCACAGAGTCCCTGATCCCTGGGGCCAGCAAGGAACACTCAATAACACATGTTTGTGCAATAGAAGGGGCCTGGGAAATGTGGAAGCAAACAGAGAGAAAAGGACCCGTGGATAATTTTGATCTATCCCACAATCTAGCCAAGGGCCAGCCCTAACCAAATGAATTACAGATTCAGAGGAAACAAGGTCTCTGTAAAAATATGCTTGTTTGGTTTACTGACGCCGTTGGGAATTATTAACCCAAATGCCATGGCAGAGTGGGTGTAATTGTTTTTACTTAGAAGAGCACCTGAACCTAAATTGCTGGGTGCAAATCAATCTGTTTCTGTGAGGCCGCAGGCCCCGTGGACTTGTTCCTGGCTTCCGCACCTGGGCCTATATGAGCCAGCTCTTCATGCCCGTTCAGGAGACTGATGTGGGAATTTGCTCTGAATGCTCAGGAGGGCTTGTTTCTTCCTGATCAGGGCTTGGCCCGCAAAACTGGGGAGGCAGAGATCTGAACTCTGTTGCCTCCTTGTTGTCCTTTACCCTACAGGCTCTTCTGCCTCAGAAGTCCACACTGTACTCATGGGGGTGTGTGTATGTGTGTGTGCACGCATGTGTGTGTGCACCGATACAGCAGCCTGCATTTCCGCCTCCTCCCTTCACCATGGTCCTCATACTCACTGGTTGCAATGCACATGGACAGACACTGGTGTACAGATGATGAAAGCAAGGTCACGTTGATACTCCCAGGCAGGGTATTTCTATATCAAAAGACATCACGTGAGGCCATGGTACCATAGTTTGTGGACTGAAGCTAGAACAGTGGGATTTCAGGCGGAGAAACAGGCCAGTGGGGGTGACATGGGGAGGGGGGGTATTCTGGCCATGGTGGGCCCTTCAGGGGAAATCTGTGTGTTTCTATAGTGAACATTTTTTGCTTATGAATCACAGTCCCCGGGCCTCTGTGGATGTAGAGAAAATGGCTTTGACTTGTGCTCCTGGGCCGCCTCTCAGTTGAGCCAGGAGCCTTTGTCACGGCGTGTGCCTTAGAGGAAAGGTACCAGTGGGAGGAGGGCCAGCCGGTGCGACTCCATGGTTGAGCCTCGACCCAGGCACCAAAAGGTCGCTGGTTCGATTCCTGGTCAGGGCACATGCCCAGGTTGTGGGCCAAATCCCCAGAGCGGGGCATGTAGGAGGTGGCCAACCAATGTTCTCTCTTACCGATGTTTCTCTCTCTCTTCCCCTTCCCCTTTCTCTAAAGCCAATAAAGAAAAAAAAAAGTGGGAGGCATACTTGAGAGAGGCTGTACAATTATATTGAGTAATATTTCTTCTTCATATGGGCTCATGGATAATTCGATTAGCTGGTTTTGGATTGCCCTTCTTAGAGGGTAGGCTCTATAGAACCAGCTCGTTGGGATAGATGACTGAACCGATCCCACAGTGCTGTTGACAAAGGTGCAGATGTGTACTGACTACACACCCTCCCCGGTGTGTGTGCACTCACTCTCTGTCTGTCTGTCTATCTGTCTGGATGGATGGTTTTTAACTTTGGAGATGGGCTAGCAGCGGTAGAGAGTAAATATCTGCTTAAACCGAGTGAAGGCAGTAGTGACAAGACAGTGAATCTGGTGGCAGAGGGTACATCCAGTTGCAGAAGTTGAGGGCATCTATTAAGTCTCAGTTGAGTTAGATTTTGCATCTTGATTATAAAAAAGACATAACGTACATTTAAAAAATATGGTGCTTAATAAATTTCTGTTCACGAGGACTCTCCTGACCAAGGCTTCTACGTGTAGTTCAGCGGGTGTTCTCGAGGAGAACGGGCAAAGCGCCACAAATCCGGAGAGAGGACACGAAGTTCCACGTGAGGGGTATCTCCGTGAGAACCGGCGAAAAGGCCCCGTGGGAACCAGCGTCGGGACCCGTCTGAATGGCATATTCGTTCGCAGTTACAAAGGCACCAGGCGGGGTAAAAACAGTTCGCTTGTTTGTCACATCCCTGAAAACCGAGGGTTTTGCTAGAGCTGAAAGCGATCATTTACGACTAGGGTAACGGACGCACTTTGCACAGGTCGCAGGCTCTGCCGATGCCTGAGCAGCAGCTCGGAAGCAGGTTCCACAGCGGACGCATAAGCGAGGAGTAACACGAGCTGACCAGTGCAAGCACATTAAGGACGCGTAGGAACATCTCTATTTTGGAAGATGAGGTCATCTTTCCCCACAAAATGCCCTTCAGGAAGGAGGGAAGTTAAACCACTGGCATAACAGAGTTTCTCTCTTTTTGTGTTCCCTGGATATATTAAATGTATTCCTCATCAAAATGGGATTTTCTTCTTGACTTGCAAATATAGAAATAATATAGTATCTGTTCTCAAAATCATGGTAGGTTTCAAATGCATCCAGCAAACACATAGGCATAAGAAAGCGATGTTTTATTTTGAGATCTGACAATTTATCTGTCTGTACTCCACTGCTAAGAGTCCACATCTCTCGACTGACTATCACTTATGTGTATGCTGGGTGGTCTCAAGCCCAGGTGCCTCGGGGGCGGGCAGGCAAGTGGCCTGATGGGTCTGACAGGGGCCCGAGGACTGGAGGGCATGTTCCCGGCTGCAGGGAGAGGCTGCTGTTCAATAGTTGTTCAGGCCACTGCTGTGATTCTGTACAAACATTTTCCAGAGATGCAGAAATATGGTCAAAGAAGCAAAATTGCCTGTCATTTAAAATAGCATAAAAGCCCTGAAACACTGCATTGGAGATCTGGAGAATGATTTGTCAAGGGGGAAATTAATACCAAATAAATAAACAGCAATAAAAAAGTATCAACGAAACAAAACAGAAAAACAGGTTCTTGACCAAACCAATTCAAATAAAATGAACAAGTAAGTCGTGTCTTTCTATGTGAGCAGACCCTCAGCTTTGGCCGCTGACACGGCGAAACGGTCATCCAGCCTGTGTGCTTCCGGCCAGCGGCGCTGGAGCCGGCTTCGCCTGCAGTGAGGAAGGAGGGTTCGCAGAGGAGGGAACAGGGAGACTTAACGACTTGAAATATGAATATGTCCTGGTTAAGGGCAAAACGATAGGGAAGGAGCAGCCCTGATGAGTGGGATGAAGGGGGGAAAGCTGCTTGGTCTGAAAAGCTTCCTTTCTCAGGACAATGACAACATCATTTTGATTTTAGGAAAAACTTATGAAAACAGTTATTTGAACTCACGTGTTGTTGCAAATCCTAAATGACAGGCTAAGGAGTCTGAGCTTCATTGACTAGTAGGTGGTCGCCCAGGAGCCAGGCAGGTCAGATCAAGAGAAACCTCACTTTGGAGAGACGGCGACTATGTCTAGAAAAAGCAGGTTCTGTTGCAGGGGTTGTTGCCATGGAGAGAGGAAGTGCCAACATTGCCCGAGAAGTTTAAAATCTGGGTTGTACATGTTGGCAGCAAATTCACATTCAAAAAGAAAAGTGTGAATCGGAGCTTATTTGGAAGCCCATCTGTGAAATAAACTTCGAGCTGCTAGGGCCATGGTGAAGCTTACACGTGCCCAGTGTTGAGTTTGCATCCTTCCCTCTTCGTAATCTTGTAGTGGGTCTCTCATCTTAGAGCACATTTTAAGTATTATGGCGACTGGTCATGTGGCACCATTGAAGCTGTGATAAAGTTGGCAGGTACTACAGTTACAAATATGCATGCACAAGGACAAAAAGTATAAAATGAAAATACTTTTGGAGGGTAAATAGATTTCTTTTCAAAGGTTATCGTTCATAATTATAGTGTAATTAGGAAAACATTAATTGAAACATCTTTTTAGAAGTTTAGAAAAAAATTGTCGTTCATACCGGTAATTCAAACCTGTGGGAAATCAGCGGATATGTGAACTTGACCAAAGCATAATCACACCTTTATTTTTCATCACCCTTTAACAAAGTGCAGCCTTTTCTTCAATTATGAAATCGTTAGCAATCCACAGAAGCGGAAGCAGCAGCTCTGTGACTTGGTCACCATTGGAAATCCCAGCATTTTATGCGGTGGAAATGCTCAAAACAGACATGGTACTCTCAACATTCGAAATCCCTGGAGGTTGCAGTCCGCTGCTGGGTCATGTCCTCAGTGCATTAATAAAGAAGCATGTATACTACCACGTCACATACTCACAAGACAATTTTCATTATAATTAGTTTCATTTGTAATCCCATATTTTATTTCAAGGGTTAAAAACTTTACTTTGAACAGTGGTCCTCTGGCTTCAGCAGGCCTTTGAAGTGGTCCATGATGTGAGGAAGTAAAGAAGCCCAGCTCTGAACCCGCGTGGAAGCAGACAAAGAGCTTGCCCAGCCTGGAGTACTAGGGGAGCTTCCCTTTCTGCAAGCTGTCCCACCTGGGCAGGGCCTTGCCACTTTCACGTGTCCTGCTGCTTACGGGAAATCAGGAGTAGCTGGGATCATTCATCACTCTGAAACAGAATGAAAATAAAATGAAAAATGGAATTCAAGTCTAGGAAAACAGAGTAAGGGATGTTGTTGTGTGGTTATGGCCGTGGAGAACCGAAGTGGAGAGAGAATTACCATGACAAAATGGGACTGAATGACACAAAACGGGATCATGTAATAATCATCTAAGAGCACATTTTCTCCAAAGACCAAGTAAGGCATCGATATTCTGGAGAGTAGCTGGGGGCACGGAGAACTCTCTTAGCTCTTTTAGAAAAGTATCTTCTGAAGCATTTTTTCACCCGAGTGGTGATTAAAGGACAGAGCTTCCATCTCCCAGGGAAATGTACTGACTGTGACCAAATTAGCTCTGAATTTGCTATTATTTAAATGCAGTTTCTTGTATTTATTAAAATAAAGTGACTATCATATTAAAATTGAAACCGAGCAGTTGCACATGCAAATTATTTCTAAAGTTCAACTGCTGCTAAATGAGACGTGGTCTCCTAAACTTAGAAATGCTTAACATAAATTATGACCTAATTAACATTTGCATGGTAATCTGGACTTCCTACAGCTTATTCTGCTAATTAACACATGACAAATGAACACACATTAATATTTTATTGCAACATAACTTGTCCAAGAAAGCTTCTCAACCCCTTAGAAAACATCTTGTGTTTTTTGTTTTCCATTTTATGCCTGAGAAGCATCTATTGTGTCTTATGCCATTATATAATTTAGATGAAAAAATAATTTTGCATTGTAAATTTAATGAGAGACACTTTAGGAGTGTCTTTTTTCTCCATTAAATTATTCTCCCTTACTCTTTCTGGGAAATATCAGCATTTTGGGGGAAAAAAAATTCCCTGATATGTGATCTTAGCTAATATTGACCACCTGTCATGGGATGAGTCCATTGCACACATGAACAGTCTCCCAGACCTGTGAAGTCATGAGTTAATCCAGACCCGTCAAAACAAAAACTTGTAAAATGCTTTGGGTTTTGTACTCTGCAAATGATTTCCTGTTGATCATATGTTCAGTTAATTTGGGTTGTCTTTTATCAAATTACAGCAGCCCTCAAATTAGGGAAGCCATGATGCTTACTCTCCACCAGGGACAGGAAATACTTACCCAGTCCACTGTAACTTTGACTGTTGTTGGGTTGCAGTTTTCAGTTTTGATTTGCTTTCTTGGCATATTGTAGAATTCTCGGCTTAGTGTGTTTATTTAGGACTTTCCAACAATGATTGCAAAGTGGTTTCTTACATGATCACATACATTTGAACGTCTGATCTTTGAGTTCTGGGAGATTTTCAAACATAGAAGGAGACCAAGTGGCTACGACTGAGAATGCATTGGGTGCTTTGCAAGCACTCCGAGGGCACCCAGTGAGTGCTTGAGGCAGTCCCTGGTGTCTTCCCCTCTGTTTGAAGACTCCATTGAGCAACCTCTCCTGCCTAGTGTGTGATCTTACTCACTGTCTCCCAAACCTATTACTTTTGAATGTGTGCTCACCCACACTTTTGACACCAACTATGTGAGATATTTTTCCCCACACCAATCAATACTCAAAATTTTCAGGCACCACCTGGGTGTTCTAATTCAATTCGCTTCTAACTACTACCTGGAGTTAGTACAGAATCTACAAATAATGTGTTCTGTCCCACAAGACTGCCACCATTTCACCTGCCAGTCACAAGTCCCAGGCCTCCTGTACTTCCAATGGACTGACTGTATAAATCAAGAGTTCCCACAACCCCATCCTTGAGGTCCAGAGTTGGCTGGAATTGTTCCCAGAACTCAAAGAAAACTCTACTTACTGGTACCACTGTATGATAAAGTGGTGACACTTTAAAAGTGGTACCACTGTATGACAAAGGACACAAATCAACAGCCAATAGGGTGAGATCCAGAAGGGTCCAGAGAATAGGAACTTCCTCCCTCCCTCCCTCTCTTCCTTCTTTTCCTGATTCAACAAGCACTTACTGATTGCCTGTTCTGTATTAGATATTATGATAGAAATTTGAGACTCTGCCCCAGCTGCCAAAGAACTGGCAAAAGACAGATGCATAAGCAATTTATAGGATGATCAGGATTGTAATTCTTCTAACAAAGGCACTAGGAAATGCTTAAACAAAAGTGTGAAGATAGGCATGGTTACTCTTTTGTGTCCACCATCATTTTTTTCTTTGCTTCCCTTGATATTTGCCGTCCTTGCAATTCTTCAGGTGGCAACAATGTCTTTGGTACCTGGGAGAAACAATCTGCAGCTCACTTGGCTCTGGGCCCTGGTGATTGGAGGTTAACAACTAATCACACAGCTAATACTCTGACGTAGAAACAGTTTAAAATCAACTATCAAATAACAGACAAGTTGAAGAACGGGCTTCAGTAAGTGGGGCGCATAAAGTAAGAAATACAACGTGAAGCAAGGTGTTGAGGTTGGGAAATACTATGCTCAAGATGTCATTGTGCCCACCAGGGATCGTGAGGGTTAACGTCATTGTAGATCTTCTCTTCGAGAGTCAGACACCTATTTGCAGCTCAGACAGACTTCTCTTGTTTGTATTAACTGGCTATTTCTGCTGTTGAGGCTTGAGACATCACAGTACGGCAATGCTGATAGCTCTAAGCTTTTAAATCTTTAATCACTCCAATTCCTGTATGTCAGGTCATGTTACTTAAGTAGGCGCCACAATTCTCAGGAATAGAGCTGCCAAAATAAAAAAGTATCTGTGTCTTCTCTTCCCCTGTGGTTTACCTAAAACAAACCCCAAAGAACATAGAACTGGAAACCACAAACTTCTTATTTCCTCCAAAATCATTCTTCGTCTGATGAAGAAAGATCCTATGTGTGATGACTTCAGTAGCATGCTTGCTGTCTGCCTTTTCCCACCCTCTTTCTTGGTAAATCAAAAAGTTGTTGTTTCTTATTCTTCTTGGATCAAACAATAATTAAGCAAACCATAGCAATAAAAGTAGCTAACATTTTGACCACTTCTATGTGAGAAGCCATGGGCTGAGTACCTTACATGTATTATGTGGTTTAATTCCTTCTGTGGTTGATCATAAAAGTCTACTATATAAGTTGTCTATAATGCCAATTTCCAGGCCCTGCTCTTAGATTTCAAATCCTGCTCTTAGGTGCAGGACTATGCAGTTTTGGATTGTTTAAGAAAGGGAGTAACTGAACTCTGTAGTTTTTAACACACATGCTCGATTATTCTGTTGAAAGATGCTAGCACTACACTCTAAGAAACAACAGTGTATATGAACCACAACTGATAAGTTGCTGGGATGAAAACAAGAGCCTCGGTCTGCCAGTAACCATGTCTTGCCAGTGTGATGGGAGGGCTAATGCTGGTCAATCAGAGGAGGTTTACAGGAGGTGAGCAATAGTGGCTGAGAATAAAACTCTGGAGTCAGGCAGCTTCAGTTCCCATTTCCACTCTGCCACTTGCTAGGTGTGTGACCTTGAATAAGTCACTTAGGCTTTCTGTCCCTCAGTTTCATGGGGACAGAAACAACACTTGAGTTATATGGTCATTGGAAGAATTGAATAGGCTAATTCCTGTAATTTGCTTAGAACAGTGCCTGGTTCATTATAAGTACTATTAATTATTTATTCTCATTAGAGTTTTGTTATTCAACAGTATATCCTTGAGCTGAAGCTTAAAGGATGAGAAGTCCACCAGGTGTGGTAAAAGCAGGTGGCATTCCCTGCAGAGCAGATGTGCGCAAAAACGCAGAGGTGACCAACAGACTTATGTTTGGGGAACAGACAGTCTGGGATGTGAGGCAAGAAGAGGAGGCAGGGGTCAGGTCCTGGAGGCCCTGCGTTTGTTTTGTGGATTTGAAAGTGATGGAGAACCTTCACAAGAGCACCAGAGAGCGGTGTTTTTGATGTCACTCGGGTGGATCTGTGGAACTTGAGTTTGAGGAAAAAAGAATGACAGGCAGGGTGACTAGTCCAGAAGACCTGCAGGGATCTAGGCAACAGGTGGTGAGGAGATAGAACACACACATTAATGAAAGGCTGTTGAGAGATATTTAAGAAATGATGGGAGATAAAATAGACAGGTCTTAATTTTATGAGGACCAGTGAAGAAGAAGAGAGACGAAAGTCAGGATTCTGTTTGGGGAACTGGTGAGCAGCAATGCCACGAGCTGAGATAAAGCACACGGAGTGTTTACGGAGGCATGAGTTCAGCTTTGGACTGTGGGACCTGTGGAACCTGTGGGACCTGTGGGATGTACAAATAGAGGTGTTTACTGGCAGTTGGATATTATGGGTCTCATTTGAATCACTGGTTTAGTTTACAGCTTGGACCATATACCTTAATATATAGAAAAGCTCTGGTGAAATAAAAAGAACACTACAGATACAAGACATTCAGGGGGTGTTGTCCTAGTCTTGCAGTTTTCAGCAATAACTGGTTTATGTTAAAAATACAAAGAACTCTGATAACATTTTTCTATAAAGGAACAATATCCTCTTCCCCCAGTTCATTAGAAGGATTTCCGAAGAGAAAACACTGTGTGAAGTGACATACATTTAAATTCTAGACTCCAAAGAACATCTTCAGACAAGCCATACGCATTTTTGGTTAATTGCCAAATAATCCTGCAGAAGAGACCTCCTTTGGGTAGATTTTTCCATTTGTTGTGGGCTTATACCTATGGCTTTACAGACATGTAAGATACCCATGGAAGAATACACTTTTTATAGATAAACGGAATGTTAGAGTTAGAAGCAACCTGATATTTTTTCACATATATATGTAAAAAAAAAAACTGGACGGCAAATACATGCTGGGACCAGGCTCTGGGAATTAAGTTCACAGGACTGCAGCTGTGGCTTCGCCAGTGTTCTACGTGGACTCTCATTTCTCAGCACTGAAATATGTATGTTTGCAACTTTTGATTCTTTTCTTCCCTTTTACTACTCGCCTGACAGCTAAGGAGGACAGAAACTATGAATAAATGTAGCATTACGAGGACGGACATGTGGGCTGGAAGGTCTCCTCAGTGAAACACAGTGTACAGTTCTAAACTGTCCCGTGAAAGTTGGCTAGAAAGTTCTGTTAGATTAGATGTTTCCATATTTAAAAGGCAAATGTCACATCCTCCTGAACAGCCCTTTCTTTCCCAAATGTGACTAGTTGCAGAAGTGGTGGAAGGACAAGCAGCGGGTGGTACAGGAACAGGAGAGTAGCAACAGCTGGTGTGGTGGTGGCGGCGGAGGTGATGACGATGGTGGTGGTAGTAGAGGTGATGACGATGGTGGTGGTGAGAATGATGGTACAGAGTTACTAAGTGCTTTCTGTAATCCAGACACTGTACCTTAGGGGCTGTGCTAAAGTATAATTGAGCCTTGGCCAGTGTGGCTCAGTTGGTTGGAGCATCATCCTGTGCACCAAAAGGTTGCAGGTTTGATTCCTGGTCAGGGCACATACCTGGTCGCAGGTTCTTTCTCCAGTTGGGGTGTGTATGGGAGGCAGCCAATCAATGTTTCTCTCCCATAATGATGTTTCTCTCTCTTACTTGCTAAAATCAATAAAATCACACGTGCAGGTGAGGATTAAAAAACATATAATTGAAAACTTTAATGCTCAAGTTAAAATTTTTGGAAATGTATCTCAGTGCAATCATTTTCTAGTTGCATGACTTCAAGCAAATATTCAAATTCTTGAAGTCTCAATTTCCACATCAGTAAAAGTAAGAAAACTATAAGTGCCTACATGAAAGTGATGTAGATGAAAGATAGATAGATAGATAGATAGATAGATAGATAGATAAATAGGTAGAGACTCAGGAAGATGACATAATCCACAAATCTCTTTTATGGTAGAGTTGGACTTAATTACAGGTATATTTGACTCCTGAACTCATATCATAACCACCATATACATCTTATTTGAATAAATGGCTTCAATCTTGAATCTTGAAAATTACTTCTTAAATCTTAAACAGCATCTTATTTAGGCATGTTTGCATTTGGTATCCAAGAACAGTTTTCAATATATAGACTGTTCCATTTCTAAGTCCTTTGGAATTGTTGCAATGAGATGCCTCTGTTGTAAGCATCCATCCTTTGGATCATGGGTGATCGACCTTTCCCAGGAAAACAACAGTTAACAAAACTGCGCTTTCAGTATGCAAGACAGAAGACCAGACAAGGCAGAATAACAGAAGAGGGAATCCAGGGTCACAAATACTATAGTTAGGACAGTATATAAAATTGTACATCTGACTGCTGCTTTGCATGCGCTATTGCATTGAAACTGGCCCAGCTGGATCCCACTTTCCACAGATTGCATAATTACTGCCTTCCCACTAGTCCACAAAAGGGAAAATTAGCTGCCATTGGCTTCCCTGGGACCCCGGTGACTCTGACTCTTACTCCTAGGCTAACAGAATATTAGTCACCTTCAATGAGTTTTCTTCTTTTCTGTTATTTTCCCATAAGCTGATTTAGAAACCAACTTGTGGGTTGTGATAAGAATATTGAAAACCTAACTAGGATGTTATTTTCAACTCTATAAATAAAAGATTGCTCCAGCAGAATTATAATGGATTGCTTTCATTTGATACCATTTTAAGTCCCAAGGACTTTAACAAGGGGGTTACTAAAAGTAAATGCTGTTTTATCACACATTGTGGAGAAGCAACAATTAAGATATTGTCCATATAACTTAACCTTCTAAGCCTTAGACAATGTCCAATTGTCTGAAGTGGATAGAAGAATAAAGCTTATGTCAACATTACCACAAACAGACCAAGAATCATTATCTTTCATAGAAAAAAATCCTTCTCAGCCATCTAAGAAAAATCTCAATCAACAGAATTAAATACAAATTATGGAAATGTTATGAGATGTTTATTTTTGTTAGTGTTCTACTGCCATATAAAACATTCTTGGTGAAAAATGAATGGAAAAGCTAGGACTGGAACCCAAGTGTTTGACTCTCGTTTGTCGTCTTTGGTGGTCAGAGTTCGAGAAAAGAAATTTAGACTACGCTGAGGCATCTTTGCATCATTTCCGTTTCCTAATGAACTTATACCTCATGTTTGTTTCTGGAGCACTTTATATAAACCTCAAATATAGGAGGCATGTCCATACAGTGATTATAGGCTTGAACCAGATTCTAAAGCATGACATTGTCTAGCTTTGTGACATGAAATAAATTATTAATCTCTCAGAGTCTTGTTTCCACACGGGGGCCTTTGCTAGTGAAGAAGAGACAAGTCTAAAGTTACTCTATGCTGTAGATTATGACGGCGATGATGATAATTTCCTTTGTACTGCATTATAATAATTTGCTTATGTATACCTGTCCCATTAGACAGTGAACAAAAGCAGTAGTGAATTGTGTTCCTGTTGCGTCTCGGAGACTGATACAGTTCTGGCTGTCTTGGAGGCATCTCCTAAATGTAGGACCAAATTGAATGAATTAGAGCTTAAGAACCATCAAAATTTACCTCATAAATGCTGATTATGCTGCTGTCTGACATTGAGGACATCACTGCCCCTCTTGATTTATCCATTTTCCACACATAAGGAGGCGGTACCCTACCTGCCCTTCAGAGATGCTCTAAGAATGCAATTAACATTTAATGGCAACTTGTACCTTAATTTGTAAAAGATTGCTATTCAATATTAATAAAATTTATAGCCTTCCGTTTTATTCCTTTTTTTTTTTTTTTTGTAATTTCAAAGTGCTTATCAGCACACAGGAACCCAAAAGACAGAGCGTGAAGGCTGCCCATGCGCTCTGTGCACGCCCAGGAAAAGTGCCTCCAGCTCAGAGGAAGCTCTAACTGGAAGGAAAGGCATGGTGAGCAGTAAGCAGATTAGTTGAGGCACTTAACTGCACCCAGCCCTCAACCCTCATCTCGTAATTTCTCAGTAGTTAAGTATTTTAGGTGACATTCACTTTTGTCTTTGCTTGAATTGTCTGGATTTCTTTTTAATCCCCACTGGAGGATATGTTTATATTTATCTATTTATTTATTATTATTTATTTTTGTTATAAATGTTTCTCCTTTTCCCCCATTGACACCCTCCTCCCAGTTCTGCCCCCACACCTGTCTCCAGCATTATTGTCCACGTCTGTGGTTATGCATACCTGCATATAAGTTCTGTGGTTTACCTCTTCCCTCTCCACCCCCCCCACCTCCCTTCTGAGGTTTGTCAGTTTGTACCTTACTACTATGTCGCTGAGTCTATTTTGTTTATCAGATTGTTTTGTTCATTATATACCACAAATAAGATCATGTGATATTTGTGCCTCTGACTGGCTTGTTTCACTTAGGAAAATACTCTCCAGGTCCCTTCATGTTGTCTCAAACAATAGATCTTCCTTTCTTGCAGTTGCATAGTATTCCAATGTGTTTATGTACCACAGATTTTTATCCACTCATCTATTGATGGACCCTTGGGCTCGTTTCAGATCTTAGTGACTGAACATAGGGGTACACATAATCTTTCTGTTGGTGTTTTGGGTTTCTTAGGGTATATTCCTAGAAGAGGGACCACTAGACCAAATGGCATTTGAATTTTTAAATTTTGTGGTAACACCATAGTGTTTTCCATAGTGGATGCATCAGTCTGCATTTCGACCAGCAGTGTACTACAGTCCTATCTTCTCCACTCCCTCACCAGCACTTGTTGTTTGATGATTTGTTGATGGCGGCCATTCTGACAAGTGTGAGGTGATAATACCCCACTGTTGTTTTAAATTGCGTCTTTCTGATGATTAGCGGGGTTGAGCATTATTTCATATGTCTCTTGGCCATTTGTATGTCCTGTTTGGAGAGATGTCTCTTTAGGTCTTCTACCTATTTTTTATTGGGTTCTTTGTCTTCCTTTTGTTGAGTTGTATGAGTACTCTATATATTTTGGAAATTAACCCTTTATCTAATATATTGTTGGCAATTATGCTCTCCTATATAGTGGATTCCCTTTCCATTTTGATGCTTGTTTCTATTGCTGTGAAGAAGCTTTTTAGTTTGATGTAATCTCATGTATTAATTTTTTCTTTTGTTTCTCTTGCCTTAGGCATTGTATCAGTGAACATTCTGCTGCGTGTGATGTCTACAATTTTGTTGCCTATATTTTCTTCTAGAATTTTTATGGATTTATGATTCACATTTAAGTCTTTTATCCATTTTGAGTTTATTTTTGTGTATGGTGTAAGTTGGTGGTCTAGCTTCATTTTTTTGCATGTAGCTGTCCAATTTTCCCAACAGCATTTATTGAAGAGGCTATCTTGACTCCACTGTATGTTCTTGCCACCTTTGTCAAATATTAATTGAGTATATTGTGTTGGGTCAATTTCTGGGTTCTCTGTTCTGTTCCATTGATCTATATGCCTGTTCTTGTGCCAGTGCCAGGCTGTTTTGATTACAGTGGATGTGTAGTATAGCCTGATATCCAGTATTGTGATCCCTCCTACTTTGTTCTTCATTTTCAAGATTGCTGTGGCTATTTGGGGTCTTTTTTGGTTCCATATAAACTTTTGAAGTATTTGTTCTAGTTGTGAAATGTGTCATTGGTATTTTGAAGGGGATTGCATTAAATCTATAGATTGCTTTTGGCAATATGAAAATTTTATTCATGTTAATTATTCCAATCTATGAACATGGTGTATGCTTCCACTTTTTTATATCTTCCTCCATTTTTTTTTTTTTTTTTTTTTCAATGACCTGTAGTTTTCTGTGAAGAGGTCTTTTACTTTTTTGGTTAAGTTTATTCCTAGGTATCTTAAGTTTTTTACCATGATGGTAAATGGGATTGCTTTTTTCGTTTCTCTTTCTGTGAGTTCATTGTTGGTGTATAAGAATGCTGTCAATTTCTTGATGTTCATTTTATATCCTGCTACCTTGCTAAATTTACTTATTAAACCTAGTAGATTTTTTATGGGGTGTTTAGGGTTTTCTATGTACAACATCATGTCATCTGCAAATAATGACAGTTTCACTTCCTCCTTTCCAATTTGGATTCCTTTCATTTTTTCTTAATGTCCAATTGCTGTGGCTAAGACTTTCAGTACTGTGTTAAATAAGAGCAGTGAGAGTGGACATCTCTGTCTTGTTTCTGATCATAAGAGAAATGCTTTTAATTTTTGCCTATGTATGATGTTGGCTGTAGGTTTTTCATATGTGACCTTTATTATGTCAAGATATGACCCCTCTATTCCCACATTGCTGAGTGTTTTTATCAGAAATGGGTGCTGGATTTTGTTGAAAGCTTTTCAGCATCTATTGATAAGATCATATGGTTTTTATCTTTCATTTTGTTTATGTGGTGTATCACATTTATTGATTTGTAAATATTGTACCAGCCTTGCATCCCTGGGATGAATCCCACTTGGTCGTGATGAATATTTTTTTTCGATGTATTGCTGGATCCGATTTGCTAATATTTTGTTAAGGATTTTGATATCTGTGTTCATCAGGAATATTGGCCTGTAGTTTTCTTTCTTTGTAGTGTCTTTATCCAGTTTTGGAATTAGGATTATGCTGGCCTCCTAAAATGAGTTTGGAAGCCTTCTATCTTCCTGGATTTTTTTTGAATAATTGGAGGAGAATAGGTGTTAGATCTTCTTTAAATGTTCAGTAAATCTCTCCCGTGAAGCTGGCTGGCCCTGGGCTTTTGTTTGCTGAGAGTTTCTTGATTACATCTTCAATTTCCTCAATTGTTATTGGTCTGTTCAAGTTTTCTAACTCTTCCTGGTTTAGTTTTAGGAGACTGTGTGTTTCTAGACATTTGTTCATTTCACCTAGGTTGTCTAACTTGCTGGCGTATAATTGTTCATAGTATGTTTTGATGACCCTCTGTATTTCTGTGGTGTCAGTTGTTACTTCTCCTTTGTTTCAGATTTTGTTTATTTGGGTCCTCTCTTTTTGTTTCTTGGTGAGTCTGGCTAAGGGTCCATCAATCTTGTTTATATTTTCAAAGAACCAGCTCTTTGTTTTGTTGATCTTTTCAATTGTTTTTTTTTTTTTTAGTTTGTATGTCATTTATTTCTGCTCTGACCTTTACTATTTCTTTTCTTCTACTTGCTCTGGGTTTTTCTTTTTGTTACTTTCTAATTCTTTAAGTTGTAGGGTTAGAAAGTCAATTAGGAATTTTTCTTGTTTCTTGAGGTAGGCCTGTAGTACTATAAACTTCTCTCTCAGGACTGCTTTCACTGCATCCTATAGATTTTGTGTTGTTCTGTATTCACTTTCATTGGTTTCCAGGAAGTTTTTATTTTCTTCTTTGATCTCTTTGGTAACCCAATTCATCATTTAATAATATGCCATTATCCTCCAAGTGTTTGAATGTTTTTGTTGTAATTGATTTCTGGTTTAATGCCATTGTGATCTGAGAAGATGCTTGATAAGACTTCAATCTTCTTGAATTTGTAGAGACTTACTTTGTGTCCTAACATGTGGTCTATCTTTGAGAATGTCCCATGTACACTTGAGAAGAATGTATATTCTTCAGCTTTGGGGTGAAATGTTCTATAAATATCAATTAAGTTAATTGATCTTGTCACTTAAGGACTCTGTGTCCTTGTTAATTTTTTATCTAGAAGATCTATTCAGTGGTGTCCATGGGGTGTTAAATTCACCCACTATAATTGTATTGCCTGATCTCTCCCTTGAAATCTTCTAGAAGTTTTTGTTTGTTTGTTTGTTTTTTATCCTCACCTGAGGACATTTTTCCATTTTTTGTTCAGATAGAGTGGGAGGGAGGGAGAGAGAGAGAGAAACATCAACGTGAAAGGGACACATCGAGTGGTTGCCACTCGCACGACCCAGCCAGGGCCAGGGACAAACTGCAACCGAGTTGCATGCCCTTAGTGGGAACTGAACCCGGGTCTCTCTGGACCATGGGCTGATGCTCTAACTGCTGAGCCCAACTGGCCAGGGCTTAAACATATTTTGGTGCTCCCATATTTAGTGCATATACAGTATGTTTACCAGAGTTCTATCCTCTTGTTGGATTGATGCTTTTACTATTATATAGTGAACTTCTTTGTTTCTTATTATGGCCCTCGCTTTGAAGTCTATCTTATGAGATATGAGTATTGCTAAACCAGCTTTTTTTTTTTTTTTTTCATTTTCATTTGCTTTGAAAATTTTTTTCCATCCCTTCACTTTCATCCTGTGTGAGTCTTTTGTTGTGAAGTGGGTCTCTTGTAGACAGCATATATATGGGTCATGATTTCTTATCCAATCAGCTACCCTATGTCTTTTGATTGGAGCATTTAAACCATTTACATTTAAGGTTATTATTGGTAGATACTTATTAGTTGCCATTTTATTTTATGCCTGTGTTTCTCTCTCTTTCTGTTTGTCTTCTTCTTACAACAGTCCCTTCAGCATTTCTTGCAGTGCTGGTTTGGTGGTAGTAAATTCCTTTAGCTTTTTTTGTCTGTGAAACTATTTCTCCTTCAATTTTGAATGATAGCCTTGGTGGATAGAGGGTTCTTGGATTCAGGCCCTTGTCTTTCATTACTTTGTATACTTCATGCCACTTTCTTCTGGCCTGCAGTGTTTTTATTGAGAAATCAGCTGATAGTCTAATGAGAGCTCCCTTGTAGGTAACTTTCTGTCTTTGTCTTGCTTCTTTTAAGATTCCTTCTTTGTCTTTAATGTTTGCTATTTTAATTATGATGTGTCTAGCTATGGGTCTTTTTGGGTTCATCTTGCTTGGGACTCTCTGTGTTTCCTGGACTTGTGTGACTTTTTTCTTCACCAATTTAGGAAAGTTATTCTGTCATTATTTCTTCAAATAAGTTGTCTATTCCTTTCTCTGATTCTTCTCCTTCTGGTAGCTTATGATGTGACTGTTGTTACAGTTTGTACTGTCCCAAAGCTCCCTTAAACTCTTCTCCTGCTTTTTAATTTTTCTTCCCATTTCCTGCTCTACTTGGATTTTTTTCTACCTCGTCTTCTAACTCACTGATTCGGTCTTCAGCTTCTTCTAATCTACTATTGAATCCTTCTAAGGTTTGTTTTTTTTTTTTTTTTTTTTTATATAACAGCTATGTAATTCTTTATTTCCTTATGATTTTTATGCATAGCTTCTACTTCTTTTTTTAAGCTGATGTAGTTCCCACTGAGCTCTTCATAATTCTTATTAAGTTGTTTGCATTTCTCACCAAATTGAGCACCCTTATAATCATTGCTTTGAATTCTTCATCTGACAAATTGTTTTCTTCCATTTTATGCAGTTCTTCTTCTGGTTATTCTACCTTTCCTTTCATTTGGGTATTGTTTCTTTGTCTCACAATTTTATCAGTCTGATAGTTCTAGGCCTGGTGAGGGATGTTGGAATGTCTAGGCAGGTTGGTGTGTATCAAGTAAGGCTGCTGTGCCTCCCGAACTGTTTTGGTGTGTGGCACCTCTTGCCTGCTGTGGATACTGGATATTGACAACTGGCAGCTGGTATTGGTCTGTCTTGCAGTTCTTGGCTGCCTGAGATTTGCTGTTGCTTGGGCTGAGGCACTGCTCCTGATCAGCCTATGCTAAGCTGCTGGGTATGGGTCTTAGCTGCCGATCTGTGCTGCTTTTCCCTGGGGTGCATGGGTTCCACTGGTGTTCTGCTGGGGCACATGGATCCTGCTGGTGTCCTGCTGAGGTACACTGATGCATGGTGGAGCTCAGCTCCTGATCAGTCACTGTTGGGGGTGTGTCAGCTCACAGTTTGCACTGCTACTGCTGCTGCTGCTGTTGCCAGAGGGTGCTCTCAGTTCCCAATCCTCTTCTGCTGTTGGGGCTGAGGATGCTCCACTCCCGGGGCTTTGCTGCTGCTGGGGGAGGGCCTCCACTCCAAATCCGCTGTTGCATTCAGGGGCAGGTCTCAGCTGCCCAAGTCGTGCTGCTGCTTGGGCTGGGGCACTGCTCCAGATCAGCCTCTGCTGATGCTGCTGGGGATGGGTCTCAGCTGCAGATCTGTGCTGCTGCTGCCTGCAGATGGGTGTCCAATCCTGAACCCCTGCATCTGGGGGTGTGCCTCAGCTCCCAAGCCTCAGCTACTATTGGTGGTGGGGCTCCACTCCCACCCAGTCACTGCTGCTGTGGGAGATGGTGCTCGGCTCCCAGCTGGTTGTGGCTACTGTAGCAGACACCTTGATAAAGCTGCTACTGTACACTGGTCCACGTTGGCACAGTGGGGTCCACTGGTCCGATGGTGCAAGGTGCTCTGATGGACTCAGGTTACTCAGCCCTAACTGCTTCCCACTACCTCCTTCCAGGGAAGACCAGAGATCTTTCAAAAAGGCAGGGCCTCCCAGTGGCACAGGGAGAAGCGCCCTGACAAGCTGTTTACCTTAGTAGCCACTGCTTTCCGTCCACAGAACAGGAACCCTCTGCCTCACGTTTCTGTACTGCTCAAGGTTTGTCATTCATTCTCACAGTCTCTCACACTCACTCACACTCTCACTTACCCTCACCCCGGTCCTGCCTGCCACCATCTTCTCACTCAGGAGGATATGTTTTTATTTTGAGAGAGAGAGAGAGAGAGAGAGAGAGAGACATTGGTCGTTTGTCTCCCATACTCGCCCTGACTGGGGATCAAACACTCAGTGTGGGTATGTGCCCTGACCAGGAATCAATCCTGCAACTTTTGGTGTACAATGTGATATTCCAACAAATGAGAGCAATTATTTGGGTTTTAATTGCCTGTTTTCTATAGGCTTTATGTGAAAATAACTTAATATTATACATCAAAAAGTCTAGCTATAAATACACCAAAATGATCATTATGTGTGAGCAGTGAGATTATAAATAATTTCTTTGCTCCTTTCTTTTCTAGATTTGCTTAAATGTAATCTCGTTTAGTGGCAGACATGGAAGTAACGTGTATAGACTAGGACAAGTTCATGGGTGCTGGTGGCCCGTAGAGCACAGGGCTCTCTGGAGAATCTGTGAACAGTGTGGTTATGCTGTGGCTCATGGGAAATAGAGGTGAACAAAAAGCCTTCCTGCAGAACACAGTCATAGTTCTCCTTGCACTATGGCGATTACAGGCTTCCCCTTTCTCTTAGCTTCTGCTTTCTGGAGGTCTACGCTTTTTCATAAATGCAGGTCACTCACCCAAACAGAGTTCCTTAGAAGCTGTGAAATATGACCTTTGAAGGTCAGTACCATCCCTGGCCCTCCTAAGAGACTGAAGAACAAATCTGCTTTCTGGAGAGCGTAGAAGTAAATTTTATTTGTTTTTAGCTTTTATCTATTCTAAAATGTGTATCTACCAATTCTATAATGCAAGTTTCTTCCCCATGTTTAGAATCCACTAGAATTTCTAGTTGCTAAAAGACTAGGATAAAAGAGTATTACAATTTTAGATATCCTGCAGTTTGAGTAGGTTTCCATAAACTGCCCCAGTGTGAGGACTTCTATAGTCTTCAGAAGCATTCTCCCAGAGGCTGAATCTGCCCCATATGCTGTGTCGGGACAGCAGTGCACAGACACCCCTGCCTGAACAGATGTGCCCAACGAACAACTCCAGCTGCAGGTCCTGATCCTTACTGCAGAAGCTGAGCCATAAATCTGGTATTAGAGAAAACCAACCTCTGAGACCCTGAAGTTCACAATTCTCCCTACTCCCTGAAGGAATTTTCTCTGTTCACAATAGGCACAGCCCATTTGTAAATAATAAAATGGCCAGACATGTGGATGAGTAAGATGACCTGATGTTCTAGTTTGATGAGTGGTCCAGAATGAAAACCTCCTGAGGTCACTTTCACTTTGGTCCTTTCCCAAAGTGTTCTGTGGTCACAGACACTTCAGAATGTGGTCCAGGTTAACAGGAGAGGCCCTGACAGGCGCCAGGTGTCTATAACTGTGTAGAGTCCTAGGTATGTTTGGAATTTCTTGGAGATGCAAGTTATTTTCAGGCTGGACCATTTCAACTTGCAGAGCTTCTTACCCATCTCTGTGCCTATTCATTTCAGCTTACAGGTCTCTTTTGCCTGACGGTTGTAGGCGTGTCTGACTGTCGTGTTAAAACAGCATTCTTGCTTCTCATTTTCACTTATTCTTAAGTCATAAGATCAGCCAATTGCATAAAAAAGCATTTGACTATAATTCTCCTTCTGATTTCTAAATTCATATCTGCAGTGTTGGTTTATTTTTTAATTCTTACTCTGTAATGAGGATGTAGGTAAGAGAAGACATACCATTATTTACTTTTAATTTAGACTCAAGAGTGATAGCAGCTTGTTGCCAATAATAATAATTTTGAAGTGTTAGACCTGTGGCCACATAGCCTACTGTTATAAAAATACATTTTCTCAAATAGTGGCCTGGTAAAGAGGGATTTATTGATACTGCCAGACAACAACAAGCTGTAGTTAGTGTTCTCTTAAATGATTTACAAAAGGAATTTTGTCCTTGATCAGGACTATTGAGGTTAACACGAGATGTCAGAGTATTCTTTCCCGTGCAAGATCACCATTTTTCCAAAATAAAAAGGGTCTTCAACAAGACACCCCACAAATCCCAAGACAATAATTACATTCTTGGAACTGGAAATCTTGCATGTTTGCAGACACTGTAGAGTTTGGCATTTGCGGCTTTTCGCACACTATGAAATATTTATGCATTGTTCAAATAACCCTGCTCAGTTACCCTGGATACATACAGGAATTGCATTTAGAAAGGGATTGAATCTAATTTGCAAAATCCATAAAGCTCTTATTCCCAAATATTTTAGCAGAAATATTTTTTGAGACAACAGTTGAAAATGCAGGAAAATAGAAAAGTTGATTTGGCTTAGAGGGCTTTTTGTTATTTGTGGTAATGAAAGAAAATAATTGCTTTCATTTTACATTTCATTTAGATGACATGAGATTGCCAATAAAATTTGTCTATATCTAATGAACTTTTTTAAAAAAGTAATTTTTAAAAAAAAATTATTTTTCTACAGTTGACATGCAATTACATTAGTTTGAGGTGTATGACATAGTTATTACACTTTTTTTTTTCTTATCCTCACCCAAGGATATTTTTCCATTTTTGTTCGGATAGAGTGGGAGGGAGAGAGAGAGAGAAACATCGACATGAAAGGGACACCTTAGGTGGCTCCCTCTCACACAACCCCAACCAGGGCCAGGGTTGAATCACAACCGAGGTACATGCCCTTGACCTAAATCGAACCTGCGACTCCTTGATCTGTGAGCCGATGCTCTAACTGCTGAGCCAAACCGGCCAGGGCAGTTATTAAACATTTATATATCTTACAGAAGGGTCACCCTAATAAGTCTAGTACCCATCTGAAACCCTATATAGTTATTATGGTATCACTGACTATATTCTCTCTGCCAGGGGTGGGGAACAGTCGGCCCTCAGGCCATATAAGGTACACAAAATCATTTGGTCTGGCCCTGCCAAGGCAACCGCAGGTGGGACTCAAAATTCAATAAATCTAGGCTTTTTCATAGCAACATAAATTTATATTAAGTGAATAGTAATAATGTAAACTTTGAGGGACAAGCAAGGAATGTCCATTTCAAAACAGACAGGACACATAGGGTACATGACAGGACAGACACGTATGCTTCTCGTCAGCTTCCTGTGGCCCGAGGCCGTCTGCCTGTATTTTAGTGGCTCGGAGGACAGTCCATGCCAGGCAGGCTGGGTGTGTACAAGTTATAAAAGTGTTAACACACTTTGGCAAAACTACGGCGATCCAGTGATGATGATTCAAGATCTGATGAGGTGATTCCTTTCGATGTTCATGCCCTTGCCTCTGATGACTGATGACAATGTTGTCCACTTCTCTGTCGACACAGGCGATGACGCCAATCCAACCTTTATCCACACGTTCACAGTTAGCAATCCTCGCAAAAACTGAGTCTCAGATGAGGATTAAAAAAATTACAGTACACAGAAAAGACCTCAAGAGTCAATGATACAAATGTTGGAATATGTTTTAAATCCAAGATAAAAGATTACAATAGTGATCAAAGCAAAATAATCAAGTCACTGGCAACACACACACTGGATAGTTATTAAAACTTAAGTGGTGTGTGACATCCTACACATGGTGACTACAAAGAAAATAAAAGTCTCCTTGGCCGGTTTGGCTCAGTGGTTAGCGCGTCGGCCCCCAGACTGAAGAGTCACTTGATTCTGATCAAGGGCACGTACCGCAGTTGCAGTTCGGTCCCCGGCCCTGGTCAGGATTGTGCAGGAGGCAACCAATCGAAGTGTCTCTCTCTTTCCCCTCTCACTCTATCTGAAAATAAATGAAAAAAATATCCTTGGGTGGGGATTTAAAGAAAGAAAGAAGAAATAAAGAAAGAAAAAGAGAGAGAGAGAGAGAGAGAGACAGAGAGACAGAGAGAGAGAGAGAAGAAAAGTTGATGCAGTGTTGATCTTTCCAAGAGAAATGGACAAATGATTATTTTTTTGTTGAAGTCAAAGGCAAACACGTGAGCCTAGTTTGTGGCGATGCATTGTTACAGCTCAAAACATGCTAAACTCATTAAATTGGGGGCCAAATGCATCTGGAAAAAATCAGTGCTCTTCAGTGGAGTCTGCAATCACAAGCTGCTTTCACTGGGCCTGGTTATGACAGACAGTATTATTCAGACAAGTTGTGTAGTGAGCAAGCTAATTGCAAAGAAGCTGAGGCCTCGAGTAGAGGGAGAGACTGAGAGGGCGTGGAGGCTGCTACAGAGTCGCTAGCACCAAAGTCAAATTGTTTCAGAGTGTTAGTTTGTCTTGGAGAAATGTCTCAGATTGGATTACTGACTTACCACAAGATATTAAAAATCACAGAGGATTCCGCAGATTTCCAGCTTTTCTCTCTGGCTGTGACGACACAACGGATGTGACAAGCACTGCCCAGCTGGCCGTTTCGTTCATGGGGCGCCTGCAGAGTTGGACCCGCGAGAGGAACTGCTGTCCCTGGAAGCCACGCAGGGCGCTGCCAGAGGCGAGGATTGTTTAATCAGTGAAAACACTTGAGCTAACATTTGAAAAGTTAAGTGGCCTTAGTACTCAGATGGAGCTCCAGCCATGGCTGGCTCACAAAAAGGATTCATTGCATTTGTCAAGAAAGAACTGAAACATCTCAGTCTTGATCCAAGTGACTTAATTCTATGCCACTGCATCCTACACCAAGAAAGTCTCTGTGCACAGTCAACAGTGTGTCTCTGTGATGTTGACAGTGTGTCACGCATACATTTTGTCAAAAGCAGAGGGTTTAACAGCTGCCAGTTTGAGGAGTTACTGAATGAGCTTGACTCTGAGTGTGGTGATCTGGTTTATCACTGTGAAGTGCGGTGGCTGAATCACGGGAACATGCGGGATGAAGTCAAGCAGTCCACGGAGATGAAGGGAAACCTGTCAGTGACAGCAAGTGGCTGTGTGACTTAGGGTTCATGGTGGACATCACCAAGTCCCTCTCAGAGCTGAACATCCAGCTGCAGGGCCCCAACCAGCTTCTCAGCTCCTTGTTTTCAAATGTGAAATCATTTGAAGCTAAAGTAAGGTGGTGGAAAGTGCAACTCGAAAGGAACAACACGGTGCATTTCCCACTCTGGAAGGACAAAAGCCTTCTAGGACACTTAACTATGCTGGTGAATGTTTGAAACTAACTGAGGCATTTAATGAAAGATTCAAGGATGTGAAAAATAAACAAATGGAATTGAACACCTTTGCTACACGGTTCAATGTGGAACCAGCTGATGTGCCTGATAACCTACAACGTAAAATCATTCAGCTGCAAATCGATGATGAGCTGAAAGCTGGTACAACCACCTCTGCTGCTTGAGTTCTACAAACTCTACATAAGCAGTGATGAATTTCCCACTTTGAGGAGACACACACTGACATATGCACCTGTGTTCGGAACAACTTACTGCTGTGAGCAGTTCTTTTCAAAACTGACCGTCCCAAAGAGTCAATTGTGCTCCAGACTGACCAACACAAACCTGGACAAGCAGCCGGGAATAGCAGCATCAGTCCCAGCTGACACCACAGCCTCACAAAGAGGAGCAGTTCCAGCCAGCATCAGGGGTGATTAATTAAATGTTTGACCAAATAGAGCAGGCTACTTTTTAAGTTGGTAATTTTGTATGGCCTGAGGATGAGGTTAGAAATATCCAAATGGCCCTGGGAAGAAAAAAGGCTCCCCGCCCCTGCTCTATGTTGTGCTTTACATCCACCTGACTATTTTTATAACTGACAATTCATACTTAATTCCTTTCACCTTTTTCACCCATCTGCCCGAAACCCCTCCCATCTGGCAAACAGCAATTTGTTCTCTATGAGTTGGTTTCTGTATCACTTATGTTTGTTTTTTAGATTCCATTTATAAGTGAAATCATATGGTATTTGTCTTTCTCTGTTTGAGTTATTTCACTTTAGCATAATAGCCCTAGGTCTATCCATGTTGTCACAGTTGGTCAGATTTCATTCTTTCTATGCCTGAGTAATCTTCCTCTGTGTAAATGTAACGGCTCTTCTTTATCCATTTGTCTCTCAGTGCACACTTAGGATGCTTCCATATCTTGGCCATTTCAAATAGTGCTGTCGTGAACGTGAAATTGCACATATCTTTTAGAATTATTGTTTCAGATTCCTTTAGATAAATACCCAGAAGTGGAATTTCTGGATCATATGGTAGTATTATTTAAAGTTTTTGATGAACCTCCATACAATTTTCCACAGTGACTGCATCAGTCTTCAGTCCCGCCACTGTGCACAAGTGTTCCCTTTTCTCCATGTCTCAGCCAACACTTGTTTGTTAATTTGTTGATAACAGCCATGCGGACAGGAGTGAGGTCATAGCTCACTGTGGTTTTAATTTGCATTTCCCAGATGATTAGTGATGTTGAGGATCTTTTATGTCTGCTGGTCATCTGTATGTCACCTTTGGAGAAAGAAGTGTCTATTCATGTCCTCTACCCATTTTTTAAAATTTTTGTATTTAAAAACAATTTTTTTTTCTTTATTGATTTGCGAGAGAGAGGAAGGGAGAGGGAGACAGAGATAGAAACATCTATGAGAGAGAACATTGATTAGTCGCCTCCTGTGTGCCCCTCCCTGGGGATTTGGCCCACAACCTGGGCACGTGCCCTGACCAGGAATCAAACAGGCGACCTCTTGGTGCATGGGTCGACACTCAACCACTGAAATACACCAGCCAGGCTCCTCTGCCCATTTTTTAAATGAATTGTTTTTTGGTTTATTTTTCTATGTGTTAAGTTATATGAGTTCCTTATACATTTTGGATATTAATCTTTGTCCTGTGTTTTATTGGTAAATATCTTCTATTCATTATATTATCTTCATTTTGTTGATGGCTTCCTTCACTGTGCAAAACTTTTTAGTTCTGTGTAGTCCTGTTTGTTTACTTTTTATTTTGTTTCCTTTTCCTGGGGAGACATAATATATATATATATATATATATATATATATATATATATATATATATATATTACTAAGTCTGATGCCAAATAATTTACTATGTTTTGTTTCATGGTTTACATTTAAGTCTTTAATTCATTTTGAGTTTATTTTTGTATATAGTGTAAGAAAGTTGTCTAGTTTCATTATTTTGCATGTGTCTGTCCAGTTTTCCCAACACCACTTATTGAATAAACTGTCTTTACCCAAAGGTATATTCCAGCCTCCTTTGTCATACATCAGTTGAGCATCTAGGCATGGGCTTACTTCTGAGCTCTCTATTCCGTTACATTTATCTGTGTGCATGTTATTGTTTGTTTGTTCTTTAGTACTATGGTATTTTTAAAAAATGTATCTTTATTGTTGAAAGTATTACAGATGTGTCCCTTTTCTCCGCCATTGTCCACCTCCACCCTGCTCCTGTCCCCAACCAAAGACCTTCCCCACACTATTGTCTGTGTCCATGGGTCATGCATATATGCATATAAATTCTTTGGTTAATCTCGTCCCACCCCACCCTCTTCCTTCTGAGATTCATCAGTCTGTTCCATGCTTCCATCTCTCTGGATCTATTTTGTTTTTCACTGTATTTTGTGAATTAGATTCCACATATAAGTTAGATCATATGATACTTCTCTTTCTCTGACTGGCTTGTTTCACTTAGCATAATACTATCCAGGACCCTCTGTGCTGTCTTACAGGATATGAGAACCTTCTTTCTATACCTGCACAGTATTCCATTGTGTGAATGTACCACAACTTTTTATTTATTTATTTATTTTCACTGTGCTTGTAGGCTTGATCTTTATTTATTTATTTATAATTAATTTATTTATTTTTGTTACAAATGTTTCTCCTTTTCCCCTCACTGATTCCCCATGTACCCTCCCTCCCCATCCTGTCCCCAGCTTTGTTGTCCATGTCCATTGTTCATGCATACATGCATATAAGTTCTGTGGTTTATCTCTCCCCCACCACCCCCTCTTCTGGGAAATGTCAGTCTGTACCCCACTTCCATGTCTCTGGGACTACGCCATTCCTCAAACTGTTATGTTGATTATATTCCACAAATAAGTGAGATCATAAGATACTTGTCTTTCTCTGTTTGGCTTGTTTTGCCTAGGATAATATTCTCCAGGTCCCTCCATGTTGTCTCAAAAGATAAGAGATCTTTCTTTCTTACAGCTGCATAGTACTCCATTGTGTATATGTACCACTGCTTTTTTATCCATTCCTCTACTGATGGACATTTGGGCTGTTTCCATATCTTAACTATTGTAAATAGCACTGCTATGTACATGGGGATACATATATTCTTTCTGATTGGTGTTTCAGGCTTCTTAGGGTATATTCCTAGAAGTGGGAACACTGGGTCAAATGGAAGTTTAATTTTTAATTTTTTGAGGTAACACCATATTGTTTTCCATAGTGGCTGCACCAGTCTGCATTCCCACCAGCAGTGTACTAAAGTCCCCTTTTCTCCACACCCTCGCCAACACTTGTTGTTTGATGATTTGTTGATTTGCCACCTTTTTCAAATATTAATTGTGCATATTGCCTTGGGTCCATTTCTGAGTTCTCTATTCTGTTCCATTGATCTCTCTGCCTGTTCTTGTGCCAGTACCAGGCTGTTTTGATTACAGTAGCTTTGTAGTATAACCTGAAATCTGGTAATGTGATCCCTTCAACTTTGTTCTTCTTGTTCAAGATGGCTGTGGCTATTCGGGGTCTTTTTTGGTTCCATATAAACTTTTGAAGTATTTGTTCTAGTTCTGTGAAGTACGTCATTGATATTTTGTTGGGGATTGCATTGAATCTATAGATTGCTTTGGGTAGTATGGACATTTTAATGATGTTAATTCTTCCAATCCATGAACAAAGTATGTGCTTCCACTTTTTCATATCTTCTTCTATTTCTTTTTTCAATGGCCTGTAGTTTTCTGTGAAGAGGTCCTTTATTTCTTTGGTTAAGTTTATTCCTAGGTGTCCTAACTTTTTTTGCTGAGATGGTAAATGGGATTGTTTTTGTAGATTCTCTTTCTGAGTTTATCATTGGTGTATAAGAATGCCATCAATTTCTTGATGTTCATTTTGTATCCTGTTTCTTTGCCAAATTCATTTATTAAGTCTAGTAAAAAATTTATTTTATCCTCCACCAAGGACATTTTTTGATATTTTGTTCAGATAGAGTAGGAGGGAGGGAGGGAGGGAGGGAGGGAGGGAGAGAGAGAGAGAGAGAGAGAGAGAGAGAGAGAGAGAGAGACATGAAAGGGACACATCGAGTTGTAGCCACCTGCATGACCCAACCAGGGCCAGGGACAAACCCTAACCAAGGTATGCACCCTCAATGGGAACCAAACCTGGGTCTCTCTGGACTGCAGAGTATTAGTTCTTCATTGAATGTTTAGTAAAATTCCCCCATGAAGCCGCCGGGCTGGGTTTTTGTGTGCTGGGAAAGTCTTGATTATATGTTCAATTTCTTTTGTTGTTATTTGTCTGTTCAAGTTTTCTATCTCTTCCCGGTTCAGTGTTGGGAGACTACGTGTTTTTAGGAATATGTCTATTGCGCTTATATTGTCGAATTTGTTGCTGCATAATTGTTCATAATATTTGTTAACAATTCTTTGATTTCTGTGGTGTCAGTAATTATTTCTCCTCTTTCATTTTTGATTTTGTGTATTTGCATTCTCTCTCTTTGTTTGTTGATGAGCCTAGCTAAGGGTCCACCGATCTTGTTTATATTTTCCAAGAACCAGGCTTTGTTTCATTGATCCTTTGAATTTTTTTTGTTGATCTCCATGTCATTTATTTCTGCTCTGATCTTTACTATTTCCTTCCTTCTACTTGCTCTGGGGTTTTTCTTTTGTTTGTTTTCTAGTTCTTTAAGTTGTGAGGTTACATAGTCTATTTGAAATTTTTCTTGCTTCTTGAGATAGGCCTGTAGTGCTATGAACTTCCCTCTCAGAATTGCTTTCACTACATCCCATAGATTGTGTGATGTTGTATGTTTATTTCCATTGGTTTCCAGGAAGTTTTTAATTTCTTGCTTCATCTCCATGGTAACCTATTCATTGTTCAATGACATGCTATTTAGCCTCCATGTGTTCAAATGTCTTTGCATGTTCTTGTTGCAATTGATTTCTAGTTTCATGCCATTGTGATCTGAAAAGATGCTTGATATGATTTCAATCTTCTTGAATTCTTGGAGATTTGGTTTGTGCCCTAACATGTGGTCTATCTTTGAGAATGTCCCATGTGCACTAGAGAAGAATGTGAATTCTGCAATCTTGTGGTGTAATTCTCTGTGGATATCTATGAAATCCATTTGATCTAGCGCTTCACTTAGAGTCTGTGTTTCCTTGCTAATTTTTTGTCTAGATGATCTACCCAGTGATGTCAGTGGGGTGTTGAAGTCTTCGGCTTATGATTGTATTGCTGTTGATTTCTCCTTTGAAGTCCTCCAAAAGAATTTTAGTATATGTTGGTGCTTCTATATTGGGTACATATATGTCTTTCTGTTGGATAGATCTTTTCAATATTATGTAGTGGCCTTCTTGGTCTCTAGTTATAGCCTTTATTTTGAAATCTACTTTATCAGATATGAGTATTGCTACCCCAGCTCTTTTTTTCTTTCTGTTTGCTTGGAAGATTTTTTTTTATTCCTTCACTTTCAACCTATGTGAGTCTTTTGTTGTGAGGTGGGTCTCTTGCAAAAACCATATATGAGACTCATGCTTTCTTATCCAGTCAGCTACTCTGTGTCTTTTTATCGGAGCATTCAAACCATTCATATTTAAGGTGATAATTGATATGTACTTATTTATTGCAATTTTTGTTTAGTGTGGTTCTGATTTTCTTCCTGTTTCTTCTACTAATTACAGTAGTCTTTTTAGCATATCTTGCAGTGCTGGTTTGGTGTTAATATATCCCTTAGCCTTTTTTGTCTGAGCAGCTCTTTATTTTACCTTCTATTTTGAATGATAGCCTTGCTCAATAGAATAGTCTTGAATTCAGATACTTGTTTTTCATGACCGTGATTACTTTATGCCACTTTCTTCTGGCCTGTAGTGTTTCTATTGAGAAGTCATCTGAGAGCCTTGTAGGGTTGTTTTGTTTTTGTTCTTCTTTGTAGGTAACATGTTATTTATCTCGTGCTTTTTTTTAGGATTCTCTCTTTGTCTTTAATTTTTGGCATTTTAATTACTATGCATCATGGTGTGGGCCTGTTTGGGTTCTTTTTACTTTGGGTTCTCTGTGCTTCTTGAACTTGAATGCCATCTTTCTTCACCAAGTTAGGAAAGTTTTCTGTCACCATTTCTTCAAATATATTTTCTAACCCTTGCCTATTTTCTTCCTCTTCAAGGACTCATATGATGCAAATGTTATTACGTTTCCAGTTGTCCTACAGTTCTCTTAAGCTGTCTTCCTGTTTTTTAATTGTTTTTTGCTTTGGTTTTCTGATATGTTGATTTTTTCTACCCTGTCTTCTAATTCACTGATCCGGTCCTCAGCTTCCTCTACTCTTCTGGTTAGTCCTTCCAATGTGTTCTTTATTTCTACTATGTCATTGTTCATTTCCACTTGGTTGGTTTTCAATATTTCTATATCTTTGCTCATGGTGCTGATGTCCTTACTCATGCTGTTGAGCTTCCTCAAGATCATTGCTCTGAACTCTTCTGATAATTTCCTTAGCTGCATTTCATTTATGTCATCTTCGATGGAGTTCTCTTGTTCTTTCATTTGAGGTTTGTTTCTTTGTTTAACCATTTTGGCTATCTCAGTGGGTTTTGGAACCTGCCAAATTCTCCCTGTGGGTGTTGGTGTTCTGCTGTTTGGATGGGCCTGGGTTGGCCCACATTAAACACCACTGTCAAGTCTTACTTTCCTGAGTAGATTTGCAAGCCCAGGAAATGTTCAGTTATCCTCTAGCTTTTTCCTGGTGGCTAGTAGTCTCAGTTACTCAGTGCCTTGGAATGTAGCCCTGGTGTTCTGCATAAGAGGATTTCCAGAGGGTGGGATAGATGCTGGTTGTTAATGAGCCTCAATTTGCATTTCTTTTCCTCACCTGGGAAAGGCTGCATCTCTGTGGGGGGCGCTTTGCTTTTCCCCACAGCTCTGGAAAAGAGCACACTGGCCATCATCCTTTGTGACCACAACTCAGCAAAAAATCTGAGTGCCCTCCAAATCCCGGGTGGCCCCACATAGTTTCAGCCCAGTCTTCCGTCCTTCTGCCATAGCCCCCAGGTGAGTGGCTGTGGCTATTTTAGTGTTCTGTCCCAGCTCTCTGCTTTGTGGAGCAGGGTGGTCTTTATTCCCCAAGGGCACTACTCACAGCTAAGACTTCTGCTGTCCATGGGCTCTCAGCCCACCACCCTCTTGTGCCTCCTCAGATCCTAGCAGTGTCCCTGGTTATATGGTCCTGTCCTGCTGCTTTTCTGTTGCTTTTTTTTTTTTTTTGAGGATTTGTCTTTATTTTAGTTGTAATTCCCATTTCGTCCTGGGAGATCATCTGTGTAGCTTCCATTCACTCTGCCTCCATTTTCACATCCTCTAAGCCTATCTTGTGTACAGCTGTGTCACACAGGCCTCTCTGGTGCCCCCGCACCCTGAAGGTCCCATGGACAGGTAGCTGGATCATACCATTCCCTCTTGGTCTCTGGCTACCCATTGCCCTTGTGGGCTGCTGTGTCACACAGGCCTCTCTGGTGCCCCCGCATCCCGCAGGACCCATGGGCAGCTGGATCGCACCAGTCTTTCTTGGGCTCTGGTTTCCCCCTGTTCTTGTGCGCTACTGGACCGCACAGGCCTCTGTGGAGACCCAGGTCCCACATATTATTGCTGGTTAGTGCTGCTGCCCCATGGGGCTCAACTCCTGTTCAGCTTTTGCTACAGTTTTTGGAGATGGGTCTCAGCTGCTGGTCTGTGCTTCTGTTGCCTGGGGATGGATGTCTGCTCCCCAGCCTCTGTTGCTGGGGGTATATCTTGACTCTGATCAGGCTGCTACTATAGGGGATGGTGCTGAGCTCCTGGCTGTCCATAGCTTTCATGACCAGCACGTTGGCTGCTCTGCTACTGTGCCCTGGTCTGTGTTGACATAGTGTCCACTAGTTCAATGGTGCCAAGTGCACTGGTGGGCTCAGGTTGCTGGGCCCTAGCCGCTCCCACTGCCTCCTCCCAGGAAAGACCTGAGATGTTTTAAGTGGTGGGACCTCCCCCGTGGCGCAGGGAGAAGCGCCCTGAAGGGCCGCTTATCGTGGTAGCCGGCTGCTCCGTCCACAGCATAGGAATCTTCTGCTCCACGTCACTGCACTTCAAGAGTTTGGTCGTCCACCTTCATGTCCACTCACACTCTCTCACACACTAGCTCACTCTCTCACACACTCACCCTCCCCCTGGTCCTGCCCACCGCCATCTTACCCACAGCTTTTTAATCCACTAATCTACTGATGAGCACTTTGGTTGTTTCCAGATCTTAGCTGTCGTTAATAGCACTGCTATGAACATAGAGGTACATATATTATTTTGGGATTCTTAGGATACATTCCCAGAAGTGAGATTGTTGGCTTAAATGGTTATTCTATATTTAATTTTTTGAGGTAATTCCATACTATTTTACATTGCTCTAGTCTGCATTCCCACCAGCAGTGTACTAGGGTTCCTTTTTTTTCCACATCCTCACCAGCACTTATAGTTTGTTGATTTCTTGATGGCAGCCATTCTGGCATGTGTGAGGTGATACCTCATAATCATTTTGATTTTGCATTTCTCTGATGATTAGTGACATTGATCACTTTTTCATATGTTTCTCGGCCATCTGTACGTCCTCTTTGGAGAAGTGTCTATTTGGGCCCTTGCCCATTTTTTAATTAGATTGTTTGTCTTCCTCTTATTAAGTTGTATCAGTTCTTTATACATTTTGGAAATTAAACCCTTATCAGATGTAGCATTGGCAAATATGTTCTCCCATACAGTGGGAATTCTTTTCATTTTGTTGATTGTTTCTTTTGCCATGCAGAAGCTTCTTATTTTGACTTAGTCCCATTTGTTGATTTTTTTCCCTTTGTTTCTTTTGCCCTAGGGAATGTATCGGTGAAAATTCTGCTCCATGAAATCTCTGAGATTTTGCTGCCTATGATTTCTTCTAGGAATTTCATGGTTTCATGACTTATATGTATTTAAGTCTTTTATACATTTTGAGTTTATTTTGTGTATGGTGTTAAGTTGGTGGTCTAGTTTCACTTATTTTGCATGTACTTGTCCAGTTTTCACAATACCACTTACTGAAGAGACTGTCTTTACTCCATTGTATGACTTGGCTCCTTTGTCAAATATTACTTGACTGTAAAGACTTGGGTCAATTTCTGGGTTCTCTGTTCTGTTCCATTGATCTATATGCCTGTTCTTGTGCCAGAACCAGCTTGTTTTAATTACAGCAGCTTTGTAGTATAACTTGATATCTTGTAGTGTGATCCCTTCTACTTTGTTCTTTTTTCTCAAGACTGCTGCAGCTATTAAAAGTCTTTTATGGTTCCATATCAATTAGATTGCTTTGGGAAGTATGGACATTTTAATGATGTTAATTCTTCCAAACTATAAACATTATGTATGCTTTCACTTGTTTATATCTTCCACTATCTCTTTTTTCAACAAGAAAAGCCCAAAGTATAAGAAAAGAAATAATAAAGATCAGAGTGGAAATAAATGACATAGAGACTAAAAATAAATAAATAAAATGAATAACATTAACAAAACCAAGAGCTGGCTGTTTGAAAAGATAAACTATATTGATGAACCTCTAGCCAGACTCATATGTTAATTTGACTGAAAAATTATATAGCAATTATATTATCTGACTCCCTCCACAGCCAGAGTGAGCTGGTAATATCAGTAAATAGACACAATTTATCTATTCATTGATTTTAATTTATTGATTGATCATTTGTAGTTTTGACACATGTAGAATTTTCTACTCAAAGCCATCAGTAGATGAAGACAGGTGATCGCCTATATGAAGTGCTGGCCAGTAGCCAGGAATCCTCAGTATAAAATTGAATTCAGTGACCTATTAGCTACTTGAACTTTGGAAGTCACCAGACATTCCCAAGCTTCAGTTTCCTGATCTGTAAAATAAAAATATATTACTAGATCATTTCTCAATTTCTATCATTCTAGCAATTCTAAACCCATGGGATTTTCATTTTTCTACTGGAAGTTACACTAAAATAGTGTGGGACCCTATTCTGAATAATTAATTCAATATATCAGAGCTAAGCTAAGAGATATAGATAACAAAATAATAAATACAATGAGAGCTTTGGGCCAAGGAATAATTTGATATATGAACTTTTGAAAGATTAATATTATCGTGTGTTTGAATAGACTATAGACAGGCAAATGCGGAAGTGGAAAGACCAGATGGAAAGCAATTACACTTGACATGGTGGGGAGTATGATGGTGTCACCGGAGATGGGGTGAGACAGTCACATTCTGGCTCTGCTTGGAAGGTAGAGCGGATTGAACATGCTGATGTGGGATGAGAAGGAAAGGGACATTTACGGGACTCCACAGCCTGGGCCTGAACGACTGGATGGACGCTGATGGTCAGTTACCGAGATGGAGCACACTGAGGGAAAAGTGGAGGGGAGCATGGCCCACACTGTGGTTCGCATACGCTGTATCTGAGGTGCCTGCTGGACATGCAGCTGGCGCTGCTCAAGGCAGAGCTGGGTATATCAGTCTCAAACTCAAGAGAGGGCAGAGCTGGCGATTTAAATTTGGGAGCTATCAACAGTGGATAAGTGACCTTAATCAAGACAGTTAATATTTCTGTGCCTCAACTTAATCATCTATCAGATGGTGCAATATTTTTTTGTAAAGATTAAATAGGACAATATGAATTTAAAAATTTCAGCATACTGCCTAATATTTATAGTAAGAAGAGAATAAACACTAGTTCCCCCTCCTCATTATGATACTGGAGGAATGGGGAAGTGGATGGATGGATGGGCTGTTGATTAGTAATTAATCAACATGAACACTTTTAAGACTCGATTCAGAGGCTTTGCCCATTTTGGAGAAAACATGTATTCTTCTGGCTTCATTATAAGTTATGAAAGGTGCATTATAAGTTATGGAAGGTACAAGAGAAAGGGCAGATTCTAAAATTTATTTAGATTAGAGGTTGAATAAATACGGGTTATTAGTTACACCTTCTAGGGAAACCAAGCCATGAATTCCAGGGTCCACATGATCATGGTTGACTTTCCACATCTTTATGGTTGAAGAGCAGTCTCACTCTCACTTGCCTAAATGGAAATGTTAACCAGAAAAGCCTGGTGTAGTCCTTGAAGGCCCAGAGAGAATCCTTTTAATAATTCAGCATACTGTATTTACATGGTCCCTTAATTAGGGATAAAGGCTAAAATATTAAAGAGAGAAATATAAACAATCCTGGCTTGAATTACAATTTTTAGTTTAAAAAAATGTGTTCATGACTCACAGAAGCTATTAGATATATGATCTCTACAAATGAAATTGGCTGGCTGACCTCACAAAAGCCCGTCTAAACACTAAGTGGATATTTCACTGTAATGACCAAGACTTTGCAGTTGAGGTTAGTAGTCTAATTCTATCTACTCACTTAGAATTCCCTCATTCATTTAATCACAAAAACCGTGAAAAGCAATTAATATGAGCCAGATATCACACTAGCTGAGAATTTTAGTGATTTACAGTTGTGATGGCTGAGTTGTCATTGGTTGATAACTTAGTTTTCTCTCCAACCCAGCAAACAAACAAATCTCTGCATGATATATGTTTCATTATGTAAAATTTAAAAACTTTGAGATTCCTATAGAAATGTATACAAAGAGATCCTGTGTACCCTTTACCCAGTTTCCCCCAATGGTAACATCTTGAGAAACTATAGTTAATATCACAGTCAGAATATTCAAAATTCATTTTTATCTTAAATTTTGGAATCTTAAGAGTACATTGAGATTTGAATCACTGAAATTATAAATATAAGATTTGAAACAATAACTTTAAAGATATGCAAAGACATCTGTTTTCTCTGTTTTGTGCCCTATGCTGTCCCCTTCCAACTGTGACCCATGGGTCTGGATAGGCCTTCCAGAGGTGGTCTGGTTGTCCTGTTACTTCTACTTTGTCATGCTCAACTCCCTATTAATTCCTTGTCCAGTGTCAGCGTTTCTTTATGACTACAACCTCAGAAGGCAGAAATCACATTTGCTATTCACTACTGTTTCTACAGCAGCTGGCAAATATCTAGCTCCAAGAGGCTGGATGAGCGAATCAAGTAATCTACCTAGCACAGGTCATAGAAACCTAGGATGTTAGTGGTGATGCTACTGAAAATCAATGTCAGTAAGACCGTTGCTTCTCTGAGCACACATATGTCCTCCTTAGAAAGATTTCTATCCAAAAAACAAGCAAAATACACATGTTTTAACACATGGGAGAAATTACTGTTCTTCAAAACAATCTTATCTGAATTAAATATCAATTAGCCAGCTACTGAAATGTCCTGCAAACAAGACCGAAAAAACAATCTATTATAGAATAGCTTTTTTGATAAATAATACTTTTTTGGTTCTCTTATTTTATTCTAATCAGCTGGACAATCTTAACTGAATAATTTCCCTTCTTAAATGACAATATAATTTAATGTTTCCCAGGACATCCATGGGTTCTCTCTAGAGATAATGGAACATTGATAGTTGGGCATTTTAGACAGCTTGGCAGGTTATTAAAAAAAAAAATAGTAAAGAGATATATTGTAATGGCCTGCTCTGAAAACACATAGTATATTTTAACAACTTTTCTATTGAAAAGCCTGGTTTTTGAAAAGCTGGCTGACTTTCTATCCATTCTCATTTCTTCAGTGCTTCGAGTCATAAGATTTGACATGAAACCTTCCAAGGTCTCAGTCTGCTGAGAACTTTGCTCCTTGGACTGAGCAGCCACTTGGGATATGATGGTGAAGAGGGTTGACATGGTATCTACCTTTATGGAGATTATTTTTACTATAAGGAATAATAAAATATTAAGTTAAAAAACCCAGTGGATTTAATAATTGTTAACTTGGATAAACTATTGCCATGATTGAATGAGTTAACAAGCTGAGAAAGACGAGAAGCCCTGGGAGGCCAGAGCAGACTCGTGCACATGGCTGGGCCTTGGTTTCTCACGTTGGATGTACAGTATCTCACAGAACATCCACACCAGCCAAGGCCTTTTCGTGACTGTAATTGATCAAGACAATGACTCTGTAATCATTTTCTAACACAGACAGAAACATGTATATTGTTCTTACCACAAAAAGAGCCAAATGTTTCTCTGTCATATTTAACGTAAACATCTACTGCTTCTTTTCTAATCAGTTTTAGCTTTATTCTCACCTTTGAGGCTAGAAATATGAAAATACTCAGTCACAGAATGACCTCAGCTTCCCCTCCTAATAAACCCTTTCTAGCACCACCTCCCACTTATCTATGGTGTTCCCCGTGGTACAAGCTCCCCCACAATATGTCAAGAAACCTGACACTATTCAAATGAAAGTGTATTACTGCCACTCTTTGACTTGAAGACACTGGAAAATGAATGCAAGAACTTTTTTTCTGATAGCTAAAGATTTTATCACTGATTAAATTGTTGAGTCAAGATTTGGAATAAAACCTACTAAAATGAAACATACACGAAGGGGAAAGTAGCTTAGCCAACAGTAACTTGTTACAGAGAAAGAGCCAGTAAGGTCTAGAGGCCAAAGAAGTGCTCAAAGGGGAGGCTCTGTGCAGATGGAGACTCGTGAATGATTTGGAAAGAGGTCTGCATGTGTCCAGGTAGATGCTATGAAGAATAGAGACTTACATGAAGACAGATTTAAACTCATTCAAAGAAGTGTTTTAGACTGATGAGAAACCTCTTATGAGAAATGGGCAAGTAAAGACAATAATTGAGCCAAGTTCTGCCAGTAAATTCTTCCTTCTATTTTGGGTAAATCTTTCATGGGGCTTATTGAACAGTTTCCCTCGGAGAGTTTATAGGGACATCAACAGGCAAAAGAGTACTTCTTCCATCCAACAAGCAACTCTCAGAAGTCAAACAGAAACTCTTAACACCTAGACACCTACCAGAGTACCAGCTGGCTCCCCAGCTGGCTCCACTTGCATACAGAACAAGGCAGGATATGTCACCCTAGCTGAGCCAGTAGCTCTTTGACCTAGAGACCAAGATTTGTGAACTACAACTAGCTTTATTGTGTCTAGCTGAACAAGGTTGGCTGGGGATAGCTTAATTTTAGGTATTTCATGTACTGCTAGTTTTAAATTGTTGCTTTCAGCTCACTCTCTTTTGGGTAAATATTCACAAAATAATGGTTGACATTCACTTTTATGTAAGTTTATTTCCTCTCAGAAGTTTTCCCTGTTCTTCCTCAAAGTCTAAGATGTGGTTAGGTGTAGCAAAATCGTTTTTGTATACTCATGGTGATGGAGGAAGGACAGCTGGACACTCACCAGGGTTCTTACTGGGCTCCTCTGAGATCATTCTTGTTCACCCTGGTGACTGAATATATTTCTTTTTTTTTAAAAAAAAATATGTTTTATTGATTTTTTTAGAGATATAGAAACATCAGTGTGAGAGAGAAACATTGGTTGGCTGCCTCCTGCACGCCCCCTACAGGGGATCAAGCCTGCAACCCGGGCAGGTGCCCTGACCAGGAATTGAACTGGGACCTCTCAGTCCATGGAGCAATGCTCAGTCCACTGAGCCACACCAACCAGGCATGAACATCTTTATTTCCGTCTTCCAGGTTCAGCTGGTGAGACTGTTCTTTCTACGAGTGGGCTCTAGGAGCTCTCCTTTCCACTTCCCCCTTCTCATCCTATAACTTGGTCTCATTTGGCTTCTGTTGCTTAGACAACCCTTTTGGGTCTCAGCTATGATAATATTAAATTGATGTTCACCCACATCATTTCAACTGTGAGACTGATCGTAAATTTTACACTAGCAGACCCAAGGTGCTTCCTGGCTCGTAAATTTTAGCTTTTATTTCTTGTTTCCAAGAGATACTGGCAGGTCTTTCCTGTTCATGAGCAACCCATGACTCTCCATGTGGGATCTGGGAGGGTGGGTTGTCCGACTGATGCCAGGTGACCACTCACGCTCTGCGGCAACTGCACATGTCAGAGGGCGCACAGCACCGGTGGCACCCTCCCACGATGGAGAGCTGCTCCTGGCGCCCCACCCCCACAGAGCCTGTGTTTTCATTACCCCTGAGGATTGGTCCCCAACCGTGGACGGGGTCACAAAAAATAAGGACCCTAGTTCTGACCTCCCCGGAAGAATTCTCTATGTCCTCCTCAGATGATGACTTACACTGTGTTCTAGCCTGGTTTTCCTCTACCCATGGTGTATAGAAAAGCTCATGGGCACAGGCACCAGATTTGTCTCTTGATGCGGAAAGGAAACACTGGGATTTTTCTTTTCTCTTTTGACAAAGCCCAACTGTCAAAAATATTATCTTGTTATGGAATCACAATTAGTCTAATTTGACAGTCAACATGAAGCCTAGATTTTGTTACCCTCGATGACGCCTGCCCTTTCTTTGAGTCACTAAATCCATTAGGGTAGGGGGACCCCAGGGTATCATGGTTTAAGATGAATGAGATGTACATCAGTTTAATATTTCAAAATTATTATGTCTATCAAAATTCTAATTTCATCTAGTCATGATTTCCAACTTTGATGGGTTTGTGGATGTTCAAATCATTTATCTCCTCTGAGTCAATGAATCTTTCTTTAATATTCTAAATAAGTTGTTTATTTATTGATATTACTACTTATTTTCTCTCTTTCTCTTTAGAATATTAGATCTACAAGGTCAGGGATCTTTGTTTTATTCACTGGTACACCTCCAGTGCCTGGACCATAGTAGGTCTTATAACAATTTGCTGAAAGAATGACTAATGAATTGATTCAAAAAACAGACTCCATTTGCCGATTTCACAACAAAACAAAAGTTAGGTCTTGTTACAGGTGACAAAATAATTTGAATTAATAATATTCATTGAAGAATGCTTAGAAAGTATCAGGTGCTGAAGTTACAATATAGAACAAAGAAATATGTCCAGTTCTCATGGAAGGAGAAACGGGAGATTAAGTCTAATTCTGGATCTGGCAGTTACTAGCTATGTGATATTGGGCAAGTTATTTAACCCTATAAGCCTCAGTATTTTCATCTGTAAAATGGAGATAGGGTGACTGATCCGATAATGGTGTGCCTGGCACATCACAGGTACTCGGTGAATGTGAGTTTTCTACTTTCCCAGGTATTAGCCTGTAGGGTGATGTGAAATATTATCCTACAGAGAAAAGAAGGGAGAAAAAAAGATTAAACACGGGCTCTGGTTCTCAACCGGAATTGGAGTTGCTTTAGCTCTTGCAGGTCATTTTTCTCTGGCTAACAAGGAGTTGTCCTGTAGAATAACTGTTGGTCGCCCCAAAGAATTGCTCCTGTAGCAGAGTGTACACGCTGCTCATCACAGGAAATGAGCCGGGGCAGTCTCAGAGGCCCTTCAGTATCTTCACCTCAGGCAAGAGGCATTCTGGTCCCTTGTCTTCAAGCACCAGAGATCTGATTGGCTGCTTTCCAAAGTGTGTTTGCAGCTCCCCGGATGCTCCTGCACACGTCTGATGTAGCTCTGAGGTTCTAAACTCCGCTGCTCACAGATTCTCTCATTTCTGACCTTATACGAGATGGGATTCCTGGAGCTTAATATTAGTTGATATGAAAACATGCCCGAGTTTCTTTTAAGTGGCATCACCATTTTTTAAAAGTTGTTTTTTTTTTTATCAATTTAAAGAGTACTATTCAGAGATATTTTTGCAATGAGATTCCATTGCCAGGTGCTACTCAAGCCTGTGCACACTCAGACTTGAAAAGCTTTTTATATTAGTACTGGCACTCGGTGGCTTTTTATGTTTAATGTCTGATTATTTAATATCAGGGCCTTCCTTCCCTGGTGGCATATCTTTATTCTTTAGAGATTTCACCTCAAAATTTCCATGATAACCATCCACAAATACTAAGCTATAGTTAGTCTCCAAAGATCTGGGCTGAGGAAATATCTGTAAGCCATGGTCCCTGCCCTCCAGCAGATTATCAGACAATGGTGATGGTGATGGTGATGGTGATGGTGATGGTGATGGTGATGGTGATGATGATGACAGTAAAAGTACAACAATCATACTAAGAGGTAACATTCAGCATTTTATAGTCTTAGACACTGCCCGGCCAGTGTGGCTCAATGGTTGAGTTTCAACTCATGCACCAAGAGGCCGCCAGTTCGATTCCTAGTCAGGGCACATGCCCAGGTTGTGGGTCAAATCCACACTGGGGGCATTTGTCCCTACCTCTCCCTTTCTCTCTCTTTAAAATCAATCAAGAAAAAAAAATTTAAGTAGTCTCAGACACTATGTAATCAACTTAATCCTGGCAAAATAGCCTTTAAATTAGGTACTTTTAATGACCCCATTTTGCAGACCAGGATACTAGACTCAAAGAGGTTAAATGACTTGCCAAAATAGTAGAGCACACTTTAGAGAATTCCCTGTGTCTCATGTACTGAAATATCTTGGACACATCATCTTATTTTCTTCTTCCAACAACTCTGCGAGGCAGGGCCACTAGCTACATTCTCCAGCTGTGGAAACTATGGCTCAGAGAAGCTAGGTAACTTCCCCAAAGTCTCACAGCCCATAAATGGCAGAGCTGGGATTTGGAACAACAAAGCCTATTCCCTTAAATTTTAGTTTAAATTATAAGAGGAGCTTGAGGTCTAACAAGAAGACACTATCGTTACCATGGAACATGTGTAAATCACACGCAAACACATTCGCATACCCTACCCCTTCAGAGAGTGTAATCCAGAAACACTTTTATACAGCTTAGAAGTGTGAGTTCGGAAAAGTCTTTCTCAGAGATAGTGGGGAGCAACCAGATGGTTAGAGGGTTTTGAAAATAGCTTGTTACCATTCAGCAGGTGACTCCCCGTAGGCACACTCAGCAGGTAAAACGGTGTCTGGGGACCAGTGAATACTTCTTTCCGTAAATGTGCCTTTCTGCCTGCACCATGCTTCTGTGAGCTCAGGGAGTTAACAGCAGATGCTCTGGGACTCTTCTTATTAAACCAGAAGTGTGTCTTTTGTTGCCATAGATGCATGTCCCATCTTCACACTCACCGTGAGCACATCCCAAGAGAAATGATGGTCTGACACACAAGCACAGTAGAGACCACAACGGGAAGCATAACCCAGGCTTGAGTTTTTCGTGATGTTAATTACAGAATCTCAGCTTCATTAACAGAGTCTGACACACAGTGCTTCTTCCCCATAGTAACCCTTATTTGAAATAAACACCTTTCAGCCTCCAGGCCACAACAATTAGATTCAGGTTGAAGAGCAATTAGTTTCTACTTATGTTTGAGTAAACAAAATGCATTTTTGTCTGAACGGATACTCCTTCCCCGTCTGTCTGACCCTGTGCTCACAGCGCGCAGCGCACATCCCTCCTTGTCCTAAAGTGAGCATCACGCAAAATGTCTCTTTCGTATAATTTGAGCTTGATTCTGTGGTCAGAACAGTAACTCAGTGTTTTGAGCCCATGTTGATTTAATGTATCACATCCGTTCAATAGTGACAGGTGAGGTTGAAAGGCAGGTGTGTCCCTGAGTTGTATGTGGCTTACATCTGACGGCAGGACCCACCACAATACTTTTATCGTTCTTGTTGCTATACCCAGTGCCTGGCACTTAATAAGTGTTCAATAAATACTCGCTGTGTGAGTATATTCACAGTAAAACATGGTAAGACTCTAAGACAAGGACTGCCCGAGAGGCGTGCAGATGTACAGAACGGGGCTGATTTCCCCGGAGAGGGGAGCAGAGCGCGGAGGCAGAAGCTCTCACTGCCGCTCCTGACAGGCTCCCTGGAAGGGCCCACGACATGATGGTCCAGAACACGCCTCCACGGTCTGACCAGTAGGACCCAGGTCCCACTGCCCCACTTGCTAGGCATGAAGGCATTGGCACGGATCCCTCCCAAGCCTCCGTTTCCTCATGTGTAGAATGAATGATTTGTGGGATGCTCTTAGTGCAAGATAATCGGTCAATATCTGCAATTGTCACTGACTGCAAAGGACCGGTTGGGTTCTCATAGCACAGAACTGTGTTCTTTCTTTCTAATGAAACTTTGTGGTGGATTCTGTGTCTTAACAGAATCACGAAGAAGCGAATGACTGAATGCATCAAATAGAAAGAAAAAACCCCACAACCTCTCAAGATATTTTAAAGTGTGACTATTCTGTGAACATGCATCTATCCTGTTATGGAACTGATAATAACCTATTCTATTACATGAATCCAAATGGCTAGTATTTTAAGAAAAGCAGAATTTTCTCTTATGCTGTGGTGCTTCCTTGCTCGTGACTTGGGTGTGGCCACTAGAATTCCCTGACCTTCGGGTCTCGAAGCTATAAAATGCAAGGAATAAAAATAAATTCATAAAGGCATTTACTTCTCTATCTCAGTGAGTTTTTAGGAGACCTATGTATGTCCAGAGTCTCCTTCATTGACTCAAATATTTATTGGCCACTGGTTACATGCAATGCAGTCATGTGATAGGGTTCTGCCTTTGAGGAGCACGTGGTAGGGAAGCGGGGGAGACAGATAGGGGTATAATTTATTACAAGGGAGGGAAATAGGTGCTGTGCTAGGATGAGGTGCAAGAGTTATGGGCACACAGAAGGAGGGTCTTGACATAGCACAGGACCATCGGGGGACCACATGGATCCTTGCTTTCCTAATACCAGTCCCCAATTCAGTGTTTGATGCCACTTGTCAATAGTTCTGCTGTGAATGTTTAGACTGCATTTTGTTCAATTCAATTGTAAGCATTCTTTCGTTGGTCTGCAGTCATTACTCTAGCTATTTATTTAACTAACATCAAATTCTTAATAAATGAATATTCCCTGATATTAATCAAGAAACAGATATCCCTCTCAATGAATCAATAAAAGGATGTTTCCTGACCCTGTTTTGTGTTTCAGCTACTCTGCTCTAAAATCAGGAATGACTGCGACTCCGTGTCTTTCCTTAAGAGATTTCCAGTTTAGGAACGATGCAGGGAAATGCAGATCACTGTAGCCAATCAGAATACGGTAAAACCGGCAGACGAAACAATGTCCCGTCACGACGCGTTAGTCCCCTGCTCAGGCACTCCTGGCACTGGGGGTCAGACACTGGCTATGGAAAGAAAACAGGTGACCCCGAAAGGAGGTGAGGTCTCGCAGGCCTTGGAGGCCATGTTTGTGAGACAGAGGGAGAAGGGGATCGTGAGCAGAACCAGAAGGCAGCGCCCCCCAGCTTTGCAGAGAAGCCTGAGAGCTGACTGAGACCTGTGCCACTGCTGAGCTCCCTGGGGGGTCCTCTGGGGGACTCAGGAATATTCCAGTGCAGCCACTTCAGACTGTCAACATCCATGCATCCCACAGATGTTTCCCTAGCTTTGGACAGCTCCGGATCTGTGTGTGTCAGCGACTCGCAGAGAAACTCTGGGACCCAACTTAACACAGACCCGAAGTAGAAGACTTTGAGGTGGAGCACTGCATGAGGAGTGCTAGGTGGTGGGCCTGGATTTTCATTTTGGACTGGGGATAGAGTCAGACAATTTTAAAATCAAGTGTCTCGTTAAAGACAAAAATGCACCACAGACTTTGTTTTACTTTTTACAAGAATTATAGCCTAGTGACGTTGACATTTAACTCTGGAAGTTGTCATGGCCTTAGATTCAGTGGCAGTTTTCCCTGTGCTAATTCGTTTTAGGTGGAAACATCAAGGTGGGCTCACGCTGTGAGGCTGAGGGGGTCTCTTCAAGTGAAGATGGCTGTGAACTCCCACAACGAAAGTTCTAAGATCACTTTTCGATTCTTTAATACCATGTGCTTTGGATTTAAAAGGCTGCTGTTTTGCTACCACTTAATTATCTACTTCTCAGGCAACTGTATTATTACAGTTTTGCAGAATCCTATAGCTCTGTCCAATCATTCAATTGCAAGTGTAGCAGGATTTTTACACTATCCTAATTAATAGGGAACTGCACAGAGGCAGTGATGTCAGTTGACTACCAGCATGGATAGAGAGCTGGCTCTCATGGCTGTTTCTTCTGTACAGAAATGCTTTGCATGCACAGTACACTTTAGCTAGGGCTGGGTCTTGGCCCCAAACTTGATATAAAAAAATCAGCCGGCTTGCCGTTATGTATTGTGATTGTCAGAAGCACATTGACAAATTTCTCAGAAGACAGGAAAATGATGCTTGGAATTGCAAGTGATCTCAGTTAGTTATGTATGTCAAGGATTTAGTAGGAAGTAAGTCACATAATCTCTCTGATTCTTACATTTCTCAGCAGTCATTCATGATCAATAGCACCCTAGACCCAGGCCAGCATGCCCCTACCTAGACCTTGGGCTTCGCGGTCCAGCTCTGACCCTTTTTCTGTTGTGCTCCCCCCCCCCAGGAAGGAGGAGCTGAAGTCTGTGCCCATCCAGAGCCCACACCCTCCCATCACACCAGGCCCTGGATATTTAAGACCCTAGGCTTCTCTGCACAAGTATCTCTGAACCTTTTCCTCAGTTCAAGGTTAGAGAAGGTTGCTGGGAGTGTGCATACATGGGGTGTCAAGGGAAGGCACTTGTGAGGTGGAGATAAAGGGCCCTAGTGTCCAAAACCATGTGCTCAGCTCTGTACAGTGCAGGCTGGAGTCACGCCAGGGGTGCAGGTGACTGTGGAGAAGGTCTTCCGACAGGCACACCGAGACCACGATGCCGGCTCTGTTAGCGCTGGGCCAGGGATTTAGCAGCGGGCCAGGCAGCCTAACGTTTTGAGGAGGACATGTAGTGAGGTGTGTTTAAACATTTCTTAGGTCTCAAATGCACTTATTAACTATACGCCACAGTGATTCCAGCGTTAACAATTCATTTCTTGAGTTTAGACACTGAATATGTATTGAAATGTTAATAATTCTTGGGGGTGCTAATACATCTATCTTTTTCATCAGTGACAATAAAGTTCTTTGTATACATTTATCCCATTAGCCAATCACTTAGCAAGGCTCACAGAAAGGTGATGAATTAGTAAGTGTCTGAGAGGGTAGTGGAATTCCCTGAATTTCTAAACTACAAGCTTCATAATAATAATAATAATAATATAGTAGCTAATATTCATTGAAGATTTACTATGTACCAGGCTCTGTTCTAAGCATTTCTAAGCATTTTATGTGGATCATATCATTCACTCCTCGTAGAACTTATGAAGGTGGTCTTATTTCTCCTCCTGTAAAGATGAGAAAAACTGAGACACAGAGAGTAAGTGATTTCCCCAATTCCAAAGTTAATAAGTAGCAGGGTTGGGATTTGAACCCGGGTCTCGACTGTTCCTTCCCATTGGTTTAGGGTTCCCAGTTCATTTGTGTGTGTGTGTGTGTCAACCTAAATTTAGATGTGTCATTCACAGGTCTCCAGTGCACTGCAGGAATTTGAAGTCTAGTGTTAGACCATCTCGTGTGTAACAGTTTTTGCTGCTCTTATTACTATAACTGTTGTATTCTGACTCAGTAGCCACTCTTATATGTCTACTATCCTGGTAATTACATGGTTGGGAGATTGCCAACTTTCATACTGGGTTGTTTTCGGGGGTAGGGGGGTTAACCAATTATTAAAGTGATAAATCTGCATCAATGACAATTCCCTAAGAATTATTACATCATTCAATTAAGTCATTATTTTTTAAAAAATGTACGGTAAAATATAGATATTTTAAATAGGAAAGATATGTTAAAATTACAAAGTATGGTAACAGGAAAAATGGATTACTTTTATATTGTGGTTAAAAATATCACATTCCTAGATTATATAAAGTCACCTCTAAAGGAAATGAATTACTTTTACATTTCATTTGTTTTTATAAAAATTGCAGTGAAATGAGTTTTCTCTTCTTTAAAGGGATGGGAGTGAAGAACTGTAACTCACAATCAGGGTAGGGGAACTGCAGGCCATATCTGGTCCCCAGCCTGGGTTAGTAACAATGTTTTATTGAAAGACAGTGAAGCTCATTTGAGTGCATTGTGTCTGTGGCCACTTGTGTGCTACAACAGCACAGTTGTATGCTTATGATAGAGATCACATGGCAACCAAAGACTAAAATATTTACTTTTTACAGAAAAAGTTTGAGAGTCCTTCTCTAAACTGGTTGATGTGCCATCCAGTGATAACTTAGGGTTCCCTAATATTGGACACTTGCGAAACAAACCAAAATGCAGTTGTGTCAAAACAATTGTTGAAGCCTGAAGTGTTAGCCAATTAAAGAAACATGTTTTAGTTGATTGCCACCTGGAGTGACTTAAAAAGGCTCACGAAACAAGGAGCGGTGTCTCCGCGCTGTGCTTGCTCTCACGCAAACATACGCATCAGATTTACCTAAGGGGGCGGGAAGGCCGCAAGAACTTTGTGGGAGCTTTTGTGGTAAAACCTAAAATTGAGTATTTACTTTTTTCTCTAAAGCAGAATTAAAATGGGAAAAAAATAACTACCAAATTTATGTGTGAAATATATTTCTTCTACTAAGTAAACTTATTGAAAATTAGAAAAAGAAACCCACTCTTACCCATTCCTCACTAACGAAGACCCATCTGCCAAAACCCAGCTCTGCACAGTAGGGGGCGGAGTGACGTATTCTCACCTTGGTGAGATCATTCAGCAGTTTCTTGTCTGAGGCAGAGGCCCTTTGCATTGAGCTTCTCCCTGTGTAACCCAGGCTAATCCCCGAAAGCCTAGTGGACAGGATGCCAGAGGCGCTGGTGGTTCCAGGAGACAGAGGAGAATGCAGTGGTCACTTGGTAAGTTTGGTGGGCCTGACTCAACCATAGTTGTTGGTATAACATATTGTGTCCCCAGGTGTCCTAAAAAAAAAAAGTCTCATTGAGATATAAGCCACATGACATAAATTCATCTTTTTAATGTGTACAATTCAGTGGTTTTTGGTATATTCACAGAGATGTGCAAACATCACCACTATTATCTAATTTGAGAATGTTCTTATCACCCCAAAAAGAAAGAATAAAAAACTACCAATGGGAAGCCCTACTGTCTTATTCCTACATGGTAAGAAAAATGAAAGTAGATTTCAAAAGGTGGCCAAGACATGGCGATAACTAAAGTGTCCTTTGATAGAGGACTGGATGAAGATGTGGTCCATATACACAGTGGATCACATCTCAGCCTTAAGAAAAGATGAAATATTGCCCTCTGAGACAACATAGATGGACCTTAAGAATATTAGGCTAAGGGAAATAGGTCAGTCTGAAAAAGCTAAGAACCATGTGATTTTGCTCCTATGTGGGATGTAAAACAAACTCAGAGACACAGACAACAGGAGGGTGGGTGGTTACCAAAGGGAAGGTGGCAGGGGCAGTAAAGGATAAATGGGGGAAAACATACGGTGACAGCAGATGACCTGATTTGGGTTTGGCGCACACATGATCATGTACCACAGAAATGTACACTTGAAACTTTATGACCCTGTCAACCAATGTCACCCCAATAAAATGAATAAAAAACATATATGCATAACCTGTGGACCCAGATAATAATGTGGTGAAAGTTTGGGAGGGGTTGGGTGCTGGGTGAAGAGGGTCAATAGGAGGAAAGGGGGAACATCTATAATACTTTCAACAATAGAGATAGTTTTTTTTTCTTTTTTTTCTTTTAAGAATGGGGAAAGAAAGAAGAAAAAAATAAATGAAAAACAAAAAAATCTTGCTGGAAAATTTAAAATTCACATGCAAAAATGAAAACTTTACTCATACCTCACACCATATATAAAAATTGCCTTGAAATATATGAGACTAAATGTCAAACATACAAGTTTGAAGCTTCGAGGGAAGTGCAGTCCAGAAGGAACACTGAGCCATGGCGACAGGCTCAGCAGGTGGCGTGTCCAGCACGGACACGCTCAGCAGTGAGGCTACTGGGCACTTGAAATGTGGTGGATGCAAACGAGAATCTAAACTGCTAACTGTATTTCACCTTCATTAATTTGAACTTAAATTTAAATAGCCACATGTGACTGGTGGCTAGTATATTGGACAGCTGAGTTTTAGAAGAAATTATGAAAACAAATATTAATAACCAAGATTAGGCCAAGTTTCATAGATTGGATAAAAAAATCGCAAATAATAAAATAAAAAATGATAAATTTGCCTTTATCAAAAATAAAAATAAAAACTTATACTTTTAAGAAAACACTGATCAGAAAATAAGAAGACAGTTTACTGACTGGGAAAAAATATTTACAACCAAATGTCATAAAGGACTTGTATCCAGAACATACTAAAAATTCTCAAAATGCAATGAGAAGAGAATAAAATAGGAAAATAATTTGAAAAAACACTTTAAAATAAAAGATAAAGCAAATAAGCACAAGAAAGATGTTCAATATTGCTAGTCATGAGGAAAACTCAATAAAACCAGAATGAAAGACACGTGGGCACATGCGTTGCCCTCTCCATGTTTAGTGAGGCCATGTCAGATGCTTGGGATAAGCTACAGGGAGAGTATTTATACCACAGGAATTGGAAAATGCTACAAATAAGAGATTGGGGAGACAGTTATTAAGTATTTACTATTATGGCACTGCGCATGGCCTAGCGATTGTTGTATTAGAGAAATGAAAACAAATGTCTGCCCAAATACCTATACATTAATGTTTATAGTATCTTTATTCATACTTGCCCCAAACTGGAAACAAACAAAATGTCTATCAAGTGGTGTTCAAACCGATAAACTGTGGTACATCCATACATGGAATGCTACTCAGCAGCAGAAAGAATGAAGTACTGATAAATGCAATAACATCGATGTACATCAAAAGCATTAGACTAAGTGAGAGAAGCTAGGACACAAAAGAGACATTCTATATGATTCTGCTTATCTAACATTCTGGAACAAGCAAACTTATAACAACATATATCAAATTAGCAGTAGGGAAGATAATTCACCACAGAGGGACACAAGGAAATTTAGGGGGTGTGAAAAATATATACTATATATACCTCTATCAAAATGTATAGAACTATAAACTTGAAAGAGATGCATTCTATTGTATCTAAATTATACCTCACTAAGCCTCACTTTGAAAACGAGAACAGATTTACTATGGGATAGTATCATTGCTGTACTTCCATCTCCAGCACAGAAGCTTCTGAAACCTTGTGTGAAAGAGCAACTAAAGCATAATGAAAAGTTGAGAGTTTGATAAGGTGATATCTCTCTCTCTCTCTCTCTCTCTCTCTCTTTCATTTAAAGATAAAACTACAAACATGAATTAAGTTAAATATGTTACTTGGGACCTGAATCCACAATATTTTTTTCCAGGAGGTTCCACATTGCCCGAATTCTTTGAGTGTGAAAGATTTAGCACCCAGATTATAGTTGCAATCAATGCATCGAATATGTTTTCAAAAATATGTCATATCTTACATCAGACTAAAGAGCCCAGAATTCTCCTTCTTGACCAAATTCCTGGGAGTGGCTTGATTTTAAATGATTTCTGATACTCAGACAGTAGCATCAAATAACAAAATCTAGTTTTAAATCCAAATTCAAAGGGCTAAAGCATAATTTGATGTCTATTCCAATTTACTACTTTTTAAAAAAAATCAATTTTAGAGGAGCACATAGATGGTCCTGCCCTGGAGATTAAGGTATTAATTCCATTGTACACTTATTAAGAACCAAAGTACCTATTTGTTCCCAACCCTGGTGATTCAATGCTAGAATATGTGGGTGAGGAAATATAAAGATTAATAAACTGGTTGGATTTATTTTTCTAATAATAACCAGTTCCAATATTTTTCATCAAGTTTTTAAAGGATTTTGCATTAGTAAAAGTAAAATTATCCTTAGTAGATAAGTATTGTATAACTCTATGGGATGGATGCATCAAATAGCATATGATAGCTTATTATTTCTGTCCTCTAAAGTGTTTATACATGTCATAAAATGTAGAAACTTGCTCAAACTAGATTTGTGGGAGCCGTCTTTAAATGCAGGTTGTAGTAAGTTTTTCTAATGTTATCGATAGGTTCCAGTCCCCTCCCCGCCCGAAAAAAAATGAAGAGCAAGAAATGTTCAAATTAGGTAACTTTTCTCTCTTGAATTTCTAGTGTAATAAAGCCGAGATAAGGTAGCGGAAAAGATGTCCTATTTGAAGGTTTTTAACGCAGTAGAGTTAAGCATTATGTATGCTCTAGCCATTGGCTGTCTTGTCTACCTTGTGGGCTTGTGCTATCACAGCATTGGTTGTTGAGCGATGAGTTTCCTGGAAGAGTTTGCCAGACCAGACATGAAGTGAAAACAAGCTAATCTAGACAGCATAGAGCTTTAAAAGTGCACTAGTAATTTTTGACACCTTGAGAATAGTATCATTGCTGATAGATAAAGTTGTAAAAGTAGAGTTAAATGAACTGACCAACATTAAATAGGGTACACTTTAAAAATTTCTCAGTAGTTTTGTTGGCTTTTATTATTATAAAATAAATAATATGTTAAATATTAAAACAAGGCAGAGATGTAGAAATAGAAATATAATAGTCTCCCAATGCCAATTTCACTGTGTAGACATAATCAATTTATATGTGTATCCACAGAGATATATTTTTAGAAAATCTTCATCATATTATATGTCTGCTTCTACAATTTATTTTGTTATTAAATTTCTCCATGAAAATACCTACAAGTCTTCTTCAAAGCAGTATTTAATTAGGCTCTAAGATACATTGTAATGTACTTAATCAAACCTCTCTTAAAGAATATTTAAATTTTCCATTTTTCCCTATTATAATTCATAGTTTTATACCCAATTATTTGTTGAATTATGTGACTATTATTTTAAAATATGTTTTTATTGATTTTCCAGAGAGGGGGAAGGGAGCGAGCCAGAGAGAAATCGATGTAAGAGAGAAACATCGATCAGCTGCCTCCTGCACGCCCCCCACTGGGGATCAAGCCTGAAACCCGGGCATGTGTTCTGACCAGAAATTAAACTAGGGACTCTCAGTCCATGGGATGACACACTGGCCGGGCTATGTGAGTATTTCTTTGGATATTTTATTAGAAGCAGATTTTTTTGGGTTGAAAAAATGCTGTTATCTTGGGAAGGAAATTGGGATTTATTAAATAACAGATTTGAAATCAAGGATAAAAGGGAAGGAAATCAGGTTGCCAAATGAAGGATAAATTCATAAGAGTGTGATTGGATTAATGACTTATATTTGATGTCCAGAGTTCTGTGTTCTCAATTTTAACAAATGTATTGTATTTAAAATATCTCCTATATACCAGGATTGTGCCACATGCTTTTGTGTTACTTGTGCCTTTTTGTTCGCTTAGCTTTATAAGCAATTATGACATTTTCAAGCAGTCTGCTCTATATGAAAAAGAGATCTTTTCACATTATCTTTGGGATTTTTTGCACAGAATAAAAAGCGTAATTTCAGAGAGTGGTGAATGCTATGAACAAACTTAAATGAAGCAATGCGTCCAGCCGGTGTGGGGCAGTGGTTGAGTGTCAATCTATGCACCAAGAGGTTGCTGGTTCGATTCCCAGTCAGGGCACATGCCCAGGTTATGGGCCAAGTCCCTGTGGGGGGCGTGCAGAAGGCGGCCAATCAATGTTCTCTCTCATCGATGTTTCTATCTGTCCCTCCCACTCTCTTCCTCTCTCTCTAAAGTCAATAAAGAAAAAAAATTATAAAAGAGAAATAAGGGGAGTAATGCACAAGATAGTTGCTGAAGGAGGAGAACTTTGCGAGTGAGGGCCTCAAGAGAGAGCGCTTGAGGAGAAATCGAATGAACAAAAGGAACTAGCCATCAGAAAGACAAAGAAAACTTTTTTTTTTTTTTTTTTTTTTTGGTAAAGACGACTATGAATACAAAGAAACTAAGGCAAGAACTAATTTGGATTATTTATAGAATAAAAATTATTCTAGTTTATCTAGATAAAGTTCCCAGAGCCATCCCATGGAATGCTTTGAAGGCCAGAGTAAGAAGTCTGGAAATTAAAAAACAAGCCACCCCAAGTTCAGTAAAAAGCTATTGGAGATTTTTTTAAATGGGAGCATAATAATCTAATTTATATGATTATGTGACTAATTTTAAATGTTTAGTGAATGGGCTAAGGAAGGCAACGGTGAAAACAAGGAGACAAGGTAGGTTGGTGCTGAGGTCATGCAGATGGGAGGTGAGAGTAGCATTGCGGGTTCAGATGGGGCATGGATTAAGTACACATTCTGAAGGTAGAACATAAGGACTTGCTGATTAACTGAATGTACAGTGCAATAGAAAGAGAAAAATTGTGGCTATCTTCTAATCTGGAAAATGAGGTTCTCAGAGAAGTACTCTAACTGCTCCCAGTACTGGGGAAATTGGAGTCCAGAGCCTACTAGCAATAAAGCCCTTTACAAACCTTTCCTGCTTTGGTGTAGAATCCTGAAGAGTGGCGTCCAGAAAGTAAATATGAGCCCAGCGTAGACCAGGCATCGCATGGACTGTATCACCTAATGAGTTGTATTCATTCCAAAATCTCAGTCTCCAGCACTAGAAATAATGTGATACTGAATTGCTAGGGCTCAGAAGCCAGGCTGAAACAAAATGATTATATTTCCTGAAGAAATATAGGATATTTGTAGGCCTCAAATTATTTCTGCAAAAAGTATTTAAATAAAATTCCAGAACACAATCAAAGAGGACCTGGCACCTGAGAAGAGATAACATGCTGCTGTTTCCTGGACCTCATCTCGAGTAGGAAGGGTCCACTAGCAGACTTCTCAGTGTAAATAATGGAAGCCAGAAGGACAATGAAATAATGTTTGTAATATACCACAATAACAACAACAAAACCCAGAAAAACAAAAAACCCTTGCCAATCAATAATTTTATGGATAATAAAAATAGTCTTCAGAAAGGAAGGCAAAATAAAGATATTAATAGACAAAGAGTGAGTGATTTTGTCACTAACACCCAAACTAAAACCTAAAGGAAGTTCTAGAGATAAAAGAAAATTGTTGCTAGAGAGAAAGTTGGAGAATTAAGAAGGAATAAAAAGTGAGTAAAATAGTAAATAGATTATAAATATAAACTTTATATATAAGATTAAAATATATAATAATTATAGCATATAGAGATCAGGTAGAGGTCAATTGGGGTAAAATGTTCTAAGATTCTTGAGTTTCTGGAGAAGAAGGTAAAATATCAATTAATATTAGGTTAAAATTGGTAAAAACGAGCAAATAAAAACTACATGTTTTACTATATAAGATAACCACTAAGAGATTTGCTATATATATATATATATTACATATTTTAAAAGAATAATAAAATAAACATACACAGAGAGAGAGAAAATATAGGACAGGAAAATTCAAAGCACACAACAAGTTAGTAGATCAGTAGCTTATTTAAGTACAATATCAATATCAACCGTTGCATTAAGTACCCCAAGTAAAAGCCAATTCGTTTTCAGATGGTTACTTTACTAACACAATGGGAAAAGATATCCCATAAAATAGTAACTAAATAAAGCCGGTGTAGCATATAAATGGCATGTTACATTGCCTGAAGTAAAAGAGGGAATGGCATCATAATAAACCACTCAATTCACCAGAAAAATATAACAACTTTAAATTTATGTGCACTTAGAAACATGATTTAAAATAAAGAAAAGAGTTTACAGTGATTAGCAGAAATAATCACATCACAATCATAGGTTCAAAATTTGACTCTGATGTATTTAATTAATCCTTTAATAATCCTTATTATTTTGTTTTTCACACCATTGTTCTGGTGAATAAATTACATCGTTCACCCTGTGGAATGCCTAGATTCTGTATTTGATTAAATGCTTCCTTAGTCTGTTGTTTATCTTGTTTTTCTATCCTTTTTTCAGTAAATAGGTAGTTAATTCTAGAGATTGATTTGACTCAGGTTCAATGTATTTTATACTAGATTTCTTCATGCCTGGTCCTATATGTTTTTTATTACAACTCTCCATGAGATGTACGTGAGTCCTGGTGAACAGTGGATAACTTTAACACCTCTTGCTCAGTAACTAATACAACCAGCAGACCAAAAATCAGTGAGGGGATAGAAGATTTGAAAAACCCAGTGAATATATTTTACACTACGTCCAGTACTTGTATGAAACACATTTTTAAGCACATATAGTACAGTTATAAAATTTTACATTATCTTAGAATAAGTCTCAACAAATTTCAAAAAATTAAACTTATAGAGCATAAGTCCTCTGACCAGAGTTTAATTAACCTGAGAATTGAGACCAAAAAGATAACTAGAAGTTCACAAATATTAAAATTAAGCAACCCACTTCTAAATAGTTCATTGGCCAAAGAAATAAATTAAAGTGGAAATGGAAAATATTTTTACTTGTATGATAATGAAAGTGCATCAGAAGTTGCAGGGTGCTGAGAGGAGAAAAGTAAAAAAAGACTAACAAAATAGAAAACAATCATGAACATTAGTACAATCAAAAGTTCTTTGAAAAGATTAATACAATTGATAAACTGAAAGTGAGGTTAATTTTAAAAGGAGGGAAGTAATTAATATTAGGAATAAAAACAGAGATCTCATCATAGATCCTATAGATATAGAAAAATTTAACAGACATACATATTATAAGCTTTATATCAGTAAACTTGACAACATGAGGAAAATGAAAAAATTCCCGTAGAAACACAATTCCTTAAAACTGACACAAAATATTTATACTAACTATGAATGGCCCTGCAGCAATTAAAGAAGTTCAATTTTCAATTAAAATAAATCTTCCCAAAGGAATATTGATATCTGATTTATCAAATAATTTAAACAAACATTTAGGGAAGAAGTAAGAATAATCTTAAACAAATTCTTCGATAAAAGATGATAACAATCCCAAGCTCATTTTAGGAGGCCAGCATAGCCCCCCAAAACCCAAAAATGGAATTACAGGACAGTAAAATGATAGGACAGTCTCATTCATAAGTATAAGTGCAATCAATAAGTGTAGAAGTCCTAAATAAATCTTAGCAAACTAATTCCAGCCATATATCATTCCATGTAGGGTTTATCCAGAAATTCAAAGTTTATTTAAGGTTAATGGATTTTTTAAGTATAATGTATGATATTCACAGAATAAAAGAAAAAAGTAATTTTAACTAATGCAGAACAGTGACAAACATTAAATGTAATTCTTTGTTTAAATTTTTTAGGAAAATAAAAAGAAAAATTTCTTTAATGTAGTAAATTATATTGACCCAAAACACAAGTATATATTATACTTAATGGTTAGATGCTGTAAAATTTTCCTTTGAATTTCTTTTAAATTGCTAAATTGTAGGATAGTTTGTCACATAGCAAGTTAACTGATACAAATAGGTAATAGACTTCAACAGGCACTGTACATAAGAGCATAGATGAACAACTAATAAGCATGTTAGAAGATGCTCAATCACATTAATCATTAAGGAAATACAAAACTACAATAAGACTGTCCCACTGGCAGAAACTAAAGTTGAACGATACCAAGCAATCATTAGGACATGGAGTAACTTTAATTTTTATGTGGTGCTGATAAGAGTGTAAATTGACAAAAAAACACTTTGACAAACAGACTGGCATCAGCTAACACAACAAATATCCAAATACATTATGGATCAACACTTTAATTTTTAGATGTATATGTAAAAGAAGCACATGCATTTGTATACGAAGAGACATACAGGAATGTTCTTACCGGTGCTATTTATTATAGTGTTAAACTGAAAACAACTCAAATATCTATTAATTTATAAATGGATAGTGGTATATTCTCACACTAGAATACAATTATGAAAAAGAAAAAACTTATAGTTAAAACTTATAATTCAACACACATTAAATTATTAAGCAAATAATTCAGAAATAAACTTTTATTTTATTATTTAAATTATGTAAAGATCAAAAACATACAAACTAAACTATACCATAATTCATAGTTCACAGGAGGTAGAAGTGTAAGAAAAGCCAGAAAGTGATAACTAGAGGAGTCAGAATAGTGGTTACACCCCCCCCCCCGGGGGGGTGGTGTCCTCGGGAGGGACAGCCAGCAGCGGCCTGGAGTGCTGGCAGTTTGATTCTTGACCTGAGTGAAGGTTATACAAAGATTTGCTATAGGGCAATTTATTATAGAGTGCAGTTACACTTTATGCACTTGCTGTGAGTATGTTATATTCAATAAAAATCTTAAAGAAATGAGGAGACATTATGAAAGTTCTATAGCCTTTGTCAGCCTGTTGTTGAAAAACCAACCAGCCTGGCACTGTTCTGCCTGCTGTCAGCACCACGGCATCATCTCTGAAGCAACAAGCTGGTTGGCCAGATGGCTTTCAGTCATCTGTTAGCATTCCACAATGGTGTGTTCAAGTATAATGTTAGTGCAGAAGTGTGGACACATCATCCAACTAAGACCCAGAGTTAGAGAGAAATGACTTCTTCTGGGCCAGGTGGAGGTTTTGATGTGATTTGAAAAACACCCACATTAACTGAAGGACCTCTTTGGGTGCTTTGTTTCTTGCTCCTGGGAGGCTCAGTCATGTTGAAGGTGTGTGCCTGTCAGTTCACAGACTATTAGCAGAAAACAGCAGGATGCGAATCAGGAGGTGCCTCCACTTTTCCAGTTTATTCCTGTGAGCGGCTCCTCTATTCAGTTTTTGTGACAAAAATATGTTTGTATTTAATTCAAAGCCTGCTCAGTATATCTAAGATAATTTAAAATTTCTTGTCCTATGGTTGCCAAAAACACATTCCTGGTATTGATGTGTAAAAGTAATCTCTAATAAAAATATGTCAGTCTAAGAAATGCTTAAAGAGTAAAGTGGAATTAATAGCATACACACAATGCAAATGCATTTAAATTTCTTATATGAGAAGTCTGAGTATCCCAGCCAACCACGCTACTGATAATGTATATGTGCTGGCTTTTGTGTGTTGAGGAAGCTGATTCATTAGTAAACCATCAATTCAACTTTGCTACATTTTTTTTCTCTGTCAATAAAATTAACAATAATCTTGTTATTCTCAAACGTACTTACAGGAGCAAATGTTGTTCGACCAGAGGTCTCACCTGGACAACTTTTAAATAAATAATGCTCTCCAACTTCTCTGCTAGACCCACTTAATAAAAAAAAATGTCCCACAGGCCACCCTGGCTCCCTTAGCAGGTCCTCAGATGGTGTCACATGGTTGAAGGGCTTTTTAAATGACATTAAAAAACATGTTGATTTTTTCTGGAAAAAAAAAATGTCCCAGATGAAGCCCTGTAATGTGGTAATTTACAAATCCTTCTGAAAATCTATTGCATTGCCAGCTCTGAAAGCTACTAGTTTGGAAGATGGTGAAACAGTCTCTCTAAAAGGACATGACTCCAGGTCACTTAATAGCATCTTTAATTAATTATTTAATGTCTGCTTTCCCCTTGCCTCTCTGCTGAATGCTAAGCTCACGAAAACAAGTCCTCAAGCCTATTTCACCACTGTCTTCCAATATATAGGACAGAAGTATGCAACTATGGCCTATGGACAAAATCCAGCACATCTGCCTGTTTTTTATAAATGAAGTTGTACTGGAACACAGCATTGCCCACAGATTTCCATATTGTACATAGCTGCTTTCATGTCTGGCCTGCAAAACCTGAACTATTTATGGTCGCTCCTTTACTGAAATGGTGTGCTGATCCCTGATCTAAAAGTATAAGAACTGTAGAGTGCTTTCTCGTACTTATGGAATAGTGAATGAATGAAATAATCATTTATTAGTGTCTCTAGGCAACTCTCTCTACCCACATAAGTTTCTTTTTCATGTTACCCTTCATTAATTGTTTTATTATATTGTGGTCTTTCTTTGGAAACTTAATCAACTCATTGTGTTATTATGTGCCCTTCATTTTCCCTTGGAGCACAATGAGATGGGGTATGTGAACCAGTGTAAGCACAACTTCTCAGGAGCACCTTAACTACATACATTGATATTTGTTTCAGTTCTGTCATTCTCAGAAGACTGGCAACAGTGTATCAGATTATGTGTTCAATGGAGCCAAGGGATGGGTTGCATTGTACTTGAATGGCTAGTATGATTTGCTATAAGCCCCAGTTGGATATCATGATAGGTTATCAGCATCCAAGGATGAAGTACACTATCTCTTAATAGATTGTTAACAGAAAGTACAGTGCACTGGTTTATGGTTTGTAATCCCATTAGCTTTATGTAAACTTGGGCAGTAGGCCACTTCTCCAGGTGATTATTCCTCAGTTTCTTCTTCAGTAACTAGAAAAATCTAGGTTAGTTAATGTTTATAGTTCTTTCTAATTCTATTGCTTTATTAGTAGAAAACTTGAAAACAAGGAGCAAGAAAATACAGAAGTACAGCTTAATGTAAGGCTTCATAATAAAAAATTTTATATAGTCAAAATCACCTTTGATTTTTTTTCTTAAGTGACCCATACATTTATTTAGTTTTAAAATACAGATCACATAAGATTTACCATCTTAACCATTTTTATGTATTGTTAAGTATTGAGAATTATTAAGTATTTTCACATTATTGCACAACCAATCTCCAGAGCCCTTTCATCTTTCAACACTGAAACTCCATACCATCAATAGCAATTCTCATCCCCTTTCCTAGCGTTTTGTAACAACCATTCTACTTTCTGCTTCTATGAATTTGATAACTCTAGGCACCTCATATTATTGGAATCACATAGAATTTGTCTGTTTGTGAATAGCTATTTCACTTAGCACACTCAAAGTCTATCCATGTTGTAGCACGTGTCAGAATTTCCTTTATTTTAAGCTGAATAATATTCTATTGTGTGTGTATATACCCACTTTGTTTATCCATTATTTGTCAAGGGATGCATGGGTTGCTTTCACATTTTGACTATTGTGGATGATGCCTTTACAAAAAGCTCTTTGTGACCCTGCTTTTAATTGGGGGGTATATACTCAGAATTGATGGATCATATGGTATTCTATTTTGAGTTTTTTGAAAGAACTCCCATAACATTTTCCATAACAGCTACAACATTTTGCTTTCCCACCAGTAGTTCCCAAAGGTTCTAATTCTCTTGCCAATATTTCTTGTTTTCTGTCTTTAAAAAATATATATATTAGCCCAGCTGGTGTGGCTCACTGGTTGAGTGTCGACCCACACACCAAGAGGTCGCAGGTTTGATTCCCGGTCAGGGCACATGACAGCCAATCGATGTTCTCTCTCATCGATGTTTCTGTCTCTCTTTCTCCCTTCCTCTCTTTAACATCAATAAAGAAAAAATATTTTAAAAAATATATATTAGCCATCTTAATGAATGGGAGGTGGTATCTCACTGAGGTTTTGAATGACAATTTCCTAATTATTAGTGATGCGGAGCATTTTTTCACGTGCTTGTTCTCCATCAGCATACCTTCTTTAGAACCTGTCTATCCATGTCTTCTGACAATTTTTTATTTGAGTTGTTGTTGAGTTGAGGAGTTTTTTAAAAATCTGTTCTGGATATTTACCCTTTATCAGATACATGATTGGTAAACATTTTTCTCATTCCATTAGTTGCCTTTCACTCTGTTGATTGTGGTTTTTGATGAGCAATTTATAATTTTTTGTAATGGAATTGATCTATTTTTACTTTTGTATCCTGTGCTTCTCATATCATGTTCAAGAAATCATTCCAAACCAATGTTAAGAAGCATTTTCCCCTATGTTTTCTTCTGTGTTTTATGTTTTTAGCTCATACCTTTAGTTGTGATCCATTTTGAGTTAATTTTTGTGTATGGTATAATGTTAGGATCAAAGTTCACTCTTTTGCATGTGTATACCCAGTTTTTCCAACACTCTTTGTTGAAAAGACCGCCCTTTTTGCATTGAATAATTTTGACACCCTTGTCAAAAACATCTGGCTATATATGCAAGAATTTATTTCTCGGCTCTCAGTTTTATTCAATTGGTCTATGTGTCTGTCTTTATGCCAACACCACACTGATCACTGTAGCTTTGTAATAGTTTTGAAATCGGGAAGTGTAAGACCTCCAACTTTGTTCTTTTTCAATATTGTTCTGGCTATTTGGGATCACCCATACAGTTTAATATTCATAATTTCTTGCAACCCTATGGAAATATTTAGGGATACTACAGTTAGAAGACAATTGACTGGGGTTAAAAGAAGTTAAAAAAAAGGAGGTCCACATGCAAATGTTTGGTAGGATATTTCAGTGCATTTCTTTTTTTTTTTTAACAAACTATGAAACCCTTAACACTGGTGAGCGTGGGGATGGAGTGAAGAATACTCAAGTAGCCCTTTTTGCCTGCAAACTTAGGCCAGTCAGCTGCATAGTCAGCCTGCAGAGTCTGAACATTTGTGTCAAGGTCGCTTCACCCTAGTGAGGAATCCACAGATGACACAGCTTCCTTTCACCTACGGTGAAGTTCATAATCTTGGGGTAAAGGACCATATGAAGATACCACTGTATACCTTCATGTTCCTATGCAATATAAATCTCTTGTGGACCTGCTCTTTTATGAAAATCCATGCAGGAAGCTGGTTTTTCACGAGTCTCTGGGGATCATTATTTTAGAACCTATGGTAAGAGATAGTCTCAGGGGACTGAGTTATCCTAAGAGAATAAAAAGGACTATGAAGTACTAAAAGGTTAATACACTTTTCCTAAGTACTCATCACCTTTAAGAATGTGAGGGTGGCCCTGGCTGGTTCGGCTCAGCAGTTAGAGCTTTGGCCTATGAACCAGAAAGACCCAGGTTCGGTTCCCGCTAAGGGCATGCACCTTGGTTGCTGTTTGTCCCCGGTCTTGGATGGGTTGTGTGGGTGGCAGTCAGTCAATGTGTCTCTCTCACATTGATGTTTCTCTCTCTCTCTCTTCCTCCCTCTCTCCTTATTGCTCTACCTGAACATGAATGCAAAAGTGTCTTCAAGTGAGGATTAAAAAAAAAACAGAGTGTGAGGGTGTGACTCCATTTTTTTATGGACAAATGTCTGAAAATTAAAAAGCTTTTAACAACTTTATCTGTTGCTGTGATTGACAGCTAAATTTAAAGTTCAAATCCTTCATGGTGTCAATACAATAGTCTCTTTTTTCTTCAAGTGATTTTTTGTTTTGTTGCAGCTTATCTCCACTGCTGAGTCAATGGTATTGGGATGATAAACCAAGATATAAATTTCTCTAAGTATCAACAAAAAAGAGTATATTTTAGTTCACTTGCTAATAATGTTTCAATGTAGGCTGAAAAGCTGCTTTTTATAATACATTCAATTCTAGTTATTTATAGAACATAATTTGATGTAAAGTTTTCAAATGTTATACATGAATTTAGATATTACTAGAACTAGGGCTCATATGAGTAAAGTCAGGATATTCTGGCTCAAAATTATTAACTGATGAAAAGGAAATAAGAATACTTCCCTCTGTTTTGAAAAGCTTAAAAGAACTCATTATTCTGTGTCTGTGGCTCTTGCACACATGCAAGCTTATTTTTAGTGTTCCAAGAAATCTGAAGTTCACTAACAAGGTTTCTGAAGAACACTCTTGAACTGAATGTACAGGCTGTAATTGAATAAGAACAGTATGTGTTTAGAGTGTGAATGAACCAGCTGGGATACAAAGTTCTCCGTGGTGTCCCTAATTCAATAATCATGTGTTTTCCTGTTCTTCCACAATTAGTCAGTGTTTTTGTTGAATATAAAAACACTAACATAAATGGACATAATTTACTATTTTATTTAATATCTTACCTTTGTCAACTAGATCAATTAAAATACAGCATAGCTATGATTTCTAACAATGAACGATAATGAACTCAAAAGGGAGTACCCTTCGCTTCAGAAGTGTAAGTATCATTCTTGACATGAGCCTGAATTTTGCAAGGAGTCATCATCTGGAAACACAGATGGAAGATTAATTCAGGGTGTTTGTAACTCTATTGAGCTCTTTGTACCTACTAATAATACCAACTAGTGTTTCTAGAGTACTCAGTGTGTGCCCAGCTCTCTGCTAAGCCCTTAGGTATACTGTTTCTTTATGTTCACATTTCATGAGGTGGATATCATTTTTATCTCAATTTTACAAAGAAGGAAGCTAGGTTTGCAAATAAGACGTGGATCTGGGATTCAAACTTTATTTCATCCAATTCCAGAGTCAAATTTGTAATGATGTTCCTCCTTTGTCTGGGCCTTTGATAGAACTGTTCCTTTTATCATTTAGTTCTGATATTTTCTATGTAATTACTTTACTACTGACTGAGAATTTCCCTCCCAGGTGTGCAGTCATCTCCCCTTCTCCACAGCCGCGACCTCACACCTGGAGGCAAGGTCCGCATCAGGCCCCAAGGGTTATCAGCGCAGACCCGGAGGAACTTGTGTCCCTGGCAAACTCTGATAAAAGAGTAAATAAGCACATATGTCCCAGGAGAAGTGCAGGTTGGAAAAGAATCACAAATGAAATGAAGATAATAGAATGAACAGCTTATATGGAGTGAAAAATAATGTTCAGCTTAAGCAATCCACATGACCAGAGCACTTACCCCTGTATGAGGGAAGAACATGAGTTAGATGTGAATTTAGGATCATGTTCTAATGAAAATAAATGTCAGGATAAACCTAATAGATTTCCATTGGCATAGTTTATGTGTTTATCGTAAACTGCAAAGCCTATAAAAAAGCAAGTTACTTAAAATTCCATAAGCAGAACTTGAAATAAATGAGGAATTTATTTATTTTTATATTAAGACTTCGGTTGTGCTCATTCACCATAACTTAACTTTGGGTGCTTGTGTGTGTGTGTGTGTGTGTGTGTGTGTGTGTGTTTTCATGAGTCATTGAAGCTTCATTGGGTAGTAGGGACTGACTCACTGAAACAGCTGTAAAGAAAATAGGGTTTAGAACCTTCTCTTCCAAAAATTTTTCTGTATTTTCCTTCCTACTTTCCTTCCTTGCTTCTCTCCCACCTCAGATAACTCCCCCATAAGAGTTTTTAGCTTGCCATTGAAAAATGTGTCCTTTCTCCACCTTGACAAGCTCTGTCCTTTCTCCTCTGTCAAGCTCATTCTCAAGTTCACTCCTTAGATTCTCTTTTGGATAGTGACATGTCACAGCTGGATAGTGACAAGCAGGTTTACTGAACCCTTGTTCAATAAAGAGACTAGGAGCTCAGGCTCTGGATTCAGACTTCCTGGGTTCAAATACTGTCTCACACAAGTTCTCCAACGCATTGGTTTCCGTATCTGCAATGTGGGCACTATAATAGTGCCTAATGTATGAGATAATACTTGTAAATTTTATAGTACATTGTCTTAAACATGGAAATAATTGGCCATTAGCATTATTTTCTCCACTGCCAAATACCCTCTGTGGAGGGAGCCCATACTTTTAGTTAAGAGCATGGCTCTGCTTAAGTGTTCATGATGCTACAGACAGGCTTTACTCACAAATGCACATGTACATGTAATGTTATACACAGCCTCAGAGACATCCAAACCCATTCGGCAGACCCCGTGAAGATACAGCTCATGTAAGCCAGTACCTAGGAAACGTTACAGTAAGAATAGGGAGTCCACAAGCTGCACAAGAAAGAAAAAGAACGAGAGAGAGAGGGAAATGCTTCTCTCATTTTTTAGCCTCTACTTATTATAAAGCCTCTATCACCGCTGAGTGGTAAAGGTTACAACCAGCTCAATTAAATTTTTAGTTAATTAAGCCAAAGGGAACATTAACTGACTTCACACACACAAACACACACAAAACCCTTCATATGTAGTGATTAACATAGGTTAGAAAGTTAGCAAACAATGCAGGAATTTCCACATTATAAGGACTCCAGCCCCTTACACTCAACCTGACTTGTCCAGTGGTCAGACTTAAGGAAATTGTGACAAAACCCAACAGAGCTCAAGGACAGTGATTCCAAAAGTTTCTAGGGAATCAAACACATTTAAAAAATATATTTTTATCAACGTTTAAAAGCAGTGTAAACATTCTCAATACACAACAATTTCAAAAAGCAGTTAGCCCATAGCACATAGCATCATTACACATCATCAATGTTCATTATGAAATCTACAATGAAACTTCAGGTGAACAGCTAAATATATGGATTTAGAAATATTTCCAGGGGTAAACCATTAAACCAGTTAGTTGTTAAACCAACTCCAGACTAAATCATTGTGTTATCTGGGAAGAGATGAAACCCTGCTGAATGAAATCAACTTAACCATTTAACTAAAACTATCATCAAGGACAGATCATCTGCCTTCACACAAGTGAAAAGGTCTTACTGGATGTGGAGGTCACTGCGAACATGCCCAACTATCTCAGGCATACAACAGGGAAAATTCTGTGTTATCTCAGGCAGAACTCCTCATTTTCCTCGTCAGTGTCCTTACCACCCCTTCCTATGAGACAGCACCCCCCTGAGGCACTCTGGGAAATACTTAAACTAAGTGGCACCTTTGGCAATGCCTTTTCTTTTTTTAATTTTTTTTCTTTATTGCTTTGAGAGAGAGAGAGAAAGAGGGAGAGAGAGAGAGAGAAACATCGATGAAAGAGAACACTGATTGGCTGCCTCCTGCATGCCCCCCACTGGGGATTTGGCCCACAACTTAGGCATGTGCCATGACTGGGAATCAAACTGGCGACCTCTTGGTGCATGGGTCAACGCTCAACCACTGAGCCACATCAGCTGGGCTGGCAATGATATCTCCTTTTGTTTGTTTTTTATCCTCGCTCAAGGACTTTTTTTTTTTTTGCATTTATCTTCAGATAGAGTGGGAGGGAGAGAGGGGGTAAGAGAGAGAGAGAAACATCGATGTAAGAGAGACACATCGAGTGGTTGCCACCCACACCACCCAACGAGGGCCGGGGACAAACTACAACCAAGGTATGTGCCCTTAGCGGGAACTGAACCAGGTCCCTCTGGTCCGTGGGTCGACGCTCTAACTGCTGAGCCAGACTGGCCAAGGCAGCAATAACTTAACGGCAGCAGCAGCCCACTCTCTCTAGGCTTCCTGTCAGTCCTGCTCCCCTTACCATTTTAATTTTCCTGCACTCAGAACTCAGCTCAGCATCTAAGGAGGGAACCTGAGAATGGGCTTGATGGAGGAGTGTCAAGGTGGAGAAACAACAGTTTTCTAGGACAAGATGAAACTCTTGTGGGAGAACTGTCAGGGGGGGTGGGGGGGGAAGCAAGGAAGGAAAGTAGGAAATACTTTGAAAAAGAAGGTTCTAAACCTCATTTTTTTCTATTTCAGTCAATCAGTCCCCACTACTCAATGAAATTTTAATAAGTCATGAAAATGCACACACACACACACACACACACACACACACACAAGCACCATGAAGTTAAGTTATGGTGAATGAACACAACTGAAGTCTTAATATAAAAATATTAACTGACTTTTTTTTGTTAATTCTCACCTGAGGATATTTTTTCCATAAATTTTTAGAGAGAATGGAAGAGAAGGGAGAGAGAGAGAGAGAGAGAAAGAGAGAGAGAGAGAGAGAGAGAGAGAGAGAGAGAGAGAGAAAGACTGATGTGAGAGAGACACAGATTGGTTGCCTCCCACATGTGCCCCAACTGGGGCTGGGATTGAACTTGCAACCCAAGTACATGCCCTTGACCAGGATTCAAACCATGACCCTTAGGTGTGCGGGCCAACGCTCTAACCCCTGAGCCATACTGGCCAGGGCAAAAATATTAACTGGCTTTAGACTGGATCAGACTACAAGCAAAATTCACTAATCAGAATTCTGGAGGTCCTGAGCAATCTGTGACTCACTTGGTTTCTTAAGAGCAGGAGGTGTTTACAGATACCTTTTTTAAAGAGAACAAGTCTTATTTAGAGGAGTAGCAATAAAATATAAAGGCCATCGACAATGAGATAAAAATGGATAAAATGCAGGATGTTTGAATTAAGCTATCTAGAAGAGACAAAGGGAAATGTCCAAGACCTCAGCCAGCTGCCACAGTGGCTTTTGCTTTGTGTCCTGTTAGCTTCAAAGCTCCTTTTAGTTGTGACATGGAAAACTTGAGCATAGATGAATGGACTTGGGAGAAAAGAAAAATGTCTGGATGTCAGAATAAGAGAGAAACATTGAGTGTCTTAAATAAATGGGGTGATGGATTTCGGTGGACAATGACCTTTGTGTTGCTATTGCTGCTGCTGGTGCTGCTGGTGATGGTGGTGGTGATGAAGGTGATGATGATGATAGTGGTGTTAGTGACAGTTTCGTAATGATGCTGGTGGTGCTGATGGCGGTGGTCATGGCGGTGCTGATGGTGGTGGTCATGGTGGTGCTGATGGTGGTGGTGGTCATGGCAGTGCTGATAGTGGTGGTCATGGCGGTGCTGATGGCGGTGGTCATGGCGGTGCTGATGGTGGTGGTCATGGCGGTGCTGATGGTGGTGGTGGTCATGGTAGTGCTGATAGTGGTGGTCATGGTGGTGCTGATGGTGGTGGTGGTCATGGCAGTGCTGATAGTGGTGGTCATGGCGGTGCTGATGGCGGTGGTCATGGCGGTGCTGATAGTGGTGGTCATGGTGGTGCTGATGGTGGTGGTCACGGCGGTGCTGATGGTGGTGGTCATGGTGGTGGTCACGGCGGTGCTGATGGTGGTGGTCACGGTGGTGCTGCTGGTGGTGGTCACGGCGGTGCTGATGGTGGTGGTCACGGTGGTGGTCATGGCGGTGCTGATGGTAGTGGTCACGGTGGTGCTGATGGTGGTGGTCACGGCAGTGCTGCTGGTGGTGGTCATGGTGGTGGTCACGGCGGTGCTGATGGTGGTGGTCATGGCGGTGGTCACGGCAGTGCTGATGATGGTGGTCACGGCGGTGCTGGTGGTGGTGGTCATGCGGTGCTGATGGTGGTGGTCATGGTGGTGGTCACGGCGGTGCTGATGGTGGTGGTCATGGTGGTGGTCACGGCGGTGCTGATGGTGGTGGTCATGCGGTGCTGGTGGTGGTGGTCATGTGGTGCTGATGGTGGTGGCAGTGAGGATAGCGAGTGTTTATGGTCCAGGCGCTCTGCTTCTCCTTTAATCCTCATAACGAGTCACTGATGTACGGTGGGTGTTATTATTATTATTATTTTGTTTTTCAGATTTTAAAGCTGAAGAAACAGGCTTGGAGAGGTCACAGAGCTAATAGTGGTGCCAAGACTCAGGCAGGCTGACGCCAGAGGCCAGACACTTAATTCCACATGGTCTTAATACCAATTTAACATCTTATGTTGTAATTGAAATGCATCCAAATCAGAGATTATCTGAATTCAGTTCTAAGCAGGACCCTACATCCCACTGCTAAGGAACTAAGAGCCTAATGAACAGAAAAATGTGCTCAGATCCTGAACTTACTGGCTCAGGCAGGACTTCAACTACAACTTTATTAACCAAGCAACACTTTTATTAAGTAAACAAGCAACTTGCAGAGGGACAGAGAACAAGATGATATTGTATCAGAAAGGTCAACAACTGGTTTCCTGTGGATTTAACTAAGGTGAGATTGAAGCATGATTTGAACTCAGCAGCCTTTCCGGAGTCAGAGCAGACCCCTCACACACACGCAGCCACGCTGTTCTCGGGTCGCCACGTTGTCGTGATCCCACCTCCTGTCCCAGCCCGCCCATGGAGTGGGCACGCGGAATGGGAGGGATCTGAGGTCCTCAGCCTGTCTCTTGGGAACCATTTAGACGTCAAGGCTAAGCTCTCTCTCACCGGGATCCCAGTTCCCACAGGTGACTCAGTCTCAGTGAGCTCGCTCCAAACCAAGTGCTCCGGAGAAAGACAGAAAGAGAGCCTTTTACTCAAAACTGGTTTCCAGGAAAGGTAGTCTCCCTGGAATAAGTGACAATGAGCAGCTTTCATCCTTTGTCATTTAGTTCTGGACTTTGACATCAGAATAAATCATACTAATAAATCTGAAAAGGGCAAAACTTTTCCTCATCTTTTCATACCCAATATCCCCTCAGGAGCTCACCATTCCTCAAAAATTCTAAGTTACACATACAATATTGTGCAAAATAATAAGCAAGGCTAAACATTTCATCAGGGCTTCCAGTGTGCCAGGAGCTGGGCTAAGTTCTTGACTTGTAAGTTCCTAGTTGATGCTCATGATAAACCTCAGGGTGGGTGGATGGGAGGCATTGTGCCATCTGTCTGGTGTGGATGAGTTAGCCAGGGCTCAGGGAGGTTCAGCACTTTGCCTATGGTCACACAGTTGGTAGTAAGTGTAAAGCCAGAATTTAAACCCCTGGTTTGCTCTGCTCTCTGCTGCTCCTTGTGACTAGAGTTAGAACAGAAGGTGCACTAGCCTACTCACTGCTACATCTAATCCTGACATTTCAAAAGAGCCCTCTGTTCCATTGTGTGTCCAGATCTTAGCTACTGTAAATAGTTTGTAATACTATGCAGCTGTAAGGAAGAAAGATCTCTTATCCATTGAGACGACATGGAGGGACCTAGAGAGCATTATGCTAAGTGAAATAAGCCAATCAGAGAAAGACAAATATCACATGATCTCGCTTATTTGTGGAATATAATGAACAAAATAAGCTGATGAGCGAAATAGATCCAGAGACATGGAAGTAGAGAACAGACTGACAAGCCTCAGAGGGAGGGGGGGCAGGAGGAGACAAACCAAAGAACTTGCATGCATATATGCACAACCAATGCACAAAGACAACAAGACTGTGTGGGGGGGGGAGGGAGGAGCAGTGGGGGAGGTTAATAAAGGGGGAATGAGGGACATCTGTAACAAAATTAAGTAATTAATTAAAGAAAAAGAACACACACACACACACACACACACAAAATAACATAAATAAGATAAAATTAAAGGAGCCTTCTGGCCAGGCCCGTGTGACTCAGTGGACTGAGTGTCATCCCATACACCAAGAGGTCACTGGTTTGATAGGCAGCCAATCAATTTTTCTGTCTCTCTCTCCCTCTCCCTTTCTCTCTTATCTAAAATATCAGTTAAAAATTGTTTTTATAAATAAATAAATAAATAAATAAATAAATAAATAGAGTCCCCTGTATCATGTTTAGAAGTACACATGCTAGTTATGCATCAGTTGGATGAATTTATGCAAATAAATCCCAGTTTTCTCATTTGTTAAATGGGGATTGTAATGGCGACTTCACAGATGTGAAGCAGACTGAGGGAGACTGCATTCCCAAGACATTTCACCTAAGCATCCCTTTTCATTTCATTCTGTAACCCATGACTTAAGTTTTTGGTACATAGGTAAGGTGTTGGTGCCTGACCTAGTCATTACATATCTCCCTGCTGTAATATTTGAATTTTAAAGGGCCTCCAATAGTTGTTTACATTTCTGTCATACAGTTTTTCCAAACTGGGTTCCAAAGGAGTTGGTAACTAGGTGTCTAGTTACAAAAATTTTTTCTTGGAATAAGTTTGAGAAATACAGTATACTATTTGGTGACTACCATACAGATTAGGTCATTAAAGGCTCTGATAAGCCCTGCAATATAGACACCTATACATGTATTTGATTATGGAATACTTATTTTCATATTTCTTTGAGCAAATATGTTTCAGTTTGAGAAATATTGGCATAGAGACCTAAAGGCTTTTACTTTATTTATTATTAATTAATTAATTTACCACAGCAACCCTGCCAGGTAGCCAGGGCAGATATTGCCCTGGGATGTAGAGTCCACTGTGCTTCACTGAGGTTAAAGAGTTGGCCATTCTTTTAGGAAGTTGAAACTGGAAGCAAAACTACCTAAAATCTCTATCTTTAATTTACTTTGAACATAGCCTATTATCTTTAATTATTTAGTTCCAGGAACGTAAGGCACTTGCTGCTGATATTTGGGGACAGTGGAGCCTTTGGGCAAAAGGCACGGTGGCTCTCTGTCAAAGATACAGCCCAAACCCTTTCATTTATTTCTGTTTCTGTTGCTGTCAAAGTTGTCCAAACTGCACAGCATCCCCTTAAACTATTCATGTTTCCTTTCTTGTTCCATTGAATACCCGTTTTCCAAAGTACAACCATGGCAGAGCATGGTGCTCTTTCTGGCAACCCACTGAAACCTTCCCTTTTCTTATAAAACCCCAGATTGTACCCCGGCCTACGAAGCTCTTCCTCGCTGGCTCCTGTGCACTCCAGTCTCCCTCATCCTGGTTTCCCTGTCCAGGCACATTTCTCTTCCTCTAGCACATTAGCCCTCATCTGCCTCAGGATCTTTGCACCTCTTTTTCCCTCTGCCAGAAAGGCTCTCTTCACACCTGATCTTAGAGTTGGTTCCTTCCCATCCTCGATGTCTCTGCTCAAATATTACCTCCCCAAACTACCTTTCTCGTCACCTCTCCTGGCCTTTTCTAGCTCATTGCGCTTCTTTCTCCTTCACGACACAGTTATTTCTTTGTTCATTTATTGGTTGGCTTATTTGCTGTTTGCCTCTCACAAATACAAGGTGAGCTCCGTGAAGGCAAAGCCGTTTCTGACTGTTCACCACTTTGCCATGAGTGTAACGCAATGCATGGCACAGAGTGGGCTCCTAGTAACTATTTTAGGGAATCAATCCATAAGGAACGGGTCAGTGGGTGAACTATGCTCTCCTAAGGTGACCATTCGCCTCACATGTGACTCTGAAGCCATCGCTGAGTGGCAGCTGCTTCTCACTCGCCAGTGGCTCTGCTGGAGCTTCTCGTGCAGACCCCACCTTCCCCACGCTCTGGGCGATGCGGGATCCACAGCGTCCGTGGGCACAGGCACACCCCAAAAGGACAGTCTGGCTCTGGCGTGGCTTTCAGACCCATTTTGCTGACCCAGCAGTTGGCGTCTGTTCTCCCTGGAGGGAGAGTGTAGATTACTTACCATCCAGTCCTACCTTCCTGCATCTCTAGCTGTAGCCGCCCCAGCACCATGCGACTGCTCTTCGCTGATCTATTACTGCTCTTACAAGCGCTGCTCTAAAGCAGATTAAGCAAATGTTTCTGCTATTTCTGCAAACTGTTACATGCACAGAGTCAGTGCAGGTCTTAGCTACTGAGCAGGCTGAGCTGGCTGGTGTGTGGGGCCTGCTGCACGGGGCTGGGCTGCACACATCTCCGGCCTTCAAGCCCGTGCTTCAGAGTCACTGTAGACGTGTGGTTAGGGCTCAGTTTTCAGAACTCAGGGGCCTGGGTGGAAATCCTGGCTCTGCCGTTTATCATATGTGGACTAGGGTATGTTACTGACTTTCTGTGCCTCAGTTTCTTTATCTGTGAAATAGGAATAATTATAAACCTCTCATCTGTTGAGAGGCAGCCTATGTAAAACATTTAACCCAGTATATGGATCTACAAAACACTAAAATATGATTTAGGAAATAGTAAACACTGACATCTCTTTGGATCAAGTGTGTTTCTGCTTCCTACCCACAGAAGCTGCTTTGTTCCCCATGTCAAAGAAAGTAAAATTCCCAAAGTAAATAATGAAACTGTCCTCAGGTGACAAAAGCTTATTGAATATTAGGCCCCATGCCAGCAGTGGGGGTCAAAGAGGCAGAGGCCAAGGTTCCTGTCCTCCAGGTCTTAGAAACTAGCTGAAGAAACATGATATTCATATGAGAAAAGTTTGGTTCTAAGTCACGATGTAATTATTTGAACAGAGAGTAAAGGAGCAAAGAAATGACAAAGATGGAGATGTTTCTGATGTCATAGTGGTAGGACTGGCCTTGGAAAGAGTGGGATTGGGACTGGACCTCAGAACAGTAGTGGAAATGAGTGAAAATGCCCAGCTCAACGATGGTAACTTGAAGGGCAACTCCTGATTGATTGATGGGAGTAAAGAAAAAGCCAAAATGGTTAACCCTGTGGAATTGACTTCTAACTAAGTCATACAACCAAGGTAACCAATAATTACTGATAGAATGCATCTTATAAAGCAAATACTATGCCAAGTATGTTAATCTATGATGTCATAGAATCTTCCCAACAGATGAGGCTGTATTCTTGGTGTCCCCTTCCCAAAGGGCAGATGTGACTGCAGAGGTAAGCCTTCTGAATGGTCCCTGACAGGGGAAGAGTAGATGCATCCACTAGGCGCTGGGGAGGAGGGGCACTGAGAGACTTCAACAGCAGGTGGATCCAATGATGTGAAGGGGAGCAAGGACACAGTGAGTTCTGTACAGAAAGGAGGGGGCTAAATCAGGAGACCAGCACTTGGCGTGCATTCAGATTCTAATGGAATGAGTTTCTGCAGGGTCCCCTGTGGTGTGTGCGCGTGCGTGTGTGTGCGTGTGTGTAAGGACTTGTTTATTTGTCAGCTGTAATTTGAAGATGCACACGCCTCCTTTGTTAGCACTGTCATTTAGAGACAAATTTAGTTCTGGGTGTTGTTTTTATCTGGCTGAGGAATAGATGGTTCTTGCTGGCAGTCAGTGTTAGTGGCCTACTGGAATCTGTCCAGAATACATTTTCTTATGCTTGGAGTATTTAAATTGGATGGAACTTTTTAAAAAAAATGACAGAAAGTCAGACCTTCCTCAGCACTTCTTCTATCTACCAGTTTAAGTAATGAAGTAGCTACAGACTCTGCTGTTTATCCAGGCAAGTCCCACGTGCTGGGAGACACAGAAAAGAAGGTGCAAGAGGCACTCTTCGATCTCCAGGAGACGCTCTGGAAAGACAGGGAAGTGAGTCCTGACTCATTTTTCTTTCTTATGCTAACAAAATATAATTTTTAACTGGGACCTGTTTTGACTTTGTATAACAGAAGATTAAATAAAAATGGCTTAAATAAGATAGAAGCTAATTTTATTTTACATACTATGAAACATGGATTTGAAGGACCATTGTCTTCAGGTATATGACGTTTCTTAGTGTGCAGTTTCTATGCTCTGAGTTGCTTCCAAATTCTGACCTGTGGCCACCTTTCAGCCGTCGGATGGGTATTCCAGACAGTAAGAAAAAGGGAGGTGACAAGCAAAAGGGGCATGTACCAGCCAAATCAGACCCTTTTGAAAAGCTTTGCTGAAAACCTTACCCAAAAGCTTCTGATTCCATCTTACTAGCCACACATACCTGTAAGACAGCCCGGCAAAGGGCAGGGTTACCTGGCACGTTGACACCTGTTAGTGAAGAGGAGGGAGAATGGGTTTCGGGCGGTCATGGAGCAATAGTGACCATCCTTGGGGTACCTAGATCTGGCCTAAATGACCTATAGTTTCTCTTCTGACATATTCTCAACACTCAGTGATGAGCATTTCTTGGCTGAGGTCCTGCATTTGAATGTGGGCATGTCCTGATTTTCAGGCAGTGTGGAGGAAGACATATTATCTCTGAATCTGGGTGACCCAGGTTGGCCATAAAACAGAGAAATAGATGTGAGCACATGGTTTAACCACTGTAAGCCTCTATGCAGCTACTTGGAGGATCAAATGCGGTTATGAATATAAAGAATCTGGCCTGCACTTGGAACAAAATAGATACTTAGAAATGCCAGTGGTATTTGTTACATGCTCAAAGTTAAAAGCTCTTCCTTTAGAGATTAGTCCATTTGGGGTGCTTGCTGAGGAGCAGTTAACAGGTCTTATTGAGTCACAATGTTTCCTCTTCCTTTCCATCTATCAGAGATTCTTCTTTCCATTTTACATGTAAACCACTGCAGGCATGGTTACAGATTTCACACATGTTGCTGTGTATGTGTGTGTATCTTATATGCACATAAATACATTTATTTTCATTAAAATCTGGCAGTTATACTGAAGTCTAACAAATGAACCTAAACTTGCATTCATATTCTTTGAATAATTTTCAACCAGCAGAGAAAAAGATTAGACTTCAGAAAGGCCCGTGTACATTCCTCTGCTTTTGGCTGATACCTCTTTTCAAGAATAAGAGAAAGTATGACTAAGGCAGCACGTAATGGGCCTGTGTTTTCTTCACACCGGGAAAGGTCAGGGGTCAGAGTTCTACAAGTTCATCCTACTCTAAGAAAATTAGTACATTGGAACCCTGTTTAAAAGGCAAAAAGGCTTTAAGGGAAGAATTGCCAATAGGATTCTATTAAGTATGGCATAGTGTACACGCTCTTGAAATGTGCTTTGATTTAAACCCACGTAGTCAGGAGGCACATCTTCTGCAAAGCCAGGTGCACCCACCAAGGACTGAGCCTGTTCTGAAGGCAGCAGGATCTCCTTGCATTTCAATTAGTGGAGACAGAAAGTATGGTCGCTCTGGGGCCACCGCACTTCTGCTGACAAGTGACATGTCACTTTTCTGTAGGGACTGCTCTTTACCTGGCACAGCTTTTCCATGGCAACCCCATTTAGAGGGATCATTAAAAAAACACATTGGGGAAGAAGTGGAATATCGGTGTTTCGAGTTCCCACGTGGAGATGGGGAGGGAGCAATAGGCACTGGGAAGAGAGCAGAGGATTTGTTGTCTTTTTCTCATTCTACCTCCTTCTTGGATGGATATGGGTCAAAAAGAAATGATTAAAAATTATCCGGTACATTGGATCCTCTCTTCCATCAGTGAACAAACTGATGAGATATGATTTGAATCAATTAACTCCTATGTCAGTTGGTACGAAGTTTTGGCCCAGTGGTTTGCTGAAATTTCAAAGATATTTCAGTTCCTTTTCACCTGTTCACTGAGGGCTGTATCAGCCATTCAGGCAGAGGATTCAGCTGAAAATCTCAGGGTAGTGTTTTCAAGGACATACGTTTTCAAAAGAGAAGAGTAAAAGCACTGGAATGATTTTCCATTATGTCAGGGGAATATTATTTTCTAAACTCTTCTCAAGCTCTGGAAATAGGAGTACTTTGTAGGAAAATTTCTCTGTTCACATGGAATAACTTAAGAGATGCCTCTCAACAGAAAACAGAACAAATGCCCTCAAACATTTGGTCACTTCAAACTATTTTATATAGATGCTCTGATTTTTTTCTTTCCAAATCTTCTATTTTTATTATTCTTTTAATTTATAATAAAATGGAGGAGATGGTGTTGACTGGCCTTGGCCTTCCTTCAATGCTGTGGCTTTCTTAAAAAATTTACCTATCAGATTACATCCAGCCAAAGTGAGTTTGTTTTTAAATCAAGAAAGTATATGCCACAATGTAGCACGCCTGTACGTAACAACGGTAGTAGATGAGACTGTGCAATGCTACACCGTAGAAAGTTCTAGAAGCTTGAAGGGTTCCCAGAGTAAACACTTTGAAAAAGAAACTAAGACCAGTGAATCTATGGATACAGAGGTTTTCCTAGTCTAAAATATTGGATCTAGGTTTGAGTGAAGTAGAGAAGGATAAAGGCAAAAGATGCCCATCTCACAAGTTGTCACACCTGACATGATGCCCTTCATTCCTGTTGTCCTGCTGGTCAACTACATGTGGTCAGAAAGTGAGGTGTGAACAGGACATCATGCTGGGAGGGGTGTATAGAAACAATCGAATAGGTCATCGTTATACCTGGATGGCACACAAATTTGATATTGTCCCATAAAAACTGTTGAGAGAAAACAGGAGCTGTATTGTTTAACAAGAAATGGAAAGATTTTGGCTTGGTAGCAAGATACTAAAGAAGTTCAAACCCATTTCTTGCCACTCCATAATTACCTTTACTGAAGGTATTTCCTTGCAGCCAAACATACTAACAGCTGAATACATGACTAATCGTAGCTACCATTTAGAGTAAAAAAAAAAATGTGGGTTCAGTGAACAGATATTTATCTCCCAAAAATTAGGACAAAGAACTTAAAAATACCTAATGAAATATGTTTGCAACACCCAGCGTATAAGTCTCTTCCTACTTATGAACCATGATGAGAGTTACATGGTAGAGACAGTTGCTGTTCATTGAATATCCATGTGAACCCCCACACTGTCAGACCTTCTTGCCACTGGGCAGATCACCTTACTGGTAGTGGCCAATTGGCTCAGAAAAGAACTGATGGTTTAGGGAGCTGAGGCATTAGAGAGGCAGCGTAAGGTCTGCAGGTTTTACCTCCCTTGCCTTGGGAATCATGCTACATGGTGGAGCCCCAAGGTAAAAGTATGAAATACATGCTTAGAATGCATTCTTAAAATACACACATAAAAGTCTGGAATACAGTGGTGCAGGAATATTGTCTATGTTGCATTAGATTTTGTGGCTCGTGTTAAGTCAGAGATTATGGGATTGGTCTGTTTACCACAGCACAGCTTCTTCTGTCCTGACTCATAAATATAAAATGTTTGTTACCAAGTTTGAATTTCTTCAACCATTTTGTTTGGTATAAAATAGGTGGTAGAGTTATTAAGACTATAGATTTTGGAGTTGCAAACAGAGATGGATTGAGTCCTAACTCAAGCACTTATGAACTGATGGACTATGGGGAAGTTAGTTAGTATCTCAGTGCCTCAGTTTCTTCCTGCATAAGACAGAAACTCCTTACTCACAAGCAGTTTACATGAAATAACTAGTGTAAAGCATCAAGCACTTAGTGCTGACCACACGGTGTATATTCAATACCATAGGTCTGTGATTTTCAACTGGTGTGCCACAAGAATTTTATAACATGCAATACCTGACTATTTAGATTATCAATTAAAAAAATAACAACACCCAACACAATAGCCATTCAGTGTGAATGAATCAAAATTATACCTGTTTTTTCTCAGATTGGCAAAAAAATATATATTTCTGGTGTGCCGCAGAATTTTAGTAATTAGTTTATGTGTGCCACAAGATTAAAAAAAAAGTTGGAGATCGCTGCAATAGGTAGTTGTTATTGTTGTTATTGTCAATAGCTGGTTTCTATGATAGTGAGGTCACATTTAATAGGGAAATGAATCATTGCAACTTTTTTCAGGGAGAACTGGGATATGTCTGACGATGCTGGGAGTTGCCAGGACTGGAGATTGGGGTTCTAAATGCCACCATAAAGGGAGACATTCCAAATGAGGCAGGATGTGACATTCCTCTGCCCTCGGTCTCACTGCCTTTGAGTGTTACAAGTAGAATCAGATTGTTTCTGTCCTTTATTTTAGAGTTGTACTGAGCTACCCTTAGAATTCTAGGAACTAGCAACATGTTTTAATTGTTAAGAAGTGCCATTGAGAAATGAATTGTTATCACATTATTATATCCATCATTATATATAATATTTACTTATGCAAACATTGATATACCAAATACCAGGTCAATTAACCTTAGAAAGTACTTGTGTATTTAAATAGCAGTAGGAGGAGAAATACACACTATTGAAAATGAGAGTTGGGAATATGTTCTGTGAATTCAGTAGTTTCAATAATATGTGGGGATGAATAATTCCCCTCGAAACACCAAAGTAATAATGTACTGTAAGCATTGCTTTCCTCGGTAGATTTTGCCAGGAAATCAGTGGGAGACAAGTAACATTATGGGGAAATATTGATTCACTGTGGGCACAATGAGTCTTGTTATGAAAAGACAGCCTGTGGCCATTTCTTCTCTCATTTTCTTCTTTAAAAAAAACTAAATATAAGGAATTGCTTCTTGTAACTGGGACATTTATGTTGCTACCTTTTATAGGATGAACTTGAAAATTTCTTGGGCCTCAACAATTTTTTCATGACCTGGATGCCTTAAGTTCATGAAGCAGTTGCGTTCATGCAATTATGATGAGCTAGGTTTGCATTTCTATTATGTGTGGTCTGTACAGGAATCTCTTCTTTCTTTCCTTCACCCGAGGACATTTTTCCATTTTTGTTCTGACAGAGCGGGAAGGAGAGAGAGGAAAAGGAGAGAGAGAGAGAGAGTGAGAGAGAGAGAAACATTGACGTGAAAGGGACACATCGAGTGGCTGCCTCCCGCACAACCCCACCAGGGCGGGGGACGAATCACAACCGAGGTACGTGCCCTTGACCTGAATCAAACCCGCGACTCCTTGATCTGTGGGCCAATGGTCTAACCGCCGAGCCAAACCGGCCAGGGCAAGGAATCTCTTCTAATCAGAGAAAGGTTCATCTCGTCTGCACTCACTCCCCTTCTCTATCTCAACCCATGTCGACACGGGAAACTGGGCACGTAGTGGTTGAGGGTACAAGCTCTGCATCATGAGCCGGCTGCTCCGTTTCCTGTCCCTCAGTGAGTTTCACTTTTTCTGTCTTCGGAATGGGGATAATAATAACACTTAACCCTTGGGTGTTATCAGAACTAAACACAATAATGCACGAGGAATTCTAAATAAGTCCTCCATAAACACTAGGTGTCACCCGCCTTGACTTTCCTGGTACATTGGACACACTATCACTCTTGCACATCAGCAGTGACTACACAGGATAGATATGAGTTAATGCGGTCTTGTCTTCCAGCCGTCATACTGTCTTCTAGTCACAGCTTAGGTGAGAGGGAGATTTGGTGATGACAGCACTTGACATTCAGAAGATGCAGCCAAGCGGTGGCCCGGTGGTCCTCTCCGCTCACCGCCTATGAAGGTGATCTGCTCCCACAGCTTTGAAGGCAGAGCCCTGGGCTTTCTCAGGTCTGGCTCAGGAAGAAGCTCTTGCACCGAAATATGAAAACAAATCTCCTCTTCCAAAAAGTCCTTCCAGATTAAACTGCTGCACTTCTCAATCAAGAATTATACCGTTTCCTCCTCAGTCATCTCAATGACATCCACTGCTCCTGGATGGTACATGTCCAAGGAGGAAGCACTCGTACCACTGACCCTTCCCTTCAGGAGCATCCTTTGGTCGGCTGCTGTGTGCGAGGCCCTGAGGGTGCTGTTCCGCCACGTGCTGCGGCTGCAGCTTTGGCCAAGTTCCTGAACCTCGGGGGCTGCCTTCTGAAGAGTGGACACTGGCGGCACCTCCCTCATGGAGTCCTGAGCGAGGATTCGGACGTCAAGTACCTACTTAGAGTCGTGTGGGGCACATTGAAAGTGCTCATTGGGAAGCAGCCAGTGTTGCCACGATCCTGTTTTATAGAAGAAATGGTCTCAGGACAGTTAAGCAGTTTTCTCAGAGTTTTAGAGCCCAGTCTGCCTGCCTCAGCATCGCGGCACTTAGCTCCTCTCGTGCCGTCTTCCGAGCACCCCGCACACAGCCACGCGTGCGGAGGCCCATCCTCGAAAGCCACTTATCGCTGGTTGCTGGGATTGCGGTGAGCTCCAGAGGGAACATACCCAACCAGTTGTTGGAGCAAAACATGGCAGAAATGTTCCAGAATAAGTTCAAATTTGTGCTTGCATATTGGGTTATTAGACCATGGATTTTTGCTTAGAATCCCAATCCCAAACTAGGATCTCTTCTTGTTTTGATAGCTCTTAGTTTTCTGGAGTTTTTTTCTTTCCAAATATGTTTTTATTATTATTATTTTTTTAGGGAGAGAGAGAGAGGAACATAGGCAAGAGAGAGATACATGGCTTGGCTGTCTCCTGCACTCCCCCTGCTGGGGATCGACCCAAAACCTGGGCATGTGCCCTCACTGAATCGAACCGAGACCATTCAGTCCATGGGACAATGCTCAGTCCTCTGAGCCACACTGGCTGGGCATTAATATAAATAAAGGCCAGTGCTGGCAGGATTTCTGAGGATCTCCGTTTCATGCAGCTAACTGCTGTGCAGAAGAGAATCAACATGTATGTGGCACCTGTTTCTGAGGAAGACTTTTTCTTTCTTTCTTTTTCTTTTTTTATCCTCACTCAAGGACTTTTTTGCATTTATATTGAGATAGAGAGGGAGGGAGAAAAGGAGGAAAAGAGAGAGAGGAACATCTATGTGAGAGACGCATCGAGTGGCTGCCACCCACACGACCCCAACCGGGGCTGTGGAAAAACTGCAACCAAGGTATGTGCCCTTAGCAGGAACCGAACCTGGGACTCTCTGGACCATGGGCCCACGCTCCAACCACTGAGCCAAACTGACCAGGGTGAAAGACTTAAGTAGCTCACCAGAAAGTTCTTGCAGCCCAGCTGGGCACAATCCACCCTCGCCAACCTGTGCTCACTGCAGTCCCATCTCCACCGACACAACGTAACAAGGAAGGAGAACCCGGGGAGTCAGCAAGTGCAGTAGATGCTTTCATTTTTGCTGGAATAGCATCCGTTTCACCTTTTCTGGTTACTCCTCTGCCCTCTCAGTCACCTGGTTCAGGTGTGGTACCAGCTGCAGAAGTAGGCATATGACCCAGGCCTGAGACTGTCCCAGAGGGCTTGGGAAAGGTGCGCTTTGTGTGCTGGCCTTGATGGAGAAGGGCGCTTGCTGGGAGCTCCTGGGGTCACCGCTGCAGAGGGCCTTGCTGAGAGTGCAGCCGGAACCAAAGAAGGAAAGTGCAGAGATGGAAAGGCAGGCTTTCCGATGACCTCTTTTAGTCAGCTGGGCATCGCCTGGCCTGGATCTTTCTACTGGACTTCCTATGTATGATGAGTGTTCATAGATGCCTCCCTGTTTATCGCCTCGGGCAGTTTTAGTGGACTTTCATCACCTGCCACTGAAAGAGACCAGTTTAGCAAATTTTACTCTCATTTTGAGGTGTCTGTGCCCCCAGGTCGCATCCACCTTCTCGTGAGCAGCGGGCGTCAGGTGAGACTCCACCAGTTGTCTCAAAAGAACACGTGGTCACTGAGCTCCCTGCCTCTGGGGTCTGCCCCTGTAAGTTAGCAGAACACCCACGTTCTGCGTGTCACAGTGGGGAAGCTGAAAAGTCTCCTAAGATGGGGAAACAGAGGTCCGCCTCAGGGTAGTTCTGTTTCATACATGAGGAAATGCTAATTAATAGAAGTTTGTTTTTTATCTCATTAAAGGTCCTCAGAATTTCAAAAGGGAGATAATAATATCAATCTCCATTGCATATGGGGGAAAGCAGAATATGGGGAAGTTAATGAAGTCCCCTGTGGTCACACACTTCATAGCTGGTGTATCAGGGATTCAAATCCATACAGCATTTACACATGACAAAGGCAAGCTGGAGACTTGTAACCTTCCTCAGGTAGGGGCGCCTTTAGCCCAGACCCCTTATGCTTTGGGCTTGAGCCTGGAGCTCTCCCCTCAGCCCTGTTTCCATGGTGCACCCTGCATCTCCCTTCCAGAACGTTCTTACATTTGCTGGGGGTGGAAAGCCTTTCCCCAGACCTCAGCTTCAGCTGCTGCCCACCCAACCATCTGCGGCAACAGATTTGTGTGTTATCAATTAAAGTCAAAAGGAAGTTGGCTAAACCTCCTACTCTTAACAGGATGGGCTGAAGCAGTTCCTGTTAGAAACAGAAATGGTGGTGCCTGTGATATTGGTGGTTGGGAGCGTTCCAGGAGCACTTTCATACCCCCAGGCTGCGAAGTACTCTGATCCTCCTGGGCACAGTCCTCCAGGGCGGCTCGTTTCCGGGGAGCGGGCCAGTGTGGAACGAAGCAGGCTGCGCTCCGGGAAACAGGGAAACACCCACAGTTTGGAGAATCTGCTCCTGCGATGTTCTCATTGGGATTTACTTTGGAAACCACAATTATTTTTAATCTACAAGATCTGCATACATATAGCATGTTATGCCCATTTACAGTGGGAAAAAAACAAAGACAAGAAAAACTCTTTGGTTTAACTACACTGGAAGGCCACCCAGCTTTTTGAGACGCCTCCCCCAGGGACTGCCAAAATTTCAAGTACTACACAAAATAGCCTGTAACTAAGATAACCATCTCTAGCACATGCCCCAACTTTTGTCAAAATCCATCTAGCTGTTTGTACATAGCTAGATGATTTAAGTTTGTACAGAGAGATTTACAAAGCATACATGAGCATCCACTCCATGCCATTCCCTGTGATAGGCAGGCCCTGGGCAAGGAGAGACGAACCATATACAGCTTCTGCCCTCATGGAACTCACTGCCCACAGCCACTCCGTGGAGAGTTAGTTTAGTCTAACCAAACAACTGGATACAGCATTGCCTTACAAAGCAAAGTGTTTCAGAACCATAGAACTTTGGTCCCACTTAAGTAGCTCCAAACATCACCTTATCTGCCCTTCCACCAACACTCTGACAGCCATATGCAAGGAATGATGCTCTCCCCTTTTCTCTGCTGCAGTTTGTCGACCTCTGTGTATTCACTGTTGGGCCACATCGTTCTTCTTGTGGAGCTGTTCTGGGCAATACAGGCTGTTTAGCACCCTGACCTCTACCTACTAGATGCCAGTAGGGACCTCCCTTCCAGTTTTGACAACCAAAAAGATCTTCAGACTTTTTGTCAAATATCAAACGTCCCCGGGATGGGTGGATAATTGGGGAGGAGCGAGGGTAAAATCACTTCCAAGTTGAGAACCAAGAGTGGGTGTGTAAGAGTAGACAGGTGTGTCTGGGTCTTGATCCACTCAGAGCCTGCCGACGTTCCCAACAGAGTGAATCTGTTCTGTGATGATCCAAATGAATGAACATGGTGAGTCATCCCTGGAGACAAAGGGATGGACTCACTCACCTCTCACAATCCCTGCAGACCCTCAAGTTCTAGGACACTCTTTACCCACGAGCTGACCTAATTCCTCCCCCTGTCCCTGTAGTCCTGTGCTAACAGCAGTACCCATCACACACCCTATATGTTGTAGGAAACCTCGAGGAGGTTTGGGTGTTTTTGTTTTTTTTTCCCTAAGAATATTTGGCATAAACTTTTTTTCTAAATAGGGAGAAAAATTAATAAAATAAAATGTAAGGGCTGCAGAAAAATAACTTTCTGTGCTCTAAGGTACCAGAATTGACCATTTGTTAGAACTGAACGTCTGCTAAAGTGTGAAAAATCCTTGGAAGGCATTTTCTAAATTCTGTTATTGTTGTTTTATCAGCTCATTTTCATGAACCTCTCATTCACTGTCTGCCAGCTGTCCAGGCCAGGCTGGCCAACAGAGAAGGCTCAGCCATCACTCATTCCAAAGGTGCTGGGATTCATCTGATGGTTGGGAAGTCAGCTCATGACCTCAGAGTTTTAGGACCTGGTTTTGAATCTTACCACCATCACTATGGACTTTGAGATTTTTAGGAAAGATTCTTAAGTTTCTGTGCCTTACCTTGTCCTTAAAAATGTAGAAGGAAGCCCAGCTGGTGTGGTTCAGTGGTTGATCATCGACCCTGCACCAAGAGGGCCCGATTCAGTTCCATTCCCAGTCAGGGCATATGCCCAGGGTGTGGGCCTGATACCCAGTAGAGGGCATGCAGGAGGCAGGCAGTCAGTGTTCTCTCTCATCGATGTTTCTATCTCTCTCCCGCTCCCTTCCTCTCTAAAATTCAGTAAAGAAAAAAATTTTTTAAATGTAGATTTTCACCAGACTGATGTGAGGCTAAAATAAGAGAATGGCTGTTTGTAGATTTAAAAAGACTATGGAATTTATTTGTCAGTGTGATTGGACATTGTAATTATGTAGCAAATTTTTGTTTCACTGTTGTCTACTTATGCAGTGGCTTTAATTTCAAATTGGGAAAACCCAAGACCATGTCCTATAAAAATATATTCTGACAACACTGTTTACATGAATCTTTCTCTTTATATAGGATTCTTCAATTTTCCTCCACATTTCCACCTTAATAGCCTGTCCTATAGAATTGTTGAATCCATTCTTAGTGTAGTTAAGAGCATGGTCTCTGCAGTTAGGTTTTGGGTCAAATATTAACTCTGCTATTTTAAACTCTTTGACATTCAGCATATCTTTTTTATTTATTTATTTTTATTTTTAAATCCTTACCAGAGGATACTTTTCCATTTATCTTCACATAGAGTGGGAGGGAGGGAGGGAAGAAGGGAAGGAGGAGGAGGAGAGAGGGAGAAACATTGATGTGAGAGAGACACATCGACTGGCTGCCTCCTGAATGACCCCAACCAGGGCCGGTGACGAACCACAACCCAGGTACGTGCCCTTGGCCGAAATCGAACCTGCAACTCTTTGGTCCATAGCCTATGCCTGACAGCTGAGCCAAATCAGCCAGGGCTTCAGCATGTCATATAGAAACCCATAGAAACCTCTGTTTCCTTGTCAGAAAAAAAGGGATAATGAAAAATTGTATCCTAGAGTGTTATAGTGATAATATAAAATAATAACTGTACTGGCATCAGAATGCCCAGGCCTGCCCTGGCCAGGCAGCTCAGTTGGTTGGGGCATTGCCCCATACACCAAAAAGTTGCAGGTTCAATTCCCAGTCAGAGCACATACCCAGGTTGTGGGTTCAATTTCCTGTTGGGCATGAATGGGAGGCAACTGATGGATGTTTCTCTCACACATCAATGCCTCTCTTTCTCCCTTCCTCTCTCTCAAATCAATGAAAACATATTCTCCAGTGAGGATTAAAAAAAAAAAAAGATGCCTAGACCCTATTAAGTGCTTAAAAGCGGTGATTACTGATGAACTTAAACTAATTAAAGTCTTTGACAAAACTGATATATAGAGGCTCTATGCAGTATACTGTCCATTTTGAAATATTACTCTAGGGGGCACCATCCACATCACGGTCTGTGTCCCCGGCACCCCTCAAGTTCCAGGGCCTCAGCCCTGGCTCCGGCCCTCAGTGCAGCGCGGAAGTCGTGCTGCAGAAACACCTGCCGCGTGTCGAAACCTGGGGAAAGGTCCCTCAAAACCACCATGAGAAACCCAGGAAGGAGCTGAAAAGTAATGACGGATCAGAACAAGGCTTCTTAAATTTTAACGGGCTCCCCTGGGGAGCCCGTCCAAATGCAGATCCTGGTCTAGCAGGTCTGGGATGGGACCTGAGACTCTGCATTCTAATGGTGTCCTGCGAGGCCACCGAGGCTGTGGCAGGGCCCTCGCTGGGCAGGAGCTCGGACTGGGAAGGCATCTCTGCTGCATCTCTCTTCAGGTACAGTTCTTTCCCTTGGGAGCTGCCTATGGCTCTTCCTGAATTCAGACCCCATCAAACATCCCCTTCCTGTCCCAGAATTCACTAGGTCAGTGTGGAACAGGAGCCCGGACATAGTCAACCCCAAAGGGCTCTGGAGTGATATAAATTTGCCAAACGCTACCAAACACAGCTCTTCCCCTTGGAGAGCAGCAGGACCATCCGTGTGTTACACGAAAAAACCTAACAAACAAAACATTTCATGTGCTTTAGTGTAGAATGTCCTTACATGTTCTACAAGTGTCTTTAGACTAGATCAGCCACATCACAGTCTTGGGTTGGGACCCGGGATCAGTCGTCCCCCCAGGGGATGCCAGCCTGCGGAGGAGGCCGGGGAACAGGGGCAGTAGGAGCGGATGCTGACTGAGCACACGTGCGGACAACCCTGTAGCTGAAACAGTTCACCTGATTTGACGTTGTTGATCTGAGGCTAAGGTGACGACTCCTGAAGTGTTAGGCCAAAATTTATACAATAAACTTCTTGTTTAGACAGACTTAAATGGCTTAAATCAGGCTGGAAATTTGGGGACACTGGAGATGACAGACTGGGTGCCGAGCTCAAGGCAAGGACTGTTCAACGCCCGCGCACCTCCTGCACTGAAGGTGCTTCCCCATCTGTGTCTGTTCCAGACTCTGACCCGAGAATTTCCTTGTAATCTTTGACATATTTGAAAGAAAAATGTTTGTCATAGCTGTCCTGGGCATGAGTTCCAGTCCTGGATCTTTTATCCACTTAAAGATGGACTTTAAGCAAAGACATTTGGCCCTTCTAGGGGTCATTTTCCTCGGGTGTGAGATAGCGCCCACGCCTGTCTGCTCCTCAGACCCACTGTGCAATGCCAAGTAAACCTGATCCTGCTCAGAGAAAACCCTTGGTAAACTGCTGTGCCAAACAGATGTGAAATGTTAGAAAATATTCTTTTCGTGAAATAAAAATGCCCTCTCGGAGAATGAAGCGTAGTGTTTGGTGTCTTTGGTTACGTGCGGCCGAGATCGGAGAAAAGGCAGGAACCGGCGCTCTGTGTGCAAGAGGCAGGGAGATGGCGTTGCTTGGGATGCTATGAATCGCTACAGAGCACGTGCTTACCTTTGCTTCTCTTATACATTACCTGCTGTTTCCGACTCATGGGTCATGTCTGAAGATGGCTTCATGGTGGGCCACAAATTTATCCTACCACTTACAGACATGTAATCATTGTATGACCATAAAGTAACACAGAAGCCTTGCGAATTTCACCTCCCTCCTATGTCATTTTGAATTGCTGGTCCTTCATTAGTGGGCAGGAAACATTGTCATATCAGTCTGTTCAGATCAGTCCGTCTGAGAAGCTTTGCCTTGGCATTACTATGTATTTACACTGTCCTTTCTTCCTAAATGTCAGTTATAGGAACCAAAGTACTTAATATTAAGGTGGACCTGCAAATTCTCATCTGTAACATGATGGGCACTGAGAAAGTCAGTTCTGGGGAATGTCACAGAGATTTCAGGAAATCAGTTGACCTATGTCCTACAGTCACATCCTCTGCTGTGCTCAGCTTTCCTTCCAACGCGGGTAGCTTCCTGACTCGGTCCTGCTTCCTCCTCCTCAGGGGACGGGAAGTCCATCTGCGCTGGGGCCGGCGTCCTCAGCAGGTGGAGGGCGGGCCTCCCAGCAGTGCACAGGGCACCCTTCATACAAGACTACATTTATTCAAGGCCAAGGTGCTTCGCAACCAACTAGTCCCTAATAGTATCTGCATCAGAATAGCCAGGTGAAAAGAAACTTTTGAGAAATTAGCAGCGGCAATGTATTTTGTCTGTTCGAGGTACAGCAGCTGCTACTACTATGTCTGCTACTGATGAGAATATCAAGTGTTCGCGTACCTGGAAGTTAGCCAGGTAATTCACACACGTCTTCTCCCTAATTTCATCGTCCTGACAATCATATGCAATAGACTATTTTTATTGTTATTTCATTTTTTATTGTGTTTTCGTTTGACAGACAATGCTTTTACCACCATTTTATGTTTAAGAAAACTGAGTCTTGGAGATGTGAATAAATACTAAGTGCTTACTCAGTGCCAACCGTCGATCTGAGCACTGTACATGCATCAACTCCACCTTAACTAAGTCAGTTCAACTGAATGACTGCATGCAGGGGACATGGCTGTTATCCCATTTAATAGATGAAGACATTGAGACATAGGGTGTTAAGAAACTTACCTCCGGTTTCTAGACTTAGGTAGCAATGGTACCTGGTGTGTTTCTAAAGCTTGTGTGTACATTACCTCTCTGCTGACAGGGATCCTACAGATTAGAGGAGGGAGATGGAATGGGGCTGGGTTGTTGACAGCACTTTGGTCCTTTAACTTAAGTCCCACTCCACCTGCAAAACTGTCATTTGAGATGCTGCACACAAAACAAGGCAAAATCTGAAGTGCTGAAAGGCAAATACTGTAATCATCTGCATGACGATTCTTTATTCCAGTAATATGAAAATTGTCAATTATGGATGAATTATGGATGCTACACATACCTATAATTTTTAGCTGTAGTTTTGTAAACACATGCAGCTGCCTTTAATTTAATTTTACCCTTCATGTAATTCATTAACACACACCTGTAGTTACCTAAGATACAGAAACGAATGAAGCTTATTTCTGGTTTCCACCATTTGTTCCGTACACATTTCTGTTTAGTTACCACACTCGGGGTGGAGATATCGGTTAAACACAGACGCATCCCAGGAAGGAGCCTAGTGATTATCCTTTAAGAATATACTCAAATTCCCACCTCAGTCATTGACTTAAATCATTTCTTTATCAGCAGAAGCACAGGCATTTTGGAAAAGGAAAAAAAACATAGAATTGATTTTTCTGCAACTGTTAAGGCAGCAGAAGCTAATCATTAACAGATGGATTTAGAGATCGCACCGGAGACACCTTACCATGGAAGCATGGCTGGTGCTGGTGGGCGCTTGCTGCCCCGCTGGGTCCTCAGCAAAGGCCAACCCAGTCCTCACTGGGAGGTAAGGTAGTGCAACACCACTCAGGCAGGAAGTCTTGCTCTAAGCCTTTCTCTCTCTCTCTTTTAAATATTTTTATCGATTTTAGACAGAGAGGAAGGGAGAAGAAGAGAGAGAGAAGCATCAGTGTGAGAACAGAACACTCATTGGATGCCTCCTGCATGCCCCCTACCTGGGATCCAGCCCGCAACCCAGGTACGTGCCCTGACCAGATATGAACCCAGCAACCTGATGCCCAACCAACTGAGCCACACTGGTCAGGGCTGCTTTGGCTTCATTCTTAAGTAGTCAGTTCTTAAGTCCCCACCACTTGTAGGCTTATATTCTGCCAGGTTAGGGTTTCCAATAGCAAGAGTACATCTTTCAACATAATTCCTTCAAAAGTCCTAGGGACGTGGGCTCTGATTACTATCACCACCTCCCTGAACCAAGCAGAAGCCAGGGGATGGTGTGCTCTCCAAGTCTGGCCAAACTTGGATGCAAAGTTGGCTTGTAATACTCTAAGTAAGGGGAATGAGTATTGGGCAGGCAAATCAATGAATAGTCTTCTCACCCATGAATAGATAAGATGAGCTTATGTTCTTTGCTCATAGTTCAGCTGTGATTTTCTCCTGGATGATTAGATGTAGCATAATTTTTTAAAATATGCTTTTATTGATTTTTTAGAGAGAGATAAAGGGAGAGATAGAAAGATCCATGTAAGAGAGAAACATCCATCAGCTATCTCCTGCATGCCCCCTACTGTGCATGTGCCCTGACCAGGAATCAGACCAGGACCTCTCAGTCCCTGGGAGGCTCAATCCACTGAGCCACACCAGCCGGGCTAGCATAATTTTCTTAAAAAATATTTTAGTCCTGGCTGGTTTGGTTCAGCGGTTAGAGTGTCAGCCTGTGGACCAATAAATTGCAGATTTGATTCCGGTCAAGGGTACATACCTTATTTGTGGTTCATCCTCGACCCTGGTCAGGGTCATGTGGGAGGCAACCAGTCCATGTGTCCCTCTCACATCCATGTTTCTCTCTTTCTCTCCCTCCCACTCTATCTGAATTTAAGTGGAAAAATATCCTAGGTTGAGGATTCAAAACTATATATTTTTTTACTTTATTTTATTTTTCTTATCCTCACCCGAGGACATTTTTTCATTTTTTTGTTCAGATAGAATGGGAGGGAGAGAGAGGAAGAGAGAGAGAGAGAAACATCGATGTGAAGGGACACATGGAGTGGCTGCCACCTGCACGACCAACCAGGGCCGGGGACAAACTGCAACCGAGGCACGTGCCCTTAGCCGGAACCCAACCCGCAGGTCGATGCTGAGCCAAACCGGCCAGGGCCAAAACTATATATTTTAAATGCTATCAAGTCTAAAGGAATCCAGTGTTCTGACAGGTGTATCTCCCTATAGATCAATAGTGAACTATTCACATCAGACCTAATGAATATTCTAATGAAGTTACTTCCCAGGCGCTTCACGTCACTGATATGGATAAAGTAGTTTATGACAGGTTCAGGACACTCTCAAGGAGCCGCGAGGACCTGTTGATGGTTAGGGAAAGCAGGCAGGTCCTGATTAGGAGCCGAGCAGGTGGCAGATGAGGGCCTGGAGAGAATGGGACTGTCCTGGGAAAGCTGGAAGATTGGACAGAAATGCGCGTGTTTCTTAGACGTAAGTTGAAAAGCTCTCCTATAGCTCTGAAGGGCTTTGGAGTTGAGCTCACAATGACAAGTTTATCTTTCTTATTTTAAACCCCCACGTATTAGCATCATACGTATTAGGAGAAAGGACTTCATTATCGGTAAAGATGCAGATGCTGGTCTGACCAGTCTGTGGTGTCCTTCTCATGGGGAGAAGGCTGAGACAGCCACTCCAACCTTGGTGTTTTTCTTGAGTGAGAGAACCCTATCATACAACTCTTCTGATTTAGTTATCAGAATAACCCATGGTGTACAATCCTTGCCTTTGGAAATTCCTACTGCCCACATGTTGCTTAGATTGCTGGGTGGAAAATCAAATTTTTAATAATAAAGCTAAGCACAAATCTAGATATGAGTCTTAATATAGTCTTTACTTCCTTTAATCACTTTAACTCTGCTTTCTATTCTCCATCTTTTAGAGCTGATGAAGTTTTATGCCAGGCATTTTATTAATGAGAGTAATTAATGCTAGCTATTCTAATAAATAGCATCCAATCCTTAGTGGCTTAATAGCATATACTTTTATTTTTCAGTCTTATCATAGTCTGCACATTTAGCAAGTGACTTTTCATGTGATAGTTCAGGGTCCTGGATGCTTCCACCTATTCCTGAGACAGCCTCCGATTCCCTGACTGTGATCTATGAATTCGGTCAGCCAATGAGCAAAGAAAAGGAATGCGGCACACATCTGAAGGTTTAGAGGATGGGACGTTGTGTGCCTCACCTCTGCTCATATTCCATTGGCCAGGCTGAGCTGCAAGGCCCCACCTTAATCACTACCAGGAAGGCTAGTAAAGGTAATTTGTGCACCCAAGAAAGGAAATAGGTTTAGTGAGTATTCAGCCACATCCATCTACGATCATTACTGGGTTTCCTTTGACTTCTAGAGTGTAGTAAAATCTAGGAAACTTGGTTTCTAATGGGCCTCTTTAGCCTATAATGATTGCAGCTAGCAATTCTCTTATTCTGTTACCCAAACCCAGGACAGTCCTTGAGGCCCGTGTTTCTCTCCTTTCTCCCTCACGTGGGGGTTCATGCTGAGCTGGAAACCATGAAGTCCTCGGTTCACTCTTCTTAGGGGGCCCACCCAGCCATCCACACAGTGTTCTTCCCACGACCCTGTCTTCGTTGTACTGTAGAGACCCACAGTGACCTTGCTCTCTTGTCCTGGGGCAAGTTCTCTCCTGGAACTTCTGTCATTGTCTGATACCTTCACTTCCCCTAGATTTCAACATACAGACACACTCTTCATATTATCTCTCCACCGAACTTAGGACATTTAGTTGATTTCTAATTTCTGCCTTACATGAAGCATGAAGCAAGAAGCATAGAAGCGCATGGCTAACATTGTAGAGCGAAGTTGGGAAAAATACTGAGAGTGAAAAATATAAATTATGATTCCAATAAAGTATCATGTCATAAATAAATGTTAAAATATATTGCATAGCCCTGGCCAGTTTGGTTCAGTGGTTAGAACGTTGGTCTGCGGTCGAAAAAGACCCAGGTTCGGTTCCTACTAAGGGCACATACCTTGGTTGCAGTTTGTCCCCAGTCCTGGTTGATCGTGTGGGTGGCAGCCACTCGATGTGTCCCTTTCACATCGATGTCTCTCTCTCTCTCTTTCTCTCTCTCTCTCTCTCTCTCTCTCTCTCTCTCTCTCGCTCCTTCTCTCTCCCACCCACTCTATCTGAACAAAAAATGGAAAATTAAAAAAAATGTATTGCAGCCCTGGCCGGTTTGGCTCAGCGGTTAGAGCATCAGCCTGCGGTCCTGAGAGACCCGGGTTCGGTTCCCGCTAAGGGCACGTACCTCGGTTGCAGTTTGTCCCCGGCCCTGGTTGGTTGTGCGGGTGGCAGCCACTCGATGTGTCCCTTTCACATCGATGTTTCTCTCTCTCTCTCTGTTCCTCTCTCTCCCTCCCACTCTACCTGAGCAAAAAATGGAAAAATGTCCTCGGGTGAGGATTAAAAAAAAAAAAAATGTATTGCATATAGTGGCAATCTTCATCAGGCCCATGCCTTATTGCATTTAATCATCAGACCAACCCTATGAACTAGGTGATATTTCTCATTTTCAGATGTGGAAACAGACTTGAAGAAGTTCCATTAGTGGTTCTTGAACACATACCTCATTAGGAGACAAGAACCCATGCACAACAGACTCCAAATCCTGAGTCATCAGCAAGTATATCCCACTCTCGTGCCTGGTCACTGGAAGGGCTGTGACCATGGAGAGCCTCGCTGGAGGCCTGCCCACTGCTGAACTAACTATGCAGAGGTCAGCAGGCAGTGGTGGTGCTCCAGCACCGACTAAGACCTGACTCGGTGCCAGGCATGTGCCAATCAATGTGTACACTCTGTCTCGATTACTTTCTTCTACATTAATAGTATCCCTATTTTATAGAGGAGGAAATGGAGGCTGAGTGAGGTTATCACTTGCCCAGTTATTGAAGGCAAAGCCAGGACTCAAATGCTAATCCCTATGATGCCATAGATCTTAGACTGTAATCTCCATCTGTCTCCTGTACCTCACTGAAGACCTATCACAAAATTACCTGGGGGAGAAGTCATCCTCCTTCATGGTCTATGAGAGGACTAGCCACACCTTTCAGTCTTGGGTCACAAGTTGGAAATTAACAAATCATTTAATTAATAATGGGTAAATAGAACAAGTTGGGCACACACATGATATATGAGGATTAAGTATGATCCAAACCTGAAGAAAGTACTTTCAGAAACCTTATTCATAACCATCTTCCTTTATTTCCTACAATATCCATTTCATGAAGTAATTTTGGGGATCTTAAATGTGAACAGCTTAATGTTATATAATTAATTGCATTGAGCTTCAGTTACAACTGCTAATTGATCCAAGCTTAGCACCTGGCAGCCATCATGACAGCAGTGACAGCAGGCAGGTGGCTGCAATAATTAGGTTATTACGTTTTTTCCCTTCAAGTACCAGGTGGTCTAAACCCCAGGACATGGCAGGCTGCAATTGGCCCAAGGTTACCAGTTCTGATTCTGGAGTTCTTTTGAAGAATCTAAAAGCCACAGCAGAAAAGGCCAGTAGTTGAGGATAGGGTATGTAAGGCACACATATCAAACTGGTTTACCAGGCAGAACTGGGGAGGAGATCCAGGATCCTGAGATGAGGCCTGGAGAAAGGGAGAGACTGCTGACCAGACACCACTGCATCTAAGCGTGTGACTTTCGAGCTGGTACCTAACCGAGTCTTGGGGAAGCAAGGAAGGATGAAAACTCAACAGGAAGCGTGCCATCTGAATTTCCAGGCAGGTTGGTTTAGTGGTCATAAGCTTTGGATGGGGAGTCAAGTTAGAGTTTTATTTGTTTGCTTGATTGTTTTTTCCCCTGGACTTGCTTTCTTATTAAGTGAGAGACTAGGAAATGTACATGACTTGACCAGGCCTCAGCTTCTTCACCTGCAAAACAGAAATGGATGACGTGGCTGTAGTGCCCACTAAATGAGAAGATGCATAGGCATCGCTTAGCACATGGTCTTCTGTGCAGTAATAGACCCATTAAGGCTAAGGCGCTTTACCTGTGTAATAGCCGAAAGAGGAAACAGTTCAGTGACCTTCATTTTGAGGTAGGATTATTCACAACCAATAAACTTTGAAATGCTAAACATTACCATCTTCATCCTCATAATAACAGCCACAGTTTATTGACTATGAATTATGTGCCAGGAAAACATTAAGTCCCATCTTAGCTTTAATTCATGTCATTCTTAGCCTTGAGGTAGATATTAACATCCCTATTTTATATATTAAAAATTGAGGCACGGACAGGGGATGTTACTTCCTGAGTGCCATACCTATTTTTAGGTAGCAAATGAGGGAGTTGAGTTAGATGTCTGATATTTCAATTCTATCACTATTAACTACTGTGCTTTCTGACTTTATAAACCCTGGGGCAAATGTTATCAGGTATTTTTATGCAATATTAACAAACTTTTATGTTGGGGTGCTAGCCTAGCCTGTACATTCAGGGTAACTTCAGAGCAATTGCTATGGTTTTGAAAATGTGTTTAGAGCATAGACAGAAAGGACCTGGAAAATGATTATTTATATTTATTTATTATGTTTATTTTGTATGTATTAGCCTTTCTCTATTTTTGTTCACTGTCTTTGAGCTTTAAGGCATACTTTGACCACGCCCTGTTGAAAGCCATGCTGAGGTCAATGTTCAGTGGCAGGTAGAAAACTTTGACAGGTCTGTGACCTTAAATCAGAAAGCCATTGCCATGAGATTTAAAAATAGCTGCAATAAAGATAATTACCACTATCAAGAACATAAACAAGCTTTTCCTTACTGGAAACAAATGTCTCCCAACTGCTTTAGCAGAGGAGAAAAATAAAATAAAATAAGACTTGCTTGCCAGGCACACAAACAAACAGGAAAAAATATAGCTTGTTTGTTTTTAAATAGTTCCCAGTTCTTTGGGGCTGTTTTCCAATCAATAGAAATGACTAAGAAATCCTATCGTCTCATCTCTTGGTTTTATGTTTCCATTTATTTAACCGAGATAATAAAAACTCATATGCGGTCTCTTCAGTCATTTCCAAATTGGGCTGGCATCTTCAGTTTATCTCCAAATAGCTCAGACTGCAAATTTCATTTTAACACTGTCTGTGTCCTAATGACATGCTAGGTGGATAGCCAGGCCTCCCCTTTAGTTTCCTTAGCAATGAAAGCAAGGCCCCTTGGCTTGGAAGTCTTGGGCTGTAATCATAAAGCATTGTATCTTGTGTTTTGGCCACGAGGAGCCCCTGCGAGACTTGGGCAGCTGCTGCCTTTGAGTCCCTTCACTCTCAGCTGCACCCTCTCAGCCTTAGAGTTAACAGGTTCCAGAGACCAATACCTTCTGCAAGAACCAGCTGAAATTAAAATCTGTGATGGTGCTTCACCCAATTTCCTTATGAAATCTGTCCTGAAGAGCAGCCTGAATATCATATCAAGGCCTCCATCAAATGCTTTGCAGGACCTTTACGTCCTGCCAGCCGAGATTGATAGGAAATAGGCTTCAGATTTGAACAGATCTCTTGCACTGACGTTTGCCCTGCGGCAGCGGCTCTGAGGCCTTGCGGCTCAGAGTGCCTGCCCCTCTCTTGCATCCTGAGCACTGGCTCCCAGCACACCATCCCTGCTCGTTCATGACTCTGCCACATTGGGCACGTGGCACCCACCGTGTAGTGAAATGGTGTCTGTTTCAGATGTTGGTTTCAAATTCAACTTGTATAAATTGCTCAAAGTTGATTTAAATTTATTTGTGTTGAATCTTTATGGCATGGATATGAGATACAATGTGTTCACATTTATGCCAGGTTAGAGGTAGGTATGAGGACTTATCAGTTAAGAAATCCTACTCAGTCAAATGTTCAGGGCTAGTAAGTAGTCACCTATTCATTCAATAAGCTGAATGCTTCCCATATTATAAACACTGTTCAGTTTGATGGGACAGAGATGAGAAAGACATAAACTGTTCTCAAATAACCCACAGTCTTGTCTGAGGAGGAAATGGTTTGTTGACAGAAAGCCATGTGACTAGAAGGAATCTGAGAGAGGATTGTATAAAGGGTGACAGCAGACAGCCTACGGGTACTAGAGGTCACAGTCCTCTAGAGTCAGAGTCAGCCAACAACAGCCCTGTAGACCAAATCTGGCCCACCACTTGTTTGTGTCAAGAAAGATTTATTGTAACACAACTGCGTTCATTTGTGTGTTGTCTATGAACAGCTGCTTTCACATCACTATAGCAGAACTGAATAGTTGCAACAGAGGCTGTATGGCCCACAGAGCTGAAATTCTTTAGTATTTGACCTTTTCCAGAAAATGTTTGCCAATTGCTGGTCTAGAGGCAACATATGCCCCTTGTAACTAATTGAAAGCAGCAGAAGGGAGGGCCATTAAATTCAGTTTCCTAACTTGAACTGCAGTGACAAAGGTTCCTCAATTCTTCTGTGCCTGTGCTTTTCAGGCTACTTGACTCACATCAGGACTACATTTTCCACCTGAATAGGTAAAAGCAAAGTTTATTTTCTCCTTCCCCCGTGGCTCAAGAGTGTAGACTCTATCAGTATTCTGACTATTACCTCAATTAGTATTTTCTAGTCTTTCTCTGGAAGTCCCATTAACTGTGTGTGTACCAACCTGACTGAAATTCTGGAAACTAAAAAGAGTATTTTGAGCCCTGGTAAGAATCAGAAAAGGAAATTTAATATACTCTTGTCTCAATGATTATGTTATCTGAAAAACCTAAAGTGCTTTATAGTGAGCTTTGTGTCCAGACTCAGAATGAGGAATGACAACATTTTTAGATAAATTGGTTTGTGAAATATTTATGTGCACTTTAGAGACATAGACAGGAGGTAATCTGTTTTGTATTGAATCAGCTTGGAACAGAAAAAAGAAAGCACAACATTAATGAGATATTTTTAAAGCCACTTTTAAATTCATGTTGGCAAAAGACAAATAGTCAAGACTTTTAATTTCTATAAACTTAATGGCTACAGAGCAAATAAAGCTTTATTAACTTAAATAAAAGTAGCTTTTATTTCAAGGGCATGCCCATTTATTTTTATTTCTGTGTAATATTCTGAAGGACTACTCTTGTCTATGTATGGGTCAGCTTTTTTCCAGTGTGTTTGTTTGAATTTTAACAAAGTACTGTTGATTTTGGAAAAGAAGAAAAGCAATGAAGAACATAGGATGACTGCTGCTTGATGCAGTGGGCAAGCCCTTGACCTGGGACTTAGTCCCACAAGCACCTTCGTACCAATTCTGCAGTGGTCTTGCTATAGAACCGTAGGCAGATTACATTACCTGGTGGGACTCACTTTCTTAATAACTAAAATAAATGTGTGAACAAAATCAGTGGCAAGAAATATAAAACATTTGCACCATGTAACTTGTTGCTTTCACTATGGCAGACATTACTAGTCAAACCCTGCACCTCATTTCTCCACCAATTCAATCTCATTTTTTTTTCTCAATTCAGTGTCCTGAGCAACTAATATCAAGAAATAGGAACTGCTGTATAAAGTGAAACTATTTGTCAATAAATAAGTAGACAATCTCTGGGTTCTATGATGGTGTGTAGCATCACAGTGTGTTTTTTCTATGTATGTTCTGTGGTTTCACCGTCCACACAAGCACCTATGTTTTAAAGGTTGCACATGTTAAGATGTGCTTGGGCACAGAAGAATGAATTATTAGCCTTTGGTTACTTTGGGGGCGAGAAAATTACAATGAAAGTTTTAACTTTGCCTTGTCCTTAAACAAATAATCCTGAGCGATATGGGAGATAGAGCAATTAAAATTGTTAAAATACGTTTGCCATTGATCATTGTCAAAGTGTGATTCTGTGTGCAGCTCTGATTAAAGGTGATATACTCTGTTTGAAGCCCAGTGAATAAAATATTAGAGAACCTTGTCTAATGTTCAAAAAATTGTGAGGATAGAGAAAGCGGCTCTGAGGTATATTAGTGTCTTGGTAAAATTGTTTTTCTTATTACATAAATGATATTCTGAGACAAATATGCAAATATGTGCTTGTTGAAAAAAATAAAACTTTTTACTTGAAATCTTTATAAATACTTCTCTTTTCTATTCTCAGTGTTCTGTACGTGCAGTGTGGAGGAGAATCCCTTCACATCACGTACTGGAAAACCACAAGCAGATGTTGACATGTTAAAAGGTGCCCCTAGAGACTCCAGAATTTACTGAATGCTAAGACCCAGAGGTGAAAGGCATAGCTTCCATGTTTAAAGAAGGATACATTTTTTCATTTTAGTGCAAAAGCTCGAACCGAGCTATAATGTTGGCACTAGTACGTGAATACTGCATGCTCCTCATCACTGGCTTATGCTTAATAAAGGAGTGCACCGTGCGCTGGAGAGGATTCTCCTTCCCTGAAGCAGCCCAACCTGGCTGTTCTGGGCTGCTTGCATGCTGATTTCCCTGGTCCCCTCATTGTTCACTGCCTGTCTTGGAGGATTGTTAGGAGCATTCTGCAAACAATAAATGTAAAGTCCTTGCAGAGTACCTGGCAATTACTAAGTGCTCAATAAATAATAGCCACTATTTTTGTCATTGATATTGTTATTTCCATATTTTGTGTCTTAAATATATCTTCTGCAATAAATATTAGCCTAGTATTTTAATTCAGCTCAATTTAGATTTAGTGGCTTCCTTTGATCCCTGGGTCTATTGCTTTCTACAGCTAACTTTAACACCACTTACTGGTCAGCATAAAATAAATGCTCAATTAATATTCACTATAATTAGTATTCCATTTTTAGGTGAGAAAATAAGGACCGTTAGTATTTTCTCAGCTATCTCTGAATGTGCAGCCTCACCACGCTCACCCCTGCCCCTTTGGTCTCTATGTTCATGCTTGCCTCCTCGTGGTGGCCCCCCTGACTACTCCATCATACAGGGACCCTCTACATGCAGCCTCTTCTGTATAAATTAATTCTGTGTTTTTTCACTTATAGAACAGTTTTTCTTTTATAAGTGTTGCATAAGTCTTAACTAGGCTACAAAATACCAAAACATTCTTTAAAATAGAAACAGACTTTATACCTAGGTTCTGTTCTGCCTACATAGGGATACCCTCCAAGAAAATATATTTCATTTAATTAATACGTTCAGAGCCCTTTTATAAACCCATGGCTGTGAAATCAAAACTGTGGAGCTGGAGAAATAGAACAGTAGTTCTCAATATCTGCATGCTTAAGGTGCACCTAGTGTGCTTAATAAATACTCAAATCTCATCATTCTTCATGATTAACTCAGTCTGCAGTGGGTATATGGGTGTCTTTATGTCCAACAATCACCTTAGAACTTCAATGTCCAACTCAGTAGCCAATAGTTACACATGGCTTGTCTTAGTTTGTTTAGGCTGCTATACCAAAGTACATGGACTGGGGCTGATAAACAACAGACAACACCATTGGGAGGCTGGAAGTCTGAGACCAGGGTGCAGCATGTTCAGGAGAGGGCCCGTTTTGGGTCAAAGACTTCTCATTGCATCCTCACGTGGCAGAGGGGGTCTAGGAATCTCCCTGGAACCTCTTTTATAAGTCAGACACTAATTCCACTCATGAGGGCTCCACCTTTATGACTTCTCCACCTCCCCAAAGCCTCACATCCTGGAATCATCATCTTTGGCAATTAGGATTCAACACATGAATGTGAGAGGGGCACAGACATTCTGACCATAGAATGATTATTTAAATCAATACTTAAATTAATTAAAATCAAATAAAACTAAAGATTCAGTTTCTCTTCACAGTAGACACATTTCAAGCATTCAAATAGCTTCATGTGGCTGGTGGCTACTGTTCTATATAAAAACTTTCATCACAAGAAAGTTTATTAGAAAGAACTGCCTTATACTATTTTGATGAACAGTGCCCTTCAATCATATATCAAAAAATAAAGGCAGAGCCATGAAAACTCTCCTGGACCTGGTGGCTTCAACTTGAAGAACCATAATTACTTATGCCTTAATAAGTAATACTTTATTAAACAAGTTAGTTGCTTGGTAAGCATAGTACCTAAAACAGCAGAAGCAATGCTGTAGTGACCACTTTATTGATCACATTCTTGGTGCCCACACACATTTATTTCCTTCAAATCTCAAAGAGGTCAGAGGAGTTGGTGTTAGTATTTCTCATGGAAACTCAAGGCCAAGAAATTTGCCGAAGTTCATTCAACTAGTTAATAGTGGGCAAGCTTGCAGTTTTGATCTGATTCTAAGGTCAATGCTTAATTTCCCTACCCTTTCAGCTGGTCCTACCCATATATAGATATTAAACTAGTTTAAATGTCTGATGAAGTTGATGCTGTACAATGAACCCATTAATCATTATAGAAAATTGAGCTAAAGTCTGAGTTGACCCTAAGGTCCTTAAGCTAAGGTTGAAACCTTTTATTTCATTGGCATTTCCCAATCTGGGCCAAGGATCTCATCTCTGTTCCCACAGTCTGCTCTGTTTACTTATATTCTTGCCTCTATTACTGCATATTACTGGGGCCTGAAATTCCTTGCTGTGCTGGCTGTATTTCTCTTGCAAATTATAATATTCTTGAGGGTTGGAGCTGGATCTTGATGATCAGGGTATCCCAAATACCCCGTATATAGTGAATGCTACATAAATTTCTTATAGATGAGTGAATTAAAGGGACTTACTTTTTGCTGGAAAATCTACAGGAGAATGGAAATGACCGTGAAGTAGTGTCAGAATTGGCCAGGGACCATGTTAAAGAATATCCTTCTGGAACATGATAGGCAAAAAGAGACTGAATTCAATCTGGAGTTCTATATTTCAGACAATTAGGTCCATAAGCTATTTAACCCCTTTTACATCGCCTGACTTTATCACCCAATCTTCCCATGAATGCAAAAAAATCCCCCTTCTGCTGACCACTGGGCCAGATGCTTTGGCTTGGGTTGCTGGATATTCTTATTTTTTTTATGTTTTAACAGATTTGCTAATCTCAGAAATGATGCACTTCATCTCTGGCATCATTGCTGTTCTGTGGTCCCCTGCCCAGTGACACCTCTACTCCAGTCTCTATTTTCCCAGTTTCTACTTTGACCATAAAATTCACTCAGGGTAGAAACTTGTCATAGGAGCTCTTGCTTCTGAATGGTACATGTTTCAAACCAAATCCTAAAATGTGTTGTTTAATATATATGAACTATTGTGGACTTTACAAACATTCAAGTGGAATTCTAAAAAGGGCATTTAAGGTATAATTTAAGCGATTACCCAAAATGTTGACACTTCGTCCTGGAGGTGATATCAGGCCGGTTTGGAACTGATCCTCTTCTCACCACTTGGGTGATTGTCATAGGTATATTATGTAGAGTACTCCCAGTTTTTGTGAACTCAACAAATTCTCATTTTTGCTATATTTCTTCTTTTTCATGACATTCTCCCCTTTCTATTTGCTTTAGTTCTTTCTGTTTTTAATCTTTATTGTTGAGATTATTACAGATGTCTCCCCTTTTTTTCCCACATTGTCCCCCTCCACCTTGTTCCCACCCTCCCCACCCCCAGGCCTTCGCGATTCTATGGTCTGTTTCCATGAGCTATGCATATATGCATGTAAATTCTTCAATCTCTTCCTGCTTCCCCTCCCCACTTCCTTCTGAGATTTTCCAATCCATTTCATGTTTCCACGTCTCTGGTTCTATCTAGATTCCACAGATAAGTAAGATCATGTGATATTTGTCTTTCTCTGACTGGCTTATTTCACTTAGCATAGTAATCTCCAGGTCCCTCTATGTCTCAAAGGATAATAGATCCTTCTTTTATTTTTTACAACTGCATAGTATTCCATTGTGTAAATGTACCACAGCTTTTCATCCATTCATCTACTGATGGACATTTAAGATGTATCTAGATCTTAGCTATTGTGAATAGCGCTGCTATGAACATAGGGGTGCATATAGTCTTTTTGATTGGTGTTTTGGGATTCTTAGGATATATTCCTAGAAGTGGGATCACTGGGTCAAATGGAAGTTACATTTTTAATATTTTGAGGAAACTCTACACTTTTCTCTATAGTGGCTGCACCAGTCTGCATTCCCACCAGTAGTGTACTAGGGTTCTCTTTTCTCCATATCCTCACCAGCACTTGTTTATTGATTTACTGGTGGTAGCCATTCTGGCAGGTGTGAAGTGACACCTTCTAGTCATTTTAATTTGCACCTCTCTGATGATTAGAGACACTGAGCATTTTTTCATATGTTTCTTGGCCATTTGTATGTGTTCTTTGGAGGAGTGTCTATTCAGGTCCTCTGCCCGTTTTTTAATTGAATTTTTGTTTTCCTTTTGTTGAGTTGTGTGAGTCCACAACTCAATATATAAAATATATAAAATATTTTGAAAATTAATCCCTTATGAGATGTATCATTGGCAAATATGTTTCCCCATACAGTGGGATACCTTTCATTTTGAGTCTGTTTTTTGTTGTTGTACAGAAGCTTTTTAGTTTGATGTAGTCCCATTTGTTCTTTGTTTTTTTTCCTTTGTTTCTCTTGCCCTAGGTGGTGTATTGGTGAAAATTTTCTAAGTGAGATGTCTGAGATTTTGCTGCCTATGTTTTTTCCTAGGATTTTTATGGTTTCATGGCTTACATTTAAGTCTTTTATCCATTTTTAGTTTATTCTTTGAATGGTGTTGAGTTGGTCTAGTTTCCTTTTTTCACATGTACCTGCCCAGTTTTCCCAGCACCATTTATTGAAGAGACTGTCTTTACCCCATTGTACAAATGGGGCTCTTGCCCCCTTGGACAAATATTAATTGAACATATTGTCATGGGTCGATTGCTGGGTTCTCTGTTCTGTTCCCTTGATCTGTATGCCTGTTCTTGTGCCAGTACCAGTCTGTTTTGATTACAATGGCTTTGTAGTATAACCTGATATCCAGAATTGTGATCCCTCAAACTTTGTTCCTTTCTTTCAAGATTGTTGTGGCTATTCAGGGTCATTTTTGCTTTTATATAAATTTTTGGAGTGTTTGTTTTAAATCTGTGAAATATGCTGTTGGTATTTTAATAGTGACTAAGTTGAATGTATGATTGCTTTGGGTAATATGGACATTTTAATGATATTAATTTTTCCAATTCAGTCTATGAACAAGGTATATGCTTCCACTTGTTTGTATCTTCTTCTATCTCGGTTTCAGTGTCCTGTAGTTTTCTGAGTACAGGTCTTTTACCTCCTTGGTTAAGTTTATTCTTAAGTATGTTAGTTTTTTTTTGCTGCAGTGGTAAATGGGATTTTTTATTTTTATTTTTTAGTTTCTCTTTCTGAGAGTTCATTATCAGTGTATAAAAATGCTATCATTTTCTTGATGTTAATTTTGTATCCTGTTACTTAGCCAAATTCATTTATTAAATCCAGTAGTGTTTTAGTGGAGTCTTTTGGGTTTTCTATATATTGTATCATGTCATCTGAAAATAATGACAGTTTTACAATTTGGATGCCTTTTATTTTTTCTCCTTGTCTGATCACTGTGTTTTGGACTTCCCAGTGCTATGTTGAATAAGAGGGGTCAAAGCAGAGATCTCTGTCTTGTTCCTCTTATTCATCTTTTTCCCCATGATCTCAACTGCCACATTCATTCTCTCTGCAACACAAAAGTGTGTTTGTGTGTGAGTACATGGTCTCTACATGGAAAATTAAATCAATATTTTGTGCTTATGGTTAGCTCTCAAATGTTCACATATGACTATTCACTTTAGAAATTGTCTATGATACATTTGCCCTACAATTCTACTTTTCCCTTCCATTTTAACCAAATCAACTCTTCCCCCATTATAATGCACTTGCAGTTACTAAAAAGTCCATTGTGGATCCTCTGAGGCATAACAATTTAGGAATGTACTTTGTCCCCCAAACTCCATGATATATATTTCAAGTCAATTATTTAAATACTGCTGTGTATATGCAACTACCGTGTTGTATCTGGGTCTCTTTTCATACATAAAAGGAGCTGTTGCACAAATGTTCATAATAGGGAGTCCAAGGGACAAAGCTCAGGCCACATGCAGTACTCAGAAGAGAAGCTGATAATGTGTAGATCTAGAGGGAATTGCGTTGAGTGACATAAATAATAAAGAGAAAGACAAATGCCATCTGATTTCACTTACATGTGGAATCCAAAAAACAAAATACACAAACAAACAAAACAAATAAACTCATAGATACAAAAACAAATTGATGGTGCTAGATGGGAGGGAGGTTGAGGTACTTGAAAAGGTGAAAGGAATTAGGAATTAGAAATTGCCAGGTATAAAAATAGTCAGGGGAATGTAAAGTTCAGCATAGGAAATATAGTCAATAATGTTGTAATAAGTATGTATTGTGTGAAATTGGTATTAGTCTTATTGGGGTGATACCTTGGTAAGCTATATAAATATCTAACCACCATGTTGTAAACCTAAAACTAATACAATACTGTATGTCAACTGCAAGTGAAAAATAAATTTAAGAAAAATAAAATAGGTAGATAACCCAAATGCCTATACTGTTTTGTACAAGAACCATTGACTGTTGGTATTTCAGAATCTTGCCTTCTACCTGATGAGTGACTCTATGCATCATACAAAACTTCTAATAGTGAAAAATTTGGTAAGTTTGCAGCAGTCTTGATGATATAAGGTGGGAACTTCCTACGCTCATTCTGCCACCAGCAAAACTGCCTAACCAGCAGTAATGCGAACCTCCCCCCCAAAATCACACACAGATTCTGTCCACTCCTAAGTCTGTCTAAAGTTCTATGTTTAGAAAAAGAGTTCTTAGGGTAACACTTCAATCTTAAGCTGTCTCAGGATGAATAATTATCTAATTTGGCCAACTGGCTTCAGAATATAAAGTGCATGGATGTGGCTAAAACAATAAACTCAGTTTTTTAAAAAATAATTTTTCTTTATTGATTTTAGAGAGAGAGGAAGGGAGAGGCAGAGAGAGACAGAAACATCATGAGAGAGAACACTGATTGGCTACCTTCTGCACGCCCCCCACTGTGGACCAGGCCCACAACCCAGACATGTGCCCTGACCAGATATCGAACCGATGACCACTTGGTGCATGGGTTGGTGCTGAGCAGGCTCAAATAGTTTTATTTATTCAATAACATCTGCTCCATGGCACAGGTAAAGAAGATGAGGACTCTGCCCTCAAATTACTTATAGTCTGTTCTGTAAAACAGATATCTCACCAGCCTCCTATAGTAATACTGACTATCAAAATAAAGGCTTGCCCTGGCCAGTTTGGCTCAGCAGTTAGAGTGTCGGCCTATGGTCCAGAGAAACCCAGGTTTGGTTCCCACTGAGGGCGCGTACCTCGGTTGCAGTTTGTCCCCCGCCCTGGTTGGTTGTGCGAATGGCAGCCACTCGATGTGTTCCCTTCACGTCAATGTTTCCCTCTCTCTTTCTTCCTCTCTCTCCCTCCCACTCTACCTGAACAAAAAATGGGAAAAAATAAAAAAATAAATAATAAATAATAAATAGAGGCTATTTATTCAGCAAATATTCATTTTCTGAATAAGTGTTTTCTGTGTGCTAGGCACTGTTCAAAGCTATGGGAATGTAGTGATGAACTGAACAGAAGGCCTTGCCCTCTTGTCTCCCAGGAAAGACAATACACTAGGAGTTAAGCTTGGGAGACAAGTGTCTACGTTTTGTTCACTGCTCTGTCCCCAGCATCCAGTAAGTATCTGGCATATAGGATGTACTTAATAAATATTGGGAACAAATAAAAATAACTATTGGTACAATAAGGGCTGGAAGTGCTTCATAAGGGGAAATACTTGCATGGTGAAAGTGATGAGGAGGGACGGTTCATTCTACATGCAAGACCTAGAGAAGTCCACCTGACCTCCAACCGTAAGGGACGGAGGGGGACAGAAGGGCGCGGGAGTGCCGGATGGAAAGGGAAAGTCCAAGCAAAGGCCGAGTGAACAGTCAGACCGCACTCCAGACGCTGAAATCCAGTGTCACCCAAACTCAGAGACCGGACAGGTCGGGTGGAACTTGATTGTGAAGGTCTTATTTGCCAGGAAAAAGGTTTTGCTATCCTATGGAGATTGGAGACACGTAAAGATTTTTAAGCAAGTGGATCTTTAACCCATGTACATTCAGAGCTCCTGTCCTGAATCACTTTTACCACCATCACTGCTGGTATTTGTTCCTTCCTGTTAGTGCGTTTTGTTTCTCACCTGCCAGCCAGTCAGACAAGCATTCCTTTGAAGCTTTTTCAGACCAGTCCCCTGCAATGAACAGAGTTAAGTGACGTGTCCCCCTGACAGGAACTAAACAACTTGCTATCTTGAGACCTCTCGCAAGGTAAAGCCACCTTTCTGGCCTAGCTGAAGGGACGCACTGGATAGTGAGTTTGGGGACAGCAGCACTGCGCTGTGTTCCTACACCAGTAACGTAAAGAACGCAGTCACAGCCTGATTTCCCTCATTAAAAATTAGCAGTGTACAATATACAGCCAAACCTGCCATTCTCCTCCCTTGTGAAGCTCATGATGTGAGAAAGCACCCCTCCCCAGATGATGATAAGGGAATATTTGAGCACAGCGGTGCCAATTTAATCATCAGAGGCAAGTTCTGCATATCAGGTGGAGGGCAGAACTCTCAGGAAGAGGCTGGCGATTTAATTGCCCATTTGTGAGTCCTGAAATCCCCTTATAGGCCTGTTTATAGGCCAGGGGAAGTGCATCCGCCACAAGCCTCACACAGAGTAGACGTGCAGTAAATACCGGCGGATGGTAGATAAGATCAAGGATGTGAACTGGCTGGCCCGGGCACATGCCTCAGCTGACAGCACCCTCGACAGTGCTGGCTTTGGCTTCCCGCTTGGCAAAGACTCACTAACACTGCCTCTTCCATTTTCATCACCACCCCGCACAAGGGATGCTCAGTGCAATTCAGAGAGAAGGAAGGTTGGTGAACCACCCAAGGTCACATGGCTAGATAGTGGTTGGGAAATGAACTTAGGTCAGCTGGATCAAAATGTACAATGTTCCTTCTATGCTTTGAGAGAGGACAATTCCCAAGCAGTAATTCCCTAATTTTCCAAATGTGGTCTTGAATGACTGCTTTGAAATCACCTTATAGGAGATAGAATGCAGATTTGAAGGCTTCACCTACTCAAGCTTTCTGGAAGAAGGGTTCTGGGAATCTGCATTTTTCACAAGAGCACTAGAAAAATCTTATGACACGAAAGTTTGAGACCTACTGCACCAAAGTACACCTAACATAGGTTGAAATATTTAATAGAATTATCTAAATTATTCCCAACGTAAAGCCTAAAAATAGAGGAGAATCCACATAAATTTTTTTTTAAGAAACTACAAAGCCAAAACTTGGTGGAAGGTCTAACAGTCACTTTCATTGTCATTGGTCAAGGGACAATGCCCTTTATATTTTACTCAGTTCTTTTTTCTTTCCTATTTTAGTCCTTTTTTTAAAAAAATTTATTTTAGGGAAAACTGATTACTACTATGAATTTAGAACTTTTTGTCTATTTATTGGTCCTAATAAACTTTTCAAATAGAATGCCAAAAAAAAAAATCAGCTTGATCTGTTTGGTTCAACAGCAAATCATAGAAACCACTATACCTTGTTTGGGTTCTATTCCTCCTAGCCTGGTGGCGTTTTCTGTAACTCTAGGTTATTTGTTTTCAAAATATGATGAGTAAGTACATGTCTATGAAACAAGTTTAACAGACTTATCATTGTTAGGGGAAATTATTCACTGAGATAAAGTTTAGAATGTTAAAACAATAAGGGAGTAACCACATTTTCATTCTCTGTTGTATACTTATGTATCTGCCAGTTTTCAAAGTAAGTAGTTAAAATCTATACACGTTTACATTTCTAGAAAGGGTCACAATGTAGATGATGATTGGTTATAAACGATATTTGATTGATTCCTATACCAGTCTAGGAAGATTGAAATTCAGAAGACTCTGGCTTCCTGGCTTTTCTTCAGATCCTGGTAACAGATTATAATTGTGGTTAGTAAAGCTTGGTTTCAATGGTTTAGCTAAAAATTATTCCTGATATTTTAAATTTGTTTCACCCACCTTGGAGTTGAAAGTTTTGATTTCTGGTTTGTTTTGTTTTTTCCTTCACAAAAGCTTAGTTCAAGGAGTTTAAATCTGCTTCTGACTTAGACAATTCAAATATATATATTTGAATATATGTATTTCTGTCTGAAAAGGGATTAATTGGTTCATTGGGACTAATAAACAGAAAATTGTTTTCTGATAGCTCACTCAGCCAAGACTCTCTTTTAGTTCACACCCCTGTTGTGAACACTAGATGCAATCTCTCCCGTCTCTGATTCTCAGAGTAGATAATCTTCCTTTCATTTATGACACAACATTTATCTGTAGTAGTAGTAGTGCTGTTTTTGAAACATATGCCTTTTCCTCTGCAAACAGACTTGCGCTTCTTTAAGGGATGGGTCATATTCATAAAATAGTATATCCTGCCCAGGCTCTTAAGCAAAAGCAGGTACTGTCGTAGTTAGCCTCCATGATGTCTTCAATGCCGACTCGTGTTTCCCTATGTGTGGCCCTCCCACACTGAATCAGAGTAGTTGGCCTTGTGTGACCAACAGACTGTACCAAATGTGTTGATGCAGGACTTCCAAAGCTAGGTCACAGAAGGCACTGGCTCTTCTTCCTAATTTTCTTGGTCGCTCTCTGTGGAGGACACCAGCAGCCATGTTGTGATGCCATGTAAACAGCCCATATATGGTGCCCATGTAGGAGGAACCTAGGCCCCTGAATAAAAGCCAACACGAAGTTGCCAGCCTTACAGTGAACCACCTCAGAAGTGATTTATTACAGACCCAGTCAACATGATTGCAACGTAATAGAACCCAAGCTGGAATCACCCAACTAAGCAGTTCCAATTTCTTTCCCCACAGAAACCATGCAGCAATAGCTGCTTGACCATACAGCCCTGAGTAGCTGCTTAATAGATAGGATTTTATGACTAATACATGATAATCATTGCTTTAAGCCAATATATTATGGGATAATTACTCAACAGTGGAGAAATACAAAATTTTGTGGTTAAAAGACAAGTGAACGTTTCAAATTATTAGATACATACCAAACTCCATGTTGATAATAAATCTGTATCTCACTCATTCTGTTGGTTATGTCAAGATATTTAGAGAAAAGTTAGTTGCTAACTAGGTTTTAGAAGAATGGATTATGGTGGTGAGGGAGAGAAAAGCAACTTACAGTTCTGGCTGCCTTTGATGATTGGTCTGTAAGTTTAATGTCCTGGGTCCTGGTAATGACAAAGAATGTTAGTTGCAGAATATATAGATTTTTAAAGTTAAGAAAACCTTTAAGGAGGTCCTTCCAGAACAATAGAGTAAGGACCTGCAAAATATGCTTATCCATAAAAGCTATGAGAACCCTTGCAAAAATTCTTTACATCAATTTTTACAAAATTTTTGAGATAAACTGAAGGCTTGTTAACAATCCAAGGAGCACTTATTCAAGTAAAGCAACTAAAAATTAGTAAGAAAAGCAAGCTTGCCTGGCTGGTGTGGCTCAGTGGTTCAGCATCAACCCATGCACCAAGAGGTCCCTGACTCAATTCCCAGTCAGGGCACATGCCCAGGTTGTGGGCCCAGTCCACAGTGGGGGGCATGCAGGAGGCAGCCAATTGATATTTCCTCTCATCAATGTCTCTCTCTCTCTCTCTCTCTCTCTCTCTCTCTCTCTCTCTCTCTCTCTCTCTCCCCCTTCCTCTCTCTAAAATCAATAGAGAAAACATATTTTTTTTAAAAAGCAAGCTTTGTTCCCTGGCCAGTGTGGTCCAGTGGTTGGACATCGACCCATGTACCAAGAGGTTGCCAGTTCGATTCCCAGTCAGTGCACACGCCCAGGTTGTGGGCCCAATCCCCAGTAGGGGGCATGCAGGAGGGAGCCAATCAATAGTCTCTCTCATCGATATTTCTATCTCTCTCTCCCTCTCCCTTCCTCTCTCTAAAATCAATAAAGAAAAGAAATGTTTTTAAATAAAATAAAAAGCAAGTTTTGTGATATTTTAAATTGCCTCATTCCCTCTCCCTGTCCAGATCTGAAGCAGCCTTGACAACTAATCACCTCACAAATGTGATATTTATGAAAAACGACAGTCTAAAAGATACAGGAGGTGGGAAATTATACTGCGCTCAGCAGAGCAGAAAATAAAAGCTAAGGAAGAGTTGTAAAAGCCGGAACATTGGAGACGTGTTCTTAAAACACACACAGTCCTTTGGCCAAGACCGGGCAACTTATTGGTTCAAGTCACTTAAGGAAATCTCTGTCTAAATACTAGCTGACAACCAAGCAGATCAAGCAGAGACTGCAGTGTCACACACACACACACACACACACACAATATAGACTTTAGGTACTTAGTCCAGGAAACTCATTAAACCAACCAACCAACAGCAACAACATTAAATACCAGGGAGTTGTGGTAGACAGTATAATATCCCCTCCCCCAGAAAATCCATGTCTTTTATCCCCAGGAATTGTTAATCTTGTATGTGACTTGGCAAGGTAGAATCTGGGTTGCTAATAGCTGGCTTCAAATTAAAACGATTATTCTGGCCCTGACCAGTTTGGTTCAGCGGTTGGAGCGAGGGCCTGTGGACCAGAGAGTCCCGGGTTCGGTTCCCGCTAGGAGCATGTACCAAAAATAAATAAATAAATAATAAAGTTATTATCCTGGACTACATAGGTGCTTCAATATCCTTTGAATGTGGGCCCTGGCCAGTTTGGCTCAGCGGTTAGAGCGTCGGCCTGCGGTCCGGAGAGACCCGGGTTCGGTTCCCGCTAAGGGCATGTACTTCGGTTGCAGTTTGTCCCCGGCCCTGGTTGGTCGTGCGGGTGGCAGCCACTCGATGTGTCCCTTCACATCGATGTTTCTCTCTCTCTCTCTCCCTTCCTCTCTCTCCCTCCCACTCTATCTGTACAAAAAATGGAAAAATATCCTCGGGTGAGGATAAAAAATAAATAAAAAAATATCCTTTGAATGTGGAAAAGAAAAGAAAAACATTCCATGTCAGAGTGATAAAATGTAAGAAAGACTCAAACAGTTATAATAGCGTCGAAGATGGAATAGGGCTGTGAGTGAAGGAATTTAAGTGTCCAGAAGCAGGAGAAAACAAGATGACAGATTTAGCTGTAAAACCTCCCAACACTTTCATGTTAGCCTAATGAGACCCATTTTGAATTTATGATCTGAAGGAATGTAATATAACACACACACACACACACACACACACACACGTTAGTTTTAAGCCACTAAATTTGTGATAATTTATTTCAGTAGCAATAAGAAAGTAATATGGTATGAGAGAAATCTAACATTCAGAGTTGCCGGATTATACATTTAAAATGTCCAATTATAAAAAAAGAGGAAAGTATGACCATTACACAGGAAAAAATAATCGGTCACTAGAAACTATCCCAGTCCGGCCAGTGTGGCTCAGTGGTTGAGCATCAACCCAGGCACCAAGAGGTCGCTGGTTTGATTCCTGGCCAGGACACATGCCCAGGTTGTGGGCCTGTTCCCCAATGGGGAGCATGCAGGAGGCAGCCAATCAATGCTCTCTCTCATTGATGTTTCTATCTCTCTCTCCCTCTCACTTCCTCTCTCTCTCTAAAATCAATAAAGAAAAAAAAATTTATAAAAAAAAGAAACTATCTCAGAAGAACAAACACTGAAATTACTAGATGAAGAATTTAAATAAGCTATTAAAATATGAATAATTAACTGAATAAATTTATTTCTAACAGATTATAGAAAAGTGTAAGAAAAATGTCTCACAAAATAGGTAGTCAATAAAGAGATAGACATGATAAAAGGCCAAATAAAACTTCCTGAGTTGAAAAGTACCAAAAAAAAAAAGGAAATTAAAATTTGACTAGAGGAATCAACAACAAATTTTATCTGGCAGAAGAAAAATCAAACTTGAATATAGGTAAATTGAAAGCAGCCAATTTGACCAACTAAAGAAAAAAGGATAGAGAAAAATGAGCATATCCATAAACCTGTGGGACCCCATCAAGTATAACAATATACAGATAATTTGAGTCAAGAAAGAAGAGGGGAAGAGGCAGAAAGAATATTGGAAGGTAATGACCTAAATAATTCTGAATTTGATGAAAAACATCAGTCTTGACATTGAAGCATGCTATGATAAACTCCAAAAGACCCACAGATAGACAGATAGTCAAATTTTCTAAAGACAATACAAAGAGTAAATCTTAAAAGAAACATAGAAAAAAACAACTCATATACAAGAGCTGCTCAAAAAGATCACTTCTCATCAGAAATTATGAAAGCTAAAAACCTGTATGACAATATATTCCAAGTGTTGAAAGAAAAAGGCTGTTAACTAAGAATTCTATATCTAGCAAAGCTATCCTTCAGAAATGAAATGAAGACATTAATAAAGTAAGACATTTCTGAAAAAACAGAAAGTGACAAAAACTATAACTAGCAGACCTTTCCTATGAGAAATACTAAAAAGAGCCTGGCCAGTGTGGCTCAGTGGATTGAGCATCATCCATGGACTGAGAGGTCCTGGTTGGATTCCCAGTCAGTACACATGCTTGGGTTGCAGGCTTGATCCCCAGTAGGGGGCGTGCAGGAGGCAGCCGAAGGATGTTTCTCTCTCACATTAATGTTTCTATCTCTCTCTCTCCTTTCCTCTCTCTCTAAAAAAATCAATTAAAAATATTTAAAAAAAGAAATACTAAGAAGAACACTTCAGGCTGATATAAAAAGATACAGACAGTAACTTGAATCCACATTGGAAAATAAAGAACACTGATAGAACCCTGACCAGTTTGGCTCAGCAGTTAGAGCGTTGGCCCACGGACCAGAGAGACTTGGGTTGGATTCCCGCTAAGGGCATGTACCCCTGTTGTGGTTAGTCCCCGGCCCCAGTTGGGGTTGTGTGTGTGGCAGCCAGTCATTGTATCTCTTTCACATCGATGTTTTTCTCTCTCTCTCTTCTTCCCTCTCACCTTCCCACTCTATCTGAAGATAAATTCAAAAATGTCCTCAGGTGAGGATGAAAAAAATAAAAATAAAAGAATATTGATAGAGGTAACTATGTAGGTAAATATAAAATATAGTATAACTGCTTTCTTGTTTGTAACTTTTTTCTTATATTTCATTTAAAAGAAATTTGTGTATGATAATTAAATACTGTGTTGATTGGCTTATAATGAATAAAGATTTTTGTGTGAGAATAGTAGCACAATACAATGGGAGGGCCTTAGAGTAAAACTTTTCTATATTATTAAATTGATATTTATCCAGTGGAGATTAATTCAAGTTCTTAGTTGTAATCCCAGGACAACTACTTAGAAAGAACTAAAAAGAATGTGATATAAGAAACAACAAGTTTTTAAATGTACACTAGAAAAAACTTATTTAACATAAAAGAGGCAGAAATGGAGGAATAGAGAAAACAAAATGAAATGTCATTGAAAACAAATATTAAAATGGTAGGCATAAATTTCACATTACTGGTAATTACATTAAATAAAAATGGATTTACTACTCTAATCAAAAGGCAGAGATTGGTATAGTAGATAATAATATATACTTCAATTATATTATATTTGCAAGAGATATGCTATAAATCCAAAGATACAAATAGGTTGAAGGTAAATGTATGGAAAAAAACATACCATGCAAATATAAACAAAAGAGAGCTGGAGCTACTATATTACTATCAAACAAAACAGGCTTTGAGCAAAAATTGTAACCAAAGGCAAAAACGATATTTTATAATGATCAGTTTATTGGGAAGGTATCAATCAGTTCATTAGGAAGATAAAACAACAATAATAAATACATATATACCTCACAATAGAAACCCAAACTACATAAAGCAAAAATGGGCAGAATTGAAAGGAGAAACAAACAATTCAGTAGTAACAGTTGGAGATTGCAATGCCTCACTATCAATAATAGATAGAACAATGAGGAAATGGAAAACTTGAGAAGTCCTGTAACGAGCTAGACCTCACAGACATCCCAACACCAACAACAAAATACGCACTCTTCTCCCAAGTACATTTAGCACATTCTCCAGGGTAGTCCATATATTAGACCATAAAACAAGACTTAAAAATTTTAACAGGATAAAATGCATACGAAGTATGTACTCCAACAGCAAGAGAATAGACTTAAAAGTCAATAGCAGAAGGAAAATTTGAAAATTCACAAATATGTGGAAATTCAACACCATAGTCCTAAGTAGTCAATGGATCAAAGAAGAAATCACTATTAAACTTAGAAAATACATTGAGATGGATCAAAAAATGAAGACATAACACACAAAACTATGGGATGCCATGAAAGCAGTTCTAAATTTGTAGCTATAAATGCCTATATTTAAAAAGAAGAAAGATTTAAAATAAAAGAATTTAAATTCCACTTTTAAAAACAGAAAAAATAAGAGAAAAACTAAACCTTTAAAGTAAGCAGAAGGAAAAAAATAACTATAGAAGAAATAAATGAAATAAATTAGAAAAATAAAGGAAAAAAGTTGGTTCTTTGAAAAGTCAACAAAATGGATGGACTTTTAGCTAGATTGACCAAGAGAAACAGAGAAGACTCAAATTACTACAATCACAACCTTTATTCCAAAAAAATGAAAAAGGATAGTAAGAAAATAATATCAGTAATGGAATGCAAACCAATTAGATAACTTTAATGAAGTAAACAAATTCCTAGGACAAAAATTACTATAAGTAACTAAAGAAGAAATAGAAAATGTGAATGTACTGATAAGAAGTTAACATTAAATTAGTAATAAAATAAGTTCCCCAAAATAAAATGTCAGGAAAAATTATTTTACTGCTAATCTACCAAGGCTTTAACAAATGAACACCAATCCTTCACAAAATCTTCCAAAAAATACAAAACATAGTGTTTCCCAAGTCATTCTGTGAGGCCAGTATTCTTCTAATACCAAAACCAGACAAAGATCAATATTCTTTATGAATACAGACACAACTATCCTCAATAAAAATACCAGTTAGCAGAAACTACAAAAGTATAAAAAAATTATAGTCCATGACAAAATAGAATTTATTCCTATAATGCAAGATTGATTTAACATTAAAATATCAATCAACATAATATATCATATTTATAGAATAACAGATTAAGTCACATGATCATCTCAATAGATACAGAAAAAAGTTTTGACAAAGTGAATACTTTTTTATAACAAAAACATTAAAAAAAAATAAAAATAGAAAGAACCTTCTCAATCTAATAAAGTACATCTGCAAAAACCCCACAGCTAACAGCACACTTGATGGCCAGAGACTGAATATTTTTCTCTTTAAAATCAGGAATAAGATAAGGATGTCTGTTCTTACCACTTCTATTCGACATTGTACTGGACATTATAGCCAGAGAAATTAGTCAAGAAAATGGAATAACAGTCATCCAGATTGGAAAGGAGGAAGTAAAACTATTTCTAAAAGCAGATGACATAATCTTCGTAGAGAAAATCCTAAGTAATCATTGAAAACCTATTAGAACTAATAATGAGTTTGGAAAAGTTGCAGGATACAAGTTCAATATAAAAATCAATTTTATTTCTATATACTAGTAATGAGAACTCTCAAAATAAAATTTAAAAAGCAATTTCATTTATACCACCAAAAAAATAAAAAATAAAACACTTAGGAATACATTTTGCTAAAGAAGAGCAAGACTTATACACTGAAAATTACAGAATATCATTGAAAGAATTAAGTGCCTAATTTAACTTAAAAGCATCATATGTTCATGATTGAAAGACTTAATATTGTGAAGAGGAAAATAAACTCCAAATTGATCTAGAGGTTCAATATAATCTCCATCAAAATTACAGCAATTTTTTTTAATCCGCATTTGAGGACACATTCACTGATTTTGAGACAGAGACATTTATGTGAGAAAGTAACATTGATCAGTTGCCTCCCATATGTGCCCCAACCAGGGATCAAACTTGCAACCTAGGCATGTGCCTTGATTGGAAATCAAATGCTCAACCTTTTGATGTATGGGATAACACTCCAACCAACCGAGCCACACTGGCCAGGGCCCAGCAACGTTTTTGCAGAATTTGACAAAGTGATTTTAAAATTCATATGGAAATGCAAGGACACAGAATAGCCCAAAGAAGACATGTGTTTCTGGTGTAAGGAATAAAATATGTATGAAAATGTAATATAATATATAATATAAAATATTATACACTAGTAATGAGTCCAGAAATAACCCTTACTTTACGGTCCATCGATTTTAACAAGGGTGCCAACTCAGTTAAATGGGCAAAAGATCTTCTATTCAACAACTGTAATGCCTCACGCAAAAGAATGAAGTTGGACCCCTACCCACATTATATAAAAAAGGTAATTCATAATGAATAATAGAAGTAAGTGTAAGAACTAAAACTATAAAACTGTTAGAAAAAAACTTAGGAGTAATCTTTGTGACTTTGTGTTAGGCAATAGTTTCTTAGATATGACGTGAAAAGCAGAAGCAAGAAAAGGAAAAAAAAAATAGATGAATTTGATTTTATCAATTATTACTTATTATTAGCAATAATTTTTGCATTTCCAGGAATACCATCAAGTAAGTGAAAATACAACTCCACTATGGGTGAAAAAAATTTTGAATTTCAAATAATATACCTAATAAGTATCTAGTATCCAGAATATATAAAGAACTCATAAAACTCAACAATAAAAAGATGACTAATTCAATTTAAATATGGACAAAGGATTTGAATAGACATTTTTCCAAATAATATTTATAAATAGTCAATAAGCACATAAAAAGATGTGCAACATCATCAATCATTAAGAAAGGGAAAATCAAAATCACAATGAGACCAATTCATACCCACTAACATGGTTAGACATGTTTTAAATGACAATAACATGTGTCGGAAAGCATGTAGAGAAACTAGAATCCTCATGCACTCCAGATGGATAGTAAAATGGCACAGACACTTTGGAAATAGTTGAACAGTTCCATTTGATAGTTCAAAATGTTAAACAGATTTGCCACATGACTCAGCAATTCCATTCCTAGGTGTACATCCAAGAGAACTAAAAACGTAAGTCTATACAAATCTTGTACACAGATATTTACATCCACATTAGTCATAATAGCCAAGAAGTGCAAAACAACCCAAATGTCCATCAAGTGCTGTAGGGTTAAATAAAATGCAGTTTATATATAAAAGTGAATTATATTTGACCATAAAAAGGAATAAAATTCTGCTACATGCTATAACATGCATAAACCTTAAAAACATTTTTAGTGAACAAAGTTAGTCAAAAATACCACATAATATGTGATTCTGCTTGCATAAAGTGTCTAGAATAGGCAATTCCATAGAAACAGGGAACAGATTGGTGGTTTCCAGGGGCCGGAGGTGGGGAGAAGCAGGGAGTGGCAGGCTGTACGGGAGTTGACCTGGGGTTTCCTGTGCGTGATGAAATGTTTTAAAATTGAGTAGCAGTGATGTTTGCACAACTCCACGGATATACTAAAAACCACTGAATTTTATACTTTTACTTTTTTTTTTTTTTTTTTAATCCTCACCTGAGGACACATTTTGCATTCATAGAGGGAGAGGGGGAGGAAGAGAGAGAGAGAAACATCAATGTGAAAGGGACACATCGAGTGGCCGCCACCCACACAACCCCAACCAGGGCCGGGGACAAACCAACCAACCGAGGTACGTGCCCTTAGCGGGAACCGAACCGGGGCTCTCGGGTCCGCAGGCCGACGCTCTAACTGCTGAGCCAAACCGGCCAGGGCTGAATTTCATACTTTAAAGTGGTCAATTTTATGGTATTTAAATGATTTATTAATAAAGCTGTTATGTTTTTTTCCTTAAAAATCCTTTTAGATGTTTAAGTAATACGTCTTTAAAACAGTAGTCGTGCTGATTGTGCGGTCGTCGGAATTCAGGAACCAGGCAAAACTATGAATCACCGCCCTGGTGTGTACACGGAGGGAAACGCTGCGCTCGCGCTCTCCGTGGACGGCCGCCTGGTCAGCGGGCAGCGCAGTGCAGGGCGAGCGCGCGGTTTGACACCACTGCCCGTTCTCCAGCCCAGGGCGGGGCAGACCAGCCTCTGCAGGACTGATAGCAGGTGTCACACTGTGCAAGTACGACAGGCGCTGCGAGCAGAGGGACCCCAACCAGGGCAAATCCGATTTGTCTGCTTTATAATCATGCGGTGTTTTAAAGTCACCAGACTAGATGGTTTCCGAAGTGTTTTTCAGCTGTGTGACGAGTCTTTCTAGCACTTGCTTAGGTGAGCTGGTCTGGACGCCAGCCTGCACGGTCTCCAGGTGTTCCTGTGTAGGACTTGCTATTCAAATACAGTTCTCTTTGTCCTCTAAATATCTTCCTCACGAACGCTGCGTTCCTCCTTCCCCCAGAAAACCGCACTGTTCCTGGAAGGAGCGTGCACTGTGCGGATCACCGCCCACGGAGCGCCCAGAGTCCCCATCAGTGCGCGCCGCTTTACCACCGACATTGCTTTGATAGAATGTCCAAGTCGTGAATCACATATGTCGTTCAAAAGCCACTTCGCAAACACCTGAGTGGCAGTTCATACCTAGAAATGCATGTTATTGCTGACAAGTTGGAGATATAACTCATCCAATAAATATGACAGAACATATATTCATTTCTAAAGGGACTCTTCACATTCTTGTGGTGGTAGATTTTTATTCTCCCAGTTCATTTAAATAAAGGAACATATTTTGAGCAAATTCTCCTAGCTTAATAGCAGTGCTCTGTGTTTACTATTTTGGGATTTTTTTCCATAGTAGAAATTGGAATCTGTAGTCACTTAATATGGTCTAGTGTCTCCTAGGTGATGCTTTTTCATACTGAGCTTGAGGACTGTAGCTTTTGAGCCAACTGCCCTCCTCGACTCTCCTTAGAGGCAGCGGGATATCTTCACATTGCAGAAAAAGCTTAGGGATCATCTTGAGTTGTCAGACTTGAAAGGGAGCAAAGAGAACCAGGGAAATAATATATTGTGAGGTGCCTTGTTTTTCCTTTAGCTAGATTTTAATTATGTAAGAGTCCATATCTTTAGGCAGAGGTCATGTTTTGAAAACCTCAAACACTTAAGAAACTTGCAGATTTAAGACTTATTTTCCTGTGAGACCACGTTTGAGGAATGGGGACTATAAATCAACAAGTGCTGGATGTTATGCTACTTTTTGTCTTCTCAGCACTAACTTGGCTATTTCTCAGGATCCTTTTTCCAAATTCGCAACGTGATGTGTCATGCTGGGGCTTTGCCTGTCTCCATGGTATGTTTTAAGCTATTCCCTTCATTTCCAAAGCCATTAATTCTCAGAAGCTTTTCAGTTTTTATGAAACAGTACTAGAACCACTACTTTAAAAATATTTAGTTAACAAGTTAGAGATTTTCAGTTTTTAAAAACATCATATCTTCAACTTGCAAGAAAATATATATTTCTGTTGTGAATCTCTCACCCAACATATTTTCAAAGTGACTTTTGAACGTTATCTAAAAAAGTACAATGGTTAGCAAAATCTCTTGTAGAAATCCCATTCCAAGAACGTGGTAAGGTGGACTAGCACCTTGTGAGAAATGCATAGTCCAATCCCCACTCCAGCATCCAGAAGCCAGAGCTGAAGTTTCCCTGGACTGTGCTTTGTGAGCACATAACATTTTGAAAAGCACCGGTTGGCAAGGAAGTGAAAAGTGGCTGGTATTTCAGTTTAAAAGTCAAAATATTGCCGTCAGTGGCAATAGAGAAAATAATGTAAATATAAATATCATCACAAAACATTTAGTTTCCTTTTTAATCTTGATATCTTTTAAATTGGATTAATGTTATTTCAAGTGTTTTTTTTTTTTTAATAATGACAAATGATGGTGTCACCATTTTTTTATACTCATTACAATGTACATAATTCATATTTGCACTAAAAGCTACTCACACATATTTACCAATACTCCATCCCCAAAATATCCCACTAAACCCTGACCAGTGTGTTTGTACATTTAGACGGTGCTCCTTCTGGGATCCCCAGGCCACATAAAACAGCAAAGGGTTCATTAGAACGATGTCACCAGCATAGCGATAATTAAAGTTGCATCAGCAATTCAGGGTCTTATAACTCTGCTGTAAAGTTGTGCTCTGGGATGAAACTCAGCACAAAACCTCAACCTTGAAGTATTATTCGCCAGATCTGAGAGGAATGTGGAGGGAAATTTATTTGGTTGTTTATGATTTGCTGTACCGCTCATCTGACTCTTGAATTAAGATGTTTTAGAGACTGAAGATCATTGAGAACTGGTATTTTCACTGATGCCTTCATAGACTTTGCTCAAACTGTAAATATTACAGTAACTCAGATGGGGCCACTATTTATATTACATGAATGAGGACAAATATGCATAGGAATGCAATTAAAAAAGGAAAAAGCGTCATTCTGATTAGGCATAAATGGTGACATATTTCATTGAAGCAGGACGCAGGAAAGCCCTTAGTTGCCCGTATATTCTACCAAGGAGACACCAAGGCACGCTCGCGCGAACTGCTCGGGGATATTTAATTGGTAAATCAACACTATTGCTCAGAAAAGATTAGATCCAGCTCTTTTAGAAAACTGCTATTTACGTTAGACTTCTCTTAGGTGGAGATACAGAGCTAGTGGCAAAGGGAAAACCTCACGGAGTGGAATTTCCTGAGGTCTGTGCACCTTGACTGTCATTTCGCTCTCTTGAAGAGAGAAACTTAGCATCCTAAGACTTTTACCTGTAGTAATCAAGAATATAATAGCTGCCTGGACAGTGTGGCTCAGTGGTTGAGCATCAACCCATGCACCAAGAGTTTGCCAGTTCGATTCCCGGTCAGGGCACATGCCCAGGTTGTGGGCCCGATCATCAGTGAGGGGTATGCAGGAGGCATCCAATCGGCGTTCTCTCTCATCGATGTTTCTCTCTCTCTTTCTCTCTCCCCCTTTCTCTCTCTCATATCAATAAAGAAAAAAAATATTTTTTAAAAGAATATAATAGGAGTGAATTCATATTATAGTCCACTTTTGATTAGATGCATTGTCACCTTGGGTACAAGTTCAAATGTGTTTTTAGGCAGTTATCTAAAATGTAGTCCTAAACTAAATAATTAGAAACTCCTGATTTTCAACAAAGGGACTCAATTTTTTTTTTTAATCCTCACCTAAGGACATTTTTGCATTTATCTTCAGATGAAGCAGGAGGGAGAGCGGGAGGAAGAGAGAGAGAGAAACATCAACATGAGAGAGACACACCAAGTGGTTGCCACCCACACACCACCAACCGGGGCCGGGGACAAACTGCAACCAAGGTACATGCCCTTAGCGGGAACCGAACCCGGGTCTCTCTGGTCTGCAGGTCGACGCTCTAACTGATCAGCCAAACCAGCCAGGGCAAGGGACTCAATATTAATGGTGTGTGGACTACTTACAAGCTGGAACTCTTCAGTAAGATGAACTGGGTTTGAACATTGTTCCTCCTCTCTTTACTATCTGGGCTTTGTGCAAATAATGTTATGTCTCCAAGCTTCAGTTTCTCTTTCTATAATATAATGGTGATAATAGCAGCTACTTCAGGGGATTGTTATAAAATGTAAAAAGATAACCCTGCAAAGCACAATACCTAGTACATGGTAGCTATTATTATGGTAAGTAATTCAGTAGCCTAATTGAAATGGACTTGCCATTTCTCATTTACTTATTCATTCACTTGCTCATTCTCCACATGCTTATCAATTGTTTCCATCCTTTCAGACGTGCTGAGTAGATGCCAGGGACAGTGGGGAACAGGGTAGACAGAGTCCCTTTCTCATTTAGCTAATAATCCAACGGAAGGAAGTAATCAGGCAAATAATCATGGATGATGATAGGTGCTAGGAAGGAAGGAAGCAAGGGATTACAATAAAAATTAACAATGGGGAGAGGGACGTGATAATTAATTAACGATGTCCAGAGAAGATTTTCAGGAAGCAGTATCAGAAGAGCTGATCATTTAGGGACAAAGTGTGTCTGGAGGACCAGCTCAGGAAAAGGCAATTCTGTTGAAGGGTCAGCATGTGTCTGTTCCTTGAGGTGAAAGGAGCTGATTGTGCGCAAGGATGTGAATAAGGCCGGCTGCCTGAGCCACAGAGAGGGTGAGGTAGAGGGATAAGAGGAACCTGGAGCAGGAAACAAAGGCAAGAGAGCACAGGACTGTTTCTCTTCTTACATAGACATTTGCAGTCAATTTTGAATGTAGTGAGAAGTACTAGAAGAAATGATGTTATAAGGTTGATACTTTAAGAAAGTGCTTCAAGCTACCCTATGGAAAATGGCTTGAAAATAATCAGGTGTTCTCCTAAACCTTCCCTTTGACGATTAAAGGGGAAATCCCCAAACTTCCATGTCTGGGACTACTTTGTAGCTGATGCATTCTGAGATGTTAGATATTTTCATTATCCACATATCAGGGAGGTGATGCTCAGAAGGAATTATTTAGAAAGTAAGAGCAGCTTTTTATAGAAGAATCACTCAAGATTGTAATTACCATTACTTTGAAACTCACCTCATTTTCATAATTTCATTAGGTCATAGCTTACTTCAGGGAAACTATATTTTACATTCCCCCACCTTCTCTGCATGAAAATACCACTTCTGGTATTTTTTAAATTTACAATTTAAATACATGTACCTGATCAGCATATTTCTCTGATTTTCTCCTTTCTAGGGGGAAAATATTTTTAGGTATGTTACAACACTGTACAATAAATGACCTTCAGAACTTAATTTAAGTGCGTAAGTATCACAAATTAAGAGTGGAAGTCTCATTAAGATATTTTGTTTTGCACCATGTTTCTTCTGATTATTTTGTTTCTCTCCTTTTTGCTCATTTTACTTTGGCTTCTATTTTTATAGTAACTGACGTTGTAAACAGTGGACTGAGGGTTTTCTTTCTTTGTACTCCATGTGTTGCTGAATTATCAAGTAATAATGTAATGACAAGCACTTATCTAGTGCTTTATTCAAGGACTTCTTTGCAACTCTGCCCCTGGAGAACACTGAAAATGTTTTCTCTGTAAAGTTTCCAAAGTAACACCAGCTAATCTGCAGCCCCACAATGCTAGAATTTCCCCTTTATCAGTTTTAAAATCAATGACTTTAATAATATACATCTGTGAAGTAGGAATTAGCTTCTCTTGAATCAGGTATTACGTTACGATAACTTGGCTTGAATGTATGCTCTTGAAATATGGGAGGACAGCTTCCTGCATGTTCTTCATCCACCTGACCCATTCATTTATGAGTTTATGTGGATGCTAACACATGGTTGACCATGGTAAAGTACTCTAAGCAAGTCAACCAGTGTACATTGAATTTTGATACTTGCATGAGATTTGTTTTTACTTATAACTGAGGACATACAATATTTTTTAAAATATGCTTTTATTGATTTTTAGAGAGAGGAAGGAAGAGGGAGAGAGAAAGAGAAACATTGACGAGAGAGAAACGTCAATTGGCTGCCTCCTGCACAGCCCCTACTGGGGATCAAGCCTGCAGCCTGGGCATGTGTCCTGACTGGGAATCAAGCCAGCAATCTCTTGGTGCCTGGTTCAATACTCAATCCACTGAGCCACACTGGCCAGGTTAGGACATATAACATTTTAATTATAACTATGAGACTGATTCAGCTGGGAAAATTATAAGCAGAAATGGCAGAATAATTTGTAGCAAATAAGAGATAAAGGACACTGAACTAGAACCTGTAAGCATGTTTTGTTGAGCCAGCCCTTATTGTCCTCACATTTGAAATCCAGATGCCTTAACACAGAAACTGGGATTTACAGTCTCCCTTGACAAATCAGTCAGGTGTCAAGAATGGGCCCTTGTACCTGCTTGGCCAACATCAGCAGCAGGTGAGTATGTTCGTCCTTCTAGAGGAGGCCCATGCTCCTGAGTTGCCACAGTCCTGGTCACTTCTTACTTCTCTTGGCATCTGACATGCTTTAGTTATTTACAGTACTCACTGGACCCCTGGAGTCGTTCAAGTGTGTGATTACTAGAACAGTAACATCACTATGTGGTTGACAGCTTTTAAATTACACCCCAACAGTTCCTTCCTCCTAGTTGTCATGCCCTGTGTATGGGCTGGACCTAGTGACAGTCTTCTAATAAAACAGTATTTAGAAAAAGGGATGGAATCTTCTGGGATTATATTATAAAAGGCTGTGACTTCTACCTTATGGGCATTCTCTGTCTTAGCTTCTCAGTTTGCTTCCTGTTAGAAGTAGGCTGCCATGCTGGAGAGGCACTAAGGAGACCTCTGTCCAACTAAGAACTGCCAGTCAAGAACTAAGGTCCTTGGTCCAGCAACGAATAAGGAACTGAATCCTGCCAATAACCACACAAATGAGCATGGAAGCTGATCCTTCCCCAGTTGAGCCTTGAGGTGAAGTCGCAGCCCTGGCTAATATTGGAGGGTCACAGTAACTATAAGATGAATAAATTATAGCCAATGGTGAGGTGACTGTTGTGGGAGACTGTTATACTACAATGTTGTTTATATGGTCAATATTACTTTTTCAGTAGTGTTTGAGTTTGTTGTGTTTTTTTTTCAAGTCCTTCCAGATATGCTTCCAAGAATTCTGGTTATCAAAATTATGTCTCATACACAAAAATGTTGGAAACTGTTAACAATGATAAGTTCCCAGAACACAACTCCCAGAGGAGAACACCTGGGATGGCTCCTCTCAGTAAGCCCTGGGAGAGCAGTGGAGGTTGAAGCTGCTTCAGTCTGTAAAATAAGGTGAAATCTAAGTTGGAAAAGAGCACAGCAGGGCTGGGACACAGTCTTCAAAGACCTGGGTGTGATTCTTTACGATAAACTGTGAACCCTTAGTGGATGGCTCCATGTCCCTTTTTTAGTTGGACAATAGTATACGGTTCATTTCTGTAGCCTGAGAGCTTTGTAAAAGCACCTGCATTGTACTGTCATTGTGCTCAATTTGAAGATAAAAATGAGTAAAATATAGAGTGCTATGCAGCGTGTCTTTGCTTCTGAGTTTGTGATATCTGAATTTTAAATACTACATACAATGCAGTAGTATTTTACTTAAAACTACTTTGACAGTCTAACATATTCATATATCAAAATAGATATTAAGAATTATTAATGAATTATTCAACTTACACTTCTGTTATTAATTTCTCTGCTGCTATAGAATACTGAATTTTTCAGATTAATCTGAACATACTTTTAAATTGCTTAATGATATTTATATACACATACTTTAATATGTTTTGTAATGTAATGTTTTGTAGACTTTAAACCATTTCTTTGCATAAATTTTGCATTTCTGCAAGCCTTATAGAAGTACATTGCTTTATATATTATATACATTTATTTTGGCCAATTCAATCTCTTGTTTAGTAATAAAGATATATTTTATGATAGTAGCTTACATTTAATGCATATGGTGGTGATAAATATGGGTTGGACCTAATTGAAAATAAAAAGAAATATAATTTGTATCTAGGTTCAGTTTATAGATGAACTGTTAAAAACATAAATCATCAAAATGTTTTTTCTGTATTATCTACTGTTTCCACAAGCCCTCTCAAATAATTATTCCACTGTCAAATTCTTGCAGTTTTCATTGCATTTGATCTGAGGGGTGTATATGTTATTTTATCATCAATCAATATTATCGCCTGGCCCTTGCTTTAGTCGAAAATGGTGGTTTGAGAGGGCTTTCACTCTTCAAAATTTCATTCACTAATTTTGCCCAAGTTCACCTTTTAAAGTTTTTCCAGGACCACTCATTGTCTGTTAAGTATGCAGAGTAGATCAAAGGTTAATGATTCTTAATTGGACTTCATTAAGTGATAATACAAGATCTCGAGCTCCTCATTACACCCCAGGATTGGACAGTAATGTCATAACATCAGGAAATAATGAACTAGGAGGCAAGCATTATCATGTATTAGAGCATTCCAGCAAGCTATTATGTTTCAGATGTATTGTCTCAAGTGAGGTATTAAGTGAGGTGCATATTAATAGCCTGGTCCAATTCCCATTTTGAGAATGAACTATATTTTGGCATAATGAAGACTTTCTGACTCGAACTGTTATAATTTGGAAGACTCCACTGTATCCTGTTTATTTTTTTTTTTTATTATTTATTAGCTGCCCTCTACTATGACGTACAAGGTTATTTGACTGTTCTGCAGCTTCTGCAGTCCACCTGAAACATAGCCGCTTGGTCACACATCACTCTTGAATGTAGGGGCTGTCCTTCCCTTCATTTTCTGTGTGGTGATTTCAAACCCCACTTTGGTAATACAGGGGATTAAGATACCATTTTTGCTACTAAGCAATTCTATTATTCTATTTAGATCAAAGTCAGTTCTATAGTTTTCATTTTTCTCTGAGAACAGGAATCCATGCAGACAGAACAGTCGTAATTGTAGTTAACATGTCAGGGAAAATGAATGCACAGATGTATAGTGTGTTGCCATGTGCTTCAGAGATAACCACAATGAGGAATAATGAGCTCACCTTGGTCTTCTGTACTGCAAAACTGATATACGCAAAAAGAACTTAATGTAATTGCTTCTAATCCGTTACCTGAACAATAAATTTAAATATCTCATTCAAACACTAACATTGAGCTTCTTTTCTCCAGCATGTCAATATGACATTTTGCATTCATATGCCTCAAGAAGAACTGGACAGCGAAAAATACCTTATATGTATGTTCTTCCTGAACCTCTTTATAAATGTCTGTGAATAAGGAGCCAAATGACTGAGTCTACACTAACATTTATAAGTCAGATGATTTATAAAAGATGGATATGGCAATGAACTAGATTACCTCCACAAGACACATGACAGCAATCTCATCCTAAATCCTACATGAAAACAAATATCAAGTTTGATGGGCCTTGCAGGGCTAGAGGCTTAGAAAATTAGTAGGGTTTATATTTTGAAAACACATTAGCTGGAAGAAATACCAACATATTTTTTTGCATTTAAGATGATAAACTCTGTGCATGTACAAATGCCTATGTGTGTGTGTGCATATGTGTATAAAAATAGAATTAGAGTTGATTTTATACTTTTTAAATATAAAAATTGTATTCTACTAAAAAAAATTAATCCAAAAATGCTACAAAGATCTTGTGGTGATGTCTTTTTTCTCTCCCTAAATCAAAGCTATTGATTAACTCCAATGAAGTTCCCTTTTGCTAACAAAGCAGGTGTTGAATAAATATTAGATTTGAGTGAATGAGCAAAGATTAACTACTCACTCAAGTAGAATTGCTCTGGAGAAAGAAAGATATCAGGCCTAAAAGACATTGACTGGCATATGTATAGACAATATTTCTCAGCGTGGCCTGTGGATCACCATTTTACTTATAAAAACGTTGGCTCCCGAACCCAATGCAATAACGTAGATTCCAGAGGCAGAGGCCTGGGAAAGTATGTTCTACACCAACACCCAGGAAATCGGTCTACATACTTCATTTGAACAACCATTGCTATAAAGTGCACTTCTTGCTTAGGATGCTGTTTTGCCCCCATTCAATTCAAATCAGTAAATATTTAATTCTGCTGTGTGACAGAGACTCTGCCCAGGTAGCTGTTTCAAAGTTTCTCTCCTCATGAAGCTGTAGGCTGAGGCTGTTAGAAAAGGCAATCCAAACATGCACAGGCACTACTTTGCATCAGGACCCCAGGAAACGCAGCTCAGAAGATGTGACATTGGAAGGCTCCATGAGTAATGAATAGGAGCTAATCAAGAGGAAGAGAGAGAAGGGACATTTTAAATAGCAAAACTCACCTGTAGGGCCAGAGTCAATAAAAAGGGCTGGATTTGAAACCTGGAAAACCTTAATGACTGGAACAGGGAGGAGTTTGTGGCTGGAAGGGGCTGGATGGAGACAAAAATGACAGGATATTCTAAACCCGTGTTCACCAGTCTTTGGAATTTTCGTGGTTTTGCCCCTACTTTAGTGACACTTGTACTATTATTTCCTTAATATGTTGCTTTTCCTCTATTCATTGTTGTGTTTTTTTTCTTAAATGAATTTATTTTAAAAGAAAATTTTAAATCATACATAAATGCAACACCAGCAGCATCTACCATAAAAAGAAGGTCACTTTTTTATTGTGGTAAATTTGCTATACACATTATATATATTTTCAGTGTGCAACATTACAATTTGATATTTGTATATACTATACAGTGATCACCACTATAAATCTATTTACCATCCATCACCATACAATTGATCCCCTTCACCCATTTCACCCTCTCCCCAACCCTCTCCTCTAGTAACCATCAATCTTTTCTCTGTGAGTTTGTTTTTGTTTTAGATTCCACATATAAGTGACATCCTGTGGTATTTGTCTTTCTTCATCTGATTTACCTCATTTAGCATAGTGTCCTCAAGTCCATCTGTGTTGTCTGAAATGGCAAGATTTGATTCTTATTTTTTTATGACTGAAAAGTATTCTGTTGTGTTTATCCAGTCATCCATCAATAAATGGGTGCTTAGGTTGTTTCCATAGCTTGGCTATTGTAAACAATGCTGCAATGAACATAAGGATACATATATCTTTTAGAATTAATGTCTTTGTGTTATTTGGATAAACACCCACAAGTGGAATTGCTGGGTCATATATTAGTTCCATTCTTAATTTTTTGAGGCATCTCCATCCTATTTTCCACAGGGGCTACCCCAGTTTATATTCCCACCAGCAGTGCATGAGGGTTCCCCTTTCTTTGCATTCCCTGAAACACTTGTTACTTTTTTTTTGGTCTTTTTTAATAAAATTTATTCTGACAGATATGAGGTGATAGCTCCTTGTGGTTTTTTTATTTACATTTCCCTATAATTAGTGATTTTGAACATGTTTCCATGTGCATTTTGGCCATCTTTGTAAAAATGTCTATTCAGACATTCTGTCCATTTTCAATCAATTGTTTGTTTTTATGTTATTGAGTTGTATGAATTCTTTATGTATATTTTATATTAACCTCATATCAAATGTATAAATTTCAAATATTTTCTCTTATTTAGTAGGTTGCCTTTTCATTTTACTAATGGTTTCCTTCATGGCCCAGAAGCTTTAGGTTTGATGTTGTCCCGTGTGTTTGTCTTTGCCTTTGTTTCCCTTGCCTTTAGCGTCATCTCCTAAAAGAAAAAAATTGCCAAACCAATGTCAAGGAGCTTACTGCTTTTGCTTTCTTCTAGGATTTTTATAATTTCAGGTCTTACATTCAAGTTTTTCACACATTTTGGTTATTTTTCTATATGGCTTAAGATAGTTTTATTCTTTTACATAAGCACCATTCATTAAAGAGACTAACCCCATCCTGTGCTCTTGGTGTCTTTGTTAATAACCAATTGTTGATATGCAGGTGGGTTTATTTCTGAGTTCTCTATTCTGTTCCGTTGATCTATGTGTCTGCTATTATGCTAAAACCATACTCTTTTGATTGCTATGGCTTTGTAGTTTACTTTGAAATTAGGGTGTGTGATGCCTCCAGGTATGTTCTTGCTCAAGATTGCTTTGGCTAATCAGGGTGTTATGTGGCTTTATACAAATTTTAGAATTATGGTTCTAGGTCTCTGGAAAATGCCATTGAGATTTTGATAAGAATTGCATTGAATCTTTAGGTTGGGTTAGTATGGCTATTTTAACAATGTTAATTCTTCCAATCCATATACATGAACTATATCTTTATTTAATTGTGCTTCTTTGATTTCTTTCATCATGTCTTAAAGTTTTAAGTATGGAGATCTTTTACCTCCTTGGTTCAATTTATTCCTAGATATGTTATTCTTTTTGATGTAATTGTAAGTGAGATTATTTTCTTAATTTTTCTTTCTGATAGTTTGTTATTAGTGTACTAAAATGCCATCAATATTTGTATATCGATTTTGTATTCTGAAACTTTACTAAATTGACTTATTAGTTCTAACAGTTATTTTTAGTGTTATATTTGGGGTTTCTAATATAATATTATGTCATCTGCAAGCAATGACATTTTTAGTCCTTTTTTTCTGATTTTAATTATTTTATTTCTTTTTCTTTCCTAATTGCTGTGGCTAGAACTTCCAATATTATAATCAAAAAAGTGGTGAGAGTGGTCATTCTTGTCTTGTTCCTGATTGATGTGATTCTGAGTATGATGTTTGCTGTGGGTGTGTCATAAATAGCCTTTATCATGTTGAGGTACATTCCCTTTATACCCACTTTGTTGATTTTTTATTATAAATAAATATTAGATTTGTCAAATGCTTTCTCTGCATCTATTGAGATAATCATATGATTTTTATCTTTCATTTTATCAATGTGGTGTATCACATTGTTTGATTTCCAGAACTTGAACCGTCTTTGCATCCCTGGAATAAATCCCACTTGGTCAAAATATATGATTTATAAAGTATATTGTTGAATTAAATTTTCTAATATTTTATTGAGGATTTTTCCATCATGTTCATCGGGAATATAGGCCTGCAATTTTTTTTTTTTTTTTCTGTGTGTGTGATATCCTTGTCTGGTTTAGGTCTCAGGGTAATGCTAGCCTCACAGAATGAATGTGGAAGCCTCCACCCCTCTTTACATTTTTAGAAGATTTTGAGAAGCCTAGCTATTACTTTTTTTTTTAATGTTTTGTAGAATTCACCAGTGAAACCGCCTAGTGCTTGACTTTTGTTTGCTGGGAGGTTTTTGACTATTAATTTAATCTTCATACTAATAGTTGGCCCATTCAGATTTTTTACTTCCTCATGTCTCAGTCTTGAAGATTGTGTTTGTATAAGATTTTACTCAGTTCTAACTTGTTCAATTTGTTAGTGTTTAATTGTTCATAGTAGTGTCTTATGATGTTTTTGTTCTTTTAAAATTAATTTTAATTATGCCGATAAACATTGCAGAGAACGATGGTTTATTCTTAACCATAATACTCCTAACTAGAGTCCATAGCAGAACCCACTGGGTAGGGGCTTTTGTTTTTAATACGCATACCTAAGCTCCACACCAGAGACTCTAATTCAGTAAATCTGTAATGGAGTCCTGATATCAAAATCGCATTGCTATATTTATGATTTATAAATAAATACCTAGATCCCAGTAATACAAACTTCCCTGCTATGGTCTTCGCAAACGCAATGTCTATTAGTAGTAAGTAAATAACACTGTTTCTGTTAACATTTTGCTCCCAGCCTCAGTCTGCTTCCACCTCAGGTTTACTAGCTCTAAAACTAAGTCAGGTGTAGTGTGCAGTGTAGTAAAACAAATAACATAGGAGGCAAAAGGCCCTGTTTAATCATCTGCTTTATCACTTCAGGGCTATGGGATCTCAGTTATGTTAGGTCACTTCCCTAAACCCATTTCCTCTTTTGTAGAACAGAGCCCATCATTCTCGAATTACCTGCATGACCCAGTTCCTTCCATCTTGCTTCCCGATGGCCCAAGTTTAATTCACTCTGAAAAACAAAAATGAAACAGAAGTTACAATTAATACCACAGAGATGCAAAACATCATAAGAGACCCTCTTATTTTTCTTATTTGAGCTCTCTCTCTTTTTTTCTTGGTGAATCTAGCTAAAGGTTTGCCAATTTTATTTATGCTGTAAAAGAAATAGCTCTTAGTTTCATTGATTTATTGTCATTTTTTCCCTATTTTGTTTATTTGGGCTCTAACGTTTATTATTTTCTTACTTCTATTGATTTGGGGCTTTGTTTTGCTTTTTGCTTCAAGTGTAATATCAGATTGTTTATTTGAGATTTTTCGTGTTTCTAGAGATAAACCAGTATTGTTATGAACATCTTCTTCAACACTTGTTGTTGATTTATTGATGATAGTCATTCTGACATGTGTGGGGTGATTTCTCATTGTAGTTTTAAACTGTATATCTCTGATGATTAGTGATGTTGAGCACCTTTTTATATATCTATGGGCCATCTGCATGTCCTCTTTGGAGAAGTATCTATTCAGGTCATCTGCCCATTTTTTAATTGGATTGTTTGTTTTTTTGGTGTAGAGTTGTATAAGTTCTTTATAAATTGTGGATATTAACTGTTATCAGATGTATTAGTGAATATAGTCTTCCATTCAGTGGGTTGTCTTTTTGTTTTGATGATGGTTTCCTTTGTTGTGCAAAAACCTTTTAGACTGAAGTAGTCCCATTAGTTTATTTTTTCTTTTCCTTCTTTTGCCAGGTGATATATCAGAAAAATATTGCTACTAGAAATGTCTGAGATTTTACTGCCTATGTTTTCTTCTAGGAATTTTATGGTTTTGAGTATTATATTTAAGTCTTTAATCTATTGTTTAGTTTATTCTTGTGAATGGTGTAAGAAGGTAGTCTAGTTTTATTTTTTTTACCTGTTATCTGTCCAATTTTCCCAATACCATTTATTGAATAGACTATCTTTACCCCACTGTATGTTTTTGCCTCCTTTGTCAAATATTAATTGACCATAAAGGCATGGGTTTATTTTTGGGCTCTCTATTCTGTTCCACTGATCTATATGTTTGTTTTTATGCCAGTAACATGCTGTTATGTTTAGTATGGCCTTGTAGTATAATCTGATATCAGGTAGTGTGATTCCTTCCACTTTATTCTTCTTTCTCAAAATTGTTGTGTCTGTTCAAAGTCTTCTGTAGTTCACATACATTTTTTGATGACTTTTTCTAGTTCTGTGAAAACCACCATTGGTACTTTGATAGTGATTGCCTTCAATCTATAGATTGCTTTGGGTAGTATGAACATTTGATGATGTTAATTTTTCCTATGTTGTGCTTCTATTTATTTGTATCTTTTTCAATATATTTCTTTAGTGACATATTTTTCTGAGTACAGGTCTTTTATCTACTTGGTTAAATTTATTCCTAAGTATTTTATTATTTTTTGATGGAATTTTATGTAAGATTTTTATCTTAATTTCCCTTTCTAATCATTTGTTATTGATATATACAAATGAAGCCAGTATTTGGATATGTATCTTGTATCTCTTTACTGAATTTATTTATCAGTTTTAGTAGCTTTTTGGTGGAATCTATTAGGTTCTCTATATACAGTATCATGCCATCTGCAAATAAATGACAGTTTTACTTCTTCCTTTTCAGATTAGATGCTTTTAATTTATTCTTCCTTCCTGATTGCTGTGGCTAGGAGTTGCAGTACTATGTTGAATAAGAGAAAGTAGTCATCCCTGTCTTCTTCCGGATCTTAAGAAAAATACTATTATTTTTTTAATTGTTTTGTTTCTTTTTTTATTTAATTAATTAATTCAATTTTGTTACAGATGTTTCTCTTTTTTCCCCCACTGACACCTCTCCCCACCCTCCCCACCCTGTCCTCAGCTTTCTTGTCCATGTCCATTGTTCACGCATACATGTATATAAGTTCTGTGGCTTATCTCCACCCCCCTCTTCTGGGGATTGACAATCTGTACCCCACTTCCACATCTCTTGGACTACCCCATTTCTCAGACTGTTATGTTCATTATATCCCACAAATAAGTGACATCGTGTGATATTTGTCTTTTTCTGCTTGGCATATTTCGCTTACGATAATACTCTCCAGGTCCCTCCATGTCGTCTCAAAGGATAAGAGATCTTTCTTTCTTACAGCTGCATAGTACTCCATTGTGTATATGTACCTCAGCTTTTTTATCCATTGGTCTACTGATAGACATTTGGGCTGTTTCCAGATCTTAGCTATTGTAAATACAGCTGCTATGAACATGGGGGTACATATATTCTTTCTGATTAGTGTTTCAGGCTTCTTAGGGTATATTCCAAGAAGTGGGATCACTAGGTAAAATGAAAGTTCAATTTTTAATTTTTTGATGTAATACCATATTGTTTTCCATAGTGAAAAACAGTCTGCACCATAGTGCACCAATCTGCATTCCCACCAACAATGTACTAGAGTCCCCTTTTCTCGACACCCTCGCCAACACTTGTTGTTTATTTATTTATTTATTTATTTTTATTTATTTAGAGAGAGAGAAACATCGACGTGAAGGGACACATCGAGTGGCTGCCACCCGCACGACCAACCAGGGCCGGGGACAAACTGCAACCGAAGTACGTGCCCTTAGCGGGAACCGAACCCGGATCTCTCCGGACCGCAGGCCGACGCTCTAACCGCTGAGCCAAACCGGCCAGGGCAACACTTGTTGTTTAATAATTTGTTGATGGCGGCCATTCTGACAGGTGTGAGGTGAGACCTCATTGTTGTTTTAATTTGCATCTCTCTGATGATTAGTGATGATGAACATTTCTTCATATGTCTCTTAGCCATTTGTATGTCCTGTTTGGAGAGATGTCTATTTAGTTCCTCTGCCCATTTTTTAATTGGGTTCTTTGTCTTCCTTTTGTTGAGCTGTATGAGCACTCTCTATATATTGGAAATTAACCACTTATCTGATGTATCATTGGCAATTACGCTCTCCCATAGAGTGGGTTGCCTTTACATTTTGGTGGTTGTTTCTTCTGCTGTTCAGAAGCTTTTTAGTTTGATTTAGTCTCATGTGTTCATTTTCTCCTTTGTTTCTATTGCCTTAGGTGATGTATCAGTGAAAATTCTGCTGCGTATAATGTTTGAAATTTTGTTGCCTACATTTTCTTCTAGGATTTTAATGAATTCATGAGTCACATTTACGTCTGTTATATATTTTGAGTTTATTCTTGTGTATGGTGTAAATTGATGGTCTAGTTTCATTTTTTTGCATATAGCTATCCAATTTTCCCAATACCATTTATTAAAGAGGCTGTTTTTACTCCACGGTATGCTCTTGCCCCCTTTGTCAAATATTAATTGAGCATAATGTCTTGGGTCCATTTCTGGGTTCTCTATTCTGTTCCATTGATCTCTCTGCCTGTTCTTGTGCCAGTACCAGGCTGTTTTGATTATAGTGGCTTTGTAGTATAACCTGAAATCTGGTAATGTGATCCCTCCAACTTCGTTCTTCTTTTTCAAGATTGCTGTGGCTATTCGAGGTCGTGTTTGGTTCCATATGAACTTTTGAAGTATTTGTTCTAGTCCTGTGAAGTATGTCATTGGTATTTTGATGGGGATTGCATTGAATCTATACATTGCTTTGGATAGTATAGACATTTTAATGATGTTAATTCTTCCAATCCATGAACAAGGTATGTGCTTCCACTTTTTTATATCTTCCCCTATTTCTTTTTTAAATGATCCGTACTATTCTGTGAAGAGGTCTTTTATTTCTTTGGTTAAGTTTATTCCTAGGTATCTTAATTTTTTTTGCTGTGATGGTAAATGAGATTGTTTTTTTACTTTCTCTTTCTATGACTTCATCATTGGTGTATAAGAATGCTGTTAATTTCTTGATGTTAAATTTGTGTCCTGCAACTTTGCCAAATTGATTTATTAAGTCTAGTAAAGTTTTGATGGAGTCTTTGGGGTTTTCTACGTATAATATCATGTCATCTGCAAATAATGACAGTTTCACTTCCTCCTTTCTAATTTGGACCCCTTTTATTTTTTCTTACTGTTTGATTGCTGTAGTTAAACTTCCAGCACTATGTTAAATAAGAGTGGTGAAAGTGGGCATCCTTGTCTTGTTCCTGTTCTTAAGGGAAATGCTTTTAGTTTTTGCCCATTGAGTATGATATTGGCTGTAGGTCTTTCATACATGGCCTTTATTGTGTCAAGATATGATCTCTCTAGTCCCGTCTTGCTGAGTGTCTTTATCAGAAATGGATTGTGTTTAATGCTTTTTCAGCATCTATAGATAAGATCATATGGTTTTTATCTTTCATTTTGTTTATGTGGTGTATCACATTTATTGATTTGTGAATATTGTACCAGCCCTGCATCCCTGGGATGAATCCCATTTAGTCATGGTGAATAATTTTTTTGATGTATTGCTGGATCCAATTTGCTACTATTTTGCTCAGAATTTTGGCATCTATGTTCACCAGGAATATTGGCCTGTAGTTTTCTTTCTTTGTAGTGTCTTTTTCTGGTTTTGGAATTAGAATTATGCTGGCCTCATAAAATGAGGTTGGAAGTCTTCTTTCTTCTTGAATTTTTTGAAATAGTTTGAGGAGAATGGGTATTATTTCTTCTTTGAATATTCAGTAAAATTCCCCCATAAAGCTGTCTGAGGAGTGGGCTTTTGTTCCCTGGGGGATTCTTGATTACATCTTCCATTTCCTTTGTTGTTATTGGTCTCTTCAAGTTTTCTATCTCTTCCTCGTTCAGTTTTGGGAGACTATGTGTTCTATAATTCTGTCCATTTCATTTAGATTGTCAAATTTGTTGCTGTATAATCGTTCATAATATTTGTTTACAATCCTTTGTATTTCTGTGGTGTCAGTTATTATTTCTCCTCTTTCATTTCTAATTTTGTGTATTTGGGTTCTCTCTCTTTTTATCTTGGTGAGTCTATCTAAGGGTCCATCAATCTTGTTTATCTTTTCGAAGAACCAACTCTTTGTTTCATTGATCCCTTGAATTGTTTTTTTGGTCTCTATGTCATTTATTTCTGCTGTGATCTTTACTATTTCCTTCCATCTACCTGCTCTGGGGTTTTCTTTTTGTCTACTTTCTAGTTCTTTAAGTTGTGAGGTTAGATAGTCTATTATAAATTCTTCTTGTTTCTTGAGGGACACCTGCAGTGCTATGAACTTCCCTCTCAGAACTGCTTTCGCTGCATCCCATAGATTTTGTGTTGTTGTGTTTTCATTGTCATTGGTTTCCAGGAAGTTTTAATTTCTTTCTTGATCTCCATGGTAACCCATTCATTGTTCAATAACATGCTATTTAGCCTCCATGTTTTCAAATGTCTTTGCATGTTCTTGTTGCAATTGATTTTTAGTTGCATGGCATTGTTATCTGAGAAGATGCTGGATATGATTTCAATCTTCTTGAACTTGTGGAGACTTAGTTTGTGCCCTAACATGTGGTCTATCTTTGAGAATATCCCATGTGCACTTGAGAAGAATGTGAATTATTCAGTTTTGGGGTGTAATTCTCTGTAGATATCTATGAAATCCATTTGATCTAGTGCTTCATTTAGAATCTGTGTTTCCTTGTTAATTTTTTGTCTAGAAGATCTATCCAGTGAGGTCAGCGGGGTGTTAATGTCCCCTGCTATGATTCTGTTGCTGTTGATTTCTGAGTGCCCTCCAAATGCTTGGTGTCCCCACAGAGTTCCAGCCCAGTCTGCCCTCCCTCTGCCGTAGCCCCCAAGTGAGTAGCTGTGGCTATTTTAGCTCTCTGTCCCAGCTCTCTTTGCTGTGTAGCGGGCTTGGTCTTTATTCCCCAAGGGTGCTGCTCACAGCTAAGACTGCTGCTATCCATGGGCTCCCAGCCTTCCACCCACTCATGTCTCCGCAGATCCTACCAGTGTCCCTGGTTATATTGTCCTTTCTTGCTGCTTTTCTGTTGCTTTTTTCTAAGGATTTGTCTTTATTTTAGTTGTAATTCCCATTTGGTCCTGGGTGATCTTCTGCGTAGCTTCTATTTACTCCGCCTCCATTTTTCACATCCTCTATGCCTGTCTTGTGAGCAGCTGCATTGCATAGGGGTCCCCACACCCTGCAGGTCCCGCAGGTAACTGGATCGCACAGTCCCTTTGTGGACCCGGCTCTATGCCAATGTTATGTGCTGCTGGGTTACACAGGCCTTTCGGGTGCTTCAGCACCCCGCAGGTCCCGTGGGTAACTAGATTGCACAGTAAGAAAACTACTTTTAATGTTCTCCATTGAGTACAATATTAACTATAGGATTGTCATATATAGCCTTTATAATTTTAAGAATATGTTTCTTGTAATTTTAATTTGCCAAGAGTTTTTAATATGTTTGAGTACTAGTTTTAGTCAAATACTATTATGTATCTATTGAGATGATTATATAATTATCTTTTGTTTTTTTTATGTGGTGTATCATTTTAATTCATTTGCAGATACTGTACCAAACTTGCATCCCAGGAATAAGTCCCACTTGATCATGTTGTGTGATCTTTTTAAGGTATTGCTAGATTTGATTTGCTAGTATTGTGTTTAAGATTGTTGTATTTATGTTCATCAAGGTTATTGGCCTATAATTTTCTTTCTTTGTTATGGCTTTATCTGGTTCTAGAATTAGGATAATGCTAGCCTCGTAAAATGAGCTGGGAGCCTTCCTCTTTTAAATTTTTTTGGAATAGTTGAGAAGGGTAGGTGTTAGTTATTATTTGAAGGTTTCGTTCAACTGTGAAGCAACCCATTCCAGGACTTAAGTTTCTTGTGAAATTTTTGATTACTGCTTTGTTTTCATTCATAGTAATTGGCCTGTTCAGATTTTCTGTTTCTTCTTGATTCATTTTGGAAGATTGGGGTTTGGTTGTTTGCTTGTTTTAGGAATTTATCTATTTCTTCCAGATTGTCTAATTTGTTGGCACATAACTGTTTTAATAATTTAAAATCATTTTATTACTGTGGTATCTGTTGTTACTTCCTCTCTTTCATTTCTGGTTTTATTTATTTGTGTCCCCTGTCTTTTTTTTTTTTTTTTTTTTTTTCCTTCTTTTTTAATGAGTTTGATGAAAGGTTTATGACTCTTGTTTATCTTTTCAAAGAACCAACTCTTGACTTTATTACTCTTTTATATTGTTTTTGGATTTTATTTTGTCTAATCTTTATTATTTTTATTCTTATATTCATTTTGGCCCTTTTGCTGTTGTACTTCTAGATTTTTTTTTAGGTGTAAAGATGTATTTTTTTAATTGAGACTTTTCTTGTTTCTTTAGGTAAATTTGTAATGGTATAAATTTCCCTTGTAGGATTGCTTTCACTGTATCCCATAGATTTTGTGGTGTTACATTTCTATTTTCATTTGTCTTAAGATATTTTTAATTTTCTTTATTTTGTTGTTAACCCGTTTATTGTTTACTGAGTTTGTATTTAGCTTCCATGTTTCTTTGTGCTTTTTAATTAGGGGGGTGTACATTGTAATTTTCTTTTTTTTTTTTTCATCCTCACCCGAGGACATTTTTCTATTTTTTGTTCAGACAGAGCAGGAGGGAGAGAGAGGAAGAGAGAGAGAGAGAAGCATCGATGTGAAGGGACACATCGAGTGGCTGCCACCCGCACGACCAACCAGGGCCGGGGACAAACTGCAACCGAGGTACGTGCCCTTAGCGGGAACTGAACCCGGGTCTCTCTGTACCGCAGGCCGACGCTTTGACCGCTGAGCCAAACCAGCCAGGGCTGTACATTGTAATTGATTTCTATATTCTTACCATTGTGGTCAAAATAATTTTTTACATGATTCTGATCTTCTTAAATTTATTGAGACTTGTTTTGATGCCTAAAATGTAGTCTATCCTGAAAAATACTTCACATGCATTTGAAAAGAATGCATATTCTGCTGCTTTGATGTGATATGCTCTGAAATTATCAATTAAATCCATCTGATCTAACTTTTACTTTAAGGCCACTGTTTCCTTGTTTATTTTTTGTCTGGAAGATTTATCCATGGATGTCAATGGGCTGAAATCTCCTACTATAACTATATTACTGTCAATTTCTCTCTTTATGTTCATCAAGATTTGCTTTATATATTTAGGTGCTCTGAAATTGGGTGCATAAATATTTACAAGGGTTATACACTCTTGATGCATTGATCCCTCTACCATTACATAGTGCCCTTCTGTGTGTCTTATTACAGCCAGATGTGCACCAGATTCTCAGTGGCCACATGTGTTGTAGAGCCAGCTCCTGTCGTCTCCACCCTGCCTAACAGTATCAGTGTGGCTTCTCCTGGAGACCTTCATTGTAAGGCTTCTGTGCAGTTAGTTTTTACTTGTTTATTCAGGTTGATTGTTTTATAATTTAGTTGCACTGCCAGTTTGGTCTTCGGAGGAGGTGAGTGTAACTTCCACCTATTCCATTGCCGTCTCAGAACCTCCTTGATTTCTTACTTTAGCTCATTTAGTATTTGCTCTCTACATTGAGGTGCTCCAATTTGGGGGAAATATATATTTACAATGTTATATTTTCTTATTGACTTAAATCCTTTATTATCATATAATATCCACCTTTGACTTTTATTAAAGTCTTATTTTAAAGTATATGTTGTCTGGCCCGGCTGATATGGCTTAGTGGTTGAGTGTTGCCCCACACACCCAGAGGTTGCTGGTTTGATTCCTGGTCAGGGCACATGCCTGAGTTTCAGGCTCAATCCCCAGTAGGGGGTGTGCAGAAAGCAGCCAGTCAATGTTTCTCTCTCATTGATGTCTCCATCTACTCTCCCTCTCCCTTCCTCTCTCTCTAAAAATCAATAAAAACATTTTTAAAATAAAGTATATGTTGTCTAATATAAGTATAGTTACTCCAGCTTTCTTTTGATTTACATTTGCATAAAACATGTTTTTTTGTTATCTTTTCATTTTATGTTTGTGTGTGTCATTGTCTTTGAAGTAAGTCCCTTTTAGGCAGCACAAAGATGGGTCTTGTTTTTTGTTTGTTTGTTTGTAACCCATTTAGCTGCTTTATGTCTTTTGATTAAAGAATTTAGCCTATTTACATGTAAAGTAATTATAGATAGATACGTACTTGTTGAAGTTTTATTCATTGTTTTCTGGCTGTTTTTCAGTTCCTTAATGTTTCTTTCCTTTCTTGTGGTTTGATTACTTTCTTTAGTGCTACACTTAGATTTTGTTCTCATTATATTTTGTGTATATACTGTAGGTTTTTGCTTTGTGGTTATCTTAAGGCTCATATTTGTCAGCCTATATATGTTTTTGTCTATTTTAAGTTAATAACAAATTCAATTTAAAACATTCTAGAACTCTACATTTTTCTTCTCCCCATTTGATGGCACATTTAATATCTTTTTATTTTGTGTATAATTGTAGTTATACACAACTATACTTATTGTAGTTATAGTTGCTTTTATTCATATTATTTATTAATCAATACAAGCTCACTTTTAAAATGAACTAAACTTTTTTGAAAGTGATCACTTTGTAAGATATATAAATGTCTAATTGCTATGTTGTATACCTGAAACTAATATAACATTGTATGTCAGCTATAAATAAAAAATAAATTTTAAAATAAAATGAATTAAACTGAAACAAAGTAACATTGTCAAATTCTAACTCAGATTTTTTTGCCATCAGAAGATGCTAAGCATGAAACCTGGTTTAGCAAAGAGGGAACTAAGCAAGTGTTAGGAAGGAAATAACACTCTCCTAGTAACAACAGGACACTTTCTCCTTGGGAAGAAAGATGAAAATCAAAGAGCTTTCCCATTATGCAGTTCACAGGTATTTAGTGCCTTAACCACCTACCACCATTTAGAATACTTTCTAGTATCTTCTCAAGGGTTTTTCATAATATATTTCCCACTATTTGGGAATAATTATTATAAATCATACTAATTTTTAGTTCTGTCCTAAGGAAAATTAAAAACCACTGGATAATTTTGAAACAATGCTCAGTATGCATCTCTGGCTCTTCCATGGAAGTACCCAGACCAGCCTGAAGCCAAAGCAGCAAGTTCAAAATGTCTTTGACTTCAAATGCTCTGTTTTCAAAAACCAAGTATGATTTTATGCTCTAAAGCACTATATAGACCCCACCTATTATAATAACGATAGACCATTAATTAAAACCAGTTTCACTAAGATATAAAAGCAAAGATTAGGCTTTTTTTCTTTCAACATTGTATTCTTCATTACTTGCACAGGGACAGGTACATAGTAGATGTACAATAAATATATACTAATAAGTAGACAACCTTGTGTTTTCAGGTTTGGACATCACAGATGTAATGCATTTAATTCTCTCTTGATTAAAGGAGAAGATGTTTTTGAATAGTCAATAGATTGCTATTTCTATACTTAAAATATAGTCTTTGGTGGCATCAATTACTAGGAAAGCAGGACTCTGCATTTCTATCACTCAGTTCAACCAAAGCAACTCAGCTTCTGTCTGTTTGGCAGGCTAGACTTCTATCGCTGGGAAGAATCACTGTCTGATCCCCACCTGGAGCTGGAACTCATTGTTGATATTTCTGTAGGTGTCTTTACCTCTCTATTTACTTAACTTGCTCAGGTATCACGTCTATCTGGGTTGTTTCCTTCCCTCTCTTCTTTCCCCCACTTCTTTCTTTCCTCCCTCCCCTTTTCTCTGCTTTCCCCCTGCCTTTCTCTCTGCCTCCCATTCATTTACTCATTTATTTATTTACTCACTCAAACATTAGTGTGTGTCACACTCTCTAGCAAATGTTCAGAATGTATTGAATTGCTTTAGACTGCCAAAGAAGCTCAAACGTCTAGGAATGGCATGCCAATGTTCCCCCTTACTAGGGATTGGCCCTTTTAAAACCCACTAGTAGGTCTAGCTCATAAAATATGCTCCTAAAAATTATCTGTCATCCTTTACTCTGGGTAATGAGCAGATTTTTGGAAACATGTAAAACATATAGACAATGAGTCAGACCAGTTTCTTAGATATTCATTACGTTTTAATGTCTGCACTCTTTTTTTGAGCCAAACTTTCATGGAAATTAGGAGTATCTTTGCAATAACAAAGTCCTGAGTCCCATGATACATTTATTTTGCTTATCACTATTTGGTATGGATAACGAATAAAACATGAGTATTGCCTCTTTGTCTACTACCCACATAATTTTGCATAATTTTCTGTGTAACCACTCTCTCAAGTTATCCTTTATGTTTTTGTCCATGGAAGTATAACACACAAAGAGATAAGTGTACACATCATAAATATATAGATAAATGAATTATCACAAAGTGAACACACACAGATAGAAAATAAAACAAGATCAAAAGCTTTTCTCCTGTGTTTTCTAATCACTCCACCCGTGGTCAACATTATTATTCTGACTTTTAACCCTACATGTTGGACTGTCTCTTTTTAAACTTTATATGTTGGGCAAATACACTGTGGCTCCATTCATTCAATAATATGTTTATGAAATTGATTATGTTGGGTGATGTAGTTTATCATTGCATGTATGATTACATGACAGTTTTGAGAAATCCTCTGTAATACTCAGTCTCAGAGTGAAGCTATTATAAGTAACAATGCCATGAACATTATTGTATGTGTTTTGGGAACATGTATTCCTATTGGGTATATAGTTAGGAGTGGGATTTTAGGTCATTATATGCAAAGCATTTGTTTAACTTTAGTAGAAAATGCTAAGCAGTTTTCCAACATGTTATTCAACTTTATATTTATTGCTAAGAGCAATATATAATAATTCTCTTGGCTCTACATTCTTGTCAGCACTCATTTCTGTCAGTTTTTTACATTTTGCCATTTGAGTGAGTATTGCTATGGCATTTTGGCTTTAATTTACATCTTGTTAATTACCAATGAAATCGAGCTCTTGTTTATGTAATTTGGGCCATTGGGATATTCTGTTTTGTGAGGTTTTTGTTTAAATTTCTTGCCCATTTTCTACTGGGTTGTCTAGTTTTTTCTTATTGGTCTGTAGAATTCTTTTATATTCTGGATATAATACCTGTGTTATCTGTTTGTCATGTTGAGTTTCTTTTCATTGTCTTAAGAGTATTTGTTTGCTTCCTTTAAAAATGAACAGAAATTTTGAACTTTAATACAGTCAAACTTGTAAGTACTTTGGCATCCTGCTTAGGAAGCTCTGACGTAGGACACACTGAAGTCCATGCTGCGCTGTTTACCTGAGTACTGGTAAGAGCGAGTCTGTAATGTTGATTCCCCACTGCACTGGAGAGGTTAATTGTATTTTAGTCATTTGGCTTCAATAATTTTTTTGTGTTTAATACTCACCCAAGGATATTTTTTCCATAGATTTTTTAGAAAGAGTAGAAGGGAGGGAAGAAGGGTGGGGGAGAAAGAGAGAGAGAGATTGATTGGTTACCTCCTGCATGTGCCCCGACCAGGGCCAGGGACCAAACCTGTTACCCAGGTATGTGCCCTTGACTGGAAATCAAACCCGTGACCCTTTGGTATTCAAGCCTACACTCTAACCACTGAGCCACACCAGTCAGGGCTAATAAAATGTTTTAAAAATGATTATGTTCCCTTTACACATATTTTGCATGTTTTCTTAACTGAGTTCCAGGCTATTTTTGCACTGAGGACAGATCCATGATAAAGAGGGAATGGTGACTCTTTAACACTGGCCACCATTTTATATTCTTTTGGTTAAATTTTATTGTTCATGATAATTTTGGCCAGGTATATTCTTGGTGGCCTGCCATGTCTATTTCCTTAAGATGTGGTACCAGGTATGTGCCACAAGACGGGAAGCGTGGGGACCGCGACCAGGTCCTTCTAGGTCCAGGCTGTTGTCATCAGTTTGAGACAGTCAGGTCCTCGAGCTGAATTACCACTAGAGATTATGTTCCAAATAAAATCCTTGGAGAAGGATCTACAATCTTGCAATGTAAAGATACAGAATGGAAGTTCTATGAAGGCGGAACTTGTTCATCCTCATATTCACAATGGATAGATGCTACATGAAAGATTAATGACAGAAAGAAAGAACAATGCAGGAGATACAGTAACTAGCCATGTGTTACTATTCAACCCAGCAGAGTTACTCGCATGTCACTGTTATCTGGCCAAAGAAATATAGCCCCATACAGCAACTTTTGTCTTAAATGTAGCTTCATACTGATCTTTGATAGCATTCAAACCTGCCCTTGGTGTTACTGTTTCATACATTCCTGACATGGTACTCCCAGTTTAAACATCAGCTCTGGGTTGCCATCTATCTCAGTTACTCTTATGCATGTGTCAAATACAGCTGCTACCCTAAGTTCTACCCAGCACCCTGATTTCATGGCCTCCGTAAAAGTTTATTTTTTCCAGCATTGGCCCTTCCGAAGTTTACAAAGTGAGCCAGCAACAAGTGCTCTAGTAAGCGGAAATGAGCTAAAAATGAGCTAAAATAAGTTCTCTATCCAGACAGAACAGCCTGAAATGACCTTCATTCAAATTATTCAATCTCTCTGAACCAAAGTTTCTTCATCTCTCAAATGAGGATAATAATTATACCTCACTCAGGGGGATGCTTTGAATTCGAAATGATATAGCACAGGATAAGGGCCTGGCAAAAAGGCAGCTTCCATGGAGATTGTTCTGGTCACTTGTGTGGTTCTTACTGGCACCATAGTCATCTGTGCGGGGGGATTTCTCTGGTGTGTGAGCGAACTTTGAAAATCCAGGGACGGGGAAGACAGTTGCTGGGTGAGCATAAATTAGAACCAAGGCAGCTGGTGAATTTCGGAGATATTTATATCAAGCTACAGTGGGTTAATGAGTTGTCTTTCTGCACCTGAAGGAGATTCTGTCACAAGAACCGCTATTCGTCATGTAGAATCAACCTCTTGCATTTGAATAGTGTCAGAGAGAGATACTAACCAATTCTAACATTTTGTCATTCTTTTGTTTTACCCTCCAGTATTCATTGTTAGTCACCAAAAGATTCTTTCATGGCTACATTACCCAGCAGGGAAAGACATGATTCATTAGATCACAGCCTGGCAAGCATTGGACGTGTGGTGGCCTGGCACACGCCTAACGCGTGAATGCTGGCTACGCCACTGGGTAAGCCGTAGTGACACCAGCATGCCACAGGGACAGCATTTCCAAGTATTTCCTGAAAATGCTTCCACTCACTTTTCCTTTAAGTTGATTTCCATGAGTTTTTATTCTGAAGATGAAATATTGTAAGAGAAGTACCCTCTGAATCTGTAACCCTATAGTTCTGTTTATCAAAATCAGTTCTTCAGACCACTTGCCACAGGTCTCTGGGACGTGGGTAAATACGTGAGGCTGTGGCAGTGCCCATGCCCCTCTTCCTCTGTGGTGGTGACAGCTGCATTTATAGCAGACCCCACTGATTCTGCTGCACGTTGCATTTGATGAACAGCAGCCTTAACCCTGTCTCCACTGAATAAATGCATGTGTGTGGAGAGGTGTTTGCAAGTGAAATAAGAAATTTACCACTGGGTGTCAATTTTTTTTTTTTTTTGTGGTACGTGCCCCTAGTGGGAACCGAACCTGGGACTCTCTGGTCCACAGGCTGATGCTCAACCACTGAGCCAAACTGGCTAGGGCTGGATGTCAATATTTATAATACATCTTTATGAACCAAGGAAACAAATATTTCTCATTTATTCCTAATTTAATATGCACCTGGGTCTTCCTCAAACAAAGTAATATGAACTTTATTAGACCAAAGTACGAGTGAAATACACTACCTGTCCCAGGATATGATTTTAACCACTACCTCTTACATCACATTGACAAAAAGTAGGCTTACACTTGTTAGTACACAAAACACAGAGTTTATTTTTCTTATATTATTATTATTAATTTATTTTTGTTGCAGATGTTTCTCCTTTTTCCCCACATTGACTCCCTCCTCCCCATCTCCAACCTTCCCGTCCCCCGTTTTGTTGTCTATGTCCATTGGTTATGCGTACATGCATATTAGGTCTGTGGTTTATCCCTCCCCCACTTCCTGAGGAATGTCAGTCTGTACCCTACTTCTATGTCTCTGGGTCTATTTTGTTCATCAGTTTGTTTAGTTCATTATATTCCAGAAGTAAATGAGATTATGTGATATTTGTCTTTCTCTGCTTGGCTTGTTTAGCTTACAGTAATACTTTCCAGGTCCTTCCATGACGTCTCAAAGGATAAGAGATCTTTCTTTTTTACAGCTGCATAGTACTCCATTGTGTACAGTACCACAGATTTTTTTATCCATTCATCTACTGATGGACACTTGGGCTGTTTCCAGGTCTTAGCTATTGTAAATAGTGCTGCTATGAACATAGGGATACATATATTCTTTCTGATTGGTGTTTCAGGCTTCTTAGGGTATATTCCTAGAAGTGGGATCACTGGGTCAAATGGCAATTCCATTTTTAATTTTTTGAGGTAGCACCATAGTGTTTTCCATAGTGGTTGCACCAGTCTGCATTCCCACCTACAGTGTACTAGGGTCAACTTTTCTACACATCCTCGCCAACACTTGTTGTTTGATGATTTGTTGGTAGTGGCCATTCTGACAGGTGTGAGGTGATACCTCATTGTTGTTTTAATTTGCATCTCTCTGATGATTAGTGATGTATTTTTTTATATGTCTCTTAGCCATTTATATGTCTTTTTTGGAGAGGTGTCTCTTTAGGTCCTGTGCCCATTTTTTTATTGAGTTCTTTGTCTTCCTTTTGTTGAGTTGTGTGAGTACTCTATATATTTAGAAAATTAACCCCTTATCTGATGTATCATTGGCAATTATGCTCTCCCATATAGTGGGATCCCTTTCCATTTTGATGGTTGTTTCTTTTGCTGTGCAGAAGCTTTTGAGTTTGATATAGTCCCATGTGTTTATTTTCTTTTTTTGTTTCTGTTGCCTTAGGTGATATATCAGTGAAAATTCTGCTGCGTATGATGTCTGAAATTTTGTTGCCTGCATTTTCTTTTAGGATTTTTATGGAATCATGAGTCACATTTAAGTTTTTTTTATCCATTTTGAGTTTGTTCTTGTGTATGGTGAAAGATGGTAGTCTAGCCTCATTTTTTTGCATGAAGTTGTCTTGACTTCACTATATGCTCTCGCCAACTTTGTCAAATATTAATTGAGAATATTGTCTTGGGTCAATTTCTAGGTTCTCTATTCCATTCCATTGATCTATGTGCCTGTTCTTATTCCAGTACCAGATGTCGGGTAATGTGATCCCTCCTACTTTGCTCTTTCTTTTCAAGATTGCTATGGCTATTCAGGGCCTTTTTTGGTTCCATATAAACTTTTGGATTATTTTTCTAGTTCTGTGAAGTATATTGTTGGTATTTTGATAGGGATTGCATTAAATTTATATATAGCTTTGGGTAGTATGGACTTATTGATGTTAATTAATGATGTTAATTCTTCCAATCCATGAACAAGATATATACTTCCACTTTTTTTATATCTTCCTCTATTTCTTTTTTCAATGACCTGTAGTTCTCTGTGAAGAGATCCTTTACTTATTTGGTTAAGTTTATTCCTAGGTATCTTAATTTTTTGCCGCAATGGTAAATAAGATTGTTTTTTTAGTTTCTCTTTCTGTGAGTTCATTGTTGGTGTATAAGAATGCCGTCAATTTCTTGATGTTAATTTTGTACCCTGCTACTTTGTCAAATTCATTTACTAAGTCTATTCGATTTTTGATGGAGTCTTTAGGGTTTTCTATGTGCAATATCATGTCATCTGCAAATAGTGACAGATTCACTTCCTCCTTTCCAATTTGAATCTCTCTTATTTTTTCTTCTTGTCTAATTGCTGTGGCTAAGACTTCCAGTACTGTTAAATAAGAGTGGCAAAAGTGGACATCCCATTCTTGTACCCGTTCTTAAGGAAAATGTTTTTAGTTTTTGCCCATTGAGTATAATATTGGCTGTAGGTTTTTCATATATGGCCTTTATTATGTTGAGATAGATTTTGTGTTGTTGTGTGCTTGTCTTCATTGGTTTACAGGAAGTTTTTAATTTCTTCCTTGATCTCATTACTAACTCATTCATTGTTTAATAACATGCTATTTAGCCTCCAAGTCTTAATATTTTTGTATGTTTTTGTTATAATTGAATTCTAGTTTCATGCCATTGTGGTATGAGAAGATCCTTGATATGCTTTCAATTCTTTTGAATTTGTACAGATTTATTTTGTGTCCTAACATGTGGTCTATCTTTGAGAATGTCCGTGTGCACTTCAGAAGAATATATATTTTGCAGCTTTAGGGTAAAATATTCTGTAAATATCAATTAAGTCCAACTGATCTAGGTTGTCATTTAAGGACTCTATGTCCTGGTTAAGTTTCTGTCTGAAAGAGCTATCCAGTGGTGTAAGTGGGGTATTAAAATCACCCACTAAGATCATATTGCTATTGATCTCTCCCTTGAATTCCTCCAGAAGTTTTGAAATATATTTTGGAGCTCCCATATTTGGTGCATATATGTTTACCAGTGTTATATCCTCTTGTTGGAGTGATCCTTTTAATCATATGTAGTGACCTTCTTTGTCTCTTATTATAGACCTCGTTTTGAAGTCTATCTTGTCAGATATGAGTATTGCTATACCAGCTTTTTTTTTTTTTTTTTTCATTTGAATTTGCTTGGTGAATTTTTTTCCATCCCTTCACTTTTATCCTGTGTGAGCCTTTTGTTGTGAGGTAAGTTTTTTGTAGACAGCATATATATGGGTCATGCTTTCTTATCCAAACAGCTACCCTATGTCTTTTGATTGGAGCATTTAAACCATTTACATTTAAGGTTATTATTGATAGATAGTTATTAGGTGCCATTTTTATTTTATGCCTGTGTTCTTCTTTCTCTCTCTCTGTTTCTTCTTCTTCTTCTTCTTCTTCTTCTTCTTCTTCTTCTTCTTCTTCTTCTTCTTCTTCTTCCTCTTCCTCTTCCTCTTCCTCTTCCTCTTCCTACAGTCCCTTCAGCATTCCTTGCAGTGCTGGTTTGATAGTGGTAAATTCATTTAGTTATTTTTTTTATCTATGAAGCCCTTTATCTCACCTTCAATTTTGAATAATAGCCTTGCTGGATAGAGTAGTCTTGGATTCAGACCCTTGCCTTGTATTACTTTGTACACTTCATGTCACTCCCTTCTGGCCTGCGGCATTTCTATTGAGAAATCGGCTGAAAGTCTAATGGGAGCTCCCTTGTAGGTAACTTTCTGTCTCTGTATTGCTTCCTTTAAGATTCTTTCTTTGTCTTTCATGTTTGCCATTTTTATTATGATGTGTCTAGCTATGGGTCTTCTGGGGTTCATCTTGCTTGGGACTCTCTGTGTTTCCTGGACTTGTGTGACTTTTTCCTTCACCAGTTTAGGAAAGTTTTTTTGTCATTATCTCTTCAAACAGGTTCTCTATTTTTTAATCTGATTCTTCTCCTTTCGGTACCCCTATAATGCAATTGTTACATTTTGTATTATCCCACAGCTTCCTTAAACTCTCCTCCTGATTTTTAAACCCTTTTCCCCATTTGCTGCTCTTTTTGGGTGTTTTTCTCTACCTTGTCTTCCAGGTCACTGATTCGGTCTTCAGTTTCTTCTAATCTACTATTGAACCTTTCTAAGGTATTTTTCATATCAGTTATGTCAGAGTTTATTCGTGTATTGTTCTTTTCCATACCCATAATTTTAAGCCATTTTGCTTCACACTGTACTATAAAATTCTCATGTTTTAGTAATGCTTAAAAACTCACCAACACAGCTGCTTGAATTCAGATTTGGATTCAGCTAGTCTGCGGTGGCGGCTTTAAACATACCCTAAAGAAAACCCCAGGTGAGTGGTTCTTAGCCTACACATACAGAAAGGAGGATTGGATGAGTCTATAGTGTGTCTATCTTGTTTTTGTTTTGTTCTGTTTTTCCTTTTTTTTTAAAATCAGTGGCAAACATAACATAATAATTTTTATCTGTATGAGTATCTAATATCCATCCTCTAGAATCCCCAATAATAAGGTGAAGAGGTACATGTGTACTCCAGGTAGCATGTATCTTTAATTTAGAGTTTGAAAGCATTTCCCACAGGACACATAGAACTATCATCTCAGACGCATTTATTAAGCTTGATCAAGCAGCAGAAAAGCAGGACTACAGTAAAAATAAAGTGAATCATTTTCACAGGTACATTGCAGCTAAAACATGTGGTTTTACTGAAAATGCTAAGCTGAAGTTGTATCCAATTATTTTTTTCCCTTTCTTTGTGTCTCTGTTGGTTTGGGTATAGTGTAGAATTGATGGAGTAAAGTTTCTCAAGAAATGAATATGGGTAGCTCAAGTTTCCTACTATAAATCAGACTTTACTTGTCAGCTCAGTCTAAATCTCTAGTTGCCACAGGGTTTTTTAATTACAGCAAATACAGTAGAATCAAGAAATTGGAGAGACAACTTTTACAATAGAGCCTCTGGTTGGCTTTAAGTTCACAACATGATCGGTAAACTCTATTTAATATAGGTTTGCTGTAAATAGTCTTGGGACTGTAAACAGCACAGTAATGGGCACTTGGTTTTTTACCATGGGCAGTTTATGAGTCCTGAGGGTGTAGTCATTATCCAGGACAGAAGCTGATGGAGCTGTATTAACCTCCTCAAGTGTCACAAGAGCTGTTGAATGAACTGCACACTTCCTTGGCTTCAACTATTGTTAGGGAGATTCTCACTGTAGAGACTCCTTCCATATTCTTGTTTCCGTGCTTTTGCTTTTGTCTCCCTTTCATTTTCAAATCCCTGTCTAAAGGTATCATCAGCTTTAATTTCTACGTACTTGTCTCCGGAGCTGGGAGCTGTGACAGTTCTGTTTGCTGTAGCCCAATAACTATTTATTGAATGACTACTATGTATCATATTCAGGGGCTAATAGGGAGTAAGGGACACAGCTTCTGGTCTCATGGAAATCACTACCATGAAAAATAAACAACTATCCTTTAGTTGTAAGATGAATAAGTTCCGAGCATCTAAAGTACAGAATGGTGAATATAGTAACTAATATTGTATTGTACACTATAAAATTTGCTCAGAGCTCAGTTAGTGTGGCTCAGTGGGTTGAGATCACTGGTTCAATTCCCAGTCAGGGCACATGCCTGAGTTGCGGGCTTGATCTCCAGTAGGGTGTGTGCAGGAGGTAGCCAATGAATGTTTCTCTTTCACATCGATGTTTCTCTCCCTCTTCCTCTCCCTCTCCCTGTCCCTACCTCTCTCTTTCAAAATAAATACAAATGCAGTTTTTTTTTAAATTGCTCAGAAAGTAAAGCTTAAACATTCTTTTTTAAAAAAGCAACTATGTGAGATGATGGATGTGTTAACATGATTATATGAATCACTCACAATGCATATGTATCAAATTATCACTAATGTGTACTTCAAATATATTATAGTTTTATTTGTTAACTATACCTCAATAAAGTTGGGGTAAAAGTAAACAAATGTGATTAAAATTATAGTGAATGTTTTAGTAAAACAGTAAAGGATACTCTGGAAGAGTACAGCAAGGAGCTTTACCTGGTTTTAGAAAGTAAAAGATGTGGCTGTAAAGGCTGTGATGGATTATCTGGAACCTGAAGCTTTACTAGGGGTTACTTCAGGAATAGAGGGGTGTACCCAAGAGGTCCAGAAGGCCTGAAAAGCAAATAGGATAAAGTGAAATAGAGCATATCTTGGTTTGAACCCATTTGGTGGTTGAGGCAGTTTATTCAGGGCTTCTTAAACCTTTTTAAAGATGCTGAGCTTTATCCTGTGGGGATGAAAGGACATTAAAGTGTTCTAAGCATGATAAATTAGTCACACTACCTGCCTCATTCTGCTAAATAAAAAATGAACCCCACTCTATGTCAGAATAACAAAAGATTTGGAAGTCTTTTTACATTTTTAATATTTTTTGTTTTAGTTACAATTGGTGTACAATATTATATTTATTTCAGGTGTACAACTCAGTGATTAAACATTTATATAACTTACAAAGAGATCATCCTGATATATCTTGTACCCATCTGATACCATACATAGTTGTCACAATATTATGGACTATATTTCCTGTGCTGTACTTTACATCCCCGTGACTATTCTGTGACTACCAATCTGTACTTTTTAATCTCTTCACCTTTTCTGCCATCTTTCAACCTCCTTCCCATTTGGCAGCTATCAAAATGTTCTTCGTATCTTTGAGTCTGTTTCTATTCTACTTGCTCATTTATTTTATTTTTTAGATTCCACATACAAGTCAAATCATATGGCATTTGTCTTTCTCTGTTTGACTTATTTCACTCAGCACAATACCCTCTAGGACCACCTATGTTGTTGCAGATTGCAAGATTTTATTTATTTATTTTTTAATGGCTGAGTCATTCCATTGTATATATGTACCACTTCTTTATCCATTCATCTACTGATGGATGTTTATATTGCTTCCATATTTTGACTATTGTAAATGATACTTCAATGAATATATGGATGCATATGTCTTTTCAATTTAGTGTTTTGGGTTTCTTCATATAAATACCCAGAAATGGAATTCCTAGGTCCTTCTTTGTCTCTTGTTATGGCCTTTGTTTTAAAGTCTATTTTGTCTTGTATAAGTATTGCTACTCCAGTTTTTTGTTTGTTTCCATTTTTATGAAGTATTTTTTTCCATCTTGTTACTTTCGGTTTGTTTGTGTCTCTTGACCTAAAATGAGTCTTTTGTAGACAGCATATGTAAGGGTCGTGTTTTCTTATCTATTCAGTCACCTTATGTCTTTTCATTGGAGTATTTAATCCATTTGCATTTGAAGTAATTATTGATTGATACATATTTCTTGCCATTTTAGTACTCATATTTTTGTCATTTTCCCCCTTATTCTTCTTAAAGAAGATGCTTTAGTATTTCTATAATACTAGAGCTCCTTCAGCTTTTTTTTTTTTTTTTTTTTTTTTTTTTTATCTGAAAAGCTCTTTACCTGTCCTTTGATTCTAAATGATAAATTGCTAAGTAGAGTAATCTTGGTTGTACTTTCTTGTTTTTCATAACTTTTAATATTTCACGACAATCCCTCTGGCCTGCAAAGTTTTTGTTAAGAAATCAGCTAACAGTCTTATGGGAACTCCTTTGTGGGTAACTGCTTTTCTCTTGCTGCTTTTAAGATTATCACTTTATCTTCAACCTTTGCCACTTTAATTAAGATGTGTATATATCTTGGTGTGGGCTTCTTTGGATTCCTCTTGGTTGGGGCTCTCTCCACTTCTTGGACTTGCATATCTTTTTTCTTCACCAGGTTAGGAAAGTTTTCAGTCATTATTTCTTCAAATAGGTTCTCTATTTCTTGCTCTTCCTCTTCTGTTTCTGGTATTCCTATGATGCAGATATCATTATGTTTGATGTTGTCTCAGATGTTTCTTAAACTATCCTCATTTTTTAAATTATTTTTCCTTTTTGCTGCTCTATTGAATGATTTCTGTTACCTTGTCTTCCAAATTGCTGAATAAATCCTTTATTTTGTGTAATCTGATGTTGATTCCTTCCAGTGTATTCTTCATTTCAGTTATTATATTCTTCATTTCTGACTGGTTCTTTTTTATGGTTTCTATGTCCTTCTTTATGCTGTTGAAGTTCTCACTAAGTTCCTTGAGCCTCCTTTTAACCATTGTTTTGAACTCTGTATCTTATAGTTTGCTTGCCTCCATTTCATTTAGTTCTTTTTCTGATTTCTTCTGTTCTTTAATTGGGAACTTGTTTGTCTCCCCCTTATGGCTACCTCTTTGTGTTTGTTTCTATGTATTAGATCTTTTATGTCTTTTAGTTATGTAGTACGTGTCATGTAGGGCCATGTGTCCCAATTATTCCAGCTGGGCACTACAGGTTCACACCCTGTGTATGCTGTGTGAATGCACCTGTTGTAGTTGAGCCTTCATTGCTGCTGACATATCAATGAGAGACAGATTGGCTGTGAGGACTCTCCACAAATGCAGTGGAAGATCTGCTGTGCAGAGGCCAAGCTCATTGAAAACAATTTGCTTTAGCAGGGCTCTGGTGATTGTCATGTCCACCCCTTGAGTGTATTTCTCATGGAGGTGGTTGGGTAGTGCTTCCATGTTGTCTAAAGCTGGTCACCAGGTGTGCTGGCTCTGAGGCCTCTCCAGAGGTGGTGGCTAAAGTCAGCCACTGACTATTCCTTGCCCAAGGCTACTCAGCCAAAGCTACAAAGTGATGGGCAGGTGGCTGCTACTGGTGCTGGACTTGGAGGTACATGGGAGAGACCAAGCTGTGAACCATATCTGGTTGCCATTAGTGCCGGACCTAGAACCACTTAGCAATTCTAAGACAGATACTGCATATTTTGGGGTTGTGAACTGCTCAGAGAATTTGGGAAAGTCCAAAGAATAAGCCAAGACAGACCATTTGTCCAAAAAAGCCACTGGAAATGGCTTGGATAGGCCTGCAAGTTTGGGTGGGGTGTGGTCTCAGGAAATTACCAGGGCAGGGCCGACAGTGACAGCGAGGTTGATGGAGACCCAGACATGGTGCCTGTCTGCCAGTTTTGTGGAGTGGCCAGGGTGGGGTTGGAGAGTCTCAGAAAAGGAATAATGACCTCTGTAAGCAGTTTTGTCTGGCAGAACTGCCCCCAGCTCTCACCCCAAAGCCAGACAATTCAGCTCCTCCCTGTATGCCTCTGGTGCCTTTCCTGCTACTGCCCTGGAGCTGGAACTCAGAGTAAGTCTGAGTAAGTCCACATGTGGCCCTTTAAGAGAAGCTGCTTTGGACTCCAGCCGCTTCTGTCTTCTTCAGGCACAATCCCTGCTGGGTTTTACAGTCTGAAGTGATGGGGATTTCTCCTTCTAGCTCTGGAACCCTGGGTGGGAGACTGGTATGGGGCTGGGACCCCTTGTTCCTCAGAGAGAATTTCCAAGGCCAAAATATCCCTCTCAGTTTTTAACCAGTACATATGGGTATGCTCTTAGCTTGTTCTGCATCTCCGCTTCTAACAGTCTCAAAGTGGCTTCTCCTGTACATCCTTAGTTATAGGACTTCTTTCCATTCAGCAAGATTGCAGGCAGTCTTCAATGATGGTTGTTCTGTAGTTCAGCTTAATTTTGATATGGTTCTGAGAAGATGCAATTACCATATTTATCTATACTACCATCTTGACCAGAGCCTGAAAGTTTTTAATTTTATGTATTATGCTGTAAACTGTGGTACTTGGGGGATGGGATCTGGTAGCAGACAGATATCTTATTTTTATTTTGGGTACTTCCTTATCTTTCAAACACATATTGCTTTTGTATTAAAAAAACATGTTTGGAATGTCAGGCAAAAGAAATAGTAAAGCACTGTGTTCTAGTTTAAAAATATTTTTAAATCTTTATATATATATATATATATATATATATATATATATATATATATATATTAGAGAGAGAGAAAAGAGGGAGGAGAGGTCTGGTGTGCTCAGTGATGGACAGAGAGAGAGAGAGAGAGAGAGCCCTAGGGAAGGAGAGGTGTGCTCTGTAGAGAAAGCTGTTAGTTTTAACATTTTTACCAAAAATGTCAAGACAAAGACCCACAAGTTAAATAGAATTACAGAATGAAAACTTGTCTAAAACAGTTACATTTGAAACATAAAACAAATAAAAAACAGAAATCAAAAAAGCCAGATTATGTCTTCATTCAATGAACCTTTTCCCCTCAGCACATATTGATACTCAACAATTTCTTGCAGTCAAGAATGGGACTCAGACATAGAGTTATTTGTTGCATTTGCTGCATTCTTGAGAGTGTGGCTTTCATTATCATTTTGGAGGCAACATTTTCCCCAGGCGAAAACATCTCTGAAATGATTATTTGAGTCGATAGGAAAACATAATTTTATTTACAGAAATTCTGTGTTCCTCAGGTTTCTCAAGTCTCCTAGGTTACCTGGGTTTAAAGTTAAGTTGTGAAAAATGAACAGATCTCCTCTGGATCTATAAGAAATGGTGGCTATTTTAGGCAGGTCTCTGCTACTCTAATGCTGTGGAACAAGCATTAAGCGTACAAAGCCTCCTAAAGCAATGGTTTGGAATTAAAAGACTGCTCCTCTTCCCACTGGTTAAGGCCAGTGAACTGGCCAAGCTCCAAGTCGGTAGGACAGGGCTGCTTCCTCTGCTTCCAGTAAAGGGAGTCACCAGCATGTCACGTGACAAAGGGCAGGTAGAGTCTATCACTGGGAGAAAGTTAAGCTTTGGGAACAATAATCCAGTCCACCTTGGTGGTTAAAGTATCCTTAAATGGAATTCTCCTTTGACTCTTCCACTTAGACGATAGCAACGTACAAATTCGAACTCTTTAACAACAATGCAAAAAACTAAAAGGATTTCTAGCCAGAGAACTATCTTTATAGACATGCTAATGGAATGGCAGATGACAATTCATTAAACAGCAAATGCTTGGTTAGTATGATCAAAAATATGCTATGCTCACAAATTTTATCAAAATCATATTCTCAAGCTATATGATTTTATTTTGTCACATAATATCCACTTAAGAAAAAAATGTTATTTCAAGGATTAAGAATATTTGTATACAATATATCAGTTAGAAATGTAAAATGAGAAATGAATTATTTTCAGAAATGATATAAATCTGGAGCCTATTGAGAGTCATAGGCTTGTCATTTTTAGCTCACATAGGCCCTTTTGGTTGTCACCAGGATTGAGATTGAGTTAGGCTTCCTACAGAATGATAAACAAAGGCAAGAATATTATTTTTGAACAAGAAAAACATGGGTAGACTCTAGCTTTTCTTCATTAATTTACTCCTCAAATTTGTTTTAAGAGAGTGATATGACTTTTTAAAACAGTATTGGGGTGATCAAGACTAAATGTGACTATGGTTTAGCTGAGCTGACAAAACCAAAAGAACTAAGTTTTCTGATACAAGCCTTGCATCTATGTACCGAGACACTCTTTTATTGCACTGACAGATATACTTTTAACCTGCAGGAACCCCTGATTATATCAGAGGTTTCTACCATAAATTTGAGTTCAGCGTGCAAATCGGGAAATTGGGATGGTGGAATAAGAGCCAGACTTAGGATACCTTTGTTAAGTTCTATAACTTTCTGTGCCTCAGGTTACCTCCTCTGTACCCTGGGGATAATGACAGTGCCTGGGGCTCAGAGGTGTGAGGTTAGCAGAATGAATACTTAGAAAATTGTCTAGTATATAGTGTTTCTTAATAAATAAGCACTTGTTGAATCATAGGACTTATAAGTAAAGGATGCAAATGGATTCGGAGTGGGAGACCTGGTCCTGGCTTTTACTTGCTGTAGAGGGTTGCATTGTGTTTCCCCAAAAGATAAGCTGAAGTTCGTACTCCCAGTACCTGTGAATGAGATCTTATTTGGAAATAGGGTCTTTGTAGCTGTTAGAAAGTTAAAATGAGGTCACACTGGATTAGGGGTGGGCCCTAAATCCAATGATTCAAAGGACCTTGTGTTTTGATAAGAAGAGGACAATTTGGAGTTAGACACACACTGGGAAGAAGGCCATATAGAGATGGAGCAGACGTTGGGGTGTTGCCGCTGTCGGCCGAGCCACGCCATGACTGCTGGCAACCACCAGAAGGAAGGAGAGGCCTAGATCCTTCAGACGGAACATGGTCCTACCAACAAATTGCCTTAATACTTCTAGCCTCCAGCACTGCGAGAGAACACGTTCATTTATAAGCCCCCAGTCCGTGGTGCCGGCAGCCCTGGGAAATTAATGTGCTGGCTGTGCAGCTTGGGGCAATACCTCAGTGTTTGAAACCTTAGTGTCCTCCTTTTTGAAATGGCAGTGACATCAGTAGTTGTCCCATAGGTTGTGAGGTTGTGTGTTGAGAGTGCATAGCATAGGGATTTGCACGTAAGAAGTCATTATTGGTGCGGCTTTGCCAGCATCCGTGAGCTCACTGTCGTCATCGTCATCACCATCATCACGAGCGGTGTTGCATCTCCCAGGTTTGTCTGCAGCAGTCAGCCTTTAAATCCAGCCACTCAATCTGCTATAATCCTGTTTGAAGTGCATGGGTCACCTGTGTCCTAGTCAGCACATGGGTCCTCATGTGCTGCTTCTGTCCCCTTGATGGCGAGGAGGGCGAATGTGTATTGAAGGGGTTGTGACTAGAGCTCGGAAAAGTAGCCCACAGCACTGGGAAATGTTCTTTCAAGCTTCCACTTAATGTGGGTTTCCCCTGTTATATATGTGTGTTTGCTGAAATATAAATATGGGCGGTCTGAATTACTACCTAAGTTGTTTAATTTCCTTTTGAAGTCTCAAAGGGAAGTCCGTGCCCTGGAAGACACAGCATTGGCTTCTTGCTCCTTCATACAGCCCCAACCCCAGTGCACCGCTGCAAGACCCTGGGCTTACCCTTGTCTGATGATTCCTTGAGAACTTCCCGTTCACAGATGCTTATTACTGTCTTATCTGGAATTACAGACCATGACCTCTTTATTTCTAGACATCAGTACCTCTAGGCCAGTGGTTCTCACCCAGGGGTGAATTGCTCCAAGAGGCATTATGCATTGTTGTAACTGAGGTTGCTACTGGCATCTAGTAGGTAGAGGCCAGGGATGCTGCAAACATCCTATCATGCACAAGACAGTCACACACAGCAGAAAAGCGTCTGGCCCAAGCTGTCAATAGTGCAGAAGTTAAAAATCTCTGCTCTAGGGCGTGCCCAGGGTAATCAAGCGCTGGACAGCATCAGGCCATAGAGATTTCTACTTTTCCTTGGTCATTACCATAGAATGTTTGATTCTTTCCCCCATCTATCCACACAGATCCAAATCTATGTGTTTCATGTTCCCTTTATCGCCTGACACTGAGGCTGAGACGCACTAGGTCCTCAGTAAAAATATATGGATGGAGTGTGCAGCTGGCCAGGTCCTGCCCCAGGGCATTCTGCCACTCAGACATAAAAACACTTTCTTCTTATGTTTCAAACATAACCAGAAATGAACAGATTTCAGAGACGGCAGGATTCTTAGAAAGTGAGCCACGCATCACACACCTGAGGTTTTGGGGAAGAAATGATCCTTCAACAAGCGTAGCATTGAAGCTGGACAAGAGCAGGTTCTGCCCCTCCCGTCCTGTATGAGCAGCTCCCACCAAGCCCAGACACGCCCATGTTCCCTGCACCCTTGGAAGGGGTGAAATGGCAATGGTGTCCTCATGTAGGGAGGTAATTAGTGTTTAGTTCACTGTTCTGTGCCCCAGTCCTCTGGGGCATTTCCGGATGCCTCAGCCGCCATGAACACTCATCAGACCCTGGGCCCCCGAGCCGCTCTGCACTGCGGTGGAAGCTATCACCAGGTATTAGAGCAACTGTGTGTACCTGCCTCTCCTCCTCCACAATGAGCTCCCGAGGGGTTTATCGCTCATTTCTCTTTATGTTCCCCAGGGCCTGCAACACGGTAGGCACCTGGCCCATGCTTGAATGAGTGAATGAATCTAGCAGTTAATCAATCTGTATGTAAATGGATGAGTTGATTGGGATGATACTTATGTGGGGTCTCCAGTTGAACCGACTCAGCTGTTTCCTAATGGATAGTCATTGTTCTTTCAGCTGAGGAAAATTAATCTAAAGAAAAAATAAAGGGAGGTTGATTGCCTCAAATATTTTCAAAGACCCAGAGTATAGTTGCATATGGGGCAGAAGAAAATTGTCTTTCATGCCTCCTCCTTGGTTACATTTCACTTATGCTTGAAACCAGGGGCTCGGGCCACTGTGCGATGCTCCGCGCCCCTGCCCTTCTCACAGACTGGCCTGCTCAACCCCAGGTGCGGGGCGGCCTGCATTAGTCCCTGCCAAGCCACCAGGCCTCACAACTTCTTTACAGCCGTCCTAAGGAAACTTCAGTTTATCCACTTTTAGTCATTTACATGTACCTGAAGCAATCACTGTGGCTGGGGGGTTGGATCATTTGATCAGGTCCTTCCCTCCATCTGGGGGAGGGAGACAGTCCCCATCAACCACACAGAATGGATCTCAGAGCCAGGGAAAGTGCGGGAAGAGAACGTGATGGACAAGAACATAACGGAGGCCCAGTGACCAGATATCCCGTCACAGCCTCAATGTGTATGACGTTGCCTTCCGCCCACGAGATCAAGACTCATGCTTTAGACCCCGGCAGTAGCAGGTGAATAGGTATAGCCACCAACTGGGGAAGAGGTGATACTCTACTAGGGTAGATAGTGCCAACATGCTGGATTACTTGGAATGAGTTGCCAGCACAGTGCACGAAAAATTTCCTAGCCCACAAATAGAACATTTATGCTCTGCTGAAAAATGTCTTCCCCTGACATACTGTGTTGCTTTTCTTAACAATAAAGTGGTGAAATTTAAGAGAACTAAGTGAGTATAGTATTGAGTATATGCTTTCATTGGAACAATTCTATCTTTTGGAATTTCCTGATTTTTGCCTGGTAGGTTTTATAACTGTTCAGTCAGATGGACAAGCTCCTCTGGGGTCTGGGAACTGCAGTGAGCATGTACCAGGCAAAAACTGAAGTTCAGGACCACAGCATCTTTGTTCCCCACATCATTGGCAACAACTAATTATAGAGAAGAAAATGCCAATTCTTTTAAAAAAGGTATTTACTAAGAGTGTGGTTGTATTAACTCTAACTTTAGTTCACAGGGACTACTCAGAATTACCCTACAGGAATGTATAATCAGACAAGGCATGACTATATCTTTGTCAAACCAGCAAGCAAGAACTTTTATTTAAAAATTTAACAAATATTGTTCCTTCAGGCTGTGATGTTAAACCTGTTACTAATTTCACTGGTAAGAAAAAGCATTTGGAAAGCTGAAATTCGTAAGTTACATAGTGGTATTTTGCATTCTGGGTTTTATTGTTCATGAATATAAGTGAATTGAATGTTCCTAAGATTTGAATTATATGTAATTAGATATAATGTACCTCAGGTCTTGATAGAATATTAGCTTAGTGGGGAAGGACATTTTGTCTATTCATTCAGTATTGCATCTTCAGGGCTTAGCATGTAAATACTGTCTGGTCAGTACTCAATGAACGAATGAAGGAATGGTGAGTAGTCTTTAAAAATAAAAATCTTCACATGTTTTTTAACAATATAATTTAATGTCATAATGTAAATATGTAAAATGTAACTTGTAAATAATGTAAGTTAAATATTAGACATACATATATGTCCGAGAATCATAGAGCCATTCAAAACATATATTGATATATTCAATTTATGAACATGTATTTAATGAGAAATTACTTTATTTCACATCATTCTCCATTCTAGAGATTAAATAACATAATTTCTGGATGCACTAATCAGAACTTGATCAGTAGCAAGTGACCAAAACCTTATTCAAATTATCTTAGATGATAAAACAATTTGTTGGATTATGTTTTGGGAAGTCTAAGGGAACAGATGACTTCAGGTATAGCTGGATCCAGAGGTCCTATTGATGCAATCTAGATTCTGCCTCTCTCTTTCCATTTTTTATCTCTGCTTTTTTCTGTATTGGCTTAATTCTTAGAACCTCCTCATCTGGCAGTAAAGATGGTCATGATTCATACCACCTAAAAAGCCTTACAGCTAGAGATCCCAAAAAAGTTAGCCCGATTCTCCATCCCCTACATCCATATGAATTTCCAAAAGTGACTCTGATCGGCCCTCTTTTGTGATATTGTTTACCTCTGAACCAATCCCAGTGTCCAGAGGGAGGGAAGGTGAGATGCTCTGACAGGTCAGCCTGACTTCTGTACCACCACTGGGGCAGAGGAGGTGTAACAGGACCCACAGCCCAGGGCTTCCACCTGGAGCAGGAAAGAGAAAGTAAAGGCAAAGTAAAAGCAAGACACGTAAATGTCCACATGTTCCTTGCATTCCCTCTAACAAGCTTCCTGAATAGAGTTTTATTGATTTCAGGGATAAACTTCTCCAACTCCCTTAGAACATACTGAGATGGTGAAGACTGAAGTGATTTGCTCAAGGTCATCCAGTGAGTTGATGACTAATCTGTGGGATCAATAAGATCCACAGTTTCCAAGTCTAGAGCCTGTTCCCACTGTATTATTTGGCTGCCAAGATGCCCTGTAAAACCCAATTCCTTTTCCCCTTCACTTCAAGCATAACTTTTCCCATTTAGTAAAGCATATTCTATCACAGAATTGTAAGTAGATCGGCCCGCTGCAGTTCGCTACAGTATAAAACTAACCTTGTATGGAGTGCATGGGCATTCCCTAACCTGGGTGAGCCCAAGAAGATTAACCATGACTTCCTAACGCTGGAGTGCCGTGTATGTGACAGGGGATTTATTTTAACGTATTCTATTCGAGATGGGTGATTTTCAGACATAACACTCTTCCTGAGATGATTTAAAACTGTTCAATCACAGGGGTTTGTGCTTTATGAGCTGAAAATCTTAGTCAATAAACCCCGTAGACATCATGGCCCAGAGCGAGGCGCTGGCTGTGCTCATTTCCCAGCCCCTCGCACAGCCGATCTCTGCTGTGCCGCCCTGGACGGTCCTCCGAGCTCCACGAGGAGGAAATGGCAGTGAGGGAGGATGAGGGTTAGAGAAGAACAGCGGGCTGGAACCAGTCCGTCAGGCCTCCGACTCTGGGCAAGGACATCGTCTCTGATATGACATAAAATGTGGAAATTCGGAGCACACCTGCTGGCCAATTTTATCAGGGTTTGGTAGTTGCTATAATTGGGCCAGGGTGACCTTGTACTGATATTGGACTCCTAGAGATTGAAAACTGGCCCAAGATAATCTTTTCTTCAAACCACTGCATTTGTTTGCAATTGGTGTGAATTTCCTCAGGAACAGGTTATAAGTGAAATGTAAATTATTACAAGCTATATCCAGAAAAACAGAATTACTCTTCACCTAAGGATGGATGAAATAAAAGGAGCAACTAGTCGTAGGATGGTATGCCTCTCACTAATAAAAAATATATATTAGGTAGCAAAATATGAACCTGGAGCAAAGAGAAAACTATTGTACAGACTTTCTTTTCAGTTGAATTGAGTTTTCAGGAGACATGCAAAATCATTCTGTGGTCATAATACTTGGCATCTTTTGCACTACATGTGAGAATACAGTCACCTTCATACAGCAATCAAATGGTTAAGGATAGTCTGAAATTTCTTTTTCATTCCATGTGTCAAATGGAGATTGGAATGATTTTTTTTCAATATTTTTTCTTTATTGATTTTAGAGAGAGAGGGAGAGACAGAAACATTGATGAGAGAGAACATCTATTGGCTGCCTCCTACATGCCCCCCACTGGGGACCGGGCCCACAACCTGGACATGTGCCCTGACTGGGAATCGAACCAATGCTCATGGGCCGATGCCCAACCACTAAGCCACATTCCTAAGACTCTTTCTTTATATTGTTCATATTTGCTGTGTTAGAGAATTTAATATTTTTATGATACAGATACAGTTATAATTAAAAGTATAAAAGCCAACACAGTTTTTATATATTGTCTCTGATTGAAATTCAAAAGTACATAGTTAAATCATTAGACAGAAAACCTATAGTACTTGAAGTTCTTGGTCAATCTTTTAAACTCATCAACATTAGTTTTAACTTTTTTATTAAGCATTTTTAAATAACAAAGTCTATCATAAATCTATATTTTCAGTTTATTGCCCTGGGTTTGTAATGAGCTTGTGCTAGAGAGAAAGGTAACAGAGAAAAGGATTGGAACCATCAGTCCTATTACCACCAAGTCTTACTTCTGAAGGTTTTTCTACTATTTAACACCTTACATTTGTTTTTCCTTTGAAGTGTGATTCAGTTATTAACAACTGAAGAAATTGAATTTAACTTAGAAGTTTCATCACACATGTCTTGACTCAAGTCAGGAAAATCAAGCTCTCTTCTCTAAAATGAACGTTTGCCTCTATAGACATTAACTCGGAGGACCAGCCTCAGAGACCAGGCATTAGCCCCATGGCCACAAGCATTGAGACACATTAGTTAGGCACGTGGGTGACGTCTGATGAGTCTGGTCTTGAGACTCGCACCCAGGTGACGGTGTCTCATGGGACAACCTAGCCAACAGAGACTGAACACCGCAAAGCTCCGCTATGTCAGCTTCATTCAGCCTTTAGCTTGGCATAATGAGAGCCAATTTTGATGTCCGGTGATTGCCTCAGCTTGTCAGGACTGAGCAGAACCATAAACACCCCAAAGCCCTTCCCTGGCACATGTCCCCCTTCGTCCCCAGTCCCATCAGGTAGCCACCCCAATGCTGCTGCTGGCTGCCCCTTCTTTACAGTCGTCCGCTTCGGCTTCGACATTCGCGGCTTCACTCTGTCGCGGTTTTCTCAAATATACTCATTGAAAAGTTGATCGAGACGGTGAGAATGATGCAGCGCGCGCTCGGTTGTCTGAGTCAATTATACACCCTGTGTTACAATTACAATTAAAATGACTGCACGTATGGACTGTGGGCCTTAGTATTCGAGCACCCCAGAATCCTTCAACGCCAGGTGCAACCGCTCGAGTCTGGAACAGAGTGACCGCGGTAAGGGAGGGACGACTGTATTCTTTACTCTGTTCCAGACTCTATGAGGTAGGTTATTGATTACTATTGCTGTGCAACAAGGCACCCTGAAACTTTGCAGCTAAAGCAATAACAACTATTCCTTGTCTCACACAGTTTCTGTGGTTCAAAAGTGTGGGACTGACTTAGCAGTTCGGCTCAGGGTGTCGATGAGGTTGCAGTCAAAATAGTGCCCACGGCTGCAATTATCTGAAGGCGTGATGGGAGCTAGAGGATCTGATCTAAGATCATTTATTAGAAGGCCTTAGTCTCTTACCACACAGACCTTTCCAAGGGGCTGCTGGCGTTTGTTCACGAAAAGGCAGCCAGCTTCCCTCAACGTGTATGATCCAAGGGAGGCCGGGCAGGCATAGCTCTATATTTGATAACCTTGCCTTGGAAATCATCTATTACCATTTCTGCAGTTTCTTGCTGGTCATGCAAGTCAGTGTACTCGGTGTGAGAGAGGACTTGACAAGGGCACGATAACATGTGTCAAGAATCAAAGGTCATCTTGGAACATGATTACCAGATACAAAAATAGCATATTATTTTTGCTTGCAAAGTTTATTTTCTGTATGTTGTTCTCAACTATTGGATCATTTTCCTGGCTTGAAGGATATAACCAAGAGAGTAGATGCTGAACTGATATTAATCAGTTCATATCACATTCAGATTATATCTGATTACATATAAATCTGCTTGAATCTGTACATTTAAAATATTTACTGAGGTTCTACTACTTGCAGTTACTATTATGCCAATTACCAAGGATAGTGTGGTAATTGCAGTGGACAGAGAACCAACTCTCCTGATGCTTATATTCTAAGGGAAGGGGCTCTAATAAGTAATTAGATATTGCAACAAACACTATATTGAAAAGGAATAATTACTGATGTAGAAAATAAATGGCAAGTGGAGGTTACATAGAATAGGGTAGCCACAGATGAAGAGATAACTTTGTTTTTCTTTATTGATTTTTAGAGAGAGAGAAGGGAGAGGGAGAGAGAGGTAGAAACATCGATGAGAGAGAACATCTATTGGCCACCTTCTTGCATGATTAAGAAACCTGTGTTGTGAAGACGGGAATGAGGTTGGGGGTGGGGCAAGGAAACAGAAAGAGCAAAGCACATGCTGTGGGGGGAACAGCAGCCTGCTTAAGAGCTGATGAAAAGAGCAGAGTGACGGAACCAGTGAGTGGGGAGGAGGTGAAGAGAGTAGGCTGGAGAGAGAAAAAGGCCAGGAGGCTTCTAGGTACTAAGGCAGCCATTAAGAAGGCTTTAGTGGAGAAGCAACATGCCGTTAACATGGGTTAATTAGTCTCACCACTAGGTAGCAAATAGATGGTCAGTTTCAACTGTTATCTTCGTTCCACTTTTATGGGTCCACGTGCCCTTTTTTAAAACTTTAATCCTCACCTGAGAATATTTTTCCATTTATCTTCAAATAGAGTGGAAGGGAGAGAGAGAGAGAGAGAGAGCGAGCGAGGAACATCGATGTGAGAGAGACGCATGGACTGGTTGCCTCCCACATGACCCTGACCAGGGGCAGGGACGAACCACAACGGAGGTACCTGCCCTGGACCAGAATCAAACCCCCGACTCTTTGGTCCACTGGCCAACACTCTAACCGCTAAGCCAAACTGGCCAGGGCAGGTCCACGTGTCTTTAACTTTAGAATGAGACATCTTCACTGTGCTGTGTACAGCCATTCTTCTTTCCTCCTGTTAGCAGAACAGTATAAAACCAAAAATCACTTGCCCAGAATGATAAATGTGTGTCCATTTATCCATTTACTACATTGTTTTAGACTTTACTCCTTTGCAGAATTGTGCTTCACTTGGAGTTCCTTTACTTGGTGTTATTCATATAATATGTCAGTCCCTTTTTTAAAGTATGTCTAAGTGAGGCCAGCCAAAGTGAGAAGCTAAGGCAATGGTGGGAAGGCCAGAGAAAGGGGTAGTTGCCATTGAGTTGTTTATCCCTTACGTCTTCACGTGGTTATGCATGTACACACTCAGCCCCGAGGTTGATTAGACATTGAACTAGAAGAGGCTGCAGTACACCAGCCCGGCCAGAGGGGGGAGCTGTCATCTTGGAAGCTGTCAGGATAGTCCACGTTCTCCCTCAATGACCTTCCTTAGAGTTAACAGCCCTAACTTGCCTATGGTGGTATTGGTGAAACCATTTTAGGCGGAAAAAAAGTGTAACCAAATCTAGTTAGGTTACCAGTTCCTTTGCCCTTCCTTCACCCGTAATTGGTACCTAATCTGTTGGGTGATATGATCAGTTATAACATTTTGTTGTCAGTAAAAAAGGAAGCAACTCCAGCTAATATAAATACAAAATTAATTTATTAGATGACTACCAGGAGACTTGGAAAACTAAAGGGAATATTGGAAAAACAACTTTCATGAAGAAAAGGAAAAACAAACAAACAGAATGTGTCCATGATTTCAGATGTATTATCTAGCTCAGACTCCTTCCTGTTGTCACTGCTGGGTTGAATAGGCTCCACCACTTGCTTTTTCCTTTTTGCTTCGTTCTGTTTAATATTGAAAATCTTAATAGAGAACTTGTTGATCTAGCTTAGCACTGTGTAATTTGGAGAAGTAGTATTTCAGAAGGAAATCAGGATGTTATTGTCAAAAGTGATATTTTCTCTTTACTTTCCCTTCTTCTACCCCCAAAGTTCTTACAAGGCAAGGGGGTGGGTCATTGGGTACATGAAAGGTTTAAATTTTAGGGGAAATGTTATCAAGCCTGTAGATCTATCAATCCCATACCAGTCAAGGAGATGCCCAACTTACGTGCTCGGGGTAATTTGATCAGTAACTTATGAAAGTCATGTACCACATCTTCCTCCACAATAACCTTCAGTTTAGGAAGTATATCCTCAATAAATGTTTGAGACCAAAGAATGTGCACAGCTGAAATCTTTTTTGGCATTGGAGCTATCCAGAAAGTTCTGATTAGCACATTTTACCAATACTGAGACAATTCAATGTTGACTTTAATTTTTAACAAGTATTTGAATGTTGCCTGTCTTACCCTTAGATAAGCATTATTATACATGAAACATATGACTATATAAAAAAGAATTCACTTCAAAGTAGGTAATATTTCCAATATCAGCTGTATATATATACGTCAAATGTGTTACCACTGGGTTGCATTGAAGATATTTTTCAATTGATTCTGACTATCCCAATCAAACATATTAGCATGGATTTCTTGGATTAGCTTGTTAGAAAAAAATATATTAGCTAGGCTAATGGTCTGTTCCTTGGCACATATTGGCAACTCCGCATTCAATGGTCAGACATTTTTCTCAGCCTTTCTCATTGCTGTTTGTAGAATACAGTCATTTACTTAACTTGCCAAGCATTCTTGAAACAATATAGCTTATTTACCAAACTGATTAAGAATTGAGCTCTGTGTACAGAAGCTATGATTCTTTGTTATTCTCTTGGCCATAGGTAAAAATTTGGGGGAGGTCTTCCAAAATTCTCCCATCCCATAGCACCCAAGGGCATGCTACGAGGTCTTTCCCTTTCCAAGAAACTCGGTGTGAAGAAGTCTGGCCTTCCAACCACAGGGCTGCGTGAGCCAGGCAAGCAGAGTGCTCGCAAGCGCAGGCTCTGGGCTCAGGGGATCAGAATTCAAATCCTCAAGCCATTTCTTTTTCACTCTGGTAACTTAACTTCATTTCTCCAGGCCTCTGTTTCCTGGTCTTAAAATAAATATATTGCTAGTAACTGAGGTTAAGTATGTAATATGTGTTCAGTTCTTATTACTGTGTCTAGCATACAGCAAGAGATTTTTAAAATTGTTTTACAGTATCATCAGCATCTTCAGTTTGCCCTTAAAACATGCTTTACAAGATGTTCCCAGTCTGCTCTTATACAAACCATCTTTGATTATTTATGGCACTCATAAGAGAATCCATTGCCCCTGCCTTTTAAATAATAAATGCCAAATGCTTTCTTTTGAAGGTAGTAAGGAAAGAGAGAGACCTCAAGGAGCAAGTGGGACTACTCTCCAATCTCAGCCTACCCATCTTATAAAGGAAGCAAGTTACAGCTTTGCTTCGAGGTTGTGTGTGCTGTTGCTGATGTGAGAGATGAAGAACACTCAGGTTTCTGCACTGTCCAATCATAGCAGCATGAAGCTCCACTAAACTCCTTTAAATTCAGTGACGCATCCTTAGTCCACTGTGCCAAGGAGGTTTCTCTGAATTATAAATGAAATCCAAACCTGGGGTAATGTGCATACCTAGGAGGAATGATAACAACAACATAAAAACAGCAACAGTAATACATAGAAAAATAGACTGTGCTCAATATGCCAGAGTACTTTTCATGAATTATTTTATTTAAACTTTACACTAAACAACATGGTCCTCAAGAGACAAACATAGGATTTGGAGGTCAGACAATCTGAGTTGAAATTCAGGCTATGTGACCTTGGCCCAGTTAGTCTTCCAATCCAAATTTTGCCATCTTGAAAGAAAAAAAAAAGGAGTATATAATTCTTGTGAAATGGCGGGTTGGAGAAAACTAGGTTAAATCGGGTTTGGTGATAAGTTTTTAGATACAACACTAAAAGCATGATCCTTGACAGAAAATATTGATAAACTTGACTTTATTGAAATGAAAAGTTCTGCTCTGTGACAGACTTATTACAAGAGTGGAAAGACAAACCTCAGACTAAGGGAAAATATGGGCAAGAAAAATATCCAGTTAAAAGATGACAAGACATTAGAATGTCTGAAATCCTAAAACCTGACAACAGCAATTGCTAACCAGAATGTAGTGCAACCATGTCCAGCTGGTGTGGCTAGTTGATGGAGCCTTGCACCAGGTGGTCACAGGTTTGATTCCAGATTAGGGCACATGCCCATGTTGCAAGCTCAATCCCCCAGTAAGAGGTGTGCAGGGGGCAGCCAATGAATGCTTCTCTCTCGTTGATGTTTCTAGCTCTCTCTCTCTCTCTCCCTTCCTCTCTCTGAAATTAATTTAAAAAGCAATTAGAATTCTCATTGATTGCTGGTGGGGATGAAAACTTTATGCAGCCACTATGGAAGACAGTTTGGCTCTTACAAAGCTAAACATAATTTTACCATATGATTCAGCAATCACACTCCCAACTGATTTGAAAGTTTATGTTCACACAAAAACCTGCCCATAAATGTTTATTACAGCTTTATTCATAATCATCCCCAAAATGAAAGCAACCAAGACATTCTTTAACAAGTGAATGGTATAAACAAATTGTGTTATATCCATACAATGGAATAATGTTCAGCTGTAAAAAACTGAGCTATCAAATCATGAAAAGACACAAAGAAGCTTAAATGCATATTGCTAAATGAGAGAAACCAGTCGGAAAGGCTACACACTGCATGATGCCAACTCTATGATATTTTAGAAAAGGTAAAACGTAGACAGTAAAGAGATCAGTGATCACCAGTGATTCAGGAGGAGGCCAGGTTGATAGGTAATACACGGGGGATTTTTTTTAAGACAGTGAAACTATCCTGTATGATATTGTAATTGTAGATAAATTACACTATGCATTTGTCCAATCCCACTGAAAATCAGAGAAACAAAGAGTAAATCTTAATGTATGCAAGTAGAAAAAAAAATCATTCTAGATGTCAGGAATATCCTGGATGAATGCAGAATGTGACCAAAAAAAAAACAAAAAAAACCCCACTAACCATATGAAAATGTAAAACAGCCTTATTGAAATGAGTGGGAGAAAATAATCCTGACAAGTAATTTTGGAAATAAGTGGAGTTTGTAAAACAAAAGGTAAAAGAAACTGTACATAAATACTGTGCATGTTGATAAAAGTATGCCCCTCGCACAGGAGCATGGGTTAAATGCATATACATGCATGCTATACACAGATATATTTTCTTGCAGTATCAATGAGCTCTTCTAGTGCCTGAGTATTGGTTCCTAATATCATTATCTAACTAAAAGATTCAGGAATCCTTGAATAAATAGCTAATTCAAGGACTGGGGCAGAAAATACACAAGATGAGCATGAATTATATTGTCATTCCAGAAAGTAAGGGTGTACCCACAAAAAGAAAACACTCCACATTGATGGAGTCAAAGAGACACTGAAACCAACCGAAAGAGCTTCCAATGACCAAACCAGAAACAAAGCAAAACAACAACAAGAACTTGAGCAACAAAATCAAGTTGTAGTGGGTTGCAACCCAAAATTATCAATGAGTCCATATTGATATAAATGAGTAACTGAATACATAGATAAATGGGAGAGAATAGACAAAACTACCATGTAGAAAAATTCCAAATTTTGTAGCTATCCTGCCCTCTTTAAGTATGGGCTATGTATGACTTCCTTCCAAGAGAACAATATGGAAAAAAGGGGAAACAGTGGTTTTTCAGTGGAGAAAGCTAACAGGCACCCTTAGACAGGGGAGCAGGGTTAACATAAACAGTGATTTCTTGTTGAGAGTATGTGCCTTTGATATAATTAGATAAAAATGACAGTCTCTGTGGTCTTCCTCTTTAAAACACATAATCTCAGTCCAATCATGAGAGAAACATTAGATAAGTGCCAAATAAGGGATGTTCTTCAAATTATAGTACTCCTCAAAACTGTCCAAGTCATCAAAAACAAGGAAAGTCAGAGAAACTGTCCCAGCCAAGAGGAACCTAAGAAGACATAATAACCAAATGCAATGTATCTTAAAACAGAAAAAAAAAAACCATTAGAAAAACAAACTAAGAATATCTGAATAAAGTATAGACTTCAGTTAATAATTATGCATTGATATTAAATCATTAGTCATAACAAGTGTCCCATACGTCATAACGTAAGATATTTATAATAAGCGAAACTGAGTGTGGAGTATGTAAGAACACTATACTATCTTCATTATTTTTCTGTACATCTAATACCATTTTTCTTTGTTTAGTTATTTTTGTTAAAAAATATAATTAGGCCCTGGTCAGTTTAGCTCAGTGGTTAGAGTGTCGGCCCGCAGACCAGAGAATCCCTGGTTCGGTTCGCCCTAAGGGCACGTACCCGGGTTGCAGTTTGTCCCCGCCCTGCTTGGGGCCATGTGAGCGACAACCACTTGGTGTGTTTCTCTCACATCAATGTTCCTCTCTCTCTCACCGTTCTTTCCCTCCTGCTCTATCTGAAGATAAATGCAAAAATGTCCTTGGGGGAGAATTTTTAAAAATTGAGTTAGACCCTAACCTGAGTGTGGCTCAGTTGGCTGCGCATTATCCCACTCACCGAAAAGTTGGCAGTTTGATTCTTGATTGGGGCACATGTCTGGTTTGTGGACTCAATCAGAATTCCAGTAGGGGGCGTGCTGGAGGCAGCCAATCAATATTCTGCTCTTGCATGGATGTTTCTCTCTCTCTCCCTCTCCCTTTGTCTCTCTCTAAAAATCAATAATAATATATTTTTTTAAATGGAGAGTTGGTATAAGATAAAGTATATTCCAAACATCTTACATGTATCATTTTATTCTTACAATTATCTGAGACCATTGCATTTATCTCATGTGATCTTCACAACAACCCTTTGCATTGTCTAATGCGTGTTACCTTTTATTACCTTTTATTAAGTTATTATTATAAATTTTATTTTTAAGGGTATTTAGAGTTGAAGAATATGAATAACCTTCAAAGGAATGGGTGAACCTCCCAAATGATAAGCTGGACACTATGAACTGGTGTGACTTTCTGGGAAGGGCATCCAAGCTCTCACCATGTCCTCAGGTCTTTATGCAGGTGGTTTCCACAGTACATCCCAGGGCGTTTACTCAGCATCCCACAGGGTTTGATATTCCAATTTCCCAACATTAATTCAATGTAAAAAAAAATCCAGCCTTCAGGTCACAAGCCTAGAAACTCAATGAAGGGTCCCAAGATTTGCATTTCTATGTATTTAAATAAATGTAGATTTCAGATTATGTTTTCAGCATTGAATGACACATGGCTTAGAATATAAATGTTCTTCTAAAGTCTTCATTTATAGCATATTTTAATGTAATGATGTGTTTAGGAGGACCAAATATGACTCCTGAGTATATAGGTTAATCAATCATAGTTTTAAAAGGGGAGGATTTTATTTCTGGTTTGTTGTGATTAATTCCCCAACTACCATGAGTGGATGGGAAGTGAGGAGCAGCTGCCCCTCAGGCTGTTTGCCACAGGGCACATCACTCTTATGGTCTCATGTCCTCGTACCTTGTGTCTTTATGTCTTACTGAAACTTCATGCTTGGAGCTGTAGGTATCCATCCAGCTTCAAATGCTGCAGGTGCATCCAGATAGAGGAGAGATGTGACTCACTCTCTGGAGTGTCAGAGAGTAAAGCTCATGTAAAGTTTACCGCTCACATGAAGCCAAATTTCTGCTTAATTAACCTGAGGAATGTGCTGACTTGTAGAGAGCAGACTCTGTCTGCAGCAGCTGGTGTAAAGGGCTCACTGGAGTGGGGCAGGCTTGAATGAAGCCCTGCATTTCCCTTAAGCTTTGAGAGTGGACAGCTGTGTTTCTCTGGTAACTTTAGTTCTAACTGCCCATGACCCTCAAAATATAACTTTATTTTATCTTCTCAACTCCGAATGTAAAATTCTTTTAAGTCTCCTTGATATCTTTGATATTGCTGAAGAATTTCTAAACAGTACTACTGAATTCCTAAACATGCTTTTTAAAAAAATTATTTTAAACCAAGATGTTCTCTAAAAGGATTTATAACTTACCACTAGAAATCTTCTTCATTGCATGTTAGCCTTTTAGGATTTTTCGGGGATTACTAAGGGGATTTCTTTTTATCACTAGGGAAATATGGTTGTAGCTATTATATCTTAAAAAAAATAAATCTTAAGCATAGCCTGAGGAAATGAATGTATATTCCTCTCCAGAACAGTTTTTTTTGTAACCCAATGACACTTTTAGAAATATTTTAATTTGTCAAGCATTACAGTACAATAAAATCCAAATGAGTTAAATGTAACTGTGAATGTAGTTTACTAATATAGACATTATTGAATATCAAAATAAAGTTTAGAAATCACGGGGCTGAGGAAGCGGTGGTATTGTAGTGCCTGTCATGTTCTTTCAGCTCTACGAACAGCAACTGCGCATGAATACAGGTGTCTACATAAGCTCAGTGTGGCCTGCACAGCCAGGTCCACTCTACAGCTTTTTTTGCTGGCTGTCATTCAGGGGGTGTTCTCAGCCCTCAGGAGGCCCCTCTTCTCAAACATGGCTGCTGGCCTTCTTGGGCCTTCCAGAGAGCATCTCTGATGCTTTAAATGGGCCACCTGATTGGATCTCTCCCTTTGGATGAACTCTCAGTCAGCCGGTTAGCAACCTGGTCAAGGGGATGCTATCCTGTCTTCACCGATCCTGCTCACAGTCAAAGGAGAAGATTCCACAGCGTGTGCACACCGGAGTGGGGCACCTTGGGGGATACTTTCAATTCTGCATACCACAGACAGGTACCAGATTTGGCTCAGCATTGATTATGAGTCTGGGGATTATAGTTCGTTAACCGAACAGAAAAGAGACCTTGTACATACTAAGCAAACAGAAAACAAGAGGTACCACAGCAATCAAGGCATAAGAAGAAATCATCCTCTCTGATTATTTGTGGATTTAATATGGAAATAGATTTGTACATTTTAGTTGGTCCCACTTAATTATGCAAGTCACAAATTAGACTTTGAAAGAAAACATTCTTAATTAGAAAAGAATGCCATTTGGGTTCTAAATTTAGTAACTTATTTACCCAGTAAGACAAAATATTATATGATCACTGGGATAGATACCCTCAAAGAGCATATAAATTTCATGACTTAGATACATAAATATCGCCTGCAGTACAGGGCTGAATGATGTCGGGGTTAAAGTGAGACCTTGTATATATCAGATGAGAAAGTGATTAATTCAGACTGAATTCATTCTCACGGGTGTGGGCACTTGTGTTAAGGCTGGAAGCAGAACAGAGAAACAGTTTTAATACTCACTACAACTGAAATATGCAAAGAAGGTGTAATTTCTTTAATTCACCTATAATTAATATAGTCCTTCCTAAATCCTTGACCAACTCATTAATGAAGTAAAAAAAGTAACTCTGGGAGAATGTCCAATCAGGTTTACAGGTCTGTCTTATCTGTTGGTTCAAATAGTGTTTTTAGGGAGAGTTCACTGGCTGACTCAGCCTTCCAACCTCTCCACCGGTAGCATGGATGCCTCTTCACACTGGCTGTGGCCTCCATCAAGACCCAGTTTCAATGGTTTGCTTTATATCCCTAGCCATAGGGCTGCCTTTCTCCTGCGACAGCTCCCCTATCACCCTTAACAGCTCCTAACCCTGTCTCTCCCGCACAAGGATCAAGTGTGGCTCAGGAATTCTAAGCCCCAGGACTTCCCCATACCTGCCCTTTTGCCGCACGATGTTCTCAAACCGCTGCAGGCAGTGGCCGAGTGACCAAGGCCCTTGTTCATTTGCTCATCTGGGTAATTTCACCCATCGGGCTTGGGCCAGGAGTGATGGTCAGTGGGATCCTTGCCAGTGTTTCCTAGGGCCTAGTCCTCTTTTTGTCTGGATCTGTCTTAGATAAAATCCTAACAGAGAGAGACTGTCTTTTGATATGTTAAAAGAGGAATAAAATAATGTTCAGTTCTATTTTCTCAAGAAAATAGCCTGGCTTGTAAGTCAATTATTTTGCAACAACATCAAATTTTTTTCTTAACGTTAGTAGCAAAATATTACCTTTCTCCCTATCTTGCTTTTGTGCCTGCACACCTAATACCCTCCTCTTCTTCCTCCACACAGATAGATTCCCTGGAACAACCGGGATAAAAGTCAGAAGGGGTCTAAGTGAAAGAGGAAAAGTATATTAATGTTTTTGAAAGTCACTTCAAAAATATTAAATAGTATTTTAAGTACCCAGATATCTAGGTAGAGAGAATAGAATGAGTGAACATACAGTGGGGAGATTCAATGAATCTGATCCACAAATACAACATGTTTTAATTCCTTAAGATGCACCAATAAAAAATCATAATATTTGCCATATAATTTGATCACAAAAATTGTTACTTATGCCCTGGCCAGTGTGGCTCGTTTGGTTGGAGTGTCATTCCATTCACTGAAAGGTTACAGGTTCTATTTCTGGTCAGGGCACATACCTAGGTTTCAGGTTAAGTCCCCAGTTGGGGGACAAAAAGGAGGAAACAGAACAATGTTTCTCTCACATCAACATTTCCCTCTCAAAAAATTGTTACTTATAGGGAATATATTAGCACCAAACCAACACTGAAAGAAATGTTAAAAGTACGGCTGTAATTAGTAGAAAAAAATAGAAAGAAAAATATAACCACAATAAACAAAAATGGCAATAAATAAGTACATATCAATAATAACCTCAAATGTAAATGGATTAAATGCTCTGATCAAAAGACACACAATAGCTGATTGGATAAGAAAGTAAGACTCATATATATGTTTTTTATAAGTCTCACATAGTTGAAAGTGAAGGGATAGAAAAAATCTTCCAAGCAAATGGAAAGGAAAAAACAGCTAGGGTAGCAATAGTCATATCTGATAAAATAGACTTCAAAATGAAGGCCATAACTAGAGACAACGAAGGCCACTACTTAATATTGAAAGGATCTATCCAACAGGAATATATAACCTTGGTGAACATATATGCACCCAACATAGAATCACCAACATATATTTAAAAACTCTGGAGGACTTCAAAGGAGAAATCAACAGTAATACAATCATAGCAGGGGACTTCAACACCCTGCTGTTATCACTGGATAGATACTCTAGACAAAAAATTGACAAGGATACAGAGAAAGTAAAAGATGTGCTAAATCAAATGGATTTAGTAAATATCTACAGTGAATTACACTCCAAAACTGCAGAATTCACATTCTTCTCAAGTGCACATGGGATATTCCAAAGATAGACCATGTTAGGACACAAGCTAAGTCTCTACAAGTTCAAGAAGATTGAAATCATATTAAGCATCTTCTCCGATCACAATGGCATGAAAGTAGATAGAAATCAATTACAACTAAACCACACAAAAACATTTGAAAACATGGAGGCTAAATAGCATGTTATTAAACAATAAATGGGTTACCAAGGAGATAAAAGAAGAAATTAAAAACTTCCTGGAGCCCTGGCCAGTTTGGCTCAGCGGTTAGAGCGTCGGCCTGTGGTCCTGAGAGACCTGGGTTCGGTTCCCGCTAAGGGCACGTACCTCGGTTGCAGTTTGTCCCCGGCTCTGGTCGGTTGTGCGGGTGGCAACCACTCGATGTGTCCCTTCACATCGATGTTTCTCTCTCTCTGTTCCTCTCTCTCTCTCCCATTCTACCTGAACAAAAAATGGAAATGTGTCCTCGGGTGAGGATAAAAAAAAAACAAAACAAACAAACAAAAACAAAAACAAAACTTCCTGGAAACCAATAAGAATGAACACACAAAAATACAAAATCTATGAGATGCAGCAAAAGCAGTCCCGAGAGGGAAGTTCAAAGCACTACAGACCTACTTGGAGAAAAAAGAAAAATATCTAACCTCACAACTTCAAGGACTAGAAAGCAAACAAAAAGAAGACCCCAGAGCAAGTAGAAGGAAGGAAATAGTAAAGATCAGAGGAGAAATAAATGACATGGAGACAAAAAAAACAGTTCAAAGGATCAATGAAACAAAAAGCTGGTTCTTTGAAAAGGTAAACAAGATTGATGGACCCTTAGCCAGACTCACCAAGAAACAAAGAGAGAGGACCCAAATGAACAAAATCAGAAACAAAAGAGAAGTAACAACTGACACCACCGAAATACAAAGGATCAGTAACAAATACAATTAACAATTATGTGCAAACAATTTGACAATTTAGGTGAAATGGACAAATTTCTAGAAACACATAGTCTCCTAAAACTGAATGGCGAAGAGACAGAAAACTTGAACAGACCAATAACAACTAAGAAAATTGAAGCTGGAATTAAGAATCTCCTGGCAAACAAAAGCTGAGACCTGGACAGCTTCACACGGGAGTTTTACTGAAGATTCAAAGAAGAACTAATACTCATTCTCCTCAAACTATTTCATAAAATTCAACAACAAAGAAGACTTCCAGCCTCATTTAAAGAGGACAGCATAATTCTAATTCCAAAACCAGATAAAGACACTACAAAGAAAGAAAACTGCAGGCCAATATCCCTGATGAACATAGATGCCAAAATCCTTAAAATATTAGCAAATCAGATACAGCAATACATTTAAAAAATTATTCACCATGACCCAGTGAGATTCATCCCAGGGATGCAAGGCTGGTACAATATTTGCAGATCAATAAAGAAAATGAAAAATAAAAATTATATGATCATGTCAATAGACACTGAAAAAGCATTTGAAAAAATCTAGCCCCATTTCTAATAACAACACTCAGCAATGTGAGAATAGAGGGATCATATCTTGACATAATAAAGGCCAGATATAAAAAACCTACAGCCAACATCATACTCAATGGGCAATAACTAAAGGCATTTCCCTTAAGAACAAGGATACCCACTTTCACCACTCTTATTTAACACAGTAGAAGTCAGCCACAGCAATCAGACATGAATAAAAAATAAAAGGGATCCAAATTGAAAATGAGGAAGTGAAACTGTCATTATTCGCAGATGACTAGTTATTATACATAGAAAACCCTAGAGACTCCATAAAAAATTTATTAGAGTTAATAAATGAATTTGACAAAGTAGCAGAATATAAAATTAACATCAAGAAATCAACGGTATTCTTATATACCAATAATGAACTCACAGAAAGAGAAACTAAAAAACAATTCCATTTACCATTGCAGCAAAAAAATTAAGATACCTAGCAATAAACTTAACCAAAGAAGAAAAGGACCTATTTGCAGAAAACTACAGGACATTGAAAAAGGAAATGGAGGAATATATAAAATAGTGGAAGCATATACCTTGTTCATGGACTGGAAGAATTAACTTCATTAAAATGTCCATACTTCCCAAAGCAATCTATAAATTCAATGCAATCCCCATTAAAATACCAACGACATATTTCGCCGAACTAGAACAAGTACTTCAAGAGTTCATGTGGAACCAAAGAAGACCCCAAATAGCCACAGCAAACTTAAAAAAGAAGAACAAAGTAGAAAGGATCACAATACCAGATAGTAGGTTATACTACAAAGACACTGAAATCAAAACAGCCTGGTACTGGGACAAGAACAGGCATTTAAATCAATGGAACAGAACAGAGAACCCAGAAATAGACCCAGGACATTATGCCCAATTAATATTTGACAAAGGTTGCCCTGGCCAGTAAGCTAAGTGGTTAGAGCATCGGCCTGCAGTCCAGAGAGATCCGGGTTCGGTTCCTGCTAAGTGCACGTACCTCAGTTGCAGTTTGTCCCTGACCCTGGTTGGGCCATGAGAGTGGCAATCACTCGATGTGTCCCTTTCACATCAATGTTTCTCTCTCTCTTTCCCTCCCACTCTATCTAAACAAAATATGAGAAAATGTCCTCGGGTGAGGATTAAAAACAAAAAAATTGACAAAGGTGGTGAGAACATACAATGCAGTAAAGACAGCCTCTTTAATAAATGGTGTTTAGAAAATTGGACAGCTACAATGCAAAAACATGAAGCTAGACCACCAACTTACACCATACACAAGAACAAACTCAAAATGGATAAAAAACTTAAATGTGACTCAGGAATCCATAAAAATTCTAGAAGAAAATGTAGGTGACAAAATTTCAGACATTACACGCAGCAGAATTTTCACTGATACAACACCTAAGGCAAGAGAAACAAAGAAAAAAATTAATACATGCAACTACATCAAACTAAAAAGCTTCTGCACAGCAAAACAAACAAACATCAAAATGGAAATGGAACCCACTATATGGGATAGAACAATTGCTAACAATACATCATGTAAGGGGCTAATTTCCAAAATACATAGAGCACTCATCCAACTCAACAAAAGGAAGAAAAAGAACCCAATTTAAAAATGGGCAGAGGACCTAATTAGACACCTCTCCAAACAGGACATACAAATGACCAAGAGATGTATGAAAAAATGCTCTATCACTAATCATCAGAGAGATGCAAATTAAAACAACTATGAGATGTCACCTCGCACCTGTCAGAATGGCTGCCATCAACAAATCATCAAACAACAAGTGGTGGCGAGGGTGTGGAGAAATGGGGACTCTAGTATTCTGCTGGTGGGAATGCAGACTGGTGCAACCACCATTGAAAACAATATGGTGTTACCTCAAAAAATTAAAAACTGAACTGCCATTTGACCCAGTGATCCAACTTCTAGAAATATACCCTAAGAAGCCTGAAACACCAATCAGAAAGAATAGATGTACCCCTATGTTCATAGCAGCACTATTTTCAATTGCTAAGATCTGGAAGCAGCCCATGTCCATCAATAGATGAGTGGATAAAAAAGACGTGGTACATATACACAATGGAACACTATGCAGCTGTAAGAAAGAAAGATCTTATATCCTTTGAGGGATCTTACATGCTAAGTGAAATAAGCCAATCAGAGAAAAATAAATACCACATGATCTCACTTATTTGTGTAATATAATGAACAGAAAAAGCTGATGAACAACATCAACTCTTTCTATAAAGGAGTATGGTTCAGACTGACAAACTTCAGAGGAGAGGGGCGGGGGCAGGGGTGAGATAAACCAAAGAACCTATATGCATGTGTACGTGACCGATGGACATAGACAACAATGCTTGGGGGGACATGACAGGGAAGAAGGTGTCTGGGGGGGAGGAGAAATATCTGTAACAAAAATAAATTAATTAATAAAAACTGCCAAAGAAATTTAAAAATTGTTACTTATGTGTCTACTGGAATGAGACTTCATGGTGTATTTTTTGAACAGTAAAATACAGTAGGGAATGCCATTAGGAAGATGCTTTAGCAACCACTGTGGAGAGCTTATTCTCTCAAGGTGAGTAACTGTTGGTCCTGAGCAAGCCCAAAATCCTCTGACCTTTTCATTTTATTTTCATGATTTTATTGAGACTGAAAGGAATGCAAGAGAAACTGGAATTATTTAAGTTTTTAGCTCTGGTTTACAAGTGCAAAGTTATCGCATGCAGTGCTGTGTGTTTTTAGAAGACCTGCAACACACTTAAGGAACACTAGCTGATGCAGTTTATCTTGTCCTTTAGAGCAAACTTTATCTGATGTCACAGAGAAAAGAGTGCCTTTAGATAATTGTTCTTTTCATCAGATAAATTTTACGCCAGATAGAAAAGCACTATTGTCCTTCCTGTCTGCTCTCCTGATGTATCTTTATTTGCAGAGTTTAAAGTGAGGCCATTAGAGTTGGTCTCTTATCTGATTGTCTCCTTCTCTTCCAGCTCCCAAGTCTTCTGAAAGGTTGGGTTACTTTTCATGGTGTCTCCTTGCCCTGCCACTCTCAGAGTTCCCAGCCGAGATTTTTTGTTTCCCCGAACTGGAGAGTATTCAATACGTATTTGATTCATTAATTTGGCTGCATTAACTTTCCAGAGTCTATATGTATAGTATCTTTGTTTCCTCACAGTGGGGCTAATTAAATACTCATTCTGATGAAGGGATCATTGCTCTAAATCACACCTTAGGAATTCTCTTTTTAGGGAGTGGGAACTATTGATTTTAAAAATATGACTCACATGCTATGGAGCTTTCTTAATTGGGGCATTTATTATTCTTTCAGGCTTGATATTCCTTTTTGGAAGACCTAAGTTTGGTGACTAACATAGGTGATCAGGATGGGTGGACCTCTTTCCAGCTATAATTAGTCTGATTTTCTTGAGAGCTCATTGAATCATTTTTTAGGTACGTCCAAAGTATTTAAGGATGAGACAGTTTACCAAGCCTTCAATAAGCCAACGGGACTTTCCACTCAAAGTGTTCTTTCAATAAATGCGTACTATGTCCCAAACTCTATGCTAAGCCCTTTATGTACATTGTGTCAATTTGATAGTGTCAGACAATCTTTACAATCAAGGTAACTGAGCTATAGAAATAAAGAAACTTAAAACCATTCTTCAAGGAATGTGTATGTAAATAGATGATAGATATAGATAGATGATAGATGATAGATAGATAGATGATAGATAGATAGATAGATAGATAGATAGATAGATAGATAGATTATATATGTACACACACACACACACACACACACACAAGATTCATACACATTTCATATCATCACTATGTCCTTGTAACAAAATCCTAGGTCTTCACAGAATTTGACCTACAAAGAGATAGATAATATGCACTTTTTGAGAGATCCTCCAAGCTTCCTAAGTGGTGTCTTAAACGGTTAGTCACCTAAGGGTTTTCCCCCTGGGCCTATTCATGGGGTGGGGGATTAGACAAATGGCAGGTTCTCATAAGTGATGGTGATTTAGCGGCGGCCATAATGCTGCAGGTCAGGGCAAACATAATTCATGATATGCCTGAAGTTACTAGCAACTTTTCTGGTGTGTCTGAGCCTCAGCTAACCAACTGCTCTGTGAAAGTGTTACGGAAAAGACTCAGACCGAACACCGGAGGAAGCAAAGAGGTTCCTTTATTCACGCATGTGGACCCAGAGGAGGCAGTCTCCAAATTCTGGGCCCCGAGTTGTGCTAGCTTTATAGCAGGCTGGGTGGGGCATTCTTTTGGCGTGAAAGTGGTAAGCAACTTACAGAAGCAGGAAGCAAAAGGGGTCATGTCATTTCTAAAGTGGTGGCTCCATTAAAATGGCAGTCGACTTCCTCTATCATTTCCCCCTCTTGATGCTATTAGCTGCTGTTGCTGCCAATTGCATCCTGATACAGATCTCTATGATCTGGGTCTTCAGACCTGTGTAGGAGTTGACACTGTTGGAGGGCCAGTATTTTGGCTGTGGCCCCCTGGTCACAGTGGACTCTAAAGTTTGGACTATGGTCTGAGTTATGCATGAATGAGGCTTACTCCTAGGAGAATGATGGCTAACGGTCCAATTAGTGGAAGCAGCCATCGGAGCCAGCCCTGTGAGTGTATTTCCCAATTCCAATTTTCTAATTCTTTGGCTCTGCATTTTATGTTTTCTCTGAGTTCTTTGACTTTTTGTGTTACAATTCCAGACTGGTTTGCAAAGTAGCAGCATTCTTCCCCTAAAAACATGCAAATTCCTCTTTTTTCTGCTGTTAGCAGGTCTAGAGCCCGGTGGTTCTGGAAGGTTACTTCTGCTGGTGAATTAATCTGTTGTTGGATGGTGGCCAAGGAGTCTGCTACTGTAGTCATGTCTGCATTAAGTCATGTCTGCATTAAGTTGGGCAGACAACTTATAGTAGGTAGAGGCAGAGAACCCTAGGCCCCCTACACCTGTCCCTATCCCAGCTACAGTGCCAATTCCGGCTGCAACTGCTATGCCTACCCCCCTTTTGATTCAAGTAGGTCCCTTTCGGCTCAGTCAGAGCAGGAGTAGGGTCAATATTTCCTGGGGGTTCGGATGCTGAGGCTAGGGGTAAGGAAGACCTCTAGACAGCTCCCGGTCAAGTTGGTGGAAAGGCACCTATAGGCCTCCCGTCCACACAGGAGGAATGATCCTGGCTCAGTACATAAACTACTGTTATTGGGGATAGTGATGTTACTGGTACAGAGCTCTGGGTTAAGAGACCCTACTGGGTTTCCTTCTGGGGAGACCTTCTCCGGCTCAAGGCAGGTTACTTTTGATCCTCTAGTGTCTAGGAACACATTGGTTGTTATGGGCCCTTGGGCTAGGGTCTGACTGAGACCAGGAGGCGCCCCAGTGTGACTGCAGATATGTGGTACAGGTATTCCTAGGAGTCCTTCCCCTGGAACGGTAGGCAAAGCCAACATTCCCGAGTGGAGTTGCTAATATTCTGGTGTGCTGAGTACATGGTCCGTACTAGTTCCTGAACCTGTGCTGTGGGGCTGATTCTCTGTAGTGCCTCCCAGAAAGGAGTAAGGTTGGCACCCTTATGTATTATCTTTTCCTCCTGTTTCCTCAGCCATTCGACTATTTCTCTACGTTTTTCTTCCTGGACCGTCTCAAATTCTACCTGGGTAAAATCACTTAATTGGCGGTAGATACTCCAACAAACCAGTCTACCTGGGGGCCCATATGCCTGACACTTTTGACTCTGGTATCCAATGGTCCCTCCCAATTTTCCCGTCATGTATAATTTACTGTCCCAGATACAATTGTGGGCCCAGCCTGGTCACTACCTGAGAGATAGCATTGTAGGCATTCCACGGGCATAGCAGTGGCATATGTGAAGGGCGATGCAGGGAATTTATAGCTTGCTACTCCTCCTGCAAGTCTACCCTTTCTGCAGGCTTGTTACATTTACATACAGGGGCTTGAATTGGGGCAGGGTCTGCTAAGTAAAGCATACTAAGTATCCAAAAGCACAGACAAGCCCAAGATATGTTCCCCCGAGAGCCTGTTACTCCCAGGTGTTCCATTCTGTTGGGGCTACAGTCATCAGTCCAATTCCTAAGATTATAGCAAAACTACCCATTGCAGTCAGGTACCATCCTGGGCAATTGTCCATTCCTCTGAGCCTCCGTCAATGCCTGGTTTCCTTTTCAGCTTCAGAGTCAACAACCATGATGGCTGGTCCTCTAGGTCCTCGTCTGTCCTCCTGGAGTCTGCTGGGTCCGTTGCCCTCTTGACTCAGCTGTGATAGATCCAGGGGGTGATTCCTGCAACCTTAAGTGCAGTAGGGGTTGTTAGTATGACAAGGTGGGGCCTGGTCCATGTGGGTTGGAGGGGTTCCTTTTTCCAGTCTTTAATCCATACGTCGTCCCCTGGTTTATGTGAGTGGGCTCGCCCCCTAGTGGTGAGGGTCCTTGGCCTAATCCGGCCTGATGTATCTGGCTAAGTGTCTCCCCGAGCTCCTGGAGGTACTTAGTCTGCCCTGCTTCCCCTGTAACCCGGAGCTCTCCTGTAGGTAGGGGTAGTATGGCTGGCAGCCTCCCATAAACTAACTCAAATGGTGTATACCCTGTGGCATTAGGGGCGTCTCGTACCCTGAATAATGCTAAGGGTAACAGGTCCGGCCAGGGCAGGTGGGTCTCCTGATGGAACTTTGCAAGGGTTTCCTTTAGAGTCCGGTCCATGCGTTCTACCTTTCCTTAGCTCTGAGGGTGATAGGCAGTGTGTAGCTTCCAAGTAATTTTTAATTGTGTTGCTAGTTCCTGGAGCACTTTTGCAACAAACGCTGGCCCGTTGTCGCTGCCAATGGTCATAGGCAACCCAAAGGGGGGGGATACTTTTCCTGAGGAGGGTCTTGACTCCCTCTCTGCTGTTTCTGTCCTGGTGGGGAATGCTTCTACCCATCCAGAGAAAGTACAGACTAATACGAGTAAGTATCTGTATCCCTGGCTTGGCCTGATCTCAGTAAAATCAATCCGTAGGTCCTCAAAAGGCTGTTGCCCCCTGTGTTGTATTCTGGGGAGCCTTTTCGGGTGACCCGCTGCATTGTTCCTGGCACAAGCCAGGCATTGAGCTGCTGCTGCTGCACGTAATCCAGACATGTTGGGGAAGTAGTAATACCTCCCAAGTGAGGCCTCTAGAGATGTTTCCCCAGGTGTGTGAGGGCCTGGCACTGCCTGACGAGACTGCCGGCCTGGCCTTGGGGAATGTAGAGCTGTTTGTCCAGCAGTTTCCATATGCCGGTGGGCGTTCGGAGGCAGTCCTCTTGTGTGGCCCATTTCTGTTCCTCTGGGGTGTAGTCTGGCTGATTGAGCTTCAGTTCTAATAGGGTACCTTCTATGGCTGGGGTATTTGTCGGAGCCTCCCTTTCTGTAGCTGCTGCCTCTGCTGCCTGATCTGTTCTTCTGTTCCCTTGGGCTCCTTCTGTCTCCCGTCGTCCCATTGGTTGTGTAAAGACCCCTAATACTATTTTCTCCTTTTCAGGCCTGTAGAGGTTGAAAGGCCAACTGGGTTCTGGCAGCCCCAGGGCCGGTGTACACCCAAGATGATCTTTTATAGTATGGAAGGCTTTCTCATGTTCAGCTTCCCATAGGAGGGGTACTGTTTTTAGCACTTGGTAAAGTGTTTTGGCTAATGCTGCATACCCTGGTATCCAGATTTGGCAGAACACGGCCGCCCCTAGGAACTCTCGAAGTTCCCTCCATGTGGCTGGAGTTGGTCGGGCCATTATGACCTGCTTCCTTTCCTGGCCCAGGACCCGGTTCCCTTGGGAAATGAGAAATTACAGATACTTTACCTGGACCTGGAAATCTGTGCCTTCTTCCACGAGGCCCGGTACCTGCCTGTGTTAGCAGTTCAAGGAGCTGGAAGATACCCTCCCAGCACTGGTTCAATGTGGGGGCGGCTAGTGGGAAATCATCTACATATTGTAGCACCACCAGGTCTGTTTCTATATCAGTAAATGGTTTTAAGTCTCTGGCCAGGGCCTCTCCGAAGAGAGTGGATGAATTCTTTAATCCAGTGGCAACCTGGTCCAGGTCACCTGGGTCTTTGCTACAGTGTGAGGTCTTCCCATTCGAAAGCAGAGTGGTTGGCTCACCCTCGCAAGTCGGAGGCAGGAAAAGGCGTCCTTCAAGTCCAGACAGGTGACCAGGCCACCTCTGCTGGAAGCCGGCCGAGGAGCGTGTACGGGTTTGTCACCACGGGGTGCAGTGCGGTTGTTGCCTCGTTCACTGCTTGCGGGTCCTGCACTGGCCTGTATCTGCTCCCATCTGGCTTCTTCACTGGCAGCAGGGGGTGTCCCAGGGGGACTGGCAAGGGACAAGTACACCTTCCCTCAGATGCTCTGGATGACCTCTGTGATGCCCAGCCTGGCTTTCCTGGGGATGGGGTACTGACGGATCTGTTTTGGTCGGGCTCCCGGCTTCAGTTTTATAGTTATAGGTGGATGGTTCCCTGCCGATCCTGGCGGGTTGTCTTCTGCCCAGACCTCGGGGTATCTCTTTCGAAGGTCAATCCCCCTTCCCTCTGTGGGCTCCCGTTGGCCTTCCTCCGCTTCCTTATAGAGTCGCTATTCTTCTTCCCGGGGAACTAAGGCTGCTATGAGGTGTGGGGTGCCAACTTGTAAGTGAGCCTCTCCCAGTGGGCGAAAGGAGATCTGGGCTCTTAGCTTAGAAAGCAGGTCATGTCCCAGGAGCGGAACCAGGCACTCTGGCATGTACAGAAATTCATGCTTTACCTGGTGGCCCCCGAGTTCTATAGTTCAGGCTTGACAAAACTGTTTGGGGCCACTAGACTGTCTAGTGGCACCAATGATAGAGATCTCGTGCCCTGAGGGAGGGGCAACCGTGGTCATCACGACTGAATGTTCTGCCCCAGTAGCTTCCATAAAGGGGAGGGTTTGGCCCCCTACTGTCATTTGGACCATGGGCTCACGGGGGCCGAGGTGTAGTGAGCTCAGTCTCCCGTCCGAGTCTAGGCCTGCCAGACTGAGGATGGCAGGGCCTGGGTCTCCCTGAGAGGCATCTGGAGTGGCTGCCATTGCTGGCACCTTGTCGAGACCAGGGAGGCTGGGGTGCTTCTGGGGCTGGGGCTGGTTAGACAGATGGTGATGGAGTTTTGATTTCAGGAGCCCGGAGGACCATCTTGGGTACATATGGGGGGTAAGTGCATGGGTGGTTCTTCCTCTGGGTCGCCTTTGAGAATGGGGGGTTAGCATGCTGCCTTAGATTGAGCCACAAGGACATGGGCAGGGGCTGCCCCGCATTTGGCAAGGTGAGGTCTTTTTCTTTGTTCCAGTTACCACTCCAATTTCAGCTTCTGCCCAGCACAGCATTAAAGCCACTTTGGCATGTCCTGAGCTAGTTCCTGCCATCTATCTATGCAGATGTACTGGTCTTGTGTCCTGGCCTCCCTGTTACTATCAGATGTACTGCACGTATGATTCCTAGGTTGAGGGTTTCCTCAGGAGGCCGGCCCACCCCCAAACTAGGCCATTTGGCTGAACAGAAGGTTTCCAATTGGCTCGGGGTCATGCTCGGATCCTGGCCCTGGAACCCATCAAAGTTCTGCAACATGCAGTGGAATACTGTTGATGGGCCTTCTCCATGGTTCTCCTCCCATAGCGGCACAGACAGACAAGGAGTGGAAATTTTCAGTTCACTCACCTGGCCGCTCCCCTTGCGGGGATTTAGGTGCCTCTTAGCTTTGGCAGGTCAGTACGAACCCCTCACTCAGATCAGGGTTGCAGGGCGGGACTGTGTCCCCCAGAACCTGATGCTGCCCTGCGCTGTATGAGGTCACCACGGTACTGCAGGTGGGGGCCCACTCAGACTCCATAGGTTTGCACCGGTGGAGCCACACAGACATTCACACTCACTCACGCACTGACATTCAAAAGAGTTGAAACATTCCCTCCCATTAGGCCTTTCCCTACCTGGCGGCCAGAAGGCCTGAGAGGTGGTCAGTCTCTCCTTGCACCTCAAGGGTGTGCCTGTGCTCGGGCTCCTGGTCCCCGGGGCGCTCACCCGTCCTGAAGCTGCGCAGTCCTGAAGCTGGATTCCTTTGTTCCCCGCAGCCTGGGTGGGGCGTGAACCTGCCCACAGCTGGTGGGGAGCTCGGAACCAGCAGGGATCCGAAATGACTGGGGCATGCGCTTCCCTCTGTCGCAGGCGCCAGGGAGCGCCCGTGGGGCCACCTCACAGGGGCAGTCACCCGCTCATGTGAGTCATTTCCAGTCAGGGAACCAGTGTTAGCAACAGACTCAGACCGAACACCAGAGAAGCGAAGAGGTTACTTCATTCACGCCTGCGGACCCAGAGGAGGCAGTCTCCAAAGTCTGGGCCCCGAGTTGTGGGGCACACCCAGCTTTATAGCGGGCTGGGCCGGGCATTCTTTTGGCGCAAAAGCGGGAAGCAACTTACAGAGGCAGGAAGCGAAGGGGTCATGTCATCTCTAAGACGGTGGCTCGATTAAAATGGCAGTTTACTTCCTCTGTCAGAAGAAAACCAATGAGACCTGTATGTCTCAGGGTTGCTGTAGCATCAAATAAACATGGTCCGCAGGACAATTCTTTGAAAATCATCTAGCAGTAGGAAGAGAAAAGATACTATTATGTATAAATTTGTGTCATAGAGTGAAGACATGACTAAAAAGGTCATTTCATAAAAAGGTGAATTTATAGCAAAACACTCATCTGGCATGCAGTCATTAGAGAATTGCAAGTTTGACCCTGTTTTCAGAGTTCAAATTACTTCTGTTCAAAGATGGAAAAATGTGATTTTTCTGGATCTCAAGTGGTCCACCTTTCCCAGGGCCCCTTAGTGCTTCTCGACCAGACAGTTAAATACAAGGGGCCAGGTCGGGCTCTCCGTGACGTGGTGATGTGACATGCACATATGCTTTCACTCACACACAAGCTCAGCAGGGCTTGACGTGCCTTCATGCCCGTGAACAAGGGCAGAGGGGCAACCATATGATCACAGCCATGGTTTTCCTGTCCCTTCATTTCATGTTCAAATGAATGACTGTCATGCTGCCTACAGACATTATTTTATATGAGCACATGAATTATCACTTCAAAATGTTTACATGCCCTCCCACAGCCCCCACACACCACTTAATGCAACTCTGTCATGCCTCTGCGAGGTCCCAATATAAGAGAGACAAGGGGAAAACAAAAATCAAACTTGAGATATATCTTTCTTGACCTCAAGGACCTTGTAATCTCATTGGGAACAAAAGCATAATTATTTCTTCCCCTCTGCCTTGCCCTCCTCTTCTTCAAATTAACTTTCATTAAATAGTACATTTTACAAGATATTTTCATGTATATTATATTGCTTAAGACTCTCAACTGCCCTGAGATGAAGGCAGAGCATGAATTATTATCTTTCTTTTAAAGTCTGAAAAAAACGGAGCTCAAGTAATTTGTCCAATTTGGTCCAAGTCACAGAACCAATAATTGTCAGAGACTGGTCCCTTCCCAGCATAGCTCCCTCCTGATGCCTGTGTTTCACATTCTATCACATCCCATGCACACTCCTGAGAAAACCGTTCTTGGAAAAGGCAGTAACCACTGAGTGCCACCAGAAAGTGACTAGAAGTTCGGAGGAGCAAAGTGTACCCAGCCCTGTCCTCAGGATTGCAGAGCATGTAAGAAAAGCAGATTTGACCTCTGTCCTTTGCAGGTTTATTGCCCTGGGGAAGGGAAGACACAGACGTATGGAGCAAGGATGTGCTGCCAGCTTGGAGTTAGGTGGTCACTGTCATGGCTGCAGCTTAGTATTTAAATATTTCAATATTTTTTTAAACAGGAGCCAAATGTTTCTGGTTGGTGTAACTTATAGGCAAATATTGCATGTAATGTATAATATTTAACTTATATGTAAATTTTCTATATTTCCTATAAAATATTTTTAATGTGGATTAGCTTGAATCCTACTAATCTTCACTTAGGTTTCACTGAACAGGAGTAGAACTAAAAATAAATTATATGTCATTAGATAATTTCACAGTGCATCCATTAATTTCCCTTCCTGCTAAAAAGCAATGAATTTGTGGTTTAAACGATGTTAAGAACATTACATGAAAAATGAGGAGAGGAAATGAAGACAGATTAGAACATAATTATAGGGGCTGGAAATGAGCCAAGTCCTTTTACGCCTTGCCAAGTAGGAGGCTGCCTGTCACCAGGTGGACGTGGAAGACGAGCGCTTCCAGCTCAGAATGCCACTTCCCACATGCCAAACTCATGTGGCAACTTGGAGGAAATACTGAATAATAAAAGACCACCACCTGCAGGGGAGGAACTGAAGTGAAAGACTGAATGAAAATGGAAACAATAATGCTGGTCACTTTTGTGTTATAGAAGAGAGCGTTTGTCATGTTGGGTTTTCTTCCCCAACTTTGGTCAGAAATATTGACTTTCTCTCTCTAGATCTGGCTTAAATCTTTGGTGAACCCCCAGAGTGTGCATTTATCACTCAATATTGGGAGCATCTGGGATTTTCTATTTTATTAAAATGATCCCTTTTTCCCCACCACATAGGCCCATGGAGCAAGGTCTGTGCACTGTAGGTGACAAGGGATTCCCCAGAAGGAAATCTTCCTCACTGGCTGTAACTTGAGTTGAGCACACAATTTATTTCAGAGACTGACTTTTGGGGGAAACAGCAAAGTGTTAAACTGGAGACAGGTTAAGTGCATAACATCCACTTTGCAGCTGGGCCTCCAGGACGGAAAGCTAGAACAAAGTCTAATTCAGCAGATGTATTTGAAGTTTGCCCATCTATAAAAATGGAGAACATAAAAGTTGTGACCTGATGGGGTAATTGTGAAGCTAAACCGAGATCATGCACATAAAGCATCACATCACCTGATATGTGGTGAACCCTCGTAAATATTAACTGGCAATGTATCAAGCTTACCTTTTCTTACTGTGTCATTCTTGTCCTATAGAGCAGTAATGTATGGCTCTGGACTTTTACTTCTTTCTTTTGTGCTGGCTGGACTGGTTAGTAATTAATTTGTTTACCTGCCCATCCTCCTATTGTTCTATGAAAGTCTCAAGAGCAAAGTTTATTCCTATGATCTAGCCAGTCCTACTGCCTAGAGCTCAACATTTACTAGCTCTCAAGATACACAAAATTAATTGACTTGAAAGCAGCATTTATTTGCTTCCTAGTTAAACCTGCTTTGGAAAATATACTAAGACTGGAACAAAACCACCTGATCTAATGTCAGACTTGCAAGGGAAACAGACCAGGATGGCACTCTTCCTCACCTATATTAAGTCTTATTCAAATATATGAGGTTACATGAAGGGTGCAGGAAGAAGGAAAATTGGGAGAAAGAAAAAGGAGAAAGGAGAGAGTGGGGGTAAAAGTAAAAAGATTGCCCCCGAGGGGTACATTTTGCCTAAGACAGTTTCCCACTCATTTCTCCTCCTCTAAATCCAAGACCCTATACTTTCTGCCCCCTAAAAAACATGGCCTCTGACTCAAATTTTGATAAACAAGTGGCATTAAATTCAAGAAATCTTGGCTACTAATTTTAGATTTTTGAACCAAATGGTCTTAGCAACATTCTGTATTAGATTTGGACATCATACTGAATGTTCTCACTGATTTTCTTCATTGGCTGCCAAGCCCACAAACACGATTTTCTATTTCTTTCTTATTTTTTTCAGGGTTCCAAAACAACAGTTTTACCTCTCTGAAATAAAAGTGTATAAGAATCCTGCCCGGCCAGTGTGGCTCAGTGGTTGAGCATCGACCCATGCACCGAGGGGTCGCCAGTTCGATTCCCAGTCAGGGCACATGCCCAGGTTGTGGGCCAAATCCCCAGTGGGGGGCATGTAAGAGGTGGCCAGTCAATGTTCTCTCTCATTGATGTTTCTCTCTCTGTCTCCCTTCCTCTCTTTCTGAAGTCAGTAAAGAAAAAATAAATTTTTAAAGAAATCATTATATGTTAGCTGAAAAAATGTAAATTCTTGCTCAGCTATCTTAGTGTAAAACAGGAAAACACCTGCTGCTCTACAATCTAAAACACCATCTCTTGTCTTTTCTTACTGGTTTGTGATAAATAGCAGCAAGTACCCCATAGTATCCAAAGTAGAGGCACAAAGCGGTAGGTTGGGGTTCTTTTACTTTGCAAATTATGCAAAAATACTTTTCTAATATAGAAAAATGTAGAAGCAGAGCCTGAAACTACAGCATGGCCAAAGTGATTGTATCACAGTTGAGTTTTGTTTATTTTTTTCATCATTAATTATACTTTTTGGTGGGTGGGGAAATACTAATAGAATCGTGATCAATGTCGTGTGAGCAGCTTGCCATGTTAGTCTTTCAAGTCAGATCTGTTTCAGATTCTAACTTCTCCCTTTACATGTGCATTTTAATCCCCGTAGGCTTCAGCTTCTTCCTCCATTTCCTGGAGATATTCATAGTGCCTGGTTCGAACAGGCAACTGACTGTGATGACGTCTGTAAGTCCTTGGAACAGCGCAGGAGATGTGGCTGAACAGTAACTGTTTAAGTATCATTCTTTCACTATTTCCTCAGTGACATCACTAAGCACAAGTATCTTAACACATTTAGTCTGTTTTTTCCTCAAACACAGCAAGAGTTTGTTTGTTCACTTACATATATGTGTGTTTGTATATTTACACAGAAATATTTACATAGAAATATTTACACAGAAAGTGGAAGGTTCAATCCTTTCCAACAAGCCCAGAGATACCAATTTTGTACACATATTTTATCTGACGTTTTACAAATGTTTCAAATGCCCATAAAATAACAAAATTCTACAATGAACATTCATGACCAATACCTAGCTTGTACAATTAACATTGCATTATATTTACTTTATTACACTTCAATCAATCCATCCATCCTTTAATCCTTTTGTTTTTGCTGGCAGCTGTATTGAGAGATATCTTACATACCATAAAATCCACTTGTTTTAAAAGTACAATTTAATGATTGTTAGTAAATTTAATGATTGTTAGTAAATTCACAATGGGCAACCATCACCACACTCCAACTTTAGAACATGACGTCATCCCCAGAAGATTCTTCATGACTATCTGAAGTCTCTCCATCTCCTCGCTCTCAGCCCAGGCAACTATTAGTCTATGTTCTGCTTCTTAGATCAGAAAGGATGTAAGTTTTAACCAGCATAACGAGGATTCACAGGGTGTTCCTATACTACGACTCTCAGGATGACAAAACAGAGGTTACATGAAATAGAAAAAGCTCCTTACAATTTTTTTATTTTTATGCTCATTCTAATTCCTATACCTAGAGCATTAGATCAGTCCCATTGTACTGATGAGGGGGAAAATGAGACAAAAAAGAAGAGGAGAAACCCTGGAAGAGGCTGGAGGCCCTGAGAGGTGAAGTCAGTGCAGGAGACCCTTGCTGTCAGTCGCCTTGCTCACTGCTCTGAGCGAGCCCGGCTGTGCTGACAAGCATGGTCCCCTGCTCAGCATCACTGGATGGGGTGCAGGTAGATTACCCCACAGCTGAGGGTGCCATGGGTTATCAGCCGGGGCGGCGATTGCTCGGACATATTCCCCACCATCGCATTGGAGAGTGAAGTCAAAGCACAGCACTGGCAAGTGCTTGAAGCTGCACTTGGACTGGCCTCCCACAGGGAGAGCTGATGCAGACTTCGGGTGACAAGGGGAGCCAACAGACTTCTCACGGGGAGCTGCTTCCATGGCAGGTTTCCAAGCAAACAGATTTAGGTTTCTTTCACATTAAAATCCCCTGAAGATCCTGTGGGATAGAGGAATAGAAATGTCACCTTCCCATGTTGAGGGTCTTCTCTTTTGGAGATAAAGACTGTCAGTGCTAACTCAAAGGAGGGCATTTAGTGTTCATCAACTCTGGGTGGATTAAAATGTAAATAACACCGAGCCTTCCAACATACTGTGAAGCCATAGTTACCATTTTTTCTAACTTCTAAATGAGTGGCTCCGGATCGTCCACAAGCGACACCGTTCTGGGTCCCCTTGTTGCGGATGTCACTCGGCTCACCGAGGCTCTGCTTGGCTTCCCAGAGGGACCCATCCTGGACTAACTACCCTTTTCACTGCCAGTTAGTTTCCCCCACATCTGACTTTCAGCCTTGGGAAGCTCAGCCCCTCCCCCACCAGCCCCACCCACCTCCACCCCACCCCAACACACACCACCGAAACAAAGCATTAATTGGTACTTGCAGTAAATGTACTTAGATTTCCTCTGAAAATCACATGGTTAGAGGCAAAGTAGCAGAACAGGTCCTTTTATTTCAAGGGATGCAAATGTAGGTTCTATTTGGTACAACTGGCTTCAAATTCCTGACTCAGTGTCCATGCTCAGTAAAGGCACTTGAATGAATGGATGAGGAACACTGTTGTCTTGGATAAACATTTATTTATTTATTTATTTATTTTTTATTATCCTCACCCGAGGACATTTTTCCATTTTTTGTACAGACAGAGTGGGAGGGAGAGAGAGAGGAAGGGAGAGAGAGACAGAAACATCGACGTGAAGGGACACATCGAGTGGCTGCCACCCGCACGACCAACCAGGGCCGGGGACAAACTGCAACCGAAGTATGTGCCCTTAGCGGGAACCGAACCCGGGTCTCTCCGGACCGCAGGTGGACGCTCTAACCGCTGAGCCCAACTGGCCAGGGCATTGGATAAACATTTAAATAATTCCTGACTTCCTATCCCACCTTGTGTGTGCATATATGTAGATGTGTGTGCATGCACACACACACACTACACTGTCTCCCTGGAGTTTTGAAGGTCTTGCTTTTAGAAGGCAATATGCATTTTCATCTCAGTTCAAGGTGAAGGATATTTACTGCTCTGTCAGAGTTTTAAGTATTTTATTAACTCAAATAAGGCAACTTTGTGGAGAAACTTTGTAGAGTGCAACTAGTTGGGTGAAAATCCTGTTTTATTCAAATTAAGTCAAATAAACCATTTTGAGTTAAACACCTTTCCTTCCTATGTCCCACCACATTAGTCATGGGAAGAATTTGGGGGATCGCATCTTAATGGACTACTGGTCTTCAGGAGTAATTACTTTGTCTCTGTTATATTCACAGCAGCTCAAGGGGTAGTGACAGCAGCTCTAACACCTCCCAGCTAAGCATGCTATTTAATTTTTTTGAGCACTAATTGTCTCATTTGTAAATGACATAACAATTCTAAGAAACAGGTGGTCTGTGAGGATTAAATAGTATCTTTATAAATTAGTTCTTAGCTGAAATAAATAGCAAGTTCTGCAAATGGAGAACTTTTGTTCACATTTGTCCAACGCCCGTTTCCAGTTTCCCAGAGATTTGGGGCCCTTATGACTTGGTTGTTGTGACCCTGCCCCATGCTTTGTACAGAAAGCATGCCTGGCCTATCACGCTTCCCTCCAGACCTGGGACCTGGCAAAGAGAACCGCCCAGCTGCACATAACTTGGGGAAGTATAAACATGGAGCTTTCACGAACCACCACACACACGCTAAAACTTCCTGAGAGTGAAAATAAAACTGAGAAAAGCAGAGCCAAGATATGGCAAAGAAATGGAGTCCTTATCACACGGGTTATCTTAGAGCCATTCCTAAAACCAGAACCATTCCAGGACTTTTACAATAAGCGACTATGAATTTCCTTTATTTGTTTACGTTGGTTTGATTTTGGTGTTTACATCTGCCACTGGGAGGCCTGATTACCATACAGCTGCACTTATCAATTGTGTAACCAGCACAACACCCCCTCTGCTAGTCCACTGTGTTGTGTGAAGGTGATGCTCCACAAAGCCTGAACATCTGAAAGCTCATGACCAAGTCAAGTAGAACCAAGGGGAAAAGTCACTTTATCATAAAGGTGGGAATGCTGGAGCAACTTAATTGTTCACACCTCTAATTCCTCAGGACATACAAGATAATACGCTAGGTTTCTTGTTAAAAAATATGGAAAGGTTGTTTTGGTTGTAGGTTAATTTCACTAATTCATAGTTTAAAAAAGACTATTTCCACAAACTAGCTCATTCAGAATGAAATTATAAATGACTCTCATTACTGGAATTAGAAAATAGCTTTTTCACAGAAATCAAAGCACTGGCTTAAGACAAGTTCAACTCACGCCCTTGCATTCCTTGATGTACTGACAGAGCCATACTAACAAGACGTGCCGAAAGGGGATGTTACTACACTCAACCCACTCGGGAGCCTGAACTAGCTCACCGGTTACACGCTGGGGAAAAGGACAGAGTGGAGTTGCTGAAGTATCTCTATTGCACCAAATATTTCAACTGCAGTCTTTTATGTGCAGAATGAGTTGGTATGATGCATGAGAAAATGTACATCTTAAAGTGGATTTTAATTATTTCAGAACCTAAGTGTCCATTAGACTACTTGTGTCTGGTCACATAATGTGGTTTCATGGCAGGACATCATCACGTCGCCGCTTGAACTGCTTCTTTGGACTTCCTGGCAGTTATGGTGAGAATGTAGCACCCTCTCATGAGGTCCTGATCATGGGATCTTTGTGGAGGATTATTAACAGCACATCAATAGGAGCTTGTAAAACATGTGCTGAATTTAATGTGGCCTCAACAGAAATCTCAGGGGTGAATTGGCTGCTCTAATCAAAGTTAGATTGTGTTCACTAAACAGTAAATCATTGAATAATATCACAAGCATATGTTAGTATTGTAAGACAGGATACACAACATAGACTATTGATCCTCAGGTAACTTAAAGATCCCCAGCTGGTTTGTTTTAAATGTTACCCACACATCAGATGCAAATGGATAATTGGACAGGTATATATAAATTCATGTGGTCGTGAGTGTGACTCATGACATTCTGGGGAATGTCATTTTAGCAGATTATCTCACCATAATAAACAAATAATTACCATCTGTATTTATCCTACCTACACATTGTTTTTTTTATTTTAAAATATTCTTTGTTGTTTTTTGTTCAATGATAAGTATTCTTACTCATTGTAAGAATAAAAGTATATTCAAATAATATTATATTAGTCAGAGTTCAATTAGAAAAGATAAATTACACAGTAATTGAAATAGGACATTTAGTATAAAAATGTATAAACGTCAACAGGAGATAAGAGTGTCCAGGTGTGAATGGCGAACAGCACCCGCAGTAACCAGTGAAGTTCGACCTCGGTCCTTGAGTTCAGCTGATGAGAAATTCAGAGCCAAGATCTCTATTAGGAGAGAAAGTTTATCGACAACGTCGCACAGACAGAAGTGAGAGAGCTGGACTGCGCAGGCGCAGTAAACCAACCACAGAGGCAAAAGAAGGGCCTGGGACGTGGGAGAAAGAAAGCAAGGGTGTGTGCCTGGAGGGAAGAAAGCGGGAGCAGAAGCGAGGTCGAGGGAGGGACAGAGAGAGGGGGGGAGGGCATAGCTGAGGAGAGAAGAGAGTGGGGACAGATGCGGGCATGATCGAGAGAGTGCACACTGGGTCCTTGATTTTACAGGTTTTTGTTCCTAAAGGTGGGGATTTGGGGGGAACTCTCAGGAGAGGATTGTCGTAGACAGTTATCCACTTTCGATGTGTGTCCTTTCAGGATTATGGTCTCTACTGACTGGCTGGTGTTAAGGTAGGGGTGGTCACGGCAGCTGGTCCTGAGGGCAGCCGTGGCGTGGTGTTGCTTTGTCTGGTTTTGCTGCTTTTCTGAGTCTGGAGCTGAAACACAACTGAGGCCTAGATGTCATCTCTAGTTTGACTAAAATTCTGTCATCAAAACTGAGGCTTTGCTCCTAAGATATTTAATGCCAGCCAGGACCTCACTGTCTTGAGGGCTTAATGCTGAAGGGAGTGGTCATGCAAGATCATGTGTGGGAGTTCTTTGATGCTATGCTTCGGTCTCCCCACGCCTCCCCAAACAAGTCTAGCACATGCCTAGCGACATGCCAGGGGAGGAAAGATCAGGGAGGCTCAGAACCACGTGGTCCATGATATGAAATATCAGGGTGTCTAACCCATGTGACTAATGCCATGCTAGGGAAGAAAGGTCATCCTGAGGGTGAGGCCCCACCCTGAATACTTATTCTCCCCGCTTTGCCATTGTCAGGCTCTCAGTGCCCCCCACCTCACCCCCCGCCCAGGGCCCTCTTCTGCGCGGCCTCACTGCCTGCTGTTACGTCAAAGGGATTGTCTACTACAAATTTAAAAGAACCTCAAATAAGATCAAAATAGCAGATGTAAGGAGCAGTTACTACCCTTAGGGCTAAGGTACAACAATCTAGGAAAACTTTGCTCCTTTAGACTGGGACCGGCTTTGTAGAGTTTTATGTACCTTCTTAATTTCACCAGCTAATTTTCCCTAATTATCACATGCACTGAATAAAGATTAGCTAGTTGATGCCAAATGTCAGGTCAGGCAGCAAGAGTTTAGAGCCGGTTAGCACATTTCCTTCAGGTGAATTGTGGATGGAACTTTAATTTTTGCATGCATCACATGTTACATGATTCTATATTTCAGAAAACTTGAAAATTTACTTTTCTGACACTGACGACTTGGTAGGGTTTCTAAATGAGACAGTTCAAATAAATGCTGGTAGAAAGTGAGGAATAAATTTGTTTGGTTAATCCTTTCCTTTGCTAAATTGATGGCTGATGATTAAATAGTCTATAATATCTTAATGAAAACATGGACATTGCAGACAGCTATAATAGTAAATTAATTTCATCTTTCTTCTTTCCTTTGCCTCAATCAGTACATACCTAATTTTATTAGAAAAATTTATATTGCAGAAAAATGTTACTTTACTAATAAATATTGAAATTCATAGATTAAGGTTAGTTTGCCTAAATTGAGGTTTTTAAGTTTGAAATATGTGTAAATTAATGGTCTAAGTTATTTTGGGGCAAAAGCTTTAAAACTCATCCAATTTTATTGATTGACTGATTGATTTTGGCAAATTTCCAAGAAGTTTTTCTCAGATGGAAATACTTCAGCTAAATATTGCCTTTTGCATATTAAAATTTTTTATGAAGAGTGATTTTTGTAAGGCACAGACTTGAATCATGATATAGACATATGTTTATACTTATTTAGAACCAAATTAACTTTTATAAATACATAAATCAAATGGGAAGTGAGGAATTTTTTTTTTAGTTTTCCATCTCTTCCTTTATCTCCCTTTGCATTTGTCAAAAATGTATATTAATAACTATGCTAAAGAAGAAAGTAAGGGCCAAGAACTAGCACAGCCCCGACTTAAGCTGATATGGAAAGTTTGCCAGTAAATTACTGGAACACGAGACAATTCCTAAGACAGTTCTTTATAATCAAGGTGCTTAAGTTTCTATGTCTCCGCCGTGCTGAGTGTCCAATGTATGGTAAAATGGATACTATTCTGTCTTCGCTGATGCTTGGTAAGAAGAGATTCCCTCCAGTTCAGCCCTTCCCCAGGAGAGCCATCGCACTCTGCGTGCACCACACTCTGCTGCCCCCACAGTTCAGACCAGTAACCATGAAAACGACGTTAGTTTCTGAAGATGGGCCCATGTCTCTTCGCTCTCAAGTCCACAAAGAGGAGTTCAAGTAGTGTTTAGTGTAACTTCTAATCTCTCAGAGGCCTCGTTGCCAAAACAATTAGCAGGTTTAGTCAAGGGGAAGGAAGCTGCCATCTGTTTCTTCTGTGCCATTTAGAGCAACGGGCCAAGTGATCAGCGGAAAACCTGTGACAAGGAGCCAGCACTGCTGCAGCCCCGTCCCAGTGACACTTCATTGACACAGTCAGAGATGAGAAGACAGATGTTTCATTGGAAATGACCTGGCCCTTTAAATCTGTAGTAGCACCTTACAAATACTAGTGTTTTACCACGAAAAGGCTTTCTTTTATATTCTGACATTTGATGCTCACAGGGGCTCTTTTGTAAAATGGGTGATTTTATAAATGAAGCAACAGAGTGCTATGGAGACGAAGCGATTGTAAAGGTTTACATAAAAGCTTGGATTAGAATATCCCATCTTTTGACTGCCAATCTATTGCTCGACTATGATTTTTATTTTTAAAGTTTAATTTCATAATTTTATTTTATCTTCATTTTTCCCCATTGACACTCTTTGCCCTGACCCAACTCCCCTTCCCCGGAGAACTCACGTGCATACGTGGATAACCAGTGGGCTCTAGCGTGCTTTTGAAAACAATGAAGGCAGTGGGCTGCTCGGGTATGTTATGCCAAAAGATCTAGACATACTCACATCCTCTCTTCAACTATCCCACTTAGGAGACAGATGAACAGGAGAAGTTGCTCAAGTACATGGTAGCACTTCATGGGCAGCTGAGTGTACAAAACAGCAAGGCAGAACCCTTACTAATTAGGGGCCAAGGGACAATTCTTAAGACAGTTATTTATACAGTTATTTCCCTCTCCCTTAAACACAAACACAAAGTCCCAGGCTATTTTCATTGGTCAACTTTGTGACAGCAGAGAGAAACAGAAGAGAAAGCCAGATGTGTGATTCCGAACATCCCATAGCCCTTTTGTTTCACTCCAGCTGCAGAGAGAGAAGCATAATACTCACCCTGTGTCTCATTACATGGCCTTTTACTGCAGCGCTGGCCTGCCCACCTGTACACAGAGTCCATTCTGTGAGCTAGAATCTGAGCCTCAAGTGCTTACCATTGTCCTTAGAAAGGGAGCAAGATAAGAAGCAAGGAGAGGAAATGTCTCAGTTGTGTCCCTCTTTTCAGTCAATATGGTTTGTGAAGCTGCTGAGCATCTTTTAAAGACCTTTTCCGAAGAACTCACGGACAGTCTCTTACTACAGCCAACCTTAATGTTGCACACCTTGATTTAACGGGCAAAATTCCCGGTCTGTGTATCATATGTGATAATTAACACTCTGTTAATTTTAAAATGCTTTTAACCAAGATTTGCTTATAATTCAATTAACAGGTTATTTTTTGTTATTCATTTACTGTTATTTTTAATGAATTTTAGCAAATAGGCCACATGTTAGAAAAAATACTGTAGTCATTTCACTGACATAAATAAATATTACATATCTACAACTATAGCTTGCATATTTAAATCCAAGAGTCACCGCTTGTAAATAATGTTCCATGAATGATGAGCACCTGATCACACCGAATCATATGTCGGAACTGGTTCTGTTGTCACGTAGTGACTTCCTGCAGCAGTTTTTATGCATGTAAGCTAATGTTCCCACGTGTGGAAACCACACCCCAGCCATGTGCTTTCCTTCACTCATGGTGACATGAATGCACACATGTAGATCTATTCAGGACACATTTAAAATTACGCTAATACATACAGAAAACTTCTGTGCAATAAAAATATTTCATACATACTTAATTTTAATTACTCAAATGTGTCTACGAAAATAAAATCAAGTCAACTAATTTGTCAATTTTTTAACATACGCATTCAGAAAACCTACTTTATTATATAACACACTTTAGGCTTTAACAGACACCCCTGGCCTGTCCATCACGTTGAGGTTTCACTGTAATTTGTGCTCCCAAGAATAAAGCTCACATGCCCATTTCTTAGTCTAGGCTTTGCTGCACAGAGACAGAAAGGATCTTAGCCGTGAACACAGCATTGCAAGAGGCCCTAAATCATTCTGAGTTACAGCCACACTGACCTCTGCCAAAGAAAGCTTTGAGGCTATAAAATCAACTCTGGTGAGGATATTTTTATATCTTTTCTTTGATTAAGACTAGGGAAGAGATCTTCACAGATATAAACCATCACAGAATATTTTTGGCTTGTCTGTTTAAAACTAGAGTATGAAATTTTAAGTCTTCACAATGGTTAGGTCAGTTATAAGGTAGAAGGAAAAAGTTGAGGTTGTGAAATAATTCTTTCATGAAATCTCCCATTTCATATCAAAGTTTTGCTACTCGATCCTACTGAAAAGAACGCAAACTAAGTAGTATCTGTTCATTATCGATTTAAATAGAAGAAAAAGGAATACAGCAGCTACGTGGTGATCTTTGGTGTTATTTTTCTGCATACCCTGACATGCTACAATTATATTCTGGAGATGTTTTGGACAAATATGATTTCCGTGTAATTTTGTATTTAAGGTTCTCCATACTTAATATTATGTAACGGAAGAAACTATGTAGCAAAGTCTATCTCTTCATGATTTTTAAGGAATTTTTCTTTAGGCCCTGGCCAGATAACTCAGTCGGTTAGAGCGTCTTTCCAGTGAACCAAGGTTGTGGGTTCGATTCCCAGTCAGGGCACATACAGGAATCAACCAATGAGTACATGAATAAGTGGAACAACAAACTGATTTCTCTCTCTCTCCCTCCCTCTCCTCACTTCCTTTCTCTCTAAAATTAATATTTTTTTCAACTTACAAGTAAATTAGTGCAAAGAGAAATAGTCCTTTAGAGTGAAACACAGAACACAACCCTAAACTCCAAATAAATGTGCTGTTCCCATCATTACTTGTGGGTGATATTGTTGAATATTATTTCCTGTTGAACTGATTATTATATTTCTTTGAGACTCTCTTTAGAAGAATGTCCCCACTTTATTCTCCTTTCGGGGGCAATAGCTAGGTGAGTATGTGAATGAGCAGAGGAAAGTGTAGTAAGCACACAGGCATCAGACTAGATTCGATGCTTAATTCAAAGGCTTTCTTTGCTCTTCTCCAGCAGAACCAAAAACACAATTAATTTAGAAACCAAAGTCAAAAGAAAGACTAACAGGAAGTGTGGATAATGAGAAAGACATTTAAAAATTGATCATTGGAAAATCCTGCAGCTTTGCAAATGTTCTGAGTAGTGTCCCATAAAAATTTAGATCCAGAAATTTAGTTTTGCCACTTTGCATGCTAACTTGTTTTTTATCTTGCCCCTTTTGTTAGTCGGTTTGTCACTTTTTGTTTTATATTCTACATGTGCATGAAATCATATGGTTTCTATCATTTTTCAGGTGACTAATTTCACTTCATGTAACAGCCTCAAGGTCCGTCAATGTTGTTAAAAATGACAAGGTTTTATTTTTTTATTATCTCACATCTTCTTTATCCAGTCATTCGTCAAGAAACACTTAGGTTGTTTCCATATCTTAGCTATCAAAAATTATCCTCCAATGAATACAAGGGTCTATACATCTTTTCAAATTACTGTTTTCATACTCTTCAGATAAATACCTAGAAGAAGAATTGTTGCATTATATGGTAGTTCTATTTTTAATTTTTGAGAAAACTCCATACTATTTTCCATATACAATCCCAGCAAAAGTGTACAAGATTTCTGTTTTCTACACATCCTCAACATTTTTCTTGTTTGATAATAGCCATTGTAACAAGTTTGAGGTAGTATCTCATTGTTGTTTTGATTTGCATTTTTCTAACAATTAGTGATGTTGAACATCTTTTCATGTCTGTATGTCTTCCTTGAAAAAATGTTTATTAAAGTCTTCTGTCCATTTATTAATTGATTATTCTTTGTTGCTGAGTTGTATGAGTTATTCCTATATTTTGGATATTAATACAATACTTTCTTGGAAGTATCATTTGCAAGTATCTTCTCTCATGTGGTTGGTTGCCTCTTTGTATTGTTAACAGTTTGAAGTTTTTTTGTTTTTCCTGTGAAGAAGCTTTTTAGTTGGAAGTAGTCCCACTTGTTTGTTTTTGCTTTTGTTTTCTCTGGCTTTGGAGTAAAACTCATAAAACAATTCTGAGACAATGTTCAGAAGCTTGGTGCCTGTTTTCTTTTATGTGTCTTATTGTTTCAGGTCTTACATCCAAGTTTTTAATCCATTTTGAATTACTTTTTGTGTGTAGTATAACATAGTAGTCTCATTCCATTCTTTTCATATGGTTGTCCAGTTTTCCCAACACCATTTATTGAAGAGACTTTTCTTTCTCTATTGTATGTTCTTGGTTCCTTTGTGATAAATTAGTTGACCATAGATGCATGGGTTTGTTTCTGAGCTCTCAGTATTGTTTGTTGATCCACATGTCGGTTTTTCTGCCAATGTCATACTGTTTTGATTACTATAGCTTTGTGGTATAATTTGAAGTCAAGAAATGTGTTATCTCCAACTTTGTTCCTTTTTCTCAGGATTATTTTGGCAGTTTGGGGTCTTTTATTATACCATACAAATTTGAGAATGTTTTAGTCTCTTGCTGTGAAAAATGTCATTGGAATTTTAAAAGAAATGGCATTGAATCTGTAGATTGCTTTAGGTAATATAGGCATTCTAATGATGTTAATTCAATCCATGAGCATGAAATAACATTCCATTTCTTTTTGTATTCTTTTATTTATTTTAACAATATCATATACTTTTCAGTGTATAGAACCTTCACCTCCTTTGTTAAGTTTATTCTGAGGTATTTTATTCATGCAAATGAGACTATTTTCTTAATTCTCTGTTTTATATTTTGTTGTCAGTATATAGATATGCAACAATTTTAAGATTTATTTTGTAACCTGTATCTTTACAATATTTATTTATTGTTAATAATATTTTGGGGGATTCTTTAGGGTTTTTTATATATAAAATGTATGTCTTCTGAAAGTGATAGTTTTACTTCTTTCTTTCCCATTTGGGTGCATTTTATTTCTTTTCTTACCTAATAGCTCTGGCTAGGACTTCCAGTACTATGCTCAATACCAGCAGCAAGAGTTTGCATCCTTGTCTTGTTCTTGACCTTGGAGGAAAATCAGTTTTTCATCATTGAGTATGATGTTAGCAGAGGGTTTGTCATATCTTGTTTTAATCATGTTAAAGTACTTTCCTTCTGTGCCCATTTATTGAGTTTTTATCTTAAATGGATATTACACTTCTCAATTGCCTTTTCTACATTTATTGAGATGATCATATGATTTTTATCTTTTTTTAATTGTGGTTTATCAGTTTATTGATTTGTGGATGTTGAACTATCCTTGAGTCACTGGAATAAATCGCATTTATAATGTATTGTTCTATTTGATTTTCTAGAGTTTTGTTGAGGATTTTTGCATCTATGTTCATCAGAAAGATATTGGCCTGAAATATTCTTTTGTGTGTGTGTGTGATGTCCTTGCCCGGTATTAGTATCAGGATAATGTTGGCTTTATAAAATGAGTTAGAGAGCCTTCCTAATTCTTCAACTTTTGAAATTGTTTGAGAAGTATAACTATTAAGTCTCTTTTATATGTTTGGTAAAACTTACCAATGAAGCCATCTGGTCCTGGACTTCTATTTTGGGGGAAATTTTTTTTTACCATTTTAATTTCTTTACTAGTGACCAGTCTATTCGAATGTTCCAATTTTGTCTTGGAAGGTTGTATGATTCAAGTAATTTGTTCATTTCTTCTAGGCTATGGTAAATAACCTTTCATAGTATTCACATATAATGCTTTGTATTATGTGGTATCTTTTGTAACTTATCATCTTATATTTCTGATTTTAATTATTGAAGTTTTCTCTCTTTTTCTTCTTAATGAGCCTAGTTAGAGGCATATCAATTTTGCTTATCTTTTCCAGGAATTGGCTCTTTGTTTCATTAAGTTTTTTCTATTGTCCTTTTATTTTTTATTTCATTTATTGCTGCTTCATTTTTTTTTTTTTTTATTTCATTTCTTACTGACTTTGGGTTTAATTTCTTCTTCTTTTTCTGGACTCCTTAAGGTATAATATTAGACTATTTGAGATTTTTCTTGAACCTTCTTATAGTTGCTTTTGCTGTATCCCATAAATTTTGGAATATTATATTTTCATTCTATTTGTCTCTATGTATCTTTTTATTTTTTCATTTTTATTTTATGCAATAGTGTTCAGCAGCACATTGTTTAATATCCATATTTTTGTTATTTTTCCAGCTTTCTCTTTGTAGTTAATTTCCAGTTTCATACCATGTGCTAAGCAAAGATGCTTGATAAAATTTCAATTTTCTTAAATTTATTAAGACTTGTTTTCTGTCCCAACATATGGGCTATCCTTGAGAATGATCCATGTACACTTGAGAAGAATGTGTATTCTGTCATTTGGGGGTGGAAAGTTCTTTATATATCTTCTAAATCCATCTTGTCTAATATGTCTTTTAAGGCAGATGTTTACATGTTGTCTTTCTGTCTTAATTACCTATTCATTGATATAAATTGGGTATTCAAGTCCCCTGATGTATCATTGTCAATTTCTTCCTTTAACTCTGTTGATAATTGCTTTATATATTTTGGTGCTCTCAGGTTGGATGCATATATGTTGAGAAATGTTATGTCTTTTTGATGCACTATCTCCTTTACTATTATAAAATGTCTATCTTTGTCTCCTGTTACATTTTTTTTTTGTCTTAAAATCTATGTTGTCTGATATAAGTACGGCTACACTCACTTTTTTTCTGAAAATCATTTTCTTGGAGTATGTCTACCTTCACTTTGAGCATATGTTTGATTTTGGAACTGAGATGGGTCTCCTGCTATTCTGTCTTTTGAGTGGTAAATTCAATTCATTTATACTTAGTAGGCTATGTCTGCACTTACTATATATCTCCATTGTTTGATTTAACTTCTTTTCTGTCTGCTATTTTAGTGTGGTAGTGTTCTATAATATTTTTGTTTCTTTCTTCTTTTTTTTTTTTTTTTAATGTGTCATGTCTCAGCCCTGGATTTTGTCTTGTGGTTACCATGAAATTTGTATAAAATAACTCATAAATAAAATAATAGTCCTTGTCTTCTGATTGAATCTTATCTTAATTCACCTATAAAAGTTCAGTATTCTTTCTTCTCCCTTTTTATATATTTGTTGTCACAAATTATTTTTTATGTTGCATATTCACTACTAAAATGCAGTAGCTATAGTTATTTTGTAAATGTTTCTTTTTTTCTTTAACCTTTATAATTGTTTAATATCTTATTCTGAAGTAGAGTTGCCAGTTCCTGCTTCTGTTTGTTTGTAACTATACTCAAAGTTTTGTATACTTTTATCTTTTTGTTTTAGGTAAAAGAGCTCCTTTCAACATTTCTTGAAATGCTTGTCTTATGGTGGTAAATTTCCTCAGCTTTGCTTTGTCCAGAAAATCATTTATTTCACCTTAACGTCTAAAGGACAACCTCACTTGATATATTATTTGTTGCTGTTGATTTCTCTTTCAATGTTTTGAATATATTATTCTACTTTCTCCTGGCTTGCAGAATTTCTACTGAGAGATTTGATCACCTAGTGGGGTTTCCTGTGTCAGTTACTGTCTTTTTTCCCCAGGCTGCCTTGAAAATTCTTTCTTTATCATGAACCTGTGACAGTTGTAATACAACATGTCTTGGAAAGGCATTTTTGCATTGAGATAATTAGGTATTTTGTTAATTTCTAATATTTAAATGTCCAGCTCCTTCCCTAAGTTTGGAAAGTTCTTATCAACTATTTCAAATAGGCTTCTGTTCCCTTCTCTTTTCCTTCAGGGATACCTATTATCCTTATGTTGTGCCTTCTAATGTAGTCAGACAGTTCTTATAGAGCTATTTGGCTTTTATTTTAACTCAGTTCTTGTTCTTATTCCACCTGAATCATTTTTAGATTTCTATCTTTAAACTTGTCAATTATTTCTTCTATCCATTCCACTCTATAGTCAGTGTTTTTCTTTTAACACATTCTCCATCCCATTTATTGAGTTCTTCAGCTCTACAATGCCTGTTTGGTATATATAAATATAGTTTTAATTTATTTGGTAAACTGTTCTTTTTAGTCATTAATAGTATTCCTGAACTCACTGAATGGCTTTTTGAGTTTTCTTACACATTACTGAGTTTCTTCATAACTACAATCTTGAATTCTCTGTCATTTAAACCACAGTGTTCCATGACTTTGATCTTGGTTTCTAGAGGTTTGTCATTTTCTTTCTGTATTGCTATGCTGCCTTGTTTATTTATGGTGCTTGGTGGACTTTTTCCTGTCTGTGCATTTGAGGCATTTGAGGTAGTGAACTCTTTTCTTGTTTAGAAATAATTGGGCAAGTTGATAAATAGAGGTATTTCTTTTGTTTTCCAGTAGATACTGACATAATACAAATTTCTGTTTTCTCTTGCCTAAGTTACTTGTGCCTCGAGGGTTGCAGTTAGAGAGGCATCATTTTGGTGTGGAAATTGTCCCTTAGATTACTGAGGTGGGTGTCCCTCGTTGTCCAGGTAATCTTGGTCTCCCAGCACCACTGCCATGGTGTGGGAATGTGGTGGGCAGGGAGGAACCAGGTTCATGACCCCACAGCTCTGCCTTGCTGGTGTCTTACCGCTGCTATTCAGTGTCACCACAGTGGTGTGGCGAAGAGCCAACTTCCCAGACACGACACTGCTCGCGCCCTCTTAACCCTGTACTGGGCCAGCCCCTGACCCTCTGACTCCTCCACTGCTACCACATTAGCAGGGCCAAGGCAAGTGCCAAACTGCATTTGCAGACAGCTCCTTTGTCCTCCCCTACTCACTCCAACCTTCAGTGTACTGATGCATGGATCTCTCAGGTGTATTTGTGTACTGAGCAGAGGAACCTTTGTTAGACTATAAATGTCCAACTGGAAAATTGGAAAAAAGGAAGATACACAGGGGTTTTCTCACTTTACGGATATCTTCTAGATTTTCGATTGAAGTCGATGATCCATTTTTAGTTAAGTTTTATAAATGGTATGAAATTGCAAACAGGCTCATTTAATCACCTGTGATGTCTGATCACTCCAGCACCATTTATTGAAAGGATTATTTCCCTTTGTTATATTACAACATTTTAAAAATCATATCTAGTCCTGGGTGATTGCTCAATGGTTAGAGCGTCGGCCTGCAGACCAGAGAGACCCAGGTTTTTTTCCTGCTAACAGCATGTACCTCGGTTGCGGTTAGTCCCCGGCCCTGGTTGGGGTCTTGCAGGTGGCAACCAGTCGATGTGTCTCTCTCACATCAATATTTCTTTCCCTCTCTCCCTCCCTTTCTCCCTCCCACTCTATCTGAAGATAAATGCAAAAATATCCTCCGGTGAGAAAAAGAAATATATATATATATATATTTTATCCTCACCTGAGGACATTTTTCCATATTTTATTATTTTATTCAGATAGAGTGGGAGGGAGAGAGAAAAAGAGAAACATTGATGTGAAAGGGACACATCACTGGTTGCCACCTGCACAAACAACCAGGGCAGGAGACAAACTGCAACCGAAGTACATGCCCTTAGAGGGAACCGAACCCGGGTCTCTCTGGACCACAGGCCGACGCTCTAACCGCTGAGCCAAACCGACCAGGGCTATATATATTTTTTTATAAAAAGATATCTAGTCCTTAAATTATGTATCCTACATAATAAAATTTTTTGAGAACTCACTTTATGTCAAGCATATTTCTAAGTACTTTACTTGCATTATTGGCCATTTATTGTTTGAAGTAAAAAAACACATAGGCACCCTGATCAGTTTTCTAAGTGGTTAGAGCATCAGCCCACAGACCAAAGGGTGGTGGGTGTGATCCCCAGTCAAGGGCATGTACCTCGGTTGCACATTCGATGCCTTGCCCCGGTTGGGGTCATGTGGGAGGCAACCAATAGATGTGTCTCTCTCTCCCTCTCCACTCTCTAAAAGTCAATGAAAAAATGTCCTTGGGTGAAGATTAACAACAACAAAAATAGGGGCAATATTATTACCTTTATTTTAGAGGTATGGAAACTAAAAACCAAAGCTCTAAAGTGAAGATACACAAAGGTACTGTGATACAAAGTTAGGATTTAGGACTTCTGACTTGAAAACCAAAGAAATATTCAATTTGAAAATGTTTTCCTACCAAAGGAAGCTCATAGTCAAGGACTTTTATCTCTCACGTCCTTATTATATTGTGCAGTCAGGATGAATGATCTCTCTGACACATTCTCGGCATACAGAGTGGGGCTAAAGTAGGTTTAGTTAGTTGTTCATATGGAAAATGATACACCAATGAATAAATAATAATAATAAAAGAAGGAACTGTGTTTTGTGTACTCACAATGGTAAACCTACTTTTGTCCCCCACTCTGTATGCTTCTACAGCTCAAGAATTCAGCTAGAAGTTTGGAGACTGTTCATAAAATATGACCAAACATATAACATGATCTATTACCATTTTAGAGAATGAAATGGTACCTCCATCCAGAATCAATTTTTTAACAATATTCTCTGCCATGCCAATAGTTACAACCAGAACATCTAATGTATTTTTGTTCTTTTTTTATTCAGTTTTTATTTAACAAAACTTCTTCCACAGCGTATTGATTTTTAACAAAAGCCATGTACCTAAGGATGACTTTCCTTATATATCAACTCTCTAATTACTTCTAAGAACCTTGATAGAATATTTTCATGGACATTACCCTGTTGCAATGATTTCTTTCTGATTTACATGTTATATCCTCAATTTACATATATTTCTAATGTGCTGCTTTCCATTTCATGGAGGATTGCTTAGATGTTGCATATTAAAGCAAAGTGAACAAGAGGGTCACCTCTTGCTATATGTTGCTTGCAAGGGAATTGGTAGAGGATTTATTTTAACCTCTCAGTTTTACTTTCTCTCATAAACATTTAATATTTCGTCACTTTGCAAATAGAAAATCTTGTGGATAGAGCAAAAATCAGAAGATAAATTGCTTTGCTTCCCCTGCTGATTACTTGCTGAATGACCCTGAGCAGCCTCCAATTCTAAAGCTGCCATCCTGTGAGCATGGAGCACAAAGGAAATAAAAGTTTTGCTCATGAGAATTAGGATTTATTGTTTTCTTGTTTTGTTAGCTGTATGGGCTGGTCTTTTGAAAGCAAGAGTAAACATGTGGATGTTTTACAAGAAGCAAGAGGGCCTATCGAGGGCTGATTGCAAGACAGAGGTATGGATTCAAACCAACGCGACCCAGAATAGTCTACAGTGACTGAAGCTCTCCGAGAGCAGGGCATCTGTGTGCTTCGTTCCCTGCTCTGTCTCCAGAGCCAACATTGTGTCTGGTACTCTCCTCTGCTATTTTGGTTCCTGTTTCCATACCTTGATATGGAACATACAAGGTAATGAAATTAGCCAGCGTACCTTGGTATCAATGTTCTTTCTGTAGAATGAGGGATAACACCAGACCTCATTGATATGCTGTAATATAAAATGAGGCTGTGTAGTGAAAGACTTCCCAAATGACAGGGTGCTATTCCCAGTGTCAACAGGATTGTTACTGTTGCATAACAGTGATGCGGTAACCACAGCTCTGTTTCTGCTCAGACTGACTGGAATCTTAGGTATAATGCCAGGACTAAATACTTTGAAATGGGCCAAAGCCTTACCTCTCCCGTACATAAAATGGCAGTATGTTTGGGTAACTCAGGATTCAGAAGGATGATAAAGCTTAGAACATGGAATCAGGCTGCTTGGGTTCAGATACTGGCTGTGCTGTCGCTGCAATTTCTGTTTTCTCAGTTTCCTTGTCAGTCAAGTGCCATGTGATAATGACTTATCTCATGGGGTTCATGTGAGAATGAAATGAATTACATACAATGATTAGTAAAATGCCTGGCATATAATAAACTTTAATAAATATGCATTATGATACTACCATTATTAAAACCTCCAACTAGCCTGGCCGGTGTGGCTCAGTGGTTGAGTGTCGACTCATGCATCCAGAGGTTGCCGGTTCGATTCCCAGTACATGCCCAGGTTGTGGGCTGAATCCCCAGCGGAGGGCAAGCAATCAATTTTCTCTCTCACAGATATTTCTGTCTTTCACTCTCTCTCCCTTCCTCTCTCTCTGAGGTCAATTAACAACAACAAAAAAAATTTAAAATAAAACCTCCAACTACCCTTTGTGTACCTCTCACCTTGTTATCTCTCCTTCCTCCCTGTCCCTCTCCTGGATTTTGAAAGATGAGAATGATCAGAAACAAAGAAAATTTTGTCGTGTATCATCCTATAGGAAGTCCACTGGAAACACGCCCTCAGATACTAACTTAATCTCGTCCTTTTGTACGTATTCTGAGAAGATTGACTCTCTTTGTGCTGACAATTCTCTGAGTTCTTCTTCTGCTTTAAGGACAAAACAAAAACAAAAAAGACACGTGCAAGAATTATTTTCTCTTGTCTCAGAATGTCACAGAGCTGACACCTGTCCAAGATCCAGATTCGTGGACTGCAGCTGACCTCCTCAGATGAAATGGCTGTAGAACTGTGTTGATGCCATGGGGATTTTTTTAAATTAATTAATTTTTTATTAATTAATTTTTGTTACAGATGTTTCTCCTTTTCCCCCCACTGAGTCCCCCCTCCCCCTCCCTTCCTCCCTGCCCTTTCCTCAGTTTGTTGCCCATGTCCACTGTTCATGCATACATGCATAAAGGTTCTCTGGTTTATCTCCCCCGAACCACCCCCTCTTCTGGGGATTGTCAGTCTGTACCCCACTTCCACGTCTCTGGGACTACCACATTCCTCAGACTGTTATGTTCATCATATTCCATAAATAAGTGAGATCATATGAAACTTGTCTTTCTCTGTTTGGCTTGTTTCACTTAGGATGATACTTTCCAGGTCCCTCCATGTAGTCTCAAAGAGTAAGAGATCTTTCTTTCTTACAGCTGCATAGTACTCCATTGTGTATATGTACCACAGCTTTTTTATCCACTCATCTACTAATGGGCACTTGGGCTTTTCCAGATCTTAGCTATTGTAAATAGTGATGCTATGAACATGGGGGCACATATATTCTTTCTGATTGGTGTTTCCGGGTTCTAGGGTATATTTTTAGAAGTAGGATCACTGGGTCAAATGGCAGTTCAATTTTTAAATTTTTGAGGTAACACCATATTGGTTTCCATAGTGGCTGCACCAGTCTCCATTCCCACCAGCAGTGCACTAGAGTCCCCTTTTCTCCACACACTCACCAGCACTTGTTGTTTGATGATTTGTTGATGGCGGCCATTCTGACAGGTGTGAGGTGATACCTCATTGTTCTTTTAATTTGCATCTCTCTGATGATTAGTGATGATGAGCATTTCTTCATATGTCTCTTGGCCATTTGTATGTCCTGTTTGGAGAGGTGTTTATTTAGTTCCTCTGCCCATTTTTTAATTGGGTTCTTTGTCCTCCTTTTGTGAAGTTGTATGAGCACTCTATATATATTGGAAATTAACCCCTTATCTGATATATCATGGGCAATTATGTTCTCCCATACAGTAATTAGCCTTTCCGTTTTGATGACTGTGCAGAAGCTTTTGAGTTTGATGTAGTCCCATGTGTTCATTTTCTCCTTTGTTTCTATTGCCTTAGGTGATGTATCAGTGAAAATTATGCTGCGTATGTTGTCTGAAATTTTGTTTCCTACAGTTTCTTCTAGGATTTTTATGGATTCATGAGTCACATTTAAGTCTTTTATCCATTTTGAGTTTATTCTTGTGTAGGGTGTAAGTTGATGGTCTAGTTTCATTTTTCTGCATGTAGCTGTCCAATTTTCCCAGCACCATTTATTAAAGAGGCTGTCCTTACTGCACTGTATGCTCATGCCACCTTTGTCAAATATTAATTTAGCATATTCCTTGGGTCCATTTCTGGGTTCTCTGTTCTGTTGCACTGGTCTATATGCTTGTTCTTGTGCCAGTAACAGGCTGTTTTGATTACAGTGGCTTTGTAGTATAACCTGCAATCTGGTAATGGGATCCCTCCTACTTTGTTCTTATTTTTCCAGATTGCTGTGGCTATTCGAGGCCTTTTTTGGTTCCATATGAACTTTTAAAGTATTTGTTCTAATTCTGTGAAGTATGCCATTGGTATTTTGATGGGGATTGCATTGAATCTATAGATTGCTTTGGGTAATATGGACATTTTAATGATGTTAATTCTCCCAAACCATGAATAGGGTATGTGCTTCCACTTTTTTATATCTTCCTCTATTTCTTTTTTCAATGACTTGTAGTTTTCTGCGAATAGGTCCTTTATTTCTTTGGTTAAGTTTATTCCTAGGTATCTTAATTTTTTCCCCACAATGATAAATGGGATTGTTTTCTTAGTTTCTCTTTCTGTGAGTTCATCATTGGTGTATAAGAAGGCCATCGATTTCTTGATGTTAATTTTGTATCCTGCTACCTTGCCAAATTCATTTATTAAGTCTAGTAAATTTTTGATGGTGCCTTTGGGGTTTTCTACGTATAGTATCATGTCATCTTCCAATAATGACAGTATCATTTCCTCTTTTCCAATTTGCATCCCTTTTATTTTATTTTGTCCTGTATTATTGCTGTGGCTAAGACTTCCAGTACTATGTTAAATAAGAGTGGCAAAGGTGGGCATCCTTGCCTTGTTCCTGTTCTTAAGGGAAATGCTTTTAGTTTTTGCCCATTGAGTATGATGTTGGCTGTAGGACTTTCATATATGGCCTTTATTATGTCTAGATATGATCCCTCTATTCCCACATTGCTGAGCATTTTTATCAGAAATGGATGCTGGATTTTGTCGAAGGCTTTTTCAGCATATATTGATATGATCATGTGGTTTTTATTCTTCATTTTATTTATGTGGTGTACCACGTTTATTGATTTGTGAATATTGTACCAGCCTTGCATCCCTGGGATGAATCCCACTTGGTCATGGTGGATAATTTTTTTTGGTGTATTGCTGGATCCAATTTGCTAGTATTTTGTTCAGGATTTGGTATCTGTGTTCATCAGGGATATTGGCCTGTAGTTTTCTTTCTTTGTAGTGTCTTTTTCTGGTTTTGAAATTAGAATTATGCTGGCCTCATAAAATGAGTTTGGAAGTCTTCCTTCTTCTTGAATTTTTTGAAATAGTTTGAGGAGAATGGGTATTAGTTCTTCTTTGAATGTTTGGTAAAACTCCCCCGTGAAGCCATCCGGGCCTGGGCTTTTGTTTGTTGGGAGAGTCTTGATTACATCTTCAATTTTTTATTTTGTTATTGGTCTGTTCAAGTTTTCTATCTCTTCCTGGTCCAGTTTTGGGAGACTAAGTGTTTCTAGAAATTTGACCATTTCGCTTAGATTGTCGAATTTGTTACCATATAATTGTTCATAGTAGTTGTTAACAATCTTTTGTATTTCTGTGGTTGTCAGTTGTTACTTCTCCTCTTTCATTTCTGATTTTGTGTATTTGCGTTCTCTCACGTTGTTTCTTGTTTTTTTGTTTGTTTGTTTGTCCTCACCCAAGGACATTTTTCCATTTTTTGTTCAGATGGAGTGGGAAGGAGAGAGAGAGAGAGAGAGAAACATCGACGTGAAAGGGACACATCGAGTGGTTGCCACCCACACAACCCAACCAAGGCCGGGGACAAACTACAACTGAGTTACATGCCCTTAGCGGGAACCGAACCCAGGTCTCTCCGGACAGCAGGCCAACGCTCTAACCGCTGAGCCAAATCGGCCAGGGCTCACTTTGTTTCTTGGTGAGTGGAGCTAAGGGTCCATCAATTTTGTTTATCTTTTTGAAAAACCAGCTCTTTGTTTCATTGATCCTTTGAATTGTTTTTTTGGTCTCTATGTCATTTATTTCTGCTCTGATCTTTACTATTTCCTTCCTTCTCCTTGCTCTGGGGTTTTCTTATTGTTTGCTCTCTAGTTCTTTAAGTTGTGAGGTTGGTCTACTAGAGATTTTTCTGTTCTTTTTGAGGTAGGCCTATAGTGCTATGAACTTCCCTCTCAGAACTGCTTTCACTGCATCCCATAGATTTTGTATTGTTGTGTGTTCATTTTCATTAATTTCCATGAAGTTTTTGATTTCTTCCTTGATCTCCTTGGTGACCCATTCATTGTTTAATAACATGCTATTTACCTTCCATGTGTTGAAATGTCTTTGTATGTTCTTCTTGCGATTGATTTCTAGTTTCATGCCATTGTGATTTGAGAAGATGATTGATATGCTTTCAGTCTACTTGAACTTGTAGAGACTTAGTTTGTGCCCTAACATATGGTCTATCTTTGAGAATGTCTCATGTGCACTTGATAAGAATGTGAATTCTGTAGTTTGAGGTGTAATTCTCTGTAGATATCTATTAAATCCATCTGGTCTAGTGCTTCATTTAGAGTCTCTGTTGCTTTGCTAATTTTTTGTCTAGAGGATCTATTCAGTGATGTCAGCGGGGTGTTGAAGTCCCCTGCTATGATTGTATTGCTATTGATTTCTCCTTGGAAGTCCTCCAGAAGATTTTTAATATATTTTGGTGCTCCTATATTGGGTGCTTATATGTTTATCAAGGTTATATCTTTCGGTTGGATAGATCCTTTCAATATTATGTAGTGGCCTTCTTTGTCGCTAGTTATGGCCTTCATTTTGAAGTCTATTTGATCAGATATGAGTATTGCTACCCCAGCTTTTTTTTCCTTTCCTTTTGCTTGGAAGATTTTTTTTCCATCCCTTCACTTTCAACCTATGTGAGTCTTTTGTTGTGATGTGGGTCTCTTGTAAACAACATATATGTGAGTCATGCTTTCTTATCCAATGAGCTACTCTGTGTCTTTTTATGGGAGCATTCAATCCATTTACATTTAAGGTGATTATTGATACGTACTTATTTTTTGCCATTTTTGTTTAGTGTGGTTCTATTTTTCTTCCTATTTCTCCTGCTAATTACAGCAGTCCTTTTTACATTTCTTGCAGTGCTTGTTTGGTGCTAATGTATTCTCTTAGCCTTTTTTTGTTGTTGTTGAGAAGCTCTTTATTTGACCTTCCATTTTGAATGATAGCCTTGCTGGGTAGAGTAGTCTTGGATTCATATCCTTGTTTTTCATGACCTTGATTACTTCATGCCATTCCCTTCTGGCCTGTAGTGTTTCTTGTGAGAAATCAGCTGAGAGCCTTATGGGGTTTCCTTTGTAGGTAATGTGTTGCTTCTCTCTTGCTGCTTTTAGGATTCTCTCTATGTCTTTAATTTTTGGCACTTTGATTACTATGTGTCTTGGTGTGGGCCTGTTTGGGTTCTTTTTACTTGGGGCTCTCAGTTTTTCTTCAACTTGAATGCCTTCTCCCTTCACCAAATTATGGACATTTTCTGTCACTATTTCTTCAAATATATTCTCTAACCCTTGCTCATTTTCGTCTTCTTCAGAGACTCCTATGATGTGAAGGGTATTACATTTCCAGTTGTCCCACAGTTCTCTTAAGCTGTTTTCCTGTTTTTCAATTATTTTTTCCTTTTGGTTTTCTTATTGTTTTTTTGTTTGTTTTTTTCTACCTTGTCTTCTAAATCACTGATCTGGTCCTCAGCTTCCTCTATTCTGCTCTTTAGACTTTCCACTGTGTTTTGTGTTTTGTTTTGTTTTTTCTTTCTGATATGTCATTCTTCCTTTTTTCTTGGTGGATTTTAATTTCCAACTGGTTGATTTTCAACGTTTATATGTCTTTACTCATGGTGCTCATGTCTTTACACACGCTGTTGAGCTTCCTTAACATCATGGCTCTGAATTCTAGTTCTGTTAACTTGCTTAACTGCACCTCATTTATCTCATATTTGGTAGAGGTCTCTTGTTCTTTCATTTGGCATTTGTTTCTGTGTTTCACCACTTTGGCTATCACAGTAGGCTTTGGAGCCTGCCAAATTTTTCCTGTGGGTGTTGGTGTTGTGCTGTTAATGGCTCCCTATCCTGGGTTGGATGAGGCCGGGAGGACCGATGTTAAACACCACTGTCAAGTCTTACTTTCCTGGTTAGAGTTGCTAGCCCTGGGAATGTTAGTTATCTTCTAGCTTTTTTGCCTGGAGGCTATTAGTAGAGGTCACCTGAAGACCCTTGGTTTCTGAGTTGACTGAAAAACTCCCTCAGGTGTTCAGTGTAAGAGGATTTCCCAAGGGTCGGGCAGATGCTGGTTATTAATGAACCTCAATTAGCATTTCAATGGCCACCAAGTGGGGTTGAATGTGTGAGGGAGGGGCCGTGGCCTCTCCTCAGGGCCCTAGGAAAGAGTATGATGACCACAGTCCTGCCTGGCTGCAACTCAGCAAAAGCTCTGAGCACCGTCCAAATCCTGAGTGTCCGCACACAGTTCCAGTCCAGTCTGCCCTCCCTCTGCCGGCCCAAGGTGAGTGGCTGCTGCTAATTTAGCTTCTGTCACGGCTCTGCGCTGTGGAGCCACTTAGGACTTTAACCCGAGGGTGCCACTCACAGCTAAGGGCACAGCTCCCAGCTAATGCCACTGCTCCCAGCCAATGCTGTGGAAGTTCCCAGCTGAGGGCGTAGCTGCGGCTCCAAGCCAATGCCGCAGGTCCCAGCCCAGGCTGCTGCAGCTCCTATCTGAGGGCGCTGATCCCAGCAGAGGCTACCGCAGCACCCAGCACAGGCCTCTGTGGACCATGGGCTCCCGGCCCCTTCTTGTGTCTTCACAAGCCCACCAGGATTGAATCAGTGTCCCTGGTTATGTGGTCCTCCGAGTTGCTTTTCGGTTGCCTTTTCCTGAAGATTTGTCTTTATTTTGGTTGTAATTCCAGTTTGGTCCTGGGAGATGGTCTGTGTAGCTTCCATTCACTCTGCCGCCAGTTTGAGTCTCCCTACCATGTTTTTTTTTATCCATTCATCTAATGATGGACATTTGGGCTGTTTCCAGATCTTAGCTATTGTAAATAATGCTGCTACAAACATGAGGGTACATATATGCTTTCTGATTGGTATTTCAGGCTTTTTAGTGTATATTCCTAGAAGTGGAATCGCTGGGTCAAATGGAAGTTCAATTTTTAATTTTTTTGGGTAACATCATATTGTTTTTCATAGTTTTTCATAGACTGGTTGCACCAGTCTGCATTCCCACCAGCAGTGTACTAGAGTCCACTTTTCTCCACACACTCGCCAGCACTTGTTGTTTGATGGCGGCCATTCTGACGGGTATGAAGTGATACCTCATTATCGTTTTAATTTGCATCTCTCTGATGATTAGTGATCTTGAGCATTTCTTTATATGTCTCTTGGCCATTTGTATGTACTGTTTGGAAAGGTGTCTATTTAGTTCCTCTGTCCATTTTTAATTGGGTTCTTTGTCTTCCTTTTGCTGAGTTGTATGAGCACTCTTTATATATTAAAAATTAACCCCTTATCTAATCTATTATTGGCAATTATGCTCTCCCATACTGTGGATTGCCTTTCCATTTTGATGATTGTATTTATGCTTTGCAGAAGCTTTTGAGTTTGATGTATTCCCATGTGTTCATGTTTTCCTTTGTTTCTGTTGCCTCAGGTGATGTATCAGTGAACATTCAGCTGCATATGATGTCTGAAATTTTGTTTCCTACAGTTTCTTCTAGGATTTTTATGGATTCATGAGTCACGTTTAAGTATTTTATCCATTTTGAGTTTATTCTTGTGTATGGTGTAAGTTGATGGTCTCATTTCATTTATTTTGCATGTAGCTATTCAATTTTTCCAACACCATTTATTAAAGAGGCTGTCTTTACTCCACTGTATACTCTTGCCACCTTTGTCAAATATTAGCTGAGCATATTGCCTTGGGGCTATTTCTGGGTTCTCTGTTCTGTTGCATTGGTCTATGTGCCTGTTCTTGTGCCAGTCCCAGCCTGTTTTGATTACTGTGGCTTTGTAGTATAACCTGAAATCTGGTAATGTGATCCCTCCAACTTTGTTCTTATTTTTCAAGATTGCTGTGGCTATTCAAGGTCTTTTTTTGTTCCATATGAACTTTTGAAGTATTTGTTCCAATTCTGTGAAGTATGCCGTTGGTGTTTTGATGGGGATTGCATTGAATCTATAGATTGCTTTGGGTAGAATGGACATTTTAATGATATTGATTCTTCCAATCCATGAACAAGGTATGTGCATTCACTTTTTTATATTCTCCTCTATTTCTTTTCTCCATCCCTTCACTTTCAATCTATCTGAGTCTTTTGTTGTGATGTGGGTCTCTTGTAAACAACATATATGTGAGTCATGCTTTCTTATCCAATCAGCTACTCTGTGTCTTTTTATGGGAGCATTCAATCCATTTACATTTAAGGTGATTATTGATATGTACTTATTTATTGCCATTTTTGTTTAGTGTGGTTCTATTTTCCTTCCCATTTCTCCTGCTAATTACAGCAGTCCTTTTTACATTTCTTGCAGTGCTTGTTTGGTGCTAATGTATTCCCTTAGTCTTTTTTTTCTGGGAAGCTCTTTATTTGACCTTCCATTTTGAATGATAGCCTTGCTGGGTAGAGTAGTCTTGGATTCAGATCCTTGTTTTTCATGACCTTGATTACTTCATGCCATTCCCTTCTGGCCTATAGTGTTTCTGTTGAGAAGTCAGCTGAGAGCCTTATGGGGTTTCCTTTGTAGGTAACCTGTTGCTTCTCTCTTGCTGCTTTTAGGATTCTCTCTTTGTCTTTAATTTTTGACAGTTTGATTACTATGTGTCTTGGTGTGGGCCTGTTTGGGTTCTTCTTACTTGGGGCTCTATGTGCTTCTTCAACTTGAATGCCTTCTTTCTTCACCAAATTACGGACGTTTTCTGCACTATTTCTTCAAATATATTCTCTAACCCTTGCTCATTTTCTTCTTCTTCGGGGACTCCTATGATGCGAATATTATTACTTTTCCAGTTGTCCCACAGTTCTCTTAAGCTGTCTTCCTGTTTTTTAATTGTTTTTCCTTTTGGTTTTCTGATTGGTTGATTTTTTCTACATTGTCTTCTAAATCACTGATCTGGTCCTCAGCTTCCTCTACTCTGCTTTCTAGACTTTCCAATGTGTTTTTCATTTCTGATATGTTTTTTTTTTTTTTAATCTATTCTTGGTGGTTTTTAATTTCCATTTGGCTTACTTTCAGCATCTCTATGTCCTTACACATGCTGTTGAGCTTCCTCAAGATCATGGCTCTGAATTCTAGTTCTGTTAACTTGCTTAATTGCACCCCATTTATCTCATTTTCGGTAGAGGTCTCTTGTTCTTTTATTTGGCTTTTGTTTCTGTTTTTCACCATTTTGGCTATCACAGTGGGCTTTGGAGTCTGCCAAATTTTCCCTGTGGGTTTTGGTGTTCTGCTGTTTGTGGCTCCCTCTCCTGGGTTTGGATGAGGCCGGGAGGACCCACTTTAAACACCACTGTCAAGTCTTAACTTTCTTGGTTAGAGTTGCTAGCCCAAGGAATGGTAGTTATCCTCTAGCTTTTTTTGCCTGGAGGCAATTAGTAGAGGTCACCTGAAGACCCTTGGTTTCTGAGTTGCCTGAAAAACTCCCTCAGGTGCTCAGTGTAAGTGGATTTCCCAAGGGTGAGGCAGATGTTGGTTATTAATGGGCCTCAATTAGCATTTCAATGGCCACCAGGTGGGGTTGAATCTCCAAGGGAGGGGCTGCCACCTCTCCCCAGGGCCCTGGGAAGGAGTAAGATGACCACAGTCCTGCGTGGCTGCTCTCAGCCAAAGCTCTGAGCACCCTCCAAATCCCGAGTATTCCCACACAGATCCAATCCAGTCTTCCTTCCCTCTGCCGAAGCCCAAGGTGAGTGGCTGCTGCCAAGTTAGCCTCTGTCCTGGCTCTGCACTGTGGAGCCGCCTGGGACTTTTAACTCCAGGGCACTGCTTCTAGCTAAGGGCAGCCGAGTCTGCGGCACCAGCTGAGGGCATAGCACCCAGCAGAGTTGGCAGGACTCAGCCTCGGTCACCAGACACAGCCGAGGCCGCAGCAGCTTCCAGCTGAGTCCCCTGGTCCCAGCCGAGTCCACTGGTCCCAGCCCAGGCCACTGGGGCTGTGGACCGTGGGCTCCCGGCGCCCTCTCGCATCCTCGCAAGCCTACTAGGATTGAGTCAGTGTCCCTGGTTATGTGGTCCTCCAGGCTGCCTTTCGGTTGCCCCTTCCTGACGATTTGTCTTTATTTTCGTTGTAATTCCAGTTTGGTCCTGGGAGATGGTCTGTGTAGCTCCATTCACTCCGCCGCCATTTTTCTCTCGAAGTCATGGTGATTTTTGCATGAAATTGTTCATGCTACAGGTTCTAGTGGGCACCTTGGACTCTGAGCTCTGCAGTTTTGCACTGAAGCCAAATTACCATTTAGCCTGATCATTTTTTTCTCTTCTTTTATATGGGGAAAAAAGGAATATCTACCCTTATTAGTAACTTTGGAAAAATGACAAATTCTCAGGCTGTGGTTTATATTCTTTATAAACTGATGATAACTTGATTATCAAACTACTATTTGCGAAAGAGAAGATTAAGGATGACCCCTATCTGGAGTACATGGTTGCAAAACTGTTGTGGAAAAAATTTTAAATCTAATTTTAAGAACTATTTTAACACCTGGATACTGAGACTAAGATGACTGTTTGCCTTTAGAACATAACTGGTTTTCAACGCACGCTTGTTAAAGAGCAAAGCTAAAATTACTGTAAAACACTGATATTCATTTAATGCTTTCTGATATTGCAATGACAATATCACATATTTATTTGCAAAGTCAGGAATGAGGGGCTGCTTATTTTATAAAACTAAGGAATTCCCAATTTGGTTAATACAAAACCCTAAAAGGACCCACTATGTGGAAATACTTGGTAAAGCTATGTAATTAAGATAATTGGTGGGGAGATTTCAATTTGCCTTAGACTTGACATTTTTAGAAATAAAATGAAAGTATTGAGAAAAGATTAAGGATGAGATAAATCACTTGGAAAGAAAGTTGATCACATGACTCAATCCAGACATCAGTGTAAACATCTTAGTGACGTTGGCAAGCCTGGTCAGAAGATAGCCCCACACCAGCCCCCTGCCTTCCAAGCCCATTTCAAACCAGCTAAAAGCACCAAAAGAAATGTAGTAACTCAAGTACTAAAATACCTCAGAAACAAATGCAGGTCCAAGGACTTGATGATGTCATCACGCTTGATCTCTCCCAGTCCCTGACTGTGGATCTCAGTACTGGGTGGAACCTTCCTATCAAGTCAAGATCTTTTGGGATTTCCAGGCTTCAACCCCACTAGCTCAGCCATTCTATGTGGGAGAACATGTCTTTGCCCAGGTGTATCAGTAACTGTTCTAAGACTAAGTCTCAGTTACCTGGTTTGGATCAATGCCCATCCATGAGAGAATCACAGTTGCCCGGGCTTGATTTCCATGCCATTTGTCCCTTGTATAACAACACAGGGAGTGTTTCCTCTTAGGACATTATGATTCTGTCAACAGAAAAGGGGAAATGGTTGCTCTGAAGACAAACGCGGTGGTGTTCTCCACCACCTAGCGGCCGAGGCCAGGCTCAAGAGACACAGGTTAGGAGAAGGCAGGACTGTGAGCCAGAAGAGACCAGAGCAAAAAAGAAAACTGAAAAGGGAAAGCCCTCCTGAGGTCCCTTGTACCCACTCAGACATAGAGAAGCAGAATAAAATTAAGGCTGGCAAAGATTCCGAAAGCACAGCTCTGGCACGATGTGGAGCCCTGACTGGGAGACTTGCTGGGTATTTTGTGTGTGTCCTCCAGAGCCCGATGCGGAGCACCACTCCGGGGTGGGCTTTAGTCCGATGCATGTGTGTGTCTCAGTCCCACGTCCTCCAAGGCCACCCACCTGAATAACACCAGACAATGAAAAATAGCTCTCTAACATTTATTGTTCTATCAGCTTTCTCTGTCTCCCAAGTGTGCATCAAAACTATTTTATTAATGTTATGACATACAAAAAATTCTCTTGGGGAAAAGTATTTCAGTGAATAAGTAAATATACACTCTCATCACCTAAAGTCACTTTCCTGCTTCATTGTAATGATTCTAATCCCAACTTCTGCACTTGCTAACTGTGTAACCGTGGGCAACACTGGCTCTCGCTTCACTTACCTGCCCAATGTGGAGAATGATAATGCCCCTCGGGAGGTTTGCTACCGCAAGCACCCGACAGCGGGTGAGCACACATATTCTGGAATTATTGTTGAGGCATTTTGGCTTCGTTTGAAAATGGTCTCAGACGTACTTGATCATAATTTTTCCAAGGTGTGATACACCAATGCTCAGTGGTAGGAGTCTGGGAACTACACAAGGAGTTACACTTCTAGTTAGCATGGGCCCTGGTACATATTTTATCCCAAGGCTAACCCTGCCTTACCTGCCCCAGCTTCCTAGGAGCAACCCATAATACTTCCTTTTCTCAAAAGACTAGCCCTGTTGCCAAGTTTATAGATAGACTCAGCTATAAGATATCTTGCATATTTTAAAATCCCCACCTGTTATTTCTTTTTCAGGCAACCAGCCCCTAAGGCAAAATGAAAATTGCTTGAGTGAGGATTTGGATAGAAAAGTATCAGAAGAAAAAAATTTTTCTAGCTAAATTGGGTACATCTAAGTGGTCCTTTTTTCTTTTTTTCTAGCAATTTCCTTCTTCCCTGGAGCCTGACCCTGTAGGGCAAGGGTCTATTTTCAAGTCAATTACTATTCATAAAGCGAATAATTACGTAAAAATCAGAAAAGGAACCCTATTTTATTATGGTAATGTAACGGTTATTTCTGAAAGAACTACAATACATGCGATGGAAATGGCATTTGCTTTCTGTCGACTTCTCATTGCTCTTAGTTTAATACCATACCATTCTCAAATCTCCAATTTATCAGGAAAGCAGCAAGCGGCAGTTTATAGATTATCTTTAAGCAAGAAAACAAAACAAATTATTTGTTTGCAACACACCATCATGACCAATCAACTTCTCATTGGATAACATTCAAAAGTCTCCAGAATTCAGACGATAGACCAGTGAGAGTGTTTAGTGGTAGTGGGTATGAATTTAGCCTCTCAGAAGCTTGCTCACGATCTCAGACTCCGAGCTCCCAGGCTCATCTCCGGTTCCCTGCCCCCAGCTTAATATTCCTTATCATTCTCAGCTCCTGTTTTAAAATGTTTGCTATGGCTTTGTGTTAAGTGCTTTGCACACGTGTCATTTAACCTACATACCACTTCTCTGGTAGAAGTTGTATCGGTCCCTTCTTCAGGCACTTTTAGTCCATTCGTTCATCGCTTTGTGAGTATTCATGGGACGCCCACTCTAGGCCAGGCACTCTAGGTGCTATGGACACAACAATGAAGAAGATAAAGGCTTGCACTCGGGGGCGGGCGGCGAGGAAGACAAGAAGTGAAAGAAGCAGACGTCTCAAAGGAGACGGCTTTGAGCAGAGACTTAAAGGAAGCCACGTGTGAGTACGGGGACAGCGTCCTTGGCGTAGGGACCGTCATGTGCTAAGGTCCTGAGGAGGAAGCCGTGCTTGTGAAGGACAGAGTTAACGTACTGTGATGAGGCGGGGAAGGAGGGACATGAGCTCGGGTAGGTGGCAGGGACTTTCGGGCAAGGTCAAGACTTTGGATTTCTTTTTGAGGATAACAGGAGGCCATTAGTGAGTAACAGAAGGGTTGTGGCACGATTCACCTGCTAGGAAACTGAAACTAAAGAGATGTTAAATAACTTACTGATATAACACATCTGGGAAGCCGTTGCCAGGACAGGGGTCTATGTAAGGCCAAAGCCTTAATTATTTGTAATCACAGCACAGCTTTTAATTACTCACATAATTTCATGTGGTATGTGTGCTCTGTTATTGTGTTTAATTAATAAGCTTAGCCCTTGAAACTAACTTCTATTGAAATTCTCTCAACTCAAATCTCATTTAGATTTATTTCTCATCTTATTCCTTTATTCCAACTTTCCCCAAATCTCTCCCTGTGTCACAGATCCAATGAATTATTCCTTATAAAATTTATGACCTGTATTTCTTCTCTTCCATTGGTCCTATTCAAGCTCTGAGCTGTGTATATTCCATCTTTTCCAGATTTCTGAACACTTAATAACTGTGTACCAGCATACCTTTTCAACCGCATCCCTCCTTCTCCTTCCACATTTCTAGCTGGCCACCTATAGGCTATATTTTGACCATATGTTACTTAAAAGAAAATACATACAAATTAGATTACTGGATTCTCTTTTTAAAAAATCAGATCTGAGCCCTGGCCAGTTTGGCTCAGCGGTTAGAGCGTCGGCCTGCGGTCTGGAGAGACCCGGGTTCGGTTCCCGCTAAGGGCATGTATCTCGGTTGCAGTTTGTCCCCGGCCCTGGTTGGTCGTGTGGGTGGCAGCCACTCGATGTGTCCCTTCACGTCGATGTTTCTCTCTCTCTCTCTCCCTTCCTCTCTCTCCCTCCCACTCTATCTGTACAAAAAAAATGGAAAAATATCCTCGGGTGAGGATAAAAAAAAAAAAAAATCAGATCTGAGACTACTGGCTCCATGTTCCCACAGGCTAGAGCTGAACAGTGGCTGCCCTTTCCGTTTGGGGCATGAGCTCCCCAGGGCAGTCCTCAGCACTCTCGACAGTCAGACTTCCCAGCTTCATGCTTGACCTGGCTGGTGCTTCTAGGCAGTGACACATATTTTGGCAATAGTTAAGAATAATGGCTATTAAGTTATTGAAGCTACTGGGTTGCAAATCCAGCTCTACCACTTACTAGCCCTGTAATGCCGACCATTTACTTAACATCTCTATGGCTACCCTGTAAAGTGTAGGTAAAAGGACGATATCATATCCCTGGGTGGTGATTAAATCAATTAGTACATTAAAAACATTTAGAACAATGGCTGGACATAGGAAGCACTTAATAAAGATTAACTTTTGAGGTTGCCTGTTATAACTCATGCATTCTATCAGTTAAATTGCTATACTTGTCAAATCAACATATCTTTCATAATCCCGTCTCCCTGCTCTGAACCATCTAAGATCATTGTTTAATTTAGATGGAAGGTTCAAATTCGGCTTTCAAAATGGCCTGTCCAGTCTTCTGTGATCACCAAATCTTTAAGATCTACTTCAAATCTTACGTTTTAGAAACACTTCACTGACCACTCTGGCTAAACATCTTTTCTTCCTTTTCTCCATTCCTCTAACTCTGATTTTATTATATACTTATCTATTCCCTTGCAGTTTACCTTCCTGGGGTTGTGTTTCCTCTCTCTAACTAGATTGGGGATCTTAATGGAGAAGCATGGCAGGTGATGGTCAGATCACGTCCCAACTTTCTGGCAGAGTTGGCACAAATGATATAAAGTACAAAATTTATTTTCTGAAATCCCATGAGAAAAACTTTATCATGACACTTTTCTTGGCCAACAACATCAAGTTAGAAGGCCAGGTTTCTGTCTAATCTACAGTTGTGGGGTTGAAACTTTTTTCACCTTTTCTAATGTAGGTGGATGTAGACTGAAGGTCATTACTGTGTGACATTAATTCCAAAATAAGTTCAGTATAATGTGGCAACTGTGATATGATTTAGTTCTTCCTACCTGATAGGAGCTACAAACCTACTGGAAAAAATTTAAAAATTACCAGGAAGTTCTGAAAGTCATATAGGAAACTGTATATCTATCTATACCTATGTCTATATCCATCTACATCTATCTATATACTGTATATAAATGAGTTTGATTCATATTGGGCCTTGGTCTTCAACATGGATAAAAGATAAAATGTGAAAAATTCAACATATATTAGGTTATGCAATGGAGATGATGAAAATAGTTATGGGAAAGTATATTACATGGGAAAATCAATTACATCAAGACTGAACCATCTAAGATCATTGTTTAATTTAGATGGAAGGTTCAAAGTGCACTTGTTAATTAATGTAGTAAGTTAGTGCCTATGTAAAATTCAGTCAACTCTCAGATGGAAAATACTCATGCCACCATTTGCATGAGTTTTTTAAATAAACACTTTTCCATACGCCACCATAGTGAGGAGTGGGGCTACAATTACCGAGGCCACTTTCTGAAATTACTGCTGCTAAAATCCATTCCTATGGGACTCAAAAAAATCCTGTGATGGATAGTTATTACCTCTGTGAAGGCAAGCTAACGACATGTAGGACTACTACAAATAACCTTTGATTTTGTCAGTGGGTTTACTACAATTCTCCCAGTTTTCTAAAAGTGACCTTCTGGAATGTTAGGTCTGACTCAACTCTACCAAGGCTCATTATTTCATGAAGGCAGAAGGAAATGAAAAGATCGTTTGATTGATCAGAGAATGCCAAATTAATCTTGCTTGCAGCAAGCCAAACCCACAATGTTAGTCTACATAGTGCAATAAATATGAATATTAATTTGATCCTTGCTAAAACTAGCGCTGGAAGTGGAAACAACTTGGCCTCATTGGAAACGTGGGGAGAAAATGAATTTTGTAATAAATTATTTGTCACTGAAAAGACTTTTGGTTTTACAATAAGAAACTATTATAATAACGTAGAGTGATTCAATCTGAGAAATCTGACTGGGTAAAAAAGGAACAACAAGAATCCATTGGTTCTCAAGTGACCTTCTATTAAATATTATTCTCTTTCTAGCTGCGATTTATTAATCTATATTTGATAAATATGATTTCTGTCTAATACAGAAAAACATAATCTATTTATATGTATTGGTTTGGTTCTGATTGCAAGGAATCATTAAATCTGGACATTGAAAATTATTTGCCAACTCTTCAGTGTACCAAAGAAGAATTGTGAATTGAAGACCTCATTTAAGGTCTCCATGTAAGATTAGCAATCACCAGTAGTTTTCCTTAATTGTGACATTTATTGGGAAGGGATCTGCATGCCCTTCGTTATTTCTAGCATTGTGGACTTACTATTGTCTATATGTCCATTCAGAGGACCCAGACTGATGGCTACAGGCACAGGGAGCCTATGCCTGTCTGTTGTGTGAGAGATAACGTCATCCTAATTAAAGGGACCTGGAGACACTTAGAATTTTCTTTTTCTAACGTGTCTGCAGAGGGGATGGTTGGAGGCAGGCTGATAGGAAGTAAATGACTAGTCTATTTTCTCTGACTGACAGGCAGTTAATCTGTAAAAAACAGATTTCAGTTTGAACAAACATGCTTTTTAGTTAACAGAAAAGGGGTTAACAAATTCAATTACTAATCAATTTGTTGATGAATCCACTTACTAACATTGTTTTCTTAAAGGATAGTAGCTTTAACTGCTACAATACATACTATTGTCAAAGCCAGAAAATCGCTTGAAAACACTTTCCAAATACCAGATTCTAATATCAAGCTAGATAGCTACTCTGGTACATTTAAAGTGGGGTATTGTAACAACCCTTTTAAATGTGGCGTAAATACAAGAATATTTATTCTCATTTGATCTCAGATGACCTCTGGCAGGAGTTCCTAGTTGCTAAAGAGTTTCCACATTTTTAAAATATTCTTCCTCAACTAGAATGGTCTTCCTTCAGCCACAGGAAAAATGCCAGGCTCCTCTCGAAGCGCAAGTCCCCCAGCACTGATGTACATCACACTGGTCCGGGGCAGAGGACCGCCTGAGGACCTAATGTGTTTGGAATTCAGTGACAGCGTTTGTAAAGTGGGCTGATGCGACAACTGTACTATCTCCTGTGCAAGTTACATTTTAAACAGTGCCGACCTGTGGTCATTTGTGTGCCTATCACTATTCTTCTGAGAAAATAGTTTCTCTGTTAGATAACAGTGCATATCTGTGAAAAGTCTCACGTGTCTACTCTAAAAGATAAAGACATTAATGAAAGCATTAATGTATTTGTAAATTTTTAAAACTTTTAAAATGTGCATAGACTTGTATGTAGCTGAATGTTCATGCCTTGAGAATTGTGAAGACTTTTATTTGGAGACGGTGGGACAGGATGGGAAATTCAACTTTAGGTTACAAGCCTGGAGAGTTAATTATAATATAATTTAATCTAACATAAATTAAGCTAGATAATGTGGAAAAAGAAGATTGGAGATTTGATGTATGTTTATGTTTATTGAATGGGTACATTTCCTTCTACGTCTTCCTGTTGCCCCTGCCTGTCCCCCGAATCTGTGTCTTGGCTACAATAATCACAGCTCCCAAACCTATTTTACTTCCTCCAGCCTGTTTTCCACACTGCAGCTCACCTGGTTCTTTTTTCTTTTTTTTTAGAGTGGAAGGGAGAGAAGAGAGGGAGAGGGGGGGGAGAGAGAGAGAGAGAGAGAGAGAGAGAGAGAGAAAGAGAGAAACATCGACATGAAAGGAACACATCGAGTGGCTGTCACCCACACGACTAACCAGGGCCAGGGACAAACTGCAACCGAGGTACGTGCCCATAGCGGGAACCGAACCCCGGTCTCTCTGGACCGCAGGCTGAAGCTCTAATCTCTGAGCCAAACCGGCCAGGGCTCACCTGGTTCTTTAATGATGGCTCGGCACCTGACGTCACTCCTGTGCTTAGCATCACTCCTTGGTTGGATGTGGGGTAAATAAAAAGCATCAGGCTCCTGCCTCCCTCTCTAGTCTAGGTAGACAGCGCCCTCCTGGACCACACACTTGGATCAGAGTTGAGCGAGTGGCGGAGATCAGACTAAGAAACTCCATCCCAGGACTTCTGTGGACCCAGCTGGGAAGCTGGAGTTCTGCGTTTTAGTGGAAATATATGGCACGTTGGAAACTAGACCAGGAATGGCTAAGTGGCCATGCTCGATACCTCGTAGAGAGTTCTTTCCTGAGATTAAACCAATTCAGAAAAAAAAGCAACACCAAGAGATGGAGAGGAAGACAAAGAGAAAAACAGGAGAGTGGAGGGGGGATAGGACACTGATCCCTTCAACTGCTGTGCCCCAAACAAGCTCTATCCTTGTAAACTTCAGTTCTTCAACCCAGCTATTTCTACCTCCTCCTCTTCTTTTGATCTTGAAAAATCTTTAAAAATTTAATGTATCAAGTTTCGTGGATAGTAATGTACCAGTGTTAACTTCTTAGTTCTGATAAACGTGCTGTGGTTAAACAAGATGGTAAGATATGGCAAGCTGAGGAAAGAATATAAAAATGCTCTCTATAATTTGTTTTCAACTTTCCATAAATCCAAAATTATTCCAAACTAAAAAAAAAATAAATGTTTTAAAATAGTTTGGTTGGTTCAGAAACCAGGGGTGGCCTGTAGTGAGCACACAGTGATTGCTGTGTCGCAGCTCTCTCATGCTGGTCCCAGCCATGTGGTCTGCGAGTCTAAATATAATGTACTTGCTAACCTATCTCTGTTTCTTAAAAACAAAACAAAACAAAACAAAAAAAACCAGCTGTAATCTACTTTCCATTTACTCTGCAATATTTAAATACTCTTTTAAATAACTTTAACATATTTTAAATTTTTTTTTTATCAGATGAATAAGAAACTTATGTTATTGTAGTCATCTTATTTAACTGAATGGTTGTCATGGTGAATATGTGTTCAATGAATATTTTTAAATCAAAACTTCAGATAATGCTAAGGCCACAGCACAAGAAAAATCAGCTGTCTATAGTGTGGTTGAAGTCACACAACAACTAGATAGATGGATTTTTTAATTGGAAGTCTGCTAGTTTATTTGCGCATGTTTTGCTTAAAATATCATCAACGGTGTATCATCACCTTGAATACAAAATGCAATCCAGAGACCACCAGCAGCACCTGGGAGCTTTTTAGAAATTGATTCTCAGTCCCCACCCCACACTCCCTGAGGCAGAGTTTTCAGTTTATCAGCAAGGATAAGGATCTAATGTATACCACGGTGACTAGAGTTAATAACAGCATATTGTATAATGTCATCATGTGAGGTGATGGATGGTCTAACTAATCCATGGGAGCAATTCTTTCAAAAGCGTGTGTATATCACATCATTATGTTGAACAGTTTAAATATCTTACAATTTTATTTATTAGTTATACCACACTGAAAAAAGACGTTAAGGTATTTTTTTACTGTCTTTATTTTTTTGAATTTTTAATGTTTATTTATTTATTTTTGTTTCAGATGTTTCTCCTTTTTACCCCATTGACACCCTCCTTCCAATCCTGCCTCCCCCACAACATTATTGTCTATGTCTTTGTTTACACATACATGTATATAAGTTCTGTGATTTATCTCTTCCCTCCCCCCACATCCACCTCTTCTGAGGCTTGTTAGTCTGCACCCCACTTCCATGTCTTTGTGTATTTTGTTTTTCAGCTTGTTTTGTTTATTATATTCAATAAATGAGATCATGTGACATTTCTCTTTCCCTGATTGGCTTGTTCCATTTACGATAATGTTCTTCAGATCCCTCCATTTCATCTCAAAAGATAAGAGATCTTGCTTTCTTACAGATGCATAGTACTCCATTGTGTATATGTACCACAGCTTTTTTATCCACTCATTTATTTATGGACACTTGGGCTATTTCCAGCAATTATAAATAGTGATACTATGAACATAAGGGTACATATATTCTTTCTGATTGCTGTTTCAGGCTTATTAGGATATATTCCTAGAAGTGGGACAACTGGATCAAATGGAAGTTCAATTTTTAATTTTTTGAGGAAACACCATATTGTTTTCCATAGTGGCTGCACCAGTCTGCATTCCCACCAGCAGTGTACTAGAGTCCCCCTTTCTCCACACACTCGCCAGCACTTGTTGTTTGATGATTTGTTGATGGCAGCCATTCTGACAGGTGTGAGGTGATACCTCATGGTTGTTTTAATTTGCATCTCTCTGATGATTAGTGACGTTGAGCGTTTTTTCATATCTCTTGGCCATTTGTATGTCCTGTTTAGTTTCTCAGCCCATATTTTAATCGGACTCTGTCTTACTTTTGTTGAGTTGTATGAGTGCTCTATATATTTTGGAAATTAGCCCCTTGCTGGATGTATCACTGGCAAATATGCTCTCCCATACAGTGGGTTCCCTTTTCATTTTGATGGTTGTTTCTTTTGCTGTGCAGAAGCTTTTTTGTTTGATGTAGTCCCATGTGTTCATTTTCCCCTTTGTTTCTGTTGCCTTAGGTGATGTATCAGTGAGAATTCTGCTGCATGTCATGTCTGAAAATTTGTTACCTACATTTTCTTCTATAATTTTTATGGATTCACAAGTCACATTTAAATATTTTATCCATGTTGAATTTATTCTTGTGTATGGTATAAGTTAGTGGTCTAGTTTCATTTTTTTGCATGTAGCTGTCCAATTTTCTTAACACCATTTATTGAAGAGGCTAGCTTTACTTCACTGTATGCTCAGCCACCTTTGTCAAATATTAATTGAGCATAATGTGTTGTGTTAATTTCTGGGTTTTCTGTTCTGTCCCATTGATCTATCTGCCTGTTCTTGTACCAGTACCAGGCTGTTTTGATTAGAATGGCTTTGTAGAATAACCCGCATCCGGTGTTACGTGATATTCCCCCTTACTTGGTTTTTTTTTTTCAGGAATTCTGTAGCTATTCGGGGTGTTTTTTAATTCCTAATAAACTTTTGGAATATTTTTTCTAGTTCTATGAAATATGTCATTGGTATTTTGATGGGGATTGCATTGAATCTATAGATTGCTTTGGGTAGTATGGACATTTGAATGAGGTTAATTCTTCCAATCCATGAACAATGTATGTGATTCCACTTTTTATATCATCCTCTGTTTATTTTTTCAATGTCCTATAGTTTTCTGCAAATAGGTCCTTTACTTCTTTGGTTAAGTTTATTCCTAGGTATCTTAATTTTTTTTTTTTTTTTTTCCACAATGGCAAATGTGACTGTTTTTAGTTTCTCTTTCCGAGTTTGTTGTTGGTGTAGAACACCATCAATTTCTTGACATTAATTTGGTATGCTGTTACTTTGCCAAATTCACTTATTAACTATAGTAGATTTTTTACATGAATCTTTAGGGTTTTCTATGTATAGTATCATGTCATCTGCAAATGATAGTTTCACTTCCTCCTTTCAATTTGAATTCCATTTATGTTTCCTTCATGTCTAATTACTGTGGCTAAGACTGCCAGTACTATGTTACAAGAGTGGAGAGAGGGGGCATTCATCTTGTTCCTGGTCATAAGCTTTAGCTCATTCAGTAAATGTTGGCTGTAGGTTTGTCATAAATGGCCTTTATTATGTCATGATATGATCCTTCTACTCCCCCCTTACTGTGCATTTTTATCAGAAATGGGTGATGGATTTTGTCAAATGCTTTTTCAGTTTCTATTGATATGATCACATGGTCTTTTTATCTTTCATTTTGTTTATGTGGTATATCACATTTATTGATTTGCAAATATTGTACCAGCCTTGCTTCCCTGGGATGAATCCCACTTGGTCATAGTGAATAATTTTTTTGATGTATTGCTGGATCCCATTTGCTAATATTTTGTTAAGGATTTTGGCATCTTTGTTCATCAGGGACATTGGCATGTAGTTTCTTTTCTTTCTTGTGTCTTTATCTGATTTTGGATTTAGGATTATGCTAGCCTCATCAAATGAGTTTGGAAGTCTTCCATCTTCTTGGATGTTTTGGAATAGTTTGAGGAGAATGAGTGTTATATCTTCTTTAAATGTTTGTTAAAGCTCCCCCATGAATCTGTCCAGGCCTGGGTTTTTGTTTGCTGGGAGTTTATTGAGTACATTTTCAATTTCTGTATTTGTAATCGGTACGTTTAAGTTTTCTATCTTTTCTCAGTTAAGGTTTTGGAGACTATGTGTTTTTAGAAATTTGTCCATTTCACCTAGATTGTCCAGTTTGTTGGCATATAATTATTCATAAAATGTTTTGATGATCCTTTGTATTACTGTGGTGTCAGTTGTTACTTCTCTTTCATTTCTGATTTTGTTTATTTGGGTTCTCTCTTTTTGTTTCTTGATGATTCTAAGAGTCTCTCAATCTTTTTCATCTTTTCAAAGAACCAGCTTTGTTTTATTGATCTTTTTGAATTGTTTTTTAGTTTGAATGTCGTTTATTTCTGCTGTGACCTTTACTATTTCTTTCCTTCTACTTGCTCTGAGTTTTTATTTTTGTTTACTTTCTAGTTATTTAAGTTGTAGGGTTAGAAAGCCAATTAGAAATTAATCTTGTTTTCTTGAGGTAGGCCTGTAGTGCTATGAACTTCCCTCTTAGAACTGCTTTTCTCCATCCCATATATTTTGTGTTGTTTTGTTTGTTTTGATTGGTTTCCAGGAAGTTTTTAATTTCTTCCTTGATCTCCTTGTTAATGCATTTGTTGTTTAATAACATGCTATTTAGCTTTCATGTGTTTGAATGTTTTTTGTGTTTTTGATGTAAATGAAATCTAGTTTCATGCCATTGTGATCTGAGAAGGTGTTTGATATGATTTCAATCTTCTTAAACTTAGTTTGTGTCCTACATGTGGTCTGTCTTCAAGAATGTCTCATATGCACTGGAGAAGAACGTATATTCTGCAGCTTTGGGGTAAAATGTTCTTTAAATATCAATTAAGTGCAACTGATCTAGTTCGTCATTAAAGGACTCTGTCTCCTTGTTATGTTTTTGTCTAGATGATCTATCCAGTGGTATCAGTGGGGTGTTAAAGTCACCCACTATGATTGTATTGTTATTGATCTTTCCCTTGAAGTCCTCCAGAAGTTTTTTTATATATATTTTGGTGCTCCTGTAATTGATGCATATATTATATATGTTTACCAGGGTTATATCCTCTTGTTGGATTGATCTTGTAATATTATGTAGTGACATTCTTTGTCTCTTACGTTGGCCCTTGTTTTGAAGGCTATTTTATCAGATAGGAGTATTGCTCTATCAGCTTTTTCTTTTTTTTCATTTAATTTGCATGAAAAATTTTTTTCCATCCCTTCACTTTCATTTTGTGTGAGCCTTTTGTTGTCAGCGTATGTATGTGTCATGTTTTCTTATCCAAACAACTACCCTATGTCTTTTGATTGGAGCATTTAAACCATTTGCATTTAAGGTTATTATTGAGAGATACTTATTCATTGCCATTTTTATTTTATACCTGTGTTCTTCTCTTTCTCTTTCTCTTCTCCTTCTTACAGCAGTACCATTAGCATTTTTTGCAGTGCTGCTTTGGTATTGGTAAATTCCTTTAGCTTTTTTTTTTTTCTTTACCTGCCTGTGAAGGTCTTTATTTCACCTTCAATTTTGAATGATATCCTTGCTAGATAGAGTAGTCTTGGATTCAGACCCTTGCCTTTCACTATTTCGTATACTTCATGCCACTCCCTTCTAGCCTGCAGTGTTTCTATTGAGAGATTAGCTGACAGTTTAATGGAGCTCCCTTTTAGGTAACTTTCTGTCTCTATCTCGCTTCCTTTAAGATTCTTTCTTTGTCTTTAATATTTGCCATTTTAATTATGATGTGTCCTGTGGGTATTTTGGGGTTCATCTTGCTTGGGACTCTCTGTGGTTCCTGGACTTGTGTGACCTTTTCCTTCACCAAATTGGGGAAGTTTTCTGTCATTAATTCTTTATTCCTTTCTCTGATTTATCTTCTTTTGGTACCCCTATGATGAGAATGTTGCTATTTTTGTATTTTCCCAAAGCTCCCTTAAATTCTCCTCTTGCTTTTTAATTTTTTCCTTATTTCATGCTCTATTTGGGCTTTTTTTTTTTCCTTACCTTGTCTACTAACTCACTGATTCAGTCTCCAGCTTCTTCTAATATACTATAGAATCCTTCTAAGGTAGTTTTCCTATCAGCTCTGTTGTTCTTTATTTCCTCTTGATTTTTATTTATAGCTTTTACCTCTTTTTTTAAGCTGATATAGTTCCCACTGAGCTCTTTATAATTCTCATTAAGTTACTTGTAGTTCTTACTGAATTGTTTGAGAACCCTTAAAATAATTGTGTTGAATTCTTTATCTGACAAATTGCTTTCTTTTATTTTATATAGTTCCTTTTTTGGTGATTCCTCCTTTTCTTTCACTTGGGTGTTGTTTTTTGTCTTCCCATTTTAGCAGTCTGGTGATTCTTGGCCTGGTGCAAGATGTTGGGAAGTGGGTATTAAATAAGGCTGCTGGGCCTCCCAGACTGTTTTGGTGTATGGCGCCTTTTGCCTATTGTTGGTCCTGGAGGACTGAAAACTGGCAGCTGGTATTGGTCTGTCACGTTAGGTGCTTTGGGGGCATGTAGGTCCCCACAGCCGGGGCTCTGCTGGGGCTAACTGCTGCCTGGTGGGGCTCAGCTCCTGATCAGCTGCTGTTAGTGGTGTGGAGACGAGTGTCAGCTCCCAGTTTGTGCTGCTACTGCTGCTGTTGTTGCCAAGGGGTGCTTTCAGCACCCTATCCTCTGCTGCTTTGGGGGCTGAGGATTCTCAGCTCGTGAACCTCAGCTGCTATTGGGGTTGGGGTTCCACTCCTGCTCGCTCACTGCTGCTGTGGGGGAAGGTGCTTGTTCCTCTGCAGGTTGTGGCTTCTGCAGCAGGCACCTTGACAGTGCAGCTCCTGTGCACTGGTCTGCGTTGACACCTCGGGATCCACTGGTCCGATGGTGCCAGGTGCACTGGTGGACTCAGGTCGCTCAGCCCTAGCTGCTCCCACTGCTTCCTCCCAGAGAAGACCAGCAATCTTCCATAGAGGTGGAGCTTCCCAGCCTTTCAGGGAGAGGTGCCCTGACGAGCCAGTTATCTTGGTAGCTGGCTGCTCGCCATCACAGCGCAGAAAACTTCTGCCCCATGTTTCTGCACTGCTCAAGGTTGCTCATCTGCACTCACGTCCACTCACTCTCACACTCATTCACACTCACATACTCACCCTCACTCCGGCCCTGCCCACCGCCATCTTTTTTCAGATTATTGATAATTATTAAGATCTGTTATAATAACATGACTCTCCATGTAAAATTAACATATTTATTTGAAAATGTAATGCAAAATTGAAACATTTTGATGCAATATTGAAGTTAGAAATTCATATGCTGCTTATCTAACAATGCAGCAAATGTTCAACTTAAGTGATATTTCCACAATCCCAATTTTTATTTTTACCTCATCATGATTCTGTTGAACTTGGAAGGTCTTTTGTTGTTGTTCAGATATAGTGGGAGGGAGAGAGAGGAAGAGAGAGAAAGAGAGAGAAAAAGAGAGAGAGAGAGAGAGAAACATCGATGTGAAAGGGACACATCGAGTGGCTGCCACCCGCACAACCCAACCACGGCCGGGGACAAACTGCAACCGAGGTACGTGCCCTTAGCGGGAACTGAACCCGGGTCTCTCTGGACCGCAGGCCAATGCTCTAACCACTGAGCAAAACCGGCCAAGGCTTGGAAGTTCTTTTTAAATGTTTCATCAAAAACCCTTTCTGTGGCTCAGATCACTTAGATCTCAAGCTCCTATTTAACTTTTCTTAGCCACTATTAACAGTGTTGATTTCATTTTCTTGGTCTTAATAATTTCTTGCTTGGATATCTAACCATATTTTCACCATTCTCGCTGTGAACTCCAAAGGGGCCCTGGCCCTACTGCTTTGAACATTGAGCTAATTTGGGATGTCCTGTCATGTAAAAATGATTACCCGTCATCAAGGGCATGCCTTTGTTAATTAAAGACAATTTAGCACACTGGCCAGCAGCTTACCAAGGTCCTCCTGGCAAGGTTTGGCCAGGTCACAGTTGATGTTCCCAGTGGGAATTTCTATGAATTCCGAAGCCTCAGAAAGATGTTTGATCTGTCTCTCCACGGAGAGGAATTTTTCTGGGGCACAGATGTAATGTGAAGCCTGAATTAACTGGGTTCAGCTCCAAGCCTGAGAATACTCACGTGAAAAAAGAGCAGTTTTGCAGTCCATCTGAAATTGTCTGTGTGAGGCTTGTTACCGAGCTGGCCCAAGAGAACCAGCACCCTCCATTGCCGAAGTCTGCAAGGATGGCTACACCAGCCTCTACGAGGTCCTCGGCTGCACGGTTCTGAGATAGCTCATGAGTGTGCCAGGCCTGAGAAGCACTGGGTGGCTTCTCCGCGACCTTCACAGCTCCAGTGTGTCATCTTAAAGGGTTCATACCTGGAAGTAAAATTTTTGAATATTATAAAAAATTATACAGTCTGTGGGATGCTAGCATCTTGACTTTCTAAACTGAATGGTGCTGTTAGATTAAGCTCCCAGACACAGTCAGCAAGTTTTTGTTCTCTTTACATGGCCCTGGTTGCTGCACTTCAGGACATAAAGCATTTCCTTTATAACGAAAAGAAAGCATCGGAGATAAAGAAGGCATGAAGGGAAAGTGGTCAGCGTGGGGCTGGGCTGAGACAGATTTGCAATCTTTTCTATGTAGTGAAATCTGACAACCAGGATGGTTACCTAAACTTTACACCCTATAATCAAGGTCCATGCAGTTGGTGGAAAGTGAGGTTTGATCTTTGGCTTAAAAGAATGAGATTGAGACATAAAAGAGTCTTCAGCTGAAGAGATGTGTGTCATGTGTTGTGAAGTTGAAGGTTTTATAAGTAGAACTACTGTCTTTACCAGAAGAGATGTGAACAGGCTGCGATGAGCAACCTCTGCCGCCCTTCAGTGTTGTCAATGATACTAACATTTGGCTTGATTTTTAGGATTTACAAAAATCTTTCACAAACAGAAACTTGCTTAACCTTTACATCTCTTTGTGTGCACAGTACTGTTAGCCTCCCTTTACCAAGACTTGTTTCAAGTTTGAAAATCTGCATTTCCAGCACACAGGGTGGCTATTAGGTGTGGACCGGGAACAGGGTAACGTCCGGGAGACACGAAGTAGGGGTCCGCAGCCAGAGCCCGGAAGGCTGTTCCCAGATGCTGGGGATGTGCAGAGGGGAGGAATGCCAGAGCATCTGGCCGCCCTTGTCCGGCTGCTTATGTCTTCTACAGGCCTCCTCCCTCGGGCATGCTGCCCAGATCCCAGCGATGTGTGTGCCTTTAATTAGCTTGATACCATAGTTTGAAGCTATGACTGGTCCTCCCTGACTGGTCTTTAATGAGGCGCATCTATGTACTCTTGGGCTCAGTCAGGCAAAAGAGGCTTCTGTGGGTTAATATACTCAACTTATCCTGTGAATATTGCCAAAGGTGCAGGAGATTTTGGATTCCAATAAAAAGAGATTTCTCAGTGATGGTCTTCCTGCATGCAAGTGAGCCTTCTCTGGGGACCATTGACACGAGAAAGCTGAGTTTCCCCTCACAGTAATACAAGTTGATTACCACCCATTAGTGCAGACTGGACCACCAGAACAAATCAATTCAGACTTACTGAACTCATACGCATATACTAAGCACTTAAAGTGGATAATTTAAAAAATAGTCCTGGGCTGGAACTAAGGTGGATGTATCATCATCTCAGATGAGGAAACCAATCTCTAAAAGCGCTTGTAACTCACACAAATTACACAGAAAATCAGATGTGAAGCCAATATGTGAAATACAGCTGTGGGATCTGGAGCCTGGGTACCCAGGGGTCACAAGCATTACACCCTCTAGAGGCAAACTTTCAACCACAATCTTGATTTCAGTGACTGTGTAGCACATTTGTGGTGCTTTTTCTTCATGAAAGGATATTTGGTTCTGTTAAGATTTCTGTATTGACTCCTGGAAATTTTGTTCTACCCTGCACATGTTGTTTAAAGAATTTCTTTTTTAATACTTAAGGGGCGGGGTGGGCACATTCAAGCGTTACATTACTCTCTGTGTATGTAACTTTTCAATTCTCCCTTTTCTTCCCCTCTGAGTGCTTTTTCTGTGACTCCTCTTATGTCTGCAATGGGAAGACTGCTAGCATGAGATACATGTCTGCTAGACAATTGTCACATATTACTAAGGTTTCTAGATACTGCAGGGAATATGATCCAGCGGAGATAACTTTGTTCCGGAGTTTTTCATGCTCATGAACTCATTAGAAGAACTGCAGTCACTTGTTATCAGCAGACTGACAATGAATTTTTCTTGTTCTTTGTGTTGAAGTTTTCAACTCTGTCAGGAGGTATAAGGAGCTGTTTTCAGAATCAGTTGTTCTTTTTTATAATACCAGCTCCAAAAATAAAGTGCTAAGGTATTTGACTGCCATTATGGGTCCTTCTTATTCTGAGAAGATGCCCAAAGTTATGGCTGCAAAAGATAATGTTCTAAAAAAAGGACAGCCGGGTCAGGATAGAAGAAAGTAAAGGAGAGGCAGCACCATTTCTGTTTCCACAAAGAAGTATATTTTAAGGTGTTGATTAAACTCTGACATTTTGAGGTTTGGCAGACCCAAACGCGAGATCAAGAATGCTCGGCACCCCTGCGTCAATGTGCTGTGGGTGCTGAGAAGTGGGGGCAGTTCAATTGTCAGCTCGACATTATAGTCCTTGAGATATTTTCTCTCTGTGCTCCTTGACCTCCCTTCCACATGCGCACGGGGAGAAAATAGGGCAAAGGAAATGCAAGGTGAAAGAGGTAAAAAAGAAAGAATGAATGAGGCCAGACATCCTGACCCTGGGAGAGGAGGGTCAAATGAAGTCCTGTGGTTTTCTTCCAGAAACCTTAAAAATATCCCCTTTTGCCTGACTGACATTTCTCTGTGCCCTCTCTGCTGGTGCTGTGGGGGCTGTGATGCTGTTAACTCACATGCTCTCACCCTTTCCTGCTGCTAGAAAGAGACCAGTCAGCTAGCTAATCATGATAATTAAAAAAGATGTAAACTTTCAGAGTGGCTGACACTAACTCATTACACTAAGCTGTCTTGCCTGACTGAACGAACATTAATTCTGGGATCCATTACATCAGGCCTGTTAGAGTTTCCAGCTAATGTGGATATTTCTTCCTTCCTCTCCTCCCTCACCCCATTCTTCCCTCCCTTCCTCCTTCCCTTCTCCCACATTATAATATGCTCCCACTGATGTGGACGCAGCTGTCCAAGGACCAGGCTTTGAGAGCTGGTTCCAGACCAGTCTATCCCAAAATTGAATGTCCCCATCGCTCGGGGATCTTACTGAAATGGAGGTTCTGATTCAGCAAATCCAGGGTGAGGCCTGGGAATGTGCTTTTCTGTCAACGGTCCAGGAAATGATGCTGCTGCTGACCCGAGGACCATGTGTTGGGAAATTTCAAGACAGTGGTCCACTTCTTTCTTGTGATGTTAGACATAACAATTTTAACACAGCCAAAAGCCCTGCTAGAACTTGGTGCTCAGATTTTTATCTGGTTAGGTAATGCCCATGCCAGCCCTGGGAGGGGTGTGACCCGTCCCCCTGCTGAAAGGCAGCTGCAGGGGGCCACATCAAAACCCATCTGCTGGGTTGCAGAATGGAGTGGCTGAGACCTCAGGGATCAGGCAGAAGTGGATTCCAATCTTTGATCCATCACTTTCTTTCTTAACCTCTCTAAACTCCTGTTTATAATGGGGATAAAAATAGTAATTACCTTATGGGATTTTGGAAGGGCCTCAGTGAAGGGTTAGCAAGCATAAGAATACAGTTAGGAGTTTAGAAATGTGAGCTGTTAATATTTTGAGGTGATTCTTGTTACATATGGTATGTTTGTATCCAGTAAGAAGATAAGGAAACATTCCAAAATCTCTTGCATTGCTTATACTTGGAATTAGAAAATATTACTGTTATCTTAGGTGAACCAGAAGTTATATTATTTCAATGTATCCACAAGGCCCTTGATGTTTCTATGTAGCATTGATTCCCAGACCAGTACAATCCTTTGGAATTTGCATCCTGTAGGTATGAAGGATTTTTCAAGAGGCCCAGGTGTCTGTGGGCAGGTACAAAAGTATAACCTGGACTGCCAAAGGCACTCTCAACCAAAAGTTTTCTTCTTCTTGGCCTGGAGCTTATATCAGATGAAGGCATCGAGAGGGAAGGTCAAACGTAACTTTATTTCTGGGAGGTGTGGTAGATTAATTCACCAACAGTTACAGGACATATAAACATAACACTAGAGGAAAATCAACCCTCATTTTACAATTTATTAGGGAAGTACATGAGAGCTATTTAACATATATGAGCTTTTTAGAAAATTAGCTCGCAGAGTGACGAAAAGAAAATGAATTAGTTTCTATTGAAGATCTCTTTAAAACATTGATGTTCAATATATGTTAATCGAGAGTTTTTGTTGAAAATGATAGAAACCCAAGCAAAACTGCTTAGCCCAAAATAAAAGGAATAGAAGGTCGAATAATTTGGGTTGAAGAACTGAAGTTTGCAAGGATGTAGCTCATTTGGGGCACACTGTGGAAGGGACCAAACAGTATCTTATCCCCCCTCCACTGCCCTGATTTTCTCTTTCTCTCCTTCTCCGTCTCTTGGCGTTGCTTTTCTATTTGGTTTACATTTCAGGAAAGAACTCCCTATGAGGTAGCGAGGATGGCCACTAGTCACTCTGCCATCTCTCGTCTTGCCAGGATTGGCGCAACACAATGAAACTACAAGCACATGCTGCTTGGAATGAGAGGGAGCTTTGCAAGAGAGCAAATGCTCCAGATCTTTGGACGCAGTCCTATTTATTTGAAAATTCGTCCCCCCAGCCCTGGCCAGTTTGGCTCAGCGGTTAGAGCGTCGGCCTGGGGTCCGGAAAATTCGTCCCCCCAGGTTACAAGTGGATTTATGTAAAATATTTCCTTGAGATGGCATCTCTTCAAACCACACAGCCTTACCTTGTCTCTCACTTTTTACTGCAGAAAGAGACTTTAAAACTAAAAAACAACAAATCCAGACATTCTTGAGTCCTACGAACCATTTGTCCACTCGAGGTGGAGGTGGTGTTCCAGCCATAGTTATGCAAACCTTATCTTATTCACATACAAAAGAAGCATTCAAGCCCTGGCCGGTTTGACTCAGCGGTTGGAGCATCGGCCTGAGGACCAGAGAGTCCTGGGTTCGATTCCCGCTAGGGGCACGTACCAAAAAAAGAAGCATGCAATGCAAGCGAAGTGGTCTTCCTGTCAGTCAAACCTGTCTGTCCACACACACACTTTGATCGTAGGCTGGCCAGGTTTCGAGAATGCATATCACAAGGTTACAAATCTTCCATCTACCAACCCTCCATCTCGACATCACTCCTGGTTTATTTTCCACTGAGTCATCACTTTCCAAGGAAATGGGAACTCCTGTTTCCCAAGTGGGTCTACAAAGGTCCTGGGATAAAGTTTTTTAGTCTGATCTCTGCCACTCACTCAACCCTGAACCAAGTATGTGGTCTGGGAAGGCACTGTCTGTCTCTCACTGACCAGGTTTAGGGCCATGCAAACCATGACCAAACCCAACAGAGATGATGCCCCAGCAGAATCGGAATCTTGTTCCAAGAAAAATAAATTGAGGGTAGGCAAAAAAATTGATTTTTAAGATCCAAAAGGCAATCAAGGTGAGGTATCCCTTTAAATACGAAGTGTCCAAGCCTTCATAACAAAGGGATGATTGCATTCTTGCATGTGTGTCAGAAAGAAGGAGTTCTAGGCAGATACTTCATAGTTCCCAAGAGCTTCCAGTTCAGAAGATGAGGAAGGGGAAAACTTTGGCTCAAAACTGCCTATGTTTTGTGTGTCACTTTCCATAATAGATTTCACTCCCATACTTTTATGTGTGTATACACACACATATACACACACACATGCATATATACTCTTTAAACCTATAGAGTTGCCCTGGCCAGTTTGGATCTGCAGTTAGAGTGTCAGCCTGCGGTCCAGAGAGACCCGGGTTCGGTTCCCGCTAAGGGCACGTACCTCGGTTGCAGTTTGTCCCCAGCCCTGGTTGGTCGTGCAGGTGGCAGTGACTTCATGTGTCCCTTTCACACTGATGTTTCTCTCTCTCTCTCTCTCTCTCTCTCTCTCTCTCTCTCTCTTCCTCTCTTTCCCTCCTGGTCTATCTGAACATAAAATGGAAAAATGTCCTTGGGTGAGGAAAAAAATATATCTATATATATCAAAGTTTTATTAAATGAGGGATTTGAAAGAGAAAATTGTTTTTCAAACTCCCTTCTGTCTCTCTGGTGTTCAGGGAAAAAATGTGACTTGATAGAGGAACAACAGTGTGGGATGCCAATTCATCCAAGAAAAAGCCAAAGTTCATTTTTGTCTGCAGATTCAATGCCAGCAGGTGGACATGAGTGTCACAGTGTGGCTTGCAATTCATTCTCAACTAATATTCCAAGGCCAGAACACTGCCTGCTTTGGCTACTCTAGGAATTTACCTGGACTGCTGTGGGAGGTGGCATTTTCCGCTGGGACAACCCTGGGTTTGCGGTTCACAAATCCTGTCGTCAGGCCTCAGAGAAGTAGTGAAGGGTTTGGTGTCTGCTTCTTGTTCGCGTGTAACTCTGGGGCGGGGCGGGTGTGCTACCAATCTAGTTCGATCACAGACTCCTTTCATTTTAATGAAATTGTGATTGCTTGTGCATGCGCTTTCTCTTCTCTTTCTCTCTTGTTTAGTTATTGTCTCTAAAAATTATCCTGTTAGCAAAGGACTTTGTTTGCATTTTTATTATTGTTACAAACTTTATATTTAATCCAGATGCAATTTACAGAAACACAGTAGCAGTGGGTCCATAAAGTTAATATGTCGAGAAAAGCATACAAAATGAACACGCTACTAAAGGTTTTACTGAATTCTAGTTTTAAAACCCAGTTTCAGGGCTGTGGGGTGGAGTCAGTGCATCTGACAGCAGGCCCTGGATGACGGTGGCCCTGCCTTACCAGGGCGACAGCAGGAGACAGGTAGTTGAAGTGGGATCAATCACGCTGGAGAGAAACGTTGGTGGACAGTGGCCGATGTGTTTGCAGGTGACCCGAACGGCACAGATCCAGCAGAGCAGAGCCTGGGAGAAAGGGCATTTCCAGCAGCAGGATAGGCCGTGTGAAGCACAGTAGGCTGGACCGCAGTGTGTTTCACGAGCAGAGAGAAGGAAAGGTTCACTGGAATTCGAACCTGGGCCTGGAGTCAAATTCTAAGTTTATTTCAGTGCCCGCCATGCCGTCCCTCACCTGTTGCCAAGGTAAGGGCATTTTCCGAGTCCCTGCAGCGCAGGGGCCGAGCACAGGGCCGTGGGAAAGGCCAGTAGTTACCGCCCACTCAGTAGAATGAGATGCGGGAAGAAATCCCTCAGATAAAGTAGCCACCCATGTAGTGTTAAATTCTGTAACTACAAACACACACACAAAAACAGTTTCAATGTTGAAATCCAATTAGCAGATTAGTAGATTAGTAATGTTATAACCCAATAAAAAAACTCCAGAAAGTCAAAGCAGCCACATTTCTTACAGGCAGACACAGCCTAAATTAGAAGACGGAGAAAGCCTGGTGCAAAGCGCAGGGTGCCCAGCCTCGGCACCATCAGCGTTCGGACCAAATCAGTAGGTCCTGTGCTTTGCTGAGCACAAGGGGCCCTGCTCACCTGCAGCATCGCCTCGGGGCCAACAGTAAAAACTGCTCCAGGCATTGCCCTATGGCCGATCTGCGACCTCTGGGTGAGCGTACTAAGGCCCTGCCATTTTCTAGAATGCGGTGGAAGCTGTGCTCCCAGAGGGGTTGCAGCTGATGTGTGTGTGGAATTTTCCCCAGCGGTGTGTAAATGCGTCCCCTGGATTGAAATACTGTACATCATACATGCATTCTTAGCAGCAAAACAAAGACGCTTAATTTTTTATTATATTTTATGGTTAGTGTGGAGACATCCATCACTGTAAAACAAACCACTTTCAAATTTTTTCTTCATAAATATGTAATATAATTGTAGGTAAACCTCCTTTATCATTCTGATGGGTGATCAGACTAATACTCATCTTGTATATTGAGTTTTATTGGGACTTTATTCTATTTTTTAAGTAGTTTGCAGAGGGAAGAAGGAGGAGAAAAATGTTTTAGTTGCAGTATGTTGAAATATGTGGATTAACACAGTTCTACTGTGTCATTCAGCTGTACCACACTGCTTTCCCTTCCGGTGGTAACAATTTTTAAACAGGGTGCCTTTTTCCTCTTTTAAATATTCAGAGAATACAGGCAAGTACCCAAAAGGAAATTAAAATATCCATAACCCCACAATCTAGAGGTAACCATGTACATTGTTCTTTTATGGATTCATTTCCTCCTTTATTAGCTGATGTGCCAGGTGCTGGGATTCAGGTGGGCCAGGTGTCTGGGTGCCTGTTGGGACCTGACTGAATATATGGATCGTATAGCCCACCAGGTGTTCCTCAACACCTGGATGGTGAAGTAATGCTCTGGTCATGAACTGTTTGCTGTGACAGAAACCTGAAAAGTATTAACTTAAATAAATTAACAGCTTTATCTTAATAAGTTTGAAAGAAAACCATATAGTGAGTCCCCACTTCCACCGGGACCCCAGCTCCTTCTGGCTTCCCGCTGCACCATTCCTGTGCGCGAATCCATTGGCCCAGTGCTTAGAGGGCAGCTGCCCCTTAGGAACTCCTCATCCAGGCTCAGAAATGGAAAAGGGGGAGGAGGATAACCACCAGAAGGAGAGGCCACCTGTATGTGGCCCCGTAAACTAGCTTCCTCGGAACTTAGGAGCTCTTTCCCAGTGACAGCCATTTGTATCTTATTGGCTGGAGTCATATCACATGTCCCAAGATACAAAGTTGAAACTGGTACAAAATTGTACAGTTGAAAGTAACAGACAACCTCCCAAAAGGAGTCATACTCTTTCCTAAGGTAAACATTCCCAATTTCATATTAGACTTGCAATACCTCCCTATGTGCAGAGACACACATATGAGCATCAGGATTGCTTTTTCTTCCTGTTAAAAGAATATATTATAGCCTTGGCTGGTTTGGCTCAGCGGTTAGAGCGTCGGCCTGCGATCTGGAGAGACCCGGGTTCGGTTCCCGCTAAGGGCACGTACCTTGGTTGCAGTTTGTCCCTGGCCCTGGTTGGGTTGTGTGGGTGGCAGCCACTCGATGTGTCCCTTCACGTCGATGTTTCTCTCTCCCTCCCACTCTATCTGAACAAAATATCAAAAAATGTCTTTGGGTGAGGATAAAAAAAAAAAGGGTATATTATAGACACTTTCCTCTTCTCAACAGATCATTGACAACCATCCAGATCAATATTTAGATGTGTAATTTAGAAATAACCAAGTGTATAATAATAAATTGGACAAGTAATAATTGTACAATGGACCACATTATGAGCATGTTATATTTATTAAACTGTCTCATCTTAGTAGACACATAGACTCTCTCCAACTTGTTGTTTTTATAAAGCCTCTGTGTGCATCTTTGTACTGTATCCATTCAGAAATGGGTGACTTTTGTAGATAAGCTTTCTGGAAATGGAATTACTGGATCAATATGTGTGAAACACTTTAAAACATTCTAATAGTTATTGTCAAATTACCTTTTAAAAGGTCATAATCATTTACCTCCTCACCAACAGTGTACAAGAGGCTTCTATTCCCACTTTCACCAACAGTGTGTATTATCAATCTCAAATCTTTCTTCACTCTCAGCACCAATTGACATGGTCAGTCTTTTAATATATACTAACTACATAGGCAATACTGTATCTCTGGACAGATTTATTTTTAAACTTGTTATAAAGAATTTCACAAACTCACGAGTAAGAATGAATAGTGTAATAAATCCCCATTACCCGTCAACCAGCTTCAACAATTACCAGTATATCACCACACTTGTTATACCCATGAGGTTTGATCCTTTTCTTGTTTTTTCTTCCATCCCCTAATATTCGTCTTGTATATGGAGTTTTATAAGATTTTTATTCTATCTTTTAAGTAGTTTGTGTAGGGAAAAAAAGGTTTGATTATTCCTTTTTTATTACTGTTTTGGTTTGTTTGTTTGTTTTTAACTTCTCACCTTAGTATCAGTTTTTATTTCTTCCTAAATCCTATGTATCTAGTCTTAAAGCTTCTTTTCTATGAGTCAAGTTTTCTATCCAGAGCAGAGATAATGAATACGTGGGATGAATCTCATGTTTCCCTGTCTGGACCTGGGCATACATACTATTAATTGGTCGATACATCTTTCTGCGGTAACTTTAGGTGTATCCATACCACTGACTCTCGCCTTACACACACCAAAGCATCCCCCAGAAAGATTAAAGCACATTCCTGGATCCTTTCCCGTGGATTCTCTCTTGGTCAGTGGGTCTGAGATGGCACCATAGATTCTGCATTTCTGTGGCTGGTGATGCTGATGGCGCCTGTCTAGAGGAGGCCCTGGGAGCCTTTCCTGACAACTCTGGGTCATTTCTTGTGTTGACAGGTGAGTCATGTTGGAGTCACTACTTTATACCCCGTAGATGTGGTGGACAGGTGTTTTCTTTCTTGAATTCCTCTCATCCCTCCTCAAAACACCCACCTTATCAAGACAGCCATTTGCACTGACCTTTTCTAGGACTATGATGGTGCTGTGGGCCATGCAGAAACTAACCAGGAGCTGAATCAGAGATGATCCTGTTTCTCTAGGTCTGATTGCCTGGTCCAAGACTTACAGAGAATGAAGCATCATCAACACCTACAGGAAGTCAGAGAAAAAATATTTTCTTCTCTTCCTTCCTTTGGGGAAGTTAAATTCAAAATGGAAAAAAAATTTCCATTTCTCAAAAAATCTCACAAAAACATAAATGGCAAGGTGATGTTCTTCCAAGTAACATTAATTCATACTATGGGATTTGACCAAGCGTTGTATTCCTGATTGTTAGCTAAGTTTGTAAGTATAACACATCATGTTTATTGCATGAACACCATGTTCATTATGACGGGGCAAAATAAACACCACATAGAGAAGCATAACTTGCTTTGTAGTCTTGATGATTTATAACTTAGTGTTTGCATTTGAAGTAATGTGCCAACTGCAGTCTTGAACAGCATTATTGTTTTCTCAAATTATCATTCTATATAGCTTTCTATATAGGTCTTAAAAATCACAAAATATTAATTATTTAAGTGATATGTTTACCATCTGCTGGAGGGTGCGATTCACTGTCATTAAGAATCTGACAACCAATTGAGCAAACAGAATAATGGAGAGGAAAAAGAAATGTAGTCAAGCATAAAAGCACTTCTAAAGGGGGAACTGAGACATTTTTCAGCAGTGACCTTTATAACCCTGATATTGGACCAGGACTCTAATTGTTCATCACTCTTTTCAATGGTCAATACTCTGCTCACCACAACTCTTTCTGTCAATGCCATTGATTCCCTTCAACAGCACTGGCTGGCAGTCACTTTGCACGTCACAAAGTTGCTGGCAGTCTGCCCTGTTTTGTGGTTCACTGATAAGCAGTCTCAACATTCTATGTCTTGATAAATGCAACCTGGTAAGTGAATTAAGAAATTCCTCAGATTGTAAAGAGTGATTTCTAAACAGGACATTATCTGGTTAAAGGGACACCTGGGTGTAAACTGGCAGCCTCACATCATTCCTGAAGGACTCTACCTCTTCTTTGAAAGGAGTGGCCACGCATTGCTTTTCCCTGCTGCACAGTGGAATGGTTAGAAATATTTTGAGGTTGTTACCAACTTCTTTCTTGGTATTTTGTGGTGTTGTTATGGAATAAGAAACCCACAGAATTTCTAATAAAATATTTTATAAGATGTTAGTATTTTAAAGTTTATATGCATTGTCCACTCAGTTCTTAAACTAGCCTATAGGCATACTGTTTTATTTGAGGTTTCACAGATGATAAAGTTGGAGTTTAAGGAAATTGGCAGCCTTATACATTATGCAACAAAAGGTTGCACAGAAATAAATTATGTTATGAGAATAAAACCCTCATTTTCTGCCTTAGTGCTTCTCCCATACACCTCTTACCTGTGAGATCACCTGTATACTATATTAAGATTATAGTTTTAGGCCCTGGCCAGTTTGGCTCAGCGGGTAGAGCGTCAGCCCACAGACCAGGGAGTCCTGGGTTTGGTTCCCACTAAGGGCATGTACCTCAGTTGCCGTTTGTCCCCAGCCCCAGTTGGGGTCGTGTGGGTGGCAACCACTCAATGTGTCTCTCTCACGTCCATGTTTCTCTCTCTCTCTTCCTCCTGCTCTATCTGAAGATAAATGCAAAAATTTCCTCTGGTGAGGATTAAAAAAAAAAGATTATAGTTTTAGTGTTTCTCAAATCAGAAGTGCAAAAAAATAGGCTGTGACATCAAGCCCCAGAATCACTTATTTAAGAAGTTTGGATTCTTCTGGCCACCAGTTTCCACAGTAACGATTCTGAAGCAGCATATAGCTATTGCTGTAAAAGGACCAGGATAATACAATCATTATATTTAACTCTATTTATTTAGAATGCAACAGTGATATAGGTGATTTGCAGCCAAATTAGAATTTGCATTCTGCATCTTTAACCATCTGTCTGGGCTACTGTTCATCATCAGCTCTAAACCCCAGTTAAAGACACACGAATCCTCTATGTGGTGTGTGTCCCCTGTTGGAGTATATGTCTGTAGTTTCCTTCCATGGGAAGGCTTTGTATCACTCAGGGAAGTAAAAGAGGGCAGGCATTTTTAGCACCATCATTCTACCTCTTTGATTACCATTAGAATAAATTACTATTATTTCTGATCCCCAAAAGGGAATGAAATCACTTTGTTCTTTTTTCTTTCCTTTTCCTGATGATGATGATCATGGACAACAAGTTTTGAAAGCTTATATCAGGGACTATTCTGTGTACTTTGTTGTATTTATGCATAATCCCCCAACTACCTTACGAGGGAGGTACAGCTATTAATCCCCATGAGAAATCTGAGAAGCAGAGGTCATTCGGTGTCTTGCCCAAGTTTACGTAGTAGCTGGAGGGTAGAACTGGGATTCATGCCCTATTTCTCAGTCTGGCACCGTTCTCACAGAGAGCAGGTGGTCCTGCCTACTCTCAAGCAAAGGCAGGGGCATCTCCCATACCGACTGAAGAAATCTCTTCTGATCTTAGTATGTGGTGAGACCTTATGATCATGTCTGATATTACTTCATTTCCTTCTCGTCAAAATTATTCTAACCACGCCTTTGTGTATCAGGGTAATAAAACTATTTTAAGGGTATTTTCAATGCATGGGCTGTCTTTTTTTAATATATTTTTTTCTTTATTGATTTTAGAGAAAGAGGAAGGGAGAGAGAGAAAGTAATAGAAACATCAATGAGAGAGAACATCTACTGGCTGCCTCCTGCGTGCCCCATACTGAGGATTTGGCCCACAACCTGGGCATGTGCCCTACCAGGAATTGAACCAGTGACTTCTTGGTGCATGGGTCAACACTCAACCACTGAGCCACACTACCTGGGCCACGGGCTGTCTTTTTAATGCTGAAGGTTTCTGTTCTTTGGCAGGTTATATCCATATTTTCTTCTTCTCTAATTGTTTAGTCCATCTTCTATTTCTGACACATCACATTTTTCTTTCTTTTACATTCAATTTATTGGGGTGCATTGGTTAATAACATTACATAAGTTTCAAGTTTACAATTCTATAGTATATCATCTGAATATTTTGTTGTGTGCTCATGACCAAAGTCCTTCTGGCACCAGGTGTTTGACCCCCTTTACCTTTTGCTACTTCTCCTGCCTTCTGGTCACCATCTGACTGTTGTGTGTGTTTATGAGTTTTTGTTTGTTTTTCTTGCTAGTTTATTTGTTGCTCTCAGTTTTGTATCCTACATATGAGTGACATCACATGGTTCTTAACTTTTTCTGTCTGGCACAGCTGGATCTGTGCTAAGTGAAATACTCATCGGATTTAAGACTAAGTGCTAAGAGCTTAACCATATTATGTATATTACCTTGTTCTCGTCACCACAGCCCAGGAAGCAGGCGCGCAGTCATTCTCCTTTAACAAGAAGAGGGAACTGTGACTTAGAAAGATTAACTAAGTTGTCCAAGGTCTAATAGGTAATTAAAAACACAGCTGGGATTTAAACCTGAGAAGCCCAGCTCCACTCTCTCTTCTTTAGATTATCCTCAAAGGATTCATGTTTGCTCCCATCAAGTCCATATTAAAGTCTTAATGTCACAGAATTTACGGCTGTGTCATAAAAAAAACCTCTAGTAGCAGTTAAATTTAGCTATTTGTGAAGGATTCACTTCTTAATACAAAACAGATCCTTCAAAGTTTCCTAAGTGATGTTATTTTAACCACCTTGCATTTCGATGTGCTCTCTGTGTGAGGAAAGGGGTGTGTGGAGGGCAAACTGATGGAATCCACACTGAGTATAACCAGGTGAGCTCATCCTGCTGTCTGAGAGCACCACCTATTTTGGGCATCATCATGCAATAAATGCTGGAAAGAGCGTTCCCCAAACATCTCATTTGTAAACAGGAGAACCACTGACCTTCATTCTTTAGTGAGTCAAGTATTTTGCCCAATGTGCACAATATGGATAAACTTCACCTTTTTTTTTTTTTTTTTTGTTAGTGAGACTGTCTGAAGTATGTCAAGTTTCACGTCACTTGATTCCAGGTCTGCCGTGGCTACCCCACTGGGGGCCTGATCATAGAAAGGGACTTCAACGTTGCACCGGGTTCACTTCCTTGTCTGGCATGTACCAGATCTTTGGGCATAAATCTCAATCTCTCTGCACCTCATTTTCATTACTACTACAATAGGAATACAGAGAAATGACATTCTATACACATTTTACTTTTTGGTGCTTTTGTACAATGACCTTTTCCCTGTAGCTGTGAGTGATTTCACTATTTTGTAAAATTCTCAGAACAACAAACAGATGTAAAGTGTTTTATGATTATGGAGGATTATTGCTTGAACCAAATGAATAAACCTAGCCCATAAGCAGGAATGGTAATTCACCACTAGAGACTTTATAACTACTCTAAAATGCAAAAGGACAGAGCTCCGAATCTGCATCTGATACCTTTTTTTATCTCTCTTTTAGTCTAACTTAATGATTCTCAAGCTTTGATAGTCGAAAGTGTTATTGTTTATGATTATATACACCAAGCCATTTTGCCCTACTTTGTGGGAAATGATTAGAATAAATTATACACACTTTTTTTTTCCTTTATTGGTTTTAGAGAGAGAGGAAGGGCATGCCCCCTACTGGAGATTGGGCCTACAACCTGGGCATGTGCCCTGACAGGGAATCAAACCAGTGACCTCTTGGTGCAAAGTTCAACCACGGAGCCACACCAGCTGGGCTGTATGACATAGAATTTTTTTCTTTTTTTTTAAATCCTCACCCAAGGATATTTTTCTATTTATCATCTGACAGAGTGGGAGGGAGAGAGAGAGAAAGAGAGAAACATTGATGGAAAGAGACACATATACTGATTGCCTCCCGCACATTGCGACCAGGGTCTGGGACAAATCACAACTGAGGTACGTGCCCTTGACTGGAATCGAACCCATGACTCGTTGATCCGCAGGCCAACGCTCTAACTGTTGAGCCAAACAGGCCAGGGTTTTACATACTTTTTATATTATCTCTACATTTAATACATTCTCCATCCTCCTTGTAAGTTAAAGCTCCATGGCATTACCACTCTTGTGTGCATTCTGGCCTGAGCACTTACAGTGAAAACTCCTAAATGTCTCTGAGCCTCAGTTTCCTTTTTAGGAAACTGAGGTAATAAAAGCCACCTCGACAAATTTTAGTGAGGACCTCATTAGACTCAAGGTTACACATACAGAAGCTTAGCAAGAACTTCCATCCCCTGCTCACTCCTCCCTGCGGCCCCTCTCACACCAGAAAGCAGAAAACCATTCTTGGGATTTAGAGAGCAGGAAGCTGTTTTCATTTGTCTTTAACTTGCTTTCATATATTATGCAGCTGTATAAGTCGTGAAATGCTCATTGATGAGTTAAATCCTCTTGGAGAAATGGTTGTGCAGTAAGCAAGTCTTGTCAAGTTAGGTAAATGCTATAGGGGAGAAGATGGACACATCAACTTAACCAGAGCCAAGACCTGAGGTTCTCCCGGGAGGTCTTCCCCTCCCAGTGCCCAGGATGGCATTAGGCTCCCGAGGTTGGGTCTGCACAGAAACTCACTTCAGCCCAAGAATTTTGAAAGAGGACAAAATTAGATAAGGTTTGAATCTTTTTCTTTCTGTCTTTTTTTTTCCAGCCCCACCAACCTTAACTGCACTTTTTCTAATGCCAGATGACATCACTTGAAAGAGTGGTTGCACTGGTGCCAATACTTATGAGAGTTGTAGGGTTATTCTCAATTGTTTTCAGGACTTTTGGAATTAAAAGTAAATGCTAGAATTGTACATCCATCAACTGAACATTCTTCTGAATGGCCAAAATTTAAAAGATTGATAATATCAAGTGTTGGTGAGGATGGGAAATAACTGGTACTTGCATACTTTCCTGATAAGAGTGTCAAATAGTAAATCACTTTGGTAAACTAATGCTCTTTAACCAAATATATGCCTTATTCATAATAGCCATTCAACTGTGCAGCTATAGTTAAATGGGTAAATGAAGTATGCTTGTTCATATGATAGAAAACTACACAGCAGTAGGAAAGAACAAACTATGAATACACTCGACAACATGGACAAAACTCAACGATATTCTGTTGACTAAAAAAGGTAAGGTAAAGAAGAGTTCATACCTTATAACTTCATTAGCATGAAGCACAAAAGTAGGCACAAACAATATATACTGATGGCAATCAGAATACTGTTCACCTCTGGGGGACAGTTGATGACCGAACAGCACAGGGGAATTTCTGGGGGATGAAAGTGCTCTTAATATTGATCTGGATAGTGCCAATGTTATGTATACATAGGTAAAAAGGATGCAAATGTGCTTTGAAGATTTATAGACTTTACTATATTTATACTATACATCAAAAATTCCTAATAACCTATATATCAATTGCAAGAAATTTATTAATATAATCTATGTCACAAAAAATTAATAATTTTATATGACAAACCTTCTGAATACTCAGTCTCTTCAACAATATGTGGCATCAAAAAGGGGTGAAGCTGTCCCTGGCCGGTTTGGCTCAGAGGTTAGTGTGGGCCTTCAAACCAGTGAGTCGCAGGATTGATTCCAGTCAAGGGCACGTAATTCAGTTGCGATTCCCTGGCCCTGGTCGGGTCATGCGGGAGACAACTAGTCAATGTGGCTCTATCACATTGATATTTCTCTCTGTCTCTCTTCTTCCCTCCCTCTTACTTCATCTGATGATAATAGAAAAGTATCCTCAGGTAAGAAATTTAAAAAGGGGGTGGTGGTGAGATAATTATTATAGACTAAGAAGTATTTAATACTCATAGTCAAATGCAAGCTATGTGGATTTTGTTCAGACCAATTAAAAAAAACTATGAAGATATTTTTTAGTCACTGGGGGAAATTAAATGTGGGCTTGTTGCAAACAATGTTAAGGGTTTTTTTTTTTATTAATTTTGTTGGGTGTGATAATGATATTGTGACTCAAGGTGAAATGATATAATGTCTGGGATTTATTTGCATTAAATTTTCAACCAGTAAACTGAGAACACAAAGATGAGACAACAATGGCCAAATAATGAATTGTAGGAAGGAAGCCCAGTTTTATAATTTAGGAGATTGAAACATGTAGCATGAAAATTAAATTCATATTAGATGGGATGAGGGGAGAGCTTGATGTTCAATGAGCCATTCAAGAGGAGCCTGTTGGGTCTATGGGCCAAGAGCTCATCGCTGACTTGATGTCTGGCCTGGAGAAAGCTTCCAGTCATACATGTTGCTGCTCTGGTTTGAAAGAGATGGTATAGAGAGAGTATTCGGAATGAACCAAAGAGCTACAGGAAGCTGAAGACCCTCAATACACAAAGAGAACAGAGACTTTGGAATTGCTAAGGGAGACCCAGGAGGCAAAAAGCCCAGGAAAGTTAGTAACTGCAAAAAGCATCTTTTGAATTTCAGCAAATATTTTCTAAACACCATGAGGGCATTAGACTTGGTTTGTTGGGAGGTCATCTTCCTGGAGCTATCCCAGTGGACTGTGAGGGACAAAGTTGCAGTGATGTAGAGCAACTGAGCATCAGAACACTGAGTATTATTAACTCTTGGCGGGAAAGTGGGAGAAAGAGCGAGGTGGTGAGAGAATTGGACACAGTTTTCTTTGTGCTGATACAGCAGAAGAGAGCATCTTACTTGGAGAGCTGGTCCCCTTCGCACCACGTTTTTCACAGGGCCATCCTCGGTGCTCTATGACTGGAGAAAGGGCTCGTTGCAGTTCAAGTAGGGGAAACTCAGCAGTCACAGTGCCCTGCAGTAGACCACGCTGCACAGAAAAGTGCCAGGAAACAGTCATTATCTGGCCTAGAACTAAAAGTGACCCGCTCTCATACTTCTTAGATCTGTGCACACCCAAGTGGGGACCCTATTTGCCAAGTGTCCTCCCACACTTCATTTACTTCTTCATTTTTCCTTACTCTGGAGTTGAGCTATCGCCTTCCTGAAAAGCAGCATGCCGAATGGAGTAGCTGACAGCAGCCAAAGTGGAGTACAGCAGCCCACGTGAGGCTGCCATCACTGCCTGATCACGCGAGGAGCAGACTCCCTCTGCCCGATTGTCACCTGCTATGAAAACCTCCCAAGCTACTTTGTTGCAATGGCAGCTGCCTTCCCTGACCATCCTGCTCCTCCCCACGATGCTCCAAGAGCGAGATGAGTTTCATTTAGAGTTGCAGTTAGTGCATGAAAAGCGCCATGAGAAGCGAGGAGATACCCTCTTTGCCTTCATGGGCAAGGAGCATTGCTCTTTTCCTAAGTCCTGCACGCAACTCCTGGCTGCCGTCTTATCACCTTGGTCAGACCGAGGGACCTCAGCTTTGCATCGTCCCTGCAATGAAGGACTTTGAAGCTCCCCTGTGATGTTGCCACGTGCATGAAAGTATATGTGAGGAAATGATTTCAATGGCGGATGCTTTGTGGTCTCTGTCACACACCATACAATTCCACTTATAAAGAACTATTCGTCTGTCCCTCCACCTGTCCTGAGGCCCACTTGTAAAATCTAGTCATACCCGCTTGTTTTCTTGGGTTGAAGAACATTTCTAGATCTTTTCTCACTTCTCATGTCTAGAAGACTTTGTTCGATGGTGGGTTTTGGTTTTGTTGTTTTTTTCCTTCAAGTTCCTGAATGATTGGAGGCTTTAGTTTTGTTTTTCATGGAACGTCCGTTTTCACAGGACACGCCCCGGAGCCACTACAGACACCTGTGAGCAGAGGCTTCTCCTCGGGTCTGAAAATCCCTTCGGCCTCAGTTCCCATTACCTTCCTCTCTGGTTAGGGATGCTCTCCCTTATCCTGCGAGGTTGAGCGTTCATGGCTGTTTCTGGTTTGGAGTTAGCAGAAACAGAAAATCTGTGCTCCTCTAGGTAATAATTCTCTGGCATTTGCCGCTGTGCACCTGTTACAGTGGAACATGGAACATGGTTCTAAACCCACGTGTCATCCCTGGTGTTGTCACAGGCCCCAAAGGCATTTCTTTCTTTTTTTTTTAAGTAACTTGGCCAAGGTGGAACTATCCTTGGGCTCATATTTGTGTCAAATCTAAAGGAGTCGGCAGAAGCAGAAATGAGGCAAGTAAAATGCAGTTTGGCTGCAGGAAACTTCTATTCCGTTGGCTCAGCTTCCTGGAGAATTGGCCCGTGGAAGATTATGTCACCACCGCACGGCGCTAGTGTGTCTGTGTGCCACGAGAGACTGGAATTCCTTGTATTTGTATTCTTACCTAGCCCACATTTTTAATGATGTCTCTTGTCCATTTTTCACCCAGATATTGTCCCCTATCTGCTTTCAATGCTAATGTCTCCCTGTCCTGTTTCTCAAATTAAATATCGCACTTAAAATATTAATGTCCCTTGTTCTTTGATTCTTTGTTTATTCATCTTATGCAAAACACAACAGTGAGCCAGCTCTCCATCTGTATTAAGTGCCACTGTAAGGGCAAACTCAATGACTTATTAATGACTGTTCCATGATTTGGAGAGCTAAGGCTTTATATAATCAAGCAATTCTTATTCAAAAATGCTCTTCTAGTACTACCCTGTAGAGAAAAAATAAAATGTGTCTATCTTTTTCAAGAAAAAAAAAATGACTTGCTATGTAAAGACTATTGTAAAGATAACTAAGTATTGAAACGAGGTCAAGTTTCTTCAGTCTCCAAGGACGTTAGCACATGTCTTGATGTATTTGATATGCAAATTTTTGTAACATATTTTGAAGTGGAAACCACATGTCATAAATGTATAGCTCAATGAATTATCAAAAATATATAACCACTGACATGTCAAGACATATTATATATCTTTTAAATATGTTTTTATTGAGTTTTGGGAGAGAGAGAAAGAAACATCGGTGTGAGAGAGAAACATTGATCAGCTGCCTCCTGCACACCCCCTACTGGGGATCAAGCCTGCAACCTGGGCATGTGCCCTGAGTGGGAATTGAACTGAGATCTTTCAGTCCATGGGACGATGCTCAATCCACTGAGCCACATCAGCCGGACAAGACATATTTTTAAGGTGCCTTGTTCATGCCTTTAACCCCTATTCTATTAGGTTGTTTCTATTTCTGTATATTTTATAGGTGTTGTTAATATACATACTTTTGTTTGTTTTTTATTTACTTTTGGAGAGAGAGAGATAGAAACATTGATGAAAGAGAAATACATCCATTGGCTGCCTCCCACATGCCCCCTACTGGGGATCAAACCTGCAACCAGGGCATGTGCCCTGACCAGGCCACATTGAACCTGTGACCTGTTGGTGCACAGGATGATGCCAAAACAACTGAGATACGCTGGCTGGGCCATATGCATTCTTTATAAGCAGTAGGTATGGATCCTCTGTCTAGTGTAATATATAACTCAATATATCTTTTGATAAGTATAAGCTCTTAATTTTAATGTGGTCAATTTATCAAACTTTTCTACTATAGTTGGTGTTTTTGTACCACCCTGAACGCACCCGGTCTCGTCTGTTAATCCTACTTTAAAAATATCTCTCTGTCCCAAAGGCATGAAGATGGTCTACACTACTACTTCTTAGGAGATGTGCTGTTTGTCCTGTTTACAGTTCTGTCTACATTCACCTAGAAACTGAGTTTCGTGATTGGTGTGAGAGTCGTGGGGAACCACGGGAATGTTCTTAGGAGAGGCTGGACATGGGCTAGTTCATACTCTGTTAAGCTGCTATGTGGAAGATGGATAAAAATTGAGGCAGGGAAAACATTTGGAATATTCTGCCTCAATATTTCAGGTGAGAAATGATTATGGCTAGGATGTGGGTGGTAGCAATAAAAATAGAGGGGAGTGGTTGGATTTTAAATGTGTTCAGAAGTTGAACCTTTAAATTTTATTGAAGGGAGGTGAGAAAAAAAGAAAAAATAAGGATGTCTCTTTCATTTTTGACTTGAGCAACTGGGTGAGTGATAATATTATTGAGTGTGATTGATTCATCTAAGTGGAAATGAATGAATGAATGAGCCAGTGCACTTGTCCTTGATAAATAAGTCAGTGTCAGAATTATAATTCCTTGGTTTTTTTCATCCTAAGTTCATGATTTTATTCATTATACCAAACCCAGAAAATATTCTATTGAACTCTAGTTTCAAAGTATTATAGAAAAACAAAGTAAGGAGCCTCCAGTCAGGTGACATAGGATATGTTATATACTAACTCCCCTGATGATTTATTATATGCATTACTTAAATATTAGATGTTCTGAAAAAAATACTTCTTTAGATTTATTTAACCCAGTATATCTCAAATTTATTATTTCATAAAAAAGTGTTCTCAATCTCAGACCTGTTACGAATACACAGCACTGGTGTTAATGTTCTGTAAAATAACCTCTAAGAAAAGTAGGTCTGTGACTTACCATGTTAATATGTACACACACACACACTGGAGACTTTATTGTCTTTCTGCAATACTCAAAAAACATAAACCAGTAAAACATTATTTCTTGTTCAAATTTTCACTTTTCTATAAGTGGTGAAATGTCTTTCAACTGCCCTTTCTCAAGGGCCGTTCTCCCCAGGTCATAATAATTGAAAATTAAGAAGTTACAGAATCATAATTGTCCCCTTTGAACTTTTGTTGATTGAAGCTGAATATTAACTACATCTCATTCAGACAGAGTAACAAGAAGTATTCTGAACACCAACTGCTTCAAGATAACATAACAAACATTGACAGCTTCCTAATTACCTGACTTCACAGTAGTTAAAAATCTTTAATACTATACCAATCCTCTTCTTTGCACATAAGCCAAAAGGTATACCTAATTTTCTATTTAATTGACATCTATATTGCTGCTTTAAGAAGAATGTGTATTTTCCCAATATGCTTAACTATTAAGGTGTGTTCTTTGATTTGCATGTGAGAAATAATTATACAAAGAAATTACATAATCAACTATAATGTCAAGAACAGATAAATCTAAAAACTACATCTCAAAATTAATTGAATCCCTTTTTTTAAACAAACCTTCCTTTTCTCTCAAGATCTAACCCACTTTGTGTTTAATAATTACACATTCTTGCAAATTTTCTTTCTCTCACCTGTAGAATGGGGAAATAATAGTCCTAGGGCCATCATGAATATCAAACAAAAGTGATGCATGTAAAAGTGTTAGAGCAGAATCTGGCCCAAATAAAATGTTGAAGGAATGACAGCAATGTGGGCTCAATATATATTTGTTTAATCACAATAACACAAAATTCACATTGACGTTTCCCTTATTACATTAGTAAGCTAAGGTATTTAGAACCAATCACGAAACATGACATACACAGAATTGGCAATGTAACTATGTACAATCTAGAAGGAGCTTTTGAGAACAATAATATAGCTTCCACACTTGTCTAGTGGTGTGCTAAGCCTTTGTGACCTTCACAATAGCTGCATGAGGTGAGCAGTATTATTGATTTCATTTTATAACAACAAATTAATCCTATAGATTCAAAGTAATATGTCTAAGACTAAGCAGCTATTAAGTATTAAAGGTAGATTTTGAACCAGGTGTATCTGCCTGCAGAACTCATACTCTTCACCACTTTAAGTACTGGTATTGAAAGAATCTTCTGAAAAGAAGTCACGAAGGAGTGCAGGCAGAGAAGGGCCGACACAGTGAGGGCGTGCACATCACATAGCACGGCCCTTCCCCACAGAAAGGGTCTGGTTGGGGTTTAAGGCATTTGGAGTACTGTAAACCAAAATGATGTTTATCTTCCTAAAACCACAAATTCCATAGACTAAATATTTCCTTACCAGTAAACATATGTTTATTTAGAGAATCTGGGCTAACTGTGATACAAGGAGTAACATAAATAACATTCATTTCTTCAATTTCAAAGCTCATTTTCTAGTGGAGAGAGAATAAAGTGTCATGTGTATATATTTCTTCATAAATATGTGGGGGTGGCTGTATAAATGAGATAATTTTCGTCCAATGCAGACCAATTTAGAGGTAAAATGTGAGGTAGAAAAACCATTGTTGAAGGAGGTGAACAAGAATTGGGGCATATGCTGAAGGTGTTTTAGAGGACATGGCTTTTTATCTGTTTGGGAATAGAATAAGCAAATTAACTGGACAGTTTAGCTACATTTGTACACAAGAAGACGAGTACAGCATGTGTTCCTTTGCTCCAAGGGAAGTCAAGGTGCCCAGTCTGCCTGGAGGGAGAGCCACCAGGAAATGATAGAAATAGTCAAGTTCCCAGCATAGGGAGATTGTATTTGATGGAAAACAAGCTCTTTGATATTCTGAAAAATTTGCATGATTCCTTTGGTTTTTAATTTTCTAAAGATTCTAACAATGATTTCAGCACTATTTCTGGGAAATTTATCCTTCGGAATCTTAAGAATGTTAGTTCTATATTGGTGCAAATATGTTTTTTTCACCCGTCATATACTCTCTCATATTTATTTTCTCTCCCAGCCAAATCAACCTAAATATCAGCTGTAGGTTTTTTCATACATCAAATGTTGTATATTCTAAACACTCAATTAAGCATATTTAGATCCCATTGTGTTTACTTATGTACATATACTTCTTAGTAGCTGTATGGAGTTAGTCTTTCCTGTCTAGAGATTTAAAGAATTCCCATATCATCTTCTCTATATTTTTTGTCCTGTCTTATTTTGCTTTCTTACCTACATCTTCCAGAAATGTTTTAAAAGTTTCAAGAGTCTCATATACATGAGCTTTGAGTCATTCGTAAGGATTTGCATAATCTTTTGCTTCTCTTTTCTTTTCCATCTGGTGAGGTCCTAGGAAAAATTATTTCTTCCTCATTCTCAACCAAAGTTTAGATTAAGAGGCATTTCATTGATAATTTCCTTCCACTCCCTCATGAATTCCAAAAAGCCAGATTCAATCTTGTACCTTTTATAAGCTGTTAGTATAGGAGAATGACGTTAGTAATGCCTGGCTTGTGTTAACTGTACCTGATAGCTAGAAAAGCTCACAGAAAGATCTGCTGTTCTATAGACCAAAGGCGATGACCCCTGCTAGTTGATTGTGTGCTTTCACAGTGCAACGAAGCCATAGATCTTCTCCCCGTGGAAAATAGTCATGCTCACAAGTGCAGCAATAGCATCGGGTTCTTTATGTGCTGTCTGACATTCATCTGAGAACCCAGATTAAAACCCTGTGCAGATCACCCTTTTATCTTGTGGACTGACCTGAGTGCAATGGTTCACAGAACAGACTCAGCATCAGGTGAACAAGGGCTCAAATCTCACTCTTTCCTCTTTCTGGGTATATGACCAGAGCAACCTGTCCCTTCCCAGCCCTGTGGTTAATATTAGCAGGTTTCCATAAGAATAAATGAAATATTGCATCATGTTGCCTGGCACATAGGTTCAATCAGTATTAGCTCCTACTCTCTTTATAAAGCATTTGTATTTAGTGAGTGGTTCAGGCTTTTCAGTGGGACTGGAAGTGAAGGCGAAGAAATGGATCTTTGGAGACTTTTGGAGGGAATCTCAAGAGCAATTTCCACATGAAGAAATGTAAGTGGGAAAGGCCCTTTCATTCTATTTTGCAGCCTACGAAGGGCCTGTTCCCTCCAACCCTCTTCTGAACAAGGTCAGGGAGAAAAGTGAACATTATCAAAGTAGGAAAAAAAGCAGAACTTGATCAAAGCACAGAGAATATCTACACAACTATTGATTAAGATTTAGAATTTTCATTTGAAGTGAACACATTCAGAAGAACATTATGAAAACATACTCAGTGGTTAGGAAAATTGCCTCTGATTTTATTCTGGCTTGAGTTTTTTCCTTGTTTTAGGGAATATTTAAGTGCATCTATAATTGTAGAACTATACAATAAATAACAACAAAAAAAAAAAAACAAATATTACTATTCTAGACATGATTTTCCCAAAGGTAAAGAAAGTGATAGGAAGTGTAATTTAGAGCAACATTACCCAAAATAAGTAAAATGCAAGCCATGCATATAATATTAAATTTTCATGTTGTCAAATTTTTAGAAGTTAAAGTAAAATTAATTGTAATGATATAGTTAACCCAGTATATCCAAAATATTTTAATCTGTACTCAATATAAAGATGTATTAATGAGATTCTTAATTTTATACTGCTTTGAAATCCAATATGTCTATTACACTTACTACATTTATATTCTGATGCTAAATTTTTAATGTAAATATAAAATGCAGTTCTATCAAAACAATTAAGTTGTATTTAGAAGAAAATTATTTTATATTATTTCCATTTAAAATTTGACATTTAAATCATATAAAATTAAAAATGTAGTTCCTGAGTGACACAGCTACCACATCTCAGTGCGCAGCAGCGGTGTGGTCAGTGGCCACGCCCAGCATCTGCATTTACAGCACACTGCATTCTGAGTGGGCAGCTCTAGATGTGAACCCTGTCTCTCCCGTTTTGTTTTTATTTATTTATTTTAATTTAATTGCATCAGGTCAATTTATTTTTTAGATGGGTGATCTAACCATACATTTCTAACTGGGCAGGTCATGGTGGGTTCTCATGCCCCAGGCACAGAACTTTTTTTTTTATTAATTTACTTTTGTTACAGATCTTACATGCATGTGCACATAACCGATGAACATGGACAACAAAGCTGGGGATGAGGTGGGAGGGATGGGGAGGAGGCTGTCAATGGGGGAAAAAAAGGAGAAACATCTTCCATTTTATTTTTAAAGATTTTTATTGACTTTTTTATTTTTAGAAAGAGAAGGGAAAGAGAGAGAAAGTAAAACATCAATCCCATGCCTCCTGCACGTCCCTACGAAGGATCAAGCCTGCAACCATGGCCTGTGCCCTGATCAGGAATCGAACCTGTGACCTTTAGGTGCATGGAATGCCACCCAACCAGTTGAGCCACACCAGCCAGGGCTCTCCCATTTTTCACTGCATCTTTGCACAATTCATTTGCCTTCTCTGAGCCTCAGTTTTGTCCACATTATTCAGCTCCCTAAGCTCATAAATTTATTGTGAGAGTTGAATGAGATAAGATAAAAGGATTATAAAATGAAATGTAAAACTAAGGTATGTTTAATTTAACATTATGAGGGATAGTCAATTATTTAGTGATTTTGAATCAGGTTCCACATTTGTAGAGGCAGAACAATCATCTCTATTGCCACTGGTGATTGTAAAATCTAAAGTTAAGGTTTAGTGGGTTGTTTTTAACATTATTTTTTAACTTTATTGTTATTGTTGACACTATTATAAATGCCCTGATTTCACTCTCTTTTGCCCATCTCGATTCAGCCCCCAATCCCCCTTCCCTCTGGCCATCACCACACTGTTGTCTGGGTCAATGGGCTATGTACATGTGTTCTTTGGCTAATCCCTTCATATCCTTTCTTCTAGTCTGTCCCTCTCCCCTCCCCGCTGACAGTCCCATGTGTCTATGTCTCTGGTTCTATTTTGTCTGTTAGTTTAAGTCACCAGATTTCACATATAAGTGAGAGCACATGGTTTTTGTCTTTCTCTGGCTGATTTATTTTAATTAGCATAATAATTTCCAGGTTCATCTACACTGTTACAAAAGGTAAGATGTCCTTAATTTTTATGACCACATAGTCTTATATTGTGTAAAAGTATCACAGTTTTGTTATCCCCTCATCTACTGATGGGCACTTGGCTGTTTCTTAAAGAAATCTTTCTAATACTTTATGTCAGAAAAATCAATACTTTCAAGTTCTCAAGATGTATTTTAAAATAAAAAAAAGACTAAAGATTTGTGAGGAAGAGATTAAGTGACAACATGAACACAGTGGAAGGTGTGTTTGTGTGTGAGTGTGCGCATGTGTGTGCACGCATGTCTGTGTTTGTGTGTTTAGAAAGATACACATCAAATTGTTAAAACTGCTTACTCCCACAGAAAGGAATAAAAAGAAGAGAAATTTTCCTGTTTCATTTCAAAGACTTTTCTAGTGTTTCAGCTTTAAACAAAGAACATGTATTATTTTTATCATAAAAATCAGTACATGAGAAAAAAAATCATACAAAGCAAAGAGCTCTGATTCTATATTGATAAGAAATCATATTAATTCATTTTGGAGAATGTGCCTCATTATTGTTCATGGTATTTAGTATGGAGAAATCAACAATCACATCATCAAACCCATCTCTCTACAGACGCCCATGGTTAGCACTGGCAATTTCGATCGCCTACCTTCATATGTTTTGTTTGGGTTCTTATTTGACATCCATGTTTGTTGTTCCCATCTACAGCCTTTTAAAACATGTGACATGTTTCTGTACGTGTACATTTTCTTGGATTTCAGCTTTAGTCTCTCTGGAAAATTATTGCTTGTTTTGTTGAATCGCTCCCAAGAGCCCCCTAAATGAATTTCTGTTGTATTTTTATAATCTCTGTTTAGACCACATAATCCCAAACAGTACCTTGGAATTAATGAAAATTATGTGGGTGTTTTCACACCAAATGACCACAGAATCTGTACTCAGAGTATCCTTGAGAGGAACACAAGAGATTTGTAAGGGCTCATAAAGACGTCTACTCGGAACTACCTCCTGCGCAGGCTTCCGGCACACTTGCTTTGAGGTCTCTGCTGAACCGACCTGTCCAGATGGAGACTCCTCCTGCTTCACCATTCGAATTGCCCATCCGTGTGCCTTCATATCAACATACTTAAGACTTATTGGAAGTTTTCTGTTAGTTTGGGCTGCTGTAATGTAATAGTATAGAATAGGGGGTTTAAAGAACAGAACTTAGTCCAGCTAGTGTGGCTCAGTGGTTGAGTGTCGACCCATGCACCATGTCGCCAGTTCGATTCCCAGTCAGGACACATGCCCAGGTTGTGGGCCCAAGGGGGGCATGGAGGGGGTGGCCAATCAATGTTCTTTCTCATCGATGTTTCTATCTTTTTCTCCCTGTCCCTTCCTCTCCCTCTAAAATCAATAAAGGGAAAAAGACCAGAACTGGACTTCCCTGGTCTGGAGGCTGAAACCTGCGGTGGGCACCAGCACAGGCCAGTCCTTGGTGGAGGCCCTCCTCCTGGGCTGCAGGTGGCTGTGTTGTCATGAGACTCTCGTGTGACAGAGACAGTGACAGCAGCCATCTCTCTTACATCTCTTCTAGTCGGAGCACTTCTTCCCCCATTCATGAGGCTCTACCTTCCCCCATTCATGAGGCTCTACCTTCCCCCATTCATGAGGCTCTACCTTTCCCCATTCATGAGGCTCTACCTTTCCCCATTCATGAGGCTCTACCTTTTGACCTCATTACCTTCCAAAGGCCCCACCTCTGAATATCATCACATTGGAGATTTTGGCTCAACATGTAATTTTGAGGGGACATAAACAGTTGGTCCATAGGACTTAGCAGGTATAGATGCTGTACTGGGAGCTCAGGATACAAAGGCAAACAACACACATGGCTGTGGCCCTTAGGGAGCTTATCACTGGGGGGACCTGCTCATCAAGTGATGACATGAAAAGATATAACCATAGGAATAAGCATGTAAAGTTGAGGAAGATTTTGAGAAGAAGTGACCTCATTGACGAGGTCAGGAAGGCTTGATTGGACTGAGACCCACAGTATGAAACACTATTCATTAGGCCATCGGGGGTCCTTCCAGATGGAACAAGCATGTGCTGAGACAGAAGATTACATGGCACATTCAAAAAAGGCAAGGTAAGCCCATGTGGCGAGAGCTCAGAGGGCTAGCAGGAGCAGGACCCAGGATGACACAGAAGGGCAGGCAGAAGCCAGACCTGCAGACCCTGGTGGGATCTGTCACAAATGTCCATCTTTGGTTAATCTTTATTCTAAATCTGTAATCTATATCTAATCTGATCTTTATTCTAATGCCCATTCTCATGGGGTATTTCTTTTTATTAACTAAGGTTATGGAACTACTCAAACTTTCAATCTTCTTAAGAAAGTCAAGAATTATCTTCTCCTTAGGTCTTTAGGAGAGTCACTCTCAATGTTGAATCTTCCTCCTGAACCCCTGGTGAAGTTTAAAACAAATGAGATAATAGGATGTCCCCGATTCCTGGAGCTCTTGGCTCCACAGATTCCACAGCCATCTTGATCTTTTACACCTTCTGTGAGTCATTCAGATGAACAATGAAGTCTGGGGACTATTGCATTAGAAATTCAGTTCTGTGCATCACCCTTTTATTACAGGTAATATTACCCTCAGTGGAACAGGTAATACTACCAGACATTTTTGGAAATTAACGGGGAAGAAAGTTTACAGGCAGTTGAGTCTTTCTTTCCTGGTCTCAATGGGCTTTGTGAGATTTTATTTTTTGCAGTTTCTGGGTTTTCTGTATTAAGAATATTTCTATATATTTATATTTTTTTTATTTGCTTTCCTACTGCAAAATTTTGATTCTTAGTTGGTATTTCTATTTATTCTGAAACTTAATTAAATCAATTATTACATCAAACTCAGCAAGTCTAGCATTTCAGTATTGCCATTTTTGTCTTGGTTCTCAATTAACAAGGACTTACTATAATTCAAATACTTTCTTGCAGTCAATGTTATTTACACTTTCTTAACACTTCAGAAGTAGGGAAGCTGTTTCCTCCCAGAGAAAATTCGTTCCTTGGACCTGAAGAACCGTATCCCCCTTCTCTTTTATCAGCAAGTCATTTTCCATCTGCCAGACTCAGGTGTCTGCTCTTGCTGGAACCGTCCCTGAGAACCTGTGCCCATGTCTCTGACAAGCACATAACTAAGTGTTTCAGCAGCAGACGAATGTGGACATGAGTCTAGCAAAGCCATTTAGATGCTTCTTGCAGGAATTTGAAACAAGATCCAACCTGTCAAATTAGTGAGAGGCCACAAAAAATTGGGACCAGAGTGACTCTCAGTAACGTGGACAAATGGCAATGTGTGTCACATGGTGAGAAGGTTTTGAGAAAGAAGAAGTCAAGCAACTGAGACAAAATGGAAAGGACAGGAAGGGGCAGCAAGGAAAAAAATAAAGGAACTGCAGTGGTGATGGACAAGCTTATAGCCGGGTGGTAAAATGGAGAGGAGGAGAGACAAAACACGGCGAGGGACACTGAGCAAAGGGGGAGATTGAAAGGAAAGAGCCGATAGACAGACAGAAGAGACCACGGGGCAGAAAGCCGCTGGCGGGAAGAAATAATGGCACATAAAGGGAAGCAGGAAAGAGAGGGGACCGGCAGAAGGGGTCAAGCTCAGACCTTTCTCTCTGAGGACACCACAGCTTGAGCCCATCCACTCTCTTCCCGCCCCTAAATTCTCATCTGGATTCATATTTAGACCTCCCCCCCCCTTTTCTTCCACATGCCAGTATTTCTTTTTCTCTTACCCATTTCATTAGAAGTCTGTTTTATTTCCCTTTTCAATAATGCTAATTCCTTGAAATTCTGAGCTAACTCTAGAACCTCTGACTTTTTAACTTTTTGTTTTGAAATAATACTAGGCTCACATAGTTGCAAAAATAGAAGAGTTCCTATGTGCCCCTTACCCAGCTTCTCTCGATAACTTTTTACGCAAACACAGCACAATTATCAAAAGCGGGAAGTGGATGTTAGTGAAACACTGTTAACTAAACTGCAGGCCAGATTTAGATTTTATCAGTTTTTCCATGTACTCATCATTTTTTTTTTTTTTTTTTTTTTTTTTAGTGTATAGGTCAATCAAATTTTATCATATGCATAGATTCATGTAACCACCACCAAAATCTGTCATTTTTTAAAAAGGTAATAATCCATTCATCTGGTTAAAAAACCAAAATACTATTAAAAGACACTCAGTGAACCATTTAAATCTTAACCCTACTCCCCAATTCATCTTATTCCCTGCCCCTTAAATAGTCACTTTTTTTATTTTCTTGTGTTTCCTTTCTATTCATTTTTCTTCAAATTTTTTCTTCAAAATTTTTCTAAAATTTTTTCTTCAAGCAACTTTAAAATAAATTTTCTTTGTATCCTTCTTACATAGAGCTCACTTATATAAACTACTGTGCTTCTCACAATTTTCACTTGATACAAGTCGAGATCACTTCCTGTCCTCTCCCCGAGTTCCGAGTTCCTTCACAGGCACATAGCCCGTGGTGTGGATGCTGCACCTCCGAGTTCCTTACAACACTTGAGCAGCCTTCTCTGCCAAACCAAACAAGACCCGACATTCCTCGCCGGACAGAGCCCAGGACAGCGTCCGAGAAGCTGGCCAGGTGTGCGCAGCACGGGCCGCGCTGTCCGAGGAGCAGGGCCACCTGCCGCCAGCAGGACAGGGAAGCCGAGGTTCCGGCGGGAGCGCACGGCGCTGCAAGACACATTTTAAAAATCAGTCCAAGAGAGCATCACCTGAAATACTCAAGATAATGGGGTCGGAGCGGTTAGAAGGGCACCCCAAAACCGGCAGAAGCCTGTGAGATGACTGTCGGTGCCTTCTCAGGAAAGCAAGGAAGGTTAGGGTTCATAATGATAGGACTCATTAAATATACATATTTTAGAGATACATTTTTGGTAAGTTTATTCAGCTTTGTAATTTTAGTTCACTTTATACTAGTCCAAATTTTTGTTACTTACTCATTTTTATTTTATTGTTTCTATTGTGATAAAATGTATTCAATATTATTCTATAATTTTTCTTGAAAAAATTGTACTTAACACAAACCTAAATTTAAGATACTTGTGATGGCCACTACCAGAGATCAGATGTTTTCTTTCATCCTCATTGAAAGGAAGAAATAAATATTCTTTCTTAGTTGGAGTTCAAAAAGCCAACATAGTAATTACATTAAATCTCAGCTCAGTGAAACTACTAGAGACCCAGAAGTGTTTACTCTCAGCCCAGCCCAGTGATCTCTCATACTTCAGAGATGCCAGGAGTTCCCTCGAGAGGCAGTTCAACTCAATGAATATTTTTTTAGCATCTTTCATGAAGCAGGCCCTGTACACCTGCCCACGAGAAATCTTCCTACTCAAAGCATCCCTGGTCTCTCCCGTCAAAATTAATCACGACCTCTTTATGCAGAACATTTGCAAAGAACAGCTAACTACTCTGAAAAATGAATGGAGTTCACGTGCTGGTGGTGACAACGGCAGTAAGCTTTCCCAGCCACTGGTAAACCACCTTCTCTCATTTTCTTCTTACTTTTAAAAATATTTTTTTAATTCATTTGTTTACTTATCATTTACTCCCACACAGGAAACTAAAATCTCAAGGGCTCTTGTCTGTTCTGTTCACTGTCATCCCCACAGCCAGGAGTCTGGCACAGCACAAGCAAATATCTAACCACAGTGAGAAGTCTTGTTTTGCAGTTTCTGTTATACCATTCTGAGCTTTTTAAAAGGTACTCCCAGTTAGTTAATGTTTGTATTACCGGTATCTGTCAGTTGTGACTCTTTTCTAAACGATGTGAATGGGGGTGGGATGGGCCGGCCCACGCCCTGGGCTCCCTCCACAGATCAGGGTCCACACGAGCTGGAGGAAGACACCTCTTCTCAAGATTTGCACTAACCATGGAGTAATACCACTCCTGTGTCACCCCGGAAGTGAGATCCACCTGAAGTATTGTTGTAGTTTAATCTTTTCAAACAGCTGCTGAAACATAACAGAGCATACTTAATTACTTAAAGAAGTCAATGAGTGTTTTAGGAAGGTTACGGTTTTAGTTTTTTTAAACTCATCTTTATTGTTGATTGTATTACAGATGTGCCCCTTTGTTCCCCATTGACCCCCTCCTCCCCAGTCCGGCCCCCTCCTGCCTTCTCCACACTATTGTCGGTGTCCATTGGTTATGCACATATGCATAGAAGTTCTTTGGTTTATCTCATTCTGCCCTCCCTCCCACCTTGGGAAGGTTACAGTTTTAAAATGGAGAACCAAGAACATAAAATTACTTTTGATGCTAATGAATTATTGAGTCAGTTCATAAGAGGAGTTAAAAGTGAAGTCACTGGGGAAAAAGTTTTCCAAGGAAGGTTTATTTGTTTAGTTAGATATTTTCACTTGTGCGTTTTGGCTGACCAGGCAAAACGTCGCCAGAGTAGACCATTTATTTACATAATAGCAAATCCCTATCGGGTCTCATTTCATGCAAACTGGAGTAAAAATAAACTAGGAAAGACTGTATTCGTTTCTTAAGACTGCCAAGGCAAAATACCATAAACTGAGTGCTTAGAACAACTGAAATGCATTCTCTCGGAGTTCTGAAGGCCAAAAATATGAAATCAGCATGTCACATGTCCATTCTCCCTCTGAGACTCCAGGCTGAATCCTTCTCTCCTCCAGCTTCCTGCGGCGGCCAGCTATATTTGGCATTCCTTAGTTCACAACTTCATAACCCTAATCTCTGCCTCTGTTATCACATATTGTTTATCCTGCATGTCTGTTTCTTCAGTATTTTCCTGTTTGTATAAGGACATCAGTCCTATTGGGTTGGATTCCTCCCTAATGACCTCACCTTAATTTGATTATACCTGCAAAAACCCTATTTCCAAGGAAAGTCACATTTACAAGAATAGTTAGGAATTCAACATAGCTGGGGGTGTGGACAATTCAACCGGTAATAAAGACTCAGGAAAAGGGAAAATTCCTTGAAAGAATAATTTTCTCAAAGTAAGTAATAGGCACTTTAGAGCTCTAGGAATTATAGGAATATACTGATACATTTTCTTACTAGAGCAAATAATTAGAATGATTCTTGTGTGGAAGGGAGGGTAAAGGGGCCCAAGATTTGTATATTACCCAAGTTTGCCTGAGCTTAGTTTTCAAACTTAAAGAAATAATTTCTTTGAACTCAAACATCAGGTCGTGTGTGTTTCAATTTACATGCCGTCAAAATATTTTTGATTGATTTAAATTCGATCTCATACAAAATAATTGAGTCTTGCCACTGGATAGATCCAGATCTCAGAGGAGATAAAGCTGGTCTCTGGCACCGTATTATTTGAAAACCTACCCCACCTACAGAGTTATTTGTTTCCAGTGCCTGATCTGAGTTTCATGCTTCTGTGGACCAGGCTGAGCATGACAGTAGCGACACCACCTGGGTTACGTTCCTTTATGGTGAGTCTTCACTGTACAAGAGAAGGGATTTTTCTCTAGAGTCCACATTGTAGCCCCAGCCTCAATACATGCTTCCCCATGAGATCAATGATGGCTTAATTTACATATTGTCCATCACTTTCTGCCCAATACTTGCACACTTTTTTTCTGTAAATATTTGGTGACATTTCAAGGCAGTGTCACACAGCAGTGCATGATCTTTGAAGCCAGAGAGAACTGGCTGAGCTCCAGCTGCACCGAATGGCTTTGGAAAGCCATTGGACTTCCTGACTTCTGGTTCTTCATTTGTAAAGTGCTGGTAATAGTACTATAAATGGGTGACATATGTTAAAAGTTTAATACATTGCCCGGCACATTATAATGTGCTTAATCCACATTGATAACTCAGCTATTCTCATCCCACATTTTCTAAGACCCAAATGCATTATACAATACAATAAAGAGGGAAAATTAGTATATTTATTTGTATCTCGTTATGCAACTATTTGGGTTAGCTTGAGTGGAAATGTTCGCCACACTTTGGAATTCAGAATGAGAAAGAAGATGGGAAATTTGGACTTCTCTAGTGCCCCGTTGCTTATCCAGAGTGGTCTTGGAGGTAAAGTCATCTCCAGGTGTATAAATACAGAATAGCAACACATTCTACAGTTTCAGCAATGTGATGTTTGGTCAGTGTTATCTGCTACACTCAGTAGTAACATTCAACCACACAGCAGTATGACTAACTTTCTCAAATTTACTGGATGCATTTTGAATGTGTCCAATTGTCATTTGTGGCTTGAACTAAAAATTTGCCACCACTTTTCCTTGAAACAATTTTTATATTTTAACTTTATTATCTAATTCCTACCTTACTTAGTTGAGCAGGGTAAAACAATAGAAAGGAATGGAAATTTGAGGTGTGCCCGGATATTTTCCTGATTTAGCACATTGGTTCTATCTGGACATTTTAAGAATTCATGAGCCATTGGCGTCCCCGGGACTGGAGAGATGCATGAGGAGGTATGAGAAAATGAGTGTGAGGTTTGACTTAGGAATATGTAAAGATGCATAAGAAATAGCTAATCATTGTACCAGAGACTTACAATTGCCCTTGTCAATAAATTGGTGTCTAATATGACTATGGTAGCCTTCTAGAATGTTCAAAAATATAATTTTTTAAAGCAAAAGTGCTCATTTTAAATATTATCAATGTTAAATAAATATGTGCAATCCTTCCCCCAAATATCAAGTATGGTAATCAATTAGGTGATCTGAATGGAATATTCAATTCCTAATTTGCAAATGAACTAAGTGAAATAAACCAGTCAGAGAAAAACAAATACCATATGATCTCACTTATATGTGGAATCTAGTGAATAAAATAAACAAACAAAATAGAAACGGACTCATAGCTACAGAGAACAGACTGACAGCCGTCAGAGTGGAGGGCGGTTCAGGAACTGGGTGAAGAAGGTGAAGGGATTAAGCAAAAGAAAACAAAAAAAAAACCTCATAGGCACAAACAGCAGTATGATTAACCGCGGAAAGGGGGTGGAGGGAAGTAGAAAATTATAAAGGGGGATAAATGGTGATGGAAGATTTGACAGTGCGGTGAACACACAATACAATATACAAATGATGTATTATACAATTGTACACCTGAAACCTATATAATTTTATTAACCAGTGTTACCCCAATACATTTAATAAAACTAAAAAATACAATTGGTAACGTGTAACTCATGGCAATTTTAAAACAAAACAAATGTGTGTGAGCCTCAAAATGATAGAACATTTGGGCTGCAAAAATGCCGCCACCGTGAATTGGCCACACTCTAAGTTTCTGCTTTTCTATTTTATTTTTTTACAGATGTTTATTTCACTTTGTAATAAAATAGAAACACTTGTTTCTCCTTTTGTGTTTTTCTCTATATGCCCTCTCTCTTTCCCAATGCATCTGCTATCTCCTGTGCAGGTCATGTAAAATGGATAGTGTACTTAGTGTACTAAATAGATGCTTTTAACAATGCAAATAGAAAAGCTTGCCAGGTTGTTCATAAAACCCCACGATATATTCTATATTCAGAAATTACCGTTATCCCCAACACTGGTGTGGGGAACTGGTCATTCCCACGTCAAGAACGATGTTTATTTTGAACATATGCTTATCAGAGACACAGAGTGAACAAGGTGTAGCCAGACTCATCTCATACACCACACACAGCCCTTTGAAAGTAGCAGGTAATTAAAAAGCATTGGTTGTACTAAAATAAAATCTAAATTTAGCGCTCTAGCCTTCATGGCCTTAATGATCTTCTTCTTGACTACGTCTCTGACCTCTGTCACCTGGCTTCCTCAGCAGGACTGCTGGGGCCGTCTGCTGTCCCCACAGTGCCGAGCCTGCTTTGGAGCCTTGAATGTTCTCTGGTACCCACTCTTCATAGGTCTTCACATGGCTAATTCCTCCTCCTCATTTATCTCTAAACTCAAAAGTCTTCTCAGTTTTAGGTACTTCTTACCCCATACATCTGAATCCCACAATCTTATTTAATTGTCTTTATTGTGCTTATCAGTCTTTGAAGTTTTATTTATTAATTTCCTTTCTTATTCATTTCTACACATTTGAACATACACTCTGTGAAAGTAGCAAATGTGCCTTGTTCATCTCATTCACCAATTTCTGCTCAGCCCAGGACACATCAAACACATAATTGGTTCTCAAGGAATATTTGTCCAATGTAATGATAAATTTACATTTCAAGAATAAAATAAGTAACCAATCATAGTATGTACAAGAATACCTAAAACCTTGAAGTAGAAAAAAAGAAATAAGCTAATAATGATTACTGAGCACCTACTGAAACCAAGGTGTTTTGCCTACATTGTCTCATTTAATTCTCACATGGTACTAATAATAGTCAAGAGGGCTTTGAACCTATGCCTATCTTAGAATAAAACCATCATTAACCACCATGTACAAATGTGGAAAGAAACCCAGTTATGTACACTGGGAGACTCACAGACATACCTTCTTATCCAATGCTTTCCCGCTGACCACCAGATAGGATTGCTTGTGAATAAATGCTCTCTGTGGGACTTGTACCATTTTTATATATATTTTTAGCAGTGACATAAATTTCTACTTAAATCTGCTTGAGTGAAAGTATAAAATAAAATAAATAAATCAGCCCACGAAATTGAAGAGATCGGGGGGTGGGGGAGGGCTTAAAGAGGCTTGACGTAGTGCTCAAATGATGTCACAGGGCCCAGTTCCCCTCAATTTGCACCCTCCCCTTCCTTCGTGTCCTCATGACACCTGGCTCCTTTCAGCAGTGTTGGAACATACATAAAGCCCTCTACACAGGATCACTGATACTGCTACTAAAAATTACATAGTAGAAAATGTACATTAATCACAAAAATTAAGAATCCTGCCCTGTTTTTGCTCAGTGGTTAGAGCGTGGCCCGTGGACCTAAGAGTCACGGGTTCAGTTCCGGTCAAGAGCATGTACCTCAGCTGCAGTTCAGTCCCAGCCCTAGTCGGGGTCATGCGGGAAGCAACCAGTCGATGTGTCTCTCTCACATCATTGTTTCTCTTTCTCTCTCCCTCTCTCCCACTGTATCTGAAGATAAATGGAAAAATATCCTTGGTTAATGTTTTTAAAAAGAAGAATTCAAAAACACTACTATGTATTAATAGGTATAAAACAATTGTGTGTCTTCCTTTCAGAAAAACAAAATATGATAGCTTCAAAGTCTTTCTGTACCAGCATTCAAACCATAAACTTCAATATCTTTCTAGTGAGAGTGGAAACTAATTTGTTTTTAGTTTTGACAAGTAAAGTTTTTGGACTAGTGACCAATATTGACTAAGTTAAATATATCTTAAATAGTTTAAAATAAAAGCATTTGGAATTTTTTTCAGTTGAATAATTACCATGAATATTTCAGTAAGGCTATGAGAGACATTCTAAATATTAGAATATTATGTATAAATTTAACTCCTTGTGTACTGATATCAATTCAGAATCACATTCCTTACTGTTTTTATGTCAATTTTAAGTTTATATTTTTTATTGTCAGAGTAGTCATGTTCATTGTCAATTTTTTCAAATTACATCTCATCTAACGATATCATAAGTTATTATCAATGTACTTAAAAGGTGATTTAAAGGAAAATATACTGTAGGAAGTATTTTATAATCAATTCTGGAAGGTGTAATCATAGTATTTATATTTGAAATAAGTCTAATATTTTCTATACTGGAAAAGTCAATGTTAATGCTAAAATATTTTACATTTATGTACCTTTACATGTATATATTTTAAAACATCACTTCCTTTTGCTCAAAATATTTATTTCTTTTAGTGTTTTCAAATGTTTTATGTATGCTAAATTTGGGTTTTTCATAATTTTTTCTATAACATTAATTTTGTTTAAAACACCACACCAAATTAATACTAAACAAAATACATTTAAACGTGAATAGTTTGGGAAGTATACCATTGTCTTGCATTCCAGAATCTATCTACTTGTTAAGCTCCTTGCTTAGAATCACACACTATTTTTGATTATGATAAATTGGGGCAGTCACTTAATTCTCAAACTTGTTTATTCTTTATATATGTATCTTCTGTTAGAACAACAGATTTGACTTCCATCTGTTGCAGAATTGTCCTGATGCTGCTGCTTTTCTTAGAACAGGAAAACCTTGCGTGATCTGTGAAAAAAGTAAAGATAAAAATATAAACCACCTATGCTGGAGTTAACAAAGTTATAATAAAATAATAAAAAATGTCAAAATAATAAAGATATATCAATATGAACAATACCATCTCAGACCTAATGGCATTTTTCAGTAGACAACCTGGACAGCTATACACAACTACCCTGAAAAGAATATACAAAGAGCCCCCAATATTCACTCTATTTGACCCAAAATGGCCAGACATGGATTGTTTGCCTAAATCAATCACTATGGCTGCGTCATAAACTATTCTTATGGGCCTTTCTCTGCTCTACGGGCCTGGGGTTAAAGTCAGTTTCAATATAAGCCTATGGGCTGGGAGTGTAGGAAGGTTCAGCCTTAAGAAAGGGGTGTGGCCCGGCTGGTGTGGCTTACTGGTTGAGCATCAACCGGTGCACCAAGAGGTTGCCAGTTCCATTCCCAGTCAGGACACATGCCCAAGTTGTGGGTCTGATCCCCAGTGGGGGGCATGCAGGAGGCAGCCAATCGATGTTCTCTCAGCGGTGTTTTTATCTCTCTCCCTCTCCCTTTCTGCCTCTAAAAATCAATAAAGAAAAAAATTTCTTTAAAAAAAAAGTGGTATGGCCCTGGCCGGTTTGGCTCAGCGGTTAGAGCGTCAGCCTGCAGTCCTGAGAGACCCGGGTTCGGTTCCCGCTAAGGGCGCGTACCTCGGTTGCAGTTTGTCCCCGGCCCTGGTTGGTTGTGCAGGTGGCAGCCACTCAATGTGTTCCTTTCACATCAATGTTTCTCTCTCTCTCTCTCTGTTCCTCTCTCTCCCTCCCACTCTACCTGAACAAAAAATGGAAAAAAAAAAAGTGGTATGAATTTTAGCCTGCCTAAATCACAAACGTGCCTTGCTTGTTTGATTATAGAAATAAGTAAACATGAAGGAATGGATCTGTTCTTCAACATTAAGTGAAAGTACGATTTTTACTACATTATGTCTGAGTATCCCTGCATGGGATTAAAAAGACTCCAATTTTCTGGTTTCTTTTCCCAGGCTTCAGGGGTTTGTTTAGTTCAGTGTTTGATTGCTGTCTCTCCTATGATAACCTATGGAAGCTCTTTAGGGAAAGAACTACCCTTCGTATTGAACACCTGGTCCAATTAGATAGCAATCTTTGACAGGTAAGTAGGCAAGTGCACATTTCTTTATAAAATTCAAGTACAACACCTGTTCCTGTCCATGGAGGAATGGCCCTATGTTGAGAGCTGAGCTTTGTTCGGATGCTGATTCTAAGGAAATTAATATCTTCCTCTTTGCAGCAGACTTATGGCAAAGCCCACTGCCGACACCCGGTCATTCTTGTCACTTTCTCCCTCAGTCCCCTATGCTCTGATTCTCCTGCTATTCATATTCACAGATTGGTGTCTGCAAATAATTCTTCCTACATCAAAACCACATATCATTGGATAAAATGAAAACAATTCACAAGTTTTTCTTTGAATGGAATTGATTTTTGAAAAAGAAATTGTTACTCTACAACACACATAAGTGTGGGCCTGCACAGTCGCTACTTATGATGACGGCCAGTCAACCAATGAAAGTCACTATTTCACTGATATTAAGACTGCATTTGTAAATGTATTTAGCAAGAGTTTTTATATTTAACCTTAAAAGTTTTTAAACACGGACGCATGATGAGAGAAGGTCAGCCTGGCCCGTGCATCTTAATGAAACAGGAGATGCTCCAGCACAGAGATCACAAGTCATGTTTAACGGAATACTCGGGTCCCTGGCATGAAAGTGTTGGCTACATCCTGACTTTCTCTGGTTGTTATTGGGTCTCAGGATAGTAATATCGATAGTGATGGTAATGATGCTAGTGATATATACACTAACATTGAATAAGAGAGTAGAACATATTAAAAATTGTCAGACATAAAAAAAGGTGGTTTTTTGGTCTGTTAAAAGAAGTCCACAGAAAACTGTCAGAAAGAAGTCTAAATGGCTGCCAGGTTGGTGACCGCCTGCTTGATTTGTCCTGTTCAGTCACTGAGATGAAATACCAGGGTTGAGAATGGTGTCCCTGGGCCATCCTACCCTACCGACTTGTGGTGGAAAGTAGGCCAGCTACGCCGGGAATGGGAACTTGGTTCGCCCTGCCGCCCTTTGGGATTGATTGAATGATAACTCTTGCTCTTTAAAACCCTAATGATTTCTCCTAAAGGTACATTCCTCACTTCCCTTTATTTTTCTTATGCCATGTGTACACAGCTCTAAGAATAAAAAATGTCAGTAAAGTTTGTATGTAAAATAATTTTGTAAAACTATTTTACATACAAACTTTCACCTACCGTAGAAGCTGACAGATGCAATCGTTTTCATGAACTGCAACACGAAGGAACAGCTGTGCGTGCTGTAAGCACAGGATGCAAATCGTGTTTATTGGGGGCTTAGGTTCCAAAGAAATAATTATTGTATAAACTGCTTTACTATTTAAAGTATTTTGAAATTTAATTTTTGTCCACAATGACAGACGCCATCCATGTTAATTCTTGGACTGCTGTACATGGGAAAGGCTAAACATATGCAGTGATCTCATGTGTGTGAGCCAATAATGTGGTTGACAAATAGTTTTAACAATAGCTAGTCATTGCTGAGCAGTTGACAAAAGTCACCTGAGGTTCGTGGTCACAATGAGGGGGGAAGTTGGAGGAATATGAATGAGGAAGGAAGGAAGCCAAGGCTCTGGAGAGCAGTGCTTGTAATGAAAGCAGGACCGAGGGTGATAATTATGTTTCAGAGCCAGAGAAGAATCTGGGTATGCAAAAACTTTCTAACCTGTCTGGTTGTAATTAGATGAGGGATTCACTAACCTAAGCTGAGTAAAGACTATTTTATTCCATAACCCTACTGATGCATGTATTGAAATAATGTATTTTAAATATGCATTTTACTGCTTGGCTTGCAAACCTGACGAAACTGAATACCTGGGGGTGAGGAGGTGGAGTCCTTAGAGATGATCAAAATGGTTACATAAAATTATAGTGGCTTGGAAAATCCACCTGCCCTACGATATTTCAACTTTTACCTTCAGGCTAAAAGGAAACAGGACTAATTCTTTATCAACACTGCTTCATGTTGTTTTACATTTAAATCTCCCTCTGAGTAATGTGTTGATAACATTTGGATTTTTCACACTGTTCTGCCATTCAGGTTGCTGACTTACAAGAGTCTGGGCTTTTCAACTCTCATTCTCTTGGCATTTTCTTTCAGAGAAGAGAAAAAAATGGGTCTAGAAAACATACTGAAAAACATATAGGTTTTCTGAGGGGTTTGAGTATATATTGGGTTTATAAATTCTCATTGTTTCAACAACTATTTATCGACTACTTTTACTTGTCTGAAGCTACACTGGGTATTGAAAATTCAATGTCTGTCACAGTGCCTGACACAGAGCAGGTCTCCAGGAACATGTAGAATGCATCTGGAAATTAGAACTATGCATTTATGTTTGGTCTGCTTTTCTAAGATATGGAGAAAAAGTAGAGAATGTAGTTAATGAATAAATATTTCTAAAGTGTTTTGATTCATGGAAAACTAGCCTTCTACATGCAATATTTCCTTCTTTATTTTTTCCATGACATTGTGGTGGTGGTGGTATTCAAATGACAGAGCCAATCAACATTTCAAAAAGATGATACCAGATAAGACACCAAATTAGCAAAATAAAATACACATTAATTGAAGAGTCAATAATTTGGTGATGTGTGGTGGAAAAGGATGGCTGTAAAGATGATTGTTGGGAAGCTGATTATTAGGAAAAAGGATTCCAATGATCTGTTGAAAAGATGTTTCTTTTCTGGATGTAGTACAGATATTATGTGTTTAGAGGTCCCATCTCTCATGCTAAATTGCTGGGGAATTTTATAGGGTTTCTTCCTCCCCAAGTGAAAGGTCATAAATTGCTAGATTAGTGAGAGTAGGTTAGATTATCTTGCATTAACAGACAACTCCTAAGTCTCAGTTACCTGCCACAGCCGAGGGTTATTTCTCAGGTGACATGTCAGCTACCAATTCACTCTATGTTGTTTCCCTCCCAGGACCCTGTTAAGGGACCAGCACCTCTTAAGGGTGTGACCAGTCACTGCAGCAGAGGGAAAGAGGGCTGATGAACTATGAGCTGGCTGTTAAGGCCCCTGTCCCCAAGTGACACACAAACTTCTGCCACATTTCACGGGTCAAAGCAAGTTGCATGGCTACTCCCGAGTTCACCAGGGAGAGAATGTATATCCCTGCCTAGGTGGGATAACCAGGGATGAAAATTAGAATATTCAGTAAAATAGTGACTCAATCTAAATAACTGATTTTGGCCTGGCTGGTGTGGCTCAGTGATTAAGCCTCATCCCACGAACTGAGAGGTCCCCGTTGAATTCCTGGTCAGGGCACATGACTGGGGCTTGGGCTGGATTCCTGGTTGGGGGCATGTAGGAGGCAGCTGATTGATGTTTCTCTTTCACATCAATGTTTCTCTCTCTCTCTCTCTCATTTCTTCTCTCTCTCTCAAAAATCAATAAAAACATTTTTTTAAAAAATTAAATAACTGATTTTGATCATTTCTCACCCATACAAAAGAATGTCTTTTCAAGGAGTCTTGACACAGTGTTAGGGGTAGAGCAGCAGGGTGATGATGGTGAAGTCATTGAAAACACCCAAGGGCTGGGGTGTGCCTGGTTTGCTCACCAACAGGTTTCTGAGTGTAACACAGGGCCCAGAATGTGCCAGGTGCTCAGTACATATGTGTGGACTATGGGGTCAGCTATGTTTGTGAGATTTAGTATAAAATAAAAATACAGGGCCCTGTACTTAAAAAATAGGGGTAAAATTTCCCCTAGAGTTTCAAAAATATAAAATATTTTCCTCTTTATCTCTCTCATTTGTGTGTGTGTGTGCACGCGCGCGGTGGTGTTTTTATTTGCTATTTAATGTCAAGCTAGCTCAGGCACAGGGAACATTGCTGGTGAGTGCAGACCTGCACATGTGCCTGGGAACCTCATCCCACAACCAACAGCTGCCTAGCTCCTCTCGCAATCTTTTCGTCTGAGTATCTTACCTGACTGCCCATAGAAGCAGTGACACGCTTGTGGTCAGATGACAGTATACAGGCACAGACTTGACAAAAATCCAGCTCTCCTGGCCATCTCTCTAATATAACTACATGTTTGATTTATGTTTTTCTTCCTCCTTGAGTGTTTAATTTGCTTTTTGTTTCTAGTTTTCATTAGAAGTTATAGGTGAGGATAAAAGTGTTCTTAAGCTATTTGAGAAATTTGTTTCATGTGAAACTTAGTTCTTTCTACATCTGAAGAATATGTCTTTCCTTACCATTGCTGAAAATTTCTAAGGTAACCTAGTCAAAGTTGGCTCATTACCTGAGAATTAATTGAATTTAATCCTCTGAATTAAGTCCTCTTCAATAAAGATGTACCACAGTATTTGCTCACTAATAAAAAAAAGCAGATCCCAATATTTAAATTCATAATTAGAAACATAATTCAAAACATGAATAAATGCCCACTTTTTAAAGGAACTATTCTAATGCAGGTAACTCAGAACAGCATTTTCCTTGGACATTATTCTTTCTCCTCTTCTTCTCCCTTTCCTGCTCGCTCATCCTCAACAACATACCCTTTTCACAGTGCACTGGAGGTAACTTGGGTCCCATTGGGTGTATTGCATCTAAAATCTTGATTCATTTTAAGGACATGTAAAAAAACACTTAGAAAACAATTTAATCCCATGAAGAGATTTGATTCTTGGGTATTCCTTCTATACTAGGACAATCCAGTAAAATGTTTATGATTTTTAAAGCTGAAGTTGAACTAATTCAGCAAAACTAGCAAATGGTCACAACCATCCAGAACACAAGTGAAATAAATCACTGTGAATCTCCAGAGTGCAATGCCCAGCTGCGGAATTGTGCCCCACTCCCTCCTTCCCAGGGGACATTTGACAGTGTCTGGAAAAACGTATGTCAGGATTGAGTGGGGAATTCTAGCAGCATGTCATCGACAGAGGCCAGGGACGCGGGAAGCACCCTATATTACAAAAGGCAGCACCCAACTCCAACATATAACTAGGTGGGCTCAAAATGTTAGCACTCTGGGTTTGAGAAACACTGACTTAGAGGCTCCATCCAAGGCATCAAGGAAGCTAAGTAGCTTATAAAAAGCAGTCCAGTGTTGTCCAATGTCATCACATGGACATGCATAGCTGCTGTCTATCTTTGTTACCACTAAGGATTTTAACTAAGTTAAATTCATGCTGGGCTTTGTCCCTAAGGTAAAAATTATTTTTTTCATATCCCCTTCCTAAAATGAATTCTTTGTACTTAAACAGAGAGAGAAATAATTTTTTTTATTTATGCTTCAAGAAAGATGTTTTGATATTAAAATAATTGAATCCTTCATTCTAGTTTAGTATTCCAAAGATGGAAGGAACCAGCTAAGCCATAGTTTGGATCTAATTTTTCCTACTGAGCTATTTAAAGTCTTTATTATCTTAAAAATAATTGGTATTTTCATAGTAACATTAGAATGGTTGTTCACTTTAATAAAGCAAATAATGAGCATAGTATAAAATATAGTGTTTCTTTTAAAGTGATGAGATTCTACCTGAATACTTCCTGTCCAATTTAAATATGTATTTGTGTGTGTGTGCGTGTGCGTGTGTAAAAGCAACACAAATCCTTCAGTGCTTACAATTTAAGAAGTTTTACTATTTGCGTTGGAGATGGAGGTTAGTAATCAAGTCTTTTCTCTTGTCCCCCAAATCCCAGGTCAGTTGATAGATGTCACACAAAAATAAAGGGTAGGACAGTATTTTTGGTTTATTAATGATAAAGCCAGGTTGAGAACTTAGGTATGTGGTCACAATGTCGCTCTCTGTCTTTCCCTCTAAGGTGACTGTGCCCGTGTGTGGGTGGTCCGTGGGCCCTGAATGCATCATTGCCTGTGCCCTCCCCTGCTCTGGGTGGTGGGCAGTGTCCAGTGTGTTCCAGGCTGCATTTCCCCAGCCCCTGTGCCAGCTGGGTTCAGACGATGGCGTGTGCTGAGGGCAGGGGGAGGTGATGGCTACCTCTCCCTCTCTGCCTCTGCAATGTTTTCAGCACCCCCCCCCCCGGGCCCCCAGCTTTAGACCCTGCTGGAGAGGCTGCCATGGTTCCACCTTGACTGATGGCCCCAGCGAAAGTGACTGTTCCCCGCCTCCTCTGACCCAGGCCCAGAGGGGCTCCCTGCTACCGGCAATCCCCGTCGCCTTTGTGCCCTCACACCTGGCTTCACCTCTGGAACCAGCTTTCTGACAGAAACCTGTTTCAAAGAGCCTCGCGCTACCACCACCACAACTGCAGGCGGCTCCACAGGGGCAGGAGCTCCGGCAGAGGTGCCACCGGGGGCTGGAGGCCCCTTCGGTTTCCTCCCTCCAGCCCCTGACATGTCTTCTTCCGCCTGGCCCGGGAGAGGGGGTGCCAGGGAGGGCTGAAGGTCTGCCCATTACCGCCTCCTGGAGAGTGGAGTAGAAGCTTCCACGGTGCTTCCACATTGGGGACAATATAGATCATCGTTACAGAAAAGGGCTCCGAAGCCATACTGTCTGGGTTCAGACCCCTGACCTGCCCTTTGCTGGCTGTGCTATGTCAACTAAGCTGTCTTTACTTAGATTTCTTTCTATAAAGTGGGGCATGGAAAAACCTATTTCATAAGATTATTATGATGTACATGTAGTCTAATATAAAAAAAGCAATTAGAGCAAACATTGCTCCACACATGGGAAACCCCCATAACATTAGCTGGTATGGTTATTCTCCTTGGTCATTCTATAAAATGGGGATGCAATGGCCCCTATTTCACTGGTTAGATGTAAGATTTAAAAGCATACAACTGGAACAAAATGAGTTCTCAGTAAATAAGCTATTATAACTGTCACCTCATTTGGTAGTGTCTTTATTTTTTCTTTATTGATTTTAGAGAGAGAGGAAGGGAGAGGAAAAGAGAGATAGAAATATGGATGAGAGAGAACATCGATCGTCCGCCTCCTGCATGCCCCCCACTGGGGATCGGGCCCACAACCTGGGCATGTGCCCTGACCAGGAATCAAACCAGCGACCTGTTGGTTGACGCTGAAACACTGAGCCACACTGACCGGGCGGGAGTGTCTCTAATCAATATTCCCCTTAATGGTGGAGAGAGAGAAAGAGGACATTAGAAGTATGTTAATAAATAAGTAAATTAAAACATTAAGGATATAAGAACCAAATACTCAGGACTTCGTTTTACTCCTTATACTTCGGAGGTATAATAAATAAGCTCTGGCTTATCTGAGAACCATGAGTAACCAATGGCAGAGAAGAAAACAAGACTGAGATATAAAACATTGGGATTTTCCAGGGAGCTGCAGTCTTCTAAGTATTTGTCAGAGAAAAGGACACTGTTGCTCTTACTGATCTACCCTTTTCCTCTTTCCCTGACCTGGGTCCTGCCTCTCTGCTGGCCCCACACATCACTGACCCGCCTGTCCCCCTCACTCCGCCCACCAGGCCCTCTAGACTGTATTCCCTCAGCCCACGCGCTCTAGACTTCATCTTGAATTGTAGGCCACGAACACCCGGGAAGACACTGTCTGCTTCTGTAAAGGGAATAGCCTACTGCAGCCTTCAAGGTTTTCTGAAAGGCACTACATCTAAATAATCACTTTTCTCTCTCTGGTTAATGTCAGTCACAAAAGATATATTTTCCTCTTAAAATAAGTTCCCATGCATCCCAGCTATATCCCATTCCCAATGGCAGAGAGATTTTTATCTACAGTCACATATATGGTAGGATTGTTTGAGAACCTCGGAAGGTACTTTATAAATACAAAGGAATTTCCATGAGCCTGGGGCCAAATGAGCAAAAATTAGCTTTATACACGTGAAAATTTTCTATGATACTGTATTATAGATATCTTTATTGGAAGCATTCAGTTTGCTTCAAACTTTATATCTGTTTTCATACAAAAATCATATTTTAACATATTTACTAATTAAATTACTTGAAGCTCAATATTTAAGAAAAGTAAAACTAATGCTTCATTAAGATTTGCTGAGTTGGCACCCATGTCTTCCTAGCCTCTCACCACATATGCCCTTAGAAAAACATGCACTTCACTCAAGAAATCCAGAGTCATTGTGTTGGTTTATTCTTACAATCCTGAAATATCAGTGGAAGAGTCTCTACTTTATTAGAGACCCCAAATTTGGAACAAATGCATGGCTTACCCAATCAAGTTCACATAGAGACAGCATCTGAACAGGAGTTAAAACGCTGGCTCTTAGCCCCGTGCCCTTCCCATGACACCACACAGCCTCACAGCTCCAGGGAAATCGGGGCCAGTTGGGTTTGTGATCGTATTCATAATTTCTGGGAAGAGATTTTACTGCCTATATTGAAAGATGTTTTGAAATGAATCTTTCTTAAAATCCTCATGCAGTTTGCCAAGTATCATCTCACCTTAAACACCGGCTTCAGTATAATCAGAGTTGTCTGCCCTCGATCCAGGTGGACTACATATACCCCAGGGAGAGAGATGCTGTCTCCTCCAGAAGAAAGGGATCAGGATTTATGCAGCCACCTGCAGACCACATTAGCTGCCACCTGCAGACCTACCCAGCTGTGTAACATTCACCAAAAATGAAGAGATTCAAGTGGCCAGAACTTGGAAACAGGTTGAGTCAGGAAATAAGAGCCAACACAAATGCAAAGAAAAACTGAGGGGAGTTAGAAACCAAACCAAACAAAATAAAACTTGGAGATTTATAAAGAAAGAAAACAAAAGCATTTGAGTTAATCACAGGCCAGAGTCACACAATTCTCTAACCAAATTTTATTGAATTGCCTAACTTTGTATTTGTAACTAGGTAATTTGGACCATCAAAACTATCATTTTTCAAGGCTGAAATACCCATAGTTTTGGAAAAGGGAATAGCCAGCTGTCACATAGAAAAGTATAACCAAGTGATACAAATACTTGTTTAGTCCTTTAACCTATGAGATCAGTTGGAATTCAATCCTGGACAAATAATTCTCAGATGCTTCATCACATAAGGGAATGCTTACCAATGCCAGCACTTGGTGGATTTCCTATGAAATGTTAGTTTGGAAGTACACTCCTAGTACATACAGAGTAATTTCTATCTAAGCATTTCAGATAAAGTGTCTAAAAGGGTATCTAGGGCACCTACATCTCCAAGACTTCATTCTCAGTAACCATCAGCTTTCTGCCTAAAGTTTATATTTTCTTAAATAACTTCCCCCACCCCCAAATTATATAAGCTTTAAGTCCTCCAAACCCAGGTCTCTTCCTGGCAGTACTGGTTTCACCCCAACCCCAAACCCCTTCCCCTCTGGCAGCTCTCCGTCTGTCTCTGTGTCTCTGAGTCTGTTTCAATTTTGTTCATTTATTTTCATCTTTAGATTCTACATATAAGTAAAATCATATAGTATCTGTCTTTCTCTCACATTTCATTTAGTATGGTATCCTCTAGGTCCATTCATACGGTCACAAATGGTAAGATTTCATTCTTTTGTGGCTAAGTAATATTCCATTGTATATACATGTACCACCACATTTTTACTACTTCTCTATTGATGGGCAATTGTATTGTTTCCATATCTTGGCTGTTATAAATAATGCTACAATGCACATAGGGGTGTATATATTCTTTTGAATTAGTGTTTTGAGTTTTTTGGATATATAATCAGAAGTGGAATCTTTGAGTCATAAGTAGTTCCATTTTTAAGTATTTTTTTGTGTTTTTTTTTGTTGTTGTTTTTGCATTCATCTTTAGATAGAGTGGGAGGGAGAGAGAGAGGAAAAGAGAGAGAGAAACATCCATGTGAGAGAGACACATTGACCAGTTGCCACCCACGCAGCCCCAACTGGGACCAGGGACAAAGTGCAAACGAGGTATGTGCCCTTAGTGGGAACCGAACCCAGGTCTCTCTGGTCCATGGGCCAATGCTCTAACCACTGAGCCAAACAGACCAGGGCCATTTTTAAGTTTTTGAGAAACCTACATACTGTTTTCTATAGTGGATGTTTATGTGGTGTATCATGTTAATTGATATGTGGATATTGACCAACCTTGCATCCCAAGTAATAAATCCCACTTGACCATAATATATGGTATTTTTAATGTATTGTTGAATTCCATTTGATATATTTTGTTGAGGATGTTTCCATTCTATGTTATTCAGGTATACTGGTCTATACTTTTGTTGTAGTTGTTGCTGTGTCTTTATCTGGTTTTGGAATTAGGATAATGCTGGCCTCGCAAAATAAGCGTGGGAGTCTTCCCTCCTCTTGAAATTTTTTAAATAGTTTGAGGATAGGTGTTAGTTCTTTGACTGTTTGGTTAGATTCAGGCTCAGTAGATTTGTTTATTGTCAGTTTCTTTTATCATTGCTTTAGTTTCATTGATTGTTCAGATTTTCTGTTTCTTCTTAATTCAGTTTTGGAGGATTGCGTGTTTCTAGGAATTTATTCATTTCTTTTAGCTCGTCCAATTTATTGGATATAGTTGTTCATGACATTTTTTATAATCTTTTTTGTTTCAGTGATGCTTCCTGTTACTTCTTTCATTTCTGATTTTATTTAGGTTCTCTCGCTCTCTTTCTTGATGAGTACGGTTAAAGGTTTGCAAGTAAGTCTGTTTTATCTTTTCAAAGACCCAGGCATTGGTTTCATTGATCACTTGAATTTTTCTTTCTTATTTTTCTTTTTTTAAATTTGTTTTTATTTATTTGTATTAATTTATTTTTCTTACAGATGTTTCTATTTTTCCCCCATTGACACCTTCCTCCCTATCCCACTTCTGCCCTGTCCCCAGCTTTGTTGTCAATGTCCATCGGTTATGCATACATGCATATAAGTTCTGTGGTTTATATCTTCCCTCCCCTCACCCCTTTTACAGAGATTTGTGAGTCTGTACCTGACTTCTATGTCTCTGGGTCTATTTTGTTCATCAGCTAGTTTTGTTCGTTATATTCCACAAATGACAGAGATTATGTGATATTTGTCATTCTCTGCTTGTCTTGTTTTGCTTAAGATAATACTTTCCAGATCCCTCCAAGTCATCTCAAAGGATAAGAGATCTTTCTTTCTTACAGCTCCATAGTACTCCATTGTGTGTATGTACCACAGCTTCTTTATCCACTCATCTACTGATGGACATATGGGCTCTTTCCAGACCTTAGCTATTGTAAATAGTGCTGCTATGAATACAGGGGTACATACATTCTTTCTGATTGGTGTTTCAGGCTTCTTAGGGTATATTCCTAGAAGTGGGATCACTGGGTCAAATGGAAGTTCAATTTTTAATTTTTTGAGGAAACAGCATATTGTTTTCCATAGTGGTTTCACCAGTCTGCATTCCCACCAGCAGTGTACTAGAGTCCCCTTTTCTTCACACCTTCGCCAGCACTTGATGTTTGATGATTTGTTGATGGCAGCCATTCTGACAGGTGTGAGGTGATATCTCATAGTCATTTTAATTTGCATCTCTCTGCTGATTAGTGATGTTGAGAATTACTTTATATGCCGCCTGGCAATTTGTATGTTCTGTTTGGAGAGGTGTCTTTTTAGATCCTCTGCCCATTTTTTAATTGGGTTCTTTGTCTTCCTTTTGTTGAGTTGTATGAGTACCCTATATATTTTGAAAATTAACTCCTTACCTGATGTATCATTGGCAATTACGCTTTCCCATGTAGTGGGTTCCCTTTCCGTTCTGATGCTTGTTTCTTTTGCTGTGCAGAAGCTTTTTAGTTTGATGTAGCCCATGTGTTCATTTTTTTCTTAGGTATTGTATCTGTGAAAATTCTGCTGTGTGTGATGTCTAAAATTTTATTGCCTACATTTTCTTCTCAAACTTTTATGGTTTCATGAGTCACATTTCAGTCTTTTATCCATTTTGAGTTTATTCGTGTGTATGGTGTAAGTTGGTGGTCTAGCTTCATTTTGTTGCATGTAGCTGTCCAATTTTTCCAACACCATTTATTGAAGAGGCTGTCTTGACTCCACTGCATGCTTTTGCCACCTTTGTTGGTATTAATTGAGCATAATAACTTGTGTCAATTTCTGGGTTCTCTGTTCTGTTCCCTTGATCTATATGCCTGTTCTTGTGCCAGTACCAGGCTGTTTTGATTAAAGTGGCTTTGTAGTATAACCTGATATCTGGTATTGTGATCCCTCCTACTTTGTTCTTTTTCAAGTTTGCTGTGGCTATTCAGGATCATTTTGGTTCCATATAAACTTTGGAGTATTTGTTCTAGTTCTGTGAAATCTGTCATTGGTATTTTGATGGGAATTGCATTGAATCTATAGATTGCTTTGGGTAGAATGGACATTTTAATGATGTTAATTCTTCCAATCCATGAACAAGGTATATGCTTCCACTTTTTTATATCATCCTCTATTTCTTTTTTCAGTGACCTATACTTTTCTGTGAAGAGGTCCTTTACTTCTTTGGTTAAGTTTATTCCTAAGTATATATATATATATATATTTTTTTTTGTCACAATGATAAATGAGATTTTTTTTTAAGATTTTCTGTGAGTTCATCATTGGTGTATAAGAATGCCGTTGACTTCTTTATGTTAATTTTGTGTCTTGCTACTTTGCCAAATTTGTTTATTAAGTCTGGTTAAGTTTTAATGGAGTCTTTAGGGTTTTCTATGTACAATATCATGTTATCTGCAATTAATGACAGTTTCACTTCCTCTTTTCCAATTTGGATTCCTTTTATTTTTTTCATCATGTCTAATTGCTGTGGCTAAGACTTCCAGTACTATGTTAAATAAGAGTGGTGAGAGTGGGCATGTTTGTCTTGCCCTTGTTCTTAAGGAAATGCTTTCAGCTTTTGCCCAGTGAGTATGCTGTTGACTGCAGGTTTTTCATATATGGCCTTTATTCTTACATTGCTGAGCATTTTTTATCAGAAATGGGTGCTGAATTTTTTTAATGCTTTTTTTAGCATCTATTGACAAGATCATATGATTTTTATCTTTCATTTTGTATATGTGGTGTATCACATTTATTAATTTGCAAATATTGTTCCATCTTTGCATCCCTGGGACAAATTCCGCTTGGTCATGTTGAATAATTTTTTTGATGTATTGCTGGATCCGATTTACTAATATTTTGTTAAGACTTTTGGCATCTGTGTTCATCAAGGATATTGACATGTAGTTGTTTTTTCTTTGTAGTGTCTTTATTTTGTTTTGGAATTAGGATTTTGCTGACCTCATAAAATGAGTTTTGAAGTCTTCCATCTTCTTGGATTTTTTGAAATAGTTTAAGGAGAATGGGTAGTAGATCTTCCCTGAATGTTCAGTAAAACTCCCCCTCGAAGCCATTAGTGCCTGGGCTTTTGTTTGCTGAGTGTTTCTTCATTACATCTTTAATTTCCTTTGTTGTGATTGGTCTGTTCAAGTTTCCTCTCTCTTCCTGGTTCAGTTTTGGGAGTCTGTGTGTTTCTAGAAATTTGTCCATTTCACTTGGATTGTCCAATTTGTTGGCAAATAATTATTCATAGTATATTTTGATGATTTTTTGTATTTCTGTGATGTCAGTTGTTACTTCTCTTTTGATTCTGATTTTGTTTATTTGAGTACTCTCTTTTTGTTTCTTGGTGAGTCTGGCTAAAGGTTCATTGATCTTGTTTATTTTTTCAAAGAACCAGCTTTTTTGTTTCATTGATCTTTTGAATTGTTCTTTTATTTTCTATGTCATTTATTCCTCCTCTGACCTTTATTATTTGTTTCCTTCTACTTGCTCTGGGTTTTTCTTTTTGTTTACTTTCTAGTTCTTTAAGTTGTGAGGTTAGATAGTCTATTAGAAAATTTTCTTGTTCCTTGAGGTAGGGCTCTAGTGCTATGAACTTCTCTCTCAAGACTGCTTTCACTGCATCCCATATATATTTTTTTGTTGTGTGTTCGTTTTCATTGGTTTCCAGTAAGTTTTTAATTTTTTCCTTGATCTCATTGGTGACCCATTTGTTGTTTAATAACATACTATTTAGCCTCCAAGTGTTTGTATGTTTTGTGTGTTTTTGTTGTAATTGAGTTCTAGTTTCATGCCATTGTTATCTGAGAAGATGCTTGATATTTCAATCTTCTTAAGTTTGTAAAGACTTACTTTGTGTCCTAATGTGCAGTGTATCTTTGAGAATTTCCCATGTGCACTTGAGAAGAATGTGTATTCTGCAGCTTTGGGGTAAAATGTTCTGTATATATCAATTAAGTCTCTGATTCTTCTCTTTTCAGTACCCCTATAATGCAAATGTTATTACATTTTATACTGTCCCACCACTCCCTTAAACTCTCCTCCTGCTTTTTAATTGTTTTCACCATTTGCTGCTTTATTTGGGTGTTTTTTATCTACCTTGTCTTCTAAGTCGCTGTTTTAGTCTTCAGCTTCTTCTTATCTATTATTGAACCTTTCTAAGGTATTCGTTCTTTGTTTCCTCTTGATTTTATGCATAGCTTCTACCTCTTTTTTTAAGCTGAAGTAGTTCCCAGTGAGGTCTTCATAATTCTTATTAAGTTGCTTGTAGTTCTCACCAAATTGTTTGAGCATCTTTAAAATCATTGTTTTGAATTCTTTATCTGACAAATTGCTTTCTTTCATTTGCTATAGTTCCTTTTCTGGTGATTCCTCTTTTTCTTTCATTTGAGTGGTTTTTCTTTGTCTCACCATTTTAGCAAATTTATAGTTCTAGGCCTGGTGAGGGATGTTGGAATGTGCAGGTCGGAGTATATCAAATAAAGCTGCTGTGCCTCCCAGACTGTTTTGGTGTGTGGCACCTCCTGCCTGCCATGGGTCCTAGAGAATTGACAACTGGAGGCTGGTATTGGTCTGTCATGCAGGTCTTGGCTTCCCGAGTCTTGCTGCTGCTTGGGCTGAAGTACTGCTCCTGATCAGCCTCTGCTGATGCTGCTGGGTATAAGTATCAGCTTCAGATCTGTGTTGCTTCTTCCTGGAGTATGTGGGTCCCCCTTGTATATGTCTGGGGTGCGTGGGTTCCACTGGTATGTTGCAGGGGTGTGTGGCTCTCACTGGTATGCTTCTGAGGTGTGTGGGTTCCACTGGTATTCTGCTCTGTTCATGGGTCTAGCAGGCACACTGCTGGGGTTCATGGATTCCATTGGTATGCTTCTGGGGTTTGTAGGTCTTGCTAGTATACTGCTGAGGTGTGTGGGTCCCACTGGTGAGCTTCTGGGGTATGTTGCTGCCTGGTGGGGCTCAGCTCCTGATCAGTTGCTGCTGGGGGTGAGTGTTAGTTCCCGGTTTGCACTGCTACTGCTACTTCTGCGGCTCTTGCCAGCGGTTGCTCTCAGGCCCCATCCTCTGCTGCTGTTGGGGGCTAGGATGCTCTACTCCTGAGACTGCTGCTGCCAGGGAGAAGGGCCCCATTCCAAATCCACTGCTACAGTTGTTAGAGGCCGGTCTCATCTGCCCCGGCCTTGCTGTTGCTTAAGCTGGGCCACTGCTCCTGATCAGCCTCTGCTGATGATACTGGGGATGGGCCTCATCTGCTGATCTGAGCTGCTGCTGCCTGCAGATGGATGTTCACTCCCAAACCTCAGCTTCTGTTGGGGGTGGGACTCCACTCCCACACAGTCACTGCTGCTGTAGGGGAAGGTGCAGACTCCAATCAGGCTTCTGCTGTGGGGGATGGTCCTCAGCTCTCAGCCAGTTTTGGCTATTGCAGAAGACACTTTGTCAGCACTGCTACTATGTGCTGGTCCACGTTGACACAGTGGGGTCCAGTGGACTGATGGTGCAAGGCACTCTGGTGGACTCAGGTTGCTCCGCCCTAGCCTCTTCCCGCTATCTCCTCCCAGAAAAGAACAGGGATCTTCCAAATGGTGGGGCCTCCAACCCACCAGGCAGCAGCTCACTGACAAGCCACTTACCATGGTAGCCAGCTGCTCCTGTCAGCATAGGAAGTTACTGCCCCCATTTCTGCACTCCTCAAGGTTGATCATCCACTCCCACGTTCACTCACACTCACACTCTCTCACACACTCACCCTCACTCCAGTCCTGCCCACCGCCATCTTCCTATCTATTTTTCTTCTTGTATCTTTATTAAGATTCTATTTTGTTTACTTCTGCTCTGATTTTTAATATTTTCTTTCTTCTATTCACTTTGGGTTTTGTTTATTCTTTTTCTAGTTCTTTTAGGTGGATGGTTAGATTTTTTATTTGTTTCTTTAAGTAGGTTTGTATCGCTATAAATTTCGCTCAGACTACTGTTGTGTGTCTTATAGATTTTGAGTTGTATTATTTTCATTTTTGTTTGTCTCAAGCTATATTTTGATCTCTCTCTTCTTTTTAATGTGTTTTTATTGATTTTAGAGATAGAAATAAAAGGGAGAGAAAGATAGAAACGTCGATGTGAGAGAAACATCAACATTGATTGTATGCCTCCTGTATGCCTCCAACTGGGGATTGGGCCCGCAGCCAGGGCATGTGCCCTTACCAGGAATCAAACTAGTGACCTCTCCATGCATAGGTTGATGCTGTACCACTGAGTCACACTGGCTGGGCTTGATTTCTTCCTTGATCTCTTTGTTAACCCATTCATTGTTTATGAGCTACATGTGTTTTTCAGGGTTTTTTTAATTGATTTCTAGTTTTATATCATTGTGGTTGGAAAAGATGTTTTCTATAATTTCAATCTTCATAAATTTATTGAGGTTTGTATTGTGGGACAAATGTTCCATGTACACTTAAAAAGAATGTATATTCTGTTGCTTTGTGGTGATATGCTCTGAAAATTATAATTAAATCCATGTGTCATTGAAAGCTACTGTCTCCTTGTTGATTTTCTGTCTGGAAGATCAATCTGTTGATGTCAATATGGTGTTAAAGTTTTCTGTTATGACTATATTATTGTCAATCTCTTCCTTTGGGTTCTTGAATATTTGCATTATATATTTAGGTGTTCTTATGTTGGGTGTATACATGGTTAAAAAATTATATCTTCTTTTGGATTGATCTTTCTATCATTTATTATGTAGTGTCTTTCTTTGTCTCTTATTATAGCCTTGTTTTAAAGTCTATTTTGTCTGATATAAGTATTGCTACTGCAGCTTTTTATTGCATTTCTATTTGCATAAAAATTTTTTTTCCTATTTCTTTACTTTCAATCTGTGTATATCTTTCATTTTGTGGTCTATCTCTTGTAGACAGCATATATATGGGTCTTGCCTTTTTTCTTATCTATTCAGCCAACCTATGTCTTTTGATTGGAGCCTTTACCCATTTATTTTTTAAATGATTAATAATAGGATTGTATTTATTGCCATTTTATTTTTTATAATTTTGTACCCTCTTTTTTCCTTCTTAGTGAAGACCCTTTACTATTTCTTGGAATACTGATTTGGTGGTTATAAACTCCTTTAGCTTTTTCTTAACTGGAAAGCTCTTTAATTCTCCTTCAATTTTAAATAATAGCCCTGCTGGGTAGAGTACTCTTGCTCATAGGTCTTTGCTTTACATCATTTAGAATATTTTGTGCCAATCCCTTCTAACTTGAAATATTTCTATCGAGAAATCAGCTGACAGTCTTATGGGAACTCCATTGTGGGTAATTAACTGTCTTTATCTTGCTTCTTTTAAGATTCTCTTCTTGTCTTAAACCTGTGTCATTTTAATTATGATATGTCTTACTATGGGCCTCTTGGGTTCATCTTGTTTGGGACTCTGCATTTCCTAGACTTGTATGTCTTTTTTCAATACCAAATTAGGAATGTTTTTAGTCATTATTTCTTCAAATAGGTTCTTAATTTCTTGCTCCCTTCCTTTTTTTTCTACTTGTACACTTATGATGCAGATGTTGTTACACTCTCTATTGTCCTAAAAGTCCCTTAAACTGGTCTCATTTATAAAATTTCTTTTTCTTTTTTGTTACTTTTATTGGGTGTTTTCTTCTACCTTTCTCCTAAATTACTGTTTTGTTCCTCTACTTCATCTAATCTGCTGTTGATTCCTTCTAGTGTATTCTTCATTTCAAATATTGTATTTTTAATTTCTTATTGTTTTTTTATGGTTTTTATGTTCCTTTTTATTTTTACTATCTCTTTGTTGAGGTTCTCACTGAGCTTATTCATTCTTCCCCTAAGTTTCTTGAGCATTCTTATAACCATTGCTTTGAATTCTGTATCTGGTAGATTGTTTGCCTGCATTTTATTTTATTTTTCTGGAATTTCTCCTGTTCTTTCATTTGAAGTATGTTTCTTGGTCTCCACATTTTGGTTGCCTCTCTATTTGTTTCTGTAATTAGTTAGATCTGCTATATCTCCCAATCCTGTAGGTTGGCCTTATGTTGTAGGTGTCCTGTGAGGCTTTAATGGCACAATCTCCCTGATCACTAGAGCTAGGTGCTCCAGGAATATTCCTTGTGTGGGTCATGCAAGCCCTCCTATTGTAGTTGAGTCTTGATTGCTGTTGGCTCATTCATGGGTTGACCCTAATGTGGGCTGACTATGAGGCTTGACCCCTGCCATGGTATATGAGCTCTTGTGTGAGGATTGTTCGCACAAAGTGGAAATTGTCCCAGCAGGGTCTGGTGCCTGCTGAAATCTCCCTTTTGGATATGCCACATTGCAGCTAATTGGGTCATGTTCTGATACATTCTGGAGCTCACCACTGATTATGTTTGCTCTGGGCCTCTTGGGAAGGATTCAGGTGCAGGTAATGTCAGACACTGCCTGTGACTGGCCCTGCACTAGCTGTTTGGAGCTATAATGCAGTTCACAGTTTTTGGCTGTTTCTGCTGGGCGTGGGTATGTTTAGGAGGTGCCAAGCTGCACACAATGGCTGGTTTCCATGAGCATGAAGCACGTAGTCAGGTCAGCAAAAGACTCAAGATTGCTTGAGATCCACCTCTACCTGTGAGCTTCCTGTTAGGCTGTCACTGAAAGAGCCTCTGGTGGTGTGCAAGTTGTGTGAGGTAGGTTCCCAGTCACCAGGTAGGGTTGAATAGTTTTTGCCACTTTAATACAGATTCAAATTCAGCACCAGTGCTGAGTATGAGGCCACTTGGCAAAAAATCTCAGTGTACATCAAAGCCACCTGCCTGTGGCCTGTGGACCTTGATGGTGGGGCAAGGTCATAGGAAGTCCTCAGTATGAGGCCAGCAGAGTTTATCAGGATGAAAGAGAACAATATTTGGGCATATGGAGTGAGGGCTTTGCATAGGAACAGTGGTTCCAGTTGAGTGTGTGAGGAAAAAATGACCTTTACCTTAAAGTCATACAACTCAGTCTCTCTGCGCATCTCTAATTCCCCCTGAATCAGCCAGGATTTCTTCAGAAACCCTCCGTGGAAATTTGCACCACAGGCCCAGGCTCACCTCAGCCCACAGATTCCTCCACAAGGTGTGCGCTTGGAAGGACGGGGCCACCAGATATCGAGAATGTAGGGCAATTGCACTGATGCTGTATGGAGGGAAGAGTTTAATCCAAGAAAGATGTCATCTTGTGGGCAGTGCGGGAGAGGGACTTAGCGTAGGGATGTTGGTGGCCATTCCTTCAACCCTAACCTTGAAGCCACACAAGTCTCTCTCAGTATGACTCTAGTCCACTCTGCACCTTCTTTTCACTGTAGCCAAGGATGAGAGACCACTGATGAGAGTTTGTGCACTGACCCCTTTAGATGATGCAAGGCTTCTAGCAGACTCCTGTTTCTCTCTAGCAGATGGAATCCCTGCTGATTTTCAAAGCTGGATGTTATTTGGGCTCTTCTTTATGGCTCTGGTGCTCTGGGCTGGGAAATCCAGCATTGGGTTGAGACATTTCATTCCTCAGGGGGGATTTTTGCAGCTGAGATAGCTCCTTGATTCACAATTACCACATGAAGTACAGGGCCAGATACCCTTGTTACATCTTTGCCCTTCCTTCCAGTCTTAATGTGGCTTCTTTTGTAAATACTTAGTTATAAAAGTTCTGTTCAACTAGTCTTCAGTTGGTTATTCAAGATAATTGTTCTATAATTTAGTTGTAATTCTGGTTTGGTCCTGAGAAGAGGTAAGTGTAATTTCCACCTAGTTTAATGCCATCTTGGACCTCTGATATATAAAATTTGAATCATGAAGTATAAAAGAGTGTTCATGGCAAAAAGAAAGAAAATTAAAATTTAAAGAGCTTTTATTTCTGGGTTTGTACAATTCCAGAAATAATTATGAATATTATCTTATTTCTCACTGATCTGGAAAATAGATACTATTATCTCCTTTGAAAAAGATGAAAAAATGGGGGCTAAGAGATGTTATGTGACAAACCCAATGCTTTAAAACAGTTAGGGTATCTTCAAATATAGAGTTCTAACTTCTAACTATAAACCATTTGCTGCTACCTCTTTCAAGAGTATCTGGATAGTAACAAGGTGACTATTTCAGGAGTTTTATGTCTACCATTTAGAGCTTTAGCAAGAAACAACTTTTACCAAAGTTTGAAACTAAGATGGATGTATAACTGAGAAGAAGCAATGTCAGTTAAGTATTAGCTCTGATATTTGAAAAACCTGGGTTCAAGTATTGGTTTAACTATTTATTAGCAGCATGAAACTGTCATCATAAAACATCAGTATGCTTTAAATATCTTATCAGTAAAGTGGAGATATCAATAGTAACTTTATAGATTTATTGAGAAGATTACATGGGTTAATTTATATTAATAGTTGGTACAATGCTGTGGAAACAAAATAAGTACTCAACAAAAGGTATTAGCTTGGGTGTTACTATTGCTTTGTGTACAGTCCCATGTTAATTGTTTGTAATTAACTAAAATGCATAAAAACCAAAGAAAAAGATGGCAGTGGGCAGGACCAGAGCAAGAGTGAATGTATGAAAGTGTGAGTGAATGCAAGTGTGGACATCAACCTTGAGCAGTGCAGAGACACAGGGCAGAAGGTCCCTGTGCTGTGGACAAAAAAACAGCCGGCTACTGCAGTAAGCAGCATGTCAGTGAATCTTTCCCTGCATGGCCAGAAGGCACCGCCATTTTGAAAGATCTTTGGTCTTTCCCAGGAGGAGGCAGTGGGGAGCAGTTTGCACCATCAGTCCAGTGGAATCCGCTGTGGCAACATGGACAGCGCACCGTAGCAGCACTATCAAGGTGCCTGCTGCAGTAGCCAAAATTGGCCAAAAGCCAAGCACCATCTCCCTACAACAGTTGTAACTGGACAGGAGTGGAGCCCCACCCCCAACAGGCATTAGAAGCTCAGATTGGTAGCTGAAACCCATGTGCAGCATCAGCAGTAGAGGCTGATCAGGAGCAGTGCCCCAGCCCAAGCAGCAGGGCTCGGGCAGCAGAGACCTGCCCCTGAAAACTGCAGCAGCATATTTGGAGTACAGCCCCTCCCCCCCAGCAGCAGCAAAGTCCCAGAAGTGGAACATCCTCAGCCCCAACAGCAGTAAAGGATTGGGACCTGAGAGGACCCCCTGGCAAGAGCAACAGCAGTAGCAATGTGAACCAGGAGCTGACACTCACCCCCAGAAGTGACTTATCAGGAGCTGAGCCCCACCAGACAGCAGGGTACCCCCACAGCACACCAGTGGAACACATGCATACCAGCAATGTATCAGCAGCAGTGTACCAGCAGGACCCCACGAACCCCATCAGCATACCAAAGGGACCCACAAACCCCAGCAGAACACCAGCTAGACCCATGCACCCCAGGCAACAGCAGCACAGATTGGTAGCTGAGACCTAACTGCAGCATCAGCAAAGGCTGATCAAAAGCAGCTCTCCAGTCCGAGAAGCAGCAAGACTTGGGGAGCCAAGATCTACATGACAGACCAATACCAGCTGCCAGTTGTCAATTCTCCAGGACCCACAGCAGGCAAGAGGTGCCACACACAAAAACAGTCTGGGAGGTACAGCAACCTTAGTTGATACACACCAACCTGCCTACACACTCCAACATGCCTCATCCAGGCTTAGAACTAACAGATTGCTAAAATGGTGAGACAAAGAAACAAAACCCAAATGAAAGAAAAATAAAAAAACATGAATCACCAGTAAAGGAACTACAGGAACTGGAAGAAAGCAGTTGTCAGATAAAGAATTCAAAGCAATTATTTTAAGGTTGCTGAACAATTTGGTGAGAACTATAAGCAACTTAATAAGAATTATGAAGAGCTCACTGGGAACTACTTCAGCTTAAAAAAAGACGTAGAAGTTATGCATAAAAATCAAGAGGAAATAAAGAATGACATAGCTGTTATGGAAAATACCTCAAAAGGGTTCAATAGTAGATTAAAAGAAGCTGAAGACCGAATCAGAGACAGAAGACAAGGTAGAAAAAAACACCCAAATAGAGCAGCAAATGGTGAAAACAATTAAAAAGCAGGAGGAGAGTTTAGGGAGCTGTGGGACAATACAAAGCATAACAACATTTGCATTATAGGGGTACCGGAAGGAGAAGAAAGGGAAAGTAATAGAGAACCTGAAATTTAGCCTGAACTTTTCATTTACTACATGTCTGCAGTTCTCATGAATCAGCTCATTGGTGACCAACTGGGATTTTGTGCTACTCTCACAAATACATTTCCGTGTCTGCCTGGGCTGTGGAAAGCGTTGAAATTACCAATTTTATAAAATTGCTTTTGATGTTGGGTAAGATGCTGTTTATATTGAACATGGCAATTGCTGCCCCAGTTTCAGAAGGACAGTGTCTTTTTGATGATCCTGTTTAGTTTCAGGTTTGTGTTTGGGGAAAGTAGTTACTACACTGCTTTGGAGCCCCTTGGGCTGAAATTGCTGGGGAAAGTATCTGCTTGTCAAAGCATTTGGAGTGTTTTCTGAGAGGTGTTAACAAACCAGTGTGGTTGCCCTGCACACATTTTAACTTTAGTGGATTATCACAAATTGGGGCATATTCCAGGGACTTGCATAAACTACCAAGCTATCATGAGGCATGGATACAGTAAGTACAGTGCCCAGTGTTTATTGTGCACTTTACTTTGGAGTTCACCCTGTCTGTGCATCAACTCACAGATAATCTTGGTTTCTGAACACTCTTTTTTTTCCTGTTAATGTCAGAGAATAAGTTCTTTATATACCATGAATGTGTGCATAGCCTTAGAGCTCCAAAGAGGAAAAAAAAAATGAATAAAATTGGTTTAAAATTTAGACTTTAATGACATAGAAGCTGAGAGGGGTGACAGAGTGTAGTGAACTATAAACCAAGTAGCAAGGCAAAAACAAAATGCAGTTGGTTCCAGATTTGTGCAAAATGGAAAAAATATAACATAATCTTCTGATGTTGCTAAGTACTATAAGCTATCTATGCCCTTAGTCACTTCTTTCAAGCCTCCTTGGAGGAGTAAAATGTAATCTTGATAGTGGCCACTCTTAATGACTCTTCTACAATTTTTGGTGCATTAACCTCCAAAGTCTGCCCTTGATGCATAATTTGAGCCAGCAAAGCCATTCAAAGCAAGTTCCGTCATCACAGGATGAATCTGCACTAGGTGGTGATGGTTAATCATGCCTTGGAGACTGGCTTTAAAGTTCAGGGACACAGTTCTTGACTATCAGGCTTTCTTGTTTTATTCAAAAAAAACTCCTATGTTTTCCATTTTGTTTTGTTTTGAATACTTTCGGTCTCACGTGTTGACGATTGGCTCCCTACAAGCCCCAGGCACGTATCTTCAGTACTGTTTGCTGGTAAACCCTACCCTACTTTGGAATAGTCGTACATGTGTCAAATGGAAAAGAAGAGAACCCTAGACAGCCTGTGGCAGTGCGTTTATGATGATACTCTGTGCAGAGAGAAGGCATCATAGCAGGCTCTCATGCCTCGTGAATTTAGAACTATCTAATCAAGTAAATTTACATGGTTCTGTGTTAAATTTTTGCATTAGTCTTGGCTTTTTAAGTTAAAAGTTACAGAATCCCAATTCAAGTTTGCTTAAACAAAATCAATAAGTAAGTAAATATATGCATTTAGAAACTTATAAATTTAAATACTGATGCATCAAGAATACCTAACTGCAGAATAGCTGAACCCAGAGGCTCAAAGGACATCAATAGATTCTCTTCACTTTTCAGTTCAACTCCTGTGTGGGTGTTGGCTTAATTCTTTGTGACTGCAGCTGACTTTGTTCCTACAGCATAGGTAAAAGGGACCCAAGAAGCTAATGGTACATTCTCATTGTACTTCTAGATGCTAAAAAAGCCTTTCTCTGCTAGTGCTCTTATAAGAAAAAACAATTCACGTTAGACTCCAGTTCAGTTTGGGTCACATGCCGTTCCCTGAAGCAATCCCCTATGCCCCTGTGATGGATTCCTCAAAGTGACCAAGCTTGTTTTGGTAGCTTCCCTGTGACTAGCAAGCGAGTCCAGCCATAACAAGCCTTACTACTTACTGAACAGAGAATAGCAGTAATCAAGCAAAGAAGGAAGGGGCTCTGGAGAGAGAAACACACCAGGTCGCCTCCATATGTTTTCTCTTTACCTTGTTTAAACCTCGTTTTGCTTTTAAATACATATAATAATGGCCACTTATTGAGGTCTTATAATGTTTTACATGTATTATCATATTTAATCTGTCAAATAACCTTATAAAACAAAATGTCTTACTATTATTTCCCAATTTTCAAAAGATAGGATTAAAACTTGGAGAAATTAAGTAAATTGGCTAGGTCACACAGCGAGCAAGCCACAGAAGTGGCATTGGAATCAGGTGTAACTAATTACTAAGCCTCCCAACCTTGTTTTATTAGTCTGTCTTATTTAACTTAGGAGATTTTTTGGCTCTGAGATATTTTACTGAAAGACTGCCTTAATGTTAGTCTTAGTCTAAGCGACTCTGACATTTTCTGTTTTTAATAGTTAAGTATCTCTTACAAATGTAAATTTTTGAAGATGGGGATTTTATCTGTGTATTTCTCACAGTTTAAACATGGTTCCATACCCTAAAGAACTGAAGATAGGTGCTCGAACAAAATCTTGTGTAGAATATTTATAGCAGCACTCTTCACAACGGTTGCTAGGGGCTGTAGAGAGAGAGGAATAGAGAATGGTGATATAAAGTGTACAGGGTCTCATTTTGTGAACTGGGAAACTGTTCTTGAACGAGATCATAGTGATGGTTGCACAACATTGTGAATGTGTTAAATACCACTGATTGAACATTGAAATGGCTAAACTGGTGAGTTTTATTACATTAAAAAAAGTGTTCAAGTATATAATAGGTAATCAAAAAAATGAAACTGCCTTTTATGACCCAGTGATTTCTCTTCTGGGAATTTATCCAAAGAAACACAAAATACTAATTCAAAAAATATGTGCACCCTAATATTCCTTGAGGTGTAATTTACAATAGCCAATATTTGGAAGTAGCTCAAGTGTCCATCAGTAGATGAATGGATAAAAGAATTGTTGTCATTTACATGGTGGAATACTATGCAGTTGTAAAAAGGAAGCAACTTTTACCCTCTGTGACAATATGGATGAACCTGGAGAACATTATGCTAAATGAAATAAGCCAGTCAGAAAAAGACAAGTACCATATGATTTCACTCATATGTGGAATTTAATGAACAAACTGAACTACCAAGCAAAAGAGAGACAGACTCATAGAGAACAGGCAGACAGGTCTGGGTGGAGATGGTGGTGTATAGAGGGATTACACAAAAAAGAAAGAAAGAACTCAAACACAGACAACAAGTGTAGTGATTTTGAGGGTGGAGGGAGTGGGGGAGGTGAAAGAGGGCATAGAAGGGATAGATGGTGATGAAAAAAATAAAATTGAAAGGAAGTAAAACAACACTTGTTGAATGAATGAATGAATGAATGAATGAATGAATGGATAATAGTGAGATAACAGGCTTCACTTTTTTGGTTATGGGAAAGTTGGTCACCAGGAATCTATACACCACTGTTGCAGAGAAAGAGTTTTTGTGATAAACTAAAAAAAAAATTACTCATCTTAGAAGAGGCCATTAAGGAATTTGTAAGAGTAAGGCCATTTTGTGTTTTTCTCTCTTGATTTCTCAAGAAAGGAACAGAAGACATTTGTACTATTAGGTATGTTTTGGCTAAATTTTACCTGTGTCGCTGTTGCATTTGTGATATTTGTGAGGCAGCTTTGGAATATGTTGAAGAAGTTCCTTAAATAGGGAAGATAACAATTATTAGGAAAAGCTGAATCTTTCAAGTGTACCTGCATTGGACAAATTGCCTGAACATTGTATAAGTCAGAATAGACTCAAGAGTTCTTAAACTTGAATGGGCAGCCAAATCACCGAGCAATCTTATTAGAATTAGATTCTCTGACTCAGTGGTGCTGGACTTGGGTCTGAGACTCTACATTTTTTTTCTGTTTTTAAATTAAAATATAGTTGACATTCAATATTATATTAGTTACAGGTGTACAATATAGTAGAACCTGGATAAATGAGATTTATAACTTCCCAGGTGATACCAATACTGCTAGATCATATACCACACCTTGGTGTTTCTCTGTGGAAAGAGATTAACTAAATCCTCAGTGTTGGACACTCATGTTTTGTGTCTTACACAAGTTACTTGTCTGATGCAAGTTCAATGAGATATTCAGTTCTACGAGTCACTAAAGGACCCATATCAATGGAGAATCTACCATGTCATAGCTGAACCATCTAATGTATAAACTTGTGATCACTTTTAATCATATGTCATCAGCCATAACTACTCCCATCAGCATATCTAACTTCAAGGGAGCGAACATGATATTGAATGTAAACTTGTAATTGTAATAAATAATAAAATTTTTAAAAAGAAAGGAGTGACATACCAGTTATTCACAAGTTTCACAAAAAATGCATTTGCCTCAAAGTTTTAGTTAAATGCTTTCTACTTACAAAAGCGTTCAGAGTGCTATTTCTTTATCCTCATAAAAGAAGCTAACAATTCTTTATTATTATTATTTTTTAAATTTTTATTTATAGAGAGAGAGGAAAGGAGAAGGAGAGAGAAATAGAAACATCGGTGAGAGAGAACATCAATTGGCTGCCTCCTGCATGCCCCCCACTGGGGATTTGGCCCACAACCTGGGCAGGTGCCCTGACTGGAAATTGAACCTGTGACCTCTTGGTGCATGGGTCGATGCTCAATCACTGAGCCACTCCAGCCAGGCTAAGCTAACAATTCTTATAAATTGATAAGTTTTGGAGCTGAAAAGGTTATGGAAGTTACTTCCAATCCTCTTATTTATAATGGCGTAAAATAAGGTAATCACTTTTCTTTCCAGAACAGGAATGTCAGATCTAGAACTCAGTGTTTTGGCTTCTGCTCTGTGAGTTTTTTCATGGCATGTCTGCCCACTTCTAACTCTAAGAAATGGCAAACAATGAACAGCTTATCTAGACAGACTGACTTCCTGTACCCATGGTCAGTGCATGGGATCTTATAAAGAATGTTGTGCACCATTTTGTTTTAAACAGTTTAATTAGGATGAAACTTAGGTGCTGAATGACTAAAATTTCTAGGTCATTCCAATGGTTGATGGGCACAATGGACCAATTGTGTTTTTAATTGGAGGATACCCTACAAAATTTAAGACATGGTTTTACTGACACATGCAAGCACACATAATGACATTAGAAGACAAATAATCATATTCCAAATTTGTAAGAAATTCCATTAATACTAAAAATTACAAGATAAATAATGAATGGCATCAATAGCCAGAACAAGCAACCAATTTGTTTTCTAGTTGTTTGTTCAAACAAAAATGCCCTTATAAAGGAAAGAAGTCACATGACATATTGCTGGCAACATGAAAGATTTAGTTGTGGAAAAGATTTCTTAGTTGCTTTGTCAAATTTGATTTGTAAGCATTCTTTACAATTCCTGAATCCCAGCCCACTGCTTTCCACATTGGTTCTGTACTTCTCCTCCTGAATATACTGAGCTGTGAACGCAGTGCATCACTACAGAAGGGGAGCTTGCAGCCAGGCAGACCTGTGCTTGGAGCCCAGCACCACCTTTGCCAGCTGTGTGCCTTAGGTAAACCACTGAATCTGATCGTTGACTTTCTAATAAGGAACATCATACCGGTTTTTAGTGTGGGTGTCAGGACTGGGAAGAGTATGATTAAAACATCTAGCCGGAGGTCCAGCTCATTGCATGCTTCCTTTAAATGTTGGCTGTGATGATCACAATCCCATGTGGTCTGGGCTTCCAGCCCAAAAGTTTTCACTTTGACATACTGCCCTGTGGGCAATACCTTTGATTCTCATTTTCATACTTTCAGGATCGTCCTAACTGACCTTCTGGCCAACACTACTCACCTCCACTGTATTTTTGTCATTCAGAAATCTGGCTCAGGAACTGCCATATCTCCTTATTTTTAAAGAAAATTCAGAAATAGAAATCTATTTATATAAAATTTCCCACCTTTTGGCAACCACCAAATAAAACAAATCTGTGATCTCCAGAAAACATATCTTTGGCCTATCGATTACTAGTCTGGTTTCCCATTAAGATTAGTTCAATACGGTTCTCAAAACCATCTGCTTGACAATCACCTGAACACACGGAGTAACAGGTAGTCCTAGACATCACTCCAGACCCCTGAGCTCCAGACCAGTGAATCAGGAGTCCTGGTTGCTGAGCAGGATATGAATTTTTTTTAATTTATCTTTATTGTTGAATTACAAATGTCCCCATTTTCTCCCCATTGACCTCCTCCATCCAGCTCCTCCCCCCCCCCCCCAGGTCTTCACCACACTATTATCTGTGTTCATAGGTTATGCATATAAATTCTTTGGTTAATTTCTACCCCCTCTCCTACCTGCCTTCTGAGATTCATCAGTCTGTTCCCTATTTCCATGTCTATGGATCTATTTTGTTCATTATTTTATTTTGCTCATTAGATTCCACATATAAATGAGATCATGTGATACTTGTCTTTCTTTGATTGGCTTATTTCCTTTAGCATAATATTCTCCAGGTCACTCCATGCTGTCTCAAAGTGTAGGCACATCTTCATTTTTACAGCCACATAGTATTCCATTATATATAGGTACCACAGCTTTTTTTTTTTTTTTTGTCTACTCATTCACTGATGGACACTGGGCTGTTTCCAGATTATATCTATTGTAAATAACGCTACTACTGAACATACGGGTGCACATATTCTTTCTGAACAGTGTTTCAGGCTTCTTAGGGTATATTCCTAGAAATGGATCACTGGCAAATGGGATTTCTCTCTTAATATTTTGAGAAAACTCTACATTGTTTTCAAGTGGCTGTACTGGTCTGCATTCCCACCAGCAGTGTATTAGGGTACCTTTTTCTCCACATCCTCGCCAGCACTTGTTGTTTGTTGATTTGTTGATAGTAGTCATTCTGGTAGGTGTGAGGTGGAGGTGATACTTCACTGTAGTTTTAATTTGCATCTTTCTGATTATTACTGACTTTAAGCATTTTTTATATGTCTCTAGGCCGTCTGTATATCTTCTTTAAATAAGTGTTTATTTAGATCCTTTGCCCATTTTTTAATTGGATTTTTGTTATGTTTTATGAGCTCTTTATATATTTTGGAAATTAACCCTTATCAGATATATCATTGGCAAATGTGTTTTCCCATACAGTAAGATCCCTTTTTGTTTTGTTCTTGGTTTCTTTTGCTGTGCAGAAGTTTTTTATTTTGATGTAGTTCCATTTGTTGATTTTTTTCCTTTGTCTCACCCTAGGTGATATATCAGTGAAGATTCTGCTGTGTGTGATAACTGAGATTTTACTGCCTACATTTTCTTCTAGGATTTTTATGGTTTCACAACTTACATTTAAGTATTTTATCCATTATAAATTTATTCTTGTGTATGGTATAAGTTGGTGGTCTAGTTGCATTTTTTTGCATGTACCTGTCGAATCTTCCCAACACCACTTATTGAAGAGATTATCTTTACACCTTTGTTATTTCCTTGACTCTTTTGTTAAATATTAATTGAGTGTAATGGCTTGGGTTGATTTCTGGGTTCTTTTTTCTGTTCATTGATTTTGTTTGCATGTTCTTGTGCCAGTAGCAGGCTATTATGATTACAATGGCTTTATAGTATAATTTGATACCTGGTATTGTGATCCCTCCTACTTTGTTCTTCTTCCTCAAGATTGCTTTGGCTATTTGTTGTCTTTTTTGGTTCCATATAAATTTTTGGAGTATATGTTCTTGATCTGTGAAATATACCATTGGTATTTTAATAGATATTGTATTGAATCTATAGATTGCTTTGGGTAGTTTGGACATTTTAATGATGTTAGTTCTTCCAATTCATGAATATGGTAACATGTTTCCACTTGTTTGTATCTTCCTCTATTTCTTTCTTCAGTGTCCTATAGTTTTCTTTTCTTTTCTTTCCTTTTCAATCCTCACCCGAGGATATTTTTCCATTTATCTTCAGACAGAGTGGGAGGGGGGAAGAGAGAGAAAAACATTGATGTGAGAGAGACATCAAATGGCTGCCTCCTGCACGACCCCGACCAGGGCCGGGTACCAAATCACAACCGAAGTACATGCCCTTGACCAGAATCATGTCCATGTCTCTTCGGTCCCTGGACCAACACTCTAATTGCTGAGCCAAACCCGCCAGGGCAGTGCCCTATAGTTTTCTGAGTATATGTCTTTTATTTCGTGGTTAGTTTTATTCCTAGGTATCTTAAATTTTTGTTGCAGTGGTAAATGGGATTGTTTTTTTTTTTGTTTTTTTTTTTTTTAGTTTCTTTTTCTGATAGTTCATTATTGGTGTATAAAAATGCAATTGAGTTCTACATGTTAATTTTGTATCTTGCTACTTTGCGGAATTCATTTATTAATCTATGATACGCATTATACATAAGCTTTCCAGGTCATTCATGCCTCTAGTGTTTGACTGCACATGCTAGTGAAGCATGGCCCTTTAGCACTGTCGTGGGACTGTATCCGAGAGACACGGGGAGGGATCATTGTGGCTTCGGAGGGGAATTGCTACCATGTGAAGTGAGGGCTGCATCCACCTGAGCTGCATATTTCTCACCAGTTACCTGTCTTCTGTTTTCCCTCTGAAAAGAGCATTAGGACATGTATGAGATGAGTCCCCAGCAATTCCATTAATTCACCCAGGACCACATGGTTGAATTTCTTAATCACTTAGGGCATTTCTGTCAAATTAGATTAGCCTGTGTTCAAACACAAAACTTAAGGTTCTTTGGCTTAAAGTTCATTTAATGATGTGGGTATTTGTTTCTGTTGTATGAGCTTATGTTAAAAACTCTCCTTCCTGGTGTTAACAACACTTGGATAAGACTAGGCCTTAATTTTTACTTGTGTAATAGAACTCATGCATCAGATTTTAGAGTTTTGATATGATCAGTCCTTAGTGACATTCAAAAAATAAGTTTCTGTTTCAAACCGGTGTTTAATTTAAAAGCGATTGCCTTTGGCTATTCTATGGTCAATACTGAATATGTTGCTGTGTAGGGGATTTTGTTTTATTAGTGATTTCTGACACTAAACCAAAAATATGCTTTTTGTTTCTTTTTAAGATTTTAGTTAGTATTAGTGCTTTTGTCAATAGTAAGCTTTCAACTTTTGAGTTTTTATTATGTGCCGGATTCTAGGTCAAGCCCTTTGTAATGGATCATTTTATGGTGAAGATTTTCACCAGAAAATTGTGAAATACATATTCTTGTCCTCTTTTATGTATGGCAAGTGGAAACAGGAGGGCTTGTAAATAATCAAACCAGGATTAAAAACTTGGTTTCCTCATTCCAAGACCTGTACAGGCTGATCTTATAAAGTGTCAGAGGTTCAAATATTTTCTATTTCTGCTTATTGTCTGATAACTATATTAATCAGCTATTGCTACCATATTCCTGCATAACAAATTATGACAAAACTGAAGGGCTCAAAATAAGTATTGTTCACTCGTGGGTTAGTGAGTTGCCTGGAGTTCGGCTGATCTCAGCCAAGCTTGTCTGAGCTTGGGCCCAAGACATAGGTTGGATTCCAGTCTATGCACAGTTCTCCTTCTGGGGCTTCTTAAAGCATAGTTTTCTGTTGGACAGGGTCAGGAACAGAAGAGAAATATACAGTGGCTCTTGAGGACTTGGACTAAGAAGAGACACACTATTGATTCTACTCGTGTTTGAATAGCTGAGGCCAGTACCACAGCGATGGGAAGTGTGGAGAGGAGTCTGAGAGAGAGGCAGCGTGGAAAGGGTGAAAACAAAGACTGGGTACACCAGAACAACCTTGCTTTTCTTCTCGCTGTACACACTTGTGTTTGGATTCTAATGAGTACAGCATTAAATGAACTCTATTTTGTCTACAAAATATAACAGGATTTTATTTTGTTATTTTTATTAAAGTTATTCTTTTACTATTTTATAGCATTTTTACCATAGGAAATTTAGTCATAAAGATACAGAGAACTGGCCCTGGCCAGTTTGGCTCAGCAGTTAGAGTGTCGGCCTGGGGACCTATGAGTCGCGGGTTCGATTCCAGTCAATGGCTTCTTGCCTTTTTTACGTGAATAGACTGGAATTGGGTGGAGAAAAATAGTCCCTCCATTGCCAAGTGTTAAACCAAACAACTACGCAAGGGAAGGTTGCCTTAGAACAGTCTCCCTGCACAGGTGCCCCATACACTGCCCTGACCTCAGAATTGAGAGGTGGCCTCCTGAGCTGTGAGCTCTCCGCCTGTTCCTTTTCCATGAAAATCCCCTTGAACAGAAACAGGAGCACTCAGTGGTTGACACTTTAAGCACATTAGAATCTTTGAAGGATCTCTAGGATGAACTGCATAGCCACTCTTCTCTAATTCATTCATTCATTTGCTACTAATTCATAGTGTGCTATGGGCCCTGTCTCATAGGTAGACAAAAATGCAAAGTGAAATTGATCTTCTGAAAAGTTATAATCTAATGGAGAAGAGACAAATCTGACCTGTACCCACATTTCCAAAGTATTAAAAGGAAAGCAAGGGACACACTGGGACAAATGCTAGGGTTCCAGATCGAAGAAAACAAAGCCTTCTTCAGCGGGGTGCTGGGAGTCAGGGAAGCCTTCCGAGAGGAGGAATTAATAGAGTAAGCCCGGCCGGTGTGGCTCGGTGGTTCAGTGTCAACCAAGAGGTCATCGGTTCAATTCCAAGTCAGGACACATGTCCAGGTTGTGGGCCAAATTCCCAGTGGGGGCTTGTAGGAGGCGGCCAATTAATGTTCTCGCTCATCGATGTTTCTCTCTCTCTCTCTCTCTCTCTCTCTCTCTCCCCCTTTCTCTATCTCTAAAATCAATAAAGGAAAAAAAATTAGTAGCATGTTAACATAGAACTTGGGAAAGAGTGGAATAGTCTTCCAGGGTATAAGTCACAGGGTTAAAAGTCCAAAAATGGGGCACGAGAGTATAATACCAAGAAATTCTGATTATTCACTTTGGCTGGAGCTTAAAAGGGGCCAAGGGAGACATGAAATGAAGGTTTACCCTTCATAAAAGGGCCTTCAGTCTCAAGGTAGTTTGGGAATGAACAGCATTGAGAGTTCATAGTTGAATGAGAACATCTTGCTAAAGAAAATGCTTTATTAAATGTTCACCACCTTCCCCCAAGGCTGGTCACATTTGGAGACTAGCTGAGCTTTGGAAGCATGGAATGTCTCCACTCTTTCGACCAATTCTTCAGAAAGCTGGGAGGACTAAGGGACTCTAAAGAAATGATACTCACTCTGGCCAAAATAAGATGAAGGGAATAAACCCCCAAAGTGATGTTGCCTCTGGCCTCCAAGGCCTTGGGAATAGCATGTCAGTGAAATTTGAGATCCAAGCCATTTTGGAAGTGAACATAAGAAGATGCTAGAAAACCTAATGTTTTCAGCCTCTGTACAAAACAACAGAGTGGTTGGGTTTCGCTTGTTTCTCTTGTTCGACCCTGCTGAGAACTGATGAGAGGTTGGCAGAGGGACTTAATCAGCTCCAGAATCTGCAAACTTGTTCATTCCCATCTTTGTACAGCGCGATAGATAAGTTCAGTTGAGCTAAAACATTAAGTACCATTCAATATTTTTTTCTCTTTTCTTAACTACAGAAACCCCGTAGAAGATAAGATGTTCATGTCTTAATTGTGATATCGAAAGTGTCTTTTATTCTCAGTATGCTTGAGATAGCAAAGTAATTTCTGAGCTGAGTGTGATTGTCTCAGACAGTTATGATTCAAATATTTAATCTAAAGGGAAAATTCCCAGAGTACTTCCTTCTCTTATCATTTCTCAGTTTTGTGGAGAATAAAAGCCTCAGCTTCACATGATCTGCTATTATTCCCATTATTGGTATTATGCTGCAGGCAAACACCCTTCAAGAGGCAAAGTCTACTTTCCTTGTGCCCAGAGCATCAGGCACCGCAAAGGCCAAATCGGACCTTTACAACACAAGCCCCTGCTACCTTGTAATCTATGAAGAATTTAATAGCAATAATTTCACTTTATGTAATTCAGCCTTTAAGATTTAAGAGTAGATTCTTCACACACTCCAAGTATCATTTTTCCTTTCAAGGCCTTTCTTTATCCTTGGATCAAATTTCCTATAGGTTCGTTATTTGAACAAATCGCCAAGTAGCCCATGGAGGAGTGGGCGAGAATCTATAAATTGATTACCTTGGGAACTGCATGAAAGAAATTTACTTAGCAAGACACTGGAGCTATTTTGAGCTTTCTCATTACCCATTAAGAAGAAAATGGCATAACTTAACTGTCTTCTCTAAATTGCTGGCATTTTCATGCATCCCAAATTAATAAATCTTACATTTCAAGCAGTTTTCTACAAATGTAGTCTTTAGACCACCTACAAATAAGTCTCCTGTTGAGAATTACAATGCAGACTCCTGGGCAGGCAGTCCCCAAGCCTCGCAAGACAACTTCTGGGCATAGGAAACCAGTAATTCACATTTCAAAAGCTCTCATGTGATTCTTCTACACACTACAAGGTTGAGCCCCACATGGGTAGTTTCTCTAATTTTATCCTCACATATGTAGTAGCCTCCCCATATTTGTAGGTAAAAATAATGAAGCTAAGAGTGTGTAACTCCATGGTTCTCAAACTGTGTGTTGGGGCCCCACAGTAATCTTACAGCATCCCACAGAGTGTTTTACATTTCTGGGAAGATACAATGACACTCTACACCTCTTGAACACTAAGCCAACTGCTAGCTCAAGGCACTTCAAATTCAAACTACGTATCTTTTGTAAATTTTGCTACATATTTTGATGATGTCTTACCTTGACAAAGCTGGGTTTTCAGCAGTTGCTAAGATTAAAAACATATACCATGAGAAAATCAATGTGAAACAGGAAGAGTGAGTGCGTCTACTCTGATTTCAATGCCTAAAACGTTGTCCAGCAATATTATTATGAAATATTTTATAATATTTATGTATTTGTATTAAATTATATATTTATATGTTATATATTTACATATATATGTTTAAATATATAAATATGTAAAATATTAATTTTATTTTATATAATATATAAATTATTTTATAGTTTCTCTTTCAAACTACATATATTTTCAAATGGTTGCTAAACTACTAGGACATAACTATCTACTAAGTTGTCTGTACTAACTACTAAATTTGAGCTTGGCACACACTGTGAAGAAACGACTAAGACACTAAAGATGCTACACGACCTGACAAAATTAGGGACCTCTACCTTGGCCAGTTTTGCTCGGTGCTTAGAGCAACTGAGGTTGCAGTTCTGTCCTCAGCCCTGGTTGGGATCATGCGGGAGGCAACCAAGTTGATATGTCTCTCTCACGTCAACATTTCTCTCTTTCTCTCTCCCTCACACTTTATCTGAAGATAAATGGAAAAATATCCTCAGGTGAGGATTAAAAAAAATTAGGAACCTCTGATTAAAGCATGAATTTGTGATGCTATGTCTATTCAACAATGTTTCTTGCATCATAATTTTTCCAAGGAATTCCGGAGTACAGGTGCGTGTGAGCCAGCTTGACTGGGACATGCTGTTCAGGTCTGAGCCATCAACATAAGAGTTGTCCTCTTACTACAAAGGGTCAGATTCACCTGGATACCAAGGAGCCTTTATTCTAGCCCTGACTTTGTCTTTAACCAGCTGTGTCACTTGAGCTGGGTCGTTTGCCTCTCAGTGTTTCTAAGTTTTAGCCAAGCTCACTCTAGCAAGAGCAGAGGCACGGAAGAAGGCGGTAATAAACATCTACCTGTTGCGCTTTCTGCTAAGTGCTTTGTATTATTTCTATTTAATCTTCAAATAGCCCTGAGTTAGGTTCTTTTCTTGTTCCTGTTTCATGGATGTGTAAACTGAGATACAGAAAGGTGAAGGTAATATAAGCTGTTCAACAGCAGAAATCGTGCTCTGAATCACTGACTGCAAGAGTGAGAAGTAAATCAAGTTTGTTTTTAGTTCTTACAACAAAAAAAGTGGCATCAAGTGCTCATTTATATTCAGACCTCAGAAGATTGGTGTCACACAGTCTGATGAAATGTTAGCCTTTATTAACAGTCTCCATCCAGGGTCTGGAAGAGCCTACATTTTGAACCAGACGAACTGATGACTCCTTGAGACACTCTACGTCCTGCTAAGTGCCCACAGGCCAGTCATCAAGGCAGGAGGCCACAGTGAATTGACACAAAGTGGGCAGCCAGGGCCAGAGAGAGGAAGCAATCTGAACAGAGGCTGGGCGGCCACTGCTCTGTTTCCTGCGTTCACGGTGGAGCCCATCACGCTCCCTCCTTCATAGATCAGGAAGGACAGAGAAAAGGGCTGCTATTTTACACAGGAGGATCTTCCGACTCAAGGAAAATAGAAGAGGGATGAGGAGCAGTCAAGGTGTAAGAAGTCAGAGAAGAACGTGAGAAATCAGCAGTACATTGACATGAACAGTAGAGTGACATTTAAGTTTGACAAGTAGACCCGGGAGGTCATGTTCCAGCATTTCATTAAAGCAGAGAGATAGTATTTCTTTCAAGTTTCCCTCTTGCCTGGAAAATACTCATATAGCTAAGAAAAAAATAATAGGCCCTCGCAAAAAAAAAAGTGTTTTTATCAGACGGTAATTTTGTAATTTTTTAATGTAGATTCTGGAATCCAATAGTGTCTGTTGCATATTTGCACCAATTGGTGGGGAGGTAGGAAAGGATGAGTCAGAAGACGTGCCTCTGAGGATACTTGATAATGAGATGTGTATTCTCTGTCTGAGAGACAAAGAGGAGAAAGATTGGAGAGAACAGCTGGCTAAGCTACATGCTTGGCTCTATCAGCCAACTAAAAATCTGCTTAGACTTTTTCTAGAAGGAATGACTGGCTGCTTAACTGCTGTTCTTTTTACACATTTTCTCTGGACACAGATCAGATGTGTCCAATTGAGAAGCTAAAATATTTAAAAGTACCAGAGGAACAGGTGGCCCACCAAAAAGAAATTAAGCTTTGTATGTTGGCATTCAGCAGGGGAAGTGTACCCAGCAGTGTCGTTCTCGGAGCCCTAGAATCTCCACCACCACTGTCAGAGAGAGACTTCTCAGCTCAAGTAGCTCCAAGGAACAGTGGTTGGAGGGGGTCTCTAAGATAAGAGTTTTATAAAGACAGCAGAAAAGTTGACTGAGAATGACTTCTAACATTTTGAAACTCTACTGTCTGACTATCGCTATACACAGCACTTGGTATACATTACCTCATTTAAGTGCTACAGACTAATCTGAGCAAGTTCAATTTTCTGACTTCAGTGTTCTCTAGTCTTAAATGCCTTACCCCAGTTTTCCAACTTCTTTCCCTCCATGAGACTCAAAACTCTGTATTTTCATATATTTTTATTTAAAATAATATGTTGATATACTTATTGTTTATATATATTTTATATATATGTTATACTACCTATATTTTATTATATTATAAATAAATTATATGACTAATACATTAAAATATGTAGTGTCTATTATGTATTTAAAATACATATTATATATAGTGATTTATGTTTACATTATATTAGACTATAAATATAAAATTGTATATATCATATATTTATGTATTATGTATTTTTTATAGAATTCTGGGGTAACCCTGGCTGTTTTGGCTCAGCAGTTAGAGTGTCGGCCTGCGGACCAGAGAGACCCAGGTCCGGTTCCCGCTAAGGGCATGTACCTCGGTTGCAGTTTTCCCCCAGCCCCGGTTGGGGTTGTGTGGGTGGTAACCACTTGATGTGTCTCTCTTACATTGATGTGTGTGTCTCTCTCTCTTCCTCCCTCTCTCCTTCCCATTCTGTCTGAGGATATATGCAAAAATGTCTTTGGGTGAGGATAAGAAAAAAAGAAAGAGAGAATGCTGGGGTAAAGTTGTGCTGTTGGTAAAGGCAGCTGGTGGGTGACATGCATATCATGATTTATGTGATGTAAGTTCTCAAGTTCTGAGTTCAGGCCCAGAAAAAATAAAAGAACTGGAGACATTTTAGTTTGTATAACCATGGACAAAAATGATTAGACTATAGGAAACATAACAAATTCTGGTAAAATTCTCCAGGCCGTCCTACAGAGAGAACTGGAGCTGCCCTTACACAATAAGGTCTCTGCATTGGTCCAGTCTGCTTCCCCTCTGAGTCCGAGACCTCGCTCTCGTCTCCTGCCACCTGTACTAAACTACCCGATTTTCGAGTCATGGCTATCATTACACACGACATCCATATGGATCATTCTCAGTGCTATAGTTCTGCAGAAAGTATCCTCACTGTTGTATATTTATCAGAGATCTTGCTTCCCTCAAACATATTCTGCAAGTCCTAGCTGTCTGCTTTCCTCTTTAATGGGGGCCTTGAGTGATGCCTCAGGGCCAGACTCATCCCCTGTCTCGCCTGCTCTCTCACTCTTCATCTACAGAACTGAGTGCTCTCTGGGCTTCAGGTGCTAGAGCTTTCGATTCTGCTTTTGTGTGCAGGAAACATCATTGTCGTCAGTCCAAGCTGGGGCGGTGGCCCCGGGGTCAGCACCATGGCGCTCTGTGTGACAGCATTTCTCTAGGAAGAGAGTGGTAGTCTTGTTTTGTGATGGATCAGACAGCAAACGTTTGAGGATTTGCAGGCCACGTGGTCCCTGTTGCAACTGAGCACACAATTCTGTCACTGCAGCAGAAAAGCAACCATAGGCATGTGTCTGGGAAGGACCGCGACTGAGTTCCAATGAAACTTGATTTACGGGAGCAAGTTTCAGGATGCATTTGGCTATGGGGCTGGATTTGGCCCAAGGGAACCACAGTTTGGTGATTCCTACTCTGAAATCACACTTTTGGCATTGGTGTGTGTGTGTGAGCCTTACTGTTTAATCACATTCTGTGTCTTAGCAATAGCTGATTATGACCTGCCTTCTGAAGGGCCGCAACTTGTTCCCTGGTAACATGTCTGACAGTTTCACTCCCGTTTAGATGTTTCTTCTGCATTTCTCTCTATTTGGAATGTCTGACTAGAGGACTTTCAAGGGAGGGATGGTGGGGGAAGCAAAGTCAGGACTCCTGGCCTCCAGTCCCAGTGGTACATTGACCAAGTCCTGATGCTCATGCCTCAGAGCATCTGCACACCTTAGCTGTAAAACAAACATACTGTACAGGGTTCCTGCCAAACTGAAAGTATAAAGAGTGCAAATTTTGCAGTTATTTATTTATTTATTTTTATCCTCACCCGAGGACATTTTTGCATTTATCTTCAGATAGAGTAGGAGGGAGAGAGGAGAGAGGAGAGAGAGAGAGAAACGTCAATGTGAGAGAGACACATCAACTGGCTACCACCCACACAACCCCACCTGGGGCCAGGGACAAACTGCAGCAAAGATACATGCCCTTAGCGGGAACTGAACCCGGTGTCTCTGGCCCGTGGGCCGATGCTCTAACCACTTAGCAAAACCAGCCAGGGCAAGAGTGCAAGTTTTTTATTCTGGCCTCTACATCCTACAAGCTGTATCATCTAGAACAAGTTACCCTCTCCAGACCTTAGTGTCATTGTCTATAAGACAGGCTAATACCCTGTATAAATTAAATGAGACAATGTATGTGAAGTGCTCACAAAACTTTGTTATAGTGAGTAGACACTGGTATTATTTCTATTTGCCCACGTACTTATGACGCTGAAAGATTTCATCAATTCTAAGACTACAGATTTAGACATGATGCATATCCAGTGTTTTTTGTTTTTTGTTTTTAATTACTGGTACACTTGAAGTTGTCTGCCTTGTCTTCTGCCATCAAATGAATTGGGCTACTTGACGGCAGGGATTGCTGCACCACACATGTTCTTTTGAGTTAGAAATTTAGGGGCTGCAACAATGTTTGACACCTATCTTTCAAATTTTATTACTTGGATACATTTGAGGAGTTAGAAAAGGGAAAAAGTCAGGCCTTTTGTTCTGAACTATTGGTTAAATTGAAGTGTGGCTCCTGAAACACCAGTGAATTATAGAGGATTTTCATCTTAGTATAATTCGGAAATATTTCAATCCAAGCTTCTTTATGACCCTGGTTTTCTTCCCTACATCCCAGCGTGAAATGTGAGCATGAGTTACAGCATCTCCAACAGCCACAGATCACGGCTTCATGGAAGAACATGTTTGGGAAAACAGCAGTTTATACAAAATAGAGGGTTGGGGGGAGCCAGGGCAAAGGCTTTAATAACAGTAAGGCAGTTGATAAAGATTCTAGGAGAATTCTGCTTCTGAAACAAACTAGATTTTTGATGTTCAAACCTAATTAGAAGGTTGATGTCAACCTACTTCTTGTTCCTTTTTAGGGGACTGATTTTTTCTCTATGTATTCAGAAAAGTTTGCCATTTTCCCTATGACATCATAAAAAGTGACGTATATTCTCCCACAGGCTCTATTTTGTTTATTTTTTTTTAAATTAATCTATTGTCTTCAAATTCAAAGTCCTTTGTGCCTCCTTTTTTCTTTGCTTGTGCAAGGAAAAAGCTTCTAGCTACAGAAAATTTCCAGGAATCACGGTACTTACGTGCTCATGTTCCAGACAAGGTGTTCTCGGATGAAAGGTGTTGCAGAGCAAGAGAACCTACACCTGCTCTACCCCAGAGTCCCCCATACGGACTAGAGGGAGGGTGAACAGCTGCAGGCGTGTGGTTCCTCAGCATATCTGTTTTACTTGGACATGCAATGTTTTTAGAAGTTGAGATGGCATTTTAAAATTTCACACAAATTAAACTGCGAAGGGAAAGAAAGGGCATATTTTGGGTTTTGAGGGCCAAAGGCCTCAGTCACAAATGCTTCTCTCACCATGGTGGGGAGAAAGCAGTCACTGACAATATGCAGATAAAGGATGTGGCTGTGTTTCAATAAAACTTTGTTTGCAGAAGCAGAGGGGGGTTGGATTTGGTGCTGAAGTCCTAGTTTGTGGACCCTTCATTTAGATTATCACCTTCTCTTGGGGCCGAGGGGTGGGGCAAAACCAGAACCCTCTAGGTTTATATTCCCACATCATCATAATAACCTTGAACTGAACCACGTTTTTTTACAGACACGGCATGAGCTATCAGTTTGCATGGTCCTCAATGCTGCCTCTGAAATTCCCACCTGGTCAACTGGGTTCATTTGCAGTATTCCTCTGGCCTCTGTAGGATTTGGAGTTGATGACTCATTCAATGAGTGTAAACTGAATCACACACATATACAAAAACTATTGGTGTACAAATAGCGAACATTATTTTAAAATGCTGGAGGGCCAAGTCTGGATGGCAAGACTGCAGGTAGGAAGACTTTGTATGCATTCAGTGATTAAATTGATTCTGTTTGATGGAGCATTACTTTTGATTCTGTGGATATAATCTTTTATCTAGAAGAGCTGAAAGTTTAATATTCTGCACAAATTGGGGAAAACAAAGATTGAGTGTTTTGCTATATATGAAAAGAGCTAGATGTTGTTTTAATTGAAATAGTTTAAAACCAGTGTTTGGAATGAAATGATAAGACAAACCTTCTCAAAGTCTAGCCTCTGGACTATTTGCATCAGAACTGTGGGGTGGTGGGTTGCATGCTAGAGATGGGAAAGGAACGCAGATTTCTAAACTCACCAGACTTCCTGAACCAACCTTCCAGGATCTACATTTGTAAAAGGTCCCAAGGTATTTCATTTGTGTGGTAAAAGTTGCAAAACTGTTCCTATAAACCAAGACAAGAATGGCACTTTCAGTAGGGTGCCTCTTCAGAACAGAGTCAATTACATGCAAGAACATTTATTCCAGACTCAGTTTAGCACTGATGAAAAGGTCGCTCATCTGTGTCAGAAAAAACTCTGAGACGAGTCTTCTAATAACTCACTGGGTAGCCTTGGACCAGACACTTAAACTCTCTGGCCTCAATATTCTAACCCCAGGGCTGAAATGAGGACATTGCTAAATGACCACTGAGACCTCCTGTAGCTGGAACATTGACTTTAGAATTCTATAAAAGAATTTAATCCTGGAACACATGGTGCTTGTCATATTTTGCTAGTGAGTTGGAAGAAAATTATTCCTCCTTAATAGATGCCTCACCCTTATTCCGGTGGAGCAGGACTTCCCAGCTTGGCTGCCCGTAGACACCATATAGGAGCTTTTTTTTATATATATATTTTGTTCAGATAGAGTGGGAGGGAGAGAGAGAGAGAGAATGAAACATCGACGTGAAAGGGACACATCGAGTCGTTGCCACCCGCACGACCAACCAGGGCTGGGGACAAACTGCAACGGAGGTACGTGCCCTTAGCGGGAACCGAACCCGGGTCTCTCGGGACTGCAGGCCGACGCTCTAACTGCTGAGCCAAACCGGCCAGGGCCACATAGGAGCTTTTGAATCCTGATGTCCAGGTTGTGCTCCAGACCAGCTGAATCCAAATCTCTGGACCTGGGACACAGGCACCCATATTTCTTATCTCAGCTCCCCAGGTGGTTGTAAAGTGGCACAGCTCCTTGATGACGAGGGTCAGCTGGGATGCTTATGAAAAGGCCCTTCTCCTGAGCATTATAATCCAGTGAGCCTTGGGTGGGTTCTAGGAATCTGCTTTAATTATTTGATTATTGTGATCAGGTAAACTGGGGGAAACCCACCCAGATAGCTGCCTAGGATGTCAGGCAGAGTTCAGCGTGGACAGCAGAAGCCTACAAGTCTTAAGGAATAAGTATGTACACTAGGAACAGGCTGCACAATCGTGGGAGAGGCTGGAGACGTGTCTGAAGGAGTTGGGAGGTTTGGGAAAGTCCCTAGCAGCCTTCACTGAGCTCTGGTGAAGGTCAGGAGGCACTGGCATGGGGGTTGGGCAGGCAGGCTCCGCCACCACTGCGGAGCTCCCAGGGAAGGCTGCCGTCCCGGCCCCCTGGTGAGCCTGGGTCACTGGAGAGCAGCCGGTCAGCAGCTGGGAAGAATCCCTGGAGGCAGGATGGGGCAGAGTGAGGGGTGCCAGGAGCCCGTGTTCGTCTTGGGCCAACTCCCATCAGACAGCCCCGTAGCCGCACTTGCACTTGGGCTCACTCTGACTCCCCCACAGCGCAGTCTGTAAGACGGAGCGCTGGCGGGGCCGTGGACAATGGCTGCCCTGTCCCTCTGCGTCATGCCTTTTCACAGTCAGCCCTGGAACTGTGCCCGGTGGAGAGGGAAGCACAGGTGTGCCTCTGCTCGGCGGGACTTGAGTCATTCACACGGTTCTGGTGTCTCCTGGGTTCTGAACCGCACCTGCTTTATGCAATGCACCTGAACATGTTGGTCCCTCTCGGGACAAACAGGCAGGCAGTCTGTGGCTCTTTGTCCTAAGTCCCCTTCGTTCCCCGGGAGTCGCGCTGTTGAGATGGGCCTACATGCTGGCCTGGCTCTGTTTCTTCGGTGAAGACACAAGTACCCTCGTCATCGTTGACAGGTAACCTTTGCCTAGTCATCTACTTGGAGGCACAAGCATGTGATGTGACCACGGTGGCATGAACACCAGTGAAGATTCCTATTTGGTGATTTGAAAACTTGACGTTTTATTGCATCAGGTGTTTCTGGACTAGATTTAAGGAGAAGTACATTGTTTTGTATTCATAGCTACTATTTGCCGCATAATCTGACTTTTCATACAGCAAGGACTACAGGAGGAAGGAAAAATAGAAGGAAAGTAATTATTTAGGAGGGGCCGGGAAAGAGGAACAGCGGGCCTGAGGCAGGGTGCAGGGTGCAGGGAGGAGGGTGCAGGGAGGAGGGCCAGTGGGCAGGAAGAGGAAGCCCCTTCATCAACAGCAAGCATTTCAGTCACATAATGTCTTAGCACGTGAGATGAACTTTACAAGTGAAATCCATAAGGTTTACTTTATTTCACTTGTGGACTAGACAAGAGACAGTTCTGTTATAATTCCAGAATTAATCAGCCCTGGCCTGAACAGTACAAAATGGAGTTTCAAGATAAAACACAGCAACTAATTCATATGACTTTGAGCAAAGTGTTTTCATTTATTTATTTTTAATTCTCCCTCAAGGATGTTTTTATTGATTTTAGACAGAGAGGAGGTTGAGAGAGAAACATCAATTGTTGCTTCCTATATGCACTTTAAGAAAGAATCAAACCTGCAACCTAGGTATGTGCTCTGACTGGGAAGCAAACCCAGAAGTTCTGGTGTACGGATGATGCTGCAACCAACTGAGCCACCCAGCCAAGGTGCACAAAGTGCTTTTATCTCTGGGCCTCAGCTTCCTCTCGTGAAATACAGGACTTGAACTAGACTAGGTATGACATATCAGCAGCACGTGAACCACATATGTATTAACTGACCCTCAAGTCTTGGTCATAGGTGTTTTTTGTTTTTGTTTTGTTTTTAACTTTTTAAAAAGCTAAACTCCAGACTTTATTTGGATTTTATTTTATTTTTTCAGTAGTATTCTTTGTCTACCCCAAGATTAAATCTAGGATACCATTGTGCATTTAGTACAGGCTAATTTTAAAATTAAATTATCTGTCAATATTTAAAAAGGGACGTATTTCAACTAAAACATCTGAATTTCACACTTCCCTTGAAAATGCAGGTGACGAGTGCCCTGTGCACACAGCTGGCTGAGCTGAAGCTGAAGCAGCAGAGCCCTTTAAACAGAGTGTGTGCCCTCCAGTTCGCCAGACAAGGGGGTCAAGTGACAATAGCCACTGGCTCACTTAGCACCTCCAATTGTAATACCGTCAAAGGCTATGGAACACTCATTATACTCATATGCCTATGAAAAGTGAAAAATCAAAAGTTAGCCTGAAAAGGCTGCATGTTTCCAGAGAAGAAAAATGGGCAAGAACAAGTTTGAGAGAATAGGTGCATTGAAATAACCAACCCACTTTATTCATGCACATGAGCCTCCTGGCCTCTGGAGGTATTTCGCTTTGAAACACCTGGTCAAAGAGCCAGTTGCTTTCACTGAGATCATCTGAAGGAGTGGCATTTGTAGTCAGGCGGGACTTGGAGGAATGTAGGTTCCGGTGCTGCTGGGTGTATGATGCTTTCTTTCTAAACCTTCTCACTGAATGTAGTTCTGAGCCCCAAGCCCTCAAACAATGTAATATAATTTTCGTGCTCGTTTGGTCCCTTGAAGTTGGGTCTTGAGAAGCCAGTATTCAAATGACACAGTGTCAAATTCCAGCTTCACCACTTTCAAGGGGAATTCCAAGTCAATTCACTCAACTTGCCTTAGTCTCCGTTCCTCTTTCTTCAGATGGGGCTACTAAGCAGGACTTACAGTCGTCCCTGCCACTTCGCACTTTGACTTTCGCGGCTTCACTCTATCTCAGTTTTTTCAAATATTGTATTATTTGAAAATACTATGCTATATTTGAAAAAACCTCGACAGAGTGAAGCTGCAAAAGTCAAAGCACGAAGTGGTGAGGGATGACTGTATACAAATAAAGAATCCTACTTCGTGGAAATTCATTTATCGCGGTAGAGTCTGGAACTGATTAACTGCGATAAACGAGGGCCGACTGTAGTATGTAGACGGTCCAACACATAAATAAGCTAATCCATGTAAAGGACTCAAACGATGCCTGCAGCAAGTGTTTAGTACATAATGATGTCTATAACTATCAGGTCAACATCATCCCAGTCCACACTGCCGCCTAAACAAACCAACGACCCTGAGGATCTGTACATACCTGGTAAAGAGTACTAGGAGATACTACTGTATGACATTGATTGAGCATACTTTATATAGCACTGGGGAGAAATTAGACCAAGTCAGTAAAAGTTATAGTGAAACAGATGTTGGTTCGGCATAATGAAGGTCTTTCCTACATCCAGAAATAGAAAACAATTGAATGGCCTGCTTGTCATGTGATGAGCTACCTGTCAGTTATGTTGTCCAAGCAAAGATGGGATGATTGTCCACTGGAGATACTGTAAATTGGCTGTTCATATCGGTGGCCATGAGTTACGTGTGAGTATTTCACTCTTATTTAAAATTAAATCAAATTTAAAATTCAGCTCCTCAACCACCCTAGCTGCCCTTCAAGTATTAGTATCAATAACCATGAGTGGTTAGTGGCTACTTTGTTGGACAGAACATATGTAGAATATCCATCACCACAGATAGCCCGATGGTACCACACATTGCAAAGGGATGTTCTGGGCTGTGTTTCTGAATCTGATTATTTTGGAAAGGTCAGTTCAGGAAGCACAGAACAAGAAATCTGAAGGAACCGAGATATTAAGTGGTAAGAAGCTTACTTGCCATGGACTCCTGGATTTCATATTCACGCATGGCCCCAAGCAAACCGATGCTTCTGGGTCTCAGTTTCCCCAGCTGTATAATTAAAACTTGCCCCAGAGGGTGGCTTTGAGGGTAAATGAATGGCATTCAGGCTCAGCGTCTGGCACAAACAGGATGCACAGATGCTCAGGGCCATGCTCTCGCTGAGGGAGAGACACATATCGAGCCAATGGCACAAGTACAGTGACGTGGCCAGAGTGTCAATTTTCCAAAGAGCAGGACCTTTCCAAAGTTAATAGCTGCCGTCAGTGAACACTTATTCGTGTACCAGATTCCCAGCTAAATTTCTTGCACACATTATCTCATTTAATTTCCCCCACCGTTCTGTGAGGAGGCAACTCATATTGTCCTCATACTGAGGAAACTGAAGCTCAGGGACATTGTGTGGTCTGCCCAAGGTTGGAGAGAGGTGCATACAGAATTCAAATGTAAATTCTTTTGACTCAGTTTGATTGTAATTTATAACCCCTAATGTATATGGATTATTACATATGACAGATACTATGCTAAGAACATTAATGCACCATCTCATTTAACTCCTATGTCTATTTTATTTTAAAAAATACTTTCCAATTTTATTTATTTATTGCTTTTCCCCTTTTTCTTGAATGTATTAGATTGAAAAGTTTTTGATGATTTAAATAGGTTGTTTAATAATTCATATGTAAAAACTGGCTCAGTCAATATTTAGTTTCTCTAGTACCTAGTATTTGATGACTATGATCCCAGCCTAATCTCTTTGTTTATTAGACCAGTGAGAAAAAATAGTTAAGGGTGGCATCACTAGAGAGTGTCACTCTTGGAAGAAAGCCCCAAAAGTCTAAATTTAGGGTCGATTCCAAAGAACTGACAAGTAGCTATTCTCATTCATAAAAGCTTTAATGGAGAAACATATACACACAGGCAGGCAGCTGCTCCGGGGATGCAGGCAGGATGGGATCCACAGTCCTCCCCAGACAGGGTCTCCTTTTTATAAGGGGTTAACAGTAAAAACATATGGTGGGTAGTCACACAGACCACTGGAAAGCACAAAGCATTTCTAAGTTAACAGATAGCATCAGGCATTTATAACATCTATACACGTGTTAACCTCCTTCCTGGGACCTGACATTTCTCTTTGGGCAGCATTCTGGCTTTCTGGGTCGTCAGCCAAACCTGAGGCTACAGAGTTAAACAGAGTCCAACATTTCCAAGACGTCTTTACTGCTGGAGCCACACTAAATCCCTAAAGAGAGTCCCCTACAGCCATAGAGATAAAGATGCCAAGTATATCCCTTCCCAATGATACTGTGAATTCTTAGTAGACAAGAGATATAGCAATAACATTTGTGTCTTCAACGTTTCTTAGAATTGTACAGAACACACACGGATTAAGTAACTATTTGCTTCATTAAATGGAGGTAAATCTTCAAAAAGTACAAACTGACCAAGACATTTTTTGTCCAGTAACTTACTTCAGTGGACATTGTCCATCTTTATAAAGCAAAGTAAGTGCCCATTATGTATATGTTGGTCATCATTTTAATTATTGCCAAGGTGGAAAGGGTCTGTTTGTTCTTAGGAAGATAACCCGGACCATATATATATATATATATATAGAAGAATGCTTGGTTGATACAGAACCTGACATCATTTTTTTGGTGTTATTTAATTTCTTTAAAAGCTATGATAAAGTTTGTTTATTTTTCGGGCATTTCCAATGCTTCTATTCTGAAGATAGAATTCCCCACAGTAGTCAGTGTAAGCATCTCTGCTCGCCAGCCATGTAGAAAACTGCAATCAGCTAAACAATTGATTAGTTAAAGATAGTTACTGAGACTGAACACAGGGAAGGAAGTGTATGTGGGCGACTGCATTCTTTCTCAGCATTCTGCTTGCTGTTTGGTGTGCAAAAGGCAACCCAAGGGAGGAAGGACCAGGTACTTTCTGTCCCTCCTGGAGATGTAAATGTTCCCTCAGCTTGTGCATTTTCACATTTATCTGTTCAGGTTCCCAAGAAATTATGAGAAAGTTTCTCCATTTTATTTTAGATTTCATATGTTTGAAACTGGGGAGAAAATTATTCTTTGAAAGATGAAAGAATATATCTGAGTAAGAAGGCTTGAAATATAACAAAAATAGCTTAGACACACTTTACATGTTGGTTTGTGTGCTTTGTTGTTTTATTTTTTATTTTTTTTTAATCCTCACCGGAGGACATTTTTCCTTTTTTTTTTTGTTCAGGTAGAGTGGGAGGGAGAGAGAGGAACAGAGAGAGAGAGAGAAACATCGATGTGAAAGGGACACATCAAGTGGCTGCCACCCGTATGACCAACCAGGGCCGGGGACAAACTGCAACCGAGGTACGCGCCCTTAGCGGGAACCAAACCCGGGTCTCTCAGGACTGCAGGCCGACGCTCTAACCGCTGAGCCAAACTGGCCAGGGCTGCTTTGTTGTTTTAAAGAAGTATGATATTTGTTAAATAAATTGTCTTATTCGCAGATGGGTTTGGTGATATTTTCGGGTGCCACCAATCAGCAAAACTGTTTATTCTTACCATGGTCAATCTGAAAGTCAATCATCTGTATCTGATCCTATTGCCAGAATTACAATAAAGAGGACAGTTTCTATACTTACATCAACTTTGTATACAGAATTTTGAGCTGGTCTTACATAAAAGGAATTGTTCTAGTTCCATATCTTAATTTTTCTTATTTTTAAATCTTGGATATTTTTCTATATCTTTTTATTGAGTTAATAATGGCATTCAAATTATAATGCCATTAACAGCCAGTAATTATTGAGGACACACCATGTCTCAAATTCTATGCTAAGATACTTACATCAGTTACATCATTAACATTTGAATAAATCTGAGCCATCACCGCTGTTTTATCATTATCTCTATTTCACAGGCAAAGAAACAGAAACTTAGAGAGGTTGAGTAACTTGCTCAAGTGTGCACAGCTGGTAACTGATGGATTCTCTTAAATACTACAGCATATGGCATCACTTAGAAATTGGTGAGTGTTATTCTGTCATAGGAATCCATCATTATTCCCTCACAACTTGGACTGACCCAATTTCTGTTGTGATTGCCCTCATTCCCCATCCCTACAGCCAACACCGCCCTCAGCTACAGTTATTGCTGATGGATGACTATGGTCCCTCTTTTAAAATAAACCATATACAGTCAGAATTACAGCCCCCTTGGCATGTTCATGATATTGTTCTGATTCTTAGATATAGTGGTAGAAAGCTCATGATAGTATTATGGGGAAGACAATAACCCTTCCATAACTATTAATTTAAGGTTAAGACTGCCCCCATTGAGCAGTCTGCACAGATTTTCCGCTTCCAAACCGCCATTCACCTTTAATCCTAAAGGAAAATTTGCTTTAATATATGAAACTAATCAGGGATCTGGTAACAGTATGGCTAACCTACCACTAAAATATAACTGGGTTTGCCCCTTTAACAAAAAGTATTTTTCTTTCATAGATCTGACTCACTAGAACCTTTATGGCTAATGTACCATCGCCTACTCTTGGGCCAGATACATACCAACTAGGGAACCCTTGTCCATGATATGTCTCCTGCTTTATTTTTTACACATGGTGCAAGTATGTGAAATACTTCTTGTGTTCTGTGGAAGAAGGCAAAGATTCCTAAAATCATACTCATCAGAAGTTGCAGAACAGTTGCCAGTAACTTATGGGATTGCTGCTGCCTTAGGCAGAGTCGTGGTTCCCTAGAGATGCCCACCTCCCAGGCCCAGAACCTATGAATATGTTACCTTCCATGGCAAAGGCAAACTAAGATGACAGAGAAGATAAAGATTGCTAATCAGTTGACTTTTCATTTTACTTTTTTTAATTTTTAAATTACAGTTGATAATGCTATATTAGTTTCAGGTGTACAGTATAGTGGTTAGACATTTATAGAATTTACAAAGTGACCCCCCTGATAAGTCCAGTGCCCACCTGGCACCACACATAGTTACTAACAACATTATTGACTGTACTCCCTGTGTTGTAGTTTACATCCCTATGACTGCTATGCAACTAACCAGCTGACTTTAAAATGGGGAGATTATCCTGAATCATCTGCATGGCCCCATCACAAGGGTCCTTAAAATGGAAAAGATCGGAGTGATGTGCTGTGAGAAGAACTCCTATGTTCTGGCTGGTTCTAAAGACAGAGAAAGGGGCCAGGAGTGCTGGCAGTCTGTAGAAGCGGGGGGCCAAGCAGATGGATTCTCCTCTGAGGGGGACAGGGAGGAACACAGCCTGCCCACATCTTGATTTCAGCCCAGTGAGAGCCATGTGGGACTTCTGGACCAGAATATTATAAGATAATAAATTTGTGTTGTTTTAAACCTTCAAGTGTGCAGGAATTTGTTTCAACAGCAATAGGAAAGAAATACAGCCACCAAATACTTCTTCATGGACTACCGAATCATGACTGGTGCTAAACTGTATTTCACTGTCAATGTAGAGGACTTTTTCTCATCAATGAGCTATTTTTGTAGACTCCATTAGTGGGGATCTTGATATGAGATGTATTAACAAAACAGATGAATTGAGTATGAAAATTCCATTCTTGGCTCCCATAACTTGTAAAATCATACATTAAGAGAGATTGTGGGTTCAAAATTCTTGTTGGTAGTTGTGTATGTTTTTAGACCCTAAGTCATATTCAATGTGTGATACTCTGTTATTCACAGCTATAATTGCGGAATTCGTACAGATTTTATCCTTTGAACAATAAGAGTAAATAACCAACTTCAAAGGCTCTGCAATTCCATGCCTCCTAATGCTAAATGTCACGGTGATTTGGTGGAGAATGTTTATTCAACAGAACCTGATAAAAGCCTACAACCTCCAGAGGAGAATCCTTTGACTGTACCACTAATAGCAGCCCTTTTAAGCAACCACTTTAACAAACAGAACAGTTTTATGACTAGCAATCTAAATGCTTAGTAAAGCATGGGTACTTCTCTGTGAGGCTATTTGCCTAGTTCCAGCCATGCTCTGGGACATGATCTACATTACGGCTTCCCAGCACTATTGTTGACACAACGAAGTCAAGTCTTCCTCCCAGACCAGGGTGCCAACTGCACTTGTTACCCAAAACACACCTACAAAGGGGCTAGAAAGAAAAGGGCAACATTCACCTTGTCAGTTACTCAGTGGGTATGTTATTTAATATACAATTTTAAAGAATCTTAAGTGTTCATTCAGCAGGTTAAAAATTTCACAAATTGGTACCCCTAATATAATGCAGTTAGTCATTTGAAATACTGTCTATACATTTAGGCATGACATATGCTACTATTTACATTCACAGCTTGGCCTCATATGAAGATAGAATCATGCTAAAATCAGTAACTCATATGGAAATGCTTTCATTTAATGCTATAAGTAAAATCACTGTACCATACATTAGCCTGTTGGCAACATATTGCAAGGGGAAAAAAAGTCTTATAGTACTCAAATGAAAACAGAAATGTATTAATATGCTATTATTCACTGAATATTAGAAAGAGCTGATGAGAGGCTTTTAAATTAATAAGTTTAATGTTCACAAGAAAAAATGTTACAGTCTTTTTTGTTATGATGATTGATAAAAGTGTCATCCAATTTTATGCTAAGGAAGTGAGAAGGCAAGTTACAGTTTTGCTGAAAACTCAAATTAATTACTAAGATCTGAAGAATACTCTCACAATAGTCTCACAAGTACTGAAATAACTGTAGGTGGGTAGTCAGTGTCCCTTGGCTGCCCCCAGGAAGTGCTGAGCAAGAATGAACAGGATTAAGCCGTGACACAACTGAGACGTAAGAGAGCCCAGAGGTGAACATTTCCTGAGAGTGCACTATTCGTCACCTACTGTGTTGGCTGAGTTTGTACACTATTTTGTCTATTTCTTATGCAACAACATCTGTGGGGCATGACTTATTATTCCGTTTTGCATGTGAAGTGGTCTCCATGAGAATAACAACTTTGAATTCACAGAGCTAGTGACTTAGGGTTGTCCAAATTCAAAATCAATTTATACTAAATCTTGTGAGGTAGATAGTATTGTTCCCACGTGGTAGGTGAAGGAGACCAATCTCAGAGAAGCTGAGGGACTTTTCTCGTCGTGCTCTCATATCAAGGTCATGGAAACAAGGCCTGCTCCTGACCTCTAGGCTATATTGTCCCTGTCCAGACAAGTCTAAGGAATCTTTACCTCTTCTAATTATTTCCCAAGAGAAGGCAATTTGAATGAAACATCAGCAGGAAAATTTTTTATAACTAATAAAGAGCCTTTGCCTGATTTTCTTTAGAAGACCTATCCTGGTTCTTTATAAGGCAATAGCTCGTTTTCCTGCCTGGAATAACCAATACACTTTTCCACGGCATCCACGCAGGAAGGAACGTGCCTGCCTCTTCCTCAGGGCCACAGAACTAAGATCCAGGTGGCCTTACCGCATTTCTCAAGGTTACAGTGAAGCCAACACAAGATTTTTACCTATTTTCCTCCTCTCTGCAGAGTCTCGGGAGTCTCATTGTGTCTGTCTTGTTCAACATGCCATGAAAACTGTTTGCAGCTGAAGGATTTAGGGTACTTGAAAACATGAGCTACTAGAGGTTAGGAATCTCGGAAATGAAGATTTCTCGGTGTGTTTGAGAGTAATTGCTCACAGGAAAAGCTGAGAAATTGAGCCCTTGGGGCTAATAGGGTGAGGACAGTAGGTGAAATGAGCATGAAGTGTAACTGGAGGGCTGGTTGCTGTCTCTGCTCAGCTCGAGTCAGGGTTGGGACAGGGAGCCAGCAAAAATAGTCTGCAGGGTTTGTTTAAAATGCAGATTTCGGGACTCCAACCCAACTAGCTGAGTTTAGATTTTCCAGGGAGAAGCTATGTGATCTGAGCACTTCCAAAGAACTGTAAGAAACAGTGATGCAGGGGCCACTCATATGTTGAATTTGATTCAAGAGGCACATCGCTAAAATTTCAGAAAATAAGTGACCAAATGATAAAGCACCAAAAGCACTTTGAAATTTGGAGCAAAATTCAATAAAGAGAGTAAGAATAATGAGAAGAATGTATTTCAGCGAATACACATATTTTCTAAGGAAATGTTGTTATCTTATAAACTGTAGGAATATGAGTTTGGAACCTATAAACATACAGACTTCTAAGATATTCTTCAATTCTGTATTGCTGGTGTGACTTTGGGGTGAAATTAAATGAAATAACAAAAATAGTTAACACTGACCTACTGCTTAATCCAGGCGCTATCAGAAGGCACTATTCAAATGTTAGTTTTCATATTAACTTTCGAATCTTCACAACAACCTTATGATGTAAATATTATTTTTAATTTTATTTTTAGATGAGAAAACTGAGGCACAGAACATTTAAGTAACTTCTCAATGGTCACACAGAAAGAGCCAAGGCAGGGAATTGAACCCAAATATCTGGTTGTGGCGTCTCTGCTACATAGAACCTTTATTAATTAATTAATTAAAGCTGAAAGGCTCTTTTACTGGGAAGCGGGGATAGAAGAGTGATCATAATTGCGGGTGTTTTTGTTGTAGCAGCTCTCATTGACTGAGCAAGCACTAGCTTACAAATTTCACATGCACTATCTTATGAATTACCCAGTAAAGTGCAGGGCCATTTGGCAGATGGGGAAACTTAGAGTCTTTCCTACAATTCTGATTAACTTTCCTAAGATCACACGGATAGTAATGCTAGATCCAGATTTTAAATGTAGGTATGTCTTACTGTAAAATACATTTTCTGGACATTATATTGCTGCTTCCTATGGAATCAATATTGGCACTCAGAAGATTGGAGCCTTAAGACTTATGTAAGACTTCTAATATGAGGACTTGGCTACTGAGGGTGTCCATACATGAAGCATTTATGGAATTTCCAAATTACAGAAGAAGGCAAAGCTATTGGTTTGGGTGCTCAAACAATGGACTGTAGGAAACATTTAGTCATGGGAGGAGTGCCAAGGAAGGAGGCACTGACCCAGGATATCAAGGGTGTGAGTGATCATGCCCTTGGTATCCACTGCAAATAAAGATGCGTGAATGTCCTTCCCAGCCACTGTCTCACAGAGGTAACCGAGCCTGACAAAGAGGTGATGCAGCTGTAAGAAAGAGAGATCGCTTACCCTTTGAGACGACATGGAAGGACCTGGAGAGTATTATGCTAAGTGAAATAAGCCAGTCAGAGAAAGACAAGTACCACATAATCTCACTTATTTGTGAGACATAATGAACAAAGTAAACTGTCAACCAAAAAAGATCCAAAGTCATAGAAGTAGGGAACAGACTGACAAACTTCAGAGGGAAGGGTAAAAAGAGATAAACCAAAGAATGTATATACATATATGCACAACCAACCCATAGGGACACTAGGTTGGGAAAAACAAGAGGGGGTGGGAACGAGAAGGAGGGGGATCAATGGAGAAAAAAGAGGGACATCTATAATACTTGCAACAATTTACAGTCCACATCTTTCACTTCTAAATTAACCTTAGTTACTCACCTCTTCAACAAGGCTAATCGTGCTCACGACGTTGCTGTAAGTGTAGTGTGAAATATGACCTATAAAGTATATTAGACAACACCACTACATGAATGGCTGCCATAGATATATTTAAGTAACACCTGAAACGGGATGTTGCTGGCATAGAAGCTCCTCAAAAGCTATTGTCTTTTAGTACCCTCTTTGCAAATGGAAATTCTTGAAAATTACAATGCACTTAGCAGCCTTCTGCTTAATTTGGTAGAGTTATCTTAGAAAACCTGAAAGATCTCTTTGGGCTTTACTGATGTTGCAATGCCGGGAATAAAATGGGCAAAAGGAAACAAAAACCAACTTAAGTGATCTTCTAGCCCTCTGGTCTAGAACAGCTTGTGATGTCCATCAGAGATTATATGCTGATTTTTCTCCATCAGAAGGCAAATGTTAAACATGTCAAAGACACTACAATCACCTACCTGTCCACAAAGAGACAAAGACAGAATTGTTGCATTCAAGATGATGCCCCTAAAATTTGATAAGATTCCTTGGTCCACCACCTCAGGCATGCGTTTGAATCATCTGAGGAGTTTTAAAAAATAAATAGTGTAGCCCAACCAAACCTCAAACAAAATATGAGGCTCTTGGTATAAGGCTCTAAGTTTGTTGTTTCGAAGCTCTTCGGGTGGTCCCAATGTTAAGCCAAGGTTAAGAAATGGGATATTAAAGTTCTAATAAAGCAGATTCTAGGGTAGAGGCAGAAAAATAAAGGCACTGCTTGGATGGAGGGAGTGGTTTGGTTGCCTGTAAAACTAATGTTCATGTTCAGCATGAATGGCTCACTTAGCTGCTGCCTATCTCTAGTGGTGAAGCAGATTACCTCCAATGTAAACAGTTTATTTACATGTACATAGCACCAAACATTTATTTGAATCCCCAGCGATGCTTCGAAAGCTAATTACAATGAAAAATAAGCCATCCTATGTGTGAATACCCATGCAATTCTGCCAGTTAATTGCCTGGAATTTCCAATTTGTCCACATTCCCAAGTGGAAAAGCTCAATCCTTTTTCCCCAAGTAGCAGACCACCAGGATAGCCTTTGAAATGAGTTCAACTTCACCATTGTCTCTTATAATCTTTTAGCCAAAGTAAACATATGAGACAAATCAAACCTAATAGATCAGCATTAGATTAATGTAGGTTCTTTCTGGTCACTTACCCTCCTGAGTGCACTAAACATTACAGAATTTGGTTTAATAAAGAGAATAGATATTTCTCAGTTCCCAGTGAGAGATAATATTTGGGATTGATAAGTACCAGTTACTTTATTACTAGACTTCAAAATCATTTTTGATAGGCCTGGTACCTCTTTCATGTCTATGTCTCATAAAAATGACAAAGTCAAAGGAAAGAACACCTCATTATGTGCAACATCAACAAAAATGCTTACTAAGGAAAGCAGAAATCTCAACCTGACAAGAAACCTGAGATGATATTTCTAATGGAGAACAAATGTTGTAGACTCTCTTCTCTACTCCTTCCTTCAATCCCTTAGCTCAGTGGTTGAACATCGGCCCATGCACCAAGAGGTCTCCGGTTCGATTCCCGATCAGGGCACATGCCCATGTTGTGGGCCAAATGCCCAGTGGGGGTCATGTATGAGGCAGCGAATTGATGTTCTTACTCATCGATGTTTCAATCTCTCTCTCCCCCTCTCCCTTCCTCTCTCTCTCAAATCAATGAAGAACATAAATAAATAAATAAATAAATAAATAAATAAATAAATAAATAAAATGTATTGTTTGAGAGATATCAAAAATATATATTGTATTACTTGAACATGTGTTTTGTTATGGCAAAGACTTTCTATTTGTAATGCAGGTTGTAACTCCAATGCCCCGGGCCTAGTCAGGGAAAAGAGGTTCTGGGGCATCAGGCTAGCATGTGCATCTGTGCACACATGCACGCACACACACACACACACACACACACACCAAATGAAAATAGAGCTAGAGTCCAGTATATTAGTTGTTTTGTGTATAAATTGTTTTTTATGGAAGACTGTTAGACCAGCAACCATTGTAACAGTTGAGATGGGCTTTTAACAAACCCTTGGATCAGAAACTCTTATAGCGGATGTGGAAAAGAAGATACCCTCTGAGGTTTGTCAGTCTGTCGATACATTCATGCAAAGTTCAACACATTATACAAAAATAAAGTAGATTTTTTGTTCTATGTAAAAAAAAAAAATCATGCCTGCAATGAAGGTATATTATTTAAACAAATGATTGAAATTGACAGAACATTTTAATATTTTGACCTAATTTTAAAATTGGTAGTCAGTCACTTCATCGGATTGGTTATTAGCCAACAGTAGTCACAGTACAAAGACAATTGTTCTCTCTGCTCTACATGATTTCCCCCCTTTACTTACTCTATTTCTATAGCTCTTGTTTCATTTTAATCCTCCGTTTCTTAGGGATTTGCCATCATTCATTCTCACATTGTTTTCAATCTCACTATAAATTAGTTCTGCCTCTTACATTGTTTCTCCAATTCTCATCTTGTTAAACAAGAACTCTAGTTTCTAGATTTCTTATTAAGAAAAAACCCAGGTTTCCTCTCCAAATATTTTCAAAAGATGAGAAATTCTCCCTTAAGACAATAAAATAGAAAATAAGACAACCCACATGCTTTTAAAACATTCAAAATATTTAGTAGTTTAAATAGATATCTGTTTTAAATTATGGAGCATCATTTTTTTAAGTTTTGCAATTTAACCAAAGTTAAAGAAGTTAGCTGAATTTTCATTGAAAAAAATGTGAATGAATTGTTGACTACTTAAGGAAATACATGGTATAAATCAGATGATGGAGTTATTTGTTTAAGGGTGTAGAAGGAAAGTGATGTCAAAGCCTTACAAGAATTTCATGTTGTCTTCATGAAACCACATGTACAAGCCACAACAATACTGTTAGAAAATTGGAGAATGGCTATTCTGTTTGTTAAATCTCTTCCTTTCTGTCTGGACTCCGCCATCACTGAGAAAGTTATGGAGTGCCCGGGAGAAGGCCGGAGCGCTTAGGATGGATGCGTACAGCTTTGTCCTTACAGAGGTGCTAAGACGCCTGCCAGTCAGTCCAGTTCTAGGCAGTGAAAGAACAAACACTCCTGCATGGTCCCTAGAGGGAGAAAATGGCTCACCACTTACTTGACCGTCATCGTGTGGCTGAATCTCCTGGGCTAGTTAAAGAAGACATTGAGGGATGTAGTCTCTCAGAACCATTTTTCCTCTTCCCTCCCTTAGCATCTGGTTATTTTTCCCTCTAACTAGAACATTAAAGCAGTATAATAATCTATAAATCAGTGAAGGAAAGACATTAACAGGCCAATCGAGCTGGGCAGTCTATTTTTCTCGTTTACTCCTCTGCTAAGAGAAGATTAAGCACAAGTTCACTTTTATTAGGAACAAAACCTCTCTGAGTATTTCTTCCTTCATTGGTAAACTGCAACTAATACTTATTTTCAAGGTTTTTAATAAAAATGCTTAAAATCACCTAATCCAGATGTTGCAAGCTCAAATGTAAACAGGATGCAGAAAAGTAAGAAATAACCAAAGTGGCCAAGTTTTTTATTTAAGATAAAGTTTCTAGTCAACCTCAATACCAGTCTAATATTCTCTTTGGGTATGGAGACCCATTGTTGTCAAAAATTCTTATGTGATTCAGAGAAACTAGGAATTAGATTCTTTTAAAAAAAATCCTGCCCTGGCCGGTTTGGCTCAGTGGTTAGAGCATCGGCCTGCGGTCCGGAGAGACCCGGATTCGGTTCCCGCTAAGGGCATGTACCTCGGTTGCAGTTTGTCCCCGGCCCTGGTCGGTCGTGTGGGTGGCAGCCACTCGACGTGTTCCTTTCATATCGATGTTTCTCTCTCTCTCTGTTCCTCTCTCTCCCTCCCACTCTACCTGAACAAAAAATAGAAAAAATGTCCTCAGGTGAGGATAAAAAAAAAAAAAATCCTCACTGAAGGACACACTTAGATGGAGGAAGTTGGAGAGAGAAAGAGAAACATCGATGTGAGAGGGAAACATCCATCAGTTGTCTTCTGTACCCCCTGAACCCACACCCAGGTTTGTGCCCTGACCAGGAATCCAACCAGCAACCTTTTGGTGCACAGGATGCTGCTCAATCAACTGAGCCACCCCAGCTGGGCTAGACATTTAGATTCTTATGTGAAATTAGATTGTGACTACTTCAAATTTTGTAAAACCTTGAGACAGGCTAACACTTTGTAGGCAGTTTCAAATTTGTGGTCGAACATATGGAAAGTATTTCATAAAAGTGTCGCCTTTTTTCTCTCACTTTTATCTGAATTTTAGGGTAACATTTAGGTTATTTAAGATACCCCATAGGTTGAAGACAAACCATCAAAAGAGCACAAAACTTAGGTGGCATCTGTTTGCTTTTGAAATACAACAAGGACAGTATTGATACTTTTGGATCTAGAAACCCCAGAAGAACAAAACCTTGCATGATTTGGGGCTCCTCTAGACCCTGGTGGCCATGTGACAGCCAGAGACAACCGAAAAGGTACATGCAAGTAGAGGGCAAGACTGTCATGCGTGCCGATCTAACAGGGAATACTCAGTCCCAGAAACTGACTGGGGAAGCCCAACTCTGAGTTAATGAGGACTTTGATGAAGAGAGCCAGGTGTGTTTGAAGGTAGACTACCAATCTTTGGTGCTCCTCTGGCCTGTTCTCAAAATGTCATTTCTACTAATTGCTAATCGCATCAGAATGGCCCAGTATAGAACCAGCAGGTGATACAAAATTGCAGAGTAAATAAATTTCAGGGTATAATACAGCACAGTCTGTTGTCACAGAGAGGAAAATGAAAGCTGAACTGGAAAAACACAATGTGGGGAATAAACTATGAAGACCTATATACAACAAAGGTTGAATAAATAAAGTGAAATAGGACATCCAATCATATGGAAAAAATAAAGAAAATGGTGACTAAAGAAAGGAAAGGCACAAAGGACTAGCCTCAACAAGAAGCTAAACCCAGGAATCTCTTGAAAACTACAAAACTTATTTGAAAAACTGTCTAGGTTTATAAGGGAAGCCAGTGTACAAGACCCCAACCTGTCCCGGGACAAATCTGTCACTGGAGATGGATGTGATTTAGTGTGGCTTCTATTTCAGTGGGAAAACTTGGTCCCTCAATATGTAAAGTGCACAGTTAATATAGCTTTCTAGTTTTAACCTGCAAGTTTCCACTATCATTTATTGCGTACCAGGGTGCTGCCTACAAAGAAGATATACACCAGAACCTTGCAAATCATGGCCAAGAGAAAATGGCTGAAATGATTAAACCCTCATACAGACGGTTGAAGAATGAGCATGAGAAGAAGAAAATACATATCTATACACATTGCATTTAAAATGATGGCAATCAGTTGCCACTGAGCTCTCAGATAGGACCTTCCAGGGAATGTGTATCTTACCCAGTCTCCAAAGACCAAGAAGTTTGATCCTCCATTGTGTTTGTTTAATGTCTCTAGTGCCCACTGAATTGTCAACACCATGAAGACATTGTGTCGCTTTTGTTTACTGGTGCAATTCCAGCCCTTACCACAGAAGACCCTATCTGTGGAATGAATGGATAAGTAAATGCATTAAAAATGAATGAAATCCAGCAGCTTGATAGCAAGCAGTAACTACTGTGTTCCCAGTAGTTACCCAGCTCTTACAAGTTTACTCCTATAATCCTGTAAGAGAAGAAAATAGCATGATTTTCATTTTAGAGATGAGAAAACTGAAGTTTAGTAAGTGTGAGGAATGGACGTAAAGTTACATGACCAGTACATGGCAGAGGTGAGATCTGAACCAGTAACTAGTCGCTCTAAGAGCATACTCCTTTTTTAAAATACCATTCTGTTTCGTTTCATGCAAATAAGCTTAGGAAGAATGTCTCAAGCTATTCAAAGAAGCATTAGCTTTAGCCCTAAGTAATCTTCTCTAACCTGTTGGCCTTCAGCACAGCCCGCATCCCTGCTTTGTTTTCCTCCCTGAAATTCTGGCGAAGGATACCTTTGGAGCACATTTGACTCAGCAGCTCCCAATACACGCTGGCTGGGTAATAAATATTGGTGTCAGAGCTAGCATAACAGACAGAAATCATTTCATTTTATACCAAGACACAAATCACCATCTGGAAGACCAGCTATGCCAATCTTAATTTGAGATCGGACTTTCAAATCTAAGTGCCATGTGAGGGAAACGCTTATCAGAATCCCAGCTGAAACCTCGGTCACTGCTTAGGAATAGTTCATCTTGTTAGGACTCTCATAAGCAGAAGTAAATGGATTCTGCAAACAGCTACAGCCCATTTCTGTCTTATTTCAGAGTCTTGTTTGACAGGAATGGAAACCCAATTGAGTGAAAATAAAACAGAAAAAGGAAATTTATTATAAAGATATACAGTGTCTCCTTGACCAGAGACAGAAATGCACCTAAGACTCAGAAATAGACCCAAGATCGAGCTCCTCCCTCTATTCTGCAAACTCGCTTTCTCTGCTCACAGCCCCGCGGTGAAACAGCCCCACCCATCATTTCTGTGATTAGACCTAGTCACTCAGCAGACCAGCCAGATGGATGAAGATGGACCCTTTGGTGCAGCGTGGGCCAGTTGTCCAGTCCTGGCCAATCACCGGAACTAGGGAGGCAGGGCCACGTTCTGGGAACAGGGCAGCTCAAACTGTAAAGCAGCTCGTGCAGTGCAGAGCAGCTCGTCTCTGTGAAGAAGAGGGCGCTGGAGGAGGGCGGAGGGGGGCGGAGGGGGGTGGAGGGGGGCGGAGGAGGGCGAGCTCTTAGCAGAGCAATCGCTCCCAGCTTCACTATTTACTTTCGAAAGAAAAGACACCCTCCTGTGTACAGTCAAAAACAAAGTGGAGTTTAGGATGCGAGTTGACTGATTAGAAAGGCTTTAACAGACTATTTATTAAAATAAATTGAGCACTCAAGAATCCAGTATGGCTTTAGGCATAAAATGACTTTGAAATTCCTATAACCATTCCGTATTATATAGCTGCATCCCATCTATTTCTAAAAATCACCATGGCATGCCAGCATCGTGTTCAACATTCACCTCGTGATTGTGTGTGGATGAAAGTCGCTTACTTCAGGTCTCCTGGTTGTGAAGTTACTCATTATGCTTTCTTGTGAGCTCAAGGTCCCCGTTCCCGATGGGACTCCTGCTTAGCTTTTTCGTGTTATCTCACTGACTTCAGGAGCTCTGTCTCGCACTTGCTTTGCGGAGCCCATTACTTTCAACACCTCTTCTCTCCCTGCCTGCAAAGTGATCCTCGGTGAAAAGTGAAAGAAAAACTTCATCTCCAACCACCCTTCTCTCGGCGAGGGCGCTGTGGACTCTCCATAGGCTAATCACATTTCGGAATGATTGTGTTTGGAGATAAATGTATCTGTTGCTGATCTTATCAAAACCAAATCTTTCTGGAAGATTATTTTTTGTCATGACTCTACCAGGTTTTTTTTTCAATGCTCCCTACTGAGCTCTAATCCTCCCAAATATAAGTAGCTTCCTGCCTCCTGCTTGTCACTCTGCTGCTGATCAGGTGTTGTCATCACATTCAAGACCTTCCTTGGGTTCTGGACAGGCCTGGTTTCTATTGCATACCCTACGCCAGACAGTGGTGTGGCCATATGATAGTGTCCGTCACAACTTTTTATTTTTATGCAAATAATTTCTAAAACTATTCTTGTTAAAATATAGTTCACTAAAATCATAGCTTCTGTCTTACCTACATAAAGCACATTTGGAATCAACTTAGTGAGTATGTATTGGGTACTTATTCCATACAAGTCACTGAGCAAAAAGGAGAGGACTCAAACGCTGTCCCCGACCTTAAGGTAGTTACAATATATATATTCTGTATATATAAATAAGCCCAATCAATTCTCATGGCTGGGGCAAGTCAACATCAGGTTAACTTGACGATTTTAAAGGACCACTATGAATCACTTTTCCTTGTTTAACTCAATTCAGTAAAACATATATGAAGTCTGCTTTATCATATTTAACATTCTTAGCTAACAATCACTGCTAATAGTCTTTTTGAATGTTCTCTATGTATCAGTCTCTGTGCTAAATATTTTATTGGCACAAGTGGTTCAAATGTATGGCCAGGTTTAAGATCTGTGCTGCAGCCCATTTTATATAAAGATTCCCTGGGAGAGCCAATGTACAGTTGAGGCTGAAACTTCTGCTTTTACTGCCCAGTCCAAAATGAGTAAGAATCTCTAAACAAGCAGCCCAGGCATCTATCAATTTTTAAAGCCTCCTAGAGATGCTGCCCAGTGAGTGTTTGAAAACTACTTTCTAAATTAGATCATGTGTTTCCCTTTGCTGGTCTTCTGATCTTAAGCAGGACATGGACCTTTGAGCCCCAGGTTTTCAATCTCTCTCATTTATATGACGTGTGCAGAGTGTCTCCACAGTTAACTTTGGAGTCTAATTACTAGGGTTGTTTCCTAATACCATAATTTACTAACTATGAGTTTCGGCAATTTGAACTCTCTGGACAGAGCCTACCTTACGTGGGTCCCGCCGAGAATTAATGTGTATGTGTAGGCTCTTCTCACGAACAGAGGAGGAACTGCCTTCTACGGTGGGTCCCACAGGAGGGGAAACCTTTTGCTTGTTATTTTGCAAACATTTCCAGTGACTATAAAAACTGGGATATTTCCCTAGGATAAATCCTGGTCAAAGAGTAAAGTCCTTTGACAATCATCACTTATATATTGTTGTTACATAGGTAACTCCATAACAAATTATTCTTAAAGTTCTCTTGGCCTAAATAATTTAGATCATGAGTTAATTTTTCTTCAAATACTTTCACAGTTTTGAAGGACTCTACATGATGACTTGCTGATGAAATACATTCCCAAGTAAACTACATAGTGATGATAGAAATCAAGCATAAAGCTAATTGAGATTCTTTTAAATTCACTACCTGCCTAAACTTGAACATGATCATAAATGTTGTATATTTTCAAAATTGAAAATTTGAAGGGTAGTTACAAACTGGTGGAGAATAGTCAGTGTCATACACAGTGGCTAAGAAGACAGATGCCACAGCTCAGGTCCTGGATTCAAATCCTGACTTTTAAGCTTTTCGGCTGTTGCACTGTGAGTGTTTCTGGGATCATTTCATCCTGTCATATTGGAGATAGTAATAGTTTCTATCTTATGATAACTGAATAAGTTAATTCATATGAAGCACTCAGAATTAGTGTATGCCATGTTGCGAGCAAATTTAAATATTTGGTGTCATTAGGTTCATTCATGTGTTATTAAGCATGTCTGTAAGTCATTACATAATGGAGCTTCAGAGTCAAATCCAGCTCACGTCCTGGTTTTGCAGGTAAAGTTGTGTTAAAGCACAGTCACACCCATGTGTTTTCATGTTGTCTCAGGCTGCTTTGGGGCTACAAGGCCACGCTGAATAGTGGAGAGGGGAGCCCATGGCCGCCGAAGCTTAGCTAAAACATTTCCTGTGTCTGGCCCTTTACAGGAAAGCTTGCTGACCTCTGCTATCAGTAAGGCACTGTGCTAAATTTAATCCCTACCACATGAAATATATTTCTGTCAATAATGCTAGGTAATTCCTTATTGTTACCTCCATTTTAGTAAGAGGCAAAGACTCAGAATTACTATGTAAAAGTTCCAAAGTCACACAATGAATTAAAAACCTGGAACCGAACCACTTTTATTTGACTCCGCAGCACACATTTCTAACCATATTTCTCGGCTTGGGTTAGGTAGCTCTTTGGTGACATGTAGTGACTGAGGTGTTCACCGTTGGACTCTGTGTCTAATGTCATATGTTGATGGCACAAAGACTGCCTGTTTGAAAGTCCACATTCAGGCCAATCAGTTCTGTTCTGCCTGTGTTGAGGACTCTGCTTGACCAAGCCTGCCAAGCCCAGGTCAGGTGGGTCTGGCCACAGTATGTTTTCATACCTTCATCTTTATTGCCAGCCATGCTGCTCCTCCCGGGAGAGCACCGTTCGCCTGAACCGGCAGCACGTGCCGCAGAAGGCCGGCGGCGTGGCGGTGGGTCAGTGCTGGGCGCTGCGGCCGTCCTCCCCCTGGCCTCTCGGATGCCCGGCCGCAGCGGCAGCTGTGGAGCCTGCGGAAGGCCAGTGTCTGAGGCTTCGCCTCCAGAAGTTTCTTTGGGTTGAGAAGGTACCATTTCTCTTTGATTCACTTTTGAAATATATTTATTTCAAAGAATTATGTCCTGGGGAACATTTCCCATTTAGTTTAGAAAGATTATTATCTAGCATGTATGTTGGGTTGATATCGAAATACATACACTCGCCCTACATCTAGACTGCTAGCGTGCTCAGAATTTTCTTTGCAAAGTCAGGAATTAAATCTGTCCACTGTGCCTTAACATTTCTTTCTTGTTGTCTATATATAGACCGCATAAACTTTCTTAAACATGAAGCCCTTAAGCACAGGAAGAGTGTGATGGAATAAATCTCAAATCCACAGCCTCAGAAGCTGCCTTTGTTGTTGGCTGAGAGCAGGGCTGAAAAGTCGGTGGCTATAAACCCAGACACTGTGCTTCCAGTGATAATTAGGGTTCTTAGGGATCCGATATTCTCTCTGTGCGAGACTCAATCGAAAGACATTGTTAGATTGTCGAGTGGTTTGGGAGTGTTCTAGTGACCTAAAAGCATTTCCTAAGGTTTTTAAAATAAAATGTTTATAAAGCCTAATTTTTGTTGACATACACGTATAGATGATTCTTGTATTGAATAGTGCACGCTAATGTGTGGCAGCGGCCACAGAGATTATGTTTCAGTAAGGATGTCCCTTGTCTTCAGTCTCCAGCAGACATTTCCATTGCAGTGACTGTGCCCGGTATTATGACGGGTGCTGAGAAAGCAAAGGCGTAAAGGTGTGTAACTGATTTTCCCAGATTTTCTTTTACTTTTAGAGCCTTCCTCCTCCTCATACTCAGAACGTCGTTTGTAAATTCTCTGCCGTAGTGAAGGATTTCCATAGAGAATTACCAGTATTACATGCAGCTTCTAACAGGGACATGAAAATCTTATTTTATTTCCTTTTCTTTTTAAAATTATTTTTATTTTTACTTTATTTATTTATTTATTTATTTATCCTCACCCAAGGACATTTTTGCACTTATCTTCAGATAGAGCAGGAGAGAGAGAGGGAGGAAGAGAGAGAAAGAAACATTGATGTGAGAGAGACATATTGAGTGGTTGCCACCCACACAACCCCAACCAGTGCCGGGGACAAACTGCAACCGAGTCATGTGCCCTCAGCAGGAACTGAATCCGAAACTCTCTGGTCCAAAGACCAATGCTCTAACCACTGAGCTAAACCAGCTAGAGCTATTGTTATTTTTTTTAATGGAGGAGCTCATAGTGGCTTTCTGAGACCACAGCAACTTTGGAAAGTTATTTATAATGTTGACTCCATTCAGGTGTAAGACAATTAGCAAAATGTTCATTAAAATACCTAAACCCTTCCTGACTATATCATTATAATTAATCCTGAGAGTTAAGCTAAAAATTTTCCATTCTACTAAAGGAACTTGTAGGTATTTCTCTGAATGAATATTAATCATTAATCACATAATAAGCATATTCTCTATAGTTTGAAAAAGTAGATTGAATATTTCAACATTGTGTTATTTTAGAAAGAAAATAAAATTCCTGATGTCTTAACTCATATTACAAAAAGTTAAGGTCAAAGAAATCTTGACTGGAAGAGAAATGCAGAGAAAATAATGAAGCTGATCGGGGGTGTGCAGGACACATCCACTAAAGGCATATTATAATCACTAGATGTAAGCCTGGTGTTTATAAAGAGGTAGTATGGATTTTTAAAGGAAAAAGAAAGCTTGGAATCATTACACTTGATGAGAAACATTTTTATTAATCAAGCCCCAGAACTCACGAACAATTTCAGCAAACACGTCACACAGAAACCTCGTGCTGAATGCCCCATCAGCCTGACCCTTTCCAAACTGTCACTGTGCCTGAGCTTCCCGTCTGTGCTCCTGCCCTTTTCCCTCGTACGTCATATCCAACACTTCCTTCTGTTACTAACTTCTTGCTGGATTCAGCTCATTATTTCAAGTATGAATTGCTTCGTGGATTTTAACCACCAGCATTCTATTTATTTGCTCTCGCTAACAGATTTCCATTATCTTCGGATTTAGATAGCATGCACTGGATTTTCACGTGGCCAGCTCCTTCTAATGCCTTCGGGCCTGTACTCCAAAATACAGGAACTGGCAAACCACACTACAGACCAAGTCATTCTCAATAAAGGTTGTGCTTCTTGCCTGACCAGTGTGGCTCAGTGGACTGAGCGGTGGCCGGTGGACTGAGAGGCCCCAGTTTGATTTCTGGTCAGGGCACATGCCCAGGCTTCAGGCTCGATCCCCAGTAGGGGGCGTGCAGGAGGCAGCCGATTGATGTTTCTCTCACATCTATGTTTCTATCTCTCCCTATCTCTCTACAAAAAATCTAAAAACATATATATGTACATACATGTATATAGGGGAGGGGAGGGGGATATAAATTTAAGGGGCAAAAGAGGCCTTTGAAATAGTCTTTCTAAACCTTACTAGTCAATAGTTCTATCACAACATAGTGCAGATCTCCATGCGATTAGCCATCAATGCTTTAGCTTTACTCGAAAATCTGTTGTTTAAATTGTTACGTACTTATCAGGGGAACTAACCCAAGAGAGTCGATGCACATTGGTGGTTTGGAAAAGGGTTTTCTTATTGTGAAGTTAATGAACCATGATGCAGGTCATTTTATTTGTACTTTTTGTGAGAACTTATTTCTGCAATGAAAATAGAGAACTATTTCTGACTATAGGTCAAAGAATGCAGGTAACTTTTTAATTAAAAATAAAATTGTTGGTCAGCCACTTAGTGTGTGGTACATGTTGACAAGGGCCATCCCATATTTTCAGAAGGTATGCTTGTGGGCAGCTGTCCTGAAAACCTGCGGACAAGCTCTGTCCTGAATAGAGACTTTGTGTCTAGTTATGACTGTAATGTGGTTTGCCTTGATTTTTCAATTATTCCAACGGCCTAAACTTAGTTGGTATTTGACACATTTAAAAAATATATATATATATATATATATATATATATATATATATATATATATATATTAATCCTCACCTGAGGATATATATTTTTTACATTTATCTTCAGACAGAGTGGGAGGGAAAGAGAGAGAGAAACATCCATGTGAAAGAGTCACACTGATTGGTTGCTTCCCGCACAACCCCAACCGGGGCTGGAGATGAACTGCAACTGAGCTACGTGCCCTTGTCCGGAATTGAACCCAGGACTCCCTGGTCCACAGGCCGACACTCTAACCACCAGCAAAACTGGCCAGGGCTAAAGTTTATATTTTTTATCAAAGGAAACACTTTCATTTGGATGGCTTCTTTGTAATTAAAACTATTTTATTCATTTTTATATAATTTTTAATAACTGTCCCATTTTTCTATTATGAATAAGTCTGTTTTTAGTATCTTTGTACATAGAGTTTATAAACTTTTACAGAACACTGGTACAAGAGACTTGGAATTGAATAATACTGGGTCAGAGGATATACCCACTTAAATATTGGTAAATACTGCCAAATTATATTCTTTAAAAAAAAAGTCTGTTATTTCCCGTTTCCCATAGAAGCTTAAAGAATTCCATTAAAACACTGCTTCCATCATCTCGTTTATTCAATGTCCTTAGAATAAACTGGGAGCATCTTAGCAAGTATCCTGTTGGTTTTACATGAAGTTGTCTTTCGCCGCTTCCCTTACTCTCATCTCTGGAGCACCTACGTTCACACTGGCCCCCCCTCTAGTCCCCAGCAGACCGATTGCCTGCCTTTTCGCTCAGGGCAAAACTCTGCATACTACCCCTGGAAAATCTTCGATGTACCTTGCTCTCTCTGAGAAATCTTGCTCATCTTTCAGGTCTTGAGACACTGAGATGCCTTCTCCCATCCACTAAATTGGAATCAGTTTCCCTTTCAGATGCTTCTTAAATTACAGCATTTACATCACTGCATTGAATTTTTTTTATTTGTCTGTTTTTCTGGCTACAGTGAGGATATTCACACTCTTGCACCCTCCTGCCAAACTCAGTGGCAACAAACAGTTAGTCATCAAACTCTTTTTGGAACGAAGGAGTGATTGTTTAAAACATGAAAACCACGTATATGGCTCAGTACCTAGAGCTGCTGGCTAACATCAGAACCTAGCCTGGCCGGTGTGGGTCAGTGGTTGAGTGTCAACTCATGGAGGTCATCGGTTTGATGCCTGGTCAGGGCACAAGCCCAGGTTGTGGGCCTGATCCCCAGTGGGGGCCATACAGGGGGTGGCCAATCAATGTTCTCTCTCATCAATGTTTCTATCTCTCTCTCCCTCTCCCTTCCTCTCTTTCTAAAATCAATAAAGAAAAATTAAAAAAATAAAATAAAATAAGGACCTATAAAATCTTAATCCTTCTATTTGAGTTTCTGGAAACTTCCACACAGCTCTTTCTATATATTCACTTCTACCTTAGTCTCCACTTCAACGTGGCTTACTAACAGTGCTCTGTTACTCTCAAACCTCTTCCTATGACAACCGAACATACCCTGCATGCAATAAGGACTAAAAGTCTTGGCCCAAAGCAGAGCATAGCTTTGTTGCACTTCACAGCGATGAATGGTTGTAGATGGAAGACCTGCAATAGGTCTCAGATCCAATTCTCACTAACTGCGCCCTGGAGTAAGTCTTGCTGAGTTTCAGTTGTTCCATTTACAAGAAGATGACAACAGTGACTAAGTCTTAGGGTTGCTGTGGGACTGGAAGGACTAGAGTCTGGACAGGTGAGCCACTCTGGGCACACCAGTGCTAGTGGTCACTATTGCTCCCGCAGCGGCAGGCACACCCTCTGAAACTAAAGAAGGGGGCACACCAGGCTTTTGCACCTCGCAGCAAAAATGCTGATTTCTTCCTGCCCGTCGCCCCACTTACTCAGTGCCTATGGACAAAGTTAGAGTTTGAATTCAGAACAGAGATTGGCCAACTTTTTTTCTGTAAAGAGCAAGATAATAAGAGTTCAGACTTTCTGGGCCAAAAAGCAAAATTAAGAATATTGCATAAGTACTTTCATAAACATGAAGAGAAAACAAAGTTTCACAAACTTCTTATTACTGAAATTTAAAATATAATAATAGAGTAAAACTGATGGTCTTTCTAATCTTCTGACCCAAGAACAAAGTGCCTGTCTGTACACATTGAACTCACTGCAAACACATGTGGCTGAGAAAGAGCAAGCTGGAGCCCAGAGCAAGTGAGCAGCAATTCACGGGGCGCAGTCTTGAGTCTACTCTGCCCCCCTTAGTCTTCATTCTCATTGCTTTGACTCCTACACGGTCAGCATCTCTCCGACCTAAAGCTAGAATTAATGATCTTCTAGGGTAATTTGCTCACCTTTCTCTTGCCTGCCTATCCCTTTACATGCTTTAAAATATCAACTTCATTCAACAGAGAAGGAAACTGAAGTTATCAAAGGCCCCACAGTAAAATTAATCCCTGAACTCAGTGTGAAACTGCACTCTGAGTGATCAGAATCTGTTTTCTTGACTGTTGTTTTATGTTGGTAACGTAACAGCCCCAAAAGGATGTGCTGAAAAAGCAAAGGGGAAGTGGTGGGATTAGAGGGAAAGACGGAAAAGTGCAAAGTGGTCGAGTAGAAAGGAAATATCCTAGGCTGAGACCAAGTGAAACAATGGAGGAACAAGAGACAAACATCCCTTCTGTATGATTCTTCTGTATAGACCTGTATTCTCACAGTGTTGTCTGGAAATAGCCCCCAAAGGTCTTTCCTGCATTACTGACACAGCGGGAATGTGGTGCACGCAGCGTAAGCTTTAGTTCCCATGCTGACCCAATGAACCTGAATGTAATTTGCTGTGAAGAAGAAAACTTTAGCCTCAGGATGATATTTAGCCACCTGTTGGCCAGCTTTTCCATAATGTTACTTCATCATTAACTTAGGTGACTGTTTCTTCGGGAAACTCAGAACTCCACTAACCATATTTCACTTTTCAGATTATCATTCATAAAATGTTTGCTGACAAAACTGGCGTGTAAACAAAAAAGAAAGGTCTCCTTTTGCTTACAGGCTTCTGGAGTGCAGGGTTACTCATTATGTATGATTTATCTAAAGAAATAAGTTTAATATGTATCTTAAAGAATACATTCTTCTATATTAGGTAGGAAATTTTTCTCTCTCAGTCTAAACTAATCTATTTTAATTTTAATCTAAATTATATTTCTTCACCTTGCTTCTACATTGCTCAAAAGACACAATCAATCAATATTGTTGGGCCATAAAAATGTTAGGAAGAGTTTAATCATGTCTGTTAATATAATTAAAACATCAGAAGTGATGATGACTACAAAGTCTTACAGTTCGAGTCAGGCTGTACTAAACTGTTTATATTTATTATTCCATTTATTTTCTTTTATTTAATTAATTAACTTATTTTTGTTACAGATTCCCACACACACACTGATTGATTCCCCCTCCCTCTCCCTTCCTGCCCTGTCCCCAGCCTGTTGTCCATGTCCATTGTTCATGCACACATGCATGTAAGTTCTGTGATTTATCTCTCCCCCACCACCCCCTCTTAGTTACTTTATGAAGAAGATGTTCCCTGTTTTCCAAAGCTCAGAGAGTTTAATAAATGTATCCACTTTACTTGACTTATAAGCAGTGGAGTTGGAATTTGAACCCATGTTTGGCAGATTACTGAGCCCAGGAAACTTCACTATAGTATTTTGCCAATCTTTTTGTGGCCTTGCTATTTGGGGTTTCTTAACAGAGGCACAACCATCTAGCTGACTGTGAGTCAATTCAACTAATTGTTTAACTATCAATTGCTAGGAATCAATATAGTGAGTTATTTGAACTTCACCTGCAGTAGATGTCTCACAAAATCAGAATCTAATTGATTCTCCCAATGGCTGTCAGTAAATTAAGAGATATTCAACAATTCTTGCAGACCCATAAGCATATTTGCATAGTAAAATTCCATTCACTGCAAGATAAAGAATATGAGCAATAATGATAAGTTATAGTAAAAATAATGGTAACAAAAATGACTACCCAGTTTAAATGCTCATTATATTCTAGTTATTATATTCTAGTTATTGTGCAAAATTTCTTATGTAATTTTTATCTATTGGTTGATTTTAGGGAGACAGGAAGGGAGAGAGAGAAAGAGAGACAGAGACACAGAGATAAAAAGAGAGACATCAATTTTTTTCTTCCACTTATTTATGCATTCATTCGTTGATTCCTCCTGGACCCTGACCTGTAATTAAACTCACAACCTTGTTGGACCAGGATGATGCTCCAGCCAACTAAATAGGCCAGGGCCTATGTGATTTTTTAAATTCAATTCTTTATCCTCGGTTTTGCTTTCCAAGATTTCAGTTACTCCCAGTCAACTGTGATTTGAAAATACATTTTTTTCTTTTCTTTTTTTTAAATTAATTTATTATTGTTGCAGATATTTCTTCTTTCCCCCCTCCCCCAGACACCTTCCTCCCTATCCCCTCCTCTGCCAGAAGCATTGTTGTCTATGTCCATTGGTTATGCACACATGCATATAAGTTCTTTGGTTTAACTCATCACTCCGTCCTGTCCCCCTCCTATGAGGTCTGTCAGTCTGAACCACACTCTTTTCTCTTTTTTTAATGCATATATGCATATAAATTATTTGGTTCATTTCTTCCCACCCCCCTTTCCTTTGAGGATTGTCAGTCCAACAACCAATTTGTACTTCTTAATCCCTTCACCTTTGTCACCCATTCCCCCAAACCCCCTCCCATCTGGCAAACAAAAAGCAATGTTCTCTGTATCTATGAGAATGTTTCTGTTCTGCTTGTTCATTTTGTTTGTAGATTCAATAGTCGATAGATATGTATTTATTGCCATTTTGTTTGTTCATATTTTTTATCTTCTTTTTCTTCAAGAGGACCCTTCAACATTTCATATAATAATGGTTTGGTGGTGATGAACTCCTTTAGCTTTGGAAACTATATGTCCATCAATTCTAAATGATAGCTTAGTAGGATAGAGTAATCTTGGTTGTAGATTCTTGCTTTTCATCACTCTGAATATTTCTTGCTATTCCCTTCTGGCCTGCAAAGTTTCTTTTGATAAATCAGCTGACAATCTTATGAGAGCTCCTTTGTAGGTAGCTAATTGCTTTTCTCTTGCTGCTTTTAAGATTCTCTCTTTGTCTTGAACATTTTGCATTTTGATTATGATGTGTCTTGGTGTGGGCCTCTTTGGGTGCATCTTGTTTGGGACTCTCTGTGCTTCCTGGACTTATATGTCTGTTTTCTTCACCAAGTTAGGGAAGTTTTCTGTCATTATTGTTTCAAATAGGTTTTCAATTTCTTGTTCTCTCTCTTCCCCTTCTGGCACCCCCAAGATGCGAATGTTGGTACGCTTGAAATTGTCCCAGAGGCTCCTTACCCTTATCTCATTTTTCTTGGATTCTTTTTTGCTGTTCTGGTTGGGTGTTTTTTGCTTCCTTATAGTCCAAATCGATGGTTTGCTTCTTGGCTTTACCTGCTCTACTATTGATTCCCTGTAAATTATTCTTTATTTTAGTTAGTGCTGCCTTCATTTCTGACTGGTCCTTTTTTATGCTCTTGAGGCTTTTACAAAGTTCATTGAGGTTCTCACAGGTTCGTTGAGCATCCTTATAAGCAGTGTTTTGAACTCTGTATCTGTTAGATTGCTTATCTCCATTCTGTTTAGTTCTTTTCCTGGAGTTTTGTTCTTTTTTTTTTCATTTGGGACATGTTTCTTTGTCTCCTCATTTTGACTGCCTCTCTGTGTTAGTTTCTATGTATTAGGTAGAATTTCTATGTCTCCTGGACTTCCTACAGTGTCCTATTACAGTAGGTGTGCTGTAGGGTCTAGTGGCTCAGCCTCCATTGTCTTCTAGTGGGGCTCTTGAGGTGCACCTCTTGTGTGGACTTTACACCCTTCTGTTGTAATTGAGTTTTGATCGCTGTTGGCACATCAATGACAGGGTTTTACACAGGCTGATCAGCTGCAAGGACTGGCTGTGCCCACAGCCACTGGCCTCTGACTTCCTTGGAGAATCAGCTGTGTAGGGGCCCACCACACAGAGCAAGACTTACTTCATCAGGGCTCTGGTACCCACTGAGTCCTGAGTGTGTCACTTGTGAAGGTGGTTAGTTGGAGGTTCTTCATAGTGTTCTGAAGCTGTCTACTGGGCGTGTTGGCTCTGGGGCCAGGTCACCACTGCCTCTGTTCTACCCAGGGCCATTAGGTATAAGCTACAAAGCGGTATGCATTTGGCTGCTTCTTGTGCTGGGCCTGGGCCACTTAATGAGAGGTATGGGGCTTGCTGAGACTAGATGCTGCTTGTTTGAGAGAATTTAGAAAAATCAGAAGCAGAATCCAAGACAGGCCATTCCTATGGTAAAGCAACTGGTAATAGCTTGGGTGGGCCTGAAAGTTGGGTGGGGCAGAGCCTCAGGGAATCACCAAGGCAGAGAAAATAGTATGAACCAGGTTGCTGGAGTCCCAGATATGGCAGCTGTCCTCTGACCTCATGGGGGAAGGGCTCACCAAAGGAACAAAGGCCTCTGACAGCATGTCTGTCAAGGAGAAAGCTGCCTCTGCAGCCCTCACCCCAATGCCAAACAACTCAGTTCTTCCCCACATGTCTCTGGTGCCTTTTGAGTTGCTTCCCCCATGCTGGAGCTCAGAGGAATCATGTCTGAGTAAGTCTGTGAGCGGGCCCTTTAAGAGGAGCTGCCTGGGGCTGCAGCAGCCTCAGACTCCCTCATCATCAGTTCCCACTGGTTTTTACAGCCAGAAGTTGTGGGGACTTGTCTTCCTGGCACTAGATGCCTGAGCTGGGTGCCTGGTGTGGGATGGGGACCCTTCATGCCTCAGGGAGGACCTTCCCAGCTAAGGTAGCCCTCCTAATTTTTATCCACTACACATGGGTGTGGGACCAGTCCATCCACACCTCTGCCCCTCCTACCAGTCTCTATGTGGCTTCTTTAATTTTGTGGTTGTAGGACTTCCATTCAGCTTGATTTCTGGTGGTTCTGAATGATGGTTGTTCTTTAGTTGAGTTGTCATTTCTATATGGTTGCGGGAGAACACAGTACTGCCTTTACATACTCTGCTATCTTGACCAGAGGTCCTGAACCATATGCCTTTCTATGTTACTGGGTCTATTTTGTTCATTATATTCCACAAATAAGTGAGATCATGTGGTATTTGTCTTTCTCTGATTGCCTTATTTCGCTTAGCAAAATACTCTTCAGTTCCCTCCATGTCGTCTTAAAGGATAAGAGATCTTTCTTTCTTACAGCTGCATAGTATTCCATTGTGTGTGTGTGTGTGTACCATAGACTTTTTATCCACTCATTTACTGATGGACACTTCAGCTGTTTCCAGATGATAGCAATTGTAAATAGCACTGCTATGAACATAGGGGTACATATATACTTTCTGATTGGTGTTTTAGTCTTCTTAGGATATATTCCTAGAAGTGGGATCACTGGGTCAAGTGGCAGTTCAATTTTTAATTTTTTGAGGAAACACCATATTGATCTCCACAGTGGCTGCACCAGTCTGCGTTCTCACCAGCAGTATACTAGAGTCCCCTTTTCTCCACACCCTCGCCAGTACTTGTTTCTTGAAGATTTGTTGATGGCAGCCATTCTGGGAGGTGTGAGGTGATACTTCATAGTCATTTTAATTTGCATCTCTCTGATAATTAGTGACACTGAGCATTTTTTTATATGTCTCTTGGCCATTTTTATGTCCTCTTTGGAGAGGTGTCTATTTAAGTCCTCTGCCCATTTTTATTGAGTTCTTTGTTTTCTTTTGTTGAGTTGTGTGAATCCTTTATATATTTTGGAAATTAACCCCTTATCTGTTGTATCATTGGCAATTATGCTCTCCAGTATAGTGGGTTTTCTTTCCATTTTGATGCCTGTTTCTTTTGCTGTGCATAAGTTTTTTAGTTTAATGTTCTCCCGTGTGTTCATTTTTTCCTTTGTTTCTCTTGCCTTAGGCATTTTATCAATGAAAATTCTGCTGCATGTGATGTCTGAAATTTTGTTGCCTACATTTTCTTCTAGAACTTTAATGGCTTCACGAGTCACAGTTAAGTCTTTTATCTATTTTGAGTTTATTCTTGTATATGGTGTAAGTTGGTGGTCTAGCTTCATTTTGTTGCATGTAACTGTCCAATTTTTCCAACACCATTTATAAAAGAGGCTGTCTTTACTGTGTTGTATGCTCTTGCCACCTTTGTCAAGTATTAATTGAAGATAATATCTTGGGTCAATTTCCGGGTTCTTTGTTCTGTTCCATTGATCTATATGCCTGTTCTTGCGCCAGTACCAGGCTGTTTTGATTACAGTGGCTTTGTGAAACAACCTGATATTTGACATTGTGATCCCTCCTACTTTGTTCTTCTTTTTCAAGTTTGCTGTGGCTAGTTGGGGTCTTTTTTGGTTCCATATAAACTTCTGAAGTTTTTGTTCTACTTCTGTGAAGTATGTCGTTGGTATTTTGATGGGGATTGCATTGAATCTATAGATTGCTTCGGATAGTATGGACATTTTAATGATGTTGTTCTTCCAATCCACAAAAAATATATATGCTTCCACTTTTTTATATCTTCCTCTATGTGTGTGTGTGTGTGTGTGTTTAATGTCCTATAGTTTTCTGCAAATAAGTCCTTTACTTCTTTGGTTAAGTTTATTCCTAGGTATCTTAATATTTTGCCACAATGGTAAATGAGACTGTTTTTTTTTTTTTTTTTGTATCTATTTCTGCAAGCTCATTATTGATGTATAAGAATGCCATCAATTTTCATGTCAATTTTGTATCCTGCTACTTTGCCAAATTTGTTTATTAAATCTAGTAGATTTTTGATGGAGTCTTTAGGGTTTTCTATGTACAATATCATGTCTGCAAATAATGACAGTTTCACTTCCTCCTTTCAAATTTGTATCCCTTTTATATTTTCTTCATATCTAACTGCTATGTCTAAGACTTCCAGGACTGTTAAATAAGAGTGACGAAAGTGGGCATCCCTGTTCTTAAGCGAAATGCCATTAACTTTTGCCCACTGAGTATGATGTTGGCTGTAGGTTTTTCATATATGATCTTTGTTATGTCAAGTTATGATCTTTCTATTCCCATCTTGCTGAATATTTTTATCAGAAATGGGTGCTGGATTTTGTTGAATGCTTTTTCAGTGTTTATTGATATGGTCATATGGTTTTTATCTTTCATTTTGTTTATGTGGTATGTCACATTTATTGATTTGAAAATATTGTACCAGCCTTGCATCCCTGGAATGAATCCTACTTGGTCATGATGAATAATTATTCTAATGTATTGCTGGATTTGATGGGCTAATATTTTGATAAAAATTTTGGCATCTATGTTCATCAGGGATATTGGCCTGTAGTTTTCTTTCTTTGTAGTGTCTTTATCTGGTTTTGGAATTAGAATTATGCTAGCCTCATGAAATGAGTTTGTAAGTCTTCCTTGTTGTTGAATTTATTGGAATATTTTTAGGAGAGTGGGTGTTAGTTCTTCTTTGAATGTTTGGTAAATTCCCTCGTGAAGCCGTCCGGACCTAGGTTTTGGTTTGCTGGAAAATTCTTGATTATATCGTCAATTTCTTTTTTTGTTAGTGGTCTGTTCAAGTTTTCTGTCTCTTCTTGGTTCAGTTTTGAGAGACTATGTGTTTCTAGAAATTTGTCCATTTCACCTAGATTGTTCAATTTTTTGGGTGTTTAATTGTTCACAGCGTTTGTTAATGGTCCTTTGTATTTCTATGGTGTCAGTTGTTAGTTATCCTCTTTCGTTTCTGGTTTTGTTTATTTGTGTCCTCTGTTTCCTGGTGAGTCTAGCTAAGAGTCCATCACTCTTGTTTATGTTTTCAAAGAACCAGCTCTTTGTTCCATTGATCTTTTGAATTGTTTTTTTTATTCTCTATGTCATTTATTTCTGCTCTGATCTTTACTACTTCTTTTTTTCTTTTTCTTTGCTTACTAGTTCTTTAAGTTGTGAGGTTAGATAGTCAAAAAATTTATTTTTCCTGAGGTATGGCTGTAGTGCTATGAACTTCCCTCTCAGGACTGCTTTTCCTGCATCCCATAGATTTTGTGTTGCTGTGTGAAAAATATTTCATTGGTTTCCAGGAGGTTTTAAATTTCTTCTTTGTTCTCCTTGGTAACCTATTCATAGTTTAATAGCATGCTATTTAGCCTCCATGTGTTTAAATGTTTTGCGTGTTTTTGTTGTAATTGATTTCTAGTTTCATGCTATTGTCCTGACATATTGTCTATCTTTGAGAATGTCCCATGTGCACTTGAGAAGAATGTGAATTCTGCAGTTTGGGGTTGTATTTCTCTGTAGATATTTATTAAATCCATTTGATCTAGTGCATTATTTAGAGTTTCTATATCCTTGTTAATTTTTTGCCTAGAATACCTATCCAGTGATGTCTATGGGGTGTTAAAGTCCTCTGCTATGATTGTATTGCTGTCCATTTCTCCCTCAGAAGTTTTAAAATATATTTTTGTGTTCCTATAATGGGTGCATATATGTTTACCAAGGTTATATCTTCCTGATGGATAGATCTTTTCAATATTATGTAGTGGCCTTTCTTGTTTCTATTTATGGCTTTCATTTTGAAGTCTAGTTTATCAAATATGAGTATTGCTACCCCAGCTCTTTTTTTCTTTCCATTTGCTTGGAAGATTTTTTTCCATTTCTTCACTTTCAACCTATGTTAGTCTTTTGTTGTGAGGTGGGTCTCTTGTAAACAACATATATACAAGTCATGCTTTCTTATCCAATCAGCTGCTGTGTCTTTTGATCTGAGTGTTTGATCCATTTATATTCAAAGTTATACTGATATGTACTTATTTATTGTCTTTTATGTTTATTGTGGTTATATTTTTCTTCTACTAATTACAGCAGTTGTTTTAACATTTCTTTCAGTGCTGGTTTGGTGCTAATATATTTCCTTAGCCTTTTTTTTGTCTGGGAAGCTCTTTATTTCACCTTATATTTTGATTGATAGCCTTGCTGAATAGAGTAGTCTTGAATTCTGATTCTTGTTTTTCATGACCTTGATTACTTCATGCCATTCCCTTCTAGCCTGTAGTGTTTCTGTTGAGAAATCAGCTGATAGCCTTATGAGGGGTTCCTTTGTAGGTAACCTGTTGCTTATCTCTTGCTGCCTTTAGGATTCTCTCTTTGTCTTTAATTTTTGGCATTTTAACTATTATGTGTCTTGGTGTGGGCCTCTTTGAGTTCTTCTTACTTGGGGCTGTCTGTGCTTCTTGTACTTGTATGTCTTTTTCCTTCACCAAGTTAGGGAAGTTTTCTGTCACTATTTCTTCTAACATATTCTCTAACTCTTGCTCATTTTCTTCTTCTTCTGGAACTCCTATGATGTGCATATTCTTATGTTTTATATTGTTTCACAGTTCTCTGAAGCTGTCTTTTTGTTTTTTCTTTTTGGCTCTCTGATTGGGAAATTTTTTCTACTGTCTTCTAATTCACTGATCTGATCCTTGGCCTCCTCTACTCTGCTGGTTATTCCTTCCAATGCGTTCTTTATGTCTGCTATGCCATCCTTCATTTCCAACTGCTTGATTTCCAATGCTTCTATGTCTTTATTCATGCTGCTGAGCTTCCTCATGATGATTACTCTGAACTCTCCCTCTGATACCTTGCTCAATTCCCTTTCATTTGTTTCATCTTCTGTCAAATTATCTTGTTCTTTTTGGGGAGATTTGTTTCTTTGTTTCATCATTTTGGCTGTTTCAGTGGGTTTTGGAGTCTGCCAAATTTTCCCTGTGGGTATTGGTGTTTTGCTGGTTGTAGCTCCCTCTACTGGGTTTGGATGAGTGTGGGAGGACCCATGTTAAACACCATTGTAAAGGCTTACTTTCCTGGGTAGATTTTCAAACCCAGAAAAGTTTCAGTTATCCTCTAGCTTTTTCCCTGGAGGCTATTAGTGTCATTTACTTGATGAGCCTTGGGTTGTAGCCCTCAGCTGAATGAAAAAATCCCTCAGGTGTTCAGGGTAAGAGGATTTCCAGAGGGTGGGGCAGATGCTCATTGGCTGTTAATAAACCTCAATGTGCATTTCTCTGGCCTGACTGGGTGATGTTAAATCCCTGAGGGAGGGGTGTTCCTTCTCCCTGGGGCTCTGGGAAAGGGCTCTTTGAGTTATATGGCTACTGTTCTGTTAGTGAGTGAGTCAGCACAAAACTCCCAGTGCCCTTCAAATCCTGAGCCTCTTCATACATGTCCAGTTCAGTTTGCCCTACCTCTGCCGAGAGCCCAACATGAGTGCCTATAGCTAATATAATGCTCTGTCCCAGCCTGGCTCGAGTTAATGTCTTTTTTCTGTCCCTGGTTATATGGTCCTCTCCAGCTGCTTTTCTGTTGTTGTTGTTTTTTCCCCCCAACGATTTGTCTTTATTTTAGTTGTAATTCCAGTTTGGTCTGGGGAGATAGTCTGTGTAGCTTCCGTTCACTCTGCCACCATTTTTGAATTGTGGTCTGAAAAATTTAAATGGGAAATACCAGTAATAAACAATTTGTAAGTTTTAAATTGCATGCCATTCTAAATAATATGATGAAACCTTGTCCTATCATCCTCCATCCTGGGTTGGATAAGAATCATCCCTTTGTCCAGTGTATCCACATTGTATAGACAATACTTACAGTAAGATATTTTGAGAGAAAAAGAGACTACATTCATAGAACTTTTATTACAGTATATTGTTATAATTGTTCTATTTTTATTAGTTGTTATTAATATTTTACTGTGCCTAATTTATAAATTAAACTTTATCATAGGCATGTAGGTATAGGAGAAAACATGGTATCTACATAAGTTTCAGTATTAACCGTGGTTTCCAGTATCCACTTGGGGTCTTGAAATATACCACCGAAAGATAAATGAGGGGGAGCTACTATGCAATTTTAAAAACCTAAAATTTAGTTCCTGTGGTATCATAGAAAAATATTTGGTCTTTTCTCTAGTTTCTGGCATATAGCTTCTAAAACCCTTAGACTCTCTGAAGTAATGAGTGTCTTTTCTATGCTAATGAAGTGGCCAGAGGTCCTTAGATAGATTCAAGATAGGAGCCAGTCACCAGAAAGACCAAGGTGTAATTACAGGATTGGAGCCATCGACCTCATCCCACCCCTCTGGAGAACAGTGGAGTTGGAGGTTGAGTTTATCACCAATGAGTTAATCAGTTATGCTTACCTAACTAAACCTCCATGAAGTGACTGGATTTGGAGGGCTTCTGGGCTGATGACCACACTGTGGTTCTTGGAGGGTGGCAGTACCTGGAGAGGCTCTGGAAGCTGCATGTACACCCCTGACACCACCGTCAAGCTTTGTCCCCGCACGTCTTCCATTTGATTTGTCCCAAGTTGTATCCTTTATAATGAACCATAAGCATAAATAAACTTTATTCCTGAGCTCTGTGAGCCATTCTAGCAAGTTTATGAACCTGAGGAGGGGTCATGAGAAGCCCTGAATTGATCACCAAGTCATACAGAAAATGTGGGTGGATTGGGCACCCCATTTGCCTCTGGTGTATGAAGTGAGGTCAGTGTTGGGGAACTGAGCCTACAACCTGTGGGTCTGCACTACCTCCAGGCAGGGAGTGTCAGAATTGAAGTGAGTTGTTCAGAGAATGGCACGAGAAAAGAGCCACAGGAGTCTAGATGTATGAAGCAAACACACTTGGAGGACTCGAATGTACCGACTCCCTGAAGTTAAGAAATTCAGAGGTACAGCCAGCACCTCTAGAGCTGGCAACTCAAATGTCGGGAGGGCTTCTACTTTGAAGTATTGATCTTTTTTGTCTGTCTTACTCTCTGAATAGATCTTTGAAGCCAAAGACCCTTCCTTTCTTTTTTTAATCCTCACCCAAGGATATTTTTACATTTATCTTCAGAAAGAGTGGGAGGAAGAGAGAGAGAGAAAAAAAACATTAATGTGAAAGAGACACATTGATTGGTTGCCACCTGCACGACCCCAACTGGGGCCAGTGACTAAGTGCAGCCGAGGTATGTGCCCTTGGCCAGACTCGAACCCGGGACTCTTTGGCCCACAGGCCGACGTTCTAACCCCTGAGCCAAACTGGCCAGGGCTCTCTCTTTTTTTAAATTCATTCTTAAAGTATTTATCAAAAGTCTAAATATACCAATGTATCAGGGCTGCTAGTAATAGAAACTCCAAGTAAATGGTGAATTTAACAAACTGGCAGGCACCTTGTTTGGTCTTGTGCCATGTAAAGTTTGGAAGGGTAGGTTTGGTGACTTTGGCTCTGTGGCCCAACACTCAAATAAAAGTTGCTATGATCCTCTGGGCCTTTTCCTTTGACCTTCTTTTCTCTCATTGTCACAAGGTGGCTGCTGTAGCTTCAGCCATCAAGCCTGCATGTCAGGCAGGAAGAAGCAGAAAATGGTAAATAGGAAAGGGCAGTTATTATGTAAGGACCGCAGACTTTCCTTTATGTTCCATTGACAAGTCTCATGTGCCCGTCTGCAGCTGTAAGGGGAAGAGAAACATATTTTGAAAGTGTGAACATGTGGCCACTCTGATCAAAAGTGATTTCCCAAGTTAGGCATTGTGCTCGGCAGTCAGGATAATGTGGTCAATAAAAACAGATATGGTCCCTGCCTCACAGAGCTTTTTGCTTATTAGAAGAAGTAGACAATAATAAAACGTATTTGACAAACACATGTAGAATTACCATTGTTAATGTGCTGAAGTGGAAAAGTTATGGTGCTCTGAGAGTATAAGTGGGAAGGAGGAGTGGTGACCGAATACGAGAAGTTAAGGGGGCTCCCTGAAAGGGTGGCATATCTGGCTTAATTCTGGCATCTACTATACGGCCCTGCATATAACAAAATTTATAGAAAAGAAGAAAATATAATTGCAGAGAATATTCTTCAGCCTTAGTATTACTGTCTTGCATGATTCTTCTTTTTTAAAATATTTTTCTCTTTATTGATTTTAGAGGGAGAGGGAGAGAGAGATAGAAACATTGATGAGTGAGAACATTGATTGGCTGCCCCCTGTAAGCCCCCCACTGGGGATTTGGCCCACAACCTGGGCATGTGCCCTGACCGGTAATCAAACTGGCGACCTCTTGGTGCATGGGTCAGTGTTAAACCACTGAGCCACACTGGCTGGGCCTTGCATGATTTTTTTTTTTATTGCAAGTGGCAGAAAATCTAATTCAATTTTTTTTAAAAAGCATCAACTGACTAAGTTCAGCTCCAGCTTCAGGCAAAGCTGCATCAAGTAGCATTACTAATGATATCAGAAAGTGCTCCACTTCTTCATTTGGCTTCTCTCTTTGCTGACTCTATTCATTTTTAGGCTTTTATATCATGGTAAGCTTCCGATGTATATATTTTCATTAGACACATAGAAAAAAGTCATATTTTCCAAATAATAAATATTTTACAATGAGATCTCACTGTGTATAACTGGAGCCAGATACCAGCTTCTGTAGCCATCATGTGGTCACTAGAGAATGCATGATCCACTTAGCTAGTCTTGTGTCCTATGCCCTCTCCTGGATCAGAGACAACACCATCAAAACTCCGTGATCTGACAATGGGGGAGAAGGTTTTGGTTCCCCAACGGAAACCACAAGACAGTCATTAATAGAAGTGGGAATGTTTGTTAGGCAAGCAGAAAGAACAGGGGCCTGATACAGAGTAGAAGTGATTATTGGCATTAATGACTGCCACAGCCAACAATAATAATAGTAAGCATAGTAAGAACTAACACTTGTGTTTCCTATTATACTTAGAAATTTTCATTCTCTATTCCTGGCATGTTGAGAATTTATCCAGCCTGCTTTACTCAACTCAGACACTTTGGTTTGAAATGCTAAGTATGAGATTCCCAGAGAGCAAGATTTCTGGAAGGACCAATACCCATCACTCAGTCCCCAAATCCCAACATTCATGCACTCATGCAAACACACCTCCATTCATGCTGACCTGCACAGAGCCTGTCCATTAAGTGAAGCTCATTTCAAGCACAGATGGTCCTGAGTAGCTCAACATCTGCCTGGTGGCCAGACTAAGTGATTTTGGATGGCCTTAGACTTCTGATCACATCCAAGCAGCCAGGGAGAAAATGAAACCTTGTTTATCATCTTGATAAACAGTCCCTTTCAGTGCCTCCGGACGCTTTATGTTCTTGGTAGAGTCAAATACCATTAAATTGTCATCACTGTCAAAAAGAGAAGTAATAGGTTTTTCTACCTGACTCATAGTTAATGATTTCTACAATGTGTAACACAAATCAGTTTCTGTTCACGTTCTTTTCCCCTAGATGTGTGTTTCCCAGGTTATGGGTATGAGGCATAATCTCATGATATAAATAAATATATACTGTTATTATTACCTCTCTGCTAAACCAATAAAATGCCAAGATGATAAGAGCCAGATACTCGGCCCAGTGAGGTATAGGCACAAAGGAGGAAGTTAAGCTGCTTCATTTGATTCTAGTTCTTCTCGAAGGCATACATTTGAAACGCTGTATATCACAGCCTTTGAGATGGTTCCACCCTGGTGATCATTAAACATATTTTCAGAAGTTACTTAAACACTCTTAAAGAGGTACTATACCTCTTTTCTCATCATCTTATGGAATAATATATTAATTAGATTCGGTGGTGTTAAGCTGCAACAACAAATCACCTTGAATCTAACTGGCTTAGAATAACAAAGGCCTGTTTTTGGAACATGCACCCTGCCCATTCTGGTTTATCAGGGGGCTGTGTTTGCAGGAGTTACTCAGACTAGAACTGCTGGAGGTCCCGTCAACCTAATTTGCTCACCATTTGCTTTGTATGGCTCACGAGCTAAGGCGGTCTTTACTTTTTTCAACTGCTGGAAACAACAAAAGAAGAATACTTTGTGACACAAAATTATGACAGGAAATTCAAGTTTCAGTTTCCATAAATGACATTCTGTAGGTACACCAGCACACTCATTCGTTTCCACATTTTTGTGTCTACGGAGTTTGGTAGTTGCCACAGAGAACACGTGGCCAACAAGCCAAAAGTACTTTCTGTCTGGACCTTCAGGAAAAGTCTGCTGATCCCCAATCTAAATATTCTGGTTGCCACACCGGTGGAGCCCTGGTGGAAAGTCTTGCACAGAATTAAAAGCTCAGTATGTAAGTGATACATTACTTCTATTAAAAGTAACCACAAGCAATAAGAAAACAAAGAACTACCCAGGATGAAGAGAGACAGTCATTTGGAAGCCCTAACTGCTGCTTCAGCTAAAATTAATAATAGGGAGAATATGAATAGCAAAAACTTTCTCCTATTCCAGGAACGGTTCCGAGGGCTTTGTTCTCGATCATTGATCCTCACAACCACCTCTCATTATGAAAGTATTCTTATTTTCCCATTTCACAGATGAGGAAACTAAGAACAGAAAACCAATGATTTTCCTAATGGGTGGAGACAGTTTTTAAACCCAGTCAATATGATGCCAAAATCCAATCTCAAACACCATATTCAACCATTCTACCACACGTGGACCCTCTGAACTTAGAAAATCTCAGCCACTGATACTGTCGAGACATTCTTCACAAAACCCTTAATTATAGAATTTAGTAGATACAAGAAAAATACTAATTTTAGTGTTTGCCTAACTAATTTCCATAATGCTTAATAAATCACTTAGAAGTCTGCAGGTAATTAGTTCAGAGACAAGAGTAAGCTCTAACATCTGTGAATTTCATATGGTTCCCCAATATGCACCAAAGGAAGGACTTACAGCTGAAAGCCAGTTTATGACTCACAAGAGGACGCACCGAGCGGAAGGTGCGAGAGCTTCGTGCAGGGACCAGTATTGACAGCCCCTCCCCACTGCTGATCTCAACCCGCATCTTCTTGTCTTTGCTTCTAAGCCAATTCAAGAAGGCTGTTCCATGGACATAATTTTTTGTTTATCTGGAGAAAAAAAAATGTCACAAAACAGTTATGGTTATGAGGTAATGGATTGGAATCATCACATTGCCTGCTTTATTTAGTTGGCTGTACTTTTATGTTTTCATAACAGAGTTTGTGTATTATCACTGGCCTTGTTTCTTTTAACATCCCATTACACTTACCTGTGAGCGATAATAGAAGAATCTCATTTTAAAATAATTTTAAAAGTTCATAATCATTGTTGTGCTTCCTTCTTTTACTGGATTCCTGCTTATGTGCCATTAAATAGTGTCACAAGAAACAGAACAAAAATGAATCAAGACATAGAGCAGATAAGGAAAGGATGCAATGTAGAAAGCATATTTGACCACCCATTGCGTGAACAGCTCAGACATTTGACGGACCAGTCCCAGAGCCTTACAAGTTAATTCCTCCATTGTCCAGCCTTTTAGAATTCTATCCTTCCATCAAAACTCATGTCTGACTGTAACCGTCTTTGAAATTGGATTTCATTTTCATGTTAATAAGAAGAATGCCAGCTCTTGTTTACCTACTGTGTACTGCCCAATGTACTGATGACTTCTAATGCACAATCTCTAATGCCCACGACATCCCTTAAGGTAAGCATTTTATTCACAAGGGATCAGGGCTCAGAGATTATAACTTTTACCAAGTCACCGCACTAGCAACTCAAATGATCTTGGTTATTTGAAATATCATTTATATCTTAATATATTCAACCTTTCATGCCACGGTTTCAGATAAATTTAAGGAAATTAATATAACCTGAGGGATGGCTTATATAAAATAGGATTGCCTGTCTCTTTTTTAGAAATTGTTTCCACATTGTTCACAGCCTTGAGGGCTAGCTACAAAGAAGTAAAGCTTAATAACAATCGCCAGCTGGTCCAGTGATTTTGGTTGAAGCATAGAGTTGGGAGAGACCTTAGTGGGATTTAGATTGAGAATGTTGCACCTTAGAGAGGAACAGTAGACATAGATATTTTTTAAGCCTTATTTCATTCCAAATCTTTCCCTAGTCACAATAATAGAATACCAATTTATTTATTTTATATCATGGCTCAAGGAAGCTGAAGGGCACTGATGCTGTGATTTAGTTTTCAGAAACTTACATCCAAGGTAAATGCCACACTTTGAGGTAGGAGCTTCCTTTTCCATGGTTTCAGTGGCCACTAAGCCTTCGAGTGTTTTTTTCTTATTGGGCAATAAGTCACTTCTGTTGTTGCATTGATTTGTAATGTATTGAAGGCAAGTCCAGATCAGGCAAGCACATTTGGGTAGTGAAAACAGAGAGATGGAGATGTGATGTTCTTATTTTAGCAAAATTCTCAGGGAGACCTGGGAATACCACAAACGCAGACTGATACCCAAACCATTACTTGGGTCCCCCTTCCTAATACAATCCAAGGCATCCATACTGGAAAAGAGCAACAGTTCTAGTCTTTAAAGACCAGAAAAGAATCAAGAATGGTTTTCTTTTAACCTCATTAGTTCATCTTTGAGTAAAATTTATTTCCATGTTGTTATTGCAGTTATTAAAAATGATTTCTGCAGTAAAGTTTGAATATATCCAATGTTTAAGCCATTTTCTTCTTTAAAAAACATAAAGGAGAAATTTAGGGGATGGGTGTTGAGTGCATTGTGCTGTACATTACTTTTAGCAATGTTATTTTAGGGGGTTAGTAAGGTCTAAATATAGTTCCCCAGTCTTTGGCATAGGGTGAGAGGAGGGAGATGGGTATGAGGAAAAGTTCATGTTGGTGAAAAGAAAAAAATGAGTCCAATTGTTTTCCACTAATACTCCGGATCTAGTCAAAGATGATGTTTCCATTATTACTACTAACAGCAGTATATCTTTTAGTGCCTAGTCTGAACCATGTATGATTATAACCACTTTGCTTATAGGTATTTAATTTTTATACCTAGTTAGTCCAGAAAACAACCCTTGAAAGTTAATGGTATCATCACTCACATTTGACAGAGGAGAACCCTGAGGTATAGAATGGGAAATAGCAGGAAGCAGCCAATCCAGGACTTGAAGCTTGATGACCTGGCTCTAGAATCCATGATTTTATTATTATGCTGTACTGCCTCAAACGTGGCTGTCTGGCCCAGAATTTGTTCCTTTTTCTTACATATTTCTGTCTTCTGTGTACCCCAGAGTCCCAGGAGGGAGAAGATGGTGACTGTTTAATTGAGAGCATAAACAAATCAAGCAGCCATTTTTCCCTCCTCGACCAAAGAGGCTTAAAGATTTATTAGTGTCTCTCTTGTCAATGATTTACAAAGACACTTGGAGCTGCCTTCCGGTCCATTGGGTCAATAAAGCATTTTTAACACAGTCTTAAATATGCATTTCTGGCATCTGCTACAATAGATTCTAAGAGAACTATTTATAAGGCCTTGATCAAGAAGTCCCATAAAAGTGAGTCTCAAAAACCTGTGTTTTGTCTCCCAGAGAGTAGCTTTTAAAGAAAAGAACCATTTGCCATAAAGTGAAAATGCAAGGGTCTGAATAATCATGTTAACCTTAATGTTCCTAAGTCATATTTTACACATTCCCTTCAAAAGTTGGTCTATGAGTAGATATGTCCTAGCTTAACTATTAACTGAAGTTTCCTATGGTTTCTCTTAATTGCTATTTCATTTTTCAGTTATTTATTTATTTTTTTTAAGAATAAAAAGCTTTTATTTGTACATTTGGCTCTACTCCAAACCAATGTTCAAGTTGATTTTTCTTCAAGGTGTAGGTCATTTCTTTGCAAACATTACATTTATCAGTCAAGTTTGTTTTATGAAAAGACTACATATGGATACTCAAGGAAAGTGCCACCAAAAGAATTAATTGATGTTTAATCTTTCTTCTTTTCTTTTCCCTTCTCTGATTTTTTCTTTTTTCCCCTCTTTCTCCCATTTCAGTTCTTCCCTTCCTTCTTTGTTATTTTAAAGATTTTATATTGACTTTTAGAGAGAAGAAGAGAGAGAGAGACGTCAATGTGAGAGCAAAACATAGATGGGCTGTGTCCTACACGTCCCCTCCTGGAGATGGAGCCCACAGCCGGGGCACATGCCCTCACCGGGAATCAAACTGGCAACCTTTCTGTGCAAGGGACAGTGCCCAAGCAACTGAGCCGCACCAGCCAAGGCCCCTTCCTTCTACCTTCTTTTCTTTCTTTCTTTCTTTCTTTCTTTCTTTCTTTCTTTCTTTCTTTCTTTCTTTCTCTCTCTCTCTCTCTCTCTCTCTCTCTCTCTCTTTCTTTCTCTCTCTCTTCCTTCCTTCTTTCCTTCCTTCCTTTTTTCCTTCTTTCCTTTCTTCCTTCCTTCCCTTCCTTCCTTCCTTCCTTCCTTCCTTCCTTCCTTCCTTCCTTCCTTCCTTCCTTCCTTCCTTCTTTCTTTCTTTCTTTCTTTCTTTCTTTCTTTCTTTCTTTCTTTCTCTTTCTTTCTTCTTTATTTCTTTCTTTGTTTTCCTTCATATCATTCAGGCATTTAGTCATTTACAAATGTTTGCCTGTCTACTATTATGCTAAATAATAGGGATAAAGAAACAAATGAGGTGTGGTCCCTGCCATCATGGAGAGTCCAGCCAACAGGATAGACAGGCAGTGAACCAGTTACCCAGTTATTCCAGGAGACATACCACAAAAGAAAAGTTCAGTTTGTTGAAAGCACACAATGGGGGTCAAGAGACAGTCTTCAGGAAATGGGTTCATTCAACAAATATTTACAGACCAGACCTGGGCCCAGCACTGGGGATAAAGTGGTGAAACAGAAAATTGGTACCCTTACCTTCCATAGGAAAAGTAAAATATTATTAAAAATGCCAAAATAATACATTGAGATTATTATTATGGGATAATTATGAGATGTTGTAGGATCATATAACAGGGGTTCAAGGAGACCACCTAAAGAAGAGCTAAGAAGAATGTACAGGTTTAGCCCTGGCTGATTTTGCTCAGTGATTAGAGCATCTGCCCTCAGAACAGAGAGTTTCGGGTTTGATTCCGGTCAAGGGCATGTACCTTGGTTGTGGTTTGATCCAATACCCAGCCCTCACATCGATGTTTTTTTCTCTCTCTTTCTCTCTCTCTCCCCCTCCCTCCCTCCTTCCCTCCTACTCTATCTAAAAAATCAATGGAAAAATGTTCTTGGGTGAGGATTATAATAAAAAAGAATGTACAGGTTTAGACTTACGTTGCTCCTTTTTTATTAATTAATTAATTTATTTTTGTTACAGATGTTTCTCCTTTTCCCCCCACTGATACCCTCTCCCCCTCCCTCCCCGCCCTGTCCCCACCTTTGTTGTCCATATCCATTGTTCATGCATATATGCATATAAGTTCTGTGGTTTATCTCCCCCCCCCACAAACCCCCTCTTCTGGGGATTGTCAGTCTGTACCCTACTTCCACATCTCTGGGACTACCCCATTCCTCAGACTGTTATGTTCATTATATTCCACAAATAAGTGAGATCACATGATACTTGTCTTTCTCTGCTTGGCTTGTTTCACTTAGGATAATACTTTCCAGGTCCCTCCATGTCGTCTCAAAGGATAAGAGATCTTTCTTTCTTACAGCTGCATAGTACTCCATTGTGTATATGTACCACAGCTTTTTTTACTCCTTTTTTAAAAGATAATTCTCTTTGATTCCAACTTTATATTTTCTCCTAACATCCTCTTTCCCAGAAAAGCTGGTGCTGTGATAATTTCTAATTACTTGGCTATGCTTAATCATGGACATGAAACTGTCAACACCAAAATATACTACTGAATGTCAAATTCCCTGGCAGATGAAAAGCATTAGACATTAGCAATTTCCCACAAGTGCCCATTCTTTTTTTTTTATCCTCACCCGAGGGCATTATTTTATTCATCTTCAGATAGAGCAAGAGGGAGAGAGGGAGGGAGAGAGAAACATCAATGTGAAAGAGACGCCTCGACTGGCTGCCACCCACATGACCCCAACCAGGGCCGGGGACAAACTGCAACCAAGGTACGTGCCCTTAGCAAGAACCACACCCGGGTCTCTCTGGACTGCAGGCCGACGCTCTAACTTCTGAGCCAAACCGGCCAGGGCCACAAGTGCCCATTCTTAAATGACTGACCAAGTTTGTCTGTAGCTCAGAGCAATCCAGTTGGTTCCTATAAGCATTTTTTGTTTAAATCAGACATTTATTCTGGGGGCAAACTCTGTTGTATGTGCCAACCCTCAAGTTTTTAGCCATCTGCCTGCCAGTCCTTCCTAATCTCATCTCTCCTTTCCATTATGACATGCAATTTTCATCAGTGAGGGCTCTTTCTAAAATGTTATTCTTATCAGCTCACCTTTGTGTTTCCTCACTTGAATAGGTAAGACGATGACACAGGGAGCTGGGAGGAGAGATCAGTGCTAGCCGCATGTTGGGCTGGGCATTTTTTTAACTTCTCAGTACCAAGAGAGTTGGTGCTGCCAGAAATAATCTTGAAATGCTGTCTTTTTTATTTTTTTATTTTTTTCCTTTTGGGATATTAGAAACATTCTCTTCCTGTTGAATATAGGTTTTGAGCCCTGGCTGGTTTGGCTCAGCTGTTGGAACATTGGCCTGCAGACCAGAGTTTTGGGTTTAATTCCAGTCTAGGGCACAAACATCGGTTGCAGTTGGGTCCCTGCCCTGGCTGGGGTCATGCGGTTGCAACTAATCAATGTGTCTCTCACATCAGTGTCTCTCTCTTGCTCTCGCTCTCTTTCTCCCCTTCCCTCCCACTTTATCTGAAGATAAATAAAAAAATATCCTCAGGTGAGGATTAAAAAAAAAAATTTTGATCATGTGCTCAGAGCTTTGACAAACCAAAGCAAAAGAGCAGAGGGGAAGAGAAGAGCTGCCCAGCAGAGCCCCCCCATGGGGGACCTTCCCATCATCACCTGGGGGAGCACGGGCAAAGGGGGCGAAAGCAGGACAGTCATTCTAAAATTTGTGGTGCACAGAGAACTGGGAAACTGATGTCCATCTAGCACATCTAATTTTTTCAGAGAGCCTGCATTAGCCAGATATTTACTACATTTACCTTCCAATCTGAAAGAACAATGGGACCCCTATAAGCCTCGTTTGGGGGTATGACGCTAATTTCTTATATTTTATCTTAGATGCGTTTTCTATCAACAAACAAAAGTGAGGAGAGACACAATAAGCTGAAAAATCTGAGTGGGTCCAACAACCTTCATTCCGGCTTGTTCCTCGTGCCGCCACTCTGCCAGTAGCTTGTGGTCACCTCGCCTATCTTGTTTGCTGGACCTACAGATGCTGGTGAAACTCAGAAAAGAAGCAAAATCCATGAATCTTAATTTCCTGAGCACTTAAACGACTTTGCTTTGACAGGCTACAGATCATCTTGAAGTCATTTTGACTTGGATTGAGATAAAATTTAGGAATGGATTGGCATTGGTGCCAAAGGAAAGTCCGAAAGGCATTTACATGACATGTGTTATCATTATGATTTTACAATAATCTTGACAGTTTGTTTTCAAAGAACAGTTAACTAGGTAATCTATAAAATGCAGTTAAAATATATTTAAAGGGATCTTTTCTAGTTTCCAGGAAGAGTCATGACAAACCTAACTTTGCTTTTCCTGGGGACAAAGCTGTTTTTGTTTTCATTTCTCTTTTTTAACCAACCAGCAAATGAGGACAGTAGGTGAGTAAGACTTAAAAGTCTGTTCCAGAGGACCTTGAAAAATTCTATCCCTATGATTATAGTAGAAGCCCACAATTTTATTTCTTTTTTAGAGAATTTGATTAGCCTCTCACTGTCTAAGGTAGACAGAGCAAACATGGGCTCCTGATATAGGCAAGTAGTAAGAAGCAGGTAGAATTAGCCCAACTTGTGTGGCTCAGTGGCTGAGTGTTGACCCATGCACCAAGAGGTCACCGGTTTGATTACTGCTCAGGGCACATGCCCAGTGGGGGGCATGCAGGAGGCAGCCAATTGATGTTCCCTCTCATTGATGTTTCTATCTCTCTCCCTCTCCATTCCTCTCCTTCTCTAAAATCAGTAAAGAAAAAAATAATTAAAATAATTAGAATCACATTGTTCTTTCCACCAACGATGTGACTGACCTCCCTTAGATAATCTATAGAGCCCCATAAAGCATAACTTAAAAACTTCTGATCAGAGGACCACAGATGTGAGCTTTATCCTGTGGAAAATCCAGTATTTCTGTTTTGTCAACACACATCAGTAGACCCAGGTTTTATGATCAGGATAGACTGAAAGTAAATTTCTCTGACCAACTGTGGCTAGATCAGTCACATGTGCAAACCTTAGGAATCAGGAGATTTGGGTATGATGGTGCAGTCAGACTTTCTAAATGTCAGGGTCCAGCAGGCCTCTGAGATCTGGTCTGGGCTCCACATGGGTGGACCTGAGCAGTAGGTATAATTGAAGCCATAGTTCAGCTTGGCATGACCACATGAGCTTGTTATTTAGAGCAATACCCTTTTAGCTTCCAGTGGCGAATTCATCACTTGTGAGCTGCAGGAAGAAGTGGTCTGGCGTCATTGGTTTCGGATACCAGGTTTTAATGAAAACAGAGCATTTGTCAGTTCCCAGCCACTGAGCTCTCCTTCCCTTTTTAGAGAAATGGCAACGTGAGTGGCAGGGTGAGACTGGAAAGGAGCCCTGCATATGAGGTCAAAAGACCTGGGTTCTGATCCGGATGCTGCCAGCTACTCGTTAGGTAAAACGTGGGCAAGTGTTTAAGCCATTCTGGATCTCAGTTGCCTCCTCTGTAAAATGAGGGAAATCATAACCTCATTGGGTTTTGTGAGCAAAAAGTATATCGATGGTTCGAGATGTGCCTACCATGGTGTCAGACTCATAGTAAATATTCAGTAAAGGGTTACCTCTAGTAATATTATTATTATCATCATTAATTATATGGCTATGTCATTCAGCTGTTCTTAGCCTGCATCCTCACTAGAAAATGCGGATAGCAATAGTACCATTTAGGTCTTTGAACTATTTTGCAGATTAAATAAAATATGTATTAGAGGCACTTAAAAGCTAGTAATAATAGGCCAGACAAGGTTTAATTTAAAAAAAAAAAACCAGCAGTATCCCCTGTCCTTGAGGAGATTGCATTCTAGGGGGAAAACACTGGCAATAAGTATACTTAAAAATAAATCATACGCTACATATAAAAGTTACAGGTGCCCTGAATGTGGGGGTGGGGACATAGAGCAAAGTGCTGGCTAAGGGAATTATGGGTGGTCAGAGGTGCCTTTGATAAAATGACATTTGGGCAAATATGTGGAAGAGGTGAGAGAATGAGCCAAAGAGCTGCTAGGAGAGAGCCCCAGCCATTTAGAGGACACCTGTGTGGGTTTAGAGCAATCCTCAAGAGGAAGCATGCCCATCACGTTTAAGCCGTAGTCTACAAAGAAGCCAGTGTCCCTGAAGCAGAGAGAAGGGTAGTAGCAAATGAGGTCAAAGCTTGACTGGGGGATTGGGGAGGACAGGTTAGATAACTAACCTTAATAACCATTCTAAGCAAAGTGTCAGAGTTCCTTTGGAACTTTTCATCAACAAAGAATGACTACTTGCAATAAGATGCAAAAAGGTATGAGTTTTAGAGTCAAACACACTGGAGTTACACTTGTGTGATACTGGGCAGGTCATTCAACCTCTCTGAGCAGCAGGCTTTTGTCTGTGAAGTGGGACAATAGCAGTACAGTTGCTGTGAGGTTTATAATTAATGTGGGTCAAGTGCTAACTGCAGTGCCCAGCACTCAATTCAGAGCTCACTGAATGGCACTGAGCACTGAGATGACACGGTGTTGTCCCTGTGTCTCATCTACCACTGTACTATTAGGGACTGGCTTGGGCTTCCAGTGGCCACCTTGTTGTTCATATTATTGAACTCCATGCAGTAACTCAGACAACCTGGCATCTGTCACCGGGTCTGCTGGGCTGACTGTAAATCATATAAGATTCAAGATACATCTGGAGCTTTCATAGGCTTTGTGCTGTTTGCAATAATTAACGTTGGTTTGGTCTGTATTAAAGTCAAATGGTTTCTTTTAAATTAGTGGTATTTTCATGGAGTGTAGAACCAACTATTACTGACTTGACTGAGGGAACTTGCAGCTGACAATTTTATGCTAAAGTGACCTAAATGTAGGTGTCTGTGTTAAAGAGTATAATGTGTGATTAGCACTGTTGTTCCACTAACTCTAATCCCAGTGATGGGCATGTGGTGAGACTGCGATTCTCGTTCAACAGTCCTAGTTCAAGCCTCCTTATGTCCTTCTCAGAAGAGTGCATTGTCCTGTTGTTCTCTCTGTTTGGCACCTTGCACTGCTCTCCCCACTCCTGAAAGCAGCAGCTAGGGGGTCACTTTAGAGAATATCCGGGTCATACCAGTTCTTGGTGTTAAAATACCCATTTGCGCCCTGGCTAGTTTGGCTCAGCAGTTGGAGCATCGGCCCGTGGACCAGAGAGTCCTGGGTTCGGTTCTTGCTAAGGGCACGTACCTCGGTTGCAGTTTGTCCCCGGCCCTGGTTGGGGGCATGTGGGTAGCAACCAGTCAATGTGTCTCTCTCACATCGATGTTTCTCTCTCTCTCTCTCTCTCTCTCTCTCTTCCTCTCTCCCCCTCCTGCTCTACCTGAAGATAAATGCAAAAATGTCCTCAGGTGAGGATAAAAAAATAAAATAACCATTTGTGCGCATTGCAACATAGAATCACAACAAGGTCTCTCCCTGGAGAAGAAAGCCTGCTCTAATTAAATGCTATTTCAGGCCTTCAATTCCATCTACTCTAATGTTTTGTAAAATACCCTGACTGGGACTTCTGGTCAAGATGGCATGCTACATAAACACTGTATTCACCTTCTCCCATGAACACATCCAAATTACAACTAAATTATAGAACAACCACTTGAAGACTAGCTGAACAGAAGTCCTATAACTAAGGATATAAAGAAGAAGCCACGTGGAGACTGGTAAGAAGAGGGGAGAAATGAAACTTGCTGCCTTGTGCAGCAGTTAAGAATTGGGAGGGCTATCTCAGCTGCAGAGGTCCCCCTAACAAGCTAGGGGTTCAGCCACACATTGGGCTCCCCAGGAAGAGCAGTCCCCATGACGGTTAGATGTGAAAACCAGGGATTCTTTCCAAGTGAGGCAGAGGGCTGCTGTAGACCCAGGAGTCCTCTTAAGGGGCCTGCACACAGACGTACTAGCTTACAAACACTTGCCTTAAGCTCCAGAAAAGGGAAAGTACCTCAAAAAGCACCAGGAATATACAGGGTACTACAATTTCTGGTTTCAAGGGGCAGGTTGGAAGGGCAACTTTCTCCAGGACTGAAGTTCCAGTGGGTAGCAGTCTTTCTCTGTTGAGCTCTCACCCCATGCAATCGGCAGGTGCAGGCTGACACCAAATCTGAGTCTCCATTGAACTGGCTAACACTGCTCTTGCCAACCCTGGTACTTCTCTGAGAACCTGCCCCACCCAGTTCACCCAAACCTTTTTCAGAGATAATCCACACAAATAGCAAGCCTGAGCCTCTCAAAGATCCACAAACTCCAAAAAAGCAGCAGCTGACCTTGACATGCCCCATACCTCTTGCTAAGTGACCCCAAGCCCTGTACTAGTTGCAGCTAGTCTCAGTTCACAGTATAACCATTCCCAGGCACCTCCAAGCCCAGCCTAGGCAGATAGTCACTGAAGATCCCTTTGTACTTCCTACCAGGAGGCCCTGAAAAGGACACAGGCAGTGGCTAAACTTGGCCTTAACTGGAGCCCCTCCCCTGAAGCCCCAGAATCAATACAACTGGTGGCTGGTTGCAGACCACACAAGAAGACCACCCAGTTAGCACCACAAACATCACAACCAAAGGGTGAACTTGACAGGCACTACAACCTGCTAAAGTGAATCGTGCGCCATGGAGTCAGCCTCCACACAAAGGTTTGTCTGCTATTGTCCTCACAGACAGTTGGCCTGATGGTCAATCATACCCACTGATATGCCAACAGCAATCAAGTCTCAGCTACAGTAAAAGAGCACACACAAAGTGCACCTCTGGAGCATCTGCCTCAGGTGACTAGGGAGACTGCATCATTGGGTCCCACAGGACACCTACTATATAAGATCATTCTTCCAATACTGGGAGACATAGCAGTTTTACCTAATAAATAGAAACAAACATAGGGAAGCAGCTAAAATAAGACAAAGAAACATGCCCCAAATGAAAGAGCAGGACAAAACTCCAGAAAAGAAACTAAACAAAATGGAGACAAGCAATCTACCAGGTGTGGAGTTCAAAACACAGCTGACAAGTAGGCTCAATGAACATAGGCGAAAAACAGATGATCTCAGTGAGAACTTCAACAAAGAGATAGAGAGCATAAAAAAGTAAATAGAAAACATAAAAAAGAGCTGGTAAGAAATAAAGAATACAAAAACTAAAATTGAAAATATATTAGATGGAACCAACAGAAGATTAGAAGAAGTATTCTATCAAATCAGCAATTTGGTAGACAAGGTAGCAGAAAGCACTTTTAAATGAGCATTGTCACCTGGCCTTTGTCGCTCAGTGAATTGAGCATTACCACGTGGACTGAGAGGTCCCAATTCAATTCCAGGTCAGGGCATATACCCAGGATGTGGGCTCGATCCAGAGTAGGGGTGTGCAGGAGGCAAATGATTGATATTTCTTTCCCACATTGATGTTTCTCTCTCTCTCTCTCTCCCTTTCTCTCTAAAATATCACTAAAAACATATTGTATTTTTAATTTTTTTAATTTTTATTTTTAACTCATCTTTATTGTTGAATGTATTACAGATGTCCCCCCCTGTTTTTCTCATTGAGCCCCGCCTCCCCAATCTCACCCCTGTCTTGCCTTCCCACACTACTGTTGGTGCCCATTGGTTATGCATATATGCATAGAAGTTCTTGGTTTATCTCATCTCACCCACCCTCCCCCCTTCCCTTTGAGGTTCATCAGTCTAACGACCTATTTGTACTTCTAATTCCTTCATCTTTTTCACCCATCCTCTCAGCCCCCACCCATTTAGCAAGCAACCAAAAGTTCTCTGTATCTATGAGTCTGTTTCTGTTCTGCTTGCTCATTTTGTTTGTAGATTCAATAATTGATAGATATGTATTAATCATCATTTTATTGTTCATATTTTTGTTCTTCTTCTCTTTCAAGAAGACCCTTCAACATTCCATATAAAACTGGTTTGGTGCTGATGAACTCCTTTAGCTTTTTTCTTGTCTGGGAAACTCTTGATATGTCCATTGACTCTAAATGATAGCTTTATAGGACAGAGTAATCTTGGTTGTAGCTCATTGCTTTTCATCACCTTGAATATCTGTTACCACTCCTTTCTGACCTGCAAAGTTTCTTTTCAGAAATTGGCTAACAGTCTTATGGGAGCTCCATTTTAGGTAACGAACTGCTTTTCTCTTGTTGCTTTTAAGATTCTCTCTTTGGCCCTGGCCGGTTTGGCTCAGCGGTTAGAGCGTCGGCCTGCAGTCCGGAGAGACCCGGGTTCGGTTCCCGCTAAGGGCATGTACCTCGGTCTAGTCACTGTGCTATACACCTGAAACTAATATAGTATTAAATGTCTACTTTTTTTCTTTATTGATTTTTTCACTTTTTATTAATTTATTTTTGTTACAGATATTTCTTCTTTTTCCTCGCTAGACACCCTCCTCCCCACCCACCCCTCAGCATTGTTGTCTATGTCCATTGGTTATGCAGACATGCATATAAATTTTTTGGTTTATCTCTCCGCCCCACCCCTCTCCTCTGAGGTTTCCATATTCCTTTCTTTGTCTCTGGTTCTATTTTGTTCATCAGCTTATTTTGTTCATTATATTCCACAAATAAGTGAGCTCATGTGGTATTTGATTATTTTTTAATTAAAAATTGATGTGTCATTTGACCCAGTAATCCCACTTCTAGGAATATACCCTAAGAAGCCTGAAACACCAATCAGGAAGAATATATGTACCCCTATGTTTATAGCAGCACTATTTACAATTGTTAAATGTCTACTTTAATTGAATTTTTTTTAATTTTTAATAAAATAAATAAATAAACAAATAAATCCTGACAGGCTACTTAGAGAAATGGCTAATTCTAGGACCAGGGTAGAAAGAAACATAAATAAGATGAACCTGGAATGTCTTGTAGGCTCAGAACGTAAAAAAGTGCTAAGAAAAAGTCGGGGAGCGTGATACACGGAAACCACCTGAAAAAGCTCACAATGGCCAAAGTTGAAATCTTTTGAGCAACATAATAAATGAAATAGTCATGGATTATAACCCAAGGTATAAAATAAATATCCATGAGTCTATATTGATATAAACTGATAAAAGTAAATAAATGAGAAGGGACCAATGAGCTGTGCAGGAGAATCCCCCGTATTTTGCTAGGTACACCATCCTCAAGGAGGTGGAGCGTAAGCCCTGCTTCCTAAGTGGGGGCTGCACATGGCAATCTCCTGCCTCAGAGGACAGTGTGGAGAGGGTAGGGTTGAGGGAATGGAAGAATAACTTTGCAGCGCAGATATCTGACAAGAGATTGAGGTCAACATCAACAGTGTAAGTCATGTGGACAGTATGCACCCTTCAGGTGATGCACTTGACCTCTGTGGTCTTCCTGAAAAAACACATCACCTCAGTCTAATCATGAGAAAAGCATCAGATAAATCCCATTCGAGAGGCATTTTATAAAATACCTGACCAACACTGCTCAGAACCGTCGAGGTCATGAAGAAGGAAGGAATGCCCAAGGAGACGCAGGAAGTAGGAGAAGGAACTGTGGTGTGGTGTCCTGAATGGGATCCTGGGACAGGGAAGGACAGTGAGTGGAGGCTCGGGAAATCTCAATGGAAACACAGACGTTAGTTAATAATAGTGTAGCAATATTGGTTCAAATTTAGCATACTAATATAAGATGTTAATAATCAGGGAATAAACATAGAAAAAATATTGTGTGGCATATATGGAAACTCGGTATTCATCAGTTTTTTGTAAATCTAAAACTGTTCTGAAATTTAAAATCTGTTTTAATAAAAATGCCCTAGCCTCTCACTTTGGTGAAATGCTTCTCCTTTACCCTCCTCTGTTGAAACCGGACTCTGTCTTTCAACTCAAAACTTAAGAAGCCTTCCTAATTCCTCAGAGATAAATGGTTTCTTCCACCTGTGTGTCCAGAACCCGGGACTTACATTATGGTGTTAATTTTCATTCATTTGCTTATTGCTTCATTCATTCAAATACAGAGTATCTACACTTGTTGTGAGGAGGCTAGCAACAACCTTGACCCTGACTGAGCATAAAGTTTGCCTGGGGTCACAGACCTCACAACTGTGCAAGGAAATGTCAGAGATAAAACGTCGTGCAAGTGAGGGGGTGTTTTCTAAGAAACTGACCTTCGTGTTCACAGGCGAGTTAACTGGGTGAAGGCAGCTGAGTAGGGGGGAGTGTGGAGGGATGCGAGGTAGGAGGAAATATTCCTGGTGAAATCATATTTGTGAAGTTTTGAGGCAGAAAGAAAGGTGGCATCCCCAAAGAAACACAACATGGACGAGACGGTCGGATGACTGTAGGTGCATATACGGTCATTTTACTCTGTCAGTGTCAGTGCAAAGCCCATACACGTGTTATCTTGGTTCATACTCACATAGTCCCATGAGGTAGGTTTATTATTATTCCTTTTTCACAGATCAGAAAACTGAGGCACCCAGATAGTAAGTGACAGAGCTGAGATCAGACTAAAACGAGCTGGTCTGAAAGCCCAGACTCTCCCTCCCAGTGAGGGCGGCAGGATCAGTCTGCCCTAAGTCAGAGATCCTTGTGTTTTTCTCACATGAAACCAGGGTTTCTCAGCCTCGGTGCTACTGACATTTGAGCCAGGTAATTGTCTGTGATGGGAGGCTGTGCTGTGCATTGTGGGATGTTTAGCAGCGTCCTTGGCCTCTACCCCCTAGATGCCAGTAGCACCCACCTTTCACCAGTAACGATGATTACAAATGTTTCCAGATTTTTCCAAATATTATTAGTGGGAAGGACAAATAGCCAGATCACCACAGCCCCCATCCCTGTACTGAGAAAAACTGATCACACTGTAAGTTCTCAGGACAGGATGGAGCTGTCTCCAGTCCCCTCTCCTTTCTTCTTCCCCCGCCCCCCCTTTCATCACTGTATCCTAAGTGCACCGTCTATGGGCTGAGTACATGTTCCTTACAGTTTATAACACATTACCTTCTGTGTAGTGGTTGCTAACGAATGCTTGTCGCGTTTCTGCCAACTGAATTCTAAATGCCAAGAATCTTAAATGTTATGGACCACTTCTTGTCAAAAGAAAAACATTTTCCTGAATGCAGAACTTGATGTTAGGGAAGTTCATTTCTGGTTGTTGGTCACTTGGAGTATCCATTCTGTCCCTGGATAACTGGATGTCCTGCCAACTGGAAAGACCCACCTGACTGCTCAGCAAACGTCTGGACAGGCAGAGCAGCGCACCTGTGAAGAACCTGGCGGAGAGGGACGTGCATGACGAGGCTGGCAATGGATGCCGCTGAGCACGGCTGACCCGTAACAATTAGGGAAAGCCGTATGCCTCAGTCTCTGATTTGAGGTGCCATATAAAGCACATACCCATTTTCCCCAGCAATTATTTCCATCATTTCTGGATGGGATCTGGGTTTGGGAAACAACTCCCAGTTGGAGTTTCGGTGACCCCCTTGAGAGTGGGCGGGCAGTGGGAGGGAGAGCTGACTCTGGCCTGTCCCCCTGCCTCTGCAGGTGCTGCATCACTGGAGGGCAGCTGCCTGTCATTAACGGGAGCTCAGAGAACTGCAAACCAAAGATAGCGCAGGCGTGAGCTCCCAGGTGGCGCCTTCATTTGCTGGCAGCTCCAGGCATTCTTGGTGCCACCGCCTTTCAGCACATCAGCCCGAATCGCCCCTCCTGGGGGCGCTGCCCGGGTGCCTTAGTTGCATTTGAAGTGTAGTGCTGCGATGCCTGTTGTCTTTGCCAAGGTCACACAGACCTGGTACATAACCATGTCTACACTACATATGTGTGTCATGGGGACAGGGTGGGAGAGAATCCCATAGGAATCAGGCCTCACTGCAACTATTTCTATTACTTCTCACTTTCTCCAACCCTCCCACACATGCCCCACAGGCCTAAATGGCTGCTTGGAGTCTCTCTAATCAGATTCCCTGTTCCATCTCTCTCGCCAGAAGGAGGGACATGTGAAGTGATAGCAGCGCACAGATGTTGCAATAAGAACCGCATTGAGGAGCGGTCGCAGACAGTCAAGTGCTCCTGTCTACCCGGGAAAGTGGCTGGAACAACCAGAAACCGGCCTTCCTGTGTCGACGGTAAGTGGCTGGTCTTACAGCTTTCACCTTGGTGTCCACCATGCAAAAATATCGTTTCATTTCAACAGGTTCAGGAAAATGACCACGGTGCATCCAAAGTGCTGGCAAAGTTATGCAGATGCCAGCCCTCAGAGTAGAGTTCGAATACTTGTTTCTCAGGCTTTCAGATTTTTAAATAGCTATTTCAACAGTTTTAGAAAAGAAATATGAGGGTCTAGCTCATTTGGGATGTCATTTGGGGTTGAGGTTGTATATAATGATAATGGTGGTGATGGTAGTAAAGAAAACCATACTTAACATTCATTTAACACATATTTAATGAGCATTTACTGTAGGCCAGCCACTGCTTGCATGCTTCACATACCTTCATGATAGAAGTGTGCCAAGCACTGTCCTCAACACTTCTCAAGCGTTAGTTATTTACTCCTCTCAACAATCTCATAGTAATTATTTGTTGCTCCATAACAAATTCCACCCCTACAAAAAGAAGAAGAAAAACTTAGCAGCTTTAAGTAACAAACATCATCTCAATTTCTTCCCTGAATGATTCTGGCCAGGGTCTCTCATGTAGCTGCAGTCATGATCTTGCCCAGCCGGTGTGGCTCAGTGGTTGAGCATCGACCCTGCACCAAGAGGTTTCTGGTTCGGTTCTCGGTCACGGCACATGCCTACGTCGTGGGCCCAATCCCCAGTGGGGGCATGCAGGAGGCGGCCAATCGATGTTCTCTCTCTCATTGATGTTTCTATCTCTCTCTCTCCCTCTCCCTTTCTCTCTCTCTAAAATCAACAAAGAAAAAAATAAAAAAATAAAAAAAAGATCTGACTGGTGCTGGAGGATGGTGCTAACATGACTCACTCACATGGCTGTTGGCAGTGGCCCGAGTTCCTTGCCACATGGACCTCTCTGCAGAAGTCTGGTGTTCTGACAACATGGCATCTGGCTTCCCCCAGAGTGAGTGACCCAGGAGAATAATGCAGAAGCCACAGTGACCTTTTCTTTTGTTATCTAAGCTCAGAAGTTACACTTCTTTGTTTCCATGATACCCTATAGGTTACACATGTCAGCCCTATCTGTTGAGTGTGAAAGTGGCCTACAGAGCTTGAAGACCAGGAGACAGGGTCATTGGGCCAGATACACCTGCCCTCCATTTAAAACATGAAGAAACTGAGGTGTAGAAGGGTTAAGTAATGTTTCATTGGTCCCACAGCTTGTAAATTGTAGCTCAACTAACTCTTGATCCCTAAGTACCTGACTCTAATAATACTAAATTTGAGTACCATCGTTAAAACAATTTTATATGTTCTACCAAACAGTGAGTACAAGGTTCAAAGGGACCACAAATTCCTCTTCCCATATTTAGCTTTGATGATTTTAGAACCAGGTATGAGTTGACCTTCACACTCTTCAGTAAGGAAATTAGGACTCAGAGAAGTCAGTCACATATTCAGGGTCATACCGCAGGAATTGGAACTTGGATCTCCTGGCTTAGGGCTCATTCTTCTACCTCCAGATATAGATGGAAAAAAAACACCTAGATTGGTTCATATTATGTATTTTACTATGAATCATTAGGTGGTTAGTAAGAGAAACACACTCAAATTATACCAAGTAAAGAAGAAGTTAAAAGGATGTAAAAGCCCAGCCAGTGTGGCTCAGTGGTTGAGCGTCGACCCATGCACCAAGAGGTCGCCGGGTCAATTCCCAGTCAGGGCACATGCCCAGGTTGTGGGCCAAATCCACAGTGGGGGCATACAGAAGGTGGCCAATTGATGTTCTCTCTCATCGATGTTTCTCTTGCTCCTTCTCCCTTTCTGTCTCTCTAAAAGGAATAAAGAAGAAAAAAAAGGATATAAAAAAATGAGGTTAGGAAATACGCTGTGACCTATAGTTCCCAATCAGGGTGATTCTCAAGGGTTATTTGGCAATGCCTGAAGACATTTTGGTCTAGACATTAGACATTTGTTGTAACTAAGGGGGCGCTACTGGCATCTGGTGGGAAGAGGACAGGGATGCTGCTAAACTCCTACAGTGCAGAGGACGGCCACATAACAAAGTATTATTCAGCCCCAAATGTCAATGGAGCAACATTTGAGAAACCTGCACTGTGATTCTTTCTAGATTCCAGTTGACACAATGAGGCACCTCCAGTGCGAGGAAGGCAGGCAGCTGGGCCAGAAAAGCTGTCTCACCCTCTTCCAGGAGAAAACTCTTGGCCCTAGAAGCCAATGAACATTATGAAACCATGATGGTTTCTCATGTTCTCTGCCAAAGAAAGCACTGAGTGTATTAACTATAAATCTCCATTTTGTTTCCAGTTCATTTTTATCTCTAATGATCTAGAAATAGAATTGCCTTCAGGATTTGGATGCAAGACACCAGGAGCAATGCAGCGTCTCTGCTGGCAGAGGGGGAAGGCCCAGCTGGCCCGGAGTTTCTGTGAGAAGTTAAGCCCTATAGGGGTAACATTTTGTCTCACAGACTTTGGAAACTCTGAACCCTTTAGTGTGGTAGGTTCAGGCAAAAGGGCAATTAGTCTACCTTCCAAGTGAAAGTAAAAGTATAGAGTGGTCTACAGTCTCAAGCTGATTGTTCAGTTTTTTTGACTCTATTGGCAGATATGGGAAAAGTCTGTGTCTTGCTATGATCAAAATTGATTTAATGGCCTACATCTCTATATGCAAACTAAATATGAAGTGCATATATAAATTAGTTTTCTAGTGTAGTCATTAGATCATGAACTGTGAAATTAAACAGCCATGGCCTTGAGCAAGTTACATTTATTTTCTAACCTGTTTCCTCATCTGTAAAATGGGGATAATAATTGTTTCTACTTCATGAGATTGTGAAGAGGATTAAGAAAATCATATGTACAATGTGTTTTGCATATGTCTTGTTCCCATAAAATGCTCACTAAATAATGATCTCTATTTTTCATTTTACTAATACATGTAGGTAATGCTTAGAAAGAGGCATTGCTTTACACAATTTACACACACACATATGTAAATGCAACACAGTGGAATTTTAGTCATCATCTCCTCTTGGAACTGCTTCTAAATATTTTCTATGGATATAGCTAATGCCATATTCAGGAATACATGTTCATTATAGGAATCTTGAAAACTAAAAAATGCATCCATACATTAAAATCACCCATGACACTGTGGCTCAAAGATTATCATTGCTTTGTAAGATAATATGTATATGTCTTTCCAGCCAAGTCTTTCTCATTAAATAGAAGCTTGCGTATTAGATATTTTATTAAACTAAAATATTATAGTACTGTTCTATCACCAGCTTGTTTCATGTAATATATAATGAGCATAGAACCTTCTAATTTTCACAGTTATGAAAACTGCATGTTTGTTTTTAACTATTATTATATAGTTACCATAATAAAAATACCATCCTGGCTATTTTGGTGAAGAAAACCCCCACAATATATCAAGATAAATTGCTCCTTGATCATCATACTTAACCTCTAGGATCAGAGACAGAGAGATCCAGAAAGAAAACTACATAAGACTACACCCAGGAAGACAAACAGGCTTCCAGAGAAGGAGGCAGACAGACTGGGCCATAGGGGGACATGGGGGGTCAGAAAGAAGGGTAATTAAAGAAAGATATGAGAATCAACAATTAGAAGGAATCTAAAGCATCCATCCATAAAACTGCTTCCTTCATTGCTCCAAACAACTTCTGTGTATTCAGTCTCACAGTTTAAAACTAGTTTTAACTAAATACAGTGTATTGAGTAGATTGAGACTTTAACTTTTTCAAGTTGAATTATATATATTCCAGAACCAGAATCTCTGAACAATTTCTTCTGAGATTGCTCCTTCCGAAAATACAGGATAAAAGTTTTGACGACATACCATCATATACCTTAGAGACAGCTGTGGTGGAGAATAAGGCCTGAGAATTGGAGGAAACTTGAAATTCACCAGCAGTTATCTATAGAAGACCATGAAATGTACATGACAGAGATGAAGTACCATAGCCCCTTCCTAGCCTTCCACAGCCTGATAGCCTATCTAAGGTCCTGACAACTTCCACAGGCAATAACTTGTTGAACTTTAACCCAGTATTTTCCACACTTTTTTGTTTTCTTTTTATTAATTTTATTTTATTTTATTTTATTTATTTATTTTTTTAATCCTCACCCGAGGACATTTTTCCATTTTTTGTTCAGGTAGAGTAGGAGGGAGAGAGAGGAACTGAGAGAGAGAGAGAAACATCGATGTAAAAGGAACACATCGAGTGGCTGCCACCCGCACAACCGACCAGAGCCGGGGACAAACTGCAACCGAGGTACATGCCCTTAGCAGGAACCAAACCCGGTTCTCTCTGGACCTCAGGCCGATGCTCTAACCGCTGAGCCAAATCGGCAGGGCTTAATTTTATTTTTTAATTACAGTTTACATTCAACATTCTTTTGTATTAGTTTCAGGTGTACAGCATAATGGTTAGAATTTCTGATTTTTACAAAGTAGTCTCCCTGATGTTTCAATTACACATTTAAAAAAATTTTTTTTTCTTTGTTGATTTTAGAGAAAAAGGGAGGGAGAGGGAGAGAGAGATAGAAACATTGATGAGAGAAAACATCGATTGGCCCCTGGGGATTTGGCCCACAACCTACGCATGTGCCCTGACCAGGAATTGAACCGCAACCTCTTGGTGTGTGTGTCAGTGCTCAGCCACGGAGCCACACCAGCCAGGCTCAAGGACACATTTTAACGTTAGAGCCTTTCTCTGTGTAGTGTTTATTCATATCCCACAGACCCAATATTCTGTGAACTAGACTTTAGGCCATGCTGGTATAGACTACATGGACAACATCTTTGTTTTTGTCTGTGGAAATAATTTTTAGGTCTTCCTGGGCTGACTGATCATCGCTCTGCCAACAGCTCGGTGCTTTTCCTAGGACTGGCTGAGCAAACGCTGCACTGCGGATGCTGGTACCGACGTGATTTATAGGATCTCAGGGACATGCCAGACTCGGTTGTAGTTTGGAAATCATCTAGAGACCTTCCAGATCAAACATAACATGACAAGCTTACGCCCTAAGTTTTATTCACAGATAGGAAACATTTTTGGGGACAGGGAAGATGACCTGTTTAGGTTCCACCATTTGTTACTCATCGTCCCACACAATGAAACACCGTTGTGGTGGGTCCAGGACAGACCATAGCAGTGCTTCTTGGTCCCTTCATACAGTCTTTATTTGAACCTGGCTTTGTTCTGTCAGAGAAGATTCTAGCTTGTTTGACAGACAAATGCTGAGCTCAGCGGACTTTATCAGGAGGCATTTCTGAAAGGAGATCCAATTGTTCTCATCAGAAGAGGGTCTTCTAGAACACCAGTAGTAAAACAGTGGCATTTTCAGGAATGATTTCTGAATTATATATGAATTTCCTTTGCTCCCCTACCTGGCACCTAATACTGCCCAGGTAGGTGAGGGATCCAAGCCTGCATTAGTAAGAGGATGAGAGGAAGGACATGCAGGAGCCGGCAAAGCTTTCCGTACTGCCTCGAGGTCTGTCCTGTACTCATTTCTTCTCGAAAGGAAGAGAGCGCGGATTCAGCTGCTCCCCTGCCTCTGAGACTGGAGGCCATTTCCTTGTAGTTTAGAGCAGCCACTGCCAACTCGCAGCCCCTGCAGACACACCCTCCTGCTCTGTGGCTCAGCAGAGGGGTGGAAGACTGACTTCGTGTGCCTTCGAGCGGACACAGGCTCCCGCTCCCTTGCATCACACTGGCTCTGGCGCAGTGAGGGGACCTGCTTGGCTCCTGAGGACAGGGAATGTATGGCTTCTGGCTCACAGCGTTTTCCCCTACTATTCTCAAATCATAAGCAAATTAATTTTTGGAAAAAAAATGTCTGCGTGGTATAAAAATAATACACAACCAGTGTAAGTAGAAGTGTATATGTAAAAAGTAACAAAAAAAAGATAGAAATATTAGTAGTCCTCCTCCTACCTCCCCTGCCAATATTCTCATCTTAATTACCAGAAGGAACAACTCCTACCATATTTTTGTGCATCTTACAGAAAATATCTATACACATGCAGGCCTATAGATGCCCACACATAACACTTGATAAATATAGATGGTGTCATTATATATGAAATGGTCTGAACTTGTGTTTTTTAAATATAAGGAAATATCTTAAATAGTTCACTTTTTCAGTGAAAGAATGGCTGGTAAACATGGAAAAAAGTGCTCAACATCACTCAATTGAAGAATTGTAAATTAAACACTAAAATATAATGTTTCATCAATCAAATAGGCAGAGATAAACTGTTTGGTAATATCCAGTATTAAGGAGGAAAGGGAGAAAAATTATGTGTAAGTCATTCTCAGTGATAAACAGCTTACAAACTCAATTAGTTAGCCACTTTTCTTTATTTGGGTCACTAAAAGGGGAAAAGATAAATGCCAAATTTTGCAATGAGACTGGATGTTTGGGGAACAAAATACAAATTACATGTATTTTTATCTGCTTGCAGCGACTTTATTTAACAACAGTTCTTGGACATATAATTAATCTTGATATCATCTAAGAAATCTAAGGATTTTGATGTTATTTCAGTGGAAAAACTATATATTAAAGTACATTTAGTTCATCTACTTGGACCTAAATACAGTCATCATAAGCCCATCTTTGTAGCCACTTGGGCGGTATGATATTTTCTGCACACGTTTGTCATGGTGTGTTGTCGTGTGTGTGTGTGTGATCATGGCATGGCACACACAAACCCTGTCATTTATATAGCTGGAATGTACTTGGTTACAATAATTCCAAATTCATCAACAACAAAATTTCCCTAAAGTAGCTCCAAAGTCATTGGTTTACATTTATTTCTCACAAGCTCGGGTGTTTTCAAAGACCTGTTCTTGTCTGTTATGAGAGCACTTTTATTCAATTCTTTTTTTTCTATTCAAAAAGGGGGAAATTTTTGTTCTAAATCTAAGGAATCAGCTCTCCATCCCTCTAGTTGGGCTCAAAACTAAATAAGGCAAGATTTCAGAGCCCTGTGATATTAATGTGCTGTCCATATGAATAATGAGCAAGGTTTGTGAATTATTTCACACTTCTAGGAAAATCTATATAGCTCTGTCCTTCTGAAATAGCACAGAAGCTGCTGAGGATATCAGTACATTTCTATATGGAAGATTCTGATAATTTCAGCTGAAGGATTGGTAAAATATTCCCTCCTAAGGCCTGTATAGAAACTTACGAGAATGAATATTATTTTGAAAAATTAGTGATGTGTTCCTCCATCCTCTCAAGTTCCTTGAATCTTTGAGGGTCTATCTTAAGCCAAAACAGCAAAACATGAATTACTCACTAATCAAAGAACAGAGACCCAAATATTTGGTGATTAAGTTCAAAAGTCATTTAAAGACTTAGATATAAAATTGAAGAATTACTTTTTTCCTACACCCAGACTAATATGAGTGCTGTGATCTGGGAGGGGTGGGGAGAAAGGACTCTATGGGGAGGAGAAGTGTGGCCCATTGGAGCAAAGGCTATCTGCCACCACTGTCAGAGAGAAGTGCCACCCTTGTAGACCCACCCTTGTCTGCAGCTGCCAGACAAGAAAACACTGTTATGATCGCTCAGCATGCCCTCTTCAGATCGTTCGGTTGCCTTACAATGAGACCATCCATGAGCAGCACCTAGCACATGGCACACGGATTGTCAAACAGGGTCACAATCACCAGTGTTTTAAGCCCTTAGCATTCCGTCCTAAATAAGTGACCCAAGGGCACTTATGAAACCCAGGAAGCAAGAAACTCTGGGCTCCTTAATGGGTGGGATGGACACAGAAGGAGATTTCATGCATCATTACACACGACCAGATAGAATTAACATCTCCATTAGAGCTAGGACATGGATGGAACATTTTCACATTCTCCAACTCACCTATTTCACTTATAATCCCTAATTGTATTTGACATTTTAATTATTGCATTATTTAAAAATTTTAATGGTAAGATTCAATGAACTAAATTCCAATGTCAACTAATGTTACTTAGGCTGGTAAAATGATTGGGTGGTTAACCAACCACTCACTCAAAGGAAGGTCATTTTCCTTCAAATGTAGAATCGCCTACCTGTGCCAACTTAGAAGGCATTCATGATCTCCTTCGTTACTATAAAATAGTTTTGCTTTATCCTTATGATGTTCCCGTCAATATTCTTCAGGATACAAGAAACCTAAACCTTCTCAACCGAGGCTCAAGTGAAAAGAGAGCTATTGTGAGACTATAGCAGGGTCACGAAATCCTCTAGGCAGCTGTAACTGGGCCAGGCATGTCTGTGTAGCACGGTTCTATGTCACAGGCAATGTCACCTTTCACCTTCCGCTTCCTTTAGTTATCTGCTTCCTTCTTTTTCCTCCACAAATTAGGGAGATTAAGTCTGTCCATGTCAGTTGGCAATGGCCTTCTCAACTATATGGAACACTAGTTAAAGTACTAGTTTAAAACTGCTAATTGTACTAGTTTATAATTACTGAGCCCTTACTATGTGCCAACCTTGTATATTGCATGCATTATTACTTCAGGTCATTTCCCATAACAGCAGCTTTATAAGATAGATACTATTAATTTTATAGAGGAAGAATCTATGCCCTAGAGAGGTTAAATTATTTCATTCAGGATATGGCAGCAGTAGATCTGGGGCCCCAATGAAAAATTTCTAGACAAGATAGGTAGGAGAGAGCATCAGAAGCATGGATAGGAAAGGTCTGGAGTATCTGTCCACTTTTCTCTATTCCCTTCCTTGCACAAGGGCATCACCATTCAGGTATGCTAGACTTTTATTTAAGCATCCCCTTCAGCAAACACATCATCATCATTACCCACGTCCTATATATCTCAAACCCACCAACCTCTCACCATTTCCAAATTTCAATGCTACCATAATCTAGATTCTCATCTGATTAAAATGTGTCCTCAACTCCCCATCTGATTCTGACTTAACTTCCCAACTTATATCACCAACTCTGGAGGTACTCCCTCAACCTTTCATGCCTAAAACTAATAGATGCCCTCCTCTGCATTTTGGGAACATCCTGAACAACATTGATCATAACTTACCATAAAGTACTACAATATTTTATGACTTGTGATCTTTTCTGCTAAGGAGACTCACCCATTTATTCATTTATTCAACAACTATTTTTGGACATTGACTGTGTGCCAGACATTATGCTAAACATTCAATGACATAATGATGAGCAAGGAGAGTCCCTTGCACCTATGGAGCCACAGTTAAGCAGGACAGACAGACCTTAATCTAATCAGACATAAGGATGTACAGGTAGAAATTACACTTCAAAAGGAAAAGAACTCAGTCTTTGGAAAGGATTTAATAATAGAATCTGAAGAAGGCTGGGAAGCTATGACTTCTGTGAAGACATGACAGAGGTCTGAGATGTGAGGTATGACTCAAGTTAGCTGGTGAGAACATTTCAGGAAAGAGAACAGCCTAAGGAAAAGTCTTGGGCTTTGATTGAGAATTTAAGAAAAAGCGAAACCCAAAGAACAGTAAGACCATATGCAAGAGGAAGTCCAAGAGAGTCAGGGGCCAAACAATAGTGTTGTGTTTGAGCTGTATATCTCCAGTACCTAATATAGTTTTTAAAATTGAGATGTGTTAGTAAAATACTTTTCTATGCAGGGATCTCCTGTGGGAAATTGGAATGGTAAGTCAACTTGGAATTTTATGAGTGAGGAGACAGCATTGAGAATCCTCTGCTGAGAAGAAACTCCCTATGTGGTGTCTGAAAACAGATTTTAAGCAGTATACTAATGCTTCAGACAATGCCAAAGCAAAGCGAATTAAATTGCCTTTTTGATATCACCACCTATTACACATGCTGTTATCCACACGGTTGCTGTCGCCTGAACATCTCACGCTCTCAATGAGATGCATTTGTTTTCTATTCAGAAGTGAAGATATTAAAAATGAACATCATCTTCCAATGCCAGTCCAAGTAAGAGAAAACACTCATTTTTCAAGTGCTTTTTGGTGTACACACAAGCATCTCTGAGACTAAAAGATCTCATATAAATGAACAATTTTAGAAGGGAATAAGAAAGGTGCATTTCCTTGAAGATTAGGTAGAGATTGGCTTACCTCTGGCTTTGACTGCTCTCAATCTTCACATAAGGGCTGCCATTTCTCTTATTGATACTCTCCCAAGGTTATTTGATTCATTTAGTCTCATGGCTTCAGAGACCCAAACAGCTTCTATCTAAACTGATCCACACCTCTTGGCTCTTATTTCAGGTTATAATTGAACATCTCATTTTTTATTTCTCGAATAATCCATAATTCAGTATTCTCAAAATGGAGCACATATTTCTACCAGCCTGGCCATTCAAACATAGTTCCCACATCAGTGTATACACTGTAGTGAGTGGAATGCTTGCGTCCCCTCAAAATGCATATGCTGAAACCCTAACCCCCAGGTGATAGTGTTAGGGGCATCATTAGGTCACGGCACGGAGCCCTCATGAATAAGATCAGAGCCTTCGTAAGAGAGATCCCAGAGCTCCGCCACCCTTTCTGCTATTTGAGGATACATTGATACGTCGTCAGTCTGCAGCCAGCAAGAGGGCCTTTATCAGAACCTGACCATGCTGAGCCCTGCTCTTGGATTTTCAGCATCCAGAACTGTGAGAAATACCTTTCTGCTGTTTATAAGACGCTCAGTCTATGGTGTTTGTTATAGCAACCTGAAAGGTTAATACCTGCATCTACTCATTCCAGCCAGTCTCCTGGGAAACATCTTTGCCTCTTATCACTTCCTCATGGCCTACACCTATTCTTCTATCAACAGACTTCCTTGGTTCTACAGCCCAAACATTTCTCTCATTTTTTTTTCAGTCCCTACCTCCAACAACCAAGTTCAAGCCACTGTTGTCCCTTGCCTTGATTCGGAAAAATCTCCCTTCTTATTGCCTAAATCCTTTATCATATGTGGCCTCCAGAAACTAATCTAAGTTTTTCTGATGTCTACTACCAGTGTGTTTTTTTCTTCCTTTTTTGTAACATAATTACCTCGTTAAATTGCGTTCTGGTAGTACCTTCACTGCTATACAACAGATGCTACGTGAAGGTCTTGCTCATGGCTGTACTTCAATGCCCAACACAACCCTTAGCACAGGTGTTCAAATAATTCATGCTTTTTGCACCTAAAAAATAAAATCAGACAAATTTGTATTCTAATCTCAGCTCTAGTGTGATCCTAACCCTCAGTCCACATCTGAAGACAGGGATTATAAGAAAACAACTTCACAGTGTGGTCATGAGAGTTATTTAAGGAAATACATGTGCAACACAACACAGAATTAGTTCTTAATATTTGCTCTACTCATTGAGAGGACTCGCATGGGATAGAGATTTGGTGGACCCCCTCTGGGCTCGCTACACTTTATATGGAGAAAAAAGACAACACAGCAACAACTCCCATCCTGTGGCCTAAGTACACTGCAAGTCTCATGAATTACTACCTGCTCTTTGTCCCGTGGGGAGAGCAGAAGAAAGAGGAATTTCTTTTAGTGAGTGGAACCGGTCATAAGCCAGATGGTTTTTAGCTTTATATAGGGGATAATAATCACTATAAACAAAGATGAATTGTCTTCTAACTCTTTTAAACATCTGTATTACCTAAAATAAATAAACTCAAGTTTTTATGTTGTATCACTTTTTTTTATTGATTTTTTTAGAGAGAGAAACATCAATCGACTGCCTCCTGCACTCCCCCCACTGGGGATTGAGTCTGCAAACCGGGCATGTGCCCTGACCAGCAATCAAAGGGGGACCTCTCGGTCCATGAGATAATGCTCAGTCCACCGAGCCACCCGGCCTGGCTATGCTGGATCTCTTTTGAGTTGCTGGTGCTGTGTGCTGTGGGAACTTGTAGCTGATATAGACTGAGTTCATTTTCTAGCAATTAAAGGACTATTCTGTAGAAGGTTCTTCTGTCCTCTGCCTCTGTAAGTCTATATAAATGTATCCTCTTCTAGATATGAGTTTGCTACAAACAATACTCACTAGAAAATATTGTAAATATTCTCTTGGCTGCTGATTACAGGAAACAAAGCATGAACAGAACAACCATAGAAACTCCTCATATCCTGTCTTTAAATGGCTCTTTCAAGTATATTAAGGAGCCTGACATTACTCACCCCTTCTCTTGTGTTCATATGCTAACAGTGTTTTATTCCATTTTTGATGCAAAAAAAAGATCTCAAACAGAAGTATGCTCCATCTCTGCCTGTTTCTTATGTTTTGAGTGGATCTTTTGATCAAAAGTGGAATGATTCAATGTACTCAACGCATTTTCAGATGGGAAATCTACAAATGGCCTTACCAGCCTGCTGACTGATGGATGGAAGCTCAGTAAACCTCTCAAAGTTAACAGTCTGTTTAAAACCTGTCATTTTTGAGGATTTTATCTTGCAGGATCTGTAGAATTCAAGAGAGCCATGTGTAATGCTACCTCTTCTCTAAACCAAAAATGTTACATAAAATGGTCTAGGATGCCCAAATCAGAAAATTCATTCCCCAAATACTGACTCATCCTCTTTGATGCTGAGTATCAGAGACAGAGTGACCAACAGGACATGGCCTCTCTTTAATGATTATGAGGTCTAGGGGAGACAACAGGAAAATGAGCAATTTCAGAAATGTGAGATTTGTGCTGGGAGGGGGACAGCCCAGGGTGCTCTGGGAGCAGAGGTGATGGTGCTGATCCATGGTGGGGAGGGTTCTGGTGGCTTCTTGGCAGAATTTACAGCCAAACTGAAAGCCTATTAAACCAGCAACAAAAGTAAGGCAGAAGGGAGAAGGATATGCAAGGGTTAAGAAGGAACTGAGGTCATCCAGTGTGCTTGGATGGAGAAGAACATGGGGTCGTTCTGGAAATAGGCGAGACCAAAGTGGCCATGTGGCTGAGCTCACACAACGCCCAGCAGCCATGGTGAGGTGCTAGGACTCTGTCCAGGGGTGATGGAGTGAGACACCGAAGGGTTTGGTACCAATAAAGAACATGGGTTGATTTGTCCTAAAGTAACCACTGCCTAGCTAAGGAATGAATGAAATTGCTTCTACTAAAACTACATTTCCTTGTACTTTGGCCCATATTTCTAGCCAATACAGACAATATGCCCAAGAAATGATTCAGGTCAATTCTAATATTTAAGTTAGTACCCAGTCAGCAAAGGTACATCACAGTTTTGTGGGCAAAAACTCAGAGTGACGATTATGCAAGAGAAAGTAACTCCCAGAAAAAATCCTAGGACATCCTAGCATCTAGGAAAGCAAGCTCTGCATATGCCTATTCAGAAGGTATGGGACAAGATTTCAAGGTTCTCCAGGGAGACTTTTGGTAATGCATCAGAATCACTATGGCAAGGAGACGGTTGATCCCTTTAAAGGAGAAACAGTGAGAAGGACTGGGATTGGGATGTTTTAATCAAGGACAAAGGAGAACTTCATGCTGGGGAATCAGAGAGTACAATGAAGCTTTACCAAGCTGCACAGCAGAATCACCTAGAGAGATTCTTAAAAATGCCAAGGTCTCAACCACACCACTAGGTATTCTTACTGAATTGGGTGAGAGTGGGCCTGGCATTTATACTCTGTGTAACCAGATTTAAGAACTAAAGGTGCAGTGCCCAAGAGCATGAGCCAAGGAACATAAGCTGTGTGTGTTAGAGTTACAGCTCTTTCTGGAAATGGACTTATTTTTTGATCTTTTAATTTTCCATTTGTGAACATTCCATAAATGCTGGCTGATATGGATATGTACCACACAGCAAGATAACGATGCCATGTAATATAGACATGAAAAGAATTTAGCTCGCTGTTGTCCTCAGTTTCCTCAGTTGTAAAATGAGAAAAATAATAACATATAGCTGGTAGGATAGGGGCAAGTAAAGGGATTTACAAATACCTGGCAGACAAGCACCCCAGGAATGTGAGCTATGGCTCTTAACCAGGTGCAGCTCCTGGGAAAAGCAACACAATGTGTGTCTCAAGGGCACCGATAAGTTTGGCTGGTGCTTCACAGAATAATGGGGAAAAAAATTTAGAAAGGCAAGTTGGGGCCAAATTGCTTTCTTGCATTCTAGGCTAATGTTAAAATTCAAGCCAAGTGTTCATTAATTGATTATCTAATAAGGTAGTCTCCAAATGTGAGGCAAGCAGGTGGAGAGTGTACAACATAGAATAAATTACAGAATGGTTCAGAGTCCATTCCAAAACTTGGGCTCGGATTTGAATTTAACACAAATGTGGAACAAACTGATGTCTCTTTGAAAAGTTGAAATTAAATAATCATAGAGCTTCAACAGTCAATAACAAAGCGCTGGGCGTCCAGTATCCCCTGGCCCTCAGGGAGACAGGGCTCGTCTGCGCCATGTGGCTCGTTCATAGATAGAGCCAAGAGCACTCTGTTGTCCAAAGTCAGCCCACTTTATTAGGACACTCTAAATAGTCCTGGAAATTATCTCTGTCCTTTCATTTTTCATTTATGGATATTCCAGAAAAGATTAAAGGTAACTTGTGTGGATGCAACCCACACCACAGGGAAATAAAAAATGTTATATGGACAAGAAAGGAGTGGGTAGAGGGGAAATGAGGGGAGGAGACAGAAGAGGAGGCGGGAGGGATGTGAACACAGAGAGAAGACCACATGAGACTATAAGTATGACAGCGAAGGCCTCAGGTTAGCACCAAGCCTTCCAGTGGACGGTCACAGAGGGAAACACGATTGGTTACAACTTTGAAAACATTCTCAACTTAATTCAGGCCACTGGTTCAGAGAGATACCACTGTTCCTGGCACAATGCTTGACAGAAGTTTCTCCAGACTGAAATAAAACGGGCACTGTGTAAAAGAGTAATATTCTCTTTATCACATCCCAGGACCCCAAAGTGTGCATGACACGGGTTGCCAATACACAGTGAATGAGTGAAGAGAGGAAGAAAGGTGGGGGAGGGGAACCTGTATCACAAAATTCATGGGATATTTTGCCAACGTTCCCGGAAGTGGGCTGATGGCCTCCCATAATTCAGTGAAAGTAATTTATAGGTTGGGGATGCAAAATGACCTGGGGTAGGCTTCAGTACTCAACTAGTCTGACTGAGATCAGAAACAGATTTTAGAGCCTACAGAAGGGAACAGATTAAGTACTTCACAGGCATTCTTCCCTAAAGACTGTTTCCACCAGACACCCGATAGGATAGAGGAGCAATAATTTGATGATATACTCCTATGTAACGCCAGCTGCTTGATTCAGTGACAACATAATAGAAAGTTACTTCTTACTCACATAAACACAGGTTCCAGCCTACCTGAACAGCAGTTGGCTCTCATCCATGCGGTGATTCAGGAAGCATGATCCTTCTTGTTGTGGCTCAGTCATGTATGGCTATGGGGGCATCAACATCGAGTGGCAGACGGGAAAGAAGGCCCATCTACCTCTATCCTCCTTGGCCCAGAAACTACCCACATCTCTTCTACTCACATTCCACGGGTGAGCGGTCCCACCTTGTGGCAAGGGAGCTGGAAAACAGTCTGTGCAGGGCGCTTTCTGCCCTGTTACACACTTCCTCTGTGAGATAAGAGCACAGGCCTGTGGAAGGCCACTAGCTGTCTCTTCCAAAATACTTATTTCCAGCCACCAAATATGTTCCCATACACATTGCACACCCTTCCCCTCCCCAGAAGAAACAGTTCAAAGTCCAGGCTTTCCAAGTTGTGAATTTTTTCTCCATCAAGTGTAAATGAGACTCCTCCCAATCTGGCCTCCTAGAAACCATAACATGAGTCTTCACCCTCCCAACACACGAAATAGATAGGTCAAGTTGGAGCAAGGCAGAAGCAATAAAAAAAAAAAACAAAAAAAAAAAACCTCCCACTCGGAGCAGGAAAGAGAAGGAAAGAAACAGTAGTCACCATTTCCTAACAATATGAAATCCTGCCTGGCGGACACTGTAGAGACCCAGCCTGGTGGTGTGGGAGGAACTCCTGGGCCATTTCCCTCCATGACCCTGCCTCTGCCTGGTGAGTCTTCCTTGTCCGTCACCCTTCTGGGTCTCATGAAGGGAGCCTGGGAAATGTAGTCCTTGTCTGGGCTTTCCAGTAACAATGTTACGGCATGGAAGGGGGTACCATTCTTCAGTGAAGAGCTGACCAATAAACAATATCTCCCTGAAAATATTTGCAAGAATATTAATATTTTGCTATGTACGTGTAATATAAAATGTTATTGCTGTTAGCTCTTCTTTTTAATTACGATGAATCTGAGTTAAATTCTACCTTTATCATTTGCAGCTCCTATTATCTTAAACATTATTCTGCTTCTCAATATCACAATTTGTTATGATAAGATACTGACAGAGCACCTATATAACAAAGTTATTCTATTGAATGATATATTTATCTAGCCAATAACTGTGCCATAATTTGAAATTAGAGTTGAAGGTTATCTTTACAATTCTTGCCACTATCTGTGTCTACTTTTTGTAGTAATCAAATGATAATTAGATAAGACTTAGCATGCTGATATTTACATCTCTTAGGCATATTATGCTTTATAAACTTTGCATTTGAACATTTTATTTCCTTTACTGCAAAAGTAACTGATTTACTAAGACATCTGCTTAGATAATTATGTATAATACATCATCTATTTCTGCCATTTTTAATTTTGCATTTTGTGAAGTAATATCAACCACTCCAATCCATTTGGAAGAAAATCTGACTGTGCACCAAACAGTGCATAATTTGATCTAAATTTATGTGCAGCTTTGTGGAATTTAGCATTGAAGGATTATCTGCTTTACAAGATTATTGTTTTAATTAGTCAACAAATGAACAAATGATCTATGCAATGAAGTATGGGCAAACTAATTTTCTCTGAGGAATTATCCATGTATAACCTATATTGAACAACTATATAAATGCCGATGCAGTTGCAGACATTAAAATGAGCATTCAGCATGAAAATTCTTTGAGATGAGTTATAGCTGTAAACTGGGTTGGAGGGAGTTCGATTTGGACCAGACACATGGCCCCTTTCGGCTAAGCAGGGTCCTTATGCATCTGAATCACCGAGAGGGCTTCTTAGAACACAGGTTGCTGTACTTCATCTTTTAGGGTTCTGATTCTGTACATCTAGGCTTAGAAATATGCATTTCTAAAAAAGTCTCCAAGTGATGTTGCCACTGCTGCTCTTGAGACCCCACTCTGAGAACTGCTAGCCTAAAGCAAAGGTTGGCAAACTACATCTTGCACCCCAGTCTGACACACCATCTGTTTTTGTAAATAAAGTTTTATTGGAACATAGCCACTCTCATTTGTTTATTCACTGTCTATGGCTGCTTTCACACTAGTGGCAGAGATGAATCGTCCCAACAGAGACCATATGGCTGCATACCCCAACATATTTAGTATCTGTTCCTTTACAGAACAAGTTTGCTGATCCCGGGCTAAAGAATGGGGAGTGTGGAATGGAACAGAGAGAGACCTAGCCTCATCCCTTCCATCTGTTCCTCCTATAAGCTCCCTTTATTGCCTTGAGTTAGGGATTAGCTATCAGCTCACCAGCAGCACAGTTTCTTATAAGAACAAATCATTTGTATATGCCTATATTTAAGATTGAAACTTAAAGGGAATTGAATTACACACTTCGGTACTCAATTTCTACTAGATGGACAGAAGACTTATATTTTAAAAGAATTACAAAGTCATTTTTATCTCAAACATTTTGTTTCTGGAAAAGACACAGTGGTTAGCTTTCATTTTTGCGATGACAAAGGGGTTCCATCAATGGGATGAATGAATAGCTCACTGCCCCGCCCAGTTAATCACACACACACCCCGGCCCACCTGCGGGGTGAAGTAGTCAGGGGCGAGGTCTGTACCATTTCTCTGACGTCTTGGCTTTGATGCCTGCACTAACTCAGGGGCATGGAGTATCAGTCGACTGCATTTCTGAGCCATTCCAAAAGGAAATGGTGAGGAATCAGATTAGATTCTCTTTGGTGGTGTTGGGTCATTTGCTGCCACATTTAGATGAGACATTTTAAAGGATTTATATGTATTGGAATAATGTCCCATGCTTTAAAAGTGAGGTAAAGAAAAAAAAAGTTTGCTGAGTATCCCTAAATATGCCAATATACTGTTCTTATAGTTATGCTTATCAGCTCCGACACACATCCTGACAGCCTTGTGACAGTGACAATAACATTATGTAATTCTGTAAAAAGCAAAACTGAACTTTTGAGAGCTAAAAGGACTCCTCAATTCACTCACCTGTGAATGCCCGAGCCGCGACCCAACTGGCTGCTCCACTCTGCCTGCAGCAAACCACGCCCCCGCCTGTCTGGGCGTGATCACTAGATTCATTCACGATGCATCACTTGTTCTGGTACCACTTGTTCCTCTACTGAGCCTTTTGTCCCCTGTATAGAAAATACTTTTGTCCCAGATGCCTGGGCCACTAAACTCTAGTTTCTGGTCTGAGCATTAACAATCCAAAAGTTCGCTTCAAAGCTACAGATGATAGGTAGATGAGTGTGGATAGTTGCTGACAATAAAAAAGTGGGTTTGCATAGAGCAGTGTAACTGGAAACATACAGAAGCATGACTGACAATTCCAAGACTGACAATAATTTTCTCCTCTCCAGTCACCTCTGACTCATTGCTGGTGGCTGTGGCAGTTTGGTTTTGAGAAGGATTCTGTGCTATCTTTTGCCTTGGAAGAAAAGAAGGTTATGAATAGTAATCAGAAGAATCCATACATCTAGCATGACTTGCCAGGTACAGAACTAAACACATATATTAACCTGGCTGATTCTGCAACAATCCTATAAAATAGGTACCAATGAGGGAACTAAGCAACAGGGTTAACTGATTTCCTCAGTTTACACATTCAGTATTGCTCCAGAGCTGGGGTGTTAGCCAGGCAGTGTGCTGCACAGTGTGTGGAGGGCGTGGGCATTTCTGCCAGAGAGATCAGGGTGTGTGGGACAGACCTCTGCATCCCTGGGTGATCTCCTGGCGAAGGGGCCACGTAACACAGAAGTCTCGGGGCTTCAGAGTCTGTTTCATGTCGGGGAGCCTTCACAGTCTTGTGACACCTACAAATCCCTTCTCAGGATAATGTGGTAAATGCGTAAAACAAAAAGACATGGGGTAACTAGAAAGTCAAATGTATTGAAATACAGCATTTAAAATATTTCAGTAGTAAATTTGTAAGAGAGTAATATGCCTGATCCTTTATTTATGGATTAAATAACAAGATTTATCAGTGAGTCTAATAGCAGCCATAGTTTTGAAATAATGAGGAGCACAAATAATATTTAAAAGACTCTGCAACAATTTGTCTGTGATTTGAACATCTTTGTGATCTTCATTTGTGACAGTCATAGGTACTACTGATTCTACTGTGGTTTGTTGCCTTCTCACATAATGAAGGAGCAGCTAAATTTTAGTTCAAGGTTAATGAAAGTAAAGGTGCAATTTTTCCCATTTAAGGTCATAGACACTCTGAATTGTATGCACTGAAACTTTGAATTATAGTAAGAATAGCTCTGATGTTGTGAAGGGAAAACTAGATATAAAAGGCAGAAGTAGAATTTATTAACTTCTTTGTAACCGTATAACCTTAATAAGTCTCCTACCCTGAGTTTTCATTTTCTCACTGCAAAACAGAAATAAACCTCTTATAGGAATGATGTAAAGCAGAAGAAAAATAACAGCATTGGTAATGACTCTGTAAGGTGTAAAACCTTTATTAATTTTAGGAGAGCTTGATTATTATTTGAAAAGCTGCTTCAAGGTAGTATAAGAATTTGAGTAGCCTGTTACTGAGCTTTCATTCATACTGTTTAAAAGCAACAACCTTTTATTGACTGCCTACTATGTGTCTACACTAGGATAGGTTCCATACTAAGGTACAAATATGAATGAGAGAGGCCCCTGACTTCAAGAAGGTTGAACTCTATGGTGGGAGAGGCAAACACATCACAAGATCAAGAGGGAAGTGCAGTGAGAGAGAAATGTACAGGGAAAATTCAAGGAAGGCTTCCTGCAGGAGGTGATGCACCAGGCCCTTAGTGTTGAATAGAAGTTGGTCACACAAAAAACTTCCGGTCAGGATGGCAAGTAGATAAACGCAGCATCGCCTCCTCCCACAACCACATCAAAATTACAACTAAACTGCAATGCAACCATCTTTCAGAACCACCTGACACCGAGCTGAATGGAAGTCCTACAACTATGAGATTTAAAAAGCCACATCGAGACTGGTGGGAGGAGCAGAGGCAGACGGGCTGGTCCCACACCCACATGTGGCAGATAAAAATCAGGAGGACACCTCCATACTCATGTCTGTGTCAAAGTGGGAAAGTGGAAAATAGACCATAATATCTGCCTGAAGCTTGACATTTGACATTTGAGTTTGTAGCGCTTCTTGCCCTGGAGAGCATGCACTGGTGGACTCATGTAAGATGGATTTCTTGGAGCAAAACTGGAGGAAGGGAGAGCAGTTGGGTGATTACTATGATCCAAGCAAGAAGTAGAGTTGAAACCGTGATACCAAAGGAGGGGTGTTTCCACAATCCACAGGTGATGTAATCACAGGGTTCATGACTCACTGACTTTGACGGTAAGAGAGGAAAAGGATGATTTTCTTGCCTTTCTACTCTGTATTTGGAGGCTGCTGGTAGTTCAACCAACTAAAGGAATAAGAAAGAAAATATATATTTAGGGTGAAGAAAATGAGATCAGTCTTAGATATGTTGAGTTGGAGGAAAAGTTGGAACATGCAGTAGCAATATTGAACAGAAAGTTGGGTATGTAAGTTGTGAAATCAGCAGAGAGCTCTGAGTTAAATCTTATATTTAATGAGTCAGCAGCAGATGGTTGGTAGGGGAAGCCATGACAGTGAATTCCATCACTCTGGGGGAGCCCGAGTTTCAAAAATGGCTCCTGGGCAAACCCCCAGGGGATGGCACATTTAAAGAGTAAATATCACAAAATGAACCCAGAAAAAAAAGATATGAATGAAGAGCATCCAGAGATGAGAGTATTATGGAGGCCAAAGAAGTTTGTTTTTAAGTATAAAATGCAATAAGAAATTAATAGAAGGTAGTCCATTCACTTGGAGTATTTAGTGTTCATTGTTAATCTTTTTTTTTTTTTTTTATCCTCACCCGAGGACATTTTTCCATTTTTTACTCAGATAGAGCAGGAAGGAGAGAGAGGAAGAGAGAGAAACATCGATGTGAAAGGGACACATCAGGGCCGGGGACAAACTGTAGCCAAGGTACGTGCCCTTAGCGGGAACTGAACCGCAGGCTGACACTCTAACCGCTGAGCCAAACCGGCCAGGGCCATTGTTAATCTTAATGAAAGCAATCCCAGTATAATTATAAAGACAATGCCAGATAACCATAATAATCACACAACACTTACTACAGATGGGCAGAGTTTAAGTGCTTTACATTTTAATTTACCTAAAGCAATAACCTTATGAAATAGGTACTACGATTATCACCATGTTACAATGAGGACATTACGGGGCAGAGAGGTTATATCATTTTTCCAAGGAAACATTGCCAGTAAGTGATGCAGCCAAAGTTTTGATCCCAGGCAGTCTAACGGCAGAGTCCAGGCTCTTGATGTCATTGCTGTTAGATCCGCATTCATATTGCAGTGGGCAGTAAATAGGATGACCAAGTTTATGCCTGTTGTTTCAACATGCTGTCCGAGAAGCACTTCCTTTCCAGATTGAAATATAAATTATAGCCCGGCCAGTGTTTCTCAGTGGGTCGAGCATCGTCCCATGGACTGGGAGGTCCCAGTTTGATTCCTGGTCAGAGCACAGGCCCAGGTTACAGGCTCCACCCCCAGCAGGAGCTGGCCGATGGATGTTTCTCTCTCACATTAATGTTTCTCTCTCTCAAAAAAATCAATAAAACATTTTTAAAAAAAGGAAAAAGAAATATAAATTATATCTGATCACGCCATTCAGGTGATGAATTGACAGCCAGGAAATGTGTGCTGTGAGCCTAGAATGCTCCTTGAGCTACAGTTTCACTGTTCATAAGCTCTCAGGGAACATTTGTTAGATGATGCTTGAGAAATGTTAATTACAAAGGGAGAAGAGAAATTGACTGGTACCTAGAATGGCAAAGACCTGAACATATTAATAAGACCTAAAGGAGGATTTCAGTAGAGGACAAACTTGGAGGAACATAGGAGAAAGTAAATGACTGATTCAGTGATGTCTCAAAAGAGGGAGAAAGAGTTGGAATTGAAGGCACCGCTATATCACAAAGAAAAGAAAGGTTACAATTCCTTTATCCCTAAATTCATAATCCTGTTATTCTCTCTCCATCTGTATCTTCAACAAATATTTATTTAGCATGTATAATGTTCTAAGTACAGAGAGGTGGGCTTTGAAAAAAGAGAGTAAAACTCAACTTCTAAAATGGGGGAAAAAATGGGATGTGGAAAGTCACCTGTATAAAGACACTGAATGGGAAGTTGGGAAAGAGCATACCGGGGAGTTATACACTTTTCACGATACAGATAGAGGTCAGAGCCAGCTGCCGAGGGTTGTGAGGCAGAGAAGAGAAGCGGAGGTACACACAGAATAGTCAGTGGCCACCCCAAAATAAGACAGAGGCTGATACAAACACAAGGATTAAAAGGCAGTTCTAACTGAGGTTGCAGAAGATATTTTATGGTAAAAAGATGAATTTAATGCTGTTTCTGCATTTAATGCTGTTTTCTGGCCACATGTGATGGCAGAACAGAACAGTGGGTGAATCCCGATGGCCTCTGGAGGAGTGTTTCAGACAGTCACCCAAGACAGAACGAGAAGCCAGGGGAGGGAAGAGGCTGGAAAAATAAAGTGACAAAGTGCGTGCATGCCTTGACGATGGTAAAGAGTAGGGAGGTGGAAGAAAGAGGCTGAGAAAGCCTGAAAGACAAGAGGCTGTGGTCTGAGATTAGGAATTTCACTTCAAGGGACCAAGATCCTTTCTCTGCCACCCACTTTTAGTGCAGAGTATCTACCACTACCTTCACTCAACCACAGAAGGCATCACTGAACGTTTATTCAACTCCAAAGCATATATTTCACTTTCTAGCTAACTCCCCACATGGTGTGGAGCAGTCATGTAAGTTTAAATACTGGGCCAAAAATGAAGACTTTGTTGGTGTGCCCCAGTCAGAAAGGGCATTTTTGTCTGCCATCAGAAAGACATCTCTTGCACGTGTGAAATTGATTATAACTCACTTGTGTTGTTTTCTAGATATTGAACATGTTCATTTAACATATTCAATGTGTTTCTGACATTTACAAAGTGTCTAGCAAGCTTTGGACAGTCATTATTTAAAGTGTTTCATTGAAATTACCCTGAAATAGTTCCTACATACTGCATTCTTTTTCAATCGATTCTGAATATCCCTAAGGAGGGAATTGTAAATGGCAAATACTGTAGTTGTCAATCATGGGCTCAGCTACTCGCCTTTTTGAATGATAAAATAAATTAATCTGAAACACTCATGTAGTTAGATACCCCCCGCCCCCGCCGCTATGGCATTGCTTTTTTTCACTAAGGTTGAAAATCTGCATTAATCTCTAGAGACATAAATTCTTGCTAACCTTGAGAGTTACCAGACTCAAAATGGTCTAAATCTTTTTGAGAATGATGAGGTTTGAGTGGGTCAGAGGTGATGACCCAAACCCTCTGTCTTGACAAGAAAGTCATTGCAGATGCCTCGAACCTTCATGTAATTTTTGCTGGGAAGTGACAGGTCCTATATAAGGATGTGAAAATGCCTCTAATAAAGCATGTTTCAAAAATGACAGAAATGTGCACATTACACATGCAACTGTTCTTCAAGCCACTTTTCATTCCTGTTCTGATCAAATGCAAGCTGCAGCCGTACTCAGCTACTGGTGCATCTGGTTCCCCAAATGCGAGGGTGGGGCAGACACCGGCTGGCTTGAACCAGCGGGAGCATGGAGGTTAGGGTGGTAACAGGCACTGTAGATGCAGAAAATAAATGCAGATCTCTTTGTCCTCAGTTATGTCATTCCATTCTCTGCACAGACGATCAGTGCTAACCAATGAGAATATGCACAACTAGGCCATTTGGCAACGGGTGACAGATTTTGAGTAAGCATCTGGCGCAGGAATAATTTGACAAAGAGCAATATGCCAAAATCATGTTAGATAATTTTTAAGGAACTATTTGTCAAACTGAATACTCATTATTCCTGGGATGTTTTTTATCAAGCCCATGATTTAAATGATAATTAGCTGCAGGGTTTACATTGCAGCCAAGGCACTCACATTCCCCATAATCCTCTGAGTGTTTATTTGTTATTGATAAAGATGCGCTGACTTGATGGCTTTCCACGTTGGCGTGCTGCTGGAAAGCCGCCGCTCACTCTCGGAGCCTCTGCGTGAATAAGGCTGGAGGAGAAGTACTGAAAGGAACATTAATTCTTTGCACATCTTGGGGAAGTAGAGGCAGGTTAACAGATGTGTGGCAACGTGCAAATTCATAGCAGTGATTGCAGTGGTGTTATTAAATGAACATTCTGCTACTTCAAAATATGAGATCTACGGTATTGACCTAGAAACTGCACAAGAATGGTGGCACTTTTCCAGGCTTCTAGCATTGTCTTTACAAGAAAGAGGGTTGCCATATGCACTTTGTCTCTCAATGTTCCCGTCTGTCTTTAAACTTTTGTTTCATCTACTTTGTCACTTCCACCCACTTGCTTTTACCTCAGCTGTGGCCCTTTAGTTCCTCCGTTTCCCTGGTCTGCCCTCTCAGTGGCCTCCGTGTCCTCCCTCCGCAGCCTCAGATCACAACACTAGCGGTTTCACTACTGGACACTTGGCAGCCCATGTGCGCCTTCCTTCACTGTACCCTGTTTGACAGCCCCAGCTCTGGATCGACAGCGGAGCTTCTCAGGACTGGAGATCCTGGGCCATCCCCTGCTCCGTAAAACCGTCTGATCCACCCTCCCCAGAGCTCTCAGGGAGAGGGCACCCCCCGGGACCTCCCCGGAGCCCTTGGCCCCTCAGGAGCTGGGAGTATGCGTGCCTTGGTCCTGAGGGCATCTGGGTGGCACAGCCCTGTATCCACTACAAGAAATCATTCCTCACCCGTGAGGACAGCAATCAGCAACGCGTGGAAAATAATAGACATGTTTGAGAATATTCAGATCACTTAAAATTATTGAAAAATTCATGTATTATTATACATCGTTCTTGGGTTAAGAATCTATATTTTAGAGAGACAGAAATAAGAATTTGTAAGCCAGGGACTAATTTCAAAGACATTACTTTCTTGTTCTCTTTATCTTTAAATGCACGTAGGAGAAGGAAGCAATGATTCGGCCTTGACTGTTCATTTTTGCAAAATACGAGTTCTGAGAACTGAATAAATAGAACTAAATCCCGCTTCTGAAGACAAAATAAATGGAACTAATACTAGTTTTATGGGAGCTAAATGAAAGTGCTTGCAGTTGATAGAAAGTATTATCTCATCTTTGAAATGAGTGATAAGATCAATACAAAGAAATCTCATTGTTGCTCTTTCCCTAATTCCCTATTTGCCCATATAAGACTTTCATTTTAAGATGCCCCAGTCAAATTCTTATGAAGTAATATTACCCCCAGTGTAATGAAAGAAAAGAGTAACTAAAGGTGGACCTCTTATGTGTAATCAGAGGTACCTGAGGCTCTGGACACAGAGTAAGCTATGTTGCACTCATTATCTTTACATTTGAGCTGTGTTTCTAATATTAGCTCTTCAAGAGTTACACAACAATTAATCATTGCTTTATTATGTAGGTATAAACAAATGCACTGAAGGCCCTTTTGTGGGGCTTGATAGACGTACAATTGCTCCATCATTTCTGAAAGGGTCACTCTAAGTTCATTCTTCAATCTCCAAGTCAGTTGAAGAAGCAACTTTTTCAGGTCTCAGAAAGACTGGGAGAATGAGACTCTTTTTTTTTGCTGCTAGAGCAAAAATTTAGCTAAAAACTGGGTAGAGGTGGCACTGGTGAAGTTACAAAGAGGAAAAGACAAGTGAACATTTCAAACCTCCGGATGTGAGATTCGGAAGAGACACGAGCGCACCCTGCCCAGCCTGGCCGGGATGCCTCGGGGCTTCCTCACTCGGGGAAGAAATCAGAGCGAGGGTAGCAGGAGGACTTTGCCCCCTCAGCACTCTCTTTCTAGGGTCTGGCTTCTTCATGCGTCAAGGCGTTTCAGTTTTCAATGCTACCACTCAGGTCCAGGGAACGGACAGACCTTTAGCATAACAAGGTACAGAGTGGATGCCAGCAGGAGCCTACCCTCCCAGGAAACGAAGTCGGCCTAGAGTTATAAATGTCACATTCAGAAGCAAGATCCCTGCGAGAATGTCCACCTCCTCTCATGTTCTAGGTTCAAAGCACCCCCTGCTCTTTCCCGAGCCTGGAGCTCAGAAACACGGAGAACAGTCACCCACACAGGTGCCAGGGACAAGAAGGGGCAGCACTTTGAGTGGCTGTGAACCCACAGGTTGCTGACTCCACTGCCAGCATTTCTGATTCTGTAGAGCTGGGCTGGGCCTGAGAATTTGCATTTCCAACACCTTCTCAGGGGATGTTGATGCTACCGGTCTGGGGACTCCACCTTGAGAACCACCGTACTAGAAACTTTAAAAATTTTAAGATATATATTTTTAAAAAGGAAGAAATCTTCAGATAAAATCTTTCTCCAACACCCAAGACATAAAACAAACAAAGATGAGTTGCTCTCAGGGCCCAAGATAGAGAAGAGAAAGAGAACAAACCACCTGGCAGGATATCCTGAGAGGGCACACACTAGCTCTGCTACATGTATGTACACATGTATGTACACACACACGTGAAGATCTGCAGCAACTTGGACCTGACCATGTGACCCATTTTCCCCATCACCATGAATTAAGTCTGTTTCCCTGGCTGGTCCTACCGAATCCTGGTTCTCGGTCGGAGTGGCAGCATAAGGAGCCAGTGAAGCTTGATCCCTACACCTCGTGGCCTTACTTCCCCTCCCCTTTCGGAACAGTGGCCTCTGAGGCTTTGTGGAAACTCTAGCTCTAGAAGAGCACAGACCCACCACAACGCGTCGTTATGCGTAGCCAGGAATGAAGACCTGTCTCCGCTATTCTGCTCATCTGTTCTCAAGACAGGGACAGTCGCTCTTGTGTCCCATTTGCCTTTCTTCTCCTGCGATCGTGGTGGAAATGTGACCATTTCTGCTGGTTTTCTGGTTACTCTTGCTGTGACAGCCAGTGCTCTGGGGACACTTGTAACTGTTAATGCATAGCAAGTTAACACCTTTGGAGAACAGAAATCGTCACTCCACACTGTGCAACAGGAGGAAAGTCAATAGTTGTGAGGTACCAATAATGGAATATATTTTGGTCGTTGAAAGCTGTACTTGTGAAGGCTTTGGGAGAACTCTCAAAACATTGATAGGTTAAAAAAAAAAAAAAAAAACTTAAAAGAATAGAAGATTTTACTTTATTCTTTTTTTGTATTTTCATATATTCATAAATGCATAAACTTAATTTTTAGTCATATATAATTTATTTTTGGCAAATTCTTTTTTTAAATTTGTTTAATTTATATTTATCTATTTATTTTTGTTACAGTTGTTTCTCTTTTTTCCCCATTGAGACCTCCTCCTGATCCTACCCCTCTCCCCACAGCCCCCAACATTGTTGTCTGTGTCCATTGGTTATGCATGCGTATAAGTTCTGTGGTTTATCTCTTTCCTCCCCCACCGCCCCATCCTCTTCTTCTGAGGTTTGTCAGTCTGTACCCTACTTCTATGTCTCTGGGTCTGTTTTGATTACCAGCTAGTTTTGTTCATTATATTCCATTAATACGTGAGATCATGTGATATTTGTCTTTCTCTGATTGGCTTGTTTCACTTAGGATAAATGTGACTCATGAATCCATAAAAATCCTAGAAGAAAATGTAGGCAACAAAATTTCAGACATCACATGCAGCAGAATTTTCACTGATACAATGCCCAAGATAAGAGAAACAAAGGGAAAAATGAACACATGGGACTACATCAAACTAAAAACTTCTGCACAGCAAAAGAAACAACCATCAAAATGGAAAGGGAACCTATCATATGGGAAAGCATAATTGCCAATGATACATCAGATAAGGGGTTAATTTCCAAAATATATAGAGTACTCATATAACTAAACAAAAGAAAGACACAGAATTAAATTAAAAAATGGGCAGAGGACCTAAATAGACACCTCTCCAAACAGGACATACAAATGGCCAAGAGACATATGAAAAAATGCTCAACATCACTAATCATCAAGAGAAGCAAAGTAAAACAACGATGAGGTAACACCTCACATCTGTCAGAATGGCTGCCGACAACAAATCATCAAACAACAAGTGTTGGCGAGGGTGTGGAGAAAAGGGGACTCCAGTGCATTGCTGGTGGGAATGCAGACTGGTGCAGCCACTATGGAAAACACTATGGTGTTACCTCAAAAAATTAAAAATTGAACTTCCATTTGATCCAGTGATCCCACTACTAGGAATATAACCTGGGAAGCCCAAAACACCGATCAAAAAGAATATACACACTTCTATGTTCATAGCAACACTGTTTATAATTGCTAATATCTGGAAATAGCCCAAGTATCCATCAATAGATGAGTGGATAAAATAGTTGTGGTACATATACTCAATGGAATATTACGCAGCTGTAAGAAAGAAAGATCTTTTATCCTTTGAGACAACATAGAGGGAGCTGGAGAGTAATCATATATAATTTAAAGGAAAATAAAAGTTAGATAAACCTAATACATAACAGATTCCACATACCTTTTGTGAAAAGAAAAAAACAATTTGTTTTGTCTTAATTTGTATCATGAGGAAAGTTCATTGCCATAGAGTGAACTATTTAAGGTTTGGGCTTTTCTAATATGCTTATAATATTTTATGGTGAATGAAATAATCTCCTTTTAGGGTAACCATGTATTTTCCAGATTAAATCATGACATGTACCCCGGACTTCTGTTCACTACCTGACAAGAAATTGAAATTCTATAGCACATATATATTTTAGCTTTCATTTATCAGAAAACTGTACCTTTTGTTATGAGTGTGGCTTATGTACCATTTAGTGAATCCCAAAATTGGCAAGTACTAAGATAAACAAAACAACAAAAGATTTATAATTTTCCATTTGAGTGGCCCCTTTAAAAATATGGATTAAATTGTTGCAGACAACGGTAGTCACTCTCACATCTTTGTAAGGTACCTGTTTCCTAGTTCTTTCGTTTCTTGTGATTATTATCATTTTAGCTGAAAGGGCACCATGAGCCTTTCTAGCCCACAGAAAGGAGCATAGATTCCAACCAGGATGATGCATTGATTGAGTCAGACACTAAATTCACAGCAGCAGAACACCATTAAATTTTAAACTTAATTGCCTTCTCCTCTTAATTTCTGTGGATATAATCAATACTTGCCAGAGAAAAGTTAAAGTTATTTAGCATCTATTTCCTGGAGCATAATGGAAAAACCACTGTTTCATCTAGGAGTTGATGTGAACAACTTGCATTTTCAAATACAGCATTTACAAGATTTCTATCAGAAGCTTTTATCTTACTTGGTTTTTTGATTAGTACTTTTTCATGACAAGCAAATGGGAACTTTAGTTGTAGAATCAGTTTATTTTTTTGCCCTGGATTTTCCCCCAGCTGCCCTTGCCCACTGAACTGTATTGCTTACCTTCTCCACACTTGTCACTTGTACACTCACTGTCTAGCTCCATGTTTGGACCCGTGCCCCGTGCTGCAGATTTGCACAGAAGGAGACGCCCAATAGAAAACACTCAGCATGTCCACATTCCAAAAGCAAGCCTCGCCAGTTGACGCCAGGTATCATACTCAGTGAAGTTAAAATCTGGTGACAATTTTTTTTTTTACTTGCAGGATTGCCATTCAGTTTTCTTTTCCTTGAGCCATGTCTGGGGGACTATGGGCCGTAGCTTTACAGGCACTTTCATAGCCTCTGGAACAGCCATCATGAATAAGATACATATTGTTACCAAAAGGAGAATATTGGCTTTAAGACAAATTCAGTGAACTACATAGATTAAAAACACTGTTGTTCATTAAGTGAATGGATAGGCTTATGCTTTTAACTTTATTTCAAAAAACAACTATGATGTACCTGACTTATAAATTTGAGTCAGCACCTTCTAGATGAGGTAGGATGTCATTTCATTTTCATGGGCAAAGCAAATTTGATCTCATGCCATTTCCTTTAGCCAGGTAGGGGATGATCTGCGAAGACCACAACCATCACCCAACATTCTGTTCACTTGTTGAGCACCTACCATGGACCCGACACTGATCTATTTGCTGGAGCTATGTGGGTAAAGAAAATGAACAGCATCCTGGCTAAGCAGTTACAAAGTATCCTTTCTCTCTAATTTCTATGTTGTGGTTCTACATACAAGTCCTCACATGATTTTTGGGTTTTTTTTTCCATGTCTTTTGATTATGGTGTTGATGAGATGTCTAGGAACTTAACTTTTGTTTATGCAATTAACCTATGGTAAAATTCATTTTGTTATATGTTGTTTCACCCATTTTAATAACCTATCAATGACATTAAGTGAGGACTTCCTGTCTTTAGACTAGACATGGAGCTACATGACTTGCTGAGTATAAACGTGGAGGAGTTGGGTGCTTTTACAGCTGAGACAGACACTGCTTCCCCTTTCTTTTCCTCCTTCATCGATAGAAGCCTGATTTTATTTGGGCAGCAGTCTGCTTGGGGAAGGGCTACTCATTCCCCATCCCAGGAGATGAGTCATGATGTTCTAAGCCATGGTAATCCCAGCCCCTTTGTTAATTATTTGCTTAGAGCAGGGCATGTGGTTTTGTTGTAGACACTGAAGAAGATTACTGGTGGGGTGGGGTGGGAGGGAGACAAGCAGAGAGCAGTGATAAACTTCCATTAAGGATATTGCTTTCTGATAAAAACAGCAAATGGGAAGCCTATCTCCTCTCTGTGCCTTGAGTACTATGTACAATGAGGGGTAACTGGCAATGCAGCAGCCATCTGGCAACCGTACGGTGACCAAATCCAAAATGCTGAGGATCACATCAAAGACAAAAGCATCAAAACCGTGGAACTACTGAAGTCTAGATACCTCTGGGTGTCTTTTTTGCTTAAGTCACTATTAATTTGTGTTCTGTTTCTTGCAGCCAAATGCATTTTAATGGTTACACCCGTGTGTAAATTTGCTAAGCCTGGGCTAGTTCTTCATAATTGACAACGAAAGGGGCAGTGAAGCCCAAAAGAGCAGTGATTTAAACAATATAGTAGTTTGTTTCTCAGTTAAAGTCCAAATGTACATATTCCAGGACTAGAATGGTGAGTTTTCAAACTTGTTCTCCTACCTTTGGCGAATGCAATTCAAAAGTTAACTTGTCGGCCCTGGCCAGTGTGGCTCAGTTGGTTGGAATGTCATCCTGTGCACTGAAGGTTTCGGGTTTGCTCCCCAGTCAGGGTGCATACGGGAAGCAATTGATCAATGTTTCTCTCTCACACCAATACTTTTCTCTCTCTCTCCCTCTACCTTCCTTTTCTCTAAAATCAATAAAAATATATCCTCAGGTGAGAATTTTGTTTAAAAGTTATCTTTTGGGACTAGAGAGCATCTTCAGTTTCAGCCACCAAGGCCATAGTCCAACTGACAGGAAAGAGGAAAGACAGGGAAGGATATGACCTTTGGTTTTAAGGACAACGATTTCCAACTGTGTCGCAGTTGCTCTTAGTCAAATGAATACTCCTAGCTGCGAAGGAGACTGGAAAAGGTCTTTTGGCTAGGAAGCTGTGCAGCCAGTTAAGACTTGCAGACCTGGTTACCAAAGGAAGAAGAAAACATATTGGGTGGAGGGGGAAATAGAAGTTAGTCCCTCTGCCGTAGACAGCTATATCAAAAGACCAGCAATTTTACTAGTACGTGGAGAACTGGTTGGAGTGTGTGTTGCTACAGTAATAGCTACCATTTGTTGAGTGTGCCGAGCTCTCCATTTGAAATGGCTGACAAGTATTTCACTTCCTCCTCTACCTCTGGGTGTGTAGTAGATTTAGGCACTTCCTGGCACTCTTGAGGCTGGGAAAGCATGACTGAAGTGACACGTTCCACTTTTCAGAACGCGTTATTGACTGACAGGAAACTATACAGACAGTTTCTCCTCTGCCACTGCAGTTGACACTGTTCCAGGGAGTGGCTGCTCTGTTGGTCTAATTCCCAGACTATAAACAACAACGGAATGGAGCAGATACCTCAGCGCACCTGCAGTGAACACCTGAGTGAGAAAATAAATCTTTGTTTCAAGCCGCTGAGATTGGAAATGGTTTGTTTTATCATGTAACCCAGGAATCCTGACTGATATAATACATGTATAGTCTCTTACATTATAAAACTGAAATGTAAATATTATCATCCCTACTTTTCATATGGTCAGAGAAAGTAGATGACACGTCAAAGACCACACCTCTTGAAAAATTGGATCTTATTTAAATATAAAACTTGAGTCTTGACAGTTGTCCATACCCCAATCCAAAATGTTGACCTACTTTTTTATCCTAGTGATAAAAATGTGAACAAACTCTATTTTTCATCTTACTGGACACTCACATCCCTTGATTTCAATATTTTATTTTAACACTACCTTATTGACCATCGAACAATCATACTTAGGCTACGTGTATGGGTGGTCAAACATTTGAAAATCTTGACATGTCTAAAACCTTATGCTCATCATCGTAAAGATTTAATAGGTAATCTTGTCTTTTGAAAAGTAAAAATAACTGTATACCTTACTGTGATATCAAGATACAATTATCACATCCCTCATAAATTCTCTTACATTTTCTTTCACTTTTTGATAGCCCTGATACATGGAAAAATCAAGAGATACTAAAACAGGGTTTCAAATATTTATAATAACTTAAAGATTTATATTTAACAAATTTTCGTTTTTAATGCTAAATGAAAGAAACGGTATAATGGTGTTATTCATACCATAACAATAGGAAATATAAAAAAAGTGATTTATGGTACCTAGATTAGGGAGATGGTGATTCAAAAATGGCATATGAGTTTAAATACGTATGAATAACATAATTTTCTTTCAATTCTACATTGTGCTTCTGTGACTATGTGTACAAAAGTTTATTTGCAGATGTCTTCATAAGTCTAAGTTGAGGTTCTTTGTATTTATGGGACATGAGCCATCTTCTCAGTGACAGGCTCTGCTTCCGGAGCTTTGCATTGTCCCAGGCTGAGTGCTTCCGCTGCCAGGCTTGACAAGACGGAGAGAAAGAGATGAAACTCAGGTCACCCACGTTGACCACTTGGTATCCATTCCTGCCAAGAGTTTGGCCCAAGAGGGCACTGAAACTATTAGATAAAATGGAGTTTTTAGATTATCAGTGGATTTCAATGACAGTATTTGTGCTCTTCCAGACCCGGGTTACTATCAATAGCTGAGAGTTGGCAATATTGTTGACTCTATGAGGCTGCTTCACTGGTTAGCTACACCCAGCATGGGGCCCACATTGTTAGTACTTTCCTATTACCTTCAAATCTGGTTTCTAAGAAAGACATAAGTTTGCTGCCTATATGATTTTAAAAATTGCCAACTCATCAATCATTACACTATTTTAGTAAGAAATTAATTCCACAAGTTATCAGATTATTTCTTTTCAGAGAGATGACTCATTAAAAAACCACAGAAGACCCAAATACACCCAGAGACATAGAAAGGAGTATGGTTCAGACTGTCAAACCTCAGAGTAGGGCGGCGGGGTATGGATAAGGTGACCCAGAGAACTTATATGCATATATGTGCAACCAATGGACACGGACAACAATGCTAGGGGGGTGGGGAGAAGGGTGTCTAGGGGGTAAAAGGGAAAACATCTGCCCTGGCCAGTTTGGCTCAGCGGTTAGTGTCGGCCTGCGGTCCGGAGAGACCCGGGTTCGGTTCCCGCTAAGGGCACGTACTTCGGTTGCAGTTTGTCCCCGGCCCTGGTTGGTTGTGCGGGTGGCAGCCACTCGATGTGTTCCTTTCATGTCAATGTTTCTCACTCTCTCTCCCTTCTTCTCTATCCCTCCCATTCTATCTGTACAAAAAATGGAAAAATATCCTCGGGTGAGGATAAAAAAATTAAAAAATAAAAAATAAAAGGGAAAACATCTGTAACAAAAATAAATTAATAAAAATTGGAAGAAAAAAAAAGAAAGTACCGCAGGGGAAAAAAAAAGCCACAGAAGAAAGAAAGGAGAGAAATGAGTGATAGTAGACAATGGCTCAAATGAAAACTCTTTTCCAAGCAATTGTTAAGAGCTGGCAAAGGCTGAAGATGTCAGAAAGAAGACTGCACTTGGAGTATTTTTATGTTTTGATTTGTGTTAGTATTATAGGATGTTGAAAAAAAAAAAAGCCTTCAGGAGACTTAATTGCTCTCCAAACAGAAAAGAAACAGATTAACCGTGGGGAAGCATAATTCATCCATTGTCTGTTGCTTGCTTTCAAGGCTGTTTCTGCTATTTTCTTTTTTGAAAAGGCAGAGATGTTTTCAAGGCATGTGGTCTTTGACATGTCTTCTACCTTCTCTGATCATATGTAAAGTAGGGATGATAATATTTACATTTCAGGGTTATAGTTTAAGAGATTGGACATGTATTGTATCAGTGGGATGCTGGAAACTTCTCTGGCTGTTTTACAGGGGCAGGTCCTCACTTTTACTGGGCTAGCTGTTAAGGAACTGGGATTCCAGTTCTGGTCCTGATGCTTATTAGTTACATAACCTTGGATGACTGACTTATGCTGTCTAAGCCTCAGTTTTCTTACCTAGAAAATGGAGATAATAATAGCACCGATAGGTTCACTGTAAGAATCAAACTGGAAAACTGCATATAAAGTCCTTGTGGTGATGGAACTAATAGTTCGGTACCCTGACTGCTGTGGTGGATACATGAGACTACAGTTTGTGCTGAAATGATATAGAACAAAATACACACACACGCAAATATGAGTAAAACTGGGAAAATCTAAATAATACCAATATCAATATCCTGGTTGTGATATTGTACTGTAGCTTAGCAAAATGTTACTATTGAATGAAACTGGGTACAAGGTACATGGGACCTCTCTATATTGTTTTTTACAAGTGTATGTCCAGCCCCAGCATTCTGAACCCCTTATGTCGCCTTTCAACTTCTACTTTTCCCCAAAGATATTTGCTATCCTGACTTCTAACACCATAATTAGTTTTAATTCTTTTTTAAAAAAATTGTGTCAAAGAATATATATATTATATACATTTTATGTTTTTTTAACTTAATTTGTTTGTGATATCCATCCCTATTGTTATGTATAATAGTTGCTTCTTTGTTCTTACTGACGTATAGTAGTCCACAGGGGGAAAAAAGCATATTTTATTGATTTATTATAATTTTGATGGGCATTAAATAATTTCTAGTTTGAGACTCTTACAAATAATATGCACATATATTTGCCAAAAGCATTCTTTTGGCAAATATATGTGCATATTCCTGTTGGATATAAACCTAAAAGTGAAATTTCTGGGTACAAGAATATGTGCATTTTTAACTTTAGAAGATATTGCCAGGTAATTTTACAAAGAGGTTCTACCAACTCATTCTCCTACCACCAATGAATGAGAGTTCCAATTGCTCCATATATTTGCCAATATGTGGTATTATCATGTTTGGGAGTTTTAAAATAATATATTGCTGCATGATGGTATCTCATTGTCATTTTAATGTGAGTTTTAGAATTTGAGTTTGGCATGAAGAGCTTGGAGCATCAGGGTCAGTGAAATGGTTCTGCCTGTGGCTTGGGAATGTTTGTCTATTCATGAGATTTAGATCTTGTGCTGTATTCATCAGAAAAGGGGGGATTCCTCAATTGTAGAGTGGAATTTAGAGCCAGAAGGGCTGTCAGAGGAAGGGAGACTGAAGCTGCCCTTGAGGTCTGAGCACATCCCCGTGACCCTGCATTCTCACAGGGAACGCGGCTGCAGCATTTGGTGACTCATTAGACTCGCCGACTTCGCTGCTTTCTGGTTCAACAAATCAGGACCTGGCGTGGCGAGTTGACAGGAGAGTGGAGGCGAATTCTCAGCGAAACTGATAATGTGTTCAGGATGCCAAGGCATGTTTTCTGGTCTGCTCATGCTCCTAACAAAAAAGTCAACAGGCCCTAAATGACAGATTTGCAAGGCTTTTAGTAGTGTGTTTGAGAAAATAAAACATCTAGCAACTTCTATGACATAAAAGGGAAGTAAGAAGAAAAACAAGTAAAAATTATTTTTAGTAAAGCTTAGTGTTTGCAAAATATGGAATTCTTTCTCAATGAATATTGATTCACCACCCATGAGATGCTAAAAGCTGAAAAAAACATTCTTCTTCCAAATTCTGTAATCCTCTTGTGCCAGGGGAGTTTATAAGCTATGAGAAATTATGAATATGTAAATTTATATAGATTGACCCTACCATTGTAAGGCATTGCAAGTGGTCCTCACCTTCTGTTCCACTTTGAAACAACCAGATTTTTATTCCCATGAGGACAACCTAAATTATAACATGTAAGCATATAGTAGTTTAAAAACATCATTTAGCTGAGTGAAGGATTTCCTGACAATGCATATGTCATGTATACAAATACCAAAATCTGTACTTCTATATTATGAGAGAGTTCCAAAAATTAATTTTATGAAATATTTAAATATACATCACCACAGAGTAATCACATATACTTTACTGTGTTGTGTATGTATGTTTACATATGTATAAAATGTATATAAGTCTATACCTCTATACCCTGTAAATGAATGGCAATGCAATACACACATGTATGCTTATGTGCTATATGTGCATTTATGTGAATATGTGCATTTCTGTATAAATGGCAGCTCTATGCACTGTTATACCTTGCTTTTTCTCACTTAGATCTTATAGTTCTTTCAGCATCTGCAAGACTTTCAGGACTCAGTGTCAGAAATATCTCTTGTTATTTTAAAATAGCTACATAAGATTCCATTACAAGCATCTGCCACAATTTAGCTAAGCATGCTCTTCTTGAACCTTTTGGTTCTTTGCTATTTTTTTTTCTATTAAAGCAATGCTGGAATAAACATCCATACGTTTTTTAATCTTCATGATTGCATTCCCGTATCTCCTTGATTTGTTTTTATTAATATGTTTTTGTTAAAGATGTTTCTCCTTTTTTCCCCCAGACACCCCCCTCCTGATCCTACCCCCTCCCCTGCCCCCCAGCATTGTTGGCTATGTCCATTGGTTGCACACACATGCATATAAATTCTTTGGTTAATCTCATTCCTCCCCTCTGCCCCCTCATCTGAGGTTTGTCGGTTTGGACATATGGTTCAACTGGAACCAATTCAGTAACAGTTTCCTGGGACCTCTACAATCTTGTAGCTTTGGGAGCTCTTAAAAGCCTTTTTGCAACCCATATGGAAAATCTACCTGACATTGGAATCAACACAGAGGAAGAACACAGCAACGGAGAGAAAGAAACCAGATCTTGTTTACATCGTTTAAACCCTGGTCCTGGTGGTACCAAGTTCTATTCACAGTGTTTAGTTGATGGGACCACTGAATTCAACTTCTTAAAATAGTTAGGATCATTTCTGTTGTCTCTTTCAAAGAGCATAGGATTTTGCCAGATGAAGGAAAGAAAAACATTTCCAGCGAAAGAAACGTACAAAGTTCCACACCTGGGAGAAGATGGTGTGCGCAGTCCTCAGGATGTTGTCTGCTGGGCTGCCCCACAGAATGGGACCAAGGAAGTGACTTAAGAAGACATTGTGAGACAGACAATGTCCAGCTAATTGAGAATCACACACACACACACACATTCATATATATATATACATATACATATGTATATGTATATGTATATGTATATGTATATGTATATGTATATGTATATGTATATATATATGAAGTCAGCAAACTTTTTTGTAAAGGGCACGATAGTAAATATTTTCAACATTGTGGGCCAAGAAGCCACATATGATCTCATTCACAAGTATTCAATTCCACCTTTGTAAGACGGAAGCAACAAAACATAATATGTAAACAAATAGGCATGTCTATGTGGGGGAGCCACATACAGTGGAGTAGGTGGAGTTCATAGTTTTTTTTGTGTTTTTTTTCTTTATTGATTTTAGAGAGAGGGAGAGAGAGAGAGAAACATCAATGAGAAAGAATATTGATTGGCCACCTCCTGCACACCCCCTACTGGGGATCGGGCCCACAATCTGGGCCTGTGCCCTGACCGGGAATCGAACCGGCGACCGCTTGGTGCATGAGTCGATGCTCAACCCCTAAGCTACACCAGCTGGATGGGAGCCATAGTTTTCCAACACCTGATCTATATGCTTCATGGGCACAAATCCCTCTCAGAGATCGGCCATTACTCTAATGAATGAGTGTCGATAACTTGAGGCCACGCTGACTGCCGTGAAGAAGGGGAAGCAGGGTGGTGGGGCTGAGGGGGCTGTGTTCCTCACTACAGCTGGGATGGGTTGGAAATGCTTCTGGAATTAAGTTCGTTGGGCCTAACACAGGTGAATGACTGGCAGAGATACCGTCTAAGAGTGAGGAATAGCAAGAGAAGAGACTTTGAGAAGAGAATGTCCTTCACATTCTGAACACACAAGCAAGGGGCAGTGTGACTGGAGCCTAGAGCTTACGGAAGGGAAAGGGATGAGGGGCTGGCCATGCACAGAGGCTGTGGTAGGAAGCTTGGATGTCATGTCATGGAAAGCCATTAAAGGATTTTAAAAGAACATGATCTGACATATTTCATAATAATGTTGTGCCGTAGAAATATATGAGTCACATGTAAGATTTTCAAATTTCTAATAGCCAAAGAAACAAGCAAAAAGAAATAGGTGAAATTGACTTTAATAATATGCAGGACAGGGCAAAAGTGGTTTACAGTTGTGAGTACGCAAAACACAAAGTTTATTCTTGTATTACTATTTTCCATGTACACAACTATAAGTCTACTTTTGTCCCTCCCTGTATTTTCTTTTATCCAAATTTATACAATTATAATTTCAACATGCAATTCGTATAAAAATTACTCATGAGACATTTCACATTATTTTTTCTTTGTATGAAGTCTCTGAGACACAGTATGTAGTTTATCCTTCCAGCGCTTCTCATCTGGAACCAGCCACATCGCCTCGACGGGGTAGCGGCTTGTCTCTAGGGCCACCGGGTTGGACGGGGCAGAGTGAGAGCGAGCCTCTGACCGCCGTGTAGGCAATGGATGGTCAAGAGGAAGTGGAAGCAGGAGGTCTGGTGAGGAGGCCATCTCAGGGGTCCAGTCCAGGGTCATAGTGGCAGAGATGGATCTAGGATGTGTTGTGGAGACAAGCCTAATGCATGGAGTAGGGGTTAGTATGAACTATGAGGTTGTTGGTTTCGTTTTCTGAGTGAGCAAAGCTAAGGAGAGAATGAAGCTGGGCAGAAGCAGAGGAGGAATTGGGGTTAGATAGATTAAGTTTGAGACCCCTATTAGGCCTCCAGGAAAGCAGTTAAATGGCATGGTTCTGTCCCCAGGAGCTATCATTAATCTTAGAGGCAGAGATAGTTTCTCACATTTCAAAATCTTTAAAGAAACCAGTTTTAATCTACATACACTTGGCCCCACTCTCCTCTTCTCCCTTCTCCTCCTCCTATTTCTAAAAAGATTGATTTCACTTCGCAAGAGATGCTACATTATTTTCGATTTAAATAGAAACCTCAAATAAATTGGATTTAAAATCCTCTCAGGAAAAAAAAGAAATAATTTGTTTGCTGGAGTTTAATTTCAAGGCAAGAATTATATCCAGGGCAATTTTAACCCATCCCTGAATCACCTTCCTGAGAACACGTGCTCTTGCCAAGGTGGGGACTATGGACATTCCCAGGAGAGGGGGCAGCTCTGTCTACGTGCTGAGGAAGCAGCAGTAAAAGGCTCACTGGGCGCCACCTTGGCCTCTAGGGCTTCTGATCCACCAGATCCACGCACTGTCCCCTGGCTGGATGATCCCCACAGGCTACTAAAGCTCTCTTGACAGTCGACTCCAGTGCCTTATCCCGCACAAGCCAGCTGCAGGAGAACGTAAATCTTGTAACTCTCCAGGTGGCTTTGCCAGATGTTTAACTTAATTCCACCAGTTTTGTTGTTGTTGTTGTTGTTGTTGTTGTTGTTGTTTAGAAACAACCACTTGTTTGAATTAAGTTGCTCTACCCAAACCACACTACCTATGTAATGGTGGCCTCAGTAAATCTGAATGTTTTGTTTACTTTGCCACTGGCTTCCTTAGAGGATTAGGGGGAGTCAATCAATCCATTTTACCCATTGACAAAGTCAGGATTTAAATAACGAAACTGGTGTACCTGATGGGAACTACTGGACCACTCGGTGCAATATGTCTGTGCTCACTTTCACCAGTTAACATTGAAGATATTTTTATTCTTCTTCATCTCTTGACACTCCAATAAATGTAGGTAAATGATAGTTACTGTATAAGGCTTTTGAGTCTGTCTCATAAAGAATTGTATATCAAGTCAATTAAATATTAATGCCCAGTTGTTCGTTCATTAGAAGACTCAGACCTCCACATTGGCCGCTTGCCAGAGAGCAGTTCACACTGGTTAGCACCTTGAACTATAATTTCTAGGACACGTGACACACAGGGATTGCATTTTCACAGTGAAAAGCTGGTGTAAGAATGTAAGAGGGAATAGAATCCCCAACTCCTCTCTAGGCAATGCCTTCCAAAGCTGAGCCTGTGTTTCCTTCCAGTTCAGTAACACAGAAACCGTCCTTCCTTCCTCACCAAGTTCTTATTAAAACAGTGTTCAGCTGCCTAAACAACTAGTTGCTAAATGAAAAAAGAAACCCATATTTATGGGACTGTGTTTGCTTCATTTTTATCTATATCAGAGAAGCCAAGTAAAGATCCAGGAAGGACAGGCTCAAATCTCAGCCTTGCCATTCACTAGCTCTGCGGTTTGCAGAAACTTGCTTAATCTTTTTTTTTAATCCTCACTTGAGGATATTTTTCCATTTATCTTCAGATAGAGAGGGAGAGAGAGAGAGAGAAACATTGATGTGAGAGAGACACTTCGATAGGTTGCCTCTCGCACAACTCCAACCGAGGTACATGCCCTTGGCCAGAATCAAACCCGGGACTCTTTGGTCCTCGGGCTGATGCTCTAACCACTGAACAAACCTGCCAGGGCTCTTAATCTTTCTAGGCCTCAGTTTTCTCATATATCAAATGAGGATAATAACTCACCTTTTCAGAGGGTTTTTGTAAGGTAGTTGTTGTAAGAGACAATGCATTGTACTTACCCAATACATGGTACATAGCATAGCAGTTAACAACAGTGACCTCTCCAATCTGTGAAACGAAGCCTTGTTTAATGTTGTCAACATGGCAATAATCCTTACAATAGATAAGCATCATGCTAACTACCCAGATGTCTTGACATCTGGGCATTTGGACAACTGAGTTACCAGTGTCTCACCTGACTGCCATTTTGGCATCGTAACCCATGCTCTACACAGCTTTTCAGAGGCATTTGGCATTACTCTGTGTTGTTGGTGTGATGCTTATTTTTGAAACCATTTAAAACTAAATATGAGTTTATTGTGATGCTTTATTTCCAATAAGTTTTGACAACAAATCAGGGACAAAATGAAATAAAATACCAGAAATCACAGCCCTTTGGGATCCAATTAACCCAAGAAAGGTCATTGTTAAACTTATGAAAAGATGGAAATGTTATGATGACACACAGAGTGTTTGAAAACTTCAGAATTTAATTGCCAGTAAGAAAGAATGTCAATTGCCCAGAAATGTGACCTAAAAGCCAAAATATTATAATGTCAGGAAAGGTTTTGGGAAACTTGATAGTATTCCGCAGCAAAGTTCAGGTGATTCTAATTAGTCAGAAACCAACAAGATTTTTAAAAAACATACTGTGTATTTGTTTTATTATTTAAAACCTCTAAATTTTAAAATAGAATAAAATGTTCATGGTTTTAGTTTTTCACAGCCAATTAACTATGCTTTGTTGTAAGTGACAAATTGTGGCATATTGGTGAAGGTGGAAGTGTATGTTTATTCCTACATATGTTGAAATTTTGGTCAGTTGTCAACCTGTGTTCTTTCTCTGCCAGAACAGTGCATTACCAACAGAACAAATATACATTATGCACTTATGAATTTGACCGACTCTGAGAACAATTTTTTACTTTCCTAATCTCATTTCATCCTCCCAACTTTCATATTATTATATTATAACCCCATTTAGAAGATAAGAAAACTGAGACTAAGAAAGATTGAGCTCACGTCACAGGTCACCTAGCTAGTATATAGAAAAGTTGAAATTTTAACTCTTGTATATCCAACTTCAAAGCTTTTGCTTTTGACCATTTAATCATCGTACCAGGATTTACCGATGAAGATTGCTTTGTACCTGGGGAGGTAAATGTAAGAAACGAAATAAACTGAGGAGTGGAATCACTTGCAGGTAATTCAGAAGCTCGTCGAAGATAATGCACTTCTGCATCACACTGCGTCAATCGCCTACGTCATAGTAAAAGAAAAAAAAATTGAGAACACATCCTCAATTTATGTACACGTATTCATTTACCTAGTCTATATACACTAGTCTATATATTTTAGTCTATATACTTTAGTACTAATATTTTATGAACATTAGATAAAAACAGAAAGTTGCACAAAAGATAACATTTAGAAGAGGATAAGTTTTCTGTTCTCTGTATTGCACTTCTCCGTAGAGCCTGGTCCATGTGGGTCTCCAGTTATAATTACTCTGCTCCCTAGAAAACTGCCTTCCCCCAGTGACTGAGCCTTGATAAATTAACAAGTGCTACCTCTTTCTGGCCCTCTTCTGTTCCAGCCAGCAGCCTGCTTTTGCGTCAAGCCTTTTCCAAAACACTCAGAGCAGGTGTCTGCCGCTGAGACTCTCTCCCATGACAGCTAAGGCAGTGAGCCCAGGATGCCAGCCTGCAGGGAAAACGGAGTGAACTGCTTCTCGAAAGTCTGCCTTGCCTAGTTTTTCCCCTGAGTTCATCTGGTTTCTCCATGAATGAAAGAAGAAACCAATGAATGAATCAGAAAAGAAGTTTGCTCGAGTTTTCTGTTGTTTAATCGCAGGCTTTCATTTTTTACTTTATTCATGGATGACTTTTTTAATCCTGAAGTTTCAAGATAAGTGACTTTGAAATTTGAACGATAGCTTGCTTGTAATGTATCCAGGTTTATTTTGCAGGGAAAACAGTAGATCAAGAATAAGCAACATTATGTTGTAGTTTTTCTCCTTTTGTTGAAAGGAAACTCTAAACAAAATAAATAAATAAAACCATCAAGCTCCCTGTGAACCTGGCATTAACAGAGACAGAATTTGAGTAAGCCATGTAAAATGTTTCCCACACTAGCCTGATCATAAGGATAAGCTGGGGCGTTTTTTGAATACAGGTTTCTTGGCTCTACCCCAGATCTCCTGACTATAACCTCCGGGGGCGGGGGGGGGGGGGGGGGGGCGGGGACAAACAAACCTGGGAATTTATTTTTCTGACAAATACTTTAGGTGATTTTTATGATCAGGCCAGTTTGGATACTTAGTGATTAGAAAGCTTGAAAACAGAATTTAAAGGTAATTAGTCATATTGCTAATTGCACGTTATAAATGCATAATATTTTGCTTCGCTGAGCAACATTCCCTGGGGGCTTCGTGAACAGAAGGATGGGACTGTCTGCAATCTGCTGACTTTTCCAAAACCACCCAATGGAGTCCGTACGCACAATAGTTTGGAGCTCCCACTTTGGGATCTGATCAACTGGGATTTCATTTCATTCTCTGGCCTTACTTGACATGTAATTGTGGCCTTAACATCTCTAAACTTGAGTATCCTAAAAATTAGGGTGGCTATGATCAACCTTGCCGGGTCATAGTAAGGGTTAAATATAGCACCACACTTGGCCTAAGGTTCAGACCTATCACTACACCAGTGATGAAGATCTTACCTTGATGAACCCTAGTTGCTCTGCTCTACAAAACAGAGAGAGAAACAAGAGCTATCTGGGTCCTAGTCCGGTAGCTGACACCCAATCAGCTTTTATGCTGAGTATCAAGTTGCACAGCTCAAACTCTGCACTAACCTCCTTCATGGAGGTGTGGCCTTTGCAGTGTGAGCTGTTGTAGATCTTACGTAAGTAAGACTCCCGGAGAACTTTCCTCCCTTTTACCGTTTGCTGCCAGAAAACAGATGTGAAGACACCACTAGTCATCTTTGATCATGCAATAATCTTGAAAATGGAAGTCACACGTGATGAACGAATTTCTAATGATACCACCCAAACCCTGGGCTGTTTGATATTGTCATTTCCTTCCAAGAAAACTAAACGTCTTTTTAAGCTCCTGTTATTTCTGCACTAGCTGCTTATTTTGAGTCCTGAATGATACACTACCTGTCAGGGGTTTTATATGGATACAATTAGATAAAACATGTCAAACACTCAAAACAGTGCCTGGTGCATAGAATATGTTTTTAAAATGATCATTTTGGTTTAAACCGGGCTTGGATTCCACAGGACTTCCAAATGGACCATGCGGATTCTCTCCTGGGCTGTGGGCGCTGACTGTCAATGAGGTTCAGTGACAACTAGAGTGGGAAGCCGAGGCAGCAGCTCTGTTAACTGACCTTGACCCCCTGGACCCCACACAGATACTCCCCGCCCCTTTGTGAAGCCCGACGGAGACCAACCACAGAGACTTCTGACAAGTGGCTACTTTTCAGTTCATCTGAGTGTTTCTGTTCTCACCGATTAAATTGTATACTTAGCAAGATTGTGTCTAAACCTGTTGATGCTTGTTGTACATGTTATTGAAATACATAATTTAACTTTATATAAAAGGCATAATTTAATATTTGGAAATGCTAAATAAGAGAGAAGCATTAACTTTTGTCATGTAGGAAAAATCATTTTAAAAACGTGGATGCATTCTATGCTTTGCCTTAAATTCTTATTTTACTTTAAAATAAACAAAACTGGGCATTGAGGATGATGCATAATAAATGAGGGCCATGCAAGACTGACTAACTGGAACCTCAAAATCTGGACTCTTAATCCAAGAAAAGTCCTTGACCTCACATTGAAAAATTATCAAATAAGTGTACGTTTAGTTGTTTTACGTTTCACTGAAATGCATATGAGGTATACGCATCAACTTGTCATTTATTGCTTTCACTGAATTTTGTGACTCACCAACCACCATCCCCAATGACTTTCGGTGGGGGGACATTCTCAGTCCCATCCGGAGTCCACACTGCTGCAAGCACAGCCTGAGGACAGACATCTAGAGCAACTCGGGCTGATTGTGGGGGTGCAGGAAATCACGTGCTGCCCGGCTCCCATGTGGATCCAGAAAGAAAGGAAACCAAGGAAGAAATTTACATCAAAACAGGTTAGACAAAGCCGAACTTCCTCACTGGCTTAAAGGGAAAAGCAGCTCTGTGGACAGTGGTTTAAGAGGCGTCCTTTGAAGTGCTCCTGTTTGTTCTGCAGGATTTTCCCACTGGCCTCTTGAAACAGAATGAGAGTGAACCTTCTTTCCCTCAAGCAAAAAAAAAAAAGACAATAGATCTTCTCAAATCACTGTGTCTGTAGTTTGTCTAAAGGATGCCTGAAGTTGTTCTCCCTTGAGGCCCGGAAGGAGGAAGCGATGCCTACCTTCTTACCCTGCACAATCAGTGTTCAAGGGTATCAGCACCAAGTGTAAAAAAATTAGGAAAAAAGATAAGGTGTGAGGTAGACAGGTGCTAAGATGGCCCTCAAGTCCTTCCCTCTCAGTACACATGTGCTGCTGTCCACGGTGAGTCCCTCCCTCCCCCTTTCAACCTGGGATGTCCTTGGTGCTTGCTTAGCCAGTAGAACAGGAGAGAAGGCGCACCGAGAACTCCCACGGCCAGGCCATAAGACACCCGCGGCTTCCTCTGGCATCATGGGTGCTCCTGCTGCGATGGTTCCTGTCAAACTCCAGCTTCAGCGCTGGGAGAAGCAGCTGAAGCCACATGGAGCGATTTGGAGTTGGTCCTCCAGTCAACGATCTCAGAGCTCCTAGACCACAGTAACGTCAGCCCTTGTAAGCAAGCCATCTGGATGTCCTGAGCGGCCGAAGCTTCCCCACCAGACTTCAGTCCTTGAGAGACCCCACCTGAGAGCCACAGAGCCGAGCCCAGGCCACTCAGAACGGAAATACCGTGTCGTTGTTTCCAGCTCCCGGATTCTGAACCATAGAAAACGGGAAGAGGTGTTGTGAAGCACAGCGGCTCAGAGTGTGTGCTCCGGGTGTCAGGAATAGATGGACGTGGTGCTGTCAGGTGGGCACTAGACGTGACCAGGGGAACACTTTGTAAGTTACATAACTGTCTAACCACTATGCCATACACCTGAGACTAATATAATATTGAATGTCAACTGTAATTACAAAATTTAAAAATGTTAAGAATGGGTTGACAGGAATCCTGCCTCTGCCCTTATTATCTGTACATGTACTTCCATGTGCCACAGTTTCTGTGCCACAGTTTCTCCATCTCTATGGTGTGGCTTAATGGTATTAACTATCTCATAAAGTGGTCCTTAGAACCACCTATGATTATGCTGCATATGAAGAACATAACACAGAGTAACCCACCACAACAATACCCGTCATCATCATCATCTTTACTATGACCGGCAAAGGTGCTGTCACTACTATTGACATTGGTGTTTTAGGAGTACAGAGCTCTCTGACTTGGTCATCATGAAAAAGACAATGAAAACCATAAATGAAAATGGCCACTTTGTACACTGCTTAGAACAAGGCCTTTTACGTAGTATGTGTTTGGTATACATTATCTATTATTATACCACCATTTTTTCCTGATTGTGAATGTTCTTGGGTATACTATTCCAGTGCACTACCAAGTATTGAAAATTGCAAGATATGTTTTAGGCCCTTCATCATCTCTAAGGTAATGATTCTTAGAAGTAATACAATTTTAATTATTTAACATATTTTCATTAATTCATTCAACAACTATGGAGTGTCAACAATATGACAGACCTTCTGGTGGGTACCGGGAATATGGGGAAGGCAGGCAGATAGTCAACGAGTAATTTTAAGGATACAATGAGAGTTTAAAGAAGAGAAAAGCAAGACAAGACTACTCTGTATAAATTAGAGAAATCTAAAACGATCTGAGATTGGCATATCCAGAAAGTTCTTTAGGGCCAAACTGAGACCAAAGGAAGGATGGATAGAAATGTGTCAGCAGGTCGAAGTGACGACGGGGTGGGCAGAAGCGCGAGCGGCTAGCATGCCTGGCAGAAGACTCAGCCTGAGCGAATGTCCGGACCTAAGAGCAAGTGTGGTCCCTCCAGGAAATGAGTGCAGACAGACTGTGGCTGGATGGAGGGAAGAAGCTTGACAGGAGCCTGGAAAAGTAAGCAGGGCCACTCACAAAAGATTTTCTACACTCACATGACATTTTGACGTTTTCCTAAGGATAAGTAGAATGCAGTGAAGGTTTCCAAGTAGGGGAGTGACATAGAATGGGATGTTTCTTTGTCTAGATGCCTCTGACAACCGTGTATAGGAAGGCCTGGTGGAGTAGGCACGTGACAGGAAATAGCCATAGTCCAGGAGAAAGAGGATGATAGCTTGGGCATGGGTGTGGTGCACGGGTGAAAGAAATATTCAGGAGTTGCCTGGATAATGATCCTCGATTGGTAGCCAACTAATTGAATTTTTCCTAAGGATCTACTAGGGTCTGATATAGTCTTGGTATAGTCTTCCCTAACATTAGCTTCAGGTTCAGTTCCTGGTATGGTGAAACAGTTTACAGATTCTAAGTCAGAATTTGAATCCTGGCTCAACAATTACTGGTAGTCATATGACCTTGAAAAATTACTTCTCTGTGCCTCTGTTTTCTCATCTATAAAATGGGCATATGAATAGGGTCTACCTCATGGGGTTGCAGTGAGGATTAGAAGTATGGAAAGTATTTGTAACAACACTGGGATGGAGAGAATCTTCAGTGATAATTGTTATCATTTTGTAATCCTTCATTCTGCACATACTGAGCCAGGCACTGGGATTCAAAGATAAATTAGTTACTGTCCCCACTGTCAAGGACACTTATAATCTACAAGGGTTGAATTATAAATCACAGAGATAAACAGAGGCTGGGGGCCAACAACAGTTCCGCAGGTGTGCAACACACAAACACCAAATGAGAAAAGCACAGTGTGACTAAGGAGTCCAAGTAGCTTCATGCCTCTAAAGCAGAGAAGTCTATTATTTTAACAAAAAAAGCCCAAGGTGACCCCTGACTAAAATCATGGCAGTTGCAGAGCCCAAGATGTCATTGGAAGTACAAGACAGCTTGAGGACACAAGATAGCTTTCCTTCAAGAGTTGGTTCAAGTGGAGGATTTTCCAGAGCCTATTTGGATCATAAAAATGCCTCCAAAGTTTTTTGGTGGCTGTTTTTTTGTTTGTTTGTTTGTTTGTTTGCTTGTTTTTGAGGAAAAGCTCTTCTAGTAGCCACCATGCAGAAGGGGACATTTGAAGTATTGCCTTTGGTGCGCCTACAGGGCGGCTGACTTTGAAATGGTCTTCCAGGACCTGTATGAGTTCAGGAGCTGTTTACACTTACTGAGAAATGGCCTTGAAGGCCTGTCTCCAGCTAACAGGGTGCTAACATGTACTGGCGGGAGCCTAGAAGTTCGTTTTCTCTCTACTTTTGCAACAGTCTTCCCCCCTTATCCTGATAGAAATCACAGAAGTCAACTTCAAACTCTCAAAAAAATATTTTTCATATCATTAAACTGGAAACTGTGGAAATCATCAAAGAGATACATTTTCTCCCAACTCTCATAAAGCAGCCTGGGTATTAAAATTTCCTTTAAGAACCATGCAGAACTTTCACTTGTACTAAGCAACTGCTTTTATTTGTCAGGGTCAAACTGATAGGAATAACAAATATTTGGGGCAGTATTTTCCATGGAAACTCTTTATATGTTAATTTTTGAAAACATTGTTTATTGAAGCACTCATATCATTCTTAATATATTTTGTCAATGACATGACTTCACCAAATCTTTAATTCTCAGAAAAGAGAGTATTTTTGCTTTTGGTTTTCTTTATTATTCAGGAATTCTTTCTTTCTTTTATTCTTGAATTCACTAAAATTCTTGAATTCACATTTCAAATTTATAATATAAATACCTTCAGTTTAACCATAAGAAAGTAAGTCTAATAAAACATTTTAAAGTTCTAATAGAACTAGGTAATATTAGGTAAAACCTCATGATTTTTATAGTTGGGGAAATGAATGTATGAATAAGGGAGGTGACTTTCTCAGTATCTTAAAGTTAATTAATGGAAGCAAAAAGGAAGAAAATTTGTATTTGTCAGGATTCTTTTTGTTATAAGTGACATAAAACAATTCAAACTGGCTTTTTGAAAAAGGGGGTAGGAGGTCTTTGTTGGCTTATATACAAGTAGAGTCCAGTGGTAAAACTTTGTTGGGGAAACAGACAAAACACAAGCCACCACTAACCAGTAAACTGCAGGTTTTATCAAGGCGTAGCCTCCACTGAGGGCCTCTTGCTCAGTTTCTGTTCACCTTTGGGTCCTGCCTTCAGGCATGTTGCCTTCTTCCCCGGCCTCTTTGAGACGGCTCCGCACAGCTCCAGGCTCACATTTCTGTGGGTCTCAGTGCAATAGGGAAAAATGAGTCTCTTTATATAATTCTTGGGTTCAGCTTGATTTTGGGCTGATGAATTTGGATTGTCTTGTTATTTTCTAAGCCATTTCTTTTCAAACTCTCAAAAAATATTTTTTTAAATTTATCTTTATTATTGTCAGTATTACAGATGTCCTCCTTTTTACCCCCATTGACTCTTCCTCCCCCCTTCTGTCTCCCTCCTCACCCTCCCACTCCACACCTTCCCCACACTGGTGTCTGTGTCCATTGGTTGTGCATATATGCATACAAGTTCTTTGGTTTATCTCTTCCTGCCCCCCCTTCCCTCTGAGATTTGTCAGATTTTTAAATAACCAACCTATCATGAACCAATAAGTCTATAAAATGCAATTTTAAATGGGTTAGCATAAAAGTGAATGGAAAAGAAAGAGTTACAAAATACAAGCCCAATTTATTCTTAGATTTCACAGATACAAAATGACTCTCCCAAATTAGCTTAAAATTATCTAAACAATTACTCTCAATTTCTGCACTTACCTTGCTGCAGGCTGATGACAGTCAAGCCTGGTGTAGGGTGCCCTCAGCCAGGGGCAGCAGACTCCGGCTGGCACGCCCCATGGTCTGCCAAGCCCCATGATCTGCCACAGGTTGTTTGGAAAGCAGTACTGGAGCTCAACCACTCCCATTCATTTGCATATTGTCTAGGCTGCTTTTGTGATCGAATGACAAAGTGGATTCATTAGACAAAGACTATGCAGCCTGTAAGGCAGAAATATTTACTATCTGGCCCTTTACAGAGAACAAAAGTTGCCAGTTCCTATTCTGAGCAATCACTGTAACCCAAAAACTATGATTTATGATTGGGCAAGAGGTCCCTGTCTGTTCTTGAAGCCTATGGGTGAGGCGTAGGAATGGTAGGATTCTCCAAAGGAAATGGAGGTTCAGCTACCAAAAGAAAAAGGAATTACTTTAGGAAGCTAAGAACCTTCAATATCTAATACAAAATTTAGATCTTTCAACTCTTAATTTCCTCTTTTCTTTACTCGACTTAAAATTGAATTACTATATAAAATGAACACTGCAAAGTCTAAACATGTCTTAAGTGAATTCAGGCCATAACCAAGACTTGATAGGCCTTATTTCAAATCCTTTGAAGAAGAAAGAGGAATAAAATATACAAAGGACTACATAAATAAGTTTAGAATGTTATTATAATAGAAGTGTTAATGACATCTACCCTACTAGGGTATAAAACATGATCATGTGTAATTATACTTATACATACTTATATAAATCAACTTTCCAGATATGGAAGTATAAACTATTTGAAGGTTATATTTATTTAAAAAATATTTAATAAATGTATACCATGATAGCAAAACAGTGGCTCCATATCAGTTCCTCCCAGAGACTTGGATGGACGAAAAAACTGTAGCCAGTGGAGAATTGAAAGTAGCCGCTGGTCATTATTAGGCCACCATCTAGCTGTCACAAAAAGGAGTAAAACAGAAACTAACAATGGCAGTCTCCGTTAGCAAGGCGTCCACAAGAAAGCGAGGCTGAAGCAAACTTCCATCAGAAGAGAAACAACCAGCCAAGGGAAGTGTGCAATGCACTGTCCCCTCAGGGAAAGCGGGTGCCATGTCCCTGTGACAGAGGAGTCTTGATCAATTTTAGGAAAAAAAACTGCATAGGCCCTGGCCGGTTTGGCTCAACGGTTAGAGCATTGGCCTGCGATCCGGAGACACCCAGATTTGATTCCCGCTAAGGTCGTGTACCTCAATTGCAGTTTGTCCCCAGCCCTGGTTGGTCCTACAGGTGGCAGCCACTCGATGTGTCCCTTTCATGTCGATGTTTCTCTCTCTCTCTTCCTCTCTCTCCCTCCCACTCCACCTGAACAGAAAATGGAGAAATGTCCTTGGGTAACATAAAAAAAAAAGAAAAAGAAAACCTGCATGGTTGGAGCAGAGTAAGCAAGAAGAAAAAACTTCACAAATCTTTAGGAAATTAGAAGCTAGATGATGCAGGCAGGCCTTGGCCCGTGCCAATTCTTCACCGAGGTGGTAAACTAGAAAGACTGACGGGGATGATGTGGTTTGATTTCATTTTTAAAACATTACTTTCATTGCTGTGCATTGAATGAATGATAATGATGGAATGACATTTAAGACAATGTTCTAAGCAATTTAAACATATTAAGTTACTTAATCCTCACAGTAACCCTATTATTAACTCTATTTTACAAATAATGACTATAATCATTCCTTTAATTGTCCACTAGGAAAAATTAATATGAGGTTTCTTGTGCTTTAGAATACACAGAAACAAAAACTGGCATTAAACACACAACAGTTGTTCATGGAATCTGGGCTACAGCACCCAAATATACTGATTTGTGATCATTAGGTCTAATATTTGAGACAACTGATGGATTTCTAAACATTAAACATTTAATCTTTATACATATTATTAAGCATTGAGTAACTGGATAGACACAAAACATATTCCTGGAAACACAGGTGAATACAGACAGACTAATAACCACAGGCAAGTAGATGTAATCTCAAACGACAGCAATGTAGCAGATGATAGAGAATTATATTTACTTCAGAGAGGATCAGGCTCCTTGTCCTACATGCGTCTCCCTCCCTGACTCCTCCACCTATATTTCCATCTGCCACAGTCACCTTCATCATCCAAATCAAACAGCTCCTTCTTGATGCTCTTAGAACTATGGCATGTGAAAAGCTATGGTGTGGTCGAAAGTGGTCTTCATCAGGTCCAAAAATTCCAAACCAAGCCTGAAAATTATTCCAAGACCCACAAGAGTTGAAGACATATATTCAAACCAAACACTTTTTTTTGTATTTATTGCCATTTTATTGTTCATATTTTTGTTCTTCTCCTTCAAGAAGATTCTTCAATATTTCATATCATACTGGTTTGGTGCTGATGAACTCCTTTAGCTTTTTTTTTTTTGGTCTGGGATACTCTTTGTATGTCCATCGACTCTAAATGATAGCTTTGCAGGATAGAGTAATCTTGGTTGTAGGTCATTGCTTTTCATCACTTTGAATATCTCTTGCCACTCTTTTCTGGCCTGCACAGTTTCTTTTGAGAGATCTGCTGACAGTCTCATGGGAGCTCCATTGTAGGCTCCATTTCTTTTTTCTTGCTGCTTTTAAGATTCTCTCTTTGTCTTTAACCTTTGGCATTTTGATGATGATGTATCTTGGTGTGGACCTCTTTGGGTTCATCTTGTTTGGGACTCTCTGTGCTTCCTGAATTTGTATGTCTGTTTCCTTCACCAAGTTAAGGAAGTTTTCTGTCATTATCTTTTCAAATAGGTTTTCAATTTCTTGTTCTCTCTCTTCTCCTTCTAGCATCCCCATGATGTGAATGTTGGCATGCTTGCAGTTGTCCCAGAGGCTCCTTACACTGTCCTCATTTTCTTAGATTCTTTTTTATTTTTGCTGTTCTGATTGGGTATTTTTTGCTTCCTTATATTCCAATTCAAGGGTTTTCTTCTTGGCTTCACCTACTCTGCTATTGATTCCCTGTAAATTAATCTTTATTTCAATTAGTGCATCCTTCATTTCTGACTGGTCCTTTTTTGTGTTGTTGATGTTCTCACTAAGGTACTTGGAGGTCTCCTTAAGTTCCTTAAAGGTCTCACTAAGTTCCTTGAGCATCCTTATAACCAGTGTTCTGAACTCTGCACCTGATTAATTGCTTATCTTCATTTTGTTTAGTTCTTTTCCTGGAATTTTGTTCTGTTCTTTCACTTGGGATATGTTTCTTTGTCTCCTCATTTTGGCTGCTTCCCTGTGTTTATTTCTATTAGGTAGAGTTGCTATGTCTCCTAGGCTTCGTAGAGTGGCCTATTATTGTAGGTGTCCTGTAAGGTCCAGTAGCACAGCCTCCCTGAACACCCCAGCTAGGCCCTCAAGGTGCACCCTAGTGTGCACTATACACTCTTCTGTTGTAATTGAGTCTTGATTGCTGTTGGCATGTCAATGGGAGGGATATACTCAGGCTTAATATGCTGCAAGAACTGGGCTGTGCCTACTGACACTGGCCTCTGACTACCTTGGCAGATTAGCGGTGTAGGGGCCCAACACACAGAACAAGACTTACTTCATTAGGGCTCTGGTACCCACTGAGTCCACTCCTTGAGTGTGTCACTTGTGGAGGTGGTTGAGTGGTAGTGCTTTAATGTGGGCCTGAAGCTGTCCACCAGATATGCTGGCTCCGGCGCAAGGTCAGCCTCTGCCTGTGTTTTAACTGGGGCCACCAGGCATAAGCTACACAGCGATCTGCAGATGGCTGCTTCTTGTGCTGGGCTTGAAGGTGCCCAGGAAAAGCAAGTTATGAACCAAGGCTGGCTGCTTCTAGTGCCAGGCCTGGGGCCACTTAATGAGAGGTATGGGGCTCGCTAAGACCAGAAGCTGCTGTTTGAGAGATTTTTAGAAAAATCTGAAGCAGGATCCAAGACAAGTGAATCCTATGGTAAAGCCACTGGAAATAGCTTGCCTGGGCCCAAAGGTTGGGTGGGGCAGGGCCTCAGGGAATCACCCAGGTGGGGCAAACAGAGTGATCCTAGTTGCTGGAGTCCCAGATATGGTGGCCATCTGCTTCCCCAGGGAAGGGCTCACCAAAGTAACAACAACCTCCCACAGCAAGCCTGTCCAAGAGAAAGCTGCTCCTACAGCTCTCACTGCAATGCTGAACAATTCAGTTCTTCCCCGTACGTCCCTGGTGCCTTTCAAGCTGCCTCCCCAATGCTGGAGCCTGGAGGGAGAGAGTCTGAGTAAGTCCATATGCGGGCCCTTTAAGAGGAGCTGCCTGGGGCTCCCGCAGCCTCAGCCTCCCTGAGCCTCAGTTCCCACTGGTTTTACAGCCAGAAGTGATGGGGATTCTCTTCCTGGCACTGGAACCCTGAGCTGGGAGCCTGGTGTGTGACGGGGACCTCTCAGTCCTCAGGGAAGACCTTCCCAGCTGAAGTGTCCTCCTGATTTTTATCTGCCACACATGGGTGAGGGACCAGCCAGTCCACCTGTGCCCTCCTACCCATCTCCATGTGGCTGCTTGAATCTTGTAGTTGTAGGACTTCCATTCAGCTCGGTGTTGGTTGGTTCAGAAGGATGGTTGTTCTATAGTTTATTTATAATTTTAATGTGGTTGTGGGAGGAAGTCAGACTATGTTTACCTACCCGCCATCTTGACTGGAAGTCTCAAACCAAACTCTTACACAAATATTTACAAAGCATAGATTCAAAGCAAACTTTTACACAAACATTTATAATAGCATTATGCTGAAAGGAATAACCAAAATGGGCATCAATGCACAGACAGACAAAATATAATTTAGCCATGCAATGGAATATTATTCAACCATAAAAAGGAATCAAGTGTTGACATGTACTATTACGTGAATGAACTTTGAAAATGTTATGCCCTGTGAAAGAGCCAAATGTAAAAGGCACATATTGCATTCTTCCATTTGCATAAAATGTCCAGAATTAAGCAAATCCTTCAGGACAATGGGAAGCTACTGGTTTCCAGTGACTATAGCAAGGGGGGAAAGGAGAGTGATGGGTTTTTATTGGGGATCATGAAAGTTTTAGCTGGTGATAAATGTACATGGTGAATGCACTAAAATCCATGGAACTCTACTCTTTAAAAAGGTTAATATGGTGTGTTTTAGTTATGTGAATATTACCATAAAATTTTTTTAAAAATCATTCCTGATAGGGAAGCCTTTCTGACAAAAAGCTAATGAATGTCTATTTCTCCAAAAGGAAGCGTACTCTTCTAATAATGCATATTTTGGAAAGGAAGCCAGTGAGGCGGCACTGATGGGTTTGTTTTTGTATTTGAACTGACTGTTCAGTGCTGCTAAAATGATTTTGTAAATAGTTGTTGATGATGATGATGATGACGACTTCATGACAATGATAGCCATGGTCATCACCATCACTATTATACCATCATCACCATATAGTCTGGATAAACTTGATAATCACAGGAAAAATAATCTAATGTACAGAAAACTAAATTTTAGTGTGTACTTAATTGCCTGCTGTCTTTTTTGAAGGGTTATATATATATAAGTTTGGAAAAGATGAAGAATCACATTTTAGCCCTATTTAAGTGCAACCAAACAAAAAGCAGAGAGTGAATCTTTGCAGCCATGGAGGCTGTCTATCCCCTTAGTCTAAAAGGCATTTTTTAAAATTTTATTTATTTTTATTTTTTGTTAAAATAATTGGGGTGACATTGGTTAATAGGATCATATAGGTTTCCAGTGTACATTTTGTAATACAAAATTTGTATATTGCACAGTGTGCCCATCACCCAAAGTCAAACCATCTTCCATCACCACATACTAGGCCCCTCCAACCTCCACCACCCCCACCCCCTTCCCTCTAGCAACCACCACACTGTTGTCTGTGTCCACAAGTTTCAGTTTTATATCCCACATAAGAGTGAAGTCATGTGGTGTTTAGCTTTTACTGTCTGACTTATTTCACTTAGCATAATATTCTCAAGGTCCAGTCATGTTGTCACAAATGGCAGCATTTCGTCTTTTCTTATGGCTGAGTAGTATTCCATTGTGTATAAGTACTATATCTTCTTTATCCAATCCTCTTCAAAGGACACCTAGGTTGTTTCCATGTCTTGCCCACTGTTAATAACGCTGCAATGAGCATAAAAGTGCATATGTCTTCATGAATAAATGTTTTCAAAAACTTTGGGGTACATACCCAGGGAGGGATTTCTGGATCATATGGTAACGCTGTTCTTAACTTTTTGAGGACCCTCCATACTGTCTTCCCCAGTGGGTGTACCAGTTCACACTCCCACCAACAATGAATGAGGGTTCTTTTTTCTCCACATCTTCTCCAGTGCTTATTATTCTAGTCATTCTAACACGTGTGAGATGGTATCTCAATGCAGTTTTCATTTATATTTTCCTAATAGTGAAGTTAAACATCTTTTAATATATCTGTTGGCCATTTTTATGTCTTCTTGGGAAAGGTGTCTATTCAGCTCCTCTGCCCAGTTTTTAATTGGATTGTTTGTTTGGTGTTGAGTTTTATGAGTTCCTTATATATTTTAGATATTACACCTCTGTCAGAGCTGTTGTTTGCAAATATCATCACCCATTCGGCTGGTTGCCTTTTTGTTTTGTTGGTAGTTTCTTTTGCTGTGCAGAAGCTTTTTAGTTTGATGTAGGCCCATTCGTGTACTTTTGCCATTATTTCTGTGCCACGGGCATTTTTTAATAAGGATCTTTCCTGCCCTGGCTGGTTTGGCTCAGCAGTTAGAGCGTCGGCTTGCAGTCCAGAGAGATCTGGGTTCAGTTCCCGCTAAGAGCACGTATCTCCGTTGCAGTTTGTCCCCGGCCCTGGTTGGGTCATGCAGGAGGTGGCCACTCAATGTGTCCTTTTCACATCGATGTTTCTCTCTCTCTCTCTTCCTCTCTCTCTCTCTCTCCCTCCCACTCTATCTGAACAAAAAATGGAAAAATGTCCTCAGGTGAGGATAAAAAGAAAAGGATCTCTTCTGTACAGCCACCGGTCCTTGCCAGGCTCACCAAGCTGAGCTGGCGAGAAATTGCTTGCGTGGCCTTTGTTTCGAACACCAGCAGGATGCTTCACGTCACCTAGCCGGAGCTGCTCTGAGCACCAATGTTCGCAGAGCAGCCGTGTTCCTTTGCCTGCTGTGGCACTGTGAGGCCAGCCCCGGACTGGGGTGCATTCCTGGAGCATCTTAACTAGGATTGTAACTGGGATCCAAGTATGCCAGATGCATTGCTCTCGCAGCGCCTGCCCGGGGACTTCCGGCTGACTTAGTTAAGTTCTCCTGGTCCACACAGAAGCAGAGTCACAGACTTGCAGCTCTCCTGCCTGTCCGGTCATTATATTTTGAGTGTTCTCACATCTGAGTCAATCTCTAAAGAGAAAAGGAAGCCTCTGCCAAATCAGAATTGTGGTTATCAATCCTTTCTTTTTAACCCTTTTACTGCAAAATTACCATCCAATCCTTAACGTTTAAGCTAATAAGCTTTAAAATGTCCCCCATCTGCATCAACAAAACTATCCATGGCCATTTAAAGGTGAAAGTCCCTCCTGGGGTAGCAGGGACAATAGTTTCATACTCGTTCTATGCTGTGCAGCTATGCCGCAGCCCCTTCAAGGGATCAAAATTTGACAAGGCAATAAAAATGAATCCTGCCAAAACTGAGCATCTCTGCTCAAAAAAAAGTTACAAGAAGAGGCTGTCAGGTGGTGTGAAAAGAGAACAAAATGCATCTCCATGCAAGTACAAGGTGAGAGGTCCTGCGTCTCGTCAGCGGACAGCAATGGCCAGTGTTCACTGAGGGTGGCAGACCCCTCCCCGCCCACGAAAGGGCCGAGTCAGGCCGCCAGCGTTGCACTCAGACGGCGCCAGGATTCGGAGGACGCAGAGAGCCAGGGGATGACCGCAGAAACAAACACAGTGTAGTCCTGTCGACTGTTCCACCCAAATTTCTAGTGTTTAAAAGTGCTCAGCAAACACCGAAAAGAGGACAGTCATACATGATACAAGCTGTTTTCATCCAACGTCTCCTGCTTTTGTCTTTTAACGGGTTCTCTCACACTTGTTGACATTTTGAGGATGGCTATTATAATCACCTATTCCAGTTCAAAGGTCACATTTTAAATTCCTCTCCCTCGCCTGTTTTTTTTTCTATTTCTGTGTAATAGATTACACAAATCTAGCTATTTAACACACCTTAGTAACTCAAAGGGTCTGTGCGTCAGGAATTCAGGCATGGCTTAGCTGGGTTCTCTGCTCAGTATCGCACCAGGCTGTAATCTAAGCGCCTGCTGGGCTGTGTTCTCATCCGCAGGCTCGACAAGGGGAGAATCCACTTTAAGCTTATTCAGGCTGTTGGCAGGATTTAGTCCCCACGCTGCCTGGCAGAGGACCCTTGCTTCTTGCTGGCTGCCAGATGGAAGCCACTCTCAGGACCTGGCTGTTGCTTGCAGCTCCCCACATGGCCTCTCCACAGGCTGTTCACCACCAGAGGCTGGTCTTGCTTCTTCCAGACCAGCAGGAGAATCTCTCCCAGTCTCCTGGAATGGAGTCTTATCCAATTTCCATATCCTACTTAGAACCAAGTCACAAGTCCTGCCCACCCTCCAGCAGAGGGGATTGTACAGGAATGAGAATCGTTGGCAGTCACCATAGGGTGTGTGTCCCCATGAACCACTCATAGAAAATATGATTTGTCCTGGGTGGATATCAATATCTGAGAGCTGGTTTAAACCCTGTGTGGACAGAATCGAGGTAATGCTGAGCTCCACTGCTCTGTGTTTTGTTGTGATCTGATTGGTTCCTGATTGATTCACTAGTGCCCAAAACTCAGAGTGAAATAACTTCTTGCACTGAGAAAATGTTTGATTTTTCATGGAAGTTAATTTTTCAGGGTGCGCTTAAGCACCCATCAGTGACCATTTCGGTGAACTTGCCAGACAAAATATTGCTGAAAATATCCTTACTTTTTATTTACTATTTATTTATTTATTTATTTATTTATTTATTTATTTATTTATTTTTAATCCTCAACATGAGAGAGACACATCAACAGGCTGCCACCCACACGACCCCAACCGGGACTGGGAACAAACTGCAACCGAGGTACATGCCCTTAGCAGGAATTGAACCTGGGACTCTCTAGTCTGCGGGCCAATTATCTAACTGCTGAGCCAAACCAGCCAGGGCATATTCTTACTTTTTAAATGACTGAAATATACCCATTCCTTTGATTTGAATCATTCCCAGTGGCAGCCATACTGAAAATAAATTATAAACATATATTCCTATGGCAATAATACTCTGCATTGTTTTTTGGGCTGGAATGGTGTTTTCTAAGGCCTTATGCAAAGCCTGAGATCCAGGAAGTCTTGACTATTTGGAGTTCTAGGCCATGCACAGCAAATCTACAGCTCTCAGACTACAACCTGCCCTTCTCGTTCCTGGAAGAAACTGATGACCTGTCCCAGTACTCATTCTCCTCAGGTTTTGACCTAGCTTTGAAATCTTTTTTTTTTTATTCATCACCCAAGGATACTTTTTATTTATTACCAGATAGAGTCAGAGGGAGGGAGGAAGGGAGAGAAAGAGAGACAGAGAGAAATATCAATGTGATAGAGCCACATCGACTGGTTGTCTCCCCACACAACCCCAACAGGGCCAGAGACAAACCACAACCGAGATACGTGCCCTTGACCAGAATCAAACCTGTGACACATTGGTCCGCAGGTCAACACTCTAACCACTGAGCCAAACTGGCCAGGGCTCAGCTTTGAAATCTTAAACACTATGTCCTGGGTAGTGACTGGATTAGAACTTGAGTTAAAGCCTGTTGAGCATCTTTTGTCTGAACTTACCTTACCATAATTTATCTAACTTACCATATCATAGAACCAACTCTGGGTCCTAAAATTGTGCAAAAAATGAGATAATCTGCTCAAACACAAACAGCAAACATAGGCTGATTGAGAACAATGATGAGATGGGGTAGAGGAGAGAGATCCTTGCTACTGGTGTTACTGAGATAAACAAAAGGTTTGTTGAAATAATATTTATATGGAAAAAAATAAGATCAGTAGTATTCTTTGTAAATTATAATCTATGGTTACCAAATAGTCACTTCAGAGCAAAAACATTTGATGGAAACTAGTAGCTCGATGCCCTGACCAGGTTGCTCAGTTGGTTGGAGCATTGCCAAATACACAAAACGGTTGCAGGTTTGATTCCCAGTTAGGGCACATACCTAGGTTGCAAGTTCGATTCCTAGTTGGGGCGCTTATGTGAGGCAACCAATCGATGTTTCTCTTTCTCTCCCCCCACTTTCTTCTCTCTCTAAAATTAATAAACATATCCTCAGGTGAGGATTAAAAAAACTGGTATCTAGATTTTTTTTCAGCTCTTCCTTTTATCATACCCTTTAACTAAACTTACCATTGAGCTGTAGTGAGAAATACAGTATCTGTAATGAGAAACAGATGTTGTCATACTAAATGATTTTGGAACTCACAAGATTTCAAAACTCTAAAATTGTAACATTTTCAGTAGAAGTAGAATCAGCCTTGTGAGGCATTCTGGTGTGATAAAGACACCAGGGATCAGACACCAGATTCTTAGAATATCTCACTGTGTGACCTCTTACCCTCTCTGAGCCCATTTCTCCATATGCAAAAAGGCAGTAAAGATAAAATAATGTGTGACCCCTATGGTGCATGGGAAGATGGTGAAGGTACATGAACTAAGTTATAAGAAAGTGCTTTGACCACATGAGAAACATATTATTATGAAGCAATATTTAATCAAAAGTAGGATCCTCTTTGTAAAAATGTACAAAACTATTAAACGTGTATATACTTGTTGGCTCATGCTGCTATAACAAAATACCCAGACTGGGCAGCTTAACCAAAAGAAATTTATTTTCTTACAGTTCTAGGGGCTGGAGGTCCACAATCAAGGCTCTGATTTCTAGTAAAGAATCCCTTCTTGGCTTGGGATGGCCCTGCATGCGAGACATCTGAGCTCTTCGGTGTCTCTTCTTGTAAGGACACTAATTCGATAAGCTCATGACCCCAGCCCCATGAGTTCATTTAGCCTTAATTACTTACTCAAAATACAATCGAACTGGGAGTTAGGGCTTCAAACTATGCATTTTGGATATGCAAACATTCAGTCTATAACAACATGGAAAATTCTCAATTGTCCAGAGAAACATCTTGGGTTTTCCTTTTATCTTTTAGAACATTTCTTGAGCTTTCACTGGGTGTTAAGATCTTCATTATCTCGCTTACTTTTCATGGCATTCAATAACGTATCTGTTCCTCTGTGCCAGAAACAGACCTAAACACCGGAGATACATCCACGAATAAAACAAAAAAAACATTTGTCTTCGAAATGCTTGCATTCCAATGGGGGAGATCATACAAAACAAATACCGATAATAATAGATATTAAATTTGAAAATTATAAGTCAATGAAAAAGAAGAATGTGTTACGTTGGATCCAGAGAGCTGGGGGAGAGGGAGGTAAGTAGTAGCACTAACAGAGTGGTGCAGATAGAGCGGCTGGAGCCAGTGAAGCCGAGCGAACACTAGGAGAGGACAGAGCTGGGCGGGCAGACGTGTGGGAGCAGAGGAAGAGCCAGCCCAAGTGCCGGGTGACAGGAGCACAGTGAGTGTGTTTGAGGGTCAGCAGTGAGACCAAAAGTCATCTTTGGCCTGTCTGACCCAAGTCGGACATCCTCATCACTGTCACACAGGTCTGCAGGTGGCGATGTGTCACTGTGAGTCTCTGTGTGTAAAGGAGAAGAACGAATCCTTATTGAGTACCTGGCACATGTCGGGTGAGTGCTGGGTGCTTACTATGTAATCTTGTGTTTAATTGTCACAAGCAGGTTACCAAAGGAGCCTGGGAAAGTCTTGATGTGTGGTCCCACGGGAAAAGAAAGGACACAAGTTAATCAGTGAGATGTCATCGGTACATGTAGAGTTCGCCTCCTGTCCTTTCTACCCTCACAGAAGTGGAGGGACAGGCAGTTGTGGGTGTAAGTGAAGGATGCTGGCCAGACTCCCTTCAGCGTCTGATCTAGGTGTACCTCCTTGCAGCCCTGTCTCCTGAAACTCTACATTCACTCTTTCACAGGTTAAGCCACTATTAGGAGAAAAGAATGCATTTCTAGTATTATGTGGGGAAGATTCCAAGCATTATCTGAATTTCAATTTTTGCCAAAATTAGATGAACTTATGGGCAAGTACTAGTAAAGACCATAAAAAATAGGAGACACTTTAAAAAAATCCCTATTATAATCATAATAGTTTTTAAAAATATTTTTATTTATTTTTAGAGAGAGAGGGAGAGAGAGAGAAACATCGATGTAAGATTGGAACATGGATCAGCTGCCTCATGCCTGCCCCCTACTCGGAAGGAGCCCAGAACCCAGGCATGTGCCCTGCAGTAATGGAACCAGCAACCTTTCTAGGAATAGGACGATTCCCAACCAACTGAGCCACACTGGCCAGGGCACAATTGTTTTTCAAACCCAAAGCCCAGAGGCCTCAGGAGTTTGCAGAGGAAGATGGCAGCCGCCCGGGGCTTATTCCTAAGGGCGGTGGTGAGAGTGGTCACCGCTGGTCGGGAAGCAGGTTCCTTGCGGCTTCTGCCCGACCTCAGGGAAGCGTCGTCCTCCAGCCCCGAGGCTGAAGGGCAGGTGCACCTCGCCGACAGCTGCCTCCAGAGGCTCCTGGACACACCCCAGGGTCAGAATTCCCAGGCTGAGGTGGATGCTCCGGATTCCGATACAGATGCTCCCCGGACAGTTAGCAACCCTGGCGACAGAATATTTGAACAGGGTGGGGCAAGAGTGCTGCTTGGCTCTGGTAGCTTGGCCTTCAAGAAAGGGCCCGCTGGACTTCAGCCAAGAAGCTCCTTTCAGTGCTGAGCAATCCTCAAGCAGAGAAAGGCGGCGCCCTGGGCACCCTCTGTCAGACTTGGATTGGACCATAGGGGACGCAGAGATCACTGCCATTGGTACCAGCTAGAGGAACATGGGATTAGTAGAATTTTAGTGGTTTCTTTCCAATCATGACCCTCCCTCAGTTTCATTTCCCACAATCCAACAGTGTTGTGTTTTGCCACTACTATTTTCAGCATGTTAAGCTTTTACTCTTGACTTAATTTTTCCTGTACATTCTAAGGTAAGGCTCTGGATCCTGTCACCTAAGATTTAATAACACCCAAGATTGAAACCCAGTGTCATCTGCAGAGCCTCCAATGTTCCAAAAGTTGAGTTACTTCTCTGGCCTTCAGAGCTGCATGTACATATATGTATAGCTATATAGAAAAGCTTCATTTTAAAGAAAGTCCTTATTTACTTGTGTTTTGGATCAGTCGCAGATTAAGTAGCCTGAATACTCGTTACTAGGCCAGAGATGATGAGAAAGGCAAATGAAGTGTTCTCATCCTCATCACCCTTCCTGAATGTGCCGTTGACCTGCCCTTATTTTCCATGCAGCTCATGCTCCATTTCCCATTTGTTAGGGCAGATACATTGTCTTCTCACACTCAGAACTTAGATTCACAAAACCAAAAGCCCATCACTCAGAAGACAGACCTGACTCCCATGGATACCTTGATCACTTGAAAAATAGCCTCCAGCCAGCTGCTGTGGCTCAGTGGCCTGAGCATCGTCCCAGGGACTGAGAGGTCCTGGTTTGATTCCCGGTCAGGGCACATGCCCAGGTTGCAGGCTCAATCCCAAGTACAAGGTGTACAGGAGGTGGCCGATCAATGTTTCTCTCTCACATCGATGTCTCTGTCTCTTTTCCTTCCTCTCTCTCTAAAAAAAATCAATAAAAACATATTTAAAAACAAAAACAAAAAACCAAAGCCCCTTGAAAAGGAAATGTAGGTAGTGTCCACATTGTGGGGACCTTACTTTGCTTTTCCTTGTATATCTTCTATCATTCTCTGAAAATGATTGAACTGATAAGTTACTTTCATGGGGTAATGACTGATTATGATTAGAACACTTGCTACGCTAAACCACAATTGCCCACTAACTACATTGTCACACCCACTAGACTCTGAGCACTCAAGGGAAGAGAACACACGATGCATTGGCCATCCCTGTATCCCCAACACAGGGCTTTGCCTGCTCCCTGTAGGCTTTGGAGTGTAGTGCTCACACAGACACTGACACGCACTCACACACACGCATACTCAGATTCACACACACATGGAGCCCTCTTTGATATTTTTCCTTCCACTCAGAAAGTGCAGTTTTCTGCAGTGAGAAGTCTGGCTCAGTTATACCACCTGGAGCTTTAGGAAGCCCAGTTTATCCTGTCTCCTGAACAGCTGTTTGCATCCTTGTTAACCCAGAGACCTGCCCATGGGTGACTGGACACAACACAACATTTCCCAATTGCGTGTCTCAGGGCATAAGCCTCAGCCATCTATGCCCCTTACTACCCATAAAATATTACCAAAATTTATATTGCATCTAAAATTTAGAGTTCACACACTTCTTAGGATAAAGAAACGGAGACTCAAAAAAGTTGAGTAAGTCAAACTAGGTGAATAGTTAATTAACAACGGAGTGCAGACTTACACTGAAGGATTTTATTCCCAAGTCAGTGTTCTTTCTACAGTATCATTTTGCAGCATGACGGGGGAAAATAAAACAAAAATAAAAATGCAGAAAGATGACAAATTTATTGGGCTCTACCAAAGAGTGAAGGGGAGAAATAGGCAAGTTATTCCTCTTTAGCTATCAGATAAATGTAAGTTAAAATTTGCTCTTTGTTGTAAACCAGCTCATTACAGTTCTTAAGCTTTTATACCTTTTGATTTCAGTCTATTGAGAAAGGTCAGGTGTTTATTGTATTGATTTTCCACAATGTATATTAAGAAGACTCAAATGTAAATGAATGTCTCCACTTTGCTAGCTATTTCTTTGCCCCTGGAAAGGAAAAACTCATTAGATCTTTTACAATCATATTTCATTTGCTTTTCATATTCAAGATTATATCCATTGCTATTTTTAAATAAACATATAGTATAACTATCTGGATAGCAATAAATATGGAAATAAGGCTCAGCCTCTTAAGATGATGAATTTAAACATGAAATAAAAAGTATGAAAACAAATGTGAAAATAATACTATTGGCAAATGCAGTTGCCATAAATGTTATTAACATAATTATCCTATGGTTTTAGTAGGTTTCTAATCATTTATTTCTACTAGCAGACAAGTTGAAATGACTTATTCCTTCTGAAGCTCAATTAGAAATACAATAGAAAAGGTAACATTTTCTTACCTCTAAACGATAACCCGAAAATAATTGGTAGAGTCCACAGGCTGTGTGCCTGGCAGGTTCCGTGAGTTCTCCCTGCTCTAAAACGATTCCAATAAATCTCTTCCTCTAAATAGTAAAAATGTTTAGTTAAATATATATATTTTTACATTTTAAAAGAGTGCTATTTGTTAAATACAGATAATATTTACTAGACTTATAATCTTTTAATCTTTTCCTGGTAGTTAGTGACCATACATAATATACTGAAATACTTGTTTGTCTTTATTATTCCAATGTAGTTTACTTATTCAAATTCGAATCAAATACATCATTTTAGAATTACAGTAGATAATATAAGTGATGCCCAGTGTTTCATTTAGTGCTTTTTATATACCAGGAATAGTTCTAAGTGATATAAGTGATAATGGTGGCCATCACCAATAACATGCATAACACATATATGACAGTCCTTCTTCCCCGTTCTTACTGATATGTAATCATCACAACAGCTCTGAGGTGACACTATGATTATCCCCATGTGAAGAGAGATGCACGAAGTTTATAGAAGTTACATGATGTGGTCAGTGCTGCACCCGCCTGGCCTCAGGGACACCACGGATCGCTTTAGAGGTGGCGTTCTCACCCACTTCGCAGCGCTGTGGCCGAGCCGGGCCAGTAGCCAGGCCTGCCCACCTGCTTACCAACCTCACTCTGCCTCTTCCATCATGGACTGCACTCAGCTTCATCTCCCGCAATACAGAACCGAGGCATTTCCAAAACTAACTCTTTAAAAAACATCATTCCTTAACTTTCAAAAGTAGAGACGACTTTATCAACATGGAGAATAAGGAGTAGCCAGCTTAAGAAAATGTCCCTTAAAAATTAGATACTAGTATCATTAGCTTTCTGGAATTGTTTACCCTCTATCAGAGGAACAGACACCCTCCCATAGCTGTGTTCCACAGTAGCAGCTGAAGGCCGTGCAGTGGTCTACGGGGATGGCTCGGGACTCCCAGCGAGGTGGCCAAGGAGCTCAGGCGGAGGCTGCAGGGCTGTCTGTGACCCCCCCAAGGATTCTGCGGTGTCGCTTCTGCTGCATTCTGTGGTCGGGCTGCACTCGGTTCCGCAGGAGGGAAGTGAGACTTCAGTTCTCAAGGGGAGGAGTAGCTAACTTTTTGTAGCAAACTCTAATCTGCATGGAGATGGAGTGACCTGACTGGACAAGCCTGGTCATGCCCATCTCTGTTTCAAGGGGTGGGGTCAGCTCCATCTGAAGCATCTGACTACCACTGTGAGACCCCTAGTTCCAAAGAAAATTAAGGTGTTATTGCCAGAAGAGAAGGAAGAAGATGGATGCTAGGTACGTAGAAATATAGCTATGTTACAAGTTGATGCTGGTATCACCAAACCTTTGATTTGAACAGGCATTATAGAATTAAAAATACATCAAAATTTTGGGCTTATAAAAGCCTGAATTTGTATCCTAGATCTGTCAATCATTATCTTGGGCTAATTACATACAATTTGAACATTACCTTCCTTATCAATACAATTTGGATAATAATAACCTTCCTGGGGTTGCTGCAAGCATTAGATGAAGCAGTAGGTTTTGCTCAGCAAATGTCATTCTATTTTCTTTTTTTCTTGTGAAACCTCCTAAACTATAGATATGAACACTCTTGAAAGTATTACCCCTTTAAGAATGGCATGGGAAAGAGTAGCCCAGGGAGTTCCAAATGTGTTGAAACCAAGCATTGTTGACAGGTTACACGGGCCATTAGTTTTCAAAATGCAATTTACATGATTCACTTTGATCAATAAAAGCAGATAGACATTGGTTTCTGTTCATGTGCAAGAGTACCTCTGTGAGTCTTTATAGTGACATACTATTTCCTGTTTTATCTTCAAATTTCATTTCTCTTGAAATCCTAAGCATTCAAGGCCATCAGTCTTAAAGAATGTTGGAGGTCACCCAACCCATCTTAATAATGACGTTTAGAGCTGAAATTGGCTTTCCTCTTTTATTGGTCATCACTGATAAACCTTGATTGCTTAATATTTTTTCCTGGACATTCAGGTACTGAAAGCTGTCTTCCAAATTTGGTGATTAAGTGTGTCTTAAATACCAGAAAGATGACTTCTCAGGCTGGTGCATTCGTCACGGAGACATGGCTGAACCTGAGCTGTCCTTCGAGTGATGTTGGCCTTGGTGTATCCATTTTATCATTTGAATGCTCGCTGTGAAACCTAAGCTTGCAGCTTGTTCATATTTTATAGTTCCACTTATTTATATATTCAGTGAATGTATCTAGTTCTTTATCTCTTCAATTAATGTGTCTAGTTATTGAACCTAAGCATAAGTGGTCTTAGATTGATAGCAGTCAGAATACTGAATGTCTTCTAAGGACACTGCAAGTTCTTCCTCCCTCCTTCTACTAGAAGAGACAAAAGAGATGGAGAGGAAGAGAAAGAGAAAGCGAGCAAGATTTTTTCCTTGTGTTCAGTGTGTAGGAGTCACCCCTGATGATAAATAAGCTCATTTGAGGTGATTACAGAAATGGCACTAAATAACACCCAAGTACAGAGTAAATAAAACCTCCTTCAATTTCCTTCAACTGGTCTGATATCTTTAAGGAAAAATCTCAGTTTGGTACTATTATGTCTTTAACACCTCTCTAAAATTTACTCATCACCAATTTTTCAAACAAGCTGAGGACTTGACCTTTGGGAGATGACAGTATCTAACTAGATTAAGTGACTGTTTTCTGGTTGTTGTTGTTGTTTTTTTTTTTTTTTTACATTAACCTTAAAACAAATTATATCTGTTTGCCACTTATAGTAAGAAAATAGTTTCCTTCTTATATAACTTAAGTAAAAGAAGCAATTTGTTAAAGTGACACCCCATGGTTTAAAGCTCAGGGGGAGCCCTTGACCTGGATCAGGGCCTTTGCAGTTCCCTAGGCCCTGGCTCCTGTGTATAAACAGGTGTCCCGGGTGATTCTGCAGCCGCATGCAGGAAGCTGTGGACCCTGGAGTCAGTCCTCTGCACCTGGAGCGACACAAATGCTGAGCAGGTCCTCCAGGCCACCTCTGCTGGAGCTGTGAACGAAGGAAATGTCCAGTGAGGACAGACGGCTGCTTCTCTAAGTGAATTAATTCATTCCCAGCACCATCTACTGATTGCACTTTCCAAATACAGAACCATAGCTCAGGAGGGGAAATTTATCTGGCAGAGAAACAGTATTACTGAGAAAAGAGGAACTTGCTCTGGTCAAAAGCGATTATTTCCATTATCCTCACTGCATCTTTGATTGGCTACGGCAATTGCGTTTATGTGAAGCCTAGTTAATGAAGAAGCCTGGGATCGAATTCCATGCACTAAACTTCACCCGGCTTCACCGCCCTCGCTCACTCACGACACACGTGCACCTTGGCTCCAGAAATGCTGGACCTCCAACAGTTCCCGCACACAGCGGTCTAGCTCACACCTCAGGGCTGGGCACAGCTATGCCTCCCTGAGATCACCCAACTGTACTTTGCTTACTTTGCAAATTACTCTTCATCATTCAGCACTTCTCGCAGACCTCAACCTTAATCAGCTCTGGAGACAGTTGCTTTGCTGATTCACAGTTCTGCCCGTAGCCGGCGGTGTGAGCACGGGCACCTTACACAGGCCCCCTTTGCTTTAATTTCCTCCTCTCTACGATGGGGTCATAATAGCGCTCACATCCCAGGACCATCATAGGAGTAAATTATAGAATCAATGCGATTCAATGAGCACAGTGTTCCATAAATGTTATGATGTTTTATTTGATTGTTAACTCTTGGAGAATGGTATTTTTATTTACTAGACATAATGGACTTCATACATATTCATTATCAGTGCCTTGAAAACCAACTTTAAAAGTTAGCAGCAGCTTCTTCAAGTACAAAAATACACATTTATAACATAAATATGGTAGTAAACTTTGTCATGATATATCATACAATTCAAAGGTTTTTAGATAAAGCATCAGTCTAATATATAGGTTAACAGAGTATAATAAAATGACATGTTCTTCATATCACACAGTATTAGTACTTTACAGCAATATTAACAAACTACTCACATTAAGTATTACAGGAGTATCTAAGGGAAAACAGAGAACAGAAGTGGTTATTTAAGAACCTCAGCATCTATTCCTACTATGCTTCCAGTTAGGTGGGTGATGTTCTGCTCGCCAGCGTGAGCAGAGAGGAAAGGCTCTAACCATTACTTTGCCCAGCAGAGAGGAAGCGTCTTCCCGAAAGCACTGCAACTGGACAGCTGCACTCGCGACCTGCAGTCTGACGGCAGCATTGCCCAGGGTGAGGGGATCCCGCCGCCTTCCATCCCACAGATGACGCACACGGACACCCGGCTAACTACGTCACGAGCACTGTGGCCGTGACTGCATCTTTCCCGAACTTCAGGACAGCCTGATCAAGGCCAGGACCCTAGGTGGTCACTGGGCCCTCTAGGTTCCTGACACCAAGTAACAGCCGTGAACCAACCCCGGGGACTGTGCTGTCAACTCAGCCCTTATACTGCAGGTTTAATCCAAATCACAGACCGTCAGAACACACACACAGGTACTGGGGTCAACAAACCAAAACCCAACCGTCCCAAGTGTCCTCTGGTCAGGTCTATTCAAAGAGCAGTGCTCACTGGTCCCTCTCAGTCACTGAAGCCTCTGCATCCAGGGCTCCATGTCCTGCCAGGAAGACCTCTGGAGCAGCTCGACAGAGCAAGGCCCGGGAATACTCTACGGCCACCAACCAGACACGGAGCTGTCAGTGCGGCTCATTCGCAGGCGGGCGAATAGCAAGTGTCCCTATTCTTGGTTTCACGTTGATTCTTCTTATGCCCATGTCTCCCCCACCTGCACTTCTTAGATATGCTTGTCTCCAAGATGAGTCCCCGAGGTCCCAAATCAGAACATTTGGCACGTCCGTGGAGGTGTCTAGTTATCCCGATTGTTCGCACCTGTGGCTCCTCCCTTGGCTGCAGCCCAGAGCCTGGTGGTAGGTCCAGACTTCTATGTGTTCAGACGATACGGCTCAGACTCAAGATGGAGTTGGTAAAGCTGGCTCTGCTCTCCACACTATAGCAGTGGTTGGTTACAAGTTGACGTCCCTTCCCATCTGTGGCTGAGATGGCCAGTGTCATGAGTTCTTTGGGTCCAGAGTTCTACAAGCTAATCATAATGCTTAGGAGAAACGGCCAGGTGCCCTACAGGGAGGCAGCACCGATAACTAGTACTGAAAACACTTCTCATATCTTGCAGAACACATTACTGATTTCCTATCACTAAAACTGCAACATTTAGCACAACAAGGAAAGAACCTTTGACATGAAAGTTTGCTGGGGGCTCAGAAAAGTAATTCAGAATCAGCTGGTCCACGTGGTGGACTAAAGACCCAGTGGGATCTAAGCATCTTCTTTTAAGTGAAAATGAAGAAGATGCATGTCCATCCCTGACTACCCCTTCCTACCGGCGGGCAAGGCGACAATCGGATGGACGTACCAGTGCGACCTTGAGGATGAGAGAGGAGACATGTCCACAGACAGGAAATAAACTAGGGGGCACAAACTCATGTCTGTAACCATGAGTCACTTGGAACAAACATACATAAAAGCTTCTGGAGGTGAGGAAATCCACACCCGTGACCGGGAGCAGCCAGGCAGCCCGATGCTGTCTCTCTGCCAGGGTCCCTCCCTCTCAGGGCAGCACCAACCTCACACTCTGCCGAGAAGACGCCTCCCAAACACTTCGGTGATGCCATGTCTCAGTCTAAGTGTTTCCTCACCTGGTCTCGGTAAAGAGAATCATTTTGTTGTCCTGTTTGCAATGATTCCTTACGCTCCTATCCCAGGTATTTTATACCAAAAAGTCATAACAATTATTGTCTTAATGTCAGCATCAGCCCAGTTTCTGTTCTTGTAGAAATCAGGTTCTTGCTGTTAAATGTCTTTAGGAATGTTTGTCCCCAACATCAGTAACTGCTGTAGGCCCTGAGCCTGGGCTGGACATGTCATCCACGGTCAGAGAGCTGGGTGAGGATCTGGAACAGGCAGGGCTCCGGGGGAGCATGGCCCACTACTCTCTCCTTCCCCTGTGACTTCACACAAAGCTCAGATATGTCTTCTGCTACCCTGAATGCAGAGCTGCCGTGTTCCTCTACGTCTGGGCTGGGATCAAAGCTACCCCCGCAACCCCGAGTCCTTCCACTGCCTGCACCTGGGCTGCCCCCACAGCCCCGAGTCCTTCCACTGCCTGCACCTGGGCTGCCCACACAGCCCCTGTCCTCCCACTGCCTGCACCTGAGCTGCCCGCACAGCCCTGAGTCCTTCCACTGCCTGCACCTGGGCTGCCCGCACAGCCCCGAGTCCTTCCACTGCCTGCACCTGGGCTGCCCACACAGCCCCTGTCCTTCCACTGCCTGCACCTGAGCTGCCCGCACAGCCCTGAGTCCTTCCACTGCCTGCACCTGGGCTGCCCCCACAGCCCCGAGTCCTTCCACTGCCTGCACCTGGGCTGTCCGCACAGCCCCGAGTCCTTCCACTGCCTGCACCTGGGCTGCCCCCACAGCCCCGAGTCCTTCCACTGCCTGCACCTGGGCTGCCTCCACAGCCCCGAGTCCTTCCACTGCCTGCACCTGGGCTGCCCCCACATACCCGAGTCCTTCCACTGCCTGCACCTGAGCTGCCCGCACAGCCCCAGTCCTTCCACTGCCTGCACCTGGGCTGCCCCCACATACCCGAGTCCTTCCACTGCCTGCACCTGGGCTGCCCGCACAGCCCCGAGTCCTTCCACTGCCTGCACCTGGGCTGCCCGCACAGCCCCCGAGTCCTTCCACTGCCTGTACCTGGGCTGCCCGCACAGCCCCCAAGTACATCCATTGCCTGCACCTGGGCTGCCCGCACAGCCCTCTCCCCCCCCCCCCCCCCCCAAGTACTTCCATTGCCTGCACCTGGGCTGGGGAGCAAGCTGCAGCCTGCCTCCTGGGTGGACGCGGAGGAAGAGGAGGCTGCTGAGTCCCTTGAGAGCAATTACCCTCCAAGGCAGAGTAGCAAAGAGTACCGGGGTACGGGGAGCTTTGGGAGAAGGCAAAGGGTACTGGGTGGTCTAGGAGAGGGTGGGGAGGCTGGTCTGGTTGTGAGGGCGGGTAAGGCGGGAAGTTCGGAAATTAGAACTAACAGGAAGGGCAGGAGCCTCCAGGGTTACATCTCCAAGGTCATCTGTTGGTGTGATTGGTTGGCACCCCTGGTCAGGGAGAGGGAGGGTGTGGGGGTTCGGCTTGAGGCGGGAGCGGGTCTGCAGCTGGGGCTGGGGCTCTGGAGGCTGCAGCACTAGCTAAGGCCCCTCAAGTGGAGGTTCCTCCTGTGGCCTCGTGGCAGCTTTGTGTCCTCATCTTCGTGGTGCAGGGGCCTCCCTCCTGTAGATGCACCTGTCAGAGAGGATCATCCGGGCTGCCAGCCTAGAGTCTCCTGCTTTGCGGGCAGATGTTCATGATCTCACAGCGTAGCAGTTTTCAGAAATTACCAGTGTCCCGGCCATTAATTTTGGCCATTAATACGGAGGCAGAGGACAGGGACCCTGCCCAGGCAACTCTCAGTAATGCAAGCAGGCAGGAATATAAATGTTATGATTTTAAAGTGTTTATTTTATCACTGTACTGACCACATTGATTGCAATTAAATTATAATCACTTTTATTAGCCCAAGAGCTCCTTAAGGGCATGGACTGAAATTTATTCAGTTTGTTCTTAGCCCCAGCATGATACCAGGAGTGCAATACGTTTATGTTTAATTGAATTACATCTGGATGAAGTCAGCTGATGCTTACTTGTATAATAGTAACAAAAGCTAAGGTTTTTAAGCCCTTACTTTGTAATGGGCATTGGTCTGGGGCTTTATGTGTGCGGTCCCTCCAGTGGCACCATCCTTTAAGCTAGGTCCTGTCGTTACCACCTTGGAGCTCAGAAAGCTGGAGCAGAAGGGCGTTAATGGCTTTTCCAATGCCATACAGCATCTGACTATGGATCTGAAGCAGGAATCTGACTCCAAGAGTTCACTCTTAACAACGATGCTTTAATGATTTGCTGTTTAAGAAATTGACGTAATAGTCTGAGTATGTGTAATAAATAGATTGCTGTCCATTTATTTCAAATAAGCTTTTTAATGAAGCTCACAACGATACCCCTATTTTCTTTAAAGCCTTGTATAAATTATGTTCATCTGGGTTCTTTCCATATGTTAGTTACAGAGGCACCATTCAAACTCATTTAAGTAAAACAGAAAATTTAGTGGCTTCCGGAAAAGTCCAAATGTCAAGTCAGCTGCAGTTACCCCTGGACCCCTGAAGAGACCTCGAGACTTGGTCTCGGTCTCCGTGTTTGGCTAAGACTGTGTGCATGTGTCCTTCTTCTCCAGCAGGTCCGCTCTTGATGAGAGTCCCGAGCACTTCAAATTGACTTACCAGTTTAGTGATCTCGTGAGAAAGAGAACTTCCTTTCCCAAAAGAGCCAGTCAAACTCCCACAACTAACTAACTCATCTGCTAGTTTCATTCACATCTGGACCACTCACGGGCAAAGTGGAGGAAGAGGCAAAGAGGTTGGAACTAGGGTACATGGCCACATAGATCGAGAACATAAGAGAAGGTTGTTTCCCAAAAGATAAACCCAAGTATCACTCTCAGGAGAGAAGAAGTAGAATTATTGCTGGGGGAGCCAGATGAGAACACTGGTTTCAGGCCGATTTTTACTTGTCCATAGAGCCTGCTTCTTGGATTTTTACATGACACCAACCTTAGCAATTAATATCAATATAAGACTAAAAAATGTTTAAATATCAATTCTTCTAATCCTAAATAACGAGCTGATACACGTTTCAAATGTGTACATGTTTCACAGAGTGGAGCTTCTGGTCTAAGCAATGGCTGGCAGTCATCTTCCTTCTGCACCAAGTGTTTTGCAGGGAGTGTCACACATTCAGACAGGAGTGAGGTTAGGACATGTGTGTCAGGGAGTTGCATACTATAGATGATTCACCCTTCTGTGTGGAGGGGACCCGACAAAGCAAAGGTGCATAATCAGATTAGAAAGGGGCTCTTATGACCCAACAAAATCCTATAATACAAAGCAGTTTGCCTTCACTCAGAATTTCATGTTGCGTTGGCGATTTTTTTTTTTTTTTTTTTTTTTTTAGAAAAGTTGTCATCTCAGAAAGTGAAATGGACTGTTTTTTTAACTTGATACTTGGGCTAGAGCCAACTTAAAAACTCAGAACATAAGAAAAAAAAATCTCTAGACTTGTCTTCTTCCTAAATATCAATTCAAAATGATTTTCAGACTCTTTCCCCATGGCTCATACTCAGGGAGAGAGAGAGAGAGTTAAGCCTTCCGCATGTAGGACAGAAAATAATATTAAGTCAACAATAAATAAATAAATAAATAAGTAAATAGTAAAAGGCTTTTTTTTTAGTTGCTATATTTTCCTTCTTACTTTAAGGGCTGATTTTTAATCCTCACCAAATTTCTTTCTCGTGCTGCAGCCTCCGAAAGCACTTCCCGGCGAGAGCAGCTTCTACGAGCTCTCCTGTGCCTGCCCAACAGCACCAGGGACCCAAAGGCATCTTACTAGTTTAGTGAACTTGAACTTAACTTCGCTAGACCATAACAGTTAGTGTCACTCCATTGCGAGCATATCTGCATGGTAATGAAGAAAACTCAACATCACTGGCACCGGGTGCTCGGGAGATGCCCAGTTTACCTACAGCTGTGCCCGCTCTGTGCCCGCTCTGTGCCCTCCACATCTGGCGTGCTGTGAGGGGCAGTGTGACTGAGCACGCAGAGGAGAGGCACAGAATGGGAGCAGAAAGCCCCTCTCAGGATGGTCTGTAGGCCAGAGGTCACCTGAATTTCTGATTTCGAATACAAAATAATAATAATAATAATAATAATAAAACCCACTCTTTGGTCATTGTAAATATTTATATAAGTGGATAGAAATGGCAGTGATCGGCCTTGGTGCAGCCAAGTGTCTGTATTCATTCATCCATTCAGTTAATTCACAAATCTATCTGTCTGTCTATCTATCTGTCTATCTATCTATCTATCATCTATCTATCTATCTATCTATCTATCTATCTATCTATCTATCATCTCGAGTGCCTTGGGGATTAGGACTGTGTCGGGTGGTAAGTTAGGCGAGTTCTCAAGCGCAGCAGCTGGATTAGCAGTAACTGGTTCCTTGGCTAAAATATGTCATGTTGTTGACATTGGGTCGGTGACATATGCCAGCACTGCAGCAATTTCCCTGAACGTTCCTTTCTGATGGTCACTGAGGGTACAGCTGTCATGTAAGCGTTTGCGACAGGAAGTGGGAGGCTTGAGGATCAGGCTAACAGTGGCTCCATGGAGCTGGGGCCTGGAGTGGCCTGGGTGGCAGGTCTGGTGGTCAGCAGGCTGACAGTCCAGGAGAGCCTCAGACGGGAAGGCTTCTCTCTGCTCCACGTGACCTTACCTGGAGGTCAGGCCAGGGTTCCAAACAGCAGCAAGCCCCCAGCCCGTGTTTGCTGATGTCTAATTGGCCAAACAAATCACGTGGCCAAACCTAGATAAAATTGTGAAGGGGAACAGAGTTCACTTCTTGATGGGAGGAAAGACAAAGTTATTCTGCAAAGGGGTGGATATATATAGAGAGGAAGAATGTGTTCCATTTCTATAATCAGAAATTGAACCTTAGTATCACCTGGCATATAAAGAAGGTAGATACTAAACAGAAAAAGGAGCCGGTGTAACTAAGTCACTACTGCTATTACAGTGAGCTTTTCAAACCACCATGACAACCACAACCCTCAGCACCTGTTCAGGGATCCTCAGCTCTCAGACTGAGAAGTACTGTTCTGAATTTCCAGTTTGCTGTTGCAGTTTGGGAATGCAGTGCACCCTGTTTCCAATTTACCTACACGCACGGCTCTTCAATACAGGCAGGAAAGGAGCGTGTGTGTGGCTCGAGGCAGCAGGACCATGATTCTGAACTGTTTGCAGATGGACACATCTGGAACATTGCTGTCTTCATGTTCCTCATCTTCTTCGGTCTGTGGCTTTTCAGATGCCATTGCAAACATCGTTCCCAGTGCCACTGTGACGAGTTTTCTTTTCCATGTATCTAGCAGGTTTCCTTTCCTTTTTTTCATTTTATATTTCAATTACAGTTGACATTTATCATTTTATAGTAACTCCAGGTGTACAGCCTACTAGTTAGACATTTGCATAATTTACAATAAGCCTAGTACTCACCTGGCACCATAATAGTTATAATATAATATTATTGACTATATTTCCTATGCTGTACTTTACATCCTCATTACTATTTTTTAATCCTCCTCTGAGAATATGTTTTTACAGATTTTTTTAGAGAGTGAGGAAGGGAGAGGGAAAGAGAGAGAAACATCTGTGTCAGAGAAAATCATGGATCAGGGATTAAACTGGAAACCGGTATGTGCCTTGACTGGGAATCAAACCCATGACCTTTTGGTTATGAGACGATACTCCAGCCAACTGAGCCACACTGACCAGGGCCCAATTTTTACATCTTAATCCCTTCATCTTTTTACCAGTCCCCCAACCCCCCCCCCCAACCTGACAACCATCAGTCTGTTCCCTGCATCTACCTCTGTTTCCTTTGTTCATTTTGTTCTTTACATTCCACATATAAATGAAGTATTTTATTTTATTTTATTTATTTATTTTTATCCTCACCCGAGGATATTTTTCCATTTTTTGTTCAGGTAGAGTGGGAGGGAGAGAGAGGAAGGGAGAGAGAGAGAGAAACATCGACGTGAAAGGGACACATCGAGTGGCTGCCACCCGCACGACCAACCAGGGCCGGGGACAAACTGCAACCGAAGTACATGCCCTTAGCGGGAACCGAACCCGGGTCTCTCCGGACCGCAGGCCGACGCTCTAACCGCTGAGCCAGACCGGCCAGGGATAAATGAAGTATTTTTAAAAAAGGACCTTGTATTATTTCTCATTTCTACTTTGAAATGCACATGTAAACCCTCCCGTACGCTTCTATGGGCTCACACTGCCTGATTAAGTGGTGCCAAACACAGCAAATAGTCTATAAATATTTTCTGATAAGTAAAGCTAAATTCTTCTAAACCATCCCGACAGTTCCACACAAATCACCGTGCTGGCCGTGTGTACCGTGCAGGGGATGGAGAAAGCAGGGGCTGTCAGCTGTCACGTCTCAGGGGTGGGTAAGTGAGGGCGTACGCCAAGGAGACACTGGGCAGTTCTGGCCAGTTACAAAAATAACAAATTATCAAACAGTTTTGCCATTTTAAACACAAACACACAAGTAAAATTAGATACAAGCATGCTCTCTGACCCAGATTTACACATTCTATCCTCCCATGAAAGTCAGGCTGTTTTCTGAAGTTCAGTTATTGTAGGAAACTGGAGGCATCGCGTCCCCCAGGGCCGCATGGGGGTGTGGCCTCAGCCTGCGCTCTGCGTCCATCAAACCCCTGCGAGAGGCAGGCCGAGCACCGAGGCCACACGCGGTCACCTGGCCTCACCCTCCCACGACTTCCGTGTTCTCGGCTGTGATTCTCTCAACCACCGTGACATCCTAGTACAACAAGAGAAACCAGGGTCTTGCTCATTCCCCAGGATCTGGCCTCTGGGGCATCAGGTGAGTCCAGGGTTAGAGACACTTCTCTCCCACTTGCCACCAGTTGGATAGATCCGGGAGGCCCGAGAGGTCCACACGCCCCGTTCTTTCTCCCTCCTCTAGAGTCTCCATCGGGGCCAAAAGCAATCCACGGGGAGTCTGAACTTCTTTTAATCTGATCCGTTTAGAAAACGACTCACAATTTATTGAGTCAAGTAGAGAAAATTGATACCTTTCCATTAGGCTGAAAATGTCTCTTTTACTGTTGGCATCTGAAATGTGTGTTCTATTTAAATCTCATCTGTGTCAACCTTCTCTGGGGGGAGCGGGGTGAGAACGAAGACCTGACCCCCGGGTATGGCTGCCCCACTGCTCCCAGGAAGGCGGACGCCCGTTCTGGGAAGAAGCCCGATGTCGAGGATTTTCTGGGAATAATTTAATTTGGGATCAATTGCAACGTGGGATTAACCAAAAGTGATATTTTACCATATCAATAACTATAAAAGTGATAACTTTACATATGAAAAGAAGAAAGGGTACTTAACCGGCAATTGATTATTGTAAATCTATAGCAATTCTAGCAAAAATATATCATAGAATCTAATAATAACCTTATAAAGTACTTTTTTTCAAATTGGGAAAATACTTATACACAAATAGACTCCTCTGAAGTTGTAAGAACACAGAGAACTCAGCACCAAAAGATACACAGAGTTTCATGTAGCTCAAAAGTTGCTTATAAATATCATTTTTAAAAATCTGATCATCCCTTCAGTTTAAAATGCAGAGCCATTTGGGAGTTCTCTACCCCACACTCGGGGCACCTGCTCCCTATTTTATACCATGGATGCCAATGCATCAATAGAACCACAGCCTCAGGGATACAAATTCCAGTGGGATTAAATATCAATGCTTCTTCTGTTCTGAAATAGCAAGATTCTCCACACTGAGTTGGCCAAACTTAAAAGATCTGTGTGCAGTAGGACCAACGAGAAACTTCCACTTACACAAGGCATCAAATATCATGTGTCTGGGTTGGTTGGTTGGCTTTGGCTTAGAGCCTCTACTAGGTTTGAGCTGCATTCTCTCTTCATCCTGTGACAGCCCTCAGCTGAATTTCTTTGAGAAGAAATTATTCACAAAGAAATTGAGGTTTCATTGCCATATGAGGTCTACTTTATAAATAGTCAAGATGGACTGTGGACTCTGGCAGTTGGCTGGGGTCACTAGTTGGTGAAGCCACATGTCTGAACCCCCAAAAAGAAAGCAATGTCCATGCCTCACTGACATCATTAGGAATTTAGTGTTGGTGGAGCTGTGCAGAGAAGGGGTGGAAATAGCAGTTAGTACAATTTTTCTGGATGAAAACATTGCAAGATATATATCACAAGTACTAAATCCCTTTTCTCCCTTTAAGAAATTTCATTCCTTGGAATTCATCCTGAGAAAATAATTAAATACACTTGAAAGAGATATGTGCAAGGATGTTTATATAAGCATTTTTTTCTAATAGTAAACCACCAACTACACACACACACACACACAAAGACAACTTAAATTTCCAATAAGAAGGGATTGGTTAAATAAATTAAGATACAGTCCTCCTAGGAATATTATGCAGGTGTTAAAATAATGATGCATTTAATTTATTTATAGACAAAGAAAAATGTTTATGATTCTGTGGTTAGGTTTTATTTCATCTGAGGATATTTTTCCATTGATTTTTTTTAGACAGAGTAAAAGAGAGGGAGGAAGAGAGAGAGAAATATCCATGTGAGAGAGACACATTGGTTCTCTGCCTCCAGTGGGGATCAAATCTGCAACTCATGTTTGTGCCCTTGACAGGGAATCAAACCCAAGACCCTCAGACCCCAGGCTGAGGCTCTAACCGCTGAGCAAAACTGGCCAAGGCTGTGCTTAGATTTTAAATTAGAGTAGAAAAAAATTATATTACAAACTGTGTTGTTGTATGCATTATTCGACCATTTTAAAAATAAATGTTGATCACCTGCTATGTGCCAGCACTGTTCTAGACACTTGGGAACACAGTTCAAACCTCAGGAAGCTGACAATCAAGTGGAGGGAAAGACAAATACCCAGTCAACCAAAAATGTGTGAATTCATGTAGTAGTGCTGTTATGACGGCAAAGCAGGGTAGAGGGGACAGTAGCTGGGTCAGGTGGGTGTGGATTGTTTTAGACAAATGCTCAAGAAAGGTGGCTCTGAAGAGGCACAACTGCATGGAGCCCAGGTCAAGGTCACTTCCAGGAGAACACGCCCAGGCAGAGGGTGAGCCGGATCAGAACAGAGGTTAACAGACCTCTTTATCAAAGAAAAAGTGGTTTTGATTTTGCAATATTTTGCTTATGTGTTATCACTTATTAAGGAATTTAATGAGGAAATGTAGAAAAAGGAACAGGTTACCACTAGATTTTGTGAATTAAATTTACAAATTTAAAAAGTGCCTCCTTTCTGAGGTGGGAGAGGTTGGAACAAACTGCGGAGTGGAGTGGGGGTAGGAGGAACCCTGGTCAGAGAGCTGGGAGGAGTCAAGGCGCATGGGTCTCTGAAGGCCGTACAGAGAGGTGTTTATAATTTATTCTGTGTTATGGAAACCACTGGGGAGTGTAAGCAGAGGAGTGATATGAAATTATTTGCATTTTAAAAGATCATTCTGGATGCTGTGTCAAGAATAATCAGAAAGACAGTCTGAAGAAAAAACATACCCAAGTGTCTACCTCTGCCTAATGCAATTATAGGTGATGTATATTTTCCTTTTGACAATAAGTATGCTTTGAATTCTAGAAAAGAATATATATTACATTTAGAATTAGAGAGGAACATGTAAAGATTTCTGTGGTTGACAAAAATAAGAACATTAAAATGTTTGTCGGACTTCTAGTCAGGATGGTGGGTAGGTAAATGTGGCTTCACCTCCTCCCACAACCACATCAAAATGACAAACTACAGCACAACCATCCTTCAGAACCGCCTGACACCGAGCTGAATGGAAGTCCTACAACTATGAGATTAAAGCAGCCACATGGAGACTGGTAGGAGGGCGGAGGCGGACGGGCTGATCCCACACCCACATGTGGCAGATAAAAATCAAGAGGACACCTCAGCTGGGAAGGTCCCAGCTGAGGAGTAAGGGGTCCCCGTCCCACACCAGGCTCCCAGCTCAGGGTTCCAGCACCAGGAAGAGAATCCCCATCACTTCTGGCTGTAAAACCAGCGGGAACTGAGGTTCAGGGAGGCTGAGGCTGCAGGAGCCCCAGGCAGCTCCTCTTAAAGGGTCCGCGCACAGACTTACTTAGACTTGCTCTCGCTGAGCTTGGAGGGGAGGCAGCTTGAGGGGCGCCAGAGACATACAGGGGAAAACTGAGCTGTTTGGCCTCAGGACAACAACTGAAGAGGGGGCGTCCTCCTGGGTAGATGTTCTGGCGGAGGCTGTTGTTCCCTTGGTGAGCCCTTCCCTGGTGCAGCAGACAGCTGCCATATCTGGGACTCCAGCAACCTGGCTCACACTGTTTGCCCCTCCCTGGTGATTCCCTAAGGCCCTGCCCCACCCAACTTTTGGGCCTACCCAAGTTGTCTCCAAAGGCTTTACCATAGGATTGGCCTGGCTTGGATCCTGCTTCAGATTTTTCTAAATTCTCTCAAACAAGCAGCATCTGGTCTCAGCAAGTCCCATACTTCTCATTAAGTGGCCCCATACCTGACACTAGAAGCAGCCAGTCTTTGTTCACAGCTTGGCTTTTCCTGGGCACCTCCAAGCCCAGCACAAAAAGTAGCCATCTGCAGATCATTTTGTAGTTTATGCCAGGTGGCTTTGGATAGAACACAGACAGTGGCTGACCTTGCCCCAGAGCCAGCACACCCAGTGGACAGCTTCAGACCACATCAATACACCACCACCCAACCACCTCCACAAGTGACATACTCAGTGAGTGGACTCAAGTGGGTGCCAGAGCTATGTGGTGAGCTCCTACACAGCTGATCCTCCAAGGTAAGTCAGAGGCCAGTGGTCAGTGAGCACAGCCAGTCTTTGCAGCTGATCAGCCTGAGTAAATCCCTCCCACTGACATGCCAACAGCAATCAAGACTCAATTACAACAGAAGGGTGTACAGTCCACACTAGGGCTACACCTTGAGGGTCCAGCTGGGGTGATCAGGGAGGCTGTCCCATGTATCCTACAGGACCCCTACAACAATAGGCCACCCTGCAAAGCCTAGGAGACATAGCAACTCTACCTAATACATAGAAACAATCACAGGGAAGCAGCCAAAATGAGGACACAAAGAAACAAGTCCCAAATGAAATAAAAGAACAAAACTCCAGGAAAAGAATTAAACAAAATGGAGATAAGCAATCAATCAGATGCAGAGTTCAAAACACAGGTTATAAGGTTGCTCAAGGAACTTGGTGAGACATTTAAGAAACTTAGTGAGACCTTCAAGGTACTTAAGGAGACCTCCAGGGAACTTAGTGAGAACATCAACAACATCAAAAAGGACCAGTCAGAAACAAAAGATGCACTAACTGAAATAAAAACTAATTTACAGCCAAGGAGCAAACTATTGAATTGGAATATAAGGAAGCAAAAAACACTCAATCAGAACATCAAAAAGAAAAAAAGAGAGAAAAAAAATGAAGACAGTGTAAGGAGCCTCTGGGACAATTGCAAGCGTGTTAACATTTGCATCATAGGGGTACCAGAAGGAGAAGAGAGAGAACAAGAAATTAAAAATTTATTAGAAAAAAATAATGACAGAAAACTTCTCTAACTTGGTGAAGGAAACAGACATACAAGTCCAGGAAGCACAGAGAGTCCCAAACAAGATGAACCCAAAGAGGTCCACACTAAGACACATCATCATCAAAATGCCAAAAATTAAATATAAAGAGAGAATCTTAAAAGCAACAAGAGAAAAGAAGTTCATTACCTACAAAGGAGTTCCTATAAGACTGTCAGCTGATTTATCAAAAGAAATTTTGCAGGCCAGAAAGGAGTGGCAAGAGATATTCAAGGTGATGAAAAGCAATGACCTACAACCAAGATTACTCTACCCTGCAAAGTTATCATTTACAATCAATGGACATATCAAGAGTTTCCTAGATAAGAAAAAGCTAAAGGAGTTCATCAGCACCAAACCAGTATTATATGGAATGTTGAAGGGTCTTCTTGAAGGAGAAGAAGAACAAAAATGTGAACAATAAAATGGCAATTAATACATATCTATCAACTATTGAATCTACAAACAAAATGAGGAAGCAGAACAGAAACAGACTCATAGATACAGAGAACTTTTTGTTGCTTGACAGATGGGTGGGGGCTGGGAGGATGGGTGAAGAAGATGAGGGAATTAAGAAGTACAAATTGGTTGGTAGACTGATGAATCTCAAAGGGAACAGAGAAGGGAGGGCTGGGTGAGATAAACCTAAGAACTTCTATGCATATATGCATAACGGATGGACACTGACGATAGTGTGGGGAAGGCAGGAGAGAGGCAGGATTGAGGAGGAGGAGGTCAACAGGGAAAAAAAGGGGGGAACATCTGTAATACATTCAACAATAAAGATGAGTTAAAAAAATGTTTGTCTCTCAGCAAAATTACCATCTACTATAAATTTCAGGGTCACACTTAAATATTTTAAACACAGAATGTTAAATATGTAAATATAGCCCTGGCCGGTTTTGCTCAGCGGTTAGAGCATTGGCCTGTGGTCCAGAGAGACCCGGGTTCAGTTCCTGCTAAGGGCATGTACCTTGGTTACTGTTTGTCCTCAGCCCTGGTTAGTTCTTGTGGGTGGCAGCCACTCGATGTGTACCTTTCATGTCAATGTTTCTTTCTCTCTCTCTCTTCCTCTCTTTCCTTCCACTCTGTCTGAACAAAAAATAAAAAAATGTCCTCGGGTGAGTATAAAAAAAAATGTAAATACAGGGAATGGAGATTTATTTAATAAGCATAGTTCTTTGTTTGTTTTTTTACCAAATATTACAATTATCTACCTATATAAATGCAAGAAAAATATGTGGAATTTAATTCTAAAATAAAATTATCAATTTTGTGAGAGCAAGACAAAAATCCAGTGTTTGACTTATGAGTGAATGGGATGATAGAGTCATCATGTACATCTCCCCTTATCCTCAAGACATACAGTCCAACCCTGGGAGTTCCTGAAACCACTCATAGTATCAATCTCTCTATATATAGTAGGTTTTTTCCTGTACATGCATCCCTACAATAAAGTTTAACTTATAAATTAGGCCCACTGAGCAGGCCCACTTATATGTGGATTTTTTTTTTTCAATAAATACTGTTAATGTATTTTCAACCACATTTGACCACAAGTAACTGAAATTATGGAAAGCAAAACTGTGGATAAGCAGAATAAGCCACAGGCTCCATTTCTGGGGTCCAGCTGTAGAAGAAGATTATTATTGGTGGGAATTAAGAACACTTCCCTGAATTGGCAAAAAGTCTCTAGAAATTCTCTCTCAGCAGAGCAGGTAGCTTTTGTCAAAGAAGGAGCTGTACCCCTGCCTTCTGATAAGACAGGTGGGAACAACTCATGACAAATAAAATATTTCTTTTATGTTGTGTATTAACTCAAATTCCTGTGAAGTTAATCTTTTAATCTTTATATATATGTATATATATATATATTTCCCATATATATATATATGGGGGGTATACACACACACACATATATATATATACACAAACACACATACATGCATGTATACACATATACATACATATGCTTTAGTGTAAATAATTTAATTGATTAATTGCTAAATTCCTTTATCAATGAGAGCTTCTCTTACCACCATCTCCCTGACAACCTGAATCATACCCACTTACAGTTTCCTGATTGCACATTGTGTTTTTTGACACATCACAATTTGTCAGCATGTATCATTGCTTCATTACATTTAGTGTGTATCTCCCATAAGACTGTATGCCACTTCAGAGACTGTGTCTATTTCATGCCCAGCACAGCAGTTAGACAATAACTTTTGAATGAATAGAAGATAACTTTTGTCTTTAAATACCTTTCAGAAAAGCTGCTATTCAAAATTGTGTCATACTTATCTTCTGGTTTTAAAGACTGCCAGTTCACAATCCACACCCTCACCGGCACCCTCACCAGCATTGAATTGCCTCAGTTTGGAAGCACTGAATAGAATTGTATAGGAGAGCAGTGCCAATAATCCCATCATCAGCAGTTAGGACTTTCAAATATATTGTAGGTAAAGGGGAAATAAATGGTGATAGAAGGAGACTTAACTTGGTGTGGTGAACACACAATACAATATGCAGATGTATTGTAGCATTGTATACCTGAAACCTATATAATTTTATTAACCAATGTCACCCCAATAAACTCAATAAAAAAGAAAAATATATTGTAAATCACATAAACACATGCAGTCTAATCAGTAAAAGAAATTAATATATACATCCCAGAATTAGTATAAGCTTCCATTAAAGATAAGAGATTAGCTCTCTAAAATAGTAATTAGATGGGTGCATACATAGTTGGATAGAGAATACATGGAAAAATAACAGGAATAATTGCCACGTGTTAAGTATAAAGCTTATTAGGTACAATGCTAAGTACTTTATCTCATCTAAAATTCACTTATAACTGGTTGTGATTTTTAATTCCATTTATAACTCTGGAACCTGATACGAAAACTGAGGGATATACCACCAGAAAGTGAGGTTAAGATCCAAGCCCAGGTTCTTCTATCACATACCCAAGAGCTTAGTCTTAATCATCACCCATGTCTCTGCACTAACTCCTATACTTAAGTGTGGGCTCACAGGAAAGAGGGAGTTTGAAATGACTGCAGGCAGTCATACTCAATGTCTTTAATTTTCTGTTTGCTTTGATGAACATAGTAACACACAGGGCGCCCCTGCAGGTCTTTTGAAAAAGCATTGCAACACCTGACCCAACAACCTGTGCAAAGGGGAGGCTAGAGAGCTGCCCCAGTTCGCTAACAGAGTTCCAGTCATTGCTTTAAATCATATGACAGGTTGCAGGAAAATGAGCCTAAAATGTGTCTTGATTTATATACTTATAACCTATTTCTGGGAACATGAATGAAATGATATGTTTAGCCATTTAATTTATGCTCAAACTTTTATAAGTTATAGAAGTAAGCTGAGAGTTTGGCATAAGATCAAAGAACAGTGATTTACTCTAACTTTGAAGACTTGCCTTTTCTGTTTTGGACTGATTTTATTCTCTAGTGTAATAAAAATGATGTGATGACGATGATACTGATGATGATGTTGGTGACGATGCTGCAGCTGAGGAGAATAGCTAATATTTATTGTGTATTTACTGATGCCAGACACACTGCTAGCTCTTCAAATGCATTTTTTTTTTCATGTAATCCTCACCATCATTTGACCTAGGCATCATTTTTTTCTTTCTCTTTTTGTTTCATTTTTTATTCATGTATAAATTGCAAACCATCTTGAGATGTTCTATGCCATTCAAAGATGAATGCAGAGTGATCCCTGCCCTCAAGAGGTTCACTGCCTGGAGAGTAGGCAGGCACATGAGTTAATGATGGAATCCGATGCAGTCAGCGTTACAGATGATAAACTGAGTTACGGCCATAACGTTTCCTTAGTTGCAGCTGTGCCTTCTTCACACCTTGAGAGTAGGCAGTAGGTGTCAAAATCAAGACCCTTCTCAGTTTGAATGCTGAGGTGCTGACTGACATTTCAGCAGCTGCTTCTTTCTTCCCCCATCGTGCACATTGCTGCCAAGTTCTTTCCCAACCACGCCTGTAATCAGATCTTCCCTTTGCTCACCAAATATGAATGGTGACTTAACATTCCTTTAAAAATAAAAAATAAATTAAAAACAAAATCAAAAGCCCAAGCTCCTTGCTTTCAAGAACTCCCACAACCTTATTAAGGTTTCCTCTTCCTCCTCTGCACTGTGAGCCTGCTCCTTCTGGCATGAACAGGACTTGGTGCTGGATGAGCCCTTGGCTCCTTTATGCCTCCTTCCCATAACTCCTGCCTCGACGCCCACAGCGCGGGGGGGAGACGCCCGGGCTGAGACCCCGAGCGGGCCGTGTAGGCTCTGAGGCAGGGCGGTATTATGTTCATTATTTCACAGTCTCCACAAATTGGGTTGTGCTTTGAGTACAGAAAGCACTGCAAGGCGACTCAAACAGTCTCTACTGAAACTGTGGAAAGGGACTTCACTTCTTAGACAATAGAGGGTGTATTTGCTGTCTATTAAGCCTGTTGCTTATTAGCACCTTGTTCTGTTCCCACCAGAAAATGCCTCTAAGTGACCAACAATAAAATAGAAAGGATTGTGCCTTTTTAAAGATTTATCCCTAAAAGACAGATTGATTCTCTTTTTACAGCCTCTTTTTTAATCTCTACAGTGTGACCTGGTATAAGGGTGAAATCAAGATTCATGATTAAAGTGGCTTTAGTGATTTTTGAGACTCTCTCAAGGAAAGATGAACATTCTTAGAAAGTTGAAGATCAGCCCTACCGGTGTGGCTCAGTGGCTGAGCATCAACCCATGCACCAAGAGGTCGCTGGTTCCATTCCTGGTCAGGGCACATGCGCAGGTTGTGGGCCCGATCCCCAGTGGGGGGCGTGCAGGAGGCAATCGATGTTCTCTCTCATCAGTGTTTCTATCTCTCTCTCCCGCTCCCTTCCTCTCTCTAAAAATCAGTAAAGAAAACAAAAAAAATAAATAAATAAAAATAAAAAAGTTGAAGATCAGGTATTTTCCTGAATATGGTGCAGTTGTCGAGTGAATCCCAGAACCGCAGGTTTGAAAGGGACCTGTAAGACCCTCTTTTGCAATCGGCACAGATAAGAGAGTGGGCTTTCCAGCTGGTGCTTCCTGCCCCGTTCTTCTAGGACAGTTCTCACAGAAGTACGATCTGCCTCAGGTTTCTCGTGGCTCCAAAACGTATTCACTAGTGAGAATTTTATTAAAATGCTGTAACTAATGACATCAAGCCATGTGTAGCTCAGACTAGGAAGAATTGGGTATAATATAAACTGCCTTCTTTCCCAAATTATTTTTTAACTTAATATTACAACAAACCAAATGTGTTTATTTTTCTGCAAGTGTGCTGACATGAAATTTATTTTCTATAGTGACATAGCAGAGAGCATTCATTCATTCACTCGGCAGTAAATAAATGGTCTGTTACAGTTCTGTGCGCTAGAATGAGTCAGCGTTATAATGATGAAACGTGGGTTTGTGGTCAAGCACGTCTGGATTCTAGAGTTAATCCCTGCACTTCTTACCTGTGTATGCTAGGAAACTTGGGTTTCAGTTTTTTCATCTATAAAATGGGTTCATAATAATTCCCACGTTATGGGGTTGCTATGAAGACTAATATACTTTAAAAGTGTGTAACACAGAAACGTATAAAAGGCATACAAAAAAGTCAGTTATCGTTTTTATTATTGCACTGATCATTGTAATTCAAAACATCTAAGACTTTTTAATATTTGTTTTCTTATTATAACTATATTCATAAGAAAAGTCCTACAAAAATAGTTAAAGAACATTAATATTAGCTCCTTTTATTAAGCTGAAGGTTTTAGGTAGCTTCCAGTTTGGGAGAAGAGGAGGCAATTTTTAAAGCCTCTCTGTGAATTTTTAAAAAGATACTGCAGGATATATGAGTTTATGACAATAACTAGGATTGAAGACCACAGTGTGACCCGGAGCGTGAAGAGATGTGTAAGATGACCATGTGGCACAAATCTGGAACAAAGCCGACCGATGGCATTCTGAGAAAAGCGACAGCGCACAGGATTCCGATGCGCCAGCGGCAGGGCCGGGCCCCAACTCTGCGGAGGGAGCACACGGGGACTCTGGGAGCACACGGGCACTCTGGGAGCACACCGGGACTCTGAGATCCCGCAGGGCTGCAGACCTTTCTGTTCTTAGAAAACCCCTACTTTCCCCTGGGAGCCAGTGGATCTTCACAGTCTGGAAGGGGAAACGTAGGTTTTGAGATATATATTCTTTTTCCGACTGTCTACATTATCATGGAGAAGACATTCATACTCAGAGAAAGAGGAACTGTGCTGTTAGCTTGGGCGGAAAGGGAGAAGGGACAGGTCCTCTGCAGGCAGGGCCCGCGGCTGCCCTCGTTCCGCAGCCTCTGCAGACAGGGTGACGCAGGCTCCGCCGAAGATGCTGGGAAAGGTGGTTTCCCACGTAGCTCACATCAGAGGGTTTCCATTCTCGATGGTGGGGAGACGGCAGTAACAGTGAAACATTATATGGCTTTAAGGGGACAGCGTGGCGACTGGGACAGGCTTGTTTGTGACGTCGCAGCGAAGGGAGCTTCAGGTTGCAGGCGCCAGTAAACCGGAGCTTTGCGGTTCAGTGTTGTTTCCTTTCATTGCTACAGATGCTTTTCTTGTGGCCAAAACCTATGCTTCTCTTATTTAATATTGTCACCTATTCATTCACATAAACAAGCATTCTTTCGCCCATGACCAGAATTGGCTCTACCCGTCCTGATGCAGAACCCCACTGTTAAAAAGGAAAACATTCAGAACTCTCCCCACAGTTTCTACCCTGTGGGAGATTTGTTTCTGTTACTATTTGTCACATTGACTTGCACGTGGATACAACTGTTGAGAAGGTCTGACTCCCTGTACTTGCCACATCTAATGGAGCTGCATTTCACCTGGTTTGGTGTGATCCACACACAAAGCACAAACCAAATATAAGCAAAATTACCCTTGGAAAAGCCTTAACTCGCCATACGATAGAGTAGACACGTATAATCCTGCGTCGTCGTTTTCACTGGAAGAGCGAGGAAGGCCGGATTCTGGAGGGAAGAATGAAGTGAGAAAAAGGCAGGAGGAGAACCTGGAGGTGGGTAGGGAGCTGGATGTGCGACCACTCTGCTGCTGAATCCACAACATAATCCACGATGAAGGAAACGTGTGCAGAGGATTTCAAGGCGCTTCTGCATCACTGCAGGCTCTTCTCCCTTCCGTGTCCTTAGTGACGCTCTACGATGTTAACAGGGGCCCTTGGTTTCTGGCTGGGAGAAGAGAAGAATGATTCAGAATCACCTTTCGATGCAAGGAATTGAATGGTGATGATGTAAAGGACTAGACCTCAGTCCAGTGCAAAACCAGCCAATCAGACAGTGTCACAGCAAAAACCCTGGCAGACATTCTAAAGATTTTGAATAGAAAGCTGAGGCGCATTTGTGAAAAACCAATGCCTTGAGGAGCATTGACGGATGCCGGCTCAGAAATCATTTTGCACACAGGGCATAAAGAATAATGTGGAGCTTCATGATTCGTACTGCATGAATCTAGTCACTGGTTTTATTAAAGCTTATTGTCAAAAGCAATGTGCCGGCAATGTGTCCCCTAAATGCATCGCCAGCTCCCACTGTGGTCAATCCGGATGTCACCCTGGAATGTCCAGCTGCTTGGTCAGGGACTCAGCTTTGGAAAGTGTCACCCACATCATGTCAAACACGTTCAGAGGAAACCACAGCCTGTATCAAATATATTTTTTACTGTAAACAAATATTTTCATCTACGACTACTTTTTTTTTTTTTTTTTGCAGGTTTTCTTTTGTACTTTCAGTCAATTTGTTTTTTCTTTTGGCAGCACTTTAAGATTCTCAGAGGCCCTGGGCCAGGGAACAAACCCTCATGCTGGGTAGGTAACGGGCCTTTCTAAATAGAACAGTCAGTCATTCTGAACAGCATTTAGCGATTTGTCTCCTTCACTGGGAAGAAACAGTACACAATTTGATTTACAATAAAATAACAGAATAAAAATTCTTCCAAAAAGTAAGTTTTCCCAGCCCACATGATTTCATCATACAGGGGGATTTTAATGAAACCAGACAACATAATTGTATTTGCATTGTAAGGCATACATTAAAATTCTATTCTCCTAAGCAGAGGATTCTTAGCCAGTCATGGAGGTTGAAGAAGACCTTGCTGCTTCAAGGGGCTTTCACACCTGCAGAGGGAACACGGCGGTGCCCAGGCTGCTTGAATGAATTGCAAACGCTTGTTTCCTGTTTTGAACAGCCTCCATAGTGATTGGGAAATGGTGGTGTGAGATGGAGCCTTGTCTTGAGGGAGAAGAATGTAAGACACTCCCTGACAATTCCGGATGGATGTGCGCGACAGGCAATAAAATTAAGACCACAAGAGTAAGTGCGCTTATTTCAAATGTCTTGTGCATGTTACTAACTGTACTGTTCTCCTTTGTGTTGTACAAACATCACCCAGAGAAGCTTAGAACAGGAAAGAAAAAAGACTTTTCCCCAACAGAAACCATTCCTAACCATTCTGATCAGTGTCCATCCATCAGCAAGGAGCTAGAGATTGAACTTAACATTTCTATATGAGCAGTTCAGTGTTTCTGCTACTGGCTCATAAATACAGCTAGGTTGCATTAAAGGCAATTATTTAGGTAATTCATTCAACATCTATGGTGCTCAGAATCGATAATAAAATGAAGATGTCTAATTTGTCCACATGGTTTGTTGAAAAGGTCTGCATTTAAGTACATGTTCTTTAAAAAAATCCTTTGATGATTTTATAGGGAAATAAAAGGTTTTTGTGTTGTGAATAATTATCCCTTGATTTCTCTGGTTAAATCAGAAGTTGTTTTCAAAATACACTATATAACAACCTATATTGTGAAGCGACAAAACCCGTCAGAATTGGTGTCATGTTGCTGGACCAGGATGAAAGGGCCCAGCGAGGCTGATCATTGACCTTCCATATATTTGACCATAAGAAAGTCTGGGAGTCCTAAAGAGGGTCAGGGTAGGATGGGGTGCTCAAGACACTTAAGACAACATCTGTTTACTAGTATGATGTTATGTTACTATGTGAATGATTAGTATGGTCATATATATCTGTGCTATGTGACTATCAGCCCTATTAGGTGTGTATATGTTTTAATGTATTGGATATTTTTTTAAAGGAAGCTCAACCAATTATAAATCTCAATATCTTGACCTTGTAATCTTACAAAAGGGTGACTCAAATTTTAAGAAGCATCTCTGGTTCCAGTTCCCATATTATGAGTCTTGACCTGATCTTTCTTCACAGCATTATCTTTCAAAAAGTAAGATTGGTTCTTGCAGCTTTGTGATGCAGGAAACGAAAGCAATGCTATGTAATACCACACTAAATACTTCATTTTTCATGTGTAAAATAGGTGGAGATGCTTTGAGAGCCAAATTTAGTTGCCTGTATTGATCACATTAACTAGTCAATGGCCACCCTCCCTGGTTTGCAGCCAGGAGAGATTTCTAAACCTCCTAGCTTATTAACATACAGTTTTGAGCACCCCAAAAGCTCAACTTTAATAATTGTATTTCATTTCAATAAAACACCTACCCAAAAAACACCTACAGAAATAAACATGCTTCATGCAAATTATCTGCGGAAACCATTTTAATTACCTGGCAGACTGAGGTTTTCAGGTTTTCCTTTGGTTACATTTTGCCTGATAATGGTTTTACAAAATGATTTGAAGATGCCCTTACAAGTTAGTTTTAAGCTACTATGAATTATGGCCAGTGAAATTCCAGAATTATGACTGGAACACAATCACCATTATTTTAAACATGTTGCTATACACAAGTGGGCAAAAGTAGGTTTATGTTGTGAGTACACAAAACACAGTTTATTCTTGTATTATTATTTATTAATTATTGTATTATTTATTTCCATTACAATTATAAACCTACTTTTGCCCACCTTTTATTTTCTGCTATATCTCTATTCCCTATTCCAAATGACAACTGATCAATCTGTCCTGAAGGTAAGCCCTGCCTCAGCATGTCTCCAGACTTGTAACCCAGTAAAAGCAATAATGCAAGTCATTTCAGGATTTAAATATGTAAAATTCCAAGAGTACCAAGTAGCAGACTCTTTGGAAGCTAGAACACAAACAAAACACAGAAAGTGTTAATGCCTCCTTTCTGGGACCTAAATGACTCTCTCGTATTCAGCCTCTGTAGAGTCTATTTTAAAAGCACCAGGCATGTTCTACATACACCCTAGACATTTTCCAGCATCACAGAAGCGCAGTGCAGAATCTGATCCTGGTAATAGAGGCTGGCGCACACTGTGTCCGCTAACCCCCAGGTGGGCTCAATGCAAGCCAGAGTGTAGGAGAGAAGTAGCCGCCCTTGCCGTGGGCTTGAAAGCAGAGATGCAGCTGTTCTGACAAGAATCCATGTCACGCAAGGAAATGAGACGCTGTTCTGCAGCCTGTGAGCCGCACATCAGTCGACCAAGAATCCTCAGGTCTGTCTTGAGACAAAGAAAATAACACACTGGAAAAAGCTGTTCTTTTAAAACCTTGAGAGGACGCAGACATTCCTACTGATTTAAAATGTCTCCCCCTTCCTTACCAAGAAATTCACCATGAAATAAACACTTTTAAACACAAAGGCACCAATTAAATCCAGATGGTGCATACGGGGGCTTTCCATTCTGTATAAATGATGTGCCAACAACAGTCTTTAGATCATATGCTCTGAGAACAGGTTTTATGTCAATTTTTCTAGTATGCCCTATGTATTTTTCCCCATTAGAGAATGATATATCTACAGACTTCAAATAATGACTCTAGCAATCTATCTTTTGAAAGAGTTCAATTCACAGATGTACTTTAATTTGAATCACATTTTTATTTTTCTGTTTTTAACCAAGAGGTGATCTTTAGGATAAAAAATTTCTTCAAGTTCTTATCAACATGAAGGTGAAAATAAAGAACAATCATCATTTTTGTTCTATGTGTAGGATTGATTCAAAGAGAGTGCTCTTAGGGGGAAAAAGGAAGAGACATACCCAGATTATTAATGACAACTGAGAGTTTCCTTTATATGTTATTTTAAAAAGTAACTCCAGTGTAAAGACATTTGCAAGAAAGTTTCCTGGTACATCATTGTTTTCCCTATGTAGGTTTTCCCCAAAGTTTTCCTGTTAGAGGGGTTACTTCTCACATAAACACCCTAGGCAAAAATTCTCAGAGGTCTTTGAAAGGTAGATAGAAGGTGCTTCAGAATGTAATTTAATTTATATTTTTATAATGTTTCTTCTTTTTAAATGGTAGAGAGTAGAAATTAATTGTTTCATTTAAACGCCCAGACACCCCAGCTTGAGAAGTGGCCAGGGTAACAGTCCATTATCTAAAGGAAAACCTTGAGGAACCTGGATCTGGTTAGTAATATAACCCAGAAGGAAGATAGCTAGAATTAGACCAAGGCTTTCCTGTCAGGAGATTTGGAAAAATAAATCTTAAGGAAAAAGGAAGCTTCCTGAATGAATGTCACCTATAGACAGTCTCCTGCAGCATAAAGCTAGTGACAGACACCTCCTGAAGAGACACTTGATATGTCTGGGTGAAGTCTCATGGCTAAATTTTAACCCTGTCCCTGTTTGATCTTTGCTTCAATTGTTTTATTAAAATTGCACCTACACCCTGCCAGTGTGACTCAGTTGGTTGAGCATCATCCCATGCACCAGGAGGTCATGGGTTCAATTCCTGGTCAGGGCACATGCCCAGGTTGTGAGCTCAATCCACTATAAGGGGTATGCAGGAGGCAGCCAATCAACGTTTCTCTCTCATCGATGTTTCTATCTCTCTCTCCCTCTTCCTTCCTCTCTCTGAAATCAATGAAACTATATATATTAAATAAATAAAATAAAATTGCGCCCTGGCTGATGTGGCTCAGTGGCTGGAGCATTGGACCGAAGGACCTCAGGTTCAATTCCCGGTCAGGGGTGCATACCTGGGTTACAGGTTTGGTCTTGGCTGAGTCAGAGCACGTGCAATAGGCAACTCTGATTGATGTGTCTCTCTTACATCAATGTTTCTCTCCCCTCTCTTTCTCCCCCCTTCCTCCCTCCCTCCCATCCACTCTCTCTAAAAATCAATGGGAAAATTATCCCCAGATGAGGATTAATAAGACAAAAATACTGCTTTGTTAGTAGTTTACAGCAAGACTACCCAATTTAAATATTAACTAGAGATTTTTTTCTATGGTTTTAGATACCTACTGGTTTATTTCTTTTCTTTAAACTCATATATCAAAAATATAAATTTGCACATTGGAAAGGCAATAGCTCATGCATTCAGGAACAAATCTATACACTGTGTGTGCAGGAACAATGGCTTAATTTAGAAAGACAGACCTCTCCATAGAGGAAATCAGTTGTTTGAAATGCTGCCATAATTCACAGGTATAATGTGAACATTGGCTGTTTGAGGATAGGAAGAGGAAGGAAATGAAATGAGGAGAAAAGCAAAGTCACTTGGAAAGAAAAATAAGCAGATTAAAACAGCAGAACATAAGCTGGTAGAATACCTGGGGAAGTATCATACACCTTCGGGCTTCCTACAACCCAGTATGTTAATGTCTTTCAAACGATGAGAAAACTCAGTTAGTGCACAATGTTGAATCAAACTTTCTCCATAAAAGGGCGAGTGAACGAACGGAACTCAGTTTGCACACCTCACCACAATTACCATTTGGTCAAATGCCTGTTTTATGTCATCAGCCCAACACAAATCCAGCCCACCCTCCTAATGGTGACTGATCGGCATGGCTCCATGGTGGTTTTTATACTACTGAGAAGGTGAAGCGGTAGCTTTGGCATAGTTCAGGTTCTTCACTCAGAGGTCCACCAGGTCTGAAGTGCTCTGAGAACCTTTACAATCCTGATCTCCATTTCATTTTGTATGAAAGGTCTTTAAACTTAGGGGGAGGCAATGAAAGAGAGACAGGAGAGAGGAAAGAGAGAGAAGGGGGGTATGTTGGGAGATTGCAGAAAGGAAGAATGAACCCACTTATCCTCACACAATATCACAGTTGCCCCTGGATCCAAGTGAACTCATTCATCTCTCTACTGAATACATATATTGAAGCCTCCACTATCTAAAGTTAGTGTATAAGGGTCATGAGGGTGTGACATGACAGAGCCCTGGTCTTTTGTGCAGGACAGGGCCCAAGGTTGAGAGGTGGGGGGAGGCTGGTGGGTTCATAGAAACAAAAGAAAGGGAATTTTTGTGCATCTCACCGTCTCCCTCCTTTGGCGAAAAAGAAGACAGTGAAAACAGAAGGTAATAAATGTCACTGGAATGTAGGAAACCAAGGCTTGGAAGGATCTGTTATTTCTACGAAGAGAATAAAAAATAAATGTGTGGCCCTGGCCGGTTTGGCTCAGCGGTTAGAGCGTCGGCCTGCGGTCCGGAGAGACCCGGGTTCGGTTCCCGCTAAGGGCACGTACCTCGGTTGCAGTTTGTCCCCGGCCCTGGCTGGTCGTGCGGGTGGCAGCCACTCGATGTGTCCCTTCACGTCGATGTTTCTCTCTCTCTCTCTCTCTCCCTTCCTCTCTCTCCCTCCCACTCTATCTGTACAAAAAGTGGAAAAATATCCTCGGGTGAGGATAAAAATAAATAAATAAATAAAAATAAATAAATGTGTGAAGATTCCTTATACATTCTACTCCTGCTCCAACAATTTCCTATTGAAGACTTTTATTACTGTTCCTACCTGACCCTGGAGTGTCAAGTATACTCCCAAATACACTCCCTGCTCTCAGACACTCAAATTCTAAGACTATAAAGAATTAGAGATGATGAGGGAAAATGCCTTGTGTCCGAAATCTTGGCAATGACTTTACCTTACAACAGGCCAACATGACAAGGACCTGGAACGACCTACTCAGTTCAAATTCTCATCAGACACAGGACTGACTGTATAATGTGTAGAGTCCAGTCCAAAATGAAAACATGGGGTCCCTTTTTCAAAATTTACTTTTTCAAAAATTACTACTAATTTCAAGATGGCAGCAGGAGGTCATTAAACCAAGTGCTGGTCCTTTGCAGCACCGGGCTCTGGGCAGCTGCACAGGTCTGTCTCCTGCCCGTGAAGCCAGTTACACCTGGCTCCCAGATCTGTCTCCTTAGCTGTGGCAAAACCAGCTTAATAAACTGGTTAAAAAACGTGGTGGTCTGTCAATGTGCTTTGATCACAATTTGAGAACTACTGCTCTGGACATTAACATTTTTTTAATCTTTATTGTTGAAAGTATTACAGATGTCCGTCCTTTTTTTCTCCATTGACCCCCGTCCTCCCTGCTCCTGTCCCCCAACCCTGCCTTCACCACACTGTTGCCTGGGTGCATTGGTTGTGTATGTGCATATAAGTTCTGCAGTTTATCTCCTCCTACCCCCTTCTCTCTGAGATTTGTCTTTGTTCCCTACTTCCATGTCTCTCAATCTATTTTGTTCGTAGTTTATTTTATTCATTGGAGTCCACATATAAGTGAGATCATGTGATACTAGATGTTAGCATTTTTTACTTCAGATCACTTGAAAGAAGCAACATTCTAAAAATTCAAGATGTTCTCAATTTTCTGCCTGATCACCTTTCTTTGTACCTTCATTTTGTTCCTTTCTCCCTGAAATGTCTTTTTTTCTTTGGTTTCAGATTCACCCAAGAACCTAACAGAAGCATTTGTTGTAGTAATAAAGGAAAATCAACTCGGCGGAAAGTACATTTTCAGAATTTCAAACATCTAGCACATTAAAAGCCAAATGGAGTTCTTATTTGCGCTTTGACTTGTTACCAGATAATCACAGTGCTTTTACTGTGTGTCATGAAGTATCCTATAGTGGGAAGACCGGAGTTTTGGCCAACACCAAGAAAAGTGGGTTTTAGAAAACAAAAGATTTTCTCAGTGAAAATTTTGGAGATTATGAAGAACAAGCAACTATCTTCTAATTTGGATCTATAGTTACTTTGTACCATTTGAAATATATGTATATATAATATTTTGAAATATTATATATTCTCTTCAGGAAATGAACAGTACCACAGTTTGAGGCGGCTGGTGTTATCACTTTGAATTTTGGATGTTTAGTTGTGTTGCTTTTTGTTGTCATTTCTTTTTCTATTGGCAAGGAAGGCGTGCCCATCTAAGAGCTTGGCAGGGCACTCACACTGGAAGGCCAGCCACGGGTGGACTCCTGGAGCCTGGGGCAGCGCGACACGGAATCGAGCTTCCTTCCGTTTCACCCAGATGCCCAAGGAAGCAAGTGTCCTGCTTCGTTGCTTCCTGCCCTGTGCAATGTCGGCATGCGAGCTTGGCTCACTAACCATACTTCCTGTTCACTTGATAGATAATAACCGTTTGAACCTCTCCCAGGAAAACATTTTTAGAATACTAGCTTTTACACAGATAAGAAAGATAGGATTCTGGAGGGAGCTGCTCCACCATGCTCTTAAGACTCTGGTGGAGTTGTGGTAGAATATGAACCCCTGCATTAATAAGTCCTGTAAATACAATGTCGTGAGGCTTGTGTAGCTGTCCTAGACTGCAGAAATGCCCCCGATCAAGTCCGAAGTCTGGTATCACTAAGTACATAGTGTTACAGCAACAAGTCTTTACATGGCTCCTTTTTCTACATTTGATTTGCTTTTTCTAAGAGTATTCAGATCCCTTCTGGTGAGATAGGAAGACCATTAACGCAACTGGGCTTCAGAATAATCTATGTGACCAAATGTTGACCAGCCCTATAAATTGGTAAATAACTTCTCTCTGAACCTACTTTTCCTCTTTATTTGCCATTTGATTTTCCTGAATCCATTTCAGCCAGATCCAGAGAACACCCCACTTGGAGACTTATAGTCAATCAGAATTTTATCCATGAAATCTTTGTTGCTATAACAGCTACGCTTTCCAACCTAATATCGGGACAACCAGAAACCCGTTGTTACGCTGCAGTGTCCTCAGTCAGCAAGATGAAAAGTGAATGCGATTTGGGGGCTTTCATAGTTAGCACTTGGATGATACACATGGGGCTCACCTTTCAAAAAGCAATCATTGCCCATCGTCTCTTTCTGAGAGTTACTCAGCTGATGCTTATATGAAGGAAATATCTACTTAAGTTCTAGTTTACAGGGGATAGCTTAATAGTACTATATGCTCCTATTACTTATCACATTGCAAGTATATTTGTTTTTTTCTTCTTCAAAGCCTTTTTCTGGAATGCACATTGTTAGGGCCTCTTATTAGATCAGCAGCACAGTGGGTCCTCTAGTCAGGATGTTTTAATGTTAAAGGTCGGGTAAAAGTTGATGCTCCTTCATCTCTACCATATAGCTTGAGGTCTGATTGAATGTGTAAGCACTCTAACTAGATAGATTGACTCTACACCTTGAATGCTTACAAAATCATCCAGACGTGAAAATGGAACCCTCATTGCAAAATTTAAGTTTTCCAAATACTTTCACAAATATTTGTCAGAAAGTAGAGTAAAATAAGAATTACTTAAAATTATATACCAAGTAATATATTAATAATTGACTTTCATCTGTATACTTTGGAGTAAAAAACTTGAAGTTATAAACTCCAATAGTTATCTGAAACAGTACCTTCCAAAATATTCCATAATCAAATATTTTTGGGAAAAATTATAAACAAAATAAAATAGAAATATTTACTGAGGAAATTTTCATAGCCTTTACTACACCAAAAGACACTGTGTCTTCAAGAAGGACTAGAACAGGGGAATCACTAAACACCTTCCGGAATCCAGGCACGTGGGGTAGTCACTTGATGAATGGAGAGCTCATTTTCTGCCTGATGAGAAGCTACAAGAAATTATTTCTTTGTGAGGATATATTAACTGTATTATCATATCTTTAATATTTTAAGAGAACCATAAATGTACATTTTTACATGAAATTGTTTAACATTCTTAAGATTAACTAAAATGAGATTATTTGTATTTTTAAAAACTCTGCGAGCATTATTATTGCCCAAATTCCCTGAGCACGTGGCCTTGTCTGTGAGATTAGTGTTTCCTGAAACACCTTTTGAAAGTGTTGGTCCTGAATGAAAATTCAGTGAGAAGAAAACAGGATATTCTCTTTTCTCTGGCCTCACACATTCAGATCCTCCTCTTGATTTACAATCCGTGGAGTTCGCAGCTTTTCCTGCTACGTAACCAGAGCTTATGAATCAATGAAAGAGCTAGTCTACAGGTCCAGGGTTGTTATTCATTTCCCACTGGTCGCTTACTGCAGCAGTCCTCTTTGGAAAGACCTGCAGGAGAGAAGCAGAAAAAGACCACATCAGAAACAGGCAACCATCCAATAAAACAGTTACAATATTTGTAAATGTCGTCAAATTAAATTTAGATTTATCCAAGTCCCTTACACAAATGTGTGAACCATCAACTTGTGTTTAAATTTAACTTGCGCCAGTTTGGGGAATTCAGTAGCTACCATCTGCCTATTGAATCTGAACATTTATGGTTTAAAACTATGTATTTCTGGTAATAAAGAACTCAGTGTGGTATGACTAACATTGATCTTCAGCTCGTGCATCAAGTATTATGAATGATGTTATAACAAACGTAGAGCAAATGCAAAGGCTTTGATACAGAGCCCTTCAACTGGTGAAAAAGGAAAATATGACTTATTTCATAAGACAAAAATTTTTGAGTAAGATAAAGCTTATTTTTTTACTTTTTGTGTGATTAGATTTATGTATTAATGGACTTGGCAAGCACGTTGAGAAGTTTTACGACTTGGCTTTTTCCCATGAGAGAATGATGAAGAATGTTTTCACCAATACACAATTCAACATCTTTTTCTGATCAAATCCAGTGTAACTTTCACAAAGCAATCTAGTGATTTTATAGTGCAGTATATTATGCCATCTTGCCATTGTCACTGATATAATAACTTATGGAGGATATAAAAAATGTTTATATGAGGAGACCTACACATTCCTCACCTTCGTGACATAAGCTCTCCTTCCTGGAAGGTTAAATATCATGTCAAGAAACTAGTATCTCTTTTCATTAAGCTTCACAGCCCCATCTCAGGATCTGTTCGGGCTTATTGACAAAGAAGTGTGCCAGGTCTCCTTTGTGAGCTGTCTACCTTCCAAATAAAGGATGTAGTGTCTAGCAAATTCTAGGGCTCACGCCACATCCATCTTGTTTAGAAATATCAGAAAACAAAATAAAAGGCACTACGAAGGAATGTGGGGACTCGGGACCAGACTGGTCCCAGTACCCAGGGGCACAGCGCAGAAGAGATGAAAGAACCACGTTCACTCTTGAAAGTAACAGAGGCGGCCGTCAGCTGCACACACATCCTGGAAATGCTCCGCCAGGAAGCAGTTCGAGAGTCCAGGCTGAACAGGTTGGGTTCCTTCTTCGTGGAAGGGCTCAGGGAGTGGCATTGGGTGTTGTGGCGAGCTCACATCATTGGCCCACCAGTGGCTCTCTATTTATTTATTTTATTTAAGTAGTTTTGTTTTGTTTCAAACATTCTAAGCTCTTTTTTTTTATATAGCTAGTTACATTACTAAAAAAAAAAATAGCTCATTACCAAAGATGAAGGCCAGGACCCCTACCATAACTGACTGTATTTATAGACCGACCAGGTGATGTTTATGCAGTCCGAATCCCCACCTGCTTAGAGAGGCTGTGACCCAAGAGTGGAGTCACATGCATGCCATGAGGCAGGCGTCCTCAATTATTGTATGCCATACGCCACGGAATGGGTTGGAAGTGGCTTCTTACTATTAAAAATCTCCGCAATTCCATTTTTGAAGGACTCTTAGTTGGTTACGGTAGCTCTCAAACAAAGCCTAAAAGGCGCCTATGCCTGCAGGAGCCAGCCAGGTGACAGCAGTGAACCAGGTTCACCTGTCAGTGCCCGGGCACACGCGGAGCCCTAGCTCCCCGCAGGGCTCCAGCTGCCAGCACCGGTCCTAGCCGATCGTTGCCACGCAGCATCAGGGGCCTGTGTGGCCCAATTCTTCTGTGTATTTTTTTTTTTTTTTTTTTTTTAGAAAATCAGAAGCTCAGATATTTATATGAAATCTCCAAATTGTACCTATGTATAACCTATTAAAAGCTATGGCTGAAGGCTCTATTCCGTTTACAAGCACCAGTTTGCAAACCTGGCCTAAAATCACATTATTCTCATGAATTTCATTTGCACATGCTTCCTCTGGTAGGAGATGGAGCTCTGTGCAGTTCAGTGCACCTCATCTGCAGCCTGTCTTTCTCCTGCCGCTGAGAATGCTCTGGGGACAGCAAGGACACCGCTATCCTCGAATGGGGACATGCCAAGGTTGCAATAAGGTGCCAATCACTGTACTGCAATAGGGTAAGTGTATTCAACTTCCATAGAGTCCAACTCTGGGATCACCAAGCTAGTATGGGAGCAAAAGGTAGGTACTGGAAGGAAGCAGGTCCCACAGCAGGTACTGAAAGACTTGAGAAGTGTGTCCATTCAGGTAGAAGGATGCTAGGTACTGGCTGCCCCATCAAAATGGCCTCTTGTCTCTGCTTCCGCCTTCCACACACACCCTTGCACACGTGTGGACTCTTGACTTCTCTGCCCCTTGACCTGGCTCCTCCTCAAGGTGGCCAGATGGAGAAGTTCACACGGTTGCTCACCCTGCAGTTCACCTCTCTACTGTCACATTCCCTCTCCTTCCTTACACATTTCAGAACTGAAAAGCTCTGTGTGTATTGAAAAGGGCCCTACAATATAAGCCGAAAGGGGCCCCCACAGACATTCGAGTCTTTGCTCTCCACTTACAACCTAGACAAGCTTGTAACGTCCCTCTGAATCTCCACGTCTGTAAATGGAGGTCATTGTGCAAAGTTTAAGGTTATGGGAGGACTAGAGAAAAAATGAAAATGTTTTATAAATATAAAGCAGTATGTAAGCTATTGTTATTATTATTGTTATCAGATTACTCCTACTGTGTGTCACCTAAAAGCTCCCTGTGTCATTGCTAGCCCCTCTCAAGGCAAACAAAAAAAACAAACTTAGAAAAAAAAGCCAAAATATGATTTTATAGTCTCTTTCTAGAAAGCTCAAAGATTAGACAGATCCTTGCTCAGTTGTGTAGAAGTCCCCATTTGCCATCACGATGGCTAATGTTTTGAAGTCACTGGAAAATGTCAGTGTAACCCAGACGAGCAACGCACCGACACAGCAAGTGATTGCAGCTTGGAGAAAGCACTGTGATAGTGAATCTGAATTGCTAACAGCCTGAGCCATTTGGTGTGTAAGACAATTTTCAGCAACTTCACACAATGTCATCACCAGGCCACTCTTCCCCCGCACCCAGCTCTCTTGTCATCCAGGCAAATCGTCCAAGCTCATTCACAGGTGACTCTGTTGCTGCGGAGTTACGACTTTCATGCCCGGTTTTACACCCAGCTCACGGGGAAAGTGGCTAAAAAAGAGGAAGTGGAGTCTGAAAACTGTAGACCAGTGACCCTGAAATCAGCCTAGGACAAGATTCCAGACCGGATTAAGACATTTTTGTGAATACTTAGGGGAACTGTAATTGGTAGAAACGAACATGGGTTCACTAAGGAAAAAAATCATGCCAGATACCTTTTTCACTGACCTCGCTGTTTTCTTTAACTAGTTTGAAGGATTTTAAGAAGTTGATGAACATAATGCATCTAGACTTTAACAATGTATGAGTCCAGGCCACGGATTAGCAAACTCTGGCCCTTACACCAAATCTGGCCTGGGCTTCTTTTTATAACTCAGCCACTTTTTACAGCTGGCCAGCTGGGCATTACGACGACACTGAACAGGTGCAACAAAAGTTCATGGCTCAGAAAGCCCAAAATATTCACTATGTGCCCTTTGTAAAGCTTGCTGACCCTGGTCTATTATAGAGAAGACTGAATAATAATAAAATGTGTGAGTTGTTTAGGCTCATAACCATAATGAATAACCATATTCAAATGTTTCTAATTCATGGAATAATTGTATCCTGGAGAAAGATTTCTAGTAGCAGAATCCTGGGTTCTGTCCTGGTCGTGTCCTATGCATTGTTTTATTATCAACTGTATGAAAGAGGGTATTGATATGTACGCAGGCCAATTTTGAAGATCATCTACAGTGAAAATGGTCAAATACCTAGCAAAGTTAAGTCAAGTTCAGACAAACAGGCAGTGGAAAGCAGTTATGATCTTTAGAAAGAGCTGAAGGACAAAGATTTAGTTTCACGGAGAAAGAATGAATGGATCAAGAATGAGAAGCTTCATTTAAATATTTGAAGGTCTTGTCATTTAGAAGAGGAATTAAATTAGTTTCTGAAGAGTGCATGGAATAACTAAACATATTTCAGTTGAATATAAGCACAATTTACCCAAGTAGACTTTCATGTTAGTGAGTTTCTTGTTATGAATGGTGTTCCAAGATAGACCAGAGAACTCTTAGTAGTGCTGTATGTAGAAGGATTCATGCCTAAGCAATCTTGTACTACTCAGAATTTGCGATTATCTGAGTCTGATTTCTTATCAGTATAGTGAAAATAGAATTAGAGATACTTCATAATGTCAGATTCTTATGATGCAACAAATTCTTAAATTCTGAAGAGCAACTTAAACTTCCTATATCCAGATCAGACATACAGATGTTCCTTAAATGCTCCAGAAGTGTTGCTCACCAGCATAAATAGGTCTTCTTTCCCAATTTCAGCAGCATCTGTATCTTTAAAGTAAGTCGGCCACACCTGGAGCAAGCCAGCTGCATTGCTAATTAGTCAGGTATGGCAATCCTTGCATGACTGTGGAAATGATTTGGTGTCTCAGGACTTTAGAATAAATACCAGCGTTTTGTCATGGAGACTGGCCAAAAGACTTCAGGGGTGTTCATGCAGAAATGACTACAGCTGCAGGTACAAACCAGCTGGACATTTGCTAACAGGGAAGCAGATCAAAAGCGAATAGGTCAAAAACAAAAGGTTAGAGCCCTAGCTGGTTTTGCTCAGTAGTTAGAGCATCAGCCTGTGGACAGAAGGGTCATAGGTTCGATTCCCAGTCAAGGGCATGCACCTGGGTTGCAGGTTCGATCCCCATCCCCAGGGCATGAGGGAGGCAACCAACTGATGTATTTCTCTCACATGGATGTTTCTCTCTCTCTCTCTCTCTCTCTCTCTCTCTCTCTCTCTCTCTCTCTCTCCCTCTCCCTCTCTCTCCTTTCCGCCTTCCCACTCTATCTAAAAAGTAATGGAAAAATATCCTCAGGTAAGGATTAACAACAACAACAAAGGGTTAAAGGCAGGAATTGACTCAAATTGTAACACAGAGCATGTCACTGAGTAGTTTAGCCTGGATGTCTCCCCTGCCTTTATAATGGTTTATCCTAGTATAGATGGTATCTAACAATATGCAGGAATCACAGCACAGATTTCCATGTGGTCCTTGGCAGTAAAGTAGTCCCCTCGTTGAGACTGCAGTTGTAAGTGCATGCAAAAGTAATCTAAATGTATAAATACTTTGCATTACAGCTTTATGGATTTCCAAACTGACAATTAGCCACAACCCAAGAACGATTCAAGCTTTATTCATTGGTTTTTCTCCTGCCTCTGCCTCCCAATCCACCTGACTTTTAAGACAGCAGCACAGAATATTACCTTGTCCATTGACCCATGAAATATTTGAAGGAATCCATTTGGGTTTTTTTCTAAATAAATATTATTAAGATAGCCAGTGTTTCTCAGAATTTGCAGCATCCCTTAAGGTTCAATAATGAGGTTTCTCAAGAAGAAGTTCAATGAGGTTTTGAGATAAAGGACAAAAAAAAAAAAAACTTTTAAGATATTTAGGATATTTTCTGTTTCTCAAAGGTTTTTCATTCTTACTTATTTTTTGTTAAAAACAGCAGGCAAAGGAGCCTCCAGACATGGGAAAGTCTTCAAATGTGAAACTGGGCAGGCCCTGCTTGTGGAGCTGAAAAGCATGGGCAGAGAGCATCACCTGAAACAGCAACGAAACCTTCCAGTCTGCCTTTTCATGAACTGGCCCCTCCCAAGTTCTGAAGGCTCAGAACCAGGATCGAAGTCAGCAATTTCTAAACCAGGTTTTGGTTCACACAGGATGTCTCTAATGGTTTCAAGGAGAATCTAAATATCTAGAAATGCGTCATTTCTATTTGCAATATAATAAAATAAATAAAATATACCCCCATAGTAACTTAGAAGAAGTGAGCAATACAACCCAACCGTTCTCAAGAGTGACTTCCAGCCCGCGGACACTGGCCACACCCCTGCGCGAGGCTGGTCTCTGCAGCCTCCCACGCACCATTCCCATTCGTGGGAGGGGATGTTGATCAAACAATTACTTAACTTAAATATTGACTGTAAGTGCCAATAGAGGAGAAAAGAAGGCATTTTATTTAAAAAATGCTATTCTCTTCCTAAATACCATAGAGAATTTTAAAATCCCATAGTAGGTTTAAAGACATGTCCTATATTTTTCAATAATAATAATTCCATTTGACCTCCTAACATAAGCACTGCAAATTCTACAATAGAAAATGAAAATTCTTTTTGTCAAATATTTTATTTGACAAAACTAAACATACAGTTAATCATCTCTTTGAATAAAATGAAATTTAGTTTTCAAATCGACCGCTCAGCATTTCACATTTGTTTAAGATTATAGCGACAAGAACAATAAATTTGGGTCAGATCAAACACTCTAATAGAGAAATTCAAGGTAGGTTAACAGTTCATTGGGAAGAGTCTTCCAATTGTTAAGGAAACAGTGGTCATCATGGTTTATAACTTCTGAGACACTTGACAGATTGCCACGACGTTGGAGACGTGGGTGTGTACATGAGAGGCACAGGAATTGCACAGACGGGCCTTGAAGTTGTATGGGTTTCAGAGTTAGCTTCTTGAAATCTAATTTAAGCACTTGATAAGAAAGTGACTCTTTTAGGCCCTCACCCTGCCCTGTCTGCTCTTAGAACTGCCAGCTCTAAAGACAAATAAAATCCAAAGCATCAACAGAAATAGAATAGTATAGAACAAAAGTAGATAGAATAGTATAATGACACTAGTTGAGGCATCATCCAGCTTTAACAAATAGCATTAAACATCCAATCTTGTTTCATCCACACCCCCTATTTCTCCCCCTACCCCAGATTATTTTGAATTAAGTCATATCATCTCATCTGTAAACATATCAGACTGTAAAAGATAATGCATATTTTTAAAACATAATCATAATATGATTATAAAAACTGGTAAACAATTAATAATAATTCATTGATATCAAGTCAGTAATATTTGTGCTTTTCTGATCATCTTAAAACTTCTCAGTAAATTTATTGAATCAAAAATCAAATAGACATAATGATTGAGTCATATATCTCTTAAGTTTCTTTTAACTTAAAGACTTAATTTCTGTCTTCCTTTTTTACCTTAAAATTTTTTTGAAAAAATGGATGTCTCTTCCCTTGAGAATTTTCCCAAAATCTTCATTTTATGAATTATATCTCTGTGGTATTGTTTAAAATGTTTCTCTGTCTCTTAAATTTCCTATAAGCTAGTAGTTAGATCAAAAGGCTTGATTAGATTCACTCTGTGTTTTGCCATCAGGAAGATAATGTCTGCTTGTGTCTTTTTTTTGTTGTTGTTGTTCAGGTAGAGTGGGAGGGAGAGAGAGGAAGAAAGAGAGAGAGAGAAACATCAACATGAAAGGGACACATCGAGTGGCTGCCACCCGCACGACCCAACCAGGGCAGGGGACAAACTGCAACTGAGGTACATGCCCTTAGCGGGAACCGAACCCAGGTCTCTCGGGACCGCAGGTCGATGCTCTAACCGCTGAGCCAAACCGGCCAGGGCACTTGTGTCTTTTTATAATGTCATTGATCATCAAAGTTGATGCTCAGATCCATTAATTTCTTAGCAGTTAAAAATAATGATATTTTTTGTTCTACCATTCCTTCTTTGTTTATTAGCTGGATTACTTCTCTAAAGAGGAATTTTCCTCATCATTATCTACAGGAAAATATTTTGTAAGAAGTGTGATGAGTGTTTGTTTCTCTATATCAGCTTTCATAATACTTGGGTGTTTAACCAACAGCCTCCAAAGGGACCAATGAGTTTTTAGTATCATTAAGACTTATGGAAGTAAACATATTTGATGTGTTTTAATTCTTTGCATGTATTATCCCGATTTAAGCTCAAATTACCCTATCTTTGGCCAATTAAAACTCACTGAGGTCTTGCCAAGGACTTTTAAAAGCAAACCAGAGAGGAATGTCCATGGGACTCCGAGGTCCTCCTGAGCAGCGACCGAGAACTCCTGTCCTTGTGGAGAGCTGTGTGAAGTGTTAGCACTCCAATCTCGTCTGGACTCATCCATAGTCCCAGCAGTGTTGGCGGTGAGCTCAGACAGCACAGGAGAGGATACGCAACCCGGAAAAATAAAGTGTCTCTGCCAGGGTCACCAGGGCCTCTAGATGGTAGAGCTGAGATGAAAAAACAGGGTCTTCAGACTTCATGTTTCTTAATATGGTGTCTTAATAAAGCTAAGCATTATTATCATTATTATTATCATTATCATTATCATTATTCCCATCGCAGGTTTGAGAACAATCTTAGGCACCTTCTAGGTATACCTGAAAACACAAATGTGGGATTGAATTGAATCAACAGTGCTACCCTTTCCCGTGGAATATTTTCATGGCATGAGCAGACATGGATTATACCCTGATATATTGTCTCTTGATTAGACCCACAATTCATGAAGCTCACCAAAAAGTCCATTCGTGAAGGTTTGTGAGGGATTGCAAAGTAAATAAATACTTTATAAAGATCAAATCTTAGCCCGGCCAGTGTGGCTCAGTGGATTGAGCGTCATCCCATGGACTGAAAGGTCCCAGTTCTATTCCCACTCAGGGCACATGCCTGCGTTTCGGGCTCGATCCCCAATAGGGGATGTGCAGGAGGGAGCCGACGAATGTTTCTCTCTCACATTGATGTATTAATCTCTCTCTAAAAAATCAATAAAAACATAGTTGAAAAAAAATTTTAAAGAACAAATCTTATTGTAACAAGCCTCTCTTAGTTGAGCAGAGTTAGAAGGTGGAGACAAAGAGGAAACTTGAAAAAAGGTTTTCAGGTCAGACTAGCTTTTCCTGGGAGAGGGTTAAGTCCTGGGATAGGTTAGAGCATTTAGGTCTAGCCCAATCCGCTGAATCTTCTTCTTGCTGAATGGACACATAAAATAAACATAATATCTTAAGCATGTTCCAAGTAGATTAGCTTCAATCATAGTGTTTAAATGGTCTAATACTCTTCAGCCATTAGCTGTTTTCATCTATCACAATTTCTATTACACATATGGTTCGATGAGGTTGGGAACAAGTGGGAATGTGCTGAAAACGGAAGCAATTATTTTGTTCTTCGAAGAAGTAACAACATTTACATAATAAGATGAAACAAAATGTTTCTCTTAATGACCTTTTAAAGAAACAATTGATTGAAAGAAAAATGCCTGAGTCAAATTAATATAAAGAAAATGGTATTTCATTAAAAGAATAGCAACAGATGCTAGTAACACAGCACTGGGTGTCGATCCCATTCCCGACGCCGCATCTCCTGCTAGAGAGGCAGGGCCTCCGATGCCAGTGGGCTGTGTAGGCATGAGCGGATGCCACCAGAGTATGAAACATCTGAATGAAAAGCTCAAAGTGAAATCAGGCAGGTTTTAGCAGCTGTCTAGATATGCAAGTTTCTTACACCAAATAGGTAAATCATGGGTTAGCAAAGTTTATGTTTTCTGTTACGGGCCAGAAGGTATTTATTTCCGACTTTGCAGGCAGTGATGGAACGCCCCTGCGGCAGGAGGAAGGCCGGGCCACCGAGAGCGCAGCACAGGCTGTGTCCCCCCAACCGCACTCACCACCTTCCAGAAGGAAGCAGGACGCACCGTGCGGTGTGTGCACCGCAGACCCCGGCACAGAGGGTGGCCCACTCTCGCCTTCATGCGAGAAGCTGGCACTTAGGTGCAGGCGTGAGAGCTAAAGTACAGATTATAGAACGGTTTTCTACAGAAGTGACTCAGGAAGGGGGTCACAGCTTACATGTCTACATGGTGAAGACTTTGGTTTCAGAGAAAATGGACTGTGACCATGTTTGGAAGCGGTGAGAACGCAGCTGAGCGGAAAGAACCTGCCTCCCAGCGTGAAGGGACCCTGTCAGTCAGGTCTCCCTGGCTGTCACCACATGGAGATGCCTGCTAACTCCTCCTCAATGGTTCAGTGAAATCTCCCTATATTTAAACACTGGAAAATAACTGAAAAATTTTAAGGCAACACACAGGCAAAACAAAACAAACCTCGAGACATCCAGAAAAGTATTAGTAGGCACACAGTAGATTCCTGATAAATACAGGTTGGGCAAAAGTAGGCTTACAGTTGTGCGGTGGAAACAGACACACAGGGTATGATTGTTACAGTGGCTTTACTAACTGGTTTCCTGTGCTCATACCTGTAACCCTCCTTTTGCCCTGCCCTGTACATGTCGCAAGGGAACCGGAGAGGGAATGAGGAAAGCAGAGAAGGACAGAGGAAGAAGCTGAGAGAGAAAAGAAAATGAGATAGGAAAAGGCAGAAAAAATGAAAAAGAGACAAATGGCCAAACCATTCCTTAAACCACCAGTTTTCAAACTCTGGGCAAGCGGCTACACACATCCCAGTCACTCATATTTGCCACCAGCACTGGCCTGATGATGTGTGTTAGAAGAGAGATTTTTTTTTTTTTAAGAAAGAGAAATAGAAACATCAATCAGCTGCCTCCTGCACACCCCCTGCTGGGCATCGAGCCCACAACCTGGGCACGTGTGCTGACCAGGAATGAACCGGAACCCCTCAGTCCATGGGCTGATGTTCAGTCCACTGAGCCACACCGTCTGGTTCAAGAAAGATGTTTCATGTTTAGTTAATCAAAATGGCATGTGCTATTTCCAACCTAACAGAAATAAAATAAATCAAAGACCAAAGCCCTGGCTGTGGAAATGTCAACTGTCACTTCAGCACATGTGCAGCAGCGTTCTCTCTCTCTCTCTCTCTCTCTCTCTCTCTCTCACTCTCTCTCTCTCGCTCGCTCTACGTGAGATCAATCCAGAGTTTTGTTACAGTGCCAGTGCGCAGGCTCCGAGCCCAGATAGTCTGACTTCATGGGTCTGTGCCAGGCCCAGCCACAGTGTTTTTGTAATGCTCCCATACTATTTAGAATAGTAGGTGGAATAAGCACAGCCAGGGGAGAGAACCACTAAACTAAACATTAAGGACATATGCGGTGTTAGGATGGGGTTCCGATTTATGAAGAGCAAATGCAGAATAGCTTCAGATGTCTCCAGTATGGTGTACGTTGTTGAACTGATCCAGTTAGTTCAACAGTCAACACAATGACACTTCCTAGTTCTTCCCAAAAGTGACATGTGCCCCACGTCTTGGGTCAAGGGTTGACAAACCACAGCCCGCTCCCTGCTTTCGTATGGCCCATGAGCTAAGAATGTTCGTTGTTTTTTTTACATATTTAGATGGTTGAAAAGGTTTTAAAGAATAATGTTAGTGACATAAAATTATAATAAATTCAGGTTCTATAAATAAATGTTTAGTGGAACCCAGGCACAGCTGCTTATTTACGCATTGTGGTTGCTTTCACACTATTAGTTTTAAATAATTGCAACAGGAACTGTGCAGCCTGTAGAGCCCAAAGTATTTCCTCTCTGGCCCTTCACAGAAAGCCTTTGCCTGCCCTCCCCCCCATGTCTTGGATAGTGTAGACCCTTTTATTTGTAAAGACTAACAAATAAAATCAACACCTTCATAGTCTCAGGAGGTAACACAGAAAATGTGTGCTGCACCCTCGTGCCGTAGGCTCCTTCCGAGGCGCACTGTTTCAGGATGATAATTTTAAAATGCATAAAATAAAATACATAAGATTTAAAGAAAGTTATATTAAAATTCAGCAATCAAAATATTTTTTAAATGTGATGTAGTAACATATGTGCCTCTTTATTAAAGCGTTAAGGTTTTTCTAACCAAGCTCCTGGACTCCTTGAATTGTATCCATAGACCGAGGGTTCGGGGACTTGGGAGGCCCTGCCATGTGTGGGCCGATGGAACCTTCCATCTGAGCCTCTTGCTCCCACCAGCAGGCGGGGAAGAGAGAGTCAGCCAGAGGTCTGCTCCGGAGGTGTTAAGGGAACTGATACAACATACAACAGCCCACATTCCATTACGCAAAGTTCTGTTTATGCACCCACGTCACTGCAGGGCAGGCTGGAAAATGCAGTCCAGCTGTGTGCCGGGACGGAGAAGAGACCCCCTGGTGGTCCCCCCGTGGTCTCCACCACAGCCCCTCTCCAGAGCACTGCACAGACACCACTGGAAGCCACATGTGTCAGCGTGGACTGCCACAACAGAAAACCACGGACGAGCTCACATGGTGGAAGGAAAGCTGGGATCCCAAGAGCAAGATTCTGCTGATTAATTCCTGGTGAGAGCCCACCTCCTAGCCTGTAGACAGTCCCCTTCTCATGTGTCCTCACATGGCGAAGAGAGAGAGCGAGCTCTCTGGTGTCTTTTTTCATAAGGACACAAATTCTATAGGATCAGGGTCCCACTCTTATGACTATAGAAACATAATTACCTCTCATAGTCCCTATCTCCTAAAGAAGTCCTTTCACAAATGAATTTTGGAAGAACATTATTACTCCATAGCAGAAGCCATGTTGAGTTCCTCTTTAAGACTTGGACAAAGAAGGCTGTTTTATTCAGTCCTTCTGGCCGCTTGATCCCAAGACGGTAAACATCTCCACGTTTTCCCATTTCATGTTTTATCCCGAAGCAACAGAGCATTACATTAATTGACTTGTCTTATTAATTCAATAAGCTGCTTCCAGGATGAAATGCTTAGCTTGTTTGGGGTCTGATTTGATTGTTGGGAGAAAGCTTCAAGGCTCAAACCAATCTGCTGTTTTTCAGTCACTGAAAATTTTTATGCACTGGTGAAGCTTTGCCACATTTAGAATTGCTACAAACAGCACACTTTTAGAATGATAAGAAAATATTGGGTAGTTCACGTATTATAGTAGGATATTTGCTCACAGACAGTTAATACTGTGTTTTAGCATTTATTTTAAATGGCCTTGAGTATTGCCCTGGCCAGTTGGGCTCAGCAGTTGGAGCGGTTGGAAGATCAGCCCCCAGACCGGAGAGTCCCAGGTTCAGTTCCCTCTAAGGGCACGTATCTCGGTTGCGGTTTGTCCCTGGCCCCGGTTGGAGTCATGTGGGTGGCAACTACTTGATGTGTTTCTCTCACTTCAATGTTTCTCTCTCTCTCTTCCTCCTTCTCTCCCTCCCACTCTATCTGAAGATAAATGCAAAAAAAAATAAATAAATAAAAATAAATAAATGGCCTTGAGTATAGTAAATTTGACAGCCTCAATTAAAGTCAAAGGAAATTCTCATATGACAATGGTAACTCTAGCCTAAAACAATAAAATGTGGACTTCGATAAATACTTTTTAAAAAATAAAATTTGGAAATCAACTGAATGCTAAGTAAAAACTTTCTACAAAGATGGGAGATCTAGGTATTGAATTATTACATTGTATACCTTAAACTTACATAATGTTATATGTTAATTATATTTCAGTAAAGCTGGAGGGAAAAATCTAGATATTTAAGAAACTACAATCTAGCAGGAATTAAAGTAAAGCTTGACAGTGACCTGCAAATGACTTCCCAGGCTTACACTCTGGGTTCCTTTTTCCCACAGTCCTCTGGTGCAGCATCGGACAGTGGGACAGTGCCTCATGAGTTCTTTAGGTGAGATTTACACCGATGATGATAAATATGCTATATTTTAAACCACATGGGATCATTAATAAAGCATGGTAAGGTGGTATTTTAAACAATGATAATCTATTTAGGCACTAGTCACAAAAACAATTGAAATTGACATTATTGTTATATCTACAGAATTGCTAAGCAAAAGTAAAGACAGTCTCTTCTCTCCACAAGGACACATGCACATGTGTTTTCTTTTGCATCTTTTTTTTTTCTTTTATCTATTTATTTATTTATTTTTGTTACAGATGTTTCTCCTTTATCCCCCATTGACACCCTGTCCCCAGCTTTGTTGTCCATGTCCATTGGTTTTCTTTTGCATCTTTTAAAGACATCATTGCACCATAGGTTTATTGCAAAAATTCAAGAAGTTTTAAAATGCTTATTCTACAAAATGTTTGATATATTGAGCCTGAAAAGTAGCTCATACCTAGACAAGTGGGTTTAATATAATAAATATTTATAGGCCAATGCCAACTTAAGCCTAGAACAAAATATGGAAGTAACCAAGTATTATTTAAGCTTTCCCTGGTGTATTGTATCAAAACCTGATAGAAATAAAAGATTATTGCAGTAGGTGAGTGGGTTTTTATTGTAAAGAATTGACTTTTTAGCATGTTTTCCAGTTAAATGTTAAATATAATAAGAACTGATAATGATGAAAAATATAAAGTTAGTAATTTGGTTTGTGAATCTTATATGACCTTTCTAAGGGCATGCTCTGCTAACCCCAGACCATCAGGATCCACTTCCTCATTTCTGAAGAAAAAAAACATAGCAAAAGGACTGGCAACACATGAATCCAGGCATTTATTTGGTTTAGTTTTTTTTTAACATTTTACTATTTAAATATTCATTAATTTAAAATGTTTATTTTAAAATGTGTTCAGTAAATAGTTCCTGAATACCCACTATGTACCAGGCTTTTTCCATTCATTTATTTTATCACACTTTTTCCCCCCATACATTTCACAAATATATTCCCTGAACAATGTAACTCAAACAATAGAGAACATATCAAGGAAAAAAACTAAAACTTCACTTGCCTCATTCCAGTGCCACTGCCTTCACATAACTAACCAAAGCGTAGATCAGAAGCCAATAATATGAGCCTAGATTTTATTTTTGTACATTGCATGAGCTAAGATTTTTTAAAAACATTTTGATAGGGTTGTTTAAAATCAAAACATGAAGTGCCCATCTGTAGATGAATGGATAAAAAAAACTGTGGTGCATTTACACAATGGAATACTATGCAGCTGTAAAAAGAGAAGGATATCATACCCCTTGAGACAGCATGGAATGACCTAGTGATTATTATGCTAAGCGAAATAATCCAGTCAGAGAGAGACAAATATCACATGATCTCACTTATATGTGGAATCTAAAGAACAAAATAAACTGACAAACAAATAGGTCCAGAGACATGGAAGCAGAGAACAGACTGACAGATCTGAGGGAAGGGGGCAGGGGAGAGATTAAGCAAAGAATTTATAAGCATATATGCATAGCCCATGGACACAGAGAATAGAGCAGTGAAGGCCTGGGGTGGGGTGGAAGCCAGGTGGTGGAGGGAGCAAAGGGCAGGGGGTGGGGATGGAGGACATCAGCAGTACCCTCAACAATAAAAGTAAATTTCAAAACACATGAAGAATATTCAACAAAACCTATTATATAATCTGCAAAGCCTAAAATATTTACAGTCTGATCCTTTACAGAAAATGATATTCGGCTACTGGCATAGACTTCCAACCCTTTTTCTAGGTATGTATCTGTATGTGTACATATATAAACTCAGAAATAGACAAATAGAAATACATAGTCTTGTTTTTTTGTTCATAGAAATAAAGTTGCATTTGTTCATTGTTCTGCAACTTTTTTATTAAACTTATTGGGGTGACATTGGGTAATAAATCATCTAAGTCTGAAGTGTATAATTCGACAGTACGTCATCTGTGTATTGCATTGTGTGCTTACCACCCAAACTCTAGTCTCCTTTCATCACCATATATTTGACCCCTTTACCCTCTTCATCCTCCTCTCACTCCTTTTCCTCTCTGAACCTCCCTGCTGTTGTCTGTGTCTGAAAGTCTGTTTGCTAGTTTGTTGCTTTTTGTATTATAGCTCACAAATGAGTGATGTCATATGGTTCTTATTCTGTTTTGTCTGATTTATTTCACTCAGCATAATACATCCATGTTGTTGCAAATGGCAGTATTTCATCCTTTCTTACGGCTGAGCAGTATTCCCTTGTATATGTATGTACCACATCTTCTTTCGCTAATCATCCATCAAAGGATACTTAGGTTGCTTCCATTTCTTGATTATCATGTAAATTGCTGCAATGAATATAGGATAGGGGTACATACATCTCTACAAATAAATACTTTTTTAAATTTTAGGGTAGCTACCCAGAAGAGGGATTGCTAGGTCATATGGCAACTCTAGTCTTAATTTTTTGATGAACTTTCACACAGTTTGACAAAGTGGTTGTACCAAATGACATCCTCACCAGCAGTGAATGAGTGTTCCTTTTTCTCCACAATCTCTCCAACAACTATTATTTCTTGTCTTATTGATGATAGCCATTCTAACAAGTGTGGGGTGGTATCTCATTGTGGTTTTCACTTACATGTCTCTTATAGCTAGGGAAGTTGAGCATATTTTCATATGTCTGTTGGCCATTTGTATTTCTTCTTGAGAGAAGTGTCTGTTCAGGTCCTCTGCCTACTTTTTAATCAGATTGTTTTGTTGTTGTTGTTCTTGAGTTGTATAAGATCTTTATATTTTTTAGATATTAACCTATTATTGGATCTATTGCTTGCATATAATTCTCCCATTTGCCTGGCTACATTTTTACTTTGTTATTGGTTTCTTTTGCTGTGTAGAAGCTTTTTAGTTGATGTTGTCTCATTCATTTATTTTTGCTTTACTTCCCTTGCCTTTGGGGTCAAGTTAATAAAATCCTCTTGAGACCAAGGTCCACAAGTTTAGTACCTATGTTTTCTTATTTGATTGCTCTGGCTAAGACTTTCAGTACTCTGTTCAATAACAGAAGTGAGGTGGACATCCTTGTCCTGCTCCTCATCTCAGAGGAAAAGTTTTCAGTTCTCACCACCGAGTGTGCATTAGCTGAGGGTTTCTCATGCACAGCCTTTGTTACGTTGTGGTACTTTTCTTCTATACCCATTTTATTGAGTGTTTTCATTATAAATGGATGTTATATCTTGTCAAATGCCTTTTCTGCATCTACTAATATGATTATATAATTTTTGTTCTTTATTTTGTTAATGTTATATTTCACATTAATCAATTTGCATATGTTGAACCATCCTGGCACCCAGATTTTAGTATTAGGATAGTGTTGGCCTTATAAAAATGAGTTAGAAAATATTGCCTCTTCTTCAATCTATTGAAAGAGTTTGAGGAGAATAAGTATTAATTCTTTGAATGTTTAGTAGAATTTACTAGTAAAGCCATATGGTCCTGGACTTTTACTTTTGGGAAGTTTTTAATGACCATTTCAATTTCCTTGCTGTTGGTTGATCTATTTAGATTCTCCAGTTCTTCATGATTCATCCTAGGAAGTTAAGTATTTCTAACATATCTATTTCTTCTAGGTTATCAAATTTGGTGGCATATTGACTTTCATAGTATTCTTGTATAGTTCTTTGTATTTCTGTGGTGTTTACGGAAACTTCTCTTTCATTTCTGATTATGTATATTTGAGTTTTTTTCTCCTTTTTCCTTGGTGAATCTAGCCAGAGGTTTGTCAATTTTATTAATCTTTAAAAAAAAAACCAGCTCTCTGTTGCATTTTTCTATTATTTTTTGTTTTCTGTTTCATTTAATTTTGCTCTAATTTTTATTATTTTCTTCTTTCTTCTGACTTTGGGCTTTGTTCTTCTTTTTCTAATTCTTTAACGTGAAATGTTGTATTTTTTATTTGACATACTTCTTGTTTCTTTAAGTAGGCTTGTAATGCTATAAACTTCCCTCTTATTACAGTTTTTGCTATATACCCAAACTTTTGATATGTCATATTGTCATTCTCTTTTGCCTCTATGTATCTTTTGATCTCTTCTTTTATTTCTTCTTTGATCCAGTCTTTGTTTAGTAACACGTTGTTTAATCTTCACATATTTGTGATTTTCACTGCTTTCTTTTTGCAGTTGATGTCTAATTTCAAAGCGCTGTGGTCAGAGAATATGCTTGGTATAATTTTAATCTTTTAAAATTTGTTGTCTTATTTTGTGCACCAACAAATAGTCTAATTTATTAAATGTTTATTTATTTATTTATTTATTTATTTATTTATTTATTTATTTTTGTTGCAGATGTTTCTCCTTTTCCCCCATTGACACCCTCCTCCCAATCCCACCCCCGTCCCCCAGCATTATTGTCTATGTCCTTGTGTACGCACACATGCATATAGGTTTTGTGGTTTATCTCTTCCCTCCCCCCACGTCCACCTCTTCTGAGGTGTGTCAGTCTGCACCCCACTTCCATGTCTCTGAGTCTATTTTGTTCCTCAGCTTGTTTTGTTCATTATATTCCACAAATAAGTGAGATCATGTGGTATTTGTCTTTCTCTGATTGGTTTGTTTCGCTTAGGATAATACTCTCCAGGTCCCTCCAGGTCATCTCAAAGGATAAGAGATCTTTCTTACCGCTGCATAGTATTCCATTATGTATATGTATCACACCTTTTTTTATCCACTCATCTATTGATGGACACTTGGGCTGTTTCCAGATCTTAGCTATTGTAAATAGTGTTGCTATGAACATAGGGGTACATATATTTTTTCTGATTGGTGTTTCAGGCTTCTTAGGGTATATTCCTAGAAGTGGGATCATGGATCTATTTTTGAGAATGTGCCATGTGCACTAGAGAGAATGTGTAATCTGATGTTCTGGGATGAAAAGCTCTGTAAATAGTGATTATGTCCATTTGGTCTAATGTGTCATTTAAGGCTGATATTTCCTTATTGATATTTTGTTTGTATGATCTATCCATTGCTTTAGATGGGGTATTTAGGTCCCCTCTAAAAATATCTATAGTTCTCCCAGGTAGGATGGTATACATTAATAATTGTTATGTTTTCTTGATGTATTGTCCTATTTATCATTATAAAATGTTCATTTTTGTCTTGAAATCTATTTTGTCTGATAGAAGTACAACTATACCTGCTTTCTCTTGATGCCATTTACAGGGAGTATTATTTTCCACCCTTCACTTTGAATCTGTGCTCACCTTTGCAGCTGAGATGTGTCGCTTGAAGGCAGCACATAGTTGGGTTTTGTTTTGTAATCTATGGTACTACTCGGTGCCTTCTAATTGATGAGTTCTGTACATTTATATTTAGAATGATTATTGATATGTGAGGATTTCCTATAGCCAGTTTGTGTTTTGTTTTCTGGTTGTTCTTTGTTGCCATTGTTTCTTTTCCCTGGTGTTTCTGTCTTTTATTTTAGTTTGTATTCTATGAGTTTTTCCCTTTGTTTCCTCTTTTTATGTGTTTCAGTTCTAGATTTTTGTTTTGTAGTTACCATTATGCTTACGCAAAATAAAGTTTTCTATGTACAATAGTCCTTTTTCCACTGATCGCATCTTTCCGTTGTTCACTCTGCAAGTTCAGTCTTCTTCCCTCCCCTAGCATGTGTTTATTGTCACAAATTATCTCTTTTTATGTTGTGTGTTCATTTCCAAATTGCACTAGTTATTATCTTCTTTTTTTAAATGCTTTTACTTCCTTTTATCTTTATGTTATATTTAAATGTTTAATACCCTATTTTGAACAAGAGTTCCAATTCCCTGCTTATTTCTGTCTGTCAGTCATCTTACTAACAGTTCATTACCTTTTTGTCTTTTTGTTTCAGGTATAAGAGCAACTTTCAGCATTTGTTGTAGTGTAGGTCTTGTGATGGTAAATTTCTTCACTTTCTGTATGTCTTGTAAAGTCTTTATTTCTCCATATCTAATGAATAACTTTGCTGGATGTATTAATTTTGGCTGATGATTTTTCTCTTTCAATAATATGAATATTTTTCTTCATCCTCTCCTAGCTTATAGGGTTTCTGCTGAAGTACCTGATGAAGAAATGAATGTCTATTATTTAAGCCACCCAGTCGATGGTAATGTGTTGTATCAGCCTGAATGATTAAGACAGGATGTCAAGCAATGTAGGCTATGAAAAGCCAGAGGAGAGGAAAACTGCTTTGAGACTCTGGCACACTGATATAGAGGTCACACCCTCTCATTCCAAATGATGAAAAATTGCTACAAGAGGAGGAGCCTTCATATCTCAGGGAAAGGTCAAGATCAGCCTGGAAAATAAAATTTAATGTCTGTGATTTCATCATATATAAGGTAAATACCTTAAGATAGGGTTTATTAGTTATTTTAAGATGAGGCCATGTTCTCATGACATATCTTCTTAGAAGTTGGTTGTAGGCCCTACTGTAAAACTACCCAAACTGAGAGAAGGAAATAATGTGGGTTTTTTGTTTGTTTGTTTGTTTATTTTTTGTTGTTTTTTTGGTTGGTTTGTTTTTCTTTTGTTGTTGTTTTGTTTGTTTGTTGTTGTTCTTTTTGCAACTATTCCAAGAGGGAGTTTAAGACTCAGACAATAAAGAGAGTCTGAGTTTAGGTCAATGAACAAGGATGTTTTCAGAAAGGAGAACTTTTTGGCAGCAGGTACAAAATGGGTAAGGATGAAACTGAGGGGCCCAGGCAACTGTAGTCATGATGGGATCCTGCCTGGCCAGCCCCCAAGGGTTGGGACAGCTCTTCTGGTCTCTCAGGAGTCTTCTCTTCTTGAGAGGCTTGACCTTCTAAGCTCTTAGTGAAGGCCACACACCAGCATCCCTTTGCTTCTCCAACTAAAACAGATTGCTTGTCTTTCTCTTTACACATTTCAGAAAGTTGAGGTGAGTTCTACTGCACAGAAATGCCCTCTCAGAGGTACAGTTTTGGGGGGAAGTTCTAAGTCAAAAGGTTTAAGATTGAGGGAATCTGAAACCCAGAAGTTTCTGGGATGTTTTTAGGGCTTTAGCTACCTGCATAACAATTATGATGCTTAGAAAGGGAAACTAGGCATTTTGTATGCTAAGACATATAAGATCATTCTTCCTTCAGTTCAGTGAAAGACACAATGAGATTGGAAGATAATCACTTCAATTATCATTTAATTCCTGTTTCCAAGGAAAGGTGGAAGCCCAAGATATGTTTCAACCTTTGGGAGAAAAAAAAGCTAACAATAATTTTATATATAGTAACACTAGTAATGCCATTATATTAATTAGATTCTTTTGGTTATAAATGACAGAAAAATGACTCAAACTAACTCAAAAGGAGACTATATTGACTCAAGTAGCTGGAAGTCCAGGAGTGGACATAGGTATAGAAGATATTTACATTATAGCTTTTAGGGACTCAGATGATAGTTGCCTTTCTTTCTCTATCCTAGTTCTACTTCCAATATGTGCTGGCTTCATTTTCCTTTTTCCTGCTATGTAATTGAATAGATGACAGTCAGCATTCCCATGTACACATCAGTCTTTCTTACCTCAAGTATAAGAGGATGCATAGTCTCCAAAGTTCCAACAGAGATGTCCAAGGAGAACTGTGATTGGCCTGTTGAGTTGAGTATCTGTCCCTCGTCAGTGCAGCCGGAGAGAGGGATACATTGGCCAGAACTGATTACGCGCTCTTCTTGTACCCAGAGAGCAGAGACAGCTATGCACCAAATCATGAGGAAAATGGGAGGACTGACTCCCTCAAATTGTGTGGAACTGAGGTGACAGAAATTTGTGTGTCCCCTGTAACCCTAGTTCTTGATTTTATCAGAAATATATCTTCTTATATTACTCATGTTAAAATGCTCCCACTTAAATAGTTTAAAACTTTGTATGCATTTATTTCATGTGGAAACATCCCTTTTTTCAAGATAACATTCTTAACTTTCTATTGAAGTGTGTCTTTCATAAGCGTGCAGTTTAATAAATTATGTGGTAGTATTTCATTTCTTCTCGTAAGATTGAGAAGTATTTTCTCTTCAGGAACAGCTATATAGTTTGGGCTAGTGGAGATAATAGTTTGGTATAAATGTGTTGAGGAACCTACAAGAGAGTCGGCGAAGTCCAGATAAGAGGGGACCAAATGTCTGTGCTCCTGCACTGCCAGTTCTTGAAGGTCAAGGCCCCGTAACTCACTCAGCTTGGTCTTCCACTGGCTGGGTGACTGTTTAGCTCATGCAAAACAGTAAAATACTGGTCACCAAATAGTTATTAAGATGAATCAGTGGCTTAATAAGAAAGAAGCTTTTGATGGCTACCTGAGTTTCCACGAGTGAGCTGGAAGATGCTACCAAGAAGCTAACTCTCTGCGCTGTGCCACCAGTTTACCTATGTGGGGTATACTCGGCCCTTTCATTGCACTAGGAACTCAGGAACTCTTTCTAATTGTTAGACTGGAAATTAATTTTCCACCACAAAGTTGTCGATATCTCTCTGCCTCTGTGTTTACTCTCCACCCTATCCCTGCCTCAAGGCTGAGCTTTATGTGTGAAATCGGCGGGTTTTCTTATTTCCTGGCTGTCGTTTGGGTTCAGCCAACAGAGAACATAAACAGGGAATTGGAAGGATAAAAATGAGGTCAGACTGTTAATTCCCAGATCCTCCCTGCAGGGTTGCATGGACTATAATGGACCAAATGATATATATCTTTGCTAACTCTGGACTAGATGAGCTAAAACATTCCAGCTCTTAAAGTCCATAATGTCATATTTTTATTTTTATGTCTATTTTTCCAACTTGGCCTGCCTGTGTCAGTGCTGGGAACCGTGGTTGTGATCCCTTGTCTTTGAAGTCATTCTTCAGCTTCTTTCGGCCTTAACTTTCTAACCTCAGATTTCAGATTGTCCTTTCTTGTCCTGATTATCTGGGGTTTGGTGCATTTGCTATCCAAGGAATGTGACCAAAGGTGGACAAGTTCTTCTTAATAATCCCTAATAAAGTATATCTCATACAATTCCCATGACTCAGCGGTCTTTCATTAATATTCTATCTCACCTATTCCACATACGGAAAGATCTCAAGTTACTATCACAACACCTTCTGCACCTAGCAAGGCAGACACTCCCGCTGATGCAGTTTAAGAAAGCAAAAGCTGGTTATATTCATTTCCTGTGCCAGGAAACAGCAGTCCTTGTAACCAGGAACAGTTAACAAAGGGTTTATTTTTACCCGATGAATTTAATTGGCCATATTTCTAGAGTGCCAACATCAGCAGTGCTATGCTCATTCATCAATGGCTATTATTTCATCTGCCAAACTCAGGGGAGGGCAAAAATTTACAGCAATAAAGATGTTCAGTGTTAAATAGTCTCTAGCATTGAAGAGTGAGCTCATACAGATGCAATTATTGTATCCTGGCTCATGTATGGATCTAGAAAGGATGGAATTGAATAGATAGGGTATGGGTTTCTCATGGAGCCCTAATTTTTTTACAGACTTCATCAAAATGTGGCTATACTCATGAGATTGCTCTACATAGACAGAGTGAAGAATTGCACAGTAGGTGAAACCCTAACCCTTGGCATCACAAAGGCTTAGACTTGAATTCTGTCTCTACTCTTTGCTAGTTGAGTGACTATGGACAAATCACTTAACCTTTCCGAGTATACATGTTCCCTTTTGTACATCGAAGGTAATAGGGTTCCACCCAAGGCATTCACAGTCTCTTCCTCTCCCACATTTGGCTTCCCCCACCCTGCACGTCTGCCCACTGTACCTCATCTGCTATGACATGCTCTCTGCACTTGACTCCTTCCTTTGCCTGTCCTGTCCCTCTGGAGGCCCCAGGGCTGTAGTCCAGAATGGGCTCATCAGCTCGTATTTGTTCAGTGCATGTCGCATGCCCAGCACTCTATGATCAACAAACTTACGACACATAAGAAGGAATCTGAGGCCTGGCGAAATGGAGCTCGGCCAAGTAACACACTTCCAAGAATACATGTTCCGGGTGGCAGTGGGAATTCAAACCAGGGCCTTCTGCCTCCCAGGTAGCTGTATCTGTTTCCTGGTGTCATGCAGCATGTCACCACAACTTTAGTAGCTCAAAACAACAAAGACCTGTTATCTGACAGTTTTGGAGGTCAGAGTCCAAAATAAATTTTACTGGGATAAAATCAAGATGTCAGCAGGCTACATTCACTGTGCAGGCGCTAAGGAAAATCTTCCCTGACTTTTGCAGGTTCTGGCGACCACCAGCATCGGCCAGCTCTTGGCTCCTTCCCCCTCTCCAAAGCCTGCAGGGCTGCCTGTTCAAATCTCGGTCTGCCTCTCTCACTCTTGCTCTCTCTGTTCCTTCCTGGCTCTGCTGCCATAGTTACTTCTCCATCTCTGACTTCAGCATTTTTGCTTCCCTCTTATAAGGACCTTATTACATTGGCCCACCTGGATAATCCAGGAAAATCTCCCAATCCTAACACTCAGTTTAATTACATCTATAAAATTCCCTTTTCCTTGTTGGGGGAAAAAAAAAAACATTCGCAGGTCCCAGGGATGAGGATATAAACATCTTTGGGAAGCCTATCACATTAGTGCTCTTAACTTCCTTATTATTTTATCAACTTTCTCTTAGAAAGTTACCTTTTTGAACCTGCCCAGTGAACATCTCAATGAACACGAGCTACTCCTTTTGGGGCTCTTGCAGCCTGTATTTATTTTTCTCCTTTTGCACTTACCCTACTGCATACCTTTCTGACTCCCCCAACTGAACAAGCGCTTCTCTAGGGCAAGGTTTGTATCTCCAGCAGCCAGTCAAGAATCAGGTATGTAGTGGGCATTCAGTGACAGGTCAATGCATGGATGGATGAGTGAAATGTTAGAAAATAATTGATATCCTATTTGAAATTGATGGCATCCATGGCCTTTTGATACAAATACATTAATTTAGCTAAAAATATGTTTTCAAAATTGTAATATACCAAGACTGAACACTCTTCTCCAGGAGGTAAGGATGCCTGCAGTTCATAGAGCCTCTTTCTACTGATGCTTGATTTCTCAGTCATGCAACTCTCACATACTGCCCACCTACTGAACGGCAGGTCGCAGGGACAGCAACGTGAAATACATCCTTGTCACTAAGGAAGTGACTGTCTTAAGGGCAGACATATATGGATCCAATAACCGATCAATGGTAATAGATTCTGTGCTCACATCTGAAAGAACCATGTGCTGGTCTTACTGGAATCCGAAAGGCTCTCTACAAAGTCATGATTCTGTACCAAGGAAGACACGGCTTGTTAGTGTCTGAGAAGGCGGTGACAGTGGTTAAGGACACAGAGATTTGGGATTAAGCCCTATGTCTGCCACATAGAGATCACAGAGTCTTCTTTAAATTACCTAATTCAATCTTCTCAAACTCCTCCCACCTTACCTTATCCAAAAGAAATTATCAGTGTCTCAAAGAGACCTCTGCACTCCTATGTTCATTTGAGTATTATTCCCATTTAAACAAGATATGGAATCAACTTTAATGTCCATTGACAGATGAATGAATTTAAAAATGTGGTATGTATGTGTATCTCACACACAGAGAAATATTCAGCCTTACAAAAGAAGATAACCCTGCCATTTAGGACAACATGGATGAACATGATGATAAATAAAATAAACCAGGCCCAGAGAGACAAATACTATACAATGTCACTTATATGTGGAATCTAGAATAGCCAAACTCATAGAAGCATAGAGGAGAACGTTATCAGGGGCTGGGCGGGGGATGGGGAGATGTTGGTTGAAATGTACAAAGTTTCAATTATGAAGAATAAATAAGTTCTGGAGATCTAATGCACAGCAGCATGATTACAGTTAACAATGCTGTGTTATACACTTGCAGTTTGTTAGCAGAGCAAGTCTCAAAGAATAAGGAGGATGAGGAGAAGAAGGGGAAGAAGAAGATGAAGAAGAAGAAAGATAATGAGAAAGAAGAGAAGGAAGAGGAGGAGAAAATGACAAACTCTGGGACATGATGGATATCCTAATTAGTTTGATGGTAGTGATTATTATACGATGTGTACATGTATAAAGCACCAAGTTATACACCTTAGATATACACTATTCTTATTTGTCAATTATACCTAATAAACTGGAACAGAAATTTTAAAAATGTTAAGCATTGTAAGCAGATATGAATTACTTTTATGATGAGAAATTAAAATTATATCAATTTGGACTGTGTTGTCCATTATATTTGTTCATGAATCATCTGTTTTAGCCATTTATTAAGCTATAAATACATTTTTATAAATCTAATTGACATTTAGGTGTTTATTAAATACAATAAATACCATATAAAAATGAATTAAAACAAAACTTCTCTCCTTAAAAATTATAATTATGATCAATCCTATCTCATAGGGATTTATGAGATAACATTTATTAAGAGCTTAGTTTAAGGTCAAGCATGTTCTTTGCACCAAGAAATGCTAACTATGTGTAATTTTAATTTAGAATAATTCTTTTCTGTGTATAAAAAACAACCCATTACTCAGTATAGCAGAATAGTATTTTAAAGTGTTAACTGAAGTACTACTTACTACCTCCCAATGTAGTTGCTGACAGTTCATCTTTGGCAGCCAAATAGAAACATCTATTGTAACAGAGACAGTCACTGAGATCAAAGGTGTCATCCTCAACCTGCAAAAGGAGGAATGAGCAAGGAAAGATGTTTTTGTCCGGCTCTCACGTGCTATAGAGATCCTCTACGCAGGAGATGGACAAAAGAGAAAAAATATTCACAGGCCACTTGTTCTTCCTTCTGCTCCTAGAGTAAACCCTGGTGATGGAGCGGGGAAACTAACACGCAGCTGATTCTAATTTGGGAATCTGGGAAGAAAGAGGATTGGCACCTGCCAGATCTGTCTCAAACTCTAGGCATCAGTGATCTCAAAGAGCTGAGAGTTAGCTGTGAATCTAAAGGATGAGAGACAACAATCAGACCTGTCGGCCAGATCCCAAAGGATTAGGTTAGGTAGAAAAATCTAAATGAGCTTAGAGGCAAGGACGTGAAGGACAGAGAATGACCTGAGGGCATAAGGGCCCAAAGAAGGACAAAACCTTGAACATCTTAGGGGACAGGGGAGCTAGAAGCCAATGACCAAAGCCATGAAGTCAGAGTCTAAGTCAAAGGAGGAGCTGTGACTACGGAAGCAGAGAGCCAGTGGGAGAAGGATCGGGAGAGGGACATTAATCTGAAGATGCGGGGCTGCTAGGTGAATCCGGCAAGACAAGTTTTACATGTTAAAAAGCTCCCACAAGGTACCTAGATCAGGATTGGCTCCTCAGAGGACCCTTGCAGCAGCTGTCTCAGCTCTGGGCCCTTAAAATCTGGCCTGAGCTAGGGAACAGAACCAACTTCAAGGTGGTTGTGTGGGATCTTCTGAATAATCTGAATTTCTACTCAGAAGTAGCATAAATAAAATCTCTGGACTGAACTGAGAAAATCCGGAAAAGGACTAGGTTAACTTTTCTCTCTGGGGGAATCTTGAGTCAGAAAAAGCAAAGTTTCATAGAAATGAAACTTTGTACACCTGAAATTGTCTCCTTAAGTTCATAAGCCACCAACACTTGCCTTTTAGTAATTCATTCTCTCAGGTTGAATATGGGCAAGTTCACTGAATTAATTACATTTGTGACAACAGTGTTTAGGAGAACTCAGGTTGCATTTCATAGTAAGTGCATTCCATTAGCTGTCTCATGGGAACTGAGCTACTATAAAGGTTTGCTGGAGGGTTGTGTGATTTAATGTATAGTTCTTGCTTAAGGAAGTAGGGCAAGTTGAATCTGCTAAATTAATTCCCATTTGTTCAGGTCTCTTCAGATGGAGACCTGGAGAAACAGAAAAGGAGAAGGGGGAGCTGAGAATAACAAGTCTTTAGGTGTCTCCTGGGAACCTGGGAGACAAAGTGGTTACTGTATAGCTCAAGGGTTGCCCATTTTTTCTGCAAAGGATCTTGTCTTAGCCAGTGAGAACTGCTATAACAAACACCAGGGATGTTTACTAAAGGAGACAAATGTCTATGCCTCACGAGAACTCATTTTTGTCCACCATCTCTGTGCTTGAGGTTTATCTCTTGTTTGCATTCTTTCCACTCCTGTTTGCTAAATGGAATTAGAGGATGAGAGTTGAGATGGTCTGGGCAAACAGAAGGGGATCAGAAGATAATAAGACCAGGAAAACCCAGTGTAGTCATTTCAGGGCAAGTTAGAGAATCAGGCAAAGGATGGCCAGGCTGGGAGAGTGGGAGAAGGATCAAAAAATAAAAGATTAAAAGAAACATTTCTGAAATGCCTAAGCATACACTTTCCCTTTTTCTGCTCTCTGGGGAAATGGAATATATTTCTATATATATGTGATCAGACTACTAGTTCATTCAATGTGATTCCGTGCTGATCCACACTTACATGGGCTGTGACCATGTGTTCAATGTGGTATCTTACTCAGGAGACCAAGTTCCACAGCCTAGAAACAGAGGAAGACGGTCCCACTCACTCACGCAGCATTTCTGTGGGACGTCTTCTCTGTCAGCCACATTCGTGGCACCAGTGGTTCAAGTGGCAGAGCAGAAGCATGCTCTGGGGGAGTTTACTTTGAGTGGAGAAAGGCATAAGAGAATCAAAATAAATAAACTGTTTAATAAGTTAGATGATGCTAAGGGGTATGGGAGAAAGCACAGCAGGAAATAGGACTTGAGCGCACCAGGAAGTGAAGGCCTCTTTGAGATGATGCCTTTGGACCGAAAACCTGAAGAAGGTAGGAGAGAGCCGTGCAGGTAGCTGCAGGAGCAGCCTTCCAGGAGGAGGGAACAGCAAGTGCATAGGCCCTGAGGTGGGAGAGTGCTGCAGATGTTTTAGAACTACAGGGAGGCCATATGAGAGTAGAGCAGGGTCAGCACACTTTTCCTGTCAAGGACCAGGCAGTAACACCATTGTAACAACTTTGGATTTTACTTTGTGCGTTAGTGAGGGTTCTACAGAAAACAGAGCCAGCAGAACCAGTAGTGTGTGTGTGTGTGTGTGTGTGGAGAGAGAGAGAGAGGATAAGGAATTGGTTCACATGATCATAGAGGCTATGTGCCCAGATCTGCAAGTGACAAGCTGGCCACCCAGGAGACCACTGGTACAGTTTCAGTCTGAAGACCAGCAGGCCCGAGACAGGGGAAGAGCCAATAGCTCAGTGTGAATGTGAAGGCAGGAAAGAACCTGATGTCTCACCCAGTTTGAAGGTAGTCGGGCAGGAGGACTTCTCTGGGAGAGTCAGCTCTTTTGCTCTATTAAAGCCTTCAAATGATTGGATGAGGACCACTCCACTAGGGGTGGAAACGCACTTTACTCAATCTACAATATTAACATTAAACCCACTAAAAAAATACCCTCAGAGAAACACACCGAATTGTGTCTGACTAAATATCTGGGCGCCCTGTGGCCCAGTTGACACAGAAAATGAACCGTCATGCTTTGCACGGGACGGAGAGCTAGCGAAGGGTTCTAGCAGCGAGATGACGTCACCGTGCGCACGTGCTGGTCGCCTCACTGTGTGTGAGGCAGACGCAGGGAAACCAGCTAGGAGAAAATTTTCTAATTCCATGCAAGAGTGGTTCGCACAGAGGTGCCAACAGTGAGGTGGTGTGAAATAATCAGATTCTAATTATTCTAAAAAGTAATCTGATTGGCTTTGGACAGAAGCGTGGACTGAGTTTTGTGATTATGTGATATCAGTGTGGAAGAAAGATGACAGGGAAATGGACTGATTCCAAGACTTTGTCCCGAGCAATTTAGAGGGTCAAGGTGCCCACTACAGAGATAGGAATGATGGTGAGAAAGCGGTTTGGGGGAAGATTCCAAATTCAGTTTTGGACAGGTGATGTTAAAAGGCTTACTAGATATCTGAGAGGCAAAGTCCCTGCTGTGGTCTGAATGTCTGTGCCCCATCCATAATCCTATGTTGAGATCTGAGCCCCCAGTGTGATGGTGTTAGGAGGCAGGGTGGTGCTTAGGTCATGAGGGTGGAGCCCTGTTGAATGCAATTAGGGCCCTTTAAATTTTCTTTTCTTAAGTTTATTTATTGATTTGAGAGAGAGAGAGAGAGAGATCAATTTGTTATTCCACTTATCTGTGCATTCATCGGTTGTTTCCCACATACACCTTGGCTGGATATTAAATCTCACACTTGGTGTATTGGGACGGTGCTCTCTCCAGCTGAACTATCTGGTCAGGGCCCAGAGTTAGGGCCCTTTGAAGAAACTCCACAGAAGCCCTCTCCCTTCCACCTGGAGAAGGTACCTGGTGGAGCTGCCGGCTACGAGCCACGAAGATCACTCGCCGGAAAGAAAGTGCACCTTGATCTTCCAGCCTCCAGAACTGTAAGAACTGTTGTGTTTGTAAGAAACCCAGTCTGTGTGGGATCTAATGAACAAAATAAACTGATGAACAAAATAGAAACAGAGGCATAAACACATGGAACAGACTGACAGCTGTCAGAAGGGAGGGGGCGAAGGAGCTGGATCAAAGAAGGTGAAGGGATTAACCGAAAACTGCATCAACAGACACAGACAACAGTGTGGGGATAGCCAGGGGACAAAAGGGGTGAGGGATAGGGAGAGGTGGGCAAAGTGGGGGGATGAGGATGGAAAGAGACTTTGCTTGGGGTGATGGGTCCACCATAGAGTGTGCAGATGATGTTTTGAGTTGTACACTTGAAACCTGTGTGGTTTTGCCAACCAATGTCACCCCAATAAATTCAATTCAAGAAGAAAAATAATCAGATGGATGGGGCAATTGATTGATAAATGAAGAGTCGTTTGATGAACATTTGTGTAGTGTGATATATTTTTTTCCATTGGAAAATTCTGGGGAAATACACACCAAGCTATAACTGTGATGATGAGATTATGAGAAATTTCACTCTCTAAACTTTTTGAGTTTTTTAGGCAGACTTTTGTAAGCAGAAAAACAATGGAAATAAAAGTCATAGGAAAGCAGAAACCCCAGGCTGTGGGGTTCTGGTGGAGCCGCCCGGGTGCCCCACGCAGAGCGAGCAGCTGCGTCCTCCCGTCTTCCCGCTGCAGCGCCACAGGAGCAGCCCACCCTTCACCTCAATCTTGAAGATAAAGCAAGAGCTCCAATTCAAACCTTGCAACATTTGCTACGTTTCCTGTCCCCTTCTCTCCACAAGCTTGAAATTCCTTTCACCAGATCTGCATCCCCAGGTCTCCTGGCTGGGGAAAGGCAAGGAGTGGATCACAGGGAGGGGGGTTAAGAGAAAACTTGGGCTGGAAATTGTGCGTTCTCTTTGGGAGCTATGAGGATGGACATGCTCTATTGCCATCCCTATAATAAACAGTCGTAATAGCATATATGTATGCATGTATATCATTCATGAGTGGCTAATATTCATTATTTAAATGCATATTTAATGCAATCATAGAATTTTAGGATTCTAGCATCTCTGAAAGTGTGAAGGTCATCTTGTGCTGCTCTTCCTTTTATAAATGAAGAAACCAAGAGCAATCGCCATGGGCTAACTTGTCTGAGCTTGACCTTTTCTCAGAAATGTATTCTTCTGTTAATCACAATATCAGTATTAAAGAGATATGTCTAATCAGTGTAATTTATGGATCATCTACAGCATGCAGTATTATGAAAACTGCTTTGTAGTTACCATTTTATTGAATACTCACAACTCTATGGAGTAGCTAAATTAGCCCCGTTTTACAAGTGAATATCCACAGGGCTCAGAGAGGTTAGGTGACTGGTCCTGGGTTGCCCAGCTAGAAAATGACTCAGCCCAAACTAGAAACTTGTCTAAGTCCTATGCCTGTCCTTGTACATAGCTACCATCATAAATCATTGTGTGTGTTGGGTGGGGGTGAGCAGTTAGGATGACTCACTTTAGATGATAATTTGATTTCTCTCTTCTGATCTGCTAAGGACATATTTGGTTTTCCAGAGATTAAACTGGCATACTTTATAAGCTCTGTCTCTGGATGGTGTTACTATGTCTTCATTCATACTTTTATTTTGTTTGCAAAAATTTCCATGTTCTGTAGGAGGGAACAATGGTGGGCAGAAGATGAATAAAATACCCATCGTATTCTAAAGACACAACGTCCAAGCTTTATTAACTGGAAGTATCAAACATGGAAACCAATTACAAACACACATTTCACGTAAACATGTGTTAGGAGTTTGTGATAAGCAAACATAAGGCAGTAATTGTGAAGTCCTCTCAACTCACTGGGCTTAAGAGAAGACACAGACAGGCCCTGGGTCTATCCCTCTGACCACGTATTGTGCTGCACTTTCCTGCCATGTCAAGTCTCCAGCGAGAATTCTAAAATCTCCTCCGCAGAGGGGGATTCTAAAGAAGCCTTCCTTCTCCCTATTAAAGAGAATTTGCTAAAGGGGAAAGAAGGAGAGGTAATAGAGCTGCTCAGAGACACAAACTTTTATTTTGAATTTAACAGATGCTAAATTCATGCTTTCATTCATTGCTCCTTCTGTCTTATGTGCTCTACTTTACTACTTTTTTCTTTTTTTAACTCATCTTTATGGTTGAATGTATTACAGATGTTTCCCCTTTTTTCCCATTTGACCCCTCCTCCCAAACCCCACCCCCCTCCTGTCTTCCCCACACTATTGTCAGTGTCCACTGGTTATGCACATATGCATAGAAGTTCTTGGTTTATCTCATCTTGTTCTCACTCCCCCTTTCCCTTGGAGATTCATCAGTCTAACAACCAATCTGTATGTCATAATTCCTTCACCCATCCCACAGCCCCCGCCCATCTGGCCAGCAACAAAAAGTTCTCTGTATCTATGAGTTTGTTTCTGTTCTGCTTGCTCATTTTGTTTGTAGATTCAGTTGTTGATAGATATGTATTAATTGCCATTTTATTGTTTATATTTTTGTTCTTCTTCTCCTTCAAGAAGACCCTCCAACATTTCATCTAATACTGGTTTGGTGGTGATGACCTCCTTTAGCTTTTTTTTTGTCTGAGCAATTCTTGATATGTCCATCAATTCTAAATAATAGCTTTGCAAGATAGAGTAATCTTTGTTGCAGGTCGTTGCTTTTTATCACCTTGAATATCTCTTGTCATTCCTTTCTGGCCTGCAAAGTTTCTTTTGAGAAATTAGCTGACAGTCTAATGGTAGCTCCTTTGTAGGTAACAGACTGCTTTTCTCTTCCTGCTTTTAAGATTCCCTCTTTCTATTTAACCTTTGGCATTTTGACAATGATGTGTCTTGGTGTGGAACTCTTTGGGTTCAACTTCTTTGGGACTCTCTATGCTTCCTGGACTTGTATGTCTGTTTCCTTCACTAAGTTGGGAATGTTTTCTGTCATTATTGTTTCAAATAGGTTTTCGATGTTTTACTCTCTCTGTTCTTTTTCTGGCACCCCTATGATGTAAATTTTAGCACACTTGAAGTTCTCCCAGAGGCTCTTTACACAATCCTCATTTTTTTTGGATTCTTTTTACTTTTTGCTTTTCTGATTGGGTCTTTTTTGCTTCCTTATATTCCAAATCGATGGTTTGCTTCTTGGCTTTACCTACTCTGTTATTGATTCCCTGTAAATTATTTTTTATTTCAGTTAGTGCATCCTTCATTTCTGACTGGTCCTTTTTGAGGTTGTTGATGTTCTCACTAAGTTCCTTGGAGGTCTCCTTAGGTTCCTTGAAGGTCTCACCAAGTTCCATGAACAACCTTATAACCTGTGTTTTGAACTCTGCATCTGATTGATTGCTTATCTCCATTTTGTTTAGTTCTTTTTCTGGAGTTTTGTTCTGTTCTTTCATTTGCGACATGTTTCTTTGTCTCCTTATTTTGGCTGCTTCCCTGTGATTGTTTCTATGTATTAGGTAGAGTTGCTATGTTTCCTAGGCTTCCTAGGGTGGCCTATTGTTGTAGGTGTCCTGTAGGATCCAATGGCACAGTCCCCTGATCACCCCAGCTGGGCCCTCACGGTGCACCCCTAGTGTGGACTGTACACCCTTCTGTTGTAATTGAGTCTTGATTGCTGTTGACATGTCAATGGGAAGGATTTACTCAGGCTGATCAGCCACAAGGACTGGCTGTGCCCACTGACCACTGGCCTCTGACTACCTTGATGGATCAGCAGTGTAGGGGCCCAACACACAGAGCAAGACTTACTTCATTAGGGCTCTGGTACCCACTGAGTCCACTCATTGAGTGTGTCACTTGTGGAGGTGGTTGGGTGGTGGTATATTGATGTGCTCTGAAGCTGTCCACTGGGTGTACTAACTCTGGGGCAAGGTCAGCCTCTGCCTGTGTTCTATCCAGGGCCATCCAGCATAAGGTACAAAGTGATCTGCAGATGGCTGCTTCTTGTGCTGGGCTTGGAGGTGTCCAGGAAAAGCTAAGTTGTGAAGCAGGGCTGGTTGCTTCTAACACTAGGCCTAGGGCCACTTAAGGAGAGGTATGGGTCTCACTGAAATCAGATGCTGCTTGTTTGAGAGATTTTAGAAAACCCTGAAGCAGGATCCAAGACAGACCAATCCTATGGTAAAGCTTTTGGAGACAGCTTGGGTGGGCCCGAAAGTTGGGTGGGGCAGGGCCTCAGGGAATCACCAGGGTGGGCAAGCAGTGTGAGCCATGTTGCTGGAGTCCCAGATATGGCAGCTGTCTGCCGCCCCAGGGAAGGGCTCAGCAAAGGAATATCAGCCTCCGCTAGCATGTCTATTCAGGAGAAAGCCGCCTCTCCAGCCCTTGTCCCAAGGCCAAACAGCTCAGTTCTTCCCTGTTTTCTGGTGCCCCTCAAGACGCTTCCCCTCTGAGTTCAGAGAGAGCAAGTCCGAGGAACTCCATGTGTGGGCCTTTAAGAGGAGCTGCCTGGGGCTCCTACAGCCTCCCTCAGCCTCAGTTCCCGCTGGTTTTACAGCCAGAAATTATGGGGATTCTCCTCCTGGCACTGGAACCCTGAGCAGGGCACATGGTGTAGGACGGGGACCCCTTACTCCTCAGGGAGGAACTTCCCAGCTCCTGATTTTTATCCGCCACATGTGGGTTGGGACCAGCCCATCCGCCTCCGCCCCTTCTACCAGTCTCCATGTGGCTGCTTTAATCTAGAAGTTGTAGGACTTCCATTCAGCCTGATGTCAGGCGGTTCTGAAGGATGGTTTTTCTATAGTTCTGTTGTAATTGTGATGTGGAATTTGGAGGAGGCGATGGCGCATTTACCTACCCACCATCTTGACCAGAAGTTCTTTTGTGCTCTACTTTAAACATCCTCTGCCCTGGCCAGTGTGGCTCAGTTGATTGAGCACAGTCCTTTTCACAGAAAGTTCATGGCACATTCCCAGGCTGTGGGTTTTATCCCCGCTAGGGGGCATGCAGGTGGCAGCCAATGAATGTTTCTCTTTCACATGGATGTTTCTCCCTCTCCTTTCCTCTCTCTAAAAAATCAATGTTTTTAAAAAAATAAATTACTTTTAAATAAAAATCTTTTCTCTTTTTGTCAAATATATTGCATTGTTCACTTCAAGAAAAATTTGGGGAAATAGAAAACAATCTTTGAATCAGCCTGATGTTCTTGTTTTTGTTGGAACAGTGTATGGTGTCCATGGATTGTGTCCTCGCCTTTTCTAATTTTCACTCTGGTTTGGGTAAAGAGTCAAGATGACATATTTTTAACTTCTGGAAATAGAGCAGGGTTTCTCAACCTGAACACTGTTGACATTTTCAACCACATAATTTCTTGCTGGGTGGGGAGGAGGGCAAAGGGTGGGCTGCCCTGTGCATTACAACTTGTTTAGCAGCTTCCCTAGCTTCTTCGACCCATGCATGCCATTCACGCCCTCCCCAGTCACGACAAACACGTTTCCAGAGAAATGGCTGATTCTATGGCTGGGGAGGTAATTCACAAGTGAGTCTTGTACATCACTTAGTGTCAACACACACACACACAAAATCAATGCTGGCAGGATGTCAAAGAGGCCAGGAGACACTAGAAGCTCTCAATGGCCAAAGTTGAAACAATTTGAGGAACAAAATAAAGTAGTATTGCCCTGTCCGGTTTCGCTCAGCGGTTAGAGCGTCGGCCCATGGACCAGAGAGTCCCAGGTTCGATTCCCGCTAAAGGCATGCACCTCCGTTGCAGTTTGTTTCTGGCCCTAGTTGGAGTCATGTGGGTGGCAGCCAGTCAGTGTCTCTCTCACATCGATGTTTCTCTCTCTCCCTCCCTTCCTCTCTCTCTTCCACTCTATCTGAAGATAAGTGCAAAAATGTCCTTGGGTGAGGATAAAAAAAAATAGTATTAGGTTAGGACCCAAAGTATAAAATAAATATTCACAAGTCCAAGTTGATATAAATAAACTATTGAATAATTTTAAAATGGGGATTATAGACATGTCTCCTCTGCAAAGAGCTACAAGAAATTTATGTGGCTACTCAGCCCTCAAAGAGGTTTTATAATTCCCAACCCTTTGGGTGTGGGCTCCTCATGGTGACTTCCTTCCAAAGAACAGGGTATGGAAAGGGGGATGAGAAGAGTAACTTTACAGTGGGGACACTGGACAAACGCTGCTTAGCCAGGTGATCAAGGTCAGCATCAACAGAGATGAGTCTGGTTGACTGTGCGCCCTTGATACCATGTGACGAGAAGGACACTTTCCCTTTGTGGTCTTCCTCCCAAAGCCCATAACCCCAGTCTGACCATGAGGAAAACAGAGACAAACCCAAATTTAGGAATGTCCTACAAAATATCTGAGCAGCACTTCTCAAAACTGTGAAGGTCATCAAAAACAAGGAACATGTGAGACATGATCCTAGCCAAGACGGGGGAAGGAGTCAGACAGCACATTTATTACGGCGTCCTAGGAGGGATCATGGGACGGAACAGTAACATCAGAGTAAAACTAACAAAATATAAATAAAGTGTACAATTCAGGTAATAATGTGTTGATATTGGTTCATTAATTGTTACAAATGTACTATACTAATTATTAACATGAGAGATGTTATTAATAGGAGGAACTGGGTGTAAGATACATGGGAACTCTCTTAGTATCTTTGAAACTCTGTAAATATAAAAGTATTCTAAAATAAAAAGCTAATTAAAAAAACATTTCCGAATATTGCCAAATGTCCCCTGGGAAACAAAATATTCTCCAGCTGAGAACCAGTGTTGAAGAGTATCTGGATTCAAGTCCTACCTCTACCATTTTCTGGCTGTGTGGTCTTGGGAAAATTCCTCACCATCTCTGAGTGTCTGGGAAATAGGGATAATAAAACTCTGCATCAGAAGGTGGACGTGAGAATTAAGTGAGGTAATATAAAGTGCAGACTGGCATTTAATAAGCACTTGATACATGTCAGCAGTGATAACACTAAGCACCATCATCACCATCAACTCACCTGGCCTGAGGGGTGGGCTCTGACACATTCCTGTTTGTTCCCAGCCCACCAGGCTCCAGAAAAAGCAATCTCAGGGGCAATCTGGGCTCAGACAAATCTCCCTTCCTGCCTTGCAGAACAGAATGTGCCTTTTAGAGAATGACACAGTGTCCCCTGAACCTGCAGCCTTTCTCAGCAAGAGCCCAGCAGTGATGGGCAGTGGCATCTCCAGCCCCAGGACTGAGCCAGCCTAGCAGGGTGAGGCAGGCACATGGAACAGAAGTGGAGAAGAAGCCATCCATCTGAGGGGACGGCACAGGGCCTGAGAACATTTCCCAACGACCTTTGTCTGTTCGATGTTGGTTAGGGCTTTTCAGTCATCAAACACCTCACCTTACAGTGTCCTGGCCTCAGAACTAGTTAGATACAGTGGCCTGTGCTGTTAGGAAGCTTAAGGCTGAAAGAAAAGGCAGGAACCAACATGATAATGGTGTTAGAAGGACACAGACAGAAGCAGGCTGAAGGCTACCACGTCAGCCCCTCACTGTAGCAGGTGCTAAGTGGAAAGTTCAGCACCGGGCAGTGTGCAGTTTTTCATTTTCAGGTTGACGTGGAAGGGGGCAATCCTCGAAGTCAGATTGACTTGGATTCAAATTCCTCCAGCGCCACTTTCCAGCCGAGTGGCTGTGGGCCAGGCTCTCCCACCTGTCTTAGCCTCCACTTTTCTCTCTAGAAAACGGGGATGGTTGTGAGGAGCACTGGAGAGGATTTTTATGAAAGGCCACTAAAAAGACCAGAATGGTAGCAGTGGTCAGATAGAAGATGATGATCCTCGGAGGACTGACCCTGAAGAAGGACACAAGAACACGGTTCCGTGTCTCCTAAGAGAACCTCGATTCTCTCCAGCCAGGGGTCAGTCAGATTCCTTGTTTCCTTCTAACTAAGGTCAGGAGAGGTTCATGTTGTAGAATGGAACCTGTTCCATCACAACCCTGTGTTCAGTTATGAAGAAATCATTTAAAAGTCCAAGTGATGAAAATAGTTTAGTCCAAGCAGCCTTCATGGAGGCATTGCTGGGGAGAGGTTAACTTTAACAGAGGCTTTGGGATGAGGAATGGGTCCCCCAACTCTAAAAAGATCAAGTGTGGAGGCCTCAGGGGATGAGCTATGTGCTGTTGCATTCATTAATGCTCAGCTTCTTAGACTGTGACCCTTCTCTGGGACCTTGACTTCTGAAATTCTGACTGGAGCCCGTTTTCCAAGATTTGGCTTCACTGACTCGTGATATAATTTAGTGCCTACTAGGTGCCTAGCCCTGGAGACAGTGGTGGAAACAAGCAGGATGCCAGCTGTTTCTACAGGTGGAAACAAGCAATACACAAGGAAGGAAAGGAAGGAATGGTCAGGATAGCCTAGCGGATGAGCTCCACAAAGAAAATAAATCAGGATCAGGGGACAAAAGATAAGGACCAGATTTGAGGCAAATTCTAAACAGGGTTGAGGAAAGTATCTCTGAGGGGATGGCTTTGGAGATGAACTCTAAAGGGAGAGAATGAGCCAAATACGCAAAGATTTGTGCAATTGTGGAGGCAGAGACAATAACCTGAACTAACAGTAGTCTTGCTACTTCTTGCCTTTGACCGTCACGTGCCTTACCCAAAGCTGATCAGCTCACTTCTTCCTACTTAGGGAAGTATTTTAGACTCTGCTTGTATGGGACGTTTGCTTATTTGTTTATTCATTCACTTATGCACACAATGATTTATTAAACACCTACTACTGGCCATACGTTAGGAATAAAATGGTAACAAAGCACACATGAGTACCCTTCTCATGGACCTACGTAAGAGATGACCCTCTAAGTATTTTGGTGCACCAAACAGAGCCTCACAGAAGGGTGCTTCGGGCCATGCTCAGAACAGCTTCTCTCCGTAGGGGCCAGCCCATCGCTGGTGGATAGGGCCCCAGAATTTGACTTCAAATGGATGTTGGGGACACACTGGACTTCAGGGTCCCAAAGCACTTGGCTCCCATCCGTAGTGCAGCTCCTGCCAGCAGGGGGACCTTGGCCAAGCCACTCAACTCTCCCACTCTCAGTCCCCCCAGCTCTAAATGACTTGATTTTATGAGACTTACTATAATGTCTAGTAGAGGGCCCAGCACATGTCAGACTCTTCATCAATGATTAAGGTGACATTTTGGTTCATTTTTGCTGTCTTTTTTATTAAGTAGTTGTCTATTTTATTAATAGTTTTTATTAAGTATAAAACAACTGTAGTGGTTTTCCTAAAAGAGTAAACTATATCCGACATCAGGAATAAACAGAGCTTTTTCATTAATATAGTTTAATCTGATTTATAAAAAGAGATTACCATATCCCCTAAAATCCAAAGAGAGTAGTTTTCCCAATGTGCTTCTAGATGACACATTCTCTCCAGAGATTCCATAAGCAGCACTTTCCTGAGATCTGGATTCTCCCATTGCTTATACAACAATGTTAGTTAAATAATGATCTAATATTTACTTGGATGGGGTGTAGAAAAAGACTATTCTTCCCACATTTGGATGCAGACTGCAATGGGTTATTGAAGTAGAATCCATGCAAATATACTGAAGAAAAAAAAAAACAAAAAAAACAAAGGCCATGTCTTATCCCTTTGCAGTAACCAGCTCGCCCAGGAAAATGGAGTTGCTCAGGTTGAATTATGCCTTACAAGACATTCTCTACCAACATGGAAACCAGAAACTACTGCATAGTGTTACCCCATAGCATGAAAGGACTTTTCAAAGCAGTTTAGCTCCAATTATGAAAGGAAACAGATATTTCCAGTTCCCTTCTCTTACACATCCTACCATCCACCAAGGCTCTCCATGGGCTCATGCGGGGAGACCCTCGGGAGAGAATTAACTGTTGGGTTTCCCAGTCACCTCTGGAATGAGGATCAGTGGTAGAAAAAGAGGTGTTGTGTGGTCAGTTTCCAGCTATGTCATGCACCAGCCCAGAACTGGCAGCCGGAAGCAACAGTGATGATTTGTACCAAAGCTCTGGGAGTTACTCAGTTGTGTGTTAAACTATTAGGAGGAAGAATGAAAATCAAAATAGATCACATCCATTTGAGGTGGGCTGCTCGAAATGCGTTCAGTGGGAGTGTTACATTCAAGATCAATGAAAGATCAGATGAGATCCAGTGCCTTATTCCAAGCAGATTAACGTTCTGGTCCTCACCACAGGACATTGCTGCAACTCTGTTAGATTTACCTCTAACCCAAAACAATAACTGTTAAATTCCAAACTACATCTGAGTCTTGGAGATTATGCTTCAGAGAGACCTTAACCTTGGGATGAGTAGCTGAATGGGAATTGATTTGTCATTTCCTTAAACTTCCTAGAGCTCAGAGTTTACAAACTGACACTCAGAAGACATATTCTGAATTCTGCAGCGGTTTGAACTACCTAGAGACTTGTGTAGTTTTGCGTGTGCCCACAATTTCTGAAGCCCTTTAAAATATTTTATTGCAATCACACTCACAAATAAGATACTGCCCTTACTATGGATGGCTCTTTACATTAAAATTACACCTGCTTTGTGACCCTGTGGCCAAATGTGTCATCTGCTAAGTTTGGCCAAAATTCATTTTTACCAGCACTTCTGAGATCATGAAGTTTAACCTGACCAGCAAGAATATAACCATAGATTTTCAGCCCTTTCAATTCTGTTTCCACTTTATCTTTTTGCTGCCTTATTCTTACAGGTTGGGGCATATGAGCCGTGATCAGTCTTGTGCCTTCTTGCAGTGACAACATTTTACCCAGACATTATTTTTCACCTCCCAAACCCTTCAAGGTATAATCTATCTTCCAGACAAAATACATGTTTTTATGATTACAACCAGCACTCAGTCTTTGCTTCCGGGGATGAATGTATTTGTTCATTTAAAAAATTAGTTGAAAGAGAAACAAAGGAGAAAATGAATACATGGGACTACATCACACTAAAAAGCTTCTGCACAGCAAAAGAAACAACCATCAAAATGAAAAGGGAACCCACTGTATGGGAGAGCATAATTGCCAATGATACATCAGATAAGGGATTAATTTCCAAAATATATAGAGTGCTCATACAACTCAAAAACAGGAAGACAAAGAACCCAATTTAAAAATAGGAAGAGGACCTTAATAGACACCTCTCCAAATAGGACATACAAATGGCCAAGAGATATATGAAGAAATGCTCACCATCGCTAATCATCAGAGAGATGCAAATTAAAACGACTATGAGGTATCACCTCACACCTGTCAGAATGGCCGCCATCAACAAATCATTAAACAACAGGTGCTGGCGACTGCTGGTGGGAATGCAGATTGGTGCAGCCACTATGGAAAACAATATGGTGTTACCTCAAAAAATTAAAAATTGAACTTCCATTTGACCCAGTGAGCCCACTTCTAGGAATATACCCTAAGAAGCCTGAAACACCAATCAGAAAGAATATATGCACCCCTAGGTTCATAGCAGCACTATTTACAATAGCTAAGATCTGGAAACAACCCAAGTGTCCATCAGTAGATGAGTGGATTAAAAAGCTGTGGTACATGTACACAATGGAATACTATGCAGTTGTAAGACAGAAAGATCTCTTATCCTTTGAGATGGCATGGAAGGACCTGGAGAGTATTATGCTAAGTGAAACATGCCAAGCATAGAAAGACAAATATCACATGATCTTACTTATTTGTGGAATATAATGAACTAAACAAACTGCTGAACAAAATTAACCCAGAGACATAGAGGTGGGGTACAGACTGACAAGCCTCAGAGGAGGGGGTTTTGTAGGGAAAGAGATAAACCACAGAACTTACATGCATGTATGTGTGACCAATGAACATAGGCAACAAAGCTGGGATGAGGCAGGGGGAGGGGAGGAGGGTGTCAATGGGGGGGAAATGAGAAACATCTGTAACAAAAACAAATTCATAAATAATTTTTTTTTTAATTAGTTGAGTACCTACCATGTGGCAGGCAGTATTTTAGAACCTAGGGCTACAGTGATAATACTGAAAGAATCAGAAACTCACGTACCCCTGGGAGTGAGAAACAATAAACAAGTAAATGAAACACCTAATTTCAGATGGTGAATAACAATGAGGCAAGGAAATAAAACATACAGTTAGATAAGGTGACTGCCGAATGCCTTTATAAGAGGGAAGATCTGGGGACCGAAAATTGCAGACAGGTGGCACAGCAAACATAAGCACAGCAAACATAAGCATGGAGCAGGAACAAGCTCGGTTAGTTAGAAAAACAGGAAGAGTCCAAAGCAAAAAAGATGAGGACCCAGAGGTGGGCAGGCCAGATCAGGTGGCATCTGCTCGGCCCTGGTCAGAAGTTTGGGTATTGTTATTCTCTGACTGATCAAAAAACCATCATAGGGTTTTAGTAGGAGAAGGGCATGACTAGGTTTAACTTTACCAAAGGATAAACTTTGGCTTGATAGAATAGGTTTTAATGATTAGGTATCTCTGAGTTTAAATCCCAGCTCTACCATTCACTATCTTGCCTTGAACAAGTTATCTAATTTTTGGCTTTATATCCTTAATGGAAAAATGGCCATAATAATACCTGCTTTCTTAAGTAAGATAATATACATGTATATACATAATAAATCCACAATATATGGTAAGAGTTATTTATCCATTGACTAATTCATTCATTTGTTTGTCTATTCAACAAATATGTATTCAACCACTGGTATTCTACCCCTACAAAGTCCTCATGTAGCAAGTTTTTACTAATTGCATATTATTCTTTGTTATTTTTAGACCATTTGATGTCTTATCATCACTTTTTAATATAAGGAAGTTCTAAACTTGCCATTATTCAGATATATTTGTGCTTCCTCAAATCTCAAAGCTCTCCTGAGAATCTGGAACATTCCAGACATAAGCACATAGCTCCTACATTTCCATTCACTGGGTAAATACTGAGCTTCTCCCCCCACAGCGTTTAAAGGACAAGGTTGTGTAGTGATAACTTAGTGGTGCACAACCTTTAAAGTATCAGAAATTTTGGCCCCACATTAAAGCAATTAAGCGATTCAAAGCACCCTGGCCAGTTTGGCTCAGCGGTTAGAGTGTCAGCCCATGGACCAGAGACCCAGGTTTGGTTCACGCTAAGGGCACATGCCTTGGTTGCGGTTTGTCTAGGCCCAGGTTGGGGTCATGTGGGTGACAACCACTCAATGTGTCTCTCTCACATCGATGTTTCTCTCTCTCTTCCTCCTTCTCTCCCTCCCACTCTATATCTCAAGATAAAGTGCAAAAATATCCTTGGGTGAGAATAAAAAAGAAAGAGAGATATTCAAAGCAACAACCGATGAGTTTAATAACTAGAGCACAATTCTATTAAAATAGGACAATGTTTTACAATGTCTACCAAAAAACTGATTGTTTTTCACCCCAATGCAGACTGTTTCAGAACCACTTACTTCCCTAAGATCCCGAAGTCTCCGAGGGCACAGTTCGTGAGTATTCCAAGAATCCCAAGCTTTTTCTCGGTGCTGACTTGATACCTGATCAGCCTCTTCTCTCCGTCCGCAGGAGTTCTCTGCGTCGCAGTCAGCACAACCTTACGTCTGACAGAAATCATTATAATGATATGTACCTGCATTTGTGGCACAAGTTAATTATACACATTGGTCAGAATTCGAAGGGAAATGTGTGAAGGATTCGGGGCAAACTGGTACTAATTCGACATCCCTCTTGAGAACCACTGACTCCTCGTCTTGATTTCCAGCATCAGTGAGTGTTCCTGGGATGATACACCTGGGCCCCGGTGCCATCATGCACAACACTCCCTGCCTAGTGTTTGACCAACATTTTGCAGAGTCACAGAAAGCTCTGATGGTTCCTGAGAGCTGTGTATGTCCTCAGTTACTCCATCCAAACAGGTTTGTGACTCACAGAAATGTTTCTGAAATGATGCTTCTTACAGAGTACAAACACATTCCAAAGTTCCCATGCTCAGAGGGTGGCCAGGCCAAATATTAGGTGAGAGGTCCTATGAACAGAACTTCCAGATGTCACTTTGCTCCTCCACTGAGACCCTGGCAGCTTGTCCAGCAAATTTTCTCTAAAGTGGCCAGAGATGAATATGAGACATAGTCATGCAGAGCAGAAATGAGAAGCAGCCACAGCAAATTGAGCCCCTGCACTTTGATGTTCATTTTTGTTCTATCTTCAGGCAACATCATTTAGAAGTACCATTCAAATCTTCTTCCTTCTCCAGTCGTCTTGAGAACTTGGTAACAGCCTGCTCCTAGGTATCTTCTTTTGCCCATCTGCAGAGTATATTTCCCGAGCATTGTCCTAATATTAGTAGCAAGAAAAGCATTTACTGAGAAATTATTGCAACAAGTGCTTTACCTACATCATCTTACTATTTCTTCTCAACAATCTTATGAAGTAGATCCCATTAGTAAACTTTAATCAGCACAGAACTGAGGTGGAGAGAGGTTAAGTAAGTTGTCTCAGGTTATCTAGTCTATTTTAGAGTTAGGGTTTAGACCACAGAGATGAAAAGGGATTGGGGTTGTCCAGTTTGACTGGTGAAACTCCATCCCACACTCAGCTATATGCCACATGTTAGCTCTGGGAAATCCATGGCCACCAGAGTCCAGATATGGTACCAAAACTCCAACCCAGTAGGAAAAGTCAAGTCACTGCCTTGAGAAAGGTGATATCTTAGCAGCCTGAAGGAGAACTTAACTCACCAAGAAGGGTTTGGTCCTCTTAGCTTCCAAAACCCTTCCTTCCATAGTATATCTTGAATTCCTCTCCTGTTGTAGTATAAATTACTGATCACAATCATTTAACCTTCTGTATTAGAATTATATATCTACACCCTTGCCATGGTCTCATGGTAGTTGGAATGCAATTGCCAGCCCCTGATTTTGTGCTTGGCCATTTGATTTGTTTTTATAATATGCACTAGTGATGATATAAGTGTAAAGTTGAACTGTGTTTTCATGGTTGGGTTCACCCTCTTGCATGAAAAGACTGTGCCCCAGGTATCTCCTGCTCTATCAGACTGGGCCACAGAGCAAACTGAGCCCAATTCCAAGTCCACAGCCAAGCCTAGCTGACCCACAGCTGGAGGCAGAGCTGCCCAGATGTTCACAGCCTACATAAACTGAGCCACTGACACAAATGCATAAGAATAAGTGATTGTTATTTTAAATCACTGAGCTTGGGGAAAATTTGTTACATGGCATTGTTATGGCCATTGCTGACTAATACTACAAACACAAACTAGAGGTTCCTTTTCAGTTTCCATGAAAATCCTTAGGAAGTGTCTCTATATTCTCCTACTGAATTTTCTGGGTCACCTAAGCACCATATGGAAGATAATTCTGCCAGGGAAGCACAAGTCCTGTGCTTTTCAGCCCAGTGATTCAAAGTGTGGTTTCATCGTTTGGTTCGAAGGGAACGGCAAAGCATTAAATTCAGTGTTAAAGCAGAAACTATGACTGATTAAAAATGCCCTTGGAAACATTTCAAGTTTTCCCAAACTTTAGATTCATAATTTTGTGTGCATAGTTCTGTAATTATATGCTTACCGAAGTTGGGAACCCCTGAAGGAAGAAACAAAGGGAAAGTCCTTATGTGGATTCTGAGACATTCAAACTCTTCAGCATTTAACACAACTAGGAAGTTCTTAGGAGTAAATGTGGGGAACAACTCTAAAACACCCCTACTTGTTCAAGTTTGAGCCATTTTCCCATTAAGACCCTGAACATGAACGTGCTCAAGGAGACGATCGAGTAGAAGCTGGAAGTGGGAGACAGCTGGAGACAGAAGAGTAATTAGGTCTAAATTCAGCTTATTCATCGAATACATCTATGCTACAACTCCACCACAATTCACCTGCTAAACCCATCAAAACGTCAAATAATAAGTAAAATAATTTTCTCTTACATTCCCTGTGCCCCTGTGTTGTCTTCAGGGCTCCGTCTGGGGTATTGTGCTGGGGGGCAGGAATGAAGACCCATTAACAAGGTACTTTGAGAGTCTAAAATTTCACCTCAACCTACAAAAGAACAAAACCATCTACAAAAGAACAAAACCATATCTGCAAGCCTCTGGAACCACCAACAAAATAAGTTAAATTATTAATAAAACGAACAGTTCCAACCAAACATCTGTGACGCTGCCTTCAGGGTGCGACGCCCGCCCCTCTGCGCAGAGGCACGGTGTGTCCCCGGGGCACAGAGATAAGGTGTCCTTCACCCGCTTAAAGGACTGACGTTTTACTGAGCTTATGTTCTCCCTACTTTTCTGGCATCTGAACATCGTTCTTTAATACCAGACTGGCGAGGACAGGCGGTGGCGCGTGTGTGCTGTCTGTGCATGCTTTGTGTGCAACTGTGACACACTTTTTATGACCAAAAGCTGGGCAGGAGGTAGGACAGAGGTTCTCGGAGCTCGGGGCGAAGGAGCTAGTTGCAGTGATTAGTGCCCGCAGGGCCAGAACGAGAACTGAAGCCCGGCCTTCTGCTCCGCCCTCGGGGCCCTTCCCGCTGGAGTGTAATGGTATCTGGTCCAGCAAACGGCGGGGCCAACTGCTTTTCCGGACCAAAAGGTTCACCTAATAGGGTTAGTTTCTCCCACTAAAATCACATTCTTGTCTGGGACACAACTGATAAGAGGTTTGTTATCTGCCCCTTTGGAATACTCCCATTTCTACCCAGTAGGATTCTGCCTCTTTCAAAGCGCAGCTCAGAAACCACCTCCTCATGAAGCTCTTTGGGAGGCGGTCACCTTCCCCCAACCAGACGTACCTTATCTCTGCTCCAGTGCCCTGCCGGGTCTGCGTTTCCATGCGTGTGGTCTACACACACCTGCTGCTGATTTGCAAAGATGACCAGGATGCTCCCTACCTTCAGCAATACCCCTCTTTTCTTCTGCCAACACCTCACAACGTAGATTCGTTTTAGCTATAAACAAGAAAAAAAAAATCCAAGCTCTTTCATCCTCTCAGCAAAAACAGATCATTCTGCCAGCCCTGAGTCAACTCCATCAGGGGTTGGAGCCCTGGGAATCAGGGGAGCCAGAAGGCCAAGGCCGCCATTCAGTCGTGAGACGTTCTTGATTCTCTACAGCCTGATGAAATGGAGAGGCCCCGGACTGTGGCTGAGATGGTCCTGGGTTCAGTCCCTGTTCTGTGTCTTTCTGGCTACATGACTTTGAGTAAATCCTTTAACGTCTCTCTACCTCATTTCCTGTGAGAAATTCACGTGTTTTTTGGGAATAATAAGAAGTTGATGTAGCCCTGGCCGGTTTGGCTCAGCGGTTAGAGCATCAGCCTGCGGTCCTGAGAGACCCGGGTTCAGTTCCCGCTAAGGGCATGTACCTTGGTTGCAGTTTGTCCCTGGCCCTGGTCGGTCGTGCGGGTGGCAGCCACTTGATGTGTCCCTTTCACATAGATGTTTCTCTCTCTCTCTCTCTTCCTCTCTCTCCCTCCCACTCTACCTGAACAAAAAATGTCCTCGGGTGAGGATAAAAAAAAAAGAAAAGAAAAGAAAAAAAAGAAGTTGATGTAGATGATGGACCTTCTATCATAGCTGACCCTTAGTAGGCACTCAGTTAAATGGTGGTCACTTTCCCAGCAGGGAATGTGCGATCTAGTCACCCACGGGACCTGCGGGGTGCTGAAGCACCGGAGAGGCCCTTTCGCCACTCTTATTTAACATAGTACTGGAAGTCTTAGCCACAGCAATCAGACAGTAAGAAAAAATAAAAGGAATCCAAACTGGAAAGGAGGAAGTGAACCTGCCATTATTTGCAGATGACATGATACTATACGTAGAAAACCTCAAAGACTCCATTAAAAATTTACTAGACTTAATAAATGAATTTGGCAAAGTAGCACGATACAAAATTAACATCAAGAAATTGATAGCATTCTTATATACCAATGCTGAATTTACACAAAGAGAAACTAAGAAAACAAACCCATTTACAATCGTGGGAAAAAAATTAAGATACCTAGGAATAAATTTAACCAAAGAAATAAAGGACCTATTCACAGAAAACTACAGGTCATTGAAAAAAGAAACAGAGGAAGATATAAAAAAGTGGAAGCACATACCCTGTTCATGGATTGGGAGAATTAACATCATTAAAATGTCCATATTACCCAAAGCAATCTATAGATTCAATGCAATCCCCATCAAAATACCAACAACATACTTCACAGAACTAGAACAAATACTTCAAAAGTTTATATGGAATGAAAAAAGACCTTGAATAGCCACGGCAATTTTGAAAAAGAAGAACAAAGTTGGAGGGATCACATTACTAGATTTCAGGTTATACTACAAAGCCATTGTAATCAAAACAGCCTGGTACTGGCACAAGAACAGGCAGATAGATCAATGGAACAGACCCAAGGCAATATGCTCAATTAATACTTGACAAAGATGGCAAGAGCATACAGTGGAGTAAAGACAGCCTCTTTAATAAATGGTGTTGGGCCCAGGTCAGTTTGGCTCAGAGGTTAGAGCAATGGCCTGTGGTCTGGAGAGACCCGGGTTCGGTTCCCACGAAGGGCATGTACCTCGATTATAGTTTGCCCCTGGCCCTGGTTGGGTCGTGTGGGTAGCAACCACTAGATGTGTCCCCGTCACGTTGATGTTTCTCTCTCTGTCTCTTCCTCTCTCTCTCTCCCTCCCACTCTATCTCACCAAAAAACAAAACAAAAAATGTCCTCAGGTGAGGAAAATAAATAAATAAATAAGTAAATAAAATGGTGTTGGGAAAATTGGACAGCTTCATGCAAAAAAAATGAAACTAGACCATCAACTTACACCATACACAAGAATAAACTCAAAAAGGAAAAAAGACATACATGTGACTCGTGAATCCATAAAAATCCTAGAAGAAAATGTAAGCAACAAAATTTCAGACATAATACGCAACAGAATTTTCACTGATACATCACCTAAGGCAACAGAAACAAAGGAGAAAATGAACACATGGGACTACATCACACTAAAAAGCTTCTGCACAGCAAAAGATACAATCATCAAAATGGAAAGGCAACCCACTGTATGGGAGAGCATAATTGCCAATGATGTATCAGATAAGGGGTTAATTTCCAATATATAGAGAGTGCTCATACAACTCAACAAAAGGAAGACAAAGAACTCAATTTAAAAATGGGCAGAGCAGACTTCCGGTCAAGATGGCGGCGTAGGTAAACACGGTATCGCGTCCTCCCACAACCACATCAAAGTTACAACTAAACTACAGAACAAACATCATTCAAAACCGCCTGAAATCAAGCTGAATGGAAGTCCTACAACTACGGAATTTAAAAAAGCAGCCACATCCAGACTGGTAGGAGGGGCGGCGGCTCGAGGGGAGGCAGTGGCGGTGGCGGCACAGCGGCACGACGGGCTGGTCCCACACCCAAGCGTGGTGGATAAAAATCAGGAGGCTCCTGCGGCTGGGAAGGTCCTTCCTGACGACTGAGGGGTCCCCTTCCCACACCAGGTGCCCCGCTCAGGGTTCCAGTGCCAGGAAGAGAGTCCCCATCACTTCTGGCTGGAAAAACCAGCGGGAACTGAGGCTCAGGGAGGCTGAAGCGGCTGGAGCCCCAGGCAGCTCCTTAAAGGGCCCGCGCACGGACTTATCGGACTCTCTCCCTCTAAGCTCGGAGGGGAGGCAGCTCAAGGGGCACCAGAGACACACAGGGAAGAACTGAGCTGTTTGGCACTGGAGCGAGGGCTGGAGAGGGGGCTTTCTCGGGGACAAACGTGCTGTAAGAGGCCTTTGTTCCTTTGGTGAGCCCTTCCCGGGGGCGGCAGACAGTCTCCATATCTGGGACTCCAGCAACCTGGCTCACACTGGTAGCCCCGCCCTGCTGACTCCCTGAGGCCCCGCCGTGCCCCACCCAGCTCTCAGGCCCACCCAAGCTGTTGCCACTTGCTTAACCATAGGATTGGCCTGTCTTGGATCCTTCTTCAGATTTTTCCTAAATTCTTTCAAACGAGCAGCATCGGGCCTCAGCGAGCACCATACCTCTCGTTAAGTAATACACTGAAGCAAACACAGAGAGGCAGCCAAAATGAGGAGACAAAGAAACAGGTCCCAAATGAAAGAACAGAACAAAACCCCAAGAAAAGAGCTAAGCGAAAGGGAGATAAGCAACCTAACAGATACTGAGTTCAAAATACTGCTTATAAGGATGCTCAATGAACTTAGTGAGAACCTCAGTGAACTTAGGGAGGGCCTCAAGAGCATAAAAAAGGACCAGTTAGAAATCATGGATATACAGTTAGAATTGAAGGAGGCATTAACTGAAATAAAGAATAATTTACACAGCTTCAATAATAGAGTAGGTAAATCCAAGGAGCAAACCATCGATTTGGAATATAAGGAAGCAAAAAATCCCCAATCAGAACAGCAAAAAGAAAAAAGAATCCAAAAAAATGAGGATAGTGTAAGGAGCCTCTGGGGCAACTTCAAGCGTGCCAACATTCGCATCTTGGGGGTGCCTGAAAGAGAAGAGAGAGAACAAGAAATTGAAAACCTGTTTGAAACAATAATGGCAGAAAACTTCCCTAACTTGGTGAAGGAAACAGACATACAAGTCCAGGAAGCACAGAGAGTCCCAAACAAGATGAACCCCAAGAGGCCCACACCAAGACACATCATCATCAAAATGCAAAAGGTTCAAGACAAAGAGATAATCTTAAAAGCAGCAAGAGAAAGGCAGCTAGTTACCTACAAGGGAGTTCCCATTAGGCTGTCAGCTGATTTCTCAAAAGGCCAGAAGGGAGTGGCAAGAAATATTCAGAGTGATGAAAACCAAGAACCTACAACCAAAATTACTCTATCCTGCAAAGCTGTCATTTAGAATCGATGGACATATAAAAACTTTCCCAGACAAGAAAAAGTTAAAGGAGTTCATCACTACCAAACCGTTATTATATGAAATAATGAAGGGTCTTTTTGAAGAAAAAGATAAAATGTATGAACAAACAAAATGGCAATGAATACATATCTATCATCAATGGAATCTACAAATAAAATGAACAGGTAGAACAGAAACAATCTCATAGATACAGAGAACATTTTGTTGGTTGCCAGTTGGGAGGGGGGTTGGGGGAATGGGTGAAAAGGGTGAAGGGATTAAGAAGTACAAATTCATTGCTAGACTGACAAACCTCAAAGGGAAAGGGGTTGGGGGGTGGGAAGAAATAAACCAAAGAACTTATATGCATAACCAATGGACAGAGACAATAGTGTGGGAAAAGGTGGGAGGGGGGCGGGAGGGGGCGGGAGTGGGGAGGAGGGGGTCAATGGGGGAAAAAGTGTGGAACATCTGTAATACATTTTACATCCAACAATAAAGATTTGGAAAAAATAAAAAAATAAAATAAAAATGGGCAGAGGAACTAAATAGACACCTCTCCAAACAGGATATACAAATGGCTAAGAGACATATGAAGAAATGCTCAACATCACTAATCATCAGAGAGATGCAAATTAAAACAATAATGAGGTATCACTTCACACCTGTCAGAATGGCCGCCATCAACAAACCATCAAGCAATAAGTGCTGGCGAGGGTGTGGAGAAAAGGGGACTCTAGTACACTGCTGGTGGGAATGCAGACAGGTGCAGCCACTAGGGAAAATAATATGGTGTTACCTCAAAAAATTAAAAATTGAACTTCCATTTGACCCAGTGAGCCCACTTCTAGGAATATACCCTAAGAAGCCTGAAACACCAATCAGAAAGAATATATGTACCCCCATGTTCATAGCAGCACTATTTACAATAGCTAAGATCTGGAAACACCCCAAGTGTCCATCAGTAGACGAATGGATAAAAAAGCTGTGGTACATATACACAATGAAGTACTATGCAGCTATAAGAAAGAAAGATCTCTTATACTTTGAGACAACATGGAGGGACCTGGAAAGTGTCATCCTAAGTGAAACAAGCCAAACAGAGAAAGACAAGTATCATCTGATCTCACTTATTTGTGGAATATAGTGAACATAACAGTCTGAGGAATGGGGTGGTCCCAGAGACGTGGAAGTGGGGTACAGACTGACAATCCCCAGAAGAAGGGATGGTGGGGGAGAGAACAACCACAGAACTTATATGCATGTGTGCATGAACACTAGACATGGACAACAAAGCTGGGGACAAGGTGGTGAGGGGGGAGGGGGGAATCAGTGGGGGGGAAAGGAGAAACATCTGTAACAAAAATAAATTAATTAATTTTTTTTTAAATGGTGGTCACTTTGTTGTGCTGGTGTTGCTTCTATTTTTGTTGCTGTTGTCACTAATAAAATACCTGGCCCATACCACTCCCTGACAACATTAGTTGTTCTTTCCATGTCTCTTTACATGATATCTTTTCCTTCTCTGGTTTCCAGACCACTCCATGAGGCCACCAGCAAGTTTCTTGTTGCAATATAGAAGTAGTGACTATTGGCATTGTAGTGTTAGCTTAGCCTAGACTTTGTTCCAGCTTCTCGACTGGTCTGCATTCTGGATGGATGAACTGGAGCAGAAATAGAAGGCAATGTTCTTCCTTTATATCACATACCTAAGGAGGCTTTTTTTAAGTCTTTTGAGAACATTGAAATCTACCTCAGGCTTAAAGCAATTGCCAATGAGAGAAAGCATTCATGGGAAACACGGGAAGTCTGCTGATCATCAAACCCGACTAAACTATAGCTGTGCCCTACAACTCTTCCAGAATGGGAAAGCAAACAGGGAAAAACCGGAGTGCCGGGATATGGAGTGGGGGCCAAAGTGAAACACCACCCTGGTATTTAAATAATGACTTTGGCGTCGAAATCAAACCATCACTTCACAGAAATCGCAACCTAACACAAATACTCTGCAGCAGCGGCAACTTTTCCTGTTTTCAGCTACTTGTCATTCTCACACCAAACCTGCAAGTCCTTATTAGGAGGCTGTTGCCTGGGAGTCGGAAATATTACAGATGATGGATAAAGTTACCTACTGGGAAGTCGGAGCCAACACTGGCTCTTTTTTTTTTTTTCCTGTTTATTTTATCTTGTAGGCGTGTCATGAATCCATTGCTGGCTCTTAAATGTAGCTTATCATTTGGCTGGTTCTGCAGAAGTTGCTATTTTGGACCCCCTCTGAGTTTCTGGCTTTCTGATGGGAAGTTAATAGCTCATTAACTGGCATACTCGCCCATTTTTTTCTAGGCTTACTTTCTGCTGTTATAATGTGTGCTGAGGAATTTGGAGATGTAACCTCATTTTAACAAACAATGCTGGGTAAAGAGCCATGTTCAGCTTAGAACACAAGAAAGCATTATATATATATAGAGAGAGAGAGAGAGAAAGAGAGTTCATAATAAGTATATAAACTTATTATTGAAACAGTACTATATAGTTTCCAAATTTCTTTACATGCCTGATCTCATTTAATTTTCACAAGGTAGCCCTGGCTGGTTTGGCTCAGCGGTTAGAGCGTCAGCCTGCGGTCCACAGAGACCCGGGTTCAGTTCCCGCTAAGGGCATGTACCTTGGCTGCAGTTTGTCCCCGGCCCTGGTTGGGTCGTGTGGATGGCGGCCACTCGATGTGTCCCTTTCACATTGATGTTTCTCTCTCTTCCTCTCTCTCCTTCCCGCTCTATCTGAGTGAAAAATGGAAAAATGTCCTCGGGTGAGGATAAAAAAAAAAAGAAAAAAAAAATTTTTCACAAGGTAGAAAAGTATTCATCCATTGAAAAAAATAGCTTTTAGTTCTCACTGAGTTCCAAGCATTGTGCTAAAAGGCTAGGGCTGCAATTCTAGAGAGCATCACCTCTCTGTGCGTTTTCAAAGGAGGAGCCTGGCTTCAGAAACATCGAGTGACGCTGTCAGGTCACAGGTGAGGGAGCAGGTCCTCTGATTCCAAATCCCATGTTGATTTCCATAGAAGAAACTTATGTCTGAGTGGGGCTTTGGAGAGTACATCATTCCATGATTTTCTTTACAAAGGAGAAAAATAAGCATTCTGCCCAAGGTTACAATTCACAAGTAGTTGAATGAGAATGAGAACACAAGTTCCCCAAAACTGAGTGTGTTGCTCTAACCCAAAAGGATAACAAGATTTATTGCATATTCTAGGTCATTTCTAAAACCTATGCTCTTCACTGGAGGGCATGCTCTAAAATTCTTTCTCTACTTCACAACCCCTCAGATCTGATCTTAGGATAGAGAGGAAAACAGGGAATTGGTAGTAATTAATAATAACAAACATTTATAGGAAGTACCATCTCCTTATTCCCCAATGTAGTTGTTAATGACTAATGGATTTGATCGACCATGTGTTTATGTAATTAAAGGATCTCCAGGAAAAAAGTATTCACAAGTTCTTAATAGAGTGTGTGGCACACAAACTACTTAATAAACATTTTAGGGAAGAAGAGAGGGAGGAAGGAAGGAAGGAAGGAAGGAAGGAAGGAAGGAAGGAAGGAAGGAAGGAAGGAAGGAAGGAAGGAAGGAAGGAAGGAAGAAGGGAGGGAGGGAGGAAGGGAGAGAGGGAGGGAGGGAGGGAGGGAGGGAGGGAGGGAGGGAGGGAGGGAGGGAGGGAGGGAGGGAAGAAGAGATGGAGTAAGGGGAGAGGCTAGGAACTTTTGTCTGTTTTATTCACTTCTGTTTCCTCAGTGTCCAGCACATAACAGATACCTAGTAAATAATTAACAAAAGAATGACTGGAACATTCTGACCATACTTGTGTCCAAGTTGACTTGCAGCACCTTAGTCAGTGTTGAAGCTTCTTGTCTGCATGACCCAGCAGACAAGTCCTACCGGCCCCTCAGCCTTGCCTTTTGCCCGTCTCCTGTCTGCAGCCCCAGTCAGCTTCTTCAGACGCGGACTGGATTGTGTGGTTTCCCACTGCATTTAGAAGAAAGTGCAGACTCGGAACAGGTCGTACAGGTGCAGTAATGCGAGCTGCCTCTGCCTGTTTGTCCAGCCGCACCTCACTGTTCTCTCCCCTCCCTCGTAGTCCTCTGGTCCACTGGCCTGCCTTTGTGCTAAGACGTAACAGGTGTGTCCCTGCCTCAGGGCCTAGCACATTCTTTCTTTTCTTCCTGGACTGCTCTTGCCATCTGTTTACCTAGCAAACCCTCATCCTTCAGAGTTTTAGGAGAAATAAACGTCCCTTCCCCAGAGCAGCTCCCTCTTTTTTCTTCCTTACAGCCCATCTACCTTCATGGCACACATGAATTTGCATCACATGTTTATTTATGTAATTGGTTATTTAATAAGCTCAGTTGAAGGGGAGATTATATTTATTGTTTTCACCATTATGGCCTGGCACATGGTAGTGGCTTAATAAATATCTGTTAGATGAACACATTAATGGCCGACAAAGTCTTTAAAATCTCATGGTATTAATGTGTTAGTTCTGGCTTGCATTAGATCTCTAGAAAGTAGGCACTTGTCTTATTTATCTTTGTTACCCCCACAGGATCCCTGAGTCGAAGCAATTATTCAGTAATGTTTATAGAAGAACCACCCTATAAAGGAATAGAATTCAGTAGTATTGCTGGAACCAAAGAACAGGTACTCACCAGAGGCACTAAGATCCTCAGTCCAAGAGGAGGAATTCTCCATCTCCCCGCCTGCCTGAATAAGCAGGTGGATGTGTCTCTGTGGCTTTGCTGTTTCCACTTGTGTCAGAGCTGTGTTTGTGAATGCGTTTTAATACAGGTGTCATTAGTCTGAAGAGGCTCTTACTAGCTTCTGCACAGGAGTCTCCAAAAATATCAGCAACCTAAGTGATAATGGCTTCCATAGAGACTGGATGTTTTCAGAAACTTAAACATAAACCAAGAGAAAAAGAGAGTAAAAGTGACAGTGACACCTTTTTGGCCACCAGCTATCATCCTGTAGACAGTAAGTCCTTGGCTGCTGCAGCTGCACATTGAGAGTGTTAACTGGGACAGTGGCATACAAGACCATGCTAGACCCGAAGCTCTCAGTGTAGCATTTGCACCAGAAGACCCTACCTACCTCCTCAATCACCCCTTCCCAATGATCATCCCTCCCCAGAAAGAGCTAAGGGAGTTGTACATACAAGAGAGAGAAGCGGAAGAAAGCAAAACACCAGTGGACCGTTAGGTGGGTTTGTGCTGCTCTCCTGGCAGAAGACTGCACCCCCTAGTGAGCTGAGCTGAAACGGGGGGCTGTCCTGTGTGTGGGCCACAGACCTGCAACCTCTGCTCCACCTGAGATCCATGAGAAATGCAGATTCTGTTTCCCCAAGAAACTCCTGAGTGAGAATGTCATTTTCCCAGCTCCCTCCCGTGATGGGAGTGCATTTATCTTGGAAGTAGGATAAAAAGAGAAGCAGAGAGCGCTGCACCCAACCATTACGTCTGTGAAACACATGTGCCGTCCTCCCCCGCTGGGCAATGTCCTTAAGAAAGAGGCCATTAGGTCGGCGAAACTTGGCATTTTCTCTTCCCGTGTGGCATATCCCATGTCATGAGAGTCCCAATTCCAGGCCAACTCAGAGAGAAGGGCCTTCAAAGGGAGTTTATCAAGCCCTAAAGGATAAGTAACAGACTCACGCCCACTAACTCCTTCAGCCAAAGACTGCAAAAGCCATGTCTCCGCGATGTAACGGGAGAGGTTGTCACTTAATATTTCAGAGATACAGGAATAAACTCCTGTTACCCAATAATAAAAGTTCTAACATATAAATTCTTAGACGGGAAAACATTTCAATTCCCCTTTAGCACCTACACCCTTGCTGACTGTGGCCTGTAGCTGGTTCTCTGAACTGAAACTACGAACAAAGGAGAAACTCAAACCAAGCATCTGGGAGGGACCAAAACAACAGTGACTTCACTATGCCATTTTCTGACTAGTAAGGGACCTAGTTTTGTAGACATGAGACAGATATTAGGGGGAAATTCTAGAGTAAGAATCTGCTTTAATTTACACCTTCTGAGTTTGATACTGTACTCTAACATGTGTTTAACCTCTTCATTTGCAGGGACTCCATCCACTAGTAAATCTATCCTAAAGTATCCCAGAATCTTACAATAAAATGAGTGTTCCCTTTTCTCAGGAGGAGCAACACAAAGGATGATAAAGAGGTGAGCTCTGTCTGTCATGAAGCGCCACACTCATGCAGATAAGCTTACAGGGGAAACGTTTCAAAGGTGCGTGTGTGTATCTGTGTGTGTGTGTGTGTGTGTGCGTGTGTGTGCTCACACACATGTGAAAAGGAACAGTTACACAGAGACTGAAGAACAGGGGACTGTCTATTGATATCAGACCCCCGATAAACCCTTCGGAGTCCTCATTACAGCTTCCAATCTTCCCCAGGCAGAGGAGAAAAGTGTGCCTTCTCGGTGTTTTCGGAGTAGGAACCCTCGACCACTTCCTCAGTGAATTTGTTCACTCGCACCTGAGCTGCTGCCTCAGGAAGCATTTTCTCTTCCCCCAGGATTCTTACATTTAGATGCATAAATTTCCATTACCCTAATTAGCATAGTTTCACTTTCTGTTCAGGGTTTCAAGACAGGATCTGAAATGCTGACTTGGAACCTTAAGTGCTGACTTGAGGAGAAGTAGCCACATTAAACATGAGTTGTTTTTCCTCTCAATTCACCTCTGAGTGATTAAACCTTAAAAAAAGAAAAGAAAGAAAAACCTTTGTAAATTTTATTCTCGTAGCATTGCTAGTATGTAGGGAACTTCAGAAATAAGACAATGACTTATTTAGAAGAATTCTGATGTGTGGTAAATTTAAGTATTTTCTACCCACACAATTACAGCTGTCCAATGGGCTGGTGGGTCAGTCCATGCTGGGGTTTATGGGATCAAGGTTGTCATAACAAAAGCTACGGGTTTTTGTTACTTAACAAAAAAATTTTTAACTATGTTTATACAGTAACCAGACATAATATGTTATTATATTATTGCCAGAATCACCCTACAAAGTAGGCAAAGAAAATATGATTGTTTTACACATGAGGAAACTGAGCTTAATGAGTGAGATTAAGTGATTGTCCAGAGTAGTGTGTCTGGGATTATAACCCAGATCTCCTGACTGCGGTGCTTGTGTTATTTCTCTTCTACAAAGTTGCCTCATCGGCTGTGAGGAGAGGGCATTTCTCTGAATTCCATTGCGGGTTGGTGTGAGCCATGCCAGCCAAAGCATTGGTCAATGCATTTGATGTTCTGCAATTGGTGGGAAAAAAAAAAAAAAACAGCTTTGTAAATTATCTTTTATCTTTCACCTGTACTTTCTTTGTAACAAGTGACACCGTTTTTAGACGAGTATGTGCAGTTGTCAAAAGGGACAGAGCCTATGGCTCGCACAGGGAGGGGTTCTTGGTAGGCCTGGCTGCTCTCCAGGGTGCTGGTTCGGGATGTTTGGCCATGTCCACAAAGCAGCCCTGGCTCGTATTTGTTCAGGAGTATAGGTTTGTAGTTGATTTTCATACATTTATTTTATAGCCATGTTCTAGGTGTATACTGTGTATCGTGGCAATAAATCAGAAACAAAAATGGTTCCCAATGAGGTGCATAAAGAGGTAAGTACCTAGTTTCCTGAGTACATACAGGATGGCTTCAAAGAAAAGAGGAATTTATCTAGGTTTTGAATAATAGGTAGCATTCAGATTGAAGGTTGATGCATACCATGTGAAAGAACAATGTTCATGCAAAGACAAGGAGATGAGAAATTAGGTGAGGAATAGAATTCAGTTGGAGAGTTAAATAAAATATAACGCATAGTCAAAGATGTGGGTAAGAGTTGAATTTATCCAGAATCCTCTTTGAAGATTTTTTTCCAGTAATGGCATTTTTAGAAAATGAGTTTTGCAATGTGCTATTTTCTATGTAATGTTTTATTACTTCGAGATGCTATAAATTTGACCCTCTCGTGCTGCCAGAGAAGCAGTGGGGTGTAGTGACAAGGACATGGAGAGAGAACCTGCCAGGCTCACATTACGGCTCTGCCGTTTTCAACTGTTTGACTTAGAATAAGTTACTTCAACTCACTACAAATGTCTCCCAACTGGTGAACAAAATTATATTAATTAATTAAGGTTATATTAACCTTCTGAAGCTTATCAATGAATTGGGATAATATTACTTTCTTAATGAGGTTGTAATGAGAATTATACTAGATAATATGCTTAATACACCTGCCCACACATTGTCAATATTCAATATATGTAAGTGTCTGCACTTTCCTGGATTCCAGAGAAATCTCCTATCTGTGCCCGAGGATTTGATAGATTGGAATTTTCCCTTTGCATACTATATCCTTAATAAGTTTACACATCCTCACTTGGATTATTTGAAATGACTTTAGTTTACAGTGTGAGTCCTCTTTAGCCCACCAATTTGGTTTACCAGATTTAAGTATTATTTATTCCCAATATTTAAGAAAACCTGTACAAGGAGAAGATAAAGATGACATTGATATCTCAGCCCCCCTTATTTCTACCCTGTCCTAAGATAAAAGACCCTCAAAGTAGATAAGACCCTGGTGTTCCTTCCCATAGGACTTGGTCTGACTTATGGCGGACGCTGTCAATTGCACTCTCTGAACCACTTGGGCCCCCACCTTGCCCATCCGGGGAGAGCCAGAGAGCTAGCATTGGCTCTTAGATCCTTGCTCTGATGGCTGGTTAGAATGGCAAAGATGCAGCCACAATCTCTTCCAAAGTGCAGAACACATAGGGTATCTCTTCTTACTTCTTTCTACAAGAAAAGAACCAGCATTCAAAAGTCCCTTTCCCAAGGCAATTCATCATGGGGGCGGGGCTGAGGAAGGCTTATCTTTCACTGGATTTCTTCTTCTTAAGACACAGGCAGCAGACAGGTAAAATTCTCTTGCATCAACTATTTTATCTTAATTAAGGAGACACATTTAATAAATCACAAAATTTACCTGGTCATCTCCACTTGACCATTACAAAGTTGTAGACTGATGTGTAATATTGAGCTAAAACACACTTGCTGTCTACACTGAACATTGGCACAAAGTGGGGTATTATTCCAGCTGTCAAGGTTAAATAATCATAAACAACCAAGGAGTTATCTCCTAGGCATCTTCCACCTGTCTCCTTTCAGGTGAGTTCTGCAGAGACAGTCCTTGTCCTAAACGGGCAATGGAATGCATTGCCAAGACACATTTCTTTGTTTATGGGATTACCCACTGTGTAGAGCAAACGGGCACTCTATCTCTCATTTAACAAATGCATGTTGTATGACTGCTCTGTGCCAGGCACTGTTTTAGGATAAAGCAAACAACAACAACAAAAAAAAAAAACATAAGAATGTCTTTATTGGAGGACTTGCTAGCTGCTAGAGAGAGAGAAATATCAATGACCATTGTTATAAGGGGTAAGAACAGGAGAAAACATTAAATAAATACAGCAGTAAGTGGAAGTGAGAAATGTTGGGGAGTGAGGCAGGCAGTTGCAATATTAGAAGATGGTGGTGGTCATGAAAGGCCAAAGAAAGAGGGAAACGTGAACATAGATCTCAAGAAAGTGGGGAATGAACCATGGGAATAGAAAGAGCAATGGAGTAGAGAAGTTAGGAAGTGCAAAGTCCTGGGGCAGGAGCAAGGGTGGTGAGTTTGAGAAACGGGGAGGACTCTGTGGCTGGGGAAAGTTGAGCGATTTGTAGAGTAAGAGAAGATAGATGAGGTTTGAGTGGGAGTTCAGGGTCAGACCATGCAGGGCTTTGAAAATCATTCTAGGGAGTTGGAGTTCATCTCTGGCTTAGATGGGAGCAGAGGGCTGATATGACAGGTCTTAGATTTTAAGAGATTAACTCTGGCTCCTGTGTGTCTATTTAATACTTAGGGAGCATATACTTGAGTATCAGGCTTGAGGCCAAGTATTGGGAACACAAAGTTGAACAAAATCTGGTCTCTTCTTTCAGTTCACAGACTCTGCAGTAGCTATTTATACAGGTTGCTATGAAAATGAGTAAATGTCTTATTTAATTCAGTCCATGGGCAACAACCATGGGTTGTAAGTGAGGCTGTAATTTTATTCCTCTGCTGAGTGCCTCTACCATTCCTATATATTATTGCCTTGTGTTTGCTTGGTGGAAAACACATTTTTCATAGTCTTATCCATTACTTTCCTTAATTTCACTAATAACTCCTTTCTTATGGATGAATCAGGGCTGGTATATATTCAACGAAAAGTGTGCTGTAGCAAGATACATTTAATCAGATCTCCAAAAGTCAGTTTCTTTCTAAAGAAAAATGCAAATTATCCAAAGGAGCCTTACCGCTACTTGCAACTACAGGTTGCTTTATTGAGAAACGAGCATGTAAGGACAGCAAAAATCACTTCCTCTACCTGCTCCAAGTTGGCAGTTAATCATTGCACACAAGTTCTGAGACAGAATAATGTTTTCGGGCCAATCTGGGGGGTAAATTATCTGGCACAAGAGCCAAAACCCAGCCTTTCTAATAACTTCCAGGACACAAAATCTCTTCTTCTTCTTTTTTTTAAAATATGTTTTGTATTGATTTGAGAGAGAAAGGAAGGGAGAGGGAGAGAGAGATAGAAACATCAATAAGAAAGAACATTGATTGGCCACCTCCTGCATGCCCTCCACTGGGTATTTGACCCACAACCTGGGCATGTGCCCTGACTGGGAATCGAACCGGCAACCTCTTGGTACATGGGTCAACACTCAACCACTGAGCCACACCAGCCAGGCAAAAATCAAGTCTTACTGTGGCTGTGTCTATGACATGGTTTACAAATTCCCTTTCTCCAAAAGGAAAATAAGTGGGTGTATATTTCATACCTGGTGTACTAGTGAGCCTTTGCTGCATAACAAGCTGTTATAACGTCTCAGTAGCACTTCCTATCAGCATTACCTCTTGTTCAGGTTTCAGTAGGTCAGCTGGTGTGCTCTTATTCAGGCTGTGGGTTGAGCTCACGTCTGAAGAATGGAGCATGCACTTCTAATCAGAAGCTCCAAAAGTACAGCATATTGAATGTGACACCGAAAATGACATATGCGTGCCCTAACTCCTTGAACCTATGTATGTGGCCTTCTTTGGAAAAAAGTGTCTTTGCTGATATAAGTAAGGTCAGGATGAGATCGTGGCTTGTGGTCCAGAAGGTCCTTACATCCAATGACCAAAAGTCCTTATAATTATGAGACAGAAGAGAAGACACATGGAGGAGAAGGTCATGTGTAGAGAGAGAGGTTAAGGTGATGCGGCCATAAGTCAAGGAATATCCAGGGCCACAAGACTGGGAGAGGCCGGAAGGACAGCCCTTAGAGACTGGAGAGGGAGGACAGCCCTGCCGACACCCTGATTCCAGATTTCTGGGCTCTAGAATAGGGAAAGAACAATTTTCTTTTATTTTGAGCCACTTAGTTTGTGGTTGTTTGTTACAGCAACCACAGAAAACTAACTATGAGTGATAAGGAGAAACATGCAGATTCTTATGGTCTAGGTTTAGCATTCATATGCTGTCTTACAAAGCAAGCCACCAGGTCAAACTCTACATTTACAGGGCTGGGAAATATGCTGTTCCCAAGGAGGTCAGGGAACAGTGAAAGCAAGTGACTTTTTGCTGAATAATAATCTGACCTACTGCACTTATTCCATTTCTTTGCCAGCATTTGTGCACTCAATCGCAAAATGAGATTCCTTCTAAATCCAGAATTCCAAGAGACAACTCAGCACTCACCTGTGGATTACTGGACAGAGCAAACTGTGTTCCAGGATACAAAGTACTAGGAATTAATCATAGAAAATGCAATGGACAAGAGCTATGTTCCCAAGGAGAAGATGGTAAAGACCTCTAAGCCTCAACCAGCCTCCCATCACATCCCGGTTTCAACACTGTAGATATAAAAGACACACTGTGCAGACTTGTCTCTTTATTGCTACCTGTAGAGTTTGCAGTAAATCCTGATTCTCCCTGAGCAGCCTGCTTTTTAACCTCTTTCCTTTCACCTCATCTTTTTAAAAATGGTCTTGGACCACTTGTATCAAAATTCGTTAGTGTGCTCACTGCAAATGCAGATTCCTGGGTCTCACCTCTGCCCCACTGGGTCAGAATCTCTGGGCATTTCAGCATGCATTGCATAGAATTCTGATGCCCAGCAAACTGTATGCAGCACTGTTGCTTCTCCACTGAGTCAAGAACACACACACCCCCCTCCATCCATAGCCTCCACCCTCGAGGGTCCTGGGAGCATCACCCTACACCTTATGGTAGGACGTTACTTTGAATCTAGTGTTTTCTTTCTAAAATGTACAGATATTTAGTCTCCCATTCCAGAATACCTTTGATCCAATGAAGACAAATATTGGCCCCAAGTCTTTTAGAAATTGACAGTTCTCTGCTACGCTGAGCTGCAGCTTTGCGCCTCTCTGCGTACCATTCCTCCAGGCCCTTGTCTTCACCTCGACGAGTAAAGATGAGACGAGATGGAGGGGTTTATCACACTCTCTTGTCTATAAAAATCTAGACATGTTCGTGCTGAAAGTATTTGGCCTTAACAACCCTCGTGAGGCCTGTTGCAGGCTCCCAGGTGAAGGCTTTGGTCTAAAGCTTACAGCAGAGTAGATAAATGATTCATTTCTATATTAAAAACAATAACAGTGGCAACAACTAACCTTGTTTTGAGCACTTGCCACGTGCCAGGCCTGGGCTGACTTCCTGTCTGCCTCATCTCATTTTAGTCTTGAGCGGCCCTGAGATGAGGGAGTGTTACTGTCCCCATTCTGCAGCTGGGAGACGCGGCCTGTGAGGGGTTGTGTAGCTCACCCCAGCTCAGTAACTTTAAGCCTCGTGCTCTCAGGTCACATGCTCATTTTGCTCAGACCTCCCAGAATTCTTCTTTCTGAGGACTGAGGAAAGTGTCAGACCATGAAGATCACCTGAGTTTTTCTGCCGGGAAAGGAGATTCCGGAGACACAGTCAGACTCACCAACTCGGCCCCTGGGCATTCCGTTGCTTTGTCTTACCTGTGCATCATTTACCTGTGCATTTTCCTCACGTGGTTTACCCAGCCATTATACTGACACAAACTTGCGTCCCTAGAGTCCAGCAGGGGAGCCTAAAAGCGTATGACATGCTGGGGAAACAATGAGAAAGTTAAGTAGGATGAGAGTGGTAGGCCTCAACTGTAATTGAAAAATTAAAGAATATAAAATTAAGTTTAAAAAAAAAGAGAACGGTGTGGTTGGAGACATCACTTTAAATCAGGTAGTCAGGGAACAACCTCCTGATAAAGGCACCTTTGAGCAGAGACCCGAGGGAAGTAGCAGGGGAGTCACGAGCATAACCAGGGGACAGAGATTCCACCCGAAGTGCAAAGCAGAGCAAAGACCTCAGTGTGGATCTCACGGGGAGCTGCCAGTGGGCGCGAGAGATGGAGCAGGTGCCATCTGAGCAGATGGGAAGGTGGGGCTTGGAAGCAGGGGGTCCTGTGCGGACCGTGGCGGGAAGTCCAGACTCCGCGGGCGGGGGCGGAGCGGGGGAGGGACCGCCGTAGTGGACCTTTGACCGGAACCCCTGACTCTCAGCGTGGAGAAGAAACGACAGGGTGCAGATGAAAATGGAGCCAGGAGAACGTTCTGTGTCCCTTTGGCATCTGTGTTTGCCTCAGGAAAAAGACTTTGAATGCTTCTAAGATACATAGGATTACAAAGTTAACAGTTCTACAAAATGAAGTTAGTCAAATGTTAAAACTGCCATTGAGGAAATGCATCTCTTTATGATGACATTAAATGACCGAATCTAGTGGTGATCCTCTAATTTTGAAGATGTGGTGAAGACAAAGATTATTTCAAGATATTTTCAACATCTGGCCCGGCTAGTGTAGCTCAGTGGTTTAGCGCTGACCCAGGCACCAAGAGGTCGCCAGTTCGATTCCCGGTCAGGGCTCATGCCCAGGCTGTGGGCCTGATCCCCAGTGAGGGGCATGTGGGAGGCGGCCAGTCAATGTTCTTTCTCATTGATGTTTCTATCTTTCTCTCTCTCTCTAAAAAAATCAAGACCAAAAAAAATTTTTAAAGATATTTTCAACATCTGGAATGTGTGAAAAGTTCTATGACTTTTATTTATAACAAGTTACAGATTCTACCTGAAGTACTGTGGTTTGCTACATTCAGACATAATTGAAGAAAATGCTCAAGTTCAATTAAAAGTTAGTAATAAATGAAGATGTATATTTTCCCATCAAAGTTTACAGACAACCCCCCACACACACACACATACACACCTGTGCCCCTGAATTCTGTGCATGGACCAGTTGAGAACCCATGAGTTAGGGTGCTATTGCCTTCGCCAGTTAGGACATGATGGTGGCAGTAGGCTTGGTGGAATTAGGGGCGCAATGAAGAAAACCCAAGTAATTCTAATGTAATATAGCTACTTTTTAAAACCAAAATCCCAGGGCATGGCCTGTCTGTCCAAATCCTACTATTCACTGAGCTTCTAAAGCCATGAACTGGGCACTTTGCTCTAAAAAAGGCAGGGGAGCTGGTCTAGTGAGCTAACTGAACACTGGGGTAATATTCTGATCTTCCCCCATCTCCACAGTGCCTAGGACAGTTGTGAAACTGATTTGAAGTAGAAGTTAGACCCTGCTTTCAGTCCTGGTCATGTAACATTGTTAAAAAATGGTTTTCTCTTCTTATAAAATGGAAGCAGTTGAGTGCATCCCCAAAGAACACCAGTGCATAGACAACTAACAAGCCATAGTATTTTTGCCAAGCCAGGTTCACAGAAAAGAGGGGTACTGCAATCAACTCATGCTGTTTGTCATGGGCATGGCACCACGTCTTTCCATCCTAATGACAGGCAGTTCAGGGTGTTGAGAAAGAGGAATGTTAGGAAGTCCTGCTTGGAGAGAATTTAAGAGGTAGATCTGACTGCGACAGGGACAACGATCCCTATAACTATGCAGAGTGGTGTGGGGTGAGCTTGCTCAGGACTTTATTTGTGCATTCACCTTACCTTAAATCTTATATAAAACATATTGTATCATTCTCCTTGATAATAAATTACTTTGATTTTATTTTGAGAAAATATGTGCTTGTTCCAACTCTTCTTCCTCCAAACTTTGTGTGCCTGAGAATTTAAATGTGACTGGAGTGAGGGCAGTCTTCTTTGCTATCTACTAAGACATTTGTGATTTTTATTATAAAATGTCATTCTTGTCACCAAGTTTTCACTTGTTATAACTTAAAATGGGCACGTGATCCATACTCAGGATGGAAAAAGAAGCCACAATGTATTAGAAAGGCTGATAAACCTTTAACAATAGCATTGCTACCAGGTATTAGTACTGTAATCTATAAATAGTTCATCAATCACATGGCTTTGAATAATTCTATCAAACTTATTAGAAGAGATGGCAAATTATTCTCCAACACAATCATTTGTTTCCATCCACATAAAAATAGTATGCATCAATACCATGGCAAATAAGAATTGAAACTACAGCTAGTCAATCTGTTAGAAGAGTTTTGTAGATCAAAATCTGTAGCATACTTTGTGAAATTGCCTCTTATGCCACCACTTCATGGAGTCACTGTCCTTGTTAATTTTATTAATTTGTGGGTTTAACAGTCAAACTCAGAAGTGGTTTTGAAATGTTGCATCAGACTCAATAAAATGTTTTAGCAAAAGCCTAACATAATGTAGTTGAATCAGAGTGCATAGAAAGTCATATGTTAACTCTATAAGACAAGCAGTTATTTTACAATACTTGCTTTGGTGTATGAATCTGTTTTCTCACCTGGCCATTACAGAAATAACAGATAGATGGATAGTAGATAGATAGATGGATGGATGGATAGATGGATGGATGGATGGATAGATGATAGATAGATGACAGCTAAATGATAGATAGATAAACAGATAATAGATAGATAGATAGATAGATAGATAGATAGATAGATAGATAGATACTAGAAGCTTGGAGGGAGATGTTCTATTCATCCTTGAAAAACTAGCATTAAAATGCAGCATGCAAACCATCTCAAGAATTAATTTTAGTGACTTTTGGTCTCTCTAAACAAGCATGATGAGTGGAGCTAGAGTAAAGTCCTAGAAGATGAGATAAGTAAAAGGGATTTTCATATATTCTTTCTGATTGGTGTTTCAGGTTTCTTAGGGTGTATTCCTAGAAGTGGGATCACTGGGTCAAATGGCAATTCAATTTTTATGAGTGGATTAAAAAGCTGTTGTAGATGTACACAATGGAATACTATGCAGCTGTAAGAAAGAAAGATCTCTTATCCTTTGAGATGGCATGGAAGGACCTGGAGAGTATTAGGCTAAGCAAAATAAGCCAAGCAGAGAAAGACAAATATCACATGATCTCACGTATTTGTGGAATATAATGAACTAAACAAACTGCTGAACTAAATTAATCCAGAGACATAGAGGTGGGGTACAGACTGACAAGCCTGGGGGGGGGGGTTGTGGGGGAAGAGATAAACCACAGAACTTACATGCATGTATGCATGACCAATGAACACAGACAACAAAGCTGAGGATGGGGCAGTGGGGGAAGGGGAGGACAGTGTCAGTGGGGGGAAAATGAGAAACATCTGTAACAAAAACAAATTAATAAATAAAAAATTAAAATAAAAAAGAACAAAAAAATAAAATAAGGGATTTTCTCTTAGTCCTACTCAAACCTCCACAGAGCTAGACACCGAATCAGTGCAAGCATTTGCTATAGGATCGCTAAAAGCTGCCATCAGCATGACAGCAATGAACGAAAAGAAGCTGGGAAGTAGCTGCCACTGCACAGTGACTACTTTCCCTCCTGAGTGTAGTAGCGCTGATGCAATGTCAAGTCAGTTTTTGTTGAATCGCAGCCAGTGTGAGGGACGCATCCCTTATTTCCCAGAACCCTAGTCATGTTGGAAGCAGCATAATAGTGAACCTGGACCATCGCCCTACATGAGAAAGATCCAGGCCATGATCCTGGTCAACTACTGTGCGGCCTCCAGTGAGCCGCTCCGCCTCCCTGGGCAGCGTTGGGCGGTCCTGAACTTGAGGCACCCGAAGGGGGATCCGCTGGGTGTGTTGTAGCTCTGAGCACCCTGCAACGTGCAGAGGCTGAGTGTGGCTTTGGAACCAAGATGGCCTAGGCCTCGGCGGCAGGGGCTGCCATCTCAGTGAAGACGCTGGCGGGACCACCAGATTCAAGGTCCAGTGAGTGAGTGATGGATCCCACAAGGTGCCGGAGCCCAGCTGGAGCCCGGGCCCGCGCGGCCTGGAGGCACCCGGTGAGCCTAGGGCCCGCAAGGCGCTCCCAGGGTGGTGGGGCTGTGTGCGCTAAGGCGCTGCCTGCAGCTGCTGGTACCCTGGGAGGAGCCGGCCGGACAGGGCTGGGGGCAGAGGAACCCTCCGCACCCGCCCCTGGGCCACCCCCGCGGCCCCGGGCCTGTGGCTCCAAGCGGAGGAGCAGCAGGAGCAGCAGGAGCAGCAGGAGCAGCAAAGGCAGCGGAGCCGGCGCATGCGTCCTGCCGTCCCCAGCGATACGAAGAAAATTTGAGCTACTAGGGACATAATATTTGTTTCTCCCAAGGACATGGATGAAAATGAAAGCAAACCTGTCCCTGATGACAAGCAGCCAGGGTCCGAAAGAAGCAGTAAGAAAACACCAAAATTCTGCGCGGTAACCAAAAGAAAGGACAGGGTGGGGGATTTAACCCTTGGCCAACATGGAAAAGCCCTCTATCCCAATGTTCTCAGATGGCTGATAATGGAAAGAGATCGCAGCAGTGTTCCGTGTTTCAAAGAGGAACTGGATAAAGAACTCCCAGAGCTTAAGCCATATTTCATCGATGACCCTCAAGCAACCGGAGTGAGCGAGGCTGGCTTGAGTCACAGGCTGGGGCACGGATGAGCTCCTAATCCTCACAGACCCTATCTTTGGCACTCGGGCTCCAGCGTCCCAGCGCATGGGTAACGCGTCCTCGGCATCCCCCAAGCTCTGTGACTGAACTCCCCTGATAGATGCAGTCCTTATCAGTCACCACCACTATGACCACCTGGAGTACAATTCGGTCATCACTGTGAATGAGCGATTTGGTAATGAGATGGTTTGGTTGGGTCTCCTCGACTGTGTGCTAAAATGTGAGAATGTGATCCCGCTGGACTGGTGGGGGGAGAATTGTATCCCTGGACATGATGAGGTCACCTTTGACTTTACACCTCCCCAGCACTGGTTAAAAGGACTCTAACAGATGACAACAAGGTTCTGTGGGGCAGATAGTCTGTGTTGGGCCCTTGAAATCGATTTTTTTCTGCAGGAGACACTGGTTATTGCCCTGCTTTTGAAGAAATAGGGAAAAGATTTGGACCTTTTGACCTTGCAGCTATTCCCATTGGAGCATATGAACCAAGGTGGTTTATGAAATAGCAGCATGTAGACCCAGAAGAAGCTGTAAGGATTCACACTGATGTTCAAACAAAGAAATCTGTGGCCTTTCACTAGGGAACTTTGCCTTCGCAAATGAGCATTACTTAGAGCCTCCAATGAAACTGAATGAGGCTCTAGAGAGATGTGGACTTAAAACTAAAGATTTTTTTGTCTTGAAGCATGGAGAATCAAGATACCTAAATACTGATGATGAAAACTTCGAGTAAATAGGAGCTTTTAATGAAATAAATTTGATATAAAATTGAAAGACTAGGAAATTCATGATTATGATTTTTTACATTTGGAAACTTATGCAAGTTTCTATTTTATGTTTTGTGTAATAACTTTACTAAAAACAATTGTCAGTTCATTAAAAAAAAAAGAGTGTGGGTTTGACAGAAAGGCTACGCCTTTCTCTTAAATAGCTTTCTCTGTGAAGTTCCTTACCTTCATAAGCCTCAGTGCTTTATCTGAAAAATGAGCTTAATTATAGCAAACACTTCACAGAAGATAGTTTAGATATAGCACCCTGAATTATAATATAGAGTCACTAAATAGTTTATGTTCTTTGGGTTATTTGGTAATAACGACTGGAGTTTGAGTGTTTTAACCGAAAGATGTTATGGGAGAGAAATAAAGTGGGAAGCAAGTCACGTGAAAGGAGACTGTGTGGGAGTGACCCCGGCATACCCTGTGGCGGCCCACAGGCCGGTCCATAGGCCAGTCCACGTGCTGGTCCACCTGCTGGTCCACTGGCCACAGGTCATCCTGGGAGCTGATGGAAGGAAGTTAAACTCCTACAATGCCAGTCTGTGATGCTGCTGTTATTGAAGTGTTTGGTAATAGGAGGCAGGGTGAACTTGGGGGAAGAGCAGGAAACAGAAAACAATAGCGCTTTCAATACAAAGCTTTACGAGGTATAGGAGGGCTTCAAAGTTTTTCATTTGTCGAACTATTAAAAAAATAAAACTTACTAATTGGGAACATGTCTACTCTACATTTCAGCCCTGAATTCTATATTCATGTTTCTGAGATTCTGACCAATTGTCAGGGAGCAGGATGAAGCAGCAGAAACACCCTAAATTCCACTCCTCTCTTTAGTTTGTCTTAACTTCAGAAGACAACGAGAGTGTCCTGGATAGGAACCCAACCCCAGGAGGGAAGAGGACAGGCTGTTTTCTACCAGCAGGTTATAAAACAGGAAACTGGTTTGGGGCGACGGGTTGTCAATTACTAAGGTCTGTGCCTTGAACTAAGGGCCGGTCACTTGTTCCGCGAGGTGCTTGTGTTTTCGAGAAGAGTTTGATGTGGGAGATGAAACAGAGTGGACAGAAATGCAGGTTTCTCCAGATGTGCTCTTTGAGGGAAGTGGCTGCTGTCTGGGCCTGAGAGGAGCTGCCTTGGGCGCACAGAGTAGGTTCCTTCCGTGCGGGAGCAGATCTGTCTGGTCTGTACGAGTCTCAAATACATATGTGCTCGAATATAAGGTGAGGTATTTTTCTCAATATTCACCATTCAGAAAATAAGGGATCTCCTTATATATATATGTTCTTACACGTTTCTTAACTACTTTATTTTGAACAACGAAGTACAATTTGGGGAAAACCAAACCTGAAAGATCCTCAATCAATTCTAGTTTATACTTGCAGAGGCTCCTGTACAGAATTAATTTCTTACGTTTAATAACTATTTTTCCATATACACAGATTGAATGTTTATTTCTGGACTATGACCCTTATATCTGCAAAGCTTCTGTGTCCTAAAAGGGCCTTTAAAAATATCTTTAGAATGAAATACAGTAGGTAGTGGCAGTGGGGAGGTCACAAACGCAATCAGTGCAGAATGAGCAGACAAAACAGTGCCCTAATGTCATACAAAGAATACTTGTAACCTGCGTTAAAATATCCAAAATTAGCTGGGCCAGTGTGGCTCAGTGGTTGAGCGTCGACCCATGTACCAAAAGGTCACCAGATTGATTCTGGGTCAGGACACATGCCCAGGTTATGGGCCCAATCCCCAGGGCAGGAGGCATGCAGGACCTGGCAGCCAATTGATGTTCTCTCTCATCGATGTTTCTGTCTCTCTCTCCCTCTCTCTTCCTCTCCCTCTAAAATCAATAAAGAAAGGAAAATGTAAAATAAAATATCCCAAATTAGCAGAATGTCTGGGTTCCCAGTGGGCTGCATGTTAGACTAAGACACAGAGCCGACATGCTCTAGACAATCGGTAGGTGACGCAGAGGGTTCTAGTGATGACAAAGGCACTGAGTCAGGGTCTGCTCCCCTGAGAGAGCTGCCTCGTCCACCAGCCCAGTGCACCCTTCTGAGCACTGCCCACCCTGGGACAAGTCAGCGGGCCCTGTGCACTCGAAGCGCCCCACGGAGTGAGCCAGGAGTTTGTTGGGCCTGCCTCACAACAAAACCTCTCTTTCTCTCAATCTTGTTTCTCACCCTTTCTCCCCCTCCCCCTCAACAGAAACTGATCCCTAATAAACCGCCTGCTCACCAAACTCCATCTCAGCATTTGCTTGCAGAGGAGCCAACCTGCATGAGCAGGCTTAAGGGCAGGGAGGGAGGAAAATTAAGAATTCTGTTGTAGACAGGTTATGCGCAAGGTTATCTGTTAGACACCAATGGGAGATGTCGAGGAATAATTCTATACATGAGCATAGAGCTGAGGGGGAAGCTCAAGACTAGAGGTACAAATTCGGGAGAAAATAACTTGCAAACGGAATTTAAGCCGTGGAACTAGACGAGAGCCCTAAGGGAATAAGTGTAGAGGTGAAGAGGAAAGTTTCAAGGACTAAGCCCTAATATTGCAGGGTCAGAAGAATGAGAACCCAGCAGAGGAGATTGAAAAGAAGCAGCCAGTGAACAGAAGAAAAACAAGGTGAGTTTGGCACTCTGGAAACAGCAGAGAAAGAATTTCCAAGAAGTGAGCATTCATGTCCATGTGCTGAGAGGTTGAGTAAGATGAGGACGGAGAGGTAATTGTTAGGTTTGGCAAGACAGAGTCATCACTTGCTTGACACGAATAATTCTGTGGAGTGGTCTGGAGAAAAAGCCTGACCGGAGTGTTTTCAAGATAGATTGGACGAAACAAAGTGGAAAAAGGGAGCATGAAGAATCCTTCAGTTGTACTAAAGTGGAAGAAGAGAAATGGATTCTGGCTGAGGGAGAAAGAGGGTAGAAGGAAAGCATTTTAAGGAGGAAAATATTTCAGTATCATTTATAATCTCATTGGTATGATCCTGTAGAGAGTTTAAAAAATAATAATAATAATGACACAAACAGGAAAGAGGAAGGTGAGCAGGGGAAAAGTTCTACAGTCGGTGAAAGGAATGGCGTCTGGTGTGTAGATGGAGGGACCAGAGATTAGAGGGGAGGGCTCCTCCCCTGAATCAGGAGGAAAAGAAAAAAAAGGGTGAGCTGCAGGTGAAGGTAGCTCGGGATGGAAACATGAGGGCATTGGTTTCTGGTCGCTCCCAGATTCTTCATGAAATAAGGAGCGAGGTCATGTCTGAGAGCAGGAAACTGGTCTTGACTTTGTAACACCAACAGCATCATCTTTTATTCCTCTGCTGTCACCCCCACTTCACTCCTCTCTGAAGAGTGGACTCTGAAATGCTTCTGACTGGCCACATCTCACTCTCCTTCCCTTTCCAACACTCTGTGCCCTTGGTTTGTGTAGGTCTCCCTGATTCCTTTTGTGTTGTTCATTTTTTAAAATGAGCTCCCTCTCTGGGCAGCGTGGTGTGACTCACAATCATGCCATTTCTTCACAACTGAGTCAGTTTCTCTTCCATTCTCATGACCCATTGACTTGGCGCCTTCTTCCATTTGCTGGGCAGGTTTTATTCTTAGGCTTTTGTCAAGCTGTATTTGTCACTAACCAATGTGTGCCTCCCCGTTCAAAGCCCAAATCCCACGGGGATATAGGGGACAGTTGATTCCAAATGGAAATATTTAGGTATTAAAATAATTTGTTTAGCTCTCTAATATGTTTGCACTACCGAAAGCCATTAATAAGCACTTTTGGATTACTTTCCCAGGGACCCTGAACTTCTTGAATCCTGAAATACTCTCAGCAATGGCATGTTTGTTCAATGACAAGTCTGCAGTCATTTCCCATTGAACATTCATCCTGTGAAACGTCTGCACACAAAAACACACACACAAAGTTCTGCCGTTGCTGTGGAGATCACAGAGATCCCCAGTGTCCCCTGACCTGCCAGAACAGGCCAGACTCTGGCCCCAGACTTCCAGGCTTTGAGTCTTGGTTTCATCACTCTTCACCTGTTATCTGTCGTCTAATCATTCTATGCTGGTTTTATCATCTCTGAAATGGAGAGCACTATTCCCCAACTTCATAGAGTTGGTATGTCAATCATTGACTTGATGAGCCTAACTTTTTTGACATACCTTCTGGGAAGGGAGTGTTTAGTCAATTGGAGTGGCTAGTTTTTTGTTTGTTTGGTTTTTGTTTTAAATATAGTTTAATTGATTTTTAGAGAAAGAGGAAGGGAGAGGGAGAGATAGAAACATTGATGAGACACATCAATTGGCTGCCTATTGCATGCCCCTCAATGGGGATCAAGCCTGCAACCCAGGCATGTGCCCTGACCAGGAATCAAACCAGAGACCTCTTGGTCCATGGTCAATGCTCAACCAGTGAGCCACACTGGTCAGGCTGGAGCTGCTAGTTTTATGTCAAAAGCCCTGAGAAATGTTGTAGAAATTAATCTTTAATTTTGTTATGTTTTTGTTTAAGTTACTTGGTCAAAAATATTTTTTAACCTAATGCAAAATAAAATGTTTTTCAACAGAACCCACTTTCGAAGTATGTGTTAGTTTGCTAGGGTTCTGATTACACTGGTGTCAAAACAACAGAAATGCATTTCCTTCATTCTGGAAGCTAGAAGTCTGAAATCTAGGCATGGGCAGGACTGCCTGGGGCTCTAGAGGGGAAGCGTCCTGCCTTGCCTCTTCCTGTCCTCTCGAGGTTGCCAGCAACCTTGCTGTTCTCTGCCTTGCAGCTCATAACTCCAATTCTGTCTTCACATGACCTTCTTCCCCATCTCCTCTGGTCTTCTGAGCTCTCTCTCTCTTGTTGTGGGGGTACAGGTCATTGGATTGAGGGCTCACTCTAATCCAGTATGTCCTCATATTAATTTGATTACAACTGCAAAGACCCTATTTCCAAATAAGGTGATAGCCACAGGCACCAGGGGTTAGGACTTGAACATATCTTTTTAGGAACACAATTCAACCCACAGCTTGTCCCAAGTACATATGAGGCAAATAGGTCCAACCATACTTTATTTGGTGCAAATCCCACCCATCCATTTTCTGTGATCTAGCTCAATATCACTCAGTGTCTGGCCTAGTAACTGACGCCTTTCATGTGCTGTCTGACCAGGTCTTGGGCATGATAAGTATAGACGTTACACGTAAGCTTTCAGAAACTTCCAGAGCAATTTGACATTGCCATGGCATGCAAGCAGGTATTCACTGGACTTACCTTATTCTAAAGGTAACAGACTGGATTGAATGTTGTCTAAATTATCTGGTGAGTCACTTGTGGCATGAGCTATGTATTGGTCATATCATGGATAAGCAAGTCTTCAAACCTTTGCTCATTACAGATCATCTGAGAGGTATGGATGTGGCTAACAGGCTGTGAATGGTCACAAATGGAAAAAAAAAAAAAGAAGTTGGCCATCTTCTGCTTTTTCCTAGCCATCTTTTGTGAACTCCAGTCACCATTCCAACCCTTGGGTCCTAAACAAGGAATTGTTATTATTTCTGCTAATTAATTGTTCTAGATTATTTAATATGTTCCATTTTCCTTTTGAAGAAAACTATCTAAAATAAACCTTCAGTAGAACTTTCCAGGGAACAGAGTATGTTCATTGTTTGCAAACAATTTTGTGGTCCAAAATGAGGTCACGACTTTTTATTTATTTATTTATTTATTTTTATCCTCACCCGAGGACACTTTTTCATTCTTTGTTCAGATAGAGCAGGAGGGAGAGAGAGAGAGAGAGAAACATTGATGTGAAAGGGACACATCAAGTGGCTGCCACCCGCACGACCAACCAGGGCCAGGGACAAACTGCAACCGAGGTACGTGCCCTTAGCGGGAACCGAACCCGGGTCTCTCCGGACCGCAGGCCGACACTTTAACCGCTGAGCCAAACCGGCCAGGGCGAGGTCACGACTTTTAATCTACAACTGAAATGACTCTGAGACACAGTGCTTCCTGCTGAGAGTATGTCTTCTTCCCTCCTCAGGGCCATTATTCCTCTAATCCCTCCAAGGTCCAAAAAATGCTTTCTAACATCTGGTGGTCAATGATCCCACAGCTGCCAAACAGACTGACTGAACACTTTATGTGCAGAAATGAATGAACAACAAGTCTACAAGAGTATCAACTAGAATCTCAAGTCCAACCCAAATGGCCAAACATTCTAAAAGGTTTTTCATTTTGAGCTCTCACTTTTATTAAGCAATATGCTAGGTCCTGGAGAATCAGGAATAACATCACGAATTTTTAGTACTAGCATAGGTCCACTGAGGAGACCTGGAAACTGGCCAAGATAAGGGACAGGAATGCTCTGACCCTCTGTAAAAAGCCATATATATAACCCCTTCCCTAGTGTGAACTATTTCCATCAGGGTTGCCTCACAAGAGGCTGACCTCAGGTGCAAGGAACAGAGGAGGTAGACTGCAGGCCTTCCCTTTACCAAAGCACTGTCTATGGTGAAGCATTTGTCCTCGTAGCTTTTGACAGTGGGTTAAGGTCTGCAGACCTTCCTGAGCTTCATGCTAACAAGGATACCTGTTGCCGAAATTATTACCTGGATTTGAGAAATGAGTTCTCTTTACACCCAATCATATCAGGGCTATAGTTTTTTATAGGCAGTAAAATCTCTGACATTTCTGTTAGCACTGTTTTTGTTGTTGTTGCTGTTGTTGTTCTAATGTATCTCTTTGGGCAAAGAAAAATAAACAATGGGACTATTTCAAAGTAAAAAGGTTTTGCACAGAAAAAGAAACCATCAACAAAACAAAAAGACAACTGACTGAATGGAAGAAGATATTCACCAATGACACATTCAATAAGGGGTTAATGTCCAAAATTTTTAAAGAACACATAAAATTCAACAACATCAACAAAAAAGAACAATTCAATTAAAAAATTGGCAGAGGACCTGAGTAACCAATTATTTAAAGAGGACATACAGATGACTAATAGATGTATGAAAAGATGCTCAATGTCACTAATCATCAGAGAAATGCAAATTAAAACCATGATGAGATATCACTTCATACCTGTCAGAATGACTATCATCAACAAAGTGTTTGAGGATGTGGAGGAAAGGGAACCCTCATGCCCCATTGGTGGGAATGCAGATTGGTGGAAAGTAGCATGGAGTTACCTGAAAAAATTAAAAATGGAACTGCTTTATGACTCAGTGATTCCAATTCTGGGTAGTTATTTGAAGAAACCCAAAACACTAATTCAAAAGAATATTCATTACAACGTTATTCACAGAGCCAAGATATGGCAGCAACCCAAGTGCCTATCAATAGGGATAAAAAAGTTGTGGCACATATATACAATGGAATATTACTCAGCCATAAAAAGGAATGAAATCTTACCATTTGTGGCACAGCATGGATGAACCTAGAGGGTATTATGCTAAGTGAAACAAGTCAGTCAAAGACAAGTATCATATAATTTCACTTATATCTAAAATGTAAAGAGCACAATAAACAAAATAAAAACAGACTTATAGATACAGAAAACACACTGCTAGAGGGGAGGGAGTTTGGGGGTTGGGTGTAGAAGGTGAAGGGATGGAGAAGTACAAGCTTGAAGTTACAAAATAGTCATGAGAATGTAAATTGCAGCTTAGGAAAGATAGTCAATAATATTGTGATAATTATGTATGGGGCCAGGTGGGTACTAAAAATATCTGGGGGAGCACTTTGTAAAGTGTATGATTGTCTAACTACTATGCTGTACACCTGAAACTAGTACAGAATAATACTGAACATAAACTGTAGTTGAAAAAAAAATTGCCTGGCCAGTGTGGCTTAGTGGATTGAGCATCGTCCCATGGACTGAGAGGTCCCAGTTCAATTCCCAGTCAGGGCACATGCCCATGGTTGTGGGCCCAATCCCCAGTGGGGGGCGTGCAGGAAGCAGCCGATCGATGTCTCTCTCTCCCTTCCTCTCTCTCTAAAAAAACAATAAAAACATATTTAAAAAATAAAATTTTTTAAATGACTGACTTTGCCCTGGTTGGTTTGGTTCAGCAGTTAGAGCATTGGCCTGCAGACCGAAGGGTTGCAGGTTCAATTCTAGTCAAGGGCATGTACATAGGTTGTAGGTTCAATATCTGGCCTCAGTCGGAGTTGTGCAGGAGGAACCAATCAATGTGTCTCTCTCCCATAGATGTTCCTCTCTCTCTCCCTCTCTCCTCACTTTCACTCTATCTAAAAATATCAGTGAGAAACATCCTCAGGTGAGAATAAAACATTTTTAAAAGTCCATCATTTTGTGCAGGGTCACATTGCCAGTAGTCAAGGCCTTTTTCTTTTTTATTGAGATATATAATATTGTATTAATTTTAAATGCACAACATAATGAGTTTATATATGTATATATTGTGAAATGGTTACCACAATAAGTATAGTTACCACATCACCATATATAGTTATAATTTTTCTGTGATGAGAAATTTTAAGATCTACTTTCTTAGCAACTTTCAAAGATATAATACAATGTTATTAACTGTGGTCACCATGCTGTATATTACATCCCCAGGCCTTATAACCGGAAGTCTGTACCTTTTGACCATTGTGCTAGGGAGCCATGTAAGCAGGAAGAGATAAAATTACTTGACCACATGATATCCAACTAGTCAGTGAAGAAAAGAGCCGAACGCACACACACAGCTGTGTTCCAAGGGGAGCAGTGCGTGTCTCCTGTAGGAAATCCGATGCCAAAATAACTGCATGGCAAGGCCTTGCTCTGGCCCCAGCACCAGTGTCTCGAGGACCTCCTCATGTTAAAGATCACGGGACTATGTTGTTTATCTCTTCAATATCTATCTCCATTCCACTCCCCCAAAATCAGGTCCCTGGTTTTTCCTTGGAGAATCCATCCCTCAGCCTTTCCCAGCCATGTACTTTAGGTGGCGCTCACCTCACCCCTTCCTTTCCAGTCAGTCTCTGATGGCCTGTGTCAGATGGGCCCACGGAGCACACCTGGAGGAGGAGAGCCAGTAGCGTCCAGGGGGCATCTGGGAGGAAGGAGCTGCCTGTTTCCTCTGCCCCTGAGAAGCGAGGTGTGAGGGTGGAATCCAGCACTGCCCGTGGAGACGGGGTTGCTAAAGGCAGATGCAGAGCCCAGTGAAGAAAACTGCGGACGGCGGATGGAGGAGAGCCACTCTGGTGCTGGAGACCGGTGTGTGCCTTTGGAAGAAGCTGCACCCGAAAAGATTGCGGCCGCCGTGTGGCCCCGGGACAGCAGAGGCAACATTAGCTGGGAGCTCGTTAGAAACCACACTGCTGCTCCCCACTCTAGACTTCCAGAGTGGGGCTCTGTGCACGGGCCAAGGAACTGCACTTCCATGAGGCCCCTGAGGGAGTGGGGCGCCCATCGGAGTTGAGAGCCCTGTCTGGATGACCGTGGGCGGACAGAGCTTCGGCTGTTACAACTCAAGTACAAGCCTTCCGGAGCTCCGGTGCCGGGAGCCAACCTGCGCCTTAGTAACGCGTCTCAGTCTGATCTTTGTTCCTTGTCCAGCTCCCATCTTTCATTCTCATCGTTGAAAAATCAGATCACGTGCCCTAACTGGAATCCTTCTTTGCATTTCCAGAACACAGCAACCTTTACGATGAATCGGTCCCTCGGGACATCTCTATGAAGGGCAAAGAGACTAAACAAAGATGTTTGAATACAAACTCCTCATTGTAGGGAAGAGACCAGAGCCATCTAGAATCCGCCCAGCTGGCCCAAATCCTCCTGACCTGGTTCTCTCCACCACACTTGCTGCTTGCAGTCTGAGTAACAAGGCCAGCAGGTGATGGAATGAGGACCCTGTTTCATGGGAGCATTCAAGCTTTGGGGGCTTAGTTCCTCATCAGGGAAATGGCGAAAACTGTTCTAGTGTCCTCAGATGGCTGGTGTGAGGGTTCAGGGAGAATCAGTATCCCAAGGGCCAAGCACTTAGTAAAATGCTCAGAGCTTGGTATCCATTAAGAGAAGTATTTTCTGGCCCGTCCTTGCTACTGCACTGGCCACAGCAGAGGCTACATGGGCAGCAGATCCAGGAGCCAGGAGCGATGTAAGAGAAGCAGCTTCTGCACTGTGCAGCGAGCAATCCAGCGGCCGCTTCCGGAGCCTGCGTTCCCTCCGCCGCCACCCTGACTGGGGCAGCCGGCGGCTCTATAACGTAATCTCTCACTTCAGCTTCGCGGCAGAGGCCCTGCTCTTCCCCTTTAAGACCTTTCTTCTTCAGGGATGAGGCTCCTGCTGATTAGAATTGTTTAAATTGCCATCGAAACAGTTCAAAGGTTTGGTTGTTCTTGCTAAGGAACCATCTGTGTGGATCAGTAGGGGTCTCAGTCCTTTCCATTGATGCCTAAATTCAGGGCTGTTCCAGGCTGAGGAGGCCAGTTTATTCAGGATTTGTCTCCCGTCTTCTCCAGGCCATCCAGAGGGGTGCAGTGCTGGAAAGGAGGGGGTGCGGGAAGCCCAGGAGTAGTATGTGATGTCCTGATCTTGCCCGGCGCTCCATAATTGAACCAGCCCTTCAGCACGACCAGTGACACACCAGGCAGATTCGTGATGGAATCCCATAGCCAATGAGCAAGGCAATCTCTGTTTAATAACTCGCTGGGTTCAAATCCCAACTTTGCCACTCAGTATCTGCATTGCCTTGAGCAAGATATTTAGCTATTTAGTGCCTCAGTTTACCCATCTTTGAAATGGGGATTGTGGAACGTACACATGGGTTCATATTTAAATAAGTCAATGGTGTGTGCACGCGCATAAACCCACCCTGTGGAGGTGGGACAGTCACAAACAGCTTTACAAAGTAGGGGACACATGACTGAGGAATGAAGGACAAATACGAATTTGCCAGGTAGTAGAGGACATGAGCATTCTTGGCAGAGGAAATAGCTTGTGGAAAAGGTGAAGAGCATCCTGGCCAGTTTGGCTCAGCGGTTGGAGTGTTGGCCTGCAGACCAGAGAGTCCAGGCTGCTTCCCGCTAGGGGCACGTACAAAAAAAAGGTGAAGAGTGAAGAAAAGAACAAATACTTCTAATGGCTGGAATTAGGATGCTGGGTACCTGTGGCTCCACCTCCACACTCACATGCCCTGACCACCAGCCACTGAGCCCCTTTCATCCCCCCTGTTTCTGTCAGGGGCTTTTCCATGGGACTTGAGGGCAAGTAACAATGAGTGAGTTCTCTCCCTCCCTCCCTCCCTCCCTCCCTCCCTCCCTCCCTCCCTCTCTCCCTCCCTCTCTCCCTCCCTCCCTCCCTCCCTCTCTCCCTCCCTCCCTCCCTCCCTCCCTCCCTCTCTCCCTCCCTCTCTCTCTCTCTACTCAAGAACAGAGTAGGGAAAAAGTATGCTTAAATTAAGTCTCATTTTGATAGAAAAATACATGAGATTAAAAAGAATTATTTTTTCCAGTGCTTTCCACTCTTTTGAATTATTTTATTTTTTATTTTTTAAATAAATTTTGTTTTTGTCTGTCTATTTTTTTATTCCCATCCCTCTGTCTCCCTCCCCTTTGGCAACCATCAGCTTGTTCTTTATACCCATGGCTCTGTTTCTGTTTTCTTTTGCTTATTCATTTGCAGGTTGTTGTTTTGTTTAAGATTCCACATAAAAGTGAAATCATGTGGTGTTTGTCTTTCTCTGACTAATTTCATTTAGCATAATACCCTTTAGGGTCCGTCCATGCTGTGATAAACGGCGAGATTTCGTCTCCGTCATTGCTGAGTAATATTCCATTGTCTACGTGTACCACATCTTTTCTTTTCTAATATTTTTTGCAATTTTTATTAATTTATTTTTGTTACAGATGTTTTCCTTTTCCCCCCATTGACACCCTCCTCCTGATACGCACCTCCCAGCATTGTTGTCCATGTCCACTGGTCATGCACACATGCATATAAGTTCTGTGGGTTATCTTTTTGCTCCACCCTGTCCCCTCTTCTGAGGTTTGTCAGTCTGGACCCTACTTTTATGTCTCTGGGTCTATTTTGTTCATCAGCTTGTATTATTCATTATATTCCACAAATAAGTGAGATCATGTCATATTTGTCTTTCTCTGTTTGGCTTGTTTCACTTAGGATGATACTTTCCAGGTCCCTCCATGTCGTCTCAAAGGATAAGAGATCTTTCTTTCTTACAGCTGCATAGTACTCCATTGTGAACATGTACCACAGCTTTTTTATCCATTCGTCTACTGATGGACACTTGAGCTGTTTCCAGACCTTAGCTATTGTAAATAGTGCTGCTATGAACATAGGGATGCATATATTTTTTCTGATTGGTGTTTCAGGCTCGTAGGATATATTCCTAGAGTAAGATCACTGGGTCAAATGGCAAATCAATTTTTAAATTTTTTTTTATCCTCACCCGAGGACATTTTTCCATTTTTTATTCAGATAGAGCTGGAGGGAGAGAGAGAAACATCGATGTGATAGGGAGCGGCTGCCACCCGCATAACCCAACCAGGGTCGGGAACAAACTGCAACTGAAGTACATGCCCTTAGCAGGAACCGAACCCTGGTCTCTCTGGACCGCAGGCTGATGCTCTAACCGCTGAGCAAAACCGGCCAGAGTGATCAATTTTTAAATTTTTAAGGAAATGCTCTAGCCGGTTTGGCTCAGCGGTTAGGGCATCAGCCTGCAGACCAGAGAGTCCCAGGTTCGGTTCCCACTAAGGGCACATACCCCGGTTACAGTTTGTTCCTGGCTCTGGTTGGGGTCGTGTGGGTGGCAGCTAGTCGATGTGTTCTTCTCACATCGATGTTTCTCTCTCTCTTCCTCCCTCTCTCCTTCCCGCTCTATCTGAAGATGAATGGAAAACTGTCCTCGGGTGAGGATAAAAACAAACAAAAATAAATAAATAATTTTTTGAGGAAAACACCATCTTGTTTTCTGTAGTGGCTGCACCAGTCTGCAGTCCCACAAGCAGTGTACTAGAGTCCCTTTTCTCCACACCCTCGCCAACACTTGTTCTTTGATGTTGATGATTTGTTGATGGCAGCCATTCTGACAGGTGTGAGGTGATACCTCGTAGTCATTTTAATTTGCATCTTTCTGATGATTAGTGATGTTGAGCATTTTTTCATATGTCTCTTGGCCATTTGTATGTCCTGTTTGGACAGGTATCTGTTTAGGTCCTCTGCCCATTTTTTAAGTAGGTTCTTTGTCTTCCTTTTGTTGAGTTGTATGAGTATTCTATATATTTTGGAAATTTGCTCTTTATCTGATGTATCATTGGCAATTATACTCTCCCATACAGCAGGTTCCCTTTCCATTTTGATGCTCGTTGCTTTTGCTGTGCAGAAGCTTTTGAATTTGATGTAGTCCCATGTGTTCATTTTCTCCTTTGTTTCTCTTGCCTTAGGGGTTTATATCAGAAAATTCTGCTGCATGTGATGTCTGAAATTTTGTTGCCTATATTTTCTTCTAGGATTCTTATGGATTCATGAGTCACATTAAGTCTTTTATCCATTTTGAGTTTATTCTCGTCTATGTGTAAGTTGGTGGGTAGTCTAATTTCATTTTTTTGCACGTAGCTGTCCAATTTTCCTAACACCATTTTTTAAAGAGGCTATCTTTACTCCATGTATGCTCTTGCTATCTTTGTCAAATATTAATTGAGCATATGTCTTTGGTCAATTTCTGGGTTCTCTGTTCTGTTCCATTGATTTTTATGCCTGTTCTTGTGTCAGTACAAGGCTGCTTTGATGACTATGGCTTTGTAGTATAACCTGATATCAGGTATTGTTATCCCTCCTAATTTTTTCTTCTTTTTCAAGATTTCTGTGGCTATTTAGGGTATTTTGTGGTTCCATATAAACTTTTGGAGTATTTGGTCTAGTTCCATGAACTATGTCATTGGTGTTTTGATGGGGATTGCATTGAATCTAGAGATTGCTTTGGGTAGTATGGACATTTTAATGATGTTAATTGTTCCAATCCATGAACAAGGTATGTGCTTCCAATTTTTTATATCGTCCTCTATTTCTTTTTTCAATGTCCTGTAGTTTTTCTGAGAACAGGTTTTTTACTTCTTTGGCTAAGTTTATTATAGGTATCTTGTTTTTTTGTTTTTGTTTTTGTTTTGTTTTTTGTTTTTTTGCTGCAATGGTAAATAGGATTGTTTTATTAGTTTCTCTTTCTGTGAGTTTATTACTGGTATACAAGAATGTCATCGATTTCTTGATTTTAATTTTGTATCCTGTTACTTTGCCAAATTCATTGGCTCTAATAGATTTTTGATGGAGTCTTTAGGGTTTTCTATGTACAATATCATGTCATCTGCAAATAACAAATTTCACATCCTCCTATCCAATTAGGATCTTTTTAATTTTTCCTTATTGTCTCATTGCTGTGGCTAAGACTTCCAGTACTATATTAGATGATATTGGCAAAAGTGGGCATGGCTGTCTTGTTCCTGTTCTTAAGGGAAATGCTATTAGTTTTTGTTCATTGAGTATCATGTTGGCTGTACATTTTTCATAAATGGGCTTTATAATGTCGAGATATGATCCCTCTATTCCTGCACTGTTTTTATCAGAAACGGGTGCTGGATTTTGTCAAATGCTTTTTCAGCATCTGTTGATATGATCATATGGTTTTTATCTCTCATTTTATTTATGTGGTGTATCACATTCATTGATTTGCAAATATTGTACCATCCTTGCTTCCCTGGGATGAATTCCACTTGGTCATGGTGAATAATTTTTTTTGATGTATTGCTGGATCCAATTTGATAATATTTAGTTAAGGATTTTGGCATCTGTGTTCATAAGGGATAATGGCCTATAGTTGTCTTTCTTTGTAGTGTCTTTATCTGGTTTTGGAATCAGAATTACGCTGGCCTCATAAAACAAGTTTGGAAGTCTTCCTTCTTGAACTTTTTGGAAAACAGTTGTCCCTTATTTATCGTGGTTAATCCATTCCAGACTCTGGCAGTTGCACCTGGGGTACTCATAGGCCTACAGTCCATATGTACAGTAATTGTAATTGTAATTGTAATACAGGGGTATATAATTGACTCAGACAACCGAATGTGTACTGTATCATTTTTACTGTCTTGATCAACTTTTTAATGAATATATTTGAAAAAAACATGATAGAGTGAAGCCACAAAAGTTGAAGCGCGAAATGACGAGGGATGACTGTAGTTTGAAGAGAAGGGGTATTAGATCTTCTTTGAATGTTCAGTAAAACTCCCCCATGAAGCTGTCCAGGCCTGGGTTTTTGTTTGCTGGGAGATTCTTGATTACATCTTCAATTTCCTTAGTTGTTATTGGTCTGGTCAAGTTGTCTATCTCTTCCCGGTTCAGTTTTGGGAGACTGTGTTTCTAGAAATTTATCCATTTCACCTAGATTGTCCAATTTGTTGGCGTATAATTATTCATAGTATTTTTAATGATACTTTGTATTTCTATGGTATCAGTTGTTACTTCTCTTCTTTTGTTTCTGATTTTGTGTATTTAGGTTCTCTCTTTTTGTTTCTTGGTAAGTCCTGCTAAGGGTCCATCAATCTTGTTTACCTTTTCAAAGAACCAGCTCATTGTTTCATTGATCTTTTGAATTTTTTGTTTGTTTCTATGTCATTTATTTCTGTTCTAACATTTACTATTTCTTTTCTTCTACTTATTCTGGGATTTTCTTTTTGTTTACTTTCTAGTTCTTTTAGTTGTAGAGTTAGAGAGTCAATTAGAAAGTTTTCTTCTTTCTTGAGGTAGGTCAGTAGTGCTATGAACTTCCTGCTCAGGACTGCTTTCGCTGCGTCCCATGGATTTTGTGATGTTGTGTGTTTATGTTCATTGGTTTCCAGGAATTTTTAAATTTCTTCCTTGAGCACCTTGGTAACCCATTTGTTGTTTAATAATATGCTCTTTAGCCTCCATGTGTTTTAATATTATTGCGTGTTTTTGTTGTAATTTCTAGTTTCATTCCATTGTGATCTGAGAAGTTGCCTGATATGATTTCAATCTTCTTGAACATGTAGAGACTTAGTTTGTGTCCTAACATGTGGTCTGTTTTTGACAATGTCCAATGTGCACTTGAGGAGAACGTGAATTCTTCAGTTTTGGGATATAATTCTGTGTAGATATCTATTAAATCCATTTGGTCTAGTGCATCATTTAGAGTCTCTGTTTCCTATTAATTTTTTTGTCTAGAGGATCTATTCAGTGATGTCAGTGGGGTGTTAAAGTCCCCTGCTTTGATTGTATTGCTGGTGATTTATCCTTTGAAGTCCTCCAGAGGTTTTTTAATGTATTTTGGTGCTCCTATGTTGGGTGCATATATGTTTACCAAGGTTATATCCTCCTGTTGGATAGATCCTTTTAATATTACATATTGACCTTCTTTTGTCTCTAGTTATGGTCTTCATTTTGAAGTCTATTTTATCAGATATGAGTATTGCTACATTTTTTCTTTCCATTTGCTTGGAAAATGTTTTTCCACCCTTTCACTTTCAACCTATATGAGTTTTTTGTTGTGAGATGGGTCTCTTGTAAACAAAATATATATGAGTCATGCTTTCTTATCCATTCAGCTAGTCTGTGTTCTGATCGATGTGTTTAACCCATTTACATTTAAGGTTATTATTGATATGTGCTTATTTATTGCCATTTTTATTTATTTTGATTATGTTTCTTTTCCTATTTTTTTCTTATTACAGCAGTCCTTTTAACATTTCTTGGAGTACTGGTTTGATGCTGATATATTCCTTTAGCTTTTTTTTTTTGGTCTGGGAAGCTCTTTATTTCACCTTCTATTTTGAATGATAGCTTTTCTAGATAGTCTCGAGTTCAGATCCTTTTTTTTTTTTTTTTTTTCATTACCTTGATTACTTCATGCCCTTCCCTTCTGGGCTGTAGTGTTTCTGTTGAGAAATCAGCTGATAGCCTTATGGGGGTTCCTTTGTAGGAAACCTGTTGCTTATTTCTTGCAGCCTTTAGGATTCTCTCTTTGTCTTTAATTTTTTGGCATTTTAATTATTACGTGTCTTGGTGTGGGCCTCTTTGGGTTCTTCTTACTTGGGGTTCTCTGTGCTTCCTGGACTTGTATGCCTTTTTCCTTCACCAAGCTGGGGACATTTTCTGTCACTATTTCTTCCAATATATTCTCTAACCCTTGCTTATTTTCTTCTTCTTCTGAAACTCCTATGATTTGAATGTTGTTATACTTCATGTTGTCCCACAGTTCTCTTAGGCTGTCTCCCTGTTTTTTAATTGTTTTTTGTTTTTATTTTTGTTTTTATTTTTGGTTCTCTGATTGGGTGATTTTTTTCTACCATGTCTTCTAATTCACTGTTCTGGTCCTTGGCTTCCTCTACTCTGCTGGTTATTTCTTCCAACATGTTCTTTATTTCTGCTACATCATTCTTCATTTCCATTTGGTTGGTTTTCAATGTTTCTGTATCTTTACTCATGCTGTTGAGCCCTTTAGTCATGTAGTTGAGTTTCCTCATGATTATTACTCTGAACTCTCCCCTCTGATATCTTGCTTAATTCTATGTCATTCATTCCTTTTCCTGCAGAATTATCTTGTTCTTTCATTTGAAATTTGTTTCTTTGCTTCACCATTTTGGTTGTCTCAGTGGGTTTTGGAGCCTGCCAAATTTTCTTTTCGGGTATTGGTGTTCTGCTGGTTGTGGCACCCTCTACTGGGTTTGGATAAATGTCCAAACTGGGTTTGTCTCCATGTTAAACATCAATGTCAAGTCTTTCTTTCCTGGGTAGATTTTCAAGCCAAGGAAAAGCTCAGTTATCCTCTAGCTTTTTGCCTGGAGGCTATTAGTCTTAGTTACTTGATGAGCCTCAATTTGTAGCCTGCAGCTGAATTAAAAATCCCTGAGCTGTAAGAGGATTTCCAGTGGGTGGGGCACTTGCTGGCTATCAGACTCTAGATGTTAATGAGCCTCAATTTGCATTTCTTTGGCCTGGCCTGGTGGTGCTGAATTCCTACAGGAGGGGCTGTTGCTTTTTCCCAGGGCTGTGGGAAGGGTCTCTTTGACCAATAGGGCTACTGTCTTGTGAGGGAGTGATTCAGTACAAGACTCCAGTGCCCTCCCATTCTGCTCTCAGATCTCTCTGGAGCCAGGAGCCCCAGACTCTCTCCACACAATTCCAGTCCAGTCTGCCCTCCCTCTGCCAGAGGCTAAGGTAAGCGGCTACAGCTGATTTGGTGCTTTTTAAAACCTCACTTTCTCAGTGGGAAGCACACACAGCTAATATAGCCCTTGTTGCTGTCCGTGGGCTTCCAGCCCTCCCTGTTTGCCTCCACAGTTCCTACCAGGCTTGATTCAGCATCCTCTCTGTCCCTGGTTGTACTGGCTCTCTTCCAGCTGCTCTTCATTTGGTTTTTCCTGATGTTCTGTCTTTATTTTATTCGTAATTCCAGTTTGGTCCTGGGAGAGGGTCTGTGTAGCTTCCATTTACTCCTGCCATGTCCATTTTCTGTACCACATGTTCTTTATCCACTCATCTACTGATGAACATCTGGACTGCTTCCAAATTTTTGCTATTACTAGTAATGCTGCAGTGAACATGGGGGTGCATAATAAGTTAATATTTATAAGTAAGTTATAAAAAAGTTAGTGTTTATAAAACATTATTAAGAACTTCTTAGTGTCAGACTTTATGCTGAGCACTTTACATTTAACAGCTAAATTTCTTCCAACCATAACTCAAATCAATAAAGTATAGTAGTGTGATAGTAATAATAAATGATAATGATATTAATTTATTAATAATAATATTATGTATAATGATGACAGAAAGATAATAGTATGTGTACTAGGCACTACAGTACTATGTCTAATCTCACAAAATTTTATTAGTGAGGTTCTATTATAATCTCCCTTCTGCAGATGGGTAAACTGAGATGCAGAAAGGGTAAGTATGTCACCCAAAGCCACATAACTAGTAAGTGGCAGAGTTGGAATTCAAATTCTACCCTTCCTGATATCATGTCCCAAGCAAGCCCTCAATTCCCCACTAACTCAAAACCATATAAATATTTCATCATAAACTGAAGATGTCAATGTTCAAATTTTCTAGAAGCATGGGATAGATCAACAATGTCAGCCCAATTTTTCTTTCTCCAGGCGAAATAATATCAAATGGGGGACGTTTGCATGGAAAAGAGAGTGGTAAAGTTCCCCGTGGGCTGCATAGCCAGCCCCTAGGCTCCAGGAAAATGAGGGACTGTTTCCAAAGTGAAGAATGACTCCATTAGTAATAGGTTTTAAAAACTATAGAGTCAGCACCTTCCAGAAGATACTCAGTTGGGTAATAATTTTTTTTTTTTAAGTGGAGGCTTTTATACCTCTCAATTATGTGACAAGTAAGTTACATTTAAAGGTATTGAAAAATATTATTCCACACGTGAACTGAGGAGTGTGAGCAGTTGTAACTCGTCTGCATATTAATCTCTTTCCAAGCCCATGGGGGAGGTAAAGAAGCCATAATGAAAGCATATGCAAGCTGATTTAAAACTTGGTCAGTCCACAAGTAAGCAGTACGTCTAATGACCAGAGACAGAGGAAGAGTGGGGTTATAGCTGTCACAGCCCGCCACCTGCTACATGCTTGCTCCTGTGGACAGTCTTTTTCAACAGGGTTCCTTGTCCTTACTAAAGTGTTTTAGTTGGACTCCTATTAACCCCATTTCATAAACGAGGAAACTGAAACTGAGAGATAGTAAGCAACTTCTCTAAGGTCTGTTTGCCTTGAAAGGGACCAAACTCAGGTTCATACTGAGGTCTGGGCCCTTGAGAGCCAGAGAACTTTCTCAGTAGCGAGCACAGAGAAATTCTGGGGTTCGAAGATTCAATCACAGGGGAAATTACTTTATTTTTTTTGCACAATGTCACATTTAGGTAGAGATGTGACTTTTGTTAGAAGTGGAGACAAATTGAAGCCTTGCTGTTAAGGTACTACCCACCTCTTCTGGGCACCAAGTCCAAGACGAGGATGCATGTATTTATCTTTATGTCTTGGTGCTTTATGCCAGGGTGGTGCAGAGTACATGCTCCATAAATATTCACTCAGTCGGCTTGAATTTTTTCTCCTGGATTTCAAACTCCATTAAGTAGAGGCAAAGACATACTAAGTTCTTTGAACCCTGGGAGAACGTCTGGCATTTCTTTGATACCCACTTTTGTCCACCAAAGCAAAATGGCGAACATGTAGCTGCTCAAATCCATGCAATTAATTCAGACCCCACAGGGAATTCTGTTGTAGTGAGCTTGAAATTCTCCATCTGCATCTTGGGAGGCCATGAAAGACTGAGCTGGATGGTGACATCAACATAGACCAAATTAGCAGCTGTTTTCCTGGAAATTTTGACTAAGTAGTAGTGAGAGAATAAAGGCTACTAGAAATTCAAATTTTAAAAATAAGATTGTTTACTACAAATCTATTTACAGAGAGAAAAAATAATGGAAGTCTAAAACAGTGGTTCAAGTCTACCACTTTCTTGGAATCTTAAAATCATAATCATTGTATTCACCTTTATGTGGAATTAGCTTAGTATCTTGAACAATTGGCCAGATAATTCTTTAAGAGATTTGCCTTTTGGGGTAGGGATGAGGAGTTAGAGGTGTGGTTTTGATTTCTTTTTCTAGAACTCTTTTTTTCTTGTGGTCATAGGATTCTAGTAATGTAGGGAGTTTGGGGCAAAGGTATCTCAGAAATCAAAGGGAATCAATAAATTATTTTAGCAGAGGAAGGGGGCTGTATAAGCAAAACAATGGTTCCCCAAACATAACCCTATCCAAATCTCCCAAATCTGTGAATATGTTACCTCTCCACAGCAATGGGATCTTGCAGGTGTGGTTAAATTAAGGTTCTTCAGATGGAAACATTTTCCTGGATTACCCAGGTGGCTCGGTGTAATCACAGAGGTACTTTAAGTTGGAGGCAGGACAGTAGGTCAGAGGAGATGTGATAGAGCAGAGGTCAGAGTGACGAGATGGCCGACTCAGAAGGTGGAAGAGGCCACAAGCCCAGAACACAGGCAGCTATAGATGCTGAGAAAGGTGAGGACAGATTCTCCCCTGGAGCCTCCAAAAGTGGGGTGCTGAGACTTCTGATCTCCTGAAGTGCAACACAGTACCCTTGTGTGTTTAAGCCTCTTAGTGTGACAACTGGTTGCAGTGGCCACAGGAAACTAACACAAATTCCTTGTCAGCAACCTCTGCCAAAGATGGGGTATTTCCCGTCATGAACTTAAGAATATGTTCTACCTTCTTGGGAGCCCATGTGTCATCTTTGTCTGCTTATGATTTACCTGAAGGTTTCTAAACTTCAGCACTGTTTTCATTTTGGACAGATAATTCATTGTTGGGAGGGGCAGTCCAGTGCATTGTGGAATGTTAGCAGCATCCCTGGCTGCTAAGGGATGCTACTAGTAATCCTCGCCCTCAATCCTGACTACCAGGGATGTCTGCAGACTTGGCCAGACGCCCCAGCAGGGGGGAGGTGGTAGAGTTGCCCTTGGGCTGAGAACCACTACTCTACCTTGACTATATTCTTGACTATAAAATTTCTGCTGGCGCTGAGCAAGCCATCTTTCTCCCACAGTCCTACCTCACAAGTTCGCCAAACCCTGAAACACATGAAATACGCGTTAGAGTCGTTTTGTTGCTCTATATAAAGCAAAAAATCCTCCCCTCTAGACTAGATGGAATAATCTCATGCTTGTACCAAGACATCAGACAGGACTTATTTCTGGTTGAAACTCAGCTGATAACCGAAAGCAAGTTATTAATCTCTCAGCCTCGGCAGTAACACCTTAAACCTGTTACTCTCAGTAGAGGCCAAATGAAGTATTTTAGCAAATTGAATAGGGGGCTTTGTGCACCCCCTTTTTACTTGGAAAAGGTAACTGGGAATCCAGCTCATAACAATGACTAGTTTAAATGCACCAGGAGGTGTTGGGATGAAACGTGTGGAGGCCTGAGCAGGGAGAGGGTGAGCTCTGTACCTCCTCTGGCTCCAAGGGGTGAGCACTGCGGGCACGGACGTGCAGCCAGCCTCAGCACAGCCCGTGTCCCTGCTCTGGGTCAGCAAGCCTGCCAAAGGGTGCCTGAATTCAGGACAGAGGTGGGACAACGTCATAAACGGGATGCGTCCATACACTGAAGCCCTAACTCCCAGTGTAATCTTTGGAGATGGGACCTTTGGGAGGTAATCAAGTTTAGATGAGGTCATGAAAGTGAGGTCCCCATAGACCAGAGTTTGTTCTCTCTCTCTCTCTCTCTCTCTCTCTCTCCCTCCCTCCCTCCCTCCAACATGCAAGGATATAGCAAGAAAGTGCCTGCACCAGGAAGAGCACCGAGCCCGGCCATGCAGGCACTCTGGTCTTTGACTTGCCAGCCTCCAGAACGGCAAGAGGTTGGTGTGTATTGTTTAAGCCACCCGGTCTATGGTAATTATTATGGCTGCCTGAGCAGACTGAATTGATGAGCAAAATAAAGATACCAAAATGTTTTCAGACTCTCCGGGAGTGACACTCAACATCTTCACCAAATATGAGACCTCTGTCTTATTAAGTTTGTTTGTTTGTTTTAATTCTGTAAACCTAAAAATAATGAGCCAGGTTGAAAGTGGGAACCTGATTCTCAGTAGCTGTGTGATCATGGACAGGTTTCTTTGTTGCTTTACTTTTTTGTTTCCATATTAAAGTGGGAGAAATAACACCTGCCTTGAAAGAGCATCATAAGAAGAGAATAAAATCACATATGTGAAAAGGCAAGGTACATGTGGCACTCAGAAAAGCTAAGTAGGCTCCGCTCCCATCTAGCCTCATCCTGGCAGCCCGACATGAGCCAGGTTCGGCCAGCCAGTGAGTGTAAACGGGGGTATGTGGGCACTGCTGCCTGATCTGGACAATCACACCCCATGTGCCGACGCATGAAGAGCAGCCCTTGCTCGTGGTGAATGTCCACCTTCCAGCCCCTGTTCTTGTAGTTGCTGGACCTGAGCTCTCCTTGAAGAACTGTCTTTTCCTCGCCCTTAGTCTACACATTTCAGTGGGAGCTGACAGTAGCCTGTCCCATGCGCGCGCGCGCGCACACACACACACACACACACACACACACCCCTAACTCCAGGAAAGAACACTCCCTTGGCCAGTGAGCTTTTTACCCAAACCAGACCAGACTGAATCAATCTTAGGAATACTCTTGGAATTATTAGGAAGGGGGAAGACCTTTTTCTGCTGGAAATGCTGGTTAGCGTAAACCTGGAGCTGTCAGGAGCCGACCTGAGGAGAAGGCCTATAGGAAACTTAAATGCAGAAGAAAAGAGAGCGGAGAGATGAAGAGTGACTGGTGACAACGGGTCCCTGAATCCAGCTATTCCTGAGTTGGTTGGTCCCTTGACTTCCCAGGGATTTCAGCTAATTTATGGTTAAGCCAGAAGAAATTCGGTATCTCTCACTCCCTACAGGACTCCTCATGAATGTAGCCACCCACCCCCGCCCCCAAGTAGTTCAGGATCTCACCTTGGGTGAAATTCCCAAGGTTCACACATGTGTGTCCCCAGCCAAACAGACTGCAGTCTCTGTTGAAATGCTGCTGGAACCAGCCCAGGGGTACCTGGTGGAGAGGTGGCCCGATGTCCAAGCCACCAGCGCTCACACGCCTGAGAGACTGGCCCAGCCCCTTTCTCAGTGCTGGTCGCAAAGAAGTTTCCCTGACAGCCAGATAGTACTCCATCCTCCTGAGACCTGCAGCTAAGCCATCCCTTTCTGATAGACAAGGTTTCTCCGTCCTTCCCTGAGGTACTGACAGAGGGGTGCAGGGATAACCCAGCTGTATCCTGTTACCAAGTTCCAACAGCTACTTGCTGCTCGAAGTCCCTCAACTGTGAAACAATAGGAACTGCGTTCTCGCTCCAGCCCCAGCCTTCCTCGCCCAGAATGTTTACTAAAATAGCCTTTGAGAGGTTTTTCTCACCAGGGAGGCAGCAGAGACAGATGACAGTAGTAAGTACCGAAGGCAAGGGAAGCGAGGTGGAAGCGAGGTCCGAGGTCCCAGTGCCGTGACGTGTGGTGAATATGGCGATGTAGCATTTAGAAAGGACAGTCACTAATGAGAGGTTTCATTTTAGTTACAGAATTTTCCTGATGTAAAAAAATGTAACTTTCTTTTGCTACTTAGCTGCCAGATAAACTTGGAAATACAAGTCCATAAATATAATAATCGCACCCAGCCCGTGTGGCTCAGTGCACTGAGCACTGTCCATGGACGAGAGGTCCAGGTTGGATTCCCAGTCAGGGCACGTGCCTGGGTTTCGGGCTCAGTCCCCAGTGGGGTGCGTGCAGGAGGCAGCCGATTGATGTTTCTCTTTCATCTGGATGTTTCTATTTATCTCTCTAAAAATGTAAAAAATAAATAATAATAATAATAACTCTGAGTCACGTGGATCCCGGCAGCCGCGCACACGTGGAGGGGATGCGTGGGCAAGTGCGGGCACCCCAGGCTAGTCATGAGCAAACCTCCCTCTCCATGAGTGATAGGTGAATCCTACTGGGTTCCTTTCACAGTATTTTCTGCTTAGTTACATCCTTTGTTTATTTCTCTACATTTCAAGTAAGAAGTATGTCCCGAGTGAGTGCCTATCATTTGAAAATGTCTGAACTGAAAGGACGGGATTTCCAGATGGTGAAACTAAGGTGCCTCCGTTCTCTGCTCCGAGGCCTTCGGCAGCACTGCTACCCTGTCCCCTCCACACCACCAGGACTCAAAGAGCAGTTTGAAATGCTACTTTTTGAAATGAAAATATAAAGTGGATTTGATCATTAGATATGTGCTTTTTTCTTAATACTGACTAATCTCGAAACCACTCACCTATGAGGAACCTGCGGTGTCTGGAAACCAGAGAGTGTGCTTTCTAAGTTCATGATTCCTCTCTCTGGGTCTCTTCTGGCTTTTCCCAGGGCTCCTCCAGAGGCTGCAAAGAGACCTCTACTCCTTCCTCTGAGCTAATTGGAAGTGAAGAACTAAGACCCCCCTCCCCCATCAGCCCGTCTCTTGAAATGTAAATGTCCCAAGTTCAAGAAAAACAACCACAAACATTTTAGACACAAACAGCATCTCGTTTCTAAGTCCAAAGAGAGTCTAATGGCCAAAACCAGGCCAGGTGTCCACCTCTGGTCCAGTCACCTCATGTAAAGGGTGACACCATAAAATACAAACATCAGCGTGAACAACCACGAGGTTATTTGGGAAGTGACTCAGTATCACAGTAGGTAGCTTTTAACAAACTGTATCTGTCATTCCGCATTCAAGCCCAGTCCCCACTCTCTTGTCCCTTGTCATCATTAGCTGGTTACAGCTGCAAGTCTGCCCTAAACCCTAGCCTCATCCTAGCCTCAGGAAAGCGTGTTTCCCTTTAAGTGGAACTCAGCCAACAGTTGCTTTTTCCAATGCAAATCTTACACAAACAGGCCCTGAAACTTAAAGGGAATATTTAACCCCATTAAATAACACAGTTCCTTAGCAGCAACATCTCCTGGGAAGAGATGTCTTCTATTCAAATGCCATGTTATGACAAGCATGACAGACTTGATGGGGATCTGTTCTGACTCATGACATCGCTTAAATTAGGTTAGGTGGAATGTGCGTAGGCATTCTAAGGAAAGCTCCTTGGGGACCCTGCCCTATTATTTCTGTTAATAGCTCTGAACTAGGACTGTTTATCTCCTAAGGATGATAAACTGTTTCCACACTGGCTACATCACAAAATGTATGTAATACATGAGTCCTGGTAGCAAAAGGGTTGGCTCGCACACATCAAACACTAATTTACTGTTGTATTTTTCTTCTCTCTCCTCTTCCACTAGGCTGGAGTTGGCTGCCTCACCACCCAACTTTAATTTCTCACAAATGCTACAAGGACCCCTCCTGTTTCCAATTTAACCAGCGCCAGAGGGAAGAATCCTGAGATGTCTCTAATTCCCAACATTTGCCTCAAACTTGATTCATAGTCCACATTTCTTTTGGGGCAAAGGCTCAACTTGCATGTAATCATTATTGGTTATCATCAAAGATGTGAAAAATGGGCTGCTCAATCCGGTTTAGTGTGTCCTATCCATTTTTAACTGTAAGGTAAATATACCTTCTTATTTTATATTCAAGGAAAATTGAGGCAGGATTTAACTGGTTACAAGTCATCAGGACTCAGTCCTCTGGTCTTGGTTCTGCTTTCCCATCAGGCAGCCTCTGAAGATGCACGGCCACTGCGATAACCCTGCTCCCAGCTTCCAGCCAGCGGAAGGCAAGATCGTTTTCCAACAGATCTAACAAAAATCCCAGAGTTCTTCCAGCTTAATTTCAGTCATTGTCTTTAAGAAAACAAGATGCTCTAATTAGCCGTTGGCCAACCCCAGTACGTAGGTCTACCCTGGGAACCTTGGAGGGAGGTCAACCCTACCTAAACAATTTTACATCTATTGTGATGTAAAAGTTGAGGTAATTCTCCAAGACGCTGCCACGAGAAGACAGTGGATCATGCCAGGTAGCATAAACCCACCACGTTGATCTGTAATCTACATTAGTCACCCCAGGAAACATTAATAGAATATCACAGACTGGGGCCTTCAACTACAGAAATTTATTTTTATTTTCTCATAGTTCTAGAGGCTGGAAGGCCAAGATCAAAGTGCTGGCAGGGTTGGTTTCCGGTTAGGGCTTTCCTCCTGCCTTGCAGAAGGCCCCTTTGTCCTGTGTCTTCACATGGCCTTTCCTCAGCTCACACCCTGGTGTCTGACCTCTTCTTGGAAGGGCACCAGCCTTATCGGATTAGAGCCCCACCGAAGTGACCACATTTAACCTTAATTACTACGTAAAGGCCTTATTATTATTATTATTATTATTATTATTATTTTGGTACGTGCCCCTAGCGGGAAGCAAACCCGGGACTCTCTGGTCCGCAGGCCGATGCTCCAACTGCTGAGCCAAACTGGCCAGGGCAATGGCCTTATATTTAAATACAGCCACATTGAGTGTTAGAGAATCAACACGTGATATTTAGGGGGACACAATTCAGTCTATAATACAGTCCAAATAGCATGCACAGGTGAGATCATCAAGACCACACAATTAAAAGCAGGGTGAGACTGGAGGTCAGTAGAGTTGCTCCTAAAACAATGTTCTGTTTGTCTCATTACCTTTTGGTCTCCCTCTGTAAATCTTGCCATGCTTATTCTTCAAATGTAGGATCAGAAGTTGCCCAAGTGAAGAGTCCAGAATATAAAACTAGCTTAGTCCAAGTCAACCTCACCACTACTAACCTTTTGTTCCAATGATTATTGATTGCCGGGAGTTGTCCTTTGCACTGTATGATGCTCAGCAGCATCTCTAGCCTCTACTCACTAGATGCCAGTAGCAGTCTCCCAACCCCACCCCTGCATCAGTTTAGACAGCCAAAAAATGTCTAAGTGTCCCCTGGCAGGCAAAATCGCCCCTGGTTTGGAATCATTGACCTAGTCAACCTTTTTGAGTGGCCTATCTGTCCCTGCATTGGTACCAAATAGCCATTCAGAAATCTGTAGTTCTGGCTCCTTAACCTTCTTAGAAGCATCACTATGAAGAACCATTGTGCATAAGAATCAATGAGGTTCTCAGAGCCCACCTCCAAATACTATAATTAATCCACCATGAGTGGAGTCAAGGACTGCATGTTTTTTTTTGTTGTTTTTTTTATGAATTTTTATTTATTTTTTTGTTACAGATATTTTACCTTTTTACCCCATTGGCACCCCCCACCCCACCCCACCTCCGCCCCGTCCCCGGCTTAGTTGTCCATGTCCATTGGTCATGCATACATGCATAAAAGTTCTGTGGTTTATCTCTTCCCACCCCCCCACTCCCCAACCCCCTCTTCTGAGGGATGTCAGTCTGTGCCCTACTTCCATGTGTCTGGGTCTACTGTATTCCTCAGACTGTTATGTTCATTATATTCCGTATATAAGTGAGATCATGTGGTATTTGTCTTTTTCTGCTTGGCTTCTTTCACTTAGGATAATACTTTCCAGGTCCCTCCATGTCGTCTCAAAGGATAAGAGATCTTTCTTTCTTACCGCTGCATAGTACTCCATTGTGTATACGTACCACAGCTTTTTTATCCATTCGTCTACTGGTGGACACTTGGGCTGTTTCCAGATCTTCGCTATTGTAAATAGTGCTGCTATGAACATGGGGGTACATATATTCTTCCTGATTGGTGTTTCAGGCTTCTTAGGGTATATTCCCAGCAGTGGGATCACTGGGTCAAATGGAAGTTCAAGTTTTAATTTTTTGAGGTAGCACCATATTGTTTTCCATAGCGGCTGCACCAGTCTGCATTCCCACCAGCAGTGTATTAGAGTTCCCTTTTCTCCACACCCTCGCCAACACTTGTTGTTTGATGATTTGTTGATGGTGGCCATTCTGACAGGTGTGAGGTGATACCTCATTGTTGTTTTAATTTGCATGTCTCTGATGATTAGTGATGTTGAGCATTTCTTCAAAGTACTGCATGTTTTGTGAGCACTCAGAAACCCAGTGTTGTGGAGTACCATTGTGCCACTAGTTCCTTCCTCCAAGATGTTTAGTGAGCATGTACAGTGCCAAGAACTGTTCTAAAAGCTGGAATACAATTTCACTTTCCTCAGAGAGCTTTCATTCTAGTGGAGGGGACTGGAAAAAACATAATGAACAATTAAATTATAGAGTGTAAAAAACGTGGTAAGTGTTATGCGGACAATGAACCTAATTGGAGGGTGGTAGAGGGGAGTCCCAGGAGTGGAGATAAAGTACATTTACAAACAGGGTAGACATGGTGACATCAATGAGATAGTGACATTTGATCAGGAGCCTGGAGGATTTGGGGAAGTATGCCAGCATGTAACTGAGGGAAGGGTGTGTCAGTGCAAAGGGCATGAGGTGGGTGTGTGACTGACTTATTTAAGGGGATGACATGGCTGAGGCAGGAGAAAGAGCAGGAGAGGTTGAGGAAAGAGAGTTAATTGGAGGTGGGTGTTATGGCATGAGACAACCGAGGGACCACCAGAGTCAAATTAAAGCCAAATAGAGAGCAGAGCCGGCCAGCAACTGATCCTGAGTTCTCAGAGATCAGCCCCGACTTTCAGCTACATTTTTATTTTATAGGGGGCTTGTTACAAATTTCTGCAACTGGCATTTCTTGTTGCTCTCTAGCAAGCAAGTACAGAAGTGGAGGCAGCTGGGGATAAGTGGAAGAAACGGAGGCGGGAGGGAGCGGAGGCGGGAGGGGGCTGCATCCGCACACATCTATGGTCAGGGCTGTCCTGCTATTCACCCTATTTCCTAAGTTCTAAAAAATAACAAATTCACTTAGAGGACACACTCGCTCAGAGGAGTACAGGCCGGCTGGTGCTTTCTCAGTTTGCTTCAGAAAGCTCCAGAGTCGGCCTTTTGTTTATTTAATCAGGGTGAGGTGATGTGAGCAGGCAGCACATTCCCCACTGGTTTTCAGGGGAATCAAACTTTGCTTCCTCTCCTGAATTTTGAATTCTTTGGTAACCATAAATTTAACTGTCTGGATTCTTTCTCTGATATATTTAGTCAACCAGTTAATAATTATGGGGCCAAAAAGTAGCCCTAAGAGCAAGAGGTCCTGCTATTGCTGATAAGAGGGTCGTTGACCATGGAGACCAATGATATAGACCCTCAGACCAGCTGCTTCCTGATTTTCTTAGTTCTTCTCTGTCTGGGAGCCTTTGCCTAACTAGGGATAGGCTGCTCGTATTATGCCAGTGATTAGCATAGAAACAGGTCTCACCCAGAGCCATACATAGACCTTGTTGTTTTAAGAAGAGGAGATCAAGTCCCATCTGTTCTGTAATACTACTTCAGCTAGAAAATTTAGGGACTTTTCTACATGGGTGATAGAGTTTTCCAGGTCTGAGAGGTCTTGATCTATTTGTTTATTAAGTGCCCTGAAATTCTGGTCTCCCATGACTAGTGCAGTCGTACCAACAGCTACAGAGCCTGCTATTCCTAAATTCATTAAGAGTGAAATTAATATGGGCGTTGCCCGTTTTTCCTTTCCAGCTGAGATTCCAAAATGTTTGTGACCACCTTCACCAGAGTAAAAGTGGACCTGTGAGATTACATAAGTTAGAATACATAGTCCAAAATCATCATTATGTGAGTTAAGACAGGGAGTCAGTCCGGTAGTGCAGGCAAACCAAGTCCCTTCTGGGGCTACAAGTAATCTGGGGCCTTCATCTTCTTGGCGGTCCTCTGGCATAGGAATGAAAATAGAAGTTCGGGGTTCTATTGTTACTGGCAATAATGTGTCTGTCATGGGTCTGACTAAGGCTCCACAGATATTGAGTTGGCTGGTGGGGATTTCCCCGAGTCAGAGAAGCAGAGGTCCCAAGTAGCAGGATCAGGATCGAAGTAATTTTACCTTCAAAGGGTCGTCTGTCTGTTGAAGGGTCCATTTTTCTGGTATCTGGTTGGGGTGTGCCTTCTTTACCTGGGTGTGATGAATCCAGAAACGGAGACCTGTCACCTTAAGGGCCATCGGAGTGGTGGGAATTACAGGCAGGGGACCAGTCCATCTGGGTTCCAGCGAAGCAGGCTGAGTTGTTTTTTATCCAGATCCAATCTCCAGGCTGAATATTGTGGAGATCTGAGTCACCTGGAAGAGAAGGTTCAGGGAGAGAATCTCTTATCATCTGATGGTGAGTTGCAAAGCCTGTAAGGACTTAAGAAGATAATGGTTATTCTTCTTCTCCCAGTTGGTGGTGGTCTCCTGTTCATTATTTCATAGGGAGAGAGACCCTTAGTATAGGGAGTACATCGGACCCGCAATAGGGTAAAAGGAAGGAGGCTGACCCAATTTTCACCTGTCTCTAATTTTAATTTAGTAATAGCTCCTTTAATGTTTGACTCATCCTTTCTGTCTATCCTGAATTCTGAGGCCTGTATGCATAGTGTGATTTCCAAGTAATTTTAAAAATTATAGTTAAGGCTTGTGTGATCTGGGCGATGAACGCCGGGTTATTGTCGGACCCCATGGCTAAAGTGAGGCTAAATTGGGACACTATTTCTGATGTTAGTTTTCTAGCTATTGTCTGAGCTGTCTCAGATTTAGTCGGGAAGGCTTCTGTCCAATCTGAAAAAGTGTCAATAATAACGACGAGGTATTTGTAATCAAACTTTCCTGGAACTATTTCAGTAAAGCTTATTTTCTAATGTCCCCCTGGGTTCTGTCCACATAGTCAAATCCCCGATTGAGTGTTTCCTTGTTGTTTTGTATTTATTTGAGCACAAGTAGGACAGCAGGCTGCAGTTTGCTTGGCATAATGGTGAAGTCTTGGAATGTAATAATCTTGATGAAGAAGTTCAATCAGTTTAGTTCCCCCAAGGTGGGTACTCTGGTGAATCTTAAAAATAAGATCTCATCCTAGTGCTTCAGGTAACAGAATTCTCCAATCAGGGAGTACGTACCAACTGGAAGAGTTTATGTTCTCTCCTAGCTTAATTCTGAGTTATTTTTCCTCTTCTGTATAATAGAGAACTTTAGGGATATTTTGTGGAGGAAGCATAGGTAAAATCTGGAGAGGCCCCATTGGCTCTTGGTCAATCTCTCTTGCATTTCGATCTGCAAAATCATTTCCCCAGGGCCATCAGGTCATCGGTTGTCTGATGTCCTTTACAGTGAATGATGGCAACCTTTTTGGGTAGCCAGATGGCCTCTAACAGGGCTAGGAATTCAGCTTTGTTTTTAATTTCCTTTCCATCTAAGGTGAGGAGTCCTCACTCCTTATAGGGGGCCCCATGTATATGAGCAGTAGCGAATGTATATCTACTGTCAGTGTAAATGTTTATAGTCTTTTTCTTTCCCCAACATAAGGTTTGTATTAAGGCTATGAGTTCAGCCCTCTGTGCAGAAGTCCCATGTCCCGATGCCTGTGCCCAGAGCACCTTATCTTGTGTTACCACAGCAGCTCCTGCGTATCTGGTGCCATTTGACATGAAGCTGTTCCTGTCTATGTAGAGATGAGCATCTGGGTCCAGCCAGGGTGTGTCTCTGAGATCCTCTAGAAGATTGGTCAAGAAGTTCAGGACCTCGAGGCAGTTGTGAACAGGTTCTGCTGGGTCATTATCAAGCAGCAAAGTGGCAGGGTTTAGGGCAGTAGTCTTTAGGAATTTAATCCTCAGGCGGTCCAATAAGAGCACTTGATATTGGACAATTCTGGCATGGGACACCCATCATTCAGGGGGACTCCTGAGCAGGGCTTCAACAGCATGGGTGCTATAATTTGTAAATCTTGTCCCAGGGTCAGCATAGAGGCTTCCTTAGTGAGCAGGGCTGTAGCTGCTATGACCCTTAAGCAGTGTGGCCACCCAGAGTCTACTGGGTCTAGTCTCTTAGACAGGGAGGCCACTGGACGTTTCCAGGGACCGAGGGCCTGGGTGAGTACTCCTCTAGCAATTCCCGGTTCTCAGAGACGAATAACTGAAAACACTTAGTGAGGTCAGGTAGGGTCAGGGCTGGGGTGCTGATGAGAATCTCTTTTAGTTCTTGGAAAGCCTTTTCCTCAGTTTCAGTCCAAGTTAAATTGTCTGTCTTTCCCCCTGTACTGGTGTATACTTGGCGGTTTCCGCAAATCAGGGTATCCAGAGGTGGCAGTACCCAGTTGTTTCTAGAAATTCCTGGACCTGTTTCTTTGTTTGTGGTCGGGGTATTTTTAGAATGGCTTCAATGCGGCTTGTGGAGAAGGACCGTTTTCCTCCTCTCGGCTCATAGCCTAGGCAGGTGGCATCGTCAGTGCATAACCGAGCTTTCCCTCAAAACCTTCTGACTTCTATAATTTCCTCCTAATGCCTGGGGCGAACTGGGTAACAAAAGCAATATTAATAGCTCTCCCATATCAGGGGCTTCCGGGTCTATGGGCGTAAACAGCCAGCAAGCTTCAATAAGATGCTCTAAGAAAGTGGCAGGGGATTCCCCCGACGCTGGACAGTTTCGCTCACCTTAGACAAGTTGGTCGGTTTTTTCAGTTGTTTCCTGGATGCCTGTAAGAGTCAGGCGACATTGTTTGAGAGCCCACTTACCTTGGGGATGTGGGTAGCCGGTGATGAAGACGGTCAGGATCAGAGGTGGGCTCTCCGTCTGGCCTGAGAACAGCTTCAGTTGCTTCTCTATGAATTCTGGCCCTTTCTTCAGAGGTGAAAAGGACCTGTAAGAGCTGCTGACAATCATCCCAAGTAGGCTGGTGGGTGTGAAACACAGTTTCTAACAGAGAGATTAATCCTTGGGGTTTGTCAGAGAAAGAGGGGTTTTGTTGTTTTCAATTATATAGGTCTTAGTGGAGAAGGGGACAGACACCACAAAAGGCCGGCAGTCGACAGAGCAATAAGTGATTCAGGGGCCGGCACAGCAACAGTCAAACAGCTTGCCTGTGAGAGTGTTAATAAGCCTTGCAGAGAGGTGTTGCCTCACCATAAAGAAGCCAATACATCCAAATACATCCATATCCATTCAGACCTTGATTGGTCTTCCCATACATAGGGGACGCAACAGCTGAGGCTCTGAGAGAAGCCCTCCCTGCTGGCAAGGCAGGAGGAAGCAGCAAAGAATCATCGTCTTTTTTATTTTTTTCATGTCAATTTCCTACCTTCTATCATTCATAAATCTTAAATCTTTATTTTTTTTATCCTCACCCTAGGACATTTTTGTGGGAGACATTTTGCATGGCATCCATTTTGTTAAAATCTGCTCTGCCATCTCCTGGCCCAAGGCAGGATATCTCTGCTTTATCTGCATTTTGAACCATTTACTCAGTCTTTTGTTCCACCCGTGCTTCGGGGTGGTTACTCAATAACTTACCGCTTGACAACAAATGATCTTGTTTTTCCTGCCCTATATATTGTGTGAATTTCCCCAGAATAAACAAGACTTGATCAGAGCCCTGTCTTGTCTCCATTTCTTGTGTCTCTTGTCCCTCCTCATCCTCACTCCCCCTCTAGAGTCCTCGTTGCTCGACCTGCGGGATGGGTCACATTTTTCCATTTTTTGTTCAGATAGAGTGGGAGGCAGAGAGAGAGAGAGAAACATCAACATGAAAGGGACGCATCAACTGGTTGCCACCCGCATGACCCCACCCAGGGCGGGGGACAAACTGCAACCAAGGTAGGCACCCTTAGCAGGAACCAAATCCAGGTCTCTCTGGACCACAGGCTGATGCTCTAACCACTGAGCTAAACGGCCAGGGCAAATCTTTATTATTTTTATAATTTCCTTTCATAAAGCCCTTCTCAGGTGGAGACCCAAAGTACATCAGAAGTATCATTTTATCTATGCTGTAATAACCATAGTTCAGATCCATTTTTTTCTTTTTACTTAATCTGAACTTTTAACTCTTAGAAATGTTGATTGTCTTTCTTCTTTTTTTATGACAAGTAATTAACATTCCTCAGATTGGCAAATATATTCGTATTTTCAACAGACATTTTTTGAATCAATAGATCATTAACAGATCGAAATTCATCCTCTAGCTTTTCTGTAATAAAAACCCAAAGTAGGCAAAATCAGGTAAATTAACATTTTAGTATATCCTCAGGGGAGTCCTGAAGGATGGGATGTAATTTCCTTGGGGGCTGGGAGGAGTTACCATCCTTCAGGGCAGACTGAGGCATTGTTAACAAAACTGTTTTTTCTTTCTTTTGAACCTCTGGACAGTGACATTTTTTAATATAATTGGTTTGTCTGTAGTTCTATCAATCCAAATATCAATATATGGCATTTGATCCAGATGTCCAGGGCTCTTGTATTTTCTGATGAACCATAAAGGCCAATTGCAAATTGAAACTACCTTTGGATGGCCAATTAACCCTGTAGGGAGGCCATTCAAGGTCACATAGGGTCTGTAAGGTCCCAGAGCTAACCGGGATATTATAGTTTTTTGCCAGAGCTTTGAAATCTTTAAAATTATCCAATAGGCATTGCAATGGAGTTTTGGTACCAGCTTGACTTTGGCCCATGACAACAAAGGGAAGTACAACCACACAACAACAGACAACTAGGTGGGCCAATAAACAAACAGAAAAATAATATAGACAGGGCTGAAACTGAAGTTACTGAAACCAAAAACAAAAACAAAAACACAGAACTGACAACTGACTGAAACCGAAGTTCAACCAAAAAACACAGACAGAACTGACTGAAACTGAAGTTCCCTGCAACATTTCACTAGGGAACCTGGCCGGGAAGTGATGCCGCGTCCAGCCTTCCCCTTTGCCACTGAAAGGTGCCTACCAGACTGAACAGAAAACAGTACTCACAGTGAGATTCCAGATGACTCAGATGAGTCCAGACGCTCTCAGAATTCAATTTAGAGCAGGATTTGAGACCAGAATAGGGAAACTGGGAGGGCAGGCTTAGTCTCCAGGCAGAGGAACGTCCCTCTGAGGCCTTCCCTAGAACAGCCACCCTTGCAGCTTCGATAGCTGCTCTAGTGGTCCCGTCTGGGGCTTCCCTGTAAGGAAATGATCTCGCTGGGGCCTCCAAATGTTGTGGTGTGAGAGAACCGAGGGACCACCTGAGTCAAATTAAAGCCAAATAGAGAGCAAAGTCAGCCGGCAACTGATCCTGAGTTCTCAGAGATCAGCCCCGACTTTCAGCTACATTTTTATTTTATAGGAGGCTTGTTACAAATTTCTGCAACTGGCATTTCTTGTTGGCCTTGGGGGAGAGCAAGCAAGCAAGTACAGAAGTGGAGGCAGTTGGCGATGAGCGGGAGAAACGGAGGCAGGAGGGAGCTGAGGTGAAAGGAACTGCGTCCACACACATCTATGGTCAGGGCTGTCCTGCTATTCATCCTATTTCCTAAGTTCTAAAAAATAAAAAATTCACTTAGAGGACACACTCGCTCAGAGGAGTACAGGGCGGCTGGTGTTTCCTCATTTTGCCTCAGAAAGCTCCACAACCGGCCTTTTATTTATTTAATCAGGGCAAGGTGATGTGAGCAGGCCAGCACAGTGGGAGATTCACATAGGACCTTGTATAAAATTACAAGGATGTCATACAATGAAAAGTCTTAAACATGTTTTGAGGAGAAGTGTGATGTGATTTGACTTACATCTTATGCTTGGTTTAAAACACTGTGTGGAAGGCAAAGATGGGAAAAGGGAGACTAGTTAGGAGTCATTAGAAGTGGCTACATTAGCAACGTTACTGGATAAAAGGCTGAAAAAATCGTTTGGATGAGTTTAGGGGTAAAGTTAAGATACTAGCACAAGCAATTCTTAGAGAAGGTTTGCTAAAGGAGAGCAGAAAATGGAGCTCTAGGAGGGCAGAGAAATGGAGTTAAGGAACACTATTTAAAAAAGATGTCAGCGGTTTTACACAGCTGAGAACAATCCAGTAGAAAGGGATGACTTGATGACATAGGAGGGAGACAGATAGATTGCAGGTGCAGTGTTTTTGAGCAGGGAAGAGAGGACAGGCTTCAGTCACAGGGGAAGGTGGTGCCTTTGGAGAGGAGCCTGGGCTGTTTACCTACAGTGACAAGTGGGAAGATGTTGCACGTGGGAAGGTGAGTTGATGTGGAGGTGGAAGTTCATGAAGTTCTCTTGTTGTTGCTTTAATTTCTCAAAGAAGGAAAGAGCTAAGAATAATGAGCAAAAGGAGATATTAGCATGTTGAGAAGGAAGGAGTTGTCAGGAGGCAACTGAAAGAGCAAACTAATGTGTTGAGCCATGCCAGGCTGCATGACTTAACATCAGAAAATGGGTCAAAGAATTAGAAAACTATTTCATGGACAAAAAGGGGCCACATACTTAACCTGACAAGCTCAGGGAGGCCTGCGTGGTAGCCTTACAAACTTAGATATAGTAATCACAAAGTGATACCATTAATAACCTGGTCATTGTTAACAGGAAAGGAGGAAAGGGGAGACCAGATAACATAGGCTTGCCATTTGTACAGCTTTGCCAGAAAGCTACAATTTAACCCTCTCCAAGTCTGTTCCCCACAGATCATTGAGGAGAGGGACTGGACAAAGGCAGTTTAGACGCATGCCCAGTAAGGTCTGGATGACGTGGGAAAATGCTTACCTGTCAGTCACACCTGTAAATAGATAATTGGCCAGAATAGGCACGGCCACTGCAAGGGTGAGAAATCTGAGATACATAACCTCCTCAACAAAGGACCTGCCTTCTCCTGGCCTTTCGGCTCACCCATGCTCCTGGCTCTCTTGTTGCAGTGGGTCCACTCCCCTGCGTTTGCTCACGTGGCCCACAGCCATGTGGGCTCCACACAATGGACTGATGGACTGAATCCAGCCTGATGCTGCATCGGACCCTGCTCCACCATGGAAAGGGAACTCTGGACACTGGCCCTGCTTCTGACTCTGCTGCACCTGCAGCTGCCCTTTTCCAGGACTGGCTTAAGGGAACTGGAACTTTACCACCCCAGGATGCAACTCCACCCAAAGACCATTCATTCTCCCGTGCAAGTCAGAAAAGTCGCAAAAGCCCACTCTCACCAGTGACAAGAACTGCATTTCCCTGGCAATAAAAGGATGGTCTGAAATTAAAACTGTTTAACTAAAAGCTGTTTATGGCAGGTAGTCGTGACCTAGGCTGGACTCTTCCCTGACAAAAGTCAATGGTTAGTTTAAGTAAGCCTATCTTTTTTCTTCTTGCATCTATGATAACCTAACTTTGGACTATTAGGGTAGCTTCCCTTTTGCCAGATCCTTGGGGCACAACCAATGCATCAGAGCTGAGACCATAAATACTCTCATGGCACAACCAATGCATCAGAGCTGAGACCATAAATACTCTCATTGTTATTGTTATCATGTTAATTGTTGACTGTTAACTATTCTGTTCCCACCTGTGTAAAAGATGTGTGTATATCATTGTACTTTTCATCCAGTCCCAGAAGTTTTCCCTGTTTGCCTTCTCCTGCCTCCCAGCCCATCGCCAACGGATTCCATGCAACCCACTTACTTCTCTTTCTGTTGTAAAGTATAAAGCACGCGTGGAACTGCCATTTTCCGGAACATTTTTCTCAATCTGTTAAGATTTTCTTCCCTGCATTTGCCCTCAGTTTGGCTCAGATAAACCCACAAAATTCACTATGAATTTAAATGTTTCTTATGTTGATAATTCACCCACTTTCTTCTGTGTTGTGTTGGAAGGAGGTTGGGGGACAGGACAAAGGTGCCAGCACCGGACACCCTTCCGGGGAAGGTGCTCAGGACAGGCCCAGGAACCCACTGGTCTTGGCCAACTGAGAGGACGTCGGAGAGGATGAGCCCAGCAGGCAGAGCTGGAATCGGGAGGCGCCTGAGGAAAGTATTTGCTGTGCTGTTTGGTCTAGTTTGATACCAGCCTTGAGCTAGGTCTTAATTCTCTGGTAAATACTTCTTTTTCCTTTCTTGCCCTAACACCACTGGGGTTTTCTGGGAAAAAACTGTGAGAAGTTACAGGCATACCTTGTATAAGCTGTGGGTTCAGTTCCAGAACACCAATAAAGTCAATATTGCAATAAAGTAAGTCATAATTTTTTGCTGGTGGAAATGGAACCAGAAAGGGGACCTGGCCCGGGATGTAAGGACGAGGTGGTGCTGAGTAACCAGAAGTACAGGTTTACTGAGGGAAAGACCTGCCGGGCTACCTCTAAGGAGAAAATAGCAACTGGCTGGTCCAGACTAAGGATTTTTAAATTTAGGGCCGGGGTGGGTGGTCCTTCAGCCGAGGTGTCATGGTCGTCCTTGAATGGGCTGGGGTCTTCTGAAACTTGTTTTTCTTGTCCAGTGACCGTCATCATTGTTCAGCCTGACTGGAGTGATGGGTTTTGGTTTCCTGGAATGAGAGGCTTAGGGCAAGGTTAAACAATAAGAGGCTTGGGGCATCAATATGAAAGTAAAAGAGTTAGAGGCTTGGGGCAGTAATATGGAAGTTAGCGCTCACAACGAGTGGGTCTGCCTAGGGCCAGCAGGGTGTGTGTGGGTTCTTGACTTCGTACAGGAAAAGTTTCACAACATGAGTCTGGGTGAACTTTAGAGGACGCTTATTAAAGCTGGGGACAGTGAGACACGGAAGGGCTGGGAAAGGAGCCGAGGCTGCTCGGGGTCACTGAGAAGTCAGAGAAAAGGGGCCTTGGAGACCGGTTCAGGGGTCTGTCGGGGACAAACTGCTGCTGCCCATTGTTGCCCCGGGTTAAGCCTCTTGGGGTCCCGTAGAGTTTAGGAGACACACCTGTGGGGGAAGAATGAAGCGGTGGAGCAGGGGAGGTGGGGGTGTGCTCCTGGGAGGGGGAGCACACACCAGAACTTTGGTTTGAGGGGTTTTAAAGGCTGCGTGTTTGGGGGAGGTCTTAGGGGAGGATCTCAGTAGGCTATTCCTCAGCTTTATGCTGATGTACAAAATGAGGTTTATTCCCTTAGCTTCACCTGTCCTTGGGTGTGGTTGGCGAAGGGCACTAATTGGAGTTCTGCTGTCTGTCTCCTGAGTAGGGTGGTTTCAGCTATACCCTCTGGTTGGGGGAAGTGCACTCCGTTTCCTCTCAAGTGTCCCTGGTCTAGGGAAGAGAGGATGTCCTGGGTGGCCACACACTGCCTGGCACCTAGGTTTTCTAGATGGCTGCACGCTGCTGTCTGTCTCAGTTCCCCTGTTCCACTGGACTGGCTCACTGGCCTGGCTCCAGGGGTATTGCCTTCAATTTCTAAACACAAAATCTATGGAGCACAAGAGAGCACAGCACAAATGAGGTGTGCTATGTTTGAAAGCCTTTGAACCTCTGCAGAGAACCTCTGCGGAGATCACCAAGCAGTGTTGTGGCATTAATACATGCAGGGTTGTGTGGTGGGCACTTAGACAGACATGAGCAGAGCAAGGACGATGGGCCAGGTACAGATGGTCATCAGGGTGGAAGCCCTGGGTCCCTAGCAATGGACATTTGAAGAGTAGGACCTCATCCCCAGGGTGACTTTTCCTCCCCTAACTTATCACTGGCCATGTGGTTTACACCCCCTGACTTTTCCTCCCTAGAAATAACATCTGGGCTTCAGTTGCATTTTAGCGTCAGGCCTTGAAAGGCAGCAAAACCAGATAAGCAATGCCATGGCTGACCTCAGGACCAGCTGCACTGGATAATGACACCCTCCCCACCCCCACCCCCACCCCCTGCCAATATCAACTAGTCAATCAGTGAAGATCCTGACCCTGAAAGAAAACACTTGGGAAGCAGCTGAATATTCTATTGAGATTTTCCCCTGGGACCTCCCCTAAAATCTTCACCCTAAAAACCCTTAGGACAGAGGACCTAGTTTGCTCTTTGTCCTGGGAGCCTTCCCCTCCTTTCCCATCCCCCTCTCCTTTCCCATTACCTTTGAGAGCATCACCTTTACCTTCCTCACTTCTAAGCTCCAAGGACCCTTCCTTTAACCTCTATAACTTGTTTCCTAAGCCTATTTCTTCTACATATTACTTCTTCTATCTCTGTGATTTTCAAAATACATCTTTTTTAATAGTCTGAGTCTTGGCTCTGAATTCCTTCCTAGCAAGAGTTCAAATACCGAGGTTGCGCACCCAGGTGCAGTCTGACCTCAGGGTCTAAATCCTGGTGCCGTTCACACTGCCGCTAACAGTTGGAGAAATGTGTCTTTTAAAGTGAGGATGCTTGTAATCTAGTGGTCAAATGTGTTGAATAATAGGTAGGTGACTATCCCTTCAGCAAATAAAAATGGATGGAAATGCGTTATTCCAAAGTTACAATTTTCAGAAGAGGACCGAACCAGCAGCTCCTCAACATCCTCGCACAAGCGAAGGCCCAACAGGACCGATTAAGCTCATTTGCTGACTCACCCTATGAAAGTGCCTCCAGGCCTCCAGGAAAAGATAAGCCCAAAACATGCCATACTTACAGAGAAAACTGATGGGTGAAAATAGATCAGCAAACCAAATTGTACCTGAGAGGCAGGACTAGAAATTGGAAGACTAAATTTGAAATCATATAAATCACATGGCAGCACAAGAGACCCTGAGCTCATCTGCTGCCAAGAACACATGGAATGTATCCTATATTTAGGCAGTTCCTCCTGAGAGACAAGCGAGGGCTAATGGAATAGTCTCTCCACAAAAAAACAAGAGGGAGAAACTACACAGAGAGGCTGAGGAAATTCTCCAGGACCAAACAAACTGGTGAGCTCCATTGTTTACATTTCCCCTGCACTTGGAGAGCAGGCAGGGATCCTATCCACACTCTCTGGCCCACCTGCAGGAACACTGTAGTGCGTGCATCCCAGCCATGCCTCTCAGCTAGATCCAGCAGGAACAGAAGGGTGTCAGAGCACATGCACATGGAGCCCCTCCCCCTGGAGACTGAGCCAGTATGTACAGCAGGGCACTGCAACATGCATCCACTAAGCTGCACACAAATGCAAGGCTCCCCCACCTGGAGAGAGTGTGGAACTAGCAACGTGCCATGGTACACTTGGGATGCCCCACCCAGAGAAAGAGTGGAACTAGTAGGGTGCTGCAACACAGGCATTCAGGGAAGCCCCACCCAGACCTGCCTCAGGGAACAGACAAAGAAACAGGGCATGCTATTTGCACACTGATCAGGGAAAACAAGCCAGATCAGAATGACAAGCAATCATGCACACACCACGCTGCCCTACCCAGAAGCCTCTCTCCTGCCTGGGCAGCACACCAGGCACTGCACACACAGCTCTAACTACAGCCGGCCTGTCAAAACCATCTAGCGCAGGCTACGCAGAGACCACCTATTCAAAATTGGGAGAGATAGCTATTGGATCTAACAGCAGATTAGTTAATACAGAAAAACTGATTAGCAACCTGGAAGACAGAATAGTGGATATTACCTAATCAGAACAGCAAAATGGAAAAATAACATTAAAAAAATGAAGATAGTGTTGGGAATCTCTGGGACAACATCAAGCACTCTAAAAGGGAGAGAAAAAGGGGCAGAAAGTATATTTGAAGAAATAATGACTAAAAACATTCCTAATCTAGGAAAGGAAACAGAAGTCCAGGTCCAGAAAGCACATTTCCGACAAGATGATTCCAAAAAGACCCACACCGACACATATTGTACTTAAAATGGCAAAGTTAAGAATAAAGAGACGGTCTTGAAGGCAGCAAGAAGGAAATAAGTCACATACAGGGACATCCCATAAGGCTGTCAACTGATGGTTTTTGCAGCAATTTTGCAGGCCAGAATGGACTGGTAAAAAATATTTTAAGTGTTGAAGGAAAGGAAGCTAAAACCTAGAATCCTATACCTGGCAACTTTATCATTCAGTTTTGAAAGAGAGATAAGAAGTTTCCCAGGAAGAAAAAATGGTGGCGGAGTGAATGGAGCTACACAGATCATCTCCCAGGACCATACTGAATTCACAACGAAAATAAAGGCAAATCTTCAGGAAGGGGCAACCGAAAGACACCTTGGAGGACCACATAACCAGGGACACCGACTCAACCCTGGTAGGCTTGTGAGGACGCGAGAGGGGGCCGGGAGCCCATGGTCCGCAGGGGCCTGGGCAGGGACCGGGGGACTCGGCGGTGGGAAGTTGCTGCTACCGCCTCAACTGTGACCCTGGCTGAGTCCTGCGAACTCTGCTGCCTGCCAAGCCCTTGGCTGGTGCCGCACAGACTCGCTGGGGCCAGGGAACTCGGCGGCGGGAAGATGCTGCTAACGCCTCTGCTGCGACCCCGCCTGAGTCCTGTGAACTCTGCTGCCTGCCAAGCCCTCAGCTGGTGCCGCACGGGCTGGCACGGACTGGTTCTGACCAGGGGACTCTATAGGACGCTGCTACCCAGGCTGACTCCTGCGAACTCTGCATGCTAAGCCCTCGGCTGGTGCTGCACAGACTCGTGGGGACCAGGGGACCCTGCTGGAAGGTGCTGCCACCCCGGCAGTGTCCCACTACCGCGGATCAGTCCTGGGGCTTCTGCTGAGTGCAAAAGCCTCTACTGGTGCCACAGTCGTGGCCGCCCTTGGCTGGAAGCAGCACCCTCAGGTTAAAAGTCCCAGGCGGCTCCACGACAGAGGCTAAATTGGCAGCAGCCACTCACCTTGGGCTTCAGCAGAGGGAAGGCAGACTGGACTGAAACGGTGTGGGGACACTCGGGTTTTGGAGGGTGCTAAGAGGTTTTGCTGAGTGCAGCCACGCAGGACTGTGGTCATTTTACTCCTTCCCAGGGCCCTGGGGAGAGGCAAGGTGGAGGCCCCTCCCTCAGATATTCAATCCCACCTGGTGGCCATTGAAATGCTAATTGAGGCTGATTAACAACCAGCAGCTGCCCCAACCTCAGGAAATCCTCTTACACTGAGCACCTGAGGGAATTTTTGAGGCAACTCAGAAACCAAGGGTCTTCAGGTGACCTCTACTAATAGCCTCCAGGCAAAAAAAAAAAAAAAAAACCTAGAGGATAACTACCATTCCCTGGGCTAGCAATACTGACCAGGAAAGCTAAGACTTGAAGGTAGTGTTTAAAGTGGGTCCTCCCTGGCTCATCCAAACCCAAGAGAGGGAACCACAAATAGCAGAACACCAACAACCACAGGGAAAATTTGGCAGACTCCAAAGCCCACTGTGATAGCCAAAATGGTGAAAAACAGAAACAAAAGCCAAATGAAAGAACAAGAGACCTCTACGGAAGATGAGATAAATGTGGAGCAGTTAAGCAAGTTAACAGAACTAGAATTTAGAGCCATGATGTAGAGGTAGCTCAACAGCATGTGTAAGATTATGAGAACCATGAGTAAAGACATAGAAATGTTGAAAATCAACCAGTTGATAATTAAAAACCAACAGGAAGAAATGAAGAATGATATATCAGAAATGAAAAACACATTGGAAGGTCTAAAAAGCAGAGTAGGGGAAGCTGAGGACCGGACCAGTGAATTAGAAGACAGGCAAGAAAAAATCAACCAATCAGAAAACCAAAAGGAAAATACGATTAAAAAACAGGAAGACAGCTTAAGAGAACTGTGGGACAACTGGAAATGAAATAATATTCGCATCATAGGAGTCCCTGCAAAAGAAGAACATAAGCAAGGGTTAGAGAATATATTCAAAGAAATAGTGACAGAAAACTTTCCTAATTTGGTGAAGGAAGGATGCATTCAAGTTCAAGAAGCACAGAGAGCCCCAAGTAAGAAGAACCCAAACAGACCCACACCGAGACACATAGTAATCAAACTGCCAAAAATTAAAGAAAAAGAGAGAATCCTAAAAGTAGGAAGAGATAAGCAACAGGTTACCTACAAAGGAAACTCCATAAGGCTCACAGCTGACTTCTCACAAGAAACAATACAGGCCAGAAGGGAATGGCATGAGTAATCAAGGTCATGAATCCAAGACTACTCTACCCAGCAAGGCTATCATTCAAAATAGAAGGTCAAATAAAGAGCTTCCCAGACAAAAAAAGGCTAAGGGAATACATTAGCACTAAACCAGCACTGCAAGAAATGTTAAAAGAACTGCTGTAATTACCAGGAGAAATAGGAAGAAAAATAGAACCACACTAAACAAAAATGGCAACAAATAAGTACATATCACCTTAAATGTAAATGCATTGAATGCTCCCATAAAAAGACACAGAGTAGATGATTGGATAAGAAAGCATGACTCATCTATATGTTGTTTACAAGAGACCCACCTCACAACAAAAGAATCATATAGATTGAAAGTGAAAGGATGGAAAAAAATTTTCCAAGAAAATGGAAAAGAAAAAAAGGCTAGGGTAGCAATACTCATATCTGATCAAATAGATTTCAGAATGAAGGCCATAATTAAAGACAAAGAAGGCTACTACATAATATTGAAAGGATCTACCAACAGGAAAATATAACCTTAATAAACATATATGCACCCAATGTAGGAGCACCAAAATACATTTAAAAACTTCTGGAGGACTTCAAAGGAGAAATTGATAGCAATACAATCATAGCAGGGGACTTCAACACCCCACTGGCATCGCTGGATAGATCCTCTAGACAAAAAATTAGCAAGAAAACAAAGACTTTAAATGAAGCACTAGACCAAATAGATTTAATAGATATCTACAGAGAACTACACCCCAAAATACAGATTTCACATTCTCCTCAAGTGCACATGGGACATTCTCAAAGATAGACCACATGTTAGGGCACAAACTAAGTCTCTACAAGTTCAAGAAGATTGAAATTATATCAAGCATCTTCTCAGATCACAATGGCATGAAACTAGAAATCAATTGCAAGAAGAACATACAAAGACATTTGAACACATGGAAGCTAAATAGTATGTTATTAAACAATGAATGGGTCACCGAGGAGATCAAGGAAGAAATCAAAAACTTCCTGGAAACCAATGAAAATGAATACACAACACCACAAAATCTATGGGATGCAGCCAAAGCAGTTCCGAGAGGAAAGTTCATAGCACTACAGGCCTACCTCAAAAAAAGAAGAAAAATCTCTAATAGACTATCTAACCTCACAAATTAAAAATGAGAGAGCAAACAAAAAGAAAACCCCAGAGCAAGTACAAGGAAGGAAATAGTAAAGATCAGAGCAGAAATAAATGACATAGAGACCAAAAAAACAACTCAAAGGATCAATAAAACGAAGAGCTGGTTTTTCAAAAAGATAAACAAGATTTATAGACCCTTAGCTAGACTCACCAAGAAACAAAGAGAGAGAACCCAAATACACAGAATCAGAAATGAAAGAGGAGAGATAACAACTGACATCACAGAAATACAAAAGATTGTTAACAACTACTATGAACAATTATATGGCAAAAATTCTACAATCTAAACGAAATGGACAAATTTATAGAAACACATAGTCTCCCAAAACTAGATCAGGAAAAGATAGAAAACTTGAACAGATGAATAACAACAGAAGAAATTAAAGATGTAAACAAGACTTTCCCAGCAAACAAAAGCCCAGGCCCGGATGGATTCACGGGGGAGTTTTACCGAACATTGAAAGAAGAACTAATACCCATTCTCCTCAAACTATTTCAAAAAATTCAAGAAGAAGGAAGACTTACAAACTTGTTTTATGAACCCAGCATAATTCTAATTCCAAAACCAGAAAAAGACACAACAAAGAAAGAAAACTACAGGCCAATATCCCTGATGAACATAGATGCCAAAATCCTGAACAAAATATTAGCAAATTGGATCCAGCAATACACCAAAAAAAATTATCCACCATGACCAAGTGGGATTCATCCCAGGGATGCAAGGCTGGTACAATATTCGCAAATCCACAAATGTGATACACCACATAAATAAAATGAAGAATAAAAACCACATGATAATATCAATAGATGCTGAAAAAGCCTTCGACAAAATCCAGCATCCGTTTCTGATAAAAACGCTCAGCAGTGTGGGAATAGAGGGATCATATCTAGACATAATAAAGGCCATATATGAAAGACCTACAGCCAACATCATACTCAATGGGCAAAAACTAAAAGCATTTCCCTTAAGAACAGGAACAAGACAGGGATGCCCACTTTCACCACTCCTATTTAACATAGTACTGGAAGTCTTAGCCACAGCAATCAGAGAGGAAGAAAAAAATAAAAGGGATCCAAATTGGAAAGGAGGAAGTGAAATTGTCATTATTTGCAGATGACATGATACTATACATAGAAAACCCCCAAAGACTCCATCAAAAGTTTACTAAACTTAATCAATGAATTTGGCAAAGTAGCAGGATACAAAATTAACGTCAAGAAATCGATGGCATTCATATACACCGATGATGAACTCACAGAAAGAGAAACTAAGCAAAAAATCCCATTTACCATTGCAGCAAAAAAAGTAAGATACCTCGGAATAAACTTAACCAAAGAAATAAAGAACCTATTCGCAGAAAACTACAGGTCATTGAAAAAAGAAATAGAGGAAGATATAAAAAAGTGGAAGCATATACCCTGTTCATGGATTGGGAGAATTAACATCATTAAAATGTCCATATTACCCAAAGCAATCTACAGATTCAATGCAATCCCCATCAAAATACCAACGGCATACTTCACAGAATGAGAACAAGTACTTCAAAAGTTCATATGGAACCAAAAAAGGCCTCGAATAGCCACAGCAATCTTGAAAAGGAAGAACAAAATTGGAGGGATCACAATAGCAGATTTCAGGTTATACTACAAAGTGACTGTAATCAAAACAGCCTGGTACTGGCACAAGAACAAACATATAGACCAGTGGAACAGAACAGAGAACCCAGAAATGTACCCAAGGCAATATGCTCAATTAATATTTGACAAAGGTGGCAAGAGCATACAGTGGAGTAAGGACAGCCTCTTTAATAAATGGTGCTGAGAAAATTGGACAGCTACTTGCAGAAAAATGAAACTAGACCATCATCTTACAGCCTACACGAGAATAAACTCAAAATGGACAAAAGTCTTAAATGTAACTCATGAATCCATAAAAATCCTAGAAGAGACTGTAGGCAACAAAATTTCAGACATCATACACAGCAGAATTTTTACTGACACATCACCTAAGGCAATAGAAACAAAGGAGAAAATGAACACATGGGACTACATCAAACTCAAAAGCTTCTGCACAGCAAAAGATACAATCATCAAAACGAAAAGGCTACCCACTGTATGGGAGAGCATAATTGCCATGATATATCAGATAAGGGGTTAATTTCCAATGCATATAGAGTGCTCATACAACTCAACAAAAGGAAGACAAAGAATCCAATTAAAAAATGGGCAGAGGAACTGAATAGACACCTCTCCAAACAGGACATACAAATGGCTAAGAAACATATGAAGAAGTGCTCATCATCACTAATCATCAGAGAGATGCAAATTAAAACAACAATGAGGTATCACCTCACACCTGTCAGAATGGCCGCCATCAACAAATCATCAAACAACACGTGTTGGCGAGGGTGTGGAGAAAAGGGGACTCTAGTACACTGCTGGTGGGAATGCAGACTGGTGCAGCCACTATGGAAAACAATATGGTGTTACCTCAAAAAATTAAAAATTTGACCCAGTGATTCTACTTCTAGGAATATACCCTAAAAAGCCTAAAACACCAATCAGAAAGAATATATGTACCTCCATGTTTGTAGCGGTACTATTTACAATAGCTAAGATTTGGAAACAGCCAAGTGTACATCAGTAGACAAATGGATAAAAAAGCTGTGGTACATATACACAATGGAGTACTACGCAGCTGTAAGAAAGAAAGACCTCTTATCCTTTGAGACTACATGGAGGGACCTGGAAAGTATCATCCTAAGTGAAACAAGCCAAACAGAGAAAGACAAGTTTCATATGATCTCATTTATTTGTGGAATATAATGAACATAACAGTCTGAGGAAGGGGGTAGTCCCAGAGACGCGGAAGTGGGATACAGACTGACAATCCCCTAAATAGGGGGGTGGTGGGGAAGAGATAAACCACAGAACTTATATGCATGTGTGCATGAACAGTGGACATGGACAACAAACTTGGAAAAGGGCAGGGAGGGTGGGGGAGGAGGGAATCAGTGGGGGGAAAAGGAGAAACATCTGTAACAAAAATTAATTATTAAAAAAAGAGATGGAAAATAAAAAGAAGTTTCCCAGACAAGCAAAAACTATTCTTCACTACACTAAATGGCTCTACAAGAAATGTTTCTTTCAAAAACAACCAAAAAAACAAATTAACAAATGGTAATAAGCACATATTTATTAATAATTACTCTAAATGTAAATGGCCTAAATGCTACAATCAAAAGACATAGGGTGGCAGAATGGATTAAGAAAACCAAGACTCATCTATATGCTGCATATGAGATACCCCCTTTAGTTCAAAAGACACACACAGAGACAAAAAGTGAAGGGATGAAAAATATAGCCCATGCAAACATAATATTTTTAAAAGCTGGAGTAGCAATACTCATATTAGACAAAATAGACTTTAAAACAAATAATGGCAAAAAAGACATATGATAAATTGGTCAGTCCAGGAAGAGGATATAACAATTGCAAATATCTATGCGCGCAACATATGATCACCTAAGTATATTAATGGGCATAAAGGCAAAAATTAAAAGTAATACAATAATAATTTTGAATATTAATACCCCACTTACCTAATGGATAGGCCATTCAGTTTAAAAGGAAATAATGACCTAAAGCACCACATTAGAGCAATTTGATTAATAGATCTTGATAGCACATTTCATCTGCAAACTTCAGATTACACATTTTTCTCAAGAGCATGCGAAACATTTCTTCCAGGATAAACCATATATTAAACCACAAAGCAAGCCTTAGTAAATTCAATGATATTGAAACTATATTAAGTATATTTTCTGCAATTACTTTCAAAACACCAATGACATTCTTCTCAAAACCAAAACAAATAATTCTAAAATGTATAAAGAACCACAAAAGACCACAAAGAGCCAAAGCAATCTTGAAAAAGAAAAAAGATGGAGTATCATGCTCCCTGAGTGCAAACTACTCTACAGCGCTCTATAACCAAAACAGCATGGCACCAGCACAAACACACACACACGTATAGATCAGTGGAACAGAACGGAGAACCCAGAATCATCCCCCTGAAGTGGTCAATTAGTCTATGGAGGCAAGTATATGCAACAGAGAAATAACAAACTCTTCAGCACGCAGTTTAGGAAAATGGGACAGATACATGCAGGAAAATGAACCTGGACCCACCACTTGTACCATACACAAAAATAAACTCAAAATAGATTAAAGATTTAAATGTAAGATTTGAAACCATAAAACTCCTAGAGGAAAACATAGATAGCAAACTATTTAGCATCATACTTAGTAATATCTTTTTGTTATTTTGTCTTTGTTTTTGTTTTTATTTCTTTTTTTTTTCCAATTTTTATTCATTCATTTTCATTACAGATGTTTCTCCTTATTCCCCCTTAGACCCCCTCCTCCCCATTTCACCCCCCAACCTCCTAGGATTGTTGTCTATGTTCATTGGTTATGCACACATGCATATAAGTTCTTGGTTCATCTCATTCATCCCCCTTTGCCTCCCTACTCTGAGCTTTGTCAGTCTGAACCATACTCCTTTCTATGTCTCTGGGTCTATTTCGTTCATCAGCCCACCTTGTTCATTATATTCCACAAATAAGTGAGATCATGTGGCATTTATCTCTCTCTGATTGGCTCATTTCACTTAGCATAATGCTCTCCAGGTCCCTCCATGTTGTCTCAAAGAATAAGAGATCTTTCTTATAGCTGCATAGTGTTCCATTGTGTGTATATACTACAGCTTTTTTTTATCCACTCACTATTGATGAACACTTAGGCTGTTTCCAGTTCTTAGCAATTGTAAATAGTGCTGCTATGAACATGGGGGTACATATATTCTTTCTGATTGGTGTTTCGGGCTTCTTAGGATATATGTCTAGAAGTGGGATCACTGGGTCAAATGGCAATTCAATTTTTAATTTTTTGAGGTAACACGATAGTGTTTTCCATAGTGGCTGCACCAGTCTGCATTCCCACCAGCAGTGTACTAGAGCCCTCTCTTCCCCACACCCATGCCAGCACTTGTTTGATGATTTGTTGATGGCAGCCATTCTGACAGGTGTGAGGTGATACCTCATAGTTGTTTTAATTTGCATCTCTCTGATGATTAGTGATGTTGAGCATTTCTTCATATGTCCCCTGGCAATTTTTATGTCCTGTTTGGAGAGGTGTTTATTCAACTCCTTGGCCCATTTTTTAACTGGGTTCTTTGTCTTCCTTTTGTTGAGTTGTATGAGCACTGTATATATTTTGGAAATTAACCCCTTATATGTAGCATCATTGGCAATTATGCTCTCCCATACAGTGGGTAGCCTTTCCGTTTTGATGATTGTATCTTTTGCTGTACAGAAGCTTTTTAGTTTGATGTAGTCCTGTGTATTTATTTTTTTCTTTGTTTCTGTTGCCTTAGGTGATGTATCAGTAAAAATGCTGCTTCTTATGATGTCTGAAATTTTGTTGCCTTTTACATTTTCTTCTAGTATTTTATGGATTCACGAGTCACATTTAAGTGTTTTATCCATTTTGAGTTTATTCTTGTGTATGGTGTAAGTTGATGGTCTAGTTTCATTTTTTTGCATGTAGCTGTCCAATATTCCCAACACTATTAAAGAGGCTGTCTTTACTCCATTGTATGCTCTTGCCACCTTTATTGAACATTAATTGAGCATAATGTTTTGGGTCAATTTCTGTGTTCTCTGTTCTGATCCATTGATCTATATGCCTGTTCTTGTGCCAGTACCAAACTGTTTTTATTACAGTAGCTTTGTAGTATAACCTGATATCCAGTATTGTGATCCCACCTACTTTGCTCTTCTTTTTCAAGATTGCTGTGGCTATTCAGGGTCTTTTCTGGTTCTGTATGAACTTTTGAAGTATTTGTTCTCATTCTGTGAAATATGTCGTTGGTATTTGATGGGGATTACATTGCACTTATAGATTGCTTTGGGTAGTATGAACATTTTAATGTTGTTAATTCTTCCAATCCATGAACAAGGTATATGCTTGCACTTTTTTTATATCTTCCTGTATTTCTTTTCTCAATGTCCTGTGGTTTTCTGCAAATAGGTCCTTTACGTCTTTGGTTAAGTTTATTCCTAGGTATCGTAAATTTTTTGCCACAATGGTAAATGGGATTTTTTTTTTTTAGTTTCTCTTTCTGTAAGTTCATTATTGGTGTGTAAGAATGCCATTGATTTCTTTTTTTTTTTTTTTTTTTCATCCTCACCCAAAGATACTTCTGCATTTATCTCCAGATAGAGTGAGCAGGAGGGACAGAGGGAGGAAGAGAGAGAGAAAAACATTGATGCTAGAGAGACACATCAACTGGCCACCATCCACACGACCCCAACTGGGACCAGGGACAAGCCGCAACCGAGGCACATGTCCGTAGCAGGAACCAAACCTGGGCCTCTCCGGTCTGCAAGCCAATGCTTCAACTGCTGAGCCAAACCAACCAGGCCAATTTCTTGATGTTAATGTTGTATCCTGCTACCTTGCCAAATTCATTTATTAAATCTTGCAGATTTTTTATGGAGTCTTTAGGGTTTTCTATGTACAATATCATGTCATCTGCAAATAATGACAGTTTCATTTCCTCCTTTCCAGTTTGGATCCCTTTTATTTTTTCTTTATGTCTGATTGCTGTGGCTAAGACTTCCAGTACTATGTTAAATAGAGTGGCGAAAGTGGGCATCCTGTCTTGTTCCTCTTCGTAAGGGAAATGCTTTTAGTTTTTGCCCGAGTATGATGTTCGCTGTACATTTTTATGTCAAGATATGATCCCTCTATACCCACATCGCTGAGCATTTTTATCAGAAATGGGTGCTGGATTTTTTTCAAATGCTTTTTCAGCATCTATTAAAATGATCATATGGTTTTTATCTTTCATTTTATTTATGTGCTGTATCACATTTATTGATTTGTGAATATTGTAACCAGCCTTGCATCCCTGGGATGAATCCCACTTGGTCATGGTGAATAATTTTTTTAACGTATTGCTGGATTCGATTTGCTAGTATTTTGTTCAGGATGTTTGGCATCTGTGTTCATTAGAAATATTGGCCTATAGTTTTCTTTCTTTATAGTATCTTTATCTGGTTTTGGAATTAAAATTATGCTGGCCTCATAAAACAAGTTTGAAAGTCTTTCTTCTTCTTGAATTTTTTGAAATAGTTTGAGGAGAATGGGTATTAGTTCTTTGAATGATCAGTAAAACTCCCCTGTGAAGCCATCCAGGCCTGGGCTTTTGTTTGTTGGGAGAGTCTTGATTACATCTTCAATTTCCTTAGTTGTTTTTTTTGTTTGTTTGTTTGTTTTTGTTTTGTTTTGTTTTTATCCTCAGCCAAGGACATTTTTCCATTTTTTTATTCAGATAGAGTGGGAAGGAGAGAGAGGAAAAGAAAGAGAGAGAGAAACATCAACGTGAAAGGGACACATTGAGTGGCTGCCCCCCACACAACCCAAACAGGGCCATGGACAAACTGCAACTGAGATTTGTGCCTTTAGCGGGAACCAAGCCCAGGTCTCTCTGGACCGCAGGCCGATGCTCTAACCACTAAGCAAAACCAGCCAGGGCTACTTAGTTGCTATTGGTTTGTTCAAGTTTTCTATCTCTTCCCTGTTCAGTTTTGGGAGACTATGTGTTTTTAGAAGTGTGTCCATTTCACCTAGATTGTCCAATTTGTTGCTGCATAATTGCTCATAGTATTTGTTAATGATCCTTTGCATTTCTGTTGTGTCAGTTGTTACTTCTCCTCTTTCATTTCTAATTTTGTGTATTTAAATTCTCTCTCTTTGTTTCTTGGTGAGTCTCGCTAAGGGTTAATCAATATTGTTTAACTTTTCAAAAATCCAGCTCTTTGTTTCATTGATCCTTTGATTTTTTTTGTTTGTTTGTTTCTATGTCATTTATTTTTGCTCTGATCTGTACTATTTTCTTCCTTCTACTTGCTCTGGGGTTTTCTTTTCATTTGCTTTCTAGTTCTTTAAGTTGTCAGGTTAGATAGTCTATTAAGAATTTTTCTTATTTCTTGAGGTAGGCTTGTAGGGCTGTGAACTTCCCTCTCAGAACTGCTTTCGCTTCATCCCATGGATTTTGTGATGTTGTGTGTTCATTTTCATAGGTTTTCAGGAATTCTAAAATGTCTTCCTTGGGCTCCTTAGTAACTTATTTATTGTTTAATAACATGCTATTTAACCTCCATGTGTTCAAATGTCTTTGCATGTTCTTGTTGCAATTGATTTCTAGTTTCATGTCATGGTGATCTGAGAAGATGCTTGATGATATGACTTCAATTTTCCTTTTTTTTTTATCCTCACCCGAGGACATTTTTGCATTTATCTTCAGATAGAGTGGGAGGCAGAGAGAGAGAAACATCGATGTGAGAGAGACACATCGAGTGGCTGCCACCCACACGTCCCCAACTGGGGCTGGGGACAAACTGCAACCAAGGTACATGTCCTTAGCAGGAACCGAACCCGGGACTCTCTGGTCCGCGGGCCAACACTCTAACTGCTGAGCCAAACTGGCCAGGGCGATTTCAATCTTTTTTTTTTTTTTTTTTTATCCTCACCCGAGGACATTTTTCCATTTTTTGTTCAGATAGAGCGGGAGAGAGAGAGAGAGAGAGAGAGAAACATCGATGTGAAGGGACACATCGAGTGGCTGCCACCCGCATGACCAACCAGGGCCGGGGACAAACTGCAGCTGAGGTATGTGAAAAAAGGGAACTGAACCCGGGTCTCTCTGTACCTCAGGCCGATGCTCCAACCGCTGAGCCAAACCAGCCAGGGCGCGATTTCAATCTTCTTGAACATGTAGGAACTTAGTTTGTGTCCTAACATGTGGACTATCTTTGAGAATGTCCCATGTGCACTTGAGAAGAATGTGAATTCTGTAGTTTTGGGGTGTAGTTCTCTGTAGATGTCTATTAAATCCATTTGGTCTAGTGCTTCATTTAGAGTCTCTGTTTCCTCGCTATTTTTTTGTCTAGATCTATCCAGTGATGTCAACGGGGTGTTGAAGACTCCTGCTATGATTGTATTGCTGTCGATTTTTCCTTTTAATTCCTCCAGAAGACTTTTTATATATGTTGGTGCTCCTATATTGGGTACATATATGTTTATCAAGGTTATATCTTCCTGTTGGATTGATTCTTTCAATATTATGTAGTGGCCTTCTTTGTCCCTAGTTATGGCCTGCATTTTGAAATCTATTTTATGAGATATGAGTATCGCTACCCCAGGTTTTTTTATTTTCCTTTTGCTTGGAAGATATTTTTCCATCTCTTCACTTTTAACCTATGTGTCTTTTGTTGTGATGTGGGTCTCTTGCAAACAACATATATATGAGTCATGCTTTCTTATCCAATCAGCTAGTCTGTGTCTTTTTATCGGAGCATTCAATCTATTTACATTTAAGGTGATTATTGATATGTACTTATTTATTGCCATTTTGGTTTATTGTGGTTATATTTTTCTTTCTATTTCTTTTACTAATTACAGCAGTCCTTTTAACATTTCTTGCAGTGCTGGTTTGGTGCTACTATATTCCCTTAGCCTTTTTTTTTTTTTTTTTTGTCTGGGAAGCTCTTTATTTGACCTTCTATTGTGAATGATAGACTTACTGAATAGAGTAATCTTGGATTAAGATCCTTGTTTTTCATGACCTTGATTACTTTATCCCATTCCCTTCTGGCCTGTAGTGTTTCTGTTGAGAAGGCAACTGATAGCCTCATGTGGTTCCTTTGTAGGTAACCTGTTGCTTATCTCTTGCTGCCTTTAGGATTCTGTCTTTGTCTTTATTTTTCTGGCATTTTGATTACTATGTGTCTTGGTGTGGGCCTGTTTGGGTTCTTCTTACTTGGGCCTCTTTGTGCTTCTTGAACTCAAATGCCCAAGTTTTTTGTCACTATTTCTTCCAATATATTATCTAACCCTTGCTCATTTTCTACTTCTTCTGGAACTTCTATGATTTGAATGTTGTTACATTTCCATTGTCCCATGGTTTTCTTAAGCTGTCTTCCTATTTTTTTAACTGGGTTTTTGTTGTTGTTGTTGTTGTTGTTGTTCTTTTTATGATTTTGTGATTGGTTGATTTTTTTTCTACCAAGATCTCTAGTTCACTGATCTGATTCTCAGCTTCCTCTATTCTGCTGGTTATTCCTTCCAATGTGTTCTTTATTTCTACTATGTCATTTCTTTATGTCCACTTGGTTGGTTTTCAATGTTTCTATGTCTTTACTCATGGTGTTGAGCTCCTCACTCATGCTGTTGAGCTTCCTCAAGATCATGTCTCTGAACTCTACTTCTGCTAACTTGCTTAACTGCATTTCATTTAACTCATCTTCAGTAGAGTTCTCTTGTTCTTACCTTTGGAATTTGTTTCTTTGTTTCACCATTTAGGCTATCTCAGTGGGTTTTGGAGCCTGCCAAATTTTCCCTGTGGATGTTGGTGTTCTGCTCTTTGTGGCTCCCTCTACTAGTTTTGGATGAGTGTGGTAGGACCCAGGTTCAACACCACTGCCCAGTCTTACTTCCCTGCATAGATTTGCAAGCCCAGGAGAGTTTCAGTTATCCTACCTTTTTCTTGGAGGCTATTAGTTTCAGTTACTTGATGAGCCTTGAGTTGTTGTGCTCAGCTGAATGAAAAACTCCCTCAGGTGTTCAGTGTAAGAGGATTTCCTGAGGTTGGGGCAGATGCTGGGTGTCAATGATCCTCAATTTTCATTTCTCTGGCCCAATTGGGTGGGGTTAAATCTTCATGGGAGCGGCTGCTGCTTTTCCTCAGATCTCCAGGAAGGAGCAAAATGGCCACTGTCCTGTATGGCCTTTACTTTGCAAAAACTCTGAGCACCCTTCAAATCTCAAGTGTCCCCACAGAGTTCCAGTTTAGTCTGCCCCCACTCTGCCAGAGCCCAAGGTGAGTGGCTGTAGCTAATTTAGTGCTTTGTCCTGGCCCTCTGCACTGTGGAGCCAGCTTGGGATTTTAACCCCAAAAGAGCTGCTCACAGATAAAACAGCTGCTGTACATGAGCTCCCAGCCTTCCTTCTCCCACCTCCACAGACTTACCAGGTTCAATTCAGTGTCCTTTTTTCCTGTCCCTGGTTATATGGTCCTCTCCAGCTGCTTTTCTGTTGCTTTTTTGTAACAATTTGTCTTTATTTTAGTTGTAATTCCAGTTTGGTCCTGAGAGATGGTCTGTGTAGCTTTCATTTACTCTGCCACCATTTTGGAATCCTAGTAATATATTTTTGGATGTGTCTTCTCAAGTAAAGATAACAAAAGCAATAATAGCCCTAGCCAGGTGGCTCAGTTCAGGGCACATACCTAGGTCTTAGGTCACAGGTCCAATCTATTGCCTGGTATGTATGGGAGGCAACTGATAGATGTTTCTCTCTCTCTCTCTCTCTCTCTCTCTCTCTCTCTCTCTCTCTCTCTCTCTCTCTCTCTCTCTCTCTCTCCTTCCTCCCTCTCTTTCCCACTTTCTCTCTATATTCTTGGGTGAGGATTAAAAAAACAATAACAAAAATAAAAAATAGAACTTAATCAAATTAAATATCTTCTGCACAGCAAAGAAAACTATCAAAGTAAAAACACAAGCTACTGAATAAGAGAATATATTCACAAATGATATTCTGTTAAGGAGTTGATATCTAAAATATATATGGAACTCATATAACTTAATAACAAAAAATAAACAAAAAATGGGCAGAGGACATTGAGACTTTTCCTCAAGAAAACATTCACATGGACAACAGGCATGTGAAAAAATGCTCAACATCACTAATCATCAGGGAAATTCAAATTAAAACCACAATGAGATATCACTGCATACCATTCAGCATGATTATTTTTAAAAATTAAAGAAAAAAAGTGTTGGCAAGAATGCGGAGGAAAGGGAACCCTTTTGCACCATTGAAGGGACCACAAGTTGATGCAGCCATTGTGGAAAGCAGAATGGAGATTCCTTAAAAACAAATCTAACATATGACTCAATAATTCTACTTCTAGGTAGTTCTCCAAAGAAAACAAAAACCTAATGTGAGAAGATACAACCTACGTGTCCATCAATAGATAAATTAATAAAGAAGGGATGGTACATATATACAATGGAATCCTAGCCATAAAACAGAATGAAATCTTGCTATTTCCCACAACATGGATGGACCTAGAGAGTATTATGCTCAGTGAAATAAGTCAAAAACAAGTACATCATGTTTCCACTTACATGTGGAATTTTAAAAAATCAAAACAAAACATAAACAGACACATAAACCAAGAACAAACTGATGGCTGCAGAAGTGAAGGGAGAGGAGGGATGGATGAGAAGGTGAAGGGGAATACAGTCACTTTGCACAGTGACAGATGGTTATTGGATTGAGTGTGAGAGTTACATAGTAAAATAAATGAATGTCGAATCACTATGATGTACACCTGAAACTAATATAATATTGTATACCAACTATACTTTAATTTTTAAAAACCTTGTGGTAGCCCTGGCCAGTTTGGTTCAGCAGTTAGAGCATTGGCCCAGTGAGTCACAGGTTCGATTCTGGTCAAATGCACGTAACTCAGTTATGGTTTGTCCTGGCCCTGGTTGGGTTGTGCAGGAGGCAACCAGTTGAGGTGTCTCTCTCATATAGATGTTTCCCTCTCTCTCCCTCTCTTCCCCTCTCTCCCTCCTACTCTATCTGAACAAAAATGGAGAAGTATCCTTGGGTGAGAATATAAAAAAAAACCTTATGGTAAACGGGGGATGATGCACTGGCTGATTTGCTCAGTTGGTTAGAGTATTGCTCCATGCACCAAAAGGTCCCGGGTTCAATTCCTGGTCAAGGCACATACCTGGTGTGGGTCAATCTCCAGTAGGAGCACATACAGGAGGCAATTAAACATTGTTTCTCTCTCATATTGATGTTTCTCTCTCTCTCCCTCCCTCTCTCTTGGAAAATCAATAAAAAACATATCCTCAGGTGAAGATTTAAAAAAAAAAATTTGCATGACTATATCTTTCTATGTGTTCACCTACAGGTTTTATATTTTTTATTTTTGTTTTCTATATCTTTGTTGTTGTTGTTGTTGTTGTTGTTACAGATGTTTCTCCTTTTTTTCCCCATGGACACCCTCCTCCTCATCCCCCCCACCCCATCCCCAGCGTTGTTGTCCATGTCCATTGGTTATGTGTACATGCATATAAGTTCTGTGGTTTATCTCTTCCCTCCCTCCACCACCCCCTCTTATGAGAGTTGTCAGTCTGTACCCTACTTCCATGTCTCTGGGTCTACCCTATTCCTCAGACTGTTATGTTCATTATATTCCACCAATAAGTGAGATCATGTGGTATTGTGCCTTTTTTTACCTCACACCTTATACCATCTGTGTCCAAATAAGAATAATTTCCTTCACAGTAGTTGCCTTGAATCTTAGCACTTATTCGGTTGATGCTCACATGAGCTGCAGTTATAACCGACGGAGCCTCTTTGTGTACCTCTCAGCATTAGTGCATCTCCTTCAAGGGGGGTTAGAGTCTAACAAGAAGATACCACTTGTCCAGAATCAAATCTAACAAATAACATGGCTGATCAGATAGGAGATTTGCGTTTTTTAAAAGAAGCAGCTTAATTTTCTAAAACAGCCTGTAAATTAAATCTACAACTTGCAAAGTTAAAATGAGCTGGAAAATCATAACTAGAATATAATTGTAGCCTCCTACATCTAGATTTCTCCCTAATTTGAAATAGCTTTGTATCATTTTTTCTGCTTCTTATTTAAAATTTATATGGATGTAAATAAAGATCAAGTTTAATCCCACTGCCAAGAAATACCTATAATTTATATATATATATACATATATACATATGTATATATATATATAGTATATCACTTTTAATTTTCCTTGCTCATATAAAGTTTGAAATGAGGAATTATCTTTGTAAATAGGATTATTATGATAAATTATCTTGCAGTTTACATAAAATGAGTATTATTTTGAGTCAAATGTTGAACCAAACATAATTTTTTTCTAAATATATGTTTATCTTTCATTTAACATAATTTTGTGATGTCCTCATGACTTTACATATATCTACATCATTCTAATGCCTGCATAGACGTTCATCAGTTTAATCTACTATGATTTTTTAAACAAACACTTTTCATGTTGCACACTTACACTATTTGTATTTTTCATATGATAGATAACTCTTCAATGAACTAGCATCTATAGCACTACAACTTTGCACACACTTATCATTACTCCTTTATGAAATATTCCTTGCAGTGTTCTTCTGGATTAAAGAAGTAAAAATCTGTTGCCACTTTTTATTAATTTTTAAATATTATTTTTACTTTTAAATTACAGATGACATACAATATGTACTAGTTTCATGTGTTCAACATAGTAATTAGACATTTATATGACTTATGAAATGATCATGCCCATAAACCTAGTACCCATCTGACACCACACATAGTTAATTATAATGTTATTGATTACAATATTTATACTGTACTTTACATCCCCATTACTATTTTGTGACTACAAATAGGTACTTCTTAATTCCTTTCCCTTTTTTACCCATCTCCCCCAAATCCCCTCCCATCTAGCAATTGCAAAATATTCTCTGTATCTACCAGTTTGTTTTTGTTTTGTTTGCTTGTTTATCTTTAAGATTCCATATATAAGTGAAATTATATAGTATTTGTCTTTCTCTGTCCAACTTCTCTTAGCTTAATACTCTCTAGGTCCATTCATGTTGTTGCAAATGGCAAGGTGTCATTTTTTATGGCTAAGTAAAATTCCATTGTAATATGTACCATTTCTTCTTTATCCATTTCTCTATTGATGGACACTTAGGTTGCTTCCATATGTTGGCTATTGTAAATAATACTGAAATGAACATATAGATGCATATGTCTTTTTGAATTAGTATTTTGGATTTCTTTGGATAAATACATAGAAGTGGCATTGCTGAGTCTTCCTTAGTCTCTTGTTATAACCTTTGTTTTAAAGTCTATTTTGTTTGGTATAAGTATTACTGCTCCAATATTGTTGCTGTTTGTTTGTTTCCATTTGTATGAAATAGCATTTTCTATTACTTTACTTTCAGTCTCTGTGTGTCCTTCAGTCTAAAGTGGGTCTCTTGTAGGTAGCATATTTGTGGGTCTTATTTTTGTTTTGTTTTTTTATTTATCTTTTTTCTTTATTGATTTGAGAGACTGAGAGAGAGAGAGAGAGAGAGAGAGAGAGAGAGAAAGAGAGAGAGAAACATCAATGAGAGAGAACATCAATAGTCTGCCTCCTGCATGCCCCCCACTGAAATTGGGCCCACAACCTGGGCATGTGCCCTGACTGGGAATCGAACCACCAACCTCTTGGTGCATGGGTCAACACTCAGCCGCTGAACCACACCAGCCGGGCTGGGTCTTGTTTTTTTATCTCCTCAGCTACCCTATGTCTTTTGATTGGAGCACTTATTTATATTTAAAGTGATTGTTGCTCGCTGGCTGGTTTGACTCAGCCAGTTGTTGGAGCATCGGCCTGCGGACCAGAGAGTCCTGGGTTTGGTTCCCGCTAGGGGCACGTACCAAAAAATAAATAACTAAATAAATAAAGTGATTGTTGATAAGTACATATTTATTTTCATTTATTATTTATATTTATGTCTTTTCTTCTTCTTAAATAAGTCCCTTTAACATTTTTTGTAATAGTAGTTTTTTGGTGATAAACTCCTTTAGCTTTTTCTTGTCTGAGAAGTTCTTTATCTCTTTTTTGATTCTAAATGATAGCTTTGCTAGATGGAGTAATCTTGGTTATAGGTTCTTGATTTTCATCACTTTGAATATTTCCTGCTAATCCTTTCTGGCCTTAAAATTTTCTGTTCAGAAATTAACTGACAGTCTTATGGGAGCTGCCATGTAGGTAACTAACTACTTTTCTCTTGCTGCTTTAAGATTCTCTCTTTGTCTTTAACCTCTTGCATTTTAATTATGATGAGTCTTGGTATAGGCCTCTTGGGTCCATCTTATTTGAAACTATCTGCACTTCTTGGGTATTTATTTATTTATTTATTTATGTATTTCCTCAAGTTAAGGAAAATTTTTGTCTTTATTTCTTCAAATAGGTTTTCAATTCCTTGCTCTCTCCCTCTTTTCTTTCCAGTACCCCTATGATGCGAATGTTGATACAAATGATATTGCCCAAGAGACCCTCAATTTTTGGATTATTTTGCTTTTTGCTATTCTAATTGGATATTTTGTGCTACTTTATCTTCAAAATTGTTGATTCGATCCTCTGCTTCATCCAACCTACTATTACTGTATTATTTATTTCTGACTTATTATTTTTTATGTTACTATCTCAATTTTTGAATTTTCTATCTTTTTTTGGAAGTTCTCACTGAGATCTTTGAGCATCCTTATAACCAATGTTTTGAAAATTGCTGGTCTTCATTATTTTTAGCTCTTTTTCTGAAGTTTTCTTCTGAACTTTTATTTGGGACATATTCCTTTGTCTCCTGATTTTGCCTTCCTTCCTGTGTTTGTTTCTGTGTATTATGTAACACTTCTATGTCTCTCCATCTTGGTAGGGTGGCCTTAGGTAGCAGTATCCTGTGGAGCCAGTGTTACAGTCTTCCTCATCACCTGAGTTGGGTGCTCCAGGTGTATTTCTTTTTTTTTTTTTTTATCCTCACCCGAGGACATTTTTCCATTTTTTGTTCAGGTAGAGTGGGAGGGGGAGAGAGAAACAGAGAGAGAGAGAGAAACATCGATGTGAAAGGAACACATCGAGTGGCTGCCACCCGCACAACCGACCAGGGCCGGGGACAAACTGCAACCAAGGTACATGCCCTTAGCGGGAATCGAACCCGGGTCTCTCAGGACCCCAGGCCGACGCTCTAACCGCTGAGCCAAACCGGCCAGGGCTCCAGGTGTATTTCTTAAGTGGGTTGTGTGTGCCCTCCTCTTGTAGTTGAGCCTTGATTGCTGTTGGCACATTAACAGGAGGGATTGACCCTCAGGCTGATTGGATGTGAGGACTGGCATGACTACAGTGGAGGAACTGTAGTGCAGTGGCTGACCTTAAGGAGGAAGATTCGCTTTAGTGGGGCTCTAGTGCCTGCCGAGTGTGCCCTTTGGGTGTGTCATTTGTGGAGGTGGTTGCTTGATGCTCTAGTGTGGCTGAAGCTGGCCAACAAGTGTGTTGGTTCTGGGGCCTTTTGGGAGGCTCTGGTGCAGACCAAAATGAGCCACTACCTGTGCCCTTCCTAGGAACACTTGGTATGGGCTACAAAGTAATCTGCAGATGGCTGCCATGTGTGCTGGGCTTGGAGGTACTAGGAGATGCTAAGCTGTGAACTGAGGCTGGCTGCTACTAGTGCCAGGCTTGGGGTTACTTTGCAAAAGATATGAGGACACCAAGGTTAGATGCTACTCATTTGGCATTTGTGAATCTTTGAGAAATTTTAAGAAAGTTGGCAGCATGAACCAAGACAGGTCTTTTCTATGGAAAAACCACTGAAAGAGGCTAGGGTGGGCTCAAAATTTGGGTAGAGAGAAGTCTCAGTGAATCACCAGGGCAGGGCCAAGAGTGCGAGCCAGGTTGATGGAGTCTCCGATATGACACCAGCCTACAAGTTCTCTAGGGGGAGGGTTCAGCAAATGAACAATGGCCTCTTTCATCACTTCTGTCTGGGAGAAAGCTGCTTCTCCAGTTCTCACCATGAAGCCAGACCTTTCAGTTTCTCCCCATATATTCCTGGTACCTTTCAAGATGCTGCCTTAGCACGGAAGTTCAGAGTGAGTCCAACTAAGTTTTTGCATGGGACTTTTAAGAGGAACAATTGGGATACCAGCAGCCCTCTGTCTCAGTCACAGTGCCTGCTGGTTTTCACCACCAGAAGCTATGAGGACTTCTCTTTCTGGTACTGGAACCGCGGGCTGTGGGGCCTGATGTGGGGCTGAGACCCCTCTCTTCTCAAGAGGAACCTCTGCAGCTGAGATATTCCTCCTGATTTTTAATACCACACATGGGTGTGGGGCCAGCCCATTCCTCATCCCACCCTCCTACCATCCTCAACCTGGCTTCTTCTGTATATCTTTGTTATAGGGCTTCTGTTCAGCTGGACTTCTGGTGCTCTCAGTGACGGTTGTTCTGTAGTTTAGTTGTAATTTTGATGTGGTTGTGGGAGGAGGCAAGCACAGCCTTTACCTGCTCTGCCATCTTGACATCCTTTTTAATGGCTGTGTGGCAGTGTGTTGTAAGAGACTTCATAATTCATTTAACCAGCCCTTCCTGATGGGAGTATAAATGGCATCTAATTTTTTTCTATTCTAAACAACACTAGGAGAAATATTGCTGTCATTCTTAATTCTGTTATTTACAAACAGGCTTGATCCTGTTCTTCCTATGTCTAATCCTCCCTAAGACTTCTTGAGGGCACATGTTTTTAAACAATGTCTGCATTATGGGGGTTCCATAATCGTCTTTTTATTAAATCTCAAAGTTCAAATAAAATGGCCTACTTTATGACCAGCCTTGGTGTGGACACTGGGGATACTGATCTCAACATTGTCCTGTTGGACAGGAGAGGACAAATTTACTTAGCACCTGTTGGCTTGAGTCACAGCTCTGGCCAGCTCTCCCCATGTGAACCCAGAGGACACATTGGAACATTTAGTTATATGTCACTGGGTAATACCGCGCTGCTCTGGGCTTATATAATGCAGTGAAAGAATTTGACTGAAAAATAGAGGAAACTGCATATACATGATCTGATTGTCTTCTGCATTCAATAAACAAGATGAGCAAGCTCCAGGAAGGAGAAGATGTGGTATATAGCAGCATGTCATGGAACTGCAGATCCAGGATTACACCTTGAGTGGACTACCTGGGGTCCTTATTAACTGCATGTGGTTAGCACATTAGTCAAATTGCAAGATTCAATTTTGGAAAATGGAGTTATAACACCTATAATATAGTTTGTTTTAAAGTCCATGGAATGTAGTGACATCCCAATATATAGATATTTTCAACAGTAGTGGGAGAGTAGTAGAAATAACAGTACCATTGTTATTATTATAATTTTTTTTAGTTCCAGTATTTTTTTTCAATTTTTATTAATTTATTTTTGTTACAGATGTTTCTCCGCTTTCCACCCTACACACTCTCCTCCTCATCCAGCCGGCCCCCAGCATTGTTCTCTATGTCCACTGGTTATGCATACATGGATATGAGTTCTTTGCTTTACCTCATCCATTCCCCCTGGCCCCCTCTTCTGAGGTTTGTCAGTCTGAACCATAATCCTTTCTATGTCTCTGGGTCTATTTTGTTCATCAGCTTATTTTGTTCATTATATTCCACAAATAAGTGAGATCATGTGATACTTATCTTTCTTTGATTGGCTTATTTAACTTAGCATAATACTCTCAAGTTCCCTCCATGTCATCTCAAAGGATAAGAGATCTTTCTTTCTTTCTTACAGCTGCATAGTACTCCATTGTGTATATGTACCACAGCTTTTTTTATCCACTCATCTATCGATGGACACTTGGGCTGTTCCCAGATCTTAGCGATTGTAAATAGTGCTGCTATGAACATAGGGTACATATATTCATTCTGATTGGTGTTTCAGGCTTCTTAGAATATATTTCTAAAAGTGGGATCACTGGGTCAAAAGGCAGATCAATTTTTAAATGTTTGAGGAAACACGATAGTGTTTTCCATAGTGGCTCTGTCAATCTGCATTCCCACCAGCAGTGTACTAGAGCCCTGTCTTCTCCACACCCTCTCCAGCACTTGTTGTTTGATGATTTGTTGATGGCAGCCATTCTGGCAGGTGTGAGGTAATATATCATAGTCATTTTAATTTGCATCTCTCTGATGATTAGTGACGTTGAGCATTTCTCCATATGTCTCTTGGCCATTTGTATGTCCTGTTTGGAGAGGTGTCTCTTTAGGTCCTCTACCCATTTTTTAATTAGGTTCTTTGTCTTCTTTTTGTTGAGTTGTATGAGCACTGTATATATTTTGGAAATTAACCCCTTATCTGCTGTATCATTGGCAATAATGCTCTCCCATACAGTGGGTTCCCTTTACATTTTGATGGTTGTTTCTTTTGCTATGCAGAAGTGTTTTAGTTTGATGTAGTGTTATATGTTCATTTTTTCCTTTGTTTCTCTTGCCTTAGGGGTTGTATTAGTAAAAATTCTGCTGTGTATGATGTCTAAAATTTTGTTGCCTACACTTTGTTCTAAGATTTTTATGGACTCATGAATCACATTTAAGTGTTTAATGCATTTTTAGGTTATTCTTGTGTATGGTGTAAGTTGGTGGTCTACTTTTATTTTTTCATGTAGCTGTCCAATGTTCCCAACACAATTTATTGAAGAGGCTGTCTTTATTCCATTGCCACCTTTGTCAAATATTAATTCAGCATAATATCTTGGATCAATTTCTGCATTCTCCGTTCTGATCCATTGATCTATATGCCTGTTCTGGAGCCAGGATCAGGATGTTTTGATGACTATGGTTTTGTAATATAATCTGATATTCGGTATTGTGATCCCTCCAACTTTGTCCTTCTTCTTCAAGATTGCTATGGCTATTTGAGGTCTTTTTTCATTCTATATGAAGTTTTGAAGTATTTGTTCTAGTTCTCTGAAGTATGTTGTTGTTATTTTGATGGGGAATTGAATCTATAGATTGCGTTGGATAGTATGGACATTTTAATGATGTAAATTCTTCCAATCCATGAACAAGGTATGTGTTTCCACTTTTTTATATCCTCCTCTATTTTTTTTTTTTTTTTCAATGACCTGTAGTTTTCTGCAAATAGGTCCTTTATTTCTTTGGTTAAGTTTATTTCTAGGTATCTTAATTTTTTTTTTTTTTTGCTGCGATGGTGAATGGGATTGTTTGTTTACTTTCTCTTTCTGTGAGTTCATCATTGGTGTATACAAATACCTTCAATTTATTGACGTTAATTTTGTATCCTGCTACTTTGCCAAATTCATTTATTAAGTCTAGTAAATTTTTGATGGAGTCTTTGGGGTTTTCTATGTATAGTATCATGTCATCTGCAAATGACGACAGTTTCATTTACTCCTTTCCAATTTTGATCCCTTTTATTTTTTTATCCTGTCTGATTGCTATGACTAAGATTTCCAGTGCTATGTAAAATAAGGGTGGTGAAAGTGGGCATCCTTGTCTTGTTCCTTGTTTTAAGAGATATGCTTTTAGTTTTTGCTCATTGAGTATGATGTTGGCTATAGATTTTTTTATATGGCCTTTATTATGTAGAGAGATGATCCCTCTATTCCCACATTGCTGACTGTTTTTATCAGTAATAGGTGCTGGATTTTGTCAAATGATTTTTCAGCATCTATTGATATGATCATATGGTCTTTATCTTTCATTTTGTTAATGTGTTGTATCACATTTATTGATTTGTGAATATTGTACCAGCCTTGCATCCCTGGGATGAATCCCACTTGGTCATGGTGAGTAATTTTTTTAATGTATTGCTGGATCTGATTTGCTAATACCTTGTTCAGGATTTTGACATCTGTGTTCATCAAGGATATTAGCCTGTAGTTTTCTTTCTTTGTAGTGTCTTTATCTGGTTTTGGAATTAGAATTATGTTGTCCTCATAAAACAAGTTTAGGAGTCTTCCTCCTTCTTGACTTTTTTGCAATAGTTTGAGGAGAATGAGTGTTTGTTCTTCTTTGAATGTTCAGTAAAACTCCCTCGTGAAGCCATCCAGACCTGGGCTTTTGTTTGCTTGGAGAGTTTTGATTACATCTTCAATGTCCTTAGTTGTTATTGGTCTGTTCAAGTTTTCTCTCTTCCTTCTTCAGTTTTGGGAGATTGTCCAATTTGTTGCTGTATAATTGTTAATAGTATTTATTAATGATCCTTTGTATTTCTGTGTTGTCAGTTTTACTTCTCTTTCATTTCTGATATTGTGTATTTGGGTTCTCTCTCCTTGTTTCTTGGTGAGTCTAGTTAAAGGTCCATTAATCATGTTTATCTTTTCAAAGAACCAGCTCTTTTTCTCATTGACCTTTTGAATTGTGATTTTGGTCTCTATGTCATTTATTTCTACTCTGACCTTTGCTATTTCTTTTCTTCTACTTGCTCTGAGGTTTTCTTTTTGTTTACTTTCTAGTTCTTTAAGTTGTAGGGTTAGAGAGTCAATTAAAAATTTTCTTTTTTCTTGAGGTAGGCCTGTAGGGCTATGAACTTCCCTCTCAGGACTGCTTTTTCTGTATCCCATAAATTTTGTGTTGTTGTGTATTAATTTTCATGGGTTTCAAGGAAGTTTTTAATTTCTTCCTTGATCTCCTTGGTAAACCATTTATTATTTAATAACTTGCTATTTAACCTTAATGTGTTCAAATGTCTTTGTGTGTTTTTGTTGTAACTGATTTCTAGTTTCATGCTATTGTGATCTGAGAAGGTGCTTGATATAATTTAAATCTTCTTGAACTTGTAGAGACTTAGTTTGTGTCCTAACATGTGGTCTATCTTTGAGAATGTCCCATGTACACTTGAGGAGAATGTGAATTCTGCAGTTTTTGGGTGTAAGTCTCTGTAGATATCTATTAAATCCATTTGATCTAGTGCATCACTTAGAGTCTCTCTTTCCTTGTTAATTTTTCTCTAGAGGATCTACTCAGTGATTTCAGCGGGGTGTGGAAGTCCCCTGCTATGATTATATTGCTATCGATTTATCCTTTGAAGTCTTCCAGAAGATTTTTAATATATTTTGGTGCTCCTATATTGGGTGCATATATGTTTGCCAAGGTCATATATATTCCTGTTGGATAGATCTTTTCAATATTATGTAGTGGCCTTCTTTGTCTCTAGTTATGGACTTCATTTTGAAATCTATTTTATCAGACATGAGTATTGCTACCCCAGCTTTTTTTTTTTTTTCCCCTTTCCATTTGCTTGGAAAATTTTTTCCATCCCTTCACTTTCAACCTGTGTGAGTCTTTTGTTGTGAGGTGGGTCTCTTGTAAACAACATATAGATGAGTCATGCTTTGCTTTCTTATCCAATCAGCTACTCTGTCTTTTTATCAGAGCATTCAATTCATTTACATTTAAAATGATTATTGATATGTACTTATTTATTGCCAATTTTGTTTAGTTTGGTTATATTTTTCTTCCTATTTTTTCTACTAATTATAGCAGTCCTTTTAACATTTCTTGCAGTGCTGGTTTGATGCTAATGTATTCCCTTAGCCTTTTTTTTTTTTTTTTTTTTTTTTTCTGGGAAGCTCTTTATTTGACCTTCTATTTTGAATGATAGCCTTGCTGGGCAGAGTAGTCTTGGATTCAGATCTTTGTTTTTCATGACCTTGATTACCTCATGCCATTCCCTTCTGGCATGGAGTGTTTCTTGTGAGAAGTCAGCTGAGAGCCTTATGGGGTTCCTTTGTAGATAACCTGTTGCTTATCTCTTGCTGCTTTTAGGATTCTCTCCTTGTCTTTAATTTTTGGCATTTTGATTACTATGTGTCTTGGTGTGGGCTTGTTTGAGTTCTTCTTACTTGGGGCTTCTGTGCTTCTTGAACTTGAATGCCTTCTTCCTTCACCAAATAAGACAATTTTTCTGTCACTATTTCTTGGAATATATTCTCTAACCCTTGCTCATTTTTTTCTTCTTCAGGGACTCCTATGATATGAATATTATTATGTTTCCAGTTGTCCCACAGTTCTCTTAAGCTGTTTTCCTGTTTTTTAATTTTTTTTTCCTGTTGGTTTTTGATTGGTTGATTTTTTTCTACCTTGTCTTCTAATTCACTGATCCCATACTCAGCTTCCTCTACTCTGCTTTTTAGACCTTCCAATGTGTTCTTTATATATGATATGTCATTTTTTATCTCTTCTTGGTGGTTTTTAATTTCCAATTGGTTTATTTTCACTATCTCTCTGTCCTTACTCATGCTGTTGAGCTTCCTCAAGATGATGGCTCTGAATTCTAGCTCTGTTAACTTGCCTAACTGTTCCACATTGATCTCATCTTCAGTGGAGGTCTCTTGTTCTTTCATTTGGCTTTTGTTTCTGTGTTTCACCATTTTGGCTATCACTGTGGGCTTTGGAGCCTGTCACGTTTTCCCTGCGAGTGTTGGTGTTCTGCTGTTTGTGGCTTCTTCCCCTGGGTTTAGATGAGCAAGGGAGGACCAAAATTAAACACTACCATCAAGTCTTACTTTTCTGGTTAAAGTTGCTAGCCCAGGAAAGGTACTGTTATCCTCTAGCTTTTTGCCTGGAGGCTAGCAGTCGAAGTCATGCTTTCTTATCCAATCAGCTACTCTGTGTCTTATGATCGAGCATTCAATCTATCTACATTTAAGGTGATTATTGCCTATTTATTGCCATTTTGGTTTATTATGGTTATATTTTTCTTTCTATTTCTTTTACTAATTATAGCAATCCTTTTAACATTTCTTGCAGTGCTGGTTTGATGCTAATATATTCCCTTAGCCTATTTTTGTCTTGGAAGCTCTTTATTTGACCTATTTTGAATGATAGCCTTGCTGGGTAGAGTCATCTTGGATTCAGATCCTTGTTTTTCATGACCTTGATTACTTCATGCCATTACCATCTGGCCTGTAGTGTGTCTGTTGAGAAGTCAGCTGATAGACTTATGGGGTTTCTTTGCAGATAACCTGTTGCTTATCTCTTACTGCCTTTACTCTTACTGCCTTTACAGTTCTCTCTTTGTCTTAATTTTTTTGGCATTTTAATTATTGTGTGTCTTGGTGTGTTCCTGTTTGGGTTCTTCTTGTTCTTCTTACTTGGGGCTCTCTGTACTTCTTGAACTTGAATGCCTTCTTCCTCCACCAAATTAGGAAAGTTTTTCGGTCACTATTTCTTGGAATGTATTCTCTAACCCTTGCTCATTTTCTTCTTCTTGTGGAACTGCTATGATTCAAATGTTGTTATGTTTCCACTTGTCCCACGTTTCTCTTAAGCTGTCGTCCTGTTTTTTTATTGTTTTTTGTTGCTGTTTTGGTTTTCTGATTGGTTGATTTTTTTCTACCCTGACCTCTAGTTCACTGATCTGATCCTCAGCTTCCTCTACTCTGTTGTTTATTCCTTCCAGTGTGTTCTTTATTTCTGCTATGTCATTCTTCATTTCCACTTGGTTGGTTTTCAATGTGTCTATATCTATGCATAGTGTTGAGCTCCTTGCTTATACTGTTTAGCTTCTTCAATATCATCACTGTGCACTCTACCTCTGATAACTTGCTTAACTGCATTTCATTTATCTCATCTTCATTAGGATTATCTTGTGCTTTCATTTGGGATTTGTTTCTTTGTTTCACCTTTTGGGCTCTCTCAGTGGTTTTGGAGCCTGCCAAATTTTCTCTGTGGTTATTGGTGCTCTGTTGTTTGTGACTCCCTCTACTGAACTTGGATGAGTGTGGGAGGATCCTCTTTAAACACCACTGTCACGTCTTACCTTCCTGGGTACATTTGCAAGCCCAGAAAAAGTTCGGTTATACTCTAGCTTTTTGCCTGGAGGCTGTCTCAGTTACTTGATGAGCCTTTGCTTGTGGACCTCAACAGAATGAAAAATTCCCTCAGGTGTTAAGGGTAAAAGAATTTCCAGAGGATTGGGCTGATGCTGTCTGTTAATGAGCCTCAATTTGCATTTCTCTGGCTGGGTGGTGTTAAATTTCTAAGGGAGGGGCTGTTGCTTCTCCCCAGGGCTCTGGGAATGGGGAATATGGCTACTGTCCTGTGAGGGTGTGATTCAGCAAAAACTCTCTGTGCACTCCAAATCCTAAGTCTCTCCACACGGTCCAGTTCAGTCTGCCCTCCCTTTCCCAGAGCCCAAGGTGAGTGGCTGTAGCTAATTTAGTGCTCTGTCCCATTCCTCTGTGCTGTAGAGTGGGCCTGGGATTTTAACCCTGAGGTAGCTGCTCACAGCTAAAACAGCTGCTGTCCATGGGCTCCCAGCTCACCCTCTTGCACCTCAGCAGACCTACCAGGCTCAATTCAATGTTTTTCATTTCTTTCCCTGGTTATATGGGTCCTCTCCATCTGCTTTTCTGTTGCTTTTTCCCAACGATTTGTCTTTATTTTAGTTGTAATTCCAGTTTTGTCCTGGGAGATGGTCTGTGTAGCTTCTATTCACTCCACCACCATTTTTTGAATCTCCCTATAGCATAGTTATTGTCCTTGTAGCTACTACTCTTGCATATGGGCAGCAGTGATAGTGATCATTATGTCTGCATAGTAATAGCAGATACAGAGAAGTCTGTAATGATCATGGTAGTGCTTGTAGTAAAGATGGTTGTGGTTCTTTGTCCTGTGGCTATTGTTGATGTTGCAGTTGCTGTTGTTGCTGTTATGTTAAAAGCTGCTATGGTGGTAGAATTTGGGCAGAACTCAAGCTAGATTCTCTATTGAGTATTTCTTTCATTTTTACTATCTTACTAAAGTCCACAACTCATTATTTTGACCATGTAAAAGGCAGAATTCTGCTTTAGAAACATATCCATGTTTTCTTCCTATGAGGATATTCATCTCACTTTTCCTGTGAAGGAGGAGAGCACAGAGTCACACTTACTTGTAGTTCAAATCACAGCCTCTGTTGTTAGTTGCCCATGACCCCAGGAAAGTCTAATATTAGGTTGAAGCTGTAGAAGTGGCCATTTGTTTAAGGAATGAAGTGGAAATAAAGTTTATGACACTAATCCTGTCTATTTCATTTTTCTATTTGCTTTCTTGGCAAAGTGATTTTCTTTTGCAAAATGTGTGTGGCTTTAAATGTTTAAAGAAGAGGAACGAGAAGACAATGTGTGCATACACAGACAATCAATTATAATTCTCATGAATGCAACAAGTGGATCACATACAAGGTTACATTTTCAATGCCTGTGTATAGATTTATTGATTGACTCCTCACTGGCTTAATAGTAATCACACTGATAAATTACAACACATAACATTTTTAAAATTAAGGGCCAGGCATCCACTAGGGATGTTCAAAATCAAATTAATTTTTATGACCATTCTTAGATAACCATTCTGAAGGAGAAAATAATTACCTAACCTTACAAGAAGGTTTGCAGAACTACCATACAACCCTGTCATTTGAAAAGTTTAAATTTGAGCTTCTTCCAATTTATCTCAGTGATTCAACATCAACATAGATTTACACAATGGCACTAGTGTTTGTATAATTGTTTAAGTGCCACATGTCATGCTGAAATTTTCTCTTACACTATTGCATCAGTCTAGGATAGTGGTTTTAATGGGGCATGATTTGGCCCCCAGGAGATACATAGTAATGTCCAATGACATTTTTGGTTGTCATGACTGGAGGGAGAGTTACTGGCATTTAGTGAGTGTAAGTCAGGGATGCTCCTAAATACCCTACTAAGCTCAAAACAGCCATCACTACAAAGGATTATGTGACTCAAAATGTTAATACCACTGAGGCCAAGAGCTCTGATCAGTATTCCTTTTTACTCAACTGTTCATCCCTTTATTCATTCATCAAATGTTTTTTGAGCAACTATTATGTGGTATGCTCTGAACTAGCCAGTGAGGATATACAGAAGAGTAAGGTCCTTTCTTTGCAGTATGAAATTTGGAGTATATACACTGCTTTTCAACAGGCAGCTCAGGCATCATGAACATTGTAAATCTGGTTCATTTCCAGAATGAAGTTCCTGGGGCACACTGTATAACTCCTGAACTAGAAGCTCTCAGGGTACGTCACAAGAAATTACATTCACTTTTTCCCATTTAAAAAATTTTAAAGCTTATCTATTAAAAATGCTACATATATAGTACCTGTAAATATCTCTAATGATATAAGAAAATATAAACAATGATATGGGATATCTGAAAATATAAAAGTAAACTGAATACACAAAATCTAATTGACTTTCATTCCACCAAGCTTCCTAGATGTTAAATTATCTAACATTTGTAGCAACCCTTTTGAATAATGTTGCTCATATTAATACTGATTTAAGATAAGCAGTACTGATAACCAGTTATCTAAGGAACTGACATTCAGAACTCTGAGGACCTCAGAGTCACATGGCTGGGATGTGGCGGAATCAGGACTCAAACCCCACAGAGACTGCAGTATTCTCACTTCCCACCGTAAACTGGTCCCATCTAGTTCTCCCGGTTCCTCCTCTTCTCTCCCTAATACAACTGCCCAGCTAATGACATACCTTGCATCTCCTCTCACTCTCAACAGCCACCCTCAGAGACCCTGCCCAGCCCTGTGCCTGCTATCCTAAATGAACAACCTGGGGTCATGACCTTTATCTGAATAGGTTTCCAGTTAATTTGCTATAAGTGAAGATACATTAATATTTCTGAGGATAAACTGCTACTATTTACAATTCCTGACTATCTTCTTAAGAGGATATGACCCAAAAAAGGCTTGGACCTGGTTCTGAATATGACAAGGCACATAAATAGCTGAGAATACCCCAAACAGTACTTCTAATACATTCTGCAGATGATTCTAGCACTCATAAAGTTTAAGGCTCACTTGTACAGGAGGAGAGAGGAACATATAACCAGATAAATTAAGATATAACTAGCCAAACATTAAAATAGGTAGAGAAATAAAATGCTTATCTAAATTCTATTTAGCTTTCAAAGGTCAATTCCTTGCATACCATGAAATATATTTTGGCTGCCCTAGAATGCAATGATCTTCTAAAATATTCATAAGACATAATTGTTCTCTAATTGTTTCTGAGTATAAAACTTTTTCTTTTCCATCCAGATGGAATCCTAGGATCATGGTTTTGTATTCTTTGGAATGACTAGGCTTGTCTACTGAAGACTCAATCAGCCAATAATTATGGGCCAGTTGACTAATAAAATAAATTTTCTGCTTCTGTTGAGGTACAGGCAGAAAAAAATATAGAACCTCATTCAAACAAACAAAAAACGTGTATTTCTAAACATCAAGCTAAATAGTAGGTTGGTGTCTATATCTAAAACATGAGCCCGCCTGGGCCAATCCCTTTACAGCGATTAGCCCAATCTCAGTATTTAAGAAGTCCTTCTACTAAGATGGATTTTTCTTCTTTTGAGGGTTTGCTAAAGCAAAAAAAAATAGCAGAATTAATCACCATTTTCTTCAACAGGAGAATTATTACCAATCCATCAATCTTGTTCTCATCTGTCATGGTAAAGATCCCAGCTGCTCAGAGCTCACCCTGTCTGTCACTGTGATCTATGGTTGAATTGTACACCTGAAACCTATATAATTTTATTAACCAATGTCACCCCAATAAATTCTATAAAAAGTTTTAAATGTATATGTTTAATAACAAAAAACAGTGAACTTTCCTGAGCTGTCCCTTAGAAGCAGAGGAGACTACCAGCCGCAAGTAACTCTGGGCAGCTTCTTTGAGTAAGTCAGTTTCTGGGAACTGGCTCTGGTGCTGACAACGGCTCCTGAACCCCCAGAGCTACCTTCCCCTAACCTTCTACAATGTGATGATCTTGGAGCTGGCATCACAGTCTCTTCTCTACTCACCTTTAAGTAAGGGGGCCAGGGGTGAGCATTAGAGATTGGCAACAGCTAAGATTGACCGAGCCCTTGCAAGCTTTGCTAACATGACAATCAGTATAGAAACTAGGAAAGTGCCATGAGTTTGAGGTCAAGGAACTGAGACCGTGGGGGATACATTCATGTCCTGAGACCCTGTTCCACAGTCACTTGGGATTTATAAGAGATTATTCTGAATGTAGGTTCGCTTATTAGTGTACAAGTCAGAGTGCACATTCCACCCTGGCCTTCAGGACCGCTGATGCCAAAGCTTGTGCTTGCATATATGGATGTATGTCATTTTAGCAGGCTGCAGGGCGTATCTCACATAGGAGACAGGAGATCATGTAGATATCAAGATGGTTGTCTGCCATCTCACAGAAAAACCTTTGTCAAGAAAACACCTGTGTTAAAAGACAGGTGTGCATGACTGGTGGCCCCTGCCGTGTGGAAACAGCATTGCCACAGGGAAAAACTAAGTGGTTTGAAGTTGCCATCAGGACTTGCACAGATCAATTTCACCGTGATAGATCAGTTTTGTTTTTCACACAAACGTTTCAAATAGGTGATTAGGCCCTGGTCATTTTGGCTCAGCAGTTAGAGCATCCGCCAAAGAGTCACAGGCACAGGTTTGATTCTGGTCCAGGGCACGTACCTCAGTTGCAGTTCGTGCCAGGCCCTGGTCGGGAGGCAATCAATCAATGTGTCTCTCTGACGTCGATGTTTCTTTCTCTCTCTCTGTCTCTCTCCCTCTCTCTCTCCCACCCTCTCACTCTATCTGAATATAAATGGGAAAATATCCTCAAGTGAGGACTTAAACATAAATAAATATAAATAAATAAATAAATAAATAAATAAATAAATAAATAAATGATTAGTCAATGATTCTATCTCATTCATACAGGGAGATAATTCATTCTATGCAGTGCCAGAGTGAATTTGGAAGGTCAGATATAAATACTAGTGATGTCAAGGACATCTGTATCACAAGAAAAATTTTTTTGTCCCATTTGTATAATGATGACTGTTAACTAGACATTGTGGTAGTCATTTCACAACATATATACATATATACCGAACCATTATGTTGTACCTGAAACTAATACAAAGTTATAGGTCAACTATACCTCAAAAAAAAGCAGGGGACGTGTAAGGTATTGTTTTTGAATAATTTAATATTTTGCAATGCTTTAGTTTTTTACCTATTGCATAAGCAATCCCAAATCAACTCAAACTATAATAAAAAACTCCTTCCACCACCATCCACCACAGACACCCCCTACTCCCAACTCAGTTCACGTGTATAAGATTTGAGCATGAAATGTGCAAATTCGATGCAAATTAAACAATTGTGGGTGTGGTACACATGCAAATAAGGAATGCAGTTACCAATTTCCATTTTATGAACTGCCTACAGCTACAGTTTTCAGACTGAGATGTTCAGACACTAAGACACTTTTTCTCATAGTAATGAGGTAAAAAATGGGAAGCAGTACAAAAGGCAAGCTTTTAAAAATTTTAAATTTTCTATTAATCCTCACCTAAGGATATTTTTAATTGATTTTTAGAAAGAGTGGAAGGGAAAGAGGGAGAGGGAGAGAGAAACATTAATGTGAAAGAGATACAATGATAGGTTGCATCCCGCATGGCCCCAACCAGGGCTGAGGATCGAACCTGCAACCTAGTCCCATGCCCTTGACTGGGAATCAAACCCACAACCCTTTGGTGCGCAGGCCAACACTAACCACTGAGAAAACCGGCCAGGGCAAAAGGCAAGTTTTCATTGCAAATTTCTTTCCAAAAGTTTGGTCAGCCTTGGAACTATTTTATTAAAAGATGTGCATCCGGAGGCAATAATGTGGAAAAGGGTGGATAGTTTTCCAAAGCCAGTGGCCTATGCCACCATCCCCTTGCTTGTCCACCACAGCACCCAAGTGCCAACTCTTCTGTCAGCAAGTGGCTGGTCAGTACAGGGAATGACAAACAGGAAATTACTCCATTCAGCATTTTGTTATTACTAGAGCGTGGTGTTCAGAGTGATTCTTTCAATGACTGAAATAAACGTTAACTTGGGTGAACAAGTTAGGAGGGGACATGAGACCTGACAGACATGTGAGGCAAAGCCCCGGAGAAACAGACTTGGACCTTGTTTAGGAACTCCCGCAGGAGAGGTTGGCTAGAAATGAGATAATACTAAGATAAAATGTAGTCCTTCAAGAAAAACTTTGGGCTTTGCTGACAAGTGTTTATTTCAGTCTTCAAAGTACCGCCCGGATGGCCATGTTGCTATATTGGGTAAAAACCTTGCTTAAAGCCAGCAGACACACATATCTTCTTTTTTTTCCCTTGGTACGTGCCCCTAGCGGGAACCAAACCCAGGACTCTCTGGTCCACAGGACAGCGCTCCAACCGCTGAGCCAAACCGGCCAGGGCTCTTCTTGAGGTTGCTTCGAGGCGGGTGAGAGCTCAAGGTGACAAAACCAAAGCACAGGGGAAGGGCTTCGGAGCGGCTCCCGGGAGGCAGAGCGGAGAACGCACACAGCAACCACTGCACTAAGATTATGCAGAAAAATCCCCTCGCTTCCTCTTTGACCTCCTGATATTTCTCAGCTTTGCCACATTTTCTGATTTGCTGTTTATACTCATGAGGATCCCAGTACTCGGTGGGTAACTCGCACAGAGGAGACAACACGGTCACCCGCGGGCCGCACTGTAAAAGGTGATTCTGGATATAATGTGTGAAACTCGCCTGCAGAGGGAACATTACTTTTTATGCATCAAGGCGTCAACCAAATCAGGATCGAGTGAAAGGAAATGTCTTTGAAATAACAGTATTTGTGATTTATTCTCTTCTGTATTTCAAGCTAATTAGCTTTGTCTGAGATGAAAAACCAAAAAGGCTTAATCTGTGTTTGAAGTTCAGCCTATCACATCAGGCAGATCAGATATGCAGCTTCTTGCGATGCAACTAGGATCCAGCAATTATTTAAAAATTAGTAGCAACTGCCTTTGTAATATTTTACTTTTTGACAAACTTCACCATTTACGGATTCCTTAGAGGCTTATAATTGTTCTACCTCTCTACAGAATCAGCTTGCCGCCACAGAACAAGTCACCTCAGTTTAAGGAAAGAAAAAATGAGACTATTTTAATGGTGTCGTTTTTAGGTTAAATGTGTAATCCGTACTCTTTGAAGTATAAGCCATGTGTTTCTAGGTGATGCTCCCCCTACATGAACTGACCTTAACAGCTCTTTTTTCTTTTAAAATATCTGCCTTACGTTTGCATTTTGGTTATTTGAGCTGCTTCCCTTTAAAGAGCTGTCTCCTTAAAAAGCGCTAGAATTTGAGGAGGTTGTCTGAAAAGCCCATCCCTGATCTTTTACCTACCACCATTTAGGAAACACCTGTTCTTTGCCTTCAAGAGTCTGAAAAATCAAGCCCCATCCAGACATCCTCTCCATTTATTGCTGTTTTTATAGCTGTATAAATGTATAATTCTCTGATAGTCTATTGTATAGTTATGCACTAGACACACCTTTTATGTGGGTTGAACTGGAAGAAAAACTGTCAGCTCACAAGCCTGCCTTCTACTTCTTTTCTCCTGTCAGACAGTTTCACTGATAATGAACCATGGTCGTGGTCAGTGAAAATTTCTGTATTCTCAACTCATGTCATAAAACTGCTGGACAAACAATAGTACAATACACAGTCAACTCAAGTTACCAGCGAGAGGAGAACTATAAATATTCCCTCATTCATTTGGTTGAATTAAATGTTGTGTAGTCACAAGTGTTTAGAAAACTTCTAGAAAATGACTGACATTTCCTTCATCTCAAGGCATACTGTGAACTCTTTCTTCTGCCCTGTTCCCTGACTAATGGTTACTTTCAACATAAAAATTAACCTCATCTGATGAATTTTTCAATGTTGAAAATGAAAAAGTATCTGGCCCTATGTAGATGAGTCTTTTAATTTTTTTTAGTTTTTTTTTATTATTAATTAATTTTTGTTACAGATGTTTCTCCTTTTCCCCCCACTGATTCCCTCCTCCCCCTCACTCACTGCACTGTCCCCAGTTTGTTGTCCATGTCCACAGTTCATGCATACATGCATAAAAGTTCTGTGGTTTATCTCTCCCCCACCATCTCCTCTTCTGAGGATTGTCAGTCTGTACCCCACTTCCACGACTCTGGGACTACCCCATTCCTCAGACTGTTATGTTCATTATATTCCACAAATAAGTGAGATCATATGATACTTGTCTTTCTCTGTTTGGCTTGTTTCACTTAGGATGATACTTTCCAGGTCCCTCTGTAGTCACAAAGGATAAGAGATCTTTCTTTCTTACAGCTGCATAGTACTCCATTGTGTATATGTACCACAGCTTTTTTATCCATTCATCTACTGATGAACATTGGGCTGTTTCCAAATCTTAACTATTGTAAATAGTGCTGCTATGAACATGGGGGTACATGTATTCTTTCTGATTAGTGTTTCAGGCTTCTATGGTATATTCCTAGAAGTGGGATCACTGGGTCAAATGGAAGTTCAATTTTTTATTTTTTGAGGTAACACCATATTGTTTTCCATAGTTGCTGCACCAGTCTGCATTCCCATAAGCAGTGTACTAGAGTCCCCTTTTCTCCACACCCTTGCCAACACTTGTTGTTTGATGATTTGTTGATGGCGGCCATTCTCACAGGTGTGAGGTGATTCCTCATTGTTGTTTTAATATGCATCTCTCTGATGATTAGTGATGATGAGCATTTCTTCATATGTCGCTTAGCCATTTGTATGTCCTGTTTGGAGAGGTGTCTATTTAGTTCTTCTGCCCATTTTTTAATTGGGTTCCTTGTCATCCTTTTGTTGAGTTGTATGAGCACTCTATATATATTGGAAATACACCCCTTATCTGATATATCATTGGCAATTATGCTCTCCCATACAGAGTGTAACCTTTCCATTCTGAAGATTGTATCTTTTGCTGTGCAGAAGCTTTTGAGTTTGATGTAGTCCCATGTGTTCATTTTCTCCTTTGTTTCTATTGCCTTAGGTGATGTATCAGTGAAAATTCTGCTGCGTATGATGTCTGAAATTTTGTTACCTACAGTTTCTTCTACGATTTTTATGGATTCATGAGTCACATTTAAGTCTTTTATCCATTTTGAGTTTATTGTGGTGTAGGGTGTAAGTTGATGGTCCAGTTTCATTTTTCTGCATGTAGCTGTCCAATTTTCCCAGCACCATTTATTAAAGAGGCTGTCCTTACTCCACTGTATGCTCTTGCCACCTTTGTCAAATGTTAATTGAGCATATTGCCTTGGGTCCATTTCTGGGTTCTCTGTTCGGTTCCACTGGTCTATATGCCTGTTCTTGTGCCAGTAACAGGCTGTTTTGATTACGGTGGCTTTGTAGTATAACCTGAAATATGGTAATGTGATCCCTCCAACTTTGCTCTTCCTTTTCAAGATTGCTGTGGATATTCATGGTCTTTATTGGTTCCATATGAACTTTTAAAGTACTTGTTCTCATTCTGTGAAGTATGTCGTTGATATTTTGATGGGGATTACATTGAATCTATAGATTGCTTTGGGTAATATGGACATTTTAATTATGTTAATTCTCCTAATCCATGAACAGGGTATGTGCTTCTACTTTTTTATGTCTTCCTCTATTTCTTTTTTCAATGACGTGTAGTGTTCTGCGAATAGGTCCTTTATTTCTTTGGTTAAGTTTATTCCTAGGTATCTTATTTTTTTTTTGCCGCAGTGGTAAATGGGATTGTTTTCATAGTTTCTCTTTCTGTGAGTCCATCATTGGTGTATAAGAATGCCATCGATTTCTTGACGTTAATTTTGCATCCTGCTACTTTGCCAAATTCATTTATTAAGTCTAGTACATTTTTGATGGAGTCTTTGGGGTTTTCTATGTATAGTATCATGTCATCTGCAAATAATGACAGTTTCATTTCCTCCTTTCCAGTTTGGATCCCTTTTATTTTTTCTTCCTGTCTGATTGCTGTGGCTAAGACTTCCAGTACTATGTTAAATAAGAGTGGTGAAAGTGGGCATCCTTGCCTTGTTCCTCTTCGTAAGGGAAATGCTTTTACTTTTTGCCCATTGAGTATGATGTTGGCTGTAGATCTTTCATATATGGCCTTTATTATGTCTAGATATGATCTCTCTATTCCCACATTGCTGAGTGTTTTTATCAGAAATGGTTGCTGGATTTTGTCAAAGGCTTTTTTGGCATCTATTGATATGATCATGTGGTTTTTATTCTTCATTTTGTTTATGTGGTGTATCACATTTATTGATTTGTGAATATTGTACCAGCCTTGCATCCCTGGGATGAAACCCACTTGGTCATGGTGGATAGTTTTTTTTGTGTCTTGCTGGATCTGATTTGCTAGTATTTTGTTCAGGATTTTGGCATCTATGTTCATCAGGGATATTGGCCTGTAATTTTCTTTGTTGTGTGTTTTTCTAGTTTTTGAATTAGAATTATGCTAGCTTAATAAAACAAGTTTGGATATCTTCCTTCTTCTTGAATTTTTTGAAATAGTTTGAGAAGAATAGGTGTGAATTCTTCTTCGAATGTTCAGTAAAACTCCCCAGTGAAGCCATCCAGGCCTGGGCTTTTGTTTGCGGGGAAAGTCTTGATTGCATCTTCGATTTCATCTCTTGTTATTGGTCTGTTCAAGTTTTCTATCTCTTCCTGGTCCAGTTTTGGGAGACTATGTGTTCGAGAAATTTGTTCATTTCGCTTAGATTGTCGAATTTGTTGCCATATAATTGTTCATAGTAGTTGTTAATGATCTTTTTTATTTCTGTGGTGTCAGTTGTTACTTCTCCTCTTTCGTGTTTGATTTTATGTATTTGGGTTCGCTCTCTCTTTGTTTCTTGGTGAGTCTAGCTAAGGGTCCATCAATCTTGTTTATCTTTTCAAAAAAATAGCTCTTTGTTCATTGATCCTTTGAATTGTTTTTTTGGTCTCTGTGTCATTTATTTCTGCTCTGATCTTTACTATTTCCTTCCTTCTACTTGCTCTGGGGTTTTCCTTTTGTTTGCTCTCTAGTTCTTTAAGTTGTGAGGTTATATAGTCTATTAGAGATTTTTCTTGTTTTTTGAGGTACGCCTGTAGTGCTATGAACTTCCTCTCAGAACTGCTTTCGCTGCATCCCATAGATTTTGTGTTGTTATGTCTTCATTTTCATTGGTGTCCATGAAGTTTCTGATTTCTTCCTTGATCTCCTTGGTGATCCATTCATTGTTTAATAACATGCTATTTAGCTTCCATGTGTTCAAATGTCTTTGTATGTTCTTCTTGCAGCTGATTTCTAGTTTCATGCCATTGTGATATGAGAAGATGCTTGGTATGATTTCAGTCTTCTTGAACTTGTAGAGACTTAGTTTGTGCCCTAACATGTGGTCTATCTTTGAGAATGTCCCATGTGCACTTGAGAAGAATGTGAATTCTGTAGTTTTGGGGTGTAGTTATCTGTAGATGTCTATTAAATCCATTTGGTCTAGTGCTTCATTTAGAGTGTCTGTTTCCTTGCTAATTTTTTGTCTAGAGGATCTATCCAGTGATTTCAGCGGGGTGTGGAAGTCCCCTGCTATGATTGTATTGCTATCAATTTCTCCTTTGAAGTCCTCCAGAAGAGTTTTCATATATTTTGATGCTCCTATATTGGGTGCATATATGTTTATGAACGTTATATCTTCCTGTTGGATAGATCCTTTCAATATTATGTAGTGGCCTTCTTTGTCTCTAGTTATGGCCTTCATGTTGAAATCTATTTTATCAGATAGGAGTATTGCTACCCCAGCTTTTTTTTTTTTTTTTTTTTTTCCGTTTGCTTGGAAGATTTTTTTCTGTCCTTTCATTTTCAACCTATGTGTGTCTTTTGTTGTGAGGTGGGTCTCTTGTAAACAACATATAGATGAGTTATGCTTTCTTATCCAATCAGCTACTCTGTGTCTTTTGATCAGAGCATTCAATCCATTTACATTTAAGGTGGTTAATGATATGTACTTATTTGTTGCCATTTTTGTTTAGTGTGGTTCTATTTTTCTTCCCATTTCTCCTGCTAATTACAGCAGTCCTTTTAACATTTCTTGCAGTGCTGGTTTGGTGCTAATGTATTCCCTTAGCCTTTTTTTTTTTGTCTGGGAAGCTCTTTATTTCTGGGAAGCTCTTTATTTGACCTTCTATTTTGAATGATAGCCTTGCTGGGCAGAGTGGTCTTGGATTCAGATCCTTGTTTTTCATGACCTTGATTACCTCATGCCATTACGTTCTGGCATGTAGTGTTTCTGGTGAGAAGTCAGCTGAGAGCCTTATGGGGTTTCCTTTGTAGGTAACCTGTTGCTTATCTCTTGCTGCTTTTAGGATTCTCTCTTTGTCTTTAATTTTTGGCAGTTTGATTACTGTGTGTCTTGGTTGGGCCTGTTTGGGTTCTTCTTACTTGGGACTCTCTGTGCCTCTTGAACTTGAATGCCTTCTTCCTTCACCAAATCAGGAAAGTTTTCTGTCCCTATTTCTTTGAATATATTCTCTAACCCTTGCCATTTTCTTCTTCTTCGGGGACTCCTATGATGCAAATATTATTACGTTTCCAGTTGTCCCATAGTTCTTTTAAACTGTCTTCCTGTTTTTTAATCATTTTTTCCTTTTGGTTTTCTGATTGGTTGATTTTTTCTACCCTGTCTTCTAATTCACTGTTCCGGTCCTCAGCTTTCTCTACTCTGCCTTTTAGACCTTCCAATGTGTTTTTCATTTCTGATATGTCATTTTTTATCTCTTCTTGGTGGTTTTTAATTTCCAATTGGTTTACTTTCAAAATCTCTATGTCCTTACACATGCTGTTGAGCTTCCTCAAGATCATGGCGCTGAATTCTAGTTCTGTTAACTTGCTTAACTGCACCTCATTTATCTCATCTCAGTAGAGGTCTCTTGTTCTTTCATTTGGCTTTTGTTTCTGCTTTTCACCATTTTGTCTATCACAGTGGGCTTTGGAGTCTGCCAAATTTTCCCTGTCGGTGTTCGTGTTCTGCTGTTTGTGGCTCCCTCTCCTGGGTTTGGATGAGGCCCGGAGGACCCACTTTAAACACCATTGTCAAGTCTTATCCTTCCTAGTTAGAGTTGCTAGCCCAGGGATTGTACAGTTATCCTCTATCTTTTTTTGCCTGGAGGCTATTAGTAGAGGTCACTTGAAGAACCTTGGTTTCTGAGTTGCCTGAAAAACTCCCTCAGGTGCTCAGTGTAAGAGGATTTCCCGAGGGTGTTGTTAATGGACCTCAATTAGCATTTCAATGGCCACCAGGTGGGGTTGAATCTCTGAGGGAGGGGCCACCACCTCTCCCCAGAGCCCTGGGAAGGAGTAAGGTGACCACAGTCCTGCGTGGCTGCACTCAGCAAAAGCTCTGAGCACCCTTCAAATCCCGAGTGTCCCCACACAGTTCCAGTCCAGTCTGTCTTCCCTCTGCTGGAACCCAAGGTGAGTGGCTGCTGCCAATTTTGCCTCTGTCTAGACTTTGCATCGTGGAGCCACCTGGGACTTTTAACCCGAGGGCACTGCTCCCAGCTAAATGCGGCTGAGTCTGCGGCACCAGCCGAGGGCATAGCACCCAGCTGAGTTCGCAGGACTCAGCTGCAGTTGTCGTATGCAGCAGAGGCAGCAGCAGCTTCTAGCCGAGTCCCCTGGTCCCAGCCCAAGCCACTACAGACCGTGGGCACCCGGCCTCCTTTCGCATCCTTGCAAGCCTACCAGGATTGAGTTAGTGTCCCTGGTTATGTGCTCCTCCAGGCTACCTTTCAGTTGCCCCTTCCTGACGATTTGTCTTTATTTTCATTGTAAATCCAGTTTGGTCCTGGGAGATGGTCTGTTTAGCTTCCATTCACTCTGCCGCCAATTTTTTTATTCCTGTAGATGAGTCTTTAAGCATACTTTTATATCTTCCCTTTACCCACTGCCCAGTTCTAGTGATATATCTTAGACCTAAAATTGATTGATTTTTAAAATATTATAAATCTATTCTTTAAAGGTTTATTTTTAATTCTTGGTACATGGCTCCACACTCAACCAACTGAGCCACACTGGCCAAGGCACATTGTGTCCTTTTCTAAAGACAGAATTGCCTGCTGTTGTCGTGTTGTTTATTTTGCTCCAACAATTCTTTTTTCTTTAAGGAATTCCTCATGTTTTTCATGCTTCTAACCTTTTCTCCCATTATTTTACCTGTTTGTTTTGTCTGCATTCTGGGTGTATTTAATAAGATTATTATATATTGCAATAATTGATTTCCTAGAATATTTTATCATCTGTTCACTGCTTTCCTTACTGTTCAACATTTTTACATTAAAATGTTTATAAAGGCTACATATTTTATTAAGGAATAATAACAAAGTACTAAAAGATTAAAGAAAACACTCAATACAATGCACATAGAGATGATTGTTGTTGGTATTTAAGTGTAACTTTCATGTTGTCTCCTAAGTGTGCTCATACTATTTGTTAACCTGTTTTTTAACTTAACTTGGAAAGGAAAACCTTCCCCCTCAATGTATGTAGAATTAGTTCATTATTGTTAATGCTTTAATATTAATCTAACTATATGAGAGATCCATCATTTAATTATCCACTGTCTATCCATTGATAAACATTTAGGACTTTGGTCCTCGTGAAAATTTTATCTATTTCATATTGGTCATTTTACATATGTAACTCAGCATAATTTAATTCAACTGTTTGATATATTGAACATTATTTTTAAAGTCCTGAGGCCAAAATCAAAGTGCAGACCACTTAAGTTTCTGGTGAGGAATTCTCTTCCTGGCTTGTAGAGGACCACCTTCTTGAGAGAGAGCATGAGCGAGCTCTCTGGTATCACTTTCTATAAGGCCACCAATCCTATCATATTAGGGCCCCACTCCTATGACCTCATTTAACTTTAATTGCCCTTTAAAAACCCTATCTCCAAATACAGTCACATTGGACTTCAATATATGAATTGGAGGTGGGGGATGCAATTTAGTTCATAGCACTATAATTTTCTGTGCCCTGGAAAACATTAAATAACCTTGTAGAGTAACCAACAAAATATTTTTTACATGCTTCCTTTTTAGGATATAGATCTTTGGTACTCCATATTTTTGCCAGCCCTTGTTGTTTGTTGGTTTATTGATGGTAGCCATTTTGGCAGGTATAGGTGATATCTTATTGTAATTTTAATTTGCATCTCTCTGATGATTAGTGACATTGAGCATTTATTCATATGTCTATTGACTAGCTATTCCAGTCCTTAGCCCATTTTTTTCATTGGATTGTCTTCCTTGCGTTGAATTGCATGAGTTCTTTGTATATTTCGGAGATTAACCCCTTATCAGATATATTATTGGAAAATATATTCTCCAATAGAGTGGGTTCCTTTTTCATTTTGTTGGTGGTTTCTTTTGCTGTGCAGAAAATTTTTAGTTTGATGTAGTCCCATTTGTTTATTTTTTCCTTTGTTTCTCTTGCCCTGGGAGATGTATCAGCAAATACATTGCTATGTGAGATGTCAAAGATTTTACTGCCTATGTTTTTTTTCAAGGATTTTTATGGTTTGACAACTTATATATGTCTCTTATCCATTTTGAGTTTATTCTTATATATGGTGTAAGTCATTAGTCTAGCTTGATTTTTTTGCATGTACCTGTGCAATTTTCTCAATGCCATTTATTGAAGACACCATCTTTACTCCATTGTATACTCTTGCCTCCTTTGTCAGGTATTACTTGACCATATTGACATGGGTTGATTTAAGGGGTCTCTCTTCTGTTCCATTGGTCTATATGCCTGTTCTTGTGCCACTACAAAGGCTTCTTTGATTACAAGAGGTTTGTAGTATATTTTGATATTAGCATTTGTGATCCCTCCAACTTTGTTCTCCTTTATTAAGATGGCTGAGGCTATTCTAGATCTTTTTTAGTTCCATATAAATTTTTGGAATATTTGTTCTAAATCTGTGAAATATATCATTGGTATTTTAATAGAGATTGCACTAAACCTGTAGATCACTTTGGGTAGTAAGGACATTTTAATTATGTTAATATTCTAATCCATGAACTTGGTATATATCTTCTTTTATTTCCTTTCTCTATGTCCTAGTTTTCTAACTACCAGTCTTTTTCCTCCTTGGTTAAGTTTATTCTGTTACCTCATTTTTTTGTTGCAATGCTAAATGGGATTTTTTTCTTTCTGTTTTTCTGTTTGTTTGTTCGTTTTAGTTTCTCTTGCTGAGAGTTCATCACAGGTGTATAAAAATTCCATTGATTTCTGAAAAAAAATGCCCTGGCCGGTTTTGTTCAGCGGTTAGAGCATTGGCCTGTGGTCCAGAGAGACCAGGGTTTGGTTCCTGCTAAGGGTGTGTACCTCGGTTGCAGTTTGTCCCTGGCCCTGGTTGGGTGGTGCGGGTGGCAACCACTCGATGTGTCCCTTTCACATCAATGTTTCTCTCTCTCTCTCTTCCTCCCACTCTATCTGAACAAAAAATAGAAAAATGTCCTCAGGTGAGGATTGAAAAAAAATTCCATTGATTTCTGGTTGTTCATTTTGTATCCTGCTACTATGCCAAATTATTTTATTAAATCTAGCATTTTTTGGTGGAGTCATTGGGATTTTCTATGTACAATAACATATCATCTGAGAATAATGAGTTTTACTTCCTATTTCCCAATTTCAATGACTTTTATTTCTTCTTCTCGTTTGTGCTGGGGCTAGGACTTCCAGGACTATGTTGAATAAGTGTAGTGAAAGTGTTGTTCCTGATCTTAAGGAAAACAATTTTAGTTTTTACCCATTGAGTATGATGTTAGCTGTAGATTTGTCTTATATGTCCTTTATTATGTTGAGATATAATCCCTCTATTCTCACTTTGCCGAGAGTCTTCATCATAAATGGTGCTGGATTTTGTCAAATGCTTTTTCTACATCTAATGATATAATCATGTCATTTTTATCCTTCATCTTGTTTATGTGATGTATCATATTTATTGACTTGCGAATATTGTATCAGCCCTGCATTCTCAGAATAAATCTCACTTGGTCATGGTGTATAATCTTTATATTATATTGCTGGATCATATTTGCTAATGTTTTGTTGAGGATTTTAGCATCTATATTCATCAGGGGTATTGGCCTATAATTTTCTCTGTAGTGTCTTTATCTGATTTTGGAATTAGGACAATGCTGGCCTTAAAAAAAAAGAGTTTGGAAGTTATCCCTCCTCTTGCATTTTTTGGAATAGTTTGATGAGGATAGATATTAGCTCTTCTTTGAATGTTTGGTAAAAGTCATCTGTGCAGTCATCTGAACAAGGACTTTTGTTTGCTGGAAATTTTTTTATTACCGCTTCAATTTCATTAGTTGTTATTTACCTATTCAGATTTTCTGTATCTTCCTGATTGAGTTTTGGAATATTGTATGTTTCTAGAAATTTTTCATTTTGAACAGGTTGTCTAATTTGTTGGCATAAAGTTGTTCATAATCTTTTCTTACAATCTTTTGTATTTATGTAGTGTCAGTTGTTATGTCTCCGATTTTATTTATTTGAGTCCTCTCTTTTTGTTTCTTGATAAATCTTAATAAAGGTTCATCAATCTTATTTATTTTTTTCCAAGAACCAGCTGTTAATTGTATTGATGTTTTGTATTTTTTTTTAGTCTCTATGTCATTTACTTCCACTCTGATCTTTATTATTTTCTTCCTTCTACTTCCTTGGGGCTTTTCTTACCTTTCTCTTTCTAATTATTTCAATTGTAGTATTAGACCTTTTATTAGACTTTTTATTTTTTCTTGAAGGTAAGCATGTAATGCTATGAACTTTCCTCTCAGGAATGCTTTCATTGTGTCCCATAGAGTTTGGGTGGTTGTGTGTCCATTTTCATTTGTTTCCAGGAAGTTTTTAAAATTTATTCCTTGATCTCATTGGTAATCCATTTATTGCTTAATAATATGCTATTTAGCCTCCATGTGTTTGAGGTTTTTTTTTATTGTAGTTGATTTCTAATTTCATGCCACTGTGATCTGTAAAGATTGTTGATGTGATTTTAAGCTTCTTGAATTTGGTAAGATTTATTTTGTGTCCTAAAGTTGGTCTATCTTTGAGAATGTTCATGTGCACTTGAAAATAATGTGTATTATGCTGCTTTGGGATGAAATGTTCTGTAAGTATCAATTAAATTCATCTGATCTGGTGGTGTTGTTTAAGGTCACTTTTTACTTATTGATTTTTTTTTACTTTATTGATTTTTTTTTAGATCTATTGATATCACTAGAGTGTTACAACCCCCTACTATGACTGCATTGTTGTTGATCTCTACCTTATAGTCCGCCAAGAGTGTTCTTTTAATATATTAAGATGGTCCTATATTGGGTGCATATATACTTACAGGGTTATATATTCTTTTTGGATGGATCCTTTTAGTATTATGTAGTGACCTTCTTTGTCTCTTGCTATGGCCTTTGTTTTGAAGTCTATTTTGTCAGATATGAGTTTTGCTATGCCACCTTCTTTTTATTTGTAGGGTTGGTTTGTTTGTTTTACACTTGCATGAAACATTTTTTTTTCTATTCTTTCACTTTCAGTCTGTGTGTTCTTTTGTTCTGAGTTGGGTCTTTTGTAGACTAGACATATATGGGTCATATTTTATTATCCATTCAGCAACTCTATGTGCTTTGATTAGAGAATTTAATCTATTTACATTTAAGGTTATTATTATATTTATTTATTTTTTGCCACTTTCTTCTTTATACCTATTCCCCCCCCCCCAATTTCGTCTTTTTCTTAAAGCAGTTTCTTTACCATTTCTTGCAATGCTGACTGTTGTTAATGTACTCCTTTTCCTTTTTCTTTTCTCTTCTTTTTTTTTTTTTTTTTTTTTTTTTTGTGGTTTGGGAAGACCTTTATTTCACCTTTAATTTAATTAATTTATTTTTTATCCTCACCTGAGGACTTTTTTTTGTTTTTTGTTCAGATAGAATGAGAGAGAGAGTGAGGGAGCGAGGGAGAGAGAGAGAGAGAGAAAGAGAGAGAGAAAGAAACATCGATATGAAAGGGACACATCGAGTGGTTGCCACCCACACCACCCAACCAGGGCTGGGGACAAACTGCAACTGAGGTACATGCCCTTAGTGGGAACTGAACCAGGGTCACTCTGGACTGCAGGCCAATGCTCTAACCACTGATAAAAACCAGCCAGGGCTCACCTTTAATTTTAAATGATAGCCTTTCTGGATAAAGTAGTCTTGGATTCAGGCCCCTACTTTTCATTACTTTCAAAACTTTATGCCAACCCCTCCTGGCCTGAAGTGTTTCTGTTGAGAACTCAGCTGACTGTCTGAAGGGAACACCTTGTGGGTAATTATCTGTCTCTTTCCTTTAAGATGATTTCTTTGTCTTTAACATTTGTCTATTTAAATATGATGTGTCTTGGTGTGGATCTGTTTGGGTTCATCTTGATTGGGACTCTGTGTGCTTCCTGAACTTGTGTTACTTTTTTCTTTATTACGTTAAGGAATTTTTCTGTTATTATTTCTTTGAACAAGTTCTCTATTTTTTACTCCCTTGCTTCTCTTTCTTGTACCCTTACAATGAGGACATTGTGTTTCCAAAGTTCTCTTAAACTATCCTGATTTTTAATTTTTTTTCTTTTTGTTGCTCTAATTGGGAGATTATTTCTACCTTGTCTTCCAAATCACTGATTTGATCCTCTGCTTCTTTCAGTCTACTTTTAATTCTTCCAGTGTATTCTCAATGTAAGATGTTATTCTTCATTTCCAACTTGTTCTTGTTCGTGATTTCTATTTCCTTTTTCATGCTGTTGTAGTTCCCACTATGTTTCTTGTAATTCTCTTTAAGTTCCTTGAGCATCCTTATAACCATTACTTTGAACTTTATATTTGATAAATTGCTTGTGTCCATTTCATGTAGCTCTCTTTCTGGAGATTTCTTCTTTTCTTTCATTGAGGGTTGTTTCTTTGTCTCTCCATCTTAGCTGTCTCTTTGTGCTTGTTTCTATGTATTAGATAGAACTGCTATGACTCCCAGTCTTCATGAGGTGGTCTTATGTAGTAAGTGTCCTGTGGGAACCAGGGGTACACTCTCTTTAATCTCCTGAGCTGGATGGTCTTGGAATGTTCTCCCTGTGGATTATTTGGGCTCTCCTGCTGTAACTAGGTTTGATTGTTGTTGTCCTGTTCATGGTGGGATCTCCCTTCATGCTGGTTGAATGTGAGGCTCAACCCCAACCATGTTATATGAATTGTTGTGCTGATGCTGACAATACAAAGCACAACACAACAAAATAAAGAAAGAAACAAAACAAAAACATACAAGAGACCCCAACAACAACAAAGACAACCATAAAAGAAAACAAGAATTAGGAAAGAGAAAAGAGAACAAGAATAATAAAAGAAAAGAAAAATAAAGGGGAAGAAATGAGAATATTAAAGAAAAAAATTCAGAGAAAGATAAGAATAAAGAAGAAAATGGTATAAAAGAAGAGGCAGGGAAAAATATGAAAAGGAAAAAAGAGAAAGACAGAAAAAGAAAAAATAGAGCAAGTAAAGAAAAGAGAAAAATAAAAGATATGCAAGGAAAACAGAGATAAAAATAATTACAAAGCAATAAAAAAGGAAAAATAACAAAAATAATGGGGGAAAAGAAAAGAAGAAAAGCTAAGTGGAGTTTGTATCGGCAGAGTTTATTGCCTGCTGAGAGCTCCCTTTTGGTCCTGCTCTTATGTTGACTGAGGATGACCGTTTTGTCTGCCAGTTCTGGGCCTTTTTAGAGATACTTTGGTTCTAGCCATGGTTAGAAGCTGTCCACGTTTGGCTTTGAGCAACCTATGTGAAGCTTCAAGTGTCCACAGTTTGTGGCTGCCTCCATAGGGCTTGACTGTGCACAGGAGGGGCCAAGCTGTGCTCAAGGGCTCTCTTGTCAGCACCACATGGCCCAGGGGTGTGTCAGCAAATGTCCCAAGGCACCTCAGGATCCACCTTCACCTGCCTCTACCTGCCAGCCAGCAGTCAGACTGAGTAACTGATAAGGCTGTTTCTGAAAGGAATTTTGGCAGAATCAGGAGGATGAGATTTGTGGGTACCCCCCAGGGGGGTGGTGCCATTCAGATTTCAGGGAAGATGGTGTATTCTCCCATCCCAGAGCCACACATGTGAGTCTGTCCTGGAATATTTCCCTGACCTGGCAGATCAGGTCAGAGCCCCTTGCATGCAGTCTGGTGGGGTCTGCTGAAAGTGGGGGTGTCTATCAGCTCTCCCATTGAGGGACCAGTCATGTTCCCAGCTGGTGGGGGAAATGGCCCCACCTCAAACCAGTCACCAACAACCCCATAGGCTTGGCTTCTGCTGCTGTCCCCTCAGCAGAGGTCAAGCTGCAGGGCGGGCAAGCGGATTCCAGAGGCAGTGTCCCAGAGGGCAGGGTATTTGTCTTTCCCAAGCTGCTGCTGCTGGGAGGGGCTTGCGCCTCTCAGGGGAAATGCTGTGCTGTCGGGGGGGAAGTGATGACCAGGCACAGGTCTCCCAGCCACCGCTGTTCCACTTCTCCCCTCAATGCCTCCCACCCCAGTCTCTCCTCAGGCGACTGCAGTCTGCACCACCCTCCCTCCACTGAAGCATTGGGTGAGTGGCTGTAACTAAAATCACATGCTGGTTTTTTTTAATGGCTTTATCTCTGATAGGCTCCTCCCTGGTGGTTGGAAGCCCACCCCCTTTCACGGCTGGATGTTGCGTAGGGCACTGTACTCAGCTCTGCTGCGATAGGCTGGGGAACCTAGGCTGGGGTCCAGGCTTCACCCTCTCAGGGAACCGCCCCCGGGTGAGACATCCCTCCCCACTCGGCCTGCCGCCCATGGGTGGTGGTTCAGCCCCTCTCACGATACTGTCCCTCCTACCAGCTCAAGGTGGTTTCTGCCCTTTCTTGTTAAAGGTTTCCTCTTCAGCTAGTCTTCAGTTGGTTATTCAGAGTGACTATTTCTCAGTTTAGTTTTATTTCCAGTTTGGTTCTGGAAGGAGATGCAAGAAAGATCCACCTACCCTGGTGCCTTCTCCATGATTTCTTCTCGTTACCATCTTGTTCATGGCTGGAGGAGCTCCAGCAATGTCTGCTGTTTCACTTTTTACCTTCTTGTGTCGTCTCTCCTTTTATCTTGGTCAGTCTTAGTCGAGGCTTATGAATTACACTAGTGTTTTCAAAGAACTCTCTTTTTGTTGCATTGATCTTTTCTGATGTTTACCTATTTCTATTCTTATCTTTAGTATTTCCTTAGTTCCGCTTGCTTTGAGTTTGGTTTACTCCTTCTTTTCTAGTTTTTGACAGATAAAATTAGATTATTTTTGTGAGACTTTTCCTCATTTCTTGTGTAAGCAGTTTGTGTTATAAGTGTTCTTTTTTTACATGTTGCAGTTTATAGTCATTCGTTTCTATGTACTTTTTAATTTCCTTTGAAACTTCCTTTTTGATCCATTGATTATTTAATAGTGTGTTGATTTATTTTCACGCTTTTAAATGTTTTACCATTTTCATGCTGTTAATGGTTACAAGTATGATCCTATTATGGTCGGAGAGCACACTCTATAATTTCAACTTTTTCAAATATATGGAGGTTTGTTTATGGCTCAGGATATGGTCTGATTTAGTGGCTGCTCCATAACACTTAAAAAGAATGGTTTTTCTGCTGATGTGTGCATTAGATCATGTTTATTGATTATGATGTTCAAATTCTCTATATCCCTGCTGTTTTTCTGTCTGGTGGTCCTATCAGATGCTGAGCCAGGAGTGTTCAAGTCTCCAAGTACAGCTGAATGAGGTATTTCGAGGCTCTGTTATCTGATAATACACACTTAAGATCATTATATCATCCTGGTAGATTAATATTTTTATCATTTTGCAATATCCTTTTATCTAATAATTTTATTTGCACTGAAGTCTAGACTCTCCGATATTAATAGAGCCACGTGTACTTTTTGTTAAAGTTTGTATATATTTTCCAACCCTTCGCTTTCAAACTACCTATATCATTGAATTTGAAGTGAGTTTCTTATAAACAGCATACAGTTGAATTGTGTATTTTTTAAATGCACTCTGTTATTCTGTCTTTTGATTGGTATATTTTGACATAGCACTTAAGCCTGCCATTCTGTTATTCCTTTTACATTTGTCTCCTGTGACTGTCATTTCTGTTTCTCTTTACTTGCCTTCTTATGAGTTACTTGATTTTTTTTTTTTTTTGGAATTTAATCTTGATTTATTTATGTTTTTTACCATCTTCCTTTGTGTATTTTTTGCAGTGGTTATGCTGAGTATTACAATGTCAATATATGAGTTAACATAGTCTACACTTCAAGTGAATTGTGGAAAACTTACTTCCATTTAGGTCCCTTCACCTTCCCATTTTAAATTTTCACTGTTATGAGTATCAGTTAGCTTATAATTTTGTTTCACTCTTAATATGATTTTCATAACGGATAAGTAAAAGAATCGTGTATTGTATGTACTTTTGTTTCTGCTCTCGCCATTATTATTCTTCCTTCCTGGTTTTCTAAGATATTTTAAATTCATTTTCCTTTTGTTTAAAGAACTTGCTTTTATTGTGCTGGAATCTACTTGCCTGTGGGGGATTGAGAGGGCTTGCCAACTGCCGTCGGCGATAGCGGGATTCCTCCTGCGTCCTGCCCGGGTGTCTCGGCAGCAGAAGTCTCCAGCCCAGGGAGAGAAAAGAAGCAATTCCCCTGACCACTTGTTGCTAGGGCTCCCCATCAGTGCTACCCGGAGATCCTGCTGTTGTCGGAGGTGTTTCCTCTTGACCCAGGAGACAATGAGCCTGCCGGCCTGCGTTCTGTGGCCAGGCTGGCTGTCACATGAAGACCGCAGGGCCTTCAGTGCCAGGCACAGACACTGCAGTTCGCACCACTGACCAGATCAGTGCCAGACACTGCGAGTCACTGGTCTCGAGCCCTGCCTGTCACCTGAGGGTTTGTGCTGGTTTGGCTTCATCATATGACTAACTTCTCGTTCAAAGTGGGAGGAGTGAGATTAGAGGATTCATGTGCTGGGCCTAACCTAGGCCATACTCCATCCCCAGCTGCAAGTGAGTTCTGTAATGGGGAAGATGCTCTGCTTTTCCAGGTGAAGGGAGTTATCAACGTAGGAAAGGGGTACGGTCATTTATGGCCAAAAATGACTCAAAATGATGTTATAATAATGCTTTGCTTTGCAATACAGTACTTGAGCAAAACATATTCATTGAGTTGTTTTGAAATAACTGTTTTGAAGTAGATTTACCAACAATACAGTACATGCATTTTAAGTATACACTTTGATCATATTTGACTGCATTAGCCATGTAACCACCACCACTATCAAGCTAAAAACAATTTATTTTTACCTCAAAGTGTTCCTTGTGTCCCTTTGCAGTAAGCCTCCACCACCTCGAGCAAATATCTACCAGTTTTCTGTCACCATTAAATTTACTTTCTCAAGAGTTTCATACAAAAAAATTTTCATATCAATCAAGTGTAGACAAAAAAAAAAAAATAGAGCAATTAGAAATCTGAAATATTTCTGATAGAAGACGAAATGAAACCACTTGGAAAACAGTTTGGCAGTGAATTATTAAAGAAAATTATACACATACTACAGGGCGGGCATAAGTAAGTTTGAAGTTGTTTGTATGACAGTAATTAATAAATAATGATACAAGAGTAAACTCTGTTTCGCATACTCACAACTGTAAACCAACTTTTGCCCCACCCTGTATGTGATACAGCAATTCCATTCCTAGATTTTCACCCAAAAAACTGAAAACATATGGCCACACAAACATTTATACATTGATATTTATAGCAGCTTTATTCATTTTTACCCTCAAACATCAAATTAACCCAAACGTTAAACAACAGAAAGATAAGCCCAAAATGGTGGGATGGACGGATAGATGGGTGGAAAGACACACACACAGAGTGGAATATTACTCAGCAGCAAAAGGTTAACAGTATCGATCGCGGCTACTACGTGGAGGATTGTCATGAACATTGCACTGAGTTAAGGAATCTAGACTGAAGAAGTGCATTCTACTGATCTGTTTACTGAAAATTAGTACCATAAAGTTATGAGTCTTCTAAGTCAGGAACATGGTATAGCCTTGTGATTATTTAGATATTCTTTAATTTCTCTCAGGAAAGTTTGTCATTTTCAGATCTTGTATATATATCTACTGCAAATTTTAATAAGCGTATCTATATATTTCATGGGGTTTTTTTAAATTAATTTATTTATTTTTGTTACAGATGTTTCTCCTTTTCCCCCCACTGATTCCCCCTCCCCCTTCCCACCCACCCTGTCCCCAGCTTTGTTGTCCATGTCCATTGTTCATGCACACATGCATATAAGTTCCGTGGTTTATCTTCCCCCCCATTTCCTCTTCTGGGGATTGTCAGTCTGTACCCCACTTCTACTACTACCCCATTCCTCAGACTGTTATATTCATTATATGTAACAAATAAAAGAGATCATATGATACTTGTCTTTCTCTGTTTGGCTTGTTTCGCTTAGGGTAATACTTTCCAGGTCTCTCCATGTCGTCTCAAAGGATAAGAGATCTTTCTTTCTTACAGCTGCATAGTACTCCATTGTGTATATGTACCACTGCTTTTTTATCCATTTGTCTACTGATGGGCATTTGGGCTGTTTCCAGATCTTAGCTATTGTAAATAGTGCTGCTATGAACATGGGGGTACACATATTCTTTCTGATTGGTGTTTCAGGCTTCTTAGGATATATTCCTAGAAGTGGGATCATTGGGTCAAATGGCAGTTCAATTTTTAATTTTTTGCGGTAACACCATATTGTTTTCCATAGTGGCTACACCAGTCTGCATTCCTACCAGCAGTGTACTAGAGCCCCCTTTTCTCCACACCCTTGACTCTCGCCAACACTTGTAGTTTGATGATTTGTTGATGGAGGCCATTCTGACAGGTGTGAGGTGATACCTCATTGTTGTTTTAATTTGCATCTCTCTGATGATTAGTGATGTTGAGCATTTCTTCAGATGTCTCTTAGCCATTTGTATGTCCTGTTTGGAGAGGTGTCTATCTTGTTCCTTTGCCCATTTTTTAATTGGGTTCTTTGTCTTCCTTTTGTTGAGTTGTATGAGTACTCTATATATTTTGGAAATTAACCCCTTATCTAATGTATCATTGGCAATGATGCTCTCCCATACAGTGGGTTGCCTTTCCATTTTGGTGGTTGTTTCTTTTGCTGTGCAGAAGCTTTTGAGTTTGATGTAGTCCCATGTGTTCATTTTCTTCTTTTTTCATGGGTTTTTGATGCTACAGTAAATTATATTTCAAACTTTTTATTTTAACTTATTTCTAGCTACTCGGTTGTAATACAATTAATTTTTGTACTTTGACCTTGGATTTTGTGACCTTGTTAGATTTTCCTACTAGTTCTAAAGCCTTTATTTAGATTCCTTAGTATTTTCTGCATACTCAACCTGTGACTTGTTCCTTTATGGCCTTTATCCTATTCTCTAGATTTATTGCACTGATTAGTACCTCCACGACATTGTTTAATAGAATGGTGCAAGAAGACATCATTTTCTGTTTCCAAATTTAGGAGGACAGCATTATCATTCACCTTAAGATAAGATAATTTACTGTGGGGGAGTGGTATTTACATTTTTTATAGTTTATATATACAAAGTTTATGTATATAAAATGTATCATTTAACCATTTATGTGTATAATTTAGAAGCATAAATTATTTAATAATGTTTTATAATCATCACTACTCTCTATATGCAAAACTTTTCATCACCCCAAATAGAAACTTTGTACCATTCAACAAGTAAGTCCCCACTGTCTCCTCCCTCCAGACCCTGGTATCCTCTATTTCCCTTTCTGTCTCTTTGAATTTGCTTTCCTAAGCAACTGACATAACTGAAATCATACAATATTTGTCCTTTTGTGTCTAGTTTATTTCACTTAGCATAACGTTTTCAAGGTTCATCTGTATTGTAGTGTATATCAGAATTTCATCCCTTTCTATGTCTTTCAAAAGGTTTTGTAGTTTTTAGTGAACAAGTTTTTCATTTTCTTGGTGTCAAATTTATTCCTGAGTACTTTATTCTCTTTGATGGTATTATAAAGGAATTGCTGATATCCTATTTGGATTGTTTATTGCTAGTGTATAAAAATGCCACCAATTTTGTGGGTTGACTTTGTATCCTGCAAATGAGTGGAATGTATTTGTTTGATCTAACGGGTTTGTTTGTTTTTGTGTTTTTTTGTATGTGTGTGAAATCTTTGGGGTTTCCTGTGTATAAATCATGTCATCTAATAGCAGAAATACTTTTACTTTTTTCTTTCCTATTTGTATGCTTTTTCTTTTTTGGTGCCTAATTACTCTGGCTAGAAATTTTTGTACTGTGCTGAATAGAAATGGCAAAATCAGGCATACTTGTCTTGTTCCTGATCTTGGAGGAAAAGCTTGGATAAGAAATTGGAGTCAGTCATATTTTTCCACTCTGGAGGGCCATTGTCTCTGAAGCATCTGGCCCTTTCATTCCCATATTTTCATATTCTGTTAGAATCTTGGTTATTGTACTACATTCAGGAGACTTATGTTGAATTCACTCTTTTGTTTTTAATGTGTCATTTTAGTCCTTTTCATAATATTTGTATTTTCTGAGAGACTGTAAGTGAATACTGTAGCTATCTTCTTGATGCTAAATGTAATAACTCTTGGGCATTTTTTAAAAGAATGAAGAAAAAGTGCACATATCTCTTCAGCCTAAGGATCACTGTAATGAATGTATTAGTGCATTTCATGCCTACAGTTTCTTATGCAGGTATAAGGATGGGCTGACCCACTGACTGTGTTTGATGGGAACCACCCACCATCACTGCACTGGCTCTGGAGCATGGCAGGTGTGGAGAGGCCTTTTTTTGAAAGGTGCTATAATTGAAGCTATATTTCAGATTTAGAATATATATTAAATATATTATAAAAATATATATAATATATTATAAAATATATAGAATTTCTCATTTATAGTTTTCAAGTTAATTGCATATTTAAAATGAAAATATATTGAGTCGAATAAAATAAATTATTAAAATTAACCCATTTAAAATTTTTAAATTAAACATGGTTTCCAGAACATTTAAAATTATTTATGTGACTCAGATGTGTCTCATAATATTTCTGTTGGACAGAGCTGATATATACTGTTTTATACATTTATCCCTTAACATACCACAGGCACTTTTGCGTGCCATAAACAATTGTTCCAGATGATCATTTTTAATAGAAATATAATATTTTATCACTTGGATACTATATTTATACTATTTTTAAAAAGTTTTTTCTTTCTTACATTTTCATGATAATTAGCCTCTTGCTGTGGCAATTAGATTCTACTGTTCAGTTACTTCGCAAGCATTTAATGACAACCTACTTGTTCCTTGTTGGTTTGCTCATTCCTTCACTTTCTTCCTTCCTTTCCCTTCTTGCATTCTTTTATCGAATATTGTTGAGGGCTCTCACAGGCATTGTAATGTAACGATGAAGAGTAACCACCTCTGGGCCGAACCGCATGGGTTAAGTCCTGGCCTTGTCACTTAGCCGCTGGGTGACTTTAAGCAAGTTACTTAACATCTCTGGCGTCGGGTTTCTAAGGTATAACATAAAAATTACATTTGTGCTTGCCTCATATATTGTTGTGAGGATTAAATAGAATGTTGTTCATTTTAGGAATTATTTTGAATAATGCAAAGCACATTTTAAGTACCATGTACGTATTATGTTATTATTATCAGTGTCTGCTACCTAGTAACAGTCCAGCAGGGAAGGCAGACACTAAATAAGTTACTATAATTATGCTAAGTGTTAAAAAAGAATAATCTCTCTTAGATAAACCAATTAGTAAGATGTGTTCAATACCCTCAAGTAGTTCACCATTGAGTAGGGGAGAAAGACATGAAAACAAATAATCCTAATGCCATTGGTTAAATACTAATAGGAGTTATGTTCGACATGCTACAGCACAGAGGAAGTATGGACTCACTGCCCTGATGGTTTATAGGGGCTGTATTCTGTCAGCTGAATTTGGAAGGGTGACTTGTTTTTAACTACAGTCATTTGATCATGTGTAAGATTCACGGATGACATTAACATCAGTCAACAAAATAAAATACCTTACATGTTTGTTAGCAGTAGATTGGGACTAGCTGGTTATTTTTTGGTGAGAAGGCAAGCTCCATCAGTGTCTTCATCTACTGATACCTGGAGTGGAAGCATGGGAGATACTTCAGCAAACGGGATCGACTTCATGAAGAAGTGTGACAGAGGGCCACTCTGGTGCAGAATTAGTTTCTTCTATGACAAATGCCTGATTATCAAGCAAAATAACAAATGCATTAATAAAACAGTCCACAATTTTATCAATGGAAGTGCAAAGGCTTTCCCATATAATGAAAAATTCTGAAGGCTTCAACTGTGAGTACAAGAGAGCTGATGGGAGTTTGAGAACACATTTAACTTGGAGAGAAAATGTCCTTGCTTCAGAATGTGCAAGATAAATGTAATGATTGAATTTGATAAAGTTACTTCTTAGTTAAATTACCCAATCTAAGTGTAATGTTGAGCTGCCTTTGTGTTTTTCTAACTCTATTTTTCTAGTGATAACTAGTGATAAAAACTACACTTAAAACAACCTTTATTCAAGCCTTGGGTGTGCCAAATTAACTATCAATTTACTTGGCAAAACAATTTGACTAAAGGTTTGTCTTTTGTACAGGAAAAAATACATCAGTGAACTAGAAACCTTCCGAAAAGTCATTTGTCCATCTTTGTCCTCTATTCATATCATGTCTGTCTAATGGGTTCATTAGTAGTAACCAACTGAAACAAATTGAAGAAATACCTAGTAATGAAAGGTATAAAGATTTTGATTGAAAGCTTGTCAAACAGTGTATCTTTAACATTGCTTTGCCATTCAATTAATGCTGATAAGGATCTCATTTCTTTCTCTTCACCTTTTCCTTGGAAAGTCAAGATGTTTACAAATCTAGATTAATGACAATAGCAGTTAGCTACACCTGCTCATAAATTTATTTGTGTTAGTGTACTTTGACAAGTGAAATATATTGTATATCCAGCTCCCAGTGTATGCATTTCTCTTTTCTTTCCAATTTATAATAGTCAAAAAAAAAAAAAAGATGTAGCAAGGGAGATACTTATTTTATATTTTTGTGTGTTTTCATCTATTTTGTAGACTCATTTCCAATTTATACTGCCAGCTTTGCCATGATTTATAGTTATAACGTCTTTGTGTTTGAATATATATTTCTATCTGCTTGAAATGCTCCAATTGATGTCGGCTGATAAGTTTCAAAATTAAAATCCTATGTTATTTGCAAGTATTTAATATACTATAGACATTTTTAACACAATTGCTCCTTGAGACAGATACAAGTTTCTCTTAAGGCAATGCTGAGTGATAAAATATAGACACATGCATATAATTTGTCAAACTATGTCACCAAGCGGCCCTGTGTTGATTTGACGTTTCTCTCACCCCAAATAAAAGAGAAAGGTCAGGTCCAGCGGTTCTCAGCAGGGGTGATTTTCCCCCAGGGGACGGTTAGCAATATGTGGAGATACTTTTGTTTGTCACAACTAAGGGGCAGGCGCTACCGGCATCTAGTGGGCAGAGGACAGCACCCTCTGTGATACTCAAGGCGCCCGTGCTAAGGGGATGATCTGGCCCAAACTGCGCCAAGAATGAGAAAACCTGATCTGGTCTGAGGAATGTAAATGCCTTTCATACCCTTCAGTTGTGAGCATCCACATTTCTCCAGCTGTTAGCCTTTGTCAGCTGCCCCAGCAAGACTGCAGTCAGTTACTTGATGAAGGCTTCCCTCCCTGCCTCCATCCTGAGAAATTGAGGGGACTGAGCTGATCCCATCCACACCTTCACGGTACACACACTCACTGACTCACTCACTCTGTGAACCCCGACTTAGAGCCCCTCTCTCTCACCGACATCCAGGCAGCCCGAAGTCAGCACGGTTATTCTGCCTTGCTGACAGCTGGCCCCTGCCTTCGGGCTCATTGTGGCTTTTCAATGAGCCTCAGGAGAGAAACATGGGGACTGGGGGAAATTACCTGGCGCCGCTGTGAGAAGTGGCCCGCTTTCCCGCTCGGCTGTGATCCCGCCCACGCTCGGGGCGCTCTGGCTTCCAGAGGCTTTTCAGGCGGCTCTTGTGCAGATGAGAGAGACGCATCCTCCTCCCAGAAGTCTGCTTTCTCCGGGCTCCATTCCCAGCGTCCGGGACAGTTATACTGGGCTGGACAGATGCAGTAGTTCTCTGTTCCAGAGCTTAATTCTGCAGACGGCTGCAGACACCTCTTCCTTTCCTTATGGGGTATAGATGAGTATCTCCCTTTGAGAAGCAAGAAGGGAGCGGAGAGGTTTACAATCTGAGTGTTTAGAGAAAAAAAATTCTGGAGGAAATGAAGAGATGCCCTGTGGCTGCCTATACTCAGTCAAACACCTTAATTTCTTCTCCTGGGTGTCGGTCACTCCACATATAATGACTATTTACAGCATGCAAAGTTCATGTGAAACTTTAATAAAAGAGAGAAAAAATTCTTGTTCTCTGAATTCCTCAGAAAACTTGAGGGATAGTTGACCTGATTTCACACAAGAGTGAACTCAGGAAGGATAGCACTCATACCTACAGTGATGACATGGATGGTAAGGTCGCTGCAAGGCGGGGCAGTCCTGTCCACTCCCCCCTCCATGCTTCAAGCACACATGACATGTGTCATGTCACTCTTTGCCGCTGGACCCAGACATGGACTCAGAAGTCTTTTCCGCACAGAAGTGCAGGTGGCTGTAACCACTCCATGGGAGTTGGTATCTGAGTTGAACTCTACTTTTCATCCTTGGACTGTGGACTCTAAGAAGTCACCGTGATTTGGAAAGAATAGACTAATTAGTAGATGGGATTTTGATAGCAAGAAATGTATTTTAGGTCCAGCGGTGACACCATTAAAATCACAGTGATAGGAAAGTATTTGGAGAAGATTTCAAAAGCATGTGAGCAGGATTCTAGGGCCTCATTAAAATAAGTGAGCAGTCAGAGAAGCTGCTGGTTTGAGGGAAAAGGGAAGAATGTAGTTTTAGAATTATGTTCCCCCTCTTTTCTTCTTCCCTGTATCCTGGAACCCCCTCCCCAATTCATCTTCTCACTGTTTCATTTTTCCATCTTTCCTCCCATTTGTCTTACCCATTCTCTCTGACATCACCCATCCCTAGCACTAAGACTATTGAAGAGAGAAGTATGGCATGAATAAAGAGGCCTCGTCTTGTCTTCCTGAATTTTGTAATTTATTGTCAATTTCTGCTTCTGCAAATGTAATTTCTTATTAGCTTGAGTGGTTTCATGTCTCTGTTCATTGGTAATTATAATGATGGTAAATATTCATGGCTAACATTTAGTGGGAGCATCCCATGTGCGAGACATGCATGCGTAATTTCCCATCTTCAGAACCACTCTTTGAGGAGAGATGCTCTTGACATCCCCTTTTGCAAAAGACATTTTGTTAAATAACTTGCCCAAGATCACCTACCTAGGAAACCACAGAGCTTCGTGACTCTGAAGTCCATGCTATTACCAATAACACTATTCACCCTACTAGAGAAAAGTAATTAAAACAATGATTTATCAGAATGGGAAATACAGAAGTATTTAAGGAACAATGAGCAAGTAACAGCTGTGTGTGGATATGGGGATGCATGAATTATGCATGAGAGTGTGTGTGCTTTCCTATCCGTGTCCTGCTCAGAGTTCAGAAGGTAAAAGAAAGCTATAAATCTGCTGGATGAAGGACACACTCAGGTGTCCCCATATGGATCAGTGTGGGAAAGACCTGACTGACAATTAAGAGGGGAACAAACATCACAAGAAGTGAGCTTGTTTAGCTTCACAGTCAATCAGTTGGTTGCATTATTGTTTCTGAAAAATTCTGTTCCAGACGTGATCCACTTGGCACGGTCCCCCATCCTTTATTTTCCAAGGATTTGAAATATATATTTGTCTGTTTTTCTCCCACAGTTGTGACTCACTACATACCTCCTACTAGAGACATACACGAGCCTTCATTTCTCTCTGTGCAAGAATGAGTGTGATAAGGTGAAGTTGACCCTGGACAACACAGGTTTGAACTGCACAGGTCCACTTGTATGCAGATTTTTTCAATAAATATGTGTAGTACTATAAATGTATTTTAGCATTCTTATGATTTTCTTAATAACATTGTCTTTTCTCTAGTTTATTTATTGTAAGAACAAAGCATATAATACACGTAACATACAAATAAACTGTTAAGTGACTGCTAAGGCTTCCAGTGAACATTAGGCTATTAGCAGTTGAGTTTGGGGGGAGTCAAAAGTTGTATGTGGATTTGTAAGTGTGCAAGGGGTGAGCACTCTTAAATCCATCCCAAACCTCACCCTCGCTGTTCACAAGTCAACTGTGAAGTCACTGGACCCCTTCCCCAGCAATCATGGAGCTGTCGGAGGTGGCTCGCTGAGGCTCCTGAGTCCCTGCAAACAGGCCATCCCAGCTGGAGTTGCTCTGCGAGCCTCCTCATGTCTGGAAGGGGACCACAGCCACTTTTACTTCGACAACAGGACAGCTACATCACAAAGTCTAATTACACACATAAAAATTGAAAAAGTCCATATATCAAGCTGAAATAGAAGTCAGAGTGTAACAGAAGAGAGGCTTTTAATGAAATACGGTCGGCTCCCGTCTGGGCAGCTCAGTGAGGTTCGAGCTCTTGCGTGAGAACATGGACAGGACCTTCCTGGAGCCCCGGGGACAGCCATTCTTGTCCAGTGCAGTCGGCTTTGTCTGTAGGCCGCTCCCATGCTTTAATTAGAAGAAAAAAATTAATGTTGTAAATTCACAGAGAGTCACTCTTAATTTCTGTGCAATCCATCACACCCTGAGCCTGTGCGTGGCAGCCGTTTCTAATGCAGGGTTTTGCAGAGTGCCCGCATCATCAGAAACCGCATCGTCTGTGCTAGCTCCAAGATCCAGCTCTAAGTCATGTTTGACTCCAAGAATATTAGAAATTAGAAACCCAGCAGTGGAACTAGTTGATTTCAATTGCCCATGAAGCTATCGTATTTTAAGGAATAAAACTTGGTAAGTTTTTGTTTTAATAAAAAACTAGGACAGAACCAGGGGTGCTTGTCTGAAGCAAGTAATTCCCAGTTTTCTGGATTCTATTGAATAATGGCCCTCTCATCCATGAATTAATTATAAAAGTAGAAATACTCTAAGAATATCAAATTGCATCCTCCTTACTCTTTTTAATGATAACTTTATATATCATCGACTCTGAGCTTTTAAAGGATGGAAGTGAAGAGCATTCAAGAGCTCATTTTTAAAACATCTCCTAAGCTGCAGTTCCTGGTGTAATCGACTCATTAAAGAGTCAAGTTATGGGGGGTGAATTTTAAGGGAAAACTTTTCCCTCTTAATACTCTTTCAAGGAGCATATGTAAAACCTCCCCTACTCATTTCCAGCTAGTTAACATCTGCTTGCAAGTCTCAGCCCAATTTCATGAGTTTTAGGTGGCTTTCTACTTAGTCCAATGGTCACTTTGGGATTTGTATTGGGATTCAGTCCTGGTTGTATTGATTTTAAATGTCATCTTGTCAATTTTCCTCTTTGCCCCATTAGTTTCCAGTTGTGATTCTCATCAACTTTAAGAGAGAATCTCTTGTCTCCAACCGGTTCCCAACTCATGAGCAAAGTGGCCCTGTCATCCTCAAATGTTAGAGGTGACTTTCCTGGAGGACTGTCTCTGACTCCAGGGTGAGGAAGGCCCTCTCGCCATACAGCCGTGGGGAGAGCAGAGGCGGAACTGTCCCCGCTGTACTCCTCCTATGAGCAGGCTGGCGGCCGAGCCCAGGAGGAGGGCTGGCTCTGCAATGGTGACCGTCGTAGGTGCTTCGGGGACGCAGCTGCCCTCCCCACTCTGACTTTAGTACATAGTATACTTCCAGACTGCTCTTCCGCTGTGGCCTTAGCCACAACTCCTGAACAACAAGGATGGCCTCCGAGGCACCCAGCATCATCCAGGTTCTTTCCACATGCTCTCCTGAGCAAGCAATGAAATCCTGTCCATGCACAAGGAGCAGGGATTAGACAGGGTGTGTGCACAGGGGCAGGAATCTGTACAGTTCGGGGGCATTTTATGTTATTTAATTTAAAATATGTTTTTATTGATTTTTCAGAGAGAGGGCAAGGGAGAGAGATACATCGATCAGCTGCCTCCTGCACCCCTTACTGGGGATCAAGCCTGCAACTCAGGCACGTGCCCTGACTGGGAATTGAACCAGGACCTCTCAGTCCATGAGGGGATGCTCAATCCACTGAGCCACACTGGCCGGGCATTTGGGGGATGTTTTAGAATTCTGCCTGGCACAGCTTCTTTGGTTTCCAAGCTCACGCAGCATTTAGCTTCCCAGAACTTCTACAGCAATTAGAGTCTATGCTCATGGGGAAAGGGGCAAGAAGCAGGCAACTCCCCCCGCAACCACTTAATCCATTTGGGTCAAAGAAGCCATAGTCTATCATTTTGGGCAACTTAATTTGATCATCCATTCAGTCCTGAGAGCCTAATTTAGGCTGCCCAGATTCACAAGAGACTGATCAGTAAGCCAGAATGAAATCATTTGACACAAAGTATAACTTGCAGGCAGAACAAAGCAGTGGCGTTGGCTGAGGAAACTGCAGGAAGTGTTTAAAGAAGACCTTTGGAATCAGAGGGAGAATGTTCAATATGTTTAAGTTCTTTAACTGCTCAAAGCCTCAGTTTCTTCATCTTTCAAACAGGGATCATTTCAATCACTACATGGCATCATTTCTGAGGGAGAAAGGCAGTAACATGTCAAAGCTTTGACACTGGACCTGGCACCAGATAAGCTTACAGCAACAAGTCTTGGGAATAGAAGCTTCCTGCACAATCTATCATTCTATTATTTATAGCTGGGATTTGATTGTTTATTCATTTGGACTCTGCTACAGACTGCTTCATACCACTGAGCAGCAAGCAATCAATTGACATTCAATTTACCTGTTGTCACACCTGTATGTTGCAATGGGCACAGATTCCCTGTCCTGCACTCTGAAATCTTGAAAGCTCAATACTTGCCAAATATTTCCTAACACAGAGTTTCATGCCTCCTCAGCCAAATATGACATATCTTTTTTTTAAGGTTATTTTTACAGCTTTATTTTTGGGTACACCTTTGCTTAACGATCACTGAATTTCTAGGCCATGTTCCTAAGTCGTTTATATTGTCCAGAACCAATGTACGCATCATCGCAGTCTGGAGCAAAATGAAAAAGTAACATGTCTCTAAAGACAAGCTTAGAAAATCTGACCCAGTAGGTTGCGATGTTTCCTTTCTCTGGTAGCAGGGTGGAGACCACCATTCGCAGTTACAGCCAAGAAAACAGGGTACAGACACCAAAAACAAGTCCATCAATCCACCCCTCTGTTATGCTATTGGTTTCATAATTCAGATCCCCTGTATTCAATGGTAAATGTGAAAACCCTTTGCTAGATACATCCACTGTCAAAATGGATCACTGCCATTGGAAAACCAGCAGCTACATAAGCCTGTGCCACATTTCTGAGCCAAAAAAGACAGGCCACGGAGAGCAGCATTAAGTCTAATGCCTGTTGACCCATGTTCAAGTGGATCCCCTCCTGCTTCTGGAAGTCAGTTAATTTTTCTGGTTATGACATCAGAAATTTGGTTTTCTTGACAGTGAGCGCTGGTTCATGATTGTCCAGCTTGAGCTCATGCGCACCTTCCAGCAGTCGGGCTCTTCGGGTCTTCCCCAGCCGCCGAGGCTCACGGCAGCCTTCACCCAGCTCGCCCGGGCGCTGCCGTCTCCCGAGAGACATCTGCGGTTACTCTGTGGTGATTGATTTGCAGGGCTTTGCTCTGAACACAGATGTGACCCATTCAAACCCACATAAAGATGTTTTGATTTGGGATAAGATTATTATACTGCCTTGGATTTGTTATCTGTCAGATGTCAATATTCAAGTTTCCAGCATTGCAAATATGTCAGATAATGAAGTTGTACCTTTACTATGGTAGCCTAAATAATGTCCCAAAGATATCCGGTCCTGCTCTCTAGAACATGTAAATGTTACTTTATTTGAGAAAAGGATCTTTACAGATGTGATTAAGGATTTTGAGATGTGGAGATTATTTTGAATTATCAGGGTGGGTCCCAGATGTAACCGCAAGTGTCTTTACAAGGGGCAGGCAGAGGGAGGCTTGACACAGTCAGAAGAGCACAAGGCAGGGGACCACTAAGGGAGGATTCGGATGAGCCCATCACAGGCTCAGGAGTGTCAGCAGCATTCCAGAAGCTGAAAGAGGAAAGAAATGGATTCTCCTTTTGCATCTCCAGAGGGAGCACAACCCCGTTCACACCTTGATTCTGACCGGGTAAAACTACTTGCTGATATCTAACCTCGAGAACTATGGAGAATAAATTTCTGTTGGTTTAAGCCACCAAGTCTGTGTTTACTTGTTACAGAAGCCATAGAAAACTAATATGCCTACCTTACTTCACATATAAAAATTAGCTCAAAATGGATCCAGAGTTCAAATGCAGGAGTACAAATTACACAACACTTAAAGAAAACATAGGTGTACATTTTGGTGACTTATGACATCTAGAGCACAAACAACAAAAGAAAAAATAAGCTGAACTTCATCAAAATGTGCACTTTTGTGCATTAAATGACAGTATCAAGAGCATTCAGAAGCATCCCAAAGAATAAGAGAAAATTTATTTGAAAAAAGAGAACATTGAAATCATATATCTGATAAGGACGTAATATCCAGATTATATAAAGAACTCTTGCACCTCAATAATGAAAAAGGCAACCCAATTTAAAAATGGGCAAAGTATTTGAACCGGTATGTCTCTAAAGAAAATATACAGAAGGCCAATAAGCATATACAAAGATAATCATGTCATTAGTCATTAGGGAAATGAAAATAAAACAACTAGATAATATCACTTTGCACTCATTAAAATGCCTATTATAAAAAAGGAAAATGGGAATGCGGTGAGATTGGAACCCTCATCCATTGCTGTAATGTAAAATGATGCAACCACTTTGGAAAACAATGGCAATTTCTCAAAAAGTTAACAATAGAGTAACTGTATGACCCAGCAGTTCCACTACTAGGTCTATACTCTAGAATTGAAAACAGGTCCACACAAAAACTTGTACACAAAAGTTTACAGCAGCATTATTCATAATAGTTAAAAAGTAGAAACAATTCAAATGTCTACCAACTTATATATGAAAAAAAAAAAAAACAACAGAATCAGGTATATCCATACAAAAGAATATTGATCAGTCATAAAAAGAACAAAGTATTGAAATATACTACAAATGGATGAACCTAAAAATTATGCTAAGTGAAAGAACGCAGGCACAAAGGAACACAACTGAATAATCTCATTTACATGAAATGTCCTGAATAGGCAAATCAATAGTGGCAGCAGGTAGGTTAGTAAATAGTTGAGAGAAAGAAATGTGGAGTGACTGCTAGTGGCTGGGGGTTTCGTCCAGACAAAAAAATGTTCTGGAATTAGATAGTGGTGATGCTTATAGTTCTTTTTGAATATACTAAAAACCCACACTTTAAAGGGTTAATTTTAGCCCTGGCCAGTTTTTCCCAGTGGTTAGAGCATCGGCTTGCGGTCCGGAGAGATCCAGGTTCGGTTCCTACTAAGGGCACGTACCTCGGTTGCAATTTGTCCCCGGCCCTGGTTGGGTCGTGCAAGAGGCAGCCACTCGATGTGTCCCTTTCACGTTGATGTTTCTCTATCTCTCTCTCTCTCTCTTCCTCTCTCTCCCTCCCACTCTATCTGAACAAAAAATGGAAAAATGTCCTCAGGTGAAGATAAAAAATAATAATAAAATAAAATAAATAAAAGGTTAATTTCATTATGTCAATTACATCTCAATAAAAAAGAAAACAAAACAAGAAGGTAGAGTAAGCTGTTCATCATTTTACCCAAAGCCTCACTTTCTATTTATGTCCAAAACAGTTTTGTAAAAGTTGCTGTCTTGGACTTCTTGTCAAGATGGGGGCATGGATAAATGTGGTACTCAAATCCCCCATGACAAGGTCAAAATTATAAGTAAACTATAGAGAAACCATCATTTAGACCTGCCTGAAATCTAGCTGAATGGAAGTTCTATAACTAGAGATTTAAAGAAGCCACATTAAGACTGGTAGGAGGGCATAGATATGAAATGGGCTGGTCCCATACCCACAAGTCGTGGTTTAAAATCCAGAGGGGGAGCTATGTCAGCTGGAGAGTTTCCCCTGAGAAGCAAGGGGTCCCAGCCCCACACCAGCCGCCCTCCACCCTCCCCGCCATTCCAGGGTTCTGGAGCCAGGAAGAGAATTCCCCATAACTTCTGGTTGTGAAAACCAGCGGGCATTGTGGCTGATTGAGATGGAAGCTGTTGGAGTCCCAAGTAGTTTCTTTTAAAAGGCCCATGCACAGAGCTACGCCGACTCACTTTCTCCGAGTTCCATTGCTGGGATAGCAGCTTGAAAAGGACCAGGAACCCTGACCAAGTATCAGAAAAGAAGAAATAAAATTGGTTCTTTTTGCAGATGGCATGATGTTCTACATAATCCCAAAGAATGTACAGAAACAAAAAGCAACTCTTAGAACATAGAACTTCTAAGTGAGTCCAGTAAGGTCTCAGGATACTCAATCAACATACAAAAAACAATTGTATTTCAATATACCAGCAGTGCACACATGGAAAAAAAAATTGAAATACAATACCATTTATAATTATTCCAAAATCATGAAATACTTAGATGTGAATCTATCAAAACCTGTATAGGATATGAATGATGAAAATTGCATGATGTTGAAAAGGAAATCAAAGAACATCTAAATAAATGGAGAGATCTCCCATGTTCCTGGATTGGAGGAGAGCGAGTTGTAAAAGTCAGCTTTTCTAAAATTAGTAAATCGGCTTAACACAATCGTATTTTAGTAGATAGGCAAGAATGCACTAAAATTTATATGAAGAGGCAATGAAACTAGAAAGCTGAAAATAATTATGAAAAGTAGAAATAAAGTAGAAGAAATCATGCTATCAATTTTGAGATTTATTATATAGTAACCATGTCTTTATGTTTGAGGGAGGGAAAGACATATAGATAAATGAAACAGAACATAGAATCCAGAAATAGACTCCCACGTAGTGGCCAGTGATATTGACAATAGTGCAAAAGCAATTCAATGGAGAAAAGGTGGTCTTTTCAACACACGGTTTGCAACCATGAACTTTGACTTCACCCTCACACATGATAGAAAATATAACTCAGAATGGAACATTTATTTAAATGGAAAATGTGAAACTATAAAACTTACAGATGACACCATGGGACAAATGAAGTGGTTTAATGAAGGTTGTCAGACATAGCACAGAAAGCATAATCTATTCAAGAAAAAATGGATACACTGGAACTCATCGAAATTTAAAACCTTTACTCTGAGAGATCCAGTTAAGCCAAGATTAGCTACAGACTGGGAGAAAATATTTGTAAACTATACATCTGACAAAGGATTAATATTTAGAATATGTAAATAACTCTCAGAACTCAACACTAAGACAAGCACTGATCAAGAAGCCATGACGAGGATGTGGAGACTAGCTAGCTCTCATGCACATCACCAGTGGATGTGAATGGGTATAGCCACTCTTGAAAATAATATGTCCGTTTCTAAAAAAAATGCACATTAATTTACCATATGTCCCAACAATTATACTCCTGGGCATTTGAAATGAAAACCTATTGTTCACACAAAAATGTATACATGACTGTTCATAGCAACTTTATTTGTAGTAGCTAAAAACTGGAAACAATCAATATATGCCTTACTAGGTGAATGGCTAAACCAACTGTGGTCCATCCATACCATGGAATACTACACAGCAATAAAAGGAACAAAGTATTGACATGTGAACTTGGATGGCTCTCAAAGGCATCATGCTGAATTCTCATAGAGCTGGAAAATAGATTAGTAGTTATCAAGGGTTAAGAATGATGGGTGTCGGGGGTACTGGGTACTGGTGTCACTAAAAAGAATAATGTGAGGGATATCTTCGTGGTAGTGAAATCGTTTACATCTAAAACTATACTCACAAACATTGTACTAATGTCAAGCTCTTGGTGTGATATTATGCTGTAATTATGTAAAACAGAACCAGTGAGTGATTTGGGTGAAAGGGATGCATCTCTCTGTATTATACTATTTACAAGTCCTGTAATTATTATTATTATTTTTGTTAAGAAGTTATTTCAAAGTTTTAATTGTTATACGTAATAAAACAATTTATAACAGAAATTGCAGTTACCAGAGAAATGATCTGTTCTGCAACAGCAATTTTAATGACATTTATAACACATAAGAAATCATGATGCTTAATTATATTGTAATTATTTTTAAATAAAAGGTTTAAAAAGCAAATTCAAATCATTCTTGTGGGGCTAGATTTCAACATATCATTTTACTAACAACTCTCTCTATCATTTAAGAATCAAGTTTTGTGGGAAATGAGCTGCCTGCCCTTCAAAACATCTTAGATTCTGATGTCTCCTTTAGTATCTTGGGACTGTCTGGACAACCGAATTTCAAATACAATTGGAGGATAAAAACTGCAGGAAAATTGAAGCCGATGTGCTGTAGTATCTTAACCTTCAATTAGATGAGCACAGAATTATTCTGAATGACTGAATCAATGTACCTGTTGAACACATCTAATGTGTAAAGGCATCTCTACAATTGATCTGTGCCGCACCACAGATATTCCAAAGATCAGAAGAAGAAAGAAGTGAAGGAAACGTTTTAGCTTCTTGACCCTTTTTGTTTTATAACTGTGAACCAAAGAGTTACTATTGCTTCTGCATATTCATTGAGAAACTAAAACAAGGCTCAAACATTATATATGATCAAATGTCCAGTTTTATCATTAGATTCTTTCACCAACAAAGGATTGACTTTGATTCAGTAAATCAACATCTGTTAGGGTCCCCTCCATGGAGATGACATAAAACAGCTTTTTTTTTTGGCCCGCCAGTGTGGATCAGTGGTTGAGCGTCAACCCATGCACCAAGAGGTCACCAGTTTGATTCCTGGTCAGGGCACATGCCCAGGTTGTGGGCCTGATCCCCAGTGAGAGGCATGCAGGAGGTGGCCAATGGAGGTTCTCTCTCATCAATGTTTCTATCTCTCTCTGCTTCTCCCTTCCTCTCTCTCTAAAATAAAAAAAGAGAAAATAATCAGTCATTTCCTTCTATTAGTTAAAAAAACAGCTTGGTTTTATAATTTATGCTTCTGATACTTTCATTCCAAATGCAGTCATTAGAACAAATTTGATACTGCTCATGATAACACAATACTTCCTATCTTTCTTGAAAGGAGGGCTTTTCAGATAGAAATTTAAAGGAAATTCTCCTTTGCTAGAGAAAGATTGTGAGAAAGTAGAATGAAAGTATTTATTGAAAAAACATATGATTTCCAGTCTCCAATAGAAATCAAATGAAGATATGCCTCTTTTGCCCCCAGGCCTTGATTTGGTCATTTTTTTCGCTGAACCATTGCATGGAGCAGTGGCCCAGCATTAAGGGGTGTCTTTTTCTACCCTGAAAAAACCTCAGACTGGCCAAGGAAATCCTGCTTGGCAATCAGATCAGAAGGCAGTTGGTCATCACTTACATAGGTGTAAAACCGGAAGACATCCCCCCAGGCCCTGCCTGTTTCTCCTTTACCCATAAACAACAAACTCCTTCTCTCTAATAGCATCCTGTTGGCTCCTGTTTTCTGCAGAGTCAGTGTCTTGGCAATTGGGATAGTGTCTCACTGAACTCCAAGACATGTACTTCCTCATTGTATCAGTCTTGCTGACTGCACTTCACATAATGTCTTTTTTACTAAAATCAATCAGTAGCTTATCAAATTTTTAAGTAACTCTTATTTAAATTTATTTACTTTCAAAGAGCTCAAATTCCCAGTTCTGGACAGTCTTGTGTAATTATAAAATTAATTATAGTATTTAATTATAGTACTGGACTCCAAATCTCTCTCTTTTTTACTTCTAATATAACCACCTTGACATGGCTTTCCTTTTACAACGCTTTCTCGGGGTATGGGGTGGGGAGGGGTGCTCAAGCTTTAAGGCCTTGAGAATGATTTGTGCTTTCTGTATTAATATTTACTCAAAATGGAAACCTTAAGAGGTATGATGAGCTGTGAATCTTAGCTCTGACACTTAACCGTTTGTGTTAGGTATAGTTTCTCAATTTTCCTAAGACCCAGTATTTTCATCTGGAATATACTGGCAAACTACCGTGTTGTCCCTTACACACAGTGGGTGCTCAGTAAAATATCAGCTCTCTTTATCTCTCTAGCAATTTCTACACAGAAGAGCCATAGACGTGTCAGGCTTGCATCAAAACCTAGACTCTGGAGACCAATTAGAAAGTAATAGGTCAATTCTAATGGCTACATAAATCTCTTCCCAAACACTCTGATACAAGGCTTCTCTTCTCTGGGTTGGCGGGATTTATATTTGTGAACCCAAGTTAAGATAGTAATCATCTCAATGAGTTTTGATTGTAAAACAGAATGTCATTTCTAGCTATCCGGATTGTCCTCCCTGCCCTGAAATAATAACTCAGTTTAGGTAAAATGACTAGGTAAGTCAAGGGACTCAAAAAGACCAAGTAAGAGATTATATATATATTACTGAACTTGTCTCAGTGGAAGACAGTTTAAAGAACGAAGCTAAAATCACACATTTTAGCTAAACATTTCATATATGAGATCTATACATGTTTTTATTAAAATTGGATTACAATAGCCCAGCCGATGTGGCTCAGTGGATTGAGCATCGTCCCATGGACTGAGAAGTCCAGGTTTGATTCCTGGTCAGGGCACATACCTGGGTTGTGGGCTTAATTTCCAGTGGAGGGCGTGCAGTAGGCAGCCAATGAATGTTGCACTCTCACATTGATGTTTCTCTCTCTCTCCCTCTAAAAATATCAATAAAAATGTATTTTAAAAAGAATAAAATAAGATGGGATTATAGTAGATCACTTCAATATCAATTAATACCATTTTAATGTCTCTATAATAATACAGCTTGAAAATACCATATTTATCCACCCCCTCTTTTACAAAATTTTATATTTTGAAATAGTTTGACTCATAGAAGTTACAATAATAGTAGAGTTTATATGTACCTTTTGCCCAGACTTTCTATAATAATAATATCTTATAGCATCATGACACAGTGTCAAAACCAGAATATTGATGGTGGTATATAATCAGTCCTCTTTATTCATTGGCTCTATATTTGTGAATTTGTCTACTTGTTGACATTTATTTGTAATGCAAAATCAATATTCACAGTGATTTCACAGTCATTTGAATGTGGGCCTGCACAGAATGGTGAAAATTTTGAGTCATTACTATGAACCTTTCCAACTGAGATTATTTTAGGTGACAACCTGCTTTCTTGTTCAGCTCTCATAAGGTAAACAGGTGTTCTTATGTGGTCTGTTTACCACCATGTTTTCTTGCATTTTTGTAGCTTTTGTTGGTGATTTTACTGTTTAAGATGACCCCCCATGCATAGTGCTGAAGTGCTGGCTGGTGCTTCTAAGCACAGGAAGGCTGTGCTGTGTCTTATGGAGAAAATACATGTTGAGTAAGCTTTGTCCCAGCGTGCATTACAATGCTGTTGGCCACAAGTCCATTGCTAATCAACCGATATTAAGATGTGAAACAAGACGTCTTTAAACAGAAACATACATAAAACAAAGTAATATAGTATTGATCAGTTGATAAAAATATTGTGACCAGAGGCTCGTAGGAACATAGACCTACGAACATATTTCCCATAGGAGCAGTGTTTATGAATTCTGTATTTTTGGCAACTTTGTAGATTATAATTAGCATGAATACCAAGAATCACCTGCACAGTGCTGGTGAGGATGTTGAGTACTGGTTCTCACACACCGCTGGTGGGAATGTAGAATGAGAATGCACTCAAAAAGTTTGGCAACTTTTCTTATGAAGTAAAACATAAATTTACCATGCAATGCAGTAATTGTATTCCTATTTATCACAGAGAAATGAAAATTTATGTTCACACATGTGTCCTTGAATTTATAAGTTTGTGTCATTTGCCCAATTTGAGACATTTTCAGACATTTTCTCAGGTATTTTTTTTTAGTTTCATATTCTTTCTCCTGTTTGTCAAACTGAAGACATGAACATTAGATCTTGTGTTGTTCTATCACAAGTCCCTGAGGCTGTTTATTTTATTTCAATCTATCTCCTCTGCTGTTCAGATTGGATGCTTTCTATTGATCTATCTTTGGGTTCATTGATTCTTTCCTATCTTATTTCTATTCTGCTGTGAAACCCATCCAGTGAGAGCATTTTTAAAAAATTCAGTTATTGTATGTTTTGGTTCTAACATTTAAATTTGATTCTTCTTTGTATCTTCTAGTCCATTGTTGAGATAGTCTATTTTTTATTTGTTTCAAGAGTATTTGTAATTGACTGTTGAAGCATTTTCATGACAGCTACTCAAAAATCCTGGTCTGAAAACTACAGCATTTATATAATCTCAGTGTTGGCATCTGTTAAACCTCTTCTCATTTGAGTTAAGATTTCCCTTTTTCTTTATATGGTGAGCAATTTTGGACAATATCCTGGACATAATGGATATTATTTGATCATATTCTGGTTCCTACTTAAATCTTCTATTTTAGCTGCTAGTTAACCTATTAGGTTCAAAATGCATGTCCTGACTCACTCTGGTATGTCATTGTTCAAATGAAAGTTTATAAAGCCTTGCAGCTGCGTATTGCCCAGATGACAGCCATCAGCCCTCCTTGGTGGTAGGCGTTTGGGGAGGACCTACCTCATTACTGCAGGATGGGGACAGAAGACAGGGTTAGGGTTTTAAGCACCAACACACCTGGGGGATGCCACATTTTCCTGCAGAGGGGATGCATTCAGAATTCTGCCCACAGGCTCCAGAGGGCAGGGGTGCCCTCTCTTTACTGTAGTGGTGGGGTGGGGGTAAAATTCAAGATTCTGCCCACAGGGGAGGGAATGGCACCTCATTACTTTGGGTGAGAAAATATGGAATTCAGAGCTCTATGCACAGGCTCTGTGAGGAAAGGGTGATGCCTCATTGATGTAGGGAACATAGAAGACAGGGCTGCTAGTCAACCTATTAGCCAGCAAGCCACACAGGGGAGGGACACACCTCCAGATGCAAGAGGGTTGGGGAAGCCCAAGTTCATCCACAGGCCCTGCAAGGGTGGACAGACCCAACACTGTGTGAGAGGAGCATGAAGAACAGGGTTCCACGCACTGACTACCCTGCTGCGGTACCCACTGGGGTAAAGGGGGCTACAGACGGTTTTCATAGTGTGCTCTCAAGAACAGTCAGATATGGTTAAAGGTTTATGCACTCTTCAGTTGCTCCCTTCTTAGTACTTTGTGCAAAAGAAAGTAGGTTTTTAGGGACTATTTTTTGTTCACACCCTTTGGCATTTCTCGGTTGCAGGTTTCTTAAACACCCCGGCCATGTGCACAGGACACACACACACACCCTAAAAACATCAACAAACACCAGGACCTCGTGCTGGTTCTTTATTTTTTTAATATGTTTTTATTGATTTTAGAGAGAAAGGAAGAGAGGGAGAGATAGAAACATCAATGAAAGAGAAACATTGATTGGCTGCCTCCTGCACACCCCCTACTGGGGATCAAGCCCACAGCCCGGGAAGGTGCTTTGACTGGGAATCAAACCAGCAGCCTCTCGGTGCACAGGGCAACACTCAATCCACGGAGCCACACTGGCCAGGCCGGTTCTTTTAAGTGTTAAGGTCCTTAGCTAGTCTGCCTTTCACCACCATTGCGAGCTTTGCTGGGTGACTTAATTCTTTGTCCAGGCATTTGGGTGTGATTGGCAGCAATTAAATGGAATGCTTCTTGCCCAGAACTGAGTTACAGGCCCTTTGGATGGTTATTTAGGCTTTCTAATGTTTTGCTCTTATGAAAAATTCTGTGATTCACATTCTTGCTCCTGCCACTTGGCTTCTTAATTCCTAAATTCCTATAAGTAGAAACCTTGAGTCAAGAAACACTCCTTGCATGGCCCTTGCCGTGTGCGGTGCAGACACTGCTGCCTGAGTGAGCATTCATTTGACTGTCGGCCCGGCGGACACACAGAAGACTCTTATATCCCGACTGTTCATCAAAAGCTGCCACCCTGGCCTTTTTGCATTTATTCTTTTGTGAACTACTATACTTTTCTACTGAGGTTCGTCTTTTCTTAACTAGTTTGTAAAAGCTTTGTTTAGATGGTTGTTAATGTTTTGCCTGTCATAAAAGCTGTAAATACGGTTTTCTGTTTGAACTTTAATTTGGTTTGTGTGATTTTGCCATGTACAGATTTTGCTTTTTACATAGTCAAATGTATTAATTCTTATAAATATTTTTCTGTTGAGTAAATTGGCCTTCCATGCTCTCCTCTGAGCCTGAACAGACCCCTCCCCACTTTGGACCCCTTTTGGCATTTGAGGTGTAAGGTGGGAGAAGAGGAACCGACACGTGTCTTTAAACCACAGGAAGATAAATGGAGTAACCAATGGGGACTGTCTACACCAGTCTTCTGTCTAAGCAGCAGTGAGCTGAGCGCCCTCCAAACACACACTGGAATCTCTCTCTTCCCCCCTCTGGCCACAGCCCCAGTGCGTACATCCCCAAATCAGAGCCACCTACATATTTTCTGCAGACAAAGTCCCCTTCCCTTGAGCATATCAAACAATATATTTTAAAGATCCCCTCCCATCCTTGCTGTTCGGCTGTGCTCAGGTAGTGAATCAGGGAAGACGGTGATTGAAATAGCACGTGGCAGCATCAAATACCAATTTTTCTGACTTTGACAGTTGCTAGAGTTGTCACCAACTCTTCTCAAGCTGAGACTTAGTGGTTCCACTGCAGGGTCTTTACTGTGGCATTAAGAATCTGTTTCAGTCTTCTGCCAGATATGTAGCACTCATAAATATTTAAATATTCCCAAGTATTGTCCTGATTCCTATTTCAACCTGGCCCACTGAGCTGACCTAAGCAGTCCACTCTATTGATTTGTGTGTGGGTGTTCGAGAGAGAAACTATGGATTATTTTTTATGTTTTCTTTTCAGTTACTGCAATGCTAATTTAGCAAGGGCATGATTTTATTTTCTATGGTGTCCCTGGATGGTCTATAAAACACTGAATGTTGAACTTAATATATGTAACAAAGCAAAGGTGAAGATGAAATTCAAAAAGGGGGCAGGGAAGTTCAGAGACCCAACCGAACTACTGAGAATAAGATTTCAGGTTTGGAAGTAGAGGACCAAAGTTCACTTCTTGCTCCCATACCCTGGTCGTTAATTATGGTTATTCAATTAATAATTCAGTTTACTGAACTACTTTGATAACTCTTCATTAAGAGAGCCAAAACTGGTAATTAAAGGGTGGGTCAGGGACCCTATCCACAGAGAGCAAAGGCCCAAATGAACAGCGTGCAGAAAGCGTGTCACATTCCTAACAGATAACCGGCTGTGAATATTCACAGCCCCAGACTGGAGAGGAAAAGCCAAAAGCATGGGCTTGCAGAGCCTAATTTTGTTCACAGCCCAAATCAATACTACACAGTCTGCCCACCGCACTGCGGTAACAGTGCATCAATTATTTAAGGGGCCTTTTGTTCAAAGGTTCTCTTTGCAACGTCGCTTTGTGACTTGAAATGACTGCTGGATGGGGCTCATCTCACAAGACAAGCCCAGAAGGTGTTTGGGGGTGCAGCGCATTCCCCACCGCTGGTCAGGCCGCCTGCGGACCTCGTCTTGCTTTACGGTCTCGCGCCAACTCCCACAGATGGCATCACGGGACCAGGACGTCCCCTGCCATGAAGCGAGCACAGCGCTGTCAACCTTCCGCCTCACGAAAGGCCAGGTCAAGGAAAAGCAATGATCCTGGCGGTGTTTTCCAAGTCTGCCCCAGCTCTGCTTTCTCAGAGCCTTGCTGACTGGGAAACAGGGACAAAAGACTTGAAGATCAGTCCTATGTGGCCCCAAGTCTGTCAGTTACGTCTACTCAGACCTTACGTCCGAGTTTTGAGGCCAGGGCCCGTGTGTGGTTCTCTTTCTGTATGCGGTGACTACTCGGACCCCAAATTCTCATAAGGCACGACTTTCTCAAGAGCTTAATTGCTAGTCACCATGCTAAGAGTTTTTTTGATAAAAAAAAAAATGTTTTTAAATCTTCACCCGAGGATATTTTTCTATATATCTTCAGATAGAGTGGAAGGGATGGAGGGAGGGAGGGAGGGAGGGATGGAGGGAGAGAGGGAGAGGGAGAGGAAGAGGGAGAGAGGGGGAGAGAGAGAGAGAGATAGAGAGAGAGAGAGAGAGAGAGAGAGAGAGAGAGAGAGAGAGAGAGAGAGAGAGAGACATCGACTGGCTGCTTCCCGCATAACCCCAACCAGGGCCGGGAACCGAACCACAACCAAGGTACGTGCCCTTGACTGAATCAAACCCACAATTCTGGTCCGCGGGCCAACGTCTAACCACTGAGCCAAACTGACCAAGGTGATATAAAATTATCTTAAAAACTCCTTCAAGGTATATATATCATTATGCCCGTTCCAGAAAGCTGTAAAGGGGTGTTTGCCTCCCACACCTGAACTCTGTCACCAGCTTACAGTGTCCCATGAACACACAGAGAAGAACAGCATGTCCTTCCCCCACAGAGAACAGGAATTGGCAAACTTCTCTGTAAAATATCGGAGTATTTTAGCCTTGTGGACCATGTGGTTCCTCCCACAGCGAATCCACCTGCTGATGAACTGCCAAAGTGGCAGAGACGACACATGGACAAAGGCCACAGCGAGTCCCTAGAAATGTGTCTGCAGAAGCAGGCAGCGTGGTCTGATCTGCGGGCTGTCGTCTGGCAACACTGGTGTAGACGAGTTCACGCGCTTTAGGTGCCATTCTTAATAATGATTTGCTGTTTCAGAGAGACCCGACGTGGTACGGTTAGCATCGGATTCATCTTGGGTCAGGGGGTCCCTAACAGCCCATCACAAAGAATTCTGTGCAAAAACTTTTTCCAGTGCTGGAGAATTTATCTATGAAATAGGTTGTTTCCATTGACACTTTCAGGAGTCATTTCTCAACCGTGAGCACCAACATTCTTTCAAAAAATTCCATAGTATGGGCAAATGTTCAAACGAGGGGAGCTGGTCAACAGTCACCGTGTTGGACCGGGGATCTGCGCCCATCGGAGGGGCTGCCGTCTCCTCCCCCTGACGGTGTCGACCTGGCAGCTCCGTGTCCTGCAGGCGTCTTCAGAAGGCCTTGGAAGCCCTCGTGCCATGCTGGGGCGATGTCTGCCCTCGCGCCATCTTGAGCAAACATTCCACAGGAAGGGCTGGTGTCCTGCCAACCTACAGTGGGACATACAACCTGAGAGCTGCTTCCAGTCGAGTCCAACTCTGAGCGTTCAATTTCTATTTTTTCTTTCACCCCAGGCCAATATTCTCTTTTAATAAAAAAAAAAAAAAGTTACTCTTTTAAATTTATGTAGAAATTCAATAGTGCATATTTTACCCAATTTTACAATATTGTCCGCGTGACGTTGTTCATGTGTGTTGGCAAAGAGGGTGGGTGCGGGACACAGGCCGCTCTGGCCCAAGGAAGCAGGGCGGGCCTGGCCAGACCCTGTGCGGCACATTCTCCTGGCACCCGGAACACAGGACAGTATATGCTATTAAGAAATATTGCCCTGGCCAGTTTGGTTCAGCGATTAGAGCGTCGGCCTGTGGTCCAGAGAGACTCGGGTTCGGTTCCCGCTAAGGGCACGTACCTCGGTTGTAGTTTGTCCCCGGCCCTGGTTGGGTCGTGCAGGTGGCAGCCACTCGATGTGTCCCTTTCACATCGATCTCTCTCTCTCTCTTCCTCTCTCTCTCTCTCTCTTTCTCTCTCTCCCTCCCACTCTATCTGAACAAAAAATGGGAAAATGTCCTCGGGTGAGGATAAAAAAAAAAAAGTATTCAAAGGAAAACAAACCTACAATTTTCTGTCTTTTTTCATAATTCCTCACTGTATAATTTCCAATAGTAACATTCTGTGTGAGCATGGGCAAGTTTAATTTTACTGGGTCCCAATTCTCTTCTATGAAATGGGAATGTCCATAAGCTCTCCCAGGTTGAAAAGAAAAATGGACTTGTGGGTACCAGGGCAGACAGTTTCCCCAGGAGCTTTGGGGTCTTCGGAAGGTTCGCTGTGTCTGCTGAACTGATGAGTGGACAGAGCTGCTCTTCTCCAAGGACAGACTAGAAAGGTGTCTGCTCAGGGCAGCGGGACCTGAGGGGCAGCTGTGAAATCGAGGCGGCGGCTGCTTCCTTCCGTGAGCCCGGCTGAGTCGCAGCCCTTGCTGGGCAGGGCCGTGTTTGAGGTGTCACATGGGCCACAACGGAGGGCCCGATGCCCGCAGAATGGATATCCCCCTGACGCCCTTGGCATCTGTGCTTTCGATTCTGGAAACACAGAAGTGTCCTATCCACTCCCCGAGAGAAAAGGACTGCGAATGATAACATTAAAATGCTTCTCAGGAAGGCTCGGTTCCAGGGCTAACCTTTGAAAGAGGTAAAAAAAAAAATGTACTCTGAAGCAATAATGGGTGAATGGCAGCTTTGATACCTGCCCTCTCCCCAAATGGACCATTTATTCCCTGGAAGTAGTTTCCGACCTAGAAATGCACCTCAAGGTGAAGTGGTGTCATTTTTACTTGATTTTATTTGGGGTAAAGATCAGGTGTGTGGGTAAAGACTAAGACATTGCTTCATGTACTAGAAAGTGTAGTGAACTTGAACTCTCTTCTTGCAAAGGAAGGTCTCATACTAAAGGCAGCAGAGTACGCATAAAACATCATAAATCTAAACTCATCCCTAGACTTTATCTCATTAGGGCAACATAGATTTGGGAGAAGAAATAAAGTAGCGATCTATATTTAGGTCTGAAGTTTTTCATAAAGTTCACATCCCTAACATTAAACATTATTTTTAAAGTTATTTTTCACTTTTGCATTTAAAATATACAAGTCCAGCCCAGCCAGTGTGGCTCAGGGTTGAGCATCGACCCATGTACCAAGAGGTCGCCAGTTCGATTCCCAGTCAGGGCACATGCCCAGGTTGTGGGCCGGATCCCCAGTGTGGGGCACGCAGGAGGCAGCCAGTTGATGTTCTCTCTCATCGATGTTTCTCTCTCTTCCTCTCTCTCTAAAAATTAATGAAGAAAAAAGTATTTTAAATGTGCAAGCCAGGATATTAAAACAAGACAATAAAATAGTCACAAAAACTGATATGCCATAAGCCATCAGCAGAATGAATTTTTTACTTACTACTATGAGAGTAACAATTCTGATAAGCATCCACTCAGTCAAATTCAAACAAAACCTAGGGAACAAATGGATATCATCTATTTCCATTCCTTTTGCAAGAATATAATTAAATATATGTAACTGTTACTACTATAAACATTATAGTAATATTTTCCCCATGACTGTGAGAAGACAGGAATAATTAATAGTACAGAAAGTATGTTTTTGGCATTTCTTAATATATAAAATCTATTCCATATTATTATAGTAATGTGTTTTCATAACATTATGCATTTAAATCTGGGTCCATTGCTTTCATCTGCAGGCTTTCTCTGCATGACAGCTTCTGGGGACACATATGCCGCAAATTAAACCAAAAAAATGAATCAGAGTTTACTTACAATTAAAGAAATAAAGTGACTAATAAGTAGGGCAAGAGTGAAGTTAAGAGTAAATAATTTAAAGTCTAAAAATTCAGCATTTCACGACTCCAGCCTAGGAGTTAAAACATTTTAATAGTTGACATAAACAGGATCTAAGAACTCACCCTTGATCTAAACAGAGACTCTTTCATATTTTAAATGGTTTACCTCTATGACGACACAAGCCATACAAAGTCCAACAGGTTTTGTTTCTTTTGTGAACATGTCATGACACCTTTGGTTATAAAATATTGAAGCTGATAGGCTTCCTTAGCACTCAGTACATGGTGCACTGAAGTTAAAATACTCACATTTTATTTCTGTAGCCTAACTTAAAACACAAACATTTCAAACATCAAAAGCAAAAATCAAATGCACACATGATAACCCCAATAAGTCCTGCTATTCTTCAAGGTTTATCAAATAAATCTTCATTAGATAATCGGAGTTCATTAACCTACATCTGCAACTGTGTTTTGTGATACAGATCCCTTCCGAACCACTTGAATGCAAGGGTTAAAGGAAATGCTCAACGAGGAAAGATGAGGCCCCGTGAAACCCAGATCCACACTCCTTTGTAAGGGCAGAAAGAAACGGAAGGCCCAGTAGTCCTTTGGTGACGACCCCTTCTGCAGGCTGCGGTGTGTCCCCCAGGGTGGCTTGGAGGTGTGTTCCTGGAGCTCCTGACAGGATGTCAGTTGTACGGCAGCCGTGGTTATAATCGATGTAACAAAATCACGAAGCAGAGAGGGTGGGGCAGTTAACTGAACGCACTCTTCACAGCTCACAGATGTACAGATGATGCTGCTGAAATCCAAGGCAGCTTCCCACAACGTGGCCAGGACCACAGTCCAAACAAGAAGCCCTGCATCCTGTCGCTCTTCCAAGACTGACTGACACACACCTCCTTTGCTACCGGGTGACCTGTAACAAATTCAATAGTGAGTATCCAATAGCCCATGCCCACCAAACAGAACCCTTCCTGCCACCAGCCTCTACACCCCTGACTGTGTCACTGTGTACAGTTGGTAGTTTGCACCTTTATCCATAACCAACTTCACCAAATCAGCTCTTCAAACAGTTCTTTCCACTTCTGCATTTAGGTTGCAAAGGAAACATACACGAAGGCTCCCACAGTGTAGTAGTGTGTCCTCATGTTGTATTTGCGGAGTTATAAAAAGCCCATCAGATTACTTATATGCAAGGCCCATCAGGTTAATTCGCACATGCTGAGCATGCTTTGTAAATGGTGCTAAATTTTGTCTAATGAATGCTGATTAAAATCAGCATATGTCGCCCTGGCCGGTTTGGCTCAGCGGTTAGAGCGTCCACCTGCGGTCCGGAGAGACCCGGGTTCGGTTCCCGCTAAGGGCATGTACCTCGGTTGCAGTGTGTCCCCGGCCCTGGTTGGTCGTGTGGGTGGCAGCCACTCGATGTGTCCCTTTCACATCGATGTTTCCCTCTCTCTCTCTCTTCCTATCTCTCCCTCTCACTCTATCTGTACAAAAAATGGATAAATGTCCTCGGGTGAGGATAAAAAAAAAATCAGCATATGTCAAGACCAAAATGTTGCCTTTGTTACTTATTAGTGTAGTTAACTTGAATTTTAGGTATTTTATAGAACTGCTGTATTTACTGGAAACATATATCCATGAAAAAGTTTGTTGATTTTTTCATTTTTAAACACCCCAGTCTCATCACTTAACATCTAAGAAAACAGACCAACAGTTTCTATAGTTTGATTACTTTATGTAAGAAATTTTACAGGTTAGATAATCAAGACACCAGCTACAAGAAAAAAGAAAAGCTTAAGACTTTAATGTGTCTACACCATAAAAATATTTTCAAAGTAATTATGTTACTCGATAGCACAGCCATCACGCCTTGTCTTTAGTCTGATCGGGTGTTTATTCAGAGCCCAGGTTCCCGACTGGCGCAGCGGCTCCTCCGTGTGCGCTGGACACTGCGGCAAACGAAACAGACGCGCTGCCCGTCCTCAGGAGCAGCCCAGCACGGGCGGGCGTCCTCCATAGGGGCCCACAGAAGGATGTTCACCTGTGCAGGCTTCCTAGTCACTGTCACAAATACTCAGGTCCACCTTCCACCACAAAAGCAGCATAGACAACACAATAGCCAAACTAACGGGCATGGCTTCGTTCCAATAATATTTTATTTATTAACACTGACATGTGCATTTCATATTATTTTCATGTGTAATGAAATATGCTTTTCTTTTTATTTTTTTTCCACCATTTAAAAATGTACAACACATTTTGAGCTTGCAGGCCAAACAAAACGAGGCCAAGGGCCGGATTGGGCTGGCAAGCCATAGCTGGCTGGCTCCTATCCTGGAGGAAAGCACTGGACAAACAGGCAAATAGACAGAACGTCGGAAGGTGACATGTGCTATGGAGAAGAGTCGATCAGTATAACGGAGAAAAGACAGGGCAGGAGGGTCGAAGGCTGTTTACAGAGGACTGCCAGAGGAGGAGATATTTGAGGAGACACTCGGGGAGGGAGGGAGCCCCGACTCTCTGCAGGAAGAGCCTTGCAGGTGGAGAGAGGGGTGAATGCAAGGGGGCCCCAGGCCAATGCAGGGAATGTGGCCTTTCTCTGACTGAGGGACACCTGGGCAGCTGCACCTCAAAGGAATCACTTTGACTGAAGTGATGAAAAGCAAAGCCAGCAGGACTTTTGACAAATAGGATGAAGGATGTGACTGAAAGAGGTATCAGCCTTTGGCTTAGAAATCCTGGCTGAGCTGGTCATCTTCTGAGATGGGCAGAACCAGCACTGTTCCCTCGGTCGCAGTGAAGAGCACGTGGAACCGTGCACTGAACGGCATGGCCCAGGGCCTGGTGTGTGGTTAGCTCAGGAAATGCGGCTCCTGGACCCATCGTGCATCTGCATGCACATGCCCGAACAGCGCTCACAGCGAGTGCGGACCTCCAGCCAGGAGGGAACTTCCGAAGGTGTCTTATATAAGGAGGCTTGTTGTCCACACCAGCTCCTTTTGAAGTTTATCTGCACTGAAAGTTGGAGAAGATACTTTAGGCTTAATTTTCCTCCAAGACTTTGACTTTGCTGATTGTATACCGAGCTCAGTGGTTACTTTGAAATTTCGGTGCATAAAGGTTGCTAACATGACAATGTCAGCTCCCATCTCCTGTGACAGGGTACCCTGAGTATTTAACTCTCTGGCTGTACGAATGAGGAAAGACAAGACCTCGGGGGAAAGAAGTCATCTCAGCTGGACCTGGAAAGACAAGTGGAATTTTGGAGGAGAGAAGAGATGAAGAAGAAAGTAATGGGGCTGGAAACTCACGGGCCGCCGGGTGAGTGGAAATGAAGGCCCACCCCAAATGCTATGCTCTGTACTTCCCACTTGTTACCCACGGGGACCCATTCATGATCTCTCCTCGAGGAAGAACCTGGGCAGGGAGGCTCCGGCGGCCCAGAAAGCAGAGCATTAGGCCAGAAGGGCGAGCAGGTGGGCGCTCGGAGAAATCAGTGCTTCCTGCGTAAGGCCTGGTCATCAGAATCACCCCGACTCTGTCACCCTCGTTTTCTAAGCCTCGTCCTAGGCTTACTACACCAGAAAACCCTAGCGGTGGGGCTCAAAGCACTTTTAACAAGTCCCCATGATGGTTTTTCAGTAGCCGCTGATATCAGTAAATTATTATAACACTAAGGGGACGAGGACGGCCCAAGGTGGCGCCCAGGAGATGGAGAGAAAGGAGCCATCAGAGGGCCATGGAGGAGAATTCCAGGACTTGGTCATCTTAGATCTTGAGGTTGACGGAGATGTTGAAGAAGGACCCTGTTGTTTAAATTTCTAACTCCTACCTCTGGTTGCTCGATGTAGAATATTGGAAACATTCAGACATTTACTAGGAACCTTGAAGGACCAAATGAACTACAGGAATCAGGCAGGACACCTGCAAAGAGCGGCCAAACAAATGCACTGTCCTCTACAGCAGAATTCTTCCATCGCAGCACTTACTGACATTGGGGCAAGATGACTCTTTGTTATGGGGGGCACTTTGGGGTGTTCAGAAGCAAGAGCCCCTATCATCCCCCTTCCCAACGTGTGACAATTCAGTGTCCCCAGACATTGTCAAATGTCCCCTTGAGGGCATAATCGCCTCTGGTTGAGAACAACTGCTTTAAAGATACAGTTCTTCACCTTTAGTAGTTGTAAAAATCACAAAATTAAGTTATGAAAATTCAATATGAATTACTTTTATTTTCAAACAACAAAAAGCTCTGGCAAATGGCTGGCTTTTGTGCTAAGACGTCTCGAGTGTCTGAGGAGCCTTAATACCGCACAGAGGGCGCAGCACCGGTCAGTAAGCCGATGGAAGTGGTGGCGGCGGAGGGCAGACAGAGTCCTGTTTCCCCCAGGAAACCGCTGCACCCTCCCTCGGGACCCTGAGGACTACACAGGTAGAAGAGAGTGCACGCCACCCTGTTATACTCGGGAAAGACCAGATGACTGGTTAGGGAATGGTCTCCTCTCGTTTCCGTATCTTCATCTAAGGCTGTTAATAGCTCGAGTTCACGGCTTACTCTTTACATATCTCATTTCAATGGAAACTGAGATTCGGACCTAGTGACTGAGCGTAGACACTCTTGCTCTGCGGCCCTTCCACGTTGGATGCTGTCGCCCGTGGACTGTGGAAGGAAACTGGAAGCTGCGTGGTTATGCAGGGCCTCCTGCAGGGAGGCCCGGTGCTGCTGTACGGGACTGCTGCCTCACACGGAAGGTCAGCGCCGAGTCTAAGAACAGAACCAGGTTCCGTGGGCACCGTGCTCCACACAGAAGCTGCCATAGCTCCACAAATGAATTTACTGTATCCGCATGAGATCCATAAAAGACATAAAATGTTTTATGCAGTCCACGTCACACGGACTTGGATTAATAAAGGAAACCAAGTTTTACAACTTTGACATTATTCTCAGGTGGCGTATCACTGAAAGAAAGAAGCTAATTATCATGACAGCCTAGGGAACTGTGTTGTCTCTACAGCTTTGCGAAGGGCCGAATGAAATGCCACTTCCGTGGGGATTAGCAGGAGCAAACTCCATCCCCAGCACACAGAGCCAAATGCCCCTAATGGTCTGCTCCCTGCTAATCCCTCTCCACCTGCATGTAAACAGTGAGAGGCTGTCACAAGAGGCTACTTAGAAACAGTCTCTTCTGGAACACAGTGGGCTTGTGCTCATGGTTTTGTTTCATATTTATATGTAAAAATCAATACCTGTATAATTTTCTGAAATGTTATTTCTTAGTCTATAGGGAAGACAATGAAAGAAAGTTTTATCATTAATGGATGTAAGACCCTAGGTCATTGGTAACTCCAAAATGTTTATTCAGGAAGGGGTTAGGAAAAATGGCCAATGTGAAAAGGACAGTGGAATTGTTTCAAGGCTGGGTTTGCACAGCAAGCACACGGGGTGTACACAGGTTGGAAGTGAATAGGGATTGGCTAAGAAGAGGAGCCCACAGAAATGATGGGAGTGTTAACCTCCCTCCTCCACCAACAGTGACTCCACGACCTTCTGCTGTCCTGGATATGAAATATTACACCAGGTTATTTGTTCTAGTGGCTACTCAATATAATCCGACACAGAGTGATGCTGGAAAAGGACTTTTCAGAAACTCCATGAGTCACAGATCGGGTGGCATTGCCCACGCGAGTCTGCCAATATAAAATAACACTGCCTCCTCCACGGCCGGGTGCAATGAGGGGGACCCACAGTTCACAGTGCTGGAGGCGCACATTACAGTTGCTTTGTCTGTACTTGCCTTGGTAGTTTTGACTTTATTGCCACTGCTACAGGACCAACCTGAGTAATCTGGCAGCACTTTGCAGTCCTCTCCTTCCAAACAAGGGTGCATGTGACACCACCGCTTCTGAATCACGATGGAAGCTGGAAAACAAGGGCAAAGGTTTGTGACACTGTTTCTGCCTCCGAATGTGGACAACATAAGCTCAGTGTGGATAAGTACACTGACCTCATTGATTATAGTATACTTAGTGAGATCTCAAACTTCAGGGGGGTCCTGACTTGTTTGAACCTGGCTGTGCTACTTTTTACAAATGGCCTTGGCCTCATTATTTCCCTCCTCTCCACCCCAGTTTCTTCATCTGAAAAATGGGGGTAAAAACAGAACCACACCACAGGAGATTGAGGATGAAACTAATTCGTGTGAAAGTCTTGGCTGACTCTGGGTCCGTCACTTATGTCCTCAGAAAACGTCAGTTATTACTGTGGTCTTCATCTGTGGTTGTAGGTTGCATGTTGATAGGGCCGAGTTGTTACGCTTCGTGCTTTTTGTTGCCAATAGCAAACACTGAAATAGCAAAGGCTGAAAGGGGTCCCGACACACGGTGCTCGCACCCACGTGCTTTCAGCGAGTGCCGAGCACTGCAAGCGGGGGCCTGGCAGCCCCTCCCGGGCCCACAGCCCAGCCCAGCCCGCTCACCTGTGAATTCACTTCCTCCTCAGCTCACTGCCCCTGCAGCGCTTGGCCAGTAACATGATTTGTTTTAAGTCTGTAAAGCAGAAACTAGCATCTCAGTTCTCCGGGTTTGGAGGCAGAAGAAGGAAGTGAGGAAGCACCATCAACTCGGCTTGTTATTCCCACAGATCCAAAGGACAGAAAGGGTTGTGACTGGTTTTTAAAGAGGCAGGTACAGGAGAACACGCTGGGGCCAGGCGCTGGGAGGGTGGGGAGAAATGAGGAGGATCTTAGCCCTATTTTTCTTGTTGAAACAGCAACACTGATAGGAAAGATCCCCAATGGATTTCACACAAACTACTACTACTTGAGAAGTTCGAAACTCAAATTCAAGCAAATCTTCATAAATCTCAACAGCGACACTGTCTTGAGGGCTGGGCATGCTGCTCATTGGCTTCCCTGCATTTTCCAATCTCAATATCACTGCAACCCTGAGGTTAAAAATTATTTTCTTTCATTCTATGGAGAAGAGAAAACCAAGGCCCAGAGGCACTAAGTGACTTATCCAAAGTCACCTGGTTTGAGAAAAGCCCAGCAACACTGCATGGAGGCCGTCTGACTCCGCAGCCGCGCTCTGGTCTTTAACTACGGGTGGGCAAAAGCAGGTCTCTAGTTGGGAGTACGTGAAACAGTGTATTCTTGTATTACTATTTATTAATAACTGTATTATTTTCCATTTTCCACATGAACAACTGTGTACCTACTTTGCCCATCCTGCACAGAGCCCATCCCTCACACCAGGGATCTCTAGTAGAAACAAGTCCTTGTATAGAGCCAGGACAAGAGTAGGTGACACAGCAAGCCAGGACACGCAGGCTCCTCTCATCAGGCAAATGCAGTGTGGCATGATGGGGCACAGGATGGTTTCACTGTCAGCTGACGTGGTCAGATACTGTGTCTAGCCTGATGCAGAAGAGTGGCCCCCATTCCGGATTCTGGCCACATCCTGAGCTCCTGTCCCAGGAGTCCCATCGAAACCAGCAACCGGAGCGAGACGGTTTGTGATCTAGGGTAACCCTTTGCTATGTACATCAGACGGTGCCAACACTGCGGAAGGAGGACGGCTAGGTGGGTTACGATTTTGTCAGAGGCTTGAGTGGATGGACACATTGGGGCAAAGCCTGAGAAAGTTTATTCTTTTCAGCCCCAACTACCACAATAATCTCATCTTCAAACTAGATGGAGTTTTGTCATTTTCAAAGCACTTTTATCTACTGTTCCTCTTTTGATTGTCCCAACAACCTTCAGAAGCAGGAAGTGGATGCAGAAGTCTCCAGAAATAAACACCAGAGCTTTCCATAAAGTGAGTCAAATGAGAGAGGAGGTATTAGATTTAATGTTCTCTCTCCACCCGTCTTTCTACGATGCCACAATTTATAAGGATTTAGATTAATAAGTGCTCCATAGTGTCTGACCATATTTATTGTGCTGACCACTCATTTGTTATTTTCTGAATACCCAAGTGGATAGAAAGATAAATAAGAGATGGTTCCCAACCCTTAATTTAAAATACCATCTGCAGGACTGGAGAAGTTTTATCAATGTTGACAGAGCTTAGTTATATTTACACAGAGTTAAAGCTGAATTTAAAATACTTTTTTTTTAATCTTTAAAACTGTTCCCTAGACACTTGCTTTCACTCAGCAGGGGGGCTAGATACCCTTCAAAGGAGTCGGCCACGTAGAAGAGTCAGAAGAAGCGGTGATGGACAGATGGTCAGCGACGTGTCCGAGCGGGGCCAGGAGACACTGCGGCAGTGAGCGGCTGACCTGGAAGCCCGCAGACCGCGTGGTCGGGGGGAGGCAGCACGGGCACCCTGGGCAAGGCCATCGCTCGGCTGGGGAGCATGCTCTAGAAAGCAGTCCCCAGGGACTCCTGAGGCCAGTCTGAGATTAGACACGGTCCTCCGCGCAGTGGGGAGCCACGCAGTGTTTGTGGGCAAGGCAGTGCAGGAAGCCAGCGGCCTGCGCACCTGAGTCAGCCTGCCAGGGGATTACAAAAGAATGCAGGTGGAAAGGAGTCTGAAAGGTGTGAGTGAGGTGAGAAATCTGAGAAATCTGGGAATTAATTCTTTGCAGAGGAAATAGAGTGAATCACATTATCTCAACTTCACAGCAGAAAAATATCAGTGCTTCCTTATAGGGGTCATGGGAACCAAGGTAATTCTGATGCCAAACCCTAGAAAAGAAGCTTGAGGAGAAAAAAATGATGTATTCAGGCATTCATCACCAAAAAAATATGCCAGGTCTTAAGTACAAAAAAATAATATTATTTGCCTAGTATTTGGCTTGAAGATTTAAATAAAATGTGTTTAAATAAAGAAGTATGTACAATCAAACTCTTGTGAAATTATTCACCAGTTTTCTTTCATTTAATTGGAAAATATGAAGTGACTTTCCAAATACAGATTCACAGGAGCCTCCTTAAAATAGCAAGCTGCACTGGATTTGAGATGTTTTATTTTTTAAAAATCTTTTTCGTATCTTAGAGAAGGATACATTGAATGAGGTGCCCCTAGAAGTGGACACTTTATCCATGATAGAGCTTCATTGTGAAAGACTTGATAGCAAATGTTCTTTCAGAAAAAACAGACATGACAAGAGCCAACACAATAGCCAAAATAAAAGTTGCGAATTCCTTTAGGAGTTAAAGATTGATGAAGGAACTCACTGTTAAGAGTTTGACCCGGGTGTGAATAAGGTGATTAAACAGTCGGGAAATTGAAGATTTCGGTGCACGCTGAGCAGGGCCACAGCGGAGACAAAGGGCCCAGAAGTAGGATTCTACTAAAATAACTCCTGAGTACACCTGCCCACTTACCTGGGCCTTGTCTCCACAGGAAAATAACTGTAGGAGGCATACATTTTTTCCCCTGTTACAAATACCATAACATACTTTAAATGAGACAGTGTCTTCTATTTAAAAAAAAAATCCTTAAAAGTCCTCATGCTTTCCTAACTTATAAAAACATACAGATGCCAACCTCGCCTGGCCAACGTGGCTCAGTGGATTGAACATCATCCCTGTTCGATTCCCAGTCAGGGCGCATGCCCAGATTCAGGGCTCAATCACCAGTAGGGGGCGATGAGGAGGCAGCTCATAGATGTTTCTCACATGGATGTTTCTATCTCTCCCTTCCTCTCTAAAAAAAAAAAAAAATCAATAGAAATATATATTAAGTGCTTGCTTTGACAGCACGCATATTAAAATTGGAACAATACAGAGAATATTAGCATGGCCCTTACACAGGATCACACACAAATTTGTGAAGTATTCCATATTTTTAAGAAATAATGACAAAAAACCTCCCTAAACCGGTGAAGAAAAAATTCACACAAGTCCAGGAAACATAGAGAATCCCAAGCAAGATGAACCCCAGAAGACCCACAGCTAGACACATCATAATAAAAATGGTGAACATTAAAGACAAAGAAAGAATCTTAAAGGAAGCAAGAGAGAGACAGAAAGTTACCTACAAGGGAGTTCCCATTAGACTGTCAGCTGATTTCTCAATAGAAACTGCAGACCAGAAGGGAGTGGCATGTAGTATACAAAGGAATGCAAGGCAAGAGTCTGAATCCAAGACTACTCTATCCAGCAAGGCTATCATTCAAAATTGAAGGTGGAAGAAAGCGCTTCACAGACAAAAAAAATCAAAAGGAATTTACCACCACCAAACCAGCACTGCAAGAAATGCTGAAGGGACTGCTGTAAAAAGAAGAAGAAACGAGAGAGACGGGGGGGGGGGGGGGGGCGGGGGGGGCGAGAAACAGAGGCATAAAATAAAAATGGCAACTAATAAGTATCTACCAATAATAACCTTAAATGTAATTGGCTTAAATGCTCCAATAAAAAGACAGAGAGTAGCTGACTGGATAAGAAAACACAACCGATATATATGCTGTTTACAAGAGACCCATCTCAAAACAAAAGAATGAAAGTGAAGAGATGGAAAAAAATTTCCAAGCAAATGGAAATGAAAAAAAAAGCTGGCGTACATTTTATTCCATATATAAGTGAAATCATGTGGTATTTGTCTTTTGCTGCTTGGCTTATTTCACTTAGGATAATACTTTCCAAGTCCCTCCATGTCGTCTCAACGGATAAGAGATCTTTCTTTCTTACCGCTGCATAGTACTCCATTGTGTATATGTACCACTGCTTTTTTATCCATTCATCTACTGATGGACACTTGGGCTGTTTCCAGATCTTAGCTATTGTAAATAGTGCAGCTATGAACATGGGGGTACATGGAAGTAGGGCACAGATTGACATCCCTCAGAAGAGGGGGTAGGGGGTGGGGTGGGAAAAGATAAACCACAGAACTTATATGCATGTATGCATGACCAACGGACATGGACAACTAAGCCGGGGACGGGGCGGGGGTGGGGTGGGAAGGGGGTGCCAATGGGGTAAAAAAGGAGAAATATCTGTTAACAAAAAATAAATAAAAAATTTAAAAAAATAAAAGCTGGTGTAGCAATACTCATATATGATAGGATAGACTTTAAAACAAGAGCCATAATAAGAGACAAAGAAGGTCACTACATAATATTAACAGGATCAATCCAACAAAAGGATATAACCCTGGTAAACATATATACACCAAATACGGGAGCACCAAAATATATTAAAAACTTCTGGAGGACTTCAAGAGAGAGAGCAATAGCAATACAATCATAGTGGGTGACTTTAACACCCCACTGACACCACTGGATAGATCTTCTAGACAAAAAATTAACAAGGACACAGAGTCTTTAAATGACAAAACTAGATCAGTTGGACTTAATTGATATTTACAGAACATTTAACCCCAAAGCTACAGAATATACATTCTTCTCAAGTGCACATGGGACATTCTCAAAAATGGACCACATGTTAGGACACAAAGTAAGTCTCTACACATTCAAGAAGACTGAAATCATATCAAGCATCTTCTCAAATCACAATGCAATAAAACTGGAATTCAATTACAACAAAAACCTTCAAACACTTGGAGGCTAAATAGCATGTTATTAAACAACAAATAGGTTACCAAGAAGATCAAGAAAGAAATTAAAAGTTCCTGGAAACCAATGAAAACGAACACACAACAACACAAAATCTATTGGACACAGCAAAAGCAGTTCTGAGAGGGAAGTTCATAGTACTACAGGCCTACCTCAAGAAACAAGAAAATTTCCTAATTGACTTTCTAACCCTACAACTTAAAGAACTAGAAAGGAAACAAAAAGAAAACCCAGAGCATGTAGAAGGAAAGAAATAGTAAAGGTCAGAGCAGAAATAAACTACAAAGAATAAAAAAACAAAACAATTCAAAAGATCAATGAAACAAAGAGCTGGTTATTTGAAAAGATAAACAAGATTGATGGACCTTTAGCCAGTCTCACCAAGAAACAAAAAGATCCAAGACTACTCTATCCAGCAAGGCTATCGTTCAAAATAGAAGGTCAAATAAAGAGCTTTCCAGACCAAAAAAAAAAAAAAGGCTAAGGGAATATATTAACACCAAACCAGCACTGCAAGATATGTAAAAGGACTGCTGTAATTAGTAGATGAAGTAGGAAGAAAAATAGAACCACACTAAACAAAAATGGCAATAAATAAGTACATATCAATTATCACCTTAAATGTAAATGGTTTGAATGCTCCGATAAAAAAACACAAAGTAGCTGACTGGATAAGAAAGCATGACTCACATATATGTTGTTTACAAGAGACCCACTTCACAACAAAAGACTCACATAGGTTGAAAGTGAAGGGATGGAAAAAAATCCTCCAAGCAAATGGAAAGGAAAAAACAGCTGGGGTAGCAATACTCATATTTGATAAAGTCGATTTCAAAATGAAGACCATAACTAGACACAAAGAATGCCACTCAATAATATTGAAAGGATCTATCCGACGGGAATATATAACCTTGGTAAACATATATACACCCAATATAGGAGCGCCAACATATATTAAAAATCTTTTGGAAAACTTCAAAGGAGAATTTGACAGCAATACAATCATAGCAGAGAACTTCAACACCCCGCTGACATCACTGGATAGATCTTCTAAACAAAAAATTAAAAAGGAAACACAGACCCTAAATAAAGCGCTACATCAAATCTACAGAGAATTACACCACAAAACTGCAGAATTCACATTCTTCTCAAGTGCACATGGGACATTCTCAAAGATAGACCATAAGTTAGGATACAAACTAAGTCTCTACAAGTTCAAGAAGATCAAAATCATATCAAGCATCTTCTCAGATCACAATGGCATGAAACTAGAAATCAACTGCAACAAGAACATGCAAAGACATTTGAAAACATAGAGGCTAAATAGCATGTTATTGAACAATGAATGGGTTACTATAGAGATCAAGGAAGAAATTAAAAACTTCCTGGAAACCAATGAAAATGAACACACAACAACACAAAATCTATGGGAAGCAGCAAAAGCAGTTCTGAGAGGGAAGTTCATAGCACTACAGGTCTACCTCAAGAAACAAGAAAAATTTCTAACAGAATATCTAACCTCACAACTTAAAGAACTAGAAAGCAAACAAAAAGAAAACCCCAGAGCAAGTAAAAGGAAGGAAATAATAAAGATCGGAGCAGAAATAAATGACATGGAGACCAAAAAAACAATTCAAAGGATCAATGAAACAAAGAGCTGGTTCTTTGAAAAGATAAACAAGATTAATGGACCCTTAGCTAGACTCACCAAGAAACAAAGAGAACCCAAATACACAAAATCAGAAATGAAAGAAGAGAAATAATAACTGACACCACAGAAATACAACAAATTATTAACAAATATTATGAACAATTAAATGGTAACAAATTCGACAATCTAAGTAAACTGGACCAATTTCTAGAAACACATAGTCTCCCAAAACTGAACTGGGAACAGATAGAAAACCTGAACAGACCAATAACAACTAAGGAAACTGAAGATGTAATCAAGAAACTCCCATTAAACAAAAGCCCAGGCCCGAACGGCTTCACAGGGGATTTTTACTGAACATTCAAAGATCTAACACTCACTCTCCTGAAACTATTCCAAAAAAATCCAAGAAGATGGAAGACTACCAAACTCATTTTATGAGGCCAGCATAATCCTAATTCCAAAACCAGAAAAAGACACTACAAAGAAAGAAAACTCAAGTCAATATCCCTGATGAACACAGATGCCAAAATCCTGAACAAAATATTACCAAATCGGAACCAGCAATACAACAAAAAAAAAGTATTCATCATGAGCAAGTGGGATTCAACCCAGGGATGCAAGGATGGTACAACATTTGCAAATCAATAAATGTGATACACCACAAAATGAAAGATAAAAACCATGTGATCATATCAATAGATGTTGAAAAATCTTTTGACAAAATCCAGCTCCCATTTCCAGTAAAAATGCTCAGCAATGTGGGAAGAGAGGGACCATGTCTCGGCATAATAAAGTCCATGTATGAAAAAACTACAGCCAACATCATACTCAATGGCAAAAACTAAAAGTATTTCCCTTAAGAACAGGAACAAGACAGAGATGCCCACTTTCACCATTCTCATTTAACATAGTACTGGAAGTCTTAGCTACAGCAATTAGACATGAAGAAAAAATAAAAGAGATCCAAATTGGAAAGGAGGAAGTCATTATTTGCAGAAGACATGATATTGTACATAGAAAACCCTAAAGACTCCATCAAAAATCTACTAGACTGGCCCTAGCCAATTTGGCTCAGCGGTTAGAGTGTCAGCCCATGAAACAGAGAGTCCAGGGTTCGGTCCCTGCTAAGGGCACATACATCGGTTGCAGTTTGTCCCTGGTCCTGGTTGGGGTCATGTGGGTGGCAGCCAGTCGATGTGTGTCTCTCACATTGATGTTTCTCTCTCTCTTCCTTCCTCTATCCCTCCCACTGTATCTGAAGATAAATGCAAAAATGTCTTCAGGTGAGGATAAGAAAAAAAAATCTAACAGACTTAATACATGAATTTGGCAAAGTAGCAGGATACAAAATTAACATCAAGAAATTGATGGCATTTTTATACACCAATGATGAACTCACAGAAAGAGAAAAAAAAATCCCACTTACCATCTTGGCAAAAAATTGAGATACCTAGGAATAAACTTAACCAAAGAAGTAAAGGAGCTCTTCACAGAAAACTACAGGTCATTGGAAAAAGAAATAGAAGAAGATATTAAAAAGTAGAAGCGTATACCTTGTTCATAGATTGGAAGAATTAACATCAGTAAAATGTCCATACTACCCAAAGCAATCTATAGATTCAATGCAATCCCCATTAAAATAACAACATATTTCACAGAAGTAGAACAAATACTCCAAAAGTTTATATGGAACTAAAAGAGACCCTGAATAGCCACAGCAGTCTGGAAAAAGAAGAACAAAGTAGGAGGGATCACAATACCAGATAGCAGATTATACTACAAAGCCACTGTAATCAAAACAGCCTGGTACTGGCAGAAGACCAGGCATATAGAGCAATGGAACAGAACAGAGAACCCAGAAATTGACCCAAGACAATATGCTCAATTTGACAAAGGTGGCAAGAGCAAACAGTGGAGTCCAGACAGCCTCTTCAATAGTGTTGGGAATATTGGACAGCTACATGCAAAAAAAAAAAACGAAGCTAAACCACCAACTTAAACCATACAGAAGAATAAACTCAAAATAGATAAAACACTTAAATGTGACTCATGAATCCATAAAAATCCTAGAAGAAAATGTAGGCAACAAAATTTCAGACATCACACGCAGCAGAATTTTCACTGATACAACCCTTAAGGCAAAAGAAGCAAAGGAGAAAATGAACACATGGGACTAGATCAAACTAAAAAGCTTCTGCACAGCAAAAGAAACAGCCATCAAAATGGAAAGAGAATCTACTATATAGGAGAGCATAATTGCCAACAATACAACAGGTAAGGGATTAATTTCCAAAATATATAAAGTATTCAGACAACTCAACAAAAGGAAGACAAAGAACCCAATCAAAATATGGGCAGAGGATCAAAATAAACACCTCTCCAAATAGGACATACAAATGACCAAGAGACATATGAAAAAATGCTCAACATTGTTAATCATCACAGAGATGCAAATTAAAACGACTTTGAGGTATCACCTCACACCTGCCACAATGGCTGCCACCAACAAATCATCAAAGAGGTGCTGGTGAAGGATGTGGAGAAAAGGGGACTCTAGTGCACTGCTGGTGGGAATGCAGAATGGTGCAGCCACTACGGAAAACAATATGGTGCTTCCTCAAAAAATTAAAAATGGAACTGCCATTTGACCCAGTGATCCCACTTCTAGGAAGCCCGAGAAGCCTAGAACACCAATCAGAAAGAATGTATGTACCCCCATGTTCATAGCAGCACTATTTACAATAGCTAAGATCTGAAAACAGCCCAAGGGTCCATCAGCAGATGAGTGGATAAAAAAGCAGGGTACATATACACAATGGAGTACTATGCAGCTGTAAGAAAGATCTCTTATCCTTTGAGACAACATGGAGAGACCTGGAGAGTATTATCCTAAGTGAAACAAGCCAATTAGAGAAAGACTAATATCAAATGATCTCACTTATTTGTGGAATATGATGAACTAAACAAACTGATGAACAAAATAGACCCAGAGACATAGAAGTAGGGTACAGACTTACAAACCTCAGAAGAGGGGGTGGGTGAGGAGGGAAAAGTTAAACCACAAAACTTATATGCATATATGTATAACCGATGGACATAGACAACAATGCTGGGGAAGGGGTGGGGCTGGGGGGGAAATGGGAGGAGTTTGTCAATGGGAGAAAAAGGAGAAACATCTGTAACAAAAATAAATTAATAAAAATAATTTTAAAATAAATAAATAAAAACAAACAAAAATTAAAATATATATTAAGAAAAAAAGATGCCAACCTGTAATAAATTTTGAGTTTTATGCAGAAAGGAAGAAAAAAGATAGCAAAATCCTAGTTTTGTGGTAGTGACTAGTATTTTCTATAAATGTTCTAGGTGAAAAAGTAATGTGGCCATTTAGCTATGTTGCTTCTGGTGCATTTTCTTTACTCTCTGGTGTATAAAATACATTGATGTCTAGGGCTTTTCTATCCCATATCTCAAATAAATATCACCTCATTAAATACAACACAGTATGTATTTACCTAGCTAATTAGATAAGCCCATATTTGAATATGACTAACAGCAGCAAACAGGCTCACTTCTCAAGAGTCGGTCTCTCATTTGTGGACTTAGTTCAGTTGTATTTACACAGAGTTCAGGCTTTTCTAAAGAAAAATGTTTTTTCACACTGACACCATGGGCAGAAAGATGAAGAAAACATCTTTCTGGAATATATATCATCTAAAAACTGCAAATGGCCACCAGAGTACCCTCTGAGATTCGAATGCATTTTATCTTTAGCTCTTCTGCTCTTATCATTGTTATTTCAAGACGCTCACAATATTCTTTAAAAATTAAGCCATTTCTTAATTTTTAACCTGGCTAGGTGGAAAGCCCTGCCAATTTCTGTTTCTTGTTTTTCAAGACAAAAAGCCATTGCAGCCTGAGCCAGGTAACGAGCTAACAGCAGCCCTTCGAACAGCAGTGCGCTTCTCAGGCACCGACCCCGTCCACACAGTCCGCACGCGCGCCGCTGTCGTGTCCACAGTGGACACAGTGCTGAGCGAGGCCGTGGACGGCCATGTGCAGACAGACCTGTGATCTAGGTCTGCCTCCTCAGCTAGATGCCACTCACACAGGTACAGACACCTGTAGCAGGGTCCTCTACGGAGGGCTTCTCGACCTTGGCACTATTGACATTGGCGCCAACAATTCCTCATTGAGAGAGTGGATCGGGTGCCTTGCCAGGTGTTCAGCAGCCTGGCCTCAACCCAGGAGGTGTCAGAAGCACCTCTACCCTACAGTGACCACCCGGAGTATCTCCAGACTTCGTCAGATGTCACCCTGGTTGGGAAGCATTATTTATGGTTATTAGATATACTCAGCCAAAATGAGAGGCTGAACTAATGCATAGAGACCTCGTTAAACTCCGGCTTGTGACAACTCCTAATCCACATGAACACCATGCCCTCACCGGCCCGCTGTCTTCCCTGCTGCCCCCACGTGGGCAGTTCCCCAAGCCTAAGTTTGGAAACCTGTGCTGACAAGATGACCTGCCAAAATCAGGGACACATTTTTGCTTCTCAGGAACTTGAGGCTATTTTACATGAACTGTTCACAGCAGGTCATTTCCTTTCTTCTTGCGTATCCTGCTTCTCTCGTCTGGAACACAAATTCCCAAGGTAGGAATTAACCCTGAAGTGTGATTTTATCTGAGGCCTCTGATGATATCCGCGGCTCTGTTTCCACCTCCAGCCTTGTCTTCTGCCACTTTCCAGGCAGCCTGAGCTGCCCCCAGACCCCAAGGTTGCCCCACTTGTCCTCACAGGCTTCACGCGGCTGCCCTGCCCGGTCACCTCCTCCTGGAAGTCACACCACTGCTTCCCACAGGCATCACCCGATGCCTTCTCTGCTCTGCCCAGAGCCCTTCGTTTATGAGAACTGAATGGTCTCTCTTTCCTAATAAAGTGCAGGTTCCCTGAAAGCAGGACCTGAGTCTGGTTACTGTCCTTCCTCCGATGTCCAGGTCACCCCAGGCCAAAGGTGCTAATTTAAAAGTTGATGAATGAACCAACATGTGCAAGGTACACATTCAGCTCGCAAAGTGCTTCTGCGAAGTGCACCTTGCTGTCATTCACCTGGAGGAGACTGCTGCGAAAACTCGAAATGGCTTCATGTGTAAGTGGCACAGACACCACATCCAGTGAGAACTCTGGTGGAGACACATCTGTAAGGCAGACCTGTCCCATCAGAGAGCATGGACATCCTCTGCAGCACAAACGGGAACTCTCCGCCCCGACTAAGTGAATTCTGACATCTGAGAAAAGAGATTCAGGCATCATCAAAAGAAAAAACTTTACAAAGAAACTGCCTCCCATTCCTAAGCCTTTGTCTTATTAATCTTTCTTAAAGTCGCTGTTTAGCAAGCATTCACTTTGACAAAATAAATTAAGCTTCATTGTACTACTCATTTATCCCATTTTGTCATAAAACCATTCAGCATTATCTCACAGAGCTGTATGTTGATAAACGTGTAGAATGCAGTTCCCACCACGAACGGCCTTGTAAAGGCCAGGAGAAGATTCAAAGGAACCAACAGTTGTCTGTTTCAGGACCCAAGTAGGCACAGCCTCGGAAAAAACTCCCCATCCCTTCTCCAAAACCCCAAATGTGTATTAAAGACACATTTCAATAATTCGGGGGTATTCATAAGTTAATTATAACAAAAAAAGCTACATGAGGGGAAAAACCGCTCATTTTTCTCCCTGTATAACTAATAAAAGCTGTAATTTTATGGAAAAGCGATGAAAACACCGATACGTATCTGTGGTGTGGATTAACAAAAATACATAAGGATGTTCCAACTTCTATGCCAACATTAATTAGTGCCTGATCCAACGTGTTCTCGCCTTTGTTTTAATTTAAATGTAAATTGAAATGAATTTTATATTTCAGATCCTCTCCATTCTTATTGACAAATAAGATGAGAGAAACACATCAGCAGAAACTAGGCCTTCTCACAAGCCAATTAGCAGCATGATACTGCATAATTATTAAGGGATAAAGATTAAGTAGGTAAAGCTAAAAAGCCCTAATGAAATATATTCAGATAAGGACTAGAAGATTTAGGGAGATGTGAAAACAGATACATATCCTAACTAAAGCCTGAACTGCAACTTCCTAGACCTCCTCAGTGACTCTGACCCAATAAATATTTATTGAACACCAACTGTTTGCCAGGTGTTAGGTGCACCATTATGCAGACAAAATCGCACTCCCATGGTTCAGAGTGTGCATATTCTCTGGCCACAATGTTGCTCTAAAGTTATATTTACCTAAAACGTATCCTGTACTGTCCAGTAGAGGCACATTGAAATTCTTACTAGGTCACATCTCAAATGCTCAATTGGAACTAGTCACATTTCAAATAATCAATAGCCACATGTAGTTGGTCATGACATGTACTGGATACTGGACACACATGCTACATGACATAAGAGTGCAAAGATACACAGAAATAACATTTGCATCATCACAGAAAGTTCTACTGTGTGGACTCTGCTCAGACACCAGATAATTGGTCCCCATCACTTACTGATTGTGTGACACCAGGGAAATCACTTAGTTAGCCTGTGAGTCTATTTTGCCATAGACACAGCCAAGCTTCCCTTCAGTAGAAGAAAGGCTAAATGCATTATGGCCTATCCATTGACTAAAGCAGGTTGGATTAAGAAGTATCCATTGTGGTCCAGCCAGACTGGCTCAGTGGTCCAGCATCTTCCCATGCACCAAGAGGTCACCAGTTTGACCCTTGGTCAGGGTACATGCCTGGGTTGCAAGCTTGATCCCAGTAGGGGTTGTGCAGGAGGCAGCCAATGGATGTTTCTGTCTCATCAATGATTCTATCTCTGTCTTCCTCTCTCTCTAAAAAAAGTAAATAAGAACAAAAAATCTTTAAAACAAAGTATCCAATGTGATACCATTTGTACAATACACATTCATATAAAAATCTACCACATTTTCTACAAACTTATCTTAAACACACAAATATATAAAAAATATATTGACCAAACAGATAAATGGAGTAATCCCTAGGATGGTGGCCAAAGGGAATTTTGTGAAAATATAAAACAAGCTAGTTTAGGGTAAGGTATTATTTCCTTTACTAATAGAAAGATGCTAATAGTAATTGCTGGCCTAGTCCTACTTTCCAGGTACCAATGAAAGGACTTTGAATATTGCCCGGGCCAGAGGGCTCCGTGAGTTGGGGCATTGTCCCATACACCAAAAGGTGGTGGGTTTGTTTCCTGATCAGGGCACATACCTGGGTTGCAGGTTCAGTCCCCCTGGGGCACATGCGGGAGGCAGCAGGCTGGTATTTCCCTCTCACATGGATGTTACCCTCTCACTCTCTCCCCCCCTTCCTCTCGCTCTAAAATCAATAAACATATCCTTGAGTGAGGATATTTTTAAAAGTACTTTGACTATTGTAAAACATGATTTAGATATAAGACTTAATATATAAAAATTCGAGGCTAAACAGAGTATAAATATAGTTTATGTCATGATTCATAAGTTTCTGTAGAAGTTTAAAAATCTCCAAAGGCAAGCAAACACAGTTGTTACCTTTAGAAAACAATCTGTGATTGGGAAAGATGAATCAATTCTTGGCTGGGTTAAAACTCATTTGAGCACCAGCCAGTGAGGGGAGATGGAGACAAGACCCAGTTCCTGTCTTCCAGCAACTCCGGACTCAAGGGAAGGCACACGTTCAACAAGCTTCTCCATCAGCCTGGGATGCCTGCCATGAACCAGAAGTAGAGGGAGATGCAGGAACACACGGGAGATTTGAAGGGAGAGGGGGACTTTGGCGTGTGTTGCGGGGAAGAGGGTTCTACTGAGGGTGAAGTGCTGACATGAAGGGGAGGGCAGGGTTCCAGCCGGGAAGGGGCAAGAAGGTGAAAGAGAAGTGAGCTGGGTCATTACACAGGGCTTCATTACCCATGGAAAAGACCTTAGATTTTATTTTTAAAACAGAAGTCACCAAACTGTGGTTTCAAGAAGGACAGTGACGTGATCGGTTCTGTTTTTCTAGTAGCATCTTTCTTGCTGCAGGGTGGGAATGCAACTCGGAGCAGGAAGCTCAGCACGACGCAGTGCTGGGCCCTGGAACGTGGGGAACAGCAGGTGGAGAAATACAGACTGGTTGGAGAGAGCAAGGAGACAGACGGCTACGACTTGGCTTCAACTGATGTAGAAAATATATAGTAAACTGTCCCATTAGGGGTCCAGGAACTTAGAATTTTTTAACGTTAAAGATATTTATCTTTTTTACAGATACACAATGCTTTACCTATAATCCCTCAAATACAAAAAACTCAGAAAATGAAAAGGATTTCCATAAGATGGCAGAAAAACCTGACTTGAATTAACATGAGGTTCTTCATCCTGCCTTGCCCCATTCTGCATGAATATTCATATATCTCCCAGTAGAGAGATTAATATCTGTGATCATGCGGTGCAACTGGAGAGGACGGGGGTTTGTAAGGTAATAGATGGTGTATGCTCTGTGTTACACCTTCATAAAACCTGACAAACTCTGAATTCAGCAACACATTTGGCCCCCAGGGTTTCTGATGAGGAAATGCAGGTGGGAGGTTTCCCACATTCACTCTCCAGTTTTAGAATGACTGAGACTATGCTGATACAATACTACTGGTGATCAAACAGCCCATTAAGATGTGCTTGGTAGGAGAGATGTGATGTGCATAAATCAGCTATTATTTTCAACAGTGCAATAAGGTCTGCAGTTAAGAGTGTGTGTGTGTGTGTGTGTGTGTGTGCATATGCACCCGTGTTGTATGTAACAGTCGACCTTTAGACACGCATCAGATAAGACTGGAAGAGTTCATTTTCAGGGAGGTTCCATGCCACTGTAGAGAAACTGTCACAAGGCTTAACCTCACATATCTGTCTCCTGGGGACTAATAGTTGTTTCTAACAAGCTATCTGCTGAAAAAAGGCAGGGACATCAAAAGGGATCAATCCCAGGCCTCCACCTACAACCATTCTTTTTTTTTAACCATTGGCACAGTACTCTGGGAGAAGATTTGGAGACAACAAATGAATAATACATGATCCCAAACTACTCTTTGAGAAGTTGCACCAAAGAATATGTTTATAATGTTTGTTAAAATAATAATAAACTAGAAATTATAAAAATATTTGTCTACGACATCACACATGAGGTGAGAAAACCCGGCTGAGCCCGGGGTGTGAGAGCAGGAAGAAGACTGTGTCTAAGGAAGCAGATGCGGTGCCGGGTGACCTCTGGAGAGACAGCTGGCTCAGAAGAAATCAAAGCAACGTCTTCCCGACTGTCCAGTAATGGAGCTCCACATTGCTACCTCGTAAGAGACATCATTAATAACTGACCTTACTCATTAGGAAATTTGGGAGCTGTACTGATGTCCATTTTTGGAATGACATCGACCTAGAATAAACCTACTTTTCTTTGCATTGCAGACAGCAAAGCTGGGAGATTCTTGGCAGTTGTAGGCCCTTCTGCAATGTTAGAGAAACTGACTAGAAAGGTCTTACCTTCAACACAAGAAGGCCGAGCCCGAGTTGTGCCAGCAACCTGTCCATGGAAGCAAGAACACTTGACCGTTTGTGATCGCTCTTCTATGTGGTTCCTGTTACAGCACCTGTGCACAGCAACCACCTCACAGGTCCCCTGCTTGGCATGGTGCTGACCTGGGAGGTAACGGGGAGAGAACAGACCCGGTGCAGTTACGAGCAAACAACATCGCCAAGAACATGAATCATGCTATGGCTACCCTTTCCAACTTCTTGTGCTACCTAGGAATCTTTGCAACTTTTTACTTGGTTGAGATTTCAAATGTATGTAAAGGTGTCAGAGGACAGTGCAGGTCAAGGTGACAGAGAAGGAACACCCTGGGCTCACCTCCTCCCACCAACACACCAAAACTACAACTCAACACAAAGCAAGTATCTCTGAGAATGACCTCTAGACCAGCAGAAAAGATTCTCTACAGCTGAGAATATAAAGAAAAAGCCGCATGGAGATGGGCATGGGGGCAATGGAGCGGCATTCCGCAATGGGAGGGGTGTCACAACCCTGCAGGCCCCTTGAAGGGTGAGGCATCCGACCCACCTCAGGCTCCCCAGCCCAGGGACCTGCTCCGGGAAGAGGGGTCCCTAACTCCTGGTTGTGAGAACAGCAAACTGAGGGGCTCTGGGAAAGTGAGCGTCTCCCATATGGGGCTTGTGCACAAACTCACTCACTCTGAGAGACAGCAGTGTGAGAGGCACCTGGGTCACACGTGAGAGAGAGACATCGACCATACTGACGAATTTCGGAGCGTCTGCTGGAGGGGCCTGGTGGGCCTCTGGGAATGGAGGCCATAGTGAGGAATGGCGGCTTTGCTGGCTCGCCTTCTGTCTAGCCTGCCTGAGCTGTGGCCGCCATATCTTGTGCTCTGCATTAAACTGCTAAGCATTCCACCCACCCAGCCTTCCCCGATGACCCACCAGCCCAACCACCTTCCAAAGCAGGACTCTGCTCCCCACCCCAGACCCCAAAGGCAGCCCAATGGGCCTTGAAAGTGGGGCCCTGCCACCAGCACTAAACAGATGGCCCTGGCAAGAGCAGAGGAGGGGAGAGCCACGCCCCTCTGCCACGGGAGACTCTCTGGTAACACAACCAGTATAGAAAGAGTCTGGTGTTTCCTCAGAAACTAAAGGCAAAACGACCTTGTGATCTAGCAATTCTACTTCTGGAGATATATATGTATATATATATATATACACACACGAATTGAGAACTGAGATCAGGGTCTCAAGAGGCATTTGCACACACATGTCCACAGCAGCAGTGTTCACAAAAGCTACCTGGATAAACATGTGATAAAAGAATTTAGGAAAATCTAAAGCAGGATCCAAGACAGGCCATTCCTTTGGTAAAGCAACTAGCAACAGCTTGGGTGGGCCTGAAAGCTGGGTGGGGCGGGGCCTCAGGGAATCACCAGGGCGGGGCAAACAGTGTGAGCCAGGTTGCTGGAGTCCCAGGTATGGCTGCAGTCTGCAGGCCTCATGGGGGAAGGGTTCACCAAAGCAAAAAAGGCCTCTGACAGCACATCTGTCCAGGAGAAAGCTGAGGCTCCTCTTAAAGGTGCCTGGGCACCTCCAAGCCCAGCACAAAAAACAGCCATCTGCAGACTGCTTTGTAGCTTATTCCGGGTGGCTCCAGGTACAACACAGGCAGTGGCTGACCTTGCCCCCAGAGCCAGCACACCCAGTGGACGGCTTCAGACAACACTGAAGCACCATCACCCTCGGTCCAATGCCAAACAGCTCAGTTCTTCCCCGTATGTCTCTGGTGCCCCTCAAGCTGCCTCCCCTCCAAGCTCAGAATGAGCGAGTCCGAGTAAGTCCATGCACAGACCCTTTAAGAGGAGCTGCCTGGGGCTCCTGCAGCCTCAACCTCCCTCAGCCTCAGTTCCCACTGGTTTTACAGCCAGAAGTGATAGGGATTCTCTTCCTGGCACTGGTACCCTGAGCTGGGGGCCTGGTGTGGGACAGGGACCCCTCACATCACAGAGAGGACCTTCCCAGCTGAGGTGTCCTCCTGATTTTATCTGCCACATGTGGGGGGGGGGGCCCAGCCCGTCTGCCTCTGCCCCTCCCACCAGTCTCCATGTGGCTGCTTCTTTAATTCCGAAGTTGTAGGACTTCCTTCCATTCAGCTCGCTGTCTGGTGGTTCTGAAGGATGGATGTTCTGTAGTTTAGTTGTCATTTTGACGTGGTTGTGGAGGAGGCAATGCCGCATTTGCCTACCCGGCATCTTTCCTTTAGCATTCTTTAAGCAGAAACTAGCCCTCAGCTTTTATCATTCTTTTTTTTTCTTTTATCCTCATCCAAGGACAGTTTTGCATTTATCTTCAGATAGAGATGGAGGGAGAGAGAGAAACATTGATGTCAGAGAGACACACTAATTGGTTGCCAACCACATGACCCTAACCGGGGCTGGGGACAAACTGCAACTGAGGTACGTGCCCTTAGCGGGAACCGAACCCGTGTCTCTCTGGTCCTCAGGCTGAAGCTCTAACTGCTGAGCCAAATCCACCAGGGCACTTTTATCATTCTTAACCTTGACATTTTAAAATATTACATACCAGTTATTTTGTAGAATGTCTTGCCATTTGGTTTTGTCTGGCATTTCCTCTTGTTTAGATTCGAGCAGTGCATTTTATCAGAACACCCAGGAGTGACACCGTTACTTGCCCTGGTATTGGTCCTATTTCCTTAAGCACATGGTTAAGATGGTGTCTGACCAGTTTCTCCATTTGCAAAGGTACTATATTTTAACTTATAATTTAAAAGCATTTTAGGGGAAAATATGAGGGTATGTAAATATCCCATTCATCAAACCCTTATTCACTATTTTTAGCATCCATTAATGATTTCCACCTGAATCAATTATAAATATGATAGTTGCAAAATCAATTCTACATTAATGTTCAAATGATCTCAGCTCTAGACAGAAGACCCTTCAAACTGGCAGCAGGTCATTTTGAAATATTCCCATTATTCTCTGAGACCTCACTAATTTTCTGGCTTAAAAGATGTGCTAGGCTGACCTCATCTTTTCCTGGCCACCATCATTTTTCTCCATGGAGCTCTGACTTTTTGTGGGACATTAGATTAGAAACCAAGACCTTGGCACATAGGTTTACTCACTGCTACCAGAGAGTGATGTGAGCTGAAAGGCAGATGGAGAATTGTGTGTGTGTGTGTGTGTACACAGCATGAGTTCACACTGATATCTCCAATTCCAAGACTCTCACTACTCTCTCCACAATTCTCTAATTTTAACTCCCATCACCAATAATGAGAAAGCTGACTTCCATAATCCTATGTCCCAATACATTTTATTAGTTAGAGTCTTTTGTTATAACAACAGACACTGATCTGAACTAAATTAATCCAAACAGAATTTATTGAAATATTATCAGATGATTGAAGAACCAAGAGGGAACTTAACTTTTTTATTATTATTATTAACTTATTTTTGTTGCATATGTTTCTCCTTTTTCCCCCATTGACGCCCTCCTCTGGATCCCCCCCACCCCCGCATTGTTGTCTATGCCCATTATGAATATATGCATGTAAGTTCTTTGGTTTATCTCCACCCCCCAGCCTCCATCTTCTGAGGTTTGTCAGTCTGAGCCCTACTTCTATGGCTCTGGGTCTATTTTGTTTATTATATTCCACAAATAAATGAGATCATGTGACACTTGTCTTTCTCAGATCAGCTTATTTCAATTAGTATAATACTCTCCAGGTCCTTCCATGTCATCTTACAGTATAAGAGATCTTTCTTGCTCACAGCTGCAGTGTTCCATGGTGTACATGTACCACAGCTTCTGTATCCACTCATCTACTGATGGACACTTGGGCTGTTTCCAGAACTTAGCTATTGTAAATAGTGCTGCTGTGAACATAGGGGTACATATATTCTTTCTGATTGGTGTTTCAGGCTTCTTAGTATATATTCCTAGAAGTGGGATCACTGGGTCAAATGGCAGCTTAATTTTCAGTTTTTTGAGGAAGCACCATATTGTTTTCCATAGTGGCTGCATCAGTCTGCATTCCCACCAGAAGTGTACTAGAGTCTCCTTTTCTCCACACCCTCGCCAGCAGTTGTTGTTTGATGATTTGTTGATGGCAGCCATTCTGACAGGTGTGATACCTCAAAGTCATTTTAATTTGCGTCTCTCTGATGATTAGTGATGTTGAGCATTTGTCTTGGTCATTTCTATGTCCTGTTTGGAGAGGTCTATTTAGATCCTCTGCCCTTTTTTAATTGGACTGTTTGTCTTCCTTTTGTTGAGTTGTATGAGCACTCTATATATTTGGAAATTAAACCCTTATCTGATGTATCATTGGCATTTCTCCTCTCCTTTATAGTGGGTTCTCTTTCCATTTTGATGGTTGTTTCTTTTGCTGTGCAGAAGCGTTTTACTTTAATGTAGTCCCATGTGTTCATTTTTTCCTTTGTTTCTCTTGCCTTAGGGGTTGTATCAGTGAAAATTCTGCTGTGTGTGATGTCTGAAATTTTGTTGCCTACATTTTCTTCTAGGATTTTTATGGATTCACAAGTCACATTTAAGTCTTTAATCAACTTTGAGTTTATTCTTGTGTATGGTGTAAGTTGGTGGTCTAGCTTCACTATTTTGCATGCAGCTGTCCAATTTTTCAAACACCATTTATTGAAGAGGCTGTCTGGACTCCACTGTATGCTCTTGCCACCTTTGTCAAATATTAATTGAGCATATTGTCTTGGGTCAACTTCTAGGTTCTCTGTTCTGTTCCATTGATCTATATGCCTGTTCTCATGCCAGTACCAGACTGTTTTTATTACAGTAGCTTTGTAGTATAACCTGCTATCCGGTATTGTGATCCCTCCTACTTTGTTCTTCTTTTTCCAGACTGCTGTGCCTATTCAGGGTCTTTTTTGGTCCCATATAAATTTTTGGAGTATTTGTTCTTGTTCCATGAAATATGTCATTGGTATTTTAATGAGGATTGCATTGAATCTATAGATTGCTTTGGGTAGTATGGCCATTTTAATGAGGTTAATTATTTAAATCCATGAACAAGGTATATGCTTCCACTTTTTTTATATCTTCTCTATTTTTTTTTCCAATGTTGTATAGTTTTCTGAGAACAGGTCCTTTACTTCTTTGGTTAAGTTTATTCCTAGATATCTTAATTTTTTTGACGCAATGGTAAATGGGATTGTTTTAGTTTCTCTTTCTGTAAGTTCATTATTGGTGTATAAGAATGTCATCGATTTCTTGATGTTAATTTTATATCCTGTTACTTTGCCAAATTCATTTTTTAGCTCTAGATTTTTGATGGAGTCTTTAGGGTTTTCTATGTACAATATCATGTCATCTGCAAATAATGACAGTTTCACTTCCTCCTTTCCAATGTGCATCCTTTTATTTTTTCTTCATGTCTAATTGCTGTGGCTAAGACTTCCAGAACTATGTTAAATAAGAGTGGCAAAAATGGGCATCCCTGTCTTGTTCCTGTTCTTAAAAAAAATGCTTTTAGTTTTTGCCCAATTAGTATGATGCTGGCTATAGGTTTTTCATATATGGCCTTTATTATGTTGAGATATGGTCCCTCTATTCCCACATTGCTGAGCATTTTTATCGGAAATGGGTGCTGGATTTCGTTGAAAGATTTTTCAGTGTCTATTGATATGATCATATTATTTTTATTGCTAATTTTGTTTATGTGGTGTATCACATTTATTGACTTTCTGATGAATCCCACTTGGTCATGTTGAATAAATTTTTTCATATATTGCTGGATCTCATTTGCTAATATTTTTGTAAAGAATTTTGGCATCTATTTTCATCAGGGATATTGGCCTATAGTTTTCTTTCTTTGTAGTGTCATTATCTGGTTTTGGAATTAGAATTATGCTGGCCTCATAAAATGAGTTTGGAAGTCTTCCTTCTTCTTGACTTTTTGCAATAGTTTGAGGAGAATGACTGTTACTTCTTGTTTGACTGTTCAGTAAAACTCCCTTGTGAAGCTGTCCAGGTCCCGGGTTTTGTTTGCTGGGAGTTTCCTGATTACATCTTCAACTTCCTTAGTTGTTACTGGTGTGTTCAAGTTTTCTATCTCTTTCTGGTTCAATTTTAGGAGACTGTGTGAGTCTAGAAATTTTTCCATTTTGCCTAGATTGTCCAATTTGTTGGCATATCATTGTTCATAGTATTTTTTAACAATCCTTTGTCAGTTGTTACTTTTCCTCTTTCATTTCTGATTTTGTTTATTTGGGTCCTATCTTTTTGTTTATTGGTGAGTGTGGCTAAGGTTCCACCAATCTTGTTTATCTTTTCAAACAACCAGAATTTTTATTTATTTCTGCTCTGATGTTTACTATTTCTTTCCTTCTAATTTGGAGTTTTTCTTTTTGTTTACATTCTAGTTTTTTAAGTTGTAGGGTTAAAACGTCAATTATAAATTGTTCTTGTTTTTTGAGGAAGGCCTGTAGTGCTATGAACTTTCCTCTCAGGACTGCATTTCCTGCATCCCATAGATTTTGTGTTGTTGTGTGTTCATTTTCATTGGTTTCCAGGAAGTTTTTAATTTCTTCCTTGATCTACTTGGTAATCCATTCATTGTTTAATGACATGCTGTTTAGCCTCTATGTGTTTGAATGTTTTTGTTGAAATTGATTTCCAGTTTCATTCCATTGTGATCTGAGAAGATGCTGGATATGATTTCAATCTTCTTGAACTTGTAGAGACTTAGTTTTTGTCCTAATATGTGGTCTCTCTTTGAGAATGTCCTATGTGCACTTGAGAAGAATGTGAATTCTGTAGCTTTGGGGTATAATTCGCTGTAGATATGTGTTAAATCCATTTGATCTAGTGCATCCTTTAGAGTCTCTGTTTCCCTGTTAATTTTTGGTCTAGAGCAGTGTTTCTCAACCCTCCTAATGCCACGACCCTTTAATACAGTTCCTCATGTTGTATGTGGGCCTATCTGCATGTGGGCAGACTTGCCTGGAAATGGATAGAGGAGCAGTGTCTCGATTGTTAAGACCTTCAGAAATATGTATTTTCCAATGGTCTTAGGTAACCCCTCATGAAAGGGTCGTTTGACCCCCAAAGGGGTCGTGACCCACAGGTTGAGAACCACTGGTTTAGAGGATCTATCCAGGGATGTCAGCATGGTGTTGAAGTCCCCTAAAATTGTATTTTTGCTGTAAATTTCTCCTTTGAAGTCCTCCAGAAGTTTTTAAATGTATTTTGGTGCTCCTATATTGGGTGCATATATGTTTACCAAGGTTATATCTTCATGTTGGATAGATCTTTTCAATATTATGTAGTGGCCTTCTCTGTCCCTATTTATGGCCTTCATTTTGAAGTCTATTTCATCAGATATGAGTATTGCTACCACAGCTTTTTTTTCCCTTTCTGTTTGCTTGGAAAAACTTTTTCCATCCCTTCACTTTCAACCTATGTGATTCTTTTGTTGTGAGGTGAGTCTCTTGTAAACAACATATATATGAGTCATGTTTTCTTATCCATTCAGCTACTCTGTGTCTTTTGATTGGAGTGTTTAATAAGGTTACTATTGATATGTACTTATTTACTGCCATTTTTGTTCATTATAGTTATGTTTCTCTTCCTATTTCTTCTGCTTATTACAGCAGTCCTTTTAACATTTCTTGCAGTGCTGGTTTGGTGCTAATATATTCCCTTCACTGTTTTTTGACTGAGAATCTCTTTATTTGACCTTCTATTTTGAATGATAGCCTTACTGGATAGAGTATTCTTGGATTCAGATCCTTGGTTTACTTTACCTTGATTACTTCATGCCACTCCCTCTGGCCTGTAGTGTTTCTGTTGAGAAGTCAGCTGATAGCCTTATGGGGGTTCTTTTGTAGGTAACCTATTGCTTTTCTCTTGCTGCCTTTAGGATTCTCTCTTTGTCTTTAATTTTTAACATTTTAATTACTATGTGTCTTGGTCCGGGCCTCTTTGGGTTCTTCTTACTTGGGGCTCTCTGTTCTTCTTAGACTTGTATGCCATTTTCCTTCACCAAGCTAGAGAAGTTTTCTGTCACTATTTCTTCAAATATATTCTCTAACCCTTGCTCATTTTCTTCTTCTTTCGGCACACCTATGATGCATATGTTGTTATGTTTGATGTTGTCCCACAGTTCTCTTAGGTCATCTTCCTGTTTTCTAATTTTTTTTTTCTTTTTGGTTCCTTGATTGGGTGATATTTTTCTACCCTGTCTTCTAATTCACTGATCCAGGGCTAGGATTCCTCTACTCTGCTGGTTATTCCTTCTAATGTGTTCTTTATTTCTGCTGTGTCATTCTTTATTTCCAATTGGTTGGTTTTCAATGTTTCTATATCTTTACTCATGCTGTTGACCTTCCTCATGATTATTACTATGAACTTCCCTCTGAAATCTTGCTTAATTCCATTTCATTTATCTCTTTTCCTGTAGAATTCTCTTTTTCTTTCATTTGGGATTTGTTTCTTTGTTTCACCATTTTGGCTGTTTCAGTGGGTTTTGCAGCCTGTCAAATTTTCCCTGTGGGTGTTGGTGTTCAGCTGGTTGTGGTTCCCTCTACTGGGTTTGGATGAGTGTGGGAAGACCATGTTAAACACCACTGTCAAGTCTTACTTTCCTGGGTAGGTTTGCAGGCCAAGGAAAGGTTCAGCTATCCTCTATCTTTTTCCTGCAGGGTATTAGCGTCAGTTACTTGATGGGTGTCAATTTGTAGCCCTCAGCTGAATGAAAAATCCCTCAGGTATAAAAGGATTTACAGCTGGTGAGGCACTTACTTGCTGTCAGACTCTAGGTGTAAATGAGCCTCAATTTGCATTTCCCTGGCTTGGCCTGATGGTGTTGAATTCCTGAGGGGGGGGCTGTTGCTTCTCCCTGGGGCTCTGGGAAGGGGCTCTTTGAATAATATGGCTACTGTCCTATGAAGGAGTGATTCAGCACAAAACTCCTAGTGTCCTCTCCTCCAGCTCTCTCCTCAGCCAAGAGCCCAACTCTCTCCACACAGTTCCAGTCCTCCCTTTGCCAGAGCCCTAGGTGAGTGGCTGCAGATGATTTGGTGCTTTTTTAAACCACTGCTTTCTCCGCAGGAACTGCTCACAGCTAAAACAGCCCTCAGCTGCTGTCTGTGGGCTCCCAACCAGCCCTCTCATGCCTCCACAGTTTCTATCAGGCTCGATTTTGTGTCCTCTTTCTGTCCCTGGTCATCCAGGTTCTCTCCAGCTTCTTCTCAGTTGTTTTTTGTTGTTGTTGTTTGTTTTTTAATGATTTGTCTTTATTTCTGTTGTAATTCCAGTCTGGTCCTGGGAGACAGTCTGCCACCAATTTTTTGTCTGAGAGATCTTATCTTAATGATAAGTGGAAATTTCCTCATGCCTGACCCTGAGTAAACAATTCCATTGTAGGAGTCTGTCATACTCAATGCAATGTCAGCTGTGAAAACTACCATCTTAGTCCCCAGTCATCCCTGCCTCCTAGCATCCACTGCTTTGTGCAGTCCCTTCTTACATGGTAACAGGTTGGTCTTTATGACCAAGGGCAGACAGCAGAAGTGATGGCATGTCACTGCCAAGACTGGGTGGCCACTCTCTCTCTGCACCTCAGATCACTCCCTCTGGGGAAACCAGGGCACAAGCGACCCTATGGAGAGGCCTGTTTGGTAAGAAACTGAAGTCTTCAGCCAATACTCCCAGAAGCAAGCTTATAAGCAGACTCCTTTCCACATTGGGCCAGTGCTCATCTGTGTGCCACTGCACAGCCCAGTGATGGTTTGTCACTTCCACGGCTGAGTTATAAAACACAGTGATGCACTTGGTTGCTTGCTCCTCACTCACTCTGAACCATGTTGTGTTCAGCTCTATGAAGAGGCCCCTGGGGACAAGTACTGAAGTCTACTGCCATCGTCAGTCACACCAGGGAGTGTGAAGTGCACCCTGCAGCCATCCTCATCCTCAAGTCTTCACAGACTGTGGCACCAGTAACAGCTCAACTGTAATCTCACAACTGAGGTGGGACCACCCAGCTGACCGGTCCCAGGTTCCTGATGCTCAGAGTCCCTGTGAATTAACATGTCAATTGTTTTAAGCTTCTAAGATGTTGGCTAATTTGCTGCATGACAACAAATAACTAATAACCAACTTTGGCTGCACCATGATGCAGGGACTTAACCTTTGCTCTGATACAAACAATGAAAACAAGATGGCAGAGGAGGCACTGTTTAGAAACCTTTTTAAGCACCCTCATGATTTTCAGATACACCATTTACATATAAATTATTCTGTGAATTACTAGCAATCTCATCTATTCATTAAAAGAGGTTTCTGCAAGGATTCCCACTGGTAAATGTTTTCGTTGGTTTCTGCTGTTTGGAGCATGTGTTTTAATAACTAGTTTAAAAATACCCTATCATTCTGATTTTTCATCCATAATGATAGGCCTCTCATTAAACAACCTTTATATTATTCCAAATTTTTTCTAGCCCTTCCCTGTCAAACTGTCTTAAATGTTGGTGGGAGCAAATTCAATTACTGGTGAAAACAAATACTAAGGTAAAGTTCCACTTGTAAAACATAAAAGAAGAACCAGTACCCAGAGAATCAAACCACCAGTGTGAAAGTTTCTAACCTACTACAGAGGAAAGCATAAATGTGAAAGAAGTAATTAAAACTATAAACTTAATTAAATGTTTGCAACAACAGTGTTGATTTCCCATAGGTAACTGTATACAACTGTAAAAAAGAATTAATAGTAATTCCAATGTCAGTAGTAACATAGGGCTTTGCACTGAGTAAGCAGAAAAGTGAGACTGGGAAGTTAGTGGGAAGATCCTTTCCTGGTCTCCAATTGCAAACGAGCACCGAGGGGACATTCCCTGACAGCGACCAGCCATGTGGGGCCAGAGCGAATGCATCTTCCATCCTCTCTCGCGGACTGCCCTCCCCGCCGGGCGCTGTCTCAGTTTGCTCGGACTGCGGTAACTAAATACAGACTGGGCGGCTTGAACACAGATCATTTCTCTTAGTTCTGGTGGCCGGAAGTCCAAGATCAAGATACTGGCCAGTTCAGTTCTTGGTGAGGGCTCTCTTCCTGGCTCTCAGCCGCTACCTCCATGTTCACATAGTTAGAAGGTGAAGCTCTTCTGTCTCTTCTCCTTTGTAAAGGACATCAGCTCTATCAGATTAGGCCCCACCGTTACGGCCTCATTAAATCTTCATCACCTCCTCACAGGCCCTATCTCCAATAGAGTCAATTGGGGGTTAGGACTTCAACCTGAATTTGGGGCAGGAATGACGACACATTCAGTCCATAATTGCCATCATGCCCTAATTAGACTTTAAATGACCCCAGGGAGTCTACGAGAGCAGCTTTAAACCTGATTAAGAAAATAAAAGAATTATGCTTTAGTAACTTCTCTAGAATAGTCACGAAATGATAGGGACATTTATTAATAATACAGTTTGTTTAGAATTTTGTTGCTATTTAGATAATCATTGACAAATGCAAATAAAGTTTTTTCCTGTTCAAACTCGTCTGTGAATAATCAGTTGGCTTGGTCTAGGATTGTATTGATTTATACAGTATCAACTACTGTATTTTACACTATACATTTTTTCATTTTTTAACATGTCAGGAGGTGTCACAGCAGATACCATCTTACCATAATAACTGGCATTGCCTTTCTTCCTTAGAAATAAGCAGAATAGCAGTGTGTCTCTCAGCTGACAGCATCTGAGATTGAATGAAACATGGCAGGTTGCAGGCACGGTTCTAAGTTCTTTACAAATATTATCTTGTGGAATCTTATAAAAGTGCTAGATGTAGGTGCTATTTTTATTTTTGTTTTACATTTAACAAAATGTATCAAACTTAATTTACCCAAGGTCACACAACTAGAAATTGGAAAGAGGTGAACTTTGAACCCCGGCAGTGTCTGTGTTCTCAGAGAACGAGGGACAGGAGAGAAATAGCTAACATCACCCCAAGTACAGCCCAAGTGGCATCTCCACCTCAGCAACGCACAAAGCATGGCTCAGCTTCCACTGAAAACAGCGTTTCCACCAGTGAAAGTGTTTATGGGGCTCTCTATAAACAGCCCTTTATGGAGTGTGTGTACTGTTGACACTGGACTGTGACCTTTGAATAAGGATGTGCTTTGCTTCGTTGTAATCTACAACTCCTGGCCTAGGTGATAGGACCTCAGAAACGGGTACTTAAAAATGCTCAATGCAAGATGGCAGAAGATAAGGATCCTACATAGGTTACACACAGAAATCACTGATTATATACACCTTTGAGCAGCTCATTTTATAACTGTATTAGTCAGAGTTCTCCAGAGAAACAGAACCAACAGGATGCAGTAGAAAGAGGATGGAGGAAGAAGAGAGGGCAGGGGAGGGGGAGGAGGAAGGAGTGAAATGGATTGATTATGGAGGCTGGCAAGACCCCAGATCTGCAGGGTGAGTTGCAATCCGAAAGCTTAGAAGAGCTATGTTCAGCTCCAGGGTGCGTCCGTAGGCCTGAGACCAGGGGAGCTGATGGTGTCATTCCCTTTAAAAGCTGTCAGGCTCAAGAACCAGCAAGAGCTGATGTTTCAGTTTGTGTCCAAAAGGTTTGCGACCTTTCACCATCTCCTTGCTGGGACTCGGTCCATGGCACTGTGACCTCTCCTTGGTTACTGTGACACAAGCTGTGTCCTTGCTCTTCTTTGATCTGTTCTGATCACAGAGATCCTTTAAAAATACATGTCAGATCAGGTCATTGCAAGTTCAAAATGTCCAGGGGCTTCCCATCCACCGTGGGTAAAGCCCAGCCCCACAGCGCCCAGGAGCCCGTGGGACGCGCCCTCTCACCATCCGGTATTTGTCCGGCATCATTTCGTGCTGAGCCCCCCACAACGGCCCCTGTTGTAAGGGCCTTGTTCCCTCAGACATCTGCAAGTCTTGTTCTTTCATTTCTGCTTGAATTCCTACTCAATGTTTCTTAGGCCCTCTCTAACTTACACTGTATCTTTCTTGCTTTGTGTTTCTTTCTTCGTGAATTAGGAAAGTTCCGTGAGGAAGAGGATACTTTCTGACTTGTTCTGTTCCACCTGAATGGCACAGAGTACACACTCAACAAACATTTATTGAATGAATATTTAAACCAAAAAACAAATCATTTCTTCAACATCTGTGATGTCTCAACTAGCTTACTAGGTCCATGAAGCACTTTAGCTTAACCTTCATCCCCACCCTCAAGGTAAGCAGCACACTACTTACGTGTGAGAAAACAGACCGAGGGGCTCTGTCAGATCACTCAGGCCTGGAAGCTGGCATTTCAGCTCCGCGATTCTGACCCAAGTCCAGCGCTCTCCTTTGGTGCCAAGCAGGTAAAGAAAGCCCGTCTCCTCCTTAGGAGAACCATGAGAGACTTCCATTTCAGATCTGCTTGTTGAGACCAGGGGCATCTCTCTTCTCTCCTGTTCTATCCTGAACCCCAGCAGGGGGCCTGGAACATACTAAGGGCTCAGAAGATATCTGTCTCCATAGCTAAGTTACCAAGCTTGTCCAACTGAATGTCCCATGGCCACCAAAGTCTTAATTTCTATATTGTGACATCTCCCTTTTTGTCTAAAAGCCACATTGGCGCAGGGATAGAGGATTCTAAGGGGGTTCTAGGAATACAGGGCATGTTTTCCAAAGGTGGTGTCCAGCCGCAGCCTCATTCTCTGCTCTCATTTCATGAAATCTTGTTTTCAGTCTTCTCCTTCCTCTGTTCTGTTTCCATGCAGCGAAGGGCTGGGGGTGCACAGGGACACCACCCTCAGATGAAACCAACGCCTTCTGAGATGCTCGCTGGAAGGCGAGGCTTCCCTTTGAGCGTGGGTGTTTTTTATGTTTTTCTTTTTTGTGCTGAGCAGGGGAAGGAAGGGAAGAAAGGGTTTGAACAAAAGAAAAAGGATCCAAGGGAAATAAGAGCATGAAGAAAGTCATCCTAATCTGAAGCCTCCTGTCTCTTTATCAGCTTTCAAGTAGTTTCAACTGCAGAACAATTGCAAACGTGGTTTTGTATTTTATCCCTTTTATACTGGCAAGGCTCTGTCGGCACAAATGGATATTTCCCCTGTTGTTTACAACTTTCTTAAAAGCATATTTAATAAGAATAAAAACCATGCCTTTCAACACTTTACTCTGCAGATAAAGTTAACTCCTCCTCATGGCAGTCCCAAGGCAATCAGTTGTTTCGAGAAAGGATTAGCACGGTGCTTTTAATGGTGTCTGCACGAACCAACTGGGAAGTGAGGCGCCACGGCAAGGCATCTCACATTTTCAGCCCCGCCAATACGTTAAGTCATCTTTCCAAAAGGAAAATATGCAACCTGACTGCAAGTTCAGAAGCCTGGAAGGGAGGTAAGAGCCGGCTCGTTTCCTCACGTGTGCAGTGTGCTTCTGAGAGCACGGAGAACACAGACATAGCTGCGCGACGTCTGGCCACAGCACCCTGCATCTAAGTGCTGGTTCAATAAGTAAAATGAATACCTTCCCATCTACCTACCCAGACAAAACGAGAAGAGAAATGGCCCAGCCACTGACAAGGATTAACAGGCAGCGGCAAGGGGTGGTGTGCACCTTCCTCTCGGGCCCATTTCTCTCTGAGCCAGCTCTGGTTCTGGGTACCTCAGTCTGGTCCAATTCACACCTTGACACTCTAAAAGCAACCTCACATGAGAAGTTTAAGCTACAATCTCTCACTTATTACATGGGTCTTGTGTGTGTGTGTGTGTGTGTGTGTGTGTGTGTGTATTTAGTTTTCAAGATGGATCTCCAACCAGAATATTCCCTGTTGTTTAAAATGAAAAACGTACTTTTGTTTTAAAGTGTACTTACTTGAAATGACCACTCTCTGATACTAAGCTGTTGAACAAGGCATCCGTCCTTTATCTCTTTAAAGAACTAAGTTTACCACAAAGTCACTAGTTTTTCTGTCTGTTCTCAGTTTTCATTTTTTTCCCCATCTAGCAACTCTATATTACATAGTTGTGATGGTTAACTTTATATGTCAACTTAACTGGGCCAGGGGAATGCCCAGGTATTTTATCAAATATTGTTCTGGGTGCTTCTGTGAAGGTGTTAAGTAAAGCAGATTGCCCACCCTACTGTGGGTGGGCCTCATCCAATCAGTTGAAGGTGTGAATAGAACAAAAGCCTGACTATCCCCTGAGTAAGAGAGAATTCTTCCTGCTTTGGAACTGGGATATCAGTCTTTGTGCCTTTGGGTATACTGAGAAGTGCTAGTGGCAGGATTTGTTGATGGGTTCAATGTAAGACTGAGAAGAAGAGAGGAGTCAATACTGATTCCAAAGTTGTTGCTTTGAACAACGAGAAGGGTGGGATTGTGTCCCAAACAAATAAGGGGAAACTAGGAACTTGGTTAAGTTTTAGACGCTGAGTAGGTAGCTAACTGAGGAAGGTCATAGAGGCAGTTAGACATTTGAGTTTGGAGTTCAAGAGTCTACCTTTAAGATGGACATTTGCTCACCATTGGAACGTGTGAAGGGTATTTACATGAGAATGGTTAAAAATCCCCAAAGGAATAACTACAGCCAGAGGATAAAGAAAGTATCACTTCAAAGTTAAGGATTTGGGAGAAGCGGAGTGTCCAGTAGGCTAAAGGAGAACCAGAATGGAGGTACGGAATGATGTGTTCTGGAAGGCCAGTGGACAACAGTTTCCAGGACGAAGGAGGAATCGTTTTAAATGCTGCTATGAATTTGAGGAAGATGGGAACCACTGGATGTTCAATATTCAGGTCACTGGTGGCCTTACCAAGAAAAGTATCAGTAGAAAATGGAAGTAAGTCATGATTGGAATGGGTTACAGAGAGGGCAAAATGGGAGAAATTGGAGACAATAAATATACTCAAAATTGTGTTGTTAAAGAAGGAGAAAAATGAGAATATACCTGATAAGGTACATGGGTGTCAGCAAAATTTTTTACGATGCAAGAAATTGCAGCATATGTGTATGCTGACGAGGAAAGTCTAACCGAGAGGGAAAACCACTGCAGAAACTTCTGAGGAGGTACAGAATGGGTGAAGCACTAATGAAGGGGCAGGCACTTGATAGGAGCGCAGACAGTGCATTTATAGTCTTCATGTTGACCTTTCTCCAGAAGGGTGATATCCAGAAAACTGGGAAGAGGAAGACTATACCTTTTCCCAGTTTTCTGGATATCACCCTTCTGGAGAAAGGTCGACATGGTAGCTGTGCTTCTTGCTATGCGGGTTCATTAAAATCACCACAACAAAAAAGATACACCTAGCCACACAAAACTAGCTCCCACTCAACACCAGGGGCTGCCCCACCAATTCTGCTAGCCTGCTCTCAGTGATGACCCAAAACATCACTGAGATGGACAAAGAATTCCAAAACAATAGTGAAAGTCACATTAGAGATCTGCTTGAATACAATCAAAACCATTCATTGAGAACTTGGCAGATCTGGGTCAACAACTGAAGAAGAGATGGGCAACTGGACAGGCTGTTCAGAAAAGAGTGCCCGAAGGTGGCAAAAGCTAAAGAGAAGCCCTTGGAAAAGGTGAAGCTCCTCATGCATTTGTAAATATTTGTGGTCATGGACAAAAGGCAATTACAAAATGAAGGATGGGACATTTTGCTACATTACAATTGTTTTCCCTGAAAAGCCATGCAGCAAAATCCAGTCTAAGATAATTACAACCTGGCTATCTCTTCCTTTTCCCATGAGGGCCTGCCTCCTGTGTTCCCAACCTCACTCAAGGAAAACTGTCCATCTGCTGAACACTGTCTCTGTGGGAATCACTACATTGTTCTGTTCTGATAGACACTGCAAATAAAAATTTTCAACAACTGATTGAATGTCAAAACAAAACTATAATACGTTCTAACTCAACACACACCAGTCTCTTAGCTTACTTTCTGAGATATCTGAAAATTTCCTATACTCAGGAGTTCAAATTAGTCTTAACAGAAGTTTTCTTCCCTCTGCCCTGGTGAGTTTGCTCAGTGGTTACAGCATCAGCCTGAAGACCAAAGAATCATGATTCCTAGTCAAGGGTACATAACTGGGTTGCAGGTTTGATTCCTGGCTCTGGTCAGGTTCATGTGGGAGGCAGCCAATCGATGTGTCTCTCTCACATCAATGTTTCTCTCTTTCTCTCTCCCCCTCCCTCCCTTTCACTTTATCTTTTAAAAAATCAATGGAAATATATACTCGGGTGAGGATTAACAACAACAAAATTTCCCCTCTACTCCAAACAATACCTGTTCTAAGTACGTTCTCTCCACATCTCTCTTAATGAAAAATCTACAATCTGTTGACCATTCTTCAGCAAGAGTACCACCAGTGAAGTGACAGATACCTTGAGATGATAAGCTCCATGGAATAAAGGCCCCGAGGGGATCACATCATTAAATTTACCTCAGTCTACTGCATACACGACGTTGATGAATAACAGTACACATACACACACAGACCAGTTCCCCGTTTAACTGTAATATAAAAGATGGCTTTAACTAATAACATATACTTTTAAATTTTACATTGAGATACACTGTAAACTGAATCTTTTAGTAGACTGAATCTTTCCATGTTCCAGAAGTATTCCATTTGACTATCTGTTATGGACTGAATTTTTTTCCTCTACCCTACAAAACTTGTATGTGGAAGCACTAAACCCCAATGTGACTCTATTTGGAGACAGGGACTTGAACAAGGTAATTAAATGATGTCTTAAGGGCAGAGCCTCATCAGTAGGACTGGTACACATGTAAGAAGAGGAGAAACCAGAGAGTTTTCTCTCCACCACACACAGAGGACAGGCCATTGAAGTCACAGGGAGAAGGTGACCATCTGCAAGCCAGGAAGAGAGACCTCACCAGAAACCAAATTTGTTGGTACCCTGATCTTGGACCTCTAGCTTCCAGAACTGTGAGAAATAAATTTCTATTGTGTAAGCCCCCCGTCTGTGGTATATGTTAGGGCCGCCTGACAAATACAACGCCACTTATTAGTTCCAACTTCATAGGTTGAAAAAGGTCAAATGTTTCACATCAAGGGATATCATACTGGAAACAATATTGGGCAGAGCAAATCTTTTGGGATCAGTCATGAAAAAGTTTCCGTTTATGTGTATGTTCTATAAACTAGATTTTTAAGCTCAATGTATTATCTGCCTTAGTTTATATCAACATAGATATCACAACACCAAATTGTATTGAAAAATGATCTTTTTCTTAGGAAATATATGCAGTTTGCCACTCACTTTCAAACAACTCAAGAAAAAAAAAACAACAACAGCTCGATTGGCAGATATATGCGATTGGTAATTCTAATGTGGTAGGATCTAACAGGTTGTAAACCTAACAAGAAATATAAAGAGGTTTGCTGTACAAGTCTTTCAACATTTCATTACATTTTTAAAGTTTTCAAGTAAGAAGTTTGGGGGGGGGGGCTAACATTACAAGAAGTAACTGGATAGCAATATGGAGACAAAAGACCCAGTCTCCTCTGTTTAAATGCTTTGCTGTCTCTCTACTGTGAAGTTTGCAACAAGTGGCTTCTCTTCTCTTTGCTTTGGCTTCCTTGCCTGCAAAATAACAAACCTCGAGAGGTCTGAGGCTAGGATAAATGGTGATATATGTAAAGTGCTGAGAAAGGCACCTGGCATATAGCAAGTGCTTAACAAGTATTAGATTAATAATCATAACAAAGTATAATCATAACTACTATTGCTGCTTATTATTATTATAGGCTATTTAAATGCAAAGTAAACTGAGAAAATTTAGGAAGAAATGCAAAAAATTAGATTCAGTTCTTTTTTTTTTTTTTAATTATACTTCTCATAATAAACAAAAGCCAGTGCCTTCCAGGAACAAAATGTCAACATTACACTGGCCCCCTACTCAACTGATACACACTGATTTTGAGATTTGAGAGTCAGTAATCTTTGTTTTAATTTTTTTCCACCTGGAATACGAATCCCTTTATTTGCCTACCAGTATCATCTAATGCCTCCTTACACCCTGAGTTTTCCCATCAGAAGTCAGTTGATGCCAAATTCAAAATATCTCCAACAATTGGAGTGATAACTCCCAACCCTATGGCCTTAAACTATACTGGGTGCTCAAGTTCATTTCTCTCGTTTCTGGTTATATGGTCTTGTACTTTTAAAGGTCTCAAACCACCAGGACCGTTGGAAGACAGCAAGTCAAGTAACGTGGCTCCCCAGGCTCAGTCGGTCAGACTGAGTACCTTTCTTCTAAGAGAGGAACATGAGCAGAGATTGCAAAACACACAAGAGATCACAAAAGCCTCTCCACCGCAGGTTACTGATAAAGCAGAGAGCCAGCATTCTGCTTCCCGTCACCCCCTCTCAGCCCAGTCACCATTGCCAGCACTCCTACAAAAGCAAGGGGACAGCTACATATAAGGCTTATTAGCAAAAGAAAAGGAGACAAATGAAGAGCTAAAATTGTTTGATTCAGTTTTAAACAACTTGTTTCAAAATTATATGTACACTAAAGTTAAAATAATGTGAAAGGAGACTGGCCGGTGTGGTTCAGTATCGACCCATGCACCAAGAGGTTGGCAGTTCGATTCCCAGTCAGGGCACATGCCCAGGTTGTGGGCCAAATCCCCAGTCAGGGGGCATGCAGGAGGCAGCCAATCAATGTTCTCTCTCATCGATGTTTCCATCTCTCTCTCTCTCTCCCTTCCTCTCTCTAAAGATCAATAAAGAAAAAGGTAATAATGTGAAAGGAAGAGTTAAAAGATAAAAATAAACAAAAGGACTTGGTTTAGTCCCTGAAAGTCCCTTTCAATATCTGTATTTGTGACTTCAACATTTCATAAACAGTTGGATAGATTTCTTGGTAGTTGTTCTCCTAAATTTGTATGCAAAACCATCTCAGTGGACAAAAATAAATACTACATCTATGTACATATAATATAGAAATTGGTGATAAGCTTTCATTTGTACATTTAAAATACAAAAATGTACCTATGCATCTTTAACATTTTCATTAGGAAATTTGTTCTGTTTTACTTGTAAGTAAAATGGGCTTCAGCAAGAAACTGCATAATGTATTTTATCATAACTTCAACAATATTTTAGGTGTTACACTCCCTTATAAACATTCTTTTTGTTGACACATTATACATGTCATTAAGTATCTGAGACCAGAATTAAAATATCAGAATACTACCCTAACATGGCACCATGGACTTTTCTCTCTAATGACACTTAGCAGAGCCTGTTTTCAATAGATGTTTTCATTTTTTAATTCCAATTAACGATAGTAAAATATCCAACCTAGATTGATCTTCTCTCTTTCCAAAAACTAACTAAAACTACACTAAAGGAAGACAAAAGATCCAAATTAACGAGAGCAGAGAACATACACCAATAATGACATTCAGAAAGAGAAACTAAACAATCACATTATCATTACAAAAAAAATGAGATACCTAGGAATAAACTTAAAAAATAGATAAAACACCTGTTCTCAGAAAACCATAATACATTGAAAAAAGAAATAAAGGAAGATATAAAAAGTAAAATCATATACTATGTTCATGGACTGGAAGAATCAACATCATTAAAATGTCCATATGACCCAAGCAATCCATAGACTCAATGCAATCCCTATTAAAATATCAATGGCATATTTCACAGATCTAGAACAAATACCCCAAAAGTTTATATGGAACCAAAGAAGACCCCGAATAGACACAGCAATCTTGAACAAGAAGAATAAAGATGGGAGGAATGACAATTCCAGATATCAGGTTATACTAGAAAGCCACTATAATCGAAATAGCTTGGTACCGGCACAAGAACAGTTATGTAGATCAATGGAATAGAAATCAACCCAAGACATTATGCTCAATCAATATTTGACAAAGGAGGAAAGAGCATACAATGGAGTAAAGACAGTCTCTTTAATAAATGGTGTTGAGAACATTGGACAGGGACATGCAAAAAAATGAAACTAGACCACCAAATTACACCAACACAAGAATAAACTCAAAATGGATAAAAGACTTAAATGTCACTTGTGAAACCTAAAATGTCCTGGAAGAAAATGTAGGCAGCAAAATTTCAGACATCACACATACCAGAATTTTCACCAATACATTGCCTAGGGCAAGAGAAACAAAGGAAAAAATTAATAAATGGGACTACATCAAAGTAAAACAGTTCTGCACAGCAAAAGAAACCAACATCAAAATGAAAAGTGAACCCACTCTCTGGGAGAACATATTTTCCAATGATACATCTGATAAGGGGTCAATTTACAAAATATGTAAAGTACTCATACAACTCAACAAAAGGAAGACAAACAATCCAATTAAAAAATGGGCAGAGGACCTGAAGAGACACTTCTCCAAAGAGGACATACAAAAGGCCAAGAGACATATGAAAAAAATGCTCAAAGTCATTAATCAGCAGAGAGATGCAAATTAAAATGACTATGATGGCTTCCAGAATGGCGGCCATCAATAAGTCATCAAACAAGAAGTATTGGCGAGGGTGTGGAGAAAAGGGGACTCTAGTACACTGCTGGTGGGAATGCAGACTGGTGTAGCCACTATGGAAAACAATATGATTCCTCCTCAAAAAACTAAATATGAAACTGCCATTTGATCCAGTGATCCCACTTCTAGGAATATATCCTAAGAAGCCTGAAACACCAATTAGAATGAATAAATGCACCTCTATGTTCGTAGCAGCACTATTTACAATACCACAACCTGGAAATGGCCCAAGTGTCCATCAATAGATGAGTGGATAAAAAGTTGTGGTATATATACACAATGGAATACTATGCAGCTGTAAGAAAGAAAGATCTCTTATCCTTTGAGACAACTCGGGGGGACCTGGACATTATACTAAGTGAAATAAGCCAATCAGGGAAAGACAAGTATCACATGATCTTACTTATTTGTAGAATGAAATGAACAAAATAGATCCAGAGACATGGAAGTAGGGAACAGACTGACACACCTCAGAAAAAAAGGGTTTAGTGGGCAGGAAGAGATAAACCAAAGAACTTATATGCACAACCAATGGACACAAGCAGCAGTGCAGTGAGGGGGGGGGGGGGGGAGGGGCAGCAAAGAGGAAGGTGTCAATTGGGAAAAAAAGAGGGACAACTGTAATATTTTCAACAATAGAGATATATTTCTTAATTAGTAATAAAAATTTAAGAGGAAAGTACAGAAGTGAGGTATTAGCAGCTGAGAAACATTGAATAGTGTTTTGGAAGGTGGTAGCGGGAGAATTAGCAGTGACTGACTGGGACTGGCAGAGGTGAGGGATGAGACTGATTCACTAGCAATAACCTCAGTAGGTCCCTCAAGGCCTGGCTGAGAGCAGGAGGGCTAGCTGACCATCAGTATTCTAAGTGTTTTTTTCTTCATCAATTTTAGAGGGAGAGGTGGGGAGAGGGAGACCGATGAGAGAGAACATCGACTGGCTGTCTCCTGCATGCCCCCCACTGGGGATTTGGCCCACAACTTGGGCATATGCCCTGACTGGGATCAAACCAGCGACTTCCTGGTGCATGGGTTGATGCTTAACCACTGGGCCACACCAGCTGGCTGACCATCAATATTCTAAAAACACAAAGCCCACTGGTCACCAAGTCCTATTCATCTTCATTCTTCCATAGAAGATATAACCTATAAAGAAAGTCTCCTATATGAAAAATACCAAAATAAACAAACAGAAAAAATAAAACTAGAGAAAAGTTAATGCAAGGAACAGACAAACATCTAAAAGTCCTAATTATAGCAGTATGACTCCAAAAAAAAAAAGCAGAGGCAAAGAAGAGATGATTAACATTTACTATGTGACAGGTATGCTAAGTGTTTATTAGTATTTAATATATGATATACGATAAACACTTATATAACCTATATCCCTATTAGTTGTATATATGTAATATAGATAAAATCTCCATCATAGAACTAGAAAACACACGCATTACACCTTTGACTACAGGGAAGGGAACAAGACAGTTTCACAGGGTCATCCATCATCCATCAAATACTGTTTTTAAATCTCAAATCCAGGTAATGTGATACCGCATAGTGCTATGATAAAATAAATTAGACAATAGGAAACACACTTGAAAAATTTTTAATGCTAAAAATAATTTTCCCAAAGAAAATCTATCTGAAAACTCAAAACACAAAGCTAAATAGATGCAGAGAAACAATCCAGATGGCCTAATAATCTTAGAGAGAATACAACAATAAAAAACATAATGAGGATATTATCTAAGAAATACTACATGCTCAAGATCAGAAGCAGAAGGACCTGAATCCAAGGATCGAACCTGCAACCTTTCAGTGCATGGGAATGATACTCCAACCCCTTGAACCACACTGGCCATGGCTGATTTTTTCTCCTAAATGAGTCTGAAGTCATGACTAGCCTAGAGGACAGTCACAGTCTCCTGTACTGTGTCTTCTCTGGGTTTTCATGATATAAGAGTACTGCTGACTCAAGTCTATAGGCCGCTGACACAGCTTGGATGTAGTAATTGTCTTCTAGTGTTAGTGTAGCCACATAGGAAAAGATGAAAAGGATTAACTCCTTAATTCAAGAAGAACTTACTGTTTACTGTGGGGATCCAATCATGAAAAGGGAGTTGTGTTCCCTGCCCTCATAAAGCTTATAGTCTAAAAGAAAGGGTGTTTAGTATCAATTAAATGAGACTCTATGACTGTCCTCTAGGCTAGTCATGGCTTCAGACTCATTTTAGAAAAAAAAAAAAAAATCAGCCTTGGCAGTGTGCTCAGTTGGTTGGAGCACTGTCCCTGTAACTGAAAGGCTGCGGGTTTCATCCCTGGTTGGGGGGTATACAGGGAGCAACTGATAGGTGTTTCCCTCTCACATCTCACATCGATGTTTCTCTCCCCCCCCCTCCCTTCCTCTCTCTGAAATCAATAAAATATATATATATATATATATATATATATATATATATATATATATATCTCCCCTGGGGTGAGAATTAAAAATAATAATATTCAAATATAATCTTATTCAAAAATAAACCTTCATTCAGTAACTTCAAAATGAAAAGCCCTTTCAAAGTGAGAGGTAAAAAAATGTTTATTTAAAATCAGTAAGAAAAGCTATTTGGAATGAAATGATTGAGGTACAAGCCCAAATAATGTTCCAATTAGGAGACAAAGGCAAGAGGTGTTTACGAGAAAGGGATGCGGGGAGCAACTTTGTCATTAGAAGAAAAGTATTTCTATTGATGCAGAAAAGCTAACGTAGTGATGCTAATTTTACAAGTTTTTAATATTCAGTCTGGTAGTCATCAGTCCAGTAGCCATGACAACTGCTTTCTTGTTATCCCTGCAAACACAAAGTTGCTTTAGGCCCAGTCCAAAGGTTATTTTAACATCCAAAGGTTTGAGGCATAAGGTATGCAAGGTAGTTTCTCTGGCTCAGCACTACCTCTGTTTCATTTTATTTATTTATTTATTTTGGTACGTGCCCCTGGCGGGAACCAAACCCAGGACTCTCTAGTCCACAGGACGATGCTCCAACCGCTGAGCCAAACCGGCCAGGGCATCCAGCTTCTGTTTGAAAGGAGTTCTGTTTATATTACTGTTTACACCTTTTATATCCTGGGATTTTATTTGTTAGTACATGCTAGTCTTTTGTTGTTTTGTTTGCTTTTAATAAAACTTGTGGGAAAAACACTTTGTCAAAGTATCTTCCTCCTAAAAACACAGTGGTTTAGGAATGATGCCCAAATAAGAGTCAAAGTAGGGTTATTATGGGGGTTTGGCTAAGCATTTTAAATTCTGTAAAGAGTAGAAAAGTTTGTGACTACCCAGGACAAGTTGGTGATAAAATGTTTTGAAATGGCCAGGAAAATCTAGTACAATGTTCCACTGCTAACAGTGATTATCTCTGAGGAATGAGACCAAGGAAAAGAATTTTTGGAATAAACAAAAGTTTATGTTATAATTAAAGAAAATAAAGCAATTATAAAAATGGAAGTAAATAAAGCAGAAGTTCTGTTAACCAATTTACTGAAACAGAACTTTTTGAACTAGGGCATGCGAACCCCTGGAAATACAAATACATAGACTTTCCAAGTGGTGCACCCACAGACAGCTTTAAGGGAATTACTTTCCAGATTATTTTTCATACTTTTTTTTAACCTGTGATAGAGGCACATGCATCCTATTCTCCAGACTCAGCTTACTTTCTCCCATTTTATAAAGAAAGAATAACTAGTCCTGGCTGGTTTGGCTCAGCAGTTAGAGCGTCGGCCCACGGACAAGAGGGTTCAGTTCTCGCTAAGGGCACGTACCTCAGTTGCAGTTCACCTCGGCCCAGGTTGGGGTCGTGTGGGTGGCAACCACTCAATGTGTCTCTCTCGCATCAATGTTTCTCTCTCTCTCTCTTCCTCCCTCTCTCCCTTCTGCTCTATCTCATGATAAATAAAAAAATGTCCTCGAGTAAGATTAAAAAAAAGAAGAAAGAATGATTGTTGTGCAGCCCATAGTCTGTTTACTGGGGGTAAACATGTCTAGAGTAACACCTAACAAAAGGAAATTTGAAATTTGGTGTCAATAAAATGCCCCTCCCCATTATTTATCTCATCAAGAGATGAAATTCCGATAAAATTTTTACTAATGAGGAAGAATTTCAGATGTAAACTAAATAAAATCAAAATTACTAAAATAAAATGTCACAGTGAACTTCAGCTCAGTTATTCCCCAAAGAGCACACAATACCTCCTGCTACAGGGAAGGGACCCTAAAAAACCAGATTCTCTGTTCCTACCACAACCAGGTGGACTACAATACAATTCTGACCCTAACTACCTGGAGTTAGTGCAGTCTTATAGATTTAGAGTCAAAACCCCCACAAGACTGCCCCCACTTCAGACACCAGGTCAACCACACTTCTGATTAATTTGGCTACAGATTCATGGGTTACCACAAACCCCTCAGCTTTCATAATTCACTAGAACAACTCAAGGAAAGACAAGACTTATGATTACCAAGAAAACTTGATGCTAGATAATTTCACTACTGAATTTTTCCAAATATTTAGGAATAATGGATACCAACTCTACATAAACCATTACAGGAAATAGAAGAGGAGGAGACATTTACTACCTCATTTTATGTGGCCAGCATTACCCTGATACTAAATCCAAACAAAAACATTACAAAGAAAATGATCAACCAATATCTCTCATAAACATAGATGTAAATATCCACTTTAAAACAAACAAATCAGTAAGAGCTAAAATTATAAAACTTTTAGAAAAGAAAAACATAGGGATTGATCTTAATGAGTTGCATTGAGCAATGGATTTTTATATATGTATATGACATGAAAAGTATAAACAAGAAAACAAAAGTAGATGAACTGAAATTCATCAGAATTAAAAACATCTGCTCATCAAAAGATGCTTTGAAAATGAAATTATAACAGATTGGGAAAAATAATTTGCAAACCATATCTAATAAAGAACTTTTATCCAGAATATATAAAGAACTCTTACAAATCAATAAGGCAAAAAAATAAACACTCCCCCCTTCCCCCAAAATATGTACACAAGATTTGAAGAGAAAATTTGTGAATGGTCAATATGCATATGAAAATATGTTCATTATTAACAGTTATCAGGGAAATGCACAGTTAAAAGTATAAGATGTTACTAGGTTCCTACTAGAATGGCTAATCACAGAAGTGACAAAACCAGCTCCTGGTAGAATGTGGACCAACAGGAATTCTTACACATTGTTGGTGAGAATCCAAAATAGCCACTTTGGAAAGCAAGCTTGTAGTTTGTTACAAAGTTAACCATACACTTACCATACAATCCAGTAACCCAAGAGAAATGAAAGCATATTCCACACAGGCTTGTATGTGAATGATTACAGTAGCTTTCCCCCCTAATAGTGAAAAACTGCAAACATCCCAAATATCCATCACCTGGTGACTAGATAAATGAATGTAATATATACATACAATGAATACTACTTAACAATAAAAATGAATTATTGACACACACAACAGTATGGAGGAATCTTAAATGCATTACGGTAACTAAAAGAAGCCAGAGACAGAAGTCTATATGCTGAATGACTCCATCGATATGTCAGTCCAGAAACAGCGAAATCATAAGGACAAGATTGGCAGCGGCAAGAAGCTGGGTGTTGAGGGAGAGAGTAGACTGCAGAGATGTCCGAGGAAACTTTTTGGGGTGATGAAAATGTTCTGTATCTTAAATATGATGATTACACTTACTGTCTACATTTGTTAAAACTCATCGAACTATACATTTCAAAGAGGTGATTGTGTTGTAAATTATGTCTTAATAAACCTGACTTTAGAAAATGCAAGCTGAGAGATACTCTGTAACTGATTTAAAAAATCCAATGATTACACCCCCAATAACAAACCAAAACAAAGGCAGACAGTGTCAGAATCAGACAGACAGACAGAGGAGCTCCACCCAGCCTGGCAGCTTCAGAGTTGTAACCAAAAACCTGCCAAGGAGAGCCCCTAGCACCACCTTCCCACAGTGAACAGACAAGGACAGGGTCCTCACAAGCACCAAGGATTTGCCTTTTCAAAGGAAGTGGAAGAGGGAGATGATACAAACATGGGGATGGATCTGCTTCAGAGCTTCCCACCTCGTTCTTTGCCACTCCGGGTGGCTCCAGAAATTGGAATATAAACCTTGAAAAACAACACACACACACAGAGGGAAAAAAACATGACGAACATATATCGAAGTAACAAAAGTAGATGTCACTAAATAACAGACAAGGATTATAGAGACTTTAAATGTCTTCTTTTTGCTTTTCAGATTCACCCAAGTTTACTCTTGCAATTTTAAAATAAATGGCTTTTTAAATTGAAAAGAAAAAAAAGGTCAAAATACAAATGACAAATTGGGGGAAATATTTGCAACAGGACAGATGAAGACATATTCTTCAATATGCAGTAACTTCCTAAAATCAATAAGAAAAGATCATTGAAAATCTAAAGCATCATGAATGAACAGAGAACTGGAAATGAAATTCAAACTGCTTATAAACATATGAAAAGATGTTCAACCTCACTATAATTAAAGAAATGCAAATTAAAGCGACACAGATCGGCAATCAGAAAGCTTTATATTTACAGCATTAGAGCAGTTGTGAGGTAAGGCACGTGCTTTAGTGTAAATTGTGATACTGTGTATTCATCAGGACACTTAAAATTTGCATCAAACTTTAAATGCACATACCTGATAACTCAGCAATTCTTCTCCTAGTAGTCTGCATGTCTGTCTAAGAGCAAGCATGTTTGTAATACACACACAAAGATCAGGCTCAAGGCTGCTCAGACCAGTCGTCTTCCACTGCACATGTAGTACTTGAAAACACCTCGGCAGAGGGAAGCCGCCAAGCAGAAGCGCAGTGGCAGGGACTGTAGAAATAGAGAGCCCTGCTTCGCGGAGATTCATTTACCGCGGTAGAGTCTGGAACTGATTAACCGCGATAAACAAGGTCCGACTGCATCGAAAAATTGAAAACAACCTAACTGTCCATCAGTAGGGGACTGGTTAGATAAATCATGCAAGGTCCCCATAATGGAGGAGGGAGATCTGCAGGGTCTGGTACCATAAACGTTCCATTTCTTGTCTACATGATCAAATAAATAAAGCGAGTTACAGGACAGCATGAACGGCATTCTCCTCTTGTGTTTAAAAAAATGTGGATAAATTTGAATGTGGGTGGAAACCACTGGAAGAAATGCAAGAAGATAGGTTAATCTCAAGGCAGGCGGACTTTTGAATACCTTCTGTACTGTTGCAAATTTACCGTGTACCTGTATTGCCTTTATCACCATTTTACTTTGACTAATAATATACCGTACCTTGGTTTTCTACTTTGTGAAATGCTAATACTCCTTGTCCAGCTCATCTTCGAAGGTAACTGAATACTAAATGAGAACACAGAGGCATGAAGGTTGATTTGTATGCTTTACAGAGTGATAATAAACTGCATATAAATTAGATATTGTTGCTAATCATGATTTTTTAGCGATAAGAAATCATTTTATGACCCAGAATTTACAACAAATAAGTCTGAGAAAAATTTAATTTCGGGGGAAAGATGAATGAAGCCTACGAGCACTGCTGTGGAATGTATTAGTGGAGGAAGGCTTTTGTCTTATTTTCCCTTAAGATCAAAGCGGAAAAAATAAAATGGGTCTAGAAAAATATACCAAAGCTCGTGCAAATTTTTTTTTACATTTCTGTGCTAAATAAAAATTTAATCTTATATAACATGTTTTGAGGTTCTTAAAAATGAAGATACAAACCTCACATGAAGTTTCACAGATGCCTCATAATTACAGGAGAGTCGGTTGAGGCCAAGGTGATCCAAAGAGAAATATGTTTCCTCCAGGCCAGGGGAATTTTAAACAGGTGTTTGCAGGTATCAGTAAAGCTAATGTTAAGGGGAAATAGATAAACAGTGAGACCTCAGAGTATTCAGCAGAGACTAAAATCGCAACAAACTAACCCCCTACACTCACTATTAAAAGCTCATTAACTCCCAGCTGTTCATCCATTAGGCTGAGAAGAGAAGACGTGAGTGCCCTCCCTGTCACATATTTCTACAGAGGTTCCTCTCATAAAAGGGAGAGAGTAAAAGATAAGGAGAAGAGAACAATCACAACGACACCGCCAGGCTGTGGAGAAGGCTGTGCTCAGTATAACAACCTCTCCACAGTGAAAGGCAGACCAATGCCCAGAGCCTGGCCTGCAGTGAAGAGGACACAAGGGCAGAGGGTGTATGTCCAGCGTCACAGCGGGACTTGTCCTGGAGCCACTCAGAAACCGCAGCCCCGTGACTCACCCACCAGGTCACATCGGATCTACACTCCAGGAGCCACACCTGCAAAGGGAATATTTTCTCACCACATTATTCACTGTGGTCCAAGGCCTCGACTACAACATTTAATTAAACAAGAGGCAGAGGAGCACAAATCAGATTTAAAGTGATCTGCACACAAACTACACTTTTTAAGCCATGGTGGGGATCCTCTATGTGAAGGGCACTGCAATTACAGTCCGCTTTTCAGCTGCACAGAGCTCAGCTCCCCAGCCTGGTTTGTGACTGTCCAATGCACCATTTCCCTTAAAGAGAGACAAAATGGAGCTGCTAACTGAATGATAAGGCTTCTAGGCCAGTGCTCAAACACTGGCCACGTGTAACCTGATCATGGCCCACAGGGTATTTTATTTGAATCAGGGTGCCTTTAAAATTAACTTTTTAGTTCTCAATATTTAAAACGCAAAAGATATAACTCAAGGGCCTATCTCAAGCTTGTCTGACGAAACTGGAAGACTGCACTGCTGGGTGACATTTACATATTTTGATTAGAGATGGGTCCGAGGTATTTGAGATGTTTTGACCCCTGTTATAACCCCAGAAGAATGAAACTTTTAAAATAAAAACAGCTTTCCCAACAGAAATGCCATGCTGTGGTGTAACACAAGGCTACTCTCTCCACCTCTTACAGCAGCATCTCTGTGGCCCCGGCCTCACCTGTCTGGCTGCATTACTTCATTCTTTACCACCCTTGTCCCTCCCTACCGGCCACACTGGACTCTCCTTGATGCTCCTCAAACATGCCAGTCACCTTCTGCCTCAGGACATCTGTACTTGCTGTTCCCTCCCCTGGAATATTGTGCCCCCAGATATCATCGGGGTCGTCTCCCTCACCTGATCTAAGTCTCTACTCCACACTCCCTTCTCAGAGAAGTCATCCTTGAGCACCTGACTGAAAAGTTCATCTCTGTTGGGGCCTGGAAAGTGCTCTATTGTTGATAGAGGCCGTGGTTCAGGACCTGACCCGGAACTGGCTGTGCAGGTGCAGACCACATTATCATTATATGAGCAGGACACAGCAAAAGCTAAGGACGCATGCGCCATGCACTGTATCCTGCCACACAGTCAATAAAAGCTGTTAGAAGTATTGGAAAAGGCTGCTGCTGCTGCTACTGGGAGTAAAGATGCTGTGCCATCTGCTGATTCCTCCGGAAGCTGGCTGCACGTGCTTTCTTTACCCTGGGTACCTCACCGCTGAGACCTCCCCTGCAAACCCTGGTCTCCGACAATCTCTGGCCCCTGCTCTGTTTTCCTACACAGAACTCAGGACAACTGCCACACTCTGCTTCACTTGTTTATTTATTAGCTATCTCTTGACCTACATGATGTCAGCATCCAGGGCAAAGATTTTTTTCTGTTTTGTTCACTGCTTTATCATCAACTGTGTGGTGGATATCAGTGCCAGGCACATAGTAGGCACCAAAGAAATACTCATTGGAAAAAGTAACTTTGTTTTTTTTTTTTAATTAGGAAGTAAAAGAAAAACACACACTCAACACATACCACACACATCAATAAAACTATGGTGACCTCACACCTCTAAAATGAGAGTACAATTTATCTACAGTAGACTTTCCCTATAAGAAATGCTGAAGGATATTCTTCAGGATGAAGGAAACTTATATTAGAGGGAAATTTGAAACTTTATCAATGACAAGCAACATAAGGGGTGAATAATTAGGAATATATAGTCTATTTTTCTCCTCTTGTATGTTAAAAAATATGTATGATTGTTGAAAGAAATAGAATATTAAAATGTATCCAAATAACCCAAAAGAAGGCAAGAAAGAGGAAGGAACAAAAAGCAGAAATGACAAATGAAAAACAGAAAATAAAATGGTAGACCTAAATGCTAATGTATCAATAAACACATTAAATGTAAATGATCTAAATACACCTTTTAAAAGACAGAGATGACCAGATTGGATAAAATGAGAATACTCATAATTTATCAAAATCAGAAGGACCCTTTGTGTGTTGAGGAAAAAGATCATGTCAAGTATACTCAAGTGACACACAATAAATCCTTAGGTGGAAGGTCGGTGTCACATTCAGATGGAGGTGGAAATCCCCTGAATTAACTCTGCAAATGACCTCAAGTCAGATATGAGTGCAAAGCATCACAACCAAGAAAGCATCTGCTAGAATGCCACAGTATTAAAGCAAAGTGACTGTAAACACTGGATATGCAAACTTGGGGCAAAGTGGGAAAAGCATTACCCAGACGCAGTGAAAAACTGAAAGGATCTCTCCCACTCTTTGTGCCCCTTAAGCACTAATGAAGGCAGAAATTGAGCCTCAGAAACCCTGCTTTGGCAATTTGGTTCTCTGGCATCTAGGCCCACTTCCAGTCAGCATAGTGATTTCCTTTGCAAGTATTTATCACAACCTCCAATGTGTGTAGTGGTTTAGTGGGAGGAAAAGGCAGATGTGTATGGATGGAAACTCATAAAGATATGTGACTGAAAGAGAAAGAAACATGGTAAAAAAAAAAAAAAAAAATTAACACAGGAGCACTTGGATGAAGTCATCTCCTTAATATGGATTGATCTGGGCCACCTGATCCACAAAAAGGCTGTACCCTTACCACCTGACAACACATGGCCCAGGGGCCAGTGGTCACACTGGTCTTGCTCTATGTTCAATGCAAGTGTTATGAGTTAAATTATGGCCCCAAAAAAAGATACATTGAAGTCCTAAACCAGAGTACCTATAAATGTGGCCTTACTTGGAAACAGAACTTTGCAGATACAATCAAGTTAAAATTAAGTATAATCTTTTTGGCATGTTGCTGTCCAATTTTCCCAACACCATTTATTAAGAAGGCTGTCTTTACTCCACTGTATGCTCTTGCCACCTTTGTCAAATATTAACTGAGCATAATGTCTTGGATCAATTTCTTGGTTCTTTGTTCTGTTCCATTGATTTATGTGCCTGTTCTTGTGCCAGTACCTGGCTGTTTTGATTACAGTGGCTTTGTAGTATAACCTGATATCTAGTATTGTGACCCCCTCCCACTTTGTTCTTCTTTTCAAGATGAAAAAATGAAACTAAATCACCAACTTACACCATACACAAGAATAAATTCAAAATGGATAAAATGTGACATGTGAATCCATAAAAATCTTAGAAGAAAATGTAGACAACAAAATTTCAGACATCACACACAACAGAATTTTCACTGATACAATCCCTAAGGCAAGAGAAACAAAGGAAAAAAATAATAAATGGGACTACATCAAAGCACAAAGCTTCTGCATAGCAAAAGAAACAAGTATCAAAATGGAAAGGGAACCTACTGTATGGGAGAGCATACTTGCCAATGATACATCAGATAAGAAGTTAATTTCCAAAATATATAGAATATTCATTCAACTCAACGAAAGGAAGACAAAGAACCCAATTTAAAAATGGGAAAAGGACCTAAATAAACACCTCTCCAAAGTGGACATACAAATGGCCAAGAGACATATAAAAAAATATTCAATGTCACTAATCATCAGAGAGATGCAAATTAAAACAACAATGATATATCACCTCAGACCTGTCAGAATGGCCGCCATCAACAAATCATTGCACAAGTGCTGGCGAGGGTGTGGAGGAAAGGGGACTCTAGCACACTACTGGCGGGAATGCAGACTGGTGCAGCCACTATGGAAAATAATATGGTGTTTCCTCAAAGAATTAAAAATTGAACTTCCATTTGACCCAGTGATCCCACTTCTAGGAATATATCATAAGAAGCCTTAAACACCAAACAGAAAGAATATATGTACCCCCATGTTCATAGCAGCACTATTTATAATAGCTAAGATCTGGAAACAGCCCAAGTGTCCATCAACAGATGAGTGGAGCCCTGGCCGGTTTGGCTCAGCAGATAGAGCGTCGGCCTGCGGTCCAGAGAGACCCGGGTTCGGTTCCCGCTAAGGGCGCGTACCTCGGTTGCAGTTTGTCCCCGGTCCTGGTCAGTTGTGCGGGTGGCAGCCACTCGATGTGTTCCTTTCACATCGATGTTTCTCTCTCTCTGTTCCTCTATCTCCCTCCCACTCTACCTGAACAAAAAATGGAAAAATGTCCTCAGGTGAGGATAAAAAAAAAAAAAAAATAGATGAGTGGATAAAAAAGCTGTGGTACAAATACACAATGGAATACTATGCAGCTGTAAGAAAGAAAGATCTCTTATACTTTGAGACAACATGGAGGTACCTGGAGAGTATTATGCTAATCGAAATAAGCCAATCAGAGAAAGAAAAATACCACATGATCTCACTTATTTGTGGAATATAATGAACAAAATAAGCTGATGAACAAAATAGACACAGAGACATAGAAGTAGGGTTTAGACTGACAGACCTCAGAGGAAGTAGGCAGGGGTGGGGGAGGGAAGAGATAAACCAAAAATCTTGTATGCATATATGCATAACCAATGGACATAGACATAGACAACAATGCCCGGGGGGGGGGGGGGGGGCGGACCAGGAAGAGGGTGTCTGTCTATGGGGAAAAAAGGAGAAATATCTGTTACAAAAAAAATTAATAAAAAAATAAAGTTTTATTGGAACATTAGAAAAATTAAGTGTAATTGAATATGACTGGTGTCCTTATAAATAAGAACAGGAATACCACGTGAAGACTGAAACACACAGTGTGTCAATGGAGGCAGGGACTGCAATGCTGGAGCAGCAAGCCAAGGGACACTGGGGTCAGAAGCTGGAAAATGCAAGGAAGGATCCTCCCCTGGAGCCTTCAAGGGCGAGCATGACCCTGTGAACACCTTAATTTTGCACATCTAGCCTCCAGACCTGGGAGAGAATGAGTATGTGTGGTGTTAAGCCACCCAGTTTGTGGTGCTTTGCTGTGGCAACCCAAAGAAACGAATACAGTGAAGGATGATACTTCTTTTTGGAACACACCATCATTTAAGGGTGATTAGGTTTTATCTCTATCAGAAGGACCAGACAACCAAGAAATAACACATATTCTGCCTCACTCCCTTGTATGAAGCAGGGATTTCAAGCTTCAAAGATTATAAAGTAAATGAGACAAGTGATCATATGACCTAATTGGGCACAGAAACAAATAAAAGAGTCCTTCTCTGTTTGTAGCAGCTTTTCAGCTATAGAGATGCTAATCCTTTTTAGAAACCAAAATTAGGGTTTTTTTGTTTGTTTGTTTCTTTTTTTATGAATTTTTTATTTATTTTTTTGTTACAGATATTTTACCTTTTTACCCCATTGGCACCCCCCACCCCACCCAACCTCCGCCCTGTCCCCGGCTTAGTTGTCCATGTCCATTGGTCATGCATACATGCATATAAGTTCTGTGGTTTATCTCTTCCCACCCCCCCATCCCCCCACCCCCTCTTCTGAGGGATGTCAGTCTGTGCCCTACTTCCATGTTTCTGGGTCTACTGTATTCCTCAGACTGTTATGTTCATTATATTCCGTATATAAGTGAGATCATGTGGTATTTGTCTTTTTCTGCTTGACTTCTTTCACTTAGGATAATACTTTCCAGGTCTCTCCATGTCGTCTCAAAGGATAAGAGATCTTTCTTTCTTACTGCTACATAGTACTCCATTGTGTATATGTACCACAGCTTGTTTATCCATTCGTCTACTGGTGGACACTTGGGCTGTTTCCAGATCTTAGCTATTGTAAATAGTGCTGCTATGAACATGGGGGTACATATATTCTTCCTGATTGATGTTTCAGGCTTCTTAGGGTATATTCCCAGCAGTGGGATCACTGGGTCAAAAGGAAATTCAATTTTTAATTTTTTGAGGTAGGACCATATTGTTTTCCATAGCGGCTGCACCAGTCTGCATTCCCACAAGCAGTGTATTAGAGTCCCCTTTTCTCCACACCCTTGCCAACACTTGTTGTTTGATGATTTGTTGATGGCGGCCATTCTGACAGGTGTGAGGTGATACCTCATTGTTGTTTTAATTTGCATCTCTCTGATAATTAGTGATGTTGAGCATTTCTTCATATGTCTTTTGGCCATTTGTATGTCCTGTTTGGAGAGGTGTCTGTTCAGCTCCTCTGCCCATTTTTTAATTGGGTTCTTTGTCTTCCTTTTGTTGAGTTGTATGAGCACTCTATATATATTGGAAATTAACCCCTTATCTGATACATCATTGGCAATGATGTTCTCCCATACAGTGGGTTGCCTTTCCATTTTGATGATTGTTTCTTTTGCTGTGCAGAAGCTTTTTAGTTTGATGTAGTCCCATGTGTTCATTTTTTCCTTTATTTCTGTTGCCTTAGGTGATGTATCAGTGAAAATTCTGCTCCATATGATGTCCGAAATTTTGTTGCCTACATTTTCTTCTAGAATGTTTATGGATTCACGGGTCACATTTAAGTCTTTTATCCATTTTGAGTTTATTTTTGTGTATGGTGTAAGTTGATGGTCTAGTTTCATTTTTTTGCATGTAGCTGTCCAATTTTCCCAACACCATTTATTAAAGAGGCTGTCTTTACTCCACTGTATGCTCTTGCCACCTTTGTCAAATATTAATTGAGCGTATTGCCTTGGGTCCATTTCTGGGTTTTCAGTTCTGTTCCACTGGTCTATATGCCTGTTCTTGTGCCAGTACCAGGCTGTTTTGGTTACAGTCGCTTTGTAGTATAACCTGATATCTGGTATTGTGATCCCACCTACTTTGTTCTTCTTTTTCAAGATTGCAGTGGCTATTCGGGGTATTTTTTGGTTCCATATGAACTTTTGAAGTATTTGTTCTAGTTCTATGAAATATGTCGTTGGTATTTTGATGGGGATTGCATTGAATCTATAGATTGCTTTGGGTAGTATGGACATTTTAATGATGTTAATTCTTCCTTATCCATGAACAGGGTATGTGCTTCCACTTTTTTATATCTTCCTCTATTTCTTTTTTCAATGACCTGTAGTTTTCTGCAAATAGGTCCTTTACTTCTTTGGTTAAGTTTATTCCTAGGTATCATAATTTTTTTGGCGCGATGGTAAATGGGATTGTTTTTTCAGTTTCTCTTTCTGTGAGTTCATCATTGGTATACAAGAATGCCATCGATTTCTTCACGTTAATTTTGTATCCTGCTACTTTGCCAAATTCATTTATTAAGTCTAGTAGATTTTTGATGGAGTCTTTAGGGTTTTCTATGTATAATATCATGTCATCTGCAAATAATGACAGTTTCACTTCCTCCTTTCCAATTTGGATCCCTTTTATTTTTTCTTCATGTCTGATTGCTGTGGCTAAGACTTCCAGTACTATGTTAAATAAGAGTGGCGAAAGTGGACATCCCTGTCTTGTTCCTGTTCTTAATGGAAATGTTTTTAGTTTCTGAAAATTAGGATTTTTGATGTGATATTCCCAGACACTAAAACATTCTTCAGGCTGAACACAGCACATATTGGGGCCAAACACAACCCACAATCTATCAGCTTACAATTCCTCCTGTCAATCACACACCAGAACCCCAAGGGCAGAGATTCAGATTCTAACAAAACCCTACAACTGGGAGAAAAGCCTCAGGACTTTCAATATTAATGGCCTACCAGTGGATTTCACTCATTGTCTGGATTTTCTGAAGTTATTAAACAATCTTAATTTTTCTTAAAAACATGCCATCAACATCTATCCTTGCAAGTTCACTTTACCCATAAAATGAAATGCTAGGCCAATACCACATTATTAAATAGTACTTATCAAGGATAAGAGGTTAAATGGAGAAAAAGTCCTTAATTAATCATCATTTTTGGAAGGAAGTTATCAATTATTAATCTTATTTCTAATTTTTAGTTGTGTACATAAACTATCATTACATATGTGGACTTCCTTGTTGGCAATAATTTTCTTCATCAGTGAGTCAAGGAAAATGTTTGGGAAGAGACAGAATTAAAGTCTCAAACTTGGTGGCGCATGCCCTGATTTCATGGTCTGGGAGGTGTCCTGGACAGCAGGAGCTGTAAAAGCCCCTCTGGTGATGGGAGCATGCAGCAAAGTTTGCAAACTCGTATGACAGACAATACAATGAAGGGCTTTTTCTAACACTGGTATAACTTTATTTCAAATTCTCTATTTCAAATTCAAAATGTGATACACTCATACCCCAGAGATAATCCCTCAAAGCTTTCAGTTTCAGGAAAAAAAGAAAATTAGATTGATTTATGCTCTCTTGACCTATTTTGATTGACTAATATCTTCTAGGTTCTTAAATTGGTCTAAGGTTGCCCATGTCATTTTGTAACTATTTTTCTTGGTGAGGCAATAATTTTCATCTAAAATGTTTTCAAATTAACTAGATTAAAAGAATGGCACATATTGCAAACAAAATGTGCTCTGAAGATACAACTGTGCTTCTATTCCTAATGAAACTCAGACCTTTCATCTTAAATTCAAGCAGAATCTTAAACACTAAATAAAAGAGTTTGATACTTTCATATTTCTATTAAGTTGATAGCCATCTACACTCAGGTAAAAAGCCTCCTCGTTCTCATCATTATCCCTGTACAGCTGCACTACTGCTTCTTTGAGATCAAGGAGTTATACTGTTTCTTCATAGTAGGATTACATTTTCCCTATATTTCTGCTTTTATTATTCTTGACCTCACAAAGCATCTCAACTTTGGCAGGCAAATACAGGCAGTTAATCACTCTCTGATTTCACCAAAGTAGAAACCAACTCATCCAAATCCCAGTCTGAGAGCTGGATCTTCGCATAAGATCCTGTGATTCAATTCAGAAAAAGATGGCATAACCCCAAGATTTACTAAATAGAAAAGGAGAATGGGCTATTGTTCTTAAATTCAACTAAGCAGACTGCATAATTAAGAGAATATAGGGCTGATAACTGCACTCAGATGATCATTGCCCTACTGAAACATGCCCTCGGTTTTAATTGCTTGCTTGTAGTTTCTTCAAGGGTTTGGTTTTGCAGCAAACTGTATCAGATAAGCGATCCTACTGGGTGGTTAATAGTTAGGCAGCCTAGTTTGGAAATCTAATTGCCATTTATGCAATGATTAGTCATAAAGCTAAATGGCAAAAATGGCGTTTTAATTTTGAGCTCACATATGACCAAGAGAGCATTAAAAACAGCATGAACCAAAGCTCTCTCTTGTAACAGCGGAACTTCATGGAGAACAATTACAATATTTTATAAAAGGTGTGAGTGAAATTTTGAGCCAGTTCTTTGTAAAGGGAGCTGGCATTTTTATTGCTGTGCTTGGATTATGGAATTTAAAATTTTTTAGTAAGGGACAAGAAAAACTGGTGGCGGCGTGAATGGAAGCTACACAGACCATCTCCCAGGACCAAACTGGAATTACAATGAAAATAAAGACAAATCATCAGGAAGGGGCAACCGAAAGGCAGCTTGGAGGAGCACATAACCAGGGACACTGACTCAATCCTGGTAGGCTTGCGAGGACGCGAGAGGGGGCCGGGAGCCCACGGTCGGTAGCGGCCTGGGCTGGGACCAGCGGACTCGGCTGGGACCAGGGGACATGGCTGGAAGCTGTGCCCTCGGCTGGGTCCTATGGCCTCAGCTGGAACCAGCGGCCGCCTCGGCTGGGTCCTGCAACCTAGGCTGGGTGCTATGCCCTTGGTCGGGTCCAGCCGCCTCGGCTGCAAGCTGCTGCTGCCACGGCTGTGTCCTGCGACCTCAGTTGGGGCCAGCGGCCTCGGCTGGAAGCTGCACCTTCGGCTGGATCCTATGGCCTGGGTAGGGACCAGCAGCTGCCTCGGCTGGGTCCTGCGGCCGCCAGGGCTGGGAGTTACGCCCTCGGCTGGTGCCACAGCCTCCAGTGCCCTTAGCTGGGAGCAGTGCCCTTGGTTAAAGCCCCAGGGGGCTCCACAGCACAAAGCCCAGACAGAGGCTAAATTGGCAGCAGCCACTCACCTTGGGCTCCGGCAGAGGGAAGGCAGACTGGACTGGAACTGTGTGGGGACACTCGGGATTTGGAGGGTGCTCAGAGCTTTTGCTGAGTGCAGCCACACAAGACTGTGGTCATCTTACTCCTTCCCAGGGCCCTGGGGAGAGGCCCTCAGAGATTCAACCCCACCTGGTGGCCAATGAAATGCTAACTGAGGCCCATTAACAACCAGCATCTACCCCACCCTCGGGAAATCCTCTACACTGAGCACCTGAGGGAGTTATTCAGTGAACTCAAAAACCAAGGTTCTTCAGGTGACCTCTACTAATAGCCTCCAGGCAAAAAAGCTAGAGGATAACTACCATTCCCTGGGCCAGCAACTCTAACCAGGAAAGTTATGACTTGACAATGGTGTTTAAAGCAGGTCCTTCCTGCCTCATCCAAACCCAGCAGAACATCAACACCCACAGGGAAAATTTGGCAGACTCCAAAGCCCACTGTTATAGCCAAATGGTGAGAAACAGACACAAAAGCCAGATGAAAGAACAAGAGACCTCTACGGAAGGTGAGATAAATGAGGTGCAGTTAAGCAACTAAACAGAACTAGAATTCAGAGCCATGACCTTGAGGAAGCTCAACAGCATGTGTAAGGACATGAGCACCATGAGTAAAGACATAGAAATGTTCAAAATCAACCAGTTGGAAATTAAAAACCACCAAGAAGAAATAAGAATGACATATCAGAAATAAAAAACACATTGGAAGGTCTAAAAAGCAGAGTAGAGGAAGCTGAGAACCGAATCAGTGAATTAGAACACAGGGTAGAAAAAAATCAACCAATCAGAAAACCAAAAGGAAAAAACAATTAAAAAACAGGAAAACAGCTTAAGAGAAATGTGGGACAACTGGAAACGTAATAATATTCGCATAATAGGAGTCCCCGAAGAAAAATATGAGCAAGGGTTAGAGAATATATTCAAAGAAATAGTGACAGAAAACTTCCCTAATTTGGTGAAGGAAGAAGGCATTCAAGTTCAAGAAGCACAGAGAGCCCTAAGTAAGAAGAAACCAAACAGGCCCACAACAAAACATATAGTAAGCAAAATGCCACAAATTAAAGACAAAGAGAGAATCCTAGAAGCAGCAAGAGATAAGCAACAGGATACCTACAAAGGAAACCCCATAAGGCTCTCAGCTGACTTCTCACAAGAAACACTACAGGCCAGAAGGGAATGGCATGAAGTAATCAAGGTCATGAAAAACAAGGATCTGAATCCAAGACTACTCTACCCAGGAAGGCTATCATTCAAAATAGAAGGTCAAATAAAGAGCTTCCCATACAAAAAAGGCTAAGGGAATACATTGGCCCAAACCAGCACTGCAAGAAATGTTAAAAGGACTGCTGTAATAAGCAGGAGAAATAGGAAGAAAAATAGAACCACACTAAACAAAAATGGCAACAAATAAGTACATATCAATAATCACCTTAATGTAAATGGATTAAATGCTGCCATGAAAAGACATAGAGTAGCTGATTGGATAAGAAAGCATGACTCATCCATATGTTGCATACAAGCCCACCTCACAACAAAAGACTCACATAGGTTGAAAGTGAAGGGATAGAAAAAAATTTTCCAAGCAAATGGAAAGCAAAAAAAAGCTGGGGTAGCAATATTCATTTCTGATAAAATAGATTTCAAAATAAAGACCATAACTAGAGACAAAGAAGGCCACTACATAATATTGAAAGGATATATCTAACAGGAAGATATAACCTTGATAAACATATATGCATCCAATATAAGAGCACCAAAATATATTAAAAATCTTGTGGAGGACTTCCAAGGAGAAATTGATAGGAATACAATCATAGCAGGGGACTTCAACACCCCCTGACATCACTGGATAGATCCTCAAGACAAAAAATTAGCAAGGAAACAGAGACTCTAAATGAAGTGCTAGACCAAAAGGATTTAATAGATATCTACAAGGAATTACACCCCAAAACTACAGAATTCACATTCTTCTCAAGTGCACATGGGACATTCTCAAAGATAGACCACATGTTAGGGCACAAACTAAGTCTCTACAAGTTCAAGAAGATTGAAATCATATCAAGCATCTTCTCAGATCACAACGGCATGAAACTAGAAATCAACTGCAAGAAGAACATACAAAGACATTTGAACACATGGAAGCTAAATAGCATGTTATTAAACAATGAATGGGTTACTATAGAGATCAAGGAAGAAATTAAAAACTTCCTGGAAACCAATGAAAATGAACACACAACAACACAAAATCTATGGGATACAGCGAAAGCAGTTCTGAGAGGGAAGTTCATAGCACTACAGGACCACCACAAAAAAACAAGAAAAATCTCTAATAGACTACCTAACCTCACAACTTAAAGAACAAGAGAGCAAACTAAAAGAAAACCCCAGAGCAAGTAGAAGGAAGGAAATAGTAAAGGTCAGAGCAGAAATAAACGACATAGAGACCAAAGAAACAATTCAAAGGATCAATGAAACAAAGAGCTGGTTTTTCAAAAAGATAAACAAGATTTATGGACCCTTAGCTAGACTCACCAAGAAACAAAGAGAGAGAACCCAAATACACTAAATCAGAAATGAAAGAGGAGAAGGAACAACTGACACCACAGAAATACAAAAGATCATTAACAGCTACAATGAACAATTATATGGCAATAAATTCGACAATCTAAGCGAAATGGACAAATTTCTAGAAACACATAGTGTCCCAAAACTGGACCAGGAAGAGACAGAAAACTTGAACAGACCAATAACAACAGAAGAAATTGAAGATGTAATCAAGACTCTCCCAGCAAACAAAAGCCCAGGCCCGGATGGCTTCACGGGAGAGTTTTACCGAACATTCAAAGAAGAACTAACACCCATTCTCCTCAAACTATTTCAAAAAATTCAAGAAGAAAGAAGACATCCAAACTGGTTTTATGAAGCCAGCATAATTCTAATTCCACAACCAGAAAAAGACACTACAAAAAAAGAAAACTACAGGCCAGTGAATATAGACGCCAATATCCTGAATGAAATACTACCAAATCAGATCCAGCAATACACCAAAGAAATTATCAACCATGACAAAGTGGGATTCATCCCAGGGATGCAAGGCTGGTACAATATGCGAAAATCAATACACGTGATACACCACAAAAATAAAATGAAGAATAAAAACCACATGATCATATCAATAGATGCCGAAAAAGTCTTCGACAAAATCCAGCATCCATTTCTGATGATAACGCTCAGCAATGTGGGGTTAGAGGGATTATATCTCGACATAATAAAGGCCACATATGAAAGACCTACAACCAACATCATACTCAATGGGCAAAAAATAAAAGCATTTCCCTTAAGAACAGAAACAAGACAGGGATGCCCATTTTCGGCGCTCTTATTTAACATAGTACTGGAAGCCTTAGCCACAGCAATCAGACAGGAAGAAAAAATAAAAGGGATCCAAATTGGACAGGAGAAGTGAAACTGTCATTATTTGCAAATGACATGATACTATACATAGAAAACCTCAAAGAGTCCATCAAAAATTTATTAGACTTACGAAATGAATTTGGAAAGTAGCAGGATACAAAAATAACATCAAGAAATTGATGGCATTCTTATAAACCAATGATGAACTCACAGAAAGAGAAACTAGAAAACAATCCCATTTACCATGGCGGCAAAAAAATTAAGATACCTAGGAATAAACTTAACCAAAGAAATAAAGGATCTATTCATAGAAAACTACAAGTCATTGAAAAAAGAAATAGAGGAAGATATAAAAAAGTGGAAGCACATACCCTGTTCAAGGATTGGGAGAATTAACATCATTAAAATGTCCATATTACCCAAAGCAATCTATAGATTCATTGCAATCCCCATCAAAATACCAACAGCATAGTTCACGGAATTAGAACAAGTACTTCAAAAGTTTATATGGAACCAAAAAAGACCTCGAATAGCCACAGGAATCTTGAAAAAAAAGAACAAAGTTGGAGGGATCACAGTACCAGATTTTAGGTTATACTACAAAGTCACTGTAATCAAAACAGCCTGGTACTGGCACAAGAACAGGCATATAGACCAGTGGAACAGAACCGAGAACTCAGAAATGGACCCAAGGCAATATGCTCAATTAACATTTGACAAAGGTGGCAAGAGCATACAGTGGAGTAAGGACAGCCGCTTTAATAAATGGTGCAAGGAAAATTGAACAGCTACATGTAGAAAAATGAAACTAGACCACCAACTTACACCCTACACAAGAATGAACTCAAAATAGATAAAAGTCTTAAATATGACTCATGAATCTATAAAAATCCTAGAAGATACTGTAGGCAACAACATTTCAGACATCATACGCAGCAGAATTTTCACTGATACATCACCTAAGGCAATAGAAACAAAGGAGAAAATGAACACATGGGACTACATCAAACTCAAAAGCTTCTGCACAGCGAAAGATACAATCTTCAAAACGGAAAGGCTACCCACTTATGGGAGAGCATAATTGCCAATTATACATCAGATAAGGGGTGAATTTCCAATATATATAGAGTGCTCACACAACTCAACAAAAGGAAGACAAAGAACCCAATCAAAAAATGGGCAGAGAAACTAAATAGACACCTCTCCAAACAGGACATACAGATGGCTAAGAGACATATGAAGAAATGCTGAACATCACTAATCATCAGAGAAATGCAAATTAAAACAACAATGAGGTATCACCTCACACCTGTCAGAATGGCCACCATCAATAAATCATCAAACAACAAGTGTTGGTGAAGGTGTGGAGAAATGGGGACTCTAGTACACTGCTGGTGGGAATGCAGACTGGTACAGCCACTGTGGAAAACTATATGGTCCTACCTCAAAAAATTAAAAATTGAACTTCCATTTGACCCAGTGATCCCACTTCTAGGAATATACCCTAAGAAGCCTGAAACACCAATCAGAAAGAATACATGTACCCCCATGTTTGTAGCAGCACTATTTACAATAGCTAAGTTCTGGAAACAGCCCAAGTGTCCATCAGTAGACGAATGGATAAAAAAGCTGTGGTACATATACACAATGGAGTACTATGCAGCTGTAAGAAAGAAAGATCTCTTATCCTTTGAGACTACATGGAGGGACCTGGAAAATATCATTCTATGTGAAACAAGCCAAACAGAGAAAGACAAGTATCATATGATCTCACTTATTTGTGGAATATAATGAACATAACAGTGTGAGGAATGGGGTGGTCCCAGAGATGTGGAAGTGGGGTACAGACTGACAATCCCCAGAAGAGGAGATTGTGGGGGAGAGATAAATCAGAGAACTTATATGCATGCATGTATGAACAATGGACATGGACAACAAAGCTGGGGACAGGGCAAGGAGGGAGAGGGAGGGGGGAATCAGTGGGGGAAAAAGGAGAAACATCTGTAACAAAAATTAATTAATAAAAAATAAATAAAAATAATAAAAATTAAAAAAATAAAATTTTTCAGTAAGCCCTGGCCAGTTTGACTCAGTGGTTAGAGCATCAGCCCACAGACCAAAGAGTCACAAGTCCGATTCCAGTCCAGGGCATATATCTCAGTTGTGGTAGGTCCCGGCCCTGGTCAGGTTCGTGTGGGAGGCAACCAATTGATGTGTCTCTATCACATCAATGTTTTTCTTTCTCTCTGTCTCTCTCCCTCCCTCCCACTGTAGCTGAAGATAAATGGAAAAATATCCTCAGGTGAGGATTAAAAAAATTGTCAATAAAAATAATACAAGAAAATTTGCTTCTTGAAAAGCAAATAAAACCCAATATGCTGGTCAGAACAAAAAAATAAAAGATAGTCCGGCCAGCGAGGCTCTCGTGGTCAGAGCATCGCCCCATGGTCTGAGAGGTCACAATTCAATTCCCAGCCAGGGTACATGCCCGGGGTTGCAGGCTTGATCCCAGCAGGGCGTGCGCAGGAGGCAGACCAGCTCTCTCACATCGATGTCTCTATCTCTCTTTCCCTTCCTCTCTCTCTAAAAATCAATAAAACTTTTTAAACAATAAAATAAATAAAATAAAAACTGCATTGTTTGTGCAAGTTTAATTCACTCTGTAATAATAAATCAAATATAGGCAGCACATAAAGAGGGATTCCAAATCAGATAAAGTGAAATTCAGAATATGCCATCTCTTTACCTGCTGATCTATTAAATAACTCAAGATGTAGCCTTACAGTATTTAATGGTGTCAACAAAAATGTGTCAGACACTGGAATTATAATGCTGCTCCACTCACACCATCCCCAACCACTCATTTAAAAGTGGGCAGTTGTTGCCCTGGCTGGGTGGCTCAGTTAGGTGGAGCATCATCCTGTACACCAAAAGGTTACAGGATGAATTCTGGTCAGGGCCCATACCTAGGTTATGTGTACAGAAGGCAACCGAATGATGTTTCTCTTTCTGTCTTTATCCTTCTCCTTCTTCTAAAAATCAAGAATTACATATCCTCAGGTGAGGATTTTAAAAAAGTGAGAAGTTGATCAACACGGCGACAGGCTGGACCAGAGTGAGGATGAGATTCAGAGGGCCACAGCCCCCACAAGACTTGGCCAGCAACAGAGGGCCCCACTGACCCCACAGGACCCATCAAGAACAGAGGGACATGCTGCCCCCTGAGAACCCACCATCAGCAGAGGGCACCGTCACCCCTGCAGGACCCACCAGCAGCAGATGGCCCCGCTGAACCCACAGGACCCGCCTGCATCCTGTGTAGGTCCTGTGGAGGGAATCTGCCTCTACGGGACCAGCCAGCAACAGAGAGCAGCCAGCCCCATTGCAGCCATGAGCTGCCAGCCCCACAGTCGCCCCCCCCCCCCCGCCCCAGCAGAGAACCTCCATTCCACCGGCCCCACCACAGGAGAGATCCTCCAGCCCACTGCTGCCACTGAGAGCTACTAGTGCCCCTGGATGACTAGACTGGATCCAAGAACCAACACACATGACCCATGATGACCTGATGCCCCTGGAGCACTGACCTGCTCCCTCAACCTGGCCCACCCCACCTGATCCCAGACCTCCAGACTAATAAAATGGTTAGACAATGAAACAATCCCCAAATGAAAGAAAAGAAGGAATCACTAGAAAAGGAAATAATGAAATGGAGGCAAACAATTTATCAGATAAAAAATGCAAAGTAATGGTTATAAAGGTGTTCAAACAACTTAGTGAGAATTATAAGCAACTCAGTGAATAATTATAAAGAACTCAGTGGGAACTACATCAGCATAAAAAAAGAAATAGAAACTATGGATAAAAATCAAGTGGAAATGAAGAATGACATAGCTGAGATAAAAAACAATACCATGGAAGGATTAAATAGTAGATTAGAAGAAGCTGAAGAAAAAATCAGCAAGTTAGAAGACAAGTTAGAAAAAAAAAAAAACAATTAAAGCAGCAAATGAAAAAAATATTAAAAAGGAAGAGAGTTTAAGGGAGCTTTGAGACAACACAAAATGTAACAACATTCCCATCAAAGGAGAAGAATCAGAGAAAGGAATAGAGAATCTGTTTGAATAAATGATGACAGAAAACTTCCCTAATGTGGTGAAGGAAAAGGTCACACAAATCTAGGAAACACGGAGAGTTCCAATCAAGATGAACCCAAAAAGACCCTCACCTAGAAACATCATAATTAAAAGCACAAACATTAAAGACTAAAAAAGAATCTTAGAAAATTTTTTTCTTTATTGATTTTAGAGGGAGAAGGAGAGAAAGATAGAAACATTGATCAGAAAGCACACTGATTGGCCACCTCCAGCATGCTCCACAGTGGGAATATGGCCCACAACGTGGGCATGTGCCCTGACTGGGAATTGAACCAGTGACCTCTAGGTGCATGGGTTGATGCTCAACTAATAAGCCACTCCAGCCAGGCCAAAAAAAAAAACCTTAAAGGCAGCAGGAGAGAGATAGAAAGTTACCTACAAGGGAGCTCCCATTAGACTGTTAGGTGATTTCTCAATAGAAACTCTATAGGCCAGAAGGGAGTGGCATGAAGTATACAAAGTAATAAAAAGCAAGGGACTGAAGCCAACATTACTCTATCCAGCAAGGCTATCATTCAAAATTGAAGATGAAATAAAGAGCTTTGCAAACCAGCATTGCAAGAAATGCTAAGTGTTGTAAGATGAAGAAATAGTGAGAGAAAGGAACAAAGGCATAAAGAATACAATAAATAGGTACCTATCAATAATAACCTTAACTGTAAATGGCTTAAATGCTCCAATCAAAATACACAGGGTAGCTGAATGGATAAGAAAATATGACCTATATACATGCTGTCTACAAGAGATCCACCTCAGAACAAAAGACTCACATAGGATGAAAGTGAAGGTATGGAAAATATTTTTTTCATGCAAATGAAAAATTTTTAAGAAAGGCAGGGGTTGCAATACTCATATCTGATAAACTTCAAAATGAAGGCCATAATAAGAGACAAACAAGGTCACTACATAATATTAAAAGGATTGATCCAACAAGAGAATATAACCCTGGTAAACATATATGCACCCAATATAGCAGCACCAAAATATATTTAAAAACTTCTGGAGGACTTCAAAGGAGAGATTAACAGCAATATTAGCATAGTAAGGGACTTTAACATCCCATTGACATCACTGGATAGATTTTCTAGACAAAAAATTAACATGGAAAGAGACCCTGAATGATGCACTAGATCATAGGTATTTAATTAATATTTACAGAATATTTCATCCCAAAACTGCAAATACATTCTTCTCAAGTGCCCATGGGACATTCTCAAAGATAAACCACATGTTAGGACACAAACTGTCTCTACAAGTTCAAGAAGACTGAAATCATAACAAGATTCTTTTCAGATCATAATGGCATGAAACTAGAAATCAATTATAATAAAAACACTCAGAAACATTCCAACACATGGAGGCTAAACAGCACATTATTAATAATGGATTACAGCCCTGGTCAGTTTGGCTCAGCAGTTAGAGTGTCAGCCTGCAGACTGGAGAGTCCCGGGTTCAGTTCCTGCTAAAGGCACGAACCTCGGTTGCAGTTTGTCCCCAGCCCTGGTTGGGGTCGTGTGGGTGACAGCCACTTGATGTGTCTCTCTCACAATGATGTTTCTCTCTCTCTCTCTCTTCCTCCGTCTCCCCACTCTCTCTGAACATAAATGCAAAAATGTCCTTGGGTGAAGATAAAAAAAATGGATACAGCCCTGGCCAGTTTGGCTCAGCGGTTGGAGCGTCGGCCTGCGGTCCGGAGAGACCCGGGTTCAGTTCCCGCTAAGGGCACGTACTTCGGTTGCAGTTTGTCCCCGGCCCTGGCTGGTCGTGCGGGTGGCAGCCACTCGATGTGTCCCTTCACGTCGATGTTTCTCTCTCTCTCTCCCTTCCTCTCTCTCCCTCCCACTCTATCTGTACAAAAAATGGAAAAGTATCCTCGGGTGAGGAAAAAAAAAAATGGATACCAAGGGAGAAATAAAAAAAATTCCTGGAAGCCAATGAAAATGACCACACACCAACACAAAATCTATGGACACAGCGAAAGCAGTCCTGAGAGGGAAGTTCACAGCATTACAGGCCTACCTTAAGAAAAAGAAAAATTTTCACCCTGGCCGGTTTGGCTCAGCGGTTGGAGCATTGGCCTGTGGTCCAGAGAGACCCGGGTTCGGTTCCCGCTAAGGGCATGTACATCAGTGGCAGTTTGTCCCCGGCCCTGGTCGGTCGTGCAGGTGGCAACCACTCAATGTGTCCCTTTCGCGTGGATGTTTCTCTCTCTCTCTCTCTTCCTCTTTCTCCCTCCCACTCTATCTGAACAAAAAATGGAAAAATGTCCTCGGATGAGGATAAAAAAGAAAAAGGAAATTTTTCTAATAAACTATCTAACGCTAAAACTTAAAGAATTAGAAAGAGAACAAAAAGAAAAACCCAGAGTAAGTAAAATGAAGGAAATAATAAAGATCATAGCAGAAATAAATAAAAGACTAAAAAAACAATACAAAAGACCAATGAAACCAGGAGCTGGTTCTTTGAAAAGATAAACAACATTGGTCAACCTTTAGACAAACTCACCAAGAAACAGAGAGGACTCAAATCAGAAATTAAAGAAGCAAAGTAACAATTGACACCATAGAAAAACAAAGGATTATAACTATAAACAATTATATGCCAAAAAATTGGACAAACAAGGTGAAGTGGACAAATTACTAGAATCATACAGTCTTCAAAAACTCAACCAGGAAGAGTCAGAAAACATGAAGAGACCAATAGCAACTTAGGAAATGCAAGCTGTAATCAATAAACTCAAAGAAAACTAAAGCCCTGGTCTGGGCAGCTTCACAGGGGAGTTTTACCAAACATTCAAAGAACTAACATCTATTCTCCTCAAACTATTCCAAAATATTCAAGAGGGAGGAAGACTTCAAAGCTCATTTTATGAGGCAAGAGCACACAATGAAGAAAAGACAGTCCCTTCAATGAATGGTGTTGGGGAAATTGGACAGCTACATGCAAAAAAAAAAAAAAAAATGAAACTAAACCACCAACTTACACCATACACAAGAATAAACTCAAAATGGATAAAAGGCTTAAATGTCCCCATAAAACCTTAAAAGTCCTAGAAGAAAATGTAGGCAGCAAAATCTCAGACATCACACATACCAGAATTTTCACCATTACATCACCTAAGGCAAGAGAAACAAAAGAAAAAATTAATAAATGGGACTACATCAAAGTAAAACGCTTCTGGACAGCAAAAGAAACCAGCCTCAAAATGAAAAGGGAACCCACTGCATGGGAGAAGATGTTTGCCAGTGATACATCAGATAAGGGGTTGATTTCTAAAATATATAAAGGACTCACACAACTCAACAAAAGGAAGACAAACAATCTAATTGAAAAATGAGCAGAGGAACTAAATAGACATTTCTCCAAACAGGACATACAAATGTCCAAAAGACATATAAAAAAATGCTCAACATCACTAATCATCAGAGAGATGCAAATTAAAACAATAATAACGTATCACCTCACACCTGTCAGAATGGCTGCCAACAACAAATCATCAAACAAGTGTTGGTGAGGGTGTGGAGAAAAGGGGACTCTAGTACACTGCTGGTGGGAACGCAAACTGGGGCAGCCACTATGAAAAACAATATGGTGTTACCTCAAAAAATTAAAAATATAAGTGCCATTTGACCCAGTGATCCCATTTCTAGAAATATATCCTAAGAAGCCCAAAACACCAATCAGAAAAAATATATGTACCCCCATGTTCATAGCAGCACTATTTACAATAGCTAAGATCTGGAAACAGCCCAAGTGTCCATCAGTACACGAATGGATAAAAACGCTGTGGTACATTTACACAATGGAATACTATGCAGCTGTAAGAAAAAAAGAGGGACCTAGAGAGTATTATACTAGGTGAAATAAGCAAGTCAAAGAAAGACAAGTATAGCATGATCTCACTTATTTGTGGAATAAAACGAACAAAATAAACTGACGAACCTCAGAGGGAAGGCGGCTGGGGAGCGGGAAGGGGTAAACCAAAGAATTTATAGGCATATATGCATAACCAATGGAAACAGACAACAGAGTGGTGAATGGGGGAGGGGGCAAGAAGGAGGGTGTTAATGGGGGGATAAAGGAGGGACATCTGTAATATTTTCTACAATAAAGACAATTCTTTTTTTAAAAGTGGGCGATTGTCAGAATCAATGGCAAATAAAGACCTTTTGTTCCCATGGAGCTGATTGGATCCTGACCTGTGAAATGCCGTATTTCTTCAAACTCCTCTCTTTGGAATAAAAGGTTTTCTTGAAAATTCTTGTATCTTTTACCAAGTTTTGGAAGGTATGTGATGATTTATTCTGGCATTGATGAAAATTTGGAATTCGTGTCATAAGGAGTCATCGTCCATGAACACAAGGAAAGATGGCACCAATTAATTTCTGTCATTTTCCCCTCTACCTCCCGCTTCCTGGAGAACTAATCATGAACAAGAGGAGCTAGTACTTTCTAACCTGGCTGTTTTCATTTCTTCTCTTGTAATTTTAAAAACCAGATGGCATAAAGTATTTTTTTGGTGTTAAATATATGAATGACATTTAAACACCCTCATTCTCAGTTAAGTAACAGGGCCCTGGCCTACTGATGACTTTCTCTTCTTCCCTGACTGACCACAGGTCTGCTCTCCCAGCTTGGGAATTCTGCCTGCTTTCTAAGGCTCCCTCCTTTCTTCAAATTGCTTTCAAATTTCCACACTATGTTCCAGTCTCACAGGTGAGCAGCTTGGGCACACATGCAGATATCAGTGCAGAAACTGACAGCCAGGTGGAGGCAGGGATAATACACACTGCACACCTCAGAAAGCATGACGTAGCCCCATTCTTGAATATGAACCAACAACAAAAAATCAATAAGGAAATATCAGCCTTAAATGACACACTAGACCAAATGGACATATCGACATTTATAGAGCCTTTCATTCCAGAACACCAGATTACACATTCTTCTCTAGTGCACATGGATAGACCATATATTGGGGCACAAAACCAGCATTAACAAATTTAAGAAGATTGAAACCACATCAAGTATATCCTCCAATCACAATACTTTGAAATTAGAAATCAACTGCAAATGAAAGCACCAAAGACAAATACGTGCAGATTAAACAACATGTTGCCAAAAAAAGACAAAAAGACTATGTCAAAAAAGAAATCAAAGATACATAGAGTCAAAGGACAATGACAATATAACATCAAAACTTTTGGGATATAGCAAAACGGTACAAAGAAAAAAGTTTATAACATTACAGGCCTATCTCAAGAAACAAGAAAAATCTCAAATAAACAACCTAACATTACATCTCAAAGAACTAGAAAAAGAAGACCAAATGCAGGCCAAAGTCAGCAGAAGGAAGAAATTAGTCAAATAAAAGCACAATGAAATGAAATGAAGAACAAAATGAGAAAGAAACAATCAGTGCAGCTAAGGGCTGGTTCTGTGAAGCGATTAATAAAATTAACAAACCTTTGGCTAGACTCACTAAGGAAAAAAGAGAAAAGACTAAAATAAAATCAGAAATAAAAGAGTACTTACCACAGACACCAAAGAAAAACAAAGCATCATATAAGAATACTATGAAAGACTATATGTCACCAAATTCAATAACCTAGAATTGGATAAGTCCCTAGAAATACATAACCTTCCTATATTGAATCATGAAGAACTGGAACATCTAAACACACTGATCAATAGTGAGGAAATTGAAATAAACCATCAAAAATCTCCCAAAAGGTAAGAGTCCAGGATTAGATGCCTTCACTAATAAATTCTACCATTCAAAAAAGATTTAATACCTATCCTTCTCAAACTCTTCCAAAAAAATGAAAAAGAGTCAATACTTCCTAATACATTTTATGAAGCCAACGTGACCCTGATACCAAAACTGGCAAGGATAACACAATAAAAAAAAACACACACACACTACATACCAATATATCTGATGGATACAGATGCAAAAATACTAAGTGAAATACTAGCAAACTGAATACCATAATAATATTAAAAAGATAATACATCACAATCAAGTGGCATTCATTCCAGGGGCACAAGGATGGTTTCATATACACAAATTTATCAATGTGATACACCACATTAACAAAATAAAGAATAAAAATCATATGATCTTATCAATAGATGTTGAAAAAGTATTTGACAAAATACAACATCTATTTATCATAAAAACACTCAATAAAATGAGTATAGAAGAAAACTACCTCAGCATAATAAAGACCATATATGACAAACACTCAGTTACTGTCAGACTCAAAGGGAGAAAACTGAAAGCTTAGCCTCTAAGACTGGGAACAAGACAGGGATGCCCCTCCCACCACTCTTACTCAACATTGTACTGGAAGTTCACCAGAGCAGTTGGCAAGAGAAAGAAATAAAAGGCATCCAACTTGAGAATGAAAAAGTAAAACTGTCACATTTGCAGACATGATCCTTTATATAGAAAACCTTAAATACTCCACCAGAAACTATTAGAAACAATAAACAAATGCAGTAAAGTTGCAGGATATAAAATCAACCTATAACACCCATTGCATTCCTATATACCAACAATAAAGTTTCAGGGAAAAAAATTAAAAAACAACTCTTTTTGCAATTATTAAAAAAAGAATAAAAAACTAGAAATAAACTTAGCAAAGAATGTAAAGGACCTTATACACTGAAAACTATAAGACATTATTAAAAGAAATCGAAGCCCTGGCTGGTTTGGCTCAGTGCTTAGAGCATCAGCCTGTGGACCAAAGAGTCATGGGTTCAATTTTTGATCAAGGGCACATACCTCAGTTGTAGGTTAGATCCCCAGCCCAGTTGGGGTTGTGCAGGAGGCAACCAATCAATGTGTCTCTCTCACATTGATGTTTCTCCCCACCCCCCCCACCTCCCTCCCTCCCACTCTATCTAAAAAAGTCAATGGAAAAATATCCTTTGGTGAGGATTTTTTTTTTAAGGAAGAAATTAAAGAAGACACAAAGAAATGGAAAGATATTTTGTGTTCATGGATTGGAAGAATCAACATAGTTAAAATGACCACAGTACCCAAAGTGATACACATATTAATGCAATGCCCATCAAAATCCCAATGGCATATTTTAAAGATACAGAACAAAATATCATCAAATTTGTATAGAACCAAGGAAGACTCGGAATAGACAAAGAGACCCTGAGGAAAAAGAACAAAGCCAGAAGTATTAGACTCCCTGACTTCAAGTTTAACTACAAAGTTACAATAATCAAAATAGTTTGATATTGGCAAAACAAAAGACACCCAGACTAATGGAACAGAAATGAGAACTCAGAAATAAATAAACCCACATGTATATGGGCAAATAATATTTGACAAAGGAGACAAAAACATATAATGCAGAAAAGAAAGCATCTTCAATAAATAATACAGTCAAACCTTGGGTTCTCAAACTTCTCCCATCTCGAACAGTTCTCAACCAAGTTGACCTGACAATCCTTTCATGCCAATACCTCAGTATGACAAACATGTGTCTCTCAGGCAACAAACAAAGGAGAGAATGTGTGATGTTGAACCTCTCGTTGTTAACATCTCAGGAAATTGTGTTGTGAATATTTTTGTGGTTTTTTTTGTTTGTTTTTTATTTTTTGCTAGCAAAATGGACGATTAGCACAATTTTAAAATAAAAGAGGACATCAAGAGGGCCAATGTTGCTAAGGGAGAAAAAGTGCTTATAAAACAACGATCACAGGCATTTGAAGAGGTAGAAAGGTAGAAAAATTGTTGATTTAGACAAATAAAAAGCAGTTAGCAGGTGGTAGCATTTGGGAGGTAATGATATGTATGAAAAAGCAAAAACGCTGCTTGCTGACCTCCTGAAAGACTCTTGCACAAGCGCTGAAAGTGATTCGTTTGAGTAGGGTGGTTCAATAAATGTAAGAAAGGAAGTGTTAATTCATAGATTAAACAGTACATTAGAAATGTACTATATAGAAGAAAGGTTAAAATGGAATTATTTGTGGGTCTGGAATGGATTGATTCAATTTACATTATCTCTAATGGGAAAAAAATGACTTGGTTTTCTAACAAATCACTTCTTGAACAATATTCTGGAACAAATTAATTTAGAAAATGGAGGTTCCACTCTGCTGAAAAAATTGGAAAGCCATAGGCAAAAGAATGAAACTAGACTGCTATTTGTCACCATACACAAAAATGAACTCAAAATGGATCAGAGACCTAAATATTAGACCTGAAACAAAACTTACATAGAAGAAAACATAGGTTCTGAACTTCTAACCTTGGTATTAGAGAACATTTTATGAATCTGAGCCCAAAGGCAAAGGAAGTAAAAGCAAAAATAAATAAATGGTACTATATCAAACTAAAGAGCTTCTGCATAGCAAAAGAAACCACCAACAAAACAAAAAAGCAACAACCAAATGGAAGAAGATATCTGCAAACAAAACCTGTGATCAGGGATTAATATCCAAAATATATAAAGAACACATACAACTCAATAACAAAAAAGAAAACAATTTAATTTTAAAATGGGCAGAGGACCTGAATAGACACTTCTCCTCAAGAAGACATGAAAATAGCAAACAGATGCGTGAAAAATGTTCAATTTCACTACCTGTAAGTAAGAGAAATGTAAGTCAACATCACAATGAGATAATCATCTCACACTTATTAGAATGGCAATAATCAGTAAGACAAGAAATAACAAGGGTTGGAGAGGTTGTGGAGAAAAAGGAACCCTCACACCCTGCTGGTGGGAATGTAAATTAGTGCAACCTCAATGGAAAATAGCATGGAGGTTCTTCAAGAAAATAAGACTAGAGTTACCTATGACCTAATAATTGCTTTTCTGGGTATCTACCCTAAAATTTTTTTCATTTTATTTATTTTTTATTTATTAATTTATTTTTGTTACAGATGTTTTTCATTTTCCCCCACTGACACCCTCCTCCCCTTTCCCCTCTACCCTAAACATTTTTAAATATTTATTTGTACGCATATATGTACCCCTTTGTTCATTGCAGCAATTTACAAAGATAGTCAAGACATGGAAACAGCCTAACTTAAGTGTCCTTTGATGGATGATAAGATAAAGAAGATGTGAGATATATATGTACATATATATATATAATATATGAATACTACTCAGCCATAAGAAAGGATGAAATACTGCCATTTTCAACAACATGGATGGACCTACAGGGTATTATGCTAAAAGAAAGAAGTCAGACAAAGACAAATATCATATTATTTCAATTATATGTGAAATCTGAAGAACAAAACAAAAAAAACAGAAATAAACTCATAAATACAGAGAACAAACTGATGGTTTCCAGAGAGAAGTGGGGTTGGGGTACTGGGTGAACAAGATGAAGGGATTAAGTACAAATTGGTAGTTACAAAACAGTCAAGGGAATGTAAAGTACAGCCTAGGAAAAATAGTCAATAATATTATAATAACTATGTATGAGGCCAGGTGGGTACTACACTTAGAAAACAATGTATGAGTGGAAAAAAATGAAATATACAAACAAACCCACAGATACAGAAAACATTTTGACAGCTGCCACCTGAGAGGGTTGATGGAGGTTTGGTAAAAAAGGGAAGGGACTAAGATGTGCCAATTGCCAATTATAAAAATAATGGCAGGCATGTATATATAGCATAGAGAATATAGTCAATGATATTATAATAACTGTGTGGTGCCAGGTGGGCACTAGACTTATCAAGATGATCACTTTGTAAGTTATACAAATGTCCAATCACTATGTTGGCACACCTGAAGCTAATATATGTCAACTGTAATTAAATAAAAATTTTAGAAATAATATGCACATTTAAATGTCCACATGTTTACTCTAATAAGTTTACATATGTCACTGAGCTTCCTGGTATACTAATCAGGGTGAAAGGGGAACTGTGGTCTGTGTGGTTATAGTCCTTGTTTGTATATTTTTTAAAGAAAGACAAATCCTGAAAACACTTCCTAGGCAACAGGGACTCATCCGAGGGTTTCTGAACAGAAACATGTTAGGAATGCATGACAGACAGAATAAAGCCACCTTCACCCCCCGCCCCCTTCCCCAAATGTCCACCCTGAATTCTCAGAACCTATGAATATGTCACCTACCTTGCAAAGGGACTTTGCAGGTGTGATTAAGTTAAGAATCTGGACATGAAACCAGTGTTCTCGATTATGCTGGCGGGTTCAGTGTAGTCCCAAGGGCCCTTATACGAGAGAGGCAGTATGCTCAGAATCAGAGAGCAGCCATGTGACAAAGGACAGAGGGAGAGAAGGCAGAGTGATAAGCGGCCATGCCAAGGAATGAGGACAACCGCTTATAGCTGGGAAAAGTAAGAAAACGAATCCTCCCCTAAAGCACCAGAAGGGACCAGCTGTTCAGACACCTTATTTTAGAACTTTTGACCTCAGAAACTGTAAACTTGTCAATTTGTGTTGTTTCAAACAATTAAGTTTGTGGTATAAAGCCAATTTTCTTATAGATACCATCCTAGGATCACTTATAGACTCAAACTTTTCAAAAGAGATGGACATGGAATGTATCATTCTGCTTATACGAAAATAACTGAGCCACCCAACAGGTGGGCAACCTGCCCAGACTCAGAACACGTGAGCTCCTCGTCTCCCGTTCGCTACGAGCTCTCGCAGGTCTGCCCACACCTGCTTCTCAATTCTCCAGGGCCTGGCCCCAGAACGGGGAGGCTGCCTTTGAAGAATTACATTAAGGCATGTTTGAAAGTTTGTCAGATGTAAAGGGAGAAAGAAAAGCAAGTTCTCCTGCCAGGTAGGTGCATATTCTACAAATTTAATGATAACTGAAGTACATGAAGAAAGGAGTTGGAATCATCATTATTGAGACATGGAATTGAAAATAAGGGTAAGGAGAAAGCAAAGCTATGAGGTCAAAATGATGGGATATCAGCTTTGTCACCGAAGCTGTGGGTGTGTGGCAAGCATCGGGGATGGGAGCAGATGCCAGCCCTTCTCCAGGTGCAAAACTGACCGGCTTTCAAGTGTCTAATGACCAAGCAGCCTGCTCTGAAAGAGCCCCTATTACCTTGCATGGCGATGCCCTTCACCTGAGACCCCAGAGTTTCACAGCCAGACCTGTCCTTGATTTCATTTGCAGGAAAGGTTACTCACCACCGTGCCAGGGGTATTAGATTTATTTGTATGGAAACAGGAGATTTAATATATATTGTTTCATTTACAATAAATCCTCACTTAACATTGTTGATAGATTCTGCAACTTTAAGAGAAACAACACATAATGAAACCAATTATACCCTAAGCTAATTGATATAAACAAGAGTTAAGTCCCTAAAGCATCTCATGAATATTATAAAATGATTCTGAGAGCTTGTTTGGAAGTTCTGGCAGGGAGCACAGCTACTCGTATACCCTTGACGGAAGACCAGTCCTCTTCTCTGGGGGTAAGTTTGTCATCTTCCACTGAGCACATAACACAAAAGGGACGCACATGGATCCATGAGGGAGGAAGGCGACACCCACCTCGCCAGCCAGATCAGTCAAATCAACCCTGAGAATCAATGGGGTGACAGATGTCACAGACAGGTCACCCTCACATCCATACAAAACAATTTTGGACCAATGCATCATTCAAGGACTTGCTGTGTGGTCGTTGGCGTGTGGATTTCCAAATGAAACTCAAACCCCTCTCTCCACTGGTCAAAATATTAGGAAGAATGTTTGGCTGATGTATCCCTGTTGTGTTCTGTCTCTAACTGACCACCACCCTGTAGTTCTGAACGAGGTCTGGAATCCCTGTGTGTCTTGCTGCAGCCTTTGGGGGTGAGGGGAAGCAGGTTGGAAACCACTCATATCTCTTTTCACTGGTGTATGTGTGAAGCTGTATTAGGAAGCTTCTTGGTTCTCGAAGCTTCTCCACTCACAGCACAGCCGGCGGTGGTGCCCTGTCCACCACAGATGTGTGTGGACCCCCCACAGCGAGAATGCGGCTCAGCCTCTGCTAGCACCCAAGGCTCTGCCTGGTACTTCAGTTAGACAAGGGCTTATCACTATAACCTAGATCAGAGGGTGGCAGACTTTTCCGTAAAAGACCAAACAGTAAATATGTTAGGCTTTGAGAGACAAGCAGTAGAATAAAGGCTACAATGTTTACATAATCATTTAACATGTAAACATTTAATTTGTAAAAGTTACTGACTGATATTAGAGAGAGAAAGGAAGGGAGAGAGAGAGAAACATCAATTTGTTGTTTCACCCAGCTTACGCATTCAGGTTGAGCCTGCACACTCCCCATCCAGGCGTGAACCAGGAACCCCTACCATCAGGACAACACTCCCACCAACGAAGCCACCCCCACCAGGGCTAAAATGTGAACAGTTAAAAGTGTCAGGACTGTTCTTAGCTCAGGGGCCCTACAGAAAGGTGCGGTGGGCCAGAGTCTGCCCAAGGGCCATACTTTGCAAACCTCTGATTTACCTAATTAAGAAAGCCTGCTCAGTGGTCAGAGCACTGGCCTGTGGACCAAAGAGTTGTGGGTTTGATTCCCGGTGGAGGGCACGTACCTCGGTTGCAGATTCAATCCCCAGACCCTGTTGGGGTCATGTAGGAGGCAATCAATTGATGTTTCTCTCCCTCCCTCCCTCCCTCCCTCCCTTCCACTGTATCTTAAAAAAAAAAAAAAGACCATCGGATGGAAAACATCCTCAGGTGAAGATTAACAAACAGGCCTGTTCATAAATGGGAGGAAAAACCCATTGAAGTTTGAACTATTCCACTAGTCATTCAAATTCTTTACAAAAAAATTCCACGTACAGTCACACACCTCATAACAACATCCTGGCCATCGGGACGCCGCATACATATCGGTGGTCCCTAAGGTGACGGGGGAACCGAAACCTCCCCGACGAGTCCTGGCAGAGCGCCCGGCCAGCTCGTCCCAACAGCTCGTCCGGTCCGGGGACGCTGGAGGTTACGCGCGGTCGTTCGGACCCACAGTCACATCCTACCTGAGAGTGGCTGTGCATGACTCCGCCACTGGTTATCTGTTTACTATTAATGCACTGCGACGCCCACCGGCCGTCCTGAAGGCCGTCTTCGCCCTGTCCCCGTGGCCGCCTCGGCCGAGGCCGGCAGCTGCTGGCCAGTCCTCCGACTCCGGCTCTTTTTTAAAAATGCGCCGCATCGGACCGGCGTGCCCGCCACGGCAGACGCGGCCGTGGACACCGGCCCGAGATCGCCACCAAGGACTTCAAGGTTGTGGAGGAGGCAGAGAGGGGGAGAGACGCACCTGCTAGTGGGAACGCTAGGAGGACAGCGGGGAGCAGGAGGCTGACAATGCGGTAGATGCAGAAGAGGGAGGAGCAGCGGAGGAGGAGGAGGATGGTGAGGAAGAGGATGGAGATGAAGGTGAGGAGGCTGAAGCAGCTACGAGCAAATGGGCAGCTGAAGACGGTGAGGATGACGATGCTGACACCAAGAAGCAGAAGACCGATGAGGATGACTAGACAGCAAAAAAAAGGAAACTTAAAAAAAACAAAAACAAAGGCCGCCGTGTCCTATTCACCGTCCACGTCCCGTCTCAGAATCTAAACGAGGTCACCTTGGAGGAGAGAGTCCCGCCCGCCGGGCGGTGCCACCCGCAGATGACACGCACGGGCCACCACCCGACCAAAACCACAACGCGAATTTGCAACAGGGGAGGGAAAAAGAACCAAAACTTCCAAGGCCCTGATTTTTTTCTTAAAAGTACTTTTAAAAGGAAAATTTGTTTGTATTTTTTATTTACATTTTATATTTTTGTAAATATTGTTAGGGGCCAGCCATTGTTAATGATCTCGGGATGACCGAACCAGCCTTTGGAACGTTCTCTGTCCTTCTTCTGGCTCTACTTGTGGTGAGACCATGTCCATTATAATCTTAAAGGAGAAAAAAAAACCTTATAAAAAAGCAAAAACAACAAAAAATTTTATTTCGAGCATTCCAGTAACTTTTTGTGTATGTACTTAGCTGTACTATAAGTAGTTGGTTTGTATGAGATGGTTAAAAAGGCCAAAGATAAAAAGGCTTCTTTTTTTTTCCTTTTTTTGTCTATGAAGTTGCTGTTTATTTTTTGGCCTATTTGATGTATGTGTGAAACAATGTTGTCCAACAATAGACAGGAATTTTATGTTGCTGAGTTGTTCTAACAAAAAAAAAATTTATTGTTACTTTCTACTTTTAAAAAGTTTTCTGTAAAGCAGTACACTGTGTTATGTAAGTAGCAGCCTCACACATGTCATAACTAGAGTTTCTTGATGACATCATTTTCTCTTGATTTAATCTCATGTGGTTTTGAATAGTAACATGTTGTACAGGTTTGTAGCCCAGGAGCAAGAGGCTATACCATCCAGGTTTGTTAAGTGCCCTCTGTGATGTCCACACAATGAGGAAATCGCCTAATGATGCATTTCTCAGAAACATCCCCAGTGGTAAGTGGCACAGGACTGCATCTGTGTTCCCAGAAATCTACAGTGTCCAGGTACAAGATGCAAACAGCCCTTGAGGTCTTCAGGGTTTTTTGCAGATAAGCGCAATTAAAGAATGTTGGTACACACCTACGTTCACAAAGTTTTTCAAAATAACATGATGGTGACTGCATTACATGTTTACTCTGGTACAAATTGGCAATACTGGTATTAAACAACAGTGAAAACTACTCTAATTCACAGCACCGGTTAGCTAGCCTTATATGTAGTTTTGCCTTCTCTAATTAACATTTTATAAATGCGATCTGCTTCTAAGTGTTCCATTTTAATTCATACCAATCTGTTGGCATTACACACAAACTGGAAAAAAATATGAAGCCTTTTGCTTCAACTATCCTAATTTATATGCTAAATCAGAAGGTCAAAATGAATCTTTGTCATGTTTAGAGCCCTGCATATTGGCCCAGAAATAAAAGGCAGCATGCTAATTTTTTTTCGTGTGTGTGTGTGTGTGTGTGTGTGTGTGTGAGAATAATTTTTAAAAAGCAAGTAATAACTCAATGTGAGTTTAGAAAAACAAAATCTACTGCACTGGAAGATAAATACTTTGAAAGTTCTTTGATGTGATGAGCTTTGTTTAAACTGAAAATTGTTCTTCATTCTGATAGCAGTCAAGCAGCAGATGGCTGAAGTTACCATAAATATGTAAGTTCCAGAAGTACTCTGCCTTGGAGAGCAGCCCACACCGCTGAACAACAAGACCAGAGAGAGAACCTCTGACACATGCAGAAGAAAGAGAACCCTTTTTCATGCGGTATGAGTTCTGGGCATAGTGGGACATTGCTCAGCTTTTCCACACAGTAGGAATGCATATAGCATATGACAAGGAAGTTAGCCTTCCTTTCAATTAAATTACCACCATTCTCAATACAGAACTTGAAACAGAATTTCAAGTGCTTTCTTCTCTGGAAACTTGCTGTCAAAAACCAAGCTTACTGTTAAGATGAAGAGCTGTGCAATGCAAGGAAGAATTCTAATGGGTCGGTGTGCTTCAGCTTAAGTATAACTTTGCACCATTCTCTAGAGACTGTGACTTTTTTCCCTGTTCCCTGGTACCTATTTTAGTACCTGAAATAGGAACATTTAAAAAAAGGTCTTTAGTAACATAAAAAGGTTTTTATTTAAAATTCCCCTCATTGCTGAATTACAAAGGTAGCTTATTTTATATCTACTGTAGCCTGACATAATATTTTGTACTTAACAGGCTTCAATAAATAAATAGATGTGAGATACATCCATCTATTTGTTAATGTCTATTATGTCCTGTGTTCGGTAACTAGAAATACAGAAATGGATAACTGAGCGGACAATATTCCTCTCCCTGTGTTTCTACAGAATTGGTTTGAAACTGCTGCCTTGTCCCAGGTACTCTTCCAAATGGGAGGAGGGGTTCATCTGATTGGTGAAATGATGACAGTGAGACACTCCTGGTCCATAATCCTGTCCGGGGCAAAGCTGATTTCGTCACAACTGATGTGACCTTCCTACATTCCAGGAACATGACAAAGACCATGGTCCACCATGGGGGTTTGTGTAGGTTACTGGGTCACTGTTCTACTGTGTGTGTGTTTCAGGGAAGAAACTCTGATGGGGAAGGAGCTATCAGAAGCCTATCTGGGCTGCAGGTCTAAGCCTCATTCTCATCCACATCGACTTGCAAGTGATCTGATGAAGCTACTGTGTCCTCTGGCACTGTCATGCCTGAATGTTCATGCATTGAACCGCAGATCATTCTATTACTTCCTTTTAGTGTTTGCTTTATGATAGAGTTAGGCATCATACTGGAGGGTTGTTGTTTTTTTAATTATTTGTATAAGTAGATTATATTATCTGAAAATTTTGACTTAGAACAGTATAGGAAGTGCTGTCAAATATTCATTCGCATCCTGCTGCTGTAGCAATCATCCTAAAATGCAACATAACTAACTTCTTCCTCGTACTCAAAAGCTTCCCAAAGTTTCAAGTTGCCTTCAAGTGTTCACAATCCAGGCCCAATCCACCTCCCCAAGATAATTTATTGCTGACTCAAGCCCTCTGAATGAGCCACCCCAAATCTACTTTTTTTCCCTAAATAGGTCATGAACAGTCCCAAATCCCATCTTCACACCTGGGACCTCTCTGTCTTCATACTTTTTACCTCTCTGATTTCCCTATGACAAAGCCCATTCTCATCTCTATTTCCAAACTCTACATCTTCCCATACGGTTCAATTCAAATCTCATATGCACAAGCCAAAAATGATCATTTCTTCCTCTAAAATCCTAGAGGGAACAATTAGGTACACACAGCAGTTAGAACTGGGTACGCTACACTACAGATAACAAACAGCCCCAGAATATGAGTAGCTTACAACAAGGGTTTACCTCCCACTAGGTCAAATGTCCAGTAACAATCAACAATGCTTATGGCCCCAGGTCACTTCATTACAGGACACACTACGGGAACAGCCTTTACCTGGAACATTGATCCTCCTCATGACAAAAAGAAGAGAGAACACAATAACCCCAACTAACCCTTAAACTTTGGCTCAGGGGGTACACATGTCTATTTCACTCAGACAGCATTGGCCAAAGCAAGCTGTGTGACCAAACATGATACAGTGAGGCAGCAAGGGAGGGGCAACAAACATTTCCAAACACTATTCAAATAACTGAATCAACCTGCAAAGTTATGATCACTTCCTAGGAATACTCTCACCTCACGAGAACACATTAAAACCCTGAAAACACAGCACATTTGATCGGTATGAACCAGAACCAATAATGTCCTTTGAACTGCCAATTTTTTAATTTAGTTTACCACTGCAATGAAATTTCAATGCAAAAAAATAATTTGGATATGAATTTAAAGTTCACTATAACAACATGCAGCTTACAGTTATTTGTCTAGAAACATAATTTGTTGCCAATATCATACGGTTGCTTTTTTGCAGTTTTGAAATATACAAACTTGAAATAATGTGATATGAAATATTATTGAAGTCTTACTTCATGTACAAAATTAGAAACAATGTAAGTCCTCTGCAGTTGAACAAAACGTGAAGACTTTCACCTCAATTCAGTGAGGCACAGGAATTATAAACAGTGCCATATCACATGAAGGTGCCCATTCAGCTGGTACGAGAACCCCACAGACTCTATTATTATAGAAACTAATTCTGCAACCTGTTTACTCACTATTGTGCTCTTCTTTTAACAGTCAATAGTTACAAATTAAAATCTTCTTTTAAATTCAATAACAATGTCTTCATACATTCACTGATGGTGGAAAATGTGGCAAAAATCAATAACTCTTGAACCAGTGCCAAAATACCAGGCTGTTAATTCAGGTGCAAACTCAGAGCTCTGAAAAATAATGCTGAGGAAACGGGATTCCAAGATGGGGGCAGGGTGGGCGGAAACTACACTGACCTCCCAGGACCAAACTGGGCTGAAAACTACATATAGAAAAATCATCCTGAATACCCAACTGGTGACTAGCTGGAGAGAACCTTATGACCAAGGTCTTAAACAGGAGGCCACATCAAGACCAGTAGGAAATGCGCAGGCACACGAGGGCTGGCTGGGCTGCCACAGGTGGCAGCTGAAGTTCTGGAGGGATATCTCAGCTGCAAAGGTTCCCCCTGAGAAGTCTGGGGTCTAAACCCTAAGCTGGGTCCCCAAAACCCAGAAAGCTATCCAAATGACACCTGGCTGTGAAAGGCGGCAGGGCTTCTGTCCACCAGGGAGAGACCGCTAGAAACACAGGTCCCCTTTCAAAGTGCTAACACACTAAATTTCATGTGCACCACTCACTGTGGGCTCTGGCAGAGGGAGGACAGAGTGGACCACAGCTGTGTGAGGAGAGCCTTGGGTTGGTGGCTCCTGGGGAGAGAGCTGAGAGGAGACCCGCCAGGATCCCTGTGCTGAGTCAGTCCCCCATACTGCTGAATCCATCTGTCTCTAACAGAGCTTTCCCATCCATGCAGCCTTAGCCTGAGGGGAAGCAAGAAACCCACCCACTGGAATCCCTTTTGCCCCACTCTGGAATCCCTCTTGCCCTACCCTCTGGAGCTTACACCCTGCAGGGAACTACAACCTGAGACTCATTAAGTGACTGAAACTAACAGACAACCTACAAGCAAAGGGGGTCTCTGGGTGCTTTGGGTCTTTGCCTGACCTGTTCCTGGGACCAGGGCTAGTAAAAGCAGACCTCAGTGTGCAGCTTGGTCCTTTCTGCATGTACCCAGGCCCAGCAGAGGGAGGTACAAGCTATGAATCACTGAAAGCTCCAAACTGGTTGCCCAGAACCAGTCACAGTATCTGATATTGGCCTGTATACTATAGTCCTTCCAAAGAGGCCCAGATCCAATATACCCAGAGGCCAGCTTCAGATAACAACAGAGCAGGATCCAATAGGCTTCACAACCAGAATACCCACAGGGAGATACTGGCAGGCACCAAACCCTGCAGAGGTGAATTCCACTTCATGTGATCAGCATCTGCACAGAAGACTGCATGCTATATTGGGGGTTGAACCTTGGTTTCAGCTAGCCAGAGGGCGGAGGCCACACATGAACAGGTGAATAGCAATTAAGACTCAATTATAACAAGAGGACCCACACAACATGCACAAGAAACATTCTAGAGAACCCAGTTCTGTTGATCACAGAGATTGTGCCACTGGGTGCCACAGGTCACCTACTACAAAAGGCCCAATGCCACCCTAATGAAAGTCATAGCAGATCTACCTAATACTTAGAAACAAACACAAACAGGCAGCTAAAATGGGGAGACAAAGAAACAGGCCCTAAATGAAAGAACAAGAGAATTCTCCACAAGAGCTAAATGACATGGAGGTAAATAATTTATCAGATATAGAGTTCAAAGTAATGATCATGGATTCCAAAATGGCGGCGGAGTGAACGGAAGCTAGACCGTCACCCAGAACCAAACTGGAATTACAACTATAACACAGACAAATTGACGGGAAAAAGCAACAGAAAAGCAGCTTGCGAGGACCATATAACCAGGGACACTGACTAGATCGTAGTAGGCTTGCGAAGGTGCGAGACAGGGGCTGGGAGCCCACACTCTGCAGCTCAGCAGCGGCCTCAGCTGGGAGCAGCGCCCTTGGGTTACGCTCCCAGGCGGCCCCACAGTGCAGCCGGGACAGAGGCTGAAACAGCCACAGCCACTCGCTCCGGCAGAGGGAGGGCAGACTGGACTGGAACTGTGCCTGGACACTCGGATATGGAGGGCACTCAGAGCTCTTAATGAGTGCAGCCACACAGGACAGTGGGCATATTGCTCCTTCCCAGGGCTATGAGGAGAGGCAGCCCCTCCCTCAGAGATCCAATCCTACCCTGTGGGCCATTGAAGTGCTAATTGAAGCTAATTACCAACCAGAATCAGCCCCAACTTTGGTAAATGCCCTTGTGCTGAGCACCTAAGGGAGTTTTTCAATCAACTGACAACCCAAAACTCACCAAGTAACCTCGACTGCTAGCCTCCAGGCAAAAAGCTAGAGGATAACAGTACCTTTCCTGGGCTGGCAACTTTAACCAGGAAAGTAAGACTTGACAGTGGTGTTTAACGTGGGTCCCCCCTTGCTCATCTAAACACAGGAGAGGGAGCCACAAACAGCAGAACACCAACACCCACAGGGAAAACTTGACAGGCTCCAAAGCCCACAGTGATAGCCAAAATAGTGAAACACAGAAACAGAAGCCAAATGAAAGAGCAAGAGACCTCCACCGAAGATAAGACCAATGTGGAGCAATTAGGCATGTTAACAGAGCTAGAATTCAGAGCCATGATCTTGAGGAAGCTGAACAGCATGAGTAAGGACATAGAGACACTGAAAATAAGCCAACCGGAAATTAAAAACCATCAAAAAGATAAAAAATGACATATCAGAAATGAAAAACACATTGGAAGGTTTAAAAAGCAGATAGAGGAAGCTGAGGACTGGATCAGTGAATTAGAAGACAGGGTAGAAAAAAATCAACCAATCAGAAAAACAAAAGGAAAAAACTATTAAAAAACAGGAAGACAGCTTAAGAGAACTCGGGGACAACTGGAAATGAAATAATATTCGCATCATAGGAGTCCATGAAGAAGAAGAAGAAAATGAGCAAGGGACAGAGAATATATTCAAAAAAATAGTGACAGAAAACTTCCCTAATTTAATGAAGGAAGAAGGCATTCAAGTTCAAGAAGCACACAGAGTCCCAAGTAAGAAGAACCCAAACAGGCCCACACCAAGACACATAGTAATTAAAATGCCACAAATTAAAGACAAAGAGAGAATCCTAAAAGCAGCAACAGATAAGCAACAGGTTACCTACAAAGGAAACCCCATAAGGCTCTCAGCTGACTTCTCACAAGAAACACTACAGACCAAAAAAGAATGGCATGAAGGAATCAAAGTCATGAAAAACAAGAATCTGAATCCAAGACTACTCTACCCAGCAAGGCTATCATTCAAAACAGAAGGTCAAATAAAGAGCTTCCCAGACAAAAAAAGGCTAAGGGAATACATTAACACCAAACCAGCACTGCAAGAAATGGTAAAACGACTGCTGTAATTAGCAGAAGAAATGGGAAGAAAAATAGAACCACACTAAACAAAAATGGCAGTAAATAAGTACATATCAATAATCACCTTAAATGTAAATGGATTTAATGCTCCCTTAAAAGACACAGAGTAGCTGACTGGATAAGAAAGCATGACTCATCTATGTGTTGTTTATGAGAGACCCACCTCACAACAAAAGACACACATAGGTTGAAAGTGAAGCAATGGAAAAAATTTTCCAAGCAAATGGAAAGCAAAAAAAGCTGGGGTGAATTCTCATATCTGATCAAATAGATTTCAAAATGAAGACCATAACTAAAGACAAAGAAGGCAACTACATAATATTTAAAGGATCTATCCAATAAGAAGATATAACCTTGATAAACATGTATGCACCCAACATAGGAGCACCAAAATATATTCAAAATCTTCTGGAGGACTTCCAAGGAGAAATCGACAACAATACAATCATAGCAGGGGACATCAACACCCTGTTGACAGTACTGGATAGATCCTCTAGGAAAAAAAATAGCAAGGAAACAGAGACTCTAAATGAGGCATTAGACCAAATGGATTTAAAAGATATCTACAGAGAATTACACCCCAAAACCTCAGGATTCACATTCTTCTCAAGTGCACATGGGACATTCTCAAAGATAGACCACATGATAGGACACAAACTAAATCTCTACAAGTTCAAGAAGATTGAAATCATAGCAAGCATCTTCTCACATCACAAGGGTATGAAACTAGAAATCAATTGCAAGAAGAACATGCAAAGACATTTCTACACATGGAGGCTAAATAGCATGTTATTAAACAATAAATGGGTCACCGAGGAGATCAAGGAAGAAATTAAAAACTTCCTGAAAACCAATGAAAATGAACACACAACACCACAAAATCTATGGGATGCAGCGAAAGCAGTTCTGAGAGGGAAGTTCATAGCACTACAGGCCTACCTCAAAAAACAAGAAAAATTTCTAATTGACTGTCTAACCTCACAACTTAAAGAATTAGAAAGCAAACAAAAATAAAACCCCAAAGCAAGTAGAAGGAAGGAAATAGTAGAGACCAGAGCAGAAATAAATGACATAGAGACCAAAAAAAAAAAAACAATTCAAAGGATCAATGAAACAAAGCGCTGGTTTTTCAAAAAGATAAACAAGATTGATGGACCTTTAGCTAGACTCACCAAGAAACAAAGACAGAGAACCCAAATACACAAAATCAGAAATAAAAGAGGAGAAGTAACAACTGACATCACAAAAATACAAAGATCATTAACAATTACTATGAACAACTATATGGCAACAGATTCGACAATCTAAGTGAAATGGACAAATTTCTAGAAACACACAGTCTCCCAAAACTGGACCTTGAAAAGATAGAAAACTTGAACAGACCAATAACAACTAAGGAAATTGAAGAGGTAATCAAGACTCTCCCAGCAAACAAAAGCCCAGGCCGGGATGGCTTCATGGGGGAGTTTTACCGAACATTCAAAAAAGAACTAACACCCATTCTCTTCAAACTATTTCAAAAAATTCAAGAAGAAGGAAGACTTCCAAAACGTTCTATGAGGCCAGCATAATTCCAATTCCATAACCATAAAAAGACACTACAAAGAAAGAAAACTACAAGTCAATATCCCTGATGAACATAGACGACAAAATCCTGAACAAAATATTAGCAAATCGGATCCAGAAATACATCAAAAAAATTATTCACCATGACCAAGTGGGATTCATTCCAGGGATGCAATGCTGGTACAATAATTGCAAATCAGTAAATGTGATACACCACATAAACAAAATGAAGAATAAAAACCACATGATTTTATCAATAAATGATGAAAAAGCATTCTACAAAATCCAGCATTCATTTCTGATAAAAACGCTCAGCAATGTGGGAATAGAGGGATCATATCTCGACATAATTAAGGCCATATATGAAAGACCTACAGCCAACATCATACTCAATGGACAGAAACTAAAAACATTTCCATTAAGATCAGGAACAAGACAGGGATGTCCACTTTCGCCACTCTTATTTAACATTGTACTGGAAGTCTTAGCCACAGCAATCAGACATGAAGAAAAAATAAAAGTGATCCAAATTGGAAAGGAGTGAAATTGTCATTATTTGCAGATGACATGATATTATACATAGAAAACCCTAAAGACTCCATCAAAAATCTACTAGACTTAATAAATGAATTTGGCAAAGTAGCAGGATACAAAATTAACATCAAGAAATCAACGGCATTCTTGTACACCAATGATGAACTCACAGAAAGAGAAACTGAAAAAACAATCCCATTTACCATCACGCCAAAAAATTAAGATACCTAGGAATAAACTTAACCACAGAAGTAAAGGACCTATTTGCAGAAAACTACAGGTCATTGAAAAAAGAAATGGAGGAAGATATAAAAAAGTGGAAGCACATACCCTGTTCATGGATTGGAAGAATTAACATCATTAAAATGTCCATATTACCCAAAGCAATATATAGATTCAATGCAATCACCATCAAAATACCAACGACATATTTCATAGAACTAGAATACTTCAAAAGTTCATATGGAACCAAAAAAGACCCCACATAGCCACAGCAATCTTGAAAAAGAAGGACAAAGTAGGTGGGATCACAATACCAGACATCAGGTTATACTACAAAGCAACTGTAACCAAAACAGCCTGGTACCGGCACAAGAACAGGCAAATAAACCAGTGGAACAGAACTGAAAACCCAGAAATGGACCCAAGGCAATATGCTCAATTAATATTTGACAAAGGTGGTAAGAGCATACAGTGGAATAAAGACAGCCTCTTTAATAAATGGTGTTGGGAAAATTGGACAGCTACATGCAAAAAAAATGAAACTAGACCATCAACTTACACCATACGCAAAAATAAACTCAAAATAGATAAAAGACTTAAATGTGACCCGTGAATCCATAAAAATTCTAGAAGAAAATGTAGGCAACAAAATTTCGGACATCATACGCAGCAGAATTTTCACTGATACATCACCTAAGGCAACAGAAACAAAGGAAAAAAATGAACACATGGAACTACATCAAACTAAAAAGCTTCTGCACAGCAAAAGAAACAATCATCAAAATGGAAAGGCAACCCACTGTATGGGAGAACATCATTGCCAATGATGTATCAGATAAGGGGTTAATTTCCAATATATAGAGAGTGCTCATACAACTCAACAAAAGGAAGACAAAGAACCCAATTTAAAAATGGGCAGAGGAGCTGAATGGACACCTCTCCAAACAGGACATAGAAATGGCCAAGAGACATATGAAGAAATGCTCAACATCACTAATCATCAGAGAGATGCAAATTAAAACAACAATGAGGTATCACCTCACACCTGTCAGAATGGCCATCATCAACAAATCATCAAAGAACAAGTGTTGTCAAGGGTGTGGAGAAAAGGGACTCTAATACATTGCTGGTGGGAATGCAGACTGGTGCAACCACTGTGGAAAACACTACGGTGTTACCTCAAAAAAATTAAAAATTGAACTTCCATTTGACCCAGTGACCCACTTCTAGGAATATACCCTAAGAAGCCTGAAACATCAATCAGGAAGAATATATGTACCCCCATGTTCATAGCAGCACTATTTACAATAGCTAAGATCTGGAAACAGCCCAAGTGTCCATCAGTAGACGAATGGATAAAAAAGCTGTGCTACATATACACAATGGAGTACTATGTAGCGGTAAGAAAGAATGATCTCTTATCCTTTGAGATGACATGGAGAGACCTGGAAAGTATTATCCTAAGTGAAACAAGCCAAGCAGAGAAAGAAAAATATCACATGATCTCACTTATTTGTGGAATATAATGAACTAAACAAACTGCTGAACAAAATTAGCCCAGAGACATGGGGTGGGGTACAGGCTGACAAGCCTCAGTGGAGGGGGGGTTGTGGGGGAAGAGATAAATCACAGAACTTACATACATGTATGCGTGACCAATAAACATAGACATCAATGCTGGGGATGGGTAGGGGGAAAGGGGGATGAGAATGTCAATGGGGGAAAAATGAGAAACATCTCATTTTTGTAACATTTGTAACAAAAACAAATAAATAAATTAAAAATTAAAATTAAATAACAAAAAGAAAAACAGACTTAAAAAGTGAGAATAGCCCTGGCCAGTTTGGCTCAGCGGTTAGAGCGTCGGCCTGCGGTCCGGAGAGACCCGGGTTCGGTTCCCGCTAAGGGCACGTACTTCGGTTGCAGTTTGTCCCTGGCCCTGGTTGGTCGTGCGGGTGGCAGCCACTCGATGTGTCCCTTCACGTCGATGTTTCTCACTCTCTCTCCCTTCCCCTTTCTCCCTCCCACTCTATCTGTACAAAAAAATGGAAAAATATCCTCGGGTGAGGATAAAAAAAAAAAAAAAAAAAAAGTGAGAATAGTTTAAGAGACCTTTGAAACAATACGATGTGTAAAAACATATGCATCATCAGGGTACCAGAAGAGAGAGAGCAAAGAATTGAGAACATATTTGAAGAAATAATATCTGAAAATTTCCCTAACCTGATAAAGGAAAAAGACACAGAAGTTCTGGAAGCACAGAGAGTCCCAAACAAGATGGACCCAAAGAGGCTCACACCAAGACATATCATAATTAACATGCCAAAGGACAAAGAGAGAATCTTAAATGCCACAAAACAAAGGCAGTCAGTTACCTACAAGGGAGCTCCCACAAGACTGTCAGTTGACTTCTCAACAGAAACATTTCAAGCAAGAAGGGATTGGCATTTAGCATTCAAACTGATGAAAAACAAGGACCTACAACCAAGGCTACTTTACCCAGCAAGGCTATCATTTTAAATTGAAGGAGAAATAAAGAACTTCCCAGACAAGAAAAAGTTAAAGGAGTTTGTACCAAACCAGTATTACAAGAAATGCTAAAGGGCTTGCTTTAAGAAGTGGAAGAAGAATAAAAAGAAAAAAACAAACAACAGAGCAACATAGTTAAAAAAGTAAAATTTCAATAAATACATAGCCTCCAAAAATCATTTTAAATGTAAATAGCTTAAATGCTCCAATCAAAAGACATGGGGGAATCAGTGGGGGAGAAAGGAGAAACATCTGTAACAAAAATAAATTAATTAAATTTTTTTAAAAAGACATAAGGTAGCTGAATGGATGAGAGAACAAGACCCATTTATATTCTGTCTTCACGAGTTCTACATCAGAAGAAAAGCTATACACAGACTAAAAATAAAGGATGGAAAAAGATATTTCATGCAAATGGAAAGAAAAAAAGCTGGGGTACCGATACTTATATCTGACAAAATACACTTTAAAACCAAGGTTACAGTAAGAGACAAAGAAGGACACTACATAATGATAAAGGGGTCAATCCAACAAGAGGATATAATCTTTATAAACATTTATGCACCCAACACAGAAGCACCTAAATATGTAATGCAAATCTTCATGGACGTAAAGGAAAAGACTGACAGTGATACAGTTATAGTAGGGGATTTTTACACCCCATTACCATCAATGGATAGATCTTCTAGACAGAAAATCAACAAGGAGACAGCAACCCTAAATGACACACTAGATCAAGTGGATTTAATTGATATCTTCAGAACATTCCACACCAAAACAATAGAACAGACATTCTTTTCAAGTGCACATGGAATATATTCCAAGATAGACCACATTTAGGATATAACATATCAATAAATTATAAAAATATTAAAATCATATCAAGTACCTTTTCTGACTATAACGCTATAGAACTTGAAATCAATCACAAGAAGAAAACTGAAAAACATACAAAAATATAGATGCTAAATAACGTGTTACTAAACAATGAATGGGTTAACAATGACATCAAGGAAGAAAACGAAAGATACCTTGAAACAAATGAAAATGGAAACACAACAAACCAAAATCTGTGGGATACAATGAAAGTATTCCTAAGAGGGAAATGCAAAGCATTACAGGCCAATCTCAAGAAAACGCTCAAATAAACAATATAATTTTACACTTAAAGGAACTTGAAAAAGAACAACAAAGCCCAGAGTTAGTAGGAGAAAGAAAATAATGAAATAAATGAAGTAGAGTCTTAAAAAACAATGCAATCAATGAAACCAAGAGCTGGTTCTTTGAAAAGATAAACAAAATTCAAAACCTTTATCTAGACTCATCAAAAAAAAAAGACGATCCAAATAAATCAAATTAGAAATGAAAGAGGAAAAGTAACAACTGATACCAAAGAAATATAACGGATTATAAAAAAGTATTATAAACAACCATATGCCAACAAATTGGACAATCTGGAAGAAATGGGTAAATTCTAGGAACAACAACCTTCCAAAACTAAATCAGGAAGAATTAGAGATTCTGAACACACAGATTACAACTAGTAAAATTGAAGCAGTCATCAAAAAATTCCCAATAAACACCCTGGCTAGTTTGGCTCAGCGGTTAGAGCGTCTGCCTGCGGTCCGGAGAGACCTGGGTTCAGTTCCCACTAAGGGCATGTACCTCAGTTGCAGTTTGTCCCCAGCCCTGGTTGGTCATGCGGGTGGCAGTCACTCGATGTGTCCCTTTCACATCGATGTTTCCCTCTCTCTCTCTTCCTCTCTCTCCTTCCCACTCTGTCTGTACAAAGGATGGAAAAATGTCCTCGGGTGAAGAAAAAAACAAAAACAAAACAAAAAATTCCCAATAAACAAAAGCACTGACTGATGGCTTTACAGGAGAACTAACACCTATCTTTCTCAAAGTATTCAAAAAAAATGTAAGAGAATGGAAGACTCCCAAGCTCTTTTTACAAGGACAACATAATTCTAATTCTAAAACCAAATAAAGACACAACAAAACAAATAAAGAAAATTATAGACCATTATCCCTGAAGAACATACATGATGCTAAAATTCTCAATGAAATATTAATAAAATAAATCCAGCAATACATAAAAACATCATACACCATGATCGAGTGGGATTTATTCTGGGGATGCAAGGTTAGTATATTGTCCACAAAACAATAAACGTGATACACCAAATAAACCAAATGAAGGATGAAAATCACATGATAATATCAATAGATGCAGAAAGACCATTTAATAAAATCCAGCACCCATTTATGATAAAAATTCTCTTAGCAAAGTGGAAATATAGGGAACATACATCAATGTAATAAAGGCCATATATGGCAAACCCACAGCCAACATCATACTCAATGAGCAAAAACTAATAGTATTCCCCTTAAGATGGGGAACAAGATAGAATGTCCACTTTCACCACTCTTATGCAACATAATAGAAGTCCTAGCCACAGCAATCAGACAAGAAGAAATAAAAGACATTGTAATTCGAAAGGAAGAAGTAAAACTGTCATTATTTGCAGATGACATGATATTGTATATAGAGAACCCTAAAGATTCCACCAAAAAATCACTAGAACTGATCAATGAATTCGGCCAAGTAGCAGGATACAAAATAAATATCCAGAAGTCAGTTGCATTTTTATACACCAATAATAAATTATCAGAAAGGGACACTAAAAAAAAATCCTATTTACAATTGTTTCCAAAAGAATAAAATATCTAGGAATAAATTAATTTAACCAAGGATGTAAAAAGCCTGTACTCAGAAAATTTAAGACACTGAAGAAAGAAATAGAAGAAGATACAAATAAGGGGAAGCATATATGGTGTTAATGGATAGGAAGAATTAGCATGATTATAATGTCCATACCACCCAAAGAAATCTACAGATTTATGCCCGGCCAGTGTGGCTCAATGTGAGCGTCGTCCCATGGACTGAGAGGTCCCAGTTCAATTCCCACTCAGGGAACATGCCCGGGTTGAGGGCTCGATCCTCCATAGTGGGGGTGCAGGAGGCAGTTGATTGATGTTATTGTCTCACATTGATGTTTCTCTTTCCCCCTTCCTCTATCTCTAAAAAATAAAAATAAAAACATTTAAAAAAATAAATAAAGACATCTACAGATTCAAAACAATTCCTACCAAGATACCAATGGCGTATTTCACAAAACTAGAACAAATATTTCAAAAATTTATATGAAACGACCAAAGACTCCGAATATCAACAGCGATCTTGAGAAAGAAGAACTAAGTTGGAGGAATCATGCTATCTAATATCAAACTATATTACAAAGCCATAGTAATAAAAAACAGACACATAGATCAATGGAACAGAACAGAGAGCCCAGAAATAAAACTATGCCTTTACAGCCCTGGCCAGTTTGGCTCAGCGGTTAGAGCGTCGGCCTGCGGTCCGGAGAGACCCGGGTTCGGTTCCCGCTATGGGCACGTACTTCGGTTGCAGTTTGTCCCCGGCCCTGGTTGGTCGTGCGGGTGGCAGCCACTCGATGTGTCCCTTCACGTCGATGTTTCTCTCTCCCTCTCCCTTCTCTCTCTCCCTCCCACTCTATCTGTACAAAAAATGGAAAAATATCCTCGGGTGAGGATAAAAAAAAAAACTATGCCTTTACAGTCAATTAATATTTCACAAAGGAGTCAAAAACATACAATGGATTAAAGCTAGTCTATTCAATAAATGGTGCTGAGATAATTGGACAGACACATGCAAAAAAATGAAACTAGACAAGAATAAACTCAAATGGATTAAATACTTAAAACGTTAGACTCAATACCATATAGGCAGTAAGAGCTTAGATATTTTTCATAGCTATATTTTTTCTGATATATCTCCTTGGATAAGGCAAACAAAAGAAAAAATAAACAAATGAGACTATATCAAACTAAAGAGTTTTTGCACAGCAAAAAAAAAAAAAATCAACAAAATAAAAAGACAACCCACTGCATGGGAGAATATATTCACCAATGATATATCTGATAAGGGGTTAATATCTAAAACTTATAAAGAACTTATACAACTCAACATCAACAAAACAAACAATCTAATTAAAAAATGGGCAAAAGACCTGAATAGACACTTCTCGAAAGATGACATACAGATGGCCAAGAGACATATGAAAAGATACTCAATGTCACTAATCATCAAAGAAATGCAAATTAAAACCACAATGAGATATCACCTCACAGCTGTCAGAATAAAGAAGATGTGGTACATATACACAATAGAATACTACTCAGCCATAATAAAGAATGAAATACTCTATGTCATTTGTGATATGGATCGACCTTGAGAATATTATGCTAAGTGAAATAAGTCAAGCAGAAAAAGCTAAAAACCATGTGATTTCACTCATATGTGGGATATAAAACTGAAACTCATGAACACTAACTGCAGTGTGGTGGTGGCCAGAGGGAAGGGAAGTAGGTGTAGGAGGTGAAGGGAGCCTATGGTTACAGAAGATTATTTGACTTTCAGTGGTGGGCACACAGTGCAATATATAGATCTTATAACCTAGAAACCCATATCTGAAATCTATATGATCCTCTTAACCAATGTTACCCCCAGTAAATTTAAAGAATTTTTGTTAAAGAATGGCTATCATCAATAAATCCACAAACAAGTGTTGGCAAGGATGTGGAGAAAAGAGACCCTCATGCACTGTTGGTGGGAATGCAGATTGATGCAACCACTGTGCAAAGCAGTATGGAGTTACCTAAAAAAATTAAAAATGAAACTGCCATATGACCCAGTGATTCCACCTCTGTGAATTTATCCAAAGAAACTTGAAACACTAATTCAAAAGAATATATGCACTCCTATGTTCATTGCAGTGTTACTTACAATAGCCAAGATTTGGAAGCAGCTCAAGTGTCCATCAGTAGATGAGTAGATAAGATAAAAAAGCTGTAGTACATTTACACAATGGAATACTACTCTGCTGTAAATAGGAAGAAAATGTTACCCTTTGCAACAGCATGGATGGACCTGGAGAATATTATGCTAAGTGAAATAAACCAGTTAGAGAAAGACAAGTACCATATGATTCTACTCATATGTGGAATTTATTTGTTAATAAAAAACTGCATTATCAAGCAAAAGAGAGACACTCATAGACAGAGAGCAGGCAGACAGCTCTGGAGTGTGTGTTGGGGCAAGGGGTACGAATTAAGCAAAAAAGAAAATAAAAGAGAGTGAACTCATAAACATGGACAACAGTGTGGTGATGTGGGGGGGAATGGGGGAGGTGGAAGAGGGCATAGAGGGGATAAATGGTGATTGGAAAAAATAAAATTAAATGAAAAATACTGAGGAAATAAACAGCATCAAAGCCACAATACCATATGGCAGTTGTAGATTTATGGACCATGAACACAAGCCATTTGATTTATTTTCCAGGGAAAGATGTCCTGGATGATGGGCATCGTGAACCATGTGAGGTGCCATCCCTTACCCATTCCCAATAACTATGCTGCATTCAGATGTTTACCCCAAATGTACCCCAAATCCAAAAGAGAAATTTTAAATGTTGACATGTTTAAGCCATGGTGAAGACCTAAGAGCTCTGTCTTCTATTTAAAGATACAGCTATCTTGCCATGGCCAGTTTGGCTCAGTGGTTAGAGCATCGGCCCATGGACCAAAGAGTCGCAGGTTCGATTCCAGTCAAGGGCACGTACCTAAGCTGCAGTTCGGTCTCTAGCCCTGGTCCAGGTCATGTGGAAAGCAACCAGTTAATGTGTCTCTCTCACATCAATATTTCTCTTTCTCTTTCTCTCTCTCTCTCTCTCTCTCTCTCTCTCTACACACACACACACACACACTATCTGAAAAGGAAAAAATATCCTTGGGTAAGGATTAAAAAATAAAAGATACAGCTGTCTTCCCCTTGAGATGACATGGAAGGATCTGGAGAGTATTATGCTAAGCTAAATAAGTCAGAGAAAGACAAGTACCACATGATCTTACTTATTTGTGAAATATAATGGGAAAAATAAGCTGACTAACAAAACAGATCCAGAGACATGGAAGTAGGGAACACACTGACAAACCTGGGAGGGGGGGAGATAAGCCAAAGAACTTCATATATGCACATATATGCATAATCAATGGACACAGACAACAGTGCGGTGAAGGTGGGGGTGGGGGTGTCGGGGGGAGGAGGGGGTCAATGGGGGGAAAAAGGAGGGATATCTGTAATACTTTCAACAATAAATATTTTTTTAAAAGATTCAGCTGTCAAATCCATCACTTACAAAGATATTTGCAAGTACTTTTCTAGAACATTTGCAATGGAAACTGCCTATAGAAAGCTGTACTGGTGTTAATTTTGCAATCCCATTGAGCTTCGTGTTAACAAAATAAAAATGCGTTATGCTCACTCTATTTATCTGGCAGGTGAGGATGGCTTTGAAAGCTACTTGTTTCCTTAGCTGTGTTTCTAAATTATCCAGGGAAAAGAAATATTGCCTTAAAAAAAAATGTAACCCAGAAGGTGAATGGGATGTAAAATGTTACTGAGTCAAACTGATTTAACAAATATTTGCACGCCTACTATGTGCAAAGCAACATGTCAGATGTAACCCTAACACCAAACAAGCACTGATACGTTATCAAATAAGCTGCCGTCTTATGGACTCTGGTTAAAACTCAGCAGCAGTCTATACTGCTCAGTGACAAAGATCAGCACAATTCACTGCAGCTTCTTACTCTTGGGCATAAAAAATTCCTAACCACTGTTACTTATCCAAAATTATCACTGAAATTCTCAGAACACTGTTTATTCCTTTCATTATATTTTAATGCTTTGCTTATGTGGAATTAACTTCACACTTACCACCCTATCCTACTCTAGAAGTGTTTATTTGCTAGCTTCTCTCTCCTGGTCAGTTATCTTTACAAATACGTAAGGTCAAAAACCATGAGGCCCAAATCAGCTGGTCTGGGTTTACAAGAATGGCCTGCGCCCTTCCCAGAGGAGCCACGGCAGTCATTCCTCGTCCAGACAGACATGGTCCCTTCCCCTGGGGACTGACAGACTACACACCCTGACCCTAACATAAGTAGTAAGGTCTTGAGGTGTCAACATACTACCCTGTGGTCTTTTCACAATGCCCAACCCAGGAAGTCACCAGTCAGAAATGGGGGGCGGAGTGAGGGAGACAGGGAGTGGAACTTGGGTGGGAAGCTGAACCCCAGCCTCTCCTTCAATGACGCACACAGGCAGTGGGGTCAGCAGTGCCCGAGACTCTGGCACCAGGGCAATAATGAACATTTTCTTTTTTTCTTTTCTTTTTTTATTCTTCACCCAAGAATATTTTTCTACTTATCATTAGATAGCGTGGGAAGGAGGAAGAGAGAGAGACAGAGAGAAACATCGATGTGTTGGAGCCGCATCAAATGGCTGCCTCCCGCACGAACCGGCCAGGGCCAGGGACGAACCGCAACCGAGGTACGTGCCCTTGCCCAGAACCGAACCCGCGACTCATTGGTCCAACCGCTGAGCCAAACCGGCAGGGCCATCGCGGACATTCTCATCCCACCTTCAGTTTCTGCAGGAAGGTCGAGACATCATTTATATGCGTCATCGCTTCAAAGTGCAGCGGTTACCAGGCCTGCCCCAGATCTTTTATCATGTTACTAAGGTATCACTTTCACGCAGCGTTAAATATAGTTGATAACTGTTATTTCAATGAAATGGGTTTCCTTTGTTGAGATACAGATTTGCTTTTAAGAATTAAAAAAGTAATTATGAAAACGGTCCATGGGCTTCATAGAACAGCCGCCAAAGGGGTGCCGGCTCGGGGAAGGAGCCCAGCGTGCTGCAGAGAGCGGGCCTGCGGGAGTGAGGCCGAAGCCCGGAGCTAGGTGGCTGCTCCAAGTTACTCGAAAATAACAATGATACCGATCATTTTCAAATACTTAGTGTTTGTTTCCTATCACTGCTGTAATAAATCACCTCAATTTTGGTGGCTTAGAACATCACAATTTTTATCTTACTGCTCTGGATTTCAGAAGCCCAAAGTGGATCTGGCAGGATTCAAGTCAAGGTGTCCGCAGGGCCGCGCCCCTTCTCGAGGCTGTAGGACAGAAGCCACTCCGGTGTCTTCCAGCTTCTCCGGGCTGCGCGCGGCTTGGCTCGTGGTCCCTTCCGTCTGCGAAGGCGCAGTCTCACCGCTGCCACCCTGCGCTGTTGTCCATCTTCTGGTGTCGCTCCCCCGCTCCCTTCACTCACACGGATCCCGCTGGATCATCCAGCACAGTCTCCCCAGCTCCAGATCCTTACACTAATCACATCTGCGGACTCCCTTTTGCCAGATCAAGTTCTCAGGTTCCAGGGGTTAGGACAGGGACCTACCCTTTGGGGCACCGTGATTGTGCCCAGCACACCAATTATACTCCCAACCATGCGTCACATGGCAAAACAATACACTGAGTTTGAGACTATCATCTTCACAGGTGAGAATTTTGAGGTTTTAAGTTTAGAGTTCAAGGTCACACAGCCAGCAAGGCCAGAAAAGGATTCAGTCCTCTTAGCTCCCAGAATGTAACCACAGTTGCTTTGGGGCCCCTTTCATGTAAGGGACGCTTTCTGTGTCCAGTATCCCTTACGCTTCATCCTGTATACTTGCTGTCCCACACGCTCCAGACCCTCTTGTCTCTTCAATGCAAAGTTGCGTATTTTCTAGGGTTGGAGCCCTCACTGGCATGTCCCCAGTCAGCCCCTAAATTTCATTTGTACTTATCCAGCACTAACTTTATCTTAATGGATACACTGCAGAGTAGGGGGACAGCAAAAAGGAGAGGCCCCCTGAGCAGCTCCTTTATCCTTCCACAACAAAGAAAACGAAGCCTGGGAACAGATACCTTTCCATACCAGGGAGCCTTCTACAGGGTCTGCGGTCCACTCAAGCCCATGCCTGCCTTTCTGTGCCAGGCTTTATCTTGGATTTCACTAGGGACCCAGAGAGCTGTCCATTTTGCTCTCGAATGGTTAACAACCTAAGGGGAGTGAGAGGGAATGAGGAGAAATGGGTGCACGTGTAACTATGAGACAGCCAAGGACACTGTCAGGGACCAGGGCTGCTGGTCAACATCAGGTAAGGGTTTAAGTAGGGAATGAATCAAACCAGGAGAATTTCAGGACTGGCAGGGAGCCCAGCAGGCAGCTGGACAGGACCAACTGGGCACTGAGGAGCGGGGGAGGACTGTGGGGGAGGAGCCGCGCAGACCCAATGAAGGCAGAGCTCCGTGGAGAGTTTGGACAGAAGAGTAGAGGTGAACTAAGAACACTGTGCCTGGATCAGAGGAACCAGCTCTACCATTCTGCTCATTTAAATTGTGTGTAAATATTTAATTTGGTTGGAAGAACTATTTTTAGTCTTTTGTGACTTTGAATACGTTTCCCTTAATGGACATTTACTAGTAAACCCTTTGCATCTATGGCTTTGAAAAGTAAAACGATCACCCCTTTCACTGGTCATTTCTTCACAGAGAAGACGAATAAAAGGCAGTGTCACCTGCGCTGAGGCCCTCCATGCGGACCTGCGGGACCTCAGGTAAAGTGGCATCTTTAATCTTGAGTTGCCTCACCTGTAAAATGGTAATACAAATATGAAGATTAGCCCTGGCCAGTTTGGCTCAGTGGTTAGATTAGAGTGTCAGACCGTGGACCAGAGAGTCCCAGGTTTGGTTCCTGCTAAGGGCACAAACCTCAGTTGCAGTTTGTCCCCGGCCCCAGTTGGGGTTGTGTGAGAGGCAGCCACTCGATGCGTCTATCTCACATCGATGTTTTTCTCTCTCTCTCTCTCTTTCTCGCTCTCCCTCCCACTCTATCTGAAGATAAATGCAAAAATGTCCTCAGATGAGGATAAAAAAATTTTTTTTAAATGAAGATTACATGAAACAATTAGTGTAAAGCATCTACCACTCAGATAGGTGGAGGAGACATGTATCCCATACTCTTTATACTCCTTTAGTGAAAGTTAATGCGCACCCTGGCTTCTCTCCCCAAACCTCAGGAACCCCTCTGACTGGCAAGTTTGGGGGAAGAAAGAGGGCATCTGAAGGTCTGTCTGTGGTAGGCTCTCCTTTAGGATCAGCTGACCTGAGCAGGGACTAACGTTCCAATCTGCTCAGCTCCATGTGGAAAGGGACCCACGCCTGAAAATGTCCTTCTCCACCGTGCCTGGTAGATGAGCCCACCTGATTCAACAGTCAAGTATGGGCAAATCCACGTTGCCACAGACTCAATGCCACCTTCTCTAGTCATGCCATTAACAGCAATAAAGTTGAAATTTCATTCTCTCCCTGTATAATTTCTATCTTAATGTATCCTGGTTCTGAAATCAGACACATGGAAAGAATGTTCTTTAGTGTGCTCATACCACCCACATAACGGGCACACAATGCTAACTGCTATTACTACTATCATCTTCATCATATTTCAATTCCTCCTACTGACCTTCACCACCACATATCCAGGTGCTCCCCACCCCGACATCTTCATCTGAGTAGCTAGTGAACACTTCAAGTCAACACACCCCAAGTCAAACTCCTGGCTTCCATTTCCACCCCACGCATGCCTGTTCCCCCCAAACTTCCTTGTCTCAGAAACAGTAACTCCTTCCTTCTGGTGGCAGAAGCCAAAAGCATTTGCATCATCCTCAATCCATCTCTCTCTGACCATCTACATGCCATCTGTCAGCAAAGTTGTGTTGGCTCCATTCCACATTTTCAGTCCACTTGGTTCTTAGCACTGCTCCTCCCTCATCCACACCACCCATGTTCTAATCATCTTCTACCTGGTGGGCCTGCTTCTGCCCCTGTCTTCCTACTTCCTACATGTCGATAAGCAGCCACAGTTACTCTCTTACGGTGTAAGTCAGATAACGTCTGTCCTGGCTCAAACCCTCCATGACCTTCCATCTCACCCAGGGTGGAGGTCAACATCTTCACCATGGCCTCTGAGGTCCAATTCTCTCTACATCTGCAACCAGGGCTGGGAAGTACAGTGCTCACTCCACAGACCTCCTCGCTTCCCACCTATTCCTCTGCCTCCTCCCGACAGTCTTTGCACTCGCGGTGTCTCCCACTGGCATCGCTTGCTCCGTTATCCTCAGGTCCTTGTCTAAATGGCACTCACAGAAAGCCTTCCCTGATGACCCTATTTTTTTTTATCTTCACCCGAGGACACATTTCCATTTATCTTCAGATAGGGACTGAACCGAAACCCAGGTATGTGCCTTGACCAGAATCAAACCCACGACTCTTCTGTCCACAGGCCGATGTGCTAACTGCTGAGCCAAACTGGCCAGGGCTCTGATGAGCCTATTTTAGGTAACTACCTCCCCCACAGCCATCCTGCTCCCCCGATACCTTGATTCTGTGCTCTTTTCCTCCTTAGAACTCATCATCCAGTGTTCACTTGTGTTTTGGGTGTCTGTCCCCACGCACCAGCCGGACAGCTCCTGAAGGCAGACTTTGTATCCCCCCAACGGGAGCACACCTGATGAGTCGGCCCTCAAACACTTGAACGAATGAGGTAAAGGTACATGATGATAGAAACAAAGGTATTTCTTCCTTGCCAGCTGGCTTCTAAAAGGCATGGTAATAGTAAAATCATTAATGAATAAATCCCAGACTTGTAAGTTATGACTTCTTTATCCGAGGTGAACAGTCATGTTGCTCGAGTGCAGCACAGAGAAAATTTTCCTAAGAAATTTCACTACAAGGTCCAGGTGTCGTGCGGCAGTCTTGCATAGGCACAAAGTTGGCTTGCAGGTGCCAGGGGGCAAGAATGCTCAGAAGTGAAGAGCCGAGATGACTTCCCAGGGTCCTCATAGCTTCCACCGCAGTGCCCTCCTTCTTGCCATCGGCAGCATCTTGACGTCAGCGCTTCCACGTCAGGGCAGCCATTCATTTGCCTTCTTCAGGTACCCTCCTTAAAGTTGTCTGCGATGCTGTAAACACACCTACCACACTGCCTTTCACTTACTGTCAGAACAACCACGCGCAAATCACAGCATTTTCTAATACATGATGTTGTTACCAAGACACCGTTCCAGCAAGGTTTGTGGACTTCATTTGCTAAATCTTATTAAGTGATCCCAAATAAGAAACCACAGAGAAGAAAGAAGGAAGAGAAGACAAGGGTGACTCGCCTGTTTTCAGGCCTCTTATTTCTTCTGATTGGTGGCATAAGAATTGGCCACTGATTTGTTTTGGAGAAAGTCCCCAGTCTCAGGAAGGTAGCAGTTGTGTGTGGAATCTCTTACCCCAGGAATAATCCTGGATTCCTCCATTCACCAGGATGGTTTCCCAAAACACAACTTTATTGCCAATGCTGAGGAGAGACTGCAGCTCAAAATTAAGAGGGGTTAATATCTGTTGGAAGCCACAAAATTACAATGTAGGTCCCTGCAAAAGGTATTTACCAAATTTAAGTGAACTGCTGAGTATGAAGGAGCCGGTGTGTAAAAAACTCTGAGTTCCAGGGGTTATACAGAGGTTCACTAAGTGTATCATTGTGGCATTACTTTTCCTCTAAAATCTCTTCCTATAAAACACTAATGTCAGAATTGGGAAGTCATGAAATAGCCATGCAGTCGATAGATGTTTATTGAGTACCTACTATGGCCAGGCACTGTTCTAGGCAGTGAGGACACAGGGAGGACCAAACATAAAGCCGCCTGCTCTCATGAGGTTTCACCCTCATAGTCTTTCAAAAGAAAAGCTTTTCCAAAGCAAAACTCACTGCACTGTGTCCACTTTCGACAACAGAGAAAACTCTCCCCTGAAATCCAGAGGTCAGGGTTCAAGTCTTGGCTCTGTCACCTGGTGGCTATGCACCCTTGAGAAAGCTCCTTAGGTAACCTTCCAGATCTTCAGTTTTGTGTATTATACCAGGACGCAAATGAATAAAAGAAAGCAGCTAGCAAATTACCTGTCGTAAGGTGCCAAATAATTCTAAAGAACAGCAATAATAATCGGTATGATTCTCTAACCTAGGGTTTGCAAATTATGGCCCTCGAGCCAAACCTGACTGGCTGCTATTTTTGTAAATAAAGTTTTATTGGGACACAGCCCCACCCATTCATTTATGTATAATCTACAGCTGCTTTTGCCCTGCAACAACAAACTTAAGTACTTTCAACGGAAGCTATGTGATCGGCACAGCCCAATATCTTGGCTCTCTGATGCTTTAAAGAAAAAGGTTGCCAACGCCTGCTCTAATTCTGCGTTATGCAAATGAGGTCCCAAAACAGGTACCATCAGCATCACCCAGAAGTCTGTTCATAAGAAATTGGGCTTCACAACTATAATAAAACAGCCTGGTATTGGCACAAGAACAGGCATATGGACCAGTGGAACAAAATAGAGAACCCAGAAATGGACCCAAGGCAATATGCTCAATTAATATTTGACAAAGGAGGCAAGAGCATACAATGGAGTAAAGACAGCCTGTTTAATAAATGATGTTGGGAAAATTGGACAGCTACATGCAAAAAATAAAATAAAAAAATGAAAATAGAACATCAACTTACACCATACACAAAAATAAACTCAAAATGGATAAAAGACATAAAAATCCTAGAAGAAAATGTAGGCAACAAAATTTCAGACATCATACGCAGCAGAATTTTCACTGATACATCATCTAAGGCAACAGAAACAAAGGAAAAAATGAACACATGGAACTACATCAAACTGAAAAGCTTCTGCACAGCAAAAGAAACAACCATCAAAATGGAAACACAACCTACTGTATGGGAGAACATCATTGCCAAAGATACATCAGATAAGGGGTTCATTTCCAAAATATATAGAGTACTCATACAACTCAACAAAAGGAAGACAAAGAACCCAATTTAAAAATGGGCAGAGGAGCTGAATGGACACCTCTCCAAAAAGGACTTACAAATGGCTAAGAGACATATGAAGAAATGCTCAACATCACTAATCAGAGAGATGCAAATTAAAACAACTATGAGGTATCACCTCACACCTGTCAGAATGGCCGCCATCAACAAATCATCAAACAAGTGTTTGCAAGGGTGCGGAGAAAAGGGGTTTCTAGTGTACTGCTGGTGGGAATGCAGACTGGTGCAGCCACCAGGGAAAACAATATGGTGTTACCTCAAAAAATTAAAAATTGAACTTCCATTTGACCCAGTGATACCACTTCTAGGAATATACCCTAAGAAGCCTGAAACACCAATCAGAAAGAATATATGTACCCCCATGTTCATAGCAATACTATTTACAATAGCTAAGAACAGGAAACAGCCCAAGTGTCCATCAGTAGACTAATGGATAAAAAAGTGGTGGTACATGTACACAATGGAGTACTATGCAGTGATAAGAAAGAAAGATCTCTTATCCTTTGAGATGACATAGAGGGACCTAGAAAGTATTATCCTAAGTGAAACAAGCCAAGCAGAAAAAGACAAATACCACTTGATCTCACTTATTTGTAGAATATAATGAATATAACAGTCTGAGGAACAGGGTAGACCCAGAAATATGGAAGTAGGGTAAAGACTGATGACCCTCAGAAGAGGGGGTGGGGGGGGGGAGGGAAGAGATAAACCACTGAACTTATGTGCATGTATGCATAACCAATAGACATGGACAACAAAGCCAGGGATTGGGCGGGGGGATGGGAAGGAGGGTGTCAATGGGGTAAAAAAGGAGAAACATCTGTATCAAAAATAAAAGTAAAAATAAAAAATTTAAAAAAATAAAAAGAAATTGGGCTTCAGGCCACAAATACTAATCAGTCAAGGCAGAAGTGAAGCTTTATGATGTAATGTAAATGCAAATGCTCTGCACAGGTCTTAAGATCTCGCACCAGCTCAAACCTCATTAACACCCTGATGAGATTCACAACCTCTTTACAGGAGAAATGTTTCCCTGCCTTGGAAAAGAAGTCCTGACATGTGGCTTTTGTCTCTGCTTCCCCACCTCCCCTTATCCCATACCAGCCTCACTTAGAGACCAGCTGATCCTCACTAAGACCTTAGTTACAAAGGAGGTGCCAGGTCCTTGGAGTTGAGGTTAAAGAGAGAGCTGTAAAGTGAGTGACCCCACAAGCTGGCTGGAAGTTTCGGAGGTCAGCCATCAGTTGCAGACACAGAGGCGCTGGGCTGGGCTGAAAGGAAAAGGCAGAGACCCTGACCAAGAAAACAAAGCAAAGACCACAGATTTATCATCGCCCTTGGTTTCCAGGTAGAATCTCTGACATGATACTGTCTTTTCTCCAAAGAGATGCTTCTGTTCCGTGCATTAAGGCTCAGAAAAGATGAAGACTGTGAGACAGCAGGCCCCACCACATACATGAGCTGCCCAGAAACCCTCCCTGGCCGGAAATCAAGGTCTTGTCACTTACTGGTGATAGAAAAACTATCTGCAAAATTAGGGCAGTAGTCTCTCCAAAAAATACTCAAGAAATATAAGATACTTGGCTTTAAAAAATAAATTAAGCCCTGGCTAGTGTGGGTCAGTGGTTAGAGTGCTGGCCCTCACACTGAACGGTCACCGGTTCCACTCCCAGTCGACAGCACATACTCGGATTGCAGGTTCAACCCCTGCCCCGGTCAAGCAATGTCTCTTGCACATGAATGTTTTTCCCTTTCTCCCTCTCTCTCCCTCCTTTCCACTCTCTCTAATAATCAAGGGAGAAAATATCCTCTGGTGAGGATTAACAAAAAAAGAGAAAAGTTAATTAACACTCTTGAATTCTCTTCTCTTCAATACGCGAGGACAGGCTGAGAAGCTGGCGGATGGCACGTGCCCCCAGTCTGGCTGCGGAGAAGGGCATGGAGCCCTGGCCCTGCCACGCGGAGACACCACAGTGCGCAGGTGGACCAGAGCAGGCACCGTCCTGCAGGAGGAGCTGTTCCTGGTTAGACCGGTGCCTCCTGCCTGCCACACACCATGCAGGGCTTATGGTCCCAGCTGTGGCAGGAATGACCAACAAGTGGCACTCTTGCTCCAGTTACTATTGTTCCTTAAAACACTGAACTAAGTGAAGTTTCTTTCTTTTCTTTATTTTTTATTAATTTAGTTTTGTTACAGATGTTTCTCCTTTTTCCCCTCAGACACCCTCCTCCCCACTCCTCACCCCCACCACCAGCATTGCTGTCTGCGTCCATTGGTTACGCTTACCTGCATATAAGTTCTTTGGTTTATCTCATCTCTCCCCCCTGCCCCTCTTGGAGTTTCTTTCCAACCCTGGACTTGCCTGTCTCACATTTCCCACCTCAGCAGAAGTCGAATACCATCCTTCCTTTACAAGCCTGAATAGAAGATGATCTTTAAAAGCCACACACACACACACACACACAAAACTTTTCATTTGCATGAAGTCTCTGTGATTCCACAGGTGTCTGCAGCTGTTCCTGCCTCTCTCCCCAGACACCACAGGTCCAGCAGCCCTATGACAACCGCAGGTGTGGCTACCATCCTGCACAGTCCACACACTGTCGCCTCCAACTGACTGTCGAGAGGAACTGAGCTTCTCAAGGGCCGCCAGTTCCAAATTAGTAGGTTTGAGCACAGTGAGGAATGAAATCACTTGGTCATAAAATCCATATTCATTTCCCAGGTGTACAGCATGTTCCGGAAACATTTATCACCTTAGTGTGCAGTTCCTGCTTTGAAACATGCAGAAGTCATTCATCAAACATTTTTAAACCCTTGCTTTGTGTCAACAATTAGTGCTAGGACTTTCTCTAAAAAAGATTAATACTACTGCTGCTAATAGCCATCACTTTTACAGCAGCATGTCGCTTTATATGAAACAATACCTTTAATCTTCACAACTGATACCGTTGCAATTAGCTAGTTATTAATAGTAGGAAAAGAGCAAAAGGGAGGTCAGACATTATAAGCATGGCCATGTAGGCAGCTTCACCAGGAAGCTGCCATTTCACATCCCCGGGGAACCACTGATCCATTCCCTGCAGAACACTGGGGGAAGGGGTCTAACAAAGGGAAGATGGGCTAACGCACAAGTGAGGTAGGGGTGATGTAGGGAAGGTGTGTGTCAATCAAAGCTGAAGACAAAGATAACTGGCTAGGGGGCAGAGCCACTGCAAACACTCGAAAATTTGGGAATACGTAATCCACAGGCAAAAGAATTCTCGCACTCTGATTCCTCTCTTGGTTCTCTTGTTCCTCTGGTTTTTCTCCTACTTCCTTGCATTTGCCCATGTCCCTAAAAACCACATGGCCCATGGCCATGCAAACCCCATGTGCAATGGACTGAGGGACTAAGTTGGGAACACAGGCTAAGTTAGCCTGATGCTGGATTGAACTGTATCAATAGGGAATGTACACTCGGCTAGGGCTGTAATTCTAGCCCTGCTAAAGACTCTCTAGCCCAGCTGGACTCTCTCCTTGGTGGCATGAAGGGACCTTGGAAACTCTGGGGTATAACTCCACGCAAATGAATGACACTCATTCTCTGTGAGTATTAGAAAATCCCTTTTCTCCTGACATCACAAGAAGCCCACATCCACTAAAAACCTCTGGGGACATGGAGAGCCCCCCACTGATAACACAACTATACTAAACGGTGGATGCTATTAGCCCCGTTTTATACCTGAGGAAACTGAGGCACAGAAAGGTTGACCTATTAACCTTTGTTTCCACAGCTATTAAATGGCATAACCAAGATTTGTTAGGTGTTCTTTTTTATTTATTTTTAATTTTTTTAAATTTATTGATTAGGGAGAGAGAGAAACATTGATTTGTTGTTCACTTATTTATGCATTCATTGGCTGCTTTTTATATGTGTCTTGACTAGAGAGTGAACCCACAACCTCGGCTTATCAGGACAACAGAACCAGGATTCGAACACAAGAAGCTGACTGCCACACGCACCGACAGCACCTGTGGAGACCTGCTACTGCGTGTGCACATGGAGCACACACACAGTGAACCTGCCAGCGTTCCTGAAGCCTCACCTGACACGTGGCTCCAGTGCTAGACATGGACGAGAGAAAACGAACCAGACCGCGTCCTCTGTGCTCTCAGTCACGCGTTAGAAATAAGTATGGGCTTCATTCATGTTTCCCTTTCGGCACACCATGTGACCGGGGTTTCCTGACCTACATGCCTCTTCCCTAGGAAGCAGGTATCTTAAATCATTCAGGAAGACATTTGCAGCATCCTTCTCATCCTGCTATTCAGCATGGACCATGGGTGGTCCACTGCTCTTGGTGGCAATGGTACCACCAACGAATTAAAGGTAAAAACGAACAGGCACATTGAGCTGTATTCCTTCCCCATCTCGACACTCCTCATGCCCTTTAATTCCTTCCACATCCAGTACCATCGGCTCTGGCGGTGATTTCCACGGCCACCTCCGAGGAAACGATGGCCATGCACCACTCCCTCCCGGAGACCAGGGTCGCTAGCCCCCTGCTCCTTCCTCAGGTGTGGCTCCTAGGACGGGAGTGTGCAAACTCATGTGCACAGCTCACAGTACATGGAACGTGTCAGACTGTCTCCTGTCCACCTCATTTTGCTCCCCAACAAAAATCAATTTGATTCATTGGAATAGTTGTCAAAGAGAAAACCAACTTAAACACACACACACACACACACACACACACACACAATAAATGCAACTCATTTACACTAAACACTTTAGGGTAGGCTAAACATCAGGTCACCTGATTTTAAAACTTACTCACATGATCATAGTAGGCAGGAAAGATCAAAGGAAGGCAAAATCTGAGGGGGAAGTGACCCGAGGGAGAGAGAAATGGGGCTGGACCCTGAGACGGTGGCAGCAGAAATCGAGGGAAACCACCTTCGGAGACAGTATTAAGGGCAGACCTACAGGGCAGGGGTGAGCATGCCCCAGAATGACCAGAAACCATCTTAATAATTCAGACTCCTAGGCTCAGACTAAGAGACTGATTCAGTGCATCTGAGTGGGAGCCAGGAACATGCGTGTCAACAGCTTCCCCGTGATTCCGGTGCACGTGGCTACACCACTCCTCGAGGACCCTGCTGGAGGTGAGCACTGACAGTGAGGAGAACAAATCAGCACTGCCATGGGAGTCTCACGGGAATACGGCCAAGTCAGAAATGGGGGGGGGGGGGGCAGGAGGAGCGGGTCTAAGGGAGGCGACTGTTTCATGCAAAGGGTGTTATTTGGTCAGTTCGAAGCCATGTGAGGGCTACTCCTGTGCAGAGGGCCTGTGGTGGTCCAACTGTGTCAGTGACAAGGATAGAAGCCCATCTATTTCCAGGCAGAAGTATTAGCAACCTCCCTGGCGGCAGACCTGAAGGAACGTTCTCCAATCAGCTGCAGCAGTGCCCAAGGCCACGTGCTCATCGCCACTCACCTGACTCCCCGACTCTCAGCCAGTTGGGACCTAGAACAGGTGGTGTCCCTTGCCAGGCCTCTCAAACCTCCGCTGAAGAGTTTCGGAATGAAGTGGACAAGCTTCAGCTTCAGCATAAAAGTCAACACACACCCGTGATCAATTTCTTTTCAGATTTACTAATTAGGACTCCTTGGTCCATGAAATTCATTAACAAAGTTCCCAGACGTTATTGCACCACCCTCAATGTAGCACTGTCATCTACAAAAAAGAAAGCAAAGATTGAGAGCCTCAGTTTTTAGGACCCTGGGGAAAAACTTCCTCCTCTCATACGCATGATTGGGCTAGATAGTCCTTTTGGATCTAAAAACACTATGTGTTTCCCAATAGTGTTCCCAAATAATTTCTCCTTAATAAACTTCTAACTTCAAAGGAAAACCGATGGTTCTTAAACATGAAATGCATAAGTTCGGTCATGATTCACCAGGATCTTCTGCAAGAACACAGTATTAACGCACAAAACAATGTGATTTCTGACCAAGTAAATTGCACTTCAATTTATGATGTCAGATAGATAGAAAGTCGGATTGCCACAATATTTATGAGTCTATTAGCCTTCATTATTGTTATTACCTACTATAGAGTTAAAGGGGGGGGGAAAACACATTTTTCCCCTGCTAGTATTCTAAAAATAAATCTTCAAGTGTTAATAGATGTGAACCACTTGTGTTTTCAATACAGGAAGGTGGACTCCATAACATCCATCTTCCTCCTATTACCTTCAAGTCTGTTTTAAGTAATATTTGAAATTCATGACTTATCATTTAGTATAATTTTCCCTGGCAGGCCAGCCAACCTTTCCTCCTTTCTGCCTTCTAGAAGAGCCTTGTTCTTCAAGTCCAGTTCAGTCCCACCTTGTCTCTGAGCTGAGGCTACAGAGAGGGAGAGGTTGGGCCATGACCTCTGCCTTCCCCGATCACTCTCTTTGCTAATTCCTATCCTACTTCTAATTTATACAACACAATTAGCACACTCTACATTTTCCTCTCATCTCGGAGCATCTGTTTTCCATGATTTGGCCCTTTGTTAATTATTCATGTCAGTGCAATAAATGTGTATTGAATGCCTGCTATAGGCAAAGACATCACAGCAAAGTGGTGAACGGGGAAGCATGCCCCTTCTGGAACCTCAGCTTGCTACCGGCATGACTCTGGGCTCGCTGTCAACCACTGTGTCTCAGTTTTCTCATATGTACAGAGAGCTAATAGTATGACCTACCATAAAGGCTTTTTAAATAAATGAATGCTTACTTGCAAAGCACTTGGGACAGTGCCTAGAACATGGCAGGCCTCCATAAATATTAACTACTACTGTTATTACTATTGCTAAACATATTCCCAGGCTTGGGAAATACAGAAATAAATAGGGCACAGGATTCTTCATATGTAGAACTCATTCACTGAGTTAGCAAGTATTTACTGAACACCTACTATGGACTAGGTATCATTCAGGAGATATAACTGTGAAAATTATCTTTTGATGAGAAAAAAAAACAATAAACGGTAGAAAAATGTGAGTATGTCAGATCATTTTGAGTTCCATACAAAATTATAAAGCAGGTGAGAAGACAGAGAGAGATATGGCAGGGGAGGGAACATAGGAAGAAATGGCATTTCAGGAAAGTCCTCAGGGAAATGGGAGAGTAAACATGAAAGAGGGTTCAAGGCAGAGGGCACACGGCGTGAGATGAGAATGTTCTGAGAAACAGCAGAGACCAGCAAGGCTGAAACAAAGTGAGCAAGAAGGACAATGGCCAGAGTGATGTCAGGGGTATAACTGGGGCCCAGGTCCGACCAGGCTTTGAAGGGCTTTATTCTTAAAATCATAGGAAGCCATTAAAGGTTTACCAGAGGTGTGACACAATCTGCCACAGGGAACAGACTAGAATCATAAACATTTTATTTCTTTTTTTCTTTTTTTTTTCCTTTATTGATTTTAGAGAGAGAGGAGGGGAGAGGGAGAGAGAGATAGAAACACCAATGCAAGAGAGAACATCGATTGGCCGCCTCCAGCACGCTCCCCACTGGAGATCTGGCCCACAATCCGGGCATGTGCCCTGACTGGAATTGAACCAGGACCTCTTTGTACATGGATTGACGCTCAACCAGAGCCACACCGGCCGGGCTACATTTTCTTTCTTTATTGAGTTTATTGGGGTGATTTTGGTTCACAAAACCATACAGGTTTCAAATGCACAACTCAACAAAACATATGCACACTGCATCATGTGCCCATCACCCACAGCGGTCACTTTCTGTCCCCCTTTATTCCCCCTTTGCCCATCTTCCTCCCCCACTGCCTTTCCCTTCTGTCTGTGTGTTTTATTTATATATATATATATTATATTTGTTTTGCTTAATCCCTTCACTTTTTTTTACCCAGCCCCTCAAAACCCCTCCCCCCCATCAGCTGTCAGTCTGTTCTGTGTATCTATGCTTCTGTTTCCATTTTGTCCGTTAATTATTTTGTTTGTTAGGTCCCAAATATAAGTGAGATCGCATGGTATTTGTCTTTCTCTGACTGGCTATTTCACTTAGCATAATGATCTCCAGGTCCAATAGACAACAATGCTGTGACGGGCGAGGCAGAATCAGGAGGAGGGTGTCAATGGGGTAAAAAAGAGAAACACCTGTAACAAAAATTAATTCATTAGTTAATTAATTAATTAATTAAAAAATAATGATAATCTCCAACTCCATCCATGTTATCGCAAAAGGTAAGATTTCTTTCTGTTTTTTACGACAGAGTAGTATTCATTGTGTAAATGTACCACAGCTTTTTTATCCACTCATCCACTGATAGGCACTTGGGATGCTTCCAAATCTTGGTTATTGTAAATAATGGTGCTATGAACATAGGGGCGCCTGTATTCTTTCTGATTGGTGTTTTGGAAACTTAGGATACATACCCAGATGTGGGATCTCTGGGTCATAAGGCAGTTCCATTTTTAATATTTTGAGGAAATTCCCACAGTGGCTGCACTAGTCTGCATTCCCACCAACAGTGCAAGGGTTCCCTTTCCTCCACATCTTCTCCAACACTTGTTTGTAGATTAAATAATACAGTGATACCTCGGTTCTCGAACATAATTCGTTCCAGGAGGACGGTCGAGAACCGAATTGTTCGAGAACCGAAGCAATGAAACCCAATAGGAAAGCGGACTCCACAAAGCGTGACTCTCTCTCTGCACGCACACTGATGACGCAAGCAAAGCGCGCTGGGCCGAATGAACGCCATTCGGCTCAACTCGGAAGTTCGAGTTCCAAATATTTGTTCGGATTCCGAGACAAAAGTTTCTCGAATCCTGATTTGGTCGAAAACCGAGGCGTTCGAGAACCGAGGTATCACTGTAATAGACATTTTGACAGGCATGAGGTGATACTTCATTGTGGTTTTAATTTGCATTTCTCTGATTAGTGACATCGAGCATCTTTTCATATATCTATTGGTCATTAGTATGTCCTCTTTGAAGAAGTGTCTATTTAGGTCCTCAGCCCATTTTAATTGGATTGTATGCTTTCTTGCTGTCTAGCTGTGTAAGTCCTTTACATATTTTGGATATTAACCCCTTAACAGATGTATCATTGATGAGTATGTTGTCCCATTCAGTGGGTTGTCTTTTCATTTTGTCCATGGTTTCTTTTGCTGTGTAAAAGCTTTTAGGTTGATGTAGCCCCATTTGTTTATTTTTTCCTTTGTTTCCCTTCCCTAAGGAGATATATTGGCAAAAATATTGCTACTAGGAATATCTAAGATTTTACTTTTTTCTACTTTTACTTTTTATGGTTTCACAATTTTCATTTAAGTCTTTAATACATTTTGAGTTTATTCTTGTATATGGTGTAAGTTGTTGGTCTTGTTTAATTTTTTTGCAAGTATATCTCCAATTTTCCCAACTCCATTTATGGAAAAGACATTGTATTCTTGTTTCCTTTGTCAAACATTAATTGACCATAAAGGTATGGGTAGATTTCTGGACTCTATTCTGTTCCACTGATATATATGCCTGTTTTTTATGCCTATACCATGCTGTTTTGATTACTATGGCCTTGTAGTATAGTTTAATATGAGGTAATGTAAAACCTCCAACTTTGTTCCTTTTTCTCAAGACTACTAAGGCTATTCGGGGTCTTTTGTGGCTCCATATCAATTTCTGGAATATTTGTTCTAGACCCATTAAGTATGCCACTGGTATTTTAATAAAAATTGCATTGAATCTATAGATTACTTTGGGTGGTGTGGACATTTTAATTATGTTAATTTTTCCTATCCATGAATATGGTATATGCTTCCACTTATTTATATCTTCAATTACTTTCTTCAGTATCCTATAATTTTTCGAGTATAGGTCTTTTACCTCCTTAAATGTATTCCTAGATATTTTATGTTTTTATTGTTGAAATAGTAAATGAGGTTGTTTTCTTATATTTTCTTTGTGATAGTTCATTATTGACATATAAAAAATGTCACTGATTTCTGAATATTAATTTTGTATCCTGCTACTTTACTGAATTTATCATTCTAGTATTTTTGTGGTAGAATCTTTACGGTTCTCTATATACAGTAACATGTCATCTGTGGATAATGACAGTTTTACTTCCTCCTTTCCAATTTGGAGGCCTTTTATTTCTTCTTCTTGTCTGATTGCTGTGGTTAAGACTTCCAGTCCTATATTAAACAAGAGTGGTGAAAGCGGACATCCCTTGTTCCTGATCTTAAGAGAAACGCTTTCAGTTGTTGCCCATTGATTATGATGTTGACTGTGGGTTTGTCATACAGGGTCTTTATTACATTGAGGTGTGTTCCCTCTATTCCCACATTGCTGAGAGTTTTTATCATAGATAAGTGCTGGACTTTATTAGATGCTTTTTGTGCATCTGTTGATATAATCATGTGGTTTTTATCCTTCATTTTGTTTATGCAGTGTATCATATTTATTATCAAATACTGTACCAACCTTGCATCCCCAAAATAAATTCTACTTGATCATGGTTTATGTTCTTTTTAATGTATAGCTGGATCTGGTTTGCTAATATTTTGTTGAATATTTTAGAATCTTTGTTCATCAGGGTTATTGGTCTATAATTTTCTTTCTTTGTAGTGTCTTTATCTGGTTTTGGAATTAGGATAAGACTGGCCTCATAAAACAAGCTTGAAAGTCTTCTCTCCTCTTGAAATTTTTGGAATCATTTGAGAAGGATAGGTGTTATTTATTCTTTGAATGTTTGGTAAAATTTACCTGTAAAGCCATCCAGTCCAGAACCTCTGTTTGCTGAGATTTTTTATTACTATTTTTATTTCATTAGTTGTAACTGGTCTACTCAGATTTATTCATTCATTGTTTATAAACATATTATTTAGTCTCCATGTGTTTGAGGGTTTTTTTATTGTAATTGACTTCTAGTTTCATACCATTGTAGTCAGAGAAGATATGATTTCAATCTTCTTAAACTTATTAAGGCTTTTCTTATGTCCTAGCATGAAATCTATCTTAGAGAATGTTCCATGTGCACTTGAAAAGAATGTATATTTTGCAGCTTTAGAAGGAAATATTCTGTAAATATCAATTAACTCATCTGGTCCACTGTGTCATTTAAGGTCACTATTACCTTGTTAACTGTTTTGTCTAGAAGATGTATCCATTGACGTTATTGGGGTGCCAAAATCCTCTACTATTACTGTATTGCTGTCAATCTCTCCCTTAATGTCTACCAAAATTTTCTTTATACATTTAGGCATTCCTATGTTAGGTGTATATCTGTTTACAAGGGTTATATCCTCTTGTTGGATTGAACCCTTTAATATTATGTAAGGTCCTTCTTTGTCTCTTATTATGGCCTTTGTTTTGACATCTATTTTGCCTGATATAAGTATTGATACCCTAGCTTTTTGTTTCCACCTGCATGGAATTTTTTTTTTTTCATCCCTTCACTTTATATCTTTAATCTGTGTTTCAGGTGGGTCTCTTATAGACAGCATATATATAGATCATGTTTTCTTCATTTAATTGGAACAGTTAATCTGTTCTCATTTAAAGTCATTATTAACAGGTTCTTATTTGTTGCCATTTTATTCTTTATAACTACCTTCTTCTCTACATATATTTATTTTCTTCTTTCTTCTTCTTAAAAAGAGGGCTCTTTAATATTTATTGCAATACTGGTTTGGTGGTAATAAACTCTTTTAGCTTTTTTTTTTTTTTTGTCTGGGAAGCTCTTTATTTTTGCCTTCAGTTTTAAATGATAGCCTTGTTGGGTAGAGCAGTCTTGGTTGTATGTCCTTGTTTTTCATCACTTTGAATATTTCATAGCAATTCCTTCTGACCTGAAGTGTTTCTGTTGAGAAATCAGCTCACAACCTTATGGGTGTTCCCTTGTAGGTAACTAATTGTCTTTCTCTTGCTGTTTCAAGATTCTCTTTGTTTTTAATCTTGGCCATTTTAATTATGATGTGTCTTGGTGTGGCCCTCTTTGTGTTCATCTTGATAGTGACTCTCTGTACTTCTTGAACTTGTGTGACTTTTTCCTTCATCAGGGTAGGAAAGTTTTGAGTCATTATTTCTTCAAACAAGTTCTCCATTTTTTGCTCACTCTCTTCTCTTTCTGGTACCTCTATGATACAGATGTTGTTATGCTTGATGTTATCTCAGAGATCCCTTAGGTTTTCCTCATTTTTTAAAATTCTCTTTTGTTGTTGTTGTTGCTCTGCTTGGGTGCTTACTATTATCTTGTTCTCTAAATTAATGATTCAATCCTCTGCTTCATCTAACCTGCTATGGATTCCTTCCAGTGTATTCTTCATTTCAAATATTGTATTCTTCATTCTGACTGGTCCTTTCTTGTGGTTTGAAAATAAAGCCATATACATTTTCACTAACTGTCCACAAAGCTGCAGGCTCACTAGTTGCTCCTGTGAGTCCTCTGAGTTTCTTGTGGCAAGCACCAAGTCCTAGGAGTCTTGCAACTTCACACAGTTTACATGGAGTCAGGAATAGATCTATGATGAAAACCTCATTGATGAATGAAGAGTCATCACTTCTCATTTGACTGAGTTTAAAAAATCATCAAGTATCCTCTAACACATTAGTTTTATTTTTCTGTATTTTTTTGGTTTGTTTCACTTCCTACCTATTGTTAAAGATAGTTAAATAACTTCAAGCCGATAGAACACATCCTTGAAAAAGAGGAACATTCTACTGAGCTCTCTAAGAATCAATCATAACACCTCAACACAGTATCTCTAGATGTTAATTGTAACTATCTGAATATACACTAGCTCACTCTTAGTTAACACACAATCCTAACAGCCTTGGTGTCAAACTCACAGAAGAAGAAGTCACAAGAGTTAGAGGATACTGGAGTTCTTAGAGCCCAGACCATTAACAATGAAAAATAACAGATAACTACAAGAAAGATAAGTAAGAAATGGAAAAAGTGAAGTCACAACAGAACTACGCTTGGTGTTATTACAAAACTCAAAATTAGATGTTTCTAAACACCAAAGAGTTAAATTATGTTCTATATTTCTTAATTTACAAAAAAGGAAACAGTAAAATATAGTCTAGATGGATTTCTATGCAAAATGGTTAAAATCAGCAGTTGTGTTATATGATGGGAACACCTTGCTTTACTCTTCTACTTTATATATAATGGGGAGAAAATTTGATTTCTATAATGAAGCCAATAAATTGCTAACAAATCTATCTGACAATAGGGAAAAATTAGTTGTAAAACAATATCTAGAGTAGGTGCCAATTATGTTGAGAGGGAAAGAGATTGATTTTACATGTACATATACATGTATGTACGTTCACTGAAAAATACTGAGTGGATAAGCAGGCACTGGTAATGCCAACTCAACATGCCCCTTCTTCCTTACTATCAGAAGCATGATTTTGTCCAAAGCAATCATGTTCTGACCACCAGTTTCCAGAAAAGCTACTGTTTTCCTGACAAAAACACCTGTTTCCCTTGGCTCTTTCCTGTTTTCCTGTTCAAAATGCAGACACAATACCTAGAACTCAAGCAGCCATCCTGCCACCATGTGACATTTGAGAATAAAAGTCACAAACTAAAGAAGGTGAGGCAGAAAGAAAGACAGAGTCCAGATCGGTGGACTACCCACCCCTAGACTCATTAGTTAAGTTTAGTTGATCACTACATGCAGACAAACACAATCCCAACTCACTGATACAGCAAACTGGGAGCAGTGATACTGCTAAGGAGAAACGAGACATGGGCACAAGGGGAAACAGGAATGGGAGGTCTAAGGCAGCTTCATCTCCTTAAATGTTTTCAAATAGCAATGCTGTATTACTTGTCACATTTAATTAAAAAACAGAATAGAGGGTCATTCTGTGAGTCCACGTCTACTATGGCACAGAGGAATAAGACAGCCAGTATGGTTGCCTTTCACAACATCTCTCTTCACAGTTTAAGATGCTCCTAAACACACCTAACTTGTCTGGCTAGTCCCTCTTAGAACTTTCTTCCAGAGTCATGTGAAAATTCTCTTGACCTATGTGTTCAACCCATTAGGCAGCCTCTTGAGATAACAGACTTTGTAGGCTCCATTTGGCACAGTAACCTTCACATAATTTTTAAATTAACTCATAAGAAATGTACTCAGGCAGGAACCAGAAGTTGAAAAAAAGATATAATGGTTCCACTTTCACAGCTAGCACTAATCAGTATTGGGGAAGTCACTCAACCCAGTACACAGTTTTCAACGTTCATATGGATGGAGTAAATAGTGACTGCACCTCATTCGCAGGGAGGCATGGGTGAGAACCACAACATGGAGACGGAACGCATCACTGGTGAAGTACTGCGGTGTGCAGGGAAGCACTGGGCTCTGGAGGGGACCTGGTGTGATTCCTGCCCCAGCTCCCCACCTGCTGCCTGCGTGATTCAAACAAGTCATTGACTGGGTCTGAACCTCAATGCAGATACGAGGGGAAAACACACAAATGGGATACACACAGGGCAGCAGATTTGCTCCAGTGACTGGTAATAATATCATAATAGTTACAACTAATTAAACTCACCATCATGTAAGCAACATTCTTCTTGAGTTAAACTTAAATTTCTTGAGCATTCCCATTATCAACTTCCATGCACCTGTTACATGTTCTAGCATGGCAATCAGATTCCCTTTCACAATGGCATTCAATGATTTATTCCAATTTGTACAAACTGTCAAAATGCGGCCACATAGCCATTTCTGGAAACTCAAAGGCATAGCAGTGGCACCACTGTTGAATAACACAGTGCATCTCCAGGACAAAGTCCTTAGCAAAGGGACTGCACGGCCTGTGACTCATGAAGCACAGTAAGCAGAGAGCAGTGCGAGGATGGAAAACAATGCCTGGACCCTAAGGTATGGAACTCATTTTAAAAGAAGATGAGATAAACAAGAAATAATGTTAGATATTAACTAATGAATACTCATGAAATGGAAACCTTTAATCACCCAGATAATGGTCTTGCATTTAAAATGATTTGAAATCATTCAAAATAAAAATGGTGCCCAGCTGGTGTGGCTCAGTGGATTGAGCATAGTCCCATGGACTGAGAGGTTCCGGTTTGATTCCAGGTCAGGGTCGGAGTATGTGCCCAGGTTTCTGGCTCAATCCCCAATTGTGTGTGTGTGTGTGTGTGTGTGTGTGTGTGTGTGTGTGTGTGTGTGTTTAATGGATACACACTCACACAGATACCAATAGAATCCTTGCAATAATATAAGGTAAATAAAACTGCTATTTAACTGAGAAAATTAGTGTTCAGAGAGGTTAAGCAACCTGCTTGAGGTCACACAGCTAATCTGAAAAAAAAAAAGCAATTGTTTCCAGGAAATGTTGATTCCATAGCCCAAACACTTAACCACTATGCTATAAAATGACAAAGATGCATGAAATCTCAAATATAATCTTCTAGTTCTTTTTCATCTTCATTCTGGAACATGTAAATCAAGTCTCTCAACCTTAACTGCTTATACTGCAGGGTCAAAGGTATCATCATACCTGAGGGAACAGGTGACACAGAGAATGAAAAATGCCCCATCTGCTGGGGGCAGCCAGCACTCAGCTACAGCAAACTGTTACAAAGCAGAAAAACAAAAACAAAAGTGTTGCCCAAAATCTAAATTTTTATGTGAAATCCTGTGATTTTTAAATAATCCAACCAATTTTTAAAAACTTTTCAAACATAATCTGGGCCAAACAAAACACATCTGTGGACCTAAATGATCTGTAGGCCACAACTTTGAGACACCCACCTTAAACCATACCTTAACCACATTTTTGGTGGAAAAAATATATCAAATCACTGGCAATAAGTAACTGGTAATAATCAAATTTCACTGCAAATGTCTTTTTGATATTTGTTTGATTCTATCAGATTCTGTAAAACCTGATTCCCTCACTACCCCTGAGACACTTAACTAAACCTCTTTCTCAATTCCTGTCTTCTTCCTGCAAAGTTTCCTTTGGTCAGGAAGAAAATGACCCTGCTTGTTCTATCTATTATTTAAGAGGACTCAGTCTCAAAATCCCTGTCATAATGCCTAATGAAATAAAGAGAGAAAACTTAATTGGCTGTAAATGTACTGTAGTTAGCATTCACTGCAAAACATTTCGAGAATGCCGTTTCTCTTCCTGGCCTTTTGACCAGGTTGGTTAATGGACCGAGACTCTGGAAACTTTGCGGCCACGCCAAGCCCGCACTGCCCTGCCCCGGAGCAGTGAAAGCAGCACCAGGCCGGTGCCCGCCACAGGTCTGGCAGGAGCGCTCTCGCTCACCAACCAGGTGAGCGCTGAACTAACAAAAGGAGAATCCAGTGTTTCAATTGCAAATGCAAACACCCACCTTGTAGGCACTCCTTGCATCGGGTTTTCTTAGAACACTACAAAGTCAAAACCGCACTCCTACTATGGACGTAGACCGCTTGAGCTTCATGGTTGTAAAGAACTCTCTGAAAGACAGCTGAAGTCCACAGCACTTACCAGCACGTATGTCTCTCACCAGATATGCTAATCACATAGGCTGATCAAGCAAAGCATAGAAATTATTTTCCAAAATCTTTTTCTTCGAATTCCTTCCTTTCAAAGAAGGCATTTTACACAGCTTCTGGGACTCTAAGGAGAAATGCCACTGTGGCCAGCTAGCCAACTCTTAATTTTCATAATGTCACATAGGCACCGCTCCCTCCACCAACCGTACATCCCAGGGAAATTCCTGACCAAGTCCATACAGGGACCCAGTCATAGACATCGGCGAGGAACTTCTGTTGTGGTTCGTTTCAGTGCTGGGACTGTGGGGCCGGAGCAGCCTGCATGTCCGTTCCTGAGTGGGCGCCTCCCTCGTGAGTGTGCACTGTGGACTATCCCACAGCAACTGGCCGCTTGGTGGTTTGCTCTTCACTATCCCAGACTAACTGGGGAACATCTTTCTCACTTGCAGCCTGAGAAGCCAAGATGAAAGACCCTGGGAAATTTTACATTAGGAGAGAAAATACTCTAGCACATATTCACTCATTCAGTTAGGTTTTTTAAGTCATATTGTGCCAGGGTCCTTAGAAAACAAAAATAAGACATCTGTGCCTCCCTTTAGGAACTCTTGTCTTAGGAGAAAGACAGATACAAATCATCTTCTTACCCAGTGATAAAGCCTACAAAAGACATGTGCACTCAGTGGGGACAGACTGATGCACGACTCCAGGACAGGACCCAAGAGACGGCATGGGCTGTGACCTAGGCCCGGCACTACGCCCTCCACCGAGACACCAGGCCTAGAAGTTTCCAAGAATTCATTTACTCTTCTCCCGCCAAAGGGTGGGATTCACCAGGAAATCGAGGCGCCTGTGACTGTTACTCGATTTCCACATGCTGGAAGGGCTACTGAGAACACAGATGTGAGGAATGGAGACTGTTCACTGGACATCTCATTGGGAAATGTGGCAACAAAAATGTCACTCATGTCCCCCAAACTGGTCAAACATAAGCTCCATGTCCCAATCCTGCAACAGGATATGACTGATTTCACCTGTCTATTGCTGACCAACTTTTCTTCTATTCCCATTCCCAGCAGGTCAGAAGTGAGCTAATCTTGGCTGAGGCCTGTGGTGCAGGCAGAGCAGCCTCCCATTGAGTGTCCAATCACTTCCTGTGGGGAAAAAGCTCTCTGATGCTGCCACTAGGAGCTGGGTGACCAGCAACCCTTACCATGTTAGGGGACTTATTAGAGCAGGTAGACTGAGGTGTGGTTCTCCATGCAGCAAATACTCATGGCTTTATGCCACAGTGAAACCTATAAACGTCCTCTCAAAACAAACACTGCAAAGGCATAAATTAAAATTCAAAAAACTTGAAAAGCAAATCAGTTATATTAAAACAGTCTAGCCCTGGCCGGTTTGGCTCAGCAGTTAGAGCGTCCACCTGCAGTCCGGAGAGACCCGGGTTCGGTTCCCGCTAAGGGCATGTACCTCGGTTGCAGTTTGTCCCCGGCCCTGGTTGGTTGTGCGGGTGGCAGCCACTTGATGTGTCCCTTTCACATCGATGTTTCCCTCTCTCTCTGTTCCTCTCTCTCCCTCCCACTCTGTCTGTACAAAAAATGGAAAAATGTCCTCGGATGAGGATAAAAAATAAATAAATAAATAAATAAATAAAACAGTCTAAGTTAAGAAGCCAAGGACTCCAAAATGGCGGCTGAGTGAATGGAAGCTACACAGATTGTCTCCCAGGACCAAACTGATATTACAACAAAAATAAAGACAAATCGTCAGGAAAAAGCAACAGAAAAGTAGCTTGGCGGACCATATAACCAGGGACACTGACTGGATCCTGGTAGGATGGTGGAGGCACGAGAGGGGGGCTGGGAACCCATAGACAGCAGCGGCCTTAGCTGTGAGCAGCGCCCTCAGGTTATACTCCCAAGTGGCTCCACAGCACAGAGGCAGGACAGGCACTAAAATAGCCACAGCCACTCACCTTGGGCTCCAGCAGACAGAGGGTGGACTGGACTGGAAGGTGTGGGGACACTCAACATTTGGAGAGTAATCAGAGCTTTTGCTGAGTTGCAGCCACGCAGCACAGTGGTCATCTTACTCCTTCCCAGGGCTCTGGGGAGAAGCAGCAGCCCCTCCCTCAGAGATTCAACCTCACCCGGAGGCCAATGAAATGCAAATTGAGGCACATTAACAACCAGAATCTGCCCTACCCTCGGGAAATCCCATTATGCTGAACACCTGAGGGAGTTTTTCATTCAACTGAGAAGCCAAGGCTCTTCAAGTAACCCATACTGATAGCCTCCAGGCAAAAAGCTAGAGTATAATTGAACCATTCCAGAGCTAGCAACTCTAACCAGGAAAGTAAGACTTGAGAATGGTGTTTAACATGGGTCCACCCTGGCTCATCCAAACCCAGGAAAGGGAGCTACAAACAGCAGAACACCAATACCCACAGGAAAAATTTGGCAGGCTCCAAACCCACTGTGATAGCCAAAATGGTGAAACACAGAAACAAAAGCCAAATGAAAGAACAAGAGACCTCTACCTAAGATGAGATAAATGAGGTGCAGTTAAGCAAGTTAACAGAGCTAGAATTCAGAGCCATGATCTTGAGGAAGCTCAACAGCATGTGTAAGGACATGAGCACCATGAGTAAAGACATAGAAATGTTGAAAATCAACCAGTTGGAAATTAAAAACCACCAAGAAGAAATGAAGAATGACATATCAGAAATAAAAAACACATTGGCAACTCTAAATAGCAGAGTAGAGGAAGTTGAGGACCGGATCAGTGAATTAGAAGATAGGGTAGAAAAAATAAACCAACCAGAAACCCAAAAGGCAAAAAATAATTAAAAAAAAGGAAAACAGCTTAAGAGAACTGTGGCACAACTAGAAACATAATAACATTCGCATCATAGGAGTCCCCGAAGAAGAAGAAAATGAGCAAGGGTTAGTGAATATATTTGAAGAAATAGTGACAGAAAACTTCCCTAATTTGGTGAAGGAAGAAGGTATTCAAGTTCAAGAAGCACAGACAGCCCCAAGTAAGAAGAACCCAAACAGGCCCACACCGAGATACTAGTAATCAAGGTGCCAAAAATTCAAGGCAAAGAGAGAATCCTAAAAGCAGCAAGAGAGAAGCAACAGGTTATCTTCAAAAGAAACCTCATAAAGCTCTCAGTTGACTTTTCAACAGAAACACTACAGAATAGAAGGGAATGGCATGAGGTCATCAAGGTCATGAAAAACAAGGATCTGAATCCAAGACTACTCTACCCAGCAAGGCTATCATTCAAAATGGAAGGCCAAATAAAGAGCTTCTCAGACAAAAAAAAAAAAAAGGCTAAGGGAGTACCTTAGCACCAAATCAACACTGAGAGAAATGTTAAAAGGAAGCTGTAATTAGCAGGAAAAATTGGAAGAAAAATAGAACCACACTAAACAAAAAAGGCAATACATAAGTACATATCAATAATCACCTTAAATGTAAATGGATTGAATGCTCCCATAAAAAGACATAGAGTAGCTGATTGGATAAGAAAGCATGACTCATCTATATGTTGTTTACAAGAGACTCACCTCACAACAAAAGACTCACATAGGTTGAAAGTGAAGGGATGGAAAAAAATCTTCCAAGCAAACGGAAAGAAAATAAAAAGCTGGGGTAGCAATACTCATATCTGATAAAATAGATTTCAAAATGAAGACCATAACTAGAGACAATGAAGGCCACTACATAATATTGAAAGGATCAATATAACAGGAAAATATAACCTTGATAAACATATATGCACCCAATATAGGAGCACCAAAATATATCAAAAATCTTCTGGAAGACTTACAAGGAGAAATCAACAGAAATACAATCATAGCAGGTTAATTCAACACCCGTTGACATTGCTGGATAGATCATCTAGACAAAAAAATTAGCAAGGAAACAGAGACTCTAAATGAAGTACTAGACCAAATGGATTTAATAGATATCTACAGAGAATTACACGCCAAAACTACAGAATTCACATTCTTCTCAAGTACACGTGGGACATTCTCAAAGATAGACCACATGTTAGGGCACAAACCAATCTCTACAAGTTCAATAAGACTGAAATCATATCTAGCATCTTCTCAGATCACAATGGCCTGAAACTAGAAATCAATTGCAAGAAGAACATACAAAGACATTTGAACACATGGAAGCTAAATAGCATGTTATTAAACAATGAATGGGTTACCGAGGAGATCAAGGAAGAAATTAAAAACTTCCTGGAAACCAATGAAAATAAACACACAACAACACAAAATCGATGGGATGCAGCAAAAGCAGTTCTGAGAGGGAAGTTCATAGCACCACAGGCCTACCTCAAAAACCAAGAAAAATCGCTAATAGACAATCTAACCTCACAACTTAAAGAACTAGAGAGCAAACAAAAAGAACACCCCAGAGCAAGTAGAAGGAAGGACATAGTAAAGATCAGAGCAGACATAAACGACATAGAGTCTAAAAAAACAATTCAAATAGTCAATGAAACAATGATCTGGTTTTGCAAAAAGAAAAACAAGACTGATGGAAACTTAGCTAGACTCACCAAGAACAAAGAGAGAGAACAGAAATACACAAAATCAGAAATGAAAGAGGAGAACTAACAACTGAAACCACAGAAATGCAAAGATCGTTAAGAAGTACTATGAACAATTATATGGCAACAAATTCGACAATCTAAGCAAAATGGACAAATTTCTAGAAACTCATAGTATCCCAAAACTGGACTAGAAAGAGATAGAAAACTTAAACATACCAATAACAACAAAGGAAAATGAAGATGTAATCAAGACTCTTCCAGCAAACAAAAGCCCAGGCCAGGACGGCTTCACGGGGGAGTTTGACCGAACATTTAAAAAAGAACTAACATCTATTCTCCTCAAACTATTTTTAAAAATTCAAGAAGAAAGAAGACTTCCAAACTCATTTTATGAAGCCAGCATAATTCTAATAACAAAACCAGAAAAAGACATTACAAAGAAAGAAAACTACAGGCCAATATCCCTGATGAACATAGATGCCAAAATCCTGAACAAAATACTAGCAAATTAGATCCAGCAATACACCAAAAAAATTATTTACCATAACCAAGTGGGATTCATCCCAGGGATGCAAGGCTGGTACAATATATGCAAATAAATAAATGTGATACACCACATAAATAAAATGAAGAATAAAAACCACATGATCATATCAATATTTACGAAAAAGACCTCAACAAAATCCAGCATACATTTTTTGATAAAAACTCAGTAATGTAACAAAAAAGGGATCATATCTCAACATAATGAAGGCCACATATGAAAGACCCACAACCAACATCATACTCAATGGGCAAAAACTAAAAGCATTTCCCTTAAGAAAAGAAACAAGACAGGGATGCCCACTTTCCCCTCTCTTATTTAACATAGTACTGGAAGTCTTAGCCACAGCAATCAGACAGGAAGAAAGAATAAAAGGGTTCCAAATTGGAAAGAGGAAGTGAAACTGTCATTATTCGCAGAGGACATGATACTATACGTAGAAAACCCCAAAGACTCCATCAAAAATCTACTAGACTTAATAAATGAATTTGGCAAAGTAGCAGGATACAAAACTAACATCAAGAAATTGAAGGCATTCTTGTACACCAATGATGAACTCACAGAAAGAGAAACTAAGAAAACAATCCCATTTCCCATTGCAGCAAAAAAATTAAGATACCTAGGAATAAACTTAACCAAAGAAATAAAGGATGTATTCACAGAAAACTACAGGTCATTGAAAAAATAAATAGAGGAAGATATTAAAAAAGTGGAAGCACATACCTTGTTCATGAATAGGAAGAATCAACATCATTAAAATGTCCATACTCCCCAAAGCAATCTATAGATTCAATGCAATCCCCATCAAAGTACCAACGATATACTTCACAGAACTAGAACAAATACTCAAAACTTTATATGGAATAAAAAAAGACCTCGAATAGACAGAGCAATCTTGAAAAGGAAGAACAAAGTTGCAGGGATCACATTACCACATTTCAGGTTATACTACAAAGCCACTATAATCAAAACAGCCTGGTACTGGTACAAGAACAGGCATATGAACCAGTGCAACAGAACAAAGAACCCAGAAAAGAACCCAAGGCAATATGCTCAATTAATATTTGACAAAAGTGGCAAGAGCATACAGTGGAGTAAAGACAGCCTCTTTAATAAATGGTGCTGGGAAAATTGGACAGCTACATGCAAAATAAATGAAACTAGACCACCAATTTATACCATACACAAGAATAAACTCAAAATAAATAAAAGACTTAAATGTGATTCATAAATCCATAGAATTCCTAGAAGAAAATGTAGGCAACAAAATTTCAGACATTATACGCAGCAGAATTTTCCCTGGTACGTCACCTAAGGCAACAGAAACAAAGGAGAAAATGAACACATGGGACTACATCAAACTAAAAAGCTTCTGCACAGCTAAGGATACAACCATCAAAATGGAAAGGCAACCCACTGTATGGGAGAGCATAATTGCCAATGATATATCAGATAAGGGATTAATTTCCAATACATATAGAGTGCTCATACAACTCAACAAAAGGAAGACAAAGAACCCAATCAAAAAATGGGCAGAGAAACTAAATAGACACCTCTCCAAACAGGACATACAATTGGATAAGAGACATATGAAGAAATGCTCAACATCACTAATCATCAGAGAGATGCAAATTATAACAACAATGAGGTATTACCTCACACCTGTCAGAATGGCCACCATCAACAAATCATCAAACAACAAGTGTTGGCGAGAATATGGAGAAAAGGAGACTCTAGTACACTGCTGGTGGGAATGCAGACTGGTGCAGCCACTATGGTAAACAATATGGTGTTAACTCAAAAAACTAAAAATTGAACTTCCATTTGACCCAGTGATCCCACTTCTAGGAATATAGCCTAAGAAGCCTGAAACACCAATCAGAAAGAATACATGTACCCCCATGTTTGTAGCAGCACTGTTTACAATAGCTTAGATCTGGAAACAGCCCAAGTGTCCATCAGTAGATGAATGGCTAAAAAAGCTGTGGTACATATACACAATGGAGTACTATGCAGCTGTAAGAAAGAAAGGTCTCTTATCCTTTGAGACGACATGGAGGGAACTGGATAGTGTCATCCTAAGCGAAACAAGCCAAACAGAGAAAGACAAGTATCATATGATCTCACTTATTTGTGGAATATAATGAACATAACAGTGTGAGGAATGGGGTGGTCCCAGAGATGTGGAAGTGGGGTACATACTGACAACCCCCTGAAGAGGGATTGGTGGAGGAGAGGTGAATCACAGAATTCATATGCATGTGTGCATGTACAATGGACATGGACAACAAAGCTGGGGACAGGGCGGGGAGGGAGGGGGAGGAGGGAAACAGTGCAGGGGAAGGAGAAACATCTGTAACAAAAAATAAATAATGAAATTAAAATAAAAGCCAAGAAATTTGTAAATACTACTTGGATGTGCATGTGTGTATGCAGACAGGGAGCTGTTACTGAAAACAGGCACATACCAGTTTATGGACCACAGGGCAGTCCTTACAGGAGTGTTTCCTTTTACCCTAATTACCTATTTAATAACATGTTCTTGGGGGATTCCAAGCTAGCACATTACAAGATATTCATGGGTAGAGATTCTGATTGTACCTTTCAGGAGGGCCCAAGCTACACATATCTTCTAATAGTGACATGCATCACTCTGTCCACCACCATGCCCCCTCCCAGCCACCAACAGCATGGACAGAGCACAGTGAGGGCCACTGAAGGAGCCTCTGAGCAAGGGCTAGTCATTTAGTCACCTTGGGTTGGAACCATCTGGACAAACTGGCAGCTGAGCAATGCTGAAACACATCAGCCACAGTTAGACCTCAGAGCTTGGAAAAATACTTAGCAGGAGATCATCTAGCTGAAGGTTCCCCAGGTAACTTGAGTAAGAAGACATTTTACTAGTAAGAATAAAGTTCACAGTATATTTTCAATCAGTGCTTGCCCCATTGTACTCTTCAATTATAAAAATGCATAAATGACACAGCATTAATAAAAATCAAAGCCCTTTAAAGTTCATTTATATTTTCTCCATCAAAATGCCATCAACACATGCTTAAAAAATTAGACAAATACAGTTTAGGGACAATCTAGTTAATTGCTGGTACCAAGATTGATACAAGGACCTGTAAGAATTTACCCACCCATCGTGGGAAGCTCTACACAGTGTGAACTTAAAAGCGCATCTAAACCTCTGTTTTACTGCTACACAAACTGAGACCAAGACATTAAACAATGTATCATAGTAATCATTCTACACAATGAGTCACTGTCCCGGTCAGGAAAAAAAGCTGGTCTCCTGGTTTCCAGGCTGATATTCTTTGCATTTTCCAGAGATGTGCAAATGTGATCTGTTTAAAATATTCTTATCTGAAAACACTTGTATTGTGTAACTTACTGCACACCTTTATTTTAACTAATTCACAGTAATTAGTGTGGGACTATCAGTCTATCTTATTAAAATATGTAATTTATTTAAATGTAAATCTATGATTTTGTTATTTTAGAGTATTCTCAGTAACTTCACATAGGTAAAAAGAGGAGCATTTTTATTTTTTATTTTTATTGTTTATTCCTCACCTGAGGATATTTTTCTACTTATCATCAGATAGAGTGGGAGGGAGGGAGAAAGAGAGACAGAGAGAAATACCAACGTGATAGAGCCACATCAACTGGTTGCCTCCCACACGACTGAACCAGGGCCAGGGACCAACTTCAACCAAGGTACCTGCCCTTGACCAGAATCGAACCCACGACTCATTGGTCTGCAGGCCGATGCTCTAACTACTAAGCCAAACTGGCCAGGGCACAAGAGGAGAATTTTTAAATAAACAAACACAAAGAAAAACTTTAAAAATAATCCCATTTAACATTGCAACAAAAAAAATTAAGATACCTAGGTGTAAACTTAACCAAGGAGGTAAAAGACCTGTTCTCAGAAAACAACAGGACATTGAAAAAGAGATAGAGAAAGATACTGAAAAGTGGAAGCATATACCATGTTCATGGATTAGGAGAATTAACATTATGAAAATGTCCTTACTACCCAAAGGAGTCTACAGATTCAATGCAAACCTCATTAAAATACCAATGACATATTTCTCAGATCTATGTGTCCCACACTATTCAACAAATACTCCAAAACATTGTATGGAACCAAAATGGATCCAGAATAGACATAGCAATCTTGAAAAAGAAGAACAAAGAGGAATCACAATACCGATATCAGGGTATACTACAAAGCCATTATAATAAAAGCAGTCTGGTACTGGTACAAGAATGGGCATGTAGATCAATGAAACAGAACAGAGAACCTGGAATTCAACACAAGATATTATGCTCAACTAATATTTGACAAAGGTGGCAAGAACATACAATGGAGTAAAGAGAGTCTCTTCAATAAATGGTGTTGGGAAAAATTGGACAAGGATATGCAAAAAAATGAAACTAGACCACCAACTTACACCATACACAAGAATAAACTCAAAATGGATAAAAGACTTAAATGGCACTTGTAAAACCTTAAAAATCCAAGAAAAAAATGTAGGTATCAAAATCTCAGACATCGCATGTAGCAGAATTTTCACTGATACATTGCCTAGGGCAAGAGAAACAAAGGAGAAAATTAATAAATGGGACTACATCAAACTGAAAAGCTTCTGCAAAGCAAAAGAAATAAGCATGAAAATAAAAAGGGAGCTCTGGTCGGTTTTACTCAGTGGTTAGAGCATCAGCCCATGGACCAGGGAGTCCCAGGTTCAGTTCCCACTAAGGGCATGTACCTCAGTTACAGTTTGTCCCTGGCCCCAGTTGGGGTTGTGTGGGTGGCAACCAGTCGATATGTCTCTCTCACATCTATGTTTCTCTTTCTCTCCTTCCCACTCTATCTGAAGATAAATGGAAAAAAAAAAAAAAGTTCTTGGGTGAGGATACAAAAAAACAAAACAAAAATGAAAAGAGAACCCATTGTATAGGAGAACATAATTGCCAATGATACATCAGATAAGGGGTTAATTTCCAAAATATATAGAGTATTCATACAACTCAACAAAAGGAAGAAAAACAATCCAAATAAAAATTGGGCAGAGGACCCAGGGGAATCCACCAGAAAAGGAGGTCATGCACCTGGTTCCCACAGGGAGCTCAGAAGATTCCAAAATGGTGGCAGAGTGAAGGGAAGCTACACAGATCATCTCCCAGGACCAAACTGGAATTACAACTAAAATAAAGACAAATCATCGGGAAAAAACAACAGAAAGGCAGCTGGAGAGGACTCATATAACCACGGTCAGAAAGAGGACACAAAATTGAGCCTGGAAGAAACTGCAGGCTAAAAAGGGTGGGCTGGGAGACCATGGACAACAGCTGTTTAGCTGTGAGCAGCTTCCTTGGGGTTAAAATCCCAAGCCGGCTCCACAGCACAGACGGCTGGGACAGAGCACTAAATTGGCTGCAGCCACTCACTTTGGGATCCAGAAGAGGGAGGACAGGCTGGACTGGAACTGTGTGGAGACTTGGGAGCTTGGAGAGTTGGAAGAGCTGGGACAGCAGTGGGAGGTTTTTGCTGAATCACTCCCTCACAGAACACTTGCCATATTACTCAAAGAGACCCTTCCCAGAGCCCCAGGGAGAAGCAACAGCCCCTTCCTCAGAAATTTAACACCACGTGGTGAGGCCAGAGAAATGCAAATTGAGACTCATTAACAGCCAGCAAGCATCTGCCCCATGCTCTGGAAATCCTCTTACCCTGAACACCAAAGAGATTTTTTCATTCAGCTGAGGGCTATAACCCAAGGCTCATCAAGTAACTGAGACTAATAGCCTCCAGGCAAAGAGCTAGAGGATAACTGAACCTTCCCTAGGCTTGCAAATCTACCCAGGAATGTAAGACTTGACAGTGGTGTTTAACATGGGTCCTGCCACACTCATATAAACCCAGTAGAGGGAGCCACAACCAGCTGAACACCAACACCATCCCACAGGAAAAATTCGGCAGGCTCCAAAACCCAGAGACAGCCAAAATGGTGAAACAAAGAAACAAATCCCAAATGAAAGAACAAGATAATTGGACAGAAAATGAAATAAATGAAAGGGAATTGAGCAAGACATCAGAGGGGGAGTTCAGAGTAATAATCATGAGGAAGCTCAATAGCATGCGTAAAGATATAGAAGCATAAAAAACCAACCACTTGGAAATGAAGAATTACACAGCAGAAGTAAAGAACACATTAGAAGAAATAACCAGCAGAGAAGAGGAAGCCAAGAATCAGATCAGCAAATTAGAAGACAAAGTAGAAAAAAATCACCAAAACAGAGAACCAAAAAAATTTAAAAAAGGAAGGCGCCTAAGAGGACTGTGGGAAAACATGAAACATAACAACATCCACATTAGGAGTTCAAGAAGAAGAAAAGAGCAAGGGTTAAAGAATATATGTGAAGAAATGTTGACAGAAAACTTCTCTAGCTTGGTGAAGGGAAAAGGCATACAAGTCCAAGAAGCACAGAAAGCCCCAAGTAAGAAGAACCCAAACAGGCCCACACCAAGATACATAATAATTACAATACCAAGTATTAAAGACAAAGAGAGAATCCTAAAGGCAGCAAGAGATAAGCAGCAGGTTACCTACAAAGGAACTCCCATAAAGCTGTCAGCTGAATTCTCAATAGAAACACTTCAGGCAAGAAGGGAATGGCATGAAGTAATCAAAGTAATGAAAAACAAGGATCTGAATCTGAGACTATTCTACCCAGCAAGGCTGTCATTCAAAATAGAAGGTCAAATAAAGACCTTCCCAGACAAAAAAAAAGACTGAGGGAATATATTAGCACCAAATAAACACTGAAAGAAATAATAAAAGGACTGCTGTAATTAGTAGAAGTAGGAAAAAATATGTAACCATACTAAACAAAAATGACAATAAATAAGTACATCAATAATAACATTAAATGTAAATAAATTAAATGTTCTGATCGAAAGACACAGCATAGCTGATTGGATTTTAAAAAGCAAGAATTATATATGTTGCTTACAAGAGACCCACCTCACAACAAAAGACTCACATAGGTTGAAAGTGAAGGGATGGAAAAAAAATCTTCCAAGCAAACGAAAAGGAAAAAAAAAGCTGGAATAGCAATACTTGTATCAGATAAAAATACACTTCAAAATGTAGTCCGTAACAAGAGACAAAGAAGTCCACTACATAATACTGAAAAGATCTAACCAACAGGAAGATATAACCTTGGTAAACATATATGCACCCAACATAGGAGCACCAAAATATATTTTAAAACTTATGGAGAACTTCAAAGGAGAAATCGACAAGAATACTATCATAACAGAGGGCTTCAACACACCACTGACATCACTGAATAGATCCTCTGGAAAAAAAAGTTTACAAGAAAACAGAGACTCTAAATGATGCACTAGATCACATGGACTTAATAGATATCTACAGAGAATTACACCTCAAAACTGCAGAATTCACATTCTGCTCAAGTGTACATGGGACATTCTCAAAGATAGACCACATGTTAGGACACAAACTAAGTCTCTACAAGGTCAAGAAGACTGAAATCACATCAAGAATCTTCTCAGATCACAATGGCATGAAACTAGAAATCAATTGCAACAAGAACATGCAAAGACATTTGAACACATGGAGGCTAAATAACATGTTATTAAACAATGAGTAGATTACCAAGGAGAACAAGAAAGAAATTAAAAACTTCCTGGAAACCAATGAAAATGAACACACAACAACATAAAATCTATGAGACGCAGGGAAAGCAGTTCTGAGAGAGAAGTTCATAGAACTTCAGGCCTACCTCAAGAAACAAGAAAAATTTCTAATTGACTATCTAACCTCACAACTTAAAGAACTAGAAAGCAAACAAAAAGAAAAACCCAGAGCAAATTGAAGAACAGAAATAGTAAAGATCAGAGCAAAAATAAATGACATAGAGACTAAAAAAACAATGAAACAAAGAGCTGGTTCTTTGGAAAGATAAACAAGAGTGATAGACCCTTAGCTAGACTCACCAAGAAACAGAGAGAGAGAACCCAAATAAACAAAATCAGAAACAATAAAGGAGAAGTAACAACTGACACCACAGAAATACAAAAAAATCGTTAACAAATACCATGAACAATTATACGCCAACAATTTGGACAATCTAGGCAAACTGGACAAATTCCGAGAAACACACAGTTTCCCAAAACTGAACCAGGAAGAGATAGAAAACTTGAACAGACCAATAACAACTACCCAACTAAGGAAATTGTAGAGGTAATCAATAAACTTCCCGCAAACAAAAAGTTGGGGCCAGGACAGTTTCAGGGGGGAGTTTTACCGAACATTCAAAGAAGAACTAACACCAATTCTCCTCAAACTATCCCAAAAATTTCAAGGAAAAGGAAGAGTTCCAAACTCATTTTATGAGGCCAACATAATTCTAATTCCAAAACCAGATAAAGACACTACAAACAGGCTAACATCCCTGATGAACATAGATGCCAAAATTCTTAACAAAATATTAGCAAATCAGATCCAGCAATACATTAAAAAAAATATTCACCATGACCAAGTGGGAGTCATCCCAGGGATGCAAGGCTGGTACAATATTTGCAAATCAATAAATGTGATACAGCACATAAACAAAATGAAAGATAAAAACCATGTGATCATATCAATAGATGCTGAAAAAGCATTTGACAAAATCCAACACCCCTTCCTGATAAAAACACTCAGCAATGTGAAAAATAGAAGGATCATTAACCGACATAATAAAGGCCATCTACGAAAAATCTACAGCCAACATCATATTCATTGGGCAAAAACTAAAAGCATTTCCCTTAAGAACAGGAACAACACAGGGATGCCTACTTTCACCACTCTATTTTACATAGTACTGGAAGTCTTATCCACAGAAATTAGACAAGAAGGAAAAATAAAAGGGATCCAAATTGGAAAGAAGTGAAACTGTCATTATTTGCAGAAGACATGATATTTTACATAGAAAACCATAAAGACTCCATTCATAAACTACTAGATTTAATAAATAAACTTGCGAGATACAGAATTAACTTCAAGAAATTGACTGCATTCTTATACACCAATAATGAACACACAGAAAGAGAAACTAAAAAACAACAAAAGCAAAAAACAGTCCCATTTACCATTGTGGCCAAAAAATTAATATACTTAGAAATAAACTTAAGCAAAGAAGTAAAGAATCTATCTGCAGAAAACTATAGTACACTGAAAAAAGTAATAGAGGAAAATATGGAAAAATAGAAGCATATACCTTGTTCATGAATTGAAAGATTTAACATCATTATAATGTCCATACTACCCAAAGCAATCTATAGATTTAATGCAATCCCCATCAAAACACCAATTACATATTTCACAGAACTAGAAAAAATACTCCAAAAGTTTATATGGGACCAAAAAAAGACCCCAAATAGCCACAGCAATCTTGAAAAAGAAGGACAAAGTAGGAGAAATCATAGTACCAGTTATCAGGTCATACATACTACAAAGCCATTGTAATCAAAACAGCCTGGTACTGGCACAAGAACAAGCATATAGATCAAAGGAACAGAATAGAGAATCCAGAAATAGACCCAAGACATTATGCTCAATTAATATTTGACAAAGATGGCAAGAGCATACAGTGGAGTAAACACAGCCTCTTTAATAAATGGTGTTAGGAAAACTGGATAGCTACATGCAAAAAAATGAAATTAGACTGCCAACTTACACCATACACAAGAATATAAACTAAAAATGGGTAAAAGACTTAAATGTGACTCGTGAATCCATAAAAATCCTAGAAAAAAATGTAGGCAACAAAATTTCAGACATCACACACAGTAGAATTTGTACTGATAAAACACCTAAGGCAAGAGAAACAAAGTAAAAAAATTTTAATACATGGGACTACATCAAGCTAAAAAGCTTCTGTACAGTAAAAGAAACAACCATCAAAATGGAAAGGCAACCCACTTCATAGGAGAGCATAATTGCCAAAAATACATCAGATAAGGGGTTAATTTTCAATATATAGAGAGTACTCGTACAACTCAACAAAAGGAAGACAAAGAATTCAATTCAAAAATGGGCAGAGGACCTGAGTAGACACCTCTCCAAACAGGACTTACAAATGAACAAGCAACATACAAAAAAATGCTCAATGTCACTAATCATCAGAGAGATACAAACTAAAACAATTGTGAGGTATCACTTCACATCTTACAGAATGGCTGCCATTAACAAATCATCAAACAACTGCTGGCGAGGATGTGGAGAAAAAGGGACTTTAGTACACTACTGGTGGGAATACAGACTGGTAGAGCCACTATGAAAAATAATATAGTGTTACCTCAAAAAATTAATAATTGAACTACCATTTGACCCAGTGATCCCACTTCTAGGAATATATCCTAAGAAGCCTGAAACACCCATCAGAAAGAATATATGTACTCCTATGCTCATAACAGCACTATTTAAAATTGCAAAGATCTGGGAACAGCCCAAGTGTCCATCAATAGATGAGTGGATAAAAAAAGCTGTGGTACATATACACACTGGAATACTATGCAGCTGTAAGAAAGAAAGATCTCTTATCCTTTGAGATCACATGGAGGGACCTCAAGAAAATATGCTAAGCCAATCAGAGAAAGACAAATATCACATGATCTCACTTATTCATAAAATATAATGAACAATACAAGCTGATGAACAAAATAGACCCACAGACAAAGAAGTAGGGTACAGACTGATGAACCTCAGAAGAGAGGGGCAGGGCAGGAGGGAAAGGATAAACCAAAGAACTTATATGCATATATGTGTAAACAATGGACATAGACAATAATTCTTGGTGGGGGACAGGATAGGGAGGAGGGTATCTGCGGGGAAAAAGGAGAAACATCTATAGCAAAAATAAATTATTAAAAAAAAAAAAAAATGGGCAGAGGACCTGAATAGATACTTCTCCAAAGAGGACATACAAATGGCCAAGAGACATATGAAAAAATGCTCAATGTAAGTAATCATCAGAGAGATGAAAATTAAAACAACAATGAGCCCTGGCCGGTTTGGCTCAGCAGTTAGAGGGTTGGCCTTCAGTCCAGAGAGACCCGGGTTCAATTCCCGCTTTTTTGTCCACTCATCTACTGATGGGCACTTGGGCTGTTTCTAGATCTTAGCAGTTGTAAATAGTGCTGCTATAAACATAGGGGTACATATATTACATCAGTAGATGAATGGATCAAAAAGCTGTGGTACATATACACAATGGAGTACTATGCAGCTGTATGAAAGAACGATCTCTTATCCTTTGAGACGACATGGAGGGACCTGGAACATATTATTAAGAAAAATAAGCCAATCAGAGAAAGACAAATATCACATGATCTCACTCACTTGTATAATACAATGAACAAAATAAGCTGATGAACATAATAGACCCAGAGACATGGAATTATAGACCAGACTGACAAACCTCAGAGGGAGAGGGGGATGAGAGGGCGGGAAAAGATAAACCTAAGAATGTATATGCATGTATGTATAACCAATGGACACAGACAACAATACTGTGAAGGGGGGGCAGGGAGTGAGGAAAAGGATGTCAATGGGGGAAATGAGAAATATCTGTAACAAAATTAATTGACTAGTTAATTAATTTTTAAAAAGAATTTTAATAAGCAATGTTTTTTACCTACTAAAAATGTATTATGTGCGTCCTATTTAAAAATTAACTCAAAATTAATCACAGTCTTAAATATGAAGCCTAAAACTTAAACATTTCATAGAAAACAACCTCTGTGACCTTGGGTTAAGGGCAAACAGTTCTATGACATCTAAAGCACAATACATAAAAGAATAAATTGGTATACTGAACTTCATCAAAATAAAAAATTTCTGCTCTTCAAAGTACACTGTTAAGAGAATAAACAGACTGAGAGAAAATATCTGCAATTCATTTATCTAATAAAGGAATTGCATCTCAAAACTCAATGTTAAGAAAACAACTCAACTTTTAAAAAATGGCCAAATAATTTGAATAGACACTTCACCACAGACATATAGAAAAGCAAACATTAAGATGTACAATGTCATTAGTCTCTAGGGAAATGCAAATTAAAACCACCACATGTTATTACTACACACCTGTTGAAATGACTAAAATTAAAAATACAGTTCATACCAAGTGCTGGGAAGAATATGAAGAACTAGGTCTCATACATGGCTGGTGGGAGTGGGAGTTAGTGTGTCCACTTTGGAAACAGTTTGATAGCTTCTTATAAAGTCAAACATACCATATGAACAATCCATTCTTCCCCTTAGGCATTTTACTTAAGAGAATTGAAAGAATACGCCCATATAAGCACCTGTACGAAATGTTCACTACCACTTTATTTGTAATACCCAACACTGGAAACACCCCAAATGCCCATAAATGGGTGAACAGATGAACAGCGTGGCACATGATGGAATATTTCTCAGCAATGAAAAGAAATGAGCTATTGATACATGACATGCAATACTATGGATGAATCATAAAATAATTATGTGGAAAGGAATCAAATGAAAAAATTAATACCTACTTTCTGATTCCACTTAAACATAACCCTAGAAAATGCAAACTCATTTATAATGACGGAAAGATCTGTGGCTGCTGCGGATGGGAGAGGAGGAGCACCAGAAATGTGTGGGTGACAGGTATTCTCATTATTCTGACCATGGAGACTGTTTCATGGAGTTATATCATATATATGTATGTATGTCTATACATGTTAAAGATTGACTTGTACACTTTGAAATAGGGACAGTTTACTGTTTGTCAATTATACCATTTTAAAAAATTGAAATCAATGCATTAAATCCCAAACATAACATCAAACTCTTCATAGGAACTATTTCACTGAAACCTCACAGAAATGCTTTCAGATAGGGGATGCTGTTCACCACTTTCCAGGGGAAAGAGACTGGGTCGAGGCTCAGAGAGATTGAATCACTTTGCTCCTCACTGACTCACACAGCGAGGACTTGACAGAGCAAAGGCAACAGCATTTTGATTTCATGGTAGCTAAATGCTTCCAAAGCACTTGACAATGTTTAAGATAACTTAAACAGGTCCCGAGCAAACATGTTTATACCATTTACGTGCAAAGCAAGTCTCTTTCCACAGACAGCACGTGGGTACCTGTCAGCCCTGTCGTTTCAGGATCATCACAAATTCTGAAATTAACAGGGCTCAAGTTAAGGTTCAGCAACTTAGGAAACAATCCAGGTTCTACAATCCAGGTTCTACAGGTTGCACACCTGAATGGAGCCAGGCTCGCTGCAAAACAGATTCAAGATGAGCCAACACGGGGTAGAAGAGGCAGGTTGATAGGGACGCTTCGTGCTGCTGCCCAACCCCCGAGAGACCAACTGTGACTTTCTTCCGGAAAAGACAGGCAAACATACACTCACACACCTGGCAAACAAAATGCTGAAGTAGCTATCCTGGGTATTTCAGATTTGCAGACAGTGCCCTAAAAGTACACTAACTAGAAACATTGATAATGCTGCTCTCTCCTTTACACACGGTCATTGTTCCCTACAGAATGTGACTGACCAGCAACAAGTCAAACACATGCAATATCTCTGGGCACAAATCACTGCTTGCCACTGGTCCGCAGGACATCTGCATTAAAACAGCAACTTCTCAAAAGATGGCGGAGGGCAGGACCAGAGGGAAGGTGTGTGTGTGAGAGAGTGAGCGAGTGTGTGAGAGTGTGAGTGGACGTGAAGGTGGACGACCAAACCCGAGCAGTGAAGAGCCCAGAGCAGAAGGTTCCTGTGCTGTGGACAGAGCAGCCGGCCACCTCGGTAAGTGGCCCTTCGGAAGCTTCTCCCAGCGCCATGGGAGGTCCCCCCATTTTGGAAAATCCTGGGTCTTCCCTGGGAGGAGGTAATGGGAGCGGGTAGAGCCCAACAATCTGAGCCCACCAGCACACCTGGCACCATTGGACCAGTGGACACTCTGTGTCAACACAGACCAGCGCACGGTAGTGAAGCTGCCAGGGTGGGTAGGAGCCCAGCAACATCCCCTACAGTAGCAGCCCAATCAGATTCTAGATATACCCCCAGCAACAGAGGCTGGGGAGCAGACATCCATCGCCAGGCAATAGAAGCACAGATCAGCAGCTGAGACCCATCCCCAAAAACTACAGCAAAGGCTGAGCAGAAGTTGAACCCCACAGGGGAGCAGCACTCTGCAGCCACAAGCAGGGGACCTGGGGCTCCATAGAGGCCTGTGTGGTCCAGTAGCTCACAAGAGCAGTTGGAAGCCGGAGCCCCAGAAGGACTGCTGCGATCCAGCTGCCCGCCCGTGGGACCTGCAGGGTGCTGGGGCACCAGAGAGGCCTGTGTAACCCAGCTGAAAACAAGATATGCAGAGAGGATGTGAAAATGGAGGCAGAGTGAATAGAAACTACACAGACAATCACCCAGGACGAAACGGGAATTACAAATAAAATAAAGACAAATCTTTGGGGAAAAAAAGCAACAGAAAAGCAGCAGGACAGGACCATATAACCAGGGATACTGGTAAGATTTTTGGAGGCACAAGAGTGTGGTGACGTGGGAGCCCACAGACAGCAGCAGTCTTAGCTGTGAGCAGTGCCTTTGGGGAATAAAGACCAAGCCTGCTTCACAGCACAGAGAGCCTGGACAGAGCACTAAAATAGCCACAGCCACTCACCTGAGGCTCCGGCAGAGGGAGAGCAGACTGCGCTGGAATTCTGTGGGGACATCCGGGATTTGGAACGCACTCAAGAGTTTTTGCTGAGTTGCAACCACAAAAAACGGTGGCCAGTGTGCTCCTTCCCAGGGCTGTGGGGAAAAGCAGCAGCCCCTCTCTCATAGATTCAGCCTTTCCCAGGTGAAGCAGAGAAATGCAAATTGAGGCCCATTAATAACCAGCATCTATCCCACCCTCTGAAAATCCTCTTATGCAGACATCAGGGCTACATTCCAAGGCACCAAGTAACTGAGACTACTAGCCTTCAAGGAAAAGCTAGAGGAAAAACTGAACCTTTCCTGGGTTTGCAAATCTACCCAGGAAAGTAAGACTTGGCAATGGTGTTTAACGTGGGCCCACCCAGGCCCATCCAAACCCAGTAGAGGGAGCCACAAACAGCAGAAGACCAACAACCACAGGGAAAATTTGGCAGGCTCCAAAACCCACTGAGAGGCAAAATGGTGAAACAAAGAAACAAATCTCAAATGAAAGAACAAGATCTTGAACTCTAACAAAGAGGAGATAAATGAATGCAGTTAAGCAAATTATCAGAGGTAGAGTTCAGAGTCATGATCTTGAGGAAGCTCAACAGCATGAGTAAGGACATCAGCACCATGAGTAAAGATATAGAAACACTGAAAACCAACCAAGTGGAAATGATTAATGACATAGCAGAAATTAAGAAAACACCAGAAGGACTATCCAGCAGAGTAGAGGAAGCTGAGGACTGGATCAAAGAATTAGAACAGCGTAGAAAAAAATCAACCAATCAGAAAGCAAAACAAAACAAAACAAAAGAATAAAAAACAGGAAGACAGTTTAAGAGAACTGTGGGACAATTGAAAACGTAATAACATTCGCATCATAGGTGTCCCTGAAAAGAGAGAAAATGAGCAAGGGTTAGAGAATATATTTGAAGAAATAGTGACAGAAAACTTCCCTCATTTGGTGAAGGAAGAAGGCATTCAAAATCAAGAAGCACAGAGAGCCCCAAGTAAGAAGAACCCAAACAGGCTAACACCAAGACACATAGTAATCAAAATGCCACAAATTAAGCCAAAGAGAAAATCCTAAAGTCAGCAAGAGAAAAGCAACAGATTACCTACCTACAAAGGAACCGCATTAGGCTATCAGCTGACTTCTCAAAAGAAACCTTACAGGCCAGAAGGGAATGGCAGGAAGTAATGAAGGTCATGAAATACAAGGATCTGAATCCAAGACTACTCTACCCAGCAAGGCTACCATTCAAAATAGAAGGTCAAATAAAGAGCTTCCCAGACAGAAAAAAAAGGCTAAGGGAATATATTAGCACCCAACCAGCACTGCAGATATGTTAAAGAAGAAGAAAAAAAAAAAAAGCTGTAATTAGTAGAAGAAATAGAAAGAAAATAGAACCACACTAAACAAAATGGCAATAAATAAGTACATATCAATTATCACCTTAAATATGAATGGTTTGAATGCTCCGATAAAAAGACACAGAGTAGCTGACTGGATAAGAAAGCATGACTCACATATATGTTGTTCTCAAAAGACCCACCTAATAACAAAAGACTCACATAGGTTGAAAGTAAAGGGATAGAAAAAATCTTTCCAGTAAACAAAAAGCAAAATAATCTGGGGTAGCAATACTCATATCTGATAAAATAGACTTCAAAATGAAGGCCATAACTAGAGACAAAGAAGGCCACTACATAATATTGAAAGGATCTATCCAACAGAAAGATATAACCTTGGTAAACATATATGCACCTAATATAGGACCACCAACATATATTAAAAATCTTCTGGAACTTCAAAGGAGAAATCAACAGCAATACAATCATAGCATGGGACTTCAGCACCCCGCTGACATCACTGGATAGATTATTTAGACCTAAAATTAACAAGGAAACACAGACTCAAAATGAAGCGCTTGATCAAATGGATTTAATAGATATCTACAGAGAATTACACCACAAAACTGCAGAATTCACATTCTTCTTAAGTGTACATGGGACATTCTCAAAGATAGACCACATGTTAGGACACAAACTAAATCTCTACAAGTTCAAGAAAATTGAAATCATATCAAGTATCTTCTCAGATCACAATTGCATGAAACTAGAAATCAATTACAACAGGAACATGCAAAGACATTTGAAAACATGGAAGCTAAATAGCATGTTATCGAATAATGAATGGGTTACCATGGACATCAAGGAAGAAATTACAAGTTTCCTGGAAAACAATGAAAATGAACACACAACAACACAAAAATCTATGGGATGCAGCGAAAGCAGTTCTGAGAGGGAAGTTCATAGCACTAAAGGCATACCTCAAGAAACAAGAAAAATTTCTAATAGATTATATAACTTCACAACATAAAGAACTAGAAAGCAAACAAAAAGAAAACCCCAGATCAAGTAGAAGGAAAGAAATAGCAAAGATCAGAGCAGATAATAAATGACATGGAAACCAAAAAAATCCAATTCAAAGGATCGATGAAACAAAGAGCTGCTTCTTTGAAAAGATACACAAGATTGATGGACCCTTATCTAGACGCACCAAGAAACAAAGAGAGAGAGAACCCAAATACTCAAAATCAGAAATGAAAGAGGAGAAATAATAATTGACACCACAGAAATACAAAGGATCGTTAACAAATATTATAAACAATTATATGGCAACAAATTTGACAATCTAAGCAAAATGCACAAATTTCTAGAAATACAGTCTCCCAAAGCTGAAGCGGGAAGCGATAGAAAACTTGAAAGACAAATAACAACAAAAGAAATTGAAGATGTAATCAAGACTCTCCCAGCAAAGGAAAGTCCAGGCCCAGATGGCTTCACGGGGGAATTTTACCGAACATTCAAAGAAGAACTAATACCCATTCTTCTCAAACTATTTCAAAAAATTTAAGAAGAAGGAAGACTTCCAATTATGACACCAGCATAATTCTAATTCCAAAACCAGATAAAGACACTACAAAGAAAGAAAACAACAGGCCAATATCCCTGATGAACATAGATGCCAAAATCCTGAACAAAATACTAGCTAATTGAATCCAGCAATATATCAAAAAAATTATTCACCGGAAGAAAAAAAATGGCGGCGGAGTGAATGGAGCTACACAGACCATCGCCCAGGACCAAACTGGATTTACAAAAAAAAAAAAGACAAATTGCCCTGGCCAGTTTGGCTCAGCGGTTAGAGCGTCGGCCTGCGGTCCGGAGAGACCCGGGTTCGGTTCCCGCTAAGGGCACGTACTTCGGTTGCAGTTTGTCCCCGGCCCTGGTTGGTCGTGCGGGTGGCAGCCACTCGATGTGTCCCCTCACGTCGATGTTTCTCTCTCTCTCTCCCTCCCTCTCTATCTGTACAAAAAATGGAAAAATATCCTCAGGTGAGGCTAAAAATAAATAAATTTAAAAAAAAAAAAAGACAAATCGTCAGGAAGGAGCAACCCAAAGGCAGCTTGGAGGAACACATAACCAGGGACACCGACTCAATCCTGGTAGGCTTGCAAGTACGCGAGAGGGGGCCGGGAGCCCACCGTCCACAGCGGCCTGGGCTGGGTCCCGCAAACTCGGCTGGGACGAGGGAACTCAACGGGAAGCAGCTTCCACCTCAGCTGCAATAGCGGCTAAGTCCTGCGAACTCTGCTGAGGGCTACGCCCTCGGCAGGTGCAGCACACTTGGCCGCCCTTAGCTGGAAGCAGCGCCATAGGGTTAAAAGTCCCAGGCGGCTCCACCATGCACAGTCTGGACAGAGGCTAAATTCGCAGCAGCCACTCACCTTGGGCTCCAGCAGAGGGAGGCCAGACTAGACTGGAACTGTGTGGGGACACTCGGGTTTTGGAGGGTGCTCAGAGCTTTCGCTGAGTGCAGCCTCACAGGACTGTGGTCATTTTACTCCTTCCCAGGGCCCTGGGGAGAGGCGGCAGCCCCTCCCCCAGAGATTCAACCCCACCTGGTGGCCACTGAAATGCTAATTGAGACCCATTAACAACCAGCATCTGCACCAACCTTGGGAAATCCTCTTACACTAAGCACCTGAGGGAGTTTTTCAGGCAACTCAGAAACCAAGGTTCTTCAGGTGACCTCTACAAATAGCCTGCTGGCAAAAAAAAAAAACTAGAGTAAAGTTAGGACTTGACAGTGGTGGTTAAAGTGGGTCCTCCCTGCCTCATCCAAACCCAGGAGAGGATGCCACAATCAGCATAACACCAACACCCACAGGAAAAATTTGGCAGACTCCAAAGCACACTGTGATACCCAAAATGGTGAAAAACAGAAACAAAAGACAAATGAAAGAACAAGAGACCTCTACCTAAGATGAGATCAATGAGATGCAGTTAAGCAAGTTAACAGAACTAGAATTCAGAGCCATGATCTTCAGGAAGCTCAACAGCATGCGTAAGGACATGAGCACCATGAGTAAAGACATAGAAATGTTGAAAATCAAACAGTTGGAAATTAAAAATGACATATCAGAAATGAAAAACACATTGGAAGGTCTAAAAAGCAGAGTAGAGGAAGCTGAGGACCGGATCAGTGAATTAGAAGATAGGGTAGAAAAAAATCAACCAATCAGAAAAACAAAAGGAAAAAACGATTAAAAAAACAGGAAGACAGCTTAAGAGAACTATCGGACAACTGGAAACATAATAATATTCGCATCATAGGAGTCCCCGAAACAGAAGAAAATGAGCAAGGGTTATAGAATATATTCAAAGAAATAGTGACAGAAAATTTTCCTAATTTGGTGAGGGAAGAAGGCATTCAAGTTCAAGAAAACAGAGAGCGCAAAGTAAGAAGAACCCAAACAGGCCCACACCAAGACACATGGTAATCAACTGCCAAAAACTTTAACAAAGAGAGAATCCTAAAAGCAGCAAGAGATAAGCAACAGGTTACCTACAAAGAAAACCCCATAAGGCTCTCAGCTGACGTCTCACAAGAAACACTACGAGCCAGAAGGGAATGGCATGAAGTAATCAAGGTCATGAAAAACAAGGATATGAATCCAAGACTACTCTACCCAGCAAGGCTATCATTCAAAATGGAAGGTCAAATAAAGAGCTTCCTAGACAAAAAAAAGGCTAAGGGAATACATTAGCACCACACTAGCACTGCAAGAAATGTTAAAAGGACTGCTGTAATTACCAGGAGAAATGGGAAGAAAAATATAACTACACTAAACAAAAATAGCAATAAAAAAGTACATATCAATAATCACCTTAAATGTAAATGGATTGAATGCTCCCATAAAAAGACACAGAGTAGCTGATTGGATAAGAAAGCATGACTCATCTATATGTTGTTTACAAGAGACCCACCTCACAACAAAAGACTCACAAAGGTTGAAAGTGAAGGGATGGAAAAAAATCTTCCAAGCAAACAGAAAGGAAAAAAAGCTGGGGTAGCAATACTCATATCTAATAAAATAGACTCCAAAATGAAGGCCATAACTAAAGACAAAGAAGGCCACAAAATAATATTGAAAGGATCTATCCAACAGGAAGATATAACCTTGATAAACATATATGCACCCAATATAGGACCACCAAATTCTATTAAAAATCTTCGGGAGGACTTCAAAGGAGAAATCGATAATAATACAATCATAGCAGGGGACTTCAACACCCCACTGACATCACTGGATAGATCCTCTAGACAAAAATTTAGCAAGGAAACAAAGACTCTAAATTAAGCACTAGACCAAATAGATTTAATAGATATCTACAGAGATTTACACCACAAAATTACAGAATTCACATTCTCTTCAAGGGCACATGGGACAGTCTCAAAGATAGACCACATGTTAGGACACAAACTAAGTCTCTAAAAGTTCAAGAAGACTGAAATCATATCAAGCATCTTCTCAGATCACAATGGCATGAACCTAGAAATCAATTGCAACAAGAACATACAAAGTCATTTGAACACATGGAAGCGAAATAGCATGTTATTAAACAATGAATGGGTCGCCGAGGAGATCAAGGAAGAAATCAAAAACTTCATGGAAACCGATGAAAATGAAGACACAACAACACAAAATCTATGGGATGCAGCAAAAGCACTTCTGAGAGGGAAGTTCATAGCACTACAGGCCTACCTCAAAAAACAAGAAAAATCTCTAATAGACTATCTAACCTCACAACCTAAAGAACTAGAGATCAAACAAAAAGAATACCCGAGAGCAAGTAGAAGAAAGGAAATACTAAAGATCAGAGCAGAAATAAACAACATAGAGACCAAAAAAAAACAATTCAAAGGATCAATGAAACAAAGAGCTGGTTTTTCGAAGAGATAAACAAGATTGATGGACCCTTAGCTAGACTCACCAAGAAACAGAGAGAGAAAACCCAAATACACTAAATCAGAAATGAAAGAGGAGAACTAACAACTGACACCACAGAAATACAAAAGATCGTTAACAACTACTATGAACAATTATACGGCAACAAATTCGACAATCTAAGCAAAATGGACAAATTTCTAGAAATACATTGTCTCCCAAAACTGAACCAGGGAGAGATAGAAAACTTGAATAGACCAATATCAACAGAAGAAATTGAAGATGTAATCAAGATTCTCCCAGCAAAGAAAAGCCCAGGCCGGGACAGCTTCACGGGGCAGTTTTACCGAACATTCAAAGAAGAACTAACACCCATTCTCCTCAAACTATTTCAAAAAATTCAAGAAGAAGGAAGACTTCCAAACTCGTTTTATGAAGCCAGCATAATTCTAATTCCAAAACCAAAAAGGCACTACAAGGAAAGAAAACTACAGGCCAATGTCCCTGATGAACATAGACGCCAAAATCCTGAACAAAATACTACCAAATCGGATCCAGCAATACACCAAAAATTATTCACCATGACCAAGTGGGATTCATCCCAGGGATGCAAGGCAGGTACAATATTGGCAAATCAATAAATGTGATACAACACATAAATAAAAAGAAAAATAAAAACCAAATTATCATATTAATAGATGCCAAAAAAGCCTTTGACAAAATCCAGCATCCATTTCTGATAAAAACGCTCAGCAATGTGGGAATAGAGGGATCATATCTAGACATAATAAAGGCCATATATGAAAGACCTACAGCCAACACCACACTCAATGGGCGAAAACTAAAAGCATTTCCCTTAAGAACAGGAACAAGGCGAGGATGCCCACTTTCACCACTCTTATTTAACATAGTACTGGAAGTCTTAACCAGAGCAATCAGACAGGAAGAAAAAATAAAAGGGATCTAAATTGGAAAACAGAAAGTGAAACTGTCATTATTCGCAGATGACATGATACTATACGTAGAAAACCTCAAAGACTCCATCAAAAATTTACTAAACTTAATAAATGAATTTGGCAAAGTAGCAAGATACAAAATTAACGTCAAGAAATCGATGGCATTCTTATACACCAATGATGAACTCACAGAAAGAGAAACTAAGAAAACAATTCCAATTACCATTGCAGCAAAAAAATTAAGATACATAGGAATAAACTTAACCAAAGAAATAAAGGACCTATTCGCAGAAAACCACAGGTCACTGAAAAAAGAAATAGAGGAAGATATAAAAAAGTGGAAGCACATACCCTGTTCAAGGATTGGGAGAATTAACATCATTAAAATGTCCATATTACCCAAAGCAATCTATAGATTCAATGCAATCTCCATCAAAATACCAATGGCATACTTCACAGAATTAGGATAAGTACTTCAAAAGTTCATATGAAACCAAAAAAAAGACCTCGAATATCCAAAGCAATCTTGAAAAGGAAGAACAAACTTGGAGGGATCGCGTTACCATATTTCAGGTTAAACTACAAAGCCACCGTAATCAAAACAGGCTGGTACTGGCACAAGAACAGGCATATAGACCAGTGGAACAGAACAGAGAACCCAGACATAGACCCAAGGCAATATGCTCAATTAATATTTGACAAACGTGACAAGAGCATACAGTGGAGTAAGGACAGCCTCTTTAATAAATGGTGCTGGGAAAATTGGACAGCTACATGCAGAAAAATAAAACTAGACCATCAACTTACACCCTACACAAGAATAAACGCAAAATGGATAAAAGACTTAAATGTGACTCATGAATCCATAAAAATCCTAGAAGAAACTGCAGGCAACAAAATTTCAGACATCATACGCAGCAGAATTTTCACTGACACATCACCTAAGGCAATAGAAACAAAGGAGAAAATGAACACATGGGACTATATCAAACTCAAAGGCTTCTGCACAGCAAAAGATACAATCATCAAAATGGAAAGGCAACCCACTGTATGGGAGAGCATAATTGCCAACGATATATCAGTTAAGGGGTTAATTTCCAATATATATAGAGTGTTCATACAACTCCACAAAAGGACGACAAAGAACCCAATTAAAAAATGGGGAGAGGAACTAAATAGACACCTCTCCAAACAGGACATACAAATGGCTAAGAGATATATGAAGAAATGCTCATCATCACTAATCATCAGAGAGATGCAAATTAAAACAACAATGAGGTATTACCTCACACCTGTCAGAATGGCTGCCATCAACAAATCATCAAACAGCAAGTGATGGTGAGGGTGTGGAGAAAAGGGGACTCTAGTACACTGCTGGTGGGAATGCAGACTGGTGCAGCCACTATGGAAAACAATATGGTGTTACCTCAAAAAGTTAAAAATTAAACTTCTATTTGACCCAGTGATCCCACTTCTAGGAATATACCCTAAGAAGCCTGAAACACCAATCAGAAAGAATATATGTACCCCCATGTTTGTAGCAGCACTATTTACAATAGCTAAGATCTGGAAACAGCCCAATTGTCCATCAGTAGACAAATGGATAAAAAAGCTGTGGTAAATATACACAATGGAGTATTATGCAGCTGTAAGAAAGAAAGATCTCTTGTCCTTTGAGACTACATGGAGGTACCTGGAGAGTATCATCCTGAGTGAGGCAAGCCAAACGGAGAAGGACAAGTATCCTATGATCTCACTTATTTGTGGAATATAATGAACGTAACAGTCTGAGGAATGAGGTAGTCCCAGAGAAGTGGAGGTGGGGTACAGACTGACAATACCCAGAGGAGGGAATGGTGGGGGAGAGATAAACCACAGAACTTATATGCATGTATGCATGAACAGTGGACATGGACAACAAACTGGGGACAATGCAGGGAGGGGCAAGGGGGAATCAGTGGGGGGGGCGGGAGGAGAAACATCTATAACAAAAATTAATTAATAAAAAAAATATATATTCACCATGAACAAGTGGGATTCATCCCAGGATGCAAGACAGGTACAATATTTGCAAATCAATAAACGTGATACAGCACATAAACAAAATGAAAGATAAAAATCATATGATCATATCAATAGACGCTGAAAAAGAATTCGACAAAATCCAGCACCCTTTTCTGATAAAAACGCTCAGTGATCTGGAAATAGAGGTATCATATCTCAAAATAGTAAAGGCAATACATGAAAGACCTACAGCCAACATCATACTCAATGGGCAAAAACTAAAAGTACTTCCCTTAAGAACAGGAACAAGACAAGGATGCCCACTTTTGCCACTCTTATTTAATATAGTACTGGGAGTCTTAGCCACAGCAATCAAGCAGGAAGAAAAAATATGAGGGATACAAATTGGAAAAGAGGAAGTGAAACGGTCATTATTCACAGATGACATGATATTATACATAGAAAACCCCAAAGACTCCATCAAAAATTTACTAGACTTAATAAATGAATTTGGCAAAGTAGCAGGATACAAAATTAATGTCAAGAAATTGGTGGCATTCCTATACACCAATGATGAACTCACAGAAAGAGAAATTGAAAAAACAATCCCATTTACCATCGAGGCAAAAAAATTAAGATACCTAGGAATAAACTTCACCAAAGAAATAAAGGACCTATTCGCAGAAAACCACAGGTCATTGAAAAAAGAAATAGAGGAAGATATAAAAAAATGGAAGCACATACCTTGTTCATGGATTGGAAGAATTAACATCATTAAAACGTCCTTACTACCCAAAGCAATCTATAGATTCAATGCAATCCCCATCAAAATACCAACGACATACTTCACAGACCTAGACATACTTCAAAAGTTTATATGGAACCAAAAAAGGCCCTGAATAGCCACAGCAATCTTGAAACAAAGAACAAGTAGGAGGGATCACATTACCAGATTTCAGGTTTTACTACAAAGTCACTATAATCAAAACAGCCTGGTACTGGCACAAGAACAGGCATATAGACCAATGGAACATAACAGAGAATCCAGAAATGAACCCAAGATATTATGCTCAATTAATATTGGACAAAGGTGGCAAGAGCATGCAGTGGAGTAATAAATGGTGTTGGGAAAATTGGACAGCTACATGCAAAAAAGTGAAACTAGACCATCAACTTATACCATACACAAGAATAAACTCAAAATAGATAAAAGACATTAATGTGACCCATGAATCCATAAAAATCTTAGAAGAAAATGTAGGCAACAAAATTTCAGACATCATATGCAGCAGAATTTTCACTGATACATCACCTAAGGCAACAGAAACAAAGGAGAAAATGAACACATGGGACTACATCAAACTCAAAAGCTTCTGCACAGCAAAAAACACAATCTTCAAAATGGAAAGGCAACCCAGTCTATGAGAGTGTAATTGCCAATGATATATCAGATATGGGGTTAATTTCCAAACTGTATAGAGTGCTCATACAACTCAACAAAAGGAAGACAAAGAACCCAATTAAAAAATGGGCAGAGGAACTAAATAGGCACCTCTCCAAACAGGACATACAAATGGCTAGGAGACACATGAAGAAATGCTCAACATCACTAGTCATCAGAGAGATGTAAATTAAAACAACAATGAGGTATCACCTCACACCTGTCAGAATGGCCGCCATCAACGAATCATCAAACAACAAGTGTTGGCGAGGGTATGGAGAAAAGGGGACTCTAGTACACTGCTGGTGGGAATGCAGATGGTTCAGCCACTACGGAAAACAATATGGTGTTACCTCAAAAAATTAAAAATGGAATTGCCTTTGGACCCAGTGATCCCACTTCTTGAAATATTCCCTATGAAGCCTGAATCACCAATCAGAAAAAATATATGTACCCCCATGTTCATAGCAGCTCTATTTCAATAGCTAAGGTCTAGAAACAGCCCAAATGTCCATCAGTAGACGAATGGATAAAAACGCTGTGGTACATATACACAATGGAGTACTATGCAGCTGTAAGAAAGCAAGATCTCTTATCCTTTGAGATGATATGGAGGGACCTGGAAAGTATTATCCTAAGCAGAACAAGTCAAACAGAGAAAGACAAGTATCATATGATCTCACTTATTTGTGGAATATAATGAACATAAGAGTGTGAGGAATGGGGTAGTCCCAGAGACGTGGAAGTGGGGTACAGACAGACAATCCCCAGAAGAGGGGGTGGAAGGGGAATACAAACCACAGAAGTTATATGCGTGTATGTATGAACAGTGAACATGGACAAGAAAGCTGGGGGCAGAGCAGGGAGAGAGGGGGAGGGGGAATTAGTAGGGGAAAAGGGAGAAACATCTGTAACAAAAATTAATGAATTAATTTAAAAAAAGAAACACAGCAATTTCTCTGGCTCAAATCCAACCAGGTTTCAAAGTTTCTCTTGAAAGAAATGACTCTCACCATCTGTTGCAAATATTTTCCAAATAACAAAATCTATACCTGTGCTTGATTTAGGAGGAGAAAATACATGTTAACCTTGCACTCCTTCATTCACAACCAAGCTCACGTTGTTCTTGTCCCCCGCTGCCCCATGCTGGTATTAATCGCCAGCCCTTTTGCAGTTAGCTATGCAAAGTGAGTGACAAGCAACAGAGAAATGAGCTCTCCCAACAACACTGTGGATCGATTCACTTATTTCATTTCATGCTCATATTCTTTTTTCCTGCAACAAAGTTCTCTACTGTTTCCCTTGATGGCTCTGGGGTCCCAGTACTATCTCCAGAACAGTTAAGAGGAAGGAAGAGCCCAGCTGGAAATGCCCAGCACCTTTGGGCCCTCCCAGCCCAGTTTAAATTGGTTATAGCTCTTTCTGATTTCAGACAGTCCCTTAAACAGAAGCACTCATGGCCACAGCATTAGGAGTGGGATTGTTCTTAACTCTTATGCACACAGGCTTCACATAATCATTTAATCTTTTTTAAAGGTTTTGAATGGCCCTTCAATAATATTATTTCTAGTGTGCTGTTCTCAGACCATCATATGGGCCAAAGTATTGTAAGCATCCAAGCAATACCCAGGACAACACAAAATCTCATTGTTCTTCCTGCCCTGTGTCCACCCCACGTGAATCACTGTGCCAGTGATTTTACTTCTCTTACGTGGAACAAAGGTTCTGGCTTCCTTGTAGGAGCCCCGACGTACAGATGAGAAGCTGACCCTCAGCTCTGCAAACCCCACACTGTAGGCTTTGTTTACGGGGGTGCAAGTGCGTGGCTTGAAAGAAGAGAGGAATTTTCTGGTCAGGGAGAGCGGAATCTTTATCCTCACTATCCAGAGAACTCTTCGAAGGTCTGTTCTGCCTCAGAGGACAAGGGGCAGGAGGAACAGCCAGCTGGCCAAGCAGGATGGCTCCCGGGCTCCTTTAAGGAACGGGAACTGAGACTCTTCACTGCCTCCCGTGAAACAGCCCTTTCTTCCCGTGAAAAGGCCATAAAGCAGGCTCACCCATCAGATCCTTTGCTTTGCAAAGCTGCCCTTGCGCACAGCACAGGGGCTTGAACGTGCAGCTGAGAAGATGAGAAGATGAGTAATAACACCTCAGATCATCTTTCCTTTCCCTTCTTACTAAACATGGAGATTATGATGAGCCCATCAAGACTGTTCCAGAGAAAACACTGTAGGACCAGGGAGGCCAGTGGAATTCTTCACTGGGAGGCTTCTGGCACCGGGAGTGGCCCTGCCCGGGCAGGTGAGTATGCTTTTTCACAGTCCGTCTAAAAAGGAGGTGGTGGAGGTCACTCCGTGAGAGAGAACACAGCTCTCCGAGGCCTGGCTGGGGCCCAGGGACACCGACAGGGGGGTGCAGCACCACTGGGACCGGACAGCAGCTTGAAGAGCTCGAGTCACACTTGTGATCCTCTGTCTTCTGACTCTGGTGTTGGCCTTGGCTGCAGGTCAGGATGGTCCCAGTGCAGCTGACACATGCAGACACCAGGCTCCAGCTTGAGGGCCAGGCGCACACAGCTGCTGGGCCTCTGTCTTAAGTGCCAAAGCTCCCAGAGACTCTGGTGAGCATCACGGAGACGCCCTCCTCGACCACTGGCACGCACAGCTCTATGCCCGTTCTACAACGCCTTTCTCACTTAAACAATTAGAGGGTCTTCTGTGGGACTGCCTACCTAGAAATATACCCATTCACTGGGGGGTGGGGCAGGAGGGAGGAAGACAGGGACAGTTGTTGGAGAAACCATAGTATCATTATGCCATCGAATTTCTCTCCACTGGGTAATTGCCCATTATTGGTCAAAGTAAGGTTTCCAGGAAGTAACTTTAAGACGTAATCACACACACACACTATTTCAAGTTATTTTGCCATTTCTCTATAAAAATACTCTTGCAAAAAAATGATCACATGGCAGTTTATTAGAAAACAACATTACTTGACACTTCCCTAAATTTAGAAGTAGTCATTTAGTTAAAAAAAAAAAATTTAGCATAAAAAATAAAGAGGTATAAAAAACTGTGTCCTATCATGGACCCATGAATCAAATAACTCATAATTCTAATCTTTCAGAAAGTAACACTAAAACCCAATTGTTAGCTTATACGATAACTTCCAGCCACCTGTGCCTAGTGCCACCTGTGGAAATATTTTGGATTAGGTTAAATAAAACATTAGTAAAATTAACCTCACCTGTTTGTTTTAGCTTTTTAATTGGGTGTAGAACACTTACAATTACATATGTTCCTCTCACATTCCTCGGACGCCCTGCAATAGACTAGGGTCCTGCCTCTTGCTGTTGGGCTCTTCTCAGCCTTGCCCTCCCCCTGGTGTTAGAGCTCAGGCAGTGCAGGCAGATACTTTTCAAACCATCTGTAACAGGACACGTCATTTTAGTCTGCAAAGAACAAATAGCAGCTTACACGTGCAACTTTATTATTTGAAGTTTTCACAAATAATGCACTACATTTAAGCCTCAAAAATTAGCTGTAATACAAGTTATGTTCCTCACCCAATTTTTGTCTTTGAAAGAAATAGCTGTTATTAATGGAAAATTAGGGCTAAAATAATAATTCCAATCAAAAGTATCTGCAGGATTCCCACAAAATTTCAGCCATCAGAGGGGACAGAAACATAGACTAAAAGTTGGATGCTAAACTACTCTTCAAATAATTTATCCTAAGTTAAAAATAACACAATGCACCAAAACACACAATCACAACATTCATATTTTGCATAATTTATAATATAGGAAATATAAAACCTAATTTCCATGAATTTAAACAGCACAGAACCTGTATAAAAACAGAACCTCTATCAAATGGAGAAGGCAGAGTGAAATAAAGAGATCTATGTTTACAGAACAGGTTCAGAGGGGTTTAGTGGCCTAGATAAGGTCACACAGCCAGGATGTGCAGAAGCAGGATGTGTTTGTTTCCAGAGGTCCAACACTTTATTCCATTTACTTCCTAATTCCCAAGTGTCTCCAGTTTTACAAGGCTTCTGCACCTAGAGAGAATATATTAAATAGGGGACTTTACACCAAAATAGATTATATTAAACCATCGCTAGGCACCGCGACATTTGGTGGAATTGAAATACACCAGCCAGGTACGTGAAGGCTCTCTGGGAGGTGATCTGCTGACGGGACTTGTAAACCAGAGCACCCACGTCCCCAGCTCTCTCAGCCACATGGGAAAAGTAGCTATGATTCTGTTTCCAGAGAGGGAAAATTTAAATATTTTGAAGTGTCCAAATATTCCCAGGGACAGAGCTCAGGGATGTTGGGTGCACGATGTCTGAAACTCATCATGTGTCCATCGAGTGAAGCTCTCAGATCTCTAAACGATTAATTCCACGGGACTCCAGGTTCTGAAAGTGTCAGCATCTTACCACGTCCTGAGGTCTACTGCCCTCTTGAGGGGAAAGATTCTAGTTACAGGGAAAAGAAAAAGAAAAAAGGAATAAAGGGCAAATTGCTATTTGAGGGAATGAGTTACCTCTGGCTTCCTTTAAAAGAAACTAACCTACTAGTTGCCCTCCTCACCTTATTTATAGCCTGAGGCTACAGAAGTGCGTGGGGTCTCCAAACCAGTCATATGTCAAGTAGAATTTTAAAAACAACAGAGTCTATTGTGTTTCCCCATTCCTTACAAATACCACCTCTGGATGATCGGGCAAGTTTATCAATGCCATTTACCTAAAGAAAGACACCCACCCACCAACCAACCTGTGAAAACTAGGTGGATTTTATTTTGTTTTGTTTTTAATACTTGAACTAAGATGAAACCAATCCACCCCTAACACTCCATCTCCCCAAACTGAGGGTGAATCCACCTTCTTCCCTCCTCTCTTTCCTAGAGGAATAAGTTGTAAGCTATCTCCTTGTTTATACACAACCATCTTCTAATCCAAGCCATTAACAGCATCCGGTAAGCCTCCACCTAGGGTTCCCAGGACCACTGTTCCTTTCATTGACCAGCACCAACCACAAAGCCCTGGAGACAGGGTGGGACCTATGCACTCTCGCACACCGGCTTCTGAAGCCTGCTCCCACTCTTTCACCTCCTCAGAGAAACACAGCCACCGAGAAGCAAGTATCTGAGTTTCTCAGCATCTCGGCATCCAGCCCGCAACCGATTCTGACCCTTGAGCTTTCCAGCAGCTGAGCGCTAAGGAAGAAAGCCATCAGGTCACTGCAAGGGTCATGACTTCCTTCTCCTGAAGGTCATTAGAGAAAATGTATCGCTCTCTTCCCCTCCCCTCTCTCTCTCTCACACACACAGCCTCCCTGGAATGGGAGTGGCGGAAGGAGGGGCGGGACGGAACAGGGACGGGATGGTGAAAGTACCCCTCTGCCCTCCATTTACAAGGGGCTTCCACCAATTGATGAGTAAACAATGGACAGAGCCAAGGGACAAATGAATAAAGGATAAAATAGCTCAAAGAAAAACAAATAGTTCACCAGAACATTAAAAGAGTCTTAGTAAAACATAAAATAAAATAAAACAAGAAAGAGCAGTTTTTACTACTCTATTGGGAAAAAAATTAGACGTGTAGCCCCCAGAGCTGACGGGACATGAGCATACTACAGTCCGTGGTGCAGTATAAATAAGGCCAGCAGCTTTGCAGGGTGCTCAGGCAGGACCAGGCAAACGCCGCGCTGTGTCGGAGGGGCAGGACCTGCACCACATTCATGCTCCCCGGCTCCTGGGCCCACAGCTGAGTCCCAGCCACCCAGCAGGCAGGTGGGGCCCATGGCTCAGGAGCACCTCCCAGGTGCATCCTCCTTGCTCATTTCCCTCCCTGCTGCCTGGAATGGAGACCCCCTTACCAACAACCATGAAAGCCACAGGCTGAAAATGAGCGAGCTTCTGTCCACCTTGGTTCCAAAAACACTGCAGTTGAGGACGTCACTCAGCGGACTTATTTACCCACACAGCACTTGCAAGAAAAAAATGGAAGTTCCTTTGTTTGAGCCATTATGTGTATTTAGTTTATTGTTACAGAAATCTGTCTACTCTCACGAACACACTTACATGCACCTCAAGTCAGGGTTTCACTGCTGAGGACCCACCAGAAGGCAGGACGAATGTGTTTGTACCAGGCTGGTAACAAGCTCAATGTTCACCAAAATTAGGAGAGATCATGTAATTTATGGCACATCCACACAACAGATGACGACGTGGTATTATGAACAGTGACACAGATCTGTAAGTACTAACTGAAGAGATGCCGAAATTCTGCTGTTAAATGGGGGGACTGAGGTACAGAACAGTGTGCACAGTGACATGTTTGTGTGTGCACACAGGTAGGTCTACACATTCTTCTTTTCTAGAAGTATAGTTATGATGGTTAACTCTGTGTGTCAACCTGACTGGGATGCCCAGATATCGCTTAAACAAGACTTCCAGCGTGTGCGTGGGTGTTTCTGGAGGAAATGAGCGTGTGAACTGTGGATGGAGTGAAGCAGCGGGGCCTGCCCCCACTGGCTGAGGACCTGGTGGAAGGAGCCTGGAAGGAGGCTGGAAGGAGGCTGGAAGGAGGCTAGAATGAAGTTGGAAGGAGGCTAGAATGAAGCTGGAAGGAGGCTGGAGGAGGCCGGAAGGAGGCTGGAGGAGGCTGGAAGGAGGCTGGAAGGAGGCTGGAGGAGGCTGGAAGGAGGCTGGAAGGAGGCTGGAAGGAGGCTGGAGGAGGCTGGAAGGAGGCTGGTAGGAGGCTGGAAGGAGGCTGGAGGAGGCTGGAAGGAGGCTGGAGGAGGCTGGAAGGAGGCTGGAAGGAGGCTGGTAGGAGGCTGGAAGGAGGCTGGGGAAGTCTGGAGGATGCTGGAAGAGGACTGGAGAGGCTGGAAGGAGGCTGGAAGGAGGCTGGTAGATGCTGGAAGGAGGCTGGGGAGGCTTGGAATGAAGCTGGAGAGTCTGGAAGGAGCTGGGAGGAGGCTGGAGGAGGCTGGAGGAGGCTGAAGGAGGCTGTAATGAGGCTGGAGGAGGCTGGAAGGAGGCTGGAAGGAGGCTGGAGGAGGCTGGAAGGAGGCTGGAGGAGGCTGGAAGGAGGCTGGAAGGAGGCTGGAGGAGGCTGGAAGGAGGCTGGAGGAGGCTGGTAGGAGGCTGGAGGAGGCTGACTTTTGCTCCCTGACACTGAGCTTGGTACCGACTCTCAGGCCTTCCGATTCCAGCTGGAATCTGCACCATCAAGTCCCCATCTCTCGGGTCTTGGGGCCACACCTCTGGCTCTCCTGGGTCCCCAGTTCATAGACTGCAGATCACTGGACTTCCCAGCCTCCATAGTTGTGTGAGCCAGTACTTTATAATAAATTTCTTTAGCCCTGGCCAGTTTGGCTCAGTGGTTAGAGCATTGCCCCACGTACCCAAGGGTCGTGAGTTCAATATCCAGTCAAGGCACATACCTGGGTGGCAGATTCACTCTCTGGGGGAGGTGACCAACTGAGGTGTCCCTCTCACAGCAGTATTTCTCCCCCTCCTTCCACTCTGTCTAGAACAATGGGAAAGTACCTTGGGTGAAGATTGACAAAAATAAATAAATCTCTTTACACATACACACACATGCACATACATACAAACACACATACACACATAAACATATGCATACGCATACACACACAGAGAGACATACATGCATACCCACAAATACACATACACACGTGCAAATTCATACACAGTCACACACACCTATACCCTCACACATACACCTATACCCACTCACACATACACTCATACCCCACACATACACCCTCACACATACACTCACACACACACCTATACCCTCACACATACATACTCACAAACACACCTATATTTCCCACACATACACCTATATTTCTCACACATACACACTCACACACATACCTATACCCCTCACACATGTACACTCACACACATACCTATACCCCTCACACATACTCTCACACACATACCTATACCCCTCACACATGTACACTCACACACACACTTATACCCCTCACTCATACATTCACACACACACACCTATACCCTCACACATACATACTCACAAACACACCTATATTTCTCACACATACACACACACACCTATACCCCTCACACATACACTCACACACACCTATACCCCTCACTCATACATTCACACACACACACCTATACCCTCACACATACATACTCACAAACACACCTATATTTCTCACACATACACACACCTATATTTCTCACACATACACACACCTATACCCCTCACACATGTACACTCACACACATACCTATACCCCTCACACATGTACACTCACACACACACTTATACCCCTCACTCATACATTCACACACACACCTATACCCTCACACATACATACTCACAAACACACCTATATTTCTCACACATACACACACCTATATTTCTCACACATACACACACCTATACCCCTCACACATACACTCACACACACACTTATACCCCTCACTCATACATTCACACACACACACCTATACCCTCACACATACATACTCACAAACACACCTATATTTCTCACACATACACACATCTATACCCTCACACATGTACACTCACACACATACCTATACCCCTCACACATACACTCACATACACACCTATACCCTCACACATACACTCACAAACACACCTATATTTCTCACACATACACACTCACACACATACCCATACCCCTCACACATACACATACACCTATACCCTCACACATGCACACACACACACATGCATCTCATTTTGTTGAGTTTCCCTCTACTGTGCTTTGCAGACACTGTGTTTTTTCACACAGACCCAGGCAAGACCCTCCGATAGCTAAGGTTCAGACCTCCTGAAGGCTCAGACGGTGCCTAGCATTTTGATCCAGGCATGCACACTGCTGTCTTAGAGTGCTTCTGCACACCTAGCAGACTACACTAGAGCAGGAGTGTACTTTCACATGCACGGGAGACTAAAAGGTCATGTGACTTGCTTCGCTGCGGTCTCACTGTGCGGTGGGGGCTGAGTCCACAGCACCTCCGAGATATGCTTCTATTTACTTGTTTTGTCTTTTCTCTGGAGAACTCTGACTAATACATTATCAACAAGGGAGTTAAGAAGATAATTTGCACACCTGCCTATATTGTTTGGCATTTATACCACCAGCAGAAAACTACATAATTGATTACACAGTGACAAGTGGACAACATTAATCAGCCTAATATAATATTCATTTAGTACACACTGTGTTCCAGGCATCAGGAGCACAGCTTAAGAAACCTACAAGGGATGAGGACGTCACAGTGGGGTCAGGAGCATTTGCTGTCAGCAGGTGATGTCAGCACCTGGCCCCGCTCGGTGACGGAGGTCCTGGCTGTTGCAAGACGGCTGGCTGTCCAGGCAGCACGCGGCCCTCGTAAGAGGGCAGGGCCCCCAGCAGGCAGGCGCTGTCCTGGTTGCTTTGATGGTTGTTAGGTGAAGAAATGAGAGGGACTTAAGTTCCAAAGACATAAGCAAGAAGAATCCCCCCAAAGCCAAAGAAAAATAAAAAACCAGAGGACACGTGATGATCATCCAAATCAAATCATCTAGAAATTCTATTGAGAACATTTTATTTCTTCAGCAGGATTTAGCCAGGTTTTCCTCAGACTTCTCACATCCCCACTGCTGCTAAGTATTTGCTTATATGAAGGACACTGTCCACATGTCTTGTGTATATAATTCTAATCTTAATTTATATTTATCCCTATAGTTCTGCCTTTTCCAAATTCAAAGGGTCATGGTATGAAACAAAGATTCCACTCAGATACAAATTGAAAGCGTGACCTCTGCCTCCTTTAAGTTTCAATCACTCTCAACACAACCTCCCTGGCTGAGCTCCTGGAGATGTGGAGTTGTGCTGCCCGCCCCAAACATGGGCCTGCCCCCAGCCCCACTCGCCAGCAGCACCCAAGAAAAGAGAGGTGTGTTCAACAGAGACGGATGACATCCTGCTCTGCCCAGGAGAAGCCCATCAAAAGCACACAGAGCAGCAATCAGCTAGCTGCAGGCTCGTCACAGCAGCCAAGGGGTATGGATTTCATGCTGACTCATTACAATTCCAATCATTATTTTTCTTGTCTTCTTGAAACTGTAGCTTGAGGAGTGAAAATTGAGTTACAGGTTTTAAAAATCATCTTGAGCCTAAAATTATGTATGAACTTGCCTAGCCAGTGTGGCTCAGTGGTTAAATGTCGACCCAGGCACCAAGAGGTCGCCGGTTCAATTCCCGGTCAGGGCACGATCCCCAGTCGGGGGCAAGAAGGAGGCATCCAATCGATGTTCTCTCTCATTGACATTTCTATTTCTCTCTCCCTCTCCGTTCCTCTCGCTCTAAAATCAATAAAGAAAAAAAAAATATGTCTGAACTTAAAATATAAGAATAACTGAGTAGAAAGCTACATGTTTGAGGGTAAGAACATCTAACAAATATAAGACCTTTCAGAGAAGACTTTACAGTTTTGATGCATACACAGTCTGTGGTTCAAGCGTCACTCCTTCACTAAGGAGTCAGAACATGCCTGCGACTGCCACGCCCCAAATCACCAAAGCAGAGACAGTGAACTAATTGTTTGGCAATGAGTCTACTGATAAATACAAATTATTCAGGAAAATACAATTCATTAGAGTGTTTCCAAATCTATGTAACTTTAAACATACACGGTGTCCCCGCAAAATGCATACACACTTTGAATAATTATAAATTCCGATGGGTTATCTGAAAAGAAAGAAACATCAACTGAGCTATCAGCTGTTAACTGTGCATACATTTTTTTGGGACACCCTGCATATGTAACAAGAAAAGGGAGACAAACACACACACACACACACACACACACACACACACGCCCAGATGCTTAACTGATTAGTTTAAACTTCCTTTAGAAATATGCAAAGTATAGACATGGGTCTCACTAGAAATGATCAGAATAAGTCTCTAAAAGTTTAGATACATTCCATTTTCGGTCCCATGCAAAAGTTACTGCCTCTTCTATTTATTTTCTTTCCTTCTTATTACAAAAAAAAAAAAAAAATTCACTCATCATGTTTCCTCCATATCTCAAAAGAATCTCAAAAGAATCTCAAATGATCTGACCACACCCTTTATTACCACCCTGTCAATGTTCCTTTAAGTTTATCAATGAGAATGGTCTGCCTTCAAAGGAAGCTGCACTGAACCTAGAGGTATTAAGCTAAGTGAAATAAGTTAGACAGAGAAAGACAAATGTCATATGATTTCACTTACATTGGAAACTAAAGAACAAAATAAATGAACAAACAAAACCAAATGGGATACAGAGAACAAACTGTCTATCTGATGGTTGCCAGAGGGGAAGGGGGTTGGGGTTGAAAAAGCTGAAAGAATTAAGAATAACAAATTGGTAATTACAAAGTAGTTACAGAAATGTAAAGTACATCATAAAAAGTATAGTCAATAACATTGTAATAACTCTATATGATTCCAGGTGGGTACTAGACTTATCAGGGGTTCACTTTGTAAATTATATAAATGTCTAACTATGCTGTACACCTGAAACTAATATCATCTTGATGTCAACTGTAATTGAAAGAGTAAAATTTTTTTTCATTTAAAATAAATAAAACGTATGAATTGTTTTAAAAAGAAAAATAAAGATGAATCTCACATTCGTACTAAAAAAAATAATAAAATAAAGTGCTGCTGGTTTTCCAGATTCCTTTTGAAAATCTCTACAGGAATGGCAGTTTACTCAGGGAAGGAAAAGAAGGAGAAACCAGGAGAACACCTTGAAAAGATGCCTGGACCATGCTCTTCAAGCACCAGCCTGTTCAAGGGCTTCACTCGGCTGTGCTTCGTGCTTCCTCTGGTTACTTACACGCCATCAAAAACCCTTGTCCGTTACCTCCGTCTGAAATGTGGGCTCTGGCTTTGAAAGGCTTTAGGAAATGCGCTCCTCGGCACATGGTGAGCTTCGAAGGGCCTACCTGCGCGTCCCCAGGGCTGCGGGCTCGAGGCGGCCACCAGCTCCCAGCAGACCTTCAACACGCCGGCCAGAAGGAGCCAGTGCAGCAGCTTCGCAGAGACTCTCATCCTGGGGAGAAAGGACAGAGAGCAGGACAAGCCAGTGAGGCAGGCGCTTGGGCAAACTGTCCAGGGAAGGTAGGCTGGGGGCTAATTAAACCTCATCTGCGCCGTGCAGTAACTCAGTTTTCAAAAAACACCTTTTATGATTAAGAGTTTGTTTTTTAAATCCTCACCTGAGGATATCTTTCCATTTATCTTCAGATAGAGTGTGAGTGAGGTAGGGAGAGAGAGAGAAACATCGATGTGAGAGAGACACATCGACTGGTTGCCTCCCACATGACCCCGACCAGGGCTGGTTCCAAATAGCAACCGAGATACATGCCCCTGACAGGAATTGAACCCAAGACTCTTTGGTTCCCAGGCCAGCGCTCTAACTGCTGAGCCAAACCAGCCAGGGCTATAATTAAGAGTTTTCCAAGTTAGCAACATGCCTCGGTGAGAACTCTCTTTGTGAATCCCCATGGTGTGGCTTGAGTTGTCCTCACAGAACAAGGCGCTTCTATACTATTTTATATCATGGAATTTAAAAGCTACACACTGAGAGACTAATTCAAATAAATATCCAGGTTCCTATATCTGAAAGAAACCACAGAAATTTTCACACCCAGCCCAAGAGATTTTTCCTGGTTTCATTGACTATGTATGAATCCTAAAAGACTGGCCTCGTAGCTTATTAAACAAATCTCCAAGTTTGGTGGAAATGTGGACAAGTACAGGTGAATATAAATAAACTTCACATGCACATCTTGGGTGAGTGGATAAAAGAAGACGGAGCATATGCACGTGCATGAATATTATTCAGCCATGAGAAAGAAGGGCTGCCGTTTGCAATAATTTGGATGGAGCTTGATGGCATTATGTTAAGTGAATAAGTCAGACTGAGAAAGAGAAATACTCTGATAGCACGTATATGTGGAATCTAAAAAAGACAAACCCACAGAGATAGAGGGTATAAGGGTAGTTACCAAGGGGGCGGAGGGATGGGGAGATGTGGGCATTAAAGTTCCAGTTATGAAATGAACAAGTCTAGAGATCTAATATACAGTGGTTGCTTACAGCTGATGATACTGTATCATATACTTGAATGTTGCTACAACAGTAGAGCTTCAGTATTCTCGCCACAAACTAAATAAAATGGTCTACGGGATGGGAGGGAGGAGATGACTAATGCCACTCTGGTTAACATTTTGCAACTTACAGATATCAAATCAACACGGTGTACGCTTTAAACATGCACAATGTTATGTGACCATTTTATCCCAATAAACCTGGCAAAATAAACAAATATCCTTAATTAACTTCATCAAAACAGTTGTTTAAAGAGAATTCACTTCACAAATGTGGTTGTGTGGTCTATTCTAAAACAAACCCAAAAACATAAATAAAAAGAAAATGTCAAAAAATGCATCCCCCCTAATTTTTTTCCTTTTTTATATTATAGAGAAATTAGAACTTGATTAACTTTTTTGTTTGCTTGGTTTTTTTTTTTTTAATTAAATTTTTCAAGCGGAAGGCAGGGTGCGTGGCATTTGAAACTCGAGTGATAGTGGGGTCTGCCTGGCACATGGCTCATGGTGTCTGTGATGATACGATCCAGCACAGTGGAGCCAAGGAACCCACTTTTTGTATACAAGATGTATAAATCCAACCAAGACGTGGCTCACGGGGCTGAATCTGTGTTCAGGCAACACTGGGGGCCAAGTTCCTGCGGGAGCCCTGGAAGGAGGCAGGGGTCTCGGAGCCGCACTACCAGCCAGAGCCTCAGCCAGACCCCGATTCTGCGCTAGAGGAGGCTCAGCCTGGAGACCTGGGCTCCACTCACACTCCCCAGGGGCCCACTCCGCGCCAGCTCTCCCTCCCTCCACAGGCCTCTCACAGTTTAGTCAGATAGTTCTCACTGGAACGGTGTCGGTGTCGTATTGCTCACTGACTTGAGACAGTCTACCTCTGAGGCAGCCCGACGGGACGCGATTCTAGATCATCTTTGAAGACGGGCTTGCAAGGGCCTTGCGGGGAGGCTGGCGCCGTGCGAACCCACGGGAAGCGCTCTCTGCCTGGAGGCCTGCAGGGCGTCAGCCTCTGCGGCACCGACCTGGAGCCGTTCCGCTCCGAGGGCAGCAAAGAGAGCGTAGGCCCACGTGAGCTCGGGGTGCTGTCACTTAACTACATTGTCAATTTAGGGCTTGGATTTTAATTTATTACTAAGTAGGAAACACGTGAGATTCAAAATTCCCTATTTGCTGAATTTCTGTAGAGGGTGCTCGGGCCCAGCTGCAGTGTTTTAAAATTCCAGTTGTTAACCCCAATATCAGTATTTGATCTGATTGTTACAGAGGCGTATGTCCCTTCCCCAAAGATGAAAGGTTCGAGTACCTGCGAGTGCAGAGTGCAGGAGTAGGCTAGCTGGGCGGAGGCCCTGCGGCCCTGCGGCCCTGCGGCCCTGCGGCCCAGCGCGGAGACCAGGGCGCCCCGCGCACCAGGCTGGGCGCGGAGACCAGGGCGCACCCCGCGCACCAGCGCTGCCGCAGCCGTCAGTCTGCCAGAGAAGCGGGGTCCTCACAGACAGGCTGGGCCTCTTACATGTTGGCAACGAATTCCATTTGTTTTGTTTTTAAAACAGTGCAAACCAAACAAATCACATCTGCAGGCTGGACCAGGCATCCTGACTTCCAGTAGCAATTCGTGGCCCAAACCAGGAAAATTTCAAGAAATCAGATCAATGGAATAGTTTTTTTATTGCTGTGTAATAACTCAACTGCCAAATTTAGCATGAATATATTATCTTGTGATTTCCATGAGCCAGAAGCCTGGCACCTTCCAGCGGGGCCCCCTGCGGAGGGAATCACCGGGCTGAACTCCAGGTCACCTGGCCGGGCCCTCATCCCGATGCCCAAACAGAAAGGCTGCTTCTGGGCCCAGCTGCTCTGGCACACTCCATTTCCCAGGGCCTTTGTGACGGGTCTCCGTGTCCTCGGCGCTTAACCCTTTCACCCTCCATGAGTATCATTAATACTTTCTCCTGCTAGTGGGCTGGCTCCCCTGCCTATAACCACAATGCCCCCACTCAACTTAGAATTTCCAAATTCAGATTAGGGCTTGCGGGTGAGCTCCAATGCGCCCATCTAACCGACAGGTGAGGTCAGTTTCTGGTTACTAACCCTGCAGAACCTAACCTTGTCTGGACGCCTGTTACCACACTTGGGAGAGTACATTTGAGATGCGCTGAGTCCCAAAGGTTGGGTTCTCTGGGAGCCTACTCAGAGATGGAAACTGGTGAGCAGGAGGTTAATTAAGGGGGTGTTCTTGGGATCATCACCCAAGCAGGGGCGGGAAGAAGGCAGGGCAGGAGGAGGAACGGCCGCAGACAACCCTGTGGAGAGCTCCAAAGCTGACCGGCCTCGTCTCGGTGGTCCACGTGGGGTAGAGAGGCTGGGCCTTCAGGATCCCGTGCAGATGGGCCACTGGGCATGCGCTGCTCTAAAGGGGGTGTCGCCTGAGGCAGGTGGCCGTCTTCTGTCTTCTGCAGGATTCTCGTTCCTGAAGAGGAACCCACCGCGCATCACTGCCCGCGGCTGCCCATCTTCAAACAGGAGGCTCTGGGGCTTGTGCAGAACCTCACTCGGCGGGGCGAAGGGGTCATCCTCAAGGGAAGACCACATGCGGGTGACTACTTTGTCCAGTATATCAATTTCTAATCACTCTCGTATCCCTGAAACTTATGTTGTATGTCAACTGTATTTGAAAAATAAATTTTAAAACAGAGAAAGAGACGGATGACTCATCCTCTGGGGCATCAAAGCCCATGTCAGGCTCGATAAAATGTCATGGGAAGAGGTCTCAAGGACGAACCCGATCCCAGCCTGCGCCTCTTTTGCCCTCAGACCCATTCTTTCCCCTCAACTGGGTCCCATCTCAGTTAACCAACAGGAGATGCTGGCTGGACCCTGGAGGGTGGGAGGGAGAGGCCGGTGTCCCTCCCACCTTCTCTGACTTGGACAGGACCTGTGGAATCGGCCATTTCTTCCCCATGGTGTCAGCTCCCCCTGAAGTCCCCTCCCTGGGTGTTGGCAGACACTACTCCCTTGTTCCTCCGCCCAGGATGGGAGCAGCTTCCTATGTTGCTGAGGTCTGGGCTACCCCGTATCTGCAGACTGACCTCTCTGACTCTCCGGTCATGTGTGTACCCAGTTCCCTGAGTTCAGCTCCCTCTGTCCCACATCAGCAGAATGGTTCTGTCTTCTCCATTAGATCCTAACAACAAACTCCAAATCAAAAGTCTCAGGGGCAGCCACTGCAATCTCAGAAAATGATCCCGGTCCACCTTTTTTTTCAAATATTTTTTTTTCTTTATCGATTTTAGAGAGAAAGGGAGGGAGAGAAAGAAACATCGATGAGAGAGAACATCGACTGGCATGCGCCCCCCCCCAAGAGATCAGGCCCACAACCTGGGCATGTGCCCTGACCCAGAATCAAATTGGCAACCTCTTGATGCATGGGTCAACACTCAACCAGTGACCCACACCAGCCTGGCCAAAGTTTTTTGTTTTTGTTTTTGTTTTTCAATTAATTTATTTTTGTTACAGATGTTTCTCCTTCTTCTCCCAGACACCCTCCTCCCTATCCCACTCCCTCACCCCTCCAAGCATTGCTGTCTGTGTCCATTGGTTACATACATGCGTATAATTCTTTGGTTATGTGGACGATTCTTCCTGGTGAATGGTGACAAGGTCGCAGAGCCCAGACGAGTATTTACTTAATAAAAGCTATGATTCCCTGGAGCAATGCTTGGGAATGAGGGGCCACTATTCAGCAGCAATCCCTTGTTTCAGTCAATAATCCAGACTCCTAAGGAAAGGACTCTGACACCTCAGCTTCGGTCTCCTCCGCGCTGAACATGCTGTCTGTCGAACGTGAAACAAAATGGTTTATCTTACAAATCTCAGCTTTACCCGACTGAATACCCCAAACACTGCTTTACAAACTGAAATAATTTCAAAGATGAGAACTAAAATTTTAAAAACTATAACTCCCCAAATTCCCAAAAATTAAATGTAAATGAAGGCTTTTATAAAGAATCATCAACTGCAAGATACTACATTTTGCTACATTCTTAGTGCTCGTAAAGACATCATCTCTAGATATGTGGTAAAATCATTTTACCTTGGAGACTTCATAAGATTTAGTGCCAGTGAAACACAGTTATTCCGGGATGTACTTCAGAGTGACTACCAATTCCCATTTGGAGCTAGAACCAAGCATTTCTGCAGTTCCAAAAAAATTATCTTAGCTTGGAAGACCTATTTAAAAAAAAAAAAAAAAAAAAGGCAGGAATCCATTAGCATTTTAATGTTGAAATGATACAAATTTCCAGTAGCAAAATAATGATTTTACAATGACACCTGCCATTTCAGGCAAGTGGTAGGCAGCCAAACACATATATGCTTGTGAAGTGTCCTAATACATGGGGAGGAGGAATACAGAATTCTGCACTCACTAATGAGCCACATATTAGCTAACAGAATATAATTTTCAAGTAGAAGTTCCCTCAACAGCAAAGACATTCAAAATTTGACAGTCTCCCAAACCATTCATCGTTCAAACTTCCACTCTCTCATTTCCTTAGTTAAGGGATGGAAATGGAATTGGGGGTGGTTCATTCCCAAGAGCTCTGCAACTTGCCCAGGCTCACAGAGCAGTGGAAAAGCCAGCACGAAGATCTGAACTCCTGGCTTGTTGTGACATAAACCCGAAGATGATGCTAAACAATCAGCAAGGATGCTTTTCGAAAAATGTTGATGAAAGGCATAGGGCAAAAGTTGTTCCAATAGAAAGCACCATATCAAAATACAAAGAACACTGTTAATACCATAACTGACCCTCAACCCACCCCTTTAGTGCACAGACCTAAAAGGACTTTTTCACAGCAAACATCTTACAAAAAGAATGTAGATGATTCTGAACCAAAGCTATCTCAACAACAACAATACATGGAATATGAAACCACACCATTTTTAATGTTGCTAAGTTAAATATATTCCTCCCATGGTGGAGATCAAAGAGAAATAATGATGTGTATCACTAGATACTAAAGTTGCAAATACAATATAAAAATGATTCTTGCAACAAAGTCTACCTACTTTAGAATCCTGCTGAACTCATTACAAATCTGCCCCAAAGCACAACTGAGATTCTTCTCTTCTTCAGATGTCCCTGAAGATAATTATACATTTGCCTAGAGAACATTTTCAGTACCAGACTTGCAGCCTTTGGGACTGCAAGAGAACCTGGCTTGAGCGATGAGCTCAGCTGGAGGAAACTGTCTTGAATAACTTTATAAGGTATTCAAAACAACTAGAAAATATTCATCTCCTACATCCTACAACTTTATTAAGTATTTTTGTCCTGATGTCCACCCAAGGGACAATGTGACCTTCTGTTATCGGAAAGAAATACACAGTATAATTTATCAGAACCCATCATAATGAACTCCCCACATACTGGAAACCAAATTGACCTTTCCTAGCTAATATTTGTCTTGTTTTCTTCACACAAAAGGAGCCACTGGGGATTCTTTTTTCAATTCATTAAAAAATGGATCCATCAGTGAAAAGAAATGTGATCTAATAGTCCGTGTGCCAGACAAGAAACTGGGAGTTTAATTTTATGCTGGGCAGTAACTCATTCAGTCGGATTTTCCCAGAGTGGACCCTAGACACTTACAGAAAAGGATTAACTCTTTCTTGTCACTTCCAAATGTTAGTATGTTCAATACCACCAATAATTTTGTGCATGAAACCAAAAGCACTTCCTTCCAGCCGTTCCACTTCTCTCTGTTGTTTCCCAACAACAGCCTGTCCTCCCCTCAGCCTGCTTCCAAAGCTATCTGTTCTAAAGTGTCTGATCATTTCACCTGGTCTGTGTGGCTCAGTGGATTGAGCGTCGTCTTGTGGACTGAGAGGTCCAGTTCCATTCCGGTCAGGGCACAAGCCCGAGCTGAGGGTTTGATCCCCAGTGGGGGGCGTGCAGGAGGCAGTGATCAATGTATCTCTCTCGCATTGATGTTTCTCTTTCTCTCCTCTTCCCCCTCTAAAATATCAATAAAAACATATTAAAATAATAAAAAATAAAGCATCTAATATTTTCAATGATGGGAGACACTAATCATATCTAGACTGAAAAAAAAACAATGCGTTAATGTGCCCACTAAGTCTCAGAATGAACTAAAAAGACTCAGCATTTGGAGGCGGGGCTACACTTTTCATCTTCCACCTTGTGTGTTGGTGCTGTGTGGAGACAGTCACTCTTCCACCACAGGGAAGCAGGAAGCCTGTTCATGTCCTGGCACCAGGGCCATTCCCCTGGTGTGTAATTCATTTCACTGTACACAAGAAAAATTCTGCCCACACTTGATTCCTTATCAAGAAAATATGGAGGCTTTACCTTTCTTTTGTCTTGATCCACTTGCCCTCACTAGTGGCGGGATGAATTCCCTAAGAGGGTCACTCTTCAGGAGCATAGCTGCTTACCCATTGTAGAAAAGCACCCTCAGAACCTCCCATGTCCACTGTGTTGCCCCCCTCACTCCACACGTCAACCCGTACAGCATCGAGTTCTCCGCATGTTTTCATTCTAAAATCCTACAATGATGAAATAGCTCAGTTCCTTTTAAAGCTGTAAGACACAATGACCTTAAACCTGAATCTATTCACAAGTTAAAATCAGACTAATTCAAATTTGAGGGCATTCTGCAATGGAACTAACTGGTCTGTATTCTTAAAATGTGTCAATGTCACGAAAGGTGTTTGTACACGAAATATATATATACCTGTGTATATGTATACACATACACATATATGTGAGGAATGGTCCCAAATGAAGAATAGACACATAACAACTAAATGCAATTGTGATCCTACATTGGATCGTAGACCAAAAAAAAAATACACACATACAGAATTATTCTCAGAAAGAACTGCACACACCACACACACACAAACACACACAATACAAATCTACAATCATACACACAAACATAAACATATATACATAAACACACAGATATAGCTTTAAAGGACAATATTGGGACAATTAACAATTTCTAAATATACACAGTAGATTAAATTAGTTTTGTGTCAACATTAAATTTTCTGATTTTGATCATTATTCTGTAGTTAAGAAAGGAAATGTCTTTGTTATTTTTAAAAAGTACCACCAGAAATATTTAAGAATAAAGGGTCAACAGTGCAGTGAAGGGGAGGTGTTGGGGGTGAGGGTGTTATTGGGAAAAAAAAGAGGGATATCTGTAATACTTTCAACAATAAAGGTTATAAAAAAGAATAAAGGGTCAAATATGTTCAACTTACTTTCAAGTGATTCTGAGAGAAAAGAGAGAGGAGAGAAAGGAGAAAGGAAGGTAGATGAGAAAAATGAATGAATGAGAAAACAAATTAGCAAAATGTAAGTAATTGGTGAATCTGGGTTAAGAGACATATTTTTCTATTCTTTCAACTTTTCATTAAGTCAGAAATCATCACAATAAGACATTAAATGTTTACTTAAAAGGCTTCAGTTCATAAGATATTCTAGAATGATTATTAATTGCAATCCTAAATAATGAGGAGAGTTGGTCGTTGGAATGTTCTCATTAATTGGACTCTCTGAACATTCACCGAAGCCCCCAGAAACAGTTTATTGGTTCTTATTTATTATTATTTAAATCCTCATCTGAGGATATTTTTCTATTTATCTTCAGGTAGAGAGAAAGGAAGCGAGAGAGAAACATCAATGTGAGAGGGACACATCAACTGATTGCTTCCCACCCAACCCCGACCAGGGCCAGGGACAAACCACAACCGAGGTACGTGCCCTTGGCTGGAATCAAACCAGGGACTCATTGGTCCACAGGCCGATGCTCTACTGCAGAGATAAACCAGCCAGAGCTATTGGTTCTTATTTAAAAAGCACATATATCATGCCTACTATGGGTCAAACACTGTGTTAAGCATTTTAAAAGATTAAGTTACTTAAAAGTAGGATTTATTTATATCGTGATATACAGATGAGGAAAGTAAGGCACAGAGAAGTGACTTGCCCAAGGTCACTCAGGTAGCAGGTACCGGAGTCAGGACTCAAATGCAAGCCACCTAGCACCAAGGTACCTATTGTTTCAATTGTAAGCATTATTTCCAAAGTCCCTTTTCATGCTTCAGTAAGTGGACTGAAATAAATCTGTCTTTCTTTGGGAATTCAGGGCACTGGTCCTGTAGCTGAGACTTTCGTCTGTGGACAAACATGTACAGGCAACTGGAGTGGACCTGCCAACAGATTCTGGCTGGGGACCTGATTTCATACTGGCTCTTAAATGAGTTTTGCCATTTTTGAAAAGCTGATAAAAAAAACAATGAAATGTGCTGCAGATTCATGAAAGGCTTATGCAGATGCATTCATTCATTTTTCCAAATTAAGACCAAACAAGCAAGAATTCTAGAGACCTTGAGTGCTTAGACTGCCATTGTCAAACCGACAGAGAGCGGCCACGTCCAGTCAGAAGTCCGCTAGAATGTCCGTGAAAATCCACCAAGCCAGAGCAGGATGCAGCTGAGGTAGGTCATGAAGGAATTCGGCATCGAACAAAAAGAAAAAGGACTTTTGTCTGTGCATCCACTCAGACTCATTTCCTGACTCTCCAATTCAGAAGCATTTTTGCAACAAAAGGGCCAGCAGACTCTGACTTCCTGACAAAGCAAGCAGACCTCATGCTCCTGCACAGCGCTGCCCTCTCCCACCGCCCACTCCCAGCCCAGCTCCCAGGCTCGGGGGCCTCACCGCCTCAGTGCGCTCATGTGCATAACCAGCTACTTCCAGACTCACCATCACTGCATCTGACCTCCCGGGGAGGGACCTTCTGGGATGCCTGGTGACTTCAGGGCACAAGTAGGAATGATTCCAGCTAAGGATGCGACACGTGACGCCCATGCGAGTTTAGACACCATGGTAAATCATTTCTCCACAGTAATCTCTACTCAATCAAACAAAGATAATAGAAGTGAGAATGTTTCACGAGTTAGCAACCTGCATTTGGGGAGTGGAGAAGTTTTTTGGATGGAAAGGGGAGAAAAGTGGGTCCCACTAAGTGATGTGGTGGCTGATGACCAATGGGAATTTTGAGCCAGAAGTTACCTACATAAAACAATCCATCATTTCTTCAGATGAAAATGAGAAAAGATGTGTCCATTTCCAGTCGTGTAAATAACACAACCACATTCAGTTATCTTCTGGAAATTTTAAAACAGCTTTTCCACGAAGTATGCAAAGCCCAAAACGACCTGTCTCAACAAACTTATTCTGAAATAAGACCAGCATTGAAAAGTGTCTTATATCGGAGAGTGTGCTGCTCATGTGAATGTAATTCAAGCATGATGGGTGGCTGAGGCCTCCACCGAACTATCGTAAAGTCACCACGCACATGGGATTCCTGTGCAACTGACAGCACGGTCACCGTCATGCTAAAGCAGGCATGTTTTTCTGCCAAAATATGGTATATGCATGCCATGAGCTGCTTTTTATTGCTTGCTTGAAAACATCTGTAAAGAATTTACTACTGAGCCATTTTACAACGCACATGTTATAAATGCACCATTAAAGAAGATAACTGTGTCTATTGATATTAAAGAATTTTAAAAATGGAACTTCAGGATTCCCAAATGGCAGCCGAGTGAACGGAGCTGCACAGACCTTCTCCGAGGACCAACCTGGAATTACAACAATAACAGACAAACCAACGGGAAAAGCAACAGAAAAGCAGCTTGGAGGACCATACAACGAGGGACACCGACTCCATCCCGGTAGGCTTGCGAAGGCGCGAGACGGGGCTGGGAGCCCACGGTCGGCAGCTCGGCAGCGGCCTCAGCTGGGAGCAGCGCCCTCGGGTCACACTCCCAGGCGGCTCCACAGCGCAGCCGGGACAGAGGCTGAAACAGCCTCAGCCACTCACCTTGGGCCCCGGCAGAGGGAGGGCAGACTGGACTGGAGCTGTGTCGGGACACTCGGGGTTTGGAGGGCGCTCAGAGCTTTGGCTGAGTGCACCCACTCAGGACGGTGGCCACATTGCTCCTTCCCAGGGCTCTGAGGAGAGGCAGCAGCCCCTCCCTCGGAGATCCAACCCCACCCTGTGGGCCATTGAAGTGCTAATTGAGGCTCACTAACAACCAGCATCTGCCCCACCCTCGGGAAATCCCCTTGTGCTGAGCACCTGAGGGAGTTTTTCAATCAACTGACAACCCAAAACTCTTTAAGTAACCTGGACTGCTAGCCTCAGGCAAAAAGCTAGAGGATAACAGTACCTTTCCTGGGCTAGCAACTTTAACCAGGAAAGTAAGACCTGACAGTGGTGTTTAACATGGGTCTTCCCTCGCTCATCTAAACCCAGGGGAGGGAGCCACAAACAGCAGAACACCAACACCCACAGGGAAAACTTGACAGGCTCCAAAGCCCACTGTGATAGCCAAAATGGTGAAACACAGAAACAGAAGCCAAATGAAAGAGCAAGAGACCCCCACCGAAGATAAGACCAATGTGGAGCAATTAGGCATGTTAACAGAGCTAGAATTCAGAGCCATGAACTTGAGGAAGCTCAACAGCATGAGTAAGGACTTAGGGATGCTGAAAATAAACCAATTGGATATTAAAAACCACCAGGAAGAGATCAAGAGTGACATATCACAAATAAAGACCACATTGGAAGGTCTAAAGAGCAGAGTAAAGGAAGCTGAGGACCAGATCAGCGAATTAGAAGACAAGGTAGAAAAAATCAATCAATCAGAAAACCAAAAGAAAAAAATGATTAAAAAACAGAAAGACAGCTTAAGAGAACTGTGGGACAACTGGAAACTTAATAATATTCACATCATAGGAGTCCCCGAAGAACAAGAAAATGAGCAAGGGTTAGAGAATATATTCAAAGAAATAGTGACAGAAAAATTCCCTAATTTGGTGAAGACAGAAGTCATTCAAGTTCAAGAAGCACAAACAGCTCCAAGCAAGAACAACCCAAACAGACCCACACCAAGACACATAGTAATTAAAATGCCAAAAATTAAAGACAAAGAGAGAATCCTAAAAGCAGCAAGACATAAGCAACAGGTTACCTACAAAGGAAACCCCATAAGGCTCTCAGCTGACTTCTCACAAGAAACACTACAGAACAGAAGGGAATGGCATGAGGTAATCAAGGTCATGAAAAACAAGGTTCTGAATCCAAGACTATGCTACCAAGCAAGGCTGTCATTCAAGATAGAAGGTCAAATAAAGACCTTCCCAGACAAAAAAAAAAAAAAGGCTAAGGGAATACATTAGCGCCAAACCAGCACTACAAGAAATGTTAAAAGGACTACTATAATTAGTAGAAGAAATAGGAAGAAAAATATAACCAAATTAAACAAAAATGGCAATAAATAAGTACATATCAATTATCACCTTAAATGTAAATGGACTGAATGCTCAGATAAAAAGACACAGAGTAGCTGATTGGATAAGAAAGCATGACTCATCTATATGTTGCTTTCAAGCCCACCTCACAACAAAAGACTCACATAGGTTGAAAGTGAAGGAATGGAAAAAAAATTTCCAAGCAAATGGAAAGCAAAAAAAAAGCTGGGGTAGCAATACTCATATCTGATAAAATACATTTCAAAATGAAGACCATAACTAGAGACAAAGAAGGCCACTACATAATATTGAAAGGGTGTATCTAACAGGAAGATATAACCTTGATAAACATATATGCATCCAATATAGGAGCATCAAAATATATTAAAAATCTTGTGGAGGACTTCAAAGGAGAAATCAACAACAATACAATAATAGCAGAGGACTTCAACACCCCGTTGACATCACTGGATAAATCCTCTAGACAAAAAATTAGCAAAGAAAAAGAGACTCTAAATGAAGCACTAGACCAAATTATTTAATAGATATCTACAGAGAATTACACCCCAAAACTGCAGATTTACATTCTTCTGAAGTACACATAGGACATTCTCAAAGCTACACCACATGACAGGACACACACTAAATCTCTACAAGTTCAAAAAGATTAAAATCATATCAAGCATCTTCTCAGATCACGATTGCATGAAATTAGAAATCAATTGCAACAAAAACATGCAAAGGCATTTGAACACATGGAGGTAAATAGCATGTTATTAAACAATGAATGGGTTACCAAGGAGATCAAGGAAGAAATTAAAAACTTCCTGGAAACCAATGAAAATGAACATACAACAGCACAAAATCTGTGGGATGCAGCAGAAGCAGTTCTGAGACGGAAGTTCATAGCACTACAGGCCTACCTCAAGAAACAAGAAAAAGTTGTAATTGACCGTCTAACCTCACAACTTAAAGAACTAGAAAGCAAACAAAAAGAAAACCTCAGAGCAAGTAGAAGGAAGGAAATAGTAAAGATCAGAGCAGAAATAAATGACATAGAGACCAAAAAAAAAAAAAAAAACAATTCAAAGGATCAATGAAACAAAGAGCTGGTTTTACGAAAAGATCAACAAGATTGATGAACCCTTAGCAAGACTCACCAAGAAACAAAGAGAGAGAACCCAAATACACAAAATCAGAAATGAAAGAGAAGTAACAACTGACACCACAGAAATACAAAAGATCATTAACAGCTACTATGAACAATTTATATGGCAACAAATTCGACAATCTAAGCAAAATGGACAAATTTCTAGAAACACATAGTCTCCCAAAACAGGACTGGGAAGAGATAGAAAACTTGAACAGACCAATAACAACTAAGGAAATTGAAGAGGTAATCAAGACTCTCCCAGCAAACCAAAGCCCAGGCCCAGATGGCATCATGGGGGAGTTTTACTGAACATTCAAAAGAGAACTAACACCCATTCTCCTCAAACTACTTCAAAAAATTCAAGAAGAAAGAAGACATCCAAACTCGTTTTATGAGGCCAGCATAATTCTAATTCCAAACAGAAAAAGACACTACAAAGAAAGAAAACTACAGGCCAATATCGCTGATGAACATAGACGCCAAAATTCTGAACAAAATACTAGCAAATCAAATCCAGCAATACATCTAAAAAATTATTCACCATGACCAAGTGGGATTCATCCCAGGGATGCAAGGCTGGTACAATATTTGCAAATCAATAAATGTGATACACCACATAAATAAAATGAAGAATAGAAACCACATGATCATATCAATAGACACCGAAAAAGCATTCGACAAAATCAAGCATCCATTTCTGATAAAAACGTTCAGCAATGTGGGAATAGAGGAATCATATCTCGACATACTAAAGGCCATATATGAAAGACCCACAGCCAACATCATATTCAATGGGCAGAAACTAAAAACATTTCCCTTAAGAACAGGAACAAGACAGGGATGTCCACTTTCACCACTCTTATTTAACATAGTACTGAAAGTCTTAGCCACAGCGATCAGATATGAAGAAAAAATAAAAGGGATCCAAATTGGAAAGGAGGAAGTAAAACTGTCATTATTTGCAGATGACAGGATATTATACATAGAAAACACTAAAGACTCCATCAAAAATCTACTAGACTTAATAAATGAATTTGGCAAAGTAGCAGGATACAAAATTAACGTCAAGAAATCGCCGGCATTCTTGTACACCAATGATGATCTCACAGAAAGAGAAACTAAAAAACCCATCCCATTAACCATATGGCAAAAAAATTAACATACCTAGGAATAAACTTAACCAAAGAAGTAAAGGACCTATTTGCAGAAAACTACAGGACATTGAAAAAAGAAATAGAGGAAGATATAAAAAAGTAGAAGCACATACCTTGTTCATGGATTGGAAGAATTAACATCATTAAAATGTCCATACTACTCAAAGCAATCTACAGATTCAACGCAATCCCCATCAAAATACCGACATATTTCACAGAACTAGAACAAGTACTTCAAAAGATCGTATGGAACCAAAAAAGACCCCAAATAGCCACAGCAATTTTGAAAAAGAAGGACAAAGTAGGTGGGATCACAATACCAGATATCAGCGACTGTACAAAGCGACTGTAATCAAAACAGCCTGGTACTGGCACAAGAACAGGCATACAGACCAGTGGAACAGAATAGAGAACCCAGAAATGGACCCAAGGCAATATGCTCAATTAATATTTGACAAAGGTGGCAAGAGCATACAGTGGAGTAAAGACAGTCTCTTTAATAAATGGTGTTGGGGAAATTGGACAGCTACATGCAAAAAAATAAAACTAGACCATCAACTTACACATATACATAAATAAACTCAAAATGGATAAAAGACATAAATGTGACCCGTGAATCCATAAAAATTCTAGAAGAAAATGTAAGCAACAAAATTTTGGACATCATACGCTGCAGAATTTTCACTGATACATCACCTAAGGCAACAGAAACAAAGGAAAAAATGAACACATGGGACTACATCAAACTAAAAAGCTTCTGCACAACAAAAGAAACAATCACCAAAATGGAAAGGCAACCCACTGTATGGGAGAACATCATTGCCAATGATACATCAGATAAGGGGTTAATTTCCAAAATATATAGAGTACTCATACAACTCAACAAAAGGAAGACAAAGAACCCAATTAAAAAATGGGCAGAGGAGTTGAATAGACACCTCTCCAAACAGGGCATACAAATGGCCAAGAGACATATGAAGAAATGCTCAACATCACTAATCATCAGAGAGATGCAAATTAAAACAACAATGAGGTAACACCTCACACCTGTCAGAATGGCCGCCATCAACGAATCATCAAACAACAAGTGTTGGCGAGGGTGTGGAGAAAAGGGGACTCTAGTGCACTGCTGGTGGGAATGCAGACTGGTGCAGCCACTGTGGAAAACAATATGGTGTTACCTCAAAAAATTAAAAATTGAACTTCCATTTGACCCAGTGATCCCACTTCTAGGAATATACCCTAAGAAGCCTGAAACACCAATCAGAAAGAATATATGTACCCCCATGTTCATAGCATCACTATTTACAATAGCTAAGATCTGGAAACAGCCCAAGTGTCCATCAGTAGACGAATGGATAAAAAAGCTGAGGTACATATACACAATGGAGTACTATGCAGCTGTAAGAAAGAAAGATCTCTTATTCTTTGAGATGACATGGAGGGACCTGAAAAGTATTATCCTAAGTGAAACAAGCCAAGCAGAAAAAGACAAATAGCACATGATCTCACTTAAATATGGAATATAATGAATATAACAATCTGAGGAATAGGGTAGAACCAGAAACACGGAAATAGGGTACAGACTGACAACCCTCAGAAGAGGGGGTGGTAGGGGTGGGAAGAGATAAACCACAGAACTTATGTGCATAACCAATGGACATGGACAACAAAGGCGAGGACGGGGCAGGGGGGGGAATGGGGTGGAGGGTGTCAATGGGGTAAAAAAGGAGAAACATCTGTAACAAAAATAAAATTAAATAAATATTAAAAAAATAAAATAAAATATTTTACAAGGACAAAAAAAGTAAAATAAAATGGTATTTCAAGTGTTATCAATACCATCTCATCTAACTTAGTAATAGAGTTCTTTTAAAAGGCTCTTCTAGTCAGAAACTATTTAAATAAGTTAAATAGGCATACTGTGTTTTTATGAGGTTCACACTCTGTCCTTTTAAGAACTGAGAAATTCCTAAAACCACATTAATTTAAGTGCAGTGACATGCGCCTTTCTGTTGGAAGTATGGGAAACCGTGCGTTTTGTGAATAAAGAAAAGCCTACCCTTCCACTGACCATGCAAAGTAGGAGAGCAGTCATCACTAAGTGACAACGGTTCATTGAGAACCTATATTCAGAAGAGAGAAAGCAAACCAGCAAGACACAGGAAACTCGGCACACTCACCACATCTGGGACCCCCACAAGCTCCACAGCTTCCTCCCAGTGAAGCTGTGTCTGGGCTGAGCGAGTGGGAGTGGCAATTCAGCCATAAATCTCTCAGGGCCCAATTATCCTTACTCCAGAGGGTTTATTTCTTTTAATAAGACCAGGTTTTAATTGGAAATTTTCCTCTTATTTCTCATTATTCAAATAATCAAAACACAGTGTTCAAGGATTTTATTTAACATAACAAATAACCAACATAATATTTTGGAAGCTTCCCACAAGTTGCCAACCACTTGAACTTTTATCTAAAAAGTTTTTATGTGATGACCTAACTTCTACATAAAGAATAATCAAAACAGTCACAGGATGTAAGTAAAGCAAAGGAAATGTAGCCAATAACATTGCAATAACTAGGTGCGGTCCAGTTGGGTACTGGAGATATCAAGGGGACACTGTAAAATATATGACTATCTAACCACCAAGCTATACACTTGAAGCTAATACAAAATAATATTGAAAGGAAAAAAGACTGTTCATAAAAATAATGTAAGTTGTACATAAAAATTGATAATAACACATCTACTGCTTTCATCATTAGGATGGGGAAGAGGGTCACCTACAACCAGAATGCAGAACAAGCCCCTGGAGGGAGGAACAACAGAGTATTTCTGTTCTACCATAACCTCTAAGATCATGGGTGTTAAACACGTTCTGTTAAGTGGTCTCTAGTTTCACTCCCATTTAACCACCATGGTTCCAAATTCCTCACCTGTGAACTAACATAGCTCAGCTAGACCCCCACCTTCCAGCTGTAACACTCAAAGCATTTTAGGAAAAATACAGTTTGATTCAGCTATTAATGACATAAGCTCATGGACATACATATACACAGTAAATTCAGCTGTGGCAGGAAGAAATAACAATACAGTGCCCATTGCAGATAATATTGGCCATTTTAATCCATTAATGGGATAAATGATTCTTGGAAGGTTAATTTAAACCTTTATTAAAATTTCCACCTTAACATCATCTTTTGTTTGACAACAGTGCCCTCCTGTGGCAAAAAAAAATCCAAAAGTACTAACATGTTAACTGATTATGATGTTTTTATATGTTCTAATTTTTTAATAAAGCCATATTTATAAACAGAATACAAACAATCCTTAAATAAACATAAGATACTATATAATTAAATAACAATATCATACTAAATGGCATTTAAAAAGTTAAATCAGCCCTGACCAGTTTGGCTCAGCAGTTAGAGCTTTGGCCCATGGACCAAAGAGTCTGGGATTCAATTACCAATCAAGGGCACGTACCTTGGTTGTAGGTTTGATCCCTGGCCCAGGCCCGGGTCGTGAGGAAGACAATAATCAATGTGTCTCTCTCACATTGATGTTTCTCTCTCTCTCTCCCCCCTGCACTTTCTCCCACTCTAAAAAACAAACAAACAAACAAAACAATGGGAAAAGTATCCTGGAGTGGGGATTAAATTTTTTTTTTTTTATCCTCACCCGAGGACAATTTTGCATTTATCTTCAGATAGAGCAGGAGAAAGAGAGGGATGACGAGAGAGAGAAACATCAATGTGAGAGACACATCGAGTAGTTGCCACCCACACAACCCCAACTGGGGCCAGGGACAAACTGCAACCGAGGTACATGCCCTTAGCAGGAACCGAACCCAAGGCTCTCTGGTCCACAGGCCAACACTCTAACTGCTGAGCCAAACCGGTCAGGGCAAGGATTAATTTATTAAAAAATAAGTTAAATCAAAGTATAATCATAGCTTCTAAATGTAAACGTAATTATTTGTATGCATGCTACACATGATAAACACAAGAGCAGGGTGCGATTGCGTATTTGCTGGCTTTCCCTGGCCCGTCTGCAGCACAAGCCCATGCTAAGATCGATCAGCGCTCCCCAGGCGATGTAAAGATGCTCGAACCCTCAGCATCTTTAGTATACACTGAAGCATTCGGGGACTGGCTTTATACCAGGACATGCTAGGGGGGATCAGTAAGACCAATTTCTGTCTTTCCAGAAGTGACAATCTAATTGGAAAAGACAAACGTACATGGAGCAACAAAGAAAGTAGGTCAATAATATTTGACACTGTCGTTTGAAATAATAAAAATCAAGACCTTTAACCCTGTCGAGGAGAGTGAGATCAGCAAGGAACACTGTTCCCCAGAAAATCTTCCTGGAAGAGGCAAGAACTCAAGAGTAAATGGAGTGTTTGGGGGAAGGACTAAAGGTGCTTTGCGATTTTTTTACTTTTGTTTCTGTTCATTTGTTTCTCGGTTTGTTGCTGAAGAGGGAGGAGCCTGCATGCAGGTGGGTTTGCTTTGTTCTGCTCTGATTTGATTTGGTGCAGGAGGTGGAAGAGCCACTGAAGGAAACCACAGTGTGCATGGAGAAGGGGGAAGGGAGGGGACAACGGTCAGGGGCTGCCCACGCATGGGAGGAAGTCGCACAGAAGAGCTGAGCAGTCTTCCACGTTCTGTCTCTGTGTTCAACTGGTCACCACTGCACAGTTCCCTCAACAAGTATCCTTTATCAACTCTTCTCACTAGGCCCTGTGTTGGGGCTGGTCCTGGACAGAGGATGGACAAGGTCCCAGCTATTGTGAAACTTGCTTTCTAGCATGGGAGAGAGACAAACAAGAAAATACACACGAATAAGATGACTATGGATTGAAGTTGTGGTGCAGAGAAAACAGTGTAATACAGCAATTCCCCTTAACTGCAGGGTATATGTTCCAAGACCCCCAGTGAATGACTAAAACCGTGGATAGCACTGAACCCTGTATGTGCTGTGTGCTTTCTTACAAGTACTTGCCTTTTCACTTAAGGCTGCACTTTACCGCCCCTCTTTAGCACATCCCAGTTGCCAGCATCACTACTCTTACACTTTGGGGCCATAGTGAAGTAATATAAAGGTGACTTGAACACAAGAACTGTGTGTGATACCTTGACAGCCATCTGAAAACCAAGACTGCTGCTAAGTGAGTAAAGGTAGGGGGCATGTGCGGCGTGGAGACACTAGACAAAGGGATGATCCACTTCCTGGGCAGGACAAAGGAGGACAGCACAAGGTTTCATCACACTGCTCAGAACACCAAGCAACTTAAAATTTAGGAATTGTTTATTTCTGAAATTTTCCATTTAATATTTTCAAACCACATTTGACTATGGGTAACTGAAACTGAAAGCAAAACCACAGCTAAGAGGGCACTTCTGTATAGTCAGTTCCAAAGTACTTGTGGTAACTGGGGCCAGAGGGAGCAGAAACAATGAAATTCCAATATTATGCAACTTTTTTCCAGTCCTTTACAACCTCCTTCCTACAACAGGGCCTTTGCACATGCCATTCCTATTGTTCAGAGGCAGACACATTCTTCTGATCTCCACTTAATTAATTCCTGCTCAGCGTTCATATCTCAAGACAACCATCAGCTCCACAAAGAAACTCTCTTAATTACTAAATAAAATCTCTAAATTTTAGCCTTTTCTTCCTGATTCTTCACAATTGCATTGCTGCACTTGCATGGGTCCTCCCCGCAAGACCTGAAAGCCCATGGGGCAAGGATCGGATGTCTTCTCTCAGTGTTGCATTTCACCCACAGCCCTTAGCAGAGGGCCTAGCACAGAGCCTGCATGTACCAAGCATTCAATAAATATGTGTTGAATGAATGGATCTGAAAACCTTAACTTAACCTGGATGCCCTATCTCTTTTCCCTAACAAATTCGGTTTTTCAATCACAGTTTCCACCTTGTAGCAAAATATTTAACTGTTGTCAAAAAAATGAAATTCAACTGAGTAAATTTAAAGATCTGATTGGCTCTGTTGAGCAATTTATTGATCGGGAGCATCCCACCTGGCAAGTAGAGACGAGCTCCAAAGGGAGAGACGTGTAAGGCAGGACACACAGTCAGAGACAGACAGATTCTTCCAGGCTCAGGAAACCTCCCCATGGGGACAGAAGGGTGGGTGTGGCGGTTGTCTCACCTTCCTTGGGGGTGGAAAGGAGTCTCTCATTTGTGCTGACCGGAAAACTCCACACGGACAGGTTAAGACTACGTTACTGAGTGAGGATGTGAGTACAGTTCGGCTAGGTAGTATGTCTTGGTTTGAGAACCACAAGGGACTTCATTTGGGACTTGCTTCTTTTTAACACCATAGACGCTTTCTTAGGTATGGATCCAACTTACAACCACGGCTCTGGCTAGAAGGTCCCAGCCCCCAGCACACCTCCCAAGAGGGAGCGGCGGCACCGCGGCCATTTCATCCCAGCCGAGTGCGTTTCCTCTCCTAGAACTTAGTATGGAGGCTGAGAGGCAGCTAGTCATCCGGAATAAGCTGTGGAGGAGCGAGATACACACGGGAGGAACGCGGGGAGGGACACAAAGCCAGTGTCCACGAGTCCGCACCGATGCGCAAACACAGCGATGGCAGAGGAGCCGGGCGGCCCTGAACGCGGGGCCTGGCCTCCCCCGCCCCGCGCCCCCCCACCGCACCCCCCAGGACCCCACCAGAGCTTACACACTCCGTTAAAGTAACAACAAGTGTCATCTTCGTTTGGCCTACCTGGTGTGCTTTTAATTGAATCCAAATAGAATTATCCCATTTCATAGATAGGAAAACTGAGCTCCCAGAAATTATCTTCCCAGAGTCACAAAACAAATCGATGGTAACGCTGGGCTTCCTACCTGAGCCTGCTGACAGAGGGCCACCTGTCTGCTCTGTCCAATCAGTAGCTACTGGCCACATTTAAAGTCACTGAAATAAAGTAAAACTTGACATCCCGCTCATCAGTGGCCCGGCCACACTTCAAGCGCCTCGCAGCTCCACGTGCTGAATGGGGCTGTGTTGGCGGCACAGCCGTGGGCCCTCCCCGCACCGGGTCCCACGGGCATCGCCCACGGGCATCGCCCACGCCTGCAGGGTCAGCCCTGTCCTTCTGTGACATCTGAAACAAACGGCGAAAGCTCACTGTGCTGATGAACTAAACGCAGTGGAACACCCCGGAATCAGCAAAGGGCGGTCACCCCAAAGCGTGGGTTCTCTTCTGGTCTCCGCTGCGTCACATGCTTCCAGTGGGTAAACCACCGGACTTCCCTGAACTGCAGGTTCTTCGTCTGGAAAACAGACTCTAAAGTAGCCACCGGTTCCCGTGCGGCTCGAAGGCAGCCGGTGCCGGGAAGGCCTCTGTAAGCTGCACCTGCACCAACGGGAGCAGCTGGAATGGGTCTTCCCTCCGCCTACGAATGTTCGCCAGCAGCACCGCCACCTCCGTGTACACGCCTGGTCTGGCTCTGTTCCGGGAGTTTCCTGCGCGTTCGGGTATTTAATCCCGCCCACACGCTTTGAGGCGGCCGCTGTCATTATCCCGTTTACAGAGGAGGAAACTTGGATGCAGGGAGGCAATGCAACTTGTCCGAGCGGCAGAGCTGCATCTGAACCCAGGTGCCAGAGTCTGCCCGAACCACTCGACCACAGTGCCTTCCTACAGCTAAAAATGGGCATTCATCCTGCCCTCTATTTAACCCCCACCCCATTTTTTTTTTCAGACAATGCTTGTATTGTTCACTTTGTGTATGCAAACTCTAGTCTTTTGCACTTTCCTAATATTTTTACCTTGTGTGAATATATTTTTGTATATGGGTATGACCAACTTACTGGATCCAAACACCTCATGTCAAAACAAAAAGCAGGCTTGATCATGCCCCAACGTTATGCAAAATAGTCATCCGCAAACAGATCCCACTTGAGGGAACCCAACAAACCAAGTCAGTAAAATCATTTTCTAAAGTATTTTCATTCTAATAAGTAATTTCAGACATCATTGCTTCTCCTAATCAATAGCCATTTCTATAATAGATGAAAGAAACAAAAACAAAAAAAAAGCAGAGCCAGGACTCCTGAGAGAGAACATCCCAGCATCCTCACTCCCGTCACCAACGTTTGTCTGACGTGTGCTCATGCAGGCGCAGGGCGAGGCAGCGCTCCCTTCAGCGAGCACGGGCCAGGTCTCTTGTGAGGCAGATGCTGGAGCAGAGGTCCCCCCACCTAGCAAACAAGAACTTTGGCACCTACCTTAAAAAACTACCCATCCCCAGAACAGGAATCTGAATCTGGGCTCCTTGGACATACGCACTCAGGAGTCCACAGACCGGGGTGAGAAAAACTGGCATCTTTATTTTCACTGACCTCTATTTGAAACATATTTTCTTCACTAATAAATGTCAGCAACAAACCACAGGGATATTTCACAGTTCCTATGATTTGGTCAAAATTGGAAACCACTGGTATTTTCAAGTCACATTACAGTTTGGTGCAGATACCTCAAGGTATGTGTCCATCACCATGTCATAGTGACTCAGTGAACGGATCATGCTGTTCGACGTGCCCACATGGGAGCCCAGGTCCACGCCCTCAGTGTAGTTGGTTCCTGCGTGACCGTATCCACTTTGTCCATGTGCATTACAACACTGTTCTGAGGCAGGACCCTCTAGCATCACCAAAGGGCGGGACCCATAGCACAGAAGAGGTCCAAGGAGTTCTGCGCTGGCCGCTGCCCCCTCCCTTTGCCCCTCCCCCTACCTAAGCCTGACCTTTTGCCCATCGTTCTGCTGGTCTGACACAGGCCATCTCAGAGCAAACTGACAGAGGATGTGATGACTTCTGTGTCAGGCACAAACCAATCACAAAAATACCAGAATACAGCTGCAGAATAATTTTTAGAAGGTTAAAGAAAAAACAATTTTCCCTGGCTAGAAAGCATCATCATCTCAAATCCTTCCTGCAGCCACTATCTGTAACGTATTACAACTTGCATGTGAAGAAATGGCCTCATTATCCCCACAGAAGGTCTATTCCAAAGCAAGCACCTCTGCCGTCGGCCGGCATCTAGGAGCCAGGGCTGCGGACGCTCCCGCCGGGAACGCAACAGCAAGACGTCTGGCTGGCAGAGCCGGAGGCTGGCGGCGGCTCTGTAAGAATGGCTGTGACTTTCAAAGATCTTTAGGATAATAGGTGTAAGAAGTTCAAGGGCAAAGAGACCCTTGTCATCCTGAGAAAGAAAAAGTATGTAAGTAGGAAACCATTAATAAAGAGGTTCATAAAAGGTCTCCCAACTCATATCACAGGTGCCCGTGCAGGCTGTGACAAAGGGCAGGCAGCCATACTGTGAAGTGATCACCATGAATGGGACACTAGGCGGGTTGTCCCACAGCGGAGCCGGAGACAGGATGTCAGGGTGCGTGAGTGACGTCTCTGATGGGAGCCACGGCCGCGGGGCCACAGAACTCCACCAGGGCCTCCCCAGAGAAGGACTCACAGCACTGTCCACTGCAGGAGAGGAGAGGGAAGCATTCTTCCATCAGCGCTCCAGGTCCCCTGGGCTTCCTTTGCCTGTACTCTGCTGCGTCTGAGAGGCCCTGGGAGGGAGGTGGAAGATGCTTGGCCGATGCCAGGGACAGAATGTGGGCAGCTCGAGCTGGGCCTCGTGCTGTATCACTCAGCTCCCCACAGATTCACCTGGGGACTTGCTCAGAATGCTCCCTTGCAGCTGTAGGGGACTGAGAGCTAGCAGGTATCTGCTACCCAGGGCAAACGAGGAATGTAAGCTTTTCTCTTCCGGAGTAGCTTCCGCTGAATGTTCAAATTCATTCACTCACTAAATATTCCTGCACCCTGGCTCTGCTGGTCACTGCCTCCAGGCTCTAGGACAGCGCTGAACAGGACAGAGCAGGTCCCTGTCCGCCTACACCTGACCCAGCCATCTCAAAGATGAGTACTCCAGATAGTGACAAAAAGAGATAATAGGAGAAACAGGGCTGAGGAAAGGGAAGAGGGAGAGAGGACAACTTGGCAAGGGTCATCAGGAAGTACGCTTTACCTTGGAGCCTGAGGAGGAGGAGCCAGCTGCAGAACACATGCAGGAAGAGCTTCTAAAGAAGGAACACATGTGCAATAGTCCTGAGGCGCAAAGAAGCCAGCTGTAGCACTAGCAGTGCCATCTCCCAAGGGGTGTGTGGGAGCACTCGGTATAACCAGGCGCTCTGGCCAGTCAGGGAGTAAGCGGAATGTGGAAACTGGCTTTCGGATGGTGCGGGTTCTGTACAATATATAGGGTCCTCTCTTCAAGCTGACTTCTAACTAACAAAAATGCTTCTTTCCTTTTTTTCTCACCACATTTTCATCCACAGATCATTGAACTTGGGGCTTCATAGTGTTAACCAGGCTTGAAACCAAAGTAAAAACCCCTAACTGCCTGTAGTCCCAGGGCATTTTGGAAAGAACAAAACTAAAGCACAGTGTCATTTCACACTGGAGGCAGAGTTGACAAGGGGCAAGTGCCAACAGCTGTGTGTGAAGTGAAACCTTCTGTGTGCACAGCAGGCCGGGCGTGAAGCAGGGCGCCGGCTCGAAGCTCCACCAAAAACCAAGTGTCATTCCTCAAAATGGCCAGGCTAGTTCTGCAGCTCTGTTCCTTTCTCTTGTCCTGGATGATGATGCATTGATCGGTGTCACAGAAAAGCAGGTATTGATTTCACATGTCCCTCCCTGGGCACTAGAATTGAAGATCTTGCCAGCTGACTGCCCTTTAATTTCAATTATCTGGGGCCTTAGCCTTGAGAGACTCAGTATGCAAATGATAATCATTGCTATTAGAGAGCTTTTATTTAGCATTACCTATGTACTGAATACCATGCAGAAAACTTGTTACATGCATTAACATTCCAGCATTGCAACAGCCTTCTAAGGCAGGAACCCCCGTGGTGGAAATGCAAACACAGCAAGGTTAACAATTTGGCCAAGGTCATAAAGCTGATAAGCAGGGAAGCTGGGATTTGAACTAGTAATGGTCTGACTCCAGAGTCTTCTCAACCTCAAACTCCAGGGCTTTGTTAAATCCATGTTACCCGCACAGCTCACAGTCCACGGCCATGGTGTCCCCAAGGTGCTGGGAGCCTGCCCGCAGAGAGAACCCTGCATCTTGTGCAGAACGCACTGCCATTTGAAAACCCGTTTCCACAGTATGACACCTATCATGAAAGGGTCTCGATAAAATGATTGCAGCCAAGAGAGAGAAAAAGAAGCAAGGGAGAGAAGGTTGAGAGAAACTGATCCTCTTCTAACACCAAAGTCGTCAAAGAAATCAGTGCTCACTGGCCAACTAGAAGGCGGAGGCCAGGATCTGCACCCGCTGCGTTCCCGGTGGAAACAGCTTGCTCTCCGGCTCGCTCCGCTGCAGTCCGCTGCGGAGAATGTCTCCATCCCCAGATGAAAAGTCTCCCAGCTCTGACACGAGAGTCAGGAAGGCACAGGCTGCAATGAGCTGAACCCGGCAGAGAAGGTGCAGAACTACACAAGGCTGTTTTGTTATGCTCGGGACAAGAACCAGACAACAATAGTCTGCTCAGAGAGGGTGGTGTGATGCTAACGGTGACAGCAAGCAGAATCACGCAACCTCCAGTCTGCACCTGTGTTCTGTCGAGGGATGAGACACTTTCCACAAAGAGCCAGGGAGACACTGCACGGGAGGACTGAGGTCTGCGACAGCACAGCGGCAGCCAGCGCGCTGGCCTTTGTAGGTGAGTTCGAGGCCCCAGGTCCCGAGGAGTTACACCTCTGCTACGGGTGGCACGAGGTGTGAGGTGGCAGGAACATTGTTAGCAAACTGAAAAATCCTGGAGAACAGATGTAACAGCAAACGAATGAAAATAGAGGTTTCTGCAAATCATAAATCAGTAAACGACTGCCCATCTCACCAGTCACTCTCAGAATGCCATTATGAACACGGGGCAGCCACGATGACTTGGAACCAGCATTAATCACGAAGAATCATTCGTATCAAGCAATGCTCATTCCCTTTCATGCTCACAGAAGTGGAACATTATGATCATAAAATCTGGGATTTAGCAAGAAATTCTCAATTTTCACAAAATTCTGATGTACAAACATAAAGAAATATCAGCCCAATATAATGAAAATAAGTAGGCTGGAAAACCCAGTAAAAGTTTTCCTTTCAAAATGCTGATTAACTTTGCCTGTGTCAATTTACAGTGTAGCCTCTAGTGATCACCACTGGGTTCGACCCAGAGCCAAATCCTGTCCGTCTTCTTATCAATAATTCAGATGCTGATGTTGCCAGCATCCCACTCAAATTTGGGGATGACCTGAAGCTAGGAAGAAAAACGACGACTCAGAAATGACAGAAGCAAAACTGAAAAAATTCCAATAAAGTGACAAAATCCACTAAAAGTTAACAAAATGGAATTCTCTAGAGGTAAATGCAAAACAATAAGCATTAGCCCAGCCGGTGTGGCTCAGTGGTTGAGCATCATCCCATGCACCAAGAGGTCCCTAGTTCGATTCCCAGTCAGGGCACATGCCCAGGTTTCAGGCTCCATCCCCAGTAGGGGGCGTGCAGGAGACAGCCAACTGATGTTTCTCTCTCATCGGTGTTGCCATCTCTCTCTCCCTCTCCCTTCCTGTGTCTCTAAAAAATCAATAAAAACACATTTTAAAAATATATTAAGCTTTGGTCTGTAAACAGAAGTGGACAAGCACAGGGTCGAAGACACACTGCTCTCTGGCAGCACACGGAGAAATCATGCCTGTAAATGTCTTGACTGTCTTCGAATGTAAAAGAAGAAATACAATATGGCTGCCAAAATGCTGCTTTGATTTTGTTTAATTAGTAAAAGCATATTACTTAAAACTAGAAGGGATCACTCAGGTATGATCTGAAATAGACCAGAATGAAAGAGATTATGTTATTCAGTTCAATTTAAAGGTGATATGGACAAACCTGGGTTCATTCAGCATCTGTGGCCTGGATGCTGGCCCAGCGCTGACCCATGGCCCACAGGACTTCCTGCCAAGAGCCATTCGGTAGTCACTCCCACACATGGCTCCGGGGCTCTTCATGTGTGACTAGTACGGCAGAGGAGCTGAGTTTCTAGTTTTATTTTATTCTAATCAGTTTAAACGTATGCAGCTGCTTATGCTCAGGGCTCACGGGTACTAGGGCTGCACACCTCTAGACAAAGCCACACGTCAAATGGCGGAGTACCTGGGAGTTCAGCAGCCCTGAAGACAAGGCTCAGGGGCGAGATGACAACGGTATTTACAGCTGAAAGTGCTATCCTACGGAAAAGAGATCAGAAATCTTCTCTGGAGCCCATTGGGCAGAACTAGGACTTAGAGAAATTACAGTAAAATAAAATGACTGGCTGTGTAGAAACAGGTGTTTATAATTATGACAATGTCACTTCTGGAGAGCTGGGCCCACGGCCATTGTATTCACCGCCTGGCACCGAGGAGGCCGCAGGGAACACATCCACTGAATAAGGAAATGAATCCATCAATCAATGAAATAGGAAGCTGTCCAAATGGAATACAAATGCTTCAAAGACAATGAGCTCCCTCAGTCCCATGGGAGCCCGCTGACCACCCTGCCAAGGATAATCTAGAAGATCTGGGCACCCACCGGAAGGCTGCTGGACTAGATGGAGTTTAAGGTCCTTCCAGATCTCCTAAGAGTCTTGTTTCCACCGTCAGATGACTGAGTTCAAATGCGGACACTCACTTTTGTGTGACTACTGCTGCACAACAGATTACTACAAACCTGACAATGTCAAACAGCAGACATTTATCATCTCACGGTTTTTGTGGGCCAGGAGTCTGGACTTGGCTTAGCTGGGTGCTCTACTTAGGGTCTCATGAGCCTGCAATGACGGTACCAGGGCTGGGTTCTTACCCGGAGGCGGGACTGGGACAGAACCCACTTCCCCACGGGCATGGCTGGCGGCAGCATTCAGACCCTCATCCTTGCGGTGCCAACACAGGGCTCCAGGGGACTGTGCTGGGGTCACCTGCATTTCCTGGCATCGATCCCTCCCACATGCCCACGTAAGTCTCCAAGCCACCAAGAAGAGCCGCTGGAGCAAGCCTCCTAGCAAGTACTGTCTACGTAAGGAAGCAGTCACACACGCCAGCCCATCACCCTTGCTGTGCTCCACTGGGCAGAGGCAGGTCAGATCCGCCCGCACGCGGGAAACGATCTCACCTGGAGGAATCAAGGCTAGGAGGCGGGGCTCAGGCCAGGCCACCCTAGAGTCTGCCTGTGACAGTGACCTTAGCAAGTCAACACATACAAAAAGGAGGCCACTGATGCTACACTCGAATCATTAGAAGCATATTTAATATACAAACTCACTTTAGAATGTAACTAGGCCCAGATTTGTCTCCACAAATGTATGTAAACCTCACAATAGCAAATCTAGTAGGATAGATTTAGGTTAAAGAGGCTTAATATTCACAGAAACAAACCAACCCTTTAAGCCAGAGAAGTACTTAAGAATTCTCAACCTATCACCCACTCTTATAGAACTTGGTTAGTTATCAGCAGAATTCATTCAACATTCATTTATTCAACAAATTAGAATGCCCAGACTCCTGCATGTAAACCTCCTCTGTTCCTATGGAGTAGCTCAGGGATTGTCAAATTTGGGGGATAAGAATTCTTCTACAGGATTGTGTACAAAAATATTTTATGGGATTATTCAGGGAGTAATTCTGACTCTATATGATTTTTCTCTTACACACTCAATTCAGCACCACATCCTGTGTGCAGATCCCATTGTCCCAACCTCATGGGTTTGTCCTAAAAAAGCATCATTAAAAGAGTGATGCAATGCTTGCCACTTAACTGCTTGATAAATATCAACTCTTACTTCCTATTCAAGAACTTAGCATGTAAAAATAATTCAATGATAGGGTTTGTCTGAAATATTTTTTCATTTTCATTTCACAATCCCAACAAGAGGATCAGACACCGTATCCTTCTCACCTGCTGAATTCACATTTCAGTAACTGCAGCTCCAAACATGTTAAGGGCACCATTCACATTCTGAGCAGCTTGCTGCTGAAACAGAAGACACTGCCAGTGTTCAAGGGGAGAGCAATTATGCCACGCCAATCGATAATGTGAACTGTAAAGATTAATCCTCCATGATCCATTTTTCCCTGTAGAAAACTGCATTCGGAGATCTCGCAACTGCTTCCCCCATCTCTGTGATTTGTTTTCTCTCAAGACAAAGACAAAACATCAACAATTAAAAGGTGCTATCCAATTAGAGTCAAATGTTCTTTTTTAAAAGATTTACATTCCCAGTGGACCTGGGTTGCAAGAGTAAAGAGAGGGGAGCTACCAGAGACCTGGGATGTCGGGCACTGCGCTAGACGAGGTCCCCACGCTGGCTCACACCTCACAGCCGCCCAGAGGAGGGGTGTGAGCACCCTATTCTACAGGTGGAGGAACAGAAGCTGGAAAAAAGGCTAAATGGTTTGCCTAAAGCCACACATACACTGCACACAAAGCTACACATGAAATATGTGTGTGCACATATGTACTCTCTCACCCACACACACATACCCCAAACCAGGACTAGAAACTAGACCTTCAGAGAGGGATCTCCTAAGAGAGAGCATGTCTTCAGCACAGCAGAATCCCAAGAACTAGTTATTTGTTCAACAACAAATATGTGCTGAACACCACCAGCCACTGCATGGTTTATAAATAAACCAGAAAACCAATAAACAGAAGAGACACAACAATTCCAGCTCACTTGTAATCTTGGGGTTGCAGGCAGGACACAGAGAGGGAAGATTGCTTAATTTATGTCAGTATGTCAGAAAGGTTAAACAGAAAAATAAACCACTACAAAACTTCCGGAGGAGGGGTATGCAGGCTGGGATGCCAGGGAGCAGGTGGGCTGCCTTGGCTCAGAGCCTTATTAGCAGTACCCTGTTGTTGCCAGGCACAGGCTGTGCCCAGATCCTCAGCCCCAGTGCTGTGTGGTCATTTCCATCCTCCGCACCTAGCCTCTGAGGCATCCCCTCCTCCCCTAGGCCCCTTGGGTCAATGTTTCATTTGCCACATTCAAGCGAGTCACTGATGCTTCTCTGTGGCTGTTTGGGTCTGAGCTCACAGAAAGCTTCCTGCACCTTTATCCCATTATTTTCCCCGTTGTCTGTTTCCCACTTCCAGCGACATTAAAGAGAAGCCCACTCCTAAAGAGCAGATGAGCCAATTTCCTTTCTACACCTGCCAGGGCCTCTTTAATCATGAAACATGGGGAACGACCTGCAAACCAAATCCCCTTCCTCGTTCAGCAGTCTATGGAGTCTGGGTTTCTGTTTGCTGGCGGGATAGCACATGGAAAGAAAGAAAGGGGGAGGGGCTGCTGTGAGTCAGGGCACAACCAGAATGTTTGATGCCTGGCTCCCTACTGGCCACTAATTAAATGCAAGATGATAGAATTAATGGGAAGTGGGATGAGCAACACTATGTTGGGTGCTTGGCTTTTTCTACACAATGAACACCCTGGTTTCCTGCCTCCCCTTCACCATCCCGCGGCATTTTCTAAGTGTTTGGGACCAGCAAGAAAACAGCATGCCCTTCATCTACTCTTACTCATGCACGTGCTCTGCACTCCGAGAGCATTGATCACGGTTTAGCTGAGAACCAGGAGGACCAAGGTGCTGCTGGCTCCCGCTCAGGTGCTCCTGGATTCCTGGCTGTGCCTTTCAGACCCGAGAGAGCAAACTCAGTTGTTCTTCTGGGATAGCCTAAAAACTGGGGAGCCCTACAAATGCCCTCTCTGGGCTTCAGAAAATCACTAGAGATGAACAAAGTCAAAGGAGAATCCTCTGGGTTATTTTCCTGTGGGTGGATGTTAAACCACTGTGGATCTCACTCTCGAGCTGCAGGTGTTTACACAGGTTCCTAACGCAGGAGGCTCCCGGGAAAGCCGAGACTGAAGGCCCTTAGAGAAGGAAGCCTGCCCCAAAATATTTACGCTAGATCACGCTATTAGGGATCAGCACTTGGGATTATTAAAGAATTGTCTGCCCTAGAGGAATTAAAATGAGAAGACTTTCAGGTGCTCAGTGATTCATTTAAATGGCCTTGATGACACTCATTTTGAGTAACAAATACAACGGCTGCTTCTGTCTACGGAAGACGTCCTCGGTGCTGAGCACGGCCGAGCTGTGCCATGGCCCATCTTATTCTCATTGGTCCCTCCTCTAGCTCACACGCGCACACCCCAAAGAGCTCGCGTTACCTGCCCAGGGGTGCAGACGGTTAGTGCTGAAGCCAAGAGAAGAGATGCCAGAACCCAGTTTCCTAAAGGCCACCCAGTTCTGCCTCCTGCTGGTGGCCCAAAGGGGCTGTGACACAAAGCTGGCCCTCAGGGAAGAGCAGAGGCCAGGGAAGGCAGCACCGCCAGCTGGGCAGCAGAGGGCCCAGGACAAAGCTCGTTTTATTTAGCAATATGGTTCAGAGCAGAGCAGCTTGGAGCCAGGCCGTCTAGGTTCAAATTCCAGCTGAAATCGTGGACTGCTCCAGCATGAAGTCCCACAGCATGGTAACCATTTGTAAAAATCTATATTACTAATCTGATCAGTGTTTGAAAGAGTCTCAACTAGAGACAAAAAGAGACAGAAAGACTGAGGACAAAGATGTGTATGTGTGATCCAGGCAACGAGGCAAAGTGCTTCCTCACACTGTTCCTCAGTTTCCTTATCTGTACAATGAAAATAATAATCCGCCCTGGCCGGTTTGGCTCAGTGGTAAGTGCTGACCTGAGGACCTAAGGGTCGCGGTTTTGATTCCCAGTCGGGGTCGCGCGGGAGGCAACCAATCAATGTGTCTCTCTCACATTGATGTTTCCCCCTGCCCCTCCTTCCACTCTACTTAAATAATAATAATAATAATAATAATAATGGAAAAAGATACTTGGGTGAGGATTAACAAAATAAAAATTTAAATTATAATAATCTTAATTAGATGAGCTAATACAGCCAAAAGATTTGGAAAAGTGCTTGACACATGGTAAACACTAAGCAAGTGTTAAGTATATTAGTATATTTTATTTTTATTATTTAACAATTCTGGCTCTAATACTCAATCTGAAAAAAATAAAAACAAGGATGTACAACAGACAGGAGTATGTATGTCTACCAGAAAATGTGTACGACTGTGCATAGCAGCCTAACGCGTAACAGACAAAACCTAGATAAACCGAACGTCCATGCCGAAGCGGGTAAGTGTCCTGTCGGTACAATGAAATGACGCACAGCAACGAAGAACTGCTGTGCCCAACAGCTGACACGGTGCTGACCCAGCCCACATGGGAAGCATGCAAACTGCACGTTTCCACTTACATGAAGGTGTAAAGGGAGAAACTCCAGCTCTGCTGCAGGAGCTGGATTCATGGTCATCTGAGGAAGGTGCTAAGATGAGGAGGGCGTCCAAGGGACCCACCTGGATGCTGGAAAGTCTGCAATCTGCACAGTGGTTTCATGCATGTGTACATATGTGCAAAGTGATTAAGCTCTAATGGTTAATTTGGGTACTGATAAGGTAGATCTCAAATTTTAAAAATTTACAAAAGGTATTGACTCAGTATGGTTCATTCTATGATTTTATGTACAAAGTTATTTTTTTAATTTAGTAATTAAGAGTTTTAAAGGTTAAGTACTGATGCATTTAGTCTATATTTTACTATTCAGAACATTACATTTACTATTTCAAACATATTGTTTAAGATGAGACTAGCCCGCCCTGGCCGGTTTGGCTCAGCGGTTAGAGCGTCGGCCTGCGGTCCTGAGAGACCCGGGTTCGGTTCCCGCTAAGGGCGCGTACTTCGGTTGCAGTTTGTCTCCGGCCCTGGTCAGTTGTGTGGGTGGCAGCCACTCGATGTGTCCCTTTCACATCGATGTTTCTCTCTCTCTATCTGTTCCTCTCTCTCCCTCCCACTCTACCTGAACAAAAAATGGAAAAATGTCCTCGGGTGAGGATAAAATAAATAAATAAAAAAAAGATGAGACTAGCCCTGGCCGATTTGGCTCAGAGGTTAGAGCGTCGGCCTGCTGTCCAGAGAAACCCGGGTTCGGTTCCCGCTAAGGGTACATACCTCAGTTACAGTTTGTCCCCGGTCCTGGTTGGTCGTGCGGGTGGCAGCCACTCAATGTGTCCCTTTCACGTCGATGTTTCTCTCTCTCTCTCTTCCTCTCTCCCTCCCACTCTACCTGAACAAAAAATGGAAAAATGTCCTCGGGTGAGGATAAAAAAAAGAAGAAAAAAAAAAGATGAGACTGAATATAGATTTCAATATAAATACACTTTCATATAAATATGTAGTAAATGGAAAACATAAAGGCAGTGAGTGTGGGGATGAGTGTGGGAATCACCAGCCTGTGGAGCAGCCTCTGCCTCAGCTGTGAGGGGCTCAACGGGCTTTATGTCAGTCCGTGGTGGATAAACCACACCCAGGGACCAAATCCAGCCACTGCCTGTTTTGGTACAACCTATAACCTAAGAATGGGTTTCACTTTTTAAACAGTTGGGGGAAATCAAGAGAATAATATTTCTTGATGCATGAAAATTATACGAAATTCAAATTTCAATGTTCACAAATCACACATCATTGGAACATAGCCCCGTTCAATCCTTTAAGCATCGTCTAGCTCTTTTCCCACGGCCAAGGCAGAGCTGTGTCACTCTACCTGAGAGCATGTAGCCCACAAAGCCTACAGTATTCACCACACAGCCATTTACAGGAAGAGGATAAATTATGTATTGTTATAAAATCACCTTACTCTTCTAATCCTTTCTCACTGAGAGGCTATTCTCAAATACCCACCATAACTAGCTCCTTGGCTGCAAATTCTGACTTTACAAAGTATATGTCCAAGCTCTGTGTCCTGACCCAGAGGAATGTGGCCTGACCAGAAGGTCTTGCCACAAAAGACAATACAATCAGGAAACATCATAAGCGAGCATCATGAGTTAGTTCCTTGTATCATATTGTGAAATTGTCCACTTTTTCCTGTAATGTTTATTCTGCCCTCAGGTTAGGTCTTGCTTAAAAGTCATCCAATTGTAGAATCCTCTTTCGTTTTCAAGCCACTGTTACCACAGACAGTCAGGGAGCTGCAGTGTCTCCCCCATTGGCCAAGATGGTGCCAGGGAGGTTCTTACACTGAGTGGCCAAAAGCTAAAAAGATGAATGGACAGGAACCCTACACGCCAAAAGCTAGCAAGACAATTGGATAGGGAAAAAAGCCCTTGTCCCCCTATGCCTATGAGAACTGCAGGCTTGAGTAGGAAGAGAGATGATCTTTGAGAGAGGAGTCCAACATTCTCCCAGGTCATGTGGCTTCTGAATGAACCTCTTTCCTTTTGCACCAGCACCTGCCTCACAAGTTTGGCTTTTATTGTAGCCAGCAATCCAACCTCCATTTTATTGTTGTTGTTTGATTACACCACTAGTGCGTCTTTAAAGTATAAACACTTAAGGCTATTGTTGGAAATGTACCAGTAGAAAATAATTGAGGTGCTAGTTGGCTGATAAGAAAGTTTAATTGTCAAGTGAGGATGAAAGATGAATTTCCCCACCTCTAAACTTTCAATAGGCTTATTTCTTCAACATGTAATATCTTTCCTCCTCTACCCATTGTAGCTGAATCTCCCTTAATAGACAGAACACTCACTGAATATGAAATCCATATTAGAATCAAGAATTGTACCCAGCCCAACACCTTATGCAAAATAGGGACTTGAGAAATATATGGAGGGAGGAAGAAACTTACAAGAGAAAGTTCTATCCTCATTCAATAAATATTATATTGACCAAGATATACTGAATTTATCTATTCATCTCCTTAGATTTTAAGTAACTATTTCTCTATCTTCAAAAGCAATAACTATTTTTGACAGACAAGTTCAAAACCTACCAGGGAAAATGTGTGCTTTTGGAAATAGGGTAATATGTTGCAATTGTAAGAAATTCTTTCTTGTGGAAGACTGCTTAAGAACAGCTGAGAGATTTTTATTGGCTCTGTCTAATGTTAATCGTTTATGAAATACTGTGGTTCAGAGCTCAGCAATTGGGGTCATTTCAGGCAGTAAATATACATTTCCTGTCAAAACATATCCAACAAATGAGACTTCAATTTATTTGAGAATAAGTTGTAACTAACTTCAATATTGGCAATTTAAAGAGTTCTCTGATGGCTTTTACTAACCTTGGCAATTTTCTTCACTTCTTGCCCCTGAACCAGAGTACCTCTGTTTGAGCCTCCCCAGGAATGGCTCTCAGTATCTATCTGTGCAATATTCAGACCCCCAATTCCAAATCTATTGTATCTATTGTGGAGTTTGCTTCCCATCGGTCAGATTTTCCAGAACTGAAGCTATGTCTACATATGACTCAAAACAGCATTCTGGATTGACAGACTATAAATCCCTCTACTGTGTTGTGAACTCATCGAGGATAGGGTCCTAACCTCATTTGTCACTGCATCCCACTTGTATCATTTATCTCACTGCATGTAACATGTAACAATGACCTACAAAATAAAGTGTCAGCACAAACTGACCTGCTCTTTTACAAAAATTAAGTCTAGTGGTGGGCGGGCCAAGGAAGGTACTTCACTCCACACAATCACCGGGTCCTCGGCTGCTTCCATCTTTCTGCTCTGCCTTCTTCCCATCCACCATTCATCCTCAGGGATACCTCACAATCCAATATGGCTGCTAAAGCACCAACTATTGCATCACATTCCAGGACTTGGGAGGTCCAGGAAGGGCTCCACCCTCAACTTTAGGGCACTCCTACAGACATCTCACATGGCCACCCTAGGGCCAGAGAGGCTGCAACACACAGTCGTAATTTTGTGCAGCACGTACTTGTCTGGAAATCAAGTTTCCATCACAAAGGAAGGGGTAAGAACAGAGAATGGAGGTAACTAGCATCTCTTCCACAACCCTGTACTGTATAGATCCATTTTGTACAGATGGACCATTAAAGATTAAATAAATGACAGAAACATAAGATTCTCTAACGTGATGCCTTCCATCACCCCAGGAAACCTCCCAGGAGATTCACTTAAGCATCCTGGAAGGTAACATTCACCACCAAACGTATGTCTTCCGATTGAACACTTGTTCTCCTCATCTCATGAACATAACAACAGATTCAGATGTAAACAATACCTCAACAGCACTCATTATGAGACGGAGGTGTTCTGGCATTTGAGTTTTTAGGTGTTTTCTGTGAAATTTAATTATAAAATAATGGGTGTTCCTATCATCCAAACCCACGAGCAGAGTCAGAGCTTTCCACCCGTGCGTCGGGAGGAGCCTGGAAGCTCAGGGAAACGACAGCACTTTCCCTGGGTCACACGATAAGGCAGAAAAGCCCAGACTCTGAGTCCCACACCTGTGTTTCACACCAACGCCCAGCCTCGAAGGTCACTACACACTGGCAGAAGGCGGCACAGCCCCGGCGAGACCGCAGGGAGGACAGTACACATGTACACACTGAGCTGCAGTCTCAAAGCATTTCCAGAGTCAGCAACTGGAAACTCCCACAGGTGCTCACAGGAGGCCAGACCTGCTGCCTGAGTACGTATGGAACATATATACTCAAAATAACGTTGGAGACTGTAGGATGAGGAGGAGGAAACCAAAAGAAAAAAACCTGAGGACCCATGCTCCAAGGAATGAACATCAAGTCCACAGCCACTGGCGAAGGGATGGGTTTGGTCCAGGAAACCAGAGGTGGCCGGGGGCGAGGCCTCGGACGACAGCAGGAGAAGGTCCAGCACCAGAAGCCCTGCTCTAACTCCCCTGCCGCTGCTCCTACCACCACTGCCTTTTCCGGGATTCTTGCCTGTTTTCTGCCTGCCTCCACGACCCGCACTCAAACCACTTCTAAAACTGCCTTTCAAGAAGAGAAAGAGAAGGTAATATTTTAATGGCAAGGTACATCATTTTAAAATATAAACAAAATTCCCGAATTATAAAACACTATTTTCTTTAAAAGCAGGTTTTCCACAAACTTCTTTTAATCGGCGCTTTCAAATTACAACTCCATTTGTGTATTCTTTAAAACAACGTGTACCTACAAGCACACAGGGTCCTGACTCAGGAGACCCTCAACTTCACTGGCTCCTTTGGCCTGTAACTTGGAAGGTCCACTGCTTCGACCAGTTAGAGGAAAAGAAAAAAGTATTTTAATATCTTGGCATCCATCAACCGCATTTTCAAGGGCAAAAGAATTGCAGCGCCCACGGAGCTGTCTGAGGTGCTGAGGTTAATGGCTGGATTTCCATGGCCATCAATTCCCTTTACAACGATGGGCCTGGGTACTGTGGGTCCCTTCAGGCAGCCCAGCCAGGGCAGAAACAGTCTCTGATCAATCTTTAAGCATGTTGTCTTGTTCTCTTTAGAGTCTTTCTCTATTTTCAGTTACAGACTCTTGGGTCTCTCACTGAACAAAACAGGTACACTGCCAACTTTCCATGCATCACTGTCTGGAACACTTTGGGACTAAAGTTAGACAGTAGCTGTGCGTCCTGTGATGTGTCTGCCTTCCTCTTGCACGGTGGGTCATGGCAGCACTACACACGTGGCTATCTACATGTAAGGCTAAATTAATTAAATGAAGTAACAGCCACACTTCAATTGCTCAACAGGCACAGGTGCAGTAGCCACCACAGTGGACAGTACACGTTCTAGAACATTCCCCATCACAGAAAGTTCTGTTGGGACTCGTGAGATGGTTTCTAATGCTCAGGCCTGACCTGTTCTGGAGTTTATACCTCCTAATTAGAAGAGAACAGGACGATGAGAGGCTTTCCACAGCCCCCCATTTTCTGGATGCAATGCCAAGTGACCTGACCCTCTAAGACACACCTCTGACCTGAAGACACTTCTCCAAAGAGGACGTACAGATGGCCAGCAGACGTGAGAAAAGATGCTCAATGTCACTAATTATCAGAGTTGCAAATTAAAACCACAATGAGATATCACCTCACAACTATCAAAATGGCTCTTATCAATAAATCAATACACAACAAGTGTTGGTGGGATGTGGGGAAAGGGGCCCTCGTGCACTGCGAGGGGGACTGCAGACTGGTGCAGCCCCCGTGGAAAGCAGCATAGAGTTTCCTCAAAAATTAAAAATGGAGCTGCCTCATGACCCAGCGATTCCACTTCTGGGCCTATATCTGAGGAATCCCAAAACACTAATTTGAAAAGACATATGCACTCCTATTTTCATTGCAGTGTTATTTACAGTAGCCAAGATTTGGAAGCAGCCCAAGTGTCCATTAGCAGATGAGTGAATTTAAAAAGTTGTGATACATTTACACAATGGAATACTAGTTGGCCACAAAAAAATAATAAAAGCTTGCCATCTGTGGCAGCATGGATGGACCTATGTATGAATTTGTTCAAGAATGTTCTTCTAATACTCCATAATAGGGAAAAATAGAAAAAAATCCTAATGTCCCTCTGTCGGGGATCAGCTAAATAGAATGTAGCAGGTTCATAATGCGCCAACTAGTGGCAGCTGAGGAAACGCACAGGCGCTGCGCATACCCTGACCTGACAGATCTGGAAGGCACGAGGAAGTGAACAATGCATTTTATAGAACCTGAGGTACAGCATGACACTATGTAAGTGAAAAAATTCACACACAATAATACACACTTATTAAACATATATAATTTAAATAACAAACAGAAAAGTTTAATATATTTTTATGTTTCTACCTTATACCTTTAAATAAAGGTAAACGCCACATAGGCGCCCGACTTCTGTTGATTGGTCAGCACTGACGGTCAACTTCAAGTGGCTCGAGAGCGTCCACCAGACACCAGCAGTCCATTCTTTCCTGCGTGAATTTCTTCGAGACATGTGTCTATTAACTATTTTAAATATGTGCAGAAGGATATTAGCCAAACTCTTAATAGTATCTGGGGAGGGAGGGTTAGAAATGGGTTGGAAGGATAATCAAAGGGGATCTTTTTTATAACTAGTTTTACTATTACTTTTTACACCTTGCACAGTACCAGCAGGGCTTCCACAAAACTGCGGTGATCCTGTCCTGCGACTGGTGGCACCTCCGTCCCTACGATACAGTGCTGGAGGCCATAATGACACTGACCAGCCATCCCCAGCTGAGAGAACACCATCCACACACACCAGGCTCCACTCCAAGTCAAATGTCATGTGGTTGTTTTTAACGTGAATATTTGGCCCTGGCCGGTTTGACTCAGCAGTTAGAGCATCGGCCCGAGGACCAGAGAGTCCCAGGTTCGGTTCCCCCTAAGGGCATGTACCTCGGTTGCAGTTTCTCCCCAGCCCCAGTTGGGGTTGTGTGGGTGGCAACCACTCAATGTATCTCTCTCACATCAATGTTTCTCTCTCTCTCTTCCTCTTTCTCTCCCTCCCAATCTATCTGAAGATAAATGCAAAACTGTCCTTGGGTGAGGATAAAAAAATAAAGTGAATATTTGCTCTTTAGAAAAAATTAGGGCAGCCCTGACCAGTGTAGCATTTTAAAGATTTTTAAAAATCAAGCTTTTTTAAAAATTTGTTTGTTACAAATGTTTCTCCTTTCCCCCCACTGATTATCCCCTCCCCCACCCTCCCCACCCTGTCCCCAGCCTCTGTAGTGGAGGGTCTCAGGTTCCATTCCTGGTCGGGGCACATAGTTGGGTTGCAGGTTCCATCCCCAGCTAGGTCAGGCTAATGCAGGAGACAACCAATAAATGTTTGCTTCTTTCTTTCTCTCTCTCTCTCCCTCCCTCCCTTCCACTCTTTAAAAATCAGTGGAGCCCTGGCTGGCCTGGTTCAGCAGTTAGAGCATCCACTGGCCGACTGAAGGGCACATACCTGGGTTGCGGGTTCAATCCTTGGCTCTGGTCAGGGCCATGTGGAAGGCAATCAATTGATGTTTCTCTCTCTTCCTCCCTCTCTTCCACTCTGTAAAAATCAATGGAAAAAATATCCTTGGGTGAGGATTAACAAAAAATAAATAATTTAGGGCAGTCTCACTGGTTAGATGCTTCTGTTTAGTCCTCCACATAGCTGTCATCCCACCCACCTGACACTTAGCGGAGGCCCCACCTTCTAACTGTCTGGAGTTGAGTGCTGGGGGGACAAAGGGCCAAATGGCAGACCACCAGAGGACAACTGCAGCGTCTCGATAGTTGGGCAGAGATAATCAAAGTGAGAACCTAACTAAAAGGACAGCAGAGACAGATACGTCCCAAGATGTTAGCCATGTAATTCACACACAGCCCTGGAGACAGCAGAGATTTGTGACCCCAACCGTCCATCGCTCTTCTGGGCAGCTGCCAATTGTAACCTTCCTGCCAACACCCACACATTTCTATAAGTCAGACCATCTCTAGAAAATCTTGCAAACCTCAATTTTTAAAAATGACTAAAGATTTTTAAAAATCAAGCTTTTTTAAAAATTTGTTTGTTACAAATGTTTCTCGTTTTCCCCCCACTGATTATCCCCTCCCCCACCCTCCCCGCCCTGTCCCCAGCTTTGTTGTCCATGCCCATTGTTCATGCATACATGCATATTTCTGGGGTTCATCTCTCCCCCACCAGGCCCTCTTCTGGGGATTGTCAGTCTGTACCCCACTTCCACATCTCTGGGACTACCCCATTCCTCAGACTGTTATGTTCATTATATTCCACAAATAAGTGAGGTCATGTGATATCTGTCTTTCTCTGCTTGGCTTGTTTCACTTAGGATAATACTCTCCAGGTCCCTCCAGGTCGTCTCAAAGGATAAGAGATCTTTCTTTCTTACAGCTGCATAGTACTCCATTGTGTATATGTACCACAGCTTTTTTAGCCATTCGCCTACTGATGGACATTTGGGCTGTTTCCAGATCTTAGCTATTGTAAATAGTGATGCTATGAACATGGGGGCACATATATTCTTTCTGATTGGTGTTTCATGCTTCTTAGGGTATATTCCTAGAAGTGGGATCACTGGGTCAAATGGAAGTTCAATTTTTAATTTTTTGAGGTATCACCATATTGTTTTCCATAGTAGCTGCACTAAAATCAAGCTCTTTACATTTGTTTTCATTCAGAAGAGATTTCAGTTTGCAAACTTTACATATTTTTTAATAGTGCAAGACAAACGAATATCCACCAAAAGCTTTTCATTTACGCAAACACAGAAGATAATTTATTCCTCCAACTGGCAGGAGAAGGCAACAAGCCAGGCATCTATGTAAAAACTTACCATACCCCCCTAGTCCTGTAATTCTATCTACAACTCCATCTTCTGGTCCTGACTAAATCTTCAGTTATTCCCAGAACGGATGAAACCTTAAATTCACATCAGCTTTTAACATCTGCTAAGTCTTAACTATACAGGAAAACAGAATTCCTATATGTCACCTGCCAATCGGATTCAAATTTACATCAGTCTCAAAAGTACGTGGACATAGAAGCTTCATTTTTTCCTCGTCAATACAGACATGCGGCAGGCGAGAGGCAGGCAGTGCTGGTTCTGCACTACATGCAGCAACACTGTCTCCACGTCCAACTCATCAGCTGTACGATTCTTATGTTAAATGTCCTCAACAACAGAAAAATGCACCTTCTGCTCTAAAAGAAACTCAGGGACATTTTCTTTCTTTCTTTTTTTTTTTTTTTTCCTTTATTGATTTTAGAGAGAGAGGAAGAGAGAGGGAGAGAGGAATATCGATGAGAGAGTACATCTATTGGCCGCCTCCTGCATTCCCCGCACTGAAGATCGAGTCCACAACCTGGGCATGTGCTCTGACCGGGAATCCAACCAGTGACCTCTTGGTGCATGGGTCGACGCTCAACCACTGAGCCACACTGTCTGGACAGAAACTTAGGGACATTTTCAAAATCAGTTTCTCATACATAACACTGAAGAAACCAATATCTAATTTGTATTTTTGGCTCAGTAATTGAAATTTATCTTCAGAACTTGCCCTGGCCAGTTTGGCTCAGCAGTTAGAGCATCAGCCCATGGACCAACGAGTCACAGGTACGATTCCAGTCAAGGGCACATACCTAGATTGCGGTTTGTCCCCAGCACTGGTCAGGTCGTGCAGGGGGCAACCAGTCGATGTGCTTCTATCACATCGATGTTTCTCTTGGTCTGTCTCTCTCTCTCTCTCTCTCTCTCTCTCTCTCCCCCTCCCACTCAATCTAATGATAATTAGAAAAATATCCTCAGTTGAGGAATAAAAAAATAATAATAAAATAAATTTATCTTCGGAATCGTAGCATTTAGACAAGCACTCAGTGTATTACAAAATGAGAAACTCACAAACTACTCAAAACAATATTGTTTTATGAAAATTTCCATATTAAATTTTTTCACTCTGAACGATGAACTACAGTTATACAAAGCGTGGTCCCAGGCCGGCAGCAGCGGCGCTGGGCAGAAACCGCAGGAAATGCCAATCCTCAGGCTCCGTCCCGGACCTCCGACTCAGGCGCTCCGGAGGGAGGCCTGCAGGTAATTCTTGTGACTGGTCTAAGTGACAATATGAAGAACTGCAATCACAGTGGAACTGGGGAACAAGCACACCAAACAAGACTGGTAATATGAAATAGATTTAAAGACCCAGAATATGCAGAGAAGAAAAAAAATTGCAATCAGTATAAACCCTGTATCCATCTAAGTAAATAAGGACTGTGAAATGTATATATGGATATAGTCAATGCTTGTAAGTTCATGTCTAGCTACACTATGGTTCAGAAATATTTGCACATCAAACTGGAATCTGAGTTTTCACTTGGGACCCTTCACATTTTGTAAATGTGAAGAGTAAATTCAGAATCAAATGTCTTGAAGAAGCAGAGTTTTCTAGGAATCTTGCCAGTCCTTTTTTTCAGGGTGACCTTAACTTTGACTTGAGGAATACTTTCCTTCCTGATTAATACTTCTGTAGGATGATTAATGTACTTTGTTCGTTTATAGATCAAGACAAGCCAACGTTTCCCTGCTATGAAGAACACCACTGGGAAAAAAAGAAAAAGAAAAGAAAAATATTAAAACACACACACGCAAAAGAAAAGAAAAAAGGAACACCATCATAAAAGGGTGACCGATATGCTAGGCTAGTATCAATGGTGAGCTTAACTACATTCTCTGCTCCCCCTTCTCACCCACAAGGAACATAGGCTGGTATGTTCCAAACATTGGCCATTTTCCTCTAAATAAAACAGAAGGCTTGCAAATGAACTGCACACATCCTACAGACAGGATTCCAGGCTTCTTTCTAGGCCTTTACAATCAAATTAGAATATCCCATCAGACACCTATTTGTGCGAACGTTAATATCTAGTGTGTTTAAGTGCCTTCACATCTTGCTTTTGCTCATCACATCCAGCAAAGCTTCTTCCACTGTGTAATCATAGTAATTAACAAACATAGGGTGATTATAAAGGACTCAGGCACCACATAAGTGATAAATTGTTAATTCTATCAAGTGACTAAACCTGTCATCCTCTGCAATAACTCCATCACCCGGAGTTTTTGGTGGGAAAGATGCCCACTGTTTCTGTAAAGTAAAAATGCAATCATCACCCTGACCAATTTGCTCAGTGGTTAGAGCGTCAGCCCACAGACCAAAGGGTCATGGGTTCGATTCCCAGTCAAGGGCATATACCTGGATTGCAGGTTCAATCCCTGGCCCCAGTAGGGGTCAAGCGGGAGGCAACCAATTTATGGGTCTCTCTCACATTGATGTTTCTCTATCTCCCTCACTCCCTTCCACTCTCTCAAAAAAAAAAAAAAAAATCAATGGAAAAATATCCTCAGGTGAGGATTAACAACAACAACAAAAAAACACAATCATGACTCAAATCCTACCTAAGGCTTATCTTGATCTCAAATCTCGATTATTTCCTTGAACTGTCTCAACCCCCTCAACTCCAATGAGAAGCAAAAATTAGCATGGCACTGTAAAAACCTTGGGCTAGAGTTATTAATTACAGAAGATTTGAAACAGAACTGATATCAGCAACCAAAATAACCAGAGTGTATATTTATTGGTGTCTTACTGTTTCGAGAAAATACCAATTTCACAATGAGTGTTTGACTCATGGGAACTCCAAGTCTCAATCAAATTCCTCAGTGTGCCAAGATGAGGACCTTCAGAGCTTCTCCTTGGGATAAACATGTTCCTTGTTTATTTCTTATCCCCCACTTACCGGGGCCACGTGTGTGAGGAGCTAAGTCATATTTTCTGAATTGCGAGAATGAATGATCTAGTATGAGCTCTGGCTCTGGACACACTGCCTGGGTTCAAATCGGGCTCTGCCACAGTTCCCTGTGCATCTTCATCCTGGTGTGCCTGACTGTCCTGTGCACAGGACAGCGTGACTGTGTCTACCCTGCAGGGTGGGGAGTGGGGGTACATTAGATAGTACAGAAAAATACTGAGTGCAGCCTGGCTGGTGTGGCTCAGTGGATTGAGCACTGTCCCAGGGACTGAGAGGTCCCGGTTCGATTCCTGGTCAGGGCACATGCCAGCTCGATCCCCAGTAGGGGGCATGCAGGAGGCAGCCAATCGATGTTTTGCTCTCCCATCGATGTTTCTATCTCTCTCTCCCTTGCTCTTTCTCTAAAAAAGTTAGTAAAAACATTTTAAAAAATACTTAGTGCAGTAAAATAATACAGTCACTACAGAAAGCAGCGTGGTGGTTCCTAAAAAAATTAATAATAGAATTACCATGTGATCCAGAAATTCCACTTATATACCCAAAAGAATTCAAAGCAGAGACTCAAACAGGTATCTGCACACCCATGTGCATAGCCACATTACTCACAATCACTGAGCAGTAAAAGCAACCCATGTGTCCATTGACGGGTGAATGAATAAACAAAGTGTGACAAATACACACATGGAATATGATCCAGCCTTAGAAAGGAAGGAAATTCTGACACCACTACCGCATGGATGAGTCCTGAAGACAATGTGCCCAGGGAAATAAGCCAGGCGTGAAAGGACAAATGCTGTGTGATTTCACCGACAGGAGGGACTTGGAGCAATTCAACTTGTCGAGACCGAAAGTAGAATGGTGGCTGCCAGGGGCTGGAGGGAGGGGGAGTGGGGGACTGCTGCCTAATGGGAACAGAATTTTGGTTTTGCAAGATGAAAAGAGTGTGTGGCGGGATGTGGTGATGGGTGCACAGCAATGTGAATGAATGTACAGAATGCCGCTGAGCTGTGCACTTGACCGTGGCTAAGTGGCTACATTTTATGTTACTTGTGTTTCACCACAGTTTCCTAAAAATGTTTATTAGTGCAGTACCCAACAATATCCTTATTCAACAGATGAGAGCTATTGGTGCTACTATAATTTTTTGCAAGGTCAACAAAGCAAATATTTAACGTATATTTCCTAATGTAAAAATAGCAAATACCCACAGGAAACTCTAGTGAAACAGACATTTGCTATAGAAGATGCAATTCCATTTCAGTGTCTCCTTGCCCACCCACCCCTTCCCCCAACCCTGCCCCACTGGTACTCCTTGGCCCCACTGGGGATATTAACCAACCTGTTTCCCAAACCTCAGCTGCATATCAGCCCTGGGCTCTGAGGTGGGTGGGGATTCGGCACACGAGGGCGACGCTGGTACAGGGCGCTGTCTCACAGCCACACCCAGCTTGTCAACGAGGAGCCATGCTCCTGGCAGACCCACGGGCACGAAGAGCAGGACAGCACTGAACAAAATTCCAGTTTGATCCAGGGAGCACTGGGCCATGATAGCCAGCTTCATGGCTCTCCTGGGCTGGGTGAGTAGGTGAGTGGGCGTGCGTGCGTGTGTGCGTGCGTGCGCGTGTGTGTGTGTGTGTGTGTGAGAGGAAGGAATTAATCCAAAATACAGATGAAGAAAGCTGTGTGTCTCAGATGTGACGCCGAGTCACATAATCAGTTCTGAAAGCAGAGGAGCGGTAACAGATGTTTACATTACACTCTGGCTGCTTCGGGAAGGGCTGCCAGGGGACTCCAGTCACAGGGGACTGCAGTGATTTGTTGCCCCAATACATGCAGAGAATGCACCTCAATAACATTTTCTTTGGATGGCCCTCATTCAATGTCCCACTGTACAAAATATCTATGACTTTCAAACTACTTAAAATTTAACTGCACACCAGTGAAAAGGAGGAACTGAAGGACTTGCTGCATGATGTACTGACATCGTGACACCTGCTGTCTTTGGTCAAGACTCAAGAGGAATGCATCAAAAAGGAACTCAAAACCCCCTTTACCTTTGGGGTGTTTTATGACTGATTTTAAGACAAGTCGTTAACTAGAATCACACACAGCCATGGACAAGCAGGGCATATAGCCCTTTTTACTAATTCATCATCCTTCCCAGAACGGCTCCAGGGCAGATCGAAGTCTCCTAAACGCATGGGAACGGTCACCACGCACAGGACGTCCTCACAATCAAGGGATCTCACCGGACCACACAATGGTGGCCTTCTTCCCCGCCATGGCTTCACCACCTGTGCCCGCCTGTCGGCCTTTACCAAGTAAACAGAGGGGACACAGACTGCATGAGGTATGACCCCAATTTCAGAAGCGATTAGGTCTACATGTCTGTATGCAGACAGCAGCAGGAGGAGGGAACTGAATACATACTTACCAAAATAAGAAAAGAAATTGTCCCAGTGACAGAATTGGGTTTGTTTTTACTTCCCTCTTCATACTCTTCCAGTGTTTGAATTTTCTACCCAAAGTGTATATTATCTTTATAAATTAAAAAAAGAAAGAAAGATATATTCAAAACAGAAGCCTTGCCTGATTAAAGAATCTGGGCTAATGCATTCAGAGGCCTGGATTCCGCGCCAGAAATAAAAAGCTGGAGACGCTGGAATAGCTACTTCACTCTGGGACTAAAATGTTGCACTGAGGAGTTTCTCCACCACAGCTCTCGTGACACTGTGGGTCAGAGAATCCTTGGTTGTGGGGGCTGCGCTGTGCATTCTAGGCTGTTCAGCAGCATCTCTGGCCTCCACCCACCAGAGACCCACCCAGTGTCTCCCAAAGCATCCTGTGGAGAGCAAACTGCCCCACTGAGAACCCTGCTGCAGATGGTTGGTAAGTCTCTTCCTTGCTGGAAACCCTCGGATTATTTTAGAAGCTGTATCTACGCCTCAGGTTTTAGACCCAAAGGTACCTGTGCATGCGAAGGACTCATCAATGTTTTCCTGATTCATTAAGCACAGAATGGTATGAAAATGAAGAAAATAAAAAAAAAAATGGAAGCATGAGTTTTCAGAGAAAACTTGAGGACATGTGGCACAGATGTGAAGTGAGCGAATTCAAGCACTCACAGTGGACATTAGAAACCAGCAATAATAATAATGCCAGCTTTTGACAGTTTCACTTTCCGTTAAGACAATGCAGATGCTGCAGAGATGTTCCAGTGCTTTCTAGTCTGGAATGAATCACAGCATCAACAGAGCCAACACATTGTTTTGTATGCAATGCCACCTTTCTACTGGGGGGAAAGGCCTGTTTTCTCTTTATAAGAAATACATGGCTATCTTAATAGCTGCTAAATGGGATACTTTATTCTTCTGCATTAATAATATTACAAACAATCTCATAAAAGGAGACACATTATCCACATCTTTACTATCTTTCTAAATACAGCATATTTTTATTTACCATTTTATTAACAAGAACTCCCTAATATCTGACTCTAGCATACTTCTGAATTAAAATTACTTATGCTCATGATTATGACTTGTTACTATAAGATCCTGACATCTTTTGAATTAAAAAGAGTGATTTAAAAGGATTCAATGTGGTTTTACCATTTTCTTTCTTTCTTTCTTTCTTTCTTTCTTTCTTTCTTTCTTTCTTTCTTTCTTTCTTTCTTTCTTTCTTTCTCCTCACCCAAGGACACTTTTGCATCTATTTTCAGATAGTGTGTGTTGGGGGTGGGGGGGGATAGAGAGAGAGAAACATCGATGTGAGAGAGACACATCGACTGCTTGCCACCTACACGACCCCAACCAGGGCCGAGGACAAACTGCAACCAAGGTACATGCCCTTAGCAGGAACCGAACCCAGGTCTCTCTGGTCCACGGGCCGATGCTCTAACCGCTGAGCCAAACCGGTCAGGGCAGGATTCAATGTCATTTTAGATTCATGGCTGAAAATCAGTATCTCATCCAGGTAGACAGAGCCATCCAGTAACAAGGACGTTTCATTAACACCGACACCCTACACCTGGCACACACGAAGTGTTAAATACAGAGTAGCATTACTATTTATTATTCACAGCCATGTAGCAAATAAGATTTTATTCCAAATTATTACTTTGTTTTAAAAGCAATGAGAAAGCACCAAGTATGAAAGAGGAGACTATCTATCACACAATAAGTTAATATTCTGAGTTCTCTTTCACAAGTCAAATCATTACCTAAAACTGCCTCCCCATTGTTTTAACAGCTGTGTCTTTCCATGTGTTCAAAAAGGTCAAACTGAGTCACTCCAGCCAATCCTCTTCCACAGCCACCTCCCCTCCAATGTCTCCTCTGTAACTGCCAAGGAGACGGCGACTGGGAAGTGGCTCAAGCTGCTGGTGCATACTGTTGTCAAGTTCCTGAGCTGGGCTCAGCCGAGCCTGGAGAGGGGAAGAAGATGTCCTGTCCTCTGCAGACACCTGAAATGAGGGTCCCGCCTATTGCAACAGTCATTCTCTACAGGTCTCTACGGGAAAGGGGGCTGGGCGAGAAGTCAGGACCCCAGGGTTCTAATCCCAGCGCATTTAAAACCAACTGGATTCAAGTCACACCTCCTACCCTGCACCTTCCAGAAAACTGAACTATAAGGTACTTTCCAGATTTAAAATTCTGAAAGTCTTTTTTTTTTATCCTTATCCGAGGACATTTTTCCATTTTTTTGTTCAGATAGAGTGGGGGAGAGAGAGAGAAACCTCGACAAAAAAGGGACATATCGAGTGGCTGCCACCTGCACAACCCAACCAGGGCCAGGGACAAACTGCAACCGAGGTATGTGCCCTTAGCGGGAACCGAACCCAGGCCTCTCTGGACCACAGGCCAACGCTCTAACCACTGAGCAACCGGACAGGGCTAAAATTCTGTGAGTCTTTGAGTCTTCCTTTGAAACCAGATTATGCAATCAAATTCATGTTTAAAAAAATAATAATAAAATAAAATAAAACACAAAAGAAGCCCTGGCCGGGTAGCTCAGTTGGTTAGAGCATCATCCCCATATAGTAAGGGAACCCTGCTCAGGGCACATACAAGAAATGACCAATTAATGCATAAATAAGTGGAACAACATCTCTCTCTCTCTCTCTCTCTCTCTCTCTGTTTGTCTAGCTCTCCCCTCTCTAAAATCAATCAATAAAAAAAATGTTTAAAGCTTTTTGAAAATTTTAATTAAAAAATACAAAAGGGGCCCTGGCCAGTTTGGCTCAGCGGTTAGAGCGTCAGCCTGCGGTCCGGAGAGACCCGGGTTCGGTTCCCGCTAAGGGCACGTACCTCGGTTGCAGTTTGTCCCCGGCTCTGGTTGGTCGTGCGGGTGGCAGCCACTCGATGTGTCCCTTCACGTTGATGTTTCTCTCTCTCTCTCTCCCTTCCTCTCTCTCCCTCCCACTCTATCTGTACAAAAAAATGAAAAAATATCCTCGGGTGAGGATTAAAAAAAATACAAAAGGGTCCTTTTAACTGACTTAAGGGAGGAAAATGAATTTAACTTGCAAGGCAACTGTAAAACAGGTAGAGTTACTTTTTTGTTGTTGTTACTGTGCCCCTAGCGGGAACCGAACCAGGGACTCTCTGGTCTGCAGGCCGACGCTCCAACCGCTGTGCCAAACTGGCCAGGGCAGGAAGAGTTACTTTTATTTTTTTCCACAAATATCACATAGATGGGAAGCCAAAGTTAATTATCTTGTGAGAGGTGGGTTGCTGCGTGTGAGGGAGCGTTACAAAGCACAGCTCCAGAGGGCAGCCAAGCCTACTGACTGACTGGGACAGATCTAGCTTCTTAATAACATTTTCAAAACAAAAAATTATAAATGAATTAATATGGCCAAGATCACTTCACCAATTCCTTTGTGGGCACCTTTTTCCTGTTGCCTGTCCTCCACCCTTCATCTTGAATCTTCTCAACATAAGATAAAGTACCCTGTATGACTGCCTAATCATTTTATGATTAGCTTCAGGAGTTGAAGTCATTTTGCCAGTCCTAGCGGATTTATATCCAGCACCTGATGAAACCGACACATGCTCACAAACAAATTAGTCCATCACCTCCTTGTTCCAGCTATTGTTCCATCTACTGAGGGAAAAAAAAAAAAATCAAAAGGCTAGTCTGTGTACTATGATAGCTCCCCGTATATGTAAGAAATAGAGCCAGAATGCAGTGTGAAGACTCTCGATGAGAAAGAAGGCACGAGAGGGAAAATGTGCTAATGTAAATTCTAAATAGATCTATTAAACCACAATCTGATAATTGTATTACTTAGCTAAGCTCTTGGTATAGAAATCCCAAAACTCTCCAACTGGACACCTAATTGAGAACTAGGAGGAGCCGAAAAGACTTTCCCCTCTTCTTTCCATTCATCACAGGCAATATAGAAACCCTTGCTCAATGTGACAATGTGACTTTTGTCAATTCACTTCAAATCAGACAGAGGATTGGCTGGTGATGATGTCATATCCCTGGGAAAATCCCCAGTGAATGTAGTTTTAATATCATATGCATCAACACATCATTTACATAACAAAGTATATTAAGTGTAAGTGAATGAGATGTGCAAATAAAAGCAGATATTAGAGACAGGCTATGTGGCCCTGGAAAGGTAGTAATGGGATAAAGCAAAGACTCTTTTGTGTGACTAAATATAACTAGGTCATCAAACAATACACATCTCTACAAAGAGCAAAAAATGAATACTGAAATTCAAGTGACCTAGAACATTCTAGTACTAGAAATATGGAGAGGTTACCTCCAATGAGAAATATGTAATAAAGTAAAAATGTTTGTAGGTTTTTTTATATGTTGAGGGAGACATTAAAAAATAAAGTGACAAAAGAAAAGGTGAATTGGCAGCCACTGCTTTTTTGGGAAGGGTAAACTTTCTTACCTTTAACATTAGATAAAACTAGCCAAGCTAAATCGTGACTTACAACCTCAATAAATTTTAAAGCGTCAAAGGGTAGTGAGGATGGTCTAGAGGGAAGACCAATGTCGGGCAATGCAGAACAATGAAACAGAACTGAGGACAGAAATGAAATACAACTTTCAACTACGAAAATACTGATCAAGAAATGTCCACACAAATGAAAAGACCTTTTTTTGCACAAATGAGCAATGCCAACTCACATGGTCAGTTTGGGAGGATATAAGTCATCAGTAGCCACAACCACTCTGAAAACAGCTCTCCTGCTGCCTTGTTAAGATCTGTATTTCCAACCCGAAGGAAGTGTTCGGCTTATACACTGATTTATGACCACAAACTTAGCAGAAATGCTTCTCACGGTAAAACCCACAGCGAGCTGTTGAAGAATTGTTCTAGTCACACATACACCTGTTCTCAGATGACCTAGTGAAAGTGCTAATTATAGTGTGACATGTGTGTTCCTAAATTGTTTCAGCGGTTTTTTTCTACTCTAGTCCCTGCCTGAACAGGGCTCAGACACAGAGACAAATTGCCCTCACCTTGTCACCACTCCGCAAGTGGTCTGGAGGGGGCCAGTGTGCTCAGAAAGTTAAGCCAGCAACGTATGCAAGTTTGGGTGTCTCAGTCTGCAGGTGTGGTCTTCCGGTTGTTGTGTACAATCCCTGTACCGAGGATATTAGACAAAGAACCAGACCAAGACTTTGAGCATGTCCATACCCACACTCCACGATCGCGTGTCACGTCACATCAACTTTGCTGGTCTTGGAGAGATAGCCGTTGAAAAGTTAAGGGGAAAAAGATTTCAGGAATACAGGCGCTTCACCGGTGGGAGCGGGGGTTCCTGAAATCCTGGTAAGGGGGTGTGCAGGCATATGGGTAGGTCTCAGCAAGAGTGAACCCGTGCTTGTACATCTTGCTGGGGCGTTGATTCACTGCTTGGCTAAGGTTCTCAGAGGGGTCCATGGTGCCCCCAAACGTTAAATGATACTGACTCAAGAGAATAACCCACCAGTAGCAACTTGTCTGGCTTGGGCTGCCTCCCTGGGGGCTGGTATGGGCTTTCCGCTTCCCATCCTGGTGAAAGATGCCCTCCCTTTCAGAAGCGGATAGACAGGGCAAATGAAGCAAGAATAGGTTTTAAAAAAAGGTAATAAATATAGACACGCCCATTTGGCGGGCAAATCCGGAAAGGTACCACTTTCCGACCCGCTCCAGCTCTCCACTCGCGCGGGAAGCACTGCGCTCCCAGCGGGGAGAGGCGTCCGCGGCGCACGCAGCGCCTTCCAGCCAGAGCTCGACAACCAGGGGTTCATCCGGAGGCTGACCTGCTGACCCCCGCAGGCCCCTGCACAGAGCTAAGGCTGAAGCCCCGAGGGAGTTCGCCCTCCCTCTCCTCTTACCAGTCCGTCAGGTGGCCTCTCCTGCACCCACCGAGCAACCCTGGGTCTCCGAAAGGCAGGCAGGACCCCGAAGTAGGAAGCGGCTGCTGCCCCTCCCCAGCCCCACCTCCTCACTTCCGAGCTCCGCTCCAACTTCGGGGCGCACGCCAACTACCGCACAGCTCACCGCAACCAGAGCACCGGGAGGACGGGGTCTGCCCTGAGCCGAGCCCCGTCGGTATCAGTCCGAAAGGCAGCTGCTGCCCGAGGGACAGAAATTGATCACAGGGTTCGAAGCCACCCCAACACCTTCCTCCCGCCCCCCTTCCCCTGCAAGCCTTCTTACTCGCTAGAGCAGGCCGCCAAGTGCGCACACCGGCGAGGCACCAGAGGACGCTCGGGGTGCCTACGCTCCAGGCGCCGCCTCCCCGCGGAGCACCCGGGGATGGCCCATCACCTCCGCAGGCTCGCTGTACGGAAAGTCCGCGTCTCTCCAAACCCAAGTCCGAAACTGCTGCGGGAGAAGCAGCGTCTCCGGAAGAGGCGGCTACCACTGCACGCCTGGAGTCCGCAGGCAGCCCGCGCGGCTCCGGGCGCCCCGTCCAGGGCGCCGTGCGTCGAGCTGTGCGCAGCGGAGCCCCGAGCGCGCTCGCCAGGAGGCCGTCTGCCGCCGCAGGCCACGCTGATTGGCCAGGCCGGCCGGCTGCCCCTGCCCACGCCCGGCCGGGTGGTCCACGGGGGCCGGCCCTCTCCCCGCCGCGTGCCCTAGCTCAGTCGCCGCCCTCCACCCCTTGGCTCCCGGCGCCTCTCCCGAGCGCCTCTCTGTGGCCACCACTCCGCAGGTGCTGGGGACATCATTTCTGAGCTGCCCTGAGCCCTCGGGAGGCGAGTTTAGGCTTCCACTGGCAATGGAAAGCAGTCCCGTGCATCTTGTCTCCAGCCGAGGACGCAAAGCGGTTTGCAAACAGGCTTCCTTACCCGCCCTGCGCATAGCACATGTATGACTAATCTGGCTTCTTATGTAATTTGTTTGCATGGGAGAGGAGGAAAATCCGCACACATGTCAATACTGAAGATTTTCATCTTTTAAAAATTGTAAAAATACAGATAAAACTTTTTTGACTTGCACCGTATACAAAACCCTAGTTCCTTCTCCCTTCCCCAAGTGAAGTAACGCTAATAATCAGTGACACTTAAATAATATTCACTTTGCAGAGAATACCTCATCTGATCTCCATTTCATAGATAAGAAAGGCGAGGAGCAGAGAGGTAACATAATTTACTGATGATCACAGTGAATTAGTGGTAACTGTGTTATTTGAACCCAGGAAGCATTCCTGGTAGAATCCCCTGAGAACCTATTAGGAATGCAGACTTTCAGACCTCACCTGGAATCAGAATCTTCACTGTAACAAGATCCCCCTGTGATTAGTAAACGCTTCAAAGTTTGAGAAATACTGCCCTATACCACCCTGCTGTGCACTGTCATTGGTTTGCCTTATAATCTTTTGCATTGACATAAAATTGGGCATCATCTGCCCCAGTTGCACTCCAAAGTCCACTTGCCTTTCTCTGAGCTTACTGCTTGAACTAACCTATGGAAGGCTTCCCATCTCTGTTCTGTTCTCCCTATGCGCGCAAGCACGCGCGCGCGCACACACACACACACACACACACACACTCCATATTGTTTTGTTTATCGTTTCACAGTTTCAATTCTTTCCTTATTTATTATCAAAATTAGAGCTCTGCAGCCAAACACAATCGTATTACCAAGCTGTCATCAATCTAAGAGGGAATTCAAACATCAGAGACAGGAACTTGATCTTTGAGACATCCCTCAGTGGATTCTATGAATAACGGGGCAGATCCAAGGCAGACATAACACTATATGCCAGGAGATGCCAGAGCTCTCCTGGACATCATTCATTCATTCACTCAGTGAGACCGAGGACCTGCTACTCTGTGGCAGGCACTGCAACAGATGCTGGTATATACAGAGGTAAACGAAACAGGAAAAAATTTCTGCTCCCATGTTGCTTACCTTCTAGCGGAGAAGTACACGATGGTCAGCATGTCACAGGGAGAAATAAAGTACAGAAAGCGAGGTGAGTGCAGGGAGGCTATGTTTTTAAACATGGTGTACAGGCTAGTTCTCACTGAGAAGGTAACGTGAACAAAGACTGGGAAGAGCTAAGGGAGCAAGTCATTCAGAAGAACTCCACTAAATACTCCAAGTATTTAGTGATCCAACCCTGTGACTCAGGCATGGTTCTGGCCTGGGTCTTTGTGTTTACTCGAGCCTGCTTAAGTTTTTTATCTCTAAGTTTTCCTGGACTGAAAGGTTCTTGTCCTGATTGGGGGGGGGGGGGGATGTATGTAATTTTGTGTGGCTCAACCTAATGTTATATTTTCCCATCCTGGATGTTTAGTATTGTTAGGAGTTTAGTATGTCCCCCAAAATCTATATTTGACATCCTAACACCCAGTATCTTAGAATATGATTTTTAAAATATGTTTTTTATTGATTTTTAGAGACAGAGGAGGGAGGGAGAGATAGAAACATCAATGTGAGAAACATCAATCAGCTGCCTCCTGCACGCCCCCCACTGGAGATCAAGCCCGCAACCCGGGCATGTGCCCTGACCGGGAATTGAACCCAGATCTCTCAGTCCATGGGACTCTGCTCATACTGGCTGGGCAGAACATGATTTTACTTGGAAAGGTGGTCTTTAAGGAGATAATTAAGTTACAATGAGCTCATTAGTGAGGGCCCTCATCCAATGTGACTAGTGTCCTCATAAAAAGGAGAAATTTGGAGCCGGGCACAGACACAGGGAGAACACCATGTGAAGGTTAAGGCAGAGATCAGGGAGATGCTTCTGCAGACCAGGACTGCCCAAGATTGTGGGCAAAGCACAAGAAGAGGAAAAAGGCATGAGGTAGATCTTCTCACTCAGCCCCCGGAAGGAACCAACACTGCCCACACTTTGATCTTGGACTTCTAGCCTCCAGAATTGTGAGACAATACATCTTGTGTTACCTAGTTACAGCAGCCCAAGCAGACTAACTCGAGCATGTTTCTCAGTGAGATGGTACAGGTAAGTGACTCATCTACAAATTTCCAATGATCTGATGAATTGAGATGTACTAACAAAATTCATAATAAAAAACAAAATTTTAAAAACCTAATGAGCCCCAGTTATTCAGTTATTCCTTTATCAACTGTTTATCAAAACCTGCTGTGTGCCAGACTCCAGGAAGTGATGACAGTCCAGGCAGGTGTGGTCCCTGCTTGCATGTGACATGACTGCATCAATATGAACAAGATGATTTCAGAGAGAATATGTGCTTGATAGAAAATAAAATAAGGCTGGAGGATTAAAAGGTTGGGAGGTGGGTTTAATTCAGATTGGCTGCCCAGGGAAGGTCTCATCAGATGGTGACATTTGAGCCAAGACAAAACGCTATCCAAGCAAAGATCTGGCAAAAAAAAAAAAAAATTGTTCCAGGCAGGATAACAATATCTTGTAAGATGATATTCCTGCCATTCATTCCATAACATCCTTTCTTTCTCTCTATGCCACCCATTTACATCCTTGGAGGTTGTGCAAAATCAATCAATGTCTTTTTCATAAAAATGGGGTCAAATTATTTATCTTCTGATGTAAGAACCTGTGAAGGTCGTGCCAACAGGATTTTTCATACACACATTCATAAAACACTCCTTGATGTGCCTCTGTACTTGTAGGTAGTGACACCACGTGACTTGGACATTGTGTTTGTTTTCCTTATTTGTGTAACATCCAGAACACCACTGGGCATGTCCTGGTGCTTAATCAATACACTAATGACTGACTGTGCCAGCCAAGGAGCATTCCAACTCTCCTAGGCCCATTTATGAAATAGCAAGGGAAGCTTCGGTTTTAAAATCTTGCAATGCTCATGTACTTACTTTGAGTGTAATTTTTACCTAAGAGACTATTAAGAATAATAGCTAACATTAGTTGGGAGCACTATACTAAGTGCTTCACATGGACTATTATCCTTATAACCACACAAAGTAAATTCTCTTATTACAATCTTCAGTTTACAGATGAAAAACCTGGATCTCAAAAGACTTTAAATAATATGCCCACGGCTAGAACCACAACCCAACGTTACGACTATGCCATGAGCCCATCTCTTTAACTCCAAGGCTTGGGGTAGGGTGGGCGGGCAGAAAGCAGAAAGCATTGGTCTATTCCTGTGCCTTTGTCTTTGAAATTTTCAAAGCACTGTTTGCTAACTTTTCTTTTACCCCAGCCCTCTAGCTTTCAAGTTCACTTTTCTACCCAGATATTCACTTGGTTTTCCCTTGCTTCAAACTGAGAACTGGGAGAAATTTGATACCCGAAACAACTGATATATTTTTTGTTTTTCAGTCTTTCTGTTTTATTAGCAGCCTCTGAGGCAACGTGAGCCCAGCTTCTCAGAGCTCAGGCGCTTTGACACGCATCCAGGACTCACACACTGACAGCGCCCCCAGCACAAGGGAGTCTCCCCTCCCTCGGACAGTAGGGAACACGCACCCCTGCCAGGCTAAGGGCTGTGGGCCAGCGCTGGCCCTGTTTGCACACATCCTCACGGAGCCTCCTGCCTGAGACTGAGCACGCAGACATGGCTTCAGCTCGTCTCTGTGAATCACTGTCCGTTCTGCTGGCTTCCCTACAGTGCTGGTCAGGGAGGTAGCCCGGGAGCTCCCGAGGGCGAAAAGACGGGAGGTCTCTCATGCGTCCTGGGTCCCCCCACCTGCTGAGGACGTGGGCAGCCATTTTAGCTACTAAGTGACTCCCTGCCTGGAATGGCTTGGTCAGGCTTGCTTTAAACTTCTAGAACTCAGACAAGGCATCTGGCAATTCTTGGAAGGCTCAGGTGGGTTCCACTATCCTTCCCTTTGCTGACCACAGCTGCCTCAGTAATGTGTGCCCTGGAAAAGAACAGCAAACCAGGCACATGAGCATAAGAAGGATGTGTGAAGCCCAGTGGGAGAGCAGTCTGAGATCTCACAGGGCTGGTCCGTGCTGCAGTACAAGGCAGCCTGGGGTCGGTCCATCAGAGACAGAACGCTCCTCTTCCCATCCCCTCCTTCCCATCCCTTCCGCCCCCATCTCCCAATACGGTCATATTCCCCAGCGACATAGAAGACTGCTTTGGTCATTTATTAATTCATTATGTTATTGATTATATTATTAACTCATTGAAAATTTTGTCAAACAGATATTTGTACATATATGCATAGCAGCATTACACACAAAAGGTGGAAGAAACTCGTATCCACTGAGCAATAAGTAGATAAACAAAATGTGGTGTGTGCATACAATGGAATAGTATTAGAACGGAAAGGAAGTCCTGTCATGTGCTACACTGTGGATGAACCTGGAAGACATTATGCTAAGTGAAATTAGCCAGTCACAAACACAAAAAATACTGTATAATTCTTCTTACATGAGATACTGAGAGGAGCCCAATTCCTAAAGAAATATATAGAATGGTGGTTGCCAAAGGATGTGGGAAGGGGTAGGGGAAGGATGGGTGGTTACTGTTTAATGGGGACAAAGTTTCAGTTTTTCCGGGTGAAGCAACTGGACGATGGCTGCACAATACTATGAGTTTATGCAAAGCCCCTGAACTGTGCAGTTAAAACAGCTAAGCCAGTAAATTCTCTGTGTATTTTACCACAATTTAAAATTGTCAAACAACAGAAGTTCCAAATCAATCTAAAATGGCAACATTTTAAAGCTTAAAATGTGAGCTGTGATTCAATTTGTACACAAATGACCAGACTTAGACTTCACATTTTTGTATAGATAATTTTTTTTACATTTTGTCTATGTGTGCTAAGCACTTGAGGTGCAGTTTTTAAAGACATTCATAATCCCTTATGATGACCTGGATGGGATCTTTATTCAGCTCATACTTTCTTTCTCCAATAAATACCTACTGAGTGTGTTCTATGTGCCAGGCTCTCTGAGACCTGCTAGAATTCACTGAACAAGATAGACACAGACCCAACCCTCACAGGGCTGCCAGTCTAGCAGGGGAGAAAGAAAACAAACAAGGAATTATTTTTTTCTTAACCCCTGTGAGCCATCAAAACTTCTTGGTTCTTACCTTCTGGACTCTGACACATGATGCTTTTGAAGTCTGCTAATAATACCCGGATATAAAGCTATCGTACTTGTAACACATTTGTGCAGCAACACAAGAAAGAATGTATTAACCCAATATTTTCCAAAATGTGCTTTGCATCCCACAAATTGTCTGCAAGATGATTTTAGCTGAAACACAGAAGAATTTTCTTAATAGCTATAATTTATTTTAATGTATACTGGGGGAAAAGTGAAAGAAGAACATCAAGCCAGTGATTTCATGGATTCCAATTAAAGAAAAGTATAATGGTAATCGTAATAATTTAGGTAATAATCAGGACGGTGAGGCACAACAAAGTCAAGTGAAAATAGAAGTGACTCTATTGGCAGAAGTTCTTGCCCAGCGCTAGGTTGATGAGAATGCTATTCTGAGAAACACAGGGTTTGCAGTCACTTTCATATCCCACAGTGGGCCTAGCCTTGCTACATTGTTAATGTTGTCTTCCCTTCTAACTCTGCACCTCTCAGGGGCGGTGCCTCACATCACACTGAGTGATGATGTACTGAGACTCTCTTCCTTCCCTATTCACCAACTCAGCTTCCCCTGAAAAAGACTCAACCTGGAGGAAGATGGTAGTGAAGAGAAGGAGATAGATAGTCAGCTACCTTTGGACTTGGGTTCTGAATATGCTAAGTTTGTATCATGCAGGTTGATATTGTGGCGAACTAATGATGGAGAAAGTAACCATGCTTTCTCCTGACCTGTCCCAGTTTCTCCCCTAGACCTCTAGTGCAGAATTCTAGACAACACAGAAAAATAGTATTGGTTTTATTCCAACATTTTTTCCATCTGTCCTATTTTAATATAGGCCACGAAAACCATATGCCATTTGACTTTTATTTTTGGACTTGAATTTTTTGCTTCTACCTTGGAACAACTTTATTTAGTAAAAGGTCATAAATGCTAAAGTAGGATTTAAGAGGCTTCACTTGGACATCTGATATTTGGAATACCCTTGATCAGAGACTTACCCACTTGGGAAGCCAAATCTATCAGCAGACCTCCAACCCCATGTATTTCACAAAAGGTACAGTACAAGACATTTGCCTCTCTGCAAACATCCCCTTTGAGAAAGTGTGCTAGCCGGAATCCTTGATTGCAAGTAATAGAGACTCTACACAAACTGACAGGCTATCTGTTCATATGACTGAGATGTTCCAGAGGTGTAACTGGGTACTGGTACTCAGGGGCGGGCATGAGTGTGTATGTATGCCTTCCCCATCTCTTAGCTTTTGTTTTTGTTTGTGTTTTTGTTTTTTGTGTGATTGGCCTCATTCCCTTTTACCAAGAGGAGTATTCTTCCATAAGGCAGGGAAAATGCCCTTCAAAATCTCTAAGCCATATCCTCTGGCCATGTGACACTAAATGCAACAAGAATTATCCTTTTGCTCCCAATTAAAGAAACCTGTCCCAGTTTCTTTCACAAGCCATCTGCATGCCCAGGTTAGGCAGAGGAAGGTGAACAGCGGTCCCACCACAAGCACGGGGCTATGAATTCCTATCGTACATGGCAGGAGTCTCCCCCTGTTGCCTGATGGGACAATCCACACGACAATGGCTACTTAGAGTCGTTTGGGCTCCTAAGCCAAGAATTGTCCATGTATACAATCCCTCTGACTACGGCCTGACTGGAAATATGGCCTGGGCCACTCAGACTTTCCCTATGGGAATGGAAAATGGGAGCCCCAGGGACTGAGCCATTCACTTGGGGCAGCTGAACTGTACGACATGACAGACAATTGTGGGCAATGTGCAGCTGACATGATGAAGAACCGACTACAGAAACTGGAGCTCGGAGCAGAAAGAAGCCCAGCTCTGAGATCGCGTCGCCTCTGACAGATGGGCTCAGTGAGCTGCTGCCCGCTCTCCTGGGAGTTCCAGGCCCAGAAGTGCTGCAGTGTCGCAGGGCATCCAGGTAAGAAAGGGCTCACGCATGCGTGCTTTTACCTACGTCATCTCATTTTCTCATTGTTGCTGAACTCTATTACTCTGTCTTCATTCGCTCCATTTTACAGATGAAAACCCGAGGTTCAGAGAACTTACCTGATCTTTCTCAATGTGATATTTCAAGCTAGAAAGCCTCTAAGTTGAGAACACATCATCTCCAACTCTAAGTTACCTCGAACTTTGAGTATCAGAGAAAGATCTATGCTGGAGACATGGATTTGAACATCTACTTACAGTCGGAGGAATATTCATTGAAGCAATGGCTGGGAATGAGACTGCCAAGTGAAGGGCTACAGCGCTGCACACTACGTGCTCCATCAACAGAAGAGAAACTGAGGTAGAATGTGTGCATATAACAGTGGTCATGCTTCTAGGTGCCATAAGATGAAAGCGATTTCAAATAGTTTGTTGTCTACGACTTGGTAATTTTCCTGCCATGTTTCCATTGCATAATCCTCACATTGGGTTCAGGCTGAAAAATAAAGATTAAAATAATAAACATAATCATAATAATTTCAAGAGTATCATTTTTTTATTTTGATTATTTGTTTTAATTTTAATTAATTAATTTATTTTGTTACAGACGTTTCTCCTTTTTCCCCCATTGATTCCTCCCTCCCCCTCATTCCCCACCCAGTCCCCAACTTTGTTGTCCATGTCCATTGTTCATGCACACATGCATATAAGTTCTGTGGTTTATCTCTCCCCCACCACCCGGTCCTTCTGGGGATTATCAGTCTGTACCCCACTTCCACATCTCTGGGACTACAACATTCCTCAGACTGTTATGTTCATTATATTCCACAAATAAGTGAGATCATGTGATACCTGTCTTTATCTGTTTGGCTTGTTTCGCTTAAGATAACGCTTTCCAGGTCCCTCCGTGTCGTCTCAAAGGATAAGAGATCTTTCTTTCTTATAGCTGCGTAGTACTCCATTGTGTATATGTACCACAGCTTTTTTAGCCATTCATCTACTGATGGACATTTGGGCTGTTTCCAGATCTTAGCTATTGTAAATAGGCCTGCTACAAACATGGGGGTACATATATTCTTTCTGATTGGTGTTTCAGGCTTCTTAGGGTATATTCCTAGAAGTGGGATCACTGGGTCAAATGGAAGTTCAATTTTTAATTTTTTGAGGTAACACCATATTGTTTTCCCTAGTGGCTGCACCAGTCTGCATTCCCACCAGCAGTGTATTAGAGTCCCCTTTTCTCCACACCCTGGCCAACACTTGTTGTTTGATGATTTGTTGATGGCGGCTATTCTGACAGGTGAGAGGTGATGCCTCAAAGAGAGGTTGCATCTCTTTGAGGATTAGTGATGATGAGCATTTCTTCATATGTCTCTTAGTCATTTGTATGTTCTGTTTGGAGAGGTGTCTATTTAGTTCCTCTGCCCATTTTTCAATTGGGTTCTTTGTCTTCCTTTTGTTGAGTTGTATGAGCACTCTATATATATTGGAAATAATCTCTTACCTGATATATTATTGGCTATTATGCTCTCCCCTACAATGGGTTTCCTTTCTATTTTAATGATTGTATCTTTTGCTGTGCAGGAGCTTTTGAGTTTGATGTACTCGCATGTGTTCATTTTCTTTTTGTTTCTGTTGTCTTAGGTGATGTATCAGTGAAAATTCTGCTGTGTATGACGTCTGAAATTTTGTTGCCTACATTTTCTTCTAGGATTTTTATGGATTCATGAGTCACATTTAAGTCTTTTATCCATTTTGAGTCTATTCTTGTGTATGATGTAAGTTGATGGTCTAGTTTCATTTTTTTTTTTTTTTTTTTTTTTTGCATGTAGCTGTCCAATTTTCCCAACACCATTTATTAAAGAGGCTGTCTTTACTCCATTGTATGCTCTTGCCTCCTTTGTCAAATATTAATTGAGCATCTTGCCTTGGGTCCATTTCTGGGTTCTCTGTTCTGTTGCACTGGTCCATATACCTGTTCTTGTGCAAGTACCAGGTTGTTTTGAGTACAGTGGCTTTGTAGTATAACCTGATATCTGGTAATGTGATCCCTCCTACTTTGTTCTTCTTTTTCAAGATTGCTGCAGCTATTCGGGGCCTTTTTTGATTCCATATAAACTTTTGAATTATTTGTTCTAGTTCTGTGAAGTATGTCGTTGGTATTTTGATGGGGATTGCATTGAATCTATAGATTGCTTTGAGTAGTATGGAAATTTTAATGATGTTAATTCTTCCAATCCATGAACAAGGTATGTGCTTCCACTTTTTAATATCTTTCTCTATTTTTTTTTTTTCAATGACCTGTAGTTTTATGCGAATAGGTTCTTTATTTCTTTGGTTAAGTTTATTCCTAGGTATCTTAATTTTTTTGCCGCGATGGTAAATAGGATTGTTTTTTTAGTTTCTCTTTCTTTGAGTTCATCATTGGTGTATAAGAATGCCATCAAGCCCTGACCGGTTTTGCTTAGTGGTTAGAGCATTGGCCTGTGGACCAGAAAGACCCAGGACCAGATCCTGCTAAGGGCACGTACCTCAGTTGCAGTTTGTCCCTGGCCCTGGCTGGGTAGTGTGGGTGGCAACCACTCGTTGTGTTTCTTTCATATTGATGGTTCTTTCTCTCCCTCCCACTTTATCTGAACAAAAAATGGAAAAATGTCCTCTAGTGAGAATATAAAAAAGAAAGAAAGAAAAAAATGTCATCGATTTCTTCACGTTAATTTTGTATCCTGCTACTTTGCCAAATTCATTTATTAAGTCTAGTAGATTTTTGATGGAGTCTTTAGGGTTTTCTATGTATAATATCATGTCATCTGCAAATAATGACAGTTTCACTTCCTCCTTTCCAATTTGGATCCATTTTATTTTTTCTTCATGTCTGATTGCTGTGGCTAAGACTTCCAGTACAATGTTAAATAAGAGTGGTGAAAGTGGACATCCCTGTCTTGTTCCTGTTCTTAATGGAAATGTTTTTAGTTTTTGCCCATTGAGTATGATGTTGGCTGTAGGTCTTTCATATATGGCCTTTATTATGTCGAGATATGATCCCTCTATTCCTACATTGCTGAGCGTTTTTATCAGAAATGGATGCTGGATTTTGTCGAATGCTTTTTCAGCATCTATTGATATGATCATGTGGTTTTTAGTCTTCATTTTGTTTATGTGGTGTATCACGTTTATTGATTTGCAAATATTGTACCAGCCTTGCATCCCTGGAATGAATCCCACTTGGTCATGGTGAGTAATTTTTTTGATGTATTGCTGGATCCGATTTGCTAATATTTTGTTCAGGATTTTGGCGTCTATGTTCATCAGGGATATTGGCCTGTAGTTTTCTTGCTTCGTAGTGTCTTTTTCTGGTTTTGGAATTAGAATTAAGCTGGCCTCATAGAACATGTTTGGAAGTCTTCCTTCTTCTTGAATTTTTTGAAATAGTTTGAGGAGAATGGGTGTTAGTTCTTTTTTGAATGTTCGGTAAAACTCCCCCGTGAAGCCATCCGGGCCTGGGCTTTTGTTTGCTGGGAGAGTCTTGATTACCTCTTCAATTTCCTTAGTTGTTATTGGTCTGTTCAAGTTTTCTATCTCTTCTGGGAATAGTTTTGGGAGACTGTGTGTTTTTAGAAATTTGTGCATTTCGCTTAGATTGTCGAATTTGTTGCCATATAGTTGTTCATAGTAGTTGTTCATGATCTTTTGTATTTCCGTGGTGTTGGTTGTTACTTCCCCTCTTCCATTTCTGATTTTGTGTATTTGGGTTCTCTATCTTTGTTTCTTGGTGAGTCTAGCTAAGGGTCCATCAATCTTGTTTATCTTTTTTTTTTTTTTTTTATCCTCACCAGAGGACATTTTTCCATTTTTTGTACAGACAGAGTGGGAGGGAGAGAGAGGAAGAGAGAGAGGGAAACATCGATGTGAAAGGGACACATCGAGTGGCTGCCACCCGCATGACCAACCAGGGTCGGGGACAAACTGCAACCGAGGTATATGCCCTTAGTGGGAACCGAACCCGGGTCTCTCCGGACTGCAGGTGGAAACTCCGCCCACTGAGCCAAACCGGCCAGGGCCAGTCTTATTTATCTTTTCGAAAAACCAGCTCTTTGTTTCATTGATCTTTTGAATTGTTTTGTTTTTTTGTCTCTATGTCATTTATTTCTGCTCTGATCTTTACTATTTCCTTCCTTCTACTTGCTCTGGGGTTTTCTTTTTGTTTGCTTTCTAATTCTTTAAGTTGTGAGGTTAAACAGTCAATTAGAAATTTTTCTTGTTTTTTGAGGTAGGCCTGTAGTGCTATGAACTTCCCTCTCAGAACTGCTTTCGCTGCATCCCATAGATTTTGTGTTGTTGTGTGTTCATTTTCATTGGTTTCCAGGAAGTTTTTAATTTCTTCCTTGATCTCCTCGGTGACCCATTCATTGTTTAATAACATGCTATTTAGCCTCCATGTGTTGTAATGTCTTTGCATGTTCTTGTTGCAATTGATTTCTAGTTTCAGGCCATTGTGATCTGAGAAGATGCTTGATATGATTTCAATCTTCTTGAACTTGTAGAGATTTAGTTTGTGTCCTATCATGTGGTCTATCTTTGAGAATGTCCCATGTGCACTTGAGAAGAATGTGTATTCTGTAGTTTTGGGGTGTAATTCTCTGTAGATATCTATTAAATCCATTTGGTCTAGTGCTTCATTTAGAGTCTCTGGTTCCTTGCTAATTTTTTGTCTAGAGGATCTATCCAGTGCTGTCAACGGGGTGTTGAAGTCCCCTGCTATGATTATATTGTTGTCGATTTCTCCTTGGAAGTCCTCCAGAAGATATTTAATATATTTTGGTGCTCCTATATTGGGTGCATATATGTTTATCAAGGTTATATCTTCCTGTTGGATAGATCCTTTCAATATTATGTAGTGGCCGTCTTTGTCTCTAGTTATGGTCTTCATTTTGAAATCTACTTTATCAGATATGAGAATTGCTACCCCAGCTTTTTTTTGCTTTCCATTTGCTTGGAAAATTTTTTTCCATCCCTTCACTTTCAACCTATGTGAGTCTCTTTTTGAGAGGTGGGTCTCTTGTAAACAACGTATAGATGAGTCATGCTTTCTTATCCAATCAGCTACTCTGTGTCTTTTTATGGGAGCATTCAATCCATTTACGTTTAAGGTGATTATTGATATGTACTTATTTATTGCCATTTTTGTTTAGTGTGGTTCTATTTTTCTTCCCATTTCTACTGCTAATTACAGCATTCCTTTTAACATTTCTTGCAGTGCTGGTTTGGTGCTAATGTATTCCCTTAGCCTTTTTTTTTTCTGGGAAGCTTTTTATTTGATCTTCTATTTTGAATGATAGCCTTGCTGGGTAGAGTAGTCTTGGATTCAGATTCTTGTTTTTCATGACTTTGATTACTTCATGCCATTCTCTTCTGGCCTGTAGTGTTTCTTGTGAGAAGTCAGCTGAGAGCCTTATGGGGTTCCCTTTGTAGGTAACCTGTTGCTTATCTCTTGCTGCTTTTAGGATTCTCTCTTTGTCTTTAATTACTCTTTGGCATTTTAATTACTATGTGTCTTGGTGTGGGCCTGTTTGGGTTCTTCTTACTTGGGACTCTCTGTGCTTCTTGAACTTGAATACCTTCTTCCTTCACCAAATTAGGGAAGTTTTCTCTCACTATTTTTTTGAATATATTCTCTATCCCTTGCTCATTTTCTTCTTCTTCGGGGACTCCTATGATGCGAATATTATTACGTTTTCAGTTGTCCCATAGTTCTCTTAAGCTGTCTTCCTGTTTTTTAATAATTTTTTCCTTTTGTTTTTCTGATTGGTTGATTTTTTCTACCCTGTCTTCTAATTCACTGATCCGGTCCTCAGCTTCCTCTACTCTGCTTTTTAAACCTTCCAATGTGTTTTTCATTTCTGATATATCATTTTTTATCTCTTCTTGTTGGTTTTTAATTTCCAATTGGCTTATTTTCAGTGTCTCTATGTCCTTACTCATGCTGTTCAGCTTCCTCAAGATCATGGCTCTGAATTCTAGCTCTGTTAACATGCCTAATTGCTCCACATTGATCTCATCTTCGGTGGAGGTCTCTTGCTCTTCCATTTGGCTTCTGTTTCTGTGTTTCACCATTTTGGCTATCACTGTGGGCTTTGGAGCCTGTCAAGTTTTCCCTGTGGGTGTTGGTGTTCTGTCGTTTGTGGCTCCCTCTCCTGTGTTTAGATGAGCAAGGGAGGACCCACGTTGAACACCACTGTCAAGTCTTACTTTCCTGGTTAAAGTTGCCAGCCCAGGAAAGGTACTGTTATCCTCTAGCTTTTTGCCTGGAGGCTAGCAGTCTAGGTTACTTGGTGAGTTTTGGGTTGTCAGTTGATTGAAAAGCTCCCTCAGGTGCTTAGCACAAGGGGATTTCCCGAGGGTGGGGCAGATGCTGGTTGTTAGTGAGCCTCAATTAGCACTTCAGTGGCCCACAGGGTGGGGTTGGATCTCCGAGGGAGGGGCTGCTGCCTCTCTCAGAGTCCTGGGAAGGAGCAATGTGGCCACCGTCCTGAGTGGCTGCACTCAGACAAAGCTCTGAGCGCCCTACAGATCCCAAGTGTCCCGACACAGCTCCAGTCCAGTCCGCCCTCCCTCTGCCGGAGCCCAAGGTGAGTGGCTGTGGCTGTTTCAGCCTCTGTCCCGGCTGCGCTGTGGAGCCGCCTGGGAGTGTGACCCGAGGGCGCTGCTCCCAGCTGAGGCCGCTGCCGAGCTGCCGACCGTGGGCCCCCAGCCCCGTCTCGCGCCTTCGCAAGCCTACCGGGATGGAGTCAGTGTCCCTTGTTATATGGTCCTCGCAGGCTGCTTTTCTGTTGGTTTTTCCCGTCGATTTGTCTGTGTTATTGTTGTAATTCCAGTTTGGTTCTGGGAGACGGTCTGTGTAGCTTCCGTTCACTCTGCCGCCATTTTTTCCTTGTGTGTCCCTGTTTTTTAATTGTTTATTCCTTTTGGTTTTCTGATTGGTTGATTTTTTTCTACCATATTTTCTAATTCACTGATCCGGTCCTCAGCCTTCTCTTCTCTGCCGTATAGTCCTTCCAATGTGTTCTTAATTTCTGCTATGTCATTCTTCATTTCCACTTGGTTGGTTTTCAGTGTTTCTATAACTTTACTCATGGTGCTGATGACCTTACTCACGCTGTTGAGCTTCCTCAAGATCACAGCTCTGAACTCTACCTCTGATAATTTGCTTAGCTGCATTTCATTTATCTCATCTTTATTAAAGTTCTCTTGTTCTTTCATTTGAGATTTGTTTCTGTTTTACAATTTTGGCTGTCTCAGTGGGTTTTGAAGCCTGCCAAATTTTTCTGGTAGGTGTTGGTGTTCTGCTCTTTGTGGCTCCCTCTGCTGGGTTCAGATGTGCCTGGGTGGGCTCACATTAAACACCACTGTCAAGAATTACTTTCCTGGATAGATATGCAAGCCCAGGGAAGGTTCAGTTATCCTCTAGCTTTTTTCCTAGAGGCTGTTAGTCTCAGTTTCTCAGTGCCTTGGGATGTAGCCCTGGTGTTCTTCATAAGAGGATTTCCAGAAGGTGGGATAGATGCTGGTTGTTAATGAGCCTCAATTTGCATTGCTTTGCCTCATGTAGGAAAGGCTGAATCTCTGGGGTGGAGAGGTTGGGGGGCTGCTGCTTTTCCCCACAGCTTAAAGAAGGAGCACACTGGCCACTGTCCTTTGTGGCCACAACTCAGCAAAAACTCTGAGTGCCCTCCAAATCCTAGGTGTCCCCACAGAATTCCAGCCCAGTCTGCCCTCCCTCTGCCATAGTCCCCAGGTGAGTGGCTGTGGCTATTTTAGCGCTCTGTCCCAGCTCTCTGTGCTGTGGAGCAGGCTTTGTCTTTATTCCCCAAGGGTGCTGCTCACAGCTAAGACTGCTGCTGTCCGTGGGCTCCTTGCCCGCCATCCTCTCCCACCTCCGCAGATCCTACGAGTGTCCCTGGTTGTATGGACCTGTCCTGCTGCTTTTCTGTTGCTTTTTTCTGGGGATTTATCTTTACTTTATTTGTAATTGCCGTTTGGTCCTGGGAGATTGTCTGTGTAGCTTCCATTCACTCCACCTCCATTTTCACATCCTCTATGCCTATCTTGTGCTTATGTGGGTCGCACATGCCTTTCTGGTGCGCCGGCACCCTGCTGGTCCCAATGGGTAACTGGATCACACAGTCCCTTTGGGGACCAGGCTCTATGCCTATGTTATGGGCTGCTGGGTCACACAGGCCTCTCTGGTGCTTCAGCATCCTGCAGGTCCCACGGGTAACTGGATGGCATAGGCCCTGCTGGGTCATGCAGGCCTCTCTGGTGCTTCAGCACACTGCAGGTCCCGTGGGTAACTAGATCGCACAGTCCCTGCTGGGTCACACAGGCCTTTCTGGTGCACCACACCCTGCAGTTCCTGTGGGCTGGCAGCTGGATAGCACCAGTCTCTAGGGCTCCGGCTTCCCACTGCACTTGTGGGTTACTGGACCACACAGGCCTCTGTGGAGCCCCAGGTCCCGCTGTTGGTGGCTGGGGAGTGCTGCTGCCCTATGGGGCTCAACTCCTGGTCAGCTTTTGCTATAGTTTTTGGGGATGGGTCTCAGCTGCTGGTCTGTGCTTCTGTTGCCTGGGGATGGATGTCTGCTCCCCAGCCTCTGTTGCTGGGGGTGTATCTCAGCTCTGATTAGGCTGCTACTATGGGGGTGATACTGGCCTCCGGGCGTCTGAGGCTTCTGCAACCAACCAGCACATCAGGAGCTTCACTACTGTACACTGGTCTGTGTTTACACAGAGTGTCAACTGGTTCGATGGTGCCAGGTGCACTGGTAGGCTCAGGTTGCTGGGCCCTAGCTGCTCCCACTGCCTCCTCCCAGGGAAGACCCTGGATCTTCCAAAATGGTGGGACCTCCCCGCGGTGCAGGGAGAAGTGCCCTGAATGGCTGCTTACCACGGTAGCTGGATGCTCCATCCACAACACAGGAACCTTCTGCTCTGCGTCTCTGCACTGCTCAGCTTTGGTTGTCCACCTTCACGTCCACTCACACACTTGTTCCCTCTCTCACACACTCACCCTCCCTTAGGTCCTGCAGCAGCCATCGTCAAGAGTATCATTCTTTTGCATATGAATTTCTAAACAAACCTTGCAAATTAGCACTGGCTTATAGGGCCAGGCTGAAGAGAAAGAGGTGGAGAATATCAAGGAGTGGGTGCCAGGCTGAAAGGGTGACTCCCAAGGCAACACTTCCAACCAGTCATGATAAATAAGATTCCATGTTGAGTTGATGTTGCCACTGGAGAATTAAGAATATTCTAACAAAAGCCCTGGCCGGTTTGGCTCAGCGGTTGGAGCGTCGGCCTGCGGTACAGAAAGAATATTCTAACATTTTATTAAGGCTTTTGAACAACAACAAGTAAAATGTAAAGTGAATTTATTGGACTGGAAGAATCAATGTTGTGAAAATGTCCATATTACTCAAAGCAATCTATAGATTCAATACAATCTCTATCAAAATTCCAATGGCATTTTTAAAAGAAATAGAATGAGTAATCTTAAAATGTGTATGAAAGAAAGCAGAACAACAACAAAAACTCAAATAGCCAAGGAAATCTTGAGAAAGAAAATGATAGCTGGAGGGTACCTGACTTCAAACTATACTACAAAGCTATAGTAATCAAAACAGCATGGCACTGGCATAAAAGCAGACACATAGATCAATGGAACAGAATAGAGAACTAGAAATAAGCCCATGCATATATGGTCAATTATTTTACAACAAAGTGACCAAGAACATAAAATGAGGAAAGGACAGTCTCTTCAATAAATGGTGTTGGGAAAGCTGGACAGACACATGCAAAAAAAGTAAAACTTGACCACTGTATTATACCATACACAAAAATTAACTCAAAATGGATTAATGATTTGAACATAAGATCTGAAACTATATAACTCCTAGAAGAAAACACAGGTGTAAGTTCCTTGATCAAGGTACTGGCAATGGTTGTTAAAATCTGACACCAAAAGCAAAAGCAACAAAAAGAAAAATAACTAGTGTGACTACACTAAACAATAAAGCTTCTGCACAGCAAAGGAAACCAACAAAATTTGTAGTAACGTTCTGAAGGGGAGAACATATTTGTTAATCATATATCTGATAAGGTACTAATATCCAAAAAAATATAAAGAATTTATAAACTCAATAGCAAAAACAAAACAAACAAATATTTTGATTGTTAAAATGGACAGAGGATCTAAATGGACATTTTTCCAAAGAAGACATACAGATGGCCAGAAGGTACATGAAAAGATGCTCCACATCATTAATCATCAGGGAAATACAAATCAAAACCATAATGAGATACCACCTCACACCTATTAGAAAGGCTTTATCAAAAAGATAAGAAATAACAAGTTGACAAGGATATAGAGAAAAGGGACCCCTATGACATAAATGTAAATTGGTATGGCCATTATGAAAAACTGTATAAAGATTCCTCAAAAAATTAAAAATAGAACACTCTATGATCCAGCAATTCTACTTCTGGGTATTTATCTAACAAAAGCAAAAATACTAACTGAAAAAGATATTTGCGCCCCTATGTTCATTGCAGCATTATTTACAATAGCCAAAATATGGAAACAACCTAAGTGTTCAATGAGGCATGAAGAATGAATGGATAATGGAAATGTGTTCTTTTTACAGTGGAATGTTATTCAGCAATAAAAAAGAATGCAATCTTGCTATTTGCAATAACATGGACGGACCTTGAGGCTATTATGCTAGTGGAATAAGTCAGGCAGAGACAGATAAATACCATATAATCTCTCTTATATGTGGAATCTAAAAAAAAAAAAAAAAAAAAAAAAGTTCATAAAGAAGGGGCTAAAAGGTAAAAAGAAACAAAGCAATGGATATTTTGATTTACCACTGTATTTTCAGAACTAAATCATGCTTTTCATATAGGTGAGCAATACAATATTTGCTGAATGAATTAGCTAGTCAACTCTTAGTTTTAAAAAACCCTCTAGCTCTGGCTGGTTTAGCTCAGCAGTTAGAGCATTGGCCTGTGAACCAAAGGGTCACCAGTTCAATTCCCAATCAAGGCATGTACCTGGGTTGCAGGTTCAATCGTTCCCTCACTCCAGTCGGGGTCATGCGGGAGGCAGCCAAAGGATGTGTCTCTCTCCCATTGATGTTTCCTCCTCTCTCCCTGCCACTCTAGCTTAAAAAAAAAATCAATGAAAAAATATCCTCAGTGAGGGTTAAAAAAAAAATAAGATGAAAATAAAAATTAATAAGCCCTCTATTATATACTTTATATTGACTATGGGAAGTAGGAATTGGATGCTGCTAATATAACTGATAAAACCTATTTGTTTCAAAACTAAACAAAATATATAATAAAAAAGTAAAGAATGATTCATTATTAGCATACACTGACATAAATTTTAAGGAACAAAAATATGTGTTGAGATGACTTTTTAAATAGCCCCTTGTATTTACTTTTCCTCCCTTATCCCTTTTTCTATTCTTGCTTTTAACAAATCCAAGCAGCTACACATTATGCTTACAACTCTAGGGGAAAATCTGCCAAAGCAAAACTCAGAAAACAGAGATAAAGCCCTGGCTTATGAGTTTAAAATTAGGCTGCTTAAACCCTAGTCAGACACAGTAGTTTTCAAAACTTTCTGAGCCCCACAAACCCCAATTTTTAATATCAAAAAGTCACAGCATACCTAAAACCACAGATTGGGTAAAAATAGTCTCCTCTCTAGCTTTTGGAGGAAGTACAGATTCCATAGGCTGGATGGGAGAGAAAGTCGTTTGGGGGAAAAGAAAAAATAAAAAGGCAAATTGGCGAATGTCATCGGGAGAGACCACTGTGGACAGCTTTATCCAAACTGTGCAAGACCAACAGCAGAAAGTCTGATCTAGTGTGGAAATACGCAGGACGTCTCAACCTTAGTGTTTTGGTCAGATAACTTTGTGTTGTGGGGGCTGCCCTGTGCACTGTAGGATGTTTAGTAGCATCCCTGGCCTCTACTCCCTATATTCCAGTAGCTCTGCCAAATTGTGACAGCCAAAAAAAAACACTGCATACATTGCCAAGTATCCACTGGGGTGCAGAGAAAGGGGGTGGAGAGAGGACAAAATTGTCACTAGTTGAAAGCCAATGAGATAGAACAATAGATAGAGATATAGGGAGAGAGAAAGATAGAGGGAAAGGAAAATGGAGAGGGGAGATATAGAGGTAGATGTAGAGGTAGAGGTAGAGAGGTAGAGGTACAGGTAGAGGTACAGGTAGAGGTTGAGGTAGAGGTAGATAAGAGACAGAATGAGAGAGAGTGAAATAGATTGAGATTAAACACATATCCTTCTAATAAAAGTTATATGATCTTTATGCAGAAAACTTTAGGAACATATAAATATTTTTCTAAGAAATCATCGAGCCCTGGCCGGTTTGGCTCAGCGGTTAGAGCATCCACCTGCGGTCCAGAGAGACCCGGGTTCGGTTCCCGCTAAGGGCATGTACCTCGGTTGCAGTTTGTCCCCGGCCCTGGTTGGTCGCGCGGGTGGCAGCCACTCGATGTGTCCCTTTCACGTCGATGTTTCCCTCTCTCTCTCTCTTCCTATCTGTCCCTCCCACTCTATCTGAACAAAAAAAAGAAAAAGAAAAAGAAAAACGTCCTCGGGTGAGGAAAAAAATAAAAATAAATAAATTAAAAAAAAAAAAAGAAATCATCGATACTCTACCTACTCTGATATAATCATTGTTAATGTTTTATCTACACACAATTTTTTCAGTGTGTGTATTTTATTTCTGGAATACCAAAAAGTAGGGCCATATAACCATATATTATACCATGTTTTTTCTTTACTATTTTTACATCACAACATGTCATAAATTTTGACAGAGGCATAGCATTCCTTAACATGGCCATACAGAATCTATTTAATCAATCCCCTATTGCTAAATGTTTAGGCTACTCTCAATATTTTACCATCATTGTTAAAGCTCTGTTGCACATTTTCATATACTCCCTGTTTTCTTAGGATAAATTCCTAAGGAATGTTCTCAACATAGAAAAATGATATTTGGAGAGTTCTATCTAAACTATTTACTATCTCACTGGTTTGAGTCATAGTTTGATGACTTTAAATATACCTTCTGGGCCCGGCTGGTGTGTCTCAGTAGTTGAGCATCAGTCCAAGCACCAAGAGGTCGCTGGTTTGATTCCTGGTCAGGGAACATGCCCAGGTTGTGGGCTAAATCCCCGGGGGGGGCGGGGCATGCAGGATGCAGCTACTTGATGTTCTTTCTCATCAATGTTTCTCTCTCTCTCTCTCCCTCTCCCTCTCCCTTCCTCTCTCTCTAGGATCAATAAAGAAAATAAATAAAAACCTTCTGGCCAATGTGGTTCAGTAGTTAGTGCATAGACCCATGCACCAAAGGATCATAGGTTTGATTCCCAATTAAGGGCACGTGCCTGGGTTGCAGATTTGATTCCTGGCCCCAGTCAGGGCACGTGTGGGAGGCAACCAATTGATGTGTCTTTCTCACACCGATGTTTCTCGCTCTCTCTCTCTCTCTCTGACTCTCCCTCCCTCCCTCCCTTCCACTTTCTCTAAAAATATAAGTGGAAAAAATATTGTTTGGTTAAGATTAATGAAAAAATAAATATTAATAATGATAATAATAAACTATTTCCTTAATGCTTTTACTTTTCCACAGTACTTCCCACATTGCCAAGAATGCAGAGCAACTTCCCATAGTCCCTCTTTACTGATGACAAAACTGGTGTTCGTGGAATTTCTATGACTTGCTGATGGAAACACAATTACTTAGCTATAGAGGATTAAAACCCACGTCCTCTAAGACCCAGGCTTTTTGCTATTAGTGCTCACACTGATAGCACACATACTGCCAAAATTAAAATAACTCAGAAAATTAGTATGTCTACTGCTCACGGGTCATGCGCAAGTCAGTGAGCACTAAGGCATTAGGGTGGTCCCTGATGGTGAGCTCTGTCTCTAAGAACAGCTTTGTGCACACCCCAGAGTTTCCAAAACATAGTCAAGGCTGAGACCTTGGTTTAGTGAATCTGCTGCTTCTTATGCAAAATTCCACAACCAATCTCTCTCCTAATGCTGACTTAGAGGGATAATATTTAAAGATGCTAATTCCAACATCTGCTTCGTTCTTATCCCCGAAGCCAAATTAAGTTGGTACAGTTTGTTTTTACTTCTGTTTATGCTCTAACAAATTTATTACCAATTAATTTCTTATCGAGGAAAAACACCCCCATCCTTAGTATTTTGGATAATGACATCTAAGTATTTTATATTGCTTTACGTCTGAACAGTTAGAATAGAGAGCGCAGTTAATGTGCATTACCTCTTAATGCTTGCATTCTTTTTTATGTTTTGATTCACACACATGCTTGGCCATTTTTTTAGGTTTAATGAGATTAAATAAATTCTAAGAGGGAAAAGAGTACAGCTTAATAATATTTTAAATAGTTTGTAGAAACATTTCTTCTACCATGGGCACAATTTTGAACCAAAGCCAACGTCTGCAGCGTTCCTGAAGGCTAATGAGGGCCTTACAGTATGCACAGGGAATCACCGAGGCCACGAGACACAGAACATCCCAGGCCTCTGAAATACAGTTAGGAAACAACTCAGCTGTCCTGAGACAGAACTCATTACAAAGAACTGTCTAATGTCCCAGGGATGCATTTTGTTACCCTTCTCGGCAGCATATGGCAGGTGATTGACACCCACTGATTGGCGGGCTAGACTTAAAGCTCCAGATCAACCTTGGAGCAGTTTCTCTTCGTTCTAATTACACCTAGAAACAGGCAGAGCTACAACAAGAGGCATGAAGCCCTGGTGTGTGCTACACATGAACCTTGAGAACACTGTTTTATTAAATGAAGTAAGCCCGTCACAAAAGACTATTTATGGTATAATTCCATTTATCTAAAATGTCTAGCATGGGCGAAGCCCCTGAGAACGCAGGCTAGTAGCGAAGGGCTGGGGAAGGGGAACGGGGTGGCTGCCCCACGGTCGGTGGGCGTGGGCTTTCTCTTGGGGTGACGAAAGTGTTCTGAAACCCAGCAGTGGGGACGCTGCACGACCTCAGCGCCCTGAGGCCAGGGAACGGCCCGTGCTGTGTGAGTTACAGCTCAGTGACGCTTTTCTCAGAACAAAACAAAACACAGGCAGAGACAGAAAGGACTCAGCAAGAACAAGCCAGGTGACTGAGGTGTACGAGCTCAGTCACTAAAAGGAGTCTCTTTCTTCTTGATCTGTTAACTGTTGAGGTTTCCAGGCAATTCTGATGTAACTAATTGGAAATTTTTAAAAATATGTTTTTATTGATTTTTTTTTTGAGAGACAGAGGAAGGGAGAAAGAGATAGAAGCATCAATGTGAGAGAGAAACATCAGTCGGCTGCCTCCTGCACGCCCCGCACTGGGGATCGAGCCTGCAACCCAGGCATGTGCCCTGAGCAGGAATCGAACAGGGAATCAGTCCATGGGATGTCAATTCACTGAGCCACATGGGCTGGGCTGGAAATTTTTTTAAAAAGCAAGATAAAATCAACACTGGATCTGTGCTCAGATCAGCCAGCTGGATTCAGCAGATATTGCCCGAGCACCTGCTGTGTGTGAGTCACCTAACTGTAAAGAGATGCTGCCCTTTTGGAGTTATGGGATTTTAATTAGAAAATAAAAATTTTTTTAAATAACCAGAGCACAAATATTAAGAATGATTCTCGCCCTGGCTGGGTGGCTCAGTTGGTTGAGACAGCGTCCTGTACACTGAAAGATTGTGGGCTCGGTTCCTGGTCAGGGCACATACCTAGGTTGTGGGTTTGACTCTCGGTTGGGGCACGTACAGGAGGCAACCCATTGATGTTTCTCTCTCATCCCCCCCCTTCCCTGCTCTCTAAAATCAATGTCCTTAGGTGAGGATTAAAAAAGAAAAGAATGATTATTTTACATTAGTGGAATTATGAGTATTTTCTTATTTCCAGGAGTCTAGAATAGAATGACAAATTATAAAGAGAGGGAAATAATTTTTTAAAGTATTAGAGAAAAATATGTGTTCTATTAAAGCTGTGGAAGCCCCGAGGAAATAGGAAGGAGCTGGGCCTGAGGAAGGTCAGAGAAAGTGTGACAGGCAATCGTTTGATAATGGCTCCAGGGGATGAAAGTCCTGGGCTGGGCAAGGTCTGAGGCTGTTCCTTCATTCTTCATTCCTGATTTCAGGGCATAAGAAAAGCTGAATCAAAGGCAGAATCGTTCAGTCTGGAGCTTGTAGAAGCAGCTTCTAGGCTCACCAGCCCCTCCTATCCCATGCCCGCCCTGGCAGAAGCCCTGGTAGGCGCTGGGCTCTGGACATCCATCTGCTCCCCCACCATCTGCCCACCTCCACCCACCACTAGGACCTGCCTTTGTTTCCATAAGGGCAGGAAGAGCTTTAACAGAGAAATCATTAGAAAGGGATTTGGTTCTGGATTTGGACCTTTGGGCCCCACTTGTACTGTTGCCAAAGCACATAACATGGTAAGACCATCACTGTCAGTTTCCACAGAAGTAAACATGAGCTTTGCTACTACCGTACACACAGTGTGTGGCAACAGGTAGAGAAAGGCCTCCATTGGTTCAGTTATTCTGCAGGAGAGATGGCTGCATAGAGTTTATTAATATTTGGGGCTATGTTCACTATCACAGTTCTGACCTCGTCATCTTTTGCATTCTAGCAGTTACCCCAGCCTTGTATGAAACAAGAGGATGGCAAAAACCATACTAGTTCAATTCCATGGTCCATGCACCCCTGCACTCTGAGTACGACAGACAGAGGAAGCCTCTTACTACGTGAAGAGAACATGGTCTTTGGGTTCGAATCCTAGCTCAATCAGCCGTCAGCTAACTGACTGTGGGGAAGTTACTCCAGCTCTCTGGTGCTCATCTCCTCCATAAAGTGGGCATCATATAATACTGCTCTCGCAGGGAGGCTGTGGCACTATTTGGAATGAGATACACACTGTCACTAGCACCACAGGTATTGAACATATTCAGGTCACTTTATTGGCTCCTAATGGAAGACCCTCTGAAGCAGCATCCCCACAAGTTTAGAGAAATTACCTATGCATTCTATCATTTTCCTTGATTTATTTAGCTAACGACTATATATAAATATATGTGATATACATACATGTTTCTACACATACATATCTATAGCATCACTTTGTTGGAACTCTCTTGGTTGCAAGTGGTGGAAATTCACTTTAACTGGTTAAGTAGCCCCCCAAAATTAGGAATATTCAGTGATCCACAGATGTGGAAAATCCAGTGGCAGTTTAGTGTCTTGCACAGCTGCATGCAGACATTCAAATAATCCCATCACAAGCTTGTCTTTCTTTGTGTTTTAATCTTTGCTTTTCTCTGTGTGGTTCAACGAGCCCACGTCCATGAAACACTTAGAACAGTGCTTAGCTCATAATAAGCACTGTGTGAATATTTTTTTATTTAATCTGTTATTTCATTTCATCCTCCCACCATCCTATGAACCATGTGCTACTATTGTCCTACTTTTACAGATAAAGGACCTGAGGCACAGGGAGGTCATGAAGCTATTCAATAACCAGTCTGACTCAAAGGCTTTTCTTGACCAATTCTCTAGCCTGGCCCCTCGTTGGACTAGACTGGGAGCTGAACCCTGATTGTGACAGGAGAGGAAACAGAAATCCTAATGACAGGTGCTTTCAGATAAAGCAAGAAAGGTTCAGTCACTTGCCACCTAATAAGCTCCTATCCTTTCACATCCGGTGTGGTGGTTTCTGGTTTTTCTTTTTCATTTTGAAACAGAAAATAAGTTCTTCCTTCTATAATTTATGTATATATGTGCATAACCAATGGACACAGACAATAGTGTGGGGAAGGCAAAAGAGGGGAGGAAGCAGGGAGGAGGGCGTCAATTGGGGCAAAAATGGGGGACATCTGTAATACATTTAACAATAAAGACGTTTAAAAAATAATTTATGCATAGATCCTTTAATCCTACACAAAGGCAGGAGTTACACGCCCTTGAAAATTCTAGAGGCAGAGAGTGGTTGGAATATGAATCCCAGTACTGGTTGCTCTTTGTTCATGACCCCATCGCCCAGCCCAATCTACTTTTTGCCCTTGTCTACCCTGCCCTGTGCCCCAGGAGTCTGGCCTGTATGGACTGAACCTCCGGGCTCCCTTCCACTCTGACTTCTGGTTGGGTTTGGCCAGCGGTCCCATCCCTTGTACATTCGGGCCCCAAAGTGATGACAGATCTCATGGTCACTGGGCCTTAGGTTCTCCACCACTTCCTAATGGTTTTCTTAACCCAACCACACTTTTGCAAAGAATCCCTTTGCTTCATTCTCTTCAGGTAAAATCTTTGAGTTGCCATCAGTTTCCAAGTTTGCATGATGAGTTTTGAGACTACTATTTTTACCTCTGTGAGTACCTTCCTGCACAAAAAATATTAAAAATTATACATAATGACTATACTGGTATAGAGATGAGTATAACCCAAGCCAGATTGTATACATGTTTTTCTTCTGATTTTAAAAAGAATTAAAACATTTTTGCCCTAGCCGGTGTGGCTCAGATGGCTGTGTGTCCTCCTGAGCACCGATAGGTCACTGGTTTGATTCCTGGTCAGGGCACATGCCCAACTGTGGGCTTGATCCCAAATAGGGACATGCAGGAAGCAGCTGATTAATCAATGTTTTTCTTTCCCTTTTCCTTCTGCTCTCTCTAAAATCAATAAAAACATATGAAGAAAAAAATTTAAACCTTTTCATGGGCCCCTAAATGCAGCATGGGCTCTAGGCACTGAGCCTGTGGCTGTGCATAATGGCATGGCTGGCCCTGGTTGTTTTCCGCCAGTATTCTGACAGAGGCCATCACCTGTTCTACCAGCATTTCTGACAAACAGAAAATGGACAGAGGTGGGCTACTATCAAGGTAAAATCATGATCTTTGGGTCAGATTTTCCAAAGAGTCTGTTTCCATTTCAGTGAGCACAGCATCCTTGTCCTTAAGCAGATCCTATTTCCAAGTCACAGCTAACAGGACTAGATAACAAAAGGGAAACATTAGAGTATCTAGTGTTAAATTAATGCCTGGTTTATTGACTGCTCACCACCTTCCAGTGGCTGAAGGCACAGCAGTCATACACTTCATCACTAACCCCTGCTTTCCTTCATGCAAATGTACCACTTGACAGCTGTGAAGGAGAAAACATGTTTTCTATGTTCTCACAAAGATCTCATCTTGATCCCAATACTGAAAAACAAGGTTGGGATTTGTTTTGTTTTTAAAGGAGAATTTTTAGTGATGAATTCTGCCTTTAATTGCCAATGTGTTAAGTATTGATGATATTCAAAGTTATATTTAGGATTTTATTTGCTCAGAGAGCTCTCGATCTGTGACTGTCCCCAGAAAGGGACCAAGACCAAGGCAGATCTGCCCTGACAAGATCCGGAATGTGTGAGTTCTGACCTAATGTAGGAAAGACTTCACACCTCGGGTCCAGATGATTCTGAGAGGACATTTATTAAAGCTGGGGACAGTGAAACAAAGGAAGGGCTTAAGATAGAAGAGGCAAGATCCCAGCAATAGGAGTGAGCATAGACTGGACTGCCTAGACTCAGGAAAGAAGTCATGCTAACAGAAGTGAGCCATGTTCTCTTTTTTTCCTAATCCCAGATGCTTTGGGAGCCACAGGCTTCAGTGCAGATATGGCTGAGTCCAAGAACCACACTACGCACAACCAGTCCCAAAAATGGCACAGAAATGGCATCAAGAAACCCCAATTGCAGAGATATGAATCTCTTAAGAGACTAGACCCCCAAGTTCCTGAGGAACATGCATTTTGCCAAGAAGCATAACAGGAAGGGCCTGAAGAAGATGCAGGTCGATGCCAAGGCCATGAGCGCCTGTGCTGAAGCTATCAAGGCCCTCATAAAGCCCAAGGAAGTCAAGCCCAAGATCCCAAAGGGCGTCAGCTGCAAGCTCTGTTGAATTGCCTACATCACTCACCCCAAGCTTTGGAAATGTGCTTGTGCCTGCATCAGCAAGGGTCTCAGGCTCTGCCAATCAAGTCCAAGGCCAATGGGCAAACCAAGCCCGAGGCTGCGGCTGTAGCTCCAGCTCAGACTCAGGCTCAGGCTCCAACTCAGGTTCCCAAAGGTGTCCAGGCCCTCATGAAGGCTCCACAGTAAAGGCCTCTGTCTGCCTTTGTGAGGTCGAAAGGATTGGTGTGATTCCTGGGCTGCTGTCTGCATGGAGCTGGTGTCCTCCTGTGCTATTTGTACAATAAACCTGAGGAAGTGAGCCACACTGGGTTGTGTGGATTCAGGAAAGGAAGTTACAGAGGCAAAAGAAGTGAGCCATACTGGGCTGCATGGACTCAGGAATCAAGTTACAGAGGCAAAAGGAGGGTCCTTGAATATGGGTTCAGGGGAATGACCTGCCACTGCCCACAGCTCCCCTGGGTTGGAAGTCTCGTGGGGACCCTTACAGCTTAGGAGAAAGAAAGCAAAAGTACATGTCTGAAGGAAGGAGGTGTCATGGATGTGCTCAAAAAGAGTGTGCACTGGTTGTTGTTTTTTATTGTCTCGAGGGTTCTTATCTATTTCCTAAAGATGGGAATTTTAGGGGAGGTCCCAGGTCAACAGAATACTCAACAGCTTTGCAGGTATGTCCTTTAATATGCTGATGCATCAAAATGAGCACATAGGAGTGTTTGGGATCCTTATCTGGTCAGCTTTACTGCTTGACTTTTATCTTGGATTTGCCTGGTTTTAGTTGTTGTTGTTATTTATTCCCCTGACTTCATATGTTCTAGGGTTTGGCTGGCACTAATGCACCAACTGGATCTCTGTTATCTATTTCCTTGACTAGAGTAATGTAAGCTACTCACTCTCTGGTTGGAAAAGAGAGGCGTAAACCATCTTCTCCTAAGTGTCCTTGGTTAGGGAAGATAAGATATTGCAATTTATTAGCAAGCTGTTAATTGCTTAGTTTTGTTTAACTGTTTTGTCTCAGTTTCCCTCATTTCACTTGCCAAGGAATTTTTCTAGCTTCTCATTATCCTGCCTTATGACCATCTCATAGATCAGGCAGAAAGAAATGGGCACTATAAATTATGCTGGGAAGAAGGCACAGCCAGACAGAAGTATCCTTAATCCTAAAACAAGCCGTTATCGATTTTCTGTTGGAGGTAGACACTTCATACCCTATGCAAATGTGAGACCAATGCCACTCAGATTTTTTTCCCTTTCTTTATTTTTTTTTAATTTCTTTATTAATATTAGAGAGAGAGAGGAAGGAAGAGAGAGATAGAAACATCAATGAGAGAGAACATCGATTGGTCGCCTCCTACATGATCGGGCCCACAACATGGGCACGTGTCCTGACCAGGAATCGAACTGGTGACCTCTTGGTGCATGGGTCAATGCTCAACCACTCAGCCACACCAGCCAGACCCCTTTCTCTAGACTTCAGTTCTAATTTCAGGTTAATGTCAAATTTAAATCTCTAAGCCTCTGGATCTCTCTGCAGTTGGTTGTTTGACAGACTGGAGGAGTGAGGAGGTCTCACAAATGACAGGGGAAGCTAAGAATTTGTCCGCAGCACCCTAAATATCAACCATAAAACTAATGAACTGTGACAACTGAATTGTCTGAGTACATTCCAAATTATGTCTTCATAAAATTCATCTTTGTTTTTAATTATCATCCTAAAATCATAAATGTCAAACATCAGGTACAGCCTCCCAGTTCTCTGAATCTTCTTTGCTTTCTTCTTACTGTTATATCTCTCAGAGGCAGTGGCCCACCTCACTGTCGTACCTCTCAGAGGCAGTGGCCCACCTCACTGTCATACCTCTCAGAGGCAGTGGCCCACCTCACTGTCATACCTCTCAGAGGCAGTGGCCCCTCCTGTCATACCTCTCAGAGGCAGTGGCCCACCTCACTGTCATACCTCTCAGAGGCAGTGGCCCACCTCACTGTCATACCTCTCAGAGGCAGTGGCCCACCTCACTGTCATACCTCTCAGAGGCAGTGGCCCACCTCACTGTCATACCTCTCAGAGGCAGTGGCCCACCTCACTGTCATACCTCTCAGAGGCAATGACCCACCTCACTGTCATACCTCTCAGAGGCAGTGGCCCACCTCACTGTCATACCTCTCAGAGGCAGTGGCCCACCTCACTGTCATACCTCTCAGAGGCAGTGGCCCACCTCACTGTCATACCTCTCAGAGGCATGGCCCACCTCACTGTCATACCTCTCAGAGGCAGTGGCCCACCTCACTGTCATACCTCTCAGAGGCAATGACCCACCTCACTGTCATACCTCTCAGAGGCAGTGGCCCACCTCACTGTCATACCTCTCAGAGGCAGTGGCCCACCTCACTGTCATACCTCTCAGAGGCAATGGCCCACCTCACTGTCATACCTCTCAGAGGCAGTGGCCCACCTCACTGTCATACCTCTCAGAGGCAGTGGCCCACCTCACTGTCATACCTCTCAGAGGCAGTGACCCACCTCACTGTCATACCTCTCAGAGGCAATGACCCACCTCACTGTCATACCTCTCAGATGCAATGGCCCACCTCACTGTCATACCTCTCAGAGGCAGTGGCCCACCTCACTGTCATACCTCTCAGATGCAATGGCCCACCTCACTGTCATACCTCTCAGAGGCAGTGGCCCACCTCACTGTCATACCTCTCAGATGCAATGGCCCACCTCACCAGGTACCTGGGGCAACAGATCTTCTCCTGGGGGGAAAAAATAAAAAATATTTTATTCTTTAAGGAAATAAATCTGAAAAGATTGCCATGATTCAATGGATCTAAATTCTGATGTGTTGTATTCTTAAGTACATTCCCCTTTAACTATTCATAACTCAGTTATAAAGCCATGTTTATTTTATATCTTTTTGTTTCCATCCTCTTATGACTATATAACATTTACCTGACAAGTTTATAAACAATATTGAGGTTGATACTTGCTGGTCTTAGAAGAAATTAATCAAAATCCATCTGTTCCCTTCTCAGCCTGGACAATTTCATTACAACTAAACCAGGGATTATAGGATTCTTACTTTTTTTTTTCCCAACACAGTTCAGTTGATTGAGAAACAATGATTAAAGCTGCTTTACTTTAAGGAGGATTGTTTCCAATCTCTCCTTCTTGCAAGGCAGAGGAAGATGAAAGCATCTTGATCCTGAAATATTTATATCTAAGGCTAGAAGTCTGTATCGTAGACATGATGAAGGATTGAACCAAAGAATTTTTATTTTAAAGTCATATTTTCCATCTTTACACTTACTTTTCCACAAGCTAGAGGAAATAAGCTTTAAATATCAGGTAGATGTTTCTACTTTTATTTAATTGCAAATTTAATTTAGCAAATAAAGAGACTCAAAGATGAAGATTGCCTTTCTGACACTGACTGTAAATATCAGTTATCCGTATGTGGCCTTAGAATGACTGCTTTCAAAGGGATGCAGAATACAAATTAGAGGGAATGAGTTCAAGCCTCCCGCAAGGAAATGCCTTGATCTGGGATTCAAGAGATCTAAAGAATTAGAGGTGATTATAGGGAGTAATTCCAGATTTAACCAGCCTCAGACAGGTGCTGTGATGAACCATTCTGACTTGTTAGAATCTAGTTTCCGTACATTTCCCCTCCAATGCTCAGATCTGAAGCATACAGCTGGACGAGCTTTCACAAACGTATACACTCATAGAATCATCACTCCCGCTAAGAGCTAGAACAGTTCATATGCTTAAGTTTTTCATGTAGCTGTTTAAAAAGAAAAAAATAATTATTACAGCCCTCTGCTACAAGGAATGAACTCCCCTCTAAATTCTAAAAGGAATAAAGTAAAATCTATGGGCTGGTTCCCTGTGGAGCCAAATGCCATTTGAAAACAGTTCACGTCCAAGGCTTTTAACAACATGACACAGAAGGAAACTGACCCTGATGGGCAGGCCGAGGGGCTGGCGTCACGGCCCAAACTCAGATCAGAAACACAGTGACTACCTGGGACCCCGTGCTGAGTCCTGGCTGACTGTGTGGCCTTCCATCTTCTGAGATGGAGAAACTGAATGAGGCGACGCCATTTCTGGGCCAGCCTATTGGATGAGATTGTTCTGTTTTTTATTTATTTATTTTTTAAATATGTTTTTATTTATTTTTTTAGAGAGAGAGGAAGGGAGAGTGAGAGGGACACATCGATGTGAGAGAGAAATATCAATTGACTGCCTCCTGCACGCCCCCTACTGGAGATCAAGCCTGAAACCTGGGCATGAGCCCTGTCTGGGAATCGAACCGGGACCTCTCAGTCCATGGGACGACGCTCAATCCACTGAGCCACACTGGCCGGGTATTGTTTTGGTCTTTTTAAAGGCCCTAACTTCTCCATAGACATTACAACTTCAGTTTCAGCAGACCCAGAAACTGCTCTGTCCTTGCCATTGCTCTCGCACCAGGGCCTGTGCAGCCGCAAGTCAGGCACTGGCCTTTGTTTCCAGCCCGCAGGCCGCGCGCCTCAGCGGGCTGCCAGTGTGGCAGCAGTCCTGCTGCAAGAGAGGAGAATTACACACTCACCTTGGAGATTTTGAAGGGAATATAGACAAAGCTAAAGGAGTGGAAAATTCTCCTCATTCAGTAATTGCTGCTCAGGGACCTAGGTACCAAAACTAAGTGAGGTATCTGAGCTGACTGTAAAGTATAATAAAAGGAGCTGGCCCTGGCAGGTTTGGCTCAGCGGTTAGAGCATCAGCCCATGGACCAAAGAGTCTCGGGTTCGATTCTGGTCAAGAGCATGTTCCTCAGTTGCGGTTCAGTCCACGGCCCTGGTCAGGGTCGTGTGGGAGGCAGTCAATCGATGGTCTCTCTCACGTTGATGGTTCTCTCTCTCTCTCTCTCTCTCTCTCTCTCTCTCTCTCTCTCTCTTCCCCTCCCTCACTCTGTCTGAAGATAAATGGAAAAATATCCTAGGGTGAGGATTAAAAAACAAAGGAGCTGAGCTGTGGCAGACTGGCTCTGTTGGTTGCAGCATCGTCCTGAAGGGTCATAGGTTCAGTTCCTGGTCAGAACACATATATGGGTTGTGGGTTCGATTCAAGTCAGGGAACATACCTAGATTGTGGGTTCAATCCCTGTGGGCTGGAGCACATATGGGAGGCAGCCGATAGATGTTTCTCTCTCACATGTCTCTCTCTCCCTTCTTCTCCCTCTAAAATCAATAAAAACATATCCTCAGGTGAGAATTTTTTAAAAGACATGAATTATGGAGGTTGTTTCTCCTGCTTTGTTTCCATAGCTGTGAGTTTGTACGAACAGATTTCACTGTCACCATGTTGTGGCACCACCGCACAGTCAAGACACCAAACCCAGCCTGAGTTCAAACCCCAGTTCTGCCACATGTCGATGGTGACTTTGAACAAGACTTGCTTCTCTCTACTTCTGATATTGTTGTAATTAGCCAGTTATTAATAATAGAAAAGGAGCAAAGGGAAGGTCAGACATTATAAGCATGTCACCTGGGCAGCTTCACCAGGAAGCTGCAATTCCACATCCCCAGGGAACCACCGGCCCGTTCCCTACATATTACTCGGGGAAGGGATCCAGCAAAGGGAAGATAGACACATGCCCAGTAAAGTTGGGGTGACACAGGGAAGGTACTGCCTGTCAGTCACACCTGGAAACCAAAATCATTGGCCAGAATACACATGGCCACCGCAGCCCACAAAAATGTGGGAATACATAGTCCCCTAAACCAAGAATTCTCACTTGCACTCCCCACTGTGTGCTCTTGTTGCACTTGACTCTTGGCTCGTGGGACCCTTTTGCTCCTGCTTCCTTGTGTTGGCCTTTATGGCCCACAGCCCTGCGGACCCCACACACGGACTGATGGACCGCAGCGGGACACACAAGCTAAGCCTGATGCTGGGCTGGACCCGGCTGCAACATGGAACGGAAACTGGACACTGGCTCGAATTTTAGCCCCAGCGACACTTCTATGACTGACTAAGGGGAACGGGACTTGGAAACCCAGGGTGTAATTCCACAGAAATAAAGCTTTCTACCATATCTCATCCCCCCCCCCCTGGGGGCTCTGGAAATGCTTATTCCAGCCGTACCCCAAGAACCCCACTTCCACGAGCAACCAGGGGAGATGAGGCCCTCTCCTATCCTATGACACTCCCAGCTGCCCCTCTTAGAGGGGAGCAGGAGCAGCTCAGGGGCCAGTGAACATCTTCCCGTAAGAGCCAGACACTACAGACTTGGGCTTCACGGCCACGCACTCTGTCACTGTGGTGTGGAAGCAGTCACAGACGGTGTGTAATGAGTGGGTGTGTCTGTGCCTCCATCAAACTTTATCCATGTACACTGAAATTTCAATCTCATATAATTTTTATAAGACTTTATATATTTAGAGCAGTTTGAGGTTAACAACAAAATAGAAAGTAAGGTAGAGAGATGCCCCATTTACCACCATCTCTCAACACACACAGCCTCCCCCATTGTCACCATCACTCCCCAGAATAGTACATTTTCTTACCAAGGATGGACCTTCATTGACATACCATATCATCCAGAGTCCATAGCTGACTTCAGTTTTCACTCTTGGTGCTGCACATTTTATGGGTTTAGAGAAATGTGTAACGACAAGTGTCACTCCCGAAGCCTCCGCTGTGCGGTTTATCCCGCCCCCATCCCCTGGGAGCCACTGAGCTTTCACTGTCTTCAGTCTCCCTTTTCCAGAGTGTCGTGTGGGTGGGATCATATGGTATGTAGCCTTTCACACTGGCGTCTTCTACCTGGTAACACATGCATTTAAAGTCCCTCCATGTCTTCTCATGGCTCGATAGTTCGCTTCTTGACGCTGAATAATATTCCATTTTCTGTATGTACCACGCTTTATTTAACTATTCACCTACTAAAGAACATCTTGGCTCCAAGTTGTGGCAATTCAGAATAAAGCAACTATAAACATCTTTGTGCAGATTTTTGGATAGACATAAGTTTTCAACTCCTTTGGGTAAATATTAAAAAGCACAGTTGCTGGATCATATGGTAAGAGTGTGTATAGTTTTTTCAGAAACACCCAAAATGTCTTTTAAAGTGGCCACACCATTTTGCATCCCCACAGTGATGTATGAGAGTTCCTGTTGCTCCTATCCTCACCAGCATTCGGTGTGGTCAATATTCCGAATTTTGGCATTTCATTGTTGTTTCAATTTGCATTTCCCTGATGATATAGGAGGTAAAACATCTTTTCTTTCTTTTTTTCTTTTTTGTTTTTTTTTTTTGGTATGTGCCCCTAGCAGGAGCTGAACCCAGGATTCTCTAGTCCACAGGCCGACGCTCCAACAACTGAGCCAAACCGACCAGGGCAGGAGCATCTTTTCATATGCTTATTTGCCTTGTGTATATTATCTTTGGTGAGGTGTTTGTTAAGACCTTTGACCCATTTTTTAATTGGGTTGTTTGTTTCTTATTGTTGAGTTTTAAGAGCTTTATATATTTTGGTTAACAGTCTTGTGTCAGATATGTTTGTTTGTTTGTTTGTTTGTTTTAATCTTCACTGGAGGATATTTTTTCCATTCATCTTCAGATGGAGTGGGAGGGAGGGATGGAGAGAGAGAGAGACATCAATGTAGAGAGACACCAATTGGTTGCCTCACACATGACCCCGACCAGGGCTGGGGACCAAACCACAACAGAGGTACATGCCCTTGACCAGAATTGAACCTGCAGCTTTTTGATCTGCAGGCCGATGCTCTAACCTCTGAGCCAAACCAGCCAAGGCTGTATCAGATATCTTTTGCTGAATCTCATATAATTTTCAGGTGTCAAAAAATATTCTTCTTTTGACTTTTTTTTCCAACCACTTAAAAACTATAAACAACCTTCTTAGCTCACAGGTTGCACACAAATAGGCAGTGGCCAAGTTTGGCCCACGAGCCATGGCTCGCCCACTCCGAGGCAGCTCCCAGGGCTGAGCACTAACGCGCACAGCTCTGAGGCCAGGGCCTGGCGCAGCACAAACACACTTCCCGTCACTATTCATTGTTATTGTCTAGGGGACGTGATGAACACTACACTCTTCAAGTTCTGGTATCAGCAATATTTCCAGAATGCTGGCCCTATGGGCTCTAGTTTTCAGAAAAAGAAAGGAGGTCCTAAGAGAGAAAGTGATCTTAGTGTCTTCCTCCAAAGACACAGTGAACACGGTCTCCAGATATGTTCCCAACATACAAAGTGTGACATTGTGGAGAACCATCATTTAAAACCATTGCTATCTATTTCGTATATTAAATCCCACAAAGAGATTTATTTACAACATTAAATCATTTCCTTGCTGCATGGCTATATTTTTAACTATTAAAATATTCATCACACACTCTAAGAACCTAACACCAAGTGTTTTATGACCTCTCAAAGAATGGCTTCTTTCAAAAAATCACTTTCAAATGGGATGTCCGTTTCCCAGTGGGCCCAATAAAGCGTGTTCCATTGTCAAATATCAAAGGCAGTAAGTAAGAGGTCGCTGCTCCGGAAAGACTGATTGAACACAAATGCACGTGATGAGCAAAACTGCGGGATGAGAAGTGCGGAGGAGTTCGAGGCGACATCCCTTTGTTTCCCTAGAATGAGAAACACGCTCTGTTGTCTAAGACAATGGTTCTCAGCAGCAGGCAATTTAGGGCCCCACTAGGTATGTGGTGATGTCTGCAAACATTGCTGGTTGTCACAACTGAGTTGTGGGGTGGGAGTTGCTATTGACGTCTAGTGGGTAGAGACCAGAGATGCTGCTAAATATCCTACAATGCAAAGCACAGCCCCCCACAACAAGACATTTTCTGAACCCACCTCACATCTGACTTGATTTTGCTTTTACTGTGCATTGGCTGTTACGAGCTTGTCAAACAAGTAAAGACAAATGCTGGGAAGCGTCCCCCACTGTTTCTGTTACCGATCACAATTCAATTTGAACTCTCCATCCACCTACTTTTTCAAAGGCATCATGATGGAAAAATTACAAGATGAGTGTTTGTTTAAATTACACAGATTAATTCAATTACCCTGAAGAAAACTGGTACCGGGTCACCAGACTGCTGAGCAACTGATGCTGATTTGTAATTTAATTTACTGAGAGGAAATGTGACAAATGTTTGAAAACGAGTCATCTAGCACCAAGCCGTCTGAGGAAGTCTGTGCCCCCAGAGCAGTCCGGATCCACCGAAATAGACCTGCTCGATCTCCTTAAGCACATAAGGCCGTTTTTAGACCAATACAAGGTGAAAAAGGAGGTGATAATTAAATTCGATCCGTTTACAAAGAATCAAGGTACTAAATAACCAGAACTGATCAAAAGCTTCCAAATTAGTTTATGGAGCATCAGAGTAATTCAAATGGTTCTTAATATAATTTAAATTGTAGGTATAATAATAACATTGTATATTTAACCCTTTTAAAAAATTGTAATATCAGTTTAAAACTTTTCTACAATAAAATTCTATTAACGCCGTATTTGTAGAATACCTTACAATTCTTTTTAAATTCATCTACATTTGTAGAGTGCTTTATAATTTACGAAGTGCATTCACATAGAATATCTCACTTGAGCCCTAAAATCATTCTGAGAAGAAGGGATGGCAGGTATTATCATCCTCGACTTAAACATGGAAACACAGGTTTAGTGCAGTGCACAAGGCCCTTTGGCTAGCAGAAGACACGGTGCTTCACAAAGTGGGATTAGGAGGGAGTGTGGCACAAACCCTGTTCCAATTCTCTACTGCTGAATAAACAACCCTAAAATGCAGTCACTTGAAACAACAAACATTCCATTATATCTCACAGGTTGCTGGGAGCTCAGCCGAGCTGTTCTGCTCCGTGTGGTGCTGGGTGGGACCACAGGGGTCACCCCACGGTGGTCAGCTGGTGGCTGGTTTGGAGGATGCAAGGCAGCTGCATTCACATGGCCTTGGTGGGACAGCTGGAACGTGGGACCCAGCCAGGTCTTTGTCCTGCTTCCTGCTGCCTCAGGGCCTCTTCCCAGGTCTGCCCAGCAAGGTAGTCAGACTTCTTCCATGGTGGCCCAGAGTGAGCCTCTGAACAGAAACCAGAGCTATCACTGTTTCCATGCCTGGATGTGGTCCCTTCCACCGTGTGGATTGGTCAGGCAGGCACAGAGCCCATCAAGATGTAGGAAGTGAGGGAGCCCAGCCGGTGTGGCTCCGTGGATAGAGCTAGTCCCATGGATTGAGGGGTCCCGGTTTGATTCCCCGTCAGGGACATGCCCAGGTTGTGGGCTCCATCCCCAGTAGGGGGCGTGCGGGAGGCAGCCAATCCACGTCTCTCTCTCATAATGATGTTTCTATCTCTCTCTCCCTTCTTCTCTGTCTGAAAAAAGAATCCACAAAAACATATTTAGACCAAAAACAGAAGTGAGGGGAAGAGAACCCACCCACCTCTGAGTGAGAGGAATCACGAAGACTGTATGGCCATCTTTCATCTGCCACAAATGCACTGAAATGTTGGAATATGGCCCGGTGACTGGCACCTTCCTTGCGGAGTGGTTCTCCTCCCAGACGCCACACAGGCTTACCAGGCAACCTGCACGCTCTACGGCGGGCTGCTGTCGGATCCTAGCAGTTCCCATGGCTTCAGCCACTTCTATGCCAGTGACATCTCTTCCCTCAAGCTCCAAGACTCCTGCACCCACCAGGGACCTTCAGAAGGATACCTCATGAGCACCTTAAACTCAATATATCCAAAACAGAACTCGCTGTCTTTCCTCCAAAACCTGCCTGTCTCCCTGCCTGCGGTACTGCAGGTGATAGGGTCAGCTACCCTGTTTCCAGACCTGCACCCTGAGGGCTATCCTTGACCTCTCCACCTCATCCACTGCATTAAACTGACATCATGGCCTGTAGATTCTAACTCCTAAATCTGCCCCCTCCCTCCATCCTCACTGCCCATCCAGCTCTGGACCCTACACCCCCTCCCACTGCTCCCGCCTCTTGCCTTGCTTCCATACGACCCAGAGTGACTTTTCTAATTCACATATGATTATCTCACTTCATATTTTAGCTGGAAGCACACTGCTGAGGATAAAATCCTAATGCCTTAATATAATTTCGTTCTTGTGTGATTTGATTTTAAGACACCAAATGCCCTCCTGCCCCGACATATCACCCTCACTGGCATTGCCAATAAAATGTCCATGATAGTCATGCCTTCCAGTCAAGGCATCTGTGGTCTCTGCTTTTGTTTTGTTCTTAAGATTTCTTTAAAAATGATTTTTATAGGCAGAGGAAGGAAGAGAGAGAGAGAGAGAGAAACATTGATGTGAGAGTGTAACATGGATCAGCTTCCTCCTGTATGCCCCTCAACAGATATTGAGCCCACAACCCAGGCAGGTGCCCTGACTGGGAATCAAGCCAGCAACCCCCCATCCCACCCTCGCAAGGGACAACACCCAACCAAGTGAGCCACACTGGCCAAGGCTGGAGTCTCTGTTAATTGTAGATGGTATCTAAAAGGATTAGCTCCAAGTAACACTTTATCAGCCATTAGCTCCTTTATTGGAGTTCATTCATCAAAGTATCTGCATGGCTATTTAATCCTTTGGGGAGGGGTCACAGGATAAATAAGTCATAAAAAAAAAAAAAAAAAAAAAAAAAAGCAAGGGTTATCTAAGTTAGTGCCAGGAGCCATCTCCAATGAATAAAAATTAAAATAATTGACTGATGTACATAAAATATTCAAGGAGCTGGAGAGATCCTGTATTGTGAAATTATCTTGTATGCCATTTTTGGATTAATTAGATATTGATTGACATTAGTAAAGAAAGAAAGAAGGTATCCAAAGAATAGAATCATGGATATAGCCACTTTAGATGCAAAATTTCAAAATCATCTGAGAATCATCTAACCATCATTTGATAAGATGAGCATAGCTAGAAAACTAATCAAGCTCCCCAAAATTAAATTTCAAGGAATGACTTACATGCATTGGTCACATAAATTTGCATTATTGATCCTTTCTGGAAATTAGAGAGCCATCAGGCAAGACTTAAAAATTCTTTCTATATATAGTTCAACTTCACTTATTACTATGACATATTTCTGCTGATATTCCTTCCTCCTGTATCTGCCGCTTCTCTCATGTTTTCTGACTTACCTGCCACAATTCCTACTCTTTCACAGCAGCCTCTTATGCCCCACACTTCATCACTCGACTTTCCAAAGCTCCCGTATGCTATTTGCCTATAAAATCTGAATGCCAGGGATGATAATGGAAATGATGATGGGTTAACATTTTCATCGCTTTGATGCTATGTTATCTTGAACTCTTTCTTATTATTGCCACAATACGCTGCAATTTATAATTACCACTAAAATCTCTTTTACACACAACAGTCTAAGGAACAGGGTAGACCCAGAGGCATAGAAGTGGGGTGCAGACTGACAGCACTCAGAAGTTCGGGGAGGGAAGAGATAAACCACAGAACTCATATGCATGTACGCATAACCGATGGACATGGACAACAAATCTGGGGACGGGGTTGGGGGGATGGGAAGGAGGGTGTCAATGGGAAAAAAAGGAAAAACATCTGTAACAAAATAAATTTAAAAAAATAATAATAATATGATCAGTGCTGTAAAGGAAGTATTAGCATAGCACTGAGTGGGAATTCTGAAGACAGTCTGTGACAATGGGTTGGGAGTGGGGTGACAGAGGACATCCACATGAAGAGGGCATTTAATAAAAATAATGACCACGTCTTAAAAAAAAATTTTATTTTACAGAGCAGGTAACTGAGACTCAGAGAGGTCAAATAATTTTGCTGAGGTTGTACAATTAATAAATATTTTACAAAGATATTCTAATAATGCTGAATCTGGAAATTAAATTGATTAGGACCAATCACTCAAAATCCTTTCTATACACTGAAGTAGTTCTGAGTGAAATTATACGATGTCAAAGATTTGCTTCTAAATAATCCAGTACAGGAAGGATGGGGAGTCGCGGGAACCAAGGCAGCGATGAATTGATGCTTGTTGCAAGTGGGTGATGAGGACGTGGATGCGCATTGTACAGCTTGCTCTAGTTTTGTGTATCCTTGAAACTTACCAAATAAAAATGTGGGGGATTTTCATGTAATTTTTTAATACAATTACAAACAACCTAAGCCTACTGATCAGGAGAGCAATTCAGAGTTTGTAGATAATGTCAAAATGTTCCATTAAGCATTCAGGCTTAAGAACACCTAACGACATGGGGAGAACACTCGAGCTTTAGATACAAATGTCTCATCTTTGCTACACAAGTTTGTTTTTTTCTAGACTTCCGGAATAGCATTGCATACTTGTCTAAGGGGAGGAAACCATCACCCAGGCACTGTGTCCAACCCCCACAATGTTCACCTTTTAATGAACCCATGCAGCCTTTTTTGCTTAACCTAGTGTGACAAGTGACAGCCACTTGAGCTGTCTAATTAATGTTTGCCAGTGTTCCTTTACTGGGTCTATTCAATCAAAACAATAGTTCCCAGGGCCTGGTCCAGCACAATCCTTGTCACAAATGTCAGCATCACAGCTGATGTCTTACTAACCACAGTGCAGAATGGATTCGGTGTGTGCAACACAGATCATTCAGTACGTCCTCTTCCTCAGGGTTCCTGTGCAAAAGCTCGACCTTAATGCCCCTCCGCCAACAACATGTCCAGTGTTGTGACCATGTGGGGAAGGTGGATGCTTGCGTGTCTGCAAAAGGCTTAGATGAAAAGGGCCACGTTTCTGGGCGAACATTCACCAGTGTGTCATCAAATCTCTTAAATGTGCACACCCAGGGCTCGGCAGTGCTGTAGCTGGGACACTCTCCTAAGGAAGGAATTGGGCAGGTGCACAAAGAAATATGTGCGAGGATTTTCAAGGCAGTGGGGCTATTTTGAATATAATATCAAGCAGTCAGAAAGAGTCTAACTGCACGACATTGTGAGATTAGCCCAATGAAATGATCTGGAAACACTAACAAGGTTGATGTCAATATCTGTATTTGTAATAGAGCGGTTCCATTAAATCCTGTCAGTAATCAGCAGGTTACTAGAAATACGGTAGTGTATGTAGATATATAGCCTAGCATTTAAAAAGTTCTGTACTGATAAATACTGTCGTTTTCAGGTGCCTTTCCCCCCTAGATGTATTTTCATGTTTTTCTACAATGAACATAAGAAAAAATTTTTAAATGTAACAAATAAAACTGAAGTGTGTTTCAAGTGTTCAGATAAAAGGAAAATGAAATGATCTGGACATGTGAAAGCCCTTTGGGGAGCACTGTTTCAGTAATGAAAAGTCCCTCCGGATTAATCATTGAGTAGAAGTGATGGGGGGGCCGAGAAGGGACAGCAGTGTCACTGCGATCCAACAGCACCCCACTCCAGGCTGGGGGCGCGGAGTGAGGGCTCCAACCAGGGGGACACCCTTGCAGGTGTCCCCTCCCTCTGGGCAGTGGCAGAGGTTTCCGGAACCTGTATGATGTGCCGGGCATTATCCTCCGACCCTTACAGCAATCCCCTGTGCTGTGGTAGGTCTTCCCAGACGCTGGTCCGGGGTTCCAACTCCCCGCCCAAGTGCACATATGGCCAGTGGACCAGAGCCGAGATCAGAACACAAGTGCCCTCCCCACTGTGCCGAAGGGCTCTCGTCACAGAGACGAGGGCGCCGTGGACGCTCAGAGGGAGGCGCCGTCACTGCTCTGCCCAGGACGGAGCCAGGACCGACCGTCTGGGGAGTAGTCCCTGGAGAACGGGTCACGCTGACTCGTGCTGGCAGCCATGAGAGGACTTCTTCAGGGACACAGATGAGCCCTTGTGGCTGTGAATTATTCAGGCTGGATGTTTCCAAGGAGTGGTTTAGCTTCTGGCCAATATTAACTTCCATTCCTGTTACTACCAGATTAATTGTATTTTTTTGCTTTTTCTAAATACACCGCAGATCAGGAAATCTGTAATTCAGCAGCAAGTCATTCAAGTAGCAGGGGTCTGCAACCATGTCATTCAAATCTCATCTAGAAAACAAAACAAAAAAAGCCAGAGTCTATTTTATTGTGTGTGTGATAAATAGAGCATTAATAATAAGTAATTAGGATATAGTTGGGTTTTTTTAATCCTCACCCGAGGACATTTTTACATTTATCTTCAGACAGAGTAGTAGACAGAGAAAGTGAGAGAGAAAGAGAAACATCGATGTGAGAGGAACATCAATTGGTTGCCACGCGCATGTGCCCAACCAGGGCTGGGGACGAACCACAACCAAGGTACATGCCCTTGGCCGAAATCAAACCTGGGACTCTTTGGTCTGCGGGCCGACACTCTAACTGCTGAGCTGCCAAACCATCCAGGGCTCATTTGTTTGTTTTTTAATCCTCACCCGAGGATATTTTTTCCATTTATCTTTATATAGAGTGGAAGGGGGAAAACAGAGAGAAACAGACATGTGAGAGAAACACATCGAGTGGCTGCCTCCCACACAAAACTGCAACCGAGGCATGTGCCCCTGGCCATAATCAAACCAGTGACTCTTTGATCCCCAGGCTGACGCTCTAACCACTGAACCAAACCGGCCAGGGCAGGATATAGTTTTGAAGTTGAAATGTCTAAATTGAAAAATCATTCAGATAACAAAAGAAATCAAGGCAGACAGACAAAAGAGGATTGAATGAACATGGGTAAGTTTGCATTTTACATAATGAATCTATAGAATATTTAGAAAAAAATGATTACAAAAACTGTCATTTCATGATTAAACAAACCATAAAACATATTGATATTGTGTATGCTGGTAAATTCATATACAAAAATAAGACAGACTTAAAGGGACTTAGTATTATCTGACAAATGTCAAATACTAAAGTACGAACAAGTCCTATTTTCTATGCACTTCAGACTACATGTCTATGCATTTGTGTGTTATATGATAGTCTTTCTTCTGCATCATTCCCGAGGGTCTCATGCCTCTACACTCAGCTAATGTCAAGGACTGTTCCACAGCAGATCAATAAAACATGGTTTAAATCAAATGACCAGCGAGTCAATTTTTTAAAATCCCAGCCTCTCTTGTGGATTGCTAACTTCAAAGACTTGCATTAAGATTATTAAGCAAGTAATGATTGATTTATTACATAGCATTAAGAAATGTTTTCTTTGAAGCACAAACTAAGAGGTGGTGGATGCCGACTGTCCTCGGGTTGATATTTGAAATGCAGAATAGATCACTTTGCTGGCCATGAAGGACACACCAAGGGGGCTTGAGGTGATGCTCCCTTCCGGCGATATTCCAATGAAATGCTTCATATTCCGCACTGGAGTAACAAGGTCTCCTCCACTGTCGAACGATGGGCAAACAAGTAAGACCAGTCCTGAGAACAAGCTGGTGTTGCTGTCGCGTGATGGCGTTGGAAGTGACCACTGCTGTGACAAGGGAGCATCGCTGACAGGACGGGAGACAAGCGCTTACAGCCGCAGCCCAGCACCGGCAGTTAAGGGACAATAAATGTATGTGGCAGCTGCTGTGCCAGAATAAGGCTCACATTGTAGGAAGAAACAATCAGACCCGAACAGCTGAAACCTAAACATGCTTCGTGTCATGTTCAGAGGTCACCGAGCACTGCCCATGGGACCAGCGTCCGTGGATGTGGGCAAACACACACACAGGTGAGCTCACGCCTCAGACAAAGGGGTCACGTGGCTCTGAGGGGAGGGGAGTTTGGGGGCTCAATCTAAAGTCTTTTTACAGAATGTCTGTGCTGTTGATCCTGAGGGTGAAGGGGGTCATTCGTTTGCTGAGTGCTTAGGGCTGGGCAGAGACTTACATTGTAAGCAGAAGGAGGAACAACCACATCTGATTTTTGTGAGAAAAGGAATGAATAAATTACTGTTGGGGGAGGGGAGGAGAGCTCTTGGGGCAGGTGTTGTTACTTGCGGTCCTCGCTGGGAGCCTCGTGGGACAGAGCCCACGGCCTGGACAGCAGAGGTTGGTCCAATGGCAGCCCCCGCCTGCCTTGGAAACACGGAAAAGAATGCCCTCGTGTAACTGGAAAGTTCCTCTGGCATTCGGGCCGCTGTGGACGGCGACCTTTGTCAGTAATCACATTTTGTCGATTCAACCCTTAATATTATCAAGGACTCCTGACAGGTTTGCTCTGTGGGTCTTCGGCCTTCAGAAAGCCTCTCCCTGGCCAGAACGGTTTGGATTTAGCCTGCCCGAGAGATACCGGGTTACATGATGCACCCCGGGGCAGAGTGTAGGTTGGGAATACGTCAATGACCTGAGCTAAGAACAGTGCCCCAGTGGCTTGGATCTGGGGATCTTCTTTTTTACATTTTTGATCTCCGAGTCAGAGGACTTGAGTTTCTGGTTGAATACAGTTGTAGCAAATAGCTTTCAAGCAAAAAATACAAAACTTTTCCCAGGCCTGAAAGAAGAATGCTTGCAAGATGGTGCTGTGCCGCAATCAGGTCAGAACGTGGACTCGCGATATTTTTAGTCTGATATGCACCACAATCATGGTTGATCTTCATCCTGCCCTGACCTTCCCCCTCTCCCTCCATGCCCTCCTCCAGCAAGTCCCTGGCCCTAACCTCACCCCCTGGGCTCCCACACTGTGGAAAGAGTAGCAGCGTAACTTCTCTCCCTGCACCGTGCTGCAGAGCCCAAGGGCCGTGTGCAGTGGTGATGTCAGTGCGAACAATTCATTATTCCATCAAGCACTTGGCATGTCAGTCAATGAAAAAATATGTGCTTCAGATTTGACAGCTCAAAATAGTCTTTTCAGGATTGGCATGCCACAATCTTGAGAGTATAATGAATTATTCTTTAAACCTATCATTTCATCACATCAATTTGGCCATGTAGACTTTTCTTATGGGGGGGAGGACCAGGACTGAAATACAGAAGTTACCTAAAATAGCAAAAGACCTCTGCGACCGGGGTGCAGACGGGGGCCGAGAGAAGTAGCAATGAGGGTGCTCCTCCGTGCAGACGTTGCGGTAAACACAATTACAGTTCACAAAATCACAGGAAGAGTTCCCTGGTTTTATACGACTCTGCCATGAAAACTAGTTTATTTTCATTGGTCACCTGTAGAATGACACCAAAATGTCATCCTGCTTTTCCACAACAATGCAGTGTGCAAAGGAGATTACCCAGTGTGTATCTGCAGGCCTGCTGAGCAGTCGAGTCCTGATCACCCGGACACGGGTGGAGGGCCGTCTTGGATTGGACTTTGTGTTTAGTCAGAAGATCAATTTTTCCCGGTTAACTCCCATATGTAAATTGCTTTCCTACACTTGATGTATGGTTTTCTTGTACTCATGGGGGAAATTAAGCCCATTCATTCTCAAGTCTGGCCTCTTCAAAGATTGACACCCACCTTTTCTCCCCTAAGCGTTCCGAAAGCTGGGTGAGAAGTTGCTCAGCTCTCTGGTCCCATGGCCAGTGCTCGGTGACCTCTGAACATGACACGGAGCATGTTTAGGTTTCAGCTGTTCAGGTCTGATTGTTTCTTCCCAAAATGTTAGCTTTATTCACAGACCTAATGACAAGACGGTTTAGTTATTGGTCTAAATTCCGCATCACCAGCCGAGAACACCGAGGCCAGGAGAGGGAGGCCTTTCTGTCGGCAAAATCCCAGCAAACACGAGCGGTGGGGAGCGAAGTTCAAGGCCCACAGCCTGGATGCTCCGCCAGTTCTGTCTGAGCCACCTGGTCTCCCGTGGGTGTCTACCCGAGATTGTCTCCCTCTTAGACGGCGGCCCGTCGCTGAGCGAGCACGCTGGAGTTACAGACCTGGGCAGCCCCGCAGTGGGGCGTGTCACGTTGCGGTTGTCACCTACACAGGCTTCCCCAGTGCCCACAGGCACAGGACCCTGGCGTTTTATGTGTCTGTGAACCCCCGTCCACTGGCTCCTCCCCCTGCTCATCCAGGCCTCGCTGTGTGTGGGTATTGAGTGTGACCTTACAGCTCACTGGGAGTCATCTTGCCCAAACCTTTGCCTAGTCTGGAGCGTTTCCCTTGGGGCAGCGTGGGGTTCTCTCCACAGGCAGCCACAGGACCACAGTCCTTCCAGAATGTTTGCACTGGCTTCCCACAGGGGTGACCTCTGGGACAGGATGAAGTTGACCAGGAACCAACTAGGAAAGACCTTTCTGCAGGCTTCCCACCCATGGGTGCCATGTTCTTCCATCACGAAAGCAGATTTTAAATGCCAATGTTGGAAAGTGGGGGTGGGGGAAGGAATTGTTGTTGCAGGAGGTAAAGGACAAAGAAAAGCAAAATAATCCCCTTTCCCAGTGACGGGCCCTTTCCACTAGTTTCAAAGTGAAGCCATAAGGAATGGGCGCCCCTTCCTGCGTGTCCCCTTTACTCCGCCCTCCAGTCCACAGCTGACGCCAGCAGCAGCCGCTCTACAGCTCTTCTCAACAGAGTGCTATTTGGGTCGCAAAAGCCACACTGTTCAAGAACATGTGACCTCGTAAAGGTGACCATGACAGCAGCACAGAGCAGCGTCGGACAGGCGGTGTGTCTGCAGAGACGCCGGACGGCAGAGCCAGCCCCCATCTCTGCTCCCGTGCGGTGTGGGGACAGCATCGTCCAGGGCCTGTCCTCACATTGTCCTGTTAATTGTGCGGAAGAGCAGATCAGTGACATCCTTCTCACCCGGAGGAGGGAAACTCCAGCCCTGTTTCCAAAAGATTAACCATAAATACTTCGAAACCAATGTGTGTAAATTCTTTTTTAAAAAAGGGGGTGGCCCTAGCCTGTTTGGCTCAGTGGTTAGAGCATCAGCCCCTGGACTGGAGAGACCTGGGTTCGGTTCCCGCTAAGGGCACATACCCTGGTTGCAGTTTGTTCCCGGCCCTGGTTGGTCATGTGGGTGGCAGCCAGTCGATGTGTCCCTTTCACATCGATGTTTCTCTCTCTCTCTTCCTCTCTCCCTCCTGCTCTATCTGAAGATAAATGCAAAAATGTTCTCGGGTGAGGATTTAAAAAAAGGGGGGACTTCCAGTCAAGATGGCGGGTAGGTAAACGGGGTCTCACCTCCTCCCACAACCACATCAAAATGACAACTACAGAACAACCATCATTCAAAGCCGCCTGACACTGAGCTGAATGGAAGTCCTACAACTAAGGAATTAAAGCAGCAGCCACATCCAGACAGGTAGGAGGGCAGAGGGGACGGGCTGGTCCCACACCCACGTGTGGCGGATAAAAATCAGGAGGACACCTCAGCTGGGAAGGTCCTCCCTGAGGACTGAGGGGTCCCTGTCCCACACCAGGCCCCCAGTTCAGGGTCCCAGTGCCAGGAAGAGAGTCCCCATCATTTCTGATTTAAAACCAGTGGGAACTGAGGCTGCGGGAGCCCCAGGCAGCTCCTCTTAAAGGGCCCGCACATAGACTTACTTGGACTCGCTCACTCTGAGCGCAGAGGGGAGGCAGCTTGAGGGGCACCAGAGACATACAGAAAAGAACTAAACTATTTAGCCTCAGGACGGGGGCTGGAGGGGCAGCTTTCTCCTGGACAGACGTACTGGCGGAGGCTGATGTTCCTTTGCTGAGCCCTTCCCTGGGGCCACCATATCTGGGACTCCAGCAACCAGGCTCACACTGTTTGCCCCACCCTGGTGATTCCCTGAGACCACATCTAACTTTCAGGCACACCCAAGCTGTTTCCAGTGGCTTTACCATAGGATTGGCCTGCTTTGATCCTGCTTCAGATTTTCCTAAAATCTCTCAAACAAGCAGCATCTGGTCTTAGTGAGCCCCATACTTCTCATTAAGTGGCCCCAGGCCTGGCACTAGAAGCAGCCAGAATTTGTTCACAACTTGGCTTTTCCTGGGCACCTCCAAGCCCAGCACAAGAAGCAGCCATCTGCAGATCACTTTGTAGCTTATGCCTGGTGGCCCCAGATAGAACATAGGCAGTAGCTGACCTTGCCCCAGAGCCAGCACACCCAGTGGACAGCTTCAGACCACACTGAAACACCACCACCCAACCACCTCCACAAGTGACACACTCAAAGAGTGGACTCAGTGGGTACCAGAGCTGTGTGGTGAGCCCCTACACAGCTGATCCTCCAAGGTAGTCAGAGGCCAGTGGTCAGTGGGCACAGCCAGTCCTTGTAGCTGATCAGCCTGAGTAAATCCCTCCCAATGATGTGCCAACAGCAATCAAGACTCAGTTACAGCATGCCCTGGACGGTTTTTCTCAGTGGTTAGAGCATCGGCCTGCCGTCCAGAGAGACCCAGGTTTGGTTCCCCCTAAGGGCACGTACCTCAGTTGCAATTTGTCCCTGGCCCTGGTTGGGTCGTGTGGGTGGCAACCACTCAATGTGTCCCTTTCACGTCGATGTTTCTCTCTCTCCTTCCCACTCTATCTGAACATAAAATGGAAAAATGTCCTCAGGTGAGAATTAAAAAAAAAAAAAAGACTCAGTTACAACAGAAGGGTGTACAGTCCACAGTAGGGGTGCATCTCAAGAGCCCAGCTGGGGTGATCAGGGAGGCTGTACCACTGGATCCTACAGGACACCTACAACAACAGGTCATCCTACAAAGCCTAGGAGACATAGAAACTCTACCTAATACATAGAAACAATCACAGAGAAGCAGCCAAAAAGAGGAGACAAAGAAACATGTCCCAAATGAAAGAAAAGAACAAAACTCCAGGAAAAGAATTAAACAAAATGGAGATTAGCAATCAATTAGATGCAGAGTTCAAAACACTGGTTATAAGGTTGCTCAAGGAACTTGGTAAGACATTCAAGAAACTTAAGGAGCCCTGGCCAGTTTGGCTCAGCGGTTAGAGCGTCCGCCTGCGGTCCGGAGAGACCCGGGTTCGGTTCCCGCTAAGGGCATGTACCTCGGTTGCAGTTTGTCCCCGGCCCTGGTTGGTTGTGCGGGTGGCGACCACTCGATGTGTCCCTTTCACATCGATGTTTCTCTCTCTCTCTCTTCCTCTCTCTCCCTCCCACTCTGTCTGTACAAAAAATGGAAAAATGTCCTCGGATGAGGATTAAAAAAAAAAAAAAAAAGAAACTTAAGGAGAGACCTCCATGGAACTTAGTGAGAACATCAACAACATAAAAAAGAACCAGTCAAAAATAAAGGATGCATTAACTGAAATAAAAAATAATTTACAGGGAATCAATAGTAGAGTTGGTGAAGCCAAGAAGCAAAAACACCCAATCAGAACAGCAAAAAGAAAAAAGAATAAAAAAACAATCAGGAAGTGGCTGCCACCCGCATGACCAACCAGGGCCGGGGACAAACTGCAACCGAGAATGGCGGCGAAGTGAATGGAGGGACCCAGACCGTCTCCCAAGACCAAACTGGATTTACAACGAAAACAAAGGCAAACCGTCAGGAAAGGGCAGCCGAAGGACACCTTGGAGGACCACATAACCAGAAACACCCACTCAGTCCTGGTAGGCTTGCGAGGACGGGAGAGGGGACCAAGAGCCCAGGGTCCGCAGTGGCCTGGGCAGGGGCCAGGGAACTAGAGGGGAAGTTAATTCCACCGTCTTTCTTCCCACCGTGCACGGCCCTTGAAACTCTGTAGCCGGCTAGACTCTCCACTGAAGCTGCACAGACTCCTGGCCCCCAGGGAACTGGGCGGGACCAGGGAACTCAGAGGGACCGGGGAACTAGGCGGAAAGTTAATTCTACTGCCTCCCCTCCCGCCGTGCAAGGCCCTGGAAACTCTGTAGCCGCTGAAGCCGCACAGACTCGCAGACCCCAGGCAACTCGGTGGGACTGGGGAACGCGGCTGAAAGTTAATTCTACCGCCTCCCTTCCTGCCGTGCATGGCCCTGGAAACTCTGTAGCCAGCTAAACTCTCCGCTGAAGCTGCACAGACTCCTGGCCCCCAGGGAACTCCGTGGGACCGGGGAACTCAGTGGGAAGCTAATCCTACTGTCTCCCTTACCACCCTGCATGGGCCCTGGAAACTCTGTAGCCAGCTAAACTCTCCACTGGAGCCGCACAGACTCGAGGGCCCCAGGGAACTCAGCTGGACGAGGGAACACAGTGGGACCAGGGAACTCCGCGGGACCAGGGAACTCAGCGGGAAATTATTCCCACCGCCTCCCTTGCCACCCTGCATGGGCCCTCGTAACGCTATTGCCTGCTAAACTCTCGGCTGGAGCCACACAGACTCCCGGAGAACAGGGGACTTGGCGGGATTAAAGTGGGTCCTCCCTGGAGCATCCAAACCCAGGAGAGGGAGCCACAAACAGCAAAACACCAACACCCACTGGGAAAACTTGGCAGACTCCAAAGCCCACTGTGATAACGAAAATGGTGAGAAACAGAAACAAAAGCCAAATGAAAGATCAAGAGACCTCTACAGAAGATGAAATAAATGAGGTGCAGTTAAGCAAGTTAACAGAACTAGAATTTAGAGCCATGATGTTGCGGAAGCTCAACAGCATGTGTAAGGACATGAGCAACATGAGTAAAGACATAGAAATGTTGAAAATAAACCATCTGGAAATGAAAAACCAACAGGAAGAAATGAAGAATGACATATCAGAAATGAAAAACACACTGGAAGGTCTAAAAAGCAGAGTAGGGGAAGCTGAGGACCGGATCAGTGAATTAGAAGACAGGCTAGAAGAAATCAACCAATCAGAAAACCAAAAGGAAAAAAAAGATTAAAAAACAAGAAGAGAGCTTAAGAGAATTGTGGGACAACTGGAAATGTAATAATATTCGTATCATAGGAGTCCCTGAAGAAAAAGAAAGTAAAGAAATAGTGACAGAAAACTTCCCTAATTTGGTGAAGGAAGAAGGCATTCAAGTTCAAGAAGCTCAAAGAGCCCCAAGTAAGAAGAACCCAAACATGCCCACACCAAGACACATAGTAATCAAACTGCCAAAAATTCAAGACAAAGAGAGAATCCTAAAAGCAGCAAGAGATAAGCAACAGGTTACCTACAAAGGAACCCCCATAAGGCTCTCAGCTGACTTCTCACAAGAAACATTACAGGCTCGAAGGGAATGGCATGAAGTAATCAAGGTCATGAAAAACAAGGATCTGAATCCAAGACTACTCTACCCAGCAAGGCTATCATTCAAAATAGAAGGTCAAATAAAGAGTTTCCCAGACAAAATAAGGCTAAGGGAGTACATTAGCACCAAACCAGCACTGCAAGAAATGTTAAAAGGACTGCTGTAATTACCAGGAGAAATGGGAAGAAAAATAGAACCACACTAAACAAAAATGGCAATAAATAAGTACATATCAATAACCACCTTAAATGTAAATGGACTGAATGCTCCCATAAAAAGACACAGAGTAGCTGATTGGATAAGAAAGCAAGACTCATCTATATGCTGCTTACAAGAAACCCACCTCACAACAAAAGACTCACATAGATTGAAAGTGAAGGGATGGAAAAAAATCTTTCAAGCAAATGGAAAAGAAAAAAAAGCTGGGGTAGCAATACTGATATCCGATAAAATAGACTTCAGATTGAAGGCCATAACTAGAGACAAAGAAGCCCACTACATAATATTGAAAGGATCTATCCAACAGGAAGATATAACCTTGATAAACATATATGCACCCAATATAGGAGCACCAAAATATATTAAAAATCTTCTGGAGGACTTCAAAGGAGAAATCGATAGCAATACAATCATAACAGGGGACTTCAACACCCCGCTCACATCACTGGATAGATCCTCTAGACAAAAAATTAGCAAGGAAACAGAGACTCTAAATGAAGCACTAGACCAAATGGATTTAATAGATATCTACAGAGAACTACACCCCAAAACTACAGAATTCACATTCTTCTCAAGTGGAACATTCTCAAAGACAGACCACATGTTAGGGCACAAACTAAGTCTCTACAAGTTCAAGAAGATTGAAATTATAACAAGCATCTTCTCAGACCACAATGGTATGAAACTAGAAATCAATTGCAAGAAGAACATACAAAGACATTTTAACACATGGAAGCTAAATAGAATGTTATTAAACGATGAATGGGTCACCGAGGAAATCAAGGAAGAAATCAAAAACTCCTGGAAACCAATGAAAATGAGGACACAACAATACAAAATCTATGGGATGCAGCAAAAGCAGTTCTGAGAGGGAAGTTTATAGCACTACAGGCCTACCTCAAAAAAGAAGAAAAATCTCTAATAGACTACCTAACCTCACAACTTAAAGAAAAAGAGAGTAACAAAAAGAAAACCCCAGAGCAAGTAGAAGAAAAGAAATAGTAAGGATCAGAGCAGAAATAAACGACATAGAGACCAAAAAAACAATCCAGAGGATCAATAAAACAAAGAGCTGGTTTTTCGAAAAGATAAACAAGATTGATGGACCCTTAGCTAGACTCACCAAGAAACAAAGAGAAAGAACCCAAATACATAAAATCAGAAATGAAACAGGAGAGATAACAACTGACCCTACAGAAATACAAAAGATCGTTAACAACTACTATGAAAAATTATACGGCAACAAATTCAAAAATCTAAGCGAAATGGACAAATTTTTAGAAACACATAGTCTCCCAAAATTGGATCAGATAGAGATTGAAAACTTGAACAGACCAATAACAACAGAAGAAATTGAAGATGTAATCAAGACTCTTCCAGCAAACAAAAGCCCAGGCCCGGATGGCTTCACAGGGGAGTTTTACCGAACATTCAAAGAAGAACTAATACCCATTCTCCTCAAACTATTTCAAAAAATTCAAGAAGAAGGAAGACTTCCAAACTCGTTTTATGAAGCCAGCATAACTCTAATTCCAAAACCAGAAAAAGACACAACAAAGAAAGAAAACTACAGGCCAATATCCCTGATGAACATAGATGCCAAAATCCTGAACAAAATACTAGCAAATCAAATCCAGCAATACACCAGAAAAATTATCCACCATGACCAGGTGGGATTCATCCCAGGGATGCAAGGCTGGTACAATATTCGCAAATCCATAAATGTGATACACCACATAAATAAATTGAAGAATAAAAACCACATGATCATATCAATGGATGCTAAAAAAGCCTTTGACAAAATCCAGCATCCATTTCTGATAAAAACACTCAGCAGTGTGGGAATTGAGGGATCATACCTAGACATAATAAAGGCCATATATGAAAGACCTACAGCCAACATCATACTCAATGGGCAAAAACTAAAAGCACTTCCCTTAAGAACAGGAACAAGGCAAGGATGCCCACTTTCGCCACTCCTATTTAACATAGTACTGGAAGTCTTAGCCACAGCAATCAGACAGGAAGAAAAAATAAAAGGGATCCAAATTGGAAAGGAGGAAGTGAAATTGTCATTATTTGCAGATGACATGATACTGTACATAGAAAACCCCAAAGACTCCACCAAAAGCTTACTAGACTTAATAAATGAATTTGGCAAAGTAGCAGGATACAAAATTAACGTCAAGAAATCGATGGCATTCTTATACACCAATGATGAACTCACAGAAAGAGAAACTAAGCAAACAATCCCATTTACCATTGCGGCAAAAAAATTAAGATACCTAGGAATAAACTTAACCAAAGAGATAAAGGACCTATTCGCAGAAAACTACAGGTCTTTGAAAAAAGAAATAGAGCAAGATGTAAAAAAGTGGAAGAACATACCCTGTTCATGGATTGGGAGAATTAACATCATTAAAATGTCCATATTACCCAAAGCAATCTATAGATTCAACGCAATCCCCATCAAAATACCAACGGCATACTTCAAAGAATTAGAACAACTACTTCAAAAGTTCATATGGAACCAAAAAAGGCCTCGAATAGCCACAGCAATCTTGAAAAGGACGAACAAATTTGGAGGGATCACAATACCAGATTTCAGGTTATACTACAAAGCCACCATAATCAAAACAGCCTGGTACTGGCACAAGAACAGGTATATAGACCAGTGGAACAGAATAGAGAACCCAGAAATGGACCCTAGGCAATATGCTCAATTAATATTTGACAAAGGTGGCAAGAGCATACAGTGGAGTAAGGACAGCCTCTTTAATAAATGGTGCTGGGAAAATTGGACAGCTACTTGCCGAAAAATGAAACTAGACCATCAACTTACACCCTACACCAAAATAAACTCAAAATGGATAAAAGACTTAAATGTAACTCATGAATCCATAAAAATCCTACAGGAGACTGTGGGCAACAAAATCTCAGACATCATACGCAGCAGAATTTTTACTGACACATCACCTAAGGCAATAGAAACAAAGGAGAAAATGAACACATGGGACTACATCAAACTCAAAAGCTTCTGCACAGCGAAAGATACAATCATCAAAACGGAAAGGCTACCCACTGTATGGGAGAGCATAATTGCCAATGATATATCAGATAAGGGGTTAATTTCCAATACATATAGAGTGCTCATACAACTCCACAAAAGGAAGACAAAGAATCCAATTAAAAAATGGGCAGAGGAACTAAATAGACACCTCTCCAAACAGGACATACAAATGGCTAAGAGACATATGAAGAAATGTTCATCATCACTAATCATCAGAGAGATGCAAATCAAAACAACAATGAGGTATCACCTCACACCTGTCAGAATGGCCGCCATCAACAAATCATCAAACAACAAGTGTTGGCGAGGGTGTGGAGAAAAGGGGACTCTAGTACACTGTTTGTGGGAATGCAGACTGGTGCAGCCACTATGGAAAACAATATGGTGTCACCTCAAAAAATTAAAAATTGATCTCCCATTTGACCCAGTGATCCCACTTCTAGGAATATACCCTACGAAGCATAAAACACCAATCAGAAAGAATATATGTACCCCCATCTTTGTAGCAGCACTATTTACAATCGCTAAGATCTGGAAACAGCCCAAGTGCCCATCAGTAGACGAATGGATTAAAAAGCTGTGGTACATATACACAATGGAGTACTACGCAGCGGTAAGAAAGAAAGATCTCTTATCCTTTGAGACTACATGGAGGGACCTGGAAAGTATCATCCTAAGTGAAACAAGCCAAACAGAGAAAGACAAATTTCATATGATCTCACTGATTTCTGGAATATAATGAACATAACAGTTTGAGGACAATCCCCTAAGGAGTGGGGAGGTGAGAGAGGGATGAACAACAGAATTTATATGCATGTATGCATGAACAGTGGACATGGACAACAATCGGGGGAAGGGGCAGGGAGGGAAGGGGGAGGGGGAATCAATGGGGGGAAAAAGGAGAATCATTTGTAACAAAAATTAATCAATAAAAAAAATAAATAAATAAATAAATAAAATAAAATAAATAAAATAAAATAAAAAACAGTCAGGACAGTGTAAGGAGCCTCTGGGACAACCTCAAGCATGCCAACATTTGCATCATAGCGGTGCCAGAAGGAGAAGAGAGAGAACAAGAAATTGAAAACCTATTTGAAATAATAATGACAGAAAACTTCCCTTAACTTGGTGAAGGAAACAGACATACAAGTCCAGGAAGCACAGAGAGTCCCAAAGAGGTCCACACCAAGACATATCATCATCAAAATGCCAAAGGTTAAATACAAAGAGAGAATCTTAAAAGTAGTTTGTTAACTACAAAGGAGCTCCCATAAGACTGTCAGCTGATTTCTCAAAAGAAATTTTGCAGGCCAGAAAGGAGTGGCAAGAGATATTCAAGGTAATGAAAAGCAACGACCTACAACCAAGATTACTCTATCTTGCAAAGCTATCATTTAGAATCAATGGACATATCAAGAGTTTCCCAGACAAGAAAAAGCTAAAGGAGTTCATCACCACCAAACCAGTATTATATGAAATGTTGAAGGGTCTTCTTGAAAGAGAAGAAAAAGAAAACTATGAACAATAAAATGGCCATTAATACATATCTATCAACAAGTGAATCTATAAACAAAATGAGCAAGCAGAACAGAAAAAAACTCATAGACACAGACAACTTTTTGTTGCTTGCCAATGGGTGAGGGCTGGGGGGATGGGTGAAAAAGATGAAGGAATTAAGAAGTACAAATTGATGAAGGGTCTTTTTGAAGAAAAAGATAAAATGTATGAACAAACAAAATGGCAATGAATACATATCTATCAACAATGGAATCTACAAACAAAATGAACAGGAAGAACAGGAACATTCTCATAGATACAGAGAACATTTTGTTGGTTGCCAGTTGGGAAGGGGGTTGGGGGAATAGGTGAAAAAGGTGAAGGGATTAAGAAGCACAAACTCATTGCTAGACTGACAAACCTCAAAGGGAAAGGGGTTGGGGGGGTGGGAAGAAATAAACCAAAGAACTTATATGCATAACCAATGGACACAGACAATAGTGTGGGAAAAGGTGGGAGGGGGGCGGGAGGGGGGAGGAGGGGGTCAATGGGGGAAAAATGTGGAACATCTGTAATACATTTTCTATCCAACAATAAAGATTAAAAAATATATAAAAAAATAAAATAAAAAAAAAAGAAGTACAAATTGGTTATTAGACTGATGAACTTCAAAGGCAAGGGGGAGGGAGGGCAGGATGAGATAAATCAAAGAACTTCTATGCATATGTGCATAACCAATGGACACCGATAATAGTGTGGGGAAGGCAGGGGCGGTGCGGGATTGGGGAGGAGGGGGTCAATGGGGAAGAAAAGGGGGACATCTGTAATACATTCAACAATAAAGATGAGTTACAAAATTGGGGGGAAATAAACAAAGTATCTGTAATCTGGAAAAAAAAATGATTTGTAGGCAAACACATTCCTCCTGAGAACTTACGTGTTTCTGTCGGGGTAGAATTGCAGGTGGTGAACCAGTGCCCTCTCTTTCCTCCCCTCCACCGCCTGCAGTGTGGAGGGTTCCGCAGCGCACACGTCTTTCCTCCCATCGGCCGGCCCCTCCCCTTCAGCTGGCCTCCCATGTCCATCCTGGTCTCCCCCTGCCTTGCTTGAGGTCTATGCAGCACGTGTCTGGGACTCCCCTAACTTTACTCCTGCATCGGCCTCATTCTCATGCCCATACCAAGGTCACTGTGGGTTCTCTTCAGGGACTGGCAAAGGGCCCTCCACCTCCGTCTCCTACTTGCTGATTCCTCATCAATTGCCTCATGCCACACTGGTCTGGTTTCTCCGGCGCCTTATTGAACACTGCACAGCTTAGATTTCCGCCTGAGGCAGTGGGCATTTCAACAGAATCGTGTCCTTGCCATTTATGTTCCAGATTTTTCTGGAAACTGCAATTACTTTTTACCTGCCTGCTGATTGGCTGGATGGCATTAAACCTGGGGTAAGGTGATCTGGAGAAAATGATGCCGGGATTGCGGTATGGCTGCCTCAGTTACGTTCTTCCAGGCTGCGAGGAAGAGAGAGGCCAGTCCGTGACCTGAATGTACACGTGTTCTCGTGGGCAACTGAAAAGTGGCTCAGAGGCCTCCTGCAGCAGCGCTGGGATGTGGCGCTCTCCCTGAGTCTCACATCCGTTGTCCCTGCGAGGGATTGGGAGGGGGGCTTTGTTTACCCTTTACCGTGTAGCCTTTTGATTGGATAGACTTTGGCTCAGCTACTGATCCCTGGTCCAATCAACTGTGACCACCTAGCACAGCTGCTCTAACTCACCCACAGCTGCAATGACCTGAGCATCTTCAGGGGAGGCACTGCCTGGTTCCCCTTGCCCCGGGGAGGGGCCGTGGCCCCAGCAATGCTTGTGGGAGCCACCCGGGAAGGTGCTTGCAACATCTCATGCTCCTTGAGAAAAAGGTCCAGTGGTGAAATGAGAGGAAAGGGCACGTAGGACCCCTTCTGTGCAGACTCACCGTGCACACGTGCAGAAGGTGGGAGAGCCTACAGCAAACCTCTGGTAACTTGCCTGAGGCAGCGTCACCAAAAAATGTCTTTCGTGTCACATCTGATTGGCACCCAGTGCAAGAGACTTAGATAGTGCTGACTCAAACCTAAACCAGTGTTCCCCGACTACCCTGTGTCAACCACAGGGGGCATTTAACTAAATAGAGTGGGTGGTCTGTACCCTTAGAGATTCTGATTTGCTGGGTCTGGGCAGAAGCCTAGAGTTCAGAATTTAAATGTTCTCTACATACTACAGTTTTAAATACTAATAGTTCTCTATGTCATAGTATATATGAAATAAAATCATTTCTTGAGTCTGGCCGGTGTGGCTCAGTGGTTGAGCATTGACCAAGAGGTCACCGGTTCGATTCCAATTCCTGGCCAGGTTGTGGGCCCAATCCCCAGTTGGGGGCATGCAGGAGGCAGCCAATCGATGGTCTCTCTCATCGATGTTTCTATCTCTCTCTCCCTCTCCCTTCCTCTGTCTCTAAAATCAATAAAGAAAAAAATTTTTTTAATCATTTCTTGAGAATATCCTAAGTGCTAGGCACTGAGCAAGTGCGACTTTATTTTTTATTTTATCCTTAAATCTATTCTTCCAAATAGACATTACCATCACCAGTTTACAAGTAGGAAAACCAAAGCTCCATGAGGAGCAAAGACAGGTGCGTATTCACATAGCCTGTGTGTTTTGAAGCTGACAGGCCAGGGACTTCTGACTCCTGCATCTGAATTGCTCAGTCCACATGTCTTGCCAGGAATCTTCACCCTTGCTCAAGAGGTGCCTGCTACTGGTGGGCAGTCAACAAACCCTGTGGGATGAACAGATACCACAAATACCTTCAGGTATGTTTCAGCAAAACATTTTAAAATTCTGTAACTTGAGGTTGTGAATACACAATACCACACACATTGAGAGTGGCATTCGGTCATAACCATGGCAAGATTGGCTGTTAGCCTTCCTTTGTTGATGGGGATAAGCACTCCTTGGCTGGTGCGGCACAGTTCTGGGGTGTCAGACCGCCAATGATCTCCTCTGCGTACAGCTGGGCTCTGCTCAAACTAAACGATAACAGTCATCGCATATGCAATAACCTACAAAGCCAATACAAGAAGGAAATTCTCTCCAGAACATAATTGAGGAGCTAATGTGCTGCTTATAGATCTCACAATAGAGCTCCCATCCCAAGAAAATGTCTTTGCACTCCAATGAAGATGCATTCCACTAAGCAGCTGCTGCCACTGAAAATCAACTTCTTTCCAGGGCTCAAACACTCTTTGTACAAGATGATCAGATCTTACACAGAATCCAGATATTGACTGTAGCTAGAAAATATCACACTTAAATGAGAAAATGCATTGTGGTAATTATTCTACTTTCCCTCAAATCAGGAATAAAAGCATCCATCACGTAGAGGAGCAAGGCCTTAATCCTGGTGTTCAGGTCCCTGGAATCTGCAATGGGGATTATTACACCAGGGTTCAGGCCACTACGGCCATTTGGGAGGGCTTGACTGCCATCTACTGGTCACAATATGTATTACCATCCAAAGCAAGGGCCCACACAACCTATGCACTGGAGGAGCCCTGGCTACAGCCCTGGCCTCCCGAACCCCCGACACAGCAGCAGACCAGCTCCGCCATGGACCTCCCTGACCACCATGCGCCCACCCTGACCACCATGCCGCCCATCCTCCCTGACCCTGCACGCCCTCTCTGATCCCACCAGGGGTGCCAACCAATCACACCAACAGATGACCTTGGAGATGTAACCCTGGAGGCTCCTGCCCCTCCTGTTAGTTCTAATTTCAGAACTTCCCGCCTTACCCGCCCTCACAACCAGACCAGCCTCCCCACCCTCTCCTAGACCACCCGGTACCCTTTGCCTTCTCCCAAAGCTCCCCGTACCCCGGTACTCTTTGCTACTCTGCCTTGGAGGGTAATCGCTCTCATGGGACTCAGCAGCCTCCTCTTCCTCCGCATCCACCCAGGGGGCAGGCTGCAGCTTGCTCCCCAGCCGGGCGCCAAGATCGGGCATCGCCTTGGCCCAGCCCCAGCAGGTGCTGGCCCTGGGTGTCCCCCAATCCTCAGGGCCGGTGCCCCGCAGGGCTCCCCCACCAGAAGTTGAAAGCACTCGCTGGAAGGAGGGGGACAGCTCCACCCCCTACCCTGGACAAAGCCCTACAGAACTGGCCCAGCACCAGGGGAGGCCTCCTGCTAGTGGGACACAGGCGTTCTCTCCACACCTGGTGCCCCCACAGGCTCTGCTGCTGGGCCGGCAGGACTGGAAAGGGGCCTGCAGAGGCGGGAGCGGCACCTTTCCCTGGTCAGTGATCTGTGTGCTGTGGCCAAAATCAAAGTGAACAACTTTAAGGTCAAAAACGAAATAAAAGTAACCGACATGTGGGCAGCAAGCTGTGTGGATGATGTGGAGAGGGCCGGACGGATGCGCTGGCCCACGGCGAACTTGGCCACTTTCAGCTCCCAGAACAGAAGGACAGATGGCTCTCTCTCCTCCAGAGGCACATCAGCCTAGACAAGGACAAGGACTGTCTGACGTGCATGCCCCTCGAAATCTTCACCGAGGACACCGGGAACTGTGCCTGGAAAACCGAGACCATAGGAATTCAGACACAGCGAAGGCAGTCATCACCGTGTCGCTGCCAATGCTGCGGGCGGCTGGCTCTGGGAGGCGACCAGCGACGGGTCAGTCCTGGCAAAGAAGAGGCACCATGCCCACTTGGGCATGAATACCCTACGGGATTCAAATGAGCCATCTTTGGTACACTGCCTCCTGACACAGGGACCAGAGGACTCCCCCAGCCCCTCCCTCCTCCCAGGGCCCTTTCTCATGGGGCAGCCGCGGTGCTAGCTCACCTGCAGCCCCGCCGTCTGCCTGCCACCCAGCAGCTCAGTGACGGGTCAGAAGACACCTAAAAGGAGAAGGTCTAGAAAGTGGTCCTTTTGGCAGGGTGCTAGCTCTCACCTGGGTCACTTGCTTATGTCACCAACCTCTTCTGTGTCAGGACAGCTCTTTGGAGTGTCTCTGCCCAGGGTCTGTCAGGGTGACTATCTGCCCAAACCTGTCTGGGACGCGCTTTTCTATCTCGGTGACAAAGGAGCCCTCACACAAGGCACCTCCGACAGTCACCAGCGTGACATCCTGCAGAGAGCTGAGAGAGTTGTGCACTAGACTGGGAGTCGTTTTGTGGTAGCATCAGTGTTAAAGGACTTTCTACGAAATATTCCGGGAAGCATTTTCTCAGCAGATCTCTGTCATCACCGGGCCTCAGTAATGGATCAAGGAGGTGACGCAGAGAAAATAAATACAATTCTAAGGCTGTTGGACCAGCTCCCCAGAGCCAGCGCTGTCCTCCGGAGGTGCCGGTCTAGGGCGTCCCACAACATCGAGCCCACTCGTGCAATCAGGTGACCGCGTGTGATTCAGCCTGTGTGTCGCTCCAAGCACCCTCTGGCTCCTACCTCTTCCAGCCCAGAACTAAAAAACAAATGTTTCAAAAGGCGACTCTGCTGATTCAGTTTCGGATATAGCCGCAAAGTGTTTGGGGAAGAAATCACTTCCCTCTTTGGGGAGGGTTCAGGGAGGAGAGACATCTCTGGCTTACCAGTGACCGGCTTCTGCAGGCCGCCGGGAACGAGCTGGATGTGGATGTGGGTGTCCGTGCAGGGACTTGGCAAAGAACTTGGTCTGGGAGCAGGAGCTGGACTGTCCTAAATCTTAGTGATGATGACCTCACCCCACCTGAGGTGGACGGTCTTTTAACCCGGAGCGATGTTGACTTTGACCACTCTAAATATGAGGACATCCAAATGCCACAGCCTCTGGACTCCAACCAGTGACCATTTCTGTGGCATCTTGCAGTCATGGGTCCACACATGATCACCCCAGGAAACAGCCCTTTGATGCAAATACAAAAAATGGCACCATAGAGTGTCACTCACCAACATCTCTGTGACTCTTCACCCCTGCACTTGGTTGGGAAATGGCTTGGCCAGTCTGCAAAACTGTCCCTCAAGAAGAAAGCGAGTGCATCCAGAGCAGAGAAACAGAAACCAGCTTCTCTGAAAGAACCCTCAGAGCCACCCCCACGATCCTGGTGTCCCAGAAACCAACTCACTGCAGAAGAAACAGAAAGACACCCACCTAAGGGCAACGGAAGGACTCGGGGCTGTGCGGGCAGCCCAGGTGCAGGCAGTGGAAGGACCGGGGGCTGTGCGGGCAGCCCAGGTGCAGGCAGTGGAAGGACCGGGGCTCTGCGGGCAGCCCAGGTGCAGGCAGTGGAAGGACCCGGGGCTGTGCGGGCAGCCCAGGTGCAGGCAGTGGAAGGACCCGGGGCTGTGCGGGCAGCCCAGGTGCAGGCAGTGGAAGGACCCGGGGCTGTGCGGGCAGCCCAGGTGCAGGCAGTGGAAGGACCCGGGGCTGTGCGGGCAGCCCAGGTGCAGGCAGTGGAAGGACAGGGACTGTGCGGGCAGCCCAGGTGCAGGCAGTGGAAGGACCCGGGGCTGTGCGGGCAGCCCAGGTGCAGGCAGTGGAAGGACCGGGGCTGTGCGGGCAGCCCAGGTGCAGGCAGTGGAAGGACCGGGGGCTGTGCGGGCAGCCCAGGTGCAGGCAGTGGAAGGACCGGGACTGTGCGGGCAGCCCAGGTGCAGGCAGTGGAAGGACCGGGGCTGTGCGGGCAGCCCAGGTGCAGGCAGTGGAAGGACCCGGGGCTGTGCGGGCAGCCCAGGTGCAGGCAGTGGAAGGACCGGGGGCTGTGCAGGCAGTGGAAGGACCGGGACTGTGCGGGCAGCCCAGGTGCAGGCAGTGGAAGGACCGGGGCTGTGCGGGCAGCCCAGGTGCAGGCAGTGGAAGGACCGGGGGCTGTGCGGGCAGCCCAGGTGCAGGCAGTGGAAGGACAGGGGCTGTGCGGGCAGCCCAGGTGCAGGCAGTGGAAGGACCGGGGCTGTGCGGGCAGCCCAGGTGCAGGCAGTGGAAGGACCCGGGGCTGTGCGGGCAGCCCAGGTGCAGGCAGTGGAAGGACCGGGGCCTGTGCGGGCAGCCCAGTGCAGGCAGTGGAAGGACCGGGGCTGGCGGGCAGCCCAGGTGCAGGCAGTGGAAGGAACGGGCTGTGCGGGCAGCCCAGGTGCAGGCAGTGGAAGGACCGGGGGCTGTGCGGGCAGCCCAGGTGCAGGCAGTGGAAGGACAGGGGCGGTGCGGGCAGCCCAGGTGCAGGCAGTGGAAGGACAGGGGCGGTGCGGGCAGCCCAGGTGCAGGCAGTGGAAGGACCCGGGGCGGTGCGGGCAGCCCAGGTGCAGGCAGTGGAAGGACCGGGGCTGTGCGGGCAGCCCACGTGCAGGCAGTGGAAGGACAGGGGCTGTGCGGGCAGCCCACGTCAGGCAGGGAAGGACAGGGGCGGTGAGGGCAGCCCAGGTGCAGGCAGTGGAAGGACCCGGGGCTGTGCGGGCAGCCCAGGTGCAGGCAGTGGAAGGACCGGGGCTGTGCGGGCAGCCCACGTGCAGGCAGTGGAAGGACAGGGGCTGTGCGGGCAGCCCACGTGCAGGCAGTGGAAGGACAGGGGCGGTGCGGGCAGCCCAGGTGCAGGCAGTGGAAGGACCGGGGCGGTGCGGGCAGCCCACGTGCAGGCAGTGGAAGGACAGGGACTGTGCGGGCAGCCCAGGTGCAGGCAGTGGAAGGACCGGGGCTGTGCGGGCAGTGGAAGGACCGGGACTGTGCGGGCAGCCCAGGTGCAGGCAGTGGAAGGACCGGGGCTGTGCGGGGCAGCCCAGGTGGGAAGTGGACAGGCACGGGACTGTTGCGGGCAGCCCAGGTGCAGGCAGTGGATAGAACCGGGGCTGTGCGGGCAGCCAGGTTGCAGGCAGTGGAAGGACCCGGGGGCTGGCTGCGCGGCCAGCCAGGTACAGGCTAGTTGGAAGGACCCGGGGCTGTGCGGGCAGCCCAGGTGCAGGCAGTGGAAGGACCGGGCTGTTGCGGGCAGCCCAGGCTGAAGGCAGTGGAAGGACAGGGTCTGTGGGGCACAGCCCAGGTTGCAGGCAGTGGAAGGACGGGGCTGTGCGGCAGCCCAGGTGCAGGCACAGTGGAGGACCGGGGCTGTGCGGACAGCCCAGGTGCAGGCAGTGGAAGGACCGGGGCTGTGCGGGACAGCCCAGGTGCAGGCAGTGGAAGGACCCGGGGCTGTGCGGGCAGCCCAGGTGCAGGCAGTGGAAGGACCCGGGGCGGTGCGGGCAGCCCAGGTGCAGGCAGTGGAAGGACCCGGGGCGGTGCGGGCAGCCCAGGTGCAGGCAGTGGAAGGACCCGGGGCGGTGCGGGCAGCCCAGGTGCAGGCAGTGGAAGGACCGGGGCTGTGCGGACAGCCCAGGTGCAGGCAGTGGAAGGACCGGGGCTGTGCGGACAGCCCAGGTGCAGGCAGTGGAAGGACCGGGGCTGTGCGGACAGCCCAGGTGCAGGCAGTGGAAGGACCGGGGCTGTGCGGACAGCCCAGGTGCAGGCAGTGGAAGGACCGGGGGCTGTGCAGGCAGTGGAAGGACCGGGGGCTGTGCGGGCAGCCCAGGTGCAGGCAGTGGAAGGACCGGGGGCTGTGCGGGCAGCCCAGGTGCAGGCAGTGGAAGGACCCGGGGCTGTGCGGGCAGCCCAGGTGCAGGCAGTGGAAGGACCCGGGGCTGTGCGGGCAGCCCAGGTGCAGGCAGTGGAAGGACCCGGGGCTGTGCGGGCAGCCCAGGTGCAGGCAGTGGAAGGACCGGGGGCTGTGCGGACAGCCCAGGTGCAGGCAGTGGAAGGACCCGGGGCTGTGCGGACAGCCCAGGTGCAGGCAGTGGAAGGACCGGGGCTGTGCGGGCAGCCCAGGTGCAGGCAGTGGAAGGACCGGGGCTGTGCGGGCAGCCCAGGTGCAGGCAGTGGAAGGACCCGGGGCTGTGCGGACAGCCCACGTGCAGGCAGTGGAAGGACAGGGGCTGTGCGGGCAGCCCAGGTGCAGGCAGTGGAAGGACAGGGGCGGTGCGGGCAGCCCAGGTGCAGGCAGTGGAAGGACCCGGGGCTGTGCGGGCAGCCCAGGTGCAGGCAGTGGAAGGACTCGGGGCTGTGCGGGCAGCCCAGGTGCAGGCAGTGGAAGGACCCGGGCGCAGTCCAGGTGCAGGCAGTGGAAGGACCCGGGGCTGTGCGGGCAGCTCAGGTGCAGGCAGTGGAAGGACCCGGGCGCAGCCCAGGTGCAGGCAGTGGAAGGACCCGGGGCTGTGCGGACAGCCCAGGTGCAGGCAGTGGAAGGACCGGGGCTGTGCGGGCAGCCCAGGTGCAGGCAGTGGAAGGACTGGGGCTGTGGGGGCAGCCCAGGTGCAGGAAGTGGAAGGACCCGGGACTGTGCGGGCAGCCCAGGTGCAGGCAGTGGAAGGACCGGGGGCTGTGCGGGCAGCCCAGGTGCAGGCAGTGGAAGGACCTAGGGTTGTGCGGGCAGCCCAGGTGCAGGCAGTGGAAGGACTCGGGGCTGTGGAGGCAGCTCCGATCCCAGCCCAGACTTAGAGGAACACGGCAGCTCTGCATTCAGGGTAGCAGAAGACACATCCGAGCTTTGTGTGAAGTCACAGGGGAAGGAGAGAGTAGTGGGCAGTGCCCCCCCGGAGCCCTGCCTGTTCCAGATCCTCACCCAGCTCTCTGACCGTGGATGACATGTCCAGCCCAGGCTCAGAGCCTACAGCAGTTACTGATGTTGGGGACAAACATTCCTAAAGACATTTAATAGCAAGAACCTGATTTCTACAAGAACAGAGACTGGGCTGATACTGACATCAAAACAATAATTGTTATGACTTTTTGGTATAAAATACCTGGGATAGGAGCGTAAGGAATCGTTTCAAACAGGACACAAAACAATTTTCTTTACCGAGACCAGGTGAGGAAACACTTAGACTGAGACGTGGCATCACCGAAGTGTTTGGGAGGCGTCTTCTTGGCAGAGTGTGGGGTTGGTGCTGCCCTGAGAGGGAGGGACCCTGGCAGAGAGACAGCATCGGGCTGCCTGGCTGCTCCCGGTCACGGGTGTGGATTTCCTCACCTCCAGAAGCTTTTACGTACGTTTGTTCCAAGTGACTCATGGTTACAGATAGTTTGTGCCCCCTAGTTTATTTCCTGTCCGTGGACATGTCTCCTCTCTCATCCTCAAGGTCGCACTGGTACATCCATCCGATTGTCGCCTTGCCCACTGGTAGGAAGGGGTAGAGTCAGGGATGGACATGCATCTTCATTTTAACTTAAAAGAAGATGCTTAGATCCCACTGGGTCTTTAGTCCACCACGTGGACCTTTCTCCCACACCAGCTGATTCTGAATTACTTTTCTGAGCCCCCAGCAAACTTTCATGTCAAAGGTTCTTTCCCTGTTGTGCTACATGTTACAGTTTTAGTGATAGGAAATCAGTAATGTGTTCTGCAAGATATGAGAAGTGTTTTCAGTACTAGTTATCGGTGCTACCTCCCTGTAGGGCACCTGGCCGTTTCTCCTAAGCATTATGATTAGCTTGTAGAACTCTGGACCCAAAGAACTCATGACACTGGCCATCTCAGCCACAGATGGGAAGGGACGTCAACTTGTAACCAACCACTGCTATAGTGTGGAGAGCAGAGTCAGCTTTACCAACTCCATCTTGAGTCTGAGCCGTATCGTCTGAACACATAGAAGTCTGGACCTACCACCAGGCTCTGGGCTGCAGCCAAGGGAGGAGCCACAGGTGCGAACAATCGGGATGACTAGACACCTCCACGGACGTTGCCAAATGTCCTGATTTGGGACTTTGAGGACTCATCTCAGAAACAAGCATATCTAACAAGTGCAGGTGGGGGAGACACGGGCACAAGAAGGATCAAAGTGAAACCAAGAACAGCCCTGGGCGGTTTTGCTCAGCGGTTAGAGCGTCGGCCCTCGAACCACCAAAGAATCCTGGGTTTGATCCAGTCAAGAGCATGTACTTTGGTTGCAGTTTATCCCCTGCCCTGATGGGGTCGTGTGGGAGGCAACCAATTGATGTGTCTCTCTCTCTCCCCCTCTTCCCTTCCTCCCGCTCTACCTGAAAATAAAAGGAAAAATATCTTCCGGTGAGGATTAAAAAAAAAAGTGAAACCAAAAACAGGGACACTTGCTATTCACCCTCCTGGGAATGAGCTGTGCCGACAGTTCGTGTGACTGGTTGGTGGCCGTTGATTATTCCTGGTCCTTGTTGTCTCGAGCTGGTCCAGAGGCCTTCCTAGCGAGATGTGGACCCCTGGATGCAGAGGCTTCAGTGACTGAGAGGAACCAGTGACCACTGCTCTGCAAATGGCTCCCGCCAGAGGACACTTGGGATGCCTGGACTTCGCTTCGTTGACCCCAATACCTGTGTGTGTGTGTGTGTGTGTGTGTGATTTGGATTAAACCTGCCGTAATAGGTATTGGCTGTGTATTGGCTCAAGGCTGTTACTTGGTGTCAGGGACCGAGAGGGCCCAGTGACCACCTAGGGTCCCGGCCTTGATCAGGCTGTCCTGATACTATCTGGGGGTCAGGACTTTGACTGCAGTCACAGCCTGAGTGCTTCAGATGGTTGGCATAGTCTGTGGTTGAAACTCTAAATTCTAAATGAACTTAACCTGACATTTTTAAGTGTAAAAGCCCAACACCAAGGAGCAAAAGGAGCCTGTCCGCCAACGTGCAGCTGCCTGGCAGAACAAATACATGATTTGGCCAAAAGGAAGGAGACAAGCTTGACTGATGGCATTAATGTCTCCTGCTGGTTAAGCGGGGACTTGAATTTACTATTGAGATTGCAACCAAGATAGCTCAAAATTGCTAGCGCCGGGAAAGGGACTTTGAAAAGCAGCCCTGAGAGTGTGTTAGCAGTGGGGACCCCTGGTATGAGACAGGTGCAGGTTCATCAGAAACTGCCGTACCAGCATGAGATGGTGTACAGATGGCCCGCACCTTACCCAGAAATGCAGAACCCTGGTGAGTAGGGCAGATAAACAGAAAGTGTGGGCACCACTGTTCACACCCTACACAGGGGGGTGCAGACGGGGAGGAAAACCTGGCCAGGAGGGTTACACAGAGAAGCAAGTCAGCTGGCATCAACTTCAGAGAAAGAGATGAAGGTATAATATCCAAACCCACACCCCGAGGATCCAGGGGACTGTGATCATCTATTTGATGACAGATAGCAATGCAGACCAGTAGTGACTAGGAAACCTATTCACTGAAACCATGGCCCTGGCCAGCCAGTGGAATCCCTAGAAGGCAGAGGACACAGGAGACAAGAGTTTCAGTGACAGCAGATTTGCAAGGAAATGAGATGCTGATTGCCTGCTGGCAGGAACAGGAATGAGGCGCGTTCAGGCCTGACTCAACGGCACTGGCAAGACCCAGACCTGCTGAGGCTTCCTGCTCAGTATCCAGAACAAGCCTCCCGGTGAAGGCACTGGAGAGCCGGAGCGCGGACGGCGCACCCCCGACAGGAGATGGGACAGCACATGGTCATCCCATAAGATGGACAGGTGAGTAGGCCATGCAGACAGAGGGGAACTGACCGCTTTGTCAGTTGTTCATGGCCGCTCAGGGCTAACCCACCACCCCTGCAGGTTCAGTTGTGCCAGGGTTTAAGAAAGCCCCTTAAGGGAAGAGAACATTGTACATGCATCCATTGCACAGGCATGAACAGGAGAAGACATACTAAATATCTTAAACCTAGAAAATGATCTGAATGGACAACCAAAAGTTACGTTTAATGCTACTTACAGAACAAACAACATCACATAGCAACAAAAAAATCCTTTCTTTAGCAAAGGATGTTCATCAAACCATCAGACACACTGGGTTTCAAACCACACAACCAAAACAAATGTTTTTGACCATTTAAAACAACTAAGCAGGAGGAAACACACTAGAATAGACAGGGTTAGATAATTAACTGAAAAATTTTTCAATACATCAAATAATGGGCATCCTGGAGGCAGAGAAGAAATCGGGGCATGAAAATACGCCATTTATCAAGCTAAAAATACAAGTAGGTAAGGGGATAAAATTACAGAATTTTTAATTGATACATGATCACAGATAACTCTTTTAAAACAAGATGTTAAAACACATAAAATAACATCCTAGTACAGGTAGATGGGCTAGGAGGAAAAGTAACCGGTTGTTGGCCCATAAAATTTCTTGTATATAATTATAACCTAAACCCATAGAATTACAGGGCCCCACATGGCCAGAGGTACAGAATACACCAGGAATGGTAACCTTGCAGAACTCCTAGGAGACTTTATTCCTTGGGGAAAATGAAAAGCATATCAAATAAAATTAGCTGAAGTAAAAAGTAAGCCTATAGAGTTACCTAGTAGTGGTGGGAATGTCCGGCCTCCATGACCAAATATGGCAGGTAATTTTGAAGTTGACAGTTTTGTATGGCCCACGAATGATGTTGCAAATATCCAAAGGGCCCTTGGCAGAAGGCTCCCGCCCTGATGCCGTTCGCTGCGGGTCTGTGAAGCAAGCTCACCTGGCCCTGGTGAGCCTTTATCTCAGGAGGCAGGCTGCGGGCGGAGACGCACACGCCAAAGGCCCTCCCTGCCCTGTGGGCACTGCAGTGGCCACCAGGATCCTCTGTCCCCGATGGCTGGGATGTGGCGCTGACGGCCCACAGCTGAGCTCCTCTGCAGCACTGGCCCTCAGGGGAGGGCTGTCTGCCCGAGGTTACAGCCCTCCCTGGGGATGGCTCTGTTCAAAGATGCATTGATACGGGTATCTCCTGCCTCATTTCGGGACCCTGTGAAGGACCACCCGCTCCACATCCCCCTGCGAGGCCTCCCTGCTACTGCACCGCAGCTCCATCCCTCCCGCGGCCAAAGCCAGGGCCCCGACGAACTCACAGGTGTTGACCATGGGCACCTCCTCCGATAAACCTGCATATAAAACTCCATCCCGGAGATGATTTTCCAGAAACATGACCAAAGACATCCTTCTACAGTTACTCCCAACATAACATCTGGAGTGCCCTGTTCAGAGTGAGTGAGGTTAGCACTCCTTTGTTCAGATGTCTCTAAGGATTCCCGGCTCACCAAAATCAAAACCTCGCCACGGGCACCCTAGACCCACGACCTTTTGGACCTCACCTCCTACTCCTCTGCCCATCCATCCCTCCAGCTGCACTGACTCCTTGCTATTCCTCAAACATGCCAGGCATGCTCCTGCCCCAGGGCCTTTGCTTGTACTCTTCCGTTTTCCTGGAATGCACTTTGCCCAGTTAGCTCCATTGCTTCCTCCCTCACCAGCTTCAAATCTTGTCTCAAATGTTCCCTCCATGAGGACTTACTTCCCTGATCCCCCACCTAAGCCCATCAAACTGCACCTACCCCGCAGCTCCACATCCCACGTTCCTGCTTGAGTTTTCTCCACAGCATGTCTCAGCCTTGCATAGTACATTTTATTTATTTAGGCTCCTTCAGAATGCAAGTTCCATGAGAGCAAGGGCTTCATTCCTGTTCTTTTCCCTGCTGCATCCCCCAAACCTAGACCCGTGACTGGTACACAGTAGCTGCTCAGTCTGTGCTGAGTGAGCACGTGAGTGAATGAAAGGAAACGGGTGGACCCAGACAACCCGTGAGCTTGAGGGAACTCCCTTAAACAGCACCTGCTTTTCTTCTAAAGGAACATGGGAATAATTCTTTTGTCATTTTTGTAAGAATTTGCAATACATTTGTGACAGCATCACCTAAAAAACTGCTAAATAAATGTAAAGTGTAATTTTCATTTAAAACAAATTCTTCATCAGTGAGCGACCTAATTTTTATAATCCAGAGCTGCCAGATTGCCAAAAAGTAATCATATAACAGTCAGACACAGAAAACCTTGAAAATGGTCTGGTGTTGAAATATAAAATAAGATTTATTTCAAAGCCATACCCCAAAAGTACAAACTATGAAAAGCATCTCTTCTAAAGACTTAATAACAAGAGCAGTCTTCGCATTGTAAGTTATAACATTTGAAGGCTTCTTTGCTACCAAAAAGTTTGAGAAAAGTTAATTCCATAACTGTTAAAGGTACTTTGTTATATAAAACATATTCTCTCTTTAAATGCAAAATATTCAAATATAATAGTTTTATCATAAAATTGTTCTCAATTTCTGAAATGCTCATTTGTCTATAACTAGCAAGTAAACAGAATCACATTTCCACACGCTTCTTAAAATGAGGTAAGAACATAATTTTCAGATGTTTGCATCTCTGACTAAAAGTGCACTTCGTGTGAGCTGCTTTCCGGGGGCCCGGGGTTCCGGCACACAACAGTAGCAATTACACTCAGTTAAAAATCCACATTTGTCATTCTTTCTACACAATTTCAAGATCCACATCAAAGCTATCGTACAGCCATTCACTATTTTTTTGCAGATATTTTAATAAATATTCCTAAACTCTAGCAGACTGTTCATAACCCTTTAAAGCCGGGGCAGCAAACTTGTTCTGTAAAGGTCCAGAGAATAAATATGTAAGGTTTCTCAGGTCACTTCTCTGATACACATTATTCTATTTTTTTAAATAGCTTTACAATGTACAAAAATTCTTAGCTCTGCTTAATCTGCTGATTTTTAAAAGTAGACTTTGACAAATAGAAGTCACCAGTCTCTAAATTAGATAAGTTAAGTGTTAATAAAATACAAACATCACATTTTTCAGTAAAATAAATCCATGATTTTTTACTGCAAAATAGAAAGTTGATAAACAGTAAGAAATGAATCTCATTCCAAGAGTGGGCTGCATTTCAGATACGCTTTCCAATCAATGGCACTTTCTTACAGCTTTTTCATTTTCAAATGGATAAAGCTCCCCTCTTTCTATAGGGAGAGACTTCCTGTGGCTACTCTGAGGTGGGCAGAGGCGGCCTGCCTCCTGAAGGGGGCGCACACAGCACTGAGCTGCAGGTGCACACTATGGAGACCAGGACTGACCGCAAGGCCCTCCCAGGTCAGGAGCCAGCGCAAGCCCGCGGGAAGCGACACACAGTACTAATGAAGGTTGTGTTTGTCTGTATCATATACAGTGCATTGTGGGGAAACATGCTTTACATATGAAATGTGTGAATATAAATGAACACAGCAGCATGATTCATTCAGGCTCTTGATGCCTGTGACCTGCAATCGACTGCAAAGATGCAGCAGAGAATTCAGTGCAGTTAGTTCGGACTCTGATAGAGGGAAACTGATCTGTTTATTATAACACTGATCTGTAAGTTGGGCCTAGAGCCTGGTACTGAGAATTGCACCTGTGTGTCTGTGTGTGTGTGTGGGGGGGGTAGATGGGTGTGTGTGTGGTGGGGATGGGTGTGAGTGTGTGTGCGCATATGAGTGTGTGTGTGAGTATGGAGGGGGTATAGGTGTGTAGGGGGTGGTGAGTGGATGAGTGTGTGTGTGTGTGTGTGTGTTTGTGTGTATGGTGCATGTTTTCTTTTCCTACCACAAACAGTGCTATGAATAAATTATGACAAATAAAAGCATTGTCAATTTACTCAATCATAACCAATTGGAAGCCTCTAGAATGAACAATCCCATTGTATTCTACAGAAACATTTACAAATTCTAAAGCTGAGAACGTTGAGTCCTTTGGTATCTCTAAGAAGAAATCTCAATCACTCAGCGAGCCTACGCCCAGTTTTTTAACTACAAAAAGTAAAGTTTTCAGTGCAAAAGGAGTAGCTTGATAAATAGCCATGATGCAAAAACCCGAAACGGTATAAAACCCAAAAGTAATATCCTGAAGACGTGTTTTGACAGAGAACAGATCACTGGGGGCTGAGAAACACCCGCTGTTTACTGACTGCACTGGGAGGGGGTGGTGGAGAGTTCAAACAGCCCCTTTCTGCAGACAGACTCAGCACAGTCACAGCTCATCATGCTGTTTCTTAAGAGGCCACTTTGGGTGTTGCGATACGTGGTCTGCAGCCTGCAGGACAAGGTACATAAATTCTTCCACATCAAAAGAATAGTTGGTGAACTTTGGATGTTCCCCCAGAGTTGGATGGTGGCCCTGCAAAAATAAACCCAAACACACCTCCGTAAGTCACTGAGGACATGATTTTCTAAACAGGAAAAAAATTTCCCTTTTTTTAATTGTTGAAAGTATTACAGATGTCCCCCCTTTTACCCCATTGACCCCCTCCCTCCTGCCCCCACCCCCCTCCTGCCTTCCTCAGCCTAATGTCCGTGTAGATTGGTTGTGCATATATACATATACGTTCTTCGGTTTATCTCCTCCCATCCCTTCCACCCCCATCCCTCTGAGGTTGTCAGCCTGCTCCCTACTTCCATGATTCTGGATCTCGTCTGGTCAACAGCTCATTTTGTTCATCATGTTCCACAAATTAGCGAGATTGTGTGGTACTTGTTTTTCTCTGACTGGCTTATTTCACTTAGCATAACACTCTCCATTCCCTCCATGTCGTCTCAAAGGATAAAAGATCTTTCTTTCTTACAGCTGCATAGTATTCCATTGGGTACATATATTCTTTCTGATTGGTGTTTCAGGCTTCTTAGGGTATATTCCTAGAAGTGGGATCACTGGGTCAAATGGCAGTCCCACTTTTAATTTTTTGAGGAAACACCATATTGTTTTCCATAATGGCTGCACCAGTCTGCATTCCCACCAGCAGTGCACTAGAGTCCCCTTTTCTCCACACCCTCGCCAACACTTGTTTGATGATTTGTTGATGGTGGCCATTCTGACAGGTGTGAGGTGATACCTCAGAGTCATTTTAATTTGCATCTCTCTGATGATTAGTGATGTTGAGCATTTCTTCATATGTCTCTTGGCCATCTGTATTTCCTGTTTGGACAGGTGTCTATTTAGTTCCTCTGCCCATTTTTTAATTGGGTTCATTGTCTTCCTTTCGTTGAGCTGTATGAGTACTCTCTATATTTTGGATATTAACCCCTTATCCGATGTATTGTTGGCAAATATTTTCTCCCAAAGAGTGGGTTCCCTTTTCATTTTGATGCCAGGCTCTTTGCTGTGCAGATGTAGTCTCACGTATTAATTTTTTCCTTTGTTTCTCTTACCCTAGGAGATGTATCAGTGAAAATTCTGCTATGTGTGATCTCTGAGGCTTTTCTGCCTACATTTCCTTCTAGAATTTTTATGGTTTCAGGGGTTACATTTAAGTCTTTTATCCATTTTGAGTTTATTCTTGTGTATGGTATAAGTTGATGGTCTAGTTTCATTTGTTTTGCATGTAGCTGTCCAATTTTCCCAACACCATTTATTAAAGAGGTTGTCTTTACTCCATTGTATGTTCTTGCCATTTTTGTCAAATATTAATTGAGTATAATGTCTTGGATCAATTTCTGGGTTCTCTGTTCTGTTCCACTGATCTATATGCCTGTTCTTGTGCCAGTACCAAGCTGTTTTCATAACAATGGCTTTGTAGTATAACCTGAAATCTGGTATTTGATCCCTTCCACTTTGTTCTTCTTTTTCAGTATTGCTGTGGTTATTTGGGGCCTTTTTTGGTTCCATATAAACTGTTGGGAGTATTTGTTCTAGTTCTGTGAAATATGTCATTGGTATTTTAATGGAGATTGCATTGAATATATAGATTGCTTTGGGTAGTATGGACATTTTAATGATGTTAATTCTTCCAATTCATGAACAAGGTATATGCTTCCACTTTTTTTTTTTATCCTCACTCGAGGACATTTTTCCATTTTTTGTTCAGATAGAGTGGGAGGGAGAGAGAGGAAGAGAGAGAGAGGGAAACATCGATGTGAAAGGGACACATCGAGTGGCTGCCACCCGCATGACCAACCAGGGCCGGGGACAAACTGCAACCGAGGTACATGCCCTTAGCGGGAACCGAACCCGGGTCTCTCTGTACCGCAGGCCGACGCTCTAACCGCTGAGCCAAACCGGCCAGGGCTGCTTCCACTTTTTTATATTTTCTTCTACAGTTCGTCCCTTGCCACTTCACGCTTTGACTTTCACAGCTTCACTCTATTGTGGGTTTTTTCAAATATATTCATTAAAAAGTTGATCGAGATAGTGAAAATGATACAGTGCGCGCTTGGTTGTCTGAGTCAATTATACACCCTGTATTACATTACAATTAAAATCACTGCACGTATGGACTGTAGGCCTCTGTATTCGAGCACCCCACAAATCCTTCAACGCCAGGTGCAACTGCTCGACCACTCCTTGTGTGTGGGCAATAACTTTTTTCCAAAATATCAGGTGTAGTGAAACCAAGCCAATATTCACTGATGGGCTATCCTATCCTCTTCCTATCCTGACCACTGATTGGCTCAGCCTCATGCAAGTTCGTTTCTCTCATATACACTTGTACATGGCTACGCATCAGAAGCATCTTTGCTCTTGTAAGTGTTTTCAATTTCTGAGAACTTTTATCTAAGCCCCACAATGGCTCCTAAACGTGCTGCTGCTTCTAAGCCTTCTGACGATGAAACTAAGCACCGGAGGAAGATGCTTGCCATCCAGGAGAAGGTGAAACTCTTGGATATGACCAAAGATGGCAAGAAAATCATGGAGGTTGCCCGCCATTACGACTTGAATGAGTCTACCGTTCACTCCATCCGTAAAGATGGAAAAAATCCGTGCAATGGCTACTGTCTTTTTCAACAAGGAAGCAAAGCACATAATGACAAGTTGTAATAAGTTCATAGTGAAAACGGAGTCTTCCCTAACCGTTTGGATCAGCGACAGCCACAAGAAAACCATTCCATGGATTCACTGGTCACCAGGAGAAGACGAGGCAGCTCTATCAACACTTTATGGCAGACGAACCTCAACCAGGACACTCTTCTGCAACGTTCATGGATTTCACAGTGAGCAAGGGTTGGTTCGAGAAGTTCCAGAAGAGGTATCATCTGAAGAGTGTTGTTCTCCATGGAGAAGCTGCCTGTGCTGACTATGTGAACAACACGTTCCAGAAGATCCTTGAGGAGGGCAAGTATCATCCAGAACAAATGTTCAATATGGACGAAACAGGGCTGTTCTGGAAAATAATGCCTTCCCAGACGTTCATTTTCAAGGATGAGGCCAAGGCCCATGGTTTTAAGGCATATTAGGATTGTGTGACTATCGTTATGTGTGGAAATGCTGAGGGATTTGTGCTCATGCCTGCCCTTATCTACAAGGCCAAGAACCCAATGGCCTGGAAGAATAAAAACAAGAACCTGCTGGCAGTGCACTGGATGCACAACGACAAGGGCTGGATCACAAAGGAGCTGTCATCGGACTGGGTCCATGAGTGCTTCATCCTCCAAGTCAGCTGTATCTCGCAGAGAAGGGACTCGAGTTTAATGTCCTTCTCCTCATGGACAATGCCAGAGGTCATGTGTGAGACCTATCCTACGACAGTGTGTGGATCAAGATCCTTCCTCCCAACACCACTTCGCTGACCCAGCCCACGGATCAAAGCGTTATTCGCGCGCTCAAGGCCCTCTACACGTGAAACACCCTGCAGCACCTCGTTGAAGGCACGGACCTTGAGGAGAACTTCTTGCTGAAGGAGTACTGGCAGCAGTATACCATTGCGACCTGTCTGAAGAATATCCAGGCTGCGTTGAAGGACGTAAATACAGAGACCATGAAGGCCAGCTGAAAGATGTTGTGGCCTTAAAGTGTCCATGACTACAGAGGATTCACCCCAGCGGATATAAGCAACTCGGCAGTGGATAAGGCAGTTAGGCTAGCCCGGATGCTGGGAGGAGGTTTCATGGATATGACCTGCAATGACATGGATGAGCTGCTGGAGACATATTCAGATCTCTTAACTGACAAGGATCTGGTGGAGATGACTAAGTCTGTGAGTGAGGAGGAGGAAAAGCAGCCAGAAGTTCCTGGGGGTCAGGAGGAGGACGTTGGCCTTACACCTGAGTGTCTCTCGCAAGTCATGAGAACTATTAAGGAAGTACAGGGCATGACTGGTGAATGGGACCCACAAATGATGCGTGCATTGCGGTTCCGGAATGCACTTGATGGAGCAATAGAACCCTACCAAAGCCTCCTCAGGCATATGAAAAGACAGCGCCAGCAACTGCCTATCACAATGTTCTTCAGCCGCGCACCCAGAAACCCACTGCCTACTCCTAGTGCTCCTTCAGCAGAATACGACGATGCACCTGCTGAGGATACTGCACCACCTGAAGACTCTCCTACTGAGGTCGTGCCTGCAGAGCAGCAGTAACTGTGCTCTTCTTTGCGGTGCAGTACATCTCTTCATCTTCATCGCTTCATCATCGAACAAGTTGCACTATTTTCATAGGTTAGTGGTTGTGTGCAAGAATTGTGTGTGTAATTAAATGTACAATAATAATGATATATTTGTAACATCTAATATGTCTTATTTTGTCTACTATATTGAGTAATATGAGGGTAAGGATGACTAAAGGGTGCTATTTCATGTCTAGAGGGCTTTAATAATGTTAGAAAATATATTCAGAATGTCATTAACAAGTTTTCTATGCTCTGTGAAAATTTTTGATTTATAAAGAATCCTACTTCGTGGAAATTCATTTATGGCGGTAGAGACCAGAACTGATTAACTGTGATAAACGAGGGCCTACTGTATTTCTTTTCTCAATGTACTGCAGTTTTCTGCAAATAAATCCTTTATTTCTTTGGTTAAGTTTATTCCTTGGTATCTACAGTTTTTGTTGCAATGATAAATGGGAATGGCTTTTTAGTTTCTCTTTCTGTGAATTCATTATTGGTGCATAAGAATGCTATCGATTTCTTTTTTGTTGTTACAGATGTTTCTTTTTCCCCCATTGACACTCACCTCCCCCTTCCTCCCTGCCCTGTCCCCAGCTTTGTTGTCCATGTCCATTGGTCATGCACACAAGCATATAAGTTCTGTGGTTTATCTCTCCTCCTCAGCCCCTCTTCTGGGGATTGTCAGTCTGTACCCTACTTCCATGTCTCTGGGACTACCCTGTTCTTCAGACTGTTATGTTCATTATATTCTACAAATAAGTGAGATCATATGATACCTGTCTTTCTCTGTTTGGCTTGTTTTGCTTAGGATAATACTTTCCAGGTCCCCCCATGTTGTCTCAAAGGATAAGAGCTCTTTCTTTCTTACAGCTGCATAGTACTCCATTGAGTATATATGTACCACCGCTTTTTTATCCATTCCTCTACTGATAGACATTTGGGCTGTTTCCAGATCTTAGCTATTGTAAATAGTGCTGCTACAAACAGGGGGGTACATATATTCTTCCTGATTGGTGTTTCAGGCTTCTTAGGGTATATTCCTAGAAGTGGGATCACTGGGTCAAATGGCAATTCAATTTTCAATTTTTTGAGGTAACACCATATTGTTTTCCATAGTGGCTGCACCAGTCTGCATTCCCACCAGCAGTGTACTAGAGTCCCCTTTTCTACACACTCTCGTCAACACTTGTAGTTTGATGATTTGTTGATGGAGGCCATTCTGACAGGTGTGAGGTGATACCTCATTGTTGTTTTAATTTGCATCTCTCTGATGATTAGTGATGTTGAGCATTTCTTCATGTCTCTTAACCATTTGTATGTCCTGTTTGGAGAGGTGTCTAGTTAGTTCCTCTGCCCATTTTTTAATTGGGTTCTTTGTCTTCCTTTTGTTGAGCTGTATGAGCACTCTATATATATTGGAAATTAACCCCTTATCTGATGTATCATTGGCAATTATGCTCTCCCATACAGTGGGTTGCCTTTACATTTTGGTGGTTGTTTCTTTTGGTGTGCAGAAGCTTTTGAGTTTGATGTAGTCCCATGTGTTCATTTTTTCCTTTGTTTCTGTTGCCTTAGGTGTTGTATCATGTGAAAATTCTGCTGCATACGATATCCAAAATTTTGTTGCCTACATTTTCTTCTAGGATTTTTGTGGATTCATGAATCACATGTAAGTCTTTTATCCATTTTGAGTTTATTCTTGTTTATGGTGTAAGTTGATGGTCTAGTTTCATTTTTTTATTTTTTTTTTGCATGGAGCTGTCCAGTGTTCCCAACACCATTTATTAAAGAGGCTGTCTTTACTTCATTGTATGTTCTTGCCAACTTTGTCAAATATTGAGTATAATGTTTTAGGTCAATTTCTGGGTTCTCTGTTCTATTCCATTGATCTATCTGCCTGTTCTTGTGCCATTCCCAGGCTGTTTTGATTACAGTAGCTTTGTAGTATAACCTGATATCCAGTATTGTGATCCCACCTACTCTTTCCTTCTTTTTCAAGATTGCTGTCATCATTCGGGTTCTTTTTTTGGTTCCATATGAATTTTTGAAGTATTTGTTCTAGTTCTGTGAAGTATGTCGTTGGTTTCTGATGAGGTATGCATTGAATCTATAGATTGCTTTGGATAGTATGGACATTTTAATGATGTTAATTCTTCCAACCCATGAACAAGGTATATGCTTGTACTTTTTTATATCTTCCTCTATTTCTTTTTTCAATGTCCTGTACTTTACTGTGAATAGGTCCTTTATTTCTTTGATGAAGTTTATTCCTAGGTATCTTAATTTTTTTTTTTTTTTTCTGTGATGGTAAATGGGATTGTTTTTTAGTTTCTCTTTCTGTGAGTTCATCATTGGTGTATAAGAATGCATCGATTTCTTGATGTTAATTTTGTATCCTGCTACCTTGCCTAATTCACTTATTAAGTCTAGTAGATTTTTGATGGACTCTTTGGGGTTTTCTACGTATAATATTATGTCATCTGCGAATAATGATGGTTTCACTTTCTCCTTTCCAATTTGGATCGCTTTTATTTTCTTCATGTCTGATTGCTGTGGCTAAGACTTCCAGTACTATGTTAAATAAGAGTGGCAAAAGTGGGCAACCCTGTCCTGTTCCTGTTCTTAATGGAAATGTTTTTAGTTTTTGTCCATTGAGTATGATGTTGGCTGTAGGTCTTACATATATGGCCTTTATTATGTTGAGATATGATCCCTGTATTCCCACATTGCTGACCGTTTTTATCAGAAACGGGTGCTGGATTTTGTCAAAAGCTTTTCCAGCATCTACTGACATGATCTTACGGTTTTATCTTTCATTGTGTTTATGTGGCGTATCACATTTATTGATTTGCAAATATTGTACCAGCCTTGCATCCCTGGGGTGAAGCCCACTTTGTCATGTTGAATAATTTTTTTAACGTATTGCTGGTCCAATTTGCTAATATTTTGTTTAGGATTTTGGTACCTATGTTCATCAGGTAGATTGGCCTGTAGATTACTTTCTTTGTAGTTTCTTTGTGGTTTAGGAATTAGGATTATGCTGGCCTCATAAAAAGAGCTCAGAAGTCTTCCTTCTTCTTGATTTTTTTTTTTTTTCTGTCCTCACCCAAGGACATTTTTTCATTTTTTGTTCAGGTAGAGTAGGAGGGAGAGAGAGAGAAACATCGACGGGAAAGGAACACATCAAGTGGTTGCCACCGCACGACCCAACCAGGGGCGGGGACAAACTGCAACTGTGGTACGTGGCCATAGTGGGAACTGAACCCGGATCTCTCTGGACCGCAGGCCGCTGCTCTAACCGCTGAGCCAAACAGGCCAGGGCTTGAATTTTTTAAGAATAATTTGAGGAAAATGGGTGTTCATTCTTCTTTGAATGTTTGGCAAAACTCCCCCCGTGAAGCCTTTGGGACCCCGGCTTTTGTTTGCTGGGAGTTCATTGATTACATCTCCAATTTCCTTAGTTGTTATTGGTCTGTTCAAGTTTTATCTCTTCATGGTTCAGTTTTGGAAGACTGTGATTTTAGAAAATTGTCCATTTTGCCTAGATTGTTCCATTTTGTTGGCATGTAATTTTTCATAGTATTTTTTAACAACCCTTTGTATTTCTGTGGTGTCAGTTGTTATTTCTCCTCTTTCAGTTCTGATTTTGTTTATTGGACCCTCTCTTCTTTCTTGTTGAGTGTGGCTAAGGGACCATCAATCTTGTTTATCTTTTCAAAGAACCAGATCTTTGTTTCCTTGATCTTTCTAGTTGTTTTTAAGTCTCTATGTCATTTATTTCTCCTCTGACCTTTTCTATTTCCTTTTGTCTACGTTCCAGTTCTTTAAGTTGTATGGTTAGACAGTCTATTAGAAGTTTTTCTTGTTTCTTGAATAGGCCTGTAGTGCTATGAACTTCCCCCTCAGGACTGCTTTCACCACAGCCCATGGATTTTGTATTGTTGTGTGTTTATTTTCATTGATTTCCAGGAATTATTTTATTTCTTCCTTCCTTGATCTCCTTGATAACCCATTCATTGTTTAATAACATGCTATTTAGCCGCCATGTGTTTGAATTTTTAGTGTTTTTACTATAATTAATTTCTAGTTTCATGCCATTGTGATCTGAGAAGATGCTTGGTATGATTTCAATGTTCTAGAACTTGTAGAGACTTAGTTTGTGTCTTATCATGTGGTCTATCTTTGAAAATGCCCTGTGTATACTTGAGAAGTATGTAAATTCTGTTGTTTGAGGATGTAATTCTCTGTAAATATCTATTAAATCCATTTGATCTAGTACATCATTTAGAGTCTCTGTTTCCTTGTTATTTTCTTGTCTAGAATATCTATCCAGTGATGGCAGTGGGGTGTTGAAGTCCCCTGCTATGACTGTATTGCAGTCAATTTCTCCATTGAAGTCCTCCAAAAGATTTAAATATATTTTGGTGCTCCTCTATTGGGTGCACATATGTTTATTAAGGTTATATTCTCCCTGTTGGATAGATCCTTTCAATATTATGTAGTGGCCTTCTTTTTCTCTAGTTATAGCCTTAATTTTGAAGTCTATTTTATCAGATATGACTATTACTACCCCAGCTTTTTTTCCTTGCCATTTGCTCGGAAAAATTTTTTTCCATCCCTTCGCTTTTAACTCATGTGAGTGTTTTGTTGTGAGGTGGGGCTCTTGTAAGCAACATATATATGAGTCATGCTTTCTTATCCATTCAGCTACTGTGTGTCTTTTGATTGGAGCATTTAATCCATTTACATTTAAGATTATTGATATGTACTTATTTACTGCCATTTTTATTTATTATGGTTATGTTCCTCTCACTATTTCTCCTGCAGTCCTTTTAATATTTGGTTTGGTGCTAATATATTCCCTTAGCCTGTTTTTGTTTTTGTTTTTTGGTCTGAGAAGCTTTTTATTTCACCTTCTATTTTGAATGGTAGCTTTGCTGGATAGAGTAGTCTTGGATTCAGATGCTTCTTTTTCATTATCTTTAATACTTCATGCCATTCCTTTCTGGTCTATAGTGTTTCGGTTGAGAAATCAGCTGATATCTTTATGGGGTCTCCTTTGTAGGTAACCTGTTGCTTTACTCTTGCTGCCTTTAAGATTCTCTCTTTGTCTTTAATTTTTGGTATTTTAATTATTTTGTGTCTTGGTGTGGACCTCTTTGGGTTCTTCTTACTTGGGACTCTGTGCTTCCTGAACTTATATGCCTTTTTCCTTCACCAAGTTAAGGGACTTTTCTGTCACTATTTCTTGAAATATATTCTATAACCCTTGTTCATTTTCTTCTTCAACTCCTATGATGTGGATGTTGTTTCATTTCATATTGTCCCACAGTTCACTTAAACTGTCCTCCTGTTTTTGAATTGTTTTATCTCTTTGGTTCTCTGATTGGGTAATATTTTTCTAATTCACTGCTCTGATCCTTGGCTTCCTCTAATACACTGGCTATTCTTTCCAATGTGTTCTTTATTTTTTTATTCTTTATTGATTTTGAGAGCAAAAAGAAGGTAGAGGGAGAAAGTGATAGAAACATCGATGAACGAGAACTCTCACTGGCTGCCTCCTGCATGCCCCTCACTGGGGATCAGGCCCACAACCTGGACATGTGCCCTGACTGGGAATTGAACTGGCGACCTCTTGGTGCATGGGTCAACGCTCAACCACTGAGCCACACCAGCTGGGCTTCCAATATGTTCTTTATTTCTGCTATGTCATTCTTCTTTTCCACTTGGTGGTTTTCATTTCCAATTGGTTGATTTTCATTGTTTCTATATCTTTACTAATGCTGTTGAGCTTCCTCATAATTATTACTCTGAATTCTACCTCTGATAACTTGCTTAATTCCATTTCATTTATCCCTTCTTCTGTAGAATTCTCTTGGTCTTTCATTTGGGATTTGTTTCTTTGTTTTATCATTTTGGCTATCTCAATGGATTTTGAAGCCTATCAAATTTTCCCTGTGCTATCAGTGTTCCTCTGATTGTGGCTCCCACTACTGGGTTTAGATGAGTGTGGAAGGGCCCGTGTTAAACATCAATGTCTAGTCTTACTTTCCTGGGGACAGTCCAGGCCAAGCAAAGATTCTGGTACCCTATAGTGTTTGCCTGCAGGTTATTTAGTCTCAGTTACTTAATGAGCCTCAGGATGTAGCCCTTAACTGAATGAAAAATCCCTCAGGTGGACAGGGTAAGATGATTAAAAGTGGGTGCGGCTACTGCTTTTCCCTAGGTTAAAGTTGCTTTGATAATAAAGTGGTTTCTGTAGTGTGGATTATTGGTTCAGTGCAGGGGTTCAAGCCTCTGCCTTCAAAGCTCAGTCTCCAGAGCCACAGGTTCATGGTTAATTTCTGAGGGAGGGGCAGTTGCTTCTCCCCCAGACTAAAACTGTTCTGATGAGGCTACTTGACAGAGATAGCTAATGAAGCAATGGGGAAGGGGTTCAGCATAGGAACTCAGGCCTCAGCTTTCACAGTTCAGTCCTCAGAGCCAAGACCACCAACACTGAGGCCAGGTCCAAATCTCAAATCTTTCAGAGGCGTTTTTTTCCCCTCTCCTTGCTTGCTGGTTGTCTCTAGCTATTAAGAAGCCTCGGGTTGCATTTCTGCAGTGAGTGGTGTTAAATTCCTGAGGGAGAGGCTATTGCTTCTCCCCAGGGCTCTTTGAGTAAGATGGCTACTGTCCTATGAGGGAGTGATTCAGCATAAAACTCCTAATGGCCTCCTTCCCAGTTCTCTCCCCAGTGCCCCCACTCTCTTCACACAGTTCCAGTCCAGTCCGCCTTCCCTCTGTCAGAGCCCAGGGTGAGTGGCTGTAGCTGATTTAGTGCACTGGCCCTTCAGGGAAGCGCTGGTGCTCCCTGTGCCTCTCCCTGACAGACGAAACCTCTGCTCTGGTGTTTTTCTCAGCCAGGTGTTACGTGGGCACCTTTCTCTGTTCTGCCACTCTGTGCTGGGGACCTGAATTGGGGTTTTAACTGCCAACATATCAGAGGTAACCCATCACAGCTAAGACAGCCCTCAGCTGCTGCCCATGGGCACCCAGTCAGCCCTCTCATGTCTCCACAGCTCCTACCTATCTTGATTTGGGGTCCTCTTTATGTCCCTGGTTGTAAGGGTTCTCTCCAGCTGCTCTTCAATTGGTTTTGCTGATGACTTGTCTTTATTTTAGTTGTAATTCCAGTTTGGTCCTGGGAGATGGTCTGTGTAGCTTCCATTTACTCTTATGCCATTTTCATTCTCCCCTCCATATTTATTTCCATCTTTCTGTTTCAATGCCAGATGTGGCCAGGGTCCCATCCAGGCAGTTAGCCGGGACTAGTTTTTCTTCTCTGTGCCTTGTCTGCATTATCTATTCTGCCTTCCTTTCTTCATGCCTCAGAGGAATCTACTTTGGCCAAAGCAACTGGTTTAATTCATGCTCTACCTCAGAGGTCAGCAAAATTTTTTTCAGTCAAGTCCATATAACACATATTTTCAGCTCTGTGAACCACACAGTCTTTTCACAATTCCTCAGCTCTGCCATGAAGGGCACAAGAAGCCACAGATAACACACAAACAGAGGGCACTGCTGTGTCACAATAAAACTTTATGTATAAAAACGATGGTGGACCAGATGTGGCCTGCTGGTCCATAGTTTGCTGATCCCTATTATATATAATTTAATGGACTTTTCTAGGCCCAAATCTCATAAAGTTTTCTTATTAGCATTAAAAATACAGAGTAAATAATGACCCTCTTTCTCCAATTTGCAAATACGATATATAACAACTCACTACTCCAGAGAACAATTTCTCTTTGAAGTTCAATGATAGTTTTTCATATTAATAGACACTTTAAAATAATTAAAAGGCAGAACAAGGTGAGTTTTGCCATTTCACTTTACCTTGTCTTGAGGAAAGACTTTGTTCTGTCTCTGCCAAGTGATGTAGTACACGCCTCTGAGCCTCGCCAGGTCCAGGTAACAGCGCTCGTCTCCACAGTTGTACCTAAGGGGCCAAAGGTCCACATAGGAGACTTTGTCTGCAGTTTTCCCAACCCCATTTCTCTGGGGAAAATGCACCTTCCAAATAGGTTCTTGCTAAAGATTGTATAAACAGTAAACAAAACTGAGGGTGGTTACAGGTGGGGCAAGAGCAGGTTCACAGTTGTGAATACATGAAACAAAGTTTATTCTTGTGTTATTATTGATTAATTATTGTATTATATCCCATGCAAGCAACTGTAAATCTACTTTTGCCCCACACCATATTTTTAAAATGTTCTCATAACTAGATACTTTAATTTTTAAAAAACAGAATAGAATGGAGACAGACCTTTATCAACAGGGCTGACTATGAATTTTATATTTTCTCATAATACCCGTCTTTGCACCTATGAAACACTTCCAAGGTCACGGAGCTAGTGAAGCAGAAACTAAACCCAGGCCTGTTGAACTCCAAGGCCTGAGCTTTCTCAATTACATTTCTGTACTTCCTCCTTCCTTGCTTCCCTCCCTCCCTCTCTAAGAGAAATGAAGGCTTGGAACTGAATCCACAATTATCTGCCTATTTCTGTAATGTATATTTGTTAAATGTCTTCCATGGTGTGGCAGTTCATGACAGTTTTCTAGGTAGACTTTCAGTTAAATACCAAGTCAAGTCATTTTTAAAGTGAAACCATAAAATTAAGATATTTGGAGGCAAAGGGAGGAATCCTGGTAATAAAGGCTGTGTCAGAACTTAAGGTGAGGCCTGGTGTGGAATTAGTATGGGAGAGAAGGCCATGTCTCCATAACCAGCCACGAGGTGGAGGAACACCAGGTCTAGCACAACTACACTGACCCCATTTCTGGGTGTGAACCAGGGAGTGAGGCAGATGGCTGGCTTGGGCTGGGGCTCTGTTCTTCATAAGATGCACAGGTTCTCCAATTCTCACCTTTCAAAAATTGTGGCAGAAAACACCACACATAAAGTGTATCATCTTAACCATTTTTGGTGTTCAGTTCAGCAGTGGTAAGTATAGTCACATTATTGTGTCACCAACCTCCAGAATGTCATCTTCAACACTATCACTCAGTTAACACTCACTCCTCTTTTGCCCTAGCCCCTGGCAGCCAGCATCCACTTCCTGTCTGTAGACATGACCCCCTGAGACCTCATGTAAGTGAAATCACACAGTGTTTGTCCTTTTATGACTGGCTTATTTCACTTCATATAACATCCCCAAGCTCCAGCCATGCTGCAGTATGTGACAAGATTTCCATCTTCTCAAAGCTGAATAATGTTCCATTGTGTGTATAAGCGACACCTTGTTCTCCATCCATCCCTATGGACGTTTGGGTGACTCCACATCTTGCCTGTTGTGAACAATGCGTCTGTGCACATGGGTGTGTGACACACAGCTCTCTCAACAGAGTGATTTCACTGAGTGCAGGAGGGGCTCAGTTTGAGAGGCACACAGGAGTGAACCCCAAGAAAGAAATCACAGATTCAATGGCAAATGGGGTTGTATAATTGGTTTCTTGAGTTCATTATTGCTGTATAAAAATGCCACCGATTTCTGGATATTAAATTTTTTTCCTGTTTCTTTGCCAAATTCATTTATGAGCTCTAGTAGTTGTTTGGGTGGAGTCTTTAGAATTCTCCCTATACAATATCTGTCATCTGCAAATAAGGACAGTTTTACTTCCTCCTTTCCAGTTTGGAGGCCTTTTATTTCTTCTTTTTGTCTGACTGCTGTGGCTGGAACTTCCTATACTATGTTGAATAAGAGTGGTGACAGCAGACATCCCTGTCTTGTTCCTGATCTTAAGAGAAACGCTTTTAGATTTTCCCATTGAGTATGATGTTGGCTGTAGTTTTTTCTTTACCAAGGAGGTAAAAGACCTATACTCGGGTAACTGGTCACTGAAAAAATAAATAGAGGATGATACTAACAAGTGGAAGCATATACCTAGTTCATGGATTGGAAGAATTAACATCATTAAAATGTCCATACTGCCCTGGCCAGTTTTGCTCCGTGGTAAGAGCATCGGCCCTTGGACCGGGGAGTCCCAGGTTCAGTTCCCGATAAGGGCACGTACCACAGTTGCAGTTTGTCTCTGGCCCTGGTTGGGGTCATGTGGGTGGCAACCACTCAATGTTTCTCACTCACATCGATGTTTTTCTCTCTCTCTTCCTCCCTTTCTCCCTCGGCTAAAAGAAAAAGAAAAAAAAGTCTGTACTGCCCAAAGCAATCTATAGAGTAAATACAATCCCTAATAAAATACCAACAGCATATTTCACAGATCTAGAACAAATACTCCAAAAATATATATGGAACCACACAAGACCCTGAATAGCCTCAGCAATCTTGAGAAAGTAGAACAAAGTTGGAGGGATCACAATACCGGATATCAAACTATGCTACAAAGCCACTGTAATGAAAACAGTCTGATATTGGCAGAAGAACAGGCATATAGATAAATGGAACAGAACAGAGAGCCCAGAAATTGACCCAAGACATCACACTCAATATTTTACCAAGGAGGCAAAAGCATACAGTGGAGTAAAGACAATCTCTTCAACAAATTGAACAGGCATGTTAAAAGAGATAACCACCAACTTACACCATATAAAAGAAGGAACTCAAAATGGATAAAATATTTAAATGTAAGTCATGAAACCATAAAAGTCCTAGAGGAAAACATAGGCAGTAAAATCTCAGACATCTCTCAGAGTATATTTTTGGAGAGATGTCTCCAAGAGAAAGGAAAATGGAGAAAAAAATAAACAAATGGGACTATATCAGACTAAAAAGAAATCATCGACAATACGAAAAGGGAAACCACCATATGAGAGAACATGTTTGCCAATGATTTATCAGATAAGGCGTTGATCTCCAAAATATATATAGAACTTATACAATTCAACGCCAGGAAGACAAAAAATCTTATTTAAAAAAAACTGAGCAGCCCTGGCCGGTTTGGCTCAGCGGTTAGAGCGTCCGCCTGCGGTCCGGAGAGACCCGGGTTCGGTTCCCGCTCAGGGCATGTACCTCGGTTGCAGTTTGTCCCCGGCCCTGGTTGGTCGTGCGGGTGGCAGCCACTCGATGTGTCCCTTTCACATCGATGTTTCCCTCTCTCTCTCTTCCTCTCTCTCCCTCCCACTCTGTCTGTACAAAAAATGCAAAAATGTCCTCGGATGAGGATAAAAAAAAAAAAAAAAAAAAAAACTGAGCAAAGGACCTGAATAGCCACTTCTCCAAAGAGGACATATACATGGCCAGCAGACACATAAAAAAGTATCAATGTCACTAATTATCAGAGAGATGCAAATTAAAACTACAATGTGGTCTCACTTCACACTGGTCAGAATGGCCACCATCAATAAATCAACAAACAAGTGCTGACGAGGGTGTGGAGAAAAGGGAACCTACTACACTGCTGGTGGGAATGCAGATGGGTGCAACTACTGTGGAAAATCGTATGGAATTTTCTCACAAAATTAAAAATGGAACTGCTTTTTGACCCAGTGGTTCTACTTCTGGGACTGTATCCTAAGAATCCTGAAACACCAATCAGGAAGAATATGTGCACCCCTATGATCATAGCAGCACTATTTACAATAGCTAAGATCTGGAAACAGCCCAAGTATCTATCAGTAGATGAGTGGATAAAAATACTGTGGTATATCTACACAACAGAATACTACACGGCTGTACAAAAGAAGGAACTCTCACCCTTTGTGACAGCATGGAGGGACCTAGAGATTATTATGCTGAGCAAAATAAACCAGTCAGAGAAAGACAAATATCACATGATCTCACTTATATGTGGAATCTAAAGAACAAAATAAACTGATGAACAAAATACAACCAGAAGCATGGATAAATAGAACAGACAGACAGATCTCAGAGGGAAGGAGGGAGGGAAGGATGGGAAGAGATCAACCAAAGAACGTACATGCACATGTGCATAGCCCAAGGACACAGACAGTAATGTGGTAAAGGCTTGGGGGGGGACAGTGCAGGGTGAGGGAGACAAAGGGGAGGACATGGGGGACATCTGTAATAGACTCAATAATACAAAAATAATAAAAAAGAAAAGAAAAAGAAACCACAGATTCCCATCTCCCACTGAGACGGGGAGGAGCAGGTGGTGCTTTCGCTACAGGCTCTCACTTAGCTTTAGGTCTTTCTCACTTTCCAGGTGCCTATGGGACAGGACTTCCGGGGATGAGCCTCCTGCTCTGAGTGGAAGTCTCGTCATAACGAGCACCATGCATGACCTGCCTTGACGTGAACTGCCCCAAACACTTACAGTTCAAATACAGCAGCCCAGTCCGGAAGGAAAAGTAAATGGGTGAGACCAGCGCCATGCATTCCAATAAATATATCCGTGTTGTGAGTGATCTTTAGCTGATCCAAAAACCCGAGTTCCCTGTGAACATACAGACAACAAGATGGGTGGTGAGAAGAGAGAAAATAGTAAGTTAGTTGAGCTCATGACTCATAGTAATATTTGTACAAGTGTCTTTCTCCATTTAAATCATATCCCACCATAATTTTTTTGCCAAATTCAAGTCTATTCCAGTATCTAATAACATAATGAGTCAATAATTTATCATTTACTAAGTAAACACTCATTTTTTTAAGACTTAAATGCATTTATCCTAGAAGGAAACTTTTATAGCTATCGTAAATGGAAAGCCAGTAACACATAAACAAAACTGTACAAATAGATATAATCAAACTAAAAAGTATTATTCAAATGTAGGTAGGTACCTTTGCAAGGCAAAGTTCTAGGCGTCATGCCTGCTTTCTCTCTTTGAAAAAGTGAAATTAGCAAGGGTTGAGATGTTATGGTACACAGGCACCAAATGGAAAACTATTTCCGTAAGGTGATGAAGTGATTTTAAAAGATAGGAATTTAATTCCTCCTGGTGTGAGCTGACTTAGTCAATGTCATCTGAATAACTAAAATGATCTCGATACCACCGAGCATTGTCTTGCCTTTCATACAGACTAGTCCACAACCTGAGGGCATTAGGAGTGAGAGTGTCCTTTGAATTCAAGACACTGAAAGACGTGGACTCTGAACTGAAATCAGTGCCAAAAAGGTGCATTGAAGAGAGTCCGGGAAGAAACGCAGGGTGAGGCTCCCAGCCTAGCAGTCCCACCAACCCAAAGTCGGACAAAGAAAGAAGCAAGATCATTTTGAATCTAAGGGAAAGCGAATTCCTCTTAATCAGCTTCCTCTCTTTAAAGAGCTTCCTCTCACACACAACACAAAGCCCGCACCCACACAAGGAAAGGGAGGACACAGCACCATGCATCTTCCGTGAGGTACACGTGCCTCAGTTTCCCTAGCAATGCCAAGTGATGCCAAGGGGAGGACGGGCAGTCGCCCAGCTGAATATGCCCTCGAATCGTTAGTTATGGAAAACGCCCAAGGCTCAGGCCTCAGCTTCCGTGTGACTACGTTACTAACACGACCCCCAGACTGGCAAGGTCTGAACTCACTGTCATCTTCCTTCCTCTGGGAAACCCAGTCAACAACAGAGCCTCAGAGGTGCCCCCACCCCACTCTCAGCCCGAGGCCCAAGCCCTTCCTGCCTGCCATGTTACCTCAGGCAGCAGTGAGGGTGTCACCAGGCAGTGAAATTCGAACAACGGGAATAGCTCTGCCCACTCACAGGACTGTTCAAAGACTGAGACGAGACAAGAGAAGCGCAATAGCACGTCTCAGTGGAGGGTCCCTGCTCTTACAACTGTCCACGTGTATGCGGTGTGTGTGGTCCTCAGGACAAGAGCCATCCCCAGGAGGCAGTCCTACTGTGAAGACTGTGACCGGCGCAGTAGGGACCCGACAAGCCTGCACGTGAAGCAGCGAGTATGCGAGTGGCGTCGGACACTGGTGAGTTTACACCGCCCATATTAGACGCCCTTTGGCTGGTAAATGTACACTTGTTCTTTTTTAACATAGAAACTGTTCGTGTGTTCAGTGTGGAAAACAAGACTGACCGTGGGTGGACGCGGGTGGGAGACAAAGCTTCCCCTTCTTTGGAACTTCTCTGTACAGCCTGACTCCCACCGGACACACCTGCACTGCACCACCTCACAGCTCAGGGTCGGCCGGGCAGTGACAGGCGCTTCTGTCTTTCGAAGCCTTTTATTGTGTCAGAATTTTTAAAGCAATGTAAATGTTTTACATGTAACATTTCTAAAACTTTCTTATTAGTCTTAGGATCCTCAGATTATTTACACATAACTAATTTTGGGTCAAAAGTTGAAAGTGGCAGCTAGCAGGGCAAACTAGGCCCACAACATTTTATTTTAATTTCCAATTTGTTGCTAACTTAAAAAAATTCAGAAATTTCAAAAGACAATCTAGACTCATCGCTTTCCTTGGAAAATTGGATGGTGAGCAATCTCAGGCCGGGGCAGCCGAAAAGCAGCCGCCCCGTGCCCGGGGCCCCACCTGCCCACCGCGCTCGCTGAGGGCATCTGCTCGCCCCTGCCAGGCCTGCAGTGCCAACAACTCCACCGGGCAGCCCTTCCACCCGCTCGTCCAGGCAGAGACGGCAGCCTGGCCCGGGGTGGTTACTTACCTGTACTTGTAATCCACAACCTGGACTTCAAACGTAGACACTGTTTTCAGTGCGTTTAGGAGCTGGGAAAATAACAGACATTTAAAATTGATTTTCCTTCTCTTTGGTTTTACTTTTATTTGAGTCCTCACATTTCCTATTTCCCGTATAAAATATTTTTCATCTATGAAATGTCCTCTAGGTCTATTGTCTAACCCTTAACTGAGTTCAAGTGTCAGCTCCGCCCGAGACATGTGACCCCCCTACAATCCTCCTGCTCTGGGTTGTCACGAGGCTGAGAGGACAAAGTTCAGGGGAGCAATGTCCTCGGGACAGAGGCTCCCCCGTGTTAGCTGTTGTTATTTCCACTTGCTAGTTATTCCCTCCAGTCTCAGCATGTATTTCCTGGGACTTACTGTGTTCCGGACATTATGTTAAGACTTTTCTTTCTATCCATCATCTCATCTCGGGGAAAAACCACTAGTGCTTTGGAGCTCATCCTCTGAAAATACTAAATTCTTGGCAGAAAAATATTTTCAATATTTCTATACAGAAAAACAATTATTCTGTTAGAAATCAGAAATTAAAAAGCAAATGAATCAAGTATTAATATCATAGCCATGGTCCTCAATGTCCCTTAACCCACACAGTGGCTCCCTGCTCTTCAGAAATGCCTGTGCCCTGTGGCCTCTACTGTGTCTTGGGCCATGTCCCTGTGTCCTGTGTCCTATGCCTCTGCTTGTGTCCAGTGCCTGTGTCCTGTGCCTGTGACCTGTACCTGAGTCCTATGTCTTGTGCTTGAGTCCTATGCCTGTGTCCTGTGCCCGAGTCCTGTGTCCTGTGCCCGAGTCCTGTGTCCTGTGCCTGTGCTTGAGTCCTATGTCCTGTGCCTGTGCCTGTGTCCTGTGCCCGAGTCCTGTGCCCGAGTCCTGTGTCCTGTGCCCGAGTCCTGTGTCCTGTGCCTAAGTCCTGTGTCCTGTGCCTGTGCCCGAGTCCTGTGTCCTGTGTCTGAGTCCTGTACCTGAGTCCTGTGTCCTGTGCCCGAGTCCTGTGTCCTGTGCCTGTGCCCGAGTCCTGTGTCCTGTGCCCGAGTCCTGTGTCCTGTGCCCAAGTCCTGTGTCCTGTGCCTGTGCCCGAGTCCTGTGTCCTGTGCCTGAGTCCTGTACCTGAGTCCTGTGTCCTGTGCCCGAGTCCTGTGTCCTGTGCCTGTGCCTGAGTCCTGTGTCCTGTGCCCGAGTCCTGTGTCCTGTGCCTGTGCCCGAGTCCTGTGTCCTGTGCCCGAGTCCTGTGTCCTGTGCCTGAGTCCTGTGTCCTGTGCCTGTGCCCGAGTCCTGTGTCCTGTGCCTGAGTCCTGTACCTGAGTCCTGTGTCCTGTGCCCGAGTCCTGTGTCCTGTGCCTGTGCCTGAGTCCTGTGTCCTGTGCCCGAGTCCTGTGTCCTGTGCCTGTGCCCGAGTCCTGTGTCCTGTGCCTGAGTCCTGTGCCTGTGTCCTGTTTCCTGTGTCCTGTGCCTGAGTCCTGTGCCCCGTGCCTGAGTCCTGTGCCTGTGTCCTGATCCTGAGTCCTGTGCCTGTGTCCTATGCTTGTGTCCTGTGCCTGTGCCTGAGGCCCTTTCTTGTACCCTGTGTCTGTGTCTGTGTCCTGTGTTGTGTGCCTGTGGCATACAGGGTACGCAACACCGATGGCTACGCAAGCACCCCTGACTGTGCACTCGGGCTGTGTGGCATTTCTCAGGGCTTTAGGTGTACGTCACTTCGTCCCAGCAGCATCACCATCAGCTGCACCCTGCGAGCGGCGCACAGAGGCAGGAGCCAGGCTGTAGCTCCACAGCCCACAGCTCCTTTCCTGTTCTAACAAGTCCCCGAACCAAAGTCTACACTTGGGATAAGCCCCTCGCCAGTACCACCCAGGAACTCTGAACTGCCCCTGCCCCCTGGACCATTTAAAAGACCCAGGTGACGCCCTGGCCAGTTTGGCTCAGCGGTTAGAGCGTCCGCCTGTGGTCCGGAGAGGCCCGGGTTCGGTTCCCGCTAAGGGCATGTGCCTCGGTTGCAGTTTGTCCCCGGCCCTGGTTGGTCGTGCGGGTGGCAGCCACTCGATGTGTCCCTTCACATCGATGTTTCCCTCTCTCTCTCTTCCTCTCTCCCCCTCCCACTCTGTCTGTGCAAAAAATGGAAAAATGTCCTCGGATAAGGATTAAAAAAAATAATAATAAAATAAAAAATAAATAAATAAAAGACCCAGGTGACTAGAACCTGAAGAGGGAAACCTTTCAGAATCAAAGGTCCACCTTCCGGGAAGATCACTGTTGAAACCCTTTAAAATCCCATTCAAACTGGATCAGGGAGACAGACTTGAGCCTTGCCTCCCCCCTCGCCTGCACACTGCAGATCCAGCTGACGTCCCAGCACTGGCCGCCCTGGGCCGGGCAGCAGCCCCTGCTCAGTGCCAGTCTGGCAGCAGAGAGAGACTGCAGCCTGTGACCACCGCCCAAGGCCCTGCAGCCCTGGCGGCTGTCTGCGGCCCACACTCCCCCTCCTCTGTGCTACTTTCTACTGTCACTTCAGGAAAAGAAACACGGTGGTCCCCTGGTTGCCCAGAGCCCTGCCTGGGGAGCCGCATTGGGCTGCTGGCCCAGGCTCTGTCTCCGTCTCTGTCTGGAAGAACTCTCAATCCCTGCCCTGTATGTGTGGTTCCGTTCCGAGTGTTCATGGAGACTTAAGGTTCTGCGGGTTGCCCTCTTCGGCTGACCCTGAGGGATGAGGGAGGGACCTGTGGCAGCTGTGATTCCCTGTCACCACCCTCAACGAGCACATGTGGCCTACCACGAGGTTAGCCTCCCAACTCGTGGGTGCTGGGTCCTGGGTGGGCAGCCATATGAGTGTATCTGTGTGTGTCTGTATCTGAGTGTATCTGTGTGTGTGTCTGTATCTGAGTGTATCTGTGTGTGTGTCTGTATCTGAGTGTATCTGAGAGTCTGTATCTGGGTGTATCTGTGTGTGTCTGTATCTGGGTGTATCTGTGTGTCTATCTGGGTGTATCTGTGTCTGTATCTGGGTGTATCTGTGTGTGTGTCTATATCTGGGTGTATCTGGGTGTGTCTGTATCTGGGTGTATCTGGGTGTGTCTGTATCTGAGTGTATCTGGGTGTGTGTCTGTATCTAGGTGTATCTGGGTGTGTGTGTCTGTATCTGGGTGTATCTGTGTGTGTCTGTATCTGGGTGTGTCTGTATCTGAGTGTATCTGGGTGTGTGTCTGTATCTGGGTGTATCTGTGTGTGTCTGGGTGTATTTGTGTGTCTGTATCTGAGAGTATCTGTGTGTGTGTCTGTATCTGTGTGTCTGTGTGTGTATGTCTTTATATGAGTGTAGCTGTGTGTGTGTCTGTATCTGTGTGTCTGTGTGTGTATGTCTTTATATGAGTGTAGCTATGTGTGTGTCTGTATCTGGGTGTATCTGTATCTGAGTGTATCTGTGTGTATGTCTGTGTCTACATCTGAGTGTATGTGTGTATGTCTGTATCTGTGTGTGTGTGTCTGTATCTGAGTGTCTGTGTGTGTATGTCTTTATATGAGTGTAGCTGTGTGTGTGTCTGGATCTGAGAGTATCTGTGTGTGTGTCTGAATCTGAGTGTATCTGTGTGCGTGTGTCTATATCTGAGTGTATCTGGGTGTATCTGTGTATGTCTTTATCAGTGTATCTGTGCGTGTGTCTATATCTGAGTGTATCTGTGTATGTCTTTATGAGTGTATCTGTGTGTGTGTCTATATCTGAGTGTATCTGAGTGTATCTGTGTGTGTGTCTGTATCTGAGTGTATATGTGTGTGTGTGTCTGTATCCGAGTGTATCTGGGTGTATGTTTGTATCTGAGTGTATCTGTGTGTGTGTGTCTGTATCTGAGTGTATCTGTGTGTATGTTTGTAGCCCCCATCCCCTGTTGAGGAGCATCTAACTCAGTCCAAGCTCTGCAGTCCTTCAGACACTGGAGTCCCACATTAATTATCTCGAAAGTAAGAAGTCATTAACCCCACCCAGCCAGTGTGTGGCTCAGTGGATTGAGCGTCGACCCATGCACCCAGAGGTCGCCAGTTCAATTTCTGGTCAGGGCACATGCCCAGGTTGTGGGCCCAACCCCCAGTGGGAGGCATGCAGGAGGCAGCCAACTGATGTACTCTCTCATAGATGTTTCTCTCTCTCTCTCTCTAAAAATCAATAAAGAAAAAAAAAAAAGCAGTCATTAACCCTTAACCTAGGCTACCTACGTTTGATATATTTTATTGTCACTTTGAGTAACTGAATAGTTTAATATTGTTTCACAGTGATATATGATCTTTTGGGGCAAGCCTGTTTGACAAAATTCCCAAGATCCAGGTTTTTTTTGTTTTTGTTTTTTTAATCCTCACCCAAGGACATTTTTCCATTTTTTGTTCAGGTAGAGTGGGAGGGAGAGAGAGGAACAGAGAGAGAGAGAAAAACATCAGTGCGAAAGGAACACATCGAGTGGCTGCCACCCGCACAACCGACCAGGGCCGGGGACAAACTGCAACCGAGGTACGCGCCCTTAGCGGGAACCGAACCCGGGTCTCTCAGGACCGCAGGCCGACGCTCTAACCGTTGAGCCAAACTGGCCAGGGCAAGATCCAGGTTTTAAGAGGAGAATTTTTCTTAACCTGAAGATGGCTTTGCGTTATTCCCCTGTAATGCCTCCAACATTTGTTCTCTCTCCCTATAAAAGAGAAATTTTAAACTAATTTGGCCTACTGAATATACTAAAATTATATGGGAAGATTTTTCAAATAAATAAATAATTCTAATTGCTATCATTTTTTTTAAAAATATGTTTTTATTTATTTTTTAGAGAGAGAGGAAGGGAGAGAGAGAAACATCAATGTGAGAGAGACACATTGATCAGCTGCCTCCTGTACACCCCATGCTGGAGATCGAGCCCACAACCAGGGCATGTGCCCTGACCAGGAATCAAACCAGGACCTCTCAGTTCATGGGACGACTCTCAATCCACTGAGCCACACCGGCTGGGCTTAAAAATGTTTTTAGCCCTGGCCGGTTTGGCTCAGCGGTCAGAGCGTTGGTCCTTGGATCCAAGGGTCATGGGTTCGATTTCCAGTCAAGGGCACGTACCTGAGTAGCAGGTTCAAATCTCTCTCACACTGATGTTTCTCTCTCTCTCTCCCTCCCGCCCTTCCTTCCACTCTATCTAAAACTCAATGGAAAAATATCCTCGAGTGAGGATTAACAACAAAATATTTTTATTGATTTCAGAGAAAGGAAGGAAGAGGGAGAGAGAAAAACATCCTTAAGAGAGAAACATTACTCAGCTGCCTCCTGCACGCCATCTATTGGGGATGGAGCAGGAATCGAACTGGATACCTCCTGGTGTGTGGGATGATGCTTAACCAACTAAGCCACACAGCCAGGATCCAGTTGCTATCTTAAAATGTTAACTATTATTGTAACATATGTTCAAATTTCATTGTCAATTTAATACTGAAGGCATGATTCAGAGGCAAACTAAGTGTCCACTTTGAAGATGCTATGGGAAGCCCACCAGGTAGAGACACAACAGGAAGCAGAGCGCCTGGCCAGCATCAGGCTGGACACCACCACCTCAGCCCCTGCCCTCGGCCCCTGCCATGGCTGTGCTGTTGCCAGGGCCAGCCCCAGGGCAAAGCCCAGGCCCGGGCACCCGAGCTCCATGCAGACTCGGAGGCGCGCGAAGGCCTGCAGCAGCCCCCGGACCTGCCCAAAGCACACCATCCCAGGCTCAGCAGAAGTGACTTAAAGGGGCCCAGACAAGGGCCCAAGGAGTACCAATCTCCCTTCCCTGACCAACATTCAATAAGGACCCAGTGAGGAGCTGGCAGGAGGAAACACACAACCGTGAGAAGGGCCCCTGGAGCCCCGACTGCAAGGGCTGTCCCCCTTTAGAGCCACAATAATGTTCATATGGGTCATTGGAGACAAGAATGCCCTAACCTTCTGGAAAGGATGGGGAAGGAACTTCCCACAGACAAACATACCAGATGCCACAACTGGTTGCTAAGGACCAGCAATGACAGGGACCTAGGGGCCTCGACACTCTATTAGCTCAGCATTTCCCACAAGGAACCCTGGGTGACAACTGCTGTGGGCAAGACACTCGTAGACATTCTAGTAGACACTGGAGCTGCACATTCTGACTTATATATACCAGACAAGGCCCCTCTCCCATAAACCACGGCTATCACTGTTGTGGGGGGACAGACCCTTCCTTCAGCCACGAGAATGTCACATGGAGAAACATTTAGAACACAGCTTTCTGTGTCTGCCTGAATGACCCATCCCCTGTTGGGATGAGATCCACTAAATAAGGTAAATGCCCAAGTGACTTTCTCACCAGAATGAGTTGACACCAACATACTCGCAGATCAAGCCTACACCCTCCAAGCTGCACTATTACAATCAGAAGACAGTATTCAACCAGAAATCTCTGAATAAATTCTACAAAAGGTAAGAGTGATGTCTGGGCTGACAGAAGCCAGGAAGAGCCAAAACGCTGAACAGCAAAACTTTGTCCAGGTACTGAAATGCCAAACTTGAAACAATACCCTTTGGAGAGGCCTGCAAAAGGAGGTATAAAGCCTCAGACAGCCATCTTTATTAAATGCCAATTAACCAAGCTTGTCAATCCCCAAACAACACTCTCAACCTCCAATGCAGACCCAGGACCAGAGAGACTCGTTCCGCACAGGATTTGAGAGCCTTTAACTGCACTGCAGAGGATATAGGTCCGGTGGCACCAAACCCTGTTACTGTATCTACAGCTTGGTCTGGAGACCTTTGCTGTTTACAGTTCTGGACTTAGAAGGTGACTTTTACCATACGCCCCTGTATCCTGAGTCCCAGGAACTGTTTGACTTTGGAAGGGACGTCTAGAGACCAGTGGGAACAACAGTACCGCGGGCAGTGCTCCTACAGGGTACAGCCAAGGAAGAGGAACAGATGTGAGGCCCTCAGGAAGGACACACTTCATGGACACTCCAGTCTACAGGGAAAACTCAGAAGATAAACATTTCAAGAAACCAACTTAACTCAGTATGAGCTCTTCTCAGTTGCCCTGCTTAGGGTAAGCGTAGCCCCTAGAAGCAAGCTCCCACTGAGCCTGTATGAAATGTTACATGGGACAGACTTCCTTAAGCATAGCATTAAAAAATTCAACACTATAGATTCCAAAATGGTGGCAGAGTGAATGGAAGCTACACAGACCATCTCCCAGGACCAAACTGGAATTACAACAAAAATAAAGACAAATCGTCAGGAAAAAGTAACAGAAAAGCAGCTTGTGAGGACCATATATCCAGGGACCTGACTGGATCCTGGTAGGTTTGTGGAGGCACGAGACGGGGGCTGGGAGCCCAGAGACAGCAGCAGCCTTAGCTGTGAGCAACACCCTCAGGGTTAAACACCCAGGCGGCTCCACAGCGCAGAGCCTGGACAGAGGCTAAATTCACAGCAGCCACTCACCTTGGGCTCCAGCAGAGGGAGGGCAGACTGGACTGAAACTGTGTGGGGACACTCAGGATTTGGAGGTGCTCAGAGCTTTTGCTGAGTTGCAGCCACGCAGAAAGGTGGTCATCTTACTCCTTCCCAGGGCTCTGGGGAGAGGTGGCGGCCCCTCCCTCGGAGATTCAACCCCACCCAGTGGCCATTGAAATGCAAATTGAGGCCCATTAACAACCAGAATCTGCCCCACCCTCAAGGGTAATCCCCCTTATGCTGAACACCTGAGGGAGTTTTTCACTCAACTGAGAAGCCAAGGCTCTTCAAGTAACTGCTACTGATAACCTCCAGGCAAAAAGCTAGAGGATAACTGTACCATTCCTGGGCTAGCAACTCAAACCAGGACAGTAAGACTTGACAGTGGTGTTTAACATGGGTCCTCCCTGCATCATCCAAACCCAGGAGAGGGAGCCACAAACAGCAGAACACCAATGCCCACAGGGAAAACTTGACAGGTTCCAAAGCCCACTGTGATAGCCAACATGGTGAAACAGAGAAACAAAGGCCAAATAGAAGAACAAGAGACCTCTACTGAAGATGAGATAAATGAGGTGCAGTGAAACAAGTTAACAGAACTAGAATTCAGAGCCATGATCTTGAGGAAGCTCAACAGCACGTGTAAAGACATACAAATGTTGAAAATCAACCACTTGGAAATTAAAAACCACCAAGAAGAAATGAAGAATGAGATATCAGAAATAAAGAACACATTGGAACGTCTAAACACAGCAGGATAGAGGAAGAGGAGGACCGGATCAGTGAATTAGAAGACAGGGTAGGAAAAAATCAACCAATGAGAAAACCAAAAGAAAAATAAGAATTAAAAAACAAGAAGATAGCTTAAGAGAACTGTGGGACAACTAGAAATGTAGTAATACTCGCAGTCCCATAGGAATCCCCAAAGAAGAAGAAAATGAGCAAGGATTAGAGAATATAAATGTAAGTGTATTGAATGCTCCAATAAAAAGTCACAAAGAAGCTGATTGGATAAGAAAACATGACTCATATACATGTTGTTTACAAGAGACCCACCTCACAACAAAAGACTCACATAGGTTGCCCTGGCCGGTTTGGCTCAGCGGTTAGAGCGTCGGCCTGCGGTCCAGAGAGACCCGGGTTCGGTTCCCGCTAAGGGCACGTACTTCGGTTGCAGTTTGTCCCCGGCCCTGGTTGGTTGTGCGGGTGGCAGCCACTCGATGTGTTCCTTTCACATCGATGTTTCTCTCTCTCTCTCTGTTCCTCTCTCTCCCTCCCACTCTGTCTGAACAAAAAAAATGGAAAAATGTCCTCGGGTGAGGATAAAAAAAAAAAAAAAGACTCACATAGGTTGAAAGTGAAGTGATGGAAAAAAAATCTTCCAAGCAAAAGGAAAGGGAAAAAAAGTTGGGGTAGCAATACTCATATCTGATAAAATAGATTTCAAAATGAAGGCCATAACTAGAGACAAAGAAGGCCACTACTTAATATTGAAAGGATCTATCCAACAGGATTATATAACCTTGATAAACATATATGCACCCAATATAGGAGCACCAAAATACATACAAAGTCTTCTGGAAGACTTCAAAGGAGAAATCAATAGCAATACAATCATAGCAGGGGACTTCAACACCCACCTGACATCACTAAATAGATCCTCTGGACAAAAAATTAGCAAGGAAACCGAGACTCTAAATGAAGCACTGGATCAAATGGATGTAATAGATATCTACAGAGAATTACACCCCAAAACTACAGAATTCACATTCTTCTCAAGTGCACATGGAACATTCTCATGTTAGGACACAAACTAAGTCTCAAAAAGTTCAAGAAGATTGAAATAATATCAAGCATCTTCTCAGATCACAATGGCATGAAACTAGAAATCAATTGCAACAAGAACATGCAAAGACATTTGAACACATGGAGGCTAAATAGCATGCTATTAAACAATGAATGGATCACCAAGGAGATCAAGAAAGATGTTAAAAACTTCCGGGAATCCAATGAAAATGAACACACAACACAAAACCTATGAGATACAGAGAAAGCAGTTCTGAGAGGGAAGTTCATAGCACTACAGGCCTACCTCAAGAAGCAAGAAAAATCTCTAATAGACTATCTAACCTCACAACCTAAAGAACTAGAAAGCAAACAAAAAGAAAACCCCAGAGCAAGTACAAGGAAGGAAATAGTAAAGATCAGAGCAGAAATAAATGGCATAGAGACCAAAAAAAACAATTCAAAGGATCAATGAAACAAAGAGCTGGTTTTTTAAAAAGATAAACAAGATTGATGGACCCTTAGCTAGACTCACCAAGAAACAAAGAGAGAGAATCCAAATACACAAATCAGAAATGAAAGAGGAAAAGTAACAACTGATACCACAGAAATACATTAGATCGTTAACAACTACCATGAACAATTATATGGCAACAAATTTGACAATATAGCGAAATGGGCAAATTTCTAGAAACACATAGTCTCCCAAAACTGGACAGGGAAGAGGTACTAAACTTGAACAGGCAATAACAACAGAAGAAATTGAAGAAGTAATCAAGACTCTCCCAGCAAACAAAAGCCCAGGCCCGGATGGCTTCACGGGGGAGTTTTACCGAACATTCAAAGAAGAACTAATACCCATTCTCCTCAAACTATTTCAAAAAATTCAAGAAGAAGGAAGCCTTCCAAACTCGTTTTATGAGGCCAGCATAATTCTAATTCAAAAACGAGAACAAGACATTACAAAAAGAAAACTACAGGCCAATATCCCTGATAAATATAGATGCCAAAATCCTGAACAAAATACTAGCAAATCGGATCCAGTAACACATCAAAAAATTACTCACCATGACCAAGTGGGATTCATCCCAGGGATGCAAGGCTGGTACAATATTCGCAAATCAATAAATGTGATATACCAAATAAACAAAATGAAGAATAAAAACCACATGATCATATCAATAAATGCTGAAAAAGCCTTCGACAAAATCCAGCATCCATTTCTGATAAAAACACTCAGCAATGTGGGAATAGAGAGATCATATCTCGACATAATAAAGGCCATATATGAAAGGCCTACGGCAAAAACTAAAAACATTTCCCTTAAGAACAGGAACAAGACAAGGATATCCACTTTCACCACTTTTTGTTTTAATCCTCACCCGAGGATATTTTTCAATTTTTTGTACAGATAGAGTGGGAGGGAGAGAGAGGAAGGGAGAGAGAGACAGAAACATCGACGTGAAGGGACACATCGAGTGGCTGCCACCCACACGACCAACCAGGGCCGGGGACAAACTGCAACCGAAGTACATGCCCTTAGCGGGAACCGAACCCGGGTCTCTCCAGACCGCAGGCCGACGCTCTAACCGCTGAGCCAAACCGGCCAGGGCACTTTCACCACTCTTATTTAACATAGTACTGGAAGTCTTAGCCACAGCAATCAGGCATGAAGAAAAAATAAAAGGGATCCAAATTGGAAAGGAAGTGAAACTGTCATTATTCACAGATGACATGATACTATACGTAGAAAACCCCAAAGATTCCATCAAAAATTTACTAGACTTAATAAATGAATTTGGCAAAGTAGCAGGATACAAAATTAATGTCAAAATATCGACAGCATTCTTATACACCAATGATGAACTCACAGAAAAAGAAACTAAGAAAATAATCCCATTTACCATTGCAGCAAAAAAATTAAGATACCACCCTGACTGGTTTTGCTCAGCAGTTAGAGCATCAGCCTACGGTCCAGAGAGACCCAGGTTTGGTTCCCGCTAAGGGCATGTACCTCAGTTGCATTTTGTCCTCGGCCCTGGTTGGGTGGTTCGGGTGGCAGCCACTAGATGTGTCCCTTTCACGTTGATGTTTCTCTCTCTCTCTCTCCCTCCCATGCTATCTGAACAAAAAACAAAAAAATTTCCTCAGGTGAAAATAAAAAAAATAAATAAATAGAAATAAAAAAATTAAGATACCTAGGAATCAACTTAACCAAAGAAATGAAGGACCTATTCGCAGAAAACTACAGGTCATTGAAAAAAGAAATAGAGGAAGATATTAAAAAGTGGAAGCACATACCTTGTTCATGGATTGGAAGAATTAACATCATTAAAATGTCAATACTACCCAAAGTAATCTATAGATTCAATGCAATTCCCATTAAAATACCAACAACATACTTCAAAGAACTAGAACAAATACTTCAAAAGTTCATATGGAACCAAAAAAAACCTCAAATAGCCACAGCAATCTTGAAAAAGAAGAACAAAGTAGGAGGGATCACATTACCAAATTTCCAGTCATACTACAAAGCCACTGTAATCAAAACAGCCTGGTACTGGCACAAGAACAGGCATATGGACCAGTGCAACAGAACAGAGAACCCAGAAGTGGACCCAAGACAATATGCTCAATTAATATTTGACAAAGTTAGCAAGAGCATACAGTGGAGTAAAGACAGCCTTTTTAATAAATGGTGTTGAGAAAATTGGATAGCTACATGCAAAAAAATGAAACTAGATCATCAACTTACACCATAAACAAGAATAAACTCAAAATGGATAAAAGACTTAAATGTGACTCATGAATCCATAAAAATCCTAGAAGAAACTGTAGGCAACAAAATTTCAGACATTACACGCAGTAGAATTTTCACTGATATATCACCTAAGGCAACAGAAACAAAGGAGAAAATGAACACATGGGACTACATCAAACTCAAAAGCTTCTGCACAGCAAAAGATACAATCATCAAAATGGAAAGGCAACCCACTGTATGGGAGAGCATAATTGCCAATGATATATCAGATAAGGGGTTAATTTCCAATATATAGAGAGTGCTCATACAACTCAACAAAAGGAAGACAAAGAACCCAATTAAAAAATGGGCAGAGGAACTAACTAGACACCTCTCCAAACAGGACATACAAATGGCTGACACATAAAGAAATGCTCAACATCACTAATCATCAGAGAGATGCACATTAAAACAACAATGAGGTATCACCTCACACCTCTCAGAATGGCCTCCATCAACAAATCATCCAACAACAAGTGTTGGCGAGGGTGTGGAGAAAAGGGGACTCTAGTACACTGCTGGTGGGAGTCCAGACTGGTGCAGCCACTATGGAAAACAATATGGTATTAACCCAAAAAATTGAAAATGAACTTCCATTTGACCCAGTGATCCCACTTCTAGGAATATACCCTAAGAGCCTGAAACACCAATCAGAAAGAATATATGTACCCTCATGTTTGTAGCGGCACTATTTACAATAGCTAAGATCTGGAAACAGCCCAAATGTCCATCAGTAGACGAATGGATAAAAAAGCGGTGGTACATATACACAATGGAGTACTATGCAGCTGTAAGAAAGAAAGAGCTCTTATCCTTTGAGACAACATGGAGGGACCTGGAATGTATCATCCTAAGCGAAACAAGCCAAACAGAGAAAGACAAGTATCAATGTGATCTCACTTATTTGTGGAATATAATTAACATAACAGTCTGAGGAATGGGGTAGTCCCAGAGACGTGGAAGTGTGGTACAGACTGACGATCCCCAGAAGAGGGAGTGGTGGGGAAGAGATAAACCACAGAACTTATATGCATGTGTGCATGACCAATGGACATGGACAACAAAGCTGGGGACAGGGCGGGGAGGGCAAGGGAGAGGGAATCAGTGGGGGAAAAAGGAGAAATATCTGTAACAGAAATAAATTAATTAATTAATAAAAAATTTTTTTAAAAAATTCAACACTATAAAATGAGTGCAGTCTCTAGGTGCTACTTTATCTTATCTTCAAGACTCAGAAAAATCAACACCGAGGTTCAGCTACAAGCTAAATGGAATGGACCCTGTGAAGTCCCTCTAATAAGTTACTTTTCAAAAGAAACAAGTGAGCCCTGCCTGGTTTTGCTCAGTGGTTAGAGCGTCGGCCTGAGGTCCAGAGAGACCCGGATTTGGTTCCCACTAAGGGCACGTACCTTGGTTACATTTTGTCCCCAGCCCTGGTTGGGCCGTGAGGGTGGCAACCACTCAATGTGTCCCTTTCACGTCGCTGTTTTTTTCTCTCTCTCTCCCTCCCACTCTATTTGAACAAAATATCAAAAAATGTCCTTGGGTGAGGATAAAAAAAGAAAAACAGGTGAACAGACCCCATGGGGCCAAGAAAAGAAGATACCCAAGTGTCCATACCAGGCTTACATAAACCTGAATTATTCTATCTTAACTTGCTATTGTTTGGGTTTAAACAATGTTTTCCTTTCCTGGTTGTTGTATTTGCTTGTACAATCCTAGACTTCTCAGCATGTTTCTTGTGCCTTCCTGCACCCTTGCTCATTGTCCCTGATGGGTAGGAAGTGGCTAGAGCCATCATCACCCCTGTTCCCAAGATTAAGGAAAGAACAACAGAAGGGGGAATTTGTAACCTGATCTTGTCCTGTTTCTGACCAGACCCAGAACCAGGGCCCAGCATATGGTGCTCAATACATTTTTGTGGGATACATGTTACTATTATGAGTACATCTTCATGCCATGTCGCTGTAAACATGGTTATCTTTGAGGTTAATATAATTTATGAAATGAGTTTGGGACTCTAACAAGTGGTTTAATGCCTTTCAGTAAAAATCTAATAAATGAACTGGGCGCAGCCATCAATCTTTCCTAAAGTAATTAAGTTCAAATCAAAACATTTAATGCAATGTAAAAAAATGAAACAATATGATAACATTAAAAATGCATACCAAAAACTGACCTCATTTTGGTTTAGTATTTTCCGGTACTCTGTGCTCCGTGCAAGAATCGTGACTCTCATTTTCCCATCCTGTAATCAAAAGGAAAAGGCAGAATAACGTTGCATATGCCTGGGCAGAAGAATGGACACCTAAGCCTAAAAGTGACTTTCACGAGGAGATGAAACTCAACGAGAATACATGTATGGAACTTATCTTAAAATGTAAGCCTAATTCCTTCACAGTTTTCTCAGGGAATTAAAAAAATGCAATTACTTTGGCCACAGAAGACAAAACCAATTCATTATACTTCTGTTTGGATGGCTGGGTAGATTTTTAGCAGAGGTTGTGTGGCTTGGGTGGGGATTTGGGGCTGAGTGAGGAAAATATGGCAAAAAAAAAAAAAAAAAAGAAAAGAAAGAAAGCACATTCTTTCACTATCCCTAGTTTACCTTTCATAAATTGTAGACATCTGATTTCAAATCACTCAGGTTCAGAAACTGTTAACACAGAAAACATTGTCTTCTGAGTATTTCTTTTTCTGCAAAGGTGGCATTGATTTTTTTATCAGGGTGAAGGTCAAGCCCACCTCAAAACCCATAATGCAGTAAGTTCTCGTTTAATATCTCATAGGTTCTGTGACTTTAAGCAAAATAACATATAATGAAACCAATGTTACCATAGGCTAACTGAGTTAAGTTCCTATGGCATCTCATCAACATTAAAATGAAAAGACATTGAGTGAAACAGTATTATTCGAGGACCTGCTGTGTATTCATTACCTTGGGTCCGTCTTGTGTGATGTTCAGTCTGTGCAGAACATGCTGGGAAAACGCCCGGAATAATCCGGTATTTTGACAGCCAGATATCTAAAACAGAAGCAATGGTTCATGTTACGAACATTTCTGTTACTGTTTCAGAGCTTCCCAAGTTATACATAAATGTTATCTTTAAAAATATCAAGAATAAATTTTATAAACATGAATGTTTACAACACATGACATTCTTACCAGAGGGGTATTATAGAACAGCCCATATCTCATCCGGGGGAGTAGTGAAAAAATCGCTTCTTTAAAACATACCTAACAATAAAGACATTTTACAAGGTAAGAAGAAACAATTTATACCCTTCACACCAAAACAGCACTTATAATTACAGGAAAGGAATTTTAATTAACCTCTATATCACCAAAATATTTAGAATAGCAAACTATTTCACTCAAGTAAAATGTGTGGTTTTGGAAAAGCGATGAAGAAATATTATGAAAAGTTACACGGTTAGTAACAATGAGGATTCCAGTTATCCAAAAAGAAACTAAGTCCGGCCAGTGTGGCTCAGTGGACTGAGCATCATCGCAGGGACTGAGAGGTCCCGGTTCAATTCCGGCTCAGGGCACATCACCCAGTAGCAGGCTCAACCACTGGGGGGGGCCTATGGGAGTCAGTTGATCTATGTGTCTCTCTCACATTGATGTTTCTATCTCTCTCTCTCTCCCTTCCTCTCTCTCTAAAAAAAATCAATAAAACATATTTAGCCCTGGTAGGTTTTGCTCAGCATTAGAGCATCGACCTGTGGACCAGAGTCATGGGTTCAATTCCAGGCAAGGGTGCACACATCAGTTGCGGTTCAATCCCCAGCCCTGGTTGGAGACGTGCAGGAGGCAACCAATCGATGTGTCTCTCTCATATCAATGTTTCTCTATTTCTCTCTCTCTCTCCCTCTCTCCTACTCTACCTGAAAATCAATGGAAAAATATCCTTGGGTGAGGATTTTAAAAAAAAATTGAGGAAAAGAATCTAAGAAGTAAGACATCAGTGGTAACAGTACTAGAAACTCATAGTAAGTAGTTATTTAATGAGTGAGTCAAGTCTCCAGTACCCTTTTGGAATCATAGGTTTTCAAAGGTATCACGTCATAGTCAGTAAATGCTTTCCAGGTGTCAGAGAACAGGTCGCCATATCCATAGGAGCTCTGAAAGTGGAAACAAAGCAAGTCAGGGCACAAATCATTCAATGTGGCTTGTCAAGAATTAACAGTGTACCTGAATGAGCTTTTTAATGTGAAAAACTAAAGATCCTAAACAAGCTCATAAAATCCATATAAGAACAATAAGTGTTGGCTGGGAGCATGGCTGTGGGCAACAGCAGAGAAAGGTAAGTGTGTGAGTGGGTGAGGTGTGGAGAGAGAGTGGGTGTGGGGGTGAGTGTGGGTGAGCATCTGCAGGCCATGTGGGAACTGAGGGCAGAGAATCTGGGGGCTATAGGCGGGGGGGCACTGACTACCCATGCGTGCTGCTGGGCCTGGTGCTTCCCCCACCTGGGGCTGGAGAATGCCAACCTTTTGGAAGATCCACCAGATCCTCCTTGGGAGGAGGCAGCAGGGAGCCACTACAGCCCAGTGCCTCAAGGCCATGGGTGGTCCTGCAGCCTCTGATGTGCCTCTGCCAGCCTGCGCTAGGCAGCCACGACCCCACGACATCTGTACATGGCAGCAGCAACAGGGCCACAGGAGCCAAGCCACCACCAGGGAACTCCATACCCTGCAGACCCGGGAAAATCCAGCCCCACCCCGACAAACCCATGCACTCCAGCCATCACCCGACCAGACCAGCACTCGCCAGCCTCGCCCCCTGAATCCATGCACCCCAGCCACACCCACACTGGACCTACACAACACAATAGCACCTCCGCCAGACCTTGCTATGTAGCAGTGTCCCCGCCAGACCCACCCACCTCAGTGGCACCATCGTCAACACGCGAATACGAGCTGTCAACCATCAGTTCTCCTGGACCAACAGCATAGGAGAGGCACCGGCCTGTACCAGCTCAGAGCCACTGACCACACAGGTCCTGTCGCAGACACAAACCACTGGCCCCCACTGTCATTGATGCTGAGAGCTGCACCACCACTGAGAGCCACCTGCGATGCTGCCACTACTGCCGAGAGCTGACATCACCACTGACAACCAGACTGGATCTGAGATCTGGCCCCAACAAGATCCAGCCCCAACAAGATCCTGGACACACCTCCCCTGGCCCTGAACTACCAGACTGCTAAAATGCAGAAACAAACAACTCCCAAATGAAAGAAAAGGAAGAATCACCAAAAAAGTACATGAGATGAAGGCAAACAGATTGTCAGATAAGAATTAAAAATACGGTTTTAAGGGTGCTCCAACAACTTAATGAGAATTACAGGCAACTTAATGAGAAGTATAAAAAACTCAGTGGGAAGTACATCTGCATGAAAAAAGAGGTAGAAGCTATGAATAAAATCAAGTGGAAATGAAGAATGACATAGGTGAAATAAAGACTACCCTGGAAGGATTCAATAGTACATTAGAATCAGCGGAAAACTGAATCAAAAAATTAGAAGACAAGGTAGAAAAAACACCCAATTAGAGCAGCAAATGAACAACAAATTTTTGAAAACAGGAGAGTTTAACAGAGTGTGGACAAAACATGAAACATAACAACATTCGCTTCATAGGGGTACCAGAAGGAAAAAAAATCAGAGAAAGGAATAAAGAAACTGTTTGAAATATAATGACAGAAAACTCTCCTAATCTGGTAAAGGAAAGAGTTACACAATTCCAGGAAACACAAAGAGTCCCAATAAAGATGAAGCAAAAAAGACCCACACTTAGAAACATCATAATAAAAATGGCTAATGTTAAAGACAAAGAAAGAATATTATGGAACTAAGACAGAAACAGAAAGTTACGTACAAGGGAGCTCCCATTACACTGTCAGCTAATTTCTCAATAGAAACATTTCAGGCCCGAAGGGAGGAACATGAAATACACAAAGCAATGAAAACTAAAGGCCTGAATCCAAGACCACTCTATTCAGCAAGGTTATCATTGAAAATTGAAGGTGAAATAAAGAAATTTACACACACAAAAGGCTAAAGGAGTTATTACCATCAAACCAACATTGCAAGAAATGCTAAATAAACTCTAGTAAAAAGAAGAAGAAACAGAGAAAGAGAGGAAAACAGGCATAAAGAATAAAAATGGCAACAAATAAGTACCTATCAATAAAAACCTTAAAGGTAAATGGTGTATGCTCCAATCAAGACGTAGGGTAGCTGATTAAATAGGAAAACATAACCTGAGATTTCCAAAATGGCAGCAGAGTGAATGGAAGCTACATAGACCATCTCCCAGGATCAAACTGGAATCACAACTAAAATAAAGACAAATCATCAGAAAAAGGCAACAGGAAAGTAGCTGCAGAGGACCATATAACCAGGGACAGGAAAAAAAAAATACAACTCTGAATCAAGCCTGGTAGGTCTGCAGAGGCACAAGAGGGAGGCTGGGAACCCATGGAAAGCAGCTATTATAGCTGTGAGCAACTCTCCCATGGTTAAAATCCCAACCAGATTCCACAGAGCAGAGTGCCAAGACAGAGCATTAAATTAGTTACAGCCACTCACCTTGGGCTCCAGCAGAGGGAGGGTGAACTGGATTGGAACTCTGTACGAACACCCAAGATTTGGAGGGTACTCAAAGTTTTTGCTGAGTCTCAGCCACACAAAACGGTGGCCATCTTGCTCCTTCCCAGGGCTCTGGGGAGAAACAGCGGGCCCTCCCTTGGACATTTAACCCCACCAAGCTGGGCCACAAAAATGCAAATTGAGGCTCATTAACAATCAGCATCTGCCCCACCCACTAATTCTCTTACGATGAACACCTGAGGGAGTTTTTCATTCAACTAAGGGCTACAACCCAAGGCTTATCAAGTAACTGAGACTAATAGCCTCCAGGCAAGAAGCTAGAGTATAACTGAACCTTTGGTGGGCTTGCAAATCTATCCAGAAAAGTAAGACGTAATAGTGGTATTGAACATGGGTCCTCCTACACTCATCCAAACCTAGTAGAGGGAGCCACAAAGAGCAGAACACCAACAACCACAGGGAAAATTTGGGAGGCTCCAAAACCCACTGAGATAGCCAAAATGAGGAAACAAAGAAAAAATTCCCAATTGAAAGAACAAGAGAACTCTATTGAAGATGAGATAAATGAAATGCAGTTAAGCAAGTTATTGGAGGTAGAGTTTAGAGCCATGATCTTGAGGAAGATCAACAGCATGAGTAGAGACATCAACACCATGAGTAAAGATAGAGAAATACTGAAAACCAACCAAGTGGAAATGAAGAATGGCATAGCAGAAATAAAGAACACACTGAAAGGACTAACAGCAGAGTAGAGGAAGCTGAGGACCAGATCAGTGAATTAGAAGACAGGGTAGAAAAAATCAACCAATCAAAAAACAAAAAAGAAAAAACAATTAAAAAACAGGAAGACAGCTTAAGAGAACTGTGGGACAACTGCAAACATAATAATATTCGCATCATAGGAGTCCCAGAAGAAAAAGAAAATGAGCAAGGAATAGAGAATATATTTGAAGAAATAGTGTCAGAAAACTTTCCTAATTTGGTGAAGGAAGAAGGCATTCAAGTTCAAGAAGCTCAGAGAGTCCCAAGTAAGAAGACCCCAAACAGGCCCACACCAAGACACATAGTAATTAAAATGCCAAAAAATAAAGACAATGAGAGAATCCTAAAGGCAGCAAGAGAAAAGCAACAGGTTACCTACAAAGGAACCCCCATTAGGCTATCAGCTGACTTCTCAACAGAAACACTACAGGTCAGAAGGGAATGGCAAGAAGTAATCAAGGTAATGAAAAACAAGGATCTGAATCCAAGACTACTCTATCCAGCAAGGCTATCATTCAAAATAGAAGGTCAAATAAAAAGTTTCCCAGACAAAAAAAAAAAGGCTAAGGGAATACATTAGCACCAAACCAGCACTGCAATAAATGTTAAAAGGACTGCTGTAATTAGTAGAAGAAATAGGAAGAAAAACAGAACCACACTAAACAAAAATGGCAATAAATAAGTACATATCAATTATCACCTTAAATGTGAATGGTTTGAATGCTCCAATAAAAAGACACAGAGTAGCTGACTGGATAACAAAGCATGACTCATATATACGTTATTTACAAGAGATCCACCTCACAACAAAAGACTCACATAGGCTGAAAATGAAGGGATGGAGAAAAATCTTCCAAGCAAATGGAAAGTAAAAAAAAAAGCTGGGGTGGTAATACTCATATCTGATAAAATAAGTTTCAAAATGAAGGCCATAACTAGAGACAAAAAGGTCACTACATAATATTGAACAGATCTATCCAACAGGAAGATATAACCTTGGTAAACATATATGCCCCCTACATAGGAGCACCAAAATATATTTAAAATCTTCTGGAGGACATCAAAGGAGAAATTGACAGTAATACAATCATAGCAGGGGAATTCAACACCCCGCTGACATCACTAGATAGATCATCTACACCAGTTGTTCTCAACCTTCCTAATGCCACAACCCTTTAATACAGTTCCTCATATTGTGGTGACCCCTCAACCATAAAGTTATTTTTGTTGCTACTTCATAACTGTAATTTTGCTACTGTTATTAATCGCCATCGGAAATATGTGTTTTCCGATGGTCATAAGCAACCCCTGTGAAAGGGTCATTCATCCCCAAAGGGGTTGCGACCCACAGGATGAGAACCGCTGCTGTAGACAAAAAAATAACAAAGAAACACAGACTCTAAATGAAGCACTAGATCAAATGGATGTAATAGATATCTACAGAGAATTACACCCCAAAACTACAGAATTCACATTCTTCTCAACTGTACATGGGACATTTTCAAAGACAGACCACATGTTAGGACACAAACTAAGTCTCTACGAGTTCAAGAAGATTGAAATCATATCAAGCATCTTCTCAGTTCACAATGGCATGAAACTAGAAATCAAATGCAGCAAGAACATGCAAAAACATCTGAACACATGGAGGCTAAATAGCATGTTATTAAACAATGAATGGGTTACCGAGGAGATCAAGGAAGAAATTAAAAACTTCCTGGAAACCAATGAAAACGAACACATAACAACACAAAATCTATGGGATGCAGTAAAAGCAGTTCTGAGAGGGAAGTTCATAGCACTACAAGCCCACCTCAAGAAACAAGAAAAATCTCTAATAGACTATGTAACCTCACAACTTAAAGAACTGGAAAGGAAACAGAAAGAAAACCCCAGATCAAATAGAAGGAAGGAAATAGTAAAGATCAGCACAGAAATAAATGACATAGAGACCAAAAAAAAAAAAAAAAACAATTCAAAGGATCAATGAAACAAAGAGCTAGTTTTTCAAAAAGATAAACAAGATTGATGGACCCTTAACTAGACTAACCAAGAGACAGAGAGAACCCAAATACACAAAATCAGAAATGAAAGAGGAAAAGTAACAACTGACACCACAGAAATAAAAAGGATTGTTAACAAATACTATGAAAATTATATGGCAACAAATTTGACAATCTAATGAAAATGAACAATATTCTAGAAACACACAGTCTCCCAAAACTGGACCAGGAAGAGATAGAAAAACTGAACAGACCTATAACAACTAAGGAAATTGAAGAGGTGATCAACAACCTCCCAGTTGCCCTGGCCGGTTTGGCTCAGCGGTTAGAGCGTCGGCCTGCGGTCGGGAGAGACCCGGGTTCGGTTCCCGCTAAGGGCATGTACCTCTGTTGCAGTTTGTCCCCAGCCCTGGTTGGTCGTGCGGGTGGCAGCCACTCGATGTATCCCTTTCACGTCGATGTTTCTCTCTCTCTCTCTCTCTCTCTCTCTCTTCCTCTCTCTCCCTCCCACTCTATCTGTAAAAAAAATGGAAAAATATCCTCGGGTGAGGATAAAAAAAAAAAAAAGAAGAAGAAGGAAAGAACCTCCCAGCAAACAAAAGCCAAGGCCTGGATGGCTTTAGAGGGGAGTTTTACCGAACATTCAAAGAACTAACACCCATTCTCCTCATACTATTTCAAAAAATTCAAGAAGAAGGAAGACTCCCAAACTCGTTTTATGAGGACAGCATAATTCTAATTCCAAAACCAGATAAAGACACTATAAAGAAAGAAAACTACAAGCCAATATCCCTGATAAACATAGATGCCAAAATCCTGAACAAAATGCTAGTAAATCACATCCAGCAACACATTAAAAAAATTATTCAACATGACCAAGTGGGATTCATCCCAGGGATGCAAGGCTGGTACAATATTCACAAATCAATAAATGCGATTCAACACATTAACAAAATGAAAGAGAAAAACCATATGATCATATCAATAGACACTGAAAAAGCATTCGACAAAATCCAGCACCCATTTCTGATAAAAATGCTCAGCAATGTGAAAATAGAGGGATCATATCTCAACATAATAAAGACCTATATGAAAGACCTACATCAAACTCAGTGGGCAAAAACTAAAAGCATTTCCCTTAAGAACAGGAACAGGACAGGGATGCTCCTTTTGCCACTCTTATTTAACATAGTACTGCAAGTCTTCGCCACAGCAATCAGACATGAAGAAAACATAAAAGGGATCCAAATTGGAAAAAAGGAAGTGAAACTGTCATTATTCGCAGATGACATGGTATTATACATAGAAAACCCTAAAGACTCCATCAAAAAATTGGTAGATTTAATCAACAAATTCAGCAAGGTTGTAGGATACAAAATTAACATCAACAAATTGCCGGCATTCTTATACACCAATAATGAACTCACAGAAAGAGAAACTAAAAAAACAATCCCATTTACCATTGCAGCAAAAAAATTAAGATACCGCCCCGCCCTGGCCGGTTTGGCTCAGCGGTTAGAGTGTCGGCCTGCAGTCCTGAGAGATCCGGGTTCGGTTCCCGCTAAGGGCGTGTACCTCGGCTGCAGTTTATCCCCGGCCCTGGTCGGTTGTGCAGGTGGCAGCCACTCGATGTGTTCCTTTCACATCGATGTTTCTCTCTCTCTCTCTGTTCCTCTCTCTCCCTCCCACTCTACTGAACAAAAAATGGAAAAATGTCCTCGGGTGAGGATAAAAAAAAAAAAAAAAAATTAAGATACCTTGGAATAAATTTCACCAAAGAAATAAAGGATCTATTTGCAGAAAACTACAGGACATCAATAAAAGAAATAGAGGAAGATATAAAAAAGTGGAAGCACATACCTTGTTCACGGATTGGAAGAATTAACATCATTAAAGTGTCCATACTACCCAAAGCAATCTATAGATTCAATGCAATCCCCATCAAAATACCAATGACATATTTCCCAGAACTAGAACAAATACTTCATAGTTCATATGGAAGAAAAAGACCTCAAATAGCTATGGCAATTAGCTATTTGAAAAAGAAGGACAAAGTAGGTGGGATCACAATACTGGATAACAGATTATACTGCAAAGCTACTGTAATCAAAACAGCCTGGTACTGGCATAAGAACACGCATATAAATCAATGGAATAGAACAGAGAACCCATAAATTGACCCAAAATATTATGCTCAATTAATATTTGACAAAGATGGCAAGAGCATACAATGAAGTAAAGACAACCTCTTTAATAAATTGTGTTGGGAAAATTGGACAACTACATGCAAAAATATGAAACTAGACCATCAACTTACACCATACACAAGAATAAACTTAAAATAGATAAAAAACTTAAATGTGACTCATGAGTCCATAAAATTCCTAGAAGAAAATGTAGGCAACAAAATTTCAGACATCATAAGCAGCAGTATTTTCACTGATACATTACCTAAGGCAACAGAAACAAAAGAAAAAATGAACACATGGGACGACATCAAACTCAAAAGCTTCTGCACAGCAAAAGAAGCAACCATCAAAATGAAAAGAGAACCCACTGTATGGGAGAGCATAATGATACATCAGATAAGGGGATAATTTCCAAAATATATAGAGTACTCGTACAACTCAACAAAAGGAAGACAAAGAACCCAATTAAAAAATGGGCAGAAGAGCTAAATAGACACCTCTCCAAACAGGACATACAAATGGCCAAGAGACATATGAAGAAATGCTCAACATCACTAATCATCAGAGAGATGCAAATTAAAACAATGATGAGGTATCACCTCACACCTGTCAGAATGGCCACCATCAACAAATCATCAAACAATAAGTGTTGGCGAGAGTGTGGAGAAAAGGGGACTCTAGTACACTGCTGGTGGGAATGCAGACTGGTGCAGCCACTAAGGAAATCAAAATGGTGTTTCCTCACAAAATTAAAAATAGAACGGCCATTTGACCCAGTGATCCCACTTGTAGAAATATACCCTAAGAAGCCTAATACACCAACCAGAAAGAATATATGTATCCCTATGTTCATAGCAGCACTATTTACAGTCACTAAGATCTGGAAACAGCCCAAATGTTCATCAGTAGATGAGTAGTTTAAAAAACTGTGGTACATATATACACAATGGAACACTATACTTATCCTATGAGAAGGCATTGAGGGACCTGGAGAGCATTATGCGAAGCAAAATATGCCAGTTAGAGAAAGACAAGTATCACATGATCTCACTTATTTGTGGAATATAATGAACAAAATAAGCTGATGAACAAAATATATAAAGCGACATGGAAGTAGGGAACAGACTGACAAACCTCAGAGAGAAGGGGAGGGGGGTAAGAGATAAACCAAAGAAGCTATATGCATATGCACAACCCATGGACACAGACAACAGGGTGGTGAAGGCAAGGGGAACGGGAGCAGGAGGAAGGGTGTCAATGTGGGGAAAAAGGAGGACATCTATAATACTGTCAACAATAAAGATTAATTTAAAAACATAAAAAGAAAAATGGATTTTCACCTTGGGCCTAATCTGATATAATATCATCACAAATAATCACCACAATTATAATCAGTCTGCTAAAAGTGGTTTGTTTGTCCATCCTAGCCCTTTGTATTTTCATGTCTGAAACTGCACTTGTTGGGGGCTTTTTCCCTGTGAGTTTTCTATCCAAGTTACACATACACACAACACAGGCACACACCACCATTTGTATGCACACCAATATACTTACTGAACAAAACCATTTGGGATTTTCTTGCTCTGAAAGAAATTTCAGAGCAAGAAAAATGCCTTGAACAGTTTTAACATCAAAAATACAACGTGTGGCCCTGGCTCAGCGGTTAGAGAATTGGCCTGTGGTCCAGAGAGACCTGGGTTTGGTTCCCGCTAAGGGCACGTACCTCGGTTGCAGTTTGTCCCCGGCCCTGGTTGGGTTGTGTGGGTGGCAGCCACTCAATGTGCCCCTTTCACGTCAATGTTTCTCTCCCTCTCTCTCTTCCTCTCTCCCTCCTACTCTTTACTCTTTCTGAACAAAAAATGAAAAAATGTTCTCGGGCGAGGATAAAAAAAATGTGTGTGTGTGTGTGTGTGTGTATATATATGTATAAAATGTATGTGCCTTGGCTACTTTCAGCAGTTAGAACACTGGCCCCTGGACCAAAGAGTCGTGGGTTCAATCTCAGTCAAGGGCACATATCTCTGTTGCGGTTAGGTCCCCGGTCAGGGGTCATGCTGGAGGCGACCAATGGATGTGTCTCTCTCACATCAATGTTCCTCTCTCTCTCTCTCTCTCTCTCTCTCTCTCTCTGTCTACCACTCCCTCCCACTCTATCTGAAGATAAATGGAAACATATCCTTGGGTGAGGATTTAAGAAAATAAAATAAAAAGCTATATATAATGTGTGTAACTCTGAAATGATCTACCTATTGACTGAGTAATGTGACAATTTCCCATTAACATTACTAATAAGAGAAATAATAATAATAATAGCATCTTGTATGTTCCGGAGTCCCAGGCACTGTTCTAAGCACTTGACATTAACACATTAAACCACCCCACAAATTAATGTGCTATTTTATATGATTACCCCCTTTTTACAGATGAGGAAACTGAGACACAAATCTAAGTAATCTGCCTAAACTGTGGAGCTGGTGTGTTTGCAGGGCCGGGATGAACCCAGCTGCTTGGCTCGAGACTCCATGTCATAACCTGTGCGGGGCGGCCGCCTCTCGGAGGGAACTAGTCCTTTCCAGTACATGTATCACAGCATCTGATTTCCCGGTTATTGTTCGTCTTCACCCAAGGATATTTTTTCATTAATTTTCCACTGTATCTAAAAAAAAAAAAAAAAAAATCTATAGAAAAATATTATCTGGTGAGAATTAACAAAAAAAAGAGTGACTAGAGCCCTGACCGTTGTGGCTCGGCAGGTAGAGTCGGCCAGCAGATGCGAGGGTCGTGGGTTCCATTCCCACCCAGAGGCATGGAACTGAGTTGCTGGTTTGATCCCCGGCCCTGGTCAAGGTCATGCAAGAGGAAACCAATCGATGTGTCTCTCTCATATCAATGTTTCTCTCTGTCCCTCCTTCCCTTCCACTCTATCTAAAATCAATAGAAAAATATCCTCAGGTTAGGATTACTAAAAAAAAAGGTGGGGGACTGAGCAGACAGTTTCTTGAGATGAAATACTTCAGATTAAATAAGATACTTTGAAAAGAAAATGTAATAATATACTATTCCTGAGAAATGTCCTTTTCAAGGAAATCGTGTAATACTCAGTAACGACCACCTGTAGAAGCTTCTTCTCCACATTCCTCAAATTCAAATGATCTGCCATGGCAACAGAGGGCCTTCCTCCGGCTCACAGTGAAGACTCTGTGGATATCCCTAAAAAGAGCGTGACGTGCCCTGCTGTGTCTCAGCCTCAAAAGTGCACATGACCGATGACAGAACCTCCTGCTAGGAGGCTGTCCTCCGGCATGCCGGGGTGCAGGGTACAGACAGGTACAGAAGATGAACGCTCACTCCAGCATTTCAGTAAATAGCAAAGAACTGGAAACAAAGGACAGGCGATCCAGGTGGGGACAGAGACCCACGCGTGCAGAGGCCCCACCCAACAGAACACCAATAAAAATGACAGCCTTCCATGTCCTGAGGGAAAGGTGTCCTCAACATGAAGTCAACAGTATCAGCGAGAGCATACTTCCATAAGGACACACTTACACTTATTCAAATACAAATCCTCACAAGGCTCTCGCACAGGTGAACTGCAGTTACCTAAGGGGAATGGAACTGGAGCAGAGGAAGCATTTATCGTAACTTTCTTCTGGGTGTCAGAACTCATCATAACCAGGTGTTACTTGCATAATTTAAAAAAATAATAAAGCAGTATTGCTTCTCAGCACAAGAAACTATTGAAAGCCTGCAGTAACGTCCCCTTTCTTCATTCTGTTCTTAAGGTCCGCCTGCTGTGCCCGGGATTCTTCTGCAGAAGGGACCCTCGGTGCATCTCGCAAAGCTGCCTCACCCACCCCACCTGGAAGCCACGTGCTGAAGGGACAGGCCATGCTGATAAATTCTGCAAGGACAACAGGGAAGGCCTCATAGGCTTTTTTGGGAAACAGTCTGTGAAGGTCAGTAAGCTCTGAACTGCAGCCCCCGCCAGGACCCTGCCCTGCCCCAGGGCACACAGCTCGTGCGAGGCCCTCAGGACTGGCTCAGAGGCAGCACTGCCCGTGGTCAGGCTTCGGGTCACAGGCAGCCTAGGGTCACAATGCTGCTTCGTTCGAGGCCTTACCAGCCAAAGAGCAGCGTCAGCAGCCACACATCACCTTAGCGCGGTGTCCACACCGCCTGCAGCACCCCGCGGGCCTCAGGGCCGGAGCAGCCCAGCACATCCTGTCCTGAGGCTGAATGAGCAGCTGGCAAAGGCCTCTCTGACCCACAACACAGGTTTAAAATGGACGCACAGACAGCAGCCAAGGAGGGAGGCAACACAGGGCTCCAACCTCCTGAACGAAATCGCACCTGCCTGCCCAGACCAGCCCGTCCACAGCCCAAGAACCTGAGGGACCCGGAGCTCTGGCGGCTGAGCAGCACACAGAGAAAGCGGTGGGAGGGGCCACCCCACTCCACTCAGCACGGAGGAGACATGGGCAAGCCCCCAGCAAGGCAGAGGGAGCTCTGGGAAGTGTGTGGAGAACGTCCCATCCGTGTCACAGGTTCTGCAGGGAACTCTAGGGCGAGGATAAAGCACTGTGGTTTTGGGTGCACATCCAGAGTCGGCCAGCCCCCCAGGAAAGCTGACTCCACCCCACTGACTGTGTTATCAGAGGACAGTCTCTGCTGCTCAGAGCCCGGACTTCCTCATCTGAGAAATTAGCTGCTGTGACCCTGTGCACAGAAGGTTGTGAGTATGAAATGAGAGAACATCGGGGGCATCTTTAAGAAGTACCACAACCGTGATTCATCGTCAGGGCAGCTGACGGCCAGTGACCGTGGCCTCTAAGCTGTCACAAAAGAGGTAAAGAAAGCAATTCGTTCCCTGTGCTCACAGAAACATTTTCAAGAAAGAAGTATGTGGTGACAGGAAAAGAGGAAGACAAGGATAATGTCAATCCACTCCAGAAAGAAAGCACACAGCACACAGCCGAGGCTGGGAGAAGCAGTCAGGACCCCCAGCCACAGCTGAGAGCCCACTTTCATCACCTTCTGGACACACAGCTGGTCTCAGAAGTGTGACAATAAAACATCCCCACATACTTGACTCTGATCTTCCTATAAGGGACAAAGTGTTAGCACAACGATTCCCTTCTGCCCAAGCAATGGACCTGCTGTCCACCGGCTGCTCTGCATTCTGGGAATGAAGACAGCGTGTGTCAGCTGTGCTCCAGGTGACATGGCTCATGACGTAAGATGCTTGCTCTTGGAACTGGTCGTCTCTCTTGTGGGCTCCTGGAGGCTTTGCAATGCAGCTGCCCCAGGACATCCTGTGGCGATGAGGCACCTGTCCGTGCCCCGCGGGCATCCCCTCTCCTGGCACCTGAGCTGTGCCGGCTGCCGGAAAGACCCCTCCCAGCAGCAGTGCCTGGCGCTGCCGGCCAGCTGCTGGGGATCCCCCACGAGCGCGCTGAAGACTCGGGCCGCAGGGGCCGAGGAGAGTTGGCATGTGTGGTTGAACCGCAGGTAATTTCTAGGTGGGTACTCCCATGTCCCAGGTAGGCAGCCTCTCGTGTGTGTGACACAAACCACAGGTTCCCACCATGAGTGTGTCACAGTCACAGTGAGAGCACACGAGCTGTGTGTCAGGCACTGTGACCATTCACACACTAACTATGTGGTTTATTCTCACAATGACACTCAGGTAGGGACTGGAACTGTCCACTTCACAGCTAGGACACTGGAACAACTCCTGAGAGCTCCCGTGGCGGGGGAGGGGCCAGTATGGAAAGACACAGGGAAGCCAGGGAAGAGGCAGGAAAAGAGGGAAGGACAGAGACAGCATTAAAAACAAGCAGCAAACAGCAGGTGTGGTGCCCACGCGCACATCGAGGACTCGCCCTGTGCGGTGAGCTCATCCACACAGCACGGCTGTCAGGGAGCAGGGGACACCAGGAGCTGCACATGAGCAAAGTGACGGCAATGACAAGGCCACGCTGTCAGCAGAGGCGAGCTCCCCCACGTGGTCACGCGCAGGACACAGTCAGGGATGAGTCTCCTCTGTGTGTCTCAGGGAACAGTAAGTACTGGTTTGTGGTCTTTGGAGCTCCAGCTGCGCAAAGGGGGAGAAAACCTTCCACTGACCCCCTCTCACGTTCCCACAGCTGAGGTATAAACCTACCTCTGGATCCGGCCACCTGTCTATGTACACAGCATTGCACACAGACACGCTCTCACTCATCTGAACGTGTGCGTGTGTGCATTTAAATGTGGGTGTTTAGAAAGTTCCCTTCACCACATGGGAGCCACAGGCTTGCGGAGCGAGGACAGAGCTGGAGAGAGCAGCCTACTCACCGTGTCCCACATCACGATGTACACGTCAGTGCTGAAGGAGTTGCTCACGTGCTGAGTGATGTAGAGGTTGAGGAAGTCACAGAAGTGGTGGTACATGTTGACACCTAGCATCAGAAAAAATAATCCAAGTTAATGAACTCGAGAACATGTGATCGGACGATTTTTATTCCACTCCATCTATTTTTAGCTGAAATACATGAGAAAAAAGAGTTTTTCCAGGCATGAAAGGATCTATACTCAAATAATCCTCAATTTACAGACTGACTGGGTTGAAATACTCACTTTAAAATCGGTTGTTTAGAAGTCAGGAGTACATTTTCCCAGGTACACTAAGGAACAAGTCATCATTAGGTTCCAGAGAAAAAGAACAGAAGTCTATTTCGCTCAGAATTGGGTAAAACTATAGGACCATAAAGAACAATTGTGATTTTTTTAGGATCATTTATTTTTTAAAAACAAATTGGGCAACAGCTGTTCATCACAGAAGGATCAAAAACACAGCACTGCGAACGTGTTGGCAGCTTTTCATTCCAGTCTCTCTTTTCCTGCTTGATCGCCACTGACAGCAGGCTTCTTGGGGAGCACCAGCCTACTGCTGTTCACAAGGCTGAACGTCTCGTGCCCCCTGAAGGAGCGTGACCCGTGGAATCAGAGAGGTGGGCTGAATCCTGCGCGGCCGTTCAGGAGCCGCAGTTTCAGAGACGTTCCTTCAGCCCCTGAGCTTCTCGACTAGAAACAGGAAACCATTCCACTGAGGTGCCAGTTGTTGGGACAAAGTCAGAGATGACCCAACACTTCCCAGCTAGGGCCTGGCACACAGGGAAACGAGAAGACCCGCTGGCCTGTGCTGGGGGACAGGCGGGGGAGGAACAAGAGCCCCAAGGCCATAGCTAACAAGAAACCAAGCACTCCCGCCACCAGCTCAGGGGTGCAGGACCTAGTATGCAACCTGCAAATGAGCAATCCACACAGGAGGGCGCTCCAGGAACTGACCTGTAAAACATGCACCTTAAAGCAGGAGAAAGGTTTATTACAAGAACAGTGACTCTCAAAAGCAGAAATCATGAACTAGTCCGACTTCATCCCACAGTGAATAACCACACTGTGCCAGAAAAGGAGTTAAAACCCAGTTCTTTTTAGACCAGAGATTTGGATGGACGTCGGGAGGGGCTCCTGTTCTCACCTGCAGAGTTCTGGGCCAATGTTATGTTTTCAAATGAACAAGAAAAAGAAGCTTCTTTCCCAGCAGACCCTTCCCCAGGCCCCGTGCACACACTGCTCTCTGGCGTTTGTCAGTTTGTCAGCAGGCGCAGAGCAGGGACGGTGCGCAGAGCAGGGTCAGTGCGCAGAGCAGGGACAGTGCGCGCAGCAGGGACAGTGCGCAGAGCAGGGACAGTAAGCGCAGCAGGGACAGTGCGCAGAGCAGGGACAGTAAGCGCAGCCGGCACCGAGCAGCCTGCTAGGAGGCCCCTAATGAGGGACAAAAGGGAGCTCTGTCCTCAAGAAATGTGCATCATGAGTCCGTTCTCCAGCACGCTCGTTCCTTCCAGGTAAGAGTTACCATGACAAGGAAACCTGGGAACACACAGTGCAATGCACCTGAACCCCGCAGAACGTTGATAACATGTCACCCCAATCAATTCAACAAAAATGGGGGAAAAGAAATGGATCAACAAATTAAAAAAATACACCCGGCCAATGTGGCTCAGTGGTTGAGCTTCGACCCTGCACCAAGAGGTCACTGGTTCGATTCCGGGTCAGGGCACATGCCCAGGTTGCGGGCTGATCCCCAGGGGGGGAATGCAGGAGGCAGCCGATCGATGTTCTCTCTCATCGATGTTCCCATTTCTCTCTCCCTCTCACTTCCTCTCTCTAAAATCAATAAAGAAAAAAAATTTTTTAAAAGAATGACTTCAAAAAAAACAACAAATAAAAAGTAAACTAACTTAAATGAAAAAATATATATATATATATATACATATATATATATATACATATATATATATATATATATAAAAACCTGGAAGACAGCATAAGTTAGGAGACAAGTGTAGAACTGTGAATACAGGAAAGAGCTGGCAAGTACCCTGGCCAGATACTCCCCTTGAGCTACATTACTGCACCCAGGAGATCATCCGTTTACCAGTTCACACATGTTCAACCCTTCCGCAGACAGATGGGTGTTTTCTCGGCCCCTTTTTAATTTTCATATTTTAAAAATGAGTCAGGACATCAAACAGCATTTTTACTTGCTCTTATTCCCAAAATTTAAACTTGTCTGATTTCTGAACTTAATACTTTGTAATACAAGAATTATGACTTCAAGAAGGTAGAGCACATTAAAAATATGATCAATAGACAATAAACAGTGTGGGGAAGGCGGGAGAGGCATGGGAGTGGGGAGGAGAGGGACAGTGGGGGGGGAAGGGGCAACATCTGTAATACTTTCAACAACAAAAGATCTTAAAAATTAATAAATAAAAATATGATGAATAAAATCATAGTAATTCTGAAAGATTTATGGCAGAGGGCTCCCAATGCCACGCTGAGCAGCCCCTGGTGAGCTTGGGCATGGTGGGCCCCGTACCTCACCTCTCACAGGGAGCGCGTGCGCCCCAGCCTGGCTCCGCAGGCCCAGTTCACAGTCTGAGCTGTGCTTGCAAGCTGAGCCCGAAGGGAGGAGCCGTATGAATGGGGAAATCACTAATTTCAGCTTCCCTCTAAGAATCTACTGCAAGCTAACTTCCAGAGGAACGTTAAGTTCACTTCAGCCTTGGAACTGACCTCAGGAAGTTAGCCACACGAGGTCACAGGCAGCTCCTTTCCTGCCCGCAGTGGGCACATGGCTTTCACTTTGCAGAAAGTTCTAATAAAACAAGTGATTAGGGAAAGGTGATGGGATAAATTTAGTTACAAAGGTAAACATACACCTTCTCTCTCTCACCTTTCATTCTGACTGAGTCATCTGATACAAACATGCAGATTTCTTCTAAAACACCAAAGGTATTAAATGAACGGAAATTCAAACAAGTTCACTTGTTCAGAGGAGAAATCAGAAAGCAAACCCACTGTTTCATGTCATACTACTTCTCAAAAAGTCATAGGAAGCCATACATAATACATCAAATCGGACACTGCCCTAGCAACAGCTCAGTTGGTTAGTGTCGTCACCACACGCCAAGGTCGCAGGTCTGCTCCCTGGTCCGACACATACAAGAATCACCAATAAATGCATGAATAAGTGGAACAATAAATCAATCAATCAATCAATCTCTCTCTCTCTCTCTCTCTCCCTCCCTCCCTCATTTCCTCTCTCCAAATATCAATAAACAAACATTTTAAAAAAGGAACAAGCCTCAGTAATAAACAAATTATAGAGAAATTAACTTCTCACCTGCATCCAATTTCATGAAGTAGGCTGGTTTTTCAATAACAATGTCACACTGAGCATCTTCTATAGGTCTGAAGCTGAGCTGAGTATAGCTCTGGAGTTCAGCAAACCTGGAATCATGAATTGGGAGGTACTTTCAAACTGATTCTCTTTAATCTCCTACTGCAACACTGCAATTAAGATCTGTTAATTAGGGTGATTTCATTTCCAGAACAGGCACTTAGGAAGACATGTGGAACTTCTCAAACTTGTGACCACTTACATCACTTGCTATCAATTTTAATGTTGAGACAAGGAACAAAAATGATTTTAAATTTCAGCACAAGATACACTGGTAACTTTCCAGAGAAAAAAGAAATTTATACACTGAGTCAACTAAACAATCTATCAGTAAAATGGAAAGATTCAAAACAGTCTCCTGTAGCGGGATGAGGCTCAGAGGTAACTGCCCCAGAGGCTCTCCTGTGACGGGCTTTTGGATTCCTAGAATTCCAAGAGTTATTGAGTGTCTCGGGGGACAGCAGACAGCTAAGCTTCTCAGAATAAAGAAAAGTCTTTTTCTTGGAAAACGTCTTAGAAGCCACTTGGCACAAATCCCCCCCATATAAAAGAAGACAATTACCAGCATTGGACGGGAGATATTTAAAGTTAGCCTAAAGATCGTTTGTAACACTTCCTCTTTGAAAACATATCTGATATAAAACAAATATCAAGTAGATCTTTTTAAAACACACACAATGGTGAAATACTATGGTTTCAAAAATATGTCCACAATTCTTTGATATTTTTCCCTTCAAAAGGTGGAAATTGATTCCCTCCCCTCGAGTGTGGGCTGGATTGAGTGATGCACTTCTACTGAACAAAGTGTGGCTGAAGTGAAGGGTGTCACTGCTGAGACTGGGGAGTGCTGTCCCTGCTTCTCCCTCTCCCTGCCTCTCCCCGGCCCCTCCTCTCCCTGGCCCCGCCTCTCTCTGTCTGACTCTCTTTCTCACTACATGCTCTCTGGGGGAACCTGTCTGCCATGCTGTGAGTAGCACTAGGAAGAAGCCCACGTGGCAAAAAATGATGCCTCCTACCAATAACCAGACAGAAACTGAAACTGTGTGAAGCTCAATTACACTGGAATTGGGGGGAGCCTGTAGTGGGAGCTCTCATGCCCCACCATTCAGGGTCAATCACCCCAACAGGAAGACATCTCCACAGGAAGATGTCTTTCTATGCTACTACTGCCTCAGTAAGGTGGAGGATCTTCTCTCAAACAATGAAAGATGGCTACAACTCAGCCAATGAAAAGCTGCTACACTTTGAACTCCCAGTTTCCTCCAATGGGCTCTCTGTTTACAACAACCAATCTAAAATCCCCCTTTTCTCTATAAAATGAAGTCCCTCGCTTTGTTCTCTAGACTTGGGCACAGTTCACCATTAGACTGCATGTCCTTAATTGCGATTCGTTATTATATCCAATAAACATATTTTGCTAGAGGAATAGCAAGTTGTCTATTTGTTTAAGGTCAACTTACCACAACATCAGTGAGCTTAGAGCAGATTCTCTATAGGCCCAGATAAATCTAGAGATCACTACAGCCCTGGTCAATAACTGAGCTGGGACCTGAGAGCGCCTGAGCCAGAAAAAGCCCAGATATGCTGCCTCCAAATACAGACCATCAGAACCTTCATGACATGATGAATGTTTGGTGTCTTAAGCTGCTCAATGTTGGAGTAATTTGCCACACAGCAATAGATAATGAATACAAATATACTCTACAGTATATTTTAGAATATTTTGTTGTATGGCAATAAATGATTAATACAAATATACCCTAGGAAACTACCATGTGAAATCAGATATCAAAATGCACTAGGACTAAAAATCCACCCAGGAACACAGAAACTCCTACTGAAAAACGCGGTTACGTGGGAGAAGATGCTGCATTGCACGCTGCACAATGCCACACAAATGTACATAGAGTATTATCCTGAAGGATTTGCTTAGAATGAATGTTTCACCTCCAAAATTAGCATAAGAGTACCCTATGTGACTTGTGATACTGTGATTTATAATAATATTACAACATTAGTTCTTCATCCCCATTTCTGGCCCAGAGCTCCTAAATTCCTTGGGATCTGAGGTCCTGAAAGTCATAAAGGTGTCTTTTGTTATGTAAATGAGGTAGCTTTTGGATTACCGTTAAAGTTGGGGGCTGGTTGCCAGTAGAACCAACCCTATGATTAGAGGTTTGAAATTTTCTGTCCCATGTCCTGACCTCTGGGGAGGGAATACAGGCTAGACTTTGAATCAATCAGTGGTCAGTGATTTCATCAGCAAAGCCAAAAAATGAAGTTCCATGAAAAAGGAAAAGGGGAGTTGCTGGGTTGGGAGCACTTAGAAACTTGGGGAGACTGGGGTGCCTGGAGGACACGGGAACTCTGCACTCCTTCCCCGCACCTTGGCCTGTGCTAACACCTGCTGTTCCCCAGCTACATGCTTTTACACGGAACAACGTCACAAGTAAACGTTCCTCGAAGTTCTGTGCTGCTCTAGCAAACTGAACCCAAGAAGGGGACCTTTAGAACCTCCAATCTATAGGTGGTTGGTCAGCAGCTCATGTCACAACGGGGCCTTGGGTTTGGGCCTAAAGAGGAGGCAGCCTTTTGGGACTGAGCCCTTCACCTGTGGGAAACAGTATCAGAACTGAGCTGTACTGAAGGACATACAGGTGTTTTCAGTGAGTTGCTTGGTGGTGTGTGGCAACCCCACACACATCAGAATTGTGTTCCCACAACCACTGACTATAAGGAGGGCGTTAGAGTTTCTCTGGGATGCTGGACAGTTCTGTGTCTTGACTGTTGTAGGTGTGATATAAATGTCATAGACCTATACCTCCAAAAACAATGAAAGTATGTCAAATCCAAATGTTTTCATTACTAATACTGCACCCATGTCAATTTCCTGGGTTTTTTTGTTTGTTTGTTTGTTTTTTTGTTTGTTTTATCCTCACCCGAGGACATTTTTCCATTTTTTGTTCAGATAGAGTGGGAGGAAGAGAGAGGAAGAGAGAGAGAGAGAGAGAAACATCGATGTGAAGGGACACATCGAGTGGCTGCCACCCGCACAACCAGCCAGGGCCGGGGACAAACTACAACCGAGGTACGTGCCCTTAGCGGAAACCGAACCCGGGTCTCTCCGGACCGCAGGCCGACGCTCTAACCGCTGAGCCAAACTGGCCAGGGCCAATTTCCTGGTTTTGATCACTGTGCTAGGCTATGGAAGAGGTCATGAACAGAGGAACCGGGAAAGCCTTGTGGGAACTCCTTGTGCTGTTTTTAAACTTCTATGAGTCTAAAAGTATTTCAAAATAAAAAATTTTTTAAATTACCCCAATTCCTTAATTTCTAGAGGCAGTAAATTTCTTGATAAATACAGAACTAGTTTAATTTAGAAAATGTTTTAAATGGACATGTATCCCCCAATTTACATAAAGTTCAAAAAGCTGACCAATGGTGTAGAAAGTCAGGGCAGTGTTTCCCTTCGGAGAGGAGGACAGGGTGTGCTTGGGAGACAGCCTGGGTGCTGCTGATGGTCTACACTGGACCTGGGTCAGAATTACACAGGGAGCTTCACTCGGTCATAATCCAAACTGGACACCTCTCTGTATGCTTGGTACATACTTCAATAAGTGTGTAGTTCTTTAAAAATGTATTGCCCAGCCCTGGCTGGTTTTGCTTAGCAGTTAGAGCATCAGCCTGTAGAACAAAGAGGTGCGGGTTCAAGGGCACATATCTCGATTGCGGTCTGTCCCCGGCCCTGGTCGGGTCATGCAGGAGGCAACCAGTCTATGTGTCTCTCTCATACTGATGTTTCTCTCTCCCTCTCTTTCCTTCTCTCTCCCTCCTTCCCACTCTATCTGAAGATAAATGAAAAAATATCCTGGGGTGAGGATTAAAAAAAAGATTCACTATCTTGGACTAACTTTTCCTTTCGTTAGCAAACAGTAAGCACTGTACCGGGCGTCCTATCTCTATGAACATGTGTCTGACTCAGGCATAGCTGGTGGCTGTGCTCTGTAGCCGTCACTCCCTGGAAGCTCACACCAAGTTATTCACAAATGCAGTGAAATTTTCCACTTAAAAGTCCCTAAAAATATGCAAGGGCCAGAAATAAAGGCAAATACTTCACAAACACAGTAAAAAAAATCTCACCAAGACTGCAGAGGGCTTTTGCGCTGACCTTCAGACATCAATGCACGGCTGTCCAGTTTACAGTGCCCTCCGATTTGACCAGTCTGGACAAAATCTTCCTTAAATCTGGTGAACAACAAAGCATTAAATTGAGTGGGAAAGTCTTTTCAAGACTTAAGTACTTGGGTTGTAACCAAAATGGACTACCAATTTCCAAACTCAGTTTTCCATCAGAATTTTACTCTTTATAATGGGATATCTCTAACGTATACAGCAGTGGCAGAATGGTATTGGGAGCTGATGCCCCCATAACCCTGCTTCACAATGGTCCTCCACCCTCCTCCTGTCCCCAGCCTGGCTGCCATGAACTCAGGAAGCAACCCCAAGGCATATCTCTGGGCTTGAAAACATCTCAGAATTTCCATTAGATTTCAACATCCACCACTTCAGTACCTGTCATGGTTTCTCCTGATGTTTCTTAAGTCAAGGTAGAGATTGGTTGCCCTGCAATGTTGAAGGTAGCGGGAACATACCAGACTCGAGTCGCTCTAAAATAAGATTGAGAAAAGAGAAAAAAAAAAAAAAAACCCTGAGTGTTAACATTTCCAGGACACCCCTGAACTTGCTAGACTTGCTGACAATGTGGACACTTTGAGGTTCAAACCACGCAGTGTGATGAGGCAAGCTTCCCAAAGCACAGAGAAGATAAATGAAACAGACACGCTGCCGCCGCGGCTGCCCACCGTTCGCTCGGGCTGGCAGAGGACTCGCAGCTCCCGCAGCCGAGCTCCAGCGTAGCCAAAGTCAGCTTGATTCCAAAAGATGTCCTGGGCTGACTCCAAGGTATCCGTCCTATTTGCAAACAAAGACATTGTGTCACTTTTTCTTCGTTTTACTTTTCCTGAAACTTGGATCTTCTTTCTAAAGGTTAAATTGCTAGAAGTTTTTCATTAATTTTTTTTTTAAGTAACGTACCATAATTTTTCTAAAACAATCCCTTGCTACATGCAGTTACCAAAGAAATTATTTACAGACACACTCCCTTATAATACAAATACACACATAAATGCATAAAGTCAGGGTCATCTGGAACTAAAGAGAATGGATTATTCACTAATGTATTTTCCTTACTCCATGAACCATGCATGTATATATATATTTTTTTTTTCATCACCATTTATCCCCTCTATGCCCTATTCCCCTCCACCCACCCCAAGACTAACTGTAACCTTGCATGTTTTAAAAATGGTAATTATGAGGGAGAAGTCAAGTTAAAAATTTTTAGCTTTAACTATAGAGTTAAGAGGCTTGGTAATTAATGCATGTAGAAAGCTACTGTTTCAGGGACTGGAATGTATGAGTGGACCTGCCCTGATTCAGGGGACCCACAAGCAATTCAACCTTGTGCCCCAGGAGGACTGCAAGGGACCAAGATGGCATCTGAGACCAGGGAGAGAACGTCTGCCCAGGACGCAGACAAAGTGTCACCGGTCAGCAGGTGAAGGGACGCTCAGAACACCAGCGCACTGCAGCTTCTATCCGATTAGCTACTTTCTCCTGAATTCCAAACCCTCCACCTACACTTTCCTTCTCCTTATAAAAAGGGTCGGCTTGAGATGTGATGTAAGACAGTCTTTAGGGTACACAACCCGCTGTCTTCTCAGATAGCTGGCCATCTGAATAAAGTGCCCATAAAGATGCAACCCTGTCTCTTCTCTGCTTATTGGTTCTGGAAGTGACAGGCAGCATGAACACCGACTTTTCCCGTTTCCATTTCTCTTAACCCTCCCCTCCAGAGCCAGGAGGGAAACATCCATTTATCTTCTTTCTGTTTGCTGGGGAAAATATTTTCTAGGATCTATACTATTCTCCCTCTGACAGAGGAAATGGCAGATATTCTGTGGTGGGGAGGTGGGATAGTCACATTGAATCCATGACGGTGTAAAGAAATTGATCTCTAGCCCTGGCCAGTTGGGCTCAGCTGTTAGAACAAAAGATCAAGGGTGCAACTCCCTGTCGAGGGCATGCATCTGGGTTGCAGGTTAGCTCCCTGCCCCAGTCAGGGTTGTGGGTGAGACAACCAATCAATGTCTCTCTCTCACATGGATGTTTCTTCTCTCTCTGTCTCCTTCCCTCCCTTCCACTCTCTCTAAAATAATCAATGGAAAAATATCCTCGGGTGAGGATTAACAAAAAAGTAAATTTAAAAAAGAAACTGATATCTAAAGGAATTACTCTCTAAAACCAAAGAGCCTCGCAGGGAACCGGGGCGTCGCGGGCCCTGCAGTAAGAGATGGCTGCGTGGGAGGAGTCACCGCATCTGGAAACTTACCATCGCATGTCCACGGAGGTGCAAACAGGGTAACTGAACCTGAACTCAGGTCTGCAGGAGTCCTCATAGCCCCAGCAGGACTTCAGGTTCTCTAAGTGTTTCTAGAACAGAAAACATGCGTGTTTTGACTGGGCTCCCTTTTAGAGAGGACTTAGATTTCTCCATGAAGAAACAAAGCTTTAGAGAACTTTCACTTTTATATTTTATGATACATACTCATGCAATAAAACTAACAAGTAAATTCTAAGAATAGTAGTCTTAAGGTTCTTAACAACAATTATCTTTAAACACCAACCCCTCCCCATGTCAGTCCCCTAAACAAAAGTTCAGGCTTTAACTAGACTACAAAAGATCACCTCAATTGAAATTTCTGGAAGCAGCTTCATGAAATGGCCTTCTCAGTGAACAAAGTAATTCTAAAATCAGTCCTTTTTTTTAATGATATTTTATTTTATTATTATTATTTTTTTAATCCTCACCCCAAGGACATTTTTGCATTTATCATCAAATAGAGCGGGAGGGAGAGAGGGGAGAAGAGAGAGAGAGAAATATCGATGTGAGAGAGACACAACGACTGGATGCCACCCACACAACCCCAACTGGGGCCGCGGACAAACTGCAACCTTGGTACATGCCCTTAGCGGGAATCAAACCCAGGACTGTCTGGTCCACCGGCCGATGCTCTAACCACTGAGCAAAACCGACCAGGGCTAAAATCAGTCCTTAAGGAGTCATCCAAAATGAAATTTCTGTCACCAAAAGAATCAGAGCTAAATTAAATGGATCAGCAACTTTATTCATCCATCAAGATCAACAGAGAACCCAAGGCATGGAGAGCTCTGCAGCTCATGGGGGACCCAGCAGCTGCTATTGGCCAGACAGCCTAGCAGGCTGTTGCATGGGGCCCAGGAGCACAGTGGTCCAACTCCCAGGCCTGCTTCTCAGCAGACTTCCAGGGCCAGCACGGTGGGAAGGATGTGTTTCACATTATCTCTAGGGCCTCATGCGCTGTCCTAATGGGCTCCAACTGGAGGCCTTTCCAACAGAAGGAAAGCCAAAGTAGCAATCTTTTTTTTTTTTTTTTTATCCTCACCCGAGGATATTTTTCCATTTTTTGTACAGATAGAGTGGGAGGGAGAGAGAGGAAGGGAGAGAGAGTGAGAAACATCGACGTGAAGGGACACATCGAGTGGCTGCCACCCGCACGACCAACCAGGGCCGGGGACAAACTGCAACCGAAGTACGTGCCCTTAGCGGGAACCGAACCCGGGTCTCTCCGGACCGCAGGCCGACACTCTAACCACTGAGCCAAACTGGCCAGGGCCAAAGTAGCAATCTTAATGGTGTGGAAACAGGGGTAGAAATGTTAACAAAATTAAGCTCGAAGAGACCTTCTTTAAGTGCAGCTGAAGAAAGAAGAGGTGTGAAATTCTTTAATTACTTTTAACTAGATATTTTATTGTATATAAAATCTAATTTAACTCATTTATAGAGTATATAAATAGTATGGGTTGCCTATTTGCTAGTTAGTGATTTTGATTTAAATCTCGCCTCTGTGAATGGGACATAATTTTAAACAAATTTTGGTCACTTGGAAGCATTATATGAAATACAATGATCAACTCAGTGACAACCAAAGGATAAAATTCTACCTTCAAGTTCAAGTTATAAAACAGATCTCATAAGCTAGTCTAAACTGCATACTTTTAATAAATGAGAGGAGAAGAAATAATACTTACCTTATAAGGACAGTGTGAGTCTTTCTTACAGGCCGTGGCGATATGCCCATTATTGTGCAGAAAGAAGGGAATATGCTCCTCTGGCAAGCGGATGCTGGTGTAGTTAAACAGAGGTTCACCTGGAATGCCATGGGCCTCTGGGGGAGCCTCCTCGTGGCTACTCAGTGAGATGTCGTGAAGCAATATCCCAAAGACAAGCAGCATTAACATTGCAACCTCCAAACCTAGAGATCAAATTGCAAACATGTTCGTTAAAATATATCCTTCAAAAATCAAAGGGGTCAAGCGTGACTACAACAAACTTTCCTATATCACTTATTAATGTTTCTTTATTCAATAAATGTTCATTGTGCGCCTGTTACATGCCAGGCACTGTGTTAGGAGCTATTATACTAAAACGTTTTAACTTCCATGGCTGCAAGTCTTTTAATAGGTAAGGTACTGAGCCAAGGACGGCAGGCAAGGTGAAGTCGGGTCCTGCAGCATGGAGTCCAGACCCCAGCAGCTGGGCTAGGTAGAAAAGAGCATGTCTGTCATCCCAGACCTCTGCAAGCATTTTTTGTTTAAATACATCGGTAGGGGCAGGGGAGGAGGAGGTGGTCTGGAAAACTTACATGAGCTACAGGCAAAGGGGTGGGGGAGGCGAGGCCCCCAGCTCTGGGACAGCAGAGTCCACAGGAAGAATCCTCTGCTCCTGGGGCCTGACTGGGATAGGTCTGGAAAGCCCACCTGTAAACAAGAGGGGGCTCCTGGGGTTAGATGCTGTCTGGCTAAAATAATCTGCAGAATAACCACCTGAAGTTAATCAGAAATCCCAACAAGCAAAACAGAAACGTGAACAGTTTTTTGTTAGCTGTCCCCCAGCCATTCACACACTAACAGCTCCGTCTCTTCCTCTCATTCTCGGGCCACTGTAATTTAATTGAGAACATCTCAGAAATTTTTTCCCTGCTCTCATGCAGCTTGTAACCTAGTACAAGAGACATAAAGTAAACAATCAAACACACAGCTTCAGATGATAAGATGCCGTGAATCAATTAATTGAGAGGCTGGTGACCTTCTTCTGGAAAGGGCCAAGGAGAAAATACTTTTCACTTTGCAGGCTGTACAGTCTCTGTAACAACTACTCCACAGGATCGTTGTCAGGAAAGCAGCCAAGCCCTCTGCTAAAGGAGGGGGTATGGTTGTGTTCTAATAAAACTTTATTTACAAAACTAGGAGGAAGGGCTTGATAGGACCCAGTATGCTGATGCCTGAAATAAAAGTAATATGATAAGACAACATAGCATGATGCTGAAGAACGTGGACTTTAAAACTGGACCAACTAGGTTTGAATCCAGCTGCAGCTTCCTCAGCTGTAAGACCTTGGGCAGGTGCCTCAGCTTTTCCATCTGTAAAATAGAAATTACAATAAGCCTTCCTCATGGGGCTGTTCTAAGTTAAATATTGGAGAAGTGTTGAGATGCACCTGTAGTGCTGAATTAATGTACGTGTTGATTAAATACAGGTCAAAGCCATGCTGGGTGGGGTGCAGGGTGCTCAGTAACATCTGAGCTGAGACCTGAATGACAAGAGCAGAGAAAACATGCCAGCGAGACAGAAGAAAAGGAAGTGCTCTGGCTCTGAGCAAGTGGGTATCTGCTGATAAACACTACTCATCACCACCAGCCTGTGAGGACATACCATGTGCCAGTTCCCTAATCACCAAGGATGCGGCAGTGAACATGCCGTCAGGAAGGGAGCTCCTTGCCCTTGTGAAGCCTGCATTCTGGTGGGCACAATAACAGTCTATGACAGTAGTGACAGCTGACTCGGAAAACTCCAGGAGTGAAATCCAGGCAGTCTGCCTCACACACGACCCTTACACTCTCCCTGTCCTGCTGCAGAATTGTGAAAAGAGATAACGGTTACAGACCTCAGTGCACTTCTAACACCCCATAAGGATTAAATCTCTTGGACCAGATTTCCCCCATATCGTAGGCAATATGTCATAGATAATTCTCATTCTTGGTTCCCTTTATTTTTTTAAAAAGTGATCTTTCTTTCCACAGATGACAGAGCTGTATTACACCTTAGATCATTCTCCCCAGTAATAAAGTCACTGTGGTGACCAAGTCCTCCTGCCCTTTGGTTATCCAAGTATCTTGTCCTGGACTGCACTCCAGCTATAAGTAAACCCACGGATCCACGGAGGAATAGCGCTGAAGTCACGGGAAAATGGAAAGACAGATCAGAAACCTGGTTTTGCAGAGGGCATGTACCCACTGGCATAGGCTAGAAAGAGGTGGCCGCTGGTGGCAGCAAGCCCTGGGGCCTGACGAGGCCGTGCTGGTGTCCGGTCCTCCTGCAGTGCCCCCGGGAGGGACAGAGGCCCTTCTTTAGCAGATGGAAGCTTTAGCAACTCAGCTGCTTTTTCCTGCAGCAGAAAGCAGCCGGCTCCCTCCACTCCTGCATCCCCTGACTGGATTTCCAAGGCCTGGAAGGGGGAGACAAAGGGGGAAAGCCTGAAAGATGTGAAACGCCGCGGCAGAGGGGACCACGGTGAGAGCTGGGGCAAGGCTCCGTGACGGACGTGGGTAAAGTAAGCTTAAGGAAGGCGGTGGACAGAAGAAAAGCTAAACGAATCTGAAACAACGACCCCAAAGGGCTCGCCCCGCGGTGCCAGAAGCCTCAGAGGAGGGGCAGGGCCAGAGGCGAGGGCCTGGCTGCCCGAGCTGCCCAGGGGCAGGTCCCCCGGGGGGCCAGCACGTCGGTCGGGAACCTGCGGGGCGGCGTGAGCGGAGAGCACCCGTCGGGAGGCTGCAGCCGCCGGGAGCCGCGCCGGGAGCGGGCAGGGGCGCCCTCCGCCCACCCAGAGGACGAGCGGCGCGGTCTGGACGCCGCGGAAGGGGATGGCGCCGCGGACCGGGGAGTCCCACCTGGAGCCGGGGAGTCGGGGGGAGCGGGAGCAGACGGCGGCTTCTCGGGAGGAGGGAGTCGTCACAACCGGTCCTGCGGCTCACCGGAAACCTGCGCCCGAGCCCGACCAGGGGGCGCCAGGGGGCGCCAGGGAGCCGCGGGCCCTCCGCCAGCCGTCGCGGAAGGCGGGAGCCAGCGCGCGGAGCCGCCGGGTATGCGGGAGGCGCCGGGCCTGCGGGAGGGGCGGGCCTGCGGGAGGGGCGGGCCTGTCGGAGGGGCCGGGCCTGCGGGAGGGGCGGGCCTGCGTGGGGGGGCGGGCCTATCGGAGGGGGCGGGCCTGCGGGAGGGGCGGGCCTGTCGGAGGGGGCGGGCCTGTCGGAGGGGGCGGGCCTGCGGGAGGGCCGGGCCTGCGTGGGGGAGCGGGCCTGTCGGAGGGGGCGGGCCGGGCCTGCGGGAGGGGCGGGCCTGTCGGAGGGCGCGGGCCTGCGGGAGGGCCGGGCCTGCGTGGGGGAGCGGGCCTGTCGGAGGGGGCGGGCCGGGCCTGCGGGAGGGGCGGGCCTGCGGGAGGGGCGGGCCTGTCGGAGGGCGCGGGCCTGCGGGAGGGGCGGGCCTGCGTGGGGGGGCGGGCCTGTCGGAGGGGGCGGGCCGGGCCTGCGGGAGGGCTGGTCCCGCCGTCGCTCCCCGTGCTCTGGGCCCGGTCTGGGTGCGAGCCTCCGCAGAGCTGGGAAGAGCAGCGGGACTGTCCTCTCGGGCGCTGGTACAGGTCACTAGGAGAGGGTGGTGGGAAACCCTGCTGTCCTTCATTCTGATTGCGTTGCAGGGAGGAGGATTTTCAGTTTTCTTAATTGGGGCTGAAGCTGCCCCAGCTTTCCTATACCGGGAGCTAGCTCGCGGTGAGATCTCTCTGGGATCCACGCACATTATATAGTAGTGTGCTTGCCTCTCTGTACTATCCAACAATCACCAAGTTCAAACGCGACTCTGTGTTTTATGTTCATCATTTTGTTATTTTATAATTATTTTAATTCTAATTGTTTACTTTTATCATTATTTGAACCCCCATCTTCCACGCTGTCTGGATAGAGCATAGCAGGCTTGATCATTACTCACTCATCCTGACCAGATTACATGAAAGTTTACGCAGTCAAAATAAACTTACACTCAGACACATAAAGTCACCAGTGTTAACTAATGAATATGTTCATAGAGAAGCACAGCAGTTTATTTCCAAAGGCTTACACACTTTTAAAATAAGTTTTTAGATACCATTATGAGAATTGCTACAAGTTCCACTAGTAACCTGGTAAATTAGGAATGTTATCTGAAATTTTTTTCAAATACGCAAAAACATGTATTTGACATGTTCTAGTCATTGTTCTGAATCACTTTATGGTATTAACTCATTTACCCTTTATGTAAAAAACTTGGCTTATTTCATACTTTGTCCACCCCATACTAAAACTGGACTACAAATGGTCCCTGGCTGCCTGTCACTCCTTGAGCCAATTAAGCAGAGACAGGGTTGAATCATATATGAGAGAGTATTCCAGTATTTCAGGCAGTGTAGGAGAGCAGCCAGGTCATCCTGCAAAAATCTGCTCTCCACTCCCTCGGTTGTTTATAGTGAGTATTACATGGGTAAGCGGACAAAGGGAATATCAGTGAGTAAAATGGTTGGGGGAGTAGGCAAAAGGAATGACAATGGGTAAAACAGTTACAGATTACAATCATGGGGAAGTAATGGGGGCTGTCTCTAGTGCACCACCTCCAAACTCCAAGGTTGTTAGTCTTTCCATGATGCGGGGTGCGAGGGGAGCTCTCAGGTAAAGAGAACTGACAGCATTCCCAGGGTAAACTCCCAGGGTGTACAGCTCCCAGCCAGGACAGGATGGGCTTTCTTTAATCAGAACAAACAATCACAACTAAAAGAGCAAGGATGTTCAGCATTTCTTATAACTATGGCTAGCACCCCACTATGATCACTTCTCCATTTTTCTATTATTCTTTCCCACCCATTTCAATACCAATAAGGACAGTAATGTTTAAAAATGCTTTTCCGGGCCTACTTGCCACCATCCTATTTTGTCAGGTGCAGGAAATATAACTTTCCTGTTGGATGGCTCAAAATGAATTGTAGCCATTTAAACTAAAGTCATAACAGGCTGGTTTGCAACTGAGTGATGTTCAATAAAGATATGTATGTGTGTGTATGTGCATATATATATATATACATATATATATATGGAGAGAGAGGGGAAGGAGAGAGATTTGTAATATATAGTTTTAAAAATACATGAGAAAGGCTTATAAAATTAGGTTGCTCTCCTTGTAAGGATATACAAGTCAATTAAAATGATCTGACATGCATATGGCAGTGTTTTAAAAGTTACATATTAAGTTGGGGTCATTCAGACTCTGAGGAAACATGATGGGGCTTTAAGCATATGAAATTGGCCCTGGCCAGTTTGGCTCAGTGGTTAGATGTGTCTCCCTCACACGGACGTTTCTCATCGAAGATTAACGGCCTCTGCACACATCAAAATACCAGCTTTGCCATTTATTTGCCAAGTTAACCTTTCTTCATTTTAAAAATAGAGATAATGCCATAAACTTCAAAAGGTTGATTTAAAGATTAATTGCAGGCATACAATCCCTTTTCAAACTCCTTGGGATCATGTGTTCCTGAAATTTTTTATAGAGTAGGGTATGCATACCATTTACTGCCTAACACCATCGATGCGCCCTGGGTCAGCACTCCACAACCTCACACTCTGTTTCTGCAGCAAAATGGATAAGTACTCACACCGAGATAAAGCCTATAAATAACCCTACTCAGTGCAGGTGAGGCTTTCCCTCCAAAGCAGCTTGGATAGCTAACTTAAACAATTAGTTTTCAGTTTCCTAGTGTTCAGAACACTGAGGGCTTTAAGTGCTGCTCCTGTGGACTTCCGGTCAGGATGGCGGGTAGGTAAATGCGGTATTGCGTCCTCCCACAACCACATCAAAATTGCAACTAAACTACAGAACAATCATCATTCAAAACGACCTGAAATCAAGCTGAATGGAAGTCCTACAACTGCGGAATTAAAGAAGCGGCCACATCCAGACTGGGAGGAGGGGCTGGTCCCACACCCACGTGTGGCGGATAAAAATCAGGAGGCTACCTCGGCTGGGAAGATCCTTCCTGAGGACTGAGGGGTCCCCGTCCCACACCAGGTGCCCCGCTCAGGGTTCCAGTGCCAGGAAGAGAATCCCCATCACTTCTGGCTGGAAAAACCAGCGGGAACTGAGGCTCAGGGAGGCTGAGGCGGCTGGAGCCCCAGGCAGCTCCTTAAAGGGCCCGCGCACGGACTTATCAGACTCTCTCCCTCTAAGCTCGGAGGGGAGGCAGCTCAAGGGGCACCAGAGTCATACAGGGAAGAACTGAGCTGTTTGGCACTGGAGCAAGGGCTGGAGAGGGGGCTTTCTCCAGGACAAACGTGCTGTCAGAGGCCTTTGTTCCTTTGGTGAGCCCGTCCCTGGGGTGGCAGACCATCACCATATCTGGGACTCCAGCAACCTGGCTCACACTGGTAACCCCGCCCTGGTGATTCCCTGAGGCCCCGCCCCACCCAACTTTCAGGCCCACCCAAGCTGTTGCCAGTTGCTTAACCATAGGATTGGCCTGTCTTGGATCCTGCTTCGGGTTCTCCTAAATTCCTTCAAACAAGCAGCATCTGGTCTCAGACAGCCCCATACCTCTCGTTAAGTAATACACAGAAACAAACACAGGGAGGCAGCCAAAATGAGGAGACAAAGAAACAGGTCCCAAATTAAAGAACAGAACAAAACTCCAGGAAAAGAACTAAGCGAAATGGAGATAAGCAACCTACCAGATGCTGAGTTCAAAATACTGGTTATGAGGATGCTCGATGAACTTAGTGAGGGCCTCAAGAGCATTAAAAAGAACCAGTCAGAAATGAAGGATGCACAGTCAGAAATGAAGGAGGCACTAACAGAAATAAAAAATAATTTACACAGATCCAATAGTAGAGTAGGTAACGCCAAGAAAAATATCGATTTGGAACCAAGGAAGCAAAAAACACCCAATTAGAACAGAAAAAATAATTTAAAAAATGAGAATAGTGTAAGGAGCCTCTGGGACAACTTTAAGCATGCCAACATTTGCATCTTGGGGGTGCCAGAAGAAGAGAGAGAACAAGAAGTCGAAAACCTATTTGAAACAATAATGACAGAAAACTTCCCTAACTTGGTGAAGGAAACAGACAAACAAGTCCAGGAAGCACAGAGTCCCAAACAAGATGAACCCCAAGAGGCCCACACCAAGACACATCATCATCAAAATGCAAAAGGTTCAAGACAAAGAGAGAATCTTAAAAGCAGCAAGAGAAAGGCAGCTAGTTACCTACAAGGGAGTTTCCATTAGTCTGTCAGCTGATTTCTCAAAAGAAACTTTGCAGGCCAGAAGGGAGTGGCAAGAAATATTCAGAGTGATGGAAAGCAAGAACCTACAACCAAGATTACTCTATCCTGCAAAGCTGTCATTTAGAATCGATGGTCATATAAAGACTTTCCCAGACAAGAAAAAGTTAAAGGAGTTCATCACCACCAAACCGTTACTATATGAAATGTTGAAGGGTCTTTTTGAAGAAAAAGATAAAATATATGAACCAACAAAATGGCAATGAATACATATCTATCGACAATGGAATCTACAAACAAAATGAACAGGCAGAACAAAAACATTCTCGTAGATATACAGAGAACATTTTGTTGGTTGCCATATGGGAGGGGGGTTGGGGGAATGGGTGAAAAAGGTGAAGGGATTAAGAAGAACAAATGGTTGCTAGACTGACAAACCTCAAAGAGAAGGGAGTCGGGGGGTCGGAAGAAATAAAACCAAAGAACTTATATGCATAACCAATGGACACGGACAACAGTGTGGGAAAAGGCGGGAGGGGGAGTAGGAGTGGGGAGGATGGGGTCAATGGGGGGAAAATGAGGAACATATGTAATACATTCAACAATAAAGATAAAAAATTAAATTAATTTTTTTTTAAAAAGTGCTGCTCCTGTGAGGTGGTTACAGCTCCAAGAGGTCTGGAAAAGGTTATCCTGGCATTTCAAAGGCACTTTTACTTAGATGCATAAGAACAATGGACACATAGCACGGTATTCTCCAGATCCATCCATGCTGTTGCAAATGGCAATATTTTATCACTTTTATGGCTGAGTAGCACTTCCTTACATGTACCACATCTTCTTTCATCACTAGTCTAAGGATACTTAGGGTGTTTCCATGTCTTGGCTATTGTGAATGCTACAATGACCACAAGGGTACATATATCTTTACAAATACGTTTTCAGAATTTTCAGGTAGATACCCAGAAGACAGGTTACTGCATGGTGGTAGCTCTATTGTTAATTTTTTGAGGAATCTCCATACTGTCTTCCATTGCGGCTGCACCAATTTACATTCCCACCAGCAGGGTGTGAGGGTTCCCCTTTCTCCACAACCCCTCCACTTGTTTCTTGTCTTACTGATGATGGTCACTCTAACAGGTGTGAGGTGCTATCTCCTTGTGGTTTTGATTTTCATTTCACTTAGAGCTGGTTAACTGATTTCATTCATATGTAGTATATAGAACAGAAAGCAACAAATGAACAAACAAAACACACTCATAGACACAGACAACAGTATGGTAGTTACCAGAGGGAAGTAGGGTGAGAGGAGGATGAAGTGCGTAAATGGGGTGAAATCTTTTGTGCTGGAGGGAGACTAAACTTTGGGTTTGGGTGGTGAGCACACAATAAACAGATGATGTATTATAAATTTGCACACCTGAAACATGTATGTTAAGTTATTCCAATTGATTTAATTAAACAACAACAACAACAACAATGGACCTGGCTGGTTTGCTAAGCTGTTAAGAGTGTTGGCCCATGAACCGAAGGGTCCTGAGTTCAATTCCTAGTCAAGAGCATGTACCTGGGTTGCAGGTTCCATCCCAGACCCTAGTCCGGGTCATCTGAAAGGCAACAAATCGATGTATCTAACATCCACTATGTTTCTTTCTCTCTCTCATTCTCCCTCCCTTCCACTCTATCTAAAAATCAATGAAAAAATATACTTGTGTGAGTATTAATTGGGGAAAAAGAAAAAAAAAGAACAATGTACAGGGCATACTTAAGGCAAAGATAAACCTTTTACTAAGGAAGCTAGAGGTAAGACTACCCAATATGACCTACCCAGCTAAGAATGTACGATCACATCACCCTTTGGGGTTGTCTCGGTGACAGGGCTTACCAGGCCTGCTAAGTAGCCCCTGGGCTTCTCCGTTTGCTATGTAGCCCCTTTTTCATTCACACCTCTTATTTACTTAGTAGTATTACCTGAGAATTCTAAAATTAATGTATATCTCTAGGGAGTGGGGCACTTTGGTGAACAAGTGCTGGACAGCACTAAGAGTAAATTCTCTGCATCGCAATTGTGGATGCGGAAGCTTTTGGGGTTTTGTGTGTGTTTTGTTTGTAAGCATTTAAGTATTAAGAAGAAAGATACTTTCAATTTCCAGTCTATCTTGTTAAAGGATCTTGATCTGGTAGACAACATGGATGTGTATAAAAGAAATAGCTTAAAAGTACGTGAAGGGATCAAGTTGCACAGTTCAGTAGTACAAGTATAGGAACTCAGAATTAGAGGATGATGTATCTGTTGTTATTTCAACACAGAAATATCATAAGACTTTTAGAAGAATATTTTGATACTGGATTTTTAAAAGACACAAAAAACATCCTTACAGTAATTACCAGTTAGTTACAATCAGTAAGTCTTAAAATTGTTTTCCAAAAATACATCATAGAAAAACTATGCTTAATTCTTTGAATAGTCTTAATAACACATAAAAAAATGAAGACTTATCCTCTTTTCCTTAAAATATGAATTCCAATGTTATACAAGTTATATTATCTTCATAAAACAATACCACCTCCACTCATTGGTATTGACCATTTTAAATTATGTTAAAAATAACATACATTCTGCTACTTTAAAATATTTATTCAAATTAGATACATGATTATTTACATCACTTCCTTTAGAATTAAAATGATTATAATATCAATTTTTAGTTTAAATTATACTGTCAGCCCTTTAAAAATACAGTCATAGTTTAAAACTGAATAGAGAAAATTCATTTTAAATGAAAATGAACAATTATGGTACACTAGTACAAATGTATACATACTGAACAAACAGTAGTAAAACAAGATGAAATATCAAGTCATTTTCTCTTTTTTTCTTGGGGCTACTTTCTAAATATTGTAAGTCCTATACTTTTAATATTGAATAAAACTTTCAATTAATAAATCAAATGCCAATTGAGGGATCATGAAAAGAAATTTTTCCTGAACATTCTTTTTCACTTAACTACAAAAACTAATGTTTCCTTAGGTCAGATATTATCCATATTTGGGATATCTTAAATCGCAATATAGATACATTTGATACATTTCCTTGAGCTAAACCCTGTAACACTGGAAGTTCTCAGAAAAGAGGCAAAGGAAAGGAGAGGAATGGTGTTCTCAATCTAGTCTCCCAAGAGTTGAAAGGATGTCCTACGTCTGTGCTTAGACGTCTATGCATTAACAACAATGTCATACTCCTGATTCTTCTTTTATATTCTTGGAATTAAGATTTGCAGTATCTTTCTGTTTTCTTTCCCGAGAATGGAAACGTCTAACTAAAAACTATATTCTTATCCATTAAAATATAAATATTATTTCATTAAAATATGGATAGAGAAGTCTTAATGACAAAGCAATATATGCAACTAATGTTTTTGCAATCAATATTATGCAATTGATAGGTATTGTTACTTAGTGGAGTTTTTCAACAAATTGATTCAGTATACGTCTCAACTTATAAATATATTGAGATGTCTAAGTTTACAGTAAAATAAGATCAGTATGAATTGTCAATTGTTCATCTGTAAAGAAAAACATATGTTAATATACAGTCACAGATTAATTAGCTGCTTTGCATTTTTAAATTAAGTAAATTGAAAACACTTTTAGATTAAGTTGAACTGGTTTTATTAATGTTAAGGATTAAGAAAAGATAATATTTAATATTATAAAATGGAAGATTTAGGAGTTTTATTTCAATCTTTTTTCCACAAATAAAGGGTATTTTTTCTCTCACTAATGAATATTTTAAAATAACAATTTCATAATTCCTAAACTTCTAATTTCAAATACTTGACAGAACTGTGCAACTTAAAGTTGCCTGTATCTTTTAATTCTGTATATTTCTTATTGCCATCAGTCTTGTCATTCCCTGTCAGTCCCTGAATTTAAAAAAAAAAAAAAAAATCAAGGTGACAAAAACCTATTACACGATTTTACCACTAAAACATGAAAACAAAAACATGTTACTTGAATTGCCCTGAAAAGCATTCATATTCTTCAACATGGCTTACTTATAGTTATACTGTGAAGTTCTAATGTTTAAAATTTAACTAAAAATTAAATGAGTTTTTATTTGCTAGTAAAGGCAGCTAAATGGATTCAACTTTCATCAGTAATAGGTATTAAAATATTTCACAAGTATAAAACACAGTCTGGTTAGCTTCTGAACAAAATAGCATTTGGAAGAAGGCATTGCTATTTTTTAAAGCTATTCTGCACTATTTTTTGTGTTTCAAAGTTCAAGAAAAGAAAATAAACTATACAGAACTAAAAATGCCAAATTTGAATTAACTCCTATAATTTCTCTATTTGGTTATGGTTGTGTAATATTAAACATTCATTTTTAATGCGCTCTATATAAGCCTTTACAAAATTAAAAAAATTAATTTTAAAGAGAAAATCATGTTAATGTTATTACTTTGATTCATTTTATAAGGTAGTAAAAAACAAAAACCTCTTCAAAAACACTTAAATGTTACTGATACCATTACAAATCATTATAAGCACATTTTCCCCATTATCCAACCATGCCTAGGTAACTTGGAATAGCTACAGCTTTGTCCAGATAGGTAACAAAATTTGTACAGACTTTCTTATGGAATCTGGGTAAAATAAATGTTCAGACCAGAAAAATTTTTTTTAATTTAAATTATTCACCCTTTCAACATCTGTGCAGTGTAACTTCTATTTTAAAAGAAAAATAAATCAGTTCAAAATTTAGTAACAGGAAGTTTAATAATTTTTTAACTTGGACACTTAACGTCCATTTTCATGAGCAGTAATTAGAAATGTTGAAGATTTAAGTGTGAAAGATTGCAAAGTTTCAATATGTTAATATCATTCATTAAATGTTCAATATGTACAAATACATAAATTATAGAAACAATTAGTTATTTATCTATAATACAATGTATGAACACCATTCTCCTTCCCTAACCATATAAGGATAAAGTAATAAATCTCTGTGCTATTCAAGGCAAAAAACAAACAAACAAAAAGATGCTTTAAAAAATAAATCTTTAAAGATAGTTTCAAAAATAAAGTTCAAATATTGCACAAAATAATTTAACTGCAAATATTACTAGATACTATAAAATTTTTGTTTCCTTTTTTGAACAATAAATTCCATGTCTGATTCTATAAGAGAATTTATTGAAAGTCTGCATTTAGTCATTAAATGTTCACATTCAGTTTGATGGGAATGTAATTTTCAGAAGTTAACTGAGCCTCTGTCTTAAAAGTTCATCTATTTGAGTTTTATACATATTTTTAACATCTTCCAGATCTAATCGAAGTTCTTCTGCCTCTTCTGCTTTTTCTCCATACATCTGCAGAATAGTGTTGTATCTCTGATCCAAGTCCTACAAAATGTATTTGTTTACAATTTGTAACATAACTGTACAGAGCATCTTGATTATATTTATAGTATCATAAACAAGTCACCAATAAATACATCACAATCTAAATAAAAGTATACAGTCAGCTCTTTAAAAAGTTAAACTCATACTCCAGTCTGTTGGAAACTGCAAGTAAAGGAATTTCAAAACAACCCTAAACCAAATGACTATCAATGTTATCATATCTCTACACTAAACCTACAATTTCCCCCATATATATAGCTCACTCAGTGTTTCCTCCATTAATTCAAGCACACTTGGTGAAATTTTAGTCTCTTGGTTCATTGTGGTTTAAGTATTACCTGGCAGGTACCCCATAGAAAAAAGTTTTTTAAAAAATTCATATTTGGCTTAACAGTGACTACTAATACCAAATATGTGAATTGTGATATATAGAACATCATAAAGAAATAGTACTAAAATAATACAAAAGTGTATTATAAATAAGCCGTGGCCAAATAAAATCTAGTTATTTTCCTATATGGAATTAAACATGACAGTGAAAAATACTTTGTATTATGTGACAAGCAAGATAAAAGTTTCACCTTTAAAGATCTTTACTAAATACTAATACTCTAATGTTCAAGGAAATTATTAACATATATATGCATTTTGCATAAACTAAAAACATAAGATTTAATGTAACTGGATAAAATATCTTAGATTCGTCCTCAAGTGAACACTACTTACTCTTAGCTGACTTCGAAGTCTGGGTATCTCCTTCACTTTCTCTTCAAGCTCATCATTTTGACTTGTTAATTTAACTAGCTCTTCAGCCATTATCGAGCGTGTTTTCTCTAGATTGCCAATTTCTAGCTGAGAAACATTACCAGAAGTAATTTAAATAAAAATATATCTTATTTAATGTCCCCACTACTATAAACATATTTAATGTGTTATCTCTAAAGAAATAGATATATCAACAAATAACCATGAGGTAGCTCTTTCTTAAGTAAAAGGAAATAGTGGTAAAAACAGGTCAACTTTCTCCGGAGGTGCACCATTCACAGGTCGCTATGAAAGACAAAACTAAAGGGAACTCAGCCATCTGTTTCAACTATGCAACCCTGTATATTTTTCTCTAATCTAAGGAAATAGCATGTATTTCTGTTATTCTAAATTACTATAAAACCCCAGAGAAATAAAACCATATTTTAACATATCTCCAGCTGTGTAGATCACATTGTCAGACTACCAAAATGTTCATTTGGGCCCTCAGTATAGCATTCCGGGCTACATAAAGTAAGTATTAAGATTATTCTAATCTATTTTTCCCAATTCAAGAACATCTTCTTTAACAGAGAGATATTTTCAACTTACAAAAGTCATATAACCAGAATAAAAGAGGAAAGTTTTACTTCTGAGTGTATCAAGTTTAACAAAAAATAGGTTAAAGGTTTTAACATTTCTCACTACGTTGTTTTTTAAAAAGCAAGATATGATGAGTGGCCGCTCCCTTCCCACTTATGATGTTCCATTTCCTGTGCACAGTGTTACAGTTCTCACCTCTCTCATCATCTTTACTCATTCCTCACAGGGGGACTTAGAGCAAATAACCTAAGTGGTAAATCCCGGAAGAATAAAATGGGTATGCTCAGCTCAGCAACAACTCCTTTTTAACGCTGGGAAAAGCTGCATGAAAGGAGCTCTCTCCTCCCAGCTGCCTAAGTCTTACCTGGGCAGGTACAACACCTGGGGAGCCCTACACCAGCCCAGCACTTCCTGGGACAAATTAAATAAGTCTCCTCAGTTCTGGCAATCAGCAGGCTCATCTGGCTCTTATCCTTGGTTAACTTCTCCCATGAGCCCTTGTCATTAATATATGATACATTTTGGGCTTCACATGCCACTATTTCATTTTATTTCTCAATTTGCTCAGAATTCAGGTGGATATAAAGAGTGCTATTTATTGGCCCTCAAAATTTCATTTACTTCTACAGCATGTTTAATTTTTCCAATACCTGTAAATGAGTAATTTCGCCTTCCCTTAGCTTTAGCTGAGACTGCAGATTTTCAATAACGCTGGATCCTGCACCCATCCTTACAGCTTCATAAAGATTGCTTCCATTTGCTGATACGGACATAGGTCCAAGTGAGTGATCATGAGACTCATCCTATGTTAATGAAGAAAGCACATAGTTATTCAGATATTACAGACTGTGTTACATTATAAGGTTCAAACAAATGACTGTCAATTCTTGCTTTAAAATGTCTATGACTGCCCTGGCCAATTTGGTTAGAGCATCGGCCTGCAGTCCAGAGAGATCCGGGTTCGGTTCCTGCTAAGGGCATGTACTTCAGTTGCAGTTTGTCCCCGGCTCTGGTTGGGTCATGCGGGTGGCAGCCACTCAATGTATACCTTTCACATCAATGTTTCTCTCTCTCTCTCTTCCTCTCTCTCCCTCCTGCTCTATCTGAATAAAAAAAAAGAATGGAAAAATGTCCCTGGGTGAGGATAAAAAAATAAAATAAAAAATAAAATGTCTATGACTTTCTCAAAGGCCAAAAATCCTCTATACTTCCTCAGTTTCAAAAATATACAGATGAACTGCCTATACAATGGCAAGACCATGGTGACAGGCTGACTGCTACCTGCATTTTCCCTTTATCATTATTCAGACTTGGAACTAAGCACATGCACGAAATCACACACCACCTGAGACAGGAGAGCTGTCTGTAGTCCTGCCATCTCCACTCCACTTATTGAACTTGATCGTGACATCGTGGGAGTGCTAGACAGTGAAAATAGTTTCTGTTCCTTAAAGAGTAAGAAAAAAAATCAGTTCAGATTAAAGAGCAAAGTGATAAATAAAAAGACAAGGAACTTTTCTAGGATTAATGACAATAAAGACTCATTCTAACTACCTCATAAAATGTTACAGATATAATTTCTGAAGTCTTATCCTTGTAAGGCACCATATTTGGTCATTTGAAAATATGGATAGACTTGACGTGGTCAATCATCTCAGGACCCATGTATGTTTTGACAACATACTAGTGCTTATTTTATTTTATTTTATTTTATTTTATTTTATTTTTTTGGTACGTGCCCCTAGCAGGAACCGAACCCAGGACTCTCTGGTCTGCAGGCCGACGCTCCAACCACTGAGCCAAACCGGCCAGGACACTGGTGTTTATTTTTAATGGAATGAGAATGTTCTCGTTGAAACAATTATATGAACTAAATGCTTCATATAATATAATGTAATATCAATTAAACCTATTTTCTTTAGAGTAAGATTACCAATGAGTTTTATAAACCATAAAAAGTTTCTGGCTTAGCCATTTTATTTTTAGTGTATTTTTTTTCAATTCCACATAAACTGAAAAGGTAATTTCAATGTATGATTAGGTCGTTTTTATGTATTATTCTAACTATCAAGTACATGCAAATACTTTAAATATAGGAAACTCATTTTAGAAAAATTACCGTCATTAACCAGAAAAAAAGTGAACCAGTTTTATTCCCAAAGTGCCCACAGGCCAAATAAGGTGCATTCATTTCAGTGAAAGATAAAAAAATTCATTTAAAAAGAGCTTCTATAATTCAAATCCGAGAAATCACAGATCTATTTGAATAAACTCAAATTGCTTTGGATCTACTCTGAGCAGGAATGACTACATTACTAGAGTTCATCACCCTACTGATTTTAGACATGAGAAATTAAGTATAAGTATAAAGTGTAACTAAAGTTACAAAACAAGCGCTGGCCGGTTTGGCTCAGTGGTTGGAGCATTGGCCTGTGGACCAGAGAGTCCCGGGGTCGGTTCCCACTAGAGGCACGTACCAAAAAAATAAATAAGTAAATAAATAAAAATAAAATTACAAAACAATTTATGATTAATCACAACAGCTACTAACTGGCTACAACGAACACAAAACACGACAAAATTCAATACCTTGTCTTTTATTGTTTCTTGAGTAAAAACTGCTTTCTTCCTTTCTTGTTCAACTTTCATTTTCTCCATTTCTAACTGACTCTTCAACAGTGTCTAACAGAAAGAAATATAGTCAGATAATTCCCGTGATACTAAATCATCACCATAAGTCATCTCAGAGTTGGGAGCATTACGTAGATGCTCCTACTTGTCTTACTACTGACGGGCAGGGTCCAAAGGCAGTTCACTCCCTCGCCACCCTGTCCTCTCATTAGTTTGCTTCCATTCCCAGGCCCTACAAGGTGAGCGAACACAGACAGAAATACCTTTTCTTTCCTTGTCTCTTCAAGTGTTCTTACATAGTCATCTTTTAGGTTTTCTAATTCAACCTGGTACCTATAAAGCCAGACGGAATGAAAGAAAAAAAACAAATAAGATAATAGTACAGACCATTAAAAACACTCCCTTTATTACCTCCAGTTACATACTGAATAGTCATTTTTATCACCAGATTGATTTTCAAAAAGTTTTTTTTCAGATGACTTGAGTTTTACTCAGAAGCCAAACTACTCCTTTTGAGTATTTTATGTATTGGTGCTTTGGGTTACGATTTCATTTAAAACAGACTTTTGAAAAAATTAAAACAAACAAACAAAAAAATTAAAAACAGACTTTTGAATATAACCACTCTATAATTTGTTCAGATTCTGCAAAACCTTATTAAGGGGGTTCAATGAAAATGTTTGCAAAAGTACAGATCTTTACTTTATAAATCATTTTTACTTGACTACTTTCTAAAAAGTAAAATTTCGAAGAAAGAACTGTGGGTAATAATACACTAATCGTAGCTTTATATTAACTTCAGACAGATGTATTTTATAGCTGTGGTTTCCAAAGAACCAGGACATTTATTTAGGAAGATTAAACTACTGCTAAAACCCTTGTGATATAAAAATAACTCCAGTGAATGGTCTCCAAACTATTTTCTGGTATAGACTCCTTTAACAAATCTGGTTCAAGTTATGAATCCTTTCCCTAGAAAATGTGAATACATACACAACATGCCACACAATGTCAAGAATACGTGTGAGATTCAATGAATCCCAATACTATATTTTGCTATAATATCTGACTACTAATGACCCTGACTTTAGACACTGAAAGTATGTATTTTTAGTCTCAGGGCTATGAAGCTAAAGCCTACAGTATATGTGTTTAAGTGCTTTATAAAGATACCAAAAACGACACTCAAGAAATATGCTCACCTATTTTTTTCATCTTCCAGTTTTCGTAGCCTATTTTTCTCTGATTCTAGCTGGGCCTGAAATCTACTGTTTTCTTGTCTTAAGAGAGAATTCTGTGACTCCATGGAAGACAGCTGAATTTTGTTGGCAAGGAGTTCTTCTGTAGCTGCACGTTCCCTTTCGACCGCTGCTGCCAACAAGGTCTGAGATTCACCTGAACAAAGGATAAAAAAAGAAAAATCACATACACATATTCCCAAGAGGCCAAGACACCACGTCAATTCTGACTTGTAATGATGCTAGTAGCCACACTTAAACTTTAACTGCTCATTGCTAAGGCAGGACTGCCTACAAACACAAAGGAACCCATCTGAATCTCCTCCTGCTTTATCATTTTCCCCCAAACGGTTTTAATTTGAAAGTGGAGTTATGTATTAAAAGAGCAATGGATCCACAAATGATGTTGGAGCAATTGGACCTTCATAGCCCCCCGCAAAAAACCCTCAAACTAAACTTTACAATGTATATAAAAATTAAATAGACCATAAAGTATAAAATAAAACTATAAAACTTTTATGCAAAAAGTAAATATATGCAGTATTTAGGGATAAGCAAAGAATACTTAGGTTTGACACTAAAAACATGAGCCATAAAAAGCAATATTGATATTCCCAGACAAGAAAATAACTAAAGAAATTTATCACAACCAAACCAGTATTACAAGAAATGTTAAAGTGACCTCTTAAAAAGAAGGAAAAAAATTAAAAGTATGAATGGGAAAATATTGCAATAAAAAATTCTCAAAGGTAAACACATAATAAAAGCAGTGCATCAACCAAAACTAAAGCTACTACAAAGGTTTCAAGGCATAAGTAAAAAAGATTATGTGTAAATACAATAGTAAATTAAAGGATACACACAAAAGAGGAAAAAAATGACAAAAACATAAACATAAGGGAGGTCAACACAGTAGTGATTTTAGAATGTTTGAATTCAAACGACTATCAACTTATAAAAGACACTATAAACATAGCTTGGTATAAATGAAGCACATGGTAACCACCAAAAAATCTACAGGAGATATACAAGAAATAAAGAGAAATGAATCCAAATACAGTGCTACAGAAAGTCATCAACATATGAGAGAAGAGAGCAAGAAAATAAGAAAGGAACAAAGAAGGACTATAAAAATAATCAGAAAACAATAAAATGGCAATAACTACATACCCATCAATAATTACTTTAAATGAATAAAGAAGAGATGGTACATATACACAATGGAATATTACTCGGCCAAAAGAAATTAAATTTTACCATTTGCAATGACATGAATGGTTCTAGAGGGTACTTTGTTAAGTGAAATAATTCGAGCAGAGAAAGAATAATATGATTTCACTTATATGTGGAATCTAAAAAACAAAATAAAACAGAAACAGACTCACAGATACAGAGAACACACTGATGTTTGCTAGATGGGAGGGGAATTGGGATCTGAATGAAAAAGATGATGGGATTAGAAGTGCAAGCTAGCAGTTACAAGGTTGTGGAGATATCAAGTACAGCATAGGGAATATGGTCAATAATATTGTAATAATTATGTATGGTGCCGGGTGGGTGCAAGAGTTCTTGGGGAATTACTCTGTAAGGTATATAAATATCTAACCATTATGCAGAGCACATGAAAGCAATATAACACTGAATGTTAACTATAATTGAAAAATAAAAATTTTTAAAGAAAAATGAATGAAATGTTCTTCCAAAGTTTAAACTTTTGCTCTATGTGAAGAGGATGAAAAGACAAGCTACAGACTTGGAGAAAATAAATGCAAACTAGCCCGGCTGGTGTGGCTCAGTGGTTGAGCAACCCATGCACCAAAAGGTCACCAGTTCGATTCCTGGTCAGGGTACACGCCCAGGTTGTGAGCCAAAACCCCAGTGGGGGGCATGTAGGAGGCGCTGATCGATGTTCTCTCTCATTGATGTCTCCCTCTCCTTTTCTCTCTCTCTAAAATCAATAAAAAAAAATTAAAATTAAAAATAAATGCAAACTATATTATCTAAGACTAGTATCTAAAATATATAAAGAACTCTCAAAACTCAACAGTAAAAATACAAACTGATTAGAAAATGGGCAAAAGACTTGAATAGACATTTCACTGAAGAGAATCTACAAATAGAAAATAAGCACTATCAACAATAAAAATAATTTTTAAAATAATAAGCACATGAAATGATATTCAATACCATTAGTTAGTTTTTAGAGAAATGCACATTAAAATCATAACAATATCAGTATACACCTGTGGGAATGTCTAAAATAAACAAAGGGCCCTGGCTGCTGTGGCTCAGTTGGCTGAGCAACAACCGATGCAACAGTCTTAGGCTCGATTCCATGTCAGGGCACATGCCCAGGGTGCAGTCTCCATCCCAGTAGGAGGTGAGCAGGAGGAGGATGTTTTTCTCTCTCTCTAAAATCAACACAAACATTACAAAAATCACAGGGACAATACAAAACCCTGGCAAGGATATGGAGAAACTGGATTACTCTCATAAATATAGCCATTTTGGAAAACAGTTTGGCATTTTCTTCAAAAATTAAACATGCAACTATGCGTATAACCCAGCAACTATACACTTGGTCATGTATCCAGAGAAATAAAAACTTATGTTCACACTAAAACTTGTACATGAATGTTCATCATAGCAGCTTATCTGTACAGACAAAATCTAGAATCAGTCCATACAGCCTTCATCAGGTAAACAAAATGGTGTTCATACATATAAAAAATCACTAAGTAATAAATAATCTAAAAATTGACTCACACGATAACTTGGATGAATCTCCAAAAAATCATGCTGAGAAAAAAGCCAATCCCAAAATGTCATATATTATACAATTCTATTCATATAGCATGTGAAATTGCCAGTTTTCTAACTACAGGACAGACTGGCGGTTGCCCAGGATTTGGGAGGGAGGAAAGGCCGAGAAGGTCGTGAGTGCAGTTATAAAGGAACATAAGGGATCGGTGTGGTGTTGGATCTATTCGATACCTTGATTGCAGTGATCAATACATGAACCCACATAAGTGGTAAAATTGTGTAGAACTTAATACACACCGACACACAGAAATGAGTACTAGCAAAACTGGGGAAATCTGAATAACATCAGTAAATTGTTCAATGTCAGTACCTTGGCTGTAATATTATAATTTTGCAAAATGTTAACATTTGGAGGTACTGGGGAAAGTGAGAATTATTTCTTATAACTGCATGTATATCTACAATTACCTCAATAAAATGTTTCAGTTATACTGCATCTATGGCCCTACTAATAGCACTAAATGACATATGTGTCCTGTGGCTTCCCCTGTATTCCACCACAATCCCACACATCCCGGAGACTATGAAGACTCCTTTAAAAACTACAACGTGGCAGCTTCCAGCCTTCACTTATTGCTAATTAGACATTCATTTCAGAAGGTGTTATTTTCAGATATCTCACATTTCACAACAAACTGGTTTCAAAAATTGTCAGAGATAAATGACAGACCTAAAATGTACACATATAAATTAAACAATACATCAAGGTTCATCTAGTCCAGTGATTTTCTTTTTAAGCAGATAAATCTTTTTTCATACAAAATCCTACATCAAGAAAGGAGAGACAAAGGATGACTACTTCCATTAAGCATCTGGGGGGCCCAGCACACTATGCGTGCAGTGTCCCCACACCATGACAGCCAGCCTTAAGACACGTCTATGGAGTCTTCTGAAGACTGTCTGAAAGCCACCAACCTCGTTCACTGCTCAGGATTCCCAGTGAGTAGCCCAGAAAAATGAAGTGACTGGCTCCAGACTATCTAGCTGATTAGAAACAAAACAAAACAAAACAAAGCCCTGAGTCTCCCGACACCCATTCAGGTCTGCCCACATCACTTATACCATGATGTCTCTTAAATTACATGGGTTCTCGTGAATTTGCTAATTTCTGGGATATCTAGTATGTATGTATGTATATATATATATACACACACACAACCTATCTGTGCTTGAATAAATATCTTGGAAAATAATTTTCATTTTATTAATAGCACAGAAGGGCAAACTGAGGCATTTCTGGAAAGAAGCAGAATATGAAGTCTTAAGACTGCATAGTATCTGAATTCTAGATTTAACCATGATCCTCCTTAGATCTAGCTCTGCTCTTGGAGTTCTTCCACTGACTAGAATCATATCTGGTTTCTACCTTCCACACTACTGAAGACAAACTAGAAAAAGGTCAGATTTAGTAATGAACAAGAGAAAAACTGAGTGTAGTAGTCTGTAAAAAATGAATGAAAAATCTGACATGGAAGTATTTTAGACAGTATCTGATACATTATGTTAGGGAAAACAAGTGGTTTGAGATATTAGATATTCTCAAGATATTAGAAATAAATGTAAAACAAGAGAAACGGAAAAAGTCTACAAGTCAGACATAAAATGTAACTATCGGATCAAGTGAATTTCAATTTCAGACCATTACCCTAATTCCATAAACAAGATCAAAAGGCTTCTGCATTGAGCTTAAGAACTAAAGCAGTTACCCAGCCTATCAGAGAGATTCTTCTCTAACTTCTCCCACGATGATGTCTGGGACCCTAGTGTTGCCTGCAAATTTTCTATCTGTCGAAGCAATGGTCTTGTCGTTGACGAAACACTTTGACTCAGTTCCTGGTTTCGATTCTCTGCTTCCTGGAGTCTCTGAATCACGAAATTCTTAAGTCATTACCACTGACAGCAATAAAAACAGTAAAAACACCAGCAAACAAACTTTATGAGAGATTTCTGGAAAAAATTTTCTCTAAGATAGAATTACTTTTCAAATTAAACTATCTTCTGATTATTCAATCCTTAAGTTCATGTTGCATAATTATCTAAATAAATTCTTCTTTACAAAGCATCTTCAAAGATAAAGATAACCTTTGCCCATCTTAAGGTAAATATGCGTATCATCCAAACCTCCCTGTAGTTGCCTTCTCATCCAATATTTCTAAGTATTTATAAAAACAGGAAGGTCAATCTGAGTTGTATTTTCTCTCCCTTTTCCTATGAAGGTTCGTTCTCTCACTGAAAATTAGTAGAGTAGTAACATAAAAACTGGGCACTGATTGTCTGCCTCACAGTAATCAGACTGATAATAATTAATAAACCAACTATTACAAATGGAAGAAATAATACTGAATAAATCTGTCATTAAATTATTTTCTATATAACTGAGTTAGGGCTTTTCTTATATATTTTAAGGTTCCAACTCTGATTTTGTTCACGCAAACCACAAAAAAATCTAGCAAATGATATGCATGGCAGTAATCCTCTCAATTCCATGAACATCACCCAGAGTCATTTTGTTTCTAGGAAAACTGTGACAGCACCTGCTGGAGCTCGCTGATTTCATGGCGGAAACAGTCCTCTTTTCTGGCAGCTGTTTGCTCTGCACGCTGCAGGGCCAGCCTCAGGTCCCCCACCTGCGGGAGGAGACCAACACTGTCTCAGTCTCAGGCATTGTCCATGATTTCCTGCTAAGTACATATTGTGTGTTGTGTTGACTTACTGTTCATGTATAATGCTCTATTATCCAATGAGCTTTTACATATGATTGTCCCATTCATCACACAATTCCAAAACTGTATGTATGCTCACTACGTACTATAGAAAGTACTCTGTTCAGCAAAAAAAAGGATGTGAGTATGTACAAGGCACAGCCACTGCCCCACAAGATGAGAAATATCTGCAATGCAGGCAGCACGTGGCAGCTCCATGAGCTATGAGAACTGGTCCTGAGAAATAAACACAGAGATGTTCCCTACACTGTCACTACATCAGCAATAACACACAAAACATGACATATTCTAAATATCCATCAGCAGTAACCTACTTTTGCAATTCTGATACAACATGAATATACCCATTAACAATTACAATAAATGTAAAAGACATGTAAAAATGTATGATTTAATCTTAAATGAAAACACTATAAAATAATACATATAGTATCAAGTATAAAATATATATACATGGAAATAAGAACAAGATTATACACGAAATTGACAGTACATATAAAGGTGATGATTTTATGAATGATAGTGTCCTATACTCTCTACCTCCTATTCTTCCTATTTTTCTTTATTTTATTGTTCTAGTGTATTTTTAATTTAAAACATTAATAAGTTCTCTACCCTAGTGATAGAGAAGCAGAAACACAAGGGATATATGGACCATGGCATGATTTATAATACCAAGATATTGTTATACAACTCAAATTTCCATTAATAAGAACTGGCTGAATAGAATGAAGCATTATAACTCTAAAAACATTTTATTTTAAAAGTTCTAGGTTTTAAAAAAAGTTCCATTTTGTACTATGGAGTAATCATCAAGATACTTATTTTGTAAATAAAGTAAGCTGTAAAACAGGATAACTAGTAAACCATATCTATTTTTTCTTTTTATCTTCCTTGCCTCCTATCGTTTTGCAGGTGTCTTCTCAGCCTAGGATACCCCTCCCCAATCTTTGCAAGATGGTGGGGGGTACTTTTTGTTGTTATGCTTTAGGTATCAGTTTCCGTGCTGCCTTACATACATAAATGTCAGCCCTTTGAAATTTGTTGGAACTTGCTTTACAGTACAATATGGACAGTTTTTTAAAAGTGTCAAATGTGCTTGAAAATCATTTGTAGTTTGCAATTTGCTGGTATAGTGGAGTATTTATGCATGCTGAACCCAATTTGCTGCTTATGTTATTTTTTATATCTTTACTGACTTTTGGTGTGGGGTCTATTGGTTCAGAAAGAAGTATGCTCTATCCCTGAATGAGAGAGGGTTGTTAAATCTCCTATTGTTGTTACTGAAAAGGAACTGGGCCAGGAGCAGATCTGCCTTGGGCTGGCTAGTAGTATGTGTGTTCTTGACTTCATGCAAGAAATATTTTACAACACAAGTCCAGGTGATTCTGAGAGTATGTTTATTAAAGCTGGGGACAGTGAAACAAGGAAGGGCTTAGGCCAGAAGAAGCCACAGGACGGGGACTAGGCAGGGCTGCTGTGGCTCACTGAGAAATAAAAGTCACAGTGAAAGAAGTGAGCCAAGGCAGGGCTGTTGTCAGCTCACTGGAAAGTCAGAGAAAACAGGGCCTCAGAGAAGGGTTCAGGGGGGTCACCCCAGGACAAGCTACCACAGTCCATCGCTCCCCTCGTTGCAAGTCTCATGGGACCCTTCGAGTTTAGGAGAGGCATGCTTGAGAAGGAAGAAGAGAGGGGAGAGAAAGGTGTGGAAATGCTCCGGGGAGGGAAAGTTCCAATAGCAAACTATATTTTATGTAAGAAGGGTGTGAGAGATACAAATAAATATGTATATAAGTGTATGTGTGTTAAACCAAATATCCATAAAATGGTTACTTATAGACAAATAAAAGGTATAGGGAGGGGCTAAGTTGGAAACAAATGTTGTCTCAATATATTTTGTCACATAGCTCTCACTTTGGACTCATGTAAATGCTTTATGCATTCATGTAAAATTAAATCAAAAGTGCACTGGAGTTGCTCAGCCAGTGTGGCTCAGTGGTTGAGTGTCGACCCATGGACCAACAAGTCACCAGTTTAATTCCCAGTCAGGGCACATGCCCAGGTTGTGGGCCAAATCCCCAGTGGGGGGCATGCAGGAGGCAGCCAATCGATGTTCTCTCTCATCGATGTTTCTATGTCTCTCTCTCCCTTCCTCTTTCTCTAAAATCAATAAAGAAAAAAAAGTGCACTGGGGTTAATGAGGAAAGAATAGTGTTTTCAACCAACGGTGTTGGGAAACTGGATATCCACATGCAAAAGAACTAAATATGAGAGTTAAGTCTATATAACTTTTAGAAGGAAATGGAAATCTGCATAGCCTTAAATTAAGCAATGGTTTCTTAAATACGACACCCAAAGCACACGCAACAACAACAACAAGAAAAAGGCAAGTTGGACTTCATCAAAATTAAAAAACTTTTGTGCATTAAAGGACACTATCAAGAAAGTGAGACAATCTATATAGAGTGGGAGAAAATATTTGCAAATCCTATATCTGATAAGGGTCTAGTATATAGGTTATATAAAGAATAAAAAGAAACCCAATTAAAAAATGAGCAAAAGATTTAAATATTTGGAAAAAATCTCTCCAAAGAGGATATATAATGGCCAATAAGCATATAAAATGATTCTCAAAATCATTAGCTATCGACACCACAATCAGATACTACTTCACACCCACTAAAAGGGTTACATTGAAAAAAATAGACAATAATACATACTGGGAAGGATGTAGAGAAATTAAAGGCCTCATATACTTCTGGTGGGAATGGAAAATGATGCAGCTGCTGCATAAAAGCTTGGCAGTTCCTCAAAAGAGTTAAATATAGGGTTACCATATGACCTGAGGATATGTATCTAAGAGAATTTAATGTATGTTCACACAAAAAATTGTAAATGAAGATTTAAAACAGCATTGTTCATATTAACAAAAAGTGCAAAAAACCCAAGTATCCATCAACTGATGATTCTATAAGACAAACTGACAAATTTTGGGATTCCTCCTTTATCTGAGGTCCATGGAGTTACAATCTCCTTAAATTATATGCAATGTTTAGTATTTATCTGCATATGTGCATTTCTCTGGTAAGAGGGTCCTTAGCTTTCATAATGTTCTCTAGTAAGTCTGAAATTAACAAAAAACTAGGCAATATTTATATAATTTAAGCATCACTTTAACAACAGTTTAACAAAACCATACAAGTTAGTTTGCCCAACAGAATAATAAAGAAAATATAACACGTCTACCACCAAATAAGGTTTTTTAATTTGCAGAATCACAAAGATTTAAAAGACAAATGTAATTCAACACCCACTGCTTACTTGAATGGCTAATGCTTCTTGTTGCTGACGGGCTTCTTCTTGGACTTTCTCTAGAGCCGCAGACAGTTCTTCTTTAGCTTTTATTTCATGACTCAGAGCAGCTTCCTGTGCCTCACTATCCTTTGCAGCATTGGCTTTGTGGAGATCAGTAAGTTCTCTTAAAAAAATTAGATTGTTAAGTTTCATTTAAAGTAATGTGCAGTAAACTATATGGCCAAAATTATGAGGCTTCCCTGAAGATGTCCATTTGATCACAGGATGAGGGCAAGTTCACCACATAATGAACAGTGACTGCAGGAAGTACTCTCTCTGCTGTACTAGCTTTGAACAGTTACAAGTTCATTTATACCTAACTTATATGTTAGTGATCAGCTAATAGAAAAAGGATTTCTTCGCCCTGGCCAGTTTGGCTCAGCGGTTAGAGCGTCGGCCTGCGGTCCGGAGAGACCCGGGTTCGGTTCCCTCTAAGGGCACGTACGTCGGTTGCAGTTTGTCCCCGGCCCTGGTTGGTCGTGCGGGTGGCAGCCACTCGATGTGTCCCTTCACGTCGATGTTTCTCTCTCTCTCCCTTCCTCTCTCTCCTTACCACTCTATCTGTACAAAAAATGGAAAAATATCCTCGGGTGAGGATAAAAAAATAAATAAATAAATAAAAAGAAAAAGGATTTCTTCAACATCCTACATTTAATTGATTTTAAATGAGTTACATATTTATTCATTTTCTTACTTGTATGCACTGTCAAGAGCAGCCTGAATACTCCGGTTCCTTTCTTCAAGTTCATTCATGTTCATTTGAAGTCGGCCAAGATCCTTCTCTTGACGTTCAACCACAGAATTTAGTTTTTTAATATTTTCTCTATGTTGTTTCTCAACTTCTTCTTTACCATCAAGGACCTGTATTATAAAAACAGGCAAAAGTATTCTTCAAAAAATAACACCATGGTAAATAACTATATTCCAGGAATCTCAAGTATTATAATAACAAAGAATAATCTTAGCATTCGTCTACTAAATTACTGAAAAATTCTTCCCATGTGATATATCCTAAAATAAATCATTCCAAATGTTTTATAAACTATAGTGAACTGTTCATAAAGTAAATAATAACAATTTATATGTAGAGAATAATTAACATTCACCTGTTTTAAATGTTGCGCCTCCTCTTCCAGCTCTTTAACTTTTTTCTTCAGTTTTGCAATAATATTTTCATTTTCTTTGTCTTTAGCTCTTAATTTCTTAATGATGTTAGAACTATGGAGCTGCTGCTTGGAAAGTTTTTCTCCTGGAATGGCAAAAAAGTATAAATTCAAATAACAATGATTCCCTAAATCTAAATAGAATTTTTCTCTAAACAGTGATATACAATGATAGAATATTTTAAAAGTCACAATACTATAGACTTCCGGTCAAGATGGCGGCGTAGGTAAACGCAGTATCTCATCCTCCCACAACCACATCCATGTTACAACAAAACTACAGAACAACCATCATTCAAAACCGCCTGAAATCAAGCTGAATGGAAGTCCTACAACTACGGAATTAAAGAAGCTGCATCCAGACTGGTAGGAGGGGCGGCGGCGCGACGGGCTGGTCCCACACCCACGTGTGGGGATAAAAATCAGGAGGACACATCGGCTGGGAAGGTCCTTACTGAGGACTGAGGGGTCCCCACACCAGGTGCCCCGCTCAGGGTTCCAGTGCCAGGAGGAGAATCCCCATAAATTCTGGCTGGAAAAACCAGCAGGAACTGAGGCTCAGGGAAGCTGACCTGGCTGGAGCCCCAGGCAGCTCCTTAAAGGGCCTGCGAGGACTTATCAGACTCTCTCCCTCTAAGCTTAGAGGGGAGCAGCTCGAGGGGAACCAGAGACATACAGGAAAGAGCTGTTTGGCACTGGAGCAAGGGCTGGAGAGGGGGCTTTCTCTGGGACAAAGGGTCTGTCAGAGGCCTTTGTTCCTTTGGTGAGCCCTTCCCTGGGGCAGCAGACAGTCGCCATATTTGGGACTCCAGCAACCCGGCTCACACTGGTAGCCCCGCCCTGCTGACTCCTTGAGGCCCCGCACCACCCAACTTTCAGGCCCACCCAAGCTGTTGGCACTTGCTTAACCATAGGATTGGCCTGACTTGGATCCTGCTTCGGGTTTTCCTAAATTTTTTCAAACGAGCAGCATCTGGTCTCAGCTAGCCCCATACCTCTCGTTAAGTAATACACAGAAACAAACACAGGGAGGCAGCCAAAATGAGGAGACAAAGAAACAGGTCCCAAATGAAAGAACAGAACAAAACCCCAAGAAAAGAACTAAGCGAAATGGAGATAAGCAACCTAACAGATGCTGAGTTCAAAATACTGGTTATGAGGATGCTCGATGAACTCAGTGAGGGCCTCAAGAGCATAAAAAAGGACCAGTCAGAAATGATCGATGCACAGTTAGATACGAAGGAGGCTTTAACTGAAATAAAGAATAATTTACACAGCTTCAATAATCGAGTACGTAAATCCAAGGAGCAAACCATCGATAAGGAAGCAAAAAACGCCCAATCAGAACAGCAAAAAGAAAAAAGAATCCAAAAAAATGAGGATAGTGTAAGGAGCCTCTGGGACAACCTCAAGCGTGCCAACATTCGCATATTGGGGGTGCCAGAAGGAGAAGAGAGAGAACAAGAAATCAAAAACCTGTTTGAAACAATAATGACAGAAAAATTTCCTAACTTGGTGAAGGAAACAGACATACAAGTCCAGGAAGCACAGAGAGTCCCAAACAAGATGAACCCCAAGAGGCCTACACCAAGACACATCATCATCAAAATGCAAAAGGTTCAAGACAAAGAGAGAATCTTAAAAGCAGCAAGAGAAAGGCAGCTAGTTACCTACAAGCGAGTTCCCATAAGGCTGTCAGCTGATTTCTCAAAAGAAACTTTGCAGGCCAGAAGGGAGTGGCAAGAAATATTCAGAGTGATGGAAAGCAAGAACCTACAACCAAGATTGCTCTATCCTGCAAAGCTGTCATTTAGAATCGATGGACATATAAAGACTTTCCCAGACAAGAAAAAGTTAAAGGAGTTCATCACCACCAAACCATTATTATATGAAATGATGAATGGTCTTTTTGAAGAAAAAGATAAAATATATGAACCAACAAAATGGCAATGAATACATATCTATCAACAATGGAATCTACAAACAAAATGAAGAGATACAACAGAAACATTCTCATAGATACAGAGAACATTTTGTTGGTTGCCAGATGGGAGGGGGTTTGGGGAAATGGGTGAAAAAGGTGAAGGGATTAAGAAGTACAAATTGGTTGCTAAACTGACAAACCTCAAAGGGAAAGGGGCTGGGGGGGGGTCGGAAGAAATAAACCAAAGAACTTATATGCATAACCAATGGACACGGACAACAGTGTGGGAAAAGGCGGGAGGGGGGTAGCAGTGGGGAGGAGGGGGTCAATGGGGGAAAAATGAGGAACATCTGTAATACATTCTACATGCAACAATAAAGATTTTAAAAAAATAAAAATAAAAATAAATAAATAAGTAAATAATAATTACACACACCCCCAAAAAAAAGTCATAATACTATAGACTTCCGGTCAAGATGGTGGATAAAGGCAGTATGGGGGACTCCCACAACCACATCAAAGTTACAACGGAATTAAAGCAGCAGCCACATCCAGACTGGTAGGAGGGGCGGAGGCAGACGGGCTGGTCCCACACCCACGTGTGGCGGATAAAAATCAGGAGGCTCCCGAAGCAGGGAAGGTCCTTCCTGAGGACTGAGGGGTCCCCGTCCCACACCAGGTGCCCCGCTCAGGGTTCCAGTGCCAGGAAGAGAATCCCCATCACTTCTGGCTGGAAAAACCAGCGGGAACTGAGGCTCAGGGAGGCTGAGGCGGCTGGAGCCCCAGGCAGCTCCTTAAAGGGCCGGTGCACGGACTTATCGGACTCTCTCCCTCTAAGCTCGGAGGGGAGGCAGCTCAAGGGGCACCAGAGTCATACAGGGAAGAACTGAGCTGTTTGGCACTGGAGCAAGGGCTGGAGAGGGGGCTTTCTCCGGGACAAACGTGCTGTCAGAGGCCTTTGTTCCTTTGGTGAGCCCTTCCCTGGGGTGGCAGACCGTCGCCATATCTGGGACTCCAGCAACCTGGCTCCCACCGGTAGCCCCGCCCTGGTGACTCCCTGAGGCCTCACCCCACCCAGCTCTCAGGCCCACCGAAGCTGTTGGCACTTGCTTAACCATAGGATTGGCCTGTCTTGGATCCTGCTTCGGGTTCTCCTAAATTCCTTCAAACAAGCATCTGGTCTCAGACAGCCCCATACCTCTCATTAAGTAATACACAGAAACAAACACAGGGAGGCAGCCAAAATGAGGAGACAAAGAAACAGGTCCCAAATTAAAGAACAGAACAAAACTCCAGGAAAAGAACTAAGCGAAATGGATATAAGCAACCTAACAGGTGCTGAGTTCAAAATACTGGTTATGAGGATGCTCGATGAACTTAGTGAGGGCCTCAAGAGCATTAAAAAGAACCAGTCAGAAATGAAGGATGTACAGTCAGAAATGAAGAAGGCACTAGCTGAAATAAAGAATAATTTATACAGATTCAACAGTACAGTAGGTAAAGCCAAGAAGCAAAATATCGATTTGAAATCCAAGGACGCAAAAAACACCCAATCAGAACAGCAAAAAGAAAAAAAAATTTAAAAAAAAATGAAGATAGTGTAAGGAGCCTCTGGGACAACTTTGAGCGTGCCAACATTCGCATCTTGGGGGTGCCAGAAGTAGAAGAGAGAGAACAAGAAGTCGAAAACCTATTTGAAACAATAATGACAGAAAACTTCCCTAACTTGGTGAAGGAAACAGACAAACAAGTCCAGGAAGCACAGAGTCCCAAACAAGATGAACCCCAAGAGGCCCACACCAAGACACATCATCAAAATGCAAAAGGTTCAAGACAAAGAGAGAATCTTAAAAGCAGCAAGGGAAAAACAGATAGTTACCTACAAGGGAGTTTCCATTAGACTGTCAGCTGGTTTCTCAAAAGAAACTTTGCAGGCCAGAAGGGAGTGGCAAGAAATATTCAGAGTGATGGAAAGCAAGAACCTACAACCAAGATTACTCTATCCTGCAAAGCTATCATTTAGAATCGATGGTCATATAAAGACTTTCCCAGACAAGAAAAAGTTAAAGGAGTTCATCACCACCAAATCGTTACTATATGAAATGTTGAAGGGTCTTTCTGAAGAAAAAGATAAAATATATGAACCAACAAAATGGCAATGAATACATATCTATCGACAATGGAATCTACAAACAAAATGAACAGGCAGAACAAAAACATTCTCGTAGATACAGAGAACATTTTGTTGGTTGCCATATGGGAGGGGGGTTGGGGGAATGGGTGAAAAAGGTGAAGGGATTAAGAAGAACAAATTGGTTGCTAGACTGACAAACCTCAAAGAGAAGGGAGTTGGGGGTCGGAAGAAATAAAACCAAAGAACTTATATGCATAACCAATAGACACGGACAACAGTGTGGGAAAAGGCGGGAGGGGGTCAATGGGGGAAAAATGAGGAACATCTGTAATACATTCAACAATAAAGATTAAAAATAATAATAATAAAATTTTTTTAAAAATAAAATTAAGCTCCCGCACCTCCCGCAAGCTAAGAAATAAATAAATAAATAAATAAATAAATAAATAAATAAAATTAAAAATCACAATACTATAACCACCAATGTTAAACAGATTTGGACAAGAATCATCAAAGAATGCTAAAGTTAACTAGGTGGAAGGATGGTGGGAAACAGGATAGATACAATCTTAAAGAAACACTCCCACATATTACTTGTGAGTTACAAAAGGAAAGATGTACTTCTACAATGGAAAAATCTGGCAGTCACTACTTTAACCTAACATCCAGTTTTGGCATGAACTATAGTACAGCTTAACATTATGTGTCTACTGATGTGATAAAGTGCAGATGAACAATATCACTTATAATATTTCTTATTGAAATTTGATCTGAATCTAATCATAAAGAAAGTGACAAATTTCTGAACATGGGGCAGTCTGTAAGACAACTGGCATGGACTTTACAAAGTCCTCAATGTCATAAAGAAGAGAGAGCTATCCTAGACTAGTAGAAGACCAGTAATAATAATAATAATGGCCAAATGCAATGTACAAACTTTGACTGGATCTTGGGTCTGGACAAATGACCAGCTACAAAGATCATTTTTAAAGACAATTGGGATAAATGCTGGAACGCACTTCTGAATTTCTTATGTGCAATTAGAATGTGCTTGTGACGAAAAACTATTTGCCCTTGGGAGATGAAGACTGAATAATTTAGGAGTGGACTATAGATTCAGTGCAGTCCTATCAAAATTCCAAGGGCATTCTTCACAATAACTTTTTTTAATCCTAAAATTCATATGAAACCACAAAAGACCTCAAATAGTAAAAGCAATCCTGAGCAAGTACAAAGAGGTATCACATTTCCTAATTTCAAAACATATTACAAAGCTGTAATAATCAAAATAATATGGACCCTGGCCAGCGTGGTTCAGTGGTTAGAGCATCAGTCCTTGCACCAAAGGGTCACAACCTGGGTTGCAGGTTCTATCCCCATCCATGGTCAGGGTGTGTGTGGGAGGCAACCAAGCGGTGTGTCTCTTTCATATCTCTCTACCACCACCCTCTTCCAGTCTCTCTAAAAATCAGTGGAAAAATATCTTTGTGTGAGGGTTAGCCAAATATACACACACACACGGTATGAGCATAAAAACAGATATAAAGACAAATTAAACAGAATAGAGAGAGTAGAAATAAATCCACACAGCCAGGCCGGTGTGGCTCAGTGGTTGAGCATCAACTCATGCACCAGGAGGTCACCAGTTTGATTCCCAGTCAGGGCACATGCTCAGGTTGTGGGCCCAAACCCCAGTGGGGAGCATACAGGAGGCAGCCAATCCATGTTCTCTCTCATCGATGTTTCCATCTCTCTCTCCGTCTCTTCCTCTCTCTCTAAAATCAATACAGAAAAACATAAAGTAGAAATAAATCCACACATGTACAGCCAACTGATCCTCAACAAGGATGCCAAGAACATACTATAGGGAAAGGATAGTCATTAATAAATGGAACTGAATTTCCATATGCAAAAGAATAAATTTGGATAACATACCAAATATAAAAATCAACTGAAAACAGATTAAAGACTTAAATGATAAGACCTGAAACTATAAAACTACTAGAAGAAAATACAGGAAAAAAGCCTTTTGACCTTGGTCTTGGCAATGACTTTTTGAATATGATACCAGAAGCATAGACTACAAAAGCAATAGACAAGCATGACTACATCAAACTAAAAGCTACTGCCCAGCATAAAAAACAATCAACAGAGTAAAGAGGCAATCTACATATTGAAGTATGTCTCCTTTTGTGTCTGGTTTCTTTCACTTCGCATGTTTTCAAGATTCATCCATGTTGTAGACTGTACCAAAATGCCATTCTTTTTATGGCTCAGTAATACTCCACTGTATGGATATACACCTGTGGTTTATCTATTCATCTGTTGATCAACAGTAGAGGTTGTTCCCACCTGCTGGCTATTATGAGTAATGTATTTGTGAACACTGGTGTAAAAGTATCTGACTAGGAACAATTCCTTTGGTATATACTTAGAAGCAAAATTGCTGAATCATGTGGTAATTGTATTTTTAGCTTTTTAGGAATCTCCAAACCTTTCCATAGTGGCTGCACCATTTTATATATTCACACCAGCAATGTTATGAGGATTCAAATTTTTCCATATCCTCAACAATACTTGTTATTTTATGTTTAGGTTTTTTTTATTGAATGTACTGGGGAGACACTGGTTAGTAAAATTGTATAGGTTTCAGGTGTACAATTCTGTATGTTCACCATCTCAAGTCTCTTTCCATCACCATTTATCTCCCCTTTACCATCTTTTACCTGCCCCCCAGACCCTCCCTTTACATCTGGTAATCATCATACTGTTGGCTGTGTCTATGAGGTTTTTTATTTTTGCTTAATCCCGTCATCTTCTTCAGCCAGCCCCCCAAACCTCCTCCCCTCTGACAGCTAGCTGACTGTCAGTCTGTTCTCTGTATCTATGAGTCTGTTGCTATTTTGTTAGTTTATTTTTTCATTAGATTCCACATATAAGTGAAATCAATATTTCAATCTCTAGAAATAGGCAAATTTTTAGACACAGAAAATAGATTAGAGGTTACCAAAGGCTAGAAGGAAGGAAAAATGGGATGTATTACTTAACGCTTATAGTTTCTATTTGAGGTGATAAAAAGTTTCGGGAATAAATAATAGTAATGGTTGCACAATGTGGTGAATATAAGAAATGACACTGAACTGTACCCTTAAAAATAATAAAAAGGGCCCTGGCCAGTTTGGCTCAGCGGTTAGAGCGTCGGCCTGCGGTCCTGAGAGACCCGGGTTCGGTTCCCGCTAAGGGCGCGTACCTCGGTTGCAGTTTGTCCCCGGCCCTGGTCGGTTGTGCGGGTGGCAGCCACTCGATGTGTTCCTTTCACATCGATGTTTCTCTCTCTCTCTCTCTGTTCCTCTCTCTCCCTCCCACTCTACCTGAACAAAGAATGGAAAAATGTCCTCGGGTGAGGATAAAAAAAAAATAATAATAATAATAATAAAAATGGCCCAACCAATGTGACTCAGTGGTTGAGCATCAAGAGGTCACCACTTCTATTCCCAGTCAGGAGACATGCCCAGGTTGTGGGCCTGATCCCCAGTTGGGGGCACGCAGGAGGCGATCAATCGATGTTCTCTCTCATCGATGTTTCTATCTCTCTCTCCCTCTCACTTCCTCTCTAAAATCAATAAAGGGAAAATAAAAATAATAATAATGGCAAATTTTGTTATATTTCATCACAATTAAAAATAATATAACATACCAAAAAACTTTGAATTGCACTTTATTTTTTTCCATCACCATTTATCCCTTCCATACTCTTTGCCAAATCCCCACCTCCTCCATGTCCCCTGCCCATTTAAAGTAAAATGTACACTCTAAATGGGCAAACTATATATTATAGTTATTATGGATGGTGTCAAGTGGGTATTAGACATATTGAAGAAAATCACTTCATAAATTATATAAATGTCTAACCAATATACTCTTCACCTAAAGCTAATATAATATTGAGTGATAACTTTAAGTGAAAAATAAAAACATTTTAAGTGCAAAAACAAAAGGCAATCTACAGAATGGAAGAAACTATTTGCAAGACATACATCTGATAATAAATTAGTATCCAAAATATATAAAGAAATCATACAACTCAACAGTAAAAAACAAAAAACAATTGAAAAGCCAATTTACAAATAGGCAAAAGATATGAATAGATATTTTTCTAAAGAAGACAAAAAATGGCCAACATGTATATGAAAAAGTAATCAATATCACTAATCATTAAGGGAATGTAAATCCAAACTACAATGAAATAATACCTAATACTTGTTAGAACAGCTATTATCAAAAAGAGACCGCAAGGGAAGTGGAAACCCAGACTCCAGGGAGAAAGAAAAAGGCCAGACTCTTGTTTGTATTTTTATTTTGTTTTTCGGAACATTTTCTTCAAGGCTCTGTGCAATGCAATGCCATCCCCCAGGTGTTGGCCCCAAAGGCATGCCTCAATTAACATCCTGATTATCTCAAAATCTGCTTCCCAGAATCCCTCCTGTGACTAAAATGAGTTGCAGCAGAGGGATCAAAAAAAACGTATTTTTAAAAAGGATTATATTCGAGATTCCAAAATGCTGACAAATTAAATGGAAATTACACTGACCATCTCCCAGGACCAAACTGGAATTACAACTAAAATAAAGACAAATCGTCAGGAAAAAGCAACAGAAAAGCAGCTTGCAAGGACCATATATCCAGGGACACTGAATCGATTCTGGTAGGACTGCAGAGGCGCAAGAGAGGAGCTGGGAGCCCACGAACAGCAGTGGTCTTAACTGTGAGAAGCGCCCTCAGGTGCTTCACAGCAAAGAGGGTCGGGACAGAGTGCTAAAATAGTCACTGGCACTCAGCTTGGGCTGCGGCAGAGGGAGGACGAACTGGACTGGAACTGTATAGGAACACTCGAGATTTGGAGAGCACTCAGAGTTTTTGCTGAGTTGCAGCCATACAGGACGGTGGCCATCTTATGGCCTCCAGGCAAAAAGCTAGAGGATAAGTGAACCATTCCTGGGCCTGCAAATCTACCCAGAAAAGTAAGACTTAATATGGGTCCTCCCACGCTCATCCAAACCCAGTAGAGGGAGCCACAAAGAGCAGAACACCAACACCATCAGGAAAAATTTGGCAGGCTCCAAAACCCATTGAGATAGCCAAAGTGGTGAAACAAAGAAACAAATCCCAAATGAAAGAACAAGAGACCTCTATAGAAGATGAGATAAAGGAATGCAGTTAAGCAAGTTATGAGAGGTAGAATTCAGAGCCATGATCTTGAGGAAGCTTAACAGCATGCGTAAGAACATTAAAACCATGAGTAAAGACACAGAAACATTGAAAATCAACCAATTAGAAATGAAAAACCACCAAGAAGAAATGAAGAATGACATAGCAGAAATAAAGAACACATTGGAAGGACTAAACAGCAGACTAGAGGAAGCAGAGGACCAGATCAGTGAATTAGAAGACAGAGTAGAAAAAATCAACCAATCAGAAAACCAAAAGCAAAAAACAATAAAGAAACAGGAAGACAGCTTAAGACAACTGTGGGACAACTGGAAACATAATAATATCCGTATCATAGGAGTCCCAGAACAAAAAGAAAATGACCAAGGGTTAGAGAATATATTTGAAGAAATAGTGACAGAAAACTTCCCTAATTTGGTCAAGAAAGAAGGCATTCAAATTCAAGAAGCACAGAACCCCTAGTAAGAAGAACCCAAATAGGCCCACACAAACACACATAGTAATTAAAATGCCAAAAATTAAAAACAAAGAGAGAATCCTAAAGGCAGCAAGAGATAAGCAGCAGGTTACCTACAAAGGAAACCCCATAAGGCTCTCAGCTGACTTCCTAACAGAAACACTACAGGCCAGAAGGGAATGGCATGAAGTAATCAAGGTCATGAAAAACAAGGATCTGAATCCAAGACTACTCTATCCAGCAAGGCTATCATTCAAAATAGAAGGACAAATAAAAAGCTTCCCAGAAAAAAAAGGCTAAGGGAATACATTAACACCAAACCAGCACTGCAAGAAATGTTAAAAGGACTACTGTGCCCTGGCCGGTTTGGCTCAGCGGTTAGAGCGTCGGCCTGCGGTCCGGAGAGACCCGGGTTCGGTTCCAGCCCTGGTTGGGTCATGTGGGTGGCAACCACTCGATGTGTCGCTTTCACGTCGATGTTTCTCTCTCTCTCTCCCTCTCACTCTATCTGAACAAAATATCGAAAAATGTCCTCGGGTAAGGATAAAAAAAAAAAAAAGGACTGCTGTAATTAGAAGAAGAACTAGGAAGAAAAATAGAACCACACTAAACAAAAATGGCAATAAATAAGTACATATCAATAATCATCTTAAATATAAATGGATTGAATGCTCCAATAAAAAGACACAGAGTAGCTGATTGGATAAGAAAGAACGATTTATATATATGTTGTTTACAAGAAATCTACCTCACAAGAAGAGACTCACATAGGCTGAAAGTGAAGGGATGGAAAAAAATCTTCCAAGCAAATGGAAAGAAAAAAAACAGCTGGGGTAGCAATACTCATATCTGATGAAATAGATTTCAAAATGAAGGCCATAACTAGAGACAAAAAAGGTCACTACATAATATTGAACAGATCTATCCAACAGGAAGATATAACCTTAGTAAACACATATGCGCCCAATATAGGAGCACCGACATATATTAAAAATCTTTTGGAGGACTTCAAAGGAGAAATTGACAGCAATACAATCATAGCAGGGGACTTCAACACCCCGCTAACATCACTGGATAGATCCTCTAGACAAAAAATTAACAAGGAAACAGAGACTCTAAATGAAGCACTAGATCAAATGGATTTAGTAGCTATCTACAGAGAATTACACCCCAAAACTGCAGAATTCACATTCTTCTAAACTGCACATGGGACATTCTCAAAGACAGACCATGTGTTAGGACACAAACTAAGTCTCTACAAGTTCAAGAAGACTGAAATCATATCAAGCATCTTCTCAGATCACAATGGCATGAAACTAGAAATCAATTGCAACAAGAACATGCAAAGATACTATAACACACAGAGGCTAAAGACCATGTTATTAAACAACAAATGGGTTACCGAGGAGATCAAGGAAGAAATTTAAAAACTTCCTGGAAACCAATGAAAATGAACACACAACCACACAAAATCTATGGGATGCAGCAAAAGCAGTTCTGAGAGAGAAGTTCATAGCATTACAAGCCTACCTCAAGAAACAAGAAAAATTTCTAATAGACTATCTAACCTCTCAACTTAAAGAACTAGAAAGCAAACAAAAAGAAAACCCCAGAGCAAGGTGAAAGAAGGAAATAGTAAAGATCTAAAGATCCGAGCAGAAATCAATGACATAAAGACCAAAAAAAACAATTCAAAGGATCAATGAAACAAAGAGCTGGTTTTTTTAAAAGATAAACAAGATTGATGGACCCTTAGCCAGATTCACCAAGAAACAAACAGAGAGAACCCAAATACACAAAATCAGAAATGAAAGAGAAGTAACAACTGACACCACAAAGGATCATTAACTATGAACAATTATATGGCCTACAAATTCGACTATCTAAGCAAAATATACAAATTTCTAGAAACACACAGTCTCCCAAAACTGGACCGGGAAAAGAGAGAAAACTTGAACAGACCAATAATAACTAAGGAAATTGAAGAGGTAATCAAGACTCTCCCAGCAAACAAAAGCCCAGGCCCAGATGGCTTCAGGGGGTACTTCTGCCGAAATTCAAAGAAGAACTAATACCCAGTCTCCTATCTATCTTGAGGTAGAGCAGTAGGGAGAGAGGGTGGAAGAGAGAAACATCGATGTGAGAGAGACACAACGAGTGGTTTCCACCCACACGACCCCAACTGGGGCTAGGGACGAACCACAACCGAGGTGAAGGCACTGTGAGAAGGCTGCAAAACAGAAAGAAGGCCATCACCAGAAACGAACCCTGGTGGCTGGCTGACCTTGGACTTCCTGCATCCTGAACTGAGAAAATAAATGCATGCATCTCCTAAACTCTAAGGGATCCCACAAAATTTGCAACCACAAGAACAATGGGCAGTGGCAGCTCGTCCCAAGCTAAGCATCTGAACCTATCCCCAAGGCCTCCTGTTCTCGGATTTACCAGTAAGCTGACAGCAGCCCCGCCTTGGCTCACTCCTTTCTCATGTTTCTGGTGAGCCAAAGCAGCCGGGCCTCGTCCCTCTCCTATTGCTTCTTCTCTCCTAGGCCCTTCCATGTTTCACTGTCCCAGCTTCAATAAACATACTCTCTAATAAAAAATAAAAATAAAAAACACAAAAAACCCGTTCTCCTAAAACTACTTCCAAAAACTCAAGAAGGACGACTTCTAAACTCGTTTTATGAGGCCAGCATAATTCTAATTCCAAAACCAGAAAACAACACCACAAAGAAAGAAAACTACAGATCAATATTCCTGATGAACATAGATGACAAAACACTGAACAAAATACGAGCAAATCGAATCCAGCAATACATAAAAAAATTATTCACCGCCCTGGCCGGTTTGGCTCAGCGGTTGGAGCGTCGGCCTGTGGTACAGAGAGACCCGGGTTCGGTTACCGCTAAGGGCACGTACCTCGGTTGCAGTTTGTCCCCAGCCCTGGTTGGTCGTGTGGGTGGCAGCCACTCAATGTGTCCCTTCATATCGATGTTTCTCTCTCTCTCTCTTCCTCTCTCTCCCTCCCGCTCTATCTGAACAAAAAATTGAAAAATGTCCTTGGTTGAGGATTAAAAAAAAAAAAAAAAATATTCACCATGACCAAGTGTGATTCATTCCAGGGATGCAAGGCTGGTACAATATTCACAAATCAATAAATGTGATACATCACATAAACAAAATGAAAGATAAAAATCATATGATCGTATCAATAGATGCTGAAAAAGCATTCAACAAAATCCAGCACCCATTTCTGATAAAAATGCTCAGCAAGTCCTGGCCAGTTTGGCTCAGCGGTTAGAACGTCAGCCTGCGGTCCAGAGAGACCCGGGTTCGGTTCCTGCTAAGGGCACGTACCTTGGTTGCAGTTTGTCCCTGACCCTGGTTGGTCGTGCGGGTGGCAGCCACTCGATGTGTCCCTTTCGCATCGATGTTTCTCTCTCTCTCTCTTCCTCTCTCTCCCTCCCACTCTATCTGAACAAAAAAATGGAAAAATGTCCTCGGGTGAGGATGAAAAAAAAAAAAAAAATGCTCAGCAATGTGGAAATAGAGGGATCATATCTTGACATATTAAAGGCCATATATGAAAGACCTACAGTCAACATCATACTCAATGGGCAAAAACTAAAACAATTTTCCTTAAGAACAGGAACAAGACAGGGATGTCCGCTTTCACGACTCTTATTTAACATTGTCCTGGAAGTCGTAGCCATAGCAATCAGACATGAAGAAAAAATAAAAGGGATCCAAATTGGAAAGGAGGAAGTGAAACTGTCATTATTCGCAGATGACATGATATTATAGATAGAAAACCCTGAAGAGCCCTGGCCGGTTTGGCTCAGCGGTTAGAGCGTCGGCCTGCGGTACAGAGAGACCTGGGTTCGGTTCCCGCCAAGGGCATGTAGCTCGGTTGCAGTTTGTCCCCGGCCCTGGTTGGTCGTGCGGGTGGCAGCCACTCGATGTGTCCCTTCACGTCGATGTTTCTCTCTCTCTCTCCCTTCCTCTCTCTCCCTCCCACTCTATCTGTACAAAAAATGGAAAAATATCATCGGGTGAGGATAAAAAAAAAAGAAAACCCTGAAGACTCCATCAAAAATCCACTAGATTTAATAAACAAATTTGGCAAAGTAGCAGGATACAAAATTAATGTCAAGAAATCGATGGCATTCTTTTTTTTTAATCCTCACCCGAGGACAATTTTTGTTCAGATAGAGCGGGAGGGAGAGAGAGGAAGAGAGAGAGAGAGAGAAACATCGATGTGAAGGGACACATCGAGTGGCTGCCACCCGCACGACCAACCAGGGCCGGGGACAAACTGCAACCGAGGTACATGCCCTTAGCGGGAACCGAACCCGGGTCTCTCTGTACCGCAGGCCGACGCTCCAACCGCTGAGCCAAACCGGCCAGGGCTCGATGGCATTCTTTTTTATCCTCACCCGAGGACATTTTTCGATATTTTGTTCAGATAGAGTGAGTGGGAGAGAGAGAGAGAGAAACATTGACGTGAAAGCGACACATCGAGTGGTTGCCACCCACACGACCCAACCAGGGCCGGGGACAAACTGCAACCAAGGTACGTGCCCTTAGCGGGAACCGAACCCGGGTCTCTCCGGACCGCAGGCCGACGCTCTAACCGCTGAGCCAAACCAGCCAGGGCTCGATGGCATTCTTATACACCAAGAATGAACTCACAGAAAGAGGAACTAAAAACACAATCCCATTAACATCGCGGCAAAAAAATTAACATATCAAGGAATAAACTTAACCAAAAAAGTAAAGAACGTATTTGCAGAAAACTACAGGACACTGAAAAAAAAAAAAAAAAAAGAGGAAGATATATAAAAGTGAAAGCACATACCTTGTTCATTAATTGAAAGAATTAACATAATTAAAATGTCCATATTACCCAAAGCAATCTATAGATTCAATGCAATCCCCATCAAAATACCAATGACATATTTCCCAGAATTAGAACAAATACTTCAAAAGTTCATATGGAACTGAAAAAGACCCCGAATATCCACAGCAATCTTGAAAAAGAATGATAAAGTAGGTGGGATCACAATACCGAATATCAGGTTATATTACAAAGCTACTGTAATCAAAAGAGCCTGGTACTGGCACAAGAACAGGCGTATAGATCAATGGAACAGAACAGAGAACCCAGAAGTAGACCCAAGGCAATATGCTCAATTAATATTTGACAAAGGTGGCAAGAGCATACAATTGAGCAAAGACAGCCTCTTTAATAAATGATGTCAGGAAAATTGGACAACTCCATGCAAAAAAATGAAACTAGACCATGAACTTACATCATACACAAGAATAAACTCAAAATGGATAAAAGACTTAAATGTGACTCGTGAATCCATAAAGATTCTAGAAGAAAGTGTAGGAAACAAAATTTCGGACATCATACACGGCAGAATTTTCACTGATATATCACCTAAGGCAATGGAAACAAAGGAGAAAATGAACACATGGGACGACATCAAACTCAAAAACTTCTGCACAGCAAAAGAAACAACCATCAAAATGGAAAAGGAACCCACTGTATGGGAGAGCGTAACTGCCAATGATACATCAGATAAGGGGATAATTTCCAAAATATATAGAGTACTCATAAAATTCAACAAAAGGAAGACAAAGAACCCAATTAAAAAATGGGCAGAGAAACTAAATAGACATCTCTCCAAACAGGACATACAAATGGCCAAGAGATACATGAAGTCACACCTGTCAGAATGGCCGCCTTCAACAAATCATCAAACAAATGCTGGCGAGGGCGTGGAGAAAAGGGGACTCTAGTACACTGCTGGTGGGAATGGAGGCTGGTGCAGCCATTAAGGAAAACACTATGGTGTTACCGTAAAAAAGTAAAAATTGAATTGCAATTTGACCCAGTGATCCCACTTCTAGGAATATACCCTAAGAAGCTTGAAACACCAATCATAAAGAATATGTGTATCCCCGTGTTCATAGCAGCACTATTTACAATCGCTAAGATCTGGAAACAGCCCAAGTGTCCATCAGTAGACGAATGGATAAAAGAGCTGTGGTACATATACACAATGGAGTACTATGCAGCTGTAAGAAAGAAAGATCTCTTATCCTTTGAGACGACATGGAGGGGCCTGGAGAGTATTATCCTAAGCGAAACAAGCCAAGCAGAGAAAGACAAGTATCACATGATCTCACTTATTTGTGGAATATAATGAACATAACAGTCCGAGAAACAGGGTAAACCCAGACACGTGGAAGTAGGGTACAGAGTGACAACCCTCAGAAGAGGGGGTGAGAGGAGAGGGAAGACATAAACCACAGAACTTATATGCATGTACCCATAACTGATGGACATGGAAAACAAAGCTGGGGACGGGGTAGAGGGGATTGGGAGAAGGGAGTCAATGGGGAAAAAATGCGAAACATCTGTAACAAAAATAAATTAATAAAATAAATAAATAAATAAAAAGATATGTATTGGCAAGAATGTGAAGAAAAGGGAACCCTTGTACACTATTAGTGGAAATGTAAATTGGTGAAGCTACTATTTGAAACAATATGGAGATTCCTCAAAATATTAAAAATAAAACAACCTTATGATCTAGCAATCCCACTTCTAAGTATATAACCAAAGAAAATGAAATCAGTATCTCAAAGAGAGATCTGCATTCACATGCTCACTGTAGGTTCTTCATTACAACCAAGATATGGAAACAACCAAAACGTCTGTCTGTTAATGGATGAACAAATGTGGTGTACAAGGGAAATGTGGTGTGACCCTGGCTGGTGTAGCTCAGTTGGCTGGAGCATCATACACCAAAAGGTTGTGGGTTCGATCCCCTGTCAGGGCACATACCTTGTGTGCCAGTTCAATCCCTGGTCAGAGCCCATGGTGAGGACACGTACGGGAGGCAACTAGTCAATGTTTCTCTCACATTGATGTTTTTTTCTCTCTCTCTCTAAAATCGGTAAGCATGTCCTCAGGTAAGGATTAAAAAAGGAAATGTGGTATGTGTATGTAAATGCAATATTGTTTAGCCTTAAATAATAAGGAAATCCTGCCATTTGCTACAACATGGATAATCACAGAGTATGAAGTAAGCTAGGCACAGATACTGCAATATTTCACTTACATGTAGAATTTTAAAAGTTGAACTCTCTACAGAAGCAGAGAGTAAACAGAATCGTGTTTAGCAGGAGGTAGGAGGCAGGGAATGGGGAGATGGTCATCAAAGGGTAGAAAGATTCAGTTATACAGAATGAGTACGTTCTGGACATCTAACATACAGCATGATGACTGAAGTTTTTTAAAAATACTGTATTGCACACTTAAAATTTGCTAAAAGAATAGACCTTAACCACACACACACACACACATACACACACAAAGTAACCACATAAGGTAAATGGTATGTTAATTTGCTTGATTGTGTAATCATTTCACAATGTAGACATACATCAAAAAATCATGCCGCATACCTTAAATACAATACAATTTTAATTTGTCAACTATACCTCAATAAAGCTGGGGGAAAAAGAATTTAGGAGTGGAATATATCTAGGAGGAGAAAGATATGGAGATGTGGCTAGATGTTAATAGTTGATGGATCGAGGTGATGAAGCAACCAGTCATTCACTGTCGTACGCTTTCAGCTTTGATTCTTTCAGCCTTTCAACTGTGAGTATAAAAATATTCTAGGGGATACAGCAGCAGTAAAGTATGGCAACACTCTCATGTAAAAATCATCCTATTTTCACCCTGGCCACTGTGGCATTTGGTTGGAGTGTCAGCCGGTACACCAAAAGGTCGAGGGCACACACCCAGGTTTTTGGGTTCAATCCCCAGTCAGGATGCGTTCAGGAGGCAACTGATGGATGTTTCTCTCTCACATCAATGTTTCTCTCTTTTTCTTTCCCTCTCTCCCTTTCTCTTTCTCTAAAATCAGTAAAAAGTATATATATATATATATATATGGTTATAAAATTGTTCTATATTCTCTATAAAAAAGTTTATTAAGCAAAAGAAAACATCAGCCCAGCCCGAAATTACTAAATTCTAAAATAAAGTACTGATGTTTGATATTAATATTTTAAATAATTTTTTAAAATAATAAACCCATGCATTTAGCCTTTCCCTCAGTCTCTAATGTTGTAACACAAGACAGTCAGGTGCTTTATCAAACTCTTCCTTCAGTCTTATATTTTAGTGCTTAAAATGTTTTGTTTTGATTTTTTTATCCTTACCCGAGGACATTTTTTCGTTTTTTATTTAGAGTGGGAGGGAGGGAAGGAGAGAGGGAGGGAGGGGGAGAGAGAGAGAAAGAGAAACGTTGACGTGAAAGGGACAGACACATCGAGTGGCTGCCTCCCGCACGACCCAACCAGGGCTGGGGACAAACTGCAACGGAGATACGTGCCCTTAGCGGGAACCGAACCCAGGTCTCTCTGGACCACAGGCCAATGCTCCAACCGCTGAGCCAAACTGGCCAGGGCTAAACATGTTTTATAATTACCTTTGTACCTATATTTCCCTCTCCTAAAGGACAGGGAGTGTGTTGAATTTATTATTGTATCAAACACAACATCTGATATGCTGTTAAATATTAGCTTATTAATAAAAAATCAAAATTGGGTAAAGCTAATATTTTTAAATGAAGCGATTATTTCCAATTGTTCTCAAACAATTACTCTGGAAATTCACTTAAGTTCAATGACTTAAGCACAGAAACATTCACCCCACCATTATTTATATTATCATTTTAGAAAGACATGTACAATATTAGGAAAACACTAAGACAAATTATGGTTTATCCATATAATGGACTATAATATAGCCATTAATAATGGTATCAAGCCCTGGCCAGTTTGGCTCAGCGGTTAGAGCGTCGGCTTGCGGTCTGGAGAGACCCGGGTTTGGTTCCTGCTAAGGGCATGTACCTATGTACCTCGGTTGCAGTTTGTCCCCGGCCCTGGTTGGTCGTGCGGGTGGCAGCCACTCGATGTGTCCCTTTCACATCGATGTTTCTCTCTCTCTCTCTCTCCCTCCTGCTCTATCTGAACAAAGAATGGAAAAGTGTCCTAGGGTGAGGAGAAAAACAAATAAATAAATAATGGTATCAATATATTTAATGGCACAGAAAAATGTAAAAGAAGGAAGACTGCAAATTAGATATATGATTTTAATTATGTTTTAAAATGTATTAAAATGTGTGAAAGGTGACTAGAATTAATAGTTCCTTATAAATTGGATTATGGCCTATTTTTTCTTTCTTCATACACTTCCTATAACTTCAGAATTTTCTGCAAGTAACAAGTATTATTCTTTTAACTAGAAAAATTGTAATTAAGAAAAGAAAAAGAAAAATTCACTAAATATCTTTTCCAAAAATACCTTCTTTCATATATTACATAAAGAAATTAATTCAGTGACCATTTATGATTTATCTCATGGAAGGATCTCTAATTTCTATAATCCTGCTAATTATAAATCTTTTCATAGACAGAGTGTTTAATAACTGAAAAATTAAAACATGAATATAATGAAAAATTCCCCAGTAAATATCAGAACAATACAATAATACCATATAGTCCCAAGCTAGAGGTTCAGATAGTATATGAACTCCAGAATTAAAACCTTCAAATACCTTGGTATAAATGACAAACTATAAAACCTGTTACAAGCTTGCTTCAGAAAATACAAACTTCTATCTATTTTTTAGGGACTTATTTTTTTCCCTCCCTAGAAACACAAAGCTACATATGTATATCTCTGCCTCTATACATCTTGCTCCCCATTCTCCCATAAATTATCACCTACCATTTCCGAGATTTAAGTTCAACCTTCTGTGCCTCCAATACTTTTTATCAGGATGCAGCAGCTAGTTACGTGACAAGCAGTTTTCCCATCTTTACAATATTTTTCATAATCAACTAAATACGCACCTTCTTCCATTAGCCCTCGGATCTGCTCTTCTTTCTCTTTCAAAAGGTCTGAAGTTTCACTACTATTTAATCTAGTCGCAAGTTCTTCTTTTATACTTTTGATTTCCTAATTTAAAAAAAAAAGAATGTAAATAACATAAAGAATTACTTTCATTCTAGGCATATTTTTCATTTTTTTCCCATATTAAAAATGTAATCAATAATCACGGTCTTGGTAAGAATCCATAAATTTTGTTCTGTTAACCTGAACTTATCTTGGTTAATTAAAACTAAGAAAACAGCTTTGAAAATGATATAGAAAACCTTAATTCAGATATAAACAGGTTTTAATATGGAAATGGAAATGAGAATAAGTTAAATTTCAATACTCTTCTTGAGTATCTCTACCTACGTTTTCCACAAGCATTATACCTGGAATAACATTTCAAACAGTACATCTCCATTTCTCACTGTATTTCTTTTCTTTGTTAAAACTCACACTTACTAGAGTGCTATGAAATGAAAGGAAAAACATGATTATATAAAGTTTGATCTACTTGTCCTGGTTGGTTTGGCTCTGTAGTTAGAGCGTCAGCCCACGGACCAACGAGTCCCAGGTTTGATTCCCGCCAAGGGCACGTATCTCAATTGAGGTTGGTCCCCAGCCCTGGTTGGGGTCGTGCCGGTGGCAACCAATCAATGTGTATCTCTCACATCAATGTTTCTCTCTCTTTCCCTCCCTCCCTCCTGCTCTGAAAATAAATAGAAAAACATCCTCGGGTGAGGATTAAAAAGAAAATAAAATAAAGTTTGATCTACTTTAATAAAGCAGAGATTCAGCAGAAACATGTCAAGATAGTTTATCTTTTAAAGTTACAATGGAGAAATACAGTTTGGCTCATCGGTTAGAATGTTGGCCTGCGGTCCAGAGAGACCCAGGTTCGGTTCCCGCTAAGGGCACGTACCTTGGTTGTAGTTTGTCCCTGGCCCTGGCTGGGTCGTGCGGGAGGCAGCCACTCGATGTGTCCCTTTCACATCGATGTTTCTCTCTCTCTCTTCCTCTCTCTCCCCCCGACTCTATCTAAACAAAAAATGGAAAAATATCCTCGAGTGAGGATAAAAAAAAAAAAAAAAAACTGGTTTTAAGAGATGCTCTGAAATTAAACAATAGGTAAAAACAGCTCATTTATTAGGTATTTAAAGCATACTTTGTATCCATTATCATTTAATCCTCACAACAATCCTATGAGGGAAGCTCCTGTATTATTCAACTACACAAATAAGAAAATTAAGATTCAGAAAGACTGAGTAAACTTTAAAGGTCAAAGAGCTATCCAAGTAGTAGAGTTATGACTTAAATCCAGGTCTCTGGAACCCCAAAGCCCATGCTCTGAACCACCCACAACATTGTTATCCATTTCCAATTGTCAAAATTTGATTCATATTTCAAGATCCAGTAAGAATGTCATGTCTTCCGTGAAACCTTCCTCAACTAGCCTAGCCAGAATTCATCCTCAGTGATACCATTCCAAAATGCCTATTCATCTCTACAACTTATTTCATTCTGCCTAGTACTTTATAGTTGTTGACACTGTCTTCCATCACTAGAAAAGTAAATTTGTCACTTAAGGTAATTCAATTTACTTTTGAATTTCCTATGCCTCCTAAAGCAGGGTGTTCATACATAGCAACACACACAAACTGTATTAAAATTGGATCTATTCAAGATCTACAATTCAAAGTGCACCACAGAAAACACTTATACATAAACAGAAAACAAACATAACTTAAAATTTAATTTCTTGATTAAACTGGTCCCGATGAAGCACAGAAGGGACAAGAAGAGGTAGTTGGTCAGGCAGTTTGTCAGAAATGAGCTAGCTCGTTAAAACCACCAAGCAAAGGGAAGCGTATGATTTATTTCTTTTCTATAATAATATATACAGAAAAATTATAAATATTAAAATTACCATTGGTCAAGAAGGGGGAATGTAACCTAACTAAGAATGGCAAATTCTGAGAAATGTTATTACTCACAGTTGGGATACAGGCAATAATTACTAACCTTAGTTGGTTACCAATTTCTGAAATAGACAACTGTTCCAAATTATAAGACTCACAATGATCCCCAACTAGAAGTGATTTTGCTCCAAACAGAATATTTGGCAATGTCTGAACATTTTCAATTAGTGCAACTGAGGGGAAGGGAGGGAATGCGGTAGGGAAGGGTGATACTGCCATCTTGTAGGTAGGAGCCTAGGATGCTGGTGAACACCCTACAATGCACAGGACAGTCCCATTCAACATAAAATTATGCAGCCAAAAATGTCAATAGTGCTGAGGTTGAGAAATCCTATATTAGAATAAATAAGTGTTATGCCTCCCAAGAGTCACAAACCATTAGAAATTTTCATTTTAAAATTACTCTGACTTGAAATATAGAGAGTAATATGTTTGATGTGGTAGAAAAAAAACAAAAAACAAATGAGAGTAATGATTAATTTTATTTAGAGAGTGCCATTTAGACTTGGGTTATTTTGATGAATTTTCGATTTATAAAAATTATTCTAGTGATCCTTGCTATATATCTTTCAAAGACTTACACATAAATTATACAGACAAGCATTTGCTTAGAATATTTTTTTTTTTTTTTTTTTTGCAGTTATCATCAGATAGAGTGGGAGGAAGAGAGAAAGAAACATCAATGTGAGACAGACACATCGAGTAGTCGCCACTCACACGACCCCAACCGGGGCCAGGGACAAACTGCAACTAAGGTACATGCCCTTAGCAGGAACCAAACCCAGGACTCTCTGGTCCGCAGACCAACACTCTAACTGCTGAGCCAAACCAGCCAGGGCAGAATTTTTTTAAGTATCAAAGTCTCTAATTCTAAAGTATTGAAAAATTTACAATTTAAGTGTTAATATTCTACAGTACCCTTTTACTCTTACCTCTCTTTTTTCCAATATCGAAATACTGTGAAGGTACTCCTCAAAAAATCTATGTCTCTATAGAGTTTAATTAATAGTATTTTAAACTGCCATTACCTTTTTAGCAGCATCTCTCTCTTTGCAGGCTAGCTGAACTTTCTTTTCTGCTTCTGCAATTCTTTGAGTAAACTCATCTTTCAAGGAAGAAATGCTGCTGCTTTCTTCTTTCACTCTGAACATTTCACTAAATTTAAAACAATACCGAGACTCAGGATACTTGTTTAAACATTCCAAAAGTAACAAGATGAGTTGTTTGCAAAAGGAAAATAACATTGTCTTTAACACATACCTTATAAAATAGATTCATTTTAGGCCTACTAACTTTTCATAGAAAACTTACCTGCTTAATTTATTTTAAAACATCTGAAAAAAATCCATTAATAATTAAAAATGTCGCCCTGGCCAGTTTGGCTCAGCGGTTAGAGCGTCGGCCTGCGGTCCGGAGAGACCCGGGTTCGGTTCCCGCTAAGGGCATGTACCTCGGTTGCAGTTTGTCCCTGGCCCTGGTTGGTCATGCGGGTGGCAGCCACTCGATGTGTCCCTTTCACATCGATGTTTCTCTCTCTCTCTCTCCCTCCTGCTCTATCTGAACAAAGAATGAAAAAGTGTCCTCGGGTGAGGATAAAAAAATAAAATAAAATAAAAAAATAATTAAAAATGTCACCAATGTTTAATATGTAAAAATAAATGAAATTTTTCATTTTGAATCATCACATTTTACCAATCACTTCCATGAAGTAAATCAATAGTCAGTGTTTTTTAAAAACTATAATACTTCTGTTTTCATGAAAGACATGTTTTAAATCTTTAATACTAGAACATTATTAATAAGTGGAAAGAGTTTTTTTGTTATTTTGCAAAATACCTCTTCAATACCAAAAATAATATGGTAAAGATGATGTGAGGAGAAAAGGAATCTCTAAAGTTAGAATTGAAATGCTATTCAAATTTCAGTAATTATAAAGAAGTTAAATTATAAACCATTTTAATTTAAAAAAACATTCTTAAATAATAACCAAGGTTATGGGCCTCTACAAAATATGTAAAATTATTGACATTTGTAAAATACTTACTCTTTCAGATTATCATAAGCTTCTTCCAGAAGTGCTTTTTCTTTACTAAGAGATAATAATTGAGCCTCCCTTTTGTCCAGTTTCTCATTCAGAAATTCAACTCTCTACATAAGGAGAATACACAAGTCAAACATTTAGGATGCAGTGATGAGTTGAAAAGTTAACTAACCAATATAATCAATAGAACAGCATTACCTCAAAAAGAGAATTAAAAACAATATTGAGAACAAAATGAATACAGTACAATAAGAACTCATATACAGCTGATAGGAGAGTATAAATTAGTACAAGCATGTAGCAAGTGGGAGTATAAATTAGTAAACCACTTTGAAAAATAATCGGGCAATATCTAGTTGAAGATCTACATACCCTTTGATGTAGAAAATTCTACTTTTAGGTCTACCTTAGAGTAGACACCTGTTGTATGTGTTATATAAGAACACTTACAGCAGTTTGAAATAGCAAAAACTTGGGAAGAATGTATATATCCCACCAAAAGAAAAAGAGGACTAGATGTAATAAAAAAATCAATAAATAAAAAGAGAGGCTTCAAAGCCTCTAGTAATGTTCTATATTTTAACTGGGTAGTGGATATACAAGTGCATTTTTTCCATATTATTCTTTAATCCAAACATATAATATGTAACATTTTTTGTATGATACAGTGTATTTAAAAAGTTAACTTTAGAAAATCCAGAAGCATGTAATTTTAAAATCACCAGAATATACTGGAATAAAGTTAAACAAAAGGAAATGGTTAGAATATCTTATTCCTCGCCCTGGCCAGTTTGGCTCAGCGGTTAGAGCGTCGGCTTACGGTCCGGAGAGACCCGGATTCGGTTCCAGCTAAGGGCATGTACCTCGGTTGCAGTTTGTCCCCGGCCCTGGTTGGGTCGTGTGGGTGGTAACCACTCAATGTGTCCCCTTCACGTCGATGTTTCTCTCTCTCTCTCTCCTTCCCACTCTATCTGAACAAAATATCAAAAAATGTCCTCGGGTGAGGACTTAAAAAAAAAAAAAAATAGAATATCTTATTCCTTAGCAGTGATAAACTTGTATATGAAGGGGGAAGGATGGTGCCTTTTGTACTAAAAAAATTAATAATAATTTTTACTTGATAGGCCTAGATTAATTAGGAAATCACTTACTTTCTGAAAATAGTTCAAAAATATCTTATTGATACTAAACAGTATTGGTTCCTAGGAATTCACACTGCCAGTAAGGCTTCAGCATGGCATTTTGTATGTGAATTATATTAAACCCAGGTAAAAGAATCTGGCACTTTTTTTTACATTAAATAATTCAGTACATGACATTTACAGGACATTTCTTCAAGACATTCTATATCTCAGAGTAGTCTATTAAAGAAGCCAGATCCAATTCAATTTCTATACCTAAAAATCATAGGAAAAACCGAAACTGTGACTTAATGTTAAAGAATTTACAGCACTTTCCTTTTATCTGCATTAGGTAGAAGCAATTTGACATTCCTAAGCAATGCCTCTGTTCTTTGGACATGCACCCTTCTGATTCATGTATGATAGCTATTCGTAGGGAATATCAAAAATAACATAAAAGAAAATTAATAACAACAGAATACATCAATTAATCTAAAAAATAACTTTTCATTTAAAATTTGCTACAAATAATGTGAATATACAAAAAATGTTTTGATATAAGAAAACCCATATATTTAGATTTGTTTTAACACTTCTATCGGCAAAGGAGTTAAAGATAACATATAAAGACAGTCCTTTGCAGAGTGACAAATGAATGAGCATAGTATAAGAGAATTCTAAGGTGATAAGGACTCAACAGCAAAGGCATAAGATGAAAACATTTTTATGCTTAGTTATATTGAAACTTATGCTACTACCATAGTTGACTTGGAGAAATTTCAAATAAATTATTATGAATAATTCTTCAATTTTAAGGTACTTAATTCTACCTTTAAAAGGCAAAATACCTGGTTTTTTTCATCAGTACAAACATTATGCATCACTGAATATTAAAAATAAACACGATTTAATTTCTAAAAAGTATATTTAAAAATCCTCTTCCACTTTCTACAGTTACCTTGCAAATATCTTCCTTCTCAGAAAGTGCTTCTGGCTGACTCTCTGCAGCTTCACACTGCTCAGCCACCTTATCTAAGACAGTATGTCCTTCATTAATTGGTGTAGAAGAAACCAAGATATCGGGCTGTTCACAATTAACAGGAGTTGCACTTCGTCCACTTTCTTCCATTTCTGTTTCCTCAGTGGGTATAATTAATGTTTCATTTACTTCTTCCTCAGATTTTCCTTCAACAGGTTCAACTACTTTAGTCTTTGGAGTTGAAGGATTAACGAGAATAGGTACTAAAGCATAACCCCTTCCTGACAATTCATCATCTGAATTGATTTCACTTACACTTCGGCTATCTAATGACTGTACACTAAACGAGTCTATTCTTTCAAAAGCATCAGATGAACAGCAACTCTCAGTGAGTTTTGGGAAATCATCTAAACGATTATACTCTGGACAAGCAGATGCTGAGAGAAGCTGGAAAGATGTCTGCATCAAGTGAAGACTTGATTTTGAATCTGTAGTCTCTTGTCTCGAACTTGCTGAGCTCTCACTTATTACACTTTCGTGATCTAAAACTTCAATATCACTGGTGGTAGAAGTACCTGATGAGAAGGTACTAACAGGAGGAGAAGGTGTATTGCTCTGTCTGTCTTCGTGTTTTTGTTCCTTTGCTTCGGAAGCCATGTCCTTTGTTTCTGCTGTGAGAGACTGTGCAGACATATTAGATACACTTTCCCTAGTTGTTTTCACATTAGTTACACTCTCAGATGCTTTCAAACTTATGGTTGACACCTTCATATCAGATTCTTTATTAATGGTTTCTCCATGCTTGCCTTCAGTTTTAGGTGACAGAGTATCTACTACCAGAGTTTCCCCTGAGGATACACAGGGAGAAGAGTCTTTCACTTTTATCTCAGTCGATTCAGGTGTTCTTGACTGTCCAGTGTGTACAGTTTCCTGTAAGGTGCTTTTCACCTCTTCTTCTGGTCTCTGTGATTTAGCTGGTGGTTTGGATACCACTGGACTCTTCTGAATGGTCTGGACATCAGTTGGAGAGAGAAAGGCACTGAAGAAATTTTCAGATTCATCTACCACCGTTCTCCGAACTGGCTTTGTAATTGCTTTAGGAGAGGCTACTGGTTGACTCTGAGGTTCAGCATTTGATTTTATCCCCCAGGTTGAAGTATCCCATCCTCCACTGACAGGGGGACTTATTCCTTTGACAAAAAATACATATACATATTTAAATATAAAAATTATATATATATTACACTAATATTACAATCATTATAATAAGTCAATATAAATATATTTTAAAAAAAGAAAATCTATGGAATACAACCCAAAATTTGCCTGTTAAACTCCTTGCTTACAAAAAACTAATTAGTTCATGGGTTAACTTTTGGCCTTAAAGGGGAAACATGGTGTGCATCTGTCCAAGAGGAACTAGGAACAAAGATAAAAAACTGGTCTGGGCCTGGACTACCAGAAGCAAGTATGTGGTTCCCTCCCACAACAAATTAAGAAAGTAATGGTATGTTCTAAAACCCATGCTAAGTCCAAGATACACATGATGAGTTTCATCATAATAAACAGTATCTTCACTTATAGGTCATGTGCAATCATGGCAAAGTGACCTTACCTTCTATTCAGCTAGTTTCATATTAATCTTATTCTTGTAATATCAAGAATAAAACATAGTTATGAGCTAGACAAGAGGGCAACACTAAAAAACTGAACCAAAATACTGGTGACAAATGTCCCTGTCCAAAGATCAAAGTAAACTAATGGGAACAGTAACCTCTAGAAGATGAATACATTTTCATTCACTTAATAACAAGCTCACTCTCCAAGTCCTACTTTCCAAACCCATTCCATAAGAAAGTTTTGTTTTCTTTCTAAACTCTAAATTATGTTAGCAATTAGTAGGTCATATGTATTTCAGAAATGTGCATTTTTATTAAAATTATTGCTTTCTGATATAAATGGTAACTTACACTAGGATTTAAAAAAAACACACAACTGTATTGGTCAGACATATGTATCTTACTAAAAAAACCCAATGATAAAAAATGGCATATTCCCTAAAATAAAGCATTTATTTTAAAGACAATTCTACCTTTTCTTTATTGATTTTAGAGAGAGGGGAAGGGAGAGGAAGAGACATTGATGAGAGAGAATATCGACTGGCTGTCCCCTGCATGACCCCAGTGGGGATTTGGCCCACAACCTAGGCATGCGCCCTGACTGTGAATCGAACCAGTGACTTCTTGGTGCATGGGTCGACAGTCAACCACTGAGCCTCACTGGCAGGGCAATTCTGCCTTATTTAAATTCAAACATAGCTGAGGAGAATTATCACAAATTATGTAATATTAGAAGTTGGTGGCCAGAACACAAATACCTAAAAACTGCTAGAAACTACCAAGCCCTATATTAAAATCTATCCTTTAATATGACTTTGGAAGTATGTAGGAAACTTCAGTTTAAGGACATAGTTTTATATCCATTTGTTCAGTATATGAAAACCATGTAAAAAGGTGAAACCCAAAATTTAAGATGCAAATGAACAAGCAAGACTGCTAATTAATTTTATTTATTACATCATCTTAATAAATTACAGAAGTCAAATTTGCCTCTTGGAAAACGTTTTATATAAAGTCCAGGTTTATCTGATATCCACTTAAAGTATTCCTTTCTGAAGATTGGTCATGTTGGAATGACAGCAATGTAAAATGAAACAGAGGTGCTCAATAAACATTTTTGGCATTTCACTAAAATCTGAGTCTATTCTGGACAACCTATTTTTAAAAATAAATCATACAGCTCTGGCCCGCATGGCTGTTGGTTGGGCCTGGTGCTGTGCACTGGGAGTTCGCTGGTTCCCCGGGATTGGGTGGGGTGGGCTGGAGGTGTCAAGGCACAAGCCGGGATTGTGGGCTCCATCCCCACGGGGGTCCTGCAGGAGGCAGCCGGTTCACTCTCACACTGATGTTTGTTTATGCTTCTCTCTCTCTCTCCCGTCCTCTCTCTGTAAAAATCAATAAAAATGAATTATATAGCACAATTCAAGCCCAGGGTTTCATAAAACGAGCATCCTTGCATTTAAAGTTCATTATTCAAAATGGGAGGAAGCCCATGAACAAGAAAGTTGAGCTACTCCAACAAGGTCTACCTGCTTGTAAAAAGTAATAGGGTCATGACATAGACAAGGGCTCCCAAAATCTTAAAATATGGTGCCTCAAATTTTGGTCCTGACTTTTAAACGATGTAAAATCAAGAGCAAAACCCAGAAAGGAGAAGTAAAGAATTTCTTTTCCACAGAGCTCACCCCCCCTCCCCCCCGCCAACCCTGCAAATCTTTACCCCACACAACAATGCAATGCTGACGGGTTCCTCAGTCTTAGAGCCAAAAGCAGCTGAAGACCCCTGCCCAGTCCAGTCCCTGTCTGGACTCAAGCCCAACTGTGGGCCCAGCCCCGGGGGCGCAGCTGCAGCACAGCCCGCCCGCCGCCGAGTGGCCCTGGAGCCACCGGCCTTTCTGAGCCTCGTTCCCCTTGGGGTGAGACACTGGCCACAGCGACCCGCACTCACGAGCGGGGCTGAGCTCGAGAAGCCCCAAAGCGCAGGTTGCGGCCCGAGCAGAAGCTCCGGACAGTGTGGGAGGCGCGGCAGCTCGTCTCCGGGTTGTGCTCGGAGTCCCGGTCGCTGGAGGCCAGCAGGACCCGCCCCCAAGGCCACCGGCGAGGAGCACCGGGGTCGGATCGTCCCTCGGAAAGGGCAGAGGCCGCCCCGCCCCGCTCCGCCGAGCCCGGCCGCCCCGTACCCGGCTCTCCGTACGGAATGGTCTCGGCCCAGGCGCCCGGCTCCTCTTCCTGGATGTCCAGGACCCTGTCGATGGACTTCTGGGCCTGGGACAGGGCCTGCTTGGCGAAGCTGGAGAGCTGGGACGCGTTGAACCAGCTCATCCTCGCTCCTGGCGGCAGCACCTGGCGGGAAGTCCGGGGAGGCTGCGCCGGCTCGGCTTAGCCCGCTCCTCCGCTCGCGGGGCTGTCAGCGGGCGCCCATGACCCCAAGTCTCCCCAGCGCGGGAGGTTACCCTCAGCCCTCCCACCGCAGACGACAGGGCGGGACTGCGCATGCGCCGGCTCCTTCCACGTACACAACAACCCGACTCAGGCGCCCCGAGTTCCGTGGGTGGACGAAACAGGAGGAACGTCGACGTCACATCCCGGAGCCCAGGGTTGCCATTAGTTACCGAGGAATGCGGAACGGCTTACATCGACCATGATTCCACCGGTAGAGCAGGAATTCTCAGCCGAGTTTTCAGGTGCGTTCCTTCTTAGAAAATAGCTCGCCCTACTAAGAGTAGCGCCTTGCCAGCAATAATGGCAAGCGAAGGGAAGTTTGGGAGGCCCACTTCTTTTTAGCGCTTTGTTCCAAATACTTAATTCTTTCGGTGTGCCTAGAAATACTCCGCATTGTGTAAGCAAACCTAACCCAGCCCACCTGATAGAAGTTAAAAGCCATCTTCCATAATGAGTTACAGCCTAGAGCAAGGGTACAGAAGGCACACTCTCTGCCTTACAATACAGATCCACTCTCCACCCCAGTCAATACAAACATGGGAAGCACTAAGCCTATTACTCTATTAATGTGTATTGTGCATATTATTTAAAATACAACTTCTGCATGCACTCTTCAAGCTGACCTGGGACCCAAGGCTAAGGTGACTAGATTCCATTCTTATGTAGGCCTCTTGGCTAAGGTGACTAAATGACTCCATTTTTATCATCAATGGACCTTCCTCAATATTTTTCCAATAATAGGTTAATTACTCCTAGAAGTAAAGGAATTTTGCCTAAGATTATAGTTGCCCCATGTTTTAGGAGGCATTTGCAGTTTCTGAGTATCAGTAATTGCAGGAATCTGCAGGTACTCCTGAGCCCAGTCAACAATGCTAATTTTGACTTATGTAATCTCTGTCACACCAGTCCTATTGTACCGGTCCTGGGGGTGGGGGTGGGGCAAAAGGAGGATGGGGCTTCTGGCTTTAAAATCGGAGGAGCAAGAAGAATCAGGACTGCTGATCTGAGGGAGACTATGCACCCCACAGCCCGCCGACATCTCTGGTTATCTTGCTGATACATTAAACATTTAAAGGCCCCAGCAAGATTCCTGGTGTTTTGTGACACCAAGAAATAGATGCCTAGGACAGGCAGCCTCTCCTGATCCGGCCTCCAGACCCCTACAGATCTGAGGGGAGGCGCCCCCTGAGTTCCAGGACCCCAAAGATCCTACATGGGTTTCCAACGAGCAGCCAGGAGATGCCAAGATGTCCCCAAAGAGATTGAAGGAGACCTGGTAGAAGCCTCCGGAGGTGAGTTCTGGGTGACCGGTCTATCTGGATGAGAATGAGAGGGCTAGACACGGTGCAGCCTCTCCTCTCCTGGGACTCCCCCTAAGACAATAGGTAGGGGTTCAAATCTGGCAAATGCTGTTCATTCAGACCCACCACTGGGGCGGAAAGGGAGACTGATCACCTCCCAAACAGCACAGGTGCCGCTCAGGATAGGGAATTTCTGGAAGGAAAATTAAAATGGTGTGTGAGTGTGACTGTGTGAATGTAACTGTGTGTGTCTGCCAGTGAACCTGATCTGAGTTGGGAGCTTATTCCTACCTACCACAAGCCAAGAGGCATCTGAAATCTCCGCGAGAGGAGCAGCCAGATAGGTGAAGCAAAAGTTTCTGTTTTGTGTGTCTTCCCTTGTTTTTGTCCTTATTTGCCTCCCTACTGTGTCTCCCTCAACTTTGTTATGGTTAGTCTAATCAGGGATAGCAGCCCTAGTGCTGAGAAGACCTCATTGGGTTGCATAGTAAACATTCTTGGAGAAAGATTTGAGGAAGTTTCTGATTAGGGCACAAATGCTAGTAGTGGGCCCCAAACTGGGCCCCAAGAAAAACCTGAGCAAAGGTAGAGAAGTGCCTACAAGGCAGAGATACAGCAAAAGGCCCGGCTGGTGTGGCTCAATGGTTGAGCGTCGACCCACGCACCAAGAGGTCGCTGGTTCAATTCCCAGTCAGGGCACATGCCCAGGTTGTGGGCCAAATCCCCAATGGGGGGCATTCAGGGAGCTAATAAGGTGGGGAGGCAGGTTGTAGTGAAATACTCAAGGAAAGCCAAGAAAGGCTGAGTCCTTAAAGACTCCACCACCATCTTCTGCTACAGTTGTGATTAATATTTGTGCTTTGAAGTCCTGGAAAGAGTTCTCAACAAAAGGGAACTCTTTCGCTAGATCTTACATCCATCAGACAAGGACCTGAAGAGCCATATCGAGATTTTGTAGCTCAGTTGCTACAGGCAGTTAACAGAGTAATAAATGATTCAGGGGCCACCCCTGTCAGTGGGCCGCCCTGTGCGTCCCGCATGGCGCCTCGCATCAGGACTGGGCTCCAATGTGGAAAGACCCTCATCCTGGGAAATGGGGGTGGGGGGCAGGCACACAGGCACTCACCCAGAGGCCACAGGGTTCCCCAGGGAGGGCGGTCAGGCCAGGGAAGGGGCATGTTCCTTTGGTGCCAGCCCAGGCAGCTCATCTGTCTGCCCCTCCCGGATTGGCAGCAGCAAGTTTCCAACAAGCTTGTCTGAACTTTGGTGAATTGAAAATAGGGAACCCAGGCACAAATGCGAAGTGCTCTTGGAGAGTTGAAAAACACTGCCCCACTAAACACACATGCTACTATGCCGCTTCCCTTCCCTGAGTCTTTTTGAAAACCTGGCATCAGAGGAAATTTTCCCATCCCTCTGCCCACGGTGGGACCCAAATACTGCAGGGGGGAGGGCTTCCTTGGACACTTTTCACCATGTTCTCCTGCTAGGCCTAAAGAAATTGGTTGAAATAGCAAAGGTGGTAGTAGCAGCCTTAAGGGAAACAGAACCCACGGGGATGGATCACCCTAGGAAGGGTCAGGATGGCAGGCCTAGGTCCCAATTAGGGATAGAAAAGACAAGGGCAAAGTCAGGTGTAGGGGAACAAAGTAAAATCTTTAACTTAAAAAAATGACAGGGCCAGGGCTCCTTCCAACTGAGCCCTTGGGAGCCAAAAATAAAAAGACAATAGGGGACAAACTAGTTAGTTTCCTGGTAGATACTAGTGCAGCAGACTCAGTCCTGATCAAGCCAGTGGGCCCCTAACCTACCCCTGGACTTCAAAGAGGACTATAGACCCTGGGAAAAATACTGTGACTCATTTGTTTCTGGTCATGCTGGAGTGCCCATACCCCCTATTCAGACGTGATCTTCTCCAGTGACTTTTCAGTTGCTGGCCACTGCCACTTCAGGCCATTGGCCATCAATCCTGCCAGCCTGCTCCTGACAATGACCCGGAGGAACCTCTACACGACTGCCTGGAGGCAATGGACATATTGCAGACGGCCCGCCCAGACCTCAGGATGTCCCACTGCCATCATCAGAGTAGGTATTGTTCACGGATGGGAGCAGCTACGTCCAGGAAGAAATCAGGTATGCTGGGGCAGCAGTAGTAACTCTGGACTGTGTCATCTGGTCACAGTCCTTGAATAGGAGAACTTCAGCCAAACAGGCTGAACTCATAGCCCTAATCCAGGCTCTCCAATGGAGCAAGGGGAAGTCAGTAACCATCTACACTGACAGCAGATATGCCTTTACCACAGCGCACGTGCATAGCGCCATCTACGGGGAATGAGGGTTATTAACCTCAGCCGGGAAGGACATCAAAGAGGGAACTTCACAGAGGCACAGGGAAATCTGCTGCACCAGGAAGCTCAAGAGGCAGCCCTAAAACCAGTGGGGCCTCTCCAGATACACTAGGTCAGAAAATGACCTAACCAAGCAGAAACAAGCCATAAAGGAAATCAGTGGATGGTCGCACTGCCTGATGGGAGGCTGTTGGTCTCAGAGGCTCTAGGTTGGACTTTAGTAACCAGCGCACAAGACTACCCACTTAGGTTACACCAAGCTTACTGAACTCCTGAGAGGCAGGTAATGTCCAATAAGGTCACAGGGAAAGGGAGAAGGCAGAGGGGAGCAGGACTGTGTAGATCTGAGTAGGGAGGAAGGAGAAAAGAAAAACGGGAATGTGCAGACTGCAGATAGATTGAGCAAGCTGTCAGGTTAATGTCAGGGGAAGGACTAGGAAAGTGGCAGAGGGTCTATGCAAGAAATAAAAAAAAGGATTATGCAGAGGAAATAAAAAATAAAGGCACATATATATTACAGGAAGTCGGGACACTGGAAATACTCAAGAAGGGAAGGAAATAGGACACAGAGAGGGAGAGCTTGCCCCTGGTGATGGGATAACAGTCTGGGAGGTAGTAAAGGGAGGACCAGGTTTAGGCTACTCCTGATTCTTGGATCAGACAGTGGCCCTGCCTTTATAGCCAAGAGATCACAGGACATCTCTAAAGGGTTAGATATAAATTAGAAGCTCAGTTGTGCTTACCGCCCACAGATTTCCAGGCAGATACGAGCACATAAACAAGACCTTAAAGGAAACCTTAACCAAATTTACTTTAGAAACTGGTAAAAACTGGACAACTCTGCTCCCCTTGCCCTCTTACAGTTCTTGCAGGCCCTGCAGTTCGCCCAGAAAGCTGTCCATAAACACGTCTGCGATGGCCTGCCTATGCCCACCTCGGACCCTTTGCATCTTTTCCCTCCCAGGGACTCAATATGGGTAAAGAAGTTCACCACCCAGGGACTAACTCTGGCCTGGAAGGGACTAAACACTCATCCTGCCTTCTCCAACGGCATCCCGATCTGGCAGCACCATTCCCAGGTGAGGGGGGAAAGCAAAGTGGACGGTTCAGGCCTCTCCAGATAAGATTCTTGCATTTATCAGGACTTTGATTTTTCTGGTTATAACTGTTTAGGGGAATCTTTATAGACCTGGGCCCCAATGGAACTGGGAACTTAGAAATGGTCCTACAGAACAGGCGAGGATTAGACCTCTTATTTCTTAAGGAAGGAGGATTATGTATTGCACTGGGAGGAAAATGCTGTTTTTATGTGAATAATTTAGGGATTATTCAAGAAAGTTTATCATTAGGAAAAATAGCAAGGAACAAGAAAGAAAAAGGCGACAATCTGAAAATCGGTTTACAGCTCTATTATCCGCCATTGCCAGCCCTCTCACTACACTATGTTTACTCCTAGCCTTTGGGCCATGTCTAATAAACGGCCTCATAAAAACTAAATCTAATCAACAATTTGACTTGTCAGGAAAAGCAGTGGGGAATGACCTGGGCCCCGAAGCCAAGGCGACTACATTCCATTCTTATGTAGGCCTCTTGGCTAAGGCGACTAAATAACTCCATTTTTATCATCAATGGACCTTCCTCGCTATTTTTCCAATAATAGGTTAATTACTCCTAGAAGTAAAGGAATTTTGCCTAAGATTATAGTTGCCCCACGTTTTGGGAGGCATTTGCAATTTAATCGCAGGCATTTGCAGTAAGCCCAGTGAATAATGCTAATTTTGACTTCTGTAATTGCTGTTACACCCACTATTGTACCAGTCCTTTGGTGGGGGGGGGATGCAAAAGGAGGATGGGGCTTCTGGCTTTAAAATCGGAGGAGCAAGAAGAATCAGGACTGCTGATCTGAGGGGAGATTATGACCCCCGCAGCCCGCCGGCAAGAATTAAGCGCTCCTTTATAATTTGGCTGTGCATCTCTGGTTATCTCACTGACACATTATAACAAAACATTTGGCTATATGAAGAAATCTAATTGGTCAGATTACTAATCTTGTCAGAGGCTGTTTGGTTTGGCTCCTATAGTGTTAAACATAAAATTCTACCAACATTTAAAAGCCAGATTTCATACAAACATTCAAATTTCCAGTTGATTTTGAAAAATAAGGATACCAACATTGAAGACTCAGCTGGAGTGCTTACCCCCCCCCTTTTTTTTTTTTAAATCCTCATCTGAGGACATTTTTCCATTTTTTATTCAGATAGAGTGGGAGGGAGAGAGAGAGAGAGAAACATCAATGTGAAAGGGACACATCGAGTGGCTGCTACCCGCACGACCCAAGCAGAGCTGCGGACAAACTGCAACCCAAGTACATGCCCTTAGCGGGAACCGAACCCGGGTCTCTTGGGACCACAGACCGATGCTCTAACCACTGAGCAAAACTGGCCAGGGCGTGCTTACCCCTTTTGACAAATACTTTTCATTCCAGGATGGAAGGAGGTAGGAGAGGGTAAAGAGCAGGTAAATGGTGATAGAAGGAAACTTGACTTGGCATGGTGAACACATAATATACAAATGATGTATTATAGAACTGTACCCCTGAAACCTACATAATTTCATTAACCAATGTCACCCCAAGAAATTCAACTAAAAAATACTCTTCACTCCAGTTAGCCAGACCCCACTAAATAATCTCATTATATTCTCTTATTACACCCTCCTTTGTTGTGGTTATTTACCTTATTCCTCTCTTCCCTGTATTTGAAGATTTTACCCCACTATAAGGAACAAGGCCTTAAGGAACTATTGTTCTCTAAAAATCCCTCTTCCAAGACTTCAAATTGTACAGTTTTAGATAAATGAACTAAACTCTCTAAAACTATTTATTCAGCTCTCAGATGGAGATATTATTACCGTCTCACAAGTCTAGTTTGAGAATTATTATTGCACCTATATAAAAGTGGTAAATGTTAGTTCCTTCACTTTCAAAAATTTATACTGACTGTAACTTTTTAAGTAGAGAAATTTATCCAATATGACTTTATAATGAAACATATTATTTGTGAATATGGAGTTATAAAATATTGTAAGTGAAAATTTAGCCCATGATATTTGGTCACAAAGCTAGAAGACTGCCAAGACAGAGAGCGAGAACACAGTCCGCATGTTCCCACACAGAGACACTAAAACTCATTTTCTACTACTTATGACTGATTTTGTTTTATGCCTTAGTCTTTTTTTTGGTGGGCAGCAGGAGTGGCATTTTAAGAGACCTTAATATAAAAAATATAATTATTCCATTTAATTACAGTATTATGTTAGAACAAATTAAATTCAAACAGTACATATTTCCTATGGCAAAAGTATTAATTCAGATGCCATAAAAATTCTGTATTAGTAATTCTGCCACACATTTAAAAATTATTCCTGCCCAGCTGGTGTGGCTTGGTGGTTGGGTATCAACCCATGCACCAGGGGGTCACCGGTTCGATTCTTGGTCAGGGCACGTGCCCAGGTTGTGGGCCCGATCCCCGGTGGGGGGCATGGAGGCAACCAGTCGATGTTCTCTCTCATCGATGTTTCTGTCTCTCTCTCCCTTTCCCCTCCTCTCTCTCTGGAATCAATAAAGAAAAAATAAATAAAATAAATAAAAATTATTCCTATAATACTACAGAACTACTTAGTATCCTTAATATATTTTTTAAAATTTCAGTAAGAAAAGTAGACAATATATTTTATTAATAAATACTGTGAAAGCATCAGTGATAACTGCTTAAACATTAAATTCTTTTAAACAACCATGTCTCAGCTTTAATGTTGTGCATATTGGCCTCTATGGCACTGTAAGTAAACACATGAAAAGATTTACTATTTCCATGCACGGGTATTCAGCTTTAACACCATTTACAAATTATAATGGACAAGGTAACCTTTGCAAAAAGTAATATTCACTTGAACAGCCACGATTAAATGAATATTAAATAAACAAGATGCAGGCTATGTTCAATATGCTCCAGATGTCAAGTTATAACATTTAATGTTACTTAAAACTTAATTTTCTTCTTATTTTTTTTCTTAATCCTCACCCAAGGACATTTTTCTTGCCTTTATCTTCAGATAGAGCAGGAGGGAGAGGGGGGAAGAGAGAGAGAGAAACATTGATGTGAGAGACACATCGACTGGTTGCCACCCACATGACCCCAACTGTGGGCCAGGGACAAACTGCAACCCAGATACATGCCCTTAGGAGGAACCGAATCCGGGACTCTCTGGTCCATGGGCTGATGCTCTAACCACTGAGCCAAACTGGCCAGGGCCTTACTTTCTTTAAAGGGACATCTTTTATACTATGTGGGTGCTCAAATGAAAACTGAGGAATGCACTCTTTGACCATAGTAACAAAATTCACACACAAGAAGGTGTTTGCCTCCTCTAAAAGAAGCTACACATTTGCTCCTAATATCTCTCTCTAGGCATCATTTTCCATATTATTAATGAAAATACTTACAAGCACCAACCCCAAATTCTGTCTTCAAGGGAAAGTTATAAAGTTAAAAAAGAGTGACTCATTATATTTTTCATAAGTCAAATTCTAGCAATACTAATGCTAAAAATGAATCAGTTCAATTTCTTAGCATCCACAAAGTATAATATTTCTATAAATTTTCTATTATGTGCAGATTTATTTTCCTTATGAAGTAAAATGAAGTTTGAATAGTACTGTCTGTGGTGTCGTGACATCAGCAACTGCCAGCTCTTGTCCATCAACAAGTCCCAATTCTAAAACAGAAAAAGAATAATTAACCCAAGGGGAAAAAAAATCTCACCAAAAATGTAATAACACATAGATATACAGATACACAAACTATGGATTATGGTTGAGATAAACATCAACATCTAATTCTCTTTAATCAAGGCAATATTTGTAATACTTAGGAACTATTATTTAGTATTCTACTAAAAGAGCAACTAATTCTATTATTATTTCTAAAAATATAAGTAATTATTATATCATCATTTGAAAGAAGTAAGAGCAAATCTAAAAGGATTGCTACTTTCACCAAAAATAAAAAGAAAGTTGATTAGTAAATATACTTATTTAAAATACCTTTCAGTGTCTTGGAGAGATTTGGCCTTGTTCGTTCTTCAATAGAGGTTACTGACTAGAAAACAAAATTATTTTAATATAAAGCACTAAATGAAATTAAACTTTTAATACAACAGTGAAAGAAATAAAACCTGAACGCGTATCACCTGTAAGTAAAGTGTTCTATTTTTTCCCTCTAATGTGGCTGTGATGGCTGGAGATTTCATCTGCCTAAATATAAGTATGAGGGAAAAAAAATTAAGTATCACTTTGTAAAAAATAATTCTAGTTTTAAAAGTTTTAAAATCTCAAAAAGTATTTCTACAACATAAGAGAAGTACAGAACACTTACAGAGAAGCACTATTGATTAGATAATCCAAAACTTCCTGTAGTTTTGCTGATGGAGAAAACTGAATATTTTGTGGAAGCTGACTACACGCAGGGCAGTTTTCCTACACACATAAAACACAATAAATCACAGCGGTACACGCACCAATAACGATCTCTTTATAATAATGAAATAAAAATGAAGTTGGTTTTTATAATCATGTATATTTCCTATGAACAAATGTTTATGCTTTAAAAATCTATGCTTCTCACAATAGGCCATTTTCCCTAAATTATTTTCCTACATAGTATTTATTTTAGGCTACACTACAAAAGATATATAGTGACTAAGGTTCTGGAAGTTAGAAAATACTCAGGGTATGGGCAATTCATTTACATTTCTAACCAGTAATTAATATTTAAAAATCAAAGTATGCATGAATCATAAAAGTTTTCATTAGCATACTACTACTAACCTTTCTCTCTGCTTCAAATGTGTATGTGTACAGTCCATCTACATCATTGAACACCAAGTAATTGTTAAGGGGAATATATGCACTGTAATGAAAAAATGTCCATATTTATATAATTTAGCCAGATCAAAACAGAAATTTACATCCATATTAAAAATAAAACCCACGAGGAACTCGGCGAAGTGAATGGAGCGACACAGACCATCTCCCAAGACCAAACTGGATTTACAACGAAAATAAAGGCAAATCATCAGGAAAGGGCAGCCAAAAGACACCTTGGAGGAACACATAACCAGAAACACCCACTCAATCCTGGTAGGCTTGCGAGGACGCGAGAGGGGGCCAGGAGCCCACGGTCCACAGCGGCCTGGGCAGGGACCAGGGAACTCAGCGGGAAGTTACTGCTACCGCCTCCCTTGTGACCCTGCATGGGTCCTGGGAACTCTGTTGCCTGCTAAGCTCTCGGCTGGAGCCGCAGACTTGCGGGCACCAGGGGACTCGGCGGGACGCTGCTACCAAGGCTGAGTCCCGCGAACTCTGCATGCTAAGCCCTCGGCGGGTACCACGCACACTTGCGGGGACCAGGGAACTGTGCTGGACACTACTGCCACCTCTGCAGTGTCCCGCTACCGCGGCTCAGTCCTGGGGCTTCTGCTGAGTGCAACCCCCTCAGCTCGTGCCACAGCCGCAGCTGCCCTTGGCTGGAAGCAGCGCCCTCGGGTTAAAAGTCCTAGGAGGCTCCACGACACAGAGTCCGGACAGAGGCTAAATTGGCAGCAGCCACTCACCTTGGGCTCCAGCAGAGGGGAGGCAGACTGGACTGGAACTGTGTGGGGACACTCAGGTTTTGGAGGGTGCTAAGAGCTTTTGCTGAGTGCAGTCACGCAGGACTGTGGTCATTTTACTTCTTCTCAGGGCCCTGGGGAGAGGTGGCGGCCCCTCCCTCAGAGATTCAACCCCACCTGGTGGCCATTGAAATGCTAATTGAGGCCCATTAACAACGGAACACCTGCCTCACTCTCAGGAAATCCTCTTACACTGAGCACCTGAGGGAGTTTTTCAGGCAACTCAGAAACCAAGGGTCTGCAGGTGACCTCTACTAATAGCCTCCAGGCAAAAAAAAGGTAGAGGATAACTACCATTCCCTGGGCGTGCAACACTAACCAGAAAAGCTAAGACTTGACGGTGGTGTTTAAAGTGGGTCCTCCCTGGCGCATCCAAACCCAGGAGAGGGAGCCACAAACAGCAGAACACCAACACCCACTGGGAAAATTTGGCAGACTCCAAAGCCCACTGTGACAGCCAAAATGGTGAGAAACAGAAACAAAAGCCAAATGAAAGAACAAGAGACCTCTACGGAAGATGAAATAAATGAGGTGCACTTAAGCAAGTTAACAGAACTAGAATTTAGAGCCATGATGTTGCGGAAGCTCAACAGCATGTGTAAGGACATGAGCACCATGAGTAAAGACATAGAAATGTTGAAAATAAACCAGTTGGAAATGAAAAACCAACAGAAAGAAATGAAGAATGGCATATCAGAAATGAAAAACACATTGGAAGGTCTAAAAAGCAGAGTAGGGGAAGCTGAGGACCGGATCAGTAAATTAGAAGACAGGCTAGAAGAAATCAACCAATCAGAAAACAAAAATGAAAAAACGATTAAAAAACAGGAAGACAACTTAAGAGAACTGTGGGACAACTGGAAACAAAATAATATTCACATCAAAGGAGTCCCTGAAGAAGAAGAAAATAAGCGAGGGCTAGAGAATATATTCAAAGAAATAGTGACAGAAAACTTTCCTAATTTGGTGAAGGAAGAAGGCATTCAAATTCAAGAAGCTCAGAGAGCCCCAAGTAAGAAGAACCCAAACAGGCCCACACCAAGACACACAGTAATAAAACTGCCAAAAATAAAAGACAAAGAGAGAATCCTGAAAGCAGCAGGAGATAAACAACAGGTTACCTACAAAGGAAACCCCATAAGGCTCTCAGCTGACTTTTCACAAGAAACACTACAGGCTAGAAGGGAATGGCATGAAGTAATCAAGATCATGAAAAACAAGGATCTGAATCCAAGACTACTCTACCCAGCAAGGCTATCATTCAAAATAGAAGGTCAAATAAAGAGCTTTTCAGACAAAAAAAGGCTAAGGGAATACATTAGCACCAAACCAGCACTGCAAGAAATGTTAAAAGGACTGCTGTAATTACCAGAAATGGGAAGGAAAATAGAACCACACTAAACAAAAATGGCAATAAATAAGTACATATCAATAATCACCTTAAATGTAAATGGATTGAATGCTCCCATAAAAAGACACAGAGTAGCTGATTCGATAAGAAAGCATGATTCATCTATATGTTGTTTATAAGAGACCCACCTCACAACAAAAGACTCACATAGATTGAAAGTGAAAGGATGGAAAAAAATCTTTCAAGCAAACGGAAAAGAAAAAAAAGCTGGAGTAGCAATACTCATATCTGATAAAATAGATTTCAAAGTGAAGGCCATAACTAGAGACAAAGAAGGCCACTACGTAATATTGAAAGGATCTATCCAATAGGAAGATATAACCTTGATAAACATATATGCACCCAATATAGGAGCACCAAAATATATTAAAAAACTTTTGGAGGACTTCAAAGGAGAAATCGATAGCAATACAATCATAGCAGGGGACTTCAACACCCCACTCACATCACTGGATAGATCCTCTAGACAAAAAATTAGCAAGGAAACGGAGACTCTAAATGAAGCCCTAGACCAAATGGATTTAATAGATATCTACAGAGAACTACACCCCAAAACTACAGAATTCACATTCTTCTCAAGTGCACAAGGAACATTCTCAAAGATAGACCACATGTTAGGGCACAAACTATGTCTCTACAAGTTCAAGAAGATTGAAATTATATCAAGCATCTTCTCAGACCACAATGGAAGACAAAGAACCCAATTAAAAAATGGGCAGAGGAACTAAATAGACACCTCTCCAAACAGGACATACAAATGGCTAAGAAACATATGAAAAAATGTTCAGCGTCACTAATCATCAGAGAGATGCAAATTAAAACAACAATGTGGTATCACTTCACACCTGTCAGAATGGCCGCCATCAACAAATCATCAAACAACAAGTGTTGGCGAGGGTGTGGAGAAAAGGGGACTCTAGTGCACTGCTGGTGGGAATGCAGACTGGTGCAGCCACTATGGAAAACAATATGGTGTCACCTCAAAAAATTAAAAATTGATCTTCCATTTGACCCAGTGATCCCATTTCTAGGAATATACCCTAAGAAGCATAAAACACCAATCAGAAAGAATATATGTACCCCCATGTTTGTAGCAGCACTATTTACAATCGCTAAGATCTGGAAACAGCCCAAGTGTCCATCAGTAGACGAATGGATAAAAAAGCTGTGGTACACATACACAATGGAGTACTACGCAGCGGTAAGAAAGAAAGATCTCTTATCCTTTGAGACTACATGGAGGGACCTTGAAAGTATCATCCTAAGTGAAACAAGCCAAACAGAGAAAGACAAGTTTCATATGATCTCACTTATTTGTGGAATATAATGAACATAACAGTTTGAGGAATGGGGTAGTCCCAGAGACACAGAAGTGGGGTACAGACTGACAATCCCCTAAAGTGGGGGGAGGTGGGGGAGGGATGAACCACAGAACTTATATGCATGTATAGTGGACATGGACAACAATCTGGGGAAAGGGTAGGGAGGGACGGGGAGGGGGGAATCAGTGGGGGAAAAAGAGAAACATCTGTAACAAAAATTAATCAATAAAAAATAAAAATAAAAAGACAAAAATAAAACCCATTACCTTGTGGCTATTTTAAAAACCTCAGTGGCACACACAGCTGAAAGGGAAGAAAATAAAGGTGCTTTAACACAATGAAAATTAGACATTTAAAATTAGAAGTTTTTTAGAAAGTCAGTTTTAAATCAGAACAGATCAATTTACAAGGCTACTGATTAAAAATAGATTAAAAAATATATATATTCATTTTTAAAACACTGAAAAAATAACAAATTTTATATTTGTTTTGTAACTTATAGAGTACCATTACATGGTTTCATTCCTCTTCTTCAGATTAATGAACAGCCTGTTACAGTGATTAAAAAGAAATGGTATGAAAATGTCTGCTTACTGCAGAGCACTTTATAACATAATGTAAGAAAAATTATATACAAGGTCCAATCACTTATTCTTTTTTGGACAGCTTAATTATACCATCCACCCTAGAAGATATCAAATTCCTAATACACCAGTTTTCTGAGATCAAGAAGCTGCAGAAATGTCAATTTAGATATTGAATCAAAAAAGAAAGGAAAGGAAACATGAAGTAATGGCATTTCCCTCACCTGCAATGACTGCATTTGTTGAAGCTACTGCAGGAATGATTCGTTTTACTACCCCTGAAAAAAATATACTGATTAAAACATGATCTTTTCTTTCAAAAAGTTGATATCTTAAGTTAGACAATATGATTTATTAAATATCATTTTCCACAACTTGATTTGTCAGGCTTTCAAGTCACAAAATAGCCTTAAATTGAACCATGAGGAATTCTTACACATTCCTATTACATAAAACAGTAAATAGTTCTCTATTCTACCCTATGTTTTTATATCAGTACTCAGAAATGAATAAAGCTCTACCTTAAACAATGTTTTAAGTATAAAATATTCTACTTCATAACTATATTTAAATTGTTCATTTTAGGAAATAAAAACTTCAAAGGCAAGTAGCCATATTAATTATCTTGGGGTGTGAGAGAGCACTGAAAGACGGGACTTCAGTGTAGGCATGTTTCAAAACCTTCAGAAAAAAGGCAAATATCTAAGACATGAAAGGAAGTTAGTTAAGTCTGGAAAGCTGTTTTCAGAATGTTAATTTTAACTATATAATTGATTACGTAACATTTCAGATCAAGAAAACAGGGAGGAGCTAATCTGATGATGGTTAAACTGGATGTTCTCCAGTGAGCCACATAGAGCAGGACATTCTGAAAGGAGAAGCAGGTAGTCATAAACAGTGAGGAGTAGAAGAGACATTCCCCAGTAAGAGCACTGCCAAAATGATAAAGACTCCCCGCACCCCACCCCTCAAAAAAGCTGGATGTCACTGCTCGTTTTGCTTCTGTACTCCTTGTCAAGGCTCTCAATTGTCAGGCTGCAGAGTATACACCCTGCTCAAAGGTACAGAAGGATGAATGAGAGTACATATGGAAGCGTTTCCAGTTCCTGATCAAGACAAACTGAATTCATTTGTTAATTCAGACCATTACCAAATGTGTACTATAGACCAGACACTGTTCTAGGTTTTATGCAAAAAAAAAAAAAAAAAAAAACAAATATCACCTGCTCTCATAGAGCTTTCATACTGGTGTGGGCGATAACACTCAAGTAAGTACATTAGAAAATTTCAGATACTGAGAGTTCTATAAAGAAAGTAAAACAAGGTATGTGTTAGAGTTGACAATGCTTGAATGGTCAGGAAAGACCTCTTTGAGGAGGTGGTAATTTGAGCTGAAACCTAAGCCGTGAGAAAGACCCAGCCATGCAACAACCTAGGGAAAGAGCATTTCTGCAGTAAACAGCAAGGGCAAAGGCCCCAGATCAGGGATGTATGGGAGTGTAAGTATGAAATATTCCTTGCACAGAAAAATGACACTACCATCAGCTCTGAGCAATTATAAAAAGGTAAAATAGCGAATGGCTAAGAAGTCCTTTTCAGTCTAATGATCAGGAGAACTAATAAGTTGACATCTGAGGGATAAACAGCCAGCCTTGAGGGGATCCGAGGAAGAGTATCAGAGCTCTAAGGTGGAAATGAGCTTGGTGTGTTCGAGGACCACAAAGCAGGTCAGAATAGGGGGAGCACAGGAAGCAACAAAGGAGTGTGTAAGAATGTAATTTTCCAATGACATTATTAGAACATCAGTATTTTTATGGAAATAATCACAGAAGAGAAATATCAGATTTTCAAAAAGAAGACAAAGTTCTTTCTGGGAACCTGGCGATGATCTTGGACAAAATTTTATCAAGGATGAACTGTAAGTATCTAGAATAGGAAGCACTGATCACTAAGACTGAGCATTATGACTGTTCATTGAGACAAGTCGTGATGGACTAGTCTCATTTAGTTACTATGACTAGCTTGGCAACCCAGGAAAATGTGGAAGATAGTATAGTATATCCAGGCTTCACTAGAACATCTGGAAAGGTCTTTCATGACATCCTTGTGAATAAGACAAAGAAGCATTCAAGAAGGTCTTATCAACAGAATGAGATAAAACCTACAATTTAGGGCCAGCTCAGAAGTATGATTCAGATGTCAATTCTTTGCCAATTCAGTCTTACTAAGTTTTTAAATTATGTAGAAAAGAGATAAAGAATATGATTATCAAAATAACAGGTAAAATGAAGCTGAAATAATAGACAGGATGGCAGGCATAAAAGAATATATGAGAGAGATAACAGCAGGTCAAATTAAGAATAAATTTGTAAGGAACTGTACTTGAGTACAAAAATAAAACTACCACCCCCCAAAACTACCATTTCTGCAACAGGCAGATGTGGCTTAGCAACTGCATATATAGAGATTGCAATTACTAGATTTTAGTGGACAATTACCTCAAAAAGTCAAAACTGTAGGACCAATGTAAACAACAAACAAACAACAAAATACCCTTCTCTCCTCTAAGACTACATCAATTATCAGAGTTATTGGAAGGCTATTATCTAAAATAGGAATATTTAGATAGTCTATGCTACATTCTAACCTAGTTAAGAGAAGTATGGATAACTGAAATATGGTTAGAGAAAAACATGATGGGGACTTAACGTCATATAACATGTCAAAGGCTTAAAGGAAGTAGAGAGGTTCATAGCAGGGATCAAGATTTCGAGGGAATGCAATCCCTATTCTCAGTATGTTAAGTGCTATTACTTAATGGAACTGAATTTATATGTACATGGTATACCCTAGACAATACTCAGACCAAACTAAAGATGAAGATTTCTGCTCAATATACGGAATAATTGTCTAACAGTCTTGTCCAAATGTGGACCAGACTGCCCCAGGAGGTGATAAATTGCTCCTCAGTGGAAGATACAGTGAATGAGTTAGGGTTTCTTCCAACACTAAGTAAATAAGATTCCATGATTTTATTAAAGCCCTCCTACCTAAGTAGCGGTATGGATTCTGCTGAACTCATTTCCCTCATATCAACTTTGGGGCACCTGGAAACTATTATTTCCATGGTACCTTTACTGAACTTCAAACGGACAGTTCTGTCTAAAATCACTTATTAATTATTTCTTCCCCAGCCAGTAAAAAAAGGATCATCGCAAGATCATTATTCATGACAATTCACTAACTTACCTTGAGTGAGTCTATATGTAACACCCCTAATATTATATTGTGATGCTCTCTCTAGGGATTTTTGGAAAATCCATTGAATGTGATCAGGATCATCTCCATCTAACGGAACCCCTTCTGTTAGGGGGAAAAAAAGAGAGAAAGACAGAAATATGTAAACATGAATCAATTTGTTTTTAATATAATTATCCAAATGAATAATAAAGACAAATATTTTATATAATTCTGGATTATGAATTTAGGTTTATTACCTCCAAAAGGTTGCTCCTTCGGCCACTGCAACATCCTTACATACTCAATACAGTGTTCTGGTAGCCTGGGCATAGATGCAATGGTGCACATGGGAAAATTAACCTAAAACCACAGTTTGCCCTTTTTAGTAGAATTAAAACAATGAATTACTTTTAAAATGTAACTCCTGATTATGATTTATTTTGTAACAGTTTGCTATAATTCACCTTAGCCTTCCACCTATAGAAACAAAACTTTATGCCATTAAGATTTCCAAAAACATCTAAGTCACTTCACTTAGGTTGATCTATCTATAAATTAGGTTTTCCCTATATCAATTTAACTTTTAGAAAGTGTAAAATATGTGCTGAATAAATTCTCAAAAATGAGCACTGTTATGGCTAGCTGATTTAAATCTGAAGGTATAAAATTTTAAAAAAGCAAATTCACAGAGTTAAATTAATTCCAAGTGAATACTCATAAATAAATCAAAATCCCAACTGTTCTTTAAAGTGGGTATGTAGACTAAAGAGCTCTATCTTTGGAAAGATCATTCTCATCACTGGTATCTTTATTTCCCTGTAACAATCACAGGCAGAGACCAAAGAGAAGAGATTATAGCTCTACCCAACATACAGTTTTCAAATTGATCCCTTAATCACTACTCTCCAAATAAAAAATACAAATAAATTATGAAAACAATAGTATCAAAACTATGATATCTAGTCCCTCTTTCCATAAACAGAGCAGCATTTCATATTTTATCATCCTTCTTCTTAGCATGATTAAAAGTCCTAATTAAAAAACCTAAATACTGAATAGACTTAATATATCAACCATAATTCCATCCCAAGATACTGTAAAACAAATGCAGGTGCTTTTGGGGGTACCTGTGGTGGATACAGTTCCAGTGTGCATTCAATACAAGCAGTCATTCCAGGCAGAATCACCCGGGCATTTCCTTTAAAACCTTCTGTCCCCCCATCTATCAGAGGGACAATGGAGCTTGGATCTAATACACCATCTTCATAATTTAGAAGAGATATCTAGGAAAATTATTTGAAGAATTTAAAAGGAGAAGGGGATAAGAATTCAAAAGAAAAAGCATGCTGTCAAGTAACTCCACAAATCAACAGCATGACTAGTATTAATATCACATCAAGGAATGATGATGTTTGCAATTTTAGTCCTCACCTGAAAATTAATGACTAGCAATAAACAATGAAGTACATGAACTTAACTGAAATTAAATAAACTCTGATTTTTCAAAAATATGATATGCAGTTCTAATTTTCAGTGTGTTCAGAGCAACAGCAAGAACTTCAGAGAACTGTAACACAAAGTCTTTACCAGCATGCCATTTATCCATCTTCTGGCTATGATCGAGTCCAGTCCACATACAATTATATGAAATTCTACAAGGAAAAAAATGCAAATGTACAACATAAAAATGCCATGGCTCAACATAATTCATACCTTCTAAGAAATCACACCAAAAAAAAACAGCCAATTTTTATTAAAACACACACACCTCCTAATCCTTGAATAATCCTTACTTAAGTCAGCATAAAAAAATGCAGTTAAGCCCATGGCCAGTTTGGACCAGAGAGGCCTGGGTCCCGTTCCCACTAAGGGCCTGTACCTCGGTTGCAGTTTGTCCCCAGCCCTGGTTGGGGTCGTGTGGGTGGCAACCACTCGATGTGTCTCTCTCTCTTCCTCCCTCTCTCCCTCTGGCTCTATCTCAAGATAAATGCAAAAATGTCCGCAGCTGAGGATTAAAAAAAAAAAAAAATGCAGTTAATAGTATCAAGTAAGAATGAAAACAATGGCACTCTTTTCTTTTTTTATCCTCACCCGAGGACATTTTTCGATATTTTGTTCAGATAGAGTGGGAGGGAGAGAGAGAGAGAAACATCGATGCGAAAGGGACGCATCGAGTGGTTGCCACCCACACGGCCCAACCAGGGCAGGGGACAAACTACAACTGAGGTACATGCCCTTAGCGGGAACTGAACCCGGTTCTCTCCAGACTGCAAGCCAACGCTCTAAACGCTGAGCCAAACCAGCCAGGGCAATGGCACTCTTTTCAATCCATCAACAACCTTACTGAAAAGCAACACCAGGACATGCAAACGACTAAAGAGACTCCAAATAGCTATCTTCAATAGCTAGCAACTAAAAAATAGTCAGAATTTATTGAGTTTAATTTCAAGTGAACAACTTACGTCGATAGAAAGTGTCATTAAAATCCTGGATCTTGTTGAAATGTCTGAACATAAGTAAAGGAACTTGAGCTACTAAGTCTGTAATTTGTAAAGTGAATTATGACAATGCCATAAGGAAAAATGTATAAATGTATATTTAAAACAATAGATCATAAATGTTCAAAGTAGTGGAATTAAAGGAATCTGACAAAATGAACACAAACCTTGCCCTGGCTGGTGTGGCTTTTTAAAAGGAAAACAGAAAAAAGAAAAATAATATATGGTTGCCTTAGATTTTTTATTTTGGCCTACAAATAAAGCTAGGAAAAAATAAATTCAATACAACCCCTCACCCATTGGGATCACCCATTCTTTTGAAGCTAGGCAAGCAGGGGGCATTAAGTGGCAACTAGAACAGAAAGGTTTAGGGAACCTGAACATACACTGGAAAAACAGCAATAAGGGAAGGACCAAAGAGCCAGACCAAGAAATCTCATCTCCTCGATTTCTAGAAAATACCCAATGCCAGTGTGGCTTAGTTGGTATAAGCATTGTCCCGTAAACTGAAAGGGTCATGGGTTCAATTTCCAGTCAGGGAACATACCCAGGTTGAGGGTTTGATCCCAGGTCGGCACATGTGGGAGGCAACCAGTTGATGTTTCTCTCTCTCTCTCTAAAATCAATAAAAAGCATGTCCTCGGGTGAAGATTAACAAAAGGAAAATAAAACAAAACTACCCAAATTTTCCCAGATCTAAATAATGGGGATAGAAAAAATTGGCTTTTTTCTTTCTTTCTCCCTTTCTGCCCAGGGGCCTGTATTTGCATCTTTATACTTTTTATTTTCAAATAAGATTCCCAGGTAGTTGCAAAGATAGTACAAAGAGGCCGTGTCTTTCACCAGGTTTCACCCAACAGTTATACCTTACATTAGTAAAGTATCAAAACCACAAATGTGACACTGGTACAAGTGTGTACCATTCTGTCGTGTCGATTTGTTTAACCACCAGTCTAGACACCCCACAATCAATCAACACAAAGATCTTCCTCCTGCCCTGGCCAGTTTGGCTCAGCAGTTACAGTGTCAGCCTGCAGTCCAGAGAGACCCGGGTTCGTTCCCGCTAAGGGCATGTACCTTGGTTGCAGTTTGTCCCCGGCCCTGGCTGGTCGTTCGGGTGGCAGCCACTCTATGTGTCCCTTTCAGGTCGATGTTTCTCTCTCTCTCTCTCTTCCTCTCTCTCCCTCCCACACTATCTGAACAAAAAGTGGAAAAATGTCCTCAGGTGAGGATAAAAAAAAGAAAAAAACATACAAAGATCTCCCTCCTGCTACCCCTTTTGAGTCACACGGTCCCTTCCCCCACCATGCTTAATTCCTGGTAATCACTGATTTATTCTCCATCTCTATAATTTTGTCATTTGAAAAACGTTATATAATAGACTCATACAATATATGACCTTTAGAGACTGGCATTTTTCATACAGCATAATGCCCTTGATATCCATCCAAGCTGAGATGTTTCATTGGTTGGTATATTTTTATTGTCCAGTATTATTCCACAGTATGCTGTATCATGTTAAACAAGTCACCTATTCACAGATGTTTTGGTTTACATTTAGTTTGTTTACATTTTCAGGCTACTACAAATAAAGCTGTTATGAACAATCGAGAGCAAGTTTTTATGCAGACTTAAGTATTCTTTTCTCTGGGATAAATGCCCAGGAACAAAACTGCTCAGTGATATGGAAAGTGTGTATGTAGATTTTTAAGAAACTACTTTCCAGATAGCTATAGTACAGTTTATATTTTCCACGAGGAATGAAAAATCCAGTTTTTCTGTACCCTTGCCAGCATTTGCTATTCTTATCATTTATTTTAGCTTGTGTATTAGGTGAGTGGTAGTATCTCGATGTAGCTTTGATCTGGGCCTCTCTCATAGCTAGTAGTACTGAACATCTCGGCATGTCCTCGTCCTCTTTAGTGAGATATTTCTTCTTCTTTTTGTCCATTTTCTAATTGCATTATTTTACTGTTGAATTTTGAAAGTTCTTTATATATTCTACATACAAATCCTTTATCAGATGTTTCGTATTTTCCAATCTGAAACTTGTCATTTCATCCCCTTAACAGGATCCTTCACAAAGCAAAAGTTTTTAATTTTGATAAAGTTCAACTTATCAATTTTTTTCTTTTATGTATCATGCTTTTACTGTGGTCAAAGGACACTTCACCAAATTGTATATCCCAAAGATTTTCTCCTATGTTATCTAACAAAGTTTTCCATTTGACACTTAAACCTATGATTCATTTTGAGTTACTTTTTGTAATTTTGAGGTTTAGGTCAAGATTCTTTTTTAAATCCTCACCCGAGGTCATTCTTGCATTTATTTTGAGATAGAGCAGGAGGGAAAGAGGGAAGGAGAGAGAGAGAGAGAGAGAAACATCGATGCAAGAAACACAGAATGGCCATCACCCACACAACCCCAACCAGGGCTGGGAACAAAATGCAACTGAGGTACATGCCCTTAGCGGGAACCGGCCCAGGCCTCTTTGGTCGACAGGCCAACATTCTAACCACTGAGCAAAACCGGCCAGGGCAAGACTCATTTTTTTTTTAAGTATGTTTTTATTGATTTTTTGAAAGAGAGAGGGAGAGATAGAAACATCTATGTGAGAGAGAAACCTCCATCAGCTGCCTCCTGCACGCCCCCTACTGGAGATTAAGCCCAAAGCACAGGCATGAGCCCTGACTGGGAATCAAACCTGTGACCTCTCAGTGCCTGTGATGACGCTCAATCCACCAAGCCACACCAGCCAGGCAAGATTTGTTTTTTTAAACTATGAATATACAAGGGCTCCACCACAATTTGTTGGAGATTATCCTTCCTCCACTAAATTGTTTTTTGTACCTTTGTCAAATATCAATTGGTTATTTCGGTCTTCTCTGTTCTACTGATCTGTGCCTCTGGCAACACTACACAAAAGATATTCTTTTGTCTTTATCAATTTTAGAATAATCTTGTCTGTATTGACAAATTTCCAGGGATTTTAGCAGAGATTGTGTTCAACTTTGATACAAATTTGGGGATAAGTGACATCTTTACTATGTTGAACTGTCCAATTCTTGAACATGAACTATCTCTCCATTTATTTAGATCTTTGATTTCTTTCATCAGCATTTTGCAGTTCTCAGCATATAAATCCCATACTTAATTTTATTCACATCTAAGTTTTTTTTTGAGTGGTTATAAATGGCATTGTATTTTAAATTTCAATTTCTATATGTGTGTTCACCGCTAGTATATAAAAAATACAATTGCTTTCTGTATGTTGACTTTGTATCCTGTTGGATTTTCTACACAGCAAATCCCATATCCTGAATTTCTATAAAATACTACAAATTCCCCCGACCTAAAGGTGTGAAAACCAAGAGTGTGAATACTCCTTTTTAAAAACATACTTCTTATAAAAATAAATAGACTGACACACCTTCCATTTGCTTAATAATAATGTCGCCTTTCTATTCTGTCTGCTACTTTAGGAGACACAAAGATTAACTGGACCCAGCCTAGGACCTTACTGTCTAGTAGAGGAGATATGCACCTGATACTGAACTTAAAGGCAATAATGCGGAATAAATGATTGCACTACCTACAGAAGCTTAATTTACAAATTAGGGCCAAAAATTTTATATAACCTTTAAGAAAAAACTGGAAGATAGGACAAAATATTATCAGCAGATATCTCAGTAATAACTTACTGCTGCTGACCTTTTTATTTTTGCTTATCTATTCTCTACGTTAAACATGTATTTCATAGTAAAGAAAAAATCAAAAGCTTCAAAAAATTAAGTAATATTTTTTGTCAAAAGGATACGGAACCACAGTGCAATTAGGAACTCTGTCATTTAGAAATTCTGCAGCAACTTCAGCTTTAGGTCTTCCAACATCTTTAGGCCTACAGGAAAAATATTTAAATTATCATTCATGATATAAACCTAGATAAACTACATAATTTAAAAAATAAAAATATCCATGTTGAGTTTAATTAGAGGATATTTAGAAGAAATATTTTTATCTAAGTTTTTGTAATGAATAATCAGTCATTCAACACTAAATGTTAACGCTTGTTGATGTTCCAAATTAAGTAGTTATGAGTACTAACACATCTAAGTATTTAGGTGAAAATATGAAGTTTTATTCCCCCAGGTAAAGCATAATAATGGCATGTTTCCTGGCCATTTCTCACTGTAGCATTTCTCAATGTAAAAAAAAGTATCCCAGACCTAGAGCCTTCCAAGTATCTACCCTGAAACCCAGAACTTCAAGGTGTTACTATGCAGGTCTTGGCTGAAATATACACAATGAGATTCATTCTAGGGATGCAGGAACCTTCATTTATCTCCTGAGTAAGTAGTAAATCTAGTGTCCCATAAGAAGCCGTAACCCCATTTTTAAGGAAGAAATAATTCCAAAGACATCTAAAATTGCAAATGCCACCAATATTTCCAAGACAGTAAAAATAGGCCTCAAAAGATCACTTCTAGATAATAACCACAATTATAAAAGAAATGACATGAATTTTCTCCTCTAACCTCAGTGCAAATGATACTTTCATTCTTTCCTAATATTTCCTCATTCTCCTCATAGGAATCATTCCTTCATATATATACACATATATATGTATATATATGTGTGTGTATGTGTGTGTGTGTGTATGTATGTATATATATATGTATATATATATAAAGTGCTTCATTACTACTTTTTCACAACATAGTTTTGTTATATACACAGTTCTGTAATACCCACTAAAGCACCTGAAGAAAATCACCATATTCCTATCTCCTTGTATTCCTTCATATCTAAGCACAGTGTAAACACGTTAGTGAAAATTTTTAAAAAATCAATGTGCTTATTAGAAATATTTTATCTAAAATTGGAATATTAAAGAAAAATACTTTAACATGTCAATGTTCTTCTCTCCAATAAAGCAGTGTTCTTTTCTCATTCAAAACATATAAGAGTTTTATTCTAACTTTGTCTTAACTTGCAATAGAAAAGACTCTAGCATAAATCAAGGACTTAATTTCAGTACCGCATCGAACTACTCTGGACACAGAGCTCCTCAGCTATGTAGATGGGATAAAGTAGACTCTCAATAGTCTTTTAAGGTGCTGATTTTATGTGCTTTCACAGTAGATCCAAAACAAAATAACTCCTGGATAGCTTCTGTGGACATTTTGATAATTTACCATTCCAGGATTAGGGAATCAGATTGTTCCACCTAAAAGCTGCACCCTGAATAAAAACACTTGGCCTAATTACTTAACCTTGAAAACAACCATGAAGGTTTGCTCTGACAGTAAATGAGTAAAGAGCTTGCTTAGAAAGTACTTTATACATCCTAAGCACTCAATATGTGTTAACTATCATTAAGATCTTCATTCATTATTTTAGCCACAAATTAAAGGACATGGCCATTATTATCATAACAAATTAATTCAGCAGTATATTTATACACCAAAATCTGTTAGCTGGGCAAGGGCACCAAAACCTTTCTATAGAGAAGGGAAATTTCAAGGGTTAAAAAATAAAAAGTTAAATGGAGAGTTCACACTGCAACAACATTTCATTAACTTATTTTAATCCATCCTTCAATCTCTTTTAATAACTTCCACAAAGATAAAGTAGAAGTTTTATGCCCAACCTAAAACTTATTTTCTTTTCTGCTAACCTAACTTCACTCTGCATACCCAGGACTAATTGACTGCTTTCTGTCAGTAACCTAATCACTAGGGATAGAAAAGAAGTTCATTATCTCTCCACAACAGTAATTCTTTAAATAACAGACATTTTTATCTAGCCACTCAAACCCCTAAATGTTATATACTAAAATTCACTAATGAACTTTTCCTCATATCTGCATGTGTGCCACTTTCAAAGGTATAGCTAAAAACCATTCCCAGACGATTTTGTATTTCACGTATGTCTAAGGTAATTATCCCTATGATTCATTTCCGTTGTTCCTGGTTTTCTCTGCTTAACTCTTTATCTCCTTTCCCCTTCTGTAAAAAGCTCAAACTCCACTTCAGTGTCCCAGAGTCACCACTCAGATGTGGCTCACATATCCCCACCAATATATCTCACTAGGGCCTAATTCCAGCTACTGTTCTCTAATGAAATCACCAGGAGGAGAAGGCTGAACTCTGTGTCTTCAGAGCACAATCACCCCAAAATTCACATAAACTTTTTGGAAATTTCCATTAGACATTAAAACTTACCTAAACAAAAACTGCCTATTTAGATTGGAAACATCTATAGTGTCCATGTCTATAACATGAATCTGTCTAAAACCAGACAAAGCCTGTGGAAATAAAAAAAATTTTAAAAATCAAATTAAGCAGAAACGTTCTCATATAGGAAAATTTGAGATTTATTTTCAATGTAGTCCTAAATCTACAAATTCTCAATAATAAATTCTGCATAATCGTATTCAATTGTTAAAAAGACTTAACAAAGTACGTATATAAAATTTATGTTCTTGGAAAGGTCAAAATGTGTAACTGCTCAGTTTTAAATAGTCTATAACCAAAAAAGAACAATCAAAATTTCTACAGTTGTTTTATAATTTCATAAACACATCTGTAAAGTTTGTTGCTTTGCTGCTGCTACTTTAATTTTACTAGTCTTACTAATTAACTATATTACTAGTCTTTTTTCAGAATAAGGTTAAAAGCAATTCATACAACAAACTTTATCTTAGTTTATATAACATTAAGCATGCCACGATTCAGAAATAACTATTATAATGTACATATCATAAACGCACACACATATAGGTCCACTGCACATCTAAAAGAGATATCTTGAAAGTACTGAGTAGAGAACAAGCAATCAAAACAGCTGTGGGGGGGAGGGGGATGTGTTTTAATGATAATGCCATGCATTCTAACAGTACAAGCACTGCTCAAATTTACCAGCAGAAGCAAAAAGATTGAAAAACACTAAGTTTTATTAAATAATTATGCTTTTCTAGGCTTGGTCAGTTTAAGTGCTTGAAGTAAATTACTTGTTAATAATTTCCCCATTTTCCTGCCCCTAAGATAAGAGATCCTCAAAACAGTTGTCCATACATGCTTTCTGAAACTCCCTCTTGTGCTTAGACTCTAAACACATGTTCCTTCACAGCACTCCACTGAAACCAGCACCTGTCTAGGTCACCAGGGAGCTCCATGTTGCCACCTCCAGTGACCTTATCCATCTGAACCATTTGGCACTGTGTGAATCATTTCCTTAAAATGTTTTTCACTTGGTCACTATGCTCATGAGAATTTGAACTTTTACCACATTCAGTGTTCCTCTCACTTTACTGGCTAGAATCTACAATGCCCTTGTGCTTAGTTCTGATGCTCTCAGGCAATCTTACAGGCATCATCCAACAGACATCTCAATTCGACAGTTTCTAATACCAAACTCAACCATCCTTGTTCACCAACCCCACCAAATCTGTCCTCCTCCCAGTCTCCTCGTGTTAGTGAATGCTAACCATTTTTCCAGTTGCTCAGGGCAAAAACCTTGTTGTGTCATCCTTGACTCCTCTCTCTCATGTCCCACAACCAGTCCATTAGCAAAGACTCCATCTAAAAAATATATCTATCATCTGACTGCCTCTCACTACCTCCAACACTACCACCCTGTTCCAGGTTACTGTCATCTCTGGCCTAGATGACTGCAACAACCTTCTACCTAGCTTCTCACCTTCCCCCACTATTCTTCCTTTAGGCTTTTGCAGTACATCAGCCACAGTGATCCAGGTTAAAAGTCAGATCAAGTCAACTCATCTGCTTAAATCTCTCCAATGACTTTCTGACTCAGAGTAAAAGGCTAAATTCTTACAGTAATCAAAGCCTTTTGTTATATTCATTTCAAGTGCCTCCATTTCCCATTACCTCTCTGATAACCTCTCCAAAAATACTTCCCCTTACCCACTTCTGCTTCTGCTATAAGGACCTCCATGCTGTCCTGGAACATAACAGTCATGCTCCCACTTCACAGCTTTTCCACTTGCTGTTCCCTCTGTCTAGAATGTTCTTGCTCACCTCTTTGCTCCATTTATAAACCCTTTCCACCAGGCTACCTATGTTCCATTTATTACCACCTGGCACACTATGTATTTTGTCTTTTTCCTTCCACTAAAATGTAAGCCCCACAAACACTGTATGTTGTTCACTGCTGTATCTTTAGCATCTAAAATAGTGCCTGGCACCCGGGGTAGGAGGCCCAATAAATATCTGCTCAATCAATATAACATTAACGTCACCCTGGCCAGTGTGACTCAGTTGGTTGGGCATCACCCCCGTGCACCTGGAGGTGGGGGGTAGGAAGGAGATGCTGGTTGCCAATTTGATTCCCAGCAGGGTGCATGCTCAGGTTGCGGGCTCAATCCCCAATAGGGGATGTGCAGGAAGCAGCCAAATAATGCTATGCTCCCACATTGATGTTTCTCTCTCCCCCACTTCCTCTCTCTCTAAAAATCAATTTTTTTTTTTTTTTAATCCTCACCTGAGGATATTTTTGCATCCATCTTCAGACAGAGCAGGAGGGAGCGAGGGAGGAAGAGATAGAGAGAAACATCGACGTGAGAGACACATCGAGTGGTCGTCACCCACACGACCCCAACCAGGGCCGGGGATAAACTGCAACCGAGGTACGTGCCCCTAGTGGAAACTGAACCCGGGTCTCTCTGGACCGCAGGCCAACACTCTAACCGCTGAGCCAAACCAGCCAGGGCTCTAAAAATCAATTTAAAAAATAATATTAATGTCACATTCTTTTTTTTTTTTTTTTCCAGAATGAGCCTTGGGGGTTTACAATCAATTTTTTAAAAGATGTGTATCTCTTATGTACTTATGTCTGAAATAAGCAAAGTAACAAGTGGTAAAATTAAAAATCTTTAGTTTTCTTTTGTGTAAGAGTGCATTACAATGCAATAAATAACATAGCCATTCCTAAAGTTGCTTGATGACTACTCTTCCAATCTAATCTCCAATTACTTTACATTTAAAATTAGTATGTATCTCATTTGCAAATAACAGCTTCAAAATAGAAAAAGTTAAACATTAGGTAATTTGTACATACAATGTTATCAAATACACTACCCACCCCTTCCCTTCCAGAACTCTGGTTCTCATACTGCTAGAGTATTTACATGTGATAAGGTACTGTCATTTTTGGTGCCCCCACAGAGTACATCATATATATTGCTATTGATTTTGTGTGAGAGTTCTCTCCCCAGTGAAACTTCAAATTCATTAAGGACAGAGACCATGATGATCTACAGTCCCCACAGAACCCAGCACAGCACTAAGTACCATGAAGTGTATTAAGTTTTTGCAGTTTCACTAGGAGTAATGTTAGTACTTCCTAGCAAAATTAATATGGCTGCTTATATTTAAACTTTAGCCCCATGGCCAACTTTTTGGATTATTTATCTGATTCTTTTACTCACTTCATTTTATAAGGAGTCTACTCTAGCATTTCCAATTTTCTACACATCAGTGGAAACCTGGCATATATCAGCTCTCAATCAATTCTCTTCCTATCCATCTTTGTTAAGTAAACAGATACTTATTTAAAAATTTTTAAAAAGCTATTTTGTGCTTATCAGAAGTCAATGAAACCAATTAACTAGATAACAAATTCTGGATTTCCAACCAGTATATGGAATAGTTTCACTAAATATGAATACCTCTCTTAAAATGGTATTCATTAAAAACAAATTAATCTATGGTTCAGTGAAAAGAAGACTTGACTAAGAATTGATGACCTGGATTGGATTCCAGGCCCATCACTATAATCCAAAAAAGTTAGCTAAATCATTCACTCTCTCTGAACCATGTTTTCCTCTATATAAAATGAGCCAATGCCCTATATAAGTGGATTACCTTAAGGAACAAAAGAAATAATAAATTCTTTCAAACTGTATGTTAAAATACGAACTACCAATTTTGTTATTTGAAATTAATGAGCGCTTTGCAAGAGGAACCTCGCACAAAGATTTCTTTAATAAAGAGCAGAGAAGAAAAGAGAAGTAAGAATTTCTATCAATGACTTTATAGCTGAGAACTTTAGAATTTAAGACTGTTTGGAATCTGACCTGCTAAACTTATCTAACAAAGGCTCAAGACAGAAGGTTAATAAGCATAATAAAGAAATTTCCTAGTATAATGGAAAAGGAATATTACCACAAAGGAGAAAAAATATACATACTGCATATATATATATTACCAGATTTTTCAGGAGCTCACATCCTAAGCCGCCAGCTCCAATGACTAGAACTTTACATGTATCTAACAAAAACTGGAGAGACTGTAAAGAATAAAAAGGCATATTAAAACCTAGTTATAAAAAAACTAAGTACCACCAATACAACAACAAGCCATATTTTCTGATATTTCAATGAAAAATGCAAATGAAGATCAAGAACAAACTTTCTATTTAATAACTCTTAAATTCATGAACAAGGTAGAACCAGAAATTCTAATACCGTAATGATTTCCGAGCATTTCAAGTTCAATGTTTAAGTTGACACTTATTATATGAAATTAAAAGGCTATTTCTAAAACCAGAAACTACGCCTAGTTAAAGGTTATCTTTTTTTTTAACCTTGAAAGGGGATGAAAAGCATCAAATTCATTATTTAACTGACTTCCTAAAAAAGAGAAAAGTGTAAAAATCTTAAGAGCTGAGAAACACTGCATGAGGTGTATAAAGGTCTTCAGGAAGAAAAAAAAAAACACAGATAAAATTCTTAGAAAATTACATATCAACAGAAATACAATTTGAAATAATCATTTAAAAGAAATATCGTAAATAATCAGGCAAAAAAATTCAGAACCACAGGAAAATAAGGTGAATCCAAAGAAAGGCAGAACATTGTCAATTCTGTCCAAAGACTAAAGGAGAGAAAAGTTATTCAGATGAGACACTGGTCAAGACCTAAGAATTTATACCTTAGTTCTAGGAGTAGCACAATATTTCTATTTCAAAACAGAATCTTTTTATAATCACAAAATGACATAAAAATTTACTATGAAGAATACTTTTCCAACCTTGTAATTTAAAAAAAAGTTATATGTAATTGAACATTTGCTTTAAGTAAGACACTATCTGTCCAAAATTCTATTCCTGTTTTACAGCAGTCACATAATTTTTAACATGCAATCAGTTATAGTCAATCCTAAGATGCTCGCTTGAACTAAATTCCAAAATTTAAACAAGCATACCTATCTTCCTATCAAAATTAATTTCTCATAGCAAAACTAAAAACGGGAGTGTGTCTCAGAAATAATTTTAAACTGAAATTTAAAGTGAAGTATAAATTATCATTTTAAATGAGATTATAAAGTTATTTTACTCAAAAGATTTCAACATATTACATGAGAAATGTGAAAATGACTCAATAAAACCAGTTGAAAATATTCAATTTAGTATTTCAAGATAACTTATACAATTGTTATTAGTATTTTTATCATAAGAGCAAGTGAAAAAGAAAGCATTTTATTTTTGAAACAAACTATTAGAGGAGTTATTTAAAAATAAATGTTTCTCACTTCAGTGCTTGGTTCGAAATCAGGGTGTGTGAAGGGTCCAGATCGCTCGAGGAACTTCTTTACATGGTTCCAGCGACCTTCCCAGTCTCCAGTGTCCCCACACCCACCATCAACAGCCATTCTGCACAGAACACAGTAAATTCAGCTGCAAAGGTCAGTATGAAAAAAAACACACCTACAACTATTAGGGTTTCCCCAAATGAAAAGGTAACCACACCAGATCTGCTCAAATAAAAAGGGAATTATTGAATGTGGTTATACTTGGCTATTATAGTTTATTTAAAATTAAGAACTGCATGTGTTTGATTAACTATGTCAGTCTATGTATTTCTGGTTTCCTAAAGCCAAAATCAAACTTGGGATATTGTTTCATCAGTGAGAAATGGGCTTTTCTATATTTCGAATTTATAAGATTATTGCAAACCTCTCCGATCTGTTCTTTCAACGTAGTTGGATCAGAAAATGTTATGAGAAAAATAAATATGTAACTCCACTTTCAGAATTGTGATGTTTCAATTCTAATATAACTCATATGTCCTTTTCACGTTTGAAAAATGTGATTTAAAGACCATTTTTGATGAAAAATAATTTTCACACATTTTTATCTGAAACATAGGTCCCAATTTTCAAACAAGAATCTCTCTATGAGGTGGCCCGGCTGGTGGCGTCGACCCATGCACTGGGAGGTCGCCAGTTGATTCCTGATCAGGACACATGCCCAGGTTGTGAGTCAAATCCCCAGTGGGGGGCATGCAGGAGGCGGCCAATCAATGCTCTTTCTCATTGATGTTTCTGTCTCCCTCCTTCTCCCTTCCTCTCTCTAAAATCAATAAAGAAAAAAGATTTTTTAATAATAATAAGTAAATATATACTAGGAGGTGGATTTTGTTGCCACTGAACAAAAAGTCTTAGGTTACAATTATGCCACAAACAGGCATTTAAAATCTTTTAGAGCACACACCTGAGTGAGTTCTAAGACTGGACTCTTCTAACATAATTCATGTATTTTCTACTCAGTGTATAGTTCAGGTTTGGTTGTAATTATTTTTAGTTTTCAAATTTCCTGTAACTCCACAACTTCTATGTTCAAATATATTATTAACATCCAATGTTTACAAAAGGGACCAATACGTGTTGCCTAGCAACAAAGACCTGAGGTTTTGCTATTATAGCTGGGTTTGGTTCCACAATTAACAGCACTGTGACCTTGAGCAGAGCAGATTACTTAACAGCCAGAAACCTCGTCTATAGATTTTTATAGCGACTTAGGGTCAGAATGAGACTAGAGCTAATCCACAGAGAGGCCTTAGTACAATACCTGGCATATAGTAAGGAGTCAAACTTTAACTGTCATTTTAAGCGCAAGTGAAAAGGAAAGGCGGGAAGGACTGTGAAATTAAACTGGTCAAGCCAGTCCTCCCGCAGTTCAGATTCAACTTTCCGAGGGCGACCCTGGACTACAGCACCACCGGCTCCCGCCACACCCACGGGCCGTCCTTCTCCCGCCGAGCAGGCCGAGCAAAGCCAGGCGGCGCGGCCGGTTTGGAGACAGAGTTCACCTGGGTCTCGCCGCACACCGAGCCTCTGGTGAGAAACGGGGTGCAACAAACGGGCAAAATAAGCTCTTTGGCGTCAACATTCTCTCTTAAGAGCCAATTATTCTGCAAAAATGATTGAAGTGCTTAGCCCGACGCCACAGAAAGTTCTCATAAAAGTCTGCAATTAAGACTGTTAGCTCGGCGTTTACGAAAGGCCAAAACCCGCCAGCATTCGCGCCGTGGGCCAGTAAGGCTCCTCTCAAAGGCCACGTCTCCGCCCACTCGGCTGTGGGAAGGGGGCGCAGGTCGTCCCTGACCTGCGGGTCGGGCGCCGGCGGGCCGTGCGGGCCCTGCTGCGGGGACCGAGACCGCGCGGCCTGCGCGCCGGGTGCCCCCCTCCCAGCCCCCCGGGCCCGCTGCGGCTGCTCCCCTAGGCCTGGGGAGAAGGGAGGCGGGGGTCCCCGGAGAGGGCCCCGGCCTCCCGGCAGCACTAACTTCTCAGCCAGCAGCTCCTCTATTCTCCTTCTTTTCTTCTCCCTAAAAGAAAGAGAGAATAAAAGAAGGGTCAGCATCACGCTACACGCTGGGCGCCGCGAGAGGATGGGGGGCGAGGAGACGGGGCGGGAGGTGGGAGAAACCTGGGTGGCGGCAGCTACCGCCCACCGCCGCGCTCTGTCACAAGCCGGCCCGGCCGGGCGCGCCTGAGGAGCCCGGGTACTTACGGCTCCTCGCCATCCGCCATATTGGTCCCCGCCTCTTCCCAGGTGGCCTCACGGCGGGCGGGGCCAGGCGCGGGGCGGGGCCAGGCGTGGGGCCTGCGGGGCAGAGGCGGGCCAGGCGTGGGGCGGGGCGATAAGGCGGGGTTGGGGGCCAGTGGGTGGGGCCGACTTAGTTGATGCTCCCTTGGGCCTCTCATTGTAATTACGATCTTGATAAACTCTCCTTAATTACACAAATCTTATCCAGTGTATAATATGCTGCTTTAAAGTATAGATGTAGCCGTCCTGGGTGTGGCTCAGTGGACTGAGCACTGGACCATGGACTGAGAGCTCCCGGTTAGGTTAGGTTAGGTTCCGGTGAGGGCACAGGCACCGGTGGGGGCTGAATCCCCAATAGGGGGCCTGCAGGAGGCAGCCCATAGAAGTTCCTCACATTGATGTGTCTAGTTCTCTCCCTTCCTCTCTCTCTAAAAAAATCAATAAAATATTTAAAAATAAAATAAAATATAGACCTAATGCATTATAAGTTTATACAACTTATATGTTAAATAATTATACTAAATTATATATTCTAAGAAAAAACTCTGGGAAGAGCCATCCTAATATGCCAGAGCTTCCATCTGAGGCAAAGCATCAGGGGAATTTTCGCTTACTGATTTTCAGGATGGTACCAACATCTTTGCATAAAGCTACTCACTGTAAGAGTAAAAAAGAGTAAAATTTCACTAAATCAGTTTATAGGGTTGGATGAAGATATTTTTTCTTTGTTAACATCAATATATTTTACTAATTGATTTTAGAAAGAGAAAGGAAGAGAGAAACATTAATTTGTTGTTCCACTTATTTATACATTCATTGGTTGCTTCTTGTATGTGTCCTACCAGGGCTCCAACCTGCAACCTTGGTGTTAATATCAATGTTAACACAGTATCACATCATTCTGACAGATAAGAAATTCAGTGGCAAGGAACAATTAAAGAAACATTTTTCTCTGACAAAAATATAATATTTAAATAGATAAAAGAAAAGTATGGCCCTGGACGGGTTGGCTCAGCCTGCAGGTTCTGGTGAAGGGCATGTACTTGGGTAACAGGTTTGATCCCCACTGGGGCCATGTGGAAGACAACCAATCAATGTCTCACATCTATGTTTCTCTCTCTCTCTCTTTCCCCCTCACTCCCTTCCTTCCACTCTCTCTAAAAATCAATGAAAAAATATCCTCAGGTAAGGATTAATAAAAAATCAAGAAAACAAAGAAAAAAGAAAAGTATGAAATAAAAGCACAAAAATTAAAGAATAATTTATAACACCCATTATTTCATTGCCTAAAGATAAATGATGATAAAATTTTGGACTAGGTATTTTCTTCAAGAGTCAGAAAATGATAGATAAATAAATAGATAGGTAGATGTATGTATAAATGGATACAGAAAAATAATCATATTAAATTAGATATAGATACAGATACATACATACAGTATGGCCTTCCTTGGAGTGGACAAGAATGAGATTTAGAGTCAGAAAAGAACTTAAAAATTTTAATTCTCCACTTATTATCTATGAGATCTTGGGCCCATCTATGTCTTCATTTGTAAAGTGTAGATAAAAATATTCACCTTGTGAGACTCTTTGAGAATTAAATGAAATCAACACTGGTTCTCAAAATACAACTCCTGATCATTCACATCAGCACCATTTGGGAGCTTGTTAAAAATGCAAATTTTGGCCCAGCCAGTGTGGCTCAGTGGTTGAGCATTGACCCATGCACTGAAATGTCACAGGTTTGATTCCTGGTCAGGGCACATGCTCAGGTTGTGGGCCCAATCCCCAGTGGGGGGTATGTAGGGGGCGGCTAATCTATGTTCTCTCTCATTGATGTTTCTGTCTCTCTCCCTCTCACTTCCTCTCTTTCTCTCTCTAAAATCAATAAAGAAAAAAAAATTTTTTTAATGCAAATTTTGCCCTGGCCAGTTTGGTTCAGTGGCTACAGTGCCAGCCCTTGGACCAAAGAGTCTCAGGTTCATTTTGGTCAAGGACACGTACGTCGAGTGTGTCTCTCACATCAATGTTTCTCTTTCTCTCTCTCTTTCTCCCACTCCCATTCTATCTGAAGATAAATGGGAAAATATTTTCAGGTGAGTATTTAAACAAAAAAGCAAATTTCCGGCCCTCCTTCCCCCAACCTTCTGCAAAGGCCTGGATGTTTCTGTGTGAATTAAATTAATGCTTGAGAACTACTGAAATGAAGAACTGTATAGAGCCTGACAGGTACTCAGCAAATGTAGCTACTGTTATAAATTATTACATTTAATCTCCTTTTTGTCCTTTATCATCCCCCAATCAGGTTCAATTCAATAGCATTCATTGAGTCAAAAGTTAGTGCCAGGCTGTAAGTGGGGAATAGAGTCCACAGGAAACCCAGCCGCTGAGCCAAACCTGCCACGGCGATAACTGTACTTTATTTTTATTTATTTATTTATTTAATCCTCACCTGAGGACATTTTTTTGCATTTAACTTCAGATAGAGCAGAAGGGAGAGAGGGAGGAAGAGAGAGAGAAACATTGATGTGATACCAAATCTAGTGGCTGCCACCCACATGACCTCAGGGACAGACTGCAACAAAGGTATGTGTCTTTAGCAGGAACCGAACCCAGGACTCTGGTGTGCGGACCTATGCTCTAACCGCTGAGCCAAACCGGCCAGGGCAATAACTGTACTTTAACATGAACTAGTGTGATAGACGGGGGAATCCAGAAGGCCTGTTTGATCAAAGTCTTCTCTGTGTCCTATTTTTACAGATGGCCCAGCACACTGTTTATCAAACATTTGCTTTTCCATCTCCATGTGAATTGCCTTTCTCCCCATTGAAGTTCCAAACAACTACCACCCATTTCTCCTTAGCTCAAGATGACCAAAAAGCCTCAAATGAACCAGTGTTCTAATGAAACCTCTGTACATAAATAAGTAACTAAATGTGGTTATCTTTCTTCTGTTAATCCGCTTCATGTCAATTTGATTATTAGACCAGCCAGACTAACTAAGAGAATGGGAAGGGGGAGCAGGAAAACAACAAAGGCAGAAATGTGCAGCGAAAAATAAAGAGCCACATAATCCAATTGAAGAGAGGAGCATCACATTTAACAGTTTGGGAAAGGGAGAGGGTTTCATGCTCTCTACCGCAATACCTGGCTTTTTAACAATTTCTCTTGTTATTTTTAAACCTTTTTGAAGGTTTAAATAAAATTACACTGAACAGATGTTTACTAGGTATCAATTAGTTATGATCAATGAGTAATGACATTATTACTAACACACATTTGATGGCTTATGGTCATAAAGTACTGAGCAATTGAAACGTAAACGTTCTTGATCACAGATCCTAAAGCTCACTGATCTCTCCAAGTGTGGGTCCTCTGGGGCTCCTATGCTGGTCTTGACCAAAATCATTTTTCAGCTTGCCCACAGTACTGCATCTTGAAATCCGTAAACCCCAGGGAATTCTTCCACACCCTCTGACTTCCTATAACTCAGCACCAAGACCTGGCCCATCTCTAGATAGGACTCCTCTCAGTGCATGGTATTTAAGTTAGTATTTCCACTGCATTGCATGATCCTTGAAGGCAGGGCAAGGCTGCATCTTCTCAACTTTTTTTGTCTCTCACAATACTTTCGTAAGCCTTGAAGGGACTCAAAATAGCCTTTGAGCCCTGGCCAGTTTGGCTCAGCAGTTGGCATTGGCCTGCGAACCAGAGAGTCCCAGGTTTGGTTCCCGCTAGGGGCACATATCAAAAAAAAGATATCTTTTGACATCACACTGAAATTTTTCCATCTTTTTTTCCCTATCAAGTCTACCCAGATACAACTACAACAAAAAAATTGCAACAAGATAGAGAAAAGTCAGTGGATGTTCATTGTGAAAGCATGGAAAACAAATCAGGTTAAAGCACTATTAATACCATGATACCAAATGAATCATGGGCTGTGCTATTATTAATAGCAATAAGAGTAGTATCTAACTGTGAGCAATTTCTGTACACTAAGCAATTCCCATTCACTCTTATTGTGTAATTAAAGGCAGATGTTCTTCTTACCCACTTTACACTGAAGAAACTGAGGCTGGAGGAGATTAAGTAATTTCTCAGAGTCACTAGCAAGAAATGGAGGAACTTGGATTCTAATTTTGCTCTCTCTGACCTTTTATCTTCCCATTGTTCTAGAAACAAGAAAAATGTAAGAACTCAGGAATATTTTCACATTTTAAAATTTATTCAACACCAATGATAGGAGTATTTTCTTAGACTCAGTGTAGGTTCCTTAACTGCCTTCTAAATCTTCAAGGATAATCAAATGATGTCTTCTAGACTTTGCATTAGGTATATTTTATTGTTTTCTAACTTTTTTGAAACTTGGTGGCCTGAGGAGAGTAAATTCAGTTTTTAAAAACAGCACTATTACATGTTTAGAGACTCTGTTATCCTTGCACACTAGAATCTTAGAATTTTCTGTACCACACTATAAAGTTAACTAAAATATTTGTCTCATGCATTTGAGGTAAAAGGAGGTTTACTAGGTTTATTGTATCAACCAGCCCCTTAACTGGTGTAGGGGTGGGGTCCTTTGGAAGCCTTAGAAATGAATTTACAGCTAAATTGTAAATTGTTTGGGTTGGGATACAAAACTATCATACTATCCATTAAAGTACTGTGCTCCCTTAGTGAAAGTTGTCCCCAAATATTAGGATAAAACTAAGAAAAGTCTTTTTGAGTGGAATCCACGTTTCTATCCAGAAAACACTGGGTGCAGAACAATTAGTTCACTGCAGACCATTGTTTGCTTTCAAATGTATCCCAGATCAGGGCTGGAGTGGCCACTTTATCAGAATGGCACAGTCATTGAATAATTTTACCCATAGAAAATACACATAGAGAACAAAGAAAAGAAGTGAATGAACAGCCCTGGCCAGTTTGGCTCAGCGGTTAAAGCGTCAGCCTGCGGTCCGGAGAGACCCAGGTTCGGTTCCCGCTGAGGGCACATACTTCGGTTGCAGTTTGTCCCCGGCCCTGGTTGGTTGTGCGGGTGGCAGCCTCTCGATGTGTCCCTTCACGTCGATGTTTCTCTCTCTCTCTCCCTTCCTCTCTCTCCCTCCCACTCTATCTGTACAAAAAAATGGAAAAATATCCTCGGGTGAGGATAAAAAAAAGAAGTGAATGAACAAACCAACCCTTCTATTCTCCAAGTGCCTCCTTCCGATCTTGCCAATCTGAGTTCACTCATAGTGATTCATGGTGAAACAGACAACAAGAGAATTTGATTCAAATGTGCAGAGCTTACTAAGGACTTTAGTTTCCAAAATCAGCTCCTCTTCCACTAGCACTACAGTTGCCTTCCATTCCATTTCACTTAGGTTGGCATCTGAACAGCTGCAAAAATTTTCCCCAAAGTCCAGAACGCATTCCTAAATTGAACACTCAACCAGGGATGTTTTAAAGGAGACTGTGTTTGGACTTCAAGGGAACGCATTGCCACCTCGCCTGAGATGGGGATTTCCGCTGGTCCCTTTCAGTCATTTCGTCTATTTTGCACTCTGCCCCTAGCTCTGTCCCGGGGTTTTCGTTTTCCTGTAACCAGGCACTAAGAGCCAACCAGAAAGTAAAGAAGAGAAAAACGCCCTCCCGCTTCCAATTCTCTCCATTCCGCTGCTGCCAACCGCAGAGCCTGCCGCGCCAGAGCCGCTGTCACCACCGTAACTCAGCTGGTCGGTTGCCGCCGCCGCCGCCCCCAGATTCCAGAGGCGAAGAACCGGAGGCCGAGACCAGACATGGACGTGAACATCGCCCCGCTCCGAGCCTGGGACGATTTCTTCCCGGGCTCGGACCGCTTCGCCCGGCCGGACTTCAGGGACATTTCCAAATGGAACAACCGCGTGGTGAGCAACCTGCTCTACTATCAGACCAACTACCTGGTGGTGGCTGCCATGATGATTTCCGTGGTGGGGTAAGTGGGGTCCCCTCCGGGCTCTGAAGGGGGCCGCCCTGCGCGGCCGGGCCGGGAGCGTGTGCCCTGCGGGCGCGGCCGCTGCCACCCGCGTGCCCTCGCCCTGCGGCCGCGGGCGGAGACGGGGGAGTAATGCAGTCTGGCCGGCCGCGGGCACCCAGGAGGACTTTTTCTCCCGTGCTCCGATTAGGGTCTTGCTGGGGTAATATTGTAGTGCCCCAGTCTTTTAAAATTAAGTGAGGAAAGGGTGTAACCCTATCCTGGGGCGGGATGGGCACTCTGCCCGCGCGGGTGGCAGGGGTAGGAAGGGCGTGAAGGCGGCGACGCGCTCCGTGGGCGGCTATGCCGTGCGGGCCGCTCTACACGAAAGCTGAACGCGGGGGCACGCCGGGGTGCCCCCTGGGGACGCTTGGCCCAGCGTGGGGCGAACGCTGCCCTCCCTGCCTCAAGGAACCGGGTCCTTTCGTTTTTTCTTCCAGGAGTTGGCAGGCGTGGTCACTTGAACTTCACTTCCTAGCCTGTGGTCTGTGTATCGGAGGCCTTTTCTGTACCCGAGCTTCACGGGAAAAGTGCCTTGTGTTATATGCAGTTTCACACGTGCACACACGCCCGCTGTGCTGGGAGCCGCCTTTTGGTTTAGATTCGCTCACCTTTGCAGGCTGGGGCGGTGATATTCCAGATCTTGCTGCTCCTACGCATCTTCCTCAGACTTTATAAGGAACCCACTCGCAAGGAAAGACCTGTCTGACTTTTCCGTGTCAGAGTAAACACAAGCTGGCCTGGAGAAAGGAGAAATCCAAAGTTGGAGGGTGTGGGAAAGGGCGAGTAGGGTAGTTTCTTAAGTTGGTTTGCTGTTCTTTGTTTTATTTATTGAGTCACTGCTCTGTGTCAAGCTGGGGGCACAGTGGGATCAGAGAGGAATTCTGGCCTAAGGGCATGGCTGGTTGTGGAGAAGCAATAGGACCAAACACAGCAAGAGGAGAGGGAGTCTACAATTTCTGGGTGTGGTTCAGAGTAGTCACCCCAATGCAGACGTGGACGCTCATTTTGTGGGGGTTCCTGGACAGTTAGTTACCCAGGTGCTCATTGTGTGTTGCTTAAGGAACTGCACTCTGGGAATGGCTTGGTGTGTGGAGGGCAGGGCTTTGAGCCAAGGCTGAAGTCCAGTGCCAGCCAAGTTAAAATTAGTTGGGGCAGAACAGGCCTGAGGCAGCTGCCTTCTGAACCTTCCCCTGTCTTTACACTTGAGGCTTATTTCCTAGAACATTAAAAAAAACATTTAAAACAAAATGAATAGTAAATAGGATTGTATCTGTTGCTTTGATTTCTTTTTCTTTTCTTTCTTTTTGTAAAGAAGTGAGCAAGGCATTTAGTTATGGGTTGTTCTTTTATTTTGTTGCTGTTTTTTAGATAACCTCACAAACTTAGATATTGGACAAGGTTGGACACAGACCAAGCAAATGTACCAAAAAAACACTCCCCCAAACTCATTGCTTTTCTAAAAGGTGTACTGCAGAAATTAGACACAGCTCAGGCAGCCTTGCTGGAACACATTTTTCACCGGGATGACCAGGGTCCTCCCTGACTAAATTTAGCTCCCTCATTATGATGTCTCACTCAGTCCACGGTTTGGTGGTGTCTCCCCTTCTCATTCCCCTTTTCAAATTGGAGGTGTTGGTTGGCAGTGAAATTTTTGAAGGTAAAAGTGAAAAATAGCCATGTTTATTTTTTATTATTCTTTTTTTTTTTTTCCATCCTCACCTGAGGACATTTTTTGTTCAGATAGAGTGGGAGGGAGAGAGAGAGAGAAATATCAACATGAAAGGGACACATCAAGTGGCTGCCACCCGCACAACCCAACCAGGGCCGGGGACAAACTGCAATCAAGGTACGCGCCCTTAGCGGGAACCGAACCTGGGTCTCTCTGAACCGCAGGCAGACGCTCCAACCGCTGAGCTAAACTGGCCAGGGCTATTATTCTTATTTTTAAAAGCTTAGAAAAGATACAGGCCGTTAGTAAGTTCTTTTGAAAACTGTGTACAAAATGTGAGATTTCCTTTGTAGCCCAGTAAAAACTTAATGTTTGACTTTCAACTGTGTTCTATGTGTCTGCGAACACACAACAGCCTGTAGTTTTCCCCACAAGTTGCCCTTTTCTTTCTGGATAATCAAACAATTAAGTAATTTACCTGCATTCCTTCATACAACCCAATGAAATGAGATATTATTGTTACTGTACTATGAAACTTGAGGCTCAGAGAGGTTAAATGACTGGCTCAAAGTCACAGACCCAAGCTGGAAGAAACCTGATATCTTCAGGGTCAGGGAGCTCAGCTGATTCTGGAACGGTTTTCCTTCCACAGAGAACTCTCCTCTTGGTGAAGTCAGTAGATGGGTGGGGTCAGAGCAGAGCTGGAGGCTATTGGTCTGGATCTTCTACTGGCTTCTGATGGTTCTCTTGATATCTTGATCGAGTTGTATGAAAATGCAGCCGTTTACTAAGGAAAGGACTCTGTCCAAGGGTGTTCTTCAAGGCTTCCATCCCCTGCTGGTGAGGAGGGGCCTCCAGGGCATTGTGGGAGGGTGCTAGTCTCAGCTCTTACTCTTGTGTTGAAACCCCCTTTACTGAGGACAGAGAGGACCTACCATTCAATTTTGCAGGAAGGGAGAGGGAAGACCAAGAAGATAGAAGGGGCTGCCTATACTGAGATGGAGATTAAGAGGAATTAGGGCCTGATTAGGCAGGGCCTTTCGCTCAGTAGGTCTCCTATGCTCCTTAGGTTAATTCTGAATAAGTCTCTTAGCTATACCTTCTGAGTCTTCAAGAAGTATAAAATAGTGGTTAAGGGTTTAGGCACCAGAGCCAGATTAAATAAATTTTGAATCCCAACTGCCAGTCAGTAGCCATGTGACCCTGGGCAGGTCAGATGAACTACCCCGTGCCTCAGCATCCTCATCTGTGAAATGAGACTAATTGTAGGCCTGCCTCACAAGGCTTCTATGAGGATTAGCTGAGTCAATATAGGCAAGTCTAGAACAGTGTCCAGCTTCAAGGTTTTGCTCCACAAATGTTACTTCTCAATTTTTATCATTATTGGTGTTATCATAGAGATTACTGAGAAATGTAGCCAGCATCTTTCTCCCAGCAGCTCTGTCCACCCAAACTCTAGGGCCCGCCTTACTCACCTCCTTCTGCTTCTTCCTTAAGACTTAACTGTGGGCCCTGGCCAGTTTGGCTCAGCGGTTAGAGCGTCGGCCTGCGGTCCGGAGAGACCCGGGTTCGGTTCCCGCTAAGGGCACGTACTTCGGTTGGATGGTCGTGCGGGTGGCAGCCACTTGATGTGTCCCTTCACATCGATGTTTCTCTCTCTCTCCCTTCCTCTCTCTCCCTCCCACTCTATCTGTACAAAAAATGGAAAAATATCCTCGGGTGAGGATAAAAAACAAAAGACTTAACTATGGGACGACTGTGTGAGGAAACATTCTCCCTTGTCCCTCACTCCCTTGTGTGAGTTGGGTCCCTCACCTGTGCCTGTATCTTTCCTGGTACTTATCCCACAGGCTTATAAGTTGCCTCCATTCGTGGACTGTAGACTTCTTGAGGCCAGAGACTGTGGGTTTTGTTTATGATTATTTCTTTTCTTGTTGTTGTAGTTATCTTTCCTTTTATTCTCTGTATCCCTGAGATCTACTATGTAGCAGATGGTTAGTTTGGTGAGTGCACATAGTAAATGAATGAAAGTAAGGCCTCAACCTGATCACAGGGTCACTTTTACCTGCTCAATGGAACAATTTATTTTAAAGCACATGGCAGCATACCAGTACATAACAACAACATGCCTAAAGGCAAGTAGCTTTATAACAAGTTACAAAAACAGTTCTTGGCAACTGCATAGAAAAGCAGATTGACTTGAGCTCCTGACTCTTCAAACATAAGAGTGGATCTGAAGCATTACGTATCTTTGATCATGTTCCTTAATTTACTAAATTTGTATGCTATCATTCTTATATTAGTCTGCCTAGAAGACTCTCCTGGTTCCACAGACTTTTTATTTTATTTTTTGGCAGAATTCTGGCATTTTCTTTTATTAGCTTACTGTTTAAAAGTTCATTTGCTCTTGAGTTCTATTGTTATAAAATAGGACTTATGTGTTATTTCTTATGTGCTATACAATCAGTTGAAGATTAATTAGCAGTATAACCAAATAGTCATGATGCCAGTCTCCTTTAAACAATTTTATAAAATGTGTTCAGATGAATCAGGTAGCAGGTTTTCATCTGTAAATATGTAACCAGTTAGAGTGTTTTTTGTTTATGAAACTATGAAAGGATGATGTTTTTTAAAAATGGTATGAGTCTACGGTTTAAAGCATAGGATTTGGAGTTGAGAATCTTGTAATTGGAATGCCGACCCCAGCAATGAAATGTTATAGCTGTTCTTGAGCTTCAACTTCTTTTCTGTGAAAAATGGGCATAATTTCTACTTCCCATGGTTGTATGAGACTGCATGTAAAAAATGCTGAATAAATGATAGCTGTTATTAGTAACCTTGTGCTTAAAAAATAAAATAAAATAGGACTTAAATGACTTAATTAAAATAAAGCTCATCAAGGCCTCTCAGATGACAACACTGAAATGTTATTATAGTTAATCCAAGTTACAGGCATATTTAAAATTCTCACAACTTGTTTATTCTCTTAGAAGTGTTAGATGATTGATACACTTCAGTGGTTTTGTCATAATTGCAACTTGTGTTTCTTATAAAACTTTGCATCTCTTGAAGACCAGTTTCCTTTTGAGATTCAGACATCACTTCAGAAGAGATTGAATGATTTGAAAGGAATAATATGAATCACAAGCTGGGGAATGTGTGTTTTACTGAAAATGGCTTTTCGTCCTCTTAAGTCCAGAAAGGAAAGGTGTCTGAGATAAAAGAGGACATGACTTACCTTCTCCATCCTTGTCAGGAGACCTCTCGGCACTAGATATTCTTCTTACCTCACACGCAGCCACAGTCTGTGCCGCGATTTTTAACGTGAAAAGTAAAGGCAACATCTAAGAGCACTTGCAATTGGAGTACTAAGCATACGATACATTCTAGCTGGGGCAGGAATTTCTGTGTGCTTACTAGAATGCCACAAGCTTTGAGCAGGAGAAATCAACCAGGGAACAGCATCTTTCCCCCGGGGAGCTTGTTAGAAACGCAGAATCTCAGGCCCCGGACCTTCTGGGTCAGTATCTGCCTTCTGACAAGACTCCCAGGTGACTCAGAGGCTCATGGCAATTTAAGAAGTATAAATGTGGTCTGGTTCAAATAAACACTGAGAAAATTTAAATAAATATACTTTCATGCCTAGGTGTCACCTTCAGATATTCTAAATATATAGTTCTTGGCTGGGTCTAGGCATCCATAGTTTTATCTTAATTTCCCAAGTTATTCTGAGGTACACCACTAAGTTGAAGTTGAGAGAAGTTGATCCTATCCCACTCCCCAACTTTCACAAATATAAACGCTTGCGATCACTTGGTTAATTGGAACCAAAGCTGCTAATAGCAGCTTCTTTTTTTATTTTTTTGTTAATCCTCACCAGAGGATATCTTTCCATTGAATTTTAGATAGAGTGGAAGGGAGGGAGGAAGAGAGAGAGGGAGAGAGAGAGAGAAACATCAATGTAAGAGACACATCAATAGGTTGCCTCCCGAATGACCCAGACCAGGGGCGGGGATCGAACCTGCAACCCAGGTATGTGCCCTTGAACGGGAATCAAATCTGCGACCCTTTGGTCTGTGGGCCCATGATGCTCTAACTGCTGAACCAAACCAGCCAAGTCTAATAGCAGCTTTTTTTGATGACATAAAGCGAATACTTTTCCCATTTAATCATTTTGCAAATATTTAACGCTCCTAATTAACCAGTTTCTCCTAAATAGATTCTTACAACATCTGTATTATTTGCAAGTCGTTTTTATAATATATGTTTTCATCAATTTTTTAGAGAGAGAGGAAGGGAGAGGGAGAAAGAAACATCTATTAGAGAGAGAAACATCCATCAGCTGCCTCCTGCATACCCCCCTACTGGGGATCAAGCCTGCAACCTGGGCATGTGCCCTGACTGGGAATCAAACCTGGACCTCTCAGTACATGGGATGACGCTCAACCAACTGAGCCACACTGGCCGGGCTATTTGCAAGTCTTACTCTCACAGATTCCTCCCTGCTAGCAGAACCATATTTTCTGGCATGGCATCAGAAGCACCAACTGCACAGAATTTTCAAACACATAAATGCCTGCACTACATCTCCATTTAGCAAGGCACCTTTATGCTCAATTGTGTACATTCATGCCTTCCCTTTAAGAAAGCACAAAGTAGCTGCTAAGTGAAAAGCCCATTACTTTCCTAGAAAGTATCTCATTACTTTGTGGCCTGTTACTAGAGGGTGGAAACTAGAGTTGCTCCTCTATGCTTTTAGTAGCTTGAGATGCAAAAGACTTTCTGGAAGGCTGGTAATTCTATTTCAAAAGAGCATTGCTGTAGTCTTTTTAAAACGAGTGTGGTCCCATAAAATGTTCTAGGACTTTGGCTGCCAGCATCTGGTAGTAAGAAATGGTTTGGTTATTTGTATCTTTTAATGCCACAAGCATGGAAAACCAAGTTTCAAGTTGGTAGAGGAAGAAAACAATAAGAGAACTCTGGGATGCTCTGGGTGGGAATTTATTCAGACATCTCCATATGAAATTAATTGCAGCCTGTTCACGCTAAAACCTAGTGGAAATGTTTTTGAGATTAATCAACTTCAACACCAATTCTATTATATCACTCTTTTTTTTTTTAATCCTCACCCGAGGACTTTTTTTATTTTTTGCATTTATCTTGAGATAGAGCAGGAAGGAGAGAGAGAGGAAGGGAGAGAGAAACATCGACGTGAGAGAGACATATCATCTGGTTGCCACCCACACGACCCCAACCAGGGCCAGGGACAAACTTTAACCGAGGTACATGCCCTTAGCAGTAACCGAACCCAGGACTCTGGTCCGCAGGCCGACGCTCTAACTGCTGAGCCAAACCGGCCAGGGTGATGTCACTCTTTTTTTTTTTTTTTTTTAATCCTCACCTGAGAATATTTTTCCATTTATCTCAGGTAGAGTGGGAGGGAGGGAGAGAGAGAAAGAGAGAGAGAAACACCGATGTGAGAGATACATCGACTGGGTGCCATCCACATGACCCTAGCAGGGCCGGGGACAAACTGCAACCGAGGTACATGCCCTTGACTGGAATTGAACCCCCGACTCTTTGGTTCGTGGGCTTATGCTCCAACCGCTGAGCCAAACTGGCCAGGGCATGATATCACTCTTATGTCTCCACATTCTTTCACTCCACAAAGTGGATGAAGCACTTACCAACTGCTTAGACACTATGCTAGGAGGCACAGTGGAAAAGGAGACAGCTGTGATTCCTGCCTTTGCTGTATTTAGAGTCTAGAGGGGCAGCTAGATTACACTGAATACATAGAAATTAATCCCTATACAAGTACAAGCAAAGCAAGCATTCAGAAATACACACCTGTTTTATTCATCCTTACCCTTCTACCCAGTTCAAGAAATATCTGCTGAGCACTTATTTTGTGCCAGACACTCTGTAAACCCTGAGGATACAGGCAGGAACGCAAGTCCACCCAGCCTTCCGAAATCCTCTCCAAATTCGTCTCTTCCTGCCCTCCCAGACCTTGCCTTTGCTCCTGCAGCGGAGCCCGTGGGGTGCTGGCATTTCCTTGCTGGCGGATGATGTGTTTCTTCTGATCACAGAATTTAAAGAGGTGTGTACACACTCAATACAATTCAAACCTCAAATAATTCCCAAAATTTGTCATCTAATAAGGATTGTCTTTCGTTAAGTCATCTTCTGGCACTATTTTTGTAACCTTCTTCTTCTAGACTTCTGTCCACATTTTTTTTATGTTCTCTGCCACTGTCAGCAGGGGTTGGTAGATTCTATCACCTTTTCTTCCGTAAAGAATTACAGTGATTCAGGGTAAGTGTGCAAAATAAGTGAACCTATGTTGGATTCCTGGCCCCTTTCTTAGAGGGCAAAAGCTCTCAACTTATTAGAGGCCAAGAGCTCTGTACAAGAAATCCAGTTCTAATGAACTCGACCTCTCCACCTAACACCAAATTGAGCAGCACTGGAAATTTCTTACTATTTTCCTTTTGGACAAATGAAGTCTACCCTTTATCACTCAGCTTCAGATTAACTCCCCATAACATCATCCCCTGTCTCTTGCAATGAGTGTGGCTTCCTGTTTCGGGGAACACTTTTATGCCCATGATCTTAAAAACAAACAAACAAAAAACCTGCAGGTACTTCTCCATTCCGCAGGTATTCACCATAAATGTATAAGATTTCCTGGCCCTCCATCCATGGAGTATATGCCATGGACCCACCTGGAAGGCAGAAAGCCCATCTGACGTGGAAAACTGGGGCTCTGGTTGTCCCCCTAATCCTACTACTGATCTGCTTTGTATCCTCAGCGTGGCTTCCCCTTGTCTCAGAGTAACGAAAGGGAAAGCAGAAATTGGGTGTTAGTGAGTGGTAAAGAGACAGGAAACTGCTTGTACAGAGGGAATTTATGTGTCACTAGGCTCTTTAGCATTTGGCCAACCCCTGTCTTCTGTGCACTGCTCTGTAAGAACTTGCCATATGACTTTACTACTAAAAGCATTCGGAAAGAACAGTTCGTAAATGAATGTCTTTCCTCTTCAGTTCTAAAGCATTATTTGTTGTGAGAGTAAACATGGGTTTCTAATTGTTGAAGGCAAATGAGGGTTCATTAAACCATTCTCTCAACCTTTGGGTATGTTAAAAATTTGCCATTATAAAAAGTTTAAAAAGAATTTGTTGCAGTCAAATCAGAGCCTTGTAACTGACTGTTAGTTGAAGTTCTGTTGCTATGGGGAGGAGGAGGTATATGACTTCTAACCCAGATCCAGCCTGTTGTTTGTTAAAAAATAAAACAAGCAATTAGCTTGATAAATGCAAAAGAAAACAGGGAGGTCAGTAAGGTTTTTGTACTTCTAACACACCAGAGGCTGCCAACGCAGTGGAACGTTTGGATACAACTGTTTAGTTAGCTGATCACAGAGGGTGCGGTCAGTTTCAGTACACAGCAAGCGTGCACTAGATACCGTGCACTTCCCAATCCACTGGGTAGGAAAATCTCAAGGTTAGGTGACTGCGACCTTTCTGTGACGAAAGAGGCAGGCCCCTGTCTCGTCTTTTTTTTTTTTTCATCCTCACCCGAGGACATTTTTCCATTTTTTGTTCAGATAGAGCGGGAGGGAGCGAGAGGAAGAGAGAGAGAGAAACATCAATGTGAGGGGACACATTGAGTGGCTGCCACCCGCATGACAAACCAGGGCTGGGGACAAACTGCAACCGAGGTACGCGCCCTTAGCGGGAACCGAACCCGGGTCTCTCTGTACCGCAGGCCGACGCTCCAACCACTGAGCCAAATCGGCCAGGGCCCCTGTCTCGTCTTAACTGCTCCTGACCATTAGGTCCAGGAAACACTGCTCACATTTCCTCGTACTGGCTTGTGCTTTTACAATTGTACTTTACCTGAGAAATCGTTCTCGCCAGGGTGGAAGCCCGTGTTAAGAAACCAACATAGCCCTGGCTGGTGTGGCTCAGTTGGTTTGGAGCAACGTCCGATACACGGAAAGGTTTCGGGTTTTATCCCCTGTTAGGGAGCAGGTGAGAAGAGGCAGCAGATGAATGTTTCCCCCTCTTCCTTCCCCTCTCTCTAAAAAAATCAATAAGCATATCCTCGGGTCAGGATGGGAAAAAAGTATACTCTGCCTGGGCTACTTCTTTAAAAAAAAAAAGAGAGAGAAAGAAACTAACATAACCACAGAGAGCTGTTGGGGTAATCTGAGGTGTCAGCCCCAGCCTGCACTAGTGACAAACCTTTATAAATGTCACTGATCATACCATAGTAATTATTGCTCTCATTTGCGCAGAACTTCAGATTATTTTTCCTACTTTAGCTTTTTGGTTTCTTTCATCACAGCTCTGTGAAGGTGCAAAGACCGGGACTATTTCTCTAGTAATATTTAATGTCCAATGAGAATAATATTAATTTCTCCAAGATAATCTCACTTCAATTAATTTGTGGCCATAGAAAGTTGCTGAGCTTATTTAAATAACATGAAAATATGCTAGATTCTTACTTGGTTTTTTTCTTTTTTCAACAAATATTTATTGAATACTTGTTCTGTGTAAGGTGCTGGGGTGAAAATGTCACGGTCCCTGCCCTCACGGAGCTTAATCTGTCGTGGGAGACAAAGATATTCACCCGATACTCATCCAAACAAATGTCAGGCTGCCCAGTATCGGTGCTGTGAAGACGCGCCTCCGGTTCTGGCCGTCAGAGGGACTGAATTGCAGGGGCCGGAGGAACTGGGTAGAGAGCAGCTTGTGCACCGGCCTGGGCCGGCCAGGGCAGGGTGATTCTAGAGATGGTCAGGAGCCCCAGCGGATGGAGTGCAGAAGCAGGGGAAAGCGGGTGGCCAGAGCCGCTGCTGGCTCCCTCGTACTGTATGAAGAGCACCCTTAGCCTACTGCTGGCAGATGCAGCCTAAGCCAAACTGGGCTTGGCCAATAAAGTGTGGCCGGGATTTCAGGCCCCTCTTCCTCCCCCAGACAAGGTCTCCTTTCAGGGGTACAAACTACACAATGGTGTCAGCGGCCTTGGCCGTGGTGACGGAGGCAGGAGGGGCCTGGTAGATGTGTGAAGAGTTCTGTCTTTATTCTGAGAGCCATAAGAAGCAAGAAAATGAAGGGGTGGATTCATATTTGCCATGATCCCTCTGGCTGGTGAGGGACTGAAAAAACATTAGCCATTTAGAGAAGTTCACTGTGAGTAAATTGTTCCCCCTTTCTTGGTGAGTCAGGCTTCCTCAGCAACCAAACTGTAAAAATAGCTTTTTGGGTTAGCACATTATAATTCAGTGTAGAAGCTGCTTCTACTGCTCAGGAAAGATTTCTCTGCCTCTTTGGCTCTTGACATTGAGGCCTGACAGAAGTTACCAAATATGCCCTTGGATTGGGCTGAGGACCTCCGTTTTGGTAAACCTCTGTTGCCAAGTCTGCAACTGGTGACCTTGGCACAAATGTATCCATTTGTCTGTTCCTTAGCTTGCTTTTATGTAGAATGAGGTGAGTTTTCAAGGTCCCTCCAGCTCTCAAATTCTTCAGTTGGCCGAGAGCTTCTTCCCTTCAGCAGCTGTGCTGGGACTGTGCTATAATTAGCGGAACCACACTGCGTGTGCAAGGTGTGTCCACGCCTGCTGTAGCCGCCTTCCTTCGGAGAGAAACGAAACTGCTGAGGGACTCCCAGAATGATCCTGAGTTGCTTATCCCAACGAGAAGGATGGGTTTCTTTTTTTTTTTTTATCCTCACCTGCGGACATTTTTCCATTTTTTGTTCAGATAGAGCGGGAGGGAAGGAGGGAGAGAGAGAGAGAAAGAGAGAAACATCAACATGAAAGGTACACATCGAGTGGCTGCCACCCGCATGACCCATCCAGGGCTGGGGACAAACCGCAACCAAGGTACGCGCCCTTAGCGGGAAGTGTACGCGGGTGTCTCTGGACCACAGGCCGACGCTCTAACTGCTGAGCCAAACCGGCCAGGGCAGGATGGGGTTTCTTAGAATGGTGGGGATGGGGGAGAGATTTCTGAAGCTGATTAACAACACAGAATGGCTTAGATTGTGAGTTGCTGTCACGTTATATCAGCTGGCACCTTTTTTCTCCCCTGGATCCCTTTGAATGCGTTTGTTCACTTCTCTGGGCCTCAACTTGTTCAGCTGTATGATGGGACTAAACTGATTCCTCTTTGAAGACATTTTCTTATCTCATAATAGAAAACATACTTAATGTTTTTAATGTATTTTTATATTTCAGTACAGTTAGTATACAATTATATTAGTTTCAGGTGTACAATATAGTGATTTGACATTTTTATACCGTACAGTGTGATCACTCCGCTAATTCTAGTAATTACCTACCACCGTGTAAGAGTGTAACAATATTATTGACTATATTCCCTTTCCCTTTGCACCCACCCCCTCTCTTCTGGTAACCATCCCTGTGGTCTCTGTTTCTATGAGTCTGTTTCTGTTTTTGATTTGTAAAACTAGGTCCTGTTTCCACCAAGGACAGAAAATCTCTCTCTCTCTCTCTCTCTCTCTCTCTCTCTCTCTCTCTCTCTCTCTCTCCTGCTCTCCCTCTCTCCCTCCCTCTTCCTCCCTCTCACTGGTGTGTGCATTGATTTGCTGCAAGTTCAGGTAGGTGGAGTGTGTGCGTCTTACCATTTCTTAGAATGGAATTGCCTGAAATCAGAATAAAGAAGAAAATCATTTCTGCTCTGAGTAACTTTGTTCATTTTTTCCAGGTTAGAAACTTGGTTACTTTCTAATTATAGATTGTGGCTGGGCGTGTTGTAAACTCAAACCAGTTCTATCTCTTTGTTCTGTTCTTTTCCCTTGAACATGAGCAACAGGAACAGGTGAAGAGCAAATCTGGAATTGCTTGAGTCAGGCCTGGATTTCTCATTGTTCTCTGTCCTTGGCTTTATTTAGACATTCAACTCAGATATCTACTTTACTTGACCAGAGGAAAATAGAAAAAGCTTGGCATGCATTTCATTACCTACTCACTTCATGAATTATTATTTTGATAAGTATTCTAGAAATACTGAGTAGGAGGCCTTTGACACTTTGCTGCCCACCAGTCAGCTCTGATCTACATTAATGCGAAGGAACTCCTGAAACTTGAACCCTCCACTCTAGTTCTTTGCTTTTCTTTTCAGCTCAGAAATACTTAGGTCAATATCAAAGCTATGTAAAAGGGTTTGTTTCTTTCTGATACCTTTTCTCACTTTCATTTTTAAATATTAATTTTGTAATATTCAAGTAATACTTGGCTATTGAGAAAAACATGAACATAGAAATAAGCAAATGGAAATAAACTGCCCATGATCCTACTACCCAGTATAACTACTGTAGTCTTTGCTGTTATCTGTCAGATTCCTTTTGGTGTTAGGAATGAGATTCATTCACTGTGTGAGTCTCTCCACTGAGTCTCCTCACCACCTGCTAGTGAGAATTTTGGTTTTGCCCTGTCCACTCGTTCCCGTCCTGGGGCCTATAATGACATTTTTATCTTTCTCAGACCAATTATGGGGTTAAGTCAGGAGGTAGGGTATAACCCACATAAATTTAACAATGAAAAAAGTACAGAGAAACTAGTTGGACCCAGATAAGAAAGAACTGGAGAGGAGAGGACACAGCGGGATGCCGGCAAGCCTGCGGGTGGGAATCGAGAGGAACTGCCTCACCAAGGGGAGGAATGGAAATCGTGTGATGTTAGTTACCGAAGGGAAGCGAAGCAAGGATGACTGTTGCCGTTGACTGTGCCATGCCTGGTGCAGGGCTGGAAACAGCTGCTTATATATTTTTATATTTTCTTTTTTCATATGTTCATATTATTTCTGATTACAAAATAACATATTTTTTTTTTTATCCTCCCCCGAGGATATTTTTCCATTTTTTGTACAGATAGAGTGGGAGGGAGAGAGAGGAAGGGAGAGAGAGAGAGAAACATCGACGTGAAGGGACACATCAAGTGGCTGCCACCCGCACAACCAACCAGGGCTGGGGACAAACTGCAACCGAAGTACGTGCCCTTAGCGGGAACCGAACCCGGGTCTCTCCGGACCGCAGGCCGACGCTCTAACCGCTGAGCCAAACTGGCCAGGGCCAAAATAACATATTAATTGTAAAAATTTCTAATTCTGAGCTGTATAACATCTATGATAAATCTACCTAACAGAGAATGTGTTCCAGTTGATTTTACCCACACAATGTATTGTTAATGTCTTCCATATTATTAATTATACTTTGACTTTAAAAAAGAATTGCTGTATATACCACCATCTAGTAAATTCTTAGCCCTATAGATTATTTCCTAAAAGTTTTTCATCATAAATACCACTAAGAAGAATACCATTACAACTTAATCTTTGTATTTTTATTTATTTCCTTAGACTCTATTCTAGGGAAGGGATTTATTGCTTTGAAGGGTATAAGTATTTGCTACAGTTTTGAATGAAATAAGCAATTTATTATCATAGGGTTTAATCTTTAATTATGTACTACTACTCTTACCACTGTTTAATTCCATGCCTTTTAATAGAAATATTTATTTATTTATTTATTTATTTAAGAAGTGAGAGGGAGAGAGAGATAGAAACATCCACGAGAGAGAAACATCCATCGGCTGCCTCTCCTGCATGCCCATTACCAGAGATCTAGCCACAACCCTGCCATGTGCCCTGATCAGGAATTGATCTGGTGACCTCTTGGTGCTTGGGTTGACCGATGCTCACCACTGAGCCACACCAGCTGGCCTGAATAGAAAATTTTAAGTTCTTGAAAGCATTTTGACATTGATTTTATCCCTGATTTTACCCGTAAGGTATGCAATACTTTCACTCCTATTTGAAAGTATTTAAAATAGCTTTTGGGTTTTAAGAGGTGGAATAGGAATAAATTTATTTTTCCTTTATTGATTTTTTTAGAGAGAGGAAGGGAGAGGGAGAGAGAGATAGAAACATTGATGAGAGAGAACATTACTTTGCTGCCTCCTGCATGCCCCCCACTGGGGATCCGGCCCACAACCTGGGCATGTGTTCTGACCGGAAATCAAACCAGCAACCTCTTTTTTTTTTAATTTTTTTTTTAAATTATTATTATTTTAATCCTCACCTGAGGACATTCCTCCATTTTGTTGTTCAGATATTGTGGAAGGGAGAGAGAGAGAGAGAGAGAGAAACATTGACATGAAAGGGACACATCGAGTGGCTGCCACCCTGCACAACCCAACCAGGGCCAGGGACAAACTGCAACCGAGGTACATGCCCTTAGTGGGAACCGAACCTGGGTCTCTCGGGACCACAGGCCAACGCTCTAACCGCTGAGCCAAACTGGCCAGGGCCAAACCAGCAACCTCTTGGTGCATGGGTCAACACTCAACCACTGAGCCACACTGGCTAAGCCGGAGCTAAAATTTAAAGGTATTTTTTAAAAAGGTTCTTATTATCCTACATATGAATCCCAGCACAAGTATGAATCCTTTCTCTGTTCTGTTTCAGAGATAGTAAGCTCTTGGCCTCTCCTTTCATTATCTGTCTTCTCCGGTGCCTCACTTCCAAATCCATCATGGTGACATTCAGAGTGTGCTAAAAACACACTGACCCTCCCTGTTCTTCCCAAGTAAAATGCTTGTTAGCTTCTCATGAAGGTAAAATGTTAGTATTTTGTGTACGTGCAGACCACAACGGTCTTGTTTTGTATACACAGAGGGTTGGGGTGGAGGTGGGGGCTACAGTGTCCAGTCATTTTTGCTTATGAAATACTTGGTCTGAATTTCCTCTTCACAATGTGTTCCCCCATTATCAACAATAATGTGACCTTTGATTCACATACCAGCGAATCTCCCAAGTCTGTATTTGGAAATCCCAGTTGATAACCCACCTCCTACTGATGCTCTGGGCCTTTTGAAGAATTGTAACAGACTCTCTGTGCCAGGAATCGTAAACTCAACTGCCTCCATGACTGGACTGGTTTTGTAAGAGATAGGTGGAGGCCAGTTGTTGGAAACACAGTGACTAATGTCAGCTCACAGGGCCTCTGGCAGAGATGCCCTCGGCAGAGGTGAAGATGGGAACATAGTGGAGATTATTTGTTCTGTCTGAACAGGAAGGCAACTCCAGCCCTTGTTGACATATGGGAAGGTGACCTAGTGTTGTTAGATTTTCTTCTTTCTAGGACAAGCAAGAAATTCCAAGTTTTATGCATTTTTTAAATGCATTGGGATTTGAGTAAGTTTTTTAAAACACTATGTTTCAAACACAATTTTGACTGTAGACTAGATCTAACCCATGCAGGCCATTGCGTAATCTCTATGCTACTTTCACCTGTCGTGGCCATTTCTCTGAGGATTAAGTAAACCCTGAGAGCTCAGAAAATGTAACTTAATGTGTACTAGAGCCCAGGATGAAAGCTAAACACAGCCCCTCCAAATGATGAGGTCTCCTAAGATTTATAAGCCTTTTAAAATCGTGGGCCTCCAGAGAGATGAACTGATGAGTCTGGTGGGAGTCAGACTGCCGAGGTGTGGATCTTAGCTCCATTTTCTGTCCTCTGCACCTACATTTCTTCTCCTGAGAAATGAATGAGTGGTCTCTGTCTCATCAGGTTCTGAGGATTAAATGAGGCAGTTTAGGTAAAATGTTTAGTAAATACTACACTCTTGTTTTTATTCCTCCTCTCCTTCCTCATCTTCCTCTTCCTGCTGATACTACTATTGACCCAGCCTCTCTTTTTCTCCTGTTCCAGGTTCCTGAGCCCCTTCAACATGATCCTTGGAGGAATTGTGGTGGTGCTGGTGTTCACCGGGTTTGTGTGGGCAGCCCACAATAAAGACATCCTCCGCCGGATGAAGAAGCAGTACCCCACGGCCTTCGTCATGGTGGTCATGGTGGCTAGCTACTTCCTCATATCCATGTTTGGGGGGGTCATGGTCTTCGTGTTTGGCATCACTTTTCCTTTGTTGCGTAAGTGAACCTGAGTTGACTTTTCTTACATCATAAAAAATGGAGAGATTATTCTGTGGGAATTACATAACCTGTTTCTTATGTGCGTTGGCATGTCTGCAAAAGTATCAGAATTTTCTGAAATAGCAGATCAAGGCCCAGTAGTACATTAATTCTACAGATATGTATTGGGTACCTGCTCAGTGCCAGACACTCTTCTGGAGACACAACAGTAAACAAAAGAAACAAGTTCCCAGTGTCAGGGCAGGAAAGGGGCCTGGCCTGCACAGGGCTTCAGGTTTGCGTGATGGTGGCGTCTGCTCTCAGGCTTCGGGCCCTTCCCGCGGTCCTGGCTCAGGAGTTAAGTGTGTTTCATCTGGAAGTAGACTGCTTGCTCTCTACTGCTCAGAAGATCATTCTTGGTGTCAAAGGTTTTACAAGCCTATAGAAATAACTGGCCCAGAATACAGATAACCAAGTCTGCTTATTCTGTTGAGAAGTAGATATTTTGTAAGTTTTGTGTGTGTGTGTGTGTGTATAAATATATGTATAACATGTATACACACATACATATATGTATACATACATATATGTATAAATATATGCATATATGTATACATTTATATACATATATGTATAAATATACATATATATAATAGATACATATATATGTATAAATATATTTACTGCTATTCCAAACACAGGAAGCCTGAAATAGAGAACAGATAAAATTTAGCCTCATCAGCAGAAATCTGATTAAAATTCTAGTGTATTAAGTGACAGGAACATCCCTTTAAATTGTAATAGCATTTCACATGTGCATTATTCCATTAAATAAAATCAATTGGTGTTGTGTTAGATTAAGCCCAGAATAGTTATAGATGAATCCCACACAGTATTGGACAAACTATTTGAATCAGCGAATTCAGACTTTCTGAAACATTTTTCACATTTCCTTTATGTGCTAGAGGCTTTGTGTTCCACTGATTCTGCTCAGACATACAGCTTGGTCACTTTAGTAGCTTTTCACCCCAGAGTCTGGGAGAGGCCAGTATAATGAACTTGTATCATAGGTAGGGAGTCAAGGGTCTTCACTTCTATTCCTAGACCTGTTGGAAACCAGCCCTGGGATTTGGACCAGGTATACTATATGGGTTGTAGTTCACACATCTATAAAATAAGGAAAATTAGACAAGATCAGTGGTTCCCAAATTTGATGATTATGATAATCACCCAGGACACTTTTAAAAAATATAAATTTCCCAACTATATTTCTTTGAGATCTTGAGCCTGGGTTGACAGTGGTGCCCACAGAACCTGGATTTTTAGAAATGACCTCGTATGTTTCTGATGGCCAATCTAGGTTAGGAACCTCCAGGTAGAATGCACATTAGTGTCTCAGACTGAGGGTTCAAGGTCACCTGTGTCAGAACCATCCAGAGAGAATGTGGAACTTTACATTCTGGAGCCCCACCTCAGTCTTACCAGTCTGAATTGTGGGGGGTGGAGACTGGGAAGGTGCCTGTTTCACAGGCTTCCCAGGTGATTTGCATGGATACCAAAGTTTGAGCATCATTGGTGTGGGTCACCTGGGTGCCTGTTTAAAATAGATTCCCAGGCCCATTCCCTTATGGTCAGGAGACCAGACCATAAAGACTTGGGTAGTAAAAGTCTTAATAAAAAGACTTGGATAATTCTCAATGAGGAAGCAAATTGGGAGAACATGAGGGTACAATAAATCTATAAAACTGTTAGTTTTTATCTATAAATTTATATCCAACACTTTGGAAAGCTGCCTATTAGGTGGACTTTGCCACATGTTTCCTTTTATCCCAAAACTGAGCTTGAGTTCCTTTCTGGAAACTCTGTAAAGTGGGTGTTTCTGTGAGTTGGAACACACTGACTCCAGCATTTCAATAGCAGCCGGAAGGGGGCGGTATCCATGCGGATGGGAAGAGCGTGGCTGCCAGGTCAGCATCCCTCCTGCTGAAGACAGTCCTTTTCTTTTTTTTCTTTTTTTATTAATTAATTTATTTTTGTTACAGATGTTTCTCCTTTTCCCCCCACTGATTCCCCCCTCCCCCCCTCCCCGCCCTGTCCCCAGCTTTGTTGTCCATGTCCATTGTTCATGCACACATGCATATAAGTTCTGTGGTTTATCTCTCCCCCACCACCCCCTCTTCTGGGGATTGTCAGTCTGTACTCCACTTCCACGTCTCTGGGGATAGTCCTTTTCTTCACAGGAAAAGGAAACTTCACACGTAACTTTTTATCCTCACCCGAGGACATTTTTCCATTTTTTGTTCAGACAGAGTGGGAGGGAGAGAGAGGAAGAGAGAGAGAGAGAGACATCGACGTGAAAGGGACACATCGAGTGGCCGCCTCCCACATGACCAACCAGGGCTGGGGACAAACCGCAACCGAGATACATGCCCTTAGCGGGAACCGAACCCGGGTCTCTCTGGACTGCAGGCCGACACTCTAACCGCTGAGCCAAACCGGCCAGGGTGACAAAGAGCTTTAATAGAGCTCACATGCAGTCGGAACAAACATCTAAGGGTTTGGACAGGCTAGGGAACCAGGCTGGACTCCAGCTAGCTGCGGCCGGGACTGGGAGTGGGAGGAGAGGGTGTTCTGTGGTCGTGGAGAAAGGTCGCTAACCTTGGCTCACCTCTCTGCAGTGATGTTTATCCATGCGTCGCTCAGACTTCGGAACCTCAAGAACAAGCTGGAGAATAAAATGGAGGGGATCGGGCTGAAGAGGACGCCCATGGGCATCGTCCTGGACGCCCTGGAGCAGCAGGAAGAGAACATCGGCAAGCTCACTGACTACATCAGCAAGGTGAAGGAGTAGACCCCGCTGACCTGAGAGGCCGCAGGAGAAAGCAAGCTGCAGTTTGCCTCGTCCAGACCCACTTTCTGCTTGTATTTTTGAAATCGGAGGGACATATCACCCAACAACTGACGGCCGCATACATGTGTAGGCCAGACTGTTAACGTCTCTTATGTTACAGACAGAAGGCCCCAGAAACCAAAAGAAACCACCCTCCTAGTCTGTCTGAACTTTCAACTATGTTTATGAAAACTGATAGGAAATGGAGCACACTTATGTCTGTAGGGGAATAAAAGGAAATATAAGGATTGTGGGTGGTACAGCAAGAATACTGTTACCTTCTGTGGAAAAAGTAATTGTAAAGTGTCGAGGCCATGTGAGTAAACGGACAGACTGTCCAACTAGGTGATGGCGTGCATTCACCTGCTTGGTCCCCCCCCCCCCCCCCGCAGCCTCCTCCAACATACTCCCCAGGATCATATGTAGGCTATAAATTAGTGCAGTTTTTATTCTTTTAAAATCAGAGATGATCTCTATCACTTTGCCTCCTGTTTGACATGCAGAGGAAACTGGATAAACCAATTGTCTATATTTTGTTTACAAATATAAAGATAGCTGCTTAGGAGAATATTTTGTCAAATTTTTGTAAATTTTTGCAATGCTAGTAATGTATTTTACTCGCTGGTATTTGTTGCAAACTGAATGTCATCTTCCTTAAGGAGCTTACAGCTATGTAACCTGTATTATTTAGAGTCTTCTTTAAAAAGTAATAAAACAAGTTATGTTTATATTGCACATTTTTTGTTGTTATAATAACAAAAAGGTGTCTAAGATAATGTTTCTTCTATGTTTTTCATTTTTAGTTTTTAACTGGAACATTTAGAAAGAAGAAAATGAATGTGCATTTTAATTTCTCAGGGGCACAAAGAGGACCCCAGTAGCTGACTCTGGAATCTGAAAAGCATCTTCAGATGGCCAAGAACATAGGCCTTTTCTTTTAATCCTCACCTGAGGATATCTTTCCATTGATTCTTTCACATAGGGTGGGAGGGAGGAAGGGAGGGAGGGAGGGAGGGAGAGAGAAACATCGATGTGGGAGAGACACATCGATTGGTTGCCTCTTGCATGACTCTGATGGGGTTGGGGATTGAACCCCAAACCGAGGTACGTCCCCTTGACAGGGAATGGAACTCGTGACTGTTTGGTGCACAGATCGATGCTCTAGCCACTGAGCAAACTGGCCAGGGTATAGACTTATGAAAATGGGACTGATCACTGCTTTTGGCAGTTTATAACAATTTTAAGTAGCAATTGTTACAACCATGTGTTTTTAAAAATAGACATTAGAATTAAGATAGCATGTGTCTATATATTGTTACTTTCTTCCTCTTAACTTCCCAAGTATTTAGAAATAGATTGTACAAAGTGATTTCATAGATGAATAGAAAACATCTCAGTTTCATCCCGCTGAGTCTCGAAGATAATTGGCGCAGGAAGCTCTGTGTGTGGAGAATCAGGGCCACGGCACATGCTGTTTCTCATTTTTCCTGCATTTTAATTTCCCAGCCAACCTGCAGCCTTCGTCTCTGGCACCGTGATGACATCATGACTTCACAGACATAGTGTAGATTGTACCCTGACCCAAATATGAAGAATAAAATGTATCAAAGGTTTTTTTGTGAGACTTTATTTAACACACATCTGTGTTAAATATTGGAGAAACTTGGTGGCAATCCTATAAGTGACATGCTACACAGCAAACACTCGGCTTGTGTTGCAAATACTGTTTGATCAAACCTTAATATTTTATTAACTTCCAGCCAGAATAAAATTGAATTCCAGTGGGATCTTTTTTAAAAATTGTAAATCATTTTTTAATTTTTCATTTAAAGTTGACATACATTATATTAGTTTCAGGTATATACCCCAGTGATTAGACACGATATAACTTACTAAGTGATCATCCTGATATATCTTGTATCCGTCTGACACCATACCTAGTTATTACAATATTAGCGACTATATTCCCCATACTGTACTTCCTATGACTGTTCTTAATCCCTTCACCTTCTTTACCCACCCTACCCCCCAATCTGGCAACTGTCAAAATGTTCTCTGTATGAGTCTCTTTCTGTTCTGCTTGCTTATTTATTTTGTTTTTTACATTCAATTGCTGATAGATATGTATATATTGCCATTTTATTGTTTATATTTTTAAAAAATATTTTTTATTAATTTTTAGAGAAAGAGTAGGGAAGAGGGATATAGAGAGAGAAACATCAATGTGAGAGCAACACATTGACTGGCTGCCTCCTGCACGCCCCACACGAGGGATCGAGCCTGAAACCCAGGCATGTGCCCTGACCAGGAATGGAGCTGACACCCTTTCCTTTTTTTTCTTTATTGATTTGAGAGAGGAAGGGAGAGGGAGGGAGATAGAAACATCAGTGAGAGAGACTAACGATTGGCTGTCTCCTGCATGCCCCCCCTTACTGGGGATCGGGCCCACAACCTGGGCATGTGTCCTGACAGGAATCGAACCAGTGACCTCCTGGTGCAGGGTCGACGCTCAACCACTGCGCCACACCGGCCGGGTCAGCTGGCAACATTTTCATGCATGGCATGATGCCCAACCAACTGAACCACATCAGCCACGGTTATTGTTCATATTTTTTAAAATCTTTTTTCCCCTTCTTCTTAAAGAAGACCATTTAACATTTTATGTAATACTGGTTTGGTGGTGGTGAACTCCTTGAACTTTTTCTTGTATATATCCTTTGATTCTAAATGATAACTTTGCTGGGTAGAGTTATCTTATTTGTAGGTCCTTGCTTTTCGTCACATCGAATATTTTTTTGCCACTCCCTTCTGGCCTGCAAAGTTTCTGTTGAGAAATCAGTCTTCTGGGAACTCCCTTGTGAGTAACTAACTCTTTTCTCTTGCTGCTTTTATTATTCTTTCTTTGTCTTTAACTTTTGCCATTTTAATTATGATGTGTGTTGGTGTGGACGTCTTTGGGTTCATCTTGTTTAGGGTGCTGCACTTCCTGAACTTGTATATCTATTTCTTTCACCAGGTGAGAGAAGTTTTCTGTCATTATGTTTTCAAATTATTTTCCAATTTCTTGCTCTCTCCTGGCATCCACATGATGTGAATGTTGGTACATTTGAAGTTGTCCCAGAGGCTCCTTAGGCTATCCTCATTTTTTTGGATTCTTTTTTCTTTTTGCTCTTCTGATCGGATGTTTTTTGCTTCCTTGTACTCCAAATCACTGATTTGATTCTTGGCTTCATCAGCTCTGCTCTTGGATTCCCTGTAAATTATTCATTTTAGTTAGTGCATACTTCATTTCTGACTCATTTTTTTTTATGGTTTCCATGTCCTTTTTTATGCTGTTGTTCTCACTAACTTTATTGAGCATCTTTATAACCAGTGTTTTGAACTCTGCATCTAGTAGATTGCTTGTCTCTATTTTGTTTAGTTATTTTTCTGGAATTTTGTTCTGTTCTTTCAGCTGGGACATGTTTCTTTGTCTCCTCATTTTGGCAGCCTCCCTGTGTTTGTTTCTAAGTATTAGGTAGAGCTGCTATGTCTCCTGGGCTTAGTAGAGTGGCCTAATGTAGTAGGTGTCCTATAGGAACCCATGGCACAGCCTCCTCTTCACCTGAGCTGGGCCCTCCAGATGTGTCCCCCAACCTCCAAATGGGTACATTCTCTTGTTGTAGTTAAGCCTTGATTGCTGTTGGCGTGTCAATAGGAGGGATTTATCCCCAGGCTGATCAGATACAAGGACTCGCTATGAGCACCGTGGAGAATCATCTGTGCAGGGGCCTACCCCAAGGAGCAGGATTTATTTCAGCGTGGCTCTGGTGCCTGCGGAGTCTGCCCGAATATGTCACTCGTGGAGGTGGTTGGGTGGTGCTTCAACATGGTCTGAAGCTGTCCACCAGGTGCTCTGGCTCTGGGGCCTCCCAGGAGGTACAGGCCAAGGCCAGGTGCCGCCTGTGTTCTTCCTGGGACTTCCCAGCATGACCTACAAAACAGTCTGCAGATGGCAGCTGCTTGTGTTGGGCTTGGAGGTGCCCAGGAGAGGCCACGTTGTTAACCAAGGCCAGCTGCTGCCATGACCAGGCCTGGGTCCAGGCCTTAGTGAGAGGTGTGGGGTATGCCAATGCCAGATGCTTTTTCTTTGAGAGATTTGAGGAAAGTCTGAGGCATGAGCCAAGACTGGCCATTCGTATGGAAAAGCCCCTGGAAACAGCTTGGGTGGGGCGGGACCTCGGAATCACCAGGGCAGGGCAAACAGTGTGAGCCAGGTTGATGAAGTCTCAGATATGGTGCCCGCCTGCCAGCTCCATGGGAGGAGGGCTCATCAAAGGAACAAAAGTCTCTGCCAGCACTTCTGTCTGGAAGAAAGCTGCCCCTCCAGCCCTGGCCCTAATGCCAAAGGACTTTGAGCTACTTCCCCAGCGTTGGAGCTCAGTCAGTGAGTCCAAATAAGTTTGTGCACGGGCCCTTTAAAAGGAACACCTGGGACTCCAGAAGCTCTCCATCTCACTCATTCTCAATCCTCATTGTTTTTACAGCCGGAAGTTGTGGGGACTTCTCTTCCTGGCACTGGAACCCTGGGCTGGGGTCCTGGTGTGGGGCTGGAACCCCTCGCTCCTCATGGCAGACCTCCCCAACTGATACATCCCTCCCGATATTTATCTGCCATGGGTGGGTGTGGGCGCAGCCTGTTCCGCGTCTCTGCGCCTCCTACCAGTCTTGATGCGGCTTCTACACATCCTTAGCTGTAGGACTTGCATTCAGCTAGATTGCAGGTGGCTCTGAATAATGGTTGTTGTATAGTTTAGTTGTCATTTTGATGTCCAAATGACATCCTTTTTAAAACCTGACATGGGCCCTGGCTGGTTTGGTTCAGCGCTTAGAGCGCCGGCCTGCGGTCCTGAGAGACCCGGGTTCGGTTCCCGCTAGGGGCATGTACCTCGGTTGCAGTTTGTCCCCGGCCCTGGTTGGTCGTGCGGGTGGCAGCCACTCGATGTGTCCCTTCACGTCGATGTTTCTCTCTCTCTCTCTTCCTCTCTCTCCCTCCCGCTCTGTCTGAACAAAAAAATGGAAAAATGTCCTCAGGTGAGGATAAAAAAATAAATAAATAAATAAATAAATAAAACCTGACATGGGTTTATACACATTTTAGCCCCTTCCATTCTTTACTTGGTGATTTCTGCTTACTAAACACAATAAATTTGGAGAAAATGACAACTTGTGTTTTGAGAATGTACCCATTATAATTAGTAATAGTGTCAATTCTGGAAAAGTAGCTATAAACTATTACATTAAAAAATGTTTTATAACATTTTCTATAACTCATACAAAGTTGCTAGAGAGCATACAATTTCCAAAAATGTCCTGAGTTTTTGTCACATTCTGTTTTCTAAGGATGCACTCAGATCAGTGGTAAAATGCAGACGTGATTTTTCATCATCTTTGGAAAAACTATTCTCATTATTCTGTCTCTTCATGGTAGTAACTTGGCTACCACTCTGTGCTGGGTCTGTTGTCCCTAAACTTTTAGGAAAACATTGAGGCTGGATCTATGTGTGACAAGTATTTCCAAACGGCAGCTATGAGCCCTGGAGCCCCACATCATCTATCAACAGGCAGAGTGAGAATTCAGTGACCTCCATTCGGGGTCTCGACATCTCCTCTCAATCAGGCAAGAAGCAAACATTTGGGTAGAAATTATTACATTTTAAAAACAAATTAAAATATTCAATTTAGAGATTTTTAACGAGAGAATGGGTGGATAGAAAAAGCATAATGTAAACAATTTCACCTGTCTCGTCAAAACCTGTGTATTGAGATGATCAGCTCTGAATCTGGGTTGTCTTTTCTGTTTGCACACCTAAGGTTTAAGTCCTCCTTCGGGGCCATTTGTACCTTTTGAGGGTCCCAACTGCATTCAGACTGTGGCTGTGGAAACGAATGGGTGAGGGCTTTCCAGAACTTCAACCATAACATGCACCAGGTCCTTGAAACAGGACGAGAGCACTTTGTCCTGTCAGAGTTTAGTCTTTCCCGTGTAGAACGGGCTAGACACTTGGAAAGCTTATTTATCGTAGCCCTTTCTTAACTATCCTGCTTTACGTGCAAGGATGTTTTGTAGAAATAATGAAGCAGGGTAAAACAAAGCTATCAGCTGTTGGCTATTCTCAAATTAGTTGATTGATAACCGTAACTATTTAAATTTGAATACTTTTGTACACACTAAATTAGCTTTAGAAAATAGAAACACCATATTTCTTAACAATGGCTTGTCCTTCCAAATAACATATTGTTTTAAGTGTGTCCCCGTTACCTCCATTCTTCTAACCTGTTCGGTTGGCTGTGTACCACCTCTGGTTACATGAAAGGAGAAAGAAGGTAGGTGCCAATTATTTACTCAGGTGAGAAATCAAGTAAAGGCATCAACTTGTGGTTTTCTAATTCCTCCGGTTCATGTCACTTCTATACAGAATGTCCACTTCTGTGCACCTTGTGACTAAACAGGTAACTGAGCAGGCTCCGGGGACTTGGGAGGAGGAGAGAACACTGAGGGGTTGTCTGGAAGACGTTTGTGGAGGATTGGGATCTGGCCCGGCTTTGAAGGTGGGGGAGTGGGAGGGGAGTCGGGGGTCCCAAGGAGGGGTGGATGGCAGCAAGGCCGGCAGCGCAGGCGGTGTTTCATCGGGAGTGTGGAGGGTTGTGCAGGTACCCTGGCTCAGCACACCGGGCGGCCGTGGAGGGCCTGTGTGACCGCGTGAGGACTCGCAGTTTAATCCCACGCACAGCAAGTTTCATCTAGAAAACTGAGGAGAGCGACAAGGTCAAATAAGAGTCACAGGCTAAAATTAAAAACAACGAACAAAATATAGTTAGCTAAAACCAAAAGCTTCTCAATAACTGTATTATTTATATTAAATGAAGTTTTCTACAAAAGTAGCGTCCTGTCTCCCGATGTATGGAGCTAGGGAGGGCTCTGTGCACGTGCAGAGTTTTTCTCCTCCCTGTGTGTTTTCTGGAAACACCTGGTTCTCTCCACATCCTGTGGCTTGAACGTGCTGTCCCCACAGACCTCCATCAGAAGTACCTCCCAAATCACAGGAAGGGCCAGGGGAGACAGCAGTCGGCTGGACTGGAAGCTCGGCTGGTGCTGAGACAAGAGCCCGTGAACAACGCTTTCGTTTCGAAGCATCGGAAGGGCCTGGAGCTCAGGTCACCCGTCACATGTCCCGAGATGAAACACGACTTGTTCCTTTAAGAGACTGTGTGGTGAAATTCAGCAGAGGAGATGGAAGGAGAAAAAAATGGAACCACAATAGCTAACACGTAGTATTTATTGTTATTTAGCAGCGGAAAACAATAGTAAAGCGGATGTTTACCAAAAAAAAAAGGGTTTTTAACTTCTGTGCTGGGAGCATGACTAAATTTCACCAAAGTTACTCAAACTGATTTGAAGTAGAAAACGTTGCCCCTCAATATTCATGTGTGATTTCCTCCCCCTTCCCTTTCAGCCACCACTTGCCACAGGCCAAGCTCTGTGCCTTGGCGACATTCCCATCGACGCCCCCTCCCCTGTCCCGCCTGGGCCAGGCCCTGCTGCTGACGCGGCCTCGGAGCTCAAGTCCCAGAGTCGCTATCCCAGGTCTCGTTCTTCTACATCATCCTGTTGCCTCTTATTCCAATTCTTTTGGCAGTTGCACCTACAAGTTAAGCATTCGAAGGAAAGGGGAAGAATTAATCTTGGAAATTCAAGAGCTTTACCACAAAAATGGCATTTATACGTCTCAGGATGTATAATGGATTAGAAATTCTGTCCAGAGAGCCCCTGAAATCATGATAAAACAACAACCACGGCCACCATTCATTGGGCATCTACTGGTGCCAGGAGTGACCCAAGGGCTTAAAGCACAGGGGAACGTAGCGGAGGAACGAGGGCACGTGCCCGAGCCAGCTGGTTTCGCGCACTTAGTTGTGTGGTGTTGGGCGTCAGTTTCCTCAGGTGCCAAATGACAAGAGTAACATCTAACACACAAGGCTATTTTAGGGATTGAATAATATAAGTTAGTAATTAATGTTAACACATTTTTTCTTTCTCTTCCTCTTTTAAATTGCAGTTTACATTCAATATTATTCTGTAATAGTTTTAGGTATACCGCAGAGTGGTTAAAAAATCATGTGCTTTACAGAGTGGTTCCCCCGTGATATTTCAAGCACCCACCTGGCCCCACACATAGTTATTAAGATATTATTGACTATATTTCCTAAGCTGTACTTTACATCCCTGTGACTATTCTGTAACTACGAATGTGTACTCCTTAATCCCTTCACCATTTTTACCCAGCCCCTCAACCCTCCTCCCCTCTGTCCACCGTCAGTCTGTTCTCTGTGTCTGAGTCTGTTTTTATTTTTGTTTCTTTTGTAACACTTATTTTTAAAACATTTTCTCATTTCATCCTACAACAGCCTTGTAAGAGGGGACAGGCTTAGACAGGTTCCATAATTTGCTTAAGGTCCCACAGCTAGGAAGTAGCCGATCAGAATTTGACCCCAGGTCAGTCTGACCGCAGTGCTCCTGTCTTAGCCACCAGAAGGCACCGGTGCGTGAATACACTCTTCTACCACCCGTCTCTCCTGTTCGAGCAGGTTCCTACTTTGATGCTCACTAAAATTTAAAAACAAAATGTTATTTACAAAAGAGGAGCGCAAGTCTGACTGCAAATGCTTTGTTTCATAGGGTGTTATGTCTTCGGAGGCTGACATCCAGCATGTACATACCACCTTCCAGAGGACGCTGAAGACATCCTGAGGGCACACAGAGTTCGAACAGCAATGACTAGGGCTGCTTCTCCTTCTGTGTTGCCCATGCCCACCTGCCACTGTGATGAGCCATCTTGGCCATCTGCTATGGCCCTTCTGCAGCCGGTTCTCTGCCCATGACCTTTGACTAGAAAGGTTTACCAACACCCAGGCCCTCTGATGTGCGGCTACTGCCTGCGTAGCCTCCAGAGCTCTGGCCTCTCCCTCCGGGCCGGCCTTGCAGGAGGGGCCATGTGACTGCTCCCTGCTGGGCTCACCCAGGGAGAGCGCTAACAGTGAAGAACCCCGATGAGCCCCGAAAATAGCTGCAACGCTGCAATAAATCAGTAAAACAGCATGCTCTTTGTATTGTTGAGTGGAAAAAAGATGTTATACAGCACTGTTCCCAATATATGTTTATATGCATGCAAAGGCTCCAAATTAATAAAAATGTTTTTAAAAGCAAAATGTGGCACTGACCCAATATAGTAAACCAGAGACAGGTGGACATAAAATATGACTGTGTTGGCAGTTCAGATCACTGAGAAAAATGGAAACGAGACACTAAGTAGTCATTGGTTAGCTATCTGGAAAAGAAATAACAGAGCAGACTTCTACTTTCTACTTCTAAAATTTTACCCTTTAATTCACCTATGATATGGGATATTTAAAAAAAGATAAAAGCAGCAAGAAAATATATGCAAATATTTGAATAAACTTCGAAAGAAGCCATTTCTAAGCAGAACACAAAAAGAAACCATAAAGAAGAAGATGGCTAGATGTGATGTAAAAATATAAAACTTACAAACAGGTGAGAATCTACTTGCAGTATTGTTGGGGGCCCTGTTCTCCCTTCACTTGTTGGTTAAAATTAGTTTTTAAAACGCAGTGTGTGTAGCATGCACACACGTGTGTGTAGCATGACCAGTGCGTGCACACACACTCACAGAGAACCTGCTGGGGCCGGGGGCAGGATCCATTTCAGCAGAGGCTGTTTGATTCCTCACGCCTGGGTCAATACCTCCGTGGGCATCCGGGACAGAGGAGAGGAAGACCTGCCCTAAGGAACTCAGAATCCATGAGGAGACCTACAGTGTGTCCACGCAGCTCTCAACTGGAAGCAGAATGTGGGAGATACTGGGAGAGAGGGACGCAGATGGCAGGCCATGGACATGTGAAGGAGGAAGGCTCGCTCTCGATGTCCTATGTGCTTTCTTTTGTGTACGAAGTCACATCTGAGCCAGGCCTATTGGGTAGATTTCAACAGATAGAGATAGAATGAAAGGCAATTTGAGCAGACGGTGGTATGAGGTAGAAAGAAGGCCCGTCAGGGAAAATCTCAGGAATGTGGGTTGCCATGGATGTCACAGAACCCTGCTGGTCGAAGTATAGTCACCAAATAAGCAGCAGCACCAAGAGACTTATCAGAAATGCAGCTTCTCAGGCTCCATCCAAGACCTATCGAATCAGACACTCTAGGGTGGGCTCAGACATCTGTACTTAGCGTTCCAGGTGGTTCTGACGCATGCTGCAATTTGAGAATCACTCCCATAGAGGTTAGAAAAGCAATATACAGGGCGGGGCAAGCGTAGGTTTACAGTTGTGAGTATGCAAAACAGAGTTTATTCTTGTATTATTATTTATTAATTATTGTATTATTTTCCATATGAACAACTGTAAACCTACTTTTGCCCCACACTGTATGAAAAACTCTTTTTCCCTCTAGATATTAGGAAAAGGCAGTTTATGGTCTATATAATTCCTGGTGAGTATACGATCTTTTGAGATGAGTTTGAAACATTACATTGTTTTCTCCTATGGAGATTCCCTTTATTTTCCAATTTTTTTTTTAATCCTCACCAAAGGATATTTTTCCATTTATCTTCAGGTAGAGTGGGGGTGGGGGAGAAACATCGATGTGAGAGAGACACATCGACTGGTTGCCTCCCGCATGACCCCTACCAGGGCCTGGGACAAACCGCCACCAAGGTACATGCCCTTGACCAGAGTCAAACCCAGGACTCATTGGTCTGTGGGCTGATGCTCTAACCACTGAGAAAACCGGCCAGGGCCATGGAGATTCCCTTTATAAGAAGCATGACATTTCCAAAGCAATGATCCAGTGTAGGCTTTGGGGCTTATAGAGTCTCCTGGTTTCTTTTTTGGAGGCAAGGAAAAGGAGCAGGAAAAAAAGGAGTTAAAGACAACTCTGGGGCTTTAGACCTGAATGTGTGCAAGAATGGAGATGCCAGGGGAAAAGGGAACCAGAAACAGCGACCTGGCCCAACAAGGAAGAGCTTGATTTGGGGACAGATTGAACGAAGGGTCAAGAAAGCCCTGTGATCTAAGGGGAAAGTGAGGTCTGGGGATTGTTCCAGATTATGTGTTAACTGAAACAAGGGGACAAGGTAAGATGAGGACAAAACCGTAGATGGAGAGGATCCAGAGAACCTAGTTAAAGAGAAAGAAGAGCTTATAAACGAGGCATGGAAGAAGTAGCCAGAGTGGACGTGAAGGCTTGAGAGTCTAGAATCTTACATTTTGTGATCATAATGACTGTTCAAGTCTTGTGGGTTCCTCTGGCCGAGGACGGCCGTTCACCCTGTTACACTGAAGTCTTTCCGTAGGAGAATTTGGCACTGGCTGGGAGCAGTGTGACGTGCACATAGGTGAGCCCAAAGTAGAAGCGACAATGTTAAAAGGTTCCTTGTTTGGCACAGAAGCTTGCATATGACATGCGTGCAGTCGGCCTCAGTGAGAAGTATAAATACTCATCTCAGATGGTGGGCAGTGAACAGACCACAGAATTTTCAAATGAAAGGAAATCATGTATTTGCCTTGAGGGATAAGCCCATACAAGCCTAATGTCTTTGTTTTGGGCTATCATCATATTGATTATAAGTTATTAACGCATAGTCATTATCTAATAAATTCAGTTTGTTAGACAAAACAAAAACCAAAAACAACAAGAGCAACAAAAACTGGAAAATTCTACAGGAGCTAAATAAGTGATGGAAATGAGTGAAGTAGGCCAGGTGTTAGGCAGCAGGGCACGGTGGGGACTGAGGGACCCCGAGGCCATGCAGAGCCAGGCAAGCCCAAAGGGACAGGTCTGATGCCGCAAGTGGTGCCAGGTAACTGGATATTTTAATGTGATTTTTTTTATTGTATATGATAATATTGAAGCCAAATAAAACAGACTTTCAGATCTGGACTGTAGTCCAGGAGTTTTCAATACCTAGCCTACAGAACACATCTTCTTTAAACTGGATTAGATGGGCCCAGTCAGTGTGGCTCTGTGGTTGAGTGTCGACTATTGCACCAAGAATTCCCGTTCGATTCCCGGTCAGGGCACAAGCCCAGGTTGCGGGCCTGATCCCCAGTGGGGGGCATGCAGGAGGCGGCCAGTCGATGTTCTCTGTCATTGATGCTTCTTTCTTTCCCTCTCCCTTCCTCTCTCTCTCTGAAATCAATAAGGAAAAAATAAAATAAAATAAAATATAGATAAACTGGATTAGTGGGGCAGCTCCTCGGAGGAGGAAACGTTTGAGCTGAGCAAACAGCGGATTTTCCTTCACTCTCTGCTGGCAACACCCTTTCAGGGGTCCGGGCCAGAGCATGGAGTAGAGAGGGAAGAAACGTTAAAGTGAAAAATATAATCTTAAATATAAATGGACTACTTACGATACACTCTAGAAGATACAAAAATAATATTTCTAAGTCCATGAGAGGAAAACAGTCTTTTCCAAGTTTTCTAGGAAAACTTTCTAAGTACATTTTTGGCATTCAGAAGTCTAGTTAGGAACATCAGTAAAAAGAAAAATCACAAAGTTTCAAAATTGTATTTTAATTTTAACTCATCCTTGAAAACCCAGGGGTTTGGAGGGCATCTCTGTCCTGCAAAGCTAGAGGAGGAAACCCCCAAAACCTTCAGTCTCACCTCTCCAAGGGAGCGGAGTTGCATCTCATCTGACTGGCCAGACATCCCTTTGAGCTGGGATTTGTGACAGCACCACTGATGGCATTTACAGTGCTTCGTGGTGGAAGATGCACAGTTTGTGACGTTTGAACCACCCTGAATACAGTCAGCGTGTTTACGATAGCTGGCTGCGTGTGCAGACACGTCCGAGCCTTTCTTACTGACGGCGCCCGAGCTGTGTGCCCGTCAGCGCGCTCGAGCGCAGGTGCGCAGCCATTTACAACACCTTTTAAAGAATGTCAAGGCAAAGGTGGCGAACTGCGATGGGTATGTAAGGATTCTTTGTACTATTTTTAACTTCTGTAAGTCTAAAATGATTTCAAAATAGAAAGGCATAAAAAGTCTTTTAAAAATTACACTATGGCTCGATGTTAAAGAGGAAATTTATTGTGTTAGAATGGAGCAGTGGGGAGCAGGTTGACATTAGTGATGTGAATTTTCATCAGTGGAGCGATGCATTTTCATTTTCCTCAAAGAGCGTTTTACTGGACCAGGTAGGTGAAACAGTGGGATGTTCTGCATCTGGGGTGCACACGCGCAGGGGGGCATGCGCAGGGAGGTGCATGCAGTGGTGCCCACGCAGGGAGGTGCGCGCAGGGAGGTACATGCTGTGGCACCCACACAGGCCAGCAGGCATGAGGGCCGTTGGCCTTTCAAAGTAGAAATCAGTTCAGCATGTTTTTCTTTCGTGGTGGACATTAAAAAACACAACTTAAAACAAATAACATTTCAGAATTGATTGAAAATGTAAAATGTAGTATTTAGTAGGGTGGTACATTTTGCAATTATCATCATGAATTTATTTCAGTGTCTTTTGCTTTAGGATCTGGACTTAGGATAAGTGTTCTCAGTTGAGTAAAAGGCAGAGTGTTCAGACTATGAAGATTATAAAACCCATACTGTGTGCTGCATCCCTGGCCCCTCTGAGGGTGCCCGACACGTGGCAGCACCCTGTAGACATTTGTTGATTAATGAGTCAGCGAATGGTTGGAGTGGAACAGACTCCAGGAGGTGGGTTTGCCTAGTAGAACATTCCCGCAGCGGGCAGGGAGTTGGGTCGGATCACCGTTTGACCTTCATTCTCTCTTCTACTCTGAATCCACATTCCACTTTTAATGTAGATTTTAAAAAGAATTCTCTTCATTCTTTTCAGACTAATGTTATTTTCAGACTGTGTAGCCATCAAGGCAGCTTGGATATGCTTTACTGACGACTGGTTACAAAAATGATAGTTTCTCTCAAAACAACCCCCTCAGCCACCCCCTACTGAAGTCTGGCTGCCAGAAGAGCAGGTGCAGAAAGTCTTGATGATGGGCCCAAGGACACGCAAAGAACTCTCACCTGACCTCATGTGACCCCAGTGTTCCATTCTGGCTTCCCCCCAGCAAGAGTCAGAGCCCCCTGAATGAAAGACAGTTTTCACTTAGAGTAACGTAATGTAGTCAGTGCTGCATGACTGGGAGATGACAATGAGGGACCTCCATGTGGGTGTGTATTTATATGAGTAAGTAGCAACTATCTTATTTTACAATATATAGTTCTTTGAAGCAGAAAAAGAACCTGCTTACATGAAATTTCTTCAAAACATCTTGAAAAAACTGACTCTCTGATCAAATAATATATTAACTATTTTGTCAATGTCATCTCTTGGCTAAATTACACACTAGATTTCAAAATTATAGTTAATTATCGGCCACCTGTGACCCTTGGACACACACCTTTCAGCCTCCATAAATGCTATCTTAGTAATGACAAAAGAAATTTCTCCTGCAACTGAACCTGCAAGGGACAGAACATTTTTGTACATCAGCAGCAGTAACAGTGAATCATAGTGAATATTAAAACTGAAATAATAGTAAAATATTTAAAACTCCATTACTTTGTGGCAACACTAACCTGGAGTTTCCCATTTGTCTGCCTAAACATGGAAGAGTACAAAAGCAATGGCCAGTCATCTCTCTTCATCTGCTAAAAGTGAAGAATTGGGGTGGAAGCACTCAGGTGCTTACAAATGACTGGCCTCATTAGGTGTCATTCCTATTCCTACAGCAGGCTCTTCAAGACCTCGATTGTCAGCTCTGTCGCTGGTATGAATAAAGGCTTGACCCTGGACTTAGAACTGAATTTCAGTGTCAACTGTAGTGCTTCCTACCTATATCTCCTAGATAAGTGATTTAACTTCCCTAAGCCTCAGTTTCCTTTCAATGAAATGGGGTGAATACTAATACCTACCTTATGGGGCTGTTAAAATGAGTTAATTCACATAATGAATCTGGCCTATAGGAAGTGCTTAGTGATTATTAGATGTTAATGTTGTTACAGAAGTTATACAGGTGTACGTCCTTGGGGATAACAAGTAATTTAGACCTCCAATTAGTCACGTTTAGTGAGACGGTCCTGGTGCTAAAACGAACAGGAGTAGAGCTGAGATACATTTAGTGTGGTGCTGTTCACCGCTTCTCCCTCCTTCTACTTACAGGTTTAAGAAAGGCGACGTTGCTGTGACGAATGTCATTCAAGAGCTGATCTCTGGGCGTGATTTCCACCAACGGGGGCGGCCTGTTTCTGGGCACTGGTTTCAGCGTTTTGATCACATCTTTGAGGTTGGTTTTCTCAGGGTTGTCTCTGGCTTCTGGCATCCGAGATTTGCGCTGGGTCCTCTTGAGCTTCACGCCCCGGAAGGAGTCAGGGTCCGTCCTGTATGGAGGGGACTGTGATGGCTTTTTCATCACTTCATTTCGTCGACTGAAGGGGACTGCTGGGGGGTTGGGAGGATGAGGGGGAGGATGGAGGAACTCCTGCATCCTGGAATCTGGCATTGGTCCTCCCAGCATCTCCCACATCCCAGGTGGCAGTCCTAACCCGTTCTCCAACATGGCTATTAACCTTCTCTGCTCTTTGAGTTGTTGCTGTTTTTGTTCTTCTTGCCTTTTCTGCCTTTGCTTATCCTGATTTCTGGTGAGCAGATTGGTCACCACCATTCTGGGACCCGGGAGCTCAAAATGGTAGCCCATCTTTAGGAGAGTGCTATTTGCCTTCAAAAGCCTGGCTATCTCCATTTCGGCTTGGTGGCCCAGCATGTGCCTTTGATTGTGAAACCGCAATTCGGTTAGCGTCTCATTAAACTGGAGACACCGCATAATGGCCACAATTCCTTTACCTGTTATGAAATTGGACTCGATGTTGAGCGTGGTAATGCTCCTGTTTTCACGCAGCATGTTAGCCAAGGCGAAGGCCACATTCTCATCCGCACCCACGTTCGCTAAACTGAAGGTCTTGATGTGTTTGTTTTTCTTCATTGTATTAACAAAGTCCAGTAGCATTTCTTTGGGGATGTTTTCGATGTTGTTCAGGTTGAGTTCCTTCATGTCGGGGTCGTTCTGTCTAACTCGCCGCAAGCTGCCTTCTAGGTCAGTTTGGTTTCCTGAAGGCCTTGCACTTACCTTCAAGAAACTGGTATCTAGAGCTAACTTTTTGGGATCTAATTTTGATACTTTTCTCTCACTTTGTTCTTGGGCCTCTGGTCTGTCTTTCTGTTCTGCAAATGCTTTGTTTGTCACCTGCTGGCAGCTGTTCTCACCATTTCTGATTGGCTCCTTCACTTCGCCTTCCTCTTCTCTTTTTGTTTTCTCATCACTCCCTTCACTCTCATCTTCTCCTTCATCTTCTGCATCTTCGTCCTCCTCATCTTCATCTTCATCTTCCTCCTCATCCTCATCCTCACTGTCTGTTTCTTGGACACTGCCCTTTGATTCTCTTTTATTTGCAGTGATTTCATTATTGAGCTTTTCTTTTAAATACTGGGACACCTTTTTATTACCTTTGTCCATTTCTTCATGCTGCTCTTTAGTGTTTTCCTAAAAGAGAGGTTTTTGAGGGTTAGAATACATAGCAGTGAAGAAATAGAAAGTAGAGCAATATCTACTAGAAATAATAAGATATATTATTGAGAAAAAAGTAAGCAAATCGTATGTATAGTATTCTATTTATGTGTGTGTATATGTATGTATACATACATACAAACACACACAACATAGAAAAGTTTATAAATATATGGGGAAAAAGTCTGTTGTATTATTTATCAAATTAGTACTTATATCTTAGGAAGAGAAGCAACCATTAAGATAACTGAGGAGGGGAAGCATTTGGGGCATATTAACGTGTTACAGTATATAAGTTTAGAGTGTAGGAGTAGTTTTGTAAGCAAATGCAACCAAAATAAAGATACTTTTTTATAGCCACATACACATAAACACATTTTTGGGCTGCGTTTACCTTATCCCATCTATTAAAATGAAACCTAGTAGATTTTGTGTTTAGACTCTGTATTGTTTTTAAAAATGCTTAATAATTTCAGAAGTAGTTAACAATGATTTGTTTTGAAAACCTTATGGAGTTATCTACCAATACACTGAAGTCTTTATTTTGTGTATAGCTGAATAGGTATCTGTGTATTCAGTAACCCTGAGTGACACAATAATTTCCTTATTGCCATAACTAAAATTTACATTCCTCATATGCTTGCTAATCCACTAAACTGTATATGTCAGTTTTCCTTAAAAAACATAACATATTGTGGGGAAAATGAGAGTAGTTCGATATTTTGGAACACGAAGCCTTGACTTTGATTTGTCTCCTCAGCTCTGTGAAAACTGCCCTGGCTACTACAGGTTCGCTGTCCTGTTCTTTTTGAAGGGAGGTGTTGAGGCTGCAAAGGGGACAGGGTTATGCAGACATTTAGAAACAGTTGCTTAGTCTGGGGAGGAAAGCAGATGTCTTTATGAATAGTGTTTATTAGATTGTTGCCCATCAATTTGTACTGTACTTTCTATTGTACATTTCCCTGTTCAATATGTATACATCATATGTGTCATTTTCAAAGCTGGTGTAACAGTGTGAATCACAGGTTCATCCACACAAGAACTTGATCTTTTTTTTTCTTGACCCCATGTCCCCCCATTCACGATACAAACCAGTTACAGGGGGCCTGGGCTGAGGTGTATATGGGGTGGGTTTACTCTGCCTCCTCTTTCTGTACAGTCTGTGAGGCCAAGAACTTGATCTTATTGCACATAAATTGTAGGTTGGGAATGAGTTGACAATACCTTAGCAATTGTCATCTTCCCCAGCAGGGGGAGCCAGCCATCAAGCTGTTTAAACTATACCAAGAGAAAAAATGTGAAAAGTATCCAACCAGTTTTCTTTTTCTGAAATTATTCATATACAATTGGCTTTTACTCCAATTGTAAAATGTCTGAAATTGTTTCTTAAACTCTAACCTTATGAAGTCAGCAATTTGTTTTCTTGACTTTAGTACATGTTTAAACTCTCCTGACCTGAGACCAGTTTGTAACTTTTCCAATTGCAGACAGCGTGACAGTAATCGGACAAGATCTGTATCAGCAAACACAACTAAAAGAGACTTTACTTGGGGGTCTCTATTAGAAAAAATATGATAATATACAATATGTTCATAGATTTAACCACAATTCTATTTTATAGAAAAACATTTAAGAAAGAACTATTTTAAAACAGCTCAATAGATATTTCTAAAATGATCACTGATACTGAATGCACTGTGGGAATATTGAATATTTTCAATTATTTGACTTGGTCTAATTGCAGGGTGTGTGGGTGGACACCAGGGGACTGTGCACCTTGAAACTGTGTGTGAAATTCTGCGTATGTATGTACGTGCCGGGAGCAGAAGTACAGACCTCAGCTTCTTAAAGAGGTTTGTGAGCCAAAAAGAGATTAAGGACAACCCTTTCTGGGTTATGAGTTAATTCTTTAAATATCATGTTCATAAACTACAAGCTTTCCTACACAGCAAACTCAATAGCAATTTTTTAAAAAGAGGCATCTATAAGAATTACCAACTTTCCCCTCACAGCTATACCATATAAGTATTTCAGAAAGTTCCAAAGTTAAATATTACGATTTAATCTTTAAGTGGCAACAAAACAACTCAAAGCATGAGCTCTAGAGAAGTGAGTTGCCCCATGGACACCTGCCAGCCCAGCGCCATTTCTCTGCGGTGCGCAAGCCCCTGGTTACCTGGGAGGGCACGAAGGTGACGGGAACGCGCTCGTCCTCCAGCAGGCGTCTGGACGCCTTTTGCCAGTACATGTAATCAACAAGAGACCTGTGGTCGAAGGTTCCTGTTGGTGGCTTGTCCGTTTGATCTTTCTGAATCATTCCCACAGGAAGCCTGGGGTCAGGGGCCATGACTTCCATTTCTGATTGCAGTTCTAGCAGCTCTTCGGGGGACAAGTTGGCCAAGATTTTATCTTCATCAATCTCTTCGTCAAACAGTTCTTCTTGATCTGAATTCCTGCTGTGCTCCGACATGATTCTGTTCTGTGCTTTTTTCTATCTTACTAGAAAAGGAGAAATAATCAAAGGTGATGTGAAAAACCTCTCAAGAAGTTTCCCCAGTTAACAAGCGTCCCAGGTCAACACCCCCTTCAGAGGTGTCCCCAGCAGAACCCCAGCGGTGTTTGCGGAGCAGCGAGGAGACTGCGGCCGGGCTCACCGCGTCGGTATCACCCAGGGCTGGGCTGGAGGCGACCGGGTTATGGAGCTACTGTGCGGCTCTCTTTTCGGCAACTTGAGTCAGCTGTGCAAATCCATCTGACATTTCAGGGCAGCTGCTGGGCTCGCGCTGCCGAATCGCTGCAGGAATACGTTCTTTCCCCGCGTGCTCGCACAGCCACACACAAGTTCATGCAGCCCACGCGCCCCCCACCACACTGGGAGACCTTTTAGTTAAACGATTAAAGCAACTTACGCTATTCGGAATGAAAATTCAACCAGCGCCTTGGGTTCTACTGAAATGAAAAATGTATGTGAAGAAATTCGCCCCCTCACTGCAGTGTGGCCAAGCAAACCACCTGCGCACAGCAGGGCAGCGGCCTGGCTGAACCTCGCCTGCTGGGTAAGCTGAGCCTTGCACGGTGTCCTCATTTGCATCTAGATCCTGTGATCTAACAGGTGGGAACAACCAGCACTTGAATTTCCATTATGAGTGGGGAGTTTACTATTGTAAATAATTTGTTTTTCTTAATGATCCATTAAGCCAGGATAAATGTAAATGGATCTAAATTGAAGGGTAAAAACAAAAAACCACCAAACATTAAAGTACCAGAAGAGAGCACAAGAAGGTATCTTCACAACTTCAGAGTGTGGCAATATTTTTCAAATGGCAATATTTATCCAAATGACAAATGTACATTTCTCTTGAACTAGCCATTCTACTTTAAGAATTTTTTATCTTACTCTTTTTTTAGACAAATTTTTAAATTAAGTAATTAATTAATTTTTGTTACAGATGTTTCTCCTTTCCCCCCACTGTTTCCCCCTCCCCCCTAGACAAAATTTTTATAGAATATTTTATCCATGTTTTTATCCTACAGATATCCTATGTGGATGAAATGACAGTTGTGCAAGATTATTTAACAGCAAAGTGAAAAACAGTGTGTATTGTATGCTATTATTTGTGTGATACAAGGTAAAAAGAACATATGTATATGAACACATTATATCAACATAATGCACCCTTGGAAAGATGCACAAGAAACCAATACCCTTGGATAATTTTGAGGGAACAAGCTGTTTGGAAGGCTGGGAAAAGACTTTGTTACTGTATACCCTTTTATAATTGCCAGAATTTGAACCTTGTGAATATAACACTTATTAAAAATAAACATTTATTGTACAAAAATTAGGATAGCACATGGAAGCACAAAGAAAATAAACATTTCCCCTTATCCCACTACTAAGGGCTATCACTATTAACGTTTTGGTTTATCATTATATTCCTTTCTGTAAGGCATATAAGCTCAATATCTTTGTTTGTTGTTTTTTTACTTACAGTTTTTTTTCTAGGCTATTATATATTCTACCACTACAGTATTATTACAACCCATCATATATACATATATATAATTATTTACAAAGTATATAAATTTTACTATTCTAATATCATACATAATTTATAAATATTTATAGCATATAATACATTTCATATATTACATAATCAAATAATATAGTCTTAAATATCATAGTTATCATAGTAATAAATGTTTATAAATAAAATTTATAATTTTGGCATATGTTTTACACACATACACACATATGTAGCAAAACATATGAAAAAGTCAAAAGCAAGCCCTGGCTGGTTTGGCTCAGCAGTTAGACCATCAGCCTGTGGTCCAGAGAGACCAGGGTTCAGTTCCCGCTAAGGGCATGTACCTCAGTTACAGTTTGTCCCTGGCCCTGGTTGGGTTGTGCGGGTGGCAGCCACTCGATGTGTCCCTTTCACATTAATATTTCTCTCTCTCTCTCCCTTCTTCTCTCTCCCTCCCGCTCTATCTGAACAAAAAATGAAAAAATGTCCTTGGGTGAGGATTAAAAAAAAGAAAAAGTCAAAAGCAAGAAGTTTTAAATTGATGTTTTAATATTGTTTTCTACCCCTAGGGGTTGACCTTGAATTCTCCAAGGTTGAGAGGCTTTTCAGTTATATAGGTAAATGATTCCCCAGAAAGGTATTAGCAGTTTACCTGAATAATTATTGTAAAAGTAAAGAGCATAGGTACATAGTGGCAACATGGTTAAACACCGGTCAGGTCTTCCTTATGTCCTTGTAGAGGGAAGTAAAAGCTTGGACTCAGCGGGCAGGGAGGTTTGTAAACCACTTCGCAAACCACTGAATTGCAGGTGATTATTTCATAGGCTTAGTTTGCAGACCGGTGGTCTTAAAAGACTTGACCAAAAAGAGCTTTGTGTTCAAGGAGGACTGGAAAATATTACTTCTGCATTTGTCTTTTAGAAATTTGTAAAGTTTATGACATTTTAGATACTCTGAGAAATCATACAGGAGCGAAATCCATTTGTTTAGCCCAATATTCCCCAACCTTATTTAGCTAATTCACACTTTTTTTTTTCCTTTCAAAAACCCCTTAATAATATCCTATGTGATTAACTTTCCAAAATTAACTTTGGGAAATACTGATATAAAAGAGGAATATCTGCAATCAGTCTGCAGGATTCAAGTCCCGGCTCCACCGCTGAGTGATATTGGGCAACTTATCCCTGTTTCCTCATCATATAAAAGTAGACTGAAAATAAAATTCACCATATGCAACTACTGAGCAGACTAAATGAGGTTATATAGAGATACCTATGTAAATTAAGTGGGATGGTGCATTACATAGTGTAAGCCATCAGTAAAGGTTCAATAGCTCTGGCCAGTGTGGTTCAGTTGGTGGAGGGTCCTCCCATGCACTAAAAGAGTTGCTGGTTCAATTTCAGGGCAGGGCACATACCTAGGTTTTGAGTTCTGTCTCCATTAGGGGGCGTGCAGGAGGCAACCAATAGATGTTTCTCACATTTCTCTTTCTTCCTTCCTCTCTTTCTCAAATCAATGCAATCATATTTTTAAAAATTTAAATATTACTATTCTTTTATTTCATGGATAATCACAGAAACATCTAAAGAAAAACAAAGACAATTGTAAAATATAATACATTTTGTAAACCATTTCCACAATAGAAACCATTATATTAATGATAATAAACAAAAGAGCTTTAAAAAAATCTTGTTGCTTTTACAGAAAGCAACTCTGAGACGTTTAGATGGAATTGTTTATAAAGAAAATAAAAAATCAACTTGCATGTAAATATGAAGCTCTCTCCAGAAAATGATCTGAATTGTTGCTAGTGAGCTTTCAGATTCAAATGTTATTCCAATGAACCGCACTTGTTTTGACGTGACCAAATGTTTTGGATGATCCAGCAGACTTCGGAGTATCTGTGAGGCTCCTTCAGTGAATACCCACCTTCTGAATCAGTCTGCAGAGGGGCACATCTCCCCCAGCTGCTTCCACTGAGCATCTTAGCCACATGCTGACATGGAGGGTTTCGTGGTGTAATTAGCCCCATTTGACACACATGATTTAGTTGCGCTTTCTCTTAATGATTTCCTGCGGCTGCTACCTCAGCAGCTTTTTATATCAGGGTTACTATACCGTGAGAAAGTAGATAGCTGTGGGATAATTGATGACATTTTATAGCCAGATGGGCATCACAGATAGAATCCCCAGCAGAGGTTATGAAGTGCACGAACACCCTGTCCCCACCCAGAAGCTAATGAGTCAGAATTCTCCGGTTTGGGTCCAGGAATCTATTTTTTGAGAGCTCTTCAGGTGATTCTGATGTGTAAATAAATAAGTGTGAAAGTCACAGAGCTATTGCAAGTCAGTTATTTTACAGATCAGGCTTAGAGAGCTTAAGAAACAGTATTTGACAAGACTCAGAGCATGCTGCCCCAAAATATGGCACTTTGGGATACTAAATATTTTAAGCTGAAGGAATTTCAGAAACAGCAGGTGCAGGAAGGACTCTCTGACCGCCCCCTTTACCCCTGAAGCAGGTCATAAGACCCTCAGGTGAGAGGTATCCCAGAAGGAAGGATCGTCCTTATCACTGAAGACAGAGGTGTTGCAAGGACTGGACAGGAATCTGGCCGAACAGGCCCTGCTGCTACACCGCACACCCTTCTGTCTGTACGTTTTCCCATGACTTGACTCCATGTAACCTAGTATAAAAACAGTCCAGCGCTGGCCGTGTGCTAAGTGGTTAGAGCGTTGCCCTCGAACCAAAGTGTCTTGGGTTTGATTCCCAGTCAGGGCATGTACTTGGTTGCAGGTTCGATCCCAGGTCCCAGTTGGGGAGCAGGTGGGAGGCAAACAATTGATGTGTCTCTCTCACATCGATGTCTCTCTTTCTCTCTCTCCCCTCTTCCCTCCCTCTCTTCCACTCTCTCTAAAAATCAATGGAAAAAATATCCTTGGGGGAGGATTAACAACAAAAAACCACACTCACACACACATACACACACACAGCACTCCAGATGAGAATTTCTTGGGGTCTTCATTTCCTTACGAGGCTGCCTTGTCAGTAAAGCTTAGTGAAGTGAATTTGCATGCTTTTCTCTTGCTAATCTGTCTTTAGTCCAATTTACAGGCCCAGTTGGAGAACGTAGGTGGGTAGTAGGAAAAAGAAAAATAAGTTTTTCCTCCTTTACATTGAACAAGTTAACCTCTATGCCTCACTACTGCGTATTTAAAAGTGGGATAATAAATGTGCCTACTTTACAGGATATTTGAAAAATCCAAATGGCATAGTTCATGGTGAACACTTATTAAGCATTAGTTCTTATTATATCTTAAAAATTATTTTTTCTTTATTGATTTTAGAGAGAGAGGAAGGGAGAGAGAGAGAGAGAGAGAGAGAGAGAGAGAGAAACATCCATGAGAGAGAACATCGATTGGCCACCTCCTGCATGCCCCACACTGGGGATCGGGCCCACAAGCTGGGCATGTGCCCTGACCAGGAATCGAACCAGCCACCTCCTGGTGCAGGGTCAACGCTCAACCACTGAGCCACACCGGTCAGATATTTCTTATTATATCTTTACAAATAAATTGTGTGACTCTTCTGCCTAGAAAGTGTCTGATATCTACCAAATACTGTTCAAGACTGAAGAAATAAGTGGCTTTTCATTCTTCCCTGAACAGCAGGTAGAATACATGTCGAAGAAACATGTGCAGCGTGGGTACGTGATGAGAAGTGCTGCTGGTGAGAGGGACGCCTCTCTCCCGGTCCGGCGGTTTCCGTGGCACAGCCACTGGGGATGGGCAAGGCTGCACAGCCATCTCTTTCTCCAGCCCTGAGCACTGGCTATACCCGGACAGGACCTCTATAAAACCTCCCAAACGGTGCTAAATACACCAGTCCTGTCCTGTTTGTGGCATGCTATTCGCTCATGCAATCCCATTGGGATCACCAAGACTGCTCACTGGCTGTAAGTTTCCTGCAGATTTTGTGAGCGAAGCAAGTGCCTGGCTCTCACCTCGGATGTCTGACCCATGGCTGCGTGGCCTCAGGACGGACTCCTAGATTCACGAGGCAAGCGCTTCCCTGGAGCCAAAATGTGATATATCAACTTCTTCACACAACAATCTTGAAATGTTTTATTACTTTTATTAACCTTCTTTTGTAGATATTAAAACTGAGAGCGGTTTGGGCTACTGGCCGATGGCCCCTGAAGTCGGGGCTCTTCATCAGCGCCCAGCGACTTCCCGCCAGGACAGCAGAGACTGCACCTCACACCGGAAAGGTGGGAACAACTGCTCTGCTTGTTGGAGCAAATTAAAAAACAGTAAAAAACAAAACCCCAAAACTAGTAGATTACAAATAATACAATCATCAACAGCAGTGCTATCACTTCAAACACCTACTGAGATCATTGAGGGAAAGAATTTTGGATCAAATTGGTCTTGAGTATGCTGGGTTAAAGAAAGTTAGGGATATTTCTTAGCCCCAAAACTTTGAACATGCCAATGAGAATTGTGAACTTCTAAATTGAGAAAATGGTTTTTTCCTGAACCAATGAGCACAGAAAACTTTTTTTACATTAGTATATAAGAATAATATTCCTCAGAACACATTTTGTGAAATGTTGATCTAAGCAAGAAATAAGAAAGCCAACAGTATATATTGTATGTTAACAAAGAAATAAAGAATGGAAGAAAATACTCTGAAATGTTACAACTCAAAGTGGAGGGATTACCAAGGATTTTTACTTCATTTTTTGATCCAGGCTTTTTTTCTATTTCCAGAAAAACAAATGCATGCTGCTTACATTTTTTTGTAATTATTGTTGTTAATCCTCACCCAAGGATATTTTTCCATTGATACTTTCTGATAAAGTGGGAGGGAGGGAGGAAGGAGGCAGGGAGAGAGAAACATCTCTCTCTATTGGGCTGCCTCCTGCACAACTTGGCTGGGGCAGGATCAACCTGCAACCCAGGTACGTGCCCTTGGCTGGGAATTCAACCCATGACCCTTCGGTCCTGGGGCCAACGCTCTAACTGCTCAGCCAACGTGGCCAGGGTGTTGCTGTTTACTTTCTAAAACAAAATAACCCCCAATAATTTTTAAGTCAATTTTAGAATAACTGTTTTAATCTTTTTACTGACTTGAGCTCTGATCCTCTAACACAGGTGAAAAACAAATACAGGTCTAATCAGTTTTCCAAATAAGACACATTAACCCTTACATTTTCACCATTTTTACAACAATCCGTATATCATTTTTCATGACATTTGCAAATATAGCAGGCAAATGTCAAGTTCTGCTTTTTGGATACCTCACAGATACAACATTTTCCAACTACTTTGACAAAAGTCCATATTCTCAAAGGCAGAGATATTAAAATACTTAAAATCTGACAGCAAGCCTCAGATTTCTTGAGAATTGTCAGCAACACATTTCATCACAGAGATTTCTTTAATCAAACTGTGAATTCACAGTTAAAAGCAAGGGTGACCTGCCTGGCAGGTGTGGCTCACTGGTTGAGTGTCAACCCACGCACCAAGAGGTCACCAGTTCGATTCCTAGTCAGGCACATGCCCAAGTTGTGGGCCCAATCCCCAGTGGGGGGCATGCAGGAGGTGGCCAATCGATGTCCTCTCTCATCAATGTTTCTATCTCCCTCTCTCTCTAAAAATCAATAAAGAAAAAAAATTTTTAATAAAAAAAAAAAAGCAAGGGTGACCACACAACAGTGTAAATGTACTTAATGTCACTGAATGGTATACTGAAAATGGTTAATCCGGTAAATTTTATGTTAAGTATATTTTACCACAATAACAAAATACAAGAGTAATGAAATATAATCAGGTGATTATTTTATTTTGAAAGATCCTCACAACCTTAGATATTTAAAGGTGTGTTTATACATTGTTTATTACAGAGACCTGAGAAAAACCTAAGTATTCACACATGGGTCTAAGTTCATTAAATTCTATTCTGTTCCTACTACCTAATACCACAAAACTGCCTGTTATTAAATAGCACTTTTGTTAAAAAATTAAAAACATGTAAATATCTATCTATATATTTTTTATATAAGCACAGAAAAAAGTCTGATAGCATCTATATCAACATGAAACAGATCCTGGTTTCTTCTTTAAACATTTCCAAGTTATTTGAATATTTTACTAGTATATATACTTTTATAATCAGAAAAACCTGAAACCATATTCTCGGTGTATGTTAATATATAAGTAATATCCTTCTGTATAATACTTGTGCTAGGATTATTATTATTATATTAGCATATCCTTCTGTTTTACTATCTTTAAGTAAATGCATTAGAATTAAGACTCTCTCTCTCACTCTCTCACTATATATATATATATATATATATTTGTCTCTTGCTTTTTAAAAAAATTTTTATTTTATTTTTTTAAATCTTTATTGTTGAATGTAGAATGTATTACAGATGTTCCACATTTTTCCCCCATTGACCCCCTCCTCCCCACGCCCGCCCCCCTCCCGCCTTTTCCCACACTATTGTCTGTGTCCATTGGTTGTGCATATAAGTTCTTTGGTTTATTTCTTCCCACCCCCCCAACCCCTTTCCCTTTGAGGTTTGTCAGTCTAGCAATGAATTTGTACTTCTTAATCCCTTCACCTTTTTCATCCATTCTCCCAACCCCCTCCCATCTGGCAACCAACAAAATGTTCTCTGTATCTATGAGAATGTTTCTGATCTACCTGTTCATTTTGTTTGTAGACTCCATTGTTGATAGATATGTATTTATTGCCATTTTGTTGGTTCAATATATATTTTGTCATTTTCTTCAAAAAGACCTTTAATCATTTCATATATTAACAGTTTGGTGGTGATGAACTCCTTTAACTTTTTCTTGTCTGGGAAAGTCTTTATATGGCCATTGATTCTAAATGACAGCTTTGCAGGATAGAGTAATCTTGGTTGTAGGTTCTTGCTTTTCATCACTCTGAATATTTCTTGCCACTCCCTTCTGGCCTGCAAAGTTTCTTTTGAGAAATCAGCTGACAGTCTTATGGGAACTCCCCGGTAGGTAACTAACTGCTTTTCTCTTACTGCTTTTAAGATTCTCTTTTTGTCTTGAACCTTTTACATTTTGATGATGATGTGTCTTGGTGTGGGCCTCTTGGGGTTCATCTTGTTTGGGACTCTCTGTGCTTCCTGGAATTGTATGTCTGTTTCCTTCACCAAGTTAGGGAAGTTTTCTGTCATTATTGTTTCAAATAGGTTTTCGATTTCTTGTTCTCTCTCTTCTTTCTGGCACCCCCAAGATGCAAATGTTGGCACTCTTGAAGTTGTCCCAGAGGCTCCTTACACTATCCTCATTTTTTTTTTTAAATTCTTTTTTCTTTTTGCTGTTCTGATTGGGTGATTTTTGCTTCCTTATATTCTAAATCGATGGTTTGCTTCTTGGCTTTACCTACTTTACTATTGAATCTGTGTAAATTATTTTTTATTTCAGTTAGTGCCTCCTTCATTTCTAACTGTGCATCCTTCATTTCTGACTGGTCCTTTTTTATGCTCTTGAGGCCCTCCCTACATTCACTGAGGTTCTTACTAAGTTCATTGAGCATCCTTAAAAGCAGTATTTTGAATTCAGCATCTGTTAGGTTGCTTATCTCCATTTTGCTTAGTTCTTTTCCTGGGGTTTTGTTCTGTTCTTTCATTTGGGACCTGTTTCTTTGTCTCCTCATTTTGGCTGCCTCCCTGTGTTTGTTTCTGTGTATTACTTAACAAGAGGTATGGGGCTCGCTGAGACCAGGTGCTGCTCGTTTGAAAGAATTTAGGGAAAACCTGAAGCAGGATCCAAGACAGGCCAATCCTATGGTTAAGCAACTGGCAATAGCTTGGGTGGGCCTGAACGTTGGGTGGGCCTGAACGTTGGGTGGGCCTGAACGTTGGGTGGGGCAGGGCGGGGCTACCAGTGTGAGCCAGGTTGCTGGAGTCCCAGATATGGTGACTGTCTGCCACCCCCAGGGAAGGGCTCACCAAAGGAACAAAGGCCTCTAACAGCACGTTTGTCCCGGAGAAAGCCCACTCTCCAGCCCTCGCTCCAGTGCCAAACAGCTCAGTTCTTCCCTGTATGTCTCTGGTGCCCCTCCAGCTGCCTCCCCTCCAAGCTTAGAGGGAGAGAGTCCGATAAGTCCATGCAGGGGCCCTTTAAGGAGCTGCCTGGGGCTCCAGCCGCCTCAGCCTCCCTGAGCCTCAGTTCCCGCTGGTTTTCCAGCCAGAAGTTATGAGGACTCTCTTCCTGGCACTGGAACCCTAAGCGGGGCACCTGGTGTGGGACAGGGACCCCTCAGTCCTCAGGAAGGACCTTTCTAGCCGAGGTGTCCTCCTGATTTTTATCTGCCACACGTTGGTGTGGGACCAGCCCTTCTCGCCACCGCCCCTCCTGCCAGTCTCGATGTGGCTGCTGCTTTAATCCTGTAGTTGTAGGACTTCCATTCAGCTTGATGTCAGGTGGTTCTGAATGATGGTTGTTCTGTAGTTTAGTTGTAACTTTGATGTGGTTGTGGGAGGACGCGATACTGCGTTTACCTACCCACCATCCTGACCGGAAGTCGACAATATATTTTTTTAAGAAGACAATAAGTAAATGTATCAGGGAGACAAATGATGTGGAAAATTTCATAACCAGCAGAATCAGCATTTTGAGTATTTGTTTACTACAGAATAATTTATAGATTTTGATAGACTTTAAAATAATCATATTTAAGGTGTTCAGAGAAATTAAGTATAACTTCTATTTAAGAAGCAGTTATATGTTGTATACCTGAAACTAATATAATATTGTATGTCAACTGTAATAGAAAAATAAAATTTTAAAGAAATTATGTCATTAAATAGGAAAACGTAAAAAAGTAAGTTAAAAATCTTGGAAATAAATACTATAGTTATGGAAATGAACTATGTGTACGTGGGATGAACTGTGGACATAGAGTGGATGTTTACGTGGGAACTTAGCACTGAGATGGTCACAATGTGGTGGGAGTGGAAAGCAATGAGGTACGGAGGGTGATTCTCAGCTCCCACATTTGTTGAAAAGAAATTCCAGAATAAGAGAATGGAGAGAATGGTGAAGAAGCAGTATCTGAAGAGAAATTACTGCTGGTTTTCCAGGATTGAAGAAACACATAGGTCCTCAGAATGAAAGTGTTTTCTGAACACTGAGCAAAATAAGTTTCATAACATCTAAAACCATCCATGACACCTGGCCACACTTAGACAACTTGTAGTAAAACTGCAGGACTTCAAGCAAGTACCAGAGAGAAGAAAGACGTTATTGAGAAAATAACAACAAGTCAGAGCTCCTGTAGACATCTTACTCATAGTAGTAGATGCAAAGAGTCAGTCATGTAATATAGAACCATGCATGGGCAAGAGACCAAAGTCAGGGCACAGCTCTCTCTGGGCAGAGAAAGAGGGAGTGAAAGAAAAAGATAGCCTAGGACCTCAAATGTAACTATAATATTTGACTCCTTCAAAAAAGATTTAAAGCACTGTTGGTGAGAATGTAAAATGGTACAAGCAACTGTGGAGAACAGGCTGTCAGTTTCTCAAAACATTAAAAATGGAACTACCTTATGATCCAGCAGTCCCACTTCTGGGTTTAGATCCAAAATAATTGAAAGTAGGATCTCAAAGAGATATTTGTACATTTATTTTCATGGCAGCATTATTCACAATAGCCAAGAGGTGAAAGCAACTCAAGTATCTGTCATCAAATAAATAGATAAGCACAATGTGGTTTACACACCCAATGGAATATTATTCAACCTTAAAAATGAAGAAAATTCTAAGTGCTACAATACAAATGAAACTTGACATTATGTGAAGTAAAATAAGCCAGTCACAAGAAGACAATTACTATATGATTCCACTTAGATGCGGTACCTGCCACAGTCAGATTCAGAGTCAGAAAGTAGAATGGTGGTTGCCAGGGCGGAGAGCGGGTGTTGCTTGGTGGGTACACAGTTCCAGTTTTGCAAGGTGAAAAACTCCTGGCGATCCATTGCACAACAATGTTAATATGCTTAACACTATTGAATTTCACACCTTAAAACTGTTAAGATGACGAATGTTATGTTAGATGCTTTTTAACACAATTTAAAAAATACTTGAAAATGTGGAAGACAAATATTAGAAGCAAATAATTAGATGATAAAGATGTTCCCACTAGTATTTGTTATATTAGTCTATTCATTTTTCTGAATTATCTCAAAAACTAAAAAGCCACTTAAAAAAAAATTGATGGGTAAGTCCCTCACAGAAGAATAGGTAAAAAGTTGTGGTAGAGGCATCCAAGGAAGACATTGCTGTGGTATCAGCAATAAAAATGAACCACTGATAGGCACAGCAACGTGATTGAATATCAAGAACATTAGGTTGAATGGCAGAAACCAGACACAAAAGAATTCATGCAGCAAGTTTCTATTTACATGAAGATCAATAACAGGCAAAGAAAAACCATGGAGATAGAAATCAAAAGAGCACTTGCTTCTGGAGGTGGGGATTGACTGGAAAGTTGGCAGGGGACACTTTCTGGGGCATAGCTGTATCTTGATTGCAGTGTTGGTTACATAGTGAATACATTTGTAACAAGTCAGCTATTTGTGCCCCTGAGATCCAGGCATTTTCCTGAATGCACATTTCACCTTAGAGTATAAATAACATTTTAAACAAATGGTAAAGCTAGGAAAAAATGTAGGGCTTTTGTGAGTGGAGAAAAGAACCGCAACATCAGTGGCACTGATGTCTGAGGGTACAAGACAGAGGGCACTTCAGTTGACTGAAATGCAAGGAGAAATTTAGAGATCACAATTCTGTTACCCAAGAAGCATTAGGACATTGGAGAAAAGGCCAGAGCTTCAAGAAACTTTAGAAGCATAACCTGAAACCATGTTCGGTGTCTCAAGAATTTTATCAAATCTTATTAAGGTACGAGCAAGCCTCTTCTTCGGAGCCTTTCCAAAGAAGGGCTGAAAAATATGGTCATTAGAAATAAGTTAAATCTTTTCTCTCTTTAAAATAACCTGATTTTAATGATCTAAATCATAGATGTTATCACTTTTATGTGGTATTTGTTTAATGCTGTAACTCTTTCTTTTAAGATTGTTCCTGTCTTTTCTTTTAAGATTTTTCCTGTGGCTGTCTTTGCATGGGGAGGATCCAACAGTTAGATCATCTGATTAATCATATTTGACCCTAGACTCACAGTGTGATCTTAAAATGCTGTCCTCAGTTTCTCTTTTCCTAAAGATGAAAGAAATTAAATTTGTCTTTCAAATGTTAGCATTTGACTTGAAATTTGTTCTGTAATTGAAAGGTAGTAATATTTCTCCATGAATAATTTCTTCCTACTAATAACACTATTACCTATACCTGTGGAGAAAACATGACTACAAATGGCTGTAAAACATGGTTTTTATAAACGAATACACTAGAGCTTCCAAACCCAATGAGCCTGTTCCCCTCTGCAGTGTTTTGGTTCTGCCGTGCATCAAAGCATCTTAGTGATACTTCAGGCCGTGATGGATTGTTAGATACTCTCAGTCTGAGTATTCTGTTAGCACACCAGCAAAGTAAGAGCTGAGCATATGTCTGTCTCGCTTTGCTGTCCCGTGCCTAGAAGAGATAACGAGGGCTTTGAAACTGATGTGTCGGATGAATGATAATACATTTTTATGTGTTGAGGGTCAATTGATTGCTGAAATAATTTATAGTTTCCCAGGATGACTCTTCCCCGCCGTCCCTCCCATCTCCCCTCTCTCTTTCCAGTGTGGCTGGGGGTTAATGAGGGAGGGAGAGACGGGAAGGAAGGTCTCGGGAGGTAGGCAGGGGTCAGATAATGTGTCGATGGCAAGGGGTTCGTTCCTATTTTATTCTATATTAAATGCAGCTGGAAGCCACTACAAAAGAATCGCAAGGGAATAAAATGATCTGTGACTTTGACGGATCGCTCTGACTGCGTGAGGCGGGCAGCTTCACGGGGGCAGCAGCAGGGCAGGGAGACGTGGGGAAGCTTCTGCGGAACCCCGAGAGCAGACGGCCGTGCGAGCTCGGGAGGTCAGAATGGCATGGTGAGAAAGGGCGTCTTTCTTTCTTATTTGTTTTTATTGAATGTTAGCTTTCCGTGAGAGTGCAAGTGGGCTGTTTCGGCATGAATGTCGGCGGTCGGACAGCAGTGCCTGGACATGCAGTCAGGAGGATCCAAGGGCGGTGCCTTCCACGTGCCCGACCGAGACAAACAAATGCCGCCCCTTCAGTCTTCACCTGTCCCCGTTTAAGACTCCAACTCCAGAGAAAAGCCTGTGGTCCCTCAGCCTGGCGGCCTGGGGAGGGTGGGCACCCTGACCGGCCACTCCACAAACACTGCTGTCCAGTGGGGAAGAGTGATCAGGAAAAGAAGAAATGGTTGCTGGGTTGGCAAAAATACAATAAATAGCCCTGGTCGTTTTGGCTTAGTGGTGGGAACACTGGCCTGCAGACCGAAGGGTCATGGGTTCGATTCCCAGTCAAGCACTCTGTAGTTTGCCTGTTGATTCCAAGTGGAGGCAGCTGGGAGGGAGCAGAAAAACCAGAGTTGAATATTAGAAGCTGCAGCCTGTCTCATAAGCTCTTCCCTGTGGGAAAATCACTTACTCCTTCTAAGTGAGGTTCACATATCTGCCAAGTGTTGCAGAATGTGTATACCTGACAGGTTGTTGTTGGAACCTACTGAGAATGTCTGTGAAAGTGTTTAGCAAATTGTGATGAACTATACAAATGCGCATTATGATTATTCATGTAGACCATTTCAGCACCAGGAATCCTGATCTCTGTATTTTCTATCAAGTTCTCTGTCTTGCTCATCTGTGTCTTCTTTTCCTAGCTGACCTCACTCTAAATTTCAAAAACAGCATAAATATCACCTCCTCCAAGAACCCTTATCCATTCTTCCATCTGTGGAGGATGCTTCCCTCAACCACCTGCGCTAGCTTTAGTCACACTATCTTTTCGTGGACGTGAGTCTCCCTCTTATTTTTTATTTTTATTTTTTTTATCCTCACCCGAGGACATTTTTCCATTTTTTGTACAGATAGAGTGGGAGGGAGAGAGAGGAAGAGATAGAGAGAAACATCGATGTGAAAGGGACACATCGAGTGGCTGCCACCGCACGACCAACCAGGACGACCAACCAGGGCCGGGGACAAACTGCAACCGAGGTACGTGCCCTTAGCGGGAACCGAACTCGGATCTCTCCAGACCGCAGGCCAACGCTCTAACCACTGAGCCAAACCGGCCAGGGCGTGAGTCTCCCTCTTATTACCTCTGTTTCCGTGTGCATTCGTTCTTTCATTTCATGACCTTGTCTTCCTCTCATGATGTTAGTTTTTTCATCTGTTCGATGATTTGTGTGTGTGTGTGTGTGTGTGCATGCACGCACGTGCTCTCCTTTGCATTTTGGGGGAATTGTGAGCCTGTTGTGGATGCTGATACCTGCTACCTGCAGCCAGATTACAGTGACTATGAATAAGGGCTGGGCATGCTGCTGGACAGGATATGCCAGTAGCTAGTCTCCAAGTGGAAATGTTTTCAGTTAACACCTTTCCTCCTTTCTACACCATGTAAAAGAGATGACATCCTAACATAGCTAGCTATTACCTAAGTGATATAAAGTTTACTTGGTTATTCCTCACATTCTTTGTAGCAAAAGACTTGCCAATGTCCCAAACATCAGAAAGCGTTATTAAGACAAGGGTTTATATGTTTTATGACTTCACGTGGTCCAGTGCACACAGAAAGTTACCTAGTGTTTTGGTAGGGTGAATGAATGAGGCACTTAGATGGTTGAGGAGAGAAGGAAGACATGTGGGGTACTTATCAAATGTACTTATTAAAATTTACTTTGATATATTTATGAAGTCCATAGGAACACAGTGTCCCTTCTCTGCCCTGACGTTTAGGATCAGATCTCCCGTCAGAGTGTCTCCTGGGCAGCAGAGCTCACAGGGATTCTGCCTTCTCCTCCATCAGAGCACAGACATGCAGCCTGGAGAGCACCCGTGTCGGTTTGCACAGCGAGGCACTGGAGGTTGTGTGACAACTTGTAAAACAACTTGAACCAAAAATAACCAAAAGTAGTTCCAAATAGCCAATCGTACTGTAGCTGGTCTTCAAGTTGCAACTGAAAGACAATCAATTCACCATGTGAGCTCTCGTTATTCTAGATTAGACGTGGTGTTAGGAGTGAGAAAGCGCCACAGACTAGAAGTGAGACTAATTATTGTTTCTCCAGTTTTAAGGCACATCCAATATGCAGGATTATTTCAGGGCTTTTCAGTTTCCCTGGTTCATATTACATTTCTTAGTAAACCATTTCATCAGGCCATGGAAACTTTTTAATGATACGGTTTATACTCTCTTCAGAATTTCATGTATGAAAACACATATTTTCTTCTAAGAGTTCAGAATTTCAACCCAGAAAGGAGAAGCAACCACAAAACTATTAGGAGAATTAGACCTGGAGGCTGATCTGTGGTTACCTCACCACCACCCCTTTTTTTCTTAGTTTATAGATTTAAGAGTGAGAGAGCACAATTTATTGTTCCACTTATGCATTTATTGGTTGTTTCTTTTTTAAAAAAATGTTTTGTCTTTATTGTTGAATGTATTACGCATGTTCTTCATTTTCCCCCCATTGACCCCCTCCTGCCCACTCCCGTCCCTTCCTGCCTTTTCCCACACTGTTGTCTGTGTCCATTGCTCATGCATATAAGTTCTTTGGCTTATCTCCTCCCACCCACCTACCCCCCTCTCTTTGAGGCTTGTCAGTCTAGCAACAATTTGTTCTTCTTAATCCCTTCACCTTTTTCACCCATTCCCCCAACCCTCCTCCCATCTGGCAACCAACAAAATGTTTTCTGTATCTATGAGAATGTTTCTGTTCTGCCTGTTCATTTTGTTTGTAGATTCCATTGTTGATAGATATGTATTCATTGCCATTTTGTTTGTTCATATATTTTATCTTTTTCTTCAAAAAGACCCTTCAATATTTCATATAATAACGGTTTGGTGGTGATGAACTCCTTTAGCTTTTTCTTGTCTGGGAAAGTCTTTATATGGCCATCGATTCTAAATGACAGCTTTGCAGGATAGAGTAATCTTGGTTGTAGGTTCTTGCTTTTCATCACTCTAAATATTTCTGCCACTCCCTTCTGGCCTGCAAAGTTTCTTTTGAGAAATCAGCTGACAGTCTTATGGGAACTCCCTGGTAGGTAACTAACTGCTTTTCTCTTACTGCTTTTAAGATTCTCTCTTTGTCTTGAACGTTTTGCATTTTGATGATGATGTGTCTTGGTGTGGGCCTCTTGGGGTTCATCTTGTTTGGGACTCCCTGTGCTTCCTAGACTTGTACGTCTGTTTACTTCACCAAGTTAGGGAAGTTTTCTGTCATTATTGTTTCAAACAGGTTTTCGATTTCTTGTTCTCTCTCTTCTCCTTCTGGCACCCTCAAATGCGAATGTTGGCATGCTTGAAGTTGTCCCAGAGGGTCCTTACACTATCCTCATTTTTTTGGATTCTTTTTTCTTTTTGCTGATCTGATTGGGTGTTTTTTGCTTCCTTATATTCCAGCTCGATGGTTTGCTTCTTGGCTTTACCTACTTTACTATTGAATCTGTGTAAATTATTCTTTTTTTCAGTTAGTGCCTCCTTCATTTCTAACTGTGCATCCTTCATTTCTGACTGGTCCTTTTTTATGCTCTTGAGGCCCTCCCTAAGTTCACTGAGGTTCTCACTAAGTTCATTGAGCATCCTTAAAAGCAGTATTTTGAATTCAGCATCTGTTAGGTTGCTTATCTCCATTTTGCTTAGTTCTTTTCCTGGGGTTTTGTTCTGTTCTTTCATTTGGGACCTGTTTCTTTGTCTCCTCATTTTGGCTGCCTCCCTGTGTTTGTTTCTATGTATTACTTAACAAGAGGTATGGAGCTCGCTGAGACCAGATGCTGCTCGTTTGAAAGAATTTAGGGAAAACCTGAAGCAGGATCCAAGACAGGCCAATCCTAAGGTTAAGCAAGTGGCAACAGCTTGGGTGGGCCTGAAAGTTGGGTGGGCCTGAAAGTTGGGTGGGCCTGAAAGTTGGGTGGGCCTGAAAGTTGGGTGGGGCGGGGCAGGGCCTCAGGGGGTCAGCAGGGCGGGGCTACCAGTATTAGCCAGGTTGCTGGAGTCCCAGATATGGTGACTGTCTGCCACCCCCAGGGAAGGGCTCACCAAAGGAACAAAGGCCTCTGACAGCACATTTGTCCCGGAGAAAGCCCCCTATCCAGCCCTCGCTCCAGTGCCAAACAGCTCAGTTCTTCCCTGTATGTCTCTGGTGCCCCTCGAGCTGCCTCCCCTCCAAGCTTAGAGGGAGAGAGTCCGATAAGTCCATGCAGGGGCCCTTTAAGGAGCTGCCTGGGGCTCCAGCCGCCTCAGCCTCCCTGAGCCCCAGTTCCTGCTAGTTTTCCCAGCCAGAAGTGATGGGGATTCTCTTCCTGGCACTGGAACCCTGAGTGGGTGCCTGGTGTGGGACAAGGACCCCTCAGTCCTCAGGGAGGACCTTCCCAGTTGAGGTGTCCTCCTGATTTTTATCTGCCACACGTGGGTGTGGGACCAGCCTGTCATGCCTCCGCCCTCCTACCAGTCTCGATGTGGCTGCTGCTTTAATCCTGTAGTTGTAGGACTTCCATTCAGCTCGATTTCAGGAGGTTTTGAATGATGGTTGTTCTGTAGTTTAGTTGTAACTTCGATGTGGTTGTGGGAGGACGTGATACCGCGTTTACCTACATGGCATCTTGACCGGAAATTTTTCTATTGATTGTTTCTTGTATGTGCTCTGACAGAGGATCAAGCCTGCAACCTTGATGTATCGCGACAACACTCCAGCCAACTGAGCTACCCGCCAAGGCACCAGCTTTTTTTTTTTTTTTAAAGTCACAGTGAGGTAGTCTCTCTAATCCTGTGACCAATGCCATTTTTTACATACTTCACATGTTTCCTTGGTTCTGTTTTGAAAATAATGAAAAGTATTACATGCTAAATGCTTCAAAACAAAATTTGCATTGTTGGCTTCAATTTTTCACCCTGATAAATCCTACAATGTGTTTGCTGTCTTTGATTGCTAAACATTCCCTGATGTTGCTCAGCAAATGTTTGCATGTAACACAAACTAGCACCTCTTTAAAAAATACTTGTAGGTATGATGGAGACTTCTAAAATTGAAAAAAAAATATTTATCTGCCTCTGTCCAACTGAAATCCACTGAAATGCAATCTGGGGATTATAGAGGGTCAGATGGTGCCTTTAAAATAACAACACCCAGTAACTAGAGGAATAAGTACAAGGCCCTGGGCTAGAGGCAAGGCCATGGGGGGGTGGGATTTGCATATTTGACAGTTAGTGTAAGCACTAATTTGGGGGGAGAAATTATCCTGCTATAGTGTTTACTATATATAATTTTTGAGACTTTTATATATTGTGGCATGTAAAATTTCTATTAACATGATCTTCTCTTTTTCCCAAATGTGTGTTTCTAGAATCAAAAGAAATCACATTCCAAAGTTTCATGAAAAAATAAAAATAAGGTAATCACTGGCATATTTCAATCTAAAGCAACTTTATTTTTGCATTCATCCTAATAGATTTTCCATCTTTTTTGGTATGAGAATATATTTTGAAAGGTTAAACACCTCTTGAGAACTCAAATATGTGTTTATAACATGTCCGTTAATCACTTGTTTAAATTAAAATGCAATTTTAATCAGTGCAAAATTAGTTCTTATACATTAGGCAAGATAAGTAAACAGCAAAACTACCCAACTGCTACCAAGGTTACCTGAATAGCTTGCCAAGGCCATGTCAGGGCATGACCTAGCAGAAAATTACAACTACTCCGGCTGGCTCAGGCTTATATTACAGTACATAACACTTGTACTGCCTCTCCCCTATGTCATGTCCATGGCAAACATTGCTAATGATCATGGCATTCTCTCTAAGCCCAGGAATAACCTCAGAATCTTTCACAGAGCCCTGCACCAGTCAGCCACTATCCATCAAATTGGTGTCTGAGATGAAAACTATATCTAATCCCAAATTAAAACAATTTGTTGAGCAAGATGGCCAAATAAGATGTCCCTCACTTGTATCCCCCTTCAACAACAATAATTTGGCATCTATCCATGGACAAAAGTCCCTTTGTTGGAGCTTTGAGATTGAGGTAGAAGATTGTGAAGCCCTGTGCTGTCCAAGACTGAGGAGAGCTGTTTGAAAAGGCAAGCTCACACCAGGTGGCTTACTTGCAGACCATGGTCTCAGTTACAGACCCAGAAATCACTCAATACCACTGAGAACTTAGATACAACCCCAGCTGGCTTTTGTTCTGACACTGGCACCATATGCCAAGGGACCCATATGTCAGGTAACAGGCATGCAGACTTTGATCCCAGCTGTAGACATTATGAACTGGCTCCATCCTTTCTTGGCTGCAGTCTGGGAGCCTCTGGAGGGAACCCCAACAATCTGTCAGACTGTAGGCTCAGAAAGGGCACTGAAATGGGGCTCCAGCTCATCCCAGTGACAGTTCATGAGCAGGCCTGCTGGCACAGAAACCCAGCAGGAGACACTCCTCTCTGTGACACCAGAGGTCCTAAAATATCCCTATACTTAGCTCCAGCACCCCCGCCCCCATAGCTACAGTCTGCCAGCGGTCAAATTTGGTCACAAGAGACAAAGAAGGTCACTATATAGTAATAAAGGTGTGGATTCATCAAAGGACAGAACAATTAGAAGTATATATGCACCCAACATTGGGGCACATAAATATTTGAAGCGAATATTAAGAGAACTGAAGGAGAAATAGACAGCCACACAATAATAGCAGAGGACTTAAATGTCCTACTTTTAATTTTAGATAGATCATCCAGACAGTAAATTAATAAGGAAAACAGCAAACCTGAAGAACACTATAGACCACTTAGACCCAACAGAGGTATACAGAACTTTTTCATTCAACAGCACCAGAATACACATCTGTCACATGCACACATGGAACATTTTTTAGGACAGAATATATGTGGAGCCACACAGCAAGTCTCAACAAATTTAAGAAGATTGAAATCATATCAAAGACCTTCTATAATCATAATGGAATGAAATTAGAAATAAATAACAAAAAGAGAACTAAAAAAAGTTCACAAATATATTTAAATTAAACAACATACTTCTGACCAACCAAAGGGTCAAAGAAAAAATCAAAAGGGAAATCAGAAAGTGTCTTGAGACAAAAGAAAATGAAAACGCAGCATATCAAAACCTATGGGATGCAGCAAAAGCAGTTTTAAGAGGAAAGTTGATAGTGAAAAAGGCCTACATTAAGAAAAAACAGATTCCAAAATAGTGGTGGACTGAATGGAAGCTACACAGACCATCTCACAGGACCAAACTGGAATTACAACTAAAATAAAGACAAATCATCGGGAAAAAGCAACAGAAAGCAGCTTGCGAGGACCACATAACCAGGGACACTGAATCAATCCTGGTAGGATTGCAGAGGCGCAAGAGGGGGGCTGGGAGCCCACAGACAGCAGCAGTCGTAGCTGTGAACAGCGTCCTCAAGGTAAAACTCCCAAGCCCTCTCCACAGCACAGAGAGTTGGCAGCAAGCACTAAAATAGCCATAGCCACTCACCTTGGGCTCCAGCAGAGGGAGGGCAGATTGGACTGGAACTGTGAGGGGACACTGGGGATTTGGAGGGTGCTCATAGCTTTTGCTGAGTTGCAGCCACACAGGACGGTGGCCATCTTACTTCTTCCCAAGGCTCTGGGGAAAGACGGTGGCCACTCCCTCAGAGATTCAACCCCACCCAGGTGAACCATTGAAATGCAAATTGAGGCTGATTGACAACCAGCATCTGCCCCACCCTCGGGAAATCCCTTTATGCTGAACACCTGAGGGAGTTTTTCATGCACCTGAGAACCCAAGGCCTTTCAAGTAACCTCAACTAATAGCCTCCAGGCAAAAAGCTAGAGGATAACTGAACCTTCCATGGGCTTGCAAATCTACCCAGGAAAGTAAGACTTGACAGTGGTGTTTAACATGGGTCCTCCCACGCTCATCCAAACCCAGTAGAGGGAGCCACGATCAGCAAACACCAACACCCTCTGGGAAAATTTGGCAGGCTTCAAAACCCACGGAGATAGCCAAAATGGTAAAACACAGAAACAAAGGCCAAATGAAAGAACAAGAGACCTCTACCGAAGATGAGATTAAAAAAAAAAAAAAAAAAATTGCAGTTCAGTAAGTTATCACAGGTAGAATTCAGAGTAATGATCTTGAGGCTTGACAACACAAGTAGGGACCTCAACACCATGAGTAAAGATATGGAAATATTGGAAACCAAACAAATGGAAATGAAGAATGACATAGCATAAATAAAGAACACTTTGGGAGGAACAACCAACAGAGCAGACAAAGCTGAGGACTGGATCAGTGAATTAGAAGACAGGGTAGAAAAAAAATCAACCAATCAGAAAACCAAAAGGAAAAAACAATTAAGAAACAGGAAGACAGACTAAGAGAACTGTGGGACAACTGAAAATGTAACAACATTTGCACCAGAGGAGACCCTGAAGAAGAAGTAAATGAGCAAGTGTTAGAGAATATATTTGAAGAAACAGTGACAGAAAACTTCCCTAACATGGTGAAGGAAGAAGGCATTCAAGTTCAAGAGGCACAGAGAGCCCCAAGGAAGAAGAACCCAAACAGGCCCATACCAAGACACATAGTAATTAAAATGCCAAAAATTGAAGACAAAGAGAGAATCCTAAAGGCAGCAAGTGATAAGCAGCAGGTTACCTACAAAGGAACCCCCATAAGGCTCTCAGTTGACTTCTCAATAGAAACACTACAGGCCAGAAGGGAATGGCATGAAGTAATCAAGGTCATGAAAAACAAGGATCTGAATCTAAGACTACTGTACCCTGCAAGGCTATAATTCAAAATAGAAGGTCAAATAAAGAGCTTCTCAGACAAAAAAAGGCTAAGGGAATACATTAGCACCAAACCAGCACTGCAAGAAATGTTAAAAGGACTGCTGTAATTAGTAGAAGAAATAGGAAGTAAAATATAACCACATTCAACGAAAATGGCAATAAATAAGTACATATCAATAATCACCTTAAATGTAAATGGATTGAATGCTCTGATAAAAAGACACAAAATACCTGACTGGATAAGAAAGCATGACTCATATATATATTGTTTGCAAGAGATCCATCTCACAACAAAAGACTCACATAGGTTAAAAGTGAAGGGATGGAAAAGAGTATTCCAAGCAAATGGAAAGAAAAAAACAGATGGGGTAGCAATGCTCATATCGGATAAAATAGATTTCAAAATGAAGGCCATAACTAGAGACAAAGAAGGTCACTACATGACATTGAAAGGATCTATCCAACAGGAAGATATAACCTTGGAAAACATATATGCATCCAATATAGGAGCACCAAAATATATGAAAAATCTTGTGCAGGACTTCAAAGGAGAAATCAACAGCAATACAATCATAGCAGGGGACTTCAACACCCTGCTGACATCACTGGATAGATCTTCTAGACCAAAAATTAATAAGGAAACACAGACTCTAAATGAAATGCTAGATAAAATGGATTTAATAGATATCTACAGATAATTACACCCCAAAACTGCAGAATTGACATTCTTCTGAAATGCACATGGGACATTCTCAAAGATAGACCACATGATAGGACACAAACTAAGTCTCTACAAGATCAAGAAGATTGAAATCATATCAAGCATCTACTCAGATCACAATGGCATGGACTCAAAATCAATTGCAACAAGAACAAGCAAAAACATTTGAACACATGGAGACTAAACAGCATGTTATTAAACAATGAATGGGTTACCAAGGAAATCAAGGAAGAAATTAAAAACTTCCTGGAAACCAATGAAAATGACACACAACAACACAAAATCTATGGGATGCAGCAAAAGCAGTTCTGAGAGGGAAGTCCATAGCACTACAGGCCTACTTCAAGAAACAAGAAAAATTTCTAATAGAATATCTAACTTCACAACTTAAAGAACTAGAAACAAAACAAAACAAACCCCAGACAAGTAGAGGGAAGGAAATAGTAAAGATCAGAGCAGAAATCAATGACATAGAGACCAAAAAAACAATTCAAAAGATCAATGAAACAAAGAGCTGTTTTTTCAAAAAGATAAACAAGATTGATGGACCCTTTGCTAGACTCACCAAGAAACAGAGAGAAACCAAATAAAAAATCAGAAATGAAAGAGAATAAGTAACAACTGACACCACAGAAATACAAAGGATCATTAACGAATACTATGAACAATTATATGGCAACAAATTCTACAATCTAAGCAAAATGGACAAATTTCTAGACACACATAGTCTCCCCGAATTGGACCTGGGAGAGATAGAGAACTTGAACAGAATAACAACTAAGAAAATTTAAGATGTAATCAAGACTCTCCCAGCAAACAAAAGCCCAGACCTGGATGGCTTCACAGGGGAATTTTACCGAACATTCAAAGAAGAACCAACACACATTCTCCTCAAACTATTTCGAAAACTTCAAAAAGAAGGAAGACTTCCAAACTCGTTTTATGAGACCAGCATAATATTCATTCTAAAACCAGAAAAAGACACTGAAGAGAAAGAAAACTACAGGCCAATATTTCTGATGACCATAGATGACAAAATCCTTAACAAAATACTAGCAAATTGGATCCAGCAATACGTCAAAAAAATTATTCACCATGACCAAGTGGGATTCAAAAGGCTGGTACAATAGTCGCAAATCAATAAATGTGATACACCACATAAACAAAATGCAAGATAAAAACCTGATGGTCAGCCCTGGCCGGTTTGGCTCAGCGGTTAGAGCGTCGGCCTGCGGTCCTGAGAGCCCCGGGTTCGGTTTCCGCTAAGGGCATGTACCTCAGTTGCAGTTTGTCCCCGGCCCTGGTCGGTTGTGCGGGTGGCAGCCACTCGATGTGTTCCTTTCACATCGATGTTTCTCTCTCTTTCTCTGTTCCTCTCTCTCCCTCCCACTCTACCTGAACAAAAAATGAAAAAATGTCCTCGGGTGAGGATAAAAAAAACAAAAAAAACAAAAACCTGATGGTCATATCAATAGACACTGAAAAAGCATTCTACACAATCCAGCACCCATTTCTGATAAAAACGCTCAGCAATGTGAGAATAGAGGGATCATATCTTGACATAATAAAGGCCATATATGAAAAACCTACAGCCAACATCATACTCAATGGGCAAAAACTAAAAGCATTTTCCTTAAGAACAGGAACAAGACAGGGATGCCCACTTTCACCACTCTTATTTAACATAGTACTGAAAGTCTTAGCCACAGCAATCAGACAGGAAGAAAAAATAAAAGGGATCCAAATTGGAGAGGAGGAAGTGAAACTGTCATTATTTGCAGATGGCATAACATTATACATAGAACCCTAAAGACTCCATCAAAAATCTACTAGACTTAATAAATGAATTTGGCAAAGTAGCAGGATACAAAATTAACGTCAAGAAATCGATGGCATTCTATACACCAATGATGAACTCACAGAAAGAGAAACTAAAAAAACAATTCCATTTACCATCATGGCCAAAAAATTAAGATACCTTGGAATAAACTTAACCAAAGAAGTAAAAGACTTATTTGCAGAAGACTATAGTACATTGAGAAAAGAAATAGAGGAAGATATAAAAAAGTGGAAGCACATACCCTGTTCATGGATTGGAAGAATTAACATCATTAAAATGTCCATATTACCCAAAGCAATCTATAGATTCAATGCAATCCCATCAAAATACCAACGACATACTTAACAGAACTAGAACAAATACTTCAAAAGTTCATATGGAACCAAAAAAATCTTAAATAGCCACAGCAATCTTTAAAAAGAAGGACAAAGTAGGTGGGATCACAGTACCGAATAGCAGGTTATACTACAAAGCTACTGTAATCAAAAAAGCCTGGTACTGGCACAAGAACAAGCATATAGACCAGTGGAACAGAACAGAGAACCCGGAAATTGACCCAAGACATTATGCTCAATTAATATTTGACAAATAAGTGAGAGCATAGAATGCAATAAAGACAGCCTTTTTAATAAATGGTGTTTGGAAAATTGGTCAGCTACATGCAAAAAAAAAAATGAAACTAGACCATTGACTTACATCATACACAAGAATAACCTCAAAATGAATAAAAGACTTAAATGTGATTGGTAAATCCATAAAAATCCTAGAAGAAAATGTAGGCAACAAAATTTCAGACATCATACGCAGCAGAATTTTCACTGATACATCACCTAAGGCAACAGAAACAAAGGAGAAAATGAACACATGGGACTACATCAAACTAAAAAGCTTCTGCACAGCAAAAGAAACAACCATCAAAATGGAAAGGGAACCCAGTATATGGGAGAGCATAATTGCCAATGATACATCAGATAAGGGGATAATTTCCAAAATATATAGAGTACTCATACAACTCAACAAAAGGAAGACAAATAACCCAATTAGAAAATGGGCAGAGGAGCTAAATAGACACCTCTCCAAACAGGACATACAAATGGCTAAGAGACATATGAAGAAATGCTCAACATCACTAATCATCAGAGAGATGCAAATTAAAACTACAACGAGGTATCACCTCACACCTGCCAGAATGGCCACCATCAACAAATCATCAAACAAGTGTTGGAGAGGGTGTGGAGAAAAGGGGACTCTAGTACACTGCTGGTGGGAATGCAGACTGGTGCAGCCACTATGGAAAACACTATGGTGTTACCTCAAAAAATTAAAAATTGAATTGCCATTTGACCCAGTGATACCATTTTTAGGAATATACCTAAGAAGCTTGAAACACCAATCAGAAAGAATATATGTACCCTCATGTTCATAGCAGCACTATTTACAATTGCTAAGATCTGGAAACAGCCCAAGTGTCCATCAGTAGACGAATGGATAACAAAGCTGTGGTACATACACACAATGGAGTACTATGCAGCTGTAGGAAAGAAAGATCTCTTATCCTTTGAGATGACATGGAGGGACCTGGAGAGTATTATCCTAGGTGAAACAAGCCAAGCAGAGAAAGACAAATATCACATGATCTCACTTATTTGTGGAATATAATGAACATAACAGTCTGAGGAACAGGATAGACCCAGAGATGTGGAAGTAGGGTACAGACTGACAACCCTCAGAAGAGGGGGTTGGGGAGGAGGGAAGAGAAAACTACAGAACTTATATGCATGTACGCATAACCGATGGACATGGACAGTGAAGCTGGGGACAGGTGGGGGGAATGGGGAGGTAGTTGTCAATGGGGAAGAAAGGAGAAACATCTGCAACAAAAATAAATTAATAAAAAATAGAAAAAAGAGAAAGATCTCAAGTAAACAACCTAATTTTATACCTCAGGGAATTAGAAAAATAAGAACAAACAAAGCTCAGTGTTGGTAGAAGCAAAGTAATAATTAAGATTAGAGCAGAAATAAATGAAATAAAGACTAGAAAGACAATAGAAAAAAATCAATGAAATTAAGAGTTAGTTTTTTCAAAAGGTAAATAAAATTTACAAACTTTTATTGATAAACTCATTAAAAAATAGAGAGAGCTAAGTAAGCACAATTACAAAAGAGGACACAAATAAAGAATATTTTAAATAAAAGAGGACAAACATGTTATATGATACCCCAGGAATACAAAGGATCATAAGAGATTACTTTAAGTAATTATTTGCCAACAAATTGGATAATTTAGAAGGAATGGATACATTTCTAGAAACATACAACCTACTGAGATTGAATCATGAGGAAATCAAAATATGAACAAATTAATTACTAGTAAGGAGATTGAATCAGTAGTCAAAAGCCTCCCAAGAAAGAAAAGCCCTAGGATCAGATAGCTTCACTTGTGAATTCCATCAAATTTTGAAAGGCATGAATACCAATCCTTTTCACACTCTTCCAAAAAAACTGAAGAGAAGGAATCACTCTCAAATTCATTTCATGAGGCCAGCATTACCCTGATACTCAAGCCAGATTAAGACACTACAAGAAAAGAAAACTACAGACCAACATCCCTGAAGAATAAAAATGCAAAACTCCTCAAAAAATATTAGAAAACCAAATTTAAGAGCATATTAAAAGGGTCATGTGCCATGATCAAATGAAATTTATCCCTGGGATACCAGGATGGTTCAATGTATACAAATTAATGAACATGATCTAGCACATAATATTTATTCCATGATATCCCACATAGAATAAAGGATAAAAATTATACAGTTCTCTCAATAGATGCAGAAAAGCATTTGACAAAATTCAACATCCTTTTATGATAAAAGCTCTAAATAAATTTGGTACATACCTCAACATAATAAAGTCCATTTATGACAAAACCACTTCAAACATCATACTCAGTGGTGAAAAGCTAAAAGTTTTTTTCTCCCAAATCAGGAACAAGACAAGGATACCCACTCTCACAAATCTTATTCAATATAGTACTGGAAGTTTTAGCCAGAGCAATTAGGCAAAAAAAGACATAAAAGGCATTTGAAGTGGAAAGTAAGAAGTAATTGTGTCTGTTTGCAGATGATATATACTTATACATAGAAAATCTTAAAGATTCCACAAAAAACTATTTCAGGGTACAAAATCAACATACAGAAATCAGTTGTTTTTCTATACAAACACTGAAACATCTTTAAAAATAAAAATAAAAATTCCATTTATAATAGCATCAAAAACAATACAATTTTTAGGAATAATTTTAACCAAGGAGGTGAAAGGTCAATACACTGACAACTATAAGATACTGACAAAAGAAATTTGAGAAGACACAAATGAATGGAAAGATATCTCATGTTTGTAGATCAAAAGAATTAGTGTTGTTAAAATGTCTGTATTATCCAAAGCCTTCTATAGACTCAATGCAATCCCTACCAATATTCCAATGCTATTTTTACACAGATAGAAAAACCAATCCTAAAGTTTGTATGGAACTACAGAAGACCTTGAATAGGCAAAGCAACTGAGAAAGAAGAACAAAGCTCATATCATCATACTTCCCGATTTCAAATTATATGACAGACCTATAGTAATCAAAACAATATTGTACTGGCATAAAAATAGGCATATAGACCAATGGACAGAATTGAGAGTCCAGAAATAAGCCTATGCATGTACAGGTAATTTGTTAAGGGGGCCAAAAATACCCAATGGGGAAAATATAGTATCTTTAATAAATGGCTCTGGCAAAACTGAATATTCACATTCAAAAGAATGAAATCAGGGCCCTATCTTATACCTTTCACAAAAATTAACTTGAAATGGATTAAAAACTTAAGTGTAATACCTGAAACTGTAAAACTCAAGAAGAAAACAGGGGAAGAGATCCTTGACACTGGCCTTGGCAAGAGTTTTTTGGCTATAACACCAAAAGCACAAGTAACAAACAAAAAACAAACAAGTAGAAGGACATCAAACTAAAAATGTTATGCACAGCAAAAGAAACAACCAAAAAATGAAGAGGCAACCTATGGAATGGGAGAAAATATTTCCAAATCTAATATAAGAAATTAATATTTGACTACTAGTCAAGATAACAGAGTAGGTAAGCACTGTGCTCACCTCCTCCCATGATCATATCAAAGTTACAACTAAACTACAGAACAACCATCATTGAGAACCACATGAGGTCTAGCTGAACAGAAGTCTTACCACTAAGGATATAAAGAAGAAGCCACATTAAGACTGGTAGGAGGGGCGGAGATGCAGAATGGGCTGGCCCCACACCCACACGTGGAGGACAAAAATTGGGAAGGATATCTCAGCTGTGGAGGTCCTCTCTGAGGAGCAAGAGGTCCCAGCTCCATACCAGGCTCCCTAGCCCAGGGTTCAAGTGGTGAGAAAAGAAGTCCTCATAACTTCTAACTGTGAAAACCAGTTGGGATTGTGGCTTAGTGAGATGGATACCTCTAGAGTCCCAGGCATTCCTCTTAAAGAAACCACACATGGATTTATTCACTGATGGACCCACTAACTTTGAGCTCCAGTGCTGGGCCATGGTTCCACTTGTTGAAAATATATTGCTGATCAGAATCTAAGGACTCTGAGTTTGGAACTATTTTCTTTCTCTCCAGGGTTTATCTGATTACCTCGCTAGTCTATGGCCTAGTAACTTTTGATACTGCTCCAACACAGACACTGGGCTAAAGATGTCTGAATCCCTTGAGATTCTTGGTAGATCTCCAGCCCAAACCTTGTTCTGTGAGACTGTGCCAGTTCTGCAGTTTGGTAGGATAGATTGGACCATCATTGCTAGTCTAGCATTATTTGTGCATCAAATATATACATAACCATTTGATTGTTGAGAAGCTTGTATTAGCTGAATCCAGAATTTTAAGCTTATTAAGACATGAATTCTATGAGGCTTTTCCAAATGGGCCTGTAGCCAAAAGGTATTGATTACTTAAGTAAGCAAAGGGGTTCTTTACAGAGAGGGCTCAAATATCTAAAGTGGTCAAATCCCAGGGAGAAGCACCAGTGTGTATAGACCATTTCTGTTGGGTTCTGTACATGTATATTTCCCACCCACATTTCAACAACAAATCAGCTTCCTCATTCCCTTTTGAGGCACAAGGAAGAAGACCTCGGGAATATGACCTAATAAAGCATTAATTTGCTTATCTATAAAATGGGAGTGATGATAATACCTACTTCATGGGTATGCTGTGAGGGTTAAACGTGGAACCTAACTACACAACAAGAGCTTAACTACTGTTAGGTCTTATCATTATTATTTCTACTAATATGACCACAGTGTAAGAGATGACCCCAAGTCTGTTCTTTCCACTATACCACACGACCTCCAAATAACAGGGGCCACAATTGTTTTCAGTTAGTTATATGCAATCCTAAGGATGCTTCAGATGGACCATGTGCATTGACCTTTTTCTATCTCCCAGGTTTCACTTATTTATTTCTCAGAACCTTCCCCCTCCCACCATGGCCCCCAAAGAAGAAGAAGAAGAAGAAAAACATCAACCAAGCAACTTGTGAATCCTTTCCACTAGTCTTGAGGTATCCTTTCCTCCAGTTTTAAAAAATCATGATTATTTTAGTCTGGTGTGCTTGGATTACAAGAAGATAATGAGTTCATTATAGTAAGGAGGTTCTGTAGCTACAGTTCTTGGATGGAATCCATTAGTTGGCTGGTGCCCTGCAATGTTAATACACAAATTGCTCACTGCTGACTCTGCTCTGGGATGGCTACTACCCAATATTTTCTGATACTTGATGATTATCAAAGTGATACATCTCCTGGTAATACATCTCCTCTTCCTTCTTCTTCTCCTTTTAGTCTCACAAGATAATAGCAATCTACACACACACACACACACACACACACACACACACACACACACACTCTCACACACACACACACACACACACACTCACAGACACACACACACACAGAGTCAGAGATTGCTTCCTTGATGCCTTCCTGCCCCGAACTGGACTGGCTGCCCACATCCAGTTCCTTTTGTGTTCCTGATTACATCACTTTGCACTATATTAAAATTAGTTTTAAATTTGACTGACTTCATGATTAGACAGCAAACTAATAAGGGATGGAGTCTGAAGCTGTAGTATTCCCACTGCCCAAGCACATTATAGGTAATAAATTATAAACAAGTTATTTAATAAGTAAATGAAAAGCATGTAAAAACTGAGGAAACAAGAATGAATACATAGTGTGTGTGCACATGCTTGCATGGTGCATAGGAGAGAATGAGCAAAGAATGGGGAAAGTTTTGAATAGAGTGGACAGTGGTCCTTGGAGATTAACTAAATAGTCAGGTGAGCTAGAACATGGTAGATCTTAAGCATTCTGAACTAGTTGATGACCTGGACAGTAGAGAACCATTGTCCCCACTTATTTTTTATCGTGGCAAAAGATATATGACATAAAATTTGCCGTATTAACTATTTTAAAATTGCAATTCAGTGGCATTAGTTACATGCATAACATAATGCAATCATTATCACTATTTGATTCCAAAACCTTTTCATTACTCTAAACAGAAACTCCTTGACCACTAAGCAAGAACTTGCTCTACCCAGCCCCTGGTCAGCTCTCATCTGTTTCTGTTCATTTCTATTTCTATTCTGGACATTTCATACAAGTGGAATCCTACAGTATTTGTCCTTCTGTGTCTGACTTATTTCAGTCAGCATAATAAGCTTATCCATGCTGTACATGAGAAGCATTTTATTGTTATTATTATTTTTTATCCTCACCAGAAGACATTTTTCCATTTTTTTTCAGATAGAGTGGGAGGGAGGGAGGGAGGGGGGAGAGAGAGAGAGAGACATCGAAATGAAAGGGACACATTGATTGAGTGGCTGCCTACCACACGACTCCAATCAGGTCCAGAGGTCCAGGATAAATCTGAGGTACGTGCCCTTGGCTGGAATCCAACCCGCGACTCGTTAGTCCACAGGCCGATGCTCTAACCGCTTAGCTAAATGACCAGGGAGATGAGAAGCATTTTAAAGCAGAGTAGACTGACACAGCAATATCTTGTAAAGACAGCATTAGAAGGTGTGTATTGGTGAAGTGTGGACTTTTTATTAATACTTTTAGTGGCTGAAACCTAAACATTCATAACTGGGTCACCAAATTTTGATCAATATATAGAACTTAAATTTTCTAGGACCAAGGGCACATATGTTTTACAGCGAAGCTTGTCCCATGGTGATCCTGTTACAGTGACATGGGCAAACGTGGGGGACACTGCCAGGAGAAAGGAGGGGGGCCGTGAGGCCGGCTGGAGGCGAATGAGGACGGCGGTGCGGGGCTTTGGAGAGGAGTCACCTGCGCAGTGGTCCGTGGTGACTGTCGCTGGTTTGTGTGTATCCACAGAGCCCTTAATTCTTTCCAGGGGCCGCCCAAAATGCTGGAATTGGAGAGTGTGCTACCCATACAAAAGATATGAGAACAATAAACCTAGAGTCACAACATGGTCATATTTAATCTGTGAAAAGTGAACTGTGCATGTGTGAGAGAGAGCGAGGAAAAGAACGAAACTGTGCTGGTTCTGGTTGCATTTCACTCAGTGAGCTTTGCCCAGAGTGGAGCTGGGAAGTATGCCTCTGTTTTCCATGGAGTGATCTTGTTGCACAGGAACGTGTGTCTAGGGTTTAAAAGTAAGTATTTTTTAACTATTAAGTGGTCCTGAAAGACAAGCTGCTAGTTCGAGCCCGGGCGCAGGTGGAGCAGTATCCATGTGTTCCGGCCGACCACACTGGATGCGCGGAAGGAAGGCGGATCACTTTTCAGGTGGCTCATCTCTAATGGGCCTTCTGGCAGCATTTTCACCTTATGGGCTGACTTTAGAACCTCCTCCAACTCCAGGTTAGTCTTTGTTACAGGATATGGTGGAAAAGCTACAGCATCTTGAGGTTTCTTAAATGTAGTCTGCAGTGCTATTGCGATTCTGGGGTTACGAGTAGCAGAATCAAAGTAGAGCTAGCTGAAGCTTAAAACACGTAAGGCGTTAGTCCAGAGTATCTCATAAGGATCTGCATTTGCACATGCAGGTATGAAGATGCAAAGGGTACCTTCCAAGAAGACAGCAGACTTTCCCTTAATGTGTCTCAAGCTGTAATGTGCACCTTGTTAAAAATGCATCCTTGTCTGGCCAGTGTGGCTCAATGATTGAGCATCGACCCATGCACCAAGAGGTCACTGGTTTGATTCCTAGTCAGGACACACGCCCAGGTTGTGGGCCAAATCCCTAGTGCAGGGCATGCAGGAGTTAGCCAATCGATGTTCGCTCTCATGGATGTTTCTATCTCTCTCTCCCTCTCCCTTCTGCTCTCTCTAAAATCAAAAAGGAAAAATAAACAAACAAACAAACAAACAAACAAACAAATAAATAAATAAATAAAAGAAGTGGAAAAAAAATGCATTCTTACTCAGTAGGTCTGGGATGAAGCCTGAGATTGTGTCTCGTGTCATCACCTCCCAAGTGATGCTGTTGCTGCTGGTCCTCTGACAGCTGCTCAGCTACTTTGTCACTGCCCGGTCTCTGAGGTGTTCACTTCCCAGTTCCAAAGTCTTAAGAGCCAATGCGATTGCCCTAGGTTGGGTCAGACACGCACCGCTAAACTCATCAACTATATCTAAACAGGTCAGATCATGAAATAGCAAAACCACCACTAGCATCTAACAAATGTTTTCTCTGAGCTTGTCCCTGCTGTGCATTTTTAAAAAAAATCCTCACCTGAGGATATTTTTTCATTTTATCTTCAGATAAAGTGGGTGGGGGAGAGAGAGAAAGAGAGAGAGAGAGAGAGAGAGAGAGAGAGAGAGAGAGAGAGACATTGATGTGAGAGAGACACATTGATTGGTTGCTTCTGCATGACACCGACCACGACCAGGAGGAACCGCAGCCGAGGTACGTGTCCTTTACTGTAGTCAAACCCACAACCCTTGGTCCGTGGGCCAATGCTCCAACTACTGACCCAAACCTGCCAGGGCTCTGCTGTGCATTTTATACACATGATCTCCTCTAATCTGCAAACTAACCTTGTGAAGTGATAGGAGAAAATGAAGGCTTAGAGACACCGAGTGACCTTCCCAAGGTCACATGCTACTAGGTGTCAGAGCCAGGATTCAAACCCACACTGCCTGACTCCAGAGACCCTGTGCTCTGTCAACTTTGAGATTTGACCGTAGAGACTAGGAGCCCTTGTCACTGTGAGGGGATAGTTACTAGAAGAATCTCTGTCACCTGGGCAGCTGTGCCCTAGAAAAGTTACTATACAGCACTGTATTTGTATTTGTGTCGGTTTAGAGATGGCGACCAGTTAGTGTGCTGGCATTTTATGGTTTCTCCAATAAATAATATGCCTCTTTTTACTCAAGTTCCGAAGAAGGCACCGATGTCATGTGAAGACCAGAGCCTGTGTGGCATGTAAAGTGATGAAGCTGGGTCGGAGGGGATGGTGCGCACAGAGGCCAGCTCCTTGCTGTAAGTGTGAGCCACGCAGCAGCGGGCACCGGAGCTGAGCACCACCCCCAGCAGCAGCGGGCACGGGAGCTGAGCAGCACCCCCAGCAGCAGCGGGCACGGGAGCTGAGCAGCACCCCCAGCAGCAGCGGGCACCGGAGCTGAGCACACCCCAGCAGGCAGCGCACCGGAGCTGAGCAACACCCCAGCAGCAGCGGCACCGGAGCTGAGCACACCCCCCAGCAGCAGCGGGCACGGGAGCTGAGCACCACCCCCAGCAGCAGCGGGCACGGGAGCTGAGCACCACCCCCAGCAGCAGCGGGCACCGGAGCTGAGCACCACCCCCAGCAGCAGCGGGCACGGGAGCTGAGCACCACCCCCAGCAGCAGCGGGCACGGGAGCTGAGCAGCACCCCCAGCAGCAGCGGGCACGGGAGCTGAGCACCACCCCCAGCAGCAGCGGGCACCGGAGCTGAGCACCACCCCCAGCAGCAGCGGGCACGGGAGCTGAGCAGCACCCCCAGCAGCAGCGGGCACGGGAGCTGAGCACAACCCCCAGCAGCAGCGGGCACCGGAGCTGAGCAGCACCCCCAGCAGCAGCGGGCACGGGAGCTGAGCAGCACCCCCAGCAGCAGCGGGCACGGGAGCTGAGCACCACCCCCAGCAGCAGCGGGCACGGGAGCTGAGCAGCACCCCCAGCAGCAGCGGAGTGAAGGAAGCCAGTCACAGAAAGATGCCACATGATCTCACTTATTTGTGGAATATCATGAGCAAAATAGACTCAGAGACATAGAAAGGAGTGTAGTTCAGGCTGACAAATCTCGGGGTGTGGGGCGAGAGATACACCAAAGAACTTATATGCATATATGTGTAACCAATGGACATAGACAACAATACTTGGGGTTGGGGGGTGATCAGGAGGAGGTTGTCTGGGGGGAAATAAGAGAAACATCTGTAACAAAAATAAATGATTAATAAAAAAATTTAGTGTATAATAAAAGTTGACATCTCGGAAAAAAACATTAATAAAAACAAACGCTTATTTAACAAAAAAGAGAAAGAATCTATATGCATGTATGTACAATCAATAGACACAGACGACAGTATAGTGAAGGCAGTGGGGGTGGTGTCAAAGGGGGAAAAGGAGGGGCGTCTCTAAAAAGCATTAATAAATTAAGTATTAAAAACAAAGTGTGAGCCATGGATGGGATCATAGACATGTCCCGGGAGGACATTCCAAATGCAGGTTCCCCCCCACCCCTGCCTCTGAATCAGAACTCGGGTGTTATTGAGGTCCCAGGTGTGTAAAGGCTTGGGTTAACCAGCACAGTGAACTCCACAGGCAGCTCTGGACAATTGCAGGACTTTTGGGGAGCAGGACTGGGGAGCTGATCGAACCACCCCTCTCCATAGGCAGGCATTCTGAAAAAGGAGGAAGAGGGTCCCCTGATAAGGAAGGGGAAGAGGGGAGGAGAGGCCAGGTCTGCCTCAGTGGTTCTCACTCCCCATGTCGAGGACTTAAAAAAAAAAATCAATGATTTGGTTCAGCCTCAGATATTCTGCTCTAGTGGGTCCATTGTAGGGCTGAGACCCCAGTGTGTTTTTTTTCAAAGCTTCCTGGGTGGATATAACATCTCGGGTGTAACTGAACTCCCTCTGTGGGAACATACAGGTCAGGAGTGAGTGTGTCTTCTTCTTTTTAAATGTATTTATTTATTGCAATATTTATTAATTTATTTTTGTTACAGATGTTTCTCCTTTCCCCCCACTAACACCCTCCTCCCATTCCCTCTCCCCGACCACATTGTTGTCTATGTCCATTGGTTATGCTTATATGCATAAGATCTTTGGTTTATCCCCCCCCAACCCCCTCCTCTGAAATTTGTCAGCCTGAACCCTGCTTCCGTGTCTCTGGGTCTATTTTGTTCATCACCTTATTTTATTTTATTTATTTTTTAATCCTCACCCGAGGACATTTTTCCATCTTTTGTACAGATAGAGTGGGAGGGAGAGAGAGGAAGAGAGAGAGAGGGAGAGAGAGAGAGAGAGAGAGAGAGAGAGAGAGAGAGAGGGAAACATCGACATGAAAGGGACACATCGAGTGGCTGCCACCCACACAACCCCAACAAGGGCCGGGGACAAACTGCAACCGAAGTACGTGCCCTTAGCGGGAACCGAACCCGGGTCTCTCTGGACCACAGGCCGACGCTCTAACCGCTGAGCCAAACTGGCCAGGGCCATCACCTTATTTTGTTCATTATATTCCACAAACAAGTGAGAGCATGTGATACTTGTCTTTGACTAGCTTATTTCACTTAGCATAATACTCTCCAGGTCCCTCCATGTCATCTCAAAGGACAAGAGATCTCTCTTTCTTATAGCTGCATAGTATTCCATTGTGTTTATGTACCACAGCTTTTTTTAAATGTAATTTTATAACTTTAATTTTTTCTTAACAATTGCTTTACTACTTCAGGTGAAACGAGCCGAAAGGAACAGAGCAGGGCTCCTCCGACTTCAATGTGCCTAAGCACCAGCTGAGGCTCTCGAGCCGACTTTGACTCAGTAAATTTGGGCTGATCAATAATCTGTTCTCAACAGTCAACATCCTGATCTGTTGAGGCATTTTTGCTGAGTGGAGATTTTTGAGTTGGTTAGTCTATAATTTAATTTTATTTGAACCTCGAAAACACATCCTTTGGACTTGGGTAATTTTTCTTCTTCATTTGGTATGTGTTATGGGTTGAACTGTGCTTCCGCAAATCCTAACCCCAGTAGCTGTGAATGTAACCTTACTTGGAAGTTGGGCCTTTACAGATGTGATCAAGTTTAGGTGGGCTAAATTAATATGACTGGGATGCTCAAAAAGAAGGGACATTTGGACACAGCCACATGCACTCAGGGAGATGCCACGTGAAGAGGGAGGCGGAGAGCAGGGTGATGCTGCTACAAGCCACGGAAAGCCAACGATTGCCAGCCGATATCCAGCAGGTGACTGGCAGGGAACAGACTCTCCTTCACAGCCCAGAACGAACCCACCCTGCCCACACCTTGCTCTTGGACTCTCGAACTGAGACAATACATTTCTGTTGTTTAAGTCGTGTAGTTTGTGTTTTTTCCTTTACAGCAGCCTCAGCAAACTAACACAGTGTGCATATGTTATGCAATTCCACAAGCACTTGCTGGACAAGAAATTAGTTGTGGATTGAAAATGGAACACATTTAAATGAACACGGTCCTCGATGTCTATGGGCTCACAGGTGGAGTAAACATAAGCACACACACACCAGTAATCCAGAAACTGGCGGCTTGAAGTGTTAGGTGGTACTCTGAGCAAGATCCATTTGTCTCACAGAGATCTAGGGAAATTTCACTAGGTAGGTAAGGTATGAATTAGAAATTGAAATGGTTGTTCAAATCATGCAATTTCCTAAAAATCCATTGACATGTTTTAATGAATTACTCTTACAAAATTAAAAACCTAATTCCCCAAATACACTTAAAGTCAGGTTAGCCTCGCAACATTTTCTCCTCCATCTGCATGCAGCAGCATTATTAAGAGAGATAATTGCTGACAACATATCTAAATTTGCCAAGCTCCAAGGAGCTAAAACTGGTTAATGTTACAATTCTAGGTGGGCAGCATGATTACCAGTACTTTTAAAGAATGAATTTTATATGCTCTTCATCATTTTCATTGCATTGTGAATGAAAGCACATTTGTGGAGTTCAGAATATTTTGTTCTGTCAAGGAAACCATTTATGTTGTCCAGAGCCGGAGATCTCAAAATAACATTTGCAGGACATGCACCACAGAACACCTAAAGCATTTTCTTCATCTTATTCCAGTTCAGGCTTGGAATTTCTTATCCCAGAGCATCTCAGGAAAAACCAAAAAGGGGCTTTGGTAAAGCCAGTCGAAGCTCAAACAGTCCCTTTACCTTTAAGCCTAAAACACTAAGCCAGTTTTCTACATGTTTTCAGCCCTGTTACTACATGTACTAAAGCTATGTACTATTCCTGGTCTGTGCTTGGGCCAGAAACAGCTGGCTTACTCAGCAGGTGTGTTCCACTTTGAGATTGCGAGTTCTCCTTATTACATCGTCTAGTTGCCTTGGGGATGGGGCAGGCAGACGGTCCAATAAAACAAAGATCGTGCACAAGACATGCACATATTAAAAATCATTTGTTGTTTTCTCAACTTCAAATTTAATTGAGTATTCTTCACTTTTATTTGGTAAACCTGGCATCTCATTTTTTTCTTCTTTTCTTTATTGATTTTAGAGAGAGAGAAAGGGAGAGGGAGAGATAGAAACAGCAATGAAAGAGAACATTGACTGGCTGCCTCCTGCATGCCCCCCACTGGGGACTGGGCCCACAACCTGGGCTTGTACCCTGACTGGGATCGAACCAGAGACCTCTTGGTGCAGGGTTTGATGCTCAACCACTGAGCCACACCAGCCAGGCAAATCTGGCAACTCTTAAACACAGCACAAATGTGTAAATTACACCCTGGGGTCAAAAAAATTTTAGCTTACATCACTTTGTGAATGTGATGTATGAACAGAGAGAAAGAGCAGGAGGTCAGCTTCAGAATAATTCCAGTATGGGGAAGGTTTCTGACCCTACACTTGATTTCTGGTCCCGGGCAGTGTTCTGAGCAGTTCCTCTCAGCTTCCTTTCTCAAGTCTGCCAAGTGGGTATGTTAACACTGCCTTCTCAGTGGTCGGGACTGTTCGCTCAGTGCAGTGCAGTGTCAAGCTAGACTGGAGTCTGAGCCAAAACAAAATATCAGTAATACTAATACAGTCTATATTTAAATTTTTTTAAAAATCTATTTTTGATAGAGATGTTTTTTCTTTTTCTCTCATTGACACCCTCCTTCCCTATCCTGTCCCACCCCCACCCCCCAACCATCACAGTATTGTTGTCTGTGTCCATTGGTTATGCATATATGCATGTAAGCTCTTTGGATTACCTCTTCCCACCTTCCCCACTTCCCTTTGAGGTTTGTCAGTCTAACAACCAATTTGTACTTCTTAATCCTTTTACCTTTGTTGCCCATCTCCCTAACCCCCTTACCATCTGGCAACCAACAAAAAGTTTTCTGTATCTATGAGTCTGTTTCTGTTCTGTTTGTTCACTTTGTTTGGATATTCAATTGTTAATAGATATGTATTTATTGCCATTTTATTTTATTTTTATTAAAAAAATTTTTTTTAATCCTTACTCCAGGACATTTTATTTTTTGTTCAGATAGAGTGAGAGGGAGAGAGAGGAAGAGATAGAGAGAGAGTGAGAAACATTGATGTGAAAGGTACACATCAAGTGGTTGCCACCCTCATGACCCAACCAGGGCCGGGGACAAACTGCAACCAAGGTACATGCCCTTAGCAGGAACCAAACCCGGGTCTCTTTGGACCGTAGGCCGATGCTTTAACCGCTGAGCCAAACCGGCCAGGGCTTTATTGCAATTTTATTGTTCATATTTGGATCTTTTTCTTCAAGAAGACTTGTCAACATTTAATATAATACTGGTTTGATGGTGATGAACTCCTTTAGCTTTTTCTTGTCTGGGAAACTCTTTATATGTTCACCAATTTAAAATGATAGCTTTGCAGGGTAGAGTAATCTTGGTTGGAGGTCCTTGCTTTTCATCACTTTGAATATTTCTTGCCTCTTCCTTCTGGTCTGCAATGTTTCTTTTGAGAAATCAGCTGACAGTCTTATGGGAGCTCCTCTTTAGGTAACTAACTGCTTTTCTCTGGCTGCTTTTAAGATTCTCTTTTTATCTTTAACCTTTTGCATTTTGATGATGATGTATCTTGGTGTGGACCTCTTTGGTTCATCTTATTTGGGATTCTCTGTGCTTCCTGGATTTGTATATCTGTTTCCTTCACCAAATTAGGGAAGTTTTGTGTCATTACTTTTTCAAATAGGTTTTCAATTTCTTGCTCTTTGTCTTTTCCCTCTGGCACCCCTATGATGCAAATGTTGGCACACTTGAAGTTGTCTCCTTACACTATCCTCACTTTTTTTGGATTCTTTTTTCTTTTTACTGTTCTGATTGGGTGTTTTTTGCTTCCCTATATTCCAAATAAATGGTTTGCTTCTTGGCTTCACCTACTCTACTATTGATTCCCTGTAAATTAGTCTTTATTTCAGTTAGTGCATCCTTCATTTCTGACTGCCCTTTTTTATGCTCTTGAAGTCCTCACTAAGTTCACTGAGCATCCTTATGACCAGTGTTTTGAACTCTGCTTTTGTTAGATTGCTTATCTTTGTTTCACTTAGTTATTTTCCTGGAGTTTTATTCTATTCTTTCATTTAAAACATATTTCTTTGTCTCCTCATTTTGGCTGCCTTCCTGTGTTTGCTTCTATTTATTAGGTAGAGTTGCTATGTTTCCTAGGCTTTGTAGGGTGGCCTATTATAGTAGGTGTCCTCTAGGATCCAGTGGCACAGCCTCCTTGATCACCCCAGCTGGGCCCTCAAGGTGCACCTCTCATTTAGACTCTATACTCTTTAGTTGTAATTGAGTCTTGATTGCTGTTGACAAGTTAATAGGAGGGATTTACTCAGGCTGATCAGTTGCAAGGACTGGCTGTGCCCAGTGACTACTGGCCTCTGACCCCCTTGGAGGATCAGCTGTGTAGGGGCCCACCACACAGAGCAAGACTTACTTCAGCAGGGCTCTGGTACCCACTGAGTCCACTCCTTGAGTGTGTCACTTGTGGAGGTGGTTGGGTGGTGATGCTTTGCCATGGTCTGAAGCTGTCCTCTGAGTGTGTTGGCTCTGGGGCAAGGTCAACCACTGTCTGTGCTCTACCCGGGGCCACCAGGCATAAGCTACAAAGCAATCTGCAGATGGCTTTTTCTTGTGCTGGGCTGGGAGATGCCCAGGAAAAGCCACGCTGTGAACCAAGTCTGCCTGTTCCTAGTGCTGGGTCTGGGGCCAGTTAGCAAGAGGTATGGGGCTCGCTGAGACCAGAGGCTGCTTGTTTGAGAGAATTTAGAAAAATCTGAAGCAGAAGCCAAAACAAGCCATTCTTATGGTAAAGCCACTGGAAACAGCTTGGGTGGGCCCGAAAGTTAGGTGGAGCAGGGCCTCAGGGAATCACCAGGGTGGGGAAAACAGTGTGAGCCCCAGGTTGCTGGAGTCCCAGGTATGGTGGCCAGTCTGCATGCCTTATGGGGGAAGGGCTCACCAAAGGAACAACAGCCTCTGCCAGCATGTCTGTCCAGGAGAAAGCTGACTCTCCAGGTCTCACCCAGAAGCCAAACAACTCAGTTCTTCCCTGTATGTCTCTGGTCCTTTCAAACTGCCTCCCACACACTGGAGCCTGGAGGAAGCGGGTCTGAGTAAGTCCATGTGCGGGCCCTTTAAGAGGAACTGCCTGGGCCCTAGCCAGTTTGGCTCAGCGGTTAGAGCGTCGGCCCTTGGACCAGAGAGTCCTAGGTTCAGTTCCCGCTAAGGGCACGTACCTCGGTTGCAGTTTGTCCCCGCCCCTGGTTGGGTCATGCAATTGACAACCACTCGATGTGTCCCTTTCATGTCGATGTTTCTCTCTTCCTCCCTCTCTCCCTCCTGCACTATCTGAAGATAAATGCAAAAATGTCCTTGGGTGAGAATAAAAAAAATAAAAATAAAGAGGAGCTGCCTGGGGCGCCAGAAGCCGCAGCCTCCCTCAGCCTCAGTTCCCGCTGGTTTCCAGCCAGAAGTGATGGGGATTCTCTTCCTGGCACTGGAACCCTGAGCTGGGCGCCTGGTGTGGGAAGGGGACCCCTCAGTCCTCAGGGCGGCCCTTCCTAGCCGAGGTGTCCTCCTGATTTTATCCGCCACACGTGGGTATGGGACCAGCCTGTCTGCCTCCGCCCCTCCTACCAGTCTCCATGTGGCTCCTTCTTTAATTTCCTAGTTGTAGGACTTCAATTCAGCTTGATTCCAGGCGGTTCTAAAGGATGGCTGTTTTGTAGTTTAGTTATCATTTTAATGTGGTTGTGGGGGGAGGCGAGGACCAAGGTTACCTACACTGCTGTCTTCACCGAATTTCCACAACTTTTTTATCCACTCATCTACTGATGGACACTTGGGCTGTTTCCAGATCTTAGCTATTGTAAATAGTGCTGCTATGAACATGGGGGTACACATATTCTTTCTGATTAGTGTTTCAGGCTTCTTAACATATATTTCTAGAAGTGGGATTACTGGGTCAAATGCCAGCTCAATTTTTAATTTTTTGAGGTAACACCATATTGTTTTCCATAGTGGCTGCACCAGTCTGTATTCCCACCAGCAGTGCACTAGAGTCCCCTTTTCTCCACACCCTCTCCAGCACTTGTTTGATGATTTGTTGATGGCAGCCATTCTGGCAGGTGTGAGGTGATACCTCATAGTCAGTTTAATTTGCACCTCTCTGATGGTTGAGCATTTCTTCATATGTCTCTTGGCCATTTGTATGTCCTGTTTGGAGAGGTGTCCCTTCAGGTCCTCTGCCCATTTTTAAATATTGTTTGTCTTCCTTTTGTTGAGTTGTATGAGTACTCTGTATATTTTGGAAATTAACCACTTATTCAGTGTATCATTGGTAAATATGTTCTCCCATATAGTGGGTTCCCTTTACATTTTTATGCTGGTTTCTTTTGCTGTGCAGAAGCTTTTTAGTTTGATGTAGTCCCATTTATTAAATTTTTCCTTTGCCCTAGGCATTGTATTGGTGAAAATTCTGCTATGTGTGATGTCTGAGATTTTGCTGCCTACATTTTCTTCTAGGATTTTTATGGATTCACAAGTGACATTTAAGTCTTTTATCCATTTTGAATTTATTTTTGTGTATGGTGTAAGTTGGTGGCCTAGTTTCATTTTTTTTTTTTTTTTTTTTTTGCAGGTAGCTGTCTAGTTTTCCCAGCACCATTTATTGACGAGGCTGTCTTTACCCCATTGTATGCTCTTGCCTTCTTTGTTGAATATTAATTGCACATAATGTCTTGGGAAGATAACTATATGCCTGTTCTTGTGCCAGTACCAGGCTGTTTTGATTACAATGGCTTTGTAGTATAACCTGATATCCGGTATTGTGACCCCTCCTATTTTGTTCTTCGTTGTAGTTAAAGTTTTTATATTTTGTCCATCATGGATTTTTTTTTGCATAAGTTTTAATTTTTTTAAAGACTACATTAAAATATTATTTGTCAATTGAATTTCCTGGTGCTCCCTTAAATTTTGTACCTGAATAAACAACTCACTCATTTCACCCCCAGTTCCAGCCCTGGCCTTCAATGAGTGTTAAATAGTATTAATATTACTATTTTAGTTTTATTAATATTTAGTAGTGCCTGGCCAGGATGGCTCAGTGGTTGAGCATTGACCCAGGTACCAAGAGGTTGCCAGCTTGATTCCTGGTCAGGGCACATGCCCAGGTTGTGGGCCAAATCCCCAGTGGGGGGCACGCAGGAGGCGGCCAATCGATGTTCTCTCTCATCGATGTCTCCATCTCTCTCTCCTCCCTTCCCCTCTCTCTAAACAATAAGGAAAAAAATTAGTAGTAATGTTAAATATTATTAATAAAAACTCTCTTATATCCCACATTTTTGCAGTGTCACATTAGAAACAATAATAACAAAAAACATTTATAAGGGCTTACTGTGTCCCGGGCATTTACTAACCTCAAGTGTGTAGTTTTATTGAATTTTATAACTTTTTGCAATTGTTATAATTATTATTTTTTATTTTATAGAGAAGTGATAAACAACTTCCCCAAGAAGACACAGATAACAAATCAAGATGTTGGGCATTCAAAATTAATTTTGTTTTTCCTGCAGGGTTCTTGAAACTTTGCACAGTACTTGAATTCAGTATCTAGAAACCTGCCTGCAATAACCCAAGTAAGCCTCTAGGTGACCTCGTTGACCAATTTTGTAAACACTGGAATTCCAGGCTAGAGAAAACCATGTTTTAGGGAAGAAAGCTTTTGGCACACATGCTCTTCCAGACCTTCCACACACCTGTGCATGCTTACAGACCAAACTAGGCTGGACCCAGAAGGCTCCTGGTTTGAAGAAAGGCTCTGGACTGAGCAGGGCCCATCTCTCCTTGGATGGGGAGGGTGTGACACCTATCTCCCTGACACCATGACCAAGACTTGCTCAAGCATCTATTCTTGTCCCACGTGCCCATGAACAGAGGCCTAGAATGAAGAGTTGCCAGGTGTCCTATTTCTGTAGAACATGTTCTGTATTTACTGATTTTATTTGGTGTCCCTTATTGCTTTTTTTTTTTTTCAGGGTGCCCTAAATGTCCTGTATCCAGCTTTAAAAGACAATTACAGCCCTGGCCGGTTTGGCTCAGTGGTTAGAGCATCGGCCTGTGGTCCGGAGAGACCCGGGTTCGGTTCCCGCTAAGGGCATGTACCTCGGTTGCAGTTTGTCCCCGGCCCTGGTTGGTTGTGCGGGTGGCGACCACTCGATGTGTCCCTTTCACATCGATGTTTCTCTGTCTCTCTGTTCCCCTCTCTCCCTCCCACTCTACCTGAACAAAAAATGGAAAAATGTCCTCAGGTGAGGATGATAAAAAAAAAAAAAAGACAATTACAAAAACTTAACATTTAAGCTATTTTACAAATTTAACTGGACAACCTGCATTTTACTTTGCTAAATCTGGCCACTCTACAGGCTGGCTTCTTGCATTTTTAGGCGTATAACAAGGCAGATACCAGTCATTGAGCCAGCAGGAGGGCCAAGCCCAGCATGAAGCAATGCGGCAGTGAGGACGCCCATTTTAAGGAGGTGCTCACTCTCAGGCTCCTGCAAGAGCACCTCGCCCTAAGTCCCTGCCTTGCGGGAGAGCTCTGGCTGAACGGTCAGGAACACACCTCGATTGGCTTGACTCCTTGGGTTAAACCTTGGTGCAGCCTCCCTCCACAGTGGACCCTAGACTGGCCAAATTCATACTTCACTAAGCTTCTGTCTTATGCATTTATGAATTGCAATCCAGACCTGGGACCCTTCCAGATATGTAACTTGGGCAAACTGCTTCCCGCCCTGAGCTTTCCTTTGGGAGTAATGATCGCAAAGTTGCTGTAAGGATTAAATATGAAAAAAATAATCTTAGTGCTCACAACAGGGCCCGAGACATAATTAGCCCTTAACAATGATGAGTTATTTCAGTAGTGTTGCCATTTCTGTGGCTAAGCTGAGGCAGCGCAAATCTCAGAACCCCAGCTTTCTAGATCTCGTTCAATACTCACATCACTTACCAGTTTTCCCCAGGAAATGACATACTATGGAGCACGTGTTGGGTACTAGATGTTGTGCTGAGCTAGCTGTGTCTCTGGTTCAGCCCACAGAACACCTTGGTGCAATGCGTACTGCAGAGGAAACTGAGTCCCAGGGAGGTTACAAAACTCACCCTGGTTCATACAACCAGCAAGTGGCGAGGAGGCTGGGACTGATTCCAAGCCTGGCAGCCTGTCTCCAGATGGGCCTGACTTCAAAGCCCACATTTAACCACTGCTGTACAAGGAGCGTGGTGTCTGCCCAGACACTCACCGTCCACTCCCAGAAAGGCCCCTTCCCGGGTAATTGAAGGGTGTGCCCTTGCCAGCCTTGGCCTGGCCGTATCCCTACTGAGATCTCTCTCACTCTGGCTTTGATCTCCTTTCCTGATGGAGCCATTCTCTCTGGAAACGAGGAGAGGACAGCGTGAAGGGTGGTTTTCGGGAAAAGTCATGAGTTCGTGTGGAGCAGGGAGGAGAAGCTGCTGCGCTGGTCCAGTCACAAATCAGGAGCCTCTTGAAAGCACATTCCTTAAATGCCTCTGCTCTTTCCTCCACCCTTCTGCAAAGGTAATTCCAGTCCGACTGGCTGTTAACTGGCCTCCATTAGGTACGTCTCGCAGCTACGCCCTGGTCAGGGGCGGCTGAATGCTCAGCCCCAGCGGCGGACGCGGGCCCGGCTGGCCCTCTGCCCGGCTGTGTGCGCCTGCCTGTCTGTTCCCACCGGCCCTCGGCCTCGCTTCCTCCCCAGGCTGACCCTATTGTTGGCTTCCCCCTCCCTTTTCATTTTCTTTGGTTTCCATTTGAGAGGTGCCTGGTGAGCAATTGCTTTTTATAATGTCACAGTTAATAAAAAGCATGAGATTTGGAATCGGGCAGATATAGGTTTGAATGTTAGCTTTACAGTTTACCACAAGGTCATGTGACTGAGGCCATGTAACCTTTCGATCCTCTCTCTTTACCCCTTTCTGGGACAAGGACCACCTCTGCACACATTGTAGCAGGGATTAAATGAAGTGACACATGATAGCATGTATTCCCATTGTTGGGTCAACAGCGAGAGCACACAAATATACACTCCTTTCTTTCTTATTCCCTGTATTTTTTTTAACGTGTGCTTTTATAATTTTTTTTCATATTTTAAATTTTATTTTTGTTACAGATGTTTCTCCTTTTTTACTCCATTGACTCCCTCCTCCCCATCCCCCGGGCCCGGCCCCATAGTCCCTGCATGTCTTTACTCCTGGCATGATCTGTTCTATTGTTTTAGCCCCTATAACCGGCCGAGCGTCCCCGGCCTTAGAGCGCTGGTGAATGCCACAGGGACTCTCAGCCTGGAGAGCTGCTTTTCCTTTTCGCTTAACTGGGTCTCCTACTAATCCTCAAGTCTAGGCGTCAGCACCACCACCCCACAGGGCCCCGGTGTCCCACCAACCCAAGGAATTGCCACATCCCCTTTCTTCTCTCACACTCTTGGCTTTCGTAGGACTAGTGATCATTTTGTTATTCAAACTGTTCACTTCTCTTTCTCCCCCCTTGGCCGTCAGTGACTGACTGACACGTAGTTGGTATCCAAATATCAGTTAGATACATGATGTTTATTTTATTTCATTTTTGCTTCAGATAGAGTGGGAGGGAGAGGGGGAGGAAAAGAGAGAAACATCGACATGAGAGAGACACACTGAGTGGCTGCCACCCACAAAACCCCAACCGGGGCCAGGGACAAACTGCAACCAAGGTACATGCCCTTAGCGGGAACCGAACCCGGGACTCTCTGGTCCGCGGGCCGACACGCTAACCACTGGGCCAAACCAGCCAGGGTGGTACATGGTGTTTTAAATCACATACGCTCTCTCCCCCACCCTCAGTAAACAATTGTCTCCTTCACTTCCCCCCTTCCTCCCTCCAAAACTGAGAAATCTCTGCTTCAAACCCTGGAAGGTAGCACACAGAGTTTGAACTAACAAACCCCTTTTCCTCATAAGTTACCCAGGGTCACTTTGGGCACAACAACTATCTGCTGTGTGTGGTCACCCCATGCCTCATGGTATGTTAAAGTCCCTGGTTCCCAAATGCCAGCAGTACTTCCAAATCACAGGAGATTGTAAAGCACAGCGGTGCATTTCCAAATGCCCAGGTCGGTGGGTCACGCCCTTGAGAAATCGCAACCTCTGCAGCCTCAGATTGTTCATGATGCTACAAGCACTCCAGAAGAGATGATTATCTAAAACTCAGAAGTCAGGTCAACTTTCACCTGCTTCTAGTTCCAGCACAACATTCTTATCAAGGTCGATATTCAAAAGCAAAAAGAAATGCAGAACACGTTTTCATATATGTGTGTGTTACTGTTTAGAATCAGGAAAGTATTGCCAAAATAAATCTTACTGTATATTTCCTATTTTCTTTTGCAGGGAAAGCAGACTCTTTCAATAAATCGTCATAGGTAGAAGAAGATACAAATGTCATAAGAACTTTCCGGCAGTGGGCTCAGATTCTAACGGAAGATTAATCTCAGATTCACTCTTTCCAAAAAGAACCAAGTGTGAAGCCCACAGCACATATATCTGATAGAGCTGAATTCCGAGAGGACTCCTCAGAGCACTGGAAAAAGGGGCCATGAACTTCTTGTAAGTATGTTATCATACTGCCCTGAGCATTCAGAAAGGGGGCTAGATCAACGGATATTGTCAGTGCTACTGATCAATATTTAGTTCACTGTGGCTACCTGCGATTGTAACGGTGTTTACATTGGTATGAGACATTTTACTGGTGAGAAAACAATTTTAAAAATGCTCTTGGTCCACTGATGAGCTCACATAGCAGTAAATAATGCGGTCCAGTGGGCAGACACCCAAGACTAGGTGGTACCCTAGATAAGGGTTATTTTGCCCTGCAGGCCTTTCTGCCTCTGGTTAACAGAAGCAAATTAGGTGCATTATTTTGAGAAAGTAATGACCAAGGAAAGCTGAACTTAGCGTGCATTCACTCAAATTTTCATTAATATATTTTAAAAGTAATGTTTGCTACCCTTCCTTACTGCAGAAAACTCGTCATGGAGCATTAGAATTTGGAGTTTGAAAAGTTAGGATCTATTACCTGCTTTTCTCCTAAGAGCTGTATGACTTTTGGTAAATTATTTGACCTAATTCTCAGATTCTTTATCTGTAAAATGGAGATAATAGCACTAAGTTCTTCCCTGAGCTGTTGTGGGATTAAATGGAGGTATAACTTGTAAAGTGCTTTAGCGGTGGTCTGGCTCACACTGACCTATAATTAAACACGTATCCAACTTACTTCTTCAGGACACTTTTCTCTTTTCCACTGGGGGTGGGGCACAGGGTGGGGTGGAGAGAAAGCAGCGTTGTAGGAAAGGCCCATGTGAACTCAGAGGGGGACAGGAATGGAGTAAGAAGCATGAAAAATAAAGGACTCACACACTTAGAGCTGAAATGACTTACTTTTGCATTGTCTTCTGAACTCCATGTACGTGTTAGATTTTTCTCTTTGGAAAGGGCTGCATCCCCGTGCAATGCGAGGTCACCGGGGACCATGAGAGACTTGCCTGTTAAAAGCATGATAACAGCACCTCCTGTGATCTAACCCTAGGTCAGTGCTACTCAACGGGTGTTGAGCAATTTCATTACTGGAACTTGGGACAACATAAGTATAGAAATTGAGAGTCAGCGTTTAGAAACTTTGAACCCTGATTGAGTAGTTTTATGTTGAATGAATCTAATAAATAGAAATGTCTATTTTGTATGTTTATTATTTCTCCCATTTAGTAATTTATTTCTTTAAATTAACATATTACCTTAGTGGTTCACTTTTATTTTACTTCAATAAACTATAGCCCAGCTGGTGTGGCTCAGTGGTTGAACGCAGATCCATGCATCAAGAGGTCACTGGTTTGATTCCTGGTCAGGGCACGTGCCCAGGTTGTGGGTCAAGTCCCCAGTGTGGGGCATGGAGGAGTCGGCCAATTGATGTTTCTATGTCTCTCTCCCTCTCCTTCTAAAAATCAATAAAGAAAAAAATTTTTTTTAAATTCTATCTAAAGCCTAGCAACATTAAAAAAAAACAAAAAACAACAACTATAGACCCAAAATGGTTGAAAATTTTAAAAAACTGGTCTTTCACCACTGACAGTTTGAGAAGTAGCACTACTCTAGAAAATAATCCAGACTTTTCTATCATACTGAGGAAAGTCATTGTTCTAATCTGAAAGTTCTCAAAGACCGACATTCGAGGAAATTCTTTAGTTTGAAACTTTGTTCCTAAGAGAAGGCCAACCTACTCATTTAAAACATTTCTAGAATTATTATTACATATAATGTCAAGCTTTTATAAATATAAGAAACAATTTTGAAGAATTTTCTCAAATATGGAAAAAAATTAAATATCAAAGAAGGTAAGGCACATTTTAAATCCATCTTGTGGACCATAGCACAAAGCTTTATGAGACAGATTGATATACATTGATACAGAGTGAAGCCAAGGTATGTTAGTTGAAAAAAAGTTGTAAAACCATACTTGGAATATGATGCTGTATTTTTTAAAATTTAATCCTCACCAGAGGGGAGGAGGAGAAACACTAATGTCATATTGACTGGTTGCCTCCCACATGACCCTGACTGGGGCCGGGACTAAAACTGCAATCCAGGTATGTGCCCTTGACCGGAAATTGAACTCAAGACCGTTCTGCCCTTGGGTCAACGCTCTAACTGCTAAGCCAAACCAGCCAGGGCATGTTGCTGTTATTTTATTTTATTTTATTATATTTTATTTTTATCCTCACCCAAGGGCATTTTTCCATTTTTTATTCAGATAGAGTGGGAGGAAGAGAGAGAAACATCGACGTGAAAGGGACACATCGAGTGGCCGCCACCAGCACGACCCAACCGGAGCTGGGGACAAACTGCACCTGAGGTACGTGCCCTTAGTGGAAACTGAACCCGGGACTCTCTGGACCGCAGGCCGACGCTCTAACCGCTGAGCAAAACCAGCCAGGGCATGTTGCTGTATTTTAAACAAAAAGATTATATGCGTGAAACATATGAACTAATATACAATAAATTCATTGTTATATCTGGTGATGTTCAATTTATAGGGCACAGTTATGTTTTTATGTTATATATTTGCCATGTGTGTGCATTTAACATTTTTACTATGAGTATATGTTGTAATAGAAAAGGAAATTTACATGTTGAAAAACTTACCTCTTTCACTTTTTGATTATTTTATTATTTAAAAAAACATTTTTTTCTTTTTCCTTTATTGATTTTAGAGAGAGAAGGGAGAGGGAGAGAGAGATGGAAACAATGATGAAAGAGAAGATCAATTAGTCGCCTCCTGCATGCCCCCCACTGGGGATTTGGCCCACAACTTGGGCACGTGCCTGACTGGGAATTGAACCAGGACCTCTCAGTCCATGGGACGATGCTTAATCCACTGAGTCAGACCATTTGTGCATTATTATTATTTTTAATCCTCACCTAAGGATATTTTTCCATTGGATTTTATTTATTTATTCATTTATTTTTTGGTTTATCTCTTCCTGACTCCCGCCCCCCCACCCCCACCCCCTTCCCTCTGAGGTTTGTCAGACTATTCCCTACTTCAATTGAATTTTAGATAGAGTGGAAGGAAGAGAAGGAGAGAGAGAAACATCAATGTGAGAGAGACACACAGATTGGCTGCCTCCTGCGTGACCCCAACCAGGGTCAGGGATGGAACCTGCAACCGAGGTCTGTGCTCTTGACTGGAATCGAACCTGTGACCTTTCAGTGTGCAGGTATTGATGCTCAACAATAAGCCAAACTAGCCAGGGCTCACTTTTTGGTTATTAATAAATATAACAATAAAGTGATTAAGATATGCTTTTCAAAAAAGATGGGGGTGGGGGGAGAGTCATACGGCAGACCTATTCTGCTTCCATTTCTCCACTGTCCTTTTGCATTTGGGATCCAAGTTCTGTTTGTTCTTTCAAGGTACACTTGCAACTCTGAGTATACCATTTCTTGAACAACAGAAAGTCATTTCCATGTAAGGTACTTGCTTGGACATATTAAGATCTCCCTACATTTCATTTTCCACTCTCCGCTCCCTACTGCACAGGATAAAAATATGTCAGGTGAAATATTTTCTTGAATTTAAAAGACCTGTTTGCTAGTCAGTGAAACTAGGATGAATTACGTTTACAAAAATACAACATTTGCAAGATTAGAAAGTCTAAAAATGCACATCAGTGAGACAATACACTATTGTGTTCCATCAATTCTTAGACAACTTATTGTAAGACACAGCATTATTTCATGTATCACTAAGAAAGAAAAAACACTGTCAATTCAACTAGAACACGCCATCAATCAAACAATATTCCCTGATTTCAGATGTAAATATAAAAAACTTGCATCTTGAAATCAATTAAATACGGTAATACTTATATAACAAAGAACCTGCAATCTTGTCCAACATGAGTACTTGAAGTAGAGCACCTTAAGCTGCTTTGTATAAACCTTGAACATAAATGGAAGGATACGTAAACATTTTCAGTAGCACACTTTGTTTATTGACCTATGAAAAAAAGAATAGGTCTTAAAAAGTCAGAACAGTAAAAGAATATGCAAAAGAGTATTTCTGAAGGCTATACAAATATGCAAAAGGAATAAGTTATCTTTTTTTGAATGTCTTTTTTTGTTCCAAATTTTTCCCCAAAGTTTCTTTTTAATGATACAAATGACTAAGGACCAGTTTAACAAATCCACTTTATGTATATATTACATGCTTTGGAATATAGATAGAAAATGTTCCAAAAAGTTGTTCAGAAACTGCTCTAGTCACAGTCTGAACAGGAAACCTGTAGAAAAGGGGGAAGGAGCACCTTTTATGGAATTTTGAAGCAGAGTAAAGAAGACAAAATCTGAGATATGGAAATATTTCTTTAAAAAAAATAACTCAACCATAAACCATAGCTAATTAGTTCTTCCACAGAAAGTATGAGGTAGTTTTAGCCTCATAATTAAATCTACTGCAGCTTGGAGTTTTTTTTTTTAATGACTAATCTTGTTCTGTCACTTGGTGACTCAGACTACCTGTGGAATCCATACAATATGCTTACTTTTCTAATGGTCTCCATTTTAAGGCACACAACTCATCTAAAATATGTTTGTTTGTTTTTTGTTTTTTCTTGTCTTTATTTTGTTTTGGGTTCTTTCTGTATCACCTCAAAATACTTTTCCAAATTCTTGATTAGAAAACTTTTCATATGAAGTCTAGCATTTCCAATGACAGCCAAGTTGGGGAGTTGACAGCCTGGACAGCAGCTGGTCACGGCGCTGGCAGCGCAGGGCCCCGGGTGAGACCTCGGCGACTGTCCGGCCGGCGGTGGGGCTCGGGCCGCTTCACCCCGATGCGCTCCCACGCAGCTCCCCCAGGATGCACGCCAAGTCCGGCACCCAGTTCATGGTGCTTATGACAACTGTCACTCTATAAAATCCTAGAAACGTTTCCACGCCTCCAGAGCTTCATGAGAACCCAGCTTCTCTTCAAGTGATGTCCCAGCACTGTGCAAGCTGCGCGCGTGGAGCCGCTCCTGGTGGCCGCGACCTCGGGCCCCGCCGGGCCTGCCCGGCCTCCCTCCCGCTGGGGCCCCGGAAGCCCTTTCACAGTTTGGGGGTTCGCCTTCAACAACCGGTACCCCTTTCAGAGCGCCCGCGGCGGCCGAGTCCTGCGTGGGGCCGCGGTGACCGTGTGCGCCGGGACGGAGGCAGGGGGCCTGCGGGCTTCGTGCGGCTGAGTGTGGGACTCCCTTCCCCGCAAGGCGAGTCCTCTCCAGCCTCCGCCGTCCTGGGTTTCCAGAGCCACAGCCCCTGGGCAGACGACCGCATTCTGCAAGGCACGCTAGTGGGAGGGCGCAGTGCTCGGCCAGGGGGCCCGCTGCCCTTCAGACTAATGTTCCAGGCTTGGCATCTTCGTGCCACAGGAGCCTCTGCTCGCCCCCCTCCAGGCCGTCCTGCAGCCGGCCTCCCGCGGGGCTGTCCAGCGCACTGGGCTCCGCGTGCTGTCTGTCAAAGCAAACCGGCAGTTACGCTCTGGTCGTTTTGTTCCAAGTACAAAAATCACTACACCCAAAGAAGTTAGTAGAAAGCCCTGTTAAGAAAATTACCCCAAACTCCTAAATAAAGCAAAGGATGACTGTAGTTCCTTCAAAGACATGCTGGGGCATCGTCTAACAGGCCATGCAAGAGTATTTAATTCTCTAGAAACATACACGTTTGTCTAATTTACATTAACCATTGACTAGGACCCAGACTGTGTTGAGTTAGACGTTAACTTCGTTTTTTTGTTTTTTTTTTTTGGTCTGGAAGAAATACAAATGATTTCTGTCTAGCGAGAGCTATGATGGTTATAGTTTTATTGCCCTGTGGGACACTACCTGGTTTTGTATCTAATCTAGTAATCTGACTCCAGCATTTGCTTTTTCAGCGTGTTGAATACAGTCTCTTGAATTCTCTGGAACTGGCTTTACCATTATGTTAGTTCTCTCATGTATGAGTTAAATAAATCTTTGACATATGCCTATTTTCCATTTATGTGACAGATATATTTTTAACTTTTTAAAAGGTATTTTCGACAGCCACATTTTAAGTATTTCTTCCAATTAAGGGAATATACCAGATACTTTCCTCAGGGATACAGGAATATATTTAGAGGGAGGCAGGGGTACGTTGGGAAATATTTTAGATCCCTAGGGTTTAAGGGTCAAGTGTAAATTGGAAACAGCATCAGATGTAAAAATCATAGGCATATTTGGATGGTATATCCAAACGAGAGCATCCTATTATACAAACCATTCCAATAAACCAAACCTCATTCTTGTATTAGCAGGATAGAATAGGTTAGGTAGTTAGTAGATTTCCTTTTATTTGAAATTTCAATGCCTTTTAGTAAAGGGAATAAAGTCTTTGGAAGAAGAGCTTTGGATATAAATACTATGTGAATCCAGGTATTTGGTGTTTTCATCTAATAAAGAAACAGTCAGATTTCGATGACTTCACACATCAGTCAGAGCAAAGCGACACACAGACTTGAGGGGCTGTACTTACTACAGCTGGCTACACCTAGCAAGACAGAATTTACAACTGATCTCATTTCTGGAGACATAATCATTCTCGGGGACCGAAGCCCTTGGTTTAGCCTGGTGATAGGTGGAGTGAGATAAGGAAGAGGGAGGGAAATGGAAAGAGTGAGTAAAAGAAAACAGTTATTTGAAAACACAGTTTGCAGCAGCAGAGCCAAGGCGTGGACTACATTTTATATATGGTGGCCCAAAAGGCTTGAACAGTTCTAATTTTGTGAAGTTTATGGTGCTGACTATTACACCACATCATACTAAAAAAATTTTTTTTGGTAAAAATTTGTAGCTTTCTATAGTATTAAGACTTGGACATCCTTGGGGAAAAGATCTTAAATAATGTGCACTTCATTTATATTGATCTAATCATAGATCTACTGCTAAGCATTTCAAATCTTAGGAGATCTAAAGTTTTTCATCTTTATCTTGAAACCCAACTTCTCTTATATTAAAAATTATGTGTTCATCAATAATAACATGCATTTTAGGGAAAAATTTCTAAAGCTTTATGGATGATTGTCATTATACTTGCTTTGTTAATAGGTCAGGTTAAATTGATCAAACCATATCATAATTTTAAAAAATCCTAAATAGACATAAAATGAAAATAAGCACTCCCATAACTGTGGCTGGGAGGATAAACTGGCAAATTTTTCTGGAAAGCAAGAACTTAAAAGTATATACTTTTCAATTTAATCCTTTAATTCTACTAATTGGAATATATCCTAGGTAAATAATCTGGAATTCAGACAAAAATTTTGTACAAAAATATTAAAAGAAGCATTACAATTAAAAAAAAAGAAAGAAAATCCCCAAACCATTCAAATTCAAAATATGCATAATTGTTAAATAAAGTATGGTGTATTTATTAGTGAAATATCATATTGGTCACATAAAATAAGGATTAAAGAGCTTTTAAAAATATGGAAATATGTTTGTTATAATATTAGTAAATAACTAGGGTGTAGAACTTCATACACGATGAAGGATGTAAAATTGTATATGTGATATCATTATGACCATGTTAAAAATGAATACAGAAAACTGTGGGCAATATGCCAAAATGTTAACAGCTGCTATCTCTAGATGGTGGAATTATGGGTAAATTATTTCTTATTCATTTATCCCTTTATTATTTTCTTAATCTTCCACAATGAGCTCATATTAAGCGAATGTGCACACACACACAATGGGGAAATGTAAATAGTTCTAATGTCCTGTGCATGGTGCCCCGTGGACATGAGACTCCCCTATTAAGCCATCTTAGACTGCCTGAAATAGCTGGGCAGCCTCGCTCAAAACAGACGTTCCCCAAAAATGCTTAGTGCCCAGGGAGAGCGGTGTTAAGAATCCTATTAGAACTGTCTTCTACAGGGAACGTTTTATATCATTTCTAACTGAGTCAACAACAGAGGAAAGTAAAAGTGTATAGCCCTGGCCTGGTAGCTCAGTTGGTTAGAGCATTGTCCCGATATGCCAAGATTGTGGGTTTGACCCCCAGTCAGGGCACATGCAGGAACCAACCAGTTCATGCATGAATAAGTAGAACAACAAATCAATGTTTCTCTCTGTCTCTCTCCCTTCCTCTCTCTCTAAAACTCAATCAATAAAAAATTTAAAAATGTATACAAAAATGAAAAATATTTTCACATGTATTATCAAAAATGATTAAAACTGAACTGAAAAAAATTCAGCACAAATTTTGTACCAAATAATTTTAATGCTTTTATTAATATATTTTTATTGATTTTTTTTTTTTTTTTTTATCCTCACTCGAAGACATTTTTCCATTTTTTGTTCAGATAGAGTGGGAGGGAGGGAGAGGAAAAGAGAGAGAGAAACATTGATGTGAAAGGGACACATCGAGTGGCTGCCACCCACACGACCAAACAAGGCCGGGGACAAACTGCAACCGAGGTATGTGCCCTTAGCGGGAACTGAACCCAGGTTGCTCTGGACCGCAGGCCGATGTTCTAACTGCCGAGCCAAACCGGCCAGGGCTATTGATTTTTTTTTTTTTTAGAGAGAGAGGAAGAAGAGAGACATAGAAACATCAATGTGGGAGAGAAACATCCATCAACTGCCTCCCTCATGGCCCCCACTAGGGATCGAGCCTGCAACCCGGGCATGTGCCCTGACCAGGAACAGAACCAGCGATCTCTTGGTCCATGGGACGACACTCAATCCACTGAGCCACATCAGCCGGGCTCATTTTAGTTCTTGCTCCTAACTCATTCTCAAGCATTATTTACAGAAATCCAAGCTATGTCATATCCTCTGAAGTATATTTTCATTAGAATTCTATTTTGAGCACACCTTTTGTTAAGTTGAGACAATTGGACTAATATTTCAAGCCAAGAAAAACTCCTGCTGAATATGGAGAAGAAAAATAAGGTTTTTAGGGGTGAATACGTCCAATTTGCTAGTAATGCCAAGTGCTTTAATAAGAAATTAACCTCTCAAATTCAACAATATGAAAACCTCTGTAACATTTGATTTTCTGAAATTCCCCAGAAAATGCCCACGTCTTAGCCCCGAGGGCGTGGGTGACATTCTGTGAGAGGGCCAGGGAGAGCAGATCTCTTCAAACTTCCCTTCTGTGTAATACGAAGGGCTGAGAGATGTAATTCAGAGTTTGCAATCACTTTAACAGTCAATCATATTTTAACAAACCGCTCTTAGATAATTCCTCTGGATTTTACAAAGGAGCACTTTGGGGACAGCTGCTGTGTCTGCAGCCCCTAGGGGCCAGACACAAACAGGCAGCGAGTGTTTGAAAGGAAGCTGCCAACTGTCCATGGGGAATCTGGTATGAACAGCTTTTTCTGGAGCAGAGAGGTTTTTCCCTGTAAGGTACCAGAAGAGCCTAAGTAGATAAACTGATTATACAGTTTCAAGTATTGCGATGAAGAAAACCTTCAGACACAGAATTTAATGTACAGAACTCTAAGAATGGGCTCACATTTGAAGGAACTAGGTTAGGGGCAGCCACTGTTCCTTACAGGGGCAGATATTTTGGGCTTTGTTGGCCATAATGGTCTCTGTCACACTACGTGACTCTGCCCAATAGTGCAAAAAACAGCCACAGATAATAGGGAATGACTGAGTGTGGCTGTCTTCCGAAAAACTTTATTTGCAAAAACAGATGGCAGCTGGTTTGACCCATAAGCTATAGTTTGCCAAGTCTTGAAGATTACTTAGTAAAATAAAATAAAATAAAATAAAAGGGGGTTCCTGGATTCTTTGACCAGGGACAGGCCACCAGAATTTTTGAGCACTGCTCCCTCACCTGCCTGGAGAGGGCAAAGGGCTGTAGACGTTGCCGTAGCAGCTGGGGTAAGAAGGACGTGCTGGGGTCTCGTATTCAGAAAGCCCTACTGTTATCTGAGTCCTCCAGCTCCCAGAGGCATTTGTAGAAGACACTAGAAATAAAAATGAAAAAATGGACAAAATTAGTGGTAATATTTAGAGTGAAAATTGTTTAGGCCATTTATACATACATTATAATCAGCTGTGTGCAAAACAGAGCGTAAGAACCAGTGTTTGGAATCAGCTAAGTTCCAGTTCCAGTCTGGTCACTTACTGGCTGTGTGACCTTGGACAAACAGCTTATCCTTGTTAAGCCTCAGGTTCTTCATCTGAAAACTGGGGATAACAATATAAATATATCCTTATAGAGATAATATCAGAATTAAATAAGGTAATGTATGAAATTACTTAGCTCCTGGCACAGAGTAAACACTCAATAAATGATAATTATTAATATTATTCATGGGGATGAGGTTAATTAAAAGACATTCTATAAAAAAAATAACCCAAAAGACAAGCCAGATATATTGAATCTTCCCATTGGGTGGCTGGGACACAGGGCTCCAGGTGCACAGGCGACGACCGAGTTCTTGGAGGCCTTCTGAGGAAGAGTTCCTGTTGAGCTGTTGAGACTTGACTGATCCTCAGCCAAAGGCAACACTGGTCACTAGGAGGATTAAGGCATATTTTTTGCCTTTATAAAAAGGTGGACAGGTGGGGAAGGTAACTAGTATAAAGAGGGTTTCAGGAAGAATAGATTTAGCTTTATTGAGGGGCCGGACTGGAACAAGACAAGGGCATAATTTGGGAGCAAAGCCCAGTAATGCCTTGTCACTGGGCGCTGACTGTCCCCTCTCTAAGACCAGTCCTGCTCCACACCTAGGATGCACAGGCGACCACAGTGCCGGGCTGGTCATCCAAGACTAAATAACCAGCGCTGCTCATGGTCCTTCCAGCTGTCTGCCCTTCTTTCTGTTCCTGGCAGCCAACTTCCTCCTCTTCTCTCTCACACCCACGAAGCACTTCTGACCCGAGTGGGGCGAATACACTTCAAAACCCTGGATGCCACCAGGTTTTGACTCAAAGACATAACACTCGCATTTCAGTCAGGGCTGTGAGGCTTGGTGGTCGAGATGTCAGGGCTGGAATTGAATTCTCACTCCACCACTGACTAGCTTTGGAGCAGGGTCACTCACACTCTGAGCCAGACCTGCCTCAGCTGTACAGTAGGACGATAACCACAGCACAGGGCACAGACTGCTGCGCACACTGCACGGGACTGCACACGACGTGCCTGCCAGGTGCATGGCACAGGGTCAGATGCCAGTCAGTGCGGCTGCATCACTACTCAGACTGAGCCACCGAGAGAGCTTCCAGGGGCTGGAAGGAACTACGAACCCCTGATCATTTGGCAAAAAATCGGGAACTTATCACCTGTTGTAATTCATTTCTGTAGCTGTAAAATACAGACAGGAACGAGGAAAATCCCAAAAGGAATTCTGGGAGCACTGACTCTACAATATCTCCTTCCTTAGAAAAGGGTGCCTTTTGGTCTATGGAGCCAAATCCAGCCGGCATTAGCGAGGCTCACACAGGGTTCCAATCAGGACACATTAACTCCATTCTCCTCTTTACCCCCAAACTGAGCCAACTGCTGGAGTGTTGGCGGCTCGGGGCTACACCTGCTCCTCCCTGGCCTCGCTGTTTAAGGAGCCGTACCCCAGCCCTGGGCCCTGATGCCCATCCACATGCACCTGAGCCCTCCTGGCTTGTTTCTGCCTTTGCAGCACTCTGCCCAGGTTTGGTTTCCGGAACTTCAGGGGGAAGAAAGGCATTCTCTAGATCAGAGCCATAAATAACAAGAAATAATTACAGGGGCCTTTTCAGGAGTTAGATGTGGCATTAGATGGGTGAGCACTTGTGGAAGTCCAAAGTCCTGCACAAACAGAAGGGAGCTCAAACCCAAATAGAAATCTCCATGGAAATGCCTCTTGTGAACAAGCTTATGAAACTTTTAAAGGTACAGTTTTCACTGACTTTTACACCATGATTTGAGAATCCCGGCGCATGTCTCATAGAGAGTCACGTTTGAAGAAGGGGGCAAGACTCCCGCTCTCAGGGGTTCATGGCTGTTCAAAAATTCATTCATTTCTTAGAACCTTTAAAATGGCTCAATTTTCATACATTCCTCTGGCTGCTACCTGAAGTGTGAGCTCATCAAGGCCAGAAAGTGTTCCAGCACCAGCTCCCCAAGCACCCTAGATGTGCCTGTGTGTTTGCTGAAGACATTAGACCAGAGACAGACACTCTTCTTATCCACCCATTTCTCTGCCTAAAGTTCCCGCACAGCTGCGGGTATGCAGTAAGTGCCCCACAAATGCCAGCAGCGTTAGGGGCCAAAGACAGTGCATGAAGGGAACTAAACAAAACTATCTTTGAAAAGCCCTTACACCAACTGTGAACTGGACTATACATGATTATTGAGTTGAGACAAGACATAAAAAGTTCTTCCAATAGTGCCAGGAACAGCACTTAGGAAATGCCAGCTTCTCTCACAGTTATGAGAAGCTGTATGCAGGCACTGAGCATCCAAAACAAACTGATCAAACTCCCGGCACTGAACAGAAAAGGAGGTATAATCGTTTTCTTCATACTAGTCTGTTCTTTTAATACATCAAACCTCAATGACCTGAACACGTGTAAGAGATGTGACTGTCAATACCAGACCCAGAAAAGACGAAATACGTGAAGCCCCTAAAGTAGGGCAGCATATGGAGCAGGTGCTCATTGAATGTTTGTTGGATTTCAATCTACAACTTGCTTCATCAGACCCGTGTGGACTTTGGAGAGCTGGAGGGACCCGTTTGAAGGTGGCAATTCTTATTGTGGCTCCACCCCATGACTACCACCCTCCTGACCTCGGGTGTTGTTCTCCTGATCCTTGAGGGGCATGGATCGGTGTGCGGGAGCAAGGGGCAGAGTCACATCGGACGGCAAGTGCTGCCTCACCTGAAGAGTAGGAGGACGCGCGGCTGCCTGGAGAGCAGGGCAGCTGCAGCCTCTGGAGGCCCCTGTCCGAGTCGAAGCTGGTCTGGGGGCTGTGCCCCTGCTCCTTCTGCCCCGAGGCCCGCTGGTACCAGCCACGCAGGTGCTCTGCAACTAAGGCCTTGTGGATGTTCTTGGTGATGCGCTCGGACGCGGCGGCCTTCCTCGGCAGCCGGAGGGTTGCATATGGGTTATGGGGCACGCGGTCCCCCTCGTCTTCATGGAAGGACCTGCTGTAGTCCCGCTGGCGGTCGGATCCATAGTGGGCCGAGGAGCGGTAGGAAGGATTGACACTGTACTGTCCTTCCGTGTCATTCTCGTAGACGTAGCCACCGCTGTAATAAAGGTCACACTCTGCATATGGCGTGTACCCAGCGATGTAGTAGCTGGAAGAGGGCTGCTCGTGGCTCTTGGCGTAGCCGCCGTTCCTCAGGCTGTCCCTCTGGGCAAGGTTAGGCATGCTCCCCGAATTGGAGGTGGAAGCGTTCTGTTTCTTGGACCTCCTCCGGCTCCGGGCACGGGTGTCCAGGGTGTGGGCGCTGTGACAGGGGCCTGCCACCGGCGTCACGCAGTAGTACTCGGCGCTGGACTGGCTGGTGCAGGAGGACCCGTCGTCCAGGACCTCGGTGCTGCTGCTCCTCTGGGATTTGCAGATGGAGAAGAACGGCCTGTCGTGGTCCGTGTCCAGCAGCAGGTGTGACTGGGACTCCAGGCTGCCGCTCCGCTGGCGGAGGTGCTGCGATGAGGACTCGGGCCTGGCAGAGGAGGAAAGCAAACTTGTGAAAGAGAAAGGAGGAAAGGGGACCAAAGTAAGGAAGAGGAACGCCACAGTGAGGGATTCGTAGTCACTGAATTGCAAAAGGGCTTTTAAGGTTTCCCAAGCTGACCGCGCAGTAGAGCCCATTGGTTCACATTCAAGTTCACTGCCATGGTCAAAATGAGAAAAGAACCAGGTTCTGTCAATTGTGTAACCCATGTCCTTTCTTGAGAATCAGAAACATCAACTGATGATGCAGACTTTCATCAAAGCCCGAAAACAACCACCACACAGCCTTTGACGGGTCCTGCCTGCCAACAGGACAGGACCCTGTGTGCACAGGGGCTGAGCGAGTCTCGGCTCTGCCCTTTCCACTGTGTTATCCTGGCCAAGGCGGTTAACCTCTCTGCACCTCGCTTCCCCTGTAAAGTGAGGACAAAACTGTGCCTAATATCTAGTTAGGCTTATTGTGCAAACAAAATAACATGGTGCAAAAACACAGCAGAGCCGTCAGTAAATACTTCGAAATGTCACTGCTGTCATTATCTGCAGCCTCACCATTGCATGACAAATGGTTACACCTATTTGGAAGATTAAGGTAAGAAAACAGCCCTGGCCAATTTGGCCCAGCGGTTAGAGTGTCGGCCTGCGGTCTAGAGAGACCCGGGTTCAGTTCCCGCTAAGGGCATGTGCCTCGGTTGCAGTTTGTCCTCGACCCTGGTTGGGTTGTGCGGGTGGCGGCCACTCGATGTGTCTCTTTCACATCGATGTTTCTATCTCTCTCTTCCTCTCTCTCCTCCTGCTCTATCTGAACAAAAAAATGAAAATATATCCTCAGGTGAGGATAAAAAAAAAAAAAGGTAAGAAAACAAAACAATATCAACTTGAACATATTATATTTTCTTTGCCAACATGTGTGGTATGGTGAGTAGGAAATGCAGATCCATAAAATAGAGACCTGCTGTCCAAAGTCCCTTAAAATGATTACAAAACACAACAAAGTAAAACAAAACCTTAAAGCAAAGATGAAAGAGCCAAGGAGACTTAAAGAAGCGCTCTTACTCCAGGTGGCTGCTGCTGTAGGCGTTTCGGGTGAGCACAGGGGTGGTGGGCATGCTTCGTCCTCCCTGCGGCCGCCTCTCCGGGGTTTTGTAAGGGCTGCTGTGTGTCGACAGCATTTCTCTGTGATGGGAAAAGAATTCAGGAGATGATGAGTCTCCAACATCTCTGGCAAACTTGTCATAAGCTGAAAGAAAGGGCGCACAGGCAGAAACACGGGAAGTGTCTCGGTGGTGTGGTGCCCTGGCACGTCCTCGGTGAGTTTTAGAAAAGTCCATGTGGTCTGACTCTCTAAGTCATAAGTATGAAGAAAAAATAAAGCAGTTTTAAAAAAGCATGCACTGAATGAAATAGACTAAAAGCAATAGAGCAGGGGCAGCAAGCTTTCTCAGAGAGTAACCATGTGTGTCTTCACATCACAAAATACTATTGCTTTTGATTTCCCCTCCAACCATCTAAAAATATGAACATCATGCTTAGCTCATGGGCCATATAAAGCAGGGGTTGGGATGAACCCGGCCCGTGGGCCACGGTTAGCTGGCCCTGGTCTGCAAGGCAACCTTCTTAAATCCGCTGCCCACTTCCTAGCACAGTGAGAAAACAATTTGAATTTAATTTTTAAATTAAATGACTTCGATTAACTTTTTACTTATCACAAAAGCATGTCAAGTTCATTGCAAAAAAGTTCAAAGATACAGATAAAAAAAAATTTTAATGTCTATAACCTGATACCTTACAGCCAGTCAACACTAAGTATTTTCAGATATTTTTCCTAAGCATATATACTTTTAAGCATTTATACTTTTTAACAACAAAAAATGAGGTCATACTGTATATTCTTTTTCAAAACCTACTTTAAAATTGTAAATTATATTAATGTTTCATGTTGCTTAATATTTGTTTACAAAGTTATCTTAATGACTATGTATCATCCCACTGTAAAGATTTACCATGATTTATTTAAACAATACATTTGGGTTGCTTTCAATTTGTCATTAATATAAACAATGCTGCAATAAGCATCCTATATTTAATTAGTTCAACAGAAAAAAATCCTGTAAGTGAAATTACTTGGTCAAAGACCAAACTCATTTTAAGCTATTGGGGATGTGGGCATAATAATTTTTAAGATAATGATTCTTTTTTAAAAAAATCCTCACCTGAGGACATTTTCCCATCAATTTTCAGAGAGAGTGGGCGGAAGAGAGAGAGACACATTGACTGGTTGCCTCCTGCACGACCCCGACCAGAGCTCAGGATTGCAACCAAGGTACGTGCCCTTTACTGGAATCGAACCCGTGATCCGTTGGTCTGTGGGCTGATGCTCTAACCGCTGAACCAAACTGGCCAGGGCAAAATAATGATTCTTAATGATAATTTTTCCTTTTGCTGAAGTAGCTTTGTTTCCCCATCTAATAAATATGTAACTTGTCCCAGCCGACAGGGCGTCCTTCAGTGAGGAGTGTGCTGGGCCTGGGCTGCCCTGTCCTGCAGACTCCGCCACATGGGCAGTGCACTTGAAATGGCTAGTGCAACTGAGGAGCTGAGTTTTTAATTTCATTTAATTTTCATTATGTCAGACAGCAGAGCTCTGGACACTAGGATCTCTCCTGTTTAAGGCAACAGTTCTTAAATGCCAATCTACAAATGGAGCTCATATGTGACAAAAGTTTTCACTTGTCTTTGACAAATCAGAAATATAATCAAGTATTGGTTTTACCTTCATGAGTGAAACATTATTTAATCTAAATAATCTTTTATTTTGAGACTCATTTCCATCCTTGCTGAGATATAGTATAACATATTGACCAAAATCACTACGGGTTTTGGAGTAGGCTACCTAGGTGCAAATCCTAATTCTGATACCTACTAGTTGATTCATGCTTTCTGGTCCTTGGTGTACTTGTCTGTAAATGGTGACGACAGTAGCAGTCTTATCAGAATCGTTGTAAGGATTAAACTCATTTATATTCACTAAAGCACTTCAAACTGTGTCTGAACAACATATAGGAAGCCCTCAATAAATGCCAACTTCATCTCATTATTATTGTTATGATAATGATGATGGATGTATCTTTTATATTTATCTGTCCTTTTGTCCATGAAATCATGGTGGTGTCTGTTTGAACATCCTGATTAGGTAAAGTACATAGTTGCCAATCCTATCTTGGGTCCTATTTAAAAAATTAGTATTAATTCATGTAGCCAAATTTTGGGAATCACTGGTCTGTCATCTGTTTAAAATCTGGTATTATTACCCTGGTAATTTTTACCTGAGATACTTGAGAAAAGAGTTGTGCCATCAGTTTTATAGATTATAAAGAATTTAACTCCCACTTTTATTTGAAAAATCAGAAGTCAGTCCCGTCACTTGGTTGGGTTAAAATGGTATTTAATGAGTTTCCTGATAGCATGAGTTATAAAACTAAACTTTGGACACTATACCCAAATCCAGATGATAATTAATGCCCTTATAATTTAATATAGATCTTTAAATACAAGGAAATAGCCACACGTTTTGTAAACATTCTTACTGGTGTCACCGCCAGGCACTGGGGCCAGCTTCCCTGCACAGGAACCCCCGAGGACAAGCAGGGAAGACAAATGGGCGCGGCTCGGAGCAGACCCGCGGCAGGCAGCGCCCCCTGCCGGCGCCCCCTCACCTGGACTGCCTGGCCTCCGCCAGCTGCTCGCTGAGCGAGGGCTTTCTGAAGTGGATCCGCTCAATGCCCAGAGACTTCGGGGGCAGAAGTCCTGGAGAACGAGGCGCTGAACTTGATCGCTGCCCAGCCAGAGTGAAGGCGTCGTTGGCTATAAAAAGGAAACGAGTGGATGAGTAAATAAGTAGGTAAGTAAATAGATACTGTGCCAATACCCCAAGAAAGAAATGAGAAGATCCGGTAAAGTGTTCTTCCAGTGGTGATGTTTCTAGAAGCACATAACTTTCAGGGAGTAGATTTTTATGTGATCCACTACAGAAAAGAAATCACTGGATACTCTTGTGGGGCCTGACCCAACCTGTGCCAGTTCAGTAGGCGCCGCTCTCAGCAACGACCTCTCTCAGGTGGAACACGGTGATACTCTAGGTTTTCGGAAGTTCTTTTGCTGAAAAATCCCAGTGTAAAAAGCCAAGAGAAAGTTGCCCAACTTTACTGGCCTCTGGCTGACCGAAGGCTCGCCCTGGCAGATGACACTGACTACTGAGGGCCTGGAGCCCGCGTCCCACTGTCAAACAGGAAGGGGAGCGTGAGCGAGCTCCGCTGGCGGGAGGGCTCAAACGGTGCAACTTCACGCACCGTGAGGCTTGGGGGAGGCAGAGCAGGGGGAGCGGCTCTGCCAACTTGCTTAAACCCCATCAGCTGGACGCTGCCACCTGTAAGAAACCATCCATCGTTAAGTGGTGGAACACACAGGCCATCACAGCACTGTGTCGTGACACAACACAACACACAGACACAACTTTGTGTCTATGAAACCAACATAGTGACATGTAACCTAATTTCTAAAATGTATATTTCTTCCTAAGGAAAATAAGATTAATTCCCAGTTATCCAGAATACAGTGATAATCACAGTCTACACTATAATTTCCTGGTTTGATATTGTACTCCAAATATATAAAATGCCACCACTGGGAAAATCTGGGTAAAGGACTGTATTACTTATGCAAATATATAATTATTTCAATAAAAAGTTAAAAAAAATTCTATAGAGCCTTACAAATCCTTATTGAGAGACTCACTCATGTTATGGTATTCTTTTTAAAAAATCATTTATTTTGCAATTACAGTTGACATACAATATTATATTAGTTTCAGGTATGCACGCCAGTGATTAGACATTATAAAACTTACTAAGGGATTATCCCCAAAAATCTCATACCCATCTGACACCATACATACTTATTAGATTATTATTGACTATATTCCCTATGCTGCACTTTATACCTCCATGACTACACTATAACTACTAATTTGTACTTCTAAATCCCTTCACCTTTTTCACCCATCCCTGCAACAGCCCTCCCCTCTGGCTACCATCAAAATGTTCTCTGTATCTCAGTCTGTTTCTGTTCTGCTTGTGATTTTTAGATTCAATTATTGATAGATACGTATTTATTGACATTTTACTGTTCATATTTTAAATCTTTTTTTTTTTTTTGTCGTCTTCTTTTTCTTAAAGATGACCTTTTAACATTTTATGTAATACTGGTTTGGTGGTGATGAACTCCTTTAGCTTTTGCTTGTCTGGGAAGCTCTTTATCTGACCTTCAGTTCTAAATGATAGCTTTGATGGGTAGAGTAATTGTGGTTGTAGGTCCTTGCTTTTCATCACTTTGAATATTTCTTGCCACTCCCTTCTGGCCTGCAAAGTTTCTGTTGAGAAATCAGCTGACAGTCTTATGGGTGCTCTCTTGTAGGTAACTAACTGCTTTTCTCTTATTGCTTTTTAAGATTCTCTGTCTTTAACCTTTGGGATTTTAATTATGATGTGTCTTGGTGTGGACCTCTATGGGTTCATCTTTTTTGGGACTCTTTGTGCTTCCTGGACTTATATGTCTATTTCTTTCACCAGGTAAGGGAAGTTTTCTGTCATTCTTTCAAATAGGTGTTTAATTTCTTACTTCCTCTCTTCTCCTTCCAGTACCTCCATGAGGCAAAATGTTAGTGTGCTTGAAGTTGTCCCAGAGTCTCCTCACACTATCTTCATATTTCTGAATTCTTTTTTCTTTTTGCTGTTCTGATTGGGTGTTTTTTGTTTCCTCATAAACTAAATTTTTGATTTGGTTCTTGGTGTCCTCTACTGTATTGTTAATTCCCTGTGAATTATTCTTCATTTCAGTTAGTGTATCCTTTATTTTTGACTGGTCCTTTTTTATGTTGTTGATGTTCTCACTAAGTTCCTTGAGCATCCTTATCACCATTGTTTTGAACTCTATTTCTGGTATATCATTTGCTTCCATTTCATTTAGTTCTTTTTCTGGCAATTTCTCCTATTTTTTCATGTGTGACATGTTTCTTTGTGTCTGCATTTTGGCTGCTTCCCTGTGTTTGTTTCTATGTATTAGGTAACACTGCTGTGTCTCCCAGACCTGCTAGAGTGGACTTGAATAACTGGTTTCCTCTAGGGCCCAGTGGCGAAACCTCTTCAGTCACCTGAGCAGAGCACTCCAGATATACCCCTATGTGGGCTGTGTGTACTCTCCTGTGTGCACTTGAAGTTGAGCCTTGATTGCTGTTGGCGTCACTGGAAGGAACGACCTCCAGACCAATCGGCTGTGAGGACCGGCAGCTACTGCAGCTGCAGAGCTGCTGTGCAGGAGCCAACCCCACGGAGCAGGACCTGCTTCAGTGGGACTCTGGTGCTCATCGCGTCTGCCCCTTGAGTGTGTCGCTCGTGGAGGTTGCAGGGCTGTAATCTGGTGTGGTCTGAAGCTGACTGCCAGGTGCACTGGCTCTGGGCCTCCCGGGAGGGGCAAGGTCAGCCCCTGCCTGTGCTCTGCCTGCGGCCACCCAGCATGAGCTACAGAGTGATCTGCAGATGGCTGCTACTTGTGTTGGGCTTGGAGGTGCCCAGGAGAGACCAAGCTGAGAACCAAGGTGGGCAGTCGCTAGTGCCAGGCCTGGGGCTATGTATCGAGAGGTAAGGGGCACGCTGAGGCCAGCTGCTGCCTGTTTGAGAGATTTTAGGAAAGTCTGAAGCAGGAGCCAAGACAGGCCATTCATATGGAAAAGCCACTGGAAACAGCTTGGATGAGCCTACAGGTTGGGTGGGGCGGGGTCTCAGGGAATCATGGGAGGTGGGGGGGGGGAGGGTGGAAGCAAAGAGTGTGATGCAGGTTGACGGAGACTTAGACATGGTGCCTACCTGTGGGCTCTGTGAGGGGAGGGCTCAGCAAGGGAACAATGGCCTCTGCCAGCACTATGTTCTGGGAGAAATCTGCCCCCACAGCTCTTGCCCTGATGCCAGAGAAGTTAGTTCCTCCCCATATGCCCCTGGTTCCTTTCCAGCTGCTGCCCCAGTGCTGCAGCTCAGAGGGAGTGAATCTGAGTAAATCCATGCTCTGGCCCTTTAAGAGGAACTGCCTGGGACTCCAACAGCCTCTGTTTCACCCAGCCACAATCCTGCTGGTTTTTACAGCCCGAAGATATGGGGACTTTTCTTCCTGGCACTGCAACCCTGGGCTGAAGAGTTTGGTGTGGGGCTCCTCAGCGGGGACCTCCACAGCCAAGATATCCCTTCCGATTAAAAACCACCACACGTGGGTGTGGGCCCAGCTCATTCAGAGCCTCCGCCCCTCCTACCGGTCTCCATGTGGCTTCTTTAATGCCCTAGCTGTAGGACTTCCATTCAGCGAGATTTCAGGCAGTGGTGAATGATGATTTGTTTTGTAGCTTGTTGTAATTTTGATGTCGTGGGAGGAGGTGAGTATGCGTTTACCTGCACCACCATCTTCACCCTGTCTCATGTTATGGTGTTCTGGTTCTCGAAGTCATGCAGTCTGCAAGGTACTGTATTTAACACTAACCTGTGTAGAAGTTCATTGTAATCCCTCTTTCCCAACCTTTCTGCATAAATGTGAGCTAGTTCTACTGTTCAATAAAGAAGAATAAGTAGGCTTCAGTTAACTAAAAAAATTATCTTACTATTTCAGAATAGCTAATATTTTAAACCAAAAAGGGGGAGCTACTTACGATCATCACAGGTGGTAGTGTCGGACAAAGAGCTGCTCTCCGAGGGGATTATGTCTTCTGTGGGTAACAAGGACTGCTGTTAGTATAGCCGCATTCAGACACCTACCATGAGTTGCACAGAGCAGTGTCTAGCACAGCGCATCTTAGAGAAATGTAACCACAGTACACCAAGAATAATTATTATACGAATGGGCCCATTTACTAATGAAGATATAAACATCTCACATATTTTATAAATATTACACTGGATTATTTCTTAAAATGAAATAGACTTCAAGGGAGTTTTGGTTTTCAATAGTTTCAATCTAGTTTCTACACAGAATGAAAACTGGACCCCACACTGAGTGCTTACAACCCACACTGGGAAGAAAGATCATGCCATTCATGTCATCAGTGCTAAAAGCTGTGTCATACACGCCTGGATGCTCACTGAGAGCCTCCTGCCAGCGTGCTTTGCTGTAGAGCCCTCTCCTGAAGAAAGGGGCTGTTTTAAATAGAGTGTGGACTCTTTGTGGTGCGTAAGCTTTTCCACTAGGTGAGTTCTCTCAACAGTGTGTGGCACTACTGACATTTTGGATAATTCTTGTTGGGGGACCTGTCCTTTGCTTTGAAGGGTCTCCAGCCTCCACCCACTGAATGTTCAGAGCACGCTCACCCTCCATTGTGATAATCAAAAGTGTCTCAGACATTGTCAAATGTTCCCTGGGGGCCAAAATTGCCCTGGATTTAGAACCACTGGATTAGACAGGCCTGGGTTCAAATCCCGTTAAATTACTTAATCTCTCTGAGCATCATTTGGTTCTGTTTAAAAATGGGACAGGAACAGTTCCTGCTGAATAGTGCTGAGGTGAGCATTAAGTGAAATGATGGCTGCAGAGCCTTTAGCCCGGCTCCTGGCACAGGACAAATGCTCACTGAGCATGAGCTACACTTACTACTTTGTGACCTAGACACAGTGTTGTGGGGAAAGAACTCTGGTGGCTGGACATGCCCGTAGTGCTCTCGGTATTAGTGGTGCCCATCATGTGTTAAAACATGGATTTAGCAGAAAGAGGCATCTCAGATGTTTTGATCAGCTTTGGCAAACCATTTTCACTCAGTGTCAAGTGTTGGTAAGATTATGGTCAAATGCGACGCCTCAATGCCAGCTCCACAGCCTCATGAAGGGGATCTCTCCAGCCAATGTTCACTTCCATCAGAGCCGGGTGGACTAGCTCTGAATTGGGCAGTCGAGCCTGAAGGCAAGGTGCCAGCATAGGCAGCTGTCAGACACATTTAAACAAATCTACTCAGCGTGCATGCTCAGCCACTGGCACCAGCTGCTGCCCAAACGTCAGTCACTGTCAGGACACTTGAACGCTGCCCAGGTGGGGAGGGCTGGGCCACGCAGACGGCTGGGAGAGTTAAGCGCACTGCTAATCGCCCTGCTCTGTGAGCACAGAGCAGAACCGCCACCAGGCCAACGGGACTTTGGGTGCAGAATCCAAGCCGTCCTAAAGTCTTCAGCTGCAGTTGACTACCACTAGTGTGTTGATGTCTGTGCCTTCGCTTGCCAAAGTCATAGGCCCTGAACCCGAGTATGCTTCAAACCCAGTTACCATATTTTGTCAAATCTAAGCTATATAATTATTTTACGTCCCAGTGAAAAAAGAAAAATTTACTGCCAATCATAACTATAACACCGTCTAGTGTAAGAATGATCCCAATTTCACAGATGTTTAAATGTGAAAAATAAATCTTGGAATCAAAGAAATAGAATCAGGTTTCAACCAATGATGAAGGCTGAAAACCATGCTAATAAATATGTAAGGCCAATTGGACTTGAAATCTACCTAAATGAGATTTTTTTTCAGTTTACTTTTTTCTGAATATGAAAGTTTTAGATAATGTTTTAGAATTTTGAAAATATAGAAGAGTGTTAAGCAGAAGTGTAAATAAGAAGAACATTACTTGAAATTCCACAACTACTAGTATTTTAAAATACTTCCCAACAAGTCTTTGTGTGAACAGTTATATTATGTTGGGACCATGTTGCATTACAATTTTGTATCCTGCCTTTCTGCATTTCATGCTATAGTATGAACACTTGCCTGTATCTTTAAATAGTCCCTGTACATGACAGTGCTTGTAAGAGCTATTTCCTATCCACAGAAGTTGGGTAGGTCCTTAAACACTGTGTGGTCTGCTGCATTAAAAACCTTTGGGGAACTACCGGGTAGGACCCTGGTGTCTCTCTCTCTCTTTTTTAAAATATGTTTTTATTGATTTTTTTAGAGAGAGAATAAAGGAGAGGGAGATAGAAACATCGATTGGCTGCCTCCTGCATGGCCCCTGTGGGGATCGAGCCCGCAACCTGGGCACGTGCCCTGACCAGGAATCGAACCGGGGCCTCTCAGCCCATGGGACTCGCTCAATCCACTGAGCCACGCCGGCTGGGTAAGGACCCAGCTTTCTTAATTCTTTGTGTTGTCAAATGTATTTCCTGCAGTGCCACCAGGTCAGTTAAAGGTGAATCTGTCTTATTATGAACCAATATTGTTGTGAAAACTTTCAACCCGAAAATTAAAGCAATGCAGTAGTAATGCATTATTACAATACTGAGAATGTCACTGAAAACCAAGTTTACATAGTTGTGAGACTGAAATTCCAAACCATTTTTATCCCAAGAAAATTATCTTTAATCCTGTTCTTTCTTTTACGTCTCACCAAATGAACTGGTTTGGAAATGCTACACACCATCAAGAGTCAGACATGACTCAGAAAACTTCGCTTTTACTAACCTGGTAAAGTAGCCGTCCCTTTCTGGCTCGGTTTCTTCCCACATCTAATCCGGCGTTCATTTATCGCATTTTCGATCTCCTGAAGCTTTTTCATTGCGTCTGTGTAATCTTGCTTTCGTTTTTTCTTGACAGTTTTACATAGGTCTGGCTCATTGGCAAGTTTCTTTGCAGCTTCCGCCAGCTTTTGCTGTATGAGGAAGTTGCTCTCCAGCTCTTGCAGAGCAGGGTCCTGCATGGACACAGCGATACCGTTCCGTTTCTACGCAGTCGCGCCTACACACACTAGCCACAGGTCAGACTTCTGGTGCATTCTCACATCAGGGGCTCTTTGGGAGTAAAATCTTTCCAAATTTTGCTGCCTAGGTATCCTCAAACCCTTTCCTAAGAGACAAAATCTCCCTCGCCCACTTACATAAACTTCTCATCCTCTTTCCTTTTCAAAGAAAGGAATGGCCTTTCATTCATTCAGTTGGTTGAGGAAAGATCATGTTTTTCCAGAAGGGATTCTCACCCCAAGTTTCACAGATGCAGAATGCTGTCCTTACACGCACAGCTTTAGAAACATCAGTTTGGGTATGATTCCTATTTCTGGTGGTTCCTGGCCGCATGACCCTGAACACACTGCCTAATTTTTTAATGATTCAGTTTTTGTTTTTGTTTTTAAATGGAGATAACATCTACCTTACTCAAGTATACATGCATTTCTTAGTTCAGAGAAATGCTTGGAAGAGTAATGTAGTGAGAATTGTTATTTCAATTAAATAACAATTGTTAAATTGTCATGTAAATGAACTGTGCATAAAAGAAAGAATTCAAGTTGGTCTACATTATCATTTTCAACTGGTGAGATAAAAACGCACAGCCCTGACTCAAAAGCAAAGGAACAAGCCAACCGCCCTCAACAGACAGCTTTTCTGTCCCACGGTAAATGGAAATGCTGGGAGCTGGTGCTCATACCTCTTCACTGGGCAGCAAGTTGTCATCTAATCTGAACGCGGTACCTACACGCCTTCTGACCTGAGGAGGTTTCTCACCTATGCTCAGCGGGTATTCCTTTGGCATTTTGCCTGTGAGCTCCTGTGGAACAGAACAGATTTGAGAGAGGACAATAGACACCAGCCAGAGTTGTCAAACACCATTTAAAGAGCCCCCCGAACAGAAGAGACTCACAGCCTCCCGCAAACAGATCTTCTTAAGCTCCTCGACTTTTTTCAGGAGCTTTTCTTGCAACAGTTTTTCCTTCTTCTTGAGTTCAAGGATTTTCTCCCTCTTTTGCTCCTCACAAACTTCGGAGTCTTGAGAACCTGGGGGATTGGAGAGGAGGGGCAGGGAAGGTTCATGCAAGGGATGCTTCCTTCCTTTTTTAAAGGACAAAGGATTTTTAAGCCAAACAGGCTACTACAGAGTTTATTTCTTTCTGAACATAATAAAAGGAAACTGGAAAACATTTTCTCATGCTTCTGGGCCTCAAACATAGCCTGGTAATAAAATGTGCCTTTTGCATTTTGGCTCAGTGATTTTAGAAGCAATAATAAAATGTTTAATGTTTTAGACACGCCCAAGGAAAAACTGAATTTTTCTGAGCAGGTGAGGTGGTTAGATGTGGTAGTTGCTAAGAATGTTCTCTTAGAAAGCAAGCAAGGCAAAGGAATGTTCTGTGTTTCTGATTCACAAGTTGACAGTAAAATTCTAATGGGGAAATTCATTTTAGTGAAGTTATATACACTAAGTGATAAAAGATTCCAGAATTTCTGCAAAGGGCTTGGGGAATCAATCACGGAAGAGAGGGAGGCTGTTCAAAGCTTTTAGTCACATTTGACTTATATTAAATGGAGAATTAGACAACTGTCTGTATCAAAACTAAATATAGGGGGGAATAAAAAGCTGATAGAATTTATGGGGAGAAAATGTCCTTTCAAGATACCCCTAGACACTCACTATCTTTGTATCTAGTGTTACTTATGCAACCTGACTGTTTATAATTTAATTTTATACTTTTTGAAAGTAGTTTAAAATTTTTATTCAAAACTGCTGTGTACTATAATTTTGTTATGCTTACTTATTCCCAAAATAATGGCTGAAAAGATGCATTTAAAAGTGGTTTACAACAAAAAAGTGAAATAAACGAAAGATTGTCAGCACTCTGTCTAACCCCAGAATGTTACCCGAGGAGATGAAGCTGCCGTTGCTGGCCATGATGAACTGGCTCTTTGCCTCCAGAGTGACCAGTTTGGAGGTCCTCGGTGTTCCTGCCTCTGTCAACTCCATCGCGATGTCGTCTAAACTTCTCGCTGAAGGAATCTTTGCCTAAGAGATATACAATATTGTGATGGAATTCACTCAATTAAACCTATTTCAAATTAATAAAATGATTAAATACTATAGAACAAACATGGAGGACAAATTAGAATTTTTATACAGATACTAAAATGACACCTCAGAAAAAACAAGACAAGCTCTGTAGCTAAAACGTATTGCGATTCTTTCTTACGGCATAGTTCAGTCGTTAACTTTAAAATGTCACCAGTGTACACATACGTGCATTCTAACAACTAGGATATCTAACAACTTTTTGTATTTTTTTTTTCAATCCTCCCCCGAGGATGTGTTTTTACTGATTTTTAGGGAGAGAGAGGAATATTGATGTGTAAAGAGAAACATCGATCAATTGTCTCCCAACTGGGGATCGAACCAGTAACCTAGGTATGTGCCCTGACCAGGAATTGAACCCCAAATCTTTTGGTGTTGGGGACAATGCTCCAACCAACTGAACCACCCAGCCAGAGCAAATCTTACAACTTCTGAATCAGGTTACTCATTTTTTAAAGGTAAGAAAAATTAAAACAGTTGGTAGTAAAGTTAAAAAAACACACACACTAGAAGAACAAAAGCCCTTGCTTGCATCTTTTCTGAGAATCCTTATCTCTTGAATAGAAAGCAAATGCGGGTCGGGAGTTTATTCCTACAGAACCTCTCCTAGTCACTTACCTTGCTTTGCTTCCGATCCAAGTAAAACTGGTGCTGACTAATGGCCATTACCCAGATGGACTTGATGAGAGAAGAGTTGGCATACCAGGTCTGCACAAAGAGGCCACTTTGCCCAAAGGTTCTTCTTGACACGGAAATCCTGAAAGATTGAGAAAAGCACTCAACTTATTTGCCTCTGGCCCCAGCACAGCACAAAATGTATCTAGTGACTAATGTAATAAAGCATCTTCTTAATTGTTTCTTCGCTGCCACACTCTTACCCTGACAGGGCTCTGATTCCTCTTTTTGATAAACCAATCACATGTAGGTAATACCACTCTGCAAAACTAGAGTAATAAAAAATGCATACATCCCTGGCCAGTTTTGCTCAGTGGTTAGAACATCAGCCCGCAGACCAGAGTCTCAAGTTATATTCCGGTCAAGGGCACGTGCCTCGGTTGTGGTTTGACCCTGGCCCTGGTCGAGTTGTATGGGAGGAAACTAGTCCATGTGTCTCTCTCACATCGATGTTTCTCTCTCCCTCCCTCTCTCTCTTTCTCTCTCTCTCTTCCTCTTCCACTCTATCTGAAGATAAATGGAAAAATATCCTCGGGTGAGGATTAAAAAAAAAAAGCATACACACGCTCAAAAGCAGATAAGGATTAGTCAATTTAGTGGCTGTACTAAAAACAGTTAAAACCATCACAGGCAGTCGGGAATAAATGCGGTAAGGTTTTATTTTATTATTATTATTTTTTTATCCTCACCCGAGGACATTTTTCCACCTTTTGTTCAGATAGAGCAGGAGGGAGAGAGAGAGAAACATCAATGTGAAGGGACACATCGAGTGGCTGCCACCCGCACGACCAACCAGGGCCGGGGACAAACTGCAACCGAGGTACGTGCCCTTAGCGGTAACCGAACCCGGGTCTCTCTGGACCGCAGGCCGACGCTCCAACCGCTGAGCCAAACTGGCCAGGGCAAATGCAGTAACATTTTAAAGACAAAGACCTGGGGTATCAGCATCTTCCTCAGGCGAGAGAGTGAGCCAGGCTAGTGAGCAGCGGGACAGGAGACTGAGACAGACAGTTAAGCAGCAGTGTGCGGCCACCCAGGACATCCCCTCTTTCCTGAGCCACGGACACTTGAGAGGAAACAGTGTGCACTTCCCCCAACCAGAGGGTATAGTTGAAACCACCCTACTCAGGAGACAGACAGCAGAACTCCAATTAGTGCCCTTCGCCAACCACACCCAAGGACAGGTGAAGCTAAGGGAATAAACCTCATTTTGTACATCAGCATAAAGCTGAGGAATATTCTAGTGATACTCCCCTAAATGCCCAACCTTTAATACCCCTCAAAATGAAGGTCCCAGCTCATGTTGTCTGCCTGTCTCCCAGGAGCACGCTCGTGCCTTGCCCCACCCTGTTCTTCCCCCACAGGTGTGTCTCCTAAACTCTACGGGACCCCAAGAGGCTTAACCCAGGGCAACAATGGGCAGCAGCAGTTCGTCCCAGACAGACCCCTGAACCGGTCTCCAAGGTCCCTTTTCTCTGACTTCTCAGTGACCCACAGCAGCCTCGGCTCCTTTCCCAGCCCTTCCGTGTCTCACTGTCCCCAGCTTTAATAAGCGTCCTCTAAAGTTCACCCAGACTCATGTTGTGAAACTTTTCCTGTACGAAGTCAAGAACTCACACACACCCTGCTGGCCCTAGGCAGACCCACTCAAGGCCAGGTCCCCTTTCCGGTAACAAGAGCATCTCGGACCTAGATAGACTTGTCTGGCTCAGACATTATCAAAGGATGAACATAATAATATTGCCTAAAAGTACAAAGTCCAAACCTGGTCCAGAGTGCTGCTAGTGCATAAACCAGATGAAAGGAAGGATGGGGTGGAAGAGAGAAGGATGGGGGACGGGAGAGGGAAAGGGACCAGAGTTTGGGTCATCTTTTTGTTAAGGGCTGTTTCCTCGTGTCCTCCAATCATCCATAAATGTAACTGAAAAGCAACCACTGGTAAAGAATTGTCCGGGAGAGTTTGGAGAAACTACAGTCCTGACTTTAATTAATGTAGATAATTTGGCAGTTGGTTTTTAAAGTGATCAGGAATACCAAATTTTAAAATGAGCAAAAGATCTGAACATATATTTCTATAAAGATATACAAATGGCCAATGAGCACATGAGAGATGCTCAGCTGCCATCAGTCACCAGGAGAATGAAATGAGAACCAGAATGAGTTGCCATTTCACACCCCAGGACGACTGTTAAAGAACAACTGAACTAAAAATAACAAGTGTTAGGGAGGATGTGGAGAAATGGACCCATATATATATACTACTTGTGCAAATAAAAGATGGTGTAGCCGCTTTGGTACACCTCAGGCTGTTCCAAAGTTTAAAGAAAGAGTTAGCCCTTCATCAAGCAGCTCTGCTCCCAGGTATATACCCAAGATAAATAACACATGTCCACACAAAAACTGTGCACAAATGGTCATAGCGTTATTCATAAAGCTGCCAGGACCATACAGAGAAAAAACTGTGATCCTCACCTCCGTGGATCATGAACTTCAACAGCAAATTTTTTCTCACGGAAATATAAGTTCTCCAGCTGTTTCCATTGGAATAGCTAATAAATTAAGAACACACAAAAACCACACAGCTTTAAATTATGTTAAGTTTTACTAAATTTATAAATCAGCTTAATAATCAAATAACCAGGAAGGTGCACTAAGATTAAGCCCGAACATGTGATGCATTCTTTTTACAATCGGAACCCTCTGTCCCTTTTTCTGACAGTAATCTTTGCCAACCCTTCCTTGAGCAATAAAACTAGGTAACCGTGGGGAACATGCATGCTATTTTTCCTGTGACTCAATGAAATAAAAGAGTTAGTAATGAAATCCTCGTAGATGCCAGTAAGCACATGCCTCCTGATCAAAGATGTTGATTTCATATTTAAATGGAAAGATAGTCAAAGGGGTATTTCAATAAGACCACAGATTAAATTTCAAAAGAAAGCAATGTGAAAGTAAACCAGAACCCCAAGCAGGGGTGGTTCCCCATGACATCAGTTTTCTTGCCTACAGGTGTCCCCCTAAGTGTACAGAAACCAGGAACTGGAGGCAGGGGTGAGGTGGGGGTGAATGCACAGGTGCCCTTTGGTTTCTGAGCTGGAGCCTCCAGTTTATCAATAGAACCTACTTCCAGATTCCCACTGCTGGCACCTAACGCTGCACCCCGTGTTATTTGCCAGTGTGTTGGGAGAAACAGACTCCACTAGCAATGTGCGTTTGAAAACCATATAATTTGTGAAAGCAGCTCATTCACAAAACCCAGTGTGCCCTGCTGGACTGCCGGGCCCCTCAGACCTGCTAGCCCGAGCCTCATCCTGTCTCTTCACCGGACTTCACAGAACTCCTCTACTTGGTCTACTAGTCTCGATTGTTAGCCAAATAATAGCATCGTGATTTCATTCCATCATTAGACTTTCTTGGGCTGGATTTTTAACATACATTCAAAGAATATTCAAAGAGCATTTTCACGATCTGAGTAACTCCTCTGCGATGCACGGTCGGTGAAACCCTCTCCTGAAGGACGGGAGCCTCCTGGGGGAACAGGCGTGCGCGGGTGCGGGGCACGCGTATCCCCGCCAGGAGGGGCCGGCCGGCCACGCCGAGCACGGCCGCGTCGGCGGAACCACGACACTTGCCCAGGTCAGAAGAGTTATTAGTGAAAGCTGAGAGCTACATACCAAGTTCCTAAGCTGTCCGTAGGCCTGAGGCTTTCCTTTCTTTAATCCAGAGGTCCCGACCCGGGCCAGAACCGGGCCAGCACCGCGAGGGGAGCCGGTGAGGGGAGCCGGCCGCCACCCTCCCGCCGGCAGCTGGGCGAGCTGGCGGCCGCTCAGGCACCGGGAGGAACTCGGTTTCACAGGGAGCCTCCCACGCCACCGCCTCCTGACATCAGCAACTCTCATCTGGTGACACCTCCCAGGTCCCTCCTTCCACCGGGTGGGGGAGGCCAGGTTCTCACCAGCAGATTTTCCCAGCAGGGAGCCCCATTTCCCCAGGAGGTGCAGTGTGGGTTCGGACGGGCAGCTGCCCTGGACGCAGGCACAGACTCCACGCAGCTGCCGGGGAGCCATCGCCACCTGGGTCCTCGGCCTGGGCACCAACAGGTTCCCCGGGAAGGGCCGCAGCCGGCTCCGGACCTCCCCTCCCGTCCATTCCCACACACCGGCGGCCTTGGAACACGATCCCGACAGCCACCCCTCCCCCGCACCACAAACCCAGATCCCGGGCTTTGCCTCCATTCAGCCCGTCCCTGCGCCCAGAGCAAACACGCCCCCTGCTGGCGCACCCCGCCGAGGCGGGCTTCCGCTGACTTCGAGGTTGTGAACTAGGTAGCCGGCAACTGGGTTTGCAAAGGAAGTCACGGGACGAGAGTTTAGGTCCGAAATGCAAAGCCACGTACTTCCCTGCCCCAAATCTTGAAAGTTTATGCAAAACCTGATTTCCTGTATGTAGGTGTTGTCATTTTCCTGGTGCTCCTGTATTCTTCAAAAATTTTAAAGAAATGAAAATTTCTCCAACAAGATGTAGATGCTTACATAAAATGAACATAGGTCAGTCTATTTTATGCAAGAGTGCAATGTCCACCTTCTAACCATTCGAGAAGCCTCTATTTTAGACACTTATTATCATTATGATTCTCATCAATGTTCGGGGTGCTAGGAAAATACTTCTAATTGTAGTGGCACTAGATCCAGCTGGCAACTGGAAATAGGCTAGTTTTTCTTTTGAAATTTCTGAAATCATTCTTCCATCGTGCTTTTATATTATTTTTGTTCTCCTAATCTCAGAAAGGCAATGGAGCAGAGGTGAAGTGATTCATTTCCTGGAAGCACAGTCGCCCCTGAACCTCCCCGGACAGCGCCTGGCACGCAGCAGGCAACTAGGTTTCCTTCCCTTCCTTGTGCCAGTGTTCTCCTTGGAGGATAATCAGAGCCCCTCCAGACCCCATCAGAATCATGCAGAGATTTCAGACCAGAGGAGGAGAGGGGCAAACTGGTCAAAGAAACATCCACCAGGTTGACCTGACTTGTTGGGGCCTCCACATTACAGAAATGGTCTATCATATAATAATACTCTAAATCACCTGAAATATGAAAGGCTTTAAAGAAATCACTCTGCATTTGAGGAAAGAGGTGAAAGTTCAAAGGTAGAAGGAAGCACATTTTGTATTATTTGTAGAACAACTGGTGCCCATATAAGGTAGGACTATTATCAGGTATGATGTCTTAAGGGCAGGACAAGACTATTGTGTATATTATTTATGCATGTGTGTGTATACACAAACACATTTGTAATTTTCATATTAAAATAAAAAACAATATTTTGCCTAAGCCAAAATTACCATTCTTGGTGATTTAAAAGAAAAAATGAGGAATTTTATTTGCCTTGCAACACGAAGCTAAGAGCATGAAACTAGACTGTTTTCTAAAGTGGTCATTGAACAAACACAATAACAATCATTTATTAGTGCTTACTGTTGTTTCTGTGACATTCACTAGTAGCTATAAGTTAGAAATTGTGTTGTTTTGGGAATCTATGGTGGAAATACTTAGATGATAAAAATAAAACTATTTATTAGGTCTTCCAGATTTCTTTCTACCCTATGCCATCTAGAATGGTCAGTTGTACCCTTCAGCATCAAAGGAAGGAAGTAGATGACAACAGATGAGATAATAGCTGGGTTTAACTCTGAGACTGCAAAAGAAATAAATAAATAGGAAATGTAAAAGAGATGCAATATGAACAATGATACTAACAAAAGATAATCAAAATGCTACGGAAGAAGAGAACATATCCTAAGGTCAGTCAGTAATCATCCTGTCTTAAAAAAGAAAGTGTCAAAAAAATTAAAAATTGATACAAAACCAAAGCAGAATCAAATCCTGTTTTGAAAGTGAACTGATGCAAAATGTTGTGATCACAATAATCCTTACATGTAAAGAAAGTTGATGGTTTTAGAATAATTTGCTACACATTATTACACTTTATTTAATGAAATGCATGGGTTGAATATTTAAGCCATTTTCTTAAAACCTACAATCAATCATTATAGACTTAAAGAACCAGAAGAAATCACCTCTTCCCCATTCCCACCCCACAATCTCAATGATTCCTAAATACCTGAAACTACTGTCAAACTGGGAAAAAAGACTACACGGAAAAGCCCAGGGACTTTTAGGAGGCAGGGTGATGTATACGTTAGTAGCTCATGGAGTCATTTATTCATTGCTCTTGAATCAACAAGATTTCTGTCCACCTTCTATGTGAGAGGTCCTGCTCTTGTTGGCGAACAATGGCCAGGTGCCCTCTCTTGTGCTTACCTGAACCAATCGGACCAAGGCAGGCTGCCTGGTTTGCATTCTGGTCCCACCACTTGTGTTTTATTTGGCAAGTTGCTTAAGTTTCCTGAGTCTCAGTTTCCTTATCTGTAAAGTGGGGCCAACAGCGCCTGCCTCCAAGGGCAGTTGGAAGGTTCAGTAGGATTATGTTTGTGAGACACTTAGCCCAGTGCTTGGCTCAGAATAAACATTTGGTAAGGGATAAAGCTACTTGTATTTGTCAGGACTCTCAGTCTAATTCCTGGATTTTATCATGCCTTTGTGCAGATGGAGGGCAGCCACTTAATGGAAAGAGAACAAGAAACAGCTGCCGGGCTCCCACATCTGTCTTTCCGCTGGTGAGAAACAGCCAAGTTATTCTGTTGACACACCTGAATCACTCAGGCTTCCAAATCTGTGAATTTCAGCCTCTGTAAAAACTGCCTATTTCTGTGTATTTCATTGGTGGTTCCCAAATATACCCTCTAGGTAGGAAATGTGTTCACTGATCCTGCAACAGGGAGGTCAGAGGAGGAGGGAGGCGGGGTCAAAGGCACGCCCCAGGGAGACGCAAGCTCCCTCCTGTCTCCAGTCTAGGGCAGGCAGTAAAGGAACGTGCCCTGGCAGGTAGAAGAATGTCGAGGAGTGTGCACCTGCCACTGGCCAGAGGGACCTCCTGGATTTTGAAAGACCAACAAAAAGGCTTTGGACGGAAAGGATCGAACTGTCTTTTTGAATCTTGAGAAATTGAAAGTAGACACCACCCAAAGTTTTAACACTAGGCAAAGACAAGAAATACGTCATCGGAGGCTTTTTCCCCCTTCATAGTAACACTTATAATGTAGGTTAATCATTTAACTGCAAATTCACCTCGAAATGACTAAATGTGGGCTAGTCACAGCTGTAGTGTATGATTGTGCATCAATGACTCACACAGGATCATTCCCCTGCTATGACCCGAAAAAACAAAATCATGGTATCATGATTTATTCTTTTATCATTAAAAGAAGTTACACTTGATGAATATACTGTTCATGAACCAGCTAGTGAATCAGTTTTACCTTCTGACGTACCACAAAAATAGAATTTTGCATGGTTATAGACTCTTATTTTTTTATTTAAAAATATTTCCTTTCTTTATTGATTTGAGAGAGAGAGAGGAAGGGAGAGGGAGATAGAGATAGAAACATCGATGAGAGAGAATATCAATTGGCTGCCTCCTGCATGCCCCCCACTGGGGATCGGGCCCACAACCTGGGCATGTGTCCTGACCAGGAATCAAACCAGTGACCTCTTGGTGCGTGGGTTGACACTCAATCGCTGAGCCACACCAGCTGAGCTAATTATAGGCTTTAAAAAACCAAACTGACCTACCTTCTATCCACCCAGCCATCCTTCTATCCATCAATGTTTATGTGACTGAGATTGCATCTTCCCAACAACTCAGTGGGAAAATACTACTTTTTGTCCCATTTTACAAGAGGAAACTGAGGCCCAGATAGGTTTAAGTAAATTGGCCAAAGTCACATACCTAAACAGGGCGGATCTGGGATTCACAGCCAGGCACGAACGGGTTCTAAAAAGCCCAGGCCTAACCACAGCCCACATGCCTCCTCTCCCACCTGGGAAGAGCGCTCTATGGACATTTGTTGTGTTAACGAAAACAGAAAGAGAAAAGGCAGCAACTCCCAGGAAGAAGAAAGCAGCAATCACGCATCTGCAGAAAAGGGCTCTGAGTCCCTCGCATTTCACTTAGACTAGTGGTTCTCAACCAGTGACGAACCTGCATCACTCTTCATCCCACCCTCCACCCCAGGACGCCTGCTGAGGTTGGAGACACCTGGGGTTCTCACACTGGGGCGGGGGCAGGAATGCTGTGGAACATCATACCATGCTGGACAGAATTACCTGGCCCAGATGTCCAAAGTGCAGAGGCTGAGTAGCCTGACTCTGAGCATAAGTTTTGGTGATGTAACTATGCTTTGGTCAGTAGAGTGTGTTGCTGAGGAAGATATAATTTTTGCTCTAAAAACAACTGATTAGACCAGAAGAGGCCCTGCTCACAGTGTCAGGCATGCTGAACTAAAGTTTCCTAACATATCCAAATGGTACATACTCAGGGAGTGAAAATTACTTTTTCACATGTGATGTTATACCTTCCATACAAAAAAATCCCATCTTAAATGGAAGGAGTAAAATATTCTGCGTATTTCTGAAAAAGTTTCGATGAAGAAGTTCTGGGTATCAGGAAATGTATAATATAAAATCTGACCATCTAGGAGGATGTCAGCTCCCCCAGATTTCCTTTGTGGCTGACCCTCTGACCTTCCAGGGCTGTCTCATGACTTCCTGTTCATCGTGCACCAGACTCACCGCATGCATTTGCTCATAGTAACTGCACAATACCCCTTCTCACGGGTTGGTACCCAGTCTGGTTATTAAATATTTTCAATTATATCCCTAATTTTGAATATAATTCCCTTTCCAGATGGATTATCAGATCCTTGGTACAGGAACTTGACTTTTTCCTTAAATGAGATGAAGAGTATAAAGTACTAGCTTGGGGCTCTTACAAACAGAGCCCCAACTTCTTTTTTTTTTTATTTTGGAAAAAAAAAATGATACATTGCACTGTCTTGCTAGAAATTTGTTCCTGAAAGTGAAATGAATGAAAACGAAATCAATCTTTAGTCATAAAGAGTGAAGAAAGCTTTCCTGTTTATGCCCCTTTATAGAACATTTGTTCATAATGCTTCATGCACTACAGTATTTGGTTTTCTCTGCATTTGGACTAGTCGACCCTATGAAAGAGCTAGCTTTCATTTTTCTGCCATTTGGTAAATGCTTAGAAATACAATGTAATACAGAATAATGAGATCGAATGGTTTTGCCTGTCCAGCAGGCATTCTCTTTTCCAAACGTCATCTTCAGTTTCTGTGTGGAACATTCTTACTCTTTAAGCTCTGGCGACACTGGTCTCCACTCCTTGCCATCAGCTCGCACTGTGCCCTGACCAGAACATGCCCGCGGCAAGCCCGCCTGCTGCCCTCCCTTCCGGCTTCAGCTCAATGTCCCCTTTCTCAGAGAGGCCTCCCTGAGCGCGCAAAATGTTCTCCACTCCGCTCATAATTGTCCTGCCATCTTGTTTGTTTCCATCAGAAACTATTCAAAATGTGTAACTGTTTTTATTTCTTGCTTACTTGTTTGTTTTTCATTAACCACACCTTCAAAACACTTCAAAGGAAACAACACAGTGTGACCAAAACTACTTATCACCCTCAGAATCTATTCTTCCTTCCTCTTTTTTAAAATCCTCATCCAAGAATATGTTTTGTTTTTTTTTCATTGAGAGAGAGAGAGAGAGAGAGAGAGAGAGAGAGATCAATGTGAGAGAGATCGAGTGGTTGCAGCCTGGGTATGTGCCCCGATCAGGAACCACACCTGTGACCGCCGGTGCACGGGCTGACACCCTGACCACGGAGCCACACAAGCCGCGGTTTTCTTCCTTCCTCTTAGTAACAGAACATCTGGAGACTTGGTGACTTTATGACTAATATAGCTACTTGCCTTAGATTCGTTCCATTTGCCTGCTGGTTTTGAAATGGAAAGGGATGCCCACCAATGTCCAACCAATTCTCTGACAGTTCCTTGTCTTAGAGGAGTTGCTTCAAACCCTAATTGTGACCAACTATAGGAGGGAAAGAGAAATACTGATGCTGTCCAGTGAACGTTCTAGAGAATACTGTGGGAACAGGAACTATTTACTCAGTGAAGGAATCACTGACTCACTGGCTCCCCAGAATGCTCTTTGAGGTACACAGAGGACATAGATCTGAACTTGACAGTTGAGAAAATAAAGGCCCAGAGTGTTGAGTAACAGCTCCAGGTCAGCCAACCCCTAGGCAGGAGTGTAGGACTGGTTCTTATTTCAAATCCCAGCTACAGGATTTGATTCTCCACCCACTGATGCTGCAGAAAGTTTAAACAATCAGATTGATTATTGGTGTGGCTGAAACTTAATTATACACTTTACAAACAGGATGGACAGGTCTCCAGGTGACACCTGGCGAGGCAGTGTTTTACTGTACTTCGTACTGATGCAGAGAGCACGCGGGCCAGCGCGCCCTGCTGTGGCGAACCCACCACGGTGATGGGGTAGTTGTAGAAAGAACAAGACTGGGTTAGAAATGATCGAGATGGTTCCGCTTAGAAAAACAAGCAAGTCACTCTGAATTTAAATTAAATGAACCCGGTACTTTTGTGATAAAGAAACAGAAAGACGTCTGTGCTTGTTACTTAATACATCTGGCTCTAGGCATTTGGGAATTCCGATAGTTACCAAAAAATCAGTTAACTGAAGGCTGAGAACCCTACCTCCTCACTCTGAAATGCCCCGGGGTGATGGTAAGACTTCCTCAGCCGGTTCTAACGCAGAAACATGCATCTGGAAAGGCGTTTACCCACCACACGTATGACACCTTCGCCAGCACCTGTCCTACCCTCTCCTCTCTGACTGGCTCTCGCCTTCCCAGGCGAAATACTTGCCAGAGGGGACAAGTCAGTCATGAGTCAACTTTCATCAGCCACTGACCCACTGTCTGCTTCTTTGTGAAGAACAGACATTTTCCTTGAAGTATGGAATGAACAATACAATCCTAGAAGATATACAAGTTTGCGTGTTTTCTTTTTAAAGGAAAAATCCATCAGTTTTAAGCTCAAATATCCTGTATTTCAGGTTCAGTTGAGTTCCCTGTTTTCACATTTCCTAAGAGTGTGCAGGGACATATTTGGGCAGAAAGGGAGGATTTTTCATACCCTGAATTTTTGTGGTTTGTAACTCAGAATTTTAAAATTTTATCTTAATTTGCATCATACATTAGGGCATTATTGTTAATAAACGGGGAGAGTCAGAGTGCTTACCAGTCTCTGAAGACTAACCATTTGCCAGTGGACTCGTAGGTGGAGCATAGGGCTGTGGGTTTGCAGTCATGTAGGGTCTTTTTCTATCCAAACGGTGATCCAAGAACATCTCTTATCCTTTATCATTATGCTCACACTAACAACTACCAGTTATTGAGTGATGGCTGTGTATTGGGCACAGCACTAAATATAACCTCATTTAATCCTCATAACCAGCCTATGCATCTGGTGGCATTGCCATTGTGCAGATGAGGAAACTGTGTTTAAAGAGAGATTAAACATGCCCAAAGTTACCCAGTAAATAGACAACAGAGACAAGCCTTGGATTGCTTCCCAAACTCTTCCCTTCATCATTCTACTACAGGATTGAAAGCAACTTGGCCCCATGACTGGCAAAAGTCTTACAGTCTAAACACATGAAGGGTACAAGCTGGATGTTCTGGGAGGGGAGACAAACACAGGTCCCCAACATTCACAGGCTATAATTGATAGACATTATGTGGAAAGGACTCAAGGACTCAGCCTGCGGATCTTGGAACAACCCTTTTTCAAAACAGCCTTTTAGCATCAGTCAGTCTCTCTTATTATTGGCAAATCTTCCTCCTTCTGGCCTGTTGTCAGGCCCTATAATTATAACCCAGCAAGCATGTGGTTCAAGAGGCTGAGCATGTTGAAGGCCTCCCATTCCAGCCTTTGTTTCATTTGAGTTTGCCAAGCTGACCTTCATTCGTGCCTGGCTATTGGCAACTTGCTACGTGCGCAGGTCCATGCAAACAGCTGAAGCATGATCGTCCTGTTATAGGTCTGCTCTCACAGCCCTTTAAAGGATGCATTTTTTTTTTTCATTTGTGCAAACTGGGCCAGAACAGGGTCTTCTAAAACATCCCCCCTTCAATAAACCCTTAAATTGTTTGGCTGTGGAAAAATAAAGATACGAAGCAAGTCCCATGGTCAGATTTAACAGAAGAAGAAAGGAGGAGACCAACAACAGCATGGAGTGGACGTGGGCTTAAATAACCAAGACGGGAGGCAAGACAGTGATTGCACACCAGAAGGCCCGTCTAGGGTGGAGCTGAATTGCACGTCTTGTAAATGAAACAGGAAAACGCTGCAAATTGAGAAAAGGAAGTGGCTTATGACCCTCGTCTTGACTCTGGAGTGAATAAGCACACCTGATTATGATCAATGGTAAACAATATTTACCAATTTCTACGCAACTGTGAGAGGCAAGCAAGGCCTGCAGATCACGAGCAGCGGAGCAGACGGACGGCGCTGTCCGCACCTTCTGCCGGTTACCCTGGGGCCTGGCCGCGTTCAGTGGGACCACGCGCAGTCGGCGCGAGTCTGTTTCATCAAGGCACACTAGCTACGACACTGCTTGGGAGCCAACGAAAGTTGTACCTTACATGCAAGATTCAGAAAACCAGCAAGACTCCTGAATGTTATTTCTTCAGGTGAAATTAAGGGGAGAAATAAATGACCCAAAGATGTTAACATGACTGAGATCTACCTTAAGAAAACATGCCCTGGCCCGTTTGGCTCAGGGGTTAGAGCGTCGGCCCATGGATCAGAGAGTCCAGGGTTCGGTTCCCACTAAGGGCACGTACCTCAGTTGCAGTTTGTCCCTGACTCCAGTTGGGGTCGTGTGGGTGGCAACCACTCGATGTGTCTCTCTCACGTCGATGTTTTTCTCTATTCTCCTCTCTCCCTCCAATTCTTTCTGAAGATAAATGCAAAAAAAAAAAAAAAAAAAAAAACAGTCCTCCGGTGAGGATAAAAAAATATAAATAAATAAATAAATACATAGATAGATAGATAGAAAGAAAGAAAACATGATAGGCCATAATTGGATCCTATAAAATAGATAAACTTGGGGTTGGTTGTTTTCTTGGCTGGGATTCAGCTCCCGCCCAGCCCCCAATGGAAACACCACAATAGGCATCTACAGGGAGTTGGTTAACTACATCACATGTCTCCTCATAACGAGATACTAGGCAGCTTTGCAAAGAGTGAAAAGAGACCTGTTTATAAGTGACCTGAAGAAACAAGACAGGGTATGGAGCAGTGGACATAATCAGGTTTCTTTTTCTCTGTAAAAACTCAGTATATACACTGCAAAGGCTGCACAAACCATTTCATACGCTCTCATGACACTGGCCACCACGGGGAACACGGGGACTCAAGGATGACCTCCTGCCCTCACTGACCTGCTTCTGTAGTATTTACTTTTTCTGGTTTCTTTTACAGTGAATATTTATAACTTTTGGTAAAAAATTAAAAAAGTAACTGTACATAAAGATGATTTTGAAAAAATTATGCAGCCTTCATTTCTAATTTGGTCTTAGAAGCAAATTTTCAAGTATTCCTTACTTAAATCGATCTTGGTCACAGGGCTTACAGAGACAAAATTCTATTTCCTGATCACATACACACTGTCTTACTGTCCTTCCCTCAGATGGATCTAGGTTGTAAAATAAGACTTTAACGTTTTTATTGAGCCCTGGACGGTTTGGCTCAATGACTGGAGTATCGGCCCACGGACCAAAAAGTCTTGGGTTCGATTTTGGTCAAGGGCACATACCTTAGTTGTAGTTTGGTCCTCGCCCTGGTTGGGGTCATGTGGGAGGCAACCAATGGATGTGTCTCTCTCACATCGATGTTTCTCTCTCTCTCTCTCTCTCTCCCCCTGCCTCCCACTCTATCTGAAGATAAATGGAAAAATATCCTCAGGTCAGGATTTAAAAGATATATATTTTTATTGATAATTTGGGTTAAGCCTCAACGCCCAACTAATCTGATCAGAGAGCTGGCCAGGCAGTAGAGGAGGCTGTGGTGGCCACCGCCCACCCTTGGTGTTGTCTGCGTCAGCTCCGCCACCACAAAGCGGGGAGGAAGGGAAGCTTCATTTGCTCTCTTAACTCAGAGGAAGGTTGTGAGCACTGGCTGAAGCTGAAAAGACACTTGATGAGGAGCCTGTGGTGTGATTATAAGAGCCTAACTTTACAAAGAATGTGGCTGTTTTTCTAAAACACAATGCAAGGGACAGACTAACATGACAGAAGACACTGAATGCTGTGGCGTTGGGGGTGACAACGCGGGCAGCCTGGCCGTGGTCTGCTATCGCAGGCCATGTTTCACCGCCGTGACCCCTCGAGGGCAGCCGGATGGCTATCCCAGGGGACTCCTCAGATCTTTCCAAGCAAGAACGCACTGTGCGCTTATGCTTGGGTTGAGAGAAACAACTTCATAATCAAATTTCTAATGGAAAATAACGTAACTTATTAGCTCTGGAAAATCCAAACCCAATAGAGTGTGACCCTTTACTAAATAGCACATGGCTTATTTTTCTTTACAGAAAGCAGACATGTTTACCGTGGAAAATTGTGAAACAAAGATAAGCAAATATAGCAAGGGCAGAAAACAGACTACTCATAACTGTACTACTGAGCGGTCCTGGCCCCTGACATTCTGGCTTATGTCTTTACAATTCACCTCTCTGTTTACCCACATAATTATATATGTATCTGTATGTTTATTTGTATACGTAAAGCTTATAAAAGAAATATCATCCTGTTCATACTAACATAAGACAGAAACCTCCTAGATGCACTTGTGAACTATGCTGTGATGAGCGCTCGTCCCTGCACGCTCGCGCTGACCCGGGCCCTCCCGGAGCCCGCGGCTTCACTCGCCAAACGTTCTTCGCCCCTGAAAGCAACGTTCCCAGCCCCAGAACAGCTCAAGGTCCTCCTAAGTATCTGAAGTGATTCGCACTTACTTCCCGAGGTTTCACCTTATCTTGTAAGTCATACTGGCCAATTCCTTTATAGCTGATCCCAAGCCACCAAGGGAGTCCTTGTTTATCCTGGAAGATGGAAGAGCGTGAGAACCCAGACCTAATTGTAAAGTCTTACAGGGCTAATGTGATGTTCAGTAGTTTCATCCCTTAACAAGTATAAACAAGTCAAAATAAAGCTGTCTTGGTAAACAAAACAGTACTTAAAAACCTAAGTTGTTATTAAAATGCCTTCTTAGAGTTTCTTCAAGTAAGATCTTTAGGTCAAAACAGACCAATACTATTAAAACCAAAAAAAGAATTAAACATTACTGTTTTAATTAAACAGTTGGAGAAAAAATAAAATGTAAGTAATTCAACGAAGAATTAATCCAAAGTACAAAGCCATTTAGCTACTAAAAAAGAAAAGAAAGCAAAAGACAAAAGGCTCTTTGTTCTCTTGATTAGTAACCAGCTATAAAGGTTGGGGAAGTTTCCAAAGAATTACAAAGAAGGAAAAGGTGCCACCAAATGCTGGTGTTTACAGGGCTCCTAACAGTGAGCACGCATCCTGAAAAACAGCGTGTTTGAATAATGCCTGTGAGGTATGTATGGGGAGAGAAGAAATTTGTTTTTATAAATTTATCTCTCAGGTCTTGAAAAGCAAAGGAAGTATTGACCTAGGGAAAGAAAAACTTAGGCCGAAACATATTCTTATTTGCAAACAAACTAAGCATTAATGTCCCAGGCATTACTCAAACACAGTTTTTTAGGGTGCCCATGCTCACTGTTAGGCGCACTGTAAACATCAGCATTTGGAGGCACCTTTTATATCTTTGTAATTCTTTGGAAACTTCCCCAACCTTTATAGCTGGCTATTAGAAATTAAAGCTGCATTAGTACACATTTTTTGTACAGGGTGTCTCCATTATGCAGATATAATTTATTATCCAGTCCCCCACCATTTTGAACTGTAAACATTGTTGGAATTTGAAAAGTCACTCAAGATTGTTCAATTATAAAACTATTCCTCTTTCAAGCAACACTCCCTTCTTAACCTGCTCTATCCCTTATCATTTCACAATATCTCTTAGTCAATATCTCCCTGCTTATAACATCTGAAAACATTATACAAACACAAAGCATACCAACTAAAAATTGGTATTGCAGATCCTGCAAGAATGTGAGAGTTTTATGAAATGAAGCTACTGAAATGACTTTGGAGAGTCCATGGTTCTTATACGAAGGCACTATCGAATGAATATCTGGTAGCATTAGAAAGGTAAACAATTGGAAAAGAGAAAAATAAGTAAGAATAGCTAGCAGAACAGGTGTGCCAAAGAGAATGCTCTGAGTATCCTAGGACTCACAGAGGTTTTAGGAACACATCTGAACATAGCAAGCATTTGGCAAAAAATATGGTTTATAATTTGCTAAAAATGATAAGATATAATTAAGCTTTTTTTTTTTTTTAAGAAAATCAATCTTATTCTTAATGCTCAAATTTCTAGAGACAATTTACATAGATGTGCATATTGATTTATATGATTCTAGAAAGTTGGTGTTGTTCACTAACTCTCACAGAAAAACATGAGCATTATGAAACTGCCATGTAAAAGTGTTTACCTTTACTGCATAATAATGCACTCCGTAAGTCGGGAGAGCTTCTACTATTTTCATATACCTGTGGAAAATAAATAAATATTATAGCCTTTTATTAAAATAGAGGGCCCTTTTGGGAAAAGTGATAGAAAGAAATACAATTTGTATCTACTTTCCTCATTATAACCATGTTTTTGACTAAAGTAGAAATAAAATAAATTATTCTAGGGAATAATATATATCACTTCATCCAAATGTTAAGAGGTTACTAAGAAAACTTCAATTTCAAAAAGTTATAGGAAATGTTATTTTGTACATATTAAGATTTCTATGGCTTAAAAAATATTGTACTGTATTATATACTCAAATTGCAAGTATTTTTTAAACCAAGCACCTAATAATGCAACGCAATAAGAATCAACGTTTGTGCCATTCTCGTAAGTAAAAAATAAAGCTATTTCATGTATTGACTGTGGTAAACTCTTAGAAATATATACTCAACTCCTAAGTCAAAATTCTTAGAAATATACACTTAAAAAAGGTGAAGTTTATTGTATAAAAACTTGATTTTAAAAAATATGTCCACTTCCCGACAAAAAATAAATGGAAGCAATGGTGCCAACATTCTCTATTTTTAATTCAATAAGTATTTACTGTGCACCTCTAAGACTGCCTCTCTGCCTACAAGGACTTGAGGTTCCTGTTTGATATAAGTGCACTTATTAATGGTATTTGAAGAATAATTGCTCTGGACTTTGTAATCAATAGTTTGGTAATTTTCAAAAGCAAACAGCCGTCATGTAAATAAATACAAGAGGTTAGGTAAATACGCCACAGTCATGCAGTGATCACACTGTACAGCCAGGATTCTAGCACACTTAGCAGAATTTCATAGTTTAGACTCTAGAGTCTTAACTACCAAGTTAGACAGTCTCTTATTTGGAGCCACAGTGACAATTATCAGGAGAAACAAAAAGACTGCATTTAAGCAAGGATACTATAATACAGTCATTAGCCTAACCCAAAATCCTTCAGGGAAACGGTTACTCCTGTATTTATTTATTTATTTCATTTCAGAAAATAGGCACAGTGAATTACAATGTCACAGATTCAACTTCAGGACTGTGACCTTCTGATTTCTACCCTGAAGACCATAGAAGGTGTGTTACGATAAAAAGGAGATAGTGTGGCCCTAGTCAAGTAGCAAGTTAGAGTGTTGTCCGATATGCCAAGGTTGAGGGTTCAATCCCCAGTCAGGGCACATACGAGAATCAACCAAAGAATGCATAAATAAGTAGAACAACAAATCAATGTTTCTCTCTCTCAAATCAATAAACAAACAAACAAACAAACAAACAAAAACAAAGGAGATCAGTGCATGCTGCAGAGATATAGGGCGCGATCTAGACACTGGCGGGGGAGAGTGGTCTCCCAGGCTTTACTTCGGTTCTTACATGCTCTGAGCTATATTCTGTAGTTTAAAAAAACACAAACTTGCCCTGGCCGGTTTGGCTCAGCGGCTGGAGCGTCGGCCTGTGGACCAGAGAGTCCTGGGTTCAGTTCCTGCTAGGGGCACGTACTTAAAAAAAAAGCAAAAACAAACAAACAAACAAACAAACAAACAAACAAACACAAACTTCACCGTGGCTGGTTTGGCTCAGCGGTTAGAGCATCAGCCTGTAGTCCAGAGAGACCCGGGTTCGGTTCCCGCTAAGGGCACGTACCTCGGTTGCAGTTTGTCCCCGGCCCTGGCTGGGTCGTGCGGGAGGCAGCCACTCGATGTGTCCCTTCACATCGATGTTTCTCTCTCTCTTCCTCTCTCTCCCTCCTACTCTATCTGAACAAAAAATGGAGAAATGGCCTCGGGTGAGGATAAAAAACAAAAACACAAAAACAACAATAAAAAACCCATAAACTTCAGTGACCATAAAAGTTATTCTACAATTACTATAGCAACAATGCAACATTAGTTTTTATCATAAAATTATAAATTTAGTTTTTATAATTTAAAAATTTTAATGTAACTTGGAACTTTTTTTTTCAATCCTTACCCGAGGATATTTTTCTATTTTTGTTTAGAGTGGGAGGGAGAGAGAGAAAAACATCAGCGTGAGAAGGACACATCAACTGGTTGCTCCTTGCATGACCCTAACCAGGGCCAGAGGTGAAACACAACTGAAGTATGTGTCCTTGACGGGAATCGAACCCGCAACTCATTGATCTGCGGGTCGACGCTCTAACCGCTGAGCCAAACAGGCCAGAGCAACTTGGAACTTTTTTTCTTTTTAAGAGAGAAACATTGATTTGTTGTTCCACCTACCCATTGATTGATTCTTGTATTTACTGGGACTGGGGATTGAACCTTCAACCCAGGCCTATTGGGACAGTGCCCTAACAATGAGCTGTCTGGCCAGGGCGGCTTGGGAACTATTCTTAGAAGTGGATGGTAACTCTGAGAGTGGAAAATGCAGTAATACATCAGTATGGCCTTTCTTGGTAGCATGAAGAAGCAGATTATTCATCACCAACACTGTGTCCCACCCAAAGTAGGGCCACAAGCCTGGCAACCAAACATGGCCTCCAGACAGGTTTTGTATGGCTCATATTGTATTAAAATTTTCATAAAATTACTTTTCAATGTTTAAAATGAGATTTAAAAGTCAGAAATTTCAGCTTTTCTTAGAAAATATCAGAAGATCTGGTAATGTTATCCCTGAATTCTGAAGCTGAACAGCTTTGCCTGTACTCCAGTTCACCACAGTCCCTACTAGTCCCCGTTGCCCCACACTTGGCCTACAGTTATTTTTGTTACCTGCCCGATACTGATGGCATTTGAATCAATGACACAAATATATGGCATGAGCCAAGACATTTTATAATTCACGGTAAGATATTTCTAATTGGATAAGGGCTATGTACATACAAAGCATACAACAGCGATCATTTCAGAGGACTTCTGCAAACAGAAGACATTAAATTATATCTAAGCAAAAGGAAGAAAGATACTTACTGAACCACAGCTTGACCCCGAGTCAGACCTCTGATTTTCAAATAATGCTCAATTGCCCTGTCCTCACTGTAAAACAAGGACACGAAAGCACAGGTTACATGAGAGACAGACTTGTACGAATTCTGGGGTGGCTCCGTGGGAGCAAAGCCTCTGCTGACTTGTCAGGAGAGAGAAGCTGACATTTCTTCTGCACGAGGTGGCTTCCTGGAGGGTTCAAACCTCAGACACTTACCTGCCTTGTCATGATATTCTGACTGATATTTTACGTAATGTATTTATATAATGTATAGTAAGTAATATTTCAAAAACTTAATTTACTAGAAAAAGAAATGTAGCATCTACTTGTCAAATGAAAAACTAATACCTGTTGTCATAATTGAATGAAATACAAAGTAATGTCAGTAAAGAGAGATCAACAATGTTAGGTATTAAAGACAGCTTCCTTAAATTACTCAGGAAGATGTAGAAAGAATTAAAACTGCTTCTGAGTCTGTGTTCAATCTAAAACACTCTATTGTTACTACTTGGGGACACACGGTTTTGGGAGAAAACCCTTCATTATTGTCCTACGACAAAATGTTGACTGAAAAGGGGAAGGACAGACTGAAGCCCAGCAGCCTTGGGCATCATTCAGCTATTACACCCGGCTGTCAGACAGGTAGTTTAAAAAAACACAATGTAGCTTTTTCAGCCACATTTCAAGTATAAGCTAGAAGACTAAATGTTCTTATCTTTATATGTATCTGGTAATCAGCAGCAATCGGTTCCCTTCTTTTTGTTTGTTTGTTAAGAAGCTATTACTTAATGTTGATTTGTTACAGTGGTTCGCAATCTTCCTAATGCCGCGACCCTTTAATACGGTTCCTCATGTTGTGGTGACCCCCAACCATAAAATTATTTTTGTCGCCACTTCATAACCGTAATTTTGCTACTGTTGTGTCTTAGGCGACCCCTGTGAGAGGGTCATTCGACCCCCAAAGGGATCACGACCCACAGGTCGAGAACCGCTGGTTTAGAAGGTTCCAGACTCAGGATGCAAGGTAGCCTCAGTATGCACTTTTGTTGCTCACTTGGAAAATGCGTCCCAATTTTCATAATAAAGCCATTAATGTTGAATATTTATTTTGTAATCAATTTTTTTAAAAATCCTCAACCAAGGACATTCTAGCATTCATCTTCAGATAGAGAGGGAGGGACAGAAGGAGGAAGGGAGAGAGAGTAACATCGATGTGAGAGACATGAGTGATTGTCACCCACACGACCCCAACCGGGGCCAGGGACAAACTGCAACTGAGGTACGTGCCCTTAGTGGGAACCGAACCTGGGACTCTCTGGTCCGTGGGCTGACGCTCTAATCGCTGAGCCACACCGGCCAGGGCTGTAATCAGTTTTTTAGTGGAAAGAAAAAACCACCTTCAATATTTGGAGACTTCAACCAAGAATAATATATTTAAAGGAAATGAATATAAGTAATGCAAAGGGGAAAAAATGTACTTTTCTAGAAAAAAAAGTTATATGAAAAATGGGTACTATGGAAGCATTAAAATACTAACAAAATAATTCAAAACATACACCGATTTCTGGCCACAAAGGAAACCGCTGGTCATTGAAGTCATTTCTGGTTATTAAGAAAAGCTCTGCCCACGGAACTCTGCATTTCATGCCACCGGCACTGCCCCGGGCCAGCTCCGGCGCGCTTCCCAGGGAGCGCACGGCACGCGCGGGCACCGCGTGCTCGGAGGCACACCCCACGGGCCTTCCCTCCTCCAGGAGGGGGCGCCCAGCCGCTGCTCCTGACACACGACTCCCGTCTGGGCACGCGGTTTCCAGGGAACTCGGAGAAGATCCTCTCACGGAAAGGATCACAGTCTACTTACGGTTACTCTGACACATTTGATGGGCAATTTGATATTGTCTTCACTTATGTTTCCTTTAATGTCCTGGAAAGCAACCTTTCTCAGTGGAGGCTGTGATAATGGGGTCACCGGCTGTCCTGCTTTGGCTTACCAGTAAGCAAGTGATGGATGTTCCTGAAGAGTTTTGGTTGGAAAGGCTGGCAGTGTCTTTAAATCTTTCCTGGCATTTTCATCACTGGAAAGAAGAGTAATACAGTAATGTCACTCACTGGTACCTACAATATTACCCCAGCTAGTAACTAGAGGAAATCTGCAAAGCTGCGTCAGCACATGGGGCTCTATCAAAACGCTGCCCGCACAGGAGGCTCTGGTCTCTAACGAGAGCTAGCACCTGCCCCTAATTTGACAACCCCCAAGTCATTTGATATTTTAAAGTTTAAACAGTCGAAAAAAATTAAAATAATCATATTAGCCCTGGCTGGTTTGGCTCAGCGGTTACAGCATCGGCCCGCGGACCAGAGAGTCCCAGGTTTGGTTCTCGCTAAGGGCACGTACCTCGGTTGCAGTTTGTCCCCGGCCCTGGTTGGGGTTGTATGGGTGGCACCCACTCCATGTGTCTCTCTCACATCCATGTTTCTCTCTCTCTTTTTCTCCCTCTCTCCCTCCTGCTCTATCTCAAGATAAATGCAAAGAAATCTCCTAGGGTGAGGATAAAATAATAATAATAATAATTATATTAAACTACTTTAACCCCATTTTTCTTATTCTCTTAATAAACTTGCAGCTGTTTTTATTATATATGTCCTGTATGTATCTCTATTATTATAGAATTATAATATTGTGCACATTCCATATTCTATTTTATACAGTATATTTCAAATTTTGTTATATACTTTCTCCACCTTCCCATAGCAACCTTGTAATTATCTTTAGTGGCTACATAATGTCACCATGTTGGAATACTGGTTATCACACACAGTATCACCCATTTTTCATAATAGATATCATTGCAATAAAAAGGCTTACTTCCATATAACTAAAATAAAATAGACCATGCTGACCATCTGCAGAAATCACCGAATGCCTGACTTGAAAACGTGTTTCCAGTGACACCCAGGGTATCACTCAGATTGCATCAAGTGAACTGAAATGTACCCCATGTACGGTCAGCTGTTATCTAATCACATAATGGCAAAATTCTGGTTGTCAAAGAGAAGCGTGTGGTCTTTCTGGAGTTTCACAGAAGGGGGAGAGGGCGCACGACTCCATCACAGCTGAGAGCGAACACGCACGGCCCCGCCCTTCGGCAGTGGCCGAGGAGGAGCGCAGGGCTCTCCCGTCAGCGCCTAGCCCAGGTCCCCAAGACAGCTGGCACACTCCTGAGCGAGCGGGGGCTCATCACACGGGGTATCGGGAACTCCCCCACTTTCCACCCTTTGCACCTTTACCACTGCTACCTTTGTGGGGAAGCTACCAAGAGCCAGGCACCACGCAGTGCACCCGGGGTGTGGTTCACCTCAGTTAGTCTCATCGCAGCTCTGCCCACGCAGTCGGGACTGTTGTGACCCTGGCTTACGGGGTGAGGGTGAGGGTTGGAGAGGCTGAGCCACTTGCTCAGTGTCACAGCTGCTGCGTGGAGAAGCCAATGGACAAACCTGGTCTGTTTGGCTTTAAAGGCCAAGACCATAACCATTACATTCTACTACCCGATTCCCTGACAGCCTCCGGAGGTGTCCCAGAGAGCGACAAACACCTCCTCTCTTGCAAGGCATAGCTCCCCTTCGCCCCCACTCCTCACAAATGAAAATGCTGAGCCCACTAGTGTCAAAGCCCATCGCTTAGGCATATTTACAATTCCTTCCCTGGGGTTTGCCCATCGTGAATCACAATACTGAGATGAACCCTCAACTGGAGGACCAAACATTGAACACTCATTAACATTCGTACATTAATTGCTACAGGTCGCACCTGGAACCAAGCGTGGCCCGCAGGCAGGTCTGTGTGGCCCACACTGCTGTGCTGCACTAGAAACTGCTCACTCCGTCACGTGATCGGGTTTGGTGGAAGTGAATCTCCTTCACTGTCTACAGAGGCTTGTTTTCTGGTTCCGGTTTCCAAGAGTCTTGCCCATGCCTCGAGCAATCAAGGGAAGCCACCGAGCAAAGTGTACCTGGACTTACTATCTGTCGTAGGAACACAGAGTTGGAGCTGAGAGTCACTGAGCTTGGAGACACTGTGATCCGCACCTGACAACATTTCACAGGTCCGTGACCCTTCCTAAAGGTGAAAGATCCGGCTTTACAAATTGCTACAGGAAATAAGGTCACTCAGCTCCTGTTCTGACATAAGGATAAATCTCTCCATTCATCTGAAATCTGAGCAGTATGACTTAACCACACTGACAACCTTGGGAAACTGGTTTGGGCTTCCTGAAAACCAAAATATGCTGCAATCCAGTTTATTCATATTAAAGGTCACCTGTCAACTCCCAGTGACGATATTTATTTTTTCTTAATAATTTCTTATATGCGCTGTCCTTCAAATCCCACTTCCTTTTTAAAGAAGTTGGCTTGTCAGTTTTTTGTGAAGAACAAATACATGTATGTATTGTAAAGTGGTAGACTAAGGACAGCACTTGTTATTAATCATCACACAACCACACATGTTTTACCTTCTGGGTCTGTGTGAACTGTACCGGCCCAGCGGTCACTCACTCTTCGGATTATAGTTCATTGTGTGGCAATCAAGACCTCACTAGAGTAGAAGCTGCTGTTTACCATAAGTTCATTTATTCACTTAGCAAGTATGTAATAAGTATACATACTGCATACCTAGCATGTGGAAGCAAGTATCATATGATGAAGTTACCTACCTTCCCTACCCCACTGGCCAAAATGACATGGCTGTCCCTCACTGCAAGGGGCACTGGAGATGTAGTCTCTATTTGAGACAGTCACATGGCTAACTAAAAATTCTACTAATATGGAAGACAAGGGTACTGGGGAAAACAGATTCCATTGCTGATAAGCAATCACCACTCAGATCCAGGAAATTTCTGCCATGTGCGAGTGTGGATCTACTATTGATTGCATTGATTATTTAAAAATATAAGGCAAGACCAGTGGAACAGAACAGAGAACCCAGAAATGGACCCAAGGCAATATGCTCAATTAATATTTGACAGAGGTGGCAAGACCATACAGTGGAGTAAAGACAGCCTCTTTAATAAATGGTGTTGGAAAAATTGGACAGTTACATGCAAAAAAAAAGAAAGAAACTAGACCAGCAACTTACACCATACAAAAAAATAAACTCAAAATGGATAAAAGACTTAAATGTGTCCTGTGAATTCATAAAAATTCTAGAAGAAAATGTAGGCAACAAAATTTCAGACATCATACGCAGCAGAATTTTCACTGATACATCATCTAAGGCAACAGAAACAAAGGAAAAAATGAACACATGGAACTACATCAAACTAAAAAGCTTCTGCACAGCAAAAGACACAATCATCAAAATGGAAAGGCTACCCACTGTATGGGAGAACATCATTGCCAATGATACATCAAAAAAGGGGTTAATTTCCAAAATATGTAGAGTACTCATACAACTCAACAAAAGGAAGACAAAGAACCCAATTAAAAATGGGCAGAGGAGCTGAATAGACACCTCTCCAAACAGTACATACAAATGGCCAAGAGACATATGAAGAAATGCTCATTGTAACTAATCATCAGAGAGATGAAAATTAAAACAACAATGAGGTATCACCTCACACCTGTCAGAATGGCCGCCATCAACAAATCATCAAACTACAAGTGTTGGGGAGGGTGTGGAGAAAAGGGGACTCTAGTGCACTGCTGGTGGGAATGCAGACTGGTGCAGCCACTATGGAAAACAATATGGTGCTACCTCAAAAAATTAAAAATTGAACTCCATTTGACCCAGTGATCCTACTCCTAGGAATATACCCTAAGAAGCCTGAAACACCAATCAGAAAGAATATATGTACCCCCATGTTCATAGCAGCACTATTTACAATGGCTAAGATCTGGAAATAGCCCAAGTGTCCATCAGTAGACGAATGGATAAAAAAGCTGTGGTACATATACACAATGGAGTACTATGCAGCTGTAAGAAAGAAAGATTTCTTATCCCTTGATACAACATGGAGGGACCTGGAAAGTATTATCCTAAGTGAAACAAGCCAAGCAGAAAAAGACAAATACCACATGATCTCACTTATATATGGAATATAATGAATATAACAGTCTGAGGAATAGGGTAGACCCAGAAACACGAAAGTAGGGTACAGACTGACAACCCTCAGAAGAGGGGGTGGTGGGGGGTGGGAAGAGATAAACCACGGAACTTATATGCATGTATGCATAACCAATGGACATGGACAACAAAGCCGGGGATGGGGCAGGGGGGGATGGGGAGGAGGGTATCAATGGGGTAAAAAAGGAGAAACAACTGTAACAAAAATAAAATTAAATAAATAATAATTAAAAAAATAAGGCAAAATCCCAGAGCTTTATGTAAGATATCTGAATTTTAAAATCTTGCCTCAACCAAAAAGACAGAAATAAAAACTAAAACATTGTTCAGGCCATATAAAAAATACCAGCAGACTACCACTAACACTTTGTAATTTCTGATATAAATTCTTAGTAAAGAATGGAGAGGGAGCCCTGGATGGTTTGGCTCAGCGGTTAGAGCATCAGCCCACAGACCAGAGAGAGTCCGGGTTCAGTTCCCGCTAAGGGCACGTACCTCGGTTGCAGTTTGTCTCCAGCTCCAGTTGGGGTCGTGTGTATGGGTGACAACCACTTGATGTGTCTCTCTTACATCGATGTTTCTCTCTCTCTCTTCCTCCCTCTCTCCCTCCCACTCTATCTGAGGATAAATGCAAAAGAATGTCCTCAGGTGAGGATAAATAAAATAAAATAAATAAAATAAAATAAAATAAAATAAAATAAAATAAAGGATAGGGAGATGCCTTCTCAGCTTCTTAACCTGGTTTCCAGTTTTAGAAAATTTATTAACGGTGCAAAATTGTCAGTAGTACATGAATAAAAGAGACCCCTAAGTAATTTTGACAAATATGGAATCTGGACCAACTTTATTTCTTTGTGTTATAAAAATGTTCCTATTGCTCCTCCAGATCTGGTTATTTGTGCTGTTACAAAACATCCTTTCCTTGTGAATCTAAGACATTGCTTTCCTGTTAGAACCCATTCAGTAACCCATTTCAAACAAGCCACCAGTGATATCGAGGCAACCGAGCCGTGGACTGAACTGTCACAGTGAAAGAGAGCTGCAGCAGGATCCAAAGACGGTTGAAACAAACCGCCTGGCAGGGAAACCGGCTAAGCCTTCCAACAAACAGTGCGCAGACCTAGAGATCCAAATGGCCAACAGACAGAAGCCAGTGTTCAGCTTCCTAAGTACACAGGGAAATGCACATTAAACCCTCCGTGAATTACTATGTATGACCACCAAACTTGTAAAACTCTGACAATACCTAGGTTTACATGAAGATGTAGGGCAAGAGGAACTCCCATCCATTGCCAGTGGGTAGGGCAATTGGTGTGATCATTTGGGAAATTTGCATTCCCTGGGACCCAGGGATCCTTTCCCAGGTATATTCCTGGAGAAGCTTACTATACAAAGGAGTGAGGTTTATAGCAGCATTGCTCGCAATAGGACAGATGAAACAACCCAAACACTCCCCAACAGTAGAAATGATAAACTGCAGTGAGCACGGGGCAGAGAAAATACTCTAGGGCTTCACACAGCGTGATGAATCTCACAAACATTAGACAAAGAAGAAACAGCCAAAATATCATATATGTCACAGTGCCATGTATATAAAGTTCCAAAACAAGCAAAATGAAGCTGGAGAGAATCATACATAGGTGATGAAAGTATAAAGCAGAACAAGAAAGTCTGTACCATGGAGCCAGAGTACCTCTGAGGAGAGCGGATTGCATTGTGAGGTGGAGGGGAGCACGCGCTGTGGGGTGGAAGGGGAGCACGCGCTGTGGGGTGGAGGGGGAGCAGCACTGTGGGGTGGAGGGGGAGCACGCGCTGTGGGGTGGAGGGGAGCACGTGCTGTGGGGTGGAGGGGGAGCAGCACTGTGGGGTGGAGGGGGAGCACGCGCTGTGGGGTGGAGGGGGAGCTCGCGCTGTGGGGTGGAGGGGAGCACGCGCTGTGGGGTGGAGGGGGAGCAGCACTGTGGGGTGGAGGGGGAGCAGCACTGTGGGGTGGAGGGGGAGCACGCGCTGTGGGGTGGAGGGGGAGCACGCGCTGTGGGGTGGAGGGGAGCACGCGCTGTGGGTTGGAGGGGGAGCACGCGCTGTGGGGGTGGAGGGGGAGCACGCGCTGTGGGGTGGAGGGGAGCACGCGCTGTGGGGTGGAGGGGGAGCAGCACTGTGGGTGGAGGGGGAGCACGCGCTGTGGGGTGGAGGGGGAGCACGCACTGTGGGGTGGAGGGGAGCACGCGCTGTGGGTTGGAGGGGGAGCACGCGCTGTGGGGTGGAGGGGGAGCACGCGCTGTGGGGTGGAGGGGAGCACGCACTGTGGGGTGGAGGGGGAGCACGTACTGTGGGGTGGAGGGGGCGCACGCACTGTGGGGTGGAGAGGGAGCACGCGCTGTGGGGTGGAGGGGGAGCACGCGCTGTGGGGTGGAGGGGAGCACGCACTGTGGGGTGGAGGGGGAGCAGCACTGTGGGGTGGAGGGGGCGCACGCACTGTGGGGTGGAGGGGGAGCAGCACTGTGGGGTGGAGGGGGCGCACGCACTGTGGGGTGGAGGGGGAGCAGCACTGTGGGGTGGAGGGGGCGCACGCACTGTGGGGTGGAGAGGGAGCACGCGCTGTGGGGTGGAGGGGGAGCACGCGCTGTGGGGTGGAGGGGAGCACGCGCTGTGGGTTGGAGGGGGAGCACGCGCTGTGGGGTGGAGGGGGAGCACGCGCTGTGGGGTGGAGGGGAGCACGCGCTGTGGGGTGGAGGGGGAGCAGCACTGTGGGGTGGAGGGGGAGCACGCGCTGTGGGGTGGAGGGGGAGCACGCACTGTGGGGTGGAGGGGAGCACGCGCTGTGGGTTGGAGGGGGAGCACGCGCTGTGGGGTGGAGGGGAGCACGCGCTGTGGGGTGGAGGGGAGCACGCACTGTGGGGTGGAGGGGGAGCACGTACTGTGGGGTGGAGGGGGCGCACGCACTGTGGGGTGGAGAGGGAGCACGCGCTGTGGGGTGGAGGGGGAGCACGCGCTGTGGGGTGGAGGGGAGCACGCACTGTGGGGTGGAGGGGGAGCAGCACTGTGGGGTGGAGGGGGCGCACGCACTGTGGGGTGGAGGGGGAGCAGCACTGTGGGGTGGAGGGGGCGCACGCACTGTGGGGTGGAGGGGGAGCAGCACTGTGGGGTGGAGGGGGCGCACGCACTGTGGGGTGGAGAGGGAGCACGCGCTGTGGGGTGGAGGGGGAGCACGCGCTGTGGGGTGGAGGGGAGCACGCGCTGTGGGGTGGAGGGGGAGCACACACACAGGGAAGTGGGTGGGGCCGTGGCCACATTCCTCACTGGGTGTGTTTGCTCGGCGGTGCATTTCCTAATTTGTTCCTTACACCCTAACTACAGGTTTTATGCATTCTTCTGTGTGATATAATTCCCACGGAAAACCAGATCACATCTGGCTGCTGGATCTGTGAGGGTGCTGAGGAGCAGCCCATGCAAGAGGCTAGGCTTCCTAGCCAAAAATTTAACCACCAGATTAGAAACACAGGCTCATTCTTCTAAAGTTAATCCCGGCATTTTCAGGGTTTAGGACCAAGTAGGATTTCACGTGTCAATGACTAGACAGTAGCTGAGCGTTCATTTGTTCCCCGGTGGAAGAACCCTGGCTGGGGAATTTGCCTGGAGCCTGAGACCACGTGGGACCACGGAGCCCCCAGGCTGCCGTGACTCACACCAACCTCAGGAGCCAGAGGGAGGGCCTGGCAGCAGCTGGGAGGTAGCAGGCCCAGCGGGGATGTCTCTGCCTTTCCCCAGCAGTAAATGCGTGCGGGGTCTGGACATTCTTGAAGCGCTGTTTTAAAGATGCAGTTGCCAAGAGGGACTGATTTCTCCAGGTCCTAGCCAGAGAGAATGCCTACAAATCAAATACTTGCCACTTCTCATTAACCAAACTAGAAACTGCGTTTCTTCATCATACAGCAGGAATTCAGATGTGACAATGAAGAACATGTTTGTGTTTTAGCTGATTACATTTTATCTGATTAAGCTCACCTTCTCCCTTAGGTAGTCCAGATTCCTGTTCTGACAGCTTTCTGGAAGGAAGCGACCCAGGAACCACCATTTAGCCACTGCAACAATGTTTCAGGTGAGGATCCCTTCGGACATTCTCAATCCCCCTTTCATAGCCTGTTGTTTTCTTTACTGGCCTAAAAAACCTCTGTAGGAATGTGCCGGCCTCACTCAGTTTTGAGAAAACCACATGGTTGGCAAAACCAAAACCACCCCTTGTGTGTGCCGGAGCACTTGCAAGGAAACAGCCACCCCAGCAAATGTGTCCACCTGTTGGTGCCTAATTGGGAACTTGCTCCCAGTGACTGTCAGCCACCTGCCATTCTGAGGCTGGACAGCAAGGGACTGCAGGCAATAGCAAACTGTGGGTGCTAGCCTTCCCAGAGCAAAGGAGCCACTGAGGTCCCTAGAAGATGGTAGCCGGCTGTGCTTGGTACAGGGCATCCCTAGGTTGTAGAGTTGGTTTGGAAAAAGGCCCAAGCCCTAAACATCCCTTTTCTTGTCAATGCTAAAGCTCTCCCTTACCGAAAACCCAACACAAAGGTGCCTAAAAAATGTACATTAAATAGAACGACCCAATGCAAATGCCTATAGGAACTTTGTGTATTTCACAGAGAGAAATAAACTGAGACGTTTAAAATGTACCTTGGGTCCGGCCGGTGTGGCTCAGTGGTTGAGCGTCGACCCATGCACCAAGAGGTTGCCGGTTCAATTCCCAGTCAGGGCACATGCCCAGGCTGTGGGCTCCATCCCCAGTTGGGGGCATGCAGGAGGCGGCCTATTGATGTTCTCTCTCATCAATGTTTCTGTCTCTCTCTCCCTCTCTAAAATCAATAAAGGAAAATAAATAAATAAATAAATAAATAAATAAATAAAATGTAACTTGGGCTCAGCTTGTGTGGCTCAGTGGTTGAGCGTTGACCCATGCACCAAGAGGTCGCCTGTTTGATTCCCGGTCAGGGCACATGCCCAGGTTGTGGGCCAAATCCCCAGTGGGGGGCATGCAGAAGGTGGCCAATCGATGTTCTCTCTCATCGATGTTTCTATCTCTCTCTCCCTCTCCCTTCTGCTCTCTCTAAAATCAATAAAGAAAAAAAATATAACTTGGGGCTGCAGTCTTCTTTCATCCACACATAAGCACAACTCAAAATCCATACTTCATAAAACGTACATGCAAATGTACAAACGCTATACTGCCTGTTTGAACACCCAAGATGAAGTCTAACCTGCAGCCTAAATATCGTCAGAAATTAAATAATAGGTTGTGCCCTGGCTGGTGTGGTTCAGCGGTTAGAGCATTGGCCCAAGCACGAAAGGGTTATGGGTTTGATCCCCAGCCCCGGCTGGGTCATGCAGGGGACAACCAATCTATGTGTCTCTCTCACACTGATGTTTCTCTTCCTTTCGCTCTCTCTCCCTTACACTCTCTCTCTCTCTAAAAAAAAAGCAATGGAAAAAATATCCTCCAGTGAAGATTCATCATAAATTAATACAGGTTGTGAGAAGGGACGCCTGGGACATTGGGCTCGTCGTCACAGCCGGGAGCCCTATTTAATGCTGTGTCCCATACAAACGATGGATTTGGGACATCAGATTCCCAAATGCCCATTAGGATTCGCCAGCCGCCGGGGCTCCTGCACAGACCTGGGGGTTCGCGGCGTCCTTAGCTGCGTGAGGAACCTGTGACCGTCAACGCTCTGCGTGACCCTGGAGGAGTGGGACAGCGTAGCGATCACAGCAGTGAGTGGAAGTGTACTTCGAGTCTGTGAGAAGGCGTAACAGCTGCCGACTTTATTGCTAAAGCATTCAAGCTGGGCCCCGCATTTGCGGATGGCAACTTGCTGAAGCTGCCGCTGTCGAAGGGTCTGTTACTGTGTATAAACAAGCATTTCCTCGGCTAACCTACCGGCACGGAACAGCTTGGTCATCAGCAGTTTGAGGGCTGCTATCAGTTTACTTAGAGGAGTTTTTCACTGGCCAGATTGCCTTCAAATCACCCTTTTTTAATTAAAAAAAAAAAAAAATCACATTTCTCTCAGCTGTCTGGGAACGTGGCCTTTAAAAATGATTCTCGTTTATTATCTCCTTGACTTAATACCATGGAGTTCCAACAGTAAGTTTCTCTCTAGCAATTCCTAGGTAAAGGGATATTAAAGGCAACAAGAATCAGAAAACACAGTACAGTTGCCCTGAACACGGTGTGAGCTGCACGCGTCCACAAGTACACAGATTTTTAAATAAATACCTATTCCATCCAGCAGTTAGGGGCCCATGGATGCGGCCTGTGTGCTTGTTCTCTGCCATTTTATTAGGGGATTTGAGCAGCCACAGACCTGGGTATCTGTGTGTGGAGCAGGGTGTCTTAGAACCAGTCTCCTCGCAGATACTGAGGGTAGTTAAGTTTCTGGGGAGTCAAAAGTTATACTCAAATTTTTTACTGCATAGGGGTGGGGTCAGTGCCCCTAACCCCCAAGTTGTTCAAGGGCCAACTGTTATCACAATCCCTGACCAGCAGCATCAGTATTATTTGGGAACTTGTTAGAAATGCATATTCCGGGGCCTTACCCCAGACCTACAGAATCAGAAGGGTTGAAGATGTTTAACAAATGGCTTGAGAACCACTGCAATAGAATAATGGCGTAAACACATCCTAAAACACAGGGAGATTTTCAAGAAAGAGATATAATTAACAATTTAAAATAGGAAAGAAAGTCAAGGAGGCTTGAGGACAGCCCAGGAGACTCCTGGAAGCTGACCAGCAAAAATTCCTCCAGAATTCCTAAAAGAGGGGCCAGAAGATGCGGAAGGGAAGGCTTTCCTCAGCCTAACTTGGGGCTTCAGCACTTACAATTACAGTGGCCACTGAAAGATGCTGCTAACATGTTCATTTCTTGGGTGAGGATAGGCTTCCTTTCTTTCTTTTTATCCTCACCTGAGGACATGTACCTGAGGACATTTTTGCATTTATCTTCAGATAGAGAGGAGGGGAGAGAGAGAGAAACATCGATGTGTGAGAGACACATCAACTGGCTGCCACCCACATAGCCCCAACCGTGGCCGGGGACAAACTGCAGTCGAGGTACATGCTCTTAGCAGGCACTGAACCCGGGTTTCCCTGATCCGCGGGCCAACGTTCTAACCCCTGAGCCAAACCAGCCAGGCTGGAACAGGCTGCTGTTAAACATTAGCTTAATCTGAATTAGCCAAAAACTGGATTAGACCGCATAAGAGATCTGAACACAGACAAGAAGACCCAATGTGTGTTATCGCTCAGTGTTCCTTCAACCAATATGACCATAGTCTACAGTTGTCCCCTAATAGCAAAGACACCAAATTTAGTTTGATTTTTTTCTAAAAGATCTACGAAATCAGACCCCAATCATTTTCAGTACAATTGTAAATCAAGGCACCAAACTCACCTGCCTGTCACTTCAGGAGAGAAGCCCAACACCCCAACAAATACCTTAAATCACACAGGTGTTCCTGATGCCCAACTTTTTATACTGACTCAAAAAATTCAGTCAGATCTCTCCCCAGACCAGTACCTGCTACAGAATTCCCGGGCCTGCGACCAGAGGGGGGATGGGAACTCCCATTCAGTAGTCACATGCGAAGCAGGGCGCTGGGGCTCAAATCCACTCCACACCTATTGCCACTACTGATTACTGCAAGTACTCAAACGGAAAAACCGAACAGACGGAGGTAACTCCATGGCTAAATGAAGTATCCTCACACTCTGCCCTTCCAAACCAAAGCCTGGACGCTGAGACCCAAGACCCCGATGTGTGAGGACTTACCGAAGGGCAGCAGCTGGGGCTGGGCCTGGGGACTCCAGGCAGGGACAGCAGCAGGGACGAGAGGGGTGGAGGGAATTGGAGAGCTGGGGTGGGGAGGAGAGAGGAGCAGAGGTGGGGCCAGGAAAGCCAAACTGACCCAGCCAGACCCCGACCCTCCCCAGGCCTCTGAAACATTCTTGATTGTGCCTCCAGCCAAGTCAGGTTGTAGTCACTCACAGTGACTGTGGACAGTGAGAGCTGAAACATTACATAAGCATTATCCCGGCCTCTTTTGAAGCTGGGGTGTCCCACTGCTTCTGGGAAAGGGGCACCCCCTTGATCTCCACAAAATGAAGCTCCTTCACTGGGGCTCATGTGTGAGCACACCTTTCTAGGTCGCCCCTGGTCCCCAGCTTCCTCGGCCTCGCAGCTCCTCCACAGGGCAGTAACAGAAATCCTGGCAGCTTTGAAGGGGACTCCCTGGGCAAGCAGGGTGTGGCCGGCCAGTGTTCACCCTTTTACTTATAGGAATTCCTTCCATCCTATAGCAAACCTTGACGCGGTGCCATTTCTAATTTACAGACCAGGAAACTGAGCTCTGGAGAGGTCACCTAGCTGACCACGGTGCCGGCAGCTGAGGGCAACCAGGAATTAGATGGGGCTGCCGCAAAGCCAGCACAACTCAGAAACAAGGCGCAGGCCAGCCGACTGGCTGCCGGGCTGGCGATGTGCAGTGATACGCTCTGGACTAAGACCTGGATGCAGTCCCATGTCTCCAGTTCAAAGGACTTTTGTGGTCTTAGATAAACTAGTCTCTGTGAGCCTGGGTTGCCTCATAAAAATAGGGGTAGTGACCTGTCTTAGGAAGGTGACAACAGACTGCTAAGAAGCCACATTGCCTATGTTCAGTGTTTTCTTTCTTCTCTAATTGTACATGAAACCAGAGACTTTTCCAGACATTGTATTCCTACCACTCTCAGACCAGGCTGGGGGTGGGTTATCAACACTAAATATTTAGCACATACTTACACTAAAAAAAGTATTCAGTGTTTATCTGAAATTCAAATTTAAGTGGGCATCCTATATTTTTATTTGCTAAACGGGGCAACCCTAGGGTTGGTAATGAATCACAAGGAAAAAGAACTTTGGCAAAGCCATGGCCAAGTCCCAGTGGTAAGCCGTGGTGGGATGTGTCCGGCAGGGCGCAGGACTAGGAGTGCAGCCTGGAAACGTGCTCCCGTGGGAGCTGCTGGCCCCCCCCCCCCCCCCCCCCCGCCCCGGCTCCGCACTCTCCCAGAGATGCCAGAGGCTGCCTGTGCTCCGGGAAGCCCGCATCCTCCCAGCTGGAATTCCTTCGCCATTACATTTCTGTCTGTGCTCTTACTGGTGACAGAGGAGAAATTACTCTGTCCATCGGCGTGCTTGATAGGGATCAACTGCCAACTATTTTTTTTTTTAAGCCTAAAGAATATCTAATAATAATGAAACAGTGATGAGAGATTTTTCTAAACATTAGCCAGCTCGCTGAGCCTTCCAATTGTGTCCACTTTGAACTTTCAACTCTTTTAGAAGAAACACAACCCCTCAGAATGACTTACGCCGAGAAGCAGAGTAACGTGAAATCTGTAAATATTTAAAATAAAAATATTTTACAAATGTATGGAGACAGAAAGTAGAACGGTGGGTGCCAGGAGCTTAGGGAGGGGAAGGGAGGAGCTGTGAATGGGAGCAGCTTGTTTTGCAGGACGAAGAGCTCTGGGGATTGGCTGTACAACAAGGGGAGTGTATTTAACACCCCTGGACTATACGTCTGAAAATGGTTAAGATGGTAAATTTTATGTTATGTATATTTTACCACAAAATGTCCTCTCATATAAATCTTGAGTCAGAAAAAGGTGCATGGAAGGAAAACAATCACACAGGTAGTGTTTTCCTAAAAAAGTATGTAAAGGAAATCGATTCCCCTCCTGGGAAAGTCCCCACTAGACAAGTGAGAATTATTTATGGTCAATTTACAGCCCCAAAGCTTTACCCCTTCTTCCTGCATGTGTGACTCAGTGTGTCCTTCCTGAACACACGAAACTGGCTTAACCACATCAGCTGTCTGAACACAGATAAGGAAGCTGAGTAAGTGTTCTGTTGTCATTCAGTGTTTCTTGAACCAAACCAAAGGCACTGAATGTGTATCAGTGAGAGAATGTAGACGTCACCCCCAAATGCCATCTCTTAGCTTGGGGGGACTTTGGATGGTTTGCATGTCATCTACCTTCTACTCAGACCAAATACCAAACACACAAGTGTTTTAGCTAGCCGCTATCTGAAAAGCCCAACAAGACTGAGTTTCATTTGGGTACTAAGCAGCAGTGATGGGCGTAATGGCCAAGTTAACTCCTGGAGGGAAAACTGAGAACCAAATAGGTCAAGAAAGTTGTTTCCGCCCTGGCCAGTTTGGCTCAGTGGTTAGATTGTTGGCCTGCGGTCCGGGGAGACCCGGGTTCAGTTCCCTCTGAGAGCACGTGCCTCGGTTGCAGTTTGTCCCCAACCCTGGTTGGGTTGTGGGGGTGGCGGCCACTCGATGTGTCCCTTTCACATCGACGTTTCTCTGCACAGGATTGGTCCTCACTGTGCTGTTAAGTAGTTGTCTAAAGATATAATAGTTTGGAGTACTTACAACATACTAGGCATTGAACTAAGCAGGTGGCATGGGTTACTTTAACAATCTGCACAACAATCCTTTCCACAGGTAAAATCACACCCCCATTTTACAGATGGAAAAACTGGGACTTAAGGAGGTGATGAGACTGAGGAAGTCCACACGGCTGCTCAGGGTTGAGTTGGGGTTAGAACCCAGCGGGTTCCCAGGGTCCAAGCAAGTGTAGAGGACACTTCATTACTGCCAGAAACAAGCTCCCAGCATTGCCTGGTGTGCGGGTCCAACAGCTCTCCAAAGACTAACTGCATCTGCATTGTCAACTCAGTGCAGCAGACACCACTGAGCATCTTTGGATTCACCTCTGAGGACTTATCAACGGGAAAGGAAAAGGGTAAACTCAGAGGATTTGGGTTCAAATCCAAGTTCCACCATGTTGACCATTAACGAAAAGTTGACCGGATATTCCATCAGCAAAAGGGATTTATTTGGGAAAAAGAAAGTATCACAGTTGGTATGTGGAGCCATAGCGAGCCACGTGCAAGTTCGGAGACGGGGAAGTTCTTTTAGAGGGGAAGAGGGCGTGAAGGAGCAGGGCTGCTACGGCTCTGGGGCCCCTGTGGCTCCCCTTCCTCGCCCTGCGACAGACACGGTGTGAGAGCCCCTCCTGCAGGACCTCCCCAGCCCTGCTCGGGTAATGTCGCTGTCGGAAATTTCGACAACCACATGTGGAGCCGAGATGTCACTTTGATGGCCAGGTCCCAGTCCACACACCTGCACAACAGTACCTCAACAGGAACAATTTGAGAAGATGGTATAAAGCGTGTAAGAGTACCTGACCCCTAGTGGACAATGGCAGAAGCAGTGTGCATAATGGTGAAGTGAGGGCCTGAGCCCTCATCAGATGGCCTGGGTTCAAATCCCAGCTCCACCTCTTACTAGCTGTGAGACTTGGGCAAGTCACTCAGCTTCTCTGGGCCTCAGTTTCCTCATTTGTAAAATGTGGATAATAAGACTGCCAAGCTTATAGAGTTGATACAAGGATTAAGGGATTAAAAATTTAGAAAGCTTTTAGAAATGAATATTCTGGTTGCTAGGCACTGTTCTAATTCCTTCATACACATTTTCTCTCTTGATTTTCATAACAGCCCTATGAGGTAGGGGTCCTGTTACTCCCGGGGCCTCAGACCCTTGCGAAAAAATCATTAAGAATTATCTGGTGACAGAAGAGCCTCAAACCAAGTGCAGGACCCTTCTGAGCAGGGGACCCAGTGTGACTTCACAGGTCCCACATTCATGCAGTAGCCCTGCCCACAGCTCTTCTCTGGTCGGTTTCCACCGTCTTAGTTGCTCCCTTTCTACCTGCCCAGCCCGGGGCACCTCTGCCCAGCCCGGGGCACCTCTGCCCAGCCCGGCGCCCCTGCCCAGCCTGAATGAGCCTGCTGGCAAAGGCGCGCAGGCCTCCGGGAGGCCGCAGGCTGTGCACAGGACCCGCCACAGGCCTGCTGCTCTGGGTGGCGGGGAAAGGTTTAAGCCTTGGTTTGGGGGGTTTCTGCCAGGCAAAATGAGTAAGATTCCACAACTTTTATGTTCATTTTTTGAAAGAGGACTCAGTGCGGGAGTAAGTCACTATGCTAAGCTCTGAGTTTTAAAAAAACACAAAATAACATAAAAACATTTTGGTGAAAACACTATATTTTCATTGTTGATACATGGAAACACACTGACAGGCAAAGAAGAAAAGTGGTAAACATTTCTGTTCCCACCACCCGAGATGCCGCTCAGTCATGTCAGCAATGACAGAGCCAGCTTCCCGCCCGCGTGACCGGGCGCTGCCACCGGACACTGCACAGGGCCGAGGGGGCAGGGCGTGGATGGTCTCATCACAGGAACAGTGTGGGACTCTGGTGACGATGGTACCTAGACTTACTCTGACAGTCGTATTGAAATACATACAAATATAGTGAATCATTATGTTGTGCACCTGAAACTAAATACTGTCATATGTCAATCATGCCTCAGTAATGGAAACTAAAACAGAACTGTACTTATTGCTGGTTACGGGAGGAAGCAGGCTCGGGGAGCTCAGTGACCCCGCTATCGACGTTGGCCAGCGGGAAGCGAGTCTGGAGCCACAGGGCGCTGGGTCCGGGCAGAGCCCGCCCTGCTGCAGCCTCCGCGGCGGGTCTGCGGCTGCACAGGCCACAGGAGCGCCAAGGAGACTCATGCGCGTCTGTTCCTTGGAGAGAGGACTCTGCTTCATTCATTTTGAAGTGTTCCTCTTTTGTGAATTTTTTTTCGGACAGAAGTCATCATACCAGTTTCATTACAGGAATCCGAACTGGACAATGCAGCCTGAGACCACAGTGGAATGAGTCCGTCTTTCCACAGGCTCGGGTGGACCTTTGGACGCAGCTGCAGGCGGGAAGGCAGGAGGCCCGCCCACCTCCCCTGCAGGACGGTGGGTATGTCCCCACGCTGCAGGCCCACTAGTCGGAGGGGGTAGGGAGGGTGGACCTGGGCGACAACTGCGCAGACATCTTTTGTGAATATTTTTAAATGTATACCGTGTTGGAATAGTGCTACATGTATATAATTGTATAAGTAAATTACGATATATGGCCCTGGCCGGTTTGGCTCAGTAGTTAGAGCGTCGACCCGCGGACCAATGGGTCGCGGGTTCGACTCCAGTCAAGGGCACATACCTTGGTTGCGATTTGTCCCCGGCCCTGGTTGGGGTTGTGCGGGAGGCAGCCACTCGATGTGTCCCTCTCACGTCAATGTTTCTTTCTCTCTCTCTCCTCCTCCCACTCCATCTGAATAAAAGTGGAAAAATGTCCTGGGGTGAAGATAAAAAAAAAAAAAAAGATATACGGGGCTGTATAAACAAAAAAACTAGAGGCCGCAGCAGAACAGTTTTTATATATGTATTATGTGTTTGAATATACACGTGTTTTGTTTTCTAAAAATGGATAATATGTATACTTTGTCAATAAACATTCACCAACAAATATAAATATATATATATATATATATATATATATATATATATATAGTTAATCCTCACTCGAGGACATTTTTCCATCGATTTTTTAGATAGAAAAATCTTTTAGAGTGAAAGGACAGGAGGAAGAAGAGGAGGGGAGAGAGAGAGAGAGAGAGAGAGAGAGAGAGAGAAACATCAATGTGAGAGAGACACATTGATTGGTTGCCTGACTGGGCATGACTGGGGCCAGGGACTGAACCTGCAGCCCAAGTATGTGCCCTTGACCAGAATCAAACCCTCTGCTCTTTGGTCCTAGTGCCAATGCTCTAACAGCTGAGCCAGACTGGCCAGGGCTACAATAATAATTTTAATGTAAGTACTAGACTCCTTAAGTACTAATTCTGATAGATAAGAGCCAATGTTTTAGAATGAGGATCTAATATTCATCTTACAGTGCTATATTCTCACCCCTCCCCTCCCCCACCCTGATGAATGGTGGAATATAATTAAGTACCTGGAAGCCAGGGACTCTTCTTAAAAACAGTACATCTGTCTTCCCCAAAGAACTGAAATCAGAGTCTCAAAGAGACATTTGCATCCCTTGTTCATAGCAGCATTGTTCTTAAAAGCCACAAAAGTGGAAGTATCCGTCCATGGATAGATGGAAGGATAAACAAAATGTGGTATATACATAAAATGAAATATTATTCGGCCTTAAAATATAGGAAATTCTGACACATGCTACAACATGAATTAAACTTGAGGACATTATGCTAAATGCAACAAGACGATCACAGAGAGACGAGTACTGTGTGATTTCACTTACATGCGGTAGCTAGAAGGTAAATTCACACAATCAGAAAGTAGAGCGCTGGCTGCCAGAGGCCAGGGACAGTGAGGGCTGTGCTACTGTTCAGCGGGCACGGAGCTCTAGTTTTGCAAGATGAAGTTCTGGAGGATGGTGGTGATGGTCGCACAACAATGTGAATGTACTTAATACCACTAAACACTAAACTAGACATTTAAACATGAGTAAGATGCAAAAACAGAAAAACACATCTCACTATAATAGATAGGACTCAGTGGACAATAGAAGCAAACTCCCATGTACTGAGTTTTTACCCTGCAAGGTGCTTTATCTCATTCAATCCTCACAACAAACTGCTTAAAGAAAAGGAATCTTAGGTTCATAGGGCCTGACACTGGCTCAAGATCACCCACCAGCAAACGAGAGCTTGTCTCCAATTCCCTTCTGAATCCAGAGCCCATGCCTCTCCCCAGTGGCTTCGACATAGGATGTAGAGTAATTGTGACTCAGTAATAAAAGGAAGACTGGACACTCACTGCCTCCATCATAACCCTCGCTTGGTCCAGTGCCTCACACACTGGAGGCATTTAATCTTCAAGAATGAATGGGTTGAGCAATAAGAAAAAGGAAGGCATTCCAAGGGCACAGATGAGCAAGTGCTCATTTCCTGCCTTCTCACTCTTAAGCTATCTCCTCAAGTCACTAATATTAGACTTGGGGCCACTCTACTGATAACACCACTTAGCATGGGGGAGTCCACTGCCTGCTGGACACCATCAGGGACAGCAGGGACCCATGGAGGCCTCGCTACACAGGTGTAAGTTCAGATTACTTCTGAGATAGTTAGGGACTCCGGGGAACTATGAGTCTGGTCTTGTCTTCCTGAATTGTCATGGGTATGTCAACAGACTCCCCAGACTGCTTATCTTTTTTTTTTTTTATTTTATTTTTTTATCCTCACCCGAGGATATTTTTCCATTTTTTTGTACAGATAGAGTGGGAGGGAGAGAGAGGAAGCGAGAGAGAGAGAGAGAAACATCGACATGAAGGGACACATCGAGTGGCTGCCACCCGCACGACCAACCAGGGCCGGGGACAAACTGCAACCGAAGTACGTGCCCTTAGCGGGAACCGAACCCGGGTCTCTCCGGACCGCAGGCCGACGCTCTAACCGCTGAGCCAAACTGGCCAGGGCACCAGACTGCTTATCTTTTAAAGGCTTTTCAATACTGAGCTTTCAGCAAGTAGGTAAACCATACTGTTCAAAGCGAAGTCCATGAAACGTGGTTTGGCAAGATCCTCATGTATCAGGGACCACTGGCGTGAGCAACACTGCATGGACCTTCTGGGAGATGCCTGGTGCACACGAGCAGACTGCAAACTCACTGAAAAACTTGGAACTTTTTAATGTTTAATGAGGTATTTCAATACTTATTTGTTATGGTTCCCTATTTGTTATTATCTTGTTTGTTTTTTCAACCTAATCTCTGGCCAAGCCATGGGTAAATGTCAGAGCACAGTATGGGAATATAAGTACATGCCACATAAAATGTCTGAATCTCACTTGTGACGTGAGGACACTATTACACCAACTTCATAAGGTGACGATGAGAATCAGTAGTTAAGTATGTAAAACAGAGTAACACTCAGGAGTATTTACAAATCATTGAAAATGAAATACACATGCGACGAACTGATTCACAAGAGAGCTTGTCTGTATCTTTCAGCCCATTCTTCACAGACTCGCTTCACAGGGAGAGACAAAAGCCATTTCGCAACAATTTTTTCATTAAAGCCCTGGCCTGAAATAAGACAGAAACAGTCCATTTCTGTCAAGTCAGGTTTCTTTGTTCTGTCAGCAAGGAAGGGAATCATTGTTCCAAGCTTTTGCTGAAATACAAAAACGGAGACTCCTGTGCCCAAAGCACGAGGCTTGGGGCCCTGTTGCTGCCACTGTGGCTGGGGGACCTGGACAGTGACCTACTCACCAGCTGCGCAGCTCAGCCCGTCTGGACACTAAGCGCCTGTTGTCACAGGCGGGTGTGAAGGTCAAAGATATTAGTAATAACAACACCATGTAACATTTAGAGACAAAGACTGAGTTCCAGAGAGGGCAGCGGCCACTTACACAGCCAGGCGGCAGGTAGGGCAGAGCTCCTGCCTTCACTACGGCCCCGCCCCAGGCCAGCGCGCCAGGCCCTGGGTGCTCTTGTCACTGATTTTCAGGGCCCGGAATGGAATGACATCTTGGAGTGTTGAGTGGTCCAGAGGTGTCAGGACCCGGGGGGGGGGGGGGGGGGAGTGCCTCAAAGTCTTTGCTGCCCTCCCTGCATGAGGCCCCTTCCCGGGAAAGCTGCAGCTGGTGGCACAGCGCCCCGGGTGAGCTCGGCCCTGAAGCTGGGTTCCTGCGTGTCATGCATGACATCATAGATGAGACGACATGCTCCTGTTCTGCCCAGCACTGAACTGTACATTGCAGTCACTTCCTTTTTCTCATGCGCAGAAGTGCCCTAACTACAGTTCCTTGGTAACATCCACCTTTCAGGATGTGGAGGAGGGGGTGGGGGAGGAAGAGAAAAAAGCAAGCAAGGAAGAAAGAAAAAGGAAGAGAGAGAGAGAGAGACAGAGGAGAAGGGAGGGAGGGAGGGAGGGAGGGAGGGAGGAAATGTGCTTGGTTTTCACCAGCTCGTCTGTGGCTGCTCAGGATAAAGCCTCTCTCCTTGCCGAGTCAGCTTTCAGGAATTCTTTCTGTTTGTCTGTGTTGTGTTACCCAAGTAGCTTGTTATCTTAGCAGCTTAGGGCTGACTTGGAAACTCAGACTGTTAACTATTTAAAGAAAATGGAAGTCCCCACTCCACTATTTGAATGAACTTTCAGAGAGCAGGCTTCCTACTGGTTATGATAATAGCTTAAAATACTCCTAAGGAAACATGGCAGGAAGCAGAGTAAGAATGGGAGCAGAGTCCTGTTAAGGGTGTTCTAGGAAGAGGGGTTGGGCAGAGCCACGAAGGCAAAACACAGGGCATGTGGCGGAAGAGAAGGGACAGAAACAGGTCTCAGGGAGTATGAACGGGAGAATAGGGAAATGAAAAGGACAGTGCAGATTAAGTAGAGCCTGGGATCCAGGTCAGGGTGTTGGAGGGCGGATCTGTGCAATGAGAAACTGGAAGACATTGGAATCAACAGCAAAGATCAAGTTTACAACGTCTTAGGAAGCTAACCTGGGCCATGTGCAGGGGGTAGTGTGCGACTGGATCAGAACTGATCTGGGAACTCATGTGGCAAAGTGCCTTAGAAATGCAATTGTCGCCCTGGCCGGTTTGGCTCAGCAATTAGAGCATCGGCCTGCGGTCCTGAGAGACCCGGGTTCGGTTCCTGCTAAGGGCATGTACCTCGGTTGTGGTTTGTCCCCAGCCCTGGTTGGTCGTGCGGGTGGCAGCCACTCAATGTGTCCCTTTCACGTCGATGTCTCTCTCTCTCTCTCTCTTCCTCTCTCTCCCTCGCACTCTATCTGAACAAAAAAATGGAAGAATGTCCTCGGGTGAGGATAAAAAAAAAAGAAATGCAATTGTCATCCATTAATTTGTTAAGTGGCATTGATAACAGTTATAATGGGATTGAATGAACGATGTACACACATACTCTTATGGTTAGGCTGGGAGAAGGAAACTGTCTGAGCAGCCTGGGGTTTGATAAAAAGGACTAAAGAAGGGAGCTAAGAGGTGGAGAAAAGGAAGGAAGGGTGGAAGGGCAGTCCTTAGAGACGATCTGGAGAGGATGCTGATGTTCTTCGAGGGCGGAAGTAGAAGGCTGGGGCTGGATGCTGATTAGTTCAGCTTTGGAAATACAGAATTTGAGGACGACAGAGATATTCACAAGAAGGGGGTGGGGTAGGTCAGAGCAGCCTTGTGACTTAGGTGTTCGATTTGTTCCAGTGGAAAAAGCCGGACTGTCCTGATCTAGGGACGTATTTGAGATCTTCTGGTCTATGTTTAAAACTCAAAGTAATCTCAATGAAGTTCTAAAAGCCAAAAGTTGCAGACACCACGTGAACAAGAATGAGGTGGAATTTAAACCTGCTCCCAGGTCTTCCTAGCGAGAAAGCCAAATTCTCTGGGAGGAAGGCCCTGCCCGTGGCTCTGTGTCCCCAGAGCCCAGGCTGATGCCGACCCAGCTCAGGCCGCAGATGTTACTGGAAGAGCTATAAAACTTCGTATAATTTCACTTTAGTGGTATCAAGGATGAATCCATTTCATCTCAGCACTTTGCTTCCTTTCAGGAATTTCCCTTTGCTTGCTCCCACCCAAGAAATATCACTTAGAAAACAATCACAGACAACCACAATCCCAACTACACAAAGTTGTTCACTGAAGCATTACTCATATTAGCTGAATATGAGAACCAGTTTGTATGTGAAATAACAGAGGAGTGGTAAATCATGTCCAAATGCAGGGATTGTTTTTAGCACTCTGTAAATTTTAATCCATTTAATCCTCATAGCAATCGATGGGGATTATACTAATAACATAAGTCCCATTTTATAGATGAGGAAACTGAGGCTTGGAGAGTTTAAATAACTTGCTCAAGATTACACAGGTAACCAGTGGCAGACCTGGGATTCAGTGAGGCTGTCTGGTTTTAGCACCTATGCTCTAACCGCCTGATTTTTTAAAATTAGTTTTATAACAAAACTTTGGAGATAAAATATATCTTCTCCATTTCGGGGAGGAGACCAGATAGGACGAGGGTGGTAGCAACCAAAATTCTGCTTCATTATAAACTCAGTGTCAGAGTTCACATTTCCAATTTTCTCTAATGCTTGTAAAAGACCTTATAATTTGCAAAGTCCTTCCACATCATTCGTCTCCTCAAAACCACCTTGAAAAGTTGCTATTTTCATTCATCCGAATTTACAGATGAGGAAACCAAGGCCCAGAAAGGACAAGTGGCTCCCTCTGGGGTGTGATGCTGATTTCTGGAGTCGCAGTCCCTTGCTCCTACTGGTCAGCATGATTTAGACAATTTTAAAACTGTGCCTTCATTTCTTCAGCCTAGTAATCACTCAGGACCCCACCAGGACCGAGCAGGAGTGAAGGAAACTGACTGGTTTGGACTCGCTGACCTTGAAGTCTTAGGGCTTGAAGGTCTGAGCTGTCATAGGGACGTTCCTTCTGAGCCTTGTTCTGCCACAGGCAGGAAAGTTGGTGGGATCAACCTTTCTCTTCTGTGCTTTCCCCTGGCACGTTATTATGGCTTCTCCAGACCCACCTTAGTCCCAAAAGTCTCTTCAGGGGTTGCCAAGAGACAGGACAGGATGATGATAATCATGAGGGCAATAATGATACTGTAATATAAATAATAATATCGGAAGTGTATGCCGGACACTGCCCCGGCCAGTGATCACACACGCAGGGTCCCAAGGTGTCGTCTGGTGAGGAGATGCGGGGAGGGGTTCCACACACGGGGCCTGGGAGGACGTGGGGAGGGCGGGCTAGCCATCCGGATGGCAGTGTGAGCTGCTGGCCCTGGGGCCCTGGTTTGTGAATGACTGCGGACCCCCACAGGACCCCTACAAGAGGACAGGACAACAGGAGGGCATTCCTCACATATCTGATCCTCCCAGGAAGCTTGGCTCCTCCAGGACAGACCCCAGGGAGGACACAGCCATTCTTGACGTTGATGATCCAGAAACTAATTTGTCCTCATCTTATCTCCTGACATTTTCTTTTAATTATGGAAATGGTGTTTATTGATTTTTATAATTCCTTCCAACGTATTCCCTAACCTAAACCAATTTGGAAAAATAATATAGCACAAATGGAGCTCATAGGAGATGCAGTAAGCGGATCACAGCGTGTGACCTGGACGCCTCCGTCACCTACCAGGTCACCTACCAGACGGAGGGCGCAGGGGAGGAGGGGGTGGGGGGGAGTGAAGCGTGGCCCCGGACTGCAAGTTCTCAGGCTGGAGGCACTCACTTGTCACCAGTGCGCCAGGAGCACACACTCACAGGCTGGAATCATCTGCGGCTGGTGTTTAGGGGAGTTGGACATTAACACGGCAGAGGCGGGGTCTTCAGTGGGGCTTTGCCACTTGGACCGGTTTCCACTTATCTAACTACAACGATCGCAGTAAAAGGACAGAATGGAGCAGGTAGAGGCTAAATTCCAATATAAACACTCTCTGATGATGGGGCCAGTTACGCAGTTGGAACCCGTAAGAGTCTCAGGGGCAACAACACAACTGTTAGGTCAAGTGTATGAAGGGTGAGGCCCCTTCAAGGCAGCTGCAGAAAGAAAGCCCCTATTAATCCCTTAACTAAGCAGCTGATAGTTGTAATCTTCCCGTGTTTATAGCAGAACTCTTCAAACACAGGATTATTGTAAGTTTAAAACATTCAGCACAGGCTACCAAAGCTTTTTATAGATTTCTTCGTCCTGTTAACAGATGGCAGAAAACAGAACTTTGAGGGCTGACTATAATTCAGTCACTCTGGTCTGAAAAGTTGTAAGAAAGCTTCATTGCTGGATTTATTCACAAAAAGAATAGGTCTCTACTTGAAGGGGGACGGGTCTCAGTCTCATGCCTGGGGATCTACTTTCTTTGGATTTTGCATCCATTGTTATTTAAAATAGCATAAAAAGACTCATGGTAATATCAGAAAAGAAACCACTGTACCTGGTGTGATCCCCTTTGGCTTCCTGGAATAGAAAACAAAGATAGATGATTGATGTGTATTTATGCTAATCAAGCTAAATAATTTTACTCTTGATCAGTTAACCCTCTTAGTTCCTGAGTTTTGTTTTGTTTTGAAGAATGTACCCAAGGGACACCTTCCCTACCAGCATGGGGAATGGATAAGAAAATGCTGGTAGCCATAAAATAATTCTTATTCTTAACAGAAGAGACAAATATATCTTTAAAAACACAGATGATTACTTCTCCTTTTATGTTTCTAAGAGCGCGTGATACATGCTTGTCTATTGGAGCGGCACACCTTTTAAACCATGACACAGGTGAACCAACACACAGGTGAACCAACACATTCTTTACTCTTTAAAACAGCATGGGACACACCTGGTTTTTTAGCTACCAGTGCCTTTAAGAATTAAAGGGATCTTTAACCCAACCTCAAGAAAATGTATACAGAAGTTACCCAATTTAAAGGAAAATTACAGCGCTCCTAACAAGGGCTGCCTCCGAAGTCCGGTCCCCCAGAGCTCCTCTCCGGGAGCCCGGCCTCAACTCTCCCCTCAGAGCAGTGGGAATGCCCTTTTCCTTGGAGATACACAACCGCTCAGCAGCTCATGCAAACTACTCTAAAACAGAAAACAGTGGCTCACGTTTTTCATTGGCAAACAACCAGCTGGCTTAAACATCCACCAGCCACTGGCCCATGCCAAAGTTTCAGAGTTGCAGGCAGTTCACAAACACCAACAAACCGAAGGAGCGGTGGCCCGGCTCTTACCTGCAGAACCAGCGCTGCCAACTTGAAGACCGTTTCACTGTCCACTTCGATTTGCCCCTGTTGTGGGAAAGAAAGCACAGTGAGCTGGGCGCTCGGTGGCAGCAAATGGCTGTGGAGCTGGGAGGCTGTCGCGGCTTGGCACCTCCGAGTGCGATCAAATGCAGATCATACCATTGTGTGAAAAGGGAGGGGGGCGTGCAGAGGCGCCTCCGGGTTCGGAGGAAGCCACATTGTGAGCCTGTGAGAGAGTGTGTGTGAGTGTGTGTGTGTTAATTAGCTGTGGGACTTTGTTTAGAGAGCACTCTGGAAGGGACTTGGAGGCTGAAAATTCGGACAACTTCTAAAAGAATAATTTTGATCTCTACAAGTTCATTTTTAAACTAAAGATTTTCTTAGATTAGTTCGGTGTTTTCCTGAGAATATTTTTTTTCTCTGTGTCATAGCATGCTAATTTGGTATATACACAATACAAATATTATTAAAAATATAAATTCACTTCTGTGATAATGATACACTATTGAATTAATATTTCTACCATTATAGATAAAATGTAAAGCCTTAAAAATCAGTTATATCAGCCCTGGCTGGTCTGGCTCAATTGGTTGGAGCATCGGCTGGTGCGTGGAAAGGTCTTGGGTTCAATTCTGGGTCAGGGCACATACCTAGGTTGTGGGTTTGGTCCCCAGTTGGGGCATGTGTGGGAGGAAACAGACTGATACTTCTCTCTCTCTCCCCATTCCTGTCTCTAAAATCAATAAATATATCCTCAGGTGAGGATTTTTTTAAAAAGCAGTTACAGCAAATGCTTAAAAGACTAAAATTGAAGTTTGCTTTATATTAAAGTTTGATAAGCTCTAATTTATCATTTTTCCATTATTTTGTTTTTTCATTCTGGGAGTTCTGGGATTTGGTTAACAGAAAGGCTTTTTCTTTTTTCTTTTTGCATTCATTTTCAAATAGAGTGAGAGGGAGAAAGGGAGAGAGAGAGAAACATCAAAACATCAATGTGAGAGAGACACATCATTGTGTCTGCCACCCACACGATCCCAACCAGGGTCGGGGACAAACTGCAACCGAGGTACGTGCCCTTAGTGGAAACCAAACCCGGGACTCTCTGGTCAGCGGGCCAGCGCTCTAACCGCTGGGCGTAACCGGCCAGGGCCAGAAGTACTTTTTCAATAGCCTGGTTGGGATGCATAAGTGTCTTGGGGGGGGGGGGGGGGAGGAGGTTGCTTCTATTGATAATACTCAAATGAACTTCTATTTATTTTGTTAAATATAGTGATATATGTAAATATTGTCTTGCATTACATAATATATTGCAACAATACATGGTTTAGAAAAATCTCTAAAAAAACTTTTTTGGCGATATTCTAGCTTTAAGCATGTACACACGTAAAATCAATTCTCCGTCACCCACCCCTTGCCCGGGCCCTGTATAAATGAGTCCCTGAAGGCGGTGTCTAATGACAGGGGCCTCCCCCAGTCGCCCTGCTCGCTCTCCCCACTGAGAGACCAGGAGGTGGGGTCTCCAGTGACACCGAGTGTGTCACGGGTGAGGAAATAGCTCGAAATCAATGCCCACTCGGTGGGTTTGCAGAAGCAGTGAGGATTTCTGGAAGAATGATGCTTTTCTCTTGGGTTTCTGCATGATTTCACTGGGGTTCTCAGTACCAAAGCCAGACTAGAGCTACACAGTGAAATAAACCACACACCCAGAACATGACAACGTCAGCAGTGATAATCATCCATGTTTCTCTTGTATTACGAAATGAACGCAAATTAACTTCACTCACCAACATCTAAGTGTCCTGAAACCTGAGGCAGTGAATCTGCCTCAAGATTTTCTGTTTCACAGACTGAGGCCGGGCCCTGGAATTCAGAGCTCGCCTGTAATCTCTAGAAACCGATCACACAACCCCAGACAGGACAGGCTGCTGGTAGGAGTGCGTGGTCCTGGCTTTCAGGCCAGAGACAGTGGTTTTCTAGTCTGGTGAATGATGATGGAGCGTTAACCCAACAGGTGAGGTGGGTGTTGATCAAGACTAAGTTTTAGAAAGGTTAAATTCCTTACTTTCAAAGTAACAGAAACTCGTGTAGAGCGAGAGGGGGAGGAGAGGAGATTCTAAAACACCTTTGAATTTGAAATTAGGCTGAAACTCAAAGTTAAAGTCAAATTCATCTTAAAATCTGAGAGAAGAGAAAAAGGGGATTATTTGAAGGTATTAAAATAAAGCTGAATAAAATATTTTGAAAATATTTGCGAGCTTCTTTGACACCCCATGAACCCCACCCCCTTTGCCTCAGCAGAACCTTGGGTGAGTCATCCAAACAGTATTTTAGACATCGACTTTTCAATTTAGCAAATGTAAGTTTAGCAGATAAAAAGACCTAGATACTCTTAAGAATGCTGCCAAGTGGTTCTCTACTTTAGGAGCCATTAAATGTTAAATGCTGATACGTGGAGCTGGGGGGTGAGGGTGCCAGGCGCAGCCAGCTCCAGAGGAGTGGGGAGGCCACCACGCCACTCACCGCTGGACCTGTCCCTCCACAGTGCCCCACACAAGTCTGGGGAGGTGGGTGGCGGTGGGGGGGTGGGCCTATCAAAATCCAGGGAGGAGAGGAAGCATCAGTTGGCAGAGCCCCACATTCTTTTACACACCTCAGCCCCCACCTCACCCTCCAGTAACCTCTGTTCTGGAAATTCAAGGCAACCTATTATTTTTGTGTGGAATTCACCAAACCATGGATCAACCAGGAATAATACTATTTGCCTTGTTCTCAGCAATTTCACATGGTGAAATTTTTTTAAGACTTATACTGAATGGTTAGAATTTCATGCCTGAAGTGTACAAGTTCTTCAGAAACTGCAGTCTTCCCTAGGACAGAATATTTCCTTTACTTACAACCATGGCAACAGAGGTAACCTTATAGGTACCAGGCAAGCTAACACTTGAGAAGTGGATCTCCTCCAAAAGAGGTAATGGGATCCTTCAGTGGGTTTATATGACTGTCAGGATAAACAAAGAGAAGCAGAGAAGTCAGTCAGACTATGTGGCTGAATGCACAGAGTTCTTATGAAACAGTATCAGGTCCTGGTGCTATACCCTCATGGCTAATTTAACTGGACTATGGATTCAATCACTGGGTCACTGGGTTCAGGCTCCACATTGAACACCTTCTTTTTGTCCTTGGCTCATTGACTCAGTTGATCGAGACATCTTGCTAATGAGGTGAACTCTAGGTTTTTGCTTCCCAAGTAGGAGAACAGAGTAAAAGAAAGTTTTAGAATTTGGGAGTGAATTCAGTGAAATTATGACTCTTGTGATTTTACAGAGGATGACCCTCCACAGGGACATGGTCCTCAGTGCATGGCCCAGTCCCATAGCAGATGCTGACCCTGAACGCCTGGCCAGTGCTCCTCCCACTCTGCCATGCACCGGTTACCTCGCTATGACCAGTGAAAGCATCGCACTGGGAGTTTTCTTAAGACAGACTTAGGTGGACACTGGAATCGGGCAGTTTGGAAGAGTGACTCCAAATGCCACCTCCACTGTTGGTGGGACAATATGTCATCATCATCAGACGTAGTCATAGCAGAATGGGAAAACTATTTCTGAACACTCAGTCTGCTTTTTCTATAGCGATGGTCTCCAGGGAAACGTGTGCTGCACTAATAGTAATGAGCACTAAAAACTTGGTCACAGATACTTAGGATTTAGAACTACTTGACAAACTGTTGGAAGACCACAATTTGCATCCAAGTCTATTACTAATTACCTATCTATTTTAGGGTTAAGTCTACAAAAAAAATTAACTTGTAGAACATCAATGGATAAATGTGAAATAAATGAAAGAAATAGAAAATTACCTACCACTTGCAACAATTAGAGTACTAGTTGGTTCAAAGACTTCAATAGATAAAAACTACTGGGTCAAAGTTAGATGAGAAACAGGACAGGATATTTACATAATCTCAAAGGATCTTGCTGTAGGGGAAAATTAATTACAAAGGGGAATTAAAACCTGAGAAATACTGTCTTAACCAAGGAATAAAATATCACCAATAACTGGACAGACCAGCATCAGGTGCCTCCCGATGGTGGCACTGAGGACGTAGGCTCACTTGCACAGCTGTGCTGTAAGTACAAGTGCTTCACAAACACTACGTGGGGTTTGAGTGGGGGGGCTGATTTGTTGCATTTGTAGATTTCCATGGTGTAAATACTCCCTCCTTGGCTGATTGCAAGCTACCAATATGACATCACAGAACATGGCGCTGGGAAGGGATGTGAGAATCGGCTCTCATAGCTAGTACTAGTTGGCTCCAGCATACCACTGGGTAGTATTCCTGCCCCAAATACATCACTACATATAATCATGAGGAACCATGAGATGAACCCAAACCGAGGGGTATTCTATAAAACATCTGGCCCATACTCTTTAACGATGTCAATGTAATGAATGCCAAAAAGGCTGAAAACAGTTCCAGAGCAAAGGAGAAGAAAGTCGTAACTGAATGCAGTGCACTGTCTTGGATCAAGAGGAGAAGTTGCTATAAAGGGCATTCTCGGTCCAACTCGATTGCGTAGTAGACAAAGTCATGGATTCAATGCTAAATCGTCTGAATATGACCACTGTATTTATATAAGGGGTGTCCTTGATCCTAAAAAGTATTCAGTGAAATATTTAGGGATAAACAGCATAACTTAATTTCAAATGGCTCAGGGAAAACTATCACTTATTGGCAGAAAGGAAGGAGAAAGAGAGAGTATGTGTGTGCGCAAATGTGGCAAAACGTTAACAACTGGGGGATGTCTCTGATAGACAAATCGGCATTTTTTGTGCTATTCTTGCAACTCTTCTGTGAGTTTGAAATTATTTCAAAATGAAACATTTGTTTAAAAAAAAAGATCTGTTTTCCTAGAGTGCAGGATATCTGTTTGTCTTGACTGCCTAGTACCCTGCCTTTACTCTGGGCAGAATACCCCATTCTTTTGGAGAAGTGATTCTTTCCCTACTGGCTCTAGTAAAAACACAATCAGCCTTCTGTGGGCAAGTGATGGAAGCTGGTCCAGAGACCTTCGCAGGGATTTTCTAAATTAGGACTAGGCAAGAATGACCTCTCTCTCTGGGAACAAAGTTGGGGAAGATGTGAACCAAAGAGAAGGATCAATGTCTGCAGATGGAGAGAAAGGGGCTTCTTGACATCAGTAGCCAATTGTATCCACCGCTGAGCTGGACCAGTCTGCAGAGTCTGGTTAAAATTCAAAAACCGGCAAGCACGATGCCTTAGACATTGCTTACTGCTTTCACTTTGGTTTAGCACTAGGCCTGCAAACAATGCAAAGGGCAGATGTGGTAAGGACACAACTGAGTCAGTGGGTGCAGCTCCCTGGGGCGTTCCTCACTCCTTCTGTGGACTCGTCTACGTGGAGAAGGAATCCGCCAGGCTACAGAGACCCAGTGCTATGAACGGACTAGTTTTCGGACAATTAGGCTCGTGAGGGGCCACAACAACATTTAGTACATACCTACTGTCTAACAGGCCAATTCCTGTGAGGCCCAAGAAAAGCACTTCCCTGTGCTAGTTTCTATTTTCTAGGGGTTACCATGCCCCTTGAAGGCCAGGCCACGACACCACATGTGTAGCCCTCCTCCCTATGTGCCAATGAACCGACACCTTCTCCTTTTTAACCACGCTGGTTGTGAGAGGTAATGTTTATGGAGGATGGAGTCAGATATATTGCTCATTCATTTTTCTAAATCAGAGTTTCGCAACCTTGACACAGCTGAGGTTCTGAGTTAGACCTTTCTTTATTGTGGGGCTGTCCTGTGCTTTGTAGGGTGTTAGGCAGCACCTCTGGCCTCTACTCACTAGATTCCAGGAGTAGCCTCCCCTGAGCTGTGACTACCAAGTTGTCTCCAGGCATTTCCAAATGGCCCCTGGAAGGCAAAACGATTCCAGTTGATTCTCTAAGTTCTATTCTTGAAGTGAGCTAGAAGCATCGGAAACCTTCCAATTGAACCACAAGGCTCGTTCTAGGTAAAAGTGCATCTGGAGCCTGTTTTGGCATCACTCCGCTGGCTTCTGTGGAGTCAGTACGAGAAACACCCTCAGATCCCTGGCTGGTCTGCCCAGCATCACTCCGCTGGGTTCTGTGGAGTCAGTACGAGAAACACCCTCAGATCCCTGGCTGGTCTGCCCAGCATCACTCCGCTGGCTTCTGTGGAGTCAGTACGAGAAACACCCTCAGATCCCTGGCTGGTCTTCCCAGCATCATTCCGCTGGGTTCTGTGGAGAGTCAGTACGAGAAACACGCTCAGATCCCTGGCTGGTCTGCCCAGCATCACTCCGCTGGCTTCTGTGGAGAGTCAGTACGAGAAACACCCTCAGATCCCTGGCTGGTCTTCCCAGCATCATTCCGCTGGGTTCTGTGGAGAGTCAGTACGAGAAACACGCTCAGATCCCTGGCTGGTCTGCCCAGCATCACTCCGCTGGCTTCTGTGGAGAGTCAGTACGAGAAACACCCTCAGATTCCTGGCTGGTCAGCCTCAGTTGGTTGGAGCATCTTCTTGTGCACCAAAGGGTCACGGGTTGGATTCCCAGTCTGGTCATGTACCTAGGTTGTGGGTTTGATGCCGGGTGGTCAGGGTGCATGCGAGAGGCAGCTGGTTGATGTTTCTCTCTCACACTGATGTTGTTCACTCTGTCTCTCTCTCTTCCTCTCTCTAAAGTCAATAAATATATCCATGGATGAGGATTAAAAAAAAAAAAAAAAAAAAAAACAACTCTCAGAAATTCACTATTCTAATAACTCTAGGTGTGTCAAGGACATAGTCTGTTTCATCACCTAGTATCCCTTTGCACAGACCCTGGGAGAGGTGTCTGACCCGCAGGACCAGTCGTGGCTGTGTTCTTTCAGGCAGCCGCTTTGCAGGACCTTGATGGCCAAGGTGAGTTATGCCAGTGACTACATCTCCCTCCCTCTGGCTCTTATGAGAACTTGAATTTCAAATCTGTGGGCTCAATGCTTTATACTAAACATGCTGGATGCTTTCTACTAAACTTAACCCTGATGGCATCTAATTATTTCTACCTTTATTTTCTCACGTACAGATAACTCTGATTTCATCACTTACTATGTTTTAGAGTGTTTTCTCTTTTATTCAGGTACACACAATAAAATGCACAAGTCTAAGTGTACATACAGCTCATTGAAATATGACACTCATGTAACCATCGCCCAGGTCAAGGTATCAATATTCTCTCTAATTTTTTCATCTGAGGGAAAAGTATGTATTTTTTTAAAAAGACATCTATATTGGAATGTTTTTTTTAAAAAGTATGTTTTCATTGATTTTTTTAGAGAGAGAGGAAAAGAGAGGGAGAGAGAGTTAGAAACATTGATGAGAGAGAAACATCGATCAGCTGCCTCCTGCATGGCCCCTGTTGGGGATCGAGCCTGCAACCAGCACACGTGCCCTGACCGGGAATTGAACCTGAGACCTCTTGGTGCCTGGGACAATGCTCAATCAACAGCCACACTGGCTGGGCAAATGTATTTTTATAAACCACATCAAATCAATAAACTTATTTTTGCTAATCAGAAAAGTATAAAACAATACTGTAAAACTTTGAATACACAATTCTTTCATTATTAACCAATTTGAGTATTTTCCTTGCAACTGCATATCATTTACTATAGCTTGTGTATGAAATAACCCTTTGTTTACTTAACTGTGTGAGAACTTAGATTTAATTTAAGCTACCAATATTAACACTTTTCTTGTCTATTGGGAACAAAGTGTGTCCTTCAGCCTGTTCTCCTTTGCTGTGATCGCCTCGTCCTGGCCTCCTCCCGGCCTGTGAAGTCAGACTGGGCTGGGCCTACCTCTGACTGGCGGAGCCCTGCAAATCCTATTCTCTGAAACTCAGCTCTTCATCTGCAAAATGGAGAATGAGTGTTGACCTGACTGAGTCGGTAGGGCAAGTTAGTACAAGTATAAAGCATTTGCCATGACGTCTAGCACGCAAAGACTCAATTTTATTTCTGCACAAACGTTTGCCATGTTGCTTTTTACATTCTTACGTATCATTACATCTGTGGTTAGCTACTTGGTTCTGGGACGCTGTTCAATTTTTGTGTAGATCTATGACATTTAATCACTTCCACTACAATATGTCTCAATATTGGATGGAATAAATACTTTAATTTTATATAGTCTTTGATAATCTCTCACTTATTTTTAAAGGAAATAATCTTGTCAAGTTTTTAAAAAGATAAAATTACTTGTCTTTCTCTGGGGTCATAATATAGCTCTATTAAAATGGCTTTCTAGTGATCATCAAGTTCTATGACATAACACAAAGATCACATAATCTGGTATTAGGGTTAAATACGCAGTAGTTTATATTTTCCTATATAAATGGGCTATTGTTTTCATTCTACTGTTTATGTGGTTATCATTATGTAGGATTATTATTTTTAGTGTATTTAACTTATATTCAGTTTCTTCACCAAAGCCAGCAATGCCAATGAGTTTTAGCTCATTTGTTTCCACTCTACAGGCACAGAGTGGCGTTGTCTCCCAACAACACTTTGGTGCAGTTCTTTGCAATGTACGGTGGTGTATCTGAGCGCACTGTTGAAGCAGACTTTTGCTTAGCACTGACTTCTCTCATACCAAGGTAGTAGATTATAAGTAAGTTCTAGACCAACTTTTTGGCAGCATCTATTAAAGCTTAACATACATACACATTGCGTCCCAGCAAGCCTGCTCCGAGGTATATTCCTAACACAATGTTTACGTAAGTCCACTAAACGACGGGCTCAGGGTCTTCAGGGTAGTGCCACTTGTAGCAACCAAATACGCAAGCCACCCAAAGGCCGATCCGTGGGTGAATGGACAGCCGGGCAGCCACACCACAAACTGTTCGGCAGTGAAAAGGAACAAGCTGGCCACAACCGTAGTCCACACGGCACGGGTGAAGCTCAGAAACAGAATTTGAACAAAAGAAACTGGACATTAAAGAGTACAGAGAGTATGACTCCAGTTGTTTAAAATACAAATTCAGGCCCTGGCTGGTTTGGCTCAGCGGTCAGAGCATTGGCCCATGGACCAATGAGTCACAGGTTCGATAAGGCATGCATAGCACCTCGGTTGCAATTTGTCCCTGGCCTTGGTTGGGGTTATGTGGGAGGCAACCAGTCGATCTTTCTCTCTCTCTCTCTTTCTCCCTACTTTCCACTCTGTCTGAAGATAAATGGAAAAGTATTCTTGAGTGAGGATTTAAAAAAAATACAAATTCAGCCAAAATGCTGTCACAAGCCATGGTAGTGGGGGGTTCCTGACCAGAAGAGACTATGTGAGGGGCTTCTCAGGTGCCGGCGATGGTCTGCTTTTTGATATTGATGCAGTGACTCAATGTGTTCAATCTGCAGTGTCCATGGAGCTGCACTCGTACAGCATAGGCACTTCCCTCTGTGTCTGTCACACTTAATACAGCCAGGAAAACAAGTAGGACGGGTCTTCCCTGTAGCCCGCATCACCTTACTTCACGGCAATTCCATCCCTAGTTGCTTAGGTCCAAGACCTCCTGGCACAGCACGGGGCGGTGAGCAGCCTGTGCAATTGTACTTGGTGACTGTGTTTGCACCTTTGAGTACTCTATATTTCTTGTTTTCTTTACTGTCTTTCTCCCCACACACCATTGCTCCTGCGTGACAGGTAAGATCTCTAAGTGCATGGATGCTTAGCTCTGTGGCCCTGGCTCTCTCTCCAGGACCTAGAACACTTCCTGGCACACAGTGGGTGCTCATTATTTGTAGAACCACAACTGAAAGAGTAGTAAAGTGTAAAAAGTCAATGGGAGTATTTTTATCAGTCTTTTTCTTTTTCTAAAAAGGGAATGGTCCTTGTGTTTCTTGATTCACTATGCAGTTGATTCAACATGGTTTTGAACTCAGAGTCCGGAACCCCTGCGTTCTGAACCCTGAGCATGCAGTGCAGGCTTCCCCAAAGGCAGCCCTGGGCGCTTGAAGCACAGCACCCGCGTAGCTGGCAGCAGGTATGTGAACTCAAAACACTGCACACAACGAGGTGCTAGGTGTTCAAAAGTCTTTTACTTTCTTGGTTTCACTTTCTAAAAATGTAAAAGGAAAATAGTAGTATCTGCCTCACAACTTCATGGAGTTTGGAAGACAAAAAGAAAAACCAGATATGAAGATGCTTTGAACAAAGTAGAAAAGCATTATAAGGAAAGCAAACATGTACAGGTGTTTTTGTGGGTGTGCATCAGTTTCAGACATGAGCAGTCTGACCACAGTATCTGGGCAGACCGCTTCTCAGAAACTTGATCACAATGAAGATAGGAGCAAAGAGAAAGAGAGAGAAAGTTTGCAGCATGTGAATTCACGTTGGTTGTGGGAGGAGAATGCAAATCAACATACGAATATGGAAAGGAAGAGGGGGAACCCTGACCAGACCATGCTTTCCAAGGATCAGGTAGGCTCTGTGCATTTTATTTTTAGGTGGACAGGTGACACATACTTTTGTTCTTGGGATGAAGTTCCAACTGGCTTAAATAGAAACCAGCTCGGTTTCTAGCTCCCATTCTCCACTAAAGGAAAAGCGGTTGACTCCAAGGCCATGGCGGTGGGAGCATTCTGAGCAGCTGAATGGATGACAGAACGGATTACAACACATCGAACACAAAGGGATCCCTGTGTTCATGCTGATATTCAAAAAGCATTTTTCAAAGGTCGAGATGGAGAAGGGAAGATATCCTTCCAGATGAATGCCAAGCAATGTGGACAGTGGTAGAATTACAGACTCCCCATTTACAGCATCGCGGTGCTGACTTAGCAAGACCTCCACTGGAGGCCAGGCCATCGGGTCAAAGACTTGGGAAGATGCGTAGCCAAACAGCCTCCAAGTGTCAGTTCCAGACTCCTGATTAATCACACAGGGGAAAAGATGAAGAGGAAACTGGCAGATACCACCTTAACCAAAACCAAGGCGTGTTGACATTGACGCTTCCTTGGGAGACGCACTGAGGATACAACATGACTGATGTAGCTTTCCTGGCACAAGGAAATATATTAGACTAGAGGCGCTCAGACTTTGGTGTGTAGCAGAGTTACCCCGAGGGAAAATAAGAAACACAGAGAGGCCCAGGCTCACTGAAGGACAAGATGAAACCAGTGTGGTTCTCTGTATTTTCACCAAGTTCCAGTTGATTCTGAGACATGTCCAACATGACATATGTTTGGAACCACTGAATTAGACAACTTTGTATTTCAAAAATTGAATTGAGAGATATTCTGCAAGGCAACTGGTTTATAATCGCAAAAATACCAGTGTAGCCCAGCCAGTGTGGCTCAGTGGTTGAGCATCGACCCATGCACCAAGAGGTCTCCGGTTTGATTCCTGGTCAGGGCACATGCTGAGGTTGTGGGCCCGATCCACAGTAAGGGGCATGCAGAAGGCTGCCAATCGATGTTCTCTATCATTGATGTTTCAATCTCTCTCTCCTTCTCCTTTCCTCTCTCTCTAAAAAAATCAATAAAGAAAAAAAAAAAAAAAATACCAGTATAAGAATAGCCAAAAAGAGACCTGTTTCCAATTCTGGAGACTAAAGTATTATGAGGACTATATGCAGTGTGTGATCCTGGACTGGATCCTGGATCCGAAAAGGGGAAAAAAACAAACGAACCTATGAAAGAACATTATTGAGACAATGAGAAAAATCTGAACAATAACTACACGTTGAACAATAAATACACAGTAGGTACACACCATGTGTGAAATACGGGAGAGGTCTCATGAAGCTCTGCACTGCACAACAGACGGAGACCGGTTAGCTTGCCACTGCACACCCAGCCACCCTGGGCAGTGCCTGGCACACAGTGGATAGTCAATAAATATTTCAACAAATTAATCTATACTTAAAACACTAAACCTTTTGATGACGATGTTCTACCAAATGAAGGTGCAAAAACAAAAATAAAATCATCAGGACTGAGTCTCCCTCCCCCCAATTCTTACTTTTATTTTCTTCCAATTTTGAGGTCTTGAGGTTCCACTTTATTCCTCTTAAGCCCAGGGAGGATGAGATTGTCACATGGTCAATGTCAGAAGGCTGGCTCCACCAATACTTTTATAAACTCTTCCACCAATATATTTTCAAAGCAAATGAGTGAATGTTTATGAGACTGAAAATTAAAGGTGTGGTGATCTAAGGCCAAATTGTCATGCGATGCAAGAAAGGCAGGGAGCCTAACTAGGTCAGGCTCAGCTAATAAGCGTGGAAGTTCAAGGCACCCACATCTGATAAGTATGCAGGGAGACAACTGGAGAACAGATGAATAATCATCACTGAACAAACACTTAGAACCCAGCTCTCAACTGCTGTACTTACCCTTGTGCAGTATAAGATCACATACACAGCAGACTTTAATTACAGCCTTCTAATTGCTTAAATGCACGCTGGCACCCACTCACAATTACAATGTGAATTTGTAGTAGTGGAGTGCTCTGATGGAAACCAGTCATATATATATTTTTAAAAAGTACAAGGTGCTTATAAGACAATCAAGGATGATTAGAGGGAGAAAAGGATGAATCAGAAGCAAGAAGCTATGGTCATGAAGTTAAATCCGAGCCTTCGCATAAAGAAGTCTTGCAAAGTTAACATGCTGTCTGGATGTTCTGCATGAGTACATATGCAATGATGCTTTCATTTTCAGGACTATTTGCATTCATCTGATTGGGCCTCCCATTTGAATACATATTTTTAATAGGGCATATCACACTGAAAATATTTTCACCAATGCTCTCCTTTTATGCCATAATTGTGGTTATCTATGCTTAAGTAATTCTTTAAAAAAAATTATTTTTCTTTATTGCTTTTAGAGAGATAGGGAGGAAGAGGAAGAGAGAGAGAGAGAAACATCGAAGAGAGAGCATCGATTGGCCACCTCCTGCATGCCCCCCAATGGGGATTTGGCCCACAACTTGGGCATGTGCCCTGACTGGGAATCGAACCAGCGACCTGTTGGTGCATGGGTCAACGCTCAGCCACTGAGCCACACTGGATGGGCTATGCTTAAGTAATTCTTATAAATGAGAACATTTTATGAGTCTTCTTGTGGATTTTAGAATAATATTGTCAAAACAACAACAAAAACAAGAAACACTGAAATGCTAATCATGTGTTCCAAGAGGTTGACATAGATGAATTCCCTGACTTCCCAGGACAACCCGTGAGGAGGCAGTGGCATTATCCCACTCCACAGGTGAGGAGACTGAAGCTTAGGAAGGTCAAGAAACAAGACCAGCCAGCCTGGAGTGGTGGAGCCAGGACCCGAGACGAGGCAGTAGGGAGCCCTCTCCACAGCCCCGCCCCTTCCACACCACACACGGACCAGACTTGGAATGGCCTCCCCAAGAAGTGGACAAACAACCTTGGCTGGTCTGAGATACTGACTTCACTTTAGCTGACAGCAACTGTACTCATGGGATACCTTGCATATGTTCTTAGTAAATTTAAAATGGTAACTATCTGTGCCCCATTCAACAGGTTTGCCTGAAATGAATATCTCAGTCTATTACTTAATGAACCTATATTGCAAAGCATTAAATATTAGACCTACTTAATTATGAAATGGAAGTTTTCTCTTCAATAGCTTCTTTCTGAAAAATATAAAGATAGCCCTTCAAACCTCCTCTGTACCTGTCTTAGGCATGTGTGACACCACAGAAAGGCAAGTTACATCTGCTTCTAGAATGGATTAAAAAATAGATGACCGAGAGCTGATGAATGGACAGTCACGCAGATGGATGAGTGGATAGATAAATAGTTGGTAGGGGTAAATTTGTTTGTGTAAGCTTTTTTTTTTTTTTTTTTTTTTTACCATATTCCCTTTGAAATACATGATTTGTGTTTTCAAGAAAGTCAACCTAAGTATTTTCTCACCCGAGGACATTTTTTCATTTTTTGTTCAGATAGAGTGGGAGGGAGAGAGAGAAACATCGACGTGAAAGGGACACATAGAGTGGCTGCCACCTGCACGACCCAACCAGGGCTGGGGACAAACTGCCACCGAGATACATGCCCTTAGTGGGAACCAAACCCTGGTCTCTCTGGACTGCAGGCTGATGCTCTAACCGCTGAGCCAAACCGGCGAGGGCCAACCTACGCATTTTCAAGGCTGGAAATGTACAATAAAATTTGATTTCTAAAATAAATCGACAAAATGTCTTACAGGGTTTTTTCATGCATGCCTAGAGTTTAAATTTTGTCTTTTCAGCTGATTGAACCTTCTACCTCCTACTTCCAGCCAAGCATTTATCATAGTATTTGTATGACTCTTTCAGTCACAATTCAGCTGTAATGCTACTCTTATATCCCACCTCTGAGATGATAGCTGACCAACAGAATCAGCACTGGGCTTAAACGTTTTAGGGTAATTTATGTCAAGTGGCACCATCATGAGATGCAAGTCTTCCAACTGGTTGTCAGCCACGCCCCTCAATGAATTCACGTGTGAGAGGCTCCTTGTGCTGGCACAGTCGGGGCACAGACTTCCTGCTGTAACCCCCGCGGGGCCAGCTGCCAGGCGTGTTCCCTGTTCTCACCCGCAGCCATGTCCTTCACTCCGTGGGCCCAGGTTTTTCACCCGACGACCAGACGTCACCCCCTTGACTGTCTCAGGGGGGTAGTAAAGTCATATGACACTGCGTATGGAAGTCCCTGAGGATTAAAACTGGCATGTGCTACAAGCTATCATTATGAGAATTCTGATTTTCATAAATGCACAAGGCAGCATATATCTGAATGTTCATGGCTTAAGACACATAACTTCAGTGTTAGGAAAATGTAGAGGGGAAGCCACATGAAACAGGGAAAGGTGAAATATTCATTGTAAAACTTTCAACAGCCCTTTAAAATGTGGTGGTAGACTTTGTTCCTTCTGCACTGGCTCTTCTGCACACTTGCTGATGTTCAGTTTACTGACTGCACCTGGTAAGCACCAGGGGCCAGTTACCGTGAGAAGGCACCCTCACCTGTGCATGGACAGAATTAGCAGCCTGCAAAATTCAGTTTCTGATCCTTTAAGTTAGTTCAGCGTACTGAAAGGACCTTAAGGATTAAAACACACACACGCACACTTATGCAAACACTCAAATCCCAAATGCTAAAAACTCTGTCAGCGTGAGCAGATATACCAAATATATTCTAGTTCTTCGTAACCACTCACATTGCTGGTAGCTGAGCTAGATGGAGTAATTCCAGGACGAGGACCACGAGGGAGATGCTGACGGGAACGGACTGGTTCCAGAGGAATGTGCTTCAGCCCCGGTTAGAATGAGCGGAGACTAGTCCCTCTCGCTGAAAGCAGTGTCACAGGGGCAGCGACAGGTTTCCCAGGAGTGTGTACTTTAACAAGTCTCTTTGCAAGAGCAGTCAGCCAAAGCACTACTAAATTATCAAAACATCTTTCTAGGTTTGAGGGGCATGTTTCTCAAAAAACAGTCCCGTTTGGATGGTTTGGATGCTCATTACTGAGCTGGGATGAGCCATTTCTCCCACCGTTCTTGCATCCCTGCTCGGCCTGTGTGAGCCCGCCGGCTCTAGGAAGGAGACAGGGAAGCCCACGGATCCCGGTCGTCCGGCTGAATGGTGGCTGGGAGAACATACTGGAAGACGTGGCTCCACTGCACGCCCTCTGCATGTACTCGCTGTCCTCGAGGCGATCAAAAGTTGGTGATTTATTTCCTTGGGATTCCAAGAAAAGATGCTTGAGTCTAAGAGCAGGGAAGTGTGTCTGCCTCTCTTTGTAGCTGATTTGACAGTGAGTCCAGATGTCTCCCAAAGGCACTTCCAGCGAACACCAAAGGTGCTGGACGTGTGCTTGGAGGCGGCACGCGAGGCCAGTGTTGCAGTAGGTCCTGCATATTAGGCTGAAAGGATACAAGTACCATACCAACTCTGGAAAATCGAATTTAGGAGCAGCAGCCCTATCATAGGTAGTGAAGACAAAATAAGATTGAAAGCTGAAAAAATGTTATTGCATGATTGTTACTCAGAACTGATTTTCAATTTAACTTGATCTTTTCACAAGTCCATTTTGCAAAATGTGATCAATCCGCTGCTAGTGTAAACTACGTCTTTTGCCCACTTGACAAATATGTACTGAGGGTGTCTAGCATGTGCCGCTCTGTGCCAGTGGTGGGCAGAGACGGTGACCACTGACCCTGGCCCCAAGGAGGCCGTCGAGCTATGGGGTGGCAGACGCAAACAGCGTGACACAGTGACAAGAGAGTTGGAAGAAGGGTTGACAGGCTATTCTGGAGGACGGAAGAGCTCGCTGCCCTGCAGGAGTGGAGATGCTGATGGTGCACGCAAGACAAGAGTTGCTTACGGGGCAGGGACACTGCGCTGAGTTCTGAAGGCTCCGGGAGACTGGCCAGAGGGAGAGAGGGACAGAGAAAGGCAGGCGGAATAGGAACAACGTAAGGAAAGAGAAAGACGTTCAGCAGAGGCATAAGCACATAAGAGAGGCACAGATGCTTGAGAAAGACTAGTGTTAATCAAGGAATGAGAAGTTATTTCAGTGTGACCACAGGGTGAGTGTGGGAAGAGGCTGCCGTGATAAGCCAGGGCTGTGTGTCTTATTAAGGGGCTTGATATGTAACAGCAGTAGTAATAATAGCAAAAACATTAATCGCAATACAGTCTGTGTGGCAGTCACTGTTCTATATACCATGCATATATTAACTCATCCACTGAGGTAGAAACTATTATTATCCCCACTTTTACAGTCAATAAAACCGAGGCTTGAAAGTGGAAGTAACCCATGCCTGGGTGAACGCTGTTGAACCTAGGCTGCCTGGCTTCAGTGTGAGCTCCACACCAGTGCATGACACAGCTTCCGGAGGGAGCGGAGGCGGCCCAGACGTGGAGTGGGGGGTGGGGGAGAGGTGCCGAGTCTTGCTGAGTTTATGTTCTGAGATGCCACAGTCTTGCCATCCATTTGCTCGGTCCTCGATCATTCACTTGTTCACTCACTCATCCACTCAACAACTTTCCACCTAACATCTAGGTATACACCTGGAGATTCCAACATAAATAAAACCTGGTCCCTACCCTCAATATTCATGTTTATATTTAATGAAATAAACACGTGAGTTTTCGAAGTGTCTGTGCAATCCCTCCCCACGCTGTACCCTGATCTTACAACACAAGACCACAGAGAAAATAGGAATGAAATGGACAGGATGGGGTCAAAGTAGCCAAAATACATAAAAAGTGAAAAGTCTAACAAAATGCAAAATGTAGGCAGCAACTGATCTCAACTAAGAAAAATGTATACTCAAAACAAAGAAATTGGTCAAAACAATGCAATTAATGCTCTAGTATTGCGATTATATGTTATTTTTTTTACTGTTTGTACTTTTCTGAATTCTCTAAATTTTCTACAATCAGGAAAAACAATTTTGTCAGTTGTCTTTAAGAGTAGACCTTTTAGTTTTCTAGATAAAGCAAGTAGGAACATTCAGCTTCCATTTTGCTTTGCCCAATGAGAATGACAGAGTTTTTCTAATGGAGAGAAAGTGATCAGCAAGCATTTTCTCTTCTTACAGCTGTAAAGAGGTAAAGTTTCATGAATACACTAATTATTATTGTCTCTGTTTTCTGACTTAAAACTAATTCAACCTTCTTGTTAAAAAATACCAGAAAAGCCCGGCCGGTGTGGCTCAGTGGTTGAGCATCGACCCTGCACCAAGAGCTTGCTGGTTTGATTCCCGGTCAGGGCCCAGGCCCAGGTTGTGGGCCCGATCCCCAGTGGGGGGCGTGCAGGAGGCGGCCAATCGATGTTCTCTCTCATCGATGTTTCTATCGCTCTCTCCCTCTCTCTCTAAAATCAATAAAGAAGAAGAAGAAAAATACCAGAAAAGCGTTACTTAGAAAAGAAAGCTCGTCCATAATCTCCCAGCAATAATAAATATTTACACTATGCTGTATATTTTTCTAGTTTTTCCTGTGAGTACATTTTATATACATAAAAGTAAATAAAGTTAAAAACAATCACCCAATATTTACTGCTTCGTAACTTAGTTCTTTAAACTTAGCACCGTGTGGGCTGGACGTGTTGGCCCGTCAGCGAGGAGGGTGTCCCGCTGCATCGCGCCCTCGCGTGCGGACGCCTTGCGGTCTAGTTAATCCCTGTTGAAGTGGATTTAGGCAGTTTCAGTTTCCCACTATTAGAACTACTAATCTAAGATATCTTTATATTTATCTTCTCATACTTCAGTAGAAATCTGCATGGGATTTTTCGTAAGTCGGAGGGGTGAAAAGATACACTTTTAACATTATTGGCCATGGGGCCACTTTGCCCTTCATGCCACGTGGGCGCTGGGCCTCCCCATTCACAGGCGAATGCAAATGGCATTCCGGCTCTGAGGACATTATGCAGTAAGCTGTACGGCTCTGAGTGTGGGAAGAGGCTGTCTGAGATGACAGTGACCCTCACCAGGTCTACTGATGACAGGGCACGCCTAACAAGGTCTGGGTCAAGAAATGGGGCAAGAGGGAGGATAAAAATAAACATGATTGGTAGTCTCGCAATCACTCTGTTTTGACAGGATTACGAATGTTGGGCTCATCTGTGCTTCTACATTTATCCAAAGCACAAAGAGATGAGGGCTGATGAGAAATCTATGAAGGCAGAAAGAACCCATCTTCCTCCATCTAGGTCTGTTGTCTCCTGCTCAGCTTGGAGCAAATGAGGTCCTAACTGCCTCAGTACCCAGGTCAACATCCGACTGACTCCTACACGTTTTCCTTAAAGAACCACAATAGGCCTAGATTTTCTCTTGTGGCCAGCTCTTTCCTAGGGCAACAGCCAGGAGGCTTATAGTCACATATTTTTGCTTTATTATTTAATACTACAGTATGTATTTAGAACACCATTTTCAAAAGTGTGGTCAGCAGTCCATTAATAAGTGTTGTTTGAAAGAAGAATTTCATATGCAAGTAAGTTTGGAAAATATTGGGTTACAGAAAATCACATGTTTATATGTTGAAGAACTTCTTGAAGCCTTTACTATGTCAAAGCATGTAGTAAATATCCAAGAAAGTGGTCTAATATTCAAAGTTTCTTAAACTCGTTTGGTATGAAAATAGTTTATGATCATGAGATAGATCGTGAACTGTAGCTTTAAAGTACAGTATTTGTGTACATGCGTGTGTGTGTGATTACAAAATCCTGATTCTGTCTATGAGATTTCTTACATTGCAGAGCTAAGAAAATACTCCAAACTGCTTTTCCTATGATTGTAGGAAGGAGTAACGAGGAATCATCAGGAATTCTGGGTATGCTCAGTATCTACAAGGTCCGGGCATCTTCCACAAATATTGTATCTTAGAAAGTAACATCTGACATACTGCCTTTAAAATAAATACAATACACACCTACACACAAATGTACCAATGAAAGAATCTCTAGAACAAGCTACAGGAAGGTTCTGGTACTAAATATTATACTACTGATAATGCAGCACTCATCAGAATGCCAGCCCTTAGTAGGAACACAACCATTTTTATTGAATGAATAAATGAAGACAAATACTATTATTTCTGGAGCCAAACTGCCTAGTGATTCCTCCACTAATAATGAGCCATTTAACCAGGGCCGGATGATTTCCCTTGTTCACGCTTCCCTTCCTCCTCGGTTCCAGCAGCGGTCCGGAGCGGTGGGCTGTCGGGAGGACTCGCGAGTCCGCACGAGGAAACCCTGCCTGCTCCTTGGCGGCTCTCAGTGGTCCAGGTGCCCTCCCGACCAGGGCACAGCCTCCCCCGCAGAGCCCTTGAACCCTGCTTGCTTCTCCAGTTCCTACCTCCTTCTTCTTATAATAGTGTATACACAACAAAGAAGACAAGGTGGCCAATTCCATTTTAATTTTCCAAGCATGTCTTCAAATCACTGGTTTACAGGAAGGGGTGGCAGTGCTAAGGGGGATCGGCTGCTGAGTCACAGCTCCGGTCAGGGAGGCTGGGAAACGGCCCGGGCGGCGCACAGGCCTGCGCCGCTCTCTGCTCTTCCAGGCCGGCCACAGGCTGCCCCCGGCCCGCAGGCCGCGCTGCCACGCTCCGGAGCAGTTTCGGCATTGCCACATCACCACCTGGCACGGTGCTCGTTTGCGAAGGCGAGGTGTGCCCTCTGCATTCTCACCAAGGAAGCCAAACAGGTTCAAGAGCCCTCACTTGAATGGCAACTCAGACAACAGCTCTCTCCTGGGGAACACTTGGTCCATACCGACAGTTCCTAAGTTTCTGTTCCAACAGGAGTGCTACACACTTCTGAAACATCTTTCCACATTTCTCTGTCCCCCAGCCCAGTGAGTTGGTCCCTAACACCCAGGGACACCTTATTAAGAACCATGGGCTAAGAGGATCAGCATGTACAAACATTTTGGAATTAGAGAAAGACTGAGCTTAAACTCTGGTGCCATGGATATGCCCATCCCCCACGTGCAGTGGGGAGACAGCCCTCATCCACTGAGAGGTAGTGAGTGCAGTGGTTACACCCAGGGACACCGGCTGGTGTCACACTGCCTGGGATGAATCTCAGCTTCCCCACTTACTAGTGTCTATTATTTAACCTCTGTACCTTAGTATTCCCATCTGTAAAATGGGGGATAATAAAAGAACTTAACTAGTAGGTAAGTTAGGTAACTTACCTAATAGGGTTGGAGTGAGAACTGAATGAATGAATACACACAGTAAATGCCTAGAAAATTATATGCGCTTGATACTTGTTAGTTGCTGTGACCATCCTGCTCTGTAACAACAGTCCCTGAGCTCTAAACACCGAGGACACTTTTATTTCCCCAGATCAATGACTGAAAGGAAGCTGAGACCAATGAGAGGCACTTTTAAGGGCCAGGGTCTCCCAACCGTAAAACTTGCCGAGGATGCTTTGCTCACCTACAAGCTCTGTGACGTTCAGCAAACTACTTAGCCCCTCTGTGCCTCATTCTTTTATCTGTAAAAGGGGACCATAGTTTTCCTGCTTTGTGGGCTGTGGTGCGTATCACACATCATAGACATGCGCTGGGCACAGCACTGGCACAGTAATGCCCAGAAGACATTTCCTTCCTTCCCATCGGTCTCAGGGCTGAAATGAATTTCATACCTCCCTCTACTCTCCTGTCCTCAAAGAAATGCCTTTTCTTTTCTAAATGAATGTCTTGCCTCTGGACCTTGATTCATATTTCTCAAAGTGAAGTTGAACATATACTGAACCACTGCACTGTTTAACATGCAGAAAACCCCGGGTTCCCCAACTGCGTGTTCAGGAGAATCCCCTGAGAACCTGTTGAAAAGGCCGATTTCCCCAATTTCCAGCTCCCTGTTCAATTCCCACTCTGCGGTAGAGAGAGAGGCAGAGAGGCAAGAGTTTGCTCATTAAAAACGAGCATTTGTTATAAGTGCAGTCAAAGGTCACAATGAAAAATGCTTGATGTTTCTTGAATTGTTTGTTATTCACTATCTGTATATTACTTAGATGGAAAATAATCAACTCTAAATTCCTACAACTGAATTAAAAAAAAAAAAAATGTCCCAGTAACAGTCATAGGTCATAGTGCCTTACAATATTATGTTCTGTAAAAGTTATAAATTCTTAGGTAAGCTCCACTCAGAAAGGAGCTCCCAGAAAATGACATTCGTAAGATAAAGTAGAATTGTAAAGAAACTTGCTTTTCATTTCTTCCTCCAGACAACAGAATTTAACATACAGAGTACTCAAGAGAAATATCACAAGTTAACTTTGCATCCCATTGTTTTCACTTTAGCAATAGATCAAACAATCAAGTAGACAATTTCACTGAAGCATGTCCAGCTAGCGAGTAAAATGATCACAGGAGATAATTATATTTCCCATATAGAAGATGATGACCAACTCTTTTTACGACAATTTTTCAGATTCAGTAAATGCTGCGTTTGCTATATCAGTGTTTACTTATCAGTCAACTACTGGAGCTCTTAAGGAACCCCAAGTTTCAGAAAAGAGAGACTATAACAAAACTTTTGGGCTGGGGGCATTTTAATTTCTCCATAGAATTAGTCAAAAACTCTGCTTTGAATATTTCCGCTCCTGGCCAAGATGAAATAACAGGAATTGAATTTACTCTCTCACTGAATATAACTAGGAATCCAGCCAATAAATATGAAACAAGTTTTTAAAACACCGAACATCAGATAACAAAGGGCAGCGGACCTGGAAGAGGTGAACCCACGACTGTCCCCAGGTACTGCCATGAGGTCTCCAGGCTGAGACTGGGACACAGATGGAGCAGGGGGCTGCCTGAGACGGGAGGCAGAGCTGAGAGACGGAGCCCGGAACGGATGGAATTTGCTGCACAGGGTCCCAGAGAAGACAGCTACGGAGAGAATCCTGGAGCTCGGCAGAGGGGGTCCTTGCAGATTCGGCAGAGTACCGATCACGGCATGAATGGGAAGGCTGGAGGAAAAACCATCTGAGAAGATGAAAGGGAAGAGTGCCTGCTCCTCACACAGGACATGGGCCTGTCTCCACCGGCCAGACTGCAAAGGCTCGTGATTCCGGGGGCGGTGAGCAGAGTACTCGGGAAAGTCTCACCTCAGCAGTGGGGAATGATTAGCTCCAGAATGTGTACTGCTCTGGGAGCCGGTCTACCAAATCATTAAGGTAAGACCTGAAAAAAATCAAACTGTTTCCAAGTAGCTAAACTATATCCTAAAACAAATGTCAAAAATATTTATAGGAATATAAAAATAAGCAGTATCCAAAAAGATAAAAATAAAAAATGTCCAGTATCCGATCAAACATTACCAGGCATGCAAATTGGCAGGAAAAAAAAGAACCCATAATGAGGAGAAAAACAAATCAATCAAAACTACCCAGAACTGACACAGATATTAGAATAAGTAGAAAAGGACATTAAAACATTTATTATAACTGTATCTCATTATGTTCAAAAGTTAAGTAGTCACATGCAAGATGTACAGAAGATCCAAATAAAAGTTCTAAAGATAAACTCCAATATATAGGATGAAATAAATGGCAGACTAGAGATAGATTTCAAAAGATGAATGAAACTGAAGAGACAGCAATAGAAACTATCCAAAATAAAATACTGGGAAAATAAATAAATAAATACAGTATCTCTGAGCTCTGGGACAATTTCAGGTGGCCTAGTATATGTGTAATTAGAATTTGCAAAGGACTCCTTTGTGGGGACAGAAAAAAATAATTTAACAAAAAATGGCTGAGATATTCCCAAATTTGAGGAGTTCTATGAACCCACAAGTCCAAGATGCTCATAAACACAATCACAAAAAAAAAAAAAAAGAAAGAAAAAAAAGAGAGAGAAAGAAAGCAAGCTATATCAAGGCACTTCATAATTAGATTGCTTAAAGTAGTGATAAAGAAAAAAATCTTAAAAGCAGCCAGAGATAATCAAATGTTTCACAAAAATGATAACAATGCCTTGTATATGTATAACATTTCTAAAAGTAATATGTATGAAACCGAGAACATAAAGGCTGAGGAGGGAGAAATAGAAAGTATACATTGTAAAGTTCTTGTATTACATGGGAAATGGTACACCATTCCTTGAAGGGTAGACTTGATAAGTTGGATACATGTTGTAAACCCTAAAGCAACCATGGAAATAACAAAACAAAGAGTTGTAGCTACTAATCCAATGGAAGTTAAACGGAATCATAAAATACTAAATAAATCCAAAGAAGGCAGAAAGAAGCAAAAAAAGAACTGATGGGACAAATATAAAACAAATAGCAAAATGACAGTGTTAAACGTGACCATGTGAATAATCACAATAAATGTAAATAACCAGTTAAAAGACAGAGATTGACAAAATAGATTTTTTAAAAATCAAAAAAATAAAGTAAAAAAATAAAAAATCAAGATGCAACTATATGTTCTCTACAAAAAATGCACTTTAAATATATACTCACAAATAGCTTAAAAGGATAAAATAAAGATTTATCATGTTATCACTTGTTAAGAGAAACTTGGACTGGTTATATTAATATCAAACAAAGCAGATTTCAGTATAAAAAATATTACCAGGATAAAGAGGACCATTTTATAACATAGCAATCGTAAATATTTATGTCATAATAACAGAACTTCAAATTACATGAAACAATAACACATAGAAATGCAAAGAGAAATAGAAAAATCCACATAATAGTTAGAGATTTCAATACCCCGTTTGATACAAGCAGACAATATCAAGACATGGTAGACTTAAACACCATTATCAACCAAGTTGATTTAATTAACATTTATAGACTGTTCCATTCAATGACAACAGAATTCATTCTTCCAAAGTGCACATAAACCATTTATGATGATGGGATATATTCTGGGCCATAAAAAAACAAGTCTCAATAATTGTAAAAGAATTTAATTCATACAAAGTGTGTTTTTTGACATTAGCATTAAATTAGAAATAAAAACAAAACAAAACAAAAACCCAGAAAATTTTCTAAAATTCCTCAAATACTTGAAAATCAAACTTTACCCTTCTAAATAACAATGGACAAATGAAGATATAGCAAAAAAAAATTTTAAATATATTTAAGTATATGAAAATGAAAACACAACATAGAATTTGTGGGATACCATGAAATCAATGCTTGGGGCACAGTAATTTTTAATTAGTGATCTCAGTTTCTATGTTAAGAAACTAAATAAGAGGAGCCTTGGCCAATGTGGCTTAGTTGGGTTAAGCATTGTCCTGTGCATTGAAGGGTTGCTGGCTTGATCCCTGATAGGGAGCATGCAGGAGGCAGCTTATCAATGTTTCGCTCTCACATTGATGTTTCACTCTCACATTGATGTTTCTCTCTCTCTCTCAAAATCAATTTAAAAAAAACTTTAAAAAAAATTTTAAAAAAACAAAACTAGCCCTGGTTGATTTGGCTCAGCAGTTAGAGCATCAGCCTGCGGTCCAGAGAGACCTGGGTTCGGTTTCTGCTAAGGGCACGTACCTTGATTGCAGTTTGTCCCCGGCCCTGGTTGGGTTGTGCAGGTGGCAGCCACTCTATGTGTCCTTTTCATGTCCATGTTTCTCTCTTTCTCTTCGTCTCTCCCCCTCCCACTCTATCTGAACAAAAAGTGGAAAAATGTCCTTGGGTAAGGAAAAAAATAAAATAAAATAAACAACTAAATGAGAAGAGTAAATTAAACCCAAAAGGAGAAGAAACAAAATAATAAAAAATAAAGATCATAGCAAAAATCAATGAAATAAGAGGATTCCAAAATGGCGGCGGAGTGAACGGAGCTACACAGACCGTCTCCCAGAACCAACCTGGAATTACAACTATAACACAGACAAATCGACGGGAAAAACCAACAGAAAAGCAGCTTGGAGGACCAGACAAGGAGGGACACTGACTCCATCCCGGTAGGCTTGCGAAGGCGCGAGACGGGGCTGGGAGCCCACGGTCGGCAGCTCGGCAGCGGCCTCAGCTGGGAGCAGCGCCCTCGGGTCACACTCCCAGGCGGCTCCACAGCGCAGCCGGGACAGAGGCTGAAACAGCCACAGCCACTCACCTTGGGCTCCGGCGGAGGGAGGGCGGACTGGACTGGAACTATGTCGGGACACTCGGGATTTGGGGGCACTCAGAGCTTTGGCTGAGTGCAGCCACTCAGGATGGTGGCCATATTGCTCCTTCCCAGGGCTCTGAGGAGAGGCAGCGGCCCCTCCCTCAGAGATCCAACCCCACCCTGTGGGCCACTGAAGTGCTAATTGAAGCTCACTAACAACCAGCATCTGCCCCACCCTCGTGAAATCCCCTTATGCCGAGCACCTGAGGGAGTTTTTCAATCAACGGACAACCCAAAACTCATCAAATAACTTCCACTGCTAGACTCCAGGCAAAAAGGTAGAGGATAACAGTACCTTTCCTGGTCTAGCAACTCTAACCAGGAAAGTAAGACTTGACAGTGGTGTCTTTCCTAGCTCATCTAAACCCAGGAGAGGGAGCCACAAACAGCAGAACACCAACACCCACAGGGAAACCTTGACAGGCTCCAAAGCCCACTGTGATAGCCAAAATGGTGAAACACAGAAACAGAAGCCAAATGGAAGAGCAAGAGACCTCCACCGAAGATGAGATCAATGTGGAGCAATTAGGCATGTTAACAGAGCTAGAATTCAGAGCCATGAACTTGAGGAAGCTCAACAGCATGAGTAAGGACATAAAGAAGCTGAAAATAAGCCAATTAAAAATTAAAAACCATCAAGAAGAGATAAAAAATGACATATCAGAAATGAAAAACACATTGGAAGGTTAAAAAGCAGAGTAGAGCGCCCTGGCCGGTTTGGCTCAGCGGTTAGAGTGTCAGCCTGCGGTACAGAAAAAGCAGAGTAGAGGAAGCTGAGGACCGGATCAGTGAATTAGAAGACAGGGTAGAAAAAATCAACCAATCAGAAAAACAAAAGGAAAAAACGATTAAAAAACAGGAAGACAGCTTAAGAGAATTGTGGGGCAACTGGAAACGTAATAATATTCGCATCATAGGAGTCCCTGAAGAAGAAGGAAATGAGCAAGGGATAGAGAATATATTTAAAAAAATAGTGACAGAAAACATCCCTAATTTGGTGAAGGAAGAAGGCATTCAAGTTCAAGAGGCATAGAGAGTCCCAAGAAAAAAGAACCCAAACAGGCCCACACCAAGACACATAGTAATTAAAATGCCAAAAATTAAAGATAAAGAGAGAATCCTAAAAGCAGCAAGAGATAAGCAACAGGTTACCTACAAAGGAAACCCCATGAGGTTCTCAGCTGACTTCTCACAAGAAACACTACAGGCCAGAAGGGAATGGCATGAAGTAATCAAGATCATGAAAAACAGGAATCTGAATCCAAGAATACTCTACCCAGCAAGGCTTTCATTCAAAATAGAAGATCAAATAAAGAGCTTCTCAGACAAAAAAAGGCTAAGGGAATACATTAGCACCAAACCAGTACTGCAAGAAATGTTAAAAGGACTGCTGTAATTAGCAGGAGAAATGGGAAGAAATATAGAACCACACTAAACAAAAATGGCAATAAAGAAGTACATATCAATAATCATCTTAAATGTAAATGGCTTGAATGCTCCCATAAAAAGACACAGAGTAGCTGATTGGATAAGAAAGCATGACTCATCTATATGTTGTTTACAAAAGACCCACCTCACAACAAAAGACTCATATAGGTTAAAAGTGAAGGGATGGAACAAAATTTTCCAAGCAAATGGAAAGCAAAAAAAAGGTGGGGTAGCAATACTCATATCTGATAAAGTAGATTTCAAAGTGAAGGCCATAACCAGAGACAAAGAAGGCCACTACATAATATTGAAAGAATCTATCCAACAGGAAGATATAACCTTGATAAACATATATGCACCCAATATAGGAGCACCAAAATATATTAAAAATCTTCTGGGGGACTTCCAAGGAGAAATCGACAGCAATACAATCATAGCAGGGGACTTCAACATCCTGTTGACAGCACTGGATAGATACTCTAGGCAAAAAATTAGCAAGGAAACAGAGACTCTAAATAAAGCACTACACCAAATGGATTTAATAGATATCCACAGAGAATTACATCCCAAAACTACAGAATTCACATTCTTCTCAAGTGCACATGGGACATTCTCAAAGATAGACCACATGATAGGACACAAACTAAATCTCTACAAGTTCAAGAAGATTGAAATCATATCAAGCATCTTCTCAGATCACAATGGCAGGAAACTAGAAATCAATTGCAACAAGAACATGCAAAGACATTTGAACACATGGAGGCTAAATAGCATGTTATTAAACAATGAATGGGTTACTGAGGAGATCAAGGAAGAAATTAAAAACTTACTGGAAACCAATGAAAATGAACACACAACAACACAAAATTTATGGGATGCAGTGAAAGCAGTTTTGAGAGGGAAGTTCATAGCACTACAGGCCTACCTCAAGAAACAAGAAAAATTTCTAATTGACTGTCTAACCTCACAACTTAAAGAATTAGAAAGCAAACAAAAAGAAAACCCCAGGGCAAGTAGAAGGAAAGAAATAGTAAAGATCAGAGCAGAAATAAATGAAATAGAGACAAAAAAAAAATAATAATAAAATTCAAAGGATCAATGAAACAAAGAGCTGGTTTTTCTAAAAGATAAACAAGATTGGTGGACCCTTAGCTAGACTCACCAAGAAACAAAGAGAGAAAACCCAAGTACACAAAATCAGAAATGAAAGAGGAGAAGTAATAACCAACACCACAGAAATACAAAAGATTGTTAACAGCTTCTATGAACAACTATATGACAACAAATTTGACAATCTAAGCGAAATGGACAAATTTCTGGAAACACACAGTCTCCCAAAAATGGACCAGGAAGAGATAGAAAACTTGAACAGACCAATAACAACTAAGGAAATTGAAAAGGTAATCAAGACTCTCCCAGCAAACAAAAGCCCAGGTCCAGATGGCTTCACGGGGAGTTTTACTGAACATTCAAAAAAGAACTAACACCAATTCTCCTCAAACTATTTCAAAAAATTCAAGAAGAAGGAAGACTTCCAAACACGTTCTATGAGGCCAGCATAATTCTAATTACAAAACCAGAAAAAAAACACTACAAAGAAAGAAAACTACAGGCCAATATCCCTGATGAACATTGACGCCAAAATCCTGAACAAAATACTAGGAAATTGGATCCAGCAATACATCAAAAAAATTATTCACCATGACCAAGTGTGATTCATTCCAGGGATGCAAGGCTGGTACAATATTCGCAAATCAATAAATGTGATACACCACATAAACAAAATGAAGACTAAAAACCACATGATCATATCAATAGATGCTGAAAAAGCATTCGACAAAATCCAGCATCCATTTCTGATAAAAACGCTCAGCAATGTGGGAATAGAGGGATCATATCTTGACATAATAAAGGCCATATATGAAAGACTTACAGCCAACATAATACTCAATGGGCAGAAACTAAAAACATTTCCATTAAGAACGGGAACAAGACAGGGATGTCCACTTTCGCCACTCTTATTTAACATAGTACTGGAAGTCTTAGCCACAGCAATCAGAAATGAGGAAAAAATTAAAGGGATCCAAAGTGGAAAGGAGGGAGTGAAACTGTCATTATTTGCAGATGACATGATATTATACATAGAAAACCCTAAAGACTCCATCAAAAACCTACTAGACTTAATAAATGAATTTGGCAAAGTAGCAGGATACAAAATTATCATCAAGAAATTGACGGCATTCTTGTACACCAATGATGAACTCACAGAAAGAGAAACTGAAAAAACAATCCCATTTATCATCATGGCCAAAAAATTAAGATACCTAGGAATAAACTTAACCAAAGAAGTAAAGGACCTATTTGCAGAAAACTACAGGACACTGAAAAAAGAAATAGAGGAAGATATCAAAAAGTGGAAGCACATACCCTGTTCATGGATTGGAAGAATTAACATCATTAAAATGTCCATACTACCCAAAACAATCTATAGATTCAATGCAATCCCCATCAAAACACCAACGACATATTTCACAGAACTAGAACAAATACTTCAAAAGTTCATATGGAACAAAAAAAGACCCCGATTAACCACAGCAATCTTGGAAAAAAAAAACAAAGTAGGTGGGATCACAATACCAGATATCAGGTTATACTACAAAGCGACTGTAACCAAAACAGCCTGGTACTGGCACAAGAACAGGCATATAGACCAGTGGAACAGAACTGAAAACCCAGAAATGGACCCAAAGCAATGTGCTCAATTAATATTTGACAAAGGTGGCAAGAGCATACAGTGGAGTAAAGACAGCCTCTTTAATAAATGGCGTTGGGAAAATTGGACAGCTACATGCAAAAAAATGAAACTAGACCATCAACTTACACCATACACAAAAATAAACTCAAAATGGATAAAAGACTTAAATGTGACCCGTGAATCCATAAAAATTCTAGAAGAAAATGTAGGCAAAATTTCGGACATCATATGGAGCAGAATCACTGATACATCACCTAAGGCAACAGAAACAAACTAATGAACACATGGGACTACATCAAAGTAAAAAGCTTCTGCACAGCAAAAGAAACAATCATCAAAATGGAAAGGCAACCCACTGTATGGGAGAACATCATTGCCAACGATACATCAGATAAGGGGTTAATTTCCAAAATATATAGAGTGCTCATACAACTCAATAAACGGAAGACAAAGAACCCAATTAAAAAATGGACAGAGGAGCTGAATAGACACCTCTCCAAACAGTACATACAAATGGCCAAGAGACATATGAAGAAATGCTCAACATCACTAATCATCAGAGAGATGAAAATTGAAACATCAATGAGGTATCAGTTCACACCTGTCAGAATGGCCGCCATCAACAAATCATCTAACAACAAGTGTTGGCGAGGGTGTGGAGAAAAGGGGACTCTAATACACCGCTGGTGGGAATGCAGACTGGTGCAGCCACTATGGAAAACAATATGGTGTTACCTCAAGAAATTAAATATTGAACTTCCATTTGACCCAGTGATCCCGCTTCTAGGAATATACCCTAAGAAGCCTGAAACACAAATCAGACAGAATATATGTACCCCCATGTTCATAGCAGCACTATTTACAATAGCTAAGATCTGGAAATAGCCCAAGTGTCCATCAGTAGACGAATAGATAAAAAAGCGGTGGTACATATACACAATGGAGTACTATGCAGCTGTAAGAAAGAAAGATCTCTTATCCTTTGAGACGACATGGAGGGACCTGGAAAGTATTATCCTAAGTGAAACAAGCCAAGCAGAAAAAGACAAATACCACATGATCTCACTTATATATGAAATATAATGAACATAACAGTCTGAGGAATACGGTAGACCCAGAAACATGGAAGTAGGCCACAAACTGACATTCCTCAGAAGAGGGGGTGGGGAGGTGGGAAGAGATAAACCACAGAACTTATATGCATGTATGCATGACCAATAGACATGGACAACTAAGCCAGGGACAGGGCGGGGGTGGGTGGAGAGGGGGGTGCCAATGAGGTAAAAAAGAGAAATATCTGTAACAAAAAAATAAATAAATAAATGAAAAATCAATGAAATAGAAATATAATCAATGAAACAGAAAAATGTAAAATAACAGAGAAAATTATTTAAACCCAAAGTTGGTTCTTTGAGAAGTTCAAAAGTGATACTGGACCAGAATCACCCCCAATGGGAGACTATGTTTATTTGTCTCACCTGGGCCTGGTGACTCCACCTGGCTGAGCTTACTCCTGTAGAGGGGCTGGCTGCACCCAGCGTAAACTGGCAGTGTGCCCCTCCTGGAGACTCTAGCAGAGGGTGAGTGCTTTGGCTCTGGAGTAAAGGGCACTTTCCCCTCGTTGAGTGCTTGACCATGTGACCTGCCTCCCCAACCCCCAAGTAGGGGACCCACTAGCCCTGTCCTCCCAAACCTGCTTGCCCCATCCTACCAAGCTTGCAACCTGTGGAAGAATTAGTGGATTGCAGCCAGCCTGGGTCCACTCTATAGTCTTTCTGTGGAAGGTTCTGGAGGAAGACCGAGCAACCTCAGGAGGAGGCAGAGTCACTGACAGGACCTATGAATAATCACTTTAAATGTAAATGACTTAAATGCGTCAATCAAAAGACATAGGGTAGCTGATAATAAACAAGACCCATATATATGCTGTCTTCAGGAGGCCTACCTCAGGACAAAAGGTACATACACACTAAAAGTAAAGAGGTGAAAAATGATACTTCATGCAAATGAAAAGGAAAGAAAAGCTGGGATAGCAATACTTATATCTGAGAAAGTAGACTTTAAAATAGACAAAGAAGGACACTATATAATAATAAAAGGCGAAATCCAACACAAGGATATAACCCTTGTTTATGCATCCAACATAGGAGTACCTAAATATGTAAAGCAAATCTTGATGGACATAAAGGGAGAGATCTACAGTAATACAGCCATAGTAGGGGATTTTAATACTCCATTGACATTAATGGATAGATCTGCTAGACAGAAAATCAATATCAAATGTTGGCCTTAAATGACACACTAGTTTAAATGGATTTAATTGATATCTTCAGAGCATTTCACCCAAAAGTAGCAAAATAAAGATTCTTTTTCAAGTGCACATGGAACATTTCCTTGGATAGACCACAGGTTAGGACACAACACAAGTCTCAGTAAATTTAAGAAGATTGAAATCATATCAAGCATCTTCTCTGACCATAATGCTATAAATCTAGAAATCAATCACAAGAAAAAAACAACTAAAAACACACAAAGACATGGAGGGTAAATAATATGTTACTAAACAATGAATGGGTTAACACTGAGATCAAGGAATAAAACAAAAAATACCTTGGAAAAAATGAAATTGAAAACACAACAACCCAAAATCTGTAGGACACAGGGAAAGCAGTCCTAAGAAGGAAATGCATAGCATTACAAGTCTACCTCAAGAAACAAGAAAAAGCTAATAACCAACCTAACTTTACACTTAAAGGAACTTGAAAAAGAACAACAAACAAAGCTCAGAGTGAATAGAAGAAAGGAAATAATAAAGATTAGAGCAGAAATAAACTAAATAGTGTCTAAAAAAAAAATACAAAAGATCAATGAAACCAAGAGTTTATTCTTTGAAAGGATAAACAAGATTGTCAAACCTTTAACCAGACTCATCAAGAAAAAAAAGAGAAAGGATACGAATACAAAAAATGAGAAATTAAAGAGAAGTAACAACTAATACCAAATGAACACAAGGAATTGTAAGAAATTATTATGAACAACCATATGCCAACAAATTGGACAGTCTGGGTGAAATGGATAAATTCCTTGAAACATACAATCTTCCCAAACTGAATCAAGAAGAATCAGAGTCTGAATAGATAGATTATAACTAGTGAAATTGAAACAGTTTTTTTTAAAAAACTCCCCAAAACAAAAGCCCTGGACCAGATACCTTCACAGGTGAATTTTACCAAATATTCAGAGAAGAACTAACACTTATTCTTTTCAAACTCTTTAAAATATTCAAGAGTAGAGGAGACTCCCAAGCTCATTTTACAAGCCCAGCATTATCCTAATTCCAAAATCAGATAAAGACACAACAAAAGTCCTGGCCGGTTTTGCTCAGTGGTTAGAGCAATGAGTCGTGGGTTCAATTCTAGTCAAGGGCATGTACCTCAGTTGTGATTCGTCCCAGGCCCTGGTTGGGGTTGTGCAGGAGGCAATCAGTCGGTGTGTCTCTCTCACGTCGATGTGTCTCTCTCTCTTTCTCTCCCTTCTACTCTATCTCAAGATAAATGGAAAAATATCCTCAGGTAAGGATTTAAAAAAAAGACCTAACAAAGAAAGAAAATTATAGGCCAATATCCCTAATGAACATAGATGCTAAAATCCTCAACAAAATATTAGTAAACCAAATCCAGCAATACATTAAAAAGATCATACACCATAATCAAGTGGCATTTATTCCAGGGATGCAAGGTTGGTAAAGCTCAGCAAATCAGTAAATGTGATTCACCACATAAACAAAATGAAATACAAAAACCACATGATCCTACCAACAGATGCAGAAAAAGCATTTGATAAAATCCAGCACCCATTTATGATAAAAACTCTCAGCAAAGTGGGAGTAGAGGGAACATACCTCAATGTAATAAAGGCCACATGTGACAAACCCACAGCCAACATCATATTCAATGGGCAAAAACTAAAAGTTATTTCCTTTAAGGTTGGTAACAAGACAGAAATGTCTGCATTCACCACTTGTATTCAACATAATACTGGAAGTCCGAGCCACAGCAGACAAGGAAGAGAAAGAAAAGCCATCCAAATTTGAAAGGAAGAAGTAAAAGTGTTATTATTTGCAGATGACATGAGAGAACCCTAAGGATTCCACCATAAAACTACTAACACTGATAAATGTATTCAGTAACTTAGTAGAATACAAAATAAACATGTAGAAATCAGTTGTAAATACCAATAATAAAGTATCAGAAAGGGGAGCTAAGAAAACAATCCCATTCACAGTTGCTTCAAAAAGAATAAAATAGCCTTGGCTGGTTTGGCTCAGCAGTTAGAGTGTTGGCCTGTGGACTGAAGGGTTATGGGTTTGATTCCCAGTGAAGGGCACATACCTGGGTTGCAGGTTCAATCTCTGACCTTGGCCTGGGTCGTGTGGGAGGCAACCAGTCTCTCTCACATTAACAACAACAACAACAAAAAATAAAATAACTAAATACCTAGGAATAAATTTAACCAAGGATGTAAAAGACCTATATTCAGAAAATTATAAGGCATTGAAGAAATAAACTAAAGAATATACAAATAAATGGGAGTTTATACCATATTCATGGATAAAAATGATTAACATGATTAAAATGTCCATACTACCTAAAGCAATCACAGATTCAGCACAGTTCCTATCAAGATACCAATGGCATATTTCATAGAACTAGAACAAATATTCCAAAAATTTGTGTGGAACTAAAAAAGACCTTGAATAGCAACAGCAATCGAGAGAGAGAACAAAGTTGGAGGAATCACGCTACCTAATATCAAACTATACTACAAGGCTACAGATATGAAAACAGCTTAGTACTAGCATTAAAACCAACATATAGATCAATGTAACAGAACAGAGAACCCAGAAATCAACCCACACCATTATGGTCAATTAATATTTGACAAAGGAGGCAAAAACATACAAAGGGTTAAAGATATAAATGTTGTTGGGAAAACTAGACAGATGTGTGCAAAAAAAAAATGAAAGTATACCACCTCTTATACCACACACAAGAATAAATTCAACATGGATTAAAGACTTAAATATTAGACCTGAAACCATAAAATTTCTAGAAGAAAATACAGGCTGTACGCCCTGGCCGGTTTGGCTCAGCGGTTGGAGCATCCGCCTGCGGTCTGGAGAGACCCGGGTTCGGTTCCCGCTAAGGGCATGTACCTCGGTTGCAGTTTGTCCCCGGCCCTGGTTGGTCGTGCAGTGGCAGCCACTCGATGTGTCCCTTTCACATTGATGTTTCCCTCTCTCTCTCTTCCTCTCTCTCCCTCCCACTCTATCTGTACAAAAAATAGAAAAATGTCCTCAGGTGAGGATAAAAAAAAAAAAAAAGAAAATACAGGCCGTACAATCTTGAACATTTCTCATAGCAATATTTTTTCTGATATATCTCCTGAGGCAAGGGAAACAACAACAACAAAAAAACAACAAATGGGACTACATCAAACTATAAAGCTTTGCACAGCAAAGGAAACCATCAACAAAATAAAAAGACAACTCACTAAGTGGCAGAACATATTTTTTTTTTTTTTAAATCCTCACCCGAGGATATTTATTTTTCCATTTTTTGTACAGATAGAGTGGGAGGGAGAGAGAGGAAGGAAGAGAGAGAGAGAAACATCGATGTGAAGGGACACATCGAGTGGCTGCCACCCGCACGACCAACCAGGGCCGGGGACAAACTGCAATCGAAGTACGTGCCCTTAGCGGGAACTGAACCCGGGTCTCTCTGGACTGCAGGCCGACGCTCTAACCGCTGAGCCAAACTGGCCAGGGCAGAACATATTCACTGATACATCTGATAAGGGGTTTAATATTCAAAATGTATAAAGAAGTTATAAAACTCAACACCAATAAAACAAACAATCCAATTAAAAAATGGGCAGAGGCCCTGGTCGGTTTGGCTCAGCAGTTGCAGTATTGGCCTGCGGACCAGAGAGTCCCAGGTTCGGTTCCCGCTAGGGGCATGTACCAAAAAAATAGTAATAATAAAAATAATAATAATAAAAATAAAATAAAATAAAAATGTTGTTTAAAAAAAAAAAATGGGCAGAGGACCTGAACAGACACTTCTCAAAAGAGGATAGACAGATGGCCAATAGACATATGATAAAATGTTCAATGTCACTAATCATCAGAGAAATGCAAATTAAAACCACAGTGAGATGTTACCTCACACCTGTCTAAAGGCTATCATCAGTAAATCAACAAACAAGTGTTGGTGGGATGTGGAGAAAAGGGACCCTCGTGCACTGTTGATGGGACTGCAGACTGGTGCGGCCACTATGGAAAGCAGTATGGAGTTAACTTAAAAAAGTACAGATGGAACTGCCTTAATGATTACAATGTCTCAATGATTCCACTTCTGGGAATATATCCAAAGAAATCCAAAACATGAATTCAAAAGAATATATGCACCCCTATGTTCATTGCAGCATTATTTACAGTAGCCAAGATTTGGAAGCAGCCCAAGTGTCCATCAGCAGATGAGTGGAGAAAAAAGCTGTGGTACATTTATACAAGGGAATACTACTCTGCCATAAAAAAAGAGGGAAATTTTACCCTTTGCAACAGCATGGATGGACCTGGAGAACATTAGGCTATACTGGCACAATAACCTGGTTATTATTTAACAGAAAAGGAATAAAGGGAAGACCAGACAATATAGGCATGCCATTTGTACAGCTTCGCCAGGAAGCTTGCAATGAACACTGGAGATCTGTTCCCTGCTGATCCATGGGGGAAGGGCCTGGACAAAGGCAATTTAGACACATGCCCAGTAAGGTCTGAATGACATGGGAGGTGCCTACCTGTCCATCATCCCTAGGAGTGAGTCAGAGGCCAAAACAGATGTGGCCACAACAAGTGCACGAAACCTGAATATTGAATCTCCTGGACAAAGGAAACTGGCCTCTGCTTGCTGTCTCTCACTGCTTGAGGCAGGCTTCTGGCTCTTGGGGTTCCCATGCCCTGTACCCGACATGTGGCCCACAGCCGTGTGGGATTCCATGCAATAGACCAATGAACGGAATCTGTACTAGTCCTACGCTGGACACAGCTGCACCATGGAATGGACACTCTGGACTCTGGCCTTGCTTTTTGCTTTGCTAAAGCCTCAGCCACCCCTCTTCCAGGACTGGCCTGGGGGAAATGGGACACTGGAAACTGAGGAATGTAATTTCAGGCAAATAAAGTCTTCTATCACCTCTCATTCTCCTGTTAGGGCCTCGAATAGCTTGTTCCAACTGCACCCTGAGAACACCATTCCCATTAGTGACGGAGGAATCTGATTCTCCAGTAACAAAATGAGCCAGTCGAAGAAAGACAAGTACCATATAATTTCACTCATAGGTGGAATTTAATGAAAAAAATGAACTACCAAGCAAAACAGAGATAGACTCATGGATAAAGAGCAGGCAGACAGCTCTGCGGGAGGGAGGGTGTTATGGGGAGTGGAGGAATTGAGCAAAAAAGAAAAAAAGAAAGAGAAAGAACTCATGGACATGGACAACAGTGTGGTGATTGCAGGGGGTAGGGGTGGTGGGTAGAAGTGGAAAAGTACCCTAATGGTGATGGAACAAAATATAATAAAGAGAAAAATAAAAGGATGCTTCACTGTAGGTGACTGAGATACTGCTTTAAAGTACCTAACTCTGAGCAGAGGCCCCTGAGCAAGCCCGGGTTTAAAATATGCTAAATGTGGGTACTACTCTGCTAGGAAAGATGTTTGGTCTGACTTTTTGGAGGCTGCAGTCACAATCTGATTAATGCCTCTTTCTGTCTCTCTGGGTGGAGCATTATCTGCACTGAGGTGGTGGACCTTGTGCGTGAACACGGTTCCCGGGCAGATGGCTGTCTTCCCCACTCGGGCTTTGAGAACAGCTGCTTGTGGGGTAGGAGAATAGGCGGGAAAGACTGCGGCCCTTCTGCACTGAACGTGAACGCGCAGGCGAGCTGCCTCCAGCCGCGGGCACCTTACCTTGTGCACGCAGGACTTCGCGTTCAGGAAAAACAGCTCCACGGTGGTTTTATCCTTCAAAAACGCTATGCTCTCGATGTAAAATCTGGAAAACAGTAACAGAAGTTGGTTTCTTCACATTTCTTTCCTTCTCCCAGCACGATTTCATTTCTTCATGTAATTTCCCCAAAGTAGAGAGAGAATTTTGAGAAACCAGAGCACAGAGGACACTTGTGCTTTCTTCCCCCTGGCAAGGTGGCCTGCACTCTGTGCGCGTAGGTGACGTGCAGACGCGCAGAGGAATCTCCGTGTGGTCTGTGTCGGGAGGAAGGCGAGGTGACCGGGAGCCACAATGGCCTCCATCTGCAGCCCCTTCACCTGTGCTGCCCGTTCCTGGACACTCTGGGGGCTCACGCGTCTCAGACCGCTGGAAGCTGGCCCAGGGAGCTGTGGAGGCTGAAGCAGAGGCGGAGTAACACTCCACAACTGACCCTCGGGGCCTGCTGGCAGCTCTGGTTTTCAGACACGGGGGTGTGAGGGCCCCAGGCCTATGGCCCACCTACCCCCACCGGCGGGGGAGTTGCAGTACCACCCGCCCCCTTCCCTGTCATCCTTCCAGGCTTAGGGATTTCCCCTGGCTGGCAGCCAAACTCTCAGCAGCACTTAACCTTGGTCTTTTCTCATGCAAATCAGGCCACTTGGGGCTCCACTCTCCCCACTGGGCTTCTGCTACCGACAGTGCGTGGCCAGAGGTCAAAGGTCCCTCTGTTAGGAGAGCTGATAGCTCCAAGTGGGGAGGGGGGGCGGACCTTCACAATCTGTTTTCATAATCCCCCCACGATGAAGCTGGTGGTCTCTGGGGTGGGGGGTGGCCAGCCTTGGCTCAGTTTTCTCAGGAGTCGGAGCCCCACGTGAATAAAGCAGGAAGAATACAACGCCCCAAGGCGCTCGCGGCTCGGTCCTGCCTCAGAACTTTGCTCCCACAAGCCAGAGTCCAGATAAAGCCAGGTTGACCTGGAACAGGGGCTTGCCCTTGGCCCTGCGAATCCCCGGGCCGTGGCCGGCGGCACCCTCCCCACCCCAGACAATGACAAAGCATTTAAGAAAGGAATAAAACTGAAAAAGGCCCTGGGAGATGTTATCACTGAGATGGTAAAATCACTTGGAAAATCCCACCTCTAATCTAATGTTGAATCTTCAAGAGAAGTTTCAGAAAGAGAATAAATCCTTTCTATTTTTACATACAAGGGTTTAAGTCACTTCTAAGTGAGATTAATGAAGATTGATGAGTGTTAGGTTTGTGAGAAGAGCAAGTTAGGGATTAAGGCAGGGAGGGGAAGGCAGGGAGGGTTAAGGCTGGGGAAATAGGCTTGGAATCGGAGACTGCAAGGGTCCCACCTCTGAGTGTGGCCTTGGGCAAGTCAGTTAGCTTCTCTGTCTTTCCTAAAATGGCTCAGATTGCATTTACCTCACAGGGTTTGGGGGATTAAATGAGATAATATATGTAAGACACTCAATACATTTTAACACTTGTTTAACCATTTTTTGACAACAATCCATTTTCTGGAATTCAACGCTTCTGCTTTGAGTCTAAGAGCATTAGTGTGCAGAGGCAAGACACTCAGCTCAGAGGGAGATCTGAGCGCGGGACATGAGCCCGGTACGGTGCCTGTCACAGGACGGGGCTTCAGGATCCTAACTGCGCAGCAGAACTTGCATTGTGTTCAAACGGTTTAGGGATGTGATGGGCTTTGACCTATATCTGAAGGCCAGGAAATAACAGGATTCTGAAGGGTAAAAAAAAATCCAGGTGGGGGAAATACTTTACCTAGAATGTCTCTTTCGGGTGATAATGGGTAATAAACAGTCATAATTTGGCTCTCACAAGACAGAATTCTTGCTAATCTGAGTACTCTGCCACCAGCTTCTCGGTTCCCCGGCCCTGGGCCCTGCTGGGCAGACACGGTGCCGCAAAGGCAGCCTCTGGTGGGCTGGAGAGGCACGCAGCCAGCAGAGGCTGGGCTGCGGGGGACGGGACCTGCAATCATGCAATCTCTCAGAGAGGGAAACAGTGGAGACAGACAGAAGCTCTAAGCAGCAGCCACGAGGCAGGGAAGGAAGGACAAAAGTCAACGGCAGGAGCTGAAGGAGCAGAATGGAAAGCAGAGTCACTGTGATGGTGGACACAAAGTAGGAGGCTGGGGATGACCAGTGACACTCAGTTCCTTGCAGCCTGAGGACCTTCCGGTTCAATGAGGTGGCCATGGTGGTTTCCTGCTCTGCTTGCTGTTGCACCGTGCACTTTTGTCCCTTTCCACTAAGACACCCCGCAGGCTCAGCGGCAGTATCCCAGCTGTATCCTGAGCTCTCCTGTGCTGGGCCACATCCATATGCTTTCGAACCCCAGGTGGCAGATATCTATCCTTACGCCCACATCACAGATGCAGAAACTGAGTTTTAGAGGCTGTGCCTACAAGGCAGGCCTGGGTCTCCACTTGGGTCCCTGGGACTCCATAGACGATGTCTGTGAGCGCACCTCCTGGCTGCCTCTCTTCCTACCAGCATTTGTGTGGAAGCTGAGCCCTCAGCAGCTGTGCAGCTCAACCACGTGTAAGACAGGCATAGATGCTAGACCACTGCAGCGTTCCCAGGTGAACACACACACAAGCATTTGTGTTCTCTATTGCTGCAAAACAGAACCAGACCAGTGGAAAAACAAGGTGAGAGGTTTGAAATTTATCTGTGAATGTCTTTTTAAAAGCCGAAGGAGCCCAGCCTGGCTGGTGTGGCTCAGTGGTTGAGTGTCGACCCATGCACCAAGAGGCTGCCAGTTCGATGCCTGGTCAGGGCATATGCCCAGGTTGTGGGCCTGATCCCCAGTAGGAGGCATGCAGAAGGCGGCCAATTGATGTTCTCTCTCATTGATGTTTCTCTCTCTCTCTCCCCTCTTTGTTATCCTTCCTCTCTTTGTTTCTATCTCTTTGTTATCCTTCCTCTCTCTCTAAAATCAATAAAGAAAAAAAAAAGTTTTTAAATAGCTGAAGGAGTAGTTTCAGAAGGGAAGAGTTTGCCCAGAGAAAGTGATCTCCCTGCCCTATGAAAGTCTCAGGTCAGACTGATAGAACTGCAGGTCTGTTTTCTCTGCCAAAATCGGGTAATTCTTTTTTACTTTCACTTTTAATTACTTCAATATATATATCTTTAGCAAAGAAGGATTGTATTAAAAGCATAACCTAGCCCAGCCGGTGTGGCTCAGTGGTTGAGTGTCAACCCATGCACCAAGAGGTCCCTGGTTCAATGCCTTGTCAGGGCACGTGCCCAGGTTGTGGGCTCAATCCCCAGTGTGGGGCATGCAGGAGGCAGCCAATCACTGCTCTCTCTCATTGATGTTTCTATCTCTCTCCCTCTCTCTCTAAATTCAGTAAAGGAATAAAAAGATATACTGGAGATATGAGGAAAATGATAAGAAAGAAAAAGTAATAAATAAAAGCATAACCTCAATGCATTTTCACATTAACAAAGTTCATAGTAATTCCTTAATATTTAAAATCCAGTCATTCAACTTTTTGTTTTCACAACGTTTTAATTTTTTATAAGTTTTCATTGATTTTTTTTTTTTTTTTTTTATCCTCACCCGAGGATATTTTTCCATTTTTTGTACAGATAGAGTGGGAGGGAGAGAGAGGAAGGGAGAGAGAGAGAGAAACATCGACGTGAAGGGACACATCGAGTGGCTGCCACCCGCACGACCAACCAGGGCCGGGGACAAACTGCAACCGAAGTACGTGCCCTTAGCGGGAACCGAACCCGGGTCTCTCCGGACCGCAGGCCGATGCTCTAACCGCTGAGCCAAACTGGCCAGGGCTTCATTGATTTTTTTTAGGGAGAGAGATAGAAACATCAATGTGAGAGAGAAACATTGATTGGCTGCGGCCTGCGTGCCCCCAACTGGGTAATCAAGCCTGACACCCAGGCATGTGCCCTGACTGGACATTGAACTGGGACCTCTCGGCCCACGGGATGACGCTCAATCCCCTGAGCCACACTGGCTGGGCCTTCAAAACTTTTTTAAAGTTTGTGTTTGTTTTATTAAATAAATAAAGCTGCAGTGGTCTACACCAGGAGTCCCTGTGCAAGCAGCCGTGAGGGCCACTGGCTGTGACCCAGCAGGGCATCCCTGCTACACGGAACTCCCTCTGCAAGGTGCAGGCAGGGACCCAGCCAGCCTACCGAGATCCTTCCACCCGGGACTCTCAACATACTTAGAGTGACCTGAAGATCAAGGTGGTGGGAGCCCAGTGTTCTGCCCATAATGCCTTGGTGAAAGTATCCTTTGGATTTTGTTTCCGAGATCTCTGCCTGGATTCTTATCTTTTCTGAGGCCTTGTTAGTTCAGTTTTCTTTCAATTCTGTTACTTATCCACAATGGGTTCCTGTTTCTGGCAACCAAGGAATCCAATTTAACAAAGGCCTTCTTACGTGCTGGGGACAGTACAGAGGGTTGTCATGCATCATTTTCTTAATGTTCAGAACAATCAGAAGCTGGAAGTAGCAAATTATAAACCCATTTTACAGATGAGAAAACTGAGATACTGAGAATCTTCCCCAACCATGTAGGTGGGAAGTGGTGGAGCCATGATTCCAACTAAGGCCTATCAGACTTCAAAATTCATATTCCAAACAAATATGATATAGTGCTTTCCTATAATACCAAGTACAATGAAATATAATATGTACACAATGAAGCAGGGTCCAAGGGAAGGGTGCAATGAACTCAGCTTATGACCCAAGAGGGAGAAGGCTCCAAACTGAAATCCACAGAACTCAGTGTCACAGGACACGGAGTGTCCCCTGGGACAACTGAGCTGCGTCTTTAAGAATGCATGAGTTCACCAGGGAAAGGGCATTCAGCCAGACCCATCCTCCTGCTGGTCTTCAAGAATTTAAATTTAAAAAACCATATGCAAATCAACCATGGCCTACCCAGCTCTCAACAGATCCGTTGTGCTGGACACTGGGTTCACCTTGTCCCCGAAGCCCAGGCCTGACTGTGCTAGTTCCAGTCAGCAGGTCCCTCTCCTGTTTCCCACTGCTTCTGGCAACTTGCCTGCTGCTTTCTACCTTTCTGCCCCGCATCCGATTACCTGCTCCCTGAATCCACGATCCCATCTCTCCCTCAAGGGGACCATTGTAATGACTTCATATTTCTGGAGTGTTTGAAGAGGACGGACGGTCCTCTGGGAGAACGGCTCCCCAGGTGCACCTATCAACACGCACCTGAGCTGAAAACTAACTCCAGGGCGCCTTCGCCAAGTGAAACGGACGACGCAGACTCACAGAACAAAGCCTGTGTTCCAGCCCTGTTTGGGCAGAAGCATGTTTTCCTCCTGCTGCTCGCTGGGAGCGGTTTCACCGAGATTCCCGGAAGACGAAGCCCGTGGCTCAAGCCTCAGCCTCAGAACAAGTCCAGGCTTTTGGACTAGGCGTGTTTTGAAGACAAGTCTCTTGTAGCATAGCAAGTACAATTTCTTAAGAAAATTTGCTTGGGGAGCTTTTGTCTCCACTTTTCATGCTCCCCCCATTAGCATCCCCCTTTTTTTTGTTAATCTTCACCCGAGGATATTTTTACATGGATTATTAGATGGAATGGAAGGGAGGGAGGGGGAGAGAGAGAAATGTTGATGTGAGAGACACACCTATTGGTTGCCTCTTGCATGACCCCGACTGGGGCCGGGGATCAAACCTGCAGCCCAGATATGTGCCCTTGACTGGGAATCGAACCCGAGACCTTTCAGTCTGTGGGGTCGACGCTCTAATGGCTGAGCCAAACTGGCCAGGGCTCCCACCTTTTTTGATGGGACCGATGCTCACCTAGTCCTCATTGGTGATAACAGAACATTGCTCCTCAACGACATGACAGAGACGCTTGGAGGGAGGCAGAGCGGCTAGCCAGCTGGCTGGTGGCACGGGCCGTCCATTAGCAGTCCCTCACCTGTGGGGGCCAATATTTGCATCTTATGGCATTTACTCATCATGGTCCAAGTCAAAATCATGGATTTGAGGACATAATAATTTGAACCCCAGCTCCAACACGGATGGGTCCTGGAGCCGGGGACCAGCTGCTTGGCTCGCCAGTGTCGCACCTCCCTCACTGGCTCCACACATCAGAAAAGGAGGGATGCTTGAGGTGTGTCCGCACGCAGTGCGCGCCGTTCAGCAGCCATGAGTGCTGGTGGCTGTCATTGTAGCATTATTCTTCCTCTACTGAGGGACTGTAACAAAGGCGTTGGCTTAGCTGGGAGCTTCTTTAAAACTTGAACTATCAGAACAAGAATGGGAATCCCAGGTATCTTTCCTAAGTTCTTTCTTTCAAGGAAGCAAAATGCTACAATAACACCCATTTAAACACTGAATGGGAAAATAGTGTGAAACAAAAGCTCTTCCGGCCAGTTATGACTTTTCCTTCCCAACTGACCGTACTTGCTTTGTGCTCCAGGGCCTGTGCTATGTCTGAGTGACATCTCAGACAAGAAGGTGAACTGGCAAGAGTCGCTCAATTATGTCGCATTCTGAACAATGCTGAGCTTGTGACTGGCACCCAGTGAGGGATGAATTAAAACGCCTCATTCCAGGTTTCATTCAGTCATTGTGGGTAATTTTAGTCGCTCCCTGCGGCCACCTGCGTAAATAGATTCCGATTAGATCCTAATCCACATTCTGCGCAGGGAGGTCTCTGTTCATTGCTTGTAATGAGCCCGCAACGTCAGAGCCTCACTTAGAACCCTGCTGCAGATAGCAGGTAATTGAAGTGCGCCTCACTTTCTCCAAGCCGTTCCTCTGCGCTGGGGAGTCCCACGGCCCTTTCATCTTTGGGAGGGGTGCAGCCCTGGCCCGTGGCCGGCGTTTCCAGGCACAGCCAGAACCAGGATGGCCGGCAGCGGAGCCTGTGGGAGCCTGCCCCTGTTCTCCCAGGGAGCTCTGGCTCCAGGGCAGGCAGGAGGCCAGGAGGCCAAGGCCTTGCTGTGACCTGTCCAGAAGGGGAGGGAGCCTCCTGCCCCAGGCAACTGTGAAGTGTGAGGGTCACAGTGAATTCCAAGTGCTGCTGCTTCTCTTCAAAACTGCCAAAGGAATGTAGGGGTGTGCTCTGGGAAGGAGGCAGGTAATTAACTTGGATGGGGAGGTAAGGGCTGGGCCCGGTGCATGAAGAAGACAAACAATGAGATCCCCACACCTCAGCAGGGCAGAGTGAGAGGTCAGCTCCAAACCAGAGAGTCGCAGCGCGGCTGTGCTCAGCGCCGTGTACCACGTTACGAAGGCTTTACCCACTGGACATGGTTGAGCAGTCTTATTTACAGCCTAAAAATAGTTAAAGTTTATTAAAGGTCACATCACACGCTGACACCTACAGTCCTCTGACCCCCTTACCACCACCAGCTCCAGCTTCGTTCTGCAGTGAGGAAACAGGCCCGTAGAGGGCTGAGGGCCACGCAGCTAATACATGGAGGAGCTGGGGCTGGAACCAGTTCTCCTCGGTCAGCTGGGGTGCACTTGGCAGTAAGTTAGACCGTTCTGACTGTCCGATCCGGAGGGTGTCGCTGGCATCTGGGGGTGGAGGCCGGGGACGCTGCAAACATCCTACCCACAGTGTGGCTCCTACAGCGAAGTTATCTGCCCACAATGTCAACAGTGCCGCTATTGAGACACCTTGTGCTAAAGGCCAAGCTTTTAACTTCTGCCTCACAGTGTTTCTCACCCTTCATAATCCTAATTCTTTCCTTGTGCCATTATTTTAAATCCTCACTTGAGGATATTTTTCCATTTTTGTTCAAGTAGAGTGGGAGGCAGAGAGAGGAATGGAGAGATAGAGATAGATAGATATATAGATAGCTAGATAAAAAAACATTGACTTGAGAGAGACACATCCAGTGGTTGCCTTCTGCACGACCCCAACCAGGTCCGGGGAAGAATTGCAACCAAGTATATGCTCTTGAGTGGAATCGACCCCGAGGCTTATTGGTCTGCAGGCTGATGCTCTAACCGCTCAGCCAAACCAGCCCAGGCTCCTGCCCTCCTGATGTCACCCTGAGGGCAGGTTACAGAGGACACTGTGCAGATTCCCGCGAGCAGTGCCTGGTCCGGGAGCACACGGAGAAACACGACCCTGGAAGGGCTGGAATCAGCACTGAGCACGCGTTCTGAAGGCTTTGTCCTGAATCAGCACATGACTCAGGGGTGTTGGGTCCTCGAAGATGAAGCCTCCTGACCGGCTGCTGGAAGCGGAACGATGGGTGGGCCACTAGGGTCACGGTCCATATTAAGCCGCCTTCCTGGGCCCTGGGAGCCTGTGTTCGGGGGGAGGGGGGGCTGGCTGGGGTGCACACCCTCAGAGGGCCTCTGCCGAGTCCGCAGCAGGAGTCACTGATGCCTCCGGGCTTCCAGTCACTCCTTCAGGAAGAGATAGGGTTCCTGTCTCTTCATTGTAAAGGGCCGTCTCTTCAATAGCTTTAAAGTAACCCGTGGCTGTCCAGTCACAGACATCTTAATGTTTCTTCCTCTATCACTCCTCACACTTACATAAAAAAAATCGCTCAAGTAATATGTTCATTGCAGGAAAGGAGATCTAGACAAGCAAAAAGAAATGAGAAGCATTCCCACAAAGCACTCTACCCAGAGACTGACCGCGGTGAATACTTGGACCTTTGTTCCATCGGCCGCAGTGAGTCCAGTCATGCTGCCCATGTCGTGTGTGGTCTGCAGCCCTGCCCTGGGGTGGACTGGGGGCACTTTTCCCAGAGTCTCCATCTGCTGGACTGTAGTCCATATATTTGGCTTCTCTTAAAAATTAGGCCAAATGACGGGACCCACAGGTTTAGTGATGTTGCTTCCTTGAGTTAAACTCTTTCTAAAGGCCCAACGTTCCAGAGGCAGGGCAGGGGCACTGACAGGCTCTCAGGCATCTTCCAAAGACTGTTTGCAGCTACTTTTTCTAGCAGGTTCCCCCACATTTCCTACTAGAACTTTCACTAACGGGGTGACTTCTCAAGACTGAGTCACAGACAATGGTTAGGGGTACCTCTTCTAGTCCCAGGGCCTAGCAGAGGTGACTTGGAAAGAGGAGAAAAGGGGGCAGGAGGAGCCCTGGCCAGTTTGGCTCAGCGGTTAGAGCGTCCGCCTGCGGTCCAGAGAGACCCGGGTTCGGTTCCCGCTAAGGGCACGTACCTCGGTTGCAGTTTGTCCCTGGCCCTGGTTGGTCGTGCGGCTGGCAGCCACTCGATGTGTCCCTTTCACATCGATGTTTCCCTCTCTCTCTCTTCCTCTCTCTCCCTCCCGCTCTGTCTGTACAAAAAAATGGAAAAATGTCCTCGGATGAGGATTTAAAAAAAAAAAAAAAGAGGGCAGGAGGAGAGAAAAGACCAGAAAGAGAAAAAAAAAAAAGCAAGAGGTATTCAGAAGAAGGGGGGTGAAAGATGCCCAGGTCCTGGCTTTGTGTGCGGCTGGGTGGTACCAGCCTGAGCTACCTCCGCTTGCCCTCCCCAAAGGGAAAGGGAGCTTTTCCAATGAGGTCACCAAGTCCCTACTCTCCGATTGAAATGCTTGCTCACTCACTATCAAGCTTTGCAAATGCTCACATCTGGGCTGCATTACCACAGAGGCCATGTGTTTGGGGAGATGATTTACAGCAGCAGATAACAAGTCCTGCCTGGAGAAGCCCACCAGCAACCCCGGGGGAGTTGGGACTCACATGGGCTATAGACTTGGTTAAATAAATTATGGTGCATAAAGAAATTATGGGGCACCAACACCCACGTGTGTCGTGCACATATCACGGAAGAAAAGAACAGTTTAATAAAGGGAGAACTGAGCACCCCACCTGCTTCCGTTCCCTCATGCAGAAGCAGCGTGTGTTTCTGAGGGCTCCCGCCCCCTGCGCACAGCAGCCAGGAGCGTCTTTGCTCCCCCGCCTCCAGGACCCGCTACTGAGCTCGGAATCACTGGGACAGTCTCTAGCCCAGTGCCTGCCCCTGGATTAACGCCACATTTCAATAGAGAGGAAATTTCTGGAGAGCAAAACTGTATTGTATTTTCCTTTGTCATAGATGCCACAATGAACGAAAAGTGATATTTTATTATGTTTGCATAATACTTTGCAAAATCATTTTGTATCTCCTGATCTCTCTCTACTTCTCACAACCAACTTGCCCAAGACCACACTCACCACCTCCAGGGCACTGCACCAGAATCTGAACCAGGAATGTGGGTTGGTCGGGGGACTTGGGGGTTGGAGGGGTGTGGCTGTGTCACTGGAAACATTTCCCAGATGATTCTAATATGCCCCTGCCTGGGAGGAGCTCCGAAATGCAATGCTTTTTCATATAATCTCTTTTACTAAGGCGGCCAATCATTCACTGAGATAATGCCATAACATAACGAACCCATCTTCACTGTAGGCATTGGGTCCTTTCCTGTCTCCATGCACATCACCAGCTCGGTGTTCGCACAGCTCGGCGCCTGCTAATGAAGCTGGCACCCAAGCCTCAGTGCACGCGGCTGGACTTGCTGATGGGAGAGGACCTTGCTATCAAGAGGTCCTCTATTTCCAGAGGCTTCTATAGTGACCACACATCCAGCAGAATCCAATAGCGTTGTTGGTTCTGTCCTTCAGTGAATGTTTAGTAAACACAGGCAACCTAGAAGGTTGGATCTGGTGTCCACGGGGATGTAAGTATCACCATCAGTTGTGCTTTGTCGAAAGAGGTCAGGGGACCCCTGAAGGCAGCGGCTTCACTGGGTGCATGGTCCCTGAATTGGTAAGACCTCCAAGAACTACGTTCCCCTCAATGACCTGGGTCAGTTCTATTAATTCTTTGGCATGTGTTTTTGCTTGGTCGTTTCTTTAATTAATTTGGAGTAGCAACAAGTACTTAATTAGAATAATGACAAAGACTATCATGATCTCACCATACTGTTGGGAGGAAGAGTTAAGTGAATAATTAGAAACTTGATAAGGGTGTTGAGCATGGAGAAGTTAAGGGAAAGTCTTGCCCAGTGACCGTGGGGCGCGCGGGAGAAAACGCTGAGACTCAGCCCCGCAGCAGGCTGCTCCCGTCCCGGCACCTCCCAAAGGACGGGCGCCCAGAATGACTGCCCAGAAGGGAAAACAGTTTCCTCCCCTGGTATTTTGAGACCAAAAACAGACCAGATATTAGCTGTCAAAGAACTAGAATACCAGTCTGGTGTTCTAGGTGGCATTTGTTAAATTCTCCGAAGACGGGCGCTCTCACCCCGCGACTCTGCGCGGAGCGGCCCGCGGGCGGAGTTTACACCCGGCCAGAGATCTCCAGGTACAGCCAAAGCAGGTCATCAGCCCACATATCACCCGTATTTTTCTGAAATTGGTATGAATTGGGGGTGGAGGTGAAAGAAGAAGTAGTTTTCACTTTTCACTCTGTACGTTCATGTAGTTTGAAATGCTCACAGTGATAATAGACTGTAAAAAACCTGATGCATGTTGGGCCATCTTCCCTACATAACACGAGATTAAAGTCTCTTTATTCTCCGACCCCTGCGTAATTACTGAGATGCATTCTCCTCTGTTGCTTGCTGGCTTATGTTTGTCTTTTTCTCCATTTCCATGGACACAAGCACATGCCTTTCAAGAAAATCCTGTTTTTCTTTAGAATTCCTGTGCACTTTTCCATACCAGCTATGCTCCTGGACAAATGTCCATTATGCTACCCCTTCCTGGGGTTTAAAAATGTAATTTCTGGTGGTAAGAAAGAAATTCTAAACCAGATTTCAGAGTAGAAAGCAAAAAACCCATTGGGGGTTGTCAACACGTTGTGTACTGAATAAAGAATAGCTACCATTTGCAATCACCATCAACTCATGTATAAAAAGATCCTTAAAGGGACGACATCTTACTACCACACTTTCGGATCTCACGGAATACACTAAAGTGGACGACACTCTAACCAACTGAGCTACCAGGCCAGGGCGAGTGTGAATAATTAATGTGAAAACAATTTTCCGTCATGGGCTGGTTTTAAGAAGTCATTGATGTAAAGAACACATCCATTTCAGGAAGAAAGATCTGAGGCCCCCGCATGACTTGGTGACTTGCCCAAGCGGAGCTCGGGAACACGGAGGGTCCGCTCTGCTCTCTGCGGGCGCGAGGCCTGCAGGCTGAATTCAGATTTCTGCAGGGTGAAGGTCAGTCTTTCAGTGAGCATCGGTTTGCCTTGTATCTTCTATTCAAATTAAAGGTGTGAAATTATATTCATTTAATTTCAAATAAATTAAATCATTTCCACTGTTTCTAGAAAACACTTACACAGAAAATGTAATAATAAATGTTTGCCATATCTCAAATATAAAGAATCCTAAAGTATGTTGAGTCAGAAACAGGCTTATGTATTAAAATACATTACCTATGTTTTTCAGCTTTAAATTGATCCAAAGTGTTCTGAATAACAAAGGAAGGTGATTCTACCCTTCATTTTCAAAGAAAACCATTCTACCCAGTATCTATGGTAACTTGGTCCCCAGCCTAAGAAAGTAGAGAATCTCTTTCACATAATAATGTTTTGCTAGGTTGCTTCTTTCTTCACTCTCAATCTCTGGTCAACAGAATTTTTTCTTTTTTTAAAGGGAGGTGGGGATGCTAGGTGTGTCTGTGGATACATACCTCACAGCGAAGTGCAAAATGGTTGGGCCTGGTTTCTTGGGCAAATCATGGTCAAGAACTCGGTGATCTAACTGTAGCCAGTTCTGCTGACCTCTGTGAGAGCAGAGCAAAGAGAAAGGATTAAATAGAAAATCAGAGAAAGGTTCAGTAATACCCTGTGTTGGCAACTCTGTGGAGAAACAGTTTACTCCCATACGCTGATGGTAGGTACTTCACCTGTTACATCAAGTGATGGGGACAGTTTAGGACTTCCTAGCAGAAGTATAACAGCACTTGCCTCTGAATCAGCATTCCCACCTCCAGGAGTCTGTGAAGATGAGCTTGCTCGTGTGGAACACGGTCCACAGGTAAAGTCACTCCCTACAGTGTAGTTTGTAACAGTGAAAAAGCTTGAAACAATAGTAATGTCTACCAGGATATTGTTTTAAAAAATGAATGTAACCTGAGTGATTCATACAAAAGAATGGTACTATATTTACAAACTTATTTTGAACAATATTCAAGATATGATGTTAAATGAAAAGGCAAGATGCATAACAGTGAGCAAGTATAGTATATAACCATTTTTATTTTTTATTATTATTTTTTATCCCCACCTGAGGACATTTTTGCATTTATCTTCAGCTAGAGCGGGAGGGAGAGAGGGAGGAAGAGAGAGAGAAACATCGATGTGAGAGAGACACATTGAGTGGTTGCCACCCACACGACCCCACCTGGGGCCGGGGATAAATTGCAACTGAGCTACATGTCCTTAGTGGGAACCGAACCCGGGACTCTGGTCCGTGGGCCGATACTCCAACTGCTGAGCCAAACCAGCCAGGGCACCATTTTTATTTTTAAAAAATATTTCTTTATTGATTTTAGAGAGAGAGGAAGGGAGAGGGAGAGATAGAAACATCGATGAGAGAGAACATCAATTGGCCGTCTCCTGCATGCCCTCCACTGGGGATTGGGCGCACAACCTGGGCATGTGTTCTGACCAGGAATTGAACCAGCGACCTCTTGAATATCACCATTTTTAAAAGTAAAAAACAGATATATATATAGGTATTCATGTATATATAAATATACATATAAAACCTCTCAGAGGATAAACAGGAAATAACACTGGTTGCCTAGGAGATCAAAAAGCAGGTGACATTGCCCCGGCCAGTTTGGCTCAGCGGTTGGAGCGTTGGCCTGCGGATGAGAGAGTCCCAGGTTTGGTTCCCCCTAGGGGCATGTACCAAAAAAAAAAAAAAAGGAACATGCTTTGTGTGCATGACACCCACAAATTAGGCGTTCATATTTAGGGAACTGCGAAAAGAATAAATTGGTTTATTGGGAAAAAAAAGCAGGTGACATTAAGTATATTAATCTTTAAACTTTTATTAAATATAAAATATGAAATATTTTAGATAGTCATAAAGGGGAAAACTTTTGGTCATTTAATGAAATCAGAAAACAGATAACAATACTATAGCTGTTTTGAAAGTACAGGGTTGATTACTCTCCGGTTGCGGCTTCTGTACTAAGCATAAAATGAACTTTCTAATATTTATGCGTATACAAGGTGGGCAGAGTAGATCTACAGTTGTTCATATGGAGAATACTACAGTGTTTCATAAAGGATACAAGAATAGACTCTATTTTGCATACCTGCAACTGTAAGCCTGGATATCAAGGCCTGCCCAGGTTTAGGGGTATGAGTAGTTCTTCCCGACTCTGACCTCCGGGAAATGGAAAGGGCCGATGGTACTGGGGCCAGGATGGCTCACATGACTATTTCAAGGTTGTTGAACTAGTTGATCTGTTTCGGGCTGAGATTCCCAGAGGGCACAGACTCTGTTTGCCTTGCTTCCATAAAACCCAAGAACGGCTGAGAGGGATGGGTGTCCAAGGGCAACAAGACCTCTACTGGGCCAGAAGACATTTTCCAACCTATTTTGGTCTTTGAGTAAATAATTTTTTAAAAATCAGAAAACTCTAAGCGGTATTCAGAGAAGAAAGTGGACACAAAGAATATTAACATTAATAATAATAGCTCCTGTTTATTGAGCAGCTGCTCTGTGCCAACCGAGCTGGAAGTGCTGGTGTCTGAATGTTCTAGTCACCAGTAACCTGCAAAGGAAGCGGCAGGGCTGGGGTCTGAACCCCGGGCTTTCTATACAGGAGACAATGAGATTACAGGGTTGAATCAGCTTTTATAATAACTTTTGGTTTGCTCTCTGTCACTAGTTTGAACACTGGGAAAAATATTTTTGTTTCTGTAATAATACACTGAGGCTTCTGGGAACTGCTCCCAGCCTTCCTTGGAGGAATATTGTGAAGATAAATAAACGGGGATAAGTGATAGAGGGGAGGTTCTTAGAGGGGCTGGTGCTGCGTAACAATAATGTAAAGACAGAGGACTGGAAGTTAGGGTTCCTTACACTGTATGTCATAGGTTTAGGACGGCACTGAGACAAATACATATCCCACCTTCAGAGGTATTAGATGTGTGTCTTAATCCACATAAAATATCGTATAGGAGCAGATCTCAGAAGCTTTCTTGTAGAAAACGAGACTCACTCTGAATTGTCTCTTTTGCTTTTACATAGAAAAGATGTGGCATCATTAAAAATCATCATGTACATTTATACAAACTTGCATGGAATGATGTCCAAGAATGAAAAAAATAAATTCTATTAGCCACAGAGGCACACTCAAAACACTATTATACATGGATAAAACTAGGATATAGTTCTGGAAAGATATAAAACAAATTGCTACAATCAAAGAGTCTAGCTTCAACCATGATATTAAATGTTCTTATAAGAAAATATTCATGTAAATGTAATATGAGATCGTAAATTAGAAATTAGATTTTAAAAAATTCATTCATAGTCTCACCAACAGGATAAAGTCAGAACAAGAAGTGAACATTACACGTCACGCTATCACTGAGATATAATCAAAATTCACATACTATTTTATAGTCTTTGAGGCTAACATGAGATCAAAAACTGTAATCTGCTTTTCTCAGGATCTACCAGAAAATATAACAGATGTAATCACCACCTCAAAAAGACATCTAAATCCATACTCATGTCTGTCAAGCTGTGCAAGCAAACCTTAGGGCCAGTTTCCATCTGGGCTAGAACTGTATCCCTTAGATGGGACCCGATCACAAGTAACCGTGTTATAAAACCTGTTTGTTAACCCTGTGGACAGACAGGCCGCTGTCAGGAGGGCCGTGACTGCCCTCTGGGGGTAACAGACTCACCCTGCACACAGAACAGCAGAAGGCACCATCCAGGGTGAGTTTCCAGGAGCTTGACCCTCCTCCTTCTAACAGGACCATGAATTTGTTTTGGTTGGTCACTACCACTACTTTTATTATGTAACTGTGCAGTTCTATTTTTCCGTTTCTCTCTTGGCCTGTGGAGTAGGGTATAGACATTAGCTAGTTTTATGGCCAAATGTCCACCTCTGCTGTGCCTTGCTCTATTTAGAGACGGTCACCAAAGGCAAAGGGCTGATGTGGCATCTAGCCTGGCAGACGGCACCCTGGGAGGGGTCTGACTCAGTGGCTTATGGTGGGGGCGGGGAAACGGGTGTACGGAAAGAAAATACTTTCCAAAAATATTTACCAGACAAAAAGAACCAGGCTTGTGACCAGGACATTCCGAGGAGACACCCTCGGCCAGAGCGACTTTGCAGACCTGCTCGCCAGAAAGGCGGGGATGGCCGGTCCTCACTCCTCCCCAACAGAGGGCGCGGCGCGCTGCTCCCGAAAATAAACGCGGCTAGACCCAGAGGACACCTTGTAAACTGGTCATAACGTGAACATAGGCCCTGCTGGCACTTGCAGAGGTGGGGGGTGGGGGCACATTTTGGGGGCAGAATTCTTGGAGGACTATAACATTGGCCTCCACCACCAAAGGAGATCACCGGGGGAGACGCCTGAGAGAGACTCTTTTTAAAAATATATATATTTTTATTGGATTTTTTAGAGAGAAAGGGAGAGGGAGATAGAAACATGGATGTGAGAGAGAAACACCCCCTACTGGGGATCAAGCCTGCAACCCGGGCGTGTGCCCTGACGGGATCGAACTGGGACCTCTCAGTCCCGGGAGGACACTCAGTCCACTGAGCCACCAGCGGGCCCGAGAGACTTCTCAGCAGAGGACTCAGAAGGAACTCCCAGGGCAGGAGAGCGGGAAAGTGGCCCACGCCCCTGAAGGAAGTCATTCCTACTATTCCTTCCTCTCTGAAGAAAAGGCTTTCCAGTCTGAACGCCTGGTTGATGCACTGACTATGCTCACCTGAGCCTGGACTTTTCCCAGAAGTTTCATGTGGCCAATACCCTCTCTTCCAGGCCACCATGAACCTTGTACCCTGGGGGACGTGTGACCCCACAGCCCCAAATCATGTCGCTCCTCTATATAAAATCCTTCCGTGGCCAAGGGGTACCTCTCCCACCAACAGGACTCATGATCATCAGGCTCACCTATGATCTTGTCTCTGTTACATCTTCCTCCACAATCAGGTCAGGCTCCTCGTCATGGGGAAATGTACCATGCTCATGATCATGTCTGTGAACTGGCCCACAAAATGACTTTCCCCTAGAATGTCATCTCCTGTCCCCTCCAAAGTCCCCCTGCCCTGCCAGGTCTGATTTATTTATCCCGCCATGTGGCTCCCACCCCAGTCCTCCTCCAGCCTGCTCATGGACCCCTGCCTGCTGCCACAGCGGCTCCCTTCACTGGGAGCCTGGGCTTCAGCAGTGCAGAGTGCTGGTGCCCCACTGTGTGCCTCATGTGGTGCTGACTGTGTGGGCACTACTGTTACGTCCATTGTACAGATGAGAAAACTTGAGTGTCAGAAATGTTAGGTCATTGGTCCAAGATCACACAGCTACCAAGATTCTACGCTATCCACCCTTGCCTCCCTCTCAACATACTCTCCTGTCCCACTCTGTCTCCATGTTCTAGCCACACTGTGGTTGTTTTTTCTCCTTTCTCAAAAAAAAAAGTTAAACTCAGCCCCTCCTTCTGCCGTGGGTTGTCTGGAACGCCTCTTTAGGATCCACAGAGCTGGTTCTTACTTTGTATTGTGCACCTCCTCTTAAAGCCCCTCCTAGTTGATGTGCCAGAAACTGCACCCCGCGTTTCTGGATCATGGCCTCTTATTTTCTCTTCTTCAAAGCACTATAATTTCTGGTATTTTCCCATTTATCCATGTTTCTTTGTTCTGCTGGACTACACTGTAGCTATATAAGCTCCATGAAAGCAAGAACCTTGTCTGTGTTGTTCACAGCTGACTTCCCAGGACGCAGAACAAGGCCTGGCATTTAGTGGGCACTCACGAAACATTCTTTAAGTGAACAAATTGCTCCAGTATTTATTGAGCTTTTAGATTTTACTTCTGACCTCTTTAAATTATAGTGTTTATGGCACATGCAGATTGCAACATATAACTTAGCCATTAAGTATTTATGGTTTTATGTCTTACACTGTGAGCTATTATTTCATTCACATTCAGACTCAACACAAGTGTGTGTGTGTGTGTGTGTGTTTAATCACTGGTCCACATGGACTCGTCCTGGCTTTCGGCCGGACCGTGAATGCTAATTGTGAATGACAGTAGGTGGTCCAGACAAAAGGCGAAGAGAGAAAAATGACTGGAAAAACACTTACATGTCATCTGTAAATGTGATTCCAAAGTACTCCTTCTCTTTCAGGTTGAAATGTGAAGCCACAAGGTCCAGCAACTCTCTTGATAAAAGTTTGGGCTGTCGGTATAAAAATTTGATTAGAAACAAGTTGGTTGCCTCTCTCTCTAATTGCTACCACCTTCCTCTGCCCCAAATAATTTAAAACAGCTTTTGTTTGTTTTTAAATTACCACCCCTCCTCCAGCTGCACAGGTTCATCAACAAGAGACCATTCTCTAACAGACTGGGAAAGAGAGCAAATGGGAAGAGGTACATCAGTGAGCTCAGCATTTTCATGTATTTGCAAGTCAGCCCGGTACCTACTTCTTTCCTCTAAGGCAAGACTGTGTTTACTAACCACTGGTATTCTGGAAAAACACTCTTATATGTAGTATGGTGTAGTGACCAAGACAAACAGTATCAGCTGCCTCACTGGACTGGAGGATTCACTCTGCTTGGTGGACCAGTTGAAAAGGATGGAGACCCAGGCTGTGGGAGGGTGTCACAGACAGAACTAACAACAATAATCATTCACTGTGCCAAATGCCTTGTATCTGTTATCTTGTTCCGTCCTCACAGTGAGCCTATGAGGTATGGGTTCTTATTTTCCAGTTTATGGATGAGGCAGCCAATGCCAAGAGAAGCTAGCCCAGTTTGACGTCAGTTTGGAAGCACAGGGATTTGGATGTAGTTCTGTCTGCTTACAAAGCCCAAGCTTTTTATTGCTCTCTGGGGAGTCAATGTACCAACGTATGGATGGTCATCACTAGTACTTACTGAACATGTAGTGAGAGGAAGGATCTAACCTATCATCTTTTAGGAAGCACTGCACTTGGTGGGAAGAAGTACAGTTTGGAATCAGCCAGAATGTTTGAGTGGCTGTGGATGCTGGATTTGCAGGGGTTGCGGAAGAAAAGAGGGTTTGTAGGAGAGCATTCTAGAGGGTTCTGACCTTTGAACCAAACAGTCTAGGGTTTATTATGATGGTTTGTGGGTTGAATGTTTGCTGTTGGGGAAGAAAAATAGTCATGATTAGAGAGGATGAAAAAAGGAAAGAAAGAAATGTAAAGAAAAGAAGAGAAGAGAAGAGAAACACAGGCAGAAATCCAGATTAAAATGTGTGCTCTGGTGAAGCTATAGTTGACTGTACTATTTTCATTCTAATTGAAGCCTGTGCATAGTGGGCTAGGGATGGGCTCAGAAGGGAGAGAAATGTAGGTTTGGTCACAGGGAAGAATTCTAGCCACAGCTGTAGGTGTGGCTGTCAGCAGGGACTTCCACAATTTGTAGATGCTTGGTCCAAAGTGTTGGGTAGATAAAGGGAGAAGCATCATCAGTCGTATAGTCGCACATATTTTACAAAGAGATTTCATTCCCACATAGGGTTCAGCTTGATTTTAACCATAATCCTGTGAGGAAGACTAGGCAATCTCAACCCCAGTTCACAGTTTATGAAACTGGGAATTTAACATGGACAATGTCATGGGCTGAAAAGTGGCAGAATGCAGATTTTTCAGCTCGAAATAACCCTTTCACAGAAGCATTAAGTTCCCCAATTTACCGACAAGAGATTCAAAGAAGTAAAGTCACTTGCTCGGGGTCCACAGCCACTGAGTGTCAGACCTCAGCTGGAAGCCAAGCCTCTCTGAATACACGTCACCAAACTCTAGTTACACACAGACCACTTCCTCTGACTTCAAAGCTACCGTCTCCTCCTCAGTCAGTCCCGAGTCACAGGCTTTGAGGCACAGATAAGCGATCAGCCTGCACACAGGCCGTGAAGCTCACAGAGGACACCAGGACGCGCTGTCCCGTGTGCACGACACCTACCTGAACCAGCAGCTCCAGCCTCCTGTCATCCAGCAGGTGCACCTGGCAGTGCCTGCCTTCTGTCATCTGTGGGGACGAGACAGCAAGAGTGGTGTCAGGCTCGGGGCTGGCGGGAACCTGCAACGCGACCCATCATTTACTTCACGGTGACGTGCTCAGCCTAGCAGTGGCTCCAGCCCTCAGTCAACAGGCTTGGTCAGAAACAGACTTACTACATGGCATTAGCTCTTGGATTTTTAAACTTTAAATGTTTTAGCTGCTTGGTTTAAAAGAATAAAAGAATAAAAAGCAGAGACAACTCAATATATTGAAAAAATAATACCTATACGTGCACACAAAATTTTATTATGAAAAGTAGGTTTCCTTTCCAGAGGAAACTACTGTACTTTTCTTTAAATATTTTATTTATCAAATAAAAATACCTTTATTCATTGGTGTATTTTAATGAATATAATACATGCATAATTATAAGAAAAAAAAAACATGTTTCGAAAATTTCCATTTTTAAAACTGCCCCCTTTATAAGTATATTACTATTAAAATTAAGAACAGTTAAGATACACAGTTAAGAACTATGTATAAATTTCCAATTATATTTAATTTTTATCATTTATAATTGCAATACTGGCAAATATTTAAACAGCCCTGGCTGGTTTGGCTCAGTGGTTGGAGCGTCAGCCCACAGACCAATGAGTCCCGGGTTTGAGTCCAGCCAAGGGCATGGACCTTGGTAGTGGTTCGTCCCCGGCCCTGGTCGGGGTTGTACAGGAGGCAACCAGTCGAGGTGTCCCTCTCGTGTCAATGTTTCTCTCTTTCTCTCTCCTCCTCCCTCCAACTCTATCTGAAGACAGATACAAAAATATCCTCAGGTAAGGATTAAAAAAACAAAAATTGAAACAATGCACAGAATGCAGATTCCCCTTGACGAACTTGTGCTTCAAATCATCTGAGCTGCTGACAGCACCACCCTGTCAATCTGAGGAGCCCTCACAGACTATCTTTGTGTGGACTCTCAGATACAGGTACATACTTTAAAAATCATATTGAGAAGATGGCGGTGGGCAGGACCGGAGGGAGGGTGAGTGTGTGAGAGAGTGAGCGAGTGTGTGAGAGTGTGAGTGGACGTGAAGGTGGACGACCAAAACCGAGCAGTACAGAGCCCAGAGCAGAAGGTTCCTGTGCTGTGGACTGAGCAGCCGGCTACCCAGGTAAGCGGCCCTTCAGGGCGCTTCTCCCTGCACCAAGGGGAGGTCCCACCATTTGGGAATATCCCGGGTCGTCCCTTGGGGGAGGCAGTGGGAGCGGCTAGGGCCCAGCAACCTGAGCCCACCAGCGCACCTGGCACCATCGGACCAGTGGACACCCTGTGTCAACACAGACCAGTGCACAGTAGCGGAGCTCCCAAGGTGCCTGCTGAAGAAGCTGCAAATGGGAGCCCAGCACCATCCCCCATAGCAGCAGCCCGATCAGAGTCGAGATATAACCCCAGCAACAGAGGCTGGGAGCAGACATCCATCCCCAGGCAACAGAAGCACAGACCAGCAGCTGAGACCCATCCCTAAAAACTACAGCAAAGGTCGAGCAGGAGTTGAGACCCACAAGGCAGCAACACTCCGCAGCCACCAGCAGCGGGACCTGGGTATCCACAGAGGCCTGTGCAACCCAGAGGCCCACAAGAGCAGTGGGAAGCCAGGGCTCGAGAGAGACTAGTGTGATCCAGCTGCCTATGGACCCTGCGGGGTGCTGGGGCACCAGAGAGGCCTGAGCGACCCAGCTGCCCACAAGATAGGCGTGGAGCCGGGTCTCCAAAGGGGCTGTGCGATCCAGCTGCCTGTGGGACCTGTGGGGAGCTGGAGCACCAGAGAGGCCTGTGCGACCCAGCTGCCCACAAGATCGGCAGGGAGCCAGGGCTCCAGTGAGGCCTGTGCAACACAGCTGCCCATGGTACGGGCAGGGAGCATGGCTCCACAGGGCCTGAGCTATACAGCTACAGGTGGCACCAGCGACCAGCTGGAAACACAGCTCCAGAGGGGCCAACGTGATCCAGCAGCAGCACCTACCAGGACACACCAATACCAGCCCCCAGTAGTCAATACTCCAGGATCCACAGCAGGCAAGAGGTGACACACAACAAAACAGCCTGGGAGGCACAGTAGCCTTATTTGATATACAGTGAGCTGCCTACACTTCCAAACATCCCTCACTGGGTCTAGAGCTACCAGACGGCTAAAATGGGGAGACAAAGAAACAACACCCAAAGGAAAGAAAAAGAGGAATCACCAGAAGAGGAACTATAGGACATGGAAGACAGCAACTTGTCAGATAAAGAATTCAAAGCAATGATTTTTAAGGGTGCTCAAACAATTTGGTGAGAACTACAAGCAACTTAATACGAATTATGAAGGCTCACTGGGAACTACTTTAACTTAAAAAAAGAGATAGAAGCTATCCATAAAAATCAAGAGGAAATAAAGAATGACATAGCGGTAATGAAAAATACTTAGAAGGTTTCAATAGTATATTAGAAGAAGCTGAAGACCAAATCAGTGACTTAGAAGACAAGGTACAAAAAACACCCAGAGCAGCAAATGGAAAACAATTTAAAAAGCAGGAGGAAAGTTTAAGGGAGCCATGGGACAATACAAAACGTAACAACTTTCGCATTATAGAAATACCACAAGGAGAAGAATCAGAGAAAGGAATAGAGAAGCTGTTTGAAGAAATAATGACAGAAAACTTCCTTAATCTGATGAAGGAAAAAGTCACACAAGTCCAGGAAACACAGAGAGTCCCAAGCAAGATGAACCCCAGAAGACCCATAGGTAGACGCATCATAATAAAAATGGCAAACATTAAAGACAAAGAAAAATTGTTAAAGGAAACAAGAGAGAGACAAAAAGTTACCTACAAGGGAGCTCCCATTAGACTGTCAGCTGATTTTTCAATAGAAATGATGCAGGCCAGAAGGGAGTGGCATGAAGTGTACAAAGTAATGCAAGGCAAGGCTCTGAATCCAAGACTACTTTATCCAGCAAGGCTATCATTCAAAATTGAAGGAGAAATAAAGAGCTTCACAGATTAAAAAAAAAAAAAAGCTAAAGGCATTTACCACCACCAAACTAGCACTGCAAAAAATGCTGAAGGGACTGTTTTAAGAAGAAGAAGAAACAGAGGGGGTGGGCATAGGCATAAAATTAAAATGGCAACTAATAACTATCTATCAATAATTATCTTAAATGTAAGTGGCTTAAATGCTCCAATCAAAAGATATAGGGTAGCTGATTGGATAAGAAAACACGACCCATATATACGCTGTCTACAAGATACCCACCTCAAAACAAAAGACTCACACAGGATAAAAGTGAAAGGATTGAAAAAATTTTTCCAAGTAAATGGAAATGGAAAAAAAGCTGGTGTAGCAATACTCAAAACTGACAAGATGGACTTCAAAACAAGGGCCATAATAAGAGACAGAGAAGGTCATTATATAACATTAAAAGTATCAATCCAACAAGAGAATATAACCCTGGTAAACATATACACACCAAATACGGGAGCACCAAAATATATTTAAAAACTTCTGGAGGACTTCAAGGGAGAGATCAATGGCAACATGATCAAGGCGGGTGACTTTAACACCCCACTTACACCACTGGATAGATCTTCTAGACAAAAAATCAACAAGAACATAGAGTTCTTACAAGATGAATTAGATCAGTTGGACTTCATTGATATTTACAGAACATTTCACCCCAAAGCTGCAGAATATACATTCTTCTCAAGTGCACATGGGTCATTCTCAAAGATAGACCACATGTTAGGACACAAAGCAAGTCTCTACAAATTCAAGAAAATTGAAATCATATCAAGCATCTTCTCAGATCACAGTGGCATGAAACTAGAACTCAATTACAATAAAAACACACAAAAACATTCAAACACACGGAGGCTAAATAGCATGTTATTAAATAATGAATGATTTACTAACAAGATCAAGGAAGAAATGAAAAACTTCCTGGAAACCAATGAAAATGAACACACAACAACACAAAATCCATGGGACACAGCAAAAGCAGTCCTGAGAGGGAAGTTCATAGCACTACAGGCCTACCCCAAGAAATAAGAAAAATTTCTAATTGGCTTTCTAACCCTACAACTTAAAGAACTAGAAGGTAAACAAAAAGAAAAACCAGAGCTAGTAGGAGGAAGGAAATAGTAAAGGTCAGAGCAGAAATAAATAACATAGAGACTAAAAAACAATTTAATAGATCAATGAAAAAAAAAAGCTGGTTCTTTGAAAAGATAAAGATCAATGGACCTTTAAACAGACTCACCAAGAAATAAAAAGAGAGAAACCAAATAAATAAAACCAGAAATGAAAGAAGAGAAATAACAACTGACACCACAGAAATACAAAGGATCATTGAAACATACTATGAACAATTGTACGCCAAAAAATTGGACAATCTAGGAGAAATGGACAAATTTCTAGAAACACACAGCCTCCCTAAACTGAACCAGGAAGAGACAGAAAACTTGAACAGACCAATAACAACAAAGGAAATTGAAGATGTAATTAAGAAACTCCCAGCAAACAAAAGCCCAGGCCCAGATGGCTTCACGGGGGAGTTTTACCGAACATTCATAGAAGATCTAATACCCATTCTCCTCAAACTGTTCCAAAAAATCCAAGAAGTTGAAACACTTCCAAATTCATTTTATGGGGCCAGCATAATCCCTAACTCCAAAACTGAATAAAGCCACTACAAGGAAAGAAAACTACAGGCCAACATCCCTGATGAACACAAAAGCCAAAACCCTTAACAAAATATTAGCAAATCAGATCCAGCAATACAACAAAAAAATTATTCACCATGACCAAGTGGGTTTCACCCCAGGCATGCAAGGATGGTACAATAGTCACAAATCAATAAATGTGATACACTACATAAACAAACAGAAAAATAAAAACCATATGATCATATCAATAGATGCTGAAAAAGCATTCAACAAAAGTCAGCACCCATTTCTGATAAAAACGCTCAGCAATGTGGGAATAGAAGGATCATATCTTGACATAATAAAGGCCATATATGAAAGACCTACAGCCAACATCATACTCAATGGGCGAAAACTAAAAGTATTTTCTTTAAGAATGGGAACAAGACAGGGACGCCCTCTTTCATCACTCTTATTTAACATAGTACTGGAAGTCTTAGCCACAGCAATTAGACATGAAGAAAAAATAAAGGGGATCCAAACTGGAAAGGAGGAAGTGAAACTGTCATTATTTGCAGATGACATGATAGTGTACATAGAAAACCCTAAAGACTCCATCAAAAATCTACTAGACTTGCCCTGGCCAGTTTGGCTCAGTGGTTAGAGCGTCAACCTGCGGTCCTGAGAGACCCGGGTTCGGTTCCCGCTAAGGGCGCGTACCTCGGTTGCAGTTTGTCCCCGGCCCTGGTCGGTCGTGCGGTGGCAGCCACTCGATGTGTTCCTTTCACATCGATGTTTCTCTCTCTCTCTCTCTCTGTTCCTCTCTCTCCCTCCCACTCTACCTGAACAAAAAAATGGGAAAATGTCCTCGGGTGAGGATAAAAAAAATTAAATTAAATAAAAAATCTACTAGACTTAATAAATAAATTTGGCAAAGTAGCAGGATACAAAATTAATGTCAAGAAATCGACGGCATTCTTATACACCAATGATGAACTCACAGAAAGAGAAACTAAAAAAACAATCCCGTTTACTATCACAGTAAAAAAATTAAAATACCTAGGAATAAACTTAACCAAAGAAGTAAAGGACCTCTTCACAGAAAACTATAGGTCATTGAAAAAAGAAATAGAGTAAGATATAAAAAAGTGGAAGCATATACCTTGTTCATGGATTGGAAGAATTAACATCATTAAAATGTCCATACTACCCAAAGCAATCTATAGATTCAATGCAATCCCCATCAAAATACCAATGACATATTTCACAGAACTAGAACAAAAACTTCAAAAGTTTATATGGAACAGCAACAACAACAACAACAAAACCCCGAATAGCCACAGCAATCTTGAAAAAGAAGAACAAAGTAGGAGGGATCACATTATCAGACATCAGGTTATGCTACAAAGCCACTGTAATCAAAATAGCCTGGTACTGGCACAAGAACAGGCAGATAGATCAATGGAACAGAATAGAGAACCCAGAAATTGACCCAAGAAAATATGTTCAATTAACATTTGACAAAGGTGGCAAGAGCATACAGTGGAGTCAAGAGAGTCTCTTCAATAGATGGTGTTGGGAAAATTGGACAGCTACTTGCAAAAAAATGAAACTAGGCCACCAACTTCCACCATACACGAGAACAAACTCAAAATGGATAAAAGACTTAAATGTAACCCGTGAATCCATAAAAATTCTAGAAGAAAATGCAGGCCACAAAATTTCAGACATCATATGCAGCAGAATTTTCACTGATACATCACCTAAGGCAATAGAAACAAAAGAGAAAATGAACACATGGGACTACATCAAACTCAAAAGCTTCTGCACAGCAAAAGATACAACCACCAAAATGGAAAGGCAACCCACTGTATGGGAGAGCATAATCGCCAATGATGCATCAGATAAAGGGTTAATTTCCAAAATATATAGAGTGCTCATACAACTCAACAAAAGGAAGACAAAGAACCCAATTAAAAAATGAACAGAGGACCTAAAGAGACACCTCTCCAAACAGGACATACAAATGGCCAAGAGACATATGAAGAAATGCTCATTGTCACTAATCATCAGAGAGATGCAAATTAAAACAACTATGAAGTATCATTTCACACCTGTCAGAATGACTGCCATCAACAAATCATCAAATAACAAGTGTTGGCGACTAGTACACTGCTGGTGGGAATGCAGAATGGTGCAGTCACTATGGAAAACATTATGGTGTTACCTCAAAAAAATTAAAAAATGAACTGCCATTTGACCCAGTGATTCCACTTCTAGGAATATACCCTAAGAAGCCAGAAACACCAATCAGAAAGAATATATGTACCCCCATGTTCATAGCAGCACTATTTAAAATAGCTGAGATCTGGAAACCCAAGTGTCCATCAGTAGATGAGTGGATGAAAAAGCTGTGGTACATGTACACAATGGAGTACTATGCAGCTTTAAGAAAAATCTCTTATCTTTTGAGATGGCATGGAAGGACCTGGAGAGTATTATGCTAAGTGAAACAAGCCAAGCAGAGAAAGACAAATATCACATGATCTCACTTATTTGTGGAATATAATGAAGTAAACAAACTGATGAACAAAATTGACCCAGAGACAGAGAGGTGGGGTACAGACTGACAAGCCTCAGAGAAGGGGGACTGGGTGGGGGGGGGAGATAAGCCACAGAGCTTATATGCAGGTATGCATGACCAATGGACATGGACAGCAAGGCTGGGGATGGGGCGAGGGGGATGGGGAGGAGGGTGTCAATGGGGGGGGGGAGGAGAAACATCTGTAACAAAAACAAATTAATAAAAAATCATATTGAATATTTTCCTCTATTATTATTATATTGGACATATTGTTCTGAAAATGAAGCAAATGCTTTTTTTTTTATCCTCACTTGAGGACATTTTTACATTTATCTTCAGAGAGAGTGGGAGGGAGAGAGAGAGAAACATTGATGTGAGAGAGACACATTGACTGGTTGCCACCCACACAACCCCAACCAAGGCCCAGGACAAACTGCAACCGAGATAAATGCCCCGAGTGGAAACTGAACCCGGGACTCTCTGGTCTGTGGGCTGATGCTCTAACTGCTGAGCCAAACCAGCCAGGGCAAAGCAAATACTGTTAATACTTGTGCTTGTATGTGTGTAATCACTCAGAAATGTTGTGCAAATATATATACCCATGACTCTGTATGTGTATGGGTCTGTGTATGTGTATGGGTGTGTATGTGCATTTTCTCATTTTCAATTCAAGTGGAGCTATGCTATTTCTTGGAGATCTTTCCAATGTCAACACATATAGAGCAGACTCATTCTTTTAAAATATTCTATAGTATCAAATCATCGTGTGGACACACAGTGATTCAATGAGGCTCCTGCTGAGAAACACCTACGTTGTTAGTTTAGTTCATTATATTCCATGTATAAGTGAGATCATGTGATATTTGTCTTTCTCTGTTTGGCTTGTTTCGCTTAGGATAATACTTTCCAGGTCCCTCCATGTCGTCTCAAAAGATAAGAGATCTTTCTTTCTTATAGCTGCATAGTACTCCATTGTGTATGTGTACCACTGCTTTTATATCCATTCATCTACTGATGGACACTTGGGCTGTTTCCAGATCTTAGCTATTGTAAATAGTGCTGCAATGAACATAGGGGTACATACATTTTTTCTGATTGGTGTTTCTGGCTTCTTAGGGTATATTCCTAGAAGTGGAATCACTGGGTCAAATGGCAGTTCATTTTTTAATTTTTTGAGGTAACACCAAAGTGTTTTCCATAGTGGCTGCACCAGTCTGTATTGCCACCAGCAGTGCACTAGAGTCCCCTTTTCTCCACACCCTCGCCAACACTTGTTGTTTGATGATCTGTTGATGGTGACCATTCTGACAGGTGTGAAATGATACTTCATTGTTGTTTTAATTTGCATCTCTCTGATGATTAGTTACAATGAGCATTTCTTCATATGTCTCTTGGCCATCTGTATGTCCTGTTTGGAGGGGTGTCTCTTTAGGTCCTCTGTTCATTTTTTAATTGGGTTCTTTGTCTTCCTTTTGTTGAGTTGTATGAGCACTCTATATATTTTGGAAATTAACCCCTTGTCTGATGTATCATTGGCAATGATGTTCTCCCATATAGTGAGTGGGTTGCCTTTCCATTTTGGTGGTTGTATCTTTTGCTGTGCAGAAGCTTTTGAGTTTGATGTAGTCCCATGTGTTCATTTTCTCCTTTGTTTCTGTTGCCTTAGGTGATGTATCAGTGAAAATTCTGCTGTGTACGATGTCTGAAATTTTGTTGCTTGTATTTTCTTCTAGGATTTTTATGGATTCATGAGTCTCTTTTATCCATTTTGAGTTTATTCTTGTGTATGGTGTAAGCTGATGGTCTAGCTTCATTTTTTTGCATGTTGCTGTCCAATTTTCTCAACACCATTTATTAAAGAGGCTGTCTTTACTCCACTGTATGCTCTTGCCACCTCTGTCAAATATTAATTGAGCCTACTGTCTTGGGTCAATTTCCCAATGAACTTTTTGTACATCCAGCTTTGCCCACAGATGTGTGATTTCTGGTCACATTGGAAAAGCGTGGACAGAATTTTGTTTGTCAGCTTTTGTACAAAACTGAAAGACCTGGAAAGTCAGATAGAAATAAAGCTAGTTTAATAAACTCGCTTCCATGACTGAGCACCAGCTCTGTCCTTGGCGTTTCTCCGAGCTCCCCAGTGTAGTTACCTTCTGGGGTTGGTGGTGTTGTCCCCAGTTTCACACATGAGGAAACTGAGGCTCAGAGTGGGATAAGCAACCTGTTTCCAATGTGAACAATACCAATGAGTGCACTTACATTTTTGATTGAGCTCTGCTCTGACGTCTAGAAGCTAGCTCAGTTGTAGACTATGTATCATGGAGATGTGATACAGGGGCGACTGAGGGCTGCTAGGGGGTGACTGCAGCAGCCCTGATTGTGTCCTGAACTCTGCATAGCCAAGGCCAAATGCACACCTTTGGTGGCAAGGGGAAAGGGAACACATCTTTGTCTAGGCACTAAACTGTACTCGTCACACACATTCTCTTGTTAAGGCTCCACAGGAGTCTATGCTATGGCAACACCCCATTTTACAGACAAGGACACTGAGTTTAAGGTAATTTATTCAAAGATACCTAGACAAGAAAAACGCCAAGTCAAGATTTAAATTAAAGTCATCTTTTTTTTTCCCTACTTTAGTATAGGAGGAAATAAATGTGTCAGTTCAAATCATTTTATTTCTTTTGTAAAACCCACAGAAGGAAACCAAATACATGACCTATGGAAAGATATAATACAATAATACTCAAAAGATCAACGCACACAGTGTAAACCAATTACGGAATATGTCAAAACTCCAAGTATTTCAAGCTACTCTGTTGTTGCATAATCCAAATGAATTCATTCCCTGGGTTAAAAAAAGACAAACATAATTTTTTCCTTTCCATTTTGCTTTGGACATCTCTTACTAGTCAATGTTTCTTTTGTCAACACATAATTTTATCCTAGAGAATTTAAGTGTGAATTTTTTGGTGTGCCTGCCCATCTGAGCACAAACATGGGCAGTAGGGCTGTATGTGTACAACTTGGTCCTGCCCCTTTGGCCTCAGGTGATTGGATCAGGGATGCACTCCTGAGCCAAGCTGGGCTGATCAGAGCCTCAGCCAGGGACTCTGGACTGAAGCCAAGTAGCTGGCAGCGCGGAGCTGTGTGGAGGACGGGGAAAGCCTGTGCAGAGAGGAGTAGCTCTGCAGGGACAGGAGAATCCCACAGCTTGAGAGGACCTGTCGTCTTCCCATCACTTCTAGTCCCTTCCGCTGGTCTGGGTGAATTTTTGTCCTTGGGTTCCATGAAGCACCCCCGTATTCATACAAGAAATCCAGTTTTTTACTCTCAAGCTAACTTAAGTTGGATTCTACTTCCTGAAACTAAAAGCATCTTCATATGACTCCACAGGTATCTATACCTAAACCAAGGCAAAGATTTCCAAAGGATGGACTCCCCCGATAACATCATTAATATGGTAAAGTCACCAACTCATAATTTCACCAACGACAATACAATGGCCAAGAGAAAGGCGGATATTTTGGGAGGAGGGGTCCTGAACAAACACCTCGCTGTGTGATGTGAGAAGACACACACAAGCTGGAGAGGACTGTGGGATGATGGAGAGAAAAAGTGCTACAGTTGTATCCCCCAAGGCATGTCTGCAAGTCTGCTCGGCGTGCCTGTTCACCAAGCCCTCCCCTGTGCAGCCTCCCCTTTCCTGGGAGGACAGCAGGTCTGACCATTGCCAGCACCAGGATCACTGCCCTTGTCACACACTGAAATTGAAAGGTGGTGGATGTATTATGTTATCAAGACAATGCTTACGAATAACTTATGGTTGATAATATGAGAAATCAGGAGATGCCACTTGATAAAAGTCTAGATGGTAAGATCTGGACACTGGGTGCATTTCCTCCGTGGCACCTCTGGCCAGGGTGGGGCAGAGCTGCCTGGTCTCCAAATGCGGTCTGTGATCTGTGGCGCACCCAAACCTGGCACCTGCACGTTCCCGGGAGTCCCGCCATGTGGGGAGCAAACCTGACTCACGTCCATGTGTTCTAGGGAGACACAGCCAACGTTAAAGAGTTTGTGCTCCAGGCAAAGTGCTTGACTCTTGGCCTTGGTCCATGTCTAGTAGTATTCCAGCCTCTACAGAAGCCTAAGAAGGGGCACCTCATTTTCATGGCGAGGAAACTGAAGCCTCAGAAATGATGAAACTCACGTGGGAGTCCTGAGCCAGACTGGGACTCAACATCATAGTCCATCTCGTAGCAGCTGCGATACTTTGGAGAAGCTGTTCTGACCCTCGCAGGCAGTGTCCTGGTCCCTTTCCACCTGACGTTCTGAGGGTGAATAAGCCACTTCTGAGCACACATTTACCATAGTCCTTACTCACTTGAAAATAAACAAACAGGGCCTTTTATATTGAAATAGGCAAAGTAAATGTCCGGAAGGTTCCTGTTTTCTTCGGCATGGCCTGTGGTGAGGGGCTTGTCACTGCTTTCCACTACTCTGTCCTCATCTGTGTCCCATATGGGCCCGACTGACTCACTTTGCCGGGGCCCATGTCTGATTCAGGGACACTTGTCAATACTCAGGAACCTCCAAGGTGCAGTGGCTCCAACCTGGTCCCGAAGTATGACCGGGCCCAGAAGAGGCTAGTGAACATCGCAGTGGACAAGTGCAGCTCCCCCTACTACGTGCTGCGTGACCGGCAGGGCGACGCCATCGGGGTCACAGCCTATGACATCGACGGGGATGGCCGTGAGGAGACCTACTTCCTCAACACCAATAATGGCTTCTCAGGTGTTCTCTGAGCTCATGGAATGAGTGCATCGAAGGAATAATGTGCAATTTTGATAGTCGTTGCCAAGGAGACAATGTGCTTCAAAGGGACATTCCTGACACACTCCCAACATTCTCACCAACACAATGTGACATCATTTTAAAAAGTATCTGCCAGTCTCTTAGCAAATATTGCCACCTATGTGCAGTTTTAATCTTCATCTGCCTTAAGATGAGTGAGGCTGAGCATATTCTTATATATTTGAATCTCTTGGCTGCTCATAGCCTTTGCCCGCTTTTATCTTATTGATTTGTAACATTTCTTTATAAATTAGGAAAATTCGCCTTCTGTCTGCAATACAAGTTACAAATAGTAAATGAAAAAAAGAAAAGAAAATTAGCAAACAGCTAAACCTTCCTATAATCCATCTATTCTCCTACTTTAAAAACAGAAGTTTTTTAATGGACAGACTATTACTACCCCAGACAAATGTAACCGGTCAGTTACAAGCACAGGGCAGAAATATTCTTCAGAGCTGAGGGAGCAGAAATAAGGAAAAGGGGAGGCGGGGGCACTGGCTCCTGTGAGCCGTCTGCGTCCCCGGCACCCAACTAGGCGTTTTGGTAACGACTGTAATCGTACCACTGCTCGCTTGGTTTATGTTCCGGGTGTCGCACTAAGCAATGTATAAGTATTAACAGGTTTAATCCTTGTGTTACTCACATGAGGTAGGTGGTCTTATTGCCCAGGATTGTAGGTGAATGAGCTTAGAGAGATTATATAACAAGATTCATAAATGGCAGCACTAGACCCAAACCCAAGGCCCCAGCTCTTTGGCACCTAGCTGTACACATGGTGTCCAGCACACTGCTAAATGCCAGGTGGGGGACAGTCCCCCCACAGCCCTTCCTCAGTGGGCTAGATAAGTGGGTAGAAGAGGGAAAACAGTATCACAGACAGGCATAAAAATCATTTCAGTTCCAGAGAAAAATGCTTCAACTAGAAGTAGCTGGAAGTGTAGACTTTATAGAAGAATCTTGAAGAGATCCGGTAAGTGTCACTGAGACCTGGGGAAACGGCGGAACAGACCTGCCCAAAGCCACGCTGCTAGTCAGGAGGGGCCTTGGGATTAACACTCAGGACTCCATGCCCTGGCTGGCTTGGTTCAGCGGTTAGAGTGCCGGCCTGAGTACGAAGGGCAGAGGGTTCGATCCCCGTCAAGGGCATGTATCGGGTTGCGGGTTTGATCCCTGGCCCTGGTTGCCCTGGTTGAGGAGTGTGTGGGAGGCAACCAATCGATGTGTCTCTCTCACATCAATGTTTTTCTCTCTCTCCCTCTCATTCTCCCCTTCTCCCTCCTTCCCTTCCACTCTCTCTAAAAAAAAAATGGGAAAAATATCGTTGGGTGAGGATGAACAAAAACAAAACAAAAAAAACAGCAATTGATTTTATTGAGCATATTCAATATATTTAATATGTAGTAACTCATTTAATGCTCTGAGGTAAATCTATCCACCACCTTTATTTTACAGTTGGAGAAACTGAGTCACAGAAAGGCCAAGCAACTTGCTCAGGGTCACACAGCTGTTAAGAGGCAGAGCTGGGAGTCCGGCCTCGGCCGACTAGCTCCCAAGCCGGTGTTGTTACTGCCCCATGTCTCAATGTAATTACCACCCACGGGAGAAATGGAATCTATTGTCTTTCCAGTTTACATTCTACTGGATCATCCCAACAATTTGCTTTCTTTACAAAAATAGGAGTTTATAATTGCACCTCGGAGACGAATACGTAAGCAAGCACTCTCACTACAGAGGCCTCTGGGGGCTGGCAGCCTGCACTGCCCTGTTCGGCGCTCAGCTGCCCGGACACGGCCCGTGGTGAGGTCAGGCCACAGCGCTGTCCTTACAGAACTCCCAACAGCGCATCTCTTCCCACGGGGATTTCTGCCCTGCGTGTGGAACGGTGCTACTAAGAATCACTGGGAACCCCCCGAGCCCACTGAACGGTTTCAGATTTGATGCCCACCCCGTGGCCGCCCAGAGCAGCCATGACTCGCGTGGAATAACAGACAGAAGGGTCTCTCTGGACAGTCTCAAGCAGCACCACCCAGACTCGAGGCCCTTCCTGCTGCCCCTCCATCTGCCCCAGGACTATGAGGCTGACCGTACGAGTTGGCTAATATCCCACCTTGGTGTGTGGCGGCGCAGGGTGCTCCGGCTGACAGGGTGGTCCTCAGAGCGGCACCGCGGGCTGGCGCAGGGCCGGTCCGTCGCTCAGGGGTCAGATGGGGAACTTCAGGAGGGAAGTGAGAGTCGGGCCCAGCCAGACCTGGGGCTTCCCGGAGCCCTGGTGTATGCAGCCCACAGTGGGGTCCAGTCTGCACGAAGACACCCCTGCCCCAACTCCCACCCCACTACCTGGCCTAGGAGAGGAGGGAGGAGAGAAGAAGCCTACAGCCAGTCAACACAGGCCAGTGAGGGACCATGCAGAGCAGCGGGGTCAGCCTAGCAAGCACCAGGAAACAACTGCAAAAAAGGGCCGGAGCCCTGACCTATTTTGGTTTTGCTTTAGTAGTTCTCCGGGGCACAGAAAGTTTGCTAGGGAAGCAGCAGGCTTCCCCTGCCCCGCCCCCATTCCCTTCTGACCTTTTCTGAAAACTTAGCATTCTGTGTGGGCCTGGCTCACAGAAATGGCTCCTCAGGACGTTTTGTGGGGTTACTCATCTAGTCCAGTCCACCATCAGCTCTGGCCCAGGTGAGTGCAACATCGCTGTCTCTCCGGGCTCCGTGTTTTCAGTTGAGTCTCACGATGGTCCAGTCTCTGCAAGGCCATGTGAGTGATCTCTCTAAAACACAGAGCCACCCGTCCCTTCCTTGCTTAAATTGCCCAACAACTCCTCACACAACACAGCGAAGCATCTTCACCCCGCCGGCGATGTCCACGTTCCCCGTTCCCCCACCCTCTCTAATTTTATTCCCAACCCATCTTTCTCACGCTGACACACAGCCGCACCCGCCTCCCTTCCCTCCTCCAAACAAGAGCTTGGTCCTGTTTCAAGGGTGTGCATGCTGGTCCCTCTGTCTGGACTGCCCTTCCTCCGGATCACGCCTCTCTCACACCTGAAATCCAGTGTCACCATCTCCAAAAGGCCTTCCCTGTCCTCAGATGAAGTGGAGCCTGGGCACGCTCTCTCACACCACGCTGCTTTCGTTTCCTCGTAGCTAGTATTTCTCTTCTTTTTTGTTTATCTTTCTCTCTCCCTCACCATCAGAATGTAAATCCGTGGGCGAGACCTTGACGGAATGCCCAGGGCTGGAGCAGGGCCTGGCACGTGGGGAGGACGTGGTAAAGAACATCTGAGTGAGGGAACGTTAACTGCTCAGAACCCAGACACAGTGAACAATGAAATAAAGTCACCAGCGATTTAAATTTGCAGAGCATGATGTCAAATGAGGATGTTCCAAAACACCTCCCAAGTCTTGGCCCAGCCAGACACACGCATACAAAGCAAGCTTTCCGCCAGAGAACAAGGTGTGCGGCGACACTGCCGCCCGGCGAGCGGCTCTGGGGGAGCTGCAGGGAGGGGAGGGCATGGATCTGGGACGTTCTTACTGTGAGATCTATTGAGTGGATGGAGTTTTATATTTCACCCAAATGATGTCAACCCCAGCTGAACAAGGCGGCTTTATATCATCTCTGGGTGTTGACTGAATATGAGCCATTGACACTCATGTTGAGAGAATACCCTGGGCTGTCACACGTGTCTCCAAGCCGACAGCTGTGACTTTCCCTCAGGTTTCAAGGGTGCCGCCCTCCCCATGTGCAGTCATTGCAAGCTCCTTTCTCAGAATGGATAAACATTCTCCTCGCTTCTATTAAGCACTTGCTGTATGCCCAGGAGTGCTAAGCACTTCCCACGTACAGTATCTTCCTTCACGCTGCGGATAACCCTAGGAGGTAAGACGTCTCAACACTTAGATTTTATAGATGGCAAAGTGAATGCAGAGAGGGTCATGTGGCTATGACCTGTGGGCTCTCAGGACTCTGGTACGTCTCTCACAGGCTCCTTGGAAGTGGAGGAGAAAAAAGAGATTAGAGAGAGGAAGAAAGGGAGATGGACAGGAGTCATGGGAGCAACAAAGCAGGGGAGCCCTGGCTGGTGTGGCTCAGTGGTTGAGCATTGTCCTGTGCACCTAAAGGTCGCCAGTTCGACTCCCTGTCAGAGCACATGCCCAGGTTGTGGGTTTGATCCCCAGTTGGGTTGCATGGGGGAGGCAATCAATGTTTCTCTCTCCTTCTCCCTTCTTCTTTCTCTCTCTAAAAAAAAAAAAAAAAATCAATAAAAACATATTTAAAAAATATCTTTATAAAAAAAAGGAAAGAATTCAGATTACAAAGACAAAATTAACTATCTGCCTGAGAAAAAATGTTAATGAGTGATGGCAGCTGACTATAAGCATGGCCGCTTGAATTCATTCCCAACAGCCCTGTCAGGTAGATTCCAACACTAGCTTCACTGTGTGGATGTGGAGAATGAGACTCAGAGAAAGTGCATGGCCCACCCCGCCCCACAAGGCCACAGCCCGGAAGAGGCCGGTCGGCACGGAAAGGAAGGGGCAGGTGGCACACTCCTCCTCCCTGCCACGCTGCATTACTTCTGTTCAGTCCCCGCCGACGGCCTGCACTGACTTGGCGAGCGCACAGCTCTGCTCGCCAGCTCCAGCCTGTTCTGGAGGAGCTGAGCTGATCCCCCAAGCCGCAGCTGCTGGTTCAACTGGAAGCAAGACCAGAGGAGAAGCAAGGCTTCCGTGATGACCATGCTTGATCATCTCCCGGTCCTGCACTGAAGAAATATGGGCACCTCCTGAAAACGGTGTTGGTTTGCTATTGATCTTTGAGCATCAGGATGGAACTCGTCCCCACCCATTGGGCTGCTGGCCCTGTCATGCTGATGTGAACACTTCAGGTCAGGATGATAATGACCAGTCGTGTGGCCGCCTGGGCCTGACTCTGCAGTACTCCCAGAAGCACCCCGGCACACAGTGCAGGCCGTTCAGTGTGGAAAAGCTCTGGATCGTGTGCTCATTCATTCACTCAACCAGCTTTACTGAGCACTCCTGAGGGCAAGCTGTGTTCTGGGTACCGATACATAGTTGCCAGTGAGAGCAACAGGCCACTGGCTCTGGAGCTGGTCCTGGAGGCCGGTTTCCAACTCCGGCACTGCGGACACTTGTGCTGGGCAATTCTCTGCTGTGGGTTGTCCTGCACACTGTATTATGTTTAGCAGCATCCCTGGCCTCCACCCAATAGATGCCAGTAACACCCCACCCCACTGCCTCTCGTGACAACCAAATATGTGTCCAGACACTGCCCATTATCTCCTGGGGAACAAAACTGGCAATGGAATTAAATTCTTTCTTTTTGTGTAATCCTCACCCAAGGACATACATGTTCATTGATTTCTTTTTTAGAAAGAGGGGAAGAGAGACAGAAAGAAGGAGATATATAGAGAGAAACATCAACGTGAGAGAGAAACAATGGTTGGTTGCCTACAAACACTGCTGGGGATTGAACCCACAACCTAGGCATGTGCCCTGACGAGGAATCAAACCCTTGACATTTCTGTGTACTGGATGACGCTCCAACCAACTGGGCCACACCCGCCAGGGCAGAATTAATGTCTTAGCATGTGCTAAACTGACTTCAGAACTCACTGCTCACCCAGGAAACATGCGGAATGAGGAAGTCGACGGGGCACTTATCCTGAACCGGTGCTCTTGACAAGTGACTCCCAGGAGCGATGGGAGGAGGAGCCTGTTTCTGCACACTCAGGTGCAAACACCTTCCTGCTGACAGAGGCCGGAGCCCAGAAACCAGCAAGGCGCCTGGACATTCTGCAGCTCCAGCGTCAGCCAGCCTGCAAGCAATTTCGGTGGGCTCTGGTGGACACTTCGGAGAGGGCTTCTCACAAAAGACAGTCCCTTATCAGATAATAGCCTGATCACCTAAGGCTGATGAAAAGGAAGGCCAGGTTCAAAGGAAGAAAGAAAGAAACAAAGCAATTTTTTAAGCCTGGAGCTGAAGGCCATTAGGAGCTTGGGTTTATGTCCCAGCTCTGCTACTGAACTCAGTTTTTGCCTCTGTGAAATGGGAATGATGAGAACCAACCTCATTTATCTTTCTTTGTCTCTTACACTAATGAGGGTTGAACCTAACATCTACCCCAAAGGCACAGATGAGAATCCTGCCACCAGTTATACACTACTTGCTGGGCAGAGCTTGGGCGTCGGGCCCTGTGCTAAGCGCCTGACAGGCATTTTGCCGGCTAAGGTGCTGGCCGAGGTGCGCAGCGCGGGCATTAGGGAGTGAGGTGCGGCGGCGACTGCTATGATGTCCGCTGCCAGTGGTCGTTGTAGGTGGGACGAAAGGTTATTTTTCCTCAGGAAAAAGTTCTCCTGGGTTAATAAGAGGTCAAACTGTCACACTCAAATTGAAAATCAACCCCCTAGACAAACCCTGGAAAGAGCAGGTGACCTCATCGCTGGGGATTCGTTCTGTTTTAATTTCTCAGTGACGCACCCCGTGATGAGCTGTCCCTGCGCCCAGAGCAGGGAGCTCCTCCGGACTCTTGCCCCTTAGCTGACTGACCGAGCTGCCTGGGCCCTCTGCCCTCGCGACAGGCCGTGGAGGCGAACGCGTGCCGCCCCGAGTCTGCGCCACGGGCTCCCAGGCACACGCATCGCGCAGTCCTCACGCCCCGAGGTAAAAGGTTTGCCCTCCATTTCACACCGAAGAAGCTGGGCCCCCAAGAGGTGAGGATAACTGGCAGAGGTTCCTAGCTACTAAGGAGACCGCCTGGCGACAGGGGCCAGCCAGGCGACAGCCCCGGGAAGCTTCCTCCGAGAACAGGCTGCGGCGAGAAGCAGGCTTCCCTGGACAGATGCTCCGCGCTCCCCCACGCAGAACCCAGCTCGGCACTGATGTCTGTTTATTTCCAGAAAACCACGCAGGATATTTCTGCCTTCCTTTCCAGGAAGACATACCTCTTCACTTAAAACCAGTGTTTAGGCTGTATTTTTAGATGTCACGGTACAGAATCAATGAGTCAAAAAAGAAAAAAAAGAAAAAAAAAACCCGTGCGGGAGGGCCGACACTGTAAACAGGAAAGTCACAAAGCGTACCCAAGAAGAGCGGAGGGCAGAGCGGAGGGCAGAGCGGAGAGCAGAGCGCAGGGCAGAGCGCAGGGCAGAGCGGAGGGCAGAGCGGAGGGCAGAGCGGAGGGCAGAGCGGAGAGCAGAGCGCAGGGCAGAGCGGAGGGCAGAGCGGAGGGCAGAGCGCAGGGCAGAGCGCAGGGCAGAGCGGAGGGCAGAGCGGAGGGCAGAGCGCAGGGCAGAGCGCAGGGCAGAGCGGAGGGCAGAGCGCAGGGCAGAGCGCAGGGCAGAGCGCAGGGCAGAGCGCAGGGCAGAGGCGGCGCGGGGCCAGGTCTGTGCAAGCAGGCTCCCCGAGAACGAGCCCTGTGAAGCCGTGGACAAAATGGAAATTTGGCTTCGGGGATTATGCAAGTAGCAGACACCCTGTGGTTTGGAAACTTTCTGCTTTGCCAACTGTCGGTTTTCTCTTTTCCTGTATAAAATAGCCTGTAGGAAGGAGCGAAAACACTGCATTTTTCAAAAACTTAGTAGAGACAAGCACAGCTAGGATGAAGGGCTTTTAAAGTGAACTACAGCACTTGTGAGCTACATCCTTGGCGCTATTTATTCACCTGGCTCTCTGGGCAGAATATAAGCCATCCACAGGGCAAACAAGCCACGTGTATTACCTTGGAAACCTAAAAATGAACACAAATTAATTAGAAAGCCAAACCAGCTTCACACTAATTTCTGAGTACACACTCATTGTCAGAGTTCTTGTGTTCAGTTTTCCATCAGCCCTGTCAGAGTGTCTCTGCTCGTTGTGGGCCTTACACCGTGGAGGCTGAAGGAAGTCCGAGAGTTTATAATGAACACACATCACTGTGTTAGGTCCAGGGCCCTGGGCGGGTTGGCGGAACTGTCATATTTGGGTACGGAATTTAGAAAAGCATTACCAAACTTTCAAAACAGAAATGTCGAACTTATTTGGGACAATGTAGAAAATTTCTTAATCATTCCCTCTCGACATAGACTCTATTTAGGGAAGAACACTTTTGTCACTCAGTATACATTGGGCTTCAAGTGAGATACAGTCTTTTTTTTAAGCTAACACAGTATTCAGGATTAAAATAAAACTGAAAGGTCACTGGTCAGGGAGACAAAGAACTATAAAAAAGGAGCCTAAAAGCATTTCTGGGAGAGCATCAGGGAGCCCAAAAGGGACGAAGAAGCCCCCCCCGAGAGCCTGGGGCCGTGCACCCTGTCCCAGCGCCCGAGCCGCTGCCCGTGCTCAAGCTGGTTGCTAAGCATAACCAATATTGAAAATCAAAGTATATGAACTTACAATAAAATTAATTACATTAAAAGCAAAGGTAATAAATGTTCAAAACTTGTCACTTTATATTCCCCACGTTTCACTGTCACCTTTGCCCTGGAGGTGACTGATGTCTACTGAACCTGTCTGGCAGCTCACGATGTTAACTAGGAACACGACACTGGTCAAGGCAAGGCAGCTACACCACGGAAACAGGCAAATGCTTCGAAGCAGCGCCTGTCCCCCAGCGCGCTGGCTGTGAACCCTGAGCAGCACCCGATGAAGCTCAGTGGAAGAAGTGGGCACTCAGCGCGCGATGTCAGCATGTTGAGGCCATCGGGAGGCCACGTGGCAAAGATGCAGGAACAGAGACTGCGGTTTCGGACAGAACTGTGTTCAGAGCTCAGCACCCTGAACTGTCCTAGGACTTATTTTGTATGTCTCTAAAGTGGGACTAAAACCTCCCAGCACAGTGCTGTGCTCTTGGTGCCTGGCGCAGAGCTGGGCAAACAGAGGCCGGCATAAAAGGTGACGGAGACACAGCTGATGCTTCAACAGCATGGGGGTTGGGGCTCCAATCTCCTGTGTAGTCGAAGATTTGCCTATAACTACGTAACTTATTATTATACGTGAAAATAACTCCCAGTGAGCAAGCTCACCAGAGGTTCTCCCGCCCTGGACAGCACCTCAGCTCCGTGCCATCGCCTGCCCCGCCCTTTGCCCCCGGGAGTAAGTGCCACTTGCTGCTGCTGTCCTCCTCCTAGGAAAGTGCCTGGCCCATCGTGGGCTCAATAAGTATACGTGGATAAATGAATCTCCCGCTCCCCTTCTGAGCTTTGTACCCATTTCTACTGCTAAGATCGCACTGGAAACTGTGACTTCTTTGCCTCTTAATTACAAATTCCAGCAGCTGTGTGGCTAGCGTCCTGCTGGAATCCTCACACCGCTGGAACTGTCTCCCTAAGCGAGGCCATGGCAACCTTAAAGCATCCGTGAAAGCTGTTTCCATTCACAAGCAGAACTGAGCACCGTCACTGCGCTGTCAGCAAGTCCCTCCCCACTGCTCCTCCCGCTGCCGAAGCTCAGTTCCCTTCTGCCTCCAGCGGAAGGGAGTCTTGAGAGAGGCGTCTCGCCCAGTACTTGCAGCTGTATCCAGGGAACCAAATATTTACCCCCGTGGCCCTGCCTCAGTGTTGTTCTTGGATTTGCTGTTCTGGCGGGGCATTTCTGAAGGGGTATGATGGGCTGGGCCATTCAAACAGCCTGGGTGCTGGTGGCGAGGGTGGCCCCAGCACGGCGCACTGTGCAAACTCAGTGGGAAGTCAGGAAGCTCTGTAACTCCTAGCGCTTCTTCCATCACACCAGCTTCGCTCGGGCACAGTGAGGCTGGAACCGCCCTCTCAGCTGCTTGGAGCAGGGCAGGGTTGGGAGCAGCCCCTTGGAAGTCACATGGGCATAACGCCTGATCCTGGCTCTGCCGCTAACTAAACCTCTGCTGGAGCCTCCAGACAAGCCACTCACCCTCTCTGCGTAGCTGCTGTAAAGTGGCCATAATTGTGCCCCGTGCATTGTAAGCAGTCCATAAACAGCAGCTATTACTAATTTTTAAGGTACACAGAGTGCATTATTTAAGAAGTATGAGGGGCCCTGGCCGGTTTGGCTCAGCGGTTCGAGCGTCGGCCTGCAGTCCTGAGAGACCCGGGTTCGGTTCCCGCTAAGGGCATGTACCTCGGTTGCAGTTTGTCCCCGGCCCTGGTCCGTTGTGCAGGTGGCAGCCACTCAATGTGTCCCTTTCATGTCGATGTTTCTCTCTCTCTCTTCCTCTCTCCCTCCTACTCTACCTGAACAAAAAATGGAAAAATGTCCTCGGGTGAGGATAAAAAAAAAAAAAGAAGCGTGAGGGTCAAGAGCACAGGCTTTTGAGTCAGACAGAGAGGGTTTCGACCCCAGCCTCCCCATTCGTAGCTGTGTGGCCTTGCGCAGGGGCCTTACTTCTCTTGAGCCCCGTTTCCTCATCTGAAGATAGGGGTAATAACAGAAGCCCCTCCCAGGCCGGGAGGGTCACCTGACAGTACATGCAATTTTAAATAATATTATTATGCTTTTCACTAGTAAAAACCAAGCAATTGCCACAGACTCCTTCAGGGTGGACGCTCTCCAAGGCCACGCGCAGGTGCGGCGGTGGCGAGCGGCTCCACTCCGCCCCATCCGTGGGACAGAAGCAGGCAGCCCTGCTCAGAACACGTGGTCTGAACGCTTGGGCAGCGTTGCCAGCTTGTCTGGGGTGCTTTAAACTCCGAGCGCCTTCACCTCCATTTCGCCTTTTAAACTTGACAAGTTTCGACGTGCCACGAGCGTCATATCCCCATTTTATAGATGAGGCCCCTAGGACCCAAAGAAAGAGTGTGACTCTCTGTGGTCACACAGCTGGCCAGATCCACGGCTGCAGGTGAGGACTTCCTGCTTTCTTCCGCCCAAACAGGCTCCGGATCCTCACACAAATATTCGCCAGAGTAAAGTTAACGAAACCCTAGAACGCAAGCCAGCTCCGCACACAAGCTTCATCGTGTGCATTTCATGGTGGGAAGGCTTCACAACACTGCGCTGGTTGTCAGCACTGCACTGGTTGTCACGACAGGCGGCTCTCCTGTCCAGGGGCTTGGAGTTGCGTCTCCGCCAGCACACCTGGCTGCCCCAGGGCCCTCTGCCCACCCCTGCAGCCCATCCTCCACCGAGGTCAATGGAAAGAAGTGCATTTTTAAGAAATTGGAGAATTTTATAATAGCCCTGGGGATAAATGTCCCGGTTTTTATGGCTTGGGAACAATTATTCTAACTACTGTTACCCTTTTAGAATCCTAGCGGGTTTAAGGCACGGAAACAGGGAAGAGTTTTATCAAAGAGAAGTGATTTATATAAATAAGAAAAGGGGTGCTTGCAAGGACTGAGGGTGGGGAAGAAGATATGGACCTGCCAGAGTCAGATGAACCCCATCACCCCCAGATTTCTGTGAATACTGTGCCTGAGAATTGGAAATACTTGTAGAGTTTCCTAGTCTGTTCCTCAGTCGGCTGCAGCTGGATGAGGTTCTGCTTAGTTCCCACAGAAACACATCTCCTTCCTCCGGAAACAACGGTAAGTTACCAGTGAAAACTGCACTGGAGCCCTGGCCGGTTTGGCTCGGGGATTAGGGTGTTGGCCTGTGGACCAAAGGGTCTCGGCTTCAATTCTGGTCAAGGGCATGTGCCTTGGTTGCAGTTTGATTTGCGGTTCGATTCCTGGCCCAGGTTGGGGGTTGTGTGGGAGGCAACCGGTCAATGTTTCTCGCACATTGATGTTTCTACCCCTGCCCCCACTCTATCTGAAAATCAATGGAAAAATATCCTTGGGTGAGGATTAAAAAAAAAAGAAAACTACATTGAAAACAACCAGGACTATGTTTTTTCTGTAATTGGATGTTATTCTATTTTATAATTTCTTCCTTCTGATTATATAATACCCAGTTTCTACAAAAGTAGGAACATTGTCCATTTTGTTGGCCTCAGGCATTGGTTTGTTTTGTTTGCTCTCAGTGAACATGTATGCACCTACACTGTGCCAGGCTCGTAGGGACAGAATAGTGGTTCCACAGCTTTGGTGGTTGGAGAATGAGACCTGAATCTTGTGCACAGTGGAAGTGACCAGGAATTGTTTTCTTCGATATACAGATCATGAGATATTTCACCTGATGTGACTGTCCCCCTTTCCCAGTCAAGACAGGACAGCGGCGAGGCCAAGGGGTCGGTCTTTTGCATCCATGTCCACTGGAACTTGGCGATGACAGAAATGATCCAGGGTGTGTTGGCCGCTGGGTAGGCTGACACTCTGACCAGGTGTGCCAGCTTCAAGGACAGGTTTCAGAGGAAAAAAAGGAAAATGGGCTGGTTTCATGGCCTCTTTAGTTACTGGCTCTGTGCCTTGGGCATTTGATTAAGGCTTGCAAGCCCCAGTTTTCCCATTTGTAAAGTGGGAGGGTAACAGTCCATATTCCTTGGTATAGCTCTTCGCCTGAAACCATTGAGGTCCTTTCCCCCTTTTCCTGGTTGTGACGACCGTAGGAGAAAATAAAGAGACGAGATTGGGATAAAACAATTTGAAAAATTGTTTTAGAAAAGTTCTGCTCCTTCCCACTGCCTTTTGGAGGACATAGCTCTTTGTAGGGCCTGGCAAACGGTGACAGCACCATTCCTACCAGGTACCTTCGCTCATGTGATCAAACGTGTGGTGACCATCCATTTGTGTACTGAAATCCTCACTGTGAGCCGGACTTCACAGGAGGCTCTGGCCGATAGACAGACGACAGCCACCGTGCTCCCCCCTGACAGATGGCCTGCAACAGTGACAGTGACAAACAGCAAACCAGCCCATACCCAGGGTGGTCTCAGATCCTGCTGGGTGCAGCCGTCTCTCAACTACCAAGGTTTGGCGTCAGTGGGGGGACAGCTGGGCCGAGCTACGATGTCCGGTAGGCTAGGTGTATTAAGTGCACACGGTTGGGCTGTTTTCAGCTGCCAAAGGGTTGTCGGGATGTAGCCCACGGCAAGTCGAGGAGCGGCCGCGCCATGAAAACGAGAAAGCAGAAGACTGTGACGTGTGGGAGTTGTGCCTTAGAGCAGCGAGGAAGCTACTGCTGCCCCTGGCGTGAGAATGTGAGCATCGGTCTCGGAAGACGGGGAGAGAACCCTCCAGGCAGAGGGCCAACACGTGTGGAAGCCCTGTGCTTGGTCAGTAGACGCAGCACAGCTTTTCATTAGCATATTCTTTAGAGCCTCTCTAGACCCCCCAATTCTGTCCTCCTCCAGGAAATTTTAATACAGATATATTGTATGTCTGCTGGGTAAAGCTGAGCTTCGGAAGGCCACAAACTATCGTAATATCGAAGGTTTTTTGCCCCTCAAGAACCAGTTTTCACTCACCTTGGGAGTGAAGTCTCACCATTGAAAACGCACAGTTTAAGAAAAATAGCAAATGTGACTGGAACATGGTCACCGAAAGGACAGGTAGAGGAGACAAGGTCAGAGAGTCACGAGGGTCATCAGTGGTTCCGAGGTGGCCGGTGGACCAGCATGGGCTGCAGCGCGTGGAAACGCGAGTGGCGTCAGCCGTCTGGGCTGTAGCCCTCGTCACTCGGAGCCGGAACAGCACGGCTACACCCTGCACTGACCGCGGGCTGTCCCAAATGCAGCAGGAGGCCTGGAAGCTTTTAGGTGTGGGGACACATGCTCTGGGGACATTGGTAGAGGAAAGCTCCGGTTACTGTGAGGAGATGGGGGAGGAGCAATAATGGAAGAAAGAGAAAGAGTCCGGAAGACTTGGCATGGGGGCTCGTCTATAAAACGGAGCTACAACTGCGTCCCAGGCACCAGGCGGCGAGGATCAGACGGTGAACACACAGAACGTAGCACATAAGAAGTACCCAATAAATATTAGAACTATTCCATTTTATTCTTGATTCTCTCTTCCAAACTCCTACTGATTGACACCCAAACACAGCCCGCCCCACCTTAGGCTCTCTCTGTTTTTGCCAATTCCAGCAGTTCCGGGGGCAGGGCAGTCAATCTGTAACCTGTTTACAAGACTGCTCAGGTCGTGGTGAAGGTCCATGGTGTTCTATTCAGTTTCCTTTCTCCTGTGAGATCTAACTGTTGGCCTAGAAAATGAAACTTAATGTCAAACCCAAGTTTTAGAATCCTTACCACCTCAAAGCATGAGGGGGTGTGGAAAGTCCCAGTTCACCAACAGAGTAAAAATCACTTTCTCTTGGAAGCCATGTGCAGTGGTCAGGAGCGAAGACTCGAGTAAGATTGCCCGGGGTTCAAATCCTGACTCTGAAATTTCGCTAGCGGCAGGACCGCAGAAAAGGCCCACATCTCTCTGTTACTCGATTTCCTGATCTGCGTGATGGGAATGATCCTGGAGCCTCGCTGAGGGGTGATGAGCTGAGCACAGAGTGCCTGAACAGCTCTGGGCTCCACACTCTGTTTTATTTTTGTTTAAATATGTTCTTTTTAATTGACTTTTCTTTTTTTTATTTTTATTTTATTTTTTTAATCCTCACCCGAGGACATTTTTCCATTTTTTGTTCAGATAGAGTGGGGAGGGAGAGAGAGAGAGAGGAAGAGAGAGAGAGAAACATCGATGTGAAAGGGACACATCGAGTGGCTGCCACCCGCACGACCAACTAGGGCCGGGGACAAACTGCAACCGAGGTACATGCCCTTAGCGGGAACCGAACCCAGGTCTCTCCGGACCGCAGGCCGACGCTCTACCGCTGAGCCAAACTGGCCAGGGCGAATGTGAAGATTTTTTTTTTTTATCCTCACCCGAGGATATTTTTCCATTTTTTGTACAGATAGAATGGGAGGGAGAGAGAGGAAGGGAGAGAGAGTGAGAAACATCGACGTGGCTGCCACCCGCACGACCAACCAGGGCCGGGGACGACCAACCAGGGCCGGGGACAAACTGCAACCGAAGTACGTGCCCTTAGCGGGAACCGAACCCGGGTCTCTCCAGACCGCAGGCCGACGCTCTAACCGCTGAGCCAAACTGGCCAGGGCTAATTGACTTTTCTTTAGAGAGAGAAAGGGAGAGATAGAAACACTGATGTGAGAAACATCAATTGGCTGCCCCCTACGAGGGCTCAAGCTCCCAAACCCAGGCATGTGCCCTGACTGGGAATCAAACCAGGACCTCTCAGTCCAGGGGACATGCTCAATTCACTGAGCCACACCGGCTGGTCTGGGCTCTGTACTCTTATTCTGAGTGTTATTTGTTCTTTCAGCTCTCTATACTTCTTTTTTGTAGCATTTTTCACAGTTGTACTTAAATAACAATGTACTTTTACCACTGTACCCCAGCTTGTAGCATGTACCTTGAAAAAGCACCTGCTCAATAAACACCTGTTGAATGAAAAAAAAATGGAGTGCTTCCTCATTTCATAAATATTGGGAAAGCAGCCCGGCCAGTGTGGCTCCGTGGACTGAGCATTGTCCCACAGTCTGAGAGGTCCCAGTTTGATTCCCGGTGAGAGCACATGCCCGGGTTGCGGGCTTAATCCCCAGTGGGGGCGTGCAGGAGGCAGTCGATCAATGTTTCTCTCTCATATCGATGTTTCTATCTCTCTCTTCCCCCCTTCCTCTCTCTCTAAAAAGTTAATGAAACCATATTTTTAAAAAATTGGGAAAACAACAGTTTTTTTCCCCACATAAAATATTTCAAAGTAGTGCTAGTCAATGAGTAGTCTCTTCTATTTTATTTATTTATTAATTTTTTTTTTCATAATTGTTAGAGAGACAGAGGAAAGGAGAGGGAGAGAGAGAGATGGAAACATCAATCAGAGAGAACACCGATTGGTCACCTCCTGCATACAGGGAATTGAACTGGCAACCTCTTGGTGCATGGGTTCAACCACTGAGCCACACCGGCTGGGCTGAGTAATCTCTTTTAAAAAGAAGGCATAAAGGATAATACAAAAAAGGTCTGTGGTGTGTTGGACCTCAATACTTCTTCTAATCAAGGGGGAGTACTTGCCCCGTTACCTGGGCACATGGGGCTGTGCATGGTTACCAAGCACAACCTCCTATTGTTCCAACTCAAATATAGCGGTTACTGCAAAATCTCTGCAGAGTTTCAGATGAATCCCTAAAGTCAGCTGACTGTTCTAATGGTGAACAGAGCAATTACTCCTCGGTCCCGCTAGAGTGACCTTACTCTCAACTCAACACAAGGCCAAGTAGCAGGAGGACGCCCGAGCCTCCACACCCTGCTGTTGCTACAGGCGCAGCTCCTGCTCCCAGAGGAGCAGCATAAACAGCTACAGAGGACTTGCGCTCAGAGTTTAAATATCTTCTGTGGGGCCAGAGTCAATGCTGGGCCACCACACTTCGAGCAGGTGCCAAAGTTTCAGAAAAACTCATTTCTTGGGCATCACATACAGGGCCAACGAGTTTCTCACCAATTCTCCGAAAGACACAGTGCATCCCAGTTCTTCAGCTGGGATGCAGGAGCCCCACACAGGCTTGTTCATGAGGTCAGCAGCGTTTGCCAGCCCCCCCCCCCCCCAAGTGCAGGTGGAATGAGTTGGTGAGAATCTTTACAGAAAGATTTTCCATACTTTCATCAGATTTGTATTAGTTAGCCCCATGTTCTTAAAATGGTTTAGAACCAGGTCCAGAAAAAGATGAACACTTGACCTCAAGCCCATGACAATATACCACAATCACTTACTTGCAAACATATGCCCAGTGACATCCAGACAAATGTCTGCAGGCAAGTGATCTCATGTGTCCAAATGATGGGAGGCTGATGGACATCCTGACCACAGGAAGACGCAGAGATGACCCTGAAGCAGGTAATGAATAACGAGTTCATATTTCTCCTGTCATGATCACAAAGAGCCCCGAAAAAGTGACCCAGTCATGACTTTGTACACTCAATCTTTGGGTGCTGTCTACATATTTTCACAACACCATTGTCTTTATTTGCTGCACTATTTAAAAAAATAAGTTTTTATCGATCTTAGAGAGAAAGGAAGAGAGAGAGAGAAACATGGATGTGAGAGAGAAACAATGATCGGTTGCCTCCCACACGCACCCCAACTAGGGATAAAACTGGCAACCTGGGCATGTACCCTGGCCAGGAATCGAACCAGTGACCTTTTGATGCATGGGACGATGCTCAACCAGCTGAGCCACACCAGCCAGGGCTTATCAAATTATATTAACAGACATTTATTAGGTATGTCTTCAGGGCCAGAGGCTAGCTCTAATCCCCCCAATAACCTCATGAGGTAATTTTAATTATCCACATCAGAGGGCTAGAGGGGGTCACTCAGTTCCCAGTGGCAAAGCAGAGTTTACATGCCAAGACTCAAACACCGCCTGTCACCGTTCCTCCCACTCTGCATCTCGTTTGGACAGAGCCTGTGGAACCAAAACCTTTACTAGCGGACCCCTGATGCTTTATGGTGTCACTGTTGCTTTTGTTGACATTGTTCGATTTCTACCTAAAAATACCTATTGGTCTAACCCTTTGACTTCAAAATCATGTTAATTAAATTCCACTACTACAACCATTTCATGTCAACAATGTTCAGACTCCCCAAGTGTGAGTGGCCAACGAACTAGAAGTCAAGCTTGTGAGAGCTGCAGGGGCCGAGTTCCCACTCGCATCTCCACTGGCCGGGGCTTCCTCGGCGTGACGGCTGCACCTCGCGCACTTTGCAAGCCCAAGCCTGGCACGCAGGGTGCAAGAAACACCTGGGAAACACATGTTGACTTTTTAAAAATTTGGACTCTAGGGAGCAATATCAATATCAATATGGGAGTTGCATCTATTACCCACAAGGTCCTGGTGTCTTCCTAGACAGCATCTCAGTATCTGGGTCCAGTTAGCGGTCTCCGTAACCCCTCCACCTTCCACTTCGCCTCAGCTGTCTCCCACCAAACACTGCCGGTGGCACCGTGTGCACCTGCTCGTGTAGTCTGAGCCCTGAAGTCTTGTCCAGTGAAAAGGAAATATCCACGGAAAGAAAGGAGGGAGAGGAAATGGAAGGAGGGAGAGGGAAAAAGGACAAAGAGAGGACAGAGATGGAGGTAAGCAGAGAGAGATGCAGCTGCAATTCATCTGGACGACAGGGAAGTAACCACAAATAACTAGACTCAGAGCATTTTGGAGAGGAAAAGAGCCTCAGCACTAGTCTAACCCTTTACCCACAAAGCTGTGCTCCTGGCCTGCACAGGGAAGTGGGCTCCTCCAGGCAGAGGGAGGCCCGGATTGGTCTCTGCCTCGTGTGCTTTCAGCCGTGCACACGCCGCCAGACGGGGGGTCTCCATGGTTATGGAAGGCCAGCTTCTGGACTGATCCCATTCCTGATGGGAAAACCTGGGTATAAACACATCTGATCGACAGGGTGGAATAAAGCAAAGCCTTAAAGAACATGTGCAGACTCTGCTTTCTTGTTCATCTCAACTCACAAGGATAGAAGGAAAGAAAACCAAATGAGACAATAAACCGCACAAGGGAACAGAAGCGAACAGCCCTACCTGCAAAGTTTTTTTGCTTTGGTTGTTTGTTTGTTTGTTTGTTTTTTTAAGCATCTAAAACAAACAGGGAACACACGCAATATTTTCCTTTTGTTGGGATGAAACACTTTTGCCTAACCTTGCCCCATTACATTAACCTATGCTAATGTATATTTCACCTGCACTCAGATGTACCTTTCTAGTTTATAAAGTCTTTGATGTGAACGTTTTGGTAGTTTTTCAACATGAAGCAAGAAAAAGTCTTAATTGGAGCTCCACGGAGTCCATCTCGGAGATGAGCGAAAGTCTCAATCTTGAATTAGGATCGGCCTCCACTAAGAGCTCACTGATAATGTTCAGGTTCCTACGACATTTATAAAACAAGGAGAAAGCGTTACAGTGCATGTTGCCTAGGACTACAGCTTATCGGACTAGCACCAAGACTGTGCTTCTCCCTGGGGGGTCTCTTGTGCACGCTGGTCTCTGCCCCAAGCTGGCACAGCGCAGAACCTCCCTGGAGATGCAGACCCCGCATTTCTAGTCCAGGACAGACCACGGAAGAGAGGGAACATGCCACTCGGAAGGCAGAGAAGCCCTGTCAGGCAAAGCGATCAGCAGGGCCCAGAACCAGCATGGTGGTGGGCAGAGCACAGAATCAGGACTCAGGAGACATGGACGCTAGGCTGTGCCGTGTAAAGTATACGCGATCTTAGGAAATTTCCTTCATTTCTCTGGATTTTAATCTCACCAGCAATAGAGTCAGGGGATTAGATGAAGTTTCTACCAGCTCAAATGTTCTATGACACCAATATGTTTAACAATTCAACCCAATCAATGGTATTTGTCCATCACCCCTCCCCCTGCGTTGCCAAGTTACTGTGCCCTCTGCACCAATAGGTGTGGGGACCAAGACTTCCCTGGACAGTGGCTCCTGTTCAGTTACTCTCAGTCACCCATGGTCCAAAGCACTACATGAAAAATTCCAGAAGTAAAGAATTCATGTTTTAAACTGCATGCCATTCTGCGTAGCGTGATGAAATCTCACGCTGTCCCCCTCCATCCATTCTGGGACATGAATTCCGCTTTGTCCAGCTTCTCCACCCCGTATATGCTTTCCGTCCGTTAGCCACTTAGTAACCCTCTCGGTTATCAGACTGACTGTTTAGGTCACCCTTATTTACTTAGCATTGGAGTGCACATGGTTATAATTGTTTTATTTCATTATTAGCTCTTGTTGCTAATCTCTTACTGTGCCTAACATAAACTAAACTTGACCAGGGTGTGTGTCCAGGAGACAGCGCCCACGAGGCTCGGCACTGCCTGTGGTGACGGGACCGCCGCAAACGGAGGAGCAAACGAAGGGTGTGCTGAGCACAGACTGTGCCTGGGAGTGCGATTTGGTGCGCCTGGGAATATTTTATGTTTTTTCTGCTTCAAGGTATTAATTACAGCAGCAACAGTAACCAATCAGGCAGCTTTGCCTTCTACTCAGCATCCAGAGTTCTTTGCTGAGCAGTTCAGAGAATGAAATACCTAGCAGATAACTGCTGTCACCCCCCCCCCCCCCCCCGCCCCAGGACTCGCTGTGTCATGGGCCCGCTGCGCTCCTACGGCGGATGTTAATTTGAGGAGCGGTGCTGAGGCCCAGGGTCCTCGAGGCACAGAGGTCTGAGTTGCCATCCCCAAAGCGGCGCCAACCTGACAATAAGGCACTTGCTCTCAAGCAGACCTATCGACATAGGCGGCTGTGATTCCAGGGAAGGGGGGATGTTGTGGGGCCCGGGGATATTTCAGATCCTCTGCGAAGAGGTGTGGTTTCTGTCCCCAAAAAGGCTGTGGCACGAGACGTGCCTGCAGAGAGATTCTGTGGCCCGAGCCCTCAGAACAGCACCGTCTAACGACGCGGCGCTGAGAATCCAGGCCAAGGGCTGCGTTTGGATAAGCGATATGCCTTTCCACTCCTTCAGATCAGTCAACACCTTCAGACAGGACTGATTTAGAGACCAGTGACTCATTTCTAAGGCCACACTATTGTGTTGCCTTAGGGTAAGGGGGTTCTGGCCCAGTCCCCACTCTGATACAGTTATTTCCTTGACATTTCTCTTCTCTTCCCAATCCTACCCACTTCCGCCACAGACTTCCTTTTATACCCAAGAGCTTCACAGTCTCCTGGTTGAGACAATTTCCTTTGTTTTCTGCCCTCGACCCAGATTTCCCTCCCCTCCTCCACCCCCAACGTCTACCTACCAGGGAGCAGAAAGTGCACAGACACTGAGCAGGACTTGATGAGTTTACCACAACCACATTACACGAGAGGAAAGAGAAAAAAAGCTTCCCTTTAATTAGGATGTAGGACTTCCTCTGACAAATCATAAAAGTGTTATTAATTATTTGACAGCCACTCCCAAAATGGCGTTCCCGAGATCTCCACCTAGAGCTGCTGAAGCTGATCGCGGGCTTCATCATAGAGTAGAATGGGGACAAGACTCAATTTTCCTGCGTCTTTCTCGAGGCAAAGCAGGAATGAACATTAAAGGGTCTATTGAGAAGAGTTACTGATGAGTCCTGGGCCCAGAGGGCCTTCGAGAGGGCCCGGCACTGTGCTGAGACATCACAGCTGCAATCTAACCGCACCCCACTGCTCTGTGACCGGCGGCCCCCACTCTCCTTCCCACGTCTATAAAGAGCTCTAGTCTCTAAATTTTTTTAAATTAAAAAGAACAAAAGAAAAGATAAAGGGTAGCAGTGGGGTGGAGGGTGCAGTGAGGTAGCAGTATAGACTCCACAATGGTTACAGAAGTTCCAAAGGGAAACAAGAACTCAGCCTCAGGGGAGCTGCGCGGGCAGAGACGCATCTCAAACAGCGCAGGCGAGCCCCGGCCCCGAGGGACAGACCCCCGTACGCAGGGCAAAGGGCAGCTCACCCAGTTCTTGTTTGGAAAGAGTGAGTCTTTGAAAAAAGTGAAAATAAACAGTTCTTGTAGTTTCCTCTTCTGAAAGTTGGGTTCTGGAGTATTAGTCCTTAGTCTCCCTCAGTATAATATTAAAATCTGCCCAAGATTTTGTAAAGAAATGCTGGTAGGAGCAGCATTACACTGCCTGCAGTCAGAAGATTAAAGAGAAATTGTTCTTACCTCCGAACCATGACCTCGGCTCATTTAAAGGGACTGGAGAGACCGTGCAGGACAAAGCACACATGTATTAAGCACTTGGGGCGTGTGTGTGTGAGTGTGTGTTTTCTCCAAATAAAAGCTGGTGGAAATAGGGACCTAAAAACCACCGACGCCTTCCGCTGCCACATAATCGCAAGGAAATGACCTTAGTGCTTGTTGCTTTGATTAGAAACAAAAGCCTTTCAACATGAGTCAGGAGAGCAATGGGGGAAAACCAACAACAACCAAACACCCAGCGATCGCTTTTACCACCTCACGTCTCTATTCACTGCGTTTGAAACACATGATGAAACGTAAACTGTTTTCTAAATTTCACTGATAATCCTTGATCTGGGTTGAATAGTTAATTAGAGACGGCTACACCATCAAAGACTCCAAACTTCAATTTCGGCTCTTTTGTCTCTACATATGCTGAATGAAGTAGGGAATTTAATGAATACAAATCGGAATAATAGTTGACTCAACTTGCTACACACAGTGTTCCTGTCAACGGCTTTACGCTCGGAATGAAGCTCCACATTCCACAGGCCAGCCTGGTGACACCAGTCAGACCGGGAGCCAGCCACAGACCAAAACCCTGCCGCGAGACTGCGGTGTCAAAAAAATGTTTCATCATTTCCATTAACAAAGTCATTCCTATTGAATTTACTCAATGAAGAGAGCATAAATAAAAATACATTATACTTCAAGGTGAAGCGGAGAGAAACGTATACCAAATTCAGGAAAAATAGAAAATCACTTGCTGTTTTTAGAATGGTTCAGTAAGAGCCTGTGATAAGTACCACATTGCTCCCACTGTAAAGAGGACAGTCTGGAATTTTGTGCAAGTGTGTGGTATGGCTAAGAATATGAGTTCTAGAACCAGACAAACCCGGCATTTTTGTAGCTGTCTGTCCTTGGGAAAGTTACTTGACTGCTCAGAGAATTCATTTCCTACTCAGTAAAGTGGGGATAAAAATCCCTATCTCGCCCTGGCCAGTTTGGCTCAGCGGTTAGAGTGTCGGCCTGCAGGCATGTACCAGGGTTACGCGGGAGGCAACCAATCGATGTGTGTGTCTCCTCCCACCCCCTGCCCATCTGAAGAGAAATGGAAATATGTCCTCAGATGAGGATAAAAAAAAAATCCCTATCTCATGTTGGAGGAATTAATTGAGACGATCCACGCAGAGCACAGAAAGTTAGCCTGGCACTTGATCATATGCTACCTGCATTTCAATAAAGGGTGAGGTGCCCTCCCCTACTGCATCCCCCCGATACTATCCCTCAGAGATGAGGAAGTAGCTTAATTTTCAAGTTCTTTTAAAACTCTAACTCCTTTGAACTATAATGTACTGTCTGTGAAAGACACAACAGACCATTACAACCTTAATGAAGGCCAAGTTTGGGTGTTTATACAGATCATTTGATAAAGGCAGTAGAAGACACCATTTAATGAAGATTTAATAATTATCGTTGGCCTGTGACCTCACAGTTGGAGCGGTTGGGTGTTAGAATAAACAAGTTATTTAAACACTACTTTAAAGGCCATGGAGTAGCTGGTTACTCTGGGAGACCGTGTATACACACCTCCAGGATGAATGAAAAGGAAGAAAAAGTCATGCAAGAATATTCCCAGTGAAATATCACACAGGAGATTCAAAAAGTGCTGTAGCTCAAAGGACATCGGCAGAGGCAAAGAAACTGTTTGGGAAAGTTCTGAAGAGGCGCAGAGAAGGGTTTTGTTTCGGGGCCGACACCCTGACGCAGGTGAAGAGGCAGAGAAAGCAGGAGAGGGAAGACCGCAATCACTCCCAACAACAGTCTACAGAATGACCTTTGATGTTAAACCATTCCACTGTTTGATCTATAGTCCTAAACTTTCATGTATTCAAGTTGGCCCAAAACATTAGTTTTAAGTCTTCTCATAGGGAAAATGAAGAAATACTTTATGTTTTGGAGAAACCTTCAATTTTTTAAAAAATATAATTTTTTGGTTGATTTTAATTTTTTTTCTTTATTGATTTTTAGAGAGAGAAGAAGGGAGAGGGAGAGAGAGACAGAAACAATGATGAGGGAGCAATTGGCCACCTCTTGCATGATGCCCCCCACTGGGGATCGGGGCCACAACTTGGGCATGTGCCTGACCGGGAATCGAACCAGCGACCTCTTGGTGCGTGGGTGAATGCTCAACCACTGAGCCACACCAGCTATGCAAAACCTTCTATTTAAACCTTCTGTTTAAAACTCAATAAATGGTGATTTTTCTCACTGGGTTGGGTAGACCACTGAAAGAACTCATGGGGCATTTCTGATTGTATGGCAAAAACGTTTTCACTGTTGAAGGACAATTACAATTTTGATAACTAATTTCAGAACCAGGGCAATAGGAAGGGTGAATACCACCAGGCAGCCAACTCGAAGGGTGTGGGGAAGGCTGCCAGGCCAGGCCTTGAGGTGGGCAGGCAGGTTATGGCTGCGGAGGTGCATGTGAGTTTGAAACGAGGACACAGTGGGAGTGTCTGCTGTTTTTGCCTGTCCAGGGTCTGTTTCACCTTTTTTCTAATCACAGATCCCTGCTTTCCACCCAAATAAGTAGGAGGAGGCTAACCTCATGCCCTCATATCATGGGAGGAAGAAGGGATTCAAGAATAACCAATCATACTCGATTCCCACACTCACTAGTTATAGAGATCAGGGAAGAAGGGGTGTTGGTCCCTGTGTGTTCTGGAGTCACAGAGTGGCAGGGAGGACAGCCGGGGGCTCCAAGGGTACCTTACACTGGACAGAAAACCTGAGGAGAGACAGATCCAGGGCTCGCCTGAATCACTATAATTTCCATTTCTGCTTAAACTCGTTTCAATTTTTTAAATTTTATGGAATGTTAATTAATTTTAAATTTATTTTTCAGTGGGAAGAGATAAACCAAAGAAGTTATATGCATATATGCACAACCAATCGACATGCACACTAGGCTGCGGAAGGCAGGAGGGGGTGGGAGTGGAAAAGAGAGCATCAATGGGAGAAAAAGGGGGACATCTGTATACTTTCCACAATAAATAAAATAAAATATAAATAAATAAATTTATTTTTCAATTACAGTTGACATACAATATTATATTAATTTCAGGTGTACAACCCAGTGATTAGACATGTATATACTTCATAAAGTGATCAACGTGATAAATCTAGTACCCATCTGACACATAGTTATTACAATATTACTGACTATATTTCCTATGCTGTACTTTATATCCTCGTGACTATTTTTACAACTACCAATTTGTACTTCTAAGCCGTTGAAGCAAACTTGCATCCCAGGAATAAATCCCACTTGATCATGGTGTTTGATCGTTCTAATGTATTGCTGAACTTGATTTGCAAATATTTTGTTGAAGATTTTTGCATCTATGTGCATCAGAGATATTGACCTATACTTTTCTTTTTTTCATACTGTCTTTGTCTGGTTTTGGTATAAGGGTAAAGCTGGCCTTGTAAAATGAATTTGGGAATATTCTGTCCCAATTTTTTTGGGTATAGTTTGGGAAGGATGGGTATTAATTCTTCTTTGAATGTTTGGTAAAATTCACCTTGAAGTCCAGTCCAAGATTTTTGTTTGTTAGTAGTTATTGGCTTGTTCAGATTTTCTGTTTCTTCTTGATTCAGTCTTCGAAGATGATACATTTCTAGGAACTAATCCATTTCTTCCAGTTGTCTAACTTGTTGGCATATGATACTTTGTAGCTTTTCTTCTAACTCTTTGTATTTCCATGGTGTCAGTTGCTACTTCTTCCTTTTCACTTCTGATTTTATTGATATTGGCCCTCTCTCTTTTTTCTGGATGAGTCTGGCTAAAGGTTTATCAATTTTGCTTATTTTTTCAATAAACCAGCTCTTGGTTTCATTGATCTTTTCTGTTGTTTACCGGTCTCTATGTGGCACTTGTCTATGTCCTTAGCTAAAGCAATTCTGTTCCAGTAGTCTTCAAGTGGTTCTCAAAATGGTTGCTCTACAATTTAGTTGTAATTTTTATGCAGGCATGGGAGAAGGTGGGCACAGGTCCTAACACACCTTTCTTTAGCTAGTTTTAATTTTTTTAATGTTTTGTATTGATTTTTTAGAAAGGAAGGGAGAGAGAGATAGAAACATTGATGTGAGAGAGAAACATCAACTGGCTGCCTCCTGCACACCCCCTACAAGGGATTGAGTCTGCAACCCTGACCAGGAATCGAACGGGGACCTCTCAGACCACCGGGTGATGCTCAGTCCACTGAGACACAGGCTGGGCGTAACTAGTTTTAATTTTTAAAAAGACTCAATTGCAAACTGAAGGGTCGTATTTAACACGGCAGTTTGCGGGAGAAGACAGCTGAAATCAGATGCCCTTGACCAGCTGACCAACAGTACTCAACCACTGGGGTGCTTTTCGACACAGAACTGGGGAACCTGGAGAGCTCCAGCTGCAGACACAGGCAGTCCTTGGTGCCTGGGGTTCGGTCCTGGGGAAACAGAGAGTTCCTGGGGTACCAGGGTACCACACAGGATTGTTGCGATCAGCCCAAGAGCACGGGCTCTCAAAGGCCCAAACAGGGCGGCAAAGCTCATCCCCCATCCCGCCGGAACACAGCTCGCCCACACCGCCGCTGCCAGGGATCAGACGCAGGGCAGGGCTTCACCCGGACCAGGAAGGTGGACTTTGAGAGACCTGCTAAGGGGTGCCATGGCCCGTGGACTACACCCCGGAGCAGGCTCAGTGAAGTAAGAGCAAGTGGGAACTCGGCCCGTGTACTACCACTGTGACACGGGTAGGTGATCACCCGGCTGGTGAGCCTGGAAGGTGTGATGGTGACTTCATGGGAGCGCTCGCCAGGCCGGGAAGCGGGACAAGGGAAATATGTCCACCAATTTAGGGGAAATACGTGGAACTGTAGTCTCAATTTTTAAAGGAATAGAGTCTTAGGGATCTTTATGAGAAGCTCTGCACTCAGACACCGAATCGGTGCCAGACGCACCGCACGGGCCCAACACAGACGAGGCAGCGCTCCAGAACCGACGGCTGAGCAGAACCGACCTGTCGCAGACTCAGGGGACAGACCTTGGGTCAGCTCCTCTCAGTTTAGTTAGTCCCTAATGGAATACTGCTTTCGTAAGGCCTTCTGCTTCTCTAACTGCCTCTAGAACCCGTTCAAGTCAGTTCAGATGTCCCCTGAGCACCACATACCTGCAAAGCCCCATCAGAGAGAGACACCGTGGTCCCGGTCCCGAGGGATCCCGGACTGGGCCTGCTGTTTCCCACGGAGAGCCCAGGGACCCCCGGTTTTCAGCTCCCGTCACCCTTGTGGCTGGAACCACGCAGCTTGTGCACATGTGCTGGCTCGCATCTGTTCCCACTCTACTCAGAGCGCCTTTCGTGCTTGGTGTTTTTCTAGATTTGCATTCACTGCAACAACGATTTGGGGTGTTTATTAGGCGTTAGACCTAATAATAATAGATTATGACCTGTGTGGTCCCACAGCATCAGATGCTGAAGATTCCTGTCCTGGGGTTAATGCTCTGCTGACTGTCCTATGATTCTTAGTCCCTTTGAACAAGGAGCCCACACTGTCATTGAGCCCTGGGCCCTGCAATTCAGGGAGCTGGCTCTGCTGGGTGCTGGGCTTAGTGGTAAAAAGAAGAGACAGCTAGAGCGGGGTGAGCAAAAGTTCGAGAATAATAAGGTGATCTTAGATGAGGGTAAGACCTATGAAGAAACTAAAACAGCAGGGTGTAATGGCGGACAGAGGGCTGGGGCGGCCAGGGCGAGCTCCAGGCCGGACAGGAGGTTGAGAAGGTGCTGGCCCTAAGGATGGCTGGGGGCTGAGCTCAGGACCACTTCTGCCTTGTTCTGCTACAACATGTGGATGTGCACATTTCTCAATGAATATTCTGAATGAATAGAACTTCTGTTCAAAAAGAAAGAGCACCGAATACAGAGAACAAATTCATAATTTATTAGAAACTGGGACAGCATCTCTGGCCGATAAGGGACATTGGAAGTTGACTTAAGTTCTCTTTCAGGATCACATGTTTTAGCAGTTGGAGGGGGTACACCTTGTCCAGGAAAAACAACCCCGATGGAAAAGTCCATTACTCATGTCTCCTCCAGGCAGAAAGACGGACGTGTCTTGTTTTAGGCGGATTCTCTTGCTTTCTCAACCATACATGGAAAAACAGAGGTGAAAAAGGTAGAAAGAAAGGCAGGCATTGTGTGGAGGGGTTACTTCTGTCTGTTTTAACGGGATGAGTGCCATGAGTTTTGATTCAGTTTTACCATTAGGCATGTGCAATTTTTCAGGCAATGGACATAAGTTTTGTAAAATCTAATCTTTTTCATGTTTGGAAAAAGTGAACAGAAAAAGACCTTTGCAATTCAGAACCCATCAAAAATGCTCCAAGATTTATTGAAAAGTGCATTTATTCACTTTCATTTTATTTTCTAATTTTAAGTGCTACTTGCAATAAAATAATAGTTCACAGCCTGCATTTATTGAATGCTGACTAATACCGGGTACTATGTATGATGATCTTCTATCCCGGCAACAAGCCTGTGGGTGTTCATTCCCATCTTACACACAAGAAACTGAAGCTCAACAAGAGAATCTGGTAAAACCCTCCCGCCCTCCAGCTGGGTGTTAAAAAACAAGATTTGAACCCAGGGCCCACTCCATGTTCTTAAACAGAGCCTTTCCATTCGGCCGCTGCAGTCAATGAGAAACGCCTCCAGGGGTTAACAACCAGGCATGCTGTTAGACTTCCTTCCTGTATTTCTGCAGAATCTGCTTTTTTTTGTTTTGTTTTGTTTTTCCCTTTCTCTCTTCCTCTGCATTCCTTTAAAAACAAAACAAAACTTTTTTATGGTGGAAAATTTTAAGCACTCACAAAAAGGGACAGGTGATATAATGAACCCTTCCGTAGCCATCAGATATTCATTTAGTGTTCAAATTTCCAATTGTCTTATTAATGTAATTTTTTTCAAATTTGAATTGAGATTAAAGTTCACATTTTGCAGTTTGTTGACATTTCTCTTAAGCTTCTGTTTCTCTCTCTCTCTCCTCTCTTTTATTGCAATTCATCGAAGAAACTGGGCAGTAAATTCTCCTACCATCTGCATTTTGATGATCACATCTCTATGACGTCATTCACCATACTCCTCTGTCCATTGTGTTTCTGAAGGTTGGTGGAGTCTGACAGTTTGATCAAATTCTGGTTAGATCTTTTGTGGCAGGACTATCTCAGAGGTCAGGTTGAGTCCTTTCATTGGGGGAGGGGCATCTCTTTTAGTGATGTTAGCAGCTGTTGATGCTTAATAGCTAGATCATTTAATTGATTGTGCTGTAATATGATGACTTTCCAATTCTATCACCCTTTAACTATTAGCTATACTATTTCTATAGTGAGAAATTTCCCTCATTTATTAATGGGTTACCCAGTAATACAATTCATACAGGAAAGACAGCAAATGTTTGATTCTTTGCTTTTATTTACCATTTCAAAATAATGAGTTGACACCTTTAATGGTTGCCAAAATGTTTTTTAAGTATTTATAAAGACATGAATTTAATTATATTATATATATGTGTGTGTGTGTGTATGTGTGTGTGTGTATATCAATCCATTAAGTTATTTTCCTTACTGATGTTCAAATTTTCCCACAGTGGCCAAAGGGAGCTTCTTCATGTCAGTATCTGCATCTTTTTAACATGACCTTAGAACTTTTGATATCTTCCTTGCTACCTGTGATGGAAAGATGCTCATTTTATACCCTTACTAACCAAGACCTGGGTAGCATGGTATTGCTTTTTGTTTCATTTTAAAAATTGAGTTATGATTTATATAGTAAAACTATGCTGTACACCCAAAACTAACACAAAATAATATTGAAATTAAAATGTAATTGAGCCCGGCTGGTGTGGCTCATTGGTTGAGTGTTGACCCATACACCAAGAGGTCATCAGTTCAATTCCCAGTCCGGGCACATGCCCAGATTGTGGGCCTGATCCCCAGTGGGGGGCATGCAGGAGGCAGCCAATTGATGTTCCCTCTCATCAGATGTTTCTCTCTCTCACCTCTCTCTCAGATGTTTCCATCTCTCTCCCTCTCCCTTCCTTTCTCTCTAAAATCAATGAAGAAAAATTATTTAAAATGTAATTGGAAAAAAAAAAAAAGAATCCATTCCCTTCACTAATGTTTTTCTGAGATGCTGGCAAATATTTCCAGTCAAACTATTATTACTAATTAAAACAACAACTGTATTCTTTAATGTAAAGCACGTGTTTTGTTCAGAATTTTCTTTTACTTCTACCCATTTACTCTGAACTTAAACATTTTCCTTTTATCAGCACATCTCCAGTTCTTTCTCCATTCTTTCCTCAAAAGTTTATTTTGAGCATTTCTTTGGTTGTATAACTCTCCTATAAGCTCTGATCTTCAAGTACTTACTGAGCAGATCAGAATGGTTTCTGCAGTACCAGACAGACAAACAGTGAGAATAACCTGGTAACAGGGACCCGTCAGTTCTGTGTCTAAAGGCAGGCCAGTTCCAAGGCTGGTGGGCCCACAGACCAGCAATGCCATCAATGTCCCAGGTTCCTTCCATGTTCCCACTCAGCCTGTTCTCCTCAAGCTAACATTCCCTGGTGGTGACAATATAGTCATCATTCTTCCAAAATCCCTCTTTCTTTTATGTGTCCTTCGAGCTTGAAGCTATGCACCAGCCACCCCCCACTGGCCAGAACTGGGTCACATGTCACCCTAACCGAGTCCCTGGCAAGGGGAATGAGGTCATCATGATTAGCGTAGAACACAGCTTCCCAACCAATGTGTGGCTACAATGGGCAATAGTTATCCTGAGATAAGGGTCCTCTCAGCCCTCAAGGCATCCTGAGAGCCCCCAGTGGCCACCTCAAGCCCCAGCAGCCGCATATACATTTGCCCTGGGGACCACACAAACGTCACTATTTTGTCTGTACTCTGCGACATGAAAAGACCAATCAGGATCTCCCCGCACCACATGGGAGGAGGTGACATCAATCCTGATCTGAATCAGGCCTCTCAGGATGGAAGAAGTAATAAATGGCACTTGGAAGCAGGCTTAGAAAATAAAACCTTTATGGAACAGGAGAACCATAAAGGAGCGGGCACAGCCAATTCATGCTGTACAGCTGTCTGTCTGCGTCCGCCCAGCTGCTGCCTGGGCTCTGACTCCCAGCGTCCCCTGCTCCGGCCCAGCCCTCCGAGCGCAGGTATCCGCCGGCCACAGAGGCCCGGGCCTGCGCCCAGTTGAACGGGGCAGACGGGAAGGTCTGGGACCCTGCAGCCAGGGCACAAAGCCTGCACTGGGACCGGCCCTTTGGCCAGCTGCCTGATGGGCACGTTTAGAGGGGAGACAGAGTGCTGGCAGGAGCTGAACCGGGTAAAAGCTCTCTGTGAGGATCCCCACTTATCTCTGGGGTCGGCTGGCCCTGGAAAAGTCTATATCCAAACAAACCTGCTCCACCACACCTATGGGACCAGCAGTCTCAGCCATCTCCGAACTCAGCAGCCTGGTGTCTTTCAAAATGAGATAACTGACAACTTCATGGTCGCTTGTGGCCATGAGAGCTCACGGAGACAATTCAGCTCTGGTTACATTATGTTTATGTGAATGAATATGGATTTAGAGGACCAAATAAACTTAAAGGCCTTAGGCATCTAAGATGAAAAAGAAAATAAATGGCACATCATTCTGTTCTTCTGCCATAAGCTTTATCCCTTGTGTATATAGTTAATAAAATGCCTTGGTGATTGCTTTCCAGTTTTCTAAAATGAAGTGTAGAGCGTCCACAGAAGAGATTACACTGCGAAATCCACTAAACAGTAAGTGGGAAAACCACACAGTGTCCCCCTATCCACGGGAAGTACGTGCCAAGAGCCTCCGAGGATGGCGGAAGCCACAGGTGGTACCAAACCCTTTGTGTGTGTTCTGTCTGTTCCTATCCGCACATACCAGTGGTAAAGTGCACTTTATAAATGAGGCACCGTAGAGGTTACAATAAGTAACAATAAAGTAGAGCAATCATGACAATATTCTGTGATGAAAGTTATGGGAATGTGGCTTTAGGAAGCGCACACGGACGATCTGCACACAAGCACTGCAACCCCGAGACTGTCCGTCCGACAACCGAGACGGCTGCCGAGCGCTCGGCCTGGAGACCGGACCAAGCAGGACGGCGTGAGGTCTCATCCCGGTGCTGAGAATGGCATGCATTTGAAAACTTATGAATTATTTGTTTCTGGAATTTTCTATTTAATTTTTGGACTGCAGCTGACCACGGTGTCTGAGAATATCGGAGGCGGACGGCGGACCCGGGCACCACTGCATGAAGCCAAGCAGCCTGGCGAATGCGAAAAGAAAGCTATTTCCAAATCTCAAGTGTTCGTGTGTGACAGAGGGGCTGTGTGAGCCTCTACCTTGTGGCACTGGGATTTTAACCAGCAATGCTCTGCATCAACTTATTTTAACCATACAAGGAAATCCTGTATCGCTTTGAAGTGACAAACATCTTTGAAGAGGCTGGAGCTGTCTCTCACGTTGGCCCTGGACACAGGCAGAGGCGGTGCGGAGAGGCAGCCTTCCCCGTGCTCGGACCAGAGCAGGTCCGGGCTCCAGGCACCATGGCCCTTAGCAAAGCTACGAAACCTGGGCAGCTCCACTAATAAATAAAACAAAGTAAAAATCAACAAAACGTAACTTTTGGTCAGTAGAATGGAGTAAGTCAAAGTTGCTGGCCGGAGTGCGGATAGAGGGTACTTGCTCACTCATAGCAGCATGAACTGTACAACCTTTTCGAAATCCAAACTCCTTCCCAACAAGATATTTATCTCATAGAAATTCTCCCAGAAATGATTCACATATAAGGATGCTCATTGTAGCGCTGTCTTAGTAACAACTGGAAACCTAAATGTCCATTCATAAGGGCCTGGTAAGATTAATTACGGTACAGTCATACCACTGAATACACAAGTTATGAAAAATAACGAGCTGGGTCCGTATCTAAGACATGTTGGTAAGTATAGGATGATTTCATCTCTGTAAAATCTGTGCTGATGCACTATGTGTCACCGTTAGTTGAGAAAACATCTGATGAGTAGTACCACTGACAAAGCACTGTCCCTTTTAAGCCATGCATTCCCATGACAGTTCCACCTATGAGCCTATGTTACTTGGATGATAGAAAGTCTATGGTTCTCAGTGAGCCAGGCTCCTCTTCACTCGACAGTAATCACACCACCAAGTACTGGTCAGGATGCAATGGACACACTCGCAGAGGCGCCGCCACATGCCGGCAGCTGAGGTAAGGTGAGGCGGGCAGACCCCGCTTCTCCAGAAGTGCCCCGAACAGCAGCCTGGATCAGGTGTGTGAACAGGAAGTTTTACAAAATTGCAAAAATTATATATATTACAAAAATTATATATATCTGGCTATAAAAATTTAATTCAGAATTATGAAAGAAAAATAAGTAGAAATCTCTCCCTCACCCACTAGATTTCCCAGGGGTAAAATTTATTAATGGATGTCCTGGCCAGGTGGCCCAGTTCGTTGGAATGTCATCCTGTACACCAAAGAGGTTTGGAGTTCGATTCCCAGTCAGGGCACATACCTGGGTTGTGGGGTTGATTCCCAGTTGGGGCACCTATAGAGGTAATCAGTGTTCTCTTTCACATCGATGTTTCTCTCTCTCTCTTTCTCTCTCTTTCTCTCTCATCAAGAAAACATATCTTCAGGAGAGGATTAAAAACTTTTCTTAATGGTTTGGTGTATATATTTCCAATCCTAATCTCCAATGTATAGGAACACAGACACACATTTTTTACATGTATCTTATCTATTTATCGCTTTATATACATAGACCCATCTTGTGTATTTTTCTGTCCTTTGTTTTTACCCGAAAACATCACTGACAACGTTTCTGGGCTCTGACCTCTGTCCATTCTTCTTGCTGATCTCAGAATTCCGCGGCCGGAAGGCCCAGTTCACCTTCGAGCAACTCGGGGATCAGGGGTGCTGACCTAACCCCCTTAATTCCCATGAAGTCGAAGGTTTACATATAACTTTTAACTCCCCTAAAATTTAACTAGTAATAGCCTACTGTTGACCAGAAGCTTTACTGATAACATAAATAGTTGATTAACACCTTGTGTATGTTACATGTATTATATACTGTATTCTTATAATAAAGTAAGCTAGAGAAAAGAAAATGTTAGTAAGAAAATCATAAGGAAGAGAAAATTCTTTTACAGTATTTTCTGGAAAAAAAATCTGCATATAAGTGGACTGGTGCAGTTCAAACTGGGGTTGTTCAGGGTCAACTGGTACTATCATTTCATTAATCCGTCTCCAGTTACGTCTCCACTGGTTTGCTATTTCCAATAACGGTGCAAGCGCATCCGTGCACATGTACCAGTATGTGAGGATGTCCTTTCAAGATGATTTCCCGAAATAGCAGTGTTTGGTCAAAGACAGCACCTTTCTTACATTTTGATTGGATATAGCTAACTGTATGACAAAAAGTTGTAATGATTTACCAAATCATTTATAATTTGATTTTTATGCTTCAAAATTAATTTTATCTACATGAGGGAGAAAGTGAGCAGGCCATTTCTAGAATAGCTTTCTTTTTCTTTTTTTGCCTATTTTAGTAGACAGAGCCTTTTTCTATAATTTATTGAGTTCTTATCATGTCCTGGACACCAGTCTAAGTAGTCACATGGCATTCTCTCATATAAACCTGACAATAACGTTATGAAATATTATGTTCCCATTTTACAGATGAGAAAATTGAGGCTCCAAGGAGTTAGGCATCTAGCCAGTGAGGCATAGGATTGGAACTCACATTGATCTGACTCCAACATCTTCATAAAGTAACATACACATTACATTAACATCAATTTTACAGAGATGAAATCACCCTGTACATTTTGTTTTGAAATGTATTTACTTACTAACATGCCTTGATAATGACCTACCTCATTATTTTTCATAACTTGTGGATTCAAAGGATATGCGAAAATCACTCAAAAGAAATAGAGAACTGTTCATCTCATTACGACGTCTGTTAAAACAGACTGATGCCATTAAATAGCTGTAAACAAAGCATGAAGCTGCTCTGGCCAAGGAAGGCGCCGCATTCGCCAGCTCCTCCCTCTGTCCTCCCGCAGGCCTCTCACACCTGCAGCCACCCGCCTGGTCCTCTTCGGGAACGGGGGCTGCTGGGGGCCGAGGTGGCAGGTGCTGCATGATGAGTGACTCCCCTGCTTCTGCTCTTCCTGCTCCGCAGCCCGCAGGTGGCAGCCGGGCAGCCCACTGCACCAGAGGGAGCCGGGCAACCAGAGGTGGCACAGGAGCTTGGGCACACAGCCAGTTCTCTGGTTTTCTACTTTCCGTTTTCATCCTCACCCGAGGACATGGTTGCACTTATCTTGAGGTAGAGCGGGAGGGAGAGAGAGTGAAACATTGAGGTGAGAGAGACACATCGAGTGGCTGCCACCCACACGACCCCAACGGGGGCCGGGGACAAACTGCAACCGAGGTCCGTGCCCTTAGTGGGAACTGAACCGGGACTCTCTGGTCCACAGGCCGATGCTCTGACTGCTGAGCCAAACCGGCCAGGGCCACTTTCTTCTTTTTAAGTCAAGGGGAACAGTTGAAGTTGTTTACTGAATTTTCATTTGCTGAACTTCATCAACATCAATGGCAACTTCCTAAAGAATACAATCTATGATGGACCCTGCCCCTATTATTGGTATCAACCACTTATTTCAAGGTCATTACATGACGTTAGATGTGATGTGGAAGATTGGGGGAAATATGCTATGTTTGGTGAATATGTTGGTTCATGGTTTTACTTTCTGGAAAAGCTTCAGATACAGTCATATATGTACATATATATACACACACACGTATTTACACATTTTTGGTACATATGTACATATATAGAACTTATTTATTTGTACATTTAAACATAACCTATTTAGCTCAGAGAAAATATACCAAAAAAAAAAAAAAAAAAGAGAAAAAAGAAAAAGAAAGAACTTAAGCAAATGTGATACTTAAAACATACACTACACAGCATAGAAGAAGCGGTAGCATTTTGCTGTGTTTTAGCCCAGGGCAGTGTGTGAGCCTGCAGAGAGCCCGCAGCTAGCAAGGGTGGTGAGCTCAGGCACTAATGTATCACACACATGTTTCTGAAACTCTTAGTTGAGTTGGCTTCTTTAATAAACTCAGAAATTTATTAAAGAGAAAAACACATTCACTAAAAAAGAATCTGAGAGCAGAGGTCATGAACTTGGCTGGAAATGTACGTATCTGGCATCGATACCTAGAAAGATTAATATATAAGAACCTTAAGGAAGAAAGAGTCCCATAAATTTAAATATGAGTTGAGAGTTAACATTCTTTTTTTTTTTCTTTATTGATTCTAGAGACAGAGGAAGGGAGAGGGAGAAAAAGATAGAAACATCGATGAGAGAGAACATTTACTGGCTGCCTCCTGCATGCCCCCCACTGGGGATCAGGCCCACAACGTGGGCATGTGCTCTGACTGGGAATCAAACTAGCCACCTCTTGGTGCATGGGTTGCGGCTCAACCACTGAGCCACACCAGCCGAGCCGGAGTGAACATTCTTTATACCTTGAGCAAATTGTTTCAAACTTAAACATAAATTCTGTTCAAAAATTGGCTTTAGGTTACATTAAAATAAGTCTACTCTGTCTTCAGGAACCATCCGGGCAACATTCAATACTACTTTTGTCCTAGAGATTATGCTTCTGTCATTATCTGAGGTTGATAATTAGACACAATAACCAGCTCTTATAACTCAAAGGGTCCAACTCCGTTTATAATATTGCCCATGCCTGCAGAATTTGAAAACGCTTGGATGCAGCCAAAGACTTGGGGAAAGAAAGTTTTTAATTAAACACTAATGAGGACCAGAAAAAATGCTGTTTGTTTTTTTCTCCCAAGAATCCAGGCAGCTCCAGAGGACGCCTCCACCCCTAATTCCTGTGGATGCGAGCGACCCGAGAAGACCCCGCGGAGGAAGTCAACGGTCTGAAAGGGGCAGCACAGGTCGGGCAGAGCAGGGCCCTTCCCGGAGCCTCGGCACAGGGCTGGGCACAGGAAACAGCCTGCTTCACGCCCACAGCTGACAAAGCTGCAAACACTGCCAACTTCCCACCCTGGCTGGGCTGGGTCAGGGACTTGCAGCTGGCTGGGCACAAAACCTAGGGTCCTCGGGTGAGCCTGTTTGCACGGGGCTGGAGGAAATGCCCTGCTCTGCTCTCTAAAGGCTGCTTCCCAACAGAATGACCATCAGTGAACCCAAACGAAAGCATTCTCCATCAGCTTACAACGGATTAGGGCTCTTTTCCTAACAAAAAAGAATAAACACACACATACAGATGCATTTCAACACGCATGGCTCTCTTCCTGGATGAGGAAGACCTTCTCTGTGGACCGAGTGCCCCTGATGCTGCTGCCCCCACGCCACCCAGGGCCCACCTCTCTCAGCTGGACAGGGGAAAGGCCCCCCAACTGCTCTCCCCTCCCCAGCCATCCCCCCAGAGTGCTGAGAGTGAACTCATTAAAATGTAAACCTGATTCCTCAGTTCATTTAGTCAACAAGTACTTCTTCTCTTTCTTTATTTTTTAAAATAAGTTCTTACTGATTTTTTAGAGAGAGAGGAAGGGAGAGATAGAAACATTGGTGTGAGAGAGAAACATCGATCAACTGCCTCCTGCACTCCCTGCACTGGGGATGGAGCCCTAAACCCGGACATGCGCCCTGCCTGGGAACCGAACCAGGACCTCTCAATCTATGGGCCGAGGCTCCATCCACCGAGCCGCACTGGCTGGCGAGAAGGACATACTGGGTTCCAGGCACTGAGGATACTGTGTTGAACAAGAAAAAGTTAGGCCTTCAGCTCACATTCTGGTCGGGGAGACACAATAAGCATGTACACAAATGAGCCTCAGCATAGGGTGGTGACAGGGACAGGGAAAGGAAGCAGGGAAGAGGGTGGTCGGGTGGCCTCTCGGTGGGTGGCACCTGCAGGAGGACCTACAGACAGTGAGGGGAGCACGCCACGTGGACTTCTGGGTGGTGAGGTTCCCAGGCAGAGACAGGCCAAGGGCAAAGGCTCCGAGGCTGGACTGTGCCTGGGTGGGCTGAGGGACAGCGGGAGCCAGGGTGCGGAAGAGTTAGAAGGGGAAAGAAGAGGGGAGCTTGAGTGTGTTCGCTGGTGGGAGGGGTGGAGGAACCCTGAGCAGGGGCACCAGTCACACAGGGACTTGTCTGTAGTGTAAGGCTGGCTTTTTCTCAGGCTTGGGAAGTCACTGGAAGGTGTAGAACAGGAGAATGACATCACCGGACTTACTTTTAAGAAAATCTGGCAGCTGGGTTAACAGACCATAGGGGAAAATGGCATCAATGAGTTCATTAATTCCTGCTGTGGCTGCAGGATCTGGTAGAGGGAGAGATTCCCGGCTGGGGATGTCCTGAGAAGGACTCTGTGAGGGGATGTGCAGGAAAGGAAGAGGCTGGTGGTCTGCAAACTAAGTCCATTCTATACAGTGGCTAAGTGAATGGGATGTGGATTTAGACAGATCTTCGCTCTTGGACAAGTTACTTAATAGCTCTAAACCATTTCCACATCTGCCAAATGGGTTTACGAATACCTATTTCATGTCAGTATTAGGAGAATGAAATGAAATGGTACACATCAAGTGCTCAGCACTATGTCTGACACGTAGAAAATGTTCATTGAGTAGCAGTAGCCATAGCTGACACTGTGAATGGTTACCACGAGATAGATCTTCATTTATGTGATCTGTTGTTGTCCTCAACAGCCCTGGGAGGCTGGACTGCTGTCATCCCCATCTCAGAACAAGAAAACGAGACACTGAGCTCATTAAATGTGGATGTTTGGGTTTAAACCCTGGTCAGAGTTTGCACTCATAATTACTAGTGTGGTAACTTCTGGCTTAGAATCAAGTTTATACAAGGGGTCCATATTTTTGCTTATGGAAAACTACTACTTCTCAATCAGTGCTTTTAAAACCTTTATACCAAACTTAAAATGTACACCTTTTTAATCTTTTGTGGAGGTAAAGAAAGAGGCTCAGAACAATTACGTAGCTTGGCTCAAGGTCACACAGCTGGCAAATGCTTTGGTTTTCTCCCAAGTCCAGCTGACTGCAGCCCATTCTATTTCCCTATTTTACCAAGGTCTCTTTCTGTCGTAAATAATAAGTATCTCTAATCACATTTTTTTTTTTTTAATCCTCACTCGAGGACATTTTTGTATTATCTTCAGATAGAGTGGGAGGCAGAGAGGAGGAGGAGGAGGAGAGATGGAGAGAGAGAGAGAAAGAGAGAGAGAGAGAGAGAGAGAGAACCATTGACGTGAGAGAGACACACTGACTCATTGCCACCCACACGTCCCCAACCAGGAAATAAACTGCAACCGAGGTATGTGCCCCCAGCGGGAGCCGAACCCGGGTCTCTCCGGTCCGCAGGCCAATGCTCTAACCATTGAGACAAACTGGCCAGGGCCATCTCTAATCACATTTTAATGAGACAAACTAATTCCTGTGAAAATATTTGCTGGCTACATTACCCAAGGGTAGCATGATGGCTGTAATACGGCTCTCCTCAGCCGCACCAAGTCTAAGGACCACGTGGGAAATGAGCCCACCTAGATGGCAAAGCAGCCGGTGGAGCCCATAGCCTCATGCATGAGCATCTGGGTTCTAGCCCATGGACTAGAGATCAGGCTTGAGAGAAAAATAATGTATTGCTTTCTTTTGGAGAGAAAGAATTAAACAACTAAATAGTTGTGAGCATCTTTGTTTTCATGAAATAAACCAAGGAAACAGCAGCATAAAGTTGTCAGAGTCTCCTTATAAAAAGCTCTTGAAAACGTGGCACCGTGTCTCTACACAGTGGTCAGTGGGCCCCCTTCCTGGTTGCCACCCTAGACTATAATTCTTAATCTGGGTGAGGGAGAAGAAAGGAGTCAAGGATTTTACAAATTTTAGAAGTTCTAAAGGTTATTCATTTGCATAAGAAATTCAGAACACAGCATATATGAAGATTATTTGCCAGGCATCTATCCATCCACCCCTCCATCCACCCATCCGTCCATCCAACCATTCATCTATCCATCTATCCATCCTACCATCCATCCATTCAATCATCTATCTGTCCATCCATCCATCCATCCATCCATCCATCCATCCATCCATCCACCCATCCATCCATCCATCCACCCACCATCCACATCTAACATGTTTTCAGTGCTTTTTAATGCATTTAAGTTTTATAGCAATCCCAGGAGAACAACTCTTTGAGGTAGATACTCTAATTAAATTAAGTTTCGGAGAGCTCACATGGCAACAAAAGCTGAGTAAGGATTTCAACTCAGGCCGTCTGACTTGATAGACTTAATTTTTAAGCACAAGACTATGTTTCCACCCAAATGTTTGTTGAGTGGGCGAATTAGTGGAATGATAAATGATAAAATTCTACCTTTATGTATTATTTACCTTTTAATAAATAAAGCAGCAAGTCAGTGGCAAGAGGACAAGCACTTGGTCAGCAAGAGTCTGTGAATCCCAGTGCCATGACCTACCAGCTAATGGGTACACAAAACCACTCCAGTGGGATTTGGGGGATCATCTGAAGAGTTGCTGTAAGGACAAAGACAGGGCAGAACATCTAAGAAGGCTGCAAATCGAGCACTGTCCTTGTGTGTGTGCCCCAGAGAAGCTCTTGCTCACGCTCATGGGGAGAGATGGCAACATTTTCACTGTCGTATTTGGGACACTGACCCATCAACAAGAGGTTGATGTACTCATGAAACTGAACACAGGGGTTAACATGAATTTAGAGGTGAATTCCAAAAGCTGTTTGAGAGGAAAATAAGTTAGCAGAATGACATGTTCATATATAAATTTTACAAACAACAAAAATATATATTGTTTATACAAAGCAGAAACAGAAGACAGGCACAGAACAAGCTGACGGTTGCCAAAGGGGAGCAGGTTGGGGATAATATGTATATAATTTATAGATACAAACATGTGGCAAAATTATAAAAACATGTCTGGGAATGAAAAACATTAACTTCAGGTAGATTATTTATAGGGAGAGTCGGGAGGTACAAAAGTGACTTCAATTTATTCTATAAAAGTTATTATATTACAAAAACGTGTCTGAGGCAAACATAGCATAATATTAAGATGCCTTGAAACTGAGTGGTAAGTGCTTGACTGTTATCTATATTACCTTTTATATTTTTGCATGATATAATCCCCAAAAGGTTTTTTCTTTAATCCTCGTTGGAGGATGTATGCACCCTGACCAGGAATCGAACCTGCAACCTTTGGTGTATGGGAAGATGCTTCAACCAACTGAGCCACCTTGCCAGGGCCCAAAACAGTTTTTTTTTCTTTTTAAAGATAATACATGCCAAGTGCCAACCACAAGGCCTAGCACACAGCGGCTGTTTAATAATTAGTAGCTATTAGTGGAATCAAGAAACTATAAAAGCACTAGTTAAGGAGAAAATAGTAATAATTTAATCAACAGGCTTTGCCCAAACATAAAATTCTAGAGGCTTAAAAATCATTAGGCCCTGGCTAGTGGCTTGGTTGGTTGGAGCATTGTCCCATACACCAGAAGTTTGCAGGGGCTTGATTCCCAGTCAGAGCACATACCTGTGTTGCAGGTTCGATCCCTGGTTGGGGCATGCAATCCATCAATGTTTCTCTCTCTCTCTCTCTCTCTCCCCCCATTTTCCTCTCTCTTTCAAATCATATCCTTAGGTGAAGATAAAAAAAAGTGATTAGGACTTAGGGGAAGATGGTACTATTTAATTTACCATATTTGCCAGCCTCTTTTGTGGCAAAGGTTTATTTCAAGGATGCCAGAGTGCATGTTATGTCTGTATATATACACAGGTATATAATTACACGTGAAGACTTCTGCCTCTTTTCCACGCTGTGTCATACGGTTTTGTTTATAAAATTTAGAACTATATATCTATTCCCCATTCAATTCCTCACACTTTTCCACAACCACCAAATTGCACATCACAAACAGAATGTTCAGAATAAACATAAGTAGGGAATGAACAGGAAGTTGTTTTATTCTGTAGCTTCACCGAGAAAAGATGGAATGAGAAAAACAAATATCAGTTCGAAAAGGCAGGAGAGTCTATTCTTAACTTGGCAATTTTCAAGCTGTGCAACAAAGATTCAAAATCTTTCAAAGATTCTGACACTACTCTCGTTGATCTTAAAAATGACATGGCCTTTTAAAAATTTATTTATGTCAAATGAAGGGCTAAAATATTCACATAGCTTTCCTTTCCAGTTTCTGGGTAACTTAGCATCGCGGTTCCCTGCCACAAAATTGCAGTCTTTGGTTGAACCCAGAAAAGGTGGAAGATAAATTTTCTCAGTAATAAGTGGCCTCATATTTTATTTATCAGCCAAGTTTTCTTTCCTTCCTGTATGTTGCTACTAGTAGCTGACCCCATGGCTACCCATCCCTTCAACAGAGCGAGGAATCCAGTGCGGAGCTGACCCCGACCGCCGGGCCAGCTTTCAAAGCTGCACCCTGCTACATCCTTCCCCAGTGCGCTCCCACCCCACTCCCTTCCCGCCCGCCTGCATCCAGGCTTCCATGCCCACACCTGTTGGCCGCACTTGGAGACCATGCTGTGATGTACTGTCCAGACGTATTTCATCGGCCGGGAATGTTGTGAGCTGACAGCTCTCAGCTCCCAACTCCCTCCGGGACTTGCCCTGCCTGAGAGAGAGCTGTCTAGTTCAAGGTCACGCCGCTTCTCAAAGGCAGCCCATCTCCAGTGCTGGGTCGACACACATGACACGGAGACCCAGCCCTCTAGCTCCAACTAGGAACAACTCTCAGTTTCAGGGCTACCCGTGAGGCCGGCAGAGGCCTTTGTTGAGCTGAACTGTAGCCCAGGTTCTCCCTCTGCTCAATCCTACCTCTTCCTGTTCCTTCTACAGGCCTTGATCCTCAGCATAAACCTCCCTCCAATCTCCAGTCAAGTCAGCTTCCTCAGGAAGCACACCTGCATCAGCATTTATGCTGTTCCATGGTGGGAAGGCTTTTCCTGGCTGATGTGGCTGAGTGGGTTACATGACCTGCTCTGGCCAATGACCTATAAAAGGTGACATAAGCCACTCTGAGGCTGAGCACTTAAAGCCAATGCAAAGGCCCAAAGAGCTTGTCACTGTCTAGCATGGCAACTGGTAATGCCCAGGAACGTTTTCTGAGCCTGAGTGACAGTGATGAGCAGAGCTTACAGCCAGCCTGTGCTTGGACAGGGAGTAAACCAAAAATAACCCTTCGTTGTTTTAAGCCACTAAGATCCTGGGGGCTGTTAGTTTCCATAACAAAACCTATCCTATCCTAAAAGAAAAGAAGTGAAAAAGCACCTATCCTATCCTGATTAATAAACTCCTCACTGCAGCAGCCTCCCAACTTCCCTTCCCTTCCTGCCTCTACTGCGCCAGCCTCTCCCAGGCCGGTCAGTGCCCTCAACCAACCCCCCACCTCAAGTTCTGAAGAAAAATATCAGCATCCTAATCTTAACATACAGGATCAGTCAAGTTCAGATGTTACTTTCAAACAAACTTTCTTTGTCTACCTGACTCCGTCTCTTTCCCGATCAGCCTTAAAAACCTTTATAATCCCTCAAAGCCATGCCCCCCATACCTGAAACGCCCCTCTTCACCTGCCCTTCACCTGCCCAGCTCCTCCTGTTCTGACCTCGGCTGGAGCTCAACTCCTCCGGGAAGCCCTCACCTTTTGCTTTACCCCTGTCTGATCTGGACCCCTCCACTGTGCCCCCGAGGCACCCGGGACAAGCTTTTCCACAGTGTTTGCTTTCCTTACCGGTCTCCATGACTTGACAGTACATTTCTTGAGGAGGGCTAGAAAAATGTCTATTTGGACTTTGTGTTGCTGTCAGCGTGGGTCATAATTTGTCAGCCCCCATCTGGTCTATATAATTCAGAGGATGGTGGAGGGTGAAGGGTGGGGGAAAGCAAAGTGTACATTGTTTGAAATGCCACTGAACACTCTGCGAGGCTGCCCTCTGGGGACTTGGTCGTTCCCATCCAATGTGATGGGATGCGAAGGTCAGGTGTTACCAGTTTATGAATCACCAGAGCCTTGCACACAGAGAGGTTATCTCCTTAGCATGGGCTTAGAGACAATGTGGGCCTACTGTGCAGAACACAAGTCCAAATACCAAGGTGCACAATACATACACTGCTGTGGAAATTCCAGGCCCTCTTACTGAACATCATCACATGTAAACATGGGAACTCAGTGTCCAGAGAACTACTCACTTGGGAAAACAATGGCTAATGCCCATAGCTGCCCTTTATCAGGTACCTTTTATAGATCTGCTGTTAAGTCCTTTACGTAACCAAGAGCTAACATTTATTGAGCATCTGTTTGTACCAGGCAGGGGGCTCAGTGTTATCTAATGAATTTCACACCCTACCCCCGAATGCAGGTACTACAGTTCTCCCCTTTAACCCAGGAGGAAATGGGGCTCAGAAAGGAAAGCAGCTTGCTCAAGTTTGAGTCCATAGCCTCTGCCGGCTCTGCACAGCCAGCTACCACTCGGTGTGAGCTGCCAGCCTCAGGGGAGCTGACCCGGCCTCCGAGGCCACATGACTGCCCTGGATTCTGGCCAAGTTGCCTCCTGCTGGAGGCAATGACTCCATTCAGGGTTTGTATGAAATTCTACCTTTGAGACATTTGGGGAGGAAGAGAAAACTTAATCCCAAGTCACAAACTGAGGGTTTTGTTAGAACATGTCAACCCTTAATAAAAAGCAGGGTGTTGATATTTTTAAAAAAACATTCTGCCATCATTTCCCACCTTAATTGCTAATTAAACCTAATTAATAGCTATAATGCAACCCATCCAGGCAAGATATAAGCAGGACAGATGTATGGCAGACAAATCAGCTTTTAGAATTTAGCCTGAAATAGAAGGTGAATACCCCATGTCTGCAACTTTAACCTAATTCAAAGCTTCACTCACAAAGTCAGTCTTTGTTAAAAGGCTGCTAGTGCAGCCTCAGTTCGCTTTCAATTCATTCACATTACTACAGAAATACCTTATAGCTAGTATCTTAATTATTCATGGTTACTAGCAAATCAAGGCACTTGCCTCTCCAATATCTAGAAGAGGAGGAAGCGTTCAATTCCAAAGAAATGATGCCTTCTTGGCACTGCCAAATTCCTTATGAATAGGTGAGAGATCCCATTTCACTTATAGTATATGAATAAACAAAACAGCCAGGGGCAGCCAGGTATCCATGTAATGGATATCTCCCACCCCACCCTGGTTTCTCTCTAGAGTGATTGAGGTCTGGATTTTCTTACAAACAAAACTATTCAGACAAGAAGCAAGAAAAATGACACCTTTTTATTATCAAGATGATAAAAAAAATTGGATTCAGTAAAACGTGTAACTCTGGTGTGTGCCTCTAGCTCACAGGCGGAGAGCTGGGCGCACGACGGAGCACCCCCTCTGAGGCTGAGTCCACAGTGATGGGCCAGCAATGCGGGTTTCCTCATGAGTGGTCCCACCTCCTCCACTCAAATGACTGTGGCAAAATGCTCACAAAGTATTTGTGCACGAGTCCTTGCACTTAGCTTGAGAAATAACCATTCTATGTAAAGAGTTCTGGATTTGAGTCTAATAATGTAGTTGCAGTGGACATTGCTGATTGCATCTCAGCCAAGCACTGACCCTGCCTGTTGCTTGGCAACTATGTGGTTTGGGGGGCCAGCCTCACTCCCAGCTTCAAAAATGGGTCCACTCCTCTACGGGCTTAAACCAATCAATACAGTTTGGTGTTTCCAAATGTTTTTATTCACCATCAGCCCCTTACGAAGCCTGTTTAGTTTTTTTTTTATCTAGTCCCCCCATCCTATATTCTAATGCCACAGACATACAGTCGTCCCTCCCTTATCGCGGTCAATCTGTTCCAGACTCGAGCGGTTGCACCTGGCGTTGAAGGATTCTGGGGTGCTCGAATACATAGGCCCACAGTCCACACGTACAGTAATTTTAATTGTAATTATAACACAGGGTGTATAATTGACTCAGACAACCGAGCACGCGCTGCATCATTCTCATCGTCTCGATCAACTTTTCAATGAATATATTTGAGAAAACCGCGACAGAGTGAAGCCGCGAACGTCGAAGCGCAAAGTGGCGACGGATGACTGACTGTACTGTATATGTTTATGTAATGTATATCTGTGCTATTTGTATACAAGGAGTAAGGGCTTTTTTTTTGCCTCCTCCTATTTTGGAAACTATTTTGCCTTTTGGGGACCATATCACTCTCATTGAGAATGCATTTATTATAATCCTATTCCCTGTGCCAATCAGTGCATGGCATTGGGGGTGGGCACAGAGCCTCAGTTTACCCATCAGAGTACATAGTGGACTTTTTTAGATAGTTGGCAAATCTGAGGAATTCTGTATCTGGATGGGTTGGTATGTGAAACTGCTGTGGCTATCTGATATCCTGAGGAAAGAAATCAGCAGAGGATAAAGCCAACACACAAATAAGACAGGGTTGAAAGAATCATGGGGAATAAGCATGATGTCCTGATCAAACCATACCTGAAGTTTACTCTACTGCTAGACTTTTCAGTTGTGTCAAAAGTCCCTTCTTTTCATTATATAAGTTAGTTGAGTTGGCTTTCCTATTATAATAAATAAATTCTAACTGACAGAATAGACATTTATTGAATGCTTCCTAAACTCTAGGCACGATGCTAAATATCTCACACATTATTTCTCTTAATGTCTGGAGTTAGTACTATTACATTTCCCATTGTATAAATGATGAAACTGAAGCATATTAAGATTAAGTAACTTTACCCAGTCATACACAGGCAGAGGTAGGGTTCACTCCTATGTCTATGTAATCTAGAGCTGAAGGTATTAATCATTTTACTTTTTTTCAGTTCTACACATTAATGTCACTATTTCCTTGCTAGGTATTTCAAAGGCACTGGAGAAAATGGTCTTTTGTTGCTAACGATGAACAATGCTGTGCAATGAAGAAATCTCTGGTTCTATCAAAATTTTAAAATATTTTAAAAATTGTATTTCTCTAAAGACATAGGCAACTTTAAATTTAGAGATCATTTGCCCTAGATGGTGTGGCTCAGTTGGTTGAGCATTGTCCTGTGTACCAAAAGGTCACCAGTTTGATTCCCAGTGAGGGCACATGCCTGGGTTATGAGTTCAATTTCCAGTAGGGGGCAAGCAAGTGGCAGCTGATCAATGGTTTTTTCTCATAATTGTTTTTTTTTTCTCTCTCTCCTCCCCCCAAATATATCTATATAAACTTAGAGATCATTTTCTACTTATGACTCATAAAAAGGGCATCATTATTTTAGAGATTCTTCCCTATCATTATGAGAGGGTATTGGCACAATCACCATCCACTTTACAAGAGAGAAAACGTATAGTTTAGTAGGTTAGTCCCTCAAGTTACTGTTCTACTTTAAAAGATTATTAAGAATCCATTGGGTCTCAGGTTTCTGGAACTTTCATTTTTGAATTAGTCACTAACAGTATATGAGATAATCCATACCTCTCCTGAATCCTTGGGGCGAGAGGCATGGAGGCTGGCTGGCTGGCAACAATACTTGTGTTCTCCTTTTGAAAGTTTTTCAAACATTAAAAGGCAACAACAAAACTAAATCAGGGTCACTTGTCATACAGACCAAAGTGAACAATGATTTCCCCCAGGAGAGGCAGACATACCTCTGGCTCCAAAGAGCCAGCTGAAGTGTGCATGGCCAGATGGGGTGCACCCACACCTCCCTGACACTCTCAAACCCCCACATGCTTCCCCAGCTCTCAACCTGGCTTTTGGATTCTTTCAAAATACAAGACATTGCAGACATGGTATCCAAAGCAGGAGTCATGAAAGCACAAAGCAGAATGTCCCTCGTATTTGAGCAAGGATGGCACAGATGTCAAGGATGACAAGGGGCTCTGATTCTTTAGATGCCCACATGCAGGTGCTGCTGGTCTTTTCACTGTACTGGATGGATGGAGGACCACAGCTTGTCAGAACCAGTGGCCTGATCACACATGGGGCTCAGCCGGGCGAGATATAAATTACAGCCATACTGGGAATGGAGCCAGGGCAGGGGGAATTCAGGAACTGCCACAACTCTATTACACAGGAAAGAAAACGTGATGCTCTATTCCGACAATAAACCTCAGGCATAATCTTCTTAAATGCAATGTAGAGTTTTGAAAAATCTCAATGACATTAACAACCAAAGCACAGGACTTTTAAATCCACGAATGACTGCTTTTAAAAAAATTCGGGAAGCTGTGGTTCCAGAGAAGATGTACGATCTCCTAGCTGAATAAAGTTGCTGTGGTTTTTGCCTGCAGGATGGGACCTGGCAGAAATAAAGAGGCTGTGTTGTGTGACAGGGAACGTAAGCATTTCAACGGTCAGCCAGGCCACCCCTCCCTTCCCAGCCCATCATCCTCCTGCGAAGTGTTCACAGTTTCTGTCCTCCCTTCCAAACCCAGTCGACACAGAATCAGCTTTTCCTGGCTCTGCCTCCGAGTTGGGGCTGCCTGAAGGAAAACTGAACTAAAATGCTCCTCCGACCAAACTAGTGTGCAGTCACTGCTCCTGAAACAGAACAGAAGCGCCCACCTGAATGTCAGGGTTGCTTCCTGCAGACCTGAGCTGCAGAGCCACAGCTTTCTCAGCCGCGGGCCGGCTGCACACTGTCACTCTACAACAGTGGTCTGCAAACGCTAAGGCTGGCTCACAGGTGCCCCCATGCCCTCCGGGGAAAATTCACAGCTTTATCAGGCAGCAGCTACCCATAGCTGCTGAGCATCTGACGCAAGAGTCAGGCAGCCCGATAGGAGTTTAAAAAGAGAGAGATGGAGGGAGAGAGAATAAAATCATACAGGTGGAACCGGCTTCCCACGAGCGCCTGGCACCCACGGGCCCCGGCGCGCCGCGTGCCCTGCCTTACCTGGTACACGTCCTGCAGCCCGCACCACGTCCGCAGCACCTGGTGGCAAGCTCGCAGCCTCTCTGTGTACCATCTCCGCAGCGTGGACACGGTCAAGTTCCACACGAAGCGGCTGCCGCTGAACAGCAAGTCCTCCACTCCACACATGAACACCGAGGCCATGCCTCCTCCTTCCCGGAGCCCGGGGTGCCCGGCCCCCGCAGCTGCAGCCCCGCGAGCCGACCACAGCGTCCCCAGCACCTGGGCTCCGCCGCCGGCTTCTGCCAGCAGCCAGGGTCAACCTTGCACCAAACTGATCTTTCACCGTGCGAGCTGGCCAGGCTCCGGGGGCATGCCCCAGGGTTGGGCGGCCGCCAACCAACGGCTGCTGCCGGCACACAGAAGCCCAGTGTCCACCCCGCCCGCGGGCTGCGCCGAGCAAGCTGCACTAAGCTCCGCCAGGCGAGCCCTCGGCGCTCCCGGGCGCGGGAAGCCCTGCCCGGCGAGGACTCCCCCGGCGCTCCCCCAGTGCGCTGGGCAGGGGGCGGAGTGGAGCAACTCTTTGCAGGCGAGGAGGAGAGCTGCATCTCAGCGCCCTCGGCTTGCACGTCCTGCGCGCGCGCGCGCACACACACACACACACACACACACACACACCAGCCCGAGTCTCCTAATCTGCTTTGGGGAGTACCCTCCTTTTTTCTAGGCATCTGGCTCTTCACAACGATTAATATCCCTGGGCAACCACAGATGCAGGAGCAAAAAATCTTCCCTAGCATCCCTTTGGACCCCACTCCTGGGGGAACAGCCATGAATGTTTCCTTGGCTGGGCTGGAGCCAGGAGATGGAGATGCCAGTCTCAAAGCAACAGTGTCTGCCTTTGCTCCTAATTTGAGGGTCTCCAAAAAGATAACCTGCCTGTTGCTGCCAGCCAGGGGGCTGCTCCCTGCACCAACACTGGGCTAATTCCTATGAAGCAGTCAGCTCTGGGGAAGACCGGGTTGCTTGCTCTCCAGCAGGTCACGTCCAGCCACTCTCTGCTGGGAAACTGAAGCTCACGAAAGAAACCTTGGTTTGATTCTGGAAAATTCAGCCTCTGGACATGTCTAGCAGTAGCTGCCAGCCCAAACCTCCACAGCTAGTTTATTCTTGACTCAGAACCTCAGGAAACTTCCACCACTCACGAAGTCACCAGATAATTAATGTGTTTTTTTAAGTTTCCACCCGGTATTGATATTGCCCCAGACATTTGGGAAGGGGAGCCAGAAAATTTCATCCCACATACCCCAGCCTTTGTTTTCTGTAGCCTGCGTGTCACTTCAGTCCTGTAGACCACGTAACAGTCCTCACGGCAAAAGCAGCCCACTCCAGGTGCTGGCCATCCTGAACCTACCTGCAAAACCACGGCCTTACTTTCCTGGCAGGTTCACACCTGGGCTGTTAGCTTTGCCAGTAGGGACAGAAAGGTCAGGTGCCGAAGCCTTTCTCCTGCCCTAGCTCAGAAGGCTGCACAACAGATTGTCGACAAGTAAGTCAGCTTTATTTCAGGTTTCAAATGTACAGTTGGAACTCTAACTCAAGTGAAACTCAATCAGTCAAAAGAACACAGAAATCTGTCCTCAAAGTGCCTGCTGTTTTCAGTGACCACAATCAAGAAACTTTAAAATGAGATTTCTTCTTTTACTCCTTTTTACTTCTCTTTATTACTAATAACATTTCCTGAGAGTTTCTGTTCAATTGTTACTAGGACCCAAGCTCTGTGGCTCCTTCACAGTAAGTCTGCTGTCTGTGCTCATTAGCATTCTGAAGATATTCTCCAAGATAATGACACAGTGTGGACAGAATCAGAATGTACCAGGTCTTACTGAATCAAAAGAAAATAAACTAAGGATAGTTTGAAAAAGAAATGTAATTCTAATGGAAAACTACTGAACTTCAAAAAATGGCCTATTTGTACAAGTGAATGGTGGTGGTACACTTCTTCTTTTTTTTTTAATGATGTAGTGCAACTGTATTCTCAGAAATGCCAACAGCCCAGGGAATACCAGGATAACACCTACAACAGGACAATTGCCCCGTCTCACGACACCACCCTCTCTGCAGGGATCTCTGGAAACACTGCCTGTTACCTATCCACACACAGGTCTAATGTCAGCAGTCAATTTCAACCTCAGTCCTTTTCAGTCAAGGTTTCCAAAGTTAGTGCTTACACTATTTTCTAGCAAATAGGATGTGGTCTAATATGGGTTCTCAAAGTGCGGTCCTTAAACCAGCAGTATCAGCAACATCACCTGGGAACTTGAGAATCAGAAACTAGGGCATGAGGTCTTCTCACACAGCCTCTGTGAGATCCCGACTTGTGCTGGAGTTTGAGAACCACTGTTGCAGGCATGGTATTTAGGAGCTAAGTCTCCTAGAAGAGAGATATCTGACTTAAACCCTTGCTCCGTAAGACCTGTGGGACCTTACAAGCCCTTTAAACCTACAAAACCTCAATATCCTCATCTAGGAAATGGGAATGATATCAGAATTCACTACACAGGATTTGGGGGATGACTAATTAAAATCTTCTGTATAAAGTGTTTAGCATAGTGGTGGTAAAGGGTAAGCACCCAAAGAAAACAAACTACCACTAATAGCGTTGAATATTCGTAAGAGGAAAGTAGCAAAGAGAGGGCCAAATATTACTGTCATTTGTGTATCTTTGCCAGGAAGCTGCAGTATAGGCGTACATGCCCAGCAAGGTCTGGGTGACACAGGGAAGGTACCTGCGTGTTAGTAACATCTGGGGACAGGTCATTGGCCAGAGTAGGTGTGGCCACTGCAAGCGCAGGAAGATCTCAGATACTTAAGCTCCCACACGAAGCAGCGGCCCTCTTGCTCTTGCCGCCCTGGGCTCCGGGACTGCAGGCTCTCACACACCTGATTCGCTCACATGGCCGGCCCGTGGCCACGCGGACCCACACAGGGGGCTGATGGACTGCGACTGGCCTGAGGCTGAGCTGGGCCGGCTGCAGCGCGGAGGGACGCTGTGGACACCGGCTTTGCTTCTAGCGCTGCTGGATCCACGGCCGCACATCTTGTGGACTGGACTAAGGGAAATGGGATTTGGAAGCCAGAGACGCAATTCCACACAAATAAAAGTCACTCATCCTCTTGTGCGAGTCTCAGAAAATTATTTTTCTCAAGATATCTTAAGGATCTGCCCTCTAGCACCCAATGGGGAAGGAGATACCCCACTCCCACTAGCAATGGAGAAAGACCATCCACGCATTTCTCAGATTCACCCCAACAATAAAATCAGGAATTATTTCACTTCTTTTATAGTCAGAGAAAATGAAATAAGTTATGTGTGTGTTGTTTTTTTTATTTCAACTGATTATCAGTATCCCTTTCTGTGTGCTGGGTGTTAGGGTGGGCGGTGACGTGTTTGGGGCAGTAGTTCTGCCATTCTTGTTCAAATTCCCAAAAAGCTGTCTGAAGCTCCATCTTTCCCACCACAGCCTACCTTTCCTGGGGACTCCAAGTAGTGCACACTCAAAGCCGGGTGCAAGTCAGGAAAAGACACCTTGTCCCCAGCATATGCACACGGATGTTTCTTATCCCAGGGGCTTTCCTGTCCAGCAGGGGCAGCTGAAGCTCTAGGGTGGGGGTGGGGGTGGGGGTGGGGGTGGGGGTGGGGAATGCAAGGCCTTCCACACAGGGGTGGACAGGGTGGCAACGAAACCCAGATGTGTAGCAGCAGAGAAATAGATGACCCAAGTGTGGCATCCTTCTTAAAATGGACTAGCCACGCCACATGGGGCATACCAGATCCCAGACACACGCCCTTGAAATTGGTCTAAAATTTCCTGTGGAAAGAGAGCTAAATAAAGCTAGCTTCAAAATTATCTTGCTTTTTCTTTCTTTCTTTTTTTGTAATGTAAGAAGAAGATTTTCCTTTCTCTCTAGATCAGAGTTCCCTGCAACACACTGTAATTCCCGGCAGCTCTCTCTGGAGTTACAGAGCGGCGTCATGTGACAGCACCACCCACACACCTGGGAGTCCTGCTGGAGACGGGAGAGAGACTGTCACCATCCCTGAGGCTCCTGGTTCTCCTTTGAGACAGCCAGTTGGTAATAGGGCAGCTTCCAGGGTTCCCTCTGCCCATCAGAAAGACAGGCCCCCTAGTGCCCGTGGACACTTCTAACCTGTACTGTACACACCTGGGAACCAGCGTGGCTCAATTCCGAAAGACCACGCGCGTCCCACACGGGGCTTGAGGGGGATGCAGGCAAGGTCTGGTTCCGTGGCTCTCAGTCAGGGGCAACTCTGCACCCCCCCCACCCCTGGGGCATTTGGCAATGTCTGCAGATATATTTGGTTTTTAAAACTTACAGGTGCCACTGGCATGCAGGGGGTCGAGGCCGGGGATGCTGCTTGACATTCCTCAATGCCCAGGACAGTCCCCGCGACCCAGAACTACCCTTCCCTAAGGTCCATCGTGCAGAGTGAGGAGCCCGGTCTAGTCCAACACTCCACCCCACTCGGGCTTTGTGGGGAAAACTTCCCGCTTGATATTTTCTCCCAAAAGGTGGACTGGGAAAGAAATGCAACAACCGTTCTACAATTCTGTCCATAGACCCACAAACAGGAACAATAAACTCAAAGACCTTCGAGAAAGAGCTGACATGCCATTTCCATGATTTTTACTTGCCTTTTTTGAATATTAATCATAAAAATGAGTACAGTAATTTTCATCATGAGCTATTTATATTTTGTTACTTCAACTTCTGGTTTTGTTATTTCTTTTTCTGTTAATCCTCACATGAGGATATTTTCCCACTGATTTTCAGAGAGGGTAGAAGGGAAGGAGGGAGGTAGAGAGAGGGAGAGAGAAACACCAATGTGAAACTCATTGACCAGCTGCCTCCCTCACATGCCCTGACCATGGCCAGGAATTGAACCCACAACCCTTGGGTCCTATGCTCTAACCATGGCTGGGGATATTATTTCTTTTACATTAGAGGCTCCTTAGTGGGGTGATGCTTTCCTTTGGCACTGAAAGGGCCACATCGACCCCAAGGTGCAAGGTGGCTGCACCCTTGGGCCGGGTGACAGTCTCTCATGGCACAGCGGGCAGGACACTGCCCCTTCTGTCCACTCTCTCTGTCCACTGGACGCTCAGTGAAGGACCTGCAGGGGAGGTGGAGGCGGGCAGCCGCGATGGGCCTCCCTCTGCACAGGTCCCCACACTTTGAGAAATGCTCAGTGACCTTGGAATCTGCCCACTACATGCCAGTAGTGCCCCCAATCACTGCGACAGCAACAAGGACACATTTCTGAATGCCCCTAGGTGGGTGGTAGCCGCCCCCATTCAGAAACTGGTGGAAGTAGGGACAGGGTCTTATTCATGCTTGTTTCTTCAGTGACTGGCACGTAACAGGCAATCCATAAATGTTTATTGACCTGACAAATGAATAACTCTTTGTCTCAACAGAGAATAAAGAAAGAAGTGCATCCATCCCCAAATACACACTCTCCCTCATTAAAAAATTACGTGCTGAGTGTTCACTCCAAGCCAGACAGGAAAATGCGGGTGACCAAACAGCAGTGGTCTCTGTCTGAGTGGGGCTCAGAGGACAGCGGGGAGGGCAGACATGTGGGCAAGTGATAGGAGGGGCAGGCGCTGCCCGGCTGCAGGGAGACAGGCAAGGCAGGCTGCGGGACGGGGGGACGTTTCAGAGGCGTGGGGGCCAGTAAGCCCAGCTGGGAGGCCTCTGTAGAGCTCCAGGCGTGGGGAGCAAGGGCTGATGGTGGGATTGTGGACGTGTCTCCACAGCTAAGCTGAAGGAGCCAACCTATGTCTGCACCCCCTGGGATCACAGGGCCAGAGCTTGGTGGGTAAAGGTACCCCCTCAAAGCACACCCCTCTTCTGGCCTCTGGGAGGGCTGCCCTGGTGTGCAGAGACTGGCTGCTCACTGGGGGTTTGCACGCCCCTCCCCCTTCCCCATGGTCCCAAGGAGGAGGCGAGGGCTGGTGGGTCTGTTTCCATGTCACTTGACAAGAGGCTGGGGCATCTTGTTCCTCCTCCTCACCTGCTTTCTCTACTCTTTCCCTGTCGCTGAGAGCAAGGTGCATCCTTCAGTCTGGGCCTCTGGCCGGAGATGGGGGAGCCCTCAGAGCCCTGGGACCCTGCAGGGGAGGGACGCGCCCCGGCCTTCTGTCATCGAAGTCCGCAGTCCCAGGCTGACCGGGAAGGAGGCGCCGAGGTTCTGCAGCTGCCTCCATGACTTCGGATAGCTCTTTGGCATCACAAACGGCTAAACACACTACCAGCTAAATACTATCTGAGCACTAAGGTATCTATGCAGCTTCTATTTTTTGGCAAACGCCTAGAGGAAGAAAACAAAACAAAACCTTCCCATCTTCCTTAAAAACCTCCTGTGTTATTTTATTAAGTCGAATTCTCCTTGCTCAGAGGAAAGAGGACAAAACAGAGAGCATGTTAGACTCTGCACTGTATCCAGTTTCCCTGGTTGACCCACCGAACAGATCCGGAAACTCCAGCCAGGTCAACTTTTAGAAGTCACCGGTAGGATGAAGTAGCCATGGCAGGCTGGGAGGTCCGGGAAGGCGCTGATTTTCTTCTTTAAGGAAATAGTTTCAATCTTGTCACTTACCTCCCACCCCCATAATTTGTCACCTTTTATTTACACCTAATTTTCATGCACATCAGTAATGACAAAAATAGTAATACACTGGTCTACATAGCACCCTTTATTTCTAAATTAATCAGCGCAGCTTCACATACAGCATTGATTGATTCTCCCAATCTTCCTCCAAAGTCCACTGGAGAAATGACCACCGGCTCCATTTCATAATAAAGAGACTGAGGCACAGAGAAGCTGGGCGATTTGCTGCAGAGAGTGAAAATCATTTAAAAGCATTTCAAGAGGTGTAGCTACTAATTTTTCAGTCCTACTTTAACTGAGAGACAATAGGACAATTTCCTTTCTATTTATAAGTTACCGCTCACCTAGCTATAAAATGGATAGGATACAGTTGGCTCTAGGACTTATTTATTACTCTAGGAACTGAATGTGACAAAATGCCCACCTTCTGGGTCTACCCAAATTTAAATAAGAATAAAACAATGATGAGAAAAAAGGAAGAAAATCTATAACAAAACTAACATTTTTTTTTGTGGGAGATAAGAGAGCAGTTATGTGAAACTACTTCACTCCTATACAATCAATGACAGGAGAAAAATGAAGAGATGTATTAAAAATGTTGTCTCTCCCATGTTCCACTATTCCACTGATGTGTAGATAATAGTAGTAAAATGAAAAACTAAAATCAGCCAAGATTAAATTCTTGCAAAGTAGCAAAAACTCTCAAGGCCAGGTGTACTCTGGCCATCAGACAAACATGGGCAATAGGTTATAAAAGTAGATCATTTTTCCATTACTACTAAAAACATACAGAATAATTTGGCAGGCCTGTTGCTAACAATTTCAACTATTTAGTCCTTAGGAGCAAGAGTAATATAAAAGCAAAGTAGCATAAGGGGGGGGGGGCATTAAAGCATTTCTTATATTCTTATATTTTGCTGTCCTAAAGTTAAAGTTGACAGTAGCAATATATTGTTCTCAACTACTAAATGAATGTCTACAAGAACATAAAGAAGCCAAAAAAAAAGCAACAAGGCCTCGAGACCTGTGGTGACTTTGTACATTTGAGAACACGGTTGTGCCTTCTGTCTGAAAGGCGGGAACAGAAGAACTGTGACCTTGTCTTGACTCCATAACAGAAAACAACAACAACAGGGATTTCACTTCGGACAGAGCTGGCACCAGACATTGAGGCAGACCTCTGCACCCTAAGAAATTTCCATTGTCCTCGGTTTGGTGGCCTCACAGATAATCTTGTTTTTTCTCTGCATGTTGATATATTTTGGTAGGTAGTGTTGGCTGTCTATTCATCAGCCTTTACCTCCTTTTCGGAGACTGATTTTGTGGGTGGCAATTGTCCATGCCCTCGATCAACTAGGAGTGGCTGGAGGAAGGCGTGGCACCCCATCCCAGCAATAAGAGAGAAAACAAAGCTCCCCAAAGAGTTTTGGGACTTCCGGTCAGCACGGCAGCACTGGGTCCTCGCCTCCTCCCACAACCACATCAGAATGACAACTAAACTACAGCACAACCATCCTTCAGAACCGCATTTAATCAAGGGGAATGGAAGTCCTACAACTACGAGATCAAAGCAGCCTCATGGAGATGGGTAGGAGGGCGGAGGTGGAGGGCTGGTCCCACACCCACGTGTGGCGGATCAAAGAAAGGAGGACACCTCAGCTGGGACTGAGGGGTCCCCGTCCCACACCAGGCTCCCAGCTCAGGGTTCCAGTGCCAGGAAGAGAATCCCCATCACTTCCAGCTGGAAAACCAGCGGAAACTGAAGCTCAGGGAGGCTGAGGCTGCGGGAACCCGAGGCAGCTCCTATTTAAGGGCTCATGCATGGACTTACTCAGACTTGCTCCCACTAAGCTCGGAGGGGAGGCAGCTTGAGGGGCACCAGAAACATAGAGGGAAAAACCGAGCTGTTTGGCCTCAGGATGAGGGCTGGAGAGGCGGCTTTCTCCTGGACAGATGTGCTGGCGGAGGCTGATGTTCCTTTGGTGAGCCCTTCCCTGGGGCGGCAGACAGCTGCCATATCTGGGACTCCAGCAACCTGGCTCACACTGTTTGCCCCACCCTGGTGACTCCCTGAGGCCCCGCCCCATGCAACTTTCAGGCCCACCCAAGCTGTTTCCACTGGCTTTACCATAGAATTGGCCTGTCTTGGATCCTGGTTCAGAGTTTCCTAAAATCTCTCAAACAAGCAGCATCTGGTCTCAGCGAGCCCCATACCTCTTGTTAATTGGCCCCAGGCCTGGCACTAGAAACTGCCAGCTTTGGATCACAACTTGGCTTTTCCTGGGCATCTCCAAGCCCAGCACAAGAAGCAGCCATCTGTAGATCACTCTGTAACTTATGCCTGGTAGCCCCGGGTAGAGCACAGACAGTGGCTGACCTTGCCCCAGAGCCAACACACTCAGAGGACAGCTTCAGACCATGGCAAAGCACCACCACCCAACCACCTCCACAAGTGACACACTCAGTGAGTGGACTCAGTGGGTATCAGAGCCCTGCTGAAATAAGTCTTGCTCTGTGTGGTTGGACCCTACACAGCTGATCCTCCAAGGTAGTCAGAGGCCAGAGGTCATGGGCACAGCCAGTCCTCCTAGCTGATCAACCTGAGTAAATCCCTCCCATTGATGTGCCAACAGTAATCAAGATTTAATTACAACAGAAGGGTGTACAGTGCACATGAGGGGTGCACCTTGAGGGCCAAACTGTGCTGATCAGGAAGACTGTGCCACTGGAACCTATAGGACATGTACAACAATAGGCCACCCTCCAAAGCCTAGGAGACATAGCAACTCTACCTAATACATAGAAATAATCACAGGGAAGCAGCCAAAAATGAGGAGACAAAGAAACATGTCCTAAATGAAAGAAAAGAATAAAACTCCAGGAAAAGAACTAAACAAAATGGAGATAAGCAATCAATTGGATGCCAAGTTGAAAACACAGGTTGTAAGGTTGCTCAAGGAACTTGGTGAGACATTCAGGGAACTTGGTGAGACCTCCAAGGAACTTAGTGAGAACATCAACAACATCAAAAAGGACCAGTCCGAAAAGAAGGATGCACTAACTGAAATAAAGAATAATTTATAGGGAGTCAATAGTAGAGTAGGTAAAGCCAAGAAGCAAACCATCGATTTGGAATATAAGGAAACAAAAAACACCTACCCAATCAGCACAGCAAAAAAGAAAAAAGAATCCAAATAAATGAGGACAGTGTAAGGAACTGCCGAGACAACTTCAAGCATACCAATATGCGCATCATGGGGGTGCCAGAAGCAGAAGAGAAAGAACAAGAAATTGAAATCTTATTTGAAACAATAATGACAAAAAACTTCCCTAACTTGGTGAAGGAAACAGACATACAAATCCAGGAAGCACAGAGAGTCCCAAACAAGATGAACCCAAAGAGGTCCACACCAAGACATAGCATCATCAAAATGCCAAAGGCCAAATACAAAGAGAGAATTTTAAAAGCAGCAAGAGAAAAGCAGTTTGTAACCTACAAAGGAACTACCATAAGACTGTCAGCTGATTTCTCAAAAGAAACTTTGCAGGCCAGAAAAGAGTGGCAAGAGATATTCAAGGTGATGAAAAGCAACGACCTACAACCAAGATTACTCTATCCTGCAAGGCTATCATTTAGAATCAATGGACATATCAAGAGTTTCCAAGACAAGAAAAAGCTAAAGGAGTTCATCACCACTGGACCAGTATTATATGAAATGTTGAAGGGTCTTCTTGAAGGAGAAGAAGAACAAAAGTATGAACAATAAAATGGCAATTAATACACATCTATCAACAATTGAATCCACAAACAAATGAGCAAGCAGAACAGAAACAGACTCCTAGATACAGAGAATTTTTTGTTGCTTGCCAGATGGGTGGGGGTTGGGGGGATGGGTGAAAAAGATGAAGGGATTAAGAAGTACAAATTGGTTGTTAGACTGATGAAACTCAAAAGGAAGAGGGAAGGGAGGGCGGGATGAGATAAATCAAAGAACTTCTATGCATATGTGCATAACCAGTGGACACTGACAAATGGGTGGGGAAGGCAAGAGGGGGGTGGGATTGCGGAGGAGGGGGTCAATGTGGAAAGAAAGGGGGGACATCTGTAATACATTCAACAATAAAGATGAGTTTAAAAAAATAAAAGAGTTTTGAAAAAGATTTTCTTCTTTGAAGAGATGGAACAACATGAGAATTTTGTTAACACATTCTTTGATTCCTGCTCGAGATGGTGTTCTTCGAAGACATAACACTCTGAGCTATAATTAGCTATCTTGTGACCAAGAAGACATGTGTTGACAGCGAAGACAGAAAAGGGGATGGCAAAAGTCTGGGTCCTTGAGAACACTGAGATGTCAAACCAACCCGGGAGCAGTTGACTGACTTGCCATGAGATGTAAAGAATAGATGGCCTGACATAGTTTAAGCTGATTAGCTGGATGTTTTGTTACTTCCAATAGATCACGTTTCAAAACTTACTGTAAAGCTACACTAATCAAGATAGCATGGTACTTACATAAAGACAAATATGTAAGTCAATAAAATAGAATCAAGTGATCAAAGAATTAAAGCAAGAGGTAAACTCTAAAATTCTTAGAAGAAACATCATTTTTATCTTTGTGACACTGGGTTAGGCGATGGTTTCTTAAATATGGCATGGAAAGCATACGTAAGAAAAGAAAACAGATATATTGGACTTCATCTAAATTAAAAATGTTTGTGCTTAAAGAATACCATGAAGAGAATGAAAAGGCTACTGGCTGGGAGAAAATAATTGCAAATCTTATGTCTGATAAGGAACTTATATCCACATTATATAAAGATCTACAACTCAATCACAAAATGACAAATGGCCTAAATTTGAAAATGGGCCAAGGGTTTAAATATTGATTTCTTTAAAGCAGATACACAAATGTCTAGTTAGCAGATGAAAAAAATGCTCAACATCATTAATTAGAGAAACATAAATAAAAACTGCAATGATACACCCACTAGAATGGATATCATCCAAAAGGCAGACATAACAAGTGTTGATGAGAACATGGAGAAATTGAAACCCCAATACGTCACTGGTGATAATGTAAAACAATGCAGTCATTGTGGAAAACACCAGTGATTTCTCAGAAGGTTAAACACTGTCTTATCATATGACCCAGCAATTCCATTCCTAGCTATGTACTCAAAAGAAGTGAAAACCTATGGGTTCTTTCGTTTGTTTTATTATCATTATTATTATTATTATTATTATTATTATTATTTATCCTCACCTGAGGACATTTTTGCATTTATCTTCAGATAGAGCAGGAGGGAGAGAGGAAGGAAGAGAAGAGAGAGAAACATTGATGTGAGAGAGATACATCCATTGGCTGCCACCCACACAACTCCAACCAGGGCCAGGGACAAACTGCAACGGAGGTACATGCCCTTAGCAGAAACCGAACATGGGACTCTCTTGTCCACAGACTGATGCTCTAACCACTTAGAAAACAGGTCAGGGCTCTTTTGTTTGTTTCAATGCTCACCTGAGGATATGTTTTCTTCATTAAGTCTAGAGAGAGAAGAAGGAAGAGGAAGAGAAAGAGAGAAACATCGATCAGTTGCCTCCTGTATGCACCTTGACCAGGGATGGAACCTGCAACCGGGGTATTTTCCATAACTGGGAATTGAACCTGTGACCATTTGGTGCACAGGACGACTCTCCAACTAACTGAGCCACACCAGCCAGGGCTGGTGTTTTTTGTTTTTTTTTTAAACTTCTTCACAAATGTTCATAGCACCACTATTCAGATGGTAACAATTCTCATGATGAACAGACTAAAAAAAAGTGGTATACCCACATAATGTAGTATTATTTAGCAATAAAAATAAAGTGTATAGACAAGGGAATTGAATACATGTTCATACAAACACTCGGACATAAATGTTCACGGCAGCTTTATTAATAACAGTCAAAAAGTGGAGCCTGACTGGTGTGGCTCAGTGGTTGAGCATCAACCCATGCACCAAGAGGTCGCCAGCTCAATTCCCGGTCAGGGCACATGCCCAGGTTGTGGGCCTGATTCCCAGGGCGGAATGTGTAGGAGGTGGCCAATCGATGGTTTCTCTCATCGGTGTTTCTATCTCTCTCTCCCTCTCCCTTCCTTTCTCTTTAAAATCAATTAAGAAAATTTTTTTTAAAAAGTAGAAACAACTCAGAAGTCACTTGATGAGTGGATACACAACATAAGGTGTAGCTGTGTGACGGAATACTATGCAGCCATCAAAAGGAATGAAGTACTGACACATTACAACATAGATGAATCTTGAAAACATTATAAGTGAAAGAAGCCAGACCAAAAGGCCATGTTTCCATAGAAACAGAAAGATTAGTGAATGCCAAGGGCTTGGGGGCATAGGATTGGGATATGAGCTGTGACTGCTAATGGGTACTGAGTTTTTTTGTAGGGTCATGAACACAATCTAGAATTAGACAGTGATGATGCATGACCTTCTGAATATACTAAAAACCACTGAATTGCACATTTAAAAAAGATGAATTTTGTGGTAAAGAAAGAAAGAAAGAATAATAATCAATGAAGCAATCAATAGAAAATAAATTTTAAAAGGGGGATGAAATACTGATACCTGTTACAAGGAGGATGAATCAACACCGCTGTGTGGAGTGAAAGCAGCCAGTCATATCATGTCACATGATATGGGGAAAAATGCCTATTATCCAAAACAAAGTAAAAATAAAAGCCGGAAAAAATACTGCACGTGAACTCCACTGTGAAACTGACTGTCCACTCGCAGAAAAACACGAGGAAAAGACCATCGCTGATAGCAGTGATCTCGAAGGTGAGGTTACGGGATGACTTTTATTTACTTGGTGGAGGGCTTTCTTTTCCTGGTTTTCTACGTCAGCAAATATCACTTTTTAATTTCTAATTGTGAAATGCTCAGTGGACAAAGCATGCGCCTCTCTGCCATCCCGCGTCCTCATTTCCCAGGCTGCGGGGCGAGGCTGCTCAGCTGCTCCCTGCACAGGGTACCTGGCTGAGGCCGGAAGCCGGGTGTAATCCACCTGGCTCTGCTGGCTGAGCCCTGACTGAGCTCTCAGGAAAGAGCCCTTTGTGTCTGAGCCACAGGAAAACACTAAGTAAGTGAGAGCCCTGCCCGCCCCTTCCCCAAGGCCACTGGGATGCCTCCAAACATGCACATCATACTGTTTGTGTGAGAAAGTTGTTTAAAAACCAGTACAATATAATCAGAATTCAAGAACTCACACAGTGGAGTACTATGCAGCGGTAAGAAAGAAAGATCTCCTATCCTTTGAGACGACATGGAGGGACCTGGAAAGTATTATCCTAAGTGAAAGAAGCCAAGCAGAAAAAGACAAATACCACATGATCTCACTTATATACGGAATATAATGAACATAACAGTCTGAGGAACACAGTAGACCCAGACACATGGAAGTAGGGCACAGACTGACATCCCTCAGAAGAGGGGGTGGGGGGATGGGGGGTGGGAAGAGATAAACCACAGAACTTCTATGCATGTATGCATGACCAATGGACATGGACAACTAAGCCGGGGACGGGGTGGAGGTGGGGTGGGGTGGGGGTGCCAATGGGGTAAAAAGGTAAAATATCTGTAACAAAAATAAATAAATAAAAAATTCAAAAAAAAAAAAAAAAAAGAACTCATAGAAAAGTCATTCATGGTAGCATAATTACATTGGATTTAAAGGAAGAAAACAAAAACATTTGCAACGAAGGGGCCTTAGGAGAAGAACCCTAATCCCGGTGATCCTTGGATGCTTTTCCACCTTAGCAGTCTCCAGTTCCCACACATCGCTTAAGCAGCGGACGGAACTGTTCCTTATCCATCGCCAAATGGGTCCATATTTGTATTTCATTCCCCAGACTGCACACCGTTTAGAAGACGCAGTGGTGTGTGTGTAGTCCAGCTCCCTCAGAAAGATGGTTTAGATTCGAATCTGCTGAGAAGCCTGAAAGTGAGTGTCCCACACCTCCATTTCGTCCCCCCCATGTCCTTCAACTCCAGGAAACCGCTCAAACAGAAATCCTAGCAGTCTATTAACATGTATTCCAAGACCTCTCTTCATTCGACTTGGGCTGCAGTTTCAACTTGTTTAGGGTAATGATGGTTAAATCAGTAAATAATTCCATGATGAGATCTGAATTCAAGGATTGCTCTGTCACTCTGACTAACTTTGCAGGTTTTTGTCCATGTTTCTCGTCCATGTTTTGCCTCATTACAGAGGCCATGCTGGTCTTTTGGGTTCTAACTCTTCGCCTCAGGATTTTCCTATGTGCCGCTCCCTGGGTCCTGAGCTCTTCCAGCCCCAAGATTCACCCTGTGAGCTCCCATTCACCTTCCCAGCCTTTGCTGGACACTGGTCCCCGCAGCAGGTGAGCACCCCACCACAGCAGCTCGGTCTTTCCCTCTGAACTCTCATCACACTGAAAATGACCTGCTCAATGCCCGCCTTCGCCACCGGACCACAACCTCGGGAGTGCAGGGACACCCGCCTTGTCACCGCCCCATCTCCGCGGCTTAGCAGGGCGCCTGGCTCCTAGTGGGCCCTGTAAGACCTGCTAATTGGGTTAACACTTACATGGAAATATAACCTGAGAGACTTGACTCATTAAAAAAATTAGGTGCAATGTAAAAGAGAGCTTGACATTTATTGACAGCCCACAATAATAAAGGTTGGAACCTACTCTGAGGTCTAGAAGCATTTCCCAAGGAAGAAGGGAGAGAAATGAGGCTGGTATTGGATTAGGGCCAATCACTGGATGAAAAACAACCTCACTGGGATAACACGGTTGAGACCAGGAAGGCATCAGGTAGCTTAAGTGTGAGTACCCCGAATAGAGTCGGGGACACTGTGGGCTAAGAAGGAAGGTGACGTGTAAGATCTCTGGAGCAGAACCATCTTAATTTTAATTTGACTTGATTCAAATAGGTCTTGACAGTAGCAGCAGGGATTACCTGAGACATGTTTGTCCCCTGAGTGGCTTAGTTCTCTGAAGCCCTTTCAAAAGTGCTTTGGGACTTTCAGAAACTAGTTGTTTCTATTACTTCAAGGTATGCTGGGAGCGGGGTAAGACTTGAACTCATTTGCCTTGTGGATTTGTTCTCTGTTTCTGTTTCTAAAACAGAACATTGAGTCTGTTAACTGATTAAATGCAAGAGTGCAGAGAACGTCAACAATTACTGGCATTCTTTATTTTCATTTTAGATGCCATTTTCCATAGTTGCTACTATACAGTTTAAGAATTAGAATAACTAGTTTAAGATATGTAGCAGAAAAATACATAAAATGCAAACATTATATTTACATGATAAAGTACAACTACCATAAACATCAGATTCTGTTCAAGCTGGAGAAGAATTTTCAAAAGCCCACAATCACTGAAAGAATGTGTTTGTGGAAAGGAGAGTCCAGATCAGCTTAATTTCCGCCCAGAGCAATGCAGACTTACGGAGCCCGGCTCCTCACCTAGTCCATCCGCCTAAACCACCGCAAAGGGGAGGGCCGCGCGGGTCCCAGAGCAACTCCAGCAATCAGAAATGGACTTCATCTATTTCATCTCCAAGATTCACGTGGATTGTATATTCTTTTTCATAATATATCTTTGCTTTTCTTTCCAAAACTTCACACCGTTTTTGTTGTGGCTGTTGTTTCCCATGGTCCTTAGGGCACCTCCCAATGTCCTGATGAGGAGAGTGCATCACCCCGCGCGAAGCACAGAGGTGGACTTCAGGGGACCCGTCACCATGCTCGACACAGACTTCAGAAAAGCTGTCGGCCGAGTCGAAGTTTCCCATCAGCAAGGGGTTAGATACGGTAGGCTGTGGACAGGCCATGCTCTGGAGGCCCACAGAGACCCGTCCTGGCGCAGGCCACACTACAGTGACAATCTCAGTTCCCACGTCTGCCAACCATCTGGCCATAGGGCGACCACCAACATCCATTCTAGCCACGCTCAACCGAAGCCACTTCTGGTAACCCCACGCTCCTCCCCACGTGCTTGGCTTAGGAAGGCTTGGGAAAGGGCATGCCAGTCTGGCGGCTCAGCCCAAGGGGGAGGGGCCCTGGAACACTGCCTGGAACTGGGGGCCACCCTGCTGCTGCCTGAGGGTGAAGCCCTACAGGGATTCCATTCAAGCAAGACAGTTACCGGGAGGAAACCTGGGGCCTTGAGGTGCTGTGTGGGGGCTGGGGTGTCCCTGCCCCAGGAGGCTGGCTTTTCTGAGCTATGTTTCCTTAGTAAGCCAGTTAATTTGTGTCTTTGCTCTTTTTTTTTTTAATCCTCACTAGAGGACATTTTCACTTTTTGCATTTATCTTCAGACAGAGTGGGAGGGAGAGAGGGGAGGAGAGAGAGAGAAACATTGATGTGAGAGGGACACATCGAGTGGTTGCCACTCACACAACCCCAGCCAGGGCCAGGGACAAACTGCAACTGAGCTATGTGCCTTTAGTGGGAACCGAACCTGGGACTCTCTGGTCCTCAGGCCTACGCTCTAATCGCTGAGCGAAACCAGCCATGGTTGCTGTTTCTTTAGATCTTTTTTTTAATTTTTATTTTTTTATCCTCACCAGAGGACATTTTTCCATTTTTTGTTCAGGTAGAGTGGGAGGGAGAGAGAGGAACAGAGAGAGAGAGAGAGAAACATCGATGTGAAAGGAACACATCGAGTGGCTGCCACCCGCACAACCGACCAGGGTCGGGGACAAATTGCAACAGAGGTACGTGCCCTTAGCAGGAACCGAACCCGGGTCTCTCAGGACCACAGGCCGACGCTCTAACCGCTGAACCAAACCGGCCAGGGCTCTTTAGATCTTTAACAATACACTTTGCATTAGCCTGGAAGCTTTGCCCAGGTCAAGGTGTATGGTATTTGTCTTTGTATCCTAGAGGCTAACACAATATCCTACATAAAGGAATAATCGAATGAATGATCAAACTTAAAATGCACAGTGTAAATTTCCCTATCAACTCTAGGCCTCCTAGACATTTCATATGCAAACAAGCAACCCGGATTATAGATACTGTGGCACAGAGGTAGGTGGGTGTTGGCTTTAGGAGCTAGTACCACGAACGACCTCAGCACATCAGTAATACTATACGTGACGCACAGCGACGGGAGGGATGAGGGGCCCAGGAGAGGTGCAGGGAAGAGCAGTGGGAAACATCCGAAGAGGTGATTCCGTTCACAGCAGCACAGCGCGGGAGGGGGCTCACCATGCGGACACGGCGTGCCAGGGAGGAGTGGCACCTCGCGTCTGCGGGACACCTGGGGACATGCAGTGCAGCTGGACGTGTAGACTGTTCTGGTGATGCCACGTCTACGTTGGTGACACACAAAGGGAGGTAAGATCTGCACCACTTCATGAGCACGACTGCCCAGGTCACACAGGTGCCATGCCCCCATTTTAAAACTGGCCTAACAAGAAATTTATTTAATGGCGAATACAACAGGGAATGCCACGCAACGGAGCTTTCTACCAGAGGTCCTCTCCCAGCAAAGAGCTCAGCGATAGGGAAATTCCAACAAGCAAAAAGGGAACCGTTCCTCACCGGGGGGGTGGAGAAGCAGACCCTACTCCTGCAGTTCCTGCCTACCCCTGAGACTACAGAGTGCTGGGCACTGTTCAAGTACAGTTACAGGACTCCTCAGACAGAAACAGGCTGAACAGGTTTTGATGTGTAAGAACCTTAAATACGAATCTAAGGCAATCAGGCTTCAAAATAAAAGGCTTAAGGACATGGGCAGACTTTACAAGTTAAAATGCAGTCCGTTTATTAATACAGTATAGCATCTGCTCCCTATTCCACACACGACTGTGTGCACACAGATGCATGCGTGCAAACGCACACACACACACACTGCTCTTCACATTTTCATTCCACCTAGAATCACAGACAAGTTTATTCCTAAAAATCTTTTCTTCTGGGTTCTCTTTAAAAAAGTCAAACAGAAAATCCACTGCAAATATATTTTCTCCCATGAGATTTCTGTCCAATAATAGAACTCTGAAAAAGATTTTTAAATGTATAGTCTTTATAATCTAAAGGATCATTTTAATATTATTTTCTTAATAATAGGATAAAAATATGATTGTAGCCCAGCTGGGTGGTTCAGTGAGCTGGAGCATCATCTTCTACAGCTAAAAGGTTTTGGGTTCAGTTTCTGATCAGGGCCCATATACCTAGTTGCGGGTCCCGTTCCCAGCACATACAGGAGGCAACTGATCAATGTTTCTCTCTCACATTGATGTTTCTCACTCTCTCTCTCCCTCTAAAATTGATAAACATATCCTCAGGTGAGGATTAAAAAATGTGATGTACATTTAAACCTGTTTACTAGGATTAGAAGTATCAGATAATAACTACAGCTATTCTGTAGTGATTTCTTGTTATGAAGCACCCATTTAGCATTCAATCCTCAGCACAACCTAAGAAGTAGGTATTATTGTTATTTCCTCTATTTCCCAGATGGTGAAACAGGCACGAAGAGGTTGAGAGACTGAGCGGGGAGATTCCGAGCCTGGAGAGGAGCAGACACTGAGGATAAGGACAGGGCAGGGAGGTTAGCACTTGGTACCAGGTGGAGTCGGGCACAAAGCAGGTCAAGAAAGACAAGCAGCCAAGTTCATGTGAACAGTTGGGAACGAGGACACCAACAAAGGAGGGCAAGGCACTGGGAAAGGTGACTCTGGGGTTCAGAACCCACCCTCCACAGGAATGGAAAGAAGTGCCGGGGGGTCTGGTCTGGTGACACCCAGGCTAGTCCACTGAGGGCGGAGACCATGACTGTCTTCCTCAGTCAGCCCGCAGGAGCTGTCCCAGAGGGCCGTCCCAGGGGGGCCGTCCCGGGGGGCCGTCCCGGGGGGGGGGGCGTCCCGGGGGGACCGTCCCAGAGCGGCAGCCACAGGCCTCGGAGGAAGCTAGCTGGAGCAGGCAGGAACGGAAGGGGCTCGACATGTGCTCCCGCGGCCTGGATGAGGAACCTGGGCTGCCAGACACACAGGCGATCTTTCTTTCGATATTGTTTGTTTGCTTTTCAACTTTATCAATTGAAGTTAACATTCAATATTATTTTATATTAGTTTCAGGTGTACAGTATAGTGGTTAGACAACCATACACTTTACAAAGCTTCCCCCCAGTATTTCCAGTACCCACATGGCAGCATGCATAGTTATTACAATATTATTGACCATGGTCCCTATGCTGCACTTTGCATCCCCGTGACTATTTTGTAACTGCCGATCCATACTTCTCTTTTTTTAACTCATCTTTATTGTTGAATGTATTACAGATGACCCCCGTTTTCCCCATTGACCCTCTCCTTCCCAATCCCGCCCCCCTCGTGCCTTCCCCACACTATTATTGGTGTCCATTGATCATGCACATATGCATAGAAGTAATTTGATTTATCTCATCCCACCCTCCCTCCCCCCTTCCCTTTGAGGTTCATCAGTCTAACAACTAATTTGTGTTTCTTAATCCCTTCATCTTTTTCACCCATCCCCCTAACCCCCACCCATCTGACAAGCAACAAAAAGTTCTCTGTATCTAGGAGTCTGTTTCTGTTTTGCTTGCTCATTTTGTTTGTGGATTCAATTGTTGATAGATATGTATTAATTGCCATTTTATTGTTCATAGTTTTGTTCTTCTCCTTCAAGAAGACCCTTCAACATTTCATAAAATACTGGTTTGGTGGTGATGAACTCTAGCTTTTTCCTGTCTGGGACTCTTGATATGTCCATTGATTCTAAATGATAACCTTGTAGGATAGAGTAATCTTGGTTTTAGGTCGTTGCTTTTCATCACCTTGAATATCTCTTGCCACTCTTTTCTGGCCTGCAAAGTTTGTTTTGAGATATCAGCTGACAGTCTTATGGTAGTTCCTTTGTAGGTTACAAACTGCTTTTCTCTTGCTGCTTTTAAGATTCTCTTTGTGTTTAGCCTTTGGCATTTTGATGATGCTGTGTCTTAGTGTGGACCTCTTGGGGTTCATCTTGTTTGGGACGCTCTGTGCTTCCTGGACTTGTATGTCTGTTTCCTTCACCAAGTTAGGGAAGTTTTCTGTCATTATTGTTTCAAATAGGTTTTCAATTTCTTGTTCTTTCTCTTCTGCTTCTGGCACCCCCATGATGTGCATATTGGTATGCTTGAAGTTGTCTCGGCAGTTCCTTACACTGTCCTCATTTATTTGGATTCTTTTCTCTTTTTGCTGTGCTGATTGGGTGGGTGTTTGTTGTTTCCTTATATTCCAAATTGATGGTTTGCTTCTTGGCTTTACCTACTCTACTATTGACTCCCTGTAAATTATTCTTTATTTCAGTTAGTGCATCCTTCTTTTCGGACTGGTCCTTTTTGATGTTGTTGTTCTCACTAAGTTCTTTGAAGGTCTCACCAAGTTCCCTGAATGTCTCACCAAGTTCCTCGAGCAACCTTATAACCTGTGTTTTGAACTCTGCATCCGATTGATTGCTTATCTCCACTTTGTTTAGTTCTTTTCCTGGAGTTTTATTCTTTTCTTTCATTTAGGACATGTTTCTTTGTCTCCTCATTTTTGACTGCTTCCCTGTGATTATTTCTATGTATTAGGTAGAGTTGCTATGTCTCCTAGGCTTTGGAGGGTGGCCTATTGTTGTACATGTCCTAGAGGGTCCAGTGGCACAGCCTCCCTAATCACTCCAGTTTGGCCCTCAAGGTGCACCCCTCGTGTGCACTGTACACCCTTCTGTTGTAATTGAATCTTGATTACTGTTGGCACATCAATGGGAGGGACTTACTCAGGTTGATCAGCTAGGAGGACTGGCTGTGCCCACTGACCTCTGGCCTCTGACTACCTTGAAGGATCAGCTGTGTAGGGTCCAATCACACTGAGCAAGACTCACTTCATCAGGGCTCTGGTACCCACTGAGTCCAGTCATTGAGTGTGTCACTTGTTGAGGTGATTAGGTAATGGTGTTTCGATGTGGTCTGAAGCTGTCCACTGGGTGTTCTGGCTCTGGGGCAAGGTAAGCCACTGCCTGTGTTCTACCCCAGGGCCACCTGGCATAAGCTACAAAGTAATCTGCACATGGCTGCTTCTTGTGCTGTGTTTAGAGATGCCCAGGCAAAGCCAAGTTGTGTACCAAGGCTGGCTGCTTCTAGTGCCAGGCCTGGGGCCAATTAACAAGAGGTATGGGGCTCGCTGAGACTAGATGCTGCTTATTTGAGAGATTTTAGGAAACTCTGAACCAGGATCCAAGACAGGCCAATTCTATGGTAAAGCCTTTGGAAATAGCTTGGGTGGGCCTGAAAGTTGCATGGGGCGGGGCCTCAGGGAGTCACCAGGGCGGGGCAAACAGTGTGAGCCAGGTTGCTGGAGTCCCAGATCTGGTGGCTGTCTGCCGCCCCAGGGAAGGGCTCACGAAAGGAACAACAGCCTCTGCTGGTATGTGTGTTTAGGAGAAAGCTGCCTCTTTAGCCCTCATCTCAAAGCCAAACAGCTCAGCTCTTCCCTGTATGTCTCTGGCACCCCTCAAGCTGCCTCCCCTCCGAGCTCAGAGAGAGCAAGTCTGAGTAAGTCCATGTGCAGGCCCTTTAAGAGGAGCTCTCTGGGGCTCCTGCAGCCTCAGCCTCTCTGAGCCTCAGGTCCTGCTGGTTTTAAAGCCAGAAGTGATGGGGATTTTCTTCCTGGCACTGGAACCCTGAGCTGGCGCCTGGTGTGGGACAGGGACCCCTCACTCTTCAGCGGCCTTCCCAGCCAAGGTGTCCTCCTGATTTTTATCAGCCACACATGGGTGTGGGACTAGCCCATCTGCCTCCGCTCTCCTACCCGTTTCCATGTGGCTTCTTTAATCTTGTAGTTGCAGGACTTCCATTCAGCTCGGTGTCAGGCAGTTCTGAAGGATGGTTGGGTTGTAGTTTAGTTCTCATTTTGATGTGGTAGTGAAGGAGGTGAGACTGCATTTACCTACCTGCCATCTTGACCGGAAGTCCCCCCAATCCATACTTCTCAATCCCTTCCCCCTTTTTACCAGTCTCCCCTTCTCTCCCATCAGATGACCATCAGTCTGTTCTCTGTATCAATGAGTCTGTTTCCGTTTTGTTTACTTATATTGTTCTTTAGATTCCACATATAAATAAAATCACATGGTATTTGTCTTTCCCTGACTTACTTATTTCACTTAGTATAATACCTTCTAGGTCCATCCATACTGTCAAAAATGGTACAAGTTCATTCTTTTTACGGCTGAGTAGTATTCCATTGTGTAAATGTACCACAGTTTTTCCATCCACACATCTATTGATGGATACTTGGGTTACTTTTGTATCTTGGCTATTGTAAATAACACTGCAATAAACGTAGGGGTGTATATATTCTTTTTTAAAAATATTTTTTAATTAATTTATTTATGTTACACATGTTTCTCCTCCCCCCACCCCACACTGATTTCCCTCTTCCCCTCCTTCCCCACCCTGTCCCCAGCTTTGTTGTCCATGTCCATTGTTCATGCACACATGCATATAAGGTCTGTGGTTAATCTCTCCCCCCCACCCTCTCCTCTGGGGATTGTCAGTCTGTATCCCACTTCCACGTCTCTGGGACTACCCCATTCCTTATACTGTTATGTTGTTTATATTCCACAAATAAGTGAGATCATGTGGAATTCGTTTTTTTCTGCTTGGCTTGTTTCGCTTAGGATAATACATTCCAGGTCCCTCCATGTTGTTTCAAAGGACAAGAGATCTTCCTTTCTTACAGCTGCATAGTACTCCATTGTGTATATGGACCACAGCTTTTTTTATCCATTCATCTACTGATGGACACTTGGGCTGTTTCCAGATCTTAGCTATTGTAAATAGTGCTGCTATAAACATGGGGGTACATATATTCTTTCTGATTGGTGTTTCAGGCTTCTTAGGGTATATTCCTAGAAATGGGATCAGTGGTCAAATGGCAGTTCATTTTTAATTTTTTGAGGTAACACCATATTGTTTTCCTTAGTGGCTGCACTAGTCTGCATTCCCACCAGCAGTGTACTAGAGTCCCCTTTTCTCCACACCCTCGCCAACACTTGTTGTTTGATGATTTGTTGATGGTAGCCATTCTGACAGGTGTGAGGTGATACCTCATTGTTGTTTTAATTTGCATCTCTCTGATGATTGGGGATGATGAGCATTTTTTTATATGTCTCATTGCCATTTATATGTCCTGTTTGGAGAGGTATCTATTTAGTTCTTCTGCTCATTTTTTAATTGGGTTCTTTGTCTTCCTTTTGTTGAGTTGTATGAGCACCCTATGTATTTTGGAAATTAACCTCTTATCTGATGTATCATTGGCAATTATGCTCTCCCATAGAGTAGGTTGCCTTTCCATTTTGGTGATTGTTTCTTTTGTTCTACAAAAGCTTTTGAGTTTGATGTGGTCCCATGTGTTCATTTTCTTCTTTGTTTCTGTTGCCTTAGGTGATGTATCAGTGAAAATTCTGCTGCGTATGATATCTGAAATTTTGTTGCCTACATTTTCTTCTAAGATTTTTATGGATTCATGAGTCACATTTAAGTCTTTTATCCATTTTGAGTATATTCTTGTGTATGGTGTAAGTTGATGGTCTAGTTTCATTTTTTTGCATGTAGCTGTCCAATTTTCCCAACACCATTTATTAAAGAGGCTGTCCTTACTCCACTGTATGCTCTTGCCACCTTTGTCAAATATTAATTGTGCACATTGTCTTGGGTCCAAAATATTAATTGTGCACATTGTCTTGGGTCCATTTCTGGGTTCTCTATTCTGTTCCATTGATCTATCTGCCTGTTCTTGTGCCAGTACCAGGCTTTTTATTACAGTGGCTTTGTAGTATAACCTGAACCTGGTAATGTGATCCCTCCTACTTTGTCCTCCTTTTTCAAGATTGCTGTGACTATTCGAGGTCTTTTTTGGTTACATATGAACTTTTGAAGTATTTGTTTTAGTTCTGTGAAGTATGTCATGGTATTTTGATGGGGATTGCATTGAATCTATAGATTGCTTTGGGTAGTATGGACATTTTAATGATGTTAATTCTTCCAATCCATGAACAAGGTATGTGCTTCCACTTTTTTATATCTTCCTGTATTTCTTTTTTCAATGACTTGTAGTTTTCTGCAAATAGGTCCTTTATTTCTTTGGTTAAGTTTATTCCTAGGTATCTTAATTTTTTTTGCTGCGATGGTGAATGGGATTGTTTGTTTAGTTTCTCTTTCTGTGAGTTCATCATTGGTGTATAAGAATACCGTCGATTTCTTGACGTTAATTTTGTATCCTGCTACTTTGCCAAATTCATTTATGAAGTCTAGTAAATTTTTGATGGAGTCTTTGGGGTTTTCTACATATAGTTTCATGTCATCTGCAATAATAACAGTTTCACTTCCTCCTTTCCAATATGTATCTCTTTTATTTTTTCTTCCTGTCTGATTGCTGTGGCTAAGACTTCCAGTACTATATTAAATAAAGGTGGTGAAAGTGGACATCCTTGTCTTGTTCCTGTTCTTAAGGGGAATGCTTTTAGTTTTTGCCCATTGAGTATGATGTTGGCTGTAGGTCTTTCATATATGACCTTTATTATGTCAAGATATGATCCCTCTATTCCTACATTGCTGAGCGTTTTTATCAGAAATGGGTGCTGGATTTTGTTGAATGCTTTTCCAGCATCTATTGATATGATCATATGATTTTTATCTTTCATTTTGTTTATATGGTGTATCACATTTATTGATTTGTGAATATTGTACCAGCCTTGCATCCCTGGAATGAATCCCACTTGGTCATGGTGAATACTTTTTTTGATATATTGCTGGATTTGATTTGCTAGTAATTTGTTCAGGATTTTGGCGCCTATGTTCATCAAGGATATTGGCCTGTAGTTTTCTTTCTTTGTAGTGTCTTTTTCTGGTTTTGGAATTAGAATTTTGCTGGCCCCATAAAACAAGTTTGGAAGTCTTCCTTTTTCTTGAATTTTAAAAAATAGTTTGAGGAAAATGGGTATTATTTCCTCTTTGAATGTTTCATAAAATTCCCCCATGAAGCCATCTGGGCCTGGTCTTTGGTTTGCTTGGAGAGTCTTGATTACATCTTCAATTTCTTTTGTTGTTATTGGTCTGTTCAAGTTTTCTATCTCTTTCTGGTTCAGTGTTGAGAGACTATGTGATTCTAGAAATTTATCCATTTCACTTAGATTGTCCCATTTGTTGCTGTATAATTGTTCATAATATTTGTTAACAATTCGTTGTATTTTTGTGGTGTCAGTTATTACTTCCTCCTTTTTCATTTCTGATTTTGTGTATTTGGGTTCTGTCTTTTTGTTTCTTGGTGAGGCTAGCTAAGGGTCCATCAATCTTGTTTATCTTTTCAAAGAACCAGCTCTTTGTTTCATTGATCCTTTGAATTTTTTTTTTTTTTTGGTCTCCATGTCATTTATTTCTGCTCTGATCTTTACTATTTCCTTCTTTCTACTTGCTCTGGGGTTTTCTTTTTGTTTGCTTTCTAGGTCTTTAAGTTGTGAGGTTAGATAGTCTATTAGAAATTTTTCTTACTTCTTGAGGTAGGCCTGTAGTGCTATAAACTTCCCTCTCAGAACTGCTTTCGTTGCATCCCATAGATTTTGTGTTGTTGTGTGTTCATTTTCATTGGTTTCCAGGAAGTTTTCAATTTCTTCCTTGATCTCCATGGTAACCCATTCATTGTTCAATAACATGCTATTTAGCCTCCATGTTTTCAAATGTCTGCACGTTCTTGTTGCAATTGATTTCTAGTTGCATGCCATTGTGATCTGAGAAGATGCTTGATATGATTTCAATTTCTTGAACTTGTAGAGACTTAGTTTGTGCCCTAACATGTGGTCTATCTTTGAGAATGTCCCATATGCATTTCAGAAGAATGTGAATTCTGTGGTTTTGGGGTGTAATTCTCTGTAGATATCTATTAAATCCATTTGATCTAGTGCTTCATTTAGAGTCTGTGTTTCCTTTGTCTAGATGATCTATCCAGTGATGTCAGTGGGGTGTTGAAGTCCCCTGCTATGATTGTATTGCTGTCAATTTCTCCTTTGAATTTCTCCAGAAGATTTTTGGTATATGTTGGTGCTCTTATATTGGGTGCATATATGTTTACCAAGGTTATATCTTCCTGTTGGATAGATCCTTTCAATATTATGTAGTGGCCTTCTTTGTCCCTGGTTATGGCCTTCACTTTGAAATCTACTTTATCAAATATGAGTATTGCTACCCCAGCTTTTTTTTGCTTTTCGTTTGCTTGAAAGATTTTTTTCATCCCTTCACTTTCAACCTATGTGAGTCTTTTGTTGTGAGGTGGGTCTCTTGTAAGAAACATATATGTGAGTCATGTTTTCTTATCCAGTCAGCTACTGTGTCTTTTTATCAGAGCAGTCAAACCATTCACATTTAAGGTGATAATTGACATGTACTCATTTATTGCCATTTTTGTTTAGTGTGGTTCTATTTTTCTTCCTATTTCTTCTACTAATTAGAGCAGTCCTTTTAGCATATCTTGCAGTGCTGGTTTGGTGTTAATATATTCCCTTAGCATTATTATTTTTTTTTGGTCTGGAAAGCTCTTTACTTGACCTTCTATTTTGAATGATAGCCTTGCTGGATAGAGTTGTTTTGAATTCAGATCCTTGTTTTTCATGACCTTGATTACTTCATGCCACTCCCTCTGGCCTGTAGTGTTTCTGTTGAGAAGTCAGTTGAGAACCTTATGGGGTTTCCTTTGTAGGTAACATGTTGCTTATCTCTTGCTGCCTTTAGGATTCTTTCTTTGTCTTTAATTGTTGGCATTTTAATTACTATGTGTTTTGGTATGGGCCTGTTTGGATTCTTCTTACTTAGGGCTCTGTGTGCTTCTTGAACTTGAATGCTTTCTTCCTTCACCAAATTTGGAAAGTTTTCTGTCACTATTTCTTCTAATATATTTTCTAACCCTTGCCCATTTTCTTCCTCTTTGGGGATTCCTATGATGCAAATGTTATTACGTTTCCAGTTGCCCCACAGTTCTCTTAAGCTGTCTTCCTGTTTTTTAATTGTTTATTCCTTTTGGTTTTCTGATTGGTTGATTTTTTTCTACCCTGTCTTCTAATTCACTGATCCGGTCCTTAACTTCCTCTACTCTGCTGGTTAGTCCTTCCTATGTGTTCTTAATTTCTGCTATGTCACTCTTCATTTCCACTTGGTTGGTTTTCATTGTTTCTATAACTTTACTCATGGTGCTGATGTTCTTACTCATGATGTTTTGCTTCCTCAAGATCATGGCTCTGAGCTCTACCTGTGATAATTTGCTTAACTGCACTTCTTGGATCTCATCTTCGATAGAGTTCTCTTGTCCTTTCATTTGGAGTTTGTTTCTTTGTTTCACCATTTTGGCTATCTCAGTGGGTTTTGGAGCCTGCCAATTCACCTGTCGGTGTTGGTATTCTGCTGTTTATGGCTCCCTCTTCTAGGTTTAAATGAGCCTGGGTGGGCCCATGTTAAATACTACAGTCAAGTCTTACTTTCCTGGGTAGATTTGCAAGCCCAGGAAAGGTTCAGTTATCCTTTAGAGCTTTCCTGGTGGCTAGTAGTCTCAGTTACTCAGTGCCTGGGAATGTAGCCCTGGTGTTCTGCATAAGAGGATTTCCAGAGGGTGGGATAGATACTGGTTGTTAATGAGCCTCAATTTGAATTTCTTTGTCTCATCTGGAAAAGGCTGAATCTCTGATGGGGGAGGCTGCTTCTTTTCCCTACAGCTCTGGGAAGGAGCACACTGACCACCGTCCTTTGTGGCCGCAACTCAGCAAAAACTCTGAGTGCCCTCCAAATCCTGGGTGTCTCCACAGAGTTCCAGCCCAGTCTGCCCTCCCTTTGCTGTATCTCCCAGATGAGTGGCTGTGGCTATTTTATCGCTCTGTCCAGGCTCTCTGTGCTGTAGAGCGGGCTTGGTCTTTATTCCCCAAGGGCACTGCTCACAGCTAAGACTGCTGCTGTCTGTGGGCTCCCTGCCTGCCACCCTCTCATGCCTCCACAGATCCTACCAGTGTCCCTGGTTATATGGTCCTGTCCTGCTGCTTTTCTGTTGCTTTTTTCCAAGGATTTGTCTTTATTTTAGTTGTAATTCCCGTTTGGTCCTGGGAGATCATTTGTGTAGCTTCCATTCACTCCGCCTCCATTTTCACATCCTCTCGGGGTGTATATATTGTTTCAAATTAATGTTTTAGATTTCTTTGGCTATGTACCCAGAAATGGGATTGCTGGATCACAAGGCAGCTCCATTTTTAATTTTTTGAGGATAGGCTGTAATGTCTTTTTTTTAATCTTCACCCAAGGTTATTTTTCCATTTATCTTCAGATAGAGTGGGATGGGGGGAGGGAGGGAGAGAGAGAAACATTGATGTGAGAAAGACATCAAATGGTTGCCTGAACCATCGACTTTGGACCAGGGCTGGGACCGAACCATAACTGAGGTACGTGCCCTTGACTGGAACCGAACCCACAACTCTTCGGTCTGTGGGCTGATGCTCTAACCACTGAGGAAACTGGCCAGAGCAAGACTGTGACCTGCAAATGACAGAAACATGATTCTAATTTAAACAGAATGGGAGTTTATTGGTCTATGTGGCCAGAATGCGCAACAGGCAGGATCAAATAGGCGGTGAGGACACCAGGTTTTCTCTCTCCCTTGCCCTCGCCACTGCTTCCTTTGCACTTCATTTTCTCAGGTGTGTTGCTGTCTCAGCGGGGTATAGAACCACAACCAAAGGCAGCTCTAGGTGCGTGTCCCAGTAGCCCTTACCAGAGAAGGAAAGCACTCTCCTCGCCAGCAGCAGGGTGTTAACTCGGGGGAAGGAATGCTTGCTAACCACGAGCATGGTGGCCAGGCTGGGGGGCAGGGTGTGTGCCGTGCGGGGCTCAGTCAGCAGCAGCAGCCTGCGCAGAGGGTGGGGACCCGCGCGGAACAACTTGGTCCGGAGAAAGGGAAGAACATTTCTCCCAGTGAAGGGAGTTCCTGTTCCCAGAAGAAGAGGGTAAAGGGTGCTGGGCAGTGTAAACAACAAGTGTGCTCTCCAGGGCTCCCTGCCTTTGAAGCAAAGCACAGGAAGCTAAGGTGGCACCACCGCTAAATCGTGACACCCTTGCTCTGGAACACTCCACGGGGTCTGACTTACTCATGCTTTCCAGTGCTGCCCTCCCTCAGGTGAGAAATTAAATTGTCACAGTCACCACCCAGCTGAAATTTAAATTCAACCTGGTCCCTGCTAGTGAACCAGTATCCCAGAGTACGCACAACGCTCACTGAAGTCACAGCCCTTATAGAACAGTGATTTCTAATAATACTCTTACATTTCCAATGATTTGGTTATATGGCACCTTGGGTATAACACTTATTAAATGCTCCCATTTGATCTAAAAAGGGATGCATTGCCTTTTTGTTTTTCACACAAAAAAATTAATAACACCACATTATCAGTTTTATTGGGTTCCCACAAATCTAAAAGCTTGACATTATTAAAAAGGCCCTCAGCATTGCCATCTGGGGGGGCACTTACCGTCTCTCCATACGTCCAATACAAAAAGACGCAGGGTGCCAAATGCTAAAACACTTTGCCAAGGTTGGCTTCATGTTTTTACGTTGCCAAAGGCATGCTCGCACACTCACTGGCTCAACTTTTAAAGTGCCCGGTTCCATGAACAACAGCTCTTGGAAAACCCGGCACTGGGGTACAGCCGACCCTCCACAGTAGTGCTTACGAGTCTGTCGAAATGCCAAGCGTGCAAGGTGCAAACCCATTTCGCAGTGCGTGGGGGTCCTCCCAGTCAGTAGTCACCTCTGGCACGGGCTCCCCAGACAGTCAGAGAGGGCACAGCTCCCCCCCCCCCCCACTGGCCCTTCCAATATGCCTGTCGTGTTTCCTCTGAAAACGTCCCTTTCCCTCCTGCCCTGTTCTCCAACCTCTGCAGGGAAAGGAACTGCTAAGTGGTGCTGCTCCTCATTTGCAACCCGTCTCCCCGCCCTCGTCCTGAGAAGCAGGTTCGATGTCAGGGCGGCAGATCCGGCCTTCGGGGCAGGTCCCCAGGGCTGGCCATGGGTAACTATCTTTACCAGTTCTGGCCTGTCCCCATTCACGTCAGGTTTCTGAGCGTGTCTGAACCAACATTTGAGAACTGTGTCTTCTGAGGACTTCCTGGCGTGTGAATGACCAGAACCCAGGTTTAAGGAAGGCGTGTGTGACAGATGCCCGCGCTCCAGCCCCAGCAACACGACACCTGTGCCTCTCGCCTGGCTGGGTTCAACAATGAGCCTGGCCGAGAGGGAGTGAGGGTCGGCCGTGCGAGGGGAAGAAAAACAGCGGTACCAGTGATTCCGCGACAGAGCCGCTCCGGACTGACGCTGGCCCGCGAGCGCCTCGGCCCGGGCCTCCGTGGGTGAGCCCCGTTCAGTACATGACGACTCTGCTATTGAAAAGGAGGTGCGGGCCTGTGCACACAATGTGGTCCCTGATCGCACGCCGACCGCCTCGTGTGCTACAGCAAGGAACAAACGGTGGGTCACGGTCCCGCTCCGGACTTAACAAGAGGTACGGCGTCTGTCCCACTCGGTTCCCCAGAGGGTGCTCAAGGATTACCTGTCAAACCTGATTTTTGTTTTATGAGATTCTCTGACCTGACGGTAACCACTGGGCTGGGGATGGAAAATCCTTTCCCAGTCGGCTCCGGTTGGAGGCTGGTGGCGGCGAGAAATCGCTTTGAGGAAGGAACGTGAGCCAGCTGGGCACAGTGCTGAGCCAGCTGGGCACAGTGCTGAGCCGGCCTAGTCTGCAGGGACCCAGAGGAGGAAGTGAGCGGCTGCAGGGGTGCCGCCCTTGCTCTCCCCGACACTGGGCGAGGGTGGGACGGGGCTTTCCTTCCAAACACCAGGCACGGATCTTGGAGGTGGTGCTGCCCAGGCTGTGAGGCCTCTATTCCTGGCCACAGGAGAGGAGACTTTGGGGTCACAGAGGAGCAAGTCTGGAGCTCGGTGATGGGAGGGGCCGACAGTGACCACGTCAGGTCTGTGGGACAGCGGGCCTTCCTTGTGACTCCCAGCTCTGCCACCGCGCGGGAAAGCAGCGAGACAATAGGTTCTCGAAGGGGCATGGCTGTGTGCCAACGAGTCTCGAGTTACCAGAGCAGGCGTGGCCTGCTCACCCTGATTATGAGTGACATGGGCAAGAGATAATGCACAATAAAATTAGAAGGTGAAATCAGGAGAAATTTTGTGTCTGTAAAGGAATTCAGAAGCAAATCTGAAAAGTACCCCTTGGCGAACCTTTAACATTTCTGGGACATGAAACACTCCTGTCAACGAATAGTCAGTAATGCAGACATGACCCCCCCCCCCCCCCCCGGCAAGCAAAAGACCACTGCCCTAGCAGCTGGTCCAAGCGCCAAGTGCCCGCAAAGGCACCATCTGGATCTAAAGCTTCCACTGTGGACACTTTGTCCAGAAGGCCCTGTTGAACAGCAAACCTGTCCCCATGGAACTCAGTATAACACCCTCAGCTGGGGAGCGTCTGGGCTAGCAGACAGCAGGGCGGTGGAGGAGCAGGCACGGGACATGTGCGTTTTGAATGAAAAATGGGGAAATGAAATCAGAAAGCAGTCAGGACTTGCTGCGCTGGTGGACAGGGTGGGTCTGGGAGGGGCAGTGAACAAGACCAGCTGTTCGGGGTGGGGGGGGAGATACCAGCACTGGAAGACACTCATGGGCTTGGCAGAGGGCCAAGGCCACTCAGAGCAGGGGTGGCTGTGGTGGGAGCATTTCAAGCAGGCAGAGGAAGAAGACTGAAGAGTTCACTCCCAAGTTCACCTGAGGACCAAGGCTCAGTGTGTCCATGCAGACCAAGGCAAGTAAGTAGCTCAGGCCTAAAGCCAGACTCTACGAACCTGGGGTAAAAATCCCAGCTGTGCCCCTCCTCCCTATGGCCTTGGAGAAATGATTCAACCCCTCTAAGGCTGTTTTGTCACCTGTCCAGTGGAGAGAAAACCACTTCCTTCCTAAGGGTATTAATGAGTAGGTGTGCAGGGACAGCCCCTGGCTCACAGTGGGTTTTCGTGAAGGGGTGTCTACCACTCGGCCTGTCTCAGCAGGACATACTTAGTCAGCATTTCCTTGTCAAGCAGAGGCCACGAAGCAAGGAGGAATAAATTCCAGCCAATTCGGGTTTGATCACTACCTGGAGTGAGATGCCTGAGCCTGGACAGGCAGATCTAACGGGCTGTGGAGTGGTTAAGGATTCGTAAACAAGGAAGCCAGGAAAGCCAGGAGATTCTCAGGCACGGCTCCACGTCTCTGTCCCGCCACAGAGGTAACGGTGGCCCGGGGGCAGGGGTGCCGGCGTGCTGTCCATCTGTCCTGGAAGGCAGGAGGAACATACTGACCTACTGCCAAGGAGTTAGCCAGGTGGTGCTATGCCCACCAGTATTCAGCCTCCTTTTGGTGTGAAAATCCCTATTTTTAAACATAATCCACCTCTACTCAACCCACATGCTCACCTCAGTCCCCAGTCCAGAGGGAAAATAATTGGCATGAACCAATGAACATGAGTGGACCTGGGTCAGACACCGATTCATTCGAGTCTCAGGACTACTGCGTGGAATTCTGGGTAAAGTTACCCTCTCTTTGCACATGTAGGTCACAGACATGAAGACTCAACTGCCAGCTGCTGTAATGGAAGAAAATGTGACAACAAAGGCCACATGTGGGGAGGACAGAACAGAGAGAACTCAGAATTGGGTTAGCTTCTTGATCAAACCTCGCCTGAAGTGAGAACTCTCCGGATTTCTCAGCCACATGAGCCAATAAACACCCCTATTGTTTAAGCCTATTACTCTGGGGGTTCTATTGCTCATTTGCATTTTCCTACCTCCAGGATCCTCAGACCCCCAGCAGTGCCAACAAGAACTCCACCCCTTCCTCAAATGGATCAGATTTCCTGACCACAAATGCAATTTCCTAGTTAGGGGAGCAGACCCCAGCTGGCTGCCCTCAGACTGTGCGGCAGAAGGACAAGGGACGAAGCTTCCTCTCTGAGCCCATCTCCTGCTCCCAACTGCTCCTCTCTGTCCTGACATTTCTTTTGGGATGACTTGCCATCAACCAGTCTGAGCAACTTCAAGTTCCTAAAGCAGGTCTCTGACTTCAGCTCTGAGCTTCTCATAAGTCTGCACATTCTACTGACATTCTGTGCAAAAGAGTGAATGTGAATGTGTATTGAGTGCAGGTGTGTGTGAGTGTAGGTGGTGTGTGCACAGCTGCTTCTGGAAAAGTGCACCACCTAGGGGTGGGCTGTCAAACTGATGTGCTCTGATGCCTCAGGAAGCAGGTATGGTCCAGGACTGGCCACTGAGCAGGCACAGCTTTCTGTGTGCGCTTGTTGATCCTCACGCGAGAATATCTCTCCATTGATTTTCAGATAGAGTGGACTGGGGGGTAGAGAGGGACGTTAATGTGAGAGAGGAACTTCAACTGGCTGCCTCCCACACACGCCCTGACCTGGGCCCAGAATCGATCCCCAGACCCTTTGGTCTAACTGCTGGGCCAAACCAGCCGGGGCACACAGCTTTTTGTTTTAATAGGAGTAGATAATAAAAGGTTCTGGAATAGAGGAAAAAAGGGAACAATATTTTTAATTGTAACATAATGTTTGAAAATCTGAACTTGGCCTTTGGAAAGGGCCTGCGAACCCTAGGCAGGGGTGGGGAACCTTTTTTCCTGCCAGGAGCCATTTGGATATGTATAACATCACTCAAGGGCCATGCAAGATTATCAACTTAAAAATTACCTGCTATATTTGACCGGCTAATTTGGTGAGTCATGTGATGCTAGCCGGTACTGATTCGCCTGCGGGCCGGACATTCCCTACCCCTGCCCTAGAGAGTCAGCCAGGTGAAATCTGAGTCCTGTAGGCTGTATTCTCCTGTGGCAAACTGGAGAGGGCACACCATATCGCAGTGGGGCACTGCCATTTAGCTCTGAGGGTTGACAAGTATAATAATGGCCCATTCGTGCCAGAATGCCGATTTTCAAGAGAAATAAGGGGAAAATAAACAAATGGGACTACAGCAAACTAAAATGCTTCTGCACAGCAAAAGAAACCATCCTTAAAATGAAAAGGGAACTCACTGTATGGTAGAACAAACATATTTGCCAATGGGACATCAGATGAGGGGTTAATTTCCAAAATACAAAAAAAAACCTCATACATCTCAACACCAGGAAGACAAACAATCCAATTTGAAAATGGGCAGAGGACCTGAATAGACACTTCTCTAAAGAGGACGTACAAATGGCCAAGAGACAGATGAAAAAATGCTCAACGTCACTAATCATAAGAGCAATGCAAATTAAAACAATAATGAGGTATCACCTCACACCTGTCAGAATGGCCGCCATCAACAAATCATCCAACAACAAGTGCTGGCGAGGGTGTGGAGAAAAGGGGACTCTAGTACACTGCTGGTGGGAATGCAGACTGGTGCAGCCACTATGGAAAACACTATGGTGCTTCCTCAAAAAATTAAAAAATGATCTGTCATTTGACCCAGTGATCCCACTTCTAGGAATATATCCTAAGAAGCCTGAAACACCAACCAGAAAGAATATATGTACCCCTACGTTCATAGCACTATTTACAATAGCTAAGATCTGGAAACAGCTCAAGTGCCCATTAGTAGATGAGAATGTAAAAAAGCCATGGTACATTTACACAATGGAATACTATGCAGCTGTAAAAAAGAATGCTCTCTTACCCCTTGAGACAGCATGAAATGACCTGGCAATTATTATGCTGAGGGAAATAAACCAGACAGAGAAAGACAAATATCACATGATCTCATGTATATGTGGAATCTAATCAACAAAATAAACCGACGATCAAAATAGGTCCAGAGACATGGAAGCATGAAACAGACTGACAGATCTCAGAGGGAAGAGGGAGAGGGGGGTTGCAGATAAATTAACCAAAGAACTTACACGCATCTATGCATTGCCCATGGACACAGACAATAGTTTGGGAAAGGCCCTGGGGGAGGGGTGGTGAGGGTGGGAAGGCAAGTGGAAGGGGGCAATGGAGGAAAATTAAGGGGGGACATCTGAAATACTTCCAACAATAAAGAAAATAAAAGCACACCAGCTTTATACACGAAACATCCCACTTTCCTGGATGGTGGGTACTGGTGCATATGCTCTTTAAACTAAGCCATTGGTGTGCAACCTGCGCTTAAATTCTCAGTTGCTGCTTTAGATTTGAGTAGGTTGAACCTAAAACTCCTTTAAAGTCTTACTGTTCTGGGAGTACTTACAAATATGACTCAACTCACAACAAGTGCAATGAGCCACCACGCAGGCTGAAGCGAGATGCACTTGGCGACTGGGGGGGCCTGAGCCACACCATTCGAACCCAGCACGGAGGAGAGGCTGACAGCGCCGGGTTTCTGGGTTCCGCTTTCCATCCCACAGGATATGAATCACACAGAATTGGAAATGTTCTGTCTCAGTAACTTCATAAATACATCTGCCTACTGAACAAATCTCCGCTGCAAAGCTGGCCTCCCACTCTTCCCTGGGGGAACTCTGGGGAAGTCCATCACATGAAGCACTGAGTCATTTATAATATTTTGGACAATCAGCTCGGGACGTGGTTGCTGCATAACTCACAGTGGAAGCCCAGTGAATGACATACTAGCTTCAAATTCTAGTCTCACCATTTCTTACAACGGAAGCTTTCCAAGGGCCATGCTTTTGAACAAGTATCTATATCAAATCTGAACAGTCTTAACTAGGTGATGTTTATGTTTGATGGCCTTTAAGCTGAGCTGTAGAAACAAGTGGCTGGGCACTCGGAAATACAGCGGGAACATCACCCTCTTGTTTACCCAGCCAGAAATCTCACCTCTCTTTAGATGAGTATGATAACGGCTGCTGGTTATTGAGTGCTCACTGTGTGCCAAGCAGTACTTTAAGGACGTTCAACTTCTAACCTGTGAATGTGGGGTGGGTACGCTGATCCTCATTTTCCAAGAGAAGCCAAGGAGGATTAAGACAATGACACAGGTTTCCCAGGTGGGTGGGGAAGCCAGGTTTCAAACCCCAGACATTTAGGACCTACACCCACACCTCACCCCCTCACTGGCCTGCGATGCAGATGTAAAAGGCCTTTGGAATAAGAACCGAGGGCAGATAAACTGCGATGTCCCAGGAAAGGCTCCTGGGAGGGAGAAGAACCTGTCCTTGGCCTCGGGCTCCATGGTGGATGGGCCAGCTGTCAGAAGGCCGATTTGATTTCACCGACCACTACTATTTCCCTTTTGGTGACCCAACATTTCGAGAGAACGGAGGGGAGTGGGCAGGTCCAAGGCGGCAGGGGAGCACTGAGGGGGAACCGTGGAGGAGGAAGAGAGCCTGTTCAACCTTCTTCTCTGTTGGGGCCAAAGAGAAGTCCACGTGGCTGTAATACTACAGGCACCCCTGCTTTCTAACCACGGATTACTCAGGTGACCTGAGACTCAGAACTTGACAGTCTCTCCCATCAGAAAGTTTCATTGTAGGAAAGGGTTAACTTATGGCGAATGCTCAAGTTGGGGGCATAGGCAGACACTGGGGTGAGGTGTGTGGGGGGCCTGGGGATATGTGGGGGGTGGATGGAGGGCAGGCAGAGGAGACTTGAGAGAATGCCAATGACCTCGGATGAGCTGGTCCCTCACCCACGTGTGGGGGATAAAAATCAGGAGGACACCTCGGCTGGGAAGGTCCTCCCTGAGGAGTGTGTGTGGGGGGGTTCCCGTTCCACAGCAGGCGCCCAGCTCAGGGTTCCAGTGCCAGGAAGAGAATCCCCATCACTTCTGGCTGTAAAACCAGCAGGGACTGAGGCTCAGGGAGGCTGAGGCTGCTGGAGCCCCAGGCAGCTCCTCTTAAAGGGCCCGCACATGTTCTTACTTGGACTTGCACCCTCCACGCTCCAGTGTGGGGAAGGCAGCTTGAAGGGCACCAGAGACATACAGGGAAAAACTGAGCTGTTTGGCATCGAGGCAAGGGCTGGAGAGGGGGCTCTCTCCTGGACAGATATGCTGGCGGAGGTCCTTGTACCTTTGGTGAGCCCGTCTCCCATGGGGCAGGCAGACGGCCACCATATCTGGGACTCCAGCAACCTGGCTCACACTGTTTGCCCCGCCCTGGTGATTCCCTGAGGCCCTGCCCCACCCAACTTTTGGGCCCACCCAAGCTGTTGCACCCTGCTTCATATTCTAAATTCTCTCAAACAAGTAGCATCTGGTCTCAGCGAGCCCCATACCTCTTGTTCAGTGGCCCCAGGCCTGGCACTAGAAGCAGCCAGCCTTGGTTCACAGCTTCACTTTTCCTGGGCACCTCCAAGCCCAGCACAAGAAGCATCTATCCGCAGACTGCTTTGTAGCTTATGCCAGGTGGCCCTGGGTAGAACAGGCAGTGGTTGATTTTGCCCCAGAATCAGCACACTCAGTGGACAGCTTCAAAACATTGTGAAGCACCACCACCCAAAAACCTCCACAAGTGACACACTCAAGGAATGGACTCAGTGGGTACCAGAGCCCTGATGAAGTGAGTCTTGCTCTGTGTGGTGGGCCCCTGCACAGCTGGTCCTCCAAGGTAGCCAGAGGTCGGTGATCAGTGGGCACAGCCAGCCCTTGCATCTGAGTAAAACCCTCTCATTGATGTGCCAACAGCAATCAAGACTCAATTACAACAGAAGGGTGTAAAGTCCACACAAGGGGTGCACCTTGAGGGCCCAGCTGAGAGACCAGGGACACCTACTACAATAGGCCACCCTACAAAGCCCAGAAGACATAGAAACTCTACCTAATACATAGAAACAAACACAGGGAGGCAGCCAAAATGAAGAGACAAAGAAACAAGTCCCAAATGAAAGAACAGAATAAAATTCCAGGAAAAGAACTAAACGAAATGGAGATAAGCAACCTGACAGATGCAGAGTTCAAAACACTGGCTATAAGGATGCTCAGGGAACTTAGTGAGAACCTCAGTGAACTTAGTGAGGGACTCAAGAGCATAAAAAAGGACCAATCAGAAATGAAGGATGCACAGTCAGAAATGAAGGAGGCATTAAGTGAAATAAAGAATAATTTACAGAGATTCAATAGTAGAGTAGGTAAAGCCAAGAAGCAATCCATCAATTTGGAATACAAGGAAGCAAAAAAAAACACCCAAACAGAACAGAAAAAAAAGAATCCAAGTAAATGAGGATAGTGTAAGGAGCCTCTGGGACAACTTCAAGAGTACCAATATTTGCATCATGGGGGTGCCAGAAGGAGAAGAGAGAGAACAAGAAATTGAAAACCCATTTGAAACAATAATGACAGAAAACTTCCCTAACTTGATGAAGGAAACAGACATACAAGTCCAGGAAGCACAGAGTGTCCCAAACAAGATAAACCCCAAGAGGTCCACACCAAGACACATCATCATCAAAATGCAAAAGGTTAAAAACAAAGAGCAAATCTTAAAAGCAGCAAGAGAAAAGCAGTTAGTTACCTACAAAGGAGCTCTCATAAGATTGTCAGCTGATATCTCAAAAGAAACTTTGCAGGCTAGAAAGGAGTGACAAGAGATATTCAAGGTGATGAAAAGCAACGACCTACAACCAAGATTACTCTATCCTGCAAAGCTGTCATTTAGAATTAATGGACATATCATGAGTTTCCCAGGCAAGAAAAAGCTAAAGGAGTTCATCACCACCAAACGAGTATTATATGAAATGTTGAAGGGTCTTTCTGAAGAAAAAGAAGATAAAAAATATGAACAAACAAAATGGCAATAAATACATATCTATCGACAATTGAATCTACAAACAAAATGAACAAGCAGAACAGAAACATTTTCATAGATACAAAAAACATTTTGTTGGTTGCCAGATGGTTTGCGGGATGGGTGAGAAAGGTGAAGGGATTAAGAAGTACAAATTGGTTGTTAGATTGACAAACCTCAAAGGAAGGGGGGGGGGGGGTTGAAGAAATAGACCAAAGAACTTCTATGCATATATGAATAACCAATGGCCACAGATAACAGTGTGGGGAAAGGCAGGAGAGGGGCGGGAGTGGGGAGGAGAAGGTCAATAAGGGAGAAAGGAGGAACATTTGTAATATATTCAACAATAAAGATAAGTTAAAAAAGAGAGAGAGAGAGAGCGAAAGAGAATGCCAGTGACAAACTCCACTTTCTTCCCAAATCCTCCCAGGTCAGTGGGGGGCATCACGCCGTCCAGGCACTAGAAGATCTCTGTGTTCCCTGCAGCGCAGGTGGGTCTCAGAGTCATCATGGTCTCCTCGTTGGTTCCACTACGGCCTTTACTCTTATCTCACACAGCAGTTCCTGCGGTCTCAGACAAGGGTTCACGACTACGTTCTTGACACCTAGCACAGTGCCTGACCCATACTGGGCATGAGTTGTGTTTGCTGAAAGACTGGATTAAAGATGTCTAACTAGTCCAACACATGAACCTCGTCAACAATATCAATAAAAGTCCAAGCTAATGTTTCTTGAGCACTAATGAAGTAAATGCTTACATATACAATCATTTCATTTACTCTCCCGACTATAATGGAGACATTATTTTGATTATCTCCATTTTACAGTTAAGTAAACTGAAGCACAGAGAAGTGATAACTTATTCAAGGTCACTCAGCTGGCTTGGACTTGCCCTGGTCATCTAAATGTCATCTAACCCTGAAAATGGCTCTAAGAAAGAGACAGGTATGCAGAAGCTTCAAATAACAATGTTTCCCCTCTTCTCTCTCACTAGCTTTAGAGTTTAATTTGATTGCCTCAAAGGAACGTGATCAACTCACCATGAATCCCAAAGATAGGCAGCATTTCAAGAAGCAGCAGAATAAGGCCAAGGAAACTGCACCTCACCTGCTGCGGAGGGAAGGACGAGACAGCAGTGCCGGCTGCTCCCAGTTGCTGCTCAGAGATGCAGGGAAGGAAGTGGAGACCTTTCTATTTGCTACTTTCTTCTGTTCACAGCGAGGCCACTCCTTTCCCTTGGGGATTTGGAATTTCTTGGTTGAAATTCCTTCTGGGATCTCTTCATTCTGACTGTTTAGTTGGCATTTTCATTGTACTGCATTTGTTCCCTTCCAGTGAGGGTGACGTTGCCTGGGGAGAGGTGCGCACGTGGAGTGGTCTCAGCTGTTTCTGGAGCCTCGTGCGCGCCCACACCCCGAGGAACACAGCCGTGATCACAGGCGATGTGCCACTCACAGGGAGAGGCCGTCTAGGAGAACGCCGGTTACCAGTCATACATGCACATCTGAACAGAACCATGAGATCTTCACACATAAAGTACGTAATATTCTCCCAAGACCTGTCAGGAGGAAATAATGTACAGAATAGGACTGTCCATCAGGCAGATGAATAGCACAATCCAATTCTGCACAAAATGTATGCCCCCTCCCTCTAACAAAATTAATTATGTGGCTAAGAACCAAGCATCTCAGGAAACGAAAGGTTCTTCCTTTCAGCAAGGGAAATAGTGCTGCCTTCACATTCGAAGCTGTCCCTCCCGTGCACGTCCAGTGGTCCGCGGACAGGAAGATCAGCGGTGGGCTGAGAGCCGTCTCCGTCAGGGTCGAGCCCGCGCACATGGTTTCTGGCTGCAGGTTGGCTGCTGTTAAGTTGGGGTTGACATGCAGCACGTCTCAAGGGCATCACCGGTGTCACCTGAGGCAGAGCTGTGCCCAGGAAGCAGATGGCTGCATTGTCCTTCAGGGACACCTGTGGGCACCTCTCTTTCTGAGCTTGGTTTCTCCCGAGGCTGAGATCCACAGCTCATAAGCCTTTTAAGGCAGAGACCACTGCCCAGTGAGAAGAGAGATTAGACACGTGTGCTTGGTGGACAGGCCACAACATGACGAATCACTGAAATGGACGTTCAGACAGCCCCCTAATGGCTTCTCAGGCTGGGCAACCGCCGACAAAGGGAAGCAGAGTCACACAGTGTGGTGACTAGGGGAGCAGATTTACACCTTCAAGTGTTTTCATTTGAACCCTACATGCTTGACCTTTCTTCCTGAATCTCCCGTGTCCCAGGTCAGTCCTGCCTAACCCATGGCCCACTTCCCCCTCAGTCCCGAAGGCACCACAGTCCTGTGGCCACTGCAAATGCAGTTTCCTGCAGCGTGACCCTCGACCTGTCCGCTGTCTCCGGGGTCCTACTCAGTCTCAACGCTTAGGTGAACAGGCAGGTGCCGGGAACAGCCACGGCCGTGCACGGTTCTCCCAGCCTCCTCAGGCTTCTTTTGTCCAAGCACCTCCTCAAACAGGTTCCTCCCCCGCCTCACCTCGGCTGCACATGTACTCACGGGGCTATTTGACTTGTGTCTTCTCCACAGGGTGGCATGTTGTTTTGAGAGCAGAGATTTTGCGTCTTTCTTATTGTCATCCCTCACAGCAAGTCTTGTAGGGGCTCAAGGAATGTTTGTTGAATGAAAATTCCTTAAAGCGTCTGGCTGACATTAAGGATGAGATGAAAGTTACCCATGTATGGATAATTAATCACTTACTCAAAAGGAAAAGCAGATTCCCCTCTGAATAAAGTACCCTGGCCTCCTGCTTAGGAAGATTGAGTATGAGAAGTTTTATTTGGAGGACCGCTTTGTGCTTTGACAGCCAGGCACCATCAAGGAGCTCGAAGCCAAATCTGTGGTCTGTTCTTAGTAACCGTCCCCTTTTAGCAGGTGTTCTGAATCATGCATTACTAAACAGCTCTCCAAGAGGTGCTCCAAGGACCGCACTGGGAGGGATGTTATTGCACAGGTCAGACCGAAACCACTGCCATCTGGTCCATTAAACTGTCTGCAGGTTCAAAAGCCGGACATGGAAACCTGATTCTCACTCAGACAGTGTGGCCACTGTAGTAGTTTCCTGGGGCTGTGGTCATGAATTACCACATCACGAGTGGCTTAACACAGTAGAAATGTATTCTCTTTTAGTTCTGGAAGTCAGAAGTCCAGATTCGGTTTCCCTGGGCCAACGTCAAGGTGTCAGCAGGACCACACCCCTTCGCCCCAGTGGAGAGCCCATTCTAGCGTCTGCTTTTGGTGGTCACCAGCATTCCTTGGCCTGTGGCCACATCACTCCGGCCTTGGCCTCTGCCATTGCCCCATCATTTCCTCCCGTCTCTCTAGTCTTCCCCTGCCTCTCTATTTAAGGACACCATCATGGCAGGTAGATCCCAACCAGATAATTTGGGATTATTTCCCTGCCTCAAAAACCTTAACTTAATTACATTTGTAAAGTATTTGCCATGCAAAATAACATTTACCTATTTCAGGGATTAGGCTCATATCTCTGGGGACCACTATTCAGCGTACTGCAGATATCTTTTTTGATCCTAAAATGTACACACACATTATAACAAAGGACACATATTTACTAAAAATCTATACTTGCATGCAGAACAACTTTACTAACCAATAACTGTCACTCCAAACTGGGTTTAGACGACTTGGTGGGCAGTTAGTTTGGTGTGGCTGGCGGAAGGCCAGAGGGCCTGGCTCTCAGCCTGGTGCCGAGCCTGTGCGCTCGCCCGCCCCTGAGCGCAGCTGGGGCCTGGAACCGGATTCTAGCCAAGAGAATACAGCAAAGGTGAGGGGACGTCACTCTCCTGACTAGGTTACATTAGATGCCAAAGGCGACGGTTGTCACCCCCGTGATGACCCCATCTTAGCAAACTGGGAGGGACTCGCCTGCTGTCTGTGAAGCACAGGGCCGGGCCGTGGCGGGCACCTGGCGGGAACTGCAGGTGAGCTCTGGGCGCCGAGCCTCCGCCCTCACCTGTGAATGACCCAGTCCTGCCGACAGTCAGCGGTCCTGGAAGAGGATCGTGAGTCTCAGACAAGGTCACAGTCCCAGCCAACACCTTCCTTTCCGCCTGGAGAGGCCCTGAGCAGACTCGCAGTTAAGCTGTACCCAGACACGGGTCCACAGAAATGGTGAGATAATAAATCTGTGTCAAGTCACTGACTTTGTGGTAACTTGTTATGCAGCAAGAGAAAACAAATACACATGGGTTGTGGAGCACAGATCACTGTGGCAGCCCAGTGAAGAGTCGGCCACACCAGATGCCCAGGCCGCTAGCTGGGAGCACATCAGAAGACAGATTTGGGGGAACTGTAGACACAGAAAGGGGGAGTTTTAGCAGAACTCTTTCAGTCGTAGGGATAGAAATGCAATTCGAACTGGCCAAAGCGGACGTGGGACCAGCTCCAGCACAGGCGGCTGTGGGGTGACTGGCTCAGAGAACCGGGACGTCCCCGTATCTGGCTCCCGGGACTGATGCTCCGACTGCCTCCCGCTTCTCTGGTTCTCTTTCCGCACAGCCGAGATCACGTTTGTTCCCAGTGGAGCCAGACGGCCTCTAGCAGGTCCATGCTCACAGGCAGCTAGATTAGCAACCCCAGTGGAAGAGGGATTTTCTCCCCCAATAATTCCAGCAAGAGTCCTTCAGTGACTTTCACAGGCTCTGTCCAGCCAGACCTGAGTCACATGTCCAACAGTGAAGGCAGACGAGGCTGGTGGACAGCCTCACCCCAGCCCAAGGATAGTTGAGGTTCGTTATCAGAAAGGGGACTGGATGCTGGGCAGGCAAGGATCACGGGTGCCCGTCCCAGCATGCAACATGGCAGAAATGACGGTGCCACCCCACACTTGGGAAGAGGAGGCAAGAGGCCCTTTTAAGTCAAGAATCAGGCAGTAAGTGGAAGTTTCTGTGCAGAGCACACTGAGAAGAACTTGCACGTTGAGCTGTTGGAAGAGGTGTGTAGGGTTAAAACATGTGGAAATGGTTAATCTGCAGGGGTTCCTTAATAGGGGGAGCTCAGGGAAGGGCTTCCAAAGGTAGGGGGCCCGAGGGCACCCCAGAAGCCCGTTCGAGGTGTGCACGGGAGATGGTTAAGAATTCCACATCCTTTCCACCTGCAAAGCAGGCACTAGGTCACGGACGCCAGGCTTTCTACCTCACGTCCGTGAGCAAATGCTCTCCTGTCCCCAGGCCTGTGAGGTGGGCACTTTGACACTTGAGGAAATACAGGCTCATCAGGTTAAGAAATTTTCCCTGAGGTCACTGACCTGGCATCTGGTGGACGAAGGACTCAAATCCAGATGACTCTGTCCCATAGTCACTGAGCTAAACTCCCTCTTTCTGAATTAGCCTTGACCTGAACAGGAAAAGAGAATGGACAAATGCCTAATGAAATTTAACTCTCACTCTGTAAAAGATTATTTCAAAGCTTTCTTGGTGCACTTAAGCAAATACTTTGGCTCAAGGTTTAACTGACCAGGACCTGAGAAGTAAGTCAAAGCCTTCGGGGAAAGAAAGGCAGACCGGCCAGAGCAGAGGAGCCAGAGGCAGAGATCCCTGCGGATAAGCAGGCAGCAGCGTTTCCAATGCCCTGACTCAGAACATGGGGCCGCCGAGGTAAACAATGGAAGAGGAAGGGAGAGGGAAAGGGCCAGGGAAAGAGCGGCCTCTCTCCCTCCCACGCCCTCGCTGTCCACTGTAGCTCTCACTGAGTCAGCCTGGGTGGGGGGGAAGCAGCGACCTCCCGGCCCAATGTCCAGCCACCGCCGGCCTGGAAATAGGGAGGATGACCTTTGTGAGCACAGCCCAGACACACCCAGGTACTGATGGGACATGCCTCCCCCGCTGCCCCCACACACCGGAGATTGCAGTCAGGGCCTGGGGGAGAGCCAGGAGATTCTGGTGTGAGCTTTGAGCAGGTACCTGCTGTCTCTGGGCTTTAGGCTGAGTCGGTCCGGAGGCTGCATATTCAAACGCCACATTCAAATGCTGGTAGAGACCAAGCAGTGAGGGTGGGGGAGGCTACAGATAACATCTTGTCCAGAAGGAGCATTCCAGGGGTCTCCAGCTAGTCCCATTTCCCACAGGAAGCCAAAATTTGGACGTTTGTATCAGATCTCTTAATCTTTCAATGCTGACAACAAATTCAAACTCCTTAAAACACTGTGCACGGCGACCCAACAAGGAGCAGTGGTGCCGGCAGGTGGGGCTCGGCACTGAGCGTCATCCCATGGACGAGAAGTCTTGGTTCGATTCCCGGTCAGGGCACATGCCCGGGTAGAAGGCTTGATGCCCGGTAGGGGGCGTGCAGGAGGCACCTGATGGATGTTTCTACCTCACATCAATGTTTCTATCTCTCTCTCGCTTTTCCTCTAAAAAATCAATTTAAAAAGTTAAAAAAAAGTAAAAAGGGCAGGTGGTTTGCAATCTCGAGTCTAGATGCTGCTATTCAAACATAATTAATTACAACTAAACGAACATGAAGACGTCGGCTCCGCAGTCGCCCACGGGCCGGGGTGCTGCACCGGGCAAGAGACCGGGCGCTTGCCCAGCGTGCAGACGGTTCTCCTGGTAGCTCTGAGCGGAACGGTCTCGAAGATAACTTCCGCTATCAAGACTCAAAATAAGGACAACATGAAATAAGCTTTACTTTCTGAATTGGTAGGAGACAAAGCTACTGGAACTTCGCTGTTATCATTTTTCTTCACCCTGATGAGCTCCCTCCAGCTGCACTTAAATTGGTTTCAACAGATTTGTTCATAGAAACAGCTGATACTTTCTAATCTGCTTCAACATGCCAAGTAAATGCTTGGGTTGCTCAGTTCCTAGGGATTCGAAATCTAATCCCGTATGAAAGGAGGTGAGAGTGGGGGAGGGGAGCCCTGTTTTCTGTTATAACTCAGCCTGGCACTGGATGAAGCTTCTCCTCCACACGGAGCTCCGAAGTAAGTGCCTGTGACAGCCAGCGGGTTTGCAGTCAGGGCTCACGACACTGTCCGATGGAGCGGCAGACAGCAAACTGCTGCTCTGTGGGCTGCCGGCTCTGCGGCATGTACGCACCTCTGCCCACTGCCTCCAGCAGTCACCAGCACGGCGGACGGGCGGGCATGGCTGTGCCCGATCACACCTGACCCACGATACCCACATTTGAATTGCATGCAATTTTCAAGTGTCATGAAAGAGTTTTCATTTGAGTCCACACCCCCCGCCCCCCGCAACGATTTAAAAGTGATAAACCCTTTCTTAGCTGGGGACCGCACCACACAGGCCGTGGGCAGGGTTTGGCCCGCGGGCTGCCCGGCGGCTGCCCGCGGGGAGGGTGGCGCACTGGCACATGGGCACGGTCCCCCGGCACTTCTCTGATGGCAGTTCCAGGCATTGCTGAGCTGTTCAGGGACAAAGGGTGGAACTCACAGGCCCTCCTGTGAGACTTCCACATTTACAGTGTGACCCTCATTATTCAGATTCGACATTTGCAAAGCTGTCTGCCTGTGACAATTTACAGGCAGCCCCAAGATCAATACTTGAGGTCATTCTCAGACATGTGCAGAAGGGCCAACAATGTGTCACCCCTTAGTCACCCAGCTGAGGTCCAGCAAGGCGTTCTGCCTCCCGGCTCAGCTCGGACTGTGAGCAGCGTGCTCCCTGGCTGTGGACAGACTCGCCCTTCTGGTGCTTTCTGCTGGCGGGTTCGCTGTTCGAAAGGCCCCAGCTAGTGCTGAAATCCTGTCAGTGTCCCTCGGCCTCAGAAGGCTGCGACCGGCCTTCCAGAGAACATACGTGTGTTAGGTACGTTTCCTTTGGACAGGAATATAGTGCTGTTGGCTGAGTTCAATGTTAATGGCTCCACAATATATGGTAAATAAAGTGACTTTAAAAAGAAACACATAAAACAAGCTTATGTATTGACTGGTTGAGGCGAATGCGGTGACAGAGAGCCACAGGCACCTAACCTTGTATTTCCCCAGCAGCGATGGTCCTGTGTTCGCTAATTCAGGGTTCCCGGTGACTTTATGGAACACGTCCCATATGATGACAACTGGCTGTATTTATGTCTACTGACTGTAAGGCAGTCTCTGTGATATCCTGTACATCCCCGCTCCTCTCCCGTATAAATTGTGCTTAAGGTTTACTGACGAAGGTTGAAACCATTTTAAATAAAGTTTTTGGGATATCTCATGACTGCAGGTTTCCACAATTCCTTGGTTTTGGGTTTTCCAGATAAATGGGCTGTTTCCCAGTATATGACAAAAAATGCCATTTTCAGTAAATGCTTTACTTGAAGGTAATTTGCAGCTTCATACACTGTGCTCCAACCTCTGAAATGCCCCAGCCCTAACTTCTCTGCAGGAATGTTGCAAACTTGCTGATGAACATGTTGCCACATTGTCAACATGCAACACAGCTTTACAGACTATCTGAATGGTACTAAATATCAATCCTAATAAATAACCGAAACCTAATATTCCTTGAGTAAGTCGACCAGTGCTTTACAGGAGAACTGGCTTCTTTATTATGTCCTTGGGAGTGATTTTCATTTGCAACATTGAGTAAAATGCAGGGGCTCTGTCCTTTGGAAATATGCTGTGTGAGACGGTCTAGCCGGGATGTTATTTGGAAATGGAAGAGGATGCTGGGAGTTGATACAACTGAGAGCAGAGGTTTGGGCGGAGCCAACAAATAAAGAAATGTTTTGAATGCATTTAGAAGAATATTAACACATATGTTGATATGTCTTACAGACATATATACCCACACTTTTTTTTTTCAAGTTAATAACTGACTTCTCTTGACCAAATACAATCTTTCTGTGATTATCACGAATTAAAATTTAGCATCCCTTCAGTTAAATATAAGTAACTGCAGATGGTGTCAGTACCTGTCACTGGGTCTCCAGCAGAAATCACATACTGCTGCATCACACTACACTGGTTGTCAATATCGCAAAATACTATTTCTACTCCCGACTGCTTTGAAATTAGGGTGCCCTAGATCTTGTTTACTGCATTCATAAATAAGCACCTTTGTTGTTATTTCACAAATTTTAATACCACAAATTGTTTAATAACCGTATTTAAATATAATTAAATATAACTTCAATTTAAAAACATTTTTTTCTGAGAAGGGATTCAACTTTTTGAAGGCCTCCCCTTTCCTAGAGCATGGTGCTAAGAGAAACCATAGTTTGGCAAAGTGAATCACGTGCAGCTTATTTCCCTATCATCCCAAGCAACATTTGCCCAGTGCAGAATACACAGGTGAATGAGATTCCTCCAGCCCGACCCACTGGGTTGTGAATGTCCTTCTTTTAAAGCCTTAAAGCTGCCCCAGAAGCTGAGCTGCGCCCCTAAGCCCAGCGCGGGACCTGCGAGGACGGCTGTGCGACAGCGCCACCTGCCGGCCCCTGGAATCCACCTGGACTACAAGGAAGCCTGCTCTCGCCCCAGCAACCTGCCACCGGGCTGACCCTCAGAAGGAGGAACCAGCCAGCCTGGAGGTCAAGACTGACGCCAAGAGACGTCCAGACGCAACACCAACTACCATGAAGATTTGGCTGAAGTTGAACATGGACATTCTGCAGTTATTTGGATTCACTTGGTGACTGGGACTGTAATATTAAGACATACTGCTTGTACTTTGGTCTGTCACCTATGAATCAAATAATTCTTTCTTAATTTATTAATGTAATAAACAAATAAATAGAAAAAGAGGATGAGAATAGGTAATTTTCATAAAGAATACAAATGACAACAAATATAAGAAAACATTTTGACTTCATTGATAATCAGAAATTAATATTAAACAAATGAGATACATTTTTCTCTTATCAAACTGTCAGAAGCTGAATTATTTTTGTAAGTCAAATGAGCTGATGTAAGACATATGTTGAATACCTTAAATTCCAATAATTTATAGTTGAAATAAAAGGAACTTTTTTGAAAATGAAAAATGAATTTAAAATTTACTTCGGTGGACTGAGTTAATTTCTGAAGCTAATTTCAAGAGGCAAGGCTAAAGAATGAATGTAAGATTCTAAATCACAAATTGAATAGAAGCAATACAAAAAGATCGTAGATTCTGTTGGTATTAACTTTATGTTTTGGTAACCAGGACGTGGAGTATAACAGCTACATTTCTACGCACCGACTGTCCTCTGCCTTTACCTACCTTTCCACCCCCTTCCTTTTGTCACCGTGACTGTGACTTCAGCCAGTAGGAAGGGGAAACTTCTAGCTGTTTTAAAAGACTTGCTGCCTTTCACCATTTATTATAGTGGTATTCTCTCTCCTCGGCGGCTAATTTCTCATCTATAGTATGTCCATAATGCTTTCTTAGCCATCACTCAATGGTCAGCGTCACCCTTCTCATGCTGGAACGTCCTCAAGCATGTTTTTCATTTCTGAAGTGTACTGGGCAGAGAGGACGTTCGAGTGGGTACAGTCAGGTGAACAGGAGACAGAAGCTGAGGACAGGCAGCCAAGTTCACGTGCTGCTTGTTCTGTTCAGACCCCACGCCCCTGGGCCGAAGAGCCACTTGCCCCTGGGAACTGGCTGCGGGAGTATTCTGTTCACACACACCCACTGGGCACTTGGGCAAGTTCACCGCCAACGCAGTTCAAAAATAAATCAGGACTCTGCGGTCCAGCCCCCAAATCTCATTCCTGGTGGGTTTGAAATTCAGGAACACGCAGGGTCTTCTTTGCCCCACCTTTCACGACAGCTTCTGGAGTACTTTAAAAGGGGGTGATGCCCTGGCCAGGTGGCTCAGCTGGTTGGAGCATTGTCCCATTTTGGATTTGATCCCAGTCAGGGTGTGTATGGGAGGCAACCGATTGATGTTCCTTTCTCTCTCTCGCCCTCTTTCTCTAAAATCAATAAACATATCCTTGGGTGAGGATTAAAAAAAAAAGGACAATCATTTTGATGACAGGTGAACCAAACGCCTGGTTCCACTCAATCCTCACCGTGATGCAGAGTGCATTTATTTTGTAAGTGACGAACAGCGAGATGGATATTATTTATGTGTACTTTTCCGAGGTCTGGAGGGTTCAGTAGCAACACTCCAAAGGAAGGAAGTGGTACAGCAAAGAGCTGAGCCCCACCTAACTCCAGAGGCCATGCTTAATGACTGTACTCCACTGCTCCAGCATTCAATTAAGTTTATATATTAATATAAATTAAATGTAATTAACATAAACATTAAGTTTATTAAGATAAACTTTCAGCATTAAAGAAAAAAACACCTGTTGGAAGATCGTTTCAAAGCCTGCACACAGGTTGGCCGATTCATACCCGACACAGCTGTTGCTGAAGTTCATCAGGCTACAGGTTGTTTCTGAGCACCTTCCACCAAGAAGCCTCAAGGCTGTGCTGGCCGAAATGGGCACAGCCACGGGACAGCAACAGCACTCAGACACGACGGGCCGTCCCCAGCCTCTGGCCTACTGGGACTAGCACTGTCCTTCCAATAGGGGCAGCGCCTGTTTGGTGTGTTGTCGCTGAGGGTATGACGGCTCCAATGGAGACCTCATGGCTGCGGGTCTAAAATACTTTCAAATATGTGTGCGTGCGTGTGTGTGCATGTGTGTGTTTGTACGTGTGTGCGTGCACGTGTGTGTGTTCGTACGTGCGTGTGCGAGAGTGTGGGTCCAGGGCTGAGGAGAGTGCCCGTGAAGGCCGCACGGGCGGGTGGAAGGCCCGGGTAGGCGAGGACGGGAGGGCCCCCCAGCGCGGGGACAGCAGGCAGGGCTCCGGCCCGCGGCCAGTGCCAGGAAGGCCGCCGGGGAGGCTGCTTCGAGTCCCACAAAGCGCGCTGTGCTGTCTACGTGTGCCCTGGCCCGGGAGGTGACATTCCTGGGACTGCCACATCTGCCGGTCGCCATGGAGACACCGCAGAGCTGCCACCAGGGCTCAGAGGAACGGCCACGGCAGACCAGGCACACTGCATCAGCAGAGATTTTGAGCTGTGAAAACACAAGCTGTGGGGTTTATCAATAGTTGTGATCAGATAAACCCATAAGATAAGGTCCTGGGCGTGGAGATGACAGGAAGGCCACTTGGCTGAGAAACGGGGGGACTAAAGCCAAGCACTAGGGCTGAGAACCACTATCCAGACTGGCCCAGGGGAGCTGGGCACATTGGTCATTTCTTCAGCTCAGCCTCATGGACTTTGGAAATGTGACTATTTACAGGGCCTCTTGTTTTTATTATTTATTTCCTTCATCCGTTGAAAGTTTTTACCACAGCCTGCTTGAAAATGCCGGCCTCTCTCAGGTGTGCTGAAGGAAAGGAGACTGTCCGTGTTTAAATCAGAACACGAAGTGCGTGTGGGACTGCCCCCTGGTGGCAGGCCTGGAAAGGCCCTAGACCGATGTAAGATTCCCAAAAGTGTGCGGGAAGCACTAGCCCTTGTGATTTCCAACGGAGAAGAAATCTGTAGTAAAATAACCCCAGGAAGCAATTGTATAGTGTTAACTCTTACATACTACTTAATATATTATACATATTATAGCACTTCTCTAGTGAATGGTGATGTTGAGCATTGATATTTTTAATGGTTTTCGAGCAGACTTCCATAGGAAGAGCACTCATTTTAATCCCTAGCACTCACTCGACATTTAGATTCTTCTAAATTCATATGCATCTTTGATGATTATAAAATCATTCCTTGCTTTGAAGGAGAAAAAAGGATACATATCTTTTGTGTTTGTATAAAATGTTTAACAGTTAACTTTAACATTACAAGCAGACATTAATTTTGAAATAAAAAACAATTTAAAAATAAGAAAATATTTAAAACCAGAGCCATCATTTTGGGAGGCTTCAGAGCCAGAAGAGAGTCTATTTCTTTTAATCAAACTTCAGCAGGAAACTTAGGTACCGGCAGAAACACATCCGATTCCTCAACATTTAGAGCTCAAACTGCCAGTCAGACTCCAAGTGTCTGTTTCAAATCCTGTTGCTCATACCTAATGATTGTCTAGTACATGCTTGGGAAGATGCTTAAATTATTTGCTTTATTTCTAGTTTATTAATTATTATATTTTTCCTTAAATGTATTTTTACCAACTGTTTTATTCCAAGTCTAGAAATTACACATTTTCCAGGGACTTAAAAAAAATTGTTCTAGCATGAAAAAACAAGCAAAACAACTTACTTGCTTCTAAATATGAGAAGAAAACTACCCAATCTAAAGTAATAAATATTTAATTTAATATCTATAAAGGTTAACATATTGTCAAGTTCATTATTTAATAAGTCCTTGTATTCATTAAATTGCATTATGTTTCAAAATAATTTTTGGTTAGGTTTTTACTTGGCATGACTTATCAAGGATACATGATGAATTCTAACAAATTATAGGCAATAATAAACTAAATGAGTCTCTTGCAACAAACACTTTTAAAAGCAAAATTTTAGGTTCTATAAAAATGTATAGAGTAAGAAGTCATTTTTAATGATGGGAACATGCCTTTTAATATGTTTGATACCATGTGAGGTATCAAGTTTTGTCTAAATGCAAAACTTCCTATGCTGACAAAATCTTTAAATGCCCATCACTGTAATAATTTGAATGAAAACAAATTAAACACATCAAAAACTTCTGCTCTTTAAAAGATACTGTTGAGAAAAAAGAAAAAACAAGCTAGAAACTGGAAAAAAATATTTGCAAAACATGTACCTGATAATCGACTTGTATCTAGAATAATAAAGAATTCTTAAAACTCAATAAGAAAACAAACAACCCCCCCAAATTGTGCAAAAGATGGAATCAGACAGTTCACTGGGAAGATATACAGATGGCAAGTCAGAACATGAAAAAATATTCAACATCATTTGTTGTTAGGCAAATGCAAGGGAAAGCCACAATGAATTACTGCCCTACACGTATTAGGATGGCTAAACGGAAAAAGATCGAGACACAAAGTGTGGCCGAGAATGCAGAGCAAGAGGAACTCGCATTCAGTGCAGGTGGGGATATAAAATGGTGCAACTGCTTTAGAAACAGTTTGCAATTTCTTTAAAAGTTAAGCACACGCCTAGCACATGATCAGCCATTCTATTCGAGGTGTTTACCCAAGAGAAATGAAGGCATCTGTCCATACAAAGGTTTGTACATGAATGTTCATAGCAGCATTATTCATAATGAAAAACTGGAAACAACTGAAATGTTCATCAGAGGTGAATAAACAAACAAACTGGCACTTATTCAATACAAAGAGAAGGAATAGCCACACACACAACAGAAATGAATCTCAAAGTAATTGTGGGAGGGAGGAAGGCGGGTGAGACTTCCCATCATGATGGAGGAGTCCTGGGCTTGCTCCTCCTCCCAGTCACCCAGAGACAGCAGCTGAACGGCAGAACAGCCACCCTGGGGACACCCGGAGACCAGCTGAAGCCCTGCAACTGAGGATATAAAGACGAAACCACATGGAGGCTGGTAAGGGGGTGGGAACGGGAACAGGCTGGTCTGGTGCCCACGTGTGGTGGTCGAGAATCGAGAAGAACATCTCAGCTGCGGGGGTTCGCCCCTGGGGAACAAGGGGTCCCAAACCCAAGGAGGCTCCCCAGCCCAGCCCACCAGTGCCAGGAAAAGGCGTCCCCACCACATGGCTGTGGAGACCAAGGACTCCTTCCAGGGGAGCCGGAGGGCTGCTGGCTACCAGGCCTCCCTCTTAAAGGGCCCACGCAGACCTCGGTGCTGACACTCACCTGCTCTGAGCTCCTGCACTGGGGAGCGGGTCAGAAGTGCCAGGGGGGACGCAGGGGAGGCATCAAACAGCCTGGCTCAGGGTGAGGTCAAGTGGGGGCAGCCCTCTGCCATTTTCTTCGTTTATTGAGCCTTACCCCCACAGAGTGGGCAGGTGGTGCCCGTTCCTTTCCCCAGCTGTCCCCCAACCCTGCCTGCAGGCACAGGAGGGGCCAAATCTGAGTCTCTATCAACTCACCTCACCCTGCTGATTCCAAGAAGCTGCCGACCCAATGCACCCGTGGCTGTTACTCACAAGCAGCGGGCCTCTGCCCACACTGCCGATGTCCGTAAGACCTCTGACAGGCTCACAAACCCCAAACAAGCAGCGCTGGCCACAGGTCTCCTGTAACTCTTATTGACCTGACCACAGCCAGGCTCTAGTAGCTGCCCGTCTGGGTTCACAGCTCCTCTCCCAGGTGTCTCCAAGGCCAGCACAGGAAGCTGCCACACACAGATCACTCCGTGGCTCCGAGCAGGTGGCCCCAGGCTGAGCACAGGCAGCTCCCAACCACAGATCACTCCGTGGCTCCGAGCAGGTGGCCCCTGGCTGAGCATAGGCAGCAGCTGACCTGTGCTCCCTGGAGTCCCTCTCAAGAGGCCCCGGAACCAACACACCCAGTGACGGCCTCAGACCACATCAGGGCACCACCCAGTTAGCTCCACAAACACACACCCAAAGGGTGGACTCAGCAGGCCGGCCCCAGTGCAGCACACCCTACTCCATGGGGTCAGCGCCCACACGACAGCTCGTCTGCGACAGTCATCCAGTCCCCCGAGGATCAGTTCCCCCCACTGACATGTCAACGGCACTCCAGGTTCAACTACAACAGGAGGGCACACTCCCCAAGGGGTGGGCCTGGAGCATCCCGCTCAGGCGCTCAGGGAGACTTCCCCACTGGGCCACAGGCCACCTATTACATAAGGCCGCTGTGGCAAATCTGGGAGACACAGTGGGTCTGCCCAGTACATAGAAACAAGCACAGGGAGGCAGCCACAATGAGAAGACAAAGAAACATCCCCAAACGAAAGAACAGGAAAACACTCCTAAACAAAACAGAGTATGCACTGTATGAAAACGCAAAATATCTGTAGAGACAGAAAGCAGACCAGTGGTTGCCATAATCAGATGAAAACATTATGTAGTGTATGACTCCATTTCTATGAAATGGTGGAAATGCAAACTAATGTGCGTGATGAAAAGGTCAGTGGTTCCTGGGGCAGGACAGGGGCTGGGCAGGGGGGAGGGAGGGATTACCAAGGGGCAGGAGAAGACTTTTGGGCATAATAAATATTTCATTATCTTTTTGTGTGTGCTGCTTTTCAAAAATTAATTTCCCCTTTTATTGAGATATAATTGATATACAGTGATGTATAAGTTTAAGGTGTGCAGCATAACAACGTGGTTTATGTATATAATGAAATGATTACTGCAATAAGTTTAGTTGATATTAATCATCTCATGTAGATACAAATAAATCAATATTGTTCTCGTGATGAGAACTCTTAGGATTTACTGTCTTAGTAACCTTCCTATAGATCACACAGCATGTCAGCTATGGTCGTCACATTGCACATCGTGTCCCTGTTTCTTCTTTTTATTACAGCTGGAAGTGTGTGCCCTTGGACTACTTGGCTGACCCACCTGCTCCCGCCAGCTCTGGTGACCACAGTCTGATCTGTGAGGTTTTATCTGTTCTACACATGGGATCACATAGTATTTGCCTTTCTCTGTCTGACTTATTTCACTTAGCATAATACCCTTAACGTCTGTCCATGTTGTTGCAAATAACAGGATTTCCTTGTTTCTTATGGCTGAGTAATATTCCATTGTACATGTGTACCACAATATCTTTATCCATTCATCCATTGATAGGCAGTTAGGTTGTTTCCATGTCTTGGCTATTATAAATCATGCTGCTATGAACATGGAAGAGGGTGCAGATATCTGTTCAACAATGTTTTTGTTTCCTTTTGATATCTTCTCAGATTGCAGGATAATATGGTAGTTTTATATGTGTGTGTGTGTATTTTTTTGGGGGGGGGGTACAGGCCCCTAGTGGGAACCGAACCCGGGATTCTCTGGTCTGCAGGCCAATGCTTCAACCACTGAGTCAAACCAGCCAAGGTTATTATTATTATTATTATTTTTTTTGAGGCCTCTCTACACTGTTTTTCATAGTGGCTGCACCAGTTTACATTCCCACCAGCAGTGCACAAGGGTTCCATCCCCCACATAATGAATGTTTTCATTGTCTTGATTATGGTGACAGTTCCAGGGGTACATACATATGTCAAAACTTAACAAACTGCACATCTTTAAAGTGTGCAGTTTATTATAGGTCAGTTATACCTCAATAATGCTATTAAGAAAAGTCTTTAATTGTAACAATTCGACAATACACAGGTCTATATAAATGTAAATAATCTTTCATCTGATACTATCTGTCCAGTCATCTCCGAGGTTGCCAACATGAATAGGCTTTGTACATCCGTCCATACTTTCTTCTTACTTACACAAACTTACGATCACATTGTAGGGTTTAAACTTTTTGGTAAAATAGGTGACCCATTAAAATGGGTCTTTTTCTGCAACTTTATTAGGGTTTTAATAAAATCTCTTACATATAACAATTTCTAGATGTTCTAATATTGAGACTCACTTTAATAAACAACATGCCTTAAAATACTTTATCAAAGAAAGACCAGTGAAACTACCAATACTGCTTTGTAGTAAATTACTAGATGGAGGAGGCCATCTTCATCCAGGGAGGGAAGGACCCGATTCTTCCTACATGCAGAGACTGTTTCCCACAAGATGTAATTTAATCTAGAAAGGAAGAACTGTTTTGTGTTTTAAGCTGCAATGAAATACTCACTTCAGGTTAAACACTGCACAGGTATAAGACATGAGCCAGCTCAACTGCAAATAGACCATCAGGATTATGTTGGTTGCACAAACTAGAAAATTGTACCAACTCTAGAATTTTAGAACAGGTCAGACTGACTTAAAAAAACACCCTTCTACTTAAAAAATTATAGAATGTATGCTTATGGTAAATGATGCACAAAATACACAAGTGTACAGGGCAGAATTTTCTCCTCTCCTGCTCTTTCCCATCCACTGGACCTCACCACCACCCACTGTGAAGGCACCTCCCCACCCACTGGACCTCACCACCACCCACTGTGAAGGCACCTTCCCATCCACTGGACCTCACCACCACCCACTGTGAAGGCCCTTCCCACCCACTGGACCTCACCACCACCCACTGTGAAGGCACCTCCCCACCCACTGGACCTCACCACCACCCACTGTGAAGGCACCTTCCCACCCACTGGACCTCACCACCACCCAGTGAAGGCACCTTCCCATCCACTGGACCTCACCACCACCCACTGTGAAGGCACCTCCCCACCCACTGGACCTCACCACCACCCAGTGAAGGCACCTTCCCAGACTATGTGGTGTGCATGCATGTTTTCAGACTTTCATTTTTGTCTGTTCATTTGCTTTTTCTTTCAAGTTTTTTTCTTTACTGTGGCAAAGAATATATGAGATAAAAATCACACCATCTATTTCCAAAACTTCCATCACTCCAAACTGTACCCATTAACTAATAATTCCTCATTGCTCCTTCTGCCTGCTCTGGTCATGTCTAGTCCACTTTTTGTCTTTATGAATTGGCCTCTTCTAGATATTTTATTGAAGTGGGATCATTCGATATTTGTCTGTGTCACTTAGCATCATATTTCAAAGAAATGATGTTCCCATACATATTACAGCTGAACTCCATTTCTTGAAATGGCTGAATAATGTTCCATTGAATAGCAAATTTTGCTTATCCATTCATCTGTTGATAGACACTTAGGTTGTGTTCGTTTGCTTAAGAAATGTGATCATAATAAACACAATTCTGGCAGCTTTATTCCTTTTTACTTAATTCGCTTTAGAGATCTATCCTAACACCTTTTAAAGGCCACACTGTTCTAGATGAAACTACCATAATTTATTTACTACTCTTCTATTAGCAGACATAAAAAGTGTTGCTGTATTTTTGCTATTAAACAGTGCTAAAGTGAGCACACGTTGTTTTATATTTGTACCAGTTTGCCTGGAAGATAAACTGAAAGTTCTATTACTTGCACATTAGGAATATGCATTTAACATTTTGATAAATCCTGCCAAGATAGCTTCCAAAAATATCTCCTATACTGACATTCTCATCAACAGTGACTAAGGGAGCGTTTTGCCCACATCCTTCCCACAAGGAGTATGTAGAATTTCCTTCGTCACCAGCAGTCTGCTGGTGATGAACTTGGTTATTTAAAGTAGGTTATTTAAAGTGCGGTTCAGTGGATTGAGCGTCGTCCCACAGACCGAGAGGTCCGTCTGGGTTTGATTCCCGGTCAAGGCACATGCCTGAGTTGCGGGCTTGATCCCCAGTAGGGGTCATGCAGGAGGCAGCTGATCCATGTTTCTCTCTCACATTGATGTTTCTCTCCCTCTCTAAAAAAGAATAATTAATAAATACATCTTTAAAGTAGGTAAAAGGGAGGCTGTGCATTATGAAGTTTGAGGTGTCAGAGTCCTGTTGACCAGGCGGAGAACAGGGCTCCAGGAAAACTGGACCCGCAGGTTCCACTTGGTACTATGCTCAGGGCTGCTATTCAGTAGAAATGCACACATTCTGAAAATGCCTCCATGCTGGTCGGCAACCAATCACAGCCCTGGGCTCCACCCCGCAGCCCCACCCCTTCCCCACAATCTAGCAACTGAAGGGTAGACAGCCTGCCCAACACTATGGCCGATGCCTGCTCAAGTGGATCCTTATTTGTGCTGATGGGCTGTTAACATTCAGAATGTTGCTCCTGACTACATAAGTATAATTTTTTGAGTGACCCATTGGTTCTCTCCTCGTTCTATTTCTGAACCTCTAAGAACACTGCAAAGCCGTCGTCTGTCTCAGTTATGACACCTGTGCTCCTGAGGGTAGAGACACTGTCTTTCTCATTCATTCTCTGTCTCCCACACTCTTTTCCAGATACTGCAGCTGCTGGCCAGGACCCCAGAGCATTACAGTGAAAAGGCAACACCATCCTGGGCCTCATGAAACTTACAGAACAGTGAGGAAGGCAGGTAAAAATAACTGAAGAGCCAAATAAAGAAAATTTTTCCCAATGAAATGAGTATCTAAAGAAAACAGGCTCTGGAGATGAGGTCCTGAATGATTAGCCTCGGCGCTCACCGCACATCTGTGCATCCTCTCTCATACCCGCCTCGAATAACCACGCTGTCAGACTGAGAAGGATGGAAAAATGTGAATACTCCTTGTTACAAAGAGATGGGCTAACAGGCTATCCTAGTCAGTATTGATGAGAATGCTAACAGAGGCGGTATTTGGGATGATCATATCACAAAGAGGGACCTTTTTAGTGGAGAATCAGAGAAAGCCCAGCCTGACACTGACAGGAAGGGGGCAGGTGGAAGGCAGAGCGAGTGCCCGGCGGTGAGGAGCAGGCTGGCGGGATGACGAGGGTCTGGGAGGAGGTGGGAGTGAGCACGGGCTCAGGGCGCGAGGTCAGAGAGCAGGACGAGGGCCGGGTCTCACAGATTACAGCACAGAGTCTGAGGTGACCCCATTTGTGCCTGAAGTCTGCAACAGGTTCTTGGAAACTGTGACTTTACAGGAAATGATATTGTGCACTGAAATCAGTGTGAGTTATATACATACATTTCAGAAAGATGACTAAAAACAAGTAAGAGAATTCTTTTCCAACTCACTTATTCCAGTTCAGAGTCGTGGGTGGCCAGAGCTTGTCCCAGCGGCCCTGGACACAAGGTGGGGCGCACCCTGGACAGGATGCCCCTCCAGCGCGGGCCATTCACACGCACCCACAATCACTCAGACGGGGACCCTGGAGACGTGCCAACTGACTTAATGTGCACATGCTGGACGTGGGAGAAAACCCACGAAGACATGGGGAGAACAGGCAAACTCCACACAGACTCCCCGCAGGGAACTGCTTCTTATCAAGGTTATAATAAAATGCCAATGAATGAAATGGCATTATTCGAGGGTCTGCTGTCATTGAAGAAGACCCGATATGATTTAAGTCTATATTCCCCAACATTTATCAAAGGACCGAAATCAGTAAGAATTTGAACACCCACAGAGCCAATCAACTGTGAACTTTACTTGAGCTGATCAAGTGTTTAACTGAGAATAAAAAAATAATAATTTAACAAACATGTATATGACACACTGGAAATATAGGAAACAAGTGTATACAAAGTATAATTAGTACATTGATTATTTTGTTTGTTTTACTCTGTGGGAAGAAAACCCTTTATAACATATAAGTCTATATTATTCAACTTTGGAGCATTTAGCTTTTATTTGAGAGTATTTCCTAGTTTTTTTTTATTTTTATCCTCACCCGAGGACATTTTTCCATTTTCTTTTCAGGTAGAGTGGGAGGGAGAGAGAGGAACAGAGAGAGAGAGAGAAACATCGATGTGAAAGGAACACATCGAGTGGCTGCCACCCGCACAACCGACCAGGGTTTGGGACAAACTACAACCGAGGTACGTGCCCTTAGCGGGAACTGAACCCAGGTCTCTCAGGACCGCAGGCCAACGCTCTAACCGCTGAGCCAAACCAGCCAGGGCTATTTCCTAGTTTTCTTCCTCACTGCTAGACAGTGGCTCCGGCCCTCTCCCAGCCCCCCCCACGGAACAAGTCGGTGAGCTGGTGCTCAGACAGGACAAGCCCACCTCCCTCCTAGCCTCCCCCCACGGGACAAGTCGGTGAGCTGGTGCTCAGACAGGACAAGCCCACCTCCCTCCTAGCCTCCCCCCACGGGACAAGTCGGTGAGCTGGTGCTCAGACAGGACAAGCCCACCTCCCTCCTAGCCTCCCCCACGGGACAAGTCGGTGAGCTGGTGCTCAGACAGGACAAGCCCACCTCCCTCCTAGCCTCCCCCCACGGGACAAGTCGGTGAGCTGGTGCTCAGACAGGACAAGCCCACCTCCCTCCTAGCCTCCCCCACGGGACAAGTCGGTGAGCTGGTGCTCAGACAGGACAAGCCCACCTCCCTCCTAGCCTCCCCCCACGGGACAAGTCGGTGAGCTGGTGCTCAGACAGGACAAGCCCACTTCTCTCCTCTGACACATCCAAGTTCAGCGCGAACAGAGACGGCCACTTGCCTTGAGCTGGTAAGTTCTCTTGCCTTCCTTTGCTGTCACTGTACACGTGGGATTTTGTTTGCCATGACAGATGTCATCTTTTTCTTTCACACATTCTTTCTTCTGGATTTCTCACCCAAGCCTGTAACACAGAGGACAGAGCACCTTCAGTTCTGTGGACACGCAGGAAGAATGAGAAGCAGGTTAGGACCCTCCTGGCTGGTCCCCAGTTCCCCGGCTGCCTACACGTTATCACGGGCTTAGGACTTGGCCCAGCGAGAGGATTCAGAATAGAGCGATCTCAAGACGCAGGCCCAGCTGAGGCCATGCTCCTTAACCACCGAGGCTCCGACACCGCTTTGGCTCCTGGCACATCACTTCACGGGCACACGGTGTCGGACTTCTCTCCTGCAGGAGGGCCGACTGAGCACTGAGAGTTAGGCACAGTCCGTCCGTTGTAAGCTCGGGCCGTCAGAGTGGGAGAGGTCAGGGAACATCCCATCAGAGTCATGCCCCAGAGCAGGACCGGGATGGCACTCCTGAACCTCCAGCAGAGGCCGGCCGTGCAGGGAGCGGCAGGCAGGCGTGAGCACTGCTGGGCTGTGGGACAGTTATCTGTGGGTGTGACCCTTCTACAGAGGACAGGGAACACTTCCCCCAGGACCTCTTCTCCCTTGTCAACTGCAGCCCGAGGGACTCACAGCAGGGCGTCCACACTGCAGGGGGACAGAGCACAGGTGCGTGCCCCTCCTCCCGGCACCCTCCCACCTGGCCCTCAGCTCTTCAGGCGAGGACGTGGACAGGAGCGGAAGGACTCGGAAGGCCGGTTCACAAGCACGACTGTCCACTCTCTCTTACTGACGCCACCTGGCAAACCCACCCTCCTGACAGCTGGGTGCTCGGCCACAGTCGAGCGCGGTGCAGGTCGGCCTCTCAGTACCCTTTCAGGAGAAGAACTAGGAGGCTAATTTCACATTGGGTGTTTTCAGTTAAACCTTAAACCATTACGAAAATTAAAGTTAATACTGAATCTAATGTTAATGGAATGTAGCCATGGGGACAGGTGGTACCAAATCAGAATGAAGACCTCCACGCCCAGTCACCCCCCTACTTCCCACGACCTTCAGAGCCAGCTCTGGGCTCAGGGAGAATTCATGGAGACAGGCTGTCGTCAAGCCTCGCTCTACGGACCAGATGCACGAGGCAGAGAGCGCGGGACCCCCGGGGTGCACCTGCAGTGACTCAGCTGTGAGGACAAAGACCACCACTGACGTCGGCTGGGACGGCACAGGTTCTGCCTGCCTCGGAAACTAGCATATACGAGTGCCCTCCACAAGCCACAGTGCCCCGGCACATCACTTCCATCTGCGCATGCTTCTAGAAACTCTCAAAGCAACGTAGGCATCATCACATCGTGGAGATGAGGAAACTGAGTCAGGGCAACATGATACCTTACCTAACGTTACACACAGCTGAGCCCACGGCCCATGCACACTGACTCCCTAGTGTGAGGAGCACTATAAAGCCAGGAGGTCTGCGTCTCTCAGAAAACCCAGGAATAGAACAGAATGGACAGCACCTGGCAGGAGGCTAAAGAAAGGAAGAGAGCTAAGAGCATTATGGGACTCTATTCTGCAATGATTCTGATTTGTCTTAAGATCTCTGAAAATGCCAAATATGCAAATGCAATCGGAGCATACCATAGAACTTCACCCATAAAATTCTGTGGAAGATACTTGTGTATTAGGTTCCTGGTGATGAGCAAAGAAGGTCAAGGTCTCAGTGAGTTCGGGTGCATGAGTTATGGTCACCCGCTGTATTAGCTTGCTCAGGCTGCCGTCGCAACTCACCACAGACTGAGCGGCTTAAACAACATTTCTTTTCTACAATCTGGACACTGGCAGTTGAAGACCAAGGTGCTGGCTGGGTTCATTTCTCCCAGCCTCTCTCCTTGGCTGCAGACGGCTGCCCTCTTCACGGAGTCCCTTCTCTGTGCGCACATCCCCTGCGTCTCCTTCTGTGTCCTCTTCCTACAAGGGCCCCAGTCAGGCTGGACCCGGGCCCACACTAACAGCCTCGTTTTAACGTCATCCCCCTTTAAAAGGCTGTATCTCTATATAGTCACATTCTGAGGTGCTAGAGGTTAGGACTCCAACGTAAGAATTTTGGGAGAACATCATTCAGCCCAGAACGCCCACCACATCTGGTGCCACCACAGTGAGAATCCAGGCCCTAGAAAAGTGACAACCCAGCTCATGTCACCAGTGCCACTGGGGAAGAGTGAAAGTCTTCTAATATCCAATTTCAGGAACCCAGGTCTCTGCCATAGGTTTTAGGTGTTTTTTTTTTGTTTGTTTGTTTTTGTTTTTTAAATTGAGGGAAGGGCCAGTAAATAAATGTTTTCACAATAGTCTAAACCAGGGATCAGATAGCTGCCTGCAAGTCAAACACAGCCTGTGGCTTGTTTTTGTAAATAAAGTTTTATTGGCACATGTGAACATCCATTCATTTACGATTGTCTTTGGTTGCCAGGGAGCTAAACTGCATAGCTGACTGGTTGTGACAGAGACAAAGGGTCACAAGTATTTACTATGGAGCCCTTCAAAGAGACAGTTTGCCAACTTCTGATTTAAACTACGTTAGTCAGGGTTCTTTCATTGTGGCATTTCTTAGGGTCTAGAAAACATACATTTTCAAACTTCAAGGGAGAAGATATAAAGTAAAATTGCATCTTACATTGGAAGGAGTATTTGAAGTCAGCTCAAACTGAAACTGTGTGTGGTCAAAATTAATACTGAAGGTCCTTCAAGGAAAGTGCCTCGGTGGGGCCCATTTTCCCTTCCAAAGTTATAGCATAAAATTTTCTTTGAGCAATTCTATGAAACAATTGGCTTTATAGGTCACTTGCATAAAAAGATGCGTATTTTGAAATAACAGAATCACTGGGCACGGGAAGATGCTCGAAGAAACGGGACGAAGCAGGGGGCGAAGATGGTGGCATCAGCACTCACGTCTTGAATTTGCTGGAGTTAAATACATATTTGATGTGACTTTGCTGGAGTTCGCATCGCTTCTCAGTGTATTTAACCTTAGATCACGCCCCCCACCGCCAGGAGCCTCTAATAGGATCTATGTTCCATGTTAAACATTTTGGGAAATGCTGATATAGTAAAATACAAGATTAGAGATCAATCGGACAGAAGGCATGTGCAACTCTTTCTAGCATATGCAAGAAGTGTAGGACAAAGGCACAATGAGATGCCATCACCACACACCCACTACAATGGCCATTATTTTATTAAAATTTATGTTTCTTTATTGATTTTCCAGAGAGAGGAAGGGCGAGGGAGAGAGAGAGAGAAACATTGATGAAATAGAAATATCGACGAGAGAGAATATAGATTGGCCGCCTCCTGCATGCCCCCACTGGAGATCGGGCCCACAACCTAGGCATGTGCCCTGACCGGGAATCGAACTGGTGACCTCTTGGTGCATGGGTCGACGCTCAACCACTGAGCCACACTGGCCAGGCTACAGTGGCTATTACTTGAAAAATGGAAAATAACAAGTTGGTGAAAAAGTGGAGAAACTGGAACCCGTTGCTGGTAGGAGTGTAAAAAGCTGCAGCCACTGTGAAAACCTTGGGCAGTATCTCAAGTAATTAAACATAGATTAACGTCTGATCGAGCAATTCTACTCTGGGTGTATACTCCACAGAACTAAAGTGAGGTCTCAGATAGGTATCTGTATACCACGTGCATAGATGCATTATACATTTTATTGTTCACAATAGCCAAAAGGTGGAAGCAACCCAAGTGGCCATCAGTGAATGAAGGGATAAACCAAATGTGGTCTCTCTATAAAATGGAATAGTATTCATTCTTCATGATATTCTAATACATGCCGCAATGTGAATGAATCTTGAAAGCATAATGTTAAGTGGAATAAGCCGTCCACAAAAGGACAAATATTGTATGAATCATTTGTATGAGTACCTAGAGTTGTCACACGCATAGAGACAGAAAATACAGGAGTTATCAGGGGTGAGGGGACTGAGGATCCGGAAGTTATTGTTTAATGAGCACAGAGTTTCGGTTTGAGCTGATGACAAAGAATGATGGTGATGCTTACACAACACTGTGAATGTACTTAACGCCTCTGAATTGTATACTTAAACACAGTTCAAGTGGTCAATTGAATGTTATGTATATTTTACTACAATAAAAATGCTCAGGAAAAAAGTGTAGAAGTGTAAGTACAGTGATGGTTGACATGAGGACTTAAATTGTTTAGACATCAGATGATAATGTCTCACTCTGCTAATAACTGAGCAGCTGACAAATTCCTGGCTTGCTCAGGTGACAGTTTCATAACTTGGAAGACAGAGAAGCAGCAAGGGGAAGTGTTCTTCTGGGAAGAGCTTCGGCGGTGGAGAAATGTAACAAAAAGGTGGCCACAGCCTCTTGAGTTGAAAGCAGCACCGGCAGGGATGCTGGGTCCCCCGCCGCCCCCGCCCCCGCCCCACGCTCACCTCCACTCGCCTTCATCCACTCTTCACCCGGCGGCCACAGGCGGCGGGAATGCAGCAGCAGACAAAGGTGCTGGGACAGCCCCTGTGCTCGTGCCCGACACTCAAAATGAGCAAACGCTGCTGTTTCCATGTTATTCACATCCTGCCTTTACTCTTTTAAGAGACAGAGCCACCAGGATTTAAATCCCCTACGGTAATGCTACTTTCTCCAGCCAACTTCCTTCCTCTTCGGAGACGACCACCATCAGGAATTTGGTGGATATCAAGTTCGTGTGTGTGTGTGTGTGTGTGTGTGTCCAAAACAATATGTCCTGTAATCTCGTGGCTCGAACTTCTCCGGTGCATCACGCTGTATATCACATGGCACTCCACGTGGTTTGTGAGGCATTTCAGTTGGGCTCCACACAGATATAGATCATTCCTGGGGTCTAGTGCTCGATCACTGACATCAGTCTCAGTGTCTGTCTCTGGGCGGAGGGCTATGTGGGCAGTGTCCAGTTTGGGGTCCTAACAGGCTGCTCCGGTGCGCATCCTTCATGTCCTCCTTCCTCACCCGGGTCTCTGCAGCCAGCTCAGGTTGTCTCAGAGAGGCTGTCTGGGTATGCCTGCACATGCACATCTGTGTGTGTGTGCACGCGCACGTGTGTGTGTGCAGGGCCCTCCTGGTGGGTCCCACCGGGGCAGTCAGCTCACCGAGGGACTATTTGGAAATGTGTGAGAGTGCTCGTGTGAGTTGGGGGTGGGGTGAGGCAGAAATGCTAAATTTTCCACAGTGCATGAAAGTCCTGACTGATAAAACTGTGTCCCTCAAAATACCAAAAGTCCCTCCTTTGAGGAACACTGCTGATTACTGCCTTCAAGAGAACGTGGAGCTGTACCCCGTGATGCTCGAGTCACTCGGGATGACACCCGCTCTCCAAAGTGCTGTTCATCTCGCTTCCTTGCCAAGTTCTGCTACTCAGACAGGCATAAAATGCTATCTGCATTTCCTGGTTTTATTAGTGATGTGGAAAACGTGTGCATACTGATTGTTATTGCTCATTCGTGTCTCGCCCTCAGGAAAGTGCCTGTTACTAGCTGCCCATTCTCCTGCTGCTTAATTTGAATTTCCCTAGTGATTCGTAGGAGTTGATTAGAGATTACAGAAACGTAGCTTTTGTTAGTTATTTGGGATTACAAATAGCTTCTCTCAGTTTGCTGCTTGACTTTTAGTTTTATGGTGTTATGTTGTGCATAAGTTCTACATTTTGATACAGTAAAGTTCGTCCACCTTGTCATTCTTGAGTGTGATTTTTGTATTTCTGGCTTATAAAATCTACTTTATCCCAAGAGCTTAAAGATACTCTGTTTTTTTCTTCCCTCAAGTTTTCAAACTTTTACGTTTTAAAGCTTATTCTAAGTTTCTACATGAGTCTGAGTCCTGAGTGAGGCATCCCTGACCCCCCAGAATGCGGCTCCCCCAGGCTGTCTCGTTAGACTGAAGCCAGACCCGCGCTGGGTAGTGACAGCACCCGGCCGGCCCTGTGCGTCCCGGGCTCGAGCGCCCGGTTGTCCACGTGAACCACAGACACACCAGGCGGATTCCACCTGGGGCCTCCTGTCCTGGTCACTTCTTCTGGACGCTTGTTCCCAGAGATATGCACATGGCTGGTTCTTCTTGCCCCCAGGGCCTCAGGTCATATGTCACCTCTCAGAGAGGCTGTTCCTACCCACAGAGAACAGCCCTCAACCATCATCATGACACAGTCCCTTCATTTCTTCACAGCACTTGTCACCGTTCGAAAGGACCTCATTTAACTCCTTTCTGGCGACTCTCTGTGACAGACCACACCCCACCAGATCAGGGACCTGCTGTTTCAGTCTCTTCTGGGTCCCTGGCCCCTCATACAGCTCCTGGCACACTCCCGTTGTTCAGTGAATACTCGTTGAATAAACGACTGAGTGAATACACGAATCACCTGCACCTCCCCGGGGCCCCCGCTGTTCTTTCTGTCCTCTCAGCTTAGCAAAGGAGGGTTCCCCTCCTCCCACTGGCCACACACACAGTAAACAGACAATGCTAGGCAGACCTTCCTAATATCTCAAAGAAATAATTTAACTGCAGGAATATTTACAAAAGAATTCTAAACATCCCTATGTTCTGCATATCTAGGTTCCTAAATTACTTAGAACAGTGAAAGCTCCATTCCCCTACTCACCCCATTTCAACTCCCCAAAGATAACCATATGGTGTCTTTGCATGGATCCAGAAACTTTTCATCCATGTATCTTCTATCTGTCTGTCTGTCTGTCTATCTATCTATCCATCTATCTATCCTGCATAATGCAATTTGAATGATTCAATATGAGAAATTTTATTCTTATTGGCAAAGTATTTTTTCCAACGGACCCGAGTTTGCTGAGAAGGCGAATCCCCACTCCCACCTCTGGAAGTTCTGACTCCATAAACCTGGGGTGGCCCAGAGGTCTTCATTTTCGACAAGCATCGCAGATTATTCTGATGCAGGTGGTCCAAAAACCATTCTTTGAGAAGTGCTCACCTAGGCCAGAGCCATTTGATGCCATCCTTATTTAAGACCACACAGCCTCCGTGACATCGGGCAGATGGAGCCCCGGGCACACCGAGTGCCAAGCTGTTACATCCCTTAGCTCAAAGGGAGGGTGTAGGAGATCTTTGCCTTCACTGGGACCCCAACAATCTGACGTGCTTTTGAAGCCACATAAAAAATTAGGGAGCCCTGGCCAGTTTGGCTCAGCGGTTAGAGCGCCGGCCTGCGGTCCGGAGAGACCCGGGTTCGGTTCCCGCTAAGGGCATGTACCTCGGTTGCAGTTTGTCCCCGGCCCTGGTTGGTCGTGTGGGTGGCAGCCACTCGATGTGTCCCTTCACGTCGATGTTTCTCTCTCTCTCTCCCTTCCTCTTTCTCCCTCCCACTCTATCTGTACAAAAAATGGAAAAATATCCTCGGGTGAGGATAAAAAAAAAAAAAAAAGAAAAAATTAGGGAAAGAGCCCAAAAGCGGTAGTGAGGAGGCCCGGGCTCCGAACACCACCCTGCCCCGCCCTCAGGAGCTGTGCGCACAGTGGAAGCTGGACAGGTGACTGGACAGGCCCTTCCTGCTCCAAATGTCACGAGAACCTTCAGCATCTCATGGACGTCTTTGTGACCGGGCTATGGCTGATTTTATCCCGTACCTTCTAAATTGTCTACGATGAGCTTGTATTGTTTTTATAATGGAAAAGCAAATAATCCAAAACAGCTTAAAATAATTACATAGCAAACATACATCTCCACACACCCAGTCAGAGCAACTCTACGCCATCCTTACCTGTTCAAAGTGCATGCAAAATGAGCTTTAACAAGCAAAGTTGGATCTGCGACTCTGTACAAAATGGTAAACACAGAACTAAATAACTTGAAGATCCAATCTCAAACTGCGTGGAGAAATCAGCAATACTTAAATATTTAATAATACTTTGTAATGTTTTTTAGACTTCTGGGCTCCAACATTTCTGACAAAATAATTCCTCAGCCATAATTAACAAAAACAGGCAGCCTTCCAAAAAGTCTCCCTGAGCAAAAGCAAACTGGTCAGCCTCCCCCGAGCGCGCGTGTCAGTGACAGGCCAGCAGTGGACCCCAGAGGCCAGGGCGGGTCGGACCCGCCCGGACCGTGTCTGTGAAAGCGGCTCAGGGAAAGCAGGTATGATCAGATCATGACGCTCCCAGCACCCCTTAGAGCATGTCTGCAGAATCGCAGAAAGGAGATGGTGGGGCCTGAAGGACTGGAGCTCCTGTCACAGGACATTCACAAACACACCACTGCGGTCTTCGGAGTAACTCGGCCACTGCTCTGACAGAAGGCAAAGGAGGCGGGCGTCCTCACCGTCCCTCCAGGAGGTCTGCTCAGGCCAGAGTTATGCCTCCTTCCCCTCATCGCCCGCCTCCACTCACCGAGCCCCACGGCGCTGCCTCTACAATGGTCCTCTCTGCTTGTTCGGTCTTGTCCCCTTATCTGCAAGGCCACCATCCTAGTCCACCCTCTGCCACCTCTCCTGAACCACTTCAGTAGCCTTCTTACCAGGAGCCCTGGGACAGCCCCTCGGCACGTGGTGGCCACATCTAAAAATCAGGCAATTTGTCTCCCCTGCTTAAAACTCACCAGTGTCTTCTCAATTTCATGGAATAAAATTCAAGCTCCATCCCCTCTCCACCCCTCAACCCTCATTTGATGACAGTCTTCCCTTCACTCTCAAAACTTCTTTTCCTTCCCGACTTTGCAAGTCCGTCCTCACTTGCTGTCCCCACTGCTTGAATTACCGTCTCTGCAGACTTACACAGTGGCCCCATCTATAAGCCCGACTGCGCACAGGGCCTTCCCGACCACCGCCTCCTCGACAGCAGCACCTGCGCCTGCGTCACTCTCTGCACGCCACTCCCTTCCTGTGACCGGACCTGCGTGGCTGGCTGGCTGCTGCCCTCCCCCACACGCCGGGGTGTCAGCTCACTGCTAGATTCTCAGAGCCTAGCACAAGGCACATGGCAGATCCTCAGTGACTTTTTGTCCAATGAAAGCAAGTGTTGTTTTAGACTAAACGAGGACCCAATTTTTCAATGTTCTGTCCATTCAGAGTAAAACTCAATTTCTTGCCCAGCAGACAAGATGTTAATTTGCAGAAGAGACATCTCTCTCTGTGAATATCTTTTTTGTTACCCCAACATCTAGGTTAGAGTCTCTGATGCAGAGCTCAATGCTCTGAAATCAGAAGAATCTCTGGAGATGTCAAATGAAATCTGAACCTCACTGACAAGCTGAGATGACTTGTACAGTGTCGTACTTGGGGGAACAATTGTGTAGGTTGTCACTGAAGTGAAAGGCTTAGAGTCTGAGTGGGCTGATCAGTATGTCACATGGACTGAGGGAGGTGAATATTTTTAAAGTGCTAGGGAAATATGGTAGGGTACACTGCGCTCCAACTAGGCATTCTCTAGGGGAGGGGAGAGTTCACATGAGACCCAGATAAAAGGATCAACTAACTGAAATTATAAATGAACCCCACTTCAAAGGTAATTCACTCTGACTTGCACAGTGACTACAGAGTGGTAGTGACGGCCAATTTTCTGCACAGTATCCTGCTTTATAAATCACTTTTATATATTCAATATTTCTTTTGTTCCTCAGAAATATTCTAAGAGGTTCGCCAAATGTAGTTTTTACACCTCAAGATCCCACAATGAGTAAATACGGAAACTTGATTAGGAATCAGTATCTTAGAAAATCAGCTTCTAGGCATGCTAATAAGCCAAGAGATTAAAGGCACTATAAAAATCGACTTAATTGAGGTATAATTTATATACAATAAAATACTCCCTTTCAGTTCATGAGATTTTTGACAAATAGATACACACAATTCTATCACTTGAAAGTTCCCTCATGTCCCTTGGCACCATCCTCCCCACCAGCTCGTCCTCTGCCCAGGTAGCCAGTGATCTGCCTTCTGTCACAAGTGCTGCCCCGGACTTCCATGTAAACGGAGCCATACAATCTGAACTGTTTTTGCATCCAGCTCCTTTCACTCACTGTTTGAGATAGATCAATGTTGTTACACATAGTAGTAGCTTGCTCTTTTTATTGTTTTATTTCATTGCTATACTCCTATTTATTTATCCATTCATCTGCTGATGGATAAATTGTTTCCAGTTTGGAATGCAGCTTCATGACTATTCCAGTACAAGTCTTTCTATGGACATATATTTTCATTTGCCTTCTGTAAATACCTTGGAGTGGAATAGCTAGGTCCTGTGATAAGGGTATTTTAGTTTATAAAAACTGAAAACTGTTCCAAAGTGGTTTTACCATTTTATATTCCCACCAGCAGTGCATCAGAGTTCCAATTGCTCCATGTCCCCACCAACACTTGGTATTGCCAGTCTTTTAATTTTAGCCATTTTAATAAGATTGAGGTGGTATCTCATTCTGATTTGAATTTGCATTTCTTTGATGCTAATAAGGTTGAGTATCTTTTTACATACTTATTTCTCATTTGTATAACTTATGCAAAGGGCAACTGAGGTAAGAGATAGAACTAATTTCATTTCTCATGTTCAAGAACTTGATTTACTTTAGAAACAATCTTAAAAAATTGTAACCTGGAAAAGGATTTATAAAATATTTAGTGGCTAAACTAAAAATAATGATAATAACAATATATGGTACAAAATATCCACACTTTACTAGCTTTGTATTCTTTACTATATGTTCATTTAATGCTCTGAGAAACTATGGGGCCTGGATTTGCAGGAAGGGGCTGGGATTGAATTAACTTGATGTCAGCAAAGAAGGAAAAATCATTGCTTTCTTCACTTCCAATTACTCCCTCTTCCCCGGACTTCATTTTATAGATCATGGGCTCAATTATTAACAGTATCTTTTTATATCTAGTTATAAAACTGTAAGGTGAATCATTACAAAATTAATATTCAACAGGCTTTAAATAACTCGGCTTAATGTGATGCATAACTCAGATTTTTATCACCTCAGGCCTCTCTAGATCTATAAATGCAACCAGCTTAATAAAATACCGAGTATTTTAACTCTAACATGACCTTCACAACCTCAACACCACAAACCCACTATATTTAGACTAGACAACGGACAGACATTGATGACAGAAATGTTCTATAATAAAAGGTCGAACTCTGCGTGGAGACTCCCATGATGAAAACCAAGACTTTCGCACACATTTGTTTTAAGACACTCGTGATTCTAGTGGAAAGGGGCTGGCTTTGCTGTCAGAGCTCACACAGGAGCCTCTGGGAGCTTCACAGCCCCAAAGAGTTTCTGACTTAAATAATCATAACCTCCCAGGAGGAAAAAGGCTGATGAATGCATCTACGAGGTACTGCCCGTAACTCCCACCCAAGTAAGTGTATATAATTTTCAACCTAGAAGGAATCTTGCAGATATTTCAGTCCAATGACCACATTTTACAGAAAAGAAAACCAAGGCCCAGACAAGTGAAATTACCAGCCTAAGGTCAGACAACCAGTTAGAAAGAACTAAGTGTTATTCAATTCTTCTGACTCAGACTTCAGAATCTTAATCTTGTGATTTTTCTTTCTTTAAAGACATATTTTTTCCTGATTTCAAAACTTATATAGCATAGACATAAAATTTTTAGAATACTCACAAAAGCACAGGGGGAAGAGATTGTTGAATCCGTTCTAAACCCGACTGAGATAATCACCCTCAGACGCGGTGGGCGGGGAGGGAGCGGCCTGTGAGGGCTGCTTTGCAGGCACACGTTTGGCTTCATGTCCGGCTCCTGTGCTTGACAAGGTCAAGACCGTGGGACGTTCCTAAACCGCCCTCGGCCTCGGTTCTCTTGTCAGTGAAATGGGGGTAAGGGTGCACTTCTTCTCAAGGTTGTGATGAGGATGCGGTGGAGTGGAATTTGCAGAACATGTCACACAGCGCGCGGCAGTGAGCAGACACTCAATAAATATTGCCTGTCATGATTACATCCTTTCAAACATTCATCTTTGTTTTTCATTCTTAAAAAAGCCAACTAGTTCTATGATTTTTTCCCATCTAATAGTACATGTGCCAAGAAATGTCATTGCCAGGGGCCATTTCACTGAGCCACACTCTGGAGAGCCACAGGCTGGGGTCTCACTGCTGAGAAGGTATCTCCACAGTCCAGCAAGTGTCTCAGAGTTTTAGGTAACACCCCAGAAAAGCAAGGTGCACGCCCTTCACCCCGACCCGTGATGACTCCTTAGTGGAGCTGAGGAAGAACAGGGTTCTGGCAAAGTTCTCACATCGCAGCCCCTTCGGATCTCTGCCGCCTCGCTGCTGCCGGCAACCAGAAGGGCCCCAGTGACCTTCACCCCGCAGGGTCCTCTCAGGGTGATTCGTAATGTCATCATGACCAGGGTGGTGACTGCCTAACACAGGAAAGGCTTTTGAGAACAAAAATTGTCTACTGTGATCTCTTCTTCCTACCCTGTGTGCGCGTACACACGAAATACATCTGTGGACTTGGCAGTGGTCAGTGACTGAAGGGTGACGGCCATAGGGGGCGCTGTGATAAGGTGTATGTAGCTGCACCAGGATTAGGCAAAGTATACTGCGATTGATTAGCAATGTCTGCACTGGAAGCTGGCATCAGTGGCGTGGTAGGTGTGCCACATTGCTGTCTTTTCTGATCTGTCTTAATGTTCTGTTTTATAGATGTGAAAACTAAGGTTCCTCAAGTCTGGCTCGTCCGGGGTGGAAGAGGGAGTGAGTGCAAAGCTGAGACAGTGACCACTCCTTACGGTGTGCAGCTCAGTGCTCGTCTCTCCATGCCTGGCTGCTCTTCCCTGGCGGGCAGGGTGGCCCTCTGTCCTGTAACTACTAGGTGGTCTTGGCATGTTACCATCCATTAAGACAGTTCCATAGTGAACAAGTTATGCCAAGACAATTTTAAAAATCCACCGGACCTAGGTTTGTACGAAGGCACTGGCAGTAGCTAGCACACAGCTGTTATGCATATTGTATTTTGACAAGAGACAGGTGGCTGGTTTTGTCGTGGTGATTTGAGGTAACGCAAGGCAGAGAGACCCGCAGGAAGGAGAGACTTTTCCCCTAGATTCTATCATAAATAGATTTCTTCTTTGCATAATGAAACACTAAATAAATAAAATGCAAAATGTCTACAATATTACAGTTGTTGAGAAAATGCCTCCAGAGCTTTATTCTCCAGGAAAAGGGCGGGAGGAAGAAGGCACCATCACTAACTCTTCATATGTTCAACAGGTTTACTGAGCGCTCCCTTGGCACCAACGATGCAAAGGTGATCAGACGAGAGTGCCGTCCTCCCAGGAAGCCCCTCGGGAAAGATGGCCTGAACCGTGGTCAGTGCCCGCGGAGACGTGAAGGGCTCGCAGCTGGGGAAAGGCGCTCGGCAGCGGCAGCGTGCTCCTGGGACGGGCACACGGCTGGGAGCCAGGCCAGCGGGTATTAGAATTGTTTCTTGTCACCTTCCTACTGTGACCTTGAGCATGTCCCTTAAACTTTCTACCCCAATTTCCTCATCTGTGATACTAGGTAAATAAACCCCACCCTGCAGGAATTGTTCCAGGTACTGAGTTCAAGTTTGTTAAGTTCCTGGGGGGCCTGGCACCGAATATGGCCAACACATATTTATCAAATGAATGAAAGAATCATTGTCTCTCACACATACTGGGTCTCTGATAGCAACAGGGGCACTTGGGCACAAAGTGATGAAATAAAGTGACTAGACCTTTGTCCTGTCCTGTCTGTATCTAGAGAGACTGAGAATACAGGTGTGTGTGTGTGTGTGTGTGTGTGTGTGTGTGTGTAATAAACAGTGCAGTCCCTCCTTATCCACAGTCTTGATTTCTGCAGGTTTAGTTACCTGTGGTCCAAAAATTTTAAATAGAAAATTCTAGAAATAAACAATTCATAATTTTTTTAAAATAAAGGAAGTACAATTTATTTATTTACTTATTTTATATTCATTTCAGGTGTATAGTGTAGTGGTGAGAAAATTATACAACTTGTGATGTGCGTCCTTGGATGACTCTAGTCCCACCTGACACCACATCACACATTATATATTTCCCATGCTGCACCTCCACCCTGTGACTGTTCTTCAACTTCTTTTAAAAAATGTATCTTCATTGTTGATAAGGTACCCCTCTTTTCCCCCGCTGACACCCTCTCTGCTCCCAGTGCCCTCCCCCTTCCCCACACTGTTGTCTGTGCCATTGGTTATGCATATATGCAAATAAGTTCTTTGGATCATCTCTTCCCACTCCTCCACCCCCCCTCCCTCAGAGCTCTGTCAGTCTGGTCCCTACAGCCATGTCTCTGGATCTATTTAGTTCGTTAGCTTATTTTGTTCATTAGATTCCACAAATAGCCCTGGCCTGTATGGTTCAGCAGTAAGAGCATCGCCCGCAGACCAAAGAGTCCCAGGTTCGATTCCGGCCAAGGGCATGTACCTCGGTTGCAGTTCGTCCTCAGCCCTTCTGGGGTAGTGCGGGAGGCAACCAAGGGATGTCTCTCTCACATCGATGTTTCTCTCTCGCTTGCTCTATTCCTCCCTTTCTCCCTCCAGTTCTATCTGAAGATTAATGTAAAAATATCCTCCGGTGAAGATTAAAAAAAAAAAAGATTCCACAAATAAGTGAGATCATGTGATGCTTGTCTGTCTCTGATTGGCTTATTCTGTCACCCATCGCGGCCACCTCTTCCACCTAGCAACCCTGCTTGTTCACTCTATGAGTCTGTTTTTGTTTCGTTTATTTTTTATTTATTTTTATCCTCACCCGAGGACAATTTTTTCCATTTTTTGTTCAGATAGAGTGGGAGGGAGAGAGAGGAAGAGAGAGAGAGACATCGACATGAAAGGGACACATCGAGTGGCCGCCACCCGCACGACCAACCAGGGCCCGGGACAAACTGCAACCGAGGTACGTGCCCTTAGCGGGAACTGAACCCGGGTCTCTCTGGACCGCAGGCCGACGCTCTAACCGCTGAGCCAAACCGGCCAGGGCTGTTTATTTTGTTTTTAAGATTCCACATCTAAGTGGAATCATATGGTATTTGTCTTTTTCTGTCTGACTTATTTCATTGGGCATAACGCCCTCCTGTGTGCCTTTCTGAGTAGCTTGAGGACAGTTTGCGATGTCCTGTGCAGGGCCCATATCGCCCCTGGTGCAGCTGATCCACGGAGTGTAACTCGCTTCCGCCCAGTCGCTGAGGAGCGGTCTTGCTCTCAGATCAACCGTGGCAGTGTCGCAGCGGCTGTTCTAAGTAACCCTCGTTCCCTTACGAACGTTCCAAAGCCCAAGAGCAGGGACGCTGCAATGTGACGGGCGCGGAGAAGCCGTGGAGCGCGCCCTTCGGGTGAAGCACGTTCAGGAACGACCACGGCGTGTGGGGCAGCGCAGCACGTGTCCTGTGGGAGCCTCGGTGGGTGGCTGAGGTCTCCGCAGCAGGCCTGTCTAGCAGGAATATACACGAGCCACAGAGGAGGCACTTGTGTCTCTTTCAAACTTCTAGCAGCCACATTAATAAAAGTAAAAAGAAGCAGATAGAATAAATTTAATAATACATTTACCCTAACACAGCCGCAATAGTGTCATTTAAACATGTAACCAACATGAGTTTATTACAGTGATATGTTGCATTCCATTTCTTTGTACTAACCCTGCAAAGCCTGCGTGTGTCGCAGACTGAGACGACAGCTCAGCCTGGCCCAGGGCATTTCAGATGCTCAGCAACCACAGGCTCCCGAGCAGGACAGCGCACAGCGGGACAGCCTGCTGCAGACAAGAGCCTCGTGAGGAGTGAGGCTTCCGAGGGACGGGCATTTGAAAGCTGGCTGGCTGTTTTCAGAGATGTCTCCCAGCGCCGTGCAGAAGCTTCCTTCACCTGGCTGGTGCTGCCTCAGGAGTCCCTGGACCTCCTTCCTGCTGGGGCAGGGGCCACGCTGTTTGGTTCCTTGCTGACACCCCCTCACTTGACACGGTATCTAGTGTGTAGGAAGTACATATACGTAGAAGCAATCTCTTCTCTGCATAATACGGCCCTAAATAAATAAAGCACAACGTGAAGACTTGAGACCGCTGAGCTCTGGCTCCTTCCAGCCCCAGACCTGAAGGTTAAACAAATGCCTTTCCCAGCAGAAGAGCCGACTGTGTGTGAGCTCTGAGTGGGGGACAGACGAGCACATGGCCAGGCTGTGGGCCTGGTGTTCGGCAGAGATGATCTCGGGAAGGAGGAGCCACAGGTCTGACCCTGTGTGAGTGGCCCTGGCCAGGCTGTGTCCTAAGGAGAGATGGAGTAGGGAGGCCCGTGTGGCCCAGCACTTGGACAACGAGTGAAGCACAGTGAGAAGGTGGTGCGGAGGAGAGAGGCGGGAGCCCAGAAACCAGGAGCTGTTCTAGTGTCCCCCAGCAACTTGGCACACCCTCATCTAAGGTAAGCATTTGAAGTATCTCCTCCAGGAGGGTCCATGCTGGCTCTCGGGGTGGCTGGACCACTTCTGCCTCCTCTCCCGTTCGTCCCATGGCCCGGTGGGTACTAGGGGACAACAAGCACCAGCAAGCAAATGAATAAAAGGGAAGGACACGCATCCCCACAATGCCCTGCTGGGTCCCCACGGCAGTCACATTGGTTGGGAAGAGGATGAATTTCTGAGGGGTCGCTCTTCTTAGGTCTGTTACCGGGACACATGTCTGCTGCGTAGAAGGAGCCACCTTCTGACTCCCAAGTGTCACCAAATAAGAAAGTGACCCAGTGTGCCTAGATCTTACAATTTTTCCAAAGCTTTAAGTATGGATTTTATGTTATATTTTCTAGTTTTAAAATGTTTGGAAGTATGTCAGTACATTTCTAAGCCCTGTGCTGGCCACACTGAGTCAAAGGAAAGAGGCCATGGGCTGCCTGCTTGACATTTCTATTCTGGCCAGAGGCCCGCGATCCAGTCCGCCGTCCGGGCCACTGCCATTCCCAGGTCCGTCCTGTCCCGGAGCTTAATTCACATCGTGCACGTGACGGGCTCAGCATAACTTCTGGCACACAGCGAAGGCAGCTCATGGCTGGTGTCGGTTCTGGGAACTTCTGAGAGTTACTTCTAACTATTACACAAGGATCAAACCACAGGACGCCCCAGAGACAGAACATCTAAAACAGGCCCCTCTCCTACAAATGGTTCCCTACCTCTTCGTTTCTGAGTCACGCCTAGGATCTATGCCACTTTCATTTCACTTTGTCGAGCCAGGAAACTCGATCTGGGTCGCACAAAAGAAGAAAGAAAAGAAAGGTCAGCCCAGGTGGAAGTGAAAATTGGTATGTTTTCTAGAAACTAGTTTGGTAAAGACTAGCAAAGGACCAAAAATATTTGTGTTCATTTCAACTCAGTGGTTCCATTTTAAGGAATTTAGCCTAAGCAAAAAGTGATGGATTTTCATAAAGATTTAAACCCCAGAATGTTTATGATGGTATAATCTATAACAGAAACAGCTAAGGAAATAGTGCCACAAGTGGGGTTGCAGACGTTGTGCTGCGCTGGAAGCTGCGATGTGCTGGATGTTGATGCACTGGAAATTGTGATGCACGGAAGCTGTGATGCTTTGGAAGCTGCGAGGCACTGAACATTGATGCACTGGAAGCTGTGCTGCACTGGAAGCTGCACTGCACTGGAGGCTGTGATGCACTGGAAGCTGCGATGCGCTGGAGGCTGTGATGCACTGGAAGCTGTGATGCACCAGAATGCCCCTTTTGTCTGTCACAGTCCCCGTGACTTTTAGAGCACTTGTGATGTTCTCTGTGTATCCCCTGCAGTCAACACCATGAGAGCAGGGTCTCTTCCTGTCCTGTTTACCTCTGCATGTACCACAGTGCATGAGCCGGCACAAAACAGGCACTGGTAAATATCTAAATACACACAGGACAGCTTATGCAGCATCATTCCATTTTTGTAAAAAAAAAAAAATCATGTATTTCCAGAAGCACGTTATTAGTGCTTTTCTCTAGGTCAGAGTTCAGCAAACTGAACTGGCTGCTGGTTTTTGTAAATAAAGTTTTATTGGAACGCAACCACACTCACTCTTTTACACATTATCCATGCTGCTCTGCTCTACATTGCAGAGCTGAGTTGTTGCAACCAAGACCACCTGAAAATAGTCACTATCTGGCCTAGGAGAAGCTTGCTGACTCCTGCTCCAGGCGACAGGAGTTTCATTCCCAGTGGCCTAATAGAAACACGTGGGTATCTGTGTATGTATATCTGTGTGTACATTTTTTTTTTACAATGAACAGTATTACTTTTGTAACCCGACAAAAATTAGAATCATATTTACTAAAGAAAGGAAGAAATGTGAGGAGAGAGTGGGGAAGGAAGGCGGAAAGGAGGAGCAGAACTGTTTATCCGTAGTCGTCAACAGAAGGCCGTGGCCCTGAGTGGCGAGTTGCCATGTGGACAGTGTGACAGCGGCTCGTCCGCAGCGCTGGGTGAGCCTCGGAAGGAACACAGCACGGCAGGCGGGCTGGTCTAGCTGAGGGACGGTTAATGGCTGTTGCTCCCCTCTGGCTGTTAGTTGTAAGGTGACCCATGGACAACATGGGCGTGAACTGCCAGGTCCACTTACGCGTGGATGTTTCTCAGTAAATGCCTGTGCTGACCTGCGGCCGGGAGCCCAGAGACACAGAGGCCGACTGTGTGCGCTGAGCAGCCGCAGACTTTGGTGTCCGCGGGGTCCTGGAGCCATTCACCCTCGATACCAATGGACGGCTCAGTTTTTAGAGTTAAAAGTTGTACACAATGGACTGGGGGTTGGTGCCCCTGCCCCTTGCATTGTTCAATGGTTAACTGTATTTTCTAAATTTTCCAGAATAAACATGCTTTACTTTCACAATAAGAAGAGAAAGTATGATATTAAAAAATAAATAAAAGACAGTATCAGTCTACATTGTTTCCATCGGCCTAACACAGGTAAGTCTCAGAAGTATGCCCCTGGTAACGTGGTCAGACAGGTTAAACCCAGGGCCACTTTTTCTCAAAAAGTATTCATGCTGGCCCAATAGCCTGGGCTGGATGCTTTTTAAAAATGATATAATCCACTTAATTTCTTCCAAAGCATATTTTATCAATTCTATCTGAATCAGACAATGTGTTTAGAAATGGGGTTTTCTGGCTCAATGGCCAGGGGCTTGCAGTGCGGGGCCCCAATTCCATCTCCCCGATCTCAGTCTCACGAGAGGGACATTTCGGGCCAGAAGACAGCTCCCACTCCCTGCTCTCACGGTCTCTGCTCCTCTGCCTCCAGCAGGTGGGGGAAGGGAGCCCCTCGCCACCCCGGCAGCTCTCAACAAGGACGGAGCAGCAGATAGAGGCCCAGCCCTTGGTCCTGGCAGAGAGGAGCACAGTTGCCCACAGAGGCTGTACTTCTTTTTTCCTTCCCTTGATCACTCCCTCAACCCCTCTCTGGCTTCCCGGGATTGTCCTTTAAATTGGCTTCCTGATCCCAAGATCGGGCTTCAGGTTCTGCTTTGGAGGAACTCATAAAAGAGAGCTCACAGCAGATATCAAACCAGGGACAGGAACTACAGCATAGAGCCCAGAGAGTCCCCAATGACACAAAGAGTCCATTAGTTTCCGGGAGCTGTTCCTTCATCGTGCGGCTGTTTACCAGACGTCCACACTGGGCACGCGCACACCGGGGGCACTGCGGACCAGACAGACACAGCCCACAGTTGCGGAGCGCTGGGCATTGAACGGTGACTGGGCAAACTCTGCTATGAAAGTATAGGAAATACAGTAAAGATTAATGTCAGGGGGAAATAATTTTTCCATTACCCCCTTTGCATTTTTGGCTGACATCTCTATGATAAAAGACAGATGAACAGAAAAACAAGCAGCATTTATTAACATGTACACCTCATGTATAAATGGGAGATACTCAAGGAAAAATGAGTAACTCAAACAGGTGGCTAAGACTTCAGGTTTAAATACCATCTTAGCCGGGAAAGGGGAGGGGCATGTAGGCCTCTCAGGGGAAAGGAAACCATGGTAAAGGAAGACGAACGGGCGCTTAGGAGAGTAAATAAGAGGCCTGATCATTTGCAGCCAAGTCTGTCTGGGGGTGGTGTGGGTCCCCAGTCCTGTGATGAGTCGAGCTTCCCTGGCTGAAGAAATGCCCGGGGGGGATCTAAGACAGTTGGGGCCCTCCTGGAGGTCCCATCGTTAGGCAGGTGAGAGCAGTCAGAGGAAGCCTCTCTCTGCGTCCACTGACCTGCAAGCACCTACTGCTCAAAGGAATCAAAGTGCCAAAGTGGCATACTTGGGGGTGGCATTCCTGAGCCCGGTCGGTCATATTTTTGGGGTAGCATACTCTTCACTAACCTAGTCTGGGATAATTCAGCATGAAGTTGTGAGAAGACAACATTCAAACCAGGCCCTAAAGTAGGACTAAGACAAAGAGCGAGCGGGGCTACGAAGTTTCCTCTCTGGACGAAGACTCAGCAAGGGAGGCAGGCAGTTGACGGGCTGTCTGGCCATGTTCAAGTTTTGAGGATTTCAAATAATACAGGCTCAGAAAACATTCTCCTCTTTCCTTTCACATGGGTTAAATATTCCAAGAGCTGAACAGTGCTTGGACAGCTCCAGGGCGTTAATTACTGGGAGGACCAAAGCTGGCCATTAAGATTTAAGCAGGGCCCAGAGAAGCACCCTGCGGGCGGCGTGCAGCTGGGGAGTGCGGTTCTCCACTGGGGGGCCGAAAGCACTCTCACGTGGTTCAGAGACCCACAGCGTCAGGTTCACAAAGATGTCACTTTGCATTGGTTTGAGGAGCACCAGGCTGCTGATTCGCCTGAAGGAGCCTCAGAAACCTCTAGGGCACATACTCTCCGAGAGTCTAAATCAGCTCAATTCTTCCTAAACTCGTACCCTTTTGCACAACGCTTTTTATGCTAAGAAAATGCAATAAATGTGTCTTTAGTGCTTCTAGGTCTGTGAATGATTGCCTTTTTTTGGTAGCAATCTTGTAAGAGTTTGACTTCCTATTTTTATTATTCTCACTGCATACTAATACTTCAAACGTTTAAGTGAATTATGGTTCTCTAGTTCCTACTCCAGAATCACTAAGCTGATTTAATGAGCTCTGTCTAATTACTGCATTTTACCTGTCCCGGGAGAGCGGCAGTGTGGGGCTGAGATGCCCGCAACCGTTCATACCTCGAGAAAGGAGACCGTGAGGATGACTCATGTGGACTCACAACAATTCGTTTGTGCCAGAAATAGGTATGCATATAGGTATGTAGGTATGTATGCCTTCGTTAACTCTTACATTCATTATGTAGTCATATGTATGCACCAGGGGTCGTGAAGACCAGAGCAGCTTAAGCTCTCTCTTAGGACTGCACGCCCCTGCGGAGGGGGAAGCACAGTGGGTAAGGACTCTTGAGCTAGGCTTCACCATGCGTACCCAGGTGACTACCAATTTAGCCACTTTGGGTCTCAATTTCCCTTTGTGTAAAATGAAGATTATGAGAGCAGCTACCTCTCCAGGTCTGCTGGGAACACTGAACGGATCAGTACATAAAACATAAAATTCTGCTTCCTCCATAACAGGCGCTCTGTAATTGGTGCCTAGTTTTTTGTTACTATTGTGTTTTGTCTATAATACTCATGGCAATGACATCGTCTATCTCTCTATTTAGTTATCTATTTCTTTATGAGTTACCTATTATTTGTTGTGTGTTTGTTTGCCTCCATCAAATTATAGGATACGTAGACAGAGACTAAATTCCCTGTGCCTGGCTCTGATTGGCTGACAGTAAGGCACCTGGGAGACGTTTGTTGCATGAACGAAATGACGACCAAATGATGCTCTGCTGGGATGTACGGCTCGTCTCACTTTCGACAAGCCTTTCACTTCAGAGTCTCCAGGGCATGTGTCTGTCACAGCCGTTTGCTGGGAATCCCACGTGGTTTTCTATCCAGATGGTGCCCGTGGCGAAGGGAGGGCGTGCTGGCCTGCGCTGAGGCGGCGGTGCCACATGGCGGCGCTGCACTGTCATTCCCCGTCGGGTGCTGGGCCAGGAGCGGGTGCTGCAGTGGAGAGCCACCGTGGGCTGCTAGCAGGAGCCAGGGACACCATCAGGGAGACAGGTGACGTGGCAAAGAGACGAGGGTTAGAAATGACACTGTCTCAGTCCTGTCTTGGCTTCATCACATGGGCAAGTCACTCTGCCTCTCTGGACCCCTGTGGGTCTCTCAGCTTAATGTCTTTATAAACGAAGGACACAAATTGTCATCAGAAATTCCCAAACCTGGTTGGCACCAGGATCTTCTGGAAAGCCTTTTCAAAATACTGGTTCCTCTGAACGAGCGGTGGGCAAACTTCTGTAAAGGCCCAGACAGCAAGTACTTTAGGCTCTGCGGGCCCCGTGATGACTCTCTGTGGCAGCTGCTCACACGGGCACGGCTGGGCCTGGCCAGCTCGCTGCGGGCTGTGGCGGCCGACCCCAGCTCCAGGCCCGCTGTGCCTCCCTGGGTAAGGACCACTGCTCTGTGGACTTACAAAAGCTCCCCCACGCGCTCTGGAGGGGCCCCACATTTGGGAGCCACGGGGTTAGCTGTAAGATATGCAGACGGCTCCTCCACCTCTTACCAGGGCTGTGATGCTACATTCCCTTCCCTGGCAGAAGGGGCTACCCTCAGCCATTGCACCACTCCACGGTGACCCTGGCGTTCTCGCCAACGCATCACGTTTGAGCGTTAGCTTTCAAAGTGCAAGTTTCACTCTCTCAAATTCAGTTCTCTACTCTACGAGAAGTTGGAGTAGCTCTTTCCACTGTGTTTAGCCCTAAAGCACTTCTCCGGTGTGACATCCGTCAGCTCTTTTTAAGTGACAATTTCACTGCTAACTTGCAAATGAGAAGTTTAAAATGATCCCTTTAGGCACTAAAGCCAGAAAATACAGGTGAGACTCCATCTGAAGGAAGGATAATACATCACAAAGTAAAATTATGAAACAGTTACATTAAGGGGTGTTTCCAGATTTGGGGCTAGAATTTCCTTTGTGTAGAGAATTAATTTCCTACTGAAGTCATAACTGTTGGGTGACAACACACCCTCGTTTTCTAGGGATAGTCCCCATTTTCACCTGCTGTCCCCATGTAATTAAATAGCATGCCCTTCATTCTCCAAGTACTCAGAATGGGTACTAAATGACAGCGTCATCCTTAGTGGTGACAGGAAAAATGATCAGGATGGCTGATCTCATTTTACATCGACTGAGAGGTGGGTCCTGACCTGAGGCTCTATCTACGATGTCCCAATTAGTCATTACGTTTTGCTGATGGTTGATATTCTTTGGTTGGGTGTCCCCAAAAGCAGACCCTGAGGCAAGGATTTGGGGACAAGTAGTTTTGGGGAAAGCTTCCCAGGAAACACAACACAGAGAGGGGACGGCAGGGTGAGGCAGGAGGAAGGAGCCGATGCCCCTGTGAGCCGCTTACTCTGTGGATAACAGGGTCTCAGTCCTGCTGGGCGCCTGCCCAGTGCACGAGCCTCCGAACTTCCCCGTCTTTCTCCATAGCCCCTCCCTCACTGGGTGAGGGTCCTCCGAGAGATGTCTGCCATTCCTCCTGCAGGTCACTCCTGTGGCAGAGGATGAGAGTCCTCAGGCAGGAGGCACACAGAGATGCCTAGGAGACGTGCCCACACAGCCCCGGAGCGGGCCCAGGGCCACGAAGAGCATCTGCTACTGGGCCACTGAGGCTGAGAGAGGTAAAGTCACTTGCCCAAAGCCACATGACTGGTGGGTGGGCGATGGAGACAGGATCTTGACCCATGACCTCACCCTTCAGCACAGCACGTGACCTCTCTTTGCCCACCCCTGAGTCCGCTGTGCGTCACCCAGTCTCTGCACACTGGCTTTGGCTCTGGCCTGAGCGGCCCTCTCGATGGCTTCAAAGTCCCCCCAGCTGCAGAGCCAGGTGCCCTGCCTGGTCCCAGCCACAAACTGAGCTACCTGTGGCCATGGGTCCCCGGCCTCCCAAAGAACTGATGGGCAACCCTTCCTCCTCACGCCACCCTTCTCCGAAGGCAGCCCCGGGAGATCTCGTCACACAGCCAGGCCCCGGGAGGCAAGTTCCTCGCAGGTGGCATGCTTCCTGCGCCTGCCGGCTCCTTCCCTGCCTCGCCCCTTCTGCCCCTCACCCTTCATCCTGAGCATCATCCCTGGCGGCGAGCTCTGACGAATGCGCAGGCAGCCCCACCGGTACCCAGACCACGTGCACCCACCCAGAAAGTTCCCTGAGCCCCTTCCCAGCCATGCCTCTCACCCCTACACAACCACGATTCTGCTGTCTTTCACCAGAAAGCCTTGCTTGTTCTAGAATGTCCTATCACGGAACCCTAGATTCGCACATCGGCTTTTGCCTGGGGACCTGTTTTCCAAGGAACCTGGGCTAGAACTTGGTCCTTAATTGGTCTATGTTGAGTCTTTCTCATAATTCTGGTCTGTTAAGTTACAGAGACAACTTTTGCCCTGGCCAGGCGGCTCAGTTGGTTAGAGCATCGCCCTGCACATCAAAAGGTTGTGGGTTCAATTCCTGGTCAGGGCACATATGTAGGTTGTGAGTTCCATCCCATCAGGGCATGTGCAAGAAGCAACCAATCGATGTGTCTCTCTCACATTGACGTTTCTCTTGTTCGCTATCCCTTCCACTCTTTCTAAAATCAATAATAAAAAACAAAATATATCCTCAGGTGAGGATTAAAAAAAATAAATAAATGTAATAAATTATAGAGAAAATTTTAGACTGAACCAAAAGAGTTACAAGTATTGGCATTTCAAGTTCATTATCAAAGAGTTTTCTTTTTAATGAGTGATTATTATATGCAAGGCAATGACCTGGGTGCATTAGATACCTTATTTTTATTTATCTTCACAATGTTTCAGGGGCAAATCTCCTCTTTGGTTTATAGAGAGGCAGAGGTTCCGTTTAGGTTAAGTGTTATGTGGGATGACAACCCTCAAGGGGCAGGAGGGCCGGGTTGAGCCCGCATGCGAGGACTCCAGGCCCGGTGCTCTGTCATGACATACCCACCTGATAACTCCCCGAATCCCCAACCAACTCAGTAAGCAAGACCCCAAGGAAGTCCGTAAGCAAACAAGGGCTTGTGATGCAGAGTTGAGGGGAGAGGAAACTGGTACAAGGACAGCGCTCTCTTCACAAGAAACAACCGCCTCACCCCCTGCGTGGAGCTCCGAGAGGCTGAATCCGGGAGGAAAATGACTGGGGAGCGCAGGCCACTGACCCACAGGTGGCTGCAGGCAGGAGGGAAGAAGCAGTGAACAGGCGAAGGCTTGCCCCGATTTTCTGGGCAATGGACACGAGACCTTTTATTTAACTTCTTGTCTCATTCAAACATATTGATGGGGCAACTACTATGAACAGACCCTGCTGTTCTCCATTCGGAGGTTATAGCAGTGAATAGGCTTTCTAAATAAGTAATCAAGTGGCATTGAATTATTGTTCATAGTAATTTTAATACATGCAGTCACCTTTTTTTTGCCCATCAATAACACCTATGTTATCAGAAATAGGAAGGATGCACTGGCCAGGAGGTTCCCTGGTAACAGACAGGCCGTTTACTGACCACCCAGGTAGCACCTGGAAAACCCAGTTGACAAATGAGGGATAAAACAAATGTATCAGTGCCCTTACACTTGGAATGTCCAGAGGTCAGACACCACCACACATATATGACTACCAAGCCCAATAATACCTGAAAATAATGTTTTTCTCTTACTTTTCTATGAAACATGAAACGAGGACTGAAGATTAAGTGACGACCACAAGACTACTCAATACGGAGTAAAAGCAGTAGTTCGGAACTGCTTTAACAAGGAGACAGACATGTTTCGTACACAAGTGATCCTGCTAATGAAGAAAGAAGGAATGAAAGAATTAGAATATCATGATTTTGCAATACTTCATGACGAACAACATCACAGAATAACCCTGAAGACCCTGGGGCTCCCGAGGGAAGAGCACAGCATCCGTAATTAGTCTTAAAAAAACAAATTTAACCTGAATCTGATCAAACCCCTAGATCCAACTACCAGAGGCCAATTAACAGAAGAGCATGGTGAGATACGCCATGGGGAGAGAATGGGCCAAGTCCAGACTTTGAGAAACTCCACAGGTCAAATAACCCAGTTTCTTCAACACATAAATTGCAAGGGAAAACAAACGATATGGAGGGGGAACCACAGGTTAAAAGAATCTAACAGACATATCAACCAATCCCAATGGATGGATGCTGTTTACATCTTGAGTCAAAGAGTCTGTGAAAGAATAGATATCATCTATGAGGCAAATGGGAAGGTCAGCCGGGATGTATAATGATATCAAGAAGGAATTAATGTAACATTTAAAGAGTGGATACTGGCATTGTGGGACTCGTGTCCTCCTTTGGAGGCATCAACTAAAATACTTATAAAAAATATTGTATCTCAGGTCTGACTCAAAGTAACGAGGGAAGAATGAAGCTGTGATAAGGTACCGTTGGCCAAGAGCTGATAGTTTTTGAAACTGAGTGATGGGTCTGGGGCAAACATCATACTGTTGTGCCTTTTATATATGGATTTTGTATTTGTATATGTACACAGGCAGATATATTTTATATTTGGATTTTTCTATAATACAAAGTTAATACAAACAAACAGAAAAGCAGAGAAAAAACCCAAAACTTTATATAGAATTCAAGTTTTGAAAAGAGGAATTTTCCCCTGTGCAGCCAGGAGACCCTGCCATTTTGGAGGACCCCGGGTCTTCCCTGGGAGGAGGAAACGGGGAGCAGCGGGGGCCCAGCAACCTGAGACCACGAGGGAGCCCTGCACCATTCGTCCAGTGAACTCAGCTGTGTTGGCACAGTCAGCACACAGGTGCCTGCAGCAGTAGCTGAAACCAGCCAGGAGCCAGAGCAGCGGTGGCCAACCCACCCCCAACAGCAGCGGTGGCCAGCCCAGGCTCCAGGCAGCCCGCCCAGGCTCTAGGGGCACTAGCACCAGCTTGGGAGCCCGGCACCTCCTCCCATAGCAACAGTGACTGGGTGGGAGTAGAGCCCCACCCTCAACAAGCATTAGCAGCTTAGACTGGCAGCCGAAACCATCCCCAGTGGCGTCAGCAAAGGCTGATCAGGAGCAGTGCCCCAGCCCAAGCAGTAGGGCTAGGGCAGCTGAGACCTGCCCCTGACAACTGCAGCAGTGGAGTTGGAGTGGAGCCCCTCCCCCCAGCAACAGCAAAATCCCAGGTGTGGAGCATCCTCAGACCCCAAAAGCAGTAAAGGATTGGGACCTGGGAGCGGCGGCAGCAGTGCGAACCAGGAGCTGACACTCGTCCTCAGCAGCGACTGATCAGGAGCTGAGCCCCACCAGGCAACAGGGTTCCCGAACAGCAGACCAGCAGGACCCACACACCCCAGTGGTACACCAGAGGGACCCACGAACCCCAGAGATGCACCAGTGGAACCCACGCACCTTAACAGTGCACTAGTGGAACCCCACACACCCCAGCAGGGCACCAGACGGAACCGTGCACCCCAGGCAGCAGCAGCACATATCGGCAGCTAAGACACATCCCCAGCAGAATCAGCAGAAGCTGATCAAGAGCAGTGTCCCAGCCCAAGCAGCAGACCTGCACCACAGACCAATTCCAGCCAGCAGGTGACAACCCTTCAGGACCCACAGCAGACAAGAGGTGCCACACACCAAAACAAGCTGGGAGGCACATCAGCCTTAGTTGATACACACCAACCTGCCTACACATTCCAACATCCCTCACTGGGCTTAGAACTACCAGATTGCTAAAATGGTGAGACAAAGAAGCAACCCCCCCCCCCAAAAAAAGGAGGACTCACCAGAAAAGGAACTAGAAGAAAGTAACTTGTCAGATAAAGAATTCAAATCAATGATTATAAGGGTGCTCAAACAATTTGATGAGAACTACAAGCAACTTAATAAGAATTATGAAGAGTTCACTGGGAACTACTTCAGCTTAAAAAAGAGGTAGAAGCTACACATAAAGAAGCAAAAGCTATACTTAAAAATCAAGAGGAAATAAAAAAAGACCTAGCTGCTATGAAAAATAGCCTAGAAGGGTTCAATAGTAGATTAGAAGAAGCTGAAGACCGAATCAGAGACTTAGAAGACAAGGTAGAGAAAAACACTGAAACAGAGCCACAAATGAGATAAAAAAGTTTAAAAGGCAGAAGGAGAGTTTAAGAGAGCTGTGGGACAATACAAAACATAACAACATTTACTTTATAGGGGTACTGGAAGGAGAAGAATCAGAGAAAGGAATGAAGAATCTATTTGAAAAAATAATGACAGAAAAATTCTCTAAACTGGTAAAGGAAAAAGTCACACAAGTCCAGGACACACAGAGAGTCCCAAACAAGATGAACCCCAGAAGACCCACAACTAGACACATCATAATAAAAATGGCAAACATTAAAGACAAAGAGAGAATCTTAGCCTTGGTTGATTTTGCTCAGTGGTTAGAGCATCGGACCACAGACCAGAGAGGCCTCGGTTCAGTTCCCGCTAAGGGCACGTACCTTGGTTGCAGTTTGTCCCCAGCCCCGGTTGGGGTCGTGTGGGTGGCGACCACTCGATGTGTCTCTCTCACATCAATGTTTCTCTCTCTCTCTTCCTCCTTCTCTCCCTCCCATTTTATATTTCAAGATAAAGTGCAAAAAGTCCTTGAATAAGGATAAAAAAAAAAAGAAAGAATCTTAAAGGACACAAGAGAGAAACAGAAAGTTACCTATAAGAGAGCTCCCATTAGGCTGTCATCCAATTTCTCAATAGAAATGCTGCAGGCCAGAAGGGAGTGGCATGAAGTGTACAAAGGAATGCAAGGCAAGGGTCTGAATCCAAGACTACTCTATCCAGCAAGGCTATCATTCAAAATTGAAGGAGAAATAAAGAGCTTCACAGACAAAAAAAAAGCTAAAGGAATTTATCACCACCAAACCAGCAGTGCAAGAAATGCTGGAGGGACTATTGTAAGAAGAAGAAGAAACAGAGAGAGAGAGAGAGAGAGAGAGAGAGAGAGAGAGAGAGAGAGAGAGAGGAACACAGGCATAAAATTAAAATGGCAACTAATAACTATCTATCAATAATAACCTTAAATATAAATGGCTTAAATGCTCCAATCAAAAGACATATGGTAGCTGATTGGATAAGAAAACACTACCCATATATATGCTGTCTACAAGAGACTCACCTCACAACAAAAGACTCACACAGGATGAAAGTGAAGAGATGGAAAAAATTTACCAAGCAAATGAAAATAAAAAAATTTAAAAAATGCTGGTGTAGCAATAATCATATCTGACAAGATAGACTTCAAAACGAGGGCCATAATAAAAAACAAAAAAGGTCACTACATAATATTAAAAGGATCAATCCGACAAGAGGATATAACCCTGGTAAACATATATGCACCAAATATGGTAGCTCCAAAATATATTAAAAAGCTTCTGGAGGACTTCAAAGGAGAGATCAATAGCAATGCGATCTTAGTGGGTGATTTAAACACCCCACTTACACCACTGGATAGATCTTCCAGACAAAAACTCAACAAGGACGTAAAGTCCTTAAATGACGACCTAGATCATTTGTACTTAATTTATATTTACAGAACATTTCACCCCAAAGCTGCAGAATATACATTCTTCTCAAGTGCATACAGGACATTCTCAAAGACAGACCACATGTTAAGACACAAAGTAGTCTCTACAAATTCAAAAAGACTGAAATCATATCAAGCATCTTCTTGGACCACAATGGCATGAAACTAGAACTCAATTACAACAAAAACATTAAAACACTTGGAGGCAAAAGAGCATGTTATTAAACAATGAATGGGTTACCAATGAGATCAAGGAAGAAATTAAAAACTTTCTGGAAACCAATAAAAATTAACACCCAACAACACAAAATCTATGGGATGCAGCGAAAGCAGTTCTGAGAGAAAAGTTCATAGCACGACAGGCCTACCTCAAGAAACAAGAAAAATTCCCAATTGACTCTCTAATCCTACAACTTAAAGATCTAGAAAGCAAACAAAAAGAAAAACCCAGAGCAAGTAGAAGGAAAGAAATAGTAAAAGTCAGAGCAGAAATAAACGACATAAAGACTAAAAAAAGCAGTTCAAAAGATCAATGAAACAAAAAGCTGGTTCTTTGAAAAGATAAACAAGATCAATGGACCTTTAGCCAGACTCACCAAGAAAGAAAAAGAAAGGACCCAAATAAACAAAATCAGAAATGAAAAAGGAGAAATAACAACTGACACCACAGAAATACAAAAGATCATCAAAACATACTATGAAAAATTATACACCAACAAATTGGACAACCTAGGTGAAATGGACAAATTTCTAGAAACACACAGTCTCCCAACACTGAACCGGGAAGAGATAGAAAACTTGAACAGACCAGTAACAACAGAAGAAATTGAAGATGTAATTAAGAAACTCCCAGCAAACAAAAGCCCAGGCCCAGATGGCTTCATAGGGAAATTTTACTGAAAATTCAAAGATCTAATACCCATTCTTCTCAAACTATTCCAGAAAATCCAAGAAGATGGGAGACTTCCAATCTCATTTTATGAGGTCAGCATAATCCTAATTCCAAAACTGGATAAAAACACTACAAAGAAAGAAAACTACAGGCCCATATTCCTGATGAACACAGAGGCCAAAACCATTAACAAAATATTAGCAAATTGGATACAGCAATACATCAAAAAAATTATCCACCATGACCAAGTGGGATTCATCTCAGGGATGCAAAGATGGTACAATATTTACAAAATCAATAAATGTGATACACCACATAAACAAAATGAAAGATAAAAACTATATGATCATATAAATAGATGCTGAAAAAGCATTCGACAAAATCCAGCACCCATTTCTCATAAAAATGCTCAGCAATGTGGGAATAGAGGGATCATATCTCAACATAATAAAGGCCATAAATGAAAAACCTACAGCCAACATCATACTCAATGGGCAAAACTAAAAGCATTTCCCTTAAGAATGGGAACAAGACAGGGATATCCACTTTCACCACTCTTATTTAACATAGTACTGGAAGTCTTAGACACAGCAATTAGATATAAAGAAAAAATAAAAGGGATCCAAATTGGAAAGGAGGACATGAAACTGTCATCATTTTTAGATGACATGATAGTGTATATAGAAAACCCTAAAGACTCCATCAAAAATCTACCTGACTTAATAAAAAATTTGGCAGAGCAAAAGGATGCAAAATTAATGTCAAGAAATCGATGGCATTCTTTTTTTTTTTATCCTCACCCGAGGACATTTTTCCATTTTTTGTACAGATAGAGTGGGAGGGAGAGAGAGGAAGAGAGAGAGAGAGAGAAACATCGATGTGAAAGGGACACATCGAGTGGCTACCAGGGCCGGGGACAAACTGCAACCGAGGTACATGCCCTTAGCGGGAACCGAACCCGGGTCTCTCTGGACTGCAGGCGGACGCTCTAACCGCTGAGCCAAACCGGCCAGGGCTCGATGGCATTCTTATACCCCAACAATGAACTCACGGAAAGAGAAACTAAAACAGCAATCCCATTTACCATTGCGGCAAAAAAATTAAAATACCTAGGAATAAAATAATCAAAAAAGTATAGGATCTTTTCACAGAAAACTACAGGTCATTGAAAAAAGAAATAGAGGAAGATATAAAAAAGTGGAAGCGCATACCTTGTTCATGAATTGGGAGAATTAACATCATTAAAATGTCCATACTACCCAAAGCTATATATAGATTCAATGCAATCCCCATCCAAATACCAACAACATACTTCACAGAACTAGAACAAATACTTCAAAAGTTCATATGGAACCAAAAAAAAAACACCAAAAAACCCAAATAGCCATCTTGAAAAAGAAGAACAAAGTTAGAGGGATCACATTACCAGATGTTAGGTTATACTACAAAGCCACTGTAATCAAAACAGCCTGGTACTGGTACAAGAACAGGCAGATAGATCAATGGAACAGAATAGAGAACCCAGAAATGGACCCAAGGCAATATGCTCAATTAATATTTGACAAAGGTGGCAAGAGCATACAGTGGAGTCAAGACAGCCTCTTCAATAAATGGTTGGGAATATTGGACAGCTACATGCAAAAAAAATGAAGCTAGACCACCAACTTATACCATACACAAGAATAAACTCAAAATGGATAAAACACTTAAATGTGACTCATGATTCCATAAAAATCCTAGAAGAAAATGCAGGCAACAAAATTTCAGACATCGTTGCAGAATTTTCACTGATATATCACCTAAGGCAAGAGAAACAAAGGAAAAAATGAATACATGGGACTACATCAAACTAAAAAGCTTCGGCACAGCAAAAGAAACAACCATCAAAATGAAAAGGGAACCTACTATATGGGAGAGCATAATTGCCAATGATACATCAGATAAGAAGTTAATCTCCAAAATATATAGAGTACTCACACAACTCAACAAAAGGAAGACAAAGAACCCAATTAAAAAATGGACAGAGGACCTAAAGAGACACCTCTCCAGACAGAACATACAAATGGCCAAGAGACATATGAAAAACTGTCACTAATCATCAGAGAGATGCAAATTAAAACAACAATGAGGTATCACTTCACACCTGTCTGAATGGCTGCCATCAACAAATCATCAAACAAGTGCTGGCGAGGGTGTGGAGAAAAGGGGACTCTAGTACACTGCTGCTGGGAATGCAGACTGGTGCAGCCACTGTGGAAAACACTATGGTGTTACCTCAAAAAATTAAAGATTGAACTTCCATTTGACCCAGTGATTCCACTTCTAGAAATATACCCTAAGAAGCCAGAAACAGCAGCACTATTTACAATAGCTAAGATCTGGAAACAGCCCAAGTGTCCATCAGTAGATGAGTGGATAAAAAAAAGCTGTGGTACATGTCCACAATGGAGTACTATGCAGCTGTAAGAAAGAAGATCTCTTATCCTTTGAGATGACATGGAGGGACCTGGAAAGTATTATCCTAAGCGAAACAAGCCAAGCAGAGAAAGTCAAATATCACATGGTCTCACTTATTTCTGGAACATAATGAACTAAACAAACTGATGAATAAAATAGACCCAGAGTCATAGAAGTAGGGTGCAGACTGACAATCCTCAGAATGGAGGGGGAGGAGGGATAAACCACAGAACTTATATGCATGTATGCATAACTGGTGGACATACACAACCAAGTTGGGGATGGGTTGCAGGGGGGATGGGAAGGAGGGTGTCATTGGGGGGGGGGGAGAACCATCGGTAACAAAAATAAATTAATAAATACGTTTTTAAAAGAGGTTTTTAAACTGCTGCTTCTCTGGAGAAAGTGAAAGTTGGGGACTCAGAACATTTCTCATTTGCCTCCTTCTCACTCCCCCAACAGGCTTGGATACAAGATGGATAGAACGTAAGCTTTGGGGCCAGAGAGACATGAATTTGTGCCCTGGCTCTGCATCTTGAAAAGTCACTTAGGTTCTCGGAGCTCCACATTCTCCAGGTCCAGAATGAGGCCTAACACTACCTTGAGCACTTAGTGACTTACTAAGCGAGCCAGTACCTGGGTGGCATGACTTGGACCCAAGTCTATCTGACTCCAAAATCCATGCTTGTAACCACTATACCACACTGTCCTCACACGGTAAACTGACCTTGGAGATTCAAAGCCATATGAGGCCTGGAATCAAAAAGGGTGACTTCATTTAAAAAGGGACCACATGTTTAGTAGGACATGTGCTCCCTGAAACCAACTTTCAGTGTTTGAATCCTAGTTCTACCCTTACACGATCAGGGGCAAGTCACATGACCTCTGAAGGCTCAGTTTTTCTTCTGTAAAATGGGGTAATAACAGTGTGTTCCTAGGGGGTTTGTGATGGATGCACATGATGATATAAGCACAATCTGTTCTTTTGCCTGCCCAGTATCCTGCTGTCTTCCCTTTCCCTTGATTTTCTTCTGAAGAATTGGCCTCTCCTGGTCCAGGGTGTTTGAGAGGGACCGAGACTGCTCTCAGCTCAGGGTGGGGTATGACTGGTCCCTCTGAGCACCAGTCTCCTGGCCATGACTGGTTTAGGTCTGGGCGCTAGATCCATGCAGGGTCAATGGGGTCCCAACATGACTTACTGCTGCGGCCACTAAGAAGCAGCGTGTTCTTCCCTCTGGGACATTAAAGAAGCAGCCAGGAGCCGTCAGGACACTGCCCAGAGAGGCCACCAACTTGGGGGAAAGCACAACCAGAGGCACTCCTGGGCCCGAGTTGCCTCTGTGGGTTCAGCCGTACCAGCCAATACTTCTCCTGTTGGCCTGAAGCCACCCTCAACGGACAGAGTTCCTGGCAGGAGCAGACAGTCAATGAACAATAGCTAACATTATTGCTAAATGAAAACATCAAGTTGCTCTGCTACTTTTTCTTCTGTTGCTTTGCTTGGATTATTTGTTTAATTTTTTTTTCAAATTACACATATTTTCAAATGGATGCAAAAGCAAAAAGTGTAATAAACCCCATTAACTCCAACAATTACCAATTCATGGATAGCCTTGTTTTGCTATAGCCCACCCACTTCCCCTTTCCCATGTTATTTTGAAGAAAATACCCAATATATACCTTTTCATTCATAATTTTAGATCCTTTTATAATGTTTCCTTGTGTAGTAGACATTGTTGGTATCTACTCATTGTCCATTTCCTCGATGATTCCATCCAATATTGTTCATTTCTCATTCCTCCCCTTGTAGCCAGAGATACAGACATTACTAATGCCTCTTGGTGAACCTGGTTAGCCTAGGGGTAATTTTATTCTCATCAGTAACAGGGTCAGATATGCAACTCAATCTGGCCATTGAAAAATGAATGGGTTACTGTTAGGAGAGCAAAATACTTTTGGGAAATTTTCTGCTTCCTGAGAGGCAGCCACAGAACATGGTCTCCCTTCTCCTGTGATCGTTGTCCTATCTGGAGGTGATGTGCAGAACTGGAGCACACATGTTTACTACTAGACTGAAGACGAGGTAAGACTAAGGATGGCTGAGGACAGGGGAAGGCAGTCAAGTCCTTAATGATATTACTGAGTCGCTAATCAAGTAACCCAAAAGCCTACACCGCCTCTGGACCTACTGTTCTGAGAGTTGAAAATCTGCTTCACTGTTCAAGCCGCTGTGCACCAGGTATTTGTCATCTGCGGCTGAAAACACCCAGCTTTGCCATCAGTACAAGCCTATGACCTGTTCGGCCTGGGTTTTAAAAATCAAGTAAGGAATCAGATTGAGATGATGTAACGGAGATGCCGTAGGAGAGAGTAGCTTAACCCAAGCAGAAGGTGATTTTTCTCTCATGTAAGAGTTTGCACAGGTGTCCTGGACAGGCTAAGGGGCCTGTGGTCACAGGGCCACATTTCTCCTGCCATCCGTAGCATACAGCTCCCAACGTCTCTCCTCAGCCAGCTGCTGCCCCCGCAGCACATACACGCACCTCCAGGAGGACAGAGTGCAGACGCCCAACGTCGTCAGCATGCAACTCAGAAATTCATTACACACATCACATCTCAGTGGCCAGACTCAGTGGCAACAAACAATTCTGGGTGGTCATATGTCCAGTTCTAGTTCTACCAGAAAAGGGGGAAATTTATATTGGGGGACAGAAGCAGCAAGGAGGGTTAATTTGATTTGGTTTGAGTGACTTTTTAATTAAAATGACTTCAGAATCTAAACAAGATTTAAAAGTAATGTCCTTAAGCACCCCCCAATAATTTAACAGAGTCTAGTCACCTAGAAATAGTGAAAATAGACATCCCTTCCATCTCTTCTTTTTAGGGGCACTCAGAGGGACACCAACAACCAGTAACACCATATTAGCGCAGTGTACATAACATCAATAACGGAATTGTATTGATTTCCCTTAATTACAAATTTATTTTCTCAATTAGACTGCACAACTATGGTTTAATTATATTCTGCTTGATAGTCACCAGAATCTCTTAACAAGCCCCTATTTCATGATGCTTTATTAATCAGAGTAATTCAATGTATAGAAAATAAAGACAGACCAAGGAAAATGACGGAGCTGGCAAGGAGCACAGCATCCTGCAGCCCAGTGGAAATCGCTGTCAGAAAGGGTTCCTGTCGTTAAGATGTAAGTGAGACTCTGATTCCATGGCAGCAGGTTCGAAATGATGCATGAGAAGCCGCCAGAGCAAGCCCTCCCTCCATGGTCCCCTCAGGGTCAAGTACCATGTTTCCATTATAATTTCCCCAATTGCTGTGATGCGGGGAATGTTTCAGATGCAGTCAGCACGGTTCTCTGCAAACCAGAAAGTCTAGTTCAGAGGTCTGCTGAAATATGCCCCAAGATGCTCAGCTGCAAAACACATTAAAGTCTTCAAGAAGATGGGAATATTTGTGATCTGTATTCCCCAAAGAGGTTACTTTTGCAGAAAACAAGTTTATTATTTATGGTAGCAAATAAGATTTCTCAGTGCAGCTGAGGAAGCTTCTTGCAATTGCACCAGGAAGGCAGCGCTGCGCAGTCCATTACGGAAATCGTGTTTGCATCGATAGGGAAGGCCACCGCTCCACCAACGTGTGCACTTCTTTCAAGAGCATGCCCGTGACAAGCTTGTGAGAAAATACTAGTTTAGCTAGGCTTTTCATTGCTAATGGTTTCATTCCTTGGAAAAGGATTTTGTATGGGAAGACATTATTTTGCAAGTCCTACTTCAAGTTTTAAGATCTCTCTCAGGGGCTGGCCATGCATTGGCATGCTGGGCATATGGGAGTGAGGAGCTCCCAAAGACTGTCAAGCCCAAACTGCTGGTGGCTGTGGTAGCATTTTCGATCCCTGCGTCAGTCTTTGGAGGACTGTATTTTTGGCTGATTCCCTCCAAACACATTACCGTGAAGAAATAAGAACAATTTGGGATCTAACTTCCATACTGAGGGTGGTGCTTACTAACTCCCCTCCTGCTAAATCTATGTAGGGGAGAAAGGATATTCCTTCAGAGAGGAAGGCTGGAGGAAACCTGTAGACCCCTCTGCAGGAGTACTCGATCTGATCAGAAGGGGAGAAGTGCAGTTATTAGTACACGGCCTCTGCTTTGGTTGGCCTTTCCTCGTCCTAACCGGCATCCTTACCTCAGGCCCGTTCTTTCTGCCCTGCGCTTGGGCTTGACAGCGGGGAGGCAAGCAGCAATCCTCTATTCAACTGTGCGTCAGTTCACACACCCCTGTAACTCTTCCCAAGTCTGGGCTCCCAAGTCGGCGCACCGGGATGAAATAGAATGAAGGCCATTTGGCGTCCTGTCTACAGCGTGGCTTCGTCACTAGAACTCATCTGATCACACCTGAGTCCTCATTCGGAACTGGGAGACGGGAAGAGGGTTATGCCTCACAAGCTGCATCATGAGGCAGGGCTTTCATTGTGGCACCTGGCACGGGACCATAATTTGTCTCTCCGGCTGTATCTATCTTCTCCCCTCTAGTCCTGTAAGACATGTATTTCTATTTCTTCAACATCCTTATGTTTTTGTATCTGTTGAAAATTCAACTGGTGGTTTGTAATCCACCTGAATAGGTATGCAGATTATTTTTTAATAATGAGTTTAATGTGACTAATGTAATTTATGAAAATTTGTCACTGCTAAAGGTGACACAAAAAATGAGGGAAAAAAACAACAAATTAGCTTTGGGCAAGAGGCTGGAAGGAGTGGTTTTACACCACATTTCGTCAGGAGGCGGAAAAGCTATCAGATTCAAGGACAGGGGCCTGGAGCGCTCGCCCTCCTCATCCTCAGTCTGGTCTCAGCTCACGTACCGGAGGGACTGCTGAGTCCTGGGACAGGCACCTGCTCTCAAACTGGTGGGTGAAAGGAAGAAAGAAACATGTTCCTGGTGCTTCGCGTGAGCACTTCGGTCCTCAAGGACACTAAATGCTACACATATTATTACAACAGCAAGTGTTCAACTCAGTGGAAACGAAGAACTGCAGCCGGGAGGAACGTTGCAGCACCACGCAGGCCCCTGCCGTGACGGCCAGCACCGCGCCGCGGGTCCCGCGGGCTTACGGTCGTGGGTTTAGGCAGTGGGCGGGCGTGGAAGCACATTCCAGGTGAGGGACAGCAAGGGACCAGGCAGACAGGGTTCCTGCCTGCACAGAGGTGACCGCGTGGGGCAATGCAATTCAGCTAGTCTAGGAATTGAAAGGATTTGCTTTCAAACTTAGACCAAAAGGATGTGTTTGAAGGAAAAAGCAAACATGCTGGTGTTGGGAGAGAAATCCAGTTCAGGACGGCCACACAGCAGCCATGGGGCCTTGGCACGTGGCCTTTCCTCACCGGGCTCCAGCTCCCAGTCTGTATGGTCCCTCTTGTCTCTACAGGTCCCCGAGCCCTGGAAGACCTTGCCCATCAGTTCAGTCCACCTTAGTCCACGTTTCCTGACAAAATGCAACCCGCACAAACAGAAGAAAATTGAAGAAACACGCATAAGAAGGTTACAATGCTAAAACTGGGGAAACAAGTAAGCTTTGAAGTCAGACCATCATAGGTTGAAATCCTGGTTCTGCCCCTTACTAGCTGGTTAACTCTGGGAATGTTTCTTACCTTCTCTGAGCCTTGGTTTCCCAATATGTAAAATGGGGAAAGACTGTTACCTCGTAGTTTGGTTGTGAGGCCGGGCATCTGAGGTAGATTAATTTTCTGTCCACGTCTATTTTTCCTCTGCTCATAATAGCATTGGTCACTGAATGAGATTCATTATAAAACAATCACTTGTAACCTAATAGGCCTTTTCGTGGTCACAGATGAATAACTCCCAGCATGAAATAACCTAAGCAAAAAGGGAAATCTAGAGAAGGATATTCTGATATTTACACACCAGACAGGCACTAGGAAGGTCAGGGAGGAAGCCAGGTCTCGGAAGAACATAATCAGGGGTTCAAATGCAATCAAAACCCAACTCTCTCTCTGCATGTCAGCTTCAGCCTCCTGGTTCACTGAGTTTCCTACAGAACAGAAGACTTGTCCACAACAGCTCTCAAGCTTCACCTTTTATAACTTGAGGCCCCGGAGAGAGCCAGCATCAGCCTCCAGGGTCCTGAGTGCGAGGATCCCAGCCCGCAGCGATGAGCTCCAGGCCACTTAAGTCTTGGGCGAAGGGGCGGTCCACAGAACAGAGGGCGTGGCTGCATAAACCGCCACTCCTCCAGCAACCACGAAGCAGGGCTTGTTTGGGCAAGTCCCCAGAGAAGGAGACTGAGGCAGAGTGGAACAGAAAATCCCAGCTATGTGGACTAGATTTTAAGTTAACTGCTTCTCTCAATGACACCGAAGACACAAATAATTGAATAAATGAAACCTATTCTTTTAAGAGCTGAAATTCTGCCCTGGCCAGTTTGGCTCAGCGGTTAGAGCATCGGCCTGCAGTCCAGAGAGACCCGGGTTCGGTTCCCGCTAAGGGCACGTACCTCGGTTGTGGTCCCCTGCCCTGTTTGGGTTGTGCGGGTGGCAACCACTCGATGTGTCCCTTTCACGTCGATGTTTCTCTCTCTCTCTCTCCCTCCCACTGTATCTGAACAAAAAATGAAAAAATGTCCTCGGATGAGGAAATAAATAAATAAATAAATAAATAAATAAATAAATAAAAATAAAAACTGAAATTCTGCTGGTGGGTGGGGTGGGGGAGATAATCACCTGGGCTTCAGAAACCACTAAGTAGGCATTCACTTTTTTTCTCAAGAACCTTAGTTCGCCCTGGCCAGTTTGGCTCAGCGGTTAGAGCGTCGGCCTGCGGTCCGGAGAGACCCGGGTTCGGTTCCCGCTAAGGGCATGTACTTCGGTTGCAGTTTGTCCCCGGCCCTGGTTGGTCGTGCGGGTGGCAGCCACTCGATGTGTCCCTTCACGTCGATGTTTCTCTCTCTCCCTCCCTCCCTCTCTCTCCCTCCCACTCTATCTGTACAAAAAAATGGAAAAAATATCCTCAGGTGAGGATAAAAAAAAAAAAAGAACCTGTAGTTCAATGCCTAGGTTCAGCTTCCTTGGACTTCGGTGTGCTTTCTTAGGAGGTGGGCGGAAGCTGCAGCGAGGTGCACTGCTTTCACAACACCCGAAGCCAACTCTGTTGCTGAGGTTTCCCGCAGCCCTCACCAAGAATTCACAGAGCTGGCCAAGCTGGGAATCGCAGGCCAAACCCGGGGCACCTGAACTGTGTCCGCGCCGCACTTAATGATCGAAACCCACTCCCACAGGTGACAGGGAGCGGGAAGGAGAAGGGGGAGGAGAAGAAGGAAGGAGAGGGGGAGGAGAAGAAGGAAGGAGAGGGGGAGGAGAAGAAGGAAGGAGAGGGAGAAGAGGAAAGGGAAGGGAGAAACAGGAAGACTAAGCCAATCTGACCTAGGGCACTGCTGAACATTTTTCTTAAGAAAGCAAGTTTCATGCAAACATTTCACTTACACCAATTTTCCTCTAATAAAAGAAGCAAATCTTTTACCAACATTTTCTGAAATATATTAGAAGAGGTGGGAATTGCTAAACCAGTCCAGGGAATGCCAAGTGTGGGGCTTACGCCAGCGCTTGAGATGACCTGGTGGGATCCCAGAGGGGCCCCTGAATAACCGCATGCCAGGGTGAAGAGACACCCTCTGTGGCTCTCTGTCATGCCCTGACCGGCTCTGAGTCTCGGTGCGGTGCCAGGCCGGCCGCGTGGAGCCTCTGCTGGGCAGGGGGACCTAGACCGTTGAGTGATGTGGGTGTGTTTTCATTGCATTCAACAGCCCAGTGACACAGGCTAGGAATACTGGTATTTTACACTAGGCATTTTATGTTACCTTTAAATTGGGGGAAATCATTTAGAAAGGCAGCAAGTTTAAAGAAAAATAGCAAGAGTGGCGGTAGCAGGTGGAGCGAAGGTACGGCAAGTGCTCTTTTCGTCACTGAGCATGTATGAGGGTCAGTCACAGGAGACCTTACGTTCTGCACCCAGCTCAGTGTGGGAGTGACAGTCACATATTTTGGGTGGAAAGAGAGCCAATGGATTCACGTCCTCCGCCAGAGCTACACGCATTTCCTTCAGGGCAAGACTTTCCCTTTGAAGTGCTTACATCGTTGACAATAATTATAACATTTAGAATCATGAAGAGATTTCTTCTTGAAATCTTCGGTCTAAGAAGATATTCTGGATAGGAGGAAAGCATGCCAAGGCCCAGGGCCGGACTAATGGAAAACTTCAAATGGATTGTAAAACCGCCGTGCCTCATATTAATGATAAAACCCTGGAAAATATGGGACTCTGTTGGGAACTGGCCACCAATGAGACATTTCTCTGCATTTCATGCTGGGAAAATTCATGAGGAGGTGAAGACACAGAAAACCTGGAAACTGCTGGTGGAAAAATAGTGACGAATCCCTTTGCCAACTCCTGAAAATAACAGCAATAAATGTTAACTAACTGTGGGCCTGTACAGTTATTTTAAAAACCAACAGAAATAAAAAGTGGCGGACTTAATTTCCACTATTATCACCTTATCAAAAACCCCAAATTGATTATTTTATGTGAAATAAAATGTCATTTAAAAACAAAAATTACTTACATCCAACAGATAAATACTAAAACTGGAACACTGCTCAGGAGGGCTTTTCTGAGGTCAGCTTGCAGATTTGGTTCTTCTTGAAATAAAACATATTTTAGCTTTTTCCCCTTCTACAGAAATTCATGGCAACCGCATACGTTACACTTTCCTAGTTTCTTTGGTTCTGGTTCTTTGTCTCAATTTGTCTTCTATTTTCCTGTGGTGCAGGTGTTTTAGAAATACTACCTTTAACCCTTGCACGCAAGGGGCGGAGTGTTTCCAGCAGCGAGGGGGGTTAAAATCACTAGTGCACTTACTCAGTACCTCACATCGCAAGACTCCGGGGAGGTCCTGCAGGAGGAGGAGTTCAGTTCAGTGAAAACAAACACACAGACTGAAGAGAATGGAGGAATAATTTAATAATTCAGAACAGCAGAGGAAGTGGGTGAGATCTGACAGGGCCCCCCAGGGCCGGGCAGGGAGTGGCCAGGAGTGAGGGGCGGTCCAGGCACCGTGTGGTGGGCTGGGGGACACGCACAGCCTGGTCACATGGGGCAGCCCCACAGCACGACCTCACATAGTTGCCAGGTGGGAATACAGAGCCTTGTTTTGAATTTTTCCAAGTTGGCTAGAAATGGATGTTTTTTTAAAAAGTGAAACCTCGGGTTTAGTATAAGTGTTGACAACAAACTGAAAAAAAACATTAAAACGCGATGTAGATTTCCAACAAGTGCCCAGGTGAGGCGGAGGCTGCTGGTCTTGGGGTCAGACTGGGAGCACTCCCGTGCAGAAGGGACCACAGCTGCCTGGCCGCCGCCACACGCCCCCTGGAAGCCAGGCCCATGTCTGACTCGCTGACTCGGGCCAGCTACACCACAGAGCTTTACCACTCAAATCCAAGTCGACATGCATTCACGGCTGCCGTTCTTCTCCAGCCAAGTTTACTGGCCTGTGGTCCATACTCCGAGGTCCAGGCCACCACGTGCTCACGTCTCGGGGCCCTGCCATCCACCAGCAGCCGTGGCACCTTCAGCGATATGAACCCACTGCAACAAAATTCCGGAGTTCCGGTCATAGTGGCGGAGTAGGTCAATGCTGGGCTTACCTCCTCCCATGACCACATCAAAATGCCAGTCAAATTGTAGAACAATCAACCTGGAGAGCCACCTATAACTAAGAACATAAAGAAGCAGCCACGTCAGGACTGGCAGAAGGAACAGAGATGTGAAGCTGCTGGTCCTATGCCCACAGGTGGGTTGAAAATTGAGAGAGAGATCTCAGCTGCAGAGATCCCCCCGGAGGAGCAGGGGGTCCCAGCCCCACTCCAGGCTCCCCAGGCCAGAGCACCAGTGCTGGGAAGAGGAGCCCCCACAACATGTTCTTGTGAGAATCAACAAGGATTCTGTCCACCTGTGTGAGCGAGAAGGCTGCTAGGAACCAGGTGTCCTCTTAAAGGGCCTGTCCACAGACACACTCTTTAGAGGCATTCACCCTGGGCTAGAAAAAGGGACAGTGGTCTGAGGCATACCAGAGACATAGAGAGAAACTGAGTTGTGTGGTTTCATGATGAGGTCTGGAGGGACAGACTTCATTGTCCCTATGTTGAGCGCTTACCCTGAAAAGCCAAATCTGATCTGCATTAACCTGGTGAACATCACCCACCCTACCCTGGTGACTCCCGGAGACACCGCCTCACCCAGTTCTCATACCACACGAGGCTCTTCCAGCAGCGGACAGGTAGCGGCCAGCCTCAAGGTACTCTGTGCCTTTTCCTAAGCTGCCTCAACCCAGCACTAGTGGCAGCCAGCCTCGGTACTCAGCATGGCCTCTCCCACGTGGCTCCAGGGCCAGCAAGGCAGCCACCAACCTGGGATCACTTTGTAGCTCCTACCAAGTAGCCCTGGGACAGTCATGGGCTGTGGCTGACCTTGACTTGCACTGGATCCCCCTCCCAAGAGTCCCCAGAACCAACACACCTGATGGCTGGCTTCAGACCACAACAGAGCACTGCTGGATTAACTCCACAGGCAGTGTACCCCATTGGTGATCTGGGCAGGCTACAGAGCCCACTGGTGCAAATCCTGCTCCGTGGAGATGGTTCTACACAATAACTCATATGCTGTGGTCATGGCCAATCCTCACAGCTAGTTTGCCTGATGGGCAATCCCCCCCACTGACATGCCAACAGCAATCAAGGCTAAACTAAAACACAAGGGCACACACACCCACAAGGGACACTCCAAGAGTACCCAGCTCAAGAATCAGGGAGACTGCAGCACTGTGCCCCCAAATACATCTACTGCATAAGGCCACCCTGCCAAAACGAGAAGACGTGGCAGCCCTACCTACGCATAAAAACAACACAGGGAAGCAGCCAAAAGGCCGAGACAGGGAAACATGTCCAAATGAAGGACCAGGACAAAACTGCGTAAAAAAAACTAAAAAAATAAATAAAGTCAAGCAATCTACCAGACACAAAGTTCAAAAACACTTTTCATAAGAATGTTCACATAACTTAGTGAAAATTTCAAGAAATAGATAGTAAGTATAAAAGAAACATGGAAATCATAATATAGAACCAATCAGAAATAAAGAATACAGTAGACAAAATGAATGGCAGATTACATAAAACAAGGGAGAAAACACTCAATTGGAACAAAAAAGAAAAATTAAAATATGAAGATAGTTTAAAGGACCTCTGAGATAACATGAAGTGTGACAACCTGGGGGTACCAGAAGGAGAAGAAACAGAGCAAGGGGTTGAGAACCTATTTGAAGAAATAATGCCTGAAAGCTTCCCTAACCTGGTGAAGGAAATAGACATACAAGTCCAGGAAGCACAGAGTCTCAAACAAGATGAATGCAAAGAGGCCCACACCAAGACACAGCATAATTAAAATGGCAAATGTTAAAGACAAAAAGAGGATCTTAAAAACAGCAAGAAAGAAGCAGTTAGTTACCTACAAGGGAGCTCCCATTAGATTGTCAGCTGATTTTTCAACAAAAACTTTTCAAGCAAAAAAAGATTGGCATAAAATATTCAAATTGATGAAAGGAAGGACCTACAGCCAAACTACTCCACCCAGCAGGGCTATCATTTACAATTGAAAGAGAGATAAAGAGCTTGCCAAACAAGAAAAACCTAAAGGATTCATCACCACCAATACAATATTGTAGTAACTGTTAAAAGGGGCTTCTTTAAGAAGAAGAAGAAAAAACATAAATATGAATAATAAAATGACAATAACTACGAACCTATCAGTAACCATTTTAAATGTAAATAGACTAAATGTTCCAATCAAAAGATATAGGGTAGCTGAATGGATAAGAAAACAAGACCCATACATATCCTGTTTGCAAGAGACCCACTTCAGATCGAAAGACACACACATAGTCTAAAAGTAAAGGGATGGAAAAAGATATTTCATGTAAATGGAAACAAACAAACAGGAAAAGCTGGGGTAGCAATGCTTATATTAGACAAAATAGACTTTAAAACAAAGACTATAATAAGAGACCATAAACACATTTCCTGGTGATAAAGGGAGCAAACCAACAAGAGAATATAGCCCTTGTAAACATTTTTTCATCAACACAGAAGCACCTAACTATATAAAACAAGGCTTGATGGACATAAAGGAAGAGATCAATAGTCATACAGTCATAGTAGAGGACTTTACCACTCCACTGTCACCAACAAATAGATCTTTCACACAGATATTAAAAAGGAAACAGTGACCTTAAGTGACACATTAAACCAGGTGGATTTAATTGATATTTTTATAGCATTTCACCTCAAAGCAACATAATATACATTCTTACACTACATGTTAGGCCACAAAATAAGTCTTAGTAAATTTAAGAAGACTGAAATCATGGCAAGCATCTTCTCTAACCACAATGGCATGAAACTAGAAATCAATTAGAAGAAAAAAACCTGAAAACCACACAAAACACATGGAAGTTAAATAGTATGTTAGTAAACAGTGGATTTGATTAACAATGAGATCAAGAAAGAAATCTAAAGATACTTTCAGACAAATGATAATAAAAACACAATGACCTAAAGTCTATGGGACACAGCAAAAGCAGTCATAAGAGGGAAATTCATAGAAATACAGGCCTACCTCAAGAAACAACAACAAAAAAAACTCAAATAAACAATCTAATTTTACATCTAAAGGAACTAGAAAAAGAACAACAAAGCCCAAAGTAAGTAGAAGAAAGGAAATAATAAAAGATCAGAGCAAAAAGAAACAAGAGTCTAAAAAATAAAAAGATCAATGAAACCAAGAGCTGTTGCTCTGAAAAGATAAGCAGGATGGATAAACCTTTAACCAGACTCATCAAGTACAAAAGAGAAATGATTCAAAATAAAAAAACAAGGAACAAAGAGAAATGACAAATGACACCACAGAAATACAAAGATAGTAAGAAAATACTACAATTGTATGTCAACAAATTAGACAATCTGGAAAAAGTGGATTTATTTTTAGAGGCATATAATCTTCCAGGATTGAATCAAGAAGAAACAGAAAATTTGAATGGACCAATAACTAGTATCAAAATCAAATCAGTAATCAAAAAGTCCCAACAAACAAAAGCCCTGACCAAATGACTTCACAGGTGAATTTTACCAAACATTCAAAGAATTTACAACCAGTCACCTCAAACTATACCAAAAAACTAAATCAAGAGAAGGCTCCGAAGCTTATTTATGAGGCCAGCACTACCCTGATTCTAAAACCAGACAAATTTATTACCAAAAGAGAGAGAGAGAGAGAAAATGGTAGGCTGATATCCCTGATGAACATAAATATAAAAATCCTCAATAAACATTAACATACTGAAATTAGCAATACATTAAAAATATCACACACCATGATTAAGTGAGATTTATTCCTTGGATGCAAGGTTGGTTCAATATCCACAAAGTAATTGACATGATATATCACATAAACAAAATAAAGATCATATGATCATATCAATAGATGCAGAAAAAACATTTGATAAAATCCAACATCAATTTATGACAAAAACTCTCAGCAAAATGGAAATAGAGAGAACATACCTCAACATAATATAGGCCATACATAACCTACAGCTAACATCATACTCAAGGAGGAAAAGCTATAATATTTTCCTTAAGATTAGAAACTTTCACCATTCTTATTTAACATAGTATTGGAAATCCTAGGCACAGAAATCAAAGTAAAAGAAATAAAAGGTATCTACATTGGAAAGGAAGAAGTAAAACTGTCATTATTTGCAGATGACATGATACTATATATAGAGAGAACCCTAAATAGTCCACCAAAAAGCTATTAGACATCCTTGAGTGAGGACTAACAACAACAAAAAGAACTATTAGAACTGATAAAGGAATTAAGCAGAGGATACAAAATTAATATCAGAATTTTGTTGCATTTTATACACCAATAATGAATTATCAGAAAAAGAAATTAAGAATATAATCCCATATTACATCAAAATAATGAAACACCTAGTAGCAAATTAAACTAAGGAGGTAAAAGATCTATACTTGGAAAATTATAAGACATTGAAGAAAAAATTAAAGAAGATATAAATAAATAAAAACAGACCGAAAGAATTAACATCATTATAATGTCCATACTACCTAAAGCAACCTATGAATTTAATGCAATCCTTATCAAAATACCAATGGTATTTTCACAGAACTAGGACAAATAATTCTGAAATGTACATGGAACCACAAAAGACCTCGAATAGCTACTAGAATCTTGAGAGAAAAGAACAAAGTTGGAGGTATCATACTACGTGATCTCAAACTATACTACAAGGCCATAATAATCAAAACAGCATGATACAGGCATAAAAACAGACACATAGATCAATGGAACAGAATGGTGAGCCCAGAATTAATATTTGACAAAGGAGGCATGAACATACAGCTAGGTAAAGACAGTTTATTCAATAAATGGTGTTGGAAAAACTGAACCGATGTATACAACAAAACAAAACAAAATCTTATACTATATATAAAAATAAAAACGAAATAGATTAAAGACCTAAATGTAATACCCAAAAGCATAAAACTCTTGGAAGAAAACATAAGCAGAAAGAATAAAAAAATGGAACTAGATTAAACTGAAATGTTTTTGCACAGCAAAGGGAACCATTAACAAAATGCAAAGACAGCCTACTGATTGGGAGAAGAAATCCACCAATGATACATCTCATAAAGGGTTAATATCCAAAATTTATAAAGAACTCATACAACTTCACACCAAAAAAAAAAAAAAAAAAAATGATAATAATAATCCATTTAAAAAATAAGCAGAGGACTTGCACAGACATTTCTCCAAAAGGACGTACAGATGTCCAATAAACATATGAAAAGATTCTCAACATCACTACCCATCAAAGAAATGCAAATTAAAACCACAATGAGATATCACCTCACACCTGTCATAATGGTTATCATAATTAAATTAACCAACAACAAGTGTTGGAGGGGATGTAAAGAAATCGGAACCCTCATGCTCTGTTGGTAGAACTGCAAACTGGTGTAGCCACTATGGAAAACAGTATGGACGTTCCTCAAAAAATTAAAAGCAGAACTACCTTATGACCCAGAAGTTCTACTTCTGGGTATCTAAGGAAATGAAAAACACCAATTTGAAAAGATATGTGCACCACTGTGTTCTTTGTAGCATTATGAACAATAGCCAAGATATAGAAGCATCCTAAGTTCCCATCAATAGACTGACAGATGAAGAAGAAGTGGTACATACACACAATGAAATATACGTGGCCATAAAAAAGAATAAATCTTTCCATTGGTGACAACATGGATCAACCTAGAGGACATTATGCCAAGTGAAATAAGTCAGACAGAGAAAGACAATTACCATATGACTTCACTTACATGTGGAATTTAAAGAATAAAATAAACAAACAAAACAGAAACAAACTCGTAGATACAAAGAACAAACTGATAGTTCCCAGATGAGAGGAGGTTTGGAGGGCTGGACAAAAAAGTGGAAGAAATTAAAAAGTACAAATTGGCAGTTACGAAACAGTCATGCGGATGTACATACAGCATGGGGAATACAGTCAGTGATATTGCAGTAACTGTATGTGGCACCAAGTGTGTACTAAACGCATAGGGGCATCACTTCATAAACTATATAAATATCTAACCACTATGTAGTACCCTGAAAACTAATAGAAAATAATATTGAATGCCACTGTAATTGAAAAATTAAAAATAAATAAAACAAATAAACAAATGTGGTTAAAGGGAAACTACCCTATGTGGACTAGAGAAAGCATTTGCTACCTACAATTTGCAACCCCCCCCCCAATAATGAGCCATTAGACTTGAACCTTCACTACACTGTAGAGGAAGCAGAAGAAACAGAATTTATTTTGAGTCTTGAAGGACAAAAGTTATCTATAAAGAGAAGGGAGGGCAGACATACCCCATGGGGAGCAATGGGTAAACGAAGCCTAAAAGCAGGAAGGCTCAAGGCATGGCCAGAAACACTGAGCAGTTTTCGTTAAATTAGAAGTTCTCTAACGTGTGGAGGAAGTCAGCTATCAGGCTTGGAAAGCAAATGAGAGACCAGATGTACAAGGATATTGGATATTAAGCTCTGATGTTTAGGTCTTATCCTATAGGCAATAAAGATTTGGGGGTCTACAGAGTCATGTAATCAAGGAGGTTTCCTGACAAAATTAACCACTGCATCTGGAAGAGAGACGGGCCAGGAGGTTACTGCATTACTCCAGGGGACTAAGGTGAAGGCAGGAGGAATGGAAAGCTGATGGACGAGACAAGACCTGAGGCAGTGGATGATCTACAGGACTGATAAATCGTTTCCTCTCAGAAGACGTCAGAGATAACTCTTTGTTTGGGGCTTTCGGCATTAGTAGACATCCCAGGGCAAATATCCAGCAGGACTTCTGGAACCTGAGTTTAGAAGACTGTCCAGGGATGCTGATGCAGTTTGGAGTGTTGTCGACATCAGGATGGTTCAGGAAGAAACTTCCCAAGGGAAAGGCTTTAGAGACAAGAAGCATGCATCTTGGAGGCTGAATGCTTCTTACAGCTGACGTCAAAAACCTTGCTAAATTGAGAATTCATTACCTTTGAGTTTGTGTGAATAAGTGATCTCAAAAAAACATACTCCCATGTGTCTATTCACATTATTGTATGTATTATCTAATTTAAATGTGCTCCATATATATTATGACTATAAATCTTGTTATGTTTTAACAAAAGGAAAGAAGGAAGAGGGAGAGAGCGAGAGCGCGCTTTAGAGTAGGTATTTCCCTGTCGGGGATGGTTAGGATGAGCCCTGTGAGGGCCTGAGAATGCCTAAAGATTCTTTTCAGTACTTAAGTAAATAATACCAGAGCCTTCATCCATATTTCACTGTTTAGCCAGAGAAAAGGAAGCCTCTTCAATCCAGAATTCACCTGACAGCTATCAGCTGCTTTACTATCCAATCAAAACTTGCCTCTCTGAAGGCTTCCTGCCATGTTAGAAAGATGCCACTAATTAAAAATTCGTCCTCCTGAGAGCATAGAAATAATTTTCCTGTTCAATTGATTTTCTACAAAGGGGCCAACATAATTCAATAGGGAAAGAATAATCTTTTCAACAAATGGTTCTGGGACAACTGGATAGTTGCATAAAAAAAAAGTTGGATGCCCTGGCGGGTTTGGCTCAGCAGTTAGAGCGTTGGCCCGCAGACCAGAGAGTCCCGGGTTCGGTTCCCGCTGAGGGCATGTAGCTCAGTTGCAGTTTGTCCCCAGCTCTGGTTGGGGTCGTGTGGGTGGTGACCACTAGATGTGTCTCTCTCATGTCGATGTTTTTCTCTCTCTCTATCCCCTCTCTCCTTCCCGCTCTATCTGAAGATAAATGAAAAAAAAAAAAAATCCTCAGATGAGGATAAAAAAAAAGAATGAAGTTGGACACCTACCTCATAGCATAAATAAACAAAGAAAAATAACTAAAAGTGTATTAAAGACCCAAATATAAGAGCTAGAAGTACAAAACTCTAAGAAGAAAAGCAGTAGTAAATCTTCATGACTGGGAATTCATAGAGAAGAACCAAAAGCACAAATAAAACACCCGAAGGCTAATACATTAGACTTCAGTAAACGAAAGATGTCTGTGCCTCCAAGGACACCAAGAATGTGAAAAAATAACCCACGGTCTGGGGAGAAACATTTGCAAATCATGTTTCTAATAAGGAACTTTCCTCCAGAATATAAAAAGAACTCCTATACCTCCATAATAAAAAGACAAATAGCTCAATTAAAATATAGGCAAAACATCTGAATAGAGCAACCTGGGTATGTGCCCTGATCGGGAATCGATCCAGCGACCTCTACGGTCCATGGGTCAATGCTCAGCCACTGAGCCACACTGGTTGGGCATGAACTGTATACTTTAAATGGATAAACATTTTTCACTGGATATCGGTATGTAAATTACACCTCACTAAAGCTATTAAACAAATCGATCTACACCATGTACACCTGAAGTTTCAGCACAAGCCAGACAGGCTCCTGCTGCTCATGACAGCCTCGTTCCTTTAGGACCTCTGCACCGGTCCCCCCAAGTCAGGAATGCCCCGATTTTGTTCTCCGCAATCTGACTCCTCTTACCTTTCAGACAGGCTTACATGTTCCTGTCTCTCGAAGGTGCTAGGCTGGCCCCTGCATAGGCCTTGCAATGGTGTGTCCTGTTGGGGAAGCTTTTCCCCCAGATCTGTGCAGGGCTGTCTCCTCTTCATCACTTGGGTTCAATGCCAAGAAGAATGGGCTTCGTCAGCTCAGGCAGCCCACAGTCACGACCTACCACTCACAGTTTTACTTCGTGGATGCAAGTGTACCTAATGTTAGTCCTTGCGTTTATCTCCACTCACATCTGTGCTGGTTTGGGCCTCTGCTTAGGGACTGCTTTCTGCACTGAGCACCACACCCCCCCTCCGAGGCAGCTCGGCCTTGGCTGTCCCCACCCTACGAGGCCTGGAATCAAGCTGTTGGCTGATGGACTTTTAGGTTGAATGGAGCACAGGAAAGATGGCCTATTCTGACCTGATAACAGGGTGAAAAAAAGGAGAGCCTATTCCTCTCCAAAACTCCACCCATATTCACCCCACCCACCCCACAAAGCAGCAAGAATTTCTTAACACGTCTTATACTGAAAAATTCTCCCCAAGAGATTGATTTCAGGAAAACTGATTCTTTTTCACCTGAAGGCCCAGCATTGCCTTGATGAAAATTAGGGTTTAGTAAAACTAGAGTCTGGAGCAAGATCAGCGAGAGAACAGGGAGAAAAGCAAAGGACAGGGGCTAGCTCACACTGCAGATGAAAGGAAAATCTAAGCCAGCTCAGAAGTCAGGTGTCAGGAAGCCCTGCAGTGAGGGGCGGGGCTTCTCCTTCCAGTGTGGCATTCTCCAGTGAGCGATGGCCCTGGCAAAATGAGTATCGCCGTCACTCTGGAGACAGAGAACAGTGACGTGTGGCACACTGTGGAGTTCCTCCTCAAGTTCACAGCTGCCTTTTTGTGCCTAATGCAAAGCATGGAACCCTTCAATCTCCAAAAAAGAAAGAAGGAAAGAGGGAGAGGGAGGGAGGGAAGGAGGAAGAAAGAAAAGGCAAGAAAAAGAAAAAACAAAAGCTACAGTATGTTCCTACCTAATATTCTTCTGGATAATAAGAGAATCAAAAGAAAGAAAATGACTCCTATTTGGAATTTAAAGACTTTATGTAAAAGCAGCATATCTCTATTTCCTAAACTATTTTCTGTCTCTTCTGCAAAAAAGAAAAACAAAACACCACTGCCAAAATTAAGAAAACAAAGCCATTCAACAGATGTGTGATTCCTATTCAGCCTAACACAGTGAAAGCACAGGCAGCAAGAAAGATGTCTTAAGTCCTTCACAAGTTACCTGTTCCACCAGAGAGACATCACCTCCAAGGAGCTCGCTGATGCTCAAGCTTCAAGGCAGGTTCAGAAGAGAGAGGAAGACCGAGTTCAGGTGCAGGGAAACGACTCAGACCATTGCAACCGTGCGGACACGAGCATTTGAAGACAGTGTCACATCTAAAAGACCACTCAATACTTAGGACCGTGATTCAGGAAATATGCCCATGTTCCAGCAAGAGGAGATCCCCTCCTCCGCCCCACCCCCACACGTCCCGACGGTCTCTGCCAAGAACAAGTTTAGTATCAGCTTATCATAGGCTCTAGACTTAGCCCTGCAATTACATCCTGCCCTGGCAGGAAGGGGACCCTGCAATCAAGACTCCCTCTGGTCTTGGATTTCCGTGGCCTGCTGGGCAAGGGGCGGAGTGCGGACGAGGGCGGAAGGAGAATGCGGACCTGCCTCAGAAGCCTGGTTTGGGCACGTGCCCAGCGGGCCTGGGCAGACGGCTGTTTTGTCATTGTGGGACGGTGTGGAGCATCTAACATTTCCTGGCACCCCGCAACCAGTGAGTAGGGGTTAGTTCCCTTTCTATGAGGTTTCTGAGATTTTCCAGCAGTAGATGGGTTTGAACTGCCCAGAGCAAATACAAATGACCGGGTACCCCCAGCTCAGCAGTGGCCGCGAGCATGGGTCAGAATAAAGTTAGACTTGGATTTCTGGGAATCCTTTGGTCAAATTCCTCTTTACAACCTGAAAATGCCTTAATACACAAGGGCTCTCTTACAGCCCCTTGACTCAAAGGAGAGAACTTGTTGTCATTCTGGGTACACCTCCCCAACCAGAGGGCCATTTCCACAGAGTATGAGACAGGGCGAAATGTTCGCAAAAATCCCGGGGGGAGAATTCTGGGGCCTGTTTCTGCTGAGCGCAGGGGCGGGCCTCCCAGACGCAGGGTGAGATATCACCGCTCCAGGACAGGTGACAAAAGGGTCAGAGCATCCTCTTCCTTGGAAGAGTCGCCTGTCTGTCCCCCGGGCGTGTTCCGCCAGGGCTGCCTGCGGACAGGACAGTGAGCCCCTGCAGAGGCTGGGGCCCTGGTGACCACTCCCAGGTTGCCTGGCATCCATCGCGAGATGAGAGCAGTGGCAAAACGTCTGCTCTCGCTTTTGCTGATTATATTTCTTCAGGTTTAAAAGAATCAAGGTAAAAACAAGTCTAGAGAATAAAGCTATCTCTAATTTGGGCAAAATTTTAAAACAATGAGTTCAAATTCTAGCTTTATGACATCCTAGCTGGGTGGCCTTGAGGGAATTACTTGATTGTCCTGAGCCTCGGTGTCTCTGTCTATAAGATGGGTATCACAGCGGTACCTTCCTGCTCATACCGGCCAGATGCTGCTGCATGCACTGTGTGAAAGATCAGACACTGTGACGGCACCTGGTGAGGGTGACGGACGGTGGTTGTCATGTATTGCTTGGCACGCTCCCAAAGGAGGAACAGACAATGCAAATACACTTAAATTATCTGATATCTCAACTGTAATTAAACTTTAAGGAAATTTGCCCAGCTTTCTCTAGTATCAAACACTATTGATTAAACTGATGAAAAAAAAAAAAACATATTGGAGACATTATCAATAAAGCTGTTTCACAATATATAAAAGGACTTCTATCAACTTCTTTAGTTGAATTCCAACTAGATGACAAATTCTTTTTAAAAAGAAAGATTTTATTTTTTGTTACATAAAGAGTTACTCTGTTATATATTTTTTTTCTATTCAGTACACAAAAAAGACAAAAAGGGAGAAATACATTCAAGAGAAAAAAATAAGTTTTAAAGGCTCCGAGTCAGTTAAATGCTATTTGGCGGAAATTAAACGCAAAACAAGACAGTGAGGAAGCAAAACCATTGCTTCTGAACCAGGGCGAATAAAGCCATTCACTTTAAGTTTTGAATTAAGAATCAAAGGATATTCATGTGGGACATCCCTGTTCTTGGAGGTTTCATGGCTTAAGTTTCATTTTGCCATGAGCAGGAATAAAAAGTGCCCTGGCCGGGTGGTTCAGTTGGAGTGCTGTCCTGAACACCGAAAGGTCATGGGTTGGAGTCAGGTCAGGGTGTGTACCCAGGTTTCCAGCTTGGCCCTCGACTGCAGTGCCTACAAGAGGGAACCGATGTTCCTCTCTCTCTCTCTCTCTCCTTCCTCTCTCTAAAATCAATAACTATATCCTCAGCTGAGGATTAAAAAATCCAAACCTCTTCATTTCATAAAAAAAATTATTAAAAATTTTTTTCTTATCTTTGAAAAAGTAATCTATAATCTTTTTCTCTATTTTGAACAACTTTTGCTATTATATATTTCTTAGGACGTGGATTGATAGTTCTCCAGAATGCTAAATTATCCAAATATCTCTGGATCAAGCTAGATCATCAAACGGCTGCAAACCTGGAACCTTTTTTTTTTTAAATCCTCACCCCAGGATATTTTTACATTTATCTTCAGACAGAGCGGGAGGGAGAGCTAGAGAGAGAAACATTGATGTGAGTGAGACACATTGATTGGTTGCCACACACATGACAAGCCGGGGACGAACCGCAACCGAGGTACGTGCCCTTAGCGAGAACTGAACCCGGGACTCTTTGGTCCACAGACTGATGTTCTAACTGCTGAGCCAAACTGTCCAGGGCCCTGAGACCTTCTTGATTTGTAGTCATATTATATCATTACGCCTTGGCTTTCTCGAAGGCTGACATAAGAAACACAGGTCACAAAGACAGATGTACAAGGGTACCTACTGCTGCACTGTCCATAGTGGAAACATTACAGATGCTCTAAATGTCCCTCAATGGAGTATGGTTAGATGGAGTACGCTGTGAATATAATGTGGATATTAAAGTAAACGCCACAGCTCCATATGCTGATGGACTTGGAGTGACTTCATATATACAGGAAGTAAAAGAGCAAGGCACAGAACAATGTATACGGTGTGCTCCAACCCCCACACACATACTTACACATGTATGCCCAAACACATACAAACACGGCTGCACATGCCTGGTTGCACATCTCAGGCCCTGAAGTCAAGGGTTGTCTCTCAGGGGAGAATCTCAGAGGCAAAGGCTAACGACAGACCTAGTTTTCCACTAAACACCTTTGTGTGCTCTGAATTTACCTTATGGATATATGACCTATTTTAAAATTAAACCAAAAAAACAATGGCTGCTTTGAAGTTCACTCTGGCTGTGTGTCCAAAAACCAGCTCTTTAAAATGCTATTATGTGTCCCACAAAAAAAAGTATTTATGCTCTGCTCACCTGAGGGTTCCACAAGGTACATTCCTGTGTTAGTCTCTGAGGTCTGCAATCAAGACTCTTATGTAACTTAACTTAACTTAACTCAATATACCTCACATTTCCTGACCACCGAGCCTGCCACCTTTCTGCGTGGCCTCGCCTCTGAACACCACACCTTGGAGACAACACTGTAGCATTTATTTTAAAAGGCTCTGGCCACCACTGCACGCACCGTCTCGCTAGCAGGTAAGAACTAAGCTTGGGGTTGCCTGGGTTTAGTCCCTGCACTTCCCGTGCTGAAATCATAAGCAGTTTGTATTTAATTTCGTTGTTCTACACTTTGGCTGCCAGGAAGCACAGAGTGACTGTGCCTCGACTTTCTCAGCCTTAGAAGGGATACAACAGCACCTACGCCGTGGGTGCTTGTGAAGTTGAAACTGGATACCTACAAAATACACCTCTCACAAGTGACATTAGTCCCTGCCAGACTCACTTCTCATCTAGGCCAAGACAAATGTGTGGCGTTGTTCCCAAGAGGCAGCAGAGTAAAGACCAAGGCAAACCCAGAGTGGGAGCACCGAGGGCAGCCCTGGGGGCTCAGGAGCGCGGGGGATGGTCTTTGTACAAAGAACAGAGTATTTTAATCACCTTTGTTGCTTATGACCAGAGAGGTCAGTGGAGGATGAGTCTCAGGGGTGAAAGCCAGGGCACAAAAAGCTGTCCTGCTCACCATCATTCAGTGCATATTGTTCAGGCTTTGGAAGGAGAGAGCACAGCTGTGACAGGCAGCCACCTCTGCCCCTGCAGCCTGGTTGCTGCAGAGACCATTCTATTTGTAAACACGATCCAGCTCGCACCGACTAAAGCTGAGGCTGGGTGTTTACCCACCAGCTGCCTTCCCTGCAGGATACTTTCACATAATAAAGAAAAAGTGGGAGTAGATTTTACCCGGGAGGCCACTCCAACAGTTTAACAGTTACGTTGGATTAAAAATCTCAGCATGTAGAAGAAAGTGTTCAAATTTTTAAAGGAAAGAGAAAGTCAGTTTGTCTAGAACATGTTTTAAGTGAGTAAGATTATGAACCTAACGACACTTAGCTGCCTATGTGCTATGAAACCTTGGGTCAAAATTCCACTGACATAAGAAATTCTTTTTTTGGATGTTAAACACTTTCAAGAGGTTGGTAGCTAGAAACAAGTACTGAAAAGGACTGAGACAATTTAAAAGACTATCTGCCACTTACAAGTGTGTTGACTTTCATCAGTGCCAGACCACAGGGATCTCATTGAAAATGATGAAGATGGAACAAGTAAACACAGCCTGTTCCTTAAGGAATGTCACCGTCCACCAGAGTCTCTGACACCCAAACTGGGATCGGACCCCCAGGGTGGGTCCCCAGAGCGGGAGTTGCAAGTACCTCTCAGCGCCACGGGAAACAAACAGAAAAGTCTCGTCAGCTGCAGGACGGAGCGGCCCTTCAAGTGACAAGGGAAGCAGTCAACGTGCCGAATGAGAGCTGAGGTGTGGATCGGCGCTTTAATATTTAGACACCCAGAAATTACGTGCGTCATTTTGACCCCGCATTTTTATGTCTAGGAATGCATTCAGAGGGAAAAAATGAGGATGTTTGCAAAGATTAATCTATACGTTTATTCATCATGGACACAACCCAAATACCTATCAGATGAATGGATGAATGAAACATGGCATGGCCACCCCATGGGGAATTTGGCAATAAAATGAATGGTGTACTGATACTGCTACAATATAGTGAATGTACAAACATTACAGTAAGTGGGAAAAACCTGCCCCAAATACAACATGCTGTACGATCCCACTCATTGTAATGTCCCAACAGACAAATGTACGAGCCAGAAAGACTGACCACTGGCTGCCTGGGCCGGGAGGGCAGGCGTGGGAGATGACTGCACCGGTACAGGTTTCTTTTCTGATTGTGGTGATAATCAGACAACTCTCAACACAGAAAAACAGTTGAATTGTACACTTTAAGTAGGTGATTTGTATGTCACATAAATTATCCATCTAATTTAATGTTTTTAAATTAGAAAAACATTTAAAAATCATAAATGACCAACAACAGGGTTGGTTGAAAAATTATTGAGTCTAAATGACGTTCTACTTTATAGCCACTAAAAATGGATCCAACAAACAGAATATAGCTATAATTCCAATTATGCAAAGTACGTATGTGTGTATATAGAAGCTTTAGGAAAAGGTCTAAAAATATACCAATTTATTTTTGGTTTATAGTGATCATATATGATCCTGTGGGATGATGCATGACTTTTTTCCTCTCTGCTGATTTAATACAATGACCATTACTTTTGTGACAATAATCACATGTGACGTTTTACTGGGTCCCGATGGCGTACCAGATAGGGCCGGGCTAAGTGTCTGAGTGGGTGTCCCCTGCAGTCCTCCCGTCCTCCGAGGCAGTCACTATTAACTGTTGTCACTCAGCAGAGGAGGACCGTCAGGCCGGGAGGTGCTCTGCTCCACGCAGCACAGTCTGCCCCCGAACACTGCGCCCTGACCGCAGGTCTCCCAGTGGGAGTTGGCAAGGGGTACGGAAACATAACGGACTTCAATTTGTACACATGTCATCTCGTTCTTAGAGAGCTTGTGTTTGGGGGTATGTTTTATGCTGCAATAACCCCTATTTTGTTGACTCTGTCAAGCCTTGATCTAAAGGCTTTGCAGATACTTGTTCCATACTCACAACAACCCCATGAATAATGAGGTGCAGAACCCCGCTTCCCTACGCCGTCCTGTGCACAGTGTGTTAGTGCAACACATATACACTATGTGCAGTTTATAAGTCAATATGCAAATTTTGGTTTGCCTGAAATTCTTTTTACTGATAAGATAAATACATAACCAAAAATATAATTGTGTTTTAAACATACACAACCCTACCTCCCAAGTAATAACAAGAAACGCAGGTTCGCTCCTGCCGCTTTGGTGCGACGCCTCCTCCCCCCCAGGTGATGACCAGCAGCTCAGCCATGGCCCCTCAGCTCTCGCTCCTCAGTTTAGACACCACTGCACCCCTTATCCTTGCTTGATCTCCAGATCAGATATTTTTGCCGTCATCTTTTTCCCAGATCTTTTCTGCAAAAGGTGAGCTGTCATTTTAGGGAATTGGACAAGACACCAATGTGGGGCTTTTAACTCAACTTCAAACCCATCTCTTCACTGCAGGGGTGCGAGTCTCTGAAGCTGTCACTCCCACCCCTAGTCTGATTAAATGCGTGTGACGCCCACCCGCCCCACCCCCAGCTGCCCCCCAAGCTCCAGGCCAGGGTCTCCATCCACACGGGCCCCCTGGGCCCCACCGTGCCCTGGGGAACACCTGGTCCCCGCGCGGCCCGCATACTGTGGCGGTCACTCTCATCTCCTTCACCTGCTCCTGTGCTGGTTTATAGATGCGATAGTGGCTTTTAAAGATTATACAAACCAGTAGAAAAAGAAACGAAAGATGTCCTCTCCTTCCCTCCTACGCTGTGGGGTCCCGTTTCCCCTCCTGGTCCACACTCCCCCTCCTCCTCTCTGCCCCTGCAGACAGGCAGAGGGTGGAGCAGGAATCCTCCCTGCTCCCTCCTGAGTCTGGGCGGCTCTCCGGCAGCCCCTGCTGCGGCCGGCCTCACAGGACCAGTGCAGCCCTGGTCTCCTAGGCCAGGCCGCAGGAGGCAACAGCTGGCCCAGTGCCAGCCTCGGACGGCCCCCAGCCCTGGGTCCCCTTTGCCCCACCCAAACCTCTGGAGTAGTTCCTTCGTTAATTCACTTCATTTGGCCCATCAGAGGTGAGCCTTGTCTTCTGCCAGGATTCTGACTGATTGATACTGTCCTCTCTGCCCAAGCCAGAACTTGACACATTTCAAGGGGGAAGGATGACCTGCTCAGTGTACGAGTCCAGACTTCCATGCACAGTGGGAATACCTCCTGGGAACTCCATGCAGCTTCAACTGAGAAATGATCATCGCCAAGCACAGCTGAAGTTAGAAAATCTATTTTCATAAACCCTGATGTGAATCTGCCAGGAACACATGTGTCATTTCGACCACATGCCTGACCTTAGTCTCTTGTCTGAAGCCAACTCTGGAGCATCCTGCCCCGCCCAGCTCTCTATCCAAACCACAGTGGTGACCCAGTTGCACCGCGACACTGAGCTCCGGGGCCTGCTCTGGGAGTCAAAGGGGCAGGCTGTCATATTCTAGCCTCTGGGGCCCATCGATGGCCTGGACCACAGTCCAGAGTCCCCTCTAGTGCCCCATCTGTCATCACATGCTGGCAGGCGTTCACACAAACCTCCCCGCTTCCTCGGGACTCTGGATCCAGGAAGTACACTGCAGACAAAGGTCAGCAACAAGGCCACTGAGGCCGGTGGTGTTGGCCTCTTGTCCTCTTCAGATCGGAGCAACTGGACACTAAGACAGACACCGTGCCTGGCAGACCAGTGCCCACAGCTGTTACTAACCTCATCACGAGGCTTGGCTTGGGACAGACATCCCGGGCAGGCAACCTGAATTGAAATGCAGCCTATAAATATCAGTCTCCTCCCCACTTCCTGTAGACAGAACAATAAGATAACTCTTCAAAGGGAAGAAGTCCCCACCAGAACAGGCAGTTGGATACTTGCTTCTCAGAAGAGACTGCTGCAGTGTTGGGGAGGCGTGGGTGACTGCGCAGTATAGCTTCATGACTTCATTGCTCTGGTCAGAAATTGAGAAGTTGCTCTGTTTTGTTTTCCTTTATCTCCCACATCTGGTCGGCCAGCAAACACAGTCAGCGGGCGTCCAGCAGACATCTCGAGGTTACCTGCTTCTCTGTCTCTTCCTACCCTGGCCTTTCTCCACAGCTGACTTCCTTCTTACACTGCGGTGCATCTACCTTGTCCATTTTCCACAAAGGAACTAGAAAGCTCTTCTGAAATCCTACTCAGGCCCCATGACTTTCTGCTTAGCCCTCCAATGGCTGCCCAGTGTACTTAGAATAAAATGTAAGTTTAGCCCTGGCTGGTTTAGCTCAGCGGCTAGAGCGTGGGCCTGTGGTCCAGAGAGACCCGGGTTCGGTTCCCGCTAAGGGCGCATGCCTCGGTTGCAGTTTGTCCCCGGCCCTGGTCGGTCGTGCGGGTGGCAGCCACTCGATGTGTTCCTTTCACATTGATGTTTGTCTCTCTCTCTCTCTGTTCCTCTCTCTCCCTCCCACTCTACCTGAACAACAACAACAACAACAAAAATGTAAGTTTATTACTGTGGCCTGGAAGAGTCTCTTGATCCCCAGTTATACTTCCTCCCAGGTTCATGACATTCCGGCCACATGGCTTTCTTTTTCCTGTTGTAAAATCTGCCAAGCTTGTTCCTGCCTCAGGACCTTTGTACTTGCTGTTCCCCTGCCTAAAATGCTTTCCCCCCAGAATTCCCTCTCATTAATCCTGTCTCAGCTCAAGTAATTTTTTCTTTACAAGGGACTTCTTTGACCAAGCACTCTGTGTGTGTGTGTGTGGTACGTGCCCCTAGCAGGAACCGAACTCAGGACTCTCTGATCCACAGGCCTATGCTCAACCGCTGAGCCAAACTGGTCAAGGCAACCAAGCACTTTTTAAAATGGGCCTCATCACATTCTACCCCTTGCCCTGTTTTATTCATGGCATTAAATGAAATCATATTTTATGCTTTGTGGGGTTGTCTTTTGTTTTGCTTAGTTATCTTCTCAAATACAGCATGAACTCCATGGTAACAAAGAATTTATTAGACTATATTATTTCCTTGGAAATATCCTGGCATATAGTAAATGCTCAGTAAGTATTTGCTGAAGGAATAAGTACCTAGCTTTGAACAATAAGTACCTGTGACTTCATAAGCAAGTTAGTTCATATTTATAAGCCTCAACTTTCTTTTATAAGAGACACTAATACATGTTCACTACATGTTTCTTCCTATAACTCTTCTAAGAATGATAAGTTTTATATTATAGAGTTATTTATATAAATGTATGCTTTTATAACTAAGCCATAACTCTAATGTAGTCTAAGAAAGAATCAACACTCAGCATGGTTGAAACCATAACAGTTTCTCTTCATTAAGTTGCAAAGATAATTCCTTGAAGAGCCTGCTGCTCGGTGACACCCTCAGCCTTTGAGGACAGCTGACACGGGAAGAAGGGGGAGCATGGGGAGGGGTGGGCAGCGGGGAAGCTACAGGACCACACCACAGCTGGACTTCAGTGTGGCCTGGAGCTGGAATATTCAAATTTCGTCCTCATGTGGTCCACTCACTGGGGGTAGTTGTGTTGACTTTGGCTGCTGTCTATGTAACCAATACATTATATGCTAATGTTCCAGCATCGGGCTCTCAGGGAATTCAGCTCTAGGGTCAGTGCCGGGACATTCTATCCAGTCCCATTTTTCTCCACCGTCAGTTTGCTTATGCCTGGCATATGCTCCATTTCCCTTTGCATGGTGCATTTATGAGGGCCCAGAGGCCAGGGAGGGAGGCTCAGAACCCAGGCTCCGTTCTTGACATCACTTTCTACACTCTCATCCATTCTTCCCCAAGTTCAACGGAGTTTACCTCCTAAAGATTTCTGAACTTGGTCCATTTCTGTCTCCATTATCACCTCCCTGGTCTAAGCCACCCACATCTCCTGCTGGGATCCTGGATGTAACCTTCTAACTGAATGTACTCATGAAATCTTCATTTCATTCCTTCCTCGCAGGTATCCTCACTGTAACTTCATATTTGTGTTATGACAAGTCTCTCTGTTCCATCTTAGGCTGTGAGTTCCCTGAGAACTCTGATTTCACCCACTATTGTGTCCCCAGGTACCTAGCACAGTGCCTGGTGCACTATAGGTGCTCAGTAAATGTTTGCTGTATGAATAAAAGAATGAGTCTCCTTAGTACCTAAAACAATACCTGAACATAGTACCTGAGAAGTAATCTTTACTGGAAACCGGAGGACTAGAACTGTCCACAACTCCCAGAAATATTTCTAGGGCCAATGCCTCCTTTCCCCTACTACTCTGTATTCTAATCTTTCCCATGTCACTCTCACACACACAGACACACACACACACACACACACAGCTTTCAAGCATTCAGAAGACTTATTCTTCATTATTTAGAGACAATTGTCATAAGAAGTATTCCTGTCATAGAATCTCTTCTTTTCCAAGAATATTACATAAGTTCAACTGATGTTAACTTTTGCTCTTCAGCAAAACAACTTTGGTAAATGCCACTTGTAAGTAAAAAGGACTATTCAAGGACAGCGACTAGATGGTGCTCTTCTCTCTTCTGACCTGGGGACCAAGTCTGCTGGCATCCTTCTCTCTTTGTTCAGCTTCAGAGCACACAGAAATTCAGAGGACAAATGGTGCATCCCCCTCTCAATGTACTCCCTCAACTCCCATCCAGCTTTCTCAGCAGAATCCTCCCAGTTCTGTTGCCTGGAATGATATACAGGCAATTTTAAAACAAATGTCTGGGGAGCCTCCCTGGGGTGGCTTTACGAGTGAGAGGTGATTAATATCAATTAGGCCTTAGCTTGGGCCCCACCAGAGTAGTATCCAAAGGAGTTCATCAGAGAACTTTCTTCTCTAATGATCAAATGGTGATTACAGTTTACTGAATGTTGTTCTCTGTGCCCTGCATGTGTTTAACATTTTTGTAAGGAGGACACTGAGACTCAGAGATGGTCGTGGCTCACCAGTTACTGAACCTCACCACTGCATATAACAGGGCTACCAACACTAAGAAAATAAGAAATAATCAGTCATCTCAAATTCATTTTTGGTAACTTGCAGGATATAAATGACAAGGCACTCTAGCTCTATGCTCAATTATAAGCTTTGGCAAGCATTCCAAGGATAGCAAGTATATTGGTCAGCTTTTGCTAGGTTATGCGTCAGTAACAACCACTCCAAAGTACCAGTGGTTTACAACAAAGCAAGTTGATTTATTGTGCATGTTACTTGTCAGCTGAGGCTCTGCTCCAGCTACCTTCTCCACTCTGGGATTCATCCTGGGATTTGATGGCCACTTAGCAGAGAAAAAGAAGTGAGGATGGCAGAACCATGGATGACAGCCCTTAAAGCTTCCACATGGATATAGCATGACATTTCCTCCCACATCTTGTTAACCGAAGCATGTCACATGGCCAGATGCAACATCACTGCGTCAGAGAAATGCTCTCCACCCTCAGGGTGGGCAAAGCCACTCACATGGAAATGGGTGGATGCAAGCTCATTACTGGGAGAAGAGTGAAAAATCAGTTAAAATAACATAATCTACCATAACTAATGAGGATATAAGCTCCTAAGGTCAGCTGTAATCAACATATCTCACTCACGCTACTTGAAAAGAGATATAAGCAACAGAAAACTCAACTCAAGCTGACTTAAGCAAAAAGGGGGATTTTATTGGCTTGAGTTAATGAAAAGTCCATGCATGGATCTATAGGTATGACTTGGCCTAGACACTCAGATGATGCTATGAGGACTCAATCCACCTCTCTCCATCTTTCACCTACGCTCTTCTTGATGCTGGCTTCATTGTTAAGTAAGACGGCTTCCCACTGCACATGGCTTATAACCGTGTAACTCCAAACCAACAAAAATACACCTCCTCTCTCTCTCTCTCTCTCTCTCTCTCTCTCTCTCTCTCTCTCCTTACCCAAGGATATTTCCCATTGATTTTTAGATAGAGTGGAAGAGAGGGAGGAAGAGAGAGAGAAACATTGATGTGAGGGAGACACATCACTTGGATGCCTCCCACACGACCCTGACCAGGACCTGGGATTGAACCTGCAACTAAGTTACATGCCCTTGACCCAAATTGAAACTGTGACCCTTCGGTCTGCAGGCCAACACTCTAACCTGAGCCACACTAGCCAGGAAAATCCCTCTCTTTTAATAGATCCTCAGTGAGCCCCAGGGCTGCCTGATTGGGCCAGCTTAGGAATCTAATCCACCTCTGAATCAATCAATATGACCAGCAGGGCAGTGTCTTAAATGTCCAGCCCTGGGTCACTCCCAGAGCAGGAAGAAGGCCTTCCTGAACCCCATGCACAGAAAATATTGAGTCCTTTTCCTTAAAATTGTTGACATTTAAAAAAAGTCGCTGAAGAGTTACAATATTAACAGACTCCAAAGCAGTCACAGCAACTTGCAGTCAAACAGATTGGAGAGTCTGGCATTTTTACAATATTTACCAAAGCTACCATCTGTAACAATTTTTTCTCTTACATTACAAATCTAACTTTTTTTTTTTTTTTTACAAATAACTAATAAAATGATGTAAAATATTAGCTTAACATCTACTGACTAAAACAGAGGAAACACTAAACAAAACAAATTTTGAGTTGAAATATAACCTAACGTATTTACTAAGGCCAGACCCAAAATATTATCTATGCAGAATGCAAACGAAATACTCCTAGTCCATTCACATCTAAAATCATTGCATACTCATTTGGGTGATTTCAGCTACGGAAATCTGTGCTGTGAATTACGAGGAAATTTTAAGTAAAACAATGGCCCCCAATTTAATGTTTCAACGTGGGGAGACAGAGTAAAGTATATTGTATATCTATTTCAAAAGCTAAATAATCACAATTCCTTGTATTACTTAAGGCAATGCAAGCTGCTGTCACAAACAGACCCCAAATTTCAACGGTTTAGCAGAATCGAGGTGTATTTCTCGTGCAGACACTCTCCAAGGTGGTGCTCCAGATGGACAGGCAGCTCCTTCACGCAGTGACTCAGGCTCTCGCGCCTCGGGACCTCCCAGCCTCCTGCTCTCCACTCTCTGGGGCAGGGCTTTTAACTTTGACACGATTTGGACCAGATGATTCTTTGTTATGCGCTGTAGGATGTTTAGCAGCATCCTGGTCTTTGCTTGGTAGATTTCAGTAACTCCTTGACCCAAGTTGTGACAATCAAAGATGTCCTCAGAGCCCTGGCCAGTTGACTCACCAGTTAGAATGTTGGCTCGCATACCAAGGAGTCCCAGGTTCGATTCCGGCTAAGGGCACGTGCCTAGGTTGCAGTTCATCCCTGGCCCCGGTTGGGGTCCTGCAGGTGGCAACTAGTGTCTCTCTCACATCGATGTTTCTCTCTCTCTCTCTTCCTCCCACCCTCCCTCCTACTCTATCTGAAGATAAATGGAAAAAATATCCTCGGGTGAGGATTAAAAAATATATCCTCAGATTGTGCCAGATTCCCGCTGGGAATACAAGTGCCCTTGTTAAGAACCACGCCTCTAATTTCAGGCCTGGCATCCGTTTTGTTAGGGTGCCAGGTGATCCCACTGTATAATGGGATTGAGAAACAATGTCCTCATCATGACCTGCATCTTGGAGGTCCTGGAGAAACACAGCACTTCTCAACAGCCTTGGCTTCGCAGTTTCACACACACCTCCACTCCCCTGGTACAGGCATAGTCATGTGTGTGCCCTCCCACCTCCCGGCCGCGTGCGGGGGACGAAGCATGTGGGAGATGCGGCCCCTGACTGGGCGGCCACTGGCCAGCAACGCTACGTGGGAGTGGAGAGCAATCTGTGGTGGACAGAGGCGTCTCTGCCTCTTCTCTCCACTTTCCCCTTTTGATGGGAGATTCCCCCTGTGGTGGTGCCGCGGTCACAGGCTGATCGATTAGGACTGCTTCCTAGAGATGTTGTCTTGAACTGAACTGGCAGCAAGAATCATTCTCTCCCCTCTAGTATCTGAGCTGCTGAGTTAGGAGCCGGAGCTGCTAGTCACCAATAACAGAGCACTCGCCTTTTTGATCTCACCTCTGACTGCATTTTGTCAGCAGCTTTCCAGATCTTTGTGGTTTTTTTTTTTACATTTTATGGATTTTAGAGAGAGAGAAGGAAACATAGATTCCACTTATTTATGCATTCATTGATTGATTCTTGTATGTGCCCTGACCAAGGATCGGAGCCGTAAACTTTAGCTTATGGGGCAACACTCTTACCAACCAAGCTACCCGGCCTGGCAATAACAGAGTACTTTCTATGTACCAGAAACTATTCTAAGTGTTCTCCAATTATTAATTCATTTCATCCTTGCAACAACCTATAATATAGGTGCTACTAATTATGTCTGTTTTATAGGTGAAGAATTTGCCTAAAGTCAAGGGCACAGGTGAAGTCACACCCAGGCTGTGGGACTACCCAAGGTCATGCTCTTGGGATCAGGCTGCACTGTTCTCCACAGTGAAAGCCCACCTCCAGCAGGCGGGAAGGCAGAGAGGGCATCACCCCAGGCCAGCTCTGCTCCTGCCTTCGTGTGGTGAGTTCATTCACGCTAATAGATTCTTCTTTCTCCCTTAAGTTAGTTTGAATGGTCTTTCTGGTACTTAAAACCAAAGCGTCCTATTGCTAAATCACGTGAGAGCATTAGCCCACATGTGTTCTGTTCTGGAAATTAAACAGTCTATGATCATACTCAGGACAAAAAGTAGGATTGGGGGCTCTTTTTCCTACAGCCATGTGTACAGATGTTAGCCCCTCGGTCACAGGCACTGAGGTGTTCTTCGCGGGGATGGAATTTAGTGGGGAACTCAACAGCAACCAACACAGTGCCGTGTGGTCCTGACCGGGCTTCAGTGCCTGTTGCGCATGGATGCTGAGGCTAGGGCTACACCTCACAAACATTTCTGGAATTTTAAAATCCTGAACCTGTTTTAGATGCCTAAATATTTTCTCGGAGCCTTATGTCCTGTTTGGGTTTTCTCTCCCCATTCCTCTTTCCATGTGTGTGAACTCAGCCTTCAGCTACTATGGAGTTAGTTCTATTACCAGACTGTTGTCTGGGAACACTGACCCTTCCTGGATTTTTTATTTTTATTCATCATCAGACATTCCTGATGCCAACAACTTGCTCAGATTACCAGTCATGCCTTATTAGTATCCATTAAATACTACTTTCTATTTTCTGTCTCATGTAACTTCCTTGCAGAGCTGGCTCTCGTGCCTGCATGTCTCGCCAGCCTAGTCCTAGAGACCACATCTGCTTCTAACCCTTGACCTCCCTCAACGTAAATCACCTCACTCTGGTTAACCGTCTGTGGCGAACCATGATCAGCAACCATTCCATCCAACAAATGCTCATTGCGTCACCTCTGATGTACACCTCTGAGTGCTGGGGTACCAAGATGAATATAGTACATTACGTGATGACAGGACATGTTACCTATGTTACATGATGACAGGACATATCACACTTATTGCTTCATGCCCTCAACAGCCGCAAAGAGGACCCATGACGTGCCTTTCCCTGGACTGTGCTGGTCATTACAACCACGAGCAATATTAGCACACTGCCTGCCTTCATAAAGCTTAAAGAGAGAGAAATAGATGATAACTAAGTGAACAAATACAGAAGGAAACTAATTGCAGAGAGTGTGACAAATGCGGAAAGGGAACGAAGGAAACGTTGGAATAGAGAGTAGAGAGGAATCTACTTAAGGACAGTGGTCAAACTCCTCTTCACATGTCTCCCTATGTCATACCTCCTTCCTTTCCAGTAGCTAGACATTTTTAAATGGAACCAACCCTGGTCTAAATGTAGTTTCAGTGTGTTTTGTTTGGCCAATATAATAGCTTTTCCAAAGTAATTTAACTGGGACATAGTTCCCTCCTTTGCCCCAGGCCTCACCGCTCCCAATTGTTTCTACTCAGCCTTAAATACACACATCTATAATCTGTTTTATTGGCCCTTTCCAGCATTTTGAGTTTGTACTCTTGACTCTTGAAAATACTTGAGATAGTAGATAAGATCTCCCCCTACCACCCCGCCATAATTTGATAAATTCACAAGTTTATCTGGCCAATATTCCTCCTCTTTTAAATACTAAACTAGAAATTAGTGTATGAATGTGCGTTTGTGCTCTTGAATGTGTATAACATAAAGCACATTGCTGGCTGCTTGCAAGGTAGAAGAACTGAAGTTTGCCAACACTTCAAGTAATGGCTCTCGCCTGAATAAATATTTCAGCCGGTCACTTAAGAACCCTAATGGAGATCTGAGACTGGCGATGGAGAAGGGGCTCTGCAGAAATACCTCTCCTCTTTGAAACACTCATACATAATACATAGAATTTATGTCACATTTAGAAGACCAAGAGCACTAAAATGTATCTGGCAATATTTACTGTCCATGAAATAGTGAAAGCCCACTTAGGAAGCTTGTAAGTAACTAAGCAGACACACAAGACCTTGCAGACATGCTGAAAGATCGGGTCACCAAGCATCAAAGTTTGTACAATGTCATGACTACCTGAATGGAGCAGTCAGAGTAATTACAGTTGAGTCCTCATTTTATAAAACCCTGAAATTACAAGCCAGGTAAATTAGGAGAGTGGTTCCTTGGCAAATTATTTCTTCCAGGGTCGCAGAAGGGCTGAGCATGTATTCATTAATTTGGCAAGGTCCCTGCATCCCTTCAAATATGTATGTTTCTGTGAGATTTATCTCGTGCTGTAGTCTAGAAGAATTTACCAACAGCCTATAATAATCCATAAAATACAGTAAGATGCTGTGTAATAAAGAACTTCTTTCCTTTCAAATCAGAGAGAATAGAATATTGGTTTTCTATTCAGCTAATATTTATATCTCCCACGTCTACATTTCCTCTTATGTAAAGAGTGGAAAAACTTTGCCTACTTTAAGGGGTGGTTGTGGGATTAAACTATACAGTCCCCATAAAGAACATAGTGCACTGATTATAATAATAGCTATTTTAAAAATATTTTTCAATTACAGTTGACATACAATTTATATTAGTTTCAGGTGTATAGCAGAGTGATTAAACATTTGACTAACTCACAAAGTGATCAGCCTGATAAGTGTAGTACCCACTGATCCCACACATGGCTATTGCAATATAATTGGCTATATTCCCCGTGCTGTGCTTTACACATCCCCAAGTCCATTTTTATAATTGGCAGTTTGTACTTCTTAATCCCTTTACTTTCCTCACCCAGACCCCCAGTTCCCCTCCCAACTGGAAACCCTCAGTCTGTTCTCTATATTTATGGGTCTGTTCCTTTTTTGTGTGTTGATTTATTTTAGATTCCACACATAAGTGAAATCATATGGTATTTGTCTTTCTTTGACTTATTTCACTTAGAATAATACACTCTAGGTCCATCCATGTTGTTGCAAATGGCAAGATATCATTCTTTTTATGGCTGAGTAATATTCCATTGTGTATAGGTACCACGTCTTCTTTATCCATTCATCCACTGATGGACACTTAGGCTGCTTCCATTTCCTGGCTACTGTAAAGAAAGCTGCAATGAACACAGAGTTGCATATGTCTTCTCTAATCAGTGTTTTAGGGTTTCTTCAAATAAATACCCAGAAGTAGGATTGTTAAATCCTCCCTTGTCTGTTATAGCCTTTGTTTTAAAGTCTATTTTGTCTGATGTAAGTATTGCTACCCAGCTTTTCTTTTTATTCCCATTAAAAAAAAATTTTTTTCTTTATTGATTTTTAGAGAGAGAGAAAGGGAGAGGGAGAGAGATGGAAACATTGACAAGAGAGAACATCAATCGGCCGCCTCCTGCACGCCCCCCACTGGGGATCCAGACCACAACCTGGGCATGTGTCTCAACTGGGAACCGAACCAGCAACCTCTTGGTGCATGGGTTGATGCTCAACCACACAGCCACACCGGCCAGACTTTTCATTTCCATTTTTATAAAATATACTTTTCCACCCCTTTACTTACAGGCTGTGTTAGTCTTTCAATCTGAAGAGAGTCTCTTGTATGCAGCATATGTAGTCTCGTTTTCTTTTTTTTTCATCCTCCCCTGAAGACACTTTTTTGTTTTTTGTTCAGATAGAGTGGGAGGGGGAGAGAGAGAGAGAGAGAGGGAGAGGGAGAGGGAGAGGGAGAGAGAGAGAGAAACATCGATGTGAAAGGGACACATCGAGTGGCCACCACCCGCACGACCCAACCAGGGCCAGGGCCAAACTGCAACCGAGGTACGTGCCCTTAGCGGGAACAGAAGCCGGGTCTCTCTGGACCACAGGCCAACGTTCCAACCGCTGAGCCAAACCGGCCAAGGCAAGTCTTGTTTTCATATCCATGTAGCCACCCTATGTCTTTTTATTGAAGCATTTAATTCATTTACATTTAAAATAATTACTGAGGAGATCCAAGATCATGGTGGAGTAGGTGGAAGTAACACCACCTCCCAGAACCAAACTGGAATTACAACTAAAATACAGAACAATCAACCTGAATAACCAACTGAAGACAAGCTGAATAGAAGTCTTATAACCAAGACTTTACAGAAGCAGCCACATCGAGACAAGGCGGAGACACAAAAGGGCTGGCTTTGCTTCTACGGGCACCGGCTGAAAATCTGGAGAAATATCTCAGCTGCAAAGCTTCCCACTGAGGAGCCAGAGGTCTCAGCTCCATGCCAGGCTCCCTAGCCCAGAGCACCAGAGCCAGGAAGAGATGCCCACACAACATCTGCCTGTAAAATTCAGCAAGGATTCTGTCTGCCAGGGAGAGACAAGAATCTGTTAGAGAAACAGGCACCCTCGTAAAAGAGCCAATGCACTAATTCTCATTTGCAGCCACTTACCCTGGGCTCTGGCAGAGGGAGGACAAAGCACACTAGAGTCATGTGACGAGAAACTGGGCTTTTCACTCCAGGGAGAGAGCTAAAGGGACAGCCACCAGGGTCCCCGTGCTGAGTTCCTTTCCCACATTGCAGATGCCATCATCTTGAATGGAGCACTACCCTCATTATGCAATAGCCCTATCCTCCAAATGACCTGTTGCCCCACCCTGTACAGATCATACCCTGCAGAGGAGTCAGCTGCCTGGGCCCTGGGTGTAAAAGTCAGGTAGATCCGGGGGTCAGTGACTGAGTTTTGTGGCCCTAGGGTGGAGGCCAATGCCCCCCCCCCCCCTTCCTGTGAGCCTTACCAGTGCTTCACCCTCACAGGAGATTCATTAACTACACCTTCCCAACTCCTGGCAGCCCCACCCTGCCAAGCTCAGGCTCTTCAGGAGATCAGGGCAGAATTGGGACAGACTGAGTTGTGTGGCTCTAGGACTAGGACCATTTTTCCCTAACAAGTGCCACCACTGCAGAGCCCTCCCTTCACATGGACAGATCTTGATCTATTTGGGCCTGATAAACTCTGCTGGTCTCATCCTGATGACTTCCCTGAAACCTTGCCCTACCACAAAAGTCTGTAAGCACCCAGTGGGTGGCAGCTAGACTTGGTATGCCCTGGGACCTTTGCTGTGTGGCCTGAGACACCAAATCTGAACTTGGATCAATTGGTAAACACCACTTGTCCCTACCTCGTAACTCACTGAGAACCCATCTCATGTAACTGAAGTACCACCAAAGCCTCTTTTAGTGACTGAGTCTAATAGGCAGCCAGCAGGTGGAGGCAAGTGGAGGCAGGCAGAGGAGATCTTGGGGTAACTTGGGCCTTTTGCTAATCTGCCTCTGGGCTCAAAGCTGGCCTTGGGGCACAGTTTAGTCCTTCCCAAGCATAACCAGGTCCCACAGAGTCAACCACAAACTGTGGATCATTTTGTAGTTCCAACCTGCACCAGAGTCTCTCCCAAGAGGCCCCAGAACCAACAAACCCAGTGGCAAACTTCAGACATCAGAAAAGGATCCAACTAGCTTCACAAATGACACAACCAAAGGGAGATTTCAGCAAGCTCCAGACCCTACTGAGGTGAATTCTACTCTGTATGGTCAGTACCCACACAGCAGCTTGTACACTATGGTTAGGGTTGATCCTCATAGTCAGCCAACCTGAGGGTTGACCCCATGAATGAATGAACTGACAACAATCAATACTCAATTACAACAGGAGGGCCCACATAACCCACACAAGGTATATTCCTGGTACATCCAGCTCAGGTGATCTAGGAGATAGCATCACTAGGCCCCACAGGACACTTACTACATAAGGCCACCCTACCAAGACTGAGAGACACAGTATATCTACCTAATACACAGAAACAAACACAAAGAGGCAGCCAAAATGGGGAGACAAAGAAACATGCCCCAAATGAAAGAACAGAAGAAACCTCCAGAAAAAGTGCTAAATAAAATGCACGCAAGCAATCTACCAGATATAGAGTTCAAAACAATGATTAAGAGGATGCTCAAGGAACTTAAGGGAAAAATGTATGAAATCACTGAGAACTTAAACAAAGAGATAATAAGCATGAAAAAGAACATAGAAACCATGAGAAAGAACCAGTCACAAATAAAGAATAATATATCTGAAATAAAGAATACACTAAAAGGAATAACAGTAAGGTCAGATAAAACAGAAGACTGAATCAGTGATTTGGAAGACAAGGTAGCAGAAAACAGCCAATAAGAGCAGGAAAAAGAAAAAAAAAATTAAAAACTGAGGATGGTTTAAGGAACCTTTGGGAGAACATGAAGCATAACAACATCTGCATTATAGGGGTGCCAGAAGGAGAAGACAGAGAGCAAGGGATTGAACACCTATTTGAAGAAATAATGATAGAAAGCTGCCACAACCTGTTGAAGAAAACAAACAAACAAACAAACAAACAAACAAACAAACAAACACACACAAATCCAGGAAATTCAGAAAGTTCCAAACAAGATGAACCCAAAGACGTCCACACCAAGTCACGACATAATTAAAATGGCAAAGGTTAAATACAAAAAAGGAATCTTAAGAGCAGAAAGACAAAGACAGTTAGTTTAACAAGGGAGTTCCCATACATTTGTCAGCAGATTTCTTAACAGAAGCATTTCAGATTAGAAGGAATTGGTATGAAATATTCAAAGTAATGAAAAGCAAGTACCTACAACCAAGACTACTTTACTTAGCAAGGATATCTTTTAAAATCAAAGGAGAAATAAAAAACGTCCCAGATGAAAAAAAGTTCAAGGAGTTCACTACCACCAAACCAATATTACAAGGAACAGTAAAGCATCTTCATTAAGAAAAAGAAAGATAAAAAGGAACACAGTTATAAAGAATAAAATGGCAATAAATACATACTTATCAATAATCATTTTAAATGTAAAAGGCTTAAATACTCTAATCAAAAGATAGAGGGTAGCTGAATAGATAAGAAAACATGGCCCACCATTATGTTCAAGACAAAAGATACACAGGCTAAAAGTAAAGAGATGAAAAAAATTATTTCATGCAAATGAAAATGAAAAAAAAAAAAAGCTGGGGTAGAAATACTTATGTCAGACAAAATAGACTTAAAACAAAGGCTACAATAAGAGACAAAGAAGGACATACATAATGATAAAGGGAGCAATCCAACAAGAGGACATAATCCTTATAAACCTTTATGTGCCCAACATAGGAGCACCTAAATATATGTAGCAAATATTGATGAACATAAAGGAAGATAATGACAGTAATAAAGTCAGAGGAGACAATTTTAGCACCTCACTGACAACAATGGATAGATCTTCAAGACAGAATATCAACAAGGAAACAGCATGATTAAAAGACACGCCTTCTTGCCCTGGCGGGTTTGGCTCAGCAGTTAGAGCATTGGCCTGTGGGCCAGAGAGTCCTGGGTTTGATTCCAGCCAAGGGCATGGGCCTTGGTTGCAGTTTGTCCCCAGACCTGGTTGGGGTTGTGCGGGTGGCAACCAATTGATGTGTCTCTCTCACATCAATGTTCCTCTCTCTCTCCCTCCCACTCTGTCTGAAGATAAATGTAAAAATATCCTTGGGTGAGGATTAAAAAAAAAAAAAAAAGACACGCCTTCTTGCCCTGGCTGGTTTGGCTCAGTGGTTGGAGCATTGGCCCACAGACCAAAGAGTCACAGGTTCAATTCTGGTCAAGGGCACATACCTTGGCAGTGGTTTGGTCCCTGGCCCTGGTTGGAGTCATGCGGGAGGCAGCCAGTCAATGTGTGTCTCTCACATTGATGTTTCTCTTTCTCTCTCTCTCTTTTCCCTCCCACTCTATCTAAAGATAAATAGAAAAGTATCCTCAAGTGAGGATTAAAAAAAAAGAAAGAAAGAAAGATACACCTTCTTATACCATACCCAAGACTAAATTCGAAGTGGATTAAAGACTTTAATGTAAAAATCAATACCATAAAAATCCTAGAAGAAAACAAAGGCAGTAAAATCTTGAACATTTATCTTAGTAATAGTTTTACTAATATATCATCATGGGTAACAAAAATAATAAACAACTGGGACTACATCAAACTAAAAAGTTTTGCACAACAAAGAAAACCATTCAAATATAAAGACAACCCACTGAATAGGAGAAAATATTTGCCAAGATACAGCTGAATAAAGATTAATATCCAAAGAAGTCATACAACTCAACACCAAAAAACAAACAATCCAATTAAAAATGGGCAAAGCACCCAAGAAGACACTTCTCCAAAGAGGATATACAGATGGCCAACAGACATATGAAAAGATGCACAACATTACCAATCATCAGATAAATGCAAATTAAAACCATAATATCTCTTGACACCTGTCAGAATGGCTATCATCAGTAAATCAACAAAAACAAGTGTTGGCAAGGATGTGGAGAACTCTTGTGTACTGCTGGTGGGAATGTAGGTTGGTGCAGCCACTGAAGAAACCAATATGGAGGTTTCTCAAGAAATTAAAAATGGAACTAACTTATGACCCAGCAATTCCACTTCAGGATATATACTCGAAGAAACCCAAATCACTAGTACTAAAGAACATATACACCCCTATGTTCATTGCAGCATTATTTACAATAGCCTAGCTATGAAGACACCCCAAGTGCCCATCAATAGATGAGTGTCCACAGGCCAACACTGTAACTGTTGAGCCAAAGTAGTCAGGGCCCATTTATATATTTTCCTTTCAGTTATTTCTTCATTTCTGACTAGTTATTCTTTGTTTTCGAGCTCCATTTTTGTTTCCTATCTCTTTGTTGAAGTTCTCACTAAGTTCATCTACTCTTCCCTTAAGTTCATTGAGTATCTTTATAACAGTGTTTTGGACTCTGCACCTGGTAGAGCTTGTTTCCATTATGTTTAGTTCCTTTTCTGGAGTTCTGTTCTGTTCTTTCCTTTGGGACATGTTTCTTTGTTTCCTCCTTTTGGTTACCTCCCTGTGTTGTTGTTGTTGTTTTTCTACTTATTAAGTAGAGCTGTTATGTCTCCCAGGCTTGGTAGTAGATGTCCTTTAGGGCCTCATATAGTAGATGTCCTGTAGGCCCCTGTGGTACAGTTTCTTTAATCACCTTAGTTGGGTGCTCTAGGGGTGTTCCTTGTGTAAGTTTTGTGTGCCCTCTTGTTGTAATTGAAACTTGATTGCTGTTGGCATATCAGTGGGAAGGATTGGCCCTCAGCCTGATTGGCTGTAAGGAGTGGCCATGACTACAATGAAGGAGTTGTTGTGTAGGGGTTGACCCTATGGAATAGGCTTTGCTTTAGTGGGGCTCAGATGCTTGCCAAGTCTACCTTTTGGTGTGTCATTTGTAGAGGTGTTTGGGTGATGCTCTCGCCACTGAATGTGTTGCTTCTGGTACAGACCAAGGTCAGCTACTGCCTATGCCCTGCCTGGGGCCATCTGGTATGAGCTGCAAAGTCCTTTGTAGATGATTGCCACTTGTGCTGTGCTTGGAGGTTCTGGAGAGACTAAGCTTTGAACCAAGGCTGGTTGTCACTAGTACTGGCCTTAAGATTGTTTAGCAAGAGGTACAGAGCATGCTGAGGCCATATGCTGCTTGTTTGTGGTTCATGAACCTTTGAGCAATGTTAGGAAGCTCCACAGTACAAGTCCAGACAGGTCCTTTGTATGGAAAAGGCACTGGAAGCAGCTTGTGTGGCCTACAGTTTGGGTAGGGTGAGGTCTCAAGGAATCAACATTGCAGAGAAAACAGTGTTAGCTGGGTTGATGGGGATTTAGACTTGGTACCTATCTGTGCCTGCAGGTTGGGTGAGGGGAGGTTTCAACAAAGAGACAAAATGGCAGAGAGAGCTGTCTCTCCAGCTCTTGACCTAAAGCCATACAATTCAGTTTCTCCCCATATGTCCCTGTTACTTTGCAAGCTGCTGCCCCAGTGCTGGAGCTCAGAGCGAGTGAGTCCCAGTAAGTCCACGCACAGGCCCTTTAAGAGGAACACCAGGGACTCCAGCAGCCCTGTTTCACTCAGCCACAATCCTCACTGGTTTGCACAGCCAGAAGTTATGGGGACTTCTCCTGGAACTGGAACCCGGCCGGGGGAGCCTGGGACCCCTCACTCAAGGGGGACCTCTGCGTACAAGATTCCCCTGCCAATTCTCAACTGCAATGTGGGTGTGGGACCAGCCTGTTTTGCACCTCCACCCCTCCTACTAGTCCCCACATGGCTTCTTCTGTACATCCTTAGCTATAGGACTTCTGTTCAGCTAGACAATGGTGGTTCTCGATGATGCTTGTTCTGTAGTTCAGGTGTAATTTTGATATGATATATAATCTGTATATTGATTGCATTGTGCACCTACCACCCAAATTCTTCCATCATCATCTATTTGACCCCCTTTACTTTTTTTTACTATCTCCCACCCCTCTTCCTTCTGGTAACCATCAGACTGTTGTCTGTGCTTCGGAGTTTGTGTTTGTTTTTCTTGTTTGTTCATTCGTTACTTTCAGTTTTTATCCCACATATGAATGACACTTCATTTTTTCTGTCTGAGTTATTTTACTTAGCATGATATTCTCAATGTTCATCCATGTTATTGCAAATGGCAGTATTTCATCTTTTCTTATGGCTGACTAGTGTTCCATTGTGTATATGGACCACATCTTCTTTTTCCAATCACTTCAAAGGACACTTCTGTTATTTCCATGGGTTGGCCACCATGAGAAAAGTTAGGAGCGCATATATTCTTGTAGACACGTCTCCCAAAATGACAAACAAATAGTCAACAGACATATCAAAAGATGCTCAACTTTACTAGCTATCCGGGAAATGCAAATCAAAACCACAGTGAGATGCCACCTCACACCTGGTAGAATGGCTGTTATCAGTAAGACAGGTAATAACAGATGGAGAGGCTGCGGAGGAAAGGGAACCTCCTTCACTGCTGGTGGGGATGTAAACTGGTACAGACACTACGAAAAACTGTATGGAGGCGTCTCAAAAAATTAAGAATAGAGCTACCATATGCCCCAGCAATCCCTCTCCTGGGTATCTACCCCCAAAATTTGAAAACATTTATTCACAAAGATTATATCTATTTTGAACTTTGCATTTTTCCACAAAGGCACAATCCTCTTTAAATCAGAGGTTGAAAACATTTAATAAAGTTTTTAATTTAAAAGAATTTTATTTTTTCCTGTTTTGTTTTTATTATTATTATTAATTTGAGAGAGAGAGAGACAAAGAGACATAAGTTGTTATTCCAGTTATTTATGCATTCATTAGCTGATTCTTGTATGTGCCCTGACCGGAGATCGAACCCACAACCTTAGCATATAGGGATGATACTCTAAACAACTGAGCTACCCAGCCAGTACTAGAAAGAATTTTAAATTAATTTTTAACATGTTCAAGTTGCTTCTGTTGAAAATGTGCCAGACACTGTGAGAGGCTTTAGTGACATTATGCAAAGCTCTCACCGTCCTTCCTGTCCCAGACTGTAGAGCACAGGGAGGGAAGAGCATGAGGAATGCGGAGCTGGTGCGGACACAGGCTGGTGACCACCAGCTCGGGCTCAGAGTGCCTCTGTGATGTGTGTGATGGCCACGACAGGGCACCACTGGCACCTCCGGCTGCAGGGAGCAGGGCTCACTGACAGTCCCCTGGGGCTCCCCCCGGCCCTCAGGCTCCTCCCAGCCCGTAGCTGAGCACAGCAGGGGCTCCAAGTGTCTGAGACCGTCCTACCCACTCTCCTTCCTTTCCCTTCACCTTTCCCAGGGGCCAGACGTGCAGCGTGGTCAGAAGGCTCTCCCTGCCCACTCCTGCCCTCCCGCTAACAAATCCCTTGCACTGTCATCCCTTTCTGGCATCTGCTCCTCAGAGGAACATAACCTAATTTGAGGGGTCAGGGAAGACTTTTGGGGGGAGGTGCTACCTGAGCAGAGATATGAGTGGAAGGCAAAGAGGCCAGGAGGAAAAAAAGAACATTCCAGATACATATGAGCATGTGCAAAGCTCCAGTCACAGGACAGAGTGTATCCAGTTAGGACAAAAGAGAGAAAGAAGAGGGCTTTAGGTAATTTCTCTAGAACAGAATGAAGAGGGAAGACGGAAGGGGGGAGGGAGAGGGAGAAACAGAGAGAAGACTGCCTAGAGGCAGGCAAGGACCAGATAAAGAGACAGATGAAGACATCCTTCCCACTCACCATGGTGAGGACTCCGTGGTGTCTGAGTTAGGAGAAAATGCCCTATGTAGGCATGGGTCCCATTCAATTTTCCAGAAGAATTTATCTGTTTATCTAGCTTGATGTTTTAGTAAGAAAGGCCAACAAAGAAGAAAGCCAACACTGGATAATTCCTTGGGTCAATGCAGCACCTTTGGTAAAGTCAAATATGGCACAGGCTCAAGCCACTCAGACAGACAGACAGACACCAAAACACAGTGGTGTAAGAGAGACAAATAGCATTTCTCTTTTTATGTAATGGTCCAAACAGAAGCAAGTAGAGAGTTCTGACCTGTAGGGCCACACAGAGGCCCATGACGGTGGGTGGCTCTGCCGTCTGCCCCACGTGGCTTCCAACAGGGATGCTCCCCGTGCGGCCATCTTCCCGATGCCCAGCAGTGGGAATGGGGGAGGACGGCAGAGAGCCCCGACAGCCATACTTAGAGGTGTGAACACAGCAGCCTGCAAAGTAGGGTGGGTAAAGCAGTCATTAGTTGGGAAGCTACACACCCAGATAAAATATGGGGCATTATTCTATTATTGAAAGGACAAAAGGTAAATGGGTCAAATAAAAAATTACAAGGGAACATTATAAAATACCTTCAGACATTTGAAAACATAAACACAACATACCAAAATATATAGAATGCAGCAAAAGCAGTGCTAAGAGGGAAATTTATAATTGTAAACACTTGTATTAAAAAGAGAAGATCTCAAATCAACAGCCTGAGTTTACAACTCAAGGAATAGAAAAAGAAGAACAAAGCAAACCCAAAGCTAATGGTGTGGGGGGTGGGGGGCGGGATCAGGAGGAAAATGTCAATGGGGAAAAAAGGCGAAACATTTATAACAAAAATTAATTAATTTTTTAAAAAGAAGGAAGGAAATAATAAATATTAGAGCAGACATCACTAAAATAGGAAAAAAAGTTAATGAAACTAAGAGTTGGTTTTTTTGGAAAGATCAACAAAATTGACAAGCCTTTAACTAGATTTAAAGAAGGAGATAAGACTGCCCTGGCTGGTGTGCTCAGTGGTTAGAGCACCATGGTGCACTGAAGAGTCAGGGGTTCAATTCCCAGTCAAGGGCACATACCTGGGTTGCAAGTTAGATCCCTGGCCCTGGTGGAGGTGCTTGCAGGAGGCAACCAATCAATATGTCTCTCTCATCTCTCTCTCTCTCTCTCTCTCTCTTCCTCTCCCGCCCTCCCTTCAACTCTCTTTAAATATCAATGGAAAAAATATCCTCAGGTGAGGATTACTAAATGAACAAAAAAAGAAGATAAGACTAAAATAATTAAAATCCGAAACAAAAGAGAAGACATTACAATTGACATTACAATTGATGCCACAGAAATAAAAAGTATGATAAGAGACTACTAATAAAAAATTGTATGCCAATAAACTAGATAATCTAGAAGAAATGAATGCATTTCTAGAAACATAGAACCTACCAAGGCTGAATCATAAAGCAATAGAAAATCTTAACAGACCAATAACTAGCAAGAATATTGAATCAGTAATCAAAAACCTCCCAACAAAGAAAAGCCCAGGACCAGATGGTGTCACTGAAAAGAATTCTGCCAAACATTTAAAGAACAATTAACACCACTCCTCCCCCAAACTCTTCCACACACACACACACACACACACACACACACACACATTTAAAGAGGAGGGAACGCTTCCAAACTCTTTCTTTGAGGCCACCATTACCCTGATATGTAAGCCAGATGAAGATTCTACAAGAAAAGAAAACTACGGATTAATATCCCTGATGAATATTGATGCAAAAATCTCAACAAAATACTAGCAAACCAAATTCAACAGCACATTAAAAGTATTATCCCACCATGATCAAATAGTATTTATTCCTAGAAAGCAAAGATGGCTCAACATGTGAAAATCAATCAATATGATACACACATTAAGAGAGTGAAGGACAAAAACCACTTGATAATCTTAATCGGTGCAGAAAAGATGACTAAGACCCAACACTCCACAGACTGTGGACACGGGGAGACGACCTCAGCAGAATAAAGCCATATATGGAAAGTCCACAGCTAATGCCATCCAGTGGTGAAAGGCAAAGTGTTTGCACTAAGTTTAGGAACAAAACAAGAATGCCCATTATTGCCACCTTTAGTTAACATAGTATTAGAAGCAATTAGAAAAGAAAGAAAAGACATCCAAATTAGAAAGGAAGAAGTAAAATGATCTTTGCTCACAGATAACATGACCTTGTCCACAGAAAACCTAAAGATAACAGACACACACACACACACACACACACACACACACACACCTGACAGAACTAATAAATAAATGCAGCATTCTAAACACACACACCTGACAGAACTAATAAATAAATGCAGCAAAGTTGCAGGATGCAAAATAAACACAAAAAACGAACTGCATTTCTATACACTAATAATGAACAATCCAAAATGGAAATTAAGAAAACAATTACATTTACAATAGCATCGAAAAGAATAAAATACATAGGAATAAACTTAACCTAGGAGGCAAAGGATTTATACATTAAAATCTACAAACATCGTAGGAAGAAATTAAAACAAATTAATGGAAAGACATCCTATGTTCATGGATTAGAAGACTTAATGTTGTTAGGATGTTAATATTACCTAAAGCAATTCACAGATCCAACACTGTCTCTTTCTAAATCGCAACAGAGTTTTTTTGCAGAAAAAAAAAATCCTAAAATTTATATGAAATCTAAAGGGACCCCAAATAGCCAAAACAATTTTGAAATAGAAGAACAAAGTAGAGAATAATTACTTCCTTTTTTCAAGACAAACTGCAAAGCTACAGCAAAGAAATCACTGTGTTACCGGCATAAAGACAGATACATATATATATCTAACTCTGATCCTCTTGCTTTCCTCATGTATATATGTTTAGAATGCATCTATTCACACATATGTATACACTATATACATATATATATATATATATGCATCATACGCACATACATATATGCATACATGGACATACTTATGTTTAAAGTGGAAAAAATAATGCTCAAGACTGCTAAATTAGGTACAAAAATGGTTCATGTTGTACAGTGCATGAAACCATAACACTTGGAGTTAACTTCTGCCATGAATGAGGTCATTTGGAGCTTTATGATTAGCAGACTAATGGCCCCCTAAAGATGTCCATGTTGTAATTTCTGGAACCTGTGAATGTTACCTTAAATGTCAAAAGGTGCTTTTGCAGATGTGATTCAATAAGGACCTGGAGATGGATTATTCAGTGGGCCCAACACTATCACAGGGGCCCTTACCTGAGAAAGAACCAGGTGAGCGGTCTAGAGTCAGGAAGAGGCTGGAAGATGCTCCAATGCTGACTTTGAAGATGGACAAAGGGGCCAAGAGCCAAGAAATGTAGGCAGCTTCTAGAAGCTGGAAAATGCAAGGGAATGGATGCTTCCCTGGAATTTACAAAGGAAGCATAGCCCTGCCAACATCGAGGTTTTAGCCCAGTGAAACCCATTTAGGACTCTGACCTCCAGAATTGTAAGATAATAAATCTGTGTTGTTTTGTGGTAATTTGTTAACAGCAGCAATAGGAAGCTAACATAATCTCTACTAGACAGAATAAATTTGGATTTTATCAGCTTCCTGCCGCTTACCATTTAACTTTATGAACTCTGGGCTCTAGTCAATAGTTAATCCTCAAAGTTACCTCAATAGTTAATAGTCAAAGTTACCCTCCCTTAAAGAGCTGGATGACCTGTGGGTGAGCTTTATTTTAAAGATGCAATAACATTTTTTTAACATCTATTTGGTCTGCCTGTACTTTTCTCTGAAGTGCTCACATACCTCTATCCTTCCCTTCCCTCAAAATCTTTCTATCAAGTCTGTGTATCAGACATCATTCCTGGAGCTAGACTTCATTCTGCTTTTCCTGTGTGATGACCTCCCAGCTACTACCCCATGTCGGGTCGATGTGTTCAGTCCAGCAACGTCGTGGAAAACAGTACCAAGTCACACACGTACATTTTAAACATGGGCATCAGAAAGGCTAGGAAGAGTTGAATAGAGGGAAAGCATTTTAGGAAAAGTGGCATTAGGCTAAGAGATATGACCCAAATATTCCCAAAGGGGAGGAAGACTGCCCAGCCACGAAATCTTCCAAACTGTCAAAGGCCCCAAGTGACGGAGCAATGTGCCCCGAAACATTCACAACAACACATCCGCTCGGTGACCACTCACCGGGTCCCTTCTTGGTGACAAGCACCTGGTAAACCCTGAGGCCATAAAGGTGGCCAAGATGGTGTTCTTGCCCGACAATTTCTCCCAGTCTGATGGTGGGTACTAAGGAGCACACTGCCAATTACAAAGCTGTACAGTAAATGTTAGGACAGGAAAAGTCGAAGACCCGCAGGACGTTGCAGTGGAAATGCCCGTTTCTCCCCATCACCTCTTTTTCTTGAAACTCCAGCTGGTCCAAAGTCAGGGCAGAGAAGTGACTCCAGGTGCCATCTACCCTTCAGCCCTGGGCCACAGCTAGCCGAGCAAGGCTGACCCTGACCCCAGCTGGATCAGCCCAGGCGTTAGGGATGGGGATTCTGAGGCGAGCCACTCAGCTGTGGGAGCTGTAGGGTTAGGGACCGAAGAAGCTGAGGGTGACTGAGGACACCAGCAGGGAAACGAGAGACCAAGCTCCTGCAGATCTTGGGAGATGCCTGGCCAGGCTCTGCTGCTGTAGCTAGAGGCCTGGCTGCAGGTCTCTTCGGGAGAGCCCTCTGGGCTCGTGCTCTCGAGCACCAACGTGCAGGAGAAACATCCGGGCAGCTTGTTCACAAGCCCGTTCCTTAGACTCCGGGCAGAGCAGGTGCGAGCATGGGCAGGGAGGGGTGCTTGTTATAAGTAGTCTGTGGGTTACAGTCTGAGAAACACTGCCCTGCACCCACTTGTTTGTTTCTAACTTGACCCTCTTTGAAGGGGGTCTGGTTCTTGGAATGTAAAGCTCTAAGGCAATGCACCTTGCCTAGTCAGGGAAGGTAAGGAAAGCCGTCAGCCAAAGTGAGTCAGTGAGGCCGAGAGAGAGAGAGGGAGAGAGAGAGAAAGAGAGAGAGAGAGAGAGTCTGGGGAGGGGGCAGAAGGGGTGTGCAAAGGATCTAAGTCAAGAGCTTAGTGTGTGTGTGTCAGAGAGAGAGAGAGAGAGAGAGAGAGAGAGAGAGAGAGAGAGGTAGCTAGTGAGCAGCCCAACCATCAGGAAATGCTCTTTGAAAAAGTTACCTCTCGCTTGGCCGGTGTGGCTCTGTGGCTGAGCACTGACCCATGCACCAAGAGGTCGCCGGTTCGATTCCCGATCAGGGCACATGCCCAGGTTGTGGGTTCCATCCCTGGTTGGGATACATATGAGAGGCAACTGATAGATATTTCTCTCTCACATGGATGTTTCTCCCTCTCTCTCTCTCTCTCCCCCCCCCCTTCCTCTCTCCCTAAAATCAATAAAAACATATTCTTGGGTGAAGATTAAAAACAAAACACACCCAGCATTCTGAGAGTATTGTGCGAGGCAGGTGGCCTAGAAGGGGACAAACCCCTGTGGACAGTGCTCCTCTTTCCCCTCTGTGGAAAAATGTCCAGGGTGCATTTGACGTGGGGTCTCAGGGCACCCCCGCGGGACTGAGGGCCGTGGTCCCCCCGGGCAGTCTGCACCCTTCCTCCCATGGACACAATCCAGGCCGCAGCTCCCTGAGGCCCCCAAGTAGACCTGGGCAGCTCTGATGTGGGAATCTCAAGCTGAGAACGAAAAGGAAGCGTTCATGTCGGAGAATGTGGGGACCGCGTATCTGCGCCTCCTCGTCTCACCTGAGGAGTGACCCGGGCTCATGCAGGCCCCAGTACGCTTGCTTTTTCGCTTTGTTGTCGATGCTCCCACGAGAACAGCCTTCGTTCTGTCTGGAGTGAGCCCCTCTTTCACTCCGGGGGTCAGCACTTCCCATCCTGTTTGGATTCACGACGGCAGCGTGATTGGACACTAGATGGAGATGCGGCTGGTTCTGAAGGCCAGCTCCCTCCACGGGCCACCTCATCCCCTCGGGGCGAGCCCTCACGCACAGTGGGCAACCACCCCGGCCTGCCAGGCTATGGCTGGAGGCACTTTGATTTCTGCCTCTGAGGAGATGCTCAGGGGGCTTCAGGACACTGCACTTCCTGCAGCCTCCGCCATGTCCTTGGTGGCCTTTCGCCTGCGAAGCTGGCCCCTGTCTCTCTCCTGGCTGGCGGGCCCTGGGCGTCCCCCTCTCAAGCCTCCGTCCTCACTTGCTGAGACTGATGGCAGCTTCCTAGCTCGCTGCTGCTCTCATTTCACTTCCCCACCTGGCAGGGAGGCGGGAGCTGTAGGCCCTGCCTGGCAGCCACGTGCCCAGAGAAAACCCAGACAGTGGGGTCGTTATTCAAAGGAGGACGGGACATGGTCTTGGGACAAGAAGCAGTATGTCCCAATCCTGCACAACGTCACGGAAGAAAGGGCAGTCTGCTCTGTTGGTTCAGAGGGAGAGAGCTGCGAAGCCCACATGATGGGGAGTTGCTCCCATGACGCAGGGGAGGGAGACGGGGTTGCTCCCAGGACGCAGGGGAGGGAGACGGGGTTGCTCCCATGACGCAGGGGAGGGAGACGGGGTTGCTCCCATGACTCAGGGGAGGGAGACGGGGTTGCTCCCATGACGCAGGGGAGGGAGACGCGGTTGCTCCCATGACGCAGGGGAGGGAGACGGGGTTGCTCCCATGACGCAGGGGAGGGAGACGGGGTTGCTCCCATGACGCAGGGGAGGGAGACGCGGTTGCTCCCATGACGCAGGGGAGGGAGACGCGGTTGCTCCCATGACGCAGGGGAGGGAGACGCGGTTGCTCCCATGACGCAGGGGAGGGAGACGCGGTTGCTCCCATGACGCAGGGGAGGGAGACGGGGTTGCTCCCATGACGCAGGGGAGGGAGACGGGGTTGCTCCCATGACGCAGGGGAGGGAGACGCGGTTGCTCCCATGACGCAGGGGAGGGAGACGCGGTTGCTCCCATGACGCAGGGGAGGGAGACGGGGTTGCTCCCATGACGCAGGGGAGGGAGACGGGGTTGTTCCCATGACGCAGGGGAGGGAGACGGGGTTGTTCCCATGACGCAGGGGGAGGGTGGAGGCAGGACAGGAAAGCACTCTGTCGTCAGCCGTGCTGCCTCGGTCACTGCCTTCCGGGAGAAAATGACCTTAACTGGCAGGAGGAAACAGGCTGTTCCTTTCTATGAGAACCACATGAAGTTCTTGCTAGTCCCCCCCACGCTCCATCATCCTTCCCTGCTGTTGGCTCACAGCTGATTTTCCTCAGGGCCACAGGGGTAAGCTGAGGTTCCAGCTGGGCAGAAGGGGTCTGGTGTCCTTTCGAAGCACTTGCTCTGGCCCCGTCCTCTGGGCCAGACGTGGGGTGCTAGATGTCTGACAGACTTCAGCTGGACGGAGCCCCCACAGAAAGTGCCCGAAGTGGACCCCTGCAGGCTGACCACACTCAGGCTTGGATGTCAGTGTCTGGGAACAGTTCTAGGCCGAGTGAGGACTCACGAGACCCAGGCGAAGCCGTCAGACGGCCTCTCAGTGTGATCATCTGCCCAGTCCTGGAAGACGCAGCGCAGCGGTAGTCTCCACGGGACTGTGCGTGCTGCGCCCTGGGCACGTGGCCTGCCCCCTCCACGCCAGGGGTGCGAGGGGCTCTGCGCACGATCACTCCACGTCTCGATGGAGCGCTCACTAATGACCCTCAGGAGCTCGCCCCTCAGGTGGGCAGGAGGCCTGTGCTGCAAAAGCCAAAGGGAGCACCGGGCTGGCTCTGGAGTCCCCGGGACGGATCACTCCCGCCCACTGTGGAGGTGGGTGGACAGCACACGTGCTCTTCACCGCCTGCCATTCCTCACCGGCCTTCCTGACTTCACCACCGGTGTTATCCGCACTCCCCAGATCGGCAGTCCACCTCGGGACACGCTGCGGCAGGAAGTACGGCCGGGTCCCCATGGACCAGTGGCGCACCTCCGACCTGGCTCTGTCACTTACCAGCTGAGTGACGCTGACAGAATTGGACAGTTGTGTCTCAGTCTCCTCACCTATAAACTGAAGCCAATGATGGCCACCTTGCAGGACTGGAAAATTCTAAATGAAGCAATTTTTCTAATGTCCCTAGCACTGACCCCAGTACACAGCAGGCATCCAGACACGCCAGCTCCCTGTCTTTGCATCTCCATTTCACGAACAAGGAACAGGCTGGGGAAGGCCTCCCGGCCTGAGCGAAGTTACAAATGCAGCTAAGTGACAGATCCCACACACACACCTTGCTGGCTCCAGGTCTCCTCCTGTCTTTCCTGGGGCCTCACGTACTGACCTCAGGGTCTAAATGACCTAGTTTGATACACAAAATCACTTTAACCCTCAGATTCCTAGGGCTGCCTCTCGCATCATGCTGTGCAGACCAGACGGCACATCTGGTTTCCGATGCTCAGAGACCCCACCTCTGGCGCCGTTCACACCCTCTGCTATTTATGTCCTCGGCTCTGGGGTGGTTGGCTCTCTCCCTCGTCTGGCTGGGACACCCTCTTCTAATTTGGGTGCAAAGATTTTCACAAGTTCATCTCTGATAAAAACAATGTCACTAAATGGTGAACACCCAGGAGAAGACAAGAAGTAACCCACGCAGAGCCAGCACAGTGAAGAGACTCACCCCTGTCACAGGTGAGGGTCTTTTCCAGTGTCCATGTTCACCTGTGAGGAGAGCACTCTGAGCTTAAACTGGGGTTCAGCCCTGCTGATTGCTCCGCAGAAGCCATGGGCAGGAAGAGGCACTAAACGTTTCCAAATGCACCCCCTTAACTGACAGCGTTGTGTTACCCCACAGCCAGCCAGGTCCAACAGCGGCACGGAGGCGCAGACAAGGGAAGCCGAAGTCTCTGCTAACCTTACTCAGAACTGTGCAATTGGAAATCTAGAAAGAAGCTATTTTATTTCAGCATAAACTTAAGTTTGGGTCATTTTTAAAATAAAATATAATTGTGAAATATATACATTGGGAGGACATCCCCTTTTGGGGGCTGGACTGGGAAAGGTCCTATGTGTGATCCGCATCTAGGAGACATGACCAGCTCATCCAGTGAGCCCGGGATGTCCCAGGTTCAGCACTGCGTCCTTCTCCAGGGACATTTCTCAGCCCAAGGCAAACTGGGATGGCTGGTCACCCTCTCAGAAAACAAATGAGTCACAAATCTCCTCTGGTGGGTTAAAACAACCCACCAGCCACACTCTGGGAATGTGGATCGCTCCTCACAAAATACCCACGAAGACAGTCCCACTTCAAGAATGCATGAGGGTCTCCTATTGAAGGTCACAGATTCGGACACCTTCAGGGGCAAGACCTCTCGCAGGGAGGAGGGCCGGAGCACGCAGCTTCTGTCTACTCGTTACTCGCACAGGAAACGCCCCCCACCGTCCCAGAAGCCCAGTCGGCCCGACCTTCCCTCTGCTGCCAGATGCGGATGGACAGGTGCCTCTGCCCACAAAGGCAGCCCGGCATGATGGAACATGGGCGATTCTCTCTTGGCCTCTGTTTACTTCATCTGATTTCCTCCAGGTGTCAGCGCTGGCCAGAGTCGAGTGTGAGGTGTGTATCTGAGGTTCTCTCAGAGAACATTAGTAGGAGGAGGGTAAATGAGAAAGGCGGGAAAGGCCACCAAAAGGAGTGTCCTCTAAGTCGCCATCACCATGGATGGCTGGCCTTTAACCCACAGGGAGACTCAGAAACGATGCAGAACCTACAACTCTGTTATCCCTCCTGAGGGGCAAGGCACCTGGGTATCAGTGCAAACTGCTTCCCCCTGGCCAGGGTGCTGCTGCTTTCCCAAGCCACGCCCACTTCCACAGTCAGAGCGAGGCCGCAGACAGAGGATGCAGGCGCTGGGGAGCCGCGGGCTCACACTGCAGGCACAGGGGGGGGTTGCTGAGCCCCACCAGCAGCACCTGCCACAGCTTCCCGGGGCCTGGGGACCTCCGTGGCCACTGGCTGCCGGGCAGGAGCACAGGCAGTGCTGCCAGATCAGGCTCGTGAACAGAAGGTAGGAATCCAGAATTTCTGTGGCATACCCTGATGAGGAATTGCTGATGATTAGCTCAAACACCTAGAAAGCACGCTAGGTCTGTAGGCAGAACTCAGCCTGTGCCATCCGTTTGCACCCGCTAATCTAGGCGGACCCCCTTGTTTTACAGACGGAAAACAGGCCCCTAGAAGGGAGCTGTGTAAGGACATACTGCAAGCCAAAGACTGCCGGGGTCTAGAACCCACTTCCCCGTGGCTCCCAGGCCACCCCATCCCTCCCACCACCCATCCATCCACAACAGACAGGACCTCGGTCACTGCCCTTTACGTTCCCAGAGCAAAGGGAGTCTCCGCTCTTTCCACTAGTGTGTTGCAGTGTTTGGTTTCACTCGAAATCAGATCCATTATGATTCTTAATTCCACAGGAAATTACCTAGTGCTTATTTTATCCTGGGCGCCTTCTAAGTACTTTACAAATGTTTCCTTCATTCTCAAAGCACTCCTATGACATAGGACTATTATTTCACTAATCTTAAAAGAGAGGAAACCGAGGCACAAAGTTTAGCTACCTGCTTAGATAAGAACAGTTAGTGGCGGGGGTAGGAGCCCAATCCAGGCTGTTTTCTCCAGGGCCCATGGGAGTAACCACTACTTATGTAGCCTCTGAACTACCTGGTTCGGCTTTTTAAATATCCTGTTGGTGCTTTGTCCCGTTATAACAGGAGTTAGCAAGCTGCGGGCCGCGGGACGACGCGTGTCCAGGGCTTGTTTTGTAAACGAGGCTTTACTGGAATACAGCTCACCCATTATTTTATGTATTATCTGTGGCTGTTCTCGCCCTGAAGCGTCAGAGTCGGGTGGCTGTGACACAAAGCCTAGTTATTTAGCACCTGGCCCTTCACAGAAAAAGTTTGCCGACTTCTGTATTATAGGCTCACCAGGCACTCCTCGGCTTGCAAGTTTCTTGATAATGCTGCTTAATCATAACACAGAAAATCCTACAATCCCTTCAAAGCCCTAGCATGCATAGTGATGAATTCACTTCCAGAAACTGCAACTGTGCAGATGTCTGGGAACCCAGGACTCAGCAAAAATACCGTCAGAACCCCACTCAAAGAAAAAGGTTCCAAAAAACGCTCCATAAAAGAGGCATTAGGCCCTAGTCTTGGGCCCTTACCGGGGCCAAGGTTTTCAAAGCAAGGGGATAGACAGAGATACCCAGAGAGAAGTGAGAGGCAGCTCCTGTAATAGCTCCACAGGTATCTTGCAGTTAGAGACCAGGGTTCAAATCCCAGCTCTACTACTAACTTTGTAAACCTCAATTTTCTAACCTGCAATGTGCGAGAAACAATCTCACTGGGGGGAGGGCAAGGCCGAATCGTCAGGATTTTAATGTATATGAAGTTCCTAGCACCCTGCCTGGAATTTGGTAACTCCTCAGAGGAGTCCTGTCAGGAATAATAACTACAAAAGAATAAATACCTGTGATTATTTATACAGAGGCAACGCCACACAGCTCAGCTGTCAACGCGTAACAGGATGATGGCAAAACACTAAAAGTGATGTTTGTCATGAAGAGCCCAAGTCAAGGGAAGACCTAATCACATCCACAGCCCCACGTAAAATAGTGAACAAGCCGGTGCTGTTTTCATCGGAGTCAGGTCAAGCAGAAAATAATGTGGGCAGGCAGAGGTAAACGGTGCACACCTGGAAAAACCACTCAGGTGAAACAAATGACTTATTCCCGGACAACTCTATGTAAATGAACACCAGAGAGTTGAAAGAGCACTTCTGCAGTGTGTGCTCAGAAAGAAGACGGTTACATCTCCCCCTATTACAACGAAAGTGTCTACTGTGTAGCATGAACATTTCCTGACAAACTGTCAGTTTTTAAATACCCTTTATCTCCATCATTTTCACAGCTTTCCTCTGAGATCTACAAAGCACCCAGAGAGTTCTCTAGTGTGCTTTTCCAAGTGCAACTGCGCTCGGAGCTGGAAGGACAGAGAACCGGTGGAATGTGAACTGTCAAAGCAGCAGATCATCACAAAAATGATTTCTTACTCTTCATTTGTTTGGATCAAACTTTAACCTCCAGTAACTGGACACTTCATTCTTTCAGGCAGTGAAATGCAGCTGGATTGAGAACACGGAGGTATATAAAATAGCACGTTCGGTTTTCCTCTTAAAGATACAAATTGAATTAATTTAACACAGTTGGAGCAAATTACCATTATATGGCCTCAATTTAAGGCCCCGCTGGGACAGGGCTCTATGGCTCCAGTCTCAGGGCACATGGTTTTCATTACTTAATCAGGACCCTTCATTGCAACTTGTTCATTTAAACAGATGCCATCAGTTCTCTCGTGGCCTCAGACACCCTTCTCTTTCCCTGACGCGTCCCGCCGTCCTCAGGCTCGTGTAAATTCCCGAAGGTTACTTGACATGACAAGTTATGCCAAATATCATTTCTACTACACAGCAAATAATTTTACTGAAATGCTCCCCCAACACACTACTGAAAAGGAGACCCTTTTCAACGCGTTCATTTATCTGAGTCTTTTTCTTCTTAAAGTTAAAAGTCTTGGTGTAACCGGTGTGGATCAGTGCAGGGCGCACACGGTGGACTGTTCACAGTGCAGAGGGTTAGGGCAGAAGGAACCTCAAGGGTCGCCTCCCACTTGAGAAGTCTAGGGAGGGAGCCTATTAACCTGGCTCTAGTGAGTCTGCCGCCCAGATGGGAACAGGACTCAGCCGGCCAATTCTCACCCAGGGCCAGTCCGGCCGTCTCTCCCCAGCTCCTCCTTCACCAGGCAGAGCCAGCCCGAGTGTTCAACTTGGATGAGCCAGGGCCAGAGCCGGCTCTGTGATCGGCCACAGGTAAGCCTCCGCTCAGGCCACATATGGCCCTCTTTTGCAAGGACTGACCTGATGGATGGGCTCGGTCACGTGCCACGGGAACAGCCGAAAACAATCCTCAGGCTGCATGCGCGGTCAGTCCCCCACCCCGTCCTTCCTGTCGCTGTTACAGCCCGGCTGGGAGCTGGCTGCCGTGTTCCAGAAAGCGGGGGCAGGGAGGGCCCCAAGCTGTGGCAGCCGCATAACCGTGTGCAAGGACGGTCTGTCTGGGCCACCTGGTGATGTCCAAAGGAGAGCCCCTCCTCGCTGCCACGAACACGCAGTGCTCCGCGGGGGCTGTGCGGCAGGTGCGAGCGGACTCCTTATGGCAGGTCACAGCGCCCCGAACCCCAGGCTGGTAGTCGCTTACTCGGCAAGGCAGCAGGGGTCTCATCAGCGTTGGATGTGTGCTCTGGTGTCTCAGGGCCAAACCCGCATCTGGAACAAGGCGGCGGGGGGCACCTCCTGGCGCTCAGGGCCGGAGTAAAGCGCCCAGGCTGTGACGCGCAGGGAGGGCGGCGAGGAGCAGGCTCCCGAGTTTGGACGCGGGTCTGAGCTGGGAGCTTAACAAGTCACACAGCCTGTCCCAGCCTCGGCTTCCACCTCAGTCAGGTGCGGGACACTGTGGGCCATTGTGGAGACGGCACCGTACTATACAGAAGGCACTTGGGAGTCTCTGCTACGTACAGGGACTCGGTAAATGGGGACTATTTCCCAGGTGCTGGGGCTTGTCCGTCGAAGAGGAAGGGTACTCGAACCAAGTTTCCAGACTGGCTGTCTGTGCTGAAATACCCCCTGTGCACAAGCTGACGTGTTTTGGGGTATCTGTGCTGCTCCGCAGCCTGTCTTGGAACCTCCCACTTGCTGCTTCGGACCTTCCAGGCTGAAGCGGGCCCCACCGGCCTGCCTGGGCCCTGCTGCAGCAGCTGTGCGGCGGACCACCTGTTCTGCCTTCCCTGTCGCACCTTCCTTCGTGGGGAAGTTCACCTGCCACGTCCATTCACAGCTTTTCTGTCTGAGAGATGAAGCTTCTGGGAGGCAGGGGATCACCTTACATTTTCTTTGGATCCTCCACAGCACCGGGCATACGTCCAAGGAGCTGTAGGTTCTCTGATCCCCTGCCTGTAAAGTGTGGTCCACAGACCAGCATCACCCGAGAGCTTGTTAAAATGCAGAATCTCTTCACTTTCTAAATTAAATATTTTTATTAAAGTATAGTGAGCATACAATATTTTATATATATAAATAATTTTTTGATATATCTTTATTGTTGAAAGTATTACCGATGTCCCTCCTATTCTCCCCTCCATTGACATCCCCTTCCCCACGCCCCCCTTCATTACACTGCTGTCTGTGTCCACTGGTTATGCCTATACTGATGGCCAGGGGAGGGAGGGCTGGGGGCTGGGTGGAGGTGGGCAAAGGTGGAGAAATGGGAGACATCTATAATAGTGTCAACAATAAAAGTTTTTAATTATTAGTAAAAAAAAACAAAAAAAAAAACAACAAAGCAGAATCTCAGGCTGCACCCCAGACCTGCCGAGTCAGAAGCTGACCTGTGATCCAAGTGCGTGAAGTTGGAGAAGTACCTCAGTCACCTCTTCCCCTCGTGGGTGTAGCCACTCTTCAATACCACCCACACTTTGTCTTACCAAATACATATCTTTTAAATAATTTTACAGTGACACAGTGTCTCGCTTAGCATCATCTAAGCAATAGTATCCAGTCTGGTAACAGTCCAAGTGGCAAGGCAGAAAGGAATGTGTTATTTAATAAGAGCTGAAGGTCTAAGTGAAAACATTTTTTTCTTATACACATTAAAATAAATATATGAACATTACACAAAAATGACTGTCCATCTGTCATCTAAATTAACGCGTATGCCATCAGGAGTTCAGCTACCCCCTTCAGTAAACGCAGCTCTAGACTGTTCTGGATTAGAAGACATCTCCGTAACTCCTGGTCTGGTGTTCCTGGCCCCGCCTGCCCCACCCTGCAGCTGGCCCTGTGGGTGGGCTGCCCCGTGGGTGGACGTGCAGGTGGCCATGGGAGGCAGTGAGCAGAGAATCTGGGCTCTGGCCCTGCACCATTCCTTCGTAACTTGCTGAGCCTCTGTGGGGCTTGTTTCTGTGGTGTAGCTGATCTCCAGGCTCCTTTTCAAGTCAAACAATATGACATCAATGAGAGCAGAGGCTCCGGAGTCAGAATGATGTGGGGTTGAAATTAAGGCTCCATTACCTGCTAATTTCACTAAGCCTCAGTTTTTCTCATCTGTTAACTGGGAATAATAATAACAATAAATGGACATAACACTTATATCACAGAATTTATAAGAACAACAACAACAACAAAAATGACAACTGAAAATCCTTAAAGTAAAATCTGGGAGGTAGTCGATGTTGACTAAATAATATAGCTGTTAACATTTTTCCCTAGCCTCCACAAAGCACAAATGACAGCGAACCTTTCTGGAGTATTTCACACGTAACGAGCACTGTGGGAAACACTACCTTCTGCCCTTTTAGCCTCACCATGACCCAGTAAGGGTGGAGGCACAGGAGAGGTCAAGCCACTTGCTCTAAGTCACACGTTTAGTCAGCAGTGCAGCTGGAGTGGCAGCAGGTTATCTGGGTCAAGAGACAGCGGTCATCTGCCCTGCCATTCTACAGAGCACTGGTCAGCACACAGACTTGGCCAGCTCAACAAAGATCATGTGATCTTGGCAGAGCAATTCCCATGCAGGTGAGCACTTGGTGGACACCTTGTCACCATTCGTTCTGTTATTTATTGAGTCTGCACACTGGAACAAGGTACAGTACACCAGGTGTCAGGAGTTTCATCCTTTAGTTCTGGTAAGAACTTGTTTGTTTTTAAATGCTTTAAACATTTTAAGTATAACAGACATAAAAGGTGAACAACATGTAAATACTGGAATACTCTCCAAGTGGCCCTAGACGCTACTGAATACTCCCCCGTCCTCAGCAAATGCAACCATTGTTCCAGGTCTCTCAACCTCCACACCATGTACATACATTTTGGGCTGGGTGACTCTTTGCTGTGGGGGCCACCCTGTATGTGGCAGGTGGTTTGCCAGCCTCTCTGGCCTCCACCCACTGCATTCCAGCAGCACCTCCTACAACCATTTCTCTCAACATTGACTGCCAGGGCTCCTAGGGGCAGTCACCCCTGGCCGAGAACCACCACACTACCCTGCCGTTTTGGTCCTTACTCTCTTCTTGCCTTCATCCCTCCACCACATCAGCGTCCTCAAATCTCATCACTAACCTTGCCTGGTGAAAAGAGTTCTATATCATGTAATCTAGTAAAGACCCTGAATCAAGGCTCCTAAAACAGCCTATGTAGGTGAGGTGACCGTATAACTTATCTTCCCAAATGCAGGCACAGACCTGGCCCAGCACTGACCCTGACAAGCCAGTCTGGCTGCCCACCTCTAGGGCACCTTGCCGTGAGCGAACATCATGCCCACAGTGGCACACAGGTAGGGTGCCCTCCCACTTGATAACTGTACAAGAAGTGACAGAGGACAAAGAGGAGCAACACAACCCCAAGGGTAAAGTAAGAGAGACCTAAATAAACGTCTCAGGCTGGAGGGCAGCAGAGCACCTCCTGCCTGTGGCCCTAAGGAGGCGTATTCTTCAAACACTGCCTCTGACACATACTCACCACTCCCACCGTGTTAGCACAGCAAACTGGGTAAGAGCAAAGCCTTCCGTGATCTGCACATAAAAGGAACAGAACCACCCCTTGGCAGAGTTTAGGGTCTGCAGTGGGTTTTTCATCCAAATATCTGTCCTTGTTTCCTTGGTGTCATGGGAAAGTACAGCAACTCAATCAATGTGAGCTGCTCTGCATCTTGATCTAAGTCCTGACACTGACCATGTGAAAAGTGACAGCTAGGGCTTTGCTTACATATGTGAAAAGTCATATTGATCACGTATTTGCCTGAACATAATTCCGCTCCTCCTGCATTATTTTGGGCCTCAAAGAGAACAGAAATCAGGCTACGTGGAGGCAGGTACTGCACACTGCAGTTAACGCTTATCCCACTTCCTCAGCACCCATTTCCCCTCTCCCAGCCAGGTGCTCACTGGAAGTCCAGCCCTCTCTGTCCACGGCATGTGGTCTGTGTGGGACAAACCCGAGACAAAGGGGTTTCCTCCAACCAAGCCAACTGGACCAATCAGAACTAATTTTGAGACTTTTTGTTCAAGAACTGGGGAAGCAGGATGTGTTCTTTTGTTGGACTTGAAACTGGAATTGTGTAAACCAGCAACTGCTACAGGCATCTTGCCCCCAACAAGGAACCCAGTAGAGAGAGGAAGGAAGAGAAAGGCAGAGCTGAGGATGAAATGAACGAAGTCGGTCCTGAAGTCCTTGTTCAGCCCTGAGCAAGATGCTCTGGAGGCCAGTCCTACCTATGTACGTTTAAGTGACCGCTAGATACGAACACATAGCCTCATTCCACTTAAACTGGGTGTTTATCACTTATAAAAATACACCACAACCCTTTTTGACAGCAGCTCACAGTACAATTACATTTTAACTGCAACTCAGATATAGAACTGACTCAAGGTTTCATGAAACTACAGAACCCTTACTAACATAATGATGCTGATATTTTCTGTCCTGTTATGCTTTTTAAAAAATGCTTTTAAAAACAATAGTGGTTACAGCCCACTAAATCAAGTTCATGACCTTCATTTTGAAAAATGCTGCTTTATAAGATAAGGTTAAAAATTTATTTCAGCAGGAACAATGAGATAAGAAATGACGTAGTGATTTTAGTGAACCACGGTATTGAGGAAGAGAGGAGGGTTGGTTCCTAAATCAAGTATCTAGCAACAGAAAATTGCTATCGTACCATTTTTCCCTGACTGCCCAGGTCACATGTTTACCAGAAGAGGAGGAAAAAAAACTTAATGACCTAGAAATAAATGAATTCCAAAAAAACATAGGTGCCTTCTATAACGAAATACAAACTATGTCTAAAAAGAGAGAGATGAGAGATATACAGGGCGGAGCAAAAGTAGGTTTACAGTTGTTCATATGGAAAATAATATAATAACTAATAAATAATAATATAAGAATAAATTCTGTGTTTTGCTACTCAAGACTATAAACCTACTTTTGCCCCACCCTGTATAAGTAAGAAGAGAGACACCTAATTCTTGCTGATGAGCTGAGTTACATGATTTATTTATCTACAGGCTAAAGATAGTAATTTCAGCAAACCTCAGCACTGCTGAGCATGTAAAAATAGTGCCTGCATGATAAGATCAGATCCCTGGGGCAGATCTAGGGAGAAAGGGAGAGAGGGAGGGCGGAAGGAGAGCGATCACTTGTTGTGTAAGCCCAAGCCCGCCCTGTGTGTGCAAAGTGTGTAAGATAACTGTGAAGAGTTCCTGAAATTCTAGCCAATTACTGCAGGCTGGATAAGACAGCCAGGGTATTTTTAACTGTTTCCCATGGATCTTATTTGTATTGTCAGGTAGCCAAAACTTCCTTTTTCTGTCTGCTCTAGAGCACTGCAGTCTTGATTCGACCCCTGCATCAGTGGTGTAGCAGGGGCGCAGGCGCTGCAAATAGAGGCGGAGAGGAAGCAGCGCCGCAGTCCCACCCTCCAGGGGCTGGGAAGCTAACTCCTCCTACACGGTTCAGATTGTTAAGTTCAACGGAAGTTGTCTGCTCTTTGAGAAGTCCATTAACTTTCCTGCCACTAAGATGGACATTTATTAATTTCAAAACAGAGTGAAGCCCAAGACAGTCAGATGCATGCTCAGGAGAAGTGACTTTTGGGACCTTTCCAAGCGATAATAAAAATCAAATCTCACTGTAAAGGTATTTTAGGTCGATTTCTTCATTTCCATCATTATTGTATTCAAATACATTCCACCTGCATTACTAAATTTAAGCAAATAAAAGTGTTTGGTTAATACTTGCAAATGTCATAAAGCAGTGATAAAACTGTTCAAGAAGTCCTTGGAATTGCCTAAATTTTTTTTTGTAGGGTGGGAGGCTCTCTTTTAAGAAATGTAAGCACTGTTCAAAAGATATGTGTGTGTGTGTGTGTGTATGTGCTCTTATTACTGTTTTTGAAAAATATGGTTTTATTGATTTGTTTAGAGAGAGAGAGAAAGGAAGAGGGAGAGACAGAACCATGGATTAGCTGCTTCCTACACCCTCCCCCCCCAACCCCGGCATGTGCCCTGACCAGGAATCAAACCGGTAACCTCTTGGTCCATGGGAGAACGCTCAACCAACTGACCTACACCAGCTGGGCTGCATTACTTTTTATCATAAAATTTTCAGACATACAAAAAAGAAGAGAGAATCATAGAATCATCAAAATACCTATCACTAGTTTGTGACATTAAATTTAGAGAACAAAATATATACTGAGTGCTTACTTCAGGCCAATCACTCTTTTAAACAGCATCCTCTTTAATCTTACAAAACACATACCAGGTGGTTATTGTTGTTTCGATACTGTAATTATTACTTTCTCCATTCTCATTAATGTCACCACAGCACGTCCCTTTTAGAGGCACTGCCATGGTTAAGATCCTGAGTCTGGAATCAGCCCTTATGCACACCCCAGATTACCAGTGTGACCTATAGCAAGTGTGACTTAACCCTCCAGGGCTCAGTCTACCATCCCATGGACTATTTGTGATGCCTTCAGAGTGCTTCCCGGGTGCCGGACACACAGTGAGTACCCACCACCTCAAGAGCTGGGTGGCAGATGCAAGTGCAGCCTGATGGGTTAAGTCAGGAAAAGCTACTCTTCTTCCCTTCCAGACGTGTGACTTGGACGTGTGAAAGGTCGGACAGGAAACAGCATGGTAGGACTGGCGCTGAAATCGTGTACACATCCTCGGAATTGGTGGTCAACTCCTGGGGCAAACGCAAGCTAACCTTGAAGGATCACCCAGCTTTCCGGAGAGACCGCTGCTGTCAACACTCTCTTCCCAAAGGGGCCACCTTCCAAATGCAGCCGTCTGCGCACCAACAGCAGACCAAGTCGGTCTGCAAAGTTCACAGGAGCTGGCTTTGGTATGTTTACAAGTCTTAGCAGATCGCAGGAATGTTCAGTATAATGATTACCCCACCCAGGAGCGCCCAGCCCAACCCTCTCACATCTGGAAGGAAGCGGCCACACAAAGGAGAGCGAGAGACCTTGTCCTGAGGCAGCGTTCTCAGACCGGGAAGATTAATACCAGCTCTCACCCCCTTGGGGAACAAGACCGGGTACTGCTCAGTAGTGTCGTCCAGAGCACAGGACGTTCAATGCAAAGGAGTTTATCTCCTAGTCCAAATCGAATGGCGTTTCTCAAAATATCATCTTTGTTTTTGCCTCCCCGGATAAAAGTGGGAAGTGATACACTCCGGAAAAGAGACTGAGCGCGGTCCACACGCACACGCCGGCCCAACAAGGGAGCGGCTAGGGGCAGACACACCTACGTGGAAGGGCAGCCAAGCCAAACCTGTGTTCTCTGCTAGTTCTCGGGTTTCCGTCCACTCTGCTCGCTACGTTCTGAAAGTATCTCTCAGCAGCCGGATCTGGGATTCATCAGCATATCCCCCCACCTCCCACGAACGCACGGCCACCAAAGCACATGGTCCCTGGTGGCGCGTTTGCAAACCACCAGCGCCAACGCCTCGAAACCGCCAAACTTCCTGTCTCCACACCACCAAAGCGACCAGACCGCCGCGCCAAACGCCCGGGGACCCCAGTGGACGCGCAGACAGCCCCCGAGCCGCGGGCGGGGTTTCCTGCCGGGGGGAGCCGGGGACCCCTACCTCCACCGGGGGTCTCCAAACGTGCGCACTGCGCCCGGGGCGCGGGGTGTACCGGCTGTGGCCCTGTCTCGCGGTCGCGCCCCCACCGCGCACTCCGGACACCCGGGCGCTCGCCCACCTACCTGCTCTGCCGCCTCCTCCTTCCGGGCTCCGGGGCTGCCGACCGCTACTTTATTGTCTGGGCTGCTCACCCAGCCGGACCCGGGGACCCGGCTCTGCGCCAGCCCTGCAACTCCAGTCTGCGCAGCCTTCCTCCTCCTCCTCCTCTCTGCCCAGGCTCCTGCTCAGCACGTGAGCCGCGCGGCCCGACTCCCGGGCTCGCTGGGCAGCCAGCGCCCGCCGCATCCCCCGGCCCGGGGCTCTCGTGGTCCCCACTGCCGCCCGCCTTACAGCCGTGCTCCGGGCCACCTTCCTGGGGTCCTCCGGTCCTTCCGTCCTGCCTGCCTCCTCTCGCTGTCAGTCCGGGCTCCGGGCTCCTCTCTCCCTAGCTGCCCCCGCCCGCCGCCTCTCCGGGGGCTGGTGCGGCCTCTGCCAATGAGACTCCGCTGATGCGCTGTTCCGGCCCAGTCATTGTATCTGGAGGGGAGGAAGAGGAGGGGGAGCGGGAGGAAGGGAGGGGGCGCCCTCGGCCCCCCGCGCGGCTGCGGGCTGGGCTCGCCTTCCCCGACAGAAAGAAGGCGCTGGTGCCAAGGGGCGCGGAGCGGCTGGCGCTGCCGGGGGTGGGGGAAGGGAAGGGGGCAAAGCCTCGCCATCTCCCTTCTACTCAGAAAAACGTAGAGATTTGATTTTGCCTCGCAGGCTGGAGCATCCCAGGACCCATGTGATAAAGGGAAGGAGGCACCAGCGGCTGCGGGGAGCGCAGAACCTAGCTAGGATGGGAGTGGGTTCCAGCAAACCTGATGTGTCCCCTTCGGAGAGAAAGGAAGGAGAGTAAGAAGAGAAAACGAAAGAAAAGAATGGTGGAGTGGGGGAGAAGAAAGATGAGAAAAAAGAGAAAGAGTCAACCCCATGCCAGGCATTTATCCTTCAGAACAGTTCTGTGATTCGGGAGTGTTTTATTGTGCTTTCTTTACAAGTGAAGGAACTGGAGAGGTTAATGCAAAGCAGCTAGTAATGGACAGGACAGGGATTCCAACCTATTTATTTATTTACACTTTACAGTCAATATTATTCTGCATTAGTTTCAGATGTACAGCATAGTGGTTAGAAAATCAGGTACTTTACACAGTGAGCCCCCCCCCTCCCCCTTTCAAGTACCCACCTGGACCCGTACATTGTTATCACAATATTATTAACTATATTCCCCATGTTGTCACCTACATTTCTGTGACTATTCTCTGACTACCAATTTGTACTTCTTATTCCCTTCGCCTTTTGCACCCAGCTTCCCCTCTGACAAGCTCAGTCTGTTCTCTGTATCTATGTGTCTATTTCTATTTTGTTTATTTTGTTCTTTAGATTCCACACATAAGTTAAATTATATGTTATTTGTCTTTCTCTGACTTATTTCACTTAGCATAATACCCTCTGGGTCAATCCATACTGTCACAAAAGATAAGATTTCATTCTTTTTTTATGGCTGAGTAGTATTCCATTGTGTAAATGTATCATAGCTTTTTTATCCACTCATCTACTGATGGGCACTTGGTTTGCTTCCATATCTTTAGCTATTATAAATAATGCTGCAATGAACATAGGGGTGCATATATTCTTTCAAATAACGTGTTTCGGGTTTCTTTGGATATATTCCCAGAAATAGAATCACTAGGTCATAAGGCAGCTCCATTTTTAATTGTTTGAGGAGGCCAACTTGATCTGTCCTGAATGCGATACACTTATGCAAGAAGACCAGGAGGAAGAAGGGAGGGCCATTCAGGAAGGATCTCCTATTGAGATTTTTACGTTATTTCCAAATGGCTTGACAAGTGGAGCACCAGAGGGACCAGGATGGGAGAAAGTATTTCCCAAATAGCTTTAAGTGTGTGTCCCATTACCAAGCTCACTTCTCTGTACATTATGAATTGATTCATTTTGAAAACTAAATTTATTTTTTTAAATTATTATCTTGTAACTACACAATTATATAGTTCTGTATTTTGGTGAAAGTTTAGTTGATTCATCCAATGACAATATTTGAAAGAGTCCACAGTTCTGTAACCCTCCTCTTTTCTTCCTCTTCCTCCTCTTCTTCCTTCCCCTCCTCCTCCTGACAGATCAGCAGCCCACAGTACAGGATGTGGTGGGAGAGAGAAGGCTGCGCTGACTTCCCAGGCGGAGCCTCGCTGCTACAGACGAGTGGAAAGCAAGGTCTGAAGGAGGAGAAGCTTGAGGTGGTTTGATGTCTAGCATTGTTTCTGTGTAGTGTGCAGGCTAATTAAATTTTCTTCTGATATGGAATAGACTGCTTGCTTTTAATTAAATAGAATGTATGGCTTGAAGAGCTAACATTTATTGAGTAGCTATTACATACCCCCCTGGGCTAAGCAAGCACGAACTTGGTATCATCTCACTGGGTTCTGTTGAGAGAGGGGATGGACTGGAAGGCCCGTGAGGCCAGGTCTATTTGCCTTGCTTACCTGCTGGCATGTGGCAGTGAGTGGCTCATTCAGTGTCAGTTGAGTTCATGGACAACTATTTTGCAGAGGAGAAATGTGAGGCTTAAAGAGGTAAATTGACCTGCCCTAAAGTATGAAACTAGAGAGTGCTCTTGCCTGTCTTTAAACTCAGGTCTGACGACTCCCTGATCACTGCACAGCACTGTCCATTCGGCATCAAGAGCAGCGTAAAGATCCCAGGTAAGAGGGCAGCGCACCAAGGAATGGCTTACTCAGCCCTCAGAAGTGCACATCATTTCTTTGAAGAGAAAGCAGTACGCGTGACGCGGTCACTGGGGAGCAACGCAGGGCGTGTGGGGCAAAGCAGAGCGATGCCCGGGAGCTGAGTAGCACAGGCTGAACATGTAAAACGTGCTCAGTATATGTCTGGGGAAAAAAATCTAGACTTGGCTATGACATGAAAATGCAATATAAGACTGATCTGGGTCAGAGTAGTTGGAAGAATTTTCTGGAAGATATGGGATGCTTACTGGATTTTCTTAAAACAAAAGAGCTCTGGTTTGACAATGGGAGCTCCAGGGCTGTTCTGTCTGGATTTAGAGCCAAGCTTTTTAAATTACTCAACCTAAAAATAGGAATAATAATGTCAATTTTATAGGGTTGTTGTAAGGACTGAATTAGTTAATATATAGAACGCATCTGGGATAGTGCCCGACCCATGGTGAACACTTAAGAAACATTAGCTATTACTTAATGGGAGGGGAGCTTTCTTTCCAATTTCAGTCTTCTGATAAGTAAATATTTATAAAATACCAGAAACAACTAAATAAAAACATAACACACTAGATCAAAGAAAACAGTTTTCTTAATTCTTACCCTAGTACAGAGTCATCAACTCTGACTTCATACAGAGTGGTGCAGGGGGAGGGGGTTGTTTTTAATACTGGAGACCATTTCTACTAGGAGATGGGGTCAGGCCCCACAGGTGAAATGGATATGCAGACAGGCCTGAGAAGCTGAACTACGGGGTGCGTGGCAACGGCCTGGGAGCTGCACAGACCCCAGCCCTGCGAGCTCACGGACCAGAAGTCTGCGTTTTAAACAAGCTGTTCAGGGTCCACGTGAGGTACACTGCTTCGCCCTTCCCTCTACACTCCTTGTTGCCTACCCTGCCCCCACTGACCCCAGATTCTTTTCACCCTAAATTGCTAAACTCTTTTGATGACTCCAACACTGTATGTATGTTCCCATTTACTTCTATGCACAATTATTTAGTTCCAATTTTGTGCAAATCACTATTACTGGAGTGCAAAGATTAATGCAACACTTCATGCTAGCAGGGGAGTTACAACCTGGAGGAGAAGATGGGAACGTGAAGGCTGTAATCATAAGGTGAAGGCGTTTGAGCTCTTACAGTGTGCAGGGCCCTGGTGCTTTACGTGTGGACAGAGTGGAAAGCAGTAAGTAAGAGTTACATCTGGAGGAGGAAAACCAGAAATGGCTTCATGAAGGAGGCAGCATTTCCCAGCTGCTTTCCTGAAAGAAATCGCTCGTTACTAGACAGCAGGGTCAGAAGCCAGGAAGAATATGCACAGAGCAGTGGAGCCCCAAGTTTCAAGAATCAACTGGAGAACTTCTCAGAAGTGACAAATTCAGCCCTGGCCGGTTTGGTTCAGCAGTTGGAGCATTGGCCTGCGGACCAGAGAGTCCCGGGTTTGGTTCCCGCTAGGGGCATGTACCAAAAAAATAAAATAAAATAAAATAAAAGAAGTGACAAACTCGGACCAGGAAAGTAACATAAATGAGTGAACTAAACAGCTATGAGGCAGTAGGGAGTGGTGGGGACTGTGACAAACAAGAATATATTGTCCTCTTCTACAGGAGGCAGCCACTGTCATTCCTAGCACACTATTGCCATATGGGAATGCTGGTTTAATTGATCAGATGTTTTGATGTTTCAAAAAAGAGCTGGAAATCTGGGTTTTAGTGTGAAAACTTCCATTGTTTATAGAAGCTTAGCAACCAATGAAAAGTTTAAAAATAGTCCTTACCTGCCTGGCCGGTGTGGCTCAGTGGATTGAGCATCATTCCATGGACCGAGAAGTCCCAGTTCAATTCCCAGTCAGGGCACATGCCCAGGTTGTGGGCTCGATCCCAAGTAGGGGGCATGTAGGAGACAGCTGATCGATGTCTCTGTCTCACACTGATGCTTCTATCTCTCTCTCCCTCCCTCTCTCTCTAAAAAAATCGATTAAAAGACATATTTAAAAAAGGCCTATGTGAGCCCTGGCTGGTTTGGCTCAGTGATTAGGGCATCGCCCCAAGGACCAAAGAGTTGAAGATTTGATTCTGGTCAAGGACACGTGCCTCTGTTGTGGTTGGATCCTGGCTCTGGTCATGCAGGAGGCAACCAATTGATGTGTCTCTCTCACATCAATGTTGCTCTCTCCCTCCCTCCCTCCCTCCCTGTCTCTCTCTGAAATATTCAATGGAGCCCTGGCTGGTTTGGCTCAGCGGTTGGAGCGTCGGCCTGTGGTACAGAGAGACCCAGGTTCGGTTCCCGCTAAGGGCACGTACCTCGGTTGCAGTTTGTCCCTGGCCCTGGTTGGTTGTGCGGGTGGCAGCCACTCGATGTGTCCCTTCACATCGATGTTTCTCTCTCTTTCTCTTCCTCTCTCTCCCTCCCGCTCTATCTGAACAAAAAATGGAAAAATGTCCTCGGTTGAGGATTAAAAAATATAAATATATATATATATATATATATATATATATATATATTCAATGGAAAAATATCCTTGGGTCAGGATTAAAAAACAAAAAGCCCTATGTAAAAAAAAACAAAAACTATATATCTATATATCTATATCTATATCTATCTATCTATCATCTATCATCTATCCATCTATATACATATACTCTATGCACAAAAGGAAACATACTTGTAGACTAAACCAATCTATGGATTACCCATTTACAATCTGTTATGGGTTTGGATGAGAGAACCCCATGCAGAGAAAAAAGAACTAACAATTCCTGTGCTTTTTTGGATGACTGGTAAATATTAATTCTGTGCTAGGCACTATGCAGAAATATTACAACAAATGAGAGAAATAAACCAGCCTTGCCTTGCAGAAACTCATGTCATTGATGAAATGAGATAAATACAGGTAAACAAAATCACAGCAACAGGCAGAAGAGAAAACAGTCCTATCCTGAAATGTAGACTTTCTAGGTGAAAAATGAGGGCCATGGCAGTTGCTCTGCATGGAATAAAATGTCAGAGACTGAGTTCTGGGTGCAAGACTGTGCAAGAAACTCCCTAGATTCCCACTTTCAAGATCTCAGTTTTGTGCAGTGTGAAGGAGTGTATTTTGATTTGTGTTTTATAAGATTCAGCCTCTGAATTAATAAGAACATGCTTTATACATATATTATTTTAGAATTAAAACAGATTTATGGGGGAAAATGTTGGGCAGAGAGCCAGATGGGGGCTGGGTTGTGTGGCTTGGGAAAGAGGATTGGTCTTGCCCATCTTGAGTGCACCCCTCCCCCCACCTGCTGGTCTGCCAGGTCTGCCACTCCCTGTTGTGACCCCAGAGGAATGGCCCTGGGCTGGAAATCTTCATCACCGCTGCTCAGTTTGCCGGGTCTAACAATGCAGGGGACTCAGACATTTGGCCTGGTGAAAGCCTGGATGGAAGTCCCACCCATCAGGGGCCAGTCACATGGAAAGATTGGAGTGTCAAGCTGGGCTGATTTTTCTGGGGGTTTTTTCACCCCCATCCTACTTGGTGTGGTGGCAAAGAGTGCTAGGGAGCCAGCCAGAGCCGAGGTATTGCGACTATGTCTCCCAGGTGGCTTCAGTCCAGGAGAGAGATGTGCATGTGCTAAGCCCTTCAGCTGCATTTTGTGAAGCAGATCAAGCTCTCCGGTGAGTTGAACCAGTGCAGCCATGAGAAGGTAGAGAAGTGCCCTCCCTGACTCCTACCGGTTACAGGCATCTTTATTATTTTTTTTATATTTCATTTTCTTCTCCTTTTTTCTTTTATATCTATTATCACTCTTTCCTTTTCATACCCTATTTTTTCCTCTATTCTTTTTTTACTCTTTTTTCCCATTTTTTCTTTTCCTATTCTATATTTTATTTTATTAATTATTATTACTATTAAAATTATTACTATGACTTCTTCTTTTTTCTCGTTTTTTCTTTCATAACTTCTTTTTTCATTTCTTGTTGAATTCTTTTGGTCTTTTGTTTTTTAGTATTCTTTGGTTTTTCTTTATTTTTGTCATGGTTTTTATTGTTGCTAGTTTGGGATTTTTTGTGTGTTGTTTTCTGTTTGGTCTTGTTTTGTTCTATCAGAACTTGTATAAAAGTTGGCATGACATGGTCAGAGTAGAACTTCAGAGTCAGCCATCCTGAGAGCCGAGTCCACCCATGAGCAGGACAACAGCAATTGAACCCAATTACAACATGAGAGCCCATGTAGCCCACACAAGAAACATTCTAGAGCACCCACCTAAGAAGATCAAGTAGACTACACCACTGAGAGGTCCCACAAGACACCCACTTCAGAAGGCCACCCTAGCAAGACAGGGAGTCATATCAGTTCTATCCAATACATAGAGACAAACCCCAAAACAGCAAAAATGAGGAAACAAAGAAATAGGCCCTAAATGAAAGAACAGGAGGAATCTCCAGAAAAAGAGCTAAATGAAATGGAGGAAAACAATTTATCAGAAAGACAGTATAAAGTAATTATTTTAAGGATGCTCAACAGGATGAAAAATGACAGAAACCATTAAAAACAAACAATTGGAAATGAAGATCAACAGATCTGAAATAAGAATACATTGGAAGGAATTAACAGTTAGATTAGAAGAAACAGAGGACTGAATCAGCAAATTAGAAGACAAAGTAAAAAAACAATCACTCAGTCAGAGTAGCAAAGAGAAAAAATAATTAAAAAGCATGAGGAAAGTTTAAGGGAACTTTGGGACATATGAAACAGAACAACATCCGCATCACAGGGGAACCAGAAGGAGAAGGGCAAGAGCAAGGAATAGAGAATTTGTTTGAAGAAATAATGACAGAAAACACTCCTAACCTGGTGAAGAAAAAAGTCATACAAGTTCAGGAAGTACAGAAGGTCCCAATCAAGATGAACACATATAGACTGACTACAAGAAACATCATAATTAAAATGGCAAAGGTTAAAGAAAAGAGAGAATCTTTTTTTCTTCCAATTTTTATCAATTTATTTTTGTTACAGATGTTTTTCCTCCCCCACCCCAGACACCCTGCTCCCCATCTCACACCCCCAAACCCCAGCATTGTTGTCTATGTCCATTGGTTCTGCATGCATACGTATAAGTTCTTTAGTTCATCTCATCCATCCCCTCTGCCCCACTACTCTGAGTTTTGTCAGTCTGAACCATACTCCTTTCTATGTGTCTGGGTCTATTTCGTTAATCAGCCCACCTTGTTCATTATATTCCACAAATAAGTGAGATCATGTGGTATTTGCCTTTCTCTGATTGGCTTATTTTGCTTAGCATAATACTCTTGGGTCACTACATGTTGTCTCAAAGGATTAAAGATCATTCTGTCTTGCAGCTGCATAGCATTCCGTTCTATATATGTACCACAGTTTTTTATCCACTCATCTATTGATGGACACGGGCTGTTTCCAGATCTTACCTACTGTAAATAGTGCTGCTATGAACATAGTAGCACATATATTCTTTCTGATTGGTGTTTCAGGCTTCATAGGGTATATTCCTAGAAGTGGGATTACTGGGTCAAATGTCAATTCAATTTTCAATTTTTTGAGAAAACACCATACTGATTTCCATAGTGGCTGCTCCAGTCTGCATTCCCACCTGCAGTGTACTAGAGCTCCCTTTTCTCCACACCCTCGCCGGTAATTGTTGTTCAATGATTTGTTCGTGGCAGCCATTCTGGCATGTGTGAGGTGATGCCTCATAGTCGTTTTAATTGACAACCTTCTGATGATTAGTGAGGCTGAGTATTTGTTCATATGTTTCTTGGCCATTTGTATGTCTTGTTTGGAGAGGTGTCTATTTAGGTCCTCTGCCCAATTTTGAATTGTGTTCTTTGTCTTCCTTTTGTTGAGTTTAATGAGTACTCAATATATTTTGGAAATTAACCTCTTATCTGATGTATCAATGGCAATTATGTTCTCCCATATAGTGGGTTGCCTTTCCATTTTGATGTTGTTTCTTTTGCTGTGCAGAAACTTTTTAGTTTGATGTAGTCCCATTTTCTCCTTTGTTTCTGTTACCTCAGGTGATGTATCTGAAAATTCTGCTGTCTGAAATTTTGTTGCCTAGATTTTCTTCTAGGATTTTTATGAATTCATGAGTCACATTTAAGACTTTTATCCATTGTAAGTGTATTCTGGTGTATGGTATAAGTTGATGGTCTAGTTTTATTTTTTTTACATGTAGCTGTCCAATTTTTTCAACACCATTTATTTTATTACTTTTTATTTTTTATTTTATTTATTTATTTATTTTTGTTTTTTTTTTATTAATTAATTTTTGTTACAGATGTTTCTCCTTTTTCCCCCACTGATTCCCTCCTCCCCCTCCCTCCCTGCCCTTTCCCCAGATTGTTGTCCATGTCCACTGTTCATGCATACATGCATATAAGTTCTGTGGTTTATCTCTCCCCCACGACCCCCCTCTTTAGGGGATTTTCAGTCTGTACCCCGCTTCCGCGTCTCTGGGACTACCCCATTCCTCATACTGTTATGTTCATTATATTCCACAAATAAGTGAGATCATATGAAACTTGTCTTTCTCTGTTTGGCTTGTTTCACTTAGGATGATACTTTCAAGGTCCCTCCATGTAGTCTCAAAGGATAAGAGATCTTTCTTTCTTACAGCTGCGTAGAACTCCATTGTGTATATGTACCACAACTTTTTTATCCATTCGTCTACTGATGGACACTTGGGCTGTTTCCAGATCTTAGTGATTGTAAATAGTACTGCTACAAACATGGGGGTACATATATTCTTTCTGATTGGTGTTTTAGGCTTCTTAGGGTATATTCCTAGAAGTGGGATCACTGGGTCAAATGGAAGTTCAATTTTTAATTTTTATTTATTTTATTTTTCTATTTTTTATTCAGGTAGAGTGGGAGGGAGAGAGAGGAAGAGAGAGAGAAACATCGATGTGAAAGGGACACATCGAGTGGCTGCCACCCGCACGACCAACCAGGGCCCGAGGACAAACTGCAACCGAGGTACATGCCCTTAGCGGGATCCGAACCCGGGTCTCTCGGGACCGCAGGCTGACGCTCTAACCGCTGAGCCAAACCGGCCAGGGCAATTTTTAATTTTTTGAGGTAACACCATATTGTTTTCCATAGTGGCTGCACCATTCTGCATTCCCACCAGCAGTGCACTAGAGTCCCCTTTTCTCCACACACTCGCCAACACTTGTTGTTTGATGATTTGTTGATGGCAGCCATTCTGAAAGGTGTGAAGTGATACCTCATTGTTGTTTTAATTTGCATCTCTCTGATGATTAGTGATGATGAGCATTTCTTCATATGTTTCTTAGCCATTTGTATGTCCTGTTTGGAGAGGTGTCTATTTAGTTCCTCTGCCCATTTTTTTAATTGGATTCTTTGTGGAGTTGTATGAGCACTCTATATGTATTGGAACTTAACCCCTTATCTTATATATCATTGACAATTATGCTCTCCCATTCTAGTGGGTAGCCTTTCCGTTTTGATGATTGTATCTTTCGCTGTGCAGAAGCTTTTGAGTTTGATGTAGTCCCATATGTTCATTTTCTCCTTTGTTTCTATTGTCTTTGGTGATGTGTCAGTAAAAATTCTGCTGCGTATGATGTCTGAAATTTTGTTGCCTACAGTCTCTTCTAGGATTTTTATGGATTCATGAGTTATATTTAAGTCTTTTATCCATTTTGAGTTTATTCTCATGTAGGGTGTAAGTTGATGGTCTAGTTTCATTTTTCTGCAAGTAGCTGTCCAATTTTCCCAGCACCATTTATTAAAGAGGCTGTCCTTACTCCACTGTATACTTTTGCCACCTTTGTCAAATATTAATTGAGCATATTGCCTTGGGTCCATTTCTGGATTCTCTGTTCTGTTCCACTGGTCTATATACCTGTTCTTGTGCCAGTACCAGGCTGTTTTGATTATAGTGGCTTTGTAGTATAACCTGAAATCTGGTATTGTGATCCCTCCAACTTTGTTCTTCCTTTTCAAGATTGCTGTGGCTATTCAGAGTCTTTTTTGGTTCCATATGAACTTTTGAAGTAATTGTTTTAATTCTGTGAAGTATGCCGTTGGTATTCTGATGGGGATTGCGTTGAATCTATATATTGCTTTGGGTAATATGGACATTTTAATGATGTTAATTCTCCTAATCCATGAACAGGGTATGTGCTTCCACTTTTTTATATCTTCCTCTATTTCTTTTTTCAATGACCTGTAGTTTTCTGCGAATAGGTCCTTTATTTCTTTGGTTAAGTTTATTCCTAGGTATCTTAATTTTTTTGCCGCAATGGTAAATGGGATTGTTTTCTTAGTTTCTCTTTCTGTGAGTTCATCATTGGTGTATAAGAATGCCATCAACTTCTTGACGTTAATTTTGTATCCTGGTACTTTGCCAAATTCATTTATGAAGTCTAGTAAACTTTTGATGGAGTCTTCGGGGTTTTCCTGTATAGTATCATGTCATCTGCAAATAATGACAATTTCACTTCTTCCTTTCCAATTTGGATCCCTTTTATTTTTTCTTCCTTCTGATTGCTGTGGCTAAGACTTCCAGAACTATGTTAAATAGGAGTAGCGAAGTGGGCATCCTTGCCTTGTTCCTGTTCTTAAGGGAAATGCTTTTAGTTTTTGCCCATTGAGTATGATGTTGGCTGTAGGTCTTTCATATATGGCCTTTATTATGTCTAGATATGATCCCTCTATTCCCACACTGCTGAGCGTTTTTATCAGAAATGGATACTGGATTTTGTCGAAGGCTTTTCCAGCATCTATTGATATTAACATGTGGTTTTTATTCTTCATTTTCTTTATGTTGTGTATCACATTTATGGATTTGCAAATATTGTACCAGCCTTGCATGCCTGGGGTGAAACCCACTTGGTCATGGTAGATAATTTTTTTGGTGTATTGCTTTATCCAATTTGCTAGTATTTTGTTCAGGATTTTGGCATCTATGTTCATCAGGGATATTGGCCTGTAGTTTTCTTTCTTTGTTGTGTCTTTTTCTGGTTTTGGAATTAGAATTATGCTGGCTTCAGAAAACGAGTTTGGAAGTCTTCCTTCTTCTTGAATTTTTTGAAATAGTTTGAGGAGAATGGGTATTAGTTCTTCTTTGAATGTTCAATAAAACTCCCCCGTGAAGCCATCCGGGCCTGAGCTTTTGTTTGCTGGGAGAGTCTTGATTACATCTTCAATTTCTTCTGTTGTTATTGGTCTGTTCAAGTTTTCTATCTCTTCTTGATCCAGTTTTGGGAGACTATGTGTTTCTAGAAATTTGTCCACTTTGCTTAGATTGTCAAATTTGTTGCCATATAATTGTTCGTAGTAGTTGTTAACGATCTTTTGTATTTCTGTGGTGTCAGTTGTTATCTCTCCTCTTTCATTTCTGATTTTGTGTATTTGGGTTCTCTCTCTTTGTTTCTTGGTGAGTCTAGCTAAGGGTCCATCAATCTTGTTTATCTTTTCGTAAAACCAGCTCTTTGTTTTATTGATCCTTTGAATTGTTTTTTTTTTTTTTGGTCTCTATGTCATTTATTTCTGCTCTGATCCTTACTATTTCCTTCCTTTTACTTGCTCTGGGGTTTTCTTTTTGTTTGCTCTCTAGTTCTTTAAGTTGTGAGGTTAGATAGTCTATTAGAGATTTTTCTTCTTTTTTGAGGTAGGCCTGTAGTGCTATGAACTTCCCTCTCAGAACTACTTTCGCTGCATCCCATAGATTTTGTGTTGTTGTATCTTCATTTTCATTGATTTCCAGGAAGTTTTTGATTTCTTCCTTGATCTCCTTGGTGACCCATTCATTGTTTAATAACATGCTATTTATGTTCCATGTGTTCAAATGTCTTTGTATGTTCTTCTTGCAATTGATTTCTAGTTTCATGCCATTGTGATCTGAGAAGATGCTTGATATAATTTCAATCTTCTTGAACTTGTATAGACTTAGTTTGTGCCCTAACATGTGGTCTATCTTTGAGAATGTCCCATGTGCACTTGAGAAGAATGTGAATTCTGTCGTTTTGGGGTGTAGTTCTCTGTAGATATCTATTAAATCCATTTGGTCTAGTGCTTCATTTAGAATCTCTGTTTCCTTGCTAATTTTTTGTCTAGAGGATCTATCCAGTGATGTCAGCGGGGTGTTGAAGTCCCCTGCTATGATTGTATTGCTATTGATTTCTCCTTTGAAGTCCTCCAGAAGTTTTTAAATATATTTTGGTGCTCCTATATTGGGTGCATATATGTTAATCAAGGTTAAAGCTTCCTGTTGGATAGATCCTTTCAATATTACATAGTGGCCTTCTTTGTCTCTAATAATGGCCTTCATTCTGAAATCCATTTTATCAGATATAAGTATTGCTACCCCAGCTACTTTTCCTTTTCCGTTTGCTTGGAAGATTTTTTTCCATCCCTTCACTTTCAATCTACGTTGTGAGGTGGGTCTCTTGTAAACAACATATAGATGAGTCATGCTTTCTTATCCAATCAGCTATTTTGTGTCTTTTTATGGGAGCATTCAGTCCATTTACATTTAGGTGATTATTGATATGTACTTGTTTATTGCCATTTTTGTTTAGTGTGGTTCTATTTTCCTTCCCATTTCTCCTGGAAGTTACAGCAGTCCTTTTAACATTTCTTGCAGTGCTGGTTTGGTGCTAATGTATTCCCGTAGCCTTTTTTTTGTCTGGGAAGCTCTTTATTTGACCTTCTATTTTGAATGATAGCCTTGCTGGGTAGAGTAGTCGTGGATTCAGATCTTTGTTTTTCATGACCTTGATTACTTCATGCCATTCCCTTCTAGCCTGTAGTGTTTCTTGTGAGAAGTCAGCTGACAGCCTTATGGGGTTTCCTATGTAGGTAACCTGTTGCTTATCTCTTGCTCCTTTTAGGATTCTCTCTTTGTCTTTAATTTTTGGCAATTTGATTACTATGTGTCTTGGTGTGGGCCTGTTGGGTTCTTCTTACTTGGGGCTCTCTGAGCTTTTTGAACTTGAATGCCTTCTTCCTTCACCAAATTAGGGAAGTTTTCTGTCACTATTTCTTCAAATATATTCTCTAACCTTATCTTATTTTCTTCTTCTTCAGGGACTCCTATGATGCGAATATTATTATGTTTCCAGTTGTCCCACAGTTCTCTTAAGCTGTCTTCCTGTTATTTTAATCGTTTTTTCCTTTTGGTTTTCTGATTGGTTGGTTTCTTCTAGCCTGTCTTCTAATTCACTGATCTGGTCCTCAGCTTCCCCTACTCTGCTTTTTAAACCTTCCAATGTGTTTTTCATTTCTGATGTGTCATTCTTCATTTCTTCCTGTTGGTTTTTAATTTCCAACTGGTTGATTTTCAACATTTCTATGTCTTTACTCAGGGTGCGCATGTCATCATTACACATGCTGTTGAGCTTCCTCAACATCATGGCTCTAAATTCTAGTTCTATTAACTTGCTTAACTGCACCTCATTTATCTCATCTTCCGTAGAGTTTTCTTGTTCTTTCATTTGGCTTTTGTTTCTTTTTTTCACCATTTTGGCTATCACATGGGCTTTGAAGTCTGCCAAATTTTCCTTGTGGGTGTTGGTGTTCTGCTGTTTGTGGCTCCCTCTTCTGGGTTTGGATGTGCCAGGGAGGACCCACTTTAAACACCACCATCAAGTCTTAGCTTTTCTGGTTAGTGTTGCTAGCCCAAGAAATGGTAGTTATCCTCTAGCTTTTCTTGCCTGGAGGCTATTAGTAGAGGTCACCTGCAGACCCTTGGTTTCTGAGTTGCCTGAGAAACTCCCTCAGGTGCTCAGTGTAAGAGGATTTCCTGAGCGTGAGGCAGCTGTTGGTTATTAATGGGCCTCAATTAGCATTTCAGTGGCCACCAGGTGGGGTTGAATCTCCGAGGGAGGGGCCGCCGCCTCTCCTCTGGGCCCTGGGAAGGAGTAAAATGACCACAGTCCTGCGTGGCTGCACTCTGCGAGACCTCTTAGCACCCTCCAAAACCCTAGTGTCCCCACACAGTTCTAGTCCAGTCTGCCTTCCCTCTGCCAGAGCCCAAGGTGAGTGGCTGCTGCCAATTTAGCCTCTGTCTGGACTCTGCGTTGTGGAGCCACCTGGGACTTTTAACCCAAGGGCGCTGCTTCCAGTCAAGGGAGGCCCGGCTGGGGCTCCAGCCAAGGGCCTTGCACTCAGCAGAAACCCCAGGACTGAGATGCGGTAGCGGGACACTGAAGAGGTGGCAGTAGCTTCCAGCACAGTCCCCTGGTCCCAGCGAGTCCATGCAGCAACATCTGAGGGCTTAGCACACAGAGTTCCCGGGACTCAGCCTTGGTAGCAGCGTCCGCCGAGTCCCCTGGTCCCCGCGAGTCTGTGCGGCACCAGCCGAGGGCTTAGCCGGCAACAGAGTTCCCAGGACCCATGCAGGGTCGCAAGGGAGGAGGTAGCAGTAGCTTCCTGCCGAGTTCCCTCGTCCCTGCCCTGGCCACTGTGGACCGTGGGCTCCCGGCCCCCTCTCACTTCCTCGCAAGCCTACCAGGATTGAGTCAGTGTTTCTGGTTACGTGTTCCTCCAAGGTGTCTTTCAGTTGCCCCTTCCTGATGATTTGCCTTTATTTTCATTGTAAATCCAGTTTGGTCCTGGGAGATGGTCTGTGTAGCTCCATTCACTTCGCCGCCATTTTGGTTCCCCTCAACACCATTTATTAAAGAGACTGTCTTTACCCCACTGTATGCTCTTGCCAACTTTTTCAAATATTAACTGAGCATAATGTCTTGGGTCCATTTCTGGGTTCTCTGTTCTGTTCCACTGGTCTATATGCTGTTCTTGTGCCAGTACCAGGCTGTTTTGATTACAGTGGCTTTGTAGTATAACCTGATATCTGGTATTGTGATCCCACCTACTTCATCCTGCTTTTTCAAGATTGCTGTGGCTACTCAAGGTCTTTCTTGGTTCCATATGAACTTTTGAAATCTATGTTCTATTCTGTGAAATATGTAGTTGGTATTTTGATGGGGATTATATTGAATCTATAGATTGCTTTGGGTAGTATGGACATTTTAATGATGTTAATTCTTTCAATCCTTGAACAAGGTATATGCTTCTACTTTTTTATATCTTCCTCTATTTCTATTTTCAATGTCCTGTAGTTTTCTGCAAATAGATTTTATACTTCCTTGGTTAAGTTTATTTTTAGGTATCTTAATTGTTTTGCCACAATGGAAAATAAAATTTTTTTTTTAGTTTCTCTTTCTGTGAGTTCAGTATTTGTGTATAAGAATGCCATACTTTCTTGACATTAAATTTATATCTCGCCAAATTGATTATTAAATCTAGTAGATTTTTGGAATCTTTAGGGTGTTTTATGTATAATATCATGTAATCTGCGAATAATGACAGTTTCACTTCCTCCTTTTCAATTTGGATGCCTTTTATTTTTTCTTCCTGTCTGATTGCTGTGGCTAAGACTTCCAGTACTATGTTAAATAAAAGTGGCGAAAGTGGGCATCCTTGCCTTGTTCCTGTTCTTAAGGGAAATGCTTTTATCTTTTGCCCATTGAGTATGATGTTGGCTGTAGGTTTTTCATATATGGCCTTTATTATGTTGAGATATGATCCCTCTATTCTCACTTTGCTGAGTGTTTTTATCAAAAATGGGTGCTGGATTTTGTCAAATGCTTATTCAGCGTCTTTAGGTATGATCATATGTTTTTCATCTTTCATTTTGTTTATGTGTGTATCACATAAGGCTTATTGATTTGTTAATATTGTACCACCTTTGCATCCCTGAGATAAATCCCACTTAGTCATAGTGAATAATTTTTTTAATGTTGCTGGTTTCCAGGAAGTTTTTAATTTCTTCTTTGATCTCCATGGTAATCCATTCATTGTTCAATAACATGCTATTTAGCCTCCATGTTTTCAAATGTCTTTGCATGTTCTAGTTGCATGCCATTGTGATCTGAGCAGAGGCTTGATGTGATTTCAATCTTCTTGAACTTGTAGAGAATTGCTTTTTGTCCTAACATGTAATGTCTCATTGAGAATGTCCCATGTGCACTTGAGAAGAATGTGAATTCTGAAGTTTTGGGGTGTGATTCTCTGTAGATATCTATTAAATCCATTTGATGTAGCACTTCAATTAGAGTCTGTGTTTCCTTATTAATTTTTTGTCTAGACTATCTATCCAGCGATGTCAGTGGGGTGTGGAAGTCCCCTGCTATGATTGCATTGCTGTCAATTTCTCCTTTGAAGTACTCCAGAAGATTTTTAATATATTTTGGTGCTCATATATTGGGTGCATATATGTTTCCCAAGGTTACATCTTTCTATTAGATAGAGTCTTTTAATATTATGTAGTGGCCTTCTTTGTCTCTAGTTATGTCCTTCATTTTGAAATCTACTTTATCAGATATGAGTATTGCTACCCCAGCTTTTTTTCTTCCCTTTCTATTTGCTTGGAAGATTTTTTTCATCCCTTCACTTTCAACCTATGTGAGTCTTTTGTTGTGAGGTGGGTCTCTTGTAAACAACATATAGATGAGTCATGCTTTCTTATCCAATCAGCTACTCTGTGTCTTTTGATTAGAGCATTCAATGTATATTTAAGGTTATTGATATGTACTTATTTATTGAAATTTTTGTTTATTATGGTTATATTTCTCTTCCTATTTCTTTTGCTGAACAGCAGTCCTTTTAACATTTCTTGCAGTGCTGGTTTGGTGCTAAAATATTCCTGTAGACTTTTTATTTATTTATTTTGTCTGGAAAGCTCTTTATTTGACCTTCTATTTTGAATGATAACCTTGCTAGATAGAATAGTCTTGTATTCAGATCCTTGTTTTTCATTACCTTGATTACTTCATGCCACTCCCTTCTGGCCTGTAGTGTTTCTGTTGAGAAGACAACTGATGGTGTTATGGGGGTTCCTTTGTAGGTAACCTGTTGCTTATCTCTTACTGCTTTTAGGATTCTCTCTTTGTCTTTAATTTTTGGCATTTTAATTACTATGTGTCTTGGTGTGGGTCTGTTTGGGTTCTTCTTACTTGGGACTCTCTGTGCTTCTTGAACTTGAATGCCTTCTTCCTTCATCAAGTTAGGGAAATTTTCAGTCACTGTTTCTTCAAATATATTCTTTAACCCTTGCTCATTTTTTTTTTTTCTTCTTCTGGAACTCCTATGATGCAAATGTTGTTACGTTCTCAGTTGTCCCACAGTTCTCTTAAGCTGTCTTCCTGTTTTTTAATTGTTTTTTCTTTTTGGTTTTCTGATTGGTTGATTTTTTCTACCCTGTCTTCTAATTTACTGATCTGGTCCTCAGCTTCCTCTACGGTGCTGGTTATTCCTTCCAATGTGGTGTTCTTTTTCTTTTTATTATTATTTTTTATTTCTGCTATGTCATTCTTCATTTCCACTTGGTTGGTTTTTAATGTTTTTATATCTTTACTCATGGTGTTGAGCTTCTTACTCATGCTGTTGAGCTTTCTCAAGATCATGGCTCTGAACTCTACCTCTGATAATTTGCTTAGCTGCATTTCATTTATCTCATCTTCAGTAGAGTTCTCTTGATTTTTCATTTGGGATTTCTTTGTTTCACCATTTTGGCTATCTCACAGGGTTTTTGGAGCCTGCCAAATTTTCCCTGTGTGTGTTGGTGTTCTGCTGTCTGTGGCTTCTTCTACTGAGTTTGAATGAGTGTTGGAGGACCCATGTTAAACACCATTGTCAAGTCTTACTTTCCTGGTTAGATTTGGAAGCCCAGGAAAGGTTCAGTAACGCTTCAGCTTTTTGTCTGGAGGCTATTAGTATCAGTTACTTGATAAGCCTTGTGTTGTAACTCTCAGGTGAATGAAAAATGCCCTCAGGTGTTCAGCATAAGAGGATATTCAGAGGGTCGAGCAGGTGCTGGTTGTTAATGAATCTCAATTTGCATTTCTCTGGCCTAGATGGGCAGAGTAAAGTGTCTGAGCGAGGGGCTTCTGCTTCTCCCCAGGGTTCCGGGAAGGGGTACCCAAGCAAGGTAGCCACTGTCCTGTGTGGCTGTGACTCATCAAAAACTCTCAGAGCCCTCTAAATCCTGAGTGTCCCCACACAGTTCCAGTCCAATCCGCCCTCCATCTCCTGGAGTTCAAGGTGAGTAGCTGTAGCTAATTTAGTGCTCTGTCCCAGCCCTTTGCACTGTGGAGCCAACTTGGGACTTTGACCCCCAGGGAACAGCTCACCACTAAAACAGCTGCTGTCCATTGGCACCCAGCCCTCCCTCTCATACCTCTGCCGAAGCATTAGGCTCAATTCAGTGTCTTTTTGTCCTGTCCCTGGTTATATGGGTCATCTCCAGCTGATTTTCTGTTGCTTTTTTCCTGATGATTTGTTTTTATTTTAGTTGTAATTCCAGTTTGGTACTGGGAGATGGTCTGGGTAGCTTTCATTTACTCCACCACCATTTTGGAATCCCCAAAGAGGGAATCTTAAAGGCATCAAGAGAGAGACAGTAAACTACAAGGAAGCTCCCATAAGGCTGTCAGATGATTTCTCAACAAAAAGACTAAAAGCCAGAAGGGAATGGCATAATGTTTTCATTCTGATGAAAAACAAGGATCAGAACCCAAGACTATTCTATCAAGCAAGGCTATCATTTATAATTTAAGGTGAGCCCTGGCCAGTGTGGCTCAGGTGTTAGAGCATTGGCCCAGGGACCAAAGTGTCATAGGTATGATTCCTGGTCAATGCCACATACCTGGGTAGTAGGTTTGATCCCTGGCCCTGGTCAAGGTGTGTATGTAAGACAACCAATCTATGTGTCTGTCTGTCTGTCTGTCTGTCTGTCTCTCTCTCTCTCCTCTCCTTCCTTTCCCTCCCTCTCCTCTCTCTTTCTAAATAAATAAATAAATAAATAAATAAATAAATAAATAAATGTTAAAATATGCTTGGGTTAGTATTAAAAAAAAAAATTGAAGGTGAAATGTAAGAGTTTCCCAGACCAAAAAACAAAACAACACAAAAACAAAGGTAAAGAAGTTTATTACCACCAAACCAGCATTGCAAGAAATGTTAAAGGGACTCTCTTAAGGAGAAGAAGAAATGGAGAAAGAGATGAACATAGGTATAGAATAAAAATGGCAATAGATAAATAGCTATCAATAGCAACCCTAAATATAAATGAATTAAATGTTTCCATGAAAAGACATAAGGTAGCTGGATGGATAAGAAAACATGACCCAGGATTCCAAAATGGCAGTGGAGTAAATGGAAGCTACACAGACCATCTCCCAGGACCAAATTAGAATTACAACTAAAATAAAGACAAACCGTTGGGGAAAAGCAGCTTGTGAGTACCATATAACCAGGGACACTGACTCAATCCTGGTAGGATTCCGGAGGTACGAGAGGGGGGCTGGGAACCCATGGACAGCAGCTGTCTTAGCTGTGAGCAGCACCCTCGGGGTTAAACTCCCAAGCGGCTCCACAGTTCAGAGCTGGGACAGAGCACAAAAATAGCCACAGCCACTAAACTTGGGCTCTGGCAGAGGGAGGGCGGACTGAACTAGAACTGTGTGGGGACACTCGGGATTTGGAGGGCGTTCAGAGCTTTTGCTGAGTTGCAGCCATGCAGGATGGTGGTCATCTTAGTCCTTCCCAGTGTTCTAGGGAGAGGCAGTGGCCCCTCCCTTGGAAATTCAACCCCACCTGGTGGCCATTGAAATGCGAATTGAGGCCCATTAACACCAACCATCTGCCCCACCCTTGGGAAATCCCCTTAAGCTGAATACCTGAGGGTGTTTTTCATTCAAATGGGAAGCCAAGACTCTTCAGGTAACCACTACTGATAGCCTCCAGGCAGAAAGCTAGAGGATAACTGAAACATTCCTGGGCTTGTAGTTCTGCCCAGCAAAGTAAGACTTGACAGTGGTGTTTAACGTGGGTCCTCCCATGCTCATCCAAACCCAGGAGAGGGAGCCACAAATAGCAGAACACCAACACCCACAAGGAAAATTTGGCAGGCTCCAAAGCCCACTGTGATAGCCAAAATGGTGAAACAAAGAAACAAAAGCCAAATGAAAGAACAAGAGACCTCTACTGAAGATGAGATAAATGAGGAGCAGTTAAGCCAGTGAACAGAGCTAGAATTCAGAGCCATGATCTTGAGGAAGCTCAACAGCATGAGTAAGGGCATCAACACCCTGAGTAAAGACATAGAAATGTTGAAAATCAACCCATTGGAAATTAAAAACCACAAAGAAGAAATGAAGAATGACATACCACAAATAAATAACACATTGGGCCCTGGCCTGTTTGGCTCAGGAGTTAGAGCATTGGCCTGTGGTCTAGAGAGACCTGGGTTTGGTTCCCGTTAAGGGTGCAAACCTCAGTTGTGGTATGTCCCCTGCCCTGATTGGGTTGTATGGGTGGCAGCCACTTGATCTGTCCCTTTCATGTCAATGTTTTTCTCTCTTTCTCTCCCACTCTAACTGAACAAAATATTGAAAAATGTCCTTGGGTGAAGATAAAAAGAAAGAACACATTGGAAGGTCTAAACAGCTGAGTTGAAGAAGCTGAGGACTGGTGCAATAAATTAGCAGATGGTAGAAAAAATCAACCAATCAGAAAATCAAAAAGAAAAAAACAATGAAAAAACAGGAAGACAGCTTAAGAGAACTGTGGGACAACTGGAAACATAATAATATTCGCATCACAGGAGTCCTCGAAGAAGAAGAAAATGAGCAAGTGTCAGAGAATGTATTTGAAGAAATAGTGACAGAAAACTTTCCTAATTAGGTGAAGAAGAAGAAAATGAGCAAGTGTCAGAGAATGTATTTGAAGAAATAGTGACAGAAAACTTTCCTAATTAGGTGAAGGAAGAAGCATTTAAGGTGAAGAAGCACAGAGAGTCCCAAGTAAGAAGAACCCAAACAGGCCCACACCAAGACACATAGTAATTAAAATGTCAAAAATTAAAGACAAAGAGAGAATCCTAAAAGCAGCAAGAGATAAGCAACAGGTTACCTACAAAGGAAACCACACAAGTCTCTCAGCTGACTTCTCACAAGAAACACTACAGGCCAAAAAGGAATGGCAAGAAGTAATCAAGGTCATGAAAAACAAGGATCTGAATCCAAAACTACTCTACCCAGCAAGGCTATCATTCAAAATAGAAGGTCAAATAAACAGCTTTCCAGACAAAAAAAGTCTACAGGAATACATTAGCACCAAACCAGCACTGCAAGAAATGTTAAAAGGACTGCTGTAATTAGTAGAAGATATAGGAAGAAAAATATAATCACACTAAACAAAAATGTCAATAAATAAGTAGATATCAATAATCACCAAAAATGTAAATGGATTGAACACTCTGATCAAAAGATACACAGTAGGTGATTGGATAAGAAAGCATGACTCATATATATGTTGTTTACAAGAGACCCACCTCACAACAAAAGACTCACATAGGTTGAAAGTGAAGGGATTGAAAAAAATCTTCCAAGCAAATGGAAAGGAAAAAAAAAGCTGGGGTAGCAATACTCATATCTGATAAAGTACATTTCAAAATGAAGGCCATAACTAGAGACTAAGAAGGCCACTACATAATATTGAAAGGATCTATCCAACAGGAAGATATAACCTTTATAAACATATATGCACCCAATATTGGAGCACCAAAATATATTATAAAACCTCTGGAGGACTTCAAAGAAGAAATCGACAGTAATACAATCGTATCAGGGACTTCAACACCCCGCTGACATCACTGAATCGATCCTCTAGACAAAAAATTAGCAAGGAAATAGAGACTCTACATGATGCACTAGACCAAATGAATTTAATAGATATCTACAGAGAATTACAGCCCAAAACTTAAGAATTCACATTCTTTTCAAGTGCACATAGGATATTCCCAAAGATAGACCACATGTCAGGACACAAACTAAATCTCTACAAGTTCAAGAAGATTAAAATCATATCAAGCATCTTCTCAGATCACAATGGCATGAAACTAGAAATCAATTGCAAGAAGAACATGCAAAGACATTTGAATACATGGAGGCTAAACAGCATGTTATTGAACAATGAATGGGTTACCATGGAGATCAAGGAAGAAATCAAAAACTTCCTGGAAACCAATGAAAATAGACACACAACAACAAAAAATCTATTGGATGCAGTGAAAGCAGTTCTGAGAGGGAAGTTCATAGCACTACAGGCCTACCTCAAGAAGCAAGAAAAGTTTCCAATAGAGTATCTAACCTCAGAACTTAAAGAACTAGAAAGCAAACAAAAAGAAAACCGTAGAGCAAGTAGAAGGAAGGAAATAGTAACGATCAGAGCAGAAATAAATGAGATAGAGACCAAAAACACAATTCAAAGGATCAATGAAACAAAGAGTTAGTATTTGGAAAAGATAAACAAGATTGAAGGACCCTTACCTACACTCATCAAGAAACAAAGAGGGAGAACCCAAATACACAAAATCAGAAATGAAAGAGAAGTATCAACTGACACCCATAAATACAAAAGATTGTTAACAAGTACTATGAACAAATATATGGCAACCAATTCAACAATCTGAGCGAAATGAACAAATTTCTAGAAACACATAGTCTCCCTAAACTGGACTAGGAAGAGATAGAAAACTTGAACAGACCAATAACAAAGAAAATTGAAGATGTAATCAAGACTCTCCCAGCAAACAAAAGCCCAGGCCCAGATGGCTTCACGGGGGAGTTTTACCGAACATTCAGAAAAGAGCTAACACCCATTCTCCTCAAACTATTTCAAAAAATTCAAGAAGAAGGAAGACTTCCAAACTCATTCTATGAGGCCCGCATAATTTGAATTCCAAATCCAGATAGAGACACTACAAAGAAAGAAAATTACCGGCCAATATCTCTGATTTACATAGATGCCAAAATCCTGAACAAAATACTAGCAAATTGGATCCAGTGATACATCAAAAAAATTATTCACCATGACCAAGTGGGAATCATCCCAGGGATGCAAGGCTGGTACAATATTTGCAAAACATTAAATGTAATACACCACATAAATAAAATGAAGAATAAAAACCACGTAGCCCTGGACGGTTTGGCTCAGCGGTTAGAGTGTTGGCCTGCGGTTCAGAGAGACCCAGGTTCAGTTCCCGCTAAGGGCACTTACCTCGGTTACAGTTTGTCCCCGGCCCTGGTTGGGTTGTGCAGGTGGCAGCCACTCAACGTGTCCCTTTTGCATCAATGTTTCTCTCTCTCTCTCTTCCTCTCTCTCCCTCCCACTCTATCTGAACAACAACAACAACAAAAATGCAAAAATGTCCTTGCATGAGGATAAAAAAAACAAAAAACAAAAAAACAACCCACATGATAATATCAATAGATGCTGAAAAAGCATTCAACAAAACCCAGCGTCTTTTTCTGATAAAAACGCTCAGTAATTTGGGAATAGATAGATCATATATCTGCATAATAAAGGCCATATATGAAAGACCTATAGCCAACATCATACTCATTGGGCAGAAACAAAAAGCATGTCCCTTAAGAACAGGAACAAGAAAGGAATGCCCACTCTTATTTAACATAGTACTGGAAGTCTTAGCCACAGCAATCAGACAGGAAGAAAAAATAAAAGGGATCCAAATGGGAACGGAGGAAGTGAAACTGTCATTATTTGCACATGACATGATATTATACATAGAAACTCTAAAGACTTTATCATAAATCTACTAGACTTAATAAATGAATTTGGCAACATAGCAGGATACACAATTAATGTCAAGAAATCGACGGCATTCTTATACACCAATGATGAACTCACAGAAAGATGAACTCACAGAAACAGAAACTGAAAAAACAATCCCATTTACCATCGTGGCAAAAAAATAAGATACTTAGGAATAAACTTAACCAAAGATGTAAAAGACCTATTGGCAGACAACTACAGGACATTGAAAAAAGAAATAGAGGAAGATATTAAAAAGTAGAAGCACATACCTTGTTCATGGATTGGAAGAATTAACATCATTGAAATGTCCATATTACCCAAAGCAATCTATAGATTCAATATAATCCCCATCAAAATACTAATGACATATTTCACAGAATAGAACAAAGACTTCAAAAGTTCATATGGGACCAAAAAAGTCCCCGAAAAGCCACAGCAATCTTGAAAAAGAAGGACAAAATAGGTGGGATCACAATACCAGATATCAGGTTATACTACAAAGCGACTGTAATCAAAACAGCCTGGTACTGGCACAAGAACAGGCATATAGACCAGTGGAACAGAACTGAAAACCCAGAAATGGACCCAAGACATTATGTCAATTAATATTGACAAAGGAGGCAAGAGCATACAGTGGAGTAAAGACAGCCTCTTTAATAAATGATATTGGGAAAATTAGACAGCTACATGCAAAAAAATGAAACTAGACCATCAACTTACACCATACACAAAAATATACTCAAAATGGATAAAAGACTAAAATGTGACCCATGAATTTATAAAAATCCTAGAAGAAGATGTAGGCAACAAATTTTTGGACATCATATGCAGCAGAATTTTTACTAATACATCACCTAAAGCAACAGAAACAAAGGAAAAAATGAACACATGGGACTACATCAAACTAAAAAGCTTCTGCACAGTAAATGAAACAATCATCAAAATGGAAATGCATCCCACTGTATGGGCGAGCATCATTGCCAATGATACATCAGATAAGGGGTTAATTTCCAAAATATATAGAGTACTCATACAACTCAACAGAAAGAAGATAAAGAACCCAATTCAAAAATGGACAGAGGAGCTGAATAGCCACCTCTCCAAATAGGACCTACAAATGGCCAAGAGGCAAATGAAGAAATGCTCAACATCACTTATCATCAGAGAGATGCAAATTAAAACAACAATGAGGTATCACCTCACACCTGTCAGAATGGCTGCCATCAACAAATCATCAAACAATAAGTGTTGGCGAGGATGTGGAGAAAAGGGTCTCTAGTACACTGCTGGTGGGAATGCAGATTGGTGCAGCCACTATGGAAAACACTATGGTGTTACCTCAAAAAATTAAAAATTGAATTGCCATTTGACCCAGTGATCCCATTTCTAGGAATACATTAGAGACAACATGGTGGGACCTGGAAAGTATTATCCTTCGTGAAACAAACCAAGCAGAAAAAGACAAATACCACATGACCACACTTATTTGTGGAATGAAATGAACATAACAGTCTGAGGAATAGGGTAGACCCAGAGATGTGGATGTAGGGTACAGACTGACAACCCTCAGAAGAGGGATGAGCGAGGGGAGGGAAGAGATAAACCATGGAACTATATACATGTATGCATAACCAATGGACATGGACAACAAACCTGGGGATTGGGTGGCGGGGATGGGGAGGAGGGTGTCAATGGGCGAAAAAAAGGAGAATGTTCTGTAACAAAAATAAAATAAAAAAATAAAAATAAAAGAAGATTATAATCTTAAAGAAAAAAATAAAATCCAAAAAGAGAAAGAAAACATGACCCATATATATATGCTGTCTTGAGAGTCACCTTAGAACAAAAGACTCACATAGAATTAAAGTGAAGAAATTGAAAAAAATATTCCATGCAAATGGAAATGAAAAAAATGTTGGGGTAGAGAAATACTTATAACTGACAAAATAGAGTTCAAAACAAAGGCCACAGCAAGAGAGAAAGAAAGTCATTACATGATATTAAGGGATCAACCCCAAAAGAAGATATAACCCTGGTAAATATATATGCACCCAATACAGGAGTAACTAAATATATAAAAAAAATCTTGGAGGACTTTAAGGGAGAGATTGACAGCAATATGGTTATAGTAGGAGACTTTAACACCACTGACATCACTGGATGGATCTTCCAGATCACAAAAACAAAAACAAAAAAACAACAATAAAATAGGTGCCTTAAATGACAGACTTGATCAGATGAGTTTAATTAATATTTACTGAACATTTCACCCTAAAACTGAAGAACATACATTTTTCTGAAGTGCACATGGAGCACTCTCAGAGGTAGACCACATGTTAGGACACAAATTAAGTTTTAACTAATTTAAGAAGATTGAAATCATATCAAACATCTTCTTGAATTACAGTGGAACGAAACTAGAAATCAACTACAATTCAAAACTCAAAAACATTCAAACATATGGAGGCTAAATAGTATATTATTAAACAATGAATGATTTCCCAATGAGATCAAGGAAGAAATCAAAAACTCCCTGAAAACAAATGAAATAAACACACAACAACCAAAAATCTATGGAACACAGCAAAAGCTGAGTGGGAAGTTCATAGCATTACAGGCTTACCTCAAAATAAACAATTGAACTCTTCATCAAAAAGAACAAGAAAAGCCCAAAGCAGAAAGAAGAAAATCATAAAGATCAGAGAGGAAATAAAAAACAAAGACCAAAAGAATAATGTAAAAGATCAATGAAACCAAAGGCTAGTTCACTGAAAAGATAATTAAGACTGATGCTTCTCTAGCCAGACTCATCAAGAAATTAAGAGGAAGGGCCCAAATAAAATCAGAAATGAAAGAGGAAAAGTCACAACTGACACCAAGGCAATACAAAAGATTTTAAGAAAATACTATAAACAAATATATGTCAACAAATTGAACAACCTGGGCAAAAATGGACAAATTCTTAGAAACATACAGTCTTCCAAAAGTCAACTAGGAAGATTCAGAAAACCTGAATAGCGTTATAACAGCAAATAAAATTGAAGCAGTTAAAAAAACAAAAACAAAACCTCCCAGCAAACAAATGTACTGGACTGGATGGCTCCATAGGCAAATTTTACCAAATATTCAAAGAAGAACTAACACTTATCCTTCTCAATCAATTCCAAAATAATTCAAGAGGAGAGAAGACTTCTAAGCTCTTTTTATGAGGCCACCATTATGCTTATTCCAAAACCAGAGAAATACACTATACAGAAAGAAAATTATGAGCCAGTGTTCCTCATGAACATAGATGCTAATATCCTCAAGAAAATGTTAGCTAATCAGATCCAACATACATTAAAAAGATCATACAACATGACCAAGTGAGATTTATCCCAAGGATACAAGGCTGGTACAATATTTGCAAATAAATAAATGTGATACATCATATAAACAAAATGAAAGACAAAAATCATATCAACAGACACAGAAAAAGCATTCAACAAAATTCAGTACCCATTTATGATAAAAACTCTCAACAAAGCAGAAATACAGAGAACATACCTCAACATAATAAAGGCCATTTATAAAAAACCTACAGCCAACATTATACTAAATGGGCAAAATCTAAAAGCATTTCCCTTGATGGGAACAAGACAAGGAGGGCTGCTTTCACCACTCATATTCAACACAGTACTGGAAATCCTAGCCACAGTAATCAGACAAGAAGAAAAAAATGGAAAGGAGAAAGTAAAACTGTCATTATTCATGGATGACATGGTATTGTACATAGAAAATCTTAAAAACTCCACCACAAAACTACTAGGTTTAATAAATAAATTTGGCAAAGCAGCAGGATACAAAATTAACACCCAGAAATCAATGGCATTTTATACACCAATAATGAACTCTCAGAAAGAGAAACTAAAAAAATAATCCCAACCCTGGCTAGTTTGACTCAGTGGTTAGAGTGACAGACTGTGGACTGAAGGGTCATGGGTTTGATTCCTGGTCAAGGGCATCAAGAAAGGGCATTCCTGAACCTGCATCTGGGTTGCAGGTTCAAACCCCAGCACTGATCGGGGTCATGAGGGAGACAACCAATCAATGTTTCTCTCTCATATCGATGTATCTCTCTCTTCCTCCCTCCCTCCCTTCCACTTTTATCTAAAAATCAGTGGAAAAATATCCTCAGGTGAGGATTAATAAACACACACACACACACACACACACACACAAATCCCATTTACCATTGCAACCAAAATAATAAGATATCTAGGAATAAACTTATCCAAGGAGGTAAATGACCTGTACTAGGAGAATTATAGGATATTGAAATAAGAAACAGAGGAAGATAGAAACAAGAGGAATCTTGTTTAATATTAAAATTTCCATACTACCCAAAGCAATCTATAGATTCAATGCAATCCCTCTTAAAATACCAATGGCATATTTCACATATCTAGAACAAATATTCCAAAAATTTATATGGAACCAAAAAAAAAGACCACAAATAGTCAAAGAAGAACAAAGTTGGGGAGATCATAATATCAAATATCAAACCATACTACAAAGCCATTGTAATCAAAACAGCCTGGTACTGGCACAACAACACACATCATTCAATGAAACAGAACAGAGACCCCAGAAATCAACACAGGCCATTATGGTCAATTAATATTTGACAAAGGAAATAAGAGCATACAATAGAGTAAAGACAGCCTCTTCAATAAATGGTGCTGGGAAAATAGGACAGGCACATGCAAAAAAATTAAACTAGACCACCAATTTACACCATATACAAGAATGAACTCAAAATGGATAAAAGACTTGAATGTAAGTGGCAAAACCATAAAAATACCAGAAACAAACAGGCAGTAAAATCTCAGACATCACATATAGCAGTATTTTTGCTGATACATTTCCCAGGACAAGGAAAACAAGGGAAAAAATAAACAAATGGACTACCTCTAACTAAAAATCTTCTGCAAAGCAAAAAAGCCAACAAAAAATGAAAATAGAATCCACTGTATGGGAGAACATATATGCCAATGATACATCTGATAAGGAGTTAATTTCCAAAATATATAAAGAACTTATACAACTCAACAACATAAAGACAAACAATCCTATTAAAAAATGGGCAAAGGACCTGAATAGACACTTCTCAAAAGAGGACATACAGATGGCCGATAGATAAAAAAAATGCTCATCATCACTAATCATCAGAGAGATGCAAATTAAAGCTAAAAGGAGATATCACCTCACTTCTACCAGAATGGCTATCATTAATAAATCAACAAACAACAAGTGCTGTCAAAAATGTGGAGAAAAGGGAATTCTAGTGTACTGTTAGTGGAAATGCAGACTGATGTAGCCACTGTAAAAAATAGTGTGAAGTTTCCTCAAAAAATTAAAAATGGAACTGCCATTTGACCCAGTGATCCCACTTCTGGGAATATATCCTAAATATCCCAAAGCATCAATCCGAAAGAATATATGCACCTCTATTTTTTAGCAGGGTTATTTACAATAGCTAAGATCTGGAAACAGCCCCAGTGTCCATCAGTAAGTAGATAAGTGGATGAAAAAGCTGTGGTACATTTGCACAATGGAATACTATGCATTTGAAAAAAGGAAGGAACTCCTACCTTTTGCACCAGCATGGATGAACCTGGAGATTATTATGCTAAGTGAAATAAACCAGTGAAAGAAAGACAAATATCACATGATCTCACTTATGTGTGGAATGTAATGAACAAAATAAACTGAAGAACAAAATAGGGCCAGAAGCATGGCTACATGGAAAGATTTACAGATCTCAGAGGGGAAGGGGTGGGTGAACTGGAAGAGATTAAGCATATATGCATAGATCACGGGCACAGACAATAGTGTGGTGAAGCCCTATTGGAGCAGGGCTAGATGGAGGGGAGCAAAAGGGGTGGGGAATGAAGAACATCTGTAATACTGTCAACAATAAAATTAAATAAAAAATAAAAATAATACAAAACATTTATTTATGTATGTATTTGTGCTAAAAGGAGATATATGCTGATTGGACAAGTTTTTGACAATACAGAAATATGTAAATAAAATAGAAAATTACCCAAAAGTCCATCACCCTGAATGAGGACCTTTAACCTATATACTCCCAGACTTTTAAAAATGTACATTGATCCCATCCAACTCTCTATTACTCACCCCCCAATGCAATGTACTTCTTTCCTTGGGGAAATGCCTCAGTAAAAAGTACATCTCCCACACTCCGTTGCAACTGACTGTGGCAGGGACAACCTGGCTTTCCCTGACCTCATTGATTCTCTCCTCTTCTCTGTCTGTCTACTTACAATACAGACGTGGGACTAGAGGAGCCACCCTGTGACCATGAATTCGCCAAATAATGAGAGCCAAACAGAGATCACTGGACAATGGAGCAGAAACCCGGAGTCCTGGATATTGGTATCATGGAATTGCTTTGGTAGCCTGGAATGCATTTTTCTCTGGACTTTTAAAGTAGATGCATGCTTGGCGGCTGGTTTCTGTTGTGTGCAACCAAACAATTCCTACCGATTCACCACTTGTTATATATGTATGTTTATATATTTATGTGTGGGTGTGTGCAAACGCACATACAAATCATCTTGTATGTTGATTTAACATGATTTACTCACTTGACTTGCTTGTCGCTGTATTGGTGTATAAGCACAGTTCTTTGATTATTTTTGTTTTCCATAAGTTTTAAAAACAAAGTTAAAGGGAGGGCACACCATCATTGCTGCACTCTGGGACTCAGCTTCAGGGAGTCTGTGCTTTCCAAAGATTTCCTGCTGAAAACTCAGATTTGGGATAAAAATCATATGTACCATTTGCACATTCGTGAGTGGGCAAATGTTCGTTACTTTGTACTAAGAACACATGCTCAAGTTCATTAAGCCCTTGGTATGTAGAGTCTCATTTAATTAGTAACCCTATGACGTAAGCAGCCTCGGTCTCTCCATTCTATACGTGAGCAAACGGAGGCCCACACAGGTCAAATGACTTGCTTAATGTTCCGCAGCCAGCAATCCAGGGGTTGAGGTTTATCCTAGGTTTCTGACCTTGGAAACTGAGGTTTTGCTCACCACAAGAGGAGACGTGGCCCCTCTTGATACTTTGTTACTAATGTCAAGGCTTAGGTACATCATACTGCTCTCTGGGTTCTCAATAGGGATTAAAAAATCAAATCACAGTAATATTAGACATCAAAAACCACTCCAGTAGCTACTCCTGTTCAAGGTCAATCACTGTATTTCTTTCTAAAGTACTCCTTAGACAACTAAGAACCCCATTAATGAGAGTAACTGCCATCTGTTAATACACTCCAAGTTATTTTGACCCTTCTTAAAGGGTACCATGTGTCACACATTTCTATACACTCTGCACCCGAAGGTACTTAAGGAAACCAGGGTGACTTGTTTCTTCCCACCTCCATGGGCAGTATTTATTATAATCGATGCCTCACCATTCCAATTACCCCAGGGCCTTTTCACATACATTGAGATGAAATTGAAAGTCTCTCCTTTCACTAATCTAACCGCTGCTGTTGTGGTTTTACAATCAAATGTGGCACAAAAGTATTAGGTCATTATCTTCAGTCTTTGAATATGTCACATGATGTAAATAAACATACATAAGTACTTTGTTTAAAGTACGCTAATTATCATGCTCTAAAATTAAAAAATAAGAAAAATAATTACATTTAAACACAGGCTGATATTAGGTTAAATCACAGGAAACTGCCTTTTGTTGTTAAAAGTCAAATATCCTCGATTTCAATATAATGCAATGCTGTTTCGGGTGATGAGCGGAGTATGAACTGGCATTAGGCTCACTGTCTGCGCTGGCTTCCAGGTTCTGCAAGTGATATAATCGAATGGGAACCTGGCAACAATTCATGCATAACTGTCTTTTGAAAATATTTTTATTTTATTTGTTTATTTTTTAATCCCCACCTGAGGACATTTTTCCATTTTTTGTTCAGATAGAGTAGGAGGGAGAGAGAGGAAGAGAGAGAGAGAGAGAGAAACATCGACGTGAAAGGGACACATCAAGTGGTTGCCACCTGCACAACCAACCAGGGCCGGGGACAAACTGCAACCGAGGTACTTGCCCTTAGCGGGAACCGAACCCGGGTCTCTCTGGACCGCAGGCCGGCGCTCTAACCACTGAGCCAAACCGGCCAGGGTTGAAGATATTTTTATATATGAAAATGCTTTTTAATAATATCCTTTTGGCATCTCACTGGCTGGAACTCCTCGGGGAGAGGCCAGCACTGCAATCTGGCCCCGTGGGCAGTGAGGTTGCTGAGGCCCAGCGGCCTGAGCCCGCGCTCGGAGACCGCCTTCCCTTCCGAAGGGCGAGGCGCTCCCCGGGAAAGAGCAGCAATGTCCTTTAGATGTTTTGCAGTCATCTTCCCTAATTACGAAGATCTCAATTCTGTCAGAGAGCGATAATTTGGAAAAGACTTTGGGAAGGATTCTTTTTCACAGGAGAGGTTGTAAACTTGGAAATTTTCACGCAACTGTCTGAATTTATGCGTGGGTGTACCTGAGTGTATTTGGAGGGAAGATTCAAAATCCAAACTCTACAATTTGTCGTTTCATTATTTCTAAATGGAGATTTTAAAATGTTATTCTAGACAGGCTAATTTTATAAAAACTCACTAAATAATTAGTTTCCTTATTTCTATGGTTATTTCATAACAGTTTATAATTTCATGATTTCTTTTAGGAATGAAGAAAACAGGGAAACCAAAGTTTCATTAGCTGAATGTAGTTCTCCCCATTCCAGAAATAAATGGAAAGCTCTTTCAGTTCCCTGGCGTTCCATTTTCCCGTGTGTCTGTTTCAGTTTGGGGGCCCTGTTGACTTGCGACAGTCCTTTGTCTCAAGAAATAATAAAACGTAAAAGAATTTAGAGAACTTCTGGTTCAGGGTTTGCAAAGTCAAGGCTTTGAGTGGCCAGGCAAAACCAGAAATGAGTGTCAAGTGTATGGCAGTAGGGAACAGTGGAGACTCTGGCAAACTGCGGAGCATGTGGCCTGTCTGTAGGGGCCTCCCTACTCAGCAACAGCCTATTGTGGAGAATTAGTGTTGCCAGATTTGCTTTGCAAGAGAAGCCAGAATTCTGGTGTATGCTAAGATCTCTTGATTATTAAATGTTGACAACGAATTCGAAACCATTTTAAACACTTCGCCAAACAAACACGTATGCAGGCCTGACATGACAAGCCCCTGGTTTGTGACTGCGGAACCACCGCATCCCCTTCATTTTGCAGATCAGGAAATTGAGACCCAGAGAGTGAAGGTGACTTGCCCCACACACAAGCTATTCAGTGGTGGAACAGGAAGTGGAATGTTGGCCACTTGTGTTCCAGCCTAGGGCTTTTCCAATACAAACATCTGCTTCTCTTTTCTTGCTAAGATTTAAATGATGTTCCTAATTACATGATTTCAAATGTTGCATATTGTTTAAAAAATAATGGTGATATTTAACTGGCTTTGGAGCACATAATTGGCAATCAATGGCTTTTCAGTCACATGGTCACATAACCAAAATTTGTTCTAACGTTTATAAGACCAGTGTCATTTTACTTCCATTCACGTACTAAGAAACCTTTCTGCATTTTTATTCCCTCCACTTTCCTTCTCCTTCATCTCTTTACTAAATCTTCCTAAATATAGAGAAAAACTAAAATATTTAAGAGGAGACAGGTTGATTTCTCTATCAAGAACAAGAACTAGGTGGCAGGAAAAAAAATACACCGTGAATCTGAGACTGTAAAATCTAAGCCATGCATACAAAGCATTTCAGGGCAGTTTGCTTGTTTTGCCAAAGCAAACATAATACACAGTACACTTGTAAGGATCCCAGTACACTTTGGAGAAGGACTAGAGATCATTATTCTGAGTTTCAGTAACTGAAAACCTTCATCATATAACTGAGGATTTTTTTTTCTTTCAGAAATTAAGAAAAGTACAGAATAGTTCAGAAATATAATATAACAAACATCTCTACACTAGCAGTTAGGATCGGAAATGTTAACATGATTGCTCGCTGTCCTTTGTTTTTAATCAGAAGAAATAACCTTCACAAAAAAAGTGGTCATTTCCTTTGCCCCCTAGTCCCGATCTCACCCTTATCTCCAGTGCCCAGAAATAGCTACTGTCATAAATTCCGTGTGGATCCTTCAAACTTTCATATGTGTGTGTGTGTGTGTGTGTGTGTATTCACACAAATATAGATACATATATATACACACACACACATATATATGGATGCAATTTGTACTGTTTTATCTGTGTTTTAAAATTTACATACATAATATTATACCACATGTAAGATACCATAGCCTGTGTGTTTTAATTAATAACAAAATTTTTAAAGAATTGATCCAAGTTGATGAATGCGGATCTAGTTCATTTTTAAACAACTTTATAATAGTTTACATTTTATTGTTCATTTCACTGAATGGCTATCTAGCCATTTCTAATGTTTGAACTATTTTATTTTAAAATATTTAAAGTAGGAATCAATTTATCTGAAAAGAATGACAACCACAATTGAATATACAGCAGATCACTATATTATCCAAAGGCTGAAAAGGAATAGAAAATGTTACAGTTTTTTCTAGATCCAGAACTCCTAACCTGTCCAGTGTATCAGGGAGACAGTCCAATTGAACTATTGTATGAAAAATGTATTATGCATGAATGGTGTTTTTAAAGACAGCATCCATAGCTCTTGTGAGAGTCTCAGAGTTACCTGTGCCTCCCAAAAGACCAAGAAGCATGTGTTTAAATGTCCCCTCCTTAGCGTGGGAAGCAGTCCTTGGCTTTCTGCATTCCCCTCGCACCTCCATTTCTTAGAGAAATTGCCATCTTTCATTGTGGCTTACAATGACATTAAATCGAATGGTTAAGTACTGAGAATACACTAAATGCCGATAGCAGGGACAAGAATAAGTCAGGAGCCCTGGCCAGTTTGGCTCAGCGGTTAGAGTGTCGGCCTGCCATCCAGAGAGACCTGACTTTTGTTCCCGCTAAGGGCATGTACCTCGGTTGCAGTTTGTCCCTGGTCCTGGTTGGGTCGTGCGGGTGGCAGCCACTCAATGTGTCCCTTTCACATCAATGTTTCTCTCTCTCTCTCTTCCTCTCTCTCCCTCCCACTCTATCTGAACAAAAAATAGAAAAATGTCCTTGGATGAGGATAAAAAAAAAGAATAAGTCAGGAAAGGCCCCCCTCACCCCCTGCCCCAACGGCTCCCTCTGGCCTGGAGGCACTGCCAAAGCTCCGCGGGGGCAGGTGGAGGGACGCGGGCGCTCGGCGGGTCCTCTGTGTGTGGAGCGGCCTGTGCACTGTGGGGTGTTCAGCAGCGTCCTCGACCTCTCTACCCACTGGGTGCTTGCGAGTGGACTTCTCCCCATAGGCTGTGATCATCAGTATGTCTCCAGACATTGCCAAATGTCCCCCTAGGGAAAAATGTCGCCAGGTGAATAGCACAGTTTTAATGTAATGAGCAGCGTGGAAGGGAAACATGGATTTCAGCTCCTCCTCTAAGGAGCAATCTGTAGAACAGAGTTCATGCAGGGCAAAAACAGTGGCCAGTACTCAGAGAAGGATGTTCTCGACTTGGCAATGTTACAAGTTATTTTATGACCTTGGAAAAATCATTGAACTTTTCTGAGCCTTAGTTCTTTCTTTGCAAAACCAGGAAGGTTGGATACTTCTGCTCTAATGTTTGATGGTATCCTAGACATCTGAATCAGTGGAGAGTGTCAGGATCTGGGTGGGAGACTAACATTTGGAAGCTGCTGCTATTTGGGGGGAAATAAACACAGAGAAAGTGCTCTGCTCAACCCTGTGTGTCATTGAAAGCAACCTTGTCATTAGAAACGTAGCCCCTAGATGCGTTCGCCACATTACTTCTGTTTAAATGATCTTGTCAATTGCCTTCTTCATTATAAAGCAATCTTCTAGACTCTACCAACAGGAATTGCAGGCTGTTTTTCATCTCTGGGAAAGGAAGCCAGACTGACAGCCGTGACATGTTCCGTCTCTTAGCCACAGAACAGACAGGCCAACGAAACTTTTCTGGACTGTGCAAGCAATGTGATCCTGGATGAATTGTCCTGAAAAATACAGCAATGCCAGTTCCACTAACAATATATATTTGATTGCTACTGGGTACAAGTCCATTTGTACCTAAGTGGACCCCAGAAATAGGTATCATTAAGGCAACTACTTAGCCATTAAACAATTCTCATTTTCAGTTCCATAATCATTTGATCAGGGTTCCAAATGGACGGAAAGGGATTTGGTATTGGACATACTCAACTCTCCCCTGAGGAACTATGTGCTATTCTCATTGAAATTCACTTCCCCCAGGTCTTTGCTTGGCCAGCTCCTTCTCATAACTCAGGTACCAGCAAAAAGTCACCCCTTCAGAGTATTTCTCACACATTATAGATCAAGTAGTCCTCTACACTTTCTGTTCTATTAGTTTACCTATTTATTAACTGTCTTTTCTTACTATAGGGAAACTTTATGAGCATAGGACTCATTTTGACTTATTTATTGCTGTATCACCAGGATCTAGAATAGAACTGGCACATAGCAGGCACTTGCTAACTAGTTGTTTTTTGTTTTTGTTTTTTAGTCATGCTTTTTGGTGTAACATTTAAGATCTTTCAGTCAGATTTGACTCTATATTTTCTTTAAAATATTGCATAGTTTTTCATTTAACATTTTTATCTATGATACATATTGAGTATATTTTTGTATCAAGTGTGAAATTTAGGTAAGAGGTTCACTTTTTTAATATATGGATGTTTAATTGTTCCAATAACATTAATTGAAAAGGCCAACATTTATCAATTGAATTGTCTTGAACAATCCTTTACAATCCTTTGTAAAAATCCAATGGACCATTTTTATATGAGTGTTTCTGGATTCTCCATTTGGTTCTATTGATTTCTGTGAATATCCCTTAGCAATATCACAGTCTTGATTACTATAGCATTATAGTAAATCTTAAAATTAGGTAGTGTGGTTCCTTCAATTTTGTTTTACTTTTTAAGACTGAGTACTTCTTAAATGAATGAATTAAATACTTTCCCTGCCCTCTTTGCTTTGTTAAGTCTTATTAATCATTGGGATTATAGATCAGGCATCACAGCCTCAGGGAAACCTTCCCAGACCATCCAGGCTGTGTCACATGACCACTGCACACCTGGGCAATGCCACGAATCTCTGTCCTCTTGGCATCTTCTTGGTCTTTATTTGGGGGTGACTGTGCCCCCTGAGGGACATTTGGCAATGTTTGGGGTCACATTTCTGGTGTGATGATTGGAGAGGAGGGGTGGACATCCCCTGCTGTGTGAAAGCCAGGGGTGCCTCTACACTCCTGCAATTCCAGGTCAGCCTCTCAACAACAAGGGCTTATCCAGCCCAAAGTGTCAAGATACTGAGACTGAAAAACCCTGCTCTAAACAGATTGGTAATTTTCCATTTATTTGTTTAATGTCTAGACTATAAAATAATGACTAGAATTTGGGATTTGAAACACATGAAACCTTATCCATCACCCTACAATTAGGGCCACCAGGCAGCTCACTTAGCCGTTGACTTTGCCAGTTCCCACATAGAGGTGATAATTAATTATCTTAGAAAAGTTCAAACAATAGTTCTCTGGAAGGAACACAGCAGAGTAGATATTTAACCATTTAATCAGGCACAAGAGAACCCAAGAAGCAAACCCCAAAATGCAAAGAACAAAAAACTGGGGAGTAGTCAAGTGTCAATATGTCCAATGGTCAGATGCAGGAACACAGGAAAGAATTTTGTTGTGGCTTTGGGTATTGATGGGGGTAAGGGTTGGGGGGCATAAGTAAATTGACCCCAGGAGGACCTAAGCATAATACATATGAAAACAGCATCTTCTCATTTGAGAGAGGAAGAGTTCAACCAAGGGGGAGAACAAATGCTCACATCCACTTCCAACGAAGAAATGACAGATCGGTTATGTAATGGTCAAAAGAGAACCTGTGAGGAAAAGGGTAGGTCTTTGTTACCTGTAATGACAGGGAAAACCTTCCTCCTCTTTAACTAATTTTTGATGAGTAGGGGAGGAGGATCTAGTTCATTTGTTACGCAATTAAATAGATCATTAGAGTACAGAGTTTATGTGTCCTTCAGGTTGTTTTCTAAATTTTTAAAGAGAATCCAGTATCCGAGGTTTTGTTTTTGGACTCTCTACACTTTTCACCCACAGAGCCTGTCTAAGGTGACGGACACCTGATGTAGCATAGACTGCTTGGCAGCCAGCGTACTTCACTCAAACATACATCACCACCCTGGCCAGTGTGCTCAGTGGTTAGAGCATCAGCCCTCACACTGGAGGGTCTCAGGTTTGATTCCTGGTCAAGGGCGTGTACCTGGGTTGCGGGTTTGATCCTCAGCCCTGGTCAGGGCATGTGCAGGAGGCAACTGATTGATGTGTTTCTCTCACACCCCTGTTTCTCTCTATCCCCATCTCTCTCTCTCTCTCTCTCTCTCTCTCTCTCTCTCTCTCTCTCCCCTATCCTTTACTTTCTTCCACTCTCTCTAAAAATCAATGGGAAAAATATTCTTGGGTGAGGATGAACTAACAACAACAACAACAACAACAACAACAACAGCAACAACAAATGTACATCACCAAGAGACTCTTTGAATTGAATTTAAAACAAAAACAGATTTAGTGTGATCTTTACCGCCTATAAAGTCCTCACAGAGGCCTCCTCAGCAGCTTATTTTAGGGATTCAGAGGACCTAACACTCTGTCCTCATAACTGCAGTATTTGAAGAGACTGTTAAGAAATAGATGGCAAAAAAACCTTTGTTTATTTTTTCTTACTTTTTCATTTTAATCTTTCCAAGTTCCAAGGACTAAAAACAGATGTTTACAGGCTGCTTTTTCTAAGACAGTAAAGAGAAGCTGACCCAAAAGTGCTAGGGAGAAATCTGTTTAATCAGTGTTTAGATTTGATCTACTGTGTTCCCAGATAATCTTTTAATCGTTCAGGACAAATCATGACACACATTTTTAAACAATCGTCTTTGCTCTGTGAACCTCTTTGCTGAAGAAAGACACTGTGAACACACTCTGTGCTGGTCGTGAGACCTCAACTATTCGCTTTGGTGCCAATTTATGGAGAGGGTTCTATTTATAATCTCTGGAATCTAAGGACATTTTTTATCCTTTACAATTACACTTAAAGAAACAGAATAAGAATTTTCTTTTGACACCCGTTCCCCCACTCTTGAACTTCAAACCTTTAGCTTTACTTTCCCTGAAATATTCCATCTATGATCAGTGGTTTTCCATGCCCAGGGACAATTTTGCCCCCAGGGAATATTTGACAATGCCTGCAGATATTTTGGTTGTCACAACTAACTGGGGTGGGGATGGGAGGTGTTCTTGAATCCAATGGGCGGAGGCCATGGATACAGCTGAATATCCCACAATGCACCACAGCAGCCCCTCCGCAGAGAGCCAGCCACTCACTCAGAATGCCAGTCGTGCTGAGACCGAGGAGGGCGGGGCTGCGATTTTCATCACCAGCGTTAATGGGGTCAAACATGTACGTGCCGACAGACAGCTTTTAGTATTTGCAAAACATGATTACCCTTTACTTCGATATCTTTCAAGCAGGTTAAAATATTAATGGGAAAATCAATGGTTTCCTCTATTAAGACTCCCAGGATCAGGACTCCATTACTAACCTTTCCAAATAACACCTCTGTTTTGGTCCCTGGGAAAACCATGTAGTTATAGTTTGTGAATGTCTCACCAAAGAGTCGTCCACAGAACTCTGGAGTTGGCACCTTCTCTAGGACTTCAAAGAAAATGTTATTGATTTCCTACTTTTTTTTTTTAATGGGTTACACACTGTTGTGCTAAGTTTCTATTCGGAAAATGCTCAAATAAGTAAGTGCTGGATCAAATGGAATCACTGAGGGCCCACTGTTTTTAGTACTGCTGTGTCCCCAAAGATGTGGGCCAAGGGGAATGAAGAAGAAGTCATCCTTCTTGGTATTACCTGACAATGAGGTTCTAACCACAGGAGGTGCTTGCTATGTGCACATCTGCCGATTTTCTTAATAGATTATCCCAGAAGCAGGCCCGAGCCAAGGATTGGGTTATCTGATGAGACACAGCAGGGAGCGGGGAAGGCGCACAGGAAAGGGATCAAGGCCAGGTTCGGGTGACAGCGTAGGCCCAGCCGCAGCCGCAGCGAGAATCTGCAGGGAGCTCTGGAGCGGAAACTGCACCTCCGGCTTGATCCCACCTGGAGGAAAAGGAGTTGGGGTTTTATGTTCCCACACCAGTTCCTCGTTGGCTTCCCTGGGGGAGGGGGGAAGCTCTCGGCACTTTGGCTTTCCATCCAGGGTGGGGCTGCAGTGCCCAAACTCAGTCCCCTGCCAGCAGCGAGCAGAGCCAAGCAGCAGGCGCTGGTGCTGGTGGAGGAGTGAGGGGTCTGCGACTTCCACGGTGTCAGCCTTGGTGCACAGCGCACCTGCCACGATGGACTCCGAGACCCGTTTATTCAGGCAGCCATTCATTCGGTGAGCAGTTTCAGTTTCTGCTGGGTGCCACAAACAGCACAGTGAGCTGGAGGTGAATGGTGTACAGGGAAGTGGACATGCACAGGCTGGGGGCTGAGGGGCGTGCTGTGGGGACACCCATCCGCCTGCAGAGGTGGCGCTGGAGGAGCCACGGCTGAGCTTGAGACATGAACAACAGGAAGGAATTAGCGGGGGAAATGCGAGTTCGGGGCTGGGCAACAGGGTTGTGAAGGTTTTCCCAGGCACAGGGACCAAGGCGATGACATCCTGAATGACACTTTGGGAACTGAGGGTGGTGGAAGAAGAGGAAACAAAACAGAAGCATGTGTTAAATACTGGTAGCAGGCTCTTTCCTCCCTAAATCTAGAGACACCACTGCAGTCCCTCCTGGGAACAACATCTCTAGGGAGGAATTTACACTTTTCCCAGCCTGTGTGCCACTAGCGAGACCAGGAGCTCGGGAGAGTCGTGAGGTTGCAGGGTGGGGCCACCTGGGCACCATGGGTTTCACTGTCAGTGTGAACATTGCCAGAGGTCTGATGACCTAGAGAGGCAGGCACAAGGACAACAGAGCACACCCCCAACTGCCCCTCTCAACTTACCAGACGAGCAGTGCTCAGGTGGCTTGGGGGCAATGGCTTTTTACCAACTCGAATAGTGCTTCGCTGTCGTAAAACTAGCAGTGCCCCATCGGTGCGGACCAGCGGAACATTGTGCAACTGAAGGGGGATGGGTATAAGACTCCCAAAAATCACTTGTAGTCCCTGCTTCGGGTAAAAACACAGGTAGTAGGAGCCTTTTATTTTTCTCTTTACTAAAACAGTCATTGTATAGTGTAGCGATAGCATCACATCCATAATGACATGGAAATGTGACAGTTGTGTACTGACTTAACATTAGCACAGCAAAGAGAAGACTGGGGAGTGCTGGGGTGGTGGCACATGGCAGGAAGGGCTGGACAGACTGGGACTGCTGCCACCCGCTGAAGCCAACTGGGGCCATGTGGGAACGCAGGCGCAGCACTGCCAGAACATCTGAGTTTTCAAGGGGAACCAGAAACTACAAAATTTAAGAGAGAGATGATTTGTTTTTTCTAAATCCTCACTTGAGTGTGTGTGTGTGTGTGTGTGTGTGTGTATATATATATATATATATATATATATATATTTAATTTATTTTAGAGAGAAAGAGAACCATTGATGTGAGAGAGACACATTGGTTGATTTTCTCTCTTACGTGCCCCGATCTGAAATCAAACCCACACCTTTTGGTATATGGGACAATGCTCCAACCAACTGAGCCATCAACCAGGGTATATCTCCTGCTTTTAAATATTGGCAGCCAATTAAAATGATTTTCAACACTGTGTGCACCGAACAAACTATGTCTGTGGGCTGGATTTGGCGTGCGAGTCTCCAGTTTGCGAGCCTCTGGCTCCAAAGAGCCTAGGTCCAGTTTGCTTTCCTGTGCTCCTCACCATGCTCTTCCTCCAATTCCTAGAATTCTCGGAGTCCGATGGGCCAGACTGGCCAGTTTCCTGAAGCTGAGACAGCTCCCTGTTTCTTGTGTGGTGGTCACAGTGACACAGGTGCCCCGGGACGTTTTAGATATGTTATCTAAATGGTGGAGATGATTAAATTTGCTCATGTTGACATTCTTGAGAGGGAAATGTCAGGGCTGGTGGAGACTTCACACCCAAGCTTAAGACAAGGATAGTCAATCATGGTTACTTCACACAGTGGAAACTCTGTCATTGAGGTTCTTGGGGATGGTAACAAAATACTCGAGTGACCTATAAATGGCCATGTAGCTTCCTACCTACTTGATTTATCAACCTTCTCTATCAGATTTTTCACTCTCTTATGAACCATTTCTGCTCTGTGTGTTGAGACAACATTTTGCTTCAACATGAGCATTCGCAGAAACACAAGCTACGACACAGGGAAATCTCATCACAAACGTGCTCCGCATAGCACGTTCCAGGGGTGAGCTCCGCTCCCTTCCCCAGCCTCCCACACTTCAAACTGGACTCTGTCTCCACTGCTTCAGGAAGAGAAAATGCAAAAGTCATGGCCAAAATGCAAAATAAACTAAAAGAACTTAATTCTTGTTTTTTTTATTTGTCTAGAGTCTGAGTTCTGTTGATTTAAGAATAATTAATGGACCTTCAAGGGAAATTTGAACACGTATGATTTTAAAGCTTATTTCCTATTTTTAAAAGCTAGTCTCTTTATAAGATGAAACTTCTTAACAATTATCATCATACTAATAGACAATAGTAATAATAGATATTATTTATTACCTTTCTGTGCCAAGCACAGAGCCGAGCACATTACAGTGTCAAACTCAGGCGTTATCTCAGTCTTCCCCTCAGCTCTGCAGCTCCCGAGACTACGTATTCCCGTTTCATAAATGAAGAAACAGAGGCACATATACATATACTGTAATTAGTCTCAGGTCACATGGCTAAAAGTGACAGTCAAAATTCAAACTCATCCACCTGACTTAAAAGCATACATTTTTAAAGAAAATATTAGTAGCTACCCCTTTATTAGTGGTGGTAAAAATTCATTATTTGTTTAATAACAATAATAATTATAACAAGCTGTTACTAAGGATGATGTTTCTGGCAATGAAGTGGGTAATAAAGCACAGTCTTGCACCTTGGAGTCTTCAAGCTATTTGAAAAAACAGAGATGTGGATAAATGATTAAAGTACAAGATGAGAGCTAAAATAGAAGTATCCACAGAACAATAATTTTTTTTAGTTTCTTTTGCATGTGTACTGTCATCAATCCCAGACCTCAGGTGTTAGACCAGTTGGAAACTCCTGAAATCTCTGGATAAAGAATCTTGACTGGTAAGTTATGCCTCTGAGTAAGTCAGGTAGCATGTACTCACCCTTCTTAATTAGTTTCTCAAAGTTTGTTAATAATCGTGGAGTCTGCAACTTTTACTATCTAATTGTTCTGACATCATCCAGAGATTTCCTCCTGGGGCCCACAATTTCCTAACATCCTCACAGTTCAATTTATAGTTTTGCTACTGAGAAGGCTGCTTAGTCAGACCACTAAGAGGCTACAATACAGTGGCCCTCCTTTCTCTGGGGAGTCTGGCCAATAGTCCAACATGATGGAGCAGTACTGTCAATGCCAGTGCAAAAGCGTAAAGCCAAGCAGAAGAGTCTCTCATACATTTCAGGCTCTGGGGCTTCGCTGTCACTAGGCTAAGAAGATGAAGACTGGCCTTTGGGTGCAAAACAAATAAGTTTGTTATTGACCAAAAATAAGTTTAAGCAAAGATGATTATTCTATCTGACATATTTGCTGAGATGATTTTTTTCCCCTTGAATTTTACAAATATGCTGGTATTGCAAAGTACAGCTATGTTGCTAATATCTTTATGTTGTCATAATTAGCTAATTATTAATTTTAATAATAGGAAGAGCGCAAAGGGGAGGCCAGACATTACAAGCATGGCCATCTGGGCAGCTTTACCAGGAAACTGCAATTTTACTCTCCCCAGGGAACCACTAATCCATTCCCTGCAAATCACTGGGGAAAGGGATTGAACAAAGGGGAAAATGGGTACATGCGCTGTGAAGTTGGGGTCACGTAAGGGAGGTGCTTGCCTGTCAGTCTAGCCTGGAAAAAAGGCCACTGGTAGGACGTGGACCCCAGAACAAGACTGCAAAAGTTTGGAAAGCTGATTGGTTATTCTGAAAAAGCTTCTGGTTCTTCCCAAGCCTGAGATACATAATCCCAAGTGAATGAATTCCTCCTTGTGCTCTCTTGCTCCATGACCTGGACTCACCAACTGTGTGGCTTTAAGCAGCTGCATGACCCATGGCCATGCAGACACCAAAATCAATGGACTGCAGCTGGGAATACAAGCTAACCTAGCCAGATGTTAGACTGGGCTGTGCTTTAATATGGAGCAGAGGCTGGGCAGTGGCCTTAATTCTGGCCCTGCAAAAGACAAGATTGGACTTTTTCCATGTCTGGACAGAGGGAAGTGGGACATTGAAAACCCAGGGGTTTAATTTCATGAAAATAAAAATCACTCATCCTCCCATGCAAGTCACAGTAAATTCCTTTCCTTGTTACAGCCCAAGAGCTCCACTTCCACTGGTAACCGGTGGGGACGCAGAAGGCACCCACCAATGACATTTAGAGAATATGGTTTCCTTGGAAGTGATATCTCCAGAGGGATTGTTAGAGTTTTTAGTCCATTGTAAAATTGCCTTTGTAAAGATCTGTAGCAGGGAAATAAATCCTAGGAGGGGGGCGTGTCTCTGAACATCTCATGACACTCACTGCTCCACAGAATTATCCTGTTAAATCTCCATATATCTTATTAACATTTATGACAGCCATAATTTATTGTGCATCTGTGATGTTCCAAGTATGAAACAATAAGGTTTATATCCATTATTTCTCATTCCAAAGTGAGGTGAATATGTCAGAACTCAATTTGTGCTGTGGGTCCTTTTAAAATATGCATTCTCAACAGGAATAATGTCATCCACGAAGAGGTGAGAAATGACTTGGGGGTAAACTTAACTCTCTCTATATAATACATTTTCTTTATCCACTAACAGACATTTGGATATCTCTTCAAGATACTGATTATATTTCTTCAGATATAAGCCCAGATGTAGATTGCTGGATCACATGGTAGTTCCACTTTTAATATTTTATGAACCTCCATGTTTTCCATAAAGGCTGCACCAAGTCATAGTCTCACCAACTGAGCACAAGGACAGACCTTTCTCTACTTTCTTGCTGACACATATCTCTTATCTTTTTTAGATAATAGATATTCTAAAGGGTATGAAGTGGTATCTCATTGTGGTTTTGATTTGCGTTTCCTCTATGATTAGGGACATTGATCTTTTCATGTACCTGTTGATAATTGTTTTTTTTTTTTAAGCATCTGCAAGACATTTATTTTTTTAAATTAATTCATTTATTTTTGTTACAGATGTTTCTCCTCTTTCCCCCACTGACTCCCCCCACCCCAACCTCCCCACCCTGTCCCCAGCTTTGCTGTCCATGTCCATTGTTCATGCACACATGCATATAAGTTCTGTGGTTTATCTCCCCCCCCACTCCCTCTTCTGGGGATTGTCAGTCTGTACCCCACTTCCACATCTCTGGGACTACCTCATTCCTCAGACTGTTATATTCTTTATATTCCACAAATAAGTGAGATCATGTGGAATTTGTCTTTTTCTGCTTGGCTTGTTTCGCTTAGGATAATACTTTCCAGGTCCCTCTGTGTCGTCTCAAAGGATAAGAGATCTTTCTTTCTTATTGCTGCATAGTACTCCATTGTGTAAATGTACCACAGCTTTATTATCCATTCATCTACTGATGGATATTTGGGTTGTTTGCAGATCATAGCTATTGTAAATAGTGCTACTATGAACATGGGGTTCATATATTCTTTCTGCTTATGTTTCATGTTTCTTAGGGTATATTCCTAGAAGTGGGATCACTGGGTCAAAGGGCAGTTCAATTTTTAATTTTTTGAGGTAACACCATATTGTTTTCCTTAGTGGCTGCACCAGTCTGCATTCCCACCAGCAGTGCTAGAGTCCCCTTTTCTCCACACCCTCGCCAATACTTGTTGTTTGATGATTTGTTGATGGCGGCCATTCTGACAGGTGTGAGGTGATACCTCATTGTTGTTTTAATTTGCATCTCTCTGAGGATTAGTGATGTTAAGCATTTCTTCATATGTCTCTTAGCCATTTGTATGTCCTGTTTGGAGAGGTGTCTATTTAGGTCCTCTGCCTATTTTTTAAATTGAATTCTTTGTCTTCCTTTTGTTGAGTTGTATGAGCACTCTACATATTTTGGAAGTTAACCCCTTATCTGATGTATCATTGGCAATTATGCTCTCCCATACAGTGGGTTGCCTTTCCATTTTGATGATTATATCTTTTGATGTGCAAAAGCTTTTGAGTTTTATGTGGTCCCATGTGTTCATTTTCTCCTTTGTTTCTGTTGCCTTAGGTGATGTATCAGTGAAAATTCTGCTGCGTATGATGTCTGAAATTTTGTTGCCTACAGTTTCTTCTAGGGTTTTTATGAATTCATGAGTCACATTTAAGTCTTTTATCCATTTCAAGTTTATTCTTCTGTATGGTGTAAGTTGATGGTCTAGTTTCATTTTTTTTTGCATGTAGTTGTCCTATTTTCCCCACACCATTTATTAAAGAGGCTGTCTTTACTCCACTGTATGCTTGTCCCACCTTTGTCATGTATTAATTGAGCATATTGTCTTGGGTCCATTTCTGGGTTCTCTGTTCTGTTGTACTGGTCTATATGCCTGTTCTTATGCCAGTATCAGGCTGTTTTGATTACAGTGGCTTTGTAGTATAACCTGAAATCTGGTAATGTGATCCCTCCTACTTTGTTCTTCTTTTTCAACATGGCTGTGTCTATTTAGGGTCTTTTTTTGGTTCCATATGAACTTTTGAAGTATTTATTCTAGTTCTGTGAAGTATGTCATTGGTATTTTGATGGGGATTGCATTAAATCTATAGATTGCTTTGGGTAATATGGACATTTAATGATGTTAATTCTTCCAATCCATGAACAACGTATGCGCTTTCACTTTTTTATATTATCCTCTATTTCTTTTTTCAATGACTTGTAGTTTTCTGTGAATGGGTCCTTTATTTCTTTGGTTAAGTTTATTCCTAGGTATCTTAATATTTTTGCTGTAGTGGTAAATGGGATTGTTTTCTTAGTTTTTCTTTCTGTGAGTTCATCATTGGTGTATAAGAATGCCATCAATTTCTTGATGTTAATTTTGTATCCTGCTACTTTGCCAAATTCATTTATGAAGTCTAGTAAATTTTTGATGGAGTCTTTGGGGTTTTCTACGTATAGGTTCATGTCATCTGCAAATAATGACAGTTTCACTTTCTCCTTTCCAATTTGGATCCCTTTTATTTTTTCTTCCTGTCTGATTGCTAAGACTTTCAGTACTATGTTAAATAAGAGTAGCAAAAGTGAGCATCCTTGTCTTGTTCCTGTTCTTAAGGGAAATGCTTTTAGTTTTGCCCATTGAGTATGATGTTGGCTGTAGGTCTTTCATATATGGCCTTTATTATGTCGAAATATGATACCTCTATTCCCACACTGGTGAGCGTTTTTATCAGAAATGGGTGCTGGATTTTGTCAAATGCTTTTCCAGCATCTATTTATATGATCATATGATTTTTATCTTTCATTTTGTTTATGTGGTGTATTGCATTTATGGATTTGCAAATATTGTACCAGCCTTGCATCCCTGGGATGAATCCCACTTGGTCATGGTGAATAATTTTTTGGATGCATTGCTGGATTCGATTTGCTAGTATTTTATTCAGGATTTTGGCATCTATGTTCATCAGGAATATTGGTCTGTAGTTTACTTTCTCTGTAGTGTTTTTTTCTGGCTTTGGAATTCGAATTATGCTGGCCTCATAAAACGAGTTTGGAAGTCTTCCTTCTTCTTGAATTTTTTGAAATAGTTTGAGGAGAATGGGTATTAGTTTTTTGAATGTTCGGTAAAATTCCCTTATGAAGCCGTCCAGGCCTGGGCTTTTGTTTGCTGGAATATTTTTGATTACATCTTCCATTTTTTTTTTGTTGTTGTTATTGGTCTGTTCAAGTTTTCTATCTCTTCCTGGTTCAGTTTTGGGAGTCTATGTCTTTCTAGAAATGTGTTTATTTTGCTTAGATAGTCGAATTTGTTGCTGTATAATTGTTTATAATATTTGTTAACAATCCTTTTATTTTTGTGATGTTAGTTATTTTTTCTCCTCTTCCATTTCTGATTTTGTGTATTTGGGTTCTCTCTCTTTGTTTCTTGATGAGTCTAGCTAAGGGTCCCTCAATCTTGTTTATCTTTTCCAAATACCAGCTCTTTGTTTCATTGATTCTTTGAATTGTGTTTTTGGTCTCCATGTCATTTATTTCTGCTCTGATCTTTAGTATTTCCTTCCTTCTACTTGCTCTGGGGTTTTCTTTTTGTGTGCTTTCTAGTTCTTTAAGTGGTGAGGTTAGATAATTAGAAATTTTTCTTGCTTCTTGAGGTAGGCCTGTAGTGCTATGAACTTCCCTCTCAGAACTGCTTTTGCTGCATCCCATAGTTTTTGTGTTGTTGTGTGTTCATTTTCATTGGTTTCCAGGAAGTTTTTAATTTTTCCTTGATCTCCATGGCAACCCATTCATTGTTCAATAACGTGCTATTTAGTCTCCATGTATTCAAATGTCTTTGCATGTTCTTGTTGCAATTGATTTCTAGTTGCATGCCATTGTGGTCTGAGCAGTGGCTTGATGAGATTTCAATCTTCTTAAACTTGTAGAGAATTGCTTTGTGTCCTAACATGTGGTCTATCTTTGAGAATGTCCCATGTGCACTTGAGAAGAATGTGAATTCTGCAGTTTTGGGGTGTGATTCTCTGTAGATATCTATTAAATCCATTTGATCTAGTGCTTCATTTAGAGTCTGTGTTTCCTTGTTAATTTTTTGTCTAGATGATCTATCCAGTGATGTCAGCGGGGTGTTGAAGTCCCCTGCTATGATTGTATTGCTGTTGATTTCTCCTTTGAAGTCCTCCAAAATATTTTTAATATATTTTGGTGCCCCTAAATTGAGTGCATATATGTTTCCCAAGGTTATATCTTCCTGTAGGATAGATCCTTTCAATATTATGTAGTGGCCTTCTTTGTCTCTGGTTATGGCCTTCACTTTGAAATTTACTTTATCAGATATGAGTATTGCTACCCCAGCTTTTTTTTCTTTCCGTTTGCTTGAAAGATTTTTTTTATCCCTTCACTTTCAACCTACGTGAGTCTTTTGTAGTGAGGTGGGTGTCTTGTAAACAACATATATGTGAGTCGTGCTTTCTTATCCAGTTATCTATATCTTTTTATTGGAGCATTCAAACCATTCACGTTCAAGGTGATAATTGATATGTACTTATTTATTGCTATTTTTGTTTAGTGTGGTTCTATTTTTCCTCCTATTTCTTGTACTAATCACAGCCATCCTTTTAGCATATCTTGCAGTGCTGGTTTGGTGTTAATATATTCCCTTAGCATTTTTATTTTTATTTTTTTTTCTGGAAAGCTGTTTATTTGACCTTCTATTTTGAATGACAGCCTTACTGGATAGGGTAGTCTTGGATTCAGATCCTTGTTTTTCATGACCTTGATTATTTCATGCCACTCCTTTCTGGCCTGTAGTGTTTCTGTTGAGAAGTCAGCTGAGAGCCTAATGGGGCTTCCTTTGTAGCCAAACTGTTGCTTATCTCTTGCTGCCTTTGGATTCTCTCTTTGTCTTTAATTATTGGCATTTTAATTACTATGTGTCTTGGTGTGGGCCTGTTTGTGTTCTTCTTACTTGGGGCTCTGTATGCTTCTTTATTGAATGCCTTCTTCCTTCACCAAGTTAGGAGAGTTTTTTGTCACTATTTCTTCAAATAATTCTCTTACCCTTGCCCATTTTCTTCCTCTTTGGGGATTGCTATGATGCGAATGTTATTACGTTTCCAATTGTCCCACAGTTCTCTTAAGCTATCTTTCAGTTTTTTAATTGTTTTTTCCTTTTGGTTTTCTGATTGGTTGATTTCTTCTAGCCTTATCTTCTAATTCACTGATATGGTCCTCAGCTTCCTCTACTCTGCTGGTTAGTCCTTCCAATGTGTTCTTAATTTCTGTTATGTCATTTTTCATTTCCACTTGGTTGGTTTTCAATGTTTCTATATCTTTACTCATGGTGCTGATGTCCTCACTCATGCTGTTGAGCTTCCTCAAGATCATCGCTCTGAACTCTACTTCTGAAAATTTGCTTAGCTGCATTTCATTGATCTCATCTTCGATAGAGTTCTCTTGTCCTTTCATTTGGGGTTTGTTTCTTTGTTTCACCATTTTGACTATGTCTCTGGATTTTGGAGCCTGCCAAATTTTACCTGTGGGTGTTGGTGTTCTGCTGTTTGTGGCTCCCTCTACTGGGTTTGGATGTGCCTGGGTGGGCCCACGTTAAACACCACTGTGAAGTCTTATTTTCCTGGGTAGATATGCAAGCTCAGGAAAGGTTCAGTTATTCTCTAGCTTTTTCCTAGTGGCTAGTAGTCTCAGTTACTCAGTGCCTTGGAATGTAGCCCTAGTGTTTTGTGTCCCTGGTTATATGGTCCTGTTCTGATGCTTTTCTATTGCTTTTTTCTGAGGATTTGTCTTTATTTTAGTTGTAATTCCTGTTTGGTCCTGGGAGATTGTCTGCCTAGCTTCTATTCACTCCGCCTCCATTTTCCCATCCTCTAAGCCTATCTTGTATGCAGTTGTGTCACACAGACCTTTCTGGTGCCCCCACACCCTGCATGTCCCGTGGGTAACTGGATTGCACAGTCCCTTTGGGGATCCGGCTCTATGCCTATGTTATGGGCTGCTGGGTCTCACAGGCCTCTGGTGCTTCAGCACTCCTCAGGCCCCGTGTGTAAGTAGATCACACAGTCCCTGCTGGGTCGCACAGCCTCTCTGGTGCTTCAGCACCCTGTATGTCCCACGGGTAACTGGATGGCACAGTTTCTGCTGGGTTGCGCATGCCTCTCTGGTGCTTCAGCACCTGACAAACCCCATGGGTAGCTAGATCATGCAGTCCCTGCTGGGTCACACAGGCCTCTCTGGTGCTTCAGCACTCCGCAGGTCCCGCAGGTAACTATATTGCACAGTCCCTACTGAGTCACACAGGTCTCTCTGGTGTTTCAGCACCCTGCAAGTCCTGGGGGTAACTGGATCACACAGTCTCTGCTGCGTCGCACAGGCCTCTCTGGTGCTTCAGCACCCGGCAGGTCCTGGGGGTAACTAGAATGCACAGTCCCTGCTGGGTCACACAGGCCTCTCTGGTGTTTCAGCACCCGGCAGGTCCTGGGGGTAACTAGAATGCACAGTCCCTGCTGGGTGGCACAGGACTCTCTGGTACCCCCGCACCCTGCAGTTCCTGTAGGCAGGCAGCTGGATTGTACCAGTCTCTCTAGGGTTCAGGCTTCCCAATGCTCTTGTGAGCTACTGTATCGCACAGGCCTCTGTGGAGCCACCGGTCCCGCCGCTGGTGGCTGGGGAGTGCTGCTGCCCTGTGGAGCTCAACTCCTGCTCAGCTTTTGCTGTAGATTTTGGGGGATGGGCCTTAGCTGCTGGTCTGTGCTTCTGTTGCCTGGGCATGGATGTCTGCTCCCCAGCCTCTGTTGCTGGGGGTATATCTGGACTCTGATCGGGCTGCTACTGCGGGCGATGGTGCTGGGCTCTGAGCTGTTCGTGGCTTCTATGCCTGGCACCTTGGGAGCTCCGCTACTGTGCACTGGTCTGTGTTGACACAGGGTGTCCACTGGTCTGATGGTGCCAGGAGTACTGATGGGTTCATGTTGCTGGGCCCTAGCCATTCCCACTGCTTCCTCCCAGGGAAGACCCAGGATATTCCAAAATAGTGGGACCTTCCCACGGTGCAGGGAGAAGAGCCCTGAGGGGCTGCTCACCATGGTAGCTGGCTGCTCCGTCCACAGCACAGGGACCTTCTGCTTTGCACCACCTTCGCGTCCACTCTCACTCTCTCACACACTCACCCTCCCTCTGGTCCTGCCCACTACGATCTTCCCTAATTCTGTTTTTTTGTTTTTTATTTCTCACCCAAGGATACTTTTTATTTATCATCAGATAAGAGTGGGATGGAGGGAGGGAGAGAAAGAGAGAGGAACAGAGTGAAACATTGATGTGAGAGGGCCACATGGACTGGTTGCCTCCTGCAGGACCCCTACCAGGGCCAGGGACAAACCGCAACTGAGGTACCTGCCCTTGGCTGGAATTAAAACCTCGACTCATTGTTCCGCGGGCCACTGCTCTAACCTCGGAGCCAAATTGGCCAGGGTCTTGTTGACAATTTGTATGTCTTCTTTGTGAACATGTTTAGTCAGGTTCTTTGCCCATTTTTAAACTGTATTATTATTATTTTTTTGCTATTGAGTTGTATAAATTCTTTATGCATTTTGAATATTAACCCCTTATCACATACAAATTTGCAAATACTTTCTCCCATTTAGTGAGTTGCCTCTTCTTTTCATTGCTGGCTTCCTTCGCTGAGGGAGAGCTTTTCGTGTGATGTAGTCCTACTGATTTATGTTTGCTTTGCAGCTTGTGCCTTTGGTGTCATATCTAAAAGTCTGTTGGCTGCCAAGCCCTGTGTTAAGGATCTTCTTGCCTTTATTTTCCTCTAGGAGTTCTACAATTTTAGGTCTTACATTTAAATTTTTAGTCCATTCTGTGTTAATTTTTGTGAGTGGTGTAATATATAGGACCAGTTTTATTCTTTTGTGTGTGGATATCAAGTTTTTCCATCATCATTTATTAGAGACAATCTTTTCCCCATTGAGTACTCTTGGCTCCCTTGTCAAATGTATATGTGTGGGTTTGTCTCAGGGCTCTGATTCTGTTCCATTGGTCTATGTGTCTGTTTCTAATACCAGTACATGCTGTTTTGATTTATACTATATCTTTCTATTATAGTTTGAAAACAGGAAGTGGTATGCTTTCAGCTTTGTTCTTTCTCAAGATGGTTTTGGCTATTTGGAGTCGTTTCTGGTTCTACAAATATTTTAGGACTGTTTTTTCTATTTCTATAAACAAAAAAAAGCCACTAGAATTTTGATAGGAATTGCATTGAATCTGTAGATAGCTTTGGGTAGTATGGACATTTGAACAATATTAATTCTTCAAAACTATTAAGAAACTTACTCTTTTGTGTATAATGCACAGGTATAAATACATTATATAGAAAGATATGCAGTATATTTGTGGCATTACATTTTCATTCAGTGTAGTGTTTCCAGAAAAAATTTAAAATGGAACTGCCATTTGACCCAGTGATCCCACTTCTAGGAATATATCCTATGAAGCCTGAAACACCCATCAGAAAGAATGTATGTACCCCCATGTTCATAGCAGCACTATTTACAGTAGCTGAGATCTGAAAACAGCCCAGGTGTATAGCAATAGATGAGTAGATAAAAAATCTCTGGTACATTTACATAATGGAATATTATGCAGCTGTAAGAAAGAAGGAACTCTTACCCTTTGATACGACAGGGAAGAACCTGGAGAGTGTTATGTTAAGTGAAATAAGCCAGTCAGAAAAAGATAAATATCATATGATTTCACTTTTTTGTGGAATATAATGAACAAAATAACCTAATGAAGAAAATAGATCCAGAGACATGTAAGTAAGGAACAGACTGACCAACCTCAGAGGGAAGGGTAATGGATGGGGTGGGAACAGATAAACAAATAACTTACATGCATATATGCACAACCCATGGACACAGACAACAGTGCAATGAAGGCAGGGGGTGGGGCAGGATTAGGGAGGAGGGTGTCAATGGGGGGAAAAAGGAGGGACATCTGTAATACTTTCAACAGTAAAGATAAATCAAAAACCATTTTTTTTTTTTAATTTAGGGGGCAATGATTAGAGAAAAAAAGTGTTTAAAAGGCTCTTTAAGGGGGTGATAATAGAAATCAAAATTGTGAAACACCACTTCAAGAGATAGCTAATTTACAGTTTTGTTGCTGGCTTTTTGTTGTTTTCTTTTGGCGGGGGTGGGAGGGTGTTGTTGTTTTTACATTTTAATGTGACATTTTTAAAAATCGTTATTTTAAAATCATTATTCAGTAAGTCATGACTCAGATTTTTCCACTTGCTTATTTTACGTCATATATTCTTGTATTTAGATTCTTTCATGCTTTGAAAATGTACAAGACTGTTTCCTTGGCTGCACAGGCCCATCCCTTGGACGGGGCACACGGAGGGCTGGCACTCCGTCCCCGCCCTGGAACCCGTGAGCCTGGCTGCTTTCCGGGGACGAGGTGTCACCATTCTCCTTTTACAGATACGGCAACTCATGTTTTGCAAGAGCAAGTCATTCATCTCTGCTGGTCCCACAGTTGGGTCATGGCGACTGGATTAAACCCAGTTCTGGAAGGGGTCAATGCACGCTTGATGCTTACCCCAGAATTCTCAGGATGGTAGCCTGTGGGCAAATCCAGCCTACTGACATGTTTAATTTGACGAATTTACTATAGATTTGAATTTGAAAATATTTTAATTTGTTTTCAACATTTAAAAAGTAGGACACCTTTCCATGAAAAAGCCTGGATTTCCAGTTCCTTTTTGAAGGGTCAGAGGCTGTGGTGGACATCCTACCGTGTGACATGACTCAGACTCAGTGGTGGACACGGAGAATATGGTGCACACACTCCAGCTCGCCTAAATCTCAGCCTCCCTGTCACCTCACAGCCAAACCCCTTTGTCCAAAGGCCCTTGGCCGAGCGGCTCCGCGCCGTGTGCAGTGTGTCTGAGTCCTTTGACTCCAGTGTGTTCCGAGGTTCTCCCATGTTTCTTCTGCACCTTCCCTTTTTATTCCCCATGCAACAATTTCAAAGCATGATTTATGAATCCAGTTCAATTTACTACTTTATTTTTTCTTATTTTTCTAGATCTCTCTAACATATGAACTTACTTTCAATAAAAATGAAACCAATTTTTCTTCTTCCAATAGTTATGTTATATTTCATCTAAAACATCTTTTTAATTTATTGCTTATTTCCTTAGGGTCTCCATTTCTGAAATTCATACTCTGCGAAACCTTAAAATACACCGTCTCTCTCAGTGTGTAGTTTTGAGCTACCCTGCCAGACACATCGGTTGTATTTCACAGTTCAGATTTTGATTGGTGGTTTGTGAGGAATTTTCTCTCCTGCCCTGACCTCTTATGGGTTAAACTGAGCTCTTTCCTTCTTGGATTCTTTCCTTACAACTGTCTTTATTTTGACTTGTGGTACGTGCAGATTACGTGTTTGAAAAAGAAGTGGTCTGCATGCCCACTGAAAATGAAACTCAAGAACCTGATCCAGGAGAAGGGACACAACGCGGAGAATGGGCTGGGGCGTTCCAGTCCATCAACAGCTCCATCTCTGAGGGCTCAGAATCCAAGAAACAACTGCACAGCAGAGACCACAGTGGATGAGAGGAGGCGTTTCCACTTTGGAAGCAAATATCTGTTCTCACATGTGGCTTTACACTGGCCCTTCCGTTAATGTGGTAATACACTCTTCACCGACAACATCTGCCTCTGCAACAACTATCTAACAAACTGAAGAAAACAAACACCACCAGATAAAAGTGGCTTGTAATTTGATACATCTGACATCATTCTTTCTTTGGGGTAGTTGCTTTAAACATTTTATTTGTGTGCAAATATAATTTAAAACATAAATCAGAGTACAGAATTTAACATTTTTGCCCCAATTTATTATAAATATCTTGTATTCATTGTAGTTATCTCACTTTTTCACTCATTTATTTGTTGATTTATTCACACATTATTCACTCATTCATTCTTCAAACATTGAGTGGCCTTTTAATTGTCACTGTGGAGCTTTTAAAAATACAGATGCCAGGGCCCTAGGCTTAGAGATTTATTTGGCGTATAGTGGGACCCAGGCATTGGTAATTCTAAAAAGATCCCTAGGTATTTTCATTGATTAAGAACGAGTGTTTAGCCCTGGCTGGTTTGGCTCAGCAGTTGGAGTGTTGGCCTGCGGACCAGAGAGTCCTGGGTTTGGTTCCTGCTAGGGGCACATACAAAAAAAACCCCCCAAAAAACTAGTGTTTAAAGCAGTGGTTCTCAACCTGCGGGTCAAGACCCCTTTGGGAGTCGAATGACCTTTCGCAGGGATCACCTAAGACCACTGGAAAAGACGTATCTCTGATGGTCTTAGGAACTGAGACACCGCTCCTCTATCTTCTCCAGGCGGGTCCGCCCACATGCAGGTCCGCCCACATACGAGTACCCGCATGATGACATCATCACGCCAAACCATCACATACACCCCGTACAAATACAAGTGTATGTGACAGGGTCAGTGCCATAATATACTTATGCAGACCAGTCACACATGTGTAGAGAGTAGCTACTGTGTAGAAAGCAGTTACTCTGTTAAAAGCAGCTACTGTGTTGAAAGCAGCAGTTTTGGAGGTAAAACGACACTTCGTGAATTATAATTACTGGGTAAATGTAAAATCATGTACTGTAAAATCATCAACTACTGCAATATATATATATATGTACCATGGGAAAATTTAATCTGTATGCTGATTTGTGTTTGTATTTATTTATTTATTTGTTTGTTTATTTTTCTGTCCTCACCTGAGGACATTTTTTTCCATTTTTTGTTCAGATAGAGTGGGAGGGAGAGTGAGGAAGAGAGAAAGAGAGAAAAACATCAATGTGAAGGGAACACAACGAGTGGTTGCCATCCGCACAACCCAACCAGGGCCGGGGACAAACTGCAACCGAGGTACATGCCCTTAGCGGGACCTGAACCCAGCTCTCTCTGGACTGCAGGTCAAAGTTCTAACCGCTGAGCAAAACCAGCCAGGGCTGATTGGTGTTTTTATATTCAACTGTGGTTGATGTAAATACTGCCTCCTTGTGATAGTAACAGGTATGTAACAAAAACAACACAGAGAATGGTAAATCATAGGAAACGTTAATAAACTGTATTGACTAAACTATGCCATGTATCATCTTTCGTATTATTAAAGCTATTGTTATACATTATTTTCATTAGAAAACCATCCCGTGACAATGGATCATGTAGAGAAGAATGTTAAGAAAAGAAAATACAGTGAGGATATTTTACAGTATGATTTTACCTCAATAATTACAGCAGAAATTGAGATACTGCAATGTGTTATTTGTTGTGAAGTTCTATCAGCTGAATCTATGAAGCCGAACAAACTAAAATGCCATTTTGATAGCAAGCATCCAAGCTTTGCCAACAAGGATACCAACTATTTTAGAAGCAAAGCTGATGGACTCCAGAAAGCCAGACTTGACCCTGTTGGCAAGCACCACAAACAAAACATAGCAGCCATTGAAGCTTCATATTTGGTGGCACTCAGAATTGCCAGAGCTATGAAACCTCACACCATTGCTGAGGATTTACTGTTGTCAGTGGTCAAAGACATTGTTTGAGTTATGATCGGAGATGAATTTGTTACAAAATTGAGTGCAATTTCCTTATCTAATGACACTGTCCACAGAAGAATAGATGACATGTCTGCTGATATTCTTGATCAGGTAATCCAGGAAATTAATCTGCTCTACTCCCAATATTTAACATCCAGCTTGATAGATCTACAGATGTTGCAAACTGTTCACAGTTACTGGTTTATGTGAGATATATTAATGATGGTGACTTTAAAGATGAGTTTCTTTGTCCTGGATGGTTTGGCTCAGCAGTTAGAGCATTGGCCTGTGGTCCAGAGAGACCCAGGTTCAGTTCCTGCTAAGGGCAGTTTGTCCTCGGCCATGGTTGGGTCATGCAGGAGGCAGCCACTCAATGTGTCTCTTTCATGTTGATGTTTCTCTCTCTCTCTCTCTCTCTCTCTCTCTCTTCTTCTTCTCTCTCCTTCCCACTATCTGAATAAAAAATGGAAAAATGTCCTCAGGTGAGGATAAAAAAAAAAAATTAAAGATGAGTTTCTTTTTTGCAAACCTCTTGAAATGACAACTACTGCACGCGATGTATTTGGCACAGGTGGTTCATTACTGAAAGAGCATAAGATCTCTTGGGAAAAGGTTTTTGGTGTATGCACAGATGGTGCTCCAGCTATTCTAGGATGTCAATCTGGATTTCAACATTTGGTACAGAATGAGTCACCAAAAGTCATTGGAACTCACTGTATGATTCATCGGCAAATATTAGCAACGAAGATGCTGCCACAAGAGTTACAAGAAGTAAAGAAAAGCCTCATATGTTCTGCCAATTTTGTAAAGGTGAGCACTTTAAACAGTTGATTGTTTTTGCAACTGTGCAACAAGCTGAATGTGCTGAACAATGCTCTGCTATTTCACACTGAAGTGATATGGTTGTTGACAGGAAAAGTTTTAAATGTGTTTTTGAGCTTTGTGATGAACTCAAAACGTTTTTTAATCAGAAAGCAAGACTGCAGTTTGAAGCACTTTTCAGTGATAAAAGTGAACTGCAGAAAATAGCTTACTTGGTTGCCATCTTGAATGAGTTAAATTTATCACTGCAAGGACCAAATGCAACATGCCTCAATTTGTCTAAAAAGATCCAATCATTCCAAATGAAACTTCAGCTTTGGCAAAAAATAATTGGATGAAAATAAAGTTTACATGTCGCCTACCTTATCTGCTTTTTTTGAGGAACATGACATTGAACCAGACAAAAGGATTACGATGATAATTTCTGTGAAAGAACACTTGTACATGCTTGCAGACAAAATTTTATTGTACTTTCCAAATCTACCTGACACCCCATTTGCACTTGCCAAAGGCCCATTTACAGTCAAAGTTGAAGATGTTCCTGAGACAGCACAAGTGGAGTTCACTGAACTTATTAACAGTGATGCAGCGAGAACTGATTTCTCTACAATGCCAGTTGCAAAATTCTGGATCAAGTGTTTGCTGTCATATCCTGTTCTGTCTGAAACTGTGTTGTGCCTTCTTCTTCCATTTCAAATAATGTATCTTTGTGAAACAGGGTTTTCTAGCTTGTTGGTTATCAAGTCTAAATACAGAAGTAGACTTGTTGTGGAAGATGATCTTCGTTATGTTCTTGCAAAGACTGCCCCGAGAATTTCTGATCTGGTGAGAAAGAAGCAATTTCAATGTTGGTACTGACTCTGGCTTTTTTTTTTGTATGTGCCCTTAGCGAGAACTGAACCCGGACTCTCTGATTTGCAGGCCGACGCTTCAACCACTGAGCCAAACCTCCAGGCCCTGACATTGTTTTTTTTTTTTTTTTTTTTTACCATATTTAGCATACTGTCGCAAAATATAGCAATGTAGTTGACTGTTGTTATATTAAGACTGTTAACCATGCTACACCATGCTTCAAGACAAAATTTTATTTATTTTTAATTAGAAATAAATGTTTCACAATATATAATTACATATTGTTTTTGTGATTAATCACTATGCTTTAATTCTGTTCAATTTGTACCAATGAAAATACATCCTGCATATCAGATATTCACATTACAATTCGTAACAGTAGCAAAATTACAGTTATGAAGTAGCAATGAAAATAATTTTATGGTTGGGGGTCACCACAGCAGGAGGAACTGTATTAAAGGGTGGCGGCATTAGGAAGGTTGAGAACCACTGGTTTAAAGAGAACCTTTGTCATGTAGATTTTTCCAAGAGAAGTGATTACAGTTGGCCTTTTTTTATCATGGTGAATCAGTTCCAGACTCTACCGCGATAAATGAATTTCTGCGAAGTTAGGATTCTTTGTTTACATACACTCGTCCCTCGCCACTTCACGCGTCCACGTTCGCGGCTTCACTCTTTCGCGCTGTTTTCAAATACAGTCTAGTACAGTATCCGAAAAAACAGTGATGAAGTGAGGCCGCGAGCACCAAGCGCCAAGTGCCGAGGGACGACTGTATTTGAAACATTATTGTGTAAGACCTTTTAGATTAAGGATGTATACACTTTGGGATAAATAATAATGTGCCTAAATAACTAACATTGATGGCAGTTAACATTTACTGAGTGCCATAGGTACTGGGCTAGGTAATTCATATCTAGGACATTTTAATTAGATTCTATATTAGCTCTGTAAGGTAGATATTATCCTTTTTTTGTGTGCAGCCAGAGGAAATGATATTTGGAGAGCATGCCTGAGGTCACACAACCAGAGTGCTTTAGCTGTTGGGATTTGAAGTCCACATATCTGACCCCAAAGTTATGTTCTTCCCACTCTGGGAACTCATTCAGATCTTTGTTTCAACATACCTCTCTTCATAATAGCGACTGGTAATTCTTCACAGTGCAGTTTTGAACACACGACCTCATTTATTTATTTATTTTTTTAATCCTCACCCAAGGATATTTTTCCATTTTTGTACAGATAGAGTGGGAGGGAGAGAGAGGAAGGGAGAGAGAGAGAGAAACATCGACGTGAAGGGACACATCGAGTGGCTGCCACCCGCACGACCAACCAGGGCCGGGGACAAACTGCAACCGAAGTACGTGCCCTTAGCGGGAACCGAACCCGGGTCTCTCCGGACCGCAGGCCGACGCTCTAACCGCTGAGCCAAACTGGCCAGGGCCACACGACCTCATTTAATAGTGCTGATCGCTTGGACAGCTGCGCGTGGAGGTGCAGAGACTGAGGACGAAGGGAGTGAAACTGAGAAGCTTTAGCCAGTTCTGCCTAGGACTTGAGCTGCAAATCCCGGCGTTCCTCCACTGGAACACTGCGCCTCCTCGTGTCTTTTTAGTTTTTGATTCTGTAGATTTAGGAGATAACAACTGCTTTGGCTCTTTGGGCAATGGAGGCAGGACCATGCACTTTGCCACAGCTGATTGGGTCAAAGGTGGGTCCTCATACTAGGTTAAGCCAATCACATTCATCTCTCTCTTTCTCACCACCCCTCTCTCCACTCTCAGGGTTGTAGAATTGAGACTAGAACAGCCGGGTCAGGTGCTGAACTGAGTGAGGTATGCACACTAGCAATGAATAAAATCCCGTTAGGATGGGTTCTCAGGGTCCAGGTAACTGAGAACGGATCAATCCTGGGACCTCTGGAAGAGAGAGAAGCAGCAAAAGTGGCTCTCTCGGCTCCTGCTGACTTTCTAGAGATGATTTATTCTCATTGTGATGCCTGAACTAAGTTCATGCCCTTGGGTCTTGTGAGCAACCCCTGACTTGATACAATAACCTCTTCTTTATTTGACCAAAATGAATGCTTCCCCTCTTTAAACCAACCAACGCTTGACTTAGTTAATGATCATATTTTGGTACACATAAAATTTTTTAATTTGGAGCTACCTTAGAGTAAGATTTCTTTTCCTAGCTGGGTCAATCAATCTGGACTATTTTGATTGCAAATGGTAGAAACTGAAATCAAACCAGATTAAGGGAAAAAGGGAACTTTCTTTGGCTGTTGTAATTGAAACACCCAGGATTTGCTTCTGGAACGGCTGAATCCGGTGACATGAACAATGCCTTCAGAAAAGTGCCTCTCTCCCTCTCTCGGGTTCATTTTCCACTCTGAAAACTTCATTCTCAGGAAGCCACAGAGGGGCCAACAGTCACCATGGCTCCCTGCATGCCCCCTGGGGCTTAGAAACCCCAGGGGCAAGAGAGTGGTTCATTCTCTCCAGTGCTAAGAAAACACCCAAGCCTGATGCTCATCGGCTCACACTGGGTAAGGAGCCCATCCCTGAACCAACTGATGTGGAAGGAGAGAGGAGGGACATCAACGGCCAGGAGCTGAGTATTCTGCAGCCAGAGCTGTAAAAGGCATGTGTTTCTCCTGAACTGCAAGAGTGAAAGAGGGTGCCTCCCCGGTGGTGGGAAGGTTTGGGATTCATTTCAGAGGGGATTCTGGGCAAGCAAAAGAAAGACTGTTCATAAACTCACCTACTTGCTAATATTCAACCACTTTCTTTTATTTATTTATTTATTTATTTATTTATTTATTTATTTATTTATTTTTCTTTATTGCTTTTAGAGAGAGAGGAAGGGAGAGGGAGAGAGAGATAGAAACATCCATGAGCGAGAATATCTACTGGCCGCCTCCTGCATGCCCCCTACTGGGGATCAGGCCCACAACCTGAGCATGTGCCCTGACCAGGAATTGAACTAGCAACCTACTGGTGCATGGGTCGACACTCCACCACTGAGCCACACCGGCCGGGCCCAACCTCTTTCTTTATTGGTACTTTGCTTTCTTATCATAATATATTTTTTCAAATTTATTCACTATTGCATTTTTAATTCCTGTTGTTTCCTAGTTCTCTCCAGGACTTTCCTGCTGGGAGCACACAGGTTCATGTTAGCCTTCCTGTTTATGCAACCTGGTCCTTTTATTTAAAGTAGTATTTTTATTTTTTAAATTTATCTTTATTGTTGAAAGTATTATAGATGTCCCCCCTTCCCCCCCTCATTGACTCCCTCTTTCCCATTCCCACCCAACCCTGCCTTTACTACACTATTATTTGTGTCTATTGGTTGTGCATATATACATAAGCATTCTTTGGGTTATCTCTTCACGCCCCCTTCCCCCACCTCACTCTGAGGATTTTCAGTCTGTTCCATACTTCCATGTCTTTGGAACTATTTTGTTTGTCAGCTTATTTTGTTCATTAGAGTCCACATATAAGTGAGATCATGTGATACTTGTTTTCCTTTGACTGGCTTATTTCACTTAGCATAATACTCTTCAGGTCCCTCTACGCCATCTTAAAGGGTAAGAGAGCTTACTTTCTCACAGCTGCATAGTATTCCATTGTGTATATGTACCACAGCTTTTTTATCCACTCATCTACTGATAGACATTTAGGCTGTTTCCAGATTTTAGTTATTGTAAATAGTGCTGCTATGAACATAGGGCTGTATGTATTCTTTCTGATTGGTGTTTCAGGATGCTTAAGATATGTTCCTAGCAGTGGGAACACTGGGTCAAATGGCAATTTTATTTTTACCATTTTAATGTTTTCTATAGAGGTCGCACCAGTCTGCATTCCCACCAGCCATTTACTAGGGTTCCCTTTTCTCCACATCCTCACCAGCACCTGCCTTTTGTTGATTTGTTGATGGTAACCCTTCTGGCTGGTGTGAGGTGATAACTCGTTGCAATTTGTATCTCTGATGATTAGTGATGTTAAGCATTTTTTCATATGTCTTATGGCCATTTGTATGTCCTCTTAGGAGAAGTGTCTATTCAGTTCCTCTGCCCATTTTTTAATTGGATTGTTTATCTTTCCTTTGTAGAGTTGTATGAGTACTTGATATATTTTGGAAATTAATCCCTTATGCAATGTATCATTGGTGAACATGTTCTCCCATACAGTGGATTCCCTTTTCACTTTGATGCTGGTTTCTTTTGCTATGCAAAAGCTTTTTAGTTTGATATAGTTTCCACTGTTAATTTTTTCCTTTGCTTCTCTTGCCCTAGGCAATGTATCAGTGAAAATTCTGCTATGTAAGATGTCCTAGATTTTGCTGCCTATTGTTTCTTCTAGGATTTTTATGGTTTTATGACTTACATTTAAGTCTTTTATCCATTTTACCTGTTCAATTTTCCCAACACCCCTTATTGAAGAGACTGTCTTTACTCCATTGTGTGTTCTTGCCTCTTTTGTCAATTATTGAGCATATTGGCTTGGGTTGATTTATGGATTCTCTCTTCTGTTCCATTGATTTATATGCCTGTTCTTGTGCCAGTACCAGCCTGTTTTGATTACAATGACTGTAGTATTAGTTGATATCCGATATTGTGCCCCCTCCTACTTTGTTCTTCTTTTTCAAGACTGCTGTGGCTATTTGGGGTTGATTTTAGTTTCATATAAATTTTTGGAATATTTGTTATAGATCTGTGAAATATGCCATTGGTATTTTAAGAAGGATTGCAGTGAATCTATAGATTGCTTTGGATACTGTAGACATTTTAATGATGTTAATCCTTCCAATCCATGAACATGGAATATGCTTCCACTTGTTTATATGTTCCTTTTTTTTTTTTTCTTCTCAAAGTCCTGTATTTTTCTTAGAACAGGTGATTTACCTCCTTGGTTCTTGGTTGTTTATTCCTAGGTATCTCACTTTTTTCATTGCAATGGTAAATGAGATTGTTTTTTAAGTTTCTCTTTCTGAGAGTTCATTATTGGTGTATGAAAATACTACCAACTTCTGAATTTAATTTTGTATCCTTCTATTGTCAAATTCATTCATTAAATCTAGTAGTTTTTTGGTGGATTCTTTAGGGTTTCCTATGTACAATATCGTGTAATCTGCAAATAATGAGAGTTTTACTTTCTCCTTTCCAATTTGAATGCCTTTTATTTTTTTCTTCTTGACTGATCACTATGGCTAACACTTCTAGTACTATATTGAATAAGAATGGTGAAAGCGGAATCCTTGTTTTGTTCCTATTCTTAAGGGAATTGCTTTTAGTTTTTTCTCATTGAGTATGATGTTGGCTGTAAGTTTGTCATATATGGACTTTATTATGTTGAGGTATGATCCCTCTATTCCCACTTTGCTGAGTTTTTATCAAAAATGGATGCTGGATTTTGTTGAATACTTTTTCTGCATCTATTGATATGATCATATGATTTTTATCTTTCATTTTGTTTATGTGGTGTATCACATTTATTGATTTGTAAATATTGTTGTACAAACCTTTCACCCCTGGGATAAATCCTCTTTGGTTATAGTGAGTAATCTTTAAATATATTGATGGATCTAATTTGCTAATATTTTGTTGAGGATTTTGACATCCATATTAATCAGAAAGATTGGCCTGTAATTTTCTTTCTTTGTAGTGTCTTTATCTGGTTTTAGAATTAAGATAATTCTGGCCTCATAAAAATAGTTTGGAAGTCTTCCCTCCTTTTAAATTTTTTTTGGAAAAGTTTGAGGAGGGTAGGTGTTAGTTTTCTTTGAATGTTTAGTAAAACTCCCCTATGAAGCCATCTGGACCAGGGCTTTTGTTTTCTGGGAATTTATTGATTACTGCTTTAATTTCACTACTTGTTATTGGTCTGTTCAGGTTTTCTGAATCTTCCTGCTTGAGTTTTGGAGGATTGTATGATTCTATAAATTTATCCATTTTGTCTAGGTTATCCAATTTGTTGGCATATAATTGTTCATAATTTTTTTTTCTTTATTGATTTTAGAGAGAGAAGAAAGGAGAGAGAGAGAGAAAGAGAGAGAGAAATATTGATGAGAGAGGACATTGATTGGCTGCCTCCTGCATGTCCCCCATTGGGCATCAGATCCACAATCTGGGCATGTGCCCTGACCAGGAATCAAACTGATGACCTCTTGGTGCATGGGTTGATGCTCAACCACTGAGCCACACCGGCCGAGCTCATAGTATTTTTTAAAATAAACCTTTGTATTTCTGTGGTGTCAGGTGTTACTTCCCCTGTTTTGTTTCTGACTTTATTTATTTAGTTTCTCTCTCTTTGCTACTTGATGAGTCTGGCTAAAGATTCCTCAATCTTGTTTATCTTTTCAAAGAACTATCTCTTGGTTTTATTGATCTTTTTTATTGCTTTTAGTCTCAACATCACTTATTTCCTCTCTGATCTTTATTATTTCTTTCCTTCCACTTACTCTGGGTCTTTCTTGTTCTTCTCTTTCTAATTCTTTGTTTTAGGATTAGATGCAAATGGAAATATTTAAAAAGTTGGAGTAGCAAAATCATATCTGACAAAATAGACTTCAAAATGAAGGCCATAATAAGAGACAAAGAAGGTCACTACATAATAGTAAAAGGGTCAATACAACAAGAGGACATAACCCTGGTAAACATATAGGCACCCAATCTAGGAGCACCAAAATATTTTTTTGGTACATGCTTCTAGTGGGAACCGAACCCGGGACTCTCTGGTCCGCAGGCTGACTCTCCAACCACTGAGCCAAACCGGCCAGGGCGAGCACCAAAATATATTTAAAAACTACTGGAGGACTTTAAGGCAGAGATTGACAGCAATATGATCATAGTATGGGACTTTAACACCCCACTGACATTACTGAATAGATTTTCCAGACCAAAAATTAACAAGGAAACAGCAGCCCTAAACAACACTAGATCAAATGGATTTAATTGACATTTACATAATATTTTACCCCCAAACTGCAAAATATACATACTTCTCAAGTGCACATAGGACATTTCAATGCCCCTGCCTGGGGTTTCCTCTTGCCCCACTCTCCACCAGACCAGTTCCGTTGCATTTGTTCCTACACAGCCCGAGGAACTTTTCCTCTAGGAAGGATCCGCACACTCTCCCTCATCACTTGATTAATTTAGAGGTACCTTGCTGAGCTCCCACAATTCTCTGTGCCTGTTCCATCTTCACTTTCATCACATGGCAGCATAACTATTTGTTTTCATCTCTGTATCAGCTAGACTGTGAATTCCTTTATGAGCAGAACTCGATTTTATTCATCCTATATCCTCAGTTCTTAACACAGGGCTTAGCTCAAAAACACATTCAATAAATGCCTACTGACACTTAACTCTGGCACTGCCTATTCTTCTTTAGCAGAGGAAGAATATTCTATCATAAATAAGTTCTTTGAAACACCTGTATGGTAGTCTAACGACCTACAGTGTCAATGGCCTATTTCTAGCTCAGGGAGATCTATTTGATTTTAATAGTTTGAAAGTCATTTATGGATGGCTAGTTCCTTTGGGTAGTGCATGGCCCTAATAACACCAAGGCCAGGGATTCAATATCTATTTAGTTGAAAGTGCTTTGCTCCACCTTGATTGACCACAGGCTATGTCTCTAACCAGCTGGCTGCTTTTCAGATTCCTGCCATTTGTCACATGGACTGTAGCCTGCAGACAGAGAAATCCATCATCCAGCCAGGAAACACTGTTCAAAGCACACGTCTCTGAGTAGAAAATAGAACACACTCTTGTAGAAACAAATAGCATATAAAAAGAATATTTAATATATAGACTAGTATAGAAAAAGGATAAACTCAGAGAAGTAGGCAAATAGTTCAGCCATAATTTTGCTGACAGCAATCAACCACTGTTAAAATGTGAACACTAATCTTTCTCCATAACTTTGATTGTTGCTATAATTCTGTTCATGTCATTAATTTTCCTAATTTTTCCCCCCTCTTCGTAACATTATATCCAGAGAATTTTTCCAGGCCCCTAGAACTTCTTGTAAATATAAATTTTAATTATTGCTTAAGAGCTTGTCATATGGTTATTCTGAGATTTTTATCATCATTGCTCATTTGTTGGAAATACCCATGGCATCTTAACTAAAAGAATGTAACGTAAAAGTCTTCCTTTGTTCTAACCTTCCAATTTAGGTTGAAATGTTAGTTTAAATTATGTCTTTTTTTTTTTTTTTTACCTAAATAAGCAAAAGATAGCCAGCATGTAGAATTGGCATCAGGGCTGGAATACACGGGACAATCACTTTCTTCTTCCTTGTTTCACAGATGAGAGGAGCAGAGGTCAGAGACCACGACCAGGTCAAGGATCTCACTGCAAACAATCCAGTGCTCTTTCCAAGCAGTGTGGTCCAGGGTCATGCTGACTCAGAGAGATGGCAACAGTCTTTCCTTGTCAGCATATCAGTGTCAAGTGTGTGCGTTCCTACCTCTCAGTGCAGAAGGCGATCCCCCTTGGGCTCAATAGCATCTCCTATACTATTTTCTCCCTTGATTGCCCACCCCACTGTTCTCCACCATAAAGAATTATATTCTGCATAAAAAAGATGAAAATAAACATGCACACAACATTTTTTTTTATTCCACTCATTAATGGGAACAGAAATACCCCCATTAAAACCAGCTCATTAGCACTTGGATTTGGTCCTATTTTACTAGTGAATGAAACTCAGACATGCATTCTATGATCTTTTATGCAAAGAATCTTCAGAGAGAGAGAGAATAGCATGCATGAGAAATAAAGACTTAGTTAAGAGAATATGTTTACCTGTGTTAGGCATTCATGAGCAAATATATAGGATTGTAGAATACACACTCTATTTGAGAACTGTAAACATGGAAGAATGAGAAGTAGCAGCCCTAATATATTACTTGCCAGAATAATGTTCACATTTATTTGTCTTGGCCATCAGGTTTTTCTGAGTGGTACTGTGACCTTGTGTTTCCCGTTCTAGAAACACAACCGTTCTCAGTCAATAAGCCAGTGGGGGTAAGGGTGGCTTTGCAGAATACTTACTCCATCCTCCACTTTGAAATGAAAATTGGTATTGGTTCCTCCCACCCATCAAGCTGTTTTCCAAATGCTAAACTCCTCTGTCTTTCATCAAACTTCTGCTTATCTCAATTGTCAATGTCTTTTTACATTCACAAATATTTCTACTAAATTTAAGGGGAAAATGAACTTTCTGTCTTACCTGCTGAATCCCCATAATAATGTTTTCAATCTGCATTATCTGCCCTCAGTAAAGAGGACTCTTTGACATTTCAAGTTCAAAAACCTTACTTTCTATGGCCGCTAATGTAATTTCCTCTTAAAGAGGCCAGAGAGAGCGTGAGGAGGGAAGCCTTCAGGAATAATCAGGACAAAGCCGAGCCAACCCTCCCAATGCACCGAGCATGCACTGAGCCGCCCACTGCCTAACTCTGCACGCACTGTACCTTACTGGGTCTTCACAAAAACCCTAGTGCTAACAGTATTGGCATTGTTTTCTTTTACGTAAGAAGACTGAAATTCAGACAGACGAAAGCACTTGCCCAAGCTTCCATAGGGAGTAAGTGGCACACACCTGATCAAATCCAGATTTCATTTGACCTCAGAGCCCTTGTTTTTAACTACCAGCTACTGTCATTCACGAAGGGGACACGTCCTGAGAAATGCATCTTTAATTGGTCTTCTCATTGTACAAACATCACAGAGTGCACCTGCATAAACCTGGACGGCCTAGCCTACTGCGCGCCTGTGCGACGTGTTACTGTACAAAACAGCACAAGATTGTCACACACGAGATAAAACACTGTGCTCCAGAGCAGTGCTGAGCACAAATACATGCCGCAGCTGCCGGCTTACAAGGGGCACTGTTTTATTTCTTTTTCATCTTCACTCAAGGATGTGTTTTATTGATTACTTTTTTAAGATAGAGGAAGGGAGAGAGAAAGAAACATTAATGTGAGAAGGAAACATTGATCGGTTGCCTTCCATACGTGCCTTGATCAGGGATTGAACCCAAAACGCTTGTTATACGGGATGGCACTCCAATCAACTGAGCCACCTGGCCAGGCCAAAGCACACGTTTCACAGAAAACTTTTTACAATGAGTAGAAACAGTACACTCTAAAATAACTAAACAGTCCTGGCCAGTGTGGCTCAGTTGGTTGGGCATCACCCCTTGCACCAAAAGGTTGCGAGTTTGATTCCCAATCAGGACACACGCCCAAGTTGCAGGCTGATCTCTGGTAGGAGGCAGCCGATTGATGTTTTGCTCTCACATTGATGTTTCTTGCTTCCTCTTTCTTTCTTTCTTTCTCTCTCTCTAAAAATCAATAAAAAAATTAAAATAACAATAAAAGAATAAATACATAAAGTAGAATAAATAAATACAGTAACGCAGTCATTTGTCATCATCATCACGTGGTGTGAACTGTACATACTGTGTGCACTGTCCTCAGGCATCGGGCAGCACCTGGGTGTGCTCACACCAGATCGCCACAACCGTGTGAGTAGCACATTGCTCTGCCATGGTAGAAGGGTTGGGGCATTTCGAGAGCTACAACCTTATGAGGGTTAAAACGTCGCTAGGTCCTGGGAATTTTCAGCTGCACTATAATCTTATGGGACCATGGCGATATTTGCTGTCAGTCGCAGACTGAAACGTCATTATGTGACATATGACTGCAATGTACCTTTCTGGTAAAGCGTCCAAGAAGTAGCAACCAGGCTGAAGAATCTGAAGTAGGAAGTTGAGACGAAAAGAAGCTGCAGAGATACCCGGGGAGAGTGGAAAGGTCGCCTCCCCTTGGGCGGGAGGAGGAGGTTCAGACTTCTGCTGGCAGCTAAGCCTCCAAGGCGACCTCACCTCACTGGCTGAGGGCTTGCTCTTCTCGCTCTGCCCTCTCTTGTCACCTCTGCCCAGACCCCCCACCTCAGTCTCTATCGCATTCTTCCCGCTCTAGTTCCAGTCACCCTTGACCTTGGGGTCCTCAAATGCTCCACGTGCTCTCCTGTCTCCAGTGAATTACCACTGTTGTTCCCCGACGGGAACCCTTGGTCCCTTCCCCCTTAGCCTGATTAACTTCACTGGCCGGCTGCACTGTATCTTTGTGGCAAATGTGCTCTCTAAAACCAGTCCCTACATCCGCTTCTTACTGGTGTGTCTGAGACTTGGCCAAGAACTTCATCTTCTGTTTTCTCAGCTAAAGGGTTGTGGTGAGGATGGTTGAGTTGAAACACGTAAAGTGCTCAGCACAGTGTCTGGCTCAGAGTAAGAGCTCCCGATATATTAGCTATCATTGCTCCTCATCACTCAAACCTTGGTTTCCCCTCATCTGGGCTGCAGCTCGGAGCCTCTGAGACGCTCTGACATGGTACTTCCGGCCCTGCATTGTGATGGTCTGTGCCATCCCTCTGCGCTGATGGCCTCTAAGCTCCTTGATGCTAGAACCGGGTTTGTGCTGCTGTCAGCTGTTCCTCTAGCACCGAGTTAGGAGCTTAGCACATGGAAGGACTCAGTAAACACCTGTGGAATTGCACCTTTGCCTGGCTCTTCCTGTTCTAGTATTTGATTGTTGACTCCTGACCTTTATCTCCAATTTCAAGGCCAGTTCACCCCATCAGATGTTCCTAGAAATTTTGTTCAGGAAAAGCTGCCTCAGGATCCTCTTCTTTGAGTGGGAATTTTAAGCAGTGTGTTCTGGGTTTAGCATTATTATGCCTGGGAAGATCGCCCAAACCCCAAACACTTATGTTCTCAATTCACATGACCTGAAGGAGGAGAAGAGGTCTAAAATAGCCAAAGGAAATCAACCTACATTGTTCTTATTTAAAACTTTATATAATGAAGAATCTCCATTATATTTCAAAGTAGGCAGACCACGTTCTGAACCCTCGTGCACTCACCATCCAGCTGCGGCAATGACCGACGCAGGGCCAATCATGTTTCATCCATATTTCTATCCACTTCTCCTCTTCCATCATTTAGAAGCAAGTTGTATTTGTCATATCACTTATTTACTTTATAATTGATGAAACTGAGGTCTAAAGAGGTTAAAAAACCTCAGATGCAGTTAAGGAGCTCAATCCTTTTCATTTGTCCACTCATTCGAATATGACTCCCATCGCCTGCCTGCCTTGTCTACGATGAGGCAGGCACTGGGAAGTTACAAGTGATGAATAGGACCAAGCAAGGTCCTGTTTTAATGAAGGTTACCTACTTGGGATAGAAAGAAGAAGGAACCAGATGAGAACAATTGAACAAATACATGAAGGAGAAAATTTTAGATAACGTGTAAATGTTCAGAAGACAACAAAAGAAAGGCATGGCAGGAGACTAGGAATGGGAATGAGGAAGGGCAGAGACTCGGAATGGGAATGAGGAAGGGCCAGAGACTAGGGATGGGAATGAGGAAGGGCAGAGACTAGGAATGGGAATGAGGAAGGGCAGAGACTAGGGATGGGAATGAGGAAGAACCAGAGCCTAGGAATGGGAATGAGGAAGGGCCAGAGCCTAGGAATGGGAATGAGGAAGGGCCAGAGCCTAGGAATGGGAATGAGAAGAGCCAGAGCCTAGGAATGGGAATGAGGAAGAACCAGAGACTAGGGATGGGAATGAGGAAGGGCCAGAGCCTAGGAATGGGAATGAGAAGAGCCAGAGCCTAGGAATGGGAATGAGGAAGGGCAGAGACTAGGGATGGGAATGAGAAAGAACCAGAGACTAGGGATGGGAATGAGGAAGGGCCAGAGCCTAGGAATGGGAATGAGGAAGGGCAGAGACTAGGGATGGGAATGAGGAAGGGCCAGAGCCTAGGAATGGGAATGAGGAAGGGCCAGAGACTAGGAATGGGAATGAGGAAGGGCCAGAGACTAGGGATGGGAATGAGGAAGGGCCAGAGACTAGGAATGGGAATGAGGAAGAACCAGAGACTAGGGATGGGAATGAGGAAGGGCAGAGACTAGGGATCGGAATGAGGAAGGGCAGAGACTAGGGATGGGAATGAGGAAGGGCCAGAGACTAGGAATGGGAATGAGGAAGGGCAGAGACTAGGGATGGGAATGAGGAAGGGCCAGAGACTAGGGATGGGAATGAGGAAGGGCAGAGACTAGGGATGGGAATGAGGAAGGGCCAGAGACTAGGGATGGGAATGAGGAAGAGCCAGAGCCTAGGAATGGGAATGAGGAAGGGCAGAGACTAGGGATGGGAATGAGGAAGGGCCAGAGACTAGGGATGGGAATGAGGAAGGGCCAGAGACTAGGAATGGGAATGAGGAAGGGCAGAGACTAGGGATGGGAATGAGGAAAGGCCAGAGACTAGGAATGGGAATGAGGAAGGGCAGAGACTAGGGATGGGAATGAGGAAGGGCCAGAGACTAGGGATGGGAATGAAGAAGAACCAGAGACTAGGAATGGGAATGAGGAAGGGCAGAGACTAGGGATGGGAATGAGGAAAGGCCAGAGACTAGGAATGGGAATGAGGAAGGGCCAGAGACTAGGAATGGGAATGAGGAAGGGCAGAGACTAGGGATGGGAATGAGGAAGGGCCAGAGCCTAGGAATGGGAATGAGGAAGGGCCAGAGACTAGGAATGGGAATGAGGAAGAACCAGAGACTAGGAATGGGAATGAGGAAGGGCAGAGACTAGGGATGGGAATGAGGAAGAACCAGAGACTAGGAATGGGAATGAGGAAGAACCAGAGACTAGGGATGGGAATGAGGAAAAACCAGAGACTAGGGATGGGAATGAGGAAAGGCCAGAGACTAGGAATGGGAATGAGGAAGGGCCAGAGACTAGGAATGGGAATGAGGAAGAACCAGAGACTAGGGATGGGAATGAGGAAGAACCAGAGACTAGGGATGGGAATGAGGAAAGGCCAGAGACTAGGAATGGGAATGAGGAAGACCAGAGACTAGGAATGGGAATGAGGAAGAACCAGAGACTAGGGATGGGAATGAGGAAGAACCAGAGACTAGGAATGGGAATGAGGAAGAACCAGAGACTAGGGATGGGAATGAGGAAGAACCAGAGACTAGGGATGGGAATGAGGAAAGGCCAGAGACTAGGAATGGGAATGAGGAAGGGCCAGAGACTAGGAATGGGAATGAGGAAGGGCAGAGACTAGGGATGGGAATGAGGAAGAACCAGAGACTAGGAATGGGAATGAGGAAGAACCAGAGACTAGGGATGGGAATGAGGAAGAACCAGAGACTAGGGATGGGAATGAGGAAGGGCCAGAGACTAGGAATGGGAATGAGGAAGGGCCAGAGCCTAGGAATGGGAATGAGGAAGGGCCAGAGCCTAGGAATGGGAATGAGGAAGGGCCAGAGCCTAGGAATGGGAATGAGGAAGGGCCAGAGCCTAGGAATGGGAATGAGGAAGGGCCAGAGACTAGGAATGGGAATGAGGAAGGGCCAGAGACTAGGAATGGGAATGAGGAAGAGCCAGAGACTAGGAATGGGAATGAGGAAGGGCCAGAGACTAGGAATGGGAATGAGGAAGGGCACAGACTAGGAATGGGAATGAGGAAGGGCCAGAGACTAGGAATGGGAATGAGGAAGAGCCAGAGACTAGGAATGGGAATGAGGAAGGGCAGAGACTAGGAATGGGAATGAGGAAGAGCCAGAGACTAGGAATGGGAATGAGGAAGGGCCAGAGCCTAGGAATGGGAATGAGGAAGGGCCAGAGACTAGGAATGGGAATGAGGAAGGGCCAGAGCCTAGGAATGGGAATGAGGAAGGGCCAGAGACTAGGAATGGGAATGAGGAAGGGCACAGAGACTAGGAATGGAATGAGGAAGGGCCAGAGACTAGGAATGGGAATGAGGAAGAACCAGAGACTAGGAATGGGAATGAGGAAGAGCCAGAGCCTAGGAATGGGAATGAGGAAGGGCAGAGACTAGGAATGGGAATGAGGAAGGGCAGAGACTAGGAATGGGAATGAGGAAGGGCAGAGACTAGGAATGGGAATGAGGAAGGGCCAGACACTAGAATGGGAATGAGGAGGGCACAGACTAGGGATGGGAATGAGGAAGGGCCAGAGACTAGGGATGGGAATGAGGAAGGACCAGAGCCTAGGAATGGGAATGAGGAAAGGCCAGAGACTAGGAATGGGAATGAGGAAGAACCAGAGACTAGGAATGGGAATGAGGAAGGTCCAGAGACTAGGAATGGGAATGAGGAAGAGCCAGAGCCTAGGAATGGGAATGAGGAAGGGCAGAGACTAGGAATGGGAATGAGGAAGGGCAGAGACTAGGAATGGGAATGAGGAAGGGCAGAGACTAGGAATGGGAATGAGGAAGGGCAGAGACTAGGAATGGGAATGAGGAAGGGCAGAGACTAGGAATGGGAATGAGGAAGGGCCAGAGACTAGGAATGGGAATGAGGAAGGGCCAGAGACTAGGAATGGGAATGAGGAAGGGCCCAGACTAGGAATGGGAATGAGGAAGGGCACAGACTAGGAATGGGAATGAGGAAGGGCAGAGACTAGGAATGGGAATGAGGAAGGGCAGAGACTAGGGATGGGAATGAGGAAGGGCAGAGACTAGGGATGGGAATGAGGAAGGGCAGAGACTAGGAATGGGAATGAGGAAGGGCAGAGACTAGGAATGGGAATGAGGAAGGGCACAGACTAGGAATGGGAATGAGGAAGGGCCAAGACTAGGAATGGGAATGAGGAAGGGCAGAGACTAGGGATGGGAATGAGGAAGGGCAGAGACTAGGATGGGAATGAGGAAGGGCAGAGACTAGGAATGGGAATGAGGAAGGGCAGAGACTAGGAATGGGAATGAGGAAGGGCAGAGACTAGGAATGGGAATGAGGAAGGGCCAGAGACTAGGAATGGGAATGAGGAAGGGCACAGACTAGGAATGGGAATGAGGAAGGGCAGAGACTAGGAATGGGAATGAGGAAGGGCAGAGACTAGGGATGGGAATGAGGAAGGGCAGAGACTAGGGATGGGAATGAGGAAGGGCCAGAGACTAGGAATGGAATGAGGAAGGGCCAGAGACTAGGAATGGGAATGAGGAAGGGCAGAGACTAGGGATGGGAATGAGGAAGGGCCAGAGACTAGGAATGGGAATGAGGAAGGGCAGAGACTAGGAATGGGAATGAGGAAGGGCAGAGACTAGGAATGGGAATGAGGAAGAACCAGAGACTAGGGATGGGAATGAGGAAGGGCCAGAGACTAGGAATGGGAATGAGGAAGGGCAGAGACTAGGGATGGGAATGAGGAAGGGCAGAGACTAGGAATGGGAATGAGGAAGAACCAGAGACTAGGGATGGGAATGAGGAAGGGCCAGAGACTAGGAATGGGAATGAGGAAGGGCAGAGACTAGGAATGGGAATGAGGAAGGGCAGAGACTAAGAATGGGAATGAGGAAGAACCAGAGACTAGGAATGGGAATGAGGAAGGTCCAGAGACTAGGAATGGGAATGAGGAAGAACCAGAGACTAGGGAATGGGAATGAGGAAGGGCAGAGACTAAGAATGGGAATGGCAGGGAAGATCTTTTTGAGGAGGCACCATTTGAGCTGCTTCCTGAACAAAAAGAATGCAGGATAAGATGATCTTAGAGCAGGGAATTTTGGACAAAGGGTACATGCAACAGGTACAGAGATTCTAAAGTGGAAATAAAATAGAATATTTGAGGAAAAAAGGAGACCCAAGTGGCTGAAATGGAGTATTAAAATATAATTTTCAAAAAAGGGCCAAATTATGACTCTCATACAGATATGAAGTAAGTATCTGGTAAGAATTTTATTTAATGTATTAATCAATGATGGACCTGGCAGGTGTTATCAATGGTTTATAGAAGTCACAACAGTACAAATTTAAGAGGAATATTGAAATGAGTGTGCAGAGGGAGGCAAAACTAGCTTCTACCACCAGTGGGAAGAGAAGTCAATACAACTTCTATTGGACAGGACAGATTTGCTTGTCTAGAGACAAGAATTGTTTTGCATTGCTAAATTACAGAGTTGTGAAATAGTTCCATCGACTCTGAATCAGATATTTTAAAGGGATGTTTTCTGAAATTAAAATAATGCATAATTTTCCATGGAAGCACAAATTTTCCCCTATGATGTGATTGAGTGGGACGATGATAAAAGATGAGATAGAAGTAGCCAGGACCCAGATTCTGCATGGCCTCGGGACGAAGCAGTGATTTCAGGTTTTATTTTAGGGAGAACAGAAGACCATGAGAGAGGTTTAAAGCCAGAGAGAGGCATGTTCTGTTTACTCCTTTGATAAGAACCACTTTGGCTACTGGGTGAAGAAAGAAATGTTATGGGGTGTTGAGACAACCAAGTGGCTAGGACACATAAAAATAATTTTTAGCCCTGGCCGGTTTGGCTCAGCGGTTGGAGCGTCGGCCTGCGGTACAGAGAGACCCGGGTTCGGTTCCCGCTAAGGGCACGTACCTCGGTTGCAGTTTGTCCCCGGCCCTGGTCGGTTGTGCGGGTGGCAGCCACTCGATGTGTCCCTTTCACATCGATGTTTCTCTCTCTCTCTCTGTTCTTCTCTCTCCCTCCCACTCTACCTGAACAAAAAATGGAAAAGTGTCCTCGGGTGAGGATAAAAAAAATAATAATAATAATAATTTTTAAAAAAGGAAATAATAACTCTTTTACAGATGTAAAATAAACACCTATTAAACATTTTCTTTAATTCGTTAATCGGTGAGGAAACCAGTCAGCTGCCCAGTGGGGGACGATGGAGGCGCGGGGGTTGGGGGGTAGAGCTCAGAGCACTGGCTCCGCGTATTACCTGGAGTCTTCAGGCTAACAGGTACTCAAAGGGAGAAGGGCCTTGAACCTCCTGGGCTGGAAAAGGAGGGTAAGAAAGAGAAGACGTCAGTGTTGAACAGAATTTGGGTGAATCAATAATAAAGAACACAGCTGGAGGCTGGAGGCATGAATTTTTCAATGGGAGGGAAACAAAAACCAAAGAGCACCGAGATCTGGAACCGTTACCTGTACCATGTGAGAGTGTGGTTGACAATTATCCTTATCCCTTCTGAACTGCTAGCCTGAAAATTCCCTCCCAGCCAAAGTAGTGGTGAACTCAGTTCTGCAGGGAAAATGGGACACAAAGGTACCACCTGAAAGAGAAAGGGGCTGAGTTCACCATCCGCGAGTGTTCATCTGGGGTGTGGAACCCCACCGCTCACCCCTCTCCATCATGACATGGTCCTGTGACCCAGGCACTTACCAGTACAAGTGGCAGCAGGAGGCGCGTTACAGAGCTCTTGTTTGGGGGCTGCCTCAGGTGACTTATTCTATGACAATTTCCATGACCTTGTTTGACAGATGTGAAAATCAAGTCTTGAAAAAGCTAAAAGATCTGCTTGATGCCATGAAGAGGTGGTGCTGTCGCTGTAAATTGGAGCATGTGGACTCTCAACACAGCTCTCCTCACTGCACCACACAGCCATCTCTATGGTGCTGATTAGTTCAAAACATCGAGCCCAATTCTCTGGATCAGTGCTGTCCAAAAGCGCTTTCTGCAATGATGGAAACATTCTGTAACGATGCTGTTGAGAACAGCCACTCGCAATGTGTGGCAATGGACCACGTGAAATGTGTCAGTGAGAGCCACTGAAGCTGGCATGCAAAATAGTTTGCTCCTTGTTCCTGGCTGAGTAAACAAAGCTTAATTCTGGGGCCATTTGGAGATGCAGTGAGCACCCCAAAGCCTTCAACACATTACATCTCTGCTTAAGCTAAGTAGAGACACTTCTCATATCTACAGCTAAGGACTCTAACTGATAATAGCCCAAAACCCAGGGGTTTTAGCTAAGAGGGAAAGTGTGTTTGTCAGTCAGGTTGGCTAGGTTTAGCTGCAGTAACAAACAATCCAAAATCTCAGTGACTCGTGCCGCCAAAGTTTTGTTTCTCACGCTACACGCCGTGGCTGATGTGGATTGTCTTCTGTGCTTCCTGTTTGTCCCATTGCAGGAGTCAGGGTCCGAGGACGGCTGGTGCCATGGGACAGATCAGAGAGAAACAGTGAATTATGAGCTGGATCTTGAAGTGTCTTTGTGGAAGCGATCGGTCTAGCCCTGATTTGTGGGCATAAGCAAGGCATTTGGCCACTCGGGTTGGGCAGGGCTGGATACATAAACCTCCCAAGGTAGGTAGATAGGCTATTTTGAATAATAATATATTCTATACCTATAAATAGCTAACATTTATTGTGTGCTCAATTTTTACCAGCCAATAAGCTAAGCCCTTTATATACATTATCTTAATTCAGTTTCACAGCGGTCCAGTTGGCTGGTCTCCTATTTCACAGGTGAGGACAAAGGCTTAGCAAGACTGTGCTGAGTTATGTAGTTCGGAAGACACCTTCTCTGTGACTTAAACCCCGTACATGCTTCCTTCTAACTACTTCGTGCTTTTAATGGAAGAAGAATAATTTTGAGAGAGGTGGGAAAATACATTAAACTTCTAAAAACACAAACTTTTCTTCAAGTCAGCAGTTAAACACTCCCGCTGCTGAATAACTCCGTCTTCCTAAGATTTCCTCAAAATTATGAGATCCAAGTCGCTGATCTCTGCAATTCTTTTGCTGTGAAATGTCCCAGGACTCTAGCTTAACTGTCAAAACAATGTTTTGCAATAATAAAATTCTTCAGCTAATTTTTAAAATTATCTTCTATGTCTAATATCTTTCTAACATTTTGGTGTAATATAGCAAATAAAGCCTTTCCCCGAACAGCCTTGCTTTTCCCAGGGGGGCCCCGGCATTATCTGACCCCTTTGTAAACATGTGCACTCTGTCGAAAAGTTTTCAGTGATATAATTTTACACAAATGGGATTATATTGTGCCTATTGCTTTGTCCCTTGTTTGTCTTTATGACATCATGGGTATGTCCTATGGCGGTGTGCACTGGACCACCTCATTCTAACAGTCCATTTCACTTTGTAAAGCACAGTGTAAATTCTGATTGTACGAGATCACACTCTCTTTGCCTCCTGCTGACCAAACGCTCATACAGGCTCATAAAGAGAATGCGGGTCTGAAGTTCTTCAAAATGAGCATCGGGCCGTCCCCTCCTGGTGTCACTGGCAGGTGTCATTTTTCTCCTGCATGACCCGGTGGGATTCATTTCCTCATGCCGGGATTTGCTCTGCAGTATGAAGGAAGCTTGTTTTGCTACCAGTTGTTACGGTCCAAGAGAAGAGGGGTCCCAGAAAGACGGACCAGTGGTGTCTTCCAGTAAACTCTTTCAAAACGACTGTCTGTGCGACCACCTTTGTTCGTAAGAGTATTCTTTGAGGAATGAACAATTTAATATGAGTAGTGGCCTCCCTGCCACCCAGTTCTGGGCATGTGGGAGCCTGCAATGAGCAGATTAGTATTTAATGCATTAATTTGTACAACACTGTCCTCCATAAAGCTTATTTAGTTGGACTTAAAGGAAGCCAGTGTGCTTCATACAGAGCACAAGGCAATTCGCCAGTCACCAGAGCAAGGGAGACTGCGAGTCTGTGGGTAATGCGTGGTCAGTCTGCTCTCGTCAGCGACCACGAGGTCCTCCACAGCGTCATTGATTGGGAGTGAATAATGTCACTGGGCACCAGCATGGGAGCTTTTAGCTTGTGTGTGCGCGGGGCCTTTAACAATCATGTGCATTCGGAGCATTTACTTCTAAGGGTCCCCGCGGGGAGTGGCCTCAGTGAGCTTGACAAAAACTGGAATGTTCTGGTTCCAGAAGGGAGAGACATGGGAGGGGTCATAGACTATGCTCCTGGGAGCCTTGGCACTGTCTCCAGGGACCAACCAGCTGAGACTTTCTGTCAAGGTTCCAGAATAAATAACTCACACAACTAATTAAGAGTAGTCTCGAATAATTAACATCTGTGCAACCAGACAGTTTTGCCTTGGGACCATTCAGAAGCAAATCAAAAGTGAATGGCACACATGAGCTGTGGGTGCCCGTAATAGTGTGCGCGCCTTCTGTCCCCTCAGCAGATGATGCTGAGGTGCGTGCTACAAGACCCCTTGGAGGTCCTGAGGGACTCTGCAGTGGCCACACAGAGCAACGGCCTCCCGCCGTCTGTCACACCTTTGTGTCACTGCCCATCTGTCTCTCACTGCTGCTCCCTGGGGGAAATTCGCACATGAGCCGCCTGCGAGCATCAGCGCGCACACAGGAGGCACAGGCACAAGCACAGTGAGCAGCCGCCTGCGAGCATCAGCGCGCACACAGGAGGCACAGGCACAAGCACAGTGAGCAGCCGCCTGCGAGCATCAGCGCGCACACACGAGGCACAGGCACACGCACAGTGAGCAGCATGGTTTGGAAACAAGATGATGCTTCGGAAGAGGTGAGGGAGCTGCGGAACGGGTGGGAAAGGGCTATAATTGACGCTATGAGAGTTGAAATTAAGGTAGGATATATCAAAATAGAATGAATTCAGGCTAAGAGATCCACTGCGATATAAATCCTACAATAATCAGACTAAATTAATTAGAATTATTTACAGTTCAACATATAAATAAAGTTAATTTTAAGTCATTCCTGTCTTATCTTCTGTTTCAAAATTAACCATATTTTCCTGATTATGTAGAAATGTACATACATAAAATATAATACAAATATATAAATATATTTTAGATTAAGTGAGATACACAAAATGATGGTAGAAGTGGTTTCCTCTGAGATCCAGGTCAGAAAGTTGGTCCCCTCTAGACGGGATAGTTAAGAACCCTTTAAAAAAAAGGGTTCATTTTACATTATGAACCCTTTAAAAAAACTTTTCAGTTACAATTGACATATAATATTCTATTAGTTTCAGTTGTACAACATAGTGATTAGACATTCACATACCTTATGAAGTGATCATGCTGATAAGTGTAGTACCCATCTGGTACCATACAGTCATTACAATATTATTGACTCTATTCCCTCTGCTATGCTTTACAGTCCTCCCCCCATGACTGTTTTCATAACTGACAGTTTGTACTTCTTAATCCCTTTCACCTTTTTCACCCATTCCACCAATCCCGCCTCCCATCTGGCTACCATCAGTTTGTTCTCTGTATCTATAAGTTTGTTTCTGTGTTGTTTGTTTGTCTTGTTTTATAGATTCCACATATAAGTGAAATCATATGGTGTCTGTCTTTCTCCTTCCATCTTACTTGACTTAGCCCAATACCCTCTCGGTCCATCCACATGGTTTCAAATGCCAAGATTTCATTCTTTTTTTATGGCTGAGTAATATTCCATTGTATATATGTACCACCTCTTCTTTATCCATTCGTCTATTGATGAACACTTAGGTTGCTCCATATCTTGGCTATGGTAAATAATACTGCAATAAATGTAGGGATGCATATGTCTTTTTGAATTAGTGTTTTGAATTTTTTCAGATAAGAACCAAGAAGTGGAATTGCTGAGTAATATGGTAGTTTTATTTTTAATTTTTAAAATTTATTTATTGCCCTGGCCAGTTTGGTTCAGCGGTTAGAGCATTGGCCCATAGACCAGAGAGTCCGGGTTTGGTTCCCACTAAGGGCATGTACCTCAGTTGCAGTTTGTCCCGGCCCCGGTTAGGGTTGTGTGGGTGGCAGCCACTCGATGTGTCTCTCTCACATCAATGTTTCTCTCTCTCTTTCCCTCCCTTTCTCCCTCCCTCTCTATCTGAAGATAAATGCAAAAAAAAAAAAATGTCCTTGGGTAAGGATAAAAAAATAAAATAAAATAAAATTTATTTATTGATCTGAGAGAGAGAGAGAGAGAAAATCCTCAATTTGTTGTTCCAGTTATTTATGCATTCACTGGTTGATTCTTGTATGTGCCCTGACCAGAGACTGAACTCCCAACCTTGGCATATTAAGATGATGTTCTAACCAACTGAGCTACCTGGCCAGGGCTTTATTTTTAATTTTTTGAAGGACTTCTATACTGTTTTCCACAGTGGCTGTTTCAATTTACAATTCCATCATCAGTGCATGAGGGTTCACTTTTCTCCACATCCTTTCCAACACTTGTTGATTTACTGTTGATAGCCATTCTGATAGGTGTGTGGTTTTAATTTGCATTTCCTTGATTATCAGTGATTATGAGCATTTTTTTATATGTCAGTTGATCATCTCTATGTCCTCTTTGGAGAAATGTCTATTCAGGTCTTCTGCCTATTTCTTAATCAGATTGTTGTTGTGCTTTTGGTGTTAAGTTGTAGAGGTTCTTCATAAATTTTGGCATTTAGTCCCTTATCAAATATATCAGTGGAGAATAACTTCTTCCATTCAGTAGGTTATCTTTTTTCTGTTGTTGTTAATGTTTTTTTCACTGTGTAAAAACATTTAAATTTCATGTAGTCCAATTTGTATGTTTTTTCTTTTGTCTCCTTTTCCTGATGAGACATGTTCAAAAAAATATTGCTAAGAGCAAAGTACAAGATTTTACTGTCTATGTTTTCTTCCAGGAGTTTTATGGTTTCAAGTCTTACATTTAAATCTTTAATCCATTTTGAGTTCATTGTATATGGGGTAAGAAGGTGGTCTAGTTTTACTTTTTTCATGTATCTGTCCAGTTTCGCCAGCACCTACTGAATAGGCTGTCTCTACCCCATTGTATATGTTCATCTCCATTGTCATAGGGTAATCAACCATATAGGCATGGGTTTATTTCTGGGATCTCTATTCTATTTCTCTGATCTATGTGTCTGTTTTTATGTCAATATCATACTGTTTTAATTACTATAGCCTTGGAATATAGTTTGATACCAGGTAGCATGATACCTCCAACTTTGTTCTTCTTTCTCATAATTACTGAGGCTATTTAGGGTCTTTGCAGGTCCATATATATTTTACAAGTATTTCTCTACTTTTGTCAAAAATAACCATTGGTATTTTGACAGATATTGCATTGAATATATAGATTGTTTTGGGTAGTATGGACATTTTAATGATGTTAATACTTTCTATCCATGAGCATTGTATATGCTTCCATTTATTTGTATCTTCAATTTCTTCACTGTCTTATAATTTTTTAAATTAATTAATTTATTTTTCTAACAGATGCTTCTCCTTTCCCCCCCCACTGATTCCCCACTTCCTCTCCCTCCCCGCCTTGCCCCCAGCTTGGTTGTCCATGTCCTTTGTTTATGCACACATGCATATAAGTTCTGTGGTTTATCTCTCCCCCATAACCCCCTCTTCTGCAGATTGTCAGTCTGTACCCCATGTCCACGTCTCTGGGACTACCCCATTCCTCAGACTGTTATGTTTATTATATTTCACAATTAAGTGAGATCATATGATACTTGTCTTTCTCTTTTTGGCTTGTTTAACTTAGGATAATACTTTCCAGGTCCCTCCATGTCGTCTCAAAGAATAAGAGATCTTTCTTTCTTACAGCTGCATAGTACTCCATTGTGTATATGTACCACAGCTTTTTGATCCATTTGTCTACTGATGGACATTTGGGCTGTTTCCAGATCTTAGCTATTGTAAAGAGTGCTGCTATGAACATGGGGGTACATATATTTTTTCTGATTGGTGTTTCAGTCTTCTTAGGGTATATTCCTAGAAGTGGGATCACTGGGTCAAGTGGAAGTTCAATTTTTAATTTTTTGAGGTAACACCTGATTGTTTTCCATAGTGGCTGCACCAGTCTGCATTCCCACCAGCAGTGTACTAGGGTCCCCTTTTCTCCACACCCTCGACAACACTTGTTGTTTGATGGTTTGTTGATGGTGGCCATTCTGACAAGTGTGAGGTGGTACCTTATTGTAGTTTTATTTTGAATCTCTCTGATGATTAGTGATGTTGAGCATTTCTTCATATGTCTCTTAGCCATTTGTATGCCCTGTTTGAAGAGGTGTCTATTTAGTTTCTCTGCCCATTTTTTAATTGGGTTCTTTGTCATCCTGTTGTTGAGTTGTATGAGCACTCTCTATATATTGGAAATTAACCCCTTATCTGATATATCATTGGCAATTATGCTCTCCCATACAGGGGGTTGCCTTTCATTTTTATGATTGTATCTTTTGCTGTGCAGAAGCTTTTGAGTTTGATGTTGTCCCATGTGTTCATTTTCTCCTTTGTTTCTGTTGTCTTAGGTGATGTATCAGTGAAAATTCTGCTGCGTAGATGTCTGAAATTTTGTTGCGTACAGTTTCTTCTAGGATTTTATGGATTCATGAGTCACATTTAAGTCTTTTATCCATTTTGAGTTTATTCTTGTGTATGGTGTAAGTTGATGGCCTAGTTTCATTTTTTTGCATGTAGCTGTCCAATTTTCCCACACCATTTATTAAAGAGGCTGTCTTTACTCCACTGTATGCTTTTGCCACCTTTGTCAAATATTAATTGAGCCTATTGCCTTGGGTTCATTTCTGGGTTCTCTGTTCTGTTCCACTGGTCTATATGCCTGTTCTTGTGCCAGTACCAGGCTGTATTGATTGCAGTGGCTTTGTAGTATAATCTGAAATCTGGTAATGTGATCCCTCCTACTTTGTTCTTCTTTTTCAAGATGACTGTGGCTTTCCGAGGTCTTTTTTGATTCCATATGAACTTTTGAAATATTTGTTCTAGTTCTGTGAAGTATGTTGTTGGTATTTTGATGGGGATTGCATTGAATCCATAAATTGCCTTGGGTAATATGGACATTTTAATGATATTAATTCTTCCAATCCATGAACAAGGTATGTGCTTCCACTTTTTTATATCTTCCTCTATTTCTTTTTTCAATGACCTGTAGTTTTCTGCGAATAGGTCCTTTATTTCTTTGGTTAAGTTTATTCCTAGGTATCTTAATATTTTTGCCGCAGTGATAAATGGGATTGTTTTCATAGTTTCTCTTTCTGTGAGTTCATCATTGGTGTATAAGAATGCCATCGATTTCTTGATGTTAATTTTGTATATTGCTACTTTGCCAAATTTATTTATTAAGTCTAGTAACCTTTTGATGGAGTCTTTGGTGTGTTCTATGTATAGTATCATGTCACCTGCGAATAATGACAGTTTCAGTTCCTCCTTTCCAATTTGGATCCCTTTTAATTTTTCTTCCTGTCTGATTGCTAAGACTTTCAGTACTATGTTAAATAAGAGTGGCAAAAGTGAGCATCCTTGTTTTGTTCCTGTTCTTAAGGGAAATGCTCTTAGTTTTTGCCCATTGAGTATGATGTTGGCTGTAGGTCTTTCATATATGGCCTTTAATATGTCGAGTTATGATCCCTCTATTCCCACATTGCTGAGCGTTTTTTTATCAGAAATGGGTGCTGGATTTTGTCAAATGCTTTTCCAACATCTATTGATATGATCATATGATTTTTATCTTTCATTTTGTTTATGTGGTGTATCACATTTGTTGATTTGTGAATATTGTACCAGCCTTGCGTCCCTGGAATGAATCCCACTTAGTCATGGTGAAGAATTTTTTGGATGCATTGCTGGATTCGATTTGCTAGTATTTTGTTCAGGATTTTTGCACCTATGTTCATCAGAAATATTGGTCTGTAGTTTTCTTTCTTTGTAGTGTCTTTTTCTGGTTTTGGAATTAGAATTATGCTGGCCTCAGAAATTGAGGTTGGAACCCTTTCTTCTTCTTGAATTTTTTGAAACAGTTTGAGGAGAATGGGTATTAGTTCTTCTTTGATTGTTTGGTAGAATTCCCCCGTGAAGCCGTCTGGGCCTGGGCTTTTGTTTGCTGGGAGAGTCTTGATTACATCTTTAATTTCTTTTGTTGTTATTGGTCTGTTCAAGTTTTCTATCTCTTCCCGGTTCAGTTTTGGGAGACTATGTGTTTCTAGAAATTTGTGCATTTTGTTTAGATTGTCAAATTTGTTGCCGTATAATTGTTCATAACATTTGTTAATGATCGTTTGTATTTCTGTGGTGTCAGTTATTTTTTCTCCTCTTTTATTTCTGATTTTGTGTATTTGGGTTATTTCTCTTAGTTTCTCGGTGAGTCTAGCTATGTGTCCATCAATCTTGTTTATCTTTTCAAAGAACCAGCTCTTTGTTTCATTGATCCTTTGAATTGTGTTTTTGGTCTCCATATAATTTATTTCTGCTCTGATCTTTACTATTTCTTTCCTTCTACTTGCTCTGGGGTTTTCTTTTTGTTTGCTTTCTAGTTCTTTAAGTTGTGAGGTTAGATAGTCTACTAGAAATTTTTCTTGCTTCTTGAAGTAGGCCTGTAGTGCTATGAACTTTCCTCTCAGAACTGCTTTCACTGCATCCCATAGATTTTTTGTTGTTGTGTGTCTATTTTCATTGGTTTCCAGGAAGTTTTCAATTTCTTCCTTGATCTCCATGGTAATCCATTCATTGTTCAATAACATGCTATTTAGCCTCCATGTTTTCAAATGTCTTTGCATGTTCTTGTTGCAATTGATTTTTAGTTGCATGCCATTGTGATCTGAGAAGGTGCTTGATATGATTTCAATTTTCTTGAACTTGTAGAGACATAGTTTGTGTCCTAACATGTGGTCTATCTTTGAGAATGTCCCATGTGCACTTGAGAAGAATGTGAATTCTGCAGTTTTGGGGTATAATTCTCTGTATATATGTATTAAAACCATTTGATCTAGCGCTTCATTTAGAGTCTGTGTATCTTTGTTAATTATGTGTATAGAAGATCTATCCAGTGATGTCAGCGCAGTGTTGAAATCCATTGCTATGATTGTATTGCTGTTGATTTCTCCTTGGAAGTCCTCCAGAAGATTTTTAAATATATTTTGGTGCTCCCATATTGGGTGCATATATTTCCCAAGGTTATATCTCCTTGTTGGATAGATCCTTTCAATATTATGTAGTGGCCTTCTTTGTTTCTAGTTATGGCCTTCATTTTGAAATCTACTTTATCAGATATGAGTATTGCTGCCCCATATTTTTGTGCTTTTTGTTTGCTTGAAAGATTTTTTTCCATCCCTTCACTTTCAACCTATGTGAGTCTTTTGTTGTGAGGTGGGTCCTTGTAAACAACATATATGTGAGTCATACTTTCTTATCCAGTCAGCTACTCTGTGTCTTTTTATCGGAGCATTCAAACTATTCACATTTGAGGTGCTAATTGATATGTACTTATTTATTGCCATTTTTGTTTAGTGTGGTTCTATTTTTCCTCCTATTTCTTCTACTAATTACAGCAGTCTTTTTAGCATATCTTGCAGTGCTGGTTTGGTGTTAATATATTCCCTTAGCCTTTTTTTTTTTTTGTCTGGAAAGCTGTTTATTTGACCTTCTATTTTAAATGTTAGCCTTGCTGGGTAGAGTAGTCTTGGATTCAGATCCTTGTTTTTCATGACCTTGATTATTTCATGCCACTCCTTTCTGGCCTGTAGTGTTTCTGTTGAGAAGTCAGCTGAGAGCCTTATGGGGGTTCCTTTGTAGGTAACCTGTTGCTTATCTCTTGCTGCTTTTGGATTCTCTCTTTGTCTTTAATTTTTGGTATTTTAATTACTATGTGTCTTGGTGTGGGCCTGTTTGGGTTCTTCTTAATTGGGGCTCTCTGTGCTTCCTGAACTTGAATGCCTTCTTCCTTTGTCAAGTTAGGAAAGTTTTCTGTCACTATTTCTTTAAATATATTCTCTAACCCTTGCCCATTTTCTTTCTCTTTGGGGACGCCTATGATTTGAATGTTATTACATTTCCAGTTGTTCCACAGTTCTCTTAAGCTATCTTCCAGTGTTTTAATTGCTTTTTTTTTTTTTTTTCTGATTGGTGGATTCCTATTACCCTGTATTCTACTTCACAGATCCGGTCCTCAGCTTCCTCTACTCTGCTGGTTAGTCCTTCCAATGTGTTCTTAATTTCTGCTATGTCATTTTTCATTTCCACTTGGTTGTTTTCAATGTTTCTATATCTTTACTCATGGTTCTGATGTCCTTACTCATGCTGTTGAGCTTCCTTAAGATCATGGCTCTGAACTATCCCTCTGATAATTTGCTTAGCTGCATTTATCTCATCTTCGATAGAGTTCTCTTGTCCTTTCATTTGGTATTTGTTTCTTTGTTTCACCATTTTGGCTATCTCAGTGGGTTTTGGATCCTGTCAAATTTTTCCTGTGGGTGTTGGTGTTCTGCTATTTGTGGCTCCCTCTACTGGATTTGGATGTGCCTAGGTGGGCCCACGTTAAACACCACTGTCATGTTTTACTTTCCTGGGTAGATTTCTAAGCCCAGGAAAGGTTCAGTTATCCTCTAGCTTTTTCTTGTTGGCTAGTAGTCTACTCAGTGCCTTGGAAAGTAGCCCTGGTGTCCTGCATAAGAGGATTTCCAGAGGGTGGAATAGATGCTGGTTATTAATGAGCCTCAATTTGCATTTCTTTGCCTCACCTGGGAAAGGCTGAATCTCTGAAGGGGTTGCAGCTGCTTTTCCCCACAGGTCTGGGAAGGAGCACATTGGCCACTGTCCTTTCTGGCCACAACTCAGCAAAAACTCTGAGTGCCCTCCAAGTCCTGGGGGCCCCACAGAGTTCCATCCCAATCCGTCCTCCCTCTGCCATAGCTCCCAGGTGAGTGGCGCTGGCTGTTTTAGCTCTCTGTCCTGGCTCTCTGCACTTTGGAGTGGGCTTGGTCTTTTTTCCCCAAGGGTGCTGCTCACAGCTAAGACTGCTGCTATTTGTGGGCTCCCAGGCCGCCACCCTCTCACACCTCCCCAGATCCTACCAGTGTCCCTGGTTATGTGGTCCTGCCCTGCTGCTTTTCTGTTGCTGTTTTCCCAGGATTTTTCTTTATTTTAGTTGCAATTCCCTTTTGGTCCTAGGTGATCATCTGTGTAACTTCTATTCACTCGGCCTCCATTTTCACATCCTCTAAGCCTATCTTGTGCGCAGCTGGGTTGCACAGGCCTCTCTGGTGCCCCTGCTCATTGCAGGTCTCACGGGTAATATGATGGCACAATCCCTTTGGGGACCCGGCTCCATGCCTATGTTATGGGCTGCTGGGTCGCACAGTTCCCTCTGGTGCTTCAGCACCCTGCAGGTCCTGCGGGTAACTAGATATTATAGTCCCTGCTGGGTCTCACAGGCCTCTCTGGTGCCCCGGCACCCTGCGTTTCCTGTGTGCGGGCAGCTGGATCGCACCAGTCTCTCTCGTGATCTGGCTTCCCACTGCTCTTGTGAGCTACTGGACCACACGGGCCTCTGTGGAGCCCCAGGTCCCATCTCTGGTGGCTGGGGAGTGCTGCTGCCCCGTGGGGCTCAACTACTGCTCAGCCTTTGCTGTAGTTTTTGGGGATAGGTCTCAGCTGCTGGTCTGTGCTTCTGTTGCTTGGGGATGGATGTCTGCTCCCCAGCCTCTGTTGCTGGGGGTATATCTCGACCCTGACCGGGCTGCTACTGTGGGGAATGGTGCTGGGCTCCGGGCTGTCTGTGGCTTCCATGACCAGCACCTTGGCAGCTCCACTACTGTGCACTGGTCTGTGTTGACACAGAGTGTCCACTGGTCCAATTGTGCCAGGTGCGCTGGTGGGCTCAGGTTGCTGGGCCCTAGCTGCTCCCACTGCCTCCTCCCAGGGAAGACCCGGGATCTTCCCAAATGGTGGGACCTCCCCATGGCGCAAGGAGAAGCGCCCTGAAGGGCCGCTCACCGCGGTAGCCGGCTGCTCTGTCCACAGCACAGGGACCTTCTGCTCGGCAGCTCTGCACTGCTGGTGTTTGGTCGTCCACCTTCACATCCACTCACACTCTCTCACACACTCACCCTCCCTCTGGTCCTGCCTGTCACCATCTTCTGTCTTATAATTTTCTGAGGACAGGTCTTTTATCTCCTTGGTTAATTTTATTCCTAGGTATTTTTCTATGTAACTGTAAATAGGATTGTTTTCTTAATTTATCTTTCTGATAGTTATTTTTAAAAACTTTAAAGCAGTTAAAAATTTTTAACTTTTAATTTTAAACAATAAGGCAAATATAAACAGTATAAAAGATGAAGTTTATATATACACATTAATGGTGTGTTCTTTTCAGACAAAATACTGAAACAGTTTAAAAACAAAAACTATACAGAAGACTTCATGCTATAATAGCTCAAACTTAAAATTTCTTCAGAGAGATTCACATGTCTAGTAACAGAATAAACTAATAACCTAGTATAATTTGTTTTTTAATTAAATCCACTTATGAGGCTGAAATTTCATTTTTCAGAAAAACAATAATATTTATGTAGGATAAGCTAGTCTATATATACCAAGTTTTTTTTTTAAATATGTTTTTATTGATTTTTTTTTTAGAGAGAAAAGAAAGGAGAGAGAGATAGAAACATTGCTGTGAGAGAGAAATATCGATTGGCTGCCTCCTGCATGTCCTCTATAGGGGATCGAGCCTGCAACCTGGGCATGTGCCCTGACAGGAATCGAACCTGGCCCTCTTGTTCCATGGGACAATGCTCAATCCACTGAGCCACACTGTCTGGGCTATACTAAGTTCTTATGTGAAGTTTATTTTGTTTTTGTTTTTTGAAATAAATGGATTGTGCCCAGCCAGTGTGGCTCACTGGTTGAGTGTCGACCCATGCACCAAGAGGTCACTGGTTCGATTCCCACTCAGGGCATATGCTGAGGTTGTGGGCCTGATCCCCAGTGGGGGGCATGCAGGAGGCAGCCAGTTGATGTTCTTTCTCATTGATGTTTCTCTCTGTCTTCTTCTCCCTTCCTGTCTCTAAAATCTATAAAAAATATGATTTTTAAAAATAGATTGCTGGGAGTTAGTATACATTTAATACTTTTCTGCCTTGATAGAAGTTTAGGTCAGATGTTAAGTTTTATCACTTTGACACTGTCCTTAACTCATGTAGGAATTTAAAGGACCTTACCAGTTTTGCAAACATAAGTAAAGCCTTAGTCACACTTAATTTTAAAAAAATCCTTAGGGATACCTTAGGGTAATAAAGTGACTTTCTCATAAAAATAGTTTGAAGGGGAAGTTAAGTTTTTCACTCAAATCATGGTGTACAGAAAAGTTGGTATAGAGCAACCGTCTGTCAGAGCCCAGCAGGAGCCCCAGCACTTACATTGTTTAGCGTTCCCTTGGTGTCCCCACTGTCTGGAGCAGTGTTAAACCGTGTTCTAAGCCTCACCGGTTCAAAATGCTATGTATGGCAAGGCAAATAAAGTAGTGAAAAAACATTGTAAAGTCCACCATTTGTAAAAATTCAAGTTTTATAATAGCTTACTGCAGCAGCTGCAGATAAATTACTCACCTTATTACAAAACTAAACCTTTGTAAACAAGTTTAAATTTTATTTTCAACAAACAAATTGCACTAAGCAAGAGTATATGAATTTTAAAAATTTAAAAACTAGATTCAGAGTTCTATATCACTTAATGTACCCTTTAAGGTAGCACTTATCTAGTTTAAAACTTAGATGATAAAATTCCTGGTTCAAGATAAACATAGTAACACTGGATCAAACATTTTTATGGCTTCTATCCAGTCACCTTGGGAATGAATTCATCTTTGTAAACAAGTCCTGCTGTTTCTTTAAAGAGCTGACATAGGAATGAATAAATTTCTTAGTGCCAATTTTAAGTGTTTTTTAAAATATGCTTTTATTGATTTTTTAGAGAGAGAGAGAGAAACATCGATTGGCTGCCTCCTGCACACCCCCAACTGGGGATCGAGCCTGAAACCCGGGCATGTGGCCTGACTTCTCAGTCCAGGGGACGATGCTCAATCCACTGAGTCACACCAGCTGGGTAGCAGTATTTTTAAATCAAAGAATGGTATTGAAATTTCTGAATTGGCTAAGATAGTCATAGCACTATTTTCCTGTAAAGCTTTAGCAGTTCCTTTTTTAAAATTCTACCAAAAACTCGTGAATATTTGTTTGCTTCACTAACTTCATTAGTGTTTCCTGGTGTTTTTTCAGTGCTCTGCAGTGGTGTCATAATGCCTCAATGCACACTGGTGACAATATCCCCCCTTCCTGAAGGTTTTTATGCAATTCACTTCCTCCACCATAGCCAGATGATGTGTATGTGTCAGGATATTGTGGCCTTCCATAGAAATTTTCTTAAAAATCTTCACTTTCACTGGACGAGTACCTTTAGTACACTGACAAAGGCACCATGCTACGTACACGTTCAGAAACGGTGTCCCTTCCAGACCCGAGCTTTCTTAGCAGCTTCCACAGAGGTGCGATGGGCCGGCAGCCGCAGCCAGTACTCTGCACTGGACTCTCGTGATCAGCGGCTGGAATACACAGATCTGAAAGCTGGGCTCTCCGAATGAGCTTTCCCTGCGAGGACTGACGCAGAAGTCTAGGAGCATCTTTAAGAGCATCAGTTTGGAGGCAAAGGTTTAGGCAGGAGAAGTGTTGCAGGACAAAGTTCTCATTTTAAAGCCTTTAATATAATGAGTTCCATTCCTAAGACATCCTCTTCTCTGCGAGCACCATCAGGGACAACATAAGGAATCTCTTGGTGCTTAGGAGCACAGATTTCCTCAAATTTGGAAGCAATCAATAATGAGGTAATCCCAATGAGTTGAAGCATATTTTTATTTATATCCTTTTGTGTCAACACAAATCTATCAAAAAAGTATTGCACAAAGCAAAATGCTTCCCTATGAAGTGTGTATACTTCAGATACCTCTAAAAACCAGTCTAGGAATAACGACCTCATCTGTGGTTCCAAGTCAGCATGCAGAACTTCAAAATGCTTGTCATGAACATATCAGGTTCCTTCCTTTAATATCTTTAGCCAGACATCCTTTGAACATCCCTAGCTTAAGTCAGGCAATGGTGAAGTTTGAATAAAAATATTTTTAAATCTGTAATTTGTAAATCTGGAGAAATCACTTGTTCCCATTTCTTTGCGGGGTGTTGCAACAACATCGCAAGGACTGACCCCTCCATGCACTACAGGTGGCTAACAGTTCCTGATCTCATACTGATGTTTCTTGGCGACCTTCTCCTATTTTCTTTTTTGACATCCTGGGCTGTTTTGCTCTTCTTGGCCTGAATCATCTGGGCTTCTTCGGGGGAGAAATCAGTGTGGCTGGGCTGGGGTTGCTGCTTAACTTGTAAACGGCTACTGCGTCTTGATGAAACCTCGCCAGACCTGCTACCATTGGCTCTCCTCTTTCTGGCAGTTTTATTGGTGCATGACAATGCAACCAATTTCTGAATATTAATTTTATATCCTACTACTTTACTGAATTCATTTATTAGGTTTAACAGCTTTTTTGGTGGACTCTTTAGTGTTATCTATATAGTATTGTGTCATCTGCGAACAACAACAGTTTTACTTTTTCCTTTCTAAGTTGGATACCTTTTATTTCTTCTTCTCTGATTGCTGTGGCTAGGACTTCCCATTGTGAACACTTTTGTATCTTTACAATTTTGTATTATGTACATGTATTATGTAAGCAAAGATTTAATTTAAAAAACATGCTTTGGCCCTGGCCGGTTTGGCTCAGTGGTTGGAGTGTCAGCCTGCGGACCAGAGAGTCCCAGGTTCTGTTCCTGATAGGAGCTCATACCTAAAAAATCCCCAAAAAACAAAACATGCTTTGGGCAACAAAATATCAGAGCTACATAATGATGAAATAGTCTAACATTCCTCTTCTCCAGGCCTCTTTCCCAGAAGCAGATGCTGCCAGAGGTTGGTGTGTATTCTTCTGAATCAGTGTTCTCAACTTAGCTGTGTATTATAAAAATAAAAAATATAATATTATATGTGTGTGTGTGTGTGTGTGTGTGTGTGTGTACTGTTTTACTATTTATCTAGGTTGCCTTTTCTTTTTACCTCTTTTGGTTACAGAGTAATAGATTTTAGGTTTGACTCTTGCTGAGTTAGTATCACTAATTCTAAATATTCATAGATAGATAGATAGTTTATTTTTTAATGATAAGTTTCTTTTGAACTAGTGGGGCAAATCACAAAGCTTTAACTCATTTTTTAGTAGCTATTTTAGTCAAGGCTATTTTGGTAGTAAAAAAATATATGCTCCAATGTAATATATACCAAATGAAGGTATTTTATAAGACAATAATAAGATGTCTCATGGAAATTAAAATTAGCTGCTAAAACAAACACCAATCTTCAGTGGCCTAACAGAATAAAGGTTTATTTCTTACTCCCTATATAGATCAATTGGTTTTTACCAGGTGGCCTTCCAGAAAGTGATTGATGGACATAGGCTCCTTCTACCTAATGGTTCTGTTGGGTCTTGAACCCTCTGTTGGATCCCGTTCATTGACCAGTTAGTGAGCAAACACAGATAGAGCCTGGGCCTGGCCAGGTGGCTCAGTTGTTGGAGCATCATCCCATATACAAAAAGGTTCTAGGTTTCAATCCCCATTTGGTCACATGCAGGAGGCAGATGATCAATGTTTTTCTCTCCCTTCTTTCCCCAAAAAATAATCAATAAATATGTGCTTGGGTGAGGATTAATAAAATAATAATAATAATAATAATAATAATACTAGAGCGCAGCAGGGCTCATGGGAGAATCAGGAAGCCACGACTGGAAGTGGTGCACATGCCTTCTGTCCACATTCCATTGGCTGGGACTTGGCCACACGGTATGACTTGAGTGCGGGACTCTGGACAATGCAGTCTGACTACCCAGCAGTAAGAGGGGAACATAGTGCTGGTAACACTGGCAGCCTCTGACATAACAGGAAGTGTGCGGTGGATTAAACAAGAAGCTGGGTAATGTTTAGGAACCCTAGCAGCTATGCTTTCTCTTTCTTTGGGGCTATATAATCTGTCTTTTTCTCCATGCAAACTATACCATTATTCTCTCTTCTCCATTTCTCTCTCTCCTCTTCTCGCTCTCTGTTTCTCTCTTTCTGTGTGTCTGTCTCTGTCTCGGTCTCTGTCTCTGTCTCTGTATTGCCTCGTCTTTCCCCGTCTCTCCCTCTTAAGGTAGACTTGAGAGAACCTCTGGCTGTTTTATCTGCCAGACAAACTGCCTGTTCTCAAAGTAAATATCTAATTTTAGCTGTAAGTGCTACCAAGTAACCGTTCAGTTTACAGTGGTCTGCGGTGGGGTCCTGGCAGCGGGACGGCTTCTCGGAGTCAGTGGGCAGGAGCTCAGCGGGGAGAAGGCGCGAGGACGGGCCCGCCGCGGGAGTGGTGGGCCGGCCAGGAAGCAGCGCGCTGCACCAGGCTGGCAGCGAGAGGGAAGGGTGCTGCCCGCTGGGCCAGAGCAGGTGCGAACTTCTAGACCATGATAAGAACTCCGGATTGTTTTCCTCACAACATGGAAAGTCAATCCCGTCTCTTTAAATATCTATTTTTTAGAATACGGACTACTCTAACTATTAGGCTTTTTTTCTTCAAAAGTTAGCAAGAACAGCGTAACTGAGTGGGGCAGAATGGTTTTGACCACACGTTGACTATAGTCATAGGGGAGGAAGACACAGCCATGGCCAGCTACGTGCTAATGTACACTAACCACACTTCCCCTGTCTCCCGATGAGCTAATCCACGCCAGCAGAACTGTGAAACAAAGTCATTAAGAATTAAAGTACCGGAAATACTTTTTTTATAATGTATAATTGCCTAAAATTGATAAATGTAGCAATTACCAGACAAAGACTGAGAGCAGAAATGCCTATTCTGTTTATGCTAAGATTATGTGTGTAGTGTGTTTTATGTAGCTACTCACTAGTTGAAACATAAGCGACATTGATTCTCTTTGTTCAGTAATCACCACGACACATATATCCTGGGATGGAAAGTCGGTGGCAGAAATGTGCTGTTAATGATGTGTGGACACGAAATTTCCTATATTACGAAACATGGCCTGAAATATCAAAATATGTTCTTATCAAGTGCAAAGTCAAATTAAACAAAGTTATTCTACTAAATGAGTATTAATTTCTTAATACTGATAGTAATAGAACAAACCTATTAAAGGAAAACATATTCATGACTATATAAACACTAAATAGCTTTATATGATTTTATAAGTATTCCCTGAGAAAAAGAAATAAAATTATCAATATTTTTACAGACTAAGACCAAATTAAATATAACTATCTTACAAAATAAAAAGATCTTTAAATTATCATGAACATTATTCTGTTCTTAGTTCTCTAACAATCATTTTCATAGGCAATCCAGTTCCAATATTTACCAGGTATCTGACCGTAGGCAGTTTATGTACTCTCTTTGAGCCTCAGTTTTCTCATCTGTAAATGGTTATCTTAGGTCATAATGTATAAGATTATTTTAAGGACTGAGATATTCTATCTAAAGCATATAACACAATTCCTAGCACTTAATAAAAGTCATCACTCAATAAAAGATAGATCTCGTCTATAAAATAATTTCTTAGCATCTCTTCAAAATGAGAACTTCCATGTGTTCACTCAATAAAATACAGTTTTGAGATACTACTAGATATTTGGAAGTAGATACACAAAGAAATATAAACCTCATTGTTCTTATCTTTGAAAAATTTATAGTTTTATGGGGTGCACTACTAATAGTTAAGTATACTACCAGGAAATATGTGGTTAAGTGATAAATTGATGTCATAGACCTAAGTTTCCTGAAACATAAGGCTTTATTTATTTATTTATTTATTTTTAATCCTCACTCGAGGGTATTTTTCCATCCATCTTCAGAGAGAGAGAGAGAGAGAGAGAGAGAGAGAGAAACATTGATGTGAGAGAGACACATTGACTGGTTACCTCCCGCACAACCAGGGTCGGGGATGAACCACAACCGAGGTACGTGCCCTTGACTGGAATCGAACCTGCGACTCTTTGGTCCGACAGCCAATGCTCTAAATGCTGAGCCAAACCTGCCAGGGCACTTAAGGCCTCTTTTAATTTTTTTTCTTTATTGATTTTTAGAGAGAGAGTAAGGGAGAGGGAGAGAGAGATAGAAACGCCGATGAGAAAGAACATTGATTGGCCACCTCCTGCACGCCCCCCCCCCCTCCCCAGGGATCAGGCCCACAGTCTGGGCATGTGCACTGACTAAGAATAGAACTGGTGACCTCTTGATTCATGGGTTGATGCTCAACCACTGAGCAACACTGGCTGGGCAAGTCTTCTTTTAAAGAAAAGTGTTCTCTCAGACTCCCTGGGTTGACTTGAATTACTTTTGCTATAATGATATTTAAATATTTACAAATATATCAGTAAAAATTTTGCTACATATGATATCTGAGATTTTGCTGCCTACATTTTCTTCTAAAATTTTTGTGGACTCATGAGTTACATTTATCCATTTTGAGTTTATTCTTGTGTATGGTGTAAGTTGGTGTTCTACCTTCATTTTTTTTTTGCAAGGAGCTGTCCAATTTTCCCAACACCATTTATTGAAGAGGCTGTATTTACTCCACTGTATGCTCTTGCCAACTTTGTCAAATATTAATTGAGTATATTGTCTTGGGTCAATTTCTGGGTTCTCTATTCTGTTCCATTGATCAATATGCCTGTTCTTGTGCCAGTACCAGGTTGTTTTGATTACAGTGGCTTTGTAGTATAGCCTGAAATCTGGTAATGTGATCCCTCCTACTTTGTTCTTCTTTTTCAAGATTATTGTGGCTATTCAGGGTCTTTTCACTGATACAATACCTAAGGCAAGAGAAACATAGGGAAAAATGAACACATGGGACTACATCAAACTAAAAAGCTTCTGCACAGCAAAAGAAACAACTATCAAAACGGAAAGGGATCCCACTATATGAGAGACTATAATTGCCAATGATGCATCAGATAAGGGGTTAACTTCCAAAATATATAGAGTGCTCATACAACTCAACAAAAGGAAGACAAAGAATTCAATTAAAAAATGGGCAGAGGAACTAAATAGACACCTCTCCAAACAGAACATACAAATGGCCAAGAGACATATGAAGAAATGCTCTACATCATTAATCATCAGAGAGATGCAAATTAAAACAACAATGAGGTCTCACCTCACACCTGTCAGAATGGCTCCATCAACAAATCATCAAACAAGTGCTGGCGAGGGTGTGGAGAAAAGGAGACTCTAGTGCACTGCTGGTGGGAATGCAGACTGTGGTGCAGCCACTGTGGAAAACACTATGGTGTTACCTCAAAAAGTTAAAAATTGAACTCCCATTTGACCCAGTGATCCCACTTCTAGGAATATACCCTAACAAACCTGAAACACCAATCAGAAAGAATATATGTACCCCTATGTTCATATTAGCACTATGTACAATAGCTAAGATCTGGAAACAACCCAAGTGTCCTTCAAAAGCTGTGGTACATGTACACAATGGAATACCATGCAGCTGTAAAAAAGAAAGATCTCTTATCCTTTGAAATGGCATGGAAGGACCCGGAGAGTATTATGCTAAGTGAAACAAGCCAAGCAGAGAAAGAGAAATATTACATGATCTCACTTATTTGTGGAATATAATGAACTAAACAAAATGCTGAACAAAATTAACCCAGAGACATAGAGGTGGGGGACTGATGAAGAAGCCTTAAAGGAGGGAGACTGGCGGGGGGGGGGGGGGAGTGATAAACCACAGAACTTACATGTATGTATGCATGACCAGTGAACGCAGACAACAAAGCTGGGGATGGGGTGGGGGGGAAGGCGAGGAGGGTGTCAATGGGGGAAAAATGAGAAACATCTGTAACAAAAAATTAATAAATAAAAAATAAATAAATTTAAAAAGACAGAAAAGAATATTTACAAATATAAAAGCATGTTATAAACTCCCTATTGCTCTCAGGTAACCATAAAACAAAAGCAAATAAACAAATTAAATACAAGCTACAGAATCAATGAAATTCAAATCAATGTAATTTAATGTATACAGTAATGTTTTCTGAAACAAAGGGTAGTTTAGAAGTTTGGGGAAGTAGGAAGGGAGCAGATATCAACAAGGCTTTCTGTTCAAGTAGGGTTTGAGACAGCAAAGCAGGTGAAGAGGGTTAATGTATACAACATCTTTCCAGAGAGGAAGTCAGCTGCCTAGGAGCCTGGACACATGGTCTACTAGAGAATTTTAGTGAAAGGAAGAAAAAATAAATAAGATGCAAAGTGAAGAAGGTTACAAATCCAAGAAATTTTTCTTTTAAGCTAAGGAATATCTGTGCTTGTTTGAAGACACAAAGAAGGAACCAATTGAAAGGGGAGACTGATGATGTAACCCACAGGAGAGTGCTGAGGAAAAGCAAGGGGGGAAGAGTATATCGGCAGCACTGCAGTCCTCTTCTCTTCCACCCAGAACATTTCTCTCCTTTCCTCCAGTAAAAGGTCCAACCCTTATTATACTCTGCTGTGACTGGTCAGTGAAGGGAGTTCTGAACCAAGTTTAACCAACCAGATAGTTTTTTCTGAGACTTTTTTTTCTACAAAAAGTTTTATTGTTTTCATCTGGTCTGATACGTGAAAGAAGGCTCCAGGTTGGTTAAATAGATGTCTAATGGTTTCAGAGAGAGGCTCAGGCAGAAGCCCAGCTCCAGGGGGTGCAGATGGGCTCCTCAAATGTCTCTGGCCTCCAAAGGCTCCTAGTCATTCTTGAGGGTGAGCCTTTTGAAGAGACACTTGCCCAGCCTAGCCTGGGGGTTGGCCAGCCTGCAGAGATTAGTCAGGTGGTTGCCTATCTTCTTGATGAGTTTCACCTTCTCATCCAGGAAGTGCTTCTCCAGGAAGTCACAGAGATGAAGGTCTGTGGGGATAGAACCCAGGGCATGTAGATTCAAAAGCGCCTAGTTCAGGTTCTTCTCCAGGACCATGGCAGCTTCCACAGTGTCCTGAGTTTTACCTGCTCATCTTTGGAAGACTTCTGCACATCCAGGAAGAGGGCATGGTCAATGTGTTGGCTCTGCCTCTTCAAGAGACAATGGGAGTGCCCTGGCCAGTTTGGCTCAGCGCTTGGAGCATCGGCCTGCAGACCAGAGAGTGCCAGGTTCGGTTCCCGCTCGAAGCACGTACAAAAAAAAAGAGAGAGACAGTGGGAGCCCTGGTGCTCCTCCTCTGCCAACTCTCAGAAGAAGCAGTTCACGCTCTCCACAGCCATATCGTCATGGTTGCAATACAAGCCCAAGGAGAGGTAGGTGTAGGAGGCCCACAGATGCAGGTGACCAGGTAAGTGATGGGGCCTCCACCCGCATGGAATAATTCTGATGAATTTGGGAGCTCATGGTTGTTTGGCAATAAGGAGTAAAGCTCAAAAAATGGTGTTGGCTGCTCTCAGAGGCTGAAGATGGCTGAGATGGCTCTGAAGGGGTGACTGGGAGAGAGGTTGGAGGGAGGTTGGAGGGTGTTTGCAGGCTGGACGAAGGGGCATCCCTGGATCCGTGCCATCCAAACACTGTTGAAGCAAGAGACAGATCTGGGTGACTGCCAAGAGAACTGCCTTTTCTGAGATTTTGAAACTTGAGTTGAGAATCAAAGTACTGAAAGGAGTCTGGCTCGATCATTGTATGGCCCCATGCCAGAGGGAAGAACCACTTCCAAGGTCATCACTATGTCTTGTTATTTCTGTGTGTGTGTGTGTGTGTGTGTGTGTTTTTTTTTTACTTTATTAAATAAATCAATCTTTCCCTAAACTGCCCAGAAATACACTAAGTTAAATGCAACCAAAAGAATATTATCTGGTACATAGTGAGGGCTCTAAACGTTGATGCCGAGACCCACTCTCCTTTCTTTGGGACCGAAGGGAAGCATAAGGAATAGGTGTTAGTCACAGGTGGACAAACAGGTATATGAAAGGGTTCAGGTCAAATGACCTCAAGCTTCTTAACAAAATAAAAAGTTGGATTATCTGCCAAGTGTAAGGTGGCGAAATGTGATTATAAAAAGAGCTTAACACATGAAGGCATTTTTATCTGCTTAGCCCAGGGCACAAAATACCTGTAGAGAATGATCCAATATTGTTTGGAAGACTATTTTTACTAAACAAATTACAAGACTTGGGTACTGGATTTAGAGTTTGAGTCCAGTTCTAACAATAGAAAGAGAAGCTAGTCTGCTAGAGAGAATCTTAAGGGGCACAGTAAGAGAACTGAGCGCTATTTAGAGGAAAGGTGAAATTAGAAATTAGAAATGACTAGTAAATGGCAGTTTATTATGTTTTTTGCCGAGGGGTATGTGATTAAAAATAATCTTCTCTAGCCCTGCTGGTGTGGCTTAGTTGGTGGAGCATCGTCATGCACTGGGAGGTCACCAGCTCAATTTCTGGTCAGGGAACAGGCCCGGGTTGCAGGCTTGATCCCCAGTGAAGGGTGTGCAGGAGGCAGTCAATCAATGTTTCTCTCATCGATGTTTCTATCTCTGTCTCCCTCTCCCTTTCTCTCTCTCTCTAGAAAATCAATAAAAACATTTTTAAAAAGTCTTCAGCCTGGCAGATGTGGCTCAGTGGATTGAGCATTGTCCCATGAACTGAGAGGTCCGGTTCAATTCCCAGTCAGGGCACATGCTCGGGTTTCAGGCTCAATCGCCAGTAGGTGGCGTGCAAGAGGCAGCCCATGGATGTTTCTCACATCAATGTTTCTATTTATCCCTCCCTTCTTCTCTCTCAAAAAAATCAATAAAAACATATTTTTAAAAAATGTCTTCTTCAAAATTTTCCTTAATATAGCTTCTATAAATGTTCCATCACTTTGTTATGCTTTAGGGACAGTAGACATTTGTGCAGGGAAGAGTTGACTGAAAGAGTTGGACAAGATACAGCTCTCATATGAGTTATATAACCAATCACTTGAGAGTTAACAAGAGACAATAAATTGTTTTCAAGCAAGAATCTGCCATAAAAAAAGTTCTTGGTGTTCCAGGACTTGCTCTGACAATGCTATGGTTTGAGAATCCTGAAAGGGAAAAAAAAGGCATATGGAGATTGAGTTTGTGTGGATTCTGGTTATAAAGGAGTAAGAATATTTATATTCTCCAGAATACTCTCCAAATATATATATATATACACACACACATATATATAATCTTAAGGGGAAAAAAAAGTCAAAAACAACCATTTCAGTGTTCTGAAAGTCAACCAAAAGAAAAAAATTGAGAAGCACATATTCATGAAAAAATGCTGACCTTTAGGCAGGAGTAGTAGGTGTCTGTGGCTTTCTTGACTGTTGCTGCTCACACTCTAAGTTGACAGACAAGACTGACCATGAAAACCAGTAGCTTTGTTATTGGAGAGAGTTCACTTGATTTATAGCAGAGAATGGAAAAGTTGTGACCAGTGGTCAGTGGGAAAAGCCTGCAGTAATCTGAGCCTGAGATTTCAGTGTCTCTTGGCTTGAGCGGCACACTAAAGGACTATAAAGAACTTTAATGAGAAAAGAAGATAGCCATTGAAAGGCTTAATAAGCACCCCGCAGATCTCTGGCAGGAAGCCTATGCTCCAGCACAGTGGAGAACTGGCAGAGCCCAGTGGAAACTAAATTCTATGTCAAACTCAAAAACTGCCCATATTTTTAATGCTTTCTTTAAACCAAACAGATCCAACAGCAGAGGGTAAAAGCCTTTTAGTCTATGCAGCAAACACAGGATACAAATACAAATTGAATTAAATTAAACGGAACAGAGACATCAGAGGCTGCACACTGTGGGGTGACAATCTGACGGTGATTAAGTACAAGTAGATCACTTGAAAGAACAACAACTGCTCAGGCCGGTTTGGCTCAGTGGCCAGAGTGTTGGCCCTCGGACCAATGAGAAGCAGATTTAATTCCAGTCAAGGGCATGTACCTCGGTTGTTGTTGGTCCCTGGCCCTGTTTGGGTCGTGCAGGAGGCAACCAGTCGATGTGTCCCTCACAAGTCCATGTTTCTCTCCCTCTCTCCTTCTTCCCATTTTATCTGATGATAAATAGAAAAATATCCTCAGGCGAGGATTAAAAAGAAAAAAGAGCAACAAGTAACAAAAACAGCAACAATAAAAACTATCATATGAAAAATAGAAAATTAGAATCCAGCATTAATATATTATGTAAAATATGCAGTTTTCAACAAAAAATTATGAGAGCTGTAAAAACAAGAGAGGGTGATCCATATTCAAGAAAATAGTAGTCAATAGAAATTGTGTCTGCATGGGTTTAGAAGTTGGATTAGACAAAATAAAAAAAAACCTCAAAGAAGCTATTAAAAAATATTCAAATAATTGAAAAAAATGTTTAAAGAAAAACATGATGACCATGATTTAACAAGCAAAGCATATCGATAAAGAAATAGAAACTATTATAAGGAAACAAATAGAAATTTTAAAGTTGAAAAATACAATAATTGTAATGAAAAGTTCAATAGTAGAACTGAGATGGCAGAAAAAAGAGTAAGTAAAATTGAAGATAAATCAATAGAACTGCCTCAATCTAGGGAACAGAGAAAAATAATGAAGAAAAATAAAGAGCACAGAGGTCTATCAGACGACATCAAATATGTTAATACATGTATAACTGGGGTTCCAGAGAGAGAAGAAGAAAGAAGCAGAAAAAAACATATGGAGAAGTAATGTCTTAAAGTTTACAAACATGCTGAAAAATATTAATCTACAGATCCAAGAAGTTCAATGAACTCTAAGTAGATAAACCAGAAATTCTCACTTAGACCCAACATGAATACTTGTTGAAAGACAAAGAAAAGATTTTGAAAGCAATAATAGTAAAATAACTAATATATAGTGGAACAACAATATAATTAATTGTTGACTTCTTACCAGAAACAATAGAGGCCAGAAGACCTCTTTCAGAATTGCTAAAAGAAAATGAGCATGAACCAAAAATTTTATATTAATCAAAACTATTCTTTAAAAAATAAAGGCAAGGACTTCTGGTCAGGATGGCGGGTAAATGGGTCTCACCTCGTCCCACAACCACATCAAAATGACAGCTAAACTACAGAACAAACATCATTCAGAAACACCTGACACTGAGCTGAATGGAAGTCCTACAACTACGAGATTAAAGCAGCAGCCACATGGAGACGGGTAGGAGGGCGAAGGCGGATGGGCTGGTCCCACACCCACGTGTGGCGGAAAAAAATCAGGAGGATACCTCGACTGGGAAGGTCCTTCCTGAGGAGTGAGGGGTCCCTGTCACACACCAGGTGCCCAGCTCAGGTTTCCAGTGCCAGGAAGAGAATCCCCATCACTTCTGGTTGTAAAACCAGCGGGAACTGAGGCTGAGGGAGGCGGAGGCTGCAGGAGCCCCAGGCAGCTCCTCCTGAAGGGCCCGTGCACAAAATTACTCAGACTTGCTCCCTCTGAGCTCCCAGGGGAGGCAGCTTAAAAGGCACCAGAGACAAACAGGGAAGAACTGAGCTGTTTGGCCTTGGGATGAGGACTGGAGAGACACTTTTCTCTCAGACAGATGTGCTCACAGAGGTCTTTGTCCCTTTGGTGAGCCCTTCCCTGGGGCGGCAGACAGCTGCCATATCTGGGACTCCAGCAACCTGGCTCACACTGTTTGCCCCGCCCTGGTGACTCCATGAGGCCCCACCTCACCCAACTTTCAGGCCCACCCAAGCTGTTTCCAGTGGCTTTACCATAGGATTGGCCTGTCTTGGGTCCTGCTTCAGATTTTCTTAAAATCTCTCAAACAAGCAGCATCTGATCTCAGTGAGCCCCATACCTCTTGTTAAGTGGTCCCAGGCCAGGCACTAGAAACTGCCAGCCTTGGTTCATAACTTGGCTTTTCCTGGGCACCTCCAAGCCCAGCACAAGAAGCAGCCATCTGCAGATCACTTTGTAGCTTAAGCCGGGTGGCCCCGGATAGAATACAGGCAGTGGCTGACCTTGCCCCAGAGCAAGCACACCCAGTGGACAGCTTCAGAAAACATTGAAACACCACCATCCAACCACCTCCACAAGTGACACACTCAAGGAGTGGACTCAGTGGGTACCAAAGCCCTGCTGAAGTAAGTCTTGATCTGTGTGGTGGGCCCCTACATAGCTGATCCTCCAAGGTAGTCTGAGGCTAGTGGTCAGTGGGCACAGTCAATCTTTGCAGCTGATTTGTCTTAGTAATTCCCTCCCATTGATGTGCCAATAGCAATCAAGACTCAATTACAACAGAAGGCCGTGGAATCCACACTAGGAGTGCACCTTGAGGGCCCTGCTGGGATGATCAGGGAGGCTGTGCCACTGGATCCTCCAGGACACCTACAACAATAGGCCACCCTATGAAGCCTAGGAGACATAGCAACTCTACCTAATACATAGAAACCATCACAGGGAAGCAACCAAAATAAGGATATAAAGAAACATGCCCCAAGCAAAAAAAAAGAACAAAACTCCAGGAAAAGAACTAAACACAATGGAGATAAGCAATCAATCAGATGCAGAATTCAAAACAGTGGTTATAAGAATGCTCAAGGAACTTAAGGAGACCTCCAAGGAACTTAGTGAAAACATCAACAATATAAAAAAGAACCAGTCAGAAATGAAGGATGCACTAACTGAAATAAAGAATAATTTACAGGGAATCAATAGTGGAGTGGGTAAAGCCAAGAAGCAAACCATCGATTTGGAATATAAGGAAGCAAAAAACACCCTATCAGAACAGAAAAAAAGAAAAAAACAATTTAAAAAAATGGAGATAGTGTAAGGAGCCTCTGGGACAACTTCATGTGCACTAATATTCACATCATAGGGGGTGCCAGAAGGAGAAGAGAGAGAGTAAGAAATTGAAAACTTATTTGAAAAAAATAATGACAGAAAACTTCCCTAACTTGATGAAGGAAACAAACGTACAAGTCCAGGAAGCACAAAGTTCCAAACAACATTAATCCAAAGATGCTCACACCAAGACACATCATAATCAAATATAGAAGGTTAAAGACAAAGAGAGAATCTTAAAAGCAGCAGGAGAAAAGCAAGTAGTTACCTGCAAGAGCGCTCCCATAAGACTGTCAGCTGATTTCTCCAAAGAAACTTTGCAGGCCAGAAAGGAGTGGCAAGAAATATTCAAAGTGATGAAAAGCAAGACCTACAATTAAGATTACTCTATCCTGCAAAGCTATTATTTAAAATCAATGGACACATAAAAAGTTTCCCAGAAAAGAAAAAATTAAAGGAATTCATCACCACCAAGCCAGTTATTACATGAAATGTTGAAGAGTCTTCTTGAAAGAGAAGAACAACAAAAATATAAACAATAAAATGGCAATTAATACGTATCTATCAACTATTGATTCTACAAACAAAATGAGAAAGCAGAACAGGAACGGACTCATAAATACAGAGAACTTTTCTTTTATTAATTTATTTATTTTTGTTGCAGATGTTTCTCTTTTTTCCCCCACTGATTCTCCCCCCCCCCCCGTCCTCTCCCCAGCTTTGTTGTCCATGTCCATTGTTCATGCACACATGCATGTAAGTTTTGTGGTTTATCTTTCCTCCACCACCCACTCTTCTGGGGATTGTCAGTCTGTAGCCCACTTCCGGTTCTCTGGGACTACCTCATTCCTCAGACTGTTATGTTCATTATATTCCACAAATAAGTGAGATCATATGATACTTGTCTTTCTCTGTTTGGCTTGTTTAACTTAGGATGATACTTTCCAGGTCCCTCCATGTTGTCTCAAAGGATAAGAGATCTTTCTTTCTTACAGCTGCATAGTACTCCATTGTGTATTTGTACCACAGCTTTTTGGTCCATTTGTCTACTGATGGACACTTGGGCTGTTTCCAGATCTTAGCTATTGTAAATAGTGCTGCCACAAACATGGGTGTACATATATTTTTTCTGATTGGTGTTTCAGGCTTCTTAGGGTATATTCCTAGAAGTGGGATCACTTGGTCAAATGGGAGTTCAATTTTTAATTTTTTGAGGTAACACCATATTGTTTTCTATAGTGGCTGCACCAGTCTGCAGTCCCACCAGCAGTGTACTAGAGTCCCCTTTTCTCCACACCCTAGCCAACACTTGTTGTTTGATGATTTGTTGATGGCGGCCATTCTGACAGGTGTCAGGTGATACCTCATTGTTGTTTTAATTTGCATGTCTCTGATGATCAGTGATGTTGAGCATTTCTTTCATATGTCTCTTATTCATTTGTATGTCCTGTTTGAAGAGGTGTCTGTTTAGTTCCTCTGCCCATTTTTAAATTGGGTTCTTTGTCTTCCTCTTGTTGAGTTGTATGAGTACTCTATATATTTTGGAAATTAACCCCTTATCTGATATATTATTGGCAATTATGCTCTCCCATACTGTGGGTTGACTTGCCATTTTGATGATTGTATCTTTTGCTGTGCAGAAGCTTTTGAGTTTGATATAGTCCCATGTGTTCATTTTCTTCTTTGTTTCTGTTGCCTTAGGTGATGTATCAGTGAAAATTCTGCTGCATATGATGTCTGAAATTTTGTTGCATACAGTTTCTTCTAGGATTTTTATAGATTCACGAGTCACACTTAAGTGTTTTGTCCATTTTGAGTTTATTCTTGTGTATGGTGTAAGTTAATGATCTAGTTTCACTTTTTTGCATGTAGCTATCCAATTTTCCCCACACCATTTATTAAAGAGGCTGTCTTTACTCCACTGTATGCTCTTGCCACCTTTGTCAAATATTAATTGAGCATATTGTCTTGGGTCCATTTCTGGATTCTCTGTTCTGTTCCACTGGTCTACATGCCGATACAGAGAACTTTTTGTTGGTTGCCTGATGGGAAGGGGTTGGAGGGATGGGTTTAACAGATGATGGGATTAAGAGGTACAAATTGGTTGTTAGGCTGATGAACCTCAAAGGGCAGAGGGCAGGCAGGGAGGAGATAAACCAAAGAACTTCTATGCATATGTGCATCATCAATGAACACAGATAATAGTGTGGGGAAGGCAGAAGGGGGACAGAAATGGGAAGAGGGGATCAATGGGGGAAAAATGTGGGATATCTGTAATACTTACAACTATAAAGATAAATTAAAAACCAACAAACCACAAACAAAAGGTTATATAATAAGAGACAAAGAAAGATCCATTTCTGGGTATTTATACAAAGAAATCCAAAACACTAAATCAAAAAGTCATATATATTTATATGCTCATTGCACCATTATTTACAATAACCAACATACAGGAGTTGGCAAAAGTAGGTTTACAGTTATTTGTATTGAAAAATATATAATACAAGAATAAATAATAATGTAAGAGTAAACTGTATTTCATGTACTCTTTACTATAATCTTACTCTTGCCCATCCTTGTATGGAAGCCACCTAAGGACTCATCAACTGATGAATGGATAAAGAAGAAGTGATGCATAGATACAATGAAATCTTACCATCTGCAACAACATGGATGGAGCTAGAGGTTATTATGATAAATGAAATAAGTTAAACAGAGCTATAAATATGCCATATAATTTCACTTATATGTGGAATCTAAAATACAAAATAAAGAAACAAGCAGAACAGAAACAGATTCATAGATACAGAGAACATTTTGATGGCTGCCAGGTGGGAGGGTGGTTGAGGGGATGTGTAAAAATGTTGAAGGGCCCTGGCCAGTTTGGCTCAGTAGTTAGAGCATCAGCCCACGGACCAGATAGACCTGGGTTTGGTTCCTGCTAAGGGCACGTACCTCAGTTGCAGTTTGTCCCCGGCCCCATTTGGGGTTGTGTGGGGGGCAGCCAATGGATGTGGCTCTCTCACATCAATGTTTCTCTCTCTCTCTTCTTCACTCTCTCCCTCCTGCTCTATCTAAAGATAAATGCAAAAATGTCCTAGGGTGAGGATAAAAAAAAAATGTTGGAGGGATTAAGAAGTACAAATTGATAATTACAGAATAGTCACAAGTATGTAAACTACAGCATAGGAAATATAGTCAATAATATTGTAATATCTATGTATGGTACCAGGTGGGTATTGGATATATTAGGGTAATCATTTAGTTAAGTTATATAATGTCAGATCACTGGGCCATATGCCTAAAATGAATATAATAGTGTATGTCAACTGCAATTTTACGAAATTATTTAAAGTTGCCCAAGCCAGTCTGGCTCATTCGTTATAACATCGGCCTATGCACCAAAGGGTTGTGGGTTTGAATCCCATTCAAGGGTACAGACCTAAGTTGCAGGTTTGATCCCCAACCCATGTTGGGGTACTTGTGGGAGGCACCCAATCCAGGTGATTCTCTCACAGTGATGTTTCTCTCTCTCTGTCTCCCCCTCCTTCCTTTCTTTCCACTCTCTCTAAAAATCCATGAAAAAAATGTCCTTGGGTGAGTATTAACAATAACAACAAAAAATATTTAAAGTAAAAGAAGACAAAATATAACATGTTCAGACAAATAAAGGCAGAGAGAATCCATTGTGTGAAGCCTGCCTCACAAGATGAATCAAAGCAAGTGCTTCAGGAGGGACAGGCTGTCTCCAGGCAGAGACTCAGATCCCCAGGAGGAGAACAAGAGAACAGCGATGGTAAATGCGCAGATACATGCACAGGTTTGTATGGATGTATCTTTATATTTTCTACTCTTAGGTTCTTAAATGATATAAGACTGATATCTTAAATGATAATAATTTTCATACTGTATGCAAACAGTAACCATAAGAGAGCTGAAGTGACAATATCAATATTAGACAAGATAGATTTTAAAGTAAGAAATATTGCTAGAGAAAAATAGATTTAATAAAGATAAAATTGTCAATATACTAAGAAGATATTACAATTATAAATGTACATGCATCTAAAAAATAGTCTAAAAATACAAAACAAAAACTTCAAGATTAAATAAATCAAAAATTCAAAAATTATAGTTAAAAAATTTAATATCCCATTTTAAATAATTAAGAGACTAATGAGAGAAAATTTTGTTAGTGAAAACAATGAAGATTTGAGTACTTTAAAGTACTTGACCTAATGGATATTTGTAGAATATTTCACCCAATGACAACAGAACATACGTTCTTTTCAAAAACACACAGAACATTCTCTGGTGTAGAGCATATGCTAAGCCATAAAACAGTTTTAGTAAATTCAAAATGTTAGAAATCATTCAAAGGACTTTCTGTGATAACAAAATAAGTGCATTAGAACTCAACAATAGAAATACATTTTAGGAACTCCAAATATTTGAAAATTAGCATTACACTTCTAAATAACCCACAAGAAATCAGAAAATCTTTTAAACAATTAAAAGGAAAGTATACTATATTAAAAATTGAGGGGTGCTGAAAACAGGACTTAGAAGGAGATTTATAGCATTGAATGCTCATAGTAGAACAGAAAAAAAGTTCTCAAACCAAATCAATAATAGAAGCTTCTATCAAAAAAAACAAACAAACCAACAAAGCCTGAGCAGAAATCAATGAAATACAAAACAGAAAAATTGTAGAGAAATTTAACAAAACCAAAAGTCTATGTTTTAGAAAGATCAACAAAATTGATAATCTAGACTGATCAAGAAATTAAAGGCAAAAAAAAACCCATCAAAATAAAGAAGGAAAGAGGTGTCATTACTACCAACTCTATAGAAATTCAAAGGCTACAAGAGAATATTATCTACAACTTTATCAGACATCTTAGAGGAAATGAGTGAATTCTTAGAAAGATACAAGTTACCATAACTGGCTTATGAAGAAATAGAAAAGCTTAATAGATCTACATAAAGTTTTAAGAGGAATTAGTAAATAAAAATATTCCCACATAGAAAAGCCTAAAACCAGAAGGCTTTAGTGGTGCCTTTTGTGAAATATCTACAGAAAAAACAAAACAAAAAAAACCACAATTGCCCGGCTGGTGTGGCTCAGTGGTTGAGCATCGACCCATGCAACAGGAGGTCACTGGTTCGATTCCTGGTCAGGGCACATGCCCAGGTTGTGGGCCAAATCCCCAGTGGGGGCCATGCAGGAGGCGGCCAATCAATGTTCTCTCTCATCAATGTTTCTATCTCTCTCTCCCTCTCCCTTCTTCTCTCTCTAAAAATCAATAAAGAAAAAAAAATACCAATCATCCAAAAATTTTATCAGAAAATAGAGAATGTAGACCCCGAGAAAGAAGATTATCTACTAAAAAGGGCTCCTGGTGGTTATCTAGGCTCAAATTAAAACAAACAAACAAACAAACAAAAATAACAAAACAGAACCCAGAGCCCAGCAGCCATTTCCACACAGGAGCGTCTCATGCACACTGCACTTCCCTGCTTCCCACGTGGAGCTGCCCTGGCCGTGTTCCTGCCCTTTGAGCCAGCCCTTATAGAGGAGTTCCTGGAAATGTATTTCAGCCAATAGGACTAACACTTTCCCCATCCAAGGGGAACTGCCAGGTGTATCCTCATCCGCTTCTTCATTGACCAAAGTGGCTCCATTCTGACCAATCAGGACAGTGCCTTTTGGACCAATCAAACTGCAAGGATTTGGAGTCCTCATTTGAATCAAGAAAGACCAATCAGGGACCAGGGATGAGGACTTCTGTCCATGTAAATCAGCCTCCCTCTGGCTCTAGGAGCATACTTTTCCTTCCCACCAGAAGATAGTATTTCCCAGCCTGAACTGAAACACCGAAGATGTCTCACCAGAGCAGAGCTTGGTTTACCAGAAGTAGGAAACACTTCCCAAATCATTTTATGAAGTCAATATTGTTCTGACAGCAAATCCAGACAAAGATATTATAAGAAAAGTGCAGACCAAGAGTCCTCATAAATATAGATATAAAAATTCTTAGCAAAATATTAATAAACTGAAACCAGCAACATGTAAAAATAATTACACACCAAGTGAGATTTGCCCCAGGAATTCAAGGTTGGCTTAACATTAGAGTGTAGCATGAGCTCCGCAACTAGCTCAGCTTAATCTGATTTGTGAAGACAGAGAATAAATTCCTAGGAAAGATGGATAGCTCATTGAATTAGTAGAACACAATCAGGTACAAGAAACAGAGAAACAGGCTCAGAAGTTCAGTGAACTGTGTGGCCTGAATCATTGTCAAAATTAGACCACAGCATCAATGCATCAATTTGAGATATATATGGAGAGAGAGGAGAAAGGGAAGAAGGAGAAAAAGGAAAGGGGGGGTGGGGGGAAGGGGAGGTTTACTATGAGAACTAGTTCCTACAGGTACAGAGGCCGAGCCCCACAGCCTGCCTTCTGCAAGCTTGGGGAACGAGGACAGCAGGCGGTGCAACACAGCCTGAGCCAGAATGCCAAGCAACCGAGTGCCAGTGTCCCGGGGCAGGAGATACATGTCTCAGCTCAGACAGAGAGAGAGAATTCGCCCTTTCTCTGCCTTTTTGTTCTCCTTTTTTTGTTCTATTCGGGCCCCCAACAGATTGGATGGTACACGCCCGCATCTAGAAGAACGCTCTATTTTAGTTCCCCTACTCAAATGCTACTCTCTTTCAGAAACACCCTCACAGAGTCACCCCAAAATAATGGTTTACCGGAGACCTAGGCAGCCCTTAGCCCGGGCAAGCTGACATGGAAAATCAACCGCACCAGAACCGTCAGGAAAATAATGGCTCCTCTCTTCAAAAAGTCAAAAGCCGTCTCTTCATTTACCTTTTCCCTCACCTTTTTCCTACAGGGGAGGGTTGAACAATTCCGTGAAATAACCCTTCACCTGTGTACTTCTAGAGTCACAAAGACAATATGAAGGAATGATTAATAAAGACATATGTTACTCCTTTGGGTCCAATTATGTTTCACTGCGTTTTCCCCATAAAATGCTACAGACAGTACTATTGACTTCTTTACTGCTAGAGAAATGTCTGATGCTGAATTCAGTTTTAGTTACTTTGTACATCTCCACCAACCACCATCCTAGGCCTTCTAAGGATTTATATATTTATTTCTGAAACGCAGAAAGTCTTCCAGGATATGCTGTCTTTCACTGACTAGCTGAACAACGACAAAGCCTTTGCAGCTGTGTACACAGGGTTTCAATCCCTGCTTCATTCCGGCTGAAGGCTACTCCGCTCACCTACCGAGGATGCTTCTCTCAGCCTGGCTCTCTCCCCAGAAGTACCTGTTAATGTTAAGTATAATTTCCACTCCAAATCCGCTGAATTCTCCTATTATCTTTGTCGTTTGCTTTTGAGACTGGAGGAACATCTTAACTTCATCTTCCAAACAGTGATTTGATTTTCAACAGTGACTATTTGTCTCCTTTTTGAACTCATATGGAATATTTAATTCTGCTACTGCAATTTTGATTTTCTTATTATTTCTCCTTAGCCCATTAATCTCAGTTTTCACTTTATTCCATTTTATTTCATTCAATTTGATTTCTTATGGCAGCCCTCTCTGCCACACCAGCTGTCTAGGTCCCCCATTTTTACGATAAATCACTTTCAGAGGCTAATTATGTTGAATCTTCAGGGTGATGATTACTTTCAATTTCCTGCTGTATTTTTCATGGATTCCTATTTTTTGTTTCTTTTTCTGTTTATGCATCTAGAAGTGACAGACTTCGTCTCCTCTCTTGTTTCTTAACCAACAGGGTTTAAAGATTGCGGATGACTCCACTCTTTGCCCTCTTGGTTGTATGTTATTAACATGTGAGTGTCTTCAAGGAAGCTCTTATTTTATTCAAAACAGCCTCAAAAAAAAAAAAAAGACTAAGATAAAACCACGGCAAACAAGTCCACGTGTATGGCTCTCATTCCCATTCTCAGTGTCTGCACAGATTCACCCAGTGCAGCTCTATAGGCCCGATATGATCTGAACTTCTTACCACCACCTTGTGTTTCATGAAATAATAAAACCCCACAATTCCCAGCCAGTACCTAGGTATTTCCTGTATGTAACAGACTGGCTCTACATTGACTCTCAGTTTTAGTTTGGGTTCTGGCTCTGATTTTCCACCTTAAATCTTGTCTTCGTGTGTATTTCAAAGAAACTTGTGAGAGTGTAAACTGGGCTGCTAATAAGATGCTATTCTATATATGAAGCCGCAAGGGAAAACTCCAGCTGAGCACTTACCCAAATGATGATGAATGTCACGCTGCGCACCCCGAACGAAGGCGGTCTTCCTGTGTGGAGCAGTAAAATCATCTTTCCTAATTAAACAGGGGTCTCCGTTTCGTGGCCTTTATCGTTTTCCTTTTGTTAGAGAAAAATGCAGTTCTGTCTGTAATGGATCCAATGGTACTTTTAAAAAGAAAGAAATATCATTTTGTTTTGTATTTTATTACAGCTCTTCTATAAATTAGAAATAATTATGACACTATGAAAATTTATTGACACCATAAACATGGTGAGATTATTTTATAATAGTGTGAGTCATTTCTCTTCTATAAATGCTTATTTTTATTTCTGATTTTCTAGAAGAGACAGGAAGACTTAGGCACCTCACATTTAAATAAAGTTATTGGTACATATTTTGAGGAAAATGGTCAACATTTATTTCTTCTCTGCATGAAATCATATAATAAACTCAGGCTTCCCAATCATTGTTTTTTCCTATTGTTAAATGTTGAATTTCACAGGGTTTGGTTCTGTTTAAACATTTTGTGACTAATGAAAACAGCATCTTTAAAGGCTTATTTTAAAGTCAGGTGCAAACAGCGTGTGTGACAGGCAAGCATGCTTTGGCTGGGATTGTAGGACTGGATCGATTGCACACGCTATCGACACATGAGCTTCTTAAAGTAGGCTTTTCTAATGTAACAAGCAGTCTCAAAAAAGTCTTCAGTGCCATTGTTAAAATAACAACATTTGCACTTGGCAAGGGGGATAAAGAGGCACCAGGCTGCTATTGTTCAAATTACGCAGCATTGATTTTGTACAGACTGCCGTGGAATGTTCTTCATGTACTTGCTACGTAAATTCTTAAATCAATAGTTTTTCTCCAGGCTCCTCCCACCCTTGCTTTGTCTGCATTTCTGCAGTTCTTTGTAGGAAATTAGGGAACTCATTATTCATAAATTGGGAGGAATTCAATGAATCATGGAGGAAAGGTAATTTATGAAGGCAAATCACTCTCTCATCTTCAGTGTGCGTGAATAATAGTAATTTATTGTTATGATACAATTTATTATTGTTATGACCTGTTTTCTATTTATAGCCATGGCCCTTACAAAATTAAGTGCAACATAATTCCCACGTAAAAAGATGAATTTATGAGCCACTTGTCTCCCAGAGGTGAGCCTCCCTTGCTTGGAAGCAATTGAGTACACCATTGAACTGCATTGTTTCTTTCTTTTGGAAATGATGCAAGCTCAAAGTTATGGCATCCACCCCTGATCTTTGACAAAGAAAATGATTTCAAGAGTTAACACTAAATTATTTATGTCAAAGAGGAACTATTTTTTTGGTCAGTATATATTGGTTTAACACTGTAATGTTCCTAAAAGAGAAATATATATGTAGATATATATATATTTTTTTCAAATTGTCTTTCTAAATTATGTGAAGCCTATACTAATACCCTTCTGTCAGGGATGCAACTGATGGCATAGTATTTAGTTGACATTTGATAAAACAATTTGCTTCTTGGTGCTATTAGAAGCTATAGCATCAATTTCATCTGGTCAACATTTTTCCCAAATCTTCTTTTGTCAACGTAGCTAAAGGAAGTTTTTGACTTTGAGGTGTAACATACATGCAACAATATATGCAAATTCTAAGTGTACAGTTTGATGAATATTTACACATAGCTACGCCTACGTGACCGCTATCCAGATCAAGATACAGAGTGTTTCCAGCTACTCGGTTTCCTTCATGCCCCTCCTCAAGATGTAACCGTCACTTTGACTTCTTTCACCATATTTTAATCTTCCTCAGTTTTGAACTCCTTATGAATAGAATCTACAGCATGAACCTTGTCAAAGGAGCCAGACATAAGACTGATTTCTTTTTTTTAATTTTATTTCCCAATTACAGTTTACATTCAATACTATTTTGTATTAGTTTCAGGTGAACAGCATAGTGGTTAGACAGTCATATACTTTACAAAGTGTTCCCCTTGGTATTTCAAGTACTCACCTGGCACAGTACATAATCATTACAATATTATTGACTGTATTCCCTATGCTGTACTTTATATCCCTGTGACTGTTTTTGTAATGACCAATTTGTACTTCTTAATCCCTTCACTTCTTTTACCAGCCCCACCACCCTCCACTCTGGCAATCATCACTCTGCACTTTGTATCTATGTATTTTTTCTATTTTGTTTGTTCATTTATATTGTTCTTCAGATTCCACATATCAGTGAAATCATATGGTATTTGTCTTTCTCTGACTTACTTCACTTAGCATAATATCCTCTGGGTCCATCCATGCTATCACAAAAGGTCAGATTTTATTATTTGTTATGGCTAATAGTCCATTTTATATACGTATTATGACTTTTTGTTGTTGTTAATCCTCACCCGAGGATATTTTTCCATTGGTTTTTAGAGAGAGTAGAAGAGAAGGAGGGAGGAGAGAGAGAGAAACTTTGAAGTGAGAGACACACATCAGTTGGTTGCCTCTGGCCTGACCCTGACCAGGGCCAGGGATCGATCAAACCTGCAACCCAGACACATGTCCTTGACTGGGAATCGAACCAGCAAATCTTCAGTTTGCTGGCTGATGCTCTAACCACTGAACAAAATAGGCCAGGACACGAGATTTTTTAAAATTCTCACCTGAGAATATGTTTTCCTGATCTTAGAGAGAGGGAAAGGGGAAGAGAGAGAGAGAGAGAGAGAGAGAGAGATGTATGAAAGAAACATCGATCAAATGATCAATTGCTTCCCATCAGGGATCGAACCCACAACCTAGCTATGTGCTATAACCAGAATCAAAATGGCAAACCTTCAGTGCACAGGATGACTCTCCAACCAACTGAGCCACACCAACTAGGGCCCGACTGCTTTTACCCACTTGTCTATTGATGGGCACTTGGGTTGCTTCCATATCTTGACTATTGTAAATAATGTTGTAATGAACTTAGGGGTGCATATATTTTTGAATCAGTGTTTTGGGTTTCATCTGATATATATCCAAAAGTGGAATTGCTTTTTTAATTTTTTGAGGAACCTACATACTGTTTTCCGGAGGCTGCACCAACAGTGTACTAGGGTTACCTTTTCTCCACATCCTGGCCAGCACTTACTGTTTGTTGATTTATTGACGATAGCCATTCTGACAGGTGTGAGGGGATTTCTCGTTGTTAATAATGAGAAACATTTTTGCATTTCTCTGATGGTTAATGATGTTGAGTACCTTTTCATGCATCTATTGGCTATCTATATGTTCTCTTTGGAGAAGTGTAAGATCTATTTCTTTTCAGTGGACTGTTCTTTGAATGAATTGGGCCAAATTTTTCCCTTGTGTGATATCTTTTTTAGCCACTTATCAGTCTTATTTTTTAAAAATAATAACATGGCTCTTCCTCAAAAGGCTTCCCAAAGCAGCATTCACTCACTCATCTACTTATTCATTCACAAAATACGTGTTAAGCATGTGTCCAGGGAAGTGTGAGTGGAGTTGAGAGGATGAAGAATAAAATGAGCATGATGACCAACCATAAGAGTTTCCAGTCCAATGTGAGAGATAGATAAGAACCAAGTGCATGTACAAATGGTGGTTAGTGCTATGAAGTAAAAGAACAGACTAATGATGCCCAGCCGGTGTGGCTCAGTGGTTGAGCATTGTCCCTGCACCAAGAGGTCGCCGGTTCAATTCCTGGTCAGGGCACATGCCCAGGTTGTGGGACAAGTCAGCAGTGGGGGGCATGCAGGAGGCGGCTGATTGATGTTCTCTCTCATCGATGTTTCTATCCCTGTCTCCCTCTCCCTTCCTATCTTTCTAAAATCAATAAAGGAAAAAAAATTTTTTTCAAAGAAAAGGCGAATGAAAGGACGAAGCCACGCTTCAGAGGGCTTGGCAAAAGCGGCCTATGAGGAAGTGAGGTTTCAGCTGAAGGCTGGCCCGGCCCATGTGGCTCAGTGGCTTGAGTGTCCCATAGACTGAGAGGTCTTGGTTCCATTCTCTGTCAGGGCATGTGCTGGGGTTGTAGGTTTGATCCCCAGTAGGGAGCACACAGGAGGCAGCCGATCGGTTTCTCTCTCACATCAATGTTTCTATCTCTCCCTTCCTCTCTCTCTAAAAAAATCAATAAAACAATATTTTAAAAAATAAGCTGAAGGCTTGAAGGTGAGAAGAAGCCATCAGGTGGAGAGACAGGGAAGAGCAATCTAGGCCCAAGGAACAGCCCGTGCAAGGGCGAGGTGAGAGAGCACACACGGAGGGACAGAGGCGCAGTGTGCCCATGACGTGCTGCAGTGTGGGATGAGACTGGACAGTGGGGAGGAATATACCCAAGGAATTTCGGCAGGTGTGTCTGCAAACTTGACATTGACTTCAATCCTGAATGATTTACCTCATCATACAATAAACGGCTGCAGAATTCCAGGCCACGCATCCGTTGCCAAGCCAGCCAGCTGAAGGAGAGTGGTCTCTTCTGGTGGCCTGCGTGGACGAGGAGACAGCTTCTTTCCCTGTACCTGGACTCTGTGTGGTATTACACACCCACTCCCAAATCAGCCGCTGTGGTCAGAGGAAAGAAATATATTTATTCAGGAGCAATAGAAAGTCATCCCCAGAAGGTGAAGTTAATCCCACCTACCTAGACCTCCTGGCTGCAGATAGGGAGGGTGGATTTCCCACAGGAAAACTGCATGATTTGGGTGGTGGGAGGGAGAGATAGATGCTAGGATAAAACAAATAAATGACCACAGCAGTGTGTCGTCTCGCATATAGTTGCTATTAAAAAATATTACTGTCTTTCTCTCTCTAATTTGAGAAATCCTTTCGTGGTCCTCACTCTGGGATCACCCACTGGTGAACAGCATGGACCCTCTCCACCTGATGCTGTGTGTGGTGACAGTCACGGGAGTGGCCCTTGACGCAGTCAGACCAGCGTGACCGCCCGCCGCCCGAGACTGCCAATCCCAGGACGCACCGTGCAGCCCTGGGCATTGTCGGCTGATGGAGCCGGGCAGCCCGAGCTCGTCTCCGACCGGAGACAGAGCAACAACCGCCCAAGGCACCAACCGCCTGTCCGGAGGGAAACTGAGTTCAGATGCTTTTGTACACAGGTTGCGATTCCGAGTCAGACGCCGAAGATGAGGCGCCAGAGCTCGGGTTCCCTAAGAAAGCTGCGGCTCCAGGAGGGGCTGGGCGCCGGAACCAGAGGGGGCGCTTTCCCGCCCAACAGTCCTGCCTGGGCTGCTCCCTAGAAGTGGCTTCAGTTCCTTGTGAACACTCACACTCTTAAAGGGACACAGTCAGCGGCACTGTTTTGAGCATGCTGACTGGCTCAGTGTGTGCTAGAGAAGGATTTGGACATGTAGAAAGTCCCTTGATATCAGCATGAGTTATAACCACGTCACAGAGATCAGAGCTGATATGGTATCTCTAAATATCATGATTTATCAACAAATATAAAGAGGAGGATAAGCCTTTTATGTATCAATTTTGCTTTTTAAGTTTTTATTTTAGGAATTCATGGTAGCAAGCCTTACTACTTTCTCCTTGCAGGTATGTGTGTGTGTGTGTGTGTGTAAAATATATATATATATATATATACGTAAAATATATATATATATTTTAGTAGTCCATTCTATTTCACTTCTTAAAATAAGTTAGGATCTATAGAAAGAAAATACATTAGATCTGGCCCAGACTCAAGAGCTGGTCCAGTTGAAATTCTAACTTCTGCCTTTCTAATTGCTCCATCCTCCTTTATAATAAGTATAAGAGAAATCTGCAAGCAATTGTTAAAATAAGGAATCTAAAAAGAATTAATCCAACCATCAATTGATTAGGTCACCAAAGGTATAACTTCGTTAGACAAATTTTGTTAGGTGTTACATCCTCAGTACACAAACTTTGAAAATACAGCAAAGCATATTTAAATAAATGCACATTTATTCTTTTTTTCCTCTGTCATTTAATTTTTTCCATCACGATTTACCCGCATCCCCTCCTCCACCTCCAACCATCCCAACCCGCACCATCCCCACACTGCTGTCCCACCCACGAGTTTCTTATTCTTTTTCTGCTCACTCCCTGCACTCCCAGCCCCCCGCACCAGAACTGTCAGCCTGCTCCTCACCTATGAGTCGGTCTCCGTTTTGCTTGTTAACTCAGTTTGTTCATTAGATTCCACACGAGTGAGATCATATGGCACTTGTCTTTCTCTGACTGGCTTATTTCACTTAGTATAATGTACTCCAGGTCCATCCAAACTGTCACAAAGGGTAAAATTTCTTCTTTTCTGTGGATGAGTAGTATTCCATTGTGTAGATGTTCCACAGCTTTTTACCCGTTCATCTTCTGATGGACACTTGGGCTGCTTCCAAACTTGGTTATTGTAAATAACGCTGCAGTGAACATGGGGGTGTAGTATTCTTCCAAATTAGGTTTTCAGGTTTCTTTGGATAAATTCCCAAAAGTGGAATTGCTGAGTCATAAAGGCAGTTTCATTTTTAATTTTTGAGCTATCTCCAAACTGCTTTAAAGGTGGTTGCATCAATCAGCATTCCCACCAACAGTGCATGAGGTTTCTCCTTTCTCCACATCCTCACCAACACTTGTTCTTTATTGTTTTATTGATGATAGCCATTCTGACTGGTGTGAGGTGAAATCTCATTGTGTTTTTTAATTAAATTTTATTATTTTTTAATGTTTTTAAAAATTTTATTTTTGTTACAGATGTTTCTCCTTTTTCCCCCATTGACACCCTCCTCCTGATCCTGCCCCCCCCCCGCATTGTTGTCTATGTCCATGGTTACACATACATGCATATAAGTTCTGTGGTTTCTCTCTTCCTTAACCCCCATCCCCCTCCTCTGAGGTTTGTCAGTCTGTATCCTACCTTTATGTCTCTGAGTCTATTTTGTTCATCAGCTTGTTTTGTTCATTATATTCCATAAATAAGTGAGATCGTGTAATATTTGTCTTTCTCTGATTGGCTTGTTTCACTTAGGATAATACTCTCTAGGTCCCCCCATGTTGTCTCAAAGGATAAGAGATCCTTTTCTCTTACAGCTGCATAGTACTCCATTGTGTATATGTACCATTTTTATCCACTCATCTATTGACGGACATGTGGGCTGTTTCCAGATCTTAGCGATTGTAAACAGTGCTGCTATGAACATAGGGGTGCATATATTCTTTTTGATTGATGTTTCAGGCTTCTTAGGATGTATTCCTAGAAGTGGGATCAATGGGTCAAATGGAAGTTCAATTTTTAATTTTCTGAGGTAACACCATAGTGTTTTCCATAGTGGCTGCACCAGTCTGCATTCCCACCAGCAGTGTACTAGAGTCCCCTTTTCTCCACACCCTCACCAGCACTTGTTGTTTGATGATTTGTTGATGGCAGCCAAAAGTGGAATTGGCAGGAGGGAGGTGAGAACTCATCGTTGTTTTAACTTGCATCTCTCTGATGATTAATGACGTTGAGCATTTTTCCATGTGTCTCTTGGCCATTTGCATGTCCTGTTTGGAGAGGTGTCTATTTAGGTCCTCTGCCCATTTTTAATTAAATTCTTTGTCTTCCTTTTGTTTTGTTATATGAGTACTCTATATATATTGGAAATTAACCCCTTATCTAATGTATCGTTGGCAATTATGCTCTCCCATAGAGTGGGTTCCCTTTCCATTTTGATGGTTGTTTCTTTTGCTGTGCAGAAGCTTTTTACTTTGATGTAGTCCCACGTGTTCATTTTTTCCTTTGTTTCTCTTGCCTTAGGCATCGTATCAGTAAAAATTCTGCTGTGTGTGATGTTCAAAATTTTGTTGCCTACATTTTATTCTAGGACTTTAATGGATTCACGAGTCACATTTAAGTCTTTTATCCATTGTGAGTTTATTCTTGTGTGTGGTGTAAGTTGGTGGTCTGGCTTTATTTTTTGCATGCAGCTGTCCAATTTTCCCAACACCATTTATTAAAGAAGCTGTCTTGACTCCACTGCATGCTCTTGCCACCTTTGTCAAATATTAATGGAGCATAATAAATTGGATCAATTTCTGAGTTCTCTGTTCTGTTCCTTTGATCTATATGCCTGTTCTTGTATCAGTACCAGGCTGTTTTGATTACAGTGGCTTTGTAGTATAACCTGATATCCGGTATTGTGACTCCTTCTACTTTGTTCTTCTTTTTTAAGATTGCTGTGGCTATTTGGTGTGGGAGACTTTTGCATGGCATCCATTTTGTTGCAGTCTGCTCTGTCGTCTCCGGCCTCAGGGCGGGGTCTCTCTGCATACAGTGTCTGCATTCCTCTAGATAATTGTTTACTCCATTCTTTGCTTATCATTTGTTCCACCTGGGGTGTTTACTGGAATTTGCTTCAGATGGGATACTCATTAACTGTTTCACCTGTTTTCCCCCTATATATTATGTGAACTCCCCCTGAATAAACGAGACTTGATCAGAATCCTGTCTTGTCTCCATTTCTCGTGTCTCTTGTCCCTCCTCATCCTCACTCCCCCTCTAGAGTCCTTGTTGCTCGACCTGCAGGACGGGTCAATTTGGGGTCTTTTTGGGTTCCATATAAATTTTTGGAGTATTTGTTCTAGGTCTGTGAAATACGTCGTTGGTATTTTGATGGAAATTGCATTGAATCTATAGATTGCTTTGGGTAGTATGGACATTTTAATGATGCTAATTCTTCCAATCCATGAACAAGGTATATGCTTCCACTTTTTAATAAATCTTCCTCTATTTCTTTTTTTCAATGACCTGTAGTTTTCTGTGAGGAGATCCTTTATATCTAATATTTTTTAGTTTCTCTTTCTGTGAGTTCATTGTCAGTGTATAAGAATGCCGTCGTCGTGGTTTTAACCTACATTTTTCTGAAGATTAGTGACGTTTAGCTTCTTTTCATATGTCTATTGGCCATCTGTCTGTCCTCTTTGGAATAGTGACTATTCAGGTCCTTTGCACATTATTTAATTGAATTGTTTGTTTGGTGTTGTTTTGTAAATTCCTTATAAATTTTGGATATTAACTCCTTCTCAGATGTATCATTGGAAAATGTATTCTCCCATTTAGTGTGTTGTCTTTTTATTTTGTTGATGGTTTCCTTCGCTGTGCAAAAACTTTTAGTTTGATATAGTCCCATTTGTTTATTTTTTCTTTTGTTTCCCTTGCCTGAGGAGATATATCAGAAAAATTATTGCTATGAGAAATGTCAAGATTTTACTTCCTATGTTTTCTTCTAGGATTTTTATGGTTTAAAGTGTAACATTTGAATCTTTCATCCATTTTGTGTTTATCCTTGTGTGTGGTGTAAGTATGCGGTCTAGTTTCATATTTTTGCACATATCTGACCAATTTTCACAATACCACTTATTGAATAGACTATCTTTAGCCCATTGTATGTTTCTGTCTCCTTTGTCTATGAAGGTATGGTTTTATTTCTGGGTTCTCTGTTCTGTTCTATTGTTCGTTTTTATGGCAGTACCAAATTATTCTGATTACTATGGCCTTGTAGTATAGTTTGATATCAGGTAGTGTGATTTCTCCAACTTTGTTCTTCTTTCACAAGATCACTCTTGCTATTTGGAGTTTTTTGTAGTTCAATATACATTTTTAAAATATTTTTTCTAGATCTGTGAAATAAGCCATTGGTACCTTGATAGGAATTGCATTGAATCTGTAGATTGTTTTGGGTGGTATGGACATTTTAATAATGTTAATTCTTACTATCCATGAACATGGTATATGCTTCCACTTGTTTGTATCTTTTTCAGTTTCTTTCTTCAGTGTCTTATAATTTTCCAACTACAGGTCTTTTATATCCTTGCTTAAATTTATTCCTAGTTTTTGTTTTGTTTTGTTTTTTTAAGCAACTGTAAATGGGAATGTTTTCTTAGTTTCCTTTTCTGATATTTCATTATTAGTGTATAAAAATGAAACTGATGCCTGGCTAGTATGACTCAGTTGGCTAGAGCATCATCTTATGCACTGAAGGGTCACAGGTTTGATTCCCAGTCAGGGCATATACCCAGGTTGTGGGTTCAATCCCTAGTCAAGGTGTGTATGGGAGGCAAACAATCACTGTCTCTCTCTCACATCAATGTTTCTCTCTCTCTTTCTACCTCAGCCTTCCTTTCTCTCTAGAATCAGTGAAAAATATATCCTTGGGTATGAATTTAAAAATTGCAACTGATTTCTGGATATTTATTTTGTATTGTGCTACTTTACTTAATTCATTAATCAGTTCTAGTAGTATTTTTGGTGGATTCTTTAGGGTTTTCTATATACAGTATCATGTCAACTGTAAATAATGATAGTGTTACTTCTTCCTTTCCAAATTGGATGAATTTTGTTTGTTTTTCTTGTCTGATTGCTGTAGCTAGTCTGATTGCTGTAGCTAGGACTTCCATTACTATGTTGAATAAGAGTGATGAAAGTGAACATTCCTGCCTTGTTCCAAATCTTCAGGGGAATGCTTGTAGTTTTTGCCTATTGAGTATGATGTTGGGTGTGGGTTTGTCACATATGGCCTTTATTATATTGAGATATGTTCCCTCTATTCCCACTTTGCTAAAAGTTTTTATCATAAATGAATGGTGAATTTTATTAAATGCTTTTTCTGCATCTGTTGATAGGATCATGTGGTTTTTAGTCTTAATTTTATTTATGTGCTATATCATGTCTATTGATTTGCAGATATTGTACCAACCTTGCATTCCCAGAATAAATCCCACTTGGTCATGGTGTATGATCATTTTAATGTATTGCTGGATTTTGTTTGCTAATGTTTTGTTGAGGATTTTAGCATCTATGTTCTTCAGGGATATTGGCCTATAATTTTCTCTCTGTGCAGTGTCTCTATTTGGTGTTGGAATTAGGATAATGCCGGCCTTGTAAAATAAGCTTTGGAGTCTTCACTCCTCTTAAAATTTTGGAAGAGTTTGAGAAGAGTAAGTGTTAGCTTTGCTCAGAATGTTTGCTAAAATTAACCTGTAAAAGCATCTTGTCCAAATATTTTGTTTGTTGGAATTTTTTTTTTAAATTACTGTTGCAATTTCACTGGTTGTAATCTGTCTATTCAAATTCTCTGATTCTTCCTGATTCAGTTTTGGAAGATTGTATGTGCCCAGGAATTTATCCATTTCACCTGGAGTGTCCACTTTGTTGGCATAGGTAGTCCATAATATTTCCTTACAATCCTGTGTGTGTCTCTGTTATCAGTTCTTACTTATCTTTCATTTCCAATTTTATTTATTTGGGTCCCCTCTCTTTTTATCTTGATGAGTCTGGTTAAAGGTTTGTCCTTTCACAGAACCAGCTCTTGGTTTCATTGATATTTTCTATTGTTTTTTTTAGACTCTATTTCATTGATTTCTGCTCTGGTCTTTATTATTTCTTTCTATCTACTCACTTTGGGATTTGTTGTTCTTTTTCAAGTTCCTTTAAGTATAAAGTTAGATTGTTTATTTGAGCTATTTTTGTTTGTTTCTTGAGATAGGACTGTAATGTTATGAATTGCCCTCTTAGACTGCTTTCTTTATGTCCCACAGATTTTCAATTATGTCCCTATTTTCATTTTATTCAAGGTATATTTTGTCTTTTTTTCTTGATCTCATTGTTAACCCATTAACTGTTTAGTAACATATGATTTAGCCTCCTTGTGCTTGTGTGTAGAAAGTACAGCAGAGAGAATATAGTCAATAATATTCTAATAACTAGGTATGATATTAGATGGGCATGAGATATTTTGAGATGATCACTTAGTAAGTTTTATAATGTCTAATCATTGTGTGTCAACTGTAATTGATAAATTAAAAAATGATTAAGAAAATAAAAGTATAGATATAGGGACTGATGGAAGAGGTATAAAGCACAGTGAGGCCAGTTGCTGCTTGTTTGAAAGATTTTAGGAAAGTCCAAAGCATGAAGCAAGAGAGGATAGTTGTATGGAAAAGCCACTGGATAAGCCCATAAGTTGGGTTGGGTGGAGTCTCAGAGAATCACAGCTTGGGGCAAACAGTGTGAGCTGGGTTGATAGAGAATCAGATATGGTGCCTGCCTATCAGCACTGTGGTGGAGAGGGCTCTGAAGGAGCAATGGCCCCTACTGGCACTTGTGTCTGGGAGTAAGCTGCCCTTCCAGCTCTTGCCCTGGTGCCAGGCAATTTAGTTCCTCCCCATATGTCCCTGGTTTCTTTCAAGCTGCTGCCCCAGTGCAGGACCTCAGAAGGCATGAGTCTAAGTAAGCTGGTGAAACTATGAGTGATCCATAGCTTGTGACTCCCTCTTCTGGGTCTGGGTGCATGTGGGAATTACAAACCACACACCATGGTCAGCTTTTAGCATCACCAGGGTCAGGGGCAGATCAGCAAAATTTCCAAGGCACCCAGGTTCCTGATAGGCTTAATCAGTGAAAGAGTCTCTGGTTGTACTCCTCAGCATGACTTAAGCTCCACAGGGTGGGGTGAGAAGCATTCCAGCGGGTGGAGCTATTGCTTCCCACAGGCTAATGCTGCATGAGAACGATGGCTTGTGCAGTAGGGGGAATGACTCCATCCAGGAATGCTGGTGGCTGGCCTTTCATCTCTATCCCCAGAGCCACCAACCCCAGACTCTCCTCACAGGGCTCTAGTCCCCTCTGCTGGAGCCCAAGGTGATTGGCTGCGAATGTATGTTGTTTGTTGGCCCTTTAACAGTGTGGCTGTGTCTCTAGTCATCTCTCCCTGGTGGACAGACACCCTGATGCTTTTCACAGATGGATGTTACATCGGTGCCTTTCCTGGTTCTGGTGCACTAGGCTAGAGAACCGGCTTGGGGTTTAGACCTCACATTTATCAAGGAGAACCCCCTGCCACTGGTCTATCCCTTCATAACTTCAGCTGCCCCAGGGGAGCCCAGCCAGCCCTCTTGTGCCGCTGCACTCCCCCAGCTTTGATGCGGCCTCTTCTGCTAGTGCTCAGGTATAAGGTTCTCTAAAGCTGGTCTTCAGTTAGTTATTCAGGGTGATTTTTTATAATTTAGTTCTAATTCCACTTTGACCTGGGAGGAGGTGAGTGTAGCTTCTGCATAATCTGCCACCATCTTGCATCTTCTGAAAATGTATTTTAAAAGTACATTTAAATAAGAACTACCCATAAAAGGTATATTTACTAAATTTACTAAATACTTACTAAATATAGTTTTGTCCTGCTTTGTTAGCTTAAAATTACATTGTGGGATTTTTAAACAATGCCCTGGCCAGGTGGTTCAGTTGGTTGGAGCATTATCCTATACACCAAAAGGTTGTGGGTTTGATCCCTAGTTAGGGCCATATGGGTGAGAATGTAAGTTTGTCAAATATTTTGGAAATATTTTGGCATTTTTTAATTAAGTGCAATGTGCACTTACAACACAATCTAGCAATTTCCTTCTTAGGTATTTACCCCAATCAAATGAAACATGTTTCCACCAAAGATCTGTTCAAAAATGTTTATAACAGTCTTGTTCATAATAGCCCCAAATTGGAAACAAACCAAATCTTCAACAGATGAATGGATAAACAATGTGTGGCACAATCGTACCACGTAATATTAAAAGAAAGGACTGCTGATATATACAGTGACATGGATGAATGTCAAAAACATTTAACTAGTGAAAGAAGCCAGGTATAAAAAAGAATATGCTCTCTATTCCATTAGGAGAAATGATGGAATTTCCAGAAAATTTGGGGTGATCTGTAGACCCGTCAGCAGTGTTTGGAAGCCCCATCTCAGTGTGCCCACGTCACCACTGGGCTCAGCAGTTCCCAAAATCTATGGTTTGATGGGGAAAAGGCTTCTCCTTAATTTGCATTTCTTTGTTTTTTAACATAATTGAATGTTTTCATTTTCTTTCAGTATTTTTTTAATCGCCCCCTTAGAAATTATTATCTATTGTTTTTTATTTTAAATTTTTTTATTGCCACAATGTTTTTTAAGAGTACCTTATATATTAAGGATATAAACATGTTGTAATATTTGTGATAAGTATTTTTCCTCAGCTTGTTTGCCTTTTTATTTAGTTTATGTTTTGAAAAATACATATCCTATCTGTGTTAACACTCAAATGTATTGCTTTCTTTATATTTATTCCATGTTTTTCTCTCCAAAGGCAGAGATACAAAAACCTTTGCCTAAATTTTCTTGTAATTTAATTTTGTGTAAAAATGTTCATTGATCTGGATTATTTTAGTATTTGGTGTCAGATATGAACCTTCTTCATCCTTTTTGTAAATAGACAATTTGCAACACCCTTTTAATAATCCACTGTTCTTCCCCTTTGTCACATGTGCCCCTCATCAGGGACTTGGAGTGCGCGGCGGGGTCTGTGACGGATTAGCTACGGACTACAGTGCGCTGTGTGTCTATTGTTATGTGAGTTCAACAACACTTGTTACTATCTACTTGAATAATTCATGGCTTGTATACTTCTACTCACTTATTTTTGAGAAGTTTCTTAATTTTTATTATCTATTTTTCTTCAAACATTTATTGACTATATTCTGTTTGCCAGGTACTGTGCTTCTAAGTGGAGATAAAAATCTTTGAAGATAGATACGCCTTGAGTTTTCATGTAGAATGTAAGTGCTATGACAAAACCTAAGTAACTAAAATAGCTAACACTTAGTTTTTCCCATGTACCAGGCACTATGCAACAGTTTTACACATGCCAACACATTTGATCCTCAGAACAATCCTATGAGGTAGGTACTATCCTATGCTTATTTATTTATGATGGAAATTGGGCACAGAGAGTAATTGCCCAAGGCTGCACAATTAATAATAGCAGAGCTTAGATTCAAAACTGGGCAGTATTAGAAATTGAAAACTTTTTACATTGCTGGTGGGAATGTAAAATGGAGCAACCACTGTGGAAAATGTTTAATGGTTCCTCAAAAAGTGAAACATAGAATTACCATATTGATACCATTGTAATTAATCCTATTATTAATTAGTAACAGAAAAGCAGCAAAGGAAAGTTGCAATTTAGACACATATCCAGTAAGTTCCCCTGCTTGGCTCTTGGCCCTCTTGCTCTCTTAGGACTCCTGTTGCAGGGGGCACGCTCCCCTGCATTCGGCCACGTGGGCCATGTGGGACCCACACAATGGACTGAGGGACTGGATCTAGCCTGATGCTCTGCTGAACTCAACTCCACCATAGAATGAACACTCTGGACATTGGCCCTGCTTCTAGCTCTGCTGAATTCCCAGCTGCCCCTCCTCCAGGACTGGACTAAGGGAAAAGGGACTCTGGAAACTGAGGGATATAACTCTACACAAATAAAAATCACTCATTCTCCTGTGCAAGTCTTAGAAAATTATTTTTCTCAAGATATTACAAGAACCTCACACCCAACAGTGACAGAGACATTCTACCAATGTAATTCTATGGTAACAAATGACCCAACAATTCTACTCCTAGGTGTGTACGCAAAAGTATTGAAAACAGGAACTAAAACAAATACTGTATAAAAATGTTTATGATACAATCATCAAAACGGACAGGCTACCCACTGTATGGGAGAGCATAATTGCCAATGATATATCAGATAAGGGGTTAATTTCCAATACATAGAGAGTGCTCATACAACTCCATAAAAGGAAGACAAAGAATCCAATTAAAAAATGGGCAGAGGAACTAAATAGACACCTCTCCAAACAGGACATACAAATGGCTAAGAGACAGTTGAAGAAATGCTCAACATCACTAATCATCAGAGAGATGCAAATTAAAACAACAATGAGGTATCACCTCACACCTGTCAGAATGGCCGCCATCAACAAATCATCAAACAACAAGTGTTGGCCAGGGTGTGAAGAAAAGGGGACTCTAGTAGACTGCTGGTGGGACTACAGACTGGTGCAGCCACTATGGAAAACAATAAGGTGTTATCTCAAAAAATTAAAAATTGAACTGCCATTTGACCCAGTGATCCCACATCTAGGAATATACCCTAAGAAGCCTAAAACACCAATCAGAAATAATATACGTGCCCCCATGTTTGTAGTAGCACTATTTACAATCACTAAGATCTGGAAACAGCCCAAGTGTCCATCAGTAGACGAATGGATAAAAAAGTGGTGGTACATATATACAATGGAGTACTATGCAGCTGTAAGAAAGAAAGATCTCTTATCCTTTGAGACTACATGGAGGGACCTTGAAAGTATCATCCTAAGTGAAATAAGCCAAACAGAGAAAGAAAAGCTTCATATGATCTCACTTATTTGTGGAATATAATGAACATAACAGTCTGAGGAAGGGGGTAGTCCCAGAGACGCAGAAGTGGGGTACAGACTGACAATCCCCTAAAGAGGGAGGTGGTGGGGGAGAGATAAACCACAGAACTTATATGCATGTATGCATGAACAGTGGACATGGACAACAAACTGGGGAAAGGGCAGGGAGGGAAGGGAAGGGGGGAATCAGTGGGGGGAAAAGGAGAAACATCTGTAACAAAAATTAATTAATAAAAAAAATGTTTATAACAGCACCATTCACGGTTGTCAAAAGGTAAAAGCAACCCAAATGTCTATCAACTGATGAGTACATAAACAAAATGTGATCTAGCCATGCACTGGAATATTCTTCAGCCACACACTGGAGCGAAGTACTGGTGCAGGCTCAACACGCCAGTGAGAGAAGCCGTCATCACCAAATCACCTTCACTTCTTGTTTTTTCTATGAATTTTCACAAGCTGTTCTACCTGTCTGGATTGTTTCTTCCTCTGTCTCTCTACATTCTCTCTTACTCCCTACCCCCAACACACACACACACACACACACACACACACACACACGTGTTGTGGGACTTGTACCAGCTTGTGAAAGCCGACTGTACCATTTTCTTCCTAACATCATATCCAGTGTTACCAGGTCAGTGGTTTAAAACTGAACACAGAAATTGGCAAACACTATAAATAAAGGGTCTTTTACTTGGACAACCAGTTGTTAAACACTTACCAGTACACCACTAACTGAGCCCGGTTGACTAGTGCAACATACACAATGCACCCATTTCTAAAGCTCAATTATCACAACTTCCACTGAAGGTTTTAGCATTTTGCTGTATTTGTGCAAGGAGAGGAAGCAGTTGTGGAGTTTTTCTCTAGGCAGGATTCATTTCACTTCAGGGGTGTCTGTGTAGGTCTTCACTGCTCCGTGGCTTAGCAAGTAGGAAGAGGAAGCGGAAATAGCAGGTGGGTTGGCAGCAAGCTCCTCGCTCCCAGCGCTCATAGACACACGTGGTCTGGCCCCAGCCTGCTCAGCAGCGCCCAGGACTCAGAGATGTCTCCAGCCAAGCTGGGTTTCCAACCTCTGCAAGCCCAAGTGCATGCTGATGGAATCTCTGGACTCAATATTTAATGTGGATTCATTTTGTGCACAGGGGTGTAAATGATTCCCACGGGGCTGCTCAGGTCTGCCCTGTAGCCAGATCTGAGCAGCAAGTGTACTGCAGGGAGAACAGTAACTTCACCTCCAAGAGGACTGAAATGACTGTTATGGAAGAGGAGGCTTGTGCACATCGAAACATCTCCCAAGACTGCTCTTTGACTCAGTCATTGCAATGAGGTTTTAGAAGACTATCTACAGTGTGAGGAAATGGTGTGGTATATATTAAATTTAAAATCAGGTATATTTTCTGTATTGTCAATCCATAGAAAAACTGGAAAAAAATATATATATTTTTTATCCTCACCTGAAGACACTCCTGCATTTATCTTCAGATAGAGCAAGAGGGAGAGAGGGAGGAAGAGAGAAACATCACCGGGAGAGAGACACATCGAGTGGTTGCCACCCACACGAGCCCAACCGTGACCGGGAACAAAACTTCAATTGAGGTACGTGCCCTTAGCGGGAACTGAACCCGAGACACTCTGGTCCATGGGCCGACACTCTAACTACTGAGCCAAACTGGTCAGAGCAGGAAAAATGTGTATTAAAAATCCCGCTTGCGATGTGTGTGTGGGAGCAGGCTCATCGTTTTCATCTGCTCCCTCATCTGTTGTGCGATGCAGCGTACGGACTGGTTTGTGATCAGTGTGAGGACAGTCGTCTGAATCAAAACAGCAGCCACTTCCACTCTGTGGAAAACCAGAAGGTGGCCACCAGTGTGGTCTATTTCGACCTCTGCCATGAAAGGTGAAGCACGCATTCGTCTAGGCCGATCACGGGGCCACACCCTCCTAAGCTCAGGGGTGCGCCCAGGGGAGGTAGCGAGCCCTGGACGCACAGTGACAGTCCCTCCATGCGACTTGACAAACAGGTGCTGGGAGGGAGAAGGTGTGCCTCTCCCTGCTGAATTACGAGCTGTGGGGAAACAGATTTGGGCTGCCAGTTTCCCCCCTTACTTGTGGAAGGAATCTTTCTAGAAATGAAGCCAAAATACCCAGAGAAGAGAAACGAGACCTGAACAGTGGCCGTGTTCAGCAACCTTGCTGAGCTGCGGAGGACACACCCGTCCCTGGACTTACCTGTGAGCCAGTGAACTCACTTTGGCTCCAGGTAATTTCAACCAGGATTCTCTCATTGTAACTAGAACCACTTTTACTAAAAACAAAACAGAACGACTTTGTGTTATAGCTAAATATTAACCTGGATGGACTGTTGGGCTATTCCACACAATCTGCAGCAAAAATAGTCATTTAAATCGGACCTTGATTTTCACCTCAGTGTATAGAAGCATCACTTTATTATCAAATCCTGCATCCAGTATGCAATAAATCAGTTATTGAGCATAAACTTGTCCCAACTAGTAAGTGCTGGGCAAACACACCGCTGGATAAGAAGGTTTCTGTCTTCCCGGGCTCATAATTGAGTGGGGTGGAGGCCAAGGAAGAAAGGCGAGGATGAGGAGAGAGACAGGGAGTGATGCCCTCTACAGTTCAGAAGCCTGCGGTTTGTGTGCTAATTGTCCCTTTGGAACGAAGTTGGAAAAGCACCTTTTTTTTTTTTTTTTTATTTGTTTTGTTTTTTTTATCCTCACCCGAGGATATTTTCCATTTTTTTGTACAGTTAGAGTGGGAGGGAGAGAGAGAGGAAGGGAGAGAGAGAGAAACATCGACGTGAAGGGACACTTCGAGTGGCTGCCACCCGCACGACCAACCAGGGCCGGGGACAAACTGCAACCGAAGTACATGCCCTTAGCGGGAACCGAACCCGGGTCTCTCCGAACCGCAGGCCGATGCTCTAACCGCTGAGCCAAACCGGCCAGGGCGGAAAAGCACCTTTTTGTAAGCCTTTTGTTCTTACCTCCACAATGTAAAACAAGAGGGTTCACTTGTCCTCAAAGGATGATCTAGGGACCTCTAGGTGCCCCACAATCCTTTCAGGAGACCTATGAAGTCAATGCTATTTTAATAATAATATTAAAAATATCTGCCTCTTATAGTCATTCTTTCATGAGTCTGGTCCTTTCCCAGACTCCGTGAGGAGTGATGACATCATCACTCCAACAGATGCTGGAATGCATGCTGTGTACTCCTGTGCTGTCTATACTTTTCAAAGGTGGTCAGTTTAAGGAAGAAGCATGTATCTTTTCTAGAGATGAACTCGGTTTCTTCTCAATACTTCTACTGTGCTCTGACGAGCTAGCATAACCTCATCGATATAAAATAAATTATTTTAAAATCCCTAAATTTTCCTGTAAACACAAGACACAACTAGAATTGAATACATGTTGTTGTCTTATTTTGCAATAAATATTTTTTCCCAAAACTCCTCAATTTAAAATTTCCATCTAAATTATTTTAGAATTTATAATATTTTATTCTAAAATGAAAAAAATACATTTTTCTTATATGTAAGGATAGATTATTGGTTTTTAAAGGGAGGTGTCTGAAGAACTGAAAAAGATGACACCAGCGCATCAGGGGAGGGAGGAGGACCATATCGCTGAGGACTGGGCACCCTGAGAAATGACAATATGAAGTGAGTCATCTTGATAAATGTTTGTTTACCTTGTTGTGATGTGTAGAACAGAACATTTTCTTCCTTTAAAAAATTTTTTTTTTCTTTTATTGAGTTTTAGACAGAAAGGAAGGGAGAGGGAGAGAGAGATAGAAACATGAATGAGAGAGAAAGAACATCAATTGGCCTCCTCTTGCATGCCACCCACTGGGGTTCTGGCCCACAACCTGGGCATGTGCCCTGACCGGGAATCAAACTGGCAACTTCTTGGTGCATGGGTCAACGCTCAACCACTGAGCCACACTAGCAGGGAGAACAGGACATTTTCAAATCGTATTCTGGTGCCAGTGGAGACATTCCTTTGAGACCAACTACTAAAAGTTTAAAGAAGAAGAAAATAAATATTTGAACCATAGATGTGATGAGTTTTTTCAAAGCCAAAAGTTTTTTGTTGTAGATTTTCAAACTAGAAATGAAATAGCTATTGAAGCATCTTACAGGGTATTTCATTGGTTGAAGCAGCACACACAACAGATGATAAACGAATAAATCCTGTATAGTTGGTATTGCTAAATGCCCGCTACATGATAAGTCAGCAAAAGCAATAGCAGCAGCAGGGCCATTAAAAATGTAGCTGTAATCACAAAGATCCGTATTCATTTCTTGCACATGGAGGAATGTAAAGACAGCTGGGTGTGCTGTTCTGCTTGCATTTGTTGTTATTAGCATTGTTTCTTCATTACATTGTATCTTTTTGTGTGTAAATGCTCAGCAACAAATACAAACAGATGCTAAACTATCCAAATTTTGAATAATATTTTGAATTTCATGGTTTAGTTCTGAAACAATGTTTGACATTTGCACGCCCAGTGCAAAGGCCAAACCACTGGGCCTCAGCATGGGTAAGGTTGTGACACAAATGTCTAGCCATCATTGCATTCTTCATTGCTATGCCCTTACAGGAAAAAAACAACAATGATTAACCATTAAAACCAATTAATGCCAGTTTCACCTGAGTGTCCTTGATGAAGCAAATTATTAATTTCATTGAATACACCAACCCTCGTTTTCTGTGAGACCAGATGGGAAATATGTATGGAGCCTGTTTGCCCTATTTGAAGTACTGTGCTTTCTTGAGAGAAGCTCTGGCCAGACTGTTGGAGTTAAAAGCTGAGTTAAATTGTTTTCATGGTACAGGATCTCTGAAAAGCCAGTGACTGACAAACCATACCTTTTCAGACTTGAGTATTTGGCTGCCATTTTCTAGAAAATAAACAAAGTGAACCTGTCACTCCATGGAAAACAACCAGTGGTATTTGTTGCCAGTGATAAAATTCAGTTTCAAGTGAAAATGAGAAGCTTGGAAAATTTTATAAGAACCACTGTGAGCTTGACACTGTGTGGTTTTTCTAATGAGATTAGTGCCAACATTTACATATATGATTATTTGGTATTTTAATGAAAGGTGCAATATTTGGATGATCTTCATAACTCAGTGAACCGGTATAATCCAAATGATTGATCCATGATGTTATACAATTACTCATGGCTCAAAGATCCATTTAAAGTGCAAGTTAGACCAGTAGATTTTAATGAAAGAGAATGCAAAAAGTTCATCAGTAAGGTTTAAGGTTAATTTGCATTCACACACAAATAAATCCTGAAACGAATCCTCAAGACACTACCTCTTACCCTCCCATGGTGCTAGAGAGCGAGAGCAAGCCCAGTACCATGAGGTCAGTTCAAGCTTTTCCTTGCATCATGCTGCTAAAATTCTATTAGCAAAACAAATCACACGGCAGAGTCCAAAGTCAGAGTGGTGGACCAAGGGATGTGCCACAAAGTTACACAACAAAAAATGTGAATATAGGGTGAGGTGATGAATCAAGGCCATTTCTGCAATCAACCAGAGCTATAGTAACGATCATGGAAGCCTGTCACTCTGTGCTAGGCTGTTTGCATAAATTATATCAACTGAAAATAACCTTATGATGTGGGTATTTGAGTAAATCAAGATTGATTGCAAGTGACAGAATCGCCACACAAGCTAGTTCCAGTCAAAGTGCATTAGGGGCTCAGTTAATTGGTAAGTGGCCCAGATAGGGTTACTTAACATGTCTGAGTATGTCATGGCTGGATCCAGAGGTCCCGATGAGGGCTGTGAGGCTGTCAGTACAGTGCGCAGTTTGCGTTCCTCTATATGTTGGATCCATTCTGCCAGTATATTTTCTCTGAAGCCAAGAGTGGTCTGAGCAATCCCGGATTTACAGGACCCTCCAGACAGTTTGCGATCTCAGAGGAAGACAGGGCATCTTTGCAAGTGGATCCGTTCACTGGGAGCTCATTGGCCCGGCAAAGAGCATGTATTTATACCTGAGAAGGAGTTCTAAAACCAAGACTAGGTCATCTCTGAGGCCTCTTAAGTTTTAAAATAATGAAAGTATTCTTGTACTATTTGTTATCTCCTGTTGAATTATAGTAGTCTTCACATTTGGAAATAATAGGACCTGAACCATTACAGTACCTTTTATTGATTGTATCTCATGAAATGCTCCACTCACAAGGACCTGGAGAAATACACCCATATGCAGGACCACTTGGAAGCAGGCCACAGTAGGAGACTGGGAAAAACAGAGTCCAGAGTTCTTCTAACCTTATCATGTTCAAACAAAAGAAACAACCAAACTAAAAGATCTATCTTGTAAGAGAATCATATTGCTAGTAGGATTACATTTCATGTAGGAAATCTTAATTCATCAATTGTTTTATTATGTACACTTAGATAACCTCTACTTGGTCGATCCCAAAATAAAATCCTAGCTAAAAGAGGGTGAATAGGTTTATCTTTTATGCCAAACCAATTAGTGGAAGCTCCCAGGATTGCTAGACTGATCAAGGCCCTTGAAACCAGAAAGAAACGGTATTGATTAGAGATGTCTGCCATGGATAGAGAGGGAGGAATGGCAATGTGCTCAGTTCTTAGCTTGTTTTCACCTTCAGAGTATGATTAAAAAAAAAAAAAAAAAAAGATGCCTTTTTATAGAAAATGCATATAGGAAAAATCATTGGAAGAGATGTAAGTATTTAACCAGTAACCTAGAGGCAACTGGCAACTACACAAAATAAGCTTTAATAATTTAAGCAGAAGTTAGCAGCACCTATGGAACTTACTTTGTAATAGTCACAAATGTCTCATACATTAACTAATCCCTCCCATAAATATTTATTAGGACCCTTTCTTGGTCATGCAATATACAAGATCCGTGGGAAGCCAATAATTACAAAATTCACTTGAGGTCCCCAGATATTGTATAGTGTAAGCTCAAAAAAGTAAAAAAATTTTTCTGTTTTCTGCAAAAGGAATAGCCCTGGTTTTAGTTGTTTTCAAGGGGATGTTGTGTGTTATTACTGCTCAGCAATGAAGCTGACCCAATAGAAGATTATAGAATTGTCTAAACCAAAAGCAACATGTTAACAACCACAGTAGCTTTCTATTCCAAGACTGAATACTTTTGGCAAAGGCTCTGAAGAAAATTGTACCCACACATTCAATTGCCTTTATAGGTACAAATTATCCATTGCCACTTTCTCCAATGAGAAGATGACTATGTTTACTTGCCTGAAATGAGACCCATTATACTCTATGCAGAGTTGGAGCTGGAATAGTTAACACCAGCTCTTCAGCTTGGATGGCTTGTATTATTCTGTTTGACATGTCTCTCAGCTGCGCATTACAGACAGAAGGAATACCCATGGTAGTCTTCCCGCTGCGTGTGCAATGTGCGGTGGGTGATTTCTACACTGTAATTAATATTTTGGATCCTCACTCATTGATTTGGCAAAGAAAAAATAGTAGCCCATATCTGACAGTTGCAATCCTGACTGGCCAAGCTAATTATGTCGGACAGAACACTTGTTCCCCACGGTCTGTGCCGGGGCCATAGGTCACGAGGGAGTCTTTATCTTCCCAGTCGTGATTGTTACATGGCATGCCGTGGTCTTGAAGGAACACATTACAACATCGTGAGCAAACACAATAAAATGATTCCAGAATGTTCTCAGTTGAGCCAGCTGTGTTTATCGATGTGGTAATATTTAGCAATCTCAGGGAAAGGAACATAAATAAGCAGTAGGAAAGATACCAATCCATTGCAATAATAAATCACCTTGACTTTTGCGTTGTATTTTCTGTTAAAGTTTCCTCAGTGGTCTTTGTGTCTGGGAGGCTGCATGCCTGAGGACAACCGTGGGCCTGCCGTCAAGCAGACACCGATTCAAATCCTGGTTCCCCACTTCCCAGCTGTGTGCCCTGCGGCAGACTTCCCACCTGTGCCCAATTTGTCGTGTGTAAGGGTGTGAAAGCGATACCTCACAGAGCTATTGTAAAGATTAAATCCAGTACTAGATCTAGCCCTGCCGGTGTGGCTCAGTGGACTGGGCATTGTCCCATGGACTGAGGGGTCCCGGTTCAATTCCCGGTCAGGGCACATGCTTAGGTTTCAGGCTCTATCCCCAATAGGGGGCGTTGAGGAGGCAAACTATGGATGTTTCTCTTCTCACATGGACATTGTTTCTACCTCTCTCTCCCTTCCTCACTCTCTAAAAAATCAATAAAAACATATATTTTTTAAAATACTAGAAATAGTGCGATAGGTACCACTTGGGTACTCCACAGATGGTTTTTGTCCTTCCTCTTGGATCTGTATCACTTTATGTAACTTCATATTTTTGTTGGCTGACCAACTTTTTATAATTTTTTCAATTCCTTTCATAACTAAAGGCTGCTTGTGCTTCTGCAACTACAGGGTACAACCATGGAGAGGAGTGTTTACATGTCTTACTCTGTTACCGTGAACATCTTGTCCATGACCATTGTTTTGCGTCTCTGCTCTTAGGGAGACAACAGAGAACAAGGCACAGCCGCCGTCTTCACCTTCCTGCCCAGGTGACCTGCTCCGTGCGCCGTCCACACTGAAAGAACAGCGGCCCGCGCTTCCTTCCCCGGCCCAGCAGGCCCACCCGCCTGCGCCACTGGCACCAGCTGCTGCTTGCCAGGCGCAGCGGGCAGAGCGGCCGTGGTCACAGAGCCGCGGAGGACGGGCACCACGTCCTCTTCCGTGCTGGTCCCCGCAGAGCTGACCCGCGGCTGGCACAGGCGGCGTGCTGGGGCGCGGTGCTTCTCCGGCACCAGCCCTGGCCCAGGCCCAGAGTTATTTTAGCAAAGACCCCAGGCGGCGAAGAGTGACGTAGGGACTCCTAGCTGCTCCTCAGTCTGAGCACCAGAACGGGCCTCCCCTGTGCTCTCCAAATAAGCAAGGATCCAAATACCCCAGTACCAAGGCGTTGGTGTGGCCCGGCCACTCTGGGCCCGCCGGAGGGAGTGCTCTCCGTGGGAACTTGAGGGTGGCCCAGATGTAGCCGATGGCCGTTCTGCTCAGCCTCCTGCAGCATATCCCTGGGACGTCTGCACAAAGTGGAAAACAACTGAAAAGTTGTCCAATGAATTGTTCATATTTTGGGGAAAAATTACCCACAAGTGGCTTCTATGTATTTTTCCCCAGTGAATTGGAAAGTAGGGTATTTATAGATGTTCACTATATTAATAACTTTACTTTTGGTTTTACGGGCTGCACTGGGCTTTCGGAGAGCTGTCCTGTGCGGCTGCAGGCAAGCGGCCCCCGCGCCGCGCCGAGGCCCAGGCGGGGAGGGAGCGGCCGAGTCGCTTCTCCACCTCTTGGTTGTTAACTTCGGAAAGTCAGCCGCCTCGCAGAGATTGCTTCCAGAGGTTCTGTTTCTTCATCTATAAAATGAAACAACATTCTAGTGACTGTCTCCTGGATCCTTTTCTTTGCCTATCTACCTCTTTCTTCCACTTTTCACAAGATCTCGAAACAAGTAACCCCACAATGTGTTGGAAAATGACCTAATTTTGGCCAGAGGCTTATCTTCCTGACCATGATCATTAGTTCAGGAATAGACACGTGATCCAGGCACGCAGTGAGGGATTATGAAGGAACTTTCCTGCTAAATCCACTGGGAAAATGCCCTCTCTTCCTCTGGAATGGCAAGTGACACTGTCATCAGGGAAGTGGAGTGTCCCTTTCCTCGGAGTGCTGGGGGAGGAGTCCTTACGATATCTCGAGAAAAAGAATTTTTGAAAACTATCACGGGAGAATGAGTGATTTTTATTTGTGTGGAATTATATCCCTGGGTTTTCAAAGTCCCATTTCCCTTAGTCCAGTCCTGGAAGATGTGGAGCTGGGGATTCAGGAGAGCTGGAAGCAAAGCCGGTGTCCAGAGTTTCCGTTCCACGTTGCAGCCGGGTCCAGTCCAGCATCAGGCTAGTTGCCGTCCACTGGCCCATTGTGTGGGGTCCACAGGCCCTGGGCCATGAGGGCGGATGCAGGACAACCACGAGGGTTGCTTCTCCTGCAACACGAGTTCCAGAGGAGCCAAGAGAAGGCAAGCGCACCAGAGCCCAAGAGAGAGAACTCATTTGTTTCGGGAATTAAATATCCCAAGACTTCCTGCACATACAGTGGCCACGCCCATTCTGACCAACAACCTGTTCCCAGGTGTGACTGACAGGCAGGTACCTTTCCTGTGTCACCCCAAGTTTACTGGGCACGTGTCTATTCTTCTCTTTGTCTGGTCCCTTCCCCCAGTGATCTGTGGGGAATAAACTGGTGGCTCCCTGAGGAGTGTAAAGCTGTAGCTTCCTGGTGAAGCTGCCCAAAGGACACGCCTATAATATTTGGCCTTCCTTTTCTGTTATTAATAACTAGTTTAATTATAAGGGTAGCAGGACAACCAGTTCATCTGCATTCGCTCAGGTTAGCACTGGATGTCCCACACCCCAGAAACCTCTCAATCCTTGACACAAGCTGTGGGGATGATTCAAACCTGGACTGCTGCAAGGGTTCATGGGAAAAGTGATCTCCATAATGGATCCAACACACAGAGAAACCAGTTGAGAGATGGAGAGACAGTGCATCACAGATCTCATGTGGGCCCCCGCATCCAATTTTGACATGCCTCGGACTTGTTAAGTAACAGTGACTGGTTTACTTCCCAGTCAAATAGACTTCTGTTTAAAACCGTCCACATGGGCACTCTGTCACTTGCAGTCAAGAATCCTTGTTACAACAGTGATGAGCTATTGTCAAGATATAGCCTGATTTATGCGAAGCACCTTGCACAGAGAGAGGGGGCTCCAGGATCATCGTCACAGATCTGTTCATGGCAAAGGGGCCCTGACTTGTCTCCCCTCTATATCCATGGTCTCTACTGTGTGACTCCAGTTACCTCCCCCTCTGACATTTAGCCAGTGCATGTTAGCAGACATGATGCTTGGAAGACTGAACTTGCTATGGCTCCCTCTCTTTCCGAGCACAAAGACATGCCTGAGTGAGCTCTTCTGTTGGAGGCCGAGACCGCGGAGCAGAGCCAGTCAGCCAGCCAATAGCCAGCTAAACCCCACACACTCGTGAGCTAAATACTTTTGCCTCAGAGTTTGGGGATGATTTATGTAGTGCTATTGTGTCCATAGATAATCCACAAAAGGGCTATCATTTATGGAATGTGGGCTATGTTCCAGAAGCTTTCCATGTGTTATAGAATTTAATCTTTACAATGACTTCCCGAATGTTATCAATTCCACTTTATAAAAAAGAGAACGGAGCACGTTGCAGTAAAGACACTTGCAGGTGTGCAGAAGAACCAGAACTCAAACCAGGAGTCTGACCCAGTGCACTTCTAACCACCAGCTGACCGTGGTCTTCACCATCTGTTCTCGCGGGCACGCTGTAAATCGGTTTGCCACTGCGGGCTATGATTCACTAATGCGTCACGGAATGAATCGACTGGGTCATAATCAGTACTATCGGTACTACAAAAACAATAGAATAGAAAATACCAGCATGTGTTTCATGAAAAATAGGTTTGTTTTATATATATTCATGTTTATTTTGTAAGTTCTGAGCTGTCTTGTAAAATGTATTTCTCACTGTGAATCATAGTAAAAAAGCTTGAATGTATTCCTATTGTAATTTCTAAAGGCCAACGATCAGTAAATACCGTGTATGCCGTTTGTTTCCATCCCCCGGTTCTTACGCTGTAATCAAGGGGCAGCTTCCGGCCTCGGGAGAACAGAGGTGGCAGTGCTCTCTAGCCCCTCGGGGCTGTCCCCTTTCAGACGTCACCCTCTGGGCTTGCTCTTTCTCCTCTGGGGAGACAGGAAATCCTGTCGCTGTGTGAGTCCAGGGGACTGCTTTGTACTGAATGGACATTCTCCGAGAGGCCCGGTGGAATCCACAGCCTTACACCAGGCATGTACCCCCAGGGCCACATATTGACTGGGGATATGGACTTTTCAATTGAACCGAAGGTTTTCGGTCACCGTTTTCTTTCAAGAGGCCTCTGGTGGCTTAAATGTGCTCATCAGTCCGAGTGCTCCATAACTAAAATTTACATCAAGTTGTCCACATTCCGAGGAGTTACTAAAATCAATGTTGTAACTGACAGGTAGTGAAGGGCATTTTGGGCACATAATAGAGCCGACCTAGAAGGAAAGTAGGAAGGGATGTGAAAGGTAAAACATCACAACATAATTCTTCACAATCTTGGAGTCTGCTCCTCCGACCCAAAGGGCGATGCCCACACTTTCTGCCTATGAACCCCGAGTCCTCTCAGGCAGATGGGTCTTTTCACACCAGCATAATACAGTTTATGACCGGAAGTGTGCAGCACTGTGGGACGAGGTCTGCAGAGTGCGTCTTCTTATGGAAAGCACCCAGGGAGCTAGAGGGAGAAAACCGACTTAGTTTCCCGTGGGAAGGTGTTCTGACATTTACACGGACAGTTCCGAAGGGCAGTGCCGAGTTTCAGTGACAGTCGGGGTGGCAGCACCCAGGAGATGCTCCCGTTTCCTGCTGCTGTCCTCTGGGTGGCAACAGCACTGTCTTCTGGTCAGGCACGGCCCTCCGAGGCTCTGTGCTGTCACAGGAGGTGCTGGAAGGACCCTCCCCCAGCTAGTGTTCCCGAGTCACCCACGCCAGCAGCTCAGAGCCCACGTAGTGCTCTCTGTCTGCTTTCTAGGAAGCAGAGTCACAGCTTACACAGCGTTTAAAAATTGTGTAAGGTCAAAATCCTCCTGAAAAGTCCTCTAAGTGAGCATAAGGAACAGTGCGATTCTACCGTCGTCAAGGCCGATGGTGGTTTTCTCCCAGCCCTGAACTAAGGGCTGTTTCTGCGCTGACACAGACTTGGCTGCTCTGAGGAGCCATGTGTTCGAGGAATACATCGCTTCGCGTGCCAAGTCACACCCCAGGAGAGAGGGTTCGCGCTCAAGGGGAGCATAAGGCATGTGCAGCAGACTGAAGGCCACAGCTCGTCTGCCGCCTCGGGGGTATCATGGAGTCCTGTCCGTTCAGTGAACAGCTTGTCTTTTTCAGTCCAGTGAAGCCATGAGACCTCACTGGCACGGACATTTTGGCAGCCTGCTGAAAGGGAATTAGGAGACTCAGAACGACACTAGACAAGTCAGGAACCATCACAGCACTGTCCCCTACCGCACCGCCTCTGCCAGCAGCGTCTGGAAGGGGTCAGTGGGCTCGCTGTTCGCTCTACCACCCTGGGTGCCATACCGCAGTCTGGACAGTCCTTCGTCAGCTCTAACTGTGCTCCTCCATGCTGTCGAAACGATTTCATCAGTTCATCCCGGGCTCCTTGTAAGTTATGTCCCATGCTGTACTGCACACTGCCGCTGCGAGGGAGAAATACAACTCTCATTTGCTGAGCTTGCTGCCGTGTGAACACTCCCACCCGGCTGACTCCCAGCTGACAGCACGCAGTCCCTGGACATGAACTTGGAAGAGATGAACATCATCCACTTCTCTGGCTGGCTCAGCAGCCCCTGGCTCCTCTCGCATCTGGCCCCGCAGTACGTTGTACGTCCCTGTGCACGACACCCTCCGACCCACTGTGCCGGTGTCGAGTTGCCGTGCAGCATGTGATGCATTCTACACGCGGGACCAACCTCACGGCACAGCGATGAGTGCTCCGGCACCAGTGACACACTGGCAGCGAGTCACGGCCGTAGGTAGTTGCCAGGGACTGTGAGCATCTGCTCCTCCTGGTCATCTGAGATCTACTTTGGATTGAGCCAGAACAGCAGACACCTGGTGACCTGCTGTCGCTAACAGCCCTTCCCCGCGTGGCCGGCAGCGCGCATTGTGGGAGAGCTCCAGAAACCACAGCCCGCGGACGCGACCACGCGTGTTCCGGTGGGTGCGGGGCACTGGGCTGTGCGCGCCTTCAGGAGATGCCCCGGGAAACGTGCCTGTGCTCAAGACCCGCAACTGCACTTCCTCTGTGCAGTTTGTTTTGTAATGTTGTATAGATCCTTATTGGATTCATTGATCACCTCTGTTTTTTATTGGCAGCCAGAAAATGTGGTGTCAAATTTTCACTCTACTCCTAAGAACTATCAGTTCATTATCACAGTCTGTCTTGCATTCATTCAGCGAACATGCCACTCTCTCTCTGCCGGGTATGTGCTGCAGCAGCGATTTTCAACCCTTTTCATCTCATGGCACACATAAACTAATCACGAAAATTCTGCAGCACACCAAAATATATATTACATTTTTTGCTGATCTGACAAAAATAAAAATAGGTATAACTTTTATTCATTCATTCCAAATGGCTATTGTTGTGTTGCCTGTTGTCATTGTTCTTATTTGGCATCTAAGGGAAAACAGGTCAGTGCCCGGCCTAACAGTCAGGTGTTACTGAATGTTTTAAAAATTCTTAGAGCACACTCCTTGGAAATCACTGTGCTAGAGGCTCGAGATACTCCGAAATTTTTAAAAATTCCTTATTCCCTGGCCAGTTCAGCTCAGCAGTTAAAGTGTTGGCCTGCGGACCAGAGAGTCCCGGGTTCGGTTCCCACTAGGGGCACATATCAAAAAAAAAAAAAAAAAAAATTCCTTATTCCTGATATTTTTGTACTAGTAGAGTCAGACATCAAATAAGTCGGCATGCACGTAAGTATAGATTTGTAAAAGGTGCTCAGTCAGAACTGAAAACGCAGAGTGCTGACTGGAGGGTTGTCACATGGTGCCACTGTTCCTTTCTTTCCTTTTATCTCGGTTTTAATTGTCCCACTGTATATTTTAAGTATACCTAAGGGTAAATTGCTCTAAGAGTTTTCTCCCGACAACTGAATGAAGAATGAATGAATGAGTACCAGGTAACCAATACTAAGTTTTTCCTTTCAGACTATTACAGCAATTGCCACTTCAGTGCAAAGCATGCTCTTGGAAACTCGACATGCAGTAAATGAATTATAATAAAAATAAATTAGAATGATAACCATGTACCAGACATTGTTTTAAATGTGTCATGTATTTTAGTAGTTGGTGTGCTGTGAGGCCACAACTGTCTCTAGGACTGTCACCATCTTACAACTCTCATGGAATCTCCCTTGGTTGAAGAAGGTTGCCTTGTTCAAGGTCAAGCCCATATTCAGTGACAACATGGAACATATTATCATTATTGTTTGAAATTCAGATTTCTGAACCTCAACACCAGAGAGTCTAAGTCATACATTCTTTGGTGAGGCCCAAGAACAAACATTTCTAACAACTCCCCAGGTTTATGGTGGCCCCAGTGGGCAGGCGCCCACATCTACCCTGTAACCTGGACCCAAAATGCACCCACAGCAATGTACCCATTTTTTTTTTTTTTTTTTGCTTTTTCCTTAGGGAAGTTTCGAAGTAGCTGATTACCATTTATTAAAAATCATCCTATTAAGTCCATCTTTTTTGTTTCCTTGCTTCCAAGTTTGAGCAATGGCAATTAACAGCAACATACTCTTCGTTATAGCTCTCCAGGCCCCTTTTGCCTGAGGCCTGTTTCCAAATATTTGGTAGTGTTCTCTGCTGTAGGAAGGAGTTTGGAGAGGACAATTCTTGGGCACCTGTGTGCTGAAACCGACAGGGTGGCTGACCTAGGATGACCAACCAGAACTGTTGGCCTTGACTGAGAGGTGCCTGAAATGTGGGACTTCTAGTCCTAAAACTCAGGAAGTCCCAGGTGAACTGAAACAGTTTGTCACCCTTTGTCGGTAGCACAAAAAAATCTAAGGGGCAAACACGTCCTTGTTTGTCTGAGGCTGAGAGAGTTCCTCCATCAGACTTTCAGTATGAAACCCAGGTAATCACCATGGCAGGCTGGAAGCATGGCACCCCACCCCCAATATCCGCGTTCTTAAATGTTTCCTCACTTGGAAAAGGGATATTTACCAATGTGATTGAATTAAATCTAGAGATGAGGATATTGTCCTGGGTCATTAGGACATCATATAGCAGACAGCAAATGTCCTTGGGTCTCGCGTGTGGTTCCCACAACTGGCAGTGTCGGTACTACCTGGGAATGTGTTCGAAATGTGTATTTTGGGGTCCCACCCCAGATCTACAGAATTAGAACCTCTAAGGGCAGGGCCCAGAAATCTGTGTTAACATGCCTTCCAGGTGGTTCTGATGCAAGCTACAGTCTGAGAACCATGACTGCTTTCAAGGCTCACTGGCCTTGAGCTACGTACAACATCAAATCCTTCATGCCTTTGTAGCTCAGCTGCCTCCCAGTTGAAGGTTAGCCCTGACAACCTAAAGCCTGGATGGTCTCAGTAGCATTCTAATTGGTTTGTCTGCTCTGGTCTTAACCTCCACAGAGTCAGCTCCCATTCAGGGTTCAGAATTTATAAAATGCATATGACCATGTTATTTCCCTGATTGAAATCATTTTGTGGTTTCCCTTTATTTCCAATGTTAGCCATCCATCAGGAAGATTGAGGAACTTTTTATAATAAAAATGTCCATGCCTTACCCGGAACCTACCAAATCGGAATAAACAGGGGCAGAAGCCAGGAGCCTTGAGCTAGTTCCTACAGATTAAGTGTAACATCTTCTAGAACTTGCCTCTTACCTACGTGGCAGCTTGTCTCCCACTGATTCCTGCCTGTGTCACGTTGTTTAGAGATGCTGAATGGCTTCTGTTTCTGTTACCTGGTGTACTCAGTAGTTATAAAACATTCCACATGTGTTTGAAAAGTATGTATAATAACAATGTAGGTAGTTGTGTTATCCAAATAGCCTTATCCTTAATACATTTTTTGTGTGTACTTTATCAGTTTCTGATAGAAGTGTGTTACTATCGCCCATTGATTTGTTCATTTATGCTTATAATATTGTCAGTTTTTCCCAAAATATGTTATTAAATGAATACAAGTTCCTCATTGCTTTAACTAACTTCATTTATTATTATGAATGATCTCCATTCATCCTAATTTATGTCTTTGTACTAAATTATTTTTGTGGCATTAATATTGTGTACTAGCTTTTTTTTCTCTTAAGTTTAGCCTGATGTGGTAGGTAGAGTAATGGCCCCTCCAGATATGGTTGTGTTTATTTTTTCTTTATTGATTTCAGAGAGAGGAAGAGAGAGGGAGAGGGAGATAAACATCGGCGAGAGACAACATAGATCAGCCACCTCCTGCACGCTCCCCACTGGAGATTTGGCCCACAACCCGGGCATGTGTCCTGACTGGGAATCCAACCAGCGACCTCTTGGTGCATGGGTTGATGCTCAACCACTGAGCTACACCGGCTTCCCTCCACCCCCCACCCCGGATATGTTTATGTCCTAATCTCTGAAACTTGTAAACATGTCACCTTACTTGGCACAAGGATATTACAGAGTGATTAAGTTAAGGGCCTCAAGGTGGGAAGACTGCTGGGTTATCCCCGTGGGCCCAATGCAGCCACAAAGGGCCTTGCAAGAGGGAGGCAGGAGAGTCAGAGTCAGAGGAAAAGGCCTGATGACTTAAATAGAGGCTGCAGTGATGCAATTGCTGGGAGGACCCATTCGCTCAGGAGCGTGGGCAGACTCCAAAAGCTGGAAGAGACAAGAAGTAGGTTCTCCCCGAGAGCCTCCAGAGGAAATGCAGTCCGGACAACAACTTCTGTCAACTGTACAAGACTCACTCACCGCTTCTGACCTCCAGAATCGGAAGAAAAAGTTCTGATGTTTTAAGACACTAAGTCTGTGTAATGACTTACAGCAGCAATAGGGAAAAAATACTTAGTGTATATATGTTTTATCTCTTTATTTTCAATCCTTCCTTATTGTTCTGTTTAAGTATGCTCTAACAAAGGTGATTTTTATATTTTTCTTCAATCTGATATTCTTTATCTTTTAATAGATGAGTTTAAATTATTTTTATTTTGATTAGATTTGTAATAATTTTTGCAATTATATTTTGTGATTTGTGTTTACCATGCATTTTTGGGTTTTGTTATTTTTCTCCTTCACCGCCTTTTTTAAAAAATATATTTTACTTTAAAAAATACTTTGTAAATGCAGTGCAACATGCATTCTGATATGTGCACACAGCTTACTTCACAGTTTCAGAGATGGCTATGAGGTAACCATCCTGGCAACCAACACATAAGTCAGGTTCTGGAACATTGTCAACAACTCCAAGTGCACAGCTCCTCTGTGCCACCTGAAGTTAGTGATAACGTATTTCTTTATTCTGTTTTTTCTCCTATCCTACTTTGGAAGCTAAAGAAAATATTTCTATTTTTAGTGTTTATTTATCATTTTAAACATATAAATGAAGCTATAAATGCCCAAAGCATAAGGTTGTCTAGCATCTCCATTTTCCTACTGAACAACAACAAAATACCCCCCCTTTTTCCTTGTTATTCTTACCCATTTATATACACAAAAAATAAACTTTTTAGATGTCCATAATTCACTAAATTTATGAGCATATTTATACAACTTCTGCATTTACCATGGTTTTATGCAGCACATTTTTTTCCTTCTGAATTTAGTGTCTTTCTTCCTAAAGTCCACCCATTACTAGATCTTTCGGTAATGGTCTGGGGATAGTAAATTCCTCCTGCCATTGAATGTCTTAAATTAACTCACTCGTGCTTGAAAGTTATTTTAGCTGAGTATAAAATTCTAGGGGGACAGGTATTTCCTATTTCCTAATCGTCAATTTTAGCTAAGGCTCTGTGAAGTACTTTCTCCATTGACTTCTGAAATCTACTGTTGATAATAAGTCAACTCATCCTAATTAGATTTCATTCCCAGAAAATTGCCTTTCTCTCTGCTATTTAAGATTTTCTCTTCATTGTTTTTCTCCAGTTTTACTAGTGGTATTTACTAAAGTTGCTATTATGTATTTATTTTTATTTAACTCTTCTTTTCTTATTTTCTACTTTCTATCTAAGGACTCAGTTCCCAGCCACAATCTTTAAAATGTTTCTCCTCACCCTGGCCAGTTTGGCTCAATGGTTGGAGCATCGGCCTGTGGACCAGAGAGTCCCAGGTTCAGTTCACACTAGGGGCACATACCAAAAAAAAAAAAAGGAATAAGCAAAAGAAAAAATAATAATAAAATGCTTCTCCTCTCTCATCATATCTTCTGGAATCTGTATTAGCTGCATCTTGAACTGTCCCAACCTGCTGTCAGTGGATCAGCTTCTCTCTCACGTGTCATCTTTTGGCCCCTCCATGCTGCGTATTCCGTGAGTCGTCTATCTTTCAGCTTACAGACATTCTCATTGACAGCAGAGCTGCTGAAGTTATCTGCATCTCAATGACTACATTTCTCATTTGTAGAATGTCTAGGTTTTCAAATCTCCCCCTCGTTTTTTTTTTTTTTTACCATTCTTCCTTTGTTTTGTTTAATAATTTCTTGTTATTTTTGTCTGGATGTTTTTATCTTAGGAAATCCTAAAGTTATTTTAAAGTTGGTTACAAATTTCATCGTGTATGGAGAGAAATTTTCTCCCAATTGTTGATGTTATTGGCTGTCTTAGTGTTCCTTTTTTCCCTGTGTCTTAGAACTTTGGTCATTAAGACATGTCATATGTGGGAAATTTTGTGTCTGATGTCTCTCTGACTCTCTGTCTGTTTGCCTGTCTGCCTCTCTCTCTCTTTCCATGTATCTCCTGCTCCATTTTCAGTTGCCTCTGAGTAGCAACCCCAGTTCTTCTTGCCCAGACCATGCTTATGCTGTCATCTCATGCTTGCCGTAAAGACTTCTAGACCTGACAGACTGGCAGAAGTGCCCCCTGACCCAGCCCCGCTAGGGCACTATTTAATTATTTGCTGCATCAGTTCATGTGACTGCCTCCCCTACCAGACAGTGATATGTGAGGATGGAGACTGTGGCTTATTCACCTTCCCCAGATATCTTGCACACATGAACCAGTCAAAACATGCTTGAAGGCATGAAGAGTACACAAAGAAATGTGATTCTCACTGTTTGTGAGTGTGCAATAGAAACAGCATATTCGGCAGCTAGAATATGGCTCGAATCTTACAGAATGTCAGCCTCCTTACTTTCTGATCATTTCACAAGGCTACTTGTATCAGATTTAGGATATGTAGTTACTCTGTAGTTTTACAATACATTGTAAGTGAGCTGGTCTTAGCTTTTTCATTATTTCATGAGATTACTAGACTTAGTGGGGCCAGGATATGGCAGTGAATTAACTATTGCCGATGTAATAGTCTGAATAGAAGCTTAGTTTTGTAAAATTAGCAGGTTAGTCATGGCGGGCAGCTCATTCATGCTTCTGAGACTTTTTCAGTAAAACCGAACTCTAAGATTTCATTGAATTTCATTTAAATAGCAGAGAAAACATTCTATTTTATAGCCAGACTTGCCATAACTGGCAGAAGCCACAGCATTTAAGTGTCTTTGGCAAAGTTCCTTAGAAGACGAGTGTTTAAATCTTCCAGAAGTCGTGCATGTGAATGAATTTGTAGCCAAATCTGAAAATGTCAGACATGAGCTTCTTACACCAAAGAAATTCTAAGTGTGAAATGTCTTCACGCTTCAGTTTTCCCTTTAAACTGAGCGTCTCCTAACTTTTCTACCATCAGGGCAAAACTTTTTTTCTTTTTTTTTTATCCTCACCCAAGGACATTTTTTCATTTTTTGTTCAGATAGAGTGGGAAGGAGAGAGAGGAAGAGAGAAACATCAATGTGAAAGGGACACATCGAGTGGCTGCCCCCGGCAGGGCGCAACCAGGGCTAGGGTCAAACCGCAATGGAGGTACGTGCCCTCAGCAGGAACTGAACCTGGGCCAGATAGGGGAAGGAGAGAGAGGAAGAGAGAAACATCAATGTGAAAGGGACACATCGAGTGGCTGCCCCCGGCAGGGCCCAACCAGGGCCAGGGTCAAACCGCAATGGAGGTACGTGCCCTCAGCAGGAACCGAACTTGGGTCTCTCTGGACCGCAGACCGATGCTCTAACTGCTGAACCAAACCGACCAGGGCAAGGCAAAACTTTTTAGTTAACAATAGAATTAAAGATGAGGGCGGTTTTGCTATTTATTTATTTATTTATTTATTTATTTATTTATTTATTTATATCACTGGATTTAGATCCAGTGATTAGTCAGGAATTTGACAACAACGAAGAGCGCTTTCCTGGGTATTGAGATGCAGAGGAAAAGATGGAAGAAATGGAATCACCTGCACGTACAGGACGCAGGGGCGACGGCAGACAGCTCGCACCATGCTGTGTGCAGGTGATGTTTTATCCAGTTGTACACTTGACACCCGCATGGTTTTGTGAACCAATGTCACTCCAGTAAATTCAATTCAAAAAAAAAAAAAAAAGTCAATCTGGTCTTCAAGATGGTGGCAGACGAGGTGAACCTTTCTTGCCTGCTCCCAGGGCCAGACTGGACAGAAAGTTAGTTGGGAAACACTCCCCCGCGATCACCAGCCAGGGCGGCCCCAGGGACACAGGGCCGCAGGCGCGCGCAGGAGGGAGGTCTCCGGCTTCTCCCAGAGGGGCAGGCTGGCCGGGGAGGCCCCTGAGCCTGGGCACCAGCCGAGAGGGCAGCAGCCCACGCCGTGCAGCCACCGGGGCGGCGGGGCTGGCCGCGCAGAGTCGCGCTGGTTGGGGAGACCCCTGAGCTGGGCCCGGATTGCTGTGTGCAGCTGCTCGCTTCAGGCTTCGGTGGAGGAGCTCGAGGTCCCGGAGACAGGCTGGGTGGGGAGCACTCGGGGAACACGTGGAAACGCTGCAGCCCGGAAACGTGACAGTCGTCCCACCCCCATACTGCAGCCACTTCCCTACAGGGCTCTGGTCGCTCCTGCAGCAACCTCCCGGGAAAGGGCCCATCTCCACCCTCAGGGCTAGAGCTCACCCACCTCAGGACTCCCTGCTGAGGGGCAGCCGCAGGGGCCAAGCCTGCAGGTTTGAACAGTCTCAGGGGGCGGTAGTGACTGGCCTCGGTGTGGGGCCATTTCCCCCCTGTCCCGGGAACCTGGTTGACACTTGTCCATCACAGAGAGCTTCCAGCCACCGCACTGGACTGCACACAGGGGCTCCACCCTGCTGAGGGCAGGGTGATCTTCCGGGTCAGGCTCCGATGAATGCTGCTAGGAACACATCCACCCTCTTCCCTGAAGTCTGAATGGCACCTCCCTCTCATGGGAGACCCAGAGGTCTCCAACTCCTGATTCCGCCCAAAGCCCTTTCAGAAACCGCCTTTTCAGTGATGACATCTGACAGCTGGCGGAGGTGGGTGGAGGCAGCCTTAGGAGCCTTGGAACTTTGCTCATGGATCCTGGGCCCCTGCTGCTAATAAGCCAGCCCTAGGGCAGCTTGTCCCCCGTGCCCCCCAAGCATAGCCAAGCCCTGTGGAGGCAGACACAAATGTGGATCACCTGAAGCTCCAAACAGGTTGCTGCGAGCAAACATGGACAGCTCCTAACAGTGGCTAACACCAAGTACCTCCCAGGGGCCCAGAATGGCAGACAGAAGAGCCAGTCTCCAACAACATAAGAGCAGGATCCAAAGGGAGCTCCCAGAGGCACTAAGTTCAGCTGAAACAAACTCTGCGTTGTTGTTTATTGTTTTATTTTTTTTGTCTCTTTTTTCTTTCTTATCTCTTATTTTTCTCACTCTATTTTTTTCTTCTTCTTCCTCCTTTCTCTTCTTTGTTCCCTTTGTTATTTTTGTCTTTCTTCTTTCTCCTCTTTTTTCATTTGCATAGTTTTTCTTTCTCTTTTCTTTTATACCATTTATTCTTTCCTACCTTTATCTTATTTTTTGTCTCCCTTCTTCCCATTCATATTCCTTTTTCTATTCCAATTTTTGTCTTCTTGCATTTTTTTCTTTTATTATACATGCTCTATTTTCTCTTTCCTAATTCTCTTTTCTTTGTGGTTGTTGTTGTGGGGGGTCTAATGCATGTTTTTGTTCTGTTTTGTTTTGTTTTGTTTCATTCTGTCAGCACCCACACAACAGCTTGCATGATGTGATCGGGGGTGAACCTTAGAGTCAGCCAGGTGGAGAGGAGATCCCACTCACAAATGGGACAACAATAAAGACCCAGTTACAATAGGAGAGCTCAAATTACCCAAAGAAGGGACATTCCTAGCGCATCCAGCTTAGGAGATCCAAGTGATGGCATCACTGGGGCACACAGGACACTTACTAGATGAGGTGACCCCACGAAGACTAGGAAGCATAGCAGTTCTATCTAATACATAGAAACAAATACAAAGGGGCAGCAAAATGGGGAGACAAAGAAACAAATCCCAAGTGAAATAAAAGGGGAAAATTCCAGAAAAATAGTTAAATGAAATAGAGGCAAGTAAGTTGTCATATACAGAGCTTAGAGTAATGGTTATAAGGATTCTCAAGAAACTTAATAGAATTACAAGGAACTTAATGGGAACTACAACAGAATGAAAAAAGAAATAGAAAACCATGAACAAGAACCAGTTGGAAATGAAGATTACCATATCTGACATCAAGAATATACTGGAAGGAATAAAAAGTAAATATAATAAAGCAGATGATCAATTCAGTGATTTAGAAGATTAGGTAGAAAAAACACCCAAATAGACAGCAAAAAGAAAAAAAGGATTAAGAAGCAGGAGGATAGTTTAAGGAAACTTTGGAACAATATAAAATATAACAACATCTGCATCATAGGGGTACCAGAAGGAGAAGAAAGTGAGCAAGGAATTGAGAACTTGTTTAAAGAAATAATGACAGAAAAATTCCCTAACCTGGTGAAGAAATAAGTCACACAAGTTCAGGAAGCATGGACAGTCCCAGTCAGGAATAACTAAAGAGACCCATTCCAAGACACATCATAATTTAAACGACAAACATTAAAGAGAAAGAATCTTAAAGACAACAAGAGAGACAAAATTTTACCTACAAGGGAGTTATTAAACTGTCAGCTGATTTATCAACAGAAATACTTCAGGCCAGAAGGGATTGGCATGAAGTATTCAAAGTAATGAAAAGCATGGACCTGAATCTAAGACTTTGCTATCCCACAAGACTATCATTTAAAATTAAAGGCAAAATAAGGAGTTTTGCAGAGGTTAGGAGTGCATTACTGCCTAACCAGCATTGCAAGAAATATTAAAAGGACTGCTTTAAGAATAAGAAATTGAGAGAGAGGAAAATAGGTATAAAGGAAAAAATGGCAATAAATAAGTACCTATTAATAATAAGCTTAAATGTAAATGGGCTAAATGCTCTAATCAAAAGGCAATAGGGTAGCTGAATGGATAAGAAAACATAACCCATACTTATGCTATCTACAAGAGACCTACCTTAGAACAAAAGATTCACAGAGACTGAAAGTGAATCAATGAAAAAAAAAGTTCCTGCTCTGGCCGGTTTGGCTCAGCGGTTAGAGCATCGGCCTGTGGTCCAGAGAGACCCAGGTTTGGTTCCCACTAAGGGCATGTACCTCAGTTGCAGTATGTCCCTGGCCCTGGTTGGGTCGTGTAGGTGGTAGCCACTCAATGTGTCCCTTTCACGTCGATGTTTCTCTCTCTCCCTCCCACTCTATCTGAACAAAATATAGGGGAAAAAAAGTCTTCAGGTGAGGATAAAAAAAAAACAAGTTCCATGCAAATGGAAATAAATAAAAAAAAATGCTGGGGTAGCAATACTCATATCTGACAAAATAGTCTTCAAAACAAAAGCCTAACAAGAGACAAAGAAAGTCACAATATAATACATAATACTAAAAAGATTGATCCAACAAAAAAGATAATCTTTGTAAACATAAATACACCACATATAGGGGTACCTAACTATGTAAAAACAAAAACAAAACCTCTCGGAAGACCTTAAGGGAGAGATCCATAACAATACAGTCATATTAAGGTACTTAAACGCACCAATGACATCACTGGGTAGATCGAGATAAAAAATCAACAAGGAAATAGCAACATTAAAAGACACACTAGATCAGATGGATTTCATTGATATTTACAGAACATTTCATTCCAAAGCAACAGAATATATATTCTTCTCAAGTGCCCATGGAACATTCTCAAAGATAGACCGCATGTTAGGACACAAAATAAGTCTTAACAAATTCAAGAAAATTGAAATTATATCAAGCATCTTGGACCGCAATGGGATAAAACTAGTAATCAAATATAATAATAATAAAAAAAAATCTTTTAAACATGTGGAGGCTAAATAGCATGTTATTGAACAATGAATGGATTATCAATGAGATTAAGGAAGAAGTAAAAAAACTTCCAGAAAATAAACAAAAATTAACACACCACAACCAAAAATGTGTAGGACATGGTAAAAGTAGTCCTGAGAGGAAAGTCCATAGCATTACAGGCCTATCTCAAGAAACAAGAAAAGCTCAAATAAATAATCTAACCCTACACCTAAAGGACAGAACAATGAGAAAAGCCAAGAGTAAGTAGAAGGAAGGAAATAATTAAGATCAGAGCATAAATTAATGAAATAGAGGCTACAAAAAAATACAAAAGATAAATAAAACCAAGAGCTGGTCCTTTGAAAACATAAACAAGATTGATGACTCTTTAGCCAAATTTATCAAGAAACAGAGAGAGGACCCAAATAAATAAAATCAGATATGAAAGAGGTGAAGTAGCAACTGACATCAAAGAAATACAAGGGATTGGAAGAAAATGCTAAGAACAACTACATGCCAACAAAGTGTTTCCTAGAAACATACAATCTTCCAAAAACTTAACCAGGAAGATTCAGAAAACCTGAATAGGCTGATAACAACTAATGAAATTGAAGCATTAATAAAAACAAAACAAAACAAAAAAACCTCCCAGAAAATAAAAGTCCTGGCCTGGATGGCTTCACAGGCAAGTTTTATCAAGCATTCAAAGAAGAACTAACACCTATTCTTCTCAAACTATTCTAAAAACTTCAAAAGGATGGAAGACTTCCAAGCTCTTTTTACATGGCCAGCATTATCTTAATTCAAAAACCAGATAAAGACACTACAAAGAAAGAAAAATATAGAAAATATCCTTGATGAATATAGGTGCTAAAATCTTCAACAAAATATAAGAAAATTGGATTTTGCAATACATCATAAAAATCATACATCATGACCAAGTGGGATTTATTCTGGGGATGCAAGGTTGGTTCAATATTCACAAATCAATAAACGTGATACAGCACATAAACAAAATGAAGGATAAAAATCACATGTTCATATCAATAGATGCAGAAAAAGCATTTGACAAAATTTAGCACCTATTTATGATGCATACTCTCAGCAAACTTGGAATAGAAAGATCATTACAAAACATAATAAAGGCCATATATGACAAACCCACAGCCAACATCATACTCAACAGGCAAAAACTAAAAGAGTTTCCCTTAAGATCAGGAACAAGACAGTGATGTCCACTGTCACCTCTCTTATTCAACATAGTACTGGAAGTCCTAGCTACAGCAATCAGACAAGAAGAAAAAATAAAAGGCATCCAAATTGGAAATGAGGAAGTAAAACAGTTATTATTCACAGATGTCATGATATTGTACATAAAATACCCTGAAGAATCCACCAAAAAACTGGTAGATTGAATAAGCAACATAATTTGATACAAAATTAACATCCTGAAATCGATGGCATTCTTATACACCAGTAATGCATTCTCAGAAAGAGACACAAACAGCCGTGGCCGGTTTGGCTCAGCGGCTGGAGCATCAGACTGCAGTCTAGAGAGACCCGGGTTCAGTTCCCGCTAAGGGTACGTACCTTGGTTGCAGTTTGTCCCCGGCTCTGGTTGGGTGGAAACCACTTGATGTGTCCCTTTCACGTTGATGTTTCTCTCTCTCTCTTTTTCCCTCCCACTCTATCTGAACAAAATAGCAAAAAATGTCCTCGAGTGAGGAGGAAAAAAAAAAAAAGAGACACAAACAAAAACTAATAATAATTACATTTATCATTGCAACAACAAAAAAATAATAAAATACCTGGGAATAAACTTAACCAGGAAGGTAAAAGACCTGTACTTGTACTTGGAGAACTATAAGACATTGAAAAAGGAAGTAGAGGAAGATACAAACAAGTGGAAGCATATACAATGTTTATTGATTGGAATAATTAATATAATTAAAATGTTCATACTACTCAAAGCAATCTATAGATTCAGTGCAACCCTCATTAAAATACCAAAAGCATATTTCATAGATCTAAAAAAATATTTCAAAAATTTATATGGAACCCAAAATGACTCTGAGTAAGCTCAGAAATCTTGAGAAAAAAGAACAAAGTTGGAGAGATCACAATACCAGATATCAAACTATACTACAAAGCCATTGTAATCAAAATAGCCTGGTACTGACAAAAGAACAGCCATATAGACCAGTGGAACAGCACAGAGATCCCAGAAATTGACCCATGCTTGTATGGTCAATTATGATCCATGCATAATATGTGACAAAGGAGGCAAAAACATACACTGGAATAAAGACAATCTCTTCAATAAATGGTGTTAGAAATATTGGACAGCTACATGCAAAAGAATGAAACTAGACCACCAACTTACACTGAAAATAAAAATAAACTCAAAATGGATAAAGGACTTAAATATACGTTGTGAAACCATAGAACTCCTAGAAGAAAACATAGGCAGTAAAATCTCAGACCTCTCACGTAGCAGGATTTTCACCAATATAGCTCCTACAGCAAGAGAAACAAAAGATAAGATAAACCATCAACAAAATGAAAATGGAACTCACTGTATGGAAGAACATATTGGCCAATGATACATCTGATAAGAGGTTAATTACCAAGGTATACAAAGAATTTGTACAACTCAACACGAGAACTACAAACAACCCAATGAAAAAATGGGCAGAGGACCTGAATAGACACTTCTCTAAAGAGGACATAGAGATGAACAATAGGCATATGAAAAAAATGCTCAAAGTGACTAATCATCAGAGAGATGCAAATTAAAACAACTATAAGGTATCACCACCTCACACCTGCCAGAATGGCTGCCATCAATAAATCAACAAACAATAAGTGCTGGCAACAGTGTGGAGAAAAGTGGACTCTAGTACACTGCTAGTGGGAATGCAGACTGGTGCAGCCACTATGGAAACAGTATGGAGTTTTCTTTAAAAATTAAAAATGGAACTGCTGTTTGACTCGGCAATTTCACTTCTGGGAATATATCCTGATAATTCCAAAACACCAATCAGAAAGAATATATGCACCCCTATGTTCATTGCAGCATTACTTATAATAGGCAAGATCTGGAAACAGCCCAAGTGTCCATCAGTAGATAAGTGGATAAAAGAGCTGTGGTACATCTACACAATCGAATACCGTGCAAGTGTAAAAAGGAAGGGGCTCTTACCCTTTGTGACAGCATGGATCGACCTGGAGATTATTATGCTGAGTGAAATAAGCCAGTTAGAGAAAGACAAATATCACATAATCTCACTTGTATGTGGAATCTAATGAACAAAATAAACTAACAGACTAAATAGGTCCAGAGGTGTAGAAGCATGGAACAGACTGACAGATCTGAGTGGAGGGGGTAAAGGGGATGGGAAGAGATTAACCAAAGAACAAATATGCATAGTCCATGAACACAGACAACAGCGTTTGAAGGCTGGGTTGGCACAGGGGCTGGGTGAGAGGGACTAAAGTGGGAAAAATGGGGGACATCTGTAATGTTTTCAACAATAAAAAGAAGTCAGTGTTGCCCTGGTAGATTTGGCTCAGTGGTTGGAGTGTTGGTCCATGGACCAATGAGTTGCAGGTTCGAATCCAGTCAAGGGCAAGTACCTCAGTTGTGGTTTATCCCCGGCCCTGGTTGAGGGCATGCAGGAGGCAACCAGTTGATGTGGCCCTCTCATATCTCTGTTTCTCTCTCTTTCCCTTTCTTCCTCTCTCTACCTCCCACTGTATCTGAACAAAAATGGAATATCCCTTGGTGAGGATTAAAAAAAAAAGTCAATGTCATTTTTTTAAATGGTGGAAAAAACTGGTCTGAAATAAAAAGACATAACACAATGCAAAGTAGGAAATTTGATTGGTGTTTGTAAAATATAGCCATAAAAAGCATTTGGGGGATGTTTCAGGAAGTTTTAATACAAGTGAAGTCGTAAATGATACTAGGAAGTTATTGGTAGTGATCTTAGGTTTGATGACAGACTGTGTGTGCAAGAGAATGTCCTCATTGCTAGAAAACACGAGCTGGAGGACACATCTGCTCCTGTAACTTACTTTGAAGCAGCCTCTCTTTGAAGCTAGAGAGGAAAGAAGGGAGGAAGGAGGGAATTGAAGAAAAGAAACCCTGGCCAGTTTGGCTCAGCGGTTAAAGCGTTGGCCCTTGGAGCGAAAGTCCTGAGTTCGGTTCCCACTAAGGGCACGTATCTTGGTTGCAGTTTGTCCCTGGCCCCGGATGGGGTCGTGTAGGTGGCAGCCACTCGATGTGTTTCTCATGCAAAAACGTCCTTGAGTGAGGATAAAAAAAAAAGAAAAGAAAGAAAGAAAAGAAAAGAAAGCAAAACATGTCAAATCTAGGTGACGAGTATTCATTGTGTTTTTTTTTCAGCTTTTGTGTATGTTTGAAAATTAATAATAAAAGTTGTGGGGGAAGCAGGAACCTGTTTCCCAGCTCTGCCACTTATTATCTTGAGAAGTTCTCACAGTTCTCTGAACCTTGGCTTTCTCATCTGTAATGAGAACTTAATGATATTTCTTATTCCATAGAATTATTATAAAAAATACATGGATGACATGTGTAAAGCATATGTGTACTTTACATATGACCTTTGTTTACCTATTATTGTCACTAATAATTACAAAGGTAATTATCACCATTACCTGTTACTAAGTAGTGAATACCTCTAATTATAGGTATTATCACCTATTATCAGTTTTTAAGGTGCATATTTGACTTTTCAAAGCACTTTCATGAATATCTTTAAAATTCACACTGAGCCTATAATATAAGCAAAAATAGGAAAATATTTGTCATAAATATTGAAGAGATTAGCCAAAGAAAATATATGCATAGTCCATGGACACGGACAACAGTGTGGTGAAGGCCAGGGGAGGGGGTGCACTGGCTGGGTGAAGGGGCAAAGAGGGAAAAATGGGGGACATCTATAATTATGTCAACAACAATATATATATATATATATAATTTACTACTTAATGTTACCTAAAATTTTCTCTACACATCACTTATTATATTAGAATTATTGGAAATAAATATTCACTGGAATGAAATGAAAATGATTACAGCGTTACTTTTCAAAAGTAAACACCCATCTTTTTTTTTTCTTTATTGATTTTAGAGAGAGAGGGAGAGCGAAATAGAAACATCGATGAGAGAGGACATCGATTGGTTGCCTCCTGCATGCCCCCTACTGGGGATTTGGCCCACCACCTGGGCATTGCCCTGACTGGGAATCAGATCAATGACCTCTTGGGGCATGGGTCAACGCTCAACCACTGAGCCACACTGGCCGGGCAGATACCCCATCTTTGAAATGAGCAGTGAAAAATGTTCTGAAAACATAGTATATATTTTAAGCAATTAAATATTTAAGTGATAATCTTTCTGAATCAGTCACTTAATTTAAGGAAGACATTTATTCCCCTTTTTAAAAATTATTAGTTTGATGGTGACCGTGGCTTATCATGGGATAAATAATTCCACTGTGTCCTGCCGATAAGACTTGAACATCAGATGTGGGATCTACCTATAAATCAGGGTAACAGTGATACAGTAGGAGGTCTTTTTGATGTTCAGTGTCTTCCTAAGAGATGCAGAACATTCCTATTATTAAAATGCTGTGTGGGGAAAGAATAAACATTTGCATTAATCTTTGGTTTGGTTTTGTTAAGGCCCTTTAGTAAGGTGGTGATAACAACAACAGTAATAATACTAGCAGCACCTGTTTACTGAAGGCATGCTATGTGCCAAGCATATCTAAGTTACATTTTTCATGTTACTTTGGGCAAGTATTTCTTAGCCTAATTTTTCTTTTCTGATAAAATTGAGTTATTAATAGGCACCCATCAGCCCCCAATGTGAAAGCCAAAGGAGATTAAGTGAATGTGCTTTTAAAATCACACCATGCTCTACAAACAGAGTCCTTGGTGTCCACTGAAATATCAGCTTGGGGACAGAGGGAAGGTTTTCACCCCTCCCCCCAAGCCCTTTCTGGGCTCCTTGTGAACTCAGAAATATTTGAAACCTGTACTGGAAACAAAATGTACTTCTCTGGTGAAATTGGAAGGGACAGTTGCTATGGCTTCCTAAGCTCCCAGGATTTGAATTTTTGCCTTTATTTTTTGTTGGGTACTCAGCATCTGCAATTTTACAGACGTCCATTGTGCTTCTCCCGAGAGAATGTCCAAGAAGAACATATACCACCCAGGACTTTGCCAGACCTGGGAATTTGTTTAAACAAACCAACCAACTAAAAACCAGTCTACATTGTATTTCAAATAAAGCATTATTGATTTTTTTTTCAACATCCAAATTTACCGGCTTGTTATATAAGCCCAAACCACTGACTTAATGTCTTAGAAAAACACACGATTTGGAGATTTAAATTTTTCTGCTCTTCGGTTTTTGTAACATTTCATATGCTATTGATATTCTATTCATGTCTAGACAGCAAAGGGTGGATGTAATTAAAATGCAATGAGAGCATGCATGTCAAATAAAAAACTGTTCTTCAGCCACGTGTCCCTGGTACATCTGTGCTGTGTCACCCCAAAGTGGAGAATTATTGAGAATTTCACTTTTTATGCAGTGATACTGGGTTAATAAATCAAGAAAGACTGTCAAGTAATAGTTGATCTATTCTAAAATTTAAGGCATCAATGAATCAAAGGGATATGGTGGTTTTTCCCTGTTTATAATAGGGCAATCATACTTGTCTGAATTCTTGTAGGGCTGGGTTTCTGAGGAGGTCCATGAGAATTTATTTCTATCCCAGATATCACAGTAAACAGTCTGAAAATAATTGACTAGTTCTTTCTAGAAACAAAGATGACAGTGCAAATACATAAGACTTTTCAGCAGCAACCTGGTTGTTGCTTTGTTTGTTTTAGTATCATTAGTCAGCGGGGGAGTCTCTCCTAGACTGCCAGGAGACCCACCGATTGTATTCCTGGGGTCCCAGCATGCATCTCTGCAGGTGCTAGAAACAGTATTTCAAGATCAGGCTGTTGACTTAACCCAATTGCAAACCGCTACTCCCAGAGGACACATGAACTGGGAGCCCAGCAGGACAAAGGGGCAGGAACTGAATCTCAGGGCTGCTGGCATTTCTGCTCTCTGACCTTGTTTACCTAGGAAAGTGATATTAAGTGTTTCACAGGTTTGTCAATCAGGAACAATCGGAAGCTCTTCTACTGTCTTTGAGAAAACCAATGATGTAAATATCAAGTTCCTAAGTAGGAATCAAAGTGTAAAATGAGTACAGCCTTTGATTTAGGATTCCACTTCTAGGTCGCTGTGGGAGGTGCTCAGAGGAGGACACAGGACCATGTCCCAGCGGCTGGATAATGTTTATGATGTAGTGAAAGCGAAACAACACAATGCCCATCAACAGGGGATTGGTTAAATAAATCGGGGTTAACTGCACTTGCAGCTATTAAAAACAATGATATTGGCTAATTGTACTTAATTATTAATTAGTATCAACAGTAATATTCATACATTCATATTGATAAGTGGGGAAACAGAGCACTGCACAGTGCCAGGTCGGGAGAACGTGTGCTTGTGTGCAACTGCACAACTGAAAGACAAACCACCGCAATGATAACCCTCGAGAGGTTAGAGCTGTCATTTTATTCTGATGTTTCACCATTTTGTTAGTCATTTTGCAAAGCTCAGGTGTCATTTCTAACACTGGAAGTCATTTTTATTCCGAAAGATTATTCTCTCTACAAGCCACACTGTTCCCCACTGACTTGCTACCACTAGAACATGAGTCCCTACTCGGCAGAGGGGCCTGGACTGCGGAGGGAGAGGAGCGGGAAACGCCACGGTGCTGTGTGTCCCCTCGTCCTGGGACGGAGCCCCGAGGCTCCAGCACGAGTGGCAGCTTTCGCCCTCACCACGTCGAGGACGGCTCGGCGTTGTCATCCACACACAGAATGAAGGCAGAATCACTGCCTTCCTCATGTCACGAGATGTTAAGAATTCCCCAAAGTGTCATTACATTTACATTTTCACAGCATTTCTTTTTCACTCTGCTTGAAACAGGGCTTGGCATAGTCCTCAGTGCTATTCGCTGTTTTTTCTATTATTAAAAAAAATGTTTTCTTTATTGATTTGAGAGAGAGAGGGAGGGAGAGAGAGGAAGAGGGAGATACAAACATCGATGAGAGAGAACATCGATTGGCTGCCTCCTGTGTGCCCTGCACTGGGGATCTGGCCCACAACCTGGGCATGTGCCCTGACCAGGAATCGAACCGGCGACCCCTTGGTACAGGCCCAATGCTCAACCACTGAGCCACACCGGCCCGGCTGTTGTTATTGATATTATCATTATTAGGCAGCTTAGGTAATTTCACAGAGCTCAGTGAGTGTCACCTTTCAAGCCATCCACTGAGACTCTGAAATGGCAGAGCTGTACCCCCTCTTACCTGCAAAGCCCAGAGCCCTGTGGAAGTGCTACTTCGCAGGTGAAGTCACTCATGAAAAAGTCTGTTTGATAATCAGGATAGGAAAACACCTTGAGAATATAAGAAAGGTATTCTTTATACGGAATCTATACTGATCTATGGAGAAAAGCAATCTTGCAAAACAGTAATTTCTGCTTGTTCACCTACTTGGGAAGAAAACAAAGCCTGTGTCAGGTGCAGTGGCTAAGCCCCCGGCTGTCTCCGTGACATTTCTTCTTGCTGACCAAGAAAAAGCAACAGGGTTGAGAAGACGTCCAATCAGACTGCTGGTTACACTGTCTGTACAGTGGCATTCTGTGCCCCATTCAGCCTCTTGTTCTAGAAAAATATTCTTGATATGAGGACGTTTTCACAGTGTATAATATAATAAAATAAAATACTAGCAGGCTACAGGGCAGTGTATAATTTTAAGAGAATAACAATAGGAATAAATAACGTAGTGGTTGCTGTGTTTCCCTGTGGCAGGCACCAGGCTGGGCATGGTATGTGCGTTTTCCTACCCATTTCTGCAAACAAGCCTGGGACGCAGGAGTGACTCTATTTCCCCAATTTTTCGTCTGGGCAAAGAGAAGACCAGCCCGTTCAGCATCCAGCTGGGGTTAGAATCCAGGTGTGTCCCGATGCCAGACTCAGGCTTTTAACCACCTCAAGGGCAGCGTGTTTGTGTAGACCAGGAGGAAGAGTGAGGAGGCCACGGAGGGAGGGAGGAAGGTGCTTACCGTTTCTAAGGACGCGTCAGTCTCCTGGTGACAGGTCTCTTGGGATGTCACCTGCTCCACCATTTGCAACAGCAGGAATTATAGTAAAACAAGCCCTTGAGGTCAACTCCTGATTTTCAGAAAAAGATACCCTCCCCTGAAATTGGAGAATCATGTGCCCGCACTGTCCGGGCAGCAGAGCCCTCCCCTGTGGCTGAGCAGAGATCTGCCTCCCCCGCCAGGCAGGGGTGGACCTCAGCCACCTGTCACCATGGCAGCTGGGAGCAGAGGAGGAGGCTGAGGGAGGGGTGCTCCAGAGGGTGACCTCTGGGTGACACATGAGCACTTCAGTGGGAAGGGTCGAGCTGACCCAGTGTTATCTGGGACAGCATCTCCAACTGTGTAGAGTTTTCCAGACACACTCCCTGGCGCCCTGTCTCCTGTGAAAGTGCTTAGACCAAGCCTTCCTCACCAGTAGTTTCCAGGACAGGTGACAAAGGGTGTTCAAATACAAGACACTGTCCAGTGGATCCACCCGCATTCTGGCCGAGTCCTAAAATAACCTGAGGGAGAGAAAAGCCCGCGAGAGCCTCTGTCTCCACAGTGACTGTCCCCGCCCAGCAGCCACCAGGGCCGCCCAGGCAGTGCCAGTGGCTGTGTCTTCCCCACTCTGCGCGCTCTCGCTTCTCTGCCGGGGACACAACCTTGACGCTCTCCTCATTTATCATTTAGAATGTATTTATCTACAAGTTTATGTTCCAAGCGTTACGATGGCATCCACATTATACATGTACGTGGCTTGCAGGAACTCGGGGAGCACGGGTGGCGCAGACGTGCTGCCGCGGAGCCGCCCCGCGGAGCCCTCGCTGTGCCCGGCGGAGCAGCGCTCCAGGTCTGCTCCGCGTGCCGGTGGTCTGCGCCGCGTGCGGGTGGTCTGCGCCGCGTGCCGGGTGGTCTGCGCCGCGTGCGGGGGTCTGCGCCGCGTGCGGGTGGTCTGCGCCGCGTGCGGGTGGTCTGCTCCGCGTGCCGGTGGTCTGCGCCGCGTGTGGGTGGTCTGCGCCGCGTGCGGGTGGTCTGCGCCGCGTGCCGGTGGTCTGTGCCGCCTGCGGGTGGTCTGCGCCGCGTGCGGGTGGTCTGCGCCGGCTCCCGGAGGCCTCGCGGGCTCCTCCTCTGCATAACCGCTCCCTGCTCCAGGCTCCATCAAAAACCAAAATTCCAATTCAGAAACTTTTCCGTGGCCCCAGTTTAACTTCAAATATTATTCATGACTAGATCAAGGTAGCAGCTGTTTTTCTCGGATCAAATTTGCGAAGCTCCATCATCTTCTAATCCTGTGTGCCCATCCCGGGTCCCAACACTGCGATTCTCCAGAGCACACGTCCTCTCCCGTGGGCCTGGGGGCATCCTGACACTGACCCAGCTCTGCTTCTGCTTCTGTGGGCCACTAGCAGTGGAACATTGACTGTGATAACAGTTTCCCTGACCTCTGGGAGGCTGGGTTCATTTTTCCCACACAGATCATAGAATTATCTCTGTAAAACACTCTTCCATGATTCAAATCTGTAAGGAGCTCCTCGTAGCCACAGAATGAAGTCCAAACTCACATGAGCACGACTTCCAAAATCTGTGTGGTTTTCACCTCCTCTCTCATTTGTCTCCCTCTGCACTCTGTGTTCTAGTCAAGCAAACGCCTAGTACTGCTCAGGGGTCCTGCAGGTTTACTCACAATGCCCAGTCTTTGCCCCCACTGTTCCCCTTTCAGGAGGGACTGTGATCACCCCACCCTCTCGGCGGGCTCATGCATCCTAAGCACTGTTCAAACGTCACTTCCTCCGCAGCCCCCCCCCCCCGCCCCCAGCCACACCTGGCGTGCCTTCCTCACACGCACCCACAGTCACTGTTCATACCCGGTGGAGGCAGCAACCCGCATCGTCCCCCTCTGTCCGGCTGAGAACCCACACAAGCAGAGCCAGTGTTTTATTTACCTTGGTAATCCCAGGACCTAGCATGATGCTTGTAACTAATGGTTCTGTAAATCTTGACTAACTGGATAAATGAAAGTCAGACAGTGGTACGATCTTAGAAATCAATGGTACAGGTGTTTCTGACCAGGTATCCACAGATAAACTTCAAGTTTCAATGACTTTTCTCTGAAAACAAATGCTAAATTGTGATCAAATCAATGTGTGGACATTTGTGTCCACAGCATACATCATATTCCCAAAGGAATTTATGATACAGTAATAGAGTTAAAATTACTCATATAATTCCATGTCTGCAAGAAACTAAGGTCCAGCTTTTCTCTGCTGCATGACAAAACACACCAAAACAAAGCCAAGGTAATGGAGGCTTTCACGAGCATCCTTGAAGAATGAAGTCAACAGGATTTTCTCCTTTGGACATGTTCAAAACATCAGTGCTTGGGAGGATTTAGATCTAAGTCGCATGCGATGCAAGGCCAGGGTTTTGTTCTCTCTCTTGTCCATTGTGGAATTATCAAGTGACAGGGTGTGGGTGGTGATAGTGCGGAGGGTGCTTCTCCCTTCCTGTTGAGTCATGCCCCAAATGATTTCTTTTCAAAGTTCAGAGAGCAAGGGAAATAACATTAGTTTGTGGATTCCTTGTTATTTGAAATCTAGCTAAATTAAAGCACCACTCAATGTGGTTTTTATTTTCTCTCTTTTTGGCTTTATAATTTCCCTTACGTTTTCAACCGGGTGAGTTATGTGCCATTTGCTTTCACAATCTGTTGTTTGTGCATTGTCATCGGTAAAAGTTACTATGTGCTTCCTGCTACCCCAGGGATTCCTGCATCCCCGTAATGCTGGAGGTAATCCATAAATGTGGTCTCTAAAAGCACCTCTGGGCCTGACTCTGAATGAAAGGCAGAGTGGAATGGAAGAAATCTGTTGGCACCATCATCATTATCTAAATGGATGCAAATGATGCAGATTGAAAGCACTCATCCTTACCAGAAATGATACAACCCAAGGCCTGCTCTGTGCATGTTTAATCATAATCGTGCCCTGAGAGCAAATTATTAAGTGGGGGTCATAAGCACTTCACCGAAGACAATTATTGTCACCTTGATGACTGTTGGAAGTGGTGAGGCTTCCTAAACACTTGTGCATTCCCAGCTTGGGAGAATATTTTGGCACACTGGGAAAATGTGGCCTGAGTTCACATGAGCTGAGTTCCAGGAGCTTCTTTCTGGATAGTTCGGGTCAAATGCTCCTTGTCTACGCAGTGCATAGTAGGTAACTTCTATGGCACAGAAACTGTTTCAGGCACAGTGCTAAGCTCTCTACATACATTGTCTCATGATCTCATCATGCCTATGAGCAGAATCTGTTATTATCCCCATTTACACAGAGGGAATCTGAGACAGAGAGAAATCAAGTAACTCAGCTAAGTTTGCATAGTTAATAGCTAAGTCAAGATATAAACAGATATTTATGTGACTCCAAAGCCAGAATTTTTCATATGAGAAATAATTTTTTTCTATCACCAAAGTATTTATTTATCAAATAATTGATTAATTAAACAAATATTTATTGTTTATGACTATGTGCTGCTAAGTATGAAGAACAAAATGAAAATAAAGCAAACATGTCCTTGCCTTCAGGGACTTCCATCATCCCTAGTGAACATTCCAGAAATGAAATTCTGCTGTAGTTTTCTATGCAATCTACAGCATCATTCTTACCATCTTCCTCCTAATCATTCATCACCATCATCATCATCACGGGTCACTATTTTCAGAGCCCTTAATATCCACTGGGGCATATTGGGCACCCTTACCTCTAACAACCCTTTACAGCAAGTCTGATCATTCCACGATGTGGTTAAAGAAACTGCTGTTCACCGAGCTTGAACTGACTTTGCCCATGTCACCCAGCTAGTAAGTGGCACAGCAAAATGTAAAGCCAGGACTATCTCATTCTAAAGGTTCATATTTTTATAACAATATCACCTGATGATTCTGAGGTCACTTTAAAAAACAATGTCACCGGAGGAACTTGTAGAGGCCACTGTGAAAACAGTGGGGATAAAAAGCTTAAGGAATAATGAAAGTCGCTGTGCACCGAGGCTCACTCTCTGACGGGCGCTGTGCGGGGACCTGGCCACAGGAGCTTCCCTTCATGCACCTCGGGATCCCGCAGGTGGGTCTTGATTGTGCTGTTTCTATTTTGCAAACGAGGAAACAGACTAGAAGGGATGAAGTAACTTGCCCAAGGTCCACACACGAGGAGGAGCTATTTAAGCCCAGGTTACCTCTGAAGTCCTGTGTTTTACTGACAATGTCCCAGAGTATCCCTGAGAAATGCTCATTTTCTGAAGAAATCCAGGCAAAGCCCTCCAAGAAGCAACCCTAATGTTGCCTCGAGTGTACAAACCGGTGCTCAGGCTTCATCTAGACAAGGACCTGCCCTCCCCAGACCCATGTGACCTTATTCCTACTTTAAAAATATCCCTTGTTTCTCCTTGCTGGTGGGAGAACAGTGTGTGTGTGTGGACGATGGAGAGATGACTAGGGGAGAAGGACCCTTAGAGATGAAGGAATTCTAGGGATCTCTGGAAAGCCGGCTGATCTCAGTGCTCTGGCCTCCGGCAATCATCTGCTGGTAACGAGTCATTTCTGCGGGGGAGGAAGGGGAGCGTGGCGAGTTATGGAGAGGAGAGTCTGGCTGAGTCCGTTAAGCCCTCCACCTCCTACAGGGAAGGCAAGAACCCTGCGTCTCACGGCCTCACCTGGCACTTTGCTGGTTTCAGATTCTAATTCGAAAGGTTGGGAATCACAGGGAAGGTCAGAAGAACTGGCATGATAAGAACAAGACCATTTGTTAAGCATCTGTTATGTGAGTAATTTGCATTCATTACCTCATTTCACCCTTTTGCTGCCTGCACAGGAGACTTGGCTCCGCCCTTTCACTGACCGGAGGGTGCCGCAGACACAGGGTGCTGCCAGTAGGGCTCACCTGGGACTCACAGTCCGGATCAGATTTCCAGCAGTTTCCTTCTCTCTTCAGTGGCCACAGAGCAGTCCCAGGACGTCCTGGTCAAACAAGGCTGCTGTCTGATGCCCTTCTGAGTCCCGGAGCCATGGGTTCTCCCGCAACAGACCCTGGGCTCCGTTCTGCTGGGCCCTTTCTCACCCCAACATGTACTGGGTTTGCAGGATGGGACTTCCGGCCTGCCATCTCCCCCTTCCAGAGCCTCCCCACCCTAGCACTTCCTTACACACAGGCTCAAAGGCAATCAACTCACCATGGACTGGGTATAGGCAGCTCACCCAGGAGCCAACCTGCAAGGCCAGCGCCCGGCCGCATTACCCAGACAGGTACAGCGGTTACTCGGGAGTTTAGCTCCTTTTCTTTTCCTCGGCACCCCACCCTCACCTCAGGGCGAAGTACTGAGAGGCAGGAAGAGGGAGCGGTTCCTTTTAGGAGCAGAAGCTGCAAGGACGCCCAGAGGTCAGAGTCCGGGAGGTCAGTGTGGGGAGGTGGGTGCAGAGGGGCTGGGCAGAAGGACGGACAGCTGGCAGGGTTCACTCGCCGCTCTCCTTGAGGCCCCCGAGAGCCTAGCCCACCCTTAGGACTCCGACCCGTCACCGGGAGTAACACGTCGAGTCTCTGCTGCTTGCACTGGACGATCAGAGCAGACATGAAATGTCAAGAAGAAATCCAGAGACTCCCAGCTTGAGAAGGATCTGAACCCTGTCTCCACGCAGCTCCATCAGCGATGTTTACCCCCTCCATCTCAGGCACACAGAAACTGTCGTTTGGCAGAACAGCGAAATATATATTATACCTTTTTCCGATCTGACAAAAAAAATAGGGAAAATTTTGATTCATTCACAGTTGTGTTGGCTGCCGTCATTTTTAATTTGACAACCCAAGGGAAAATACCAGTGTCCCTGACTAAATAGTCAAGTGTTGCATGTTTTAAAAATTCTTGAGGCATACCAGTGTGCGGGGGCGCACCGACTGAAAAATCGCTGAGCTATATGAAAATGTTAAAATGTGAATATAAATCCAAATAGAGAAATATTTTATAACATTAAATCACACAGACCTTGCAATTGGAAGGGAATCTAACATCAAGTTACTCAAACTCTTTACCTGATCCACATACCCACAGAAACACAGCCAGCTAGAAATCACCCGTGTTTGAATACTTCCAACAAAGGGGATCTCACTCTCATTCTGTAATTGTCAAGTTTAAATAACTAAAACTTTTGCATTTCACATAACTAAGACAAAACATAAACAGAGTAACATAGCTCTGGTACTTACATTCTAATCATAAACATTTGTTCATTGGGCTAGACTTGGGAGTACATAAGACAGGTGGGGTCCCTGCCTTCATGGAGTTCACATTATTTTTTCTATCTAAAGTTTTAAACATACAGAATAGTAGAGAGAATAGTATAATGCACAACTATATATCATTACCCAGTTCAATAACTAATAATATACTGCTTTTTGTTTTATATTTATTCCCCTCCCCCTGCCCAGAATCTTCTTACTTCTGATGGATTATTCTAAAATAAGTTTCAGATGTCATATCATTTCAGATGTGTCTCTCTTTTATTTTTTATATAACTACAATGTATTTATTCACAGCTAAAAAGATTTAATAATGACTTTTTTTCTTCAATTTTTATTAATTTTTTTTTGTTACAAATGTTTCTCCTTTTTTCCTGTACACACCCTCCTCCCCTTCCCGCTCCAACCCACCCCAGCATTGTTGTCTATGTCCATTGGTTATGCTTACATGTATATAAGTTCTTTGGTTTATCTCCTCTATCCCCTCACCCCCCTCCTCTGAGTTCTATCAGTCTGAACCATACTTCTTTCTATGTCTCTGGGTCTATTTATTCATCATCTTATTTTGTTTATTATATTCCACAAATAAGTGAGATCATGTGATATTTGTCTTTCTCTGATTGGCTTATTTCACTTAGCATAATGCTCTTCAGTTCCCTCCATATAGTCTCAAAGGATAAGAAAACTTTCTTTCTTACAGCTACATAGTATTCCATTTTGTATATGTACCACAGCTTTTATATCCACTCATCTACTGATGGACACTTGGGCTGTTTCCAGATCTTAGCTATTGTAAATAGTGCTGCTATAAAAATGGGGGTACATATATTCTTTCTGATTGGTGTTTCAAGCTTCTTAGGATATATTCCTAGAAGTGGGATCACTGTGTCAAATGGCAGATCAATTTAATTTTTTGAGGAAACACCATATTGTTTTCCATAGTGGCTGCACCAGTCTGCATTCCCACCAGTAGTGTACTAGAATCTCCTTTACTCCTCACCCTCTCCAGTACTTGATGTTTGATGATTTGTTGATGGCGGTCATTCTGGCAGGTGTGAGGTGATACCTCATAGTTGTTTTAATTTGCATCTCTCTGATGATTAGTGATGTTCAACATTCTTTCATAAATCTCTTGGCCATTTGTATGTTCTGTTTGGAGAGGTTAGGGTTAGGTCCTCTGCCCATTTTTTAATTGGGTTCTTTGTTTTCCTTTTGTTGAGTTGTATGAGAACTTTCTATATTTTGGAAATTAACCCTTTATCTGATGTATTGTTGACAATTATGCTCTCCCATATTGTGGGTTTCCTTTCCATTTTGATGGTTGTTTCTTTTGCTGTGCAGAAGCTTTTTAGTTTAATGTAGTCCCAAGTGTTCATTTTTTCCTTTGTTTCGCTTGCCTTGGGTGTTGTATCAGTGAAAATTCTGCTGTGTATGATGTTTGAAATTTTGATGCCTACATTTTTTTTTCTAAAATTTTGATGGACTCATGAGTCACACTTAAGTCTTTTATCCATTTTGAGTTTATTCTTGTGTATGGTGTAAGTTCTTAGTCTAGCTTCATTTCTTTTCATGTAGCTGTCCAATTTTCCCAACACCATTTATTGAAGAGGCTGTGTTGGCTCCACTGTATGCTCTTGCCACCTTTGTCAAATATTAATTGAGCATAATGTCTTGGGTCCATTTCCAGGTTCTCTGTTCTGTTCCATTGATCTATATGCCCATTCTTGTGCCAGTGCCAGGCTGTTTTGATTATAATGGCTTTGTAAGTATAACCTGATATCTGGTATTGTGATCCCACCTGCTTTGTCCTTCTTTTTCAAGATTGCTGTGGCTATTCAGGGTCTTTTTTGGTTCCATATGAACTTTTGAAGTATTTGTTCTAGTTCTGTGAAATATGTCATTGGTAATTTTGATGGGGATTGCCCGGTCAGTGTGACTAAGTTGGTTGAGCATCGTCCCATGACCAGGAAGTCACTGGTTTGATTCCTGGTCAGGGCACATGCCCGGGTTGTGGGCTCAATTCCCAGTAGGGGGTGTGCAGAAGGCAGCTGATGGATGTTTCTGTCTCATCCATGTTTCTGTCTCTCTCTCCCTTTTTCTCTCTGAAATCAATAAAAACACATTTAAAAATAATAATAAATAAATATATACACAATTTGAGCATATATATAATTTATGCACATAATAGGTATGCATATAAAAATTTTATATGTATCTACAGTCGTCTCCCCATATCTACAGAGGATATGTTCCAAGACCCTCAGTGGGTGCCTTGACAGCAGATGGTACAAAACCCTACATGTTCTATGTTTCTTCCTGTACAAACTTGCACTCAAAGGAAGCTCTTTGTGCTCCTCTTTGACATATCTGATTTCCAGCACCACTGCACTTGCACCTTGAGATCATTATTAAGTGACATAAGGGTGACTTGAACACAGGACTGTGATACCTTGACGTCGATCTGATAACCCAGACAATTACTAAATGACTCGTATGGAAAGTATATACAGTGTGGATACACTGGACAAAGGGATGGTGGATGTCCTGGGCAGGATGGAGAGGATAGTATGAGATTTCATCACGCTACTCAAAACGGTGCCTAATTTAAAACTTATGATCTGTTTATTTCTGGAAATTTCTACTCAATATTTTCAGACCCCCAAAACTGAAACAGCAGAAAAGGAGACCACTGTATACATGTTTATATGTATGAAAAAATCTATATAATGTGGTCCCATCTGTGATCACTCCATTCATGCCCTGACAGTCGAATGTATGTGTACATGAGCAGAGTAGTCTTGGTGACTGAATACCACATTGACAGTGATTCTTTCTGGGTAAAAGTTTACTTGAATGTATATTTATTAAGCTTTCCTGCAATTTCTGAATTTTTAAATAATATGCATTATTTATATATTATAGAAACCATTTTAAAGAATGTTAGCGCTAGAAAATACCTTCAAATTATCAGATTCAAATTCTCTATTTTATACAAAGCAAAAGTGTCTGGCTTATGACATAAACTCTCCTTTGAGAACCACGTTACCTGTTCCTTCTCCACTGCAGGCAGGCTTTTTAGCAGGGAACTGCTCAGTCAATTGTGTGGATAGGTTTCTGTTAGGCTTCACCTACAAAGTGAACTTAGATCCCACACACCTAAATCACGGCCTTGGCCTGAGCTGGGACCCCCACTATGAGGTTTAAAGTTAAACACAAATACAAAGTAACTTCTGCTGGGGCGGTAGTGTGGTAGGACTTGAGGGCAGGAGCACATTCCTGCCAGGAGCCACGATGCTCCCCGAGGCCTCTGTGGAAAGGCAGGGCTAGAAGAGCGCGTGCGCGCGCGCGCGCGCACACACACACACACACACACACACACACACAGACAATACATGCTCAACAAGTATCAAATGCTTTGAAAGGAAAGAATACTGATGAACATCAGGGCCACTATGTTTAGTTGTTCAGGTGAGCTCTGCACGTCTCCTGGGGGTGGGTGGGACCATTTACAGCAGAGACTATGAGTTTATGTTATGGATGCTTTACTAAGGATATACAGAGCCAAATTTGCACAACTGTGCCCGAAGGTCCTGGGTCCCGCTGGGGTCAGGGAATACGTCATGGAAAGGGAGTGACCTCGAGATCATTATTTCAGGACAAATTCATTTCTTAGGAATGTACTAGCATTGCTATGCTAACATTTCATAAATTTTTATACTATCTATGGTGAATGTATATAAGAGAAAATTAAAAACTATAACAGTTAAAGATATTCAGACTCCTGCCTCAAATAAAAGAAGCTCACATTACTGAAAAAATATATTTCAATGATTTCTTACTGTACTCTCGGGCACATCAGATTTATTTCTGTTGAAATTAATCATATTTTCTCAAAGTACTACCTGGGAAATATAAAATACGATGAAAATGTCTTTTTACACTAGCTGACAAATTAGTTTTTTCTTTTGCTTCATTGCTTAAGATTGTTACCTGTGCTTGTGAGGAGTGACTCTCTTACATGGACACTTCTAAGCAGAATTTTCAACTGGTTATGATAGAATTACCCTCAAGTTTGATGCAGAACTTTAAGAAGTTAAATTTGAATTTAAAAAACTAGAACTTAATATTTATTTTTAAATAAAAAAGGGAATTCTTTTCTTCTTATCTTCTTTTCCCTTTCCTCTTGTTTTCCTTTCCATTTTCTTCCCTCCTAGCTTGAAGTCAGCATGGTGGCTGAGCAAATAAATATATTACATTGGAAATAATGGAGCCAAGTTCTGACTGCCAGAGAAGATATTCACAAAAGTAGGAGGAGAAAGGCTAGAAAGAACTATCAGTATTGAATTGGAATAGAGGAGAGCAGTATAAACCATGGTTTTATAATATATACATACATACACACAGAGGAACATAAACAGTGTGTTCATGCACATACGTGTATGTACGCATACATATAATTTCTAGCTCTTCCTACTGAGGTCCGAAAGCAATGACACCCCAGTAGTAATGAGTACACTGAGCACTCAGATCTTGGTTTCTAAATACCATCCTTTCTAAAACAAACCAGGGCTTCTTGGGGAAGAGGCTGATTCCAGAGTTGGGGACAGGGACAGTTCAAGATGGACATGGAACATAAGGAAATGCTCAATGAATAACAAATTAAAACAAGAGCCAGCTTGGAGGAGCCCCCAAATGACAGTAGGAGGGATTTTGAACATCAACATAAATAAAGATAACAGATTATGCTTCATTGAATAAAAAGGGAATCTATGGCTCCATATGAACATGAATAAATAAATAAGTGGGAACACCGATGGAAGATTCAGGTGAGAGTGGTGGTGAGTGGAGATTTGATGACAGATAGGATTTGGGTGTAGTTTCCTAAAAATGCTCCACAAAATACGAATTAATTACAAAGAGAAGAAACTAGTGAGTTTACATTGTAAAAACCTTAGACACCAACTTGACCTGATGATCAAGGTTAACATCGTCAGTGCGGGGACACGGGGACACCCTGCACCTCCTGTGTGATGCAGAAAAGAGCACAGCATCATTCCGGTGCCCCTGCCAAGAACGTGCGGCCAGAGTGTGGCCATGAGGAAGCACCGAGCCGGTCCAGACTGAAGTTCGTTCTTTCCACAGAATAAAAAGCCCGCAATCCTTAAAAGGATAAAGGACATAAAATACTGGGAAAGACAGAGACTTATCCAACTTGGAGGAGCCTGAAGTGACCCCAAATGCTAACTAAATACGAGGAAGAAAGAAGAGGTGTCACTGAGAGCTGGCGATGTGAACGGGCTGGTTTGATGTGCGTCGTGCTGACTGGGGGTTTGGATGCTGACCTTGCAGGAGAATGCCCTTGTTTCGGAAACACCTGACTGCTCAGGGATGATGGGATAGCATGTCTGTCATCATCATGATTAATGATAAGAGGAATACAGAGAGAGCGCAGACGATGGAGTAAATGTAAAATACTTCCCATGAGGACATCCAAGAAAAGGAAATTCAGAACATTTTTGTACTAGTCTGGCAACTTTTCCTTATGTTTGCAATGGTCTTTTTTTTAATGTCATTTTTAAAATTGAAACAAAAAAATAGGAGAAACTGAGAATGGATTTTATATACTATAATAAAAGATAAAATAAATAACAATATTATCTTCCACTTATTAAGTACCAAGAATTTTATCCTTGGAGGAATCATCTGGTGAGAGGTATCACTGTTCCCTCTTAAAGGGAAGGTATCAGAGTCAAACAAAGATGAAGCTACTTGCTTAAGGTCACTCTTCCAGTTAGAAGCAGAGACCAGATTCAAACCCCAAGACAATCTGATCACTCAGCCCTGTGCTCACCCCAGGGCAGGAGGCCCGCCTGTGTGAGTGACCAGGGAGTACTGTCAACACCCGTAAGCCTCTTTGTGGGCCAGGCACTGTGCCAAGTGCCCTAACATGCCTTCCCTTATCTAACCTCTCACCTTTGTGCTCTGTTTTGTACTTGAGTCAGGGAGCTAAGACTTCGGTTCACACCGCTGGAAAGCGTGGGAGCTGACGTTTGCAGCCCAGTGCTCCCTGGCTTCCGCCTCCCGCTGGATACACCAGCAGAAGAGACACTTCTTGCTGCACAGCGGTAGCGGGAGAGTCGCAGAGGGGCAGGTTTCAAGTGTTAGGCCCCAGGCTTTGTAACTGTGCTAATTCTAAAGTGCCTTGATTCATACTGGATACGCTTTGAGGGCAGACTTATAGATTAGGTACAGTGAGCACAATGCCGATGGCCCAGGATGTATTTAGGAACCCACCAAAATGTTATCTTTTATTTTAAAAGCAAATAAATAATGAATATAGTCCCACTTGGATTATATTTTTCTTAATTCCAATGTAGTGATAACACAGAATGTTTAATATCTGATTTGGAGGAAGGGGTTCATGAAGGGAAAGTGCCTGGGACCCCCGAAAGTCGCAATGTGGCCCAGCAATATATACATGCCTTCACTGGAGACAGAGGGCGTTGAAATCTGCCACAAGGGAAGATTGTATTGTAGTCACTTTATGAAGCTGAAAATAATAAGCCACTGAAGATATTAAAGTTCTCTCTCAAAGTAAGATAAATGTAATGATGGACTTGTGATTGGCAGATGTCATTTGATTTCGTTTCTGGTGTCATGAACTGTTCTTGAATAGAGCTTTTAGTCTTTGCATGTGACAATATCATGTTAATGTCAACATTTATATGTGGTTCTACTAGCCAGCAACCAAAGACTGTTTGGCTACATGAAAGAAGTGAATAAGGAATATTTTTCATTTTACTTGTGTGGTGTTCTTTGTCATTTAGAGCACATTTTATTTTATGTTATCTATATTCCTTCAGCCAACCTGTTTTAAGCCCAAAGGGGAGTTACTGAATCATGTAACTCAAAAGCTCAAGGCCAGTCTGTGTGTGGGCACAGCCCGCTCAAGGCTTAAACCACGTGACAAGGATCTAATTCCTAGGCAGCCTGGTTACACTGTCCTCTGCTTTCACTGTCTCAGGTGCATGAGCTGGCAAGACAATGACAGCAATTCCAAAACAGGGAAAAGAAAGATTTCCCTCAATATTCCCATAAAACTCTTAGGATTCACTGTGTGGCCAGGCTTGGGTGACATGCCTACCCTTGATCTCTGCATCCGTTGTTCCTTGTCTGAGGTCTGGGTTATAAATTCTGTCCCAGTGAAAATTCAGAGTAAGTAAAAATTATCAACGAATCTGAAAAGAAACAAAACCAGAAGTCTGTGTACTCCCCCAGAGCGGTGGCGTCAACCTCCAGTGACACAGACCCTGGATGTATGGCATTCATCCCCCTCTGCCCCGCCCGCACAGGGTTGGGGGGGCATTCATTCCCCTCTGCCTGGTCCGCACAGGGTTGGGGGGGCATTCATTCCCCTCTGCCTGGTCCGCACAGGGTTGGGGTGGCATTCATTCCCCTCTGCCTGGTCCGCACAGGGTTGGGGGGGCATTCATTCCCCTCTGCCCGCCCGCACAGGGTTGGGGGGCATTCATTCCCCTCTGCCTGCACAGGGTTGGGGGGCATTCATTCCCCTCTGCCTGCACAGGGTTGGGGAGGCATTCATTCCCTTCTGCCCCGCCCGCACAGGGTTGGGGGGGCATTCATTCCCTTCTGCCCCGCTCGCACAGGGTTGGGGGGGCATTCATTCCCCCCTGCCCGGTCCGCACAGGGTTGGGGTGGCATTCATTCCCCCCTGCCCGTCCGCACAGGGTTGGGGTGGCATTCATTCCCCCCTGCCCGCCCGCACAGGGTTGGGGTGGCATTCATTCCCCTCTGCCCCGCCCGCACAGGGTTGGGGTGGCATCATTTCCCCCTGCCCGCACAGGGTTGGGGGGCCATCTTCATTCCCACCTGCCCGGTCCGGCACAGGGGTTGGGGTGGCATTCATTCCCCTCTGCCCCGCCCGCACAGGGTTGGGGTGGCATTCATTCCCCTCTGCCCCGCCCGCACAGGGTTGGGGGGGGCATTCATTCCCCTCTGCCCGCCCGCACAGGGTTGGGGTGGCATTCATTCCCCCCTGCCCGCCCGCACAGGGTTGGGGTGGCATTCATTCCCCCCTGCCCGGTCCGCACAGGGTTGGGGTGGCATTCATTCCCCTCTGCCCGCCCGCACAGGGTTGGGGGGCATTCATTCCCCTCTGCCCGCCCGCACAGGGTTGGGGGGGCATTCATTCCCCTCTGCCCGCCCGCACAGGGTTGGGGGGGCATTCATTCCCCCCTGCCCGGCCCGCACAGGGTTGGGGGGGCATTCATTTCCAGGGTCCCAGGACTGCGTAGCTCCTGGGCCTGCATGAGGAGGATTTAGTGTTCAGAAAGACTCCCTTTCACAAAATCGCCTTCAGTTAGGTTAGCCTCGTTTGGAGGTTCGGTTCCCCAGCGGGAAGGCGTACTGAGCGGCAGTGCACCTCTTCGGTCCTGCGGCTCCAAGGCCCCTGCGAGAGCCCAGAGGTCTCCAGCTGTGCTGGGCCAGGCAGAGCCTGGGCGCCGTCTGCGTGGGACACCGCACACCCCGCGGCTTCCCTCCTCGCCTCGGCCGCTTGCATCTGTCCGAACCGCGTGGGGGTGTAGAAGAGGCTGGTCTCAGGGATGCCCATGCTCAGCAGACTCGCTGTGCCCTCACTGCAGTCGCGGTCTGCGTCTGGCTGGGTGCAGGCGCTGGGCAGCTGGATGCGGGCGGGCAACTTGCTTTCACGCGAGGGTTTCCGGTCAGGTGACCTGCGGTCTAGCAGCCACCGTTGGGAAGCCAGCGGGGCCCAGGGCATCTAACAAGGGCCCCACGTGGTGAGAGGCAGCTAGACCCACTTGTTGTCCTAAGGCTAAGAGGAGGGCAGCGGCCACAACCAGCCTGAGACTGGGTCAGCCCAGGCTGCTGTGTCCACTTCTGAGAAGTAGCCAGTTGGTCGCCTGGTGGGGCCTAAGGCCTGGGTCAAAACCCCCCTGTGACCCCCTGCCGTTCAGTAACATACAATTGGAAGGGTTTTCAAAGTCCAGCAAACGCAAAGCAGAAGCTTGGGTCAAGGCCTTCTTTAGGCTTTGGAGGGCTCGTTGTTGATCTTTTCCCCATTGCAAATTAGGGGTTTCCCGCAGATTGCTTTCTTTTAGGGTTTCATAAAGGGGTTGGGCTTTTTCTCCATATCTTGGGATCCATAGTCTACGGCCCATGGCCATCTTTGGGGGTGGGCTCCAGGACCCCAGGACAGCCTGGCTCCCATATGAAGACAGTGTCTTTTTCCCTGGAGCTAGCACAGGCCTGGAGAGTCCACTCTTTCATGGAGGACTTGAGCCTTGTGTTGAGAGATCTTATATTCCCTCGACCAAAATATTTAGGCTTTGTACTACATGTCTGTGCCCTAACTCTTAGTAGTAGGACAGATTAGTAGGTCATTCACCAATTGGATGACTTGTCTGCCCTCCTCAAGTGATAGGTCCCTTAAATCTTCTGCCAAGGCCTGTCTGAACAAGTATGGGTTGTCTGAGCTCTTGGGGAAGAACTGTCCACATGAGCTGTTGTATATGTCCTGGCATCTGCCCTTCTAAAGGCAAGCAAGAATCGGCATTTTGGGTCCAATGGGATACAAACGACAGCATCGTTGAGTCTGAGAGAGAATTTTTCCCAGAATTGTACATACATTTGGTACTACAGGGTGTATAGGAATTATAGCCTCATTGATAGCTCGTAAATCTTGGACCAACCTATAAGTTCCATCTTTTTTTCTAACAGGTAGGACAAGGGTGTTACAGGGGAAATTACAAGAAACCAGCAGCTCATGACCAAAGAATGTTGTAATAACCTTTTGCAGACCTTTCCTTGCTTTGAGGTTTATAGAATATTGCCACTAATTTGAAAACGTGTTAGGATCCTTTAGCCTGATCATGGCCGGCTTTGCCCCATGGGCTCAGCCGGGAGTTCCCTTGGCCCAGACCTGGGGGTTCAGCTCCTGGTCTGGGTTTACAGCCATCCCAGCTGCTCCTCTTTACAAGTAAGGTCATAACTGGAAAGGGCTCGCGGTTTCTGTTGAAAAAGTTACCGAAGCGTGAACTTTGTTCACAACCTCTCCCCCTGCCGGTGGAGTGGGGTTCTGTCCCAGCCGGGAGTCGGTGCGCACAGGCAGTGGCTCCCCACAGGCAACGTGCAGGTGGTATGAAGTATTCGACTTGGGTTTTCTGTTACCTCCTGTATCACGCTGCTGACAGAAGAGAGATTGCCAATAGGAGGTCAACATAGAGAAGGTGGCTCCCATGTCTAAAAGGAGGTTAATGGGCCTTCCTGCCACTTTGAGGGTTACCCTTGGCTCGGTCCCTTCAGTGATGATGTTCTTAGCAAGAGATGACTGGAGCGAAGGGCCCCTTCAGTTCAAGGCCATCATGTGAGTAGGTTCTGGTCCAGGGACTCTCCGGTCCCCAGGGACAGTTCTCTTCCAGTGGCTGAACTTGGGCCCCTTCCCGGGGCACTCCCCTTTCCGGTGTCCGGGCTGCTCACATTTATGGCATTTTCCAGGGGCACATCTGGACTTTTCCCTCTGTTGCATCATCGACCTCAGCCCTTGCAGAGCGGCGACCTCGGCCTTTGCGTTTCCCCTTTTCCGAAGCCTTCTCTTCCTCCTCTTCATCCCTGGTGTACAATGCTGAAGATGCTACTCTTAACATCTCTTTCACAGGAGCAGCTAGCCCCATTCTTAATTTCTATAGCTTCCTCCTCATATCTGGGGCCACCTGGGTCATGAATTTGTCTTTCAGGACAATCACTCCAGCTGGATCATGAGGATCCAGATTGGTGTATTTGATCAGAACTTCTCTTAGCCTTTCTATGAAGGAGGTGTCTTCTTGGAGACCTTGGTCAGTGGTTGCCAGTTTATATAATTAGCAGGTTTCTTTTGGAAGGCTCTCATTCCCTGCAAGAGTCAATAAAGCATGTGATCTCTGGCCCGTTTCTCATCCTCCAAATCATAGTCCCCATTAGTATTAGAATAGGGGATGGTCTCTGCTCCTGGTGGATAGTCAGCATTTTGTATATGGACCTCATTTGCATAGGGCTGTGCCTTCTCTTAACGCTATCATTTTCTGAGATGCTCAGAGCTCCTTGGAGGATTCGATTAACATCCCTCCAAGATAAGTCATATGTTAAGTGAGCTTTTCCCATTCTCGAATAAATTTGCCAGGGTCATCTGTAAAACTCCGCAACCTGACCTTTATGCCCATCAAGTCTTGTACAATAAATGGAACCTACATTCTTATCATTCCCCCCTGTTTGTATTATTCTCCCTTGTTCTGGGGCTTCCCTTAAAGAGGTGTGGGGGTATTCTTTGCTTGTCTTTGGAATTTATTGTTTATCCTCCCTCCAACTGGTTGATTCAGTACAGGGTGGTGCTAGTCCTGGGGCAGTTGGTTGATAGGGTACCATGGATGGAAACAGGCATTCGCCCCAAGATTTAGTTCCCCCGTTGCTATGGCTGCTACCAGGGCAGGACCTACCTTACTGTTCTTGTACCATTTGGAATGATTTCTCAGGGCCATGAAGACCTGGACACATGGTATTTCAGTCCACTTGCCCTGCCTTCTACAGAATAAGCCGAGTTGCAAAATTGTATTATAATTTAGGCTTCCATGTCTGAGTCAGACTTCCCCATGTCCTAATTTATCTTTTCTTTTTAAGCTCTAAGGATTAAATTGTCCCCAATTCTTTAGGATGCATCCTAGAGGTGAATCACGTGGTACTGAATTTTGAATCCCCATCTGGAAGAGATCTGAGGAGAAAATGGGCGTCCCTGTTCCTTCCCCCATGTTGTTTCCACCGCCTGGAGAAGGTGTCCCTTCTCAGGCCTGTGTTTCCAGAATTAATGGTCTGACCATGTAACCCCAATTTCTGGCTCAGTTACTTTTGGATGTGTCTACCCTATGCCCTGAGGGTGGCCTTATCAATGACCAGGGCACTAGCCAGATGCCCAGGAATGGATTTTACCCCACTCAGACAGGGGACTCAACTCCACGCTGGTCTACTGAGCTCCTTTTATTCATATTTAACTTAAAACTTCCTTTGCCTCTGACCCCTCCTTCCCTGTACCAAGGAGGGAGGTCTCAGACTTTCCAGTGCGCTCTTATTCTATTTAGGCAACAATGCCACCAGTTACTGACCCATTTTTGCTGCCAAAGACCCCGCTGGAGCAAGAACGTCAGTATTTCTAGTCTTGCCAGCTATTGTAAAGACAGAACCCTTCTAGGTTCTTGCAATATTCTCACTCTCAAAAATTTCTGCTATCCAATATATTTGTCCACTGGAGAGTCTGAATACCTGCCATTCCCGCCTGTTTCCCCAGTCTCTGGGTCCTGTGCAGCCATGCAGAGCAGATGTCTGAATAGAGTGGGTAAGCCTTCCTTTGTTCATATCCAAGCAGGTAATTTATTGATATCCCCTAAATTCTGGTAAGTTTCAGTAGGACAAAGCCAACATCCCCTGCTGTGCCTATCAGCCTTCTCAAAATATTTAACAAATTATTCTTGGGTCTCAAAGTTAGGTATTAAAGCCTGAAGTATGCACATGAACAATGTCCTTTTATCCCATTTATTTCATAATGGGCACAGAACCAGTCCCCCAATTAATGGTGTGTGGTAAAGGGCCCTGATCAGCCTGGAAAATAACCTTAAGGTCTTAACGTCAATTTGTTCAACGAGGGTGTCTCGCCTGCACCTTTGCTTACATAACAACAATACTTGTCAGTTAATAGCTTCTGGCCAGGGTCTTTCCTTACAATGTTCAAACAAGCAAGAGGAGAGACTTCCTTTGCCAACCTAAGGTAATACTTTGCGAACTTGTGGGGCCCCCAATTAGGTCTATATTGTGCAGCCTTTGCACACAGCAAGTCCCTCCCCTGCAAGCCCTACAGAGAGAGGTAAATGCAGACAAAGAGGCCAAAAGTCTGATGGGACAGAGAGGTGCAGCAGCTTAATGGCTGAACAGTGGCTTAAACTTACTCTTCTAGCAGTTATGTCTGTGAGCAGATGAGCTAGTGATTAAATGTGAGTCTCTGGGTGCTGTTTGTGAGTGAGACTCCCAGAAGCTGTTACCCTTCTGGTCATCTCATGCTCTCTTACATGTCTTGGGTTCCCTATTGGCCATCTAAAACAACAGGGAAGGACCTGGCCATTGTGGCTCAGTTGGATGAGCATTGTCTCATACACCAAGAGGTTGCCAGTTTGATTCCCAGTCAGGGCACATGCCTGGATTGCAGGATCAACTCACAGTAGAAGTGTTCAGGATGCCACTGATGATATTTCTCACTGATGCTTTTCTTTCTCTTCCTCTCTCTCAATTTTTAAAAAAGTAAATAAAATAACATAAAACAATTGGAGGGCCCAGAGAGCTAGGTAACCCTTATGTGTACGTCCCTGGACGAGCCAATCAGTTAATTACAAGTGAAATGGAAATCCCTATGAGGCCCCTGCACATCTTAGGGTTCAACCCCAGACACCCCCACAAGGTCGTTACTCATGTAAGAACATTTGAGACTCAAACCAGAGGGAGAAAGTGCGTCTTGTCTTTGGACCCCGGGCAAGCCTAGGTCCTCATCTTTCTCCGTCACATCTGCCAGTGGACATAATTTATCTAATCCCCTAATTCCTTATGCCACTGCTCACCTCTTTCCCAAGAAAACTACCTTACATGCAGAAAGGGTTCCCTGTCTGGGAACAAAAACCTTCTGCATTCCTGTGTTACTGTCAAAATCAAAACAGGTGATTCAGCAAGAAGGCACCAGAAAGATGTTGTTGGAGAGCCGCCCAAGTCGGAGGGGCTCTCCCTCCTCAGCTCTTGTCATGCTCTTGAGAAGGAATTCAGATGAGAGACAGAAAGCAGTGTTGATGCAAAGCAAGAGAATATATGAAGAATCCACTTGGCAATAGGTGACATCTGTAATAATGTCAACAATAAAAAATTAACTTAAAAAATAGACTTGATATAAAGCACAAGCAGGCAACTCAGCAAGTCTGAGCACCTGCTGGGTGGGGGTTCAAGGGTTTCATAATTTTCCCCCTATAGGTTTCAAGGTTTCTCTCCAGATACACTAGATTTCAAGGTCCCCCTTTTACATTGTTGTGGTTTTTCCCAGAATTTGTGAGAATATCTGGCGATTTTATCTTGACAAGTCCCAAAATTGCTGACTTCTTTGTTCAGGGGATGAGATAAACCCCCCCTTTCCCTCTTCCCCTCCCCCTGCCCTAGCAGCTCTCTGTCCTGCCTGACAATTACACTCAAAGTCAAAAGAGATGATTCTTCAATAAATAAATTGTGAGGGGAATGGAGGTGTGAGAAACCATGGATTTTTAAAACTTAGACTTATGGATCTTGAAAAATGGCAGCGGAGTGAACGGAAGCTGCACAGACCGTCTCCCAGAACCAAACTGGAATTACAACTATAACACAGACAAATCGACGGGGAAGAGCAACAGAAAAGCAGCTTGGAGGACCATACAACGAGGGACACTGACTCCATCCCGGTAGGCTTGCGAAGGCACGAGACGGGGCTGGGAGCCCACGGTCGGCAGCTCGGCAGCGGCCTCAGCTGGGAGCAGCGCCCTCGGGTCACACTCCCAGGCGGCTCCACAGCGCAGCCGGGACAGAGGCTGAAACAGCCACAGCCACTCACCTTGGGCTCCGGCAGAGGGAGGGCAGACTGGACTGGAACTGTGTCGGGACACTCGGAATTTGAGGGCGCTCACAACTTGTGCTGAGTGCAGCCACGCAGGACGGTGGCCACATTGCTCCTTCCCAGGGCTCTGGGGAGAGGCAGCAGCCCCTCACTCGGAGATCCAACCCCACCCTGTGGTCCATTGAAGTGCTAATTGAGGTTCATTAACAACCAGCATCTGCCCCACCCTCGGGAAATCTCCTTGTGCTGAGCAGCTGAGGGAGTTTTTCAATCAACTGACAACCCAAAACTCATCAAGTAACCTCGACTGCTAGCCTCCAGGCAAAAAGCTGGAGGATAACAGTACCTTTCCTGGGCTAGCAACTTTAACCAGGAATAAGACTTGACAGTGGTGTTTAACGTGGGTCTTCCCTCGCTCATCTAAACATAGGAGAGGGAGCCACAAACAGCAGAACACCAACATCCACAGGGAAAACTTGACAGGCTCCAAAGCCCACAGTGATAGCCAGAATGGTGAAACACAGAAACAGAAGCCAAATGAAAGAGCAAGAGACCTCCACCGAAGATGAGATCAATGTGAAGCAATTAGGCATGTTAACAGAAATAGAATTCAGAGCCATGATCTTGAGGAGCTGAACAGCATGAGTAAGGACATAGAGACACTGAAAATAAGCCAATTGGAAATTAAAAACCATCAAGAAGAGATAAAAAATGACATATCAGAAATGAAAAACACATTGGAAGGTTTAAAAAGCAGAGTAGAGGAAGCTGAGGACCGGATCAGTAAATTAGAAGACAGGGTAGAAAAATCAACCAATCAGAAAAACAAAAGGAAAAAACGATTAAAAAACAGGAAGACAGCTTAAGAGAACTGTGGAACAACTGGAAACGTAATAATATTCGCATCATAGGAGTCCCCGAAGAAGAAGAAAATGAGCAAGGGATAGAGAATATACTCAAAAAAAATAGTGACAGAAAACTTCCCTAATTTGGTGAAGGAAGAAGGCATTCTAGTTCAAGAAGCACAGAGAGTCCCAAGTAGGAAGAACCCAAACAGGCCCACACCAAGACACATAGTAATTAAAATACCACAAATGAAAGACAAAGAGAGAATCCTAAAAGCAGCAAGAGATAAGCAACAGGTTACCTACAAAGGAGACCCCATAAGGCTCTCAGCTGACTTCTCACAAGAAACACTACAGGCCAGAAGGGAATGGCAGGAAGTAATCAAAGTCATGAAAAACAAGAAACTGAATCCAAGACTACTCTACCCAGCAAGGCTATCATTCAAAATAGAAGGTCAAATAAAGAGCTTCCCAGACAAAAAGAAAAAAGTCTAAGGGAATACATTAGCACCAAACCAGCACTGCAAGAAATGTTAAAAGGACTGCTGTAATTAGCAGTAGAAATGGGAAGAAAGATAGAACCACACTAAACAAAAATGGCAATAAATAAGTACATATCAATAATCACCTTAAATGTAAATGGATTGAATGCTCCCATAAAAAGACACAGAGTAGCTGATTGGATAAGAAAGCATGAGGCATCTATATGTTGTATACAAGAAACTCACCTCACAAGAAAAGACTAACATAGGTTGAAAGTGAAGGGCTGGAAAAAATTTTTCCAAGCAAATGGAAAGCAAAAAAAAGCTGGGGTAGCAATTCTCATATCTGATAAAATAGATTTCAAAATGAAGACCATAACTAGAGACAAAGACAGCCACTACATAATATTGAAAGGATCTATCCAACAGGAAGATATAACCTTGATAAACATATATGCACCCAATACAGGAGCACCAAAATATATTAAAAATCTTCTGGAGGACTTCCAAGGAGAAATCGACAACAATACAATCATAGCAGGGGACTTCAGCACCCCGTTGACAGCACTGGATAGATCCTCTAGGCAAAAAATTAGCAAGGAAACAGAGACTCCAAATGAAGCACTAGACCAAATGGATTTAATAGATATCTACAGAGAATTACACCGCAAAACTACAGAATACACATTCTTCTCAAGTGCACATGGGACATTCTCAAAGATAGACCACATGTTAGGACACAAACTAAATCTCTACAAGTTCAAGAAGATTGAAATCATATCAAGCATCTTCTCAGATCACAATGGCATGAAACTAGAAAGCAATTGCAACAAGAACATGCAAAGACATTTCAACACATGGAGGCTAAATAGCATGTTATTAAACAATGAATGGGTCACCGAGGAGATCAAGGAAGAAATTAAAAACTTCTTGGAAACCAATGAAAATGAACACACAACAACACAAAATCTATGGGATGTAGTGAAAGCAGTTTTGAGAGGGAAGTTCATAGCACTACAGGCCTACCTCAAAAAACACGAAAAATTTCTAATTGACTCTCTGACCTCACAACTTAAAGAATTAGAAAGCAAACAAAAATAAAACCCCAGAGCAAGTAGAAGGAAGGAAATAGTAAAGATCAGAGCAGAAATAAATAACATAGAGACCAAAAAACAATTCAAAGGATCAATGAAACAAAGAGCTGGTTTTTCGAAAAGATAAACAAGATTGATGCACCCTTAGCTAGACTCACCAAGAAACAAAGAGAGAGAACCCAAATACACAAAATCCGAAATGAAAGAGGAGAAGTAACAACCAACACCATGGAAATACAAAAGATTGTTAACAACTACTATGAACAACTATATGGCAACAAATTCGACAATCTAAACGAAATGGACAAATTTCTAGAAACACAATCTCCCCAAACTGGACCGGGAAGAGATTGAAAACTTGAACAGGCCAATAACAACTAAGGAAATTGAAGAGGTAATCAAGACTCTCCCAGCAAACAAAAGCCCAGGCCCGGATGGCTTCACGGGGGAGTTTTACCGAGCATTCAAAAAAGAACTAACACCCATTCTCCTCAAACTATTTCAAAAAATTCAAGAAGAAGAAAGACTTCCAAACACGTTCTATGAGGTCAGCATAATTCTAATTCCAAAACCAGAAAAAGACACTACGAAGAAAGAAAACTACAGGCCAATATCCCTGATGAACATAGACGCCAAAATCCTGAACAAAATATTAGCAAATCTGATCCAGAAATACATCAAAAAAATTATTCACCATGACCAAGTGGGATTCATTCCAGGGATGCAAGGCTGGTACAATATTCGCAAAAAAATAAATGTGATACACCACATAAATAAGATGAAGAATAAAAAACACATGATCATATCAATAGACGCTGAAAAAGCATTTGATAAAATCCAGCATCCATTTCTGATAAAAACGCTCAGCAATGTGGGAATAGAGGGATCATATCTCGACATAATAAAGGCCATATATGAAACACCTACAGCCAACATCATACTCAATGGACAGAAACTAAAAATATTTCCATTAAGAACAGGAACAAGACAGGGATGTCCACTTTTGCCACTCTTATTTAACATTGTAATGGAAGTCTTAGCCCACAGCAATCAGACATGAAGAAAAATAAAAGGGATCCAAATTGGAAAGGAGGAAGTGAAACTGTAATTATTTGCAGATGACATGATATTATACATAGAAAACCCTAATGACTCCATCAAACATCTACTAGACTTAATAAATGAATTTGGCAAAGTAGCAGGATACAAAATTAATGTCAAGAAATCGACAGCATTCTTGTACACCAATGATGAACTCACAGAAAGAGAAACTGAAAAAACAATCCCATTTACCATCGCGCCAAAAAAATTAAGATACTTAGGAATAAACTCAACCAAAGAAGTAAAGGACCTATTTGCAGAAAACTACAGGTCATTGAAAAAAGAAATAGAGGAAGATATAAAAAAGTGGAAGCACATACCCTGTTCATGGATTGGAAGAATTAACATCATTAAAATGTCTATACTATCCAAAGCAATCTATAGATTCAATGCAATCCCCATCAAAATACCAACAACATATTTCATAGAACTAGAACAAATACTTCAAAAGTTCATATGGAACCAAAAAAGACCCCGAATAGCCACAGGAATCTTGAAAAAGGACAAAGTAGGTGGGATCACAATACCAGATATCAGGTTATACTACAAAGCGATGGTAACCAAAACAACCTGGTACTGGCACAAGAACAGGCATATAGACCAGTGGAACAGAACTGAAAACCCAGTAATGGACCCGAGGCAATACGCTCAATTAATATTTGACAAAGGTGGCAAGAGCATACAGTGGAGTAAAGACAGCCTCTTTAATAAGTGGTATGGGGAAAATTGGACAGCTACATGCAAAAAAATGAAACTAGACCATCAACTTACACCATACACAAAAATAAACTCAAAATGGATAAAAGACTTAAATGTGACCCGTGAATCCATAAAAATTCTAGAAGAAAATGTAGGCAACAAAATTTCGGACATCATACGCAGCAGAATTTTCACTGATACAATACCTAAGGCAAGAGAAACAAAGGAAAAAATGAACACATGGGACTACATCAAACTCAAAAGCTTCTGCACAGCAAAAGAAACAATCATCAAAATGGAAAGGCAACCCACTGTATGGGAGAACATCATTGCCAATGATGTATCCGATAAGGGGTTAATTTCCAATATATATAGAGTGCTCATACAACTCAATAAAAGGAAGACAAAGAACCCAATTAAAAAATGGGCAGAGGAGCTGAATAGACACCTCTCCAAACAGGACATACAAATGGCCAAGAGACATATGAAGAAATGCTCAACATCACTAATCATCAGAGAGATGCAAATTAAAACAACAATGAGGTATCACCTCACCCCTGTCAGAATGGCAGCCATCAAGAAATCATCAGACAACAAGTATTGGCGAGGGTGTGGAGAAAAGGGGACTCTAATACACTGCTGGTGGGAATGCAGACTGGTGCAACCACTATGGAAAACAATATGGTGTTTCCTCAAAAAATTAAAAATTGAACTTCCATTTGACCCAGTGATCCCACTTCTAGGAATATACCCTAGGAAGCCTGAAACTCCAATCACGAAGAATATATGTACCCCCATTTTTATAGCAGCACTATTTACAATAGCTCAGATCTGGAAACAGCCCAGGTGTCCATCAGTAGAAGAATGGATAAAAAAGCAGTGGTACATATACACAATGGAGTACTATGCAGCGGTAAGAAAGATAGATCTCTTATCCTTTGAGACGACATGGAGGGACCTGGAAAGTATTATCCTAAGTGAAAGAAGCCAAGCAGAAAAAGACAAATACCACATGATCTCACTTATATACGGAATATAATGAACATAACAGTCTGAGGAATACGGTAAATACAGAAACATGGAAGTAGGGCACAGACTGACATCCCTCAGAAGAGGGGGTGGGAGGGTGGGAAGAGATAAAACACAGAACTTATATGCATGTGTGCATGACCAATGGACATGGACAACTAAGCCGGGAATGGGGCGGGGGTGGGGTGGGGAGGGTGGTGCCAATGGGGTAAAAAAGGTGAAATATCTGTAACAAAAAAATAAATTAAAAATTAAAAAAATAAATAAAAATAAAAAAATATGAAACTTAGACTTATTAACAAAACTTAATATGTGCATCCTGATTCAAATTTAAAAATATTACTGTAAGGAGACCACTGGAAAGTTTAACATAGACTAGATATTTAATGATAATAAGGACTTATTACTGATTTGATTACTGATGTAATTCCATTAAGATTGTGTATTTAAAAGTCCTTATCATTAGAGAGACATACTATAATATTTATGAAGTGATGTGAGATGGTGTGTAGGATTTACTTTAAAATTATAACAAATTAAAATAATGTAGAAGCTCAGTGATGGGTACATGGGCATTCATTAAACTATTTCCCCAACATTTTTATTCAAAATTCTTTGTTATAAAACATTTAAAAGAAAAAAGACAGAGGTGCCAAGTCAGGACTAAGTGGAATTCAAAGACCCAGCTCCCCCAGGCCTTAATCTGTCTGCAGGAATTTTAATCCTTAAAGGCCAGCACCTTAGTCTGAGTACAATGTGACCTGTGCCAGAGGCCAGCTGGGGAATGAAAAGAACTTTCAACCTGGAGCAAGACGTTCATGTGTGGTAACGTCTACCTGTGTCCAAAAGGCTGTGGCTCACCAATGTTTCCCTTCACGCGCTCAGTTTCTTCACTTGTAAAATGACGGAGTTATGCTGAATCAGTGGTTTATCAAACTTTAAAACTTTTTAGTAGTAGAAAATACTTCTTTTCAAATGAACTCTTCGACAGAAGTCTGACATCTGAAACAGACATAAGCACAGTTCTCATGATTTGAATGAACGATTTAAAGACAGCAATGGCCCTCACGGTGGCTCATTTGGCTGGAGTGTAGTCCTGTACACACACATAAAATAAGGTTGAAGGTTTGATTCCCAGTCAGTCCACATGCCTAGGTTGTGGCTTTGACCCCTGGTTGGGACCATATAGGAAGCAACCAATGTTTCTTTCTTACATCAATTTCTCTCTCTCTCTCTCTCTCTCTCTCTCTCTCTCTCTCTCTCTCTATCTCTCTCTCTCCCCCTCTCTCTCTCTTTCTCTCTCTCAAAATCAATACACATATCCTCAGTGAGGATTAAAAATAAAAAAGACAACAGAGCCCACCCCCCACCAGAGAAGTGTGCAGGGATCAGGGGTGGCCACCCTCCAAAGCCTCTGAGCTCCTGATAACCCTGGAGAAAAGCCACTGGGCTTCATGATGCTGCTGACGATGATATTAAAATAATTTAGGGCATGCTTACTGTTATTAGGCTCTGTTAGGTACACCGTGTATCTTTTAATATCATTTTCTCCTCATAGGACCCTTAGGAGGCAGATGTGAATTTCATACCCATGTTATAAATGGGCAAACTGAGGCCCAGAGAAGGTCTGTGTCCAGTATCACACTGCCAGCAATGTGGCTGAGCCCTGGACTCAAACCGCCCGCTGCAGGGCCTGGCTCACAAAGGTCCCCCGCGCCCCAGCCTCTAGTACCTTACATTTTCACTTTCTCTCAGTTATTTACCAGGTCGTTTGTTCCATGAAAACAGAAAGTGGCATGATGTTTTATAATACAGTGTCAACTCTATGTCCAATTAAAAACAAATAGATGAAACAGACCTCCTGCCTCAATGCGCTCAGGCTCCTCCCACCGGGACTGGAGGCTCTCGGGTCCCGCTGGTCCAAGCTGCAGGATCCACGCTGTCTTCCTCCCCTTTTCATCAGCCATCACTCCGAGGAGGATCAGCAGAGTAATTACACACACTCGCAGCTGCCTGCTAGACACCAGGAGACATCGCTGTCTCTCATGAACGTTACTGAGCGCCCGAGAAGTCGCCTTCCACGATATCACGATTATTTCCCAAACATGGTTGTTCCGGTGTGAATGCAGAAAAACCGAATTACCCGCGAAACAAAGCATCCGATGTATCCAACTATATTGGTATCTTTTAAAATGTGTTTTGCCAAGTGGAAGTCTTCTTTCGGGATAAGCTTGTGGCTCACGCTGGTATAAGGGTGCGTGTCTTTTTCCTGGTGCGCAAAGACGCTCACTGTGAGGGACAGTTGTCCCAGACTGGTTTGGCCTCCTCTCCTTTTCTCCAGATATTTGTACGGATGCAGCCACCCACACGTGGGCAGGCTTTTTCAGTCACTCAGAATTTTAAAACTAACATCTCAAATAATCCCAGGTTCTCCCAGCAAATTCCCAATAAAGAGAATGACAAGGTTTTAATCTTCAGCCCCCCCTTCCTCACAGACCCCACTCCCCCGATACACTCACCTGGGAACTAATTAGACACTTTACCTCCCTCCATCACTTCTTTCAACTGGGTAAGTTTGTACGGATTTCTGAATTCAAGTCTCGCCCGTCTCTCCACTTTAAAATGTATCACGTCTCTGTGACATTCCCCTCCGAGGCCCTGGGCCTGGGTGAGCTCTGCGAAGCCCACCGGAGCCCACACAGCATCCTGACCTTCCAGACCCTCCATCAACATGCGGTCCGTTCCTCTTCAGAGCCGGGAAGGAGTTACAATCACGGACTGAAGGCTGCTCAAGGGGAGCTGTAATTTATCTAGTTTATAGTTTTTTCTGGTTAGTTACACACACAGAATTCTGAGCGTGGACGACTGGTATTCAAAAGTTATATGTAAAAAGCCTTGTTTATTACCTCTATGCAGTAAATCTCCCTTTTCGGAGTTATATGCTAAAATTATAATTTTAAATTGTAAACATATGAAGTAGAGAGTTAAAGCATCGGCAATTATTCTTCGTGTATTTCACAAGTCCAGGTCTATTTACAGGGAACCCCATGTTCCAGCCATGCCGTGGGGGTGAGCGAGGGGAAGGGAAGGGCAAGGTCCCCCCGTGAGGGTTTGATGTGCTGTGGAACTCCGAGGGCGTGTCTTACAGGGTCCCACGGAGACTTCACGCCGTGGGGTCACGGAGTGGCCCCTGTTGTCAGCTGGACCGGTGACTCCCAGACTTACGTGTCTGGAACACCTGTGAAGCTTCCCATACTTGGGGGCTGACATGAGGTTGCAAAAGCAAACACATTAAACACACACATGCGTGTTATTTATTACGATTATATTTCATATAAGTAAGAACACGTTAGTATTAAAAATAAAGGGATAAAGAACAATGTTTTCAATGAATTAAATTTTGACTTAATAAAAAATTCATCATGTGCTTTCGTCTTTCCCAGTTGCCAGGGAAGTGAAATTCTGCCGCCAAGCCCACCTGGAGGCCTCTGCCGCCGCGCCTGGTGGGCGCCGTCCTTGTGCAAAGGGCTTGTCCCGCCGCCCGCTGCGCGGAGGGGAATCGAGCCCGCACACGCCTTCTGCGCTGCGGAGCTGGCTTCAGAGCCCGCGCTGGGGCCGCTCGCTGCGCTCTTGGCAACGGAGGACACATTGCAGCAAGGCGGGGAGGCTGCTGTCACCTGCCCTTTGGCACTGAAGGAAGTGTGCTGGGTGTGGAGAGGAAATAGTGTGAATTGCAGGGAAGTAGAAATCCCGATAATGCGCTAGGGTGGGGCCATGAGTTCCAGCCTTCCCCACGCGACACAGCCGCCACTGTACCCTGAGCTGGGGTCAGCCAGGCAGGGGCAGGGAGACCCCAGATGCCACCCAGTTTATAAACCCATGCCACGTCTTACTCAAGTGTTCTTTGGTCTGGCAAAGAGCTAGAGGAGCTGACTCTGGCGCCGTGCGTGACCACCGCGGGAGCTCAGGGCGCCCAAAATCTGTCTGTAAGATTGCCGAGCCTTCTGGAAGGTGGCAGATGGAGGGCCTCCTCACACATATGCTACACTGCGAGGTCCGGGTCTTCCGGCAGCACAGAGTCCACACCAGGAAAGGGGGTGTTCTTTCCACATTGTGTTCTTCCTGCTGAACAGGCACCGAGGGAGCTGTCAGCGTCCCCGAGAGGGACACCCTGATGGAGCGCAGCCGGCGTCCAGCAGGAAGGGAAACAGGCCACAGCGTCACCGTGAATGTCCTAGTCACCGCACCAAAGTCGAAAGAAACAGGGTAAAATTAATATTAGTAATATATTAATAATGTGTTATGATAGATTATTTAACTGACAAAAAAGGGAGCAACAATGTAGTAATTTGAATAGTATGTTTTTGAACCCAATATATCACCAAATTATCATTTCATCATGTAATCAACATAAAAACTATTAGTGAGGTATTTTACATTCTTGCTTTGTACCAAGTCTTTGAAAACCAGCGTGCATTTGACACAGCACACCTCACTTCGGACTGTCCACACTCCAAGTGCCCGTAGCCCATGTGGCTTGTGGCTCGCATGTTGCCCAGTCCACAGGAGACTCCAGGAGTCGATGATATGAGCACTGGATATGTTCCAAATCCAAGATGCAGGCGACACACACACTGAGTATTAAAACTTAAGTGGTGTGACCTCCTGCAAATGGCGACTACAAAGAAAAGTTGATGCAGAGTCGATTTTGCCAAAAGAAATGGACAAATGGTAATTTTTGTTGACGTCAAAGGCAAACCTGTGGCCTAGTTTGTGGCGATGCGTTAGCAGCGATGAAACAGCCAATTGAAGCCTTGTTACAGCTCAAAACGTGAACTCAGTGAACTGGGGGCAAAGGCGTCTGGAAAAAATCAGTGCTCTTCGGCAGAGTTTGGAACCACAACAAGCCGCTTTCACTAGGCCCCGTGACAGGACAACGTTACTCAGACAGTTGTGCAGTGAGCGAGCTCATCGCGAAGAAGCTGAGGCCCCTGCAGAGGGAGAGCCCGAGAGGGCGTGGTGGCCGCTGCCCCGTCGCCAGCACCAAAGTCCAATCGTCTGATGTTAGTCTGTCTCGGAGAACCGTCTCAGATCGGATTACTGACTCAGCACAAGATGTGGAAAAACACTGAGGATTCCGCAGATTTCCAGCTTTTCTCTCTGGCTGTGACGACACAACGGACGTGACAAGCACTGCCCAGCTGGCCGTTTCGTTCACGGGGCGACTGCAGAGTTGGACCCGCGAGAGGAACTGCTGTCCCTGGAAGCCACGCAGGGCGCTGCCAGAGGCGAGGATTGTTTGATCAATGAAAAACCTTGAGCTAACATTTGAAAAGTTAAGTGGCCTTAGTACAGATGGAGCTCCAGCCATGGCTGGCTCACAGAAAGGGTTCATTGCATTTGTCAAGAAAGAACTGAATCGTCTCAGTCTTGACACAAGTGACTTAATTCTATGCCACCGCATCCTTCACCAAGACAGTCTGTGCACAGTCACTGCAGCTCAGCAGTGTGATATCAACAGTGTGTCCTGCATAAATGTTGTCAAAAGCAGAGGGTTTAACAGCCTCCAGTTTGAGGAGTTACTGAATGACCTTGACTCTGAGTGCGGTGACCTGGTTTATCACTGTGAAGTGGGGTGGCTGAGTCATGGGAACATGCGGGATGAAGTCAAGCAGTCCACGGAGATGAAGGGAAACCTGTCAGCGACCTCAACGACAGCAAGTGGCTGTGGACTTAGGGTTCATGGTGGACATCACCAAGTCCCCCTCAGAGCTGAACGTCCAGCTGTGGGCCCCAGCCAGCTTCTCAGCTCCCTGCTTTCTAACGTGAAATCATTTGAAGCTAAATGAAGGCTGTGGCAAGTGCAACTTGAGAGGAGGAACACGGTGCATTTCCCGACTCTGGAAGGACTAAAGCCTCTACGACACTTGACTATGCTGGTGAATGTGCGAAACTAATTGAGGCATTTAATGATTCTAGGATGTGAAAAGTAAACAAATGGAACTGAACATCTTTGCTGCACCGTTCATGTGCAACCAGCTGATGTGCCTGATGACCTACAACGTGAAATCATTCGGCTGCAGAGCAAGGATGAGCTGAAAGCTGGTACAACCTCCCGCTGCTCGGGTTCTAGAAACTCTGCATAAGCAATGATGAATTGCCCACTTTGAGGAGACGCGCACTGAAATATGCACCTGTGTTCAGAACAGCTTACTGCTGCGAGCAGTTCTTTTCAAAACTCACCATCACAAAGAGTCGACTGTGCTCCAGGCTGACGGACGCCAACCTGGAAGAGCAGTGGCGAGTAGCAGCATCATCAGTACCAGCTGACGTCACAGCCTCACAAAGAGGACCAGATCCAGCCATCACCTTAGGGGTGAGTTATTTCAATGTTTGACCAAATAGAGCAGCCTAATTTTTTAGTCAATAATTTTGTATGGTTTTCGAATAATGTTATAAATATCCAAATGGCCCTTGGCAGATAAAAGGTTCCCCACTCCTGGCCTTGAGTGAAATTGGTTTTATTATGTCTTTTTGCTTAAAGCCCTAGTTTCCAAGAAACTATCAGTGATGTTAAGTGAGGACTTACTGCATATACATATATATTACATATATATCTTTATTTTTAAATAAAATAGAGCCATACAGGATTTCATTCTGATGTTTTTTTTTTTCACTTCATTCTATTTTTTCTCTAAGACAGGTTTGTATTGGCAATATAAAATTCTTTAAAACAATGCATTTTCTTTTTTTATTTATCTTTATTGTTGAAAGTATTACAGATGTCCCTTTTTTCCCACATTGATACTCCCCACCCCCTGCTCACAACCCTCCCCCCACCCAGGCCTTCACCGCACTGTTGTCTGTGTCCATTGGTTGTGCATATATGCATATAAGTTCTTTGGTTTCTTTCTTCATATCCCCTCTACCCACTTCCCTCTGAAGTCTGTCAGTCTGTTCCCTACTTTCATGTCTCTGGATCTATTTTGTTCAACAGCTTCTTTTTTTCATTATGTTCCACAAGTAAGTAAGATCATGTCTTTCTCTGACTGGCTTATTTCTTTTGGCATAATACTCTTCAGGTCCCTCCATGTCATCTCAAAGGGTAAGAGATTTTTTCTTTTTTATAGCTGCATAATACTCCATTGTGTATATGTACCACAGCTTTTTTATCCACTCATCTACTGATGGACACTTGGGCTGTTTCCAGATCTTAGATTTGTAAATAGTGCTGCTATGAACATAGGGGTACGTACGTTCTTTTTGATTGGTGTTTCAGGATTCTTACTATATGTTCATAGAAGTGAGATCATTAGGTCAAATGGCAGTTCTATTTTAAATTTTTTGAGGAAACACCATATTGTTTTCCATAGTGGCTGCACCAGTCTGCATTCCCACCAGCAATGTACTAGGGTCCCCTTTTCTCCACACCCTCGCCAGCACTTGTTTGATGATTTGTTGATGGTGGCCATTCTGACAGGTGTGAGGTGATACTTCATAGTCATTTTAATTTGCATCTCTCTGATGATTAGTGATGTTGAGCATTTCTTCATATGTCTCTTAGCCATTTGTATGTCCTTTTTGGAGAGGTGTCTATTTAGGGTCCTCTGCCCGTTTTTTAATTGGATTGTTTGTCTTCCTTTTGTTGAGTTGTATGAGTACTCTATATATTTTGGATATTAACCCCTTAATTGTACTACATCAAACTTAAATGCTTCTGCACAGCAGAAGAAACCAGCATCAAAATGAAAAGGGAAGCCACTGTATGGGAGAACATATTTACCAATAATACATCAGATAAAGAGTTAATGTTCACCTATTCTTTAATTCTTCCTGGAAGTTGGTGCTTTCTCATACGCAGTATCATATTAATGGCTCCATGAGAGACCAATGCACAGCAGAGGCAGCCTCATAAAGGGTCTCAGGGCTGGATTTCTTATCCGCACTGCACAGGTTCAGATCCCGGGTTTGCCACTTTCCGGCTCCGCAGTGTGGGGAAGTGACATACTCAGCTGGCGTGGCACCGTTGCTCTGATGTGGAAGGTGGGGAAATAAACATGAAGTTCTTTGAATAGCATCTGGCCGTAGTAAGCTCTGCATGTTTGATTAGTAATCACAAAGTTAACCCTCTATGGAGTTGAAACTACCTTACTTCCAGACAACTTACTATCATAATGCTAAGTAACTCAATCTCAATTATTTGACCTTTTAAGAAAGTTACACAGAATAATTCCAGCACAGTTGTATTATATATTTCATCCACTTCATGGGGATACTTGTTTCATACTAAACATTACTGAGCCCCTTCCTGCACTGCTGTCACCTAGGATTCTGGAGGCGGGCAGGGAGGCCCCCCGATGCCTGCTACTAGTATTCCTAAGGCAGGTCCAAGGGACACCAGTCCTAATGAGTATCAGGAGGAGATGTTAAAGAGGGGGAGGGGGATAGTCCATGTTGGATTTGAGGAATATTTCATTAAATCAATGCAATGAGGTATAGTTTATACAAGATTTTAATATGCTAATATGCACTGGGAATCTCCAACAAGGAATATAATATGAAATCTTTGTTTTTTTTTGTTGTTTTTTTTTTACTTAGAACTTTGGGGATAATTCTTTGCCCAACAAACTTTGTTAACACTATTCTATACTTTGAACAATTTCAATCATATAATGCTTTGCAATGGGGGGTGCACGCTACTCAAAGTCCTAATCATCTCAGACTTAAGTAGAAAACCTTTGGTTCATTTGTTTCCATATCTGCTTATGGAAAAAATTTTTCCAGTGGTACTATTGTCCTACCTGGAATACAAGTAAATGTTCTGTTTGTCAAGTGACATATGTCCTACCGAGGACTGTGGGGTCATACTCAAGCAATAAGAGATGCAGACAAGACTGGAATGAAGCTACAAGAACCCTAGGGCATTTCTTGGACATTGGTCCATGTACTAGTTGAACAAATTACCATAAATTCAGAGGCTTAGAACAACACAGTTTGTTGTCTCACCACTTCTGTGTCAAAAATCTGGGGGTGGATTACATGGGTTCTCCAATCCAAGGGCTGGCTGGGGCCGAGGTCTCATCAGAGGCTCCATGGGGGAAGAATCAGCTTCCCAACTGATTCAGGTTGTTGGCAGAATTCACTTCTTTGCAGCTGCAGAAATCGCGGTGATATTCCGTGACCACGGTCCTCAGGCCCTGCACGATCTGGCCTCAGTTTCCTCTCCCACCCACGTCCTGTCATTCTCCCACTCAGTGTGCTGGGTCACATGACCTCTTCACTGTTGCTTCATCATACCCAGTTCCTTCCTGCCTCAGTGCTCTTGCATTTTCTGTTTCTCAGCCTGGAATGTTCTTTCCCCCATCATGTCACCCTTTTTCCTTTCTCATCATTCAGGACTCATCTCAAAGGTCAACAGCTCCAGGAGGCCCTCCCAGACCACCTCTGTTTGTCCCTAGGCCTTTCCTTACCCTGCTTTCTTCCCTTCCTTGGGTTATCACTTCGGAACTCAGACATTGTTGGTGTGTTTACTTATTGTTCCTCCCCTCCCCAGAGGGCAGGCATCGGTATTCACCACTGTGTCCTCAGTTCCTAACACAGAACGGGCGTATTTGTGGAGTAAAATAGTGTCCTTTCCATTGCAAAGCCTGCGAACAGACGACAGAGAGCAGCGTGGGGAAGGAGTAGCCGTGCCATGCCACTGGAAAGGTAGTGAGACTGGGGTTCCAACCAGAACTGGACGCCACCATATTCCAAATTCCTTCCTCCTGGCCCTTATTATGCTTGTTCTGTTTGCTTTGCTTGGTGTCTACAGGAAAGAGGTGTCCAGCAAATTGACTGTGATTCAGTGCCGGGCACATATTAATAATGAATTGAATTGAAATTATAGCAAAATTTAATGATATTGTTATTAGAAATTCATGAGGCAAAAACAAAAAGAAACAATGGGATACCCTAGTAAATTAGTATTTTAAAAAAATTCTCATTGATGCATATTTATTTACAGGGTAGGGCAAATGTAGATTTACAGTTGTAAGCACCAGAAACAGTTTATTCATGTATTTACTTATTAGTTATTGCATTATTTTCCATATGAACAACTATAATTGTGCTTTTGCCCCATCCTGTACATTACCATAAGTTAATTTCACAATTATGGTATTTATCTAAAGAAAGTGAACCCATTATTTGAGATATTTAGAGAAAAATTTAAAATAATTGTTTTATTTTTCTACAGGATAGAAACAATTGGTTTCAACCGCAGTGTGTAGTTGTCAGACATGAGCATGGCTTGTATTTTGGCATACATCCGTCAAAGCTTTCTTTCCAAAACGACTTTTGGTAGCTGGGGATGTGGCAGGGTGAAAAATACCAACACCTGTCTGATACTGCCATCTGCCGGTCAGTTTCCAAAATGCAAACTTGGACCTATTTCTTGAAAATACAATTCAGAGTTCCAAATTCCTCTGAAATTCATTTAAAATCTGGGATCCAAAATATACTTGTGTTGTAATACTAATTTTGTAAAAACAATATTTTAATCTATAAAGAATTGAATGATGGTTTCCCTGTAATGCTGAAGGAATATCAGATTATGCCTTTTAATCACATTAAAAAGGTCATCGTTATTGTTTAAACATCCTCACAGAGTTAAATCAGCATACTCTATTGAAGAGTCCACGCCCATCTTCTGTGCAGTTTAGCAGATTAGAGCTAAATTAGTTTAATTTTCTTGGTCAAGTGCCCGTCATGGCACTCCCTTTATTCCATGTGGAGTTAATAAAAACTGACAAGTCTAAAATAAGAAACTTGGCTTTTCTCAGCCTGATCTGGGGCCCATTTGTAACTAATCTTTCCTGTGTCCTAGCCTGCATCTACTCAGACATGCTAATCAGCAGTTCAGTACAGTTGCTGAGATGTTCAGGCCATTGAGTTGATCAGTAACAGAGGGAGCTGGAGTTTCCTGGGCGGGGTCCACATGGCGACGCAAAGACAGGACCTTCAAGATGGCCAAGGGATGCCCCCTCCCCTAGGGGACGTGCCCCAGACAAATGAGCTCCTGCTTTGAGACCTTCCCTGAGCTGGAAGGCAGATGCACTTTCCCAAGGTAAATGGAGTTTTACTTACTGACAGTTGTGATGATCTTTCTGAGAGTTAATATTCTGTAGTCTTGACACCAGGACGGTGTCTAATTTAATCTAAATGTGCTTGGGATTAAACTGACTGTCACTTCTCAGGAAACACATGGTATTGGCTTTGAAGCCGTCTCTGGGTTAAACAGATATGAGTTCCAACATGCCTCGCTCCTAATCTCTCCTGCTGATGGGGCCCTCTGAACCTGAGTTTCCTACTCAGCACTGGTTTTCCTCCTGTTCACAGTAACTTCTATTTGGATTGATAGGGTTTCGTGAACCCCTCTGACAGTGTACTGTTATGTGTGTGTGAGTGTGAGTCCTGTGGTTATGTTATTTGTGTGGAGTTGCATCTCTGGCTTCCGAAGTCCCATTTCCCTTAGTCCAGTCCGCAAGATGTGCGGCCGTGGATCCAGCAGCGCTAGAAGCAAAGCTGGCGTCCACAGCGTCCCTCCGCACTGCAGCCGGCCCAGCTCAGCCTCAGGCCAGTCGCAGTCCATCAGCCCACTGTGTGGGGTCCGCATGGCTGTGGACCATGTGGATGAATGCAGGGGAACCAGGAGATCATGCCCCCTGCAACAAGAGTCCCAGAAGTGCAAGAGAGTGAACCAAGAGAAGCCTTCCTTGTTTAGGGGACTAAGTGTCTCAAATCTTCCTGTGCTGGCAGTGGCCACACCCACCCTGGCCAATGACCTGTTCCCAGGTGTGACTAACAGGCAAGTATTTTCCCTATTTCCCCCAGACTTTACTGAGCATGCCTATAATATTTGGTCTTCCCTTGGCTCCTTTCTGGTTAATTAATAATTAGGTTAAATTACAATGGTATCACTCACATACATTTTTGTTCCCAAAGTGTCCTTAAGCTATCATGAGATTGTCACAGTGGCATATATCTTAACTTCTCCCTACCCCTAAACAGTTAAGACTTTTCTGTGATTCTGTCATTGAATGAGAATTTTAACACATTGTTGACCGGCAGTTTTACGCAGGAGTTATCTCGTGTCACCAGCTATTTTTTCATAATTGAGTATGAAAGTGAAACAATCTAAATAAACTTCAGTATACTTCATTTATACATAATGAATTTAAATGAAACTTTGTGTATATCTGCTACATATTACATTTTATACATATTATATATTTTAGTAATTTTTTTTTGGTGTGGTGTACTGTATAGCAGTCACCTACGTGTGATGGTACGCAACGTTTTGCAAATATATCTGGTTTCCCTGAGCTTTCCTTTTGAAACACACACTTTACACGTTCTAGTTGGATTTTTTTCATTCCAGTGACTATTTTTTCTAAAACGTGGTCTTTTAGTTGTCCTGAGAGCCTAAAGGTGAATCGATGTAAGGAGCTCTTTTAGAAGGACCAGAAGTGTTAGGTTCTGAGCTGCCCTCATTTGAACCAGCAGATATCCAGGCCCTAGTGACTTCAAGTAGAAATTTTTTGTATCTTATTTTATTTTGTCTATTATAATTACAGTAAATTTTGAATGCATTGAATAAAGCACAATTGATCAAAAAGAATGCTACTTTTTTAGACCACTTTATACTTTTTCGAAAGATACAGCTGTTCGCCAAATATGGGTCTGCTCAGTGGACTCCTGTCGTGCATTGGTTGTGGTCTAACGTGCACGCAGGTTTAACTGCAGCTTCCGTAGAATTTCTTTTCACTTTCCAGTTGTTTTCATAGAGGCATCATGGATAGTTGATATCATATTCACTAGTCTTCTATCTCTCCATGATATAAGGACAGTGGGTCCTTTCCGTAAACACATTTCCCTTCTCTGAAGATTCTTTGACTTTTAGTACCTTTGGCAGTTCATGGTTTTCTCTTATGGTAGCACAGATTAACGTTTTCTTTTCTAATAATATGTCAGCTGTAGAAACGCTATTGCAGTAATTATCTTGGTATACACGATGCCAAGAATCAAGATATGTCTCTAAGATAATAGAATTTCTTGCAGCCTTTTGCCTTCACCCAAATACATCTCGAAGTTACACATGTATCCACTCTCGCTTTCACAAAGCATTCTCAATGAAATCCCGTATTTTATTATTTTTGCCGGATTGTATGTTCTGAAGCTTATACATCCTCTGTATGGTATCACTACTTCATCTCAGGTAACTCCTGCTTAGGTACATACAAAGACTGAAATTTTGGAAGAAAGTAATACAAAAGAGGCCTAATTTTATATAGTCTGTCTTCATTAGATGTATTTTGTGAATTATCATTAAGATGGAAAAATATAAGAATTTGCTCAATCCTCATTCTGCTCATAGTTTTAGGAAATATTGGAGCTTCAGCCAAAGGATCTGTTGACCAGTAATCCCTCCAATGTGATTTTTCTGTTTGTCCCATCAATATCAACAAACCGAGAAACTTCTTTAAATCGGTATTGGTAACTTTCGTCCATGGTACAGTTTGAGTAGATTTTTTTTGGAAAATTGTTCCATTTGGTGGTGGTATGAATTGGTTTGAGCAACAACTAAATCCAAAAAATCATCACTAAAAAGTAATTCCGTCACTTCCCTGATGCTCCGTGGATCACTAAGGTCGGCAGTTACACCCGAAATACTTGAATAATCCTCCAAAGTTGGTGTAACATCATTTTCAATCCATTCTTCTTCAAAATCACTTTCACTATCAGATCTTATTAAATTTCTTTATTGTCATTTTGGTGGTCTAATATCCAACTCATTACTGTCTCCTGATAAACTATCAATTTCTACATCAGTACAATATATTTCAAAATCACTCGGACAATCAGATAAAGTGCATATAATTCATTGAAATGTTCTTCACCTTCACGATCCGTCATAGTTAAAATTTTGTAATGCTATAATTGCAATAAAAGCCTAAATATCAAGAAAAGTCATTTTTTTAAAATAATACACTGAGCACGATTGAACACGACGAAGGAAGATTTTACGACATCCTTGATATGTGTTCACACTGCCGGCGGCTAGAACACAGTCCGAGCTCAGACGCTGGCACTGGGACTGTTTTGGTTCACCGCGCAGTTGGTGGTCTCGGGCGAGGGGCGGGGAGAAAAGGAGTCCGCGTGGAAGTGCACAACGGTGTGCTGGGTTTCGAACTCGGACCCCAGGGCGAAGAGTCTCAAACACAATAATCCTATATTACCCTGAGTTTCAAAAATCGAAATACCAATGCAAGTGCAAACACGAGTTAACTCGTGATCAGTCAACAACGTTCGGGCAGGAAAACACGAGTTAACTCGTGAGCGGTCACCAATGCTCCGGCAGGAAAACACGAGTTAACTCGTGAGCGGTCAGCAATGCTCCGGCAGGAAAACACGAGTTAACTCGTGAGCGGTCAGCAATCAACAACAAGGTGGTTGTGGGGATGGATGAAGGCAGGTAAAAGTCATGGGCAGAGCGCCTGGTGCCTGTGAGTGTTATTTTGGATGAGGAGCTCAGAGCAGGAATCAAAATTACTACTGAGAATAAGAGCCAGAGTAAGTGAAATCTGGATAAATGGGCTTATTTTGAATCAGTGCCTGGCCATTCTCTTCATCTGGCCACAGTGGGCTCCTGGAACTGTCCCCATGACATCTCTGCGATTGTCACAGCTGCCTGCTTTGACTGAAGTCACGGAGCTGGAACCTTTGACGAGGGCAGTTATTTTACCTGCAGTCCTGGATTACCAGCCAACGAAATGCTTCTATGTCCAAACCAGGGCCTCCAGATTCCTCTTGGGGTTCATACAGTACATCTTTCATTATGTGATTAGTGAGTAAAGCAAATAATGCTGAGTTAGAGGCTTAATTAACAGTAGTTCCCATCCACTAGTTCATTGAGGAAAACAGTTTAATGAAAGGAACTCAGCCCCCACTGGACTAAGCGGGTTGACCTGATGCGCAGTGTTGGCCGAAGTTCTGTCCTGTGGGAGCAGAGTCATGGAGGGGGAAGGCCCGACTGGAGCTGGAGAGACTGGGTTTTAAACTTTGCATCTTGCGATGATCTTGGTGTAGAATTTCATGGAATTAACAAACTGCCCAAAACTCGAATTCTTCATTCAAAGAAGGAGGATTTAAAAATTTATCTCTGGATTTAATTTAAAATGAACAGAAATAACATTAGTCTTCTACTTTTCTCTATATTATTTTCATAAAGGCTAGGATGCGGTAAAATTTCTGACAACTTACCCTGAAATACTAATTTATTTCCAGAATAAAGTGTAGTATATAGCACTTCTATGATATTTTAGAACAGCAAAGGTTAAATAGCTGAGATGACTTCTCACCAGTGTTTCAGCCCTGAGTTAGTCCCTGGAAGAACCCAGGCCCACAGGAGCAGCTGGGGGAGGGTGGCGGGGTCTGGGAGGGAGAGGCCTGTGGGAGGACAGAGCACAGACACCTGCCAGAATGTCTGCGTGCGGATGTCAGCAGCTCCAGGTCCTGGGGCACCAGCACCTCACCCTGTGGGTCTCCGGCTGGCGGAGGGGCTCCCACGAGTTCGAGACCGCCCGCAGTAGGAAGAAGGAGCTGGCAGTTTGGGCCACGACGCCACCAGCACAGGCGAGTCCGCGCTCACGGTGTCCCCTGCGGCGACACTCCTGGCCGAGGAGGGCTGAGCGAGCAGTCGGGGTGCGGAAGGTTTCTCCACGCAGGGGTGGTTTTTACCGAGGTCAGAGAGGTCTCCTGGAGGAGATGTTCAAGGAGGGTGGGAAAAGACCACTTACGTGAGACCCTGGGAAAGAATTCCATGCAGAGGGAACATTCAGTGATCACGAGGCAGAAACCAGTGTTGCATGTCGGGCGCAGGGGGGAGGAGGGGGTGGCAGACCTGGCACCTCACACCTGCTCACCCTCCGTGGGCAAAGCCCTTCCCCCAGATCTCCAGGGCTGCTTCTCGTGCTCACGGAGGCCTTGTCCTAACCACCTTGTTTCAAATTGCCCGCCTTCCACTGGCCACCATCACTCTGTACAGTAGTTGAACGGGGGCTCCCCCAAAATATGCCCACATCTTAACCTCTGAAACCTGTGAATCTGACTTATTTTGGGAAAGGGTTTTTTTGCAGATGTAATTAAGGCAAACATCTCGAGATGAGGTTCTCCTAGATTATCAGAGTGGGCCCTAAATTCAGTGAATTTAGAACAGTCTCTGTTCTTAACAGACACCCAGAGAGGGGAGAGCAACTGAAGTCGGGAGCAGAGATGAGAGTTATGCGGCCACAAGCTAAGGAACTCAGGGAGCCCCAGGAGCTGCGAGAGGCAGGAGGGTCCCCGCCTAGAGCCTTCCAGGGGAGCAGGCCCTGCCTACACCTCGGTTTGGACTCCGGGCCTCCGGCACTAGGAGGGAGTGAATGTCTGTTGTAAGCCACGTGGCTTGCAGTGCTTTGTCACAACAGCCCCAGGAAGCTACTGTGCACACCCAACTGCACAGCTGGTTAGGGTGGCTGGTGATGCGGTTGTGAAAGAATTCACAAAGGAGAAGAAAGGCAGCTAGGAAATGTATTTTACTTTCCAGGGGAGGAAAGGGCCAGGCGCAGATAGAGCGGACCGGCCTGAAGGAGCAGTGGCTTCTGCTTTAAAAGCGAACAGTTGCTGTTGCTAAGTGATCAGGAAGGGAGGGGCTGTGTCACGTTAGCAGTTCAGCTACATCCAGACAGCCCGAGTTATCTCGCAAAGTTAGTGGTTTGTTTTCCAGGAGGTGGTCAGGCAGATGTACTGAGGACTGCGGTGTCATCATTTTCCCATGTCTGTGAAACAAGCTAGAACAAAGGTTACGAAGAGTTCACAGGGGAGGACTGTTTTAAGGGGAGAGGGAAGGCAAGGGACAAACAAGGAGGAGGAATTCGAATTCCACTTCTACCAGAGGTGACTCAGTGCAGATCATCCTGAGGCTGTGAAAACAGCAGGGGTTGGGGAAGGAAAAGTGTAGCTTTATCTGGTCCCACTGTTTGAACAGAGGAGCCCATGGTCTCTGGATTTAATTGCCAGGTGCTTCTCATGAATTGTGGAAAAGCCACAACAGACGTAGAGGCCTGCTTCCCGTCCTTTCACAACATACTTGTTCCTTCACCTGCTGCCGGGCGCCTCCCCTGCATCGGGGCCATGGGGCCAGCCTCGCTCGCCGCTCTGTCCCCAGACAGGCGCTGCTCTTCCCACAGGTTCTGTCTTCTGAAGTCACCCTTCTAAGTAGGGAAGATTCAAAACAACTGTCTTCTTACCCTGTAAGAAGGAAGACATAACTGTTCTACTCTGTGGATGCGCTTCACTGAAAATGAAACCATGTCAGGCAGAGTTCAACCGGGAAAACACACTAGGAATTTTAACAGGGGGTTTAGTACAGAGCAGCGATTTTCTATCTCTTTTCTCTCATGGCACATATAAACTAATTACTAAAATTCTATGGCACACACACAAATATATTTTTTGCCAATCTGATAAAAAAAAATAGGTATACTTTTATTTATTTATTTTATTTATTTATTTTATCCTCACCTGAGGACATTTTTCGATCTTTTGTTCAGATAGAGTGGGAGGGAGAGAGAGAGAGAGAAACATTGACATGAAAGGGACACATCGAGTGGTTGCCACCCACACGACCCAATCAGGGTTGGGGACAAACTGCAACCGAGGTATGTGCCCTTAGCAGGAACCGAATCCAGGTCTCTCCAGACTGCAGGCCAACGCTCTAATTGCTGAGCCAAACCGGCTAGGGCTATTTATTTATTTTTTAATTAATTTATTTTTGTTACAGATGTTTCTCCTCTTTCCCCCATTGACACCCTCCTCCCCATCCCCCTGACCACATCCCCAGCATTGTTGTCTGTGTCCATGCATATAAGTTTTATCTCTTCCCTCCCCCACCATCCCCTTTTCCGAGGTTTGTCAGTCTGTACCCTACTTCTATGTCTCTGGGTCTGTTTTGTTCATCAGTTTGTTTTGGTCATTATATTGCACAAACAAGTGAGATCATGTGATATTTGTCTTTCTCTGATTGGCTTATTTCGCTTAGGATAATACTCTCCAGGTCCCTCCATGTCGTCTCAAAGGATAAGAGATCTTTCTTTCTGTGTGTATGTACCACGGCTTTTTTACCCACTCATCTACTGATGGGCACTTGGGCTCTTTCCAGATCTCAGCTATTGTAAATAGTGCTGCTACAAACATGGGGGTACATATATTCTTTCTGATTGGTGTTTCAGGCTTCTTAGAAGTGGAATCACTGGCTCAAATGGCAGTTCAATTTTTAATTTTTTGAGGTAACACCATATTGATTTCCATAGTGGCTGCACCAGTCTGCATTCCCACCAGCAGTGTACTAGAGTCCCCTTCTCTCCACACCCTCCCCAACACTTGTTGTTTGATGATTTGTTGATGGCGGCCATTCTGACAGGTGTGAGGTGATACCTCATAGTCATTTTAATTTGCATCTCTCTGATGATTGGTGACGCTGAGCACTTTTTCATATGTCTCTTGGCCATTTGTATGTCCTGTTTGGAGAGGGGTCTTTCTTTAGGTCCTCTGCCCATTAAAAAATTAGGTTCTTTGTCTTTCTTTTGTTGAGTTGTATGAGAACTCTGTATATTTTAGAAATTGGCACCTTATTTGATGTATCGTTGGCAATTATGCTCTCCCATACAGGGGGTTGCCTTTCCATTTTGATGGTTGTTTCTTTTGCTGTGCAGAAGCTTTTTAGTTGGATGTAGTCCCGTGTGTTAATTTTTTCCTGTTTGTCTTACCTTAGGTGATGTATCAGTGAAAATTCTGCTTTGTGTGATGTTCAAAATTTTGTTGCCTACATTTTCTTCTAGGATTTTTATGGATTCACAAGTCACATTTAAGTCTTTTATTCATATGCGTTTATTCTCGTGTACGGTGTAAGTTGGTGGGCTGGCTTCATTGTTTTGCAGGTAGCTGTCCGGTTCTCCCAGCACCACTTATTGAAGAGCTGTCCAGGACACTGACCACTTTTCACTTAGATTCTCAAATTAAAAAAAAATGACAGCCACCAAAACAACAATAGCTATCTGGTGTGAATAAGTTGAAATTATACCTATGGAGAAGATGGCAGTGGGCAGGACCGTTGCAAGGATGAGTGTGAGCAAGTGTGAGAGAGAGTGTGAGTGAATGTGAGTGTGGACGACCAACCTTGAGTAGTGCAGAAACGAAGAGCAGAAGGGTCCTGTGCTGGGGACGGGAGCAGCCGGGTACCATGGTAAGTGGCTCATCAGTGAGCTTCTCCTTGCACGCGCAGGAGGCCCCACCATTTTGGAAGATTCCTGGTCTTCTCTGGGAGGAGGAAGTGGGGAGAGGCTAGAGCCGAGCTATCTGAGTCCACCAGAGCACCTGCACCATCGGACCAGTGGACCCCACCGTGTCAACGTGGACCATCGCACAGCGTTATTGAGGTGCCTGCTGCAGTAGCCACAACCGGCCAGGAGCCGGTTAAATGAGAGTGGCGAAAGTGGGCATCCCTGTCTTATTCTCTTATTCCTGTTCTTAAGGGAAATGCTTTTAGTTTTTGCCCTTTGAATATGATGTTGGCTGTAGGTCTTTCATATATGGCCTTTATTATGTTGAGATATGATCCCTATATTCCCACATTGCTGAGTGTTTTTATCAGAAATAGGTGCTGGATTTTGTCAAATGCTTTTTCAGCATCTATTGATCATATGGTTTTTATCCTTTTTTTTTAATGTGATGTAGCACATTTATTGATACCCGGATATTGTACCATCCTTGCATCCCTGAAATGAATTCCACTTGGTCATGATGGATAATTTTTTTGATGTATTGCTGGATCAGATTTGCTAATATTTTGTGAAGGATTTTGGCATCTGTGTAAATCAGGAATATTGGCCTGTAGTTTTCTTTCTTTGTTGTGTCTTTATCTGGTTTTGGAATTAGAATTATGTTGGCCTCATAAAATGAGTTTGGAAGATTTCCATTTTCTTGAATTTTTTGAAATAGTTTGAGAAGAATGGGTGTTAGATCTTCTTTGAATATTTGGTAATACTCCCCTGTTAAGCTGTCTGGGCCTGGGCTTTTGTCTGCTGGGAGTTTCTTGATTATGTCTTCAATTTCCTTAGTTGTTATTGGTCTGTTCAAGTTTTCTATCTCTTCCCGGTTCAGTTTAGGGAGACTGTATGTTTCCAGAAATTTGTCCATTTGACGTAGATTGTTTAATTTGTTGGCGTATAATTAATTGTTCATAGTGTATTTTGATGATCCTTTGTATTTCTGTGGTGTCAGTTGTTACTTCTCTTTTGTTTCTGACGTTATTTGGATTCTCTCTTTTCGTTTCTTAGTGAGTCTGGCTAAAAGTCTATCAATTTTGTTTATCTTTTCAAAGAACCAGCTTTTTGTTTCATTGATCTTTTAAATAGTTTTTTTAGTCTCTATGTCATTTATTTCTGCTCTGACCTTTACTATTTCATTCCTTATACTTGCTCTGAGTTTCTCCTTTTGTTTACTTTCTAGTTCTTTAAGTTGTATAGTTAGGAAGTCAATTAGGAATTTTTCTTGTTTCTTGAGGTAGGCCTGCCGTGCTATGAACTTCCCCTAGGACTGCTTTTGCTGTGTCCCACAGATTTTGTGTTGTTGTGTGTTTGTTTTCATTGGTTTCCAGGAAGTTTTTAATTTCTTCCTTGATCTCCTTGGTAACCCCTTCATTGTTTAATAACATGCTATTTAGCCTCCAAGTGTTTGAATGTTTTTTTGTGTGTTTTTGTTGTAACTGAGTTCTAGTTTTATGCCATTGTGATCTGAGAATATGCTTGAAAATATTTCAATCTTCTTCAATTTGTAGAGACTTAGTTTGTGTCCTAACATGTAGTCTATCTTTGAGATTGTCCCGTGTGCACCCTGGTCGGTTTGGCTCAGTGGTTATAGTGTTGGCCCTTGGACCAATGAGTCCAAGGTTCGATTCCAGTCAAGGGCACATACCTTGGTTGTGGTTCATCCCTGCCCTGTTCTGGTCATGCAGGAGGCAACCAGTCAGTGTGTTTCTCTCACACCAATGTTTTTTTCTCTCCCTTTCTCTCTCTCTCTCTACCTTCCTCCCGCTCTATCTGGTGATAAAGAGAAAAATATCCTCGGGTGAAGATTAAAAAATAATAATAATACTAGTAAATAAAATAAATAAAATAAAAAGAGAATACCCCATGTGCGCTTAAGAAGAATATATGTTCTGCAGCTTTGGGGTGAAATGTTCCATAAATATTAATTAAGTCCAACTGATCTAGTTTGTCATTTCAGGACTCTGTGTCCTTGTAGTTCTTGCTAAATTGTTTGAGCATCCTTAAAATCATTGCTTTGAATTCTTTATCTAACAAATTGCTTTCTTCCATTTCCTGGAGTTCCTTTTCTGGTGATTCCTCCTTTTCTTTCATTTGGGTGTTGTTTCTTTGTCTCATCATTTTAGCAATTTTGTAGTTCTAGGCCCAGTGAGGGATACTGGAATGTGTAGTCAGGTCAGTGTGTATCAAATAAGGCTGCTGTGCCTCTCAGACTGTTTTGGTGTGTGGCGCCTCTTGCCTGCTGTGGGTCCTGGAGGATTGACAACTGGTGGCTGGTATTGGTCTGTCATGCAGGTCTTGGCTCCTGGGTTTTGCTGCTGCTTGGCCTTGGGCACTGCTCCTGATCAGCCTCTGCTGATGCCACTGGGCATGGGTCTCAGCTGCAGATCTGTGCTGCTGCTGCCTGGGGTGCATGGGTACAGCTGGTGCACTGCTGGGGTGCTTGGGTCCCACTGGTATGCTACTGGGGTTTGTGGGTCCCACTGGTATGCCGTAGGGGTGCGTGGGTTCAGCTGGTGCACTGCTGGTGTGCGTGGGTTCCGCTGGTGTGTTTCTGGGGTACACTGATACCTGGTGGGGCTCAGCTCCTGATCAGTTGCTGCTGGGGGCAAGTGTCAGCTCCTGGTTTGCACTGCTACTGCTGTTGCTGTTGCCAGGGGGTGCTCTCAGCTCTCAATCCTCTGCTGCTGTTGGGGGCTGAGGGTGCTCTGCTCCTGGAACTTTGCTGCTGGGGGAGAGGGGCTCTACTCCAAATACACTGCTGCAGTTGTCATGGGCAAGTCTTGGCTGCCCAATCCCTGCTGCTTGGGCTGGGGCACCACTCCTGATCAGTCTCTGCTGATGCCACTGGGCATGGGTCTCAGCTGCCAATCTATGCTGCTGCCTGGGGATAAATGTCTGCTCCTGAGCCGCAGCTGCTGTTGGGGGTGTGTCTTGGTTCCCGAGCCTCAGCTGCTGTTGGGGGTGGGGCTCCACTCCCGCCCAGTCACTGCTGCTGTGGGGGAAGGTCCTGGGCTTCAATCAGGCTTCTGCTGTGGGTGGTAAAGTCACTCACTATGACTGTATTGCTAACAATCACTCCCTTGAAGTCCTCCAGAAGTTTTTTAGTATATTTTGGTGTTCCCGTATTTGGTGCGTTTACCAGGGTTATATCCTCTTGTTAGATTGATCCTTTTAATATTATGTAGTGACCTTTTTGTCTCTTATTATGGCCCTCATTTTGAAGTCTATCTTATCAGATATGAATATTGCTATATCAGCTTTTTTTTTTTTTTTTCATTTCCATTTGCTTGGAAAATTTTTTCCATCCCCTCACTTTCATCCTGTGTGAGTTTTTTGTTGTGAGGTGGGTCTCTTGTAGACAGCATATACAGTATATGGGTCATGTTTTCTTATCCAATCAGCTTCCCTATGTCTTTTGATTGGAGCATTTAAGCCATTTACATTTAAGGTTATTATTGATAGATACTTATTAGTTGCCATTTTTATTTTATGCCTGTATTTCTCTCTCTCTCTTTCTCTCTCTCTCTTTCTCTCTCTCTCTTTCTTCTTCTTCTTCTTCTTCTTCTTCTTCTTCTTCTTCTTCTTCTTCTTCTTCTTCTTCTTCTTCTTCTTCTTCTTCTTCTTCTTCTTCTTCACAGTCCCTTCAGCATTTCTTGCAGTGCTGGTTTGGTGGTGGTAAATTCCTTTAGCTTTTTTTTGTCTGTGAGGCTTTTTATTTCTCCTTCAATTTTGAATGATAGCCTTGCTGGATAGAGTAGTCTTGGGTTCAGACCCTTGCCTTTCATTACTTGGTACACTTCACGCCACTTCCTTCTGGCCGGCAGTGTTTCTATTCAGAAATCAGCTGATAGTCTAATGGGAGCTTCATTGTAGGTAACTTTCTCTTGCTCTTGCTTCCTTTAAGATTCTTTCTTTGTCTTTATTGTTTGCCATTTTTATTATGATGTGTCTAGCTGTGGGTCTTTTGGGTTCATCTTGCTTGGGACTCTCTGTGATTCCTGGACTTGTGCGACTTTTTCTTTCACCAGTTTAGGGAAGTTTTCTGTCATTATTTCTTCAAACAGGTTCTCTCTTTCTTTCTCTGATTCTTTTCCATCTGGTATCTCTATAATGTTAATGTTGTTACGTTTTGTATTGACCCAATGCTCCCTTAACCTCTCCTCCTGCTTTTAAATTTTTTTTCCCATTTGCTGCTCTATTTAGGTGTTTTTTCTACCTTGTCTTCTAAGTCGCTGATTCAGTTTTCAGCTTCTTCTAATCTATTATTGAATCCTTCTCAGGTACTTTTTATAACAGCTATGTCATTGTTTATTTCCTCCTGATTTTTATGTATAGCTTCTACCTTTTTTTTAAGCTGATGTAGTTCCCACTGAGCTCTTCATAATTCTTTTTTTTAAGCTGATGTAGTTCCCACTGACTTCTTCATAATTCTTATTAAGTTACTATTACCCTAGAGGCAGGATGTGAGTGAAGGAAATGTTGGCAGGAGGTGGCTCTGCAGGTAAGTGACCTCCCCAAGCTGTCTGTTCCAGACTGGTTGTTGTCAGTTCTCCAGTGTCTGCTTCTTGTTGTCATGTGCTGCATGATTATGGACTCCTTTAAGCAGGCTTTGTTTGGGAAGTTCCGTGATAGTCTGTCTTACGAAAACTCAAAACCAATCACTTTCTATCTGTCACCATAAGAAACATTTAAACCTATAGAGAATTTTTGAGAGTTTATCTGAGCCAAATCGTCAACAATTGTTGGTAAGCAAAATCTCAACAGATTGAGATAATGCTCCAGAGAATGACAGTTTTACACCTTATTTTATACATTACACTCAAAAGAGGAGATGTACGTGGGTTATATGACATCCACTGGTGCTAGGTTAGGGAGGAGGGAGAAAGCAAAGCTGGGAAACCTCTGGGATTAGATGAAAAGTAAACTGATAGACACACACACATCTTTTATATAGGTGGGTACAGAAGAGTTAACAGTCAACAATTAACATGAAAACAATAACAATGAGGGGATTCGTGGTCTCTGACTTGGTGCATTGGTCGTGCTGTTAGGGGTCTGGAAAAAGGGGAGTTACCCTGACATTGCAAAGATATGCTATTACAGATGCAAGAGTCAAGGTAAAGATTGACCTTTGTCAGGGAAGATGCTGGCCTAGGACATGACTACCTGCCATAAACTGCTTTTAGTTAAAAAGTTTTTAATTCCAGATATTCCTGTAGTTACTTCAGGTCTTTTAAGTTTGCAAGGCCACCACGCAAGCCTCCCCGAGCTTGTCAGATTAGCATGTGGCCCCTTTTCAACCACACACTGCAATAATGTGAGTATGATTTAGTACATGGTTCTGGACCAGGAATGCTTTTCCCACAGGGACTGTTGGCACCATCTGGAAACATGTTGGTTGCAGAGTGAGTGGGGCTGGGGAAGTGGCAAATGTTCTCAGTGCATAGGGTGCCCCACAGCCAAGAACTGCCTGGCCCGGAACGTCAGTGCATTGATCCAGAAATCCTGCTCTGGTTTAAAATATATTTTTGTATCCATTACTTCAAACTAGAAAGTACAATACAGTGGGAAAAGCATTGACTTGGAAAGTAAAAACATTTGATGTTAAATTTTACATCTTCCTTATACCAGCTGTATAATCTAAGGGAATTAACAAGTTGTTAAAGACTTAAATTCCTTGTCTGTGAAATGGGGAGATTAGCTCCTGGTTCACTGTATTATTATGAGGGCTGCATGAATTAACCGATGACGGTGCCTGGTACACAGGAATCCCTCAGTAAACTGCAGCTGGGTGTCTGAAGACTGGATTTGTATTCGGATGCATTCATGCTACAATTAGACAACCTGAAAAGTACTCTTTAACTTCTTAATTGCTTTTCCCTCTCAAGGAACTGAAATCTGAGAAACTACAAAAAGCACATTTTTCTCAGAGCAAAGTTTTCATTAATGGGGTTTATTTTAAGAAGATTTTGGTCTACACAGGATAACTTACTCTGAGTTTTAATTGTAGTAACCATGTTCTTCAAAGCAATAATCTCATTAGAATCAGAGTTAGAAGAGGTCAAAGTTTGAATATATGAGGATAATAAAAACAAATGTGTGAAATCAAGACATATCAATGCCAGAGCTAGGACACACTTTCAAAAAATTTTAAATGTTAAAAATAAAATAACTTAGCAATTAGATTTAGGCTGAACAAAATCGTTTAAAATGTTCACCCTTAGTGATAAAAGATTATCTTTCTATTTTAAAATGTCCATTTAGCTGTACCACAAAATAACTGGATTTCTCTATCTCTATAACTTGCCAAAGAAATGTATTTAAAGTTTATCTTTATAACTGTTAAAGGAATACGACTTCATTTTCGAAAATCTTAACAATTGTAAGAGATTAAAAAGAAGAGAATGATAAAAATGACCCAAGTTCAATGATTTAGAGACAGACACTCTTTTGTTGTTGCTAATCCTCACCTGAGGATATTTTTTCCATTGATTTTTGGAGAGTGGAAGGGAGAAAGAGAGAGAGAGAGAAACATCAATGTGAGAGAGACACATCAATTGGTTGCCTCTCAAACCACCCCAACCAGGGTAGGAGATTGAACCCGCAACCCAGGTACGTGTCCTTGACTGGGAATTGAACCCACAACCCTTTGATGCATGGGCGTTGCAACACTCTAACCACTGACCCACAACAGCCAGGGGAGATAGGCAGTCTTACCATTCCTGCATATTCTCTTCTTCTAGTCATTAAATAAATGTTCTTAGGCTGGGTCTTTGGCTCCAATTTTGTAGAAGACCGGGTAAGTTCACCAGGGTATTAGCACTTTGCACCTTACCTCGTATATTTGGGGGGCACCTCTTTCCCAAAATATTTATCTGTTGGTTGAATGGGTCTCTAAATAAATATGTGTATCAGACTGTAAAATTATATGCAAAGAGTACACCACTGAAGACTTCAAATCACAAGGACCTTCTCTAACTGCTCATGTGCTAGGTTGTACCAGATGAAATGACCTGTATGTATAGGCACCAACTGTTGACCTAAAGGTGGCCATTTAATTATAGCCTTATTATTTCATGAGCTTTTTGAGGACTGAAAGTAAATATTATTTCTCTTTCTGCCACCTGCCAAGCTTTACGGAAGGAAGATGCTTGGACATTGAACACTGCATTGTGCATCCGTGTGTGCGGTGAGGGCCCCAGGCCTTTCCATGAGGCCAATAATTTCCACAAAGTCTTTTGTGGAATTGTGTATTTTATTGTATTTTGTTACATTTAAATAACAACTATATTTCTACATTGCTGGTAGAAATGTAAAATGGTACAGTCACTGTGAAAAAACAGTTAAATAAGTTCTTCAGTAGAGAGCAAAGGTGAGCGAAGGGGGCGGGGCAGGGGAGGGCAGGAATGAGAATATATCCTGATGACACTGTCGAGTTCCCTGCCCTCGGGCAGGGCCAGGCAGCACAGCGCAGGGATCCAGGCCCCATCCCCAGCTCAAGGGCCCAGGCACAGGGCCGCTCTCGGACTGGGCAACGGGAAGAAGAAAGACCTCTCCGCCTTCTGATTTGACCGCTGCGTGGCCTTGGCGGGTGACTCCGTCTCTTCACACTTCAGTTTTCTCGCCAGTAAAATGGCCCTGCGGCGCTCATAGCACCTGCCATTTGGCTTGTCCTGGGGGAAAATGAAATGGTGTGTGTGGCCGGCACATGGTAAGCTCTTTTCATAGGGCTGGTGTCACAGTTGTGACTGCCGTCACCACCATGTAGTGGCTATCTGTGTAACCCCACAAAGGACGTGACTGGTCAGGTTGGACCAAGGCTCCCCGGTGCCGGGGTGCTGGAAGGGGGCCACCGAGGCAGTGCTCCCCAAAGTGAAGGCATTAGCAGGAAAGGAGGAAGGGGGTGGCAGACAAACACCCAGCTCTCTCTGTTACTAAGACACGCACATGCAGAGTAGAAGTTAGCACGTGTGTGTTCCCTAGGGGCCCGGCTCAGTCAGGAGTCATTTGTGTTTATTATGCAGACAAGGAGAAAATTCTAAGATGTTCTGAATGAAATTACAGCAGGCAGGTGGATGGAAGGAAGGAACAAGTGTCACCAGACAGGGGACCGGCCCTGAGCGGGCCTGCCTGGGGCCAGCCAGTGCTGGGTAGGTTCCTGACTTCGTGCAGGAAAAATTTCACAACACGTGTCCCGGGGTCTGTGAGGGAGCATCATCGAAGTGGGACAGTGAAACCAGGAGGGGCCTAGGACAGAAGAAGCAAGAGGGGAGCCCAGGCGGGGCTGCCTTAGCTCACTGAAGTCAGAAAAAGGGGGTCTCGGGACAGATTAAGGGTCAGCCCGGACAAGCTGCCAGGGCCCGTTGCTCTCCTAGGAGCAGGTCTCCTGGGGACCCTGAGAGCGGAGCAGCCGCTGCCTGTGGGGGAGAAGGGAGAAGGGAACGTCACAGGCGTGTCCCAGAGGGAGAGGTGCTGGGGCCTTGGTCTTGAGGCTTTTATTTCTCCCGTGCAGGTGGGAGTCAGGGGAGGTCCCAGGGAGGGTCTCGGGAGAACGCTCATCAGCTTTCCAGGTGTGCTCCTTCGGGCCGTGGTCCTCACTGACCGGTCAGTGCCAGGCAGGGGTCTTTGGTCATTGCAGCGGGTCCTGGGGCTGCCCACCTGGCTTTGCTGCTTTTCTGGGCCTGGAGCTGAAATACAACTGAGGCCTAGATGTTGTCTCTAGGGAGGTGGCCTCCTGTATCTGCTGTCAGTTGTTGGACAGCTTGCTAAGGTGCCTGTCTCAGCTTCCCCGTTCCGCCTGTCCCGGCTCCCGGCCTGTCTCCGCTTCCCGGTTCCGCCTGTCCCGGCTCCTGGCCTGTCTCAGCTTCCCCGTTCCTCCTGTCCCGGCTCCTGGCCTGTCTCAGCTTCCCCGTTCCTCCTGTCCCGGCTCCTGGCCTGTCTCAGCTTCCCCGTTCCGCCCGTCCCGGCTCCTGGCCTGTCTCAGCTTCCCCGTTGCGCCTGTCCCGGCTCCTGGCCTGTCTCACAAGGCAGGGTATCCAGTGAAGGACTGCCCCACAAAACCAAATTGACCCCCTGTGTTCCTGTGTATGTTGGAACTTTACCTTGCAGGTGGCTATTTCCCCAAGTACAGAGAGAACAGCTGAATAGACCAGGCACCACCACATCTCGCGGCCACATGAGCTTTCCAGACTGTTGCCCACAACCATCCAAAAGAGCAAACTTGTCTTCCCTCCAGACTTGGCACCTGTCCCACAACCACCCGCTCCATCTTCGCCAGTGGAATGATTTCCAAACATCTCACACCCCTTTTGCCAAAACTGTTTGCATAAAAGAGCACCACCAATCCGAGGACAATGGACATGGTGACTTGCCCAGCTGGCCCTGCCTTCAGAGTGGGCCGGTTTCTGGCTGGCACCTGGCTCAATAAACCTTTTATTCTGAATAACTTTCGGCTGTGAAAGTTTTTGTTTAGCAATGTGATTTTCCTCCAAAGACCCTGTGAAATATCACTGTCATTGTAGACGAAGCAGCCTCGGCACAGGAAGGGACAGAACTGGCCTGAGGTTGCCAGGCTGAGGGACCAGGTCAAGCAGTCTGTCTCCACACCTCCCTCTTGCCACCCGGCTCTGCCGAACCACAGTGGAAACAAGGTCGTGACCAGGTAAGGAGGAGTCGGGCAAGGCGCACAGGTGGCACTGCGTGGGCTGTAAAGCCTGTTTCTGAGAGTACACGTATGTAACAGGTCCTGCCTTAAAGGCCACAAATGAAGAAGCAACAAACTCAAGAAATGAAGCTTTGTTTGCAGCCCAGTGTGAAGAACGAGTGTTGGTTAGCTTGAATAAATAGCTGTGCTTTCCTAAGTTTAAATCCTTCCCTTCTACTGAAAACTTTAATAAGAGACGTGGAGCGAGAATCCTTGAGGAAACCCGAGAAAATGATGCTCTCGTATTTGTGGCCTCCAAGGAGGCGTCTCAGTACGAGGGGTGACTGAGGGCCTGGGATCAAGCAAACAGGCCGTCCCTGCTGAAGCAGACACACCCTGTGCGTAAAGGACTGCATTGTGTTCCGTTGCCAGTTTGCTCAAAGCACCTCCAGGTAAGAAACAGGTTTTACAACAAAGAAAGTGCCTCAGCTAGCCATTAAATAGAATAAAATTTGCTTGTTTTGGCCAAACATCTCATTCTATTAGATAAAAAGGAAAGCAAACTATTTAAATAAGCAAATAAGAAGACTGTGGAGGGCTGGACAATTCCTGCCTGTGACAAAAGAGAGGCTGTGCTTTATTAATTTAATTTATTTATTTATTTATTTATTTATTTAATTAATTTATTTACTTTTGTTACAAATGTTTCTCCTTTTTCTCCCACTGATTTTCCCCTCCCTGCCCTGGCCCCAGCTTTGTTGTCCATGTGCATTGTTCATGCACACATGCATATAAGTTCTGTGGTTTATCTCTCCCTCACTACCCCCTCTTCTGGGGATTGTCAGTTTGTATCCCACTTCCACATTTCTGGCACTACCCCATTCCTCAGACTGTTATGTTCATTATATTCCACAAATAAGTCAGATCATATGATACTTGTCTTTCTGTGTTTGGCTTGTTTCACTTAGGATAATACTTTCCAGGTCCTATCATGTCGTCTCAAAGGATAAGAAATCTTTCTTTATTACTGCTGCATAGTACTCCATTGTGTATATGTACCACAGCTTTTTTTTCCATTCGTCTACTGATGGACATTTGGGCTGTTTCCAGATCTTAGCAATTGTAAATAGTGCTGCTATGAACATGGGGGTAAACATATTCTTTCTGATTGGTGTTTCAGGCTTCTTAGGGTATATTCCTAGAAGTGGGATCACTGGGTCAAATGGGAGTTCAATTTTTAATTTTTTGAGGAAACACCATATTGTTTTCCATAGCGGCTGCACCAGTCTGTAGTCTCACTAGCAGTGTACTAGAGTCCCCTTTTCTCCACACCCTCGCCAACACTTGTTGTTTGATGATTTGTTGATAGTGGCCATTCTGACAGGTGTGAGGTGTTACTTCATTGTTGTTTTAATTTGAATCTCTCTGATGATTCGTGATGTTGAGCATTTCTTCATATGTCTCTTAGCCATTTGTATGTCCTGTTTGGAGAGGTGTCTATTTAGTTTCTCTGCCCATTTATTAATTGAGTTCTCTGTTTTCCTTTTGTTGAGTTGTATGAGCACACTACAAGTATTGGAAATTAACCCCTTATCTGATATATCATTGGCAATTATGCTCTCCTTTTCATTTTTATGATTGTATCTTTTGCTGTGCAGAAGCTTTTGAGTTTGATGTAGTCCCATGTGTTCATTTTCTCCTTTGTTTCTGTTGCCTTAGGTGATGTATCAGGGAAAATTCTGCTGCGTATGATGTCTGAAATTTTGTTGCCTACATTTTCTTCTAAAATTTTTATGGATTCATGGGTCACATTTAAGTTTTTTATCCATTTTCCATTTTGAGTTTATTCTTGTGTAAGTTGATGGTCTAGTTTCATTTTTTTGCATGTAGCTGTCCAATTTTCCCCACACCATTTATTAAAGAGGCTATCTTTACTACACTGTCTGCTCTTGCCACCTTTGTCAAATATTAATTGAGCATATTACCTTGGGTCCATTTCTGGACTCTCTGTTCTGTTCCGCTGGTCTATATTGCCTGTTCTTGTGCCAGTACCAGGCTGTTTGATTATAGTGGCTTTGTAGTATAACCTGCAATCTGGTAATGTGATCCCTCCTACTTTGTTCTTCTTTTTCAAGATTGCTGCAGCTATTTGAGGTCTTTTTTGGTTCCATATGAACTTTTGAAGTATTTGTTCTAGTTCTGTGAAGTATGTAGTTGGTATTTTGATGGGGATTGCATTGAATCTATAAATTGCTTTGGGTAGTATGGACATTTAAATGATGTTAATTATTCCAATCCATGAACAAGGTATGTGCTTCCACTTTTGTATATCTTCCTCTATTTCTTTTCTCCCCTCACCCGAGGATATTTTTCCATTTTTTCTTCAGATAGAGTGGGAGGGAGAAAGAGGAAGAGGGAGAGAGGGAGAGAGAGAGAGAGAGAGAGAGAGAGAGAGAGAGAGAGAGAGAGAGAGAAACATTGACATGAAAGGGACACATTGAGTAGCTGCCACCCACATGACCCAACCAGGTCCGGGGACAAAACTGCAACTGAGGTACGTTCCCTTAGCCAGAACTGACTCTCTGGACCGAAGGCTGATGCTCCAAGTGCTGAGCCAAACTGGCCAGGGCCTCTATTTCTTTTTTCAATGACCTGTAGTTTTCTGCGAATAGGTCCTTAATTTCTTTGGTTAAGTTTATTCCTAGGTATCTTAATTTTTTTTGCCAAGATGGTAAATGGGATTTTTCTTTTTAGTTTCTCTTTCTGTGCATTTGCCATCGATTTCTTGACATTAATTTTGTATCCTGCTACTTTGCCAAATTCATTTATTAAGTCTAGTCAATTTTTGATGGAGTCTTTGGGGTTTTCTATGTATAGTATCATGACATCTGCGAATAATGACAGTTTTACTTCCTCCTTTCCAATTTGGATCTCTTTTATTTATTTATTTTCTTCCTGTCTGATTGCTGTGGCTAAGACTTCCAGTACTATGTTAAATAAAAGTGGTGAAAGTTGAAATCCTGGTCTTGTTCTTGTTCTTAAGGGAAATGCTTTTAATTTTTGCCCATTGCATGAGATGTTGGCTATAGGTCTTTCATAAACGCCCTTTATTATGTCAAGATATGATCCCTCTATTCCCACATTGCTGAGTGTTTATCAGAAATGGGTGCTGGATTTTGTTGAATGCTTTTTCAACATCTATTGATATGATCATATGATTTTTATCTTTCATTATTTTTATGTGGTATATCACATTTATTTATTTGCAAATGCTGTACCAGCCTTGCATCCCTGGGATGAATCCTACTTGGTCATGGTGAATAATTTTTTTGATGTATTGCTGGATTCGATTTGCTAATATTTTGTTCAGGATTTTGGCATCTATGTTCATCAGGGATATTGGTCTACAGTTTTCTTTTTTTGTAGTGTCTTTTTCTGGTTTTGGAATTAGAATTATCCTGGCCTAGTAAAATGAGTTTGGAAGTCTTCCTTCTTGAATTTTTTGAAATAGTTTGAAGGAGAATGGATATTAGTTCTTCTTTGAATGTTTGGTAAAATTCCCCTATGAAGCCGTTGGGGCCTGGGCTTTTGTTTGCTGGGAGTCTTGATTACATCTTCAATTTCTTTTGTTGTTATTGGTGTGTTCAAGTTTTCTATCTCTTCCCGGTTCAGTTTAGAGAGACTATGTGTTTTTAGAAATTCATCCATTTCGCTTCTTAGATGGTCAAATTTGTTGCTGTGTAATTGTTCATAAAATCTGTTCATGATTCTTTGTATTTCTGTGGTGTCAGTTATTATTTCTCTTCTTTCATTTCTGATTTTGTGTATTTGGGTTCTCCCTCTTTGTTTCTTGGTGAGTCTAGCTTGGTCCATCAATCTTGTTTATCTTTACAAAGAACCAGCTTTTTGTTTCATTAATCCTTTGAATTGTTTTTTTTTTGGGGGGGGGGGTCACCATGTCATTTCTTTCTGCTCTGATCTTTACTATTTTCTTTCTTCTACTTGCTGTGGGGTTTTCTTTCTGTTTACTTTCTAATTTTTTAAATGGTGAGGTTATATACTCTGTTAGAAATTTTTCTTGCTTCTTGATTTAGACCTGTGGTGCAATGAACTTCCCTCTCAGAACTGCTTTCGCTGCATCCCATAGATTTTGTGTTGTTGTGTCTTCATTTTCATTGGTTTCTAGTAAGTTTTTAATTTCTTCCTTGGTCTCCACGGTAACCCATTCATTGTTCAATAACATGCTCTTTTCCCTCCATGTTTTCAAATGTCTTTGCATGTTCTTATTGCAATTGATTTCTAATTTCATGCCATTGTGATCTGAGAAGATGCTTGATATGACTTCAGTCTTGTTGAACTTGTAGAGACTTAGTTTGTGCCCTAACATGTGGTCTATCTTTGAGAATGTCCCATGTGTACTTGAGAAGAATGTGAATTCTGCAGTTTTGGGGTGTAATTCTCTGTAGATATCTATTAAATCCATTTGATCTAGCGCTTCATTTAGAGTATGTTTCCTTGTTAATTTTTTGTCTAGAAGATTTACCCAGTGATGCCAACGGGGTGTTGAAGTCCCATGATATGATTTTATTGCTGTTGATTTCTCCTTTGAAGTCCTCCAGAAGATTTTTAATATATGTTGGTGCTCCTATATTGGGTGCATATATGTTTACCAAGGTTATATCTTTCTGTTGGATAGATCCTTTCAATATTATGTAGTGACCTTTGTCTCTAGTTATGGTCTTCATTTTGAAATCTACTTTATCAGAAATGAATGTTGCTACCTCACCTTTTTTTTTTTGCTTTCCATTTGCTTGAAAGATTTTTTTCCATCCCTTCACTTTCAACCTATGTGAGTCTTTTGTTGTGAGGTGGGTTTCTTGTAAACAACATATATGTGAGTCATGCTTTCTTATCCAGTCAGCTACTCTGTGTCTTTTTATCAGAGCATTCAAACCATTCACATTTAAGGTGATAATTGATATGTACTTATTTATTGCCATTTTTGTTGAGTGTGGTTCTGTTTTTCTTCCTATTTCTTCTACTAATTACAGCAGTTCTTTTAGCATATCTTGCAGTGCTGGCTTAGTGTTAATATATTCCCTTAGCCTGTTTTGTCTGGAAAGCTCTTTATTTGACCTTCTATTTTGAATGATAGCCTTGCTGGATAGAGTAGTCTTGGATTCAGATCCTTGTTTTTCATGACTTTGATTACTTCATGCCACTCCCTTCTGGCCTGTAGTGTTTCTGTTGAGAAGGCAGCTGAGAGCCTTGTGGGGTTTCCTTTGTAGGTAACCTGTTGCTTGTCTCTTGCTGCCTTTAGGATTCTCTCTTTGTCTTTAATTTTTGGCATTTTAATTACTATGTGTCTTGGTGTGGGCCTGTTTGGGTTCTTCTTAGTTGGGGCTCTCTGTGCTTCTTGAACTTGAATGCCTTCTTCCATCATGAAGTTAGGAAAGTTTTCTGTCACTATTTCTTCAAATATATTCTCTAACCCTTGCCCATTTTCTTTCTCTTTGGGGACTCCTATGATGAGAATGTTATTAAGTTTCCAGTTGTCCCACAGTTTTCTTAAGCTATCTTCCTGTGATTTAATTATTTTTTCTCTTTGGTTTTCTGATTGGTTGTTTTTTTCTACTCTGTCTTCTAATTCACTGATACTGTCATCAGCTTCCTCTACTCTGCTGATTAGTCCTTTCAATGTGTTCTTAATTTCTGCTATGTCACTCTTCATTTCCACTTGGTTGGTTTTCAATGTTTCTATATCTTTACTCATGGTTCTGATGTCCTTACTCATGCTGTTGAGCTTCTTCAAGGTCATGGCTCTGGACTGTCCCTCTGATAATTTGCTTAGCTGCATTTCATTTATTTCATCTTTGATAGAGTTCTCTTGTTCTTTCATTTGGGGTTTGTTTCTTTGTTTCACCATTTTGGCTATCTCAGTGGTTTTTGGAGCCTGCCAAATTTTCCCCTTGGGTGTTGGTGTTCTGCTGTTTGTGGCTCCCTCTGCTGGGTTTGCATGAGCTTAGGTGCGCCCATGTTAAACACCACTGTCAAGTCTTGCTTTCCTGGGTAAATTTGCAAGCCCAAGAAAGGTTCAGTTATCCTCTAGCTTTTTCCTGGTGGTTAGTAGTCTCAGTTACTCAGTGCCTTGGAATGTAGCCCTGGTGTTCTGCATAAGAGGATTTCCAGAGGGTGGGATAGATGCTGGTTGTTAATGAGCCTCGAGTTTTATTTCTTTGTCTCACCTGGGAAAGGCTGAATCTCCGATTCGCGTGGCTGCTGCTTTTCCCCACAGCCCTGGGGAGGAGCACACTGGCCACTGTCCTTTGTGGCCGCAACTCAGCAAAAACTGAGTGCCCTCCAAATTCCAGTTGTCCCCACAGAGTTCCAGCCCAGTCTGCCCTACCTCTGCTATAGCCCCCAGGTGAGTGGCTGTGGCTATTTTAGCGCCCTGTCCTGGCTCTCTGTGCTGTGGAGTGGGCGTGGTCTTTATTCCCCAAGGGCGCTGCTCACAGCTAAGACTGCTGCCATCCGGGGGCTCACAGCCTGCCACCCTCTTGTGCCTCTGCAGATCCTACCAGTGTCCCTGGTTATATGGTCCTGTCCTGCTGCTTTACTGTTGCTTTTTTCAGAGAATTTGTCTTTTAGTTATAATTCCTTTTTGGTCTTGGGAGATCGTCTGTGTAGCTTCTATTCACTCCGCCTCCATTTTCACATCCTCTAAGTCTATCTTGTGCACAGCTGGGTCGCACAGACCTTTCTGGTGCCCCAGCACCCTGCACATCCCTTGGGTAACTGGGTTGCACAGTTTCTGCTGGGTTGCATAGGCCTCTCTGGTGCTTCAGCACCATGCAGGTCCCGAGGGCAGGCAGCTGGATCACACCATTCTCTCTCGGGTTCCGGCTTCCCACTGCTCTTATGAGCTACTGGACCGCACAGGCCTCTGTGGAGCCCCAGGTCCCGCTGCCGGCAGCTGGGGAGTGCTCCTGCCCCGTGGGGCTCAACTCCTGCTCAGCTTTTGCTGTAGTTTGGGGGGATGGGTCTCAGCTGCTGGTCTGTTCTTCTGTTGCCTGGGGATGGATGTCTGCTCCCAGCCTCTGTTGCTGGGGGTATATCTGGACTCTGATCAGGCTGCTACCATGGGGGATGGTGCTGGGCTCTGGGCTGTCTGCGGCTTCTGAGACCAGCACCTTGGGAGCTCCACTACTGTGCACTGGTCTTTGTGGACACAGAGTGTCCACTGGTCCAATTGTGCCAGGTGTGCTGGTGGGCTCAGGTTGCTGGGCCCTAGCCGCTCCCACTGCCTCCTCCCAGGGAAGATTTGGGATCTTCCAAAATGGTGGGACCTCCCCGTGGCGCAGGGAGAAGGCCCTGAAGGGCCCCTTACCGAGGTAGCCGGCTGCTCCGTCCACAGCACAGGGACCTTCTGCTCCGGGCTCTGCACTGCTCGGGTTTGGTCGTCCACCTCCACGTCCACTCACACTCTCTCACACACTCACTCTCCCTTCGGTCCTGCCCACTGCCACTTTCTTGCCAAGAGGCTGTGCTTTATATTTTGAGAACTGAGATAGATTGAAGTCCAGCATAGTTAATGGAAGAGTTAAAAAGAACAGCCACGGGCAATATTTTAGTAGGTGATACACAGACTCACACAGATATAGTACAGCTTAGACAAAAGAATGACTCCAGGACATCAGGATCCTTTTTTGTTCTTTTTCTTTGCAATCTTATTGCCCAGAAATTTTAAAAACACAAAACTTTGTGATTTAAATGATGCAGTTAATAAATGCTATCTACAACGTAGCACAGATTCAAATAACACAGGAATGTGGTAACATCTATCACTTTTGAGCACTTGCTTTGCATCAAGTAATATTCTAAGCATGCTAATTTATTCAGTTCTCTGAATTCTGTGGAGGTGGTTATTGTTCCTAACCCAGTTTTCATAGATGGGACAACTAATACCCAGAGTCGGAACCATCCGGCATCTAAGTTGGATCCCAGGAGCTTCACTCAAAGCTATTTGCACCATTCCTGGGATCTGAGTCTATAGAGGTTGTTTAAGGCAAAAAGTAGACCCCAGTTCTGCACCTGCTACCTAACTCAAGAGGTCCTCACTTGGGCTGCTTTGTTCAAGAACAAGACATGGTTGTCACAAAACAGTTTTATTTACTTAACAAGTAAAGGAAACAGGGGATTCATATACAAAGCTCTGACTCCCTGAAGGGGGAGCTTAGCTATTGGTTATTTACTCTAATAAATTATTTGTTAATTTCTTCTTTGTGGTTGGCCACATTTACCCTTTTGGGTTGCAGTCCAGCTTATCTAGTTAGAGCTGCATCTGCAAAGGACTGTTCTGTGTTTAAACATTTAACAAGAATAGCATTTAGTAAGAATGGCCAGACTTTGAGACCCTGCTACTCACAAACTCACATTCCGGTGGGGACTTAATGAGCAAGGTGGACCAGAGTGACATCTCCCTGAGGACAAAGGTGCCAACAAAGGGACTTATCGAGCCGCTAGGTCTCTCCAGGACCCCGGAGGACAGGCGGGATCTGGGCAGGTCATGACTATGCAGAAAAGGCAAGCCCAGTGGAAAGCACGGCAATCCCAGAGGGAAAAGAATGCAGACATGACAGTTCCGCACAGTATCCAGTCAGGGTCCCATGTTTTCTCAAGCACAGTGATGCTTGCCACGTGGCCGAGTGAAGAGCTGGACCTCATATGGCACCTGGACCTGGGAAGGAGGGTGACTCTAGAGGAAGTCTTGACATAGCCCTTTGCATGTGCTCTCGTGGGACAGTGCACCACAGAAAAGATCCCTGTGATGGCAGGAGGCACTCCTGAGGAATACAAGCTGTGTGTGTGTGTGTGTGTGTGTGTGTGTGTGTGTGTAGGAAGGTGAGGCCAAACACAGGAGGCCAGGCTGTTGAGGCTCACACAGCACACGGCCCTGTGTGATCAGTCATCCTCACAGACCCCCTAGTGGTCAGCTGCACAGCTGCAGCTCAGAGACCAAAGCCCTTCTGAAAATCAGGATGCAGCGGGCAAGCACCTCTCACTCACTTGCACCTTTTTGTCCCCCAGACCCACTGCCCAGAAGGCGCTGGGATGAGTCTTGGAAGGAGCAGATCACCCGAGGTCTATACAACCCCCAGTTTCTATTTTTCACAGACTCTGCCCCTTCACCCACTTCACCAGTTTGGAAACAATAGGATATCAACCGAAAGTGAAGACAGAAAACAGCTCCGGCACAGGTTGTCAGGAAACAGGAGGGGAAAGCGAGGAGATTCAGCGGTGCCCTGAGGGGCTGCCCACAGGAGGCACCGCCTGCCTCACCCGGCTCTCGCGCACGGCTGCTGGACTCCGGGAGAACACCCGCTGCGGAGGCTGTTCCCAGGGTGGCCTCCAGACAGGTGGGACTGTGAGAGCAGAGGACAGGCCCGGGTGCCTGGTTTAACAGCTTGGCCCACCTGCCACACTTCAGTCCCAATCTGCTGAAGGAAAGTTCTGGGTGGGGTGGCCTCCCCACACCTGCCTCTCTCCAGCTCACACCTCAGCAGTGCAGCGTTCTGTCCCCAAACCTCCGAGGCTGTGTCCGCTGTGACACCGCACCGGGGACTCCACCTCGCGCTTCCACCGCAGGGCACGTGCCCGCAGCCCATTCCGCTGCCGGTCAGCAGACTCCCAGAGCCACAGGCCTGTGCCCAGGCGGAGTGGGGGCTACTTCCCAAGGTGGGACACAGCTTAGAAGCACCTCATCCTGCCTGCTGATGCAGAGAGCCAACTTCCTCACCTCGACCTGCCCCATCCCAGCCCCCCAGCTTTGGAGGAGAGAAGGGGAGCTAATGGACTGCCGCCCAGGAAAGAAGCTGAGGTCTCAGGAGTTTTCTGAACTTCACTGGGCTCTGACACAAGAGAATGCGTGACTGTGCCCAGAGTCCGTGATGTCGAAACCAACTTGGCAGATATATGTTCTTTCGTGCGAGTGGACAGGGAGCCAGCAAAAGACTCCTTAAGGCCACTCTAAAATCTCACTGAAGCTATTCGCTTCCCCGTATCATTCCCACCGTTCCCCCACGCCATCTGGCTAGGGAGCTCAACCTTTTGGCTTCTGTTACTCAAAATACATGCATGTAATTGATTCTACCTGCTTCATTTTGCAAGTCCAGTAAAGCTGACTCAAACTACATTTTAAATCATAGCAGGCTTTTCTCCTTTTTTCTGGCACCAATCCAATCAGGTAATCTTAGTTGTATTTAGTTTTCACTACTCACAGGATAGCTGGCCTATGTTACCACGTGTTTGGTAAAGTTTCTAAAATCACACCTGCTCACAGAATATCTCTTTATGTCAATGACACTCTTTGAAGAGACGTGGCATGTAATTTCCCCTTATCCTGCAGAGAAAGAGAAGCAGTGGGAGTCTAATTCAAATGGCTCATAGATAAAACCAGTAATTCTAATTCTTTCCACATAACCCCAAGAATATGTATTTACACCATTAGCCATAGTCTGGCTCTGAATCCCATAGCCAAACTTCTGCTGCTCAGTCTGCTTGTCTTCTAGGGAAAGATCCTCTCTTCAGTCCCTGACCACCTCCACTGGAAATCACGAGCTTCCCCGGTGCAGGTGGTGCCGTCTGTCAGACGGGAACCTCACTGTTGTTCGGGGAATGACTGGGGTGCCCTTTCCATTTCCCACCGAGTTCCACCTGGCTGTGGGCACTCCCTCATTGGCTGGAAGCGGGGTGGGGGTTGTGAGGGAGAGGCTTATGTGTGGTTGGTAAGTGCTGAAGCCCAAGAAAGCAAATAAGCTGCACTGAGAAAACAGTGCCTCCAAAATCTACAACAGACTCCCAGCCTGGACCAAGGCTGCCCGGGAAAGGAGAAGCAGCTTCCTACCATTGACCCATTTGTTATATTTCTTCATTTATATAAGTGCTTAATCTCTTTAAATCAAATAAACAAAGCTCTTTTTATCCCGTTCTGAAGAATGCACCACAAGAGGCTGAATTCAGGGATTGAATTTGAGTTTTCCATAGTTGGCATATTTACCTATAAGTCAAACAAGGCAGATTTTGAGAGAGTGAATGGAAGCAACACAGACTGTCTACCAGGACCAAACAGGAATTACAACTAAAGTAAAAACAAGTTATTGGGAAAACCAACTGAAACACAGCTGGAGAGAACCCATAAAACCAGGGACAGAAAGAGGATGCCAAATCGAGCCTGGTAGTGCCCATGGAGGCACGAGAGGGCAGGCTGGGAGCCCACAGACAGCAGTGGTAGGCTGTTTTAGCTGTAAGCAGTCCCCATTGAGAAATTGGGGGTTTTAAAAAACACCAAATCAGCTATAGCCACTCACCTTGGGCTCCAGCAGAGGGAGCTGGACTAGAGCAATTCCAGACTAGACTGGAATTGTGTGGAGAGAATCCGGGGCTCCTGGCTCAGGAGAGAGCTGGAGGGGAGGACACTGGGAGTTTTGTCCTTAATCATTCGCAGGAGAGTAGCCCTATTACTCAAAGAGCCCTTTCCCAGAGCCCAGGGCAGAAGCAACAGCCACTCTCTCAGGAATTCAACATCACCAGGCCAGGCCAGAGAAAGGCAAATTGAGGCTAATTATCATCTAGAGTCTGATAGCAAGCAAGTGTCCCACACACTGGAAATCCTCTTACAGCTGAGGGATTTTTAAATCAGCTACGCACTACAAATTGAAGCTCATCGAGTAACTGAGGCTAATAGCCTCCACGCAAAAGCTAGAGGATAACTGAACCTTTCCTTGGTTTGCAGATCTACCCAGGAAAGTAAGACTTGACAGTGGTGTTTAACGTGGGTCCTCCCACATTCATCCAAACCCAGTAGGGGGAACTACAACCAGCAGAAAACCAACACCCACAGGGAAAATTTGGCAGGCACTGAAACAGCCAAATTGGTAAAACAAGGAAACAAATCTCAAATGAAAGAACAAGAGAATTGTAAAATATCAGAGGTAGCGTTCAGAATAATAATTATAAGGAAGTTCAACAGCATGAGTAAAGAGTTCAACAGAATGAGTAAAGATATAAAAACATTGAAAACCAACCAAGTGGAAATGAAGAATGACATAGCAGAAATAAAGAACACATTGGAAGACATAATCAGCAGTGTAAAGGAGGGTGAGGATTGGATTAGTGAATTAGAAGACAGGGTAGAAAAAAATCACCCAATCAGAGAACCAAAAAGAAAAAAACAAAAAGACAGCTTAAGAGAACTGTGGGACAACATAAAACATAAGAACATCTCCATCATAGGAGTGACACAAGAAGAAAATGAGCAAGGGTTAGAAAATATATTTGAAGAAATAGTGACAGAAAATTTTCTTAATATGGTGAAGAAAAAAGGCATACATGGCCAAGAAGCACAGAGTGCCCCAAGTAAGAAGAACCCAATAAGGCCCACACCAAGACACATAATTAAAATGCCAAAAATTAAAGACAGAGAGAAAGAGATAAGGAACATGTTACAAAGGAACCCCCATAAGGCTTTCAGCTGACTTCTCAACAGAAACACTACCAGCCAGAAAGGAATGGCACGAAGTAAACAAGGCATTGAAAAACAAGGATCTGAACCCAGGACTACTCTATCCAGCAAGGCTATCATTCCAAATAGAAGGTGAAATAAAGAACTTCCCAAACCAAAACAACAACAACAACAACAACAAAAACGCTAAGAAAATATATTAGTACCAAACCAGCACTCCAAGAAATGTTAAAAGGACTGCTGTAATAAGCAAAAGAAATAGGAAGAGAAACATAATGAGAATAAACAAAAATGTCAATAAATAAGAACATATCAATAATAACCTTAAATGTAAATGGATTAAATGTTCTGATCAAAAGACACAGAGTAGCTGAATGGATAAGAAAACATGACTCATATATGTGTTGTTTACAAGAGACCCACCTCAGAACAAAAGATTCACAGAGGTTGAAAGTTAAAGGATGGAGAAAAATTTTCCAAGCAAATGGAAAGGAAAAAAAAGCTGGGGTAGCAATACTTATATCCGATAAAATAGACTTTAAAATGAAGGGCATAACTAGAGGCAAAGAAGGCCATTACACAGATATCTATAGAGAATTACACTCCAAAACTGCAGAATTTACACTCTCCTCAAGTGCACATGGAACATTCTCAAAAATATACCACATGTTAGGACACAAACTAAGTCTCTACAAGCGCAAGAATATGAAATCATATTGAGCATCTTCTCAGATCATAATGGCATGAAACTAGAAATCAATTACAACACAAACATTCAAACACATGGAGGCTAAATACCATGTTTTTAATTAATGAGTGGATTACCAAGGAGATTAAGGAAGAAATTAAAATCTTCCTGGAAACCAATGAAAATGAACACACGACAACACAAAATCTATGGGACACAGTGAAAGCAATCCTGAGAGGGAAGTTTATAGCACTACAGGCCTACGTCAGAAAACAAAAAAAAAAAAATTCCTAATTGACTTTCTAACCCTACAATTTAAAGAACTAGAAAGTAAACAAAAAGAAAAACCAAAGCAAGTAGAAGGAAAGTAATAGTAAAGGTCAGAGCAGAAATAAACAACATAGAAACTTTAAAAGAATTTCAAAAGATCAATGAAACAAAGAGCTGGTTCTTCGAACAGATAAAAAATATTGATGGACCCTTAGCCAGACTCACCAAGAAACAAAAAGAAAGGACCCAAATAAACAAAATCAGAAATGAAAAAGGAGAAGTAACAACTGACACCACAGAAATATAAAGGATCATTAACAAATACTCTGAACAATTATATGCCAACGAATTGGACAATCTAAGCAAAATGGACAAATTTCTAGAAACACCCAATCTCCTAACACTGAACTGGGAAGAGAGGGAAAACTGAACAGACCAATAACAACTAAGAAAATTGAACATGTAATCAAGTAATTCCCAACAAACAAAAGCCCAAGTCCAGACGGCTGCTTGGGGGAGTTTTACTGAACAGTCCAAGAGGAACTAACACTCATTGTCCTCAAACTATTCCAAAAAATTTCAGAAGAAGGAAGACTTCCAAACTCGTTTTATAAGGCCAGCATAATTCTAATTCCAGAACCAGATAAAGACACTACAAAGAAAGAAAACTACAGGCCAATATCCCTGATGAACATAGATGCCAAAATCCTTAACAAAATATTAGCAAATAGGATCCAGCAATACATTAAAAAAGTTATTTACCATGACTAAGTGGGATTCATTCCAGGGATGCAAGTCTGGAACAATATTCACAAATCAATAAATGTTGTACTCTACTCAATCAAAATGAAAGATAAAAACCATATGATCATAACAATAGATGCTGAAAAAACATTCTACAAAATCCAGCACCCATTTCTGATAAGAGGGACCATATCTCAATATAATTAAGGCCATATATGAAAAATCTACAGCCAACATCATCCTCAGTGAGCAAAAACTAAAAGCATTTCCCTTAAGAAAAGAAACAAGGCAGGGATGCCCACTTTTGCTACTCTTATTTAACATAGTTCTGGAAGTCTTGTCCACAGCAATTAGACATAAAAAATAAAAAAAATAAAAGGAATCCAAATTGGAAAGGAGGAAGTAAAACTGTCATTATTTGCAGATGACATGATATTGTACACAGAAAACCCTAAAGACTTCATCAAAAACCTACTAGAGCTAATGAATTATTTTGACAAAGTAGCAAGACACAAAATTAACATCAAGAAACTGATGGCATTCTTATACACCAATAATGAACTCACAGAAGGAGAAACAAAAAACAATCTCATTTACCACTGCAGAAAAAACAAAACTAAGATACCTATGAATAAACTTAACCGAAGGACCTGTTCTCAGAAAACTACAGGACATTGAAAAAACAGAAGAAAATATTAAAAAGTGGAAGCATATACCTTGTTCATGGATTGGAAGAATTAACATAATTTAAATGCCCATACTACCCAAAGCAATCTATAGATTCAATGCAACCCCCCATTAAAATACCAATGACATATTTCACATAACTAGAACAAGCACCCCCAAAGTTTATATGAAACCAAAAAAGACCCTGAATAGCCACAGCAATCTTGAAAAAGAAGAACAAATAGGAGGGATCACAATACCAGATATCAGGTTATACTACAAAGCCATTGTAATGAAAACAGCCTGGTACTGGCACAAGAACAGGATAAGACAAGAGAACCCAGAAATTGACCCAAGACATTATGCTCAATTAATATTTGACAAAGGAGGCAAAAGCATACAGTGGAGTAACAACAATCTCTTTAATAAATAGTGTTGGGAAAATTGGACAGCTACATGCCAAAAAAAAATGGAACTAGACCATCAACTTACACCATACACAAGAATAAACTCAAAATGGATAAAAGACTTAAATGTGACTTGTGAATCCACAAAAATCCTAGAAGAAAATGTAGGCAACAAAATTTTGAACATCACACACAGCAGAATTTTCACTGATACAATACCTAAGGCAAGAGAAACAAAGAAAAAATTAATAAATGGGACTACATCAAATTAATAAGCTTCTGCACAGCAAGAGAAACAACCATAAAAATGTAAAGGAAATCCACTGTATAGGAGAGCATAATTGCCAACAATACATCAGATAAGGGGTAATTTCCAAAATATATAGAGTACTCATATAACTCAACAAAAGGAAGACAAAGAATCCAGTTTAAAAATGGGCAGAGGACCTAAATAGACACCTCTCCAAACAGGACATACCAAGAGATATGAAAAAATGATCAACGTCCCTAACCATCAGAAAGATGCAAATTAAAACAACTCTGAGTTATCACCTCACATCTATCAGAATGGCTGCCATCAATAAATTATCACACAACAAGTGCTGGCAAGGGTATGGAGAAAAGAGCACTCTAGTACACTGCTGGTGGGAACACAGACTGGTGCAGCCACCATGGAAATCTATATGGTGTTTTCTAAAAAATTAAAAATTGATCTGCCATTTGACCCAGTGATCCCACTTCTAGGGATATATCCTAAGAAGCCTAAAACACCAATCAGAAAGAATTTATGTACCCCTATATTCATAGCAGCACTATTTACAATTGCTAGGTCTGAAAACATCCCAAGTGTCCATTAATAGATGAGTGGATAAAAAAAGCCGCGATACATGCACACAATGGAATACTATGCAGCTGTAAGAAAGAAAGGTCTCTTATCATTTGAGATGACATGGAGGGACCTGGAGAGTATTATGCTAAGTGAAATAAGCCAATCAGAGAAAGACACATATGACATGACCTCACTTATTTGTGAAGTAGTGAACAAAATAAAGTGATGAACAAAATAGACCCAGAGACATAGAAGTCGAGTACAGACCAACAAACTTCAGAAGAGGGGGATGGTGGAGGGGGGCAGAGGAAGAGATGCATAGATGCATAGATGCATAACCAATGGACATAGACAAAAATGCTTGGAGATGCGGTGGGCAGGATTGGAGGAGGGTGTCAATGGGGGAGGAAAGGAGAAATATCTGTAACAAAAATAAATTAAAAATAAAATAAGACAAGCAAGGCAAAGACTCCCAGACAACCAGACCAGAGATTGTCACCAAGCATATCTTGGATTGCTTTCCAGGTATTCCTCAACCTTCCAGAATTAGACCTAGGTCAGGCCCTAAATCCCTGTCCCAGAGACAGTTATTGCCCAACAAACCAGATGTCTTGGATTGCCCCACAGGTGTTCCTCAATCCTCCAGTTAGACCTAGTGTAACAGTGGAGAATTGTAACCCATAGCACCATTTTTTTTTTTTGTATTGTTACTGCAAATGCTGACTCTGACTAACATGTAGCTTGTAAATACATAGCATGTTTGTATAAGAATCCTAGAAACTAACTTCAGAAGATTCAGAGTCTGACCCTCATTCATTTCAGTTCCAGATTTGCTGATCTTCAACTGTAGAACGAGGATGACATAAATCCAGGATGGTGAAGACTGGGGTGATGCATACCAGACCATCACTTGATTGGTTTCAAGATCTTTATTGGAATGAACTGTGCTGGCTTGCACATAGAGAATTTTTCAACCCCTACCCTTCATTTCTTTGTTCTGCTTTCCCACTTTCTCCTTATAAAAACCTCTGCCTGCACTGGCCAGTTTGGCTCAGCGGTTAGAGCGTCGGCCTGTGGTCCGGAGAGACCCAGGTTCGTTTCCCGCTAAGGGCACGTACTTCGGTTGCAGTTTGTCCCTGGCCCTGGTTGGTCGTGCGATGGCAGCCACTCGATGTGTCCCTTTCACATCGATGTTTCTCTCTCTCTATCTCTTCCTCTCTCTCCCTCCCACTCTATCTGTACAAAAAATGGAAAAATGTCCTCGGGTGAGGATAAAAACAAACAAACAAACAAACAAAAAACCTCTGCCTGCACTGAGATGGAGAGATGGGCTTTGCGACAAGAGTATCCCATCTTCTTCAGTTACTGGCACTTAAATAAACCACTTTCCTTTATCACCAGCATCTGTCTCTCGAGTTTGACTTTAATGGTGACAGACAGCTGAACCTGGGTTTTGATTACAGTTTTGGTGAGCCAGCCCGAAGTGGACCCTAGTATGTCCTGGAGGGTCCAGGCTAGGGTCTCAGGTGCTGTGGCAGGCTGACCCCCTGGCAGGAATTTCAGAAACTTCCTGGCAGCTGCTCAGAGTTCTTTATCTTAGGGACTCTTCCTGCTTTACCTCTCAAGGCATCAGCTTAGCTAGTAAAAGGAAACAAGTCTTTGTTGACTCTAAAACTGGGTAAAACTCTGGTGTGCATGACAGAAGCCCCTTTCACGCCATTTGGGTTCTTTGAACCATTTGGGATTCTGTAGGAATCAATAGGTGCTGCACCATGGTAGGCATGACTCAGTAACTAAGAAAAATCCCAGTTCCCCCGTGTAGGATTTGGTTGAAGAACTCTTTTGGTTTCCGAATTTGGATTTTGAGGTATTGGTTGCATTTCTTGCTGCTCACATCTTGTGGGCTGTCTTAATAGTTGTGTTTTTGATATGGGATATTATTACTTGGAGAAATTTGCATAGGAACCATACTGTTCTTTGACTGTTTGTTAGTTTTGTTTTTCTGAACTAATCTCAGTTCCTCCGTTGGAGGAAATCAGCTTCTGCTTGAGAGATCTTGTTTGTCTATAAAGAAAGTCTGGTTCTCTTGTCTGTCTGAAATGAAACTTTAGTTACACTTGTTCTTTTCTTGCTTTCTTATCTTTTGGGAACTTGGTTTGATCTTTGCTATTTTGTACACACTGGGAATCTTCTGTCTCAGCCATTTGGGCTTCATGCCATTTGAACCTCGTCCGGGTTATCAGTGGTACCTGTTGGTATGAGATAAGATTCTAAGGCTAGTGTCCCAGTCCCTCCATCTTATAGTACTTGTTTGTTTGCTTTAGATGTTGTTTTTGTTTCTGTTTTGAAATAGGTGGCTCAGTCTCAGTTCCATAAGAGAGTCTATTAGGTCACACTTTAGCCGACTGGTATGTGCAAGCTTTCATGTTACATAATAAGAATTCTACTGAGAAAGAATCTAAATTGATGATTCAAAGAGGGGTTGGGGAGATCTCCCTCCCTTCCCAGACAGTAAAACTGAAAGAGAAAACTGTGAGGAAATAGGTCTTTTTTTTTTTTAAATCCTCACCTGAGGACATGCTTAGAGAGAGAGAGAGGGACAAAGGGAGAGAGAGAGAGGAATATCAGTGTGAGGGAGAGAAACATCCATGTGAAAAAGAAAGAGAAACATCAATTGGTTGTCTTCTGTATACAGTCTGACTGGGGATCAAATCCACAACCCAGGTATGTACTCTGACCAGAACTCAACCCGGCAACCTTTTGGTGTACAGGATGATGCTCAACCAACTGAGCCACTCTGGCTGGGTGCAAATAACTTTTTTAAACACTCTAAATCTTCCTCCTGGAGCCCGGAGAGCTCCTGTGGTCTAGGGAACAATGGGGGAAATTAATACCACCCCTACCACCTCTAAATTTGTGCAGGCTGTGGAAGCTGCAGGGCAACCTTAATGTGAAGAGGCGAAATGGTACTGTTAAATTTAAGCTATAGAGCCTAATATCTTCCCCTACCTCTTTTCCAGCCCGCGAAGAGTTGCAAAGGTCATGTTATCTCTATTATGCCTCTTAAAAATGTAAGTATATTTGCCAATGGGAGGAAAAAACTGTTTCTGAAAGTTGTACAATGTGTTCATAAATTTGCCAATGTAAAGAATGCTAATTGCTTACTTTTAGTGGTCACAAAAAAAATAAAAAATAAGGTTTCTAAGAATTGGGAATTCTATTTAAGTTGGGGGAAATATATGGTTTTGGTAATATAGATTGAAAGTAGGTTGTTTTAAATTTTTTTATTTCTGAATGAGTTAAAAGAAAAAAATTAAGAGGGATTAGAAAATTTGCAGAAGAATTGTCTAAGTTGTAGAAGGTCTATGTACATTGCAGAGGGTTTGTGCAAGTTGAAGTAGGATTGTGTAGCAGGGAGAAGAAAAAAGAGATTTGAGGAAGTAAAAAAATGGTTAAAAAAAGAATAAAATAAAGGGATGGATATATTATAGGAAGAAAGGACATTGGAGAAAAAATACTCAAGATGGGAAATGGAAATGAGAAAAAGAAGTAAGAAAGGTCCATGGAAAGCACTCTGAATTATTCTGAAATATGAATTTATAAGAATAAACATGAAAATAGATAAAAATTTATAGAGCTCTAAGGAATAACTGGATTTATATAAATACTAGAAAATAATCAGGATAAACAAGAATTAATTATGAGACTAAATAAACTGAAGGTAATTGTTACTCTTATGACCATGTACAAAATATTACTTATTTTAAAAAATGTGTTTGTTTTCTTAGATCAATTTGGTAAATTGTACCTTGAGAAGTAATATTAAAGTATTTATATTTTCTCCCTACTTGATCACTCCAGAATTTAAAAACTCTTGTTGAGTAAATATTATTATTTTCATGGCAATATGTTTATTCACATGAATCAAAGAGAAATCTGATTTCTTCATAATAAGACACATAAAGCCAATTTCCAATTGTAGTTTTATTAACCAAGACTTTGACTGGACTGTCATGTTTGAGAAAGAAATGCCTAGACTCTATGTCAGCAAAAAGCTTTAAGGAAAGAAAATTGACTTTGGAGTCGATAAAAGCTCCTTGGATAAATGGTTTGGTACATGGTTCTTATTTACATGGTTCTTGTTTCTTACATGGCTCATGGCCGTCTTTCCAGGTAAGGGACAGAGGTTGCTTTCCTGGGAGATGGCAAGGAAAGAACCTCGAGATGTCTTGACCTCAAGGACTTGAGGAATTTACCCAAACTTACAGGTGTTGCAGGGGAAGCCGATGGCGACTCTGTGGCTTGGCTTCTCTGCCCGGAGAGGCTAATTAAAGTTCAATTTCTAGTGAGATTTCACAAAGCAGATTTAAGAACGCCTGTATGATCAATTGCTATTCCTATTGTGTTTATGCAAATAATCAGGCCAAATTGAAACTGGACTTAATGCAGTAATGAATTGGTCTTGATTTGGCTCTTTAATAAAATGAGGGTGATTGTAGAAGAAAATTTATTTTTCAATAGAACTTATTGAATATCTACATAGTTGTAGATATTAAACCCTAGTTCAGTTTATTGTCTGTAAAATTTTGTGTCTCACCTATGAGCTAGACTAGATTATAAATTTTTCTAATTTTCTGAAATATTTTGGCTACAAACCCCTAACGTCCATGGAAATGGAAGAAAAATTGACAATGGGGAATTGTAACCCATCGCACCATTCTTTTGACATTGTTTCTGTAAATGTTGACTCTGACTAATATGTAGCTTGTAGATAAACAACATGTTTGTATAAGAATCCTAGGAACTAACTTCAGAAGATGCAGAGTCTGATCTCCAGACATCCCAGTTCTGGAAAATTTGCTTTTCTTCAATGGCAGAACTAGGGTGGCATAGAATCAGGATGATGAAGACCAGAGTGGTGTACACCAGACCATCACTTTACCACTTTCAAGATTCCTATTGGAATGGACTGTACTGACCTGCATGTAGAGAACTTTTTAATGCCCTTCTTTTGATTCCTTTGTTATGCTTTTCCTCTCCCTCCTTATAAAAATCTCTGTCTGCACTGAGAGGCGAGATGGGCTTTGCAACAAGAGTCCCACATCTTCTCAGGAGACTGGAACTTGAATAAATGTCTTTCCTTTTTCACCAGCTTCTGTCTCTTGACTTTGGCTTTTGTGGCAATAGGAAGTCAAACCTGGGTTTTGGTTACACTAGGTCAGGCCTCGAATCCTGCATCCCCAGAGAAAGTTTATATCCAACCAACGAGAAACCAAGTGCCCACCAGAACTGAAACTACATTTCTGAAAACCCTATGCCCAAAATAGAATGGAAACACTAATTAAAGTGAACACAAGAGCTAGACTACCTACCTCCCTTCCAAAGGGCTGAACAAAACATGTTCAGGTGGCAATTCTGCTTTGCTGTTTAGGCAGCCAGGCAGCTGTTCTGGTGGTCAACACCAAGCAGGAGTCTCCCATAGAACTGATCCTCCATCCAGTGGAGACATAGGCAAGTAAGCCCTGGATGAGCTGCTGCTGCTGACTGCTTCACCAAGTGTCCACACAAGGCTGAGAGGAAGTCCTTTTAAGAGAGCTTTACCAGAGCTGTCAAATTTGTTACCAAACTCAAGGGTTTGCTCTTTGGGTTGCTCTCTGCAAGAACAAGATATGGTTGGCACAAAGCCATTTTATTTGCTTACAGAAAATAAAGCAGGCAGGGATTTCATATCCAAAGCTCTGCCCCCCCAAAGAGAGGCTTAGCCACTGCCTATATATACTACTTGTTTAATTACATGTTGATATCTTCTTTGCAGTTGGCTACATTATCAGGTTGGGTTCCTGTCAAGCTCATCCTGTTTAAACCGCATCTGCAAAATCCTACATTTTAACATTTAGAAAGATAACATTTAGCAAGAATTGTCCAGACCTTGAGACCCTTGTCCTATCTAACACAGCCATCTGCTCCTCATTCACCCCGCCTCTAATCCCAACACTACCCAGAGGTAAGGTGACTAATTCATCTCTATTTCCTGAGACTTTCCCAAATTAAGACCACAATCTTGTTTCCCAGGAACCTACAAACAGGATGGTTGTTCACCCTACCCAGAAGGCATATCAAACATAACAATTTGTTTTGTATCTTTCCATGAATATATAAATACCTTTCATAAGTTTGTACACACACTGTGATCTGCTTTATTTATGTTTCAATGTATAAAGCAGCCCTTTCCCTTCCCTCTCTTTTTAATAAATGTATATGCTTTCATTGTAAAGTTGTACAGTTGCTTATAAAACTACATCCCCTTGATGCTCTGTTAAAGTGAGGAAAAAATACTATAAATAAAGAATAATGGTGATACCTGAGAAGAAGCCAATACTTTAAGGTCAAAAGAAAATAAGAAAAACTCCCAAGAGTAGAAACAAAGAAGAAATGGTGCATGGGAAGAATAATGAGACTAATTTTGTTTTCAGAGGAAGGAAAATCCTAGTAGATGAATGTCAGAATGTTAGAAACCCAGCTCTGGGTCCACCTCTCGAGACTTGTGGCACTGCGGATGAAACTCTCCACCTCAGTTCCCACATCTGTAAATGCAGCGGTTCTCAACCTGTGGGTCGCAACCCCTTTGGGGGTCAAACGACCCTTTCACAGGGGTCACCTAACACCATCAGAAAACGCATATTTCCGATGGTCTTAGGAACTGGGACACTACTCCTCTATCCATCTCCAGGTGGGTCCGCCCACATGCAGATACATCCATATACAGATACGCCCACATACAAGTACCCAGTGTGATGACATCATCGTGCCAACCCCATCACACCCACCCCGTACAAATACAGGTGTATGTGACAGGGTTGGTGCCATAATAAACTTATGCAGACCAGTCACACATGTGTAGAGAGAAGCTACTGTGTAGAAATCAGCTACTCTGTTAAAAGCAGTTACTGTGTTGAAAGCAGCAGTATTATGGAGGTAAAATGATACTTCATGAATTATAATTACTGGGTAAATGTAAAATCATGTACTGTAAAATCATCAACTACTGCAATATATATATATATATATATATATATATATATATATATATATACACACACACACACACACCATAGGAACTTAATCTGGATGTTGATCAGTCTTTTTATATTCAGCTGTGGTTGATGTGAATACTGCCACCTTGTGATAGTAACAGGTATGTAAAAAAATAATAATAATAACACAATGGTAAATCATAGGAAACTTTAATGAACTGTATTGACTAAACTATGCCATGTATCATCTTTTGTACTATTAAAGCTATTGTTATATATTATTTTCATTAGCAAACCATCCCATGACAATGGATTGTGTAGAGAAGAATGTTAAGAAAAGAAAATATAGTGAGGATATTTTACAGTATGGTTTTACCTCAATAATTACAGCAGGAATTGAGAAACTGCAAGGTGTTATTTGTTGTGAAGTTCTATCAGCCGAATCTATGAAGCCGAACAAACTAAAATGCCATTTTGATAGCAAGCATCTGAACTTTGCCAGCAAGGATACCAACTATTTTAGAAGCAAAGCTGATGGACTCAAAAAAGCCAGACTTGACACTGGTGGCAAGTACCACAGACAAAACATAGCAGCTGTTGAAGCTTCATATTTGGTGGCACCCAGAATCTCCAGAACTATGAAACCTCACACTGTTGCTGAGGATTTACTGTTGCCAGTGGCCAAAGACATTGCTCAAGTTATAATCGGAGATGGATTTGTTACAAAATTGAGAGCAATTTCCTTATCTAATGACACTGTTCACAGAAGAATAGATGAAATGTCTGCTAATATTCTTCATTAGGTAATCCAGGAAATTAAATCTGCTCCACTTCCAATATTTAACATCCAGCTTGATGAATCTACAGACGTTGCAAACTATTCACAGTTACTGGTTTACGTGAGGTATATTAATGATGGTGACTTTAAAGAGGAGGGTTTTTTTTGTTTTTTTTTTTTTTTTTAAAACCTCTTGAAACGACAACTACTGCATGTGATGTATTTGGCACAGCTGGTAAATTTCTGAAAGAACATAAGATCTCTTGGGAAAAGGTTTTTGGAGTTTGCACAGATAGTGCTCCAGCTATGCTAGGATGTTGTTCTGGATTTTAACGTTTGGTACTGAATGAATCACCAAAAGTCGTTGGAACTCACTGTATGATACATTGGCAAATATTAGCAATGAAGATGCTGCCACAAGAGTTACAAGAAGTAATGAAGAGCGTGTAAGTTCTGTCAAGTTTGTAACGAGCTGGATGCACTGAACAGCTCTGCTATTTCACACTGAAGTGAGATGGTTGTCGACAGGAAAAGTTTTAAAACGTGTTTTTTGAGCTTCGTGATGAGCTCAGACGTTTTTTAATCAGAAAGCAAGACTGCAGTCTGAAGCATTTTTCAGCTATAAAAGTGAACTGCAGAAAATAGCCTACTTGTTTGCCATCTTTGCCATCTTCAATGAGTTAAATTATCACTGCAAGGACCAAATACAACATGACTCGATTTGTCTGAAAAGATCCGATCATTCCAAATGAAACTTGAGCTTTGGCAAAAACAATTGGATGAAAATAAAATTTACACATTGCCTACCTTATCTGCTTTCTTTGAGGAACATGACATTGAACCAGACAAAAGGATTACAATGATAATTTCTGTGAAAGAACACTTGCACATGCCTGCAGACGAAATTTCATTGTACTTTCCGAATCTACCTGACACCCCATTTGCACTTGCCAGAAGCCCATTTACAGTCAAAGATGAAGATGTTCCTGAGACAGCACAAGAGGAATTAACTGAACTTATTTTTTTTTTTAATCCTCACCCGAGGACATTTTTCCATTTTTTACTCAGACAGAGCGGGAAGGAGAGAGAGGAAGAGAGAGAAACATTGATGTGAAAGGGACACATCGAGTGGCCGCCACCCACACGACCCAACCAGGGCCGGGGACAAACTGCAGCCAAGGTACATGCCCTTAGCGGGAACCAAACCCGGGTCTCTGTGGACCGCAGGCTGATGCTCTAACCGCTGAGCCAAACCGGCCAGGGCAACTGAACTTATTAAAAGCGATGCAGCAAGAACTGATTTCTCTACAATGCCAGTTATAAAATTCTGGATCAAGTGTTTGCAGTCATATCCTGTTCTGTCTGAGACTGTGTTGCACCGTCTTCTTCCATTTCCAACAACAAATCTTTGTGAAACAGGGTTTCCCAGCTTGTTGGTTATCAAGTCTAAATACAGAAGTAGACTTGTTATGGAAGATGATCTTCATTGTGCTCTTGCAAAGACTGCCCTGAGAATCTCTGATCTGGTGAGAAAGAAGCAATCTCAACCTTTGCACTGATGTTGGCATTTTATGCATACGTCGCAAAATGTATCAATGCAGTTTACTATGGTTATAGTAAGACTGTTACCCATGCTACACCATTCTTCAAGACAAAATTTCATTTATTTTTAATTAGAAATAAATATTTCACAATATATAATTACATATTGTTTGTGATTAATCACTATGCTTTAATTCTGTTCAATTTATAACAATAAAAATGTATCCTGCATATCAGATATTTACATTATGATTCATAACAGTAGCAAAATTACAGTTATGAAGTAGCAACAGAAATAATTTTATGATTGGGGGTCACCACAACACTAGGAACTGTATTAAAGGGTCATGGCATCAGGAAGGTTGAGAACCACTGTGTAAATGGGAATAGTAAGTACTGCTCAGCCAACTGGAGAGAATGACCCTGAGGACTAAGTACAAAGCACTTTGACAAATTGTACACATTTTAGACATTATTAGTATCTCAGTTAAAGAACTAGCTAGCAGGTTTTGGTGTGATTACTAAAGTATGGTTCAGAGGAATGATAAGGGGAAAAGCATATAATAAGAATACAATCACAGTTGTTTAATGATTTTTCACCTTACTAACTATAGATAAGAGTTTTTCTTACAGACACTGAGAAACTGGAGGATAAAACAAGGCTGTAAAAGACCTCGAAGCCTGGATTACTCAGTAAAGAAAATACATTGTAAAAGCAGACCAAGGACAAGACACACTGTACTTGCTGGCTGTGCCCAGACCCTGACCCCCTGAGAGTTTGCCTTGAGAATGCTGACTATTCTCTGGCCCCAGGAACAGGCTGAGCTGTTTGTAACATCATAGAAAATTAGCCACCCTGTTATTGGACTTCAAGCTCCTGGAGGCCAATCTCATTATTCTTCCAATGCAGACCCTACCCTCCCTTTTTCCGTTACTCTCGCAGCTCACAGCTGCACATAGTTACCTTCTCTCGCACCTGTATATGATCAGCCAGCTGGCAAGGGGAGGTCAGAGCAGAATCTTCAGGATGACCTACGGCTCTCTTCATACTGCCGGCATTATTGGAATAAATGCTCATATATGATTCAACCCTGTCTCTGCTTAATTTGGCTCAGGTAGTGACAGGTGGCCTCAAAACCATTTAGTGTCCAGTATCAGGAAGAGATCACAAGGTGATGAAAAAGTCTAAGTTGGTGATTTTCACATGTATACGATTTACTCAGGGAGTTTAAGAAGTGAACATCAGGAACCTCACACCAGAATTACTGAATTAGATTCTCCAGTATTGGAATCTGTCTGTGCATTTGTCATTTGAATGTGTCCACCCAGGGATTTCTGATACAAACCATTCAAATACATGAACTGAGGTCCAGGATTCATACACCACCAGGGGGCGCCATTCCTTGTTTGGCAATGTAAATGGCAGCAGCTGGAGCTGTGCAGGGCTGGTTTGGGAAGGCAAATCTGGCTCTGTGACATTCAGGCCCCATTGAAATGGATCTGATCCTTTGCCCCCATGGAGAAAGGTCCATGAACTTCTCCTGAGCACCTGCTGTGCATTAGAACTTTATACATACAGTTTTTTAAAATTTATTTTTATTTGGGTAGAATTGACATAGCACAGAATTAACAATTTCAATGTCTATAATTCAATGGCATGTAAGATATTCACAGTGTTGTGCAACCACCAATTCTGTCTAGTTCTCTATATATGTTATCTTATTTAATCTTTACAAATTTCCAAAAGGTCCAATATCTGTCATCTGCATTTCCAAGCAGCAGAAGGAAAGCTGGAGGGCTTTAGCACTTTATCCAAGATTGGACAATTGGTAGCAGATTCAAATCCATGTGAACCATCCAAAGCCCTTTCTAATACACGCGTGGAGGGAAGGACCCCAGGGTTCCCCATTTTCGTGGAGAATACAAAAATAGGGCTTAGAAAATTGCAGCTTTAATTTCATAAGATTAGCCTAAAATCAATAGGTATAATGCTATACCTCTCCCTACCCTTTCCCATTTCCCACCTCCAACCAGTGTCCATCCTTTCTTAAGGACATGTTCTACGTGGATGTCCAATCACAAGTTTAAATTTAACCACAAGGTAAATCGACAACTTTACCCTGATGTACAATCTCAGGAAAAGAAAGGGAACTTCCCTATGCTGTAGGTAAACCCATGGAGAATAACATTTAATAGGATGTGTCTTCTATTCTAGGACCCATAGGATCCAAGCACAGTCAGCCCTAGTCTGCTGACTCTCAGGGAGCAAACACAGTTCTAGATAGGATGAGCATGTAATTTATCACCCCACTGGGACATTTTCTAAAGTATTTGGGCTGGACACCAAAACAACAGGCCAAACCTGGGCTGCCCAAGACAAATGAGGACACATGATCACCCGAACTGGAGGACTCTTGCCAGGGGGCAGAGAAGCCATCACTCGTCGGCAGCATCCCAAAGCAGGAGAGTAGCAAACAGGCACAGTGAGAAGTAAATGAAAAATAAACAGGAGACAGTAAAACTCAACTAGGAGCTGAGCCGAGTGAACTATCCATGAAAATGTTAAGTTAGTAGATTGCTAAACAATGGGGGATAAAGGAGTGAAAAGTAAGGAGATACACAAGACAATATGGACCTGACCAAACCAAATGAATCTAAAAAGTCCAGCACCTATAAGACAAGCAGAGATATAAGACTCTGGGGAAAGCCTCTAGCAGACAGATGAAGCCCAACTGAAGTGGCTGTAAAAGAAAGTGCAGCTTGAAGCTGGAGCAGAAGCTAAATGGAAATCAGATGACTTAGGAGAAGAAAAGCCAGCACATGACTCATAAAAATATCCCTTGAAAAGGAAAGTTAACAGAACAACACAGAAACATCCAAATAAATTTAATTCTACTAGTGCAGGGTCTGGTCCAGCTGCAGATTTCTCGTGACCTATCAAGTCACAGACATAGGAGAGAATCACAAATCCTGCTTCTAGCACAGCTCACTCCATTGGGTTGGAAAGGGTCAGCAGATGGCTGTGTGTGTGTGTGTGTGTGTGTGTGTGTGTGTGTGTGTGTGATGCTGATCAAAATAAACTCCCGGCCTCCCTGACTTCCAATTCTGTCTGTCTGCCTGGCTCTTCCTGGGCCCCCACAGGTGCAGGCGTCCAGGACTATGTGGGCTTAGGGTAACACCATTCACTTCTTGGGTACAGGTGTTGTGAGTAACACAGGTGGACTGAGGCTCCGAGCAGGTGTTCAATAAGGAAAGGAAGGAGGAGGGCAGGCAGGACTGACCGAGTGCAGTGACAAGCCGTAAAGCGCTGGGGGCACCACGCCAGAGCCCTGCCTGCAGCGCTGCCCTTCGTGATTGGAGGAGATGGTGCTCCCCGTTCCACCTGCGTGATGGAGAGACACACTTTGGGAATTTTGGAGGCCTCCACTCAAAGCTTAATTTTTCCATTAGTAGCTGAGTGAGCTTGGACATGTATCTATTGCTCTTCTGTTTTAGTTATCCTATCTGTAGACAGAGAAAAATATCACTTCTCTCGTATTGTGATGCTGGAGCTCGGCCTCGGAAATTCCCAGGGGATTTGTCTAGTACACAGGATGTACTCACAATGAGGTCGCTCCATCTCCTTTCCCGTAATAGAAAAATGGTTAAAGGCACAGAAGACCCAAGTTCTTACTCAAAGCCAAACAGTATTTAGTAGTCACGTCGCAGCTCAGATCCAGGGCCTTCCTTTTCCCTCCAGGACAGAGGCTGGTCTCACCTGCCCTACCTCCCTGCTACCCACCTCTGCCCAGCAGCAGCTGCTGGGCCCCACTGGGCCACAGCTTTCAATCCAAGTGCAGGGATGGTCTGCTCCCTGCCTTAGGACTTTCTCCAACACCATGAAAGTGACTCTGCTTCTTCAAGACCAACCTGAAAATAGAGGGTGAGAGGGAGCTTAATATACCTCAAGGGCAGACCCCAACCAATGAAGGTCAAGAGTCAGTGTGAGCCCTGGCTGGTTGGGCTCAGCAGTTAGAGTGTCGGCCCGCGAACCACAGAGTCCCGGGTTCGGTTCCCACCAAGGACACGTACCTCGATTGCAGTTTGTCCCTGGCCCTGGTTGGGGTTGTGTGGGTGGCGGCCAGTCGATGTGTCTCTCTCCCTCATCCTCCCTCTCTCCCTCACGCTCTATCTGAAGATAAATGCAAAAATGTCCTTGGGTGAGGATAAAAAAAGAATCAGTGCAAGCACGACCCCAAGCCCCGGTTCTTCTGAGGTTCCCAGTATGATGGCGCCCCTTTGCCTTGGGCAATAAGCTGCAGATTCTACCCCTGAGGTTGGCTTTTCTCCCTTTCCCTGTCTCACTCTGCCCACTCCCTCACCTTGCTTTCTGGCTCCCAAATAAACCACATGCACCCAAGTCTTGTTACGGCCCTGCTTCGGGGGAGCCAGCCGGACGACCATCTGATTCCTGTCGTAGGTGAGGACCCTCCATGGCTGTGCCTTCTGCCCTCAGAGCTGCAGACATCACACCCCAAGAAGGGCATCAGAATGTGGCTCCCTGTGTCAGAGCATGTGCTGTGCCAGGCAAGGTGCAGGGAGAAGGTTAGTGCCACAGTCTGACAGAATGCGGATGACGACCCCTTCTCTACGGGCTCTGGCAGGCGTGCTCTCGGTGCCAGGACAGATGGCTCCGGATGGAGAGCACAGGGACAGTGAGCCAGACCTGAGACTTTTCCAAACCATGTCAAAGAGCGGAGGACTGTAGGCTCTGCAGCTGCTCTGTCATGCCGGAGGGTGCAGCTCCTCTGTGAGGCGGCTTCTTCTGGAGCAGCCTCTCTTTGTGGCTTTGGAAATGCAGAAGTAGGCCCGCTGTTAACTTAAAGTAGAGCTGGAGAGCTAAAATCACAAAAGTTTAGAAAGAACTGGTGACAACTATGAGAAGGAAAACCTGGGCAGGGCCTGGAGGATGGCAAGCTGGAGGTCCCAGCAGTGACAAATCCAGTGACAGGTTTCCACAGGGGGGTGTTTAATGAGGCTCTAAGAACAGAACTTACTGAGGCTGTGACAGTTATGTAGACTTGAATATGAATGATCCGTGAACAGAACAGAAAGCCTGGGATCTTTCTGATGTTAGCTGGGCAATGAAATTCCAGCCAGAAGATTCGCGGGGCTGGTGGCTGCGTCTGTGACTCCACAGGGAGGCGGTGGATCGGTGAGGACCAGCCTGGGGAGTCGGGAGGGTGTTGGCCCCGTGCTTGCCAGTTGTAGAGGAGGGTCTGGAGAGATCTTTGTGGTCTCAGTGCTTGTCCAGGCAACCCTGTCTTCATTCAAGACGTTAGGTGGATTCGCGTCATGGCTCTTAGTGACAACAGCAGCAGTTTCACATGCGGAGACTGCTGGGTGCCATGTGCTAGATGGACGTACCATCACATTTGCAATCTCTGAGCTACATCTTCGTACTGTCCCCATTTGTCAGATGAGGATGCTGAGGCTCAGAATCTCATTGCAAGTGAAGGTGGGAACCAGGATTTGCCTTCAAGTCTTTGGAAAATCTTTGGACCTGAAATGATAGACGGAAGATTGGTTTATATCTGAAACCTAATTGCCTCAGGTGGGATGCCATGCATTGGCAGCTAGAATGAGTGATGTCAGGTGATAGTAATTACCAGTGCTTGTGGAGCAATGCCAGGCACGGTGTTAAATGCCCACATACATGGCATTTAACTCTTAACCACTGTGCTGAACTGCTACTGATAAGAGAAAGAAGTCACCGACTATGTGCTCTCTGCATGCCTGGCATTGAGTATATAGTGATATCAGTTCCCCTCCCAAACAATTTTAGGTGTAAATATGGTACATGGTCAACATCAATATTCAAAGAACCGAAAGTTATATAAATGAAAGACAAACAATACACAAGCTCTCCCTCCACATCAACCCGTGTGAGAGTTTGTATGTACTCTTCCATAATTAAAAAAGGGATCATATCTGAAGCTATATAAATGTATCTGAACACTGTAAATTTGTATTAAATAGTGTAGAACAATATAATATGAAAATTACACATCTCCTAATCCTACTACCTGGAAAGAATCGCCACTACCATATCTGGGGTTCTTTGTTGGTAGTTACCACTGTCACTTTAAATAATATATTTATGCTGTTAATCTTTTTTTCTTTACTAATTTTAGAGAGAGAGGAAGGGCTAGGAAGAGAGAGATAGAAACGTCAATGGGAGAGAACATCAATTAGCTGCCTCCTGCACGCCCCCCACTGGGGATCAGGCCCACAGCCTGAGCTTGTGCCCTGACCAGGAATCGAACCAGTGACCTCTTGGTCTCGGTGCCACACTGAGCCACACTGGCCAGGCTATGTTGTTAATCTTGATTTAGCAACTTGAGAGCAGAGTTAGTTCTCCTTGCTGGCTCATTATTACCCACCAAACTCCTAATTTTTGTTAACTCTATTTTTTCAGGTTTTCTTTCTTACTGATTAATTTTGGGGTTTTGAAAAATATATGTAAATTTTTATGTTTAATATATAAAATTCAAAACATGCTTGTTAATTTTTGTATACTGAAAAAAGAGAAAGTTGATGCACTTACAGTTATTCCATCTGCAACTGTCCTACTTCCTCCTCTTTCACTCACCAGTCCGAGGTCGCCGGCAGGAGCAGGAGTTAATTCACCCCCGTGCTACTTCGGCCCTGGGGGGAGCCAGGCCTGTGTGGTGTAAGGGGTTGGCTGCAGTGCTGGGTGGGCTGAGGCCCAGCCCGCGCTGTGACTGTGACCTTGGTGAGGCCCATAGTTTCTGGGGCTGAATCTAATACTGTCTCGTTGCCCCTTTTTATGCATCAACTTCTTGTTGTATGTGTACAGTATTTTCTTAAGCATGATCAAGGCTGTTAAAATTTGATAATCCCCTTTGTTCCCTGAATGGGTCTCCAAATGTGTCCTGGCGATTCAGCAGTTCAGTTTAATTTGACCCTCTCACTGACTGGTTTTCTTCAGACAGCGAGGTACTTGTTGATTTTCATAACTGTAAAATGTTTGTGAAAACGACATGGAAGGAAAGCCTCCCAGACAAGGACAGTCATAGCGCGTCTTGGTGTCGCCCGGTCAGCTGCGCGTCGCAGGGAACCAGAGGGCAAGTGGATGCGCAGGACTCACCGCGGCCTCTGACCCCCCCACCCCCACCCCACCCCCCCAGCCCCCACTCCCCCAGCCCCCCACCCCACCCCCACCACCACCCCCCCAGCCCCCACTCCCCCAGCCCCCACTCCCCCAGCCCCCCACCCCTCCCACCCCCCCAGCCCCCACTCCCCCAGCCCCCCACCCCACCCCCACCACCACCCCCAATCCCCAACCCCTCCACCCCACCCCCACCCCGTGCCAGCGGATTGCTTTGCATTTAGACTTCACTTGGATGAAGTGTGAGGACGTTTTCGGGCTGGAGGGAGCAAAGGCTAGCCCCATCCCCCTCCCGTTCCCCTGCTCCCCACGGTAGGAAATGACACTGGGCACGTGCAGACCTAGACGAACTCTGCTGGCAGGTAACCGTGGGCGAGGAGTTCTGGCCCACAGCGCCCAAGCGGGGCTGCTCTGAGCGGCCTCCCCAGAGGGATGCTAACCCCACCTGGCAGGCTTTCTTCTCATCCCCTACCCGCCTGCTGAGGGGGGTGACCTGGCCCAGAAGAAGGCTGCTCCTAGGAGTTCTGTTCCCGGAATGGAGCTGCCATACCAGACCCGCTACTCACTGTGAGCACCCACCTGGGCAAGGTCCAACTTTCCCGTGTTCAAGCGATAGTTACTTGAGTATATTTTGTTGTCGTTTTTGTTACTTGAAGCCTAATATAATGTTAACTGATACAGTGCTAAAAGGCTTATAAGGAAGAAATAGCAATAGCCTGACCATGTGCAGCTCCCAGCCACATGCAATACGTCAGTTTCTTCCCATATTTGCACCCATACTTCTGAAATGATATACTTTTGCTGTTTCTTTCCTGATTAATCAGTTTTGAAAATATTTATTTACAGGCTTTTGCAGTAGGTGTAAACTTCACACTCTTAAAGCTTTTCCTCTTCTTTCCCCACCCTTCCAATATGGATAATTACAATATATTCAGTTACATTCTCCAATGACATGGATATGATTAAGTAAATATTCACTGGTGAGGCAAATTTTAATTTTGCTTACAGATTTCTTTTTTTAATCCTCAACTGAAAATATTTTTTCCATTGATTTTTAGAGAGTGTGGAAGGGAGAGAGAGAGAGAGAAATATAATTGTGAGAGAGACACATGGATTGGTTGCCTCCTGCATGTGCCCCAATGGGGACTAGGGATGAACCTGCAACCCAGGTACCTGCCCTAAACCAGGAATCCAATCCAAGACCCTTCAGTCTGGGGACCAATGCTCTAACCACTGAGAAACCTGCCAGGACCAGATTTCTTTTTAAATTTAAAAGTTTTTAAATTATTTTTAAATTACAGTTGATATTTAATATTATTTTATATTAGTTTTAGGTGTAAAGCATAGTGGTTAGACATTTATATAATTTAAGAAGTGATCTCCACCATAAAACTAGTACCCACCCGACACCTGCACAGTTAATACAATATTATTGACTATATTCCCTATGCTGTACATTACATTCTCATGACATTTTGTGACTACCAATCTGTACTTCTGAATCCCTTCACCTTTTTCACTAGCCCCCAACCCCCCTTCTGTCTGAGAACCATCAGTTTGTTCTCTGTATCTATTTGTTTCTGTTTTGTTTTGTTTGTTTATACTGCTCTTTAGATTCAACATATAAGTGAAATCATAAGGTATTTGTCTTTCTCTGTTTAATTTATTTCACTTAGCATAATACCCTCTAGGTCCATCCATTTTGTCTCAAATATAATTTTTTATGATATTTATATTAATAGAATCATATTCTATTTTATATATACTACATCTTTGTTACCCATTTGTCTATTGATGGATACTTGAGTTGCTTCCAGTATCTTGGTTATTGTAAATAATGCTGCAACAAACATTGGGCTGCATATGTCTTTTTGAATTGGTGTTTTGGGTTTCTTCGGATATATTCCCAGAAGTGGAATTGCTGGATCATAAGGTTGTTTTATTTTTAATTAAAAAAAAAAAAAACTTCCATACTGTTTTCCACAGCAGCTGCACCAGTCTGCATTCCCACCAACAGTACACGAGGGTTCTCTTTTCTCCACATTCTCGCCAACACTTGTTTGTTGATTTATTGATGATACCATTTTGACAGGTGTGAGGTGACATTTCATTGTGGTTTTAATTTGCATCTCTCTGATGATTAGTAACTTTGAACATTTTTTTCATATGTCTTTTGGTCATTTACATGTCCTATTTGGAGAAAGATCTATTCATGTCCTCTGCCCATTTTTTAATTAGATTGTCTGTTTGTTTGTTTGCTTTAGTGTTAAGTTTTTGAGTTCTTTATACCCCTTATCGGATGTATCATTGGAAAATATCTTTTCTCATTCAGTAGGATGTCTTTTCAATTTGTTGATGGTTTCCTTTGCTTTGCAAAATCATTTTAGTTTGATGTAGTTCCATTTGTTTATTTTTTCTCTTTTGTTTCCCTTGCCCAAGAATATAAATCAATAAAAATATATGTATATTTTTACATATATATTTTTAATATATTTTTTTAAAAAAAATATATATACACATATATTGAGAGAGAGAGAGAGGAAGGGAGAGGAAGAAAGAGAGAAACATCAATGTGAGAGCAGGACATGGATAGACTGCCTTCTGCATGCCCCCTACTGAGGACTGAGATGGCAACCTAGGCATATGCCCTCACCAGGAATTGAACCAGCAACCTTTTGGTGCATGGGAGGATGCCCAACTGACTAAGCCACACCAGCCAGGGCAACAAAAATATTACTAAAAGCAATATCAGATACTTCACTGCCTATGTTTTCTTCTAAGAGTTCAATGGCTTCAGGTCCCACTTTAAGTCTGTAATCCATTTTGAGTGTATGGTGTAAGAAAGTAGACCAGTTTCTTTCTTTCTTTTATTTTTTTATTTTTTGCATGTACTTGTTCAGTTTTCACACCACCATTTATTCATTTATTTTTTTTATTAATCCTCACCCAAGGATATTTTATCCATTGATTTTTAGAGAGAGTAGAAGGAAGGGAGTGAGTGGAAGAGGGGGAGGAGAGAGAGAGACAGAGAAACATCAATGTGAGAAGGACACATCAGTTGATTGCCCCAAACACACACCTTGACTGGTGCTGAGCGTCAAACCTGCAACCCACATATGTGCCCCTGACTGGGACTAGAACCAGAGACCCTGAAGTGCATGGGCCAATGCTCTAACCACTGAGAAACACCAACCATTAATAACACTATTTATTAAAGAGACTGTCCTTACTCCATTGTATATTCTTGCTCTTTGTCATAGATTTAGCCATATAGGTTTTGGTTTATTTCTGGGCTCTCTTCTGTTCCATTGATCTATGTGTCTGTTTTTATGCCAGTAACATGCCATTTTGATTACTATAGTCTTATAATGTAGTTTGATATTAGGTATTGTATCTCCAACTTTGCTCTTTCTCAAGATTGCTTTGGCTAGTCTGGGTTTTTTGTGGTTCCATATAAATTTTAGAATTATTTGTTCTTGTTCTGTGAAAAATGCCATTGGTATTTTAATAGGGATTCCATTGAATCTATAGATTACTTTGGGTATTATAGACATTTTAATGATGCTAATTCTTCCTATTCATGAGCATAGTATATGTTTTCATTTATTTGTATCTCTTTCTTTAGTATCCTATAATTTTCTGAGTACAAGTCTTTTACATCCTGTTTAAATTTATTCCTAGGTATTTTGTTTTATTTTGATTCAATTGTAAATGGAATTGTTTTAATTTTTCTTTCTGATTTTTAATTGTCATATAAAAATGCAACTGATTTTGAATATTAATTTTGTATCTTGCTACTTTAATTCATTTATCAAATTTAGTAATATTTTGGTAGAATCTTTAGGGTTCTATATGTACAGTATCATGTAATTTGCAAATAATTACAGTTTTATTCCTTTCTTCTAATTTAGATACTTTTATTTGTTTTTCAAGTCTAATTGCTATAGCTAGGACTTCCAAAACGAAGTTGAATAAAAGTGGTCAAAATATACATCCTTGTTTTGTTCCTGATCTTAAGGAAATGCTTTAGCTTTCATCATTGAGTATGATATAGCTATGGGTTTGTCATGTATGGTCTTTATTATGTTGAGGTATAATCCCTCTATTCCCATTTTGCTGAAAGTTTTTATCATAAATGGGTGCTGACTTTTGTCACATGATTTTACTGCATTTATTGATATTACCATATGATTTTTATCCTTCATTTTGTTTATGTGTATTACATTAATTGATTTGTGGATATTGAAGTGACCTTGCATCCCAGGAATAAGTCCCACTTGATCATGGTGTATCGTCTTTTTAATGTATTGCTGAATTTGGTTTGCTACTATTTGTTGAGGAATTTTGCATCTATGTTCATCAGGGATATTGGCCTATTATTTTCTTTCTTTGTAGTTTTTTTTTTTTTACCTGGTTTTGGAATTAGGATAATGCTGGCCTTGTAAAATGAGCTTGGGAGGCTTCCCTCCCCTTAATTTTTTTGGAATAGTTTGAGAAGGATAGGTGTTAGTTCTTCTTTGAATGTTTGGTCAAATTCACCTATAAAGCCATCTAGTTCAGGACTCTTGTTTGTTGGAGTTTCTTGTTTTTGTTTTTGTTACTGCTTCAATTTCACTAGTTGTAATCTATCTATTCAGATTCAGTGATTCTTCCTAATTTAGTTTTGGAGAAGTGTATATTTCTAGAAATTTACACATTTCATCTAGATTGTCCAATTTGTTGACATATAATTGTTTGTAGTATTTTCTTATAATCCACTCTATTTCTGTGGTGTTAGCTGTCATTTCTCTTTATTTATGATTTTATTTATTTGAGTTTTTCTCTTATTTTTTATTATTCTGGTTAAAGTTTTATCAATTTAGTTTCTTTTCAAAGAACAAGCTTTTGATTTCATTGATATTTTGTATTGTTTTTAGACTCTATTTTATTTATTTTAACTCTGATCTATTATTTCTTTTCTTCTATTGCATTTGGGATTGGTTGTTCTTTTTCTAGTTTGTTTAGTTGTAAAACGAGTTTGTAATTTGGCTTTTTTTCCCCCTTCTTGAGGCAAGCCTATATTGCTATAAATTTTCCTCTTAGAACTACTTTGTCTATGTCCCATAGATTTTAGTCATTGTGTTTTCATCTTAATTTGTCTCAGAATATCTTTTGATGTCTTCCTTGATCTCATTGTTAACCCAGTCATTATTTAACAACATGTTATTTAGCTTCATGTGCTTGTGTGTTTTTCAGGGTTTTTTTTTTTTTTTTTTTTTAATTGGTCTGTAGTTTCACACCATTGTGTTTGGAGAAGATAGTTGATATGATTTCAGTCTTCTTAAATTTACTCAGATTTGTTTTATCGCCTAATATGTGGTCTGTCCTGGAAAATGTTTCATGTGCACTTGAAAAGAACATATGTTCTCCTGTTTGGAGCTGAAATAGCAATTAAAGTCTATCTGCTCTAAATTCTGCTCTAAAAATATCTATTTAACTGCTCTAACTGCTGTTTCCTTGTTGATTTTCTGTCTGGAGAGATGTTTAAGTCCCTTACAATTACTGTATTACTGTCGATCTCTATCTTTATGTTCACCAAGATTTGTTTTATATATTTATGTGCTCCTATGTTTGGTGCATAAATTTTAAAAGTATTATATACTCTTGTTGGATTGAGCCTTTTATTATTATGTAGTGTCCTTCTTGTCTCTTGTTATAGCCTTTGTTTTAAAGTCTATTTTGTCTGATATAAGTATTGTGACCACAACTTTTAAAATACAATTTTTTTGTGTGTGCCCAGCTGGTGTGACTCAGTAGTTGAGAGCCAACCCATGCACCAAGAGGTCACCAGTTCGATTCCCGGTCAGGGCACATGCCCAGGTTGTGGACCAAATCCACAATGGGGGGCATGCAGGAGGCAGCCAATTGATGTTCTCTCTCATCGATGTTTCGATCTCTCTCTTCCTCTCCCTCTAAAATCAATAAAAAATGTATATATACATAAAATAAAAATAAATAATTTTTTTTGTGCTAATCCTCATCCAAGGATATATTTTTCTATAGAATTTTAGAATAAAAGGGAGGGAAGAATGGGCAGCGAGAAAGAAACATTCATGTGAGAGAAATACATTGATTGGTTGCCTCCCACATCACCCCAACCAGGGCCAGGGATCGAACCTGCAACCCAGGTATGTGCCCTTGACTGGGTATCAAATCTTTGACCCTTTGGTTGGTGGGCTTACAATCTAACCACTGGGCCAAACCAGCCAGGGCCACAATTTTTTTTTAACAATGTATTTTTATTGTTTTTGGAGAGAGGAAGTGAGATGGAGAGAAAAATAGAAACATTGATAAAAGAGAAACATTGATCAGCTGCCTTCTGCATGCACCCTACTGGGGATCAAGACCTGGGCATGTTCCCTGACCAGAAATTAAACCAGTGACCCCCTGGTCCATGGAAAAATGCTCAACCAAGTAAGCCACACTTTTAAAAAATTTCCATTTGCATAAAATGTCTTTTTCTATCCCTTTACTTTCAGTCTCTGTGTTTTCTTATCTAAAATGGGTCTCTTATAAACAGCATACATATGGGTCCTGTTTTCTTATCCATTCAGACACCCTAAACCTTTTGATCAGAGCCTTTAATCCATTTACATTTATAGTGATTATTGACAAGTATGTATTTATTAGGGTTGTTTTTTTTTATTTTGTTTTGTTTTTTGGTATCCTGGCTGGGAATCAAACCCACAAATTTTTGGTGTGCAGGATGGCACCCAACCAACTGAGCCACCACCAACCAGGGATATTTATTGTTTTTTATTTTGCATATTTATTTTCTTTTCTTCTTTGCCTTGAAGAAGTCGCTTTAACATTTCTTGTAATACTGGTTTGCTAATGATGCATTCCTTTAGCTTTTCCTTGTCTGGCAAGCTCCTTATCTCTCCTTGACTCTAAATGATAGCTTTCTTGGATAGAGTAATCTTTGTTGCATGTCCTTGCTTTTTATTATTTTGAATATTTTGTGCCAATCCCTTTTGGCAGTGTGTTTCTGTTGAGAAATCAAATGATAGTTTTATGGCAATTCCCTTGTAGGTAACTAACTGCTCTTTTTGTTTGTTTGTTTGTTTGTTTTAGGAATCCTGACCCAAGGATATTTTTCTATTTATCTTCAGATAGAGTGGGAGGGAAACAGAGAGAATGAAAGAGAGAGAGGGAGAAAGAAACATCGATGTGAGAGAGACACATTGACTGGTTGCCTCCCACATGACCCTGACCAGGGCCAGGAACCAAACTGCAACTGGTTTTGTGCCCTTGACCAGGATTGAACCCGCAACTCTTTGGTCCATGGGCCAAAGCTCTACCTGCTGAGCCAAACCAGCCAGGGCCTAACTGCTTTTTATTTTATTTATTTTTTTGCTGCTGCTTTTAAGATTCTCTCTGTGTCTTTAACCTTTGACAATTTAAATATGATGTTCCTTGGTGTGGGCCTCTTTGGTTTCATCTTGTTTGGGACTCTCTGCACTTCTGGACTTGTATGTCTATTTCCTTCACCAGGTTAAGGAAGTTTTCAGTCATTATTTAATCAAATAGGTTTTCAATCCCTTGCTTTCTTGTCTATCCTTCTCTTACACCTATGATGCAAAGGCTGGTATGCTTGATGCTGTCCTTTTAAACTATCATCACTTTTTATTCTTTGTTCCTTTTGCTGTTCTAATTGGGTGTTTTCTGCTACCTTGACTTCCAAATCACTAATTAAATGCTCTGCTTCATTTAACCTGCTGTTGATTCATAATAGTGTATTTTTTATTTCAGTTATTTTGTTCTTCACTTCTGACTTCTGCTACTCCCCCCACCCCCCATTACTCAGTGGGGACCTCTGCCTCTGAAATATCCCTCCCAATTTTCAACTGCCACATGTGAGTGTAAGGTCAGCCCACTTTGAGTCTCTGCCTCTCCTACTGGCCTCGGTGTGGCCTCTTCTTTATATCCTTAGTTATAGACTTTCTTGTCAGGTCATTCTCCAGGTTACTGTTCTACAGTTTAGTTCTAATTTTGGTGTACTATGGAAGGAGACAATCCCAGCGCTTACCTACTTCGCCATCTTGTTCTCCTCCTCCTTCTTTTTCTTCTCACTCTCTTTTTTCAACTTATCTTTCTCTTCTTCTCTACCTCCTTTATCAGTATCATTTTCCATCACAAATGTTGGTTTTCTTTGCAGTTATGAGGTGTTCCTTTAATCCTCTTACAGGACAGGTTTTAAATTTCCATTTGAAAGCTAAAATTTTTGAGGCCCCTTTTTTTCACTGTAATGACAGCAAACATTTATTGCATGTGTATATTGTATCAAAACTGAGCTTGGTGTTCATTGAATGTTCTGTGGTGCTTACTATTGTCCCAATTTTGCAGAGCACAAAGTTAAGGCAATAAAGCTCAAGCAACTTGTCCAAGATCACAGAGCAGGTGGGGGACCGAGTCAGGATTCAGACCCAAGTCTTCTGACCCCAGAGCTCAGCTTAACCCTCTTAATTAGGAATGGGGGTAAGAGGAGAAGGACAATGCCAAAATATTTCAAATTCAGTGCAGTGTGAAAATAAAGAGACAAAATAGATGCTGGGCTGACCAGAAAGGAAGACAGTTGTTGTTCACTGGTTGATACCAGATAACTATCAGCTCTGTCTTGACTAAGAACTCCTGACTCAGCCTAACACAAAAACACAGTATTTATTGTTTTTATTTTCTCTGCCATTCTATAGATGAATCTAGACCTTTTGCTTTAAATTAAAAGAAGGACACATGGCAGTGGCCTAAAGACCTTCATTTTCCAAAAAGTAAAGTTGAATTAAGCAACTTGCCGATGGTCCCACAGCTGAATGGCAGAGGGAGGATCTCACCCAGGGCCCCCAGCTTCCAGAACGCAGACTTTTGGAACCCTGGGACATCTTTCATGGCTGTGCTCTCAAATGCATGCCTCCACTGTCTGTCTCCCTCTCTTAACACACACACACACACTGAAAGATGATGTGTCTAGTTGTGTATTTCCGTGTCATCTGGGCGATTACTTGAACTGCTCTGATACTGACACTCCATGGAGAGAGATTTTGATTATTTGAGAGGGAACACAATAGGGTCTTTTAGATTTGAGATGTCCCAGAAAAATCTGGAGAACTTTCACCAGAATAGAGATATTGGAAGTAATGAAATTAATAATGAGACATTAATGAAATAATGGCCTTCTGCCAGCTGAGTCAGCGCCTTCCTGTGTGTAAATAAGTCATGAGTTACAGGAATAACATTACTAAGATTTACAGAATACCTCTCAGCTGCTTGAAAAAGCTATCTCTCCCTGAGGATCAGTGAGAGGAAGATTTTAAAAAATTATCTTGAATTACTAAGATTACCATTTAGTAGTGAATATTCATTTCCTACTGAACTCTCAAAAGTGCTTAATTATGTTCAGAATAATTTGCTTCAGCTTTAAAAATAAACTTGAATATTGCCTAAGTCCTTTTTGAAAAATCGCCATGGGAACATGAACTAATCACTGAACTCAGAGTCTGCGCAGTTCCCCGAGGGGCAGTATCCTCGCCTGGTCTGCAGTTAATGTGCTGGTGCCCGCCTCTTGGGGCTTCGGTGAGGACTGAGGGGTGATAACCAGCCTCTGACTCCATGCCAGGCTGTTCAAGTGCTTTACATGTATTAGCTCACTGTTTTCATGAGGCTGTGCGGTAGGCACTGCTGGTCCCTTCAGAGGTGGGGGGCCTGGGGCACACAGAGGCTAAGTCCCTCGCCTGAGGCACACAGCCAGCAGGGGTGGCCCTGGAGTCTTAGGTCCGAAGGTGTGACCGCAGAGTTCGTGCTCTGGCACGTGGGAGGTTGGACTGGTGCAGACGGTTTGGGATGAACCCCACGGGAGGCGAAAGCAGCCCACCGAAGCGGGGAGGAGAGCTGGGCCGTGGCTGATTCCTGATCCAGGTGCTGGGGGTCTCGACAAAGGGGAGGTGAGAGTGAGGGTGTCTCGGCAGGAGGGAAGGGCGGAGGGCTGTGCGCCTCCCGTGCCTGGAGGACCCACACTCACTGGCCGCTGTGTCTTGGGTGGGTGTGGGGTAGCCAGGCATCAGAAGGGCGTGCTTTTATGGGGCACCGGAGAGGCTGTGCCCAGACACTGGTTCCCGGAGCTCTGGCCACACCAGAGATCGCCTGCCCACAGCGAACAGCAGCCCCCCCGCCGCCCCAGCACTTCCCTCTGCCCCAGCCCCACCTCTGAGCACCAGGAGGACGGACTGGGTTCCTCATGAGCTCGCCTGATGGAGTTTGGAGTCGAATTTAACCAATTTTTAAAAGGAAGAAATATGCAGGTTCAGATGAGAATATAAATGAAACATGATTGGTTCTCAGTTGATAATTTTTGAAGCTGGGTGAGAAGTATGGAGGTTCCTTATACCATTTCATCTACTTTTTCTTCAGTTTTAAATTCTCCACCATAAGGAAATTAAAAAATAAATGTGCACCCACCCGGTGTTGCCCAGTGGTTGAGCATCGACTCTGCACCAAGAGGTCGCCAGTTTGATTCCCAGTCAGGGCACACGCCCAGGTTGTGGGCCCGATCCCCAGTGGGGGGCGTGCAGGAGGCGGCCAGTCAGTGTTCTCTCCCATGGATGTTTCTATCTGTCACTCCTTCTCCTCTCTCTCCAAAATCAATAAAGAAAAAAAAAATTTAAATAAAATAAATACACAAATGTGCTATGTTTTTTACACCTGATTGTGGCTGCACATTTTTACTCGTTGATAAGACAAAACCAAAGGGAATCTATAATGTGAGAGTGTTACTGTTTGGTTTAGAGAGATGGAGACACATACTCAGTTAAATACCCATGAACACACTGAAGCTAAACATTTCTCTGCGAAGTGAAGATGCCTCCCTCGCTTGCTTCAATAGCTGACGTTTGTATTAGTCCCCCTGAGGGCTCTAGCACACCTCATCTTAACTGCTTTGCACAGCTCATCTGCGGCATGGGAAAAATAGACTTTCTTATCCCCAGTTTTCAATATACAAAATCCAGATTGAGAGAGAAAGATGGTGATTTTCCCAAACCCTCATGGAAAGCAAAAGAGAACCAGAAACCGGGGGTCTGGAAAAGCTAGGCCATGAGCGGCTTTCCGTGGGCTCTCCAGGGGCTTTGGGCAACACCTGAGTCATAATGAGCCCTGAGTCTTTCTTGATTAGCTAGCCCTAGCTGTCATGCTTAACTTATTTGCAAATAGTTAAATAATAACAGATTATGTAAGCATCTCATTTTGTAGCTATTTTTTTTTTTTTTTTCCAGAATCACCTCATTTCACATAAGGACACTCCCTTTAAAGCCATGTCGTTTGCAGAAGTCTAGAGAAAGGGGAGGAGCTGAAAGACCTGTTGAAAGAAACACCGCTGGAGGCAGGTCCCGGGCTTGAATCACCGGGGACCAGGCAGCCGGTTCCATTCAGGACACGCACTTACAGTAGCGGCCTCACTTCCGAGTGTGGCGGTGGAGCAAGAAGAGCCTGGTCCCTGTCAGAGTCCCTTTGATTATCACGGCGAAGAGCATTTGGAGTTTGAATCTGGCACCTCATTCTTAGCTTTTGCCAAATTTGAAAAGAAGCAATTTCTCTTTCTCTGTGTGTGTGTGTGTTTGAAAATGAGCATAGTAGATGCTTCCATAATTTTAAAGCTATTTTCTTTTCTCTGAATCTTAGGAGGTTTTACCCCTAAACAGAGCTTTTGAAAGACAGAAGTATAAAATGTTTCTTCCCACTTTACTCTTCTATTTTTCCTCTTCCACAGAAACACTGTGCCCATTAAATACCCTTCCATGCCATGTAGGTGGAGGGAGGAAGGGAGATGTTGCTTCCTGAGACTTTGTGTGGCGCTTTTCACCAAAGGAGGAGCATTTATTTTTATTTGGTTCATGCAGTACTCTTACTTCCTGCAAACTTCTGTGAAACAAAGAATGTTCCTTGAGCTTTGGGCTGAAGTAGTTGCAAGGATTTATCATTGATGAGCAATGTAGAGTAAATTTCTGTCCTTGTCCCCCTCCCCCTCCTCCTCTTCTTCCATCTTCTCCTTTTTAAGCAAATCCACACAATGTTAGAAATAATATGGAGTTTTCTATGATCTGTGATCAAATTTCTCTTTCACTTGCTCAGGTCATGTAGTTGGGAACTGAGTAATCACAACTATAATAGTGAATTAAAAGAACACTGAATTGGTTGTTGGTTGTCCTAACTTGTAGTTTATTTGACAGTTGTTGGTGTTTGAAGGAGATCAATGAGTAGTACAAATTCACAACCAAATGAAAGATGGACTCACATGAGACAGAAGAAGATAAGAATACAGACGGTTGGTTGATGAAGTCAATTGAAGACAGTGGCCTGATTTGCAGCCACTTCTGAATCTTGTATTTTTCCCAATCTAGACCTCGGTGCATCTCACCCAAGCGAGAACTCATATGCACAGAACTACTGCTTTATTCTGTGCCCGGGACAGAAGAAGAAACATAAACTTCTGAACCTGATTTGAAGAAAGTCTAAGTCCTTACTATTCAGAGGTAGGAACAGAGAATAAACTGCCCATTTTCTCCCAGTGCAAGCAGACCCAGACCAGAGGGAAAAGATGGTGGCGCAGCATGCAGCAGCATCCTGTCTTCCAACGTCTGTCGAGGGCTTTCGGTGTGCCAGCCAACACTCTGGAGCTTGCATGAGCTAATTCACTGAGTCCTTGTAACAGCTCATGAGAGCTGCAGTTATCACCATCTCCATTCTTGCAGCCAAGGAAGCTAAGGCACAGAGAGATAACATACTTGACTGGCAAGTCATGGACTTGAACTTTGAACCCAGTCTGGCTTCAGGGTCCTCACACTTAAACTGCTTCAGAAATGTTTCTTGTTTCTTGGGGAGGTGAGAAGATGGGGGAGGAAAAAAGGGCTGGAGTATTACTTCAGTGCTGTTGCTAATAAGCATGAGGAGGAGAGATTTAACTTCCCATTATCATCACTGATTGATTGCGAGGCTGAGAAGGACAGTCACTTCTCTCCTGTTCTCAGAGGTTGGATATAACAGGGGGCTACATTTGTGACAAGCAGATTCTCTCTACCCTCTTGCCACAAAACAATGTTGAAGATCAATCTCAGCTGGGTTTGGGAAGCAGGAATCTTGTACAATTTGGAGGACTCCTCTAAGAAAAACAATACAAAAATTCTGTATGGAAGAGAATATATATACATAGAATGTGAAAGGGGGAGTTTTGGACTCAAATTATAAAGTTTCTTTTGGGGTATGATGTTTATTCTCTCAAAATTTGTTTGGTTCTTCTGCAGACATATTAGGACTTGTAGAGCAACTACACTCAGCCAGTTAGCGTATTTATGAGCCTACTTATTAGACACTTTACCTGTCATGCACTAGAGTTCAAGGCAGACTCCACGGCGTAAGGAATACTTTGGTGGAGAAAGGAGAAACTCACATAGGCCACGATCAGCAAGAGAAGAGAAGACAGGAGGCCCACATCCTCTCATTATTCCATAGAACTCATCACAGGGCCTTGTGCTGCCTTCCGTTCTGTTGGGGGAGTCAGAGGCTGTCTGGCACCAGGTATTCTGGACTGGGAGTCAACTATGCAGGAGTTTTCCAGCAATTTCAGCTTCCCAAGGAGACCTTGGAGCCCAAGAGATGTTATTCCTTTCTCATAAGGGAAAGGGAGACCCTGGTCTCATGAAAAGCTGAGCTGGAGTACGGTCTCTTCCGGGAAAAAGGGGACCACGTGATCTTCTCAGAGCTTGCATGTTGTCCACTCAATCTGGAGTGAGCACAGGATCTCCTCCAGGTAGTTCTGCTCATTGCACAGGTTCCCACTAACCGTGTATTGAGTACTTGCTTCATATTCATTGAAAAGACTATATCACACATCAAAGTTACAACTCAACTACAGAACAACCATCATTCAAAACCCCCTGAAATCTAGCTGAATGGAAGTCCTACAACTACGGAATTAAAGCAACAGCCACATGGAGACTGGTAGGAGGGCGGAGGCAGACAGGCTGGTCCCACACCCACGTGTGGTGGATAAAAATCAGGAGGACACCTCGGCTGGGAATGTCCTCTCTGAGGACTGAGGGGTCCCCGTCCCACACCAGGCACCCGCTCAGGGTTCCAGTGCCAGGTAGAGAAGTCCCCATAACTTCTGGCTGGAAAATCCAACAGGAACTGAGGCTCAGGGAGGCTGAGGTGGCTGGAGCCCCAGACAGCTCCTTAAAGGGCCCGTGCACGGACTTATCAGACTCTCTCCCTCTAAGCTTGGAGGGGAGGCAGCTCGAGGGGTGCCAGAGACAGGGAAGAACTGAGCTGTTTGGCATTTGAGCGAGGGCTGCAGAGGGGGCATTCTTCTGGACAGACGTGCTGTCTGAGGCCTTTGTTCCTTTGGTGAGCCCTTCCCTGGGGTAGCAGATGGCCACCATATCTGAGACTCCAGCAACCTGGCTCACACTGGTTGCCCCGCCCTGGTGATTCCCTGAGGCTCCGCCCCACCCAACTTTCAGGCCCACCCAAGCTGTAGCCAGTTGGTTTACTACAGGATTGGCCTGTCTTGGATCCTGCTTCAGGTTTTCCTAAATTCTTTCAAACAAGCAGCATCTGGTCTCAGCTAGCCCCATACCTCTCATTAAGTAATACATAGAAAAAAACAAAAACAAAAACACAGGGAGGCAGCCAAAATGAGGAGACAAAGAAATAGGTCCCAAATGAAAGAACAGAACAAAACCCTAGGAAAAGAACTAAGCAAAATGGAAATAAGCAACCTAACAGATGCTGAGTTCAAAATACTGCTTATAAAGATGCTCAATGGACTTAGTGAGAACCTCAAAGAACTTAGTGAGGACCTCAAGAGCATAAAAAAGGACCAGTCAGAAATGAAAGATGCACAGTTAGAAATGAAAGAGGCACTAACTGAAATAAAGAATAATTTACACAGATTCAATAGTAAAGTAGGTAAAACCAAGAAGCAAACCATCACTTTGGAATATAAGAAAGCAAAAACACCCAACCAGAACAGCAAACAGAAAAAAAGAATCCAAAAAAATAAGGATAGTGTAGGGAGCCTCTGGGATAACTTCAAGCGTGCCAACATTTGCATCTTGGGAGTGCCAGAAGGAGAAGAGAGAGAACAAGAAATCGAAAACCTATTTGAAACAATAATGGCAGAAAACTTCACTAACTTGGTGAAGGAAATAGACATACAAGTCCAGGAAACACAGAGAGTCCCAAACAAGATGAACCCCAAGAGGCCCACACCAAGACACATCATCATCAAAATGCAAAAGGTTCAAGACAAAGAGAGAATCTTAAAAGCAGCAAGACAAAAATAATTAGTTACCTACAAAGGAGTTCCCATAAGACTGTCAGTTGATTTCTCAAAAGAAACTTTGCAGGCCAGAAGGGAGTGGCAAGAAATATTCAGAGTGATGGAAAGCAAGAACCTACAACCAAGATTACTCTATCCTGCAAAGCTGTCATTTAGTATTGATGGCCATATAAAGAGTTTCCCAGACAAGAAAAGGTTAAAGGACTTCATCACCACCAAACCGTTATTATATGAAATGTTGAAGGTTCTTTTTAAAGAAAAAGATAAAATATATGAACAAACAAAATGGCAATGAATACATATCTATCTGCAATGGAATCTACAAACAAAATGAACAGGCAGAACAGAAACATTCTCATAGATACAGAGAACATTTTGTTGGTTACCAGATGGGAGGGGGGTTGGGGTAATGGGTGAAAAAGGTGAAGGGATTAAGAACAAATTGGTTGCTAGACTGACAAACCTCAAAGAGAAGGGGGTTGGGGGGTGGGAAGAAATAAACCAAAGAACTTATATGCATAACCAATGGACACAGACAACAGTGTGGAAAAAGGCAGGAAGGGGACGGGAGTGGGGAGTAGGGGTCAATGGGGGGAAAATGAGGAACATCTGTAATACATTCAACAATAAAACTAAAAAAGAAAAAGAAAAGACTATATTGTATGTAATCCTACTAAGTCTGTGGGATAGGAACTACTGTCACCTCCATTTTACAGAGAAAGGAACAGAGGCATAGAGAGGTTGTCTATTCACCAGTCACACTGAGCACGTGGCACTTGTGGAAATCTGACTCTGAGACCAGAGTCAATGTCCTTTGCTATAAAGCCTTCCGGCACGGAAGGGAGGGAAAAGCAAGAGTTGGAAAACTGAGTTCTCAGTCCCGTTCATGCTCTGCCAGCCTCAGTGTGCACTTGTGGGTAAGTCACCTCTGGCCTTAGAGCTGGCCTCACAGCTAGCCGAGCTCAGGGGACATGAGCAGGCCTCCCATGCCAGGACTGCGGAATGGATTAAAGGAGGTAAGTTTCTAAATGGTAAAATCATTAAAATGGTAATGTGAGGTTGTGTCTTCTTCACTTTTGGACCTTTGGTGTCTGCTGGGTACTCCATGCTAAATAAATTAATGAAATGAGAATTTGTATTGGGTTGACACCTAGAATTTTGGCATGAGTTGGAAAACAAAAGTAAAAAAGAAACAGATAAAGTGAACTCAGTAATATCCTATTTTAGTTTACACATCTTTAATAATAAGCCATTGAGGAGAACACACCACACACACACACACACACACACACATATACACACACAGAGACATCCCACCACACACACCATTCACACAAATGATTCTTGGGGCTAAACATGAGTAGGTCGATTACCTGGCAAAACTTTCAATAACACTGAAGGACTTCCTTTTAAATTGTCACTGACCCCAATACTAGATTAATTTTTTAAGTTGATCTGTCTTGGGTGTATCTTGGAGGTAAACTATAGTTCTTTCTTTCTCACTTTTCTAGTATAACGTTCAGGGACAAATATAGATTGAAGTGTTGCTGTTGTTAAAATGACATACTTTTTCACATAGGCTAAGATTAGAGAGTTTCAGAAAAGAAATTTGTAAGCACGTGGTACAGCCAGGAGCCCCTTCCCTGTTGACTTTTCAAAGTAGTAAGAAACCAATCAGTTCATCTGAGTTTACTGAGTGCCTGCGAGGTTTTGTGGGTGAGTCAAAGACACATTATAAAGATGTTCTTGCCTTAATGTGTATTTGCAATGTGGTTGAACAGGCAGGGCATAAATATATGCAATTTCACTAATGGTGCAGTTAGTGAATAAGAGTAAGGTCTCATAACTAATAAAGGCTTACGTAATAAAATAATATAATTAACTTCACACAGAGGTGTCAAGGGATTAGTAGTCGCAGGATTGATTGAGTCTTTCTGCCATTTCAGGCTCTGGGTAAATGTCTCTGAAACATTTTTATTATATAAAACATCCTCACATGACTGTTCAAAGGCAAGAGGGTATCTGGCAGAGAGGCCTCCTTGCATACTTCTCTCTTTTATCATATAAAAGGACATTTGCCCAGAAACACTCCCAGCAAGCATACCCTTATGTAGCATTGGCCAGTAGTGGGCCCCAAGGATGTGCCGAGCTGCAACGGAGTCTGGAAATAGAAGTATCTGGATTTTTCAGGCCCTATAATAGGAAGCAACAAAGAAGTAAGGGAGTTGGGAATTGGTTATTGAAAAACCAACCCATATAGTCTTTGAAATTATTGGTCTGGGTTTCTTTGGGTAAATACCCAGAAGTGGAATTGCTGGGTCACAGGGAAGTTCCAGTTTCAATTTTTTGAGGAACCTCCAAAGTGGCTGCAGTGATCTGCATTTCCACCAACGGTGCACCAGGGTTCCCTCTTCCCCACATTCTCACCAGCATTTGGTATTTGGATTTATTGGTGATAGCCATTCTGACAGGTATGAGGTACTATCTCATTGTGGTTTTAATCTGCATTTTTCTGATATTTGGTGACACTGAAAATCTTTTCATATGTGTGTTGTCTATCTGTGTCCTCTATGGAGTCTATTCAGGTCCTCGAATCATTTTTCACTTGGATTGTTTTGTTTTGTTTTTTGGTGTTGATTTGTTTGAGTTCTTTATAAATTTTGGATATTAACCCCTTATCGGATGTATCATTGACAAATACCTTCCTCCATTCAGTAGGTTGTCTTTTCATTTTGTTGATAGTTTCCTTTGCTGTGCAAAATCTTTTTAGTTTGATATAGTCCCATTTTTTTCTCTTTTGTTTTCCTTGCTTGAGGACATAAATCAAGAAAAATACTGCTAAAAGAAATGTCAGAGATTTTATTGCCTATGTTTTCTTCTAAGAGTCCTATGATTTCAAGCTTTACATTCAAATCTTTAACCCGTTTTGAGTTTATTTTTGTGAATGGTGTAAGAAGGTGGTTTAGTATCATTATTACATGTATTTGTACAATTTTCCCAATATTACTTATTGAATAGACTGTTTTACCCCATTGTATGTTCTTGCCTCCTTTGTCAAATATTAATTGACTATATAGGTATGATTGTCTGACCACTAAGCTGTATACCTGAAACTGGTACAAAATAGTACTGAATGTAAACTGCAATTGAAAAATAATAATAATATAAAAGAAGTCAAACCAAAGTTAGAAACAATGATTAACTGCCAAATAAGTGGCACTAAGTTAGTTTTCCAATAAATTTTCTGTGGTGATGGAAATGCTCTATATCTATTATATCCAACATGCAGCCACTAGTCACTGTGGCTGCTGAGCACTAGAAATGTGGCCAGTGTCACTGCGAAACTGAAATTTAGTTTAAATTTAAATAGGCACATAAGGCTAGTAATTATCATATTGGACATTGTAGAATAATAAACAATGTTTTCTTGGAGGTCAGAGGCAGACATAGCATAGGCCAGAATAATTTGATAACTTTCATGGGATGAGGAACTCGAAATGGATTTGAAGGGTAGTTGGAGTTTGGAGAGCTTGGGCTTCTCCTAAATCAGGACAGCAGAAAATAATAAAGCATTCTTAGGAGACACTGTGCGGATCAGTTTGGCAGAAGAGTATGTTTTGTGGAAAAGTGGGCAAAAATCTCAAAAGCACGGTCAAGTCATATGGCAGACATTTTTGGACGCCAGCTTGGACTGTGTGCAATAGGAAACTTATACTGTTGAGAGATGAGTAAAACATAAAGTGGTTCCCTAGGAAACCATTAACTTGATTATGGTAAGAAAGATTAACCTGGTGATGGTAAGAAAGATGGATACAAGGCAGGAGATTCAGTTACATCAGTGTTTTCCAATTTTTCCATGTTGTGGCACATCTGAAAAATGATGTACGTGTTGCTCACTGGGCAAATGGACAGGATAGCTGCTTGGGAGTGGCCAGCCAGAAACTCCAGCTGCTCCAGGAATTTGTTTCAAAATTGGCAAATGAGGGTCACTATCTCCTCACACCTGTAACCTTTTCACAGCTTGGTAGTGTGCACCAGCACACAGCTGGGATCCTCTTAGTTAGTAGACTTTCATGAACTAAGTAGGTATATAAAAATGAAAAGGACAAAAATGAGGTATTTTATAGAAGACATTGAAAATAATTGGGAACTAATTAAATATAGTTAGGATTGATTTTGAAGTTGATAGTAAGTCTTAAATTTTGAGAATGGTGATACCAGAAATAAAAATACAACATGAAATTGTTTTGAAGGCACATTGTGATTTCAGTTTAAGAGGTGGAGGTGAACACTGGACTCCGGTGGTGGACTGTGTCATTGGTGGCCCCTAGTGATCCACGGCTCTGGTAGTCATGTTCTTGTATAGTCCCCTCCCATATTGACTCTGTACTGGGCCATGTGACTTATTTGGCCAATGAGACATTACCATAATGCAGGTAGAAGCTTCATGAGTGTTTGTAGATTGAGGCTTCTCCTCCTAGAACCAGCCACCAGCAGGTAAGGAGGCTCAGATAACACTCCTGAATGGTGAGAGGTCATGCGCAGAGATGTGGGCCTATGAGAGCACATCCTGCGTGTCCCAGCCCCAGCCTAACTCCGAGATGAGCGAAGGCATGGGAGCAACCTCAGAAGAAGAACCACTCACTGAGCTCAGTCAATCCAAAAGTTGACAAGAAATCATAAATTGATGTTGTTGCCCTGACCGGTTTAGCTCAGCGGTTGGAGCATCGGCCTGCGGTCCGGAGAGACCCGGGTTCGGTTCCCTCTAAGGGCACGTACCTCGGTTGCAGTTTGTCCCCGGCCCTGGTGGGTTGTGCGGGTGGCAGCCACTCGATGTGTCCCTTTCACGTCGATGTTTCTCTCTCTCTCTCTGTTCCTCTCTCTCCCTCCCACTCTACCTGAACAAAAATAAATAAATAAATAAATAAATAAATAAATAAATAAATAAATAAATTGATGTTGTTTTAAGCCACTAAGCTCTTGGTATTTGTTTGGCAGTAATGGATAATGGAAACAACATCTAAATAAAAATGCTCAGTATGTCCTTAGAGATATGGGCATGGAGCTCAGGCAAAAGATTTGGGTCTTAGATCTAATTTTGCAATATGCATGCTTCTGTCATAGCAGTTATGTTATAATTATATTGCCTTTTTGTTTCTCTTACTAGACTGTTAATAGTTATATTGACTTCTTGTTTCTCTTACTCGAGGACAGGGACTGGGTTTGTTTGTGATTCCTAATACATTATGCCTGGCTCCGTCTTTATAGTTCAGGGCAGTGGACAGGGAATGGAGTCAGAGAGGCCACGCTCGAACTCCTACCTTCCCAATCGCCCGCTTTGTGACCTTTAGGAAGTCACCAATTCTTTCTGTAAAATGTAGATAATGTTAGCTACCTCTCAGACCCAGCAAGAGGACCAAATACACAGTGCGTAATAAACTGTAGCTTCCATGATTGAAGATGAAAAAGTGGTCGTTGAAATGTGAGAACAAATGAGAGGGGCAGAGTAGGAAGAGAAGCGCCGTAAGCTGGGGAAGACGAGTGGGGAGAAGACGCAGGAGGTGAGTCGGAGAGAAGGAAACCAGGAGTGCGCATGAGCCAGGAAGAACCAGCCCGAATGAAGGTCGGGAAACGGACCGAGAAAGGGTGCATTTAACTGGCTTAAGAAGGGCAGAGATTTAAGGAAGATACACGTTAACATTGCTACAATGAATGGGTATACTTTATGGGATATACTTTTGTGTGTTTATTAAAATTCAGACGTTGGTCCAAAACTGTCAGTAGGGAAATCTTCGCAGAAAAAGATTAGGCTGTCTCACATGCTCTAACTGCACTGTAACTGAGGACAGGAGATAAGACGGCTGCTGAGGTCTCTTCTCTGTAACGCTGGCTGAGTGCCTGGTGGGTGATAAGAAAGTTTAAACTTTATGTGGTTGGGCTTTCAGGGAGGAATTTGTGGAGAATTGAGAAACGGTACAAAAAGGGGAGCACTATTCATATTAGGCCTCTTGGGAGAGACCTGATTCTCTGAAATCATTCCTCTCTGAGAGACAAACAACATAAAGACTGAAGAGACACAGTTCTTTGAATCATTGCAAAACATGCAATAAAACCAACAGCTATAAAACAGACTCATAAGTTTTTCAAATATCTCTCCTTCTATTGCCTTGCAATTGGAAAGAAATTAGGCTAGACTCTTAATGACACCAGATTTTGTGGATAAGGTCTCTGAAGTTTACATCTGTGAGTTTTGCTGTCCATTTTTCTTTTTTAGATGACAGCATCCCGATTTTGTTGTAGGAGACTATCTTTCTCCCACTAAGTGTATACCTTTGGATGGAGGTGATTTTACTTCCCTTCCACCCTGTGCTTCAGAAGTAGACAGCAGAATGTCACATCCCTGCAACCACGGTGATTGGTTCAGAGATGAACATTTACCTTAAGCTAAGCCAATTCTGATATTTTTCCTGATCCCCTGAAAAAGAAATATACCCTTTTCTCTTGATCATAAACTTGATATGATGTAAGCTTGAAGCTGCCAACACCACCACTGGAAGAGAAGTTGTCTGGCAATACAATCAGCAAGGTGAAAAACAGCATGGAGGGCTGGAGAGGGACAGCTCCCCACTGACATCGCCTCGACCTCTGAAAGTAGTAGCTATGTCTGAGCTTTTGGGCTGTATAAACTAAGGTCAAATTCGGGCTGTATAAGCCAGTACAAATTGTTTATTATTATTATTACTTGCAATGGAAAGAACGCTGACCATTAAACTCTAAGAAAATGTAAAGGCATCATTGTACAGGGGAGAAGAGTACCAGATCTCCATCTCCCAGTATGATGCTCAGTACTGTTAACTGAGCCCACTGACCACTCCATTTTACAGCGAGAGCTCTGATGCTAAGAAAGATGAATACATTTGTCAGATTTCAAAGAAGAAAAGAAATTTCATTTAAACTAAATGATAGAGGAGAAATTGACAAGTTACTGCACAATGGCTAAAATCAGCCCACCCCTTCTTTTGAATATCACACAAGTATGGTTTTTACATTTTTAAATGATAGAAAATAAAAGGTAAATATAAATTCATGACACATAAAAATTATACAAAGTTGCCACTTTGGAAGATAGGTTGGTGGGGTTTTGGTTTTTTTTTTTACATAACTAAATGTCCTTTTACCTTACAATTGGGCAATCAGTGTCCTTGTATTTACATAAAGGAGTTGACACTTACATCCACACAAAAACCTGTACACAGGTGTTGACAGCAGCTTTATTCATATTTGCCAAAATTTGGAAGCAACCAAGATGCTCTTCAGTGTGTGAACAGTACATCTACACAGTGGAATATTATTCAGCACTAAAAAGGAATGAGCTTTCAAACCATGAACAGACATGGGGGAAACTTAAATGCATATTACTAAGTGCAATAAACCTGTCTGAAAAGGCTACATATTGTGTGATTCCAGCTATTTGACATTTGGGGAAGGTAAAATTATGGAGATAGAAAAAATCAGTGGTTGCCAGGGTCTGGAGTGCGGGATGAACAGTCGGAGTACGGAGGAGTTTCAGGGCAGTGAGAATATTCTACATGCAGTCATAATGATGATAAGCAGTGAACATACTACCCATGTGTCCAACCTGTTACAGGTGTACCACCCAGAGTGAATGCTAAGGTAGACCGTGGAGTTTGGGAAATTATGTTGTCATTGTCGCTCCAGAGCACTTTCAAAAAGCTTCCTGAAAAGAGACTCAGAAATTCTACACACCATCTTAGTAATTCTCTCTTTTTTTCTCTTGTGAATAAAATGTGCAGCCTCTGTAAAAATGTTCTACACACGCAGCTTTCCTTATGACTTGTGACCAAAGTCCTCCCCAGAGGTGTTCAGAGTGGCCAGTCTTTGGTACATCTTCCCAGAGATAGTGTGTACAAGTCTCCTTTTTTTTTTTGTTTTTTTGTTTTGTTTAAATCATTGCCCGAGGATATTTTTTTATTTATCTTTACATAGAGTGGGAGAGAGAGAGAAACACCGATGAGAGGGACACACTGACTGGTTGCCTCCTGCATGACCCCAACCAGGGCCGGGGATCGAACCGCAACTGAGGTACATGCCCTTGACCAGAATTAAACCCAAGATTCTTTGGTCTGTGGGCCAACACTCTAACTGCTGAGCCAAACTGGCCAGGGCTCCATTTATTTTTTTTATACCAAAACTAGAAAACCATACACACTGGCTGTTTTTCACTTAATATTATCATTAGATCATATCACATGACATCTGAACATACAGAATGATCTAATTAGTTTTATTGTCTGCACAGTATTATTCTTATTGAAGGATGGCTAGGTCACTCATCTATGATGTGACAGGTATGTACGTGTGTCTCACAGACGTGGACGTAAATGTTTGCGTGCATATGCAAATGTATCTGAGCGATACATGCCAGAGAGCTTTAGATTAATTTTTTATGATAGTGTTGGGAACCTGAACTGAGTATTCTCTTCAGACATTTTGTTTTTCAGGGTTACTTGTTTGGGTTTGGAGTGTAACAAGTGTTCTTATGAAAAAGAAGTGCCTGGAAGTTTTATTTAGAAATCTATTTAATAAAAAGAGTTTTACTCTTTGCATTTTTTTATTTTCCAGTCACAGTTGACAGTATTATTGTGCATCATTTCAGACGTGCAGTAGAGTGGTCAGACAGCCATGTGCTTTGGAGAGCAGTCCCCAGACTTACTGACTACCTGCTCTGGACAGTCACCATGCTGATGGTCTTATCTAGTTTACCTTTTCTAAGCCTCTGTGACATGGCTGTTCTTTGTTTTTGAGGAAACTGAGACTGAGCAGTGACATAAGCCACTCAGGTTCTCATGTACTATAAGCAGCAGGATTGGATTTGAAACTTCGTCTTCCATTTCTTAATCCAAGTTCATTTCACAAGACATGGTACTCAAGTCTTCAGAACTAATCTGGTGAGATGTTATCTGTGTGGTTTCGGGCTTAGATTTTTTTAAACCCTCCAGTAGGAGTTAAAAAACTTTTCTTAGCAACACATCGCAATCGGAGGAGGAAGGACAGGGACCCCTTATTCTAAGGTATGCACAGAAAGAGGAAGATTTATCATGGAAGACAGCTACGGACAGAAACCATGGAAAACAGCCTTCCTGACTGAATTTACTATCTGCTTGCTATCTAGGTCTTTCTGAACTTCTCTCCTTGACAGTACCAATTAGCTACATCTCCCGAGAAGACTTGTAATCTGACTAGCCTGAAACCTTGGTAATTAGGAAACTCTTCATTATCACTCATCTTTGAACAGCTCAGACTAGCAGGCAATTGTCAACTTTAAATGGCCGCGGGTTCCTGAAGCCCCTCCAGCCAGGAGAAGAGACAAAGCTGTGGAATCGGGGCCCCTTTCTGGAATGAATTGAAACGGGATTCGAAACAAATTAGGGGTCATCTTACCAGCTGGGGCTAAGAAATCTACTCTGACCTCTGACATCATGTTTTTTAATTAGTAGTCTCCATACGACAACCTGGAGTTTTCAGTTTACATCACTTTTGTCCTGTCTTAATACATAACAAATTACCCAATGTGCATATTATAACTGTGAAGCAGAAAAAGCACCCATACTCTTAATAATGAAGTTACTAGTTAATTAGCTGTTATAATTAATATTTATTGAACATTTTTTCATTAACCACTTTGTGAAGCTCTTTCTCGTGGATTTCCTCACCTAACTCCAGCAACAAGTTTCTGAGGTAGGTTTCCTTAACTATCCCCATTTTAGAGACGAGAAGGCTGAAACACAGACAGTGGAGCCGCTGTCCTGGGCCCTGCTAGGCCGTGACAGAGCCGGGATGCCAGCCCATTGCTGACTGACTTCGCAGTCGTTGGCCGTAAACATTAAGCTCTAGTCCATGAAGAAACAAATCCTGTAGTTACACATCTCCCAAAGGGGCAATTTACGTTTGCAGCGGATGGACACTTGACCACTTTGGGGCTAAATGTCCTTGGAGAGGGCGGGGGGAGCATTGACTGTACAAGTCTGACAGGACCCTTTACTGGAGGGAGTGCAGTGTGAGGAGCTAAACTGCCCTGCAGGAAAACACACAGGCTTATTTTACTCAATAAAATGTGTCATCTTTGCTGTGTCATCAGTTCCTATGATGTCTGTACACTGCACCTTGGTTTTGGAAGGGTGTGTGTGTGTGTGTGTGTGCATGTGCACACATGCATGTGTGTCTTAATATTTAAATAGTTGCCTGACAGAGAAAGAGAACCAAGAACATAAAATGACAAAGGGAAGCATACCTGTGGTGATCAAAATGAACCCACAGAAGCCCTGGGTCACCTGTGCTGTCCCTGGACTGAACTGTTGGTGTCTGACAGTACTCCTAATGAGACTTCCTGAGAGCAGCCGGGGAAACATGGTCCTTTCGGAAGCCGTAGTGCTGTGGACAGAAAGGAAATTCCTACCACCAGACACCCTGGAAAGATGCCAGGCCTGGGTTAACAGTAAGGACTGCTTTGGAAAGCCTGAGTCTTTAGAGGTAAAAGGAGATCTTCTTTATCTCTTTCGTTTTTGTAGACACAGGCAGAAGAGATGTACCCAAAGAGCAGATATGAGCCGTTTTCTGAAATATGGGCAAGGCGTGGATTAATTAAACACCCAACCGATGCTTGTCTGGTGGAGTGAATGGGACCTGTGGACTCTGAGAGGAGCCACATTTAACCTATTAATTTTCTCTGTGCGGTAATGCATTTCCATCATTCTGAGGTCTTAGGTCAGGGCTTGCTGAAATGGCAGCCTGGTCTCAGCCCCACCAGGTCCTCTTCAGACGACACCGGTGGAGCTGAGACGAGGAGGAGCATAAGGACAGGCTGAGACTGCTCTTTCCTGATCCACAGTGTCAGCTGGGCTACTGTGCCGACATACTCACCCTCCAGAGCTCCACACAATGACACCCAAGTGATAGTAAGTTACGAGTTGACACAGCAGATGCTTCCAGGGCCCAGTTCTGTCTCTCAGACTCATTATGTCACAAGGTGATCACAGCAAGCATACTGGAAAATAATGTTGAAGAAATATCTTGGGATGTAAATTGAAAGGATCAAGAGATGGGTTAATAGAAGAATGAAGATAATATTAGAAGATTAACCTTGCAAAATCAAAATATGATTCATAGGAAAAGAAAGAAGATAACCAAAAAAAAAGGAAGAGAAGAAATTATCAAAAAACAAACACAAGAAAATTTTCCAAAACTGAAGGACACAGCTGTTCAGACTGAGTAAGTGCAGAAAGAGCTCAGATAATTATTAAAATAAGGCTTATAATCTGTTGTGTGCCACAGATTTTCCCACAGGATTGGACACTCATTCCCTTATGTCTGGGTATATCGGTGGCTGATGGTTTTCAGGTGATTTTCTCCTAGGATATTAACATTGACTCAAGGGCTCTGCCTCACCCATGGTCAGCTCCTTCTTGGAAATGGCCCACATCCACAACAAGCCAACAGGAGAAGAACACATAAAGGCCCCGCCTACCTGTCTAGGGTAAGATAACTCTGAACTGCTCTTGCAGGACTCCGGATAGGATTGGCTGAAGTGTATACATCACAGTTCAACTCCTCCCTCTGCCCAATCCTGCTGAGCTTAGTCCTCACGAGTGTGTTTTTTCAAGAGCAGTCCCCAATAAACTTCCTGCACAACAACCTTTGTCTCTGAACCCAAGCTAAGATCATACCAAAGCTTACTGTGGTGAAGTTTCAATGCTCAAAGGTAAAAAGATTCTGGAACGTTCAGGGAACTGAAAATGAAATGGCATGAGATTTCTCAACAGCAACATTGGAATTTAAATAATAAGGGGAAATATTGTCATCTTAGATTTAGATTTACTCCTAGACTATGGATTTCATCCCAGAAATATATAGCTAAATAGTACCAGGGTGGTTTAAAGACACCATATGAATAAATACCCAATAAATCTACCTCTTTCTTAGTCTTTTTTAAGGAAATACTGAAGTGAAGTGATACAAGGAGGAACAGCAGCAGAGTGAGTGCAGACAGTCTGCCAAAATGCGAGGTAAAACAGGAAGGAGAGGACACGAGATACAGGAAATATGGATGTTATCCGGAAGGTGGGCAAGGGGCCAGCCTTGCAGCTAGAAGGAAAATCAGCCCAGACAGGATCAGGAGAACAGAGGGCTCTCGGATGGAGGGATCTAGGAACCAAGAAAATTAATAATAATAGTATAATAGTAATAATAAAGTAACTCTTATCTCCAGCAGAAATACATGTTTGAACACATAATTCTAATAAGCTAAGTAATATTTACATATCATAACAATGTAAACATTGGCTGATTTAGTAAGAAATGACCATGGTGAAGTGTTGAGAAAAAGGAAAATGGTAGAAATGATGATGAAGTAAGTCCTCATCTATCATGTAGTGAAGTCAATGGGTACCTTCTTGAATCGATAAACCAAGAAACAGCAGTCCATGCAAGGTTGTAGAGACGAGGAGGAGGGGCCTGGGAGAGGTAGCTAGAAGGGTTAAGAGGGTTTGCTTCTGGGGGACAGAAGTGAAAGATGGTATAAGGAACTGCTTTTTAAATTACAAACCTTAAATATTGCTTATGTGAGATGTTCAAAGTCACGTGCACACATTTATTTAATAACAATTAGAATAAATTATGCCATTACAAAGTGGAAATGGAGGAGATGGCCTACTGTGCAGGGGTGAAGGGCGAGTGCTGAAGGCAGGGCTGTGGGGTGGTGCGCCCAGCTTCAGACCCTTGGAGCACGGTCGCCTTCCCTGGAGCCGCTGGAGGATCTCGACAAGGGCAGCCTGGTGAAGAACTAACTTCCTCAGAATCAGAGCTTCACGACATGCCTCTTCCACATCCCGGTTCTGCCATTTGAAACAGAATGGCACATGCCTGCGTCCGTTCTGCCACAGCACACGTGCCCACGGCAGGTGTTGCTAGCTCAGCACTGCTCTGCTTCCTACATAGCACGACGCCTTAGCAATACTCATCAGAGGCACAGAAAATAGGTGAGGCAGCTCATTTTCCCCAAACCCTGTGGCTTCCGAATCCTTCTCAACACTAGGCTCGGCGAGCCCTACCACTGGGCCAGCGGGCAGCTCTCAGGGGCTGTCGCCGCTGCAGAACTCCTCACAGGATTGGCATCCCTCGTACAGTGCACCACCCCTGTGTAAAAGCCTACCTGTCATATTGAGTCCCTTCAGAAGCAGATACTAAAACAGGACTACATGTAGAAAAGCCTATTAGAAATGGTGGGGGGAGCCATCAGACCTCATTGCAAATCTGTCCCCAGTCAAGGAGAGGAGGGCGATCTAAGTGCAGCTCTAAGGCAACTTTGGCAATGCCATTGGAGAGTCCTCAAGCCAGACTCATCCATCAGAAGAGTTCTGTGCCTCAGTCTGCTTGCCACGCTCAGTCACTGGCCATGGGCAGCATGGCTCCAGCCTGCCACAGCGACGTATTTTATTACATAGCAGCTGGGGCTCAGCCATAACTCTTCCTTCAGTTGCAGGTCCACATCCCCATGGTCTCCACATCCCACCTTGGCAAATGAAGAGAGCCAGTTTCAGGATGGCATGTGGAACTAGATACCTGAAATCACAGCTGTAACCATAGAGTCACAAGGGAAGACTGAGAAAATAAAGTGTGGGCTAAGCCAGACTAGTCAGTAGCGACAGACTGAGTAGTTGGTATCTGCTTTCAATTAGGCTCATGATGGCCACTGGCCAGACTGGACAGGGAGAGCAGGATAGGAACTTTTTAAACCTAACTGTGGGCAATGAGATGAGAGATGGGATCAGAATCAAGTGCTGTGATGACCAAGATCGGAGTCGTCCTTTGTTATCATTATGACGGACTCCAGAGCACTACTGACCCAACATATTTCTGTTTTCTTCAATAGCTCATACATTAGTAATTACATTAGGAGCTACAATTAGTTACTGCACTAACAACAAAAACCACTAATCAGCATCCACTAAGTAGTTATTCTTATGCAGTGGGTACTGAAATAGTTCTTGACTTCGGGGTGCCTACGACAGAGTTGTAGCATAAGCAAATCCAACCAGTGTGTGCTACACACACACACACACACACACACACACACACTGAGGAACCAACCCCCTTCATTTCAGTCACATTTATACAAAATAATCCCTAAAAGTCAGTTGCTTCCTCTGCTGTTCCATCAAAGAAGCAGAGATTTGTTTCCAATGTTAGATGATATATTTTTAGACTCTAGTTACTGTTTTCCCCAAATGCATGACATAAAAAGCTTCCTATTTTGAACTCATAACTATAGATCACTACAGATGACTATAGATGATTGAAAAGCATCATTTGTTCTATTTAGGGCAAACATCAGTCATTTATTTTCTTTTTAAATTTTTTTTTCCTTTATTGATTTTAGAGAGAGAGGAAGGAAGAGGGAGAGAGAGATAGAAACATCCACTGGCTGCCTCCTGCATGCCCCCCACTGGGGACTTGGTCCACAACCTGGGCATGTGCCCTGACCGGGAATTGAACCTGTGACCTCTTGGTGCACGGGTCGACGCTCAACCACTGAGCCACATCGGCTGGGCAAACATTAGTCATTTAAACACATCTTTTGTGGGGGTTCCCATTAAAGACTAGCAATGACAATCGGTTTGAGATTCTTAGAAATGCCATGGTTCTCTGTCCTCTCACTCAGTGTGTGGTGCGCTGTGTCTTTCCCTGCTTCCCAACCTGAATATCCGAGGAATAAACAGCACCAGGGTGATTCCAGGTTTGGTTTATGTATATGAACTAACTAAACTTCAACATTGTGAATTTGTTACCCACTGAACAGACAGGAAAGCTGTTTTCGAGACAGAATTCCATTGCGCTGTGAGTCATGAGGCCATATCAGAACATAAACATTATGCTTCATCTGATTGTGTGTTTCATCATGTGTTTTATCTGGTCCAACCTCACGCTGCAAGACTCGCTCCCCGCCGTATCCATACCCTAGCAATCAATCAAGGCTGCTGACAGAGGAGCTGCTTTGTCATTGCCTTTCTAAAGCGAAGTCCCAATGCCCAGCCACAGGTGACTTAATGTCATCACTTGTTTTGTTCAAACCCACTTTCTGAGTCTAAAAGGCACAAGGAAGGGACCGGAAGACCTTCCAGCTCTTTCTGCCAGCCCAGTAACTACTGGGGAACACCATCTGAAGAGAAGTATTCTGCTTTGAAAAAGACGGTGTGGAGACCAACTAAAAATGACAGGAAGAGACTCCTTGAAAAAAGAGAGGTCCTTAAATGACAAATACTAAAAGCATTGCTCACTCAGAGGCTAATTGGCCCCTCAAATAATCTAACACTTCAAAAGCTATACACTTATTACAAGCCTTGGCCACATCCCTCCCATTAGCACTAACGAGCATCTCAGGGACCTGCTTGGCCACATTCCCATCGTCTGCACAGGGCCGAGGACAGACACCACACTGGAAACAGTCCTTCCCTCCCCTGGGAGTTGTTTCATCATGTTTGGTTTGGAGTATCTTCCTAACTCTATTGTGCTAAAAAGAAATTGAGTTAATAACATTCAGCATTTGGAAAGATGATTCAGGATTTGTCTTAGAAATGGTAATACTTTGTATTTTTTTTTTTTTTTTTTTGCTTAAATACTAAAAATGAGAAGAAATATTTGGCATAAACCTACCTCCTGGAGATATTGTATCACTCTAATCATTAGATATAAAAAGTTCAATATATGCTTCTTAATTATTATTTTTCAAATGTGAAACTCCTGCAATTTCCCCCATTAGCCTTGGATATATGAATTTTAACTCAGCTGAAAAAGCAGAAAGAGGAGCAGGCTCCAGTCTTACTAGCCCCAGGTTCATCTTTAGGGTAAAGAAAAAATATCTACAAAATTTAAAGTATTCATCTCTAAAGAACGTAATTTTCATGAAGAAATCAAGAACCCAATTAACATTTTATTGACCTTATTATGAGGGGAAAAAACACATTCTAGTATTACCTTAAAAAATTCTATTGACAATATCCTGCGTGCACACACTCTCGCACACACCTTCATACACACCCTCTTACACACTCTCACATACACCCTCTCACCACACACCATCTCACACTCCCTCTCACCCTCATACACACCATGTCATACACCCTCATACATACTCACACACCTTCATACACACCCTCCTACACACAACACACATTCATATACACCTTCTCATGAACCATTACATAAACCCTCTTACACCCTCATACACACTTATGCACCTTTATACACACCCTTTTATACATACCTTTCACAGACCCTCTCACACAACCTCACACACACCCTCACACACCCTCTCACACACCCTCTCACACACCCTCTCACACACCCTCACCCACACCCTCTCACACACCCTCTCACACACCCTCTCACACACCATCTCACACACCCTCACCCACACCCTCTCACAACCCTCTCACACACCCTCACCCACACCTGCTCACAACCCTTTCACACACCCTCACCCACACCCTCACACACCCTCCCACACACCCTCACACATCCTCACACCCACTCACACACCCTCACAACCCTCTCACACACCCTCACAAACCCTCTCACACACCCTCACACACCCTCACACACCCTCACACACCCTCTCACACACCCTCACACACCCACCCACACACCCTCACAAACACCCTCTCACAAACCCTCTCACAACCTACTTACAACCCTCACACACCCTCTCACAAATCCTCTGACACACCCTCACACACCCTCACATACCCTCTCACAACCCTGTCAAAACCCTTTCACACACCCTCACACACACCCTCTCTCAACCATCACACACACGCTCACACACCCTTACACACTCTCTCACAACCCTGTCACAACCCTGTCACACACCCTCTCACAACCCTCTCACACACCCTCACACACCCTCTCACAACCCTCTCACACACCCTTCCACACACCCTCCCACACACCCTCTCACAAACCCTCTCACAACCCACTTACAACCCTCACACACCCTCTCACACACTCTCTCACACACCCTCTCACACACCCTCACACACACCCTCCCACACCCTCCCACACACCCTCTCACAAACCCTCTCACAACCCACTTACAACCCTCACACACCCTCTCACACTCCCTCACACACCCTCACACACCCTCTCACAACTCTGTCAAAACCCTCTCACACAGCCTCACACACACCCTCTCTCAACCATCACACACACACTCACACACCCTTACACACTCTCACAACCCTGTCACAAACCTTTCACACACCCTCTCACAAATCCTCTCACACACCCTCACACACCCTCTCACAACCCTCTCACACACCCTTCCACACACCCTCTCACAAACCCTCTCACAACCCACTTACAACCCTCACACACCCTCTCACACACCCTCTCACACACCCTCTCACAACCCTCTCACACACCCTCACCCACACCCTCTCACAACCCTCTCACAACCTTCACACACACCCTCTCACAACCCTCTCAAACACCCTCTCACAACCCTCTCACACACCCTCACACACCCTCTCACACACCCTAAGATACACACACACACACATACACCCACACACACCCTAAGATACACCCACACATCCTCACCACCCTCTCACACACCAAGTGTGCATTCTCTCAGATGCACGTTCTTCCACGTTATCTAGACTCTACTACATATGTTCATAGCTAAGTAGTGATTTTCTTTTGTATTGATCCATAAAAAGTGCTTTTTAAACAAATCTTTTCAGGAGATTAATTCTGTGGGATTTAAATAGGTGTTCTAGCCCTGGCCGGTTTCACTCGGTGGTTAGAGCATCGGCCTGCAGTGCAGAGAGACCCGGGTTCGGTTCTTGCTAAGGGCACGTGCCTCCATTGCCGTTTGTCCTCGGCCCTGGTTGGTTGTGCAGGTGGCAGCCACGCGATGTGTCCCTTTCACGTCGATGTTTCTTTCTCTCTCTCTCTTCCTCTCTCTCCCTCCCACTCTATCTGAACAAAAAATGGAAAAATGTCCTCCGGTGAGGAAAAAAATAAAGTAAATAGGTGTTCTAAAACCAGTGTGTGTGTGTGTGTGTGTGTGTGTGTGTGTGTGTGTGTGTTTCATGGGCAAACAGGTTTGAGAAATTCGAGATAAAGAAAGTTAAGCATGTCTTGTTGGGATAGAATTTGAGGACAGAATCGTGCAGCCCCTTTGATGAAGTGATGTGTGCCCTGCGCCCCGAGCAGGGAACATGGGCAGCATAGTGCTGTACTGTTTGGTTGGTGACCACACACCACAGGTGGCTGCTGAGGCCTTGACAGGTGGCCGGAGTGAACTGAGAGATGCTGAAAATATAAAACACACAATATAGCTCAGAGGAAAACGGCAAAACATCTCACTAATAAATGTTTTACATTGATTAATCTTGAAATAGTAATACTTTAGATATGTTGGATTAAACTTATTATTAAAATTAATCTCATCTGTTTCTTTTCAGCATTTTTTAATGTTACAAGCAGAAACAAAATTACACATGTGGTTCACATTATATCTCTCAATACAGAGCATTTCCAGACTTTTTTGACCATGAGAACTAACTTTGTTATAATAGCATATTGGTGTAGTATAGTGGGCCTTGGATTTTGAGAGCATGCTGTTTACATTGAGGTGGGGGGAGATCAAATTTGGCCATTTGGTCAAAAGTGTGGGCCCTTTTGCATTTGCCTGGGAGCACTGTGGACTGAGAATAAATGTTACATTTAAAGTATTTTTCTGACAACCTAGTATGTGCCAGGCTCTGTACAAGGCACAGAAGATAGACCAGCGAGCCCCACACATCGCCCTCAAAACACAGCAGTAGAGACCAGCAAGGGACAACATCGTGCTTTCCGGTCCTTACTCAAAGCAGACTCCCGGGCACCCTCCGGGCTCCTGAGCAGGATGGGAGTGAGGCATTGGCAGTGACTCCAAGACCCGAGACTGCGTAACTACGGACATGTGTTAGCATTTGGAAGAGCCACATTGGTGCACCGCAGGGTACGCTCACTGATCACTCTCCCCATCTGTAAGGCAAGAACGGATACGCTCATTTGGTAAATCTGGTCAAACTACGTGCCCAAGGCTGCAGAGCTGGAGGCGGGCCTAGGTTCTCCAACAGTGTTCGGTTCACAGCACCACGAATCTTGCAAATTAAGAAAATGAGTTTAAGTTTTGAAACTAAACCAGACTCTGATATACCTTCCACCTTTTTCAGAATCCTCCTCCCGGTGTGAAGTGGCCCATGACTGCATTTACATTCTAAACCAAGGGTGCTCACACTCACGCCTGACACCTGATAAGACTTCCTGCCTACAACGAGAGAAAAGCCCGTTTTTCTTGAGGTTTTTAATATACATCAAGTGTGAAAGTGTGATTTTCCATTTTTCCAACCTGGGACTCCATCGTCCTGCAGAAATGCCTTGCTCCCAGTTGGCAGGGTAGTAAAGGGCCAGTATCGGTGGCCACGTGGCAGCGTCCTCTTGACTTGCTCCACTGGGCGCCTGTAGCTCTGCACCGCTGGGCCCCTGGAGCTCTGCACCTCTGGCGCCTGGAGCTCTGCACCTCTGGCGCCTGGAGCTCTGCACCTCTGGGCCCCTGGAGCTCTGCACCTCTGGGCCCCTGGAGCTCTGCACCTCTGGGCCCCTGGAGCTCTGCGCCTCTGGGCCCCTGGAGCTCTGTGCCTCTGGGCCCCTGGAGCTCTGCGCCTCTGGGCCCCTGGAGCTCTGCACTGCTGGGCCCCTGGAGCTCTGCACCGCTGGGCCCTGGAGCTCTGCACCTCTGGCGCCTGGAGCTCTGCACCTCTGGGCCCCTGGAGCTCTGCACTGCTGGGCGCCTGGAGCTCTGCACCTCTGGGCCCCTGGAGCTCTGCACTGCTGGGCACGTCAGAGGCAGACGTTCTCATGAGGACTGTTTTTATTTTATTTTAATTTATTTTATTTTACTTTATTTTATTTATTTTTTATATTAATTAATTTATTTATTTTTGTTACAGATGTTTCACCTTCTCCCCCAACTGATTCTCCCGTCCCTTTCCCTCCCTGCCCTGTCCCCAGCTTTGTTGTCCATGACCATTGTTCATGCTTCCATGCATATAAGTTCTGTGGTTTATCTCTCCCCCAACATCCCCTCTTCTGGGGATTGTCAGTCTTTACCCCACTTCTACGTCTCTGGGACTACCCCATTCCTCAGACTGTTACGTTCATTATATTCCACAAATAAGTGAGATTACGTGATACTTGTCTTTTTCTGTTTGGCTTGTTTTGCTTAAGATAATACTTTCCAGGTCCCTGCATGTCGTCTCAAAGGATAAGAGATCTTTCTTTCTTACAGCTGCATAGTACTCCATTGTGTATATGTACCATGGCTTTTTTATCCATTCGTCTACTAATGGACATTTGGGCTGTTTCCAGATCTTAGCTATTGTAAATAGTGCTGCTAAGAACACGGGGTACTTATTTTCTTTCTGATTCATGTTTCAAGCTTCTTAGGGTATATCCCTAGAAGTGGGATCACTGGGTCAAATGGGAGTTCAAGTTTTAATTTTTTGAGGTAACACCATATTGTTTTCCATAGTGGCTGCACCAGTCTGCACTCCCACCAGCAGTGTACTAGAGTCCCCTTTTCTCCACACCCTCGCCAACACTTGTTGTTTGATGATTTGTTTTTTGTTTTGTTTTTATCCTCACCCGAGGACATTTTTTGATATTTTGTTCAGATTGAGTGGGAGGGGGAGAGAGAGAGAGAGAAACATCAACATGAAAGAGACACCTCGAGTGGTTGCCACCCACACAACCCAATCAGGACCAGGGAAAAACTGCAACCGAGGTACGTGCCCTTAGCGGGAACCAAACCAGGGTCTCTCCAGACCAGACCAATGCTCTAACGGCTGAGCCAAACCGGCCAAGGCTGATGATTTGTCCAGCCATTCTGACAGGAGTGAGGTGATATCTCATTGTTGTTTTAATTTGCATCTCTCTGATGATTAGTGATGTTGAGCATTACTTCATATGTCTCTTAGCCTTTTGTATGTCCTGTTTGGAGAGGTGTCTATTTAGTTTCTCTGCCCATTTTTTAATTGGGTTCTTTGTTTTCCTTTTTTTGAGTTGTATGAGCACTCTACATGTATTGGAAATTAACCCCTTATCTGATATATCATTGGCAATTATGCTCTCCCATACAGTGGGTTGCCTTTCCATTTTGATGATTCGATCTTTTGCTGTGCAGAAGTTTTTGAGTTTGATGTAGTCCCGTGCATTCATTTTCTCCTTTGTTTCTATTGCCTTAGGTGATGTATTAGTGAAAATTCTGCTGCGTATGATGTCTGAAATTTTGTTGCCTACAGTTTCTTCTGGGATTTTTATGGATTCATGAGTCACATTGAAGTCTTTTATCTATTTTGAGTTTATTTTTGTGTAGGGTGTAAGTTGTTGGTCTAGTTTCACTTTTTTGCAAGTAGCTGTCCAATTTTTCCAACACCATTTATTAAAGAGGCTGTCTTTACTCCACTGTGTGTTCTTGCCACCTTTGTCAAATATTAATTGAGCATATTGCCTTGGGTCCATTTCTGGGTTCTTTATTCTTTTCCACTGGTCTATATGCCTGTTCTTTTGCCAGTACCAGGCTGTTTTGATTACAGTGGCTTTGTAGTATAACCTGAAATCTGGTAATGTGATCCCTCCAACTTTGTTCTTCTTTTTCAAGATTGCTGTAGCTATTCGAGGTCTTTTTTGATTCCATATGAGCTTTTGAAGCATTTGTTCTAGTTCTCTGAAGTATGTAGTAGGTATTTTGATGGGGATTGCACTGAATCTATAGATTGCTTTAGGTAATATAGACATTTTAATGATGTTACTTCTTTTTTTTTTTTTTTTTTATGATAGAACAGATTTTATTTATTTTTTTTCCCACATCTTTATTGTTGGATGTAAAATGTATTACAGATGTTCCACATTTTTCCCCCATTGACCCCCTCCTCCCCACTCCCGCCCCCCTCCCACCTTTTCCCAAACTATTGTCCGTGTCCATTGGTTATGCATATAAGTACTTTGGTTTATTTCTTCCCACCCCCCCAACCCCTTTCCCTTTGAGGTTTGTCAGTCTAGCAATGAATTTGTGCTTCTTAATCCCTTCACCTTTTTCATCCATTCCCCCAACCCCTTTCCCAACTGGCAACCAACAAAATGTTCTCTGTATCTATGAGAATGTTCCTGTTCTTCCTGTTCATTTTGTTTGTAGATTCCATTGTTGATGTATTCATTGCCATTTTGTTTGTTCATACATTTTATCTTTTTCTTTAAAAAGACCCTTCATCATTTCATATAATAACGGTTTGGTAGTGATGAACTCCTTTAACTTTTTCTTGTCTGGGAAAGTTTTTATATGTCCATCGATTCTAAATGACAGCTTTGCAGGATAGAGTAATTTTGGTTGTAGGTTCTTGGTTTTCATCACTCTGAATATTTCTTGCCACTCCCTTCTGGCCTGCAAAGTTGCTTTTGAGAAATCAGCTGACAGCCTAATGGGAACTCCCTTGTAGGTAACTAGCTGCCTTTCTCTTGCTGCTTTTCGGATTCTCTCTTTGTCTTGAACCTTTTGCATTTTGATGATGATGTGTCTTGGTGTGGGCCTCTTGGGGTTCATCTTGTTTGGGACTCTCTGTGCTTCCTGGACTTGTATGTCTGTTTCCTTCACCAAGTTAGGAAAGTTTTCTGCCATTATTGTTTCAAACAGGTTTTCGATTTCTTGTTCTCTCTCTTCTCCTTCCAGCACCCCCAAGATGCGAATGTTGGCACGCTTGAAGTTGTCCCAGAGGCTCCTTACACTATCCTCATTTTTTTGGATTCTTTTTTCTTTTTGCTGTTCTGGTTGGGCGTTTTTTGCTTCCTTGGATTCCAAATCGATGTTTTGCTCCTTGGATTTACGTACTCTATTATTGAAGCTATGTAAATTATTCTTTATTTCAGTTAAAGCCTCCTTCGTTTCTAACTGTGCAGCGATCATTTCTGACTGGTACTTTTTTATGCTCTTGAGGCCCTCACTGAGTTCATTGAGCATCCTTATAAGCAGTATTTTGAACTCAGCATCTGTTAGGTTGCTTATCTCCATTTCGCTTAGTTCTTTTCTTGAGGTTTTGTTCTGTTCTTTCATTTGGGACCTGTTTCTTTGTATCCTCATTTTGGCTGCCTCCCTGTGTTGGTTTCTGTGTATTACTTAATGAGAGGTATGGTGCTCGCTGAGACCTGATGCTGCTCGTTTGAAAGAATTTAGGAAAAACCTGAAGCAGGATCCAAGACAGGCCAATCCTATGGTTAAGCAAGTAGCAACAGCTTGGGTGGGCTTGAAAGTTGTGTGGGGCGGGGCGGGGCGGGGCCTCAGGGAGTCAGCAGGGCGGGGCTACCAGTGTGAGCCAGGTTGCTGGAGTCCCAGATATGGCGACTGTCTGCCGCCCTAGGGAAGGGCTCACCAAAGGAACAAAGGCCTCTTACAGCACGTTTGTCCCCGAGAAAGCCCCCTCTCCAGCCCTCGCTCCAGTGCCAAACAGGTCAGTTCTTCCCTGTATGTCCCCTCGAGCTGCCTCCCCTCCGAGCTTAGAGGGAGAGAGTCCGATAAATCCGTGTGCGGGCCCTTTAGGGAGCTGCCTGGGGCTCCAGCCAGGTCAGCTTCCCTGAGCCTCAGTTTCTGCTGGTTTTTTCAGCCAGAAGTTATGGGGATTCTCTTCCTGGCACTGGAAACCTAAGCAGGGCACCTGGTGTGGGACGGGGACCCCTCAGTCCTCAGGAAGGACCTTCCCAGCCGCGGGAGCCTCCTGATTTTTATCCGCCACGCTTGGGTGTGGGACCAGCCCTTCGCGCCGCTGCGCCGCCGTGCCACCGCCGCCACCCCTCGCGCCGCAGCCCCTCCTACCGGTCTGGATGTAGCTGCTTTTTTTTTTTAATTCCGTAGTTGTAGGACTTCCGTTCAGCTTGATTTCATGCGGTTTTGGATGATGGTTGTTCTGTAGTTTTGCTGTAACTTGGATGTGGTTGTGGGAGGACGCGATACTGCATTTCCTTACGCCGCCATCTTGACCGGAAGTCCTGATGTTACTTCTTCCAATCCATGAACAAGGTATGTGCTTTCACTTTTTTATATCTTCCTCTATATTTTTTTTTCCGCTCACCCGAGGACATTTTCCCATTTTTTGTTCAGATAGAGTAGGAGAGAGAGGTGAAGAGAAAGAGAGAGAGAAACATCAATGTGAAAGGGACACATCGAGTAGCTGCCACCCACATGACCCAACCAGGGCCGGGGACAAAACTGCAACCAAGGTACATGCCCTTAACAGGAACCGAACCCGGTTCTCTGGACCAAAGGCTGATGCTCCAACTGCTGAGCCAAACTGGCCAGGGCCTCTATTTCTTTTTTCAATGACCTGTAGTTTTCTGCGAATTCGTCCTTTATTTCTTTGGTTAAGTTTATTCCTAGGTATCTTAATTTTTTTGCCATGATGGTAAATGGGATTGTTTTTCTAGTTTCTCTTTCTGTGAGTTCATCATTGGTGTATAAGAATGCCATCTATTTCTTGACATTCATTTTGTATCCTGCTACTTTTCCAAATTCATTTATTAAGTCTAGTAAATTTTTGATGGAGTCTTTGGGGTTTACTACGTAAAGTATTATGTCATCTGCGAATAATGATTTTTATCTTTCATTTTGTTTATGTGGTGTATCACATTTATTGATTTGCGAATATTGTACCAGCCTTGCATCCCTGGGATGAATTCCACTTGGTGATAGTGAATAATTTTTTTGATGTATTGCTGGATTCAATTTGCTAGTATTTTGTTCAGGATTTTGGCATCTATGTTCATCGGGGATATTGGTCTGTAGTTTTCTTTCTTTGCAGCGTCTTTTTCTGGTTTTGGAGTTAGAATTATGTGGGCCTCATTAAATGAGTTTGGAAGTCTTCCTTCTTCTTGAGTTTTTTAAAATAGTTTGAGGAGAATCGGTATTAGTTCTTCTTTGAATGTTTGGTAAAATACCCCTGTGAAGCCGTCAGGGCCTGGGCTTTTGTTTGCTGCGAGAATCTTGATTATATCTTTAATTTCTTTTGTTGTTATTGGTGTGTTCCAGTTTTCTATCTCTTTCCAGTCCAGTTTTGGAAGACTATGTGTTTTTAGAAATTTGTCCATTTCACTTAGATTGTCGAATTTATTGCCGTATTATTGTTCATAATATCTGTTAACAATCCTTTGTATTTCTGTGGTGTCAGTTATTATTTCTCCTCTTTTATTTCTGATTTTGTGTATTTGGGTTCTCTCTCTTTGTTTCTTGGTGAGTCTAGCTAAGGGTCCATCAATCTTATTTATCTTTTCAAAGAACCAGCTCTTTGTTTCATTGATCCTTTGAATTGTTTTTGGACTCCATGTCATTTATTTCTGCTCTGATCATTACTATTTCCTTCCTTCTACTTGCTCTGGGTTTTGTTTTGTTTTTTGTTTTTTTTTTTCTGTTTGCTTAGTAGTTCTTTACGTTGTGAGGTTAGTCTATTAGAAATTTTTCTTGTTTCTTGAAGTAGGCTTGTAGTGCTATGAACTTCCCTCTCAGAACTGCTTTTGCTACATCCCATAGATTTTGTGTTGTTGTGTGTTCATTTTCATTGGTTTCCAGGAAGTTTTTAATTTCTTCCTTGATTTCCATGGTAACCCATTCATTGTTCAATAACATACTATTTAGCCTCCATGTTTTCAAATGTCTTTGCATGTTCTTGTTGCAATTGATTTCTAGTTTCATGCCATTGTGATCTGAGAAGATGCTTGATGTGATTTCAATCTTCTTGAACTTGTAGAGACTTATGAGTCTATCTCTGCTAATTTGCTTTGCTGCATTTCATTGATCTCATGTTCAATAGAGTTCTCTTGTTCTTTCATTTGGGATTTGTTTCTTTGTTTCACTATTTTGGTTATCTCAGTGGGTTTTGGAGCCTGCCAAATTTTCCTTGTGTGTGTTGGTGTGCTGCTGTTTGTGGCTCCCTCTGCTGGGTTTGGATGAGCCTGGTTGGGCCCATGTTAAACACCACTGTCAAGTCTTACTTTCCTGGGTAGATTTGTAAGCCCAGGAAAGGTTCAGTTATCCTCTAGCTTTTTCCTGGTGGCTAGTAGTCTAAGTTACTCAGTGCCTTGGAATGTAGACCTGGTGTTCTGCATAAGAGGATTTCCAGAGGGTACAATAGATGGTGGTTATTAATGAGCCTCAATTTGCATTTCTTTGTCTCACGTGGGAAAGGCTGAGTCTTTGGTTGGGAGGGGGAGGTCTGCTGCTTTTCCCCACAGCCCTGGGAAGGAGCACACTGGCCACAGTCCTTTGTGGCCGCAACTCAGCAAAAACTCTGAGTGCCCTCCAAGTCCCGGGTGTCCCCACAGAGTTCCTGCCCAGTCTGCCCTCCCTCTGCCATAGCCCCCAGGTGAGTGGCTGTGGCTATTTTATCGCTCTGTCCAGGCTCTCTGCACTGTGTAGCGGGCTTGGTCTTTATTCCCCAAGGGCGCTGCTCACAGCTAAGACTGCTGCTGTCCGTGGGCTCCCAGCCTGCCACCCTCTCACGCCTCCACAGATCCTACCAGTGTTCCTGGTTATATGGTCCTGTCCTGCTGCTTTTCTGTTGCTTTTTTCCAAGGATTTGTCTTTATTTTAGTTGTAATTCTCGTTTATTCCTGGGAGATTATCTTCATAGCTCCTATTCACCACACCTCCATTTTTCACATCCTCTAAGCCTATCTTTTGTGCAGCTGGGTCACACAGGCCTTCCTGGTGCCCGTGAACCATGCAGGTCCCGCGGGTAACTGGGTTGCACAGTCCCTTTGGGGACCTGGCTCTATGCCTATGTTATGGGCTGCTGGGTGGCACAGGCCTCTCTGGTGCTTCAGCACCCTGCAGGTCCCGTTAGTAACTGGATGGCACAGTCCCTGCTGGGTCACACAGGCATCTCTGGTGCCCCCGCACCATGCAGTTCCCGTGGGCTGGCAGCTGGATCGCACCAGTCCCTCTTAGGCTCCGGCTTCCCACTGCTCTTGTGGGCTACTGGACCGCACAGGCCTCTGTGGAGCCCCAGGTCCCGCTGCTGGCAGCTGGGGAGTGCTGCTGCCCCGTGGGGCTCAACTCCTGCTCAGCTTTTGCTATAGTTTTTGGGGTGCGTCTCAGCTGCTAGTCTGTGCTTCTCTGCCTAGGGATTGATGTCTGCTCCCCAGCCTGTGTTTTTGGGGGTATATCTGGACTCTGATTGGGCTGCTACTATGGTGGATGGTGCTGGGCTCTGGGCTGTCTGTAGCTTCCTAGACTGGCACCTTGGGAGCTCTAGTACTGTGCACTGGTCTGTGTTGACAGGGTGTCCACTGGTCCGATGGTGCCAGGTGTGCTGGTGGGCTCAGGTTGCTGGGCCCTAGCTGCTCCCGCTACCTCCTCCCAGGGAAGACCCGGGATCTTCCAAAGTGGTGGGACCTCTCCACAGTGCAGGGAGAAGGCCCTGAAGGGCCGCTTACGGAGTAGCCGGCTGCTCCGTCCACAGCACAGGGACCTTCTGCTCTGGGCTCTGCACTGCTCGGGTTTGGTCGTCTACCTTCACGTCCACTCACACTCCCTCGGGTCCTGCCTGCTGCCATCTTCCCAAAGCTTTAGGCACTGCTTTTAAAATTCTTTATTTCAACCGTCATTTTCCAGAACAGAGCCCCATAACCGAGTAGAGGTGCAGGTTTGCATTTTCTGCCTTCCAACAAGGGAAAGGGAGTTGAGTCAGGACTTATACCTGTGGAAGTGGACAGTGAGGGATTGTGTGTGTATGTCTGTGTGGGACTGTGGATAGTAGGCTCGATTTTGTTTTTTGCTGATTCATGCAAAACCCCAGACATTCTTACTTTGAACAGTTGCAATTAAAAAAAACAAACAAACAAAAAAACTTAGAAGATAATCTTATCACTCTGTGTGAGAATTAGATATTACTCTTTTCAACATAATAGGCAGAAATGGTTATTGCAATGCATTGGTGTGGTCAGGGCACCAATGAACCGGAAGTGTCTTTCTATACATTTTATGTGAAGATGGAAGTCAATAGTAATGATGTTTACTTTGGGGAGGGTGATTATTCAGTTGCTAAATGTAGTAACTCTGCCTTTTGTTTTTTAACAATAGGGCTTCAACTAGTAGTGCTCCTATGAAGACTGAACACAGTATTGGCACTGTTCACTGTAAACAAGAGATCTGCAGCTCCCTGCAAAAGCTGGCCATGGCCATGCTGACAAAAACATGGAAACTGAATGGACTGTTGCTAACTATGAAGGTGATGTTTTATACTAATATCATTCACTTGATGGAGAAACCAACGAATGTTCACATTCCTGGCCTTGATCTGCAAGACTGTCCACAGCCCAGCTCCTTCCTGTGGCCCCTGCACTGTGGTCACTTCGACTAGGACCTCCATCTCCAGGCCTTGCAGGAGGGCCGCGGGACAGGAAGAGGCAGTCCTCATGGGGGATGCAGCACTATGCCTGGAGAAAGAATATTTCATCTCTAAGCCTTCAATTCCTCACCTTAGAAATGGAGATAATAATAGCATCTACCTTATGAGGTTGCATTGGAAATTAAAAGAGATTACTGATTAAAGGTTCCTTACTGCCTGCCATCAGTGAATGTCAGCTACTACCTCAGTGTTCAGTTCTTTTGGGGTCAGGGCCGAGTAGACCATAGTGAGGGAGCCAGGAAGTGGACTCATCGCCCTGCAACTAGACTAACCAGCATCCTGAACGTAACCAGCCCTCACAAAGGTGACTGGTAATGCTAACAGGAAAACACTGTTACCAAAGAAACCGAGGCTGAGGGGTCAAGAGGTGGAAGGAAGATCACGCTGGGAGCCATGATGAACCACAACAAAGCTGAACTACTAGGGCTCTCTAACCTCTGCCTTCTGCGAACACGTATTGGTCTGTCCAGTGTACTCATAGAGTATGTGTTTTAATTTTTGAATGTGTGTGTGTTGCTTCTGTGTCCTGCACTGTTTGGGTCCAGGAAGCCAGCGATTACGCTGTGTTTCAAACAGAGAGTGTCCTGTAGGGAATCACTGCACAGGCAGTGGAAGAGCTGAAACAATGAAACCAGACCTGAGATGAGCAACAGGGGAGCTAGTACCGGCACAGGACAAGAGAGAGGAAAGATGGACGTTGCCAAAAGCCTGGGTTTGGAACCATCTGCTGGAAGATGGAATCACAGGAGGCGGCCAGGCAGGAAATCAGAAGAGGAAGGGATGGGTGATCCTGCCCAGAGGGAGCCTCAGAGGAGATCCAACCATGTCAGCCTGCAAGAAGCCAGAGAATAATCCAGCTTCTGCCCTCGTGACCCCAGCACCTCCCATTGGCCAAACTACCTGCAAGCCAGAGGGCAACAGAGCCTGAGGAAAGTAGCTCCCTGAGGAATGGAGCCAAGAGTAAGAGGGCACGTGACCAGCAAGGGCCCAGCCGTGCAAGCTGCTCAGCGTCATCCATGGCACGGACTGGCTGTTTCTTCTCTGCAGATGCTGAAACTGTTCTTCTTGTGATAGATGCACGTTACTGCTCTGTTTGAGTCATGATTCTTTCTCTGAAGTAATAGCTATCAGAAGAGGGTTGCTGAAATTCCATAGTCAAAATCAAGAGAACAGGCTTAAAAGTAGAAAGGATATTTTTAGACACACAGAATTCTACAGCTCCTGTCTAAGGTTTTCCAGCGACAACCTGATGATTCAGATTTTGTTTGTTTGTTTGTTATAGTAAATCCTGATTGTCAATGTGATTAGCCTTCCCTCTTGGATCTGGAGGAACTGATTAGCAGGATGTTATCTGTGAACTGAACTAGATAACTTTGCGCTCGAAAGGGGTTTTTTGCATCCTTAATCTCGAGGTTATTTTAAATAGCATTGAAATAAATGTTTGCACACAACCTATGTTGGTGATGGGTTTTGAGCTTTAGATAATATTTTATGTACTGCTTTACCACCTCTCTAGTACTCTGCTGTGTGTGATTTAATTGCATCTGATTAAAATATCAAAGCTATTGACAATCCCACATAGTTCTTACGTTGTAAAAGGCAACTTCAGTTCACTTATGTAGTGTCAGAAATTGTGTCCACTTGCAGGTTTTGCCATTTCCACTACTTCATGGCAGAGAGGTAGATGGCAACAAGCCTGGTCATTCACATCCTGCCATTCCTGGACACCAACGAGTAAAGTGTAGTAGACTTCATCAACTTCTGGAAACGCCGGTGGAACTCCTTCCAGGCTTAGTAGTAACTCACCCAGACACTTGTTCCTGTGTTCATGCTTCATCTTGAGGAGTTCACCAATGGCACCATTATTTTTACACCCAGCCTGGCAAGAGCTATCACCTTACCGACAAGTACATCAAAGGCTTACTAGACCTTGGGCTAAACATATCCCTGCATGTCCACGGTGAATGGGATTACATAGCCGTGACCTCTGCTGTTTGTAACGTAACTTGCTACAGTTCACACATTTGTCTCTGGCATCACCCCTTGTTTGTAAAAATATTATCCTTCCTGCCTTTCATATGGAATCAATCCAGCCATCGAGATGCAGACATAACCTGTTCTGAAAGACCCTGAAGAGGCCTTTCAACTCTCCACACTTCCCATGTCACCGTCAGTTCCTGAACACAGGGTCCACTGGGAAACTCATGTCTCAGCTTTCACTCCTTTGAGTGTGTCAGGCATGTAGCGTTGGATACTGGTGGGCTGTCTGCCAGACCATGTTAGCTCTCTTCCTCTGAGAATTGCCCTTCTCCAAACACACAGAGGACTGGATCCTAGACAGCCATGTTCATACAACTTGACTTCATCCATTTTAATTAAACATGACCCATCAGGGCCAATCAGTTTCACTGTCCCTAGAATTTGCAATTGGGTGACTGCTATTCAGGGTGCCTTGAACCATGGAGTTCCTACCTGGGAAGATATAAGTATCCCTTCCAGCCAAGGGCGTGAAGTTCAAGAGGAATTGCAAAGAGAGGGAAGAACAAAGCAAATATAGGAGAAAAGCCAAAGAAAAAGAGGCAAAATTACCCAAAACATAGTAATTTAAAATGACCACCATTTATTAGCTCACAGATTCTGATGGCATTTGTGGCTCGGGGTCTCACGCGTGTGCAGTCAGGATGCTGGCAACCGCTGGGGAATGCATTCCCACACTCGCTGGTGGGCTGTTGGTGGGAGAGTCTGCTTTGTTCCGTGACCCCTGCACCATATGGTTTGCAAGACAGGCAGCAGACTTCCTCCGGTGTTGAGATAGAGAGAGTGGTGGAGCTTGATTTTCCTTTTTTTCTGTTAATCCTCTCAGCACTTTGGGTAACACTGACACCCTGGCTTTCTGTACATTGCCTTAATCTGCTCAGGCTGCCATAAAAAATGCCATACACTGGGTGGCTCGACCAGCAGGACTTGGCTTCTCCTGGTCCTGGAGGCTGGGCAGTGCAAGGTGGGTGTGCTCCAGGGCTGCTTCTGGTAAGCACCTGGTTCCAGGCTGGCAGGGCCTCCCCGGCCCAGGCTCCCTCAGGACCAAGCTGGAGAGAGCCCTCTGGTGTCTCTTCTTGTAAGAGCACTGATCCCATCCTGAGGCCCCTCCCTCTGACCTCATCTAAACCCAATTGCTTCCCAAAGGCTCCGTCTCCAAATATACATCCATAGGATAGGGCATCAACTTATGAATTTGGGGGAGAAGGGGCACCAACATTCGGTCCATAGCAGAGGTCTTATGAGACAATGTTCTGTCCTTCAGCCCTGGGGACATATACCCCATGACAGACTTGGAATGCTGAGGTTATAAAAATAGATACCCCTAAACCCCAGGGGTTTAATAAAGATTTACTTCTCATTTATGTTCCAAGTCCATCATGGGTGGTGGGGACTGTGTCTTCCTTATCAGGGTCCCAGGTTATAGGTGTCTCCACCATCAGTGATTGCTGCAGACGGGGAGAGAGTGACAAACCACATGTCGACTACGGGCTTCTGCCTGGAGGTGACACGCGTGGCTTCTGTTCCACTTTGTTGGCCAAAGCAAGATGCGTGGCCAGGTCCAACTTCAAGGGTGCGGGCAGTTCAGTCTTGCCATGCGACTGGAAGAAGGAAATAGGGAACATCCCGATGACCGCTCTGTCGGGGCCACCGCAGCATGCCACCAGGAAGGCTCACTGCCCTTCCGCCTCCTCGTCCCTTTCCAGGCCCTTCTTTTCACTCCCTTCCTTTTTATATTTTTAAACCTTTTATTCTTTTTTTTCTCTTTCTTTTCCCTCCTTCCCTTTCCTTAAACAATTATTTTCTAATCACAAAAATGACATATTTAAACAAAAAATTCAATAACACAGAAACATTAAAAAATGTGCCCAGGCCCTGGCCGGTTTGGCTCAGCGGTTAGAGCGTCGGCCTGCGGTCCTGAGAGACCCAGGTTCGGTTCCCGCTAAGGGCGTGTACCTCGGTTGCAATTTGTCCCCGGCCCTGGTTGGGTTGTGCGGGTGGCAGCCACTCGATGTGTCTCTTTCACATTGATGTTTCTCTCTCTCTCTCTGTTCCTCTCTCTCCCTCCCACTCTACCTGAACAAAAAATGGAAAAATGTCCTTGGGTGAGGGTAAAAAAAAAAAAAAGAGAATAAAAAATGTGCCCAGGTCAAGATGGTGGGTAGGTAAACACAGCATCACCTCCTCCACAACCACATCAAAATGACAACTAAACGACAGCACAGCCATCCTTCAGAACCGCCGGACAGTGAGCTGAATGGAAGTCTTACAACTACGAGATTAAAGAAGCCACATGGAGATGGGTAGGAGGGCGGAGGCATGGATAGGCGGATACAGTCAGGAGGACACCTCGGCTGGGAAGGTCCTCCCTGAGGAGTGAGGGGTCCCCGTCCCACACCAGGCCCCCAGCTCAGGGTTCCAGTACCAGGAAGAGAATCCCCATCACTTCTGGCTGTAAAACCAGTGGGAACTGAGGCTCAGGGAGGCTGAGGCTGCGGGAGCCCCAGGCAGCTCCTTAAAGGGCCCACATATGGACTTACTCAGACTCACACCCTCCAGACTCCAGCATGGAGAAGGCAGCTTTAAAGGCACCAGAGACATACAGGGAAGAACTGTGTTGTTTGTCATCTGGAGGGACAGCTTTCTCCTGGACAGACGTGCTGGTGGAAGCCTTTGTTCCTTTGGTGAGCCCTTCCCCCACAGGGCTGGCAGAGGGCTGCCATATCTGGGACTCCAGCAACCTGGCTCACACTGTTTGCCCCGCCCTGGTGATTCCCTGAGGCCCACCCAAGCTGCTTTACCATAGGATTGGCCTGTTTTGGCTCCTGCTTCAGATTTTCCTAAATTCTCTGAAACAAGCGGCATCTGGTCTCAGCGAGCCCCATATGTCTTGTTAAGTGGCCCCAGGTCTGGCACTAGAAGTAGCCAGCCTTAGTTGACAGCTTGGCTTTGCCTGGGCACCTCCAAGCCCAGCACAAGAAGCAGCCATCTCTGTAGCTCATGCCTGGTGGCCCCCGGGTAGAACACAGGCAGAGGCTGACCTTGCCCCAGAGCCAGCACCCCCAGTGGACAGCTTCAGACCGCATTGAAACACCACCACCCAACCACCTCCACAAGTGACACACTCGAGGAGTGGACTCAGTGGGCACCAGAGCCCTGCTGAAGTAAGTCTTGCTCTGTGTGGTGGGCCCCTGCACAGCTGATCCGCCAAGGGAGTCCGAGGTCAGTGGTCAGTGGTCAGTGGGCATGCATATATGCATAACCAGTAGACACAGACAATAGTGTAGGGAAGGCGGGAGAGGGGTGGAGGGGGTCAAGGGGGGAAAAAAGAAGGGACATCTGTAATACATTCAACAATAAAGATAAGTTTAAAATAAATTTTAAAATCACGCAGATCTTTTCTCCTGCTAGAGACAATTGCTTTTTGTTTTGTTTTTTTCTAAATTTTAATTGAATTTAATGGGGTTACACTGGCCAATAAAATTATATAGGTTTCACCTGTACAATTCTGCCATACATTATCTGCACACTGCATTGTGTGCTCACCATCCAAAGTCCAGTCTCATTAACAGGTAGGGTAAGAAACATAATACCAGATCATTTTTTATATAATGTAATTATAAATATTACAGGACTTTTTAAAATTATAAAAATAATATCACACAATATTTAGTATTTTGCAACTTGCTTTTTTATTCAACAGTATATCATGAACACCTTCCCTTGTTTTAAACCAAGAAACAACTACAAAACACTAAAGCAATCATTCATTGAACACCTTGGCTGTGCCTTTTACTGTTCTGGGGACAGAGCACTCTCTGCTAACTGAGACAGTATCTCTGTCCTTAAGAATTTTATATTCTATTGGAGAGAGATCTGAGTCGAGTCCTGACTCTGTCCCTAACAGTTCTGAGACCTTTGCAGAACATCTTGACATTATTAGGCTTGTGTATGCTTTTTGCTTAGCAACAACAAAAATCAAGAGTGGCCCTGGCTGAATGGCTCAGTTTGTTGGAGTGTTGTCCCACACACCAAGGTTATGTGTTCAATCCCCAGCCAGGGCACATACCTAGGCTGTGGGTTCGGCCCCCAGTAGAGACAACTGATTGATGTCTCTCTCTCTCTCTCTCTCTCTCTCTCTCTCAATTCCTCTCTATCTAAAAATCAATAATAATAATAAAAAAAATATCCTGGGGTGAGGATTAAAAGACATGAAGGGGTGGACTGTATCTGGGGTGAGGATTAAAAGACATGAAGGGGTGGACTGTATGTTCTCACTGTACCTATGGATTTAATTCTAACTATTAGGATCTGTGTTGTTACTGCAAACAGACATTGACTCTCACCAATTGAAACAAGAAGAAGGAATTAATTAGAAGACTATTGTGTAGATCAGAGACAAGAAGAAAGAGTTGAAGTCATTTCTGAGGAAGGGCAGAACCCAGGGTTCTTGGGATCTCAATAGCAGGAATTCATGGGTTGGTTTTGTAGGGAGCTGCTACCGGATAACTCAGCTCCAACAGCCTTCCCTCCTAGGGTTTCTCATAGGAGATTTAGCTTTCTGGGAAAGAGAAATTTACTGGTCTAGCTTGAGTCAGCAAATTACTGCTCTACCAGAGGGAGCTGGATACGCTGATTGACAACCACACCAATACTGCCTTCCATGAAGGTCAGGAAGTCCCTAACGGCAAAAGAAGGTGCTCCTCCGAGAAGACACAAGGAAGGCTGACAGTCAAAAACAGATGTTCACTCACTAATTTCCTCCTTTTCCCTCATCCTGTCCCTATCCTTTTCTCTCTCTTACTTTCTGTCATGAATTTTTCAATTTTGTGCTTTTCTTCTGCCTATCAATGTCTTAGATTTGGAAGCCAATGACAGACTTTGTTTTAGCTTTCAAAAGCCATATGTATATGTTGTAACAAAATAAAACATTACAAGAATGTGTGATTTTGGAAGTGAAATTTACTTAAAATTCCTCCTTCAGTCCTAATAATAGCTGTTAACAATTTAATCCACATACACTATCTCTCTCATACACACAGTCGCTTCTTAAATGAAAATAGAATTAACATACAGTATATTGTTTGCAATGTGCTTCTTCTTCATGTAATGCTTATTTTGGACATCTTTCTGTGTCTGCTCCTAGAGCTCAGTCTCAGTGTTTCTAATCACTTCATAGAGTTCAGCTATAAGGGTGCCTCATAATTTACCTATAGTTCCTATGACACGGATCCAGCTTTTCAAAATAATAAAAAATATTGCACTAAAACTTCTTGTATATACATTTTTGCTCCTTTGTGAGAGTATTTCTATAGTATAGATTCCTAGAAGTAAAAATGTTATTCTCTACTCCTGGCCAGGGGACTGACCTGCAGTCATTTCGTAGGGAGCCCTGTGGCTGCTGAAGCGGTGGCAGAGTGCAGGCGCGGAGCTGCCAGCTGCTGTGGGTGGAGCTCAAGGTTCCCACGTGGCCGAACAGTTTACATGTAAGAAAACAAATTTCTGAGTCTGCAGTACACAGTAGGCTTGCTTTGGTTTAATTGTCAATCAGAGGAAAATACTGTACAACACAACTTACTGTAAACAGGATATGTACTGAGAAATACATCGCTAGTTAATTTTATTGTTGTGCAAATATCATTGCACTTACACAAACCTAGATGATGTAGCTACTACTGTAATTGTATGTGCTGTGCTCTTATATGACTGGCAGCGCAGTGAATTTGTTTACACCAGCATCACCACGAACAAGGGAGCAATGCATTGCGTTAAAACCTTACCACAACGACGACGTCTCTAAGCAGTAGAAATTTTTAGCTCTGTTATAATCTTATGGGACCACTGTCATATATGTGGTCCCCTGTTGACTGAAAGGTCATTAGAGGGCACATGATTGTGTATCCCAGGACAGTGTATGTCTCCACCTCATCTTCTTTTCTAGTCTCTATTTGAAAGACAGAAATGAGAAATCCAGCAACTGTTTGAGGGGATATCAATGAAAAGAAGTAAGGATATGTCCAAAACCTGCTTGTTTTTTGTTACTCACAATATTTGGATTATTAATATACTAATCGTAAATTTGGCATCAATGGTGACAAATGCTATTTATTCATCCCTCCCATTTCTGCAGAGACCTGCCCACAAATAAAAACAAAACAAACCCTTCTAAGGCCCTACAGGTTAAAAATTTCCTCCACAGACAGATATGTTTATAAAAATCAAATTAAAATATATCCATACAGTGAAATGCTATATGTTGATAAAAATAAATAAACCAAAGTGCACACAGTATCTTAAATAAATCTTTAAGAAACACGGAATAAAAGAATCAAGATACAAAAACATTTATACAATTCCTGATTATTTATCTATTGCTGCACAAATAATTATTCCAAAGCTTCTTGGCACAATACAACAGAAATAATTTATTATTGCTCCTGGTTTCTGAGGGTCAGATATTTGGTAATGGCTTGGAACAGCCTGGTCAGGGTTGTCCATAAGTTAAGACAAATGCCTTTGGAGCTATAGTCATTTGAAGACCTGACTTGGACTGAGCGCTCCACTAAGGTGCTTAGTCACAAGGCTGATAGGTCGGTGCTGGCTGTTGGTAGGAGGCCTCAGTCCCTGTCTACATGTTCCTCTTAATAGGACTACTTGATTTTCCTGATGCTCCCTCCAGAGGGAACAATCTGAGAACGAGGCAAAAACTGCAATAAACTTTCATGACAGTCTTACAAGTTGGTCACACAAACCAACCCTGATTCAATGTAGGAAGAGACCGCGAGGAGACCAGGATCCCTGGGGGCCACTTTGGAGCTAGCTATCATAAATACCGTAATTTCACTTATCTAAAGTCTAAAAATAAGTAAAATTAGACTATATTGCTTGGGGGGGCACACTTGTGTGATAAAATAAGAACAAAATGATTACCATAGAAGTGTTTATCTCTTGGAGGGAAGAAGAAGTTGTGAGTGATAAGGATTATTACTTTTTTGTTTATATATATATATATATATATATATATATATATATATATATAGTTGATTTTAGAGAGAAAGGAAGGGAAAGGGAGAGAGCGAGAGAGAAACATTGATGTGAGGGAGAAACATCAATGGTTGCCTCCCACACATGCCCTGGCCAGGGATCAAACCCACAACCTGGGTATGTGCCCCAACTGGGAATCGAACCAGTGACATTTTGGTGCATGAGGTGACTTTCAAACAACTGAGCCACACTTGCCAGAGCAAGGATCATTACTTTAAAATAATTCATTTATACTTTATGCACTTTTCCAAGGTGTAATACATTTTATAATTGCAAACAAACAAACAAACAAAAAACCACTTCTTTTTTAACCCTCACCTGAGGATATGTTTCCATTAATTTTAGAGAGAGAGAAAGAGAGAGGACAAGAGAGATAGAGAAACATCAATGTGAGAGAGAACCATTGATTGGTTGCCTCCTGTACACAACCTAACTGGGGAAGGAACATGCAGCCTGTGTATATGCCTTGACTAGGAATCAAACCTGTGACCTTTCAGTGTACTGGATGACACTCCAACCAACTGAGCCACACTGACCAGAGACAAAAAAAGTTTCTTCTTAAAACATTAAACCAAAAGAAAATTTGCAAGAGGAACAGATAATATTCTTTTCTGTTTTATCTCTCAAACATAGGTCAATGGGTTCCTAAAAGCTAATTTAAAGTGTGGTCAATAAGGAGATTGTGGCCTTAAATGACACACTAGATCAAATGGATTTAATTGATATTTTCAGAGCATTCCACCCCAAGGCAGCAGAATAGACATTCTTTTCAAGAGCACATTGAACATTTTCTATGATAGACCACAGGTCAGGACATAAAACATGTCCCAGTAAATTTAAAAATATTGAAATCGTATAAAGCATCTTCTCTGACCATAATTCAATGAAACTTGAAATCAATCACAGGAAAAAACTGAAAAACAAAGGCATGGATTGTAAATAACATGTTACTAAACAATGAATGGGATAACAATGTGATCAAGGAAGAAATCAAAAGATACCTTGAAATGAATGAAAGTGAGAACACAACAACCCAAAATCTGTGAGACACAAGAACAGCTATCCTAAGAGGAAAATTCATAGCATTACAGACCTATCTCAGTTTTTTTTTTTTAATCTCAATTAAACTATCTAACTTTACACTTGAAGGAACTTGAAAAAGAACAAAGCCCAGAGTGAGGAGAAGAAATAAAATAATAAAGGTCAAAACTGAAATAAATGAAATAGAGTCTAAAAAGAAATAAAACAAAAGATAAATAAAACCAAGAGTTGGTTTTTTGAAAAGATAAACAATAATGATAAACCTTTACCTAGACTCATCAAGAAAAAGAAAGGAATAAAATCAGAAATAAAAGAGAAGTAGCAACTGACACCAAAGAAATACAAAGAATTATAAGAAAATACTGCAAACAACTGTACATCAACAAATTGGGCAATCTTGACAAAATGGATAGATTCCTAGAAATATACAACCTTCCAAAACTAAATCAGGAAGAATTAGGGAATCTGAATAGACATATTACACACAGTGAAATTGAAGCGGTAATTAAAAAAAAAAATTCCCAACAAACAAAAGCCCTGGACCTGATGGCTTTACAGGTGAATTAACCAAACATTCAGAGAAGAACTAACACCTATCCGTCTCAAACTATTCCAAAAAAATTCAAGAGGAGGGAAGACTCCCAAGGTCATTTTATAAGACCAGCATTATCCTAATTCCAAAATCAGACAAAGACACAACAAAGAAAGAAAACTGTAGGTTAATATCCCTGATGAATATAGATCCTGAATCCTCAACAAAATATTAGCAAACTGAATCCAGAATCCACTAATACATTAAAAAGTTCACACACCATAAGCAAGTGGGATTTATTCTGGGGATGCAAGGTTGGTACAATATCTACAAATCAATAAACGTGATACACCACATAAACAAAATGAAGTATAAAAACCACATAATCATACCAATAGATGCAGAAAAAGCATTTGATAAAATCCAGCACCCATTTATGATAAAAACTCAGCAAAGTAGGAATAGCGGGAAGATACCTCAATGTAATAAAGGCCATATATGACAAACCCACAGCCAACATCATACTCAATGGGCAAAAACTACAAGCATTCCCCTTAAGATCGGGAACAAGATAGGGATATCCACTTTCACCACTCTTATTCAACATAGTAATGGAAGTCTTAGCCACAGCACTCAGAGAAGAAGAAGAAATAAAAGACATCCAAATTGTCAAGGAAGAAATAAAACTGTAATTATTGGCAGATGAGATGATACTATATATAGAAAACCCTAAGGATTCCCCAAAACACTACTAAAACTGATAAATTAATTCAGCAAAATAGCAGGGTACAAAATAAGTATCAAGAAATCAGTTGTATTTTTATATACCAATAATAAATTATCAGAAAGGAAAACTAAGAAAACAATCCCAATCATATTGCTTCAAAAAGAATAAAATACCTAGGAATAAATTTAACCAAGGATATAAAAGACCTGTACTTGGATAATTATAAGACACTGAAGAAAGAAATTGAGGAAGATACAAATAAGTGAGAGCATATATCATGTTCATGGATAGGAAAAATTAACATAATTAAAATGTCCATATTAACCAAAGCAATATACAGATTCAATATAATTCCAATCAAGGTACCAATGGAGTGTTTCACAGAACTAGAACAATGTTTCAAAAATTTGTATGGAAGTACAAAAGACCCCGAATTGCCAAGTGATATTGAGAAAGAAGAAGAAAAATGGAGGAGTCATCCCACATGATATCAAACTATACTACAAGGTCATCATAGTCAAAACAGCATGTCTTGACATAAAAACAGACATATAGATCAATGGAATGGAATAGAGAGCCCAGAAATAAATCCCTGCCTTTATAGTCAATTACTATTTGACAAAGGAGGCAAAAACATACAATGGACTAAAGATAATCTAGTCAACAAATGGTGTTGGGATAATTGGACAGATATGTGCAAAAAAATAAAACTAGACCACTTTTTTTTTAATTAATTTTTGTTACAGATGTTTCTCCTTTTCCCCTCACTGATTCCCCCCTCCTCCTCCCTCCCTGCCCTTTCCCCAGTTTGTTGTTCATGTCCACTGTTCATGCATACATGCATATAAGTTCTGTGGTTTATCTCTCCCCCACCACCCCCCTATTTAGGGGATTGTCAGTCTGTATCCCACTTCTGCGTCTCTGGGACTACCCCCTTCCTCAGACTGTTATGTTCATTATATTCCACAAATAAGTGAGATCATATGAAACTTGTCTTTCTCTGTTTGGCTTGTTTCACTTAGACCACTTTTTTACACAACACAAGAATAAACTCAAAACGGATTAAAGACTTAAATGTTAGACTGGAAACCATAAAAATCCTAGAAGAAAACAGGCAATAAAATCTCAGACATTTCTCATAGCAATATTTTTTTCTGACACATCTCCTCAGGCAAGGAAACAAAAGAAAAAATAAACAAATGGTACTATATTAAACTAAAAAGTTTTTGCATAGCAAAGGAAACCATCAGCAAAATGAAAAGATAAACCACTGAATGGGAGAACATATTCGCCAATGATACATCTGATAAGGGGTTAATATCCAAAATTTATAAAGAACTTATAAATCTAAACACCTCAAAATAACAAACAATCCAATTAAAAATAGTCAAAATATCTGAATAGGCATTTCTCCAAAGAGGACATACAGATAGCCAATAGACATATAAAAGGATGCTCAATGTCATTAATCATCATCAGAGAAATGCAAATTAAAACCACAATGAGATATCACCTCACACCTGTCAAAATAGTTATCATTAATAAGTCAACAAACAACAAGTGTTGGCAGGGATGTAGAGAGAAATAACCCCTCGTGCACTGTTGTTGGGAATGAAGACTGGAGTAGCCATCATGGACAGCGGTGTGGAGTCACCTCAAAAAATAAAAAGTGGAACTTCCTTATGACCCAATGATTCCACTTCTGAAAATTTATCTGAAGAAACATGAAACACTAATTCAAAAGAATATATACACCCCTCTGTTAATTGCAGTGTTATTTATAACAGTCAATATTTGGAAACAACCCAAGTGTCCATCAGTAGATGAGTAGCTAAAAAAGCTGTGGTATATTTACGCAATGGAGTACTATGTGGCTTTAAAAAGAAAAATAATTTTACCCTTTGTGACAGCATGGATGGACCTGGAGGATATTATGCTGAGTGAACTTAGCCAGTCAGAGAAAGACAAGTACCATATGATTTCACTCATATGTGGAATTTAATTAACAAACTAAGCTACCAAGCAAAATAGAGACACCCTTATAAATAGAGAGCAGACAGCCAGCTCTAAGAGGGTGGGGGTATGAGGAGATGGAGGGATTGAGAAAAAGAGAGAGAGAGAGAGAACGTATGGACATGGACAATGATGCCAGATGCAGGCGATGGGTGGAGAACAAAGAGGCTACAGAGGGGATAATTGGTGATGAAAAAAAATTAAGTAAAATTTAAAAAAGAATTTAAAAAATGAAGTGTTGGCAAAAGAATAACAACAACAATGAACACTGAAAATACTATAAAATTAGCCAATAGTTCTTATGAGTTCCAGTGCTTTATACTGATTTCCTTAGTTAATCCTCACAACAATCAATTTGGTTCAATTTTTCCCTTTTTACAAACAAGAAAATTGAGAATGAAGGTGACTGAGGACTCTTGCTCACAGCCACAGGGCCAGTACACGGTGGAGCTGGGACTGCAGCCAGCCAGGGGCTCTTCTGAGAGGTCAGAGTACTGGTATCCATTTTAAACCTCTTTATTTTTGCCAAATTGAACCACCTTTGGAAATCTTTAGCTGGATCTGTCAACTAGTTTTTCTCAAATGTGACAAAGTAGGTACTAAACAGATATTTTTATTATTTTTAATTTTTATTTATTTATTTATTTATTTATTTATTTATTTTCTTTATTAATGTTAGAGAGGAAGGGAGAGGGAGAGAGAGACAGAAACATCGATGAGAGAGAACATCGATTGGCCGCCTCCTGCATGCCCCCCACTGGGGACCTGGCCCACAACCTGGGCATGTGCCCTGACCGGGAATTGAACTGTAGACCTCTTGGTGTTGGGTCAACGCTCAACCACTGAGCCACACTGGCCGGGCTAAACAGATATTTTTAAATGAATAAAGAAATTGAGATTTATTGATTTTTTAAAAATCTTGCATTGAGTGTATTATGTATCAGGCACTGTTCTATGTGTTTTTCAATACTAATTCTTTTACAGTCCTCTGACCATCCCTGATGTCCATTCTAACTCATCTCTAAGACCCAAGTCCCTGAGGACCTTCCCTCTTCACTTGCCCTGAGGCAGGCTGAAGTGTTTCTCTTTTCCTGACTGCTTGACTGTTGACCCCTGGGGCTTATATTTTAGTATTACTTTGGCCAATCAATTCAGCAGCAGTACACTGAGCCCTGACTCCTACTGTGTTCTAGGACAAACAAAGATGAATGTATTATCATCTGTAACCTGACAGATGAGACTTCATCTTTTAAAACCTTCTGACCACGTTTTATGTTAACATGGATGGGAACATCAAATCCCTGGAGCTTTGAACCCGTAACCTTCACGATAGGAAATGTGAATGCATCTTGGCTTAATTCGGTTTCTGGTTTTAGTTCCTTTAATAAGTGATAAATGTGATTCACTCAGTTATTTTCCAGCATGATATTTCTCCAAGTCACCCACTAGCAAGTCCGAATGTGTCCGCTGTTTCTAATGAAGAGATCTCAGCCTCCATACCAGCAATGCCACCGGTACACAGGCTAACTAAATTGATTCAGATTAAAAGCCCTAGTGATGGAGAAGTTCTTTTGTTTAGTCAATATCTGCCTGACGTACTAATGGACACTGCGAAAACCCCAGAAAAATCTCATGTTCATGTGTATTATTATTGCTACCATTACAAAAAGGAACAATGTGAGTTTTCTAGAAAACATATTTTCTCTGACTGGGTGGGGAATCCATTCATCTGTTTGACAGTTATTGAATACATGTCACAGGCATGTTCCCAGAACCCAGGGAGCTCACAGTCTGGATTTGGAGTCACAAAGTCCACAACAGGGTCAAACCACTCTCTCCATTGTGCTTGTAGCTATGAGGTCACAGCCACCTGCCCGCCCCAGCCTGGGTCTGGGGTTCATAAGCCACAAAAGGCACTTGTTTGCTTTGAGTCTTTCCTTAACTAAACTTTAGTCAGTCTCCTCTGAATTCTCTTCCAAACTAGACCTTGACTTTTGGATTTCCATTTCCACTGACCAATTTTAACAAATATCCTGTCAAGTCAGTTTAGCCAATAGCCCCAACTCTTTATATCTGATCATATTCCTCATCTCCCAGAATCCCCACACCCCCAGGTAACATTTGATGACTGTAGTTCGCCTTCCGTGAGAATCCTGCTAGTTCAGTTTAGCAAAGGATTATACTCCTCTTTTAGTAATTTTCTACCCACCAACCACCTTCCACCCTCCCCATTCTACTTCTTGGCTATAAACCCCCAACTTTTCCTTGTCGTATTCAGAACTGAGCCCAATCGCTTCCTCTGCTGCAAACCTCATGGCAGTAGTTGCTACACTTATTCCAACAGTCACCCTGAATGAAGTTGGCCTTGCTGTTCTTTAACAGGCTTCAGAACAATTTTTTAACAACTTTTAACAAGGTAAAACCATTCCCCAAACCACTGCTCATTTGTTAACCCTAGTGAGTCTTCAATTGCTGCATTGTAATCAGCTGTTCTTGAGACTGCTGGATTTCCATTCCCAAGGTCACTTAAATCACACCCCAGATCTCAGCCAGCCCTTTCCTCATCCATTTATGTTGTCGTTTATATCCAGACCCAAGCTTCAGAAATTGCACTGGAGTATTTATCAGTCATGCTCTCTCTGCCTTTCTTCGAGCCCCACTGGACACTTCCTTTTGTTGTGCTCTTTCTGCCTGGCTCGGTGGCACCCGTTAAAGTCGGGGTTCTAAAATTTCCACATGTCTAACAACTAGCCGAAGAGCTTGCTAAAAATCTAGATGGTCAATTCCCACTCCTTGAAGATTCTGAATAGTAGTTCCGGGTCTGGGCTTGGAAATCTGCCTTGGCAATCCAATGAGATCTGATGGACGTGGTTCCTGGACAGCACTTAGGGAAGGGCCACACCCTCCCCTCTCGCTCCTCTGGAGGCTCTGCGCAGCCGCAGCCTACAGCACGTGTAAGAACAATATATTTGGCAGGCCACAATGCAGACTCCCGGAGGAACAATGGATGACTACAGGGTGGTCAGGGGTACCTCTGAAGTTGCAAATAACATTTTGAGTATGCCCTTTGTCTTTTGGTAAAAAAAAAAGTCTACAACTTCCATCAGATTCTTAAAGAGATCCACTATCCCAAAGTTGAAAAGTCCTACAAGACCACTAAGCAGATGTATACCTGTAAAATGAATGATCTTCCCACTTGACATGTTCCTTGTCTGAACTTTGCACAGCTTAGATTGCTTATTTGTGGTAGGCCCATATCTGGGCATATATTCCACCATCCTGGCACACACAGGAAGGACACATGCAGGGAGGATGGTGTAGAAAACTTGCTTCTTGGCAACATCCTCCTCTCACCCCCATCATCCTATTCTCTTAGCATTTCCCTGTTACTTATATTGTTCTTCATCTGGGTCTGTCTCACCTCTCTTTTTTTTTTTTCTTAAAAAATAACTAAGTAGCCTTATGACTATTTTTTGTGAGTATAAAGTTACTTTTATTATTTTCTGCTGCCAAGTATAGTTTGATAATTTTCTTTTTTGTTTGTTTTATTTATTTATTTTAATTTTTAATTTTTAATTTTTTTGGTTACAGATGTTTCTCCTTTTTTATCACATTCACACCCTCTTCCCAATCCCCTCCCCCCCCATCCCCAGCTTTGTTGTCTGTGTCCATTGGTTATGCATACATGGATATAAGTTCTGTGGTTTATCTCTTCCTACCCACCCACCCCCTCTTCTAAGGGATGTCAGTCTGTGCCCTACTTCCATGTTTCTGAGTCTACCGTATTCCTCAGACTGTTATGTTCATTATATTCCGTACATAAGTGAGATCATGTGGTATTTGTCTTTTTCTGCTTGGCTTATTTCACTTAGGATAATACTTTCCAGGTACCTCCATGTCGTCTCAAAGGATAAATGCTCTTTCTTTCTTACAGCTGCATAGTACCCCATTGTGTATATGTACCACCGCGTTCTTATCCATTTGTCTACTGATGGACACTTGGGCTGTTTCCAGATCTTAGCTATTATAAATAGTGCTGCTACAAACATGGGGGTACATATATTCTTCCTGATTGGTGTCTCAGGCTTCTTAGGGTATATTCCCGAAGCGGGATCACTGGGTCAAATGGGAGTTCAATTTTTAATTTTTTGAGGTAACACCATATTGTTTTCCATAATGGCTGCACAGTCTGCATTCCCACCAGCAGTGTATTAGAGTCCCCTTTTCTCCACACCCTCGCCAACACTTGTTGTTTGATGATTTGTTGATGGCGGCCATTCTAACAGGTGTGAAGTGATACCTCATTGTTGTTTTAATTTGCATCTCTCTGATGATAAGTGATGTTGAGCATTTCATCATATTTCTATGTCCTGTTGGGAGAGATGTCTATTCAGCTCCTCTGCCCATTTTTTAATTGGGTTCTTTGTCTTCCTTTTGTTGAGTTGTATGAGCACTCTATATATATTGGAAATTAACCCCTTATGTGTTATATCATTGGCAATGATGTTCTCCCATACAGTGGGTTGCCTTTCCATTTTGATGATTGTTTCTTTTGCTGTGCAGAAGTTTTTTAGTTTCATGTAGTCCTATGTGTTCATTTTCTCCTTTGTTTCTGTTGCCTTAGGTGATGTATCAGTGAAAATTCTGCTGCGTATGATTTCCAAAATTTTGATGCCTACATTTTCTTTTAGAATTTTTATGGATCCACGGGTCACATTTAAGTCTTTTATCCATTTTGAGTTTATTCTTGTGTATGGTGTAAGTTGATGGTCTAGTTTCACTTTTCTGCAAGTAGCTGTCCAATTTTCCCAGCACCGTTTATTAAAGAGGCTGTCCTTACTCACTTGCTCTTGCCACCTTTGTCAAATATTAATTGAGCATATTGCCTTGGGTCCATTTCTGGGTTCTCTGTTCTGTTCCACTGGTCTATATGCCTGTTTTTGTGCCAGTACCAGGCTGTTTTGATTATAGTCGCTTTGTAGTATAACCTGATATCTGGTATTTTGATCCCACCTACTTCGTCCTTTTTCAAAATTGCTGTGGCTATTCGGGGACTTTTTTGGTTCCATATGAACTTTTAAAGTATTTGTTCTAGTTCTGTGAAATATGTCATTGGTATTTTGATGGGGATTGCATTGAATCTATAGATTGCTTTGGGTAGTATGGACAGTTTAATAATGTTAATTCTTCCAATCCATGAACAAGGTATGTGCTTCCACTTTTTTATATCTTCCTTGATTTCTTTTTTCAATGATTTGTAGTTTTCTGCAAATAGGTCTTTTACTTTTTTGGTTAAGTTTATTCTTAGGTATCTTCATTTTTTTGCCGCAATGGTAAATGGGATTGTTTTTTCAGTTTCCCTTTCTGTGAGTTCATCATTGGTGTATGCAAATGCCGTCGATTTCTTGATGTTAATTTTGTATCCTGCTACTTTGCCAAATTTATTTATTAAGTTTGGTAGATTTTTGATGAAGCCTTTAGGGTTTTCTATGTATAATATCATGTCATCTGCAAATAATGACAGTTTCACTTCCTCCTTTCCAATTGGATCCCTTTTATTTTTACCTCATGTCTGATTGCTGTGGCTAAGACTTCCAGTACTATGTTAAATAAGAGTTGCAAAAGTGGACATCCCTGTCTTGTTCCTGTTCTTAATGGAAATGTTTTTAGTTTCTGCCCATTGAGTATGATGTTGGCTGTAGGTCTTTCATATATGGCCTTTATTATATTGAAATATGATCACTCTATTCCCACATTGCTGAGCGTTTTTATCAGAAATGGATGCTGGATTTTGTCGAATGCTTTTTCAGCGTCTATTGATATGATCATGTAGTTTTTATTCCTCATTTTGTTTATGTGGTGTATCACTTTTATTGATTTGCAAATATTGTGCCAGCCTTGCTTCCCCGGAATGAATCCCACTTGGTCATGGTGAATAATTTTTTTGATGTATTGCTGGATCCGATTTGCTAGTATTTTGTTCAGGATTTTGGCGTCTATGTTCATCAGGGATATGGGCCTGTAGTTTTCTTTCTTTGTACTGTCTTTTTCTTGTTTTGAAATTAGAATTATGCTGGCCTCATAAGACGAGTTTGGAAGTCTTCCTTCTTCTTGCATTTTTTGAAATAGTTTGAGGAGAATGGGTGTTAGTTCATTTTTGAATGTTCGGTAAAACTCCCCCATGAAGCCATCTAGGCCTGGGCTTTTGTTTGCTGGGAGAGTCTTGATTACCTCTTCAATTTCCTTAGTTGTTATTGGTCTGTTCAAGTTTTCTATCTCTTCCGGGTCCTGTTTTGGGAGACTGTGTGTTTCTAGAAATTTGTCCATTTCACTTAGATTGTCGAATTTGTTGCCATATAGTTGTTCATAGTAGCTGTTAACAATCTTTTGTATTTCTGTGGTGTCGGTTGTTACTTCTCCTCTTTCATTTCTGATTTTGTGTATTTGGGTTCTCTCTCTTTGTTTCTTGGTGAGTCTAGCTAAGGGTCCATCAATCTTGTTTATCTTTTCGAAAAACCAGCTCATTGTTTCATTGATCCTTTGAATTGTTTTTTGGTCTCTATGTCATTTATTTCTGCTCTGATCTTTACTATTTCCTTCCTTCTACTTGCTCTGGGGTTTTCTTTCTATTTGCTTTCTAATTCTTTAAGTTGTGAGGTCAGAGAGTCAATTAGAAATTTTTCTTTTTTCTTGAGGTAGGCCTGTAGTGCTGTGAACTTCCCTCTCAGAACTGCTTTTGCTTCATCCCATAGATTTTGTGTTTTTGTGTGTTCATTTTCATTGGTTTCCAGGAAGTTGTGAATTTCTTCCTTGATTTCCTCGGTAACCCATTCATTGTTTAGTAACATGCTATTTAGCTTCCTTGTGTTCAAATGTCTTTGCATGTTCTTGTTGCAATTAATTTCTAGTTTCATGCCATTGTGATGTGAGAAGATGCTTGCTATGATTTCAATCTTCTTAAACTTGTAGAGATTTAGTTTGTGTCCTATCAGGTAGGTGGTCTATCTTTGAGAATGTCCCATGTGCACTTGAGAAGAATGTGAATTCTATAGTTTTGGGGTGTAATTCTCTTTAGATATCTCTTAAATCCATTTGGTTTAGTGCTTCATTTAGAGTCTGTGTTTCCTTGCTAACTTTTTCCCTAGAGGATATATCCAGTGCTGTCAATGGGGTGTTGAAGAACCCTGCTGTGATTGTATTGATGTCGATTTCTCCTTGGAAGTCCTCCAGAAGATTTTTAATATATTTTGGTGCTCCTGTATTGGGTGCATATATGTTTATCAAGGTTTTATCTTCCTGTTGGATAGATCCTTTCAATATTATGTAGTGGCCTTCTTTGTCTCTAGTTATGGCCTTCACTTTGAAATCTATTTAATGAGATATGAGTATTGCTACCCCAGCTTTTTTTTGGTTTCCATTTGCTTTGAAAATTTTTTTCCATCCCTTAACTTTCAACCTATGTGAGTCTTTTGTTGTGAGGTGGGTCTTTTGTAAACAACATGTAGATGAGTCATGCTTTCTTATCCAATCAGCTACTCTGTGTCTCTTTATTGGAGCATTTAGTCCATTTACATTTAAGGTGATTATTGATATGTACTTGTTTATTGCCACTTTTATTTAGTGTGGTTATATTTTTCTTCCTATTTCTTCTACTAATTACAGTAGTCCTTTTAACATTTCTTGCAGTGCTGGTTTGGTGCTAATGTATTCCCTTAGCCTTTTTTTTTTTTTGTCTGGGAAGCTCTTTATTTGACCTTCTATTTTGAATGATAGCCTTGCTGGGTAGAGTAGTCTTGGATTCAGATCCTTGTTTTTCATGACCTTCATTATTTCATGCCATTCCCTTCTGGCCTGTAGTGTTTCTTGTGAGAAGTCAGCTGAGAGCCTTATGGGGTTTCCTTTGTAGGTAACCTGTTGTTTATCTCTTGCTGCTTTTAGGATCCCCTCTTTGTCTTTAATTTTTGGCATTTTAATTACTATGTGTCTTGGTGTGGGCCTGTTATGGTTCTCTTACTTGGGGCTCTCTCTGCTTCTTGAACTTGAATGCCTTCTTCCTTCACCAAATTAGGGAAGTTTTCTGTCACTATTTCTTTGAATATATTCTCTAACCCTTGCTCATTTTCTTCTTCTTCGGGGACTCCTATGATGCGAATATTATTACGTTTCCAGTTTTCCCACAGTTTTCTTAAGCTGTCTTCCTGTTTTTTAATTTTTTTCTTTTTGGTTTCCTGATTGGTTGATTTTTTCTACCCTGTCTTCTAATTCACTGATCCAGTCCTCAGCTTCCTCTACTCTGCTTTTTAGACCTCCCAATGTGTTTTTTATTTCTGATATGTCATTTTTTTTAATCTCTTCTTGGTGGTTTTTAGTATCCAGTTGGTTTATTTTCAGCATCTCTATGTCCTTACTCATGCTGTTGAGCTTCCTCAAGATCATGGCTCTGAATTCTAGCTCTGTTAACTTGCCTAACTGCTCCACATTGATCTCATCTTCGGTGGAGGTCTCCTGTTCTTTCATTTGGCTTCTGTCTGTGTTTCACCATTTAGGCTATCACAGTGGGCTTTGGACCCTGTCAAGTTCTCCCTGTGGGTGTTGGTGTTCTGCTGTTTGTGGCTCCCTCTCCTGGGTTTAGATGAGTGAGGGAGGACCCACGTTAAACACCACTGTCAAGTCTTACTTTCCTGGTTAAAGTTGCTACCCCAGGAAAGGTAATGTTATCCTCTAGCTTTTTGCCTGGAGGCTAGCAGTCGAGGTTACTTGAAGAGTTTTGGGTTGTAAGTTGATTGAAAAACTCCCTCAGGTGCTCGGCATAAGGGGATTTCCCAAGTGTGGGGCAGATGCTGGTTGTTAATGAGCCTCTATTAGCACTTCAGTGGCCCACAGGGTGGGGTTGGATCTCCGAGGGAGGGGCTGCTGCCTCTCCCCAGAGCCCTGGGAAGGAGCAATATGGCCCCCATCCTGCGTTGCAGCAACTCAGCAAAAGTTCTGAGTGCCCTCCAAATCCCGAGTGTCCCCACACTGTTCCAGTCCAGTCTGCCCTGCCTCTGCCAGAGCCCAAGGTGAGTGGCTGTGGTTATTTTAGTATCTGTCCCAGCTCTATACTGTGGAGCCGCTTGGGACTTTAACCCGGGGCCGCTGCTGTCTGTGGGCTCCCAGCCCGTCTTGCGCCTTTGCAATCCTACCAGGATGGAGTCAGTGTCCCTGTTTATTTGGTCTTCGCAAGCTGCTTTTCTGTTGCTGTTTCCCGTCGAGTTGTCTGTGTTATAGTTGGTCTGTGTAGCTTCTGTTCACTCTGCCGCCATTTTGGATCTCCCTAAGTAGCCTTATTACTATTTAATCCTATGCTTATTCAAATGTATTTCAAGCCTGGCCGGTGTGCCTCACCAGTTGAATGTCGACCCATGCACCAAGAGGTGGCTGGTTTGATTCCAGGTCAGGGCAGATGCCAAGATTGTGGGCCTGATCCCCAGTGGGGGACATGCAGGAGGTAGCCAATGGATGTGCTCTCTCATAGATGTTTCTATCTCTCTCCCTCTCCCTTCCTCTCTCTCTAAAATCGATAGAGAAAAAGAAAATATTAAAATATATATTATATATATTTTAAGGAAGAAAACCAAAAGTTGAATTTGAATGTTAAAAAAGGGAGGTGGCGACCTCTCCAAACAGGACATACAAATGGCCAAGGGACATATGAAAAAATGATCAACATCACTAACCATCAGAGAGATGCAAATTAAAACAACTATGAGGTATCACCTCACACCTGTCAGAATGGCCACCATCAACAAATTATCGAACAACAAGTACTGGTGAGAGTGTGGAGAAAAGGGGACTCTAGTACACTGCTGGTGGGAATGCAGACTGGTGCAGCCACTGTGGAAAACAATATGGTGTTTCTCAAAAAATTAAACTGCCATTTGACCCAGTGATCCCACTTCTAGGAATATATCCTAAGAAGCCTGAAACACCAATCAGAAAGAATATATGGACCCCTGTGTTCATAGCAGCATTATTTACAATAGCTAAAATCTGGAAATAGCCCAAGTGTCCATCAGTAGATGGATGGATAAAAAAGCTGTGGTACATATACACAATGGAGTACTATCCAGCTATAAGAAAGAGAGATCTCTTACCCTTTGAGTTGACATGGAGGGAACTGGAGAGTATTATGCTAAGTTAAATAAGCCAACCAGAGAAAGATAAGAATAAAAAGATCTCACTTATTTATGGAATATAATGAACAAAATAAGGTGATGAACAAAAGAGACCCAGAAACATAGAAAAGAGCATAGTTCAGACTGACAAACCTCAGAGGAGAGGAGGGGGGCGGGAAGAGATAAACCAAAGAACTTATATGTATGTATCGATAACCAATGGATATAGGCAGCAATGCTGTGAGTGGGGGCAGGATCGGAGGAGGGTGTCACTTGGGTAAAAAAGAAGAAACATCTGTAACAGAAATAAATTCATTAATTAAAAATGTTTTTTTTTTTTTTCTTTACTGATTTTTAGAGAAAGAGGAAGGAAGAGGGAGAGAGAGATAGAAACATCGGTGAGAGAGAACATCGATTGGCTGCCTCCTGCATGCCCCTCACTGGGGACCAGGCCCACAACCTGGACATGTGCCCCGACTGGGAATCAACCAGCAACCTCTTGGTGCATGGGTCGACGCTCAACCACTGAACCACACCGGCCGATTAAATTGATTAATTAAAAAAAGAACTTAATGAGAAAAAAGGATGGTGGTGAGGAAGCTTGACAGGTTTCGGTATACATAACTGAATTTGTGCTGTCAGAAAGACTGAAAAATAGTTTTATTTATTTATTAAGAAAATTGTTTAAGTCTCTAAAGTAGTGGAGAAAAGGGGATAATGAATGGCTTTGGGTAGACTTTGGGCACAAAACCTAGATCCACCAATCAAATCAAAGCTTGACCTTGGGCTAGGTCAAGGTGAAGGTTGGAACTTTGTCCAATCCATTTCGGTGGTGGGTGGTTGTGGCTATATTTCTTTTCCAGAGGCAGCATTTCCCCAGCATCCTGGCAGAGATACAAGCTGTGCTGCTCAGTGACATGGTGCTGGTGCTGGTGCTGGTGCTGGTGGGCGCCGTCCCTAGCCCAGTTCTATGGCATAGACGTTCAAGTCGTCAAAGTTGTTCTATTTACATAGCTTCAGTGCCAGGTTGTGCTGTCCTTCCTGAGGTCTGTGAGATACTCGATATACTTTCACTAACTTGCTTTCTATTTAAATAAACCATAGTCAGTTTCCATTGGCTCTTTCCTCAAACATACCATGTGCAACCCTGCTTCTGTAGCTTCCTCTTTTCTCTGAATGATATGCCTTGTTATCTAATTTTATCAGAAAGCATACCCCATTTTTAAAAAGCATTATGACAGTTTCTTCTCTTTCTCTTACTTTTTTAAAGTTTTATTTTGTGTCATGAAAATTTTCAAACATACAAAAGTAGAGTGTAGTACAGTAAATTTCCATTGGACATTACCGTTTCAACATTTTATTCTAACAGATAAGAAATTCAACATGGAAGAAACTGGAGAGTATTATCCTAAGTGAAACAAGCCAAGCAGAGAAAGACAAATATCACATGATCTCACTTACTTGTGGAATATAATGAACGTAACAGTCTGAGGAACGGGATAGTCCCAGAGATGTGGAAGTGGGGTACAGACTGACAATCCCCAGAAAAGGGGGTGGGGGTGGGGGATAAACCACAGAACTTTCATGCATGTTTGCATGAACAGTGGACATGGACAACAAAGCTGGGGACAGGGCAGGGAGGGTGGGGGAGGAGGGTGTCAGTGGTGGAAAAAGGAGAAACATCTGTAACAAAAATTAATTAATTAATTAAATGAAAAAAAGAAATTCCAAAAATAGCCCTGGCCGGTCTGGCTCAGTGGTTGGAGAGTCAGCCCATGGACAAGAGAGTCCTGGGTTTGGTTCCCGCTAAGGGCATGTACCCGGCTCCGGTTGGGGTAGTGTGGGTGGCGGCCACTCGATGTGTCTCTCTCATGTCTATGTTTCTCTCTCTCTTCCTCCCTCTCTCCCTCTGCTCTATCTGAAGAAAAATGCAAAAATGTCCTCGAATGAGGATAAAAAAATTCAACAAATAAAATAAGCACACCACCACTATCACACCTAATAAAATGAAAAATCATCTTTTAATATAATCTAATTCTAGGTCGTGTTCATACTCCCCTAGTTCTCTCCAAAATGAATTCTGACAATAAGGTGTGCAAATCAGGCTCCAGAGAAAGTCTACATTCATGTTGGAGTGATGAGACTCTTCTTTCCAGTTCATTTTAAAACTGAGACAGAATTTATGCATCTAGAGTGTCTCTTAAATCTTTAAAAATCTATTAACATTCCTCCTTCCTCTTTATTTCATGCTATTTATTTTTTGAAGAATTTCTCAATATCTTGTAAAATTTCTCAATTTCTAGATTTTTCTGATTGCATCCTTGTGGTATTATTAACACGTTCCTCTCTCAATTTTTTTCCTGTAAATTGGTGGATGGATCAGTGGCTTGATTAGATTCTATTTTTATATTTTATACCCTAAATTTTTTATTTCTTTTTTTTCTTTTTTAGATCTAGATTAGTCACGTCTTCTCCAAAGAATTCTTCATTTCAGCTCCATCCCTGCACTCTGTGGCTGCTCCTTTCTTGGACACTTCTAGCGTTCCACCTCTCTGTCACTTTATCCATTAAATCAAGGCCTGCAGCATGCCTTGAGTGCAGGGACCATATATGGCTCATCACTGCTATTTCCTCCATATCTAGCATGTAATATAGTTGGCACAGAGTAGGTGCTTCATAAATAGTTGTTGAGATAAATGGATATGAAAGTATAAATTGTATGCTAATTATCTGCTGATTAGTTCTTGTTGCCTTATGTGTGGTTTCTCATTGTGTAACAAGCTTTGACTCAACTCCTGTACTATGAGTCTCTGGAGAGCTGGGAGGAAGTCAGTTCACTTCTGTAGTCAGTTCATTTCACTGGGTACCCGCATAGTGCCATATCCCTATGTTGTGCACATTCAATGCATACTGAAATGGTAACCCTTGCCCATCTATCCTGGCTGGATTTTTATGAGCTCAAATAAGAGGTGCATGTGACAGACATTTGCAAAAAAGTGAAAGTATTCTATAAATATAGGTCATATCATTAGTGACAATAATTATAATCTCTAGCCATTGCTTTTGTGCTTTTAATAGGCACAGCCCCTTGGTTGAAATGTATGGAGCTGTTGACTTTAAATAACCTTTTTAAAGGAGAGGTATTTACTCCTGTTAATAGAGGGGAGATGGCCTTGTCTCCCCCGGTTGTGGGTCGGGGCAGATTTCTTTCAATCTCTTGAGAAAAAGAATTTTCCGAGACTCACACAGGGGGATGTGATATTGTAGAAAGCTTTAACTCTATGGAATCAAACTCCGGAGTTTCCAAGGTTTTGTTTCCCTCAGTCCTGCCAAGGAAGAAGTCCCATTTTGCCGTTAGCAGGGCTAAAATCAGAGTCGGTGTCTAGAATTTCCTTTCCAATGCTGCACAGTCCCATACAGCATCAGGCTAGCCGAATCTGTTTCTCCGCTGCAGTCCATCAGTCCATGCATGTGGAGTCCACAGGTCTACATGTCTATGGACAAAACACGAGAGAATGTAAGGGAGCCAAGACCTAGCCAAGAGCACAAGAGAGAACTCCTTTGTCTGCAGATTATATATTCCCAAATTTTTGCCTCTTGCTGTGGCCACGCCCATTCTGACCAATGATCTTTGTTTTCAGATGTAACTGATAGGCAAGTACCTTCCCTATGTCACCCCAACTTTATTAGGCATGTGTCTATCTTCCCTTTGTTGGATCCCTTCCCTCAGTGTTTTGCAGGGAACAGGCCAGTGGTTCCCTGGAAGCTGCCCAAATGACATGCCTGTAATATGAAGCTTCCTCCTTTGCTCCTTTCCCATTATTAATAACAAGCTAATTACAATGGTATCACTCCTAGGATTTAATTTATTAATGAAGAGGAATTACAGGGGCCATCTCTTAGCAAAAAAGAGAAAAAAATGTTTTTGTTTATATATCTGGAAAAATCTAAAGATATATGATTGTATGATTGTTGATCTTATCTCATTCATTCTCATTTTTAGTCAGCTTCCCTATGTGACCACAAGTAATTAGCTCTAAGTTTTCTTCTGAACCAGCACCATGCTTCCAGAAATCAGACAGTTTTCCCCAGTTTTCTTAGCAGAAAAGTCGAAAGGAGGACTTTTGCTCATGTTAGCATCTTATGTCTGTCCCTAAATAAATCACTGTGGCTAAGGAAATGGGGTCCACTGAATGGTCAGGATAAGACTGTACACCCACTCCCATTGGGTGGCATTTTAATCAATAACCCTGACATATGTAATGGAAGAGAACATTTCCTGAACCAAGAGTGAGACCAGAAGAAAAGGTATAGAAAAAAAAAATAGCTATCTGTATGTACCTCATGGCAACTTCAGCTCATAGTGCTACAGTCTAGGGATCTGTCTGGAAGGTGCACTTAGTTGTAGGTTAAGTTCAGGAGTCTTAGTTTTTTTGATAGGTTTGCCCTGGTTAGGTTTGGTCCCCTAAGTCTAGCAGGTCTTTTTGATATAATGAATGACATAATGAATTGTTTCATTATAGTTCTAAAGATGTTATAAACTGCATTTGCAAGATGAAGTCCTTGACAGTCTTCAAGGAATCAACAGGCCAAAATTATGTATAGAATCTTATTTACATCTATATTTTCTGGGAAGAGGATCCATAACTTTCCTCTGATTAAAACGCTTCTGGTGATCAGGAAGATTAAGAAGACTCCAGTGTTTCTCAACAGGGGAATCACTGATATTTGGACAAGAATATTTGTCACAAAATATATAGGATCTCTGGTCCATACACCTCAAATGACTATAATACCCCCAAGTCATTGTGAAATTCACCTCCCCTACCCCCACTTCAAGTACCTACAGCTGAGAATCAAGATGGGCCTAGGAGTCTAGGTTGAATGTTCCTTTGTGTTTTCCCATCCCTCTTCCTTTGGCTGAGAACACTTCCCTGCGTCTAACACCTGGTTTCTAGGAATCTTTCTATTAAGGAATCTGGGATCCACATTCATGAGCACGAAAAGTCCACTTTCCTCAGGAGTGTTAAAATATTTTGCCACATTTTAATGGCATAGTGAAGGACCTAAAAGTGGGATTTGGGGAAGTAAGTTTCATTGTGGGATTTTGGTAATTGCTACTATAATTTGGTGAACATCCTGCACTTTCCCCCAAATCTCCTTGATATCCTTAACTCTTAAGATCCTTTCGGATGTAAAATTAAAATATTTCACTGTGAGGCAAAACGTGCAATTCCTGGAAGATGCCCGCTCATTAGTCTAGCCCCCTTAGGGTTTTCTCCCAGCATCATCATTTAGTTTACTAAGTCTGAAAGGAGAAACTCACAGACGAAATGTTCGTCTGAAAGGAGTAGCTTTAAGATCTAGTAAATAAAAGAATGACTCTTTCTATAGATCACAAATCACTTTCTCTTGTATTTGACCTTGCAACATCTGAACCAAGTTTGCCAATCTTCCTCTTACAGATGAAGAAACTGAGGCTTCTAGGAATCTAATGCCATGCCCAACATTACACAGAGCTTTAGAGGACTCCGGATTTCAGCTCTGGGTCTTAAGGACTTTAAATGCCACCCTCTGGAACTAATCAGAGTGAAGGGCTGGAAACAAAAAGAGCTCCAGCCCAGCCTGTTTTTCAGTTACCTAAGCCAGTGCCGGGAAGCCCAGGCGGGGGCTGACACTTTTAGTCACTGCCCCACAGCTTCACTCCTGAACGGTTGGGACAATGTCGTCTAACTCTCAGTCAACTGAGATACTAAAATGTCAGTGACGAGCTGTTTTGTTCTTTGTGCCTTTTTAACCGAACGGAACTTGCCAGCGCTGCTTTAGACCGAAGTGGCGCGTGGCCCGAGGGGCCGGGCGGATGGGCGGCGCGCTCAGGCTGCGGACTGCGGAGAGGACCGCGAGCCGCCGCTGGGTCCCAAGTGGGCGAGCCGTCCCCCTGCAGCCCAGCTCGCTCGGTCTGTCGCAGCAGCGCTGGGCGGCGCGCAGACCCATAGGAGTCCTTTTATTTCAAGGCAAGCTTGAGGGCTAAAACTTTCTAGTGGCAAACCCTTCCCTATTTTTTTTCTTTTTTTAATAAGGACTTGGCGTCTCCTGGCACATGTCTGGCCGGGAGGAGGGGTGACGGGGGGAGAGCAGGCTGAGTCCGTCCTTATTAATATTTAATGGCCAGGTCCGTACCCTTGAGGGAGCGGGGAGAGAGGAGGGAGAGGAGCTGCTGACATTGACAGTGGACCCAGACAGGAGCGCCCCGGCGGTGTCCACCACGCCGCCTCGGCCCCGCCGGGCCTGCTGGGAGTTGTAGTTCCCGCGGGGAGCGCGGCCCCGGCCAGCCGGGAGAGCTGGCCCGGCCGGACTACAATCCCAGGCAGCGCGGGCCGCGGCCCCTCCCGCCGGCGAGTGTGAACTCCGGCGCCGGGGCGGCCGCGCGGGCGGAGGGCTGAGCTGGGCTGTGCGCGGGGCGCGCTCGCGGGACCCAGGCCCGCCACCTCCCCTCCGCCCGCGGGCTCGGTCCTCCCCTCGGAGCAGCGCCGGGACGGGAAGCCGGAGCCATGCAGTCGGAGTCGGGGATCGTGCCGGATTTCGAAGTCGGGGAGGAGTTTCACGAAGAGCCCAAAACCTATTACGAACTCAAAAGTCAGCCCCTGAAGAGCAGGTGAGTGGTGACAGCTGGAGGGAGGTGCGGCGGGCGGCGGGGGTGCCTCGCGCCTCCCACCCTGGGGCGGGGAGAGCCGGTCGCTGGGCTCTGGGACAAGGACCCTGTGCCCTTGCCCCGGGCAGACTCGAACTGTCCCCCGCAGTCGGGGTCTGCGCCCGCGCGGCGCGCCTCTGAGGGGCTCCGCCCCAGCGCACTTCGTGGGCGCCGTGGGCAGCCCGGGGGCTCTCCCGGGCCAGGGGACCCTCGGCTGGCGATACCAGCGGCGAGGCCGGGGGAGGCTGGGGCGCTACCCGGCGCGGAGGTGGGGGAGGAGGAGCGCGGGGCCGGCCGCTGGCCGGGTGGGAAGGGGGAACAACAGTTTCAAGTGAACCCCTTTCCTGAAGATCCCAGCGGGCTGAGGACTTGGAGAGGGACAGCTTGCGGGGTATGGAGGCGTGACGTTGGAGGGAAGCAATTAGCACGTTTGTGTCGCCTCTTAGGAATTGTCCCCTCTGGGAAAACCCGCCCGTGGCCGCCTCCAGGTGAGGTTTCCTTGAGCCCCGCCACTCACCTGCCCCAGGGCCGCACTGGAGTGGGGTGGGGCGAAGGCAGCGGGGCGTGTCCCTGCGTCAGGGTTCTACTCCGTGGGCGATGGAGACCCTTCGAAATCCGGGCCTTCCTTGGAGAGGAAAAAGCCTTGGGGCTGGAGGGAATTGGAGAGTCCCCTGCGTGGCAGTGACACGTATTTAATTAACTAGGAACTTAAAAAAACTTTGTAGGAGAGGAGTGAAGACACCCGCTGGCCTGGCGCCCTATCCACCTACAGTGCCCATTCCTATTCTGCCTCTATCCCCACTTTCCTGTCAGAGGGCTAGGGTGTCTTCCTTTCACTGTCCTGTGGGCATTTGCAATGTTTACTGAGGGGAGATGGTCATTTGCAGCTGTGCCAGCAGAGAGGGGTTATTTCCACTCCTCTCAGTGTGGGAACAGATAGGGCGATATCACTGGAAGGTTCAGACTGCTCCTGCACCCATCTCAAACCTCCCTGCTGGCCCCTCGCTGCGGGTAGGACTGAGGGCACGGGCCTGGCTGGCAGGGTGGAGAGGGTCCAGAGAAAGCAGGGTGAAAGAAGAAAGGGAACTGAGTCAGGAGTGAGGGGCTGTAGTCTCTGCTTCTGGGTGCAGGGGGCCAGGCATATTTACTTTAGGGCTTTGCCAACCCTCCAAATCCAAGTTGGGAAAGAAAGTGAACAGCACACTCACTGACCAGGTTGCTGAAGCAGCCTCTTTGCAGATGCTACAGGAGACTGGAAGGAAACCTCTGCAGTTAGATGCATAAAACCAGCCTGTAGTTGATGATTTCTCTTCATAATGGCTGTCTTGTGTGTGAGCATAGATTGTGTGTGTTGGGGGTTGGGAGTTTTGAGTAATATTGTGCAAAGGGTATTGTTGGTTATGCTCATTGGAGCTTTATCTGCATTCAGCTGAAGGGACCAGTGTTTTACTGAGCAGCCTCTGCTTTTGCTTCTATAAGCAAATGCTTGCATTGCCAGAATGAGGGAGTGTGTGTGTGTGAGTGTGTGTGTGTGTGTGTGTGTGTCCTGAAAAGAATGAATTAACTGGACTGTTTGGAACACTTTTTATGGTAGCTGATACATAACATTAAATGAATTTGAGAGAGTGAGGAAAATACCATCTGGAATAACCCAAATGAATGCCATGCATCTCATGTTGAGGGATTTGGGCCTGTTCTTTTTCAGAGTTGGCAATACATTGCTTGCAAGGGTGAATGAATGTGCTGGCACGTGTCAGGCAAAGTGTGGGACTGGGAAGAAATGGCTTCACACCTTGAAGCTAGAAACGGGTGTGGGACAGAACCTGTATGGAGAGCAAGGCTAAATTTAAAAAGTTGTCAAACTGTGGAGCAGACACATGCTCTTTGAAATAAAGCAGTTAAATAAAATCTGTGAATAAATAGATGAGATTGATGAAATTTCCCTACACTGTTTTTCATAGTTGTCTGATGCATTGTCATCAACATCTGTTGTGTGTCTTTAAAGAGGCCACACATTGTTCAGGGCCTTTTCATGGCTTTTTCCGAAGTCTTTGACGGGGCACCTCCCTTATAGGTCTTGGTTGGAGAAAGTTGAAATTGAAAGGTTAAGACTGCTAGAGCTATTTTGTCTATCAATTGTGTTCTTAGGCATGTGTGTTAGTGTTGAAAATATGCCCCGAATCTGCCCACTTCTCATCAGCTCCTCTGCTACCACTTTGATCGAAGCCACCATCTGCCCTCACCTGTGTTATTGCAGCAGCCTTAACTGGTCCTCTGCCTTCTACTCTTACCCACTTTCTTGGGTTTTCAACACAGCAGCTATGACGTTCCTGTTAAAGCTGATTCTCAGCCTAGGGGCGGTTTTGCGTCCCAGTCATTTGGCATAGTCTGGAGACATTTTTGGTCATCACAGCAGAAGGGAGTTACTGGCCTCTGCTAAGCAGAGGCTGCTACGATTCTACAGTGCACTAAGTGAACAGCATTTTGCCCCAAATGGTCTCTACTGAGGTGGAGAAACCCTGTGTTAAAACCTGTAACATCATGTCATTCTCTACTCAAAAGACTTCCAATGGCTCCTAGTTTCACTAACATCCGAGAGCCTTCAAATGGTGCAGGTGGCCTACTCGGTCAAGTTGCCTGTTAGCTCCGACTTTGTCTCTTGTTGCCACTCTCCTGGCTCCCTCTGCCCCAGCCAGGCTGGCCTCCTCACTGTTCCTGGGCCATCCCCGACCCTTCCACCTCAGGGCCTTTTGTGTTGTACTTGCTGGTCCCTCTGTCTGGACTGCCCTTTGCCCAGGGAGCCACGGGGCTCCCTCCCCCACCAGCTCCAAGTCTCCCTTTAAATCCATTCCCATTGAGCCTACCTTGATCACACTGTTTATAACTGCTAACCCTTCAAACTCCCATCTTCCTTGCCTTGCTCTGTTTTTCCCATGGTACTTGCATTATAAGGTATTCTATACTTTTCTGATTTGATATGTTTATTATATGTTTCTCCACACTGGACTGCAGGCTCCAAGGGAGCAGGGATTTCTGTCTCTTCCTTGTTTACTGTTGTGTCCCAGAGCCTAGAACAGAGTTTCTCAACCTTGCACTGTTGACATTTTGAATTGGATGATTCCTTGTGGGGGCTGACCTGAGCATCGCAGGATGTTTAGCAGCATGTCTGGCTCTGCCTACTCGAGGCCAGTTGTGACAACCAGAAACGTCTCCAGACATAGCCAAGTGTCCATGAGGGGCAGAGTCCCACCTGTTGTGGAACGACTGGCCTAGAACAATGCCCAGCACAGTGAATGTTTGGTTTTTGTTTTTTCATGCAACATTGCATTCCTTTCAAAATGCACTGTTGCTGCCAGGGTCTCTCCGGAGAAGTCTTTGTATACTCTTCATTGGGGCTAAGCTAAGATAGGAAAGTGTTTCATGAAAAAGGGCAGGTTTCTTTCCTAATTCAGACCTCCTGCCTTTCGGGCTGGGAAGCTGCTGGATTTAGATGATGGGAACCACAGTTTGGTGCTACTCACTGGCAAAGCTGTTGCCGGAAGACACATGCTTCAGAAAAGGTTCTAACGAAGAATTATTTGCAATTTGGTTACCCCAAAAGGTTTTTTTTTCTTTATTGATTTTAGAGAGAGGATGGAAGGGAAAGAGAGAGATAGAAACATCGATGAGAGAGAACATCGACTGGCCACCTCCTGCACGCCCCCCCTGGGGATCGGGCCCACAACCTGGGCATGTGCCCTGACCGGGAATCAAACCAGTGACCTCCTGGTGCATTGGCTGACGCTCAGCCACTGAGCCACACCTGCCAGGTCCCAAAAGGTTTCTGAAACGTTTGTGTGCTGTGGGAATGTGCTCTGAATGGTGGTGGCAGAGGAAAAGTGTGGAGTATCATGGGTGAGCCCAGAACTGACGCATCAGCACAGGCAGGCCAGGCTGTGAACGGGCTCTTAGCGGGCTCTTAGCGGCCAGGAAGCTCTCCTGGGTCTGTGGGACCTGAAGACAACGTTTTAAATATGGCAGCGTCTTCAGGTTCATGTTTTGTTTGTATGCTTTACTCAATTTTGTAGGCTTTTTAGTTGCTAATGTCCTTTTCCTGGACAGACTTCAGAATTGGCTTAATGTAATATCAGTTTCTCCTATTCTCAACTTTTTAGTGATGTTTTAGATGACTTCCTGCAAATTAGAAATGGGTTCTTGGTTTATAATGGCAGGGCAGGATACGTGGTGGTTCTTTTCTTTCCCTTTTATTATTATTATCTTTTTATTAATTTATTTTTGTTACAGATGTTTCTCCTTTGCCCCCCCATTGACACCCTCCTCCTGACCCCTTTCCACAGCATTGTTTTCTATGTCCATGGTTACGCATACATGCATATACGTTCTTTGGTTTATCTCTTCCCTCCTCCCCACCCCACTCTTCTGAGGTTTGTCAGTCTGTACCCTACTACTATGTTTCTGGGTCTGTATTGTTAATCAGCTTATTTTGTTCATTATAGTCCACAAATAAGTGAGATTATGTGGTATTTGTCTTTCTCTGATTGGTTTATTTCTCTTAGCATAATACTCTCCAGGTCCCTCCATGTCGTCTCAAAAGATAAGAGATATTTCTTTCTTACAATTGCATAATATTCCATTGTGTAAATGTACCACATCTTTTTTATCCACTCATCTGCTGATGGACATTTGGGCTGTTTTCAGATCTTAGCAAATGTAAATAGTACTGCTATGAACACAGGGGTACTATATGGGAGAGCATAATTGCCAATGATACATCAGATAAGGGGTTAATTTCCAAAATATATAGAGTGCTCATACAACTCCACAAAAGGAAGAAAAAGAACCCAATTAAAAAATGGGCAGAGGACCTAAATAGACTCCTCTCCAAACAGGACATACAAATGGCCAAGAGACATATGAAAAAATGTCACTAATCATCAGAGAGATGCAAATTAAAACAACAATGAGGTATCACTTCACACCTGTCAGAATGGCCGCCATCAACAAATCATCAAACAATTGTTGGCGAGGGTATGGAGAAAAGGGGACTCTAGTACACTGCTGATGGGAATGCAGACTGGTGCAGCCACTATGGAAAACAATATGGTGCTTCCTCAAAAAATTAAAAATGGAACTGCCATCTGACCCAGTGATCCCACTCCTAGGAATATACCTGAAGAAGCCTGAAACCCCAATCAGAAAGAATATATGTACCTCTGTGTTCATCGCAGTATGTGGTGGTTCTCAACTGCTGATTCACAGGGAGGTGTGTGAGGGTTCACAGGATTGTGGTGAAATTAGAAGGACAGACTGGTGTCGCCTCAGTCACGTGCACATGTCTTGGGACAAGGCGACTGCCATTTCGTGGATTTATTTTGAGATATCCCCACCTGTCTTGCTATTAAAAATGCCCTTTGTTTTATGAAATGATAATCCATTATTGGAAAAACAAAACTGTCGATCTTTTATTGGTTTCTGAAAGTTTTCTTGACTTTTCCTGTCTGTCCAATCTGTAGGGAACCACTAGCATGGAGGTTAACCGCATCGTCTAGTGCAGGGTCTGTTCCTAACTAGCTGAGTGACCTTTGGCAGGCTGGGTGACCTCTGACTTCAGTTTCCTCATCTGGCAAATGGAGGCCTGCCTTCTCAGTCTTAGGAACATTAACTGTGGACAAGTATTAGCACGGAGCCTGGTACCCAGTGGTGCTCCGTGAGGTTGGCAGGCGTAGTTCTTGTTGTTTTATTACTTACCAGTGAGTCCTGACACTCTGGAAAATGTTTGCATTTGTTGACTTTGGCTTCTTCTCTAAAGCCAGTGTTGTTATGCAATAAAATTATTTCAATTTTAGCAGATTCTTCTTTGCTTCCATGAGGTGTGCAGACAAACTTATTTTATATTTTTGTTCCAATCCATAATGGTTTCTTTAAACTGGTTTTAGAAAAGCTGTTGTGACATCAGTGCATACGTAAACATTCATATTCATTGGGTATCTATTGCGTTCTAGTATGTGCAAGTTAATACCAAAAATGATAGCTAACATTTATTGAGCATGTACCAGCCACTGTTCTAAGTGTTTTTATGTGTGTTAACTTAATCTTGCAGAACCTGCATCAGGTAATAGTAGTAAATAAAACTAATGACATTTTAATTATAATTTATAAACAACTAACACTTATACCATGGTTAACGGCATACCAGGAATGATTCTGAATATTTTACTTGTATTAGCTCAGTTAATCCTCACTTTAACCTTGGGCATATCTATTTTTATCATTTTCATTTTACAGAGAAGGAAACTGAGGCATAGCAAGTAGATGGACCTGATTCAGTCAGAGGCTGCCTGGCTCTAGCCCTGGTTCTCGTCCACGACGTGCGTCATGTGCCAAGGGCTCTGTGTGTGACTGTGGGAAAGGTGCATCGTGCCTTCTCCAAAACTCACCTGTGGGGTGAGGAGTGGAATGTATGGATCCCGCTCAACAGAAAGACAAGTGTCATTACCATGGGGAGGTGGGCGTTAGCGTTGTGAATTTAATAGAGGAAGGGAAATTGGGGGGCAGTTTGTGAATAGGGGTATTTGAGTTTGGCCCTGAAGGTTGAGCAATGCTCAAACATATTTCTCTGCATTAAATGAAATGTTAGATGCTTCGGAGGGCATACTCTTAAATAGACTTTTAGGGTGTTTGGTTACCTTTCAAACTTCCAGCCATAGTCCCAGCTCTTCCTTGTGGTCCAGGGGCACCTGGTGGTGGCAGAGGCTGGATGCACACGGGCAGGCCCGGAGGGAACTGGGCCGCAGCGCTCGCCCTGGCTGTGCAGCTTAGTGCAGCGTCTGTGCCCAAGGCCTCCGCCTCCTAGAGTTTCAGTTTCTTCACCTCTAAAGTGGGATCAGTAGACCTGTCCTTGTAGAGTTGTAGAAGTTTTAAAATTGTGATAAAATGTTTAAAAGTGCTTTGCAGAGAGCCTCGTGCCTACTGGAAGGTAATAGCAATTCCTTCTTTTCTCCTTTGTCATGGTGGCAACTTTCCCTCTGCAGCGCCATATCTGAACAGCATCAGAAGCAAAATAGACAACACTGAAGCTCCTTACCTGGCAGATGTTCAAATCGTATTATGCAGATTACTTGCGTGGTATGATTAGATGGAAAACTTGATTAAAATGGGATTCTAAGTGTTGGTTTTGTAAGTGATTGGAGATTTCCTTTTCCCGAGTACTGCTATTTATAGAAGATATTTAAGTGTGTTTGTGTGTGTGTGTGTGTAATTCCCTGTGCGTTCTCCAGTGTGGTTTGCACAGGCTGATGTTTATATCTGCTCCAGTTGTGCAAGAAGTGGAAAATATCCTTTTTTTAGAACAGGTCACATGTGCTTACTGTCAGGAATAGGACCTCAGTGTAAAAAAATGTATCTTGGGACAAATCAAAGTTACTAAATTTCTCTCTCCAACTGCTTTGTTTCAGAACTGGAAGTATTAGGATAAATAACAGGAAAAAAAATCCTTAGTACAATTTTCTTTTGTCATTTTTTTCAAGGACAGTAAGCAAGAGTTTCATTTGTTTTGTGTGCGTGTGGTGTAAGTATAAAATTTACTTTGCTGTTAGGTTTGATTCATCGAAGTAAATTATAAAAATATGTTTGACTCAACTCCAAGTGTGCACTATTTGGAGAAAATAATCCAGAAGATGGGTCAGAGGTAGGAAGGCAGTCACCACAGCTTCTGATACTGCACAGGCCGCCTGCAGTTTGGAAGCTGTCTGCGAGCCCACTGAACGTTGTTACTCTCGGGCCAGGAAGGGCACGTGTGCAGTCGGCCTCTGGGGTCCCTGAGGAAAGCCCCTACCCGCTTTCTGTGCCTGAGGATTTAGGGGGGAACCAGGCTCCTCATTTCTCTAGGGTGGCTCCGAAACAGGGTTTCCTGACGTCTTCGCTACATCCTTCCCTCCCTCGGCCTTTCATGCGTGCCCTGAGGAATAAAGAAGACACCTTTGCAGTGTTCACACGAGACGGCTGTCTTGAGATTCAGGACGACGAAGCTCTGCTCTTGGGTGGCGGGCATTTCTGGGGCTTCCTGAGTGCTGGGCACTGTGCTGAGTGCGTCACAGATGGTGGCTCACTGGTGGGTGTTGAACCAGGGCAGTCCCACGCGGTGCAGGGCGTGGGGGATGGGGAGGTGATGGTGAGAGACCCCAGAGGAGGAAATGGAACCTCGAAATCGGGAGGCTCTGTTGTCCTCCCCAGGCACTTCTAAAATATCAGTCCATTTAATCAATTTAAGCAGCGTCAGTCAGCAGGACCCGTTTGTCTATTTCTCTTCTTCTCCTTCCCTCCCGCCTTGGGTTCTCTCCTTACTACACTTTGTTAGGTGCTCTGTGCAGGCTCTTTGGAATCAGATGTGGAACCAGACAGGCGAGGGTGCTGCTAGCATCCTGCTTCCATCTTGGTAGTGGGGATGCAGTTAACAACCAAATAGATGAGTGAGATCATTTTTTTAAAAGATTTTTTATTGATTTTTAGAGAGAAGAGGGGAGAGGGGGAGAGAGAGAAACATCTATTGGCTGCCTCCTGCACACCTCCTACTGGGGATTGAGCCCACAACCTGGGCATGTGCCCTGACCAGGAGTCGAACCATCAACCCTTCAGTGCACAGGATGACGCCCAACCAATGAGCCACAGAAGGGCTGAGTGAGATAATTTTTAGTGCAATGAAAAACTAGAATATTATTCATAGAGTGTGACTGGGAAAGAAGGGGGTTTATTAGGTTGGATCGTTAGGAATAAGTTCATGGAGGAAGTGATTTTGAGGCAAGACCTGAATAACTAAAATAAATATGCAAATCTTGGCCCTACCACTCAGAAGCTATGTTAATTTGGACAAGTTACCCAACCTCTCTAAACTTCAGTTCCCTCTTTTGTAAAATGGGGCAGTAGCTCCCTTGCAAGGCTGCTATGAAGATTCAAAGTAATGCATATTAAGCAGCTAACTTTATAGGTCCCCAGGAACGCACATGGGACTGGTTTAAGGTGATACTGTTTTCAGTTCTTAGTTGGGAATCCTCGTATGCAGAGGGCTGGCTATAGTTCTGTGTGTATTTTTGACAGTGTGAGTTGGGGATGGGGGGCTGGCACCTCTGACTCCCACATTGTGAATTGTGTGTGAGTAGTGGAGAAAGAAATACAGACATTAATCTTCCCCGTAAGTGTTTATAACTTGGCCTCAAGTGTTTTCCTGATGTTGAGTGAGTCAGAGATTTATGCTTGTCCAGATGAAATGTGGAGATGGGTCTTGTTACTTTATTGCCCTTTCTTTGCTCTGGGGTCATCTTGCATGAGTTGGTGCCTGGCTTGTCTCACTGTTGGTTTGCTGAGATTGTTTATGTCTGACCATGCTTCCCTTATGTTTAGCCTAGGAATGGTTTTGGGCTGGATTTTGAATCACTTTTTGGTATAAAGGAGAGGTCCAAGTAACCTAGGATTAAGAAGTAAAGCCTAAGATGGATTAAACAAATACACTTGCACACCACAGACGAATAACTCATGTGTTTCGGTCCCTACCTCAAGCTTCCTGTGTACACTGATGAGAACATGGCAGTGTTGGTGCAGAAATGAAAAGGAAGAAGCATCCCCTCCCACACACCACTAAGTCTTCATCAGCACTGAGAACCACAGGCAATGGTGTGTTTTCAAGTCAGCCATTGACAAACATAATCCTCAAAGCATTTGAATTTCACTAGCTGTGTTCTTCAGTTGAAATACCCATGGACTGGTAACATTCAATAAGAAAAATCCTGGGTCGTGTGGAAGCAAAGATTTAAAATTCAAACCTCCTGAGTTACAGTTCTAGCGAGGCACTGGTAGAACCCTGTTCTAGAAGAAGGTTGTGGGTTATTGAGCAATTTTTGAGGAAGGCGTCTGTGGCCTTTGCACCCCCACTCCACCCCTTCCCCAAAGTGGGATAACTTGCTGACTCACTCCCAGATTTCCCTGTTTTCCCGTGGTCCCGTGGTCAAGGGCAGATGGCAAGTGGTCCTCCCACTGGTGGAGCACACACAGCTCCTGCTGGGAACTTAACTGCCTCCCTGGGGAGAAGAGTTGAGGCAGAGAAGAGTCATTTTCCCTGATGGCAGAGGTCGTACATGGAATTATGAAACGACAGACAGATAGGAATACTGTCTTATCTTCGGTACCTTTCCTGAATATGGTCACAAATACTTACTGGTTCTAAAAAGCAAGTTTTTCCAAATATATCTTTTATTTTTATAACTGGAAATTTGAAACTTGGTGAAAGGAAAAGCACATAGAAATCCTAAAGATGATTGTCCTGTTGAACTTGGAACCTAGCGCAGTCCTCATGAAGTATACCAGGGGACCTCCATGAGATGTGCCCTTGCTGTTCCTTTGGCACGTGTGTGTCCCAGACAGCCAGAGACAGTACTGTGTAACTGAGTCGTGAACAGACACACAGATATTGTAACAGCCCCTTCTCCATCAAAAGGGCTGGCTGTATTTTTGAAGTTTTTCAACAGAAGATGAAAGGCAGCCTTGCTGTGTTGTGTTACTGAACCTACATAACAGCACCATCTACATTTAGAACATTGGCACCTCAGCCAATGAAAACCTTTGCAGTGAATTCCTAATGTTTCTGGCAGAAAATGAGAATGAATAAACATTAATATAATATTGGCTGTTTAGGGTGATTTACTATTAAGGGAAGAGGATGGCACCAATGACACATTCTTGAAAAAATTCTATTTAGTTTTAAAGGAAGCGTTTACAGTAGCTTATGTAAAATAGTCCTGAAAATAAAAGCAACTAGCATGATTCCTGGTTAGATTTCAAATAAAAGTTTGCCCACCTGCTGCAAGGAGGTTCTGGGGGAGGAGCTTATGAGAAATGGGCGCTGGCTGGTGGTGTGCTGGGCAGTGGCTGTGGAGACTTTTTGGAACCACCACACCTTGTGTCATTTGACATGGTCATTTCCCCACCAGTCTTTAGGCAGATGCACGTTAATAATGTCTTAACTAGATAAATGCTAGATGTAAATGCTAAATGATGGGATTGTGGAATGCAGTTCTAATGATACTGATTATATGTGGAAGCTTTAAATCTTTGTTGATGCAGAGCGAACGAGAGGGTTTCATGGTACTTGCTTGGTCACTACAATTTAACCGCAGGGGGCTGAGTGGCAAGGACAGGTAATTGGGGCTTACCTGTGGAGTGAGTTGACCACATGCCCCTGTGCAGGAGTACAGTGCCCTTTTCCTCTCTGGGTCCCTGTGCCTGCCATCTTCCCAACCAGCCCTTGCTGGCATCCCCTCCTTACATGTCGCCTGTAGCGGACACTTTTCTTCTGCCTACAAAAAGTCTCTTTTCCAAATCCTTGTACCAGCCCTTCCCCACATCTCCGCTCATGTGCTTCAGTTTCATGACTCCAGGAGGGGAATCTGACCCAGGCCCAGCCCCATTTCTCTATTCCAGGGATCAGTTTCAGGGGGGTACATGCTGGCTCATGACAATGAATCTCAGGATTTTGCTCAGGTGCTGACAGGAAGAGATTCTCCCTTTTATTTCCATTGATCTTGAACTTGGGAAGCTTGAGACTAAGCTGCCACCGTACCTTGGAGACAGCAAAAAACTAAGCCCTTAAATTAGGTTAATGTTAGTTTCCATAACCCAGTGGCGTGCGGTAGTCTTGGCAGGCAGCGCTCCTCCGTGTGCCAAGTTTGGGACACACACCTACCACCTTCGGTTCTGTCGTGGCCTGGAACCCCGGGGCCCGTGTAGTGGTGGAAAGGAAAAGACAAGCAGAAGGCATAAACGAAGGTCCGGAGTGGCTGGCGTTGCTTTTGCGCAAATTCTGTTGGAAAGAACTAGTCTCATGTGTGCTCTGGGTGCAGGGATGAGACCTGGGACACAGACCCAAGCTGGGCAGCACCACCGCTGCCTTCCAGAGGAGGACACATTCTTGGTGGGTGGCGAGGCACTGTTGCCATGGCCCTAGGTAGTGGTTTCCCCTTGGGGTCAAGTCCTGCCTGTCCTTGGTAAGCCTAGGTAGGCCTGTCCTTGGACTTTTCTGTTATTTTACCAATACATTCCTTTTCTGAGTAAACATGGTTCGTTTGGATTTCCTGCCACCTGAATGGGGACTGCCCGAGCTCATCCACTGGCTGAACCCCAGCTCTATGCTGTGCCTCCTATTCCGAGTTTGCTGATTGAAATCACCACTCCGCTTCCCGTCCACCGTGGTCACCACCACCTTCGCACACTGGTTTTCGCATGTGGCCCTCAGACCAGCCATATCAGCACCCCTCAGAGGCTTGTGCAAACAACGCACGTTGTCCGACGCTGCAGTAGACGTCCTGGAATCGGAAGCTGTCGCAGGGGTCCTGGCAGCCCCCCGAGATGGCGGTGCACACTGAAGTCCGAGGGCCACCCCCTAATGCTTTCAACGTCAACCCGGTATCCCCATGTTGAATCATCCTTGTTTCTAGAGTGAAACAGTCCCTGGATTAGAATACATTTAATAAAAAAATGGGGTGTTGCTCATTATGGTCAGGCAAGAGGTAATCACTAACAGTAATTCCTTATTGATTTAAAAAAAGGAAAATCCTCTCTAGAAAGTTAGCCCTCAGATCAACACCAGTGAAACCAGGTAGGGTTCTCGGGGCCCAGACATGAGGCCTGAGTGATCTGGACCTGCTTCGGTACCGGAGGGGCCAGCCCGCCTCTCCCGGCTGGCAGCTGCGTCGGTGACTCTTGGGAAACTCGGAGTGTGCGCAGTCACTTGACTGGAAGCGTGGTTGAGCAGGGTGACGGGGGTTTTGAGCATGCCCACATGACCAACTTTGTTTTTCACAAAACTTCTGCTGAATAAAACTTGAAATACGACTGTCAGCCTGTTTTCCTGTCTTAATGAATTCCAGACAGTTTGTAGAGTGTGGGAGTTTCCAAAACAGAGGGTGGAATGACTGACCAGCCAGCATCTGCTCTGTCACACGTAGGGGTGAGCTGACAGACAGCACCCTCCTTCGGGTCTGCCCAGCCGCTCCGGGCCAGGGGGCCAAGGCCAGCGTGCAGGCCGGCGGGGCTGGAGGAGAGCTCTGGGCTTCTCACTGGCCAGGGATCAACCACCCTCCTAGTGGGTCATCTTACACCCAGCTGCCCAGAGAAAAAGTCAGGATGCTTTTTTTTTTAATCCTCACCCGAGGACATTTTTCCATTTTTCACTCAGAGCAGGAAGGAGAGGGAGGAAGAGAGAGAAACATCGATGTGAAAGGGACACATCGAGTGGCCGCCACCCACACGACCCAACCAGGGCCGGGGACAAACTGCAGCCAAGGTACATGCCCTGAGCGGGAATCGAACCCGGGTCTCTGTGGACCGCAGGCCGACACTCTAACCGCTGAGCCAAACCGGCCACGGCCATGATGCTTTTTTGACAAAGAATCTGTTATCATAAACTGGTTAAGAGCTCTATCCAGTCCAATCAGTCTCAAGTTCTGGGTTTAACCATTTGTGTAAGAAGGATTTTTAACTTAAATCCCGTGCCCTGTAACTGCTTCCCTTGCTTTGGTTCCCTTTGTATCCACAGCATCAGCAAGGCTTTTGACTTGAATTGCATTTTTACTTTTAGGCAGTTGAATAAAGAGAAAACAACACAAAGGCAACCAGCAGGAATAGAAGGGGCTCCCTAGAAGAGAAGAGGGTGTGGGGACTGAGTGATCCCGAAAGCAGACAGCCAGCCGCAGGTCCTGGGGATGATTCAGGTGGCATAGTGCTGACCTGTGGGACGCCTGCAGGGAGGGTTCTAAGACTGCACGTGCTGTGACAGGTAAGGCGTTACTTTTGTTGTCAGAACAGTCTTCGTCCTCGTCAACGTGCTCCCTTTCATCATAATTATAGACTGTAGTTAGGCGGAGGAAGAAATAATATAACACATAGCTGGATTTCACAACTCTGCACCCCAGAGCAGCTGAGCTCCCGCTGCCCCTGTGGGACTGTCATTCCTAACTGTCATGTGTCAGCTCGGCCTGTAGTGACTTCCTGCTTTAGCTTTTCACATTTAACACGGCAGCCTCTTTCTATAGTAATCTTTATCCAGTAAAAGTCATAATACCTATACTACTGAATCTTAAAATCTTTCTATCTTTCACTCTTCTAAGAATTTTTCCTCCCAGTATAGCTGTTCTAAAGGCTGGAACCTAAGTTCTAATCCACACAGGTACAATATAGCTTGCTTTCCTTTCTTCCGACTTTGTTGAGGTATAATGGGCAAATGTGAATTGTATATATTTAAGGTGTATACTTCGTTTTGGTATGTGTATATAATTGTGAAATGATCAGCACAGCAGTAACTTGCTTTTCTTGATCGTCACAAAGTTTCTCCCGCAAACCTGTAGTTAAATGGGTCACTGGAAAGCACAAGGGGTTGAGCCCAAATGGTAACCCTCTTTCTCAAGAGGAGAGTGCCCCGTGTATCACACACATAAGCGACACCTTCGTCAGCTCCATGTGTAACGCGGGCACTGGCCTCATGGATTGTGGTGCAGAGTCTACGAGGTCACGGGAGCACTGCCTGTGGCGAGGCTCGGAGATGCTGCCCACGGCTGCTGCCCCTGCCCCGCCCAGCTGCCCCTCTCCTGTGCAGTGCCACTAGAGTTTGGGGTTTACATGAGAATCAAAGTGGTTAATCTGTGCATGTACTGTAGACTCTACAATTGTTTTGTCTGTGTTAAGTAAGTAGATAACAATTTGATTCTCTAGAGCTGAAAAACACCCAGGCATATGGTCAATTCTCAAATGCTGGTATATGTAGCACTTTTTTAGATGTGGGCTGGCGCTGGGTCATTGCCCTGGAGTCTTCTCCCAGTTATCAGCTGCTGTGTGCAGAGGAATGGGAACGAACGTGGCTGCCGGTTCCGTTGTCTGCAGAATCCGTCCGTGCACTCATGCAGGCACAGGCAGTGCTTTTCAGCTGTTTGCTGCATTCTCGTATTGTCACGACTACTCGAAACGTGACTTTCTTACACAGTTCCTATCCTGAGTTTTATAAAGAAAGAGGGGGGCCCTGTCCCGTTTGGCTCCGTGGTTAGAGCATTGGCCTGCGGACCAGTGAGTCACGGGTTCCATTCCGGTCAAGGGCACATACCTCAGTTACAGTTCGTCCCCAGCCCTGGTCAGGTCCTGCAGGAGGCAGCCAGTCGATGTAGCTCTATCACATTGATGTTTCTCTCGATCTCTCTCTCCCTCCCTCCCACTCTATCTGATAATAGGTGGAAAAATATCCTCGGGTGAGGAATAAAAAAATGTATTAAAAAAAAGGTAAAATAACAGTTTTTCTCTTCCCATGTGATTGAAACATGCAGACACACACACACACACACACTTGAATCAAAAGACACATCAAGTTCGGTGCCTTAGAGTGAGAGCCAGTCGGATGGGCTTCTGAGCCCTGCCCTTCGGTGAGAGAACAGGAGGAATTGCTGTGTAGGCTGGAGTTGAGCGTTAAGACACCCTAACTAGGGGAAGAAGAGATGGACAAGACAGTTTGGAAGTTTTCAGAATAGATTTATTTCTTGGACATCTAAATAGGTGCATTAAGTGATCTAATTCTTACTTTCTGAGAGCCATGGTTTGGGAATTATTTGCAAGATCCTTGGGCAAATTTTTCTTGCCCATGAGGTAAAATGATATTCAGAAAGTATTTATTGAACCTACTGTGGAGTCAGGAGGCGCTGTGAGCAAAAGGGTCAGCAGTGACCCACTGTCACTGTTGGCCAGTGGGTGGCTGTGGGAGGGGACACAGAGCCCAGGTCAGACCAGCAGGAGCCTGAGGAGCGCTCCCCTAGGGAGGGAAGGGGCCCACTGGCTGGTACATAACTTCCCTTCAAAACAAATATCATTTATTTATTTATTGAGAGTAATACGTTATTTAAACCAATACAACCAACATATTACCAAGTCAAAATGTAATCAATATACATTTTTTATTGATATATAAAATTGTTAATTTTAATTGTACAACATGGTGATTTGATGTTTGTATATATGTAAAATAATCACTACGTCTAGTTACCATCCATCACCACACTTAGTTGTAGAATTTATTTTTCCTTGTGATGAGAACTTTTAAGATTTATCTTGTAGCGATTTTTGAATATGCAGTAGAGTATTATTAACTATAGTCACCATACTGTACATTATATACCCAAGGCTTATGTATTTATAACCGGAAATTTGTACCTTTTCACCCCATTTCCCAGCCCCCATCACCGACCAGTCTGTTCTCTGTATAAGTGAACTTGTTTTTTCTTTTTAGATTCCACATATAAGTGAGATCATATATAATGTAAGAAATCATAGATAAGTGACAAATGTATTTTAAATTTATATTCACTAATGCAGCCTTTAGTTATCACTTAGTTTGAAGTACTTATTTAAAAAAAATAATGTGTATTTTAAGAAATCAAGCATCTTCCTGTAAATAGGTTGGTAGGTGATACTTATTTTATTGTCTCTCAGTCTTCACTTGAAGGGGACACCACAGGGAATATGTTAGTTCCCCAGGCGTCTCCAAGACCTAGAATAGTGAGTGCCCAATAAATATTTCTTGAATAAAGAATGACCACAATGGATGAAGTGTTGCTTCTGGTGTGCTAGAAAAGATCAGCAACTTTTGGGAGTTCTGTTAAACTCTATCAGCATAATGCATAAGAGAGATCTTGGCTTTTCTTATTAGTGAGGGACCCTTGTTAAAGTTTGTGAACCTCAGTTTTCTCCCCTCAAATATGGGGGTGGTGGTATTTCCTTCTTGGAAAAGCTGTGAAGGCTTGAAGGATAATGTGTAACGTTCATGGTGTATGTAGATGCTCGATCCCTTAGGTGAGTAGGGGCAATGACTATTGTTACTACTGTTGATCCTAAAAGATGACATAAAAATATACTTAGTTCTCATATTTGTGGTAGTTATGATTTATAAAGTCACCTTGAACATTTCTTTAGGAACTAGGGAACCGTCACCCCTCGGGGATACAGGGTTAGGTTCCTGCTGGCCTGTGGGCATATTTTTTGTCAGCTGATTGATACTTAACCTTGTGTGTGTTTCTGTTTAAAGACATTTTAATTAATGTATATTATAGATTTATTACCAATCACCTCATGGCCAACAGTACTGTAAGCCGTGCGGGAAGGTAGCCGTGGTTCCCTGCGAGGCGCAGCCTCTCGTGCGGACACCGCGGCCTTCGGCACTGGGCTCGGGGGCGTGTGAACAGCAAGTCACCAACAAAATCACACCCGTTCCCGGAGTAAGAGCTGACACAAGAAGGCACAGCGTCACCTTGCTTGACCTCAGTTGGGAATGCACGCATTGGATGACTTAAATTTTTTACCTTTCTGCTTTCAAATGAATGCAAAAATGCCAGAAATATTGATTTTGGGGTTACAAATAAATTTTAGCAAGTAGGTGAATTTGCAAATAGGGAATCGAGGAATAATGAGTTTTGAGTAGTAAAAATTTTCTTGGATCTAGTCTAGAAATTCTTTCTCTAAGCTAAAAAAATATACTCATGGGGGAACCCATTTTAAAACACTGTCTACCCCAACACTGCTGTGGTCACACCTGAAGCCACTTTAATACATCTTTCCCAGGCACCCGATCCTTCATTTTCACCAGTTTATTTGCCATTAAGAATGGCCTGTCACTTTCAGATCTTTAAAGTTAAGTGGCACTGTTCTGGTATGTTACTCTACTTTGCTATAATTTCTGCTATTTTTGAGGGAGGTGGAGTGTAGGAATGGGACCTGAGAAATTATGGGGACCTTTGCTGGCGAATCCAGCAGAAAGCAGTAGGACAGCTGAGAAATTCTGCTGTAGGAAGCTTTTAAAGTAGCCAGGCTTGGCTTACTTATAAATTAGAAGACAAAGATTATGATTTTGACTTCTTAATGTATTCTAAATTAGCATATTGTAACTGTTAGCGTAGTCATTATTGTAAACATTAATTGAGTGCTTGTTGGGAGTACTTGGAATTCTTTTAGGAAAGAGGGAAGGAAAAGAATGTTTTCAGCCCAGCCTGTGTGGCTCAGTGATTGAGTGTCATCCCATGGACTGGGAGGTCCTGGTTTGATTACTGGTCAGGGCACATGCTTAGGTTTCTGGCTTGATCCCCAGTAGGGGGCATGCAGGAGGCAGCCAAATGATGTCTCTGTCACATGATGTTTCTGTCTCTCTCTCTAAAAAAAAAAAGGTTATTTTCAGTAGGGTCAATACTTTTGAGTTGATAGCAGATAGATTCCAGAATTTAATAACAACAAAGAAACACAAACAGCAATAATAATAATAGCAGCATTTACCATGTTTCAAATCCTCACTACAGGCTGTGTATGTCTTGTGGTAGTTGTTTTAATCTCATCTACATTTAGGAAACTGAAACTCACTGGAGTTGAAGTAATGAAAGTTATATGTCACTGAGTTAAACTATCGAGAGTTGCATCTTTTTCTGCCTTGCATCTGTAGCCTGCCTTTTGCATTTTGCGCTGTCCTTGTGCAATATGAAAAAAGTGTGTGTGTGTGTGTGTGATCTATCTATCTGTCTGGAAGGTCCTGAGATAAGGAGGGTATCTATGTGATTTTCTTCCATATTTTTCTTGTGTTAGAAAAGTCATGAAGCTGAAATAGCAGAAATGAATAATTCAGATCTAGTTAAATTACAAACATGTTAAAGTATCTACTATGTACCAGGTACTGTGTCAAGCATTTGAAATATTTTATATAAATTTAATTCACATATGAGACAGGTAGGATTCCATTTTATAAAAGAAGAAATTGAGGCTAGGCCATCCTAAATCACTCAAATAAGGGAGGAACCAAGACTTAAACTGAGGACTGTCTGACTTCAAAGCTCACCCTCTTATCCACCCTGCTGTGGCTACTGTGTATATTGGGGTACATAGGTGAGTCAGGATATGGAGTGATTAATGGTGACAAGTCATGTTGATTTTGGAATAGAAAGAGGACTAGCTTTCTGATGAAGTAAAGACAAGAGACTCTGGGTGTGGTTGAGATCTGGATGGAAGATAAACAGGTCTATCTATGAAAGGTGCTCCCAGCACACTTGGCTGCACAGTCCTTTGTTTTCAAAGCTGTTTCTGGAGATGGAAAGCAGATAGGCTGCGAGGGCTCCAGGAAAGGCAGCACAAGATGAGATGGTGGATACTTAATCTTTCAAAAGGGTGTGGTGTGTCAGTTGTACATTTTTCTCATTCCTCATTAAAGATCTTCGAATGTTCCTAGTCGATGATATCAAGAAGTCTTGTCTGCAAACCCATCCTTGTGGTCTACCACTGAAAACGTAGCTCCCAACAGCCTGCTGTTTTCCACTCATCTCTCTGGCTCTTTTTCACCCCTAACCTGACTTGTTAATTGCTTTTCCTGTGTGTCTTCATAAAGTTGTAGCTAGTCTATTCCATTTTGGATTGTTTATCTTTGAATGCCAAAGGTCTCGAAACATTACAATGTTGTGTAATGAACATAGCTTCTGCCTTGACATGTGTGTTAAGAGCATTAGTCATTGTAAAGTATTGAGTTAAATATTTTCAACAAAAGGATATAATGATCTAATAGAGAGGAAGAGGTTATAAAAACACTTAGTTGATGGCTTTAATGATGAGCCATATTCTTAGTGGGTTCCATCAGTGACGAATTAGAGATTCACAAAATGAGTATAAGAGCATTCTAACTCTTATTAATGGGAGAAGAGAAAGACCAACAATGAAAAAAAAACACAACACTAATTCTCATACATGCATACTAAGAAAAGTGTAAACCATCGGAACCATTTCAGTATTTCTGCCCCTGATTCGCTACCTTGTATGTATGTTTAACTACGGTGAGAGATGTTGGAGATTTCCATAGGGTGTTATCAACAGGGACTCCTGGGCTGCATCTTGTCAGAAAGCCCTTAGCCTTGAAATGATCTCTCTTTCAGCAAGCCATCAGGGCATCCTTTGCAACACTAACAGAAACAGGGATTTTCTGAGTGAAGGAGATGGGTTTTTACCTATGCAGTTAACTTGATGAAGAAGAGTTTGGGTCAGCATTAGTCATTGTAAAGCCATGTGCCTGCTGCCCTGGTTTATCTCTGTAGACATCTCTCATGGCAGAAGATTGATCTTCAGTTCTCCATGTCTCTGGGCATCTAAGGATATTAGAGCTACAGTGCTTTGCTTCTTGCTAGCGAGTGTGTAGTAGGTACTGGTCTCTCTGATGAATGTTGTCTAGATGAGTGTTTGGTTATCAGTTTCAAAGGTTGACGTGTTGTCTTCTTTCCTGGGGTTGAGGTTTAAGGTGCAGACACCGTGTGCTCCTCTCCTTTACCTGCCAGCAGTCTTCAGGCGTCCCAGTAAACAGCTCTGCGCTGCACCTTCTCTCCGAGAGCTTACAAACAAGGACATCGCGTTCACGTCGACAGAGAGCACAGACGCGTCTGCGCTGGGAAAGTTTCTCAGCAGACGGTATCTTTCCAAAGGCTGCCCAAGTCAAAGTACATCACTTATGGGGAGATTTTTATTTTCTAATAGGAGAGCTTATAATGATATAATTATTTTCATGGCCAAGTTAGGCATGTATGACATTTGGGGGTTGGATGTGAAGAGATGTTTTCATCAGATTTCCCTGCATCTGTGGTGATATTTCTGAAGGAATTGTTGCTCTCTAGTCCTAGTATTATGATTTTTGAATGTATTTGCCATCACTATTAATTGAATCTGGAGATAAGGAGGTAGTTTTGAATGGGAGCCAGGTAACCTGTTGATGTAAAGTCTGTTTTACCTTTTATGATTCCTTCATATGCCTCCCTCCTTCCTGGCTGGATTCCATGTCATTTTCAGTAGGCAGCAATTACTGGTTTGTTAAAGAAGCTGGCTCCTGCTTCCAGGGAGCCTATTAATTATCACTCCATCTCTCATTTAGCCTTCCTGGTATTGAGAGACGGTGCGTGTAAGCGTGCGGCAGAGAGCTGGGGGCCTCTGTGTACTCAGCTCCTTTCTGCGCCGGCTCCGGGACTTCATGTTCAGCCCAAGGGCCCCGGCGGCCCCGGTGAGTGCGCCCAACTCTTCTGTGGGTTGTTTGGGACAGTCAGGGTTGGTGTGGTTTTCTTCTCCCTTTGGCTCTGACCTGAGGTGAAACGAATGGTCGGCATTCACGTCGGGATTCAGACCTGTTCCTGGTCCATCTCTGAGCTCAAGTGGGCACCTTCAACATACTTTGGGCTTTCCCAGAGCTGTGTTCTCTTCTGGGAAAAGGAGGCCGTGGACCAAGTCTGTGCGTGTCCCCGAGGAGGTAGTGCCCAGGGTGCCGCAGCAGGAGGGGCAGCTGGGCGCCGAGCCGGTTCACAGGGCCGTCTGTCCGGGATCTTGCCTGCTGCTCAGAGTGGCCAGGCTGCTTTGTTTTCAGAAAAGCTCTGTTCACTGGCCTCAGTGGACGTTTTTCAGAAGTTCTCCCGGGTCAGTTGATTAGGTTTGGAGTGCTTATGCCTCCTTTTCTACTTTTGACGTTATTTTTGGCAGTGTTGTTATTTGAAGCTGTTCAAGTGAGTCAGGCAAAGTGAATTCATTTTCCACGTTTCACATGCGTTTCCCAGGTGCCCTCCCATTGCTCCCCTGTGATCTGCAGTTTGGTTCTGCCGTTCTGGCTGGATCCGATATAAATGCTGATGTCACTGGATTTCTTCAATTACAGCTGGAGGGGATTAACAGAAATTGTAAGAGAATACCACTTCCTCATTTTGCTATTTTTCTGGACTGATTATTGTTCTTTCAAGTCCTGTAGGAGGATGGGGATTTGGAAGTAAGTTCTCTGTCTTCAAGTTAAAATAGCATTTTTTTTCCTTTTTCTGTTAATGTTATTCTTCAAAAATAATTTCATGTTCAGGATGCTACTCTAATGTGCCCTTTAATAACCCCGGACAGACTCTCCCAGTCCTGACTTTGCACATTGGTTGTCTTCTATCCTGGGTGAAGGGTTTTGAATACTTCCCTTAAGTAAGTTTCCTTATATAGAATATTTTTACTCAACAGTCTTTCGACAACTCTAGACTGTTACTGGTATTAGGTGAAGGGTTGTGATTCATTATTTTTTTTTCCAGAGCCTTTTGTTGGTTAAGGAATGCCTAGCTCTGTCTCCATTGTTTTCTTTGTGTTCTTAGTGACAGTTCCGATTGCTTGACACCCTCAAACATTTATTTTTCTGGCTTTCTAGTCAGTTAGAGGGCTCTCCTGTTGCTCTCTTTGTGGTTTGAGTGATGATGCCCCGAGTGAGTCTTCCCTGGGAGTTCTCTAGGCTGTTGGGCGGGCCCTCAGAGGTCACCTGGAAGTGTGCATACAGGTGGCTGAGCACGCAGGGGAGGCAGGGAGCCACTGCGGCCCTGTGCAAACAGAAATAGAAAAGGTTCAGCATTTGCACTTTCCTTTGGTGGCGTTTTTGCTTATTTTGTGTATTTGGAAAAGGCAGCTGAATGCAAACTGCTGACTTACTGTTTTCTCTGGAATGGAAACCATTTGGATTATTTCAATGAGTTTTAGCTAAGATTTGTTTGTTCACAGTATTAGTTTTGTTTTCTGGTATCCTGTTTAGAATAAGATTATAATGTATCTTTTTACTTTATGGAAATAAGTGTCACTGGGTGCCTTGGGATTTTGCAAACCATGAATTTGAAAAATCCCATATTTACTCCAGAGTCAAAATGGAAACTCTAGTGAAAATTATAGATACATAAATATTTCCATTTGGGGTCAGTTACTTTTTTTGAAAAAACCTTTTTTTTGGCTAAATTATTTAAGATTTCAGAGTAGAGTAGTCCCTTTTCCTGATTAATTTCCCACTAATTGATTTTTCTAATTTCTAAAGAGATTAAACAGAAGACTAGCAGTTCACAATCACATGTACTCTTTCACTGTCTTTGATGACAGAGTAGATTTAATTTAAATTTTAGCAGTAAGATTTGTGTTAGGAATAGAAATAGAACGTCCTTATCGTAAGAACTCTTAAGCACTGGTGTGAGTTCCTGAGCATAAGTTATGGTTGTTCAACCTCTAAAGAGTGCGTACTGTAGCGTTTGGGTACACCTAGCCAGTGCTTTCTTCTGACATTCTGATGAGTTCTTTGAATTGAGATTTGGGATTGGTACAGCTATCTGAAAAATATTTCAAATATCACTGTAGAGTTTGGGGTTAAATGTGAGTTTCTAAAAGTCTGAATGAATAGAATAAAGCAGGGACAGATAGGATAGTTATGAATTGGTTGAGTTGTTTGGAATGAAATATTTCTTTAAAAACGAATTTTATATTTATCTAAATATAACAAAATAGAAGCTTAATAGCAGAGGGGAGGTAGGCATTGGACACATTATGAGATGGTAAGAGGAGCTATGAATTAGGTATTGAATAAACTATAAATCTCACTAGGTTGATGACCATGAATGTTTTATTTACCATTTTTTTTTTTATAGCAAATGGCACCTATAAGTTGTCCAGTGAATGTTGAATGCATGAATGTGTTGGGAGTCCTGGTTCCAGGCTGTGACACTAACTGTGTGAGGACTCCTGTCTCCTTTTATGTACAGTGAAGGGTCAGGCTAGACCAGAGGAACTGGGGTGCTGTGCAGTTCCCCAGTGACAGCCTTCACCTTGCTCTGCCCTGTGAGCCCAGGAGGAACCTTGTACTTCCACCTGCCACTGCGGATCCTGGAGGTCAAACTATCTGCTGTGTAAGAAGTACCTTCCTTCCGAGGTCCCGTACAGTCCTCGATGCGGGGTTGTTTTGTTTTTGATACCTCAGGCCCAATTACAAGTAGGCAGTATTCTGTGAAATTTCTTGGTCAGCAGGTGTTCACTTGAAAGCAGTGGTACCAGCACACATCACTGTCTCTTCTTTCAGTATTGTTTCCGGTAGATTTAGCAGATATAGACAGGACTTAATGAGTGGGTCCAGGCAATATTCCTGTGGTGGAACATGATATCAAGGAATAGATGGGTAGTTTTCACTTTTACTCTCCAAAGACTACTTATCCATCTAAGAAATGATTTTTGAAAACCTATGGCCTACCAGACACTGTGCTGGTGGCAGCATGGCTGGCCTGTGCCAGGTCTGTGCTTGTAACTTTGGGGACAAAAGAGAGAGGGGAGAAGGGAAGAGTGACATGTAGAAGAAATGAAGTTTGAATTCATTATCGAAAGATGTCTGTCAAGCTGACGAGAGGAGGGCGTTCGTTAGACTGAGGCAGGGGCTGGGAGGGCCGCAGAGTGGTGCCTGCGGGGCCCTGGAAGCCCTTGAGCACGGCTGGAGCACCAGGGGCGTGGCCGGTGCACCAGGGGCGTGGCTGGAGCACCACAGGGAATGGTTAGGTGGAAGCAGAGGAATAGCACTCTGGATGCCAAATGAAGAAGGGTTGGAGGGTGGCCAGGTCTGGTGTCACAGAGGCTAGTTAGGAGGGTTCCAACTTAACAGTATGTCAGACATGAAGGTACACAGCACTGTTCATCCCCGAGGAGAGGTTGTGACTGCGGGAGGACACAAACGGTGGCCACAGATTTCAAGAGCAATGAAGGCAAAAATAAGACCTGACACACTGCTTCCTGGTGACAGTGGTGATGGCTCATTCCTTTGTTCATCATGTAGTCGGTGCCTATTCTGTACCACACACCTGGGAAGCCTAGATGCTAATGGGAGACACAGTCCAGTAGACAGACAATGATAAGTTATTGTACATTCCTTGTAAGTTACACGAGCAAAACGCTAAGTGTCCATCCTATTCAGAGACCCTCCTCCACCCTTTTATTGCAGCTAACTCACACTTTGACCAGTAGGCTCTCTGCTTACTATTGTGAGTTTTGGGGTACACACACACACACACACACACACACACAGATTGAAGACATCTGTCTTCATTCCACACATAGTCAGGCACCCAGAATAAGGCGTCTGAAGCCTCTTACAGGGAATCTGCTCCAGGTAAAGTTCCGCATATCTTCTGATATTTTCTGAACTCTGATATTTTACATGGGATACTCCTGGCTTTGAATTCCAGAACCAAGAACAATTTTGGCTTTTGTGGTCTTTCCACACATAATTGGATCTTGAAGCTGGCTTTGGTGGCTACTTGAAATTGTCCTTCATGTCTGTGTTCCAGGCTGTTTCCAGTGTTTGAGATTCCTGTGCAGGAGCAGGGCTTACCTCAAGGCAGCAAGTCTGGTAGACATTAGCTAAGTGGCTTATTTTAAAGAGATGTTTTGATATAGAAAGGGCAGTAACAGCAAATACTTCCCCCAAATGCAAATCTCCACGTTCTTCATTCAACCCAGGACAACCTTTGAATCATAAGGAGTCAAAATTCAGCTGGATGGATCTGATAAAAATTCCAAGGAGGCCATTCTAAGTTCCAGCACTCTTCTCTGAAGATAATGCTGTCTACCTTATTACTGTGGTAATCATGGCTCGCTCAGCTGCAACGTGCACATGTTCCATTTTGCATGACTTGGAGAGGTGGTATATATTGTAGAGCTAAAACTCTGGTGTCCTGCTGTCCTGGGTTCGAATCCCAGCCACACTGATTAGCAGCTGTTTGAGTTTGGGGCCGATTACTAGGATTCTGTTCACCTGTGAAATGAGGTAACACTTAAGCATGTAAGCCCTTTTGTTAAACCTGCCTAGGTTTGACTCTGCTCTGTGTCTCCACTGGGCCACCTGTTCTCTTTGTTTCTTGCTTTCCTTACCTGTAAAGTAATAATAGTAATAATAATATTAACAATCCTAGCTCACAAGGATGTGGTGAGAACTGAATGAGATAATGCACGTAAAAGGTTTGGCATGGTCCCTGCCCACAGCACGCAGTGCGCCGGACTCAGCTGCTTCCCTGCCCTCGCCACGCTGAGCTTTCCGGAATGGCCTGTGACTCCACTGGCTGGCTTCCTGTAGTCAAGGTTTCACAAGATGCGTTTATTATATATGCTTCCTTTTGTCTTTTTTTTAAAATGAAGACTCGATAATACAATTTCTGGGTTTGGAGTAGGGTTGCTAGATAAAATACTTACTGTCCAGTTAAATTTGAATTTCACATAAACAAAGAATTTTTTAGTATAATTATGGCCCAAATATTTCATGAGATACTCATAATAAAATATTATTTGGTTCATCTCAATTCAAATTTAAATGGGCATCCAGTATTTTTATTTGGTGAATCTGACAACCCTAGTATGGGGGTAAAAATTACCCTTTATCCTCTCACCCATTTCTTTAATCATATGGATGTCTGGGTGTTCATAGAAACGCAGTGAGTAATGCCCCGGGAACGTGAGTGTAGAAATAGTTAGACACATTTGATGGAACATTTCCTAGTGTCTCCAATAAATCTTTCTCCTAAATTCTTTATATCTCTGGAAGCAGTGGGATCATCAGTTTGAGATTTTGTTGACACCAGAGTATATAGTGTGAAGTTTCTTGAAAATTCTGAAATGTTCTAGTATTGCTTCTGCCCTGAGGGAACTATTAACAATGACACACTGATGTGTAGGTATGCATTCCAGAGAATCCTGAAAACCTCATCACCTTTGAAGAAATTACCTCATTACGCTTAGAGTCACTTGTATAGGGAAGGTCATTCTTATGAGTGGCCTGGTTTTCCAAGTAAGAAAATAAACACATAGAGTGGGTAGGTTAATAATTTAGAGTGATTTCACTGTACTTACAATTTAAGTTAATTTTTAAGTAGGTTTGGTCCTTAAGCTATTAGATTGGTTGAAGATTCTGAGAGAATTAAATCCAAGACTGAGATCCTCTCAGTTCAGCCCATATTTACTGAGTATTTACTAGGGGTCAAGCAACCTTCTAGCAGTGGAGATTCTGTCCCTCAAAAACCTTAGTGTTAAATGGAGTAGTTCGGCAAGAAGCAGCATGACAAAAGACAGGATAAACACTGTTAGGGTCCAAGGCAAGTAAAGCCAGGCCCCAGGTGGCTGAAGGTAGGAAGCGATTAAATCTGAAGGACAAGTGGAGCAGGACTGACTTCCTGGCGGATCATATTTGAGAGAACTCTTCAAAGATGAGAATGAGTTTACCTGAGAAATTAAAGGTACTAGGTGTAGGCTTAGCATTAACAAAGGCCTGGAGGTGGCCACATGGGGAAATGAATATGTTTTTCAGACCTGAGAAGAATACATATAGCATGGCAACTGGCCGTGACCTCTTCTCTCATGTGTGACTGTTTATGGTCTAGAATTTACAGATCACAAACTTGACTTTATGTAGGTGGAACTGGTTTCCGTCCATGTTCGTTTCTTAAATATTTATCATGCACCTGTTGTTGCTATGTAGGAGGTGGCCAGAGAGACTGCGGCAGCGCTTAGAGACCTTTCTGTCCATCACTTAAAACCAATAAAAGTCACTCCATTTAAGTGTTTTTTTGTCCCCCTGAAATGAACACTTCCAATGATCTCTGATTTAAATTGGGCAAAATCAACAGCAGAAGTATTTCATGAGCAGCTTCTTGTGAGGCACTCTGAGTATTTGCTTAAATGGCTTTGAAGTCCAGCTTAACTCATTTCCTGTTGGGATGGCCCTTGTTTATTAGACGTGGCCTAAGTCAGAGTTAATAGCCTTCATGGCGTTGGATGGCCTCAGAGGACCGTCCAGCAGTGTGCCATCTCCACATGCGGCTGGTTCTGCAGGTGGCATCCAGCACACACGGCCAGTGTAGATTTCACAGAAGAATTATGCCCATCTCAGATGTAGCTATGGACATTTGGAATCTTGGAAAGGAAGAATTACCATTGCAGTAAATGTTAAAATAGTTTTCAGTAGATGTTTTCTAGTACTTTTGCCTTGAAAAAATGATTTCATGTGAAATTAGTGCCATTTAAAAATGACCCCAGGATTCTAAACTTGTTAGGTCACCCCAACTTTTCCAGCAAATGAATTAAAATGGGACAGGGGTTCATGTGGCCAAGGAGTAATAAGGCACGTCATGAAAAGGGTTGGTTTGGGTGGATGCCCAGTGCCTGAGAGGCGCTGGAGCGGCTGGAGTGGAAGACTTTGTTTTTAATTCATGTGTGTTGGGCCATAAAGCTCTGGATTAGACTGGAAATTAGCAAGGCAGTGATCCCTGGTATTTCATTTTTGTAAATTAGGGTTAGGTTGTGTCTCCCAAGTTTGGACAAGTAGTTCTTTGTGGATATTTTTGCTGCTTCAGATACTGGGCGAGAGGCGGGCTGTGCACGCCTTGACTGGGTTTAACTGCGAGCACGCGCAGACCGCATGCTAGTGTGAGTCTGTCTGAGGGTTTGTGTTTTGTTTCTTTCCTTGACAGCTGGGCCAAATATTATATCATTTTAGTATCTGCCCTTAGTGCTTACTTCCTTATTTTCGGCCCTACCTAATATCTTCCTTTATGTGTCTGTTGGTTATAATTGAAGCCTGGTGGGTTTAGATTTAGAAGGATGCCAGCCATTAGGCTTAATAGCAAACGTTAGTTCATGCCAGAAAGTTTTTGAAATCTAGGCTTGTTTTTGGGATGCCCAGTCTGAGCAAACCATCTCTCTACTCTGAAGCCGACGACCACAGGGAAGCAACCCAGAAGTGATTTCTGCATCTACATGTAAGAGCATCTTGTTTCTGATAAATTATTGGCTTGCTAGGCCACTGTTCACCCCAGAGTCACACTGTCTCAAGGGGGGTTGCTTTGACAAGTCTTGCTGTCCCTTCATTCCATAGCTTACTGACTTTCACACAGGGAATCAGGGAATGCCAGTTCTGAGTGGGTACCCAGTGACGGTGGGTGGCACCAGGCCGCAGGTTGCTTCCCAGACGCTGTCAGACATTTCACAGCTCTTGCATTCTCTGGATTTGGGTCACTTTTAAACTCCATCTATCAATCCAGATAACCAGTTACTCAACTAATATTTACTAAGATTTCACTATGTGCCAGTTGCTCATATATGTGCAAGGAGTACAGCAATGAACGAAACTATTGAAGATCTTTATATTCATGGAGTTTACATAAGGTTGCAGAAATACATACATAAATAAGTAAAATATATTCATGTGTTAAATAGTTGTAAGTGCTAGAGAGAAGCTAAAGCACTGATGGGTTCGGGGTGATTTGTCATTTAAAGTTGGGTGGCAAGGAAGGCCTCACTGAGTGAACGGCGTTGGAGGAAAGATCTGAAGGAGATGACCGAGGGGGTCCTGCCCGTATTTGGGGGAAAGGCTCAGCAGACAGAGGGAAGGGTACGTATGCAGGCTCTGGTCGGACATGTGCCCCATTCACTAGAGCGTGATGGCTGCCATGACGGACAGGCCGAGCAGAGGGAATGTAGGGGCATGGCAAGGGACGAGGTCAGGGATGAAATGGGATAGGCACGAGGCACACCCACAGGGGTCTATAAAGTCTTTGCCTTTTAAAAAATTGTCACTAGAGAGAGAGAGAGACAGAGACAGAGAGTAGTGAACGGTTGCCCCCTGCCCCTGCCCCCTATATGCCCTGACTGGGATCAAACCCACCATCTGGGTATGTGCCCCGATGGGAAATCAAACCTGCAACCCTTCAGTGTACAGGACAATGCGCCAGCCAACTGAGCCATCTGGCCAGGGCAAGACTTTGCCTTTATCCACTAGAAATGGGGAGCATTGTAGACTTCCAGCTGGGGGAGTACCACAGCCTGAGCGAGTGAGGCCGCAGCCCAGTGTGGTCGGGAAACAGCGGTCTGAGAACATGGAGATCGCCGAAGTCAGGCTTTGTCCCAGTGGGGCAACGCAGTTCAGCATTCTGAGCTTTCATTTTTTTCCTTCTTATGAAAAGAAACTGGTGGGCTAGACCATTTCATTGGCCTGTCTGCATGCTCTGACCCTGCCCACCCCAGTGTGTGGGCGTGCTTCATATTTGTGACTGATTCCATTTCTTTTTGAGCTTGCAGAGCTGGACTTCAGATGTACGAATTATCTTACTGCACTTTATTTCCTTTCTTGATAATTCCCATAAACACCTCATATTGAAAACCTTGCAAACTATAAAGTAATTTTATATATTGACATTAAGGCTTGCTCACAGACTAAATGGTGTGGGTGAACACAGATTGGAAGTTTTATTATATAGCCTTAATACTATTTTGTTGTTATTACAGAAAGTAGAGTGAATTTATGGAGGGTTAGAGTGAGCTATCAATTAGAATAGAGTGATAAACAAGACACAGCGTCTGCCCTCGAGGGCTGAGTAGGTGCAGAGGCCTGGTCAAGAGGGTACCCTCTATGCATTCAGAAAATAGGGCTGGAAGCAGACTAATATTGAAGTGCACCTTCACACTGATTCTCTAAATATCTTTCTACTGTCTGGTTAAATCCACACAGGTAGGCCCCGGAAGCCTGCAGCTTCTCTAACAGAGTTCTGCCGCATGCCTGCATCATGCTGCTTAGCACATTGAGGTCCTTCAGTTAGTCCCTTAAAAGACAGGTTAGCCCTGGCCAGTGTGACTCAGTGTTTAGAGTGTCGGCCCTCACACAGAAGCATCTCAGGTTTGATTCCCAGTCAAAGGCATGTGCCTGGGTTGTAGGTGCTAATCCCAGCCCAGGTCAGGGCACATGCCAAAAGCAACCAATCGATATGTCTCTCTCGTATCAATGTTTCTCTCTCTCTCTTTCCCTCTCTCCTTTCCTTCCACCCTTCCATTCTCTCTAAAAATCAACGGAGCCCTCGTTGGTTTGTCTCAGTGGTTAGAGCGTTGGCCTGCGGACTGAAGGATCTTGGGTTCAATTTCTGATCAAGAGTATATATCTGGGTTATAGGTTCAATACCCAGCCCTGGTCAGGGTCGTTCTGGAGGTAAGCAATCAATATGTCTCTTTCACATCGATGTCTCTCTCTCTCTTTCTCTCCCTTCCTCTCTTTCACTCTTATCTCAAAAGTCAGTGGAAAAATATCCTCAGATGAGGATTAACAAAAAAACAAAACAAGAAAAGGTAATTCAGGGACCATCTTTTACTATTCAAGAATGTTCTTTGGGCATCTTACCCCATCAGCAAGTTTATTCCACTTCGGTGTTGGTTTCATGCCCCTTGTTGGCTGCTCCGCCCGTGGACGCACAGCTGGTCAGTTCATTCTCTCCCCAGTGGAGAAGGTGCTCTCAGCTTTCCTTATCTTCAAGCCTCCTGTGTGAGCTCTGTCAAGGGGAGCATCATCTGTTCTTCATGTTCTACTAACGGGCCTTGTCTTGGGAAGCCTAGAAGTGCTGTGTTTCCAGGTTGAGGATTCTGGAAACAACTTCCCAGGAGACAGGAGGTACCACTGGCTCAGACCAGCCCTTCAGGCCAGTCTCCTGGCAGATGTTGGGGCAGTGGAGGCCTTGCTGCCAAGGAAAGTTACCATGGCTACAAGCGCCATGACTCTCAGAAGGATGAGGCCAGCTGTTAGCACCAAGCTGGAAGCAGCCGACGGCTCCTGATTCCCATGTCACACGGCCTCCTCTTCATTCTTTTTTTCTTTATTGATTTTAGAGGGAGAGGAGGGCAGAGGGAGAGAGAGATAGAAACATCGATGAGAGAGAACACTGACTGGCTGCCTCCTGCACGCCCCCACTGGGGATCGGGCCCACAACCTGGGCACGTGCCCTGACCCGGAATGAAATAGGCAACCTCTTGGTGCAGGGTCAGTCAGTGTTCAACCACTGAGCCGCACCGGCCGGGCGACACTGCCTCCTTTTAATTCTTTTCTTCCTCAGGCCTTTACACACATTCTTCTCACCACCTTGAACACTTTCTCACCATTCTTCTGTCTACTTTCTGTCTGTCTTTCAGTCTCAGTTTAAAGTTGCTTCCTGACCCACTTCCTTGCCCCCTTGCTCTTGTGAGTTAGTTTGCTATGCTTTCCCTTTATGATTTTCTGATTAAATGTCTGTGGCTCTCCTGGCTAAGGGCAACAACTGTTATTGACTTTGTATATTATTGGAGATGCTGAAGATGTGAATTTTGTCTGCAGCATAATTCTGTGGCCTTGTGGAATTTTATTTAAGTTGACTCTGCAAAAACCAGAACTCAGTGACACACACAAATCAGCATTCTTTAATTGGTGGGCCTTGACATGTTAGGTGATGATTTATCAACTTATTTTGCTCTACTTGCATTTTTGTTTCTTAATTCTTTTCCAGACATGGGCTTTATTTCTATTTAGATCCACCTCCATTCTGTTTATTCAAAATGACTAGGGAAACTATTACTTTTTCTTAATAAGATTCTTAATGCTTTCTGGGAGGGATTTGCTTTGGCTTACCTAATGGAACTAGTAAGTGGGTAGGAAGAGAAAACTCAGTGGTACTTGCTTTAGAAGAAAGAGCAAAGCTTCCTACTGTGTGAAAAAAGAAAAACAACAATAGTGATCTCTGTTTATTTCTAAAATTAAACTACTCTACATGTTCATATCACAAAGATAGGCCTCTCCCCGGCTGGGTGGCTGTTCAACGCACAGAGAAAGCATGCATTGTTCTGCAGGTGTGCTGCGGTCGCACTGGCCCCCAGAAGGTTCGCTCAGAGCTATCCATGGCTAGTCACACCCTACGTTACACAAACTGAGCAGTTTTAAAGAGGTGGAAAATGTGATGTGGACTGTTTCCCAGCCACTCATGCCTCAGGACAAGAAGTGGGGAGGTGGGAAGAAACCCAAGGCTGCTGTTCAGATTCCCCAGTGTGGCACTTCGTGGCTGTGTGACCCTGGAAAACTGAATTAACTTCCCAGAACCCTAGAACCCTATCTGTGAAATGGAGATGAAAATACCACCTGCCTCAGACTTATTGTGAGGCTCTCATGAGATCGTGTATGGAAAGTGTCACAATGCCCCGCACATTCTAAATGCCCCAGATATATTATTATTACTTGAGGGATGGTACAGTGGATAATAGGCTGGCAGTGAAGGGCAGAGACTCCAGAGGCTTGGCCTGGGCTTGAATCCTGGATCTGCAGCTTATTGGCTGGGCATCTTGACCTCACCTTTCCATATCTGAGGGTCCCATTATGTAAAATAAGGGTATAATAATAATACCTGCTGCATAGGGCTGTTAAGAAGACTAAGAGTTTGTCATCTCCTGGTTCATGATAAGTGCTGTTAAGTGTTTGCAGTTGTGGCTGAGACCCTCGAGTCCTGCAGATAGCTGGTCTGGGGTCATAAGTCAGGTTCTATCATATACCAGGTGTATGATTATGAGTAAGTTGCTAACTCCTTTGAGCCTCAGTTTCTTCTTGTTGTAATACGGGGATGCTTCTAGTTGTATCACCAATTTCATGAGAAATCAGTGAGATAATGCATATGTAAAGAGCTTAGCATAGGGCCTGGGACATGGAAATACTTATAAGTCATAGCTACAGTGAATACTTTTCTTAGAATTAGTACTATCATCACTATTATTGTTTTCATTACTTTTAATTCTGTTGTAAATATATCTCTGGTTTAGGTAGAAGTTATATTCTGAGATGATTATACAAACCCTCTGTGGAGATCAACATGAGTAATATGTGGAAAATAATGTTGAGGCTTATTGTTACTTTTATATAAATGGAGCTATTTCAGCAAATTGAAAATATTCAGTACGAGTCTTATAATCATGCATTTATAATTTCATGGGTCACAGAAAATAGAAGTTAGTCAGGGTTAGGTGGACAGTTTTATATTCATGGAAAATGACTCATAGGAAACACCAGGAACTGCAATTTCCAAAACAGAAAAATAGAAAGTCGTGTTTAAGTCAAGTCTGTATCTGTTTTGTATCTTAACTGGGATTATGTTCATAAAGTAAATTTTTGACATTTCTTAAACTTCTTCTGATGTTAAATCTCATTTTTATGACTGGGAACCATGCATCAAAACCACGCATCACAGGAAATGAATGGATAAGACTGATTCTAGTGTTGGTAACATTTTCCGTGTTAGTCATTTGGGTCACTGTGTCTACAGTATCCATATTTAAACTTTTGTGTTGTTTCACAATATATCTGTAAGTTCAACTTCCCTTTTTTCCTTTTGTAAGAAGTGGGGATGAGAGAGCAGGGCTTATAACGCAGAGCTGTGGACAGGCAGGGTGTGGCTGGCACTTGACAGGCAGTGCCTATGTTTTCGAGCAAGGTGGGCGCTGGCACCAGCAGTCGGATGTACAGAGCAGTTCAGCCGTTGGTCCCAGGCCGAGGTTGTCAGATGCTCCAAGTCACAGCATGGAAGTACTGGTGAACTTCCTAGATTGTGTGTTCTGGAAGGATGAGTAAAGTTAGCCTCAGAAATATATGGGGGACCTCCTCTGGGTACGTGCAGACATCTGCTGAGACTGTGGGATGCTTTGAAGGCCGGAACCTGGGGAGAACGTTAATTTGAGGGCAGTGTCATTGGGGTCATGGAATGGAGGACGTATTAAGCCATGATTAGGAGGATGAGCTTTATTTAAAGGCCAATAGGGATGCTCGGAAGAGTTTTAAGTAGGAACTAAGGGATCATATTTGTGTTTCTGGAAGATCACCGTGTGAAGACGAATGAGGAGCAGAGCAGACAGGAGAGGGTGCCATCCTGGTCCTCGTGGGCCCGAGAGATGGAGAGTTGGGTGGAATGGAGAGCCACTGGGCGTGAGGAAGCGGGGCCTCGCTGACTCGTTGACTTCGGTGGTGACGGAGTGAGGAGAGAAGGGTGGGCAGAACGGCACCCTGCAGAGAGGGCGCTGTGGGAGACACGAGCTGGTGCAGTGGACACTCGCTGCTGCTGGCGTGTGGGGTGTCGGGTGCAGCCGCTGTCACAGGCTTTCGGCCGGCACTGTTTGGGGCGGCTTTGCTCGTCAGGGTTACATTTTCATGCAGGAAGGGCAGTAGCCAGTTAACAGCTGCCTGAAAAAATAGGGCTTCACTGACTCCCATACAAGAAGTAGAGGTCCATGACCACCGCCATTCTCCTGGTGGCTCCTGACGTCAGGGCCATCCTGGCAGCCACCTGTCTGGCTTTTCCTCATGTTTTCACCTGGGTTACAAGACGGCTGCTGTTCTCCAGGTGTCACGTCTACGTAAGAAGAGGTGACGAGCCCTGGCTGGTTTGGCTCAGCCATGAGAGTGTTGGCCCGCAGACCAACGAGTCTCGGCTTCAGTTCCTCGAACCTTGGTTGTGGTTTGATCCCTGGCCCTGGTCGTGGGGGAGGCAACCAATCAATGTGTCCCTCTCACATTGATGTTTCTCTCTCCCCCACTCTGCCTGAAAATAAATGGAAAAATATCCTCCAGTGAGGATTTAAAAAAAAAAGGTCCGGCCAGTGTGGCTCAGTGGTTGAGTGTCGACCCATGTAGCAAGAGCTCGCTGGTTGGATTCCTGGTCAGAGCACATGCCCAGGTTGTGGGCCTGATCCCCAGTGGGGAGCATGCAGGAGGCGGCCAATCAATGTTTCTATCTCTCTCTCCCTCTTTAAAATCAATAACGGAAACAAAAAATAAATAAAACAAACAAAAAGAAGAGGTAAAGAAAAAAGGGGTGAAATGAAATCTGTAGTGAAAAAGCAGGCTTCCCCAGAAACCCTCTGCAGACGTGTCCTTGTGTCCCCTCAGTCAGCACTGATCAAACGGCACTCCTCACTGGGCACGTGGCCGCCCCAGCTGTCGGTGCTGTCGTAGGAAGCGAAGGAATGGAACTTATCTGTGCAAAGAGTTGCCTCGTTTCCCTGTCTCTTGTAAGGTGAAGGGGCTGGCATGTTTGAGGACACAGTGGAGTTTAGTCACAGGGGTGAGGAATTTCAGCAGGCACATTTCTCTCAACACTGCAGTCACCCAAACTGTCATTTCGCATTCACATATAAATTACAAAATGTGTTTGAAATTTGCCTATATTTTTGTCAGTTATCTTCAAACACATATAACATTGAATTGTCTCTAAAATATATTAAACACATTTTTTCCCCATCTGATTAAAATTCACAACCTACAAAATATATTTTTCTCAAATTTATTTCAAATCTTCATTATCCCTAAACTGTCAGTGGACCTCTTTAGGTGTAGAGCAAACGTGGAAAATTCCACTTGGTGTTCACTTACTGGTGTGCAAGTGCAGGCAGGGAACGCAGGATGGAAAATGTCACACCCTTTACTGTGACTTTGTATCTGTGAACGATATAATTAGTCAGTGTTTAGAACTGGAGGGGAGATGTTTGTTCACTCTTTTTGAAGGTAACGTTATTCAGGGTGTCATAAGATGCCAGTGTTTGTCCTCTACTCCAGTGTACTCCAAGACAGACTTGCCACCTAATGTGTGTGGAGCTGGTTCTGAGGGTGAGTGATGCCCATCCCGAGGAGCAGCCGCAGGAGCAGAGGCTTCGCGGCGTCCAAAGCCTAGCAGCGCCATGTGGCCATTCACCGCCATGTGAATGGGCCTATTCCGTGAGATGGGGAGACGGCAGGTGATAGGTGTGTGGACCCTGCCACACGCTTATGCAGAATGCCTCCCAAGCAAGGGTGTCAGGCACCCTGAGGTGCACGTCAGATGTGGCGGGGTGTCCCATGAAGAGAGATTAAGTTCAGCTGGGAGGCTTTAAGAAAGCTTTGTGGAAGAGGGGTTTGAACTCCATGCTGGAGCATGAAGAGGGTTTACGGGATGATGGATGTCAGCGCCAGGCTGAGCAGATGCTCACAGTGTGTGTTTGAGGAGCTCAGGGGTTAGGACTTGTTTTCGGGAAAGGACAAATGAGGAGAGCCTTGAAAGTCTGGCTGAGTGGGTTTAGACTGTGTTCTCTAGGTGCTGGGGAGCAACCGAAGACATTTTAAAAATTCATAGAAATTTAATTTTGATAGAACTGAAGTTTATGGGTCAAAGAATATGTTTATTTAAAATTTTCATAGACTTTATTTATTTTTATATAATTAATTAATTTATTTTTGTTATAGATATTTCTCCTTTTCCCCGCACTGATTCCCCCTCCCTCTCCCTTCCCGCCCTGTCCCCAGCCTTGTTGTCCATGTCCATTGTTCATGCGTACATGCATATAAGTTCTGTGGTTTATCCCTCCCCCACCACCCCCTCTTCTGAGGATTGTCAGACTGTACCCCACTTCCACATCTCTGGGACTACCCCATTCCTCAGACTGTTACGTTCATTATATTCCACAAATAAGTGAGATCATATGATACTTCTCTTTCTCTGTTTGGCTTGTTTCACTTAGGATAATACTTTCCAGGTCTCTCGATGTCGTCTCAAAGGATAAGAGATCTTTCTTTCTTACAGCTGCATAGTACTCCATTGTGTGTATGTACCACAGCTTTTTTATCCATTCGTCTACTGATGGACATTTGGGCTGTTTCCAGATTTTAGCTATTGTAAATAGTGCTGCTACAAACATGGGGGTGCATATATTCTTTCTGATTGGTGTTTCAGGCTTCTTAGGGTATATTCCTAGAAGTGGGATCACTGGGTCAAATGGTAGTTCAATATTTAAGTTTTTGAGGTAACACCATACTGTTTTCCATAGTGGCTGCACCAGTCTGCATTCCCACCAGCAGTGTACTAGAGTCCCCTTTTCTCCACACCCTCGCCAACATTTGCTGTTTGATGATTTGTTGATGGTGGCCATTCTGACAGGTGAGAGGTAATATACCTCATTGCTGTTTTAATTTGCATCTCTCTGATGATTAGTGATGTTGAGCATTTCTTCATATGTCTCTTAGCCATTTGTATGTCCTGTTTGGAGAGGTGTCTATCTAGTTCCTCTGCCCATTTTTAAATTGGGTTCTTCGTTTTCCTTTTGTTGAGTTGTATGAGTACTCTATATATATTGGAAATTAACCCCTTATCTGATACATCATTGGCAATTATGCTCTCTCATACAGTGGGTAGCCTTTCCGTTTTGATGACTGTATCTTTTGCTGTGCAGAAGCTTTTGAGTTTGATGTAGTCCCATGTGTTCATTTTCTCTTTTGTTTCTATTGCCTTAGGTGATGTATCAGTGAAAATTCTGATGCGTATGATGTCTAAAATTTTGTTGCCTACATTTCTTCTAGGATTTTTATGGATTCATGAGTCACATTTAAGTCTTTTATCCATTTTGAGTTTATTCTTGTGTCAGCTGATGGTCTAGTTTCATTTTTTTTGCATGTAGCTGTCCAGTTTTCCCAACACTATTTATTAAAACGGCTGTCTTTACTCCACTGTATGCTCTTGCCCCCTTTGTCAAGTATTAATTGAGCATATTGCCTTGGGTCCATTTCTGGGTTCTTTATTCTTTTCCACTGGTCTATATGCCTGTTCTTTTGCCAGTACCAGGCTGTTTTGATTACAGTGGCTTTGTAGTATAACCTGAAATCTGGTAATGTGATCTCTCTAACTTTGTTCTTCTTTTTCAAGATTGCTGTGGCTATTTGAGGTCTTTTTTGGTTCCATATGAACTTTTGAAGTATTTGTTCTAGTTCTGTGAAGTACATTGTTGGTATTTCGATGGGGATTGCATTGAATCTGTAGATTGCTTTGGGAAGTATGGACACTTTAATGATGTTAATTCTTCCAATCCATGAACAAGGTATGTGCTTCCACTTTTTTATATCTTCCTCGATTTCTTTTTTCAATGACTTGTAGTTTTCTGCGAATAGGTCCTTTATTTCATTGGTTAAGTTTATTCCTAGGTATCTTAATTTTTTTGCCGCCATGGTAAATGGCATTGTTTTTTTTAATTTCTCTTTCTGTGAGTTCATCATTGGTGTATAAGAATGCTATCGATTTCTTGATATTAATTTTGTATCCTGCTACTTTGCCAAATTTATTTATTAAGTCTAGTAAATTTTTGATGGAGTCTTTGGGGTTTTCTACATATAGTATCATTTCATCTGCGAATAATGACAGTTTCGCTTCCTCCTTTCTAATTTGGATCCCATTTATTTTTTCTTCCTGTCTGATTGCTGTGGCTAAGACTTCCAGTACTATGTTAAATAAGAGTGGCAAAAGTGGGCATCCTCGTCTTGTTCCTGTTCTTAAGGGAAATGCTTTTAATTTTTGCCCATTGAGTATGATGTTGGCTGTAGGTCTTTCATATATGGCCTTTATTATGTCGAGATAAAATTTTCATAGACTTTAAAAATTTAACTTTTTATTTGAGATAATCATAGGTTCACAGACGGTTATGAGAAAGTACTGAGATCCTGTGTGCTTGCCATTTCTCCCATGGTAACATCTAGTAAATGCTACATCCAAGAAATCAATTGAAGACTTTTGAGGGGCGTCCATGATATGCCTAAATCTGTGCAGTAAGTGGGTGATCCTCAGGGGGATGAAGAACAGACTGCAGGTGCAGCATGGAGCCAGGGGTCCTTAGCAGGCTCTCGGAATTACCGAAGAGGCCGTGAAGAGCGATGGCAGGGTTGGAAAGCAGGGCTCTCCTGCTGGAAACAGCAGGTCTTGGCAGCCATGCAGGGTGCTAAGAGCAGTTGATGGCTTTGTTCAGTTGCTCAGCAAGCAGGCATTGAGGACCAGTTATGTGTCCTGTGTTCTGCTAAACACTGGAGGTCAAAGGTGATCTAACAGAGAAGGGCTTGTGACAGACTGGAGGGGCCTGGATACAAACTATCTTAGGCTGGATAAGACGAGACAAGACTGCACCCTGTGGAGGAGGAACTACTTTGCTGCTGCTGCTGCTGGTTTTGACCATGTGGTCATGTAGGTCCAGTGTGGCTGTATCTGATTTTTCAGAAGCGAGGAATCTAGATTTTTATGTGAGATCTCCCAATTTTTAAATGTTACCTTATGCAACTTAAAAGAATGATACATACTAATTAGCATGCATCTATGGGCTAGATTCACCTCATAATGGGATGTTTAGAGCTTGAATTATTCACTGTTGTGTAACAAATCACCCTAAACTTAGTGGCTTAAAATGGCCACCATTTTATTATTTCTCATGGTTACAAGGGTTGACTGGGCTCACCTGGGCAGTTCTTCTGCTGGTCTTGGTTTGGGGTCCCTCAGTAATTATAGGTAGATGATGGCCAGGGCTGGAAAATTATGAAGGTCCATCTTGGGCCCTGAGGCAATTGGAACTTTCTCTTCTTTCATATAGTTTGTGGGCCTCTCATGGGCTCTCCATTTAGTGTCTCTACCAGGGTAACTGGTTTTCTTACATGGTGGCTCCCAACTTCCCAAAGTGCATGTTCCAAGAGGGCATTAGTGAGAACTAGTGTCCTCACAGCCGGGGCCAGAATTGACGAAGCATTGATGGTGGAGGCCAGCCCAGAATCTGTGGCAGAGAAGCCTGGCTCGTTGGCAGCCCTTTGGAGATGGGCTGCAGCTGAGGTCAGGTCTCCAGCTAGTGGGGATGCTGCTGATCAAGGTAAGCCCGGAGACAGGGCAAAATCTCCTGCTTACCAGAAGTTTCTCTTTTTTCCCCACAGATATCTATCCTACCCCTCCCCCCAAGCATTGTTGTCTATGTCAGACATTTTTTGAGAAGTATATAATACTAAGTTTATTATAGTAACTGTGATTCTGGAGCAAATGTATTTTTTAATACAATGGCTTCCTTTGGAAACAACTCATTTGTAGTTATTTGGTTTATAGTCATTTAAAAACAATGATACTATATAAGACTGATTTATTCTGGTTTGGTGAATGTGTGTTTTTCAAATAATGACTAGACTGTTAATTAATATTGAGTCCTTAATCATGTATTCCTTCAGAAAAGGGGCCTTCAAATAAAATGTTACATAAGAATTCCAAATCTTTACTGGCCCAAAATAGGCGTCGCTAAAATGTCCATTAGCATGGCACTTTTGTATTCCAAAAACAGAGAACCAGCTACATAATTTGCAAGACCCCATGTAAAATGAAAATGTTTAAAAATTAAGAATTTCAATTTCAAGATATTCACAGGAGAGCATTAAACCAAGCCCAGGCAACTATACAAGTCATTCCCCTTCCAAGCCCACCCTGCTCAGACCCTTGGCATGTGCAAATATTGGAGTAAAATAGAATTCTCCAGCAGAGGACTGTCAGCTGTAATAAAATTCTCATTTGATTTTGATACCCCAAAAATGCTTAGAAGCACTGCGTAGACAAATCAGAACAGATGGAAGCTGTGTGTTGGGAAGTCCTCTGCTCCGAAGCAGGCAGTGTGCTCTAGGCCAGAGCAGTTGGTCTTGGCGGGCCTTGGGCCGGGTTTTCTGCCATTTGGCCTTCCTGACGTCCCGTGGTGCCGTCCCGGTGGGGACAGCATACGCAGTTGAGTATTTGATAGTCTTCTACTGAATGTACTTTTCTCCTTCCCTCTGAGCCGTGTTTCTGAAGCATACAGAATAGATGGCTTGTCTAATTAATGGGCACTTACATTCATTTGGAACAGACTCTAGCATAGTTCATTATGCTAGGAATTTGGGGTCAACATTTCTGGGAGATGCTTGGCGGACTCTAGACAGGGCTGCAACATTGCACAGTTTCAGGGGGTGTATTTGTTAGCTTGGGCTGCTGTCTCAAAGTACCACAAACCGAGTAGCTTCACAGAAATGTATTGTCTCAGTTCTGGGTGCCGGAAGTCCGAGATCGAGATGTCGTCAGCAGGGCATGATGCCTCTGACAGAGGCAAGGGGGCTCAGCTCTGGGCCTGTCTCCTGCCAGCTCCTGAGCTTGTGGTCACAGAACTCGATGTCTTCCACACGGCTTCTCCTTGTGCGTGTTCGCGTCCAAATCTTCCCGCTTCGTAATGACACCAGTCATATTGGATGAGGGGCTCACTCTATTCCAATATGATTTCATCTTAACAAATTTTATCCGCAATAACCCTATTCCCAATTGAGGTCACATTCTGAGGTATTGGGGGCTGGGCTTTCAAAATGTGAATTTTGGGGGCACATAATTCATGTCATAATGGAGGTGTATGAGGTCACGATCCAGGAATGGCAGCCCCGGCCTTGTGTGACTCCCCGTCTAAGCAGCTGTGCACAGCAGCCTCGCCGAGTAAGAGTCTCCGTCTGCGTTAATAATTCAGAGATGTGTTGGTGACTTTTTTGTAATACATGAGCCATGTTGAATTACTTGTTTGGGTCCCTGATTGTAGCATCATGGCTTTTAATTTTTTTTTTTTATTATTATGCTTATCAATCAGTGGATTCCAAGGCCAAATTACTCTCACACCCATATGCCTGATCCTTATAATAGAATAATAACAGCTAACATTTATTGAATGCTTATTATGTACTAAGAACTCTGCATGCATTATCTAATTTTATCTTCACAACAAGTCTATTATTTACTGTTATTCTTTCATTTAACAGATGAGGACACTGAGATTAAGTGTGGTTATGTGGCTTACCCATAGTCACATAGCTAATTAAGTGTCAGGCTATGATTTGATCCCAGTTCTGTCTGATTTCCAAACCTAAGCAACATTACATAGGGTGTGCGCAATATTTTTAGAATACTTGTATATGACAATTCACCATTCAAAGCTGTTTTATCAAGGGCCTTTTCTTTTTTCTAGGTCATTCCCTGATTAAATATTCTTCACCTACATTTATTTCTTGCATGATTCTCAACTCTTTTCAAAGTAAAAGTCCTTCCATAGGCTTATTGCTGTGTGCTTCAGTAAGTCTAGGGATACTCAACCTGAAGTAATTGAAATTACGAATGGTAAATGGTGAGTGGGTTTATATATTTGAGTTGTGTGTTTTATAGATCCTTAGGAGAACACAGAAATTAACTCATTTCCTTGGCAAGACGAGAACAGAGCCCTCACACACCAGGGAATTGTGTGGTGCTCTCAGCTGCTGCTGCTGTGTGCAGGGCCGTGTGCGCTGTGGCGAGGCGGGCGCCGGCCCCTGCACGCCTGTGCTTTGTTCCTTCCTTTCCAGGTAGCAGCTAGAACTCTATCAGAGTGATGGTTCGGTTAGTTCATGCATTTAGCAGATGGGTTCTTTTTCAGATGTAGGAACAATGTTGGTTTGGAAGCAGAGACCTGGTATCCTCTGCTGGATTATGGAGAAGTTCAGATAACAGAAATTACATTTTTCTTGGATGCTTTTCGTCTCCTTGCCTGTCTTTACAGTGTTAAATTGCAAACAATGTGATAGTCATCTTTCTAAAAATCCTGTTTATTTTTGACTAATAGTTCATGTTGAGCAAGTAGAAAAGAAAGGTAAGGTGCTTTATTTCACTATAATATACTTAGTTGAAAACATATACATATACAGCCCTGGCCGGTTTGGCTCAGCGGTTAGAGCATCCGCCTGCGGTCCGGAGAGACCGGGGTTCGGTTCCCGCTAAGGGCATGTACCTCGGTTGCAGTTTGTCCCCGGCCCTGGTTGGTCGTGCAGTGGCAGCCACTCGATGTGTCCCTTTCACATTGATGTTTCCCTCTCTCTCTCTTCCTCTCTCTCCCTCCCACTCTGTCTGTACAAAAAATAGAAAAATGTCCTCGGATGAGGATAAAAAAAAACACAAAAACATATACATATACATACACACACACACACACGCGTGTGTGTGTGTGTGTATCACCTTCCTTAAAATACCAAGTCAGGTTATGTTGCTATTAGTATCACAAATATTGACTGAGGACCTCCCTCTTCTAATTGAAATATTTGCCTAGGACCTATGGGTACATTATTGTACTGATAAAGAATGTTTTAAATTATTTGGAATATATGTATTTATTCTGTGTCTAAAAGCAGTGCTCCGACGCTCACCCATGTCAAAATCATCTGGGAGTACATTAAGGATGAAGATTCAATTTGATTTTCTCTTTTTTGGTTCACTTTCCTCTTGACTAGCCCCCCTCCTGTTTCCTTCCTTCGAATATAGTAAAGAAAACTGTAAATGGCCTATTTTTCTATTGTTTCTGAAGGATTTGTTAATTTTAGCAATATCATACTTTCATCTTTTAAAAAAAATCTTGTGGCTATATGAAGGAGCTATTGGGGAAGAAGTGTTTGTTTGTTTTTTGTTGTTTTTTAAATACCCACTGTTCTCCATAGCAGATCTCTAGGAAGATACAGAAATTACATTTTGAACAGCATGCTGTTTATTCTTTTGAGGATGGATCCCGGCTTTCTCTGCTAGTGGGTGTTGTTATCAGCAACTTGTGACTCTCCTTTCTGTAAATCCCAGAATTTAGTGCAGATATTTCTAAAGTTTATAGAGGCTGCTTTTTGGGGTGAGAGAAGGGAATCAGAATTCTTTGCAGTCATTTTAGGGATTTTCTGGGATTCGGAACAGGTAGTGATGACTCCCTCAGGGTTCAGTGTACAGGACTTCGAAATCTCTAAGTATAGGAAACACTCACAAAACTAGAGGTTCTAATGGATATTTTAAAATATGAAAATTTTAATTACAACTATTTCTGACAGGTGAATGTCCTCCCCCTCACCTATGTTCGAAAAATTCCTTTGTTGGGAAGCTGAACTAGCAAACTAAGCTCCTCTTTAACTTATGGTACGTAACTAGAAAGTAGGAATATTTCTAGTGACTTCAATGGATATTTCTAAAGGCATATAAATCTAAACAATGATTTAGAGGCTGATTATTGTTTGGTTTTTTTAACTTATTTTTTTCCCCCCCATATTTTGTTCAGATAGAGTGGGAGGGAGAGAGAGTGAATCATCAACGTGAAAGGGACACATGGAGTGGCTGCCACCCGCACGACCAACCAGGGCCGGGGACAAACTGCAACCGAGGTACATGCCCTTAGCGGGAACTGAACCCAGGTCTCTCTGGACCGCAGGCCGACACTCTAACCGCTGAGCCAAACTGGCCAGGGTGAGGCTGATTCCTCTTTATAAAGAACTTCTTAACATAGAAAATCATAATGTAACTGTTGTGAAGTTAAGACATTGTGACTTTTTTCTAAAGTGTCAGATCTATAGTCTGGTTTTTGTTGAAGACCTCCAGATAAATCTCAGGGGTCCCATCTCTCAATCTGGAAAGGTTGGCCGAGATCGTGGGTTCTAGCACCTAGCTGGTTGGTTCTGTGTTTGGGCTGGTTGATACAAGTGAGAGCCTGTTATCTTTGTCAAAGTAGTGTGGTTAGGTTTTCTTACTGGTACAAATCTGTTATCTGTCTGCTGCGTCTCTTCCTGGAAAGCTGTGTGCGGGCAGAGCCCTGCCGCCGAGCTGGGCTGAGGAGCGTGGCCCTGAGTGTAATTTGGGTCTCCTGTGAGGGGCTTGCGTGTCCCTCTGGAGGGCCGGGGCAGGGCCCGCTGAGTCACGGCGTGCTGGCCTGTTGTCCTGTCATTGCAGCCGCAGGAGCAACAACAGTTTAATAGCAGTAGCTGGCCCAGCGTTATTGATGCTTTTAAAGTGCCAGGTGCCTGCTAAGTGCCTTACATGCATCATCTCAGGTTGGCAACAATCCCGTTCCTAAGTATCATCTTTCATCTCCTTCTTACAGATAATCATCTCAAAGTCACACGAATAGTCAGAAGTAGTCGTGGACTTGAATTCTGATCTCCTGGCCCAAATGCTTGTGTTTAACGAAAGGGCTACTCTCTTTGTCCCAAGTACACATTGTTACTGACTTTTTTCCCTCCTTAAATCACATCGTATTCAGGTTTTACTTAGTAATCCAGGGATCTGAAGACTCTCTTTTCTTATTTTTCATGAGTTTAGAATTTGAGTGAGAGGGAAATACAACATGAAATAAAAAGTTTAACCTGTGAAACTGAGGATGCTCTTCAGCCTGGGGTCATGTCCATCTACAGAATAGTCAAGGGAAGAAAGGTGTCTTGGGGCTGAAATGTGAGGAGGGTAAGGTGAGAGGGAAGGAGACAGGTGGTGTGATACATCCAGGGGGATTTCTGCCTTCTTAGAGGAGAAGGAGTGATAGGAAATGTAATCAGAGGTCAGCTAGGTAATCATGCCGTAGGAGGGCTTATGAAAAAGAAAAGTCTGTGATCCAATAAAGTGGGGAAACTGAGCATTCTGACCTCCATTTGGAGAGCAGCAGCAACAGAACTCTCATGGCACCTAAGACTGACCGAGGGCTTCCGGTGTGCACTTTAAATGGACCAACATTGTAAGGCAGGGATTATTTAGAATCAGTTTCACAGGTAAAGAAAGTTTGTCCTGCTCTGTGTGGGGAGCTGGGGTCCCAGGCAAGGTGGTCTGGCCCCAGACGCCGAACTCCTTCCTGTCTGCGCTGCCTGTGCTGGTGGCCCCAGCGCACAGGGATGTGCGCGGATCCTCTTCGAAGGCCTCACATGTGTGTGTTTACTCAGTGAAGCGTATCAAGCATCATAATTTGCATCAGCATATTAAAGGCTCTGAAATGTCCAGCAACCCAGAAACTTGTTCATCTTTGTCTAGTGTTTCTCAGCTTTACTTGATGACAGAATTCTCCTGCCTCCTTTTGGGGGGTGGGGTGGAAAGGAAAGTATCTGCCTGTGTGCACTTTGGGACATTATGAACTGGAGAATCATCTTATTCTAACTTTGCTTCCCCTCAAACACAGGTTTGAGACACAATTTGTTTTCAAAACAGCAGGGAGCCTGGCTTTACTCTGCAACTGCCCGTGTCTGGTGACCTTCATCGGCTCCGTCTTGCTGCCCCCGGGACACGAGTTCCTGTTCCTGTCTACTTTGTGGGAATGTTGACAGTCAAGGACTGTACAGCTCTTTGGACTCCTTAGAAAAAAAGAAACTATTGAAGTTCAAGGTCTTTGTAATGCCCTATTAAACATCTAGAGTTCCTTCATTTTGGTTAACATTGAAAAATGAATGTATATCCTAACAGGACAGATTAAATATTTTTAGCTTATTCAGAGAAGGAAAGAAAATATATCTGGAAAATGTTCACCGCTCCCAGGAGTCAGATCTTCAAGTTCTTGTAGGTGGCACTGAGATGTCATGATTGGGGACAGTCATGTAGCATCAAGTAAGCTTCTTCAAGCAGTGTGGGTCCTGGAGGAAAGTCGGGAGAGTCTGCAGTCTTTCTCTCACACACTCATGTTAGCAATTACATGTGAAACTGGCTCGTTAATGAATAAAGGACCTGGATCACAGTTTAACTTCTAAAGAATTTAGTTTCAGGCTCCACTCTTTCTTAGTAATACAGGCTACCCCAGACCAATTTGAGGAACCATCTTCCTTTTAGCTTGTTGAAAGTCTTGGTGTCTTGGTTTTGAGTTTGTAAAGCATGAAATTGAGTCTCTTTCTGGCTGTTGTTTTTCCATATCGAACACCTGTTGGATGAGCTACTCTGAGGTTGCATCAAGACGGCATAAAATACCTGAACTTTATTTCTGTTCCCTTTGTATTGATCTCAGCATGCTGCCCCTTGCTTCTGACATTGAACTTCATGCTTTAATAAATGAAAGATACCTGTTTCCACATGGGTCTCCTAGGTGCCTGCTATTACACAATATCACAAAAATTATATCACTAATAAAAATAAAACAGTTACTGTTGAGAAACAAATGCAAGAATGTTGGTTGTTGCCAGAGCTGGACTGAGTACTGTGTGTCAGGGAAGCACTGGGCTAAGTGCTCTGTGTCGTTCCGTTTGCCCTTCACACAGCCCTAGGAGGGCGGTGCTGTCAGACATGCATCGTACAGATGGGGAAACTGAGGTAAAGTGATGTGCACAAGGTCGTACAGATCGGAAATGGGGGAGCCAGAGCACACACTCTCACCCTGGCCCTGCGTACTGCTCCCTGCACGCAGCCAGGACGCTTGAGTCGGCTGCGTTGGTGCTGACGTGGGGACCCCTGGGAAGCTGCATCGCCTGTAAGTCCTCCTGAAGGCGCTGTCCACGCACCAGCAGCGGTACAGGGGTGAGAGACTTTGCCGGCTTCGCCTCGGGAAACCTAACCCGGGAGCCCATCGCAGAAAAATCTGTATTTACCGCAGTGGCCAAGGCAATTTGGAAAAAGGACAAAGTGGGAGAACTCACACTTCCTGATTTCAAAGCATATTACAAAACCATGGTAATCAAAATAGTGTGAAAATAGTGTGAGACTGACGTAAAGACACACAGATAGCCTCGTGGACTCAGCAGAGAACTCAGAAAGAACCCTTTGCATACAGGGCCAGATGGCCAGTGACAAGGGTGCTGAGACCACAGAATGGGCAAAGGACAGCCTCTTCAACTAATGGGTTTGGGAAACTAGATATTCACACACAAACAATGAATGCGGACCCCCCTTATTTTTTTATACCATATATAAAAATTAACTCCAAATGGATTAATGTTCTAAATATAAGATTCCAAATGAAACTCCTAAAGGGAAACATAGAAGAAAAGTTTCATAACGTTGGACTTGGCAGTGACTTCTTGGATATGACGACAGACACTGAGGCGAATGGGGCTGTATAAAACTTAGACATGTCTGTGCGTCAAGGGAGGAGCTCAGCACGGTGCAAAGGCAGCCTGTAGAGGGATAAAAAGTACTTGTAAATCATATATCTGATAAGGGGTTAATATCCAGAATATATAAAGAACTAGAGTTTAGCAACAAACCTAATTCTAACCTGATTAAACATGGATAAAATACTTGAAAGGACATTTCTCCAAAGATGACATACAAATGGCCAATAAGGATATGAACAAATGCTAAAGATCACTAATCAGAAGAGCATTTCCAAGGAAAGCCACAATGAGATACTGCCTCATACCTATTAGAATGGCTATTATAAGAAAACAGAAAATAAGTGTTGGTGAGGATGTGGAGAAATTGAAAACCTTGTGTTTTGCTAGAGGGATTGTAAATGGTGCAAATGCTGTGGAAAATACTTTGGAGTTTCCTCAAAAAATTAAAAATTGAACTACCGTATGGTCCAGCAATTTCACTTCTGGGTATTGTGCCAAAAGAATTGAAAGCAGGATCTCAAAGAGATATTTTCAACTCATGTTCAGCACTATTCATAATAGGCCAGGGGTGGGGGCCACCCAGATGTCCATTAAAGATGAGGGGGTGAATGAAGTGTGCTGTGTACACAGTGGAACATTACTCAGCCTGGAAAAGGAGGGAAATCTGTCACATGCTACAACACCATAAACCTTGAGGACCTTATGGTAAGTGAAATAAGTCACAAAAAGAAAACTATTGTATAATTCCACTTACATGGAGTAGCTAGAGTGGTCACATTCATAGAAACAGAAAGTAGAATGGTGGTTGCCAGGGGTTGGGCAGGGAGGGCAGTTTTAAAATGCGAATAAAGTTTCAGTTTTGCAAGATGAGAAAGTTCTGGAGGTGGGCTGCACAGCAGTGCTCAACAGCAGTGCCTGTGTACTTAAAAGATGGTACTTTTTACAATAAGTGCTTTCTACTAGGTTTTTCAAAAATTGAGTTTGTCTCCTGGTACTAATTTACCTACTTAATTGAATTATTTGGACTTCTGACTCGAGGTTGCCAAACCTGAGCCTGTGGGCTGATTGTGGCCCACAGAAACATTCACATGGACCCACAATCTGTTTTTGACAAAATACGCATTAATGGTCAACATTTTGAAAGATTAGGACATTTCACATGGAAATCTGTATTTCTAGCTTCTCTCAGAAAACTGGAAAATCCGGAAACTCTGGGCAGTGGCTGAAAAGTCCTCCAAACGTTTTCCTTCTTAACAGTGCGGTGGTTCTCAGTGTCATAACTTAGAAAAGATAAATACATGTTCCTTCGTTCACTTACTGGCACTGGATGAGTCATTTTCTCAAGCCAAAAAATGTGTGTTTTCTGATTTTTTAAATATGTGCCATCTGCAAATAAATGCTGTCTGTGTATTAGAGGGGAGTTCAGAGCCCAAGGGCCTGCCTCCTCTTGGGAAGCTAAGAAGAGTTACTGGTGCAAAATATAAAATTCGTGGTTCCTTGAAAGTTGACGTTGGCCCAGTGTTTTATCTTGTATCTCTTATCTTATTATCAGGTAGTCTTTCAAGATAGAGGCAAAGCACCGGGAAAGCAGCAGCCGTGTGTTCTGTAAAGCTGTGTGGTGCACATGACGTTTCTGTGTGCACAGACATGTGTGCACGAGGCGTTTAGAAATGCCGTACATTTTGTGCAGTGGAGCTTAGAAAATGCAGTTTCATGCTTTGAATAATAGTGCTCAACAGTAGAGAAGGCGTTAGTTTCCGGTTCTGGTGGACTCGAGGGGCTCAGAGAACTTTCTGGTAAAGAGACTTGAGTCATGAAGTTCCTGAGCCCTGAGCGTTCCTCCCCCAGGGGTGGTGAGGTGCTGAATCCCTATCTGCACTCTCCGGAGGGGCTGCCCCAGCGCAGCTGCGACCTCCTGGAGACAGTGCAGCCCGTCGGTCCCCTAGCATCCGGCCCAGACCTTGCGCAGAGAGCAGTGGGTCAGAAACCCGACCACGGCCATGAGCCATGCTGGGCATGCTCGCTGAAGGGGCCTGGTAGGGAACAGAGTGACAGAGGTCTGGAGCAACTTTCCCATCTTGACTGCTTTCATCCACTGAGTTGGGCAACAGCAGCACTCACTGGTAAGAACAGGGACAGCAGACTCCAGTTTTTCTATCTCTGTTCCCGCTCTCTTCTCTCCTCTTTCTTCTCCTCCACCTTTGTGTTCTCTCCCTCCCTTCCTAAAGTCAATTGATTTCATACATTTTTTTTAATTCCAAAAGAATAACATATAAAGAAACACATATGAAGTTCCTTTCTCCCCATCCCTAATCCTGCCCTTCTAAAAAATCAATAGTAACAGTTTGGTTTGTATTAATAATTTTTCTGCTCATATATACAATATATGTATATAGAAAAATTATTTGTTTACATTTTTACAAAAGCGGACTCATGCTGTGTACAGTGCCCTGTAACTACTTTATTCTCCCGATATGATTTCATGGTCATCTCTCCTAATTAGTAAATGTAACTAAAATTGTCATTTTCATGGCTGCAGAATATTTCATGGTATGACCTTATCATAATTTATTCACATAATCCCCCATCAATTGATTCAGATTGTTTACAGATCCCACCATGCCCTCTAAAACACCCCAAATAGTGCTGCTTATTTAACTGCATTTTTTTGAAAAGCCTTTACCAAGGGATATTTGAAGAAGGTTAAAGGGCTTCTTCTTTTTTAAAAATCCTCACCTGAGGATATTTTTCTATTTATCTTCAGATAGAGTGGGAGAGAGTAGTGAGAGAGAGAGAGAGAAACTCTACGTGAGAGGGACACATCGACTGATTGCCTCCCGCACAACCCTGACCAGGGCCAGATATGGGGATGAACCGCAACTGAGGTGTGTGCCCTTGACCAGAATCGAACCCGTGACTCATTAGTGTTCAGGCCGATGCGCTAACCCCTGAACCAACCTGGCCAGGGCGCTTCTTTTTCATTTTGCTTTTATTTATTACTTGACAATTTTATCTGATTTTATGAGCTTAAGTCTTTAGCTTTTCTAATTCGCTAATTTACTTCTCAGGATCTTTGCATTTTGGATATCTATGCTATTAAGCAGGATTTCTCCATCTTGGCCCTACTGTCATTTTGGGCCAGATAGTTCTTTGCTGTGGGGCTGTCGGTGCACTGTAGGATGTGTAGCACCCCTGGCCTCCACCCCCTAGGTTCTGGTAGCATGCTAACCCCCTCAAGTGACAACTCAGAATGTCTCCAGACACTTTCAGATGTTCCCTGGGGGGGGGGGGGGGAATCACCTGGTTAAGAACCACTGCTCTAATGTATAATGCATATAAAGTATATATTTAGAAATTCAGTTACGTGGCAGAAAATTATTTTTCTTATATGATCATCTACACTTGACATGAGTCTAATGTCACATAGTATTATTAGAAGTGAACCTCAGTGCTAGGCTCCAAGGAGCCTCCGTTGGCTCATGTGTACCAAGCAGCACTGGAGTCTGATTTAGGTGAGGCCATTTGGGGACGTGCCGGTGCAGTGACACAGGGTCCTCCCGCAGAAGGCGTGCTGTCTTCATCGCAGTTTGAGAGGCTCTCGGCTGGGGCTGGGGCTCACCTGCTCAGCTGGAGAAGCATGGGAACCCCGCTTGCGTCTTACATCACTTCATTCAAAGGAGATTCAGGCATTTCATGTGTTGTACATAGTCCTACCCATGGCACTCTGGGTGTTTTAAGTGTGCAGCCGGGTAGCTACACACCTGCTGTCCTCCTTGTCTCTCTTCTACAGGGTCTCCCCAACTTATGACCTTGGGCAGTATAGCACTTGGGATAGTCATTCGGGGGGTTCTCCACTTTCAGAATATTTTCTGCAGATAGATGCATTGAATAATTTAAGTAGCTTCATATTGTACAAACGACTATCTACGATTGATTGGTTGAATTAATAGGATGTGTACCATCCTATCTGAACAGAGCTGGGCCTCAGGCCCTTAATTAGAAATGTGGCCCCTCATCAGAGCATTTGTTTCTAACAAAATGTCAGATTGCCTTGTGTTGGTGTGACTTGGTGCCCTTTTTAAACAGGTGACTAAAAAGATTACTGATGTTTCTAGGAGCTGGGGAATAACCCCTGTGCATTTCCCTCAGGAGCCAGCCAAGATGATTGAGTTCATTTTCATGTCCTTGGTTGGCATTTTAGTTTGACAGTTTTGTTGTCAAGGTAATAGGCAAACATTCAAGTTTATATACATTTATTTAAAAAAGATAATGTTATCTAAGCTGCTTTGCATTTGTGATTTATTTATTTTTGTTTTTATTTTTTTAAATATGTTTTTATTGATTTTTTTATAGAGAGAGGAAGGGAGAGAGAGAGAAACATTGATGTGAGAAACAGTGATCGACTGCCTCCTGCATGCCCCCTGTTGGTGGTGGAGTCTGCAACCCCAGCATGTACCCTGACCAGAAATTGAACTGGGTCCTCTGAGTCCGTGGGATGACACTCAATCCACTGATCCACACCTGCCGGGCTGCATTTGTGATTTACACACACACACACCTACTACTACTACTACTACTACTACTACCACCACCACCACCCAGATCAAGACTTAGAAGGATCCCAGCACTATGGAATGATCTCCTATGTCCTTCAGCCAGTAACCACCCCAAAAGGAAATGTAGAACATTTTCAATTAAGAAATGTAGAAAATTATGTAATCACTTCATTTCACAAGGAAATCACCTTTGGTTTTTTTTTTTTTTAATGAATTTTCTTACTTCATTGAAAAATCACTCTGTTCAGCTCTGGCTGGTGTGGATCAGTGGTTAGAGCATCAGCCCGAGTACTGCAGGGTTGCGGGTTCAAGGGCCCGTACTTGGGTTGTAGGTTCAGTCTCTGGCCCTGGTCGGGGTACATGCGGGAGGCAATCGATTGATGTGTCTCTCTCATATTGACGTTCTTCTCTCTCTCTCTCTCTCTCCCTCTCTCCCTCTTTCCCTCTCTCTCTCCTTCTGCTTCTCTCCCTCCTCCCATTCACTCAAAAAATCAGTGGAAAAATATCCTCAAGTGAGGATTAACAACAAAAAAAATCAATCTGTTCATAATATTTAAGTGTATATACATTGCTAGTATATTAAATCAATCTTACCTGTTCCAAATACACATAAAATTGTAAGTCTTTAAACACGCATTTTCAGGTGGCCTGTGCTTTCTCTGCATGCTTGCACATGTGCACACCGTACCGAGTCGTTCAGAGCAGGGTCCCTTCCATCATATAAAATCTGTTGTTACAAAGCAAAATTTTAACTTTCTGTTATTTTGGGAGGTTGGGTGTCGTTGTTACTTCTTTGAGGATTATGGCAATTGTCCTTTTTGTGGAAAAAGGACATGTGATCTGACTGGACTTTTTCTGAGACCTGTCAGTGCCTGCGATGACTCTTTGGAAATAGGTAGGAAACCCTTTGGTGCCGTTGGGATGCATGTAGTTTGTGAAGCTGACAAGCAAGCTCTCTTCCTGAGAGTTATAAAAACAAATCTGTGAGGACTGACCAGTTATTGAGTCCACTTTGGTTGCCTTGACAACAAATTAAACATTTCAAAATACTTGGGTAAATGCCGAAAACAAGTGATGCCTAGGGGTTATGTCATTAGGCAGAAGCACCAAGACCGCAGAGCTGATAAAAGTCGCAGAAACCATTTTAATTTAATAGGATTCTGACTCTGTTATAAACTAAATGCATTAGTAATGAGAAAGTCTTTGCTCTAAGTTTAAAAAGTATTTTTAATAGCAGTATGTGGCAGTTTGCTTTGTATTTTAGTCCAAAGGGTATACCTCTAATTATTCAGCTTTCGTCAAACCAATTTAATGCCACATGAATGGAATACTGGATCACATGTGTCACTGTAGCTGAAGGTTAGGCAGATACAGGGAAGCACAAAATACCAATCTTTGTGCATATGTAGTTTTTTTAAACCCATGTCCTCACTTTGTACATATTCACAGAGGTATTTGTTGCAATATCTACAAATCATATAAAGGAACACATCATTAAATAATTTTGGAAAGTGAATAGATTATAGGAAACAAGATTTCTTTTGGCAGAACAGGAAAGATTTTCTGTTGTGTTGGACTCAGTGGGAGAAATAAAAAATAGATCCTGTTGCAGCAGTAAATACTGAAGGGGACGTTCTGAGAGTTGAGTAATTAGGAATTCAGGGAGCCCTATTCATTCTCTGTTTTCTTGAATTCTTATAGTCTAGCATTGTCCATTTCAGTTATAAGCAACGTTTGTTTGTTTTTTATCCTGACCCGAGGACATTTTTCCATTTTTTGTTCAGATAGAGTGGGAGGGAGAGAGGAAGAGAGAGAGAGAGAAACATCGACGTGAAAGGGACACATCGAGTGGCTGCCACCCGCACGACCAACCAGGGCCGGGGACAAACTGCAACCGAGGTACATGCCCTTGGTGGGAACTGTACCTGGGTCTCTCTGGACCGCAGGCCGACACTCTAACCACTGAGCCAAACCGGCCAGGGCAAAGCAATGTTTATTTTCAGTCTTGATTTTGACATGCTAATACTTTCACTATACATTTAGTAAAAAAATTATATGATTCCTTATAGATGATTGGATTGTCAAAGTAATTTCTTCTTCCCATTTTGGTGGAAATACTCCAAATTTTCCTCTGCAACCCAGGTCGCCTTGGTCAGCTGTCCATGCCATGGTGATACACGTCGTGATACAAATCTGGGACTCCCAGTGCTGTGGGTCAGAGGTTACAATAAACATTTGGACTTCAATTGCAGACGCATCCTGCATTTTAGGTTTTACAGAAGGCTTTGAAAAGATTAAAGATAAAGTGGTGATTCATAGTTGTAGTTTTTCATTAGTCAGCATCCCAATTGAAAAGGAAAAAGCCTCCAGAATTCTGTTCTCTTCAGTGGGTTCAGATCCCTGTTTTGTGACTTTCTGGGGTGGGGTACACTTATGTACCCACCTTATGCTGCAACTGACCTGGCTCTTCCTCAGTTTTCCCATCTGTAAAGTGTGACACAGTTCTTGGGAGGATTAAAAGCCCAACTGATTTTAAACATGTTAGCACAGTTTCTGGCTCTACAATAGTTGATATTCTTATTATTTTTATGGTAAGAAAACTATGTTACATTAGTGGAAGCCAGGCAGATGGACTTGATTCAGTTCCTGTTGTATCATCTACCTGCTTCATGGGGTCTCAGCAGCTGATTGAAACCACCTCACCGATTTTAAGTCTCAGTTTCCTCAATCGCAAAGTTAGAATCCCAATATTTACCATTCAGAGTTGTGAGGAAAAAAGATAATGTTTTTAAAGTACATAGCAGGGACTTGGCATGTAATAAGCATTCAGCAAATGATAGCATTACTGTTATTATGGTTGTTGTTATTATCATTTTTATTATTATTTGACCATCTATTTACATCGCAAAATGTTTGCTGCCATTTCCATAGCCCAGCTATTATTATCTCCCTGGGTTATTGTGATAGCCTTGTAACCCTTTTTCCATGGCCTGGCCTTGGCCTACCACTCCATTCTCCCAAATTGCTCCACAGAGTTCTTTCTATGGTCCACCCACCACAGTCTTGATTTATTTCTTTGGATGGGTTATGCTACTTCCCTGCACAGGGCCTTTGCGTGTGCTGGTTTTTCTCCTTGGAGCAGTCCTGACTTCTTTTCGCCTCCCTTTCTACCTCTTCACTCCCCTGCTAATCCCCTCATTAAATTATCCTCATGAGATCCTTTTACTTTTTCTTAACTTTGTCTTGTGCTTAATTATTTAAGTCACTTGTCATTTGCAGTTGTTGTGTGCTCATTTAATGACTTCAAAGCCCACCCTAGACTGCAGGTTCTGATGAAGCAGAGATGATGTCACATTTGGATTTCCACTCTGACTTCCTTTGGTTCCCTGCCACAATCGCTTGTTAGGAGGTAGTACATACAGGGACGAAGGACTGAGACGGTAGCAGGAAATATCTGGGCCGCCTTTGAGGAAGCAGAGGAGGCTGTGGGGTCTGAGGCTCCTCCCTGGGAGGATGCATAAGAAGAAGGCAGATTAGGCAGTGGTCTGCTCCATGGAGAAAGAGTGGGTGTTCATGCAGGAGGAAAACTGCAAATGAGGAAACGCAAGAGGAAGGAAGAGGCTTAGCAGGAAATAGCTGTGGAGTGCTGGAAAGAGGAAATAACTGAGAAGTGACTTGATAGAAACTTGTGCATCTATTTCCTGTGCTGTGGTTCTGATTTTTTCATATTTATGTCTTTGTCACTTTGGTGCTTTTTGTTGTTGTTGTTGAATAGGATTTACAGTACTCTCCTTTCCATTACACAGACAAACCTAAATACAGAAAGGAGCAGAGGAGCAATGGCCATGTCTCCTTCATTTTGTCCCTTCTTTCTAGGACAAACCCTTCCTCCCATTTCCCAGTTTCTTTCCCTTTCTTATTATTTCTTCTGTCAGAAGTACACTTTGATTTTCTCATGGATCTCGACTCGGCCATGATTTCAGCCTGCTCAGGAGCCCCACACCGAGCCTCCCTCGCAGTCTCCCGGCTCCTGAGCCTGCGGGACGCTGTCGGGAGGGGCGGCTGCTGGACCCCACAGCTCACCTGCAAGTTTGCTCTTTCTCTTTCTCAGTCTTGAACTTCTTTTAGCATTATGTTAAATAAAGCTATTGTCCACATAACCTAAAACTCACCATTTTAAGGTGGTTTTTAATACCGTCTCCATCTCGTGCAATCACCATGATCTAATTTCAGAACATTTCCATCACCCTGAAAAGAAGCTATTAGCAGTTAGTCTCCGCTTCCCTTTCTCCCTGTGCCCTGGCAACCGTTAATCTACCGTGTCTCTGGATGTGCTTGCTAGCTAGTTCACGTAAATGGCACCGTGCAGCGTGGCCTTCGGTCTGGCTTCACCCTCGTAGCCTCCAGTACTTCATTCCTTTCTGTGGCCACGTGGTTTCCATCCTGTGGACACGGAACTTTTGTTTAGTCATTCCTCAGTTGATGGACATTGGAGTGGCTTTCACTTTTTGGCTATTATGAAATGCTGTGAATATTCTTGTACAAGCTTTTGGGTGAACGTGTTTTCAGTTTTCTTGGGTATATACTGAGTGGAATTGTTGGGCCGTGTGGTCACTCTGTGTTCAGCCTCTTGAGGAATGTTCAGGCCATTTCCACGGCAGCCGCACCATTACACACACCTGCCAGCTGCAGGCCAGGGCTCCAGTCCCCAGTTTCTCCGAATCTTGCCAACATTTGCTATTTTCTGCTTTTTGATTATAGTCATTCTAGTGTATTCTGAGTGGGTATTGTGTCTGACTTTTGATGGTGTTCTCCGGTGAGCCTGATTGGTTCTCTCCTTCACCCCTTCTGTTTAAAAAACAGATCTTGCGCCCTGGCAGGTTTGGCTCAGCGGTTAGAGCATCGGCCTGCGGTCCGGAGGGACCCGGGTTCGGTTCCCGCTAAGGGCACGTACCTCGGTTGCAGTTTGTCCCTGGCCCTGGTTGGTTGTGCGGGTGGTGACCACTCAATGTGTCCCTTCACGTCGATGTTTCTCTCTCTCTCTCTTCCTCTCTCTCCCTCCCACTCTATCTGAACAAAAAATGGAAAAATGTCCTCGGGTGAGGATGATAAAAACAAAAAAACAAAAACAGATCTTGTTTTTGTCATTTTATGCGAACTCAGTTTTGAATTGGGTCTTTTCTAGGACTGAAGAAGTCTTGAATAGTATTTGAAATACTATTTTATGATTGGAATTAGCATGCTTAGGGGAAATAACTGAACAAGAAAATGGCAACTGTGGTCTCTAAATTAGGATTTCTTCCACCAAATTAAGCCTCAAGTAAATATTCTCATGTATGAGTTATAGAAACCTATCATTATAGGAAAAATATCAAAAAAGTCATTTGAGTAATAAACATTTGTGTCTCTTCAGGGTTTGGATTTTTAGTGTGTGTAACACTTTTTTAAAACTTTAAATACTTATTCTTTGTATGCTGTTATCATGATGATTTTTCATGTGTAGACTAATCTTATAAGATTATTTATTTTTTTCAATTAATTAATTTATTTTTGTTACAGATGTTTGTCTCTTTCCCCCCACTGATTCCCCCCTCCCCTTCTCTCCCAGCCCTGACCCCAGCTTTGTTGTCCATGTCCATTGTTCATGCACATATGCATTTAAGTTCTGTGATTCTCCCCCCCCCCCTTCCCTTCTGGGGATTGTCAGTCTGTACCACACTTTCACATCCCTGGGACTACCCCATTCCTAAGACTGTTATGTTCATTATATTCCACAAATAAGTGAGATCATATGATACTTGTCTTTCTCTGTTTGGCTTGTTTTGCTTAAGATAATGCTTTCCAGGTCCCTCCATGTCGTCTCAAAGGATAAGAGATCTTTCTTTCTTATAGCTGCATAGTACTCCATTGTGTATATGTACCACTGCTTTTGTATCCACTCATCTACTAATGGACATTTGGGCTGTTTCCAGATCTTAGCTATTGTAAATAGTGCTGCTAAGAACACGGGGTACTTATTTTCTTTCTGATTCATGTTTCAAGCTTCTTAGGGTATATCCCTAGAAGTGGGATCACTGGGTCAAATGGGAGCTCAATTTTTAATTTTTTGAGGTAACACCATACTGTTTTTCATAGTGGCTGCACCAGTCTGAATTCCCACCAGCAGTGTTCTAGAGTCCCCTTTTCTCCACACCCTCGCCAACACTTGTTTGATGATTTGTTGATGGCGGCCATTCTGACAGGTGTGAAGTGATACCTCATTGTTGTTTTAATTTGCATCTCTCTGATGATTCGTGATATTGAGCATTTCTTCATATGTCTCTTAGCCATTTGTATGTCCTGTTTGGAGAGGTGTCTATCTAGTTCCTCTGCCCATTTTTAAATTGGGTTCTTTGTTTTCCTTTTGTTGAGTTGTATGAGCACTCTATATATTTTGGAAATTAACCCCTTATCTGATATATCATTGGCAGTTATGGGTTGCCTTTTCATTTTGGTGGTGGTTTCCATTGCTGTGCAGAAGCTTTTGAATTTGATGTAGTCCCATGTATTCATTTTCTCTTTTGTTTCTGTTAATTTAGGTGATATATCAGTGAAAATTCTGCTGCATTTGATGACTGAAATTTTGTTGCCTACAGTTTCTTCTAGGATTTTTATGAATTCATGAGTCACATTTAAGTCTTTTATCCATGTTGTTTATTCTTAGGTATGGTGTAAGTTGATGGTCTAGTTTCATTTTTTTGCATGCAGCTGTCCAATTTTCCCAACACCATTTATTAAAGAGGCTGTCCTTACTCCACTGTATGCTCTTGCCCCCTTTGTCAAATATTAATTGAGCATATTGTCTTGGGTCCATTTGTGGGTTCTCTATTCTGTTCCATTGATCTATCTGCCTGTTCTTGTGCCATTACCAGGCTGTTTTGATTATAGTGGTTTTGTAGTATAACCTGAAATCTGGTAATGTGATCCCTCCAACTTTGTTCTTCTTTTTCAAGACTGCTGTGGCTATTTGAGGTCTTTTTTGGTTCCATATGAACTTTTGAAGTATTTGTTCTAGTTCTGTGAAGTATGTTCATTGGTATTTCATGGGGATTGCATTGAATCTATAGATTGCTTTGAGTAGTATGGATGTTAATGATGTTAATTCTTTCAATCCATGAACAAGGTATGTGCTTCCACTTTTTTATATCTTCCTCGATTTCTTTTTTCAATGACCTGCAGTTTTTTGTGAATAGGTTTTTTATTCTCTGGTTAAGTTTATTCCTAGGTATCTTAATTTTTTTGCAGCCATGGTAAATGGGATTGTTTTCTTAGTTTCTCTTTCTGTGAGTTCATCATTGGTGGATAAGAATGCCATCGATTTCTTGATGTTAATTTTGTATCCTGCTACTTTGCCAAATTTATTTATTAAGTCTAGTAAATTTTTGATGGAGTCTTTGGGGTTTTCTACATATAGTATCATGTCATCTGCGAATAATGACAGTTTCACTTCCTCCTTTCCAATTTGGACCCCTTTTATTTTTTCTTCCTGTCTGATTGCTGTGGCCAAGAGTTTCAGTACTGTTATATAAGAGTGGCGAAAGTAGGCATCTTTCATATATGGCCTTTATTATATTAAGATATGATCCCTCTATTCCCAGATTGCTGAGTGTTTTTATCAGAAATAGGTGCTGGATTTTGTTGAATACTTTTTCAGCGTCTATTAATATGATCATATAATTTTTATCTTTCACTTTATTTATGTGGTGTATCACATTTATTGATTGGCAAATATTGTACCAACCTTGCATCACTGGGATGAATCCCACTTGGTCATGGTGAATAATGTTTTTGATGTATTGCTGGATTCGATTTGCTAGTATTTTGTTCAGGATTTTGGCATCTATGTTCATCAGGGATATTGGCCTGTAGTTTTCGTTCTTTGTAGTGTCTTTTTCTGGTTTTGGAATCAGAATTATGCTGGCCTCATAAAACAAGTTTGGAAGGCTTCCTTCTTCTTGAATTTTTTGAAATAGTTTGAGGAGAATTGGTATTAGTTCTTCTATGAATGTTTGGTAAAATTCCCCTGTGAAGCCATCCTGGCCTGGGCTTTTGTTTGCTGGAGAGTCTTGATTACATCTTCAATTTCTTTTGTTGTTATTGGTGTGTTCAAGTTTTCTATCTCTTCCCGGTTCAGTTTTAGGAGACTATGTGTTTCTAGAAATTTGTCCAGTTTGCATAGATTGTCTGATTTGTTGCAGTATAATTGTTCATCATATCTGTTAACAATCCTTTGTATTTCTGTGATGTCAGTTATTATTTCTCCTCTTTTATTTCTGATTTTGTGTATTTGGGATCTCTCTCTTTGTTTCTTAGTGTCTAGCTAAGGGTCCATCAATCTTGTTTATCTTTTCAAAGAACCAGCTCTTTGTTTCATTGATCCTTTGAACTGTTTTTGGGGTCTCCATGTCATTTATTTCTACTCTGATCTTTACTATTTCCTTCCTTCTACTTGATCTGGGGTTTTCTTTCTGTTTGCTTTCTAGTTCTTTAGGTTGTGAGGTTAGATAGTCTACTAGAAATTTTTCTTGCTTCTTGTGTAGGCCCGTAGTGCTATAATCTTCCCGCTCAGAACTGCTTTCACTGCATCCCATAGATTTTGTGTTGTTGTGTGTTCATTTTCATTGGTTTCTAGTAAGTTTTTAATTTCTTCCTTGATCTCCATGGTAACCCATTCATTGTTCAATAACATTCTGTGTAGCCTCCATGTTTTCAAATGTCTTTGCATGTTCTTGTTGCAATTGATTTCTAGTTTCATGCCATTGTGATCTGAGAAGATGCTTGATATGATTTCAGTCTTCTTGAACTTGTATAGACTTAGTTTATGCCCTAACATGTGGTCTATCTTTGAGAATGTGCCATGTGCACTTGAGAAGAATGTGAATTCTGCAGTTTGGGGTGTAATTCTTTGTAGATATGTGTTATATCCATTTGATCTGGCACTTTGTTTAGAGTTTGTGTTTCCTTGTTAATTTTTTGTCTAGAAGATCTATCCAGTGATGTCAGCAGGGTGTTGAAGTTCCCTGGTATGCTTGTATTGCTGTTGATTTCTCCTTTGAAGTCCTCCAGAAGATTTTTAATATAAGTTGGTGCTCCTATATTGGGTGCATATATGTTTACCAAGGTTATATCTTTCTGTTGAATAGATCCTTTCAATATTATGTAGTGGCCTTCTTTGTCTCTAGTTATGGCCTTCTGAAATCTACTTTATCAGATATGAGAATTGCTACCCCAGCCTTTTTTTCCCTTTTCATTTGCTTGAAAGATTTTTTCCGAGCAAAAAAATCCCTTCACTTTCAACTTATGTGAGTCTTTTGTTGTGAGGTGGGTTTCTTGTAAACAACATATACGTGAGTCTTGCTTTCTTATCCAGTCAGCTACTCTGTGTCTTTTTATTGGAGCATTCAGACCATTCACAGGTGATAATTGATGTGTACTTATTTATTGCCATTTTTGTTGATTGTGGTTCTGTTTTTCTTCCTATTTCTTCTACTATTACAGCAGTTCTTTTAGCATATCTTGCAGTGCTGGTTTGGTGTTAATATTTTCCCTTAGCCTTTTTTTGTCTGGAAAGCTCTTTATTTGACCTTCTATTTTGAATGATAGCCTTGCTGGATAGAGTAGTCTTGGATTCAGATCCTTGTTTTTCATGACCTTCATTACTTTATGCCACTCCTTTCTGGCCTGTAGTGTTTCTGTTGGGAAGTCAGCTGAGAGCCGTATGGGGTTTCCTTTCTAGGTAACCGGTCGCTTATCTGCCTTTTGGATTCTCTTTGTCTTTCATTTTTGGCATTTTAATTACTATGTGTCTTGATGTGGGCCTGTTTGAGTTCTTCTTACTTGGGGCTCTCTTTGCTTCTTGAACTTGAATGCCTGCTTCCTTCACCAAGTTAGGAAAGTTTTCTATCACTATTTCTTCAAATATATTCTATAACCCTTGCCCATTTTCTTCCTTTTCGGGGACTCCTATGATGCGAATGTTACTACGTTTCCAGTTGTCCCACAGTTTTCTTAAGCTATATTTCTTTTTTTAAATTGTTTATTCCTTTAGATTTTCTGATTGGTTGATTTTGTTTCTACCCTGTCTTCTAATTCACTGATCTGGTCCTCAGCTTCCTCTACTCTACTGGTTAGTCCTTCCAATGTGTTCTTAATTTCTGCTATGTTATTCTTCATTTCCAATTGGTTGGTTTTCTTTTCTCTCTCTCTCTGTCTCTCTTTTTTTTTTTTTTTGGTAGGTGCCCTAGCGGGTACCGAACCCGGGACTCTCTGGTCCGCAGGCCGACACTCCAACCTCTGAGCCAAACTGGCCAGGCTGGTTGGTTTTCAGTGTTTCTATATCTTTACTCATGGTGCTGATGTCCTTACTTATGCTGTTGAGCTTCCTCGAGATCATGGCTCTGAACTCTCCCTCTGATAATTTGCTTAACTGCATTTCATTTATCTCATCTTCTATTGAGTTCTCTTTGTCTTTCATTTGGGGTTTGTTTCTTTGTTTCACCATTTTTGCTATCTCAGTGGTTTTGGAGCCTGCCAAATTTTTCCTGTGTGTGTTGGTGTTCTGCTGTTTGTGGCTCCCTCTGATGGGTTCGAGTGAGTCTGGGTGGGCCCACGTTAAACACCACTGTCAAGTCTGACTTTCCTGGGTTGATTTGAAAACCCAGGAAAGGTTCAATTATCCTCTAGCTTTTTCCTGGTGGCTAGTAGTCTCAGTTACTCAGTGCCTTGGAATGTAGCCCTGGTGTTCTACATAAGAGGATTTCCAGAGGGTGGGATAGATGCTGGTTGTTAATGAGTCTCAGTTCATTTTTTTGCCTCACCTGGGAAAGGCTGAATCTCGGGGAGGGGGGTGGCTGCTGCTTTTCCCCACAGCTCTGGGAAGGAGCACACTGGCCACTTTCCTTTGTGGCCGCAACTCAGCAAAAACTCTGAGTGCCCTCCAAATCCCGGGTGTCCCCACAGAGTTCCAGCCCAGTCTTCCCTCCCTCTGCCAGAGCCCCAGGTGAGTGGCTGTGGCTATTTTAGTGCTCTGTCCTGGCTCTTTGTGCTGTGGAGTGGGCTTGGTCTTTATTCACCAAGGGCGCTGCTCACAGCTAAGACTGCTGTTTCCATGGGCTCCCAGCCCACCACCCTCTTGCACCTCTGCAGATCCTACCAGTGTCCCTGGTTATATCGTCCTGTCCTGCTGCTTTTCTGTTGCTTTTTTTCCCAAGGATTTGTCTGTATTTTAGTTGTAATTCCCATTTGGTCCTGGGAGATCATCTGTGTAGCTTCCATTCACTCGGCCTCCATTTTCACATCCTCTAAGCCTATCTTGTGGGCAGCTGGGTCGCACAGGCCTCTCTGGTGCCTCCGCATCCTGCAGGTCCTGTGGGCAGACAGCTGGATCGCACCAGTTCCTCTGGGGCTCTGGCTTCCCACTACTCTTGGGAGCTGCTGAACCTCACAGGCCTCTGTGGAGCCCCAGTTCCCACCGTGGCAGTTGGGGAGTGCTGCTGCCTCGTGGGGCGCAACTCCTGCTCAGCCTTTGCTGGATTGGTCTCAGCTGCTGGTCTGTGCTTCTGTTGCCCGGGGATGGATGTCTGCTCCCCAGCCTCTGTTGCTGGGGGTATATCTGGACTCTGATTGGGCTGCTACTATGGGGGATGGTGCTGGGCTCTGGGCTGTCTGTGGCTTCCGTGACCGGCACCTTGGGAGCTCCACTACTGTGCACTGGTCTGTGTTGACACAAAGTGTCCACTGGTCCAAAGGTGCCAGGTGCCCTGGTGGGCTCAGCTTGCTGGGTCCTAGCCGCTCCCACTGCCTCCTTCCAGGGAAGACCCAGGATCTTCCAAAATGGTCGAACCTCCCCTCGATGCAGGGAGAAGCGCCCTGAAGGGCCGCTTACCATGGTAGCCAGCTGCTCCGTCCACAGCACAGGAACCTTCTGCTCTGGGCTCTGCACTGCTCGGGTTTGGTCGTCCACCTGCACGTCCACTCACACTCCCTCACACACTCACCCTCCCTTTGGTCCTGCCCACTGTCATCCTTATAAGATTCTTTAAATCCTGTAAAAAAAGTTCTGCTGATGTTAGCCAACCCAGTTTTTTATTTCGTTCTTTCGAGTGCATAAGCCATCATGGCTAAGGACCCAGCATTAAGAAGCTTAAACAATTATGAATTCCTTTTCCTCCCATTCATTAGCTGTAATTTAGTATTAAAAAATAAAACTCCTCAACTTTAGTTAAATTCATTTGCCTTAACCCCTTCTAAAATTCTGTACATGGCTTTTTCATTGCAAACCTTGGCGATATATTTTTGTTAGTCTCTAATGTAAGATATCCACTGTAACCCATAAACATGTAATGAGTACTTCAATTATGTGGGAACCTGATCTCTAATCTTTAGGGATTTACAGTTGAACACAAAGGGCATCGATGCCAGGAGACGCCATGACGCATGGCATCTGCAGCACTTAGCAGGCAGGAGAAAGTCACTGACAAAAAGGGTGGAAGAGGCAGCTGTGATGTATCTGACACGGGGATTCTGAGACATTATTTCCAGATTTCAGGTAGTAGGGTAACATACTGCTCTCTGATTACTCTGGGAAAGAAAATTCGGAAAGCAATGTTGGAACGAGACAAATGCTTGTTGAAGGCCTCCTGGGTGACAAGCTGTGTGCAGAGATGCATTGTGGAGGATGGCAGCTGAGAGCGAGGCGTCTTGTAGTCAGGTGGCTGCCCTTTGAATCTTGGCTGGGACAACTCCTGTTTGAGTGATTACGGCAAAAATGAGAGCACCTGCCACACGTGGCTATGGTGAGGATCTGAGGGAATCATTTTAAGTGACTTCTCTGTTTGGTACCTGGCCCATAATGGGCACTCAACTTGTTGTCAGAATTAGTTGTAATAATTGCTATCTTATTATTTAATTATTGCAACCATTACTTGAGGAAGGTGGTATTACACATTTTTGCCTCCAGCAGTGGTCCTCACCTGGGTCGAAGCTGACCCCCAGGAGACATCTGGCAATGTCTGGAGAAATGTCTTAGGTTGTCACAGCTGGGTGTGTAGAGTGACACTGGCGTCTTGTAAGCAGAGGCCAGGGGTGCTGCTGAACACCCTGCAATGCTCAGACTAGCCCCTCCAGCAAAGAATTGTCCAGCCCAGAGTGTGAGCAGTGCTGAGGTTGAGAAGCGCTGGCCTAGTCATGGACCGTCTAGGTAGAGAAGTAGGATTTGAATCAACTTTTCTGAACCATGTTATTATTTTCCTCTTGAAACCATCCCATATCTTCATGGGAATTCAAGGAATGGAATAAAGTAAGTTTTTGACAAGTCTCTTTAGGACAGTCTCATGGCTTGAGACTCAAATATGGCTTTGTGGGGAGATGACAAGCCAAGTCTAGAGAAACCAAGGTGATGTTGGAGGGAACCATCACCCATTTATTTATTCATCACTCATGCATATATTAATTTGATATCTATGTATTGATTCATGTGTAGATCATTAATTCTCTAAACACTTCATGAGCACCAACTCTGTGCTAGTATTCTCATGCAACTTCGATTGTGCTAGCCAAACATCGCTCAGAAATGGAAGAAAGTATTTCTGAAATGTAGCATGAGAAGAGAAAAGAATGGCTTAACGTGTGAAAAGGCAGTTCATGAAGCTATCTGATTGGAACCCTCACATTAACCTTTGTTCCTTTCTTCATTGACTACTCAACGGCATTTACCAACGCACTGGCCTCCTCTTGAGAGCTAGGGGCTGGTGAGGTCCTGGCACGTGTCTTCTGTTTGTCTCCCCATAAACCCTGACAGAGCCCTCAGAAAGAGTGTTCAGTTTCCTCATTCTTATTACTGGTAAACATCTTTTCCGAAAAGGGAGCAGTACTGGTCTATCTCAGATGACTTGGAATTGAGGTTAATGTGTGGGGAAGGAAGAATCTTCCTTGGATATTTACTGAGGCCTGTGGTTTACTTCTAATAATTATTTCGGTATGAGATGATTTGCTGGGTTTTGTGGGAAATATAAAATACTCGATTTTCCTCAAAAAAAGCTTGACTCAAAAAGATTGAAATAAAGTAATTCTATATTTTTAAATGTGTCTATGGATAGAAATTATTTTAATGACAAGAAGCAAGTGTGTGCACACACACACCTTAGGGTAAATTGAAGGCTTTGAATCTCAACAGTTTCTACTTTTATCCCATGAAAAAATAAGAATTGCGACTGTTAAGATTATGAATTCTATTGACCCAATAATTCAATATTTTAAAAATTAACTGCAAGTTTTCCCTTAGTGAGAAAGAGGCAAACAGTTTCCATGATGCTGGGAAGAGTCCCCTTTTTAGAAGTGTGCGTTCCTCACAGATGAGCGAGGCTAATTTTTGTTTGTCTGTGTTCTGATCTGAGTAGAAGAGAGAGGCCGATGAGCCCTGAGCTGCACAGGGAGAACGGAGAAGCACAGTTTCACTGGTCACCCGTGTCGTCTGAACGCACTGAGCGGTGCCCCTTCACGGTGGGACCCCTGCTCCACCATCTCGACAGTTCTAAAGATATGTAACCATTTGTGAAGACAGATAGTGGAATAGTAATTTTCTTGATCCACTTTGCCAGTCTGTTTTGTCTCCCCTCCCTCCTGTCAACAGTCTCTTCAAACCCTCTGCATACTTTTGGGGTTGAGGCCCCTGTTTATTCTGGCTTCTCCCTCCCTTTTTCTGTTCTTCAGCACTTACCCTGTTTTTTCTTCTGTGATTCTTCCATGCCCAACATTCAATAGTTTCTATGGTTAAATCTTGTTTAATAATATATGCTAGCACTTGATATTATTCTGGTGTTTATTCTTTTCACTGGCATTTTGGAAAGTTTATGTATACAAGTACAATTAAGAGCTGATAGTTTTTAAATGTGATTTAGTTTTGTGATATATGAAGACAACGCTTTTATTGGACTCTAACGTCAAAATACTTTCAACTTCTTTTTGCTCTGCTTTTCAAGTCTCCATGGAGCCCCACCAGGCAGAGCCCATCCTCAGCAAGGGCATTCTGGGTGCAGGGAAGACACGGGTGTTGGCTTTTTGTGGAAGGCCAGCATGATGCAGTCCTCAGACCTCTCCACATGGAGGCTTGTTCCTGGAACTTGGAAAGCTGTGAATCCACTGTGCTCTGCTCAGAACTGTGGAGCAGCATTGCGTTTCATAGGGAGGCCACACCTCTCCGGTGCGCGTGTACTGCTAATGACTCTAATCTGATGCTTGAACAAAGCTTGTCATATTCTGCATGTATTATAGGGTCAGATGTTATAGGAATCATTGTCTGACTTTTCAGTCATAATTTTGTCTGGTAACTTTTACGACCTTGTAGTTTCCTATTGTCTTCTTAGCTAACCAGTTCAAATTAGAAAAGTAATTTGTCTATTGCCACATGATTCTTAACCTCCTCTCTATGTCTTCCCTATTTGTAATTTTTTGTTCATAGACATTATAATTTTATTTATTTAATTATTATTTTTTTGTTAATCTTCATCTGAGGATTTTTTTTCATCAATTTTTAGAGATAGTGGAAGGGAATGACGGAGGGGCAGAGAGAGAGAGAAACATCGATGTGAGAGAGAAACATCAATGATTAATTGGCTCCCGCATGCACCCTGACAGGGGCCAGAGATTGAACCTGCAAGCCAGGTATGTGCCCTTGACCTGGAATGGAACCTGTGACCCTTCAGTGCACAGGCCGATGCTCTAACCATTGGGCTACACAGGCTAGGGCATAGACATTAGAATTTTAAAGTAACTAATATTTTAACAACACTTTACTATTTTAACCAAGATTTTAATGATAGCTTGATACTTTAAAGGTACTCCCAGCTAAAAACAAGCTCTGTACAGTCCCCTCTAGCTCTGATTCTTTAGAGATTTGCTCCCTATTTCTCCGGTGGAGGAAAAAGGAGCGCAGCCTATCCTGACCACCTGAGTCACAGCCACCTGCTGGTTTCTTTTATAGTGATTAAGAACATCTGTGATCATGTGTTTTCTTTAATTTTTTTCTAGATAGCAATTTTTTTAATTATATTTGTTTCAGGTGTACAGCACAGTGGTTCGATAATTATATAATTTATGATGGGATGCCCCTGATGTTTTCAGTACTCCCCTGGCACTATACGTCGCTATCACAACGTTGTTACCCACATTCCCGATGCTGTACTTTATATGCCCCTGACTGTTGTGTAACTTCTCACTCCCTTCACCTTTGTGATCATGTAGTTCAGTTATTGACGTATCTGCTTGTTTTTGTCGTCTCTCCCACTGGGCCATCCATGCTCTAAGGGCAGGAAGAATGTTCACAAAACCACGATGCTTAAAACATTCGTGGTGTATAACAGACACTCAGTAATACTGGGTGGGTGAACAGATGCATTTGTAGGAGAATGGTATGTAGTGCTATTATAATCTGGTTTGTTTAATGCAGATGGTTATATGGAAATCTACCTTGTAAAGAAAATTCTGGGTGCAGTCTTTTTGTAGTACTAAACATATTTTTTAACTAAGGGATTCATTTTACTATTCTGTTAACTTAGAACTTTTTTTTATGAGGAATTAATTTGATAATAAAAAGATTCTTAACTTTGAGATGATCAAGAACCAATTTATGATTTGAAGCTAAAGATCCTTTCCTCAGGAAAAAAAATTTAGCCCACTATAAATTTGTGCTTTTGCAGTAAGGTTTAGGGACCTTTATAGGTGTCCTTGAGCCTATGTGCTAAGAATCCAGGCTGTCCTCTCTGAAGTTGTGTATGAAGAGCAAAACTCTGATAGTTTAAAGATGGAAGTCTTTCACCTAAAACCCTGTGAGCCTATGGACTTGTAATAAAACCACAGTTGTTAGATTGGTTCCATGTGTAATTAAGACAGGAAAAATTACAAGCCAGTGAAATGAGTGATGCAGGGAAATTCTGATACACAGCTCTCTTCTAAGAGGGTTTTACACATTCATCCCTGGCTAGTCCTTGGGAAGATTCTTATCTTGGCACAGATTGTGATTCACAGTTTTCAACATAAAGGACAACCAACTGATCTGCTTTTTCCTGGGGAAGCCCTATGAAAGTGTTTGTGCTGGGCCATTTTCCCTCAGCATGTTGCTTGGTGGTCTTATTGCCTAACTTCTCTTTTATTTAAAATTCCTGTGGAACATTCTAGCCCTCTGGAGCTATGCAGGGGATGACACAGCATACCTCAGACCTGAGGAATGCTGGGATGCTGTTTGATTGCCTTGGCACTCTGGGTCTCTTACTTCTTCAGTCTGATCAATAGGGAATTCAGAGCTGTAGTGAGGAGATAATGTAGTGCTTTGATGGAATTAATGATCAAATATTGGCCAGTGTCCAAAGCAGATACACGAACTGTTTGGTTTTATAGTTCCCGTCTCAAAGGCAGTTGTTCAACAAAGGCTTTTTGTATTGATTAAAGCCAATTAATAAATGGAAATGTAATTTAATTTCTTCTTCACGTATGGTTGAATCTGATGAGTCTTGCTTGTCTATAATGACATATTCAGGCAACACCTTTATTTACTAAGTGCAGTAATTAAGGCAGAATGCTTTTACTCTAGTTCTGTGGTGAATAAACCACTCTGATACCTTTATTTGGGTCAAAGTGTTCTTTACACAGCCTTTGAAGCACTGACCTCACTGAAACAGTTAATCTTCCAGTGACCCATTTTGGAATAATATGGACACAAAGATTCTTCTTTAGAGTTAATTCAGAGTAACTAAGCTTAGTTATTTTAAATGAGAGATTGTTAAAAGTTGGCTATATAGTTGATTGTTCTCTCTATTAAGCAATTTGGTATGTTGGAAAGCTACTTGGTAAATCTGTTTCTTTTCATATGAATATATATACATATATAATTAGATTTTATGCTCATTAATAATTCAATCAATACTGACTGACTATATAGTTGCTAAGCAGTAGTTACTGGGGATTCAATGATGAACTAAAATTAGGATAACCATGTAAGTTTTAGTCCAGTTGGATATCTTTGAGACACAAAGATGCCACTCTTAATAATTCCCTGAGGACAACAGGTGTGAACTAGGACTACCAGGAAAACTGGACGAATGGTCACCCAGTTATAACGGGCATGGTCTCTGTCTGCATGGAGCTGGGACGAATGGTCACCCAGTTATAAAGGGCATGGTCTCTGTCTGCATGGAGCTGGGACGAATGGTCACCCAGTTATAACGGGCATGGTCTCTGTCTGCATGGAGCTGGGACGAATGGTCACCCAGTTATAAAGGGCATGGTCTCTGTCTGCATGGAGCTGGGACGAATGGTCACCCAGTTATAACAGGCATGGTCTCTGTCTGCATGGAGCTGGGACGAATGGTCACCCAGTTATAAAGGGCATGGTCTCTGTCTGCATGGAGCTGGGACGAATGGTCACCCAGTTATAACAGGCATGGTCTCTGTCTGCATGGAGCTTGCAGTCAGTGGAGGAGATGGAGGTTCATCCAACAGTCAGACAGTGAAGTTCACTGTACAGCTGTAAAAGTTACAGAAGACTAGATAATAGGGGATTTGACTTGGTTGGGGGTTAGGGAAAGCCTCTCTTAAGGAGGTCAGTTTCATGCTGAGATCTGGGAGGGGAAGGGTGGAGTGTGGGGAGAATATTTCAGAAGGAAAAAGAATGTGCAGTAAGCTTCATGGGGGAAGGGAGTGTGGTGTGTCCAAACAACTGTGGAGACCCGGGTGAAGCAGGCATAGACCTCAGTGCTAAGCATGGCGGGGGCTGAGGCCAGGAAGCTGGGTCATTCCACGCCACGCAGGTCTTGGCTGCCCTGGGAAGGAGGCAGATTTCACCCAAAGCACAGTGGAGCCATTATAGAAGTTAAAGGTGGGAGGGGATAAGTAGCTGGTGGGTCAGCTTTGGGTTTTTTTTTAATCCTCACCCGAGGATATTTTTCTATTTTTACTTTTTCAGACAGAGTAGGAGGGAGAGAGAGCGAGAAGCATGGATGTGAGAGGGACACATTTACTCATTGCCTCCCACAGGACCCAGCCAGTGCTGGGGACCAAACCATAACTTAGATACTGCCTTGACTGGAACTGAACCTGCGACTCTGGTCCGCCGGCTGACGCTCTAACCGTCGAGCCAAATCGGCTGGGGCACGTTTGGTTTTGGAAAGATGGCTTGGGCTGCAGTGTGAGGAAGAGGCTGAGTCGGATTGGGTGAGGTGATGCAGGGCTGGGGTAAGAGTTGGCCTAGGGAGAGGGGTTAGGTAGCTCTTGTATTAGTCCAGGCAAGAAACTGGGACTTCAGGGTGGAACAGTGGGATTGGAGCAAAGGGAAGGATTTGAAAGGTATTTTGGAGCAAAAGTCTAAAGGACTTGGAAACAAACTGTTTATAGTGGTTCTCAACCTGTCGGTTGTGACCCCTTTGGGGGTGAACAACCCTTTCACAGGGGTCGACTAAGACCATCAGAAAACACATATTTCCGATGGTCTTAGGAACCCAGACACCCTCCTCTATCTTCTCCAGGCGGGTCGCCGGTAGGGCACGCAGACCCGCCCACGCGCAGACCCGCCCACGCGCAGACCCGCCCACGCGCAGACACGCCTACGCGCAGACACGCCCACGCGCAGACAGGCCCACGCGCAGAGAGGCCCACGCGCAGACACGCCCACACGCAGACCTGCCCACACGCAGACCCGCCCACACGCAGACCCGCCCGCATGCAGACACGCGAGGAACTATCAAAGGGCACGGCATCAGGAAGGTTGAGACCGCTGATTTAGGGGAAATGAAGGGTGTTTACAATTATTTTGTGCCCACCTGTAATGATGTACAGTTCTATTGTGTTCGGTCGGCCTACTTTGTAAATTAAAACTGCCAGCACTGAGCAGAAACCTCAGAACAGATGGAAGCCTCACGACTTCTGAGGTCGTCCCTAAGTGGCTGCAGATAGTTTCTGACATCTCAGAAACTCAGAAAATATCTCAGCTGTTTGGTATCTCCAGGGTACATATAGTCTGTGGCAATAAAAAACGAGTTGGGTGTAGGGGTGAGTATAGATAGCCCTTATATTCTTATGCAAGAGCTGAGCTACAGTATGATCCTAACCAGTATCGCTGTGTCATTGATTTCTTACCCTAATCTCTCCTCATTAGCCTGTAGGGCACTGTGACTAAGGTATCCTTTAGGATGCAGGAATAATAATTTTCTAAATAACAGGGGTTGAAGGTGCGCTAAAGGAGTTAAGGTAAAGATTCCCAGATGCTTCATCTGTGATCAGGGTGCATCTTAGACATTGGTCCCAACTGGTTTATCACGTGGTTCTTTTATAAGGCTGTTGCTCATATTAAATTGTGATGTAATAGAGGTTATGAATTAAAAATAAAAACCCACAGGGTCATGTGAATGTACATAAACACCAGTGAACTAAGTATATATTTCTTTGTAGAAATAATGTTGCGGGTGGAGGACTTGCTTTTGTGCATGGCACAGCATCAGGCCAACTTTGGTATTTACGCATTTGCCAAATGATGAAATGTAGTTTGCTTCTTTCCTAGACTCTGGATTCTTGTTTCACTCACACGGCCTTGATTGCTGATATGGTGTGTACACTTTTTAGAAACAGCTGAACCAGACCTATCTCCAGGGTAATCTTGAAATCTTAGTTCAGATACTGTACTAATATAAAAATTGCCCTGGCCATTTTGACTCAGCAGTAGAGTGTCGGCCCATGGACCAGAGAGTCCCGGGTTCGGTTCCCGCTAAGGGCACGTACCTTGGTTGCAGTTTGTCCCCGGCCCTGGTTGGGGTTGTGTGGGTGGCAGCCACTAGATGTGTCTCTCTCACATCGATGTTTTTCTCTCTTCCCCCCTCTCTCCCTCCTGCTCTATCTGAAGATGAATGCAAGGGTGTCCTCAGGTGAGGATAAAAAAGAAAAAAAAGAAAGAAAAAAAAAAAAACCCACTGACCAGAGAATATAAACATTTACATTAACATAAGCAAAATTCTATTTACTTCTTAGGTATTAAATATCAATTTTATGGCATTCTGAAGTTCTTAAGAAGGTATCTTGAATATTCTTCAAAAAACATTGTTTCAGAGCAGACATTTTTTCCACACGTTTCTCTTCTTTTATTTGTTTATTTTATTTTTTCCCATCATTATTTATCCCCCCATACCCTCTTCCACCTTCACCCACCCCACTTCCCCTCAATCACTATACTGTTATCCATGTTAATGAGTTCTTTCTCTTCTTTTTTCTTTTTTGCTCAATCTCTCTACCCTTCACCCCCTCCAACTCCTCACCAGATCTGTCTGTCCTCTACCTATAAGAATAGAGTCTGTCTCTATTTTGCTTGATAGTTCAGTTTGTTCATTAGATTCCACATGTGAGTGAAATCATATGCTACTTGTCTTTCTCTGACTGGCTTATTTCACTCAGCATAATGTTCTCCAGGGCCATCCATGCTCTCACAAAGGGTAAAATTTTCCTCCTTTTTACAGCAAAGTAGTATTCCATTGTGTAAATGTACCACAGCTTTTTTCTTATTTACTCATTTACTGATAGTCACTTGGGCTGTTTCCAAATCTTGACTATTGTAAATAATACTGCATGGAACTTCCGGTCAAGATGGCGGGTAGGTAAACGTGGTATTGTGTCTCCCACAACCACATCACAGTTACAACTAAACTGCAGAACAACCATCATTCAAAACCGCCTGAAATCAAGCTGAATAGAAGTCCTACAACTGCGGAATTAAAGAAGCAGCCATATCGAGACGGGTAGGATGGCGGAGGCAGACGGGCTGGGCCCACACCCACGTGTGGTGGATAAAAATCAGGAGCACACCTCGGCTGGGAAGGTCCTCCCTGAGGACTGAGGGGTCCCCGTCCCACACCAGGTGCCCCGCTCAGGGTTCCAGTGCCAGGAAGAGAATCCCCATCACTTCTGGCTGTAAATCCAGAGGGAACTGAGGCTCAAGGAGGCTGAGGCTCAGGGAACCCCAGGCAGCTCCTCTTAAAGTGCCCGCACATGGACTTACTCAGACACACACCCTCCATGCTCCAGCATGGGGGAGGCAGCTTGAAAGGCACCAGAGACAAATGGGAAAGAACTGATTTGTTTAGCATTGGAGCGAGGGCTGGAGATGGGGCTTTCTCCTGGACAGATGTGCGGGTGGAGGCCTTTGTTCCTTTGGTGAGCCCTTCCCTGGGGTGGCAGAGAGCAACTATATCTGGGACTCCAACAACCTGGCTTACACTTTTGCCCCACCCTGGAGATTCCGTGAGTTTCTGCCCTATCCAACTTCCAGGCCCACCCAAGCTGTTACCAGTTGCTTTACCATAGGATTGGCCTGTCTTGGATCCTGCTTCAGGTTTTTCTAAGTTCTTTCAAACAAGCGGCACCTGGTCTCAGTCCCATACCTCTCGTTAAGTAATACATAGAAAAAAACAAAACAAAACAGGGAGGCAGCCAAAATGAGACAAAGGAACAGGTCCCAAATGAAAGGACAGAACAAAACCCCAGGAAAAGAACTAAGGGAAATGGAGATAAGCACCTAACAGATGCTGAATTCAAAACACTGCTTATAAGGATGCTCAAGAACTTAGTGAGAACCTCAGTGAACTTAGTGAGGACCAGTCAGAAATGAAGGAGGCACTAACTGAAATAAAGAATAATTTACACAGATTCAATAGTAGAGTAGATAAACCCAAGAAGCAAACCATCGACTTGGAATATAAGGAAGCAAAAAATATCCAATCAGAACAGCAAAAAAGAAAGAAGAATTTAAAAAAAATGAGGAGAGTGGAAGAAGTCTCTGGGACAACTTCAAGTGTGCCAACATTCGCATCTTGGGGGTGCCAGAAGGAGAAGAGAGAGAACAAGAAATTGAAAACCTATTTGAAACAATAATGGCAGAAAACTTCCCTACCTTGGTGAAGGAAACAAACATACAAGTCTCAGAAGCACAGAGAGTCCCAAACAAGATGAACTCCAAGACACATCATCAAAATGCAAAAGGTTCATGACAAAGAGAGAATCTTAAAAGCAGTAAGAGAAAAACAGTTAGTTACCGTCAGCTGATTTCTCAAAAGAAACTTTGCAGGCCAGAAGGGAGTGGCAAGAAATATTCAGAGTGATGAAAAACAAGAACCTACAACCAAGATTACTCTATCCTGCAGAGCCATCATTTAGAATCAATGGCCATATAAAGAGTTTCCCAGAAAAGAAAAGATAAAGGAATTCATCACCACCAGACCATTATTATATAAAATGTTGAAGGGTCTTCTTGAAGAAAAAGATAAAAAATATGAACAAACAAAATGGCAATGAATACATATCTATCGACAGCTGAATCTACAAACAAAATGAACAAGCAGAACAGGAACATTCTAATAGATACAGAGAACATTTTGTTGGTTGCCAGATGGAAGGGGGGTTTGGGGGAATGGGTGAAAAAGGTGAAGGGATTAAGAAGTACAAATTGATTTTTAGACTGACAAACCTCAATGGGAAGGGGAGTTTGGGGGGTGGGAAGAAATAAACCAAAGAACTTATATGTATATGTGCATAACAAATGGCCACAGACAACAGTGTGGGGAAAGGCGGGGGGGAGGGAGGGGAGGGAGTGTGGATGAGGGGGGTCAATGGGGGAAAAATGAGGAACATCTGTAATACAGTCAACAATAAAGATAAGTTTAAAATAAATAACACTGCATGAACATAGGGGTGCATATATTATTTCAAATTAGTGTTTTGGGTTTCTTCGGATAAATTCCCAGAAGTGGAATTTCTGGGTCATAAGGCAGTTACATTTTTAATTTTTTTGAGGTAACTCCATACTGTATCCCACAGTGGCTGCACCAATCTGCATTCCCCTCAACAGTGCATGAGTGTTCCCTTTGCTCCACATCCTGGTCAACACTTGTTTGTTGATTTATTGATGATATAGCCATTCTGACAGGTGTGAGGTGTTATCTCATTGTGGTTTTAATTTACATTTCTCTAGTGATTAGTAACGTTGAGGTTTTATTTTTTTATTTTCTTTTTATTTCTTTTTTTTATCCTCACCCGAGGACATATTTCCTTTTTTTTTTTTTTTTTTTCAGGTAGAGTGGTGAGAGGGAGAGAGAGGAATAGAGAGAGAGAAAAACATTGACGTGAAAGGGACACATCGAGTGGCTGCCACCCACACGACCAACCAGGGCCAGGGACAAACTGCAATCGAGGTACGTGCCCTTAGCAGGAACCGATCCCAGGTCTCTCGGGACCGCAGGCCGATGCTCTAACCGCTGAGCCAAACCGGCCAGGGCTGTTTTTTTTTTATATGTCTGTTGGCCATCTGTATGTCCTCTTTGGAAAAGTGTCTATTCAGGTCCTTTGCCCATGTTTAATTTGGATTTTTCTTTTTCTTTTTCTTTCTTCTTTTATTTTTGGTGTTGAGTTTTATAAGTTCTTTATAAGTTTTGGATATTAACCTGCTATCATATGTACCAGCGAATACAATGGGTTGTATTCAACACTTTCAATGGGTTGTCTTTTTATTTTGTTGATGGTTTTTTTTTGCCGTGCAAAAACTTTTTAGTTTGATGCAGTCCCATTTGTTTGTTTTTTTCTTCTTCTTTTTTTAAATTTATTTTTATTTTTTATCCTCACCCGAGGACATTTTTTCCATTTTTTGTTCAGATAGAGTGGGAGGGAGAGAGGGGAAGAGAGAGAAAGAGAGAAACATTGACGTGAAAGGGATACATCAAGTGGCTGCCACCCGCATGACCAACCAGGGCCGGGGACAAACTGCAACCGAGGTATGTGCCCTTAGCAGGAACCGAACCCGGGTCTTTGTGGACCTCAAGTCGACCCTCTAACTGCTGAGCCAAACCGGCCAGGGCTGTTTGTTTGTTTTTTTTATTTTCTTTGCCCAAGGAGATATATCAGAAAAAATATTGCTACGAGAGAGTAATGTCTAAGATTTTACTGCCTATGTTTTCTTTTAGGATTTTTATGGTTTTAAGGTTAACATTTAAGTCTTTCATCTATTTTGAGTTTATTCTTTTGTACAGTGTAAGAAGGTGGTGTAGTTCATTTTTTTTTTTTTTGCATGTATCTGTCCAATTTTCCCAACACCATTTAGTGAATAGACTATCTTTAGCCCATTGTATGTTTTTGCCTCTTTTGTCAAATAGTAATTGACTGTAAAGGTCTGTTTTTATGTCAGTACCATACTGTTTTGATTACTCTGACCTGGTAGTATAGTTTGATATCAGGTAGCATAATTCCTCTAACTTTGTTCTTTTTTTGCACAAGATCACTGCTGCTATTCAGGGTCTTTTATGGTTCTTTATAAATTTTTGGTATATTTGTTCTAGTTCTGTGAAATGTGCCATTGGCGTCTTGATAGGAACTGAGCTGAATCTGTAAATTGCTTTGGGTAGTATGGACATTATAATGATGTTAATTTTTTTCTATCTAGGAACATGGTATATGTTTCTACTCCTTTGTATCTTCTTCAGAATCTTTATTTATTTATTTTGTTAATCCTCACCCAAGGATATTTTTTTCTATTGATTTTCTAGAGAGAATGGAAGGGAGGGAGGAAGAAAGAGAGAGAGAGAACATTGATATGAGATAGTTACATCAATTGGTTGCCTCTTGCAGAGGCCCAGACTGGGGCCAGGGATTGAACCTGCAACCCAGGCATGTGCCTTTGACTGGGAATCAAACACATGACCCTTCAGTACATAGGCCAATATTCTAACCACTAAACCACACTGGCTAGGGCTTCTTCAGTGTCTTATGATTTGTCAAGTACAGGTCTTTTGTACCCTTGGTTAAATTTATTCCTAGGTATTTTATTCTTTTTTTTTTTTTTCCCTCACCCAAGGACATTTTTGCATCTACAGAAAGAGCGGGAGGGAGAGAGGTAGGAAGGGAGAGAGAGAAACATCAACAAGAGAGAGACACATCGAGTGGTTGCCGCCCACACGACCCCAACCAGGGCTGGGTACAAACTGCAACCGAGGTACGTGCCCTTGGTGGGAACCGAACCCAGGACTCTCTGGTCCGCAGGCCGACACTCTAACGCTGAGCCAAACCAGCCAGGACATCTTTTTGAAGCAATTGTGAGTGAGATTTTTTTTTTTTTTTTTTAGTTTCTCTTTCTGATAGTTCATTGTTGGTGTATAAAAATGCAACTGGTGTGGCCAGTGTGGCTCAGTGGACTAAGCATAGTTCTATGGACTAAGAGGTCTCAGTTCAATTCTGGTTAGGGTACATACCCAGGTTGCAGGCTTGATCCCCAGTAGGGGGTGTGCAGGAGGCAGCTGATTGATGTTTTTCTCTCACATCGACGTTTCTATTTTTCTCTCCCTTCCTCTCTATCTAAAATAGTAATAATTGTAATAAGAAGAATATGAATAATAACTTAAAAATGCAACTGATTTCTCAATAATTATTTTGTATCCTGCTAGTTTACTGAATTCATTTATCAGTTCTAGTAGTTTCTTGGTGGACTCTTGGTGGACTCATTATTTACAGTATCATGTCATCTGTAAATAATGACAGTTTTACTTCTTCCTGACAATTTGGATACCTTTATTTCTCTTCTTGTCTGATTGCTGTGGCTTGGACTTCCATTACTATGTTGAATAAGAGTGGTGAAAGCAGACATATTTATCTTGTTCCCAATCTTAAGGGAATGCTTGTAGTTTTTGCCCATTAAGTATGATGTTGGCTGTGGGCTTGTCATATATTACGTTTATTATGTTGAGGTATATTCCCTCTATTCTCACTTTACTGAGAGTTTTTATTATAAATGCGTTCTGGATTTTATCAAATGCTTTTTCTGCATCTATTGATATGATCATGTGTGTTTTATCCTTCAATTTGTTTATGTGGTGTATTACATTTATTGTTTTGTGGATATTGTACCAACCTTGCATCCCTGGAATCAATCCCACTTGATCATGGTGTATGATCTTTTTAATGTATTACTGGATTGTGGATTCAGTTTGCTAATATTTTGTTGAGGATTTTAGCATCTATGTTCATCAGGGATATTGGCTTATAATTTTCTTTCTTTGTTGTGTTTGTATCTGCTTTTGGAATTAGGATAATGCTGGCCTTAAGCATAAGCTTGGGAGTCTTCCCTCTTGAATTTTTTGGAATAATTTGAGAAGGATAGGTGTTAGTTCTCTGAATGTTTGGTAAAATTCACCTGTAAAACCATTGATCCACGGATTTTGTTTGCTGGGAGATTTTTTTAATTACTACTTTCATTTCACTATTTGTAATCTGTCTATTCAGGTTCTCTGATTCTTCCTGTTTTAGTTTTGGAAGATGATATGTTTCTAGGAATTTATCTATTTCATTGAGATTGTCCAATTTGTTGGCATATAGTTGTTCATACTACTTTTTTTTTTTTACAATCCATTGTATTATTTTTGGTGTCAGTTGTTATTTATCCTCTTTCATTTCTGATTTTATTTATTTGGGCCCTCTCTTTTTCTTGATGAGTCTGGTTTAAGGTTTGTCTATCTTATTTATCTTTTCAAAGAACAGGCTCTTGGTTTCATCACTTTTTTGTATTTTTTTTACTCTTTCAGTTTCTATTTCTGCTCTGATCTTTATTATTTCCTTCCTTCTACTCACTCTGGGTTTTGTTTGTTTGTTGTTTTCAAGTTTCTTTAAGTATAAAGTTAGATTGTTTATTTGAATTTTTATTTCTTTTACTTACCTCTTTAATCTTGGCAAATTACTACTCCAGTTTACATATAGGGATTTAGTTTCCATTACTGATCTTGTTGGTTGACTGGAGGTGAAAAAGGTTGTTAGAAATTTTAATTTCACCTGTTGTCTTCCCTCTTTGGTTTTCCTTTATTTGTTCTCAGCTGAGTGTTCTAAGCAGGCTCATGACCTTGGACTCTTCACCCTGAACCCGGCAATGGCTGGTCCAAAGAGCTGGATGTTAGTTTACAAAAGCTCAGTGCACATCTTGATATCTTGTTGCAGGATTTGACACTGAGAATGACTGAGGCCAGCATTCAGGGATAATTCAGGTGGCTTTGACTACTGCTTGCCAACTCATTACTTTACTAAGCACTGAATCATATTTTAGATGAAATGTGGTTGATTTTTTTTCCATTCAGTTCTTAAAACCCTGTATACTGAGTTAGATATGTGGCTTGAGTTTAAACTATGTTTGCAATAAGTGGGGTTTCTAGATTATTGTCCAGTTTGAATTTGGACAGTCCAAAGATTTTTTTGATAGCAGTGTATTCAGATTTTGAAATTAAATAATAGATCTAGTAGTCAAAATAACTTTTTTAACATACCAGTTTAGATCTTTAATCAAAAGATCAATTTTGAGAACCTCCCTGAAAATTATCTGTGTGGTAAGTGGACCACAGGTGTTGCTTAAAAATCCTCATTATTGACAACAAAGTAATAATGACTACCTTCAAGGGCCACTCTGAGGGTAAATAGGATCATTTATTTGTTCATTCAACAAGTATTTATTAAGCATCTAAATGTACAAGGCGCTGTACTAGACATTGGGGATATGACAGAGAACTAAGCAAGTCCTTGCTTTTAAGGACCTTATATATTAATATTTGTAAAGCACATTATAGGTGATTAAGAAATGGTAGCTCTAATTGCCACTATCCAAAATTTATCTACAACTTGTGAACTAAAATACATTTTTAAATTATTTGAGAAGTTTTCTTGCTTTGAAGCTGAATAAAATTAGAGGAGTTGAAAATTTTCTGTAGATACATTTGCACATTAATTTTAAGGCTCTGAAACAGTGATTCTTGGCTTTGATTAAACATTAGGATAACCTGGAAGCTTTTAAAATACTCAAATAACAAGTCCAGGAGGCTATCCTCAGAGGTTCTAGTATAATCGGGTGGGACCTGGGCACTGATCATTTTTAAAAAGCTCCAAAGATGATTCTGTGGTTGAAATTTACTGCTTTAAAGATGGCACTATATTATGAGTATTTACTCATTATGATTAATGAGAGATTAGATATTTATATACCAAGATATATAACTCAGTGTGAGAGAGGAGCTGTACCATTAGGTATGCATGGAACAATTTTGATGAGATTTTAGAATGAAGTGTGTGGCTTCAGAGAGCCAGGATGCAGCCTGGGGCGTGACTGTCACAGTGTGTCTGTGTCATTGTACCAGGCAGACCTTGGTACCCTCATCTTTAAAATGGGGTTTGGTTAAATGCAAGGAGGGTGCTGGCTCATCCTAGCTTTTTGCTGTGCTGTAATGTATTGATTTAATGCCCTGGTCTATGAATACTGTTTCCAGAATGGTTTCCTGGCCTGCACCTGGTTCTCCCTACTCCATCACCAGTCAGACCAGTGGTGAGCATCCGACCAAAGCCTGCCAGACTGTCAGCTGGCCAGCAGGCAGCTCACTCACTCTGGAGAGGGTTTGAATAAAGATACAAACGTTATTCCAGATTCCAGTCGGTGAGACAGAAGGCCAAGGGAAGGGTGTGGGAGCACAGTGGTCACCTGGGACCATGTGGACGGAGGCCACCTGCACAGAGACTACAAAGGGTAGGCGTGCAAGGTGAGGCCCAGTGTTCATGGCAGTGCGACGGGCCGACCGTGCCATTGGCAGGCCCAGCTGTCCTCTGGCCACTGTGATGGGCCTGCTGTTGCTTGGTCATTTCTCCATTCCTCTGTACCCCAGTGGGTTTCTGTCCTTTGCTTTGAGTAGAACATGAGGCTAGTAGAAACTTTTGAGAAACAAATGGGGTGATCATAAAAATAGAAGTGGGGTAAGGAGAAGAAGCAGAATAATATGATGTTGTGGAAAGAATGAGGATAGGAAGCCATAGTCATAGCCCTTACAAAAATAGCTCAGTGACCTTATCCAAGGTGCTTCACACTACAGGTTTGTCTAAAACAGGAGTGGTGCAATCTCACAGGGATGGCGTAGTGAAAAAGAGATTGCAGTTGAAGAGAAGCTTGGACAGGTAAGGGGCATGTCTGCGAGGAGATCGATCGCCTTGTTAACAGATATTTTGAGAGTGTGAATTTTGAGGCGTTTGCCCTCCAAGACACAGCTAGTAGAGAAGAAAGCCTGAGTTATAAAATATACTTGAAGGACTACGTTTATAAGTGTTAATTTAACGCTAAGCAGAATACTTTAATTCTGTCAATTTTAAATTTTTATTGCTTGATTTTTCTCCCAATGATTATTCTCAGAATTTCTAATTATTTGTTGCCTAAATTGTCTCATAGAGTTCTTATAATATATCTTTATAGATATAATTCAGCTTTTTACTAAAATTCTGCTGAATATATGGGCAACAGTTCTGTGTTATGAGTTCATGATGAAGTTATTCTTTTTCCTTCTTTCTGTTCAGTGAAGGGCAAGAATTAGGTCATGCATGTAAACAATTTAGTTGGTTAGTTTCTTTCTTGTCCTCAGTTGGCACACCCTAAAATTAATTTGCTGTCTCCCACTCAGGGGGTTGGGCATACAGGGGGAAAGGTTTGTGATTGGAATGTGAGGATGTCGGGAGTTCAAGACTGAGGGAAATCATCCCTGTCGTGAGCTTTGCATTTGGACACCCTTCAGCCTGACTCAGAAGAGAGTTCTCATCCTTCTATATGACTTTTCAAGGTAACTTTTCAGTGACACCATTGGGTAACTAAGAAAGATAAAAAGTAAAAGAAAAGGAAGACTGGATCATCCAGTAGATAAAAAGTGTACAAAATCTTTCCTATCATCCATGCATCTATTTACACCAAGTGGAATAATTCCCCCTCCTGGAAATGCTGTTACATTTCCCAATATATTTGGACATTCATTTTATTCCCTTTTTTCAGGGCCACTTACAAATGCAGTTTATGACGGAGGCAAAAGCATAAGGATTTTTAACAGGCTCTCCTGCCGGGAGATGGAGGCCCTTATTCCCTGCACTCCGAACTGTTTGCTGCTGCTTTCGCGTGCGGGAGGCCACTGGCCGCTGCTGTCCAGCTCTGACACCGCGCCGCCCGTTTCTGGGCTGGGAGCAGCTTTTGTGGAATTAGCTCGCTGCCTGGTGTTGAAGAGTTATTTCAAAGCTGTGAAGTTTATTATTTCCAGTGAAGTATGAATGGAGTATGCAATACTGTTCTTTTTAAACAACTTACTGGCAAGTTGATTAGAGTTTATAAAATTAAATTCACTGGAAAAGCGGTAATTTTCAGAGGGTGCCTTCATTTGTTTGTTTTACTGATTGGTTATAAATAAAAGGTAAAAAATACTTAAGGATCATAGATAAAATTCTGTACTAGGCACTGAAAGAGAATTGCTAATCCATTACTTTCTAGGGACACATTAAGAACTACAGAAAATAGAGGGCCAGTAGGTATTTAATTTAAATGTTCCTGGAAGCCATTTGATGCTTATGAACACCGTGGTTATTGTTGTTTTATCTGACCTTTTGTCCATGGGGTAAATGGCACACGATTGACTCAAAGAACGTAGGGAAACAGTTATATACCGTTGGTCCAGTCGTTGTGTGATGGGCAGTTTCTTGATTTCATTCTCAAAGAATCAATTCTCTCTAGACTTTGACCATCTTCCCAATGTGATGTATTCAGTGTTGATGACCTAGCTTTGTGGTATGTTTTATGAGATACAACTTAATTATTGATTTATTGATTAACTCATTGATTCATTCAGTAAATCTTTACCCAGTCTGTATTTTTAACCTGTCAGTTCTACTGCCATTTTTTGGTATAGTCTGAGATTTTGGTATCTTTTTACACAAAAGAGATGAGCCAGTTATAATCTATTGGTCCATGTAGAAGTAAATTGCAAATTCCAGGTGTCCCCTCCCAGTGGAGGAAACTTTTTTTAGGATAAACTGTCCTGTTGAACTTGGTACAGTAAAGCATACACATGGAGATGTTCACCATAAATACGGTGTGGCCAAGACCTCAGACAGGGCTCAGAGGTTATCTCTAGGAGGGAGCACAGGCTATCTTGAAGATGGGACTTTCTTTGAAATGTGCAAGGTTTGAGTAATGCAGGCCTATGCATTGTCTTTTGTGCCCACGTGTCTAGTAATATTTTAATGGATGATAGACATTATGATTGTGTCTTGCGATTTTATTGTCTTCCTTTAAGAAGTGTTGAGTTTTTTCCTGTTAGGCAGTTAACTTATTGGGAATCAGCTTGATTCTTTTGAGTTTTTTTAATCTTTGTGAAAGTAGATCTAGTGTAGCCTTCCTGTAGGCCTAGTTTATCCCTACTTCCAAGGTATGACCTTTCTGGAGTCTCTACTGAATGACAGATGTTCATGAAGATTCTCTACTTTTTTTTTTGTAAGGGAGACTTTTAAAAAAAATTGATGTTTAGAGAGAAAGAGAGAGGTAGGGGCGGGGGGGGGGGGGGAGGAGAGAAACATTGATTTGTTATTCCACTCTTTATGCATTGATTGGTTGCTTCTTGTATGTGCCCTGACCAGGGATCGAACCTTCAACCTTGGTGTGTGTCTCAGGGTGACTCTCTGATCCATGGAGCTACTGGGCCAGGGCAAAGTTTCTCTGCTTTGATGGGTTGGACCTTGAATGTCTCCTAGCCCTTCATGAGCTCTATAAATTATTGAGCTTATAACTTCCCAATAGATGTTTTTTTCCTCGTAGTCATTTTTTCTCTGATAGCTGTTCTTTGCCTAGTCTTGTAGAGTCTCACCCTCTGTATCTGCATATTGTTATTAGTTTAAAGAGTCAAGGAGACTCCTCTGAAGATTTCTAGATCTCCTTTTTTTGGTGTAGCTTCTTCCTTTATTGTACACTGACGTACATATTCCAGCCACCGCATTCTTCCTGAAATCTAGCCCTTTCTTCTCCACTCCCTGAGGTTGCTGTGCTCGATCAAATCCCCCTCTGCCTCACAATCCAGAGAGTACTTTCAGGCAGAAAGCTTAGGTGGCCACTCACTTCATTCATTTCTCTTCCTTCAGGGATCACAGTCATGAAATGCCTGTTGTTTAGTAACTGAAAACTGTTGTTTCATATATTGTATGTAATTTTCTAGATCATCTGATTCCATACATGGTTGGAAGTGGAATTTTTTTCTAATGTAATTTTTATGTAATAGTTGAGATCAGGGATTGAGAATCAGGCACATAGGCTTCAAGATTAGTCTCTAGCATTTACTGTTTCTTTATATCTGGTAATTTGTTAACATCTCTCTGATTAGTTTATCTGTAAAATGGACATATCACTATTTAATTTATAGGGTTATATGAGCATTATTTGTGATAATGCTTATTTTGACTCCTGAAATATTAAGGCTTGTTCTTTGATCATGATGATAGTGATGGTGGTCATGGTATATGCCTATATTTGTGCCATTAAGTGAGAATGTTACAGGGAAAAATGCTTTTGTTTGTTTTTTTGTTAATCCTCACCTGAGGATATTTTTTACATTGATTTTTAGAGAGAGTGGGAGGGAGGGAGGGAGGGAGAGAGAAACATCAATGTGAGAGAGACACATTGATTGGCTGCCTCCTGCACATGCTCCAGTGGGGCAGGGAGCATACATGCAAAGCAGGTGTGTGACCTTGATGGGAATCAAGCCGTGATGGTGCGTGGGCCAGTGCTTTAACCACAGAGACACACTGGCCAGGGCAAAAATGCTATTCTTATGTTAGAAAGTAAAGGTGCTACAAGTCTTGTGGCAGTTATCATTATAGTGTGATAGGATCGAGGAGAATATAGATGCTTTTTTTCCTCTGTGCTTGTAACTTAGAGAAATCCATTGACAACTTCTAGGCATGGTAGATAGATGAGTTGTCCTTGACCTAAACTTGTTAGGGGTACACAGCCCTGAAGACTGTGCAGAATGCCTTTAAAAATCAACCTGATTTTGTCTCTAATGTTTTATTTCTTAAGCTGTGTGTTTATTATATTTGTCTTTGTTCTTTTCTTATACCTATAATATTCCATAATTTTTGAAACCCATCTTACTCCCTCATATAGTCCTGATGTACATCTAAAAAAATATTGAATTAAACATACAAGTTTCAGAATAATGAGTAGGATATTTTCTCTTAGGTAAAGTTTTAAAATACATATAGAACATTACATTATACTCTTAATGATTGTCTGTGTGTGTGTGTGCATGCAAAACTTGGTTTAGAAAGAGACACCAACTTCAGAAAAGGAATTCCTTCCTGAGGAGCTATATGGATAGGGGAGAGGACAAGCAAAAATACAAGAAGTCTTAAGTTGAATCCATGACATTTTATTTTTGAAAAAAAAAAAAAAAAGGAATCAGATATTTGGAATAACATTTTACTATCTGGATAGTGCTTATATGTGTACTTATTATATTATTTTCTGTATGTTTGATATATATCTTAAAAGAAATGTTCTACTTGGAACTAAAATTCCTTGGTTCGAGTGGTTTGGTTCATGTTATAACAAGCCTTTGTGGTTACAGTGTTGTATAGTGTGTATTACTTAGGACAATGCCCGCATATAAAGTCATGCTCAGGGGTGAAGAACAACTCTCCAGCTTTGTATCGCATTCAGTGGCTTGTCCATCTAAGTTTGGACTTTCTCCTGGGCCAGTCTGTGCTCTCAGTCTAGTCTGCTCTCCTTGCGCTAGTCAATTCTTAAAACCCGGGGATGGCTTCTCACTGCCAGGACAAACTCCACACAACATAAGGGACCTACGAAGTGCCCGCTCTCTGCCCTGTTGCTCCTACCACCATCATGTGCCCTTTCTTCTTGTCACGCAGCCATTCTCAGTTTTTTAATTCATTATTTTATTTCCTCTCACGTTTCCTGTTCATTCCCTTTGTTTCATTTCAGGTATTTGCACTAGATTTGCCCTTGATCTGTAACTCCTTCCCGTCTTCCCTCAGTTTTTTCATCTGACTCTTATATATCCAACAATTTTAGCTTCACTATCCCTATTAACTATCCTAACCCATATGCCCAGTTTGCCCAGTTTCCCAGTCCTAACGCTCATGTCCTCGCAGGACGACCTCTCTGCCTTCCCGGTCTCAGGGTGCCCTCCACTGCAGGCGCCTGCTTGCTTCCCTCTCTCCAGCGTGCGTCGCTCCTGCATGTTGTCTGGTATAACATGGGCAGTAAGTGCATTTTGTTGAATGAATGCATGAATAAAGTTTAGTTTTTCGACTGACATATTTTCACTAGATACTTAAACATTCTCATGGAAATAATGGATTTAAATAAAACATGAACATTTTTTCTTTATTGATTTTACAGAGAGGAAAGGAGAGGGAGAGAGAGCTAGAAACATCAACTGTGCGCATCCTGCATGCCCCCCACTGGAGACCGGTCCCACAGCCCGGGCATGTGCTCTGACTGGGACTTGAACTGGCAACCCCTAGGTGCATGGGTCAGTGCTCAACAGTGAGCCAAACCAGCTGGGCTATGAATATTTTCCTAAAACATTAATAGGATTTGGGGTCAAAGGTATGTTTTAAATTCAGAGAAGTAAAGTGTTTGCCCACAAGGGAAGCGAAGTTACAGACCATGGCTTTGACAGGCTTATTTTCTTAGTGGTTCTGGTCAAGATGGCGGACAAGGTAAACGCAGTGCTTATCTCTCCCGTGACCACGTCAGAACTACGATTACATTATAGAACGGTCAACCTGGAGAACCATCCGAAGACTCGCTGACGGAAGTCATATAACTAAGGTGGTAAAGAAGAGGCCACATTGTGACGGATATGAGGGTCAAAGATGTGAAACGCCCTGGTCCCGCACCCCTGTGTGATAGTCAAGAAGTGGGAGGGATATCTCAGCTGTGGTGGTGTCTCTGAGGAGCAAGGGCTGCCAGCCCATGTCAGGACCCAAGCACCACTGCCAGAGAGAGGAGCCCCCGCACCATCTGGCTGTGAAAACCGGTGAGGGTTCCACCATCTGTGTGGGAGGGAGGGGTGCTGGTGACCCAGGTGTCCTCTCCTAGGCCTGCACACAGACTTACTCACATGCAGGCCTCGCCTTGGGGTCCAGTGGATGGACAGTGACTTGAGAGTTGCTAGAGACAAACACGGAGAAACTGAGTTGTCTGGCTTCAGGGCGAGGGCTAGAAGCACAGTTGCCATTGCCCCTGTGTTGAGCCCTCACACATCCAGCAGGCAGGTGCTGTTTCCTGTGTTGACCGCTCCTCCAGCATGGCCACATCTGAATCTGCATTAGCCTGGTGATACCACTTGCCCCACCCTGGTGGCTACCTGAGACCATGCCCCACCCTACCTATGCCCCTCCAGAGGCTCTTTCAGTGGCTGAGCATTATGGGCAGTTGGCAGGGAGGAGAAGGCCTAGTGGTACCCTTTTGCTGACCTGAACTGGTGGCAGCTGGCATCTGTTCCCAGTGTGGCCTCTGCCACATGCCTCCAGATTCAGCACAACCAGCTACCAAATGCAGATTGTAATTCCTACCAGGTAGGACCTGGCCAGTCATAGGTACTGGCTGACCTTGGCCTGTACTGGAACCCATTTGAAGAAGCCCCAGAACCAACACACTCAGTGGCTGGCTTCAGACCACAACAGAGCACCACCTGATTAACTCCACAAGTGGCACACCCCATGGTTGGTCTTGGCAGGCACCAGAGTACTGGGGCAATCCCACTCAATGGGATCAGGCCCAGCACAGCAGTTTGTACGCTGTGGTCATGGCCATTACTCACAGCCACTCAGTCTGAGGGTAAACCCCACCCACCGAAGTGCCAGTGGCAGTCTAGGCCCAACTACAGCAGGAGGAGCACTTCTGGAGCATCCCGCCCAGGGGATCAGTGAGACTGCGCCATTGGGTCTCACAGGACACCTTCTGCGTAAAGTTACTGGACAAGACTGGGAGGCACAGCAGATCTCCCTAATACATAGACACAGAGGCAGCCAAAAGGAGGACAAAAAAGAAACATGTCCCAAATGAAACAATAGGAGAAATCTCCAGAAAAAGTACTAAATGAAATGGAGTCAAGTAATATACCAGATACAGAGTTCAAAACACAGGTTATAAGGATACTCAAGGAACTTAGTGAGAATTTTAACAGAGGGATAGTAAGCATAAAAAGGGACATAGAAATCATAAAAAAAAAACAACAGTCATAAATGAAGACTAAAATAAGTTAAATGAAGAATACACTAGAGCCCTGGCCAGTTTGGCTCAGCGGTTAGAGCTTCAGCCTACGGACCAGGGAGTCCTGGGTTTGGTTCCCGCTAAGGGCATGTACCTCGGTTGCAGTTCATCCTTGGTCCCGGTTGGAGTTGTGTGGGTGGCAACCAATCGATGTGTCTCTCTCACATTAATGTTTCTCTCTTTCTCTTCCTCCCTCTCTCCCTCCTGCTCTATCTGAAGATAAATTATATATATATATATATCTCCTCAGGTGAGGATAAAAAAAAAAAAATAAAGAATGCACTGGAGGGAATTAAGAGCAGATTAGATGAAGCTGAGGATTAAATCAGTGATTTGGAAAACAAGGTAGCAGAAAACACCCAATTGGAATGGCAAAAAGGAAAAAGAATAATAATTAAAAAATGAAGATAGTTTAGGGAACCTTTGGGATAACATCAAGCATAATAACATTCACATCATAGGAGTACCAGATGGAGAGGAGAAAGACCAAGGTATTGAAAACCTATTTGAAGAAATAATGACTGAAAACTTCCCTAACTTGGCAAAGGAAATACACATACAAGTCCAGGAATTGCAGAGTCCCAAATAAGATGAACCCAAAGAGGCCCACAGTGATAACACATCATAATTAATATACCAAATGTTAATGACAAAGAGAAAATCTTAAAAGTAGTAAGAGAAAGGCAATTAGCTGCCTACAAAGGAGCTCCCATAAGACTGTCAGCTGATCTCTCAACAGAAACATTTCGAGCCAGAAGAAATTGGTACAAAATATTCAAACTGATGAAAAGCAAGGACCTACAGCCAAGACTACTCTGTCCCGCAAAGCTATCATTTAAAAATGAAGGAGAGAGGAAGATTTTCTCAGGAAAAAAGCTAAAGATGCTTATCACCACCAAACTAGGATTACAAGAAATGTTAAAGGGACTTCTTTAAGAAGAAGGGGGAGCCCTGGCCAGTTTGGCTCAGCGGTTAGAGCGTCAGCCTGCGGTCCGGAGAGACCCGGGTTCGGTTCCCGCTAAGGGCATGTACTTCGGTTGCAGTTTGTCCCCGGCCCTGGTTGGTCGTGCGGGTGGCAGCCACTCGATGTGTCCCTTCACATCGATGTTTCTCTCTCTCTCTCCCTCCCACTCTATCTGTACAAAAAATGGAAAAATATCCTCGGGTGAGGATAAAAAAAAAAAAAAAATATAAGAAGAAGGGGGAAAAACATACATATGATGAATAAGATGGTAATAATTGTGTACCTATCAATAACCACTTTAAATCTAAATGGATTAAACATTGTAATGAAAGACATAGGGTTGCTGAAAACAAGAGCCACATGACCCACTTCAGATCCAAAGACACACAGACTGACAGTAAATGGATGGAAAAAGATATTTTATGTAAATAGAAGCAAAAAAAAAAAAAAGCTAGGGTAGCAATACTTATATTAGACAAAACAGATTTTAAAACAAAGGACACTACATAATGATAAGAGGATCAATCCAACAAGAAGATATAACCCTTGTAAACATTTATGCATCTAACATCAGAGCACTAAACATATAAAGCAAGTATTGATGGACATAAAGGGGGAGGGTAACGATAACAGTCCTTTTAGGGGACTCTAACATCCCCGTGGCTTCAAATGATAAATCTTCCAGACAGAATATCAACAAGGAAGTAGCAGCCTTTAATGGCACATTAGACCAGATAGATTTAATTGATATGTTTAGAGTATTTCACTCCAAAGCAGCAGAATATATATTCTTTTCAAGTGCACGTGGAATCATTATTTACAGCGATTCCACTTCTGGGCATTTACCCGAAGAAACCCAAAAACTAATTCAAAAGAATATATGCATCCTCATGTTCATTGCAGCGTTATTTACAATAGTAAGATATGGAAGCAGCCTAAATGTCCATCAGTGGGCAGATGGATAAAGATGTGGTGTATATGTCGATGTTTCTCTCTCTCTCTCTTCCTCTCTCTCCCTCCCACTCTATCTCAACAAAAAATGGAAAAATGTCCTTGGGTGAGGATAAAAAAAAAAGATGTGGTGCATATGTACAAAGGAATACTAACTTGGCTGTAAAAAAAGAATGAAATCTTACCATTTGAGACAACATGGATGGACCTAGAGGGTGTTATACTAAGTAAAATGAGTCAAACAGAAAAAGACAAATAGCATATGATCTTTGTTATATGTGGAATGTAAAACAAACAAGCCAACAAAACACAAAACAAACAAGCCAACAAAAGAGAAACAGACTCAAAGATACAGAGAACAGACTGATAATTGCCAGATGGGAGGGGAATTGGGGACCCAAATGAAAAAGATGAAGAGATTAAGAAGTTCAAATTGGTAGTTACAGAATAGTCACAGGAATGTAAAGTACAGCTTAGGGAATACAGTCAATAATATTGTAACTGTGTGGTGCCAAGTGAGAACTAGTCTTATCAGGGGGATACTTTGTAAATTGTATAATTGTCTAAACATTATGCTGTGTACTCGAAACTAATATAAAATAATATTGACTGTGAACTCTAATTGAAAAATAAAAATTTTAAATGTTTATTTTCTTTAATTAATTTATTTAAGAAAATTCATTTAAAATATTTTTTACAAGTAGTTTATGGGATTGGAAAAAAAAATCAGGGTGTTTAAAAAAAATGAAAAGCACCAGTCATCAGCCGTACTGTTTCTCAGTCCTATGTGATTAAATAGGTTAAAATTTCAATTAGTTCACCTTCAAGGGAAAACAATATGTGTGTCTGTACATCAGGACACTAGACTGACTTAGGAGAAACACCTGCAGTCATTTAGTTGTGGAATGTGGGATAATGGTCCACACTAAAGGGATTCTTTTTTCTTTTCTTTAAATTCTCACCCAAGGATATGTTCACTGATTTTAGAGAGAGAAGAAGGGAGAGAGAAAGAGAGAGAGGGGAACATGGCAGTGTGAAAGAGAAACATCAATTGTCTCCTGACTGGGGCTTGAACCTGCCACCTTTTGGTGCACGGGATGATGCTCCAACCAACTAGACCACCCAGCCAGGGCTAAGGAGATTTAAAAAAAAAAAAGTCATATAAAGGGTCAGTGTCGTCTCCAATGTCAGCTTGTATTTCCTGTAGCCTTCTTCCTCAAAGTGCCATCCTGTAAAAGGTTCAGCTTTGTTTTATTCCTCTCTTTCAAAGACAGTATCTTAAAATGGTACTAATTTAAGCCCTGTTAAATGTACCGATGCAGCAGCACCTGGGAAAGCGAGTTCAGAAGTTGATTTGGAACTGCTTATGCTAGGAGAATCTTCTTGCTGTGGTTGCATGTCTGGTTCTAGAAGCTGGTAACTGCTTTCGGTTGGGCACCATTCCATTAGAGCAGATGGCCCGAAGTGTGGGGATGCCAGAGAGTGAAGCCCAGTGTGAACTTGTCTAAGAAGCTGAAACACTTCTCAGAACGTTTTGTCCCGATGCTGGCCATGCCATTACCACTGGGTTGGAAGAGCAAACTCAGTGAAGCATCAGAGAAGTCTTCAGTGTGGCCCCACCCCTGGTGTGTGTGGTTACAGAGCATGTGAATAGTGACCGTCCATATTGAGAGGTGCTGGAAGTGTGAAATGCACAGCAGATTACATATACACAATTTGCAGTCTCATTAAAAATTTTAATATTGATGTTGAAATAATATTTTGGGCACACTGGGTTATTAAGATACAATTAATTTCACCTGTTTCATTTTGGTTTCCTTTTCAATATGGCTACTAGGGAATTTAAATGGTATGTATGTGGCTCACTTTATATGAATATGTATCTTTGGAACAACGCTACTTCCAGGAAAGTCTTTATCAGGAATGTACATGGAACTGAGTCTGACTTATACTTTTACATGACTGTTTATTGCGAAATATGTCAGGTCAGATACGGAATTAGAACCTCAGAATTTCTAAGTTAGTTTCTTAATAACTTATGGTTGAAATGTAGCATTAAAAACAAGAGTAGGACTTTTTTTGGGTTGTAAGAAATGTCTAGAAACTAAGGGCTTTGCAGAACTAAAACTTTGTTCTCATTGTTTTATTTTTAAATTCTATTTTAAGTTTCTGCCAGGACAAAAGTGTTCATTCCTTTTTGGGTTCTGATGGCGTGGTAAAAAAACTTCTTTGTAAACCCAGGGGATGAGCTAGAATTGGCACCGGAGAAGATTAATTTGGGTGGAGGTGCTGGGCTGGCAGAGCCCCTCATAATCAATCATTGCCCACGTCTGTGGCGGCCGCGCTGCCCGGCACCCACCGGGCCCCGGTGGTGTCTGGACCCCTGGAAGAGCCTCCTGCTGTGCAGGGAGAGAAGCGAAACGTGGGCGTGGACACATGTCGTGCGTGATGGGCCACATGTCACACACAGTCAGCAGAGCTGCTTGGCACTGATTCATGTGTGTGTGTGTTTATGGAAAACAGTTAAATGATGTTTTCCACAACATTTTTTTTTCTTTCAGCCTAATTGTAGGATATTTTCCGACCCCCACATTTTTCCAGTAACTGAAACTCAGAACTCATAGTAATGAGGCGCTTTCTTGTCAAAGGTGAGTCAAAAACAGGAACCTTTTCATTCAGTCACGTGATGCCGGATGTCATAAAATACTAATAGCAAGGAGTTCATTTTTTTCTTTCACTTGCCAGACTTTTAGCTGCTTGACTTCTCCTGCACCGCCTAAGCCAGGAACTCGGTGTAGGTCGGTTCTGCTCCCCGGCAGATGCAGTCAGGAGCCAGCACGTTGAATGGGTTATAAATAGGATCTGCCCTGACAATGCTGGAGTTTTCTCAGCTTCTGGAGACACTGAAGGCTTTGTGTTGGGGGTCGCTGCCCTCTCTCCCACCCCCGCGCTCCAGTCAGAAAGCCTGGAGAACCAATGAGCTTGCTGAAACTGGTTACCTAGTTGGTAGGATGTACAGGGAACGACGGAGATGGCGGAGCACAGAGCTTGGGTTCGAGGCCGCTTCCCTGCCACAGGCCCGCAACTTGCTCACTTGACATTTTATTGTTTCAGACCCTTGAGTTCATTCTTTTCCTTCAGTAGGATCAGATTAGACACAGATTGGAAAAATTAAAACAAAAGTTAAGCAGATAGCCATCAAGGCGGATTTTAGGTCCCGAACCCTCCAGTTAGAATAGGGAAAAAGATCTGTGCCTGAAGACAGAAGTGCAGCAGTTCCCTTGGTAGTGCTATGATTTGAAGATATTTTCCCCTTATGTTCTGAGTTCATATGATAGTTCACAGAAGGGATTCACACACCATAAGCCACATCCAAACCTATTCATGTGTAGCCATGGAACTAGGAACGTTTTCACAGTTGTTTCAACCATCTGAAGTTGAGCGTGCAGCGGAGGCCTTTACCCAGAGAGTTTGCTGACTCTCGTTTTATTTATTTATTTATTTTATCCTTCCCTGGGGACATTTTTCGATATTTTGTTCAGATAGAGTGGGAGGGGGAGTGAGAAAGAGAGAGAGAGAGAGAGAGAGAGAAACATCAACATGAAAGGGACACATCGAGTGGTTGCCACGCACACGACCCAACCAGGGCCGGGGACAAACTACAACCGAGGTACATGCCCTTAGCGGGAACCGAACCTGGGTCTCTCTGGACCGCAGGTCAACACTCTAACCGCTGAGCCAAACTGGCTAGGGCTGCTGACTCTCATTTTAGAATGTGCTGGCCCGCAGCACTTGATATCAGATATCCGAAAGGTTCCTTTCTTGGATTTGGTTAATTCTCCCAGCAAATATTTATTGAGTATTTCGTTCCCAGTGCTGTCGTAGATACTGGGGAAATAAAATTTAAAAAAGAGACTCATCTCTGCCTCCACAGGCTTACGTTCCTATGGAGAAAAAAGCCCAGACCTAACCTGGTGAAAGGGAATTCAAACCAGAAAACTGAAGGCCTGGGAAGACAAAGCCCCTGCCTGGGTGAGAGACAGAGTAACAGAGGGTTTCGTGTCGCCCTCTGCTCTCCCCTCCTTGGGTGCAAAAGGGAACGGTGACTCAGTTACTTCCCAGATTTTGAATTCACCCTCTGCCCCCCCACATGCAAACCCAAAACACTTGTTTGCGTTTCTTTGCGATTCCCTTATTTTCTGTTTTCTTACTTTCTCGAAGTCCTCTTTTGCCTCCCCCAGCTCCTTATTCAACCCAGGCTTCCTGAGTCCTGCAGGGTGTGCTCCCAAGGTATGTGTGCCCCTGCCCTCTTCGCACTCATCCCTCTGGGTCCTTCTGCTGAAGGCGTGTTGCTTTTATGCAGCATATATTTGGGTTTTGAACCTTAGTCTTTTATGCTTTTTTTTTCTCTCTGGGAGACATGAATTAAGATGATTTTATTTCTTTTAGCATCAAGGTCTTTCCCCAGTTCTGTTCTTTAGAAAGCCTGTTATACAAGCTGCATCAAAGTGAGCGATTGGTGATGTTCTCCCATCGCCTTGAGTTTGGATCATTCCTGTTGCTGAACGCTTCGTGACTCTCCTGCTCTTCCGAGCAGGTGCGTGGTTGAGTGTGAGTGTGACCCACTTTCTGGTTCAGAGGGTGACCTTTAGCCTGCCTTTTGGTTAGTAGAATGACTGGCTCAGACCAGAGGCTGTGGCGGACACAGACCTGGAATTACCCTTCCCAGTCACCACATTCATGTCAGTGGCTGAGCAAAGGTCAGCATAGGAGTGACATTGTTTATGGCTCAGTGGGGGATCTGAGTCTGCCATCCTTTGTCAGAAGAGACTGGTGCTAGCCATGTCTGTGCTCAGCCAAGGTCCATCTCTAAGGTGACTTGGCACAAACCCAGAATACAGCAGAAGGAAGGCAGTGTCGGTTGTCCCTGTACCTGACTCAGCAGCAGTTCTGTTACTTGGCCTACTGTAGTTCTTGTGTGCCTCCTGACAAGAGAACTCTCCTCCCTCTGATCCAGTTCTGTCATCGGCACCAGGGAGTGCTCACAGGATCAAGTCAATACGAGGGCATGCATGCGGGGTGGCGGGTTATGGAACCGACTGGGGTTGCTTGCTGTTTCTGAATGCGCCCTGCATTGCCTGCTCTCTTGAAATGGATCTGGACTCCAAACAGTCTTCCTTTGTCAGCTGGCGTGATGTAATGTAAGCTTTGTCAGGAGGGGGCGCTGGAGAGACATTGCAGAGGAGGGTGCCCCATCCTGGCTTCTGCAGCAGGTGACTCCCCAGCACAGAGACCTTTCCAGGCTTGCCTCCACAGTGCCTGCAGCTTCGCCGTCGCCGCTCCTGTGCTGTGGCCACTTGTCCAGTGCCAGCTGCTGAGCCCATGGTGCTACGGCTGCGAGTGAGCCGCCGTTCCCCTGGTGTCTCTCCGTGGGCAGTTTTGGAGTGGAGTGGCCCTGTGAACCACCTCTCTGTGAGCAGTTTCCCTGGCACCTGGAGGGTGGATTCCTGCAAGTTCCCCCGCAGCACCCCAGCACAGCCCTGCCCTGCAGCGAGCCCACAGGTCGCCCTCAGCCCTGGGGAAGGCTCTCCCTTGGGCCCCGTGTCTCAGCACTAGGGCAGTGGCTGCCCCTCACACCTGCCATGCCTGTATTCCTCACGGTTCTTTACTTCTCGCGAGCGGACCTGTTAATACGTTCTGATACTAAACTTTCCCCATTCAAGTGACGGTGTGGGCTCCCTCCTGGGGGGGCCCTGGCAGTAGAACGCAGGGTCCCATCCATAGAAATAGGCTCCTTGCTGGCATTGCAAGAGAATCCAGTGGCTTTGGACAGGAGCATAAAGTCAGAATGTTTATGCTATTGCGTATTTCTCAGCATTCTTCTGGTTGAATGAACACATCATGGGAAAATCTAGAAATTGCAGTGATTTCTAGTAGAGGAGAAGGTTATTGGTTCGCTGATCCTGGAATAAAAACTCCACAATAGATTTTGGAGTTTTTTTGGCCATTCTGAGTGTGTGGGAGCTCAGGATGTGTGAGGAGCTGCGCCGGGCCGAGCGGGGAGTGGAAGTTCCGCTTCGGGGCCGCGCGAGCGCTGCCATCTGCACTGATAATCAGCCTGAGTGTCCGTGTCAAGTCTTCCCCTCGGCCCTGGTCATATGATAGGGCTGCAAGCAGTTGCTCTTTGGTTCCCCTTTTCTGGGTGGATGCTGCAGCTCTGTGACATGGACAAGTGTGTGACTCGGGGGAGAAGGACCAGAGTGTCGCACCTGGAGGATCATCTGGTTTGATCACTTCAGTTTGGGGTTGGAGAAACTGACCACAGGTGAGGTTAAATGCCTTGATCTCAAGAGTATGCAACTGGAGAATAAATGAATATATCAAAACAGATTTTTGGGATTCCTTATATATTTGAGGCTAAATATTAAAAGGATGAAGCAAAATGTGCCTCAAGTAGGTACATCATTTTTAATTTTAAAAATATTTATTGAAGTTAACATACTTAGACAACAGTGCTCTTATTGTAAGTGTATAGTATAACGGGTTTCTTATACAATGAACTCCTGTTAGCACTCACATCAGTTAATGGAACATAACCTGCACTTTCCTCCTGGGCCCCAAGGTAGGCCTTGTTCTGAGTCCTGACAGTGTGGGCTGATTTTCCTTTACAGAAATGGGGTCAGTCATACAGTAGGGACTTGACTGTGCCTGACGTCTTTTGATCGTGCTTATGTTTTAGAAACTCATTTTCATTGCAATAGGGTGTTTCATTGTATGAATCTGTTGGGATTTATTTACCCATTCTACTGTTGGTGGACATTTAGGAGTTTTCTAGTTTGGGTCAGTTTTTTTGGGGTCGTCATTTTTAATATTATTTTTAAAATGTTCGGATGTTAGAAGACTGCGAAGTGCGAGGTGAAGGGCGGATGAGTGGAACTGGACGAACACATTCATTGCGTGTGATCTTAGTCAAGTTATTTACGTCCTTGAGCCAGTCCCCTCCTTACGGTGAATACTAACGCTCTTGCAGGGTTATGGAAAGAAATGGAATGAAAGATGGGCGCTCTGTGTAGTGCTTAACACAGAATACGTACTCAGAGGAATGGAATTTGCTATTTGTTAACGTTTCCTAAGTTATAATAGAGCATCAACATAATTTGCTGTTTGCATTCCCTTGCTGGTGTACAGTGTTTTCATCTTTTTTCAGGGTTTGCACATACTTTGCATGAATCTTCTTTTCTTCCTTCTCCCTTCCTCGATGCTACATTTATTGCCTGCCTGTTGTACTCCAGGTATAGGGTCAGTGACTGAGGAGTCTTTACCAGCCTTCATTCGCTCCTGAGTCATCGTCTCATTTTACCATCCAGGCTTATTACGATAATGCGGTTTGCTTGTTGTTGTTCTTATTTTGCCTTATTTAGCTCACTTTGTTTTTATTTGCTTTGCCCAAAGATGCACATTTTTTGAAATAAGGGGTTTGTAGCAATATTTTAAAGTTTTCTATTTACCATAAAAAACATTTCATACACAACTACTGGTACGCATATCACACTTCTGGAAATATTGAACTAGGCATGGCCCTGCTTATTGGAACCCATGGTCTGTGGAGGGAGGTGGAGAAGTGAGCAGCAGCCTGTGTCTTATCATTTTGCTGGTGTCCTTCCATGCTGCCCCTTCCTTGGGTGCAGCCTCCTGACCGCACCCCCCTCTGAATGCTGACCGCCCTCCCTGGGCGCCGGGGGCTCTCTGTCAGGACTGCTGCTCCTGTAGTAAGACCCTGAGAAAACTCCGCCTGCCCCTCAAGTCTTCAACAAACTGTTGCGCAGGCTTTTCTCCTAAAGACGTGGATACGCCGGAGGCACGTGTCTGTCAGCAGAGCCAGGCTTTGCTGCAGTAACAAAGGACTACAGTTTTAGTGACCTGTAAAAATCGTGTCTTTCCTTCTGAAGCTAAGGCTTCAGGGGCAGCATGTGTGTGCACGTATGTGTCTCGAGCAGAAGGAAAAGGGAACTGGTGGAGCCACACTGGTCCTTAGCACTCCTGGGGAGCGCACATGTCACGTACACACGCTGCACTGGCCGCAGCACGCTGGTGGCCTGGCCTGGTCTGAGTGGGAAGGAAATGCAAACCTCCGAGGGAGTCCTCAGTGGGAAGGGACTTGGCGAGGAGGGGCAGCATAGTCATGTTTCAGGTATTTTCATTGAATCAGGAAGTATGGTTTCTGGATACAATTTCCAGTTTGTTTTATGTTGTCAGTTTTATTCCATGGCTTCCTCCTTTTTTCAGCTTCCATAAAAGTTTACTGCTAACCCACCAGATAGGCAATGCACAGTAAATGCAGAGAGCCCAGGCTGTTAGTCAGGGGTGTGAGAGCCCTATGGACTTCGCTTCTCACAGAAGCAGGCCTGAGCATCCGTGACCTTGGCCACTGGAAGAGGAGGGGTCCAGTTTCACTCGGGGATTCAGTGAATACTTCTCCCTTCTTGCAGGTGAGGGCATGGGGCTGTGTGGAGCTTGAAGGTGACAGTCTTGAGTTTGCCTTTAGAAAATTCGTGTGATAGGTACGATCAAGAATATCCTCACCTTCATTTCTAGTCTGCCAAAGGTAGGTTACATGTCTGGGCGACAGCTAAAAACTGACTCAGTATGACTGCTACTCAGCCTCTAGCATGCTTTACTCTGGAGTGCGTGTTCAGTTGGACCTTGAGGAAAATTCATCCTGAATTAAGAAAGCTTTGTGAGTGACTAGAGATTTCAGGGTTATGTTTATATAGTTTCAAATGTTGAATTTTTTTTTTAATCCTCACCAGAGGATATTTTTCCATTTATCTTCAGATAGAATGGATGGGAGGGAGGGAGGCAGAGAGAGAGAGAAAGAGAGAAAGAGAGAGAGACATCAATGTGAGAGAGACACATTGCCTCCTGCACGACCCCAACCAGGGCCAGGGACCGAACTGCAGCTGAGGTACATGCCCTTGACCGGAATTGAACCTGTGACTCTTTAGTTCATGGGCTGATGCTGTGATGGCTGAGCCAGACCAGCCGGGGCACAAAGGTTGTATTTTAAGATGAAGGATAATTTAAGAAGATTAGTTTGCAGCCCTCATTAATCTGCATCCGTTTCAATGAAACACCAACTAACAAACAAGGACAGCCTGTTTTCTTCTTAGAATTCATGTCAGTTTGTTTACAAATTATATTTAACCTAATTTATTTAGGTTTGTTCAGGATAATTTTTGAGTAGATACTATTAACTAACTTAGAATAAGTAAAGGAAACACTTGTGGCCCAAATGTTTATTATTTTAGTGGCATTTCTAAAAACCTGATCATACTAGTTTACACAATGGACATATTTAGACTAAAGCTGCAGATACATAAATATAAAAGATAAATATGTAAAGATTACATTTTATAAATGTATTCATATGAAATCAAAACCATATTTAGATACAGAAAATGAATCTCATTATAATTATTCTCATTATAAAATGAACAATCTGATCTTAATTTTTATGTTTAAATCTTAGGATGATTTGAAGTAAGGTATAATCAACCTACTAAAATGTCCTTGGAGTCTGCTATTATGTACATTATGGACTTGCTCATTTTATTGTTTGATAATTGAAATAAGTATCTGAGAGAAGTTTGTTAGGAGGCAGAACATCATTCTTCTCGTTAGCTGGGAAGCACAAGCATCAGCAGATGCACTGAACCCTGGACTCCTGCGTGTGCGGTGCGCAAGCATGTGCCCTGGGTCCTGCCCTCCCAGTGAGCTCGGACAAGGTGCTGGCCACAGTGGGGCAAGAGCAACAGTTCACAGTGTTCAGAAACCTTTCTAGCAATGGACAGAGTACATTTAGGTGGTTGAATTTAACATAAATTTGGGTTGGTCTATTTGTGTGTGTTATTTTTTGTTTCTTTTTTTTTTTATTATTATAGTGTACAAAAGTGTGGGTCTGTGATGGATTTGAAATTAAAAACAAAAACAGAAGCAAGCGAGCTGGTGTAAACCACAGATGGTTTGAATTGTGTTGGTGATGAGCCTACCTTACTGAGGCGGAAATTATTATAATTCCTAATATTCCATAGGCGTGATTATGACGTGGAACCCTAGGGCTCATGTTGAAGTGAGCTTTTCTAATCCCTACGTAAGCCATATCCCCTAACCTTTCCAACATAACTATCTGTCTATTTAATTGTGACATTTAAAAAATAAGTTTTTATTGATTATTTAGAGAAAGGAAGGGAGAGAGAGAAACATTGATGAGAAAGAAACATCGATCGGCTGCCTCCTGCACGCCCCCTCCTGGGGATGGAGCCTGCAACCTGGGCACATGCCCTGACCAGGAATTAAACCGGGACCTCTCAGTCCATGGGATGGTGCTCAATCCACTGGGACATTTTGAATTGCTATTTCCTAAAATAGTTTTGCAAAGAAATAATTTTTTGGATTTATTCATTTAGTCAACCATTATTTATTGATCATCTTCTGTGTGCCAGGCTCTGTTCTAAGCACTGGAATTCAGCAGTAACAAAATAGAAACATCCCTGCTCTCTCTAGCTTATATGAAAATAGATACATGTATGTGTATACACACACCTGTGAACTGCGTGGTGGCCGCCTGCTCCCAGTGTCCTCCAGTTCCACTTGGGCCGCTGCTGTACCCACTCCTCTCACTATGAATGTGGCTTTCTGTCTGACCAACAAAGTAAGAGTCCCTGGGTGACAAATGTATGTGCTTCTCTGAGGACATGGGTGCTTGAGCATGGCCTCCCCAGATTGGTGAGGACGAGTGGACAAGTAAAATCTGAGACTGGAGGAACTCTGGTGCTCACTGTCCTGAGTTGCTGTCCTCTCATGAAACCATCAATACAGAGTTAGATGCAGTGTTCCTTTGGTTCAGCACAAAGGACTGATCTGCAGGAGAGTCCTCTGATCCTAGGAGTCCAGGATGGAGCATTGGAGAGATGCTGACCCTCTGAAATAAGGCCAGTGTTTTACGTATGTGGACTTTTCTGGGCTGAGGGTCCAAGCTTTCATGAGCTTCTTTCTACAAGTAACTCATGACCCCAAAGCTGCAGAATTGTGGGTGTATAGTGGCCTAAAGAGCCTTTTGCAGGTTAGCCCCCAATTTTTTTTTCTTTATTGATTTTTAGAGAGAGAAGAAGGGAGAGGGAGAGATAGAAACATTGATGAGAGAGAACATCAGTTGGCCTCCTCCTGCATGCCCCCCACTGGGGACCTGGCCCACAGCTTGAGCATGTTCCCTGACTGGGAATCGACCTCTTGGTGCACAGGGTGACGCTCAACCGCTGAGCCACACCGGCCAGGCATGGCCTCTAATGTTTATCTGATTTGACCACCTCCTGTCTTTCTTCTCTCTTGGGTCCCTGTGAGGCTGGAGTGGCCTCCTTGTTGCTCTAGCGTGTGAGCCCAGCACAGAGCTCATCTCCCTGCGTCCTCTAAGGCTGGCTGCACTGCTGCGCCGGGTCTCCCCTGACCGCTGTGTGAAAGTCGTGTCCCTCTTCTGCCCCTCTCGTCCTGTGCTTTATTTCTGCCCCTACCACTCATGGCCTTCAGCATCTTATATGGCTGAGTTATTTATTGAGCTTTGGTCCAAATATCCTTTTCCACTCTGATGCTCCGTAGCACTGGGGATCTTTGTCTCTGTTCACTGCTGTTTCCCAGCTCCGCAAACAGTGTCTGACGCAAAGAAGTTGATGCCTATTTGATGAATGAATGAATATGGGATCTGACTCCATTTCAGAGTGTACAACTTGGAGCTTAAGGTCAGCCAGTTTAGCTGAGATTCCTCATATTGTGTATTTCATCCCATCAGTTACAGTTTCATAAATCTCAGTTCTTATGTTGCTGTAGATAAGCTTTCATATGCATCTGTTTGTATGTCTTTCAATTCTCAAACATTCCCATGAGGCATTTTCATCTTTTTCTTATTGATTTTTGCTGTTTGTTTCATCCTATTTTACCCTATCTCTTAAAGACCTTAGGCAACTTAGCTGACCTCTCCATCCGCCCTTTCCTCATCTGTAAAGTGGGGCGGCTGTGGTGAGGGTGAAATGACATGATGCTTATGAGTGGCCAGCACAGGGCCCGTGTGATGCCGATGGAGCGGTAAGCAGGGCTCAGCCAGCGTCCGGCATGCAGCAGGCAGAGGACACGGCCGTTGTTATGAGCATTGTGTTTTACTCTTCCACCCCCGCTGTCACCACCACTAATGACACGGTTGCAGACCTGCATCTGGGAGTCGGTTTTCTTTAGGAAATTCGAGAGATTAGGGTTGTCTCCCCACTCCCCTTTCCTTCCCTCCTTTCCCTTTTTCTTCTTTCCCTTCTCTTCCCTCCTCCTCTGTGGTGGGAAGCAGCTCTTCCTTCCCCTCGCTGTGCATGGAGGGCCCGTCGGGTTTGAAAGGTGTTCTTTGCTGTCCCGGGTGATGCTGGCTGTCACCGTCATTGCAGTACTTGGCATTTCTGCAACGTTCTGTTTGAATAGATAGCGATAGGTAACTTGTCTGGGTCCTTGAGACATGTTCCTACATACGTATTTCCCAATAATCACGATTTCTGGCATAGGTTTTATTTTTTGGAGGGCATTCAAGAGCTGCCTTGTAAATCTGAATGCCTGGGTGCTTTGCTTTCTGTCTTTATCCCCTCAGTGCCAGGTCAGTAAAACTCCCCAGATTTGAATTAGAATCTTACAAGTAATCAATCGATCAGCAATTTTTAAATTTGTGTGTGTGTGTATATATTTATATGTATACTTATATATATATTTAACCATTGAATGAGTAAAGAAGAGCTCATTTCTTTCTCATGAACAGTTTTGCAAAGTGAGTAGTAGTGTTATTTTGAAGGTAGGGAACGGATGCGTACATGATCAGATGCGCTTTTCCATGTGCCCAGACACAGCTGCTACGAAGTAGGGATGCAAGGAAAGCTGCTCACTTTGACTTTCAGTTACCTTCTCACTGCGTCATTCTGCCTTAGCTTGGTAAGAGAAATTTCCTCCTTGTGGCAGTCATGTTTCTTACTTATATCAACAGAAACCTGAACTCTCTTCAGTTTAAGTGGAAAAGTAGCTTATTAAAGGATTTGGGGAGCCCAGGATCCCTGGTAGGACAAAGCAGCTGACCTGAACTCTGCCCAAGCTCGCTGCAGGACTGTCCAGATGAGATATTGATGTTGCTGCCACCATGTACAGATACTGTGGTTTACAGCATGGATCCTGCCAGCACAGACTACTGGTCCACACAGCCGAACCCCTCGCCCCAAGGCCTGCTAGATGAAGCTGCATCTTTCCTTCCCGGGGTACAGTTCCACAGAGTCTGGCCCAGGTATATCCAGCTGGCAGAACTGAAGACATATGTCTTTATCCTAGCTGCAAGGGAGTCTGAGAATGCAAATCTTTGATTCCCAAGTCGAAGCTGTCTCTGTCTCTCTCTAAACTCGTAGGGGAATTCTCCAAACACAGGAAATGTCTTAAAAGGTTCTGGGAAGCCTAAAAGATTGTAGGTGTCTACCTAACACTTGAACTTGAACTTTGTAGCACAGTGCCTTCTAATTTTAGAACAGATATTACTTCCTACCTTCTGTGAAATTAGGATTTATCTTGCCTTTCAACGTGCCTGCAGAGTGTGGAGCCTGCACTCCCAGGAGGCACTCAGTTCGCGACTGAACATAAACAATGGACTTCATGTAGTGGGCTTTTATAGGATAATTTAATTTTATTCATGTATATTTTCTAAATTTCCTATTATAAACATTTGTAATAAAAATAAAGTTTTCACCTGGCCGGTGTGGTTCACTGGTTGAGCATTGACCCATGCACCAGGAGGTCACCAGTTTGATTTTGGGTCAGGGCACATGCCCAGGTTGTGGGCCCAGTCCTAGGTGGGGGGCATGCAGAGGGCGGCCAGCTGATGTCCTGTCTCACAGATGTTTCCATCCCTCCGCCCCCTCTGGAATCAATAGAGAAAAAATATAAAAAATAAAATAAAATAAATAAAGTTTTCAAAACTTAAGTAACTGGGGGAAAAAAAAATACAGGTCTGAAATCCCTTATCCTTAATTCCAAAATTTAAAAGTGTCTGAATGTCATCGTTTTCTTTAGTTCATCTGGCAGAATTCTCTGACCTGAAATGACACAAGGCTATTTATAGTCATTATTATCCCACTTAGATGAATATTCATGTTTTCTGGCAGAAATTGATTACGAGCTGTTGCCCTGATCTACTAGGGATTTTATACTGTGTATGTATTCTGTTATCTTTATAAAATCTGGAGAATTTGGATCCAAGGCCCATAGGTTCCCAAGAATATCTGTGTGTGTGTGTGTGAATATGTGCATAACATGTAAAAAATACTTCTGGAATGATAAATTAAAAACTATCAATAATAATTACTGCTAAGAGAAGGAATTGGATGTGGGGACAGTGGAAGGTGAATTTATGCTTCATATTCTTCAGTATATCTAAAAATTATAATAAAATGAACACCTTCTTCAGTGAAAGAGAAGGAAGGGTAGAATTGGCTCTATGTTTCATCTTATTTAGGAAAAAATGTAATATTAATTTTAAAAGATAGTTTACCAAGCAGGCTGTGCCTTTACATGTTCGTTAACATTACTGACTGCTGACGAGGACCCGGAGATAGACACAGACCAGGCAGCCTAAATGTGCGCGTGCTCTGGCGGCAGGGAATTTACTTTAGGAAAACACTAGTTTTGCTTTAAAACGTAAAATCAAGCCACTCAAAAATGTGATGAGTAAATGAAGCTACTGTTATTAGTGTTGGGTTGGCATGTTCTGCGAAGTCTGAAAGATTACTCACCCACTGGACATTTGCAGAAGTTCTTTAACAAAAGCAGATGCCTTCGGCGGGGCAGGGGTTCATAGGTGGGTTGCACCCGTGAGTTTCTGGAGCTTTGGTCTGCAGCTGTGTTTGGCCTGTCAACAGGTTACTTTTCTGAGTCAGCCTATAGGATGGCCTCCCGGGGTAAGTCTGATTTTGCTTTTCTGGTTTAAAATGTCAGTGGTTAAGGAGACCTGACTCGTTGCTTTTTGCATTGGATTCTGTGTATGAATAGTGCTTGTGTTTCTTCTGTTTGCAAGATGGTTATCATATTCCTGCATATTCTGAAGTTCCTCCTTCTGATTTTTATAGCTTTGCCTCACCTCCCCCTGATTTTTAGAGTCGAATGACCAAGTGCTGAGGATGTGCTGGGGAATTAGAAGGTTTCTGTGCGTCTGCACTGCCGTGCGGGCAGCACTGCAAAGGAGCCCTGGCCCTTGTCACCCTTTCTCTTATTTCATTCTCCTCTTTTGGTTGTCCTCACTGAGGATATTTTTTCCATTGATTTTTTTAGAGAGAGTGGAAAGGAAGGGAGGGAAAAGGAGAGAAAGAAGCACTGATGTGATAGAGACACACTGATCAGTTGCTGCCCACATGCCCCGACTGGGACCGTGAGTCAAACTGCAGCCCCACTACGTGCCCTTGACCGGGAATTGAGCCTGTGACCCTGCAGTGCTCGAGCCGGCGCTCTAACCACTAGGCCCACTGGCCAGAGTGGTGACCTGTCCTTTAAAGGGATGTTTCTAATCACTAAGAAGCACACTCTGTGCGCTTGTTTATGACTTTAAATGGTTTAGATTTTGCTGAGGGCTGTTATTAATGCTTATGACGTGTTATAATTGTTTTAACCTGTACACTTTTTTTGATTAAGCATTGTCATACATCAGTCAGTGTGAAGTTTATATATATGTATTTCTTTGAAAGGGACTCGGGAGAACATTCAACATTAGAATAAGTCCCTGGCTTCTGACTCAAGAGAATGTTGGTTGTCAAGGTCAGAGAAAGTGAGGATTCGCCAAGCTCTTTGAGCTTTGTAGTAATTGCTGATGAAATTATAAAAACACTGCTTTTCCTCCAGGGTGTCAAATGCCTCAGTCCATTAACTATGGTATGGGGAGCACAGTCATGGGATTTTTTCATGTTTAACCATAGCTGCTTTCAAAGGCCGTTTCCATTCCGTGGCTGCTTTTTCCCTCTGGCCGCGAGCACAGCGCAGGCTCCGTCCTGCTCGGTTCAGGCCCCGTTATTCACGGGGTCTGAGCGCTCTCTTACGGAAGGCTGAACAGGGGAGCCTGGGCTGGGGCCTGGCGGGGCCCATGGCACCCTCTGCAGCCAGGCGGCCTGTCCTGCTCACCTCCCTTGCCCTCTGGTCGGGTAAGTGGCAGGAGGTCACTGTGATGCGACGCTGGGCATGTCGGTGGCTGATAGCTTTTCCGAGGGGCACTGGCATCTCTGTGGGCTCAGAGGGAACTTGCCTCAAGACTCTGTTCGTGTTTAGTTCCCACCAAAGGGGAAATCAATCTTCTCTAAGGCAGTTGTACCTCCAGAAAGACCAATACGTGAAAAATGAGTAAGGGAGCCCTGGCTGGTTTGGCTCAGCGGTTAGAGCGTCGGCCTGCGGTCCAGAGAGACCTGGGTTTGGTTCCCGCTAAGGGTGCGCACCTCGGTTGCAGTTTGTCCCCGGCCCTGGTTGGTCATGTGGGTGGCAGCCACTCGATGTGTCCCTTTCACGTTGATGTTTCTCTCTCTCTCTCTCTCTCCCTCCCACTCTATCTGAACAAAAATATAAAAAATAAAAATGAGTAAGGGAATTTCAGTCAATTTCTTAAAAAAGGAAACATTTACATTAAAACTTTAACAAATTAAGGCAGCCCGTAGTGCTGTGCCTCACCTAGAACTATCTGTACCCCTCCCCGCGTCTGCAGGCCGTGCGAAGGGAGGTCACGCGGCCCGTCTCTGCAGCGTCCGTCATTCTGGATTACCTGGGGTGGGATGCAGCAGCTCCAAAGGCACCTGCCAGTAACTCAGGAGACTTCTGCTGCTGATGTTAGCAGGGGTATATGACGGAGCTGAATGCGAGATCAAATGTGAGGCCACAAAGAGATGTCCCTGCTGACAGTGACTCCAGACCCTGCTCCTGGGCCTGCTCCCAGTCCCCCTCGCGAGGACCAGTTTCCTCTGCTGGGAGGGGTGCTGTGCTGGCAGAGTTACGGGGTTCGCTCTTGTTCCTTCTCAGACACGGCCTCCTGGAGAGCTGCTGAGGGTGGAGCAGGGGCATGCTGTGAGCTGATGGCACATAGATGTGTGTGGACAGTTTGCCTCTGATTCCGTCCTGTGGCCCCAATTTCTCAGTGTTTCTCAGCATTGCAGAAGGGCCAGAGAGGATGTAACTGCTTGTTGCATGTTAGGGAATTCAACTTGGACACACACAATGACAGATATAGTTCATATTTTGGAGGAGAGAAAATTCAAGAATATATATATTTAAGCCTGGTCTTTTTTTTGTTGTTCAGATAGAGTGGGGAGGGGGAAAGAGAGAGAGAGAGAAACATTGATGTGAAAGGGACACATTGAGTGGCTGCCACCCGCACAACCCAACCAGGGCCAGGGACAAACCGCAGCCGAGGTACATGCCCTTAGCAGGAACCAAACCCGGGTCTCTCTGGACCGCAGGCCAACGCTCTACCGCTGAGCCAAACCGGCCAGGGCTAAGCCTGGTCTTTGATACATACATGCATATATATGTGTGTGTCTGTAGTTACACTTGTTTTATCTTCCACATTATGACTAAACTCTTAAATCCACATTCACACTAAAAAGTCAAATCTTAAAATAACTTTGTTGGAAGATATAAAAAAGAAAACGAACAGGCAGCCTCCATGACACTTCAGTGCGTGTGTTTATTACTTAGCACCATCCAAACACCGCCTGTGCACGTGGTTTCTTCTGGTGGTGCAGTACTTGCAAGGCGGCAGAGAAAAGGGCAGAATGCAGTTCTTGAAGCTGTAACTTGTAGGAGGCTAATAATACATGTTCATTTTCTTTGCCAAAATGTGTTATTTATATAATTTATATTTTTAACAAATCTAGAACTAGAATAAAAATAGTAATTATTCTTAAGGGCAAGAAATGTTGCAACTATTCAGAAATTGGAAACTTGAAGTAATCCTCTTGGTGGTTAAGCCCAGCCTGTTAAGTATTCCCATTCCTGTGCCACAGAGCAGAGCACTGGGCAGCGGGTATGTGCTCAGTTATTGGGAGAACACATCGAGTCAATTTGGCAAAACTTTTTTTTGTTTTTTAAGTAAGCATATTTGATTTAGAAATAAATGGCAGGTCAATTTTAAACCAAGTTAAGATAAAATAGGTCAGGCAAAATGCTGCACATAGCAGAGATAGTAGTGGTATATACAAAGAGAAAAAACTGAAAGGAAAAAATCTAAACATTGGCATGGTAAAATGATGAATGACTTATTTCTTATACATTTTTATGTTTCTTTAATTTTTAAAATGAGCAAATACAATTTTTGAAACAGTGTTTTTCTGACTTTTAGACTTCACATAAGTATTTGCTAAATGCTGACTTAATAAATTTATGATAAAAATGATACACATAAAATATGATGTGAATGATGTACCCTGGAGTTGAGCAGTCTGGTAGCTTTGAGTAAAACTTACAGTCTAGCAAAATTAAATTTTTCAAAGAATATTTTATATTGAATCTCAGTAAAATCAGTTCTGCTATGACACAGCATATGCATTTCTAGAAAATCCGGAGCTGTGCCGAATCATGCAGCAGGTACCGTAGAGTCTGTGGGAAAGTGGAGTTAGGGGTGCAGTGCTCACAGACTTCACTGGTCATATATTAAAAAAAGAAAAGATAGGAACTTAATGAAAACAGTAGACAGCTTTACACTTGCTAAATGGCTAGGCAATGCAGAAATATAACAAGAAACACAGCCTTTGCCTTGGGAAGACCAGACATTTGCTTGTGGAAATGGGTGTAGGAAAGATCGCAGGTTGCACGTTACAGTTAAGTGGAGGGAGGAGATGGATCTGGGACTGATGAGAAGCTGTAGCACCGAGTGTGGCTGGTGTCGTGCATAGCACGCTTGAGGAACTGAGGCAGCTGGCAGGTGTTTGAGGTGTGTGCCTTTTGTGTATTTCTACACTGCTCGATTCAGCCGGTGCAGTATTCTATGTTCACCTGGTGTTTCTCACAGACACAAATCATGCATAAGCAAACCAAAAATTCATTTGAGTTACATTTAAATTGTCCCCTAATATATCAGCTGTGTTTGAGCAAATTTGAATTTTCAATACAAGCATTAGAGCAGAACTCAGTGTATATAAGATACATGAAATAAAGCTCCACTAGGTCTAGGTGTGTCAAGAGCCCAGGAATCCAGCCTCCCTGTGAGCACCTCAGGGTTTCCATAGAGTACTGCTGTGTGGCAAAGAACTTGATTGTCCTTTCCTTTGACCTAAACAGATACAGAACGATATTCCTTTTGTGGAGACATTTGATCTTACCTGTGTATCCTCCTTGGCCGGTGCCTGGAGGCGCGCCAGGTTCTTCAGCATCCACAGACCTCAGTCTCACTGCGAGGCGGACTGCCCAGGAAGGCCAATGGCCTTGAACTTGATGGCCCCTAGAATATTCACTCCAGGTCCTGTCAGGGAATCTAACCTTGAACATGGTGCTACTCAGTACTTATCAAATGCTGCTGTGAAAAACCAATATTTATGGATTGCAGCCTGAAGAATAGAGGCTCATTCATTTTTCTGAATATTGTTAAGCAACAAGGGCAAAAAGAATGTCATTTGAAAAGTCATTTTCTATGGTGGCTTTTGCTTTGATTTGTGAAATAACATTAAAGAAATGTGTGAGAAGTTTACATTTGTCAGTACGGGGACACTGTTTAGAAAGTAGTTAAAGGTAATCTGTAAAAGTGGTACCTGAAATAATTTAGACCTGCAGAAACCTCTGCGCCCCCACCCCCAGCAGTTATTTTTACCAAGTTATGTTTAGTGTTAAGGCCTTAGCCCCCACTGAAGGTCATTACAAGATCGAGCCCTGAGAATCCTGATTGTGTGGTGCCTGTGTTGTAAATGGTACAGTGTCCTCTTTACGAGGACTTAGGAGAAGAGTCTCTGTAGTTCTGATACCACAAATGACTGTACTTCTACACATCTTTGGGTGTTTACTTTATGGATATAGTTAGTCATGAAACTGATCATATCTTCTTCCTCTTTATGGCCACGGGCATTTTTTTTTAACCCACATATTTTTTTTTAAACCAAAAGACAAACTACTTTACCGACATTTAAAAAAAATGAGAAGATTATATACAAGTGTGTTTGAATTTCCAACAGCTCCTGAAAAATCAGGTCTGGCAATATTGGGCTCACATGTCTCCATGGCAACAACAGGATCCAATAAATTAATCCCATTTTCCTTAAAATAGAACAGTCACTTTTCAGTTTGTTTTACTCCTTTATTTTAACTGCCCAGCCCTTATAGACAGACATTGGACTCTGTGGCCCTGGCTTGGAAACCAGTTTGCAATTCACCTCTAGAATCATGCACTCTTATTTGCATTTTGAGTGCTGATCTTATTCCTAAGGTCATTTTATTATTATTTTTTCTTGAATTCTCTTCATCCTATTTTCTTCACCTACACAATTAGTTTTCTCTTGTTATTTCATCTTGGGATATTGTGTGCCTTTATATAAGTTGCTTTAAGTCTTTTTGAGAAGAAACAAGGGTTGAGACATAAAAATAAGGGAGTGATTTTTTTCCCCCCTCACATCATTTTATTTTTATTTTTTGCCTGGCAAAAGTTTAAATGATTTCAGCTCTTTCTCTGACCTATTTTAGAGTCTACTTGAGTCTAGTTCCATTAAGAGCTCTGCAATTCTTCAATTTTTTTTGGTAATTTTTTTCATAGAGACTCTGAGAAAATGTTTTGTACCTAAGATTGGTTGACTTTCCATGGTCTAGCATTAAGCACTGAAAAGCTAAGTAAGTTTGAATAGTTCATTCAGGTCTAAGAGAGAGGATTAGGACACCGCAAACCTCCTTAGAGGTTATTTGCCAACCGCAGAGGTCATGGGAAGGCATCGTCCAGTGCATGGCGTTAAAGACAAAACTAATGACAATGAACGTGACTAGCTCTGAAGCATGTGCACAAGGAAGTTTTCTTTAATGGTGACTCCATGTTCTGTATGCTCAGCAAGACACATCTACAAAGCACAATAGGGGAGACTATTACCATCCAGGAAAGGGACCTGGGGTTCTACGAAGCTTTTCCCTCGAAGGCCTAAGTTTAATCAATTGGGAAGCTGTCCCCCAAATTCAAGTAAATATTGGTCACCCTTCAGAAGGACACAAGGGGCCTCACTGAGGGCAGTGTCTGTTCTTTGTTGCTGTACCTGTTGTGTTCATTGGTTTGTCCCAACTTCTAGCGCAGCAGCTGTGGACTCCGAGTGGGAGCTTCATAACTGTTTGTGAAAGAATGGATACATCAAGCAAGCAGACATTTCCAACTCTTTCATAAGCAGGGCAGGAGGGAGACTGTGTATTTCCTTCTCCAGAAAGACATGAGGGCTAGAGAAGACTGAAAAGACAGAAATGGTGTCATGGCCAGGCATAATGTCATATTTTCTTTAATTCATTTAATTATTATCTTCATTTTTAGGTGGGGAGATGGAGGCTTAGAGCTAGTAAGTTGCAAAACCAGGTAGTTTGAGGGCAAGGGTTGTGTTATTAACCTCTGGAGTGTGTTGCTTGCAAGAAAGAATAACTTGCAAAGACAGAAACAGAAATATGGAAGAATTCACTTAGGCTAAATGGACTGTGCTGGCGGCATCAGTATGTGATGATCCGTTCTGTCAAAAGAAGTTTCTCCTTTCAGAAGGAGAAAGATCTGCTCTGTGACACACTTTTTTTAGTTTCCTTGGAGGCATATGTTTAATCAACAGGGAGGCAGTCCCCCAAATTCAAGCAAATATTGGTCACCCTCCAGAAAGACACACTTTGGTTCAGATTCTGGAGAATTTCTCCGGTTTTCGGAAAGCCCTTTGGGAACACTGTCCTCACATGCATCCTTGTTCTGCTTCTGGGAAGAAGGGGTATTTCTAACTGCCGCAGCCACAGCCTATCAGTTCTTTCCATCACCTTCGCATTCAGTGATGTGCTAGCAACTTTATCTCTCGTCAGCCTCGATTCCTTCCTTCTGTCCCCAACTGATGAACGCTTTCTGCTACTTTCTGTTCTAGGACAATTTGGTGTTCTACTGTTAGTTTCTTTTTTGATGGAATGAATTCATTTATTACTATGCTTTTGCAGGAGAAAAAATTTAAAACCGAAAGGAAGCGTGGTGAATTTCTCGCAGTTGGTTGGGTTGAGGAAGGATCATTGGAATCCCTTCCTCTTCCTTTTATTTGTGTGCTTTAAAGTAAAGGGAACATTGTGGATTCTGGAGATAGTGTCAGCCTGGATGGCAGAGAGAAGCAGATGTCCTGGCCAGCCTTCTGGGGAAGCTGAGAATGGTTATGTTTCTCATGACTGTATTTTTCCAGTGCTGACTGTGTGGCAGTATCACTGGCAAATATTGGCTGGCCATGGAACAGGTTTAAGAACAAGGTTTTCACGAATGTTCTGTCTATTGCCATGGCTGAAGAATCAAAACAAAGTATTCTGCACACATTTCCATGAGCATTCATGATGGATCCCAGTATATTTCTTTTATGTTAGTCCCTAGACCACGTGAAGACTGTGAAATAAAATGTTACTGAAAACACAGTAATTAAGGAGAGCTGGGTAGAGTACATTGTGCCATTTTCGCGTTTCGGCATCGCAGTGCCGTGCCCGGAGCGCCGGCAGCGGCGAGCTGGTGCAGAAAGGCTTCGCGGGCCTGGGTGCTCTCGGACTCCTGCTGAGGACCTGACAGTAACGGTGGTAACTGGTCCCGTCTCTCTGACTCTTGACGATTGCTGTTCTCACTTAAGAAAAGGGCAGACACTGATGATGTTAAAAAACAAAACAAACCCAACATATGATTTCCCTCCTTTTCTAGAGCACGCCTCATATTTTCATGTGATTAATAAGTAATGAGGTGCGAATTTACAAGTCGTGTACATGGAGAGTATTTAGAAGGTGGCATTTTGCACTGGGGCTTTTGGGGGCCAGGATTCTTCTACAGTACCTCACATGCCCCGGCAGGTAGCCCGCGGCCCAGAGAGAGCAAGGCGATGGGTTCTGGTGCGGGGGTGGAGGCGTTCCCTGTGCGAGGCCATGGTGGTGCCGGCGCTGCTGATGTCGTTACTGATGGCGCGGAGTAGTGAGTGCTCACCCCATTTCGGGTCTGGGCCAGGGGTGTGCCCCACAGTCCTGCCGGGTCATCTCCCAGCAGCCTGTGACGCCGGGGCGCTTCTCCCCGTTTGGATATGAGGAAGCTGAAGCTTAGAGAGGTGGACTAATTCTCCCCTGGGTGCAGGGAACCCAGTTCTTTCTGACCCCAGAGCCGAGGTTCATAGCCCGTTTTCACCTCGTCCTTTGTGAGGGACTTGCCTGGAGTGTTCTCCCACTTCCCTCCTCGCTCCTCTTCAGGTCTTTCCCCGACACCGCCTCTGATCGGCGCCTTCCTTCCGTCTCTGCCTGGTGAACTTCTCTCAACCCTCAGGACTTTCTACTCCGGCTTTGTTCTTCGCGTTCTCATAATCCCGTGCTTCTATCCTAATAGTCAGCTACTTAAGTTTCCCAGGGATTCCTAGGCTGTGGCCCAAGTAGTCAGTCGAGTTTTGTGTCTTTGCCTGCGTGAATTTTTTCAGGAGACACTGTAGTTTCCGTTTGAGTCTCAGGATAGTATTTGACCAAAAAGGTTAAGATGTAGTTATAGGGCCCCTCCTCCCCCAAGTAATGATACCTGGAGGGAGGAGGGAGACTAACTCCGTTGACTTTCTTGGATGGATATAATACTAGTTTTTGAGTGTCTGGGTAAATGAATGTATTTACCAGTAGCACTGTGGGGTGGTGTAGCATCTGGGTTAAGAACATAAGATCATGCCCTGGCCCATTTTGCTCAGCAGTTGGATCATCGGCCTGCGGACCAGAGAGTCCTGGGTTCTGTTCCCACTAGGGGCACGTACCAAAAAAAAGAACGTAAGATCAGATTCAGACTGGGCCTTGAATTGAATTCCTTCTCTGCAAACCCTTCAGCAAGTGATGGGATCTCTCAAAGCCTCCTTCCCCTCGTTGGTAACAGGGCCACCATAACAGTATTTAAGATAGGGTTGTTACCGAGGGTTAAACCAAGGTCCTGCATGCACAGGGTGTAGCCTGGGAGTGCACAGCGCGCTTCTATAATTAGCTGCTATTGGTGTTGGTATTAGTGTTTCTTAAGAACTTTTGAATGAGCAGAGGATGAGGGTCTCATGATTTTTCTGGTGACTGCCCTACAGATGTTACAGAAAGAGGGAGCATGCCACTTTGAGTTCTCAGGCCTAGGAACAGCATGCTTTCTGCAGCCACAGGGGCAGGTGCGGCGAGTTCCGTCCTGAAATGTTGTTCTTGGACATTTTCTTTCCCCTCGGCCTTGACCCACCACACAGTGGCTCAGGCATCGCAGACAGACACCCAAAACGCCAGCTAATGGAAATTTGATGATGGGGCACTCTGCCCCTGAGGATTTGGACATATGTTTTTTGTGTTTAAATCAACAGAAAAAAAGTGCAACTGCAGTCACCGCCCCTCCCCGTCTCCCCCCGCAGAGGGCTTCAAGCGGCCTTTCCTTGCCTGTTCTCGGAGCCCCCATGAGTGCCAGGCCTGTCTGACAGGCCCCTCTGTGCCTCGCGGGTGAGCCCAGGAGTCAGATGAAAGGCAGAGGCCTGCGGGGCACCCTCGCTGTGGCATAGCACAGGGCCTAGCTGGGTACAGATCGCGGCTTACGCCTCCTTACAGTAGTGCGGCCACGGGGTCACATTGGCCAGAAGCGGCCTTTAGAAAAGTGCTTTAGTTGGGTGCTTCGGAACTCTGGCCCATTACTGTACACTAAATATAGAAAGGGCAGTGGATCTCTTTACAGAAATACACTGTGAGCTGGAATCACTGACAAGGGGAAAGTTGTCGACTCCTACTTTTCCCAGGGTCAGTTTATACCATTTTTTAAAGTTACTGGTAAAAACTAACTTGGGAAAGTTACTTCCAAGTATTCTTCTTCTTCTTCTTTTTTTTTAAGAAGCTATTTATTTATTTATTTTTAGTGAGAGAGGAAGAGGGGGCGAGAGAGAGACAGAGAGAGAAAGAGAAAGAGAAACATTCATCTGCTGCCTCCTGCATGTCCCCGACTGGGGATCGGGCCCACAACGTGGGCATGTGCCCTGACAGGGAATGGAACCTGTAACCTCTTGGTGCATGGGTTGAGGCTCTGATACTGAGCCCCACTCGCTGCGCCCAACCAAGTAGCTCTTTTTAAAAATAAAATCTTTAAACTGGCTAGCAGCTTTAATTCACAATCACCCAAACTGGAAACAGTCCAAATGTCCTTCCGCTGGAGGAGGGTAAACAGGCCGCGCTCCCTCTGTGCGGTGTGCGGTGTGCGGTGTGCGGTGGACACTAATCAGCAATGGACAGGAAGGGTTGCCGGCTGCAGTAACAGGAACGGTCCGGACGCCCGGCTAAGGGAAGGGAGCCTGACTCAATAGCCTGTGAATTATAGGATTGCATGAATATGACAGTCTGGAAAAGATATGACCATAGTGTCGGTGTAAAGGTGGTTTCTGGGAGTTGAGGGTGAGTCACATTTTGACTTCAAGGCACAGCCTAGGGGCATAGTTTGAGTGGATGGAGCTGGTTACACGAATATATGCATTTCAGAACTCACAGGACTGCACCCCAGAAAAGGTGAATTTTTATGTATACAAATATAAATAAAATAATAATAATAAAGGGAATGATAGCATTTACCCAGCACACTCAGAAATGTGGACTTGTTTTGAAAGGGGCAATCTATGTCATTTAAACTCCATAAATGTTTGTTGATTAGATACTGTGATTCAGTGCTTTATGGGAAACCATAAAGGAAGTACTGGTCCATGTGCTTGGTGGTGTACAACTGACATTGATAAACATGTACAAAAAACTCCAAAGTAATTTTAAGGTTAAAATTATATTATTGGAATTTAGATAGGGAAGAAAGAGACATCTAGTTGGGATCATGGATGATTTTTTTTAAGAAAATGAGGAAGGTTTGTCAAACAATAATTTTGAAGAATGGGTAAATCTAAAAACAAATTTTTTTAGTAAGTATGAACATAATAACATTCATACAAAAAGGTATAGGTGCACTGCCTGATGAATGCTCACCAAGTAGCCAGCACCCAGTGTACAAGACAGACCATTTCAAGACCCCTGTACCTTCTGCTAGGCAGCCCTCCCCCAAGTATAATCACCATTCTGACTTTTTTTTTTTGTCCGTGCCCCTAGCAGGAACTGAACCCAGGGCTCTCTGGTCCGCAGTCTGACGCTCCAAACGCTGAGCCAAACCGGCCAGGGCTCATTCTGACTTCTAACACCTTAGATTAACCAGTGTCTGCTGTTATTTCATACAAATGGACTCATACAGCATATACTCTCACATCTGTATTCTTTTGTTCAACATTATGTATTGAGAGTCATCCCTACTGAATGTGGCAGTAGTTCTTTTCCACGGAACATTGCATTGTATGAGTATATACAGTGTTTCTCTCCTCTACCTTGATGGGTGTTTGGGTTGCCTACAGCTTTGCATTGTTAGGAGTGGTGCTGCTATGAGCATCACTGCTATATGGTTTTGGTGAACATACGTTTCCTATATTTTTGAACTTGGTAACTTTTTATTGAATGAATGAATAAGGTGATGGATGGATATTGAGGTCTTCTTCATATCTAGTTGAAGTCAACTATAAAATTAGGCAAGGTCCTTAAATGCAAAATAGAATTTTTAGTTATTTCATTGTATTAGCACCTTAAGTTGGATGAAGACTTTACTGTAACATTATCTCTATGAAGATAATTTAGGTAATTTTAGGCCCCTTTTCAATTTTAGAGCATTTACTTACCACAGTAGTAAAATACATATATAGATGTGGTATCACTTCTGAGACTTTGGACTTCTGATTCATCTTTGGATGCTAAAGATAATATTAGAAGGTCCCAGCATCTATACAAAGTACCATTTATTAAAATATTATATTTCAAGGCTCTCACCAATAGAAATATTATTTTTACAACAGAAGTACATAAACTGAGGCAAAAACGAAAGTAAATTTGTATTTTGACTATAGGATGCAAAGTGAGATATACTCATGTAAGAATGTTATTCATTAAATAAAAAGCATAATTGTATATTTAAGTATCAACACATTTTTAAATAGAGGTGAGATATGTACACATGCATACATAGATGTAGCTTTAAGAACAGTAGTAAGTCAAGTCTCATGTATCCATTGCCTGAGTTAAGGAAAAAAACATGACAGATATCCAGGAAGCTCCCACTTGCCTTGGTTATTACTTCCTACCTACCCCTCGCCTGCTACGGGTAACCACTCTCCTGAATCTTGTCTTTTATCATTTCCATGTTTAAAAAATGTTAGCTTAGCATGATTTTAAGCTTTACATAAATGAAAGCATACTGTATTTTTCTATGATTTTTTTTGTCAGTGTTATGATTGTGAGGTTGGTATACAAACATGGAGTTTGGGTTCATTTCCACCACTGGTTCATCTTTCATTGCTTGAACACAACTCACTTTTTTGTTCACTGTCCTAATGATATTATATACTTTAAGTTTGTTTCCAAATAGGAAATTTTCATTTGTTCCATTTAATTTAATTTTTTAATTAAAAAATTTTTTTTTCTTAATTGATTTTATAGAGAAAGGGAAAGGGAGAGAGAGAAAGATTGATGAGAGAGAACATCGACGGACCGCCTCCTGCGTGCCCCCACTGGGGATTTGGCCCACAACCTGGGCATGTGCCCTGACCGGGAATCAAACTGGCGACCTCTTTTTGCATGCGTTGATGCTCACCCACTGAGCCACACCAGCTGGGCTATTTAATTTATTTTTTAAAAACTGTTGCAAACTGTATTTTTAGGTCAGAAGGACCTTCTCTTCTTTGTGTGTGATGGGGGACTTACTACTTACTGTTCTTAAAGCTACACCTGTATATGCATGTGAACATATATGGCCTCTGTTTGAAAATGTGTTGATACTAATGTATAGTTATGCTTCTTATTTAATGAATAGCACTCTTACATGAGGATATCTCACTTTACTTCCTGTAGTCAAAATACAAATGTCACTTAAGTTTTCACCTCAGTTTATGTACTTACGATATAAAAATAATATTTCTGGTGAGAACCATGAAAGTAATTTTTTTTTTTCTTTTTTTTTTTTTTTCTTTTTTATCCTCGTCCGAGGATATTTTTCCATTTTTTGTACAGATAGAATGGGAGGGAGAGAGAGGAAGGGAGAGAGAGTGAGAAACATCGACGTGAAGGGACACATCGAGTGGCTGCCACCCACACGACCAACCAGGGCCGGGGACAAACTGCAACCGAAGTACGTGCCCTTAGCGGGAACCGAACCCGGGTCTCTCCAGACCGCAGGCCGACGCTCTAACCGCTGAGCCAAACTGGCCAGGGCTGAAAGTAATTTTTTTAATAAATGGTACTTTTTTTAAGTAGATGCTGGAACCTTATTCTGATACTATCGTTTTCATCCGTGTCTCAGAAGTGACACCACATTTGTGGAAGACCTGTATCTTGGCCTCTGCCGCCTGTGCCTGGAATCCCAAAGACAGTAGTTGTTTGACAATTACTGTAGTCTGTAAATAGATTTTCACAGTTTCCCACGAATCTAGCAGTTCTCTGTGGGTGCTCATAGGCATCTCACATTTCCAAAAGGAAGAACAGTAGCCCATGGTTTAGAAATGGTAATGTCCAGCTCTGGCCGGTTTGGCTCAGTGGTCACAGCATTGGCCTGCAGTCCAGAAAGTCCCGGGTTCGGTTCCTGCTGAGGGCATGTACCTCAGTTGCAGTTTGTCCCTGGCCCTGGCTGGGTCATGCGGGAGGCAGCCATTTGATGTGTCTCTCTCACATCGATGTTTCTTTCTCTCTCTTTCTTCCTCTCTCCCCCTCCCACTCTGTCTGAACAAAAGAAATGGAAAAATGTCCTCTGTTAAGAATGAAAAAAAAAAAAAAAAAAAGAAATGGTAATGTCCATTAATTTAATTCACACAGCTTCTAAATGGGATCATCTCCTGTACAGAAAAATATATTGTCTATACATGAATTTCTTAAAACTGAAAAAAATATCATTGTTCTGGCAGATACACGAGGAGAGACTCAGCAAATATGAGGTATGCTCACAGGTGAAGGGTTAGTGTGCCAGTATTTACATGGCCAAATGCATGCTGCCTTTTTATTTTTATTATACTTTTTGTATTTTGCCAACTGCTTTAAAGTGTGTTTTTGTATGAGGTGACCATTTGAGTAGCTTTTTTTTTTTTTTCAATTACAGGTGACATTTAATAATATTTTGTGTTAGTTTCAGGTGTACAGTATAGTGGTCAGACATTTATAGAATTTACAGAGCGCTCCCTCTGGTAAGTCTAGTACCCACCTGGCACCACACATAGTTATTACAATATTCTTAACTATATTCCCTCTGCTGTGTTTGACATCCTCGTGACTATTTTGTAACTGCTCATCTGTCCTTAATGTCTTCACTTTTTTCATCCAACTCCCCAATCCCCTCCCCTTTGGCAACCATCAGTCTATTCTCTGTATCTATGGGTCTTTTTGTGTTTTGTTTGTTTTGCTCTTTAGATTCCATATATAAGTGAAATCACGTGGTATGTGCCTTTCTCTGTCTGACTTATTTCACTCAGCATTATACCCTCTAGGTCCTTCCATGTTGTCACAAATGGTAAGATTTCATTCGTTTTTATGGTCGAGTAGTATTCCATTGTATATGCGTTCCAAAGTTTCTTTACCCAATTATCTATCGGGCACTTAAGTTGCTTTCATATCTAGGCAATTATAAATAACACCACAGTGAACATAGGGGTGCATATATATTTTTGAATTAGTGTTTTGTATTTCTTTGGTTAATACCCAGAGGTGGTATTTATGACAGCCATTCTGACAACTATGAAGTGCTATCTCATTGTGGTTTTAATGTGCTTTTCTTTGATGATTAGTGACATTGAGCATCTTCATTTGTCTGTTGGCCAATTGAATGTCCTCTTTGGAGAAATATCTATTCAGGTTCTTTGCCCATTTTTTAATTGAATTGTCTTCCTGGTGTTGAGTTCTAGAAGTTCTTTATATAATTTGGAAATTAACTTCTTATCAGATGTATCATTGGCAAATATGTTCTCCCATGCAGTGGGTTCCCTTTTCATTTTGTTGATAGTTTGTTTTTTGTTTTTTTTTTTGTATTTGTTGTGCAAAAGCTTTTTATTTTGATGTAGTCCCTTTGTTTCTCTTGCCCAAGGAGATATATCAGAAAAAATATCACTAAGAGCAGTTTGAGAGGGTTTGCTGCCTGTATTTCATCTGGGATGGTGGTGGTCTGGGGTTTAGAGTGCGTTCTCGTACATGGTGTAAGTGGGTGACCCAGAGGAAAGCTGGGGCTCAGGCGGGAAGCGTGTCCGGTTCAGAGCCCAGCAGGAAGTGCGACTGGTGCTTGGCAATACGGTCGTCAAGATGGGCACGGGGTTTGGATTAGGACTCGTTTCCTCACTTACCTTCTTTCAAAGAAGGTAGCCACTAGCCTTTGGTCCTGGCATAGGCTTGGGAATGGCCTGTTCACCTGCCAGCATAGTTTCCAGGCTCCGTGTCTTCTGCAGGGAAAGTGTGTCAAGGGCAGGACAGTGACTACACCTGAGAACATCCCAGGGGGAGGAGAAGAGAAATCGTGTGTATTCCCCAGGAGCGCACGTGCCCTGGAGTAAGCCGACATTCTTCTGAAACAATGTTATCAGCAGGGCTTTCAACTCCAGCACACTGTTGATGTATTCATGACCACTTCTGTTTCTTGTTTTGTATTTTCTCTCTGGAAATTGGGAGGAGGTAGTCTGGAAAGAAATAAATTAAACAATATTAGGCACCCCCCGCCAAAAAATGGTGATCTAGTTTTATTTGTTTATTGCATGCATATACATTTCTTTCTTTCTTTTTGGCTCCAAAGACGATCCTTTACTGAGAGCTATTAAAAACATTTCAGTCCTTAATTCAAATAAACTTCAACTCAGTTGACAGGCTGGTGGCTGAGCTAGGTAAAGTTGTCACAGTGGCAAAAACACTCCCTGTGACGATGACATCAAAATCGGTTCCTGACTAATTCGAGTGCGAATATACGTGACTCAGGATGTCCCATCTTCTTTAGGGTTCAATCAAGCTCCTCAAATTTGTGAATGTGCCAGATGAAAACATCCCCACAGTGCCTGGCGGCGTTGGGGTCTGTGATGTGGGTCATGTCTTTATCGATGTGAAAGTCAACCTCAGAGGCTGACTGGAGTTCGCCGTCGAGGGCAGACACCACTGGTGCCCACCAGGTTCTTCATGCTGAGGGTGAAGACGAGCAGCCTGATAGCAACTCCTGCTCGGCGTGGAGGGGCGCCGGCCAGCTGGGCCGCAGGCAGAGGGGTGCAGAGCTGAGGAAGCTGGGAATGGTTGGGGCTGGGCCTGCGCTGCTCTTCATCGGAAAACACCTGCAGCTGCTGCGGGAGGGTTCCTTGTGGTAGCCGGGTGCACGCTGTCATAGTTGGGGGCCGCAGGAGACAGGGATTTGGGGCAGGAATAGCTGAAAAGTTCCTCGTAGACCTGTGGGCCACCTTGTGCATGCATAACACCGTATCCCCGTGTTCCTTCTGCACCTGGAGGTGAATGGTCTCGTGGATACACATGGGGTACCTGGTGAGGGCAGTGGCCAGCAGCGCATGTACCTGCTTGTTCTGCTAGTTAACCATCTCATCTTGTATGCGGTCCTCTGGAACATGCTCCTGGTTCTCTGGGTGTAAAAGAAGATGTTGGCATAGACCCAGATAGCATCCTGGTCTGGACGCATCATTAGATATGCAAAACCAAGGTAATAATATGTGGTGGCCTGGCACTTGGGCACAGGGGAGTACATGCATAGACTCTTCTGTTTGATCCAAAGCAAGGAGTGGAATTAGTGGAGTAGAAGGCATGTTCAGCTTGGTAGATACTACAGCCCATCCCCAGAGTCTGTGAGTCACGCCCTCAGCAGCAGCGCCCGGTGTCCAGCTGCTCCAGCCTGCTCGCATTTGCTGACCCACCTCTCTTCCCTGCTACTGGAGCATGTGTAGGATTTTTGACAGAAAGAGGAGGTGAGCACATGAAGAGTACTCCAGGCAAGAGGAATACGCCAGCAATAGCTTCTGGCTAGGATTAGAGAATGAGTCCATTTTTTATATTGCTTGGGATACTTATAATGGTTAAGACTAGAAAGGTTAGTTGGTCTTGATTGCTAGTATAAAAAAGATATTTTAGCCCTGGCCGGTTTGGCTCAGAGGTTAGAGCGTCAGCCTGCGGTCCTGAGAGACCCAGGTTCGGTTCCCGCTAAGGGCGCATACCTCGGTTGCAGTTTTTCCCCGGCCCTGGTCGGTCGTGCGGGTGGCAGCCACTCGATGTGTTCCTTTCACATTGATGTTTTTCTCTCTCTCTCTGTTCCTCTCTCTCCCTCCCACTCTGTCTGAACAAAAAATGGAAAAATATCCTCGGGTGAGGATTAAAAAAAAAAGATATTTTAAATTCATTCATTGTGGGTTAATGGACCATTTATTTTATTTATTTATTAAAAATTTTTTTTCCTTTATGGATTCTTAGAGAGGAAGGCAGAGGGAGAGAGAGATAGAAACATCGATGAAAGAGAACATCGATTGGACACCTCCTGCATGCCCCCAGCTGGGGATCGGGCCCACAACCTGGCCATGTGTCCGGACCAGGAATTGAACCGGCGACCTCTTGGTGCAGGGTTGACGATCAAGCACTGAGCCACACCAGCCGGGCCCATTCATTTTATTAAAGTAGTTACAATAGAACAGCAACACCGTGCTTCAGGGAGAGTGTATTCAGTGGCAGGCGTGGGGTACATGGAGGGAGAGGGGAGAAGAACTCAGCAGGGCAGCAGGAGCGGATCATAGCAGAATTGCTGAGGACAGAGGACACGCAGTTTGGTGGCTGATAGATAATACTGACCAGTGACTAGACAGTGGAAGGTTAAGGTAAGAGTTAGAGACAGCTCTGACCTGGTGGTACCATGGCCAGTTATGTCACAATTCACTATTATCCTTCTGACTGACTGACCTGTACCTGCTTTCTCTATTTATTTACTTCTGTTACGCTCCTTACTTTCCATGTTTTTAAAAAATTGTTAAATATAATCATGCATGCGAACAAAGGTCTAAAACCGTAGTAAAGAACAGTAAAATGAATATCCATGTGCCCGCTATATCCTGAGATACAGAACACTCTAATGGCCTCATCTTTGGTTATATCTCTTCTCTGCCCTACTCAGAGTAGTTGATTGCCATCCGAATTTAGGTCACCATTCCCTTGACTTTCATTAGAGTTTTATTCTCTATTCCTATCTAAATTATCCTTTGAACTTTAAATGGAGTCATATGGCAGCATTCTATGTGACTGGTCTTTCTTCGTTCTACATTACTTTTTGTTTTATCCATATAGGGACATATAGTTGTACTTCATTCAGTTGTGTAGTAGTCTGTTGTGTTTGTAATCCTCAGTTTATTCATCTATTTCCCCCTAATCTGTAATCCCTGTGCAGTGGCTTTAGTCGCTCAGAATACTTTGTGCCAGTGACCCAGCCCTTGCGGCGTGCCGGAGCCTCACGTGCACGAGTGCACTGTGTCCCGCAGAGTCGGAGGAGGCCTCAGAAACATCCTGAAAGTTCTGCTTAATTATTTCAAGCTTACAATGAATTGGAACTGCTTTGTTTCCTATTAGGGAGAGGTACTTACTCTAAAATAGAGTTTCTGAACCTTGGCACTTTGGACATTTGGGTCTGGATGTTGTCTGTCGAGGGGACTGTCCCGTGCATCGCAGAATGTTTGGCAGCATCCTGGCCTCTGCCTACTAAATGCCAGTAGCACTCGCCTCCCGTTTGTAACAACCCAAGAGGCTCCAGACATTGTCAGATGTCCCCTGGGAACAAAATAATCCCCAGCCGAGAATCACTGCTTTAAAGTATTAGGAGCTGATGAAAAGGCCCAGGTTAGCGGCCGTGAACAATGGCATATTCTTGTCTTTACAGTGGACGTTGCCCTGGTCCGGGAGGCCAGCCATTCCTCTGGCCAGTGTGTTAGCAGTTTCCCGCGGTGCCGGCCGCTGTTTTCTATTTTCTGCTACTCTGACTCCCTTTGCCATAACTTCTCCTAACCGAGTGCTGGCTTTTCGTGTGTCGGTGAGACCGTCATGCTCACTGCATGTATAAACTGCTTCCATTTCTCCCAAAGCAAAAAAAATTAAAAATGTGTGTTTTGAAATTATCAGTTTAAAAACTATAATAAGTACATATTTAATAAATCAAAGTTAAAAATGCCAGTGAAATATAAGATGTACATGTTTTAAACACACATTTTTATAGCACTATTGATAGGTAATATTAATTTGGGCTTAAAGGTCATACAAAATAATGTAGAATGGTAAAACGAGGGTACTTTAGATTTTTAAAATGAAATTTTAAGAAATTTGTGTTAAGATATATTTAGGTTATGTTACCATTGTAATTAGCTAGTTAATATTAATATTAGTTAATATTAATAGAAAGAAGCAAAAGGGAGGCTAGACATTATACACATGGTCACCTGGGCAGCTTCTCCAGGAAGCTGCAACTTCACATTCCCCAGGGAACCACTGATCCATTCCCTGTAGGTCACTGGGGGAAGGGGTCCAACAAAGAGGAGATGGGCCTACACAGAGTGAAATTGGGGTGACATAGGGAAGGTGCCTGTCAGTCTAACCTGGAACAGAGATCGTTGGCCAGAGGGGGTGGAGCCACTGCAAGCCCAGGGAAATTTGGGGACATATAATCCCAGGATAAAGGAATTCTCGCTCTCCGGTTGCCCTTTTGTTCCTCTGGTTCACTCCTGCTTCCTTGCATTCTCCCTTGTTCCTAGAAGCAGCATGGCCCACTGCCATGAGGCTTCCACATGCGGTGAACTGATGGGCTCTGCAGCTGGGCACGCAAGCCAAGCTCGCCCGACACTGCACTGGACTGTGCAAACATGGAACGGAAACTAGGCAGCGGCTTTAATTCCAGCCTGCCAGCGACACAGCTGGACTTTCTGCTTGGCAGGACAGAGGGAGAGGGGACCTTGGAAACTCGGGTATAATTCCATGCGAATAGATGCCACTCATTTTCCCGTGCGAGTCTCAGAAAATCCCTTTCTGTGACCTCACAAGAATCCCACTTCCGCTGGCAACAGGTGGGGACATGGAGAGCTCCCCACCGATGACAGTAGTGCACAGCTTGCACGTAACTTTGTGTATGGACTTTTTAAAGTGCAACACAAAACCTGTACACGAATCCTGAAGCTTTGTAAAGCTGGCTCCACCTAGTGTATGAAAGGATCACACAGCTGGGGAATCTGTCCTAGGGCCCTCATTGCTACTTAGGAAAGGAGGAAAACCAAACCCAAACAGAACCGGACTGTGAGCTATATTTGTGCCCCGGGCGATAACACCAGCAGACATGACCTTCGCAGCATGAGCCGAGAGGTCGTTATATATTGAAACATCAACATCCAGCATGCCTGGCATTTCGTTCCATTGTGATGTCTCAGCCCTCCTTGGCCGGGTCCCCGCTCTTCCTGTGTGGAGTCCTATCTGAGTGTCATGCTCATTTACCACAGTTCGGGAGCGATTAGGGCCGGGCCTACTTAGACTCTGATTTCAGAACCCAACATGATTATCAGACTGAAATGCTCTGTAGCTGTTAGCTTCTCACTTGTACAAGAGAGCAGCCACTGTTTGTGGCCTAATCTTGTTTCCACTGCAGGATTCTGGCATAATCACTTCTCCCAGTCAGTGTGCCCAGATTTTAGGCAGTCTCATGCTAACTTCAGGATTTTGCCACCTTTAAGAAATTTAAAATATGCTTTTATTTATTTATTTTAAACTTGACCAGGGATTGAATCCACGACCTTGTTATATGGGGATGATGCTCTCGCTAACTGAGCTACCCAGCCAGGGCCTAAAAATATATTTTAAAGGAGATGTTATAATACATGGAAATCACAAATGGAAGTAAAATAAATATAATGGAATTAGAAGAAAAGTGTTAGATTCTTACTAGGTGTATTGTCTGATTGTCTGGAAGGGCCTGAGGTCCAAGCTTTTTTTGTTACAAAGGGCGAGTGTTAGATTGAAGACATATTAGCATCCAAGGGAGACTTTTCCTGGGATGAAAGAACGTTGAAAGGGCCTTTCACGCCGTGTAATTCCATGGTTATTTCACGCGGAGTCTGTGTGTCTGGGTTTGAGATTGTCTTACATCCCACACTTTGAGAAACATCACTCAAGATTTACCATCTCTGCCAAAGGAAGTTCGTCATTCTTCCCCAGATTTCCAAAGGCCTTGTTTCTCCTTGAAAGCCTTTTTGAATAATTCTTTTCTGAGTGCTGACTTCTTCTCCCATTAGCAAGTGTAAATTGTGCTGATATATATATATATATATATATATTTTTTTTTTTGCCTTGTAACCACATTTTCTCATTCTTTTTTCCAATTAGATTAAGTTATTTGAAGATAAACATTGTGTGTTTCTTTATGTTTCTTTCTAATCAGTGCCATTAATTTAACTCTTGCTTATATAAATATCCAGGGAAGCCTGCTTCTTTGCCTCTTTCATTCTGTTTTGTTTTAAAGTGTTAAAGTTGCCAGAAAAAGCACCTTGTTCAGTTAACTAATCATTTAGCCCATTGATAAATAGTTACTGGGCATCTTCTCTGGGTCTGGACTTGTGCCTGATTCAGGGATGAACAGACTGGCTGATGCCTTCATGGAATTAGGAATCCAACATGGGCGCTGGGCAAGGCAACTCCAGAGTAAGGTTCTAAGTTTAGAGTAGGTTTGCTTTTGTGATTGTTGAGTAGCTCACAAGCCTTGGACCAGACAACCACAGTGAGAGGTGTGTGGCCCTGGATTTTCCAGTCCCAGAGCTGCATCTGCTCTGAACATCTAGACTTTGGGCAAATAATCACCTCACTGCCTGTCTCTCAGTTTCTTTATTTAAATGAAAAGAGGTTAAGTAAACATGAGGTGTGATATACCAATATGAGGTACAGTTATCAGTGGGAATATCTGTCCTCCCCCTTTTTTAAACAAGACAGAAACATGATATCATTTTTAAAAAATTAAAATTTTCTGTCTGGCATAAAAATATGTTGTCCAATTTAGAAACCAAACATCCTTGTTAATGGGAATACCATTGTGGATGATGCTTAAAAACTGCAAATCCATGCAATTCCCAGACTATCCATTTAAATTGATAAATGATTTGAACATTAGAGTTACTCCAGAATATTTCTCTCTTTAGAATCTAAGGTCCATGATGTATCACTGAGGTGTAAGCATATTCCATAAATATTTGTTGAATTAATGAATTTTAATAAGAATATTTAGATTTTTCTTTTATTCATCATGTTGTCCATATTTGATATAAAGAGCGAAGTAAGCTTGAATGGAAGGGGCTGTTTTTCCCACATCCACATTACCATCCTTGCTTGTAATACCTGGCAGGTAATTAATCTGTAATAAATATTAAAGAGATAATTAGGTAACTTTGTTAGGCACTTTTTTTAAAGGACACATGACTTAATTGTTATAAGCAAAGATTTAACTTTTCCTTTTTGTCATTTCATGGCAGAATAACTTGAAATTACACAGGCTATTAATTTAAAATATTGATTATTTGTTTTCATGTTTTAACTATAAATATATACTTAGATTATAGGCAAGATGCCCCAGAGTGTAAATCAGATACAGCTGCTAATGTGTATTGCATTTATTATGATCGATTGGATTTAATCAACAGGAAGGATTTCTTTGCAAATATTATTTTTTCTCATTTTATTTTATTTATCTATTTTTAAAAATTCTCACCCAAGGATATGTGCTTACTAATTTCACAGAGAGAGAGAAGATGGGAGAAGGAGATAGACAGAAATGTGAGAGAAAAACATTGACTGGTTTTTGTTGCCTTCCGTATACACACCCTGACTGGGGATCGAACTCGCCACTTGGGTAGGTGTCCCTGAGCAAAAATTGAACCCTCGATCTTTTGGTGCATGGGACAGTGCTCCAAACACCTGAGCCACACCGGCTGGGGCTAATTTTCTCATTTTAAATCCTGTCTGCTCAGTGTAACTGAAACACGATGTCTTTAGTAGAAGAGTAAGTAGTATCCTGTAAGATGCTTTAGAAGTTTGGGAATTTTGACGATTAACACAAACTATATAAGGTACTTTATGGAATACAGACTGGTTATAATTTTGCTTATTTAAATACATGGTTTCCTGTTTGACTTCTGGATATGTTTATATAGTAAAACTACAAATTAAAGACATACTTGATACACCGAGGGAGAGCAGAAGGTTCCTTGGGCTAGAATTTTTTGTCTGTAGCTGAGACAACCACTGCAAAAGCAGTTATCCAGTCAGAGTTACAGATCACCACCAACATCTTGAGTTTTTACTTACTCATTATGAATATATTATTCAAAAATTTCTCTAGGCCTTTCTGAGCTTGTATGTATTTTGAATTCATACCATCTCTTTAGATATCAGGTTTCAAAAGCAACTTCACTGTGGCTTCCAGCTTTTATTTGCCTTCCAGCTTGAAGTCCTTTGCCTGTTGGGGCTGACTTTGCATTCCCTACAGTATTCTCAAGTAGATCCTTGCTCCTTGCATCACGCTGACTGAGTACTGTTTTTTTCAGCCACTGTGCTAAGAACTTTTCACACCTACCTCATGTCATTGTCACATTACTCTATTAAATAGTTAATATTAACATCCCTATTTTACAGATGCAGAAATTAAATGACTTGCCCAAGGTAAAGCTACACATGGGTTGTCTGTACGTGAATGTCTACATTGTACCACCACACTAGGCTGTCTCCAGTGTTTTTATCTGTGGGAGAGGCATCTCAGCTTCTCACGTATTTATAAAGCACTGGGCCATTCAGAGGCTTGCTGCCCACAGCTCGAAACCACTGTCCTGGATCCTTCCCACATCTTGTAGAGATTGGAGTTTTGGTACCTCAGTCTGTCGACTTCTGGACCACTCTCCACCATAGCATGATTGCCCACAGGAAACAGTCTGTCTCTATCTTCAGCTCAGTTTTTGGAAACAAATATTTAATTTCCTAGGAACTCTAGCTGAAAAAAATATCCCTTTCTACTTCATCCCCTTCTCCAGCTGCCCCCTGGATCGTGAAGGATTTGGGCAGTAGAACCCGAGCCAAGGTGGCCTGTGGGGGCCACTTCTACTGGCTGGACATCACATTAATGTATTTCAATGTCTCAGATGACGGTGGTGGCACATGCTCTTCTTCCAGCCCCGACACCCTGAAGGATGGCAGAGACGTCCTGTATGCGTGTTTGCTTTTCAGTCTGTAATTAATTTGAAAAGGACACTGTAGTGAAAGAGAGGGCCACATATTTATCTGTAAGTGATTTAGGAGATAACCACTAAGTGGGGAGAAAAAACCCACAATTTTAAAGTCCTGAAGTAGATGTTAGTTATTATGAAGTCATATTGTGAATAACTTCGCCCCCCCTCCCAATGGTGGCGGCATTACCTTTTCCTATTTATTTACCTAGATAAGGAAAGTAAATTGCAGTTTTACTAAATTTGTCACCTGAAGAAATACTGTCAAAATGGCATCATCTCCTGAGCGGTTCCCTTTCCACCTTTGTGTTGTCTCATGAGTTGGGTTTATATTGTAGATTGTGGCCTGCTTATTGCAAATACCCTGTTGTCATTTATAGATAAGAAACAGCCTCCAATACTCCTTTAATGCAGGAACAAATATTTCTTTTAAAGTGAGCCCTGTGAGAGAGAATATCAGAGAGTTCAAGATAGTAAATTAATCTGTTGTATTGATTGTTATATTAAATAAAAGGCCAAGTTATTATTTCATGTATTCCTCTCTTCAGTTGCTTAAATTTTACTTCAGAGGGAATTTGAGATGCCTCTTTATAGATTATACTCTTATTCTCAGGACAGATTTTTCTAAACAGTTTTTTTTGGAAAAAATTAATTTTCCTCTTTGGATGTTTATATAAGGGTCTGAGCAGCTCTTTAATAATGCTGCATGAGCATTAATCAGGTTAAACTGGGGTCATCTTGGTCTGGACTGTGTTTTCCTTTCCGACGTTTAAGGGCATTTTTTGTGCCAGCTGTAGCGAGCCGCCTTCCGGAAGTTGCTGTACCATCATTGCTACTGGGAGATTTGTTCTCAGTAGTAGAAAAAAATAGAAACAGGGTGGAAGAGATAAAGGTGATTGAGTGGTACTGAACAGTTACTTGTGAAGATAGGTAGTCACTAAAAATTTCCTTTAGACGTTGCTATGAGAGTATCAAATTAGAACTGCTAGACCCAAGTCCTTGTAACTTTGTACCCAATTCTTCATGGAAGGTTAGTTGTGTTCATCAACCTCAAGGCTCCAAAGAGTATACAATTGTGTGCCCTACTTATGCCTGTTGACTACCTTCCTAGTTAATGAAATGCCACCCTCAAATTATACTTCATAGGTCCTTCCTTGATCATTTCTCATCCTCCTTCTCTCCCTCCCTTCCAGCAATATTTATTGGGCACTTGCTATATACCAGGCACTGTGAATAAAATAAATACAGAGGACCTGTCCTCAAGGGTAAAAGTCAATTAAATAAAATGATTATAAGTTGGAGTAAGTACTAGAAAAGAGAGAAACAAACATTTGCTGAGAGGGCACAAACAGAAGTGGGTGTCTCTGCCTCGGGTAAGATGGGCAGGGAAGACCTCCCTGGGGAAGAAAGTGGACCTGTAAGCCCTCCGCTGGAAGATGAGGGGTGGCCCTGGGCAGGTCCCTGGGCATGCACTGCTTCCTTCCGATCCTTCCCCAGGGGACAGGCCTGCGCATGTGGGTTGAGTTCTCTGGTGGGAGCCCCTGGAGAGCTGACCCTCTTGCACCTTCACCTTTGTCCTCCTCCAGCACTGAGCATGGCGTCTCATATGCTGGTGAGTCACAGATGTCTGATCCAGGCCTTTCCATGGCATCTTACTGTTCTCAGAACGTTAGCTTCATGGCATGTGGGGAGAAGAGGGATGTGTGGATGTGTTTGGTACTCTTGAGACTACTCTTGGAGTTTTCTAACTACTTTCATGGTACTCTATTTTTTAATTTTATTTTATTTTATTTTTTTAGGGCGAGGAGGGGAGTGGAAGAGAGAGATAGAAACATTGATGAGCGAGAACATCGATTGGCTGCCTCCTGCATGTCCCCCACTAGGGACTGGGCCCACAACCCAGGCATGTGTCCTGACCGGCAATCGAACCAGTGACCTCTTGGTGCGTGGGTCGATGCTCAACCACTGAGCCACACCAGCCAGGCCATGATACTCTTTTAATTACTTCATAATAAGGCTTTCAGTGAACATTCAAAAGACATCTATAGTATTTCCAAGTGGACATTTTTAAAGAATTAAACTGTGCAAGTAAAGACTTCTTTATTCAACAAATAAAGGGAGCTTACAGTCTTTGATGATTTCCTGCTACTCTTAGAGAGATAATCTACATAAAATATATGGTGTATAATTATATACATTGTAATATGTTCTATATTATTGGTTTCCAGGCCTGACTTCACATTAGACTTTTATGAGAATCTTTTAAAAAGTACAGAATTCCAAACCATACCTTGTGGAGTTTCATTCACTTGATTGTTTTGGGAAAAGTCTATGACATTTAGGCTTTTGAATGCTCCTGAGTTGATCTTGAGCAGGTGGCTGGGGAGAAGGGCCCCCAGGTGCTTCTGATAGGAATGCAGGTCTGGGAGCCCTGGGCTGGGATGTAAGGAAGGTGACACCTGGCAGATGCTCCGCAGCAGTGCGGAGGGGCTGGTCCCTGGGCCAGTGGAGTGTGGGCACAGCGTAAGCCCTGGGTGTGAGCGAGCGTGAGGCTGGTGAGGGGGGCTGTGAGTTCACTGAGCAGGGCAATGACCATCAAAAGAAAAGGTAGAAGAAAACTGTGTGCTTTGGGGCAATAAAACATTTGATACCCAAATAAAGTAAGAATTCTGACTGATGAAGCGGTGTTTCTACTTTGCTTCAACAGAGTTTTGGACAGGATTGCAAGTAACGCCTCTTATCTCTTCTCTAACCCCTTCAACACAGTGATTGAGCTTTTCCTTCCAACAAGATTCCGAGGCCCAAATTTAGTATCCAGAGAAAAAGTTGGCTGTCTCCAGGATGGCTGATGGCTTTACGTTCCATTTTAGTCAAGGTCGTCTCAGAAAAGGCCGGTGGAAATGCTGATGGCTCTGGTTGGTTTGCCGGAGTCTGGGTGCGGGGTAGTCATTAAGATTTGAAATGCATTAGAGTATAGGTAATATTTTTAATTGGCATTCAGTGTTTCATTTTTTTAAAAAATTCCTTTTTCTTCATTATCATATCTTAGTTTGTGTTTAAATTTAGGGTTTTTGTATTTACATAGGAGTGTGTGTCTCTGTGTGTGTGTGTGTACAAATATACATTTGCACATGCATTCAGGATCTTCATCTGGGTAGTAAAAGTGTGCACAAGAAGTTGCTTTCACATTGATTATAGAGTAATTCATTTTAAAGATATTTATTAAACACCAGCCACGGACTGTTATTCTCCTGGGTTCTAGAGACACAATGGCAAACCAAACCAGCATGGTTTCTGCTGCCCAGAAGACACTGGTTGATGATGGGGTGACTGTTCCAGCAGCAGTATTGTACCTGGGAAATGTGAGTCACAGTTCATGGGTTTTGTGGACGGTGACAGATGTGCACACTTAAGTCAACTTCAGTCCGGTTGCTGGTGGGTATTTTAGGGCTGTGTCCAGGAAGGTTCTTGAAGAGCACTGGCATGATATAAATCCTTCTAAAATTCCACTAATAAGTTAAACACATGCCTCTTAAAAGTAACTTTATTTAAATAGTATATAAATGGTCAGTGGATAGCATTCTTGGGGTGGTGGATCAGCCAGGCGATGTCATTGTCTGCACATGCCGGGGGGCACTGGGCACCATATGTCCCTCCTGGAAGAGCTGGCATCCACGCCAGCGGTTTCATGGTCCGCGTTTGAGAGCCCATGCAGTGCGTGGTAAGGCAGGGTTTCAGTTCTAAAACGTGCTCAGGTGCCTTGTACCTCAATGTGGTCACAAACAGCGCCCGAGGTGGGAGAGTCCAGCTGGGCTTTTTAAAGATAATCTCCTGAAGGTCCTGATATGGTCATTTCCTGCCCTTTGTGCTTCCCTTGGTCTTCCACTGGCTCTGTGTCTGGTAAAGGTGAATCCAGGATAACAGGCCACCACAGTCAAACCGTGAGAGCTAGCTTCTCCCCGAGAGCGTCACTGTGTCAGGGACTGTGCCAGACACATTCCATGTGCTGTCTCCTTCATTTCAAACAGGAACCTGGGCACCACTCAGCTTTCCCGGCTCAAGTGAGCGAACGGGGCGCGGACGTTTGCTCATTGCACGAGGTCCCAGAACCTGTGAGTGGTGGGATTTCCACCTGGACGAGTTGACACTGGAGCCTGTATTGTTCATTTCTCTGTGTGCTGTGCAAGAGGCAGGAGGAGAGGTGGGGAGGCCTGTGAGGGGGCAGTTGGCATCTGAGTCATCTTTTACCCCAGTACTCAGCCAGTACCCAGCATGTCGGAAATGCTCAGTAACTGTGGTTAATGAATACCATCATTGTGTTGGGGGTCGGGGTTCCCTGCCCCACCTCCATTCTTTTTACTTATTGGTCTTTAGCGTCACAGTGGTCTGCCCACTTCTGTCCACCCCTTCTCCCCTCCTGGCCCTCTCCCATAAGCCGTCCTGGCTTTCTTCCAGGACCTGCAGCAGCCAGTCTTGCCCCTTCTGCAGTTGGTTTTCAGGATGGCAGCCAGAGGGAACTTTCTAAACCTCAGATCTGAGCCCGTTGCTCCCCTCTTTACGGCCTCGCAGTGGTTCCCATTCGTCTTGGCTGGAAACCAGGTCCCCTCTTCTGCCTACCAGATCGTGCATGGTCCGGGCGCGTCGCAGCTTTGATCTCGGAGATGCCAAATTCTCTCCTCAGTCTGTCCTTCATTCACACTGGGTTTTCCTTCTAACTCCTACCTCGGGGTTTTTGCAAATGTCACACCTTCTCAGAAAACTCTTCTTCCATGCACCCCACCTTGTCCACTCAGATCTTAGCCCAGAGGTTTTGCCTTAAGGGAAATCCTTTCTGACGCTTGCATTTTAAGCTTTTCCAGCTCCCCATAGCAGCTACCACATGTATCATTATATATGTGTGTGCTTATTTAATCTGTGTCCCACTACACTGTAAACTCCAAGAATTTATACAGTGCCAAACATAATAGGTATTCCATAAATATATATTAAGCTAAGAATGAATGAATGAAAAATGAAAAAGAACCAGAAATAGCTTCTCTGAGACTCCTGGATGGATGTTTCCTATTATTAAAGGGAAGTATAAAAGAGAGAATTTCATTACATTATTGAATTTGAGATGGATTATAGTTTATAGAGATTGCATTGTTTTCCAGTCATTTACTTTGGACACACTCTTAGACATAGGGAGGTCACGTAACTTGCCCAGGGTACACAGCTGGTCACTGTCAGATATCTTTGTTCTGACGTCTGAGCTTTGTGTTGGGAGAAGACACATCTTTTCATCACTCTGCAGGACATCTCTGGTGTGTTGAGTCTGGGAGCTGCATCAACATTTGATAATGTTAGTGTTTTCATGTCATAATTTTAGTGTCTTTTAAGAACATGTATTTTTGTGTTTCTTTTTGCAAACCACTGTGTTCAGAAATTAATTGGATGAATCTAAGAATGCACAGATTTAAGGTGGCACCCATGATAAGAAGCAGCTTGCCTTTGACTCCCACTGGGACTGGGCAGGGACAGCCCTCCTTGTGTTCCTGGGGTCTGAGGGGAAGGGATGCTGTCAGCAGGAGAGCACGTACCATTTATCAAGCTCCCATTCCGAAAATGCCCGTTCACGGATGCAGAGCAGCTAGCGGTGTGTGGTGAGCTGATGCCGAGATCCCCAGCTGAGAGGGGCACGAGCAACCCCACAGCCTCCTCGATTCTGTGACTCTATTAAGTGTTAAAAATTCACCGTTATGTGAAATTATCTCTCCTTTCAAGTTCTCAAAAATGCTCAGGTGCTGCAAGCCTCGGCCGGACCTGGCCTGGGGAGGGCGAGGTGAGCATCGCGCTGGCCTGGCCGCCCTGGCTGCTGGCCGTGCAGAGCCCCGTGCAGCGTGCGGCAGCATTGCTGTCCTGCAGGCTCGGGAGGTACTGGATTAAACAGGTCTGCTGTTGCGGACAGACACCAGGCACCTTTCTAGCAGGAGCTGTGTTTGGATTGGAGTTTCCAGGGCCTTATCAGGAGCCACCCCCAGTGACACAGCCAGTGGCAGAACTAACTTTGACTTTCACTCTTCGCCAAGGGCTCGCAGAGCACCTTAGAGGAAAAGATGGAGGCGCTGCGAGTTCGGATGTTCATGCCCTGCGCCTTTGAAAGCCTGTGTCTGTAAGTGAGGCTTGTTCTGGAAATAATCCCGGGACCACTTCACAGGAGTGATTCCTTTTCAAGGGGGTGGCCAGAGAAAGGGAAGGTTTTATTGGGAGTTAAAAATACTGGAACTGTTACTCTGACTGGGGCTTAATCAGCTGGCGCTGCCCCTCTAGGAGGGGTGACAGGAAGGCGGATTCGGGGGAGGTTGCAATGCTGCTGCTTTGCATTTGGTTTAAAATGTAATGTTGGTCTGAAATGAATAATGCCCCAAAATGACTGCTTGAAAAATCTGAGAACAGATCTTGCTGGATGATTACAAGATAGAGTGTGGTCCGGCTTTGTTGTGGATTGAAAAGGATTTTCTTCAGCAAAAAGAATGTTTCATAGCAATATCTGTCAGAACTGTCCCACTGCAGACACTTAGGGTTTTTGCTTCTCCTTTTGGATTCCTGGCTGGGGAATGGTAACGGCTGTATCTCCTTTGCGTTTCTATATATTGATTTTTTCCTCTTTGGGTGGAAAACAAAACATCCAAACATCAGAATCATTACCCAGTATATGCATGTAGAACAAATATAAAAATGGAGAAATGCTAAGTGGATTATACCTCTCCACACCTTCTTCAACATTTACTTTCAGCTTTAGGTGATGAGATTAGAAAACAATACTAAAAGCTGTGCCCTACGTGAATAGGCATTCAGGCAGATCAACTTATGCAAAAGCCACCTCCGGAGCTTAATAATTATTTACTGAACGTCCCTGGGCCGTGAGAGAGGTTCTGGGTAAGTCGGAAAAGCATGATGTTCAGCAGCTTGTGAAGGTGTGTTTAAAGACGGCAAGAACCATGGAAAAATACTAAATGTAGCTGAACTATTTTGAGAATCTGATTCTTAAAAAAATATTTCCACAAATTTAAGTGTGGTTCAAGATCATCATGTTCAGTAGATATATCTTTAGAAAGTCCTACAGAAGCATTTAAAATGATTCCTAATTTCTTGTGCTATTTTTGCTGTATCGAGTTTGCTTTTATAGATTTTTTTCATGCTGTATGTCATTAAAATGGTTTAATTACTTATCTAAAAAGTAATAGAGCATTTGTATAAATAAAGTGTATATAATTATGTATTTAAAATGTCATCGTGCTAGAAATGTTTAAATTTCTGCTTCGTAATCAGATAACAGTGAGATAATAATTGCCCCTTGTGATTCATATTTCATAAGAATGTCCTTTATAACTTAATGATCTTTAAAGTATAAATTTTATATTGCTGGATGTCATGAATGGCTAAAACATGTCATTCCTGTGCAGTATAAGAACAGTGGTGATGTCACCTTTGAATGAACACTCAAATTAATTCTCAGTTTCAACTACTTTTGCTTAATGATTTTGAATTTTGTGTTCTGGCTAACTAAAACACTTGCCGTAGTAGCTGCCTCCCCGCAAACTCTCAGAATGGAATTCTTAGTGCATAGCTTTGACAAAACCTGTTCACTGAGCTGTTGCCCATTAACTTCTTTGTGCCTGTTATTTCAGGAAGGGCACACACTGTGAATTAATTGTTTCTTTTGTATTTTCCTCCAGCAAAGCAAAGAAACACCATAGCAACATTCTAAGAGTGTTCGTTTCCTAGAAAATAACTTCAGTTTTCACTAGTTGAGATGCTGAGATACTCAGAGGATGCCAGTGCAGGAATTAAAACACAGTGGACAAGAAATCATAGCCAGACTTTCCCTTATTATCTACATGAGTGTCAGCCACCATTCAGCAACACATTCGATTCTATAACTGCTCTATGACAAAGGTACTTTTTTCTGCCTCCATTTTGAAAATTACAAAATTGAGGTTTGGGCAAGTGAAGTCACATACCTGAAAACAGATAGAGCCCGATTTTCCTGGGTGTTCTGGCCCCAGCACTTATGCTTTTCTCTGTATGTTCTGTGCATTTTCATTCAAGATCCTGAGTGAATTGATATTTCTTCCTCTCCCTTTAAAAAAAAAACAACACATTTTGCCTGGCTGGTGTGGCTCAGTGGTTGAGCGTTAACCCATGCACCAAGAGGTCGCCAGTTCGATTCCTGGTCAGGACACATGCCCACGTTGTGGGCCTGATCCTCAGTGGGGGGCATGCAGGAGGCAGCCAGTCGATGTTCTCTCTCATCGATGTTTCCATCTCTCTCCCTCTCCCTTCCTCTCTCTCTCAAATCAGTAAAGATAAAATATTTAAAAATAATAATAATAAAATTTAAAAATACGTTTTTATTGATTTTTTTTAGAGAGAAAGAGATACAAACATCATTGGGAGAGAGAATCATTGATCGGCTGCCTCCTGCACGCCCCCTACTGGGGATCGAGCCTGCAACCAGGGCATGTGCCCTGAATGGGAATGGAACCGGGACCTTTCAGTCCATGGGAGGATGCTCAGTCCACTGAGCCACACCGGCGAGGCTCTTCCTTTGACTTTTTATTGATGGGTGTGTCTCTATGTCTGGAGTTGGTAGCACCACCATAACTTCATGAATTAAAAGTGAGGAGGCTGGTTCTTCAAAGTGAAATCAAGGTATTTTACCAGAGAAGTGGGACAGGATCCTGGGCAGGCATAAATAACAGGTGACCACAATAAGTCATTACCTCTAATTTGTAAGGCTGGGTCCTACACCTGGACAGGTGCGCCCACTGAGTACTTCTCAGATTCTGATTTGTGCTTTTGTCTTGATTTCACACAGTATTGCGAACTTTGTTGATATGTAGTAAGTGTTAAGTGATGGCAGGGTAAGGCTTTTGAGTCTTCCCTGGCTTGTTAAGATGTTGCCTAGACAATACACAGTGTACCGTCAGCCTGGGGCGCTTATTTGAGTAAGGATGGAAGGGCTTCTGTCTTTGAAAAGACCCTTGCAATTACTTTCACACTGATGTGTGAGTTCTATCTTTAGATTGTCCAAGTTTGGGATAAAAAGTTCTCTTTTTAAAAATACTCTAGGTGGGGTATCATGCCATGCCGTGTTGGTTACACACACCTCGCAGGGGATGGGTTTTCGGGGCCCGCTAAAGCATGGCAGCTGGGTGTGAGTGGGATGCCCCGGTCTCGTCGAAGGACGCTGCTGTGAAGGACAGAGACCTGAGTGTGGGCCACTGCAGCCCCATCTACTTCAGCACTGCCGGGTGGTCTGACTCCTGGGGACAGTTCTGGAAGGGAATGGGGTGCTAAGAGTAGCCACACCAGAGTGCGCCTGTGGGAAATGGAGGGCAGTGTGGTCTCCAGGTGAGGAAGTGGCACCCTCAGGTCCTTGGCTCACAGTGTTTTCTAGTAGGAGCTTGACATTCTCCTTAGCTCAAGTGCAGAGAAGTGAGGAGCTCTGTGGGAGTGGGAGCATGGCCAGCTTAACCAAATCTGGTGGTGAGAACCGCCTGGAAGAACACTGTGCATACACTACTGAGGTCTCAAATATTTTGGTCATCACTCCTAGTTAAAGAATTTTTTTCAAGCAAATTGTCTCAACATATTTTTTTTTTATTTTATAAATTGTGTACAAGTGCCATGGGACTAATGTTATATTATATACCATGTACAAAATTAGAAAGTAAAAATGATAAAATGTATATATAATTTTTTTTCCTGTACCCTAGGGTATCACTCTCTTGCACCCTCTTTTGAAGAATATTGGTGTAGTCGGAGCGTTATTAAGGTTCTCTTGATTTTGAGCTAATCAGTTATTGAGATTACTCTTAATGGTACCCACTGAAGGTCCAGCTTAAGAAATATTGATCTTAAATAGATATTGAGAGCCTCTAATTTTTATCAGCTAATTGAGGTCTAGATATTAAACAGTGAAGATTTCAAATTTTAATTTATATATCGTTGCTAGTGCTTAGTTTTTAGTGTGTTTTCCTCTTTCTTTGTAATGGGAGGTGCAGAGCCCCAGAAGACGGGAGTTCTGTGCCCTTTGGACATCACGAGGGATCTCTGTGCAGCAGAACGGGACTGGGAAGCAGTCAAATGTGTGTTGGGAAGACTAGCTCTACTTTGCAAGCCCTTTGCATCTTTTCTTCCCCAGAAACCTGGAGTATTTACTGTTTGCGCTGGTAATATTACTCAGCTATTTTAAGTACAAATGATAGTTTCTTATTTCAATTTCAGTATTTTCTTATCGGTACTTGCTTCCACTGTCCATGGTGAAAAAGCCGTTCTTACATTTACAAAGGGATTGCTTTGGAAGGACGGGAGGACGTGCTGGTCACGGAAGTGTCCGAGCGCCGTCGGAAAGACGTTCACCAGCTCCCCTCGGCAGCTTGTGCGCGTGGAGCCCTTTCAGAAGACTCCTCAGGACTTCTCGCAGCTGACAGCCAGCTGGCTGGGGCAGTCCCTGCACACTCAGCCCATATGCTCCCTGTAGTTATGATAAAGTACTTACGTTGTAACCACAGAGATGCACTGGCCATTTCTGCACTGATGTTCTTGTCTACCTGAGTTCCTGGCCATTGGCAGGGCTGGCCGGGCCTCCCTATTCCCCGCATTGATTCTGTTCTATATTGGAAGGACTTTTCAGAGCTCCTGTCGGGCCCTGGGGGGAGTGGAATGTGAATTACCTCAGCCTTGGACGAAGTGCCCTGGTCTAAGAATCGGAGATGTGGTTCATGTCCAGCTGCAACTACGCAGCTGGTGATCTTGGGCGTTTGTTCATTTCCGAACATTGCTAGGCTTCAGAATCAACTGCGGACTTTTTAAAAAAGATTTTTAAATCGATTTTTAGAAAGAAAGAGGGAGACAGAGAGAGAGAGAGAGAGAGACATTGATGTGAGAGGGAAACATTGATTGGCTGCCTCTTGCATGCCCCCTCCCGGGAATCAAGCCACAACCAGGGCATGTGCCCTGCTAGGGAATCAAACTAGCAAACCTTCAGTGCACAGGATAATGCCCAGCCAACCGGCCAGAGCAACCGCAGAATTTTTGTAGACTTACTGATTCCTGGGACTTACCTAAAATGAAATCAATTTCTGAGGCTAGAGACCAGGCATTTGATTTTAGACAGCACAGCCAGCTGATTGTGTGACAGCCAGCCTTGTGCATCTGGAAGCCCTGGGGCTTAACCTTTCCAGGACGTAGCTGTATCGCTTGTACTTCAGGAAGCTAATGTGATGGTACCTTTCCCGGGCTGAGTCACAGTGTGCCCGGTGCAGGCAGAGGCTAGGCTTGGAGCTCTGTCAACGGGATGATTATAATGAATATTAATTTTTCCTGGAGAAGAATACCAGGATTTTTACTTTATGACTCATGCGCTATTACAGGGTAAATTATCTTCTCTTTTCACCCCTGAAAAACTTTGTCAAGTTCTCTGAATTAAACCTTGCCTGAGCCTTCAGAGAGGACTCTGCTGTGGTCCAGGCTTGCAGGGAGGCTCATGCAGAATTTGCTTCCTTGCATCAGGAAAGAAGTGGCATGTGCATAACTTAATATCATTTTTTTTTACTAATTTTGAACTCTGTTCCCATTTATTGGACTAGATTTCAGTCATGTGCTTAGATTTTTAAAATTTAATTTATTGGGGTGACATTGGTTTACAAAAACACAGGTGTCGAGTGTACAACAGAAAACCGGGACCGCTCGGCGGGCTGGTGCTCCGCCCCCGCGGGCAGTGCCAGGCTGCCTTCTGGGCAGCGTGCTGCCCGGTGAGCGCACTGCTCGCTGTCACGTCTCGCAGGTCCTAGTCAGTCCACAGTGCTAACGGACACAGGCATCAAACACTCCTCACGAGTGAGAAGACTCGAAGCTCAGAACTGGCTAACTTGGCCACAGTTACAGCGTAGGGAATGGCAGCGCTTGATCCTGTGCGAGGACATGAAGAGAGGAGATGCACTGAAGAGGCCATCAGCTCCTTCAGCCCAGACCAGGTTCCATCCGACTCGTTGCCTACCTTCGGCCACTCGGTGTGGAGACCAGAGACTGCCTCAGGCCCAGTCGGGTGGGGGGGAGTGGTCCTGCAGGGGTGTGGGTGCTGGGCCAATGGGTTTAATGGATTTTCTGATGTTGTTAATGAAGGCAGGAATTAACTGTTTGAATTTAGACTATACCAGACCGTTGGAGCACTGTCTGCCTGTGGCTGGTGGGCTCACGTGGCAGCTGCGGGTGGAGCACTGGGACTTGGCTGACACTGGCCACTCCATCAACACAGTGCCTTTGCGAGGAGCACTTCGGAGCGGCTTCGTACAGATCCCTGCTCGAAATGAGCCGCCAGAGAAAGACAAGTGTCACTTGGTCTCACTTATATGTGGAATCTAATGAACGAAATAAAAGGGTGAACAAAATAGATCCAGAGACATGGAAGTAGGGAACAGACTGCGGAATCTCAGAGAGAAGGGGCCCGGGGGAGGGGCAGGAAGAGCTAAGCCAAAGAACTTACGTGCACATATGCCCAGCCAATGGGCACAGACAGTAGTGTGGTGAAGGCCTAAGGAGGGTAGTGGGGAGGAGGGGTCCATGAGGCAAAATGGGGGAACACCTGTAATAATCTCAACAATAAAACTGAATTTAAGCCCTGGCCAATTTGGTTCAGCGGTTAGAGCATTGGCCTGAGGTCCAGAGAGACCCGGGTTCGGTTCCCGCTAAGGGCACGTACCTCGGTTGCAGTTTGTCCCCGGCCCTGGTTGGGTCGTGTGGGTGGCAGCCACTCGATGTGTACCTTTCACGTCGATGTATCTCTCTCTTTCTCTCTCTTCCTCCCACTCTACCTGAACAAAAAAATGGAAAATGTCCTCGGGTGAGGATAAAAAAAAAAAAAAAAAAAAAAAAAAAATCACTGCTCACCAGTGACTGAACTAGAATTTGAGCCCGGCTGCTGGAGGTACCGGAGTCATTGTTCAGCAATGCCTGTTCTCAGGGCAGCCGTGCGTCTGGCGTCAGTGGTTCAGATACGTGTCAGTAAAGGCTTTTCCCTCTCCAGCTGGCTTTCACAGAGTGATTTCTTGTGGTGAGATCTATACTTTCCCATATGGAACTAGATAGCAGTCAGATAATCTGGATAATTGACTTAATTTTAAGGTCTCTCATAAAAATTATATGTCCATGGCTTTAACCTTTATGAGATTAGAGACCAGGTAGTCCCAGCACCTTGCACAGAGGAAACACTCAGTAACTATTTGTTGAATAAATGACCTTTCCATGATCTGATTAAAAGGAATCAGACTCATGGAATTAGGATTATCTAAAACAGATGGAGCTTCTTCAGCCCTGGATGAGTTCAGTTAGCTTCTGAAATTAAATGCATTCAGACAGCTCCTTGCTCCATCAGTGGCTTCAGGTTCTCATTTTAAAAATACACTTTGTGGTCACTTGTAATGTTCTCACCTCAATTATGAGTTTAAAACATTATGCTCATTTGTCTTGCTAACATTTAGACGTGTGGATATCTTCATTTTGATCTGTAAGGTGATTACAGATTCAGTTATTTCTCAGAGAAAGGGATGTTTAAAAGATTGAGAGTAAAGCTGAGACTCTGGGATTATGTTAATGACTGAGAAATGCCTGCAGGGAGTGTGTGCAGCGAAGTGACTACAATCTTCCTTTGCACTTTGTTTTTGGAAGATCAGTTAATAATGTCAATTAGTGAGCTCTGCTAGATTTACGTGAGTGGCGTTTTCTTTTATTTATATGGATCTACTGTCTAAATATGTATTTTTTTCTGATTGGATATTTCAGTAAATACTTTAAATGATATTGTTATCAACTTTGGAGTCCGAAGCCTTTATGTGGTTGCTAACTCGTAATTTTAATTCAAGGTGTCTCAAGAATGCTTTACTGTTAATTGGATAGATTTTCCCCCAGTATCACAGCCCATGGCTTGTCCTGAGCAGCTAATTAGTGCGATTATTCCACAGCTGCATTTGCTAGGGCACCAAGGTTTGCTCCGTTTTCATCAAAAGGATCAGCCTCTCTAGAAACATTTTAGCCTGACAGGCTTTGAATATTAAGACCTTTTATTGTTTGTTTATTTATTTATGTATTTATTTTAATAGTACCTCTACCCCTGCCCTTCTTTTCTTCATTTAGGAAAGTAATTTTACCTTTGATGGTCTTTTAGTAGATCTTTGCCAGGTAAATAGATTACCTTGGGTAATGGCTACTTTCATGATGCAGATAAGTTCATAGTGTTACAGCCATAAGCAGGGTAGCAACATTGTTCAATCTACGTGTGTCTGTAGAAAAAGAGCGTTGAGTTGTTCTGGGAACCTGAAGACTTCCAAGGGAACCAGTGTGCTGGAGACAGTCACTGTGTTCCTGTCTTTTTGTCTATCATGGATCTGGTCTCCTTTTCCAGCCAAATGGTGACTTTGATCACTCAAGTCATTTTCTCGTGTTCCTAAATTAGCAGCATATATTCTGCCATTGAGAAAAATCATTATGGCTTTATTTAGCTTAGGAGGAAAAAGACTAAAATAGAGATTTACCTATAGTTCCTCTCCCATTCTGGCAACTAGGGCCGTCGTTCTGTAGCCCTGCAGGCCACGTGTGTCTGTGAGCATGCACACACTTACTTATTTAAAATTAGAATGTAAATTCATGTTTAATAGTACTGTTTAATGGACTCTTATTACATGCATTTTCCACTTTTCTCTGTAGTCTGTATTTTAAAAAATACTGTATTATCAAATCTGTATTATCATGTCTGTATTATGGTTCACTTTCTATTTATTTAAAAAAAATTTTTCTTTGTTTATTTTTATTTATTTATTTATTTATTTATTTATTTTTTTATCCTCACCCGAGGACATTTTTCCATTTTTTGTACAGACAGAGTAGGAGGGAGAGAGAGGAAGAGAGAGAGAGGGAAACATCGATGTGAAAGGGACACATCGAGTGGCTGCCACCCGCACGACCAACCAGGGCCGGGGACAAACTGCAACCGAGGTACGTGCCCTTAGCGGGAACCGAACCCGGGTCTCTCTGGACCGCAGGCGGACGCTCTAACCGCTGAGCCAAACCGGCCAGGGCTCTTTGTTTATTTTTAGAGAGAGAGAAAGGGAGAGGGAGAGAGAGATAGAAACATCTATGAGAGAGAACATCGATTGGCTGCCTCCTGCATGCCCCCCACTGGGGATCAGTCCCACCACCTGGGCATGTGCCCTGACTGGGAATTGAACCAGAGACCTCTTGATGTATGGGTCAATGCTCAACCATTGAGCCACACCCGCTGGGATGGTTCACTTTTTAAAACCTGTTTCCCCAGGACTATTTTTTTTTACTACAAATTTGTACTTCTCAATCACTTCACCTTTTTTTTTTTTCAATCCTCACTGGAGGATGTTTTTCATTTAATTTTTTATTAAGTTTTAGAGAGAGAAGGGAAGGAAGAGGGAGAGAGAGAGAAAGTGTGTGTGAGCGAGAAACATCGATGTGAGAGAGAAACATTGATAAGTTGCCTCTGGTACATGCACTGACCAAGGATTGACTGGGGATTGAACCTTCAACCTGGGTATGTGCTCTAACTGGGAATCAAACACAAAGTCCTTCAGTGCACAGGGTGATGGTGCTCCAACCAACTGAGCCACACTGGCCAGGGCTATCCCTTCCCCCTTTAACCCAATCCCCCAAGCTCCCTCCCTTCCGGCAACCATATGTTCTCTGTGTCTGTGAGTCCGTTTCCGTTTTGTTTTGTTCTTTAGATTCTACATATAAATTAAATTATATGGTATTTGTATTTCTCTGACTGACTTGTTCGGTCCATTCATACTATTGCAAATGGTGAGGTATATGATTGTCTAACCACTGTGCTGTGCACCTGGAACTAACACAAAATAATATTGAATATAAGCTGTAACTGAAAAATTAAAATTAAAAAAATGAAATGAAATAAAATAAGTAAAAAATAAAGTATGCCTTAAAAGAATGGATAAAAATAAGTTTATTATGCTGTGTGGTTTTATTCAGAGCAATAAATATATTTCTCTACCATTTTTAATGGCTGCACAGTGTTACATTATATGGACCTACCACTGTTCACTGGAGCTAGTGTGAGTTCTGTGATGTAGTTTTTCTGGGCGTGTGGGCAGGGGATGCAGAGTCTGAGGGGTTCATGAGGATGGTCAATCATTTAAAGCTTTATTTGTTTTTTGTTAGAGCTGAAGACTATACTGGAGTTATGCTCCAAAACGGTGCTTCCCTGGAAGAGTGACTTACATAGCAGTGGATATTTTCTCAAATGTTACCTTGTCTCCATTTCCTGGGGCTAAGATTTTGTATTCTTTGTCTTAAACATACTTTTTAGAAAAGTATATTGCTAGAAATAAAAAGGTAATTTTCTACATAGTAATAGCAACAGCAGCTGTTTATTGAAGCATGGTACTCATTGTACTGGGGGGGTTTCATGCATTATTTTATTATTTTATCTAATCCTCACAAATCCTTTTGAGCTAGGGCTTTAGAATATAATGATGCAGTAGAAATTTAACAAAACACCCCCACTTTGATAAGTGGATAATTGGGCAAAAACTGTTGTCATTCTTCTTTTCTGAATGTGTTCATAGCTGCTAATGTCATAGAACTGGGAAGATAAGCGATTGAAACCATACTCAGGAAAATTAGAAAGTCTTGTCTTCTTCATTTATGACTAGTGTCTAAGCCTCTAAAATATGTTTTTATTGATTTTTTTAAAAGAGAGAGGAAGGGAGAGAGAAAGAGAAATATCAGTGTGAGAGAGAAACATTGATTGGCTGCCTCCTGCACGCCCCCTACTGGGGATCAAGCCCACAGCCCGGGCATGTGCCCTGACCAGGAATCGAACTGGGACCTCTCAGTCCACGGGACGGTGCTCAATCCATGAGCCACACTGGCCAGGCATGTCTAAGCATTTTAAATAATTTTGGGGAGACTAAGTCCCAGCCATGGGAAGCAGGCTTCATGGGTAACTTGCAGAGTGGGTATAGGAGAGGGCATGCCAAAATGAACCAGAGGAGAAGACAACCAGGTGGAAAAGAATTGGATGTCAAACCAGCTTGTCCTTTGCCCCCTTTTCCAAAGGCTGAGGTTGAGTGCAGTGCGGATATTATCCTCCAAATACTTCTTTCATTAATGATTTTTACTTCCCATACCTTAGAAAAATTTCCCCATTGACAAAATACATCTTTTCTTTAGAGTACCCCATGTTAGTAAACATTTTAGATGTCTTGAAGGAGTTGGGATAACATGTAGGAGTAGTTACTATATTAGAATCAGTTATAAAAAAGCAAATCAGGCGATTCACTTTTGAATGTGGACATCTGGGTGCCACTGCATGCGTTGCTTCATGGCCCTGTGTGTGGGGTGCTGTCTTTGGTGATGGTGAATATGAAATGTCAGAAGAGAACCCAGTTTAAGCCACATGCCCAGATGTAATCAGGATGACTGATTTTAATTCGACTGCTCAGACTTCAGGGCTGTCACTACTTGATTCTCAGTTATGTGGAGACTATTGTGCAACTTGATTGCATTTGCACAGGCTCATTTCATAGTTTGCTGCAATTTAGGATACCCCAAAATGCAAACGAAAGGTCTCATTAAGAAGCTAAAGTGTGTTTTTTGGTTTTCCCACAGCAGTTCCGAGGAGCATCCTGGGGCCTCCAAGCCTCCGATAAGCTCCTCCAGTATGACATCACGCATCTTGCTACGCCAGCAACTCATGCGTGAGCAGATGCAGGAGCAGGAGCGCAGGGAGCAGCAGCAGAAGCTGCAGGCGGCCCAGTTCATGCAACAGAGAGTGCCTGTGAGTCAGACACCAGCCATAAACGTCAGCGTGCCCACCACCCTTTCCTCTGCCACGCAGGTGCCGATGGAAGTCCTTAAGGTACGTGAATTGCTCTTGTTGGTTGGACCAAGCCCTCTGCCAAACCAGCATTTTCCATTTTCTAGGTGTTTTATTTATCTGCATGTGTATGTGTTTATCCTGTCTACCTGGCTGAATCATGTTCGTCATTGCCAACCCCACTGGTTCCTCCATGGGTTTGTATTTTACAAGACAGCTGCAAACTCCTGTAAACTTAGTGGCGCCCTCACTTACTGGGGGGAGAGGGATGTTCCCTGAGAAACCACAAGCAGGAATAGGTGTCTGCTGTAGCGATATCTTTCCATCTGTCTTTGGGAGACTTTCAGAATGTACAAGTTATCTAAAATGAGCCTCTTTGAATAACTTACATACATTTCCCCCCAATACATTCCATGGCCATTCTTTAATTTTCTTCTTTATTTAGTAAATAATCTTGGCCATAGAACCCGACTCTTTTTGCAGATATAACACCAACGAAGAGCTTCCTACGCTTTAACAACCAGAGTGCATGACCCTTTAACCGAAGTGAGTTGTCTGCTGTGGGTCTTTGATTCCTTGCTGGAGTGGAGACTGCAGCAGCCTGTTAGTGTCATTCGATCAGGGACATACAGCTTCCTAATTACAGGGAAAATTATAACATCTGAGAACAGACTTCCATCCCACGCACGTGTCCCCCACATCACATGGGGAGATACTTTTAGTTTAAAGACAAACTTTCCAGCTCTTAAATATGACCGATGGAAGGAAAGAGAGAGAAGTTCCCTGACTTAAAAAGTTTTAGCCCATTCACTAATTGATTCATTCTGGAGAGTCCTGAGTGTTGCTGTTCATTAAACAATGTGAACTTTACACACCGGTGATTCATGGCTGTTTCTGCTTTCATTTGTGTGGTCAAAAAACATCTCCCACTATTTAAAGTTTACTGTTAAAGCAGATAAAGGGGTGATGTGTTATAATCGGAAATCAGTATGTGATCCTTACTAGGAGGTAGGAAAAAGATTCTTTAAAAATAAGTTTAAAGTCAATTGTTTTATATTTGCAAAGACTTTTTTAAATGTAGTGATGAAATAATAAAACTCTTTAATGGAAAAAAGCAAACAATTAAAATTCTGTTAAAGCAAAAAAGACCCAAATAGTTTAGCATAAAATAAAATGTTACTCCAATGTGATTGAAGTTCTGGATATTGCCTCGATTAATAGATGTTTTATCTCCACCCCGCCCCATCCCCCTAACTAAAAGCAGGATTTTCTCTTGGGAATAGATTATATATTAAATCTTCCTGTTCTGCTTGGGTGAAGATTGACAGTCACTAAGTTTTTATAGATTTAAGATTTAAGACAAATTGTTGTACACTGTTCACAGAAATAATAATTGTTTTGTCTATATTTTAGATTGTTTAAAGTTGTATGAATTAGTAATAAAATGTGGAGAAATATGTCTATTTTATTGACTCTAGTAGTTGACTTTTTAGATCTGAGAAACAAATCTTAGAATAGATAACATGGGCTCGTGCTAGTAGTAATTTCTGCTCAATTTAAAGGTAATGTTTGATATTATATCAAAGTAATTAATTGAAATAAATATTCCTTTTAAGGATATTACATCCCATGGTGGGTAAATTATCCAAATGCAAATGTGTTAAACCATTTCCATCTCATCTTAAAAATAGACATCATTCCTAAATGTTTTTGTTATTTAAAATGTTATTTTAAAAATGATTAAAATTAAAATTTTTACTAAATGGTTTGAATAACGTACTCATTTTCCTCAGCTGTTGCAGTTCCCTGGTAATCCTGGCTTGAGCTGCAGTCCCACTGAGGTGTCCCAGAAAAATGTCCAAAGTTAAAGCATGAACACATTATTGGAACTGGGAGACTTAATCTAACTAAAAATGAGCAATTTGCACATTTATATTTCATGCTGGATATAGTTGATCTCTAACATGTGCATTTTTATACTTTGGTTGTATAAAGTAGTAGAGTGTGTTGTGTGAACGAAGAACAAGAACTGTTGGCATAGCAGCGAGGACGGCTTGATCGCTGTCCAGACAGATTTTCGTAACCTTAAGTGAAAGACCAAATAAAAACAGATCACTTCATGCGACATTCTAAGAAATTTAAATAACATTTTTAAGGAGAGTATCATATAAGTGATTGCTTCAGATACTTAAATATTTGGTTCTTTATAAAAATAGTTTATATATTTTTAAAAGTTTCATGTATAAAATATTATGAAATATAGAAAGGTAAGAGAGATAAATATGTTTCTTTTCTTTTCCTTTTTAAATTATAAGCATAATTTTGTAAAATAAATGGTTAATAGCAGAAACAGTTAATTTGCTTAATCTTTGACCATTTTTAAGTGAATTTACGTATTCAAGGAATGAGTAATATCAAGCATACTAATTGAGTGCATTATGATACAGATTATGTTCAATAAGTATTTTCTCATGATATAGCCTGAGTAAATTCTTTATTTAATTTCTAGAGATTTATTTTGCCAAAATGGAAACACCTGCTTCTCAGTGGAGGTACAGGTGTGGAATGTGCTAGAGAACCCTGGTTAAATCTCTCCATCTGTCACTGGTTTGTGAGGACTTGACTGAAGATCACACACATAAGCTCAAGTTATCAACATCATATATACGATCAGTGGGTTGAATAACTGATTTGAAAAGCTAAATTAGTGTTTTCAGGTTAACCTCTCTTTTTTTGTGGCAGAGTTATGCTTAAAAAATGTGAAGCTTTATAAAGCATGTTTAAAAATTGTTTGTAGCATCTGGTAAACTACGTCTAGTCTCTGGACTTAGTATTAGAGGTTGGACATTTGCATTCCTTATCCTCTTGTGGTCATCATTTAGTCGTGAAGGTTTGTAGGATGAGCCTCTGGTGTCTGTATTGATTTCATTAACTTATGGCTTTATTTCTGTTATTGATTTTCATGTTGGGTAACATGGAATGATTAGACTTATTGCTATATATTCAAGTACTAGAGATATCCTGTGGGTTTAAGAATAACTCTGCTCAATTGGACATTGTAATTAAGTTAACCAATATAGTTAGTGCATAATACGTTTCTTTGCAGTATTGAACACACCTTGTATTTTAAGGTATGAATTAGCAAAGAGTCATCAAGACCATAAATGGAAGCAGTTTCTTCTACAGGTGGGTTTTGTTGACATAGGAGTCATACAAACCTGAGGTTTGAAATTTGATCTAGCTTCTTTCAAACGAAAGCAGAGGACCCAGAGACAGACCTGTGGACATGTCGTGCCTGTAGATAAGGAAGTGCCAGTCCCTGCTGCTTGCTGCACGTGCATCGAGTGTGTCTCAATGCCGCGGCCACACGGACATGGCAGCACCTGTTTGCTCTGGTCCTAGACTGGCCGTTCATCGAAGTTTCTCTCCCGTGCCTTCCTGCAGCGCAGACTCTGACAGCTCATAGCTTGAGAACATTAGTTTATAGCTTGGAAATATTTATCTGTTTAGAAATTTGTAGGAAATTGCCAAGAATTTTTACCCTTCTTCCTTCCTTTCTGTTCCTTGGAATTTAACATTTTAAAGGCAGGATGTTCTTTTATGCATATATACATAACCAGTGGACACAGGCAATAGTGTGGTGAGGGCAGGAGGTGGGAACGAGGAGGAGGGAGTCAATGGGGGAAAAGAGGGGACATCTGTAATACTTTCACAAGTAAAGATGCATTTTTAAAAAATGAAAAATAAAGTCAAGGTGTTCTCGCTGGAATAGATTGTACATTGAAATTTTCTGCTCTAGACCCGGGTTTGGTTCCCGCTAAGGGTGTGTACCTCGGTTGCAGTTTGTCCCCAGCCCTGGTTGGTCGTGCAGGTGGCAGCCACTCGATGTGTCCCTTTCACGTCGATGTTTCTCTCTCTCTCTCTTCCTCTCTCTCCCCCCCACTCTATCTGTACAAAAAAAAAAAATGAAAAAATGTCCTCGGGTGAGGATAAAAAAAAAAAATTCTGCTCTAATTAGGAGACAGGTTATAGGAATTTAAAACCAAAAAAAAAAAAAGATTTTTTTTGTAACTTTAGGATATTTTAAGTAGTTTGAAAAAATTTATTTTAAATTTTTTTTTTCCTTTATTGATTTTAAAGAGAGAGGAGATAGAAACATCGATGAGAGAGAACATCAATTGGCTGCCTCCAGCATGCCCCCCACTTGGTGCATGGGTTGACGCTCAACCACTGAGCCTCAGTGGCCGGATGAAAGAATTTATTTTTTAATTTTTCCTTTTTTCTAATCATCTCCGACAATCCAAGGAATTGGGTCTATTGCGGTAGGATTGGGAAGGAGGCTGCTGTTCATTAACACAGAAACACACTGTTCCAGGCCCCTGTCTTGTAAACTCAGCTCCCTTTGGCATTTATTTGGTGGCCGTCTCGAGATGTGGCGTCCTGTCTGGACAGTTCCTCTGAGCGGTCGGGAGAATGTCCTCCTTCCTTGTCTCCCTGCGCGGCGCCCAGCATCCTTGAGCCTCTGCTCATGAGAACAGGACGGCTGACTGAATTGCTGGCCTTTCTCGACAATTTACGAAATCTACCTGGTGTCAAATTTTCAAGGCGTGGCTTACTTTTGAGGTAAAATAAAGCCACTCGAAGAGGTATGTGGAGTTGCAGAGGGTGTGGGTCACAGGTTAGCAGGAGGGTGGTCCGCAGCTCACGGCAGTTAGAGTCTGTGCCTGGCTTGCTGAGTGGGGATACGGAACTACTGGCACCGACGCGGCACGTTGCGGGCTGGCTTTCCTCGGCCCCTTCGTTCAGGGACTCTGTTGCTGGAGGCACTGCCCCCGGGAGAAAGGACATCTGAGGATTATTCTGATACCATAGTGTGTGGGCCATCATGTATTTTTGTCACCAGTGTGAGTCACACAAGCGTTCTGTGAGTCTTGATTTCAGGACTGTTTATGAAGTTGGGTGTCCTTTTGTTTTGGGATCAAACTCTGTACGTAAGGCCACATCCTTCTCCATGGGGCCAGAGGGACTCAGCTTCCAGGTTCCCGGAGACAGACCTCATTTCCCTACAGGGTTTTAGTCTCCTAGTAGTATCACTTCAATGTGTTCAGTACTGCCCATAAGATAACTTTCTTTTAAAACTCATTTTTAATGATTTTTTAAAATGACAGATAATACTTGTTAACTAGGAACAGATTGTCACGGTGCGGAAGGAAAAATGCACAGGAAGCGCTCCCCAGCACCCTCGCTCCTCCCGCTGGCTCCCCGGAGGGCCGCGGGCACAGTGGGCCTGGCCGCCCGCCGTGGGGCTCCCGCTGCCCCGCCTTGCGGGACTGAGGCCTGGAGAAACAGTGAGCAGTTCGCTTAGGTGGACAGAGACCCGTCTTCTTCTTTGTTCCCATTTGCAAAGAGAACAAAAGAAATTTCTTCTCTTACTTGTTTCTACTTTTGGGATATGGCTTCAGACACCATTCTTCATGGGATAGAATGGAGCTCCTTACTCTGATTTGAAAGCAGTCGGACTGTTGTGGTGCCTCAGGGGTGTCCCCGGGCTGCCCCATTCGCCTGGGCACGCACTGGCCGCCCGCCCCCCGTGCTGTGTGGGGCCCTGTGGGCAGGACTTGGCTTCAGGGCTGGTACAGCCAGGAGCTCCTCAGAGCTGTCTGCATGTGGTGGAGTCAAGGAGCTCAGGCTCAGCAGTGAAAAACTGCACTAAATGCCTGGTAATTGTGAGATGTTTTCTGTCTGCACTGCTTTTAGTGACTATAGTCACTGGTAAAGAGATGCTGGCCGAAGAAAGTCACCTCCCTTAGAAAGGGCAGACCCGCGGAGGGCAGCTATCCAAAACACACCGAGCCTCTGAGTTTGTTCCACTTTTCTGAAAACACTGACCCATCTACTCCCATCGCAAATCACTTGGTAATAATGTCACTAAATGGAAGAGATTTCTCCTCCGATCGCGAGGACATTTCAGTGTGGCCACGGGCTACAGTAGAATCTGGGCAGTGCGATTTCCTCAGGCAGTGGTGAGGGCCAGCGGTGCCCGTGGACCATGCAGGTTTGGGGGGACCCCATCGATGTGAGAGAGACACATGGATTGGTTGCCTCTCACAGGACCCCAACTAGGGCTGGGACTGAACCACAACCGAGGTACGTGTCCTTGACTGGAACCGAACCTGCGCCTCTCCGGTCCGCAGGCCGACGCTCTAACCGCTGGCCCACACCACCAGGGCAGGCCCCGTCTTATCAGTGAGCTGCTTCCCAGTCACTGAAGGCACCCTGCGGGTTTGCGTGAGGGTCACGGCTCAGCTCTTTTTCTGCTGTGAAAAGAAGCTGTCCAGACAGGTACCCCCTCCGTCTGCACATTGCTCATAATGCCGTGCTGCTGCAGGTCAGGGTCGCTTCTGGAGGAGTGTGGGCTGGGCACTGGAGTGGGCCCTTCGGTCTGGCTCTGAATGGTAAATCCTTTGTCGTGTGACAAGGTGTGTAGACCAAGCGTCGGGGGCAAGAAGTCTTAGCTGTCACTTACAGTGGTGTGTGGCTCACAGTATATGTCCTGACAAAATTTCATGGGGATAGGGACAAGGGAGAGGCAGTTAGGGAAAAAAAGTCTACAAAGGCTCCTCACAGGGGTTGATGATGGAAAAAAGATTGAGAAACTTTTCTGTAGATTACTCAGCATCTTTCTTAAGTTCTCTCTTTGTATTGTGTTTAGAGGACACTTATCAAGGTATGACTGTGGCTCCTACCCTCCAGGTGGTCTGTGTCTCCTAGGAGAGCTGTTAGAAGAGAGTGTGGTCAGCATGTCCAGCATCCCTGTGTCTCAAACAGAGGGGTTAAGCCTATCTTCCAGCTGGGGAAACTGAGGCATGGAGAGATTCCCTGGGTCCTGGTCACGCAGGCTGCGTGTCCTAACCCAGCGACGGGCTGCGGACTTCAAGGATGTGCGCCAGTCTCCGGAATCCCAGTGTCAGGATATGTTCGACAAAGTGGGAGTGCAGAGAACAAACAAGGGGTCTCCCAGACGGACGGTGTGTAATCTTCAGCATTAAGAATTAGTAAGGTCCATCCACACTGAGTGATGAATGTGTCTCCACGAGTCTGCACAGTGTTCTTCTATTGACCACAGTGGTAGTTTATGGTTCAGTTATAGTCATCACTATCAGTCAGAAAGCACTGCAGTGCCCGGGCCAGGTGACTCCGGTGGTTGAGCATCGTCCATACCCTAAAGGTCACAGGTTCGATTCTCAGCCAGAGCCTGTACATAAGTTGCGGGTTTGGTCCCCAGATGGGGCGCACAAATTGATGTTTCTCATATCAATGTCTCTCTCTCCCAACTCTCCCCTCTCTCTCTAAAATAAATAAAAACATATCCTTGGGTGAGAGTTAAAAAAATCACTGCAGTGGAAGTTTCTGAAACAACACCCAGAGACCCTAAGTCAAGATCGCTGCAGCCCAGACCATGCTCCCAGCTGCGTGCGTCCCAGCGCGGCAGTCCTGTCGTGTAGTGATTCTGGAAATACTCAGTTTGATAGACTCACACACATCTTTCAATAGGAATTTTCTGCTGAAATTGTGGTTGCATCTGTAGTTTTTCTTTCCCTGCCCCACCCCCACCCCCACCCGCACCCCGACAGTGGTAGCGCTTTGCCATATTTTCACACGTGAAACTGGAACTTCAGTTCTGGTTGTTTTTCTGTTTGCTTTTAAGTGAATAATGTCAGCTGTAATAAATCTTAAATTACTGTATGAAAGGGTCGCCGGGTCTTCTCTGAATGTTACCTGTTAATCCCGACAGTTAAAGGAAGGACTTCGATGTGGAAGACCCCTGCTTGACCACTTTTGTAGCAGCGATTTCAACCTTTTCCATCTCGTGGCACATAAACTAATTACCGAAACTCTGTGGCACACCAGAAAATACATTTTTTGCTGATCTGACAGAAAAAAATGGGTATAATTTCGATTCATTCTCACCAGACAGCTATTGCTGTGTTGGCTGTTGTCATTTTTTAATTTGACAATCTAAGGGAAAAGAGGTCAGTGCCTGGACTAAATAGGTATTGCATGTTTTAAAAATTCTTGCGGCACACTGGTTAAAAATCACTATTCTATAGATATGCTCTTAAACAATAGAAATTGTGGACATATGTAAGCAAAATCTAATTTTAACATCGCCCTATAAAAAGCGGGTGGGATCTGCGTAGAAAACTGGAGCTCCGTGCCGCGGCTCTGCCAAGGTTACACGCAGCCAGGACGGAGACTTGCTCGTGTCCTGAATGTGTCTCTTTCTATTGACTTCTTGGAGCCTGAACTTTAAGGAAAATTTAGCTCCTGATAGTGCTATGGCCTTGCAGATCTTGTTTATAAAGTTAGATGTGTTTGTGTATTGATTTATAGTTTTGTGAAAATAAGAGGAATCAAAATCGGAGCTTATGAAGCAGATGAAGTAGGAGGCTGTTACAGTAGAGAGTGGTCCTAGGAAAATACGTGTTTTAGTCAGTCTTTTAGAGGGAGAGAATGCCCTGCAAAGAGTGTCCATGAGCCTGTCCCACACGGTCTCTGCCGTGGCCCCTGGCATGTGCCGGGGTCGGAGGTGACAGTGGTCCAAGGCGCGGTCACGGAGGGCTTCACGGGAGCACATGCACTCGTTCCCAGTGTGGTTCAGGAGGTCGGCAATGCATTTACCTGGAGTCTGAGCACAGCTTTCCGAGCTGCGTGTGTCGGCTGAGGTGGCCAGACTCAGTGATGCACCTTATGTAACCCTCATGGTCTTCTCTGCAGGAGACACGGCAAGGTGTAAGGGTCCTGAAAATTAACACTGAATAAAAGGATTTGAATCATCAGTTTGTGAATAATTTTTAAAAGTAGTTAAGAGGCCCAACATGAAAAGAAAAATTCAGATTTCTACTACCTTACCAGCATAGCTTTGCTGTAATCTCCCCTATTGGCCCTGAGTTTTATATAATTAAAATTTAGGAGCTAGAAATTTTGCTGAGAGTTAATTAGAAGCGACAAACCAGAGACATTCCTGGTGGTTAGGAAAAGCTTAAGAAATTCTTATTGGCTAAATTACAAATATGTAACATTTTTTCTGCACACGGCGTGGTAGTTCAGAATGCCTGGAGGTGACAAGATTAGCTCTGTGTTTCTAGTGAAGTAGTAAAAATTAGATTAATGAGTACCAGGCAAAGAACCTTTTCTTTTTTTCCGAAAGAAATCTTACCTTGAGTACTTCTGGCTGTGGAGATCGGTGCCTTAATTAGCCACATGTTCTTTTACCTCCTGGGAAATAAGTACAGGATAAAACCGGGGATCAAGACGCGGCAGCACACTGACTTAGCACACGCTGCTAAGTAATTCATCAAGGAATGTTGGTAATTAGTGCTGCCTCTTTCAACTCTTGGCTTATTTCATAAAACTGGTTGATTTAAAATAATGCCTGCTGATTTATTACCAGCACGTTCAAGACGGAGACTTGGCGCTTAAACAAAGCAATATTGTGCAGCGATGGAAACGCTCCCTCTTGTGTTTGTGTTTCTGCAGATGCTGAAGGGCCGTCTGGAGTCTTCTGTTAACTTCGCTGTGCTTTCTTTGACCCCATTCAGCATATTACTGGGCTTTCTTTTGTGTCTTGATGAAGAGAAAGGGGGAGCAAATTAGAAGAAAAAACTCCAGGCTCTTGGAGGTTTGGCTGTGAGGTGCTTGTCAGAGTGCATTGGCTCGGCGTGGTTTGATGGAATTTAATTTGAACCCTGCGTCTGCTAAGGCAGGCTGTAGTGACGGCCTTGGGTCCTCCTACCTGCTAAGTGTTTGGTGATATTTATGACAGCCAGGTTAATCTTAGAAGACTGAATTTATGAGAAGTACAGAACCATCTGACTTCAGTCCCGTAACCTTGGCACCCAAAGCTACAGTCAGATCGTTATTTGCATGCCACAGTCCCACAACGGCAGCTCCAGGACGCCCTGAGGCGTGGCCATCCTCGGTGTCCCTGCTGAAAATCTGGGGTTAGTCCGATGCCACTACTGAACTGGGTGACCTTGGGCATATCTTCTGTTCTCTCCGGGCCTCAGTGTCCTCGTCTGTGGAACGGGGGTCAGAGTGCCCTGCAGTGCCTGTGAGGGTGAGGTGAGCTAGATCCCCCGACACAGCGCCACCCGCAGAGAGAGAATGTGGGACAAACAGGAACATTTAAATTTCCTAGTAGTCCCATTAAAAACAGTAAAAAGAAACAAGTGAAATCAATATAAGATATATTTTAACTCATTGTACCCAAATATTATCATTTCAGCATGTGATCAATATAAAAATTATTAACACAATTTTTAAGTTCTTTTTTATAGGAAGTGCCATATTGGTCTTTCATGCCAAGTGTCAGAACCAGGTGTATATATATCGTACCTATGAGCGCATCTTAATTTACATGCTAAACTTTTATCAGAATTAGTCCATCTGTGTTTAGATTTTTATGGATTACAGTTGAAGAAGAAAATCTATATACCAGAGCTGTTTCAAACATATTTAAAAGATTTGCAATCATTGAATATGTGTTGAAACGTAGGTTTAAAGGAGATAAAAAGAAAGCACTGACTTCCTCAGTGACCCGGCCCAGGGCCCTGAGCCGCCGGTGCCCATCGGTCTTTGCTTCGGGCAGACTTGCTGCTCAGCACGGGGCTGCAGGGACGGAGAGTGCGCAGTAGCTGACTCTTCTGCTGTGTTGCCAGAGAATTACAGAATCATTTCTGATCATTAACCACCTGCCACAGTCATTACTGTCGTCTGCTTGCTGCCTCCTCCCCAGCAGAGGAAACAAACCACCAAGAAGAAAAGGAAATGGAAGACCTCATACATTGTCCACACAGCCTGGGTAGCTGACAGCTCATGGACAGCTGACCTTCTGGGGCAGGAGGACACAGCGAGGGAGGGGCCCCTTGGCAATGTGGTATCTGGGCCCAGCAGCCTTCCACAGAGGCCTGAGAGTGGGGACAGCTCTTGACTGGTCAGCCACATGGCTCACTGTTTCTTTTCAAACGACACACCACGCTCATGGAGCACCAGCCTAGCGTTCAGGAAGCCGAGGCCTTGGGGACAGGAGAGCATTGCATCATCGCTCTTGGTACGAAAAGGACATCGAAGGGAAAGGGGATTCATTAGCCTCTTTGTGCTTTGACTACATACTCAACAGTAGTTAAATGGATGTGTAGGGTATTGAAAACTAGTTTTTTGGCGAGGTTTAGATAATTTTTTATCTGTGCTAATGGCCCTAAGGCGGTGCCTCTTCTTGGTTACCTGCAGGGTGTTAGCAGGACTTCATAGCACAGCTTGTGCGTGGGGGAGGGGCGCCCTCCTGTTCTCATCCCAGGCGCCAGCACTGGTTCTCACACTGTCTCTGACCATTTATCAAACCAGAAATAATATACTTAGATTATAATTTATATTCTGTAGGTATCTTGTCATTCCCTAATGCAACAATGAGTTTATTGTCTTAGGACCAGAACACTGCTGGAGAGATTTAAAGTGATCTCCATATAAAACAGCCTGTGAAGTTCATTCTGATTGATTACAAGCAAGAGACCAGAGACCGAGCGCACTCTGCTCTCCGTCCCGTGGCTCCCTGAAGGAACATCGCTGTGGCCGTTTTCGTGGCTTTCTTAGTCCACAATTATATACTTTCCTCGATACTTATTGATGATTTTATTATTGTCTTAAAATACTAATTGTAAAGTTGATTTCAATTAAAATCATATGCCACAATAATTTTTCCAACTCATTAATTGCCGTAATCTTGATAGAATTTATATCACAAGGTCAATAGTATGGGTCATTGTGCCCATTTTTATTGACACACGGGACCACCACTATCTCACAGAGGAGCGAAAACCACAGCATTCTGAAAGGTTGGTTAACTCTTATGTAAATCCTTCAGTTGGACGTGAGCCTAAGGCGTGTGGAACTTCAGTGGGTTTCTTGGAGAGTATTCTGTGGGTTAGTGGTTCTCAGAGGGCCTCTGAGGACCCAGTCCCTGCACCACCAGGGAGCTATTCAGAATTGCAGACTTCTGATCCCTCCCAAGTCTCCCGAATGAAAACTCTGGAGGTGGGGCTCATCGGTTTGTGTGTTAGCCGCCTTCCGACCGATCTAAGGCATGCTCAGGTTTGAGAATCATTGCTGTAGAGACCTGGACGTTAATTTGTAAGAAACGTAAGAAAAATTAGGTAATGTTAGTGCAAATAAATTTAACCAAGTTTTCTTTTTTTAATCCTTACCCAAGGATATGTGTCTTTTTTTTGTTTTCTTAAGTTGATTTTTAGAGAGAAGGGAAGGGAGGGAGGGATTTCAGTGTGAGAGAGAAACATGGATGGTTGCCTCTTGTATGCACCCCGCCTGGGGATCAAATCCACAATCTAGGTATGTACCCTGACTGGGAATCAAACCCACCATCTGTTGATGTATGGAACAATGCTCCAACCAGCTGAGGCATCTGACCAGTGTTCAAGCAAGTGTCATTACTTGAGGGATTCTTAGACCTTCTGTAAACATGTAGAGAGTTGTGGCAAATCTCCACAGTGGCACAGTAGGTGGCGCTTGGACAGGAGGGGAGAAGGAAGACAAGCAAAGGATGTTTTGCTTTGTATAGAATTGTTCAGTGGAAATTACAAAACATCCAGTGTCTCTTTAGCATCCCTTGTACATAGGATGCATTCCATTATATACAAAGTTGATAAAAATAGATTAACCCTGTCAAATCTTAGGGAAATGAGTTGCAACTAAAAGAAGAAGAAACTAAAATTGCACAATGGTTCCCACTTTAAGCTGTAGAATTCTGAGCCTTGGAGGAACTTTGAGAGGTCAGTGAATGCATTCGTCCACAAATATTTGTAAATTAAATATGTATCACACACACACCTATTATACATCTCTTTTAAAAAAATAAATGTAGACTGCAGTGATGAACACAGTGCAAATTTATACCTGAACCGTATATTTCTTTTCTTCCTCGTGTCTGACATTTTCTTCATCAGTGATAACTAAGAGCACAGGGCCTAATCAAACAGGCCTTGAGACATTTGACGTTTAAAAAAGGTTAAGAGCTACTTCTTTTTAGGAAACTGTTTTTAAACTATCAAATATTATTTAATTTCTAGTTTCAGAGTCTGCTCTGTTTTTAAATTGGATTTATTAAATGGTAACACAAAATGTCCTATTCAGAGTGTGAGGGACCCTAGCATTTCTTTTCTTTTTAAAAAAAATATTTTTATTGTGTTTTTTTTTAGAGAGAGAGGAAGGGAAAGAGAGAGATAGAAACATCCTTCGGCTGCCTCCTGCACGGCCCCTGCTGGGGATAGAGCCCGCAGCCCGGGCGCGTGCCCTGAGCAGGAATTGAACCAGGACCTCTCAGCCCAGGGGACGGTGCTCGGGTTACTGAGGGACACTGGCCGGGCAGCACCAGCATGTCCAGTCTCACAAACTGCGGGCCCCTGGAGTCAGTCTGCCTTCCCAGGTCCTCACTGCATGGCCACGGCCGTGGCGTTGCCTTTCCACCGCGGCGTGACAGGGATGAGTGGTTTTCTTTTCTCGTTTCCAGTGTTAGGTTTCTGCCTGGAAGCGGTACCTCCAGGGCATGTGACCAGCTTGCCTCCGGGTTGGAATGAAACAAGGGTTTGTTTCTGGAAGCTCCACGGGGAAGAGCAGCTCTTCCCGATGCCGAGCCCCGAGCTTCAGTCACCGTGCAGCTCAGGTCCTGCAGCAGGGCCTGCTCACGCAGGATGCACGAGGCACACGTGTCCTCCCAGAAGACTCAGTGTCATTTCCTACCCGCTTCTCGAGAGAGGGAAACATCAGAAGTAACCCTGGGATGCTCCTTGTAAATGTCTGCGCTGATCACAGACCCTGTTTCCTAGACCTACTTTGCTTCTCTGTCCAGGTTTCCATTTCTCAATTAAAATTCATTAAAGAACTCTTGCCCAAAGGCGTTTGATCATGCACTGCGCCTGCCCTCGTGGAAGGGCGTGGGCGCCACAGTTAGACAGCCGTGTCCCGGTCCTTCAGCCCACCCGTCTGACAGGGCTGAGGCAGGCCCTGCACTGGTGGTGTTGCTGGGAGGAGTGTGGTGCTTGCCAGGTGCCCGGCTGGCACGGTGGCATCGATGCCGATCGCGGTCGTCGGCGTTTCGGCCGGAGGCACACGCCAAGTCCACCGTGACTGAGCCACATTATGGGTTCCTGAGAAATGACCAAAACGTTGATGCTTTGGTGAATGGAAAGGCAAGTTGATGCTGCATACAATCAGGAATTAATTTCTCTGGAGGTCTGTGTGGTATATAAATGCTCTTTCAACTGATAACTACTGAGCTACATTTCAGCAGCAAGGAATTTTTATTTTAAAAGTCACCTGGATCTGCAGGTTCCCTGAACAGTGACTTTTTTGGGATGCTTGGCACAGTTTCTAACTTCCTTCCAAAATATACCCATTACTTAAAATTCTTAGACTTTGTTTTGATGATTAAAAGCCAAATTAGGTAACTGTTAAAATGCTTACTTACAGAAAATTCTGGGGAAATTGGTAAAAATTGGAGTTAAATTTTCAAGAAAAATTAATAGGTGTCGGGCTATCAAAATTCTTCCTGATTCTGAAGTTAAACTTTACTTATAAGCTGAGAAGTCAACAGTTTGTGTTCTGGAACTCTGGTTAAATATAAGTGACAATATATGATTTTATTAACTGTTCACTTTTTATTGTTTACTATTATTATTTTTAATCCTCACCTGAGGACATTTTTCTATTTTTTGTTCAGATAGAGTGGGAGGGAGAGAGAGGAAGAGAGAGAAAGAGAAACATCGACGTGAAAGGGACACATCGAGTGGCTGCCACCCTCACAACCCAACCAGGGCCGGGGACAAACTGCAACCAAGGTACATGCCCTTAGCGGGAACCGAACCCGGGTCTCTCTGGACCGCAGGCCGACGCTCTAACTGCTGAGCCAAACCGGCCAGGGCTAATTTTCCCTTTTTATATTTTCTTTCTTTTTTTTACCTTTTAGAAACATGTCACCTGAGTGTTCTTGAGTCACTACTAACTACTTGCTGCCTTTTATTTTTGCTGTTAAACCATGTATCTTATTTTTGTGATATGTATCATCTTGAGATAAGGCTGAAGGCTGTTCCCTCCCTTCAGTGGGTCTTGATATGTCCACTCTGTTCAGTACTACGGCCCTGAACTCAACTGTGCTGCCCGCGCCCACGCGTGGACCTGTGTGACCTGGAGGAAGTTGCCTCTCTGGACTCGGTCTCCCCGTCGCCTCCTCCTAAGTCTGACACTCGGTGAGCTGTCTTCTCTCCCCTTGAGACTGCGTCTTCCAGACCCTGACATTTCACTGTGATGAGATGAGGACAATAAAGGACTTTAAAAGCTCTTGAAAGAAACATTCAGTTTGGTTTAAACATACAAATCAGATGCCATGACAAAGAACATCAGTATATCTAATGCTTACAGTGCTACTGTAGTGTCAGTGAGCAGTTTCTCCTTCAGGGTGGCCAGAGGTGAGTTTGTTATTTAGGTTATTTCATATATTATTACATTATTTTACATATTATGACATCATGTGCATTACAGGCATATTATCACAACAGTGATAACACTAATCCTGGTGGCCACTCACTGCATTTCCGGGAGGCCTCTCCGCAGTGCGCACGGACTCGCACTGAAAGCTGAGGGCGATGGGACCGCTGCCGGTGCATTGGCGGTGTCTTAACATCCACATTAAATGTTTAATCTGCCGGCTTCCTAAGTCACTGTGAGATTTTATGTCTGACTTAATTTCTGGCAGCTTTTATTTTCTTTCCTTTATTAAGCAGATAACCAGTTGAGGCTAAGAATATTTATGATTGATTAGTGGGTATGAGAGCAGGACAAGAGGAATTTAAAATGCAATCCACTCCTCTGTATGTTTTGTTTATTTTCCTTCAGTTTACATGCTAATACTGATTTTAATTCTCTTGAGAGAGAAAGAGAGTGTGTTGACTGGTTTTCTCTTAAAGGTTTTCCCTTTTTAGTGATCTTTCAGTTTTTCCTTTTTATCCCCTTTGGAGGACACCTTTATAGATGTTAATCTCCCCGCCTCCTTTCTTTCTTCCTTAAATATACACATCTGGAATCAAGCAGTCTGCTTTGAAAACTAAGTCTGTCATTAGATAATCTTGGGCAGGTGACTTAGTCTCTAGTCTGAACATTAGTTTATCTGTAAAATGGGTACAGTATTAATGTGAATACCTCAGATGTTATTGGTAAATACAGAACTCATGCAAGAGTAACTGAGAATTCCTTTTGGTTCCTTTCCACAGCACGTTAATGGTTGAAGCAGTCAGGGGCAAGCTTCATCTTACACGGTCACTATTTTTTTTCCTTTATTGATTTTTAGAGAGAGATGAAGTGAAAGGGAGAGAGAGAGAAGCATCGATGAGAAAGAACATCAGTTGGCTACCTCCCACATGCCCTGCACTGGGGGTCAGGCCCATAGTCTGGGCATGTGTCCTGGCCGGGAATCGAACCGGCGACATCTTGATGCATGGGTCGATGCTCAGCCACTGAGCCACACTGGCCGGACTTACACTGTCACTATTTAAAGAGAAAGCCTTGGTCACTGACAGAGACTTGACTAGACGCAGCTGATGTCTGCAGAGCACCCCTCCTCCTGCAGGGCAGGGGACAGGCTTGTGTGCCCGCTGCCGCTCGGGAAGCCACGCAGAGTGGTGCGGGCGTGTCTCTGCTAGCACAGCGCTCTCGTAAAGAAGGCGAAACCTAATACCACGTTTTAAGTTTTCAAGAAGTGATCTACATTAGAAACACTTACCATCCAAAATGTGTCTCCAGAAGGGCGGGGGGAGGGCCGTGGGGTGAACGCTGTCGCGGAGGAACCGCCAGCCGCTGTGAACTGAGCCTTCCGGGCTGCCATCCTGCTCTGGTGAGAGGTCCATCTTTTCCTTTTCTTTTTTTTAAATCCTCACCTGAGAATATTTTTCCATTTATCTGCAGATAGAGTGGGAGGGAGGGAGAGAGAGAAACATCAATGTGAGAGAGACACATCGATTGGCTGCCTCCCGCACCACCCCGATCAGGCCGAGGCACGTGCCCTTGGGTAGAATCGAACCCACAACTCTTTGGTCCACAGGCTGGCACTCTAACCACTGAGCCAGACTGACCAGGGAATGGTCTTTCGTCTTTGATGGGTCTGCCCCTAACCTTCTTTTCCTCTAAACGCCCTGCTGGTATGCGACATGCGTGACTTTGCAGAATGTGCCATTTCAGGTCTTTATAGATGAAGTGAGAGCGAAGCAGCTGAACCAACTTCATGAATCCGTGTTTACAGAGAACAGGGTGCAGCTCCAGAGATCCGTGCCTTTGAGTGGACCTTAAGTGCAAGTGGGAGAGCAGCCAGTCTTCACCAGTGGCATCAGCCCTTCCTGCTTTGACTCTGACTTCTGCACCGTGCTGCCTGGGGGTGCACGGGGACTGCAGCTCGGCCGGAAGGGAGGGGGGGTCCTGTGGCGCTTCCGGTGAGTGGAGTGGAGGAGTGGGGCAGTGGCGTGAGGACAAGAGTGGATCTGCACTGTCTTCGGACTGTGGTGGGAAGCAGGGAAGCCAGGGCCTCGGAGGGGCTGACCGTGCAGAGGTGAAGCTGGGGGTGAGCAGAGGCCAGGTGGTAGAGGGCCTATGGCTGATGCTCAGGGGCTTGGGTCTGAGGTAGTGGGTATTGGGTGCCACTGACAACATGGGTTTACACTTGTTTCCATATGTTTGATCATTTATTCTCATTTTGGAGAAGGAGAGGAATGGTCAGGCCGACGCTGCTGGGGGCTGGTGGACATGGCGGGATGGGTTCTAGAGGCATGTGACTGGAGATGGGAGGCTGTCCACCTCGTGGACACACGGTGAAGGCACTGGCTCCGGAAGTCCCGGGAGGCAGGAGAAACACCGCTCAGGGTCCAGTTAAGGGGGAAGGTCAGTGGAACCTTGTTAGGAGGCAGAAGGAAGCAACCCTAATGCTATGCATTTCACGTGGAAGAAAGCGGACATAATAGAGACTAAGTAGTTGCTCTAGACCAGGGCTGTCGACAGTGGCCACAGGAGTCCCTGCCTGCTGCTGTCTCAGGTTTTACTAGGACGCAGCCATGCTCATCCATCTCCCGAGTGGACGGCTGCTCTCACACCGCGCGGTGCACGGGGCGCCCACCCCGTGGCCTGCAGAGCTGCATTCACTGACTGCTGGTCTGTGTGCGTGGCCATGACGGGTGGGCCTGAGGTTCAGGTGTTTATCAGCTGGAATTGTCTCTTTTGTTTACCTCTGATCCTGAACATTTTACATAGTGTCCGATATATTATAATCCTTCATCAATAAACTCCTAATGAATGTGAGTGAATGAATACATGAACAAACTAGTAAAGTCAAACGTCTTGATTCACCGTCAAATCTGTGTTAATTATTATGAAGATCTTGAGCAGGAGACAGTATACGAAACAAATAGCTACTGCACACCAGCAGCGTTCAAAGCGTTGTTCCTGGTTTGAGGTAATTTTGTATGTTGTTGTTAATCCACACCTGAGGATATTTTTTCCACTGATTTTTAAAGAAAGGCTATAAGGGAAGGAGAGAGAGAGAAACATCAGTGTGAGACACACATCACTTAGCTGCCTCCCACATGTGCCCCAACGGCCAGGGATTGAACCTGCAACCCAGGTACATGCCCTTAACCGGGAATCGAACCCATGACCCTTTGGTGCTCAGGCCGATGCTCTAACCACACCGGCCAGGGCAACTTGAGGACTTTTGTGTGTTCTCATGAAGATCACTACTAGTAGAGGAGACATGCTAATCCAATGATCGCAGAAGCGAATGTGGGGTGCAGTGCTGACAGGCCCCGGGAAAGAGGGCGCAGTGCCACGGGCGCTGGGAGGGGAGCAGTTGCCGTGGACAGTGAGAGAGGCTTTCCCCGACTCACCGGCCTGGTGGTCTGCGGAGAGGGAGACTTTCGTTTGGCCAAGTGACCTGGGAAGAGTATTCCAGGCAGAGGGACTGTCTGTGCGAAGGTCCTGTGGTAGGACAGAGCAGGAAGAGAACAGAGAAGGCTGACTGCTGGGTGAGAAATGGCAGGGTCTTCGATTGGGCGGGGGCTCCATCTGCTTCCCGAGCCAGAGCTGAGCTTGAGCCACGCGTTGGGACTCAGTGGTCTAGAGCTGTAACCAGGGGGAGCATGGCGTCAGCAGAGAGTCCTGGGAGGGAAATGGGGGCTGCTGGGAGAATTCCGGGACACGCCAGCAGAGGAAAGGACAGTATGGAAAGCCCATGAAAAGAGGTAAAAATGAAGAACGAACCTTGAGGAGCCTGGGAGGTAGAAAGGTTTTGAGGTAGATCAGCTCATCCCCTGTATATAAGGCCTGTGTGTCCAGAAAGTTAAGGACTGAAAAGTGTCATTGGACTTCCCACTGTGACCTTTGAGAGAGTGGATTTGGGAGATGCAGGGGAGAGGGGATGCATTGCCCCTGGAGCACAGCTGGCCCCGTCCTTGTTCTCCTGGAGCTCACTGTAAAGTGGGGGTGATGGGCACTTAGTGACCAGTCTCCTCAACACCACCCAGAAAGGCCAATGGACAGTTAAAATCTGGTTCTGTGGGAATGTACAGCAAAGGAGAGGGCAAGGGTTTGGGCAGGGAGCCTTCTCGAAGGGACCCTGGAGCTGCAGGAGGTAGGTGTTAACTCTGCATCTGTGGAGAGAGGACACTTCAGAGGATAAAGGCAGAGCTGCGGGGGTCCCGGGGGTGCCCCGGGCTCCCAGTTCCAGGAAAGAAAGAGGGAAGTCTGGCAGTCTGTGCAGTCCACAGCGAAAGGGGCAGGGTTTGCAGAACGTCTTAAGGATTTTGTCTTTATCCCAAGAGCAGTGTGAAGCCATGGCACAGTATTGGCCAGAGTGACCAGACTTAGCAGCCTCGAGTTTCTTATTTTTAAAAAAAAATTTTTTCTTTTTCTTTACTGATTTTAGAGACAGAGGAAGGAAGAGAGAGGGAGAGTTAGAAACGTTGATGAGCCTGGCCAGTGTGGCCCAGTGGTTGAGCATCAACCCTGCACCAAGAGGTCTCCGGTTCGATTCCCGGTCAGGGCACATGCCCAGGTTGTGGGCCCGATCCCCAGTGGAGGGCATGCAGGAGGCGGCCAGTCGATGTTCTCTCCTGTCTATGTTTCTATTTCTCTCTTTCTCGCCCTTCCTCTTTCCCTAAAATCAATAAAGAAAAAAAAATTTAAATAAAAAGAAACACTGATGAGAGAACATCAACTGGCCACCTCCTGCATGCCCCCACTGGGGATCGGGCCCGCAGCCTGGGCATGTGCCCTGACTGGAATTGAACTGGTGACCTCTTGGTGCAGGGTCGACGCCCAGCCACCGAGCCACAGCAGGCGGGCAGCAGCCTCAGCTGTAAGAAGTGCAGTCGGGCATCAGTAGGAGCGTGGAGGCCGCTGCACCTGTCTGGACCCACCGGCCAGGTCCTCAGGGTTCTCATCGCGGGCGGTGTCACCAGCGGCCAGGGAGACTCGTGCGCCTTTCTGCTGGTCACGGGGAGGGAACTGCTCAGAATCATGTCCTGTTGACTGTACATGCTGTTATTTTAGGAGACCCGAATTTCTGGATCAACCAATTTTAGGCAAAAGAGAAACAAAGGCCGGTGACTTCTGACAGGAATGATTTTAAGGGCCACTGGCTTTCAGTTTGAGTCACCTCCGGGTGGTGTCTGTCCTTGGGCTCTGCTGGGAGACACAACTGTGTGAAGCAGACGTGTTCTCAGACCCCTCTCCCTCTAAAAGCCATTTGTGTGAATTCTGCATTTCTGCGTCCTTCCGTTCCCAGATCTGATGGATCAGAAGGCCCCGAGACGTGTCCTGACTGAGATAGAGCCCAGGAGTCTGTGTATGTTAAGAGGACTCGATTACTGCTGGCCTGGAATGGGAGGGAGGGAAAATGTTGGATTTTCTGAGAAAGTGGTGGCAGGCCCTGGCCGGGCTGAGGCAGGAAGCTGGTCTGTCTCTGCGCTCTGATCCCAGCACCGGGGCCCTCCCCTCGCCCAGCTCCAACCTGGCCAGTTTATTTTTGCATTGATGATAACTTTTCTCTCCGGAATTAAAAAAGTGTGTTACTTCCCTGTCTTGTTCTTACCTGAATTTCCACCCCCACCCCAAAGAGTGTCTCCTTAATTAGTTTTACATAAAATGTGTGGTACAATTACCTGAATTTCTTCTCATCCCTCCTGGCACTGTTTCACCAGACACCTCCCACATTTCTGTTCTTTGTGCTCTTCCTGGTTGACTCAGTAGGTGACACTGGCTGACGCCTGGCAGCCAGTGACCTTCTTTTCCAGTGGGGTTGGTAGAAGCTGTGAGGGAAGCGCAGGGGCAGGTGGCCCTGGCTTCAGCAGGGAGGAAGCAAGGTGGATATAGCTAAGAGGAGTTATGTTTTGAACATTTGACTAGATAATTTTCTCGGGAACGAGCGTTCAGCATAACCAAGGAACATAAAGGAGGCAGTGCTCACTAAGGAAAACGTGGCAGGTGCACAGAGTAAAAGCGACATACGGAGCCTGTTACAGAGACGGCACTTTGTGAAAGTCCCAAATTTTCACTCATTACAATTAGAAGAACTTGTTCGGGAAAGTAATAGCTACAGAGGAAAACTGAGCTTAAATATGTCAAGCAACAGAAGCCCCCCCCCCCTTTTAAATCTCTCCAGAAATGTAGTTTGAATTAAAAAGAAGAAAAAAATAACTCGTGAGGGTGGAGCGAGACCTGCGACCTACACTGGGCCCTCGGGCTGCGAGTGCTGCGCACCTTCTGTCCCCACGACGTGGGCTGCTCATCATTGCAGGGAGCATAGTCCTTGGCTTTGCCTCTTTCTGGGTTCACACTAGGAGTAGTTACTTCATTTGGGTCCTCTTTATCCCCCTAAGTATGAATGGTGTGTTATTAATAATGCAACGGGTTTGTTCTTTATTAAAATTATGTTTTTATAATATTTTTACAATTTTCATTTTGCCAAGGCGTAGATAAAGTTCATGGGTTTCAGTACAGTCTTTTCTATTTAAAAACCCGAGTTGTATCCCATTATGCCCCTGACTCTGACCCTGCTCACCCTCCATTCCTCTCCCAACCCCCAGTGCTTCTTAAAGACCAGCTTTGTCAGACCCCTAAAAGGGGTGTGAGCCCACGGAGGTGAGTCATCGTGTACTTACCCTCTCGGGAGCACGTGGTCAGTTTGAGACAGGCAGCTGGTCCTCTGCCGTGAGTAGCTCCACACTCTGCCACCTCGTAAGGAGATGAAGACAGCAGTGATTTGTACAGTGAGTTCTGTCTGAAAGTGGTCATTGGACGTGTCGCCACTGTCTGCTCCAGAGGTCTGCAGACAGACTTGGGCCTCTGCGATGTGGTATGTGCTAGGTGCTGCCACTCGTTCCTGTGTCACTGAGAACTTGTATGGGGTAGGCATTAACAGGCCCACGTATCTCAGCATGTGTCCACTCTGCCGGTGTGGGGACAGCAGTGGCACACAGAGCCCTGGCCCGGTTGGCACAGCGTGGGCGAGTGGTGAGGGTGTAGTGGCCTTGCCTTGGGAACCGAGAGGCAGCCCTGGTACAGCTGCAGACTGTGTCCCCCACACCTGATGGAACTGAAATGGAGAGGTGGCCACCATTGCAGTGAGACCCTTACGTCAGCCATGACATCCACGCTGTGCGGTTGTTCCCTTCATAGACTTTTTGTTCCTGCATCGATGGGCCATTGTGCTTCCTCCTCTCTCTCTGTGCATTCACAGCTGTTTCATGCTCCATCTATTCATAGTGAAAGCTGTCTTAACTTGATGAGAACATGGATGAGTCCAGTTGGCATACTGTGGGGCTTAGCACCTCGGGCAGTACTGGGACACACCAGGGGCTCATCCATATTGACTGGGTCCCAGTTTAATCCACGACTCACTACTCACACATGAGTTCTCTGTGTGTGTGAGCCAGCTGTCCAGTGTGCTTGTGAGGGAGCTGTATATTCTCCTCCAAATGAAGGGTTAAACAGATAGCTCAGAGGCTGTTCTCGTATAAAATAGACCCCTTTGAAAACCAGCCTGAGGCTTCCTTAAAAAAAACAAAACATGACGTTAATTTGATCTTCTGACAAAAATACTACTTTTAATGACTGTACAGTCTTTAGTTTTACTCAGAACCTTTGGAACACTGAGATGGTAACACATTCAGCTCTTTGTTTTTAGAGATCTTGCCTTTTGACTTGGTTGCTGGCAACTCATGATATTTAGTTGGAATCGCCTCTGGAACATTTTAATATGTACTTTATTTTTTTTAAGGCAAAGCTCCCAAAAATCCAAATGGGTTTGTTTTTCATTCTAAAAAAAATTGCTCTTAAAATAATTAAAACATTGTCATGTTTTCTCATTTCCGATTTTGTTTGTAGAGTTTTTAAGCTATGGTCTGTGAGTCTTCAAAGAGTGTAGGAACTGCATTTCCCTTTTAAGTTGACCACATTTTATGGGCTTTAGTTTCAATTATTATGAAACCATGGAGTTGAAAATGTAATGTGTATCATAAGAACCATTTTTCCCTAAGATGTGGTCTAGTTTGTGATTGAGAATGGTGATTTTCAAACTAGCTAATCATTGGGATGCCCTGTCAAGCTTTTAAATAGAAAGATAGCTAGGCCCAGACCAGGGTGTGTAGACACCCTTTCAGTCCATTAGAAACAGCAACAACACAATCCCTAGTGGATTCTGATGATAAGCAAAGTCTGGTTTGGAACACTGGATCAGTGAGTTCAAGGTCATGGTGCAACTTGTCTGTTGCTTATTGACTGTGCTCTCGCCTATGACCTGAGACCTGCTTCTGACCCTGACCTACTCCTGGGTGATCGGGCAGCTCAGGTCATCTTCTCTAAAGGCAGCTAGTTTCGGGGACTGCATCAAACAGCAGCCTTATCACTGGGGACTTTTTTCTTCTTTTTTTAATCAATGTTGAGCACAGGGGTTTTGTTGAGTTGCCACTAATAGGGACTCAGTGGTCCTTCCCACTGTCCACTGGAGCTAGAATTCAGCAATTTAACTCCCTCTGGAAGTCAAAGCTTCTAACTCTGCCTTGATGTGGAGATGATGTTTCGGGACATGGCATCCGATCGCCGGGGTTCTGATTCTGCCGCCCCATGTGCTCGGTGTGTGACCCCGGCGGCAGCAAAGCTACCTGCCCCTAAAAGCCTCTGCTTCCCATGAGCAGACGGCAGCGATAAGGATGCAAGGTTCCGGAGATGGGAGATAGTGCCCATGCGTGCAGAGAAGCAGGTGCTCAGCAAAGGGTGACGACTGCTATTATTACTCTACATTTTTAACAAAAACTCAAGAGACAACATGCTGTGATTGGGCTGAAGCATTGTTGTCCATGCTTGTTCATTAATTAATGTCCCTGTGGAGTTTTTATTCATTCATGCATTTTACGGATATTTATTTAGTACTATGTAACAAGCAGGGTTCTAGGCGCCAGGGTTAAATGATAGTTACAAAATGACTCTGCGCTGCCCTTTAATAGCACCCCATTTAAGCTGAAAACTGGGGGAAGCACTGGGTGCATGGTCAATCTAGATTCTGTGGACATATTTGGCCAGATCAGGCACTTACCACCAAGAAAAATATCAGAAAGCAAAGAATTTGCTCATGATGTCTTTTTCAAAATTTATCTTTATCGTTGAAAGTATTACAGATGTCCTCTTTTCTTTCCCCATTGACCCCCTCCTTCCTGCTCCTGCCCCACCCCCACCTTCACCACACTGTTGTCTGTGTCCATTGGCTCTGCATATGTGTATATAAGTTCTTTGGTCACCCCCCTTGTCTCTTCCTGTCTGCCCTTCCGTCTCCATCCACACTTGACCCTGCGCACTCTGTCAGGCCCCGCTCAGACACCGCCTCCCGTGTGAGATGCTCCTGACTTTCCTCTTCTCCTTCCCTCTGCTCTTGTCCATTCTCCACCCACCTCCTTCCTAGAATGTCCTTGTGTTCCTCTTATTGGACCACCCAGCTTATCCTTAACCAGTGCTGACTTACTCTTGCTCTTACACTGTAAGTAGCGTGGCAGAAGGGCCACGTGGCTGCACGTCTGCTCATGCCCCTGGCTCTCAGGACAGGCCCCTGGGTACGGGCAGTCAGCACGAGCAGAGTGCATCGAGAGAGCAGTCTGTCTCCACTCCTCTAAAACGGGAGGAACTATGGAGAACACCCGCCTCGCAGACTGGGAAGAAGACATGGCGTGTGGTGTGTGTGCTACCACAGCACATAAATAGCAGTTTCAGTAACTGCTCATTATTTTTGTCTCTAAAACGGCTTTATTGAGGCATAATTGATACATGATAAGCTGCATATATTGTGAAAGTATGTAGTTTGAGAAACCTTGACGTATCATACACCTGCGAAATGATCGCCACAGTCAAGATAATGAACATCCTTCACCCTCAAGTTTCCTTGTGTCTCTTTGTCCTTCCTCCTGCCCACCCAGCGCAGTCCTTCTCTCATCCCCAGGCAGCTACTGATTTGACTTGTCATTATAGGTGAGTTTGCATTTTCTAGAGTTTAATAAATATGGGTTTATGCATTATGTAGGGTTTTTTGCAAGGGGAGGGTCTGGCTTCTTTCACTCAAGCATAAGTAATTTGAGATTCAGTCCTGTTGTAGCATGGATGAATAGCTCATTCCTTTGTATTGCTAAGTATTACTCCTTTATATGGATATACCACACTTCGTTTATCCATTCACTTGTTGATACATATTTAGGGTTGTTTCCAGACTTGAAATATGACAAGTAAAGCTGCTATAAACACTTGTCTACAAGTCTTTTATGAATGCATTCTTTCCTTTCTTTTGTGTGAATACCTCGGAGTGGACCAGCTGAATCATACACTTGGAATGGTTAGTTTTTAAATTTTTCTCATAAGTATGTGTACTGATAGGTATATAAAGCTATCTCATTGTGGTAGTAATTTGTGTTTCCTTAAAGACTTATGCTATCTGTGTATGTCTTTTGGTGAAATGTCTCTGCAGATCATTTGCCCATTTTTTAATTGGGCTATTATGTCTCATTATATTTTGAGAGGTCTTTATCTGTTCTGCATCTAGAAGTTCCATATCAGATATATGCTTTGCAAATATCGTCTCCTGTTTTGTGGTTTGTCTTTTCACTCAATTAATAGTGTCTGTTGAAGAGCAGTTTTTAATTTTGACAAAGCCCAATTTATCAAATTATTCTTTTATTAATTATGCTTTTGATGTCATATCTTATAACTTTTGCCTAACCTAAGACCATAAAGATTCCTGTTTTATTCTAGAAGTTTTACATCTTTAAATTTTAAGATTTATTAGGTAATTTCTGAGTTGCTGTAAGATGTGGGTTAAGTTCATCCTTTTGCATATACAGTGTCCAGTCGCCAGGCACCACTGGTTGAAAGACGGTCACTTCTCCAGTGCACTGCCCTTGCGCCTTTGTCAGAAGGAGTGATCGTGTCTGTGTGTGTCTATTTCTGTGCTCTGTTCTGTTCCCCTGATCTGTCTTGACACTGACACCAAACTGTCTTGATTCCTGTAGCATTCTAGTATGTCTTGGAAGTCAGGTAATGTCTGCCGTCCAGCTGGTTCTTCAGTGGTTTTTGTTTTTGTTTTAATGGTGACTAACAATGTACATGATGTCATTCTTCAGAGAGGTAAAACCTCGTCACTCTGATTGATGAATGCCATCATTTGGCATTCTGCCAGGTTTCTATCTCTTACAGTAATTCATCTGAGACATTTTAGACTTTTCCCTAGTAGCAGAGGGATGAGTTATGTACAAGTTCATTTGTTTAATCTTTAATTTTTTTTGCCTTTTTTACATGGTCTTTATTTTTATTTTATCCTCAACCAAGGACATTTTTCCTTTTTTTTTTAGTTCAGATAGAGTGGGAGGGAGAAGAAGGAAGAGAGAGAGAGAGAGAGAGAGAGAGAGAGAGAGAGAGAGAGAGAGAGAGAGAGAAACATCGACATGAAAGGAACACGTTGAATAGATGCCTCCCACACGATCCCAACCAGTGCCGGGGACGAATCGCAACCGAGGTACATGCCCTTGACCGGAATCAAACCCACGACTCATTGGTCCGTGGGCTGACGCCCTAACCACTGAGCGAAACTGGCCAGAGCTACATGGTCTTTAATGATATAATTATTTAACATTTAGGCAGTGACTTCAGAATGCTTGTCACAAGACTGATCAAACTCTGGTAGAGTCTGACGTGGATTGCAGATATGTCCAAGGGGCTGTGGTTGGGCTTTTTTCTTATTTTATAAGATGCCCAAGTGGAGAGGACCTAGAGTGGAGACTCCCAACCTAGAGACTGCTGGGTGTGACTTATAGTAGGAGCTGTCAACCCAGTCTGCCGCTGGACCACGTGTTCCCAGAAAATGCAGCAGCTTTTGTTTCTTAGCTACTTAATAAGTGTTGGTCACTGTGCCAAGCGCTTTACATGAGTTGTCACATTTGATACTTACATTGTCACTGTGAGGTAGATTAATTATGTGATAAAATGTGTTTAATATGGATTAAGTCCTTAGAAAATATGTCTTTGATGCTTCTGGTTGTAGGATATGGTGATTTCCTTTACCAACTACTTAAATCAGTCAGGTTCCTAGCCACACTTTCCGAAGATGTATTACAAATGTTGGGACATAAAAGTTATGATTTGTGTGACTTTTAACATAAACAATAAATTGAGCGCCACAGAGGTGATTCTTATCATACAAGGTTTTAGTGTTTGATATTAAATTTGAATATCATAGTTAGTGATTGTGTTTAAATAGTGAATCTGTTTGTATACAACAGTTCTCATTTTAAAAGAGCGACTTTCCAATGTTCAGAAACCAAATTTTATAGATTGACAATTTTATTACAATGTTCAGGGATTAGTTCACTAGTGAGATTATTCAAAGTAATTTTGTTTGAAATCATTTAGAAGATACACTGTGTGTTTTTAAACGTTTTGTTTTCCCTGGAAAACTGAAGGAAGTGCGCACCAGTGGACCACGGGGACGGGAGCCCCGCCCGAGGCTCTTGTTGTTGTTTCTCAAGAAAGGTAGACGTAGTTAAACAGAAACCCAAAATTAAAAGACAGTAAATGGGGGGGTATTGATGACATAAGTAGCACCCCAGAATTAGTGCCTAAAATATATAAAGAACTCTTGAAAATCAATAAGAAAGCAATGGTATAAGAGGAAGGTAAATACTATGGACAGTTCACAGAAGCTTAACCTGATTTGTAGTCAGAGGAACTGCAAATAAAAACAATAACCAGATATTACATACAATCAAATTGGCAAAAATTAGAAAGTCTGATCATCTCATGTTTGAACAGAACAGGAAATCAGAACCTTCATATGTTGCTAGTGTGAACATAGATTGTATCAAGACCTTGGGTATCATTTGGCAACATTAATAAAATTTTCCTTATGTGGAACCTACGATCTGGCACTTGCACTTCAAGGTTTATACCCTACAGAAACCCCAAAGGAGACATGCATTGCAACATTGTATGTGTTTACAACAAATTGCAGTCAACTTAACTATCAGTAAGGGAATGGATTGTATGGGCTACCTTGTCATCAAGAAAATAAATGAGTTAGATGTACATGTGTCATTGTGGATAGATTCAGAAATGTAATACTGAGTGATAAAGACTAGTTGGTTCAAGCATATGTATGGTCAACATTTATGTATTTTTTGAAGAAAATTACACAAAATAACATAGGGAGTACATAGCTGCTGTGCCGTAAATGCACAAAGACATGGACTGAATCAATACACTACAACTCCTGGGTCGTAGCCCCTGGGGAGGGAGAGGGGAAGAGGACTGGGCAGGACAGCCTGAGGGACTGCTTGTTCCTCCAAGATTTAATCCAAAGCACACAGACAGTGTTTTAATGTTTTTCATTCCAAGGGGTAGGAAGATGGCTATTATATCATTCTGCACAAATTGAAATAATTATAATAATAATAATTTATACTATGTGTGGTGATGGATGTTAATTAGACTTATTGTGGTGATCATTTTACATTATATACATATCTCAAATCATGCTGTACATCTGAAACTAATGTAATATGTCAATTATATTTTATTTTTCTAGCTAAATCATTTTTATTTTGACAAATAGAAGTTATTTACATTCAAATGCAGTGGACTTTTTTTTCCACAATATTAAAAAATTTTTTTTTATTAATTTATTTTTGTTACAGATTTTTCTCCTGCCACACCTCCCCACCCCGGCAGACACCCTCCTCCCGATCCCACCCCCTGCCAAGCATTATTGTCTATGACGCATACATGCATATAAGTTCTTTGGTTTATCTCACCTCTCCCCTCTGCCTCTCTCCTTGAGGTTTTTCAGTCTGAACCATACTCTTTTCCATGTCTCTGGGTCTGTTCTGTTCATCAGCTTCTTCTGTTCATTATATTCCACAAATAAGTGAGATCATGTGATATTTGTCTTTCTCTGTTTGACTTATTTCGCTTAGCATAATACTTTCCAGGTCCCTCCATGTCGTCTCAAAGGATAAGAGATCTTTCTTTCTCACAGCTGCATAGTACTCCATTGTGTACCACAGACTTTTTATCCATTCGTCTACTGATGGACACTTGCGTTGTTTCCAGATCTTAGCAATTAAATGTATGTCAATTATATTTTAGTAGTTTTTTTTTAAGTTTTTAGAGGGGGGAACACTTTAAAGGAGGGAATAGTGAGGCACATCCCAACTAAGACACTGCCAAAGTGTTCACTTCAGAAGTTTTCCATCACCATCTTTCTTGGTGAACTTCCTTGAGTTCTGTCTTGGACATTTATTTTTAATCCTCACCCAAGGATATGTTTATTGATTTGAGAGAGAGAAAGACAGAGAGACAGACAAACAGACACTGACGTGAGAGAGAAACATCTATCAGTTGTCTGTGCACTTTGCCTGGGGATCGAACCTGCGAACCTGCAACCTTTTGGTATGAGGGCTGACGATCCAATCACCTGAGCCATGGATCAGGGCTGCTCTGGACATTTTTAGCTGTATTCTGTGTACAGTGTCTTTACACTGTAATTATCTTTAGGGCTGTAATGTTGCCTCTGATTTCTTTGAAGTCAAGCTTCTTACTATTTTCCCAAGAAAATGTGACACTAATTTTTTTAGCTGCTCACAGAAAGTTTTTAGAAAGCTTCTCAAACCTGGTGGAGTCTGTGTTGGTGAACGTGAGGGTACATGGGCACTGAGGTGCTCTGTTGTTGGGAGTGTAAGAGAAATGGACTTTGCAGGGAATTGGGCAGCATCTACCAAGATATAAAACAGGCACTCTCTTTGCCCAACTATCTTCTTTCTTAAAACTCCACCCCCAGAAGCCATATGACAGTGCACTATGTTCATGAATGCAAGCAGGTGTACTTCTGTGTTACTTATTCTAGTGAAAATCGCGAATCACGTAAATGGTTTTCAATCTGGAATGGTTTAAAATTTTTATTATTAATAGAAACCCTGGCCAGTTTGGCTCAGCGGTAGAGCATTGGCCCTCGGACCAATGAGTCACAGGTTCAGTCTTGGCTAAGAGCACGTACCTCGGTCGAGGTTTGTCCATGGCCCTGGTCGGGGCCGTGCGGGAGGCAACCATTCAATGTGTCCCTCTCACATCGATGTTTCTCTCTCTCTCTCCCTTCTCTTCCTCTCTCCTTCCCACTCTATATGAAGATAAATAGAAAAATATCCTCGGGTGAGGATTAAAACTTTTATTAATAAAATGGAACACAAGGTGGCTGCTTTTTAAAAAGAGGGGTAGCCCTGGCCGGTTTGGCTCAGCGGTTGGAGCGTCGGCCTGCGGTACAGAGAGACCCGGGTTCGGTTCCCGCTAAGGGCACGTACCTTGGTTGCAGTTTGTCCCCGGCCCTGGTCGGTCGTGCGGGTGGCAGCAACTCGATGTGTCCCTTTCACATCGATGTTTCTCTCTCTCTCTCTTCCTCTCTCTCCCTCCCACTCTATCTGAACAAAAAATGGAAAAATGTCCTCGGGTGAGGATTAAAAAATAAATAAATAAAAAATAAAAATAAAAAGAGGGGTAGATGGTGTCTGGACATGGGACATTCATATCATTGAAGCAAACGGCAGAAACATGCATCACATAAGCAGGAGTTTGTTTTACATGCACATGTGTATATATGTAATTATATTTAATTTAGCCTAGAAATATAGAAAATCCACGTGAACTCTAACATTGATTAATTCTAGGGAGTAGAAATAGAATAAGATGGGGCATTGTGGTCCAGATTTATATTTGTCTTTAAGATTTCTTTTAATGAGCTTGTTTTATGAACATTATAGTATTACTGATGTTTGAATGACACTTCTGTCTAAATATGTGAAGGGAGCATGTCATGCATTGCCTTTCTGTTGTATGCCACTGTTCAGGGGAGGAATTCTCCCTGAGAGTGCTCACTTGCCCTGCATGCGTGACGTGAAGCTTTCCTGCAGCGCCGCGCCAAGGCGGGGGACGTGGAGCAGTGACCGCCTGGCGTAGCTGTGTTCGCGTGAAGGTGACTCGGAGTTCAGCCCTCGAGATACTTGATCACCGTGTGCAGTGGTGCACCTCGCTCATGATCATGCAGTCGACGCTTTAGATGGAAATATAGCGCAGCTTGTTGGATGGGAGGCAAGAGCCGGGCAGTTCCCGGGTGTCGTCAGACGTGCACTGAGCCAGTGATTTTATGTGTCCTTACAAACGTGTTCATAGCATGATAAAACAGAGGCCCTCGAGTCGTGGTGGTGCTCACTCGGCCTTTCCGTACTTGATGCTGTAAAGCTGTAACTGGCTTTTATTAACGCAGTATAGATCTGATATAACATTTTTATTAACTGTGACACAATGGATTATGGCACTTTAAATGAGAAGGGGGAATTCTCTCTATTTTGTGAATGTGAATGAACAAAATGCCTATTCTTGGGAAAAGTGGTTTTCATGGCCTTCCCCACTGTTTCTGTTGAGGTTGCTCTCCTCTCCCACTGCTTTATTAGACACACACACACACACCCACACACACACACACACAGAGTTCAGACTCATCAACACTTGCTACTAGAAATGAACAATTTTGTTTTTTAAGGAGAAGTTTTGCATTTCAGAAGAGCCTATTAAGTTGGGCCATACAGTGCAACCTCCGCAGCCCCTGAACTCGACACTGCCTTTTGTAGCTATTGTCTGTTTTTGTGCAAATTGTTACTTCCTCTGACTCCGGGATACTCGTGAGGTGGCAGTTGGGTAGATACCATCATTGCACGGTGTCGGATAAGTAAATATGTGAACGAGGGTGGTTGCTAAGGGCTGGGTACAGTGCACAGGGGTGGGTTGTAGTAGTTGGCTGGTTGTTAAAATAGGAGACTGAGACAAAGAACCCTGAGCTTGACTTCCTCTAGTGGGGCTCACCTATAAAAATAATGAACAGTTCAGGATAGTTCATACCAATTCAGTATTTGGACAGGTTATTTATTGAACACCTACTATGAGTTATATATTGTACTAAGCATAGGAGGAGATATAAATCCTACTTTAGTAGGTTCTAATGAAATATAAACATCTTAAAGTCAGTGCATATCTTTATGTAGCAAACAACTCCTATGTTCTGTGATTAGTCACTGTGAAAGGCACAGATATAAACATGGAGGTTAAACATAATCAGTTACATTTTTCTCCAAAGTTAAAGAGAAATACTACCTGATTCCACATTATTACATTTAATTGTAAGATATAGCCCAGAGAAAAATGCTAGCAATTTATTCTTTTCTAAGCCAGAGCCTGTGTTCCCTTAAAGATAAGAAGTGTACATTGTAATCAGGCATAATAACAATGAATCATTATATAGTTCTTGTTTGTGTTAAACATTTCTACAGAAAAATTAATGAATGACAACTCTTTATATACATGTAAATAAATATACTTATATATAGGCACATATTCATACACATTTAATTAAGTATGCACATATTTCTACAAGAAGAAGCAGGCTTGGAGCCATGCAGCCAGGAGCCGTACCTCAAAGCACAGCACAGAATTGGTCTGGAGATGAACCACTGACACCTGCTCTGTTGCTCCACCCCCCACATGCTCAGTCTCTAGCTCTGGAGTCCATTGTGAGTACATCTCATTGGTGGATCCTAAATCACGTGTTCACTCCTGAGCTGCAAGGAAGGCTAGAAAAGAAATGCCTACATTTTCCTACTTCTCTAGTAGGAGGCTACCTCTTAAGCCAAAAAGATGGCAAATTGTTATTATACCAGAAAGTTTGGAAAAGATGAAAATATCATCATAGTCCATTGTTCTGATTCAAAATTATTTTTAAATGCAATTTTCTTCATTTTTTTCAATTAATATGCTTTTGGGTCAGTGAATTCATAGCTTTTATACTTTCACATCTGCATTTTATTTTCAAAATCATGTTTTTTAATATACTGCTGTGTATCCCCCATATATATTATTTTCAATAATAACATAATAATTCAAACAAATGTACTTACTTTGCCATTATTTTAATGTTGGAGATGGTGGATATGTTTTTAGTATTATAAAAACTAATGTGATGATATGTTCATATTGAAGCTTTATAATCTGACATTGGATCTGGCAGTTAAGAACCCAGAGAGAGCCCTGGCCGGTTTGGCTCAGCGGTTAGAGCGTCAGCCTGCGGTCCACAGAGACCCGGGTTCGGTTCCCGCTAAGGGCATGTACCTTGGCTGCAGTTTGTCCCCGGCCCTGGCTGGGTCGTGTGGGTGGCGGCCACTCGATGTGTCCCTTTCACATCGATGTTTCTCTCTCTTCCTCTCTCTCCTTCCCGCTCTATCTGAGTAAAAAATGGAAAAATGTCCTCGGGTGAGGATAAAAAAAACAGAACCCAGAGAGAAGTTTTATTAACTCTCTATTTTCTAATAAGAAAAATCAGCATACTTAATTTCTACCTTTCTCTAATTGATTTAAATGTAGACACTCCTGACTCCTTTTTAAAAAATTGATGTATGCAATGTTATAAACTTTGTATATAACATTATAGAAGTTTCAGGTGTGCTACATTATAATTTGACATCTGTATACACCACGAAGTGTTAACCACCAACAGTCTGATTATCATCTTCCACCATGCAGTTGACCCCCTTCAAACATTTTGCCCACACCCTCCCCTTCTCTGGTAATCACAAATATATGAGTTAGTTTTGTGTGTATGTGTTTGTTTTATGTCCAAATGAGTGAAATCATATAGTCCATCTGACTTAATTCACTTAGCATAATATCAAGTTCCATCCGTGTTGCCACTAATGACAAAATTTCATTAGTTTTTTGTCTGAGTAGTATTTGTGTGTGTGTGTGTGTGTGTATGTGTGTCTATCACTGAACACACCTAAGTTGTTTCCATATCTTGGCTGTTGTAAATAATGCTGCAGTGAACGTAGAGGTGCATGCATGTTTTTGAATTAGTGTTTTTGTATTTTTCAGATAAATACCCAGAAGTGGAAAAGCTTTTTTTAAAAATCCTCACCCAAGAATATGTTTTCATTGTTTGTTTTTGTTTGTTTGTTTGTTTTTTGTTGTTGCTTTGGGTTTTTTGAGAGAGGGGAAGGAAAAGAAAGAGAGAGAGAGAAACTTGATGTGAATGAGAAACATCAATCAGTTGCCTCCTGTTCACGCCCTAGCTGGAGATTGAACCCACAACCTAGGTATGTGTCCTGGCCAGGAATCGAACCCCCAACCTTTTGGTGTGTGGGATGATGCTTCAACCAACTGATCCACCTGACCAGGGCTCTATTCTTAATTTATTGAGAAATCTCCGTAATGTTTTCCATAGTGGCTGTACCAGTTTACATTTCCACCAACAGTATATGAGGGTTCCATTTTATCCACATCTTTGCCAATAATACTTGCTTCTTGGCTTTTTGATAGTAGTCATTCTAACAGATGTGAGGTGATGCCTCATTGTGTTTTTGACTTGCATTTCCCTAATAATTAGCAATGTTGAACATCTTTTTATGTGCCTGTTGGTCATTATGTGTCTTCTTTGGGAAAATGTCAATTTAGATTCTCCACCCATTTTTAATTGGGGTGTTTATTTTTGCTGTTGAGTTGTATGAGTTCTTTATGTATTTTGAATATTAACCTTTTGTTGGATATATGATTTACAGATACCTTCTTCTATTTTGTTTTGATGATGGTTTCCTCTGCTGTACAGAAGCATTTTAGTTTGATGTAGTCATATTTGATTGTTTTTGCTGTTGTTTCCCTTGCCTTTAGAGTCAGATTCATGAAACATCTCTAAAACTGATTTCAAGAAGCTTACCAACTATGTTTTTATGTAGGTATTTTATAGTATCAGGTCTTACATTCAAGTCTTTAATCCATTTTAGTTAAATTTTGTGTATGGTGTAAGATAGTAGTCTAGTTTTAATTATTTTGTATGTAGCCATTCAGTTTCCTCAACGCCATTTATTGCATAGACTATCCTTTTCTCCATTGTATGTTCTGGGCTCCTTTGTAATAAATTAATTGACCATGTATGTGTGGGTTTGTTTCTGGGCTCAGTGTTCTTTCTATTCCATTAATCTGTTGTTGTTTTTTTTAATGCCATACTGTGTTGATTATTGTAGCTTTGTAGTATAGTTTAAAATCAGGGTACATGATTTATGCAACTTTGTTCTTGTTTCTCAAGATTGCATTGGCTATTTGGGGTGTTATGTGTTGCATGCAAGCTTTAGAATTATTTGTTATAATTGTGTGAAAAATGTCATTGGAATTTTGATAGGGGTTGCATTGAATTTGTTGATTGCTTTGGTGTGGACATTTTAACAATATTAATATTTTTGATCTATGAGCATGGAATATCTTTCCATTTATTTGTGTCTTCAGTTATTTTTATCAGTTTCTTATAGTTTTCTGTGTACAGGTCTTTCACTTCCTTGGTTAAATTTATTTCTAGGTATTTTATTCCTTTTGATGCAATTATAAATTGGGTTGTTTCTCTTAATTATATTTCTGATGGTTCGTTACTATTGCATAGAAATGCCACAGATGTTTGTATATTTGTGTGTGTGTGTATTTTTTTTAATCCTAAACTTAATTGAATTCATTTATTAGTTCTAACAGTTTTGTTTTGTTTTGTTTTTTGGTGGAATCTTTACGAATTTTTTAAATGTATTGTACCATGTCACCTGCAAGTAGTGATTTTTACTTCTTTTTCCAATTTGGATGTTTTGTATTACTTTTTCTTGACTAATTTCTGTGACTAGGACTCCCAGTGCTTTGCTGAATAAAAAGAGACTGGACAATCTTGTCTTGTTCCTGATCTTAGCAAATAGTGTTCAGCTTTTCACCATTGAGTATGATGTTTACTGTGTTTTTGTCATACATGGCCTTTATTATGTTCAGAAATGATTCTCTGGTACCCAACTTTTTGATAGTTTTTAATTATAAATGGATGCTGAATTTTGTCAGACGATTTTTTTTCCTGCAACTATTGAGGTGGTCATATGATTTTTACGTTTCATTATTGTGGTGTATCATGTTGATTGATTTGTGGATATTGAATCATCATTGTGTCTCTGGAATAAATCCCACTTGATCATGGTGTATGATCCTTTAATGTGTTGTTGAATTTTGTTTGCTACTATATTGTTGAAGATTATTGCATCTGTGTTTAAGAGTATTTGCTTCTAACTTTATTTTTGGTGTCCTTGTGATTTTGGTATCAGGTAATGCTGGCCTTGTAAAATGAGTTTGGATGCATTCTCTTCTCTTCAACTTTTTGGAAGAATTGAGAAAGGGAGGGTATTAAATCTTCACCAGACAAGCTGTGTGGTCCTGGACTTCTGTTTCATGGGAGATTTCTGGTTACTGATTCAGTCTCCTTAGTAGTAATCAGTTTATTTGGATTTTTTATTTCTTCATGATTTAGTCTTGGAAGAGTCTGACTCCTTTTCATGTAAAATTTCACAGGTTCTGAATTAAGTGAGTTACATTTGTGGCTGTCTAAACTTTTTGAAATATTTTATATAGGTAAGCTATGTTTGTTAAACAAATATTTAGTAAATAGCACTTCTTTTTTAATTTACTATTAGAAAAACAGATACATGACTTAATAACTATTCTGTTAAGGAATTTACATCAAGTAGGTGGTTTTATAGTCTGGAAATGCATGTGTATAAATGCTTTTGGAAAACTAAAATAGAGTATTTCTAGACTAATGACCAAAAATAAAACAAAACATCTCATTAGTACATATTTAAGTTATTGCTTTTTAGGTTAGTGCATGTAGTTTGAGGACTCAGATCTGAAACATTCTTAGGTATTCATCATTCTTGACTTTGAAATGTGGGGATATTTGACTTGATACAGTTTTGCCCTCTGTTTTGCCATTATTAGCCCTTGAACCCAGTCTGGGCTGTAATTCTGCTCTTACATGGGGGTGGTTACCTACATGGCATGATATACAAAATACATTAGTGTGGGGAAATTGGAAGGGTTGGGGCTAAAGATTGGGATTTTTTAGCATTAAGTCTTTTTTTTAAAGTTATATTCCTTATAGTCTTCCTATTGATGACTCCATTTCTACTCCCCTGACACCTAACAGGGCTCTATGGCCAGCTCCAGCTGTGTCCTAGGACTGGGATTCTATAACACAGAGTTGGGAGGAGTAAATGTAATTTAAAGTATAATCCAAATCTGAGCTCTACTCTCAGAGATTGAGTTGGGTGTCATCTTGCAGGATCTTGTGGGTGGGTTGGGAGTATGTTTTGTTTTATTAGAGATATGTATAATCTCTCTTTAGAGAAGGTGGTACCTTGGTCTTTCTGAATAAGATAACTTTTGATCTAGTCCTGCTAATGTTGGCTGGTGACCATATCAAAATTCCACTTTGATCAATGTGAGGATAAATACTAGACTGCTATCAGGATTTAGCTCATAGTATGAGATGCTTTGTGATATATTTTTTTCTTTCCTGTTGCTTATATTTATTTTCTAAATTTTCTCCAACTATATACATTGCATATTTAATAAGAAAAAACATGATTTTTTATTTTTGTCTTTAGTCCTGACTGTGATAATGAGCTAAATAAAATTTCCTCAGTGAGCCTGGCCCGTGTTGCTCAGTGATTGAGTGTCATCTCATGCACCAGGTCACTAGTTTGATTCCCAGTCAGGGCACATACCCAGGTTGCAGGCTCTATTGATGTTTCTCTCTCTTCCTCTCCCTTTCTCTCTCTAAAATCAATAAAAAATTTCCTCCGTGGTTTTTCTCTGGTGCAATTCTTTTCATGGTGACACTTTTGGGGTCTTTTGCCATATTGCTCTGAATCTCAGGCCGACGCTCTAACTGCTGAGCCAAACCAGCCAGGGCTGCCATGTTGCTTGTAGCAGGGCATCCATCACTCCTGAGTACTGAAACCATGATGCTTCCTGCATATTTTGGTTGGTTTAGAGCCCAACAAAGTAGGGTGTGATCTCCGACTATATGAGAGCAGCCAAGTGACATGGGACTGTTTATTTAACCTCTCTGCTCTCGGTTTTCTCATGTATGAAATCAGACTGGCATTGGTACTTACGTTCATTGTGAGCATCTAGTAAGATTACTGTGCCTTACCTAGACGAGATGCTCAACACAAGTTAGTTTTCTTCCCTAATCATCTTTCCTTTGAACAGGGAAGGTGAAAATGTGTTAGAACTTAGTCTGATAGCCTCCAATGACTTTTTGAATATGGAAAATTGTATGGCTGGTTAATAATTATATTTTATATAAAGGGAAAAAAACCCAAAGATATTGTATCAACTGGCCTGTCATTATGGTGTTCCTTAATCATTTTCACGATTTCAAGAAAGCATGTGCAAGTTCTCTGTCTCTTTAACCATTTTATAGCAAAGGCTGGCTTTCCAAGCCTGTTGGGAGGTAAACACAGGAGGGTCCCATGCAGCTCACTGCCGAAGGAGGGGGAAGGGGCACTCAGTCTCCAAGGGCAGGCATTCATTTCCTGGGTGCTACCTAGGTGAGACCTGACACGGGAAAGCTCAGTCTGGCCCTTGAAACCACTGTCGTTTTGCTAAAAGTAGGAGTCTTGGGTCTACACTTACCTATGACACATCATTCGAGACAAAAACTTTGTGGGAGAATGTTATTTAGTGCTATTTCTACTATGTTAGCTTTCTTTTTCCAAAATAAAACTAGATCTAGAATATTTTTCTTCATTTTTATTGAGTTTATTACGGTGCTACTGGTTAGCAAGATTATACAGGTTTAAGGTGAACAATTCTGCATCATATCATCTGTACATTGTGTTGTATGTTTAACACCCCGAGTCAATTCTCTGTCCATCACCATCTATTCTCCCATAATGCCTCCTCCCCCTCCCCTGCCCTTCCCTCAGTAGTCAGCATACTGTTGTCCTTGTCTGTGAGTTTTTCTCTTTTTTCTTCTTTTTTGCTCAATCTCTCCAGGCCTTCCCCAGTCTCTGCCCCACCTCCCACCCCAGTCAGCATGCACTCTGTCTGTCACTATTTTGCTTGCTAATTCATTTTGTTTATTAGATTCCACATTTGAATGAAATCATATGGTACTTACTTTCTCTGACTGGTTTATTCACTTAGCATAATGTTTTTCAGGTTCATCTGTGCTGTTGCAGAGGATAAGTTTTCCTACTTTTTACGCCTGAGTAGTATTTCATTGTGTAGATCTACAATCTTGAGGACCACAAAGAATTTACCATTGAATCCTGAGGATTAGATTATTTTATGTAAATGCCCTGGTCAGTTTTGCTCAGTGGTTAGAGCATCAGCCAATGGTTCAGAGAGACCCGGTTTCAGTTCCCACTAGGGGCACGTACCTCAGTTGAAGTTTATCCCTGGCCTCGGTTGGGATTGTGCGGGAGTCAACCACTTGATGTGTCCCTTTCACGTCGATGTTTCTCTCTCTCTCTCTTCCTCTCTCTCCCTCCCACTCTATCTGAACAAAATAGAAAAAATATCCTAGGGTGAGGATTAAAAAAAAAAAACTATTTTATGTAAACACCCAAGGCCATATTTGTATCTATGTGTGTGTATGTCAAAGGACTAGTTACACGATAGTGTTTTCCATAGTGGCTGCACCAGTCTGCATTCCCACGAGCAGTACACTAGAGTTCCCTTTTCTCCACACTATCGCCAACACTTGTGGTTTGATGATTTGTTGATGGAGGCCATTCTGACAGGTGTGAAGTGATACCTCATAGTTGTTTTAATTTGCATCTCTCTGATGATAAGTGATGTTGAGCATTTCTTCATATGTCTCTTGGCCATTTGTATGTCCTGTTTGGAGAGGTGTCTATTTAGTACCTCAGCCCAGTTTTTTAATTGGGTTTTTAGTCTTCCTTTTATTGAGTCTATATATTTTGGAAATTAACCCCTTATCTGATGTATCATTGGCAGTTATGCTCTCCCATACAGTGGGTTGCCTTTCCATTTTGATGGTTGTTTCTTTTGCTGTGCAGAAGCTTTTGAGTTTGATGTAGTCACATGGGTTCATTTTTTTCCTTTGTTTCTGTTGCCTTAGGTGATGTATCAGTGAAAATTCTGCTGCGTATGATGTCTGAAATTTTGTTGCCTACATTTTCTTCTAGGATTTTTATGGATTCACGGGTCACAATTAAGTCTTTTATCCATTTTGAGTTTATTCTTGTGTATGGTGTAAGTTGATGGTCTAGTTTCATTTTTTTTGCATGTAGCTGTCCAATTTTTCCAACACCATTTATTAAAGAAGCTGTCTTTACTCCATTGTATGCTCTTGCCTCCTTTGTCAAATATTAATTGAGCATAATGTTTTGGGTCCATTTCTGGGTTCTCTGTTCTGTTCCACTGGTCTATATGTCTGTTCTTGTGCCAGTACCAGGCTGTTTTGATTACAGTAGATTTGTAGTATAACCCAATATCCGGTATTATGATCCCACCTACTTTGTCCTTCTTTTTCAAGATTTCTGTGGCTATTCCGGGTCTTTTTTGGTTCTATATGAACTTTTGAAGTGTTTGTTCTGTTTTGTGAAATATGTCATTGGTATTTTGATGGGGATTGCATTGAATCTATAGATTGCTTTGGGTAATGTGGACATTTTAATGCTGTTAATTCTTCCAATCCATGAACAAGGTATGTGCTTCCACTTTTTTTATATCTTCCTCTATTTCTTTTTTCAATGACCTGTAGTTTTCTGCAAATAGGTCCTTTACTTCTTTGGAGAAGTTTATTCCTAGGTATCTTAATTTGTTTGCTGTGATGATAAATGATATATTTTTTTTTTTTTTTTAGTTTCTCTTTCTGTGACTTCATCATTGGCGTATAAGAATGTTGTCAATTTCTTGACATTAAGTTTGTATCCTGCTACTTTGCCAAATTTATTTATTAAATCTAGTAGATTTTTGATGGAGTCTTTAGGGTTTTCTGTGAATAATATCATGTCATCTGCAAATAATGGCAGTTTCACTTCCTCCTTCCCAATTTGGTTCGCTTTTATTTTTTCTCTTCCTGTCTGATTGCTGTGGCTAAGACTTTCAGTACTATGTTAAAATGTTAAATAAGAGTGGTGAAAGTGGGAATCCCTGTCTTGCTCCTGTTCTTTTTTTTTTTTTTTTTTTTCCTCACCCGAGGATATTTTTCCATTTTTTGTACAGATAGAGTGGGAGGGAGAGAGAGGAAGGGAGAGAGAGAGAGAAACATCGACGTGAAGGGACACATCGAGTGGCTGCCACCCGCACGACCAATCAGGGCCAGGGACAAACTGCAACCGAAGTACGTGCCCTTAGCGGGAACCGAACCTGGGTCTCTCTGGACCGCAGGCCGACGCTCTAACCGCTGAGCCAAACTGGCCAGGGCTTGCTCTTGTTCTTAAGGGAAATGCTTTTATAGTTTTTGACCATTGAGTATGATGTTGGCTGTAGGTCCTTCATATATGGCCTTTATTATGTCGAGATATGATCCCTCTATTCCCACATTGCTGAGCATTTTTATCAGAAATGGGTGCTGGATTTTGTCAAATGCTTTTCTAGTATCTATTGATATGATCATGTGGTTTTTATTCTTCATTTTGTTTATGTGGTGTATCACATTTACTGATTTGTGGATATTATAGCAGCCTTGCATCCCTGGGATGAATCCCACTTGGTCATGGTGAATAATTTTTTGATGTATTGCTGGATTCGATTTGGTAGTATTTTGTTCAGGATTTTGGCATCTATGTTCATCAAGGATATTGGTCTGTAGTTTTCTTTCTTTGTAGTGTATATTTCTGGTTTTGGAATTAGAATTATGCTGGCATCATGAAACGAGTTTGGAAGTCTTTCTTCTTCTTGAATTATTTGAAAAAGTTTGAGGTGAATGGGTATTAGTTCTTCTTTGAATGTTTGGTAAAACTCCCCTGTGAAGCCATCTGGGCCTGGCCTTTTGTTTGCTGGGAGAGTCTTGATTACCTCTTCAATTTCCTTAGTTGTTATTGGTCTGTTTAAGTTTTCTATCTCTTCCTGGACCAGTTTTGGGAAACTGTGTTTCTAGAAAGTTGTCCATTTTGCTTAGATTGTTGAATTTGTTGCCATATAATTGTTCATAGTAGTTGTTAACGATCTTTTGTATTTCTGTGGTGTCATTTGTTACTTCTCCTCTTTCATTTCTGATTTTGAGTATTTAGGTTCTCTCTCTTTGTTTCTTGGTGAATCTAGCGAAGGGTCCATCAATCCTGTTTATCTTTCCAAAAAATTAGCTCTTTGTTTCATTGATCCTTTGAATTGTTTTTTTTTTTTTTTTTTTGGTCTCTATGTCATTTATTTCTGCTCTGATCTTTACTATTTTCTTCCTTCTACTTGCTCTGGAGTTTTCTTTTTGTTTGCTTTCTAATTCTTTAAGTTGTGAGGTTAAATAGTCTATTAGAAATTTTTCATGCTTCTTGAGGTAGGCTTGTAGTGCTATGAACTTCCCTCTTGAATTGCTTTCGCTGCATCCCATAGATTGTGTTGTGTGTTCATTTTTATTGGTTTCCAGGAAATTTTTCATTTCTTCTATGATCTTTTTCGTAACCCATTCATTTTTTAATAACATGCTATTTAGCCTCCATGTGTTCAAATGTCTTTGCATGTTCTTGTTGCAATTGATTTCTAGTTGCAAGCCATTGTGATCCAAGAAGATGCTTGATATGATTTCAATCTTCTGGAACCTATAGAGACTTAGTTTGTGTTCTAACATGTGATCTATCTTTCAGAATGTCCCATGTGCACTTGAGAAGAATGTGAATGCTGTAGTTTTGGGATGTAATTCTCTGTAGATATCTTTTAAATCTATTTTGTCTAGTGCTTCATTTAGAGTCTTCATTTCCTTGCTTATTTTTTGTCTAAAGGATCTATCCAGTGATGCCAGTGGCATGTTGAAGTCCCCTGCTATGATTGTATTGCTGTCAATTTATCCTTTGAAGTCCTCCAGAAGATTTTTAACATATTTATGTGCTCCTATATTAGATGCATATATGTTTACCAAGGTTATATCTTCCTGTTGGATAGATATTTTCAATATTATGTAGTGGCCTTCTTTGTCTCTAGTTATGACCTTCATTTTGAAATCTATTTTATCAGATATGAGTATTGCTTCCCCAACTTTTTTTTCCTTTTCGTTTGCTTGGAAGATTTTTTTTTTATCCCCTCACTTTCACCCTATGTGAGTCTTTTATTGTGAGGTGGGTCTCTTGTAAACAACATATATGTGAGTCATGCTATCTTATCCAACCAGCTACTCTGTGTCTTTTTATCAGAGCATTCAATCCATTTACATTTAAGGTGATTATTGATATGTACATATTTATTGCCATTTTTGTTTGTTGTGGTTCTATTTTTCTTTCTATTTTTTCTACTAATTATGGCAGTCCTTTTAACATTTCTTGCAGTGCTGGTTTGGTGCTAGTGTATTCCCTTAGCCTTTTTTTTTTGTCTTGGAAGCTCTTTATTTGACCTTCTATTTTGAGTGATAGCCTTCCTGGGTAGAGTAGTCTTGGATTCACATCTTTGTTTTTCATGACCTTGATTACTTCTTGCCATTCCCTTCTGGCCTGTAGTGTTTCTGTTGAGAAGTCAGCTGAGAGCCTTATGGGGGTTCCTTTGTAGGTAACCTGTTGCTTATCTCTTGCTGCCTTTAGGATTATCTCTTTGTTTTTAATTTTTGGCCTTTTAATTACTATGTGTCTTGGTGTGGGGCTGTTATGGTTCTTCTTAGTTGGGGCTCTCTGAGCTTCTTGAACTTGAATGCCTTTTTTTCCCCACCAAATTAGGGTAGTTTTCTGTCACTATATCTTTAAACATATTCTCTAACCCTTGCTCATTTTCTTCTTCTTCAGGGACTCCTATAATGCAAATATTGTTACGTTTCCAGTCGTCCCACAGTTCTCTTAAGCTGTCTTCCTGTTTTTTAATTGTTTTTTTTTTTTTCTCTTTTGGTTTTCTGATTGGTTGATTTTTTCTACCCTGTCTTCTAATTCACTGATCTGGTCCTCAACTTCCTCTACTCTGCTGGTTAGTCCTTCCCATGTGTTCTTTATTTCTGCTATGTCATTCTTCTTCTCTTTTTTTTGGTGGTTTTTAATTTCCAATAGGTTGATTTTCAATTTTTCTATGTCTTTACTCATGGTGTTGATGTCCTTACTCATGCTGTTGAGCTTCCTCAAGATCATGGCTCTGAATTCTAGTACTGTTAACTTGCTTAACTGCATTTCATTGATCTCATCTTCGGTAGAGGTCTCTTGTTCTTTCAATTGTGATTTGTTTCTTAGTTTCACCATTTTGGCTATCCTGGTGGGTTTTTGAGTGTGCCAAATTTTCCCTGTGGGTGTTGGTGTTCTGTTGTTTTTGGCTCCCTCTACTGGGTTTGGATGATCTTGGGAGCACCCACGATAAACACCACATCAAGTCTTACTTTCCTGAATAGAGTTGCAAGTCTAGGAATGGTTCAGTTATCCTCTGTTTTTGCCTGGAAGGTATTACTCATGGTTACTTGAAGAGCCTTGGTTTCTCAGTTGAATGAAAAACTCCCTCAGGTGTTCAGAGTAAGGGGATTTCCTGAGGGTGGGGCAGATGCTGGTTGTTAATGAGCCTCAATTTGCATTTCCATGTTCCACCATCAAGGGTGGGGTTGAATCTGCAAGGGAGGGGCTGCAGCCTCTCCCCAGAACCCTGGGAAGGAGTAAGATGGCCACAGTCCTGTGTGGCTTCAACTGAGGAAAAGCTCAGAGTGCCCTCTAAATCCTGATTGCCCTCACACATTTCCAGTCCAGTCTGCCCTCCTTCTGCCAGAGCCCAAGGTGAGTGGCTGTGGTTATTTTAGTGTCTGTTCCAGCTCTGTGCTGTGGAACTGCTTGGGATTTTAACCTGAAGGCACTGCTCACAGCTAAGGCCGCTGCTGTTTGTGGGCTCCCAGCCCCGCTCTCGCACCTCCGCAATCCTACCAGGATCGAGTCAGTGTCCCTGGTTATATGGTCCTCCAAGCTGCTTTTCTGTTGCTTTTTCCAGACGATTTGTCTTTATTTTAGTTGTAATTACAGGTTGGCATTGGGAGATGGTCTGTGTAGCTTCCGTTCACTCCGCCGCCATTGTGGAATTAATAATTCCTTTTTTAAAGTATAAGAAGTGAAAATATGAAAAATTATTTGTTGTTATCAATAGTCTGGGAGAGTGAGGACGATTTATGTGGAACATTGTAGAACTAAGAATTGGCAAGAGCAGTAATCTTCCTTTCTGTAGTATTTCGTCAGACAGAAGGGACCTCTGAGTGAAACCCTACCTGCCATGGCTCTGGTAGCTGGCGTTCAGCAGCCAGGGAATGTGCCCGTGCCTTGTGAATCCGTGAACTGCTCGCTTTCATTTAGTGTAGTTTTACGGCACCAGTTAGCATTATGGTGTTGAGTTGATAATCCTTGATTTACCAGCATAACTCTTCCTGTCTACCTTGCTGTTCAAAAGTCAAGGTGAATTGAAGCCTTGGGTTTTGAGTTAAGAGTTAAGCTCTTCATAGCAGTGATGGCATTTCTCCTCCTTCCCGTGAACTGGCAAGGCGTCCTTTGCCTGTGCAGACAGGAAGTAACTGTGGACCCAAGAGGAGGCACATCACTGGCTCGTGGCGAATCTGTGCCTTTCCTGGGCGTCGGTGGTTTTGTTGCCTTTTTCTGAAATCTGCCCCTACGAGGGTTGGTGATGAATGTGCACAGCATCTCTTAGTGTAGGGCTTCTCCACACTGGGGCCAAGTGACTCTGCTCGGGCCATCCTGTTGCTGCAGGATGTGTGGTATCGTCCTTGCGCTTGTCCACTGGATGCCAGCAGCAGCCACCACCACCCCTGAGTCCCCCTAGTTGTGAAACCAAAACTACCTACAGATGTTCCCAAATGTTCCTCGAAGGGCAGGGTTGCCTGAGGTTGAAGAGCACTGTCTCAAACATTAGGAGACCTTACATGTAAGTCTGTGTGTGGGATTCCCTTCCCTCAGTCCCGATCCCAGTCTTTTATTCATGAGCTCCCTGAGGAGAGGAATGGGGATTTTCTGTCATGTCGAGGTCCCTCTTTCTGTCTGCTGCACATAACATATAGGCTTTGGGAGACTGACCAAGCCAAGCCTTTTGGGTTAGTTTTTACCCAAAACACAGAGTGCAGTTGCCCTTTAACAGAAGAGTGAATGGTCTGCACTGCTGTCCTGACGTAGGGGCAAGGCGACTGCCCGTCAGTGACGCGGCGCCTGTTCCCTCTCTTATGAGAGACATGGCTGCATCACACAGTTGTTTAACCTTTCCTTTAACAATCCCCTGAAATTTAGATGCTCTGGTTAACAAAACTTATGGAGTCTGGAAGATTCTGCTTGCCTGCCAAAACTCCCCAACACACACGCTGCCCACCCCCTACCAAAAAGAAAGAAAGAAAAGCATCCAACCATAAATCACGCAGAATCCCAAGGCCACTGCTCACTAGCAGATGTTCACTCTGGCTGTCTCCGTTGGGACGTCCTGTCTCTGCTGCCCACTGCTGGCTGGCACCTGCGTCCAGGCACTGAGTCTGGAGAGCTCTGCCCTATGCCCAGTGTCACAGGTGAGGTCTGTCTGTTAAAGAGAGGCTTAATTATAACCAAAGTGTGAAAACAGCTACTCAGAAGAAATCATTATTTAAAGGATCTCTGTACAGTTTCAATGCCACAGGTAATGTGATGAATTACGAATTCTGCCGATAACTCATCACCTGGCAGCGTTGAGTATAGTTTCGTGGTTGGAGGAGGCCTCCGCTCCCTCATTGCTGAACTGGGGACAATAACAGCCGTGCCTCATAGTGTCACAGTGAAGATGAGATGGGCGAACCCACTGAGCACTTTTAGAAAAACAATCTGTCACTGATGAGTGCTCAAAATTACTTCATTTTCACTCTTCATATTCTTTCTCCTCATTATAAGAAATCCCAGTCTAGTCCAGAAGTATTTCTCCCTTTCCCCTTCATACCTTTTATTCCGTATTTTTGTCAAACAAAGAAATCCAAATAGACTATCTCAACTACATATATTGATTTTGTATAGGTGTGTCTTACCCTCATAAATTTTTATAGATTTGCAGCAAATTTTAAATTTCTTGGAGAATTTTCTTTGTAGAGTGTAATGAATCATTTTTTGCAAATTAGATTTGTTTTTAATGAGGAAAAACAAAACTCTTCCTAAATATGTTTATAAGCTTAACTTTCCATTGATTGTATTTTTTAATATGACATAAATGTAGATCATTGGCCATTTTTGTTTGAAAGAGGTAGTTCTGACTTTCATCTGAAAAGGTCAGTATGAATTTAGTTTTGATCCTCTGTGCAAGTAAAAAAATGTTTTTATTTGTGACTAAAATGCACACTCCTAATTTGACCATGGGCAGATATTACTTAGTTAATAAAATGTTTCTCTGACAGATGCTCAGGCCGGGGACAGCACAGAGGTCGGACATGGATCATATTTAGCCCATGATCAGTCCAGGGAACATAAAGTCAGCTCCTTCAGAAGAAAAGTTCAGGCCAAGATCCAGAATAGCAAGCAAAAAACAGCCGTTTTATACTTGTGATAGGTAGATAGATCGATCAAGTACTTGCTTCGTAAACATGCTACCATAAGACTTTCCTTTTTATAGAAGAGATAGAAATGCATTCAAATAAAGTGCCTAGTACATATGTGTATGTTCTTTGTGAGTGAGTATAGGTCATTGGTTTCAAGCGTATCTCAAAGCAGAGAGGGGGCCCCTGGACCCCTCAGCTACCAGCGCGTCCTCTTCCTCTTCACGGAGAGACCTCTCTCCTGCAGATCCGAGACCTGCTTTCATATCGAATGTTTCAGAACATGAGACTTCTTCCTAGAAAAATGCAGTCAAAGGTTTGCATACAGTTTTCAGAAGTTAGTTTCCCTAAAGACCAGATTACGAATCCGTGACAGAACTGGATCTTTTGGAAGCCAGAGGAAGAGAAGTGTCACCACTTCGGGTGACACTCGGGCCGGCAAATGCTCCCGCTCTAAGATTCACATTTCTCCCCTTCATTCTTACCCTTGCCGTCTGTCCCGGAGGCTGAGTCAGCTGAGAAGACAAAACCTAAAAGATGACTGAAAGACGCCCGGCGTGGTCCCGCCCCCTCCACGCCTCCAAGGTGGCCAGACATTTTTGAGAGGGTGAGCTAGGTGGTCAAACACGATCTACTCGAATGCAAAAGCAGATGCCAGGACTAACAATAATAGTGAACACTGTGTATTTATTGAGCATGTACTGTGTGCTGAGTACTTCCATGCATTTTTATCACTCACAGTAATCAACAAGATCACCAACTGTTAGGTAAGTAGTAGCCATGATCCCGTTTGCAAATAGAAAACTGAAGTTTAAAGCATTGAATCAAGTTGCCTGAGATTTGAGCTGAGATCTACATGAAACTCCAGGCAGATAGTAACAGCACTAGACCGCCCTCTGCCCTGCGTCCGACAGTGGGCATGTACTGCATTGGTACCCTCAAGCAGGCATATGTGGGCCATTATAACCATGGGCATCATTCGTGATAACGTCTCAATGGTAGTGTGAGACATTTCAGAGCATTGCATAAGAAAGTCCTTTATGTTTTCTTTTTTGGTTAATTCTCACCTGAGGATTAGTTTTTCCATTGATTTTTAGAGAGAGTGGAAGGGAAAGAGGGAGGGAGAGGGAGAGAGAGTGAAACATCGATGTGCGAGAAACACATTCATTGGTTGCCTCCTGCACAACCCTGACTGGAACCAGGGATCAAACCTGCAAACTAGATACATGCCCTTGACTGGGAATTGAACCTTAGACACTTTGGCCCAGGTGCTGATGCTCTAACCCCAGCAAACCAGCCAGGGCTGTATGTGTTTTTCGTAAATGAGATTTGATGCAGGTCCACTTCATCTTGAGCCTCAGGCATCACCAGCCTTCATGTCTGTGGCCTCAGAAGCCTCCTCATTGTCCTTCCTGTGTCCACTTTTCCCTCCCATCCACACTGACGCCAGAGTGAAGTTTCACATGTTCTCCTGACTATGTCACTTCTCTACTTAAAACCCCCCGAAGGCTTCTAGTGTATCAGAGGCTGCAGCGCTCCGTATCAACATCTGGCCCCCTGGCTCTCCCGGGCCGCGCTGACCGGCCACTGCGCCAGTGTGGTTGCTGATGTCCTGACCCTCCCATGTGCCAAGCCGCCCCCCACCTTGAGACCGAAGCCCGGCTGCTGTGCGCACAGCTGGCCTCGTGGTCGTCGGTTCAGCTGGACCGGCACCACCCAGCGCGGCCTTCCTGTCCTGGGGCTGGCTGTGTCCCGCTCCACGCTGCTGCCCTCTAGGAAAGTCTCCTATTGTCGACGTGTTTCCGTCGCCTTTGTCGCTGCTTCTGCACTGAGACACGTTTCTGTGGGACCAGCAGCCTTCCCCCAGTTCCGCTCTGTCCACAGTGCCGGGAATGGCAGCTCAGGGACTGGCTGACCAGGCGCCTGCGTGCCCAGCCCGGCCAGTGCCCAGCAGTCAGGCGCGCTCGGGCTGCGGTCACTCTCGGGCCGTTGACCCGAACTGGCATTCCATCCTCGCGTACCCGTGAGTCGTGGGCACTGCCCAGAGGGTGCGCTTCCAGACACCGGGCCCGCAGTCTCGTGGCTGAGGCCCTGCAGTCTGTACTGCGAGGCGGGCAGCCCCCGTGGACGTGACCTTCAAACCAGCAGCTCCCCTCCGGGCCGATCTTTAGCTTAGGCCCGGGGCAATGTTTTCATCTCTGACAAACTTGACCACTGCCCGTTTTTTAGGAGTGTGGTCCTTCTGAAAAGGAGGTTTGCTGCCTGTGCCATAATGATCTCTAATACCCAATAAACTGCAAACAATGGGGGCATTTTGGGGGGAATGCTGAAACAAGGAGTCTACAATTCCGAGGCAGCGCTGAACTGGGGCACGTGGGAAAGTTCTAGCACGTGGAATGCGGCACTCATCTCCCTTGGGGCCTGGGCGGCCTCACAATGGGCCATTCTAACCACGGAACCACCGCCCTCTCCACAGCCCTGAGATGTATCAGATGTACGAGCAGTCTGGGCTTGGATGTGAGGGTGAAATTCCATAAACAACAGGGTCCTCTTAATCTGATCAAGTACTTAAAAAGAAAGTGGAAATGAAGCAAATGTCATCATTATATAACAACTTCATGGGTTTATTTGTGGCTTGCAAAATTTTCAATAGAGGATTCTTCTTGAATATATTTTTATTTGGCCAGATCCACAGAATTTAATTTATAAAATTTTTAAAATTACAAAATTAGTGACATGTATATTATAGAAAATATAGCAAAGAATCAATAAGTAACAATCATTTATAATTTCATCATCCCAGGAAAGTTATTACTAAGATTTTGCTAAATGATCTGTCATCGGTCTAGGCATATGTATAAACAACATTTTCAAGCCAATTTAAAATCACTGTGTGCATGCTGCTTCTAACCCGCTCTCTGTTCCTGCTTACATCGTGAGCTCTGCCCCATAAACTGCTCTGTGAAATATGGACTTTAACGCTGGGCTGTGTCTATCTGTCTCGGTGGCTCCCAGCCGAGAGCAGTTGCCCCCCAGGATGCTTGGAAGGTCTGGAGACACCTTTGGTGCTCACAGCTGGTGTTGGGCGAAGGTGTTCCTGGCATCTGCTCGCCGTCCGACAGTACACAGGGCAGCCCCCGCAAAGCAGGATCTGGCCGGGTTGGGGACCTTGAAGTTTCATGGTTGTTTCATGATGAGTTTACTCCATTGCATATTGTTAGGTATTGTTTCCAACTTTTTGTTATTAGAGATTAATGGTTGGCATACTTTCTATAAAGGGCCAGATAATAAAGACAGTGTTTTAGGCTTTGGGGGACATAGGTCTGTTGCACTCTGCTCCAACACTGTTATAGCTGGAACGCGGTCACAGACACAGCCACATGTAAATGCATAGCCATGGCTGTGTCCCCACAAAGCTTTTTACCAAACCAGGCAGAGGGCTCAGGGTAGTAATTTGAACATACCTGTCACAGAGAATGTTCTGATGGACCCCTTTGTACTTAAATCTGCACCGCTTGCTATAGCTGCTGATTTCCTTAGACACGTTCTTGAACGTATAATTGCTGATGGGCATGTTGTACCTTTTCAAAGTGTACGTCAACTTATTTTATTTTCTCACCCAAATTGTATGAGTTCATGTGTTGAATGGGGCTCTCTCTGAGCTCATGTACGCCACCACCGTTCCGTCAGACCTGGAATGACCTGCACGTGTGGCGTGCGGAGCGCGAACAGGGGCCGACTCGGGTGTCTGGGGAGTCAGGCGGTGAGGAGCGAGGCGGAGGAGTCGCGGGGTCAGAGGGGGGCTGGCAAGTACGTAGCGGTGGCCCTTCAGGAGGGGAGCTGCCCACAGCTGTGTCCCTGGAGACCACCACCATGCACTCAGTGTTGCTAGATCCGATTATCCAGAGAAACCAAAATCCAAACTTTGATTAGAAAACTCTGTTTTTAATTAAATACTGGGTAGGCCAATAAGCCATACCTATAGACTGTTCCAAGAGCCACCTGCTTGGGGACCTGTGCTTCGACTGCGACTTACCCAGGCATCTGCAGCTTAGAGACGGAGGCATGTCTGGAGGCTCCTGGCCACGTGTCTTAGGTGCTTGGGCCGTGGCCGCAGGGCTGAGAGCTGTGGGTGCTGCACGCCCGAGGGGGGGCCAGGCCGTGCGGCACCGCCTGGTCTGGACACCTAGTTCCTCCAGAGCTCTCGGAATTGGTCAGGAAGAGCGAGGGACGTGCCCCTGCCCAGTTGCTCGGGACATTTGCAGAGGCTGTCAGAGCCCCGGCCTCCCTCCCTCACGAGGCCACACCATCAGCCCCTTGTCTCAGCTGCTGTCTCCCTCATCCCATGCCTCAGCCGTACTGGCTCTGTTCACGCCCTGGCTCCAGTGTTCGCTGGGTGTCTACCACCTGGCAGGCCACGGACAGAGCAGAGCAGGGTCCGAGGATCAGGAGCACCGGCAGGGTGTGGGTTGGGATTTTGAATAAGTTTAGGGTGGTTGTGGGAGGAAAGATTGGAGAGGTCATGACCCAGGATGGAGTGCGCAGGGGTCTACAAACTTTGGCCAGTTTGTTAACACAGATTTCTGGCCCCCACACCCAGAGGCTCTGAGCAGCTCGGTCGGGGCCCGAGAATGTGCATTCCTGATGAGCGCCGTGGGTGGCAGCCACTCGCAGGCTGCTGCAGGCGCTCTGTGCTCCCTCTGAGATGAGCAGGGACCGTCACGGCGGGTGCTCCTGCAGGGGTGCCCTGAGCTGACGTGTCCCACGGGATCACTGCTGTCAGCGACTGCAGACAGACCCCAGGCGGGCGAGCAGCCAGGAGACTCCCAGTATCCCCGTGAGAAGGATGACGGCCTGGCCAGAGGGCAGCCCTGACATGGTGAAGGCTAGGTGACCTCTGGACATATTCCGAAGAGGTTGCCAGGACTCTTGATGGATTGGACATTGAGCGTGAGGAAAAGAAACGAGTCAAAGAAGACCGAGGATTTTGGAATGAGCCAACCAGGTTGAACCATGTGAAGATCACTTTTTGACCTCCAAAAAAAGGTGTTTTCATAGTTTCGACCTAACAAAAAGGTGGGGGTACCATCCTTGAAGATGGACAAGATGTGGGTGGAGCTGATTGCGAGGGACAGTGGCAAAGCAAGGTTGCGATGTCTGCAGCCCTCCAGCGAGCCTGGAGCAGCAGGAAAGCTGCCCCCTGGGCTGGGCGTGTGCCTCCCTGAGGCTGGCGGGCGGCTGTGTGCAGGTGCAGAACTGCCCGAGCTTGTGCACTCTGACCTTCAGAGCAGGCGCTGGGGACCAGCAGAGGACAGAGCAGAGATGATGAAGATGGGGAAGGAAAGCCGGGCAGGGGCACGTCCCAGCCACGTAAGCAGTGTGGAGTAAGAGCCTCCCTGCTGCCCCCTGAGTGTGCGAGGCATCTGCACCCCTGGGACTTCTGCACATGCCGGCTGCTCTTCCCACAGACCTGCCTGGTCAACTCCCCATGTCAGGTCTGGGCTGAGGTGCCACCTCGGTGAGGCCGTCCCTGACAGCCTGTGGAAGATTAGGGTAGTGGCCTGGCATCCGGTGGGTTCTTAAACAATATTTGTTGGACGAATGGTAAACATATAACTCTCTTCATGAGACCAGAACTGCAGGTGAGAATGTGCTGAAACCTTGCACTCGAGGTGAGGTGTGGTCCATGGAGCACCCCCCAGGTGTTTATTAGAAATGCATGACCTTGGTCTCACCCTAGATCTATGGAATCAGCTGCATTTAACAGATCCCAGGTGATTTATATACACATTAAGGTCTTTGCCCAATCCTGTATTTAGTTCTTTGTGTACACAGCAAGAGAGCACTAGATATACCCCCAGATGTCAACGACTAAAAAGAAAGGTTCAACCTATCAAGATCAGATGTCTTCTATAGTTGATTCTGTAATCAATCAGTTGTCACCATACAATTAAAAAAACTATGTGAAAAAGCTTTCAAAAATACTTTATATGGTTATTCAAGTGATTTCTACTTGCATTTAAGTTAAGAGTGAATGTAAATTGCACAGCATCTGGTACATGGTAGACAATTTTGAATGAGTGGATTGTAAATCTGTTTTCTGTAGTTTAAGAAGCTTGCTATTTATAGGACACACCCATGCATAATGCCTGGTGTGGTCCGCAGAGGGCAGGACCTATAAATACATGGATTTCTCCCAAAGTGAGTGATGGATTAAGTTTATTAGGTCTTATTGCTTCTCTCCTGGGAATTTGATTCTGAAAGTGGCATTTTTATTCTGGGATAATAAATATTCTGGAGGCAGATGGCTTCCACATTAAATCACTCATATTTCTATTTGACCAAGGTAAAAATTTGGTGTTCTTTTTATACTCAGACCTTTGGCTTATTTTAGTCTGAGAGAGGAAAAAAAATGATATATATAGGAGTTGTTTTCTTATGATAATACCTTTTTTCCCCCGAGGCTACTAAATATTGTTTCTCTTAAACCAAAGCATTCCCACCTGGAGGTTTATAATAAGCACGTGGTTTATAGGTCATTAGCTAAGGATAAAAGACTTGTTAGGACTTTTTGGTAGGACTGGTTTAGTTTATTCTTTTACAACATCAATAATTTAGAAAAATATATTTGCTATGTTATGCTTTCCTTTGTACAGATTTATAACTCAGTTCTCTGAATTCCGAGGCTGAATGATCCTGCAAAGCAGCATGACAGGGAGCAGTCGGTAGGGAGACAGGCCAGTGAAAACGGGACACACATTCTTATATGTGCACGTGAGCGCACACAGGGTATGTGACTGACCTCCGGATTTACACGGGGTTGTCGCCCCTTCACTCAGTGCCCTAGGTCCAAACTGAGGGGCAGTGCAGGCTGTTGGCCTCGTTTGCTACTGGGGACAGAGTGGTGGGCAGCTGGGTTTGATTTCTAACCCAGTTTCTGTTTCTTTATAGTTTAACAGGATAATTAAGCATACCCTGGGTTCTTACCTGGCTGCTTGTCCAGTGTAGACTTATCTGGAAAAACAGCTACACGAAATTATATAGACATGCACTATTTCTTTTTTAAAAAATGACCTCATTCTCTTTCTCAAACCTTGCCGAAACGTCGATGTATCAGGAAAGCTGCCCCCTAGTTAGGAACCCCCTGCAGAGCCGGGCTCTGCACTTTCTGTAAAATCCCTGCGAGGACACACGTTGGGGTCAGGGCCAGGAGGCCTGGGAGCGAGCAGCCTGGGACCGGGCACGGACTCGGTGCTCACGGACAGTCACTGGACCTCACAGGCTGTTCACGGACCGCGAAGTGTCATGCTCCTTTTGGTCTTTTCTAACCGTTTAAAAATGTCAACTCTGTTCTCACTTTACAGGCCTTAAAAATGAGGAGGGCGCCAGGTCGGGCTGGTGGAAGAGCCCTGTGCGAGGGGAAAGGACTGGGCTTATCAACCTTAGTCACTTCTTTCTTTTTATTCTTTATTTTTACTTTTGTATCTGATTTGGTTCTTCTCTCTTAGGTCAGGATTCATGTCCTTATTGTCCTTGCTGTTGTTGACAATACCTTTGTAGCCCAGCCGGTGTGGCTCAGTGGTTGAGCCCATGCACCAAGGGGTCGCTGGTTCGATTCCCAGTCAGGGCACGTGCCCAGGTTGTGGGCCAAATACCCGGTGGGGGGCATGCAGGAGGCGGCCAGTCGATGTTCTCTCTCATCAGTGTTTCTCTCTCTCTCTCCCTCTCTCTTCTTCTCTCTCTAAAACCAATACAAAAGATAAAACCTTTTTTAAAGAATACCTTTGTACATGTCTGAGTGCCTGAGACATGTTCTGGGCTTGAGTTTTTTTTTTTTTTTTTCATCTGTGGCAACATTATAATTGTGGCACCTACCAGATGTGACCCTGGACAATTCTTTGCCAAGTCATTTGAGGAAGCCAGCTAGCATTCTCCGTTTGGCCATGTTTGCAGGACGGCGCTGAAGTGGGCGACCTGTGTAACTGTTACGAGATGACAATGTGGAGCATGGGGTGGGGAGCAGCACGGGTGGGATCACAGTTTCTTTACTTTTCCTTAAACTACTGAGCAGAAGAGCACACTCTCTATCTAAACATAAAATAAGAAATTGGAACACTTTGTTGACTTGTTTAAGAAATAAAATCAATTATAAACTAAAAGGATATGGAATTTTCACTCAATTTCACTTATCATATTCTGGTTTGTAGCTAGTACAGGGACTAGAGAACCGTGGACTCAGCTGGGGATTAGTTCCCTCCCGCGGATCACCTGGTCAGTGTCTGTGGACACCGTCTCACCCGGGGTGCGCCAGGACGCCTTCAGACGGAAGTGGCCTCCACTGTCACCGGGGGGGGGGGGCAAAACTAGAGTGTGACAGTCAGAAGATGACCCACTCCAGTCCTCCTGCTGTCAACTCCACGTCTGAAGGAAGGAAGGCAAAGGGGCCAGGAGGTAGCTGTAGCCTAAATCATCGCTGGAGACAGACATGACCAAACTGAAGCTATCCGATTTCCGGCACATCCGGAGCAGGCGCGTTCTTTGGAAAAGGAATAATGCTGAGAAAAACAGAAGGTGGCAAGAAATGAAAGAGACCAAATGCAAGACAGATGGACTCCCTAGAAGCAGCCATGCGCATGGGTCTGCAGGAGCTGAGCAGGCTGCGGAGGGCAGGACACCCAGGGCAGCTCTCAGAGTCCCCAGGGGCCATTGCTGCGCCAAGGACACGCAGCACAACAAGGAACAGGAAGCAAAGTTTCAAAGCCTTTGGGTTTTTCCCGCTTTAACCAGATAGTGATCATTCCTTATGTGAAATAAACATTTTATTGGAAAAAAATGATATTTTGATAGAGTATAAAGTTTTTTAGCTTTATTTTATCAAGTGCTGAGCTACCTAACTTTTGCTATCCTAATTCCTTAACTTAGGTAGTTGGTTGGAAGGTCAAAAAAATGCAGAAAGTATTAAGAATTTGTGCAGATGTTTAATGCCACATATATTTTATTTGTTTGCTCATTTGCTGGCTACTTAAAATGAATGAAGGGAAGTCACTAATTACAAGGCTATGGTTTAGGGTCAAAGACAGAAAGTAATATTTATATGGCTTTTAAAATAGAGAGCTGTAGAGCCTCGCTGTGATGCTTTGGGGGCTCTGGTGCGTGTCTTCCCGCAGCATCTGTGGGGAGGGCGAGTGACAGCCTCTGTGTCCCGCTCGCCTCTCTGGGTGAATGGCAGGGCTCAGTGGTGCGGTGAGGATGCAGAGTGCTAATTGACCAGGTCAGTGTTCTCCAAGTGGGATCAGAGAGCCCTGGGGTGCTCAAGACGCTGGCCGTGGCCCTGCCAGGTGTAAGCTATTTTCATAATAGTACCAAGAAGTTCATTTCTTTCTTCTACCCATCTCACGAGCATGCAGAAGAGTTTTATAAATGCTGCTTGATGTGTTAAAATGGCATTGTTCTGATGCCCAGTGAAATATGTGCTAGTATGTAACCTTGTGTTTTAAAATTTTCTCAGTTTTAATTCCTAGTATGTAAAGTACTGGTAGGTGTAGCCACAGACACGACAAGTGGGAGGAGTTGGAAAGGCTGTGACAGGACGTGTGGGGGCGCTGCTCCCGCTGCACCGTCCTCTCCCACAGGCGCGACGGCACCTCAGGCCACCAACACCTGGTGGCAGGACCTGTTGTCACCCCCACTGAGCACGAGGAATGTTAATGTGGAAGACCATGTAAGCAGCAACTTGCAGAGTCGGACTTGGAACCCAGTTTTCGAATTCCTGCTGAGCTGCCCGCTGGCCGGGAGGCACCTGCCCCTCAGGGAGCCGAAGTGCCTGCCGTGGACACTGCCTGCCGTGGACACTGCCTGCCGTGGACACTGCGTTCTCAGACCGCCCCGGGCCCCACACTGAAGACTGTGCTGACGGGAGGGCTGAGACCACGTGCCACAGGCCTGTGGGCTGAGTTTGGTTGTCTTACACGATGTGAAAAATCAAACAGTTGGGTGTCATTTTTTTAACCTGGGAGATTTCACTCAAAGCCAGATTGCCCGCTGAACTGAAGCAGGGGCCGATGTTCCCACACGCCACCGCCAGCTGCCGCTGTGTCCCCTCCTTCAGGTGCCGTGGCGTCCTCCAGTTTGCCACACACTCACCGCTCCCTAGGACTGCCCCATAGCTCGTGAACCTCACCCGTGTTCCCGTTTCAGGTGTTTGCATCCGAAACAGCTGGATGGTCTCGCCTCTGCGTAGTGTGGTAGCCAGTCTGTTCGCAACGCCGCTGGGACTAGGACACTGACGGCCCGCACTGGTGACCCCACCTGGGTGTTGTGAAGACCTCATGGCAAAGCTAGAGACCCAGTGGCATCTTCCCTCACCAAAGCATAAAATTCTGATCCACCACAGAATAAGGATCTGCTGGTGAATTAGCATTTATTTTTAAATGTGTAGCCTTTTCTTTTTCAAGTGTAAGAGTGAAATAAGCACTTTGCACTCATTGCCCTCATTTTGTGTTTATTTTAGTAATGTCTACTGTCCTCATTACTATCGTGTCTGGGCCCTTTATGAAGCTTAGCATGTCTCTGTGAACCTCTGCGTGTGAGGTCAGCCACTGGAAACAGTTTGAGGCTGCAGCCGAAAGGACTTCATTATCCTGACCATTTGGACAGAACTACTGAATTGCAAATTTTTATGCTTAAAATAGCTCCCAATATACCAGCGAATATTAACCATTATCATAATTTTAGATGTATATTTGTTAGCATTTTGTCTCGCTTCAGACTATAAGTTTCATAAAGTTGACAACCATATCTGTTCGTCCACAATGTGTATCTATGCCTTGCACAGTGTGGAGCATATCATAACAGTAAATAATGGCATGAATACAGGAATAAACATGTATGCATCAGCTGTGTCTGTGATAACTCGTCTTTAGCCCCAAGAATTATATTAAAAAATTTTTAGTAAAAATGTTAATGCTTTCTAATTGGAGGGTTAAATTGGGGAGACATTTGTTCCACTTGAACACACATCCACATAAAGATATGTTCAGGTGTGCACGTGCACATGTTTCTGTTACTCGGGAGAGCGCGCCCTCCTCCTGACTGCGGTCAGTAGGAAGGGTACACATCTATCCAGCCCAGGGTCGGTGCACACTGAGACCAGGAGGCAAGAGGATGAGGCTGATGGACCTGCGGGTTCAGCACAGACCCCTCCACGCTGGGAGGACCTCTTCCCGCAGCCACAGTAGCGGTCATTTGGCCAGTGGGAAGTCTCATGTGCAATGGCAGCTTTCAGGCACTGTGTTCTCCAAGGGGCATGTCTCTCCCAACCTATTGCTGAGAGAGAAATGCATTGTCTATTAATCCTACTGGAACTAAAGATGAATAGTGAATCAGCCTTGATCTGACAGTGAGTTTGACTTTGATAGCTCATCACTTTAAAAGGTCCTTTTACATTTATGAAAAAAAGCATGACGTCAGCCCAGGGGGGGACATTTATATCAATATTTAAGACCAAACTTGTAGGCCTTCCAAAAAAAAAAACCCTTGTGTGAATGGTTTTTTACACGCATAGCTAATTAGCTTAGGTTATTATAAGCAGGGTTTGCTGAGACAAAGTTTCCGGTGCTGTCTCGGGATACCTTGTGTATGGTGCCTTCTCTGTGCCAGTCAGTCTCCGAATCGGACTTACAGAAGGCAGAGGGAGTGAGTAGTCTACCGTTTCTCCTTGGATTGCCACCTGAAACGTTGTTATGCTGGAAATGCTAGAATATAATCACTATCAGGTGAGCTTCATTCTTATTCCTCTTCAGTCTCTGAAATATAATGCAATAAGTTAACTAATTCACCTTTTCATGTTATTGTCAAAGACACACTGTTTTCAGTAAGTATAGTTATTAAATAATTGTAGTTTGATGCTGTTATTGTTTGATACCATAAGAAGTAATTCAGTTTTATTTTTAAACACAGTAAATATTGGTAGGATTTTCCCCGGCTGCATGGCTGTGCTATCTCCATCGGCTCTTTGCTTAGCTCTTAAGATCAGTGTTTATCAAGGAAAAGTGACTTTCAGTTGAGTATCATTGACTTTAAAAAAGTATTTCTCATTCTGTATTAATGTTTATACGAAATAAGAAAGGAGGAAAACATATCCTGGTAGCTTAATATCCATGTGTTTACATACATTTGAGTGTTAATGCTTTGAAAGAAGATGCTCACTGTGTAATTGCTTTGTAGGTTGAGTTCAGGATCTAAATTAAAATGTTGAATAATCATGTCCAAATGAAAGTGGGAGGAATTAATCCACAACTACTTGATTTAATCATCAGAATGTTTCTGTTTATTTTTGTAACCATTTTAGAGTTGTTTCTTATAGAGTTGTTTGTTTGTTTGTTTGTTTAATAAGAAGCTGTTCTGTTTGCCAAGGAAGGAGAAATAAATTGAGTTATGTTCCTTCTTCTAGATTTTTGTTTTGATCTTAATAAGCCCTTTCAGGCGTGTTGGGGAAATCTCTGCCCTACAGGTAGTTGCACATTTTTAGTGATTAGACATGAGAAGGAGGGCCCAGGTTTTAAAGAGATATACTGCTCATTAGCAGAGAAATAAAACAGGGCAAAGTATGAGCCCAAATCCTAAGAGTTAGACTTTGAACTTCAGAAATATCAAAATGCATGAGCACAGTGCCTGGTACACAGCAGGGGCTAATCTTTTATTCTGTCGGTGGACTGGCACGTCTCATGTCTGTGCCTGAAACAAGAGCTGTCCGCACTCACAATAACAGTGCTGTCTTCTCTTCCCTCCGTGGCTATGTCCAGGTGCAGACCCACCTCGAAAACCCCACCAAGTACCACATACAGCAAGCCCAAAGGCAGCAGGTAAAGCAGTACCTTTCTACCACTTTAGCAAATAAACATGCCAACCAAGTCCTGAGCTTGCCATGTCCAAACCAGCCTGGCGATCATGTCATGCCACCAGTGCCGGGGAGCAGCGCACCCAACAGCCCCATGGCTATGCTTACACTTAACTCCAACTGTGAAAAAGAGGTAATTCATGTCTCCTCCCCTCTCCTACTTTCTTACACTGAATGGCTGTCTGTTGGATATTATTCCTGCACTTGACTATGGACTGTAGTCTGTCCACCTGACTACATTCACCGACCTTTGCCCCAGATCATCCAGCACATCTGTGCCCCTGGCCCCTTCTCAGAGTCACTGGGTTACTGGGGGATGCACAGGGCGGAGACGGGCCGCTCTGAGTGCAAGGTGGAGGCCGCTCTCCCGGCCGTTGCCGCCGCGCCAGCCCCGTGTGCTCCTCCGCCGGTGCCTTTCCATGGACAGGGCAGGAGATACAGAGGGGAGGGCAGTGGAGAGGGAGAAGCAGAAATAGAACAGGTGTGGGGCAGGCGGTGCGGAAGTTCCGCTTGCTGTGAGTTTTTATTTCTCTCTGAGTGGAAAAAAAAGGACAGAATGTGTGTGGACGGATTTGAATAATATAGCTCAGGAGAATCTAACAGAAAGGCAAACGTTTAATTGCTAGATAAATTCAGTTTTATCATAAAAGTGCTGCTGCCCCTGAAACCTGCTTTGGTAAAGTCTGACTGGAGACCAGACTCAAACCAGCGCAGCCTGATGCGGCATCAGCATTGGATGCCTGAGTGTAGCCGAGAGGGCGCGGGATGCAGTGCCTGCTACTCCAGAGCACGCGATGAGCCTCGTTCGAATGGACGTGCACTGTGCTCTGGAATGTGTGTACTATTTCAGAGGTGACTTTCCTGAAGTTGGCTTGATTTTAATTTCTAAAGGGACCAAGGCTTTTCCCCTATGCCCAAACCATCTTATTTTCTCTGTCCCTGTTTGTCATCTGTCAGGCTGACTTAATGGAAGTTCTGTTTTCATTATTTCATTTCTTGGTCAGATTCTACTTTGTTTGAAAGTTTAGTTCATCTGTTGCTGCACAGTCAGCCTTGTCTGAACATGTCATTTAAGAGTCATTTACAAATCCAAGTCATGGGCTGATTTTGCTTGTGTTTTTGCAGGGATTTTATAAGTTTGAAGAACAAAACAGGGCGGAGAGTGACTGCCCAACGATGAACACGCACACCCGAGCGTCCTGCATGCAGGTACTGAAGGGCTCGGTGCCCGGGTGGAGTACTCAGGAACAGCAATCTGAATCTGTGGGAGACTTAAAAGCCCCCTACACTTGATTTATTTTTATTTTATTTATTTATTCATTTATTTTTGTCTTTTGCCTTCTATTTCAGTTTGAACTCATACTACTCCCACTCACTCCATTATACTCTGTTGTGTTTCACAACTCTGGGCATTCACACGTGCTCTTATATTTTGCCAAGACTTCTCTTCTGTCTTGGCTGTGGCGAACTCCTACTCATTCCTCAAGATGCACCCCACACATTTCCAAGTTTACGGATGCTTCCTGACCCTAGATGTGACCACTCTACCTTGTATGCGGTCACTTTGCCTAATTTTTACTTCTGTTGAGCTGCTCCCCAAACCTGTTCCGGGGATGCAGCTCTGCAGGGTGCTGACGGGCATCACTGCCAGTGGACAGGGCGCAGGAAGTGCACTGCGGTCCGAAGAGAGAGGAATTGTGTATTAAATAAAGTTAAACAGTTGTTTGTTTTTTCCCCAGAATAGTGAGAGCTTTTCAATCCTCTTGTCTGTAATGTCAGTGTTCCCAGGTGTATTTCTCCCTGGAACCATTTGCACACAATACTGGAGACCTCCTGGGACCCAAGCAGTCTACTCTTTGTAGTTTGTGCAAACCGTCCAGTTATCCTTCTCATTATGATTAGAAGGTCCTTGGAGCCTCTGGGCTTCGGGAGGTCAGGGTCCGTGTGCTCTGCATCATGTGCTACTCTTCAGTTAGGAAGAGTGAATTTCCCTTTAATCCCTTTATTGATTTAGGCTTAAAGATGGACTATAAACAGAGTCGTTCTCTTCATAGTGTCTCATGATTAAATACTTACTAAGGAAATCTTAGTAAACTTAGACTGCATTTTCCCTAAATTGCTTTAAGTAGTAAATACTGTTTACCATACATAAATTTTAATAAACAAAATAAAAATGCTGTAATTCCCTTCGATGCCATCGTCAGTGTGTGTTATGAAGTGTGAGGGCAGCGATGCTGAGAGGCTATTGCTAGCCGAGCCACGGTACGTGAGCTGTATCTGTTACTTTGGGATGGGATCTCATGGAACATACGTTCTGAAACTAGCAATTTAATACATTTCATGGGTATTTTCCCAAGTAATTAGAGGTTAAAATGTGTGTGTAGATGTATAAAAGAATGAAGAAGCAGCCACAAAAATCTGTTTTGTTTTGGTTTTTTTTGCATTTTTATATTTTCCATTATCAATTTGCATTACATTTTTATAAAAGAAAAAATCATTTAAAAAATTTTATCACCTTAGCTCGACCGGTGTGGCTCAGTGGATTGAGCATCCTCCCATGGACTGAGAGATCCTGGTTTGATTCCCGGGCAGGACACATGCCTGGATGCAGGCTCGATCCCCAGTGAGGGGCATGCAGGAGGCAGCCAATGGATGTAGCTCTTTCACATCAATCTTTCTCTCTCTCTTTCCCTTCCTCTCTCTCTAAAAAATCAATAAAAACATATTTAAAAAAATTTTTTTATCACACTAGGCCCTCTAATTTTTATACTGAAAATAAAATAAAAAATTTACAAAGTGAGGTTGTTCGGAAGTTCATTGGTCTATTTGCCTGTTTATCAGCATAATCAGAAAATTATATCTTAAAAAAAAAAACTGGGATACCTAGAGACGGAACTTAATGAACGGTATGCTGGCAGTTACTCAGAACGGACTTCCAATTACTCTTCACAAGGGCCACTTAATAACATGTATTTTTTTAATGTTTACCATATTCCTGGCGCTGTGAGCACTTTATATGGTTTATTCTGAAATCTCACAAAAATCCAATAAGGCAGTGAGCATTATAACCCTACTTGACAGACTGTCCACTGCAGCTTTAACGACTGTGGCGTTGCCTGCGTCCAGGAAGTGGGAGAGCGAAGTTCCACCAAGTCCCCTGACATCGGAGCTGTCCTCTTTAATTGGAAGTGGCAAAAAAAAAAAAAGGCTCAAGGAGCCCTGGCCGGTTTGGCGCAGCGGTTGGAGTGTCGGCCTGCGGGCCGGAGAGACCCGGGTTCGGTTCCCGCTAAGGGCGCGTACCTCGGTTGCAGTTTGTCCCCGGCCCTGGTTGGTCGTGCGGGTGGCAGCCACTCGATGTGTCCCTTCACGTCGATGTTTCTCTCTCTCTCTCTTTTCCTCTCTCTCCCTCCTGCTCTATCTGAACAAAAAATGGAAAAATGTCCTCGGGTGAGGAAAAAAAAAAAAAAAAAGGCTCAAGGAGCATGCCTCTGAGGGCTGAGATTTCCTTGTGTGCTTATGAAGCACTCTTAAGATTCAAGCATGTGGCACACACACACCCCAACTAGCTCAAATATATAACATGTTTACAAAGAAATGTTTTCACGGACTTTGCAACTGCTGCAATGCGCATGTAATCACTTGTTTACTATCATAACTGATGTTTGGGTACTTCCAGAATAAAATTGATGTAGTGGGAATGTCAGCTCCATGACTGTGATGATAACTTCGTCCTGGTGTAGTCCTCGGGGAGCACCACGCACCCTGGCAGCTGCACAAGGAGAAACTTACTTTATGAGTCACTGCAAGATCAGTGCTGGGCGAGCCAGTGGCTGAGGGCCACAGTGCCCCTCACGCACCTGTGGGAGCAAAGGGCTGAATTGCCATCTGTGTCTCCCTGCTCCAGGGAGGGTCTGGGGTGTAGTCTGTAGAGAAAAGGGAAATGGCAGCTGTTATTCAAGGCGAGACCTCCTGGTCCATCTCCCTGCTGAGGGCAGGCAGTTTACATAGCAGTTAAGAGCATCGGTTCAGCTCGTGATGCTCGGGAGAGGTGCTTCTCATCTATCCACCTGGAAAACAGGTATAATAGCAGCAGCTACCCTGTTGGGGTTGTTGGCACCTGCTAATCACTCAGAAAGTGCAGGTGCAGAAACCATCCTTGCTGATGACCTCAGTTAATGTTCACATTTTGGGAGGAGGAGGACAGTTGCTTCTTAGAATCTAACTCAAGATCATTGTTGCTTTGGGTGAGGAAAGACCCTGGGTCTCTTTTGGGGTTGCTTTGCATAGCTTTTGCTTATCTTTCTCTTCCATTGACCTTTTTCCTGCAGATGGATGATGTTATCGATGACATCATTAGCCTAGAATCAAGTTATAATGAAGAAATCCTGAGCTTGATGGATCCTGCCTTACAAATGGCAAATACGGTATTGATGACTTTTTTTTTTAAAGAAAATCTTGAGCAATTTTTAATGTTCTCTTTCTCTCTGAACTTGTAGTTTATCTTGGCAAGTGATTCATTGAGAAATTTATCAATAATAATACAGAGAATTATTTTAGGATCACAAATGAGTGACTTGGGCATCAGAAATTAAGAATTTCTCATGCGTTCACAAAGCTCCGCATACCCTGGAGTCCAAATCCACTTTGAGTGGGACGTCAGGCCTCCCGGGCTCCTTGACATCCTTCCCAGCTCAGCGCGCTGCCGGGGAGCCGTCTGGGCCTCCTGTGCAGGAGGGGTGCTCTAGTTCGCCTGAACAAAAGGATGCTGTCTTTACGGCAGCATCTTTCTACTCACAGGTGGTAGGGGACAGCTGGGTTACTCATCAACAGCAAAATATATTCCGATTTTAGTGAGTGAAACAGTGGAACTATTAGCTCTTGTACATTACTTCTGTCTGTGGTGTGGAGCCTTGCCGTACTGTTTATTGTATTTCTCTCCATGCATTTGTGTCTTATGTTACTGTGTGCCAGTCTTTCTGCAGATTTTATTTCGTCCTCGCAGTAACTCTGAGTTCTGTTAGTCAAGTTGGGTGGTATCGCTGCTGTTTCGGGGTTAGAAAAGGGCGCTGCTCCTGTGCGGGACTGCGTGGCGAGGCGGGTCAGGGTGCGCCCCTCTGCAGGCCTGCGCGTGCTAGCCGGTCCTGTCTGTCCTATGCCAGCAATGCCACGGGCCTGGCACATTCCTTCCTGACTAGTAGATAAAAGACTAACCTAGTGAGTATAAAGTTTCAGATTTGCAAGATGAAAACATTCTGGAGATCTGTTTCACAACAGTGTGAATATACTTAACACTACTGAACTGTGCACTTAAAAATGGTTAAGATAATATGTTTTGTTATTTTTTTACCCCAATAAAAAACTAAACTAGTCTTTAGTTTTAAAGACTAAATTTCTATAATAAATTTTCTCAGCCAGGGAACATGATAACCCTTCATGGGTTACACTCAAATTGTTAATAAGCTGAATTTTTATAGTTAGCATTTTCTTTTCTTTTCCATCAAGTTCTCTTACCTAAAGTTTGGTGGAGTGAGGACACCCCTTGAAACCTCAAGCCTCTTCTAGGGTGTTTAGTTTTTGTCAACTTCCTGCCCATTTAAATGCACACTCTGCCGTCCTGACACGTGTCTCCACACCAGCGCCCACATCCTCGTTGGCCCTGGGCTGCCTTCCGGGGACCTCTCCCTTCCCCCAGCACGTGGCCGTCAGGACCCGGGTGGACGTGAGCTGACACGGGATTTGTAAGCACACGACGACACGGTGTGTTTGGGCTGTTCTCAGTGCCAGCAGCTTTCATTAGCCCCGGCCTAGACGTCCCAAAGACGGTGAGCGTGGCCGCTTTGCCCAGGGATCGGTGGATGCCTGGCCCATTCAGGAGACTGTAGAACTGAAGTAACTTAGAAATCATTGCTTTTTTCTCTAAGGGTCAGGACCTGTGGAGTCATCTGAGCTAACCTGGTACTTGTTGCATTGACCTTCTCTTGCATCTTCTGTACCTCCACCTGGAAGTCAGGCATCCAGCTTCTTGGAGGCCTCTGCCAAGGATATGCACTAACTCACAAGAGAAGCAGTAGAGAACAATGTTAGGAGTCAGAGAGTTCAAATCCTACGACTGCCATGTATGGAGTGACCTTGCATGTTACTTAGCTTCCTAAAGTCCTGTACTTCCCATCTGCAAAGTGGGACTGGCCATTGTCCCTGCCTCACGTGGTCCTCCCATAGCATATGGATGGCATTGAGCATGGGCCTAGTTGTACTCAACAGTATCTAATTATTAAGTATAATTTATTACGATATAAAATAATTGTGATAGTGTTTTATTCGGGCGTTTTACTGAGCACTTGTGAAGTGTCCAGATGTTAGAGGAACATTGTGTTTACAAGATGCTCCCGGCAGTGAGTGTCTCTGGAACTCCGCTGTGGGCCGCATTTTCCTCATGGAGCACCTTTCCCCATGACAGCCCCTCTGAAGACAGTTGTCATGACCCCATTTGCTTCTGTCCTTTAGACTAAATCCATATGTCTCCTTACCTGTCGACAGTAGACTAGCATTGTATTTCCTCGGTGTCTGATTGCTCCCAAAGTAAAGTTAAGGTTGATTTACCAAATGCCGAATAGTCAGCCAACAGCACTGTGAGGCGCTGGGGGTGCAGAGAGCGAGGAATGTCCCCTCTGAGAGCGGCTCCCCATGGACAGGCGCCCACGTCACGCCTCGTAGGGAGAAGCTAAGCCAGGAGCAGGGAGCTCACCTCAGTGGAGCTCCCAGATGGAAGAGATCCCAGGGCAGAGCTGAAGTCGCTCCCAGCCAGGACAGGAACACTGACCTGTAGCCACTCTCAGAAGTCACTGACTGTCTGGTGCTCAGGGCTCCTCTGTTTCCCACCCTGGAAAAGGCCAAGGTGGCCTGGGGGGCCTTCCCACAACAAAGCCACATCAGCATTTTGCTAGCAGGGCCAAGACAGCCCCCAGAGAGGATGGGAACACAGTCTGAGCCACATGTCTGAGCTCCTCACGCTCCTGAGCGCGTTGTTGCTCCTGCCCCGCCTCTGGTCGGAAGATAGGGACAGGAGCAGCGTGTAAATGACGAGGGAATTATAAATGTTCATCTACAAAAAAGCATTTAGAACAGCTCTTAGTCTTGATAAATTTGGGTTTTGGTTGTCAAAATCAAATAACAAAGCTACTACAACTTACTAACATTTAAATTTTTTTCCACAGTGAAGTTCAAACAATGTTTTTCATGTTAGGCATTTTTCCCTTTTATTTGATTCTTTGAAATCCTTGTTTCAAGTTATCTTTTAAAAAAAGTGGAAGGGACACTTAGAGAGGAAACTGTCCTGAGGGAACTGGAGTCTAGAAATAACTCTTCTGAGAGCACAAGGGCCTCTTGTAGCAGCAGAAACAAAGAACAAAAGTGCGCTTTGCCTGCTTTAACAGTGCCCAGTTGGCACTCAGAGAGGGGCCATGTAGAGGGAAAATTATTTTACAGTGATCATTTACTTGGAAAAGTAATCACTTTTGGTGAATCAGAATATTGAACAATTCGATTCAGACCAAGTTTGGGCCACACCTCATGTGAGTCCACCTTCTCTGTGTTTATCCCGGGGAGGCCAGAGTCGCCCTCTGTCCCCGGGGCAGCTTGTCTGCCAGAGCGAGGTCTCGTCCGTCAGGTAAGCGTGCGGGCTAAAAACCCAGCAAGGACACAGCCTCCGTGTTAACAAGGGATGACTCTCCTTCCCTGGCTCCAAAGGTGTTATTGTGACCTAATTTTGATGTTAACTATGTTTATGGGGAAATTTTTCTAACCCAGAAGGGGAACCACAGTATTCTTTCTTAAATATGGATGGCTAGGAGACTCATTTTTAGTTAAAAAGCCATACTATTTTAATCAACCTTCCTTTTAGTAGCTTCAACAAATTACAGCCATTAATACAGAGAACACATGCCACCGCTCAGGGCCGGTGTGTTGGCCTTGGCACTGCCAACATTTGAGACGGCGTTCTGTGCCGTGGGCCGTCCTGTGCACTGCACAGTGTTTAGCGCACCCCTGGCCTCCACCCACTAGGTGTCACTAGCCACCCCCCCAGTTGTGACAGCCAACAATGTCTTTAGACATTGTCACATGTCCTCTGCAGGAAACAGTCACTAATTTAGGGTACTGAGTGAGCATCTCAGCTCTGCAGACCCCGATTCCTGTGTTTATATTTGCACTGCAGTCTGGCAAAATTGGTGTGATGGTCGATGGATTGTTGGTAGTTAACAGGGCCGGTGATTTTGTGGATCTAAGTGGAAATTATCTCAGCGGTCCAAATGCAGACTGGGAATACAGTGCCTTCTAGAAAACTATACTATTACTAAACAGAACTTACCGGGCGCATCAGGAGGAGGCACTGTCTCACCTGCGTTGTCTCGTTTAATTCTTACCAAAGCCGTGAGCTGAGTGATAAGACTGCCTTTTCCAAAGGGGGACCTGCACCTCGGAGAGTTCAGTTCACAGGGGTCAGTGACAAAGGCGGTTTGGCCGGGTCTTTGACCCCAAGCCCAGGTTGTAAAGTCACCACGTTGTTAATTTGTGGATTTGACTGTCCACACTTGGCTAGTGAGCAGCTGAGTTTTGAATTGTTCTGGTCCAGTTGGAAATTAATTGACAACTGCAGTTTCTAATTACCATCCGCAGGTTGAGCCCCCCCCCCCCCCCCCCCGGCTGCTGTGCACACAGGCAGGAGCCCCTGCTGGAGCCCCATCAGACAGACGGGGCCGGGCTCTTCTCCTTGTAAAGCCATTGAGATAATGCACATAGAAGCTGTCCAGTTCTGGGCCTGCCCAGAGCAGCCCCCACAAAGTTCAGCCTTCCCCAGCAACATATTCTGGTGCCCTCTCTGCTGCCAACCCCCAGTCACTCACAAGAACTGGAAAAGCAGCCGAAGCAGGACCCTTTTAGAGAACAGAGGGTTAGAGTGCTCTTTGGATTGGACGTAATGCTGTGTGACCTCGGTGGGTTAGACAAGGCACCTGGCTATGGAGAGTTGCGGTCCTCTGCCCTCCGGGTGGGCATTGCCAGTTCATGCCCTCACAGTCCCCCAACCCGCTTCTTGCTGGGTCTCCCCGGCTGGCTCTCCTTCGTCCCCACCCACCTGTCTGTCCACTGTCTTTTCATCTCTTTCCCCCCTGCCTGTGCGTGGCTCTCTCTTCTGTTTCTGCCCCGCATCCCTAAGTCTATCTCTACCTTGTTCCCAGTTGCTGATTCTTTCTCTGCCTCTCTCTCTGTGATTCTGCACGTAAGTCTATGTACATGTATCATCTTCCTGAGGAAATGGTTAGAAAGTATGTTCTTGTCATGGAAAAGCTGATGAGTGTCTCTCCAAGGAGCTCCATCGGTGACAGGATTTTTAAAGCTAGCTGTACAAATCACCCGCCTGTCATCCTAACAAGTCGTCATCATAACACAATGGCATATTTTGCTTATAAGCTACATTCGGAAACATGATCTATATGACTTATATTTCTAGAGCTATGGGAATAATTTTCTAGCTTGTTACATTGAATTTTGAAGTCACATTCTTGGTTTATTAATATCCAGTAGTTCTCCCCAAATCTGAAACTTCAGAAAGCTGGGAGGAAAGTCTTTGTAATCTAGAGGGTTCTGAGATGTCCTAGCAGCTCTCAGTTCTCCAACTCTTCACTGTGTGGAGATGTTTGCACACCTTCCACTCTGCTATGTTAAGCTGGACAGGAGGAAAACAGCACACACACAGCGAGGGCGATCCTAAGGTAACCTGTTTCAAATGAAACAACTTTGTGACATTACCGCTAATAATCAAAGTCACCTTTTTATCAGTTTCTTAGCTAGAGGACTTTGAAATGTGGTCCAGGGCATTTTAAATCATCACATTGCAATGTTTGTGTGCATTTGTGTAGTGGGGTACAGGCATTACATTTTATATACATTTTACACATTAATCTTGCTTTCAAAAAGGAGCAACAGCAGGCCAGTCTGCCGCACCCCACCCTGCCCGTCAGAGCTAGTGTGTTAGCCTGTCAGAAAGAATCGTATCTGTGCAGCCCCCACCCCCCAGCTCCGAGTTCAGTTCATCGCGTGTTGATTTAGAAGCCGTGAAAGGAGCCGACGGCTGCCCACTGGGGAAACACATTTGATTCTATCTTTATTCTGTGCGATATTTTTCCGTGTGTTAGTGGCTGTTTGAGAGAATGAGAGGTTGGATATGCAGTACATTCTTACACAATACGTCTTGGTCACTAAACTTCTTAATCACGATTAAAGGCTATATAAATTTACAATTCAGGTGTGTAGCCAAGGAAGGGCGGGCTAAGTGATGTGAAGTCTTCCCTAGTAATAATAGTTACAGGATTGAATTAGGTGAAATGGGAACTTTCTGTGGCAGAAGCAGTGCGGTCCCTTCACTGTAGCCCTGTGGTAATACTTAGACTTTATTTCAGGGAGTGAGAAAAAGAAATGTCTGGGACCTCTTGTATGTACAGAAATGGGCCCATCAAACTCCTACCATGAACTAGCTGCAGGAAAATGCATGTACAGCAAAAGGAAGTCACTGTTGGGGAAAAAAATCCCACTACTTTAAAATATTCAATTGAGAGCTAAAGAAAACCGCTTTTAAGCTATCTTGCAAAAGCTAAATTCTTTTTTTTTAGTGTACATTTTTATTCTTTTATTAAAGTCAGTGAGCTCCCTCTTGTGGCTCTGTGAAGGACTTCAGTTTCAAGGAAGAGCTTTTCTTAGCAGTAAGGAAACCTTTTCTTTTCCGATAAGAAACCACTTCTCATGGTTTTTCCTTATAAAAGAAGGAGAGAGGGTAGGAGAAGGAGGAAAGAAGAGAAGACAGGAGACTGGCTTGGAGGGGAAACCCGCGGGGTGAGGAAGGCGTGTGAGACAGGGCCCGTGCCGCAGCCGCAGCCAGCAGCCCGCCACGCGCCTGCGCGCCGGGGCCCCGTGGGCCTGCCCGGCGCCCGCTGCCTGCCTGCCCGCCGGGCCCTGGGCCACCTGGGCCACCTGGGCCTGAGGCCAGCGGGGCCATAGCCCTCAGGGCCTGAAAAGGCAGACAGCTCATGTTTTCTGATTTGAAAAATGGCGTTTCACTCAGCCCACCTTGGAATGCCTGGGATGCGGGTGGGCCCGAGTGGCGGAGGCCGTCAGAGCTCATTGCGGTTTTGTCCCTGCAGCTGCCGGTGTCCGGGAACCTGGTGGACCTGTACGGCACGCAAGGGCTGCCCCCGCCCGGCCTGGCCATCAGCAGCTCCTGCCCCGCCAGCCTCCCCAACATAAAGAGGGAGCTCACAGGTAAACCCCGACGCCCGTGCCGCCCCAGGGCTCCTCTGTTCATTTCCCATCAGTTACAGAACCGAAACAGGGGTCTCCGGGCTGTTTCCGACGCACAGGCACAGTTTTTAAAATCCATGCGGCGGGTGAAACATTGAGTGATATTTTAAGGAGGAGTCCAGGTGTCCAGCATTTCCTGAGATACTGGGAGTCAGGGTCGCCTTTTCTCCACGGCACGCCGCCCTGTGACAGCCACCGCTGTCCTGCCGCTGCCCCTCGACGGGGCGGACCACACTGCTGCAGAACGTGCGTGCCCAGCCTGGTGCTTCTGCCGCCCACGCCCTGGAGGCCTTCCCGAGTCCCGGCTGACTTTCCCAAGCCCGCAGTTGGGATGGGTTAAGAACATACTTCCTACATCTTCAGTGCCTCCTATTACTTTTGCTGCACCAAGTGCAAAAGATTTATTACACAGGCTGAAAAAGTAAATTATAAAAGGGAGCAATGGGCAGGGTTTGTTCTGGAGGCAAGTGCGAAATGACCTGTTTCGCCGTTTTGTTTGATGCTTTAGGGAAGGCGTTTGGCCATTACAACACGACTAAAGTATGTTGGGACTGACACTGAACCATGCTGAACTTCATGGTCCTGCCTCACCCCCTATCGCTCAGTCCTCGCACTGGTAGGCTTGGGCGGACAGACAGAATGTGGAATACGGAAAGGGTGCGAAGGTCCTGTCCTGCTCAAGGTGTCTTTTGAAAAGCACTTCAGGAAATTGTGACAGGAGGAAGACATTTTTAAAAAATCACGGACTTGGGTTAAACATGATACCTAATTAATTAATACATTAAAACCCATCAAAAGCTAATAAACCAGTAGGTACCCTACAGGAAGGAGAAGTACCATGACGTTTTAGGAAATGTTGCTACATGAGATCTGTATTAAACAATGATGAAATGTGGTCAGAGTGATGCGATTGAAATCCTCACTACTCGAACACAGGTGGAGTTCGAATTATGTGTGTCATTGTCCCTTCAGAAACGAGAGGAAACTGGAGGCGGGATGGGGAGTGGCCGAAATGGGTGAAGGGGGATCAGTGTATTTCACTTTCTGAAAAGCAGGTATAATGGCCAGTGTGCTTCCAGAGTCACTTGTGTCATGGGAAGTGACTCAGCCAGACAAGACAAGGGTAAATGCCAGGAAGAGAGCAAATGGACGGGAATGGTGCTGATTGATAGCTGGAGGGGCAGCAGGCTGATGTAGCCAAAGGGGAACAAGCTGAGTCAGCAGATCTGACGTAAGGGGGTGCGAAGGGACTGTCTTTATTAAGTCCAGTTTTCCCACCTGCATTAGGGTCCAGGCACAAAGAAGAAACCATACAGTAGTTTGAACAGTGAAGGTTTAAAATATTTATTAACCATATACAGGCAATGAGCTACTAAAAGAGGATGAATACTGAGGAGGACCCAAACTTGGGAGAGAGCGCTCCTCCCCAGGGCCGAGGGTGGGGAGGACATGGTTACAGCCCGCAGGATGGCACAGAAGTTCACTGGGGGCCTTGCCCAGCACTAGTCCACAGTTGGACAGTTGAGATTGACAGGCAGAGAACCAACCATAGGGTGAGGCTGGTAAGCTGAAAACAAAAATCAAAGGGAAACCAAAAAAAAATCAAGTTACTGTAGGGGCAGGTACATAAAAGCTGCCTGTCATGCTTCCATGTGAGAAACAAAAACAGAAAATGAGTTGGATTCACTTCCCGGAAAGAATTCAGCTTCTGAAGTGTTTGTATATAAATGTGTGTAAAGTACACATCTAACAGACATGTACATATGCATGCTCTGTACCAGCTGTGCATGTACCAGGTTTGTTTCCTTGTTCCTCATTCACCTCTCTTGTTCATGCCTGTTGTTTATAGTATGACTGGTCTTTCACCATTTTGTAAAAGCCAAGTTTTTGCATTTATTTGATAATATTGCTATTGAAAAATGCAAGCTTTGTAAAGCTGTAATGTAAAAGCCCTAGTATTATTTAGTCGTAAATTTTTTTAAAAAAAACTCATATTATTATGTATCACTGAGTCGATTAGCTTGCATTTGTTTAGAAAATAAGGTGTGTTTAGTGTACATCAGTGTGTGCCTTGAACAGTTCCACTTTCTAATTGCTTCATTCACGTGCACAGCGTGTATTTTCCCCACAGAGTCTGAAGCGAGAGCACTGGCTAAAGAAAGACAAAAAAAGGACAATCACAACTTGAGTAAGTTGGTTTTATGTTCATGATATTGAATATTGGAGTTAATGTTGGCCCGCCTATCAAAATCTTTCCAGAAATTTTAGAGGGAAGTTTATTTCTATGACATTAAGGTACATTTTATTTAAGAAAATTATTTTTTCAGAAAAACCAAGCTATATATTTCCCCATATTTTATCTCAGATTAAATTGATTTTTTTCCAGTATCCTGAAGCCTCTTTTCCTTGTTTATAATATTAGTTGTGTGTGTGTGTGTGTGTGAGAGAGAGAGAGAGAGAGAGAGAGAGAGAGAGAGAGAGAGAAAGATTTGATCCCCAACTACCCAATTATCAATGTTGCTCACTCTGGACCTTATTAACATACAGGGTTATAGGATCACCTTCTCCAGTGAGATTTGAAAGAAAAAAATGAAACGTTTGGGGGCAGTCATTCAGTGGGTGGGGTAACCTTCCACATTTCTGACCTTACCTGTGACTTAAAAAAAATCTTTTAACATTTAAAATTATTTTTATGTGTATAATTTGCTCTTGATCAAATATTTAAGCTGTTCTGATAAAAAACTGAAGGTTTTTGTTTCAAAACAAGTAAAAGAGGCTGCAGGGTGAAAAATGAGAAGGACTGGGCTTGGAGGCAAGAAATAGTCTGGGTGTGTCAGTTCATCATCTCATAGCCTCCTGTCCTCTCTTTTCTAAGTTGACTTTTAAGAATATAAGTTACGTATAAGGACTCTATTCTTACAGAGGTGGTAGAATAAGGCCAGAGTTCCCCTCTGATCGTTGGAATAATCTTTTCTTTTTCCATTTGCTGTGTCCATGTGTTTCAAAACCCGCACAGAATGAAAAGCATTGTTTTGTGTAGGGTTTAACACAGACAGTCGCACCTGGTCCGTGTCTGGTGCCGCTTGCTTTTCACTCAGCGGCTTGCCCTGAAGACCTTTTGCTGTGATCATCTAGACCCGTGTGCTTTTCACGCTGGCGCACACGTATCCCGCGGCGTGGCCCCTGCGCTGCGTTGCCGGGGCTCCCTGTATCAGTGCCGCAGTGAGCATGCGTGCGCCTCTGCGTGTGGCAGGGAACAGAGAGCCCGCCCCTGGCGACCCCGGCGACCCCGGCCACCGGGGCGCTGGCGGAGCCCAGCACTAGGTACCACGGCGGCAGGGGAGGAAGCCGGGCTCCTGTCGGGGATGGTGACCCAGGAGCCCAGCAGCAGAGCTGAACGCGCTCCGAGGCACTGCAGGGGGTTCGGAGCCCTGTGGGCCAACAGGGGGCGTGAGTGAGGGGAATCTTCCTTCGGACCTTCAGGAGGCTCTGAGGTCTTTTCTGGCGCCCCTCTGTCCCTCTCATGGGAAGTAGCCAGGGGTGGTTCCCCTTCGGGCTCAGGAGCTGAAAGGTAACTGAGGTCGGGATGTCTGTCCCGCCAGAGGTCCAGAGCAGTGAGCACTGGGCAGGTCCCCCTGTCTCTGCTGTTGGGGCCTGCGGATTGTTGGGGAAGGCTGGGCCTGAGGGGCAGAGAGCGGGAGAGGATTTCTAGAGCTAGGGCTTAAAGCTACATGTAATCAGACACGAGGGCCTCAGTGCGTGCCCACGGGGTTCGTTTCTCCAGGTCAGGAACTGAGAATGGAGTTGCTGGGTCCCAGAGGGCCCGTGTCTGCAGTGCTCATTGCCCCTGGCAGCGCCCAGTCCAATTAACGACTTTCCTCATCTCCGAACCAGGAGATCAAATCCGTATTTCTAAGGTCTCCTCTCACTCCCAAGTAACTTTACTCTTAGATATTTCTCCTTTTCAAATACCTTACAAATAAGATAGTTAGGCATCATCCAAAACTTGTCAAAAACAATATTCACCTTCACTGGGGCACCAAATCTCTCAAGCTCATGGTGGTCGGTGAAATGCAAGCATGGTCAGCTCAAATTCTGAGCACTACAGAATAGTCCTGAAGCCTCATCGAGGTTAGATTGCCCATTGACATAGCTCTTCCTCTTCTAGAAATTGTATCTTAAGAATTCTTGCCAAAATGTGCAACAGGACAAATCCATGTCTTTACTCTAACTATTTATTGAGCCCCCTTTATGCACAAGGCACTTTCTACAGACATGGACCAGACAGACAGGTGTCCCAGCAGGGCAGACAGCCTGGATGAGCAAACCAATTCCTTCAGGTGGAGTTCCAGCACAGGATAAGTATAATGACAGCAGTAACATGGACTTGCAAGCCCTGGCAGAAATATTGCTCACCCCATTGAAGAAGAGGGAGAACTTGGGAGCAGTCTAAATATTCACCAGTAGGGAATTGTCAAATAAATGATGGTGCCTCCTGTAAGGGATGCTCAGTGTCTCTTAAGAAGAATGGAGTTGGGCAGTTTTTTCTGACGCAGACAACATCTACAATGTATTACTGAGTAACAAAGGCAGAGTACTGTATATGATCGCAGAATATAAAACACACATACTGTATAGGGGGTGCTTATGGATGTGTGGGGATCCTGGAGTCACCCTTACAGTTAACAATACCCTCAGGAATATAGGTGCTTGATGGTGTAAAAAGGCGGTTTTTACTTCTTCCTTTATACACTTTTACGTGTTTTGCAAGTTTTTATAAGTTTATATCACTTTTATAATGAAAAAATAATTAGAGAGAGAAGACATTGAATTAAAAATGAAATGTGGTGCCCTGGCCGGTTTGGCTCAGCGGTTAGAGTGTCGGCCCATGGACCAGAGAGTCATGGGTTCGTCCAGCCAAGGGCACATACCTCGGTTGCGGTTCATCCCTGGCCCTGGTCGGGGTCGTGCCAGACGCAGCCAGTCAGTGTGTCACTCTCATGTTGATGTTTCTCTCTCTCTCTCTATCTGAAGATAAATGGAAAAATATCTTTGGGTGAGGATGAAAAAAAAAAAGATATACAGTAAATAAATAAATAAAATGTGGTACATCCAGCCCTGGCCGGTTGCTCAGCATGAAGGATCACCGTGCTCTGCCTGTTTTAGCAGGTCCTTCGGCTGGGATGTCCAGGACCAAAGGGGTGGGGAGCAGTGGGCGTGGGGGGCAGGTACCAGTTAACAGGACTGCAGTAATCCAGGCAGGAGATGGGGCAGCTTCTATCAGTAGCAGTGGGAGTTGGAGGGGAAAATTCTGAAAATGCTTTGAAGGTAGAGCCAGCAGATTCCAGCGGCAGAGTGGATGAGGGCTATGAGAAGGACAGAGGTGCAGAATGGGTTCCCGCGTTCTGGCCTCTGTGCCTGGAAGGACAGAGTAACATTAGGTGAGGGGGAGCCAGTGGGTGGAGCTGTTTGATCAGGGACCACCCGGAACTGGTGTTGGGGTGTCTGGCTGCCACTGGACCTCATATGGAGACATCAGGTGGTTAGAGGCATGAGTCTGGAGTTCCAGGAAGATGTCTGGGCTGGATATGTGACTGTGGGAGTCATCAGCTTCTGTGTGGTATTCAAAACCACGAGACAAAATGAGATCACCAGCAAGTGAATGTGGACCCAGAAGAGGCTCCAGGACGGTGGCCAGGGTGCCCTGTGTGTGTGTGTGTTTCAGAGGTAAAAACAGTCACCAGAGACGCATAAGACACTTAACAGTAGTCATAGCTGGATCTGGGAGGCTTTTATTTCACTTTATATATGTCAGTATTGTTTGACTTTTTATGATTATTATATGCTTGGAAAAAGTAAGGAAATGTTGCCAGAGGATGTTAGTTAGCTAGAAGATCAGAGGTGAAAAAATTTCTTCTTCAGAACCATTGTATATCACTTATTGTTTCTATTTTTATAAAAGTCTGATGATAAGACAGTAATATGCATGTATGCGTGTGTGTATATGTATATATATATAATTGATTTAATGATAGAAATAATCATTCAGCTTAAAAATGTAACATCTTGGGAAAGTAATGAATAGTTTTATTTAAGTCAGTCAAATATAAATATGTGTTAAGTTATACAGAATAACCTAATTATAATAAATACATAATAGATTGTAATATATTTAAAGTAAAAAGTTAACAACTTTAATTCAATTTATTAGACCTTAAGTTATTTGGAATTTCTTTAACAGACTATAGGTCAATTAGAAACATTTATTAACTCATATGCTTTGCTACTTCACCCTCCCCTAAGAAGATGCCAGTGCACTTGAACATGCCACTGGGTTTGTAAGAAGGGAATGCTGTTAGGACGGTTGACACAGCTGAAGGTGCTGGACTCACCTCGAGGGGCTGGACGCAGCTGGGGGAGGGCTGGACGCAGCTGGGGGAGGGCTGGACGCAGCTGGGAGGGGCTGGACGCAGCTGGGGGGGCTGGACGCAGCTGGAGGAGGGCTGGACGCAGCTGGGAGGGCTGGACGCAGCTGGGGGAGGGCTAGACGCAGCTGGGAGGGGCTGGACGCAGCTGGGGGGCTGGACGCAGCTGGGGGAGGGCTGGACGCAGCTGGGGAGGCTGGACGCAGCTGGGAGGGGCTGGACGCAGCTGGGGGAGGGCTGGACGCAGCTGGGGCGGGTGCTGGATGCCGCTGGGGGGGGGGGTGCTGGATGCAGCTCTGGGAGGGGGCCTGGACGCAGCCCCTTCATGCTGCCTGTCAGGCACTGGGGTGTGGCTCGTGAAACTGTCACATGCTGGGCTTTACCACAGCACAAAGAGAACGGAAATGTTGAGTTTCTAAGCTGTTTCTATTGATTACATGTTGAAATGATAATATTTTAAGTATATTGGGTTTAATGAAATGTTAAAGTTAATTTTGACTCTTTATTTTTCTAATTTGGCTACTAGAAAATTTAAAGTGACTGTGTAACTTGCATTGTGTTTCTGTGGGGTGGCACTGGGTACAGGAGTTTTTGTGTGGCCTTTGGACTAAGAATTTTTTTTTACATTTTTAAATAGTTTAAAAAATCAAAACAAGAATGATATTTTGGGGTATGTGAAAAGTATATAAAATCCACATTTTGGCATCCAGTGCTTCTCAGGAGTAGGCTTGCAAAACAATTTCACTTGGGTAATTGATCACGTTGTGACTTTGGTGGATAAATAACGGGGAAATGTTTTCTGTCCTGTCATGTGAGTACCTGCATAATGGCCCCATTATCGCCATTTATCCAGCAGAGATGGAAGTCCTTGCGGTGAGGCCCCTGGCCGAAAGCTTGCCGCCGGGCCAGGGGTCGGGGTGGAGTTCTGGCTGGTGGGTCCCCACTTCCTGCTGGGTGGCTTCTCCACTCCCTAGTGTCTCCATGGCGTTTTCTAACTTATAACCAAGGACAGTAACTCCAATTTCAGGGTTGTTACAGGATCAAATGAGGAACTGTATATCTCAGAGCTTTGTTAATGATGGAAGGTAGCTCATTTTTAGAAGTATTTTAACCTCATGGTAAAAACGGAAATACAGGTTCAGGTGTCCATGGTCCTGAGCAGTAAAGTTAATACCCGCATGTGTGTTACTAATGCGATACATCCATGCGGATGTGATGCTGTTACTGATGAGATACATTGATGTGGATGCGGGGCTGTACTGATGGTCCTTTCTGTGCTCTTGTTTGAAGTTGAACGGAGAAGAAGATTCAACATAAATGACCGCATTAAGGAACTCGGTACTTTGATTCCCAAGTCCAATGATCCGTGAGTACAACCGCATGTTAATCTGCATCATATATTTTTTGTACCTTAATGTTTTTTCATATGTTGCAAAAACTGCACCATTATAAAAAGCAGTGTAAAGAAGTCCCCCTTTCCTTGGATTTCATCCTAAATACTCCATACACCTTGCTTTTGGTAGTCTCGTCAAACTAAGCTGTTGAGAGAAGTGCACTGAATCGTACAGAAGGGTGACCGGATGTGGGACCGCGCAGGGTGTGAGGAGGTGGCTTTTGGAAATCAGAGAATCTCTGGCAGCAAACCCTGAGCTGCTGGACAGAAGCGCGTTAACGGCGTGCGCAGGGCGCCGTGTCGGCAGCTGCTGCCGCGAGACTCAGTTGGCCGTCAGCTCTGGGGCACGAGGTCTCATGTCGGAGACTTCCCGGGTAACAGTTTTGCTCAGCTGGATTTTTTGTTTTTATTTTTGAAGATGTTCATGTTTTACCATTCTAGAAAAAAAGTAATTTTTAATCCTCTTCTAAGTGTAGGTCAGCGAACTGGGATTCCAGTGCTGTCTCCCCTTCCGCCCTCTCAGAGACCATTGTGCAGATCATTGTCCTGCTGGCAAGCAGCTAACAGGACGACAAACACAGTTTTTACCCGTGAGCCATTGGCCCGTTGAAGGAAGGTGCCAGAGGTGCACACATTTTAATAGCTCCCACAGGCATTCAGTGAAATTAGCCTGTGAATATGACCTTTTAGCTGCCTAATAAAATGTAAGGATGAAATCCAGCATTATCCATGCAAGGCTTATTACATTTGCTATTCACATTATTGTCAGGGTATTTGTGACAAAATAAAATAAAACCATTACCCATTGTAAGGTTGTTCTGATTAATGTTCAAGCACAATTTCCATCATCAACATTTTACTTTCCAGGTTTATCAAGGAAAGCCATTCTGAAACTCAAAACTCTCACATTCTCAGCTCTGCACAAATTTATCCTACTAAGGGGCTGTGACCTTCATTTCCTACAGTCAGTCTTGCATGATAGTTGAAATTGAATTCCCATTTTCCTGTTCTTTATCAGCTTCCACTTTTTAGCATATTCTTTTAAACTACCGCGTGAATCTCTTTACCAACGTATGAAATTATGGAGTGGAGTGAAAGCCGCCCTCCCTCTGCATGTCTTGTTTCTCCAGTGTGCTCCATTACTTCTGTTTATAATCCGAACTGATAATGATCTTTAGCTGTAGGCACTGTTTTAAGATCGAATGGACTATGGTCTGTCGTGGGGGTTTTCCCACACCAGGTTCCTGGAACAGACCCTGGACAGCTGCGCAGACTCCGTGCAGCTGCTCCGGGTCTCAGCCCCAAACTCTCTCCTTCCCCAGAGCAGACGTGCTTTTGTGGATTTATGTACTAGAGAGTGGTGTATACTTCTGTGTGAAAAGGGGTCTTCCTTATTACAAAAAAAAAAAAAAGTTTAAAAATCCTTTTTTTAAGCCTAGATCATAATTGGTTGGGTCTCACAAAGAAGCAAAACCTAAGATAATTGGTTGAAATAGTCACTTCTTAAAGACCAAGTGGCTGTGCGCATGTTTCAGTAACTGGCTTTCACCCCACTGGCCTCATAAGGCATCCTTCAGTATAGTGCATTTCTCTCTGGCTGCCGACGTTTCTGTTTCTTTGATCTTAGCCCTGAACATGAAGCAAATTGGCTCAGTCTCAGGACACCTCCTGGGTTGCCACCTCTAGTGTCTAGACCCCAGAGATCTATCCCGGGAATTCTCAGAGGGCTGTAGCTGCTTCTCATGGAAGAGCTTCTGTTTTGGTCTTCATGTAACACATGAGGATCAATTACTCGATGACTTGTGTTATGGTCCTCCGTCCACATGGCCCCTGCATGTCCCCATCTGCTCTGAGCCGCTGTAGAAGATGGCGTGGGAGGCTCTCCATCCGTTACATTGTTTTGTTGTCATCACTCTCGCCGCCATCATCATCATGAATATTGTCTGTAAAAGGACTCAGATTAATTTGAAGTGCTACAGAAATATTACTTATGTAATTATAATTTCATTCTTAATTATTTTTCTGGAGTGCTCTAAATGGCGTTTTTAATTTTCTCATGTACGAGTACATTAGAGCTATAGTGATTAAAAATGGAGAAGCATCGACCCCAGGCTGCCTGGGTTCAGTCCGAACCAGTGCCTTTCCAGATGTCTACCCTCGGGAAGATGCTTGAGCCCTTGGCTCCTTTTTCCCATCTGTTAAAAAGGGGCCTACTTTTGAGGACCCGTTTGCATAAGAGGATGAATGGCTCCGTGGTGCAGAGTGTGGGGCCTGAAGCTGCTGATCTGGGGAGCCCAGTTCGCCACCTGCCAGCTGTGTGACCCTGGGCAAGTGAGGTGACCTTTCGGAGCCAGAGTTCCCCGGTCCGTCGGATGGGGATAGTGTTAGTGCTAACACTATTAAATGAGCTATGAAGTTCTTTAAAAAGCCTCTGGCGCACAGTAGGTGCTGTCTCACAGTGGCCACAGTAAGCATTACGTTGTTTGCTCCGTTGTTTGAACTGCATTCTGAGTTTTCACAGCGTTGTCACATCAAGTGCCTCCTTTGATTCCAGTAACAGCTGAGGCTGCTCCTGCGAGTGCAAGATCACCATTTAATAGATGAGGAAACAGAGACAGAGAGGAATTAGGTAACCCGCCCGTGAGGACTCGGGGTAAATTCAAGGATGCCGCTTTCATGCCTCACACAATCAAGTAGTAAGATAGCATGGAAATTTTTTATCACAGCATGTTCTCTGAGTTAATATTTTTAGTCCTCGAAAGCTATAGCTGGTTGATATAGCTTTTTTTTTTTTTAAGAATATTGACTTGCAATCAACAGACCTAAGTTTAGGTCCTGACTCCACCTCCTAGTAGGTCCGGGACCCAGGGAGAGCTCGTGGGCAGCATCCCTCCCATCCACGGTGCCCGTCGGGTGAAGGGAGAGGTGTGGGCAGTGTCCAGGGGCAGGCAGTCGGTGAACGGTGGCTGTCACCAACTTGCACTTTGTGATCACATCGTTAGAAACTGCTCTGACTGTTGAATTTTCATTGAGCCTCAATCATGGGGTCTGTCTCCTTGCACTTCCGCCAGAGACATGCGCTGGAACAAGGGCACCATCCTGAAGGCGTCTGTGGACTACATCCGGAAGCTGCAGCGGGAACAGCAGCGCGCCAAGGAGCTGGAGACGCGGCAGAAGAGGCTGGAGCACGCCAACCGGCACCTGCTGCTCAGGGTCCAGGTGCGGTCCCGGGGCTGCCCACCCGGACTCACGGCGGGAGGGGAGCGGGGCCTGAGCCACCGCGGAGTTGACTTACGAGACCCCCATGTTTGTGGGTTCCCTACTGGAATTTGCCTGCACATAAAAATTCACTCTTAACCCAGATCAACATCTGTGGCACTTCTGTGTCCTTCCCGGACACGTGCAGAGCACACACGTGAGGGAGGACGTGTCTCCACTCCCTGCAGCACGGGGCCCTGCCTCCTTCCCGCGGCTCCCGGGGCCAGGTCCTCTGTGTCCTTCCCGGACGCGTGCAGAGCACACACGTGAGGGGAGGACGCGCCTCCACTCCCTGCAGCACGGGGCCCTGCCTCCTTCCCGCGGCTCCCGGGGCCAGGTCCTCTGTGTCCTTCCCGGACGCGTGCAGAGCACACACGTGAGGGAGGACGCGCCTCCACTCCCTGCAGCACGGGGCCCTGCCTCCTTCCCGCGGCTCCCGGGGCCAGGTCCTCTGTGTCCTTCCCGGACGCGTGCAGAGCACACACGTGAGGGGAGGACACGCCTCCACTCCCTGCAGCACGGGACCCTGCCTCCTTCCCGCGGCTCCCGGGGCCAGGGTCCTTCTGCAGCCCCCTCAGTGCGATGCCTTCATGTTTCTGTGGCTTTGTGGGTGGTCCCGCTGTTACAGTGGCCCGAGTGTCAGGCCACAGGGCTGACTCGTGCTCCTGAGTGCCGAGCGCCGTCTGTCTGATGCAGTGAAGCTTCGTGCAGACATGAGCCGCAGTGCTGTCGGCTGTGGTCACTGTTGACGGATCAGCATCACTTGTTGGATGAGGTGTCTTTAAACAGAAGCACACCCGAAACAAGGCCCTGTGATGAACATGCGGCCGAGGTCATAGGAACTTAACCTGGTCGGTTTGGTATTCACTGTCCAGGTCCATGGTGACTGCAGCACCCTGTGTCAGTCTGTGTACTGCTGGGACGGAGCTACCAGCCTGGCGGCTTACTCCTCACAGCTCCTCAGCTGGGAGTCTAAGGGGAGGGCTCACTTCTTAGTTAGAGACAGCTGTGTCCTGCGTGGGGGAGGGGCACCCACGCCCTCTGGGGTACATTATATAAGGGCACTAATCCCGTCCACGAGGACTCCACTCTCATGCCCTCTGCACCGCCCATAGCTCTGTCTTCGCAGACTGTCTCACGGGGCCGTTGGGTTCCACCATATGAATCCGGGGGCACGTACACACTGGGGCGTTAGGTTTCAGCATGTGAATCTGGGGGCACATACACACTGGGGCATTGGGTTTCAGCATATGAATCTGGGGGCACATACACACTGGGGCATTAGGTTTCAACATGTGAATCTGGGGGCACATACACACTGGGGCATTGGGTTTCAGCATATGAATCGGGGGGCACATATTCAGTTCATAACAATGATTACTGCAAATAATGAGAATCGACTATAGTTGTCAAATACAAAGATGCCTCAGTACTGGCAATGTGGTCCATTGTCAAAGCCCATGTTTTTAGGGAACTTGGGGACACTCAGAGGATCTTATCATCAAGACAAACATTTAAGAAATAGTACAGAGAGTGAAATTATACCTTGTGTATCTTTAACTTACTATATATTCTTGGAGAAATGCTAATGTTACCAATGAGTAGGAGTCAGCTGCCATTTCATGTAGGGAGTGTGTACCCGTGTAGCATGGAGCAGGGGACCCCTCTCTAGGATCAGCTCTGGTGCTTCCCTCAGGCTCGACCTCTGACGCTGAGTGTGAAGACACGCCACCTCTGAACCATCTTGAACAGAGAAAGAAGAACTGGGGCTGCTAATGACCAAAGGAGTTTGCAGGAGTATTTTAATTGACTGGCTGACCTTGACCACTGCCCACCAGTGACAGTCACTGACGCTAGACCTTCCTGAGCATGGAACCCACCTCTTCCCAGAGTTTACCGTGAAGCGGGGGCTGCATTTCAGATTTCCAAGGCCACTGTTTTGGGAATGGCAGTGTGCAGCCGGCCACTTCAGAGACCAGAGATGTGGACCAGATGTAACTGATTAGTCCGTCGATTACAGTGGCTGGGATCTTCATGCCCACACTGCAGTTGACATTTCTAGACATCACAGCTGTCATTTCAGTGCAGTGATCTTAAGCTGGGGGGCAGGAGGCAAAGACAGGTGTCCTCTAGGGGTGCATTTTAGAACCTCAGCAGGGAGGTCAGCTGTCATTCACAGTTCTCCTCCCTCTCCCATGTCTGTTCCACGCTGTTCTTCGGCCAGAGCCACAGGTCTTCAGTCTGTTGGACTTCTTAGACCAGTCTATAAAATCAGTGTGTGCTAACGTGGTATTTCCTCATACAAGTATCAAAAAGTAATCATTGTTTTGAAAGAGAGACTAGGTTTTGTTTTAAGGCTCCAAATATGTCTCTCTTTTTTTTCAGACAGAGTGGGAAAGAGAGAGAGAAACATTGATGTGAGAGAGACATGTTGATTGGTTGCCTCCTGCATGACCCTAACCAGAGCCAGGGACCGAACCGTAACCGAGGTATATGCCCTTGGTCGGAATCGAACCCATGACTCTGGTCTGCGGACCGATGCTCTAACCGCCGAGCCAAACCGGCCAGGGCCCAAATATGTCTATTCGTATGAAGTACAAATACTGTGAAACGTGTGGTTGGGGATCCCGCGGTGCCGTACCCCGGTTCGCTGCAGGGACGGTGTGAGTGAGGCAGCCCTTGGAACTCGCAGGCCTGGAAACGGCGGGTTAGGACAGCTGTGCAGGGCCCCAGCCGCAGTCCCAGGCGACCGCACCCCGCGTGCACGAATCTAAGGAAAGCTCAGTCAGCTGAGCACGATTTCTAATTGAGTCACAGACGAGTGGAGTGAAATGTGTGCCTCTCTGAATCCAACTTTATTAAAATTTTGACAAGAAACTGCAGGGCAGCCGTCCCTACTAGCACGTTGCGTGGTTTGCCCGAGTGCGTGCTCGCAGCGTGGAGCAGGGCTTCCTTTGCCTTCCATCCTCAGTGACACACGTGGAAATGCTCACCCATGGCAGGGCACGAGGCCGCGTGTCACCGAGCACTGGCTTATCGCACAGCCCAGGGCTTCCATGATGCCGAGAGACCAGTGTTTCCGGAGATTGCGGGGAGGAACACGCAGATGCTTCTGTGGCGTCCCGGCTCCCGTCTCTTTCTGGTGTCACATTCAGTGGTCTTGCAGATCAAACAGCCTTCACAGAGACTGAACAGGACCCTTCTGGAATAAACATCTTGGGCCTGTGGGTAGAGGACGGCAGGTCCTGCAGTTGGAGGGCAACTCTCCCTCCCTGGTGCGCAGGACTCGCCACCAGTGAGTGTCCCGCCGTGACTGCGCGTGTCACAGACAGGAGGGCGTTGGGCAGGGCTGCGCTCGGTGGGGTCTTTCAGGGTCTCGGGGGTTCCTGCTGGGAGGGTCCAGGGATGCTCGGGAAGGAAGCGGGAAGGCCTGTGCTCCGGAGACATTCTGGAGTGAGCACACAGTCTCTCGCGGGTCAGCTGCGCCCCTCAGGCTGCCCTCACAGGCACCCCACTCCTCGGGCGGCTCACACAGCGCGCGTTTCCGCAGTTCTCCGGAGGCTGGCAGCCCACCGTCTGGTGGCCGCAGGGTGGGTTTCTCCTGAACCGCTGTGCTCGGCTTGCAGACGGCTGCTTCTGTCTCCAGTGGTCTTCCCTCTGGGTGCGCACGCTTCTCGCAAGGACCCGGTGCCATTGCTCATGGGAGTGGGCCACCCTGATGACCTCCTCTTAACTGAGTGACCTCTCTGAAGACACTGTCTCCAAACAGGCACATTCTGCGGCCCTGGGGGTTAGGGTCTCAACATCTGGAAGTGTAGGACGGAATTACTCATTTTACAGACAAGAACTGTTTTCTGGAATTAAAACAAATGCGCTCATGGTGAGCCCGCCGAAGTGATGCTCCTGCAGCTGCAGCCAGTGTGGAGCCCGGCTCAGCCTCGGCCACGCTGCGCCCCAGACCGACGGGAACCCGCCAGCTCTGTTAGGGCCCAACGACTTGTGCCTTTGAAAATTAAAACATGTCAATCAAGAAAAATAGCATTTTTATGTTATCTTTCAAGAACTGCATTACTTGCTGCACGTGTGTGCCTGAATGCTGGGGCTGGACGCTGCCGCCTGGTTTCCACCGCAGTGACCTCCACGCGGTGCTGGTTTGGGGGAGCAGCCTCCCCAGAGCCCGCTCAGCCATGATCAGATGTGAGAAGAGCATGCCTGGCCCAGCGTGGAAACGACACGGCCCTCCCGGCAGCACCCGTTTCCTGTGGACTGTCCAGTCGCCGGGCCTGTGAGGGCCCTGCAGCACCCGACACCTCAGCGCACAGTTAGGGACCATGGGACAATGTTATTCACTGAATATTTCCCTTTAATCAGCTTACATTTTGAAATTTTATTTTGATCGTTTTTAACTTATCCTCATCATGAACATTAACATCTGTAGAAACTGTCTCTATATTTTTTAAAAGAGCAAAATATTTTAACATTTATTGCTTTCTCTAAGTGTCTGATTTTTGTAAGTAGCTTTTACTTTCTGGAACAAGTGTAGGCTTACAGCAGGATCGAGCAGAAGGTGCAGAGCTGTTCCCATACACTTCCTGACACACACGCACGCACACACATACACACGTGCACACACACAGACACACGGGCACACGCGCGCCCATGCATGCACACACGGCCTCCCCACCATCAGATCCCCGACAAAGGGGGTGCGTGTCACAGATGACGAACCTGTGCTGACACCACTGTCCTCGCAGGTCCCTGCACTTGCACAGGGTCCCCTCGGGCTGTGCGTCTGTGAGCGTGGGCAGAGCCTAATGACGGGGCCCAGCAGCCCAGTGCCATGTAGTCGTTTAACTGCCCTAGACCTCTGTGTTCCATCCATTTCAGTGTCTGATTTTCACTTTTCTTTCAGGAACTTGAGATGCAGGCTCGAGCTCATGGACTTTCCCTGATTCCGTCCACGGGTCTCTGCTCTGCAGATCTGGTGAATCGGATCATCAAGCAAGAACCCTCCCTTGAGAACTGCAGCCAAGACCTCCTTCAGCATCACGCAGACCTAACTGGCACCACCACCCTCGATCTCACAGACGGCTCCATCAGCTTCAACAGCAGCCTTGGGACCGGGACCGAGAGCAGCCAAGCCTACAGTGTCCCCACGAAAATGGGCTCTAAACTGGAAGACATCCTGATGGATGACACGCTTTCTCCTGTCGGCGTGACTGACCCCCTTCTGTCCTCGGTGTCCCCGGGTGCTTCCAAAGCCAGCAGCCGGAGGAGCAGTGTGAGCATGGAGGAGCCCGAGCAGGCCTGTTAGCGAGCTCCCGGCTCCCTTCTCTCCTCACCGGTAGATGCAACTGACCTGAAGGGGTTTTCTTGATAATTTTCCTTTAATATGAATTTTTTTCATGCTTTATCAATAGCCCAGGATATATTTTATTTTTAGAGTTTTGTGAAACAGACTTGTATATTCTACTCTGCAACTACAAATGCCTCCGAAGTATTGTACAGTGAGTGTACAGTGTCTGCGAACGGAACTCACCCTGGATGTCAGCTTTCTGAGCACGAGGATTCTGCGCCAGAGAAATTTCTGTCCATTCTTATTCAGGGGAAACAGGTTGGAGATGTTTATGCCTGTGATTTTCTTGGGAATTAAATGTAAAGTTTAATCAGAAGAATGTAAAGCAACCAAAAAAATAAATAAAAAGAGAAAGACAGAGGAAAGAAAAGAAGAAATTCACACTAACCTTTTCCATTTTGTAAATGTTCATTGGTACTGCCTTAAAGGCACAGTACCCTCTAGCATCTGTCTTTATATGCAAACTAGTTAAAGAAATACTATATTCCGCAAAAGAAAAACTGCAACCATTGTCATGAGGAGTGTCTGGTGAGAAAAATCATTGATATGTTACTTACCACTGCAATTTCAGGGAGACAGGCCAGGGCTCTGAAACATGGCGTCTGGTCTCCCCCTACTGTTACATTTTCCTCATCAATGAGTATGACTCCATTTTTCAAAAGATATTTTATTTTGAAATGAAAATCAATGTCCTCGTGAAGCAAAATATTGAGGAGCACTGAATATTTCACTATTTTTTTCTTCAATTTTGCTTTTGATAAGAAAACCAAACTGGGCACATTTCCAATTGGCTTTAACTATTTTTAATTTTTAATTATGTTTTATTGTTTATTTGAGTTGTACAGATTCTTTATTATCATCATTCTTTTCAGTATGTTTGTATTAATTTGTAAGAATATGCATCTTAAAATGACAAGTTTTCAATATTTTTACAACCCACTGGTGGTTTTCTGCTTTCTTTGTACACACGAAGGAAAACTTTCACGCAAGGTCTTGTGTTTGAGAGCTTTGCGAATATTTTGTAATCACAGTCTCACTCAGAACTGTTTTTCCACACATTCAAGGCATAGTATTAATAGGTAAAACTGGTCTTCTAGGGAGATTAAACTTACATATTTATTTTTAGTGATATAAAAATAGCAATATTCTTGGAGACTGGTAACCATAGCGTTAATATGCGCATTATGGTCATTTAAATTGAGTTTTATTTCAGCAAACGTGCTGAGTTTTGTCAGAGAGAGAAGCACTGTGTTGGCAGGTGACGGGTCCTTGCTGACCTGTGACAACAGCCGTGCAGGGCCTCGTGCCCGCCTCGTGCCCGTCTCCCGGTCGGCGGGCCCGCAGAGCGAGCGCCCACGTGTTCTGTCCTGCTGGGTGTCTCCCCCAGGTGGCGTGTGGTGCGAGGAGCGGGCATCGAAGGAACTCCTCAGCAGCAGCCTCCACCTGAGCAGCAAGCGGCATGAAGCATACCCTTCAGAGTGAAGTGCCTTAAATACAGCAGCAGCCTCTGGCCCAGCACCGACTGAACTGTGCGCAGGGGCGTGGGGGGCGTGGTGGAGAGGAGCAAGAGCGCGGTGCTCTGTGGACAGTGTACGAGCTTCCACTTCTCCTTCAGATATTTTTAATATGAAATATATTTTAGTGACAGAGTGCCAACTTCTTTCATCAGGAAACCTTATTCAGGAGGGTTTTTAAAAAATGTAAATGAACTTAAATGTGAATTGGTGATGGGTGTGGGAGGGTTCAGAGAGGAGTGATTGCCAAATGTATGAATGGATGGCTTACATGGAAATGCTTCACTGCATAGCCCCACGCACGCTGGGCAGTGAGAATCCTCGGGAATCTGATGATGCTATCAGTTTTATAGCTTTATCACTTAAGGGGGTAGGGGAAATTAGTTCCCATTCTTTCAGCCCCCCTAACTGTATAGATAGCTCTTCTCCTAGAATAGTGATATGGATGTGCACGAACAGCTAACTACCATAGTGTTCACTGATACAATCATAGCATTGTCCATTTTCTCTTCGCGTTTATATGGGGGGAGGGGCCTGGATGCCAAAGTCAAAGATTGACATGGTGTGATGCTAGTTTTCTTTAGCTGATTTGAAGGGTTCTTAAAAATAGAGCAAGGTTTGCTAACCCCAGGTGCAGGGAACTGGGCCGGGTTGTGTGGATCGTAGAAAGCTTTTCTGGGAGAAAGCATGGCATCTTGTACCACTCTCCGGGTCTCGCAGCTCCTGAGTCACCATGGCCTGCCTCCCCAGACCCTTCTCGAGGGACAGTTTCCGGGAGTGGCGAGTGAGTAAGCCCAGGAGAATGCTGCAGCTGGGGAGTGGTTTTATTTATTTCTTTTTGCCAAATAGAGTGTGGATTTGTTTTAGGAACTAGTTAAGCCAAGAGGTGGTGGTTTGGGCTTGCCCTTTGTGACGAGAGACTGATCCACACCACTCCCCCATCCCTCGGTGCAGAATTGTGACTTGGGGTTGGGCCTCCATCTGGAGGGACTAAAATGCCAAACTTGTGCGCCTGCCTCTGGGTAAGGTAATGGAAATACCAAACTTTCTGACTTTGCCAAAAACCATACAACCAACCTGGTGATACCTAGGATGACAAAGTTCTTTCTGTTTTGTTTTTTTTTTTAAATAAAGCAATAAGAACAAATAAAATACATAGGAAGTAAAAAGATACAAAATAAAGCACAAAAGAATGCACTTATTAATATTTTTTAAAATGCACTGGGGGAAAGTTGACATTGATAACAGTGTATTAAAAAACCCTTTCTTGAAAAAAAAAAAAAAAAAGACAAATGACTGTCTCTTCCGGACACTTGGTACTGTAACGTGGTCATCTGCTGTTGGATGCAGCAGTACTTTCTGTGGCCCACAGCACTGTATATTATGGGTCAAAATTAATGTATCCAATGACATAATTGAACTGTTGTTCTTGATAGCTTCATTAAAGCATTTGGTTTTTCACATAGTGCTGGCCAGTTGTGTTTAGTTCATGCCAATTTTGAATATTGTTTGTCTTATCAAAAATGGTAGTGCAGCCCTGACCAGTGTGGCTCAGGGGTAAGAGCGTCGGACCTTGGACCAAAGGGTCACAGGTTTGATTCCCAGTCAAGGGCACGTACCTGGGTTGCAGGTTTGACCCCCAGCCCCAGTCTGGGTCGTGTGGGAGACAACCAACTGAAGGGTCTCTCTCACATCAATGCTCTTCCTCCCCCCATCCACTCTATCTAAAACTCAATGGAAAAACTACAAATTATCAACTGAGCCCTTGCATATTTACAAAAAAGATGCTGGGTTTTAAAATATAAATTTATAATAATGAAAGCTTAATATACCCAGGTTGCCAGCTCCCGCCTTCTTCTGTTTTTAATACAACACATAAGACGATTGGGTGCGTTCTGGGTTTGCCTTGGAAGCGTCAGACAGAACACGCCTGTATGCCCTAGCGAGGCCTTCAGCTTCTGCCCTCTTAACAATATTCTGGTTGAACCTCTGGAGAAAATGAGCAAGAAAGTTTCTGTAATGCTCCTGGTCAGATTGTCAGCTTTTTCTTAAATTTGATTTTTTTCTTCTTAAATTGTAATATACAATAATCAAGTCCTTTCTTTTCAGTCATTTGAATTATTTATATTTCCCATAGAAATGTTATTATGTGATGTCTTAAAAATGTGTAAAAGTAAAAGATGTTCTGTCTGCACAGGAGGATTTTCTGGGGACATGGAAAGCAGGTAAGTTGGAAGTCAGAGCTGTTTACCTTGGCAGGTCAGCAACAGGACCTGCACCCAGATTTCTGACCCTCATTTGCCTGTTAACACTCCTCTCACATTCTGCAAAGATCCCGAATGGCTGGCTCTGGAACCTAATGCCCCAACCAACAAAACCATACACCCAGGTGTTCTCCGGAGCGCAAGCATGGACTCAGCCAGACTTCTCCAGTTTGAACCTCCTCTTTGCACGTTTCCAATTGTGTGATTTTGAACAAGTCACTTGGTCTCTCTGTGCCCCAATTTAACTACCTGTTCACTGGGAATAACAGCAGCTACCACATGGTGCTCTTGTGAAAACCATTCAAATTAATATTCTAGAATTTTTGCTTGGCAGCCCATGGTGCACGGCAGCTGTTTGTAGATCATTGTCATAGTCACTGTCATTATGGAAACAATGTCCTACCCGGAGCACCCAGGAGCTCCGTGTGCTCAGCAATGGCATGCACATGTGGACCCTGCATTTTGGGGCACCAGCAGGCCAGGAGCCAGGCTGCTTCAGAGAGAGGCCCTGGATGGAATATTTTAGGGAATTAGAAAAAAAACAAATTTATCACATTTTAACTACATCTACAGCACAAGTGACCTAACCTTTAGATTGTATTCACCCTGTGCACTCTGCGTGGGTACCTCTGTGAGAATCCCAGTACTGTTATTTCCAGAAAAGACGCCTCACTGACTGAAATCTCCATGATATTCCCTGGAGAATTAAACTTATTCTTTTACGACATACACTGATAAATATATCTAAGAAGTGGTCTTGACTATATCCTCTCTGTTCACTTGCCCACCGAGCTTAAATGGGTCAGGTTTTTGTTTCAATCACACTTTCCACGGCTTCTCTAGAGCCGCGTCTGAGTTCATCCTCCTAAGCCGCCGATACCCACGGCGTGGGAACTGCGGTGACGCTCTGTGTGACCGGAGGGAACGCGTTGCCAGGTAGCGCCAGGACGCTCACGGACGAGTGCAGTCAAGTTCCTTCCACTGCATGTAGAGAGCCGCACCCGAAGTTCACGCTTCGCATCCTCACCTCAGGGTCACGGGTCCCCATCTGCCCAGTGCAGAATGTAAATGCAGAGCCTTCCATTCCATGCCTGGTGTTCCCAGGAGGCATGTACCAAAAAAAAAAAAAAAAGTTCCAAGAACCTTTGTTCTATTGAAATTGTCAGGCTTGTTCATATATAAAATTCAGCCGTGACTAACTGGACTTGTCCAATACATAAGGCCCTGGAACCCATGACCCACACTAGACATACTGGGAAGTAATAGGACTGGATCCAAACCCAAATAGGTCTCACCAACATTTGTAGATGGTAAAGACAGTTTCTTTTGAAAAATTTACGTTTTTTTTATTTCTAATTATGGAGTTTGTTGAAGTTATATCTAAATGGGTGTAATTGTCACTCAAAATTTCTTACATTGATTCACAGCAAAATCTGTGAAGATAGAAGCCACTACATGTGTCTCTGGAACTTGGCTTCATGGGACGCGTTCCACAGACTTCTGGAAGTCACTTTGGGGCACAAGTCGGGGCAGGAAGTGAACTGCTGTAGTTAATTTTGAGGACATTAACTTTGGGAAATGCTGGATTAAACAAATTTGAGCAGGTATCTCTACTGCAACTCACATTTGAAAAAATGCTAATGTGTGACTGGGATTAGTCAATAGTGTTTCCCAATTTTATTTGACCACAGGACTGGGTGACTGTGTGTGTGACACATCTGGTCATGTTTCCAAAGAACATAGGTGGGGAAATTCTGAAGAGTTTATAGAAATTCTATAGTGTTGGTAATTTCTTCTGTTGTCCTAAGGGCTTACATTTGTTTATGCTACAGGTAGAAATTATTGTCATTAAAAAATATTATTCCTTAATAAACAAATTAGCTTATATATTCCAATGAATATAGAATTATCTGGTTAAGGAAACTATCACCATTGAAATATTCCTGAATTCAAAGAGTAATTCATGTTTTTATTTTCAGTGGAAATATGTTATTTTATGCTCACATTCAGTGCCTTTTCTGGGTGGTACTGGAGAGCATCCCACCCCTTTAACTGCTCATGAGTTTTGGTGGGGTTGGGAAGAACCGTATGGTGCTCAGAATTTATACAGTCTTATCAACGGTTTCTTTTTAGTGCAGGCAAATCCTAGCAGACCAGGTCCTATGTCCAAAGTTCAGTTATTGGTAGAAGGCTAACCCACAAAAGTTACATCAAACATGTTCCTTTCCCAAACCCCTCCCTCTCTCCGTCTTTCCTTAAAGCAGCTTCAGCTGGTTTCTCATCACTTACATATAAAACAACCACATCTGTGACCAGCAGACAAGGACTGGCTAGTTTTGCCACAAGGTTGTTAATAAGAATACAATCTTACTAAAAAACAAAACAAAACAAAAACCTTAAAACATAAATAAGTTTGGAAATAAGTACTAGGTTAAAAACATCTGTAGGCCGCGACTGGTGTGGCTTGGTGGACTGAGCATTGTCCCATGCATCAAGAGGTCCCAGTTCAATTGCCGGTCAGGGTCGGGACACATGCCCGGGTTTCTGGCTCAATCCCCAGTGGGGGGCGTGCAGGAGGCAGCTGATGGATGTTTCCGTCTCACATCAATGTTTTTCTCTCTTGTTTTTTTTTATCCTCACCTGAGGCCATTTTTCCATTTGTTGTTCAGATAGAGTGGGAGGGGGAGAAGGAGAGGGAGAGAGAGAGAAAGGAAGAGAGAGAGAGAGAAACATCTATGTGAAGGGGATACATCAGAGTGGCTGCCACCTGCATGACCCAACCAGGGCCGGGGACAAACTGCAATCGAGGTATGTGCCCTTAGCGGAACCAAACCTGGGACTCCCTGGACCGCAGGCCGACACTCTAACCGCTGAGCCAAACCGGCCAGGACTCACATCAGTGTTTCTATCTCTCCCTTCCTCTCTCTCTAAAAATCAATTAAAAAAATATATATTAAAAAAAAAAAAATGCCCTGGCCAGTTTGGCTCAGCGGTTAGAGCGTCGACCTGCGGTCCTGAGAGGCCCGGGTTCGGTTCCCGCTAAGGGCACGTACCTTGGTTGCAGTTTGTCCCCGGCCCTGGTCGGTTGTGTGGGTGGCAACCACTCGATGTGTCCCTTTCACGTCGATGTTTCTCTCTCTCTCTCTGTTCCTTTCTCTCCCTCCCACTTTACCTGAACAAAAAATGGAAAAAATGTCCTTGGGTGAGGATAAAAAAAAAAGAATCTGCCAGGACAGTAGAAATGTCTGTCGACATCACATCTTATTTACCTGAGTTCTTGGGAGATAAACATTTCAAATGAATTAAATAACATAACTTATGCCTTTAAATTACTAATATTTTCCCTTCACTATTTTTTATGATAGACTTTCTCAGTCCTATCAAGTATATTATTTCTCAGGTATATTATTTTCTCCCTCTTAGCACATGAGGTAATGAATTAAATTGTATGCTGATCCGGTTAAGTCATGAACAGTGGTCGGAACCGTGTCCCGCGCCAGGAGACAGTCCCGCACATTCCTCTGCGGGGTGGATCCTCCGAGCTTTCCCTGGGGCCTGGCAGGAACTTCTGTCCTTCTACCTTCCCCTGGCCTTCGGCTGAGGGCAGTGCTGGGTTTGGGACTTGGTGAAGAAGTTTCACTGCGATGGACACACAGGCCCACTGCTCGGGTCGGGGAGCAGGTCCGCTCTGCCTCGGCTCACGGGGTCAAGGTCGGTGTTCTCTAGCATCTCATGCACTCTAACTGCTGCCTTTCAGGAACAGAGGGTGCCGGATCTGGGCCGGTTTCCCAGCTCCTGGACTAGACCCCAGATAAGCTCCCGATGCCTGTTTCCTCGTCTTCCTGAGTAGCAGCCGCTCCGAGTCAGCTGGGCACACTGCCGCACTGCTGCCTTCCTTTCTGCCAGCCTCCCTTGCAGCTCCGCGGCCACGGCCTCAAACCCTGGGCTGAAAAACGGGGAGCAGCCCTGTATGTCTTACTCCTTCCCGCGGCCGAGGGCCGGAAACAGGTGCCCTCGGTGGACACGGGACGGCTGCCCACAGCCGGGACCACTGGCCTCTGCACTGCTATGTGGGAAAGAACGACGCATTTAAGGTCTGTAATTGGAGGTCGTGCGTTGTTACAGCGGAGCTGTGCTCGCAATGTACTACACTCTACCCAGAGTGTAGGAAACAACAGAGAAGTAGGTAACGTGTCCTCTCTTCCTTCTGTTTCCTGCTCCTCTTCGCCTGTTCTTTAAGGACACAGAGTCAGGGTCCACCTTCACGCTGCCCTCGCTACTCAGATGGTCTAGATCAGTGAGGCATGTTCTGCTTAAGCAAAACAAATTACATTTCCCTTTGTAGTTTGGTTGAGAATAGATGAATTAGAATTCAAACGCTGTCAAAGGATGCTGTGTACTTCCTAAACAAACTTACGAGATATAGTTTTTCTTCTGTAATAGTAGGAAGCAAAAAAAAAAAATTTGACTTTGGTTAGTGAAACCCACAGGCACATGTTAGGTTTATGAGTATGTTACGGGGACTGATGACAGCAGTGAGCACTTATTTCTCCTGTTGTCGGCCGAGTTCCTCGAGCGGCGGGGAGGCTGCTCCGTGGAGGGCACGTTCACACGCACGAAGCTGCACACGACCACAGGCGAGGACACTGGAACAGATGTCTGACTGTGACTCACTGCACAGTGGACCGTCACGCTGGCGTTTTTCTCAACATTTTTAAGGCCTTAGAATAGGCGATGACTTCTTGGGCAAATCAGTTTGCTGAGTTTCGGTTTCCTCTCTAGAGAAAGGAGGTGAAATGCCCCTGCAAGGCCGCTGTGAAGGTTAAGGAGACAAAATAGAAAAAGCACCTACTTCCGCACTTGGCAACACTTGAGGGCTGTTATTTTCTCTTCAGTTGTGTTTATATCGCAGTGTTTTCCTTCAAACAGTAGTTGTCTTTTCTCCATAAAACATAGCTCTATTATTAGCCAACATTGTAGTAGCTTAAAGCCCAACCTGTGTTGGGTCTGAGAGTGTTTGAAATGGTGTAAGACATCCAAATTCATTTTCCTCGTGGTCGTTCAAATGCGGTCCTTGAGGGAAAAGGTCGATCATTCTGCTTTTGCAGAAAATGGTCCCAGGACCTTCTCCAGGTCTGCAGATGTCCCTGCAGGACCTGCACAAGGGCCGGGCACTCCAGGCTCTGGCGTGTGGGCAGGGACATGGGTGCGGGAGGCGGACTGGGGGGACCCCGTGTCCTCAGCTCTCAGCCCCGAGCCTGCTGGCCCTGGACGGCCTCCTGCCCGCGATGGGCAGCCCCAGCTCACTTCTTCGTGAGTGTTCCTGGTCCTTCACTGTCTCACATCTCGCTGCTGCGTAGCAAACCAGTCCAGAATCGACAAGGACATGTTACTGTGCCCGTGGTTGTGCAGGTCAGGAACTTGGAGAGGACATGCTGGATGCCTTGTGTTTTCTCTGCCCAGGCCGTCAGGCCTCAGCGGGAGGGGGACTGGGCCAGTGACAGGATGCTGAGGGCGGGGACCATCCGAGGCTCCTTCTCTGGAAGGCTGGTGCCTGGGCTGCAGCCACTCGGACTTGGGTCAGGGGCCTGGGGCCGAAGAGCCCGTGCGGGTCGTTCCATCTGCCTCGGTTTCTCCCAGCATGGTAGCTGGTTTCTGACCAGGAACCTCCCAAGACCAAGTTTCAAAAACCCGGAACGAAGCCACATGGCTTTTTATGACCTGGACTTGGAAGTCGAAGTGTTCCTTCCTTCCAGCTCCGAGCGAGCGCCGGGTGCTGTCTGGTTCCGCGGGGAGAAGCGCCCAGGGCTGAGGTCCCCGCCTGCAGTGGGGCTGTCCTCGCGCTCGCTCGGGGTTGGCTGTGTGCTGTCTCCAGCGCGGTGACCGTCCTGGCTACGGCCCGTCCTCCCGGATGGCCAGCCCGAGATCCCTCCGTGAGGCTGCACGGCTCCGTCCACGCCGGACGCCGTCCCTCTGGCACCCGGCCCCTCGCGGGCCTGGCCTTGCTCCCACCTCTCCCGGAGGAGGAGCGTTTCTGTGCTGCCGACGAGCGTGCAGCATCCCGGCGTCCCCCGAGCCCAGCCACAGCTTCTCCGAGGCGATTCCTCGGCGCCCAGGGGCCCGGAGCAGCCGTTTCTCTTCAGAAGGTGGGAAAGCAGAAAAGACGCACAGCTTGTGGCAAGTATTTGGATGCAGTTTCCCTCACAGACTCCAAAAGATTCTTCGTTAGGGAGAAGAGGTCCAAGGGAGAGTCATGAGAAAGATGGGGGTGCCGGAGAGACAGACCCTGTGCTCCGACTGGCCAAAGCCTGGGGAGCTGGCAGGAATCCCGAGCAAGTTATGGGCTGCGGGGAAGGGGGAGCGGGGGGGGCGGGGAGCAGAGGGGCCTACGGGGGAGCAGAGGGGCCGATGGGGGAGCAGAGGGGCCCGGGGAGCAGAGGGGCCCGGGGAGCAGAGGGGACGGGGGAGCAGAGGGACCGATGGGGGAGCAGAGGGGCTGATGGGGGAGCAGAGGCGATGGGAGAGCAGAGGGGCCCGGGGAGCAGAGGGGCCCGGGGAGCAGAGGGGCCCGGGGAGCAGAGGGGCTGATGGGGGAGCAGAGGGGCCGCGGGAGCAGAGGCGATGGGAGAGCAGAGGGGCCCGGGGAGCAGAGAGGCTGTGAGGCTCCTCCCAGCGAGCTCCTGGAGAGGCAGCGCTGCAGGAGACAAGGCCTACTGGGAGTCTTTAGGTGGACAGGACTTAGGCAGCATGATCACCCATAGGAAACACCTGGAATTAAAGAAAGAGACCACTGATTATGCAAAGACCTTGCAGAAGAGGATGAGAAAGGCTCATCAGTAATCGTATGGGCCACTACCAAAGACCAGAGAGAATAACATGGGGACAGGTGCTCAGCTTCCCCGATGTCTCTTTTCTCTAGACTCCCATGAAACAGACAAAACCCCACGGGAAAAGGAAGGAAACCCCGAAATGACTAAGACTGACCTTCCACCTCCTGAGTAGGAGGCGGTAGACTCCAATTAGAAATTAAATCTAGTGTGTTATGGCCAAGTAGTATTTAATTGTATATAGGTACCACACCTTGAGCTACTCATCGGTTGAAGGACATTGGAGAGTTTCTGTCCTGGTTGCAAAGAACATAGGACTACACATATCTTTACGAATAAGTGTTCAAATGTTTCGGTAGATGCACAGAAAAGGGGTTTCGGGTCATCTGGTAGCTCTATTCTTAATTTGTTGAGGAACCTGCATACTGTTTCCACAATGGCTGCACCACTTGGCATTCCCAGGAGTGTGCAGGAGTTCCCTTTTCGGCACATCCTCGCCAGCGCTTGTTATTTCTTGTCTCATGGATAACAGCCATTGTCACAGGTGTGAGGTGGTGTCATTGTGGCTGTGATTTTCATTTCCCTAGTAGTTAATGAGGTTGAGCATCTTTTCATATGTCTGTTGGCCATCTATATGTTTTCCTTGCAAAAGTGTCTAATCATGTTCTCTACCCATTTTCAATCAGATTGTTTCTTTGTTGTTGGGTTGTATGCGTTCTTTATATATTTTGGAAATTAGCCCCTTACCAGAGGTATCCTTTGCAAATATCTTCTCCCGTTCATTTGGTTGTCTTTTTGTTTTATTGATGGGTTGTTTATTTGTTTGTTTTTGGCTGTGAAGAAGAATAAAAATAAGTTTTAGAAAAATAAAACAAGTTCTATATCTTTTCAAACCAAAGTGTATGTACTGCAGTCCAGGCTTATGTCCACTACATATACTCAATGCTCCACATTGTGACAGGTTTCTGGAGTGTGCTGGATGTATGCAGTATAGAACACTATGTGGCTTTGGTTTCTTCGTAACTCATTCTGATTTGTCTTGTCTTGGAATTTTATTATATATTGGGTTTCTGTCAAATACACTGATAGGGACTTGCAGAGATGTTGACTAAGTGGGAATTGTTATAAAAGGGAGTCACCTTTCAGTCATTTAAACCTTACTGAGCCACTACTACATGTCAGACATTGTTTTAGCTCTTGGGGTTACAGAGGTAAAGAGGACATAGTCTTTGCTCTTGAAAATGGAGCTGACATTCTAACAATTTTAGGACAACACGATTTCTTGGTTCCATAAATTAGACCTTACATTAGACAGACACAAACGTGTGGAGAAACTGGTCAGTGTAGAAAAAGTATATTCTTAGAGCTTCTTCCTCCAAACCTATAATGATCCCTGGGGCAGTTCACCTCTTCTGTGGTTTATCACAAACTCAAGAGAATAGCTTGAAACATACGTACACACACATCTGCACACTCCAGCTTGGCATGCTGTAGGCGGGCATGTGCTGATTACATGGTATATTTAGACAAAACCACTTACTTTGCAGTGATCCTGTTCACATGAAACCTGCAGAGATAAACAGTATCACTGATTTTTCATTCTTTCATGTCAGTGTAAGAGTGTCATTAAGAAACCCCCCCGGAAATAATGCCACCTTGATGACAGTGCGGGAAGGCCCTGATGAAGGCAGACCCCCCCAGAGCGTTAAGACCGCGAGCTCTTCTGTTTATCCCAGTGGATTACACTCTGCACCCACAAAAATACCGTCACAAGAGCTCAGCTAATATGACATTCACACAAAACATCACATTAGTTCCAAATGAATGCTTCTATTCCAAGTGAGCACCAGACCAAACCGTGTTATTGTAGCGTGGGCTGTGATTTAATACCCTGATTTGTAAGTAGTTTCATCTGAGTCTAACATGTTATTTACACCACTCAGGGCGGTTTCTAAGATATACTGGATGCACACTTTATTTGGCTTGGCTACCCCCCCATAGGCACACCCCTAAATAATATATCAAACAGTATTTCCCTACTAAACATGCTCTCGGCCATCTTTCTACTGGGTTGAAATTGCAGGGTGACAGTAGCTGACTTTTCCAATAAATCAAACATGTCTACGATGTGACATGCTCAGAAATTTGGAAAACTAAGGGTTAATGAAGAAAACAGATTATCATCTAGCCCAGGAAAAGTACAAAAAGATCAAAACCATTCTGTGAGCAAAAGTCAATCTATTTCTATTTTGAATGAAGACACTCTTTCTGCCTGAGTCCTCTCCCTCCAGTTCCCATGGTGAGCTCACTCGCACCCTTTGGGCCTTAGCTTCGTTGTTAACTCATGAGAAGGCCTTGGACTAACCAATTTAAATAGTCCCCTCTGCATTAGTCACTCTGTCACATCCCCCTGGTGGCAATGTCTCTGTCTGTGTACCTGTTCTCCCTTTTGTCTTAGTAACAGAGTGACCGCTGAATTTCCAGGCGGACAGGCTATGTGTCCCAGCTTCTCTTGCAGCCACGCTCTGTGTTCTGGCTACTGAGATAAACCCTAAATTACCCTGGAAGGGAGAAAGTATGGCTCTCTTGTCATCTTAGTCTTTCTTGAAGGTGTAAGGGCTGGAACCCAAGCAGTCATCTTGGACCATGAGGTAGAAACCAGGTGTTGAGAACAGAGAACAAAAAATCTGGATCCTTGATGAATTCATGAAGTTGCCTTACCCATTCTGAAGAGCCTTCCTTAATGTGAGAGAAGAGATAAACTTTTTAAGCCACAATCAATATTCAACATTATAGCAACTTGTCCAGCATATGAACCTGAATCAACCAAAGAGAACAGAGCACTGACCAATCAGAAAGAAACCAGTTAAAAGCTGTGTGGCTTCCCCAGTGCATACTGGCTGAGTCACAGCCTTGGTTACAACCCGGTGACCATACACCTCCTGTCATCTGCAGCTGAACACACTCCTAAGTAATGTACTCTGCTTTTTTGATACCCTTATTATGGTTTGTGACTATCTTTATTGTTTTACCTATTTATTTTCTTCCCCTCCCCTCAAAATCTCATCTCTCTGAGGGCAGAGAGCACCTCTGGGGTGTGCTGCTGGAGCATGGCTGCGGACGATGAAAGAATGAATGAACGAATTCTTGGATGTTTCATTGTGAGATGTGATATTTTGGGAACTGCAGGTTGGAGGAATGAAAAGAATTCTATTTGGAGCACTGGGGTTGGCAGTAGAACTGACAAAACTTTTTCTTTTTAATTTTTTCTCTGACTTGAAAAAAAAGCCCTGATGAAATTAGTGGTAGATAAAAATTCATTTCCAACTTCTAACAAGGAGTCACAAACAATGGAGGGCAGATGCACAGAGTAGCAGCTTTATGAATAATCCTTTCCTACTCCATTCTCGATCTTTTGATGGCAGCGGCGGAGGCCCTCTTTGTCAGCCACGGGAGCGATCTGGAGACTGTCGCATGCCCTTCCTGATATATACGTATTAGACACAAAGCAGTTTTCTGTTCTTTAGCTTATTTTAGTATATAATTAAAACTCTGACTGCTACTAAGCAACGGAGCATGGCAGAGGTGGATCACATCCTATCACAAAGATAGAAAGAGGAAAAATAATAAAAATAATCATACACATTCCTGTAATCAGCCTTCAGATCTTAATTATGTTTTAACTTCTTTGTTATGCCAAAGGCAATGTCTATCGGCATTGAAAGGACACTCTCCATTTTCTATCTAAATTCAGTCTGTTTCTTTCATTTGGACCCTAGTCCATTTATGGAATCCTCTGGGGGGCATTTAAGGTCACATGGGGTGATAGAAAACCGAGAAAGGGGCCTGTCCGGTGTGGCTCAGTGGACTGAGCATCGTCCCCTGGACTGAGAGGTCCCAGTTCACTTGCCGGTCAGGGCACATGCCTGGGTTGTGGGCTTGATCCCCAGGAGGGGGCGTGCAGGAGCAGCCGATCAATGTTTCTCTCTCACGTCAGTGTTCCTAGCTCTCTCTCCCTTCCTTTCTCTCTAAATAAAAACTTTTTTTTTTTTTTAAGGAAAACTAAGATACGAGTCAGAAAGTTACATTCAGTCCCAGGCCGATTAGATGTGTGCAGGGCTGGAGTCAGATGCTGTACTCGGGGCGAGAGAGGCTGGAGCTGGGGCTGGGCGAGGCTGGGGAGGTGGGGGAGGCAGGGCTCGCCTCTGACCTCTGAAGTCTGGAGTGTGTATTCTCTCCGCTTCCAAAGCTGCCTTTTCATCAGTCTTAACCTTCACATTCGTGCTATTTTTTATTTTCTTATCCTCATCTGAGGACATTTTTGCATTTTTATTCGGATAAAGCAGGAGGGAGAGAGGGAGGAGAGCGAGAAACATCGACATGAGAGAGACACAAGTGATCGCCACCCACAGGACCCCAGCCGGGGCCGGGGACAAACTGCAACTGAGGTATGTGCCCTTAGCGGGAATCAAACCCGGGACTCTCTGGTCCGTGGGCCAATGCTCTAACCACTGAGCCAGACTGGCCAGGGCACATTCGTGCTATTTTTTAAAGTTGTTGTGAATGCATCAGCTTTGAAGAATATGCAGAGGGAATAACTCTTGCTCTGTTATGGCCCCCTTCTCCCTCAACTCTCCAAAAGACTTCTGAGTATGAACCTTATTCACTCATTCATTCCCAAATTGCTATTATTATTATTATTATTATTAATTTGTGTTTTTATATTCAACAGTTTAATTTGCTAGTGATGGGTCTTGTTTGCATATTTGCCAGGTGAAGTTTTCTGCTCAGTATTTCATGCTTCTCTGTGACCGCTCAGCCAGCATGAGTCTCTGTGTGCCCCCTCCTAGACCTTTGATGGTCAGTCCAACTTAGGAAAATCATCCCTGCTCCTAGTTCTCTAAATGGAGGAGAAAACACAGAAGCTGTGAACCCGCCACCATCTAGAGTCTGAGATACTTGTTGGATGTTCTGTGAAAGTTGTAACTGTTTAGGCAGAGGGTGAAAACACGCAGACCGTTGACCAAAAGCATGGGACAGAGTCTGAAGGACGTGAGCCTCACTAACGGGGAGTTCACTGGAATGATGGAGTGGCCTTTTAGCAAATCCAGAATAGCCAGCCTACTTTAAGGAAAAGGAAATGAAATTATTCTCCTTGCCAGCAGGGGGACCTCCTGCGGGGTCCAGGTAGCCTAGCCCTGGTGAGTTCTGTCCTGTAACTTGGGAAATGTTTTATGCTGGAGAAGTCAAATGACTCCACAGGAGCAAACAGCTTGACCTCTCTAACCAGTTCATGAGTGACCTGTTGACCCAGACTTATACAGATCAGCACAGATCCTTCCCTCTGTCCCTTGTCCAGAGCCACCCGTCTCTGATGTCATCGAGCTGCAGCACCAGACTTGTGACCCTGGTGGAGTTTCCAGAGCCCAAACGTGCAGCACTCTCGCTGGGGGAGAGCTTGGGGGGATGAGGATGGGTAACTATTAAGGTCACACAAGGACACAGAAAAAGTCTGGAGTTAGGGAGGGCAGGAAGAGCTAAAAATAATCTACATTAGGAAAACCCAAAAAGTACTTTTGTGTGTGATATCTCTGACTTTAACCCTATAAATTCCTGGTGGGGGGTGGGCAAGAGGAAATACTTATGAAGAGCTCATGGTGGCCTGCTCCATTGGTTTTCTTCTTAAACTTTTGTAACTTCTTACATATTAAGAACGTACAGTTGACATGAGCTCTTATATCTGTTCTTCTCTCAACACCTGAACTACTCTCCTTCTCCAAACAGGCTCACTAGCATCTCTGTTTAGTCACATTTATGCCTAGAGGCTCCCCATTGTCTTCCCCCAGAGCAAGGGAACATGGGCAGAAGAGACTGAGACAACCTGATGGAGACACAGAAAGAATGTGATTGGTCAACATCAGCCAATGAACAGGCTCCGTCAGTCTGATGTCTGTCTTTGCCCCACTTAGCTGTCAATGGAGGTGGAGTCAACTTGCAAGATTATTTATCAGTAGAGATGTGGGCTGAGCAAGCTTTCCAAATGTGTCTACTTCTGGTGGTCTCTGGGATTTTATTCTCCACACAGTGTGTCCAATTCCTGTTATCTCTGCTTTCAGTTGATTGCAGATAGGGAAGCACCAGCTACACCGGCACACCTAATATCTTTACCAGGGGCCTTCTTACATGTAGCAATGTACTGATTACTTTTTAAAGTAGCCATTGGTCTCTCTAGGGGAGTGGTCCAGAAACTTACACCCCAAGGTCTCTTAGAGAACCTGTTTAAAATGCAGTCGCCATGGAGCACCGTTCTCCTGACACTGAAAACCAGATGTGCGGGGGTCTGTGCTGTGCTTCAGCCGGTCCGCCAACACTGCCCCCCTGTGCTGAACGTGCTGAGGGGACAAGTAGAACTACCCTCAAGGCGTGGATCGTGACACACACAAGATCTTAGGAATGTTCTCCAAGTCCAGCTGTGAAATGAGTAACTAAAATGGCTCTTTGAAACAAAAAATTTCCTGCAGGAACAATTGCATGTAAAAGTCTTAACTGTGTACTCTCTTCCTAGCTTCCTTGTCTGGTGGGGTTGTGTCTAGGGTTGGCTCCCACTCGGGGAAGCATTATAATTGGAGGCAGTAGCTTAGCCAAAAGGCCATGTTTTGCCTAAGGGTAAACTTGTTAAAATTGGGCGCTCAGCCAGGGTCATCCATCTAAGAACACTGTGGAAGTGTGTTACGGTTGTTCATCTAGCTACGGTCTAATTAATTTTCAAATGGACAAAGTAGCTTCTTGGGCCATGTAACAAGCATTTTCATTCATTTAAGTGAAGCTGGATTTGGCTCAGAGCAGGGTCACGAGAAACTCTAATAGCTTCTTGTCTTCTTTGTGTGTTCTCAGGAGAGCTTACATTGATGTCAACAAAGCGCGATCTGTGCTCCGGGCAATCGGAATAGAATCCGTTTCCAGAGAGCCAAGTTCTTTGACTCCCCTGGAAGGAAAGGGTACGGAAGGCAGCATATGGAAGGCTCTCAGGCCCTTTTACATGATTGGATTTAGCTCCACTCACATAATGCAATTGTTGAGATTGTTTAAACCTTCTGCAGGGACTTCTGTTAGCAGAGAAGAAACTTGTACTGGAGCCATAAGAAGATTGTATTATAGATATAATGGGATCTCTTTTATCTCTTGCCTGGTTTTCTGCACAGAGCTGACATTTTTTTCTGGGCATGAAGCCAAAGGTCTATTTAATTTCTTAAAATTTCCCATGGTCACTGGTACTGTCCCCTGATGGCAGGTTCAAAAATTAATAAATAAAGACAAAGCCATTAGAAAGGTTGTGAATCCTCACAGTTAACTTTTAAATAACATTTAGAAGCTTTTTTTTAAGGTGGCTATTTTGCACAATAAACATAACACCTACAGAAAGCATGCTTTCAGATCTTCAGAAGACTGTTTCACTGATACCACCCAAATTTCTTTAAAATATTGAACTTGTTTATCTTTGTCCTAAGACCACATCTGTGACTAAATAAGGCTGGAATATAAAAATGCAAGATTACTTATATCGGATAAATTCTCATGAACTGTTGAAGTTATATTATTCTTTCGGATTTGGGGTGACAGTGACATTTTTTTTATTTTAATTTTAAAATATTACTTTATTTACTTTTAGATTTTTCTAAGAGATTTGTTTGTTTGTTCGTTCGGCCAATTTAGAAACAGGGACTCATTTGTTTATTGGTTTCCTGAGCGAGGGAAGCAGGAGCCCGGGGGCGGGGTAGCTTCTCCGGGACCAAGAGGACAGGCTGACCTGGGCAGTGCTCCAGGGAGTGGCAGCCACAGAAACCCCCCCCAGAACACTCCTGTCAGCAATGTCCCCAAATTGCTTGCTCGCCCCTTGGTGGCCAATCAAGGACTGTTAAGTGTACCCCTAGAAAGGTATCCTGGCTTCTAAAGAGCCCGTCTAAGAGAAGCCTAGCCCGTCCGAGGGCGTCCTGGGCTTTCCTTTCCCACTCTGCAGAAGGGCCGTCTCCCGCACCTGTGACCCCTGCTGAGCGCAACACCAGCTGCGCCTCCCCTGCTGGTTCCCGAGTACTCCGCTGATTTCTCTCAGACTTTGTCCTGTCTTTGACAGATGTATCCTCAACTTAGAAGGATGCCTTGCCCATAGAAAAATCAAATATTTACTTATTCAGCAAAGTTCCACTGATGGCCTGCTACTCACGGGCACTGTCCCCAGCGTGGAGATGGGGGTGCAGCATTGGTCCTCTAGCCAGTCTGCTGAGGAGAATCCAAGAACTTCATAAACAGTAATAACTCATCATTAACAATGCTTACGGCGTGCAGACCTGCTCTCGCAGTGGAGAGCTGGTCCCGGTTTCAAAAGTGTAATTGAGCGCTGGCTGGTTTGTTTCCGCAGTTCGAGCGTCGACCTGCGCACCAGAGAGTACTGGGTTCGGTTCCTGCTAGGGGCACGTACCTCAGGTATAGTTTGTCCCCGGTCCTGGTGGGGGTCGTGTGGGTGGCAACTGGTTGGTGTGTCTCTCTCACATCGATGTTTCTCTCTCTCTCTCTTCCTCCCTGTCTCCCTCCCGCTCTATCTGAAGATAAATGCAAAAATGTCCTCGGGTGAGGATTAAAAAAAAAAAGTGTAACTGAAACCAAATTGCTCCTCGCTGAGATCTTGGCTCCCGGCCACAGAGAAGGGTCCCTGCTGGCACAGCTCCTGGGGCCTGGGATCAGAGGCAGCACCTTTTCAAAGGAAGGAACATGCTAGTTGATGTTCTCACAGTTTTCTCTGGCTGGGGAAATGCACTGCCTTTTAAAAAGCTCTCCTAGCACTATACTATACTACAGCCACGTCGTGATGCACACTGACACCCCCACCCCCGTTCTGTATCTGCTTTCATGATTAAAGGGAAAAGGACAGTCTCCAAGAGCCAGCAGAAACAATGGACACGTTTTTCTGGTTAGCAAAGAGCAGGAGGATATGAAGCATCCCCACTTCTCTTCACGTAGTGCACGGCCTGTGCTCACTGCGTTCAGAGCCAATCCCGTCTGTTCCTTTGGTGCGAGGTCCCGTGTCATCCCTGTCACAACGTCATGCAACAGCACCGAGGACAATGCTACCACTGTTTGCTCTGCAGTCATCTCAGCCCACGGGTTCTGTTCCCTCGGCAGCTTGCTGTCCTCAAGCCATTGTCTTCGCTTTCCAGAGTCGCCTGCTCATATCATCAGAATCAGTGAGACTCTCAGCGAAGTTTCTGCTCTCAGTGCGGACTTGTGAGGAGCTGGAGCCCCAGTGTGAAGACCAAACACCTCTGGACTTTGACTCCCTCCACAGTCACTACTTACAAGGCCCGGGGTAGCTGGGTCGCTGCGTGTGCCGGGCAGGGGGACCCTCCCTGACGAAGCAGGTTCATTCCACGGGACATCGGGGCCTTTTCTACTTGACTCTCTCTGGTCATAAACACGTACGTGATCAGATGGTTTAGGGGAGGGGACAAGGCAGGTCACTTATAACAGCGATTCCCAAACTTCCTAGAGTAAGAGATTTAAAATACACACACGCACACACACACACACACAGAGGGTGGGGCAAAAGTAGGGTTACAGTTGTGAGTACACAAAACAATGGTTTATTCTTATATTATTATTTAATCATTGTATTGTGTTCCCCTGCAAATCTACCTTTGCCCAGCCCTGTATATAGCTGTAATTACTAAGTCTCTTTATCCCTTTTTCTAATTGCAAAATTTAACATATGAAAAGTAAGTCTCTTTCCCTAGTTCCCCTCTTTAGAATTACATCATTTTATTCACTCTGCAGCTACTTACTGTGTGTCTGCTGAATGTTAGCCACTGGAAATACAGCCATGACTGGTATACACATGGTTCTTGCCCTTGTGGGACTGGGGGTCTCATGGGGGATACAGATCTTAAATTCTTTCTAGTGTTTTGATTTTTTAAGAATACATTTCATATGTATACTTGCAATTTGCATTCTCTTATTTTTAAAAACGGAAATGTGGACAGTGATCTATTCTGCACAGGCTTTGGGTTTGTTTAATTTCTGTAACAGTCTGCAGAGGACTTGTTAACAGCATAATCTTCTTCCTCCCTTCCAGTTGGTGCCCTGATTTTATTTCGGGAAATCACCGCTTTCTCATTGTGCACACTCCTGTCCCCTGTCCTCCAGCGGTCAGGAGTGAGGCATGCAGCCCAGCTCTCCCTCAACCAGCGACTCGGACTAAAACAACATTTGAAGGCATCGTCAACAGCCAGACAAGATGATGGGGTGGCACCTGATGCTGAGCGGTTGGAGCCACCAACACCTCGTCTGTTCCCCAGCCTCCTGGTCCTTCTGTGGACCAACTCATATTCTCTAATTCATTTCGGTTTTGCTTGAGTATTCCAGAACTGATCTCTGCTGCATGCAGCCGAAGTCATCTAACCAAGCACACGTGGTGTATCACATGCGCAGACTGACCTCCTTCTCTGTTAGGAGCCAGAGGGCATCCACTCTGCCCTTGGGCGCGGCTTAGCCCACTGTCCCCGTAGCGGTCACTTGGGTTGTTTCTCGGGTTCTATCAGCAAATATGTCAGAGTAGACATCTGCATAAACACTCTATCTTCTTGGGTTTTCTCTTTGGAAAGATGTGTGAATTTGTTTTGGGTGATAAATGTCTAGAAGTAAAAGTAGTGAGTGAAATAATACATACATTTTTAATAACACCAAAAAGTGTTGAAGTCCCGCAAATGAGAATAACTGTGCTCTTGTAACTATTGATTAAAATGTAAACAATGGAAAAAATTTAATGATGTTTTGTTTGTGATAACTGTTTATGGTCACTAAGTAAAAAGGTCATTCTTATTGAATTTGGAAAAACTAATTCTTACTGAATTTAGAAAACTGGGAAAATAAGTGTAAAGACAAGGAAAAGCCAACCACCAAATAACTTATAATTCTCTCACAGTGGTCAAATTACATTCACTCATTATTATTTTCTTATCCAGCTTTTATAGAGGTTTTGAAGAAGACTGTTATCAATAAGCAATTCTATCATAGCTAAGAGTAAAGGCCACCAAATATATTTCTTAAATACCAAGTATAGACAATTCTCTACCCAACTTTTCCTTTTGGATTTCTAATTTAATTAGTAGTGATCTGTATTGGTTTTAACCCTTTGGGATCTCCTCGCCACATGGACGCAATAGGGTCAATTGTGGTTACATTTATGTGTGCCTTCGAAGAGTATCTTCTCTACTTCTGAAGAGTATTCTTTGTACTTGCTTCAAATTGGGTTTGCTAGTTGGGCTGTTTTTATCTCCTACATCCTTGCTGATTTTGTTTACTTGATCTGTTAGCAACAGAGAAAGTAAGTTAAATTTTCCTACTATGATTATTGATTTTGTCTATTTCTTATATTTCTGTCTATTTTTGCTTCATATATTTTGAAGCTGAGTTGTTAGGCTCATACAAATTTAGAATTGTTATATTGTCCCGATGAGTTAAATATTTATTATCTAATTGTCCTCTTCAACCCTAGTAGTATTTTTGAGTTAAAATCTATTTTCTGTTATTTCACAGCTTCCTTTGTTAGTTTGTATGACACTAAATTTTTTTCTTTAAAATATTTTGCTTTCAACCCATTATGCTTATCCCTTGTAAACAGCATATCCTGAATTTTGTTTCATTTTGTATTTTTAAGTCCATTTGAATAGACTTTCTTATTTAAATGGAGCATTTAGTTCATTTATATTTAATGTATCTGTTAATATATTACAGAATGTTTTCTGTTAGCCTGTTCTTTTTTTTTTTTTCCTGTAGTTTTTGGTATTTATTTTGTTTTTTCTGTTTGTTTGTTTGTTTTTTTGTTTGTGGTACATGCCCCTAGCAGGAACTGAACCTGGGCTCTCTGGTCCACAGGCTAGTGCTCAACTGCTGAGCCAAACTGGCCAGGGCTTGGTATTTATTTTGAATGAATTAAAGACTTCTTAATTGTCTTATATTTTTTTCTAGGGGTTTGAAAGTTTTACTCATATACTTTTGCTATTTATATGGTTATCACATCTATTCTTGATTTATCAAAGTCAAGTATTAGTATTTTTAACTTCTTTGTAGGTAATCTGAGGACTTTAGTGCTAGCCATTTTAATGCTATTGATTACCTACGAGTTAATACGGCATTGTACACTTTACTTTTATATATTGCAAAAAGCAAATAAAAATTTAGTGTTATCATTTGGTACATTTAATATCTATTTTGACTTACTACATATTTACCATTTTTACTTTGCACTGTTTTGTGTATCTGTTCTTTCATCTGGGAAAATCTTTCTTCTGCCTCAAGGACCCTCTTTAGTACATTCTTTAGTGAATTAACATGTGCTGCTGACGATTTCTTTTAGTCTTTTAGAATGAAACTGTCTTTGTTTTGCTTTCATTAAGAATTACTTTTTTAATTGTCCAGTTTACAGGTGATAATAACATTATACTGCTTTAATTTGTATATATTTTATATAGTTACTACTTATTCTATTTCTTCTCTTAGATACTCAATCTTTCAAGGCTAAGAGCATCTTTTCCCCCCAGAGATGAGCAGACTCCATTATTCCCATAGCTGAGCTTCGTGTGACTGTGTTTGGGGGCCCCTCTGCTTACTGTGCAAACATGTCTGTGCACATGGCGTGGGGCTGTCACTCCTTACGTGGACAAGCACACTGTTAACACCCCCACAGTCCTCCCTCCTCAGCCCTCCCTCCCTCAGCCCTCCCTCCCTCAGCCCTCCCTCCCTCAGCCCTGGCTCCCACAGCCCGCCTGCACTCCTGCCTCGGGAAGCAGCTTGGCCACGTCTTCTAAACTGTCCCCCACAGCCACTCTGACTTCCTACGACCAGCTCTAGGCCAGCACCCCGCAGTGGGACACGGCGGGCGTCTCTCTTTCCCCATTGTTTCAGAAGAGGAACTCCATTCTGAAATCACTCTGAAGGAAGGAGATGATCCTCGATCAACAGAAGTTCACTCATTCAACCAGGTATTTGATTTCGAGCGCTTACATAGCTTTGTATCCATTCCCTCATGCCCCGGCCTCCACTTCAGTTATCCACTGTGCGGGCACAGAGCGCCAGACCTTAGTGGCTTAAAACAGTGACGATGCATGACCTGTCACCTGTCTGCAAGGGGACCTCGGGCCAGCTCATCGGGGCTCCGACCCTGTGGGCGGGCTGGGCTGGGAGAGCCAGGCCACCTCCTGCTCCCCCACGTGTCCTCTCCAGGTGCGGGCTCAGCGCTCCCTCTTCTGGCCTAAGCTCCTGTACGACTGGCCCTGGCTCCCTGCACTGGACGTGAGACTCGGAGTGGATGTGACAATCATGAGGCTGACAGCATCCTCGATTGCAAGGCTGTCACCTCGACGATATTGCCCTGGTCAGAGCAGATCCCAAGGCAGGCCCAGGTTCGGGGAGGGGAGGCCAAGCTGCTTCCCGAGGCAGGATTGCAGGCGGGCTGTGGGAGCCAGGGCTGAGGGAGGGAGGACTGAGGGAGGGAGGGCTGAGGAGGGAGGGCTGAGGTAGGGAGGGCCGTGGGAGGGAGGGCCGAGGGAGGGAGGGCCGTGGGAGGGAGGGCCGTGGGAGGGAGGGTTGAGGGAGGGAGGGAGGGCTGAGGCAGGGAGGGCTGAGGCAGGGAGGGCTGAGGCAGGGAGGGCTGAGGGAGGGAGGGCTGAGGAGGGAGGGCTGAGGCAGGGAGGGCTGAGGGAGGGAGGGCTGAGGCAGGGAGGGCTGAGGGGGGAGGGCTGAGGGAGGGAGGGCTGAGGGGGGAGGGCTGAGGAGGGAGGGCTGAGGGAGGGAGGGTTGAGGGAGGGAGGACTGAGCGAGGGAGGGCTGAGGCAGGGAGGGCTGAGGGAGGGAAGGCTGAGGACGGAGGGCTGAGGCAGGGAGGGCTGAGGGAGGGAGGGCTGAGGGAGGGAGGGCTGAGGGAGGGAGGGCTGTGGGAGGGAGGGCTGAGGGAGCCGACCTTGGACACCGTTCACACCCAGTCAGCAAGCCTTCGGGTTTCTTTTCTGAAGACCAGAGCACATTGCTTCTCTCAAACTTGTATTTCTTTTAAAGCATAAATTAGAACACGAGTCACACATCTGCTTACGCACTGGGTCCTTTCCTTATGGACTAGAGATAGAATGGACTCGTCCTGCGCAGGTGCAGCTTCTGCGAAGTGCGGGCCAGCCGGGGAGCTTGCTTTATAATCACGATTTCACGCAATCTTTTAGTTCTGCATTGGCTTCATCCCTCTGGGTAACAGTCAATAAAAGAATTATAGTTTTAATAACTGGTTGACACAACTAATTTGATTGATTTTAATAAATAATTAAACATTTCTAAAAGCAGACGTCAAACACATGATTTAAATCCCTAAAACCTTGAGTGTGCTAATCATGAAACTTAGTTAAATGACTAAGATAAAATCAGATTAGTGTCATTAGGCAAAAAAAAAAGAAGAAGAAGAACACACACCAACTACAGAATCTGAGACTTACTAGTTTGCTTAACAAAACCCGAGAAGCATAGGGAGCAGCTGTGCCCTGCGTCCTGGCCGCTCGGCCTCATGTTCTAAGAAGCCACCCAAGGAAACCATCGTCAAGGTCGTAAGGAGCAAGCCCTGTCCCCAGCTCCTGCTCCTTCATGAGTTTTCTCTTCTGTTGATCTGATGAGCTCGACGAAGATGACAAAGATGAAAACTGAGACTCACAGAGATGAAATAGTACATAGTCGGAGGATCAGCAGCTACTAAGAGATGAAAGTGGGTTCAAACCCAGGACTCAGTGCTTAACCAAGTCCGCGTGATCCCAGCGCCCATGCAGTGTCCCCAAGGGAATGAAGTCATACTTAACATGAGAAATATGACCGGGGTCTGGGGTCGGCTCAGGGTGTCCCATTCTATTGTCTACCTACTGTGTTCTCTCCAGGGCGCCGGGGAGAACACGGGTACTAATCTCCGGAGCCATTCTCGTGTCTTGTGGTTTCTGTTAAATATCCTCAACTTCCTTTCAAAAACCTAGTCGCAGTTTCGTCATGTACAGTCGCTCAGGGACGAGCCTCCGTAGAGGTGTGTGTAACATGCAGCACTGGCCTTCACGCTTCGGGTGTCACTCAAGGGCTCAGTTCCTCCGGCAGGGGGTGAGGACGCCCCAGATTGATTCTGAGCACATCCAATCCAATACAAAGGAAACTGGTTTTATTAAAGCAGTTCAACTTAGTACCCCCACTTAATTTAGCTCAAGCAAAAAAGGTAAAACATGTTGCGGGAGGGGGGTGGTGAGCTTATTGACTTAGAAAACTAAACCAAGGCTTAGCAAATATGACCCGTGGGCCAGGTCCGCCCATGGCCGGTGTCCGTGGCACCCACAGAACCATCACCCCACTGCTCGGTACTGTCCGTGCCGCCCTGTGCGGACACAGCGGAGGACGTCTCCGTCTTCTCACACCGCAGCCCGTCTCCCTGCTCCACCCCTGAGCTCCACTCCAGACCCCCTTTCAATACTTAAGGATTTGGTCAACGTTTAGAAAGTACCTGTAGTTAGGGTCTGACCAATGGCGTTCTTTCCTTTAGGGACCATTTTCTCCCCAGGCCAATATGTAGATAGAGAGAGGTTATTTTCTATTAGTCATTTGGAATGTATAAAATTTGTCTAATAGCTTAACAGAAGATATTGCTATTTTTAGCAACACTAAAATTTAGCAATACTAAAACAAATGCATGACTGCTTTGTTTTAATCCAAAATTCAAGGGAGAGAGAGATCTCAGAATTGCCTGCAAGACTGAAATGAACATAGATTTATTTTTTTTATTATAAAAGTGAATTCAATTGGTTAAGAAGTGTCTGAAAACTGTGGTTATTTCAGTTCTCATTTCTCTAATAGCAAAGGGAACAAAGACGGGAAATCTGAAATGCCCATTCCAACGTGACTGGGAGGGAATCCATGAAGCAAGTGGTAAAACAAGTAAATCATTGTGACTACAGAGCATGAAAACCACAGTGATCTCAGACCTACACAAAGGAATGAGCACCATGGATATTTAGTTTTAAAACACAAGTATTAAAGAGAGACTTCTGGAAACGCATTCTGGAAGTAGCAGATGAAATGAACTCCCACAGGTGACTGCATTTTCACCAGACAAATGGCAGTGTTCTGGGTTCAAAAGCACTATGACCTTTGGCTCAGAAGAGACAGGGATAATCGTGTGAACTGTCTTATCCCTTTGTCTGAGATCCTTCCAGACAGAGCAGGAGGGTCTGCTGATTCTACCCAAGGCCATGAGCTACAGTAGAGATGCTACTCAACACTGCAATCATGAAGCTTGAAATTATTTTCTAGAAACAGTATCTGTTGGTCTCTCAAGAAGCTAAAATCCCCTTTGTCCACTGTGGTGGGCAGAATAATGGCTTCTCAAAGATGCCCATGTCCTAGTCTCTGGAACCTGTGGACATGTTACCTTACATGCAAAAGGGACTTTGCAAATGTGATTAGGTTCTGGATCTTGAAATGGTATCCTGGGTTATTTAGATGCCCCCCTACTCACAAGGGGCCTTGGTCCTTTAAGTGAAAGAGAGGCAGGAGGAGAACCAGATCAAAGAAAGATTTGAAGACACTGTGGCACTGCTGGCTTTGAAGGTGAAGCGGCCACGGCCAAGAACACAGGCGACCTCTAGGAGCTCCAGAGGAACACAGCCCTACTGACCCGTGATGTCTGGCCCGCAGAGCCACGCGGCAATCAGGCTGTTGTTTAAGCCACCAGGTGTGCGATGATTTGTTACAGCAGTGACAGGAACTGACGCAGGCACCCGCCCCATCCGCTCCGCCACAGTAAAGCTTTGGTGTGTCTCCGTCCAGAGCGTGGTGCAGGGGAAGGTGGGCTTGTGTAGCAGGTTTTCTGCTTCCTAGTTTAATCTTCAGTGTGGAGTTACGATGTCTTTGGTTGCTTAGAAGTTCTGTTTCTCATGTGGGTGGGATGGAATATGGGTCCCTGGACTTATTCTACCTTGGAGGAAAGCTCTGTTGTTCCCTTTCGTCTACCTTAAAAGGCCAGTGCCCTGACCAGTTTGGCTCAGTGGGTAGAGCCTGGGTTAGTGCCTGGGTTGCAGGTTTGATCCCGGTCCTGGTTGGGGTCGTTCAGGGGGCAGCCAATCATTGTTCCTCTTTCCTCTCTCTCTAAAACAAAACAAAACAAAAACAATCAATGGAAAAGTATCCTTGGGTGAGGATTAACCAAAAACAAAAAACAAAAAAAAAAGGCCATGTAAAAAAGATAGTATATTGGCCAAGTTTGCAAACTCTGGCCAAGACCATCTGGTTTTGAAATGTTCTAACTGTAAGATTTTAGGCAAATCAGTTAACCTTGGTCTCCTTACCTTTGAGTAAAGAATAACAGTGTCTGTGTGATGAGTTATGTATGTGAACACGCGCCTGGGGCAGAGTACATGTGGTCGTAGTGATGACAGTTAGTTGTCTCGGTTTTGGTTCTGACTCTCTTATTAGTGTATAATAATTTTAAAACCTGAGCAAATCTCAAATGTTTTTCCTCTATAGACTAGAGATAGAGGAACACCGACCTCCACTGTTGTGATGCGAACTAAGATCATCCAGTACGTGGACAGTGAGCTTGGACAGCATTGCCGTCAGGGAGGCCCGGCACAGGAGGCCAGGGTCGGGGTACGCCTTCCGGAGATGTAATTCTTCATCTTCTTGCGCTTAGTTTTTCTTTCCTACCTTCGAGATGGTCAGATTGACAGGACTAAGAAAGGCGTTATTACATTCTCATTCCACAAGCATGTCACTCAGAACTGGGGCCGGCAGCCACGCGCCGGGGTAGGAGGACACTAGTGAACATGGCGCAACCTCTTAGCGAGTCCATTTCACTCAACAAGTTAACGTATTTGCCTTTTTAAAATAAACTGAGATGTATTATGAAGGAGAATGCAAATGTTACATGAATCTCTAAGAACGGGAGTGGATTACTGGGCCACTGTCTTACTGCCCCTTCAGACACGCGACGGAGCGGCTGAAGCGGAAAGGCCGCAGCTCTGTGCTTTCTCTGCGGAGGCTGCGCTCCAGGTGGCTGGGTCCCGGGGGCCCAACATCTCATCAGGAATCTTCTCCCGCTTCCACACCGTCCTCCGGGCTGGCTCCGTGTGCAGGAGGGCCACCTCTGCTCCCATGGCAATGATGGTCCTTGCTCCATGCTCATGACACTTGGCATCCACTGCTCCCAGAGAGGAGCCAGAACAGAATTCGTCCACGGGACAGAGAAAACCAGCTTGCTAAAGCACTTGCTTTTCAGTGGGCTTCGAATATCTGGGCCCTTAACTTTGACTTCGAATATCTGGGCCCCTAACTTTGAAAGTGTCCAAAAGGAAAAGAAAACACATTCTGATAACTGAAGGAGGAGGAGAAGATTGCAGGCAAAATCACCCCTTGTCTGCCGTCAGGAGACTTCGGGGAAATTGCATGGTGCGGACCCTGTTCCCTGATTCCTCAGGACATAAGTTGACTTGGTTCTTTGATACATATGCCTGCAGTTTACTGCCACAACCACTACTGTTCTCTGAGCCAACACAGTCCAGCCAAGTCCAGATGCATTGGCTCAGCACTGTGGGGTGGCTGCGCGTGAGCACACAGGAGAGACACCCACTTGTGAAGACCTTCTCCAGAGTCTGAAAAGGTGCCACTATGGACAATATGTTTAAGGACCAAACCAACAATCCTGCATTTCCTCTAATATCCTGCGTAATTTCTGGCCTTAATCCGCAAGGGGTCTACACTGGAGTTTGAGAAAAAAGACTTTTTCATAAAAATCAAGTGTGTTATTTTGTACAAGTTGTCCAATGTCTGTATCTCTTAAGAACTTGCGGCTTCAGTTGAAGATCCAGAGATCTTTGTCATGAAGCCGACACCAACATTACTGAGAATAATTACAGGATTCCTGAAGTCTTCCCTTACATAGATAATATGGACTTGGGTTCCCAAATCTAAGTAAGCTAAAACAAAAAGAGCAAATCAGCCCGGCCGGTGTGGCTCAGTGATTGAGCGTCGACCCACGCACCAAGAGGTCACCGGTTTGATTCCCGGTCAGGGCCCATGCCCAGGTTGTGGGCCGGATCCCCAGTGGGGGGCATGCAGGAGGTGGCCAGTCTATATTCTCTCTCATCGATGTTTCTATCTCTCTCTCCCTTTCACTTCCTCTCTCTCTAAAATCAATAAAGGGAAAAAAAAATAAGAAAAAAAAAGAGCAAATCAAGATATAAAACCATCTTGACTGGACTTTCCCAAGCATTTTCCCAAGTGTTTAGGAGACCAATAAGCCCATGAAATGCTCTGTGAAAAAAGTGTTGGGTGATCAAGGCAGTACCTCTCTGGGGACTTTATGTTCCATATCAGCACAGTCAAGACTCTGAGAAGTCTTGCAATAAGGGACCTGCTTGCTTTTGTTTGACACAGCCTTTCTCATGCTGATGGACAGTTTGCATAACAACCATTAAAATCTGGAACACTCTGTGTGAAGAAATGCTGCCCGAGTCCAGGCACTGGATGCTCAGGACATTGTTGCCGGGCTCCTCGATTACAGGCCAAGAGTATTCAAGGGTGGAAAGGCAGAGCTCAAAAGTGCACCATTTGAACAAAATTGACCCAGAGACATAGAGGTGGGGTACAGACTGACAAACCTCAGAAGAGGGGGTTGGGGGGGATAAACCACAGAATTTATATGCATGTATGTATGACCAATGGACATAGACAACAAAGCTGGGGATGGGGCGGGGGGGGATGGGAAGGAGGGTGTCAATGGGGGAAAAAGGAGAAATATCTGTAACAAAACCAAATTAATAATAATAATTTTAAAAAGCGCACCATGCGCACCACAGCCAGACAGAGGCTGGCGTTCCTGCAGCTCACCACTCTGGGCTGAGCCCACGCAGGGGCACGTGACTAAGCAGATGACTGGGCCAATCTTGGAGAAAGATTGGGGTCTAAAAGTTATCTTTATTCCTCTTTATCCTTTCTTATTCCTTTCCCCTCTCTCAACTCTTTTTCCCAGTCAAGAACAAAAAGATTAAAATGGCAAGCAAAAATTGAAAAAGAACAGTAAGATTCACAAGCTTGCTAGGTGAAAAAGTAACTCATGGGCGTGGCCCCGGAGTGAATCCAGATGCCCTGTATTCACACAAGGGTCCTTGTGCTACCCTCACTGCTGTCGTCTGATGGTACTCCCCCCGCCCCAGCTCATGTTCAAGGCTAACTCAAGGTGCTGGTATCAGGAGGTGGGACCTCTGGGAGGTACTTAGCTCATGAGGGTAGAGCCACCATGAATGAAATGAGTGTCCAATGAAAGAGGTCTAGGGCTCCTAGCACCTTCCACCATGTGAGGACACAACCAGAGGAGGGCTGTCTATGACCTGGGAATTGGGGTCTCACCAGATGCTGAGTCTTTCAACACCTCGACTCTGGACTTCCTAGTCTCCAGGACTGTGAACAGTACATTTCTATTGCTCATAAGCCATCCAATGTATGGCATTTGTGGTATCATAGCCTGCACAGACCAAGGCCCCTACCAACCAGTCTGGAAACTGTGGAATCCGTAGTCAGGCCTGGCCCAGAAAACTCGTCCAAGAAGTGATTCGCTCAGATTTCCCCTCCTTTCAATCTACTGCTTCCATTGAGACTTGCTCTCTGCCTTCTAGTTATCTGATTGAGCCAACTCGGGCCACACTTTTCCCGTAGCTAATGGGAACAGAATAAGAATAAATAATGTGTAGCAGTAGCAGCTCCTGTCAGTTGAGTACCTCCACAACCCCTGAGCAGGATGTCAGTGAGCCCTTCACACACATCATTTCTTGTCGTCCCCCGACAACCGCAGGCGGCACGTGTTGCTGCATGAATGTACACTTTCACTGGCCCAGCGAATGGATTCAGATTGAGAACATTTACACAACTTTCTCAGGTCCTAAGCGACCTGGTGGCAGAACCAAGTTTTGAAAGAGTTGGTCACGGTGAGTGAGATGTTTCCGTTTCCTCGCCGCAACATCTGTCTTCTGGCAGAATGTTCTCGAGCTTATGAGGACTTAGATCCAGGGATGGAGCTAAAAGTGGGGATTTTATTTTTCATCATGATGATCTTAGCAATCTTTCTCTTTTCACCACATCATCTGTTCATGGAAAGAGCCCCCTGTGTCTGGAGGCCTGTGTGTGCGTGAGGGGAGGGGAGGGAGGACATGAACCCTCCCTCAGTCAGGGGCCACCAGACACACTTCCTTCTATGAAAATTAGTAGCATGGCCCTGGCCGGTTTGGCTCAGCGGTTAGAGCGTCAGCCTGCGGTCCTGAGAGACCCGGGTTCGGTTCCCGCTAAGGGCGCGTACCTCGGTTGCAGTTTGTCCCCGGCCCTGGTTGGTTGTGCGGGTGGCAGCCACTCGATGTGTCCCTTCACGTCGATGTTTCTCTCTCTCTCTCTCTCTCTCTCTGTTCCTCTCTCTCCCTCCCACTCTACCTGAACAAAAAATGGAAAAATGTCCTCGGGTGAGGATTAAAAAAAAAAAAAAAAAAAGAAAATTAGTAGCATGAGTTTTTGTTTTCAGTTAAAAATGTCCATGTTAAATTTTCTTTTATTTCTGTTTGATATGTTTACTTTTCAAGAGAGAAGGTAGCATATGACCTATTTTCCAGCCTTGTTAACATTTTGCTGTTTTTATCATTGTTTACCCCATATTAAAAATGACTTAGTCTATGAAAATGATCATCCACTTATAAAATAAAATATCTGTGGCAAACTAAAGATGTGGTAAAATGCTAAAAGTTCAGTTAAGAAAAATGTAGCTTATTTAAATAATACTAAATGTATGTCTACTCTACCTGGTTATATTTTTTAATCCTCAAAACCTTTCTTTGGTTTTCTGTAATTAATTGTCATTAAAGATCCAAAGCATCTTTGGTGCAATGTCCCAAAGGATTTCTTAGATCAGGGGGATATTAACAAAGGGGAAATTAACATATTATATATTTTATTATTTGGGGATTGTTTTCAAGCCACTGGAGTAATTGGCCTGTAGCCTGCTCCAATTAATGGGTTTTTAAATGCATGTCTACAAATCTGTTTTTTGGAAGCAGAAATCTTGACTTACAAACTTGGTTGTAGTTGGGGCTTATTGCTATGCGTGGAAATAGCCTGGGGTCCATTTCTTCTTTATTAAGTATTTTCAAAGAATCCTGTGAATCTTCATCAACATTTTTAAAGAAGTAGTCCCTGTCAAGGAGAAAATGAGTTTGAGATCTAAACCTGTGTAGCCACCACTGTGCGACAGCCTCCCGTCACCCGCTGGGAGGCAGGGCCGGCCGCGAGGCACACGCTAACAAGGAGGCTCTGTCCCCTAAGGAAGCCCCGTCCTGGAGGCGGGTGGCGGAGACTGAGATTTCTACAGACCGCTTCTCCACGGAAACTCAGATGTTCAGATGACAACATGTCCTCTGCTGGCCCTCAAATGGACGTAATTTGATTTCATAAAGAAATTGGGTTGTGAGCCAGCCAGCACAGAAGAGAGACAACTGAGTATTTCTAATAGTCCGAGTGGGGGTTTTTGTTCTTTTTTTTTTTTTTTGGTTCTTTTTGTCTTTCATTTGGGAACATTTATGGAACTAATTTTATTTCTTATTGCAAAATCTATGTAGTCCCCTGACTTGCTTTGCAATTTTCAAAGGCAGTTACAATTGCCCAGGTGAGGTAAGGCCCTCTGAGCTTAAGCATTTCACCATTTCACGCTGTCTTCCCAGGTGGCTTCTCAAGAATATTGTTAAAGATTTCAGATTCGGACTAAATTTGGTGCACAACTAAAAGGCTTGTAAGACTTCATAAGCTCAATTTGGTTTAAATTTCTCATCTTGAAACAAGTGATAGATGCCATCATTTTCAAATGGACTATCTTCTATCATTAGAAAATAGGTTTTATTTTAGTGTGTTTTTCTTTAATTCTGGAAATGGAGAAAAAATTGCATGGATACATTTCCTGTGAAGTAAAAGTCGGGTTGATATTTTCCCGGGAGTGCCTGGAGTTAAGAAATGGTCCGAGAAGCTGACTCCAAACCTCTGCGCACTTGGCGTCCCCTAGGCTGTGACAGGGACTTCCAGACGCCAGCTCGTCCCCCTCCCTCCGGACACTCGCGCCTCGTGCGGCTCTTGGACCTGAACACTGGTGCGGAAGGAGACGTGGAGGAAAGGCTGTGAGAAGCAGAAAACTGAAGCATGTTTGACCGCTTGGGTGCATCTGGTCAGTTGTGGGAAAGAGTGAGAGGCGTGGTGGCGACCCTGTCGGGTCCTGGCGAGAGCAGTGGAGAGGGCCTCCGCGGGGACCCGCGCCGTAGCCGAGGACAGGCTCTTCCAAGCTGAAATGGCCCGCGCCAGAGTGCCTGGGGTTTGGGGAGCTTGGGGGAGTTTTGAGGCACATTTGCTTCAAAGAGTCTAGAGGAAAAGGGATCTCGGAATAAATAAGTACAGTAGTTCTGTGTTAATGCCAAGCTTCTGTTGTTTCTGTATTTAATCAACTACCAAAGACCCTAAGTCAGAAATCCTGTGCTCAGGAAGAACCCGGAGGAGCGGGAGCGAGCCGGCGGAATGACAGTGACGTGAGTGGAAGTTTGGTAATTCACAGAAGTGCAAAAGGAGGCAATAATTTTGGAAAATTAACCAGTGACAAGATGACATGCTTCTTAATTAAACATTTTATTTTGCTAAGGTTCTCTATTTCAGGAAAGGAAATAATGTCATTGGAAGATGATATTCAGTGCTTTCTCCAGGCATTGACGATATTCGCTTGTAACAGCTGAGAAGAAGGATTCTGATTGAAGGTAGTTGTTAGCTAATTAAATATAAAACAATTTCAAGCTAAGTGCATTTATTTTATCTTTTTTTTTTTTTTTTTTAAATTTCTTCCTACCTTCTGCCTCTCTGTCTCTCTGACTTGTCTGAACTTCTTTCTGCCTCTTTCTTCCCCATTGAATTCAAGATGTCCTGGTGGGTTAGTAAATCTGTAATATCACAGGGGTGACCTGGGCAGAGTCTCAAAGATGACGGACTGAGGAGTGTCAGAAACAGATCAAGTATCTGGTCACCACAGGCGAGGGGCGTAGACTAGAGGTCTTTCCCCCTCACAACGTCCTGTGGGAGGAAGACTTTGCTTGTTAAGGTGACATGAGGATTGCATGGTGTTCTGAGACACTGAGAGCCCCAGGTCTCTTCTGAGAGTCACGCTGGTGGACACGGAGAAAAGGAGCTGGTGTCCTCTGAGGGCACCACACTGACAGAGTTGGAGGAAGTATACCACGTGGACACAAAATTACGGGGTTGTGCATGCATGGGATTTCATTCTCTTTTCTTTCCTGTTAGCATGAAGACCATGAATAACCCCAGTTTAGGGAGCATCACAGGGTGATGCGGAGGGTGGCAGGCTGGGTTGGGGCATCAGTCAGCACCGAGACCTGGAGACACTGCGCTTAATAGGAAAAGAGCCAGGTCCTAACCTGTCCCAGGAAATGTGGACAATGGGCACTCTGACCCCATTTTAACAAAGAAATCTTCAGACTTGTAGATTTCTAGCAAGTATGAATCAGGCCAGTGAGGCACTTTCATTTGCCATTATGTTCTTTGAGGTTGAGTGTTCATGATAATTTATTTCATTGGTTAACTAAAATATTTGCGTCCTATTTGGGCAAAGTAATGGAGAGGACAGCATTCTGGACTTTGAAGAATGAAAATGGGAGAATTGAGCTTCAGAAAAAATGTATCATCAGCCATGTAGAAAGCCAGAATTTGCTATAGACTAATTAATTGTGACTCAATTTTGTTCTAATACCCTTGAAGACATCAGACGTTAATCTCTTCTCTTTCCTTTGGAGAAGCTACTGAAAAATTTAAGTGAGCAAGAGGTGGACTAGATGAGAGTTTTCCTGAAAACCATGATTGAGATTTATCATCAAGCTTGTGCTAGGTCATCCCTCAACGCAGCAACCCACTAATATCAGAAACCTTCCTTCTTTGACATGAAAAATCAATTTCATGTCATGAATAATTGTTTTCTTTTTAAATCAGGGCTATTGTAATGATTGTTATGAGTGTTCATGGGGTTGGTTCAGAACAACAAATATTGGTTTGTTTCAGAATAACACCGCCAAGATGTATCTATACATTTATTCCTACATTAAATCTATTCTTAGACCCATTCGCCCCAGATGTTGCCATCTTTGGAGCCATACATCATCATAGTGAGCTGCTCTTTTAATGTATTGCACTAATACATTGTGCGAAGGACGGCACAATGATAAATTTCTTAACTGATAGTGCTGTCTAAGGCTAATGACTCCCAGAGAAAATGCAAGGTAATGCAGTGATTTCTTTCCAGGCCCCAGCAAAGACTACAGAAGACATCTCAAGCCATTTTCTCCTGGGGGTAAAGCTAAAGTATCAGTATTTCCAGGCTGTGGCAATAGGCACTTGGGAAGTATTAGGACAAACTATGGAAGGCCTTCTCTTACAAGAGCTCACATTTTTGAGACTTGGACACTCTCCACCTGACCTCGTTCCTCCTGTGTTTACGCAGGATGTGCCCAGTGCTTCTTCGATTCTGCAGTCTTGCCTGGGGCTCTTTGCCTCGAGCAGATGTGTTCCCAGCGCGGTTGCAGGCGGAGGGTGGACCAATGGGCAAGGTTTGCGTGGGAACTCTCATTCTCACCAAGGGGCTGGGGGGCAAATTCCTGTGTGTGGCACCGAGCTATGTCCCACCCTGGCCCAGGGTTGGAAAAGGAACAACCCTAAATTTGAAATCAGAGGCAAAATGGAACATTTAATGGAATACACTCCTTTGGTTAGTGTGCTGTATTTTTTTTTGTGCTAAAGACAGCAAAAACCATGACCAAATTGTTTTTGAATACTTGGGGACAAAACCTCTCCAGATGTGTCATTCCCATTCATTAGACATCTCCCAAATCAAATGTGTCTAACGCTTTTCCAGAGGGAGAGATGCAAGTGCAAACGCCGTTCACACGCGGTGTTCTCATTGGTGCCGACGGTCGAGTTCCCGCAATGTACTGGATGCTGCCAGGCCGCCCTCCCGCCGCCCACGCTCCCGCCACCTGGAGCAGGCACGGAGCTAAAGCCCATTCGACAGATGCGCACTCTGGGCCTAGAGAAGATAAGTCACTTGTTCCAGGTGACGGTGGGTCTGGCATTGGACCCTCTGCTCGCTGAGGCTATAAACTGAATCTTTAGACTGTGTTGCGGTATGAGCATCAGGTCACAGACTGGATTTGAAAATAAGTAATTTTGTTGCCCAATTAATTGACTTACTTTTTTTCTCACCTGAGGATATTTTTCCATTAAGTTTTAGATAGAGTGGAAGGGAGGGAGAGAGAGAGAGAGAGACATCAATGTGAGAGAGACATTGATTGGTTGCCTCCTGCATGACCCCAACTGGGGTTGGGGATCAAACCTGCAACCTAGATATGTGCCCTTGACTGGGAATTGAACCCAAGACCCTCTGGTCCCTTGGCCAATGCTCCAACTGTTGAGCAAAACCAGACAGGACCAATTCATTAACTTTTACCAGACGGTAATACATTTAATCCATTATTTTTTCCAGCCAAAAGATATACATAATGAGTACTTTTTTTTCCTAGATAAATGCTGTATCAAGTTATGAGGGTTTACTGAAGTGCCATTACCTATTTAAATAATAGATGAGACCAGAGTGGAATCTTTTCTTATTCTGATGCCCCTTGAAAGTTCTCTCCTTTCTGTAGAGAGAGAATAGTGACTCTAACCCTCCCACTGAGGCAGAAGGCAGCATTATATTTCCACTAATTATGCCTTAAACTGTTGATAAAGATGGCTATGCATTGAAGTAGGTCCTTTGGAGTAGTGATTTTAACTTCTTATAAGAGGAAGATTTGGTTAAATGTCTTGCTCTTCACTCTTTGCTCATGGATAACATTAGAAATCATTTCTTGCTTGTTCAGATCTAATAAATTCTTCTAGAATTGTTTTCTTATATTTATTCCAGCTCCTTCAATTGTAGGAAAAGAATCCAATTTCAATGATCTTTTTAAAACAGCTTAATTTTAGTTCAAACTCCATAGAATATCTACCTTGAATGTATGTCAGTAAGAGAGGAAAGGGGTTGCCCTGGCTGGCTTGGCTCGGTGGTTAGAGTGTTGGCCTGTGGATCAAAGGGTGGAGGGTTCAATTCCCAGTCAAGGGCATGTACCAGGGTTGCAGGTTCAATCCCTGGCCCTGATCAGGGTTGTGCGGGAGACAACCAACCAATGTGTCTCTCACATGGATGTTTCTCTCCTTCTCTCCCTTTCATTCTATCTAAAAACCAATGGGAAAATATCCTCAGGAGAGGATTAACAACAACAAAAGGAGGAAAAGGGGCTGGCAGTGTAGTTTTATGGGTATTTTTGTCAATAAATTTGAACTGGTGTGAATAAGACAAATTAAATAAACAATAAAAAGAGTTACTATTTATAAGGGCTTACTTTTAGATACCAAGTCAAGTATTTAATAAACTTTTCCATTTAATACATTATTTATTTATTGTCCAAATCAAAGTTTCCTGTTTGAAGGCTAAGTGATGGAGGGGCTGGAAGGCCTCTGACTCCTGCTCTGCCGGTTGCCCCGCGACGGGAGGGCACTGCGGCCCGCCTCGGCGCTGCTAGGCACACCAGTCTCGCGGCGAGTGCCTTCCTTCCGCAAGGTCAGCCACATTTCAAACGTCAAGGTAAAAGTTGGCAAAGGCGGAAACTGTGGAAATTGTGTTGCTTGCAAGACATTTGCTCGGCCTTTTGTTAAGTACGGATAAGGTTTATCTGAATTATCCACAAGGCAATGGATAACCCAGCAGATGCCTGACAAGATACCAGACCAGTATACTGCAAGGTGGACGATGGGCCAGATAAAGTACATCAGCAGGAGCTGCCAGAAGCTAAAAGTAGGGTGTATAACCGACACGCCAACCCTGATTCGAGGCTGACCCCTCTCGGCTCAGCCCGCCTGTACCCAGGCGTATGCGATAAAGCCATTTTGCTCTACATTGGCCTTGCGTTGTGGATGTGATCTCCTGCTGGCTCAGAACTTTTACCTTCGCTGTCTAAAAAGATGACCGGAGAAGATATATGTACCCCACCATTACCCTAAGAAAAGACCTCTATTTCAGAATATAACTACATTTCTGTAGTCCTTACCTTATGCTACATGTTTACTAAGTGATTCTACATTATCTCATTTATTTCTTATAGCAATAACATAAAGTGATTTTTTTTGGGGGGGTGGCATGTTCCTAGCGGGAACCGAACCTGGGACTCTCTGGTCTGCAGGCCTACAGGCCTACCCTCCAACCTCTGAGACAAACTGGCCAGAGCATGAAGTGACTATTAATAACCTCATTTTCAAATAAGGAAACCAAGACTTGGGCGCTTTAAGTAGGTCCCATAAGCTTATAAACACGTGTTTGTCCAATGCCAAAATTCATTGTGATATTACTCAATATTTCCAACTTTTTAGATGTGTTTCAGAAACTTTAGTTAAAGATAACGGCAGAGTCTTCTCATTTTTTTTTTTGGTTTTGTTTTGCAATGCATGTTTAATAAAAACATTTTAAATGTTCGTAAGAATGTTTTCAATTATTAATGCATTAAAGTAACAAATTTTAAAATGTTTTGTTGTTTGTCTTACAGAAGCAATGCAAAGATTGGTACAAAACATCAATTAAGTATTTGTTCCCTTTATTCTACCCTCACCCCATACTTGGCCTTTCGATGTGTCTCCCCAAGAAGATCACAAAGCCCTGTGAAGGAGCACACCAGGCGGCCCCTTGCCACGCTGCCTGCCTTCTCCTCCAGCTTGATTGATATATAATGACGAAACATTATGCTGTGTCAAGTTAAGGTGTGCAATATTATCATTTGATACATGTCTATATTGCTAAATGATTTCTACAGTCAGGTTAGTAACACCTTCATGCTTTGCATAATTACCATATTTTCTTGTGGTGACAATATTTAGGATCTACTCTCTTACCAGTTTTCAACTATATAATACAATATTGTTAATAATAGTCATCATCCCCAGAACTTATTCATCTTACCACTGGAAATGTACACCCTTTGACCAGCCTCTCTCCATTTTTCCCGCCCGCCCCTGGCAACCACCAGTCTACGCTCTGTCTCAGTTCAGCTTTTTCAGATTCCACCTATGCGTGAGCTCAGACAGCATTTTTCTTTCTCCGTCTGCCTTATCTCACTTAGCATAATGCCCGCAGGGCCTGCTCATGTTGTCATAATGGTAGGATTTCCTTCTTTTTAATGGCCAAATAATATTCCATTTTATGTAGATATACCACATCTTAGCCATTCATCCATTAGTGGATACTTAACTACACATTGTTTCCACGTCTTGGCTATTGTGAATAACAAATGTCAGAGCAGATAGTGATTTCACTTCCTTCAGGCCAATACCCAGAACTGGGATTGCTGAGTCATATGGAGCTCTACTTTTAATATTTGAGGAGCCTCCACACTGTTTTCCATGGTGGCAGCTCCAATTTACATTTCCATCAACACTACACAAGGACTCCCTTTTCCCTTCTCTCACATCCTCCCCGACACATGTGATCTCTTGTGTGATCAATAATAGCCATTCTGACAAGGGCGGGTGTCATCTCCTGGTGGGCTTGATTTGCTTTTCCCTGATGACTGAGCATCTTCATGTATGGGTTTGAGCCACACGTTTTGCAGTCTCTTCATGAATGGAAGGTATGGTCATAACTCGATTCGATTATTTTCTTTGCTTTTCATAACAACATCTATTTTTATGGCTTTGTTTGTGTTTGACCTTGAACTGAATATGTGAGGCAATGCTCTTCTGCCAGGTGTGGCACGAAACGTTTAGACTTGGAACTAAATAACAATAGTATTTGGAATATCTGCCTTTTTAAAACAAAGCTAAACAACATTGGCAAATACTGTAGTAAAAATCCAATTTTTTAACATTTTTATTTATTTATTTATTGTTAATCCTCACCCAAGGATATTTTTCCATTGATTTTTTTTTTAAGAGAGATGGAAAGAATGGAGGGAGGAAGGGAGAGAGAGAGAGAGAGAGAGAGAGAGAGAGAGAGAGAGAGAGAGAAAACATGGATTGGCTGGGCATGTGCCTTTGACTGGAATTGAACCTGAGACCCTTTGGTCCGAAGGCCGATGCTACAACCAACTAGGGTTAAAATCCTATGTTTTGTGCAGTGTTGAGGATCATATCTCTTTGCAGAGAGTATGCGATTAATTTTTTGTTGCTTTCTAGTGCTTACTTTTTACAACTGACTCACTGGAACTAAATTCAAATATACAAGAGGGTCCCTCATATATGATAAATTGGTTTCTGACAAGGATACAAACCATCCAATGGGCAAAGGATGTCTTTTCAACATATGGTGGGGGGAAGCTGTATAGCTACATGAAAAAGAATGAAGATAAACTATTACCTTAAGTCATACACAAGAATTAACTCAAAATGGACCAAATAACCTAAATTTAAGAGCCAAAACTTTTAGAAGAAATCAGGGAGCATCTTCATGAGATTGGTTTTGGCAATGACTTTTGGGATATTACACCAGAGCACTTGCAACAAAAGAAACAGATACATCAGACTTCATCAAAATGGAAACCTCTTGTGCATCAACGGACACGACCAAGAGAGTGAAAAGACAAGCCACATAACAGGAGGAAACATTTGCCAATCATACATCTATCTGATAAGGAACTATTATATAGAATATATAAAGAACTACAATTCAGCAACAAGAACAACAAACAGGAAAAAAGACTTACTTAAGAAGTATGTTTTAAAAAATTTTTATTTATTAATTTGTTTTTGTTACAGGTGTTTCTCATTTTTCCCCCATTGACAAGAAGCATTTTTTTTTATCAAAGATATACAGGTGGCCAATAAGCAGATGCAAAGTTGCTCAACATTATTAGTCATTAGGAAAATGCAAATTAAAACTACAAGAGCCCGGCCAGTGTGGCTCAGTGGTTGAGTGTAGACCCATGCACCAAGAGGTTGCCAGTTCAATTCCCCATCAGGGCACATGCCCAGGTTGTGGGCCAAATCCCCAGTGGGGGCATGCAGGAGGTGGCCAGTCGATGTTCTCTCTCATCAGTGTTTCTATGTCTCTTTCCCTTTCCCTTCCTCTCTCTCTAAAAATCAAGAAAATTAAAATCTTAAAAAAAAAAAACAACCTACAATAAGATACCCCTTTATATCTATTGGGTGGCTATTGTAAGAAATGGAAAATAACAATTATTGCCAAAGATGTGAAGAAATTAGAATCCTTGTGCATTCCTGGTGGGAATGTAAAATGGTGCAGCTGCTGTGGAAAATAGTTTGGCAGTTTATCAAAAAACTAAACACAGAATTACCATATGATTCATCAATTACATTCTTAGATATATACCCAAAGTAATTGAAATCTGGAACTCATACAGGTACTTTATTCACCAATGTTCATAGCAGCATTAGTCCCAATGGCAACCCAGCTGTCCTTAAACAGTTGAATGAATAAACAAAAATATGGTTTATACTTACAATGGCATATCACTCATCCATAAAAAGAAACAGAATCCTGATACATGCTACAGTGTTGTATGAACCTTAAAAACATTATCCTGAGTAAAATAAGCCAGACACAAAAGGACAGATATTGTGTGATTCCACTTATATGAGGTACCTAGATTAGGCAAACTCATGGGGACAGAAATGGAATAGAGGTTGCCAGGAGCTGAAGGAGAGAAGAAAAAGAAGCTATGGTTTAATGGGCACAGAGTTTCTGTTTGGGGCGATGACAAAGTTCTGGCAATGGTGGTGATGACTGTTCAACACTGTGACTATACGTGATGCCCGTAGATTGTATACAGATTGTTAAGATTATAAAGTTTCTGTTAGGTATATTTTATATACAGTTACAAATACATATACAGAAGGGAGTAAAATACTACAGGGCAAAAAAAAAAAAAAGACTAGGCAAGAACTGAAATGTAAAGCTAAGTATAGGCATTGGCTAAAATTGTAGTGACTATTAGCTTTAGCAGTGATAAACAACTTTGAAAGGAAAAAAGTCCATATTTTAGGTGTTTGCATAACTAATAGAAAATCGGTTAGCTTTGCTAAATGGAACCAACTTGACTTTCCAAGAGAATTTGATGGCAAGATATTAACACACTGTGAACTCTGGGAGTTTGACGTGGCAGAATGGCTGCGTGTGGAAGAACACATGGGCCCCTGGCACGTGGCATTTGCCCATAGACAGCCAGGAAGGCACACCAACTTGACCAAGAGCCAGCGACTCCACAACCATTTTACGCTAACTTTAAACATTATTGATGAGTTATGTATTGCACATTTTTGTGCGCAATGCACATTTTCCCAGCCATAAGCTTTATAAAATGGAAAAATACCACAAAGTGGCACACCCAATGGAATGGAATTCTATTTTAAATTTATAGGAATTTGGAAGCATGATTCTTTTAAGGATGGGAGCTGCCTGTAATTAGGATGAGACTCTTATTGTGATCAGCCAATTATTATTTCTAGGCTGCCTGTCCGAACAACCACCAATATTTGTATTGAATTTATGTCAGGTTATATCAAGCAAAGAGGAGGAGAAGGGTATAAAAAAATCTTTCAAATGAATTTGAATAAGGCTGGAATAGAAAAAAATATAGCCACTTGCTTAAATTATTTTAAAGGTTAGTTTTTATCGATTGAGTTTATAGCAACAAAATTTTCTAAAAATTTAATAAAGGTGTATTGAATAGTGACTTAAATATATATATATATATATATATATGCTTTAAATTATTTTAGCCTAGCAGATTTTGCTGTCTCTTTTTACTTATTTCTTTTGAAATAACAAAGGCCAGGAAAAAGCAACTCTGTTTCGGCATTTTAAGTGGAGTCTGAAGCATTTGGTTATATGCTTTTCATCTAGGGCTGCAGATCTTAAGCTTCATATTAATGAGTTGGTATCTTATCTTTTTATCTGTGTTCAGAATGAGAAATTAGACATTTAGTGCCATGGAATGACTTGGGAGAATCTTTATTCACTGATTCGTTAACGAACAGGGGAATTCTGGAATGGACCAACTGCCCTCCCGCAGGCAGGGAACAGATGGGCAGGTCCCTGCTGCAGAGGCTGAGCAGGGAGGGCTGGGGGACTCCTGTCCCGAGGGTGGGGAGCTGCGCTGGGGGCCCTTCGTCATCTCCCTCTGCCATCTCTGTCCAGCAGTGGCTCCTTCCGAGGTGCGTGCTGTGTCTCTCGGCTTTTCTGGCCCAGGGCTTTCTGTGGAGCAGGAGGGCCTGGAAACTGTATGGAGCAGCCCAGGTAGTTAGTGCCCCCAGGGGCCACCGCCCAAGGATGCGGGTAATGAAAGCCAGTAGATAAAAGCCCCCATCTCCCCACCTCTAAGGAACCCTTCTGAGAAGCATTCTGTCGCTTTCAGAGGTCCCAGCACTGCTCCAGCATCCAGCCGGATCCTGCAGGTTTGTTCACCGTCCCCCTGCCCTGCTCCGGGCCCCACTGTGCACCCTGCTTCCCGTGACCACTTCCCAAACAAGCCGCAAGTCCTCGAGGCGGGCTCTGCCTCTGGAGGAGCCCAGGCGAAGACCGGACATTTGAGCTGGGAGTCGGATGATGTGAGGAGTTTGTTGAGGGGGTGTGTGGGCCAAGGGGCAGATTAACTCCCAGGTGGAGGGAGCAGCTGGTACAAAAGGACCAAGGTCCTGGAGTGTTTCTTGGGGCCTTCAAGATGGCCAGAATACTCCAGGCCGAGGGGTCTGGGCAGCAGGGAGGCGGGCGTGTCGGATCAATTCGGAAAAGCCTTCTGTGTGGGAGGGTCTTGGACTGGCCTGTCAGTGAAGGTGCTCCCGGGCTCGGCAGGTGGCGCTGCTCAGAGGGGAGGGACCGGAGGCCGGGTGCCCACCTCGGGAAGGGATGCCCCGCCATGCTGTTCGGCTTCTGGTAGACAGAATTCCAGCAGCACTGAGGCATGGTTGTCCCTCGGAAGCATGCGACCTGCTGCGGGGTGTGGAACGGGAGGCCGCCGTTGTGGTGCTCATGGCTTTGACAAGGCCGCGACCAGGTGACGAGGGTGGGGCAGCCAGGACCACAGCTGCTGCCTTCCCCGTCCAGTCCAACATGTGCGGGGCGTCTCCCCTTCTCCCGCCTCCAAGCTCCCCAAAGTGTGTGGTGTCTCGGGGAGGCGGGCAGACGGAGCCCAGAGCTCTTCTGAATGCGGTGTGTCGTCTAGGTTGCCAGCGGTGCCCCTGGGGTCGTAAAGGTCATAAACACAGAACCTGCTGCACCGCGAGCTCCCCCCGATTTCAGTCATTTAGTCCGAACCCAGAAAGTCTCCTGAGACCATAAAACGGCTGCTGAGTGGTGGCTGAGGGCGGCCGTGCTGGGGGCTGCTTTGGGGTCCGGAGCACCGGGTTTTCAGAGTCCTGCAGCGCCAGTAAAGGCGAGCGGAGAAGGGAACCCCGGTTCGGCGAGGCTCCATGCATGTGCTTCTGCTGCTCCCAGCGAGGCGGGGGGCAGCCCGCGAAGCAAGTCAGGGTTTACAGACGCATGTCCTGCGGGACAGTCCCCAGCGTTCTGTGTACTCCCAGGCCTCACGTTGTCCACAGGTTGGGAACGTGAGCCGTGACTGCTGGACTGTAATATTTAAAGGGCCAGTGCTCAAATTAAGGACCAAATCACGTTGTCTATTGTATTTAGGAAAATTAGTATCCATTTCTATTTTAAATTTCAATTATTCTTTAGTTTCACAACTTGTCTTTCAAGGGGAAATGGGGCCATGAAGGAGGCAGTATGCACAGTGAACAGAGTCTCTGGGCCTCATTTGTTCACCTGGATATTAATGACCACCTCATGGTGATGTTCGATGTAACACATTCATAATGATTGTGAAGCCATTAGTGACGTTGCTGGCATATATGAAGTATCGATATAGTAATCATTAACAGGGAAAATACATCTGTTGTAAGAAGAACACAGATCATTTGTAATGCATAAGACTGAGAAATAGTCGTCTGCAGGTTGACCCGGACGGCAGCGGGGCTCTGGCGTCTGCATGCAATGGCCTTTGGAAGGACAGAACGTGGCTCTCCTGTCTCTGAGCTTTGGCCAGGAAGGTCGAGAAACAGTTTCAGGGTCGGGGTTTCCTTTTCACACAGTTGCATGTATCCCTCGCTGAGGGGTTCAGATAGGTGGTTCAGGAGATAAAATGAATGTCTGGGTTCTTGAAGGCCAATTTGGGAGAGCAAATCTGGAACTTGGGGTCTCCCTGGAAAGTCTGTGTTATTTAAATGTCTAAAATGAGCTCTTCTGATATAAGCTCAAGTTAATGTGTCGGTCAGTTGGAATAACAGCTTTGAGTTCTTCCAGTAGCAACCCAGGACAAAGTATTGCTTTCCCACAAATGCTGGAATTGGCAGGAAGGTTACAAGTTGCCCCAGAATTTTGTTGGTGAGACAGAATTCAAGCTTGTTTCAATTTTGGGGGGACTTAAAAAACACCTTTGACAGACTACTGTGTGCAAAGTCTTTGTGTTGCCAGAGATCGCAGATGCCAGCCAGCCGCACCAGGTCTCCTGACTTCCCTCCTCTGCCCCGCCCATCGCTCACCAGACAGAACAGGTGAAGAGGTCGAGTTGTAGATCTCATTCCTCCTGTTTTGCTGCTTGTGAAGTCTGCCAACAGAATCCACCTTGACAAAGTCAAGGACTGTGCGTTGAATGTTGAACTGAGTGAATAAATTATGCATGAAATTGTGCCGGAGTCTCTAGTGTGCAGAATTGCTCCTTTTGATATGAAAGGTTAATTCAGAAAGGAGTCCAAAATAGCTGGAAATTGTGGGGATAAGTGGATAGTATTCACTGTTGTGAGCTGTTATTACTAGAAATTGCATTCCCTCCCTGGCTTCCCTGGAGATTTCCCTTTGCCAGTGAATATAAACTGTACTCAATAGAATAACATTTAGGAGTAACAAGAGTGTATGTCCACACACAATAAAATATTCTAATGGCATTTAAAAAAGAAGTTGTACTTTTTTATGTATATCATGCACCCCAAGGAAGAATTTCTATTGCATTGAGGTCAAGAACAAGGCCTCTCAGACGTGATGAGTTTGGAGCACGTGTGTACGGGGGCTGCCGGGCGGGGCTGCGTTTCGGAGCCTGCGTGGCTCATGCGCCGATTAGTTATGCAAGCCTGGTCCCCGAGAACGCCCTCAGCATCCTCACTGAGAGGAGAAGCCGCCCCAGATTGTTTTCTCTGCATTTTACACATCCAATTCAATTCCATCGTTGGGAAATGTACGAGCTCTGCACCCTGTGTCACTTCTGTGTCCTTTTACACACATTCTGTGTCATTGTTACATCAGCTCATTATTTTCCGCAGAAAAGGTAGTTGTGTCTTAAAGTACACATACACATAATTTTGGAGCTCGTTAAAGACTCCTTTTTGTGCCTCCATCGCAAGGGAACAGAATTGTGCCACTAGGCTGTGGAAGTTGTTTATTTTTGTCGCTCTTATGTACATTTTCAGAATCCATCTTCTTCTTAATCTCCACTGGGGACCAATAGCTTCTTCTCTAATTATAACGTGGTCTCATTTCTGACCTGGGGTAGTTTTTAATTTTAATTCCTGGCTTGTGTTTATAAGCTGTTTGACGACATTATTCTGCTGGGAACATTGAGAGAAAGGCTTTAGTCTTTTGTGTTGGTTTTAACAATTAGATAGTCACTCGATGTCTTCAAATGTATTTGGGGCGACCGAAGATGCATTTTTGGTATCGATTCTTTTTCCTTCTGTGTTTCACTTATTTACATATTTCACATTAGCTTAAAGCTTTCAAACTCTGGATGGGAGACAGTGAATATGTAGTAGTAGTAGTATTAAAAGTTTTATAGGAGTGAACAAAATGGATATGATAACATTTTTTTAGGTGTTTTTTGTTTCAAATGTTATAGACATGTTGGCACAGAGAGGATATTATTACAAAGTTTGGTGGATGCTGGGTTAAAATTAAATAGGTGCTCAAACATCAAGGTACTGGTATGTTTTTAAAAAGTGTGATTTTGTTACTTTATGGCATTACCCAGGAGCACTTAAAATGACTAATCCTCACCCTACTCATTAATGCCAAGAGTGTTAAATTTCTTTATTCTCATGTCTGTGACTCATTAGCCTGAATTCTGGACAGCAAATTGGCAAAACAGCCTCTTGTCCCTGGAAATGGTTCCTCTGCACAGTGAGAATATGCTGTGCCTGAAGGGATGCAGAATGTTTTCCTGTGAACCCGATGCTGCAGGCTGCTAGCACTCAAGAACTAAATCACAAGGTAGCAAGGAATTGTGCTTACCTTCCCGATGGCGTGATTACAGCGGTGTCTACCCCTCGATACTAAACTCCAGGCATTGAAAAGATTTTGTGCCAACCAAAGATGTCTATTTGATGCAAATTCAAATGTTTTCAGTAGATTAAACTGAAGAATCATGGAATAAATAACTTTGTAGCACTAGGGACATGTGGAAGATGTTAAGACACCCACTACTATCTGATAGTAACTGATACAATGCTGCAAGATGAACAGAGTAGTAGAATTACGTGGAGAAGAATCATGTAACACACACACACACTCATACCACAAATAAAACAAAAAGTGAAGTTCTTTTAAGAGATGTTCAATGTGGAGAATTATAAGTGTATAATATATAAATACATGTAATTACTTTACATGCAGATATATAATTTAATGTAAAACAATTTTTGAAGACTTTTAAATGTTATATATTTTAATTACATTGAAATATTTTTCTATAATTTTAAATATAACATTTAAATATATTATTTTAAATTACAGTGACAAAATGTTCACCTTTACCCCAGACATTTTTGCGGGCAAAGACTCACCCAAAGAAACAATTTAGAAGCAAATGGGGAATCTTTTCCACGAGTAAGTAATACCTTTAAAAGCATGTTTGAAATAACTAGTTAAGCAAGAGAATCAATCTCTTTTATTTAAAAGCTTCCAATTCACTAGAGGCCCATTCAGCAGCTCACACCTGCTCACCAGCAGCCCCACATCCTGACACCACCGACATTTCCTTCACCGAGCCCGCCTTTCCTTGACGGAGGGGAAAGAGACACACATTTTCTTAAATTTATACATTCCCCACCCCCGCAAGGTCCAAAAGTGTGATGCACTCCATTTTCAATGTGAAGTGATTAATGAATATTTAGAAGCTCGGGTTTAAAATCACATGTATTAAATGCACATAAAGGAATATATTGTTTGTGAAATATTAAACACAACTCTTTCTTTTCCCAGTTGTTAAGCCCAAATATGGGCCTGTCATGATGTGTGTTATCGTGGGCTCTATAAACTCTTCTTTAAATCATGCAAATTATTCCTTTTAACCTTAAATGATCTTTCTTTTGGTAAGTCTCACTGCCTAAGATAACCTCACAAAAGCATATGTAAGTTAAGCAGAAATGCAAGGAAAAAGTAATCTTGTTTAGAAGTGGTTTATCTTTGTAAGTATCCTTTGGGGTGCTATAAAAGGCATTTTTAAAATACAAGAAATCTTTAGGAAAAACATTATGGAAATACTTTATTAGTATTCCATTGTGTTGTGTTAGCATCTATTTCGTGGGAAAGACGTTTCGTTATAACAAAATCCCGCCCTGCAAGAAAAGTAATTTTTTTCTTTTCAGCACAATTCCAATCCTTTCTTTTCTTTCCCTTCCCAGTGGATTAAATTATCTGAATGGAAAGTATTTTTTTGTTTGAAAGAATAACTTTACAGGTGAATGTGACCAATAAAAATGCTAGAAGTTAGAAAATGAAAGCCAACTGATGGCTGCAGACCTTGGCGGGCAGCGCGCGCTTGTCGCTGGGTCCGGGGAGGCCGTCTGGCCTGCTGGCGAGGGCTCGTTTACTCCGCTAATGCTGGAGGTTGACTTTGGAAGATTTGCAATGTGATATGAGCAATAGGTATTTTTGCAGCTGGTACCAAGTATATCCAATACTAATATTTATTTTATTACTCATTACATTCTTGTACTTTCCAAGTTTTAGGCATAAAAATTGTCATTTATTCTTGAAATACTTGTAAAAAATAAGTTTTCCAACTATTGGGAAAGCTGGTAGTGCTGTGTCTTTTTGGTTTTAGTGTGAATTGGTTTCCTATCGCTGTTGTAACAGATGATCACAAACAATAGGCATTATTATCTCACACTTTTAGTCCTCACTGACCCAAGATCAGAGAGGACAGTAGCATCCCGTTCTGGAGGCTGGATGGGTCATTTACGTTCCTGTCATTCAGCTTCCAGAGGACTCCCACATTTCTTGGTTTGTGGCCCCTTTGTCATTGTCAAAGGCAGACACATTGCACTCCTCACCGCCACCCACAGTCACATCTTCCTCTGCCTGTCACCTCTGCAAGAAAAGGCTCTGTTATGGAGTCCTAAAACTCAACTGGGCCCACACAGATAATCCGGGCTAATCCCCCATCTCAAGGTCCTTAGTATCTCTGAAGTCCTTTCTGCCAGGTGAGATGACAGTCAGAGGTTCTGAGGGTTCACATGTAGACATTTGAGGGATCACGATCCTGCCCAGCTGCACACAAGATGACGAAGTCAACAGCAAGAAAAGTAATTTTCTGCCATTCATCTTATGCGGTGCCTCCTTCAAGGCCTTTATAAAAGGGACTGTACGTGACGCACAGTAGGTCTCAGTGTTTGTTGAGTAAAAGAGTGAATGAATCAAGGGTTGATTGAGTCTTGTGTGTATTCACCAGCCCGCATTCTTTGGAGCATTTAGCAGGACTGGATAGTAGCGGAGAAGTGCAGAGGTTGTGTAGCACTTGCCTGATATTTACGTGCAAACCCATGGCTTGCTGTAACATTTTGCCAGAGGCATGAGGACACACTAACTTAAAACTAAATGTCAGGTGTTGGAGTAAAGTCACTGTTCATGCTCAAGGGTCAAAATGCAAACCCGTAGGCCTCTTCCCTGAAAGAAGTAGGCAGCAGAAGGTAGATGGCCTGTGTTCCTTCAACCCTGTGAAATCTACGGGAAGGGGTTGCAAAACAAAGATTTGCATACACGGGGCACCAGGAGTTATCAGGCATCGTGGATGCTAAACTATAGTCGATTCTTCTCGGGCACAGATTCTCGCAGCTTCTGAAACCTCCTGGGGTTTGGCTGGCGTGACCTGCGTGTGTCTCTCTGAGGATAAACAGAGAGCGCACCTGCCTTGGTTTCTATTGCAGAGTCGGGGTCCTGGAGTGGAAAGGGTGTGCTTCCCACTAGAGGGCCTATATTTGAGTCCTGCATGCCCATGGCATAGGGTGTCTGTAAAACAGAGAAAACGCCTACCTCTGTGTTTACGGAAGTACTGGAGATCTCTATAAGGCCCTTAGCACAGAAACAATGAATAGAGCAGGCACTCAGTAAATATCAGATGTTATTGTTACTATTACTATTATTATTAGAAAATGTCTCAACCAGCTTCTAATTTTGCCAGTTATGTGTTGTACCAAAATGTCATTCATCTCACAATTAAGAGACACACTTTGATGAAGACTTAAGGCTCTGGATTTATTCATCCATTTATTCATTCATTTTTTCACACATTCCCAAAATTCTCTTGCTGATTATACACTATGTGCAGACTCTGAATACAGGAATGAACAGAACACGTGTGGTCTCTTGCCTCAAAGTGTTTTTAGTCTAATGGAAGGGATTGGCCATTAAGTAAATAAACAAATTAAGGTCAACACCCTGGTACCATAACCTACCAGCTGTGTAAGGCAGGGCAGCTGGTATACCTCTCAGAATTCCATCTCATCTGTAACAGACTGGCTAGGAGTACCTTGAAAGGTTGTTGGAAGATTAAATTACACAATGCACAAAAATGTTTAGCATACTCCTTGGTTCAGAAAAATTATTATTTTTTAACTTTTTTATTACTAGGTGCCTAAAGAATGTGTGGTTCTGTTCCTGATAAGGATTGTGTCCTTCACTGGGGAAGTGAAGGACACACCAACCAGCATATCAACTTTGAAACAGTGAGCCCGTGTCCCAACCTCCTCTCTGTGCCTGCTCACGCTTCACTTCGCCGGGGACACTACCACTGCTAATGCCATTGATCCTGTACTTGCAACTATGAATGCTCTTTCTGCCACCCACTACTGTACTTGACTTCTGCTAACTTCTTGCTCTGCCAGTCACCGTTCTAATCACTGTGCTTGCCACAGCCATGGACATACATCGCAATGGTTGAGTCCTGTCCAGGCTTTGGAACGAAAACTGGCTACTTCACACCTGGATTCGGCCGTTATCTGAGTTTCTGACCTTTTCCCGATGAAGCCCCTGGAGTCCTCCTATGAAAGATGGGACAATAAGAGTACTTCTTTCTCTGGGTGTTTGGAAGACTTTACGTAAAGCCACTGGCACAGTGCCTGGCGTATGGCAAACGTCAACGCCAGTTACCACTTGTTATCACTGTTTTTATTGTCATCCACTGACTCATCATTATCATTTTTTAAAGAAATAAGTCCCAACAGCATGACAGGTAACAAAGGGATCTCTTTGGTTGCTGCTGCTGAATTATTAAGAAACAGTACATTGGTCTTAATTTTTAAAGCTGGAAAAATTTCAGACAGTTTACAAGTCCCAGTGACCTTGTGCAGATATTACTGGAGTTGCTGTGTGGAAAGAGCACAGTTGTGTTTGCCCCAGTTGAAATGTGCAATGACATAATGCAGCCCTTTAAGGTAACAGAAGCCAGCTGCCCCATTCATATTTAAATATGAGTCACCTTCCAGGGAGACTCGCAAGATTCTATGTGCCAAGCTGGAAAAGTAAAAATTGCTAGCAAGGTGGGAAAGAATAAATTCACACTTGGCAGCAGGTATAACAGGCTAGAGGCCCCATCCAGCTAACTCCCTTTTGGTGCAGGAAACAACTCCCTAGTGGCCATAGCGGAGTACTGCAGCAGCGTGCCCTCACCGGCCACATTGCATGGAGCCCTCTTCACATTTGGGGAACCCTTTTCCATATGATTAAAAATACTTTGTGTAAATGGCACACATCCCCAGGCACAGACAAACTCTGGTGTAAAGACTTCTAAAAACACAATTCATTTATTCCGAATTTCCCCCCAAGACCTTGGGATTGGGTTGGCCAACCACTTCAGTTTAGCAGGGTAGGTCTCAGAAGAAAAATAAAGACTGATTTTTGACAATGGGGACAACAAAAGCAAGACCTGAACTTTCAGGTGATGTCTGTTGTCATCGGGGTTTGCTGAGAACTCAGTGGGCAGGTGCGGCTGAGGGGGGCTTGAGAACAGTTAAACAATTACTTACACATGTAAATTGAATTGACACATAGACAGTTGGAAGAGGTTAGAAGGTTAGTTTGACGGAATGACAAACTGATAGGGGTCTCCTCATGGCTGAATCAGATTTGCTATGGTCTGTCTCGATGAACTTCTGCCTGAATGATAATTCCATAATCAGTAATCAGTTGACTCAAACTGAATCAAAACCTGGAAGTCACTTCCGTTTAAGCAGCATTGGACCGGCTGCTGCACATCTCCTGTTGCACAGAGTGAGCGTGTCACTGAAAACAGTTATTCTCACCAGGAACGACAGTGAGCATTACCTTCAGGAACAGAGTCGAACTGTTAGAGAAGGTGAGACGGCACGTTATAAAGGTTAACTTAGACTTTGCCTTTAAATAGCATCTTTTGGAGGATAATGTGGCTATATGAATCCTACACCTTGACTTCTAATTCAACTTCTACCAGTTTCACAACATAATTCAAGATGTACTTGAAGATTTAACAATGAAGATGTTCAGAGGAGCACTGTTTAATAAAAGATTGAAAATAGCAGCTATGTAAAAAGTAGTATTTACTTTTATTAAAAGAATTCAAAATATATAACCTATTTATTTTCTGAACTCTATAACTGCTTATTCACAAGAAAAGAAAAATAAACAAATACCCACAAGACTATTCCCACTTTAACAATCTCTCCAGAATAATCTGAGTTTCTATGTTTTCTCTGATCAAATATCAGTGCGACTCCACTGCAGTGTCGAGAAATGTATTTTGTGGAGACAAAGGACAAAGAGGCACACCTAAATCTGCTTAAGCAAAAGCCATCCCTCTACCCCTCTCCCTGGTCATAGAAGCTGGGAGAGTAAATGATAAATGGTGTCATATTATCAGAAAAACGGCCTCCACTAAATGTAGTATAACAAGAAACATTCTATACTTTCGGTACCCATGTCCACTTGCACATAGCCTGTACATTGTGTCCTGGCAGTAAACATGGCTTAAATGTGAGAGTCTGGGCCTGCACTGCCACTTAGCACAGTTTGGTGAAAGACATCTTAGAATTCAGTCTGGCATTGATGTTATATGTGATGCTACCTACACATATATGTATGTATATTGGATCAGGGTTTCTCATCCTTGACACAACTGACATTTATCTTGTGCACTGTAGGGCATCTAGCAACATCCCTGGCCTCTACTCAGTAGATGTCAATAGCTCCCCTGGTCGCCCTCCCCCTGAATAAACAGAAGACAGACATTATTTGAAATTTGGATAAAAAAAAACAAAAATGTCTCCAGTAATTGCCAAATGTCATGGCAAAATTGCTCCCCATTGAAGAAGCATTGGTTTAGATTGATATTATTTTGGGGTGGTGAGAACATGAATGATATCCCTCTTCTGTCTGCCTGTCTTGTTATAATTTGTATATATTGATATGTATTACTCTTCTATTAGAAAAAAAGCTCAAAAGACAAGAAAATCCACAGCAAACGAATCAATGTATGGGAAAGCAAGGCACACAGTGCTCAGTTCCTCAGGTCTTTGTAGTTGCAGAATGTTTGCAGTTACCTGCACACAACTATCATTCTTCTGGAGCCTTCGGATTTGTTGAAGGAGGTGCGTAGGGGCTATTACCCCTACTTTGCAGATATAAATGCTGAGGTTTAGATCAAGGTCATCCGGCCTGTTAAATAGCAGAGGTTGCACAGAATCTGGCCTCCTGCGTCCACTGCCCGGGGCCTGCAGCCCTTCCCCGAGCAGCCTGTAGGCATGGCTCTGAGTTGTGTTTGCCCCAGGAACTGGTGTGCCAGTTCCTGTGGTCATGTAGACTCTTCCGTGAGGAGTTAGAATTCATGAGTAGAAAAGAGAGCAGAAAGGCAAGGCATCTCCTCATTAACAGTGTGAGCAATGGTGGAGTCTCAGGTGACTGATTTTTTTGACTGAGCTCAGAAACAGAGTCCCAAGCAATCTTGCTGTTTTAGTACAAGGAAGCTGATGTGTGTCAATGTTGTGTTATTTTCTATGAAATCATTTGTGTACTCAGTGAATTTCTGTCCTGGGTGCATATATATTTTGATAAATCTTAATTGAATTAATTCACCTACTTCCAGTTGAAACAGACCCTTCCAGACTTCCCATTATATTGAGTTTCTGAGTTTTTTGTGTTGGTGCATATCCTCTGGTTCTATTAACATAATGGGAATTAACATGTGCATCAGCTGCATTATACACCCATATGCTGGAAATTTAATTTCTCAGTCTAGGTATGTCTTGGATAAGGTACAGTAGTTATTATTGCCCACTAATATCAGAGTGCACACAAATACTCTGAGAAATAAATAAAGGCACTCATTGCCTTTTTTCTAAGTTTTTAATTTTATGGGTGCATAGTAAGCAAATTGTATGTCTTCTTTTCTGCCAGTCTTAAAATTAAGCTCTTAATATTGAATAGCATCTGGTTGTCAAACATTCCATTTTATTTTCTTACATTGAGTGCTGAGCATTCCAGGAGTTAACCTAGATAGAGGTGAGTGTAAGAAATCTTATTTTAGATTTTAATTGTAGTTTCAAGTTTAAGAGCATTGATACCTCGCCCCAGCGACTACACTTTGAATGTAGCCTACTGTGCTTCTCACACTTCAAAACTGACAAATGAGTGGGGAAGGAGGGGAGGCTTTATGTAGTGTTGGACTTGGCATAACTCCTTTAAAAGCAACATTACCCATCCTTGGATCTTGGAACGCATTGCAAAGAAGAGAGCCCAGCACATATTTGGTTCTCCAAATAGTTCTTGAACTAATCAAATCCATCTGTGCCTCAGAACTCCCCATTCCCCATCTTGGCTCCCTTGTCTATTGACTTCTCTTATTTTGCCCTTGGCGTGACCTTCATACTTGACCATTTGTCTTCAAGGGTGTGACTTTCTGTTTTATTTATGATTTACTCAGATCTTTAAGGCTAAATCTTGACTGCGGTTGCCACTTATGAAATCATTAACCCCAAATCTAAAGGGTGGGTTTCAATCACTCAGCATTTATCTCAGCTTAGATTTAAAATTGTAGATCAGCTGTGTCCAAGGGCCAGACAGGTCATGTTGAGTGTGCAGTGTGTGCGGGGGGACAGCAGGCATGGTGAGGTCTGCGGGGAGCTGGAGAGGGCAGGACTCACACAGAGGGGAGCAGCTACTCCCCTTCTTTTCAGCGCTGCTGCTCAGGACTGTGCCCAGAGCTGCCAGATATTCTTGTTCAAAGACAAGGTAGAAATCTACATTTTTTGTTGAAATCTCTATTTTTAAATGTGACTATAAATTTTTAAATTTAAAAAACACCATTGCATATCTATCAGGGAATTTTAAAATTTGACTGGATATTTGAGGATGTTAAGAAATTATTAATAACTTTTTGGTGTGATATTGGTACCATAGTTATGTTTTCTAACATTTCCTTATATTTTAGAAATATTCGCTGAAATGTTTATAGATGAATGAGGTGATGTTTGAGATTTGCTTCAGAATGATCCGCGGTTAGTGTGGGGACATGGATACAAGAGAAACAAAGGATACAAATGAAACGAACTTGACCATAGATGAATGATTATGGAAGCTGAATGATGGATGAATAGACATATTTAAATTTGTATATTTTTAAAGTTTCCATAAAAAAAGACTTAAAAAATAAAAGCCGTGGCTATAGTCCAGACTTTGCCTCAGGTTACTAGAACTGTCTCCGCGCCATGAATTCGTCTCTACTGAAAGTATGTGTTTGCAGTCGACTATATACAGCTATAGCACTTTTAAAGTTTATCATAAATGTACCATGTAATGCTATGTGAACTGCCCTCGTTCCACTGTTTCTACATTTTGTGAACAATTGCATGGCCATCCCATTTGCTTTGTACATGTTTGTGTGCAGTCGCATTCCCAGAGTGTGTGGATCTTCAGCCTCCAGGAGACGCCAGGCCCCTGCGGCCCTCCCGGTGCAGGGCTCCCGCAGGGCCGGCCTCGGGGCTGCGCTCCGGCGCCCGCGTGTCCTCCGCCGCCCGCGTGTCCTCCGCCGCCCGCGTGTCCTCCCCGCTCCTCTGGGCAGTGCGGTTTCGCACACGTTCCCAGGGTCCTGGGCGGAGAGAGGAGACATGAATGTCCCTTTCAGTTTTGTCAGGTTTCATACCTATTTCTCCTTCCTTTTCAATCGGGATTCCACCTGCCTCCCCTGTCCCCGGTGTGAACTGTGAGCTCTGCGCGGACACTGGTTGGCCTGCCCGCCCTGGAGCACTGGGCCCTGGAGCACTGGGGTGCGCGCGGGGCCCCCAGGACGCCCGCGCTGTCTCACCTCCTGCTCCTCGCTGCCCCAGCGCCTGTGCGCTCGCTGAACGCCAGGCGGTCTCACTCTCCTGAAAGAGCTTCTAGTTCCTTACTCTCCAGATCCTGGACAGACTGATCCAGAACCCCATTTATTTCTTCATTTTGATCCTTCTTCTTTCCTCTTCTCCTTAGCAGACCTCTGTGGCATTCCTACTGCTGTCTGACCGAGCTCACACCCCAGAGCCGCCCCACAGGCTCTGCCCCGTCTCCTCGGCCCGCGGAGATCCACGGGCACCTGCCCTGCGCCGGGCGCTCCTGCACCCGAGGCTCTGGTGGTGAAGGAAGCATCCATCCCCTGCTCGCGGTGATGAGGAAGACAATTAAAACTGGTTTTCACAATGGAAAGAAAGGTTTAGTAATTAAAGAAATCATATCTGTTTACCAACAAGTTTGGTACCTTTCACATTTTCCTTATTTATTTACTTTTGAATACTATTTCATGAAAACTCTTCCCTCTTTTTATCTTTTTAGGATCCATTTGACGTTTTATATATGATCTCTTTTTCTCTCATCATTAAAAATGTTAATAGAAATATGTTGCCTAGGTAAAAAATTTTTTAACAAATTAAGTTAAACAGTATTAAAATTCATAGTGTATTGATAAAAATGTTTATATTTTACAACTAACACTTTTATTAGGTATTATTAAATTAACAAAATATTCTCATTTACACCAGAAGATAAACAGCCCGGATCCAAGTATTCTCCCCTCTGTGTTAGGCTGTGTTCAGTCCTTATCAGTTGCATATACTTTTCCTGTGACAGGAGGGCCACATTTTGTTGCCAAATTTAACGGGTGCTGCACTGAATAAAAGCCTTAACTATATAAATAAACTAATTTGAAAATACTATGGCATTTAGCCAACTAATCAGCTATGAAAATAGCTTCATCCAGAGAAAACATTTATCTGCAAGAAATATCTAATCTGTTTATGTCCTAAAAACCTGATCCAGGAATTTATGTATGTGACAGCAAAAGACACCTTTGCAAAGAAAAAAGTAATAGCTTTTTAATACTCCTACTGTCTTATATCAGAGCTCTTCCTTTGTATTATTTAGTCGCAAAAAGACCCTGCCTAATTTTAATCAAGCAAGAATGCAGAATAAATCTTATGGATGATTTTTATTTTTATTTTTTATGGAGGGAGTGGTGATGACAATGAGTTCTTTAAATATGCCCTCTTTTCTAGCATTCTTTTTTCCTTTCTATGGAAATGTTTATCTTCTCTTAGAGGTTATCTGATCCCGAAAGGGTGAAATATTTTTAACTCATTTAAAAAGAATGTTTCCATATACACTTTACAAATTTTTGGATTATTCTTGTAGGACTTTAACACAACACTGAAAATTTGGCATCTGCAAGCATAATTCAATGAAGAATTGTCTTTGCCTTGTTTGAGGACATTTAGTTTTGAAATAACAGCATTAGAGTCTCTTGAAAATAACAGAACATGAACAGAAAATTATTTCCCTTGGAAAAAACTGAAGCTAATTTTTCCTTTGGCTGATTTGCTGCTGAAATCACACATTCATGTAAATGCCAAGCTATACATATGCATATACATATGTATATGGATGAGCACGTGTATGTGTGTGTGTGTGTGTGTGTGTGTGTGTATAAAATTCCCCTCTACAATCATGCTATAAATTGGAAATTTTGTCATTTAAATTAACACATTTATATACAGGTCAGAAGGTGTACAGAATGTTGGTGTTACTAACACCTTTCACCAAGCTTTCAATTAATCTAGTTTTAGAATCCCCCGTACAGTGGGTACACACTGTCATTATCTCTTCTTTATTGATGGAATTTTTGAGAATAAAATGTTGTTCAAGGTCAAACAAAATCCAGGTCTTCAGAGCCAAAGTGAGAGGGAAATTTGAGACATTTATTTGATATTTCAGTTGAAGGTAAGGGGGGCAGTAACAGTTCTGACTAACTCAGAACAGATTTAGATATTTCAGACAGAATCACTAGATTTGACAAAAAGGCCTCCTAAAAATTCAAAAAGCTATGGGGAAAACTACAGGTTTAGACACTTTGAAGTGTAATGCATGTCCTGGGCCCAGTTCTAGCTTCAGTCCATAAAAATCCAGGGCTGACTTTGTGGCCACAAGACTGAGAAGTAAGACTTTTGTTTCAATGGATATTTGTCAGTTGATGCTGTTATCACGTAACTTTCCTATCATTATAATCACCAAGTGGGTCATCCTGAAGGAACTATTCTTACCCACAGTTCTTTTCTAATTACACTGTCTCACTGGTTTCTCTGTAATAACAGAGGACCTGCTGTCACTGAACACTTGCTTCTCGCCAGTGGCTGTCTCCACCCGCACACAGGTCTGCCAGTAGGCAGGTTCCATTTCCCTTCTCATTTCGGGTTTAAAGAAGCCACGCAGAGAGACAGAAACACACAAAGACACAGCTGTCGTTGGGTAGGATACAGATTTGTATCTAGTTTGAATCTAGTCTCCAAAACCACGCCCCCAGGAACTAGTGCCACCCCTGCCAGCAGGCAGATAGTAATGTCCCCATTTTATGAATTGAGGAAACCAGGGAGGTTAATTGACGTGCTTAAGTTCTCTGGTCTCTATTTTTTTCTAACAAAAAATTCACTCACCAGACCACAAATGTGGAATGATATAAGCACTGGCTAGAAGGTTTTGTATGTATTATTTGTAAAGTGACCTGTTTATTGTACAAATAAATACTAATTAAACTTAAGTCAATAGAAATTTAATTTTAAAATACAGGAAGAGAACAGTAAGTAAGCATTTTAGACGGAGGTCATAAATTCAAAATTTGGTTTCCAAGCTTCGCTTTGGTAATGGAAGGTTTTTCAACTGTATTAGTGAAAGACACTCACGTATTCATTTATCCTACAAATACCTAAAATGGTCTACTGTAGAGTCATTGTAAAGGTGATAATAAATAAAAACGTAGACGATATGGACTCTCTTCAAGACCTTGAATTTCACTGGGATGAAGATGTGCCATGTGGGAATAGTGAGCAACTAGCCAGAAACACTCGTGGGTCTCAGGGCGAGGAAGACTGCTGTTGGCGGGAGTCAGAGATGTTCTCACGAGAATCGTTGATCTTGAGCTGTCCAGAAGGAATCCGAGTCGGGATGTGCTGAGAATTAGATGCAGAATAAACAGCTCCGCCACAGCACGCCTCACCATTCACGGCTAGAGTATCAAGGGCTGACCCTGTGCCAGGCATGCGCTGGGAGCCGGGACAGCAGAGAGGACGCACGGGTGTGTGCCCTCAGGAACCGTGGCCTGGAGGAGGAGGCAACGTTAAAGCAGCAAGTGTTGTCCAGTGTGTGCTGTGAGGGCCCAGAGCGAGGGCATCTGCGTAGCACGGGAGCCCAGCAGGTGCCCCCTGCTGGAGGAAATGCTGTGATGGGGAAGAACCGTCAAGAGGGGTTGTCACTCTGATCACCAGCTGTGTCATTTGTACAGTAACTGTTCTTTAGTGGCAATGGCCTCTGCCCCTGGGGTTATTGTCGAGCAAACTTTTCTGCTGCTCACTGGTGAATATCTGGAGTTCAAATCCACTGGAAGTTTACCCTGGAAAACATATTATGAGGGCTCAATTGTTTGCATCACTATCTGATTGTCACAACTCAGGCGGAGGTATTCCTGGCATCTAGTGGGTTGAGGCAAGGATGCTACTGAACACCCTACAGTATGCAGGACAGTGCCTCCCCCACCCCCAAAAGAATTATATGGGCCCAAGTGTCAACAGCGCTGAGGTTGAGAAACTCTGACGTGGACACCTGGATGCTTGGCCGAGTTTGGGGCACTGGGTGTTCACACCGCACAGCATGCCTGCATGTGGAGATCGAGGGCATTTCGTCTGGGAGGAGATGTGTTGGAAATGTCTTATTGTGAAAAGTCACAGAGACAGGTCAGCTGAAGTTGTCTGTACTTCATTTTAACAAGCAGTGGGAACATCATTTCAAGTTTCTGGGCTAAAGCTGAAGTGAGGGGCAAAGGAAGAATTTTATTTTAGAAATACGAGTCCAACCCCACGAGGGGAACGGGCAGCGCGTGGAGGTGGGCAGGCATCCCCACAGTCTCGGCTGAACGCCTGGAGGGCGGCGAGGGTGAAGACGATGGGCAGGCAGAAAGGAGCACCATGTCAAGACGCTGCAGAGGCGGTGGCTTAGGACGACAGCGCTGGCATTCATGAGAAATAGGCACGGCCGGGGCAGAGGGAAGGAGGATGCGCTTGGGCTTGGGCATGTTGTGATGGAGGTGCCACGAGACCGCCAGTGGGACTGCCTCTCCAGTGAGCGCGGAAGCCCGAGCCAAGGCCGAGTCTGGGGCCCATGCTAACATCTTTCTTCATGCCACGCGTCCTAAGCTGGCGCTCTGCGGGCCCCATCTGGACTGCAGATGTGTTTTGTTTGGCCCGCACAGTGTTTTAAAATTCTTAAAAATTTCTAACAACATATACATCGAGAGACTGCGCCTAGAAACCCATCTTTTTTAGCTTGAAATATCAGAGCAGCTGGTAGTTCTGGGTTCTAATTTTTGCCTGGCGCTCCATTGCCCTTCACGTGGGTCAGGCCGCCTCAGTCGCCACCACTCCTTGTGAGCTTCACCTGGCTGGCCCGCCTCCCACAGTTACTTTACCTGCCTCAGACCTGGGTTTGCAGGGTGTTTCTGGCTATGAGTGTATCACTGGCATGTCTTTGAAGGGCCCCGTTCTGGGGCCTGGCTCCCGCACCTCTGGTCATCGCCAGGCTTGCTCTTCTCACCGCCCTTCCTCCACGGGGCTCTACTGAGCATCGCCCCGTTTCCTCCGCACTTCCTTCTGCTGGGCACGTGCACACCTCCCCTAACTTGCAAAACTTTGCTTAATCTTACCACCTCCCACGATCCCCTCTGCCCTTTAACTCAACACATTTGTTGAATGAATGAATGATTACAGGAGTGAGTAAACCTCTTTGGAATCCTCCTATTCTTGTTAGCTTTCTGAACGTGTTTGTCTCTTACTAACCTGCTTTTCAAATTCTATTTCCTATGACTGTCCTCTGAACCCCTTAGCTGTTGACCCCACTGGTTTACTTTGAGCACTGAACATATTCTTAGTGGCAGCAGCTGTGGGGTCTTGAGAAAGTGTCAGCTCTTTCCACGCTCCCATCTACTGCTCCTACTCGATCCAGGCAGAATCTGTGTGCCTGCTCTGCAAACACGGCTCCAAATCAGTGAGCCCCTGAACCCCCTCTTACCCCGAACAGATCTGCATCCTGATAATTCTCCAGGTAATTCTAGAGCTGCCGCTGCCGACCTTGCTCCATCCTTTTGCTGAACTTCATCTCACTCCTCCAGACACCCTCTGTCGTCCTTCATGGGAATCCGGTCCTTGTCACGGGAGCCAGCACAGTGGGGTGGTTCAGAGCACAGGCTGAGCTTAGTCCTGAGCTGTCCATTTCAGTGCTGGGACGCGGCGGATTGATGAAGGTGGTCTTTGCAGAGGGCTCAGCATAGGGCCTGGCTGGTTTTAAGCATCATTAGCATCAGCATCATCATTCTTCATGATGATGCGAGCCCACTGTCTGTAATAAATCTTTTCCAACAAGGTCAGTCCTCAGATCTCTCCTCTAATTCCTATTGCACTTCATATTCGAGCTATTCAGAATCCACCCATTTTACAGCCCATCATTGTATGACTAGGTTGTGAGCTTTCAGAGGGCCAGGATCATGTTTTACACCTCTTTGGACTTCAATCAGCATATTCTAAGTGCCAAATTCATACACCACTTGCCACAAATATTTGTGAGATTAAAAGTTACTTATGCTGTGAAGCACAAAAGCATCTTAAAGCAGAGTTTCACTGCCTTTTCCATTAATTAGAAGGAATTATTCGTGTATCTTATCTATTGTACTGTCTTCAAACAGGAATAAGCTATATCAAGAACTGAGGCAAGTCATTCTCAGAAACTGGGACTCTTTAATTAGGACCTGTAGTTAAGCATTCGGCCAGAAGATGGTGCAGTGTGCCAGGGATCCTTCCCTCCGAAAGGCAAAGGGACTGCAAAGGAATGAAGTTGCAGTCTTACCAAGTCTCAAAGGAAACAGAAGAAAGTGATGGCAGTTCGGCTTTGACACCCTCCTCAAGCTTAGCAAGTGTTGGGCTTCGTGTCATTTCTTGCTTCCTACTGCCCAGCGTAATGAGTGGAGGAAGATTCCTGTAATTAGCGGGGCCCCCGTGCGGGTCCGCGCGGGGCCACGCTTCCTGCGCATCGGCCCCTGTTGGCCAGCGAGGGGAGAGAGCTGCGAGGCGCACAACGCGCCAAGACGTCGCGGCGCTTCCGCTGTTAGATGAGTCCTTTCACTTCGCGTGTTTTTGTTCTGATACTAGTATGAATTCTGCAAGTCAGTATGACTGGCTGGAGAAATCGTCCGTGTGTGGCCACACATGTGTCCGTAGGTAGTGCACATACACCATATGGTGTCAAAGACTTTTCTGCCCCTGAAAGTCAGGCGAGAGGCTTTCATTGGTAAAATATGCAACATAAATCACAAACGGAAATCACTTTCCCATTATTATTGTTTCCAGCAATGTAGTTAGCCAGGTAAATAATATTGCAGTTTGCTTACATTCCGGCTTACATCAATGGGAACTAATTTCAAAAAAGACTCACGTTGGTGCTGATGAGCCGTCTTCTGCAGAGTTTGTGTATCATGTACTGGCTCCATTTTTTTAATCATGTAAAGTCTTCTGAAAATTGAGGACTAATTTATTATCATGTAGTTATTAGCACAATCGCAAGAGAGGTCAGTGGTCTTCCTTTAATCTCTGTCGCAGGCTGCAGGCCCTATGATGCCAAGTCAAGGATGCAGGGAGATAATTACCACAGCAGCTCTGACAAGTCTCACAGGTGAGTGATGAACATTTAGACTTGTTTTCCAAAGTCTGAGTCCTGACTTCCGCGGGCTGAGGTGGTGGCGAAGCACAGGCCGTGAGGACACCTCTGTAAGGCGAGGTTTCTGTGAGGCTTTGCAAGCTGTTAGTAGAGTGGGAGACTTCAAGGCAAGGGGGAAAGTGTCTTGGGTTTTATTTTATAAAACAACATGAGATTGTATAATAAAATCTTATACAGTATGTCAGTTATAGCTCGATAAGGCTGGAAATTTAAAAAAAAAAAAACTACAGAGAAGCCCGGCTAGTGTGGCTCAGTGGCTGAGCGTCGGCCCGTGCACCAAGAGGTCGCCAATTTGATTCCCGGTCAGGGCACATGCCCAGGTTATGGGCCCGATCCCCAGTGGGGGGCAGGCAGGAGGCGGCCAATCGATGTTCTCTCTCACCGATGTTTCCATCTCTCTCTCCCTCTCCCTTTCTCTTTCTCTCTAAAATCAATAAAGAAAAAAAAAGCTGCAGAGAAATTTTAAGCCATTCCTATGGTTGGCTCTTCCAGAAGCATCCACTCTGTCGTGACAGCGCTCACTGGGGTGGCTTTGCCCGGGGGCATTGGGCTCTGCCCAGAGATATGTTTGCCCTCACGGCTGCGGTGGGAAAGGTGGCGCGGCCCGCTGGGTGGAGGCCGGAGCTGCTGAGCAGCGCAGTGCACGGGGCGCCCACCGCGTGGGACTGGCCCACGATGGCAGCAGAGCCGGGGCTGCGGAACTGCCCCGAACCGTCCACGCTATCAGTTGTTTTTCGCCCCTGGCTGCCAACAGGCGTCACCATAGGCCCTGCTCTCTCTGTCAAAGAGAGAGAGTCCATAAACCCTGGTACCATATGGAGTGAAATCCCAACTGTAAAGCTTTAGTGGAAGGCAGTTACATGCTGGTGAGCTGAGGCCTATGTAACCAAAATTGATCAATTACACAAATTAAGCATAGCCCTTAAGGAATTTATTTTATTGGTCTGGACATCTGTTGCAGTATTGTCCAAATCCAAAACTCAAATGGTGCCTCCGGTTGCCAAGTTAGGCAAGAAAATCTAGTAGCTATAAAAGTACAACTGAAAACCATATATTAATATCACGTCCATCTGCTGAATGTTACATAAATATGCAGACTTTTTATTTTCCTTGGGAATAACATTTATTTTTACTGTGCCCAGTTTGACATTCTTATGACATTCTGTTCAGTTTATTACATTGTAACTTTAAATGTTTCTTCAAAAATGCATTTATAATGTTGTTGTTAATCTTTTTTCAAGGGTCTGTACCACCTGTTTAACTTATAGTTAAATAGAGCAGCCCTGTTTCTTATGGGAAGAATGGGAAATCTCTGGACAAAGAGGCTCAGAAAGGAGTTGGAGTAACACTTGTGTAGTGTAAAGGGAAATTATGTAACAGCCATGAATGCTAATATTCCACCCTGCTCTTTTACAAGTTGAAATGTAATCTCCATTTCAAACTAAATTAGCATCATTTCCAAACAGAGTATCATATTTATATCAGATTTATACAACCACATCAGATTACTATTAACATGTAAAATAGTCTCTTTTTATGCTGCGGGTAAAAAATAGATCGAAGAGAATGATTTGATTTCCGCCGTAATGTCAGGACTTAAATTAATCTGAGTGGACATGTTTGGGCTGAGCTGCTGGACACCGAAGACGCAGCAGTCGGGGCGGCTTCACCCCGAGAACTGCCGCGCTCCTGGCGCAAAGGGAGCCCTGCAGTTCTAGGAGTACATCTGAAAATCATGATGTTCCTATCATGTCCATCTGCCGAATGTTAAATAAATATGTTAGTTGGTTATTTAAATATGTTGAGTGGTTAAGCCAACTGGAAAATTATAGGATATGTGTAGGAAAACTTAGAGGACATTTTTGTTCATGTTTTTCCCCTCTTTCTCATTTTACACATTCAGGAAAACACTTTTTAGTAGCCAATTATTGAATAAATCATGCTCTAATAAGCAGACTGTGAGATGGTTAGGAAGACTTAAAAACAACCCCCACCTCGACCCCTGCTTCCAAATGCAACACCACACAACAAGCAGACAAAACTGGGCACAGGTTTGGGGGAGACTTCCTTCTGGGGTTTTCTATTTTAAAAGGATAGATAGATAGCATTCTATCAAATACATTGTAAAGAACATTTTTATTTGAGAAAGTGGTACATGCTTACATTTAGATAATAGAACTAATTAGAGTATTAAAAATAAATTTAATTTTCTTTATTTTAAATGAACACATACGGGCCCTAAGGCATGACTGTGAGAACTGGAAAAGGTGACATTGGGCGTGCGCTTTCTTTGCTGGAAAGTCCAGTCAGTTGACTGTCGTTTCTAACACAGCTCTTCTATCTCCGCACACTCTGGGACTGAAGAAGGGAGGGGTATCTGGATAGATTCCGAATAAATGAACTTTTAGGAAAACACATCTCCAGAACTACAGGAGGTACATTTTCAGAGAGCGAAGATGTCTGAGAGTCTGAACCGGCCCGAAGGGCACAGGGCCGGTCACTGGCAGCTCATGTGTCAGCGGACGACTCCTGTTTGAAATTAGAGGAGATGCTTCACTGGGGAGGAAGCCACAACGGAGGAACACGGGTCACCTGCCAAGAACCGTGCCGCGGTTCGCCTGGGGACCCGCGGGTGGGAGCCTCCGTGAGGGGCGGCAGAAAGCAGCCGTGGGCACATCAGTTACTCCACTGGCGAAACGGCCAACACAGAAACCATGTCACAGGACAGTTGTGGCGGGAACATTTATAAAAGTTGTACCATCTCTCGGGCTCCTGGTGACTGATAGGCATGCCCCCGGTTAAGGGGATGGAGGCGGAGGAGAGGAGGTAACCTACTTCGGAGAGCTCAACCTAACTAAGAGCAGCCCTTTGATCCCCTGCAGTCTGAAAGCCAACAGGCATCTTCTTTTCCTGTTATAGAGCGGCCGCCTTTATTGAAGTCATAGCCCGCAGTCTATCTTTAGATTCTTGATGTGATTTCTGAATCACCAACCATTTCTGAGACCACAAGATATTTAAAAATAAGATAAGAAATATTGACTGAGACTCCGTGCAGCTGGAGGGAAGGAGGGTGCTGCCGCAGAGGCTGACAGTGAAATCTCTCTCCTGTCGTTCCTGCACATTGAAAACGACATGATCCAGCCCAAGGAAGCGCTGAAGGCCTCATCCACTTAAACAGCTCAATCGATTGATCATAAATGTGCTTATTTGGAAGGTTTAGCAGAAACTGCTTATGGGAGGTGGTGGGGTTAACTACCCAAACCGTGCATAACCTGGATCCTGTGAGTGGCAATTAATCAAGAAATTATATTCTTTGACTTACTAACAACCCACACAGTGCTACATCTGTGGCATGTTTAAAGAGAGAGACAGAGACAGAGAGAGAGAGATGATTTCTTCTAGTAAAGTGCCTGGTTTTGTTTTGGAGTAAAACTACTGAATCCTTGTGGTGCTAAATGTCCCCGTAGGAGGGTTTCTCAAGTCACAGTCAATAAGTACTCGTGATAGAAAACCAGCTATTTCTTGAATATGAGAGTCCAGTCCTCCAAGGACGGCAGGATGATGGTGAGACCCCCTGAGGGGGTGAAGGGGGAGATAGTCGTAGAGAACTGTTGAATCCATGGCTACGACTGTGGGCGCTTGTTACATTTTCAGGAGTATTATTTAAGAAACAGCCTGGAGTATATTCATGAAGCAGGTGAGGCGGCCGGCTTGCAGCGGTGTCCTTCAGCTGCACCTGATTAGAAGGGAGGGCGGAGAAGGCCCGTGGTTGGGAGCCAGGCTTAGACTCTCCTGGAGGCCGCGGGTGTGAAAAGGAAAGTTGTCAGCCCAGGGGTGGCAGTGTAGTGTCTTTTCCCTCCTGCGACCCTTTGCACTATGGTTCAAAATGTTAGTTTTGATGTTTTATTTTTTTAGTTATTAGCTTTATAAAAATTACAATTTAACAAATATTTACAGGGCGTCTCGTTTGTGCTGACACTGGGCAGGAGGTAGGAAGGTGGAATTCCTGCCTTCCACCTTTCAGGGTCTCCCAGCAGGGAGACACAGCTCTGGGGACTGCTGAGCCACGGTCAGGGTGGCCCTGGAGCAGCAGCCAGGCAGGGCGTCATCACTGCGTTTCAGACCCGGGCTGTGGTGCGGGAGGTCGGGTCATCGTTAACCAGAGGGTCGGCGAGGAGGCTGTGTGGCCGGCCCTCCCCTCGCTGCAGCGGAGGCGTGGGGGGAGCACTGCCCAGGGCACCGCTGAGGGACATAGTGCTCACCACGTGTCAAGCACTTGGCACAGCTGCTTAACTTGATCTTCACAAGGACCCAAGATGCTATTATCCCAATTTACAGATTAGCAAACTGAGGCTCTGGGAGTTAAGCAACTTGACTAAGGTTGTGCATGTAGTGTCAGAGCAGCAAATTGAATATAGGCTCTTAACCACAAAACTTTAATTCCATGAGATGTTAGGGACACATTTTTGCCTGGAACGTCCATAGGTGTCAAGTTTGGGGCAAAGAAAGTATAAGGCAATCGGAGCAAGTTAGAGGCATGGCCTTGTTCAGGACTTTGAAGACGGTAATCTGCCAGATGTCCTCTGATCTGAGTCCATTACAGGGCACATTTCGGAACCTTTCAGAAATGTTCTGGAAGCTGTAGATCTGAATTTTGGTGAGAATCTATTCAGTCCCTTGCAGTGTGAGCATCCAACACAGTGTCTGGAATTCAGTCTTGTAAGACTTGTATAGAAGTACGTTGTTTATTTTGAAGTTATTATAGACATATAAGAAGTTCTATAAACAGTAGAGAGGTATCATGTACCATTAACCCAGCCGCCCCCACCGGTCACATTTTCCATGACCACAGAGCACAGCAACCGGAGAGGCCGGCCACAGAGCAGCCCTCACGGGGACTCTGTCAGCTTGCAGATGTTCACCACTGCTGGGGACGGTTCTGCGAAATGTCGTCACGTGTCCACCAAGAAATCACTGTTTTTAATGCTGGAGTAAAGGAAAAGAAAAATAAAATGTTTTGATCAATCTTTTTGTTGTATGACGTTGTTATGTTTAGGGATTACTTCGCTGAATATTCTACTCTTTTAAATAATTTATGTTTTAATGGAGTTACTAGGACGCAAGGACAATTTTTCATGGTACAAGAAGATTACACTTTATAAGAAATGATTCCCTTAACTGTATATAAAATGACTCCATTGAAAAAATAAGATTCCCACACATGTATGTCTTAAAGCTTACCTGTTCAATTGAATTTCTAAACATCTACAGACAGAAGTGATAGGCTCTTGAATTTTCTGAGTATTTCAAACAGTGAGCAGCCAATACTATATTGAGGACATGGCCATGTATGAATTAACATGGTTCATTTAAATCTGGATTTTTTTTTATTTTGTAGCTCTTTTCTGAGGACATGGAGGTAAAAACCCAAGTTTTTAGTATATTCCCCAAAGCCCCAGACACATGAGCTTAAAAAGGGGTTAAATTTTAATGAAAACATACCTTCCAGTCAATGTGCCTTAAATTATAATTTTAAAAGCCAATCATTTTCTCTTTTGACTGACATGTGGCATTTGGAGAAATTTTTAAATCTTTAAAGTCTGTAAGAGATGGATTTGGGGGGCTTGTCGGTACTGTCTTTAGAACAGAGAAAAAAAGGGATGGCTCCTAGGGAAGGGGCTGAATTAAAATCATTTGTAATTATGCATCACAGAGAGACACAATCACAGAGCAGCCATTTATACCTGCATCTGTCTCTGACCTCAGCGTTCCGGTTCTGTCTCCTTTCTTCGGGAACTCTTCAGTTATGCATAGATGCACACATTAGAGAGAAAATTGGGGCTAATGATTTAGGAATGTGCTAATTAATTCTCATTATGTCCTATGAACCGAGAAATAAGTGAAAGGTTGTCTGCATATACACTATGTATATTTTTCCACACTGTCTTGTTCTGAGGGAAAGTTAGGCATTTTCCTCCTCAGTCCTCACACACAGGGAGCGGCACCGTCCGCGGTGCGGACAGCAGGGCTTAGGGATGTGACAGAGAAGGACACAGGCTGCATTCTCTGTGCGGAGTGTGCTCGGCCTGAGAATATGTAATCAGATACCTGTTCTCCTTGAGTTTCTTAATTTAAGCAGCATGATTCCTAATTAGCAGTTAGATCACCCCCCTTGTTATTGTATCTGTGGTTATCAATGATGATCAACCTTTGCTAAACAAAGATATGTAATCATGCTAAGGACACTCATGGATTTTTTTTAAAGGTTTTAACACTTGATAATAGGTTTTCCAATAGCTTGAAGGGTAGCTTTTAACATTTCTTTTCCAGCTGAAGTATTTCCTGAGTTCTGTCCAAGCTCTCTGTAGTTAAAAGAAAAGGCTATATGACACTTAATAGACAATGTTGTGGCTTTTTCCTTCATCAGACAAATGGATAAGCATTTAAACAGCCACATTGTACCATCATAATTGAGACACCTTGTGGAAATGGCAATTATAGGGTGACTTGTGTCAAAAATATACAGGACAAATGACATTTTACCTATTTTTTAAAAAACTTCCAATGCTCTCTGTCTCTTTCTCTCTCTCTCCTTCTTTCTTTTAAACATTAAGCAAAGTCTCTGCATTTTTATTCAAGTTGTCACAGGTTTTCACTGGATTTAGCACAACTCCAAAAGGAATCCCCAGATTCAAACGATCTGTGGCGACTCAGGTGCCTTAGTTCCCGAAAGGGACACGGAGAGGCTGCTCTGCCCACCAGCTTGGCTACTTGCTCCAAGAGTATTTTGCTCTCAGTTTGGTTCCAGTTCTGTTTATTCTGTCCTGAGCTCAGCGAACTTCCAAAGCCATCCTTTCCAAACAACACGTTCCCCCCTCCCCCAGGTGGCTGGAGTTTATTTTGTGTTCAGCCTTCATTCTGTGGGTTCTATGAATAGTCTTCTCACAAAGAAGAACTCTCCACTGACCAGTGACAGAAGAAAGGATCCAAGAACAAAGATAAAAAGTGTAGCTTTAATCCAAAAAGCAAAGGACTTAGAAAAAGAGAGAAAGGGGAGAAAACTGAATCGCTAAGGACAAAACAGAAAAGAAGTACAACTTCCGATAAAGATTTCAATATAAAACAGGTGTCTGATGAAGGGCAAGCAAAATGAACAACCACAGACTCAGCCTACAGGGTCACATACTTGACATACGTTTTAACACTAGGTTATTCTAATTTACAAAATAAATATATATTTTTACACATTTAAATGCAGAACAAATATATTGAAATGTCTGATTTTTTTTTTTAATTGATAGTGTGAAGTGGGGCAATAACCCTGTAGAAAATCTTTTTTTCTCACTCAAGGACATGCTTAGAGAGAGGAAGGGAAGGGGGGGAGAGGGGAAGAGAGAGAGAGAGAGAGACAATGATTGCTTGCCTTGACGGGGATCAAACCCACAACCCCGGGTATTTGCCCTGACCAGGAGTCGAACTGACAACCTTTCGGTGTGCAAGACAACCCTCAACCAACTGAGCCACTCCGACTGGGTGGAACCCATTCTTAATGAGGGTAAGTGTAAACTATTTCAGTTATAAAACAGTTAAGATGATCTTTGACTTTTGTGGGATGTTGGAAATGGTGAAGTTTCTGGTTATGGTAGTATCCTCAAATTTCCTTGCAGGTAACTTCATTTAAACAAGTTAAATTTCTGAGTGTGCAGTTGGAGACGAGCTGAAAGTGAGGACAGGTTAGTGTTTGGGACTCCAGTGGCCATGCTACAAGGCCCAGGGATGGCTCCGGCAAATGGCATTGTCCAGACCTCAGTGATTTGGGGCAGAAGTGCCCGGGCACAGTGCACGGAGCGTCCTGCCCTTGTCTCAGCCAGGGGCACCTTTTTTCTGCAGCTGGAGAGCACGTGGAAACAACCAGTTGAAAGTGAAATATTCAAGCCACAATAAGACAGAAAATACAGCTCCGTTTCACTTCCTCAGTGACCGAGTGCCCAGCAGGCGGTTCTGTGCTGGCCTCGGGGACCCGGCGGTGACCACAGGTACGGTTCCTGCCCTAGGGAGCTCACCGTCTCCCCGAGAGAAACCAGAGAGCAGTCCTGGGGAAGGCGAGGATCAGGGAGTCATGAGTGTGGCAGGTGTACCCAGGACGGTGAGGTCCCCCCTCCCTTCCTCTCTCTTTTTCCTCCTTTTCTTCCTTTTTTGTTCTTCTCCTTTCCCAAGAAGCTTTCTTTTCTGAAGAGAACTCGGCCAGGCTCATTTTTAAAAGGAGAAACAATCTAACATTTGGAAAGAGGCAGTGGTGACCGCTACGGGCTTGGGAGGGCGACACAGACTGGCCTCCTGGCTCTGCCTTGGCTGGGGTACAGCCTTGGCCGAGAGCAATCTCGTCAAGTTCCCCCTTCGTGACTCACAGGCGCGAAACGAGGGTTGTGAGAAGTGTCCCGCGTAGCGGCCCAGCTCCGGTCCGGCGGGTAGCAGCTTGCTGAATTGGTAGCTGCTACTGCATTTTTATTATTATTACTATTGCTGTTACTATTTGGTCTTTTATGTTGTAGGAGCAATATCTATATTATAAAACAGCTAGGAAATGGTGAATGATGTAAAAATCAGTAAAAAAGTTTTCTTTGAAAATTACTACTAGCTTTGATATTATGTAACTCTATCTTTGGTTAGGTTTTCTTGCCCATTTACAAAAGTAGGTGTTTTGAGTGTTAAAATTAAAAGTCATTTGCAACAAACTCGGTTTTTAGATTAAACCGCTAAAGGCTCTGCCACTTAGGATACAATTGATACCTTTTCTCCCAACATTTTGAGGACTAAAGAGTTAGCCAAATTTCCATTAGGTCCTTTAGAAGTCGGAGAAACGTAATGACATTGACTTGGATTCAGGAGTGATCGGACGGTCAGTGCACAGAGAGCAGTGATGAGATGCCCGCGTCGCGAACCGGCAGTGTGTAGACAGCCCTGCGCAGGTGCTGTGTGTGCTCCCCAAAGCCTCTCTTCCACGAGGGGGCCGCCCCCCCGCTGCCTTCTGCTGTGCCCGTGTGGTTCAAGTGCCTGCGAGGCTGTTCCCTGCTGGATTGAGATGTTACTAATCTCTTCAGATCTGATTCCAGTGTCACTGAATGTGTGATTTCTTCTCAGTTCCCCTGGGCAGCATATACCGGCCTCGCCTTTGTGCCTCTCCAGGTTCAGGGGAGCCTGCCCCCTCCCCACACACCACAGACTCCTTCATGGTGGGTTTGCGCCTTACTCCTCCTTCCAGAAAACCGGATTCCTGTCTTCAAGGAGTTCCCAGTCCCGGCAGGAAGACAGACATATAAACATGCAATTACATTTCGATTTGGAAAGTGATATAAAACAATTGTCTAAATTAGTACACACAGATGAGCACTAATTTACTAAAGAATTCCGCCTTTCCCACGGCAGAAACGAGCAGTCGGCATGTAGGTGTAGTGTTTCTTAAAACTGCAATGTTTCCCAGTGTTTGCACCAATATTTATGTTGTTGCTTGTGCTCTGTAAAAAAAATCAAAAACCTCCAAGGACATGTCTATCTAATGGCAGTGACGGGGACTGAGGAGTCCGCTGACACTGTGACACAGAAGGAACGAGGCTCAGGACTGCAAACAAGGTGTCCCTGAACCTCGGCCGAGACGTCAAGTGCTTCCATTTGGTGAGTGCTGCCACTCTAAATTGCTCAGTTTGGCACAAGACCTATAAAAGTGTTTATAGTTTAATTGGTGTGTGGTTTATTTTAAATCATATTAAAATGACCTGCTTTCCAAAACCTAAGAGTGCCTTGAAACTGCTGTGCGGGTGCTCATTTCACTGGGGTCCCTCAAACAAGGGGGAGGTTTCCATGAACACACGGCCACAGCTCAGGGTCTGCACTGGCCGGAGCTCCGAGGACACAGCTAGACAATCATTTCTCTGTGACATGTGGCCAGTGTTCGGAAAATGGTTTTCTTTTCATTGTTGTAATTTTGGATACTTGTCTTTTTTATACTCGCTCTGGGTTAGTCAAATTACAGCAAGCTCAGAACACCCTAACCTTTATCCATATATAGCCCGGCACAGCCTTCTGCTGTCACACAGAATTTAGGGGACTTTAGAGGAGAGGAGAGCTGTTCTTGAGCGAACTTGAGAGTTTAGAAACATTATTTTGAAATGTGCTTCCTTAAAGTCAGAGGAACTTAATTAAGTTCCCAGGGTTAATTGTATCTGAAGTGTTAACATGTCATTTGTCTATTCAAACTCGAAAGCAAATCTAATACGGGATTTAATAACCTGTTTATGTGAATAGAAATTTGGGGTGGGGGTGGCGTGGGAGAGGAGGGAAAAGCTAATAGGCTTTTACCTAGTTAGTGGGTTTAAGGAAGAATTCTTTCTGTCTTCATTTGAAACAAAAGGCAAATCCTCTGTTCAAAACTCCTATTTGGGGGTATAAATTAGGATGACAGGGGAGTTGCAGAACAAAACAGTATTTTTATACTTTGTTCATTTCATATTTATCACTAGCTTGTTTGCTAATTTTCATTTGCAAGAGGCAATTCTTCCAGCTAACTGGGTGCCTCAATGGGCCACTGATTTCTTTGAAGTGACAGTCTGTAAATATGCATAAAAAAGGGATGCAATTAGCGTGTGTGTGGTTCAGTGCGGCCGACTCCATTGGCAAGTTTACCCACAGTGTTGATAAGCTACATTATCTAGAAAATTGGCCGCTGAAAAACAGCACCTCTGATTGCCAGCAAAGGTTCCAGATAACAGGGTGCTGAAGAGAAATATAATTGAGGTTGAATATATTAACCAAGGTGTCACATGCTCCTTAGAAGCTCTAATTTATCAGCATGTTGGAATTTTTATTAACATTTGGAATGCATTTCTACCACACTAATGAAGTGGGATTGGCAGTTCAGGTTTTAGTTATTGTCATTTCTGAGAAGTTAAATGTAATTTCTCGTTAGACACAGTTATGCAAATATATTTGTTCAGGGGCTAAAAAAGTATATTTCACAAAATACAAATTTGTTGTTAAGAGGCAGTGTAACAAATCAGTGAGAGCTGGAGTCCTGGGAAGCAGCCTGGTGGGCTGCATTCCGGACATTCCGCTCCTCGGGGGGCGTGCAGGCAGCTTAATTTCATTAGCTCTGCCAGGGCTGCATTGTGGGCACCGGCGCCAGCCACTGCATAAGTGCACTAGCAAGTAGGAAAGGGTTTTAGGACTACACTCTTTATTTAGCTGAAAACTTGCTCAAATTATTAAGCATTCGTGGCAGAGATGTGCTTTTCTCTTTTCCTTCCTTTTTTTTTTTTTAAATACTCAAGACTTGTGTTCATTTTTTAATTTTGATCAATAGATTTTGAAAATCATTTGTTAGCAGTAGCATTAATTACTATCCATTAGAAATAAATTGGAGTGTGTAAACTTGAAATCATTTAAAGTTGCATATATGTAATAAAACTATATTTTTTCATTCAAGGAAATAAAAATAATAAATTTGGGGTAATGAAAGAGGGGGAGCAGAAATGGGAAAACACACTCAGTAGCTTCAGGGACGTGATTGATCCAAGAGTCTTTCATGATTACAAGTCATCATCTCGTATTGTCACATGTTTATATATCACAGTGCAAACATTTTTTAAAGGGAATAGCTCCATTTTTATTGATTCATAAGTTTTTTCATGGAAATGATACAAATTGCAGTCTATAGAGCATAGTGTGTTTGTAACGTACTTAGTATTTCTTAATTGCACCATCTCTGACCTCAGGGAATGATGCCAGTATTTTTCCTTCATTAGTAAATCCATTACTAATGATTACTAATGGCGGTCACAAAACAATGGTTCCCTTAAGACAAATGACCCATGTAAGACATTTTCTCAGTTCCCTTTTGCATTCCCTCCTTAGCAACTGCCAGCCTTCTATTGTCCTGTAAGGCTCATAATTTTATTCCTCTTTCTTCCACCAGCTACGGCCACTTTTGGTGTTCCTGACCCAATTCTTTATCCCAGTTGGAATTTGTCCCCTGCATCTCATACTTTCTTCCTCTAGCCCTCAGCTATAAGCTTGGGATCCCTGTCACTGATCCAGTCACATGTTCTGGATGTGCTCTAGGTGTATGTATGGGGTGGGGGGTCAGGCAGAAATGGTGTTTCTTTTACCAGCAAGAATTTCTGATTGGAACTGGATTAGTCACAGAGAAGTCTCGTGACTGTTGGACAGGTAGTCTTAAGTTCTTATCCAATAAGACATTTCCCAAGTGCCCTTTGTGGCTTAACACTTTTCTTAGTGTTATCACCTGAGTAGTAAAACCTATGCTCCCCAGACTCTCTTGCAGCTAGGGTTCTGGAAGAAGTCAGCAGGAGCTACTTGGAAGGTGGAAGCAAGGCAGGGCGCTTGTTTACCTGGGCTCCAGCTGTGCTGCAGGCAGGCTGGGCATGCGGTGTTGAGCTTGTCTACAACAGTGTTCCGGTGCCGTTCACCAGCTTCCTGGGGCCAGGGGGCAGTGGGGATGGCCCCGACCCTGGATCACCCTATGTCACTGTGTCTCTAGCACAGCAGTCATGTGGGCAGCCTCCCGAATCCCACTGTCGGGAGCGAGGCAGGGGCAGGTGCTCCCCCCGCGGGCTGCTAGCCTTACCTTACCTGCTTTCTGGGCCCTTCCAACACTTTGCAAGCTCTTAATTCCATGTGTTAAATCCTTTTCTGCTCAAGTGGTTCAGATTTGAAATACTGAACCCTGGTCCATACACTTATAAATCTCATTCAAATGACTCAATCACAGGCCAGGCCCCAGCTGAGACAAGAGAGGCACCCCGGCCACGGAGTCTCCTCACATCTTGCATCTAGGCACATCTCTTGCCCAACCCCAGTGGGGCCCTGCTCAATAATTAGTTAACAGATGTTATTTATTACATAAATAATTAAATAATGTCTATACCAGATGTTGGCAAAATACAACCCATGGGCTCATTCTGACCTACTGCCTGTTTTGGTCAATAAAACTTTGATTGAAACACCACATCTTCCTTCTGTGAGTTGTCTGCGGCTGCTTGCACACCACCCCAGCAGAGCTGCGTCGGTGCAGCGGGGGTCGCAGAGCAGAAACGTCTCCTCTCCGGCCCTTTTCCTGCGGCTCTCAGTGAGCGAAGGTCGTGTCTTCCAGAGCATTGGCCAGAGGAGCCAGCCCGGCCCAGGGACACGGAGCAGTGGGCAGGAAGCATCTCTGCGTAAATGACATTTAAAGGAGCCAGGAGGATAAACAGGGGTTGGGCTACAAGTTGGTGTGGAAGAAGGTAGTTTGGGGAGGAATCATTACTGGTAAATTCTCAGCCTGTCTTCTTAAGAAAATGGGCTCTTGAGCTGCCTTAGTTTCTGGTCCGTGTCTTGTCTCCACACACATTTGGATGTTTACAGGGAGCATAGCAGAGTCCGTGGGAAACGTGGAACGAGGTACACCCATGTCGAATCCTAACCCCAACCCCCAGGCAGTGGGCAAGGTGAGGACCCAAAGGCCGCTGCTGACCTGTGGACCTACTCAGGGACTTAAAACTTACAGGGAGAAGAAACATCTACTTTTACTGCAGAGCTCACGATGGCCATTGTTTGCCAGAATCTGTTGTCTCGAAAGGCTTCCTTGTTTGCCATTTGGTTTTCATTCTGAAGCCCCCTGTGACTATAACACAGGTTCTGTCTAGGGATGTCATTATTCTGAGGCTTCAGGTGTACACGTCAGCTCCCTGTCTTTGCAGCAAGTGCTGCGGGCCACGTCTCTGCCTGTTCAAGCTGAGACGCGGCTCCGGGAAGTCCGTCTCGTGCTCGGAGTTGCTGTTGCCTAGAGCCACAACTTGGAGCGATGGAGGGCACGGCCAAGGTGGTCGTGCCCTCCTCGTGCCACCAAATCTTGTGGTGCCCTCCCTCCAAGACAGGATCAGCCCCTCAGTTATGAGCTGTCCCCCACAACTGCTGGGTTTCCTTGGCTGCATCTTGGTGTTGAGGGCATCAGGGAAGACATCTGCTTCAGTGCCCGCAGAAAGCTCTTCTCGCTGCCTTCTCCCCGGTCTTTCCTCTGCCTCCCACTAACTCAGATCCTATTCTACCTGGCGTTTGAGAAAATACTCTTCCTTTACTGACTAAATCAGTTCCCCATTATGAAATGTCATCTCAGTGTTATTTAACCGTCTCATATTTATCACCCAGTCATTCATCTATCTATTATCTATCATCTATCTATCTATCTATCTCTATTATCTATCATCTATCTATCTATCCATCAATTATCTATCATCTATCTATTATCTATCATCTATCTATCTATCAATTATCTATCTATCTATCTATCTATCTATCTATCTATCTATCTATCACCTGTTTTGTATATGACTCATCTGGAGGTCTCTTCCCTGTGAGACTGTGTAGTTGTATCCCACGCAGGCGCTCTCTCATTGTGGTTTGAACTGCTGAATGAGTGGAGATGAGGGACATCTACATGGTATCTTTCCTATCATTAGGCATTTCAATAATCCAGGAATAACCGAGCTCCCAGCCGCAGACCTTGCTATCTGCCCCGAGATACATGCACTTTGAACCATTGCTGTTCCCCACCACACCCTTCCGTCCTGACATGTCTGCCTCGGCTTGCTCACCGCGTGGCAGTTTCTCCCGTGTTCGTGCTGTCCTGCGGGGCGAGGTGAAGCAAAGCCAGTGGAGCCCGCGCACCGCGGCCGCGCGCGCTGCTGGAGAGGAGTTACTGGGGGTCACCTCCTGCTTACTGCAGTCTTTTCTATAATCATGTAAGGGTAAAGTGGCGAACAAGAATGGATTTGAAACAGAAACCACCATTGTAATTGACACTAATTAACAGAGCTGAGAAAATCTTTCATTAGGAGCGTTTAAATCATGCAGCCTGGTTCCGCTCAGAAGGGGGAAAAGTGGCCTGTGAACCATTTAATGAAATTTGAAGAGATTATTTTCCTTCCCCCTTTCTCAGAGTGTGTATTGGGATTGAAGATACACTTGTTCAGAAGCAGAGTAACAGAAATGGGGTCCAGGCCCCTACCTTGGCGTCCGTCCCCATTTTTGGTCCCTGCCCCATGCTGAGCTGCCCGAGGACCCCGCCCCCGTTACAGAACCTCCCCCGTGTCCCTTCTGCAGTTCCCATCCCTGCACTCAGCGTGGCCCTTCCATCTCATGGCTCACAAACAGCAGCAGCAGCTGGGACCTGGCCAACCTCAGCCCAGTGCTCACGGAGTTCCACACATTACACATATTATTTTATTTAATTCATAGAAATTCTATGAGGTAAGTACGATTATTATCCCCCAATTTACATATAGAAACTGAACCATAGTAGAGTTAACCAACTCATTCAATTGATAAAGGATGAATCTGTAGCAATGAGTTACAAATGAATCCCTCCTAGACAAATGTGTGCATTATAATAGCATGTGCTTGAAAATGAGATTCCCACCTCCAGAATGAATAAGGCTGGGGGTGGGTGACGTCTGGGGAGGACTGGGTGAGGAGGCAGGGAAGAGGGTTAGTCACCACATCTGAAAAGGAGGACAAGAGGTCCTATTTTGGAGTTGGCATGGCTCAGATGCCTCCAAATCCAACCATGTTTTGCAACTATGTGCTGGTCTGAATTTACCCATATTCAGAGTGAAAGACTGAGTTTTCACAAAATCTATTAATTCAAAAATTTTTGACAACAAGGAACAGCCAATAGTTTATCTTCTAAAAATCTAAGGGCCAATTGAAAAGCCATGCAGGATTTCTTGGGTTTCTCCTTTTCTGTTATTCCCTTAACAATTTGATTGGATACTTTATTGCCACTCGCAGCACCAGACAAATGTAGAGGAAACATGATGAGGCTTGAGCATTTGTACTTTCTAAGGCATCTATCCTTTGCTACATTCCCTCCACTGGGGGCGGTCAGTGTTGCTGATTTGATTTGGATTGGTTTCCTACCTTGATTGATTTCTCTATTACTATTACCTTCAGTTCACTGTGGGGGACCTCTTCCAGATATATTGAATCAAATCTATCATCTCCCCCATCCTAATTCCTACTTCTCTCAAATAAATTTTATATGTATTCCTAACTTGAAAGAGTGAATGATAATTTTTAATATTTTAACAAGAATAATATCATAATCATCATTAATGAGCTCATTTAAGCCCAAACAATAATGTCACATCAGCTCTCTTCAAAGTCGTGAAGCAGTTACTGTCAATTTCACAGTCCCGTCTCCCAACAGGGCAGAAGCCACACGAGAGGCACCGCCACTGGGCAAGTTCTCCGATTCCGGGACACCAGTCTTGAAGAAGTGGTACAGGAATCACCGTGAAACCACACACACCGTCCACGGCTCCAGGCATTCGCTTCAACTTGAGGAAGAAAACAATATTAAGAACTTTAGGTTGCTTGTGAATGTCAGAAATTGAGTCTAGGTTTCTTTTAAGTAAGAGTTTATCACACCAGCTGTATTATTTCCACAAACCTTCAAGAAATTCTTATGGGAGGTGGCAGATCATTTCAACAAAAGGTCACTCTGTTATCTCTAAGAAAAACATTGAAGGAAGCGAACTTTGGTGACGACAAAGCAAATGCCCCGGTGAGTCTGGCCCGGGGCCCACGGTGTCCTGCCCGCCTCCTCACATCCCCACACGCTGCGGTTAACTTGACAGCTCTATTTCGTGGACTCGTAGATGTCCTCTGTGGGCGCACCAATCTCTTTATCTTACGCCTCAAGTGTGAAAATCCCTTTCCCTTATTTAAACCAGGACAAATGTGAATGTTTTTTAAAAATCTATTACTCAGAAACTAAAATGAAAGAAAATGAATACAAAGACAAAGACCCGCGCTTGTCCTGCCTAGAATCGCACCCTCACATAGTTGAGGTCTTGCTCCCCATTGGTTGACAGGTGGGGCTCCCTGGGCACGCTGCCCTGGTTTCTCACACCACATCATCCCCCTCTGCTTTGGATGCCAGAGCAGGGAGGCCAGACGTCGTGCTGGCCTGATGATGTTTCCTGTCCCTTCCAGAAACAAGTCCCCACAATTCCGCAAATCAGCCCCCACTCCCCAAGTCCTGGGCTATATTGTTCTCAATTTTTAAAAATGTCCTTTGGTCCTCGTGATGACTATGACTAGTTCTGATGGCAGAGCTCACGTTTACTGGCGTTGCTCGTGCAGAGCCGCGGGCTCAGTGTCTCACACTTGCAGGGCTCATTCGCTCACTCCCGTGGCAACCCCCAGGCCCCGAGCCTTAGCAGAGGTAAAGCAACAGGCCTAAGGTTAGAGAGCTCACGGCCCAGGCCCGATGGCACTCACCACCCCCCGACGGGAAGCTGAAGAACCACACAGTCACTCCGCCCTGGCCTGGAAGAGTCCACCTCGGAGCTGCCGGCCGTCCTGCAGTGCCTTTGCCTTTCTCCAGGGGCCTCTGTGGGTTCCTACACTGAAGTTCTCTCGTCTGAATCTCTGCCACGCTCTGTTTCTCAGAAAAGTCCGCAATGACCACTGGTGGAAGGATGGTCCCCTGGTGTGGACAAGTTGGCTAAGCCAGCTTCCTGGCCTCTGACCTTGGTTTCCTGGCTTTGGCCCATGAATTGTCTTCCAAGGTTACCAAATCCCAGGTCAGAATCCTAACTGCAAATAAACTTTAGTTTATTTTAAATATTTTTATTAATTTTTAGAGAGAGAGGAAGGGAGAAGAAGAGAGGGAGAAACATCAGTGGGAGAGCTAAACATCCACCGGCCGCCTCCTGCACGCCCCCCACTGGGGATCCAGTCCCCAACCTGGGCATGTGCCCTGACCTGGACTCGAACGGGCAACCCTTTGGTACATGGACAACACCATACCAGCCAGGGCTAAACATTAGTTTATTTAATTTGATAGAAAACGATCTTAGAAAGCCTCCCAATAGATGCCAGCGCATGTTGGAAAGGCAGCCAGTGCCGTGCGACCGGAAGCCTGTCGCCACCCTGGGGCCTCCCTGCACCTGTCTGCTCTGTGTGCGCAGAAGCACACATGGGCTCCAACTGGAAACAAGGCATCTTGATTGACTGTCGTCTTGTGGATCCTTCCAAGTGTGGCAGCTGAGCATGTTCTCTTTGGCGGAGGTGACTCCGGAGTTGCTCCTGTTCAGTTGAGCAGAGGGAAGAAAAGAAAGGTGAGTTTCCTATTTAAGACATGGAATGGGCAGGGCAACGCGTCATCTTTGTTGATGACTGCCTAAGGACTGCCTAAGGGCGAAGGGACCGGTGCCAGGGGTGCTCACAAGAGAAGCCCAGCTCGTCAGTTTTCCAAACCCTGGGGTCTACCGCAGACACACACTGAGGCCGGCCGCAGCTCCAAGGGGCAGCACGGTCATAGACCGAGATGTGCTGGTGGGTGGCTTAGGGAGCAGGCCCAGCAAGACCACCCATTTTTATGGGTTTCTTTTTGTTTATTGGCTTACATAACTCAAAAGTCTAGGGAACACATTGCTTCAGACATGGCTGAATCCGGGGACATAAGTGTTGATAAAAAAAGTTACTGTCTTCTCTCTTCTGAGTCTGCTGTTCTGAGTCGGCTTTATTTGCAGACACGTTCTCTTCCCTTAGTGCTTCGAATGCTCTAGACGTTTGGTGCGGAACTGGAGTGAGCCTTGGACAGGGGCAGTGTTCTAATGCTTTCAGTGGGCATAGGACGGTAGTCAGTTTTGCGTTGCATGGCAGTCCCTGGACCAGTCCGGTCGACCAACCTGGTGCCCATGCCCAGTCTCGAAGCTGGAGAGTTAGTCCTAAGTAAGTGACGGGAAGTGAGAAGGGGTCAGGACTAGTTTCGAAGTAAGGCTGGGATGATATTACAAGAAGGAGGAGGAAGGGAAATAGAACAGATGTTCATCATGTTACATTCGATTCATAATGTAAGAGAGCCAGTAACTAGGAATGATATAAAGGTCAAAATGAGAGAACGACTTTTTTTATTTTTTGTACATGCCCCTAGCGGGAATCGAACCTGGGACTCTCTGGTCTGCAGGCCGGTGCTCCAACTGCTGAGCCAAACTGGCCAGGGCAAGAGAACGTCTTATGTATGCACTGGCCAGACTCTTCTTTAAAAAAAAATTTTTTTTTCTCTATTGATTTTTAGAGAGAAAGTGACAGGGAGAGAGTGGTAGAAACATCGATCAGAGAGAACATTGATTGGCTGCCTCCTACATGCCCCCCACTGGGGATCAGGCCCACAACCTGGGCATGTGCCCTGACTGGGAATTGAACCGGTGACCCCTTGGTGCATGGGTTGATGCTTAACCACTGAGCCACACCGGCCGGGCAGGCCAGGCTCTTCTCTTAAACTTGTATTGGTCTGTTGAGAATGTGTGACAGCAGCTGGGGCCACTGTGGCCCATTCACTGAGCCTCAGTTTCTTCTTTTTGAAACTGTGTGATGACTTCTCCATAATAGTTTTTTTTGTGAATATTAGAAGGGACATTCCTGGGATAGATGTCAACAATTGGAAGGCATTATTCACAAATACCTTATATATGACTGTCCCTATACAATGAAGCAGAGATGATAAGGTAACGCTGGTGACGCCTGATCTCAGCTCTGAGTTGCTGTTGATAATGACAGACTTCGAGGTGGATGCTGGGCAGGTAACTGGACAACTTCATTAAGAGTGACTTGTTCGCCCTGGCTGGTTTGGCTCAGCAGTTAGAGTGTCCGCCTGCGGTCCGTAGAGACCCGGGTTCGGTTCCCGCTAAGGGCATGTACCTCGGTTGCAGTTTGTCCCTGGCCCTGGTTGGTCGTGCGGGTGGCAGCCACTCGATGTGTCCCTTTCACATCGATGTTTCCCTCTCTCTCTTCCTCTCTCTCCCTCCCACTCTGTCTGTACAAAAAATGGAAAAATGTCCTCGGATGAGGATTAAAAAAAAAAAAAAAAAAAAGAGTGACTTGTTCTCTCTCACAAACCTCCTAATACAATCCAAGTTTGTGCCACAACAAAATATCAGGCAACCTTCAGGGTCATTGATTAAGAGTCATAATAGAAATTGCTAAGTTTAAAAATAGGTCTCCTCTGCCCTGAACCCAGGCAATGAAAGAGGATGATTGAAAAAATAAGTTGCTATTGAGGATTCTTGGAAAATGTATCCTATCTCTATCTGAGTAATATTCCAACATCATTTCTGGAGGACTCGTTTATGTGGGGGGGGTGGTTTCTAAAAATGTCCAGCCAAGAATAAAAGACCCTTTTTACTAAAGAGCAATAGTAGGTGTATGCTGAAAAGTAGCAGTAATATACCAATCAGCATTTATTAATGAATGTACACTAATATGCATTGACACATACAGTCCTCACAACTTTATGAAGTAGGTACTTCAAGAAATTATTATCCCCAATGTGTCGATAGGGAAACTGAGTCAAACAGAGGGGAAATAGTGTAGCTGAAATTATTTAGCTTGAAAATTATGAGGTGAGGACATGAACACGGCAAGTCTGTGCGAGCCCCTGCAGGCCGGGCGTCCGTGGGCAGACAGTGGCCCGCCCGGATCACCCCCCTCAGTGGGGCCTCGCCTCCTTCATGTGGGAAACGCCCGTAGGAACGGCACCTACCCCTTTGGGTTATTTTGACCATAGGGTGATGTTTTTAAGGTATTTAAGACATGTAATGTTAATAATCATAATTTACACAGGATTTAAAACGGTATTTGTCCAGGTGCACCTTTTGCCCCCTGGGTCAGTCTTCATAGCAGAGTGTCAGGTTCTGCCCGTCCCAGCCCCGTGCCTCTCTGGGGCCCCGCTTGGTCTCCTTTGATAGATTAAATGTTCCTATTAAGCAGATGGCTGGGTGAATGTCCCTGTCTTTGCTGGCCTTACTTTTCTTGAGTAATTTCTTATTATAGGAAGGGAGTATCCCATAATAATGAAAAATTGACAGAGCTATTGATTAAATTCTTTTCTACCCTTTTTTCTGTGACTTTCCCCCATTAGTTAAATATGAACACCTCAGAGATAAATGTGAAAGGTGAAGGGAGGTGAACTGGCATGGGGCTGCCTTCTGTCTTTTTAAGAACAAATTATTATTTTATTTTGTCTTTAAAGTCCTATCTTCCTAAAAGACCAAAGGAAGAGAAAATGTTGAGATTACCCAATTGCTGGCAATAAGTTATTTTCTTTTCTCTGAGACAGGGAAGCTCAGGGTGGCAAATACCATCGGAGAAATGTTCTTCCCGTCTGGTGGCAGCCCCAGAAAATAGGCTAATTGGTTCAGAGACTTGCTCTTCCTGCTAATGGCATTTAGCTTGGGAAATCGAACAACTGTACCTCAAGACAGAATGTTCATAAAATCGATATTCTGGTTGCTATGGGTGTGTTTTCAAGATATAGTTTGAATTAATTTATTCAAAGCCAGCTGGTGCTGTTCCCAATATAACCTCTAGGAGGAAACCTCAACCCATGTTGTGCCTAAAATAATCGGGTTTTCTGTTCTTTTTCTATTCAAGTTTTATATTGTATCTAAGTTAGTACTTTTGATATTTCTAAGTTTTTTTTCAAAAAACATTTATGTAGAACACCACATAATTGCAGAAAAGATAATAGTCACATACCCTAGGGCCTACTGTACACTTATGTTAAAAGTACAGCTTTTATTGGCAACTAAGGTAATAACCTTTCCATGTCAAATTGCTTTAAATTAAACTAAAAAAAAAAAACCAACGGCTGATATTCACACTTAGTAATTGTCAAACATTAGCATAATGTGGAATACTAAAGCTGCCTAAATCTTAGGTTTAAAAATAATTATTTACTTAGAAAGATTTTGCATGCAACAGCACGCTGTTAGAAATCCGTTTCCCCCTTTTTCTGAAAACGCAGGATCAATGTATGTGTTAACATTATACTTAGGCTTGACATGTAAGTGCAACTGTAACTTGTGTTAGCCTCTGAGAAGGGAGTCTCACTTGATCTCTGCTCCCCCATCCATCGTAGACCTCCATGAATGGGGTGAACGACGCTGTGGATGGCGACCTAACACACGGCCTCAGGGGGAAATGTACAAGTCTATTTTTGATTAGGCTGCAACATGGCCCAGCCTGCATAATTTTCAACCATTTTAAGGCACTTGGGAGCTGAGGACCCTAAATGGTTGTGTGTGTGAAGCCCTCAGGCACGGGTCGCAGCCGTCTTTCCCACTAATGCATTTGCATTTCTCGGATCTCTCTGCTGAGCCATAGAGCTTTCAATTAAAACAAGCTCACAGTGATTTTAGGGGAGTGGGATTCACTCAGTCTGCAAGGTCTGTCCAGAGGTTGGGTGTCACCTGAGCACATCTGCTAGCCGGAGCCAGAACAATTGTCAGTTCCTACGGCCGTTCAATAGAACTCTGCTGATAGAGATCAGGTTCCTGATTTCACAAAATCCTGCTTCGTCGCCTTGAGCAACTACCTTCCAATTTTTTTGATAAAGCATCTCGAAAGTAAGCACTTTCAATATTGAAGAATGCTGACGTGTGACGTGGGAAGGTCTGGCAGCATCTTCCACCGGGAGCGACGTGCACCGTCCTGGCGACCCCGGAGGGCGGCACACGACAGGCGCCTCCGCCCCTCCACGCCCGCTGCGTGCTCCTCACAGCCAGAGGTGTGAACTGAAAGAGGCCATGACAACGTGCGGGCTATCAGGCCAGTGCTAGTCTCGCAATAATAAAGGAGAGATTTAATCTACAGCAGAATTCCACTTGCCTGCATTCTGGGACCCCTGGCTGCCTTCTTTTAGTCCATGGAAGAAGTGAAGGAGATGAGAGATTTTCAGCTTTTCCTCATTGAGCCCATAATATCTAATATCTAAGATATTAGACCATAATATCTAAGACCAGTCTAGAAATAAGCAAGTGAAGCCGGGCTCTGGACCTGGGCCTCCACGCCGCTGGTTGGCTTCATTCCGGAAATGAACCTCTCTGGATCTCAGTTTGCCCATATGCAAAGCAATACCTACTCTGAGATTAAATAATAAAACAAAAGTATAACTAGAGGATGTTTGAAAAGATTATATACTTCTTCAAAGCTATAGGAGCATTTTTTAACCTGATCTTTTAAAAAATGTTATTTACTTATTTATCTTTATTGTTGAGAGTATTACATATGTCCTCCAACTTCTCCTATTGTCCCCCATACCAGCTCCCTCCCCAGCTCAGGTCTTCATCCCACCGTTGTCAGTGCCCATGGCTATGCTCACATGCCTGTCCGCCCGGCTCTGGGTCATCAGTTGGGTTGTTTCCTTGGAGCAGCCTCTATTTCCCATGTGATCATCTTTCGTGGCCCAGCTCGTGCCTTGTCCTTTACGAAGCTTTCTTCTTCCTGTCTGCTCGTTGCTCTAAAATCTTATAACATGGTTATTTTTACTGCATCACTTATTACTTCATCATATTCTGCTTTGTACTGTTTAGCTTCAAAACTGTTGTTGGCCATGTCCCCCAAGCAGCCATTCCTTTCTGCACCCCCCCCCCCCAGCCTCGAGTTCACGCCTCCGGACCCAGCTCAGTGCGCATCGCCGTGCAGAGTGTGGCTGGTGCTCAGTGCACACCGGCTCACTTGCTTGTATTTTTCAGGGGTCTGTTCATTTAGCATCTCCTCTATCCTCTCCTACGTGTCCATGTGCTTTTGTGCAGATGAGACTGTGACTCCTTTTGTCTGTGGAAGGGGGCCTGAGACAGACAAGCTTAGTGGTTTGCTGTATAAAGTTCTTAGAGGAACGTCTCTGGACATGTTGTCTCGTGTTCTTCGCTGTCTCTGCTGCAGGTCTGTGCCGGGGCTCCCCGGAGGCCCTCCTGGGCTGGGGCAGTGGGAACACCGACGAGCAGGGAGGGAGCCGTCGGCCACGTCAGGTTTCCTCACTGGTCTCCTCCACAGGCCTCCACGGCTCCCCTGCCTCTCACCTGAGGGCGAAGCTCCTTCTCTGAGTATCACAGGACAGTCATGTCGGAATAATGAGCATTTATAAAAAACACTTCTGTCAAGAAATGTGTCAAACATTTGTAGATTGCTTCATTGAATTCTCACACCAGCTTCATGGTAACTTTATTGTACCCTGTGGAGCTCAGGAAATTGAGGACAACAAAAATGGAGCAGTTCTGGGGAAATGCCCTGGCCTGGCCACGCCACTCCGAAGTGTGTGCCCTGAGCCTGCGCTTGCTCTGCGTGTAGATGGCTTGGGGTTTGGAGATAAGACAGCCGGTTCTGTTAGACCTGTGCTATGACCACCATCTGAATGAAAGAAACGGCCTCTAAGTTCATTTCTTATTTATAGAGTGTACGCTGGGCTCCTCTCTGAATGACATGCAGGAGTGTCCCGCCAGCTGGATGTGGGGGCTGGAGGGGTGCAGGGAGGAGCCCCGGCAGCTGTGGGAGGATGGAAGGCATGTGAGAAACTCCATGTGCCATGTGGTGGGTGGAGGGGCAGATCTTTCTGGGTCCTTAGTTTAGAGATGCAATGGGAGACTCGGACATACTCTGCAGAGAGTATTTTGAAATGATGCCTAGAGCAAAACTATATATTAACCCATTCACTTAAAAAATATGTTTCCTGTCCTGCCAGTGTGGCTCAGTGGTTGAGCGTCAACCCTGCACCAAGAGGTCCCTGGTTCGATTCCCAGTCAGGACACATGCCCAGGTTGTGGGCTTGATTCCCAGTAGAAGGCCTGTAGGAGGTGGTCAATCGATGTTCTCTCTCATCCATGTTTCTATCTCTCTCTCCCTCTCCCTTCCTCTCTCTCTAAAAATTAATAATAATAAAAAAAAAATATTTCCTGAAACCAAAACTATTTCTTTTTTTTTTTATCCTTATCCGAGGACATTTTTCCATTTTTTGTTCAGATAGAGTGGGGGAGAGAGAGAGAGAGAGAGAGAGAGAGAAACATCGACATGAAAGGGACACATCAAGTGGCTGCCATCCGAATGACCTAACAGGGCCGGGGACAAACTGCAACCGAGGTACGTGCCCTTAGCGGGAACCGAACCCGGGTCTCTCTGGACTGCAGGCCGACACTCTAACAGCTGAGTCAAACTGGCCAGGGAAGCTATTTGATTTTTAAATGAGTGACTGAAGCCCTGCCCTGGCTGGGTTAGCACTGACCCATGCACCAGAAGGTCACCAGTTTGACTCGCCATCAGGGCACATGCCAGGTTGTGGGCTCGATTCCCAGTGGGGCGTGCAGGAGGCAGTTGATCGATGTTTCTCTCCCATTGATGTTTCTCTCTCTCTCTCCCTATCTTTCTCTGTAAACTCAATAAAACCATATCTTAAAATAAATTAATTAATTAAATGAGTGGTTTAAGTCCTCAATCAAATCACTTAGGTGCCTTTGGGGATAGTTGCAATCCCTTCCTTACTGTAGTAAGTTTTCTGTGCTTTACGTTGTGATACATGATGAAACCATGAACCTGGCCAAGGGCCAACCTTCTTGAGGCAGCACCTTTGACCTGGGGACCATGCAACGTCAGCCGGCACGTTATGCGGGTGCACGCTGTGTGACAGCCAAGCCGGGCTCCTAAACCTAGGGGAGACCTTTCTGTTGTTTCTCCCTCATTTCCCCTTACCCCTCTCTGTTGATTGCCATCTCCTAAATATTCCTTTTTGTAATTAAATGTATCGGGTGACATTAATTACTAAGATCATATAGGTTTTGATTGTACACTTCTATTACCCGTGGTCTGTGTGTTGCAGTGGGCCCACCCCCCAAAGTCAAATCATTTCCTCTCGCTGTGCCTGCTTCCCCAGGCCCACGCCACCGCCTCCGCTCAGGGCGCCAAGTTGTCTCTGGCCTGAACTAATCTAATAGCCTCAGGCATCTGTTCTTGACTCCTTTCAATCTGTTATACTCTGGAGTGATAGCCTCAAAATGCAAATATGATCGTGTGAGCCTCCTGCTCCCTCTCCTTCCCGGTAAACACCTCCAGTGCCATCGCATCCAGCGTTCTTAAGAAAGCTCCTTACTGTGGTCCCGGGCGCTCTGTGCTGCGGCCTCTGGTCTCTCCAGCCTCTCTTCAAGGTCTCAGCCCCACCCTGACAGGCGAGTTCATCCTTCTGCCGTTGTTAGTTGTTCCTTCCTGCCACAGGGACTTGGCATTCGCTATTCTTGCTCCCTGGAACGTCGTCTCTCTAATAAACTCATACTCATCTTTCCAGTTTCAATCCACGTGTCTCTTACGGCCGGCTAGATTAAATCCCTTATTGTAGATGCTGTTAAGTTCACATACCGTTTCTTCATGGACCTCATCAGTGTGCGTTTGCCTGTGTTGGGTTGATCACAGCATCGTGGTTAAAAAGAAGAGTCAACACCCAGCTCTGCAAGGTACTGGGCTGGAATCCTGGGCCACTGCTCAGTTGCTGGTCTCAGTGTCCTCACCTATAAAACATGGACAATAATAGTTCCTAGGGGTTGTGAGGATTAAATGAGAAAATATATTCTAAGTTCTTAGGATATTCAGTTGCTACCCCAACCACTGTTTTCAATACAGTTGTTTAAATAAAAAAAGTGTGAAAAGCAGCCTTCTGGTACCTAACTGTGGGATGACTGAGGGAACACGAGGTTATCACGAAATGGCCAGCGTCGTCGGTTCAGGCAGGGAGATGGCAGAGCCGAGGGCAGGAGAGGTGGCCGTCAGGCAGCACTCATGATTTTGTCTCTGGGCAGCGAATCCTGCCGCCTGCTCCTGGGCTCCCTTCCTGGAAGGAAGTGGGGTGGGGCCAGGACGGACGGCACGTTACCTGCTTCGACGAAAACTGCTCAAAGAAACTTCATTTAAAAAATATATTTTTTTTCCTTATCTGTTTTAGGGAGAGAAGAAGGGGGAGAGAGGTAGAAACATCAATGAGAGAGAACATCAGTTGGCCGCCTCCTGCATGTCCCCCACTGGGGATTTGACCCACAACCTGGGCATGTGCCCTGTCCGGAAATCGAACCAGCGACCTCTTGGTGCATGGTTGACGCTCAACCAGTGAGCCACACTGGCTGGGCTCAAAGAAACTTCTTTAATCATCTTTATAAAGAGCAAAATCTATGTATGTCCACTTCATTTTACGACTTGATTTGCTGCCTTCCAGCCTAAGCCCTAGCTTATTCCTATAGACCCCAAGTCAAGATGTCTCTATATTGGCAGACACTGGGTGCTAAGGCCAAAGTCACTTATTCTGAAGTGTTTGGAGTCATGTGGCAAATTGAAACTCCAAATACAGTGTGTGTCATTGACATCTTAGGGATTCTATTCTTGACTTCCTCCCATATGACATGTTCATTGTGAACCATGCTTAAAACGCGTAATTCTCAGAGGAGTCTGGGAGTCGTTTGAAAGCCCTATATTCATCTCGGAACCCAGAACTGGGAGGCAGGGTTAAGGAGTGTCTGGAGGTCACTGCAGTAAACAAGCACTTGACAGTTCTTAGATGCAGCACTCGCAGAACACGCTTTTCCTCTGCAAAGCCTGAGAGGTGCATGTATTAATCCTCACAACATCCTCTGCATTAGCATCACCACATAATAAATAAGAGCAAGGGGTTGAAAGGTTAAATGAGCTTTTTCCTCCCCACAGGGAGCTATTACTTTTGAATCAGAAGGAGTTCTCTGTGTTCTCCAGCTTCAACTTTGTGTCCCTTTTGCCCAAATTGATCCATTTGTGGATTTAAAAAAAAGAAGAATTCTTGCAGAGTCAATTTTGAGATTAAAGTCCAGCTAAAGTCAACCTCTTATTCAATCTTTCTTGGAAAATGCAGGGGTTGTGTATTATTTGTTTTTATTGATTGAATGAGAGAGAGAGAGAGCGAGAGAAAGAGATGATGTGTTGTTCATTCATTGGGTGATTCTTGCACGTGCCCTGACCGGGGATCGAACCGAACAAAATCTTGGTATATCGAGACGACGCTCTAACCGACTGAGCTACTGGGCCCCGGCAGGTGTGTCATTTCTTCAATGTCTGGAACCTCTGAAAATTAAGAGGGTTCACCATCTCCTGCCTCTCCCTTTCTCTCCCTTTCTTCATGTCCTCACTGCTATCTAAATTCTTTTTTTTTTACTTTTAAAATTTTACTTTGAAGTGTTTTGAACATATAAAAATATACAAAGAATATAATGGGCTCTCTTATCCCTACAACCCTGCTTTAGAAGGAAAATATTACCAGTATGAACAGAAGCGCCCAGGGTGGCTGTCCCTGCCTGTCAGGCACCCTGCTCTGAAGTGTGATGGTGGTCATTGCATTTTCCAGGTCTTTCTTCTCATTTTACTATGTGTATATGTGTCTCCAAGTAATATGGACAATGTTCAATGCTTTAAAACTCTCTGTGACTCATGATAAGGTTTATGTCTTTCAGAAACGTGCCTTTTCTTTGCTTCACTCAGTATGGTATTTAGGAGATGCACCCTCGGTGTCCGGGGCTCCCGTCCACTTTCAGTACAATTCCATGTTTCACTCCGTGAATATCCCACACATTGTGGGATTCTTCCTGTTGATACAAAGTTGTACATTTTCAATATACACACTACTACTATAAAGATTCTTACACACATATTTATACATACATGTAAAACTTCTTTCTAAGTTACATTATAAGGAGGAGAGTTGCTGAATCAAAGGGGACTTAAACTTTTGACTAGTGCCAAACTTTTCTGCAAAGTGACTGCGCTTCAGCAGTGTGAGCATCCAGCCACTGCACACGTGCCGCACCCTGGGTCTCGTCAGAGCTTGATATCCGATGGGCTTAAAACAGTACCTTGTTGTGTCTTAATACCATTTTCCTGATTACTACCAAAACGAAATATATTTTTAAGTGTTCTTCTGATCTTTTAGGCATTGTCTTCTAGAAATTTCCTGTCCATAATTTTTATCCATTTTTTAGCTGGATTATCTTTTTATTGATTTGTAAGTTTATTTATATAGTCAGGACACCAATAATTTGTCCATTACTATTGTACTAATATTACTCATCATTTCTTCAAGCTTGTTCTTTACTGCCTCAGGAACAAAAATGTCCAGCATGACAAATACAGACGTGGGTAATATCTGGCCTCAGTTTCTCCTGCAGTCTCATTTCTCAACTTTTCATGCCTTCTACTTAGTTTGAGCCTATGCGCCGCTGCCCTCCAAGTTCTGCTTATGTTCTTTCCTTGCCTGGCTGTCCTTACCTGTCGTCTGCCTCGCTAACGTGTCCTTCCCTCTGCCTGGCTGTCCTTACCTGTTGTCTAACAACATGTTCTTCCCTCTGCCTGGCTGTCCTTACCTGTTGTCTAACAACATGTTCTTCCCTCTGCCTGGCTGTCCTTACCTGTTGTTGTCCTTGTTAACGTGTCCTTCCCTCTGCCTGGGTTGTCCTTACCTGTTGTTGTCCTCGCTAACGTGTCCTTACCTGTTGTTGTCCTTGCTAACGTGTCCTTCCCTCTGCCTGGGCTGTCCTTACCTGCTGTCTGCTTCGCTAACATCTCCCAGCCTCTCACAGCCCAGTCTTTGGAAGGTTTTGCTGCCCCCTCCTTTCCTTGTGCCTTTGTCTGCATTTGCATATCCACCTGTGCAGACTTGGGAAAACTTATCAGCTGTTCTCCTCCCAGGAAGTACTGTCCCAAAGAAGGAATAATGTCCGATGGGTGTTGCCACCACACGCTTGGCTCTGACAGTTTCCTGATGGTCTACCAGAGTGGTGGTGAGGCGGCCTTTGAAGAAATGTTCAGCCAAGGCTCGGGTGGAGAATCCAGGTCGCAGACCAATAATCCGATTAATGTAGTCTCGGCAGTATGTCCATCGAGTTCCGATCGTCATAGTCTGTGGGACCAGCAGCATGTTATTCTGATTTTCAAAGGCAGTTATCCACGAACAATAAAAAAGCCCCAAATGTCATTTTCGGAAGCCTAAAAAAATCCCAGCGTTATTTTCCTCTATTCTTTTCCAAGTGTCTAGTCCAAATAAACTCATCAAAGAGTTGTCCGTCTCCTGCCCCCAGCTCCCGAGTCAGACGTACGACGGTGCTCTCTCCCCCGCGTGAACGGAGGACCGGGCGTGCGCTCGGCCAGCGGTGGCTTTCAGGCTGGGAGTTGACCCAGTGAAGGGGGGACCAGTGTACCAAACTGTGTACTGTTTACACGTTTCAGCATTTAATTTCCTGTCTGTACTACACACATTTTGGTATGCAAGTTATTTGCCCAACATAATTTATCAGTTCCTCGTTAGATAATATTCTCCTCAGGGTACATATTGTTCATATTTAGAAATTCTTATTAATCTCAAAACTCACATTGTTTATCCAACAAAATTATTACAGCTTTGATGAAGCTTTTGAAGTGTAACATGTAAATCACTATTTTCTCACTTTCATAAGCAACTGAATTTGTGATCTGGTGGATTATCATGGTTTAGAAGATATTTAGTCTTTAGAAAGAGAGAATGCACAAGATGGTGCAGTAATGTGTAGATGAGGCTATTTAATTACAACTGCTGTTAATGACAAATCGCCATCATTGCATCTACCCCTCCTCCAAATTGCCTTTTGTAAATAGATAAATGAGTAGTGTTATGCGATGTTATAAATAAGATGGGACTAATATTTAAAGCTGTAAGTGTTATAATAACAAATCATGGGATGGAAGAAGGAAACCAATACGGTATTTAAAGTTTTATAATCTTCTAAATTACATGTTGATTATTTTACCTTAAAAAATTACTAGGAATATTTTTTAATAAAAAAATGTAGAAGATCCCCGTGGGTGTGGGTTAGTGCTTGAGCGTTGACCCCTGCACCAAGAGGACGCTGGTTCAATTCCCAGTCAGGGCACATGCCCAGGTTGTGGGTCAAATCCCCAGTGGTGGGCATGCAGGAGGTGGCCAATCGATGTTCTCTCATCGATGTTTCTATCTCTCCCTCTCTAAAATCAATGAAGAAAAAAAAAAGTAAAAGAATATTTTAAAAGATTATAGAGTAAGATAAAATAAAAATGTAATTTGCTTTTTAATGTCTTTGAGAAAAAAAAATGTAACTTCCTTGTTTATGAGTTATATTCTTTTTCTTTTTTAAAATTTTTTGTTTTTGTTACAGATGTTTCTCCTTTTTTACCCTATTGACACCCTCCTCCCCACCCCCCACCCCCGCCCCATCCCTGGCTTTGTTGTCCATGTCCATTGGTTATGCATACATGCATATAAGTTCTGTGGTTTATCTCTTTCCACCTCCCACCCCCTGTTCTGAGGGATGTCAGTCTGTGCCCTACTTCCATGTTTCTGGGTCCACCGTATTCCTCAGACTGTAACATTCATTATATTACGTATATAAGTGAGATCATGTGGTATTTGTCTTTTTCTGCTTGGCTTATTTCACTTAGGATAATATTTCTCACAAGAAACACTACAGGCCAGAAGGGAATGGCATGAGGTAATCAAGGTCATAGAAAACAAGGATCTGAATCCAAGACTACTCTACCCAGCAAGGCTATCATTCAAAATAGAAGGCTATGAGTTATGTTTTTATATGACACAATAAGTGTTATCTATACAACCATACATATCATTTATTTTTTATTTTTTGGAGAGAGAGAGAGAGAGAGAAACATTGATTGGTTACCTCTCGTGAGCACCCCAACAGGGATCAAACCTAAAATGTAACTATGCTGACCAAGAATCAAGCCCACCACCTTTTGGTATACAGGATGATGCTCCAACCAACTGAGCCACCCGGCCAGGGCTTCTATAATACCTTATATCTAAAGAGTATTTTACCTTTTCTAAGCATCTTGATATTTAGTATTGCATTTTGTCCATCTGGTATCTCCGGATTAATAGAATTCCTCATTTGACAGCTGAGAAAACAGACCACAGAAGGTTCTGTGGCTTGAATAAAGCTGAAAAATCAATTATCAAAATAAGTAAAATTATAATTTCCTGACTTTATATATATTGCCCACTGAAAACATAAACATAATGTAGAAAGTAGAAAAGTTGCTTACAAGTAGAAAAACTGCTTACAAGTTAGGAGGATTTATAACACAAGTTAGGAAGATTGGGCAGGATTCCAAGTCTAGACTTTCAGAAATAAATTTGCATGTGTTGTTCTCTCTGATATATTTTCAGTATTTCCCATACACTCTGTGACTAGGTGGCTTCCTGCACAGTTACCAGACGGCTCAAGTCCATTGAGCATTCAGTTGAGCTGAAATGTTTTCTCTTTTCAGGATGTTTAGTGATTCCATCTTTGTCTTATGTGAATTAAGTTTATAAGATATACATATTTTATTACTAGAAATGATATATCGCATTTTCCATCAGGTATCTCTGCTCTTAGTAATAATAAGGTAAGAACTAACACAGCTTTTACCAATGTCCATACACCGCTGGTCAGATGAAATGTGACAAAGCCATCGGGAAAGCGCCGGAAGTGTCTGGTCAGCTTTGGTGCAGAAACACCTGAATCTGGCTTCCACATACTATGTTAAAATTGTCAATGTATAGTGACTGAAGTGTGGGTCCTCTGTGAAATTTGAGGACCACTGTAATCATTCCTCTATGTAGTCCCGGGATTTTTCTGGGCATCCCAAGTTTGTAGTCCCATGGAAAGGCCAGTGGGGATCAGCACCATTCCGGGTCCCTTCCTCTTTCTCAAATGCTTCTTCCCTCCTTGAGCTGCAGGTTCTGGTCTAAGGGGGAACAGGCCAAAGGAGAGATAATCTTCTATTTCTGTGCAAAGAGTTCCAAGGTCAAGCTCACAATCATGGGCTCCAAGGTCCACATTTGTCTCTGGTCTCTAAGTGCATGCTACCTGGGTCTCTCTCCATAGTCATCAGGAGAAAATGAGAATGTAGAGTTAAAATCAATGGGTGCATTTGGCGCTGACTGCAAAAGGCACAGGTTCCTCTGCTCTTATATTAGATTTGGTCCCAGCTCACCTTTTCCCTCCCTTACATATTGTGTGTCTCTCTACAGAGAGAGACTATAGCCACGCAGAAATCATCTCAGCCTCTTTAACAGCATAATGGAAATTTTTTGACCAAAATCCGTTCTTCTATTTCAGGAATTGCAAACTCAAATGTGTAGTGAAATAGGGAACAGAAATGAGGAGAGCAGACTGAGTGGCACTAGCGAGCAGTGTGGGTATGGCCGACTGGCCCTGTCCCATCTGAAGGCACTGTCTGTGACCTCCACTCAACTCAGGAAACCAGTCTCCTCCTGGATGCAGGACCGTGGTTACCAGAGCTAGAAATCTGAATTTTTATATAAAAATTCTTGATTTAACAAATTTTTTTAAAAAATAAAAAGAAATAAAGCTAACAAAATCATCATGTAGGCCCAACAAAATATGTCAGGTTGCAACCACTTTTTCCCATGTGACTTTGGAAACCAGATCGAGGGAGGGAGATGGGACAAAGCCCATGAAAAAGCTTCCCAGTTTACATGCTGTTGTCTACACCTCGATGCAGGGAATTCATCCCAAGCCATGTGATGTCCTGCCATACCGACGTGGCAGAGCAAAGCTTCTTACCTCAGCATTTGAAAATTTTGCACATCTATATAATTTTTATGGAAAAATGTCCAGGGCTCTTATGACATTCTCAAAAAGTCCATCACCCTAAAAGATTTTGAATCTCTTTGGTGATAGCCTCAACAAGTTGCCATTTAGTTTCTACTTGAATCCCCTTATGAACAGAGAACTCTTTACTGCACAAGATAGCCTGCTCCTGCTCTGAAGACAGGACACTTATTCATGGGGAAGGTCTTACTCAGCCTCTTTATTACTGGCAGCTGGAAAAGGATCCTACTCTTTAGGAAAATGCACTTGAAAAAATAGTATTAGAAATTAAGAGGTTGCTATAATTACCTGTAACTATCACTCATTCTTACAGAAAAATGAGCATTATTAAATTGTGATAGTTACTAATGGAATTTATAATTCTCTTACAATTCTGGTCACTGAATTTTTATGTCTTGGCCTTCATTCTGAGACTATTTGCATGACATTGAAGACCCCAAGTTTTTTCATTTTCTATTGATTGATTTATGCTTATTTTTCTATCACAGATTTCTAGAAATGTAGAGCTAAAAATGACATAACCATCTGTGGTGGATCAGAAAGCCCAGTGTCCTCAGAGTTAGAAGATCTCTGAACTGATTGTTCTGCTCTTTATTGGCCATGCTATGTTAAGCTGGGGGTCTTAGTTTCCTTTTTTGAATGTGAGAGTCTGATAAAGTCCTTACAGGTTGTATGAAAAACAGATTGGATGATGGGAATGCAAATTGGTGTAGGCACTGTGGAAAACAGTTTGAAACATCCTCAAAAAATTAAAAATGTAACTGCCTTATGACCTAGCAATTCCATTTCTGGGAGCATATCTGAAGAAACCCCCAAAACCTCAACAGAACATATGCACCCCTATGTTCATTGTAGCATTATTTACAATAGCCAAGATTTAGATGGAGCCCAAGTGTGGTACATATATACAATGGAGTATTACTTGGCCATAAAAAAGTATGAACTTGTATAATTTGTGACAGCCTGAATGGGCCTAGAGGATATTATGCTAAGTTAAATAAGTAAGTCAGAGAAAGACAAATACCACATGATTTCACTTACATGTACAATCTAAAGAGCAAAATAAACGCACAAACCAAATACAAACAGATACATAGATACTGAGATCAGACTTAGTGGTTTCCAGAAGGGAGGGTTGGGGGGCAGGTGACAAAGGTGAAGGGAATAAGAAGTACAGATTGATAGTTACAAAATAGGGGGTACAGCACAGGTAAAGTACAGCACAGAAAATACAGTCAATAATGGTGTGCTAACTATGTATGGTACCAGGTGGGTACTGGAATATGGGGGGGGGGCACTTTGTAAAGTATATGATTGTCTAACCACCGTGCTATATACTTGAAACTAATACAGAATAATATTGAAAGTACTGTAATTGCCCGGCCAGTGGTTGAGCATCGACCCATGCACCAAGAGGCCATTGGCTCAATTCCCAGTCAGGACACATGCCAAGGCTATGGGCCTGATCCCCAGTGGGGGGCATGCAGGAGGGAGCCAATTAATATTCTCCTTCATCGATGTTTCTCTCTCTCTCTCCTCCCTCCGTCTCTCTCTCAAAGCAATAACAAACAAAAAAAAGAAATTAAAAATAAATAAAACAAATTAACAGGGTGTTTAAAAAAGTTCTGTAGTTGAAAAATAAATAAATAACTAACTAAATAACTAAATAACACATGTTAATAGGTAGTACATCATAGTCCTCAGCAAAAACCTGTTTTTTTGTGTGTGTTGTAATACCAACTACTCATTATTTAACTTTTCTAAGCCTCAGTTTCCACATCTGTATATTGGAACTAACGAGTCTTGCTTACATGTTGTGTTCAAAGGGTTTACCTAGGACCTGACATACAGTGGGTATTCAATTAATGTAGAGTGTTAATATTTTGATGATGCTGATAGAAGTAAAATCACTGGGTAGTATGTAAAGATTAAAAGTATGTTCACTATGGAGAGGATGGTATGAGCATCCCCAAGTTAAGAAGAGCTGGGTCAAGATGTACTTAAAAGCATGGGGAACCTTCCAAGACTACCAATTATACTACATGGCAAGGAGCTTAAAATATTTTTTTTAAATCTTTAAAATAAACAGATATTTTAAGGAGTAAAATTGTTAGGAGATTTTGGACACAACAAGAGATTTCACACAAGTTGTGTTTTTGGGGTGGTGCGTGCGTGCCAAGAGCCAAGGCCTCGGGCGCATGCTTCATCTGTGGGTGGGTGGAAAGTTGGAGGTTCACCGCTTTCCTGGCTTTTCAGACGGGGTCTCAGTGGGAGGGAAATAATCTAACAGCTGTTCCCTTCAGTTGAAGTGCTGGGCAGCAGAGGCTTCTTCTGATGTAGGTTGCTGGTGGCCATCTCTACACTGCAAATTTAAAGTAGTATTTTTGGCCCTGGCCGGGGCGGCTCTGTTGGTTGGTGTGTCCCACGCACTGGAGCACTGACAGTTCACTTCCAGGCCAGGGCACGTGCCCACTGGGACGCCCAGGCGGGGGTGTGCAGGGGGCAGCTGATCCGTGTTCTGCTCTCACATCAATGTTTCTCTCTCCCTCTCCCTTCCTCTTTTTCTCTAAAAATCAATAAGAATTTTTTTTAAATGAATAAATAAAGTAGCATTTTTGTGTGGGTTCAGGGGAAGAGCAGCCGGTAAAAAGAGGCCACATTGGAGAAGGGAATCAAAACATGTGTACCGAGGGAGTAACTCCAGTGCTTTTCACTCTGCTCCTGGGTGGAGAGTCTTATTCAGAGGGGAATTCTTGACAGAGTCAAGGGAAATGTAACCCAGTGAAATGAAAAAGAAAAGGTGAAATTCTAAGAAACGTACCCTTTCCCTTGACTAGTTCACTTTGTTTTTCCTTTTTAAGAAAACGTTGCTCATTTTATACTTTGTTAAAAGCAAAAGGGACATAAAACGGCAAAAATTGTTGCCATCCGCCTGCCTTCCTTTGTGTGGGTGCACTGGGGTGATGGGGTGGGGCTCTGCACCCAGAAATGGGGAGCAGGGGCAGCTGTGGCAGAAGCCGAGCCCTGGCACTTCTCGGGTACACAGCACCACTCTGGTCGGGAGTGGACACGAGGTCTGGGGAGCCCCCTAGGCCGGTGCTTGGCCCTGCGGTGCCAGGGTCATGTCAGAGCCCCTCCAGCTCCAGGTGCAGGAGCTCTGTGCAGCGACTCCCACGAGGGGAGAAAACAAACTTCCTTATGCATGAGGCATTTTTAGCAAATTGGACCCCATTTCAATCTTGATGAAACTTGATGACATTTCTAACTTGCAAGTGCACAAAATGAAAAGGCAAATTTCTAGCTATTTATGTGTCAGAACATCAAGAGCTCAAAAGCCATAATTAGGGGTGTCAGTATGGCAGGAAGACCATATTGTTTACTCTTCTCAGGGGTCTTCTGGGTCTTTCCTCAGAGGTTAGAGAAGCTTCTTCCCCTTGAAGACTTGAATCAAACAATTTGGATTCCATGAGCCCCACCTGGGAGGCCGCCTGCTGGCTTCCAACCATATCATGTTGATGTTTAGTCCACTCCTTTCATGGGACAAGACATGTCTCCGTGGCCGGTGCCCCGTACTTCTTAACCACTTCCCTGTGCTGCTTCTTTGGAAGTCTGCAGGCAAAATGTAAGAACCAGTGATTTGATATGGTAATTTAATTTCTTTATATTTTGTGTTTATATAATATGCAATTAACTTCCCGACTTTAAATTCTACTAAATATGCTGACCAAGGCTTTATGATATGCCATTGTGTCCAAACAAATGGAAATAAGTGGATATTAAAAATTAAATACATGTCCATTTAAACACTTAAGCCAGTGTTTTTACACATTTATTTTTATATATTTGTAAAAATGCAGATCCAATTTATAGTCTGGAGGGCACCCGGAGATTCTACATTTCTAACTAGTTCCCAGGTTGACCAAGCAGACTTTGGATCACACTGGAGAAGGCTTTACATACATTCCCAACTAAGGGAGGAGACTTGAAATTCAGTGGTGGTCACTGTGATTATCAACAGGTGCACTTATTGGGGATATATGTGTTTTGCTTGAGATAGTCTTTGAATTTTGTAACAGAAATGTTACTAAAATTAATCCCTTGTACTGTTGCTACCTCGCATTAATGATTCACAAAAATCCTGAGCTAGTAAGAGCTGTTTTGTAAAGAGCTCACATTGAATTGCAAATACTACTTCCACTCTGAGTGACACCCGCAGCTCACTCATAGCCTGGGCTGTGGGCGGAGCAGCTCGGTAAGTGTGGGCTTGTGTGCAGTGTATTGTCTCGAGTGCAATGTGCAGGTATGATGTTGACTAAAGCTCCATCTGCCACTAAGAAGCTTAAATTCCTTTGTGGGTGGGTGGGTGGGTGAGACACAGCATAGACACAGGAAAACCAGCAAAAATAGGAACAATTTAAAGAGATATAAGAAAGACCCAAAGTAAATGTTAGTTGGATTAAAAGGAGAGAGAGTTCACATGACGGCACAGCCTAGCTGTGTCTACATGGACAAGGTAGCAGCTAAACTGGGCCCTGAACTATCAGTACTGGGTGTGTTGCAATGAGGATGTGGGGTGTGGACTGAGGTGAGTGTGTTGGAGCAGAAGGGCACCAGGTGTCAGACCGGTGCAGTCAGACCTGGCCTGGCTTCAGCAACCTCAGTATTGGAGTTCTGGCTGAGAAGGAATTCAGAGTCAAGACTCAAACTACAAGAGAAAGTTTACTTAGAGAATCACAGAGGTAGAAGAAGTGAACCGTAGAAGAAATGGGCCCAGGAAACAGGGTAGAGAAGCCAAAGAAGGGCCCTGGAAGCTCAGAAGAGAGAGAGACAAGGGGGAGGGGTGGGGAAGGGGTGGGAAATGGTGAGAGCATGCTCAGTAGACAGAGCCAAGCTGGGTCATCCATCCAGAGGGCTTTTATCTGAGGTCTCAGGAGAGGATCTAAAGAGAATATTGAATGAACCCAAGGCAATATGCTCAATTAATATTTGACAAAGGTGGCAAGAGCATACAATGGAGTAAAGACAGCCTCTTTAATAACTGGTGTTGGGAAAATTGGACAGCTACATACAAAAAAATGAAACTAGACCATCAACTTACACCATACACAAGAATAAATTCAAAATGGATAAAAGGCTTAAATGTGATTCATGAATCCATAAAAATCCTAGAAGAAACTGTAGGCAACAAAATTTCAGATATCATACGCAGCAGAATTTTCACTGATACATCACCTAAGGCAACAGAAACAAAGGAGAAAATGAACACATGGGACTACATCAAACTCAAAAGCTTCTGCACAGCAAAAGATACAATCATCAAAATGGAAAGGCAACCCACTGTATGGGAGAGCATAATTGCCAATGATATATCAGATAAGGGGTTAATTTCCAATACATATAGAGTGCTCATATAACTCAACAAAAGGAACACAAAGAACCCAATTACAAAATGGGCAGAGGAACTAAATAGACACCTTTCCAAACAGGACATACAAATGGCCTAGAGACATATGAAGAAATGCTCAACATCACTAATCATCAGAGAGATGCAAATTAAAACAATAATGAGGTATCACCTCTCACCTGTCAGAATGGCCACCATCAACAAATCATCAAACAACAAGTGTTGGCGAGGGTGTGGAGAAAGGGGGACTCTAGTACACCGCTGGTGGGAATGCAGACTGATGCAGCCACTATGGAAAACAATATGGTGTTACCTCAAAAAATTAAAAATTGAACTTCCATTTGACCCAGTGATCCCACTTCTAGGACTATACGCTAAGAAGCCCGAAACACCAATCAGAAAGAATATATGTACACCCATGTTTGTAGCAGCATTATTTACAATAGCTAAGTTCTGGAAACAGCCCAAGTGTCCATCAGTGACAAATGGAAAAAAAAGCTGTGGTACATATACACAATGGAGTACTATGCAGCTGTAACAAAGGAAGATCTCTTATCCTTTGAGATGACATGGAGGGACCTGGAAAGTGTTATCCTAAGCAAAACAAGCCAATCGGAGAAAGACAAGTATCATATGATCTCACTTATTTGTGTAATATAATGAACATAACAGTCTGAGGAATGGGGTAGTCCCAGAGACGTGGAAATGGGGTACAGACTGACAATCCCCAGAAGAGGGGATGGGGGGGAGAGGTAAATCACAGAACTTATATGCTTGTATGCATGAACTATGGACATGGACAACAAAGCTGGGGACAGGGCGGGAGGGAGGGGGTGGGGGGAGTCAGTGGAGGAAAAAGGAGAAACAACTGTAACAAAAATAAATTAATTAATTAAAAAAAAGAGAGAGAGAGAGAATATTGATCAGCTTTCCAGGTGTGTCTCCTCAGGGTTGTGGTCTCCACTGATTGGTCGGTGCGAGGGCAGGGGACCATTAGTCAATGTAGCTGGTCCTGATGTCAGCCATGACATCTATCTGGTTTCGCTGCTTCTCTGGGCCTGGAGCTGAAATATAGCTGAAGCCTAGATGTCATCTCCAGGGGTTAATGCTTCAGGAAGTGGTTGTGCAAGGGCTTGTAGAGTTGGCCATTGCCAGGTATCTGGTCTGCCCTGGTGACCTGCTGGAGCTGCCTACTGTTCCTACTCTGTTCACGCCTCTCATAAGTGTACAGTAAAGGGAGAGAAGGTTTGAGAAAATGTGTGATAGGAAAAACAGATCATGTATCATAAATTGGGAATAGCTCAAGCTTGACTTCATGTAGGACTACAGCTAACATTAGCCTTGGGAAAGAACTGGGACCGCAGCTGGAAGGACCTCCACGGCCCGTGGAAGATGCTTGCTTTCCATTTACTTGGTAGCTGCTCCTTCCCTGACCCACTTGTTCCCAGCCCTACACTCAGAATTACCATCGTCTTTTACATTTGAATTGTTTCTGTGTGTAAGTTAACATTTTAATTCTTCTCAAATTTCTTTTGATAGTCTATAAAAGAGATAAAAAGAAGATAGATTTGTCCTAGGAATTGACAGGATATGGTGGGTGGGAAGGAGGCTTCTCAGAAAGTAACTCTGTCTCATAAATTGCAATGCAGAGCTGATCCGGAGATGTGGAGAATTTCAGCCTGAAAGGGTTTGAAGTTATGCCTCTTAAACTGAAGGTATCCTCAGTGTGTAGGTGAGATCAGAATGAATCTGGTACATCTTCCTGGATCATCAGTTTCATTCAATCAGAGTTTACTCCAAATTATATAATTTCAAGCCTTTAAAATTTATTAGAATCAGTTATATTTATCCTTACATTTAATTTGCATAGTAATTAACACTAGTCAAAAATCTGTCACAGGTACCATTTTAGATTTAAATGTGTTTTCCTGTTGTTCTTTAAACTGTATGTTTACCAGCACTGGTTGTGTTAAACCATGTTCTCTTTCATTTTTTTTTTTTTCTTTATTCATTTTAGAGAGAGAGGAAAGGAGAGGGAGAGAGAGAGACATCAATGAGAGAGAACATCGATTGGCTGCCTCCTGCATGCCCCTCACTGGGGATCGGGCCCACAACCTGAGCATGTGCCCTGAACCGGCAACTCTTGGTGCAGGGTTGACGCTCAACCACTGAGCCACACCAGCCGGGCCCATGTTCTCATTTAAAAGAGTTAATATAGATGTACATAAAGAATTTTAAAAAGCATGCTAGTTCCCACTGTTGATCAAAGGGATGCCTGGCTGCTGGATGCCTGGCTTTCTCAGGAGCGAGGCACCCTGGTGGCAGCCTGCTGGAACTGCAGGGAGAGAAGAGGGCAGGAACCTCTGGGTGACTGAAAAGCCGAGTGGACAGAGGGAGTGTTAGTGTCCAGGGGCCCAGTCAGATCAGTTTGGCATAACCATCAATGCCAGAATTTTTTAACTTTTTAAAAATTGTCATTAACCACCTACGTAGTCTTTTTTAGACTTGTTTCCCTAACTTGTACTCCTCCCTGCTGTATTTTAATATCACAGATACACTGTATATCTGCTTAAATTCAGTGGCCCTTTGGATCTAAGATTTTAAGCCCCCAAGAACCGTTTTTGCCCCTTTGGGGAAATATTGCCCCAGTGATGACACATGATGTAGAATGTTCAGTCTCTCTGGGTGAGATCTTCTCCCTAAACCCCTGAGGCTCCTCTGAACTGGATCCCCTGAAGCACCCGTCCGTGCGTCAACCACAGGCTGTCAGGGAGCCATCGAGTGACACTCCTGCAATTGAAACCCCAAAGAGGTCTCATTCCTGACCACTCGTCAGCCACACAAGTCCCCCTGCATCACCATGGCACACGGCCTATAGATTGAGGAGACCAGGCTCCTCTCCCTTCTCAGGCTCTGCCCCTCCCTCAGTCACGGCCCCTCCCTCAGCCTCCGCCCCTCCCTCAGTCACTGCCCCTCCAGTCTCCGCCCCTCCCTCAGTCTCCGCCCCTCCCTCAGTCCCGCCCCTCCCCCAGTCACCGCCCCTCCCTCAGTCACCGCCCCTCGCTCAGTCTCCGCCCCTCCCTCAGTCACCGCCCCTCGCTCAGTCTCCGCCCCTCCCTCAGTCACCGCCCCTTTCTCAGTCTCCGCCCCTCGCTCAGTCTCCGCCCCTCCCTCAGTCACCGCCCCTCGCTCAGTCTCCGCCCCTCCCTCAGTCTCCGCCCCTCCCTCAGTCACCGCCCCTCGCTCAGTCTCCGCCCCTCGCTCAGTCTCCGCCCCTCCCTCAGTCTCCGCCCCTCCCTCAGTCACCGCCCCTCCCTCAGTCTCCTTCCCTCCCTCAGTCACTGCCCCGCGGCCCCAGCTGCGCAGAGCCTGCTTCTGTGTGGGCACAGCCAGCTAGAGTGCTGCGTGCCACAGCGCCCACAGCTGGCACAGAGCCACTGGACGCCGCACGCTCAGTGCCGCCACCGGTTCAGGGACCAGTGTGCAGAGCAACTTGATCTCTCCTGCTCTGCACCATTCATTTCTATTCTCCTTCCCCCAAATCCAGACTTTAGCACAAGTGTGGGTGAACTGTTAGGTTCTTTCCCATATTTAATATTTACAATAGCCTTATGAGGCATTTATCAAGGTAATTATTACAGATGAAGAAAAGGTCCCACAACTCATTAATGCTGGATCCAACCCTTGAGCTCAGGGATCTCTGGCTCCAAACCAGTGCTCTTATCTTGTATGTTACACTGTGTCCTGAGAGGTCCTCTAAGCCCTTCCTAAATAAAAATACTCTTCCCTCTGTCCTATTTCGGTACAGGTACCTATATTTATATTTTCATGTAGTTATTCACGCAAACAAATATATAGTGAACGACCATCATTTGTAAGTTATTAGGGATATGACTAAAAGAACCACTTATGTTTTGAAGGAGCTCACGCTTTATGAAGAAGATGGACTGGTGAGTAGATTACTACAACATTTTGTCTGGTTCAAGAGTGTTATTGTTAGCCACACGGTGACTTAGGACAGGTGCTGGCAGTGTGGGTGCTCGAACACCGAGAACACTCTGGGGTGGAGAATCCTCCTGCACTGACGCTATGGTTCATATGTCTTTCTCTCTACTCGTCTACTCTATGAGATCCTCAAGGTCTGGACCTGTTTTTTCCACACTTGATTTCCAGCACTGCCTGCTCCTCAGCATATGGATGACACCTGATCTGGAGTTTTCCTGAGCTGGGCAAATGCTTTCTGCCCCAGAGCTCCGAGCGTCTGTTTCCCTCCTGTCTGCCACAGGCTCTAGTTGTATCCCCAGGACTGATGTCTTAGGGTCTTCCAGGTTTCACGACACAACAGAGAACTTAAGCTAACGTAAATGAAGAGGGTGATTTATGTTAAGGGAGCATCATGAGAAGTCGATGTAAAAATGCAGCTGGGCCCTGGCCGGTTTGGTTCAGCGGTTAGAGCGTCGGCCTGCTGTCCTGAGAGACCCGGGTTCGGTTCCCGCTAGGGGCGCGTACCTCGGTTGCAGTTTGTCCCCGGCCCTGGTCGGTTGTGTGGGTGGCAGCCACTCGATGTGATCCTTTCACATCGAAGTTTCTCTCTCTCTCTCTGTTCCTCTCTCTCCCTCCCACTCTACCTGAACAAAAAATGGAAAAATGTCCTGGGTGAGGGTATAAAAAAAAAAAAAAAAAAATGCAGCTGGTCCTCAGGGGTAAACTGGAATCTGAAACGAGAAAGAGATCAGAATTCTGTTTTCTATCCCCACTTCTCTATACCCTTTTCTCTCTCGGTGGCGTGGGATCTGGCCACCTCGCACCTCCCAGACAGGTGTTGTAGGCTCCGCCACATGAACAGGCTAACTTGGCTTTTCTCAGTCTCAATTTAAAGAGCCTGGAGAGAGCACCTGATTGGCCGCCCACTTGGTCAGCAAATCTCTGACTGTGGAGGCCATTCTTGCCGAGTTGGGGTGTGGTGAAAAGCAGTTCCCAGAGAAAGGGGAATTACTGTGAACTGGGCAGACACCTGAAGAGATGCCACTGACTTGACAATTCACAGAAAACCTCTCGTAGGACACAACAAATTAGTAGCCAGAAAGAACCTTTCTCTGATCAAATGTAAGACCTTACTGAAATCATTTTTCCACAATGTCTCTGGCTTTCCTGAGAGTCGCTGCTCCTTATTTGACCAGAGCCTTGTCCCTTGGTTTAACTCCACTGATAAATGACATTTTCGCCAAGAGCAGTGAGCTGTATTGATCGTGTGTTTATATAATGATACGGGGGGGCCACTTTCAGCACGTGTGATGTGATGAGCAGAGTGAATGAAGGTGCTTTTTGACTCTTTGTGAGAACTCCTGGAGAGACTCGATAAGATAAATGATGATGCCCGGCCGGTGTGGTTCAGTGGTTGAGCGTCGACCCTGCACTAAGAGGTCACTGTTAGATTTCCGGTCAGGGCACATGCCCTGGTTGTGGGCCTGATCCCCAGTAAAGGGGGGGGGCGTGCAAGAGGCGGCCAATCGATGTTCTCCTCTCATCAATGTTTCCTCGGTTGCAGTTTGTCCCCGGCCCTGGTTGGTCGTGTAGGTGGCGGCCACTTGATGTGTCCCTTTTACGTCGATGTTTCTCTCTCTGTCTCCCTCCCACTCTATCTGAACAAAAAAATGGAAAAATGTCCTCGGGTGAGGATAAAAAAATAATAATAATAAAATAAAATCAGGAGTTCCAGAAATAAAAAAAATATGGTCACAAAGTTAAAGTTCAGTGGATAATTCAAATAGATTAGATAGATTGAGGGGTTGAGGGAGGAGAAAGAGAGAGAGAGAGAGAAATATAATGAAGGATAAAAAATTAGAAAATAAGAAAGAGACATTAAAAGTCATGGAAGATAAAACGAGAGGTTCCCCAAAACTTACTAGATCTTTTAAAAGGAAAGAATATAGTGAATGTGAGAAAAAGTATATATGGTTGAGTTACATAAAGTCCTAAGCTAGGTAAATACAAATAAATGAACACCTATGGTGTCATTAATACTCCATAGAGCCCCAAACATAAAGTGAAAACCTTAAAAATAACTGAAGAGAAAAGACATTACTTGCAAAGAAGCAGTGATTCCACTAAGAGTAGTAACAGGTGTAAGAAGACAAATGTCGGCAAAGACCCAAGGGAAATACCTCTGAGGTGACACTTAGGTACCCGGCTAATCTCCCTTCAGGAGTCAAAGTGAGGGCAGGCCCTTGTCCTCGAGGAAGGCTGTCAAGCACACACCGAAGGACAGGCTTCAGGAAGGACACGCAAGCCCGCAAGCAGGGAGCGGGAGGGAGAAGCAACGCTGTGCCCAGTGTTAGAAGCTGCGCGGGGGAACGTGGAAGGGTCTCGGTTTGGGGGCAAAGACCACTGCAGTTATCGGTGGACGGAAATGACTAACTGGAGGGGAGCAGGGTGAGGCTGCTGCGCTCCACCCCAGAGGCTGCGGGAGCTGTGTTCAAGGCCCTTGGGGACACCTGCAACGGTCCCATGCTTCATGGTAAAAATTTAGGTTTCTTAAAATAATTTTTTTTTAATCCTCATCCAAAGACATTTTTGCATTTATCTTCAGATAGAGCGGGAAGGAGAGAGGGGGGAAGAGAGAGAGAAACATAGATGTGAGAGAGACACATGCACTGGTTGCCACCCACACAACCCCAACTGGGGCCGGGGACAAACTGCAACCAAGGTGTGTGCCCTTAGTGGGAACCGAACCCGGGACTCTGGTCCTCAGACGGGTGCTGTAACTGCTGAGCCAAACCCGCCACGGCAGGTTTTTAAAAAATCTTTAATGGCAGGGCATGGGGAAAGCAAAGGAATTAGTTTTTCATCTACAACATAATGTGGCAGAAATAAATTCAAATATTTTAATGACCACAATTAATATAAATGAAAAAATTTGCCAGCTGCCTGCCTGGTATATACACTGGTTAAAAAATTCTACTTATATACTCTTTCAAAAGACAGACCTTCAGTATAACGGCTCCTGCAGAGACAGGGACTTGGCTCGTTCTCCATCTCCTCCGAGCCCTACTTGAGCCACAAGACTTGTTCTCAGGACAGAAGCCACGCGCAGCTCTGAAGTGCAGGTGCCTCCTGTGGGCGAGAAAGCAGAACAATGAACGTGCCGCGTGTGGGACGCCCCGTGTTCAACGCTGTAGAGTAACAGCCACGAGGCCTGCTGGTCCAGAAGGTGGAGGAACTGAGCAAAGAAGAAAAAACGACGAAGGGCTAACCCGAGTCGCGGCAGGATCAGTGTTCACAGATGGCCCAGAATAAAGCACATGAAAGGACATGTGTCTCTTTTTAGAACAAAGTGGACTCATACAACATCAAATGGTATAGTTATTTTAATTACGAAGTTTTACCACACCGTAATTAATGGTAAAATACATTTAAAAGGCATGAAAGTCTTCATGAGCTATGATAATGCTATGACATGAATCTATTTTCCTAAATCAGTTGTATGTTATCAGGATGTTGATATTTTGATTATGCACATAATTCTCAAAACCAGAGTAAATAAGAGGCCGGGTTATATTCGTAGAACTGCACACAGATCAAATTTACAACGATGTAACATGTATACAGTTACAGAGGCAAGTTTAAATGGCGTTGACAAATGTAGACAGTGAATCTCACTACTCACTTACCGGAAGGAATCACTGTTTGACTTCCCCACCAGAGGAACTGAGGGAGAGCCAGCCCACTCCCTCCGCACCTTCCTCTCCTGCTGGGCCAGCTGGAAGCCAGGTTCGCTTCACTGACACCTTGAAACAGGTGTTATGAACTGAACGTTTGTGTCCTCCAAAATGTATGTGTAAGCCCCACACACACACACACGACGTGGGGGTTTGGAGATGGGCGTAGGGTGGGCTCCATGGCAGGATCAGTGCCCGGGAAGCCTTCCCTCTCTGTGCCTGTGAGCACACGGTGAGAAGCCGCCGTCAGCCAGCCCCAAAGAGGACCCTCACCAGGGAGGAATCAGACAGCTGGCGAGAAATACCAGTGTGTGAAAGCCACTCTGTCCACGGTATTTTGTCACAGCGGCCCGAGCAGACCAACACAATAGGGCGCCCTGCTGAGGTTGCCAGGGGCAGGTGGATAAAACAGAAGGTCCAATCACTCATTTCAATTTGATGCCCACCAGAGCCAGAGGGGCTTGTGGGAAGGGGGACCGGCTCCTGAGTAGCCTGTATTTCTGGTGTGTGCAGTCTACTTGTGTGTGTTCATGATGAGAATGTTTAAAAGGGAATCTTACTTACACCTTGCTGAGCATCACGGTGGGTCCATTGCCCTGTGTTTCTTGCCTTAATGTCTCTGGAGGAAGTGACAGGTCACCAAGAGCCTGTATTCTAAGCCGGATGTTCCTTTTGGCTTCAGGTGGACAATATTGTACAATATTCTTCCTCCAACTAAACCTCTTTGTAAAAGAATAAATTATAAATAAATATCGAAAGGGGAATACTCACACAGACCTTGTTCATGCAAACGGGAATCAAAGCACATGAATAAAAGGCATTTTCAGTACCTTTTCTATTTACTCACTTGTCAAGAGATTCGTTTAAGCTAAAGCGGATAGAGGACATTTAACAAATAATGCTTATATTTGAGTGCTCCTTGGTGTCTCTGTTTAGTCCATTCTCATTCATATCTCCAGACCAAACAATGAAGTCAGGGAAAAGTAGACATTTTGAGAAATCAAAATATCTCAAAATATTTTTAAGAAAAGATCTTCAACAAAGGCCAAGTACTGATGATAGACAACAAATCTCTGTGACAGAAAAGTGTTCCACAGTGATTCAGTATAATATGGGGTTCAAAGTACTATTGTTTATAAAAATGTTAGTTATTCAAGCGAAGTGTTTAAATACATATTTAAGTTCTGTTTATGATACAGCTCCCTTTAGGACAGTGTTTCTTTAGCATTGGCAGGTGGTGCTTTATTTTATGTTTTTGCTGAGCATTTTTATAGTCACGAACAATAATCTTGTCATATCAAAGACATTTGTGTCATATCTCCCTAGAGACAGGGAGAGAGCGTGATAAAGAACAGGACCATGCAAATTATACAGAAATTGTGGAATCAAATATACAACTCCGGATTTGAAGGAGATTTAATTTTATACCAGGCCACAATTTCTGTTGACCCAAGTAAATTTTGACAAAATTGCAAAAGATGCCTTACTACTTCTGATTATTCACTACAATAATTCACTGTTCATTAGTTCAAATTCATTAAGTACACCAGCTACTGGTCTGAGGCCTTTCATGTATTTGTCTCATTTAGAAATCTCAAGAGTCCAAGAAGAAGCTACTATTATTATCTCTATTTTCATAAAAAGGAAACAGAATTTTAGAGATATTAAGTCAAGGCCTCCTGGAAATTGGTTGAGTCAGAATTTGAACCCGTGTCTCTTGGACCCCTCCCCCCCAGTAAAGAGCGTTTCAAATAGAATTCTAAAATAAAAGTTAACACTGCAAAGATTCTTCATGAATAATTTCATAAAATAATATATTCAATATTTATGTATTGATATATATATTAAGTATGTAAATTAAATAAAACTAGTAAAATGTAGCATCCTTATCTGGAGTGGCAATGCTGAGAGATGCAGATTAAGGGGAAAATGCAGATTTTGTTTCTTTGGTTTTGTCATTAAATATTTGTTGTTGTAATGAATCCAAAGCACTTTATAAAACAGAATGAGTGACAGTAGATGGGGGAAGTTATAGGGGTTTTTGTTCCAGCTGAAACAGACAGGAATTAATTAATTTAATCCTGTCCTAATCTAGCTTCCCAATGAAGTGGATAAACAAATAATTTTCTTAAACAAGATTTGAAAACAAACAAAAAACCCATTAACTTAAAATCGTATTAAGCAGAAACCACTAAATGTGCCATGTGCCAATACTCCCACAGCATCGCCATCTCCAACATGCTCGTTTGGGATTGTGGGATACCTCGGTGATATTCATTGGATGAAAAGTTCAGATGTATGTGTTGTGAACTCAAGAACACTTCCCATAAATCTTGTGAGTGTTTGGAATATGTTCTAGAGTTTTAAATGCAAAGTTTCCTAGTCACGAGTTTCATTGCAAGAGTTTTACACAAATCTAATCACCAAGTTAAATTTGTGACACCGTCTTCAAGGCTGGAAGATTAACAAAGGTAACTAATTCATTGCATTAGAAAGGAGAGCGAGGAGATAGATTGTAAAGAATCTAACATTTATCTGAACATAAATATTGGAAATTATTGCAAATGGAATATAGAAAATGACTAAGTTAATGACTTGTTTTCAAGTTCTATGAGAGAGCAATGCTTCTCTTAAAAATAAAATTATCTGCATAGCCCTTTTTTCATTTTGTCATATTTTACATTGACTTAAAATATTTTCTGGGATTCTATACTTTTTATATATTCTATGCACTTTCCCATGAGCGATCTATTTATTTACATGAAAGACAAGATTTTGCTAATGCAAAGGCAACATGAAAGATTTTTTCCTACCAATTTTCTAATGAAAGCCAGACAGTTTTTTTTTTTATTTGGTTCTAAGTTTCATTTGCTTAAAATGAAAAATGTATTCTTAAAACTAAATAAAAAAATATCATATTATCAGGATTTCTGGCAGTAAGTGAATGAATACTTACTCTGAATAGAACCCTCTGAATGGCTGCTCTGTAACTACTTGTTTTGTTAGAAAAGTATATTAAAAAGTAGAAACAGCATCATGAATGAAGAAAAAGGATAGAAACAAAGTATAAAATATGTAATCTTTTAAAAAGACCTTATCAAGGAGAATCGCAGTGAAACCTTAAATGGGAGCGGCACAGAGTCCTGGAGCTTCCCCGTTTCCTGGTCAATGAATAATTTACTTTTTAGATGAGATTTGCTAACATTGCTGCAGAATAACTGTAATTTAAAATTATGAAAGCTCTATCCTATTGCACTTTAAAATCCATGCATTTGGTGTTGACCAGGTTTGCCTCATCATTAAGAATTTTGAGGAAAAGCAAAATCTCTGTCTCCCAAAGAATAAAGAGCAAAAACCCTAATTGCTTTCTTGTTTCCCACAAAGATGCTAATATGATGAACTGAATGTCAGAAATAATAAGACAAAATGATGGTGTGCACCCTGGAAAGAGAAAATAAAACATCTTCTTACGTGAACCGTCACCAGAACCGCAAGGAAACCCTCTGTTCTCCCCCTGCCCTGGTTTTGAACTGCTTCATTAAAAGCAATTTCGTTTTTCAGGAGCATAACACCCACATTATTCTATAAAAATAATTTTAACAGAAGTCTTCAATTAAGAGGTGATTATTGTCTAAGAATTGTTCCTTAGTTGGTTGGTAGCTGAAAATGTGATCTTCCCATGTTTGAATGGAAATGTGCCTTTCATAATGGTTTAAAATAGTTAAGTATCATGTCTGTTTGAAATGCCAATGAACTTAATATTATTTCTCAGCTGTTTCAAAAATATTGGACATTTCAGGACAGAATTTTCAAAAAAGAACAAAATTAACCCTGGCTAGTGGCTCAGTTGGTTGGAGGGTCGTCCTGCACACCAGAAAGGTTTTGGGTTTGATTTCGGGTCAGGGCATGTAAGGGAAGCAACTGATCGGTCTCTCTCTCTCTCTCTCTCTCTCTCTCCCTCCCTCTCCTTAAAAATTAATAAAAAACACATCCTTGGGTAAGGATTAAAAAAAATTACCTAACGATACTTAATAATTTGTTTTCCAGAGAGTCTCTTCTGGACACAGTAGAAGTACACGTGTCAATTCTGGCCTGGAGAGTCACTTTGCAACTGAGGCAATGGTGACCCGAATCACCTGCTCGTTTCCCAGTTCTATTCCTGGCCTCTATGCACACAAGTCCCAGTGCATCGTAACAGGGTTTCTGTTGACCCGAGATGCCCCTTAGCAGTCCCTCCCCTTTCAAATTGTGTTTTGAGAAATACTAATCTCCCAAAGTACTCATAAAAGAGTTCCAGGTCGAATAATTCTGTGGAATTCTAAATATTGAATTACATTTGCAATGAAAAAGATACATGAGCATATGCAGGCTCTGAGAAGCTCTGTGTTGTGGTCATGATGGCTCTGCAGGCTTCAGCGTGGGTGACTCGTGCAGTGCAGCGCTCTGCAAACTTGTTTCACTGTGGGACCCTTTTTACTTTGATCTAAACAACCCTCGTGAAGTAGGTCATTCCCTGATTTACAAATGAGACCCTGAACCTGGGAGGTGAACAACCTGCCCAGGCTGCACAGTCCCGGGGGACGCAGCCAGGATCAGAAGCACGGCCCCAGGCTCGGGCTCGTGGCCGGCGCCGGGACCTGGGAACGTAAGGAGCCACGTCCACGCGAACGTGTGGACAATTTCGAGCCCCGTGTATCATTTTTTCCTGTGCATTCTTTAATAGATCTTGTTTTGCTTCATGCTCATGCTACTGGAATTTGTAAAAAACTAAAAATTCAAAACAAAAAACCTCACTCTTATTAGCTATGGTACAGTGGCGTAGAGAGGTTATTAAGCTCCACGCAGTGCAGTAGTCAGAGGGAGCCGAGCGCACAGCCAGCGCGTGGAGTCACTCATCCGCGGAGACGCGCAGGTGGAGCAGAGCAGGTGTGTTACCATGGAGCTGGGAGCGCCACTCAGGACCTCTGTTAGCAGAGCAGGTGACATGAAGTTCATTCTCCTGCAAGGACCTTGTTTAAGCTAATTGCAGAAATATTTAGAAGATTCAAGTGTATATGTAATAGTAAAGTGAAAGTTACAGTGAGAAAAAACATTTAAATGAATTAAAACATTCCTGTCATAGTGAGAACAATATACCCACTTTTACCTTGTATGTAGACATGTTGCCTACACGTACATGTTTGTTCTCTCTGTGTGCATGTGTATGTTTGTGGTTAGAGAAGCATGTACATGGACATACAAATATGTATGTTTAACTAATATTTTAACCTTGATAAAATATTGAATTGTTAAAATGCCCATTTTTAATTATTTTAAATGTAATGCAGTTTTAGATTCCTTTCATAAAGTCCAGTGGGCAGATTTATTATTACTTTTTTTAATTTCCGGCATCAGATCAGGTCTCTGATAAACCCCGCAGGCAGCCCTGGGACGAGGACAGGATTGACAGTTCTCCAATAAAGGGCTGTGTGGTTTTCTGTGGCGTCTTCCGGTGGTGACGGCTGCTTTGTTCTTTTCTAGTCGGATTTTCTAGTTAACACATCAAAAGTGTATCTGTACACAAAGTACGAAGCAAACAGTTCAAAGAGGTAAGAGATTCACTTTTAACCCTTCCCTACGTTTTCCCCACACGTGTCACTAAAGACGTCTCGTTTGGAAGGCGGGGCAAGGTGAGGGGGTCACGCGGAGCCAGGGTGGTCAGCGTGTGAGCAGAGGTCAGGCAGGCTCTGACGGCTCCAAAGCAGTGAGAGCTGATCTGGGGTAAAAATGTGCACTTCCCAGGACAACCAAGCCAAGAGCTGGACTCCGGTGTGTCCATTCTGTGTATTGCCGACAATAAACAGGGACAGGGAGGTGACATGGACTGGAGGTAGGTTTCCTGTCGGTGGCCTGTGGTGGCAGTGGTGCCTCTGAGCCACTTTGCGTGATAGGAGCAGGAGCTCGGTGCACGGGGACCTGAAAGTGACTGTGGCCCATGCTTATGCAAATGTCCTGGGGGTGAAATGCCAAGATCTTTTTGACTAGTGTGGCTAAACCTGGACCAGTACAGAATATTCAAACTCCAGGAAGGTAGCTCAGCACCCAGCTGCCTCTTGCCGCTTTGCTGTGATGAGGGTAAGGCAAAGGTCCTGTGAAAGACAGCCCCCTTCTGTCCCCGCCACACCTCCTGTGAGCCCTGAGCAGGGAACTGTGCAGGAAGAAGGCCCCGCACCTCAGTGAGTCGGGTGGACGGGCAGCACGGGATTGTCACGTGCGTTTCAGTGTGCCAAGTGAAGCCAAAGCAAACACTACTTTAAAGACTTTTTCTATTTGATCTTTTAACAAAGCACTGGAGTCATCATCATGAGAAAAAGAAAACTTTGTTGGACTTTCTCAGGTTTATTTCATAGTTGAGTACGGTTTGTAAGTCTGATACAGTGCTCAGGGCCCCTGAGTCTTCGGTCAGTCCAGGCGAAAGCCACGTGCACAGCGGACAAACCGCCTGCACTGCCCAAGCACCCCTGTGCCATGCTGTGTGCCCCGCACGCGGTAGGCAGCAGGAGGCAGGACAGGGACAGGGAGGTGACATGGACTGGAAGTAGGCTGCCGGGGTCAGCTGAGTCTGCCCATCTGTGGATAAATGATCTCACGCTCACAGCCGGCTTTTTTGGAGGGGGGAATAATGCATGGAACACACTTGGCACAGCCCAGACGCATGGCATGGATCTCATCAAAGACTCAGAGGGCCCTTGCTAGTGACCAGGGTCTCCACAGACCTGGGATTTAACAAGTATCTATCGGGGTCCAGAGTCTATCCTCTTACAGTGCTTCTATAATCAAGAATGTGATGGTCTTTCTAGATCTTACCTCTTTCTTATTACTTTTTAATTATTAAAGAATACAAAGAACACAAATATATATATATTTTTTTATCCTCACCTGAGGACATTTTTCCATTTTTTGTTCAGGTAGAGTGGAAGGGAGAGAGAGGAACAGAGAGAGAGAGAGAAACATCGATGTGAAAGGAACACATCGAGTGGCTGCTACCCGCACAACCGACCAGGGCCGGGGACAAACTGCAACCAAGGTGTGTGCCCTTAGCGGGAACCGAACCCGGGTCTCTCAGGACCGCAGGCTGACGCTCTAACCGCTGAGCCAAACCGGCCAGGGCAAAACACAAGTATTTTTAACAAAAAAATAATCATATTACAAATACTTGAAACACAGTAATAATTTAAACTAACATTAAAGTAAATAAAAAAACTAATAGGGAAAAAAAGTACTTTATTTTTTTGGTTCAGGTAGAGTGGGAGGAAGGGGGAGAGAGAGAGAGAGAGAGAGAGAGAGAGAGAGAGAAAGAGAGAGAGAGAGAGAAACATCGATGTGAAAGGGACATATCGAGTGGCTGCCACCCACACAACCCAACCAGAGCTGGGGACAAACTGCAACCAAGGTACACGCCCTTAGCGGGAACCAAACCTGGGTCTCTCTGGACCACAGGCTGACGCTCTAACCACTGAGCAAAACAGGCCAAGGCTGTTGTACATTTTAATTCAAGATAAAAAGCTCTGGCAACAGAACATTTAAAAAAATCTATTTCAGGCATGTATCCTTTAAATTGCTTTTCTTTAAAAGTCATGGTTTTAGAATAGAAAACTTTAAAAGTAGGTTTCTAGGTCTAAAAATAGGATTACCTTGCAAAATAAATGTTTTTAAAAAATCATATAGAATAATTTTATTTTAAGACTTTAAAAAATCTATTGGTGTAACATTGGTTAATAAGAGTATATAAGTTTCAAGTATACAATTCTGTGATACATGATCTGTATATTGCATTGTGTGCTCATCAACTAAAGTCAAGTCTCCTTTTCATTGTCATGTATTGGCCCCCCATTGCCCTTTTCTACCTCCTCCCCACGCCGGTTCTGGTAACTACTATACTTGTCTGTATCTAAACTGTGAATGTACTGCAAGTAATAGCAACATTCTTCAGTCTGTGATCCTGTGCCGAATCTCTCTACCTTTATTCCTCCCCAAGATTCTTTTTCAATGTTTTGTGCATTATTTATCTCACCCCCATGAGGTATTCCAAATGATGTTTTGAGCTGTACAGAATGCTTTCTTCTTGATTTCCAAGCTCATTGGTATTCAAAATTACCAGGTTTAAATGGTTCCTAGCCCTACCCCATAACTTCGAGATCAATGCGCATTGCCTCAGGGTCGCCCAGAGGGCTTGTTAGAGCAGGTGCTGAGCCGCACCCCAGATTTTCTGATTCGCTGGGTCTGAGATAGGGTCCACGACTCTAACAGGTTCCCAGATGATGCTGATGCAGCTGGCCCGGGGACTGTGCTTTGGGAACCGTGCTAGATCATTCTTTGCCGAGACACTTTAGTTTTCGGGCACCTGCAGGGGGTTCTGCGGTTCAGCCAGGCTTGGAACCCGTGTTCTGGTGAGAGTTCACAGTGCATTCACCAGTCCCGTGTCATCTGGGCAGGAACCTGAGCAGGGATTTTAAAATTTCTAAGGTGCCTCCAAGTTTGTGGGGAACAGCACATCTTTTAGAGATCGGAGTCTGTGCAGGGAGGGTCAGATACATGGGGAAGGGATGGACAGAAAAGATAAAACCTGGAGGTGGTGGACAGACTCTGAAGATTCTTTCCAAAGGAATTTGAAAGCGATGCCTGAATGGAATGAAATCATCATCTGTGAGGATGAAATGAACACACAGCACAGCACCTGGCAGGCCTGGGAAGGCAGGAAGTGGAGCCGTTATCAACACTGCTACCTCTGGACAGGATTGCGGGTGCCTTGGAGGCTGGTGCCCCAGGAACTGCATGCCTGGTCAAGTCCCAAACTCCCTTGACCTTGGTTTGTTGAACTTTCTCCCAGATCTTGGATTCATCACTGTGATTATTTGACTGTCTCCCCATGCTGTATCTTGTTTTATTCAGCACTGTATCTCTAGCTCATAGCATAAACCTAGCTCGTAAAGATTTGTTGGGTGAATGAACAAAGTTAATGAATGTATTTTTCATCAATTCTCTATGCAAGTACTTGGCTCAGATTGGATAGTCTGTCTGTAAGTACATGGTGAATGAACTAATGAATAAGCCTGTAAGGTAGAGGTGTGACTAATAACAGATCTTCACCATTTGGGAAGAAATGTGTGCTTTTAAAAAGGTGCCAGGGAATCCCATATACAAAAACAATACCCAAGTCTTCTAATGTCATTTGGGAACCTTTTCCTCTGACGTTCGCGCCTTCCTTCACGGCTACTGGCAAAGCACTGTGCCTGCCAAAGTCACGGGTCTAATTCTGAATGAAATTGTCTAAGAGCAAGTATAACAGACATTTGATTAAGTGCATTTTACCATAAAAATTATCTATCAAAAGGAAGTTTCATATAAATTTTTAAAAATTTAACAAACTTGAATAATTGCTCTTTCTGTCTGTTATTTGGACTCACTGCTTTAAAAAAGAAAATTTTCCCCCTTTATTGATTTTAGAGAGAGAGGAAGGGAGAGGGAGAGCAAGATAGAAACATCAATGACAGAGGACGTCCATTGGCAGCCTCCTGCATGCCCCCCACTGGGGATTTGGCCCACAACCTGGGCATGTGCCCTGATAGGGAATTGAACTGGCAACCTCTTGGTACATGTGTTGATGCTCAACCACTGAGCCACATCGGCCGAACCAGACACACTACTTTATATGGTGATATCCACCGTGAAAATCTGAGCAGGGCAGAATATCACAATTTTAGTCAAGTAGATTCCGTGGGGCATTTCATAATGTCAAGGACAGATGCTGATTATTTTTGTGTGACCGAGCGCTTCACACAGCGACAAAGGCTGGCCCACTGAGGACAGTCTGCTCTGTCTGTGAGTATGTGGTATCTGACACAAAATCTCACAAATAACGGTATACGATGTCACTTAGTTTTATACCAAAAAGAAGAATAAAATGTCTGAGCCAAAGCTTTCTGGTGACTCTTAGTATTATTTTTAACTTCCAGGCTCCTCTCATGGTTCCTCTGGGGAGGATGGTGGGCAGTGTCCAGAGGAGAGCTTCAAGGGCATATTAGGCTCAACATCGGAAACTTCTAGAACGGAAGGAGCCCCTAGTGCAGGAGAGTGGAAAAACAGCCAGACATGCCACTTTGTCCACCTGAACCCAAGGCAGACCTGGGTGGGTCCCTGACAAGCGCACATGGCATATGAAGTTTGACAATCATTAAAACATTGTCATTAGTAAAAAGGGTGAAAGCTACTATGATTGACCAGCATTGGCAGGTTGGCATGAAACCTGTGCCAGCCCAGCATCAGTCCATGGCCCACACTTTGGAGATGGCGGTTCACACTCTGGGGTACAGGGTTATTCAGGACCAGCAGGGCTGCAGTCCCAGGATCAGGCATTTTGGAGCTCACATGTTGAATGAATGGAACAGCCTGCAGAAGGTTGTAGAATAAATAACATGGTGTCAAATGAGATCAACGTATTTCAGGGGCTTCCTCCTCCTGTGCCCGGGTTGCAGGCTCGTCTTCCTGCCGACTCTGACCGCTGCCGCAGGGAGCCGGCTGCCCGGTGCTCGGTTCCCCCCCAGCTTTTTCAAACTCAGAACTACTGCTTCTCCAGCTGCCTCGGGGGCACAATTATGTGCGTTACTGATCAGTCCATCCCAACAGTCCCTGAATTGTGTTCCAATGAATGCTTGAACAGCAAGAAAATAAAAATGAATTTCAAGGCTACATATACATGGAAAATGCTTCACGAATCCTTCTTGGTGATTTTCCAACATTAACTCTGAAAATTCTGGGAGTCAAAAAAAGCAGTTTAATTTTTAAAACTACTGCACATTTTAAAAAGCAATTCAAAAGATGAGAGTTGGAATAAGGACATCATATGGTTGGGAGATTTTCTGCATCCCTCTCCTTGTAGGAATCTTGTCTTTGCTTTAGAAAGCGGGTCTGAAGGGTGCCCCCTGGCTGTGCTCTGGGCGCACGGCTGAGAGCTCCGGACAAGGGCTTCTTTTCCATCAGGAGTAAGAGAAGAAGCATCTGGGGCATGAAATTAACATTGTGATTTATTATTAATGATGTCTCTTAATAACCCTCAGTATCTTTAAACATTTTTGTTTGCATATCTGCAGTGCAGGAAAGTGTAAATCATTAAAAATTTAGGAAATTTAGTGCAGTATAGAAAGTAAAGTCACAGGGTAGGTAAAAGTAATGGTTTTTTCTTCTAAAAACTACTTATAAGGTTTATGTTAGCATCTAATGTAGGTAAGTCTTTAACACCAGACCTGGTACCAATAAATATTTTCTATTGAAAGTAACAGAAAAGAAAAGGAATATTTTCTACTAAAAGTAATAGAAAAGAAAAACTATTTACACCTATTTGAGTCTACAGTTACACATATTGGTTAATATTTTAATAAAAGTAGCCTCTTTTGCAACGTATATGTTTCCCAAGTGGTCAAACTAGTATGGTTGCCCCCATCTGACTGAAGACTCTGTGAACTACCAGGCTGTGTTCGGTAAGCATTTACTGTATCTCAGGTTTGCTCTAGGTTTTTTAGACATTTCATTTCATTCCCATAATGGCCTTCAGAGGTAAACACCATTATACTCATTTCACAAATTAGGACACATATGTTTGGATGTTTAAGCAAAGTTATGTAACAAAGATTGCACAGATAGCAAGTGGTGGAAAACATCTGTGCATATTTTAAAATAAATTAGTTTTATAATACTTCACATGGGAAAGATTTGAGAAATCATGTATATTAAAAATCTCTTTCACAAATAGTACTTTTAAACATCAATAACAATACTGGGCCTACACAAGAGAAGACTTCTGTTCTGGGTGGCTCAGCTAGTGCTCAGACTTGGGTCCTTAACCAGCCAGTGTGCTTTGTTCAATGACTTTGGACTGCTTAATGGTTCTAGTCTGCATACATTAAATTACTCCTGACCAAACAGATCTCCAAGCTCCCTGTAGTGGGCAGTGTTTTCCACAGTGGCCATGTCTATATATATTTTCCTTCCCAGGTGCTATTTTTACAATATGATGCAGACACTGTTCCATCCATAGGTGAGGTCCTCAGACTCTCACCTTTAAACTTTTGAAATTCAACCAATAGAATATAACAGAAGTGACATGGGTGATTTCCAAGGTCAATTCATAGACAGTGATGCGGCTTCTACTTGGCTGTATGAATTAATTTATAATCCACCCCTTTAGGCAAAAACCATACTCCCAAATCTCCCCATGAGCCTTTTAAGGTCCTTAAAAGCCCTATTGTTTATGTCATGCAGCACCTTCCACTTTTCTGAGGTCTGAGTGAAGGGTGGTTTACTCTGCTCTCGGCGTTATCTCTGCAATACGTTTTCTTGGCACACCCTGAATTTGATGTCCACCTGGAAAACACAGTTTTACTTTTAAACTTGGCAAAATCTGGCTCCTTTATGTTTCCTCTAATGTTCACTTGAAAACCGAACAAGTTCATTAGGTGCATTTCCTACTCTGCATGTGACTGCAGGTGCCTCTTGGTGTTGGTAAACTTTGCACACGGCCAAACAACAGTTTCTGATGTTCAGCTTCCAGGAGCTTTTTCTTCAGTTTCTTTTAAGACCCCACCTCTTGGAAGGCCACAAGCCTCCACTCTCCACACACCCTTCTCAAGGTCCTCCACGTGACCCGTCCAGTCCCCACTGAGAGTACCTTCGTGGCCCCACGACTCCACCCACTGTTAGTCCCAGAGCCTCCTCCACACCCTTCAGATCATTCCTGTGGTGTCTCCTCACTTCAGCACAAAATACATTCCTGCTGTTATGGTACATATCAAATTACCTCAAGACTTCCTGGCAGAAAACAGTGCACCATTTTGCCCCCAGAGTATGACGGCACGGCAGAGCAGGCTGGCGCAATCCAGGGTCCCTTGGATGTTGGAAGGAAGACTCAAAGGCTGGGAGGTAGAATCACTTGAAGGCTCCCATGTCTGAACTGTTGGTTAAGAGTCCATCTTGGGCTCTTAGCTGGCACACCAGCACATGACTCTCCCACGGGTCTTGGCTTTTCTCAACATGTGCACAGGCATCATCTTTTAAGGAAGCTCAGGCTACATGGAGATGCAGGTGTAGGTGTTCCAGCCAAAGGCTCCAACTAAGGTCTTGGCCACTAGCCAGCAAAAGCATCAGACATGTGACTGACGGGGCCTTTGGACTCCAGCCCCTCAGTCCACAATGACCCCGAGGACTTCAAGGACTTTAAAACCTCCTCCATGTGAAGCCTCAGACATCATGTAGCAAAGAAATGCTGTTCCCTCTGTGCCCCATCCCACAGATTCCTGGCCCACAGAAATCAGTCAACACAACAAATCATTGTTTCATGCCACTAAGTTTTGGGCTAATTTGTTATTCACCTGTAGTAACTAGAATGCTAGTCAATTAAGAAGAATCTTGAATGCTCAAGGGTATAACCATTATTTGGTAACCACTGGTATAAAGTAGACTGCTTTTGACAGCAAGCAACAAAAACGTGATTCAAACTAGTTTAAAAAATATAGAACATGTATTATTTTACTTAATAGGGAACCTAGAGCTTGGAACTCAGCCATTTCTCATGTGTTCATGGAATCATTCTCACAGATCCTTCATCTCAGTTTGGAAATTGAAGTTTTCTATCCAGTTAGAACAATATCTAACAGAAAGAAATGGTTGTTTCTTCCCATGTTTCTCTCTTAGGGGTAGGAACTTTGCCAAGAAGTGACCCCTACCATGAATTTTCCTCACACACTGCCAGTTGAAAAAGTAACTGACTGGGGGGATGGAATTACCAGGATGGGCATGGTCAGCTGCATGGGCAGGCTGGAGATGGGGGTGGTCAGCTGCATGGGCAGGCTGGAGATGGGGGTGGTCAGCTGCATGGGCAAGCTGGAGATGGGGGTGGTCGGCTGCATGGGCAGGCTGGAGATGGGGGTGGTCAGCTGCATGGGCAGGCTGGAGATGGGGGTGGTCGGCTGCATGGGCAGGCTGGAGATGGGCGTGGTCAGCTGCATGGGCAGGCTGGAGATGGGGGTGGTCGGCTGCATGGGCAGGCTGGAGATGGGGGTGGTCAGCTGCATGGGCAGGCTGGAGATGGGGGTGGTCAGCTGCATGGGCAGGCTGGAGATGGGGGTGGTCAGCTGCATGGGCAGGCTGGACATGGGGGTGGTCGGCTGCATGGGCAGGCTGGAGATGGGCGTGGTCAGCTGCATGGGCAGGCTGGAGATGGGCGTGGTCGGCTGCATGGGCAGGCTGGAGATGGGCGTGGTCAGCTGCATGGGCAGGCTGGAGATGGGGGTGGTCGGCTGCATGGGCAGGCTGGAGATGGGGGTGGTCGGCTGCATGGGCAGGCTGGAGATGGGCGTGGTCGGCTGCATGGGCAGGCTGGAGATGGGCGTGGTCAGCTGCATGGGCAGGCTGGAGATGGAAAGTCACCTTCATGTTTACTATTTTCTTCTGTTATATTATTTCATTCCAAACATTAAAAGGAAGAATAACATTTGGTTAACTCAAGGTAATAGAATTTGCAATTCTTGACTATGCTTGTAAGTATTCTGCTTACAGAGCTAGAGAATAGAATAAATAGAAGATGATGAGCAATATTTGACATTTCTTTCAAGGCTGGCTTTACAAGACAGGTCCTACAAATGCTACTTTAAACTTCTGATTTTTAACTTTAAATAAGTCCTTGCCACCAGTTGAATGTTGTTCCTCTTAAAGACCCCACCTGTGAATAACTGTGAAAAACAAGTATGTAGGGCAACAGTATACAATCCACACATTAATTTTCTGTGAAACAGCAATTAAGAATCTGGGTTTTGGGTTCAGAACAATATGAATGATCTTATATGTATAGTGGGGATGATATTTTCTACCTTACTGGGAGGTTATAGATTAAATTAAATAAGAATGTACATAAAGAACCCAGTAGTGTTCCTGGCACATAAAAAGCCCTCAATAAATAATTATTGTTATTGTTTTTATAAAGCATACTCATTATGTCATGACCTGTAAATTGGAGAAAAGTTTTAAGAGCTACATGGAGATATCTTTGCTTTTCATGCTTCGAGGTGATTGGAGTTTTAATGACACATAATACTTTACAAAAAAAAATTAAATATTCACCAATGGAGATATACTGAAAGTAGCTGTCCATAATAAGATGTAAAGATATTACGTAATTTGCATGCTTTATATTCAAAGATAGTTACATTTAGCATAAGCCACAACTAAGGTATTTCTTCTTAAAATGTATATGACCTAATAATATATTGTATATAATTTAAGCTCAGTGAAATAGAAAAGTATTTTATTACATATTTCCAATGTACTGTTATTTTATTACTTATACATATGATACATATTTATTTTTAAAACAAATATATCTTTTTGGCCAACTTGTTTTATTATTATTAAGTTACAGGCAGTGCATTACTCATGAATGGCAGAGTATGTCAGTTATTTATCTTTCCAAAGTATCTTAAAGTGAATGAAGCTTGAATTGAGCAAGGAAGTATCATAAATCAAAAAGTGAATTCTCTAAAAAAAGCTGGGAAAAGGTTTGAATATAAAATTAAAGTACTTTTTGCCATAAAATGTAACTGTCAAGGTGGCATGAACCCAAATATGAATTATGATAGGGTTGAATTTGTATTTTTTTTCTGATGGGCCACTAAAGAATCATTTTGAAATCATCGATCTTGGCCAGCTTAAATCTTTAGTTTTCTGATTAACATGTCAATCAGGTACAAAGGTGGTAAGAGACGATTTAAGCCTGTGCATTTATTTGTCAATAAAATGTGTGCTGTATTGTTTTTCTCAGTTGCATTGTTTTATCATGTCAATATTTCATAAGATTATATGACTGACTAATGGGAATAGCTATTACCACCATTGATGTACTTTGAAGATAGCAATTCATATTTTATGGACCAGAAAGAGACAAAACCTTTACCTTTGACCTTATTGAGCATAAGTAAGGTGATGTGAATGAAATCTGCTTTGTATCTCACCTATTCACAATTAGCTTCTAACAGCCTCAGGGACAAATGTTAGAATAGGTAACCTAGCCTTTCTTGGTTTATAAGAATGATTTATGGATCTCAAATAAAATCCTTCAAAAGGCAATTTAGGGAATAGAAATAGCACAAGCCAGAAAAACAGACTATGAGCATTTTTGTAGGAGTTTTTTCTAATTATAAAAGTGATTGATGCATGTTCTCTGGATATCATCGATAAAAACACATGAGCCAGAAGGGAAGCAATTGTGTCCAATCCAAATACCTGGACATTCCATGGTCATTGTCAGCATATATCCTTCCAGTCTTTTTTTCTGTGCATACATATATCTTTTCCAAAAATATATTCTATGTACTGAAAAATAACCTGACTTTTACTGGATGAGTTTTTGTACTTTTTATACTATACAACTTTGTCAAGAAAATAATAAGCCAAAGCAGGTAATTTTTACATTATAATTTTTCTCCATCTAATGCCTTACTTCTTGTATTTATTCACTTATGCATGTGGCTTATGCAGATAGGTAATTTGCTTGTATAAAGTACCCTGTGTTCTCTAAGTGTTTTAAAAGCACTGATTTGTTGGTTGTCATATATTTGGCAAGTTATATAACTTTAAGTATGCTTTTAATATAATGCAAAGGTTTTTTTTTTTTTTTTCCTGCAATATAGCTACATACAAACTTAGAGTGTTTTAATCCGATTTTCATTTGTAAAACATGGCTAATAGCTAGATTTAGGCTATGCCCATAGTCATCTCTGTAAATATGTATTTTTAATTTTTTTTTGAGAAAGAGAGGAAGGGAGAGAGAGATAGAAACATTGATGTAAGAGGGAAACATCAATCAGCTGCCTCCTGCACGACCCCTACTGGGGATCGAGCCCCGTGCCCTGACTGGGAATTGAACCAGGACCTCTCAGTCCATGGAGCATTGCTCAATCCATTGAGCCACACCGCCAGGCCCTGTAAATATTTCTGGCTGCTGTGTGGTAACCAGCCTCCAAGATGGTGTCCAATGGTTCTTGCTTCCTGAATCCTTGCATAGCCCCCCTTACATTCAACAGAACTGACTTGTAAACCAGCAGAATACCGTGGGGGTGTGACTTCCAAGTTTAGGCCATAAAAAGCATCGCAGCCTCCACCTTCCTCCCTCTGGGGGAAGCCAGGCATCTGAGTGACTCAGCTGGGAAACGCAGCCTTGGGCCCGAGTCAAGCCTTGAAGTGATGGCAGCCTGGCTGACAGCTTGCCCGCAGCCGGGACCAAGGGCTGACCTGCTCCTGGTTCTTGACGCACTGAAACCAGGAGAGTACATTGTATCTGCTAAGCTCTGGGGAGTAACTTGCTATGTGGAAACAGCTGACTAATACAAACTGAAAATGGAGACGTCTGCTAAATCAGCGCTCTCGGTGTATTTTAATGAACAAGAGCTTATGAGAAATTGTACCTCTATCAAGAGTCCAGGTAGCATTTAGTATTCATACTAAGTTGTAGTACACATTTAAGGGTAGAATTTGAGGCAAACTGTATGAAAAAGTGAAAAGACAATGCAAAAAAGAACATTTTCCACTTAAAAATATTTTCTACCATTAGTTTTTTATCTGATCTAAGTTTTTCTCTCAAGTTTTTGTAGTTATGATAAACAAAACACCTGTTCAGAGCAAATAAGCATGAATATCAACATTTTAATGATTAAGATATATATATATATATATATATATATATATATATATATATATAATGTACCTAAATTTCAAAAGAACACCAAGTTCTGCCATATGGCAGAACTTGGTGTTCTTTTGAAATTTAGGTACATTTTATTTGATCTGAAATTTAATTACGAGTCACACATGATCCCAGGAATTAGGGAGCCGCGATGGGCGCGTCTCCTTTGCCCCGATCTCATTTGCGTTGGTGACGGTTCAGCATGTACCTTCCATAGCCCACTGGTCATAACACTAGGCAAGCATGATAACACGATGCATTTTTCTTTTTTATAAACATGAAATCTTGGTCTATATGTTATTCTGCAATAGGCTGCTTTAATTTAGACGCTGTGTATATAGTACATATAGATCTAATCCATTCTTTTCAATACTGTTCAATAGCCTAAAGCAGGCCTTTGCAAACTATGGCGTGTGGGCTAAATTTGTCCTGCCACCTGTTTTAGTATGGTCTGTGAGCTGAAATGGTTTTTACATTTTTAAATGTTTGGAAAAAATCAAAAGAGAATAATATTGCCTGGTCTGTGAAAATTATATGAAATTTAAATTTCAGTGTTCATAAATAAAGTCTTATTGGGACAAGGTATGCTCATTTTGTTTATATACTATCTCAACTCAGCTGAGTAGTTATGAAAACCAATGGCCAGCAAAACCTAAAATATTTACTATCTGGCCCTTTACAGAAAGAGCTTGCCAATGTTTGATCTCTAGCACTCTATCCAGTAGAAATACAATGCAAACCACGTATGTAATTGTAACTTTTCTAGTGGCCACTTTTTTAAAAAAGTAAAAAGAAATAGAAACAAAAAATTTTAATAATGTGTTAGTTAAGTTAATACACCCAAGGTATTTCAACATTTATTTTGCATTTTATTTTTTTATTTCCATCTCCCCACCCCTCCGCTTTGGCAGCCACTCGCGAGTTCTCTATATGGGTCTGTCTCTGTTTTGTTTGTTTATTCATTTTGATTCTGTTAGATTCTACATTTAAGTGAGATCATAAACATTTGTTTTTCTCCGACTTATTTCACATAGCATAATATCCTCTTGGTTCATCGTTGTTTTTGTAAACTGCAAAATTCCCTTTATTTTTATTGCTGAATAATATTCCATTGTAAATATATGCCACATTTTTAACCATTTATCTATTGATAGACACTTAGGTTGCTTCCATGTCGTGGCTATTACTAGTAGTGCTGCAATGAACATAGGAGTGTATATATCTTTTCAGATTAGTGTTTTCATTTTCTTTGGATAAACACACACAAGTGAAATGGATGGGTCCTAAGGCAACTGTATTTTTAATTCTCTGAGAAACCTCCACACTGTTTTCCACAGTGGCTGCACCAATCTGCATTCCTACCAACAGTTCACAAGGGCTCCGCTTTTTTTTCTTTTCTTGCATCCTCCCAAATATTTGTTATTTGTTGATTTATTGATGATAACCATTTTGATAGGTATGAGGTGATATCTCATAGTCTTAATTGGAATGTCCCTGATAATTAGTGACACTGAGCATCTGTTCATATATCTATTGGTCATCTGTATGTCCTCTTTGGAGAAGTGTCTAGTTAGGTCCTCTGCCCTTTTTTTTTTTTTTTTTTTGCATTAAGTTGTATGAGTTCTTTATGCATTTTGGATATTGCTCCCTTATTTGATGTTGAAAATATCTTCTTTCATTCATTTGTTTTGTTGGTGTCCTTCATTGTGCAGATTTGTTTTAGTTTGGCATAGTCCCATTTTTTTTTTCTTTTGTTTCCTTCCTCAAGGAGATATATCCAAAAAGTATTTCTAAGAGCAATGTCAGAGAGTTACTGCCTATGTTTTCTTCCAGAAGTTTAGTAGTTTCAGATCCTATATTTAAGACTTTAATCTATTTTGAGTTTATTTTTGTATATGGTATAAGAATGTGATCCAATTTTATTTTTTGCCTGTTTTTGTTCAGTTTTCCCAACACCACTTATTGAAGAGACTGTCTTTACCTCAGTTGATATTCTTGCCTCCTTTGTCATAGTTTAATTGACCATACAGGTTAGGGTTTATTTCTGGGCTCTCTATTCTATACCACTGATCAATGTGTCTGTTTTGATACCAGTGCCATATTGTTTTGATTATTGTAGCTTCATAGTATAATTTGATATTGGTAATGCAATACCTCCCACTTTGTCCTTTCTCAAGATTTCTTTGTCTATTGGGGTCTTTTGTGGTTTCATATAAAATTTAAGATTACTTGTTCTTATTTTGATAAGAATACCATTGACACTTTAATGGAAACTGCACTGTCTTGTTTCTGATCATGTCAGCATTTAATTAACATAAAATCATTATTGAGACATTTACATGCTTATTTTTCATACTAAGTCTTTGATATTCAGTGTAAATTTTGCACCCACAGCACATCTGTACTTGAACTAGCCACATTTCATGTACCCACATGTGGCTAGTGACTACTTTCCTAAAAGTAGAGTTGCTGAGTCAAAGAAATGTGTAACCATTAATCTTAATAGATACAAGAAGTTGCATTTGGACTGAAGTTCAAATATGAAAGCATGTTGGTGTAGATCACCACAAAGTTGTTTTGTTTTTTTTTTTGGATTTTTTTCTTTTAGTATGCTCTCTAGAAGGAAAATAATATTTTTGTTGGTACTTTAAAATATGTATTAATATAAAATCCTTATAGTTTTTTGGGTTTGATAACCAATTTCAGTAGTAAAAATAGTATATATTTTAGAATGCCTTGCAGTCTCCAGTTTCAAACATATTATTTCCCATGACACTCTGGAAACTCCGTGTGGGGTTGGTTTATATTCCTATTTTATAGCAGATGAGACTCAAAGAAGTAAAGTGATCTCCCTGAAGATACCACACAGCTGAAAGGTTTGACTCAGGACTTAGAATAAGTCCTGGTTGGAGTTCAATGTTCTTCCTAGTACCATGTTAATTTATTCAAAAACACCCACTGTAAATCAACGGTATGTCAAGCGCTGTGCGAAATCCTATAGTTCAGTAGTGAACAACACCAATGGCTTCCTGTCCCAGCCAAACCCTGACGGATTTGAAAGGTAGGAAACCTGTGAAGTACCTGTAGAAAAGAAGCATAATTCAATTGCTTTAAGCATTCTGGAGTCCCTATTTCATGGAGAAGAAGCCCTTCATCTCATTAGAGGAGTTGTGATCAAGTGATGATAAAAAAAAGACAAGGACTCAGAATTATCTCAGTGTGCCTACTGAATGAGCCACTTAAAGCCTCAAACACTTTAAATCATCGAGACATTTAGCTACTTTCAGAGTTGTGTGATCAGATACCCTTATGGTTCTTCAGCTTTTTAGACTTGTTGCTTGACCATTTGCAGTCCCAACTCCAAGCCCAATCAGTTAAGTTGATGGGCAAAGTGCAAGTATAGTTCTTGTACTATATTAGAATGTAACATAATTTCTCCACGTGATGAAACATCTGGGCTTGGAATTCTAATATGCAACATCAATCTTTCAACTGGCACTAGAGGAATCGAAGGCTTAAATTTTAGTAAAAGAAATTATACCGCCCTGGCCGGTTTGGCTCAGCGGTTGGAGCGTCGGCCTGAGGACCAGGGGTTCGGTTCCCACTAGGGGCACGTACCAAAAAAAAAGAAAAAAGAAAGAAATTATACCTGTGAGATCTAGCAATAGTTTTTGGGTTTTTTTTCTCTCAATCCCTCTCTTCTCTACCACCCCACCAGAGTTGTCTGCTTGCTCTCTATTTATGCTTCTGTCTCTATTTTTCTTGGTAGTTCAGATTGTTCATTAAATTTCACATATGAGAAATCATATGGTACTTCTCTTTCTTCGATTGGCTAATTTCCCTTAGCATAATGTTCTCCAGGTCCATTCATGCTGTTGCAAATGGTAAAATTTTTCTTTCTTTCTACGGCAGAATAGTATTCCTTTGTGTAAATGTACCACAGCTTGTTTATGCACTCATCTACTGATGGACACTTGGGCTGCTTCTAAATCTTGGCTGTTATAAATAACACTGCAATGAACATAGGGGTGCTTATACTCTTTTGAATTGGTGTCTCGGGTTTCTTCAGATAAATTCTCAGAAGAGGGATCACTGGGTCACAAGGCAGTTCCATTTTTTTTTTTTTTATCCTCACCCAAGGACATTTTCCCATTTTTTTGTTCAGGTAGAGTGGGAGGGAGAGAGAGGAACAGAGAGAGAGAGAAACATCAATGTGAAAGGAACACATCGAGTGGCTGCCACCCACACGACCGACCAGGGCCGGGGACAAACTGCAACCGAGGTACGTGCCCTTAGCGGGAACCGAACCCGGGTCTCTCAGGACCGCAGGTCGACGCTCTAACCGCTGAGCCAAACTGGCCAGGGCCCATTTTTAATTTTTTGAGGAAACTTCATACTGTTTTTCACAGTGGCTGCACCAATCTGCATTCCCACCAACAGTGTACAAGGATTGCCTTTTCTCCACATCCTTGCCAACACTTGTTATCTGTTGATGTATTGATGATATAGCCATTCTGACAGGTGTGAGGTGATATCTCATTGTGGTTTTAATTTTCATTTCTCTGATGAATAGTGATGTTGAACATCTTTTCATGTTTATTGGTCATCTTTAAATCATCTTTGGAGAAGTGTCTATTCAGGTCTTTTGCCCATTTTTAGATTGGCTTGTGTATGTGTGTGTGTTTTTTTTGTTTGTTTTTTTGGTGTTGAGTTTTATAAGTTCTTTATAAAGATATTAACCCCTTATCAGATGTATCATTGGCAAATATTTTCTCCCATTAAGCAGGTTGTTTTTTCATTTTGTTGTTGTTTTCCTTTGCTGTGCAAAAACTCCTTAGTTTGATGTAGTCCCATTTAAAATGTTTTTGTTTTGTTTCCCTTTCCTGAGGAAATAGATCAGAAAAAATATTGTTACTTGAAACATTTGAGATTTTACTGCCTATGTTTTCTTCTAGGTTTTTTTATGGTTTTGAGTCTAACATTTAAGTCTTTAATACATTTTGAGTTTATTGTTGTGTGTGGTGTAGGAAGGTGGTCTAGCTTCATTTTTTTTGCATGCATCTGTCCAATTTTCCCAACACCATTTATTGAATTGACTATCTTTACCCTGTTGTATTTTTTTTTTTTTTGCCTCCTTTGTAGTATATCAATTGACTATAAAGTTGTGACTTTATTTCTGGGCTCTGCCATCTGTTCTATTGATCTCTATGTCTATTTTTATGCCAGAACCATGCTGTTTTGATTACTATGGTCTTGTAGTATAATTTAACATCAAGTAGAGTGATTCCTCCAACTTGGTTCTTCTTTCTCAAGATCAATGTTGATATTTGGGGTCTTTTGTGTTTCTATACAAATTTTGAAACATTTGTTCTAGTTCTGTGAAATTTCATTAGTATCTTGATAAGAATTGTGTTGAGTCTGTAGATGCTTTGGGTAGTATGCACATTTTAATGATGTTAATTCTTTCTATCTATGACCATGGTATATGCTGCCACTTATTTGTATCTTCCTTAATCTCTTTCTTCAGTGGTTTAAATTTTCCTCCTACAGGCCTTTTACATCCTTGGTTAAATTTATTCATAGGTATATTATTCTTTTTGAAGCGATTGTTAATGACATTGCTTTCTTAGTTTTCTTTTCTGATAGTTCATTACTGGTGCATAAAAATGCAACTGATTTATGGATATTTATTTTGTATCCTGCTACTTTACTGAATTCCTTTATGAGGTCTAGTAGTTTTTTGTGTGGAATATTTAGGGTTCTCTAAATACAATATCATGTCATCTACAAATAATGACAGTTTTACTTCTTCCTTTTCAATTTTGTTCTTTTTATTTCTTCTTCTCTGGTTGTTGTGGTGAGGACTTTCAGTACTATGTTGTATAAAAATGGAGAAAGTGGATATCCCTGTCTTGTTCCTTATATTAAGGGGGACACTTATAGTTTTTGTCCTTTATTATGTTGAGTTATGTTCCATCTACTCCCACTTGGCTGAGAGTTTATATCATAAAAAGGTGCTGGATTTTATCAAATGTTTTTTTTTATACATCTATTGAGATGATCATGTGATTTTTATCCTTCAATTTGTTTATAAAATGTATCATATTTATTGTTTTGTAGATATTGTACCAACCTTGCATCCCTGGAATAAATCCTATTTAACCATGATGTACAATCTTTTTAATGTATTGCTAGATTTGGTTTGCTAATATTTTATTGAGGATTTTAGCATCTATGTTCATCAGGGATGTTGACCTATACTTTTCTTTCTTTATCTGGTTTTAGAATTAGGATAATGCTTGCCTCATAAAATGATCTTAGGAGTCTTTCCTCCTCTTGAAATTTTTGGAATAGTTTGAGAAGGATAGGTATTAGTTCTTCTTTCAATGCTTGGTAAAATTCTCCTGTAAAGCCCTCTGGTCCAGGGCTTTTGTTTCTTGGGTATTTTTTGATTACTAGTTGCCTCCTGCATGACCCCAACCAGCCACCGAGGTACATGCCCTTGACCGGAATCAAACCCACAACTCATTGGTCTGTGGGCCAATGCTCCACCACTGAGCCAAACCAGTGTATCTGTGTGTGTATTAGTCTGTGTGTATCTTTTATTCTGAGGAGGGTCTCTTGAAGACAGCATATACATGGGTCTTGTTTTCTCATCCATTTAGCTACCTATGTCTTTAGATTGGAGCATTTAAGCCAATTACATTTAAAGTGACTATTGATATGTACATATTTATTGACATTTTGTTTTTTAAACTATGTTCCTCCATTTTATTTTGTGTTTTTTCTTTTTCTTCTTCCGCTTCTTAAAGCAAGCCCTTTAACATTTCTTTTAATACTGATTTGTTTGTAACAAACTCCTTGAGCTTTTTTTGTCTGGAAAGCTCTTTTTTACTCCTTCAATTTTAAGTGATAGCCTTGCTGTGTATAGTAGCCTTGGTTGTAGGTCCTTGCTTTTCATTACTTTGAACATTTAATGCCAATCCCATTTGGCCCGAAATGTTTCTGTGGAGAAATAAGCTGACATTCTTATAGGAGACTGCCTTACTCTTGCAGCTTAAAAGACTTTCTCTTTGTCTTTAACTTTTAGCACTTTAATTATGATATGTCTTGGTGCAGGCATCTCTGGGTCCTTTCTGTTAGGACTCTCTGCATTTCCTGGACTTGTATGTCTTTTTCCTTTACCAGGTTAGAGTTTTCTTTAATTATTTCTTCAAATAGGTTCTTAATCCCTTCTTCTCTCTCTTCTTCTGGTACCCCTATCACATAGATGTTGTTTTGATTCATATTGTCCCAAAGGTCCCTTAAACTATCCTAATTTTTTTGTTTTTATTAATCTTCATTTGAGAGTATTTTTCCATTGATATTTTGATAAAGTGGAAGGGAGGGAGGGAGATAAACATGGATTTGAGAGAGAAATGTCAATTAGTTTCCTCTCACATGACCCCAACAGAGGCTGAGATAAAACCTGCAACCCAGGTATGTGCCCTTGACAAGGAATAGAACCTACAACCCTTTGGTTTGGGGGCTGATGCTCTAACCACTGAGATAAACTGGCCAGGGCTACTATCCTAATTTTTTAAAGTTATTATTATTATTATTTTGCTTCACTGATTGGGTGGTTTTTTTTCTACCTTGTCTGCCAAATCACTGATTCCATCCTCTGCTTCATTGAGCCTCCTGTTTATTCTTTCCAGTGTATTATTTATTTCAGATATAACATTCTTCATTTCTGACTGGTCCTTTTTTATGGTTTCTATAACACTTTTCATGCTGTTTATCATCCTTATAATCAATCATTACTCTGAACTCTATATCTGATAAATTGCTGATCTCCACTTTATTTACCTCTTCTTCTCTAGAATTCTCTTGTTCCTTCATTTGGGGCCTGTTACTTTGTCTCCCCATTTTGGTGGCCTGGTTGTGTTTGTTTCTATGTATTAGGTAGATCTGCTTTGAGTCTCAATCTTGGTAGGGTGGCCTTATGTAGTAGGTGACCTGTGGGATCCAGAGGTGCAGTCTCCCTGATTACCTGAGCTGGATGCTCTAAGATTGTCCCTTGTGTGCATTGTGTGGGCCCTCCTGTTGTAATTGAGTCTTGATTGCTATTGGCCCATTTGTTGATGGGCTTGACCATCAGACTGGCTGACAGTGAGGCTCAACTCCCAGCACAATGTGCAGGCTGCTGTGCAGATGCTGATCACACAAAATGGAATTCATCTCAGCAGGTTTTGTCACCTACCAATATCTCCTTGTGGATATGCTGTTTGTTAAGATATTTGATCCTGCTCTGTTGTCTAAAGCTGGCCACTGGATATATTGGTTCTGGGCCTCTTCAGAGGGACTATGGCACAGGCCAATGTAGACACTGTTTTTGACTGGCCCTGAGAAACCTGTTTGGAGCTAATAGTGATCCAAAGCTTGTGAATCCCTCTTCTGGGCTTGGGTACATCTCTAGCAATAACTTCTTCTTTTTTTTTTTTAATTTTTAATTTTTAATTTTTTTTTTATCCTCACCCGAGGACATTTTTCCATTTTTTGTACAGACAGAGTGGGAGGGAGAGAGAGGAAGAGAGAGAGTGAGAAACATCGACGTGAAGGGACACATCGAGTGGCTGCCACCCGCACGACCAACCAGGGCCGGGGACAAACTGCAACCGAGGCACATGCCCTTAGCGGGAACCGAACCCGGTCTCTCCGGACCGCGGGCGGGCGCTCTAACCGCTGAGCCAAACCAGCTAGGGCGCAATAACTTCTTAATGAGTAGAACAGTAAGTGAGTGTATGTGTGACAGTATGTGTGTGTGTGTGTGTGTGTGTGTGTGTGAGTGATTGGGAGTGGAGGTGAAATTATTTCAGTTGTAATATGTCTAATAGAAATGTTTTATTTCATGTACCTACTGATGCTTTCAGTTGCTCCTTACCACTAACCCAATACACTCCCTACTCTTTTCTACCCTGTTCTGGGCCCTAGAAAACTGACTTTATGGATCAAATCACATTCTGTTGGGTTTGGTCAATGGCACAGGGGAAATAAGGGGAGGAGAGTGGAGGAAAACTTGGCTTGGTAGGGGTAAAGGGTGTCTTCTTTAACTACAGCTACTTTCTCTCTCTTTTTTTAATCCTCACCTGAGCATATTTTTACATTAATCCTCATATAGAGCTGGAGGGAGAGAGGGAAGAAGAGAGAGAGAGAAACATTGATGTGAGAGAGACACATCGATTGGTTGCCACCTGCACAATCCCAACCTGGTCCAGGGACAAACCACAACCGAGGTACATGCCCTTGGCCAGAATTGAACTCAGGACTCTTTGGTCCATAGGTGATGCTCTTACCACTGAGCCATACTGGCCAAGGCTAACAACAATGACTCTTTTTTTTTTATCCTCACCCAAGTACATTTTTGCATTCATTTTCAGATAGAGTGGGAGGGAGAGAGGGAGGAAGAGAAAGAGAGAGAAACATTGACATGAGAGAGACACATTGAGTGGTTGCCACCCACATGACCCCAACCAAGGGTGGGGACAAACTACAACCTAGGTACGTGCCCTTAGCAGGAACTGAACCCGGGACTCTATGGTCTGCAGGCCGATGCTCTAACCACTGTACATAACTGGCCAGGGCTATTTTGTTTTGTTTTGTTTTGTTTTTCTGACTATAGCTACTCTTAAGTCACCCTTTGGAAAACCCTTGTTTCTCTCACCCTTCAAGTCAAGGAGTGAGCTCCCTGTTGCTGCTCACATTGGAGGGCTTCACCATTCCTTGTTGGTTTCTCTGTGCCTTGCCCATATCTTTGTAAATAATTATTTTCCAAATCTTCTTCGGTGTTCCTTTGATGTTGCAACTCTTGTTTTGCTGCCTGCCTTATATACTTTTTAAAATGAGAAGTAATAGTTTATTATTCTTATTTGTAGACCTTTAAGTACATAAGAAGTGGATCATCAATATATCTATTGTTAAGCATTTCTGAAGACAACTTGGATTTTTATCCAAATATACTTAGATATTCTTAAGCTGCTGGAGTAATTCTGTGCTAAGTGTATACATTTAAAAACAGCTTTCCTGGGAAGAAGAAATCATCAAAAAATACTTAGAAAGGCAATGACCTTTTGTAAAGGTATCCTATTAAAATGGTTTACATTTTTACCTTGACCATCATTTTTCTCATTAAGAAATATGCATTATTTATTAATATAACCATTCACAGGGACACGTTCCAAATTGGCAATATTGGCCTTTACATTAAACTTTTAATGCTAAATCTGTAATGAAATAACAAACTGCTAAATATAACATAATTTTCTCTCCTCTTTCTACCCACAACTGAGAAAACTACAGTAGGACTTAGGACTGCCATGTACAATGTCCCCTTCTTTTTAAATGCTTTTATGACCTAAATTAATAAATAATGTCCTTTCTATTCTTCCTATCTTTGGATTTTTACTTTTATTGATTAAAATTTAACTATTTGTTTTTTTATTTGAGTTTGCATTTCCCTCTATGGATTCCTGAACTTTATCCACAATATTCTCCAAGTTATATTTATGAAGAATGATAAATCTGATTATGTTATTTTCTGCTTAAATGTCTCCAATTATTCCCCATTGCTCATCAGCTAACTCTTACTGGCATATAAGTATATTTATAATCTGTTCCCTACCTTTCTCCACTAAACTCTTGCTTTTCTCCCCTCTCCTCTTATTTGACCCAGTAGGCTGCAGGCATACAAACCTTGTTATGTCACTGAGAATAATATGCTGTACCCTGCACTGTAGAAACCAATAAAAGAATGATAACAGAGAAATATCTAAACACTTGGAAATGAAGCATTGAACTTCTATATAATCATTGGGCTCAAAAAAGAAATTGTAAGAAAATTGGAATTTAGTTTGAACTAAACAAAACTAAGAACATAGCAAAACAAAATTTGTAGGTTGTAGCTAAAGCAGTAAATGAAAATTTACAGCATTAAATGCTTATATTACAAGAATAAAGAACTCAAATAAATAATCTAAGTTTCTGACTAATAAGGTTTTCAGAGGATCAACATGGTGGTAGACAGGACTGGAGTAAGGGTGAGAGTGTATTTTCTGCTTAAATGTCTCCAATTATTCTCCATTACCCATCAGCTAACTCTTACTGGCATATAAGTATATTTATAATCTGTTCCCCACCTTTCTCCACTAAACTCTTGTAAGTGGGTAAGCATGTGTGAAGTGGGTGTGAGTGTGGGTGGGAATCAGCCTGGTGGTACGGGGAATTCAGGTGGGTGGTTCAGACACTCATGGTGGTGAAGCCATTGTGACTACCTGCTGCTCAGCCAGGCACTTCTGGCTGCTTGAGATCGGAGAATGTGCCATGTTGGAGGATCCCCAGGGTCCTCCTCCTTGGGAGGAGGCTGCAAGGATCAGCCATGACCCAGAGCCCTGAGGCCACCGACAGGCGTGCATGGCCTAGATGCTGCGACGTGACACCCCTGAATACATGTGCCTGATGCTGTAACCCTGTGCATCTGAACCAATGCCATAAGACAACTGGTCCTGCCTCCTAATGGGGAGTGCCCAGCCACCCCCACCTGCACGTGGAACAGAGGCCCCTGCTCCCTGGTCATGGACCTTCTGGCCTGCTCAGCCCCCACTGCCTGGATGAGGACAGCCTGGCCCATGCCATCATGACACAGACCACCTGGCCCCTGCTGCCTTAACTTGATGGGCCTAGATGCATGAACCTGCCACTGCAAGCCAGTTGACCTGACCTGGTGCCCCTGGATGAATGGCCCTGCAGCCTTGTTGTGATGCACATGGCCTAGCTATAGTGACGAGATGTCCTTGAACATAAGAACCTGCTATCACAACCCATTGTGCCTGACCCAGCACCACTGGACACCAGTCCCACAACCATGATATGTCCCACGGGGCCCTGCAGCCATGGCCCAACATTCCTGGATGCACAGACTGGCTGCAGTAACCAGGCACACCTAACTTGTCACCCTAGAAGATGGGACCCACTTTAGGGAGACAAACAACTCTCAAATGAAAGAAAAGGAGGAACTGCTATAAAAGGAACAAAATAAAATGTAGGCAAGCAATTAATCAGATATAGAGTTTAAAGTAATGGTTATAAAAATGCTCAAATAACTTAGTGAGAACTACAAACAACTTAATGAAAACTATGAGGAACATTGAGGAAACTTCAGAAGCATTAACAAGAATGTAGAAACCATGAATAAGAATCAATAGAAAATGAAGAATGACATAGCTGAAATAAAGAATACCCTGGAAGGAATCAGCAATAGATTAGAAGAAGTTGAAGACCAAATCATCAAATTAGGAGACAAGGTAGAAAAAAAAAACACCCAATCAGAGCAGCAATTAGAAAAAAAAAAATTAAAAAGCAGGGTGAGCCCTGGCCGGTTTGGCTCAGTGGTTAGAGCGTCGGCCTGCGGTCCTGAGAGACCCGGGTTCGGTTCCCGCTAAGGGCATGTGCCTCAGTTGCAGTTTGTCCCTGGCCCTGGTTGGTCGTGCGGGTGGCAGCCACTCGATGTGTCCCTTCGCGTCGATGTTTCTCTCTCTCTCTCTCCCTTCCTCTCTCTCCCTCCCACTCTATCTGTACAAAAAATGGGAAAATGTCCTCGGGTGAGGATAAAAAAAATAAAAATAAAAATAAAAATAAAAATAAAAATAAAAAGCAGGATGATATTTTAAGGAAGCTTTGGGACAAAATGAAAAACATAACAACATCCATATCCTAGGGGTACCAGAAGGAGCAAGGAACAGAAATAACGATGGAAATTTTTCCTAATCAGTGAATGAAAAAGTCATTCAAGTTCAGGAAACACAGAGTCCCACCAAGATGAACCCAAAAGATTCACACCTAGGCATATCATAACTAAAATGACAAACATTGAAAACAAAGAAAGAACCTTAAAGGCAGCAAGAAACAAAAAGTTACCTAAATGAGAGCTCCCATTAGACTGTCAGATGATTTCTCAATAGAAACACTTCAGGCCAGAAGGGAATGGCAAGAAGTATACAAAGTAATGAAAAGCAAAGTTCATAAAGGGTCTGAAAGCAAGACTATCATTCAAAATTGAAGGGGGATATAAAGAGCTTCACAGACAAAAAAAAAAAAAAATAAAATAAAATAAAGAGAAGGCTAAAGGAGTTTATTGCCACCAAACCAGAACTGTAATAAATGCTAAAGGGACTGTTGGAAGAATAAAAAATAGAGAGAGGAACATAGGCATAAAGAATAAAAATGGCAACAAATAAGTAACTATCAATGATAACCTTAAATTTAAATGGCTTAAATGCTCCAATCAAAAAGCATAGGGTAGCTGAATGGATAAGAAAACATGATCCATATATTTGCTGTCTACAAGAGCTCTACCTCAGAACAAAAAACCGACACAGGGTAAAAGTGAAGGAATGGAAAAAAATTTTCCATGCAAATGGAAATAAAAATATAAAACTGGGCTAGCAATTCTCATATCTGACAAAATAGACTTCAAAATGAAGGCCATATCAAGAGACAATGAAGGTTGCTACATAATACTAAAAGGATCAATATAACAGGAGGATATAACCCTGGTAAACATGTATGCACCCAATATAAAAGCACCCAAATATATATAAAGAAATACTTCTGGAGGAATTTCAGGAAGAAATCACAGTTAATACAATCATTGTAGAAGACTTTAACACCCACTGACATCACTGGATAGATCTCTTAGACAAAAAATAAACAAGGAAACAGTGATCCTAAATGACACACTAGATCAGATGGAATTAATTGACATTTACAGAACATTTCACCCCAAAGCTACAGAATATACATTCTCAAGTACACACAGCACATTCTCAAAGATGGAGCACATGTTAGGACACAAAATAAGTTCCTACAAGTTCAAGAAGATTGAAATCATATCCAGCATCTTCTTGGATCAATTAAAAATCAACTACAATAAAAACACTAAAAACATTCAAACACATAGAGGCTAAATACCAATGTTGTTAAACAATAAATGGATTACCAGTGAGATCAAGAACGAAATTAAAAACTTCTCGGAGAAAATGGTAATGAACACACAACAACATAAAATCTATGGGACAAAGTGAAACTAGTCCTGAGAGGGAAGTTCATAGCACTGCAAACCTACTTTAGAAAACAAGAAAAATTTCTGATAAACTAACCCTACAACTTAAAGAATTAAACACAAAACAATAAGAAAAGCCCAGAGTAAGTAAAAGGAAGAAAATAATAAAGATCAGAGCGGAAATTAATGACATAGTGACTACAAAACAAAAAACAATACAAAAGATAAATGAAACAAAAAGCTGGCACTTTGAAAAGATAACAAGATTGATGAACCTTTAGCCAGACTCATCAAGAAACAAAGAAAGAAGACCCAAATAAATAAAATCAGAAATGCAAGAAAGGAGGTAACAACTGAAATCACAGAAATACAAAGGATTGTAAAAAAATACTATAAACAACTATACACAAACAAGCTGGACAACCCAGATGAAATGGACACATTCCTAAAAAAAAACAAAACACAATCTTTCAAAATTGAACCAAGAAGAATCAGAAAACCTGAATAGGCCAATAACAACTGATGAGATTGAAACAGTAAAATCAAAACAAAAAAACAAAAACAAAACCACCTCCCAGCAATCAAAAGCCCTGGTCTGGACAGGTTCACAGGGGAGTTTTACAAAACAAGCAATGAACTTACATCTGTCCTCCTCAAACTATTCCAAAATATCCAAGAGGAAGAAATACTTCCAAGCTCCTTTTACAGGCCAGTATTATCTTAATCCCAAAACCAGATAAAGACACTACAGAGCAAGAGAAATACAGGCCAATATCTCTGATGAACATATATGCTAAAATCCTCAAAAAAATATTAACAAATTGGATCCTGCAGTATATTAAAAAGATCATACTTCATGACCAAGTGGGATTTATTCCAGGAATGCAAGGCTGGTACAATATTTGCAAATCAATAAATTTGATACATCACATAAACAAATTGAAAGACAAAAATCACATGAAAATATCAATAGATGTGGAAAAAGCATTCAACAAAATCCAACACACATTTTTTTATATAAACTCTCAGCAAAATGAGACTAGCGGTATCATACCTCAACATAATAAAGGCTAAATCTGACAGACCTACAGCCAACATCATACTCAAAGGACAAAAACTGAAAGCATTTTCTCTAAGAACAGAAGCAAGACAAGGATGTCCTCTTCTACCACTAATATTCAACATAGTACTCAAATCACTACAGTGATTAATCAAGAGAAAAAATAAAAGGCACCCCAATTGGAAAGGATGAAGTAAAACTGTCATTATTTTAAGATGGCATGATAGTGTACATAGAAAACCCTAAAGACTCCACCAAAAAACCTTAGATTTAATAAATGAATTCAGCAATGTAGCAGGATACAAAATTAATACCCAGAAATCAATGGCATTCTTATACACCAGTAGTGTACTCTCAGAAAGAAAAATGAAAAAGAAAAATCTCATTTACCATTGCAACAAAAGAATTAAGATTCTTAGGAATAAACTTAACCAACAAGGTAAAAGACCTGTACTCAGAAAACTACAGGATGTTGAAAAAAGACATAGAGAAAGACATAAACAGTGGAAGAATATACTGTGTGCATGGGTTGGTAGAATTAACATTATTTAAATGTCCATACTACCTAAAGCAATTTATAGATTAAATGCAATCCCTATTAGAATACCAACAGCATATTTCACAAATCAAGAACAAATACTCCAAAAATTTATATGAAACTAAAAAAAGACCCCTTATAGCCTCAGCAATCTTGAGAAAGGAGAACAAAGTTGAAGGGATCACAATACCAAATATCAAGTTATACTATAAAGCCACCATAATCAAAACAGCCTGGTACTGGCACAAGGACAGATATTGGATCAATGGAACAAAAGAGAGAACCCAGAAAGAGACTCATGCCAACATACTCAATTAATATTTGACAAAGGAGGCAAGAGCATACAGTGGAGTAAAGACCGTCTCTTCAATAAACAGTGTTGGGAAAATTAGAAAGGTACATGCAAAAAAAGGAAACTAGACCATCAACTTATACCATACACAAGAATAAACTCAAAATGGATAAAAGACTTAAATGTAAGTCATGAAACTATAAATAGCCTAGAAGAAAAGATAGGCAGAAAAGTCTCAGGTATTTCATGTAGCATAATGTTCATCAATACATCTCCTAGGACAGGAGAAACAAAGAAAAAAATTAATTAATGGGACTACATCAAGCTAAAAAGCTAAGCACAGCAAAAAGAACCAGCATCAAAATGAAAAGGGAATACACTGTATGAGATAACATATTTGCCAATGAATCATTGAATAAGGGGTAATTTTCAAAATATATAGAGTACTCATACAACTCAACAAAAGGAAGACAAAGAATCCAATTAAGAAATGGGCAGAAGACCTGAAGAGACTCTTCTCCAAAGATGATATACAAATGACCAAGAGACATGAAAAAATATTCAACACCACTTATCATCAGAGAGATGCAAATTAAAGTGACAATGAGGTATCACCTCACATCTGTCAGAATGGTCACCATCAACAAATCAACAAACAATAAGTGCTGGCATGGATGTTGAGAAAAGGGGCCTCTAGTACACTGCTGGTAGGAATGCAGACTGGTGCAGCCACTGTGGAAGAGTGTGGAGTTCCCTCAAAAAATTGAAAATGGAACTCCCATTTGACTTAGTTATTCCACTTCTAGGAATGTATCCTAAGAATCCCAAAACACCAATCAGAAAGAATATATGCATCCCTATGTTCATAGCAGTATTATTTACAATAGCTAAGATCTGGAAAAAGCCCAAGTGCCCATCAGTAGATGAATGGGGAAAAAAAGCTATGGTACATTTACACAATGGAATACTACACAGCAATATTTAAAAATCAATGCACCATGACCAAGTAAGGTTTATTCTGGGACTTCGGTGTTTAAAAATAAAACCATGTAGTCTACTATATTAATAATTGAAATAAGAAAACAAAAAGATATCAGTTAATGCAGAAAAAGGATTTGACAAAATTCAACACCCATTCATACTGAAATCTATCATCAAATTAGGATTAAAAGGGTATTTTCTCAACCTGATGAAAAGAATCTACAAAAAAACTACAGCTAGAGGCATGATTAACACCCTATCTTTTTTTTTCAAAATGGTCAGGTGATTTTTATTTATATATATATTTTAAATTATTAGAAGTATGGGAAGTATTCCAAAGAGGATTAAAAGGATTGTAGCCATACCACCCTGAATGCATGCAATCTCATCTCTAACACCCAATCTTAAAAAGGAATGGTTTCCCTTTAACATAGAGAAAAAAGCAAGATGTTCAGTTTCTCTTAAATTCAACCTTATACTGAAAATGCTAGCCAGAATTATTAGGAAAGGAAAAGTAACAAAAGGCATCTATATTGGAATGGAAGAAATAGAACTGTCACCTGCTCACAGATAATATATTTATCTATGTAGAAAATTCCAAAGAACATCTGAAATATTAGTGGAAAGAGCAAGTGGGTTTAGCAACGACTCAGCATATGAGAACACAAAAATCAATAGTATTTTTAGATACTATCAATGAAAAATAGGAAAACATTTAAAAGTTACCATCTACAATAGCTGCCACAAAATGGAATATTTGGGTGCAAATCTGAATAAAACATCTGTAGGATTTGTATGTTGAAAATTATGAAATACTCATGAAATAAATTAAGATGAACTAAACAAATAGAGATATGTACCATGTTCGTGGATCAGAAAACAACATACCAACATAGTCTTCCAATCCAAAGTTAATATGTCAGTTCTTTCCTAACTGATCTATAGATTTAACAAAATTCCATTAGGAAATCCACTGTAATTTTTTTTATAGATATAGAAAGTTTTTTCTAAAAGTTTTATGCAAAGGCAAAGGATCTAGAATAGACAAAAAACAATTTTGGTGCATAGGTTGATGCTCAACCACTGAGCCACACTGGCCAGGCAACAAAAACAATTTTGAAAAAGGAATAAACTTGGAAGAATCCCTCTCCCTAACTTTAAGACTTACTATAAATGAAATGAAGTTCAGTAACACAGCTGCACAAGTGTGTCAATTGCTTTTTTAAGGTGAAAAAGTAATTCTTTGAGAAAAGACCCATCTTTTTAACAAAGGGTATTGGAACAATGGAACATCTATGTGCAAATAAATAAATAAATAAATAAATAAATAAATAAATAAACCTTTATCTAAAGCTCATATCTTATACAAATAATAACTCAAAATGGATCATGGATAAATGTGTAAAATTAGAAAATACTTAGAAGGAAACATAGAAGAAAACTTTCTGATCTGGGGTTTGACATGTCTAAAAAATGGAAAAAACAAGATATTGGATACTATCAAAATAAAACTATCTTGCTCTGTTAAAGACATCATTAAGAATGAAAACTGAGGGGGATTCCAAAATGGCAACAGAGTGAATGGAAGCTACACAGACCGTCTCCCAGGGCCAAACTGGAATTACAAGTAAAATAAAGACAAATCAATGGGAAAAAGCAACAGAAAAGCAGCTTGTGAGCATCATATAACCAGGGACACTGACTCAATCCTGGTAGAATTGCGGAAATGTGAAAGGGGGGCTGGGAGCCCATGGACAGCAGCAGCCTTAGCTGTGAGCAGCGCCCCTTGGGTTACACTCCCAAGTGGCTCCACAGCGCAGAGCCAGGGCAGATGCTAAAATAGATACAGCCACTGACCTTGAGCTCTGGAAGAGGAAGGGTGGACAGGACTGGAATTGTGTGGGGCCACTCGGGATTTGGTGGGGGCTCAGAGCTTTTGCTGAGTTGCAGCCATGCAGGATGGTGGGCATCTTACTCTTTCCAGGGCTCTAGGGAGAGGCGGGCCCCTCCCTCCGAGATTCATTCCCACCCAGGTGAGCCATTGAGATGCAAATTGAGGCTCACTAACAACCAGCATTAGCCCACCCTCAGAAAATCCCCTTATGCTGAGCACCTGAGGGAGTTTTTCATTCAACTGAGAACCCAAGGCCCTTCAAGGAACCACTACTGATAGCCTCCAGGCAAAAAGCTAGAGGATAACTGAACCATTCTTGAGGTAGCAACTCTAACCAGGAAAGTAAGACTTGACAGTGGTGTTTAACGTGCGTCCTCCCTTGCTCATCAAAACCCAGGAGAGGGAGCCACAAACAGCAGAACACCAACACTGACAGAAAACATTTGGCAGGCTACAAAGCCCACTGTGATAGCCAAAATGGTAAAACTAAAAAACAAAAGTCAAATGAAAGAACAAGAGACCTCCACCAAAGATAACATAAATGTGGAGCACTTAAGCAAGTTAACAGAGCTAGAATTCAGAGCCATGATCTTGAGGAAGCTCAACAGCATGAGTAAGGACATAGAAATGTTGAAAATAAACCAATTGGAAATTAAAAACCACCAAGAAGAAATCAAGAATGACATATCAGAAATAAAGAATGCATTGGAAGGTCTAAGCAGCAGAATAGAGGAAGCTGAGGACCAGATCAGTGAATTAGAAGACAGGGTAGAAAAAAATCAACCAATCAGAAAACCAAAAGGAAAAAACAATAAAAAAACAGGAAGACAGCTTAAGAGAACTGTGGGAAAACTGGAAGCATAATAATATTCACATCATAGGGGTCCCCGAAGAAGATGAAAATGAGCAAGGGTTAGAGAATATATTTGAAGAAATAGTGACAGAAAACTTCCCTAATTTTGGTGAAGGACAAAGGCATTCAAATTCAAGAAGCACAGAGAGCCCCAAGTAAGAAGAACCCAAACAGACCCACACCAAGACACGTGGTAATTAAAATGCCAAAAATTAGAGACAAAGAGAATCATAAAAGCAGTAAGAGATAAGCAACACGTTACCTACAAAGGAACCACCATAAGGCTGTCAGCTGACTTCTCAACAGAAACACTACAGGCCAGAAGGGAATGGCAGGAAGTAATCAAGGTCATGAAAAACAAGGATCTGAATCCAAGACTACTCTACCCAGTGAGGCTGTCATTCAAAATAGAAGGCCAAATAAAGAACTTTCTAGACAAAAACAGGCTGAGGGAATACATTAGCACCAAACCAGCACTGCAAGAAATGTTAAAAGGACTGCTGTAATTAATAGAAGAAATAGGAAGAAAAATATAACCACACTAAACAAAAATGGCAATAAATAAGTACATATCAATAATCCCCTTAAAAGTAAATAGACTGAATGTTCTGATAAAAAGACACAGAGTAGCTGATTGGATAAGAAAGCATGACTTATCTATATGTTGTTTACAAGAGACCCACCTCACAACAAAGGACTCACACAGGTTGAAAGTGAAGGAATGGAAAAATATCTTCCAAGCAAATGGAAAGGAAAAAAAAAAAAGCTGGGGTAGCAATACTCATATCTGATAAAATAGATTTCAAAATGAAGGCCATAACTAGAGACAAAGAAGGCCACTACATAATATTGAAAGGATCTATCCAACAAGAAGATATAACCTTGGTAAACATATATGCAACCAATATAGGAGCACCAACATATATTAAAAATCTTCTGGAGGACTTCAAAGGAGAAATAGAGAGCAATACAATCATAGCTGGAGACTTCAACCCCCCGATGACATCACTGGATAGGAAATAGAGACTCTAACTGAAGCACTAGACCAAATGGATTTAATAGGTATCTAAAGAGAATTACACCCCAAAACTATAGAATTCACATGATAGGACACAAACTAAATCTCTACAAGTTCAAGAAGATTGAAATCATATCAAGCATCTTCTCAGATCACAATGGCATGAAACTAGAAATGAATTGGAACAAAAACATGCAAAGACATTGGAACACATGAAAGCTAAATAGCATGTTATTAGACAATGAATGGGTTACCAGGGAAATCAAGGAAGAAATTAAAAACTTCCTGGAAACCAATGAAAATGAACACCCAACAACACAAATCTATGGGATGCAGTGAAAGCAGTTCTGAGAGGGAAGTTCATAGCACTACAGGCCTACCTCCAGAAACAAGAAAAATTTCTAATAGACTATCTAACCTCACAACTTAAATAATTAGAAAGAAAGCAAAGGGAAAACCCTAGAACAAGTAGAAGGAAGGAAATAGTAAAGATCAGAGCAGAAATAAATGACTTAGAGACCTAAAACACAATTTAAAGGATCAATGAAACAAAGAGTTGGTTTTTCAAAAAGATAAGATTGATGGACTCTTAGCTAGACTCACCACGAAACAAATAGAGAGAACCCAAATACACAAAATCAGAAATGAAAGAGAAGTAACAACTGACACCACAGAAATAAAAAAGATCATTAACAACTACTATGAACAACTATATGGCAATAAATTACACAATCTAAGGAAAATGGACACATTTCTAGAAACACATAGTCTCCCAAAACTGAACCGAGAAGAGATAGAAAATTTGAACAGACCAATAACAACTATGGAAATTGAAGAGGTAATCAAGGCTCTCCCAGCAGGCAAATGCCCAGGCCCAGAGGCTTCATGGGGGAGTTTTACTGAACATTGAAAAAAGAACTAACACCCATTCTCCTCAAACTATTTTAAAAAATTCAGAAGAAGGAAGACTTCCAAACTTGTTTTATTAGACCAGCATAATTCTAATCCCCAAACTAGAAAAAGACACTACAAAGAAAAAAACCACAGGCCAATATCCCTGATGAACATAGATGCCAAAATCCTGAACAAAATACTAGCAAATCGGATCCACCAATACATCAAAATAATTATTCACCATAACCAAGTGGGATACATCCCAGGGATGCAAGGCTTGTATGATATTCACAAATCAGTATATGTGATACACCACATAAACAACATGAAAAATATAAACCATATGATCATATCAATACATGCTGAAAAAGCATTCGACAAAATCCAGCACCCATTTCTGATAAAAATGCTCAGCAATCTGGGAATAGAGGGATCATATCTTGACATAATAAAGGCCATATATGAAAGACCTACAGCCAACATCATGCTCAATGGGCAGAAACTAAAAGCATTTCCCTTAAGAACAGGAACAAGACAAGGATGTTCACTTTCACCACTCTTATTTAACATTGTACTGAAAGTCTTAGCTACAGCAATGAGATATAAAGAAAAAAATAAAAGGGATCCAAATTGGGAAGGAGGAAGTGAAACTGCCATTATTTGCAGATGACATGATATACATAGAAAACGCTAAAGACTCCATCAAAAATATACTAGACTTAGATGAATTTGGTAAAGTAGCAGGATACAAAGTTAGTGTCAAGAAATTGACAGCATTTTTATACACCAATGATGAACTCACAGAAAGAGAAACTGAAAAAACAATCCCATTTACCATTGAGGCAAAAAAAAAAAAAGATACCTAGGAATAAACTTAACCAAAGAAGTAAAGGACCTATTTGCAGAAAACTACAGGACATTGGGAAAAGAAATAGAGGATGATATAAAAAAGTGGAAGCACATACCTTGTTCATGGATTGGAAGAATTAACATAATTAAAATGTCCATATTACTCAAAGCAATCTATAGATTCAATGCAATCCCCATCAAAATACTAATGACATATTTCACAGAACTAGAACAAATACTTTAAAAGTTCATATGAAACCAAAAAAGACCCCGAATAGCCCCAGCAATCTTGAAAAAGAGGAACAAAGTAGGTGGGATCACATTACCAGATTTCAGGTTATACTACAAAGCTACTGTAATCAAAACAGCCTGATACTGGCACAAGAACAGGCATAGAGACCAGTGGAACAGAACAGAGAACCCAGAAATGGACCCAAGACATTATGCTCAATTAATATTTGAGAAAGGAGGCAAGAGCGTACAATGGAGTAAAGACAGCCTGTTTAATAAATGGTGTTGTGAAAATTGGACAGCTACATGCAAAAAAAAATGAAACTAGACCATCAACTTACACCATACACAAAAATAAACTCAAAATGGATAAAAGACATAAATGTGACTTGTGAATCCATAAAAATTCTAGAAGAAAATGTAGGCTACAAAATTTCGGACATCATATGCAGCAGAATTTTCACTGATACATCACCTAAGGCAACAGAAACAAAGGAAAAAATGAACACATGGGACTACATTAAACTCAAAAGCTTCTGCACAGCAAAAGAAACAACCATCAAAATGGAAAGGCAACCCACTGCATGGGAGAGTATCATTGCCAATGATACATCAAATAAGGGTTAATTTCCAATACATATAGAATGCTCATACAACTCAACAAAAAGAGGACAAAGAACCCAATTAAAAAATGAGCAGTGGAGCTTAATAGACACCTTTCCAAACAGGACATACAAATATCCAAGAGACATATGAAGAAATGCTCAACTTAACTAATCATCAGAGAGATGCAAATTAAAACAACAATGAGGTATGACCTCACACCTGTCAGAATGGCCGCCATGAACAAATCATCAATCAACTGTTGGTGAGGGTGTGGATTAAAGGGGACTCTAGTACACTGCTGGTGGGAATGCAGACTGGTGCAGCCGCTATGGAAACAATATGGTGTTACCTCAAAATATTAAAAATTGAACTTCCATTTGACTCAGTGATCCCATTTCTAGGAATATACGCTAAGAAGCCTGAAACACCAATCAGAAAGAATATATGTACCCCCATGTTTATAGCAGCACTATTTACAATAGCTAAGATCTGGAAGCAGCACATTTGTCTATTAGTAGATGAATGGATAAAAAAGCTGTGGTACGTATACACAATGGAGTGCTATGCAGCTATAAGAAAGAAAGATCTCTTATTCTTTGAGACAACATGGAGGGACCTGGAAAGTATTATCCTAAGTGAAACAAGCCAAGAAAAAGACAAATACCACCTGATCTCACTTACTTGTGGAATATAATGAACATAACAGTCTGAGGAATAGAGTAGACCCAGAAACATGGAAGTAGGGTATAGACTGACAACACTCAGAAGAGGAGGTGTTAGGGGGAGGAAAGAGATAAACCACAGAACTTATATGCATGTACACATAACCAATGGACATGGACAACAAACCGGGGATGGGGTTGGGGGATGGGGTGGATGGTGTCAATGGGGTAAAAAAGGAGAAACATCTGTAACAAAAGTTAAATTAAAAATAAAATTAAATAAAAAGAAAAGAATGAAAATTCAAGCTACTGCATGCACTATAATAGTTACAAATAACATATTCATTGAAGACCTTGTCAACAGTGAGATATTTGTTGACAAAATTTGTGGGCAAAAACTTGAACAGACATTTCACCAAAGAGCATGTAAAGAATGCAAATATGCATGAAAAAATATTTAGTATCATTCATCATTAAGTAAATGTAAATTAAACCCAAGATGAGATACTACTATGCACCCATTAGACTAAAATTAAGTGTACTGATTATATTATAATTATATTTATAATTAAAATAGTATATGTTATATAAATATATATTCATAATTAACATTGTATATAATATTAGTTATAAAATTAAAAATACTGGTGAGAATGTAGAACAACTGGAATTCTGAAATACTGTATAATCTTTCAATCTCCTGGTAGGTATTTACCTTAGAGAAATAAAACCATATGGTCAGACACGCAAAAATATTTGTGAGTTTTATTTTAGCAGGTCTATTTATAATCATCCCAAGTTGGAAACAATCCAACTGTTCTTCTACAGGTGAATGGATAAACCAATGATGGTAAATTCATACAATGGAATACTCCTCAGCAATAAAAAGTAGAAACTGTTGATACACGAGGCAACTTGTATGAATCTCAAAGAATTATACTCAGTGAAAGAAGTCAGTCTCAAAAGATTACATACTTATAATTCTATTTTAATGTTATTGACTAGACAAAAATATAGTGATGGGAATAGATCAGAGGTTGCCTGGGGTTAAGGGTGGGAAAAGGATATAAATACAAAGACATATCTTGCAGGAGTCTTATTTTGCAGTTTTGTTACTGTCTTGTATCTTAATTTAATGGTGGTTACACAAATCTATACTTGTGTTAAAATTTATAGAAGTGTGCATAAAAAAAACCATCAATTATACAGCAGATGAATTCTAAAAACTCAGAATGGCGATGGGAGCAACACCAGACACTTACGGAGGGATTGGATGTTACAGAAGTAGAACCAAGCAGGTCCCGGAGACCCATGGGAAGCAGTGGTGGGAAACAGGTCTTTGTTGGGAGCAAAGGTGGTGCATTTCATACTGATGTGGAAGTCTGGGGGGGGGAGGGCTCCACTATTTCCTTTCACCCTAAAATGGGAAGGGTGTTTTGCCATGAAAGATAATTGATTTCCTATTCTTGGAGGTCTTCAAGCAAAGGATGGCAAGTCTTGCCCATGAGCTTGTAGTGATTTCTGAAGGAAGTATGATGCTCTATTAGGTTTCTGAGATCAATCCATTTGAGATTCTGGCAGATAGCAAGTGCCAGAGGGGTGACAATTACCTATTGTTGCAGGACGAGGGACAATGCAGCGTGGTTAAACTGTGCATTGATTTGCCTCTCACAAGGAACAAGTATGTTTGGAACAGGTGTATTTTAGAGATCAATCAATTTTGGAACCTGACCTGTCAGACTAATCTTTTTAAAATTATTTATTTATTTATTTATATATTTATTTATTTATTTATTTATTTATTTTTAGAGAGAGAGGAAAGGGGAGAGAGAAAAATATTGATTTGTTGTTTCACTTATTTGTGGATTCATTGATTCTTATATGTGCCCTGACCAGGCATTGAACCATCAACCTTGGCTTATCAGGATGATGCTCTAACCAGCTGAGCTACTCTGTCAGGGATGTCAAACTAATCTTCATTTCTGAAAATTATCCCTCAACAAGAGGTCAAATAGGATAAAAATAATTTCAGTTAATTTTTAAAATCCTTTTGTAGATGTGCCATATTTAATTAAAAAGCACTTACTATGATTTTGTTGTAAAATTTATATTCCAAAAAATTCCTTAAGCACGTTTGGTCTTTTGGGGGACAAGCAGAGCTAGCCCTGATGCCCTTTTCTGGGATGGTAATGGAACGTCCTTGCAAATTCACCCCTCCAGTTAGACGTGGTCTGGAGCAGTGCTCAGCCGCCATTCGAGAGCCAGTCCTCTGCGCGCGGCCCAGACCAGCAGCATCAGCTGCACCTGGGGGTCTGTTAGCAACGCGAATTCTAGGGCCCCAACCCAGACCCACTGAATGGGAAATTCTGGGGAGGATGCCGAGTGATTTGTGTTTTAACAGTCCTTCCAAGTAATTCTGATGCAAGCTAAGGTTGGCTGATGCGTGATAAGGTTTAGCAGCGTGGCACAATTAGCTTTGTTCTGATTTATTATTAGCAGGGTCTGGACAACCCCAGAGGTGCTTTTCAAGTCATTGGGAATTCACATTCTGCTGTCTTAAAGTAACCGCCTGGTCATGGAAGTTCCCCTTGGCTCACTACTGGCTTAGTTCAAGCATTAGGTGTCGGAGAAATTAAAATTTCATCGCAAGTCTGTTCATTTCCTATGGACAAGCTATTTTGATTTTAGCTCCGAGTTACAATGCCCAGAACAGACAGGAGGAGCTCAAACACATACCACTCTGTTTCTTAAGCGATTAGCTTCATATTAGCCTATTTAAGGAAGGCATATTCTGTTTAAATAGTGTCCTGCTCTAATATCCTTTCAAAACTTAATCATCATACTCCTGACACTTATGTTTTTTTTGTTTCCAATTGGTAGTTACTTTCTCATGGTGCTTGCCAGACTGAGTTTGAAACTTCACTGTCTGTTTTAATATCTCCATTGGCTGCTGTAATACATTGCAGAGGTTTCTTGAAACAGAGTGTCTGCCAAGCACAGCTCTGTCTGAAACCTGCACACGCCTGTGTCCTCATCACTTAAAGCACTGTTGCAATTAGGGGTGGTGAACCCATTTCACTTTGAGTTAGTTGAATGTCTAATGTTTATTCAAACATCCTGGTTTCAATAAAAACTCTAAAAATGTGAGTTGCCAGCACTTTTTCCATTAACTTTGAAACCCCTGTGTGTTTCAAGGGAAATATAGTCAGAATGTTTCTGAATCATTTACACTTAACTCATCAGAATATTATTTTGCTAGAATGAGTTCTTGTCCAACTATCACGTACCTCCTGAAATCTTTAGAAATAGGATGTTAGTTCAACACTGCGGGATCTAAACCAAGCTGGAGCTTAGAAAAGTTGATCCGTATCTGGCTTTGTTTCTGAACTTGGCCCCAATGCCTGATGTTTAAAAGTGTATCAGATTAGCAGGATCCTTCCACTGTTCCAGAAACTACGACTGTTTGCTTTGTACCCCTGGACATAATCACATGTGCAGCATTGGAAGTAGTTCTAAGTGAACTACCTGTGGAACCAATGTCTCGGTTTCGAGTGTTGGGCTGGCCCCTTCTCTAAAATGTCTGTGAGAGAGAACCTCTGTGTCCTTGCAGCCCTGGGACTTGGGACTCCGGAGGCCAGCTGCTGCCGTGACAGCTGCACCTAGCAAGGTCCCCGAGAACCTGGGATTGTGTGAAGGAGTGATTTCTTGAGTCTGGTGAGACTTGAAAATGTAACCTGTATTATTGGCTTGGCAGAAATATATCAATAAGTTCTTCTCATTAGTGGTCAACATGTCTGCATTAGGGTCCAGTCAGGAAAACTGACCCACTTTCACTATTTCAACAGAGAGAATTTCATACAGGGAACTGGTTAAGCAGGGACTGAGAGGACTCGGAAATCAAAATGGGGAAACTGAGGTAACAGAACTAACTACAGGAAGCAGCTACCATGCCTAGAGCTGGAGGGACAAAGGGAGGAGCCTGAGGCCTCACACCCCGAAGCTTGGAGGAAGGGTCCCATGAGAAGAGGAGCTGAGACTTGTGTGGAGGGCGGGCGTGTCTGGGGTGCTGACCCTCTGAGTGGGGTTCCCTGAGGCTGCTTCTGAGAGGGGCAAACGAACTGCAGAGAGGGGTGAAGAGCCTGCTCTCCTGAGTCCGCTCCCACCCGACTCCTGTCGGAACGTTTATGGCTACTTGTTGTTGGAGCTGAGGTGCTATGTGGACGTGTTGACCTCCTGTGTCTCCATCTCTAAGAACATCATTGTTCTCAACCATAAAATGGGGTCAATAGTCTTTACTCTGCCCATCTTGATGGTGTCTTTGGAAAATAAAGTATTATTAAAACACTTGTTAAATGATAAAACACCAAATAAATTCAGGGTATCGTTATTGTTGTTTTTAAGCTTTACTTCAGAATATAATGTTAAAATAAGAGAAATCTAAGACAGATTTGCTTATAATCCTATCATCCAATCACATAAATGCTTTCTCCCCACCCCCCTTACTCAATGTTTATTTACTGCCTGATGTTGTCATTTTAAACTCGAAGCCCTAAGAGTTTTACCTTTGAGGACATCAGCGAACTATTTCTCATTTTCTCTGCAATAGACAGAAATAAACATTTTTTTTTCTTTTTTAAAGAAAGAGATATACAGAGGAAAGAAGCAAATTTAAATAAAATCATATTATTACCAAGAGTGTTAAGGACATTTCACAGCTGCGGATCACAGCCATGAGAGCAAAGCATGGCTGTGTTTATAGAATTGTAAACAGAAATATAATTCCTTGCTTCTTGAGCCTTTTTCCTAATTATGCAGCTTTTACTCAGGTGAAAGTGAAAATATTTATAAAATAAGATACAGTTATGGCACCTGATGCAGACGTATGTTTATCCTTCGAATTTTATAATATTTCTCTGTTGAAACTGAACATTGAGTTCACAATACCACGAAGAAAACAATGTCATCAAACTCTTCAGGGAAAGATTTAAAGTCTCCATTTCAGGCACATGGTTTGGAGCATTGATAGTCCTTTAAAGCACAGATGGGTTGTGTTCTCCAAATAATAAATAGTCATTTGTATGCCCTTGCATTTTGGGGTTTTCATTTAGTAAAGCAATATTACAAGTTCAGTGAAATATCTATTACCAATGAGTTTTTTTCCTAACTCTCTTCTAATCAGAAGTGACAATGGGTACCTTCCCCTATTATTTCTTAAAGATCTACATTTTCATGATTTTTTCTTTTACATTTTTCATCAAAACAGAGTATTGGCATGTTATCTTCTCTGGACCCCCAAGGTGTTTTATTCTCTAACCCTCTTCACCCCCATCACTAAAAGTGGGTGGCAATAGACTATTTCCCCCCAGGGATAATGTTGGAATAGGCTGCCTTTATGTGTATTATTTTCTTAGTCAATGAGCTTTGGAAGACAAAAAGCTATCTGCTACTCAGTGACTTACTTCAACAAAAAATACCCTTAGGGGACCCACAGTGACTGGTAGAGTAGAAGGTATGTTTAGACTTTTCTAGCGAAAATGAATTGGAAAGTTAGAGCTATTGTAGCACGGGGGTGTCCAGGGGGACCCACGATCAGCTGGAACAGAGAAATGTGACTTTGAAATAGCTATTTGGTCTTCCCACTCCAGTAGCAGAGAATGTTAAAACTCTGTGTGGTCTGAAGCATTCAGAGTCACAATTGAATTTTAGTAGAAGTGTCTCACACATGCGTAAACGTAGGCAGTGTAGTCATTCCGCTGGCTCTGTAATGACTTTGAAGGAGTTGCAGAGGCGACACATTGTCCTAGAAACACACACACACCATATATATATATATATATATATATATATATATATATATATATATTATATATATACTTTTATGTATATACTTGGGGTGTCAATGAAATATTTTTTAATCCTCACACCACCCCCAATTTTTGTATTTAAATGACTTTACAAAGTCAAGAGCAATCTCTAATATGGTTGCACTGACAGTGTATAAAGTTTGAAAAAGCTGTCACAGTCTCAATCAAATGTCAGCTCTACAGATACTTTACAATGCCAGTGAACACTTACCATCACTGCTCAGGGTTCTCTGTTTGGGGAAAACCTGCTCGTCGTAGGGCATTCTCCGGAGCTCCGATTCACTTCAAAGGATAGCATTAAGGAATCTTTCTGTGGTTGGGTCAATTTCCCATTGTACCTGCTAAAAGTGAAGTCATAAATTTTTTTTAAAGTTATTAAAATTGGCCTTCACCTGGGGAACATAAAAGAGAAGAAAGAATACAAGTTGGTTTCTAATAGATGGAAGGGAATCTTATAATCAAGGAAAACAATGTACATTCTATATGCCTGTGACTTTTTAAATCATTTTTTATTGTGGTTAAATATCACAATTTGAAATGTACCATTTTATGTGTACAGTTCAGTGTACTTAAGCACATTCATATTGTTGTACAACCACCGCCATCCATCTCCCGAGCTTTGCATCCGCAGGACTGAAACCATGTCTGTGAACAACAGCTCCCGGTTCCCCCACCCAACTCTTGGCAACCACATTTCTACTCCCCATTTCTGAGCCCGACCACTCTGGGGGCCTCGCATGACCACACAGAACTTGCCATTGTGTCTGATTTACTTTACGTAGCATACTGTCTTGACCTTTCATTCAAACTGTGATTTTTGTCAAGATGCTTGTTCTCAGTATTAAATGGTGAAGCTTTTGTGACCCCCAAACTCTTTGAAACTAACTATTTTTAAACACAGTTTTAAGGGCTATTTAAAAAACATTCAATTACATTTAAATCAGAAAAAATATTAATTGTTATAGACAAATCACTTCCTACATCTTCAAGGATGATAATAACATCAACACTCTGGGGCTTTCTTTTTCTTTTTATTTATTTATTTTTTATCCTCACCCGAGGATATTTTTCCATTTTTTGTACAGATAGAGTGGGAGGGAGAGAGAGGAAGGGAGAGAGAGAGAGAAACATCGACGTGAAGGGACACATCGAGTGGCTGCCACCCGCACGACCAGCCAGGGCCGGGGACAAACTGTAACCGAAGTACGTGCCCTTAGCGGGAACCGAACCCGGGTCTCTCCGGACCGCAGGCCGATGCTCTAACCGCTGAGCCAAACTGGCCAGGGCTGGGGCTTTCTTTGTGCTAGGCATAATTCTATGTGCTTGGCATGTACTTGTTTATTTAGTTCTTACAAATCCCTGCAAAAGTGGTCTGTGATTTTCTGCCTTTTATAGAGAAAGCGGAGGCGCAGGAAGGTTAAGACGTGCGTGCGATTGTACAACACGTAGGTGGGCGCCCAGTGGGAAGCGCAGGCACCTGGGCCGGAGGCCGAGCTCCCACGCGCGGTCCGGGCTCCCAGGCAACCTGCACCCACATGGAGTCACGCTGAGAACTCAGGGAAGAGCGTGGGGAGTAACAATGAGCCTTGGTACCTGAATGAATGACCTTGACTGTTAGTCTCCGAGGGAAGTTCGGCCTTGGGTTAGTTAATAGCGAAGGAAGTGTTGGCAGCTCGGGGGAATTCTATGAGCAGAGCTTGTTTGGAGAACATCAGTCTGGTCGAGTTCCAGTCTGCCAGTCATCTGCTAGAATCCCCACGTGAGTTGTGTTGCTCTTGTTGGCTTTGGCTTCACCTTTGGCCTGTGGAGAGGGGGTGCCCTACAGGTGAAAAACTCGTACCTAAAGAGGGTTGAAATACAGGCTGGAGGGAGTAGCTTGGGGGTAGGGGTAACGGCATGCGTCAGGATGGTGTTTTATGACAGCCGAGGCGTAAGACGAAGTATGAGAGGCATGGGCCAATCAGAGCAAGGGATAAAATCTGTTTACTTCTGAAAGCTTTATTTATTTTTATTTTTTGTGCTCAAATATGTTCTGGTGAATATCTTCTTAGATTAACCTTTTTCTCTCAAAATGCTGTGCTACCTATCAGTATCTCTAACCTCAGACACGTCACGTGTCTGGGCTTTGTTTTCATTTGTAAAGCGTGAAGATCCAAGGGTCTCTGAGGGCCTGATGCAGGGCTGGGGGTTTATTCCTCTGGATGGTGACAGTCCCTGTGTCAGGGTAGGGTTGCTGGGCACTCAGCCCGAGGCCTGAGGAGGGCGCCCTCTCAGAAGGTAACACTGGCACAGGAGAACTGGACGATGATGCAGGACGGAATCTTCATTCCTCTTCTTGCTGAGACGCTCCAGTGACCCATCTCTGCCTGTCACCTTGATTTAGGTCTCTCTGATTGTGAGGCCTACCTGTCTGGATTTAAAATTTATGTCGAAGAAGCATTAATGCAAGCTCTTAATAAGATGAAGAACCTAACAGTATGCTGTTATCTTGGGATGATATATTTTATACACTCAAGAGATGTTTAATTAGCTTTGCAAGACTCAAATTGGCTTGGTCCGTGATGAGGCTTTCTTTGCACCCTCTCCCTGCTCCACTCTCCTCACAGGCAAGATGTTCAGGAAATCTTGTTTCAGTTTGGGTATATTTGTAAATAAATCTCCTTATTTCTCTCTCTTTCTGTCCCTATCCTGCAAACTAGTCTGCGATTTGAAAATTCAGTCCTTGCTGAAGGTGGGGGCAGGGAAGAGGTCGTTCAGAAGCATAAGGAAACAAATGATAGGGCTTGCCCGTGTGAGAGCTCCTCAAATATTGAACATGCATCCTTTTGAAACAGAGTTACTAAATATTTAATAAGGATTTGCATCTGAGCAGCACTTAAGAGTTTTATGACCTTTGATACTCACTCCCATTTTGCAGATGAAGACACTGACCAGAGTTGGAGTGATTTGCTCAAAGCTTTAAGTATTGGAGCCAAGATTCAAAATAAACCTTCTGTGGCACCTCTCTGCTCCTTCCAAATAGAAAGACCCAAGTTTAATTTATGAAGGCCATTTCTCTACTTAATAAATAATAATAATAAACAAAGATGAAATCTACTAACCCGGCAGTACTTTTGAACTTCAAGGGACAAATGGGAATTTGTCTCTGGTGGGTCCATCCCTTCAGAGCTGAGGAAGAAGTGTAATGAGTGTAATAATGAATTGAATTTTATCCCAAGTCACTGAAGTATCTTCACACTGGGAGTCTCAGTTATTCTCTCAACATGCCTTTGAGGTAGGCGGGTTGGGCATTTTGATCTCAATGTATTTTTTAAAAATATGTTTTTATTGATTTAAGAGAGAGGGGAAGGGAGAGAGAGAAACAGTGTGAGAAACATCATTTGGCTGCCTCCTGCATGTAACCTGACTAGGGATCGAGCCCACAACCTGGTCATGTGCCCTGACTGGGAATCAAACCGGTGACCTCTGGGTGCATGAGACAATGCTCAACCACTGAGCCACACCAACTGTGCAGTCTCACTGTATTTTTAAGATACTCTCATCTAAGGTCACACATAGGTTTGATACAGGCCAGAAAAATGCTTCTCTCAACCTCCAACCAGGGTAACCAGTGAAGTTTATCAAAATGGTCAATAACTGATAGTTTGATAGAGTCAAGACTAATGAACAAAGTAGAAAAGATCGTATCAAAAATGACAAAAATGAAATGATGTAGGTCTTTATCTGTTGTATTTTAAAAAAAGAAATGTGTCAATTTAGCAATCATCTGAAGAGTGAAAATCTGAGCTAGAGCAGTAACTTGCTTTGATGAAGACTGGTCTTTTTGTGGATATTTTGATGTCTAAACTTCTGGAAAATGCCTGATCTTTTATTTGAAAAATCTATAGGAGGTAAAATAAGGGGAAAGTTTCTTACAATATATGTTTCTATATTAAGATATTGAGTTGTTAATGAGGAAGACTAATCGTGACTACAGTAATGCATTGCTTAATTCACAGAGTGCTTCCAAATGTTTGCAGTATATTGAGAGTTCGAGAACAAAGGGTCAAGAATTTCTTTACAAGTTCGGTATTTGTCATTTTCTTGCCTGCTTGTACTGAGTTCATTTCTTGGGTACTTAATCCTTTATTTATTTACATTTTTTTTGCAATATTTATTAATTTATGTTTGTTACAGATGTTTCTCCCCCACCCCCATTGACATCCTGTTTGCCCATTTTTTAAACTTATCTCTATTGTTGAATGTACTACAGATGTCTCTCCTTTTATCACCCCATTGGCCCCTATTTTGCCCCCGTTCTGCCTTCCCCACACTATTGTTTGTGTTCACTGGTTATGCATATATGCATAGAAGTTCTTTGGTTTATTGCTTCCCTCCCTTCCTCCACCCTTTTCTTTGAGGTTCATCAGTCTAACAACCAATTTGTACATCTTAATTCCTTCATCTTTTTCACCCATCCACCCAGCCCCCTCCCATTTGGCAAGCAACTAAAAGTTCTCTATATCTAAGAGTCTGTTTCTCTTCTGCTTGCCCACTTTGTTTGTAGATTTGATTGTTGATAGATATGTATTTATTGCTATTTTATTATATATATTTTTGTTCACCTTCAAGAAGACTCTTGAACATTTCGTATCATACTGGTTTGGTGGTGATGAACTCTAGCTTTTTCTTGTCTGGGAAACTATATGTCCATCGATTCTAAATGATAGTTTTGCAGGATAGAGTAATCTTGGTTATAAGTTGTTGCTTTTCATCACTTTGGATATCTCTTGCCACTTCCTTCTGGCCTGCAAAGTTTCTTTTGAGAAATCAGCTGACAATCTTATGGGAGCTCCTTTGTAGCTTACAGACTGCTTTTCTCTTGCTGCTTTTAAGACTCTCTCTCTGTCTTTAATCTTTGCATTTTGATGATGATGTGTCTTGGTGTGGGCCTCTTCAGGTTCATCTTGTTCGGGACCGTCTGTGCTTCCTGGACTTGTATGTCTGTTTTCTTCAACAAGTTAGGGAAGATCTCTGTCATTATTTTTTTTCAAATAGGTTTTCAATTTTTTGTTCTTTTTCTTCTCCTTCTGGCACCCCCATGATGTGAATGTTGGTATGCTTGAAGTTGTCCCAGAGGCTTCTTATACTGTCCTCATTTTTTTGGATTCTTTTTCTTTTAGCTGATCTGATTCGGTGTTTTTTGCTTCCTTAAAATTCCACATCAATAGTTTACTTTTTGGCTTCACCTACTCTACTATTGTTTCCCTGTAAATTATTCTTTATTTCAGTTAGTGCATTCTCCATTTCCGACTGGTCCTTTTTCATGTTGTTGATGTTCTCACTAAGTTCCTTGGAGATCTCCTTAAGGTCCTACAAGGTCTCACTAAGTTCCTTGAGCATTCTTATAACCAGTGTTTTAAATTCTGCATCTAATTGGTTGCTTATCTCTATTTTGTTTAATTCTTTTCCAATAATTTTTTTCTGTTCTTTCACTTGGGACATGTTTCTTTGTCTCCTCATTTTGGCTATTTCCCTGTGATTGTTTCTATGTATTAAGTAGAGTTGCTATGTCTCCTAGGCTTCATAGGGTGACCTATTGTTGTAGGTTTCCTGTAGGTTCCAGTAGCACAGCCTCCCTGATCACCCCAGTTGGGCCCTTGAGGTGCACCCCTAATGTGGACTGTACACCCTTCTGTTGTAACTGAGTCTTGATTGCTGTGGGTACATCAATGGAAGGGATTTACTCGGGCTGGTCAGCTACAAGGACTGGCTGTGCCCACTGACCACTGGCCTCTGACTCCCTTAGAGGATCAGCAGTGTAAGGGCCCATTACACAGAGCAAGACTTACTTCAGCAGGGCTCTGGTACCCACTGAGTCCACTCATTGAATGTGTCATTTGTGGAGGTGATTGGGTGGTGGTGCTTCAATGTGGTCTTAAGCTGTCCGCTGGGTGTGCTGGCTCTGGGGCAAGGTCAGCCACTGCCTGTGTTCTACCCCAGGGCCACCAGGCATGAGCTTCAAAGTGATCTGCAGACCGCTCTTTCTTGTGTTGGGTTTGGAGGTGCCCAGGAAAACCCAAATTGTGAACCAAGGCTGGCTGCTTTCAGTGCCAAGCCTGGGGCCACTTAACAAGAGGTATGGGGCTTGCTGAGACCAGGTGCTGCTTGTTTGAGAGATTTTAGGAAAATCTGAAGCAGAATCCTACACAGGCCAATCCTATGGTAAAGCCATTGAAAACAGCTCCGGTGGGCCTGAAGGTTGGGTGGGGCAGGGCCTCAGGGAATCACCAGGGCGGGGCAAATAGTATGAGCCAGGTTGCTGGAGTCTCAGATATGGCGGCTGTCCGCTGCACCAGGGAAGGGCTCACCAAAGGAACAAAGACCTCCCACAGCAAATTTGTCCAGGAAAAAGTGCCTCTCCAGCTCTCGCCACAATGCCAAACAGTTCTTCCCTGTATGTCTCTGGTGCCATTCTATTTTTTTTTTTTTTAATTTTATAATTAATTTATTTTTGTTACAGATGTTTCTTCTTTTTTCCCCCATTGACACCTCCTCCCCATGCTCCCCACCCCATTCCAGGCTTTGTTGTCTGTGTCCATCGGTTATGTGTACATGCATATAAGTTCTGTTGTTTATCTCTCCCCTCCCCCCACCTCTCCCAACCCCCTGTTCTGAGGGTTGTCAGTCTGTACCCTACTTCCATATCTCTGGGTCTACCCAATTCCCTAGACTGTTATGTTCATTATATTCCACAAAAAAGTGAGATCATGTGATATTTGTCTTTCTCTGTTTAGCTTGTTTTGCTTAGGATAATACTTTCCAAGTCCCTTCATGTCATCTAAAAGGATAAGAGATCTTTCTTTCTTATAGCTGCATAGTACTCCATTGTGTATATATACCACTGCTTTTTTATCCATTTGTCTACTGATAGACACTTGGGCTGTTTCAGATTTTAGCTATTGTAAATAGTGCTGCTATAAACATGGGGGTACATATATTCTTTCTGACTGGTGTTTCAGGTTTCTTAGGGTATATTCCTAGAAGTGGGATCACTGGGTCAAATGGAAGTTCAATTTTTAATATTTTGAGGTAACACCATATTGTTTTCCGTAGTGGCTGCACCAGTCTGCATTCCCACCAGCAGTGTACTAGAGTCCCCTTTCATCCACACCCTTGCCAACACTTGTTGTTTGATGATTTGTTGATGGTGGCCATTCTGACAGGTGTGAGGTCATACCTCATGGTTCTTTTAATTTGCATCTCTCTGCTGATTAGCGATGTTGAGCATTTCTTCATATGTTTCTTGGCCATTTGTATGTCCTATTTGGAGAGGTGTCTATATAGATCCTCTGCCCATTTTGTAACTGGGTTTTTTGTCTTCCTTTTGTTGAGTTATATGAGCACTCTATATATATGTTGGAAATTAACCCCTTATCTGATATATCATTGGCAATTATGCTCTCCCATACAGTGGGTTGCCTTTCCATTTTGATGGTTGTTTCTTTTGCTGTGCAAAAGCTTTTGAGTTTGATGTAGTCCCATGTGTTCATTTTTTCCTTTGTTTCTGTTGCCTTAGGTGATGCATCAGTGAAAATACTGCTGGGTATGATGTCTGAAATTTTGTTGCCTATATTTTCTTCTAGGGTTTTTGTGTATTCATGAGTCACATTTAAGTCTTTTATCCATTTTGAGTTTATTCTTGTGTATAGTGTAAGTTGATGGTCTAGTTTCATTGTTTTGCATGTACCTGTCCAATTTTTCCAACACTATTTATTAACCAGGCTATCTTTACTCCATTGTATGCTCTTGCCTCCTTTGTCAAATATTAACTGAGCATAATGTCTTTGGTCCATTTCTGGGTTCTCTGTTCTGTTCCAATGTTCTATATGCCTGTTCTTGTGCCAGTACCAGGCTGTTTTGATTACAGTAGCTTTGTAGTATAACCTGAAATCTGGTAATGTGATCCCTCTAACTTTGTTCCTCTTTTTCAAGATTGCTGTGGCTATTTGGGGACTTGTTTTGGTTCCATATGAACTTTTAAAGTATTTATTCTAGTTCTGGGAAATACATTGTTGGGGATTGCATTGAATGTATAGATTGCTTTAAATAATATGGACATTTTAATGATGTTAATTCTTCCAACCCATGATCAAGGTATGTGCTTCCACTTTTTTATATCTTCCTCTATTTCTTTTCCCAATGTCCTGTAGTTTTCTACCAATAGATCCTCTACTTCTTTGATTAAGTTTATTCCTAGGTATCTTAATTTTTTTGTCGTGATAGTAAATGGGATTGTTTTTTCAGTTTCTCTTTCTGTGAGTTCATCATTGGTGTATAAGAATGAAATCGATTTATAGACGTTAATTTTGTATCCTGCTACTTTACCAAATTCATTTATTAAGTCTAGTAGATTTTTGATGGATTCTTTTGGGTTTTCTATGTATAATATCATGTCACCTGCGAATAATGATAGTTTCACTTCCTCCTTTCCAATTTGGATCCCTTTTATTTTTTTTCTTCCTGTCTGATTGCTGTGGCTAAGACTTCCAATACTATGTTAAATAAGAGTGGCAAAAGTGGGCATCCCTGTCTTGTTCCTATTCTTAAGGGAACTGCTTTTAGTTTTTGCCCATTGAGTATGATGTCGGCTGTAGGTCTTTCATATATGGCCTTTATTATGTTGAGATATGATCTCTCTATTCCCACATTACTAAGCATTTTTAACAGAAATCGGTGCTGAATTTTGTCAAATGCTTTTCAGCATTTATTGATATGATCATGTGGTTTTTATTCTTCATTTTGTTTATGTGGTTTATCACATATACTGATTTGCAAATATTTTACCAGCCTTACATCCCTGGGATGAATCCCACTTGGTCATGATGAACAATTATGTTGATATATTGGTGGATCCGATTGGTAGTATTTTGTTCAGGATTTTGGCATCTATTTCCTGTTCTTAAGGGAACTGCTTTTAGTTTTTGCTACAGGGATATTGGCCTGTAGTTTTTTTTCTTTGTAGTGTCTTTTTCTGGTTTTGGAATTAGAATTATGCTGGCCTCATAGAATGAGTTTGGAAGTCTTTCTTCTTCCTGAATTTTTAGAAATAGTTTGAGGAGAATGGGTTAGTTCTTCTTTGAATGTTTGGTAAAACTCCCCCATGAAGCCATGTGGGCCTGGGCATTTGTTTGCTGGAAGAGTCTTGAATACCTCTTCAATTTCCTTAGTTGTTATTGGTCCGTTCAAAATTTCTATCTCTTCTCGGTTCAGTTTTGGGAGACTATGAGTTTGTAGAAATTTGTCCATTTTGCTTAGATTGTCGAATTTGTTGCCATATAATTGTTCATAGTATTTGTTAACGATCATTTGTATTTCTGTGTTGTCAGTTGTTATTTCTCTTCTTTCATTTCTGATTTTGTGTATTTGGGTTCTCTCTCTTTGTTTCTTGGTGAGTCTTGCTAAGGGTCCATCAATCTTGTTTATCTTTTTGAAAAACCAGCTCTTTGTTTCATTGATCCTTTGAATTTTTTTTGTTCTCTATGTCATTTATTTCTGCTCTGCTCTTTACTATTTCCTTCCTTCTACTTGCTCTGGGGTTTTCTTATTGTTTGCTTTCTAGTTCTTTAAGTTGTGAAGTTAGATAGTCTATTAGAAAATGTTCTTGTTTCTTGAGGTAGGCCTGTAGTGCTATAAACTTCCCTCTCAGAACTGCTTTCACTGTATCCCATAGATTTTGTGTTGTGTGTTCATTTCTATTGGTTTCCAGGAAATTTTTAATTTCTTCCTTGATCTTCTCAGTAATCTATTCATTGTGTAATAACATACTATTTAGCCTCCATGTCTTCCAATGTCCTTGCATGTTTGTTACAATTTATTTTAGTTTCATGCCATTGTGATCTGAGAAGATGCTTGATATGATTTCAATCTTCTTGAACTTGTAGAGACTTGGTTTGTGTCCTAACATGTGGTCTAGCTTTGCGGATGTCCCATGTACACTTGAGAAGAATGTGAATTCCATAGTTTTGGGATGTAATTCTCTATAGATATCTATTAAATCCATTTGGTCTAGCGCTTCATTTAGAGCCTCTGTTTCCTTGTTAATTTTTTGTCTAGAGGATCTATCCAGTGATGTCAGCAGGGTGTTGAAGTCCTTTGCTATGATTTAATTGCTGTCGATTTTTCCTTTCAAGTCCTCCAGAAGATTTTTAATATATGTTGGTCCTCCTATATTGGATGCGTATATGTTTACCAAGGTTATATCTTCCTGTTGAATAGATCCTTTTAATATTATGTAGTGGCCTTCATTGTCTCTAGTTATGGCCTTCATTTTGAAATCTATATATTTTTTTTTATCCTCACCCGAGGACAGTTTTTTCATATTTTGTTCAGATGGAGTGGGAGGGAGAGAGAGAGAGAGAGAGAGAGAGAAACATCGACATGACAGGGACACATCGAGTGGTTGCCACCCACACGACCCAACCAGGGCCGGGGACAAATTGCAACCAAGGTACGTACCCTAAGCGGGAACCAAACCCGGGTCTCTCCAGACTGCAGGCCAATGCTCTCACCACTGAGCCAAAATAGCCAGGGCTGAAATCTATTTTATCAGATATGAGTATTGCTACCACAGCTTTTTTTTCCCTTTTTGTTTTCTTGGAAGATTTTTTTCCATCCCTTCACTCTCAACCTATGTGAGTCTTCCGTTGTGAGGTGGGTCTCTTGTAAACAACATATAGATGAGTCATGCTTTCTTATCCAATCAGCTACTCTGTGTCTATTTATCTGAGCATTCTCCATTTAGATTTAAGGTGATTATTGATATGTACTTGTTTATTGCCATTTTTGTTTAATGTGGTTATATTTTTCTTCCTATTCCTTTTACTAATTACAGCAGTTCTTTTAACATTTCTTGCAGTGCTGGTTTGGTGCTAATGTATTCCCTTAGCCTTTTTTTTTTTTGGTCTGGGAAGCTCTTTATTTGACCTTCCATTTTGAATGATAGCCTTGCCGGATAGAGTAGTCTTGGATTCAGATCCTTGTTTTTTATGACCTTGATTACTTCCTGACATTCCCTTCTGGCCTGTAATGTTTCTGTTGAGAAGTCAGCTGAGAGCCTTATGGGGGTTCCTTTGTAGGTAACCTGTTGCTTATCTCTTGCTGCCTTTAGGATTCTCTCTTTGTTTTTAATTTTTGGCATTTTAATTACCATGTGTCTTGGTGGGAGTCTGTTTGGGTTCTTCTTACTTGGGGTTCTCTGTGCTTCTTGAACTTGAATGCCTTCTTCCTTCACCAAATTAGGGAAGTTTTCTGTCACTATTTCTTCAAATATATTCTCTAACGCTGCTCATTTTCTTCTTCTTTGGGGACTCCTACGATGTGAATATTATTACGTTTCCAGTTTTCCCACAGTTCTCTTAAGCTGTCTTCCTGTTTTTTAATTGTTTTTTTTCCTTTTGGTTTTCTGATTGGTTGATTTTTTTTTTACCCTGTCTTCTAATTCACTGATCCGGTCCTCAGCCTCCTCTCCTCTGCTGTTTAGACCTTCCAATGTGTTCTTTATTTCTGCTATGTCATTCTTCATTTCTTCTTGGTGTTTTTAATTTCCAATTGGTTTATTTTCAATATTTTTATGTCTTTACTCATGTTATTGATGTCCTTACTCATGCTGTTGAGCTTCCTCAAAATCATGGCCCTGAATTCTAGCTCTGTTAACTTGCTTAACTTCATTTCATTTATCTCACCTTCAGTAGAGGTATCTTGTTCTTTCATTTGGGATTTGTTTCTTTGTTTCTCCATTTTGGCTATCTTTGTGGGTTTTTGAGCGTGCCAAATTTTTCCTGTGGGTGTTGGTGTTCTGCTATTTGTTGCTCCCTCTACTGAGTTTGGATGAGCATGAGAGGACCCACGTTAAACACCACTGTCAAGTCTTACTTTCCTGGGTAAAGTTGCAAGCCCAGGAATGGTTCAGTTATCCTCTAGCTTTTTTTCGTGGTGTGGGATGAGGACTTCTTACTTGAAGAGCCTTGGTTTCTCAGTTGAATGAAAAACTCCCTTGGGTGTTCAGAGTAAGGGTATTGCCTGAGGGTGGGGCAGATGCTGGTTGTTAATGAGCCTCAATTTGCATTTTAAGGACCCACCTTAAGGGAGGGTCCACCGTTTCTCTCCAGAGCCCTGGGAAGGAGTAAGATGACCACTGTCCTGCGTGGCCACAACTCAGCAAAAGCTCTGGCCTCCTTCCAAATCTCTGGACAATTCCAGTCCAGTCCACCCTCCCTCTGCTGAGTCCAAGGTGAGTGGCTATGGCTATTTTAGCGTCTGTCCTGGCTCTGCGCTGTGGAGCCACTTAGGTGTGTAACCCGTGGGGCGCTGCTCACAGCTAAGGCCGCTGCTGTCTGTGGGCTCCCAGCCCCCCCTTGTGCCTCTGCAATCCTACCAGGATTGAGTCAATGTCCCTGGTTTTATGATCCTCGCAAGCTGCTTTTCTGTTGCTTTTTCCCAACGATTTGTCTTTATTTTAGTTGTAATTCCAGTTTGGTTCTGGGAGATGGTCTGTGTAGCTTCCATTCACTCTGCTGCCATTGTGGAATCTCACTCTGGGGCCTTTCAAGCTGCCCCTCCCCCCCACGCTGGAGCATGAATGGAGCCAGTGCAAGTAAGTCCTTTAAGAAGTGCTGCCTGGGGCTCTAGAAGCCTCAGCCTCCCTCAGCCTCGGTTCCTCTGGTTTTACAGGCAGAAATATCGGGGATTCTCTTCCTGGACCTGCAACCCTGAACTGGGTGCCTGGTGTGGGATGAGGACTTCTTACTTCTCTGGGAGGACCTTCCCAGACAAGGTGTCCTCCTGATTTTTATCTGCCACTCGGGTGTGGGACCAGCCCTTTGCCTCTGCCCTCCTACCAGTCTCCATGTGGCTTCTTTAATCTTGTAGTTGTAGGACTTCTGTTCAGCTCGATGCCAGATGGTTCTGAATGACAGTTGTTCTATAGTTTAGTTGTCATTTTGATGTGGTTGTGGGAGGAGGGAGACCCCATTTACCTACCCACCATCCTGACCAGAAGCCAGTACTTAACCCTTTAGAAGGCAGGGTAAGAACAAATAGCTTTAGGTTTCTGTGTCTAGCAGCCAGAGAAGATATAACAATAACTTGGGTAAATTTTAAAAATGTATTTTATAAGACTTTTACCTTTTCCTAAACATTTTGATTTACTTATTCTGCAACCAATGAGCATTTCTTGATGCAAATGTATTCTTGTGAAGACCTAATCTAGATATAGGGGTAGTAAATAACCGTCAAGCCACATGCCACTCAGACTACCTGGGTGGTGGTAAAGAAGAGTCTCGAAGTTACATTTAAACTCTGTAGGCAAGAGTCCCATGATTTGGCCTCAGGCTGGGGGTGGAGATGGCATATGAGTCAAGTTATACACTCAATAAAAGGTAGATGACAATAATGTGAGCTGCATATACGTAGTAATTTACAACGAGTTTTGAAGAAAAGTGTGCCTGGTGAAATGGAATGCTCTGAGGGATTAGTGGAGTTTGATGAGTAAGTGATTTTGGTGGGCAGGAGGGGTAGAGACGGTTAGTGAAGATAATGCTAATACAATATGCCCAACTAAGAATGTCTAGGGGCAGTAACTTAACCAAAAGAACTGTAGCCAAACTCATTTTGGAAAAGCTTGGAAGAAAGTTGGAAATGTAGTGAATAATTCTAGCTACCTATCAATGAGCACTTATTCTATGGCCAACTTTGCTCGGCTCGCAGCCTCCTTTATAATTCTCAAGGATCTTGCAAGGAGACAACATCATTAACCCTATCTTCAGATGAGGATTGTAAATCTCAAAGAGATAAAGTAAAATTTGAAGCTGGATCTCTTTGACTCCAGAGTCTACAATTTTATACCCTTTTAGTTTTTGTGTCATAGGTAGGATAAAACCAGAGTTTGCAGAGTCTTAAATGCCAGATTGTAAGGTGTTTCTTTTTTTAAAAAAAACCTATATTTGGAGTAGCAGTTAATTCACCCTTTTCAAGTGTACAATTCCAAATTTTTCTAGTAAATTTAGCGAGTTATGCAACCATCACTATGAACCAGATTTGGAACATTTTGCTATCCCAATATAATCCTTCATGTGGCATTTATTGTTAATCCCTCCAGCTCCCTCCTGGGTCCCCCTCTCCAGCCCACTCCCATTCCTAGCAACCACTAATCTACTTTCCTTTTTTATAGCTTTGTCTTTTCTGGACATTTCCTATAAATGGAGTCATATAATACTATTATATACTATGTGGTATTTTGCAGCAGACTTCTTTCACTGAGCATATGTTTGAGGTTTATAAGTATTGTGACGTGTCCATAGTTTGTTCCTTGGTATTGATGAATAGTATTCCATTGTCAGGATAGACGACACCTCACTTATTCATTCACAGTTGATGGACATCTAGGTTGTTTGCAATTTTGGCTATTATAAATAATGCTGCTAAGAACATTGATTTCCAAGTGTTTGGTGGACATACATTTGTATTTCTCTGGGAGTGGAATGGCTGGGTCATAGGGTAACTTCATGCTGCATTTGAGGAACTTCTAAACTGTTTTCTCAAGTGACTATACCATTTTAGTTTTACACCACCAATGTACGAGGGTTCTAATTTCTTCACATTTTGCCAGTATTTATTGTCTTTTTATTATAGCCATTCTAGCGAGTGTAAAATCATATCTCATTGTAGTTTCTATTTGTATTTTCCTAATAATGAATCATGTTGAGCATCTTTTCATGTGCTTGTTAGCCATCTGTAGATCTTTGGTGAAATGTTATTTAAATATTTTGCCCATTTTTGATTGGATTGTTTGTCCTATTATTGAGTGTAGAGTTCTTTTCTATGCTCTGGCTGTAAGGTCTCTGTCAGATGAGTGTCTTACAAATATTTGGTCCCAGTCTGTTGGTTGTTTTATCATTTTTAAATGGTATCTCTTGAAGTGCAAACATTTTGAATTTGATGAAGTCCAATTTATTAATTATTTTCTTTTATGGATCATACTTTTTGTTGTCATATCTAAGAAATTGTTGCCTGTTCCAAGGTCTTGAAGATTTTCTGTTTTCTTCTAAAAGTTGTATTGTTTTAGCTGTTACATTTAAGTTTATGATATATTTTGAGTTAATTTTTGTGTATATTGTAAAGCTAAGGGACTATGTTTTCCCTTTCTTCCTTCCTTTTTTATTTTCTTTCTTTCTTTCCTTCCTTCCTTTCTTCCTTCCTTCCTTTCTTCCTTCCTTTCTGCCTGCATGCCTTCCCATATAGATTGCTTATTGTACCAGCATCATTTGTTAAAAGGGCTATTGTGAATTTCCTTGGTATATTTGTTGAATATCAATTCATCATAAATATAATTTACATCTGGACTCAACTCTGTTCCTTTGATCTATATGTTTATCATTAATGCCAATACCATTCATTGATAACTAGTTTTATAGTAAATTTAGAAATTGGAAAGTGAAATTCTTCAACTATGTTCTTTTTCAACTTGCTTTGCTATTTCTTGATATTACCCATTTCCATACAGATTTTGGGATCAGGTTGTTGATTTCTGAAAAAGACAGAAAAGGCTCTTGGAAATTTGAAAGAGATTGCATTGAATTCATAGATCCATTTGGAGACTATTGTCATCTTAATAATACTGAGTATTCCAGTATATTAACATGGACTGTCTCTTCATTTATTTAGATCTTCTAGAATTTCTCTCAGCAATGTTTTGTAATCTTCAATATACAACTCTGGAACTTTTTTTTTTTTTTACCCTCACTGAGGACATTTTTCCATTTTTCATTCAGGTAGAGTGGGAGGGAGAGAGAGGAAGACATAGAGAGAGAAATATCGATGTGAACACATTGAGGGCTGCCACCTGCATGACCAACCAGGGCTGGGGACAAACTGCAACTGAGGTGTGAGCCTTTAATGGGAACTGAACCCTGGTCTCTCTGGACTGCAGGCTGATGCTCTAACCACTGAGCAAAACCGGGCAGGGCTGGAACTTTTTTTTTGTAAGTTTATTCTTAACTATTTTATTATTTTTGATGCTATTGTGAGAGGTATTCTTAATTTTGTATTTGGATTGTTCATTGCTTACATATAGAAATACAATTAATTTTTGTATACTGATTTCATATCCTGTGACTTTGTTGTACTTCATTGTTCGAATGTGTGTAGGTGTGTGTATTCCTTAAGATTTTCTACATATAGGACATGTCATCTGCAAATACAGACAGTTTTACTTCTGTCCAATATGGATGTCTTTTATTTCTTTTTCTTGACTGATTGCACTGGCTAGAACTTCCAGTACAACACTTAAAATAAGTGGTGAGAAGGCATTTATACCTTGTTCTCAAATTAGGAAACTTCCTTTAGTCTTTCACCATCAAGTATGATGTTCGGTGTAGGGTTTTATAGATTCCCTTTATTATGTTTAGGAAGTTTCCTTCTATTTCAAACTTGTCAAAATCAGCTGTGGCAGTTTAAGAAATGGCAATTTTCTTTTGGAATCTTTAACTCTGAATTCTGTTCTAGAGCAAAAACAGAGAAAATGCTATATCACTGAGATGCATAATTTGTACATGAAGTGTCCTAACAGATCTTTTCTTTCTTCCCCACTAGGGAAAAAGAATATTGGAGATGAGTATGGATAGAAATTATTATAAAACATATTATTTGTTTCACTTGAATTCTGAACTAGTCTTATCTCTACACAAGAAACCTCCAAGAGAAATATGAGGCAAATCTCTAATGTGAACTGGATTTGTAATCTAAGATTTTCTAGAAGTTACATTAAGAAGGTAAAAAAATTAAATAATTAATTTTATTTAACCCAGCATATTCAAAACATTAGTATTTTTAAGTCATCAATGTAAACATTCTTTTTTATTTCACATAGTCTGAAGTCCTATGTGTCTTTCTCACTTACATCATATCTCAATTTAGAATAGTCCCATTTTAAGTATTCAGTGGTTACATGTGGCTAGTGGTGACCATATTGGACAGTGCAGTTCTATGTACTTGCATATTAAACTGTAGTTAGCTAACAAATATTAAATAAGTAAATTGATGGACACATAAATGGCTTGGTATTTACTACATAGTAATTGGTATAAAAATGTAGTGACTTTTGCACTTAAATAGCACTTGAGCAGAATTCTACTATCTTATAAAGATAGTCTTAGAAATATTATAAATGAAAACAAAAAAAAGGAACGTGTTAATGCAGTATTTTTCAAAATGCAGTTGAGCCTATATTGTCACAGCTTTTTGATGTGAACAACACATTGTATTTGGAACAACACAAATCCAGTAAGAGGTCCATGGAAACAAAGTGACTGAGAAAAATGTGGCCAGAATATTCCTTTCAAGTTTCTCTTAGGAAACTTTGAATTTTCTCCTACTGGAGATCTATTTCTCTTGGATATTTGGTCAACGAAATGCGTCAGCTCTCTTGCCAGCATAGTGTTAGGGGAAATGGGCGTCACAGAGCCCGATGAAGGTCAGCGTCGGCTGCATTATGGTAGCCCGGCTGCTGAATCTTTCATGGTAGTGGCCTGTGCAGGAGATGGCTGCAGCAACAGGCTTCAGGCTGGAAGAGGCCTGTGGTCACAGCAGGTGGTGCTGATATCATCTTATCATTGAACTTGAAAGATCACTTGAACAGCTGATAGAGCGAGGGACTAAAGCTATTGACTTTGGACTCCATGTGAGTGTAAAAAAGATGATGGTTGATGGTTTCAGTCTCAGATTGCTGCCCTCACTGGACAATACCACCCTCACAGATGCAGTTTTAAGGAGTGAAAAACAAAGCCTTGTTTCTGTCTTCAAGGCTGTACCCCATGAGATTCATATTCTGAGTGCAGGCCAAGAGAGCCCCTCATGCTGTCCTAGTCCCTCTCAGGGTGTCCTGGTTGGAGCATTAGTTAGCTGGCTTGAAGTGTCTAAGGACACAGGTTCAGTCGTCATACAGACCAGTAAACTTCAGTATTTCCCCTCCTTCCAACTGCTGTCTTCAACGAGTGTGTAGTTGGTCCGACGAGAATTAAGGGGCAAGGGGGTGACAGAAAAGGATTATCTATCACCCCTACTGGCAAAACAACGCGTAAGCAGTGTAGCGTGGGCCGGAAGTGGCGCGTGGGCCGGAAGTGGCGCGTAGGCCGGAAGTGGCGCGTAGGCCGGAAGTGGCGCCTTTTACAGAAAAGCAGCTCGTGGAGCCCAGGGGGACTCCTGTGCTCATGAAGTGGGCTGTGCTGAACTTTCACCAAAAGCCTCCATGGTACAGTGGAGAGTGGATGCAAAGCCAGGGAACAAAGCAGCAGAAGAGATTAGCTCCTTGAAATACGGGGCCATCAGGAGATCCTGAAACACAGCCGGCGAGATCAATGAGCGCTGATAAGGATGCTAGATTCAGCATTGGAAGCCAACCTCAGCACTAATGCTTCCATAGCAACACTTAGTTATGGCCCCTCTTTTCTAACACTAGGCTTTCTTAGGAGTGTTCTCACTAGATAGTACTGTTTTTGCTTATCCATCATTGTATTAGCACATTTCTAATGTATTATGTTTAGAGTGAATTTTAATTTCTTGCACTATTCTAAAGGGGTTTGTGATTATATTTCAGGAAGAAACAATGCGTTATTAAGTGGAACTCACACACAAGTCTTTGCTGGTATTTGATTCCAGTTCTCCAGCTGTTTTCTAGTTTCCATCCATTCACTAGCTGTGTTCATCACTGGCTATGAGTGCTCTCTGGCAGAAACCTGTAGCCACAAGGTGAAGACAGCAAGGTGTCTGTCCAAAAAGAGCTCAGGATCTAGCTGGGAAGAAAGACTCACTAAACCAAAATATAAAAGAAAAATTGCTGTTGTGAAAAGTGGTTTTGCACACATGTGTTTAATGTCACAGAGCTGGGGGAGAAAAAAATTTGGATAAACTTTTGGTTTTGCTTATATTGCTCCGTATGAATAATCTTTCAAGGCAAAACTCCTTCTCGGTTTTTAAGATGGAAAATATCATTTGAAGAAGCTTAAAATAAACATAAGTATCAAATACCCTCTGAAGTCATCGAGAGCAGGTGTGAGGCACAGCTTCCCGGGGGTCAAAAAACACACGATGCTTCCCGTAAGAGGGCCGGTGGCTTCCACTTCAAAACTTCGTGGACTTGGGGAGATGTTTGTACTTCATGTTTGCTATGATTTAGGGAAATATTTCTTCAACATCTCCTTTTCATATTGTGCATTTCACACTAGAGACATGTCTAAGAAATATTTACACAACTTTTATTTGAGAAGAAGTAGCTGGCTGCTGCATGACAGCTTCATGGTGGAGACTCCTGTTCTAAAGGAAATGGAAGCTAAATAAAACAATTCGGGGAGAGTTTGGAGAGGTCTTTCTTTTCTTCTTCTTCTTTTTTAACCTTTTCAAGAGGTAATTGATTGCTCCCCAAAAGGGTCTTTCCAGAACTCTAGGTAGACAATGCTCTAACCTTGTCAGAAGAGGATAATAAACTTAGAGTTAGACTGGTTTGGAAGGAAAGACTTAGAATGAACTGCATTTTATAGAAACAGAGCACCGAGGTCTGTTGTTAGTTTATAGGGCCTTGATTAGATAGGTTATTGATTTTGGCTGCTGGTGATACGGTTCATGTTCAGAAGGTATCAAACTCATGCTGAATAAAATAGAAGCCAACACTTAAAAAACGCACAACCCAGAAAGTAGCAAGACACTGGCCAGCAGGCTACTTGTAGCTCCTCAAATGGAAGGGGCAGCTGTGTCTCATTGCCTTCAGCCCTCTGGAAACAGTTATGTGCATTAAATACTGAAATAACTTGATATTTAAAAGCTTATATGCTCATCCAAGTTTTAGAAGACTATCGGGAGTTTCACAATTTTATAGTTAAATCAATACCCAGATTTATGCCTTTTGGACAGAGAAACTTGAATTTAATTGAGCAAATGGATCTAATGAGGATAGACATATTTTGTGCAGATGTAGGAGGGTTTTTCCCCTTATTATCTGAAAAATGAAACAGGTACTTTGGGTACAAAGATGAATATAGCTTTACAGGAAAAATGACAAATGTTCAGAAATTTTAAAAGAAGATTTGTGATATTATATAGAGGTTGGTGAATGTCTGGAATCTGGTGGAATATTTTTTTTTGTCTCTTTTAAATTCTTGAATTTAAGATTCATTAATTATACAAAAAAGCACATAATATTTTATTTTATACTGCACAATTAATGGCCATATGGTGTTAAATTGGCAACCAGACTTTCAAAAATAACAATTTTAAGCAGAATCACTTAAAGTCTAAATTTTGCCTTTAAAATTTTTTTATTTATGGTACTTTACATAAACATTTACATTTTATTCACTAGCTAAATAGAGATAACATTTTTTAAAGTAAGGAAATTGTAAAGAATATTGTTAATTTTTTAGTGATAACTATAAATAAAAATTATCTAAGTATTACTTTCTGTGTTTTCAGAAGTCTTCTTGGCGTTTTTCAAGTGGAAGGAGAAAGCTTGTATGAAAAATGAGCACGTGCGGAGCTGTTTGGGGACCTGCAGTTTATTTCTCACTAACCCTAACTCTCCAAAGTCCCCGACCACGTTTTGCTTCAGGAAATATTCAAATACACTTTCTTACACAAACAGAATTTCAATTTCATGGAGATTCTGTCTGTGCAATAACTACAAGATTAGACCTTGAAATGCAATGAAACAAATTCAGCTTCTAGAAACATATGGACTCAAGTAACTTTAGGGAAAATTATTGGAGGGCAGAATTTGGCTCTGCGATATTTTAATGCAATGAAAGAGTTCCAGAAATAACTGCCTACTTTCCTGCTGTCCAGAAAACACACATTAACATTTTTTTCCTATGTTGCTTTTTCTCTGTACTGTACTTCTCACAAATTAAGAAGTCTGTTCTCTCAGGATACTCTACGAACATCATAATTTAGAAAGTGAAATTTGTATAGTAAAGTGTCAAAGATAGACTGTTTTTCACAAGTGGGGAGAACTGATCACTGGTGAATCTGGGAGAATCTAAGTTATGTCTAGAAGGTTGGCTGAAGCTTAACTTCATCGCCATACATTTCTCCTGGAAGATATTGTGAATATAAATGTACAAAAATCTTCGGACATATCAAGTCCATATTGTTCAGAGCATTTATAAGTTTTATATATAACAGTATAAATAAAAATACATTTTCAAAATGTGTGGAAAATGGAAAATCTGAGTATTAGTTTTGGCTGAAATACTTTTGAAAAAGCAGCCTCCCCCCCCCCCCCCAACAAAAACCCAACAATGGACATGGGTGTAACTTAAAAGGCACAATCTTTGGAGAGAGTTTTACTTCCAGTTTTTTACTCAAATATGAATGAGTTTCATTTAAAAACCACATGAACAATGTTTATATGCTTCTGCTATAACTTCATACGGTGTGTTTAAAAAGTGTTCTGTAGTTCTTTAAACTTACTCTTTCAAAGAACATAATTATTATTCCTGAAAATTAAAATGAGAATCGTTGGATATTCCAAATGAATGAATGCCCTACCCCTGCCTTGCATCTCAGGAAAACCTCAGTATAGTAGACAAAGAGAAACGGACCTAAGTTGAAGAAGCATCAAGTTGCAGGTTTTTGTATTTTAAGGCTGTATTGGAAGTCATTTGGTTTTTGCTAATAAGAGATTTAAAAAGTAAGCAGTGACTTCATCATTTGGTCTCTGGAAAGTAACCTGACAAGGTGATCCTATCTAAATGACAATGATTTCATCTAGACAGTTGACCTGAGCTATTAGTAATATGGTTCCTATTACAGAGAACTTTCTATTAAGCCTTGCTCAATTGAGTTTTATTTTTTACATATTTTGCCTTTATTCAATAGGTAACCACAAGCCAGGTAAAATATTTTTAAATTCCTTCTAGGCTAGTTAGTTAGTGGGGCTCAAAAAGATTTACAGATTTCCCCCACAAGTTATTACTTTGTTTCATTAGCAGCGCGCGCGTGTGTGTATGCACGCGCGTATGTACAGTCTCACATCGGCCATGGGGAGTTCTCTGCATCTGGTCTTTGTGTGTTTGTGTGTGTGTGCGCGCGCGTGTGTGTACAATCTCATGTCGGCCATGGGGAGTTCTCTGTGTCTGGTGTTTGTGTGTATGAGTGTGTGTGTAGTCTCATGTTGGCTATGGAGAGTGCTCTGCATTACATCTTTGTGTGTGAGTGTGCGTGTGCGTGTGTGTGTGTGGTGACACCCTCGTGTAGGCCATGGGGAGTTCTCTGCATCTGGTCTTTGTGTGTGTGAGTGTGTGTGTGTGTGTGGTGACACCCTCATGTAAGCCATGGGGAGTTCTCTTCGTCATGCTAGAAAGAGTTTACGGTCCCACCTGCATCCATGAGAAGAGAAAACAAAGCTTCATTTTAAGTCCTTGGAAATTCTTCGCCACTAAGAAGGTGCTACTGCCTGCTTTCTCATGTTATGTGAAAAGGTAAAAAGTTCATTCACTAGTTTGCTTATGCATGCTGGTTTATTTCTCTGTGATTGGAAGAGACATTCTATTTAATAACAATAAATTGCTCCTCAGATGTCAGACCCATGTTTGGGTTAGAGTTGGCTTGGCTGCAGGTAAGAAATCTCTAATAGTAGTGACTTAAATACAACAACGGGGGTGGGGGCGAAGGGCTAAGGCCGGGCCTGCAGGCCTTCCCTTGTAAAGGTAACCGTGCTTTCCCGAAGAGCTCAGTGAACAGGACTCGCTCATGCCCATGACAGTGAAAAGGGAGTATGGAGCATGTAGGGTTCTAGCTGGACATCTTAATTTAAATATGGGAATGATATGTGGGAGATATATTCTCCATAGTAGTTATCTATCTGTTTATCTTTAAAAAGCATCAGTCAAGGTCAAATATTAGTTTTATACCTAAGTTATTTTCTTCCTTTATTGGAACTTTCATTTTCTAAGAATTTCCTACCAGTAGTTACTTTTGCCTCATAGCATTCTCATGAATTAGTATCTTATTGGTTCTCTCCTATGGAGGGTGTTGGGACCATTCACAGATGACCATCGAGGTCTGTGCAGGAACTAGAAGGATCTATAAATTATTGCTCGCATACTTCACCACTAACAACCTACTGCATTTTTCTTCGTGGATAAATATAAGCCGTCTAAATGTATACTGATAGAGATATCATTACCCTATTGCATTAATGCATTGAGTGTTTAATAGATTGCAATACAAGCTACTCTTTCCTCAATCGTTTATTTTTCAGCATGAATCACCTTTAAAGTAGTCTTGGTTCTCTTTGTAACTTGGTCTGTGTGCTGATGCCTTAATTAATTCAATTTAATTTTTAAAAACATTTATCAAATGCCTACTATTTGCTGTGGCTTTTAAAAATCCACCGGAAAACATAGCTTTTGACTAGTTCAAGAAATGGTGTAAAATTTGCCCGTTTTTCATAGCAGTAGAAACAAAATCCAGTTTAACTAAAAAAGCAAATATATGTCCAAACTTGTGTCTCCAGCTTAGGCGTGCCTTCTCCTTGGCACGCCTGCCCACACTCCCGCAGTGTGTGCGTGTGACAGGCAGTGGGCGAGTGTCCGCCACGCGGAGGGGGAGCGTGTCGGAGTGCTCTGCTCTGAGCTGTGGGTGCTTCCAGCGGTCATGCGCCACAGCGGCAAACTTTACTACTTCTTTAAAGTTTGCCTAATGTGTTTTCACTGTCTTATTAATCACTTTGCCAGGTTAAAAACTATATCTCTGTTTAATTTTGTTCTCTGAATATAATAGAGAACAGGATTATTCCTAATACAAAGTTTCTCCTTGAGGTAATATTTTCTTTTTCCTCTCAAAAAAAAAAAAAAAAAAAAGAGACACGATGAAAATGTCATCCAGGTACACATGGAAAAGTAAGACATGTGACAGTTGAAAGTGACGATAAGAAACAGTTTTATGCATTTAGAGGTGTGGTGAAATAATCTAGCTGTATCATAACATGTGACAAAGATTCACATTTATACAGCTGGGGATACAGAGTGTCTGATTAAAACAACAACAACAAAAGAAAAAATTAAAAACTGAAATTCCCCAGGAAAGTCAGTCAAGGTGAGAACCCTTAAATAACACCTGTCCTCTGATTATTTGGGATCTTTTTTATGAAGTATCTCACCCAATCTAACCTCTCACACATTTTCTAGGTAGTCAATAGGTGCTATTTTAAATCGAATTTCATATTTTTGGATGATTGTATTGATCTGTATTTGTTCTCGGTCTTAAAACAAGCCCTCTGCACACCTGAGTATTTGTTAGGATGGTATGCAGAATATACATGGCTTATTCGAGGAAACTGCATTAGTTACTGTTTGGAAGAAGTCTAACTGGCAACTTTAATCATATTTGATCTCTTTTAAAGTATGTTTTAAAGAGCTTAAGTGGCTGACTAGAGAAAGAGAATTTCAGTTGCTTTCCAAGCGGTTGTGCCTGAGACGCAGGCCGGGAGCGAGCCTGAGCTGCACGCACAGCGAGGCGCACAGGAGAGCCAGCGGCACGGCTGCAGATAACGGCCCGGAAGTGGGTTCGACTGTTCGATAATTCAGATTTAGGTAAATAGTCATTAACTATAAGAAAAATTATTATGTGACTTAGAGATATTTTTCATGGTATCGAAACAGAATTTTCTTTTTATCTCTTCTCAATAGCAGATCTATTTTTCCTGTAGAATCTTGTACTCATATGCCTACAAATGAAATATTTACAAAAGGTTAATCCTCTATCCTTTCAATTATCTACTCAATTAGTATCAATGAGGTCTAGGATTTTTTAGGCTGCTACCTATGAGAGAGTAGACACTGAACTGTAACCACCTCTAATTATATAGATCATAAATCCTAAGTGGACATTCTAATTTCAAAATCATGAACCAAGCCAATTCTAACATTTTTTTATTATACTTATTTCCCAAGTCTTATAAGTATTATGCTCTCCACCTCCCCATATAAATTTTAATTTTTGAATTGAAATATATTTAAAAATCAATATGGATATTTAACACTGTAGTTTTTCTTTTATATAAAAAAAAAACTGGTATTTAATTGGTTTAAGTTTAAGGCAATTGTTATATTACTTAACAGAATGTCTAAAGATGAACAGATTTGTTTCTTGATTGATCCAATGGTTTAACAATATTAGGGACCTTAGTTCTTTTCATCTGACTTGTCAGTAAATGTGACATTGATTTAATCATGGCAATCAGTTTGCTGTCAATACTAACCATAACTCCTTACTTCCTATTCCTGTCAAGTGAAAGGGACAAAGACCACCTCTCCCCATAGCCTAAAATGTAATTCCTTTTTTTCCTTCTGATTGGGTCAATTTAGGTGACGTGGCCACCCTTGGCCCATAGAGTTACCAGGGAAATGCCTCACACTGAAGGGTAGATTTTCATCAGACTCTCCCCATGAAGCTTCTCCTGAGTCTCATGAATCATGTGAATTGTATGAGAGACAAGAGGCACATGATTGAAATTAGGATTCAAAGAGAGAGACAAAGGGATAAATCTGGGAAGACAACTTATAGTGTTCACTTTAGAGAACTGAATATTTGGGAACTGACCCAGGTCCACAAATCTACTGGAAAGAGAAAGAGGGAGAGGGGGGGAGGAGAGAGAGAGAGAGAGAGAGAGAGAGAGAGAGAAAGGGAGAGAGGGAGGGAGGGGGGGAGAGAGAGAAAGGGAGGGAAGGGGAGAGGAAGACACTTCATAGATATCATTCAAGGAATTGGGTTTATCCTTTCTGTTACCCCACTCCCTCTAGAATCTTCGTCAGAAATTCTGCCAAATGACTGGATAATGAATTTATAATAATGACTTGGAACATCTTAATATGATATTGTATTATAATAAGAAACTCTTAGCATAAAACTGCTTTCTGATATTGGAAAAAAGTTGGGTCATAGGTCCCTCTAGGAGAAAGCTAGTTTGAAGTTGGAGTGTTCTGACCATCCATGGGTGTTCTCTACATTGGGCCCCCAAACACCTCTGCACATAGTAATTAGGTACAATTTTATGTTGTTTGCCATTAAGAGCACATTTTATGGAGAGGTATTTCTGTCCCTTCTCCAAGACTCAAGATCAGCATACAGGTAACTTCTCCATGCATTATGGATTTACACTTCAGGTGAGAACTTGAGTTCACCAAATTCACCAAAATGAAAAAATATTTACAAATGGAATGTAAAATATGTTTATTGTTGTTTTCATTATGTCTTAATATATTTATTTTGGTGGAATTTAGGACTAGGCAAATCAAGGAAGTGGGGTTGAGACATAGGGGTCTTAACACCATTTGTACTTACAGGAGACCATTCGGTAGAATTCTGATTGCTCGGGGGCAACTCAAAAGATGAGCTATATATTTTCTTAAATTTATTTTAGAGAGAGAGGAAAAGAAAAAAGCATTCATCAGTTTCTCTCTGTACGCATCCCAATCAGGGACTGAATACACAACCTGGCCATATGCCCTGACCAGGAATTGAACTGCAACTTTTCTGTGCAGAGAACAATGCTCAACCAACTGAGTCATACTGGCCAGGGTGAGTTATAACTCTTTTTTGATAGATACTTGGTTTATTTTAAAAGTGGCATTATAGAACATTGAAGAAAGGATTGCCTTTTTTTCTAAACTAATTTTATTGAGGTAACATTGGTTAATAACATTATATAATTTTTAGATGTACAACATTATAATTTGATATCTGTATAGTCTATTATGTGCTCACCACCCCACATCTAGGTTTTTTGATTACCATACATTTGAGCCCCTTTACCACTTTGCTCTCTTTCTGCTCCCATCCCCTCTGGAACCACCATGGTGTCATCTGTGTTTATGAGTTTGTTTTGTTAGCTCATTTGTTACTCTTTGCTTTATAGTCCACATATATTCATATAGTTTTTGCCTTTTCCCATCTGATTTATTTCACTTAGCTTAATACCCTCAAGAACCATGTTGTCACAAATAGCAGCATTCCACCTTTTTTTTTTTTTTTTTTAAGGCTAAGTAGTATTCCATTGTACATATGCACCACGTCTTTTTTATCCCATCAACCACTGATGGACATTTAGCTGCCTTCCATGTCTTGGCTATTGTAAATAATGCTACAATTGCCCTGCCAGTATGGCTCAGTGGTTGAGCATCAACCCATGCACCAAGAGGTTGCCAGTTCAATTGCTGGTCAGGGCACATGCCCAGGTTGTGGGCCAAATCCCCAGTGGGGGGGCATGCAGAAGGCAACCAATCGATGTGCTCTCTCATCGATGTGTCTATCTCTCTCTCTCCCTTTCTTTCTCTCTAAAACCAATAAAGGGAAAATATTTTTAAAAATAATGCTACAATGAATATAGGGGTACATATATCTTTACAAATAAATGTTTTCATATTTGTCTTGTAATTACCCTGAAGTGGAGTTGTTGGGTCATATGGTAGTTCTAATCTTAATTTTTTGACAAACCTCTATACTGTTTTCCATAGTAGTTGCACTAATTTACATTCAACTGAATGGGAGAAGGTATTTGCAAATGATACTTTGAATCAAGGGCTAATATCCAAAAATAAATAAAGCTCAACAACAACAACACAAACAATCCAATTAAAAGTGGGCAGAGGACCTGTATGGAAACTTTTCCAAGGAAGGCATACAAATGGCCAAAGGAGAAGCACTGTATTAATAAGCAACATTTAACTGTGTAAATTTGAAAATCTAACTGGCTTTATTAAAGATTTACAAATTGGGCAGCATCTCATCTAGCAGGCGGAGAGATATTCTGAGGCATTATACAAGATAAAGGCTTTTATACAGAGGAGGGGGGCACAGAAGTCATCAGAGAAAAATGAAAGTTCCTGCAGGAAAGTGACAATGGTTTCTCATCTGCTGAGCTGTGGTGTTTCCATTATCTGGACTTGTTGCTGGGCAGGAGGAAATCTTCCTTCTTCCTGCCGGAGGAGTAGAGTGGCAGCTCCCTGTTTAGTGGCAGGTCCATCTCTTTCTGTGGGAGTTGGTAACGGACCACCTCTTCCTCTTCAGGTATCCAGGTAATGTCTTCCTGTTAGGAGTAATTGATGGGGAGCAGCAGGGTGTGAGATCTCGCTTCTCAGGCCTTCCAGACTCCAGTTTTAGTTGGGCTGACCTGACTCATGCTGCACTGTAAGTCTCGGCTGCACCAAGTCATTGGAGGAGGAAGGACAGCGACAGCAGCCTGTGTGGGTACGACGGACGAAGTCATGTGATGATATCACCACTTGAGAGCTTAGCTTTAATAATTTTTCATCAATGTCTTGGCCTGACATGATTTAAAATATAATTTTGTAATGTGAAGTTTAGAATTTTCTTCTTCCTTCAACCTTCCCAAAAGAGATGTTTTATGACTTGTTCTACAGATAACTCAATAAAAGCTTTCATATCTGACCCCCTTTTAAGAAACCTTCCAGACTAGTACTTCTCTGTTTCTTCTGGAAAACATACTGTGATCACTTATAATAACAAAACTAGTATATCTGGCATTTGATTTGTGTACCAACAAGAGTCAAGAGTCAGTTGACTACATCACCACATCTATTAAGGCCTAAGGTACTTGTTTTATACATAACTAATTCAATATTATGTAAACTGATAAAGTAAGAGTATGAAAAGATCATTTTCCCCCCTGAAAACTAAATTGTATATTATGGAAAGGCTTGATAAGGGCTTACATTTAAATATTTCTCCATTTAGGTGTACAAGAAGACGAAAGCAGGCTAGGGGATTGAGTGTCATAAATATCTAGAAGAATTTAACACACATAGGTTTTGTTAAAGGGTCTGCAAAGCTTTGCCTTAAGAGCTCAGGCTGAAAACTTTAGATTATGTATTAAGAAGGTGGAATGTGTAAGAAAAATGACTTAGGACTTTAACAAACATCTTCTTGTACTTTGGTGTCATCCTAAATGATTAGTGAATATATGTGTCTCTATATAGTCTCAGTGAAAGAAAATGTCTAAAGAAAATATGTCTTTTTTAATACTCTTTTGCTTTATCTGGACTTCTTTGTTTAAAAGATCAGCTTTTACTATGATAACTTACATCCGTACATCTCTCTAATCTGACGCTTCCCACTCGCAGGTTTTTTTCACATAGGGTGCATCATCTATTCACAATAGTTTTCTCAATGGATATTTTTTAAGAACCTACAATCAACTGGTTTCTGGTCCAGAGCTGGGAAAACAAAGATGAAAGATACACTATTTCTGACTTCCAGAAGGTCACTGTTTAAAGAAGGGAGAGAGCACAACAGGGCAAATAAAGTGATGGATGTGTGCCTGGGTATGGTGGAATAGCAAAGGGACATTAAGTTGTTGAGGTCTCTAGGTGGTCACTGTATAGTATCTTACCATTTGTTTTGACATCTTTGTTCTGAAGGACTTTGGGTGGTCAGAACCTGGTACGGTATCTAGTACTTTTATTGACTGATTGATTTTAGGGGGAGAGAGAGAGAGAAACATCGATTTGTTGTTCCACTTATTCATGTGTTCATTGGTTGATTCTTGTATGTGCCCTGACTGGGACCAAACCCACAACCTTGGTGTATTAGAAGGATGCTCTAACCAACTGAGCTACCAGCAAGGCTAGTATCTATTATTAACAAAAGTTGCATTTACGGAGAATGTACTTGCACTGAACACTGATACGTGATGTCTGTGTGCAATCCCATTTAGTTCTTACAGTTACCCTCTGAGGAAGAGCCCGATATTATTCTCACTTTTACGGAAGAAGTCACAAAGCTAGAAAAGGTTAAGGCCGGAATTCAAACCCACTTGTGTCTGGCTTTGAAATAATGCTCTAAAGTGTCCAGTATGGTGCCTTTAGCAACTTTTAGAGCAAAGATATCCTTATTTGTTCATGCTATAACTTAAAAATTGTTTGAACATATGGACGATATATGTGAGTGTTTGTATGTCTGCAAAATATACGGTTGGAAGGTCTCTATATGTACGTGCTGAGAAAAATGTATGGTGTGTGTATATCTATAAACACTCCCTCCCCGTATGCTGAGCGTTATACTTAGCAAGATGAACCAGTTGGCCAGGACACATGCTGGCAGGGCCTCCTAGCGGCTGCCGGGCGGCAGAGCGCCCGCTCCCGAGGGCCACCCATTGTCTAAGGAGACTCTTCGAAACCAGTTCCGGCTCTTCTCCAAAGCGAGCGCTTCTGTAGCAGGGGCCTTTCTGCTCTTCTCTCAGCTGGAGATGGGCAGAGGGAGGAGGGGCATTAAAATAATTTCTGCTCTAGGCTCTGCTACACTTAAGACCACTGTCTTCCTGGAATCAGCAATGCCAGCGAGTCAGCATTTCTTCGGCCGCAGCACCCTTCCTGGAAATCCTGTTAAGGGACAGACCCTGCCTACTTGTCTCGGCCGCAATGAGAGCGGAGAGAGCTCACGATTTCCACTGCGGAGGTATCAGCATAAATCTCCCACTAATGCACCTCTGCCTGCCAGCGGGGGAGTCACTGCAACCCAAGGAAAATCATGACCCGGAGAAGGGACGAGTGTTCCCGTGCGCGGGGCTGCAGGGCGCCTTCGGGAGGCCCCGCCCCACGTGCCCGGCACACTTCCCTGGATGGGTCCTGGGCAAGGTTAGACGCCTCCTTAGGAGAAGTGACTTCTGAGTCGCTTGTGGATCAATAATAAGAACTTTGCAGTGGAGAGAGCAGGATCGGCGTACATCTTTCCTCTGACGTGAAGCCTCTCAACAACGTCCTGAAGGAGGCAGGGTCAGTGTCCCCATTTTAACGATGGGGAAATTGAGACCCAAGTCAGTGGACCTGAAACGTAGATGGTGAAGGCTGGAAAGGCTGTCTGAATTCTCCTAGGCCCACGGTGCTTTCCTGTGGGAGTTCACTGTCTCTCCTCCCTCCCTTCCGCGGCACCCCGCCCCTCTTGCTCTCAGGAGCGACCTTTTTGGCACTCAAGCATTGCCTGCAGGGCTGGCCGGTGTGCCAGAGGACTGAGCCTCGTCCGCGGACTGAGAGGTCCCAGTTGATTCCTAGCTGGGGCACATGTCTGGGTTCCTGGCTCCATCCCCACTAGGGGGCGTGCAGGAGGCAGCCGATGGAAGTTCTCTCTCACGTGGATGTTTCTCTCTCCCTTCCTCTCGCTCTAAAAAAAATCAGTACACACACACACACACACACACACACGTATACAACATTGCCTAAAGCACAGGGCTCAATAACTATCTATTTTGGGTGTGTGTTGACCGAGTCCTAGAGGGACAGACACCTGGAGGAGGCAGAGTTGCAGGGACTGAGGGCAAGAGCATCCCTGCACCTTGTCTCCTCAGCTGCCCTTGGCCCCCTGACCCCGCAGACACCACAAGGACTGCCCGGCGGTCACCGTGCTGTCCCTCTCTGAGGCCTACTGACTTGCTGGCCGCCAGGATCACCTGGATCTTTATCGACAGGCTCAGCATTTGCTTTTAGGCAGGTTTCCACTTCACTGTGACTGTGACTGTGTCTTGGAGCAGGAAGGGACATTAGAGTTCTCTTACCTGCTTCCCGGGTGTTGAATTACTTCTGTATGTCCGAACAGGGCCAAGAACTTTCGCTGGAACTCCTGGGCCATAGTGATAAGCTGCTATGTCCAGAGGCTCTCCAGGAAAAACTCAACTCGTAAGGAAGGTGTGCTTCTGGAGGGCAGGTGGGGGCTGGCGGGGTGCTCGGCGGGAGTCCCAGCACCTGTGCCTTCATTCTCCGCCTGTTCCCTTTCTCTCATCACGAAATAGATTTTTGTTGTTTTACTTAAGCATGGTGTGTGTGTGTGTGTGTGTGTGTGTGTATGTGTAAGAAGAGAAAAGATGCATAAAGAGGAGGGAGTTTGTTTTATTATATTTTGGTTTTTTGAGAGATGGCATAATGAATTAGAAGTCAGTTGTCTTTGAAGATAAATAGCTTTAAATAAACGTAGAGTTTAATCCTGAATCTAAGAAATCTCACTCAGGTATCTTAATTGCTCTAAACCCTAATTCTTCACATGTAAAATGAGAGCAGTAATACATTTTAAGGTTTTTTTAATGAAGACTGAACTAAATAATTAATATAAATTGCTTAGGCCAGTGCACATAGCAACTTTTCTGGCCAATGGGGGCTATTCTAATAACAATAATAAAATCTATAATAATCAGATTGATAATTACATATCTATATCAATATATATCTATATCTATATCTATATCTATATCTATATCTATCACCTACATACATACTAATATATGTGGATATAGGCCTTAGGAAATAGATATCTAAGACCTGCAGCCTTTTTACAGGGCGGAGTCCCTTTGATACGCATTTACATGCCTGCATAGGCAGAATCTCTTTGAGTCACGTTAGTGTCCAGTCAAGCCATCATTCAAGGTCTTGACCGGACAGATGTGCTGTTCCTCGTTTACACCAGGGAGTCCGAGGTGGACTGTGCTGCCCTGCATCCATTCAGTCCTCCACTGGACCTTCGGTCCCTGCCTCCCAGGTACCAGGAGCTATGACAGCCATGCGGCATAGGGTGTGAATGAAAGACATACCGACCCTGCTCTTGCAGTAAAGTCACCATGAGCACAGAGAGGTGCGACAGAAAAGCATAAGGTTCCTAGTTTAAACTGAGGTTTCAAGGGGAAAGAGGGCAGACTCTGTCCCTGGGGTGACCTGGAGCTAGCCGGATGAGGGCACAGTGAAAGCCAGCGGCTGGGGTAGAAAGAGCCCTCTCAGCTGGAGCTGGCTGTGGCCCCGCAGAGGCTGATGCTCGAGCAAGCTCACGGGACAAGTGGGCGCGGTGCTCAGAATCCTCAGGGGAACCAGGGGCGGGCCTTGGGGGTAAACGGCGAGGAAGTGACAAGTTTCAGTTGACATTTGAGAGACATCTTCGGCACTGTCTCCCCAGCAGCAGCTGCTTTCTCCGTTCCATCCACAGTGCAGGGCCCAGGGGTGCATCTGCTCCAGCTAGAGAAACACGCCCCTAGAGAAGTGTCCAACTTCCCCATTTCTGCTCGGGGCAAGTGGCTGATGGAGCTGTATGTTTTGTCTTGAGAAGACATTGATTATCTTACCAGGGATCCGAGTTTTAGGCCAAAAGAATGAAGTTCTAGGTGTGACTTTTCTTGCAACAACCCTGAGCGCTGAAAGGGCTTCTCCCGGAGAAGACACGGCCAGCCCACCAGCTTTTGTGAGCTTAGAGACAGAGGCCAATGCTGAAGTCTAGACTCTGCTTCCCAGGGCCGGACTCCATTTTACTTAATCATCAACTCTGTTTCCTTGTCTGTAAATGGGGAGAGTAAGAGTCCTCAGCTCACAGCGTTGCTAAATTAACTGAGGTAATACATGGGAATAAATACACACCGTGTGGAACTCTTTTACTCAACGCTATTGTGTGGGGTCTGAGAAGGGCCTCCCTTCCCCTGAAGTCTCCTTTCTTTTTGAAAACATTATCACAAGGTTCCAGGATAATTTGAAATTGACTTTCTCATGATCTGTATCATGTCATCTATGTTTAGACATTTTCACACTTTCATCCGAAAACATTTTGGGTGTTCTTCCTTTAAGAAACATATACTTTCTTCCACACATATTTTTGCATGTTACAAACTGTCTCAATGTGCAAATTATTTCCTTGAAATAATCAGCAATTTGGTGCTGGTGATGGGCTTCGGGGATTCAACTGCGAGTTCAAGAAAGAGATTTCAGACAGACTGCAGGGATGGGGCGGGGGGGCGGGGGGGGTTCAGAAGCCATGGTGACGTATGGGGACGAAATGAATGTCACAGAGGTTCAGTGCTCTGAATTCCCGTGCCCAGATTGGCTGGAGGTCCCCATTTTGCCCTCAGGAAGGGGTGTGGGCAGGAAACAAGTGTCTATGGTGGTAACAGTATTTTCAGTTCCTGCAGGATCTGCCCTCAGAAAGCTGGCTTATCTCTCCCTCCAATCCTCACCCCACCCCTTTCAAAGAAAGGGGTAGAGGAGCTGAAAAACACTTGGCACAGGTGCAAGAAAGCTGAAAACGTCTGGCAGAGCTCACAGGCGTCTTTTCCACTCGGCACCAAATGTTTTACAGTCTTCGTGAGCCCATATAGATCCTGGCTCCTGCCCAGTCGTTTGTTTGAAACTGTAGGCTCCGAGAACGGCTCCGCACTGCAGCTGGCCTTTAAACCGCACTTTATGGAGGAGAGTGTTCAGGGTACAATTGGAATGAGGAAAGTTTGCCTTTGACGTTGGGAGTAAAAAGAACAGATTGGGGTGGAGTGGAGCTAACTCCAAGGAATTGTTGGTCTGTTCATTTTCCCAATGAAGACTAACCTTTTGGAAACTCACCTCCATCTCAATGATTTCACAGGCTGATTTATAGTGAGCACCCCCAAATGTGACTTTAGCCCAATTTAGCTCAATTTGACTCAAATATAAATCTAACAGTTTCAAGTACCGGAGATGGCAGACTTATTCTTAGAGATGTAAATTCCTCGATAATTAGGGGCCATTGTGGCTTAGCTCCCACCGACGTGCAAGTCCTATGAATGGATATTTAACTAGTTAACAGTTACCTATTTGCTAGCCCCCTCTCGCCATTTTTGGTTTCTTATCACGTGTATGACTCATGAGTTCATAGGACTAAGACCAACTAGGTTTTTGGTAACTATCAATGATGTAAAAGCAAATGACACTAACAAAAGAGTATCAAAAGAGTTAATCAAAACTGAAATTTGAATAAAAAACTCCCTCTTACTCTGAGAGTTTAGAGACAAGTAGTATTGGAGGCCTCCTCAAAGCCTGGGGATGTAAATAATAACGATTCTTTATTGACTCCTGCTGAAGTCAGACACCGTCCTGCATGCGGCCCACACACCTGTTCATTGTACCTTCCATGTAGCCGTGTAACCTGAGTGTGCGCTCCACGCTCCAGTGAGGACAGTGAGCTTGCAGAGTCTGAGTGACTCGCCCGAGGAGGTGATTATGAGTGTGCATTATGGATATGTTTGGTCTTTTTAAAAAACATTTTCAGGGACAACAAAGAACCAGAAGATTCCACAGTTCCCAGAGTGAACGTTACTCCCACTTCTCTGTTCGGTGATGGCGTAGGATGCCTTGTCCTGGGGCGGAGTCAGAGATAACCCTGCTACCTCAGGGCAGGGTGTTTCTGGCAGATCTAGACATTTCCTTTTCAAACAGGGGAATCAGTGATTGACCATCTCATGTAACTAACTAGTGGATATGGAAGCTACGGTTCTTTGTTAGTTTGGGAGCAGCGTTCTCTGAAGTCCAGCAGGTACCCGGTGTGGCCTGCAGTGCCACAGTTGTGATAAAAAGGTAGAGCCACCTTGAAATAAGCTAGTCAGCAGTAACTTATTCACAATGTGAATGAGGACCACAAAGTTGTGACTCTGTTCTACTCTTGTGAACTACTTCAGTTAATAAATAAGCATTTTCTGGTTCTGAAATTGAGAGCAGTTAAAGGAATGAAAACTAAGGGCATCGCTATAGACTGAGGGGATGGAGAGCAGGAGAGAGAGCGAGCAAGGCGCACGCATGGAACAGAGAGAGATAAGAAGGAAATGTGTCACTACCTCCCCGCGGCAGAATCAGAATCCTCTTTTGGATGTCTTGTTGAAAAGATTGCCAAATCTCGTCTGTGACTAAAGCAGATGGGCGCTCCATGTTGGTGCACATTCCTATTTGAAGCCGTGTAGTTGCAAAGATGGGGTGGGTCATCCGACTTTCTCTGGTAAACCATCTTGTGCAACTATATAAAGGAATTATGCCCAATGAAGGGCATTGTCTTCCATGCTTTAAAAATGTTAAATAAGGGCTTAAACCAATAAGTCAGATATATTTACCCTTATTGACAGACAGGTTTTTTTTTTAGTTAATATATGTTTGGGAAATGCTGTGTTAAACACATATGTATAGGTTATTTTTACTGCAGGACTTCTCAGAACCTTTAATATGCCCTATGAGTTTCCAAGCAGGAATAATATTATACCACTTGATTTTACAATGCTTCTTCCACAGAGTACCTGCTTAAAACTACTGAGCTGCCAAATGGCACGGAGGAAATGCCGGAATACTACAGCTTAGCTGAAGAAAGAAAGGTCTTGTTTTTCCATTGTATTTGGGGTCATTGTGGCCAAGCTGCCACTTACATACAAGTTCATCATGAAGGGATTTTTTTTTACTGTTAACGCTATTTTTTCTCCCTCTCTTTAGTCTTCTTTGGTTTCTTATCATGCTTGTTGCACATAATTCCTAAGGATTAATAACTAATCAGATTTTTAGACAACCATAAATTCAAGATGTGAAAGAAGAAGTGAAAACTCTAGGGCAAGTGAAAAGGGGAATGTGGAGTCTCAGCTCCCACTGAATAATTTAGTTGTAAGTACTCTCTGGAATAACTGTGCAATTATGGCACCTTTATGGGGAATCCTTGGAAAGAATCTTGAAATGGAGCCTGAGATACCTCTTGGCACACCATATTTTACTTCTCAAGTTGTCAGAAGTCTAGTGTGTTGTGTACTGCTCTGAGGCAGGATGGGCCAAGTTCGCTGCGCCCCTTTCCTGTGAGACGGGGCTGTCTGTACCCGCCGAGAACAGCCGGTCGGCAAATCCCCCGCAGAGACCTTGATGATTAGATGTAACGTTCATTGTCTTCAGATGTCTAGAGCTCCACCAATAGATTGCAGAAAAATGTGTTCCATTGTATCCCAAACAGAAGTGGTTTACCTTGAAACTACAGAAACCTAAGCTTCTGGGCTCCTCTCCTGTGCTGAATCCCTCTCAACATGTTAATGTTTTTTTTTTACAAACTTTCAGCATTAAGATATTTTTGCTTTCTCTTTCTCGAAAAGACTTCCCTAGGTTTTATGCATCAAACACCACAAAATGTGGTTCTGCCCCATCCAGAAGAAAGGCTGAGCCACGCTCTGAGTGGGACGTCTACCTGGCAGCTTCCACAGGTGGCCATTCCGACTTCCCTCCCTGCAATTCCAGGGCCATAGCACATTCCAGGACCTAGACCCCGCCAGTGATGGAGGTGTCCCGCCCACCTGCAGGAAGAGGGCTGGAACTGTGCAGAGGACACGTGGGTGTTGCATAAGCTACTTAAAGAAGCCCTGGGCTGTCTCTGGCACTTGATTTTGAAAACTTCATTTTCATGATGAGTAAGAGAGTCAGGTTTGGCAGATACAGAACAAGTCACCTAATGTCAACTTCTAACTGCTGTTTTAAACCTTCCACGGGATGTTCAGGTAGGTGATGCCACGATCCTGATGCTGCCGGGAGCTTGGAGTGGGACCTGCGGAGACCCCGGCCCCCTCACCGCCTCGCACTCCCGCCCGAGACTGGGCTTCTCAGCCGGGGCACTGGACACTGCAGTCACCAGGGGACGCTTCACTGCAGGGTTTCTCACCTCATACCACCATATAGTCACTCTCTGGAAAAGGCAAATCCTGATCATGTTGTCCTTATAGCAATAATCAAATTTTATGTAGAAAAATAATAGTTTATTTTTAAAAACCTGAGGAGTTTTCCAGTAGTCGGAGGGATTTCACCGGCAGCAGTGAGGTGGAAGATTGTGAGGGAGAAGCAGGAATCCGAACTCTCGGGACCTTCTTGGCTGAGTTCCGCCCTTCCTGGCAGGGAAGAGCCTGGGAGGCTTCCTCAGCACAGTCAGGGACAAACGTCACCCCTGTGGCGACAAGGAGGATCGGGAAGAATAAGCATGAAGTCCCGCTTTGCCGCTCCGCATCCTGCACACTTATTCAGCAGAGGGCAGCCTTTCCAGCCCTGGGCTGTCCCCCAGGGGGCCCAGGACAGGCTGCGACACCTGAGAGTCAGAAGCACCACAGTCCGAAGCGATTTGAGCCGTGATCACCACGCCCTCGCCTTGGCTCGGGCACAGCCTTCTCCTGCTCGGCCTGCCACGCAGACCCCTGCTCGGCCTGCCACGCAGACCCCTGCTCGGCCTGCCACGCAGACCCCTGCTCGGCCTGCCACGCAGACCCCTGCTGGCCTGCCACGCAGACCCCTGCTGGAGGCCGGTGGGGCCTCTCCTCTCTCTTCAGACGACGTTTTCCTTCTGGGTGGCGCAGCCCCTGCGGTTTCTGACTTCCCCGAGATGGAAGGGGGGAAGAGAGGGAGGGGGAAGGGGACAGAAAATGCCCAATTTGACTGATACCCTTGAAAGATGTAGCATCTGCCCTGGAGCCACACGTGTTGAAGAGGACAGTGACATTCCCGGGTTCCTGTCCTCATGGGTTCTCCAGAGACCCCACCGTGGAGAAGGCTCTCCTGCCTGCGGGTGCTGACCTGGGGGAATGAGCCCTCGCGCCCCAGGCCTGGGTGCGGCCTGCCTAACTGCCTTGCTGCTGACACCTCATGGAGATGGGGCCTCTGAGACAGGCGCCGGGCGGCCGTGGTCCACCCTGTCCCCACACCTCTGCCTGCGCAGTCCCTCGGAGGCCCCACACAGCTCCTTGTCCACACAGCTCACCCCTCTGATTCTGGGTGGACTCCATGCAATCCACCTCTTCCTCCCAAAACGAGGGTACACGTCAAGCTCCCCCAGTGGTCGCGTTGAAGTCCCTGTCACCCAACTAAGGAGGCAAGCTGGCACTTCCACTGTCGCACTCTGTAAATTCCCAAGGGTTGAACTGGCCAATCTGACCTTCAGTCCTGGTCATCTTGTCGCTTGGGTGGCTGAGCACATGGAATTTGGGATCAGAAAACTCCTAAGTTCATGTCTCCTCTCTGTCATTGGCAGTGGAAAGGGATTTAAACTCGGCGAGCCTCGCTTTTCTCCTCTGTAAAACGGGGGAGTCGCCAAACCTCCCTCAGAGTTAGTGGAGGAGGGTCAAGGAGATGTAATGAAAGGCTGTCCGTAGTGCTTGGCATGGGAGAAGTGTTCTTTGGAAACTGCCTGCTACAATAAGCACTTTCCTCATTTTGGAGAAAGGGGTACAGGATCATAAGAGCAGGAAAATAGAGTGAAGAGAGGGCAGGATGGCTGCGGGCGAGCTGGAGGCTGCCCCCAGCCTGGGACGGGCTGCACAGCTCAGTACTGCGCAGGCACCTTGAAAACCCGAGTGGGGTGCGGCTGATGGGAAACGCTGCACGGAAGGCGCACTGAAGAAGCCGCGTGGAGACCGAGAGCAGGAGAGTCTCAGAAAGGGGCCCCTCGAGCAGGGGCGGCGGCCGAGAGGCCTGCGGGGTACCGGCTGCAAAGCTTCCTGCCCCTGGCGTGTGAGGTCTCAACCCCACACCAGGACCCCGAACCCAGAGCAGCGGAGACGGAAGAGGAGCCCGCGTGGCAGCGGCAGCCGGACCAGGGCGCCGTCTCCCTGGGAGACTGGCCTCGCCCGGGCGGGGCAGGAGCCGGCCTGCGAGCCACCAGCCCGGCAGCCGCTCCGCTCTGCCTGCGGGGGAGTCTGCTGCCCTGTCGGGCCCAGCGCTGGGCTGTGGGCGGCACCCAGCAGTGACGAGGGACCTCTGCTTTCCTGAAAGGCACTGTGCAGAGCGCGTCTGTGACTACACTGTTTGGCTTGGGGAGAGGGGAAATGTCCCACATTGAGCGAATGGTCAGAGCTCCTCTCCCCACCTGGGCTGGTGGCACTGGGAAGTGGGGCAGGTCTGGGATTTTTGACCTGCACTGTGGAGAGTTCCCAGCGGGAGTGAAGCTGGGCAGACCGGCCTGCAGAAGATCAGGGTCCTGCACAGGCTGACTTTCTATCCCCTCCTGCTTGGTCTGGTGGCACGAGGGCACTGGTTGGTTACAGAGCTGGGATTTCTGAACTGTATTCTCCGGCGAGGCTTCTGTTGGGGGGACAGATGGGCAACTGCTGGGCTCTGTGGCTACATTGTGAGGAGGCTCATCCAGCTCCTGTGAGTTCCACCAGGCAGCTCTGGGAAGGAGAGGTAGAGCTGGTCCCCACACCTGCAGGCTGTGAACATCACCCCTAACAGGAGAAGTCCCGGATATCTCTGCTGGGTGCAGTTTTGTGAGGGCCGGGAGGGCAGCTCAAAGTGGGACATTCCAAGTGTGAGACCCTCAGAAGCTATTGTCTGGGAATGGGAGGAAGTGCTTAGACCCTCCTGTAGGCTGGGTCGGCAACATTCTCAACCAGAGACTCTCTTGGTTAATCCCCCTGGGCCCAGGGCAGTTGAACCTGCTCCTGCAGAGGAGACTGAGGAATGTACCCAACCTGAACCTGCAGCAAGTCCCTTAGGGGCAAATAGAGTTGAAGATTCTGGTAGAGTTCAATGAGTTTGGCTTTGAAGCAGAGACTAATTTCCCTTTACTGACTGCCTGACTGTGTAATTTCCAAGCAGGGGCCCACTAGCCCGAGCTAGGCTAGCCTGGGTCCGTCCTATGGGCTCTCTTTGGAAGGCTCTGGAGGAAAAGCAGGCCACCTCAGGGAAGAGGCGGAGTAGCTGACAGGTGGAGGCAGACCTCAGGGAGCCTTGGTCCAACCACAGATCTGCCCCCAGCTTTAAGCTTAAAGAAGTCAACCTGTTTACACAGAATGGTGCCTCCCAAGCACATACAGGTCTAGTAGACACAGACATAAGCAGTGAACAGAGTGATAACTGCATATAGGAAGCCCAAGGCCAGTTTTACACAATGTCTGACAGCGACCTGCAACAGAAACTCACCCCAAAGGACCCAGAACCAACACAACCAGTGGTGGGCTTCAGACCACAACAGAGCTTGACCTGTCTAGACATACAAATGGTATACTCAAAGGTGGATCCCAATAGGCTCCACAACCCACCTCAGGGGCAGCCCCTGCACAGCATCTCATGCATAGGGAAAAAGGTTTACCTCTACAGACACGCAGCCTGAAGGGTTAATGATTGTGCTAATGAGCCCATCAAGACATCTCAAGACTGCACTTGCACAACAGTTTGTATGCCAAAGTCAAGGTTGAGCTTCATAGTCAGCCAGCCTGAGGGTTGATCCCAACCATGAAAACTCCATCAGCAATCAAGACCCAATTATACCAGGAGGGCCCACACAACCCAAACAGGAGACACTCCTAGAGCACGCACTTTAGGAGATCAAGGAGACTGCACCACTCAGTCCCACAAAACACCTGCTACAGAGGGAAACTCCACCAAAACTGGGAGTCATAGAGTTCTAGCTAATACATAGAAACAAACACAAAAAGATAGCCAACATGGGGAGACAAAGAAATAGCCCCCAAATGAAAGAACAGGAGGAATCATAAGAAAAAGCTAAATGAAATGGAGGCAAGCAATTTATCAGAGAGTGAGTTCAAAGTAATGGTTATAAGGATGCTCAAGGAACTTGGTGAGAATAATAACAGCATGAAAAAGGATATTGAAACCATGAAAAATAGTCAGAAATAAAGAATATCGTATCCAAAATACAGAATACACAGGAAGGAATAGCTAGTAGGCTGGATGAAACAGAGGATAGAATCAACAAATTAGAAAACAAGATAGAAAAAAATCACTTAATCAGAGCAGAGAAAAGAAAAAAATAATTAAGAAGGAGAATAGTTTAAGGGAACCTCAGTACAATATGAAACATAACAACATCCACATCATAGGTGTACCAGAAGGAAAAGCAAACAAACAAGAGATAGAGAACCTGTTTGAAGAAATAGTAACGGGAAACTTCTGTAGCCTGGTGAAGGAAAATGCCATACAAGTTCAGGAAGCAAAGAGAGTCCCAATCAAGATGACCCTAAAGAGACCCACACCAAGACATATCATAATTAAAATGGCCAAGATTAAAGACAAAGAGAATCTTAAAGGCAGCAAGAGAGAGTCAATTATCTACAAGGGAGTTCCCATAAGGCTTCCAGCTGATTTCTCAACAGAAACACTTCAGTACAGAAGGGATTGGCATGAAGTATTTAAATTAATGAAAACAAGAACCTACAATCAAAACTACTCTATCCAGCAAGGCTATGATTTCTAACTGAAGCAGAAATAAAGAGCTTCCCAGACACAAGAAGTCTAAAGGAGTTTATTACTACCAAACCAACATTACAAGAAATGCAAAGGACTGCTTTAAGAAGAAGAAATGTGCATAGAAAGGAACATAAACATAAGAAAAAATGGCAATAAATAAGTACCTATCAATAATAACATTAAATGTAAAGGGATTAAATTCTCCAATCAAAATACATAGGGTAGCCAAATGGGAAAGAAAAAAAACCTCATATATGATGTCCACAAGAGACCCACCTCAGGACAAAAGATACACACAGGCTGAAAGTGAAGGGATGAAAAAAATATTTCATGCAAATGAAAATAAATAAATTTTGGGTAGCAATAGTTCTATCTGACAAAATAGACTTCAAAACAAAGGCTATAACAAGAGACAAAGAAGGTCACCATATAATAATAAAAGGATCAATCCAACAAGAGGATATAACCCTTATAAACATATATGCACACCCAATATAGGAGCACCTAAATATAATTTTAAAATGTTGGTGGACTTTAAGGGAGAGATCAACAGCAATACAGTCACAATAGGGGAACTTAACACCCTACTGTCATCAATGGATAGATTTTTCAGAGGGAAAAAAATCAACAAACAGTGACCATAAATGACAAACACATAACAGTTCATCCCAAAACTGTAGAATGCACATTCTTCTCAAGAACACATGGAAAATTCTGAAAGACAGATCACAGGTTAGGACACAAAATAAGTCTAAACAAATTCAAGAAGATTGAAATCATATCAAGCATCTTCTTGGATCACAATGGCATGAAACTAGAAATCAATCATGATAAAAAAAGCTCAAAATTATTCAAACACATGGAGGCAAAATAGCATGCTATTAAACAATAAATGGGTTATCAATGAGATCAAGGAAAAAAAATTACCTGGAAAAAATAAAAATGAACATGAAACAACCCACAATCTATGGGACACAGCAAAAGCAGTCCTGAGAAGAAAGTTCATAGCACTACAGGCCTACCTCAAAAATCAAGAAAAATCTCTAGTAAACAATCTAATCCTACACCTAAAAGAATTGGAAAAAGTATAGCAGGAAAAGCCCAGGGTAGAAGTAAATGACAATAGAGCCAATACCAACTAATGAAATCAAAGCAGTAATCAAAAAACTGCCAGCAAACAAAAGTCCTGGACAAGCTGGCTTCACAGGTGAATTTTACCAAACATTCAAAGAACTTACATCTATCCCCTGCAGACTGTTCAAAAAAATTTAAGAGGAGGCAAAATTCTAACCTCTTTTTATGATGCTAACTTTATCCTAATACCAAAACCAGATAAAGACACAACAAAGAAAGAAAATTATAGGTCAATATCCCCAATGAACATAGATGCTAAAATCCTCAACTGAATATTAGCAAATCTGATCCAGCAATACATTAAAAATAATCATTCACCATAATCAAGTGGGATTCATTCCAGGAATGCAATGTTGGTACAATATTTGCAAAGCAATAAATGTGATATATCACATAAACAAAATGAAAGATAAAAATCACATGATCATATCAATAGATACAGAAAAATAAATACAGCATTCTATAAAATCCAGCACACATTTCTGATAAAAAGTCTCAGCAAAGTGGGAATAGAGGGATTATACCTTAACATAAAAAAGGCCATATATGAAAAACGTACAGTCAACATCATATTCAATAGACAAAAACTAGAAGCCTTTTCCTAAGATCAGGAACAAGACAAGAATGTTTGCTTTCACCACTCTTATTTAACACAGTGCTGGAAGTTCTAACCATAGTGATCAGATAAGGAGAAGAAATAAAAAGCATCCAAATTGGAAACGAGTAAGTAAAACTGTCATTATTTGCAGATGACATGCTATTGTATATAGAAAACCCCAAAGACTCCATCAAAAATTCATAAAATTAGCTAGAATTCAGAAAAGTGGCTGGATACAAAATCAATATCTAGAATTTTCTTTTTTTATCCTCACCTGAGGACATTTTATTGATATTTTGTTCAGATAGAGTGGGAAGGAGAGAGAGAGAGAGAGAGAGAGAGAGAAACATCGACGTGAAAGGGACACATAGAGTGGTTGCCACCCACACGACCCAACCAGGGCCAGGGACAAACTGCAACCGAGGTACGTGCCCTTAGTGGGAACCGAACCTGGATCTCTCCTGACCGCAGGCCAACGCTCCAACTGCTGAGCCAAACCGGCCAGGGCAATATATCCAGAAACTGATGGCATTTTTTTTTTTAATCCTCACCCAAGGATATTTTTCCATTTTTTGTACAGATAGAGAGGGAGGGAGAGAGAGGAAGGGAGAGAGAGAGAGAAACATCGACGTGGAGGGACACATCGAGTGGCTGCCACCCACACGACCAACCAGGGCCGGGGACAAACTGCAACCGAAGTCCGTGCCCTTAGCGGGAACCGAACCCGGGTCTCTCCGGACCGCAGGCCGACGCTCTAACCACTGAGCCAAACCGGCCAGGGCTGATGGCATTTTTATACACCAATACTGACCTGTCAGAAAAAGAATCTAAGGAGACAATCCCATTTACTATTGCAACAACAACAAAAATAAGGTACCTAGGGATAAATTTAACCACAGTGGTAAAAGATCTGTACTCAGAGAACTATAGGACATTGAAGAAAGAAATTAAGGAAGATACAAATAAGTGGAAGCATATACTATATTCATGGATTAGAAGAAATATCATCATTAAAATGTCCATACTACCCAAAGCAATATATAGAGTCAACACAATTCCTATTAAAATACCAATAACATATTTCACAGATATAAAAAAAAATACAAAAGTTCATATGGAATAAAAAAAGACCTCGAATAGTTACAGCAATCTTGAAAAAGAAGAACAAAGTTGGAAGTATCACAATACCAGATACTAAACTATACTAAACTATACTATAAGGCCATTGTAATAAAAACAACCTGGTATGGGCACATAAACCAATGGAACAGAACAGAGAGCCCAGAAATGAACCCACACCTATATGGTCAATTAATATTTGACAAAGGAGACAAGAGCATACAATGGAGTAAAGACAGTCTCTTCAATAAATGATGTTGGAAAAATTGGACAGCTACATGCCAAAGAAAGAAACTAGACCACCAACTTACACCTACACAAGAATATACTCTAAATGGATAAAAGACTTAAATGTAAGTCACGAAACCATTAAGATCCTAGAAGAAAATTGGCAGTAAAATCTCAGACATCCTTCACAGCAATGTTTTTGCTAATATGTTTCCAAGGGCAAGGGAAACTCAGAAAAAGATAAAAATTGGGGTCATGCAGGAGGCGGCCAGTCAATGTTCTCTCTCTCATTGATGCTTCTCTCTCTCTCTCCCTCTCCTTTCCTCTCTCTCTCTAATATCAATAAAGAAAAAAAAATTAAAAAAGAAAGCATCAGCAAAATGAAGAGAACCCACTGTATGGAAGAACATATTCTCCAATGATACATATGATAAGGGGCTAATTCCCAAAATATATAAGATGTTACGGAGGGACTTCAAGAGTATTATGCTAAGAAAAATAAGCCAATCAGAGAAAGACAAATACCACATGATCTCACTTATTTGTGGAATATAATGAACAAGGTGGGCTGATGAATAAAATAGACCCAGAGACATAGAAAGGAGTATGGTTCAGACTGATAAACCTCAGAGGAGGGGGACAGGAGGGATGGATGAGATGAACCAAAGAACTTATACGCATGTGTGCATAACCAATGGCCATAAACAACAATGCTGGGTGGGGGGGTGACTGGGGGGGGGGGAGAGAAACATCTGTAACAAAAATAAATTAATAAAAATTGAAAAAAAAAAGAACTTATAAAAACACCAAAACAAACCCCAAACAATCCAATTTAAAAAAATAGACAAAGGACCTGAATAGACACTTCTTCAAAGAGGACATAAAGATTGCCAACAGATAGGAAAAATGCTCAAGGTCACTTGTCATCAAAGAGATGCAAATTAAAACAATAATGAGGTATCACCTCACACCTGTCAGAATGTTTAGTATCAATAAATTAACAAACAACAAGTGTTGGCGAGGGTGTGGAGAAAAGGGGACTCTAGTATACTGCTGGTGGGAATGCAGACTGGTGCAGCCACTATGGAAAACAGTATGGAGTTTCCCCAAAAAATTAAAAATAGAACTGCTGTTTGACCTAGAGATTCCACTTCTGGGATTATATCCTAAGAAGCCTGAAACATCAATCAGAAAGAATATATGCACCCCTGTGTTCATAGCAGCACTGTTTACAACAGTCAGGGCCTGGAAACAGCCTAAGTGCCCATAAACAGATGAGTGGATACAGAAGCCATGCTACATTTACACAGTGGAATACTACACAGCTGTAAAAAAAGAAGGAACTCTTACCTTTTGTGACAGCATAGATGGACTTGGAAAGTATGTTAAGTGAAATAAGCCAGTCAGAGAAAAATACCACATGATCTCACTAATATGTGGAATCGAATGGACAAAACAAACTGACAAACCAAATGGAACCAGAAGCATGGATGCATAGAACGGACTGGCTGTTGCCCAAGGGGAGGGTGGTGGGGGTGACTAGATAAAGAAGGTGAAGGAATTCGCATACCCTATGAACATGGACAATAGGTGGGTAAAGTCTGAGGGTGGGGAAGTCGGGGTTGGTAAAGGTGTTCAAAGGAGGGGGAAAGGAAGGATACTTGCAATAATGTCAACATTAAAATTTTTAGTAAAAAGAAAAGGAGATATGGGAATTAGAGGTGCTCATTTTCTGGAAGAGTAACCAAGGAATGATGAAAAGGCAGGTGTATAGATAAGTCTCAGAAACAGGTAGATGGAGTACTGCAGAAATAAAGCATGGACATCTCTCATGAGTTGTGGAAACAAATGCGCTGGGCAGTTATAGCCATTATAATTACACCTGCAATTTAACGAGTGTAGAGAATGTACTAAACCTATTAATGGCTTTGCTGAATTATCTTTTATTCCTCATAATAGGGTAGGTGTTATTAACCACATTTTATTGATGAGGAATCTGAGACTCAGAGGAATGTAGTTAGTTACTAACTCAATGCATTTAGCTAGTAAGTCATGGAGGCGGGATTTGAACTTATGTCTGTCTTTAGACCTCAACCTTCTTATCTACTATCACATGGCAAACATAAAGCCTGTTCATGGGATATACTTGCATTATAACAGAGCAGGAGTCTCCTAATTGCCCAAACACCTCAAAGACTAGCAGGGAGGGTGTTTGTGACTATGAACCTTTGGAATGCTCCCCGAATTCAGAGTGCTTCGGTAACATTCTGCCCCCACCACAGAGAAGTGTAAGCCCTCTAAGACAGCTTTGAACAAAGGATACCCTTGTTCTGCACCTTCCTCAGCCTCAAGGAGGAATCTTGAGTTACTAAGAATTGGTGTTTGCACAGATCAAACCAGAAAGATTGACAGGTATCCCTGTATAAATGGTATTAGTTATAAAATGTCTGCTCACTTGGGGTTTCCGAGAGCACCCTGTTTATGACATCGCCGTCTCCCTCATGCAGAAAGCCTCCACAAGAGCAGGGAGAAGTAAATCTCAGGCAGGACCAATAATATATCCACTGGGTTCTAAGCCAATGTAAATGTGCGGCAAGTTCATCAGATGAGTTTTCACTGATTATTCCTACAGGACCAATCCAGCTATTGAGAAGTCAGTTTCCATTATTCTTCTCCAAGCAGCCGAACTTGCCAGGAGCCTGGAATACGATTTAGGCTATAGTCAGATGGGATTTGCACTTCGTCCAGCTCTGCAAGTTCACTCCTTGGCTATTATTTTTCACTCTGTTGTAAATAGCAAGAGGCAGATGAAAAGGTAAAAAATATGTTGGTTGGAAGAGACTTATTCTCGCCTACCTAGGGTAATCAAGGAGAGACATCGGCGCCAGATTTGGTAAGTAATAATTCACATTTGACTTTAATACACTGTGATAAACTTTGAGGAATATATCTTTTAAAGCATAAATTCTTTACCTCTGATTTAAAGTTTGGGGGATTGGTCCTGCTCTGTAGGCAGGTTAGATTTAGCATCTCTGGAAATTCCAGAGCAATTTTAAACTACTCTTTCTGATCACTTGCTGCAGCTCCAGCTTTCAAAGAGAATGATATGTTTTGGGAATGAATTGTGATGGACTTGTATGAAAATTTATATGACCAAGAATTGGATTTGTTCCCCTGGAATATTATAGATTATGTTTTATGTTGGAATTACATCAGTGTGCAGAGCAGCAGGAGGCTGGCTTAATGTAGCTAAAACTATACTTTGACTTTCCACTTGGAATAGAACTCCCCTCTCCTCAACCTGTCTCTTCCCTAATGAAAATAATGGCTTCATGACTCACATATGTGATAGACAGAGGGAATATTGGAATCTTAAATAGAAAGAGTTTGAGAAAGGACAAATAGTCCTTTTCTACTTTCTTTCCCATCCATCTCTTCCCTTCTGTTCTCCCTGCCACCATCCTACCCGGGCCTCCACCACGCATGCCTCACTTCCACTGTTCCCTTGTGGGTCTGTGGTCTTAATGTGTCCTGGACTCTGCTGTGTGGCTAGTCTGGCTCCCACGCCACTTTAATCATGTAATCTCCTGCTGTTCCTCAGGGGCTTCTCATCTGCTCCTAAATACATTGCTAACTGGCATTCAAGGCCCTTTCTAGACATCGCTCTTGCCCCCTTTCCCCCCCCATAACCACCCATTTCACAACCACCGCCTTAGTCCACGCTTCTACTGGGTCTGACCCGGAATCTGGCAGTGACCTACTAACTGGTCACCTGATTGCTCTCATTTTGCTTTCATTTAATCTAGTGTTTCCAAGTAGATTATGCAAGTACCATTGATGGCAGGCGGTATGATTTTGGATGCTGCACAGACACTTTTATTCTCAAAGTTATTCCTAATACATTGCTAACATGTTATTGTAAAACTGTTACTAGTAGATCCAAACTATGAATTTATGCTTAGAATGTGAGTCATCAAAAAAAGTGAGCTAAAGGATAACTTCATGAGTCCGTAGGTGTGTTGAGGCCCTTCACTCTCTGAGAACCCCATGTTCGCTCACCTCCCTGGGCCGCTGCACCGTCACCCGGACGAGGTGGCCCACAGCCGTGCCCCCTGGCAGCCGTTGGATCGCAGCAGCGGTGCGGCGATGGCCCGGTCCGCCTCGGGCCCCTGCCCCGACTTGTGCTGAAAGCTACGCAGCCGTGAATTGAAGCAATGACGCAGCTTTCTGAAGAGCCCAATTAAACATGAGGAGTAGCTTAGCTACTGGGGGCAACTTGTTCGATATCTGATTTAATTTTTTTTTTTTTTTTAATTTACGGGAACTTGGTATTGAGCGAGGGCCCGCAGGCACAAAGTGCTGAGAAAGGACGCAGAGGGGATGTCAGAGTGCCGAGCCAGTGGGAGCTCTGCACCCCGAACTCCGCCGCGGCTCTGCGGCTTCCCTGAGCACATCTGAGGGGCAATGAACCGTAGAGAGGTGGCCGTGACCTTGGTTTCCGCATAGCTTTCGAGATAAAAGGTCTAAGTATCAGAGTGCATTTGCTGGACTACAGCGTTGTTGACTGACTGAAACAATCGTGCCCCCAGACCTCCTGTGGGATGCTGATTGGGCTGGCGGGTGCCCTGTGCAGAGTGGGTGCTGGGCGCACCTCTCCAGAAGGGTCTTTCTGGCCAAAACGGATTTAGAAAACGTGGTTTAGATCTCAAGGCTTAAGTGAGAATCGTTGCTTCCTATGCCTCCAATCAAGACAGCCGGTGGCGGAGGCGCCCCTCAGTGGCCAGCAGAGGTGTGAAGCGAGAAGGGGGCGTGGCCAGCGCGGCTGGAGGCCGCAGGCCCTGTGCGAACCCGGGCAGAAGGGAAGACGAGTGCCCTGCTTTGGAGCTGGTCTTCCAGCAAGCCTGCCCTATCCCACCTGTGAAATGTGGCGCAGTGAATGTCTGGCCTCTGGCCAGAGGGGTAGACAGCTCCTCTGTCTCAGAGCCAGGGAGGGAACTGAGCATCCTCACTTCCGTAGATCCCTTGCAAAATGTGGAGGCTTTAAACCAGAGCTGCTGGATTTAATAAACAGAAATATAGGACACGCAGCTAAACTTGAATTTCAGATAGGTCAGGAATCATTTTTATAATAATGTCACATGTAATATTTGGGACATGATTATACTAAAATATTATTTGTTGCTTATTTAAAATTCAAAAATAACAAATGAACTGGGCATTCTGTATTTTATCTGGAAACCCTATTTCCAGCAGTTTTTTAAGATGAGTTTCGTGATAGTTCATTGAGACTCATAGAATGGGTTTTGCAGTCTTGGCCTTACCACACCATGGGCTGGCTGCTTCCTGGATGCAGAGGTTATCCCTGTGTTGAGAGATAGTTTGTTGCATTCCTGGCTTCCACTCACTGCATGCCCAAAGCACCTGTCCTCTCTCTACTGTGACAACCAAATATGTTTTAGGACATGTCCCCAGGGTAAGGCAAAATCCCCTCTCATTGGCAAGCACGGCTTTAGAGGTAGTGGCAAAAGCAGGACTGTGAAGCCTGTCGTGATGGTAGACCAGAAGGTGGCCCTCTTATCCAAATGTAACACAGGTCCTGGGCCACCTGCTTTCCCACCTCTGCACCTTCTGGTTCCTTCCCGGTAATGTCAGGAGCTGTCTAGACCTATGTAGAGGAGCCCAATAACACAATTTTAATCCCATGTGGATTATAATCACTGGAGAGTCATTTCTCTTTTCACTTTGCCTTCCTAAAGAGCTCACATGAGGCAACTGTTCATATGTAACTCAGACATTTTCTGCAAAGAACACCCAACATACTATTCAACCAAGTACTTGCTTTCATCAGAGGTCATCCGTGTCAGTAACCTGGGTGAATTTAGCATGCAATGGGCAAAACTCCCCTGGTCAAACCACCTTACTAAAGTATACATGTTGTCCTTTTGCTCCATTTTGCAGAGGAGAAACTAGGAGGCACTGGATAATGAATTCTTTTCTTCTAGCATTGCACCTACACAGTTATCCTTGAAAAAATGCCAACACGCCTGTATGTGGTATTTCCTGTTTGAAAAGTTTCTCTGCCTCAATATGTTTCTGTACTCCCTTGGAGAAAACTAATGTGGCTTTTGCTTTATTAACCTTGATTGTCGGCATCGATAATTAGTTCTGTAGGCCGATCAGCTTATGTGGTGGGAACATTTTATTAGCAACTTAAATGTAACCAGTTTCTTCACTTCACTCCATATTTTGTAGGCTTTTAGAAAAGCAACGGTTTTATCAAAATCCATTGAGCAAAGCAAAGACAATGTACCTATCTGGTTATATTGCTGTGGGAAAAATCTCTGTTCTCAGTTCTCTATAAAGATTGTGTCTTCTCAAATCTCTCTTATCTAGTGTTCGTCCTTAAATAGGAACACTCTTTCCCTAAGAAACCCACCTTAAAGAATAGCATTATCTTTATTTGGAATCACAGGCCTTCATCATTGCGGAAGAACTCTGATCCTTCTCAGACTCTGATATTTTACTTAATCAATAACCACATTTCCTTTTCATCTGTCTGTCTTACCTCTGCAATCGCGTTTTCCCAGCCGCGTATATTTTATTGTGTAAGAATTCAATTGAAAGAGCCATTCATGTTTGCAAAACGGATGATGTTTTATTATTGGTTATAAAGAAAAGAAATTTCACACTTTGTATAACCAGCCCTTTCTATATAGCACGGTGAATTCTGAAACTGGGGAACAAGTTAACAGACCATGGAAAGAGGCCGCAGAAAGATCTGGTAGTAGTCTGACCACGCCATAAAATAAGACCTGGTGATTTTTATGTCTCTAATTGACAAGCGCTTAATTCACATTTGAAATGCATAAGCTCTGTACAATTTGAGGGTATGTAGGCTAGAAAGAATAAGGAGACGATGGTCAAAATATTTAACAACAATGTGGCATGACCTGATCGAAGTCTCCAAGGAACATATTATTGGGGCAGGATCCCAAAGGCCTCCTGCAGGTCCAAGTGTTCTGCTTCTAATGACTAGACTATGGGGTGCTTGCAGAGGGATCAGGGGGGCGGGGGGCATGGGGCAAGCACTAAGGAGGTTTAGGGTAGCAACTGTTTATGAGCCAGTCTGGTGGTATTTTACTATTGGAACAATTGGAACAGCTGGGCCACGGTGTGCAAGCTAGCTGAAAAGTGAGCATCGCGGGGCAGAGTGTGGAGCTGGAAAATCAGGCTCCCAGCCACGTTCCGGACACTGCCATGTACCCACTGCATGGTCTTGGCTGCGTTATTTCTTTGGATCTCTCTTTTCTCTTATGAAAAATGAGAATATCGGATAAGAATGACCTTAGGTTCCCTTCCTGTTCTAAGAATCTGCTCCTCCCCTGCAATGATTTGCAAGTTCTAAGCATAGAGTATAGAATTGTTTCTGAGCTTCTGAAAAGCAGAGAGAGCGGTGTCGGGGGAGTGCAAGGCAGACCCTGCCCCGTGCTCTGTGAAGCCATGCCAGTCCCCCAGGACGGGAGCAGTGCCAACCCCCTGACTGTGCCGTCAGAAGCAAGACCAGAGCAGCTAAGTCGCTTTGTGCAGGCAGCCTGAATGTATCTTTTAGAGATTAATAGTTTTCAGTGTTTGGAGGAATGTACCACAGAGTAGAAAATATATTACTTTACTACAGAAACCAAATAAATGTTGCTTTTGCTTGAAATTACCTAAGTCAAGCAAAAGCAGGTACTTTGAAATTTTTTGCTGTTTGCCTAGATTGCAAAAAGTTCCCTCAACTCTCTACTTCACCGTTTTGTTCTTTGCTTGGTAATTGGTATATATTGTGCTTTTTTATATTCAACGAGTGAGTTGCAGTATCTCCATGGGAACATATAAGCACACATTAATGAGCAATGTCATTGCCTACAGAAAGTAAGAAGAGTCCAACATAACTTCAACCTAGATGTGTTTTCCATCCAAATTGTTTGTTTTAATTTGGTTAAGTGGAAAATTAACTTCTAATTTATATAAAAGTTTTTTTAAATATTTTTATTGAGAGAGAGAGAGAAGCATCAATGTGAGAGGGAGACATCCCCTTTCTGCCTCCTACACGCTCCCTACAGGGGATCAAACCCACAACAGTTGCACGTGCCCTGACCAGGAATCAAACCAGCTACCTTTCGGTGCACAGGACGACACCCAACCAACTGAGCCACACTGACCAGGGCTAGATAAAATCTTTTTAAAAAATGTATAGGTATGAGGAAGTGCCCAACATAATTATTTATTCCTCTAATTGCAGAAGAACATACGGTGGCTCCTAAGGCACATGCTACGTCAGGAAAGCAGGGCTGAACAGGAACCCGAGCACGCATTCCGTGGCGTGAGGCCACCAGTGACGGTTCAGCAGAGTTGATTCTGTTTTAATATCCTGTGGCTTATTGTACCTGACACACAGAAACGAGGAAAGTGAAGAATTGATTATTGGGCTTGTTTTCTTGAAACTTGCCTGTAATTCCCATTTATGCTCGTTCGAGAAGGAAGACCCTTTCCACAACACACTGAGAATATGCACAACCTGTTACGACAATGTCATAGACATACAGTGACATGGTGCAGTTATAGTATTCCCTCAAAGTACATCATACTCAAAATTCACTGGAGATATCTTAAAGACATCTGTTGTAATTATAGGAACATGCTTTCTAATGTATTTAATTCCCTTTCCTACCTAAATTGTATATATAAGTGAATTTTAAGAGACTGTATAAATAAATTTTTAATTACAAAATGATGTTATACAATACATTATTAATAATAACCAACAATGCATAATGTTTATGCATGAGTCCATTAGAAAGACAAGCTAATATATGTCAATTATAAAGAATGCACTAATTTGTCCTGAATCTGTGAATGAAGTTGAATTCATGCGGCAAGCCAATGAGTGCAATAACATGGAGTGTACCTATGGAATTTAAGAAGTATTTAGGATTCGTTCATCACATGTGATTGAGATCTTATTTTTCAGCCAGCCATGCGGTTGTGAAATTTGGAATAAGACTACTGAGTGGACAATACTAGCTTTCCCAGACAGGTGCAGAATAAAATAGTCCATAGCATTCAAGAAATGTACACAGTCCTTCCATTCCAGCCCGGGGAAATGTCTTCCTGTGGTGGGAATTCCCTGTGCCGCCACGGCTCTGGGAACAGGGAAAGTTTGTGCTAGCGGTAACAGATTTCTGAAATCTCCATGGCCAGCTCCAGACACTCGCCAGTCTCGTGGCAGGATTCAAAAAGGCTGCAGTCCATGTCACAGTTGCAGTTGCAGTCATTCCGAGAGTGGCTTTCGTCCGAGGCGTGGCGGTACCTGTGAGAGGGGCAGCACAGGTTGGTACACACCGTTTCGCACGTACCAGGGAGCATCAGGAGACAATCCCAAAACTGGCAAAACAGACAGGTGAGGATAAGGGAGGCACACGCCTCTGTTTAAAGAAGAAGAAAGAAAATTAATAGTGCACACATGGCGGCGTCTGTGAAGGGCAGGCACGTGCGGTGTACGGGCTGCTTCACCACCCACTCTGTCCACACGAGGCGCCATGCACACAGGTCCTCCAAGCTCTCCCACCCGGCGCACCTCCTCCACTGAAGTAATGGCTTTATTAACTTCCTGAGCATCTCCTATCGATTCCACATAATCAGGTTATTTAAAGTGCTGTCACTTTCCTAAACTCCTTTATTTACTTGGCCTGCAGAGGCGCCGAAGCCACGCGGCTGCACACTTGCCACTGTAGAAAAAACAGCAGCCCCCGCCCCCGCCCCGCAGGAATTGTTCAGCAGTTAGAGTTGGGATCAAGGAAAGACCACAAGTTTCTGGATTCTCATACACGATTTTCTTATTTGTCTGATGTGGATTCCCATAAATTTGCCACACCCATATTCAAATGCAAGGGAAAAGCACATTTCAAAACCTAACATCTATAATTTTTAACTAATCACAGGTTTTTAATGGTGGTATTCTATTTTTAATCCTTGTCTCCTTTTTACTCCAGTTATATAAAGCGTTGGGTTTATATTCGTGTTAGAAGAATATGTTATTATATTCCAAAAAGGGCATAAATCTGATCAATCCTTTTTAAGAAAATTGGTTTAAAAATTTACTATGCAGACTTGTAAAAATCTGAAAAGTATCTCTAAAGCCTTGAAGGTAATTGGTAATTCTAGCCAAACAGCTGTGATGGGTTATAGATTATTATGTTTTTTGTTTTCATTAAGGGAATTAGTTAGAAGATGTAGCAGTTCTCTTGTTAAAATTATAACTTTTCTTTTTAGTGAAAAGCATCCCCAAAACATGTGAGGGTTTTGTAAAACATACTTCAGTGTGTGCCCGACATCCTCTTAATTAAAATCAGCATCCTGAAAATTGCTGACCGTGGAAAGTAACATGCTAGCATGAATCGGAGAAAGATCTCCCACTCCTGATGGCGCACCAAGCATTCAAGCCAGACTCGCACAGGGTTGGTTCCCAGGAAGAGCGCTCTGGGCGTGTCTCCCAGACCTGGGCTGACCACGCGCGGGCGGGGAGCTGCGAGCCCCTGCCCAGGCCACGCCTTCTTAGAGCCCATCGTTGAATTTTAATACATTTTCCAGAAAAGGTTTCATTTTGTTGTTCATATACTTGTTAATCATTAAGAGAGAAGGAAGAACATGGAAACTTCCTCTGAAAGGAACAAGTTTTAAAGAAAGCCATCACATGTCTTTGAAAAGCACTACAGAAGCTGCCTGAGTGTCTGAGTCGTGCCTGGGGATAAACAGGCCCCTTCCTTCCTGCCTCTGCCCTCTCCCGGCCCGGCCCCTCCGTTCTTCCCGGTGAAGCGCTGGTCAAGCGCCGCGGTGACGTCCATGCGGCTTCAGGTGCCACATGTTGTTGCAGGTGCTGCGGGCATTACTCAGTATTTGCGGTGCGCAGCAGTTTCCATGATACCTCTGTGGTGCGCATTCCCATCTGCCAGACTGGGGTATTTTTATTCACTGAGAGTCAGTTTCCAGCATGTGGCTAACTCACCCATATCTCATAGGTCACCACAAACCACCCACAAAAATTCAGGGGTTAGTCAGTACAGTACATAGACTATTTGCGTATGCATTTCTGAACAGGGCTTGTTGGCGGTCAAAGATCTGGGCATAAAACCTCCAGTTTCACCCATGCCAAGACTGCCTGTACAGCAGCCCCTGGCAAAGAACAGGTGCTCAGCAGAAAATATTCCCAGGCTGCAGGCTCAAGAGCCTTGTTCAGGGCATGACCATGTAAAAGGGACCACTAGGCCCTGTCCTCTGCAGAGGAGACACCCAAAGTTTGGTTTGAGGGAGAGCTGGACTGGGTGCAGGCTGACGTGTCAGGAGAGGAGCGAGTGTTTCCTATCAAAGGATGAAGGCTTGTTTGTGACATGGCCTTATAATTTCCTGAGGGCATGTAACCTGTCTGTTCCATCCCAGGTGCCAAGGTCTCTGCAGGCTGGCGGATGCTGGGGGTTTCTGCTTCCGATGTCTACCATAGATTTTATTTACGAAAAACAAACAAATAGTTTTGCCCAATTTTTTGGCCAAATTTTCATTTGTTTCCTCCCATCTTCTATTCTGCGCTTGGAACCAGAGCCCGTCTGTTCGGAGGCAGTCCTGTTCCCTTGGTACAGAGGCAGGGCCCTCCCCAAATCAGGGCAACATTAATGAATTGAAAACTAATCTTTCCCAGCACTCAAGTGTGTCCCACACTTTCCCTACAAGGCCTATTAAATAATTCTACACAAGCAGGCTAAACTGTTTTGCATACAGTCAATTTTTGGGGGGGGGGAACAAAAGTAACATGAGCAGTTCAGGGGAAATTTTACAACTGTTTGGAAACAACCAGACTTTCCTTTCTCCTGATGGATATATTTTATTTGCTACACTACTCATTGGGGCTTTAATGCTTAATAAGCATGATATTCAAAGTCATAGTCCACGATTATCACCCCTTCTCTCAGCCCATCCAAAGCAGGCTGCTGGGTCGCAGAGGCCTACTTCGCATCTCTTGTGCAGTCTCTTCAAAACATCTCACACTTACCAAGGCCAATCGGCACCACAGGTCGCCCTCTCTGCCAGGCCACAAACCAGTCCCTCCTCCGGGGTTTTCTGGTGCATGGCTCCTGAGCACACAAATGAATTCTCAAGAAACCTGGGACTTCTTTTAGCAACTTTCCTCTTCCTCATCAGATTCTCCCATCAGATTCTTTGCGGAGTCCTGCTGATTCTATCTCAAGTTTTTATTGGAAACCCACAGCCCCAACCCACATGCTCAGTTGTAGCTCCATCAGCTATCATCCCTCCCGGCAACAGCAAGAGCCTCCTGTCAAGGACGCTGCTTCCGCAAGAGCCCGCCGTAAATTCATCAGCTACTACGATATGTTGAGTCATAAGTTAGAACAACTCACTTTCTCTAAGTCCGAAATCCTCGCCTCGTCTGCAAGCCCCTGCGTGACCAGGGTCCCGCCTGTTCCCGTCTCCAGGCCTCCCCTGCTGGCTCGCGCACTTCAGCCCACGGGCTGGGTTCCAGTTCCTGGGATGCAGCTAGCAGGGCCTTTCTCACGCCCTGCCTCTGGCCCCTGTCGCACACTACCCCCTAACTCCCACTCCACCTTTAAGTCTTAGTTTAAAACACCTTCCCTGTAAATCACATCCTTGCTGAAACTCTCAAAGCACCCTGATTTATTTTTTTTTCTTCACAGCATCAACCACAGTGGTATTAAACGAATTGTTTGTTAATTAGTTTCTCCCCCCTTGCGTCCCATGGGGCAGTGGTGGGACGTGGGCAGGCGGGAGAGAGGCCGGCGCGCGGCTCCTCCGCTCTGCGCCGGGCACGGTCCTCCCCGCGGCCTGCTGGGTGCCGCGCGCCCCTCTGCGCTCTGTGACGGCGCGTCCCAGCGCTCTGTGTGGTACCGTAAGCTGCGGGTGGCCCCGAGGGACCCAGGGACAGGAGGCCAAGCTTTCTCGGTGCGAAGGCTGGGTCTTCGGGCCGCCTGGCGCTGCCTTTACCTGGCTTTCTCCTCTCCTAGCGCCACGCCCGCCCTGTCCTCACGTCCCTCCGTGGAACCACCTGGGGTCCTGGCGACGCTCATATCACCGCTGTTCGAGTCCGTCTCGCACCCCTGCTTCCTGCCTTTTCAAACCCGGATTAAAGACGTCTTAAGGAGAATCCAAGGCAGCAGACACACGGCCAATGCTGCTGTTTAGCTGTGAGAAAGGCGCCACGGCACCCTCTTAGGGTTGTGACATTTCCTTTTCCACCCCGAGGGGACCTTCTGAGCACCAGGGTTAGTGGTACCGGAGAGCGGGGGAAGAAGGCTGCCCACACAGTGCCACCCGCAGAGTTGGCACCGGCTAACTGGGGGGAGAGGCGGCCCCCTCACAAGAATCGTGTTTCACGAGAGTGGAAAGGGTCCCAATACAAGGAGTCTCCACCGTGGGCACGTCCTGCCCTCCCAGCTCTCAGCCTGGCACCGCGGACCAGAGGCACCTTTAGCTCCCAGCTGTGCCCCGGCAACTCCACAAAGCACCACTGCTGCTTTGAGGATCATTATCCAAAGTAGCAAGAATGTGCTTCTTCCAGGAGTGATTCCCAGTAAACAACCATCATCCGTCTTCTCCCCCAAAACAAAGTCAGAAAAAAGGCAAGAGAGCCAGGTTCAGATCCCGTGTTCTAACACATTAATAGTTAAGTGTGCTAGCAGAGAGAATGTGGCATGATAATGAGAATGTCAAATTCAACATGACACAATGTCTCTGAGTATTAAAGTTTTTGCACAAAAAGTATAAAAATTGGTTTTCACTCCTCCCAAATGAAATTAGTGTGTGTGTGTGTGTGTGTGTGTGTGTGTTTAATGTCTGTAATGTAGAATGTGAATAAATAAGTATGACTGAATACCTTTTTCTAGCTGGGGTATCATTCTTGATGTTATCAAGTTTAATAGCTACTTAAATATGTCAAGATCTATTTAAGTTCAGACAAGCACAACTAACATTCAAGTCAGTTCTTTAGAACTATAATGACTAGATTTGGGTGATACTTAGTAAATTTGTGCTTATGTTTTTTTCTGAGCAAATGAACTGAAATAATTATAAAATTGAAACATTTTATAAGGTGAGACTATTGCATTTAATTGTCTGAAATTTACTGTGGAGAAAATGTAATCATTTTATTCAGTAGTCCATGGTGTAATTAAGACTATTCTTTTAAGGTATCTTGTATTTATGATTTTCTCTTCCACCTGGATGAGACATCTCAAATTCAAAATTACACATCAATTAGGTGTATTCTCAGGATTCGTTGTGAGGAGCCTGTTTCTAACATGAGCCCTGCTTTGCTTATCCACAGGGACGCTTCTGCAGTCCAAACTAGAAAAGAGGCAGAGACACAGACAGTGGTCTGGACTTTTCCCATTTTATGTGGGAAAAGGGGCCACACAGGTTGAGCCATGATTTAATACCAAGTGATGCGCAGTGAGATCCTCCGAAACCCCATCAGAGCACACACCATGAACTGTGCTAATGGATGGAGCACATGGCACAATACCTGCATGTGTGAGCTGTTCCATCTTGTTTTAAGTGGGCGAGGTATATAAATAATAGATATTAGCAATTAAGCATCCATTCCTATGCACTCACTTATACATTTGAAAATAAATTAACCACAAACTACATGGAAGTGGATGCAATCTTCTTTTCCCTTCTGTTTCCCCGGCTGCTTCTGAAGGATATTTCTGTGTTTATCTCAGTATGACAATGACCCCAGCTCTCAATTTCTACATCCTTAAATTAATTACTAGGAAAAATTCTCTAAATGAAGTGAGTCTGACTTAACACTTGGTTTCCTTGATGTTTGTTCTTTAGGGGAATGGGAGTTTTTTTTTGTTTTGTTTTGTTTTTAAGCACTAGTTTTGTGGACTTTGTCTGGGTTTCTGACCTCGATGAAGGCGTTTTTGCCACGTGGACATTAGCTGTGATCAGCCTGAAACCAGAATGTCCTGGATCACACTGGCTCGAGCCCAGGCCATAAGAAAGCAACCTGGTCAACATCCTCACCATTCTCCTCTATCTTTTAAAGGAGGAGCAGTTGTTTTCCCGCACCAGGGGCCTGTGTGTCAGTTGCTGATTTAATGAAGCACCATCTGGCCCTTCCCTGCAATCATAGGTGTCGGGTACCGCATCGGCCTTCTTATCCTCCCTGACCCTGCTGGAACAGGTCGAGTGGTCTGGGGCTTCGCTGTGTCCCACAGTGTGAGTGTACACAATGGCAAGTTCTGATCTGGGACACACAACCAAGGCCTGTTCTAAGATCCTCGCATCCCTGACACTATCTGATAGAACACTCCGGCGTCACAGAGAACTCTCCTGTATTGCCTGTTTGCTTGTGTGGCACCAAACTCTAAAAAAGCCAGAAACTTGGGCATCACCTTGGATTCACAGGCATAACCTGGCAGTCTGCAGGCCCAGAGCTGTTGGGGGTGTTTGAAGCTTTGTAAAAGAACTCAAACTATTGTCAACACCTACAGTTTTGGAGATTTCACATAACACTCTAAATCTGGCAGCTTGGGGCCTATGTTTCCTCTGGCAACAACTCGTGGGAGCTGAGGGAGGCAGTGTCTCCCCTGGCCCCGGTCCTCACCCAGCCTCCCTTCCTTCCAGCCTCCTCTCACTCACACTACCTCCTGGTGACCATAGGCAGTTTGGTCTGTAGCTTCTGGTCTAAAGCATCCATGATATTTGTACAAGACACTGCATCTATGACACGTGTTAAAAATCTCTTCCCTTACTTTCTAAAACTATGATAACCATAACAGCAAAAACTCAATATATAGCATGTGACCGGTTCTATACTGGTTGCTTTATATATGTTATTTCAGCTGATCTTCAAAAGGCGCTATGGATGTCACTAGAGATTGAGATTCAGAGATGGTAAAAAAACAGTTTTTTACAGTTAATAAATTTCAGAGCCAGGAGTTAAACTGATGTGATTCCAAAGTTCCTCTTACACAGACTTTATTTAAACATCTTTCTTATTTTTAGAAAGTAAATATGCATTTAAATACAAACCAGAAACTATACCCTACTGCATGTTCTCTTCAGAAACTCCTTCTAGCTTTCATTAAACACAAATGTAAATATTGAACACTACCAAATTCTAAAATGGTTTATGTCTCCTGTAAAGGTCACTGCACAGTTATCCTGAGTAAAATGTATGTCTTGGTGCAGGGTCCACGACTTTGAACTTGACTGTGCTGATCATTTAGCTCCACATCAATTTGAAATTGGCTTTGCAAACGGCATGTGCCCTTTTGTCCCACAGAGAGCCAGTTTGGTGCATGTGTGCACCGACAATGCTTAGGAGGTGGCATTACCTACAGGGACCAACCCTTTTTCACAGCTTGCTGATATAAGCATCTTGATATTTTATACAGTCTACTGTATACTTTTCCAGCATTTCAATACCTTTCCACTCTGCCTTCTCCTCTCCACCTAAACAGCCCCAGATCTGAGAAAAGAAAGTTTGCCATTTCCCTACCACTTCACAACCCCACAGCAAGAATGACTGCAGCTCACCCCAGCTCTTCAAAGCTGTTTGCTCGGATCCCCAGCTCCGAGAGCAAACAATCTGCCAAGCACCGCGTAATTGCTAAGTGACCTTGACATGTGTCATTCATCAGGGCTTTCAAATCAAAGCCTTCCTGTTTAATATTCATAAAGCCTTTTCCCCCTAACAGCATATGTGATGATTTTACAGGGGTTGGGGGTTGGGGAGCTTTATTTAGAGATGGGTTGATTCTGAGAAACATACCATCAGTGTCTCTCTGATGAACTGAAGAATCGGTTTGGAGGTAAGAAAATTTCTTTTGACATTCTTCAAGGGAGGACAGCGATGTGGTGGATTCTGACAGGTTTTTCTCCATGGAAGTCTCCTTAGCTGGTCCATCTGTGGCATTGAATTCAGAGACTGAATTTATAACGATAGCATTAATGGGTCTCTCTTCTGCGTGTTTTTCATTTGTGAGTTGCATATCTAGATGAAAAAAGAAAAACACATACAAAAACCCACTGTAGTTGACTCAATCTAGTGATCTGCAGAAAAATCACATTCTAGACTTTTATAAGAATAAAGTGTTTTAAAAAAGAATTGGTAGTTACAAAATAGTCACAGGGATACGAAGTACAGAGTAGGGAACATAGTCAATAACATTGTAATAACTACCTATGTTGCCAAGTGGGTACTGGAGATATTGCGTGACCACTTTGCAAAGTACACGGTTGTTTGACCACTATGCTGTACACCCGAAACTTATATAAATTATATTCAATGTAAACTAGAACTGGAAAAATAAAAACAACAACAAAAAAGAATGAAGCATTTTTGAGCAGGACATTTTTAATAAAAGTACAAATAAAAATAAAGGAGTGCAATAATTATAAGAATTTATACACATTGCAAGTCTTAGCTATCAGTAATTTGTAACACTTTCTCCTACATATATATTTTTAATGATGGGTAGAAAGAACAAGGAATTCATTTATGTGGATCAACGAAAGCTTGCAGTGTGTCATCAGCTTCCTGTCATCACATCCATGGGCCTGAGAAGTAGGCGAAGGGTCTTCAGTGCTGAGCAGCGCTGCTCAGTGATAGCATGTGATCTCAGTTAAGTTGTTTTATTTCTTTGTTTCTGCAAACCCTGTAAGGATAGTGGTTATAAAGCAACAGTCTACAAGCTCGTTTCTACTTCTGCCCTCACACGCGCTGAGTTGTGACCCTTTCCTTTGCTGATTGTCAGGTCCCTGCTCAGGTGTAGTCTACATGGCTAGTTTGTGGGGTCCTTCTTGATATTTCCATGTAATCGCCTGGCACAGTCATTAGAGATGTTCGGAGAACCTTCAGCAAAGTCCTTGATTAAGATTGTGGTTTGCAGAGGCACAGAGAAGGCCGAGAAGGCCCAGGTGCTTCACGAGTTTAAACTCCCTTATTTGTTGCTCATTCCCATATACTGGGTGAGGGTCTGCAATGTAATAATCAGTGGTCTGGGAACTGGGGATACAGTGGTGACTAAGACAGGCTTTCACAAGCATCAGACAAGTTTGAAAAAACAACTGTCTAAGTTACAGTACTGAGGAGAGTATGAGAAAGAAGCGCATCCTGATGCCACATTATAGAGAGAACCAGACCGGGGAGTGGTGCACTTAATTTATTACTCATCTGTACTCATTGAACAGAAGACTCCTGAGATCAAGAAAGGAGTTAACATGATATTCTCCAACATGTGGCCAGGCTGACTCCTGGGGACATCTTGAGAGCTCGGCGAGCACTGGTCCCAGCGATTTGGGAGTATTTGAGGTGTAGTGAAGATGCATTCTGGAGAATCACATTTCCTTGGCTGGCCCAATGCCTGCTTGATTCAGTAATGCTCATTGAGTGACTGAAATAAATCACACAGTTGGCACTTGGGCTTGATTTTACCATGCTCACCAGCTCAGTGAAAGAAATACATGCTTGCCAAGTCCATGTTCATCGTTCTTTCAAAAGCTACTTCTTAGTTTGGGGCAGATGGAATTCACTACTTGGTCCTACCTCCCAGGGCTGTGATTCTCAAACTTGTCTTCAGAGTAAATCACCTGGGAGGCCCTTTAAAAATTTGGAATTTTTTTAAAGCTCAGGCAACCCCCTTCCACCCTCCCCACCCAACAGATTGGATCCCAGTCCCTGGAAGATTTTTGCAGCTCCCCAGGTGATTCCAGGATGCAGACAAGTTTGGGAACTGCTGCCACAGAGGCTCTCTGCCTTTGAGAGTGGGGAAAGGGGAAAGAACACCCATGGGTCCGCGTGAGTGATGCTCAGAAACCGTTATGAGCAAATTGCTCCCAAGGCTCCCGACCGGCACAGCAGCTCCCAGTGTGGTGCACACAATGGTCTGAGGCCATTTTCTGTTGTTTCTGAGCCTCCAAACAGCCTTGGCTTTCAACAATGTTTAATTTTTATTCCCTACCCCTTATGCTGCTGGCTTTATATCTTTTAGTTGCAGTTTGCTTCATCCTAAAAAGGATTGGCAGAAATAAGCGTCCAGAAAAACAACTATTGTTGATAGTAATTACTGTAATATTGAATAGATGGAATTAGCTCAACAGATTGGGAACCTCTTGGCTTCCTCTAGCCCAAGAAAGATTCACCAAATTAAAGATATAATAATGATGATGATAAAAATATATATTTTTTTACCTGGGTACCAAAGTGTCCAGTTACCAGCTAATATCACAAACAGCCATTTAAACTATGCCCTAGAGCACTTAGAGTAGTGTTGATATTTTGGGCCAGGTAACTGTTCATCATGGGGAGACTGTAGGAAGTTCAGCAGCATCGCTGTCCTCTTCCTACTAGATGCCAGTAGCACCCATCACCCTAGACTGTGACAAACAAAATGTCTCTAGATATTGCCAAATTTTCCCTATGGGGAAAATCCCCCAAGTTGAAAACCAAATCACTGCTTACACACACACACACACACACACACACACACAATTGCATGCGTTTACTCCAAGCTCTCTGTTATGATTGATGCAGGGGGGAGCAAAAGTAGGTTTACAGTTGTATATGAAACAGTTTATTCTTATATTGTTATTAATTATTGTATTATTTTCCATACTCACAACTGTAAACCTACTTTTGCTCCACCCTGTATACCTTCCTTAACAAAACCTCTAGGAGGTAGATACTGTCAGCCTCCCCGGACAGATGGGGAATGTATGAACTGGTGTCTTAAGGGATGAATGAGTGTGGCCAAGGCTTAGATGGTTTATAAGTTGCCCAAAGATTCTTCTTTATCAATGGTGGAACTGGGATTTGAACCCAGGTCTGGTGGATTCCAAAAGTTTTGCTCTGATTGGTTTGTGGCTTTTGTCTCTGCTTCCTAGCTGTAAAGGCTGCACATCAGCAAAACCCTCCTGACCCTCCTCCGATGATGTGTCACGGACCCGAATGAAGCCTTGAAGCCGGCCTCACCGCCCCGCCTCTCCGGGAGCAGCCTTAGCAAAGCCAGACCACTTCTCCATCCGGGGCCCTGCCCGGCAGGTGCGGGGCTTTCTGCGGCCGCGCAGCTCAGGAGCTGAGATCAGAAACGATAAGTATGGAGATTGCGGCAGCTCTTTACTTACAGAATTAATTAACAATCAGTTCAAATTATCACGTGTAGTCAGGCTGCATGGAATTCAAATTGCTTTCGCACAAAGTAATTCAGTAACAAAAAAAAGTTGGATAGAGGTTACTGAAATATAAGAACATGCAGAGAATACGATATATAGCCAAGTGGTACATGATTCTCTTTTTAATTTTGTGACAATTTTAAGTATAGCATTTGAATCTGAGTGTGCTACATTAAGCAACCATTTGGAGATACTGGGCTTGTACTGAGAGAATTTTGTGGAGAACTTAAACTGCCATTCATAAAGTTATTTTAATTCTATATCTCTGTTTATATTTTTATTTTTTTCACTCCCTAGTGGGAACTATCTGTTGCTCATTAGAAAATCATCCGACATGCACACGTTTCCGAACCCAGTCTGTTCAGCCCAGAATCCTGACATCTGAAGTGAGTCACAATTTCTGCGTGAATGTCACTGACATCTTCCGTCTTTTTTAGATGAAATGCTACAATAATTTCCCCAGATTTTGTTTTTTTATGATGTTATTTGACATTGTACCCAAAGTATTATAAAGTAGCATAAGCTAAAAGGAGAAACACATAAAAATGTGGTATCACATCTTCTGCAGAAAAAATTATTTTGGATTTAAACAAGGAACATGTGAAACTATATTTGGGATGTTATAGATCGACCTTGAAATTAACATAGGGAAATAATTTTTTTCAACTAAAAAAAACCAAATTTAGGACAAAAATTAGAAGCTCAACTGTACTTCTTAGAGAAAAGAAATGAAGTGTATCTTAAAAGTCAGTGAAGTAGAAAATTCATGTTTGGGCTAGAAGTAATTTCAGAACCAATGGGCATACACTAAAATATCAGAAAAGATAGACAGTTAATTAATTTTTTATTACCATTGAGCAAATGCTGTTAATTTAATTCAATTAACATTTATTGAGTAGGCACATGCAATAGATGAATCAATGTGACAGGAATGATTAATTTATTTACTTTAAGTTATTAAGGAAACATTTTAATGATTTTTAGTTTTTGCTCTCTAAATGTGACTTTTTAATTTTTGCATCCATGTGATCACTGAGTGTATATATCTACACACACACACACACACACACACACACACATTCAAATTCAGACTAAGTAGCATCTCTCTTCCCCAGCTCCTCTGATTCTGTTCTTGTTTGTCCTTCCCTTCCCCTCCCCTTCTCCTCTCTCTCTCTCTCTCTCTCTCTCTCTCTCTCTCTCTCTCAGTTTCATTCTTTGACTAACCTGCCTTGTCTCTGTTATTGATTGTTTTTTTCCCTCCAGCTCTTCAATATATTTATTTCTCAATACTTTGTCTCCTTAGTTTCTTCCTTTGTACCCTACCCTTGAAGATTGTTATTTGTCCACACTCACAACTTAACCATTTCTTTGTAAAGTAGCCGGAGTCTCTGTGCAGTCAGCCGGCTGGTAGCCAGGCCCCATTTGGGGAGCATAATCTGTGCTGGCCCGGTGCTCAGTGCTGAGAATCTGGACAGTAACAATAGGCGTGGTCCTCAGGCCCACAGTCAGGACAGGTTGCAGTCTCAAACTTATAACTGACTATTGCATATTTTATTTGACTTACTAGCCAAACCCTTACAGTGATTATATCTCACTCTACTAAGCCCCTCATGCTTTTTCCCAAACTAAGTAGCTTTCATTTCCTAACCTTAAAAATACTCTTTGATTTGCCTCATCCCTCTCCTGGTATTGTTACTGTCCAGGAATTTACAAATTCTTATTTATCCTTCCCACAAGTCCATCTCTGCTTTTTCATTCCCAAAACTACCATTCAGTTTTAATCAGCTGTGTTCTCAAATCAGCTATGTTCTCAAATCTGGACTGTGTCAGCAGCCACTGACAATCCTCCCCAAGACATCTTATGTACTGTAATCAAAATGATGTTTTCAGCAATATTCTCCTGGTTATATTACTCATTTTAAAAAGCAAAACAAAGCACACACACCATGCACACACAAAGAATGTTAATAGCTCATTATTACCTGAATATTTCCCCATTTTCTTATTCTTAATTAATCTATCCAAGTCTATTGCCTAATTGTCTATTGAAAAAGGTAAGCCCAGGCTGGTGTGGTGCAGTGGGTAGAAGTGTCCTGCCATGTACCAAAAGTTTTAGGGTTCGATCCCTGGTCGGGGAGTGTATGGGAAGCAACCAATTGATGTTTCTCTCTCTCTCTCTCCCTTCCTCCTTTCTTTTCCCTCTCTCTAAAATCAATGAACATATCCTCAGATGAGGATTAAAAAAAGAAGAAGAAGAAAAAGGTAACTTTTTATTATGTTTTTCTTCTGAATGGTAAACTCCTGAAGCCTAAATAGAAAGGATTAGATAAAATGTTTAAGGTTAGTATTTCAAATATATAGGCCATTTTTAGAGCTGAAATGATGGATTATATTTTCTCTTGGATTTCAATTATACTTTGATTTAGAGTTTAACACCGTAACTATCCATGGCTGACATCAGATTAAAGCATATAGGTGACATTTCAAGGAATATGTACCAAATCATTAACTGTAAGTATGGCTAGTAAAAGTAGTTAGGTGAAGGAACACTGTAAGAGGGGAAAAAAAAGGTGTTTTCTTTGTATGTAAAGTTTGTAAGGTTCACACAAATGTCAGAAATAATTTTTGTTGTTGTTATTGTTAAGATACATGGACTGTATTCTCCCCAGCTTGGTAGGTAGCAACACAATCCAAGAAATATAGGGAAGTAGTTGATATGCTGAGTATTACCGGAAAGAGCTGGAGTCACACTTCCTTCATGTGGAGAACACTACTATTCTTCTGTTGTTGTTGTTGTTAATCCTCACCTGAAAATATTTTCCCATTGATTTTTAGATAGAGTGGAAGGGAGGAAGGCGGAGAGAGAGAGAAACATCGTTGTGAGAGAGACACATCAATTGGTTGCCTCCCATATGACCCTGACCGGGGCTGGGGATCGAACCTGCAACCCAGGTAGGTGCCCTTGATTGGGAATGGAACCCCCTTCGGTCTGTGGGCTGAAAACCACTGAGAACCCGGCCAGGGTTAGAACACTACTATTCTTGTACTAAGTAAAACTGAGAAGGGGTCTAAAGACAGAAGGAAGGTAAGAGGGAAGCCTCCTTCAGTCCTGACACACCACACTCAGAGACTGTTTTTAAAAAAACACAAAAAGCCAACATTTTCTTTTTTTTCAAAGCTGAGTGGAATAATTTTCCCAAGCTCTGGGATGAGGTCTTCCTAAAATATTCTTACCTTTTTAGAACGAATAGAAATAACCTAATTCATGAGTGCCCCACTGCTATCGCCTGTTAGTTCAATCAAACAAAATCTGGGGTGCGTGAACTGTGTTTTGGGGGGGAGAAGAGGAAGCTCGTGTGTTGACCCCGTTTCTTCGGTTTCAACGCCAGCCCTGGCGTGAGGATGGCCTGCGGAGGCGGGCACCTTAAAGCAGCAGATGGTCACTGCGCGGACTGTCTTCTGTGCTACGGCCTCACAAACACTGGACGTGCTTATCAGGGGCCACGACAAGAGGGCATTTTAAGCCTTTTCAATCCGCCTTAAATCTCTCCTTTAAGAAAAGAGAGAGAAAGCAAAAGAATATTATTTCTCTGGAAACAGTAGCGTGCGTGTTCAAGGTGGAGAGGATCAAGCCGGGAGACAGAGCCCGGAGGCGGACACGGCCTCTCCCCGTGTCCTGACGCCAGCAAAGCTGCTTCAGGTTTGGGGGCCAGGCCCGTGTTTCCGGCCTAACCCTTCGGGATGAGTCCCTCAGCTGCCTGCTCCCCACCGCATTCCTCCTGCCGACAGACCTAGGCCCGGGAGGTACGGTTCTGGCTCCCTCCGAAGCTGTAACAGCCACTCCGTCCTAGGAGGTGGTTACATCTTTCTTGGACACGACAACAGTTGGCAATTATGAGTCTCCATTTCATTTTTATGCAGTTACCTTCACTTTAATGTTTGTGTAAAGTGTCTCAAGAAATAAAGATCATGTTATCTCAGAAAAAAAACTGGGTAGCTGTTTTTATAGCTTGATGCACTTGGATTAGTAATAGGTTTAGGGCTCTGAAAAAAATAAATGAAGCCCAGCAAGCTATCAACTCATGCATAATTGGTGTTACATACACAGTTGATTTTTTATCTGTCAGTGTTTAAATATAAATGTTACAAACTAAACTATAATTATTCAAAATTTTCTCTATTATGTTAAAACCATGACAATTTATTCATCCCTAGTATTTTAATGTCACTTAAAGTCTCGTGTAGTATCTCATTTGAAGCTCACAATAGTTTTGCAAAGTATTATTATAACTATTATATGAATGAGAAAGTAGATGGAAGGTCAGACATGTTAGTGGTTCGCCCAACATGACCTAGCGGGTAAGGGGCAGAGCCAGTACGTGAACTTAGGTTTAAAATTCACGACCATCAAACTTTACACTCACAAATTGCTTTGTGAAACCAGGCACTCTGATATGAGATCTTTTCTGAAGTAGACTCCTTTGTCCCTTTGACTTTCCTTACTGCAGGCCGATTGATCTTGCTGGTATTTGATTAGGAGGCACTTTACGTGTGTGCTCAAAACCGGAACTCCTACAGATTGCGTGTTCCAAGCTCACCCCTCAAGGTCCAGTGCAAGCGTGGTCTCCTAGGTGACGCCTCCTGCAATGCCCCCCACTCCAGCTGAAGTGAATGCTCTACTTTGGGAGCTCCCAGAGGCTGGTGACTTCCCCATGCGGGCCCACTCCAGTTCACCGTGCTGTGGTATTTGGGGCTGTATTTCTTTTCTCTTTCTGTTCCGAGCTCCTAGAGGAAATGCATGCTCCATTCATCTTTGGTTTCCCAGCACTCTGCACAGTGTCTGGCAGAAAGCAAGTGTTAAATAAATTTTAGGAGACTGAAACTGACTGACAGATTGAACGTGGGGTATCTTGGCTGTTAGCTGACAATCGACTCATCTTCCCTGGGACAGGTTTTCTGAGCACATCTCCCAGGGTCTTCCACCCTCGCTCTCAACACGCCAGTTGGTCCTGGTGAAAGTCTAAAAATTCCCTTTTGTGCTAAAATACATATTGATTTTTATTTTGATTTGAAAGTAACATTTGCATTTGTATCTGTAAAACTGTGAAGAATATAAAAAGACACAAAGAAAATAAAATCCCCTATAATTCTACCATTATTAACATATTATTGTATTTGTTTCACACACACACACAAAATATATATATACACATATATATGTATATATATAAACTGGAATATGTGTATGTATTATGCAAAATTAGGATATATGATATTATTTATACATATAATATATATCATATATAGTATATGATATATATGATATATGCAGTGCTTCCAAGATGTGTCACTCGCTCTTTTATGACTTTGGCATATATGCACTCATTAGCACTCCCAGCAACCCTGCGTGCTAGCTGCTACTTGAGTCATTTCAATTTTGTGGATAAGGACATGAGAGCTCAGGGATGTGAAGTAATATACCCAAGGTCACATAACTAGTAAACAGTGGAGCTGGGATTTTAACTGAAGCAGCCTGGCTCCAGGTTCATGCTCCTAATCATTATACCATAACACTGGTCTAGATAGACATTTAAAAAGAAAAGCAATATTGGGATTTCACTGAATATATTTTATGTTATTATTATATCATAAGCATTTCCTTACATCCTAAAGATTGTTAAAAAACGTACATGGATATCAGTTCAAATTCCACCTTCTCAGGAACTTCCTCTTACAGCACATCGAAAACACTGGTCTTCAGGGCAGATCGAGCCCCACAGAACACTTGGCAATGGCTGGAGACACTTTTATTGTCATGATGTGGGTGGTGCCGTGAAGGAGTAGAGGCCAGGATGCTGCTGAGCGTCCTACAGTGCACAGGAGTCCCTATCCATCGCCACCAAAATGAGGGTTTGGTCACATGTCAACAGTGCCAAGGCTGAGAAGTCCTTATATAAATCCCAAGCTCTCATCATCAGCCACTTCTATCACATCACTGTTTCTTTTTTTAAAATATGTTTTTATTGATTTTTTTTTTTTTTTTTTTTAGAGAAAGAAGTAGGGAGAGAGAGAGAAACATCAACGTGAGAGAGAAACATCAATAGACTGCCTCCTGCACGCCCCCTACTGGGGATCGAGCCCACAACCCAGGCATGTGCCCTGACCAGGAATCTAACTGGGACCTCTCAGTCCATGGGACAATGCTCAACCCACTGAGCCATATCGGCCAGACACATCACTGTTTCATTGTCTTCATACTTCTTTTCAGTATTCTGAAATGTTTTCGTCATGTGTTTGTTTACTTGATTATGGAGTATATGCCTCATCTAACCTTGACTAAAATAATCACCATTATGAAAGCTTTGTCTGTGTGAATTAAGTGCTAAAGAGTGTCTGGACATAGTAGGTACTAAATTAATAAGAAATCAGAGAATGAATAGAATTTCTTGCATGGTGTTAACATAAATTATTTAACAATTCTCCCATTCAATAAAAATGTAGATTGTTTCAAAATTTTGCTATTGTAAAGGCTTTTAAAGATTATTTTTATGAATCTTTGCATATATATATTTGCTTTTTAGGTTGAATTCATAGTGAAGAAGTTAGTGAATTAATGGCCAAATTTCTAAAGCTTTTAATATAATTCCAACTGCCTTCCAGGAAGATGGTGTTGTTTATATCTGAGTCAACAGTGATGGGGAGAAGTTGGTTGCTCTCTGGCCAATTCTAGATTTTACCAATAAAATAATTTATTTTTATCAATTTGAAAAGAGCTTTGATTCAAGTTTCCAATGTTCTGTATCTGAAAAGATAGTCTTTCACTATCATAGAGGTAGAAGGCTTGTTTACTGCCTTTCTCGGGAATTTCTGTTCCACAACTGGATTCATGGATAATTCTGCGATCTCCTGTATTATATAAAATAATGTTAAAGACACTTATTCTGTGTTTATAGCTAAATAAGGTCTTATAGAAAAACATTTATTGGATGATTGACGATTGGATGGAAGTTTTTGTCGCTGGGTTTGCCTTGGTATCATGAGGATGCTGACAGGATCTGGAGGCTCCCTGCCAACTTCTAGGCCTTGGTGAGTGCCATCCACAACATGCCTGTTTAAATGTAGGATGGGATATGATCTATACAGAGGTCCTGGAGATGCCAGACATGAAGACATACTCTAAGGAAGGGCAAGAGGTAACAGGAGGGAGTGTGTGAAGAAGCAAATCACATGACTATTCACAAGTCCTGCTTGCCCAGTGTGTGTGCTCAATGCATTATGGAACCTATCAAGGCCAAATTGGTGGTTTGAGATCTATTTTCCTGGTGTCCCACCTGGTGAGAGTTCAGCCCAATGGCCTTCAAAATGGCATACATACATATATGTAGGGGAGGTACAAGTCTATCTATCTATCTGTTTATCTATCTGATTATCTATCTATATATCTATCTATCTGTCATCTATCATTTATTTATGTCTGTGTTCATGAGTTCTTTCTCTTCTTTTTCTATTTTAGCTTAATCCCTCCACTGCCTAGCCCTCCCCCAAGAGTTGTCTGTCTGCTCTCTATCTATGAGTCTGTCTCTAATTTGCTTGTTAGTTCAGTTTGTTCATTAGGTTCCACATAAGTGAAATCATATGGTGCTTGTCTTTCTCTGACTGTCTTATTTCACTTAGCATAATGCTCTCCAGGTCGATACATGCTGTCTCAAAGAGTAAAATTTTCTTCTTTTTTTATGGCTGAGTAGTATTTCATTGTGTAAATATGCCACAGCTTTTTTATCCACGCATCTACTGATGGACACTTGGGCTGCTTCCAAGTCTTGGCTACTATAAATAACACTGCAATGAACATAGAGGTGCATTTATTTTTTCTAATTAGTGTTTTGAGTTTCTTCAGATAAATTCCCAGAAGTGGAATCACTGGGTCATATGGCAGTTCTATTTTTAATTTATTGAGGTAACTCCATGCTGCTCTCCACGGGGGCTGCAGCAGTCTGCATTCCACCGGCAGTGCACGAGGGCCCCTTTCCCCACATCCTCACTCATATTTGTTGTTTGGCTACATGTCTATTTAATGAACTTAGAGCACCTATTTATAGTTATTCTTTATCACTGTTAATACAGCTATTTTACACTTGTTATAATGTACCTAACAGTTCATACGGCAGCACAGGTGTATGTATGTGTGTATGCATGTGTGTATACAGTCATATAGATGCATAAGGTAGGCTTGCTATTTCCACGCCCCCGCCCCCTTTTTTTTTACTGATGAAAGTTTACAATAAAAACTTTGGGGACCACTGGTCTAAGTAATAGACTGAGGTCAGTCCCTTATGTCCCTCCCACCTGAAGGAAATTCAACTTTCTCACGCTCCTTTTTGGTTCCCAGGGTGTGGTTGCTGGAACATGTCCAGCCACAGCAGCTGCAGTAGTGGCCTGAGTAGACTTTTCCTCTGAATTTCTATAGTGGTAACGGGATTAACAGACTCTATTCTGGAAGCACTTGGGTGGCATAACACCTCCCAGCAGAACTATTCCTGACAAGGATGTGCAGATGGAAATGCATATTTATGTCACTTAAAGCCTACCAGAGACACAAGGATTTGAGCTATAACAATAAATAGAAAAAATTCTCCAGCATTTTTGGTAACCCATGCTCAAGTGCATTGACTGTGCTTGGAGAAAGACCTACAGTTCACTCTTTGTCCAAGCATAAAACATTCAGCATTCAAGCCTGTCAAGGTGGACTGTGCGGAATGTATTTTAGTGTTAAAACAAGCTAGCACAATGTTAGGCTACATCTTCAGGTGTTAAAATAACAGGATCATTCTATGAAGTGTTTGAGCCATTATAAGAAAATAAAGTCTCCTTTTAAAAAGAGTATTTGTTTGTTCCATATGTTAACAATGATAAGTTATATAACATTATTTTCAAAGCCAAGTAGTCGCTGTGGTCAAGGTTTCCATGTTTAAAATAGTCTTTATTGGAATCCTTGATACACTTTCTTCTACTTCCTTCTAAAATACCTCTGACAATGCAGACAAAGAACTATGTTCACAATCAGGACGCATGGGTTTGATAGTCCTGGACAGCCTTACACTCTGCATCAAGCACCAGAACTGGACAGAAGGACCCAATCAGCCGGCACGTGACAACAGCTCCGCTGTAAGGGACATGAGCAACCTGTTCCCTCTGTTTCTGGTTCAGAATCAGTATTTGTGTCAACCAGAAGGCTGGGCTCCAGCTCTTTTGGAGAGGGGTGCTCTTCGATCTGACCCGAGAGAGACAGTTTTGTCACTCTAACCAACAAGATATGACTGTTAAAAAAACAGAAGAAAATTGTCAAAAGTTGTTTGAGGTTTTAATTATGTTGCATGAGGAACTCTGAAGAAAAGAGGGTATACTAAGGAGTGACCCAGTGGAGGTGAACAGCCCACAGGCTGGACCCAAAGGGAGGCAGAGGCAGAGCGATTCTGAAGGAGTCAGAACTGTGGTTACAGCACTAAAATCTGCGTCGGGCAGTAAGACCCACCATGGGCATTGCGGAGAACCCCAGTCACAACAGGGAGAGCAGGTATCAGAAACATCCCCCTGGAAGTCCAGAACAGGGGATTCAAGTGATGGGGTGAAGACGATGCTCGACACAGAGGTCAGAGCACAGATCGCTCCCGAGAGCTGGAGTTACGTGAAGAAACGGAGACGTTTAAGCAGAAGTACGCTTTGTCGAAGGTAGCCCCGACGTACAGGCCCGGGGAGAATGTTCTCGAGGGTGAACCTCACTGTCTAAAGTTTAGTAAGCAGAGACCACAGTCTCGGAAAGTATTTAGAATTATAAGAATAAATATCCTTTCAAGCACCCAGACAAGCAAAACATAACGATGTGAGAAGGAAGGGTCCTGGGTTGGCCTCCGATTCTTCTCGAGCAAAAGTAAGTGCCAGAAAGTGGTTCAACGTTTTCAAAATTTTGAGGGAACAAGAATAGTCCTTGATAATTGTATCTTCCATCAAGTTCTCTGTGAGAAGGTACAATAACATATTGTTATCATACATTGTCAAAAGAAAATATATTACTCATAAAAATGTCCTTTCTTGAAAAAATATTTAAAGATATCTTTTCATTTATTGAAAAAGCAAAACAAAGTAGGAACTGAAGTTTTGACACGCTGTGCCAAGGAAGGAAGAGCTGTCCGGAGGCCGGGTGACTTCCGCTTGCGGACTGACTCCGGTTGGAGGTGGCAGCCGGAAGCCAGGAAGTGTGTGCACATGTCATGTGTCCTTTAAGGACAGCATCTGGGTGTCGGTACGAGGAAACTTTTTCATTATTAATATTTGTTCATTATGTCAATAACCTGGAAAATATGAATAATGAAGATTCTCTGATAAAACCTGCACTCACAAAAAAGCTTTTGGTTTTTCAAATGTTTGTAATGAGCATGAGTTTTCCAAATTTTATGAATCTTTCAGGTATTCTTCCATGAGCATTTCAATGCAAAGGGCCTTCAGAAAGCTAAGTAAAATATCTTTGTTCAAGGAAGAAATATTACTTTTCAAAATGACAAATTAAAACTAAAAATCTTTAACCCTAATGCCATAGAGCCCTCACGCGAGGACACGGATTAGAGAGCCAGACAATACAAATGTTGGTGGCAAAGGTGGTCAGGGTGCCTACATTGATAATTTTATTCTTTGCAAATTATTGTATTTCTTGTTTAATACAAGGATAATGAAGGCAAGTATATGTCTTTATTCTTTAACGATTCTCTAAACTATTTCCAGAAAGAAAGGAGGAAGAGAGACTACAGCATTTTAGAGAAGACCCTGGCGCCCAGAGGCCAGGGCGGGGGTGGGGTCACCAGGATGACAAGCAGTTGTGCAGAGCCTTAGCTCACACCCACCCACCCGTACACAGCGCATCTCCCAGCACTGCGCGTGCACTGCAAGGGCCGTGCCTTCTCCCGGGCGCACACACCGCATCCCCCAGCACTGCGCGTGCACTGCAAGGGCCGTGCCTTCTCCCGGGCGCACACACCGCATCTCCCAGCACTGTGCGTGCACTGCAAGGGCCCTGCCTTCTCCCGGGCGCACACACCGCATCTCCCAGCACTGTGCGTGCACTGCAAGGGCCCTGCCTTCTCCCGGGCGCACACACCGCATCTCCCAGCACTGCACGTGCACTGCAAGGGCCTTCTCCTGGCGTCCCCTCCTGTCTTACGTACTGGACTCCTAACCATCATTCAAGACCTGGCAGAAGCGATACTTCATTTTACAACAAATGTTCGCCATCTGCAAAGTACTGGGAATATGGAGATAAATGAAACCCACTCCCTGTGCTCATGGGCAAGTCAGCTTCTCTGAAGCCTCCCTGTCTGTGAAGGTCACTTCTGTGGGCCGCGGACATGCTGTTGTGGGCGTGTCTTTTCCACTCTGAGGAAAGGGCCGGTGTGATGGGATTCCCAGCCTCGGACAGTGCTTGGCATCAGGCTGACCGAACGCAGATACCGTCCAGCCCTCCCAGGGGTAGGTGAAGACACGTTTCGGGTCTGGTTCTCCAGCTCCTAGTCCTCAGCACTTTCTTCTCTATCACGTCGCATCCCAAACACACAGGTACCCAGCACTGCTGAAATGTTTTCAGGTACGTTTTCCATTACGAACTTCTCTGAGAACTAAATAGAATTATGTATGTCATTTTAGATGTGGAGGAAACCATAGATGTTAGTTTCATCTCCCACACACCAATTCCTCCATTCATTCATTTAGCACCTGCTAGAATAATAAAAATAATGACAGCTAACACGCTCTTCCCACTATGAGAATCTCCGGCTAAGTGCTTTCCAGGAATTCTCATGTAACCCTCACAGTGACCCAGCGAGGAAGTGTGATAAGCTCCGTTTTCCTCGTGGGAACGGCATCTGAGTGGAGCGGCTGTGCTCCGCTCGTGTTGCATTCCTAAACCAGTCAAGGTGGGAGTAAGAATTTGAATTTAGGCATTTGAAGGCTACCGTTCCTTCACTTCACCACTTTAATATATGCAAGAGATACAAAGCTGGGTGAGGTACAGCTGTGCCTTCGGGGATTTTATGTTCTATTGGAGGAGACAAACATGTCACCAGACTGCCCACAGGCATCCCCTCTGTGGATCTGTGACCTGATTTCTCCACTGGTGGAATTCTTAATGACTAATGGCTCAGAATTCCCCAGTAAGGTCAAGGTCAAATGAAGGGCAAGGAAGCCTGGCTGGAGTGGTTCAGTGGGTTGGGTTGAGCATTGTCCCATGTACCAAAGTGTTGCTGGTTTGATTCCTGGTCGGGGCACATGCCTAGGTTTCGAGTTTGATCCCTGGCATCGATGTTTCTCTCTCTCTCTCCCTTCTTCTCTCTAAGTATGTCTTTGGGTGAGGCAGGTGAGGATTAAAAAAGAAAAATGAAGGGACAGGAAGGACAATAAGATGAACCTTATATGATGGAGATAAGTCAGTTTGGCTCTTGCCCACTCTCTGGGACTCTGAGGCATGTGATTATGTCCAGCTTTCAATCATCGTTGAGGTGTTTTTTATTGTTTTTTTGTTTGTATTCACAGGGTATTGCTGAATTAAATGATGAGTGTTTGGTTCACATTCCATCAGTTGGGTAGTTTAGTCACCTGGTTCCCCTTTAAGAGACTCTGTCAATTGGGTTGTCATAGAAAAAGAACAATTGTGCTTGACTGAAATCCTGTGTCTAGTAGGGGAGTGCTCTGGCTGTATCCTGCTTAGTCAATAACCACAGCAATGTTCATATTACTACATTCACCCTTCATGATTTAGGTTTTACAAAGTGCTTTCATATCCCACACACTCTCCCTCCAAGCTTACGGACAGAGAGGTTCTACTGGTCTCTTTTCCTGGATATCTAAGGTCTTTGGTAAGAGAATAGTCAACAACATGGAGAGTCAGAGGTTTGGATAAAACTGAGTTGTTCTTGGCAACTGAAGAGGAAGGCTCATTGAAATTCTAGGTCCTCAGCTTATGGAAATAGTTTTATGTTGCCATGAAGAGAGGACTAGTCATTTTAGCTCATTGTTAAGAGCTCATTGGCATTTGTATTTTTAAAAATGTATTATATAAAACTATGCATTTTAAATCATTTTAAATAATTGATATTTATGGATTTGTTTGTGTCTATGTGCTTATAATTTAGTGCTTCAGATGGTAGGGTTTCAACAATGCACCTCTTCACTACAGGGACATCTGCTTTGGATTAATCTCAATGTAATTGAATGCCAAATACATTTGCGAAAGCTCAAAAGGTTGAAAACAGTGACAGAAACTCCAAAGGAATAATACTTACGATGGAATCACAGGGCCTCCTGGGTTATATGGACCTCCTTACCACTTAGCTAATGGAATATTTAGCCTGAAATGAGCCAGCCACACTCTTTTGAAGTTATCCCTTGGTGATACAAACAAGTATAAATACACCAGGTGATTCCAATTCAATAATGGTGGCAGACTAGAAAGAGTATTTTTCCTCTTTATAGGAGAGTTGCATAAGTCATCAGAATATACTGCTGATGTTATTTGTTTTTAAAAGATTTTTGTATTGATTTGAAGAGAGAGAAAGGGCAAAGGAGAGAGAGAAACATTGATTCTAGAGTGAAACACTGATCGGTTGCCTCCTGCATGCCCCTCACTGGGGACCGAGCCCAAAACCTAGCATGTGCCCTGTCCAGGAATCAAACTGGCATTCCTTTGGTGCATGGGGTGAACCCAGTCTACTGAGCCACACCAGTCAGGGCACTCCTGATGTTTTAAACGAAGTACACCTGCTATTATAAGGTCTCTCTGAGGTACAATGTTACAGGTGATCAGCTCGTTACATCCAACTGGTCCAGTTTATACATCATGTTGGCATGAACCCATGAAAAATTTGTTTTATAATACCTAGGATAGTGGTTCTCAAATGTTAGCATTCATCAGAATCACCTGGAGTGACTGTGAAAACCCAGATTGGTGTGTTATGGTCCCAGAGTTCCCGGTTCTGTAAGTCTGAGTAAAGGCAGGCTTCTAATTTCAAATGCATTGCAGTTGACCTTTGAACAACGAGGGGGTTAGGGATACCAACCCCCACGCTGTCAAAAACCCTATAGCGTAAGTCATCCATCTGCACCCACGGATTCTTATCTGGTGATTGAAAATATGTCCATTAATCAGAGTGATGGAAAACCGGCATATCTGAGGACCACACTTCCGCCATCTGCTTCAAATGATTCTCATCGTTCTATGCTGTCCTTTAGGTCTGACTATTTGTAGCAAGATGGTAACATGTGAAAACAACAGTTTGTTCAGAGTTTTTAATTCATTTTGCACCTATTGTAAGCCGCGAGGCCCCTGGAACTCAGAGGAGAAGCAGCTCTTCCCGGGCCACACAGCAGGACCGAAACGAGCGCACAGCGAGGGGCACTCCGAGCACTGTCCGCCAGGTACTGTGGGTGCACATATGCTTGAAATAAGTTTGAGTTTGAATTAGAAACGATTCCATCTTTTCCTTTCCAAGCAAAAGTGATTTTACTAGATTTCAAGCAAACTGGTGAGTGCCTCAAGTCAGAGAAGGCTGAAGTTCTCTCCCGCCAGAAAACGAGGAATGCACTGGCCATTTCCTGTCCTCAGAGCTGTCATGATGAGTCCTAAGGGCTGGCTCCCGGCGCCGGGGTGAGGTTCAGCCCCCCAACTTAAATCGGAGAAATTACCTTCCGCAGCATGCTCCCACCACGAGGAGCGCTCTGCCGCGGAACCCAACCCACAGCCAGGCTGCGGGCAACCAACTCAGTGCACACGCAGATGAGCCGGCTGTCCGGTTCCTCGTGCTGTTTTCCTCGCGGGGAGTTTCGGACCTACTCCTTGATCCCCTTCTACTGTGCCCTTGCCCTGACACCGCTCGTCGGCTGGCTTCCGTCTGGTGCTCCCCCATCTCTGGTTTCCTTCTTTGCTGTAACCTGATGCCATCTGCACTGGACATCCATCAGCGTGCACTGGCTGCAGGCTTTACGCAATTCCCCATGTGCCTCGGTCTTTATCACCACAGACGCTGCAGAAAACACCAGGTCAGTGTAAAATCAAATCCCCGGGCACCTCTTAATCACTGACAGACAGAGAGGCACTGACAGACAGAGAGGCACAACTGCGGAGGGGACTGCAAGACATAGCCCAGCGGTGTGGTCTCCCAGCGCGCAGCGGGCCTCGGCCTCCCGACTGCCGTGGGGTGAAGGGCCCCCGCCGGCCGCGTCGCCCCTCGCGCTTGTGCGGAACGGACGCCGGCTCGGGCTGGGGCTGCGCCACCGCCTGGCCACGTCCTGGTGCCCGTCTGGACGCCCTTTGGCTGGGCTCCTGCTGTTCCGTAAAAGTGGCCCTTTTATAAAGAAAAACGCGTAGTTTCCTTGTTGCAGCGCTCGATGGGTGTGTTCTCTGGCGATAGCACAGCCCCTGCTGAGGCTGCGTGGGCCTCGGCCCCGCTGTCCTCAGTGCCCACCTTCCCGCCGCGCGGCCCTGTCCAGGCCGCGGCAGTGTCGGGACAGCTCACCGTACCTGTGCTGACCTCCGCGCTCCCCCCGCGGTCCTGGGGCTTTTCAAGTCATTTCAAAGTTCACTCGGCAAATGCCATTCCCCTTCTGTTCTTCACTGAAACCTTGCAGTTGGTCATATCACTATATTTTTTAAAACTTTCCCTTACCCATCCAACAAAGAAAGGAGATGGATATGAATGTATGTTAAATGAAAGCATAATATTATGTCACCTTCTACTTTCACAAAGGGTGTTAAAATAGACTCATTAGTTTTGACTAAAGACAAGGTTTCCGAGGATTTTCGATGCTTGGCATGACAAGGTTGATATGTGCGATCGAGACAATGGAAGTTAAAAACTGTTTTGAAAATATATTTCTCTAATACGTCTTACATGTTGAGAAGTTACAGAATGAATCTATGGTAGATATTTTTCAATGTAAGAAGGGCTCCTCAAGGCAGGATGTCTCCCTGAAACACCTTTTGTGCTGTGAGGAGATAGCCAACAAAAGAATTGGGGGGGGGGGGGGAGGTTAATAAGAGAAAGTAATTTATAACACTGATATGTCAATATGTTTTTCAATAAACTTTTCCCCAGATTTTCTTGAGTCCTCATCAGGGAAAGAATTGTGATGACATGCCTTCCTCCCGCTTGGAATGTGGCACGAGGTGCTCATTTGCGGCTCTGCTGTTCTAGGCATCACCAGAATAGAAATGTCATGACTCAGTTAACAATGCTTTATTATTCACACTGAGCCTTTTTGTAGCGTTCTTTATCTCACAAACATTGTAAATCAGATATCTACCCCCCACTTTTTTGTTCATTTGCAAATTTGTATTATTCTAGTTTAAGAAAGCAAGGTGGTGGAGTCAGAGGAATGGCGCTACGCCCCTGCCTCAGAGCCTTCCTCCCGGGAAGCACCCAAGCCAGGAGCCTGCCTGCTTCCAGCATCTTCTTGCACATTTGTAAGAAAAGTGTGTTTTCATTTTGGATCAAAAGAGGTTTTGTGTTTTTTAAATCCACAAAGATGAAACAATGGGCTGAAAATATAGTTTAGGTGATAAGTGCTTTAGAGTCATGTCTTTTGAAAAGTACCATTTGTGTCTGCCTCAGTTTCTCCCACTTTATGTGGCTTTTACTGCAGTAATGCTGTATTTCAGTGCAAGACATATGGTGATCTTATTGTTGAAATAACTTTGCACTGAGTCCCATTTCGACAAAATGTTAGTGGAAAAGAGTGCTGGCCTCCTAGGACTTAAAAGTCATTGTATCAAATCTTTGTTCTATCATCAACTATCAAATTGTCTTTTGATTTGATGCTTACACTACTTAAAACAACTTAGAAAGAGTGTGAAACAACATATTATTTCTGAACTCATCTCTGCTTGGAAGAGTATATAGCAATCATGTGGATTCACCAACATTCATTTAAAAAGATTCCTCAGAAAACACCATACCATACCCCACCTAAGAGATGAATTTGAAGCAAGACAATAATTAATTTGCTCACTCCGTCAGGGAGCATGAACTCTGTGTACCCAGCAGTATGCTAACTACTGATAGATACACAATCATGAACAACACCTGCCCCTGCCTTCAGCGTTTACTCTTCAGTAGGGTGACAGGCACTCAGACAACTTGAATAGCATGTGATAAATTGATAATAGAGGTGATTCACACAGTTCTGTGGGTGCAAAATTCAGGAATTTCCAATTATGCTTGGTGTGATGCAGGAAGATGTCTAAGAAGAGATAAAACTTTCACAGGATCTCAGATAATTAATATTCAGTTGCCAGGTAGAAATTAAAAGCAAGAATATTCCAGGAAGAAGAAAAAAGTTTGTCAAATGTGAAAGGGAAAAGCAGCACTTAGCGGAGCACGGTAAGAGGTGTTGCGGCCCGGGAGAGCGTGTGCAGGGCCCGGGAGAGCGTGTGCAGGGCCCGGGAGAGCGTGTGCAGGGCCCGGGAGAGCGTGTGCAGGGCCCGGGAGAGCGTGTGCGGGGCCCAGGGGAGCGTGTGCGGGGCCAGGGAAATTATGGTGGGGAACCTGGAAGAGCACGGTGGGTGCGGGGCCCAGGAGAGCCCAGGGGGGCCAGGGAGAGTGTGGTGGGAGACCTGGGAGAGCGTGGTGGGGAGCCCGGGAGAGCGTGTTGGGAGACCCGGGAGAGCGTGGTGGGGGGCCCGGGAGAGCGTGGTGGGGGGCCCGGGAGAGCGTGGTGGGAAACCCGGGAGAGCGTGGTGGGGGGCCCGGGAGAGCGTGGTGGGAGACCTGGGAGAGCGTGGTGGGGGGCCCGGGAGAGCGTGGTGGGGGGCCCGGGAGAGCGTGGTGGGGGGCCCGGGAGAGCACGGTGGCGGGCCCGGGAGAGCACGGTGGGTGCAGGGCCAGGGAGAGCCCATGGGGGCCCAGGGAGAGCCCGGTGCGGGGCCAGGGAGAGCGCGTGGGGGGCCAGGGAGAGCCCGGTGCGGGGCCAGGGAGAGCGCGTGGGGGGGGCAGGGAGAGCCCGGTGCGGGGCTAGGGAAAGCCTGGTGCAGGTCCAGGGAGAGTGTGGTGAGGCCAGATGAGGCTTCGCCTTTCCCCCGGACTGCACCTGCAGCCACTGGAGCACTGGGTCTTCACAAGGAAACACCTGGCTTTTCTCCCTGGAACCAGGACCCACATCAGACATGCCATGCACATGCCCCACCCCAAACACTAAACGATATCCAAATTCCCTGAACTCCTATTTGAGACCCTGAAATAAAGGGTTAAAGTAGGGATAAACTAAGATCCTGCTTCTGTTATGGATTCCAATATGGAGGAGGGATTATAGGGAAAGTCGATGGATTCTAGTCATTCTTCTGCTCGCCTTCAGATTACCCTGCACACCCCTTGCAGCCTTCTGCTTACACGGTTTTGTTTTCCCCCAAGCCTGAGCTGCTATGTTATCACCTTCTCTGATTTGTCTATACTTTTTTTACTCCTTGTCCAAGAGATGAGAACTTTAAAAAATAAAGTGTGTGTGATTAAAAGGATTAAATGCTACAAAGAAGGAAGGCATACTTCAGGATGGGACACAAACCACTGAGCTTGGCAATTCGGTGACATTTTCTGAAACAGTTTCAATAGATGGGTAAGGCCAGGAGACAGATTCAAGTAGGATGAGTGGGAGGAAGCAGCAGTAAGAAAGTCAAGGTGAACTCACATATGCTAGACAGTGTTTTAGAAAACTAATGCAAACATAGCTAATCCAGATCCACATTTTACCCTGTGGACTAAACACTATGATTATCATCCACATTTATGAAAAATATGAGGAGACTGGGGCACAGAAAAGTGATGTAAGTAGTGACTTATAATGACAGATAATGAGTGGCAGCCTGGGATTGAAACCCAGGAAGTCTGGGTTCAGAAAAGAAGATGAGCGTGTAACCACCCTGAGCACTGCCTCTGATAACAGACGCACTAGGTGAAACACTGCGCTCCTGGCGCATGCAGTGCAATAGGTAGTACGAGAGCTCAGGTGCTGTAACAGTAATCTAGTGAGCGATATAAATTATATGCAAAGAGGAAGCTTGAATGATGTCAGTTTGGATTAGCCACCACTATTATTACAATAACATGTGCTAAATATCGCAATATTTTGAACTGGATAAGGTGCTAACAGTCTTGAACACCTCCAAGTTTTAGAAGTTCTGATATGAAGAAAGATATTTTTTCAGGAGTCAGTATCTACAATAATATCTAAAGTATTACAATAATGTAAAAATACTGAATAAAATATAACATATTATGTTGTGCTTTTCAGTGAATGAAAACGTCTTGACAAAAATATCTTTTCTCTAGTCAAAATTGAATTTGAAAGTAATCCATCTTCAGCATGAGTATTCTTTCCTGCCTCTCAGAAGAATCTGTTTGTCTTTTAACTGATGCGAGGCTGCCCCAAACATGCCATCACCATAGAGGCCAGAGGCGGCTGTCCGCAGTGCAGCCCAGCAGGGCGGGCAAGGGGTCCCCGGCATGCTTCCTCCAAGGTGCCCTTTTCCTCTCCCGATCCTGGTAAGTGAGCACACATAGCAACAGAAATGTTTCCAAAGTCAATTTACTGATGAAACAGTCAAGGTTGTTTACCTTTTTAAAGGACGGTGCTAAATGTTGAAAAATTAAAAGTTTTATACTTTTATCATGAAAAATATATATTCCTCCCATTAATTTTTTATGAATCACTTATTCTTTGATAGACAGCACTCAGCTTTCATTCTTATTTCGGTTTCCTTACTGGCTAAGACGTACACCCGCATGCGCCTGGGAGCCCTGACCTCATTCAGTGACGGTGCTGAGCGTCTGCTCTGTGGCAGGTGCTGTGTTAGGTCAGGAGAGACTCAGATCCAAGAAGGAAGTCAGGCTTTGAACAGTCCAGGAGCAGAGTCCAAAGAGGAGACACTGAGCATGTGATGTGACAGGTGCTGTGGCAGCTCGGGGGACAGCAGTGAGGGCACCAGTGTGGGCTCCACCGGCCTTCCCGGAGAAGACCAATCTGGAGCTGAATCGAAAGGAAGAGCAGAAAAGATGCACATTTTCTTTTGTGAAAAGTATGAAACTTTCCGTGAACGTTTTCAGTGATAGCACCCTGGTATGCATGCTAGAAGAGGAGCTGGAGGAGGAGGAGGAACGGTTAGGACGAGGAAGAAAAACCCAAAGACAGCCAAGGAAGGCGAGTGTGCAGAATTCAGTGGTCACCAGTGCCAGTGCATGTGACAGGAACATCCGACATTCGAACAGCTCCTATTGGCACATGGTGGTGTATCCACTGCTTCAAATTTGGCTACAGAAAATACCCTCAATTGCACTATCTTTAGCTCACAAAGATTTATGTTGGTGACAGAGACCGGCTGGGTACATGCTGAGCCAAGCTGACTTCTTTCGGGACCACACATCAGCTGCATCTCCCTCCTCATTGCGTGGCCCGAGGGATGTGGGCTGAAATGTGATGGGCCTCGCTTCTGGATTTGCCACCAAAAATATGCCACATGAGTCTCTTCATGCTGTTCTGTACTTAACCAGCAGCTTAAGCAGAGAATGCAGTAGAAAACTCGGAGGAACTCCCTGCGGGGCAGAGGCGCAGGATGAACGGAAGCCTCCCTGGCCGGGTAGCTTAATTGGCTAGAACATCATCCAGATCTACCAAGGTTACAGATCAAGGTCCCTGGTCAGGGCACATACAAGAATCAACCAATGAATGCCTAAGTAGTGGAACAACAAATCAATGTCTCTCTCAAATAAATAAATAAACAAACAAATAAATAAATAAATACAAACAAGCTGGATCCCTTAGTCACCAGTGGTGGAAAGCAATCCAGAAATATCTATGTGCGTTGAGCTTTGGGTGGCCAAGAATGAACTTCTAGTAAGTTCAGCAGCTACTGTTAATAGATACATTTCACATCTGAAATAACCAATTAATATGATCCAGTATTTATTATAGAAAAATAAGAATATTAATTTATCGAATTCTAGGATTTGTAAAAGTACAATATATTTATTATCTAAATCAATCCTATAAGAAATGCCATGAGGTAGACACTGGTACTGCCATCTCTACTAAAATGGTTAAAAAATTGGGGCTCAGAGAGTTGGAAACATTTACTCAAGATCACAGAATTAACAACAAGGTGGTCAGGATTTGAACTCATGCTGTTAGACATGAGTGCCATCTACTTAACTATAGATACTATAGCATATGTTGAACAACAAATATCTAATATTATTTCTTTCAAAAATGTAAATATAGCTTAACAACACCTGGTATATTTCCCTTTATTATGCAGAAGAATGTCGGAGACCCATTTTCCCCTCAGTATATTACAACAGAGATTTTTATCACCAGTATGTTCTTTCATAAAAATATGTATTTATTTGTGGGCTGGTATCAAACCCTTATTTTTTTACCACTAGAAAGAACTCAGCTGGTTCTCAAAACCTCTATCAACTCATTATTACCAATAGGTAAATAATAGATGACTCATATGTACACACACTTGTTTTTTAAACTCCAGCCAAATAGGTGTTTGAATAACAACAGAAATCTCTCTTGAAATTGGCTGATAAAAGCTGTCCTCTGAAAACAGCAAGCTGTAACTTATGAGTCAAGGATTCTAGTTGTCAGGTGGATACCTCCTCTAAGTGGTGTTTCATCTACGAAACAATGTATCCCATTCCTTCCTCCTCCTTGAAATTTGAAGGGAATGATGAACCTAAGGGCCAGTCTATTTAAATCTGAACACATTTCAAGCCCACCTTACCTGGCTTGTGTCTTCCTCCCAGGGGGGAGGAGGGGACTGAATAAACAAAGGTCTTTACTAAAATGGTGAACACCAATTCTAATAAAAGACTACAGCCTGGTCGCATTTCGCCACCTTTTCCTTCTCACGGGAGCCGGACTGACCCTTCCCGGGGCTGCAGGGCCAGAAGCACAGGGATGGGACACTGGAATGGCGTGTCTTGCCATTGCTGTGCATTCAGAAGAGATACCTTCCTACCATTCCTGACGAAACAGCCTCATTGTTAGTCGGTTGTAACACTGGGGCTTTAAGTAAGGGTATCATGCATGGAAAACAGTACTGCCTGACAGGCTTCAAATTGTCAAGTGAAAGGATTTCATTGAAGGAAACTCAGGACCAAACAGTGATTGGTGCACAGCAAGGCGACTGTTCCTTTAACTGCTCCTGCCCCTGCCTCACACACACCCAGAGGACCTCCTAGACCAGCAGCCTGCCTCTCTCTGGGGTCAAGCCCACAAGGCAGGCTCACACCCTTTCCCTCTGTATGAGTTCAGCTTTACCCCCAGCTCCCAGCACCCCCTGAGTGTAAGCTCTGGAAGGGAACCCTGAAGTGTATCACCACGATGCCCTTGAATACACAAGAGAACCAAACTCCCAAAGCGGGGCTCTGTGACTTGTTAGTGGTGCTGGATAATTAAATACCTTTTAATGGGCTCTGAGAACAGACTGTCGTTTGGATGCTGCTTCACTAACCCTAGCAGAGTCCTTTTCTAGTAAGTCGGGAGTTAAGGTTGATTTGCTTACCCAGTGAAACACACACTGACCAGAGAGACGGAGGTGGGGGTGGAGAAGAGAGGGGTTCCACTATTCTCCCTAGTGGCCATGACACTCCTTGGACCAGAAATCCCAAATATAAACTGTCGTCCTCCCGGGGGACTAAGCAGGCTGCTGTGTCATGTGTGTGCATGTGTGTGTGTCTCTTTACCTTCCAAAGGGATGCTGCCCCAAATAATAGTCCTGTTCTCTAGACAGCTAGTTAGCTCTATGAGATCCCAAAGCCTTACTGTCTGCTCCTCCCTCCCTGCTCCCCTGCCATTAATAAATAAGTTCAACTGGCCAAGGTCACTTTACTATTCTGACATAATGAACTGGGGAATGTGACTTCCAAGTTCCAAGCTGACACTGGCGGGCGATGCTTTCACCTAGCGGTGCCCCAAAGCATCCAGTCAGCACACTGGGAAGAATAAATATTGATCTGCTTTCTGAGGCTGTGCACCATGTGAAATGTTAATGCTTTTAAATGACACCGGACACACAAAGTAGCTATTAGTACCAGTATGATCAGAAGGTGTAAAGTCTCATAGAATACCTCCTCCTCGCCCTTCATCCTCGTGAGGAGAGCACGGGCTGCGTGTCCACGGTGTTCACACCCCACTCATGGGCTGGACTCAGTGATGATGTTCTAAGACAATGACATTGATTTTGCATAGAGATTGTATGCAACAATAATGTGAATACATATTGTTTTGTGGACTTCTAATAATGAATGTTTATTCCCTCATGGGGACCTCGCTTGTTATTGTTGGGTCAGAGATTTTCCGCTTGTCTCCCTGGCTGATTCATTCTCTTGTGCAGAGAGAAAGAAAAAAGCTGACATTTACAATAATAATTGGCTATAAATGTTTAGAACCCTAAAAGGGATGGGACCCTTTACTGGGAAAGTTTGGGTTTTCCCCAAGCCCTGGCATAGGAGATAGACATAGTTAAATTGCTCTACAAGGAAAAGCTGAAATGGTGGTTTGGGTGGTACTGGGCAAGCTTGAGAGAAGTTGGAGTGTAGGAAGAGGGCAGGAAGTGGGAGTGTAGCAAGAGGGCAGGAAGTGGGAGTGTAGCAAGAGGGCAGGAAGTGGGAGTGTAGCAAGAGGGCAGGGAGTGGGAGTGTAGCAAGAGGGCAGGAAGTGGGAGTGTAGCAAGAGGGCAGGAAGTGGGAGTGTAGCAAGAGGGCAGGAAGCTGGGTTGTGGCGGGGGTGTGGCCAATGAGAGTGGCCTACTAACACAGTTAACAATATGGCTATCTAATATATTTTTTAAAGTTTTATTTATTAATTTTCAGAGAGAGAAGAAGGGAAAAGAGAGAAAGATTGATTTGTTGTTCCACTTATTTATGCATTCATTGGTTGATTCTTTTATATGTCCTGACGGGGACTTGAACCCACAAACTTGGCATATCTGGACAGCGCTCTAACCAACTGAGCTACCCCACCAGAGCCACTAATATTTATGTTTAAATCACTTGCTGACTAGTGCCTGGATGGTAAAGTCCTTCTCCCTATTGTTGTTTGAGTTTTGTCAAAGTTTACACAAAGTTTTGTGTGTAAAAATGTATTACATTCAAAATCTATTATTGATGGTATTTTAAAAAAAGAGACTGAAGTCATATCCAATGGAGCCAGCTAAGGCCCCAGACAGATCTAAGTAAGATGTAGAAAAGTATTTGCAATGGATGACTTGGGATCAGGTACGAGACAACGGCTCTTCTCTCAGGGATCCTAGACACCTGAAGAGAGGGCTGGGTAACATATAAATTAGGCATTTGTTTATTTATTAAGTTACTTATTCGACAAATGTTTATTGAGTGTCCACTAATTTTACAAAGTCTTTACCATGGACTTTCATGGGATTGGAAATACAAAAGGTGGCAATACTGATACAACCCCTGCACATTGTACAGTGTGTGGTTGTAAGAAACGGAATGCACGCATATCTATTTTGCAGCATTTGGGGAATTTATAAGCATCCTTTGTGATCTTCCCACAGACTAGCTTTTCTATTTTCTCCCCCACTTCTTCCTTATTTCTTTTGTTGTACTCAAATTAATTTCTTTATTGACTCTTGGTTTTCACATTTTTCCCAAGTTGTTCTCACATGTAATGCCTCCCCATTTTCCCACCTAGTCAATCAAATATTGTCAACTTCTCTGCAAAGCTTGCCTGGGACATCCTCAGCCTAAAGAAACCTGAATATTTTCTTTTCATTTCACCATCCTGGAGCGCAGTCTGAGCACCACAGCATGTAAGAATTGCCGTGGAGGTATGTGGACCACTGGTGTGGATTCTGACATGCAGCCAGGGGGGTATGTGGACCACTGTCCAAAAGGGTACAAATAAAATTTTATTGGTCTAGTTTCCTATGATTGTATTTTATTGCAAAATGTCTCGGTTCCTGTACATTTTCTTTTATTTCCTGTTGGAGGAGAAGGGCTCTCCTTTTAAAGATGAACCTCTGCATCACGAGTGTGCATCCTGCCTGGCCGGTGTGGCTCAGTGGTTGAGCATCGACCCTGCACCAAGAGGTCGCCAGTTTGAATCCCAGTCAGGGCACATGCCCAGGTTGTGGGCCCTGTCCCCAGTGGGAAGCATGCAGGATGTGGCCAATTGATGTTCTCTCTCATTGATGTTTCTCTCTCTCCCTCTCCCTTCCTCTTTCCAAAATCAATAAAGAGAAAAACATTTTTAAAAAATCATTAAAAAAGAAAAAAAGAATTTGCATCCTTATTTCTTTCACCAGCCACAAGGGTGTCTAGCCACCACCATCCTTGCTCCCTGTACTTTCAGTCTTGCTCTATGACTCCTTCCTCCCTCCGCATGCGAGCTGAGGGGTACCATAGCGTAAAATTCTTGTGCGAATTTTTTCATCACCCAATCCTCAGAGGAGTCCGTAACACACACTATTTCATTATTTACCCATTCCTTCATCCTTCACAATGGCTTCTATCCCCACACACAAAAACTGATCTTTCAAAGCTACATAAGTACTACAAAAGAGGTGCTTAATACACATCTGTTGAGTGAATACACAAACGAATACACGGCTTTCTAATCACCAGATCGACGATCTTTCGTCAGTTTCCCACGTTCCTGAGACGTGGCTAGCGGGCCCATGACTGTCCCTGACTGCTCGGTGTTGAGTTCTGTTTTTTCCTGCTATTCTGATGTTTCTTTCCTGACCCCTGACAAGAGCTTCCAGGAGGCAGTGCGGAGATGACAGGGTCCCCGTGAGGCCCTGCCCCGTCACAGCGTGTGGCTCTGTTCTAAAGGTCGGTGTGACACTCAGATGCATGGGGAAGACAGTCAGTGCTCAGGCAGTGTTGCTGGCGCATGCGTTCCAGGGGATAGGAGCTCCCTCTGGGCAGCAACCCATGCTATTTCTTTCTGCTATTCTGTTCTGTCCTCAAAACCTACAAGGGTTGGCTCAGGGGTCTCAGAAAATATTCGTTTTGAAGGAAGGAAGGAAGGAAGGAAGGGAGGAAGGAAGGCAGGCATCTTTTTCCTTCTCTTGGTGGATGATCTCCCACAAGCCTCAGCCTCAGCTCTCCTGACTCTCTTTCTTGAGGACCTCATTTAAGCCCTGATGACCTATGACCTCATTTATTTCCTTAATGATCTCTTTTTATAAAAAACTTTTTTCTTTATTGATTTTTAGAGAGAGGGGAAGGGAGAAGGACAAAAAGATAGAAACATCAATTGGCTGCCTCTTGCATGCCCCCAACTGGGGGTCGGGCCCACAGCCTGGGTGTGTGTCCTGACCGGGAATCGAACTGGTGACCTCTTGGTGCAGGGTTGACGCTCAACCAGTGAGCCACACTGGCCGGGCCTCAGTGATCTTCTTCATGTACATGATCACCAAATCTTAACAGAAATCAGACTCAGCTCTCTGACCTACACATCCAGATTTGCCACCCTTGAGACACTGCTCAAAAGAATGTGTTTATGACATCTCTTTGGTACCTTAAACTCCCCATATTTAAAAAGAAATAGTCTTCTTTCCCTTTCTTAGTATTCATTTATATAAATATCCATTGTATATTCACTTTCATATACTTATATTATATATGTATATTTAGAATAACCTCTTGTGTGAAAAATTTATATATGTTTAATCCATACATTGGTTTATATACATGTACACATGCTTTATATGTGTGTGTGTGTGTGTGTGTGTGTGTGTGTGAGAGAGAAAGAGTGTGTGTTTATTTGTAATAACCTCTAAAGAGTTCTACCTGTCTATTTTTTTTATTGGTTTTAGGTTAATCCCACCTGAAAAGTATTATTCTTCCTAATGCGTAGCTCAAGGTACTAGCTGCCTGCCTCATTGAAAAGCAAAAATAGACCTGGCCAGGCTGACTCAGTGATGAGTGCACCTGCCCACAGATCAGAGCCATGGGTTTTACTCTGGTCAAGGGCAGGTACCTCACTTGCGGTTTGGTCCCCCGCCCTGGGGTTTTGCAGGAGGGGTCATGTAGGAGGCAAACAATCAATGTGTCTCTCACATGATGTCTCTCTCTCTCTCTCTCTCTCTCTCTTTCTCCCCCCCTCCCCCTCCCACTCTATCTGAAGATAAAATGGAAAAATATCCTTGGGTGAAGATTAAAAAGAGAAAGAAAGAGAAAAAAAATAACAACATTAATTTTTAAAAGATCACACCTCTTATCCTGCCAGTAATTTGACTGTTATTTTAATAGAAATCTTCCTTTTATGTAAATAGTCCTTATTTATTAAGAAAGCAACATGTGAATACATTGGTGAGAAAGGACAGCTCAGCCACACAGAAAACACAGAGTGTAGAATTAAGACCAGCCCACTCTGGGCGCCGTCTGCTCCAACTTAATCCTCATGCAGGTAATTTCTGGGGGCATTGGAGTAACTCGTTACCAGACCTCTTACCCATGTGCATGAACACTGTGCATGTTCCGTGTGACTTCATGCCATCCGTGTTCGTTAGCGTGAGCGGCTGTCCTTCTTCAGCCAGCTCTGGGGTGCTGGCGGAGATGCCAGTTTCTGGGGAAGAGCTGTGGGTGCCGCCTGGTACAGAAGCAGCACAGGGCACTGGGCAGACTTTTATTGATGATGCTCAGGAGCCACCTTGCTGTTTATTTCCCACCCCTCGCATGTGTATGATCTTTTAACTACAGGAGAAATATTTCTAACTTGCCTGTTTAGGCTGTTCTTCTGTTCCTTCCAGTGAAACTTCTACTCATCCATCAAAGCCCATCTCAAAAGCTGACTTGTATCTGCGTCCTCTGTGCCAAGTCCAGCTGACAGTGATTTTTCGCACCCCTTACTCTTCCTCTCTAATCCTCTGTGGACAAAGACAGAAGGTTTTGTATGCCACAGAGCTTGGCATAGGCTCCTACATATAGCAAACTGAATCCGCATATTGCATGGAGAAGTACACAATTCTTAACCTTTCTTTACCTAACACGCATGCAACCATTGGCGATAAGCGCCTTCAAGGTGAAAATGTATCCCAGCATGCCCTGGGTAAGGGGGTGTTGAGTGGCTGCCAGCCCGTGCTCTGGTAGCTGTGTTGTGGGCATGGACAAGGGCAGAGCTCTCCCTGGATCGTCCTGCACCAACAGCGCCGTCGTTGATATAGAGCGCAGCCACAAAGCGATAGGAGCATCTACAGGAGCTCCCAGAGCGCTTGGAGTTAAACCTAGAAATCCCCAAATCAGGGAAATTAAGCAGAATTATTTGTGCAGATATTTTCTCTTTCTTTCTTTCTTTCTTTCTTTCTTTCTTTCTTTCTTTCTTTCTTTCTTTCTTTCTTTCTTTCTTTCTTTCTTTCTTTCCTTCCTTCCTTCCTTCCTTCCTTCCTTCCTTCCTTCCTCTCTCTCTTTCTTTTTTGTTTTTCTAGGATCTTCTCCCCCCTTTTTATCAGGAAGAGAACCCCACTTTCCAGTGGAGGACCTCTTCTCTGCAGCTGAAGTGGGGTGCCCTCCCCAGCCCTGCTCCGTGCACAGAGACATGGTATCCTGCGTTGTCCATTCCCCACCCGGGCAGTGCTCAGTAGAAGGGTGATGAGAGCCAGGTGGTGGTCATCAGGTGTTCCCTAAGACTTGAGATTAGCATGCTGTACGAGAGTTCTCTCCTCCTCTGTGAGGTGGAAAGGAGGTATAGGCTATGACTGACAGAAGCCATCTGTCCTGCCATGTGTAAAAAGTCTGAGGACAACATCAAAACAGGACGCCAAACAGCCAAGTGGAGAAGGTAAGGGCGGGGCACTGAATGTATCATTTAGGTGCCTGGATTTACCCACTTCTAAAGCTTGTCTACCCTGGGCATCCTAGATATTGAATCAACAAATTCCCTTTACCTAAGTTAGTTGGGTTTCAATGATCTATAATGGAAGGGGACTCGTAGAATTATATAGGAGGTTTAATATATTTTAAATATTTCTTCTCATTGTGTGTACTCCCATCTCTTCTTAGAGAATGTATGCTGATGAAATTCTCTTAAAAAAAGGAAGAAAGAAAGAAAGATAGAGAGAAAGAAAGAAAGAAAGAAAGAAAGAAAGAAAGAAGAGAAAGAAAGCAGTTCTCTAAATGTAATTGCTTAGTCTCTGGTTTCTGACTCCCAGAATGTTCACAGAGTGGCAGTGTTTGAGCTTGTGATGTTCCGCCAACAACGGTCTACAAAAATGGCTCAAAGTTGGAGGCTGGATCTCAGGCTGAAATGACTGGTAAGCAATAGAAAGCTGAAATGTAATTTTTGCTGACCTGGTCTTTCTTCAATTCTATTTAATTAATATCAGAGAGAAAAAGAAAGAGAAACTTGCATATACTGAGTATCTAGTCAATTGAATCATTTAATGAAATTTATACCTGTCACAGAGATATGGTTATCCTGATGAAAATATTTTTAATAATCTGAGTGATTTCCAGAGATCCATTCTTGCTGAGCATCACCTAGCTGGTTAGGTATAGTAGATTCAAGATTAGAATTCAGTTGGGTCCAAATTCTAAACACTCCTTCTCCACCATCCATAATACTGTGTAATTGAGATGAATATTGACTTTGTGGTCTGTTCTCAACTCTCAATCAACTGTCTTGCCATTCATGGTTTGGTGATTATTGTTTTGGGGGGGAAAAAAAAGCAATTTATTTTATGGGAAGAAGTATATTGCTATTTAGAGACATGAGATTTGAATTTAGAGACATGAACTCTAGTCCAGTAATTTTCTCATGAAAGAGCTCTGCGATCTCCGAGTGAGGCTTTCAAGACCCCGGTTTCCCCTCCGTCAAATGAAAGGCATGAGGACCCATCATCTCTCAAGTCTGCTTCCCCACTCTTCTCTTGGTAAGTAGTGTGCTAGAACCCTCTCCTTCCCTTAGTAGAGTTTACAAGATGCAGTGATGACATATTCAACTTGGTAGATATAATAGCCAACAACAAGCCCACTGACTGGCAAATAGTAGATGATCAATAAATACTGAATGAAGTCTATTCAATTTGGTGTAGGGAATACTATATTTTCATTTTTTTGTTTGTTTCAACTAAATAAAAAACTAATCTTTGAAATTTCTGAAAATACCTCTAACTTTGCAGGTGAACATTAAAAATAGGTTGGTAATAGATTTGGGTACTACTATGTTCTATATTATTAGCATGAATTTTAAAGAAGACTTTTCTTTCATTGAAAGCTTAAGACAAGTAAAGAGTTAACTCAAATTTTAAAAATAGGAGATGTACTTTTAGAGTGTAAAATGGTCATTTTAGGTGGCCATTGTAATTCAGCTTCTAAGGCTGGATAACGGAGCCAGTCCGGTGACCCTTCTGTGTGAAGGAACCTTCCGTGATGGGCTTTCCCATGCCATCCGCCCGGGAGAGGAGCAGCAGCTAAGCCAGAAGCAGGCAGGAAAACAAAAAAGGAGTCTGTGGCCAAAGCAACAGAATTTCATTTTTAAAAATCTTTTCACTTGTGTTTGTGAAGGAGAAGTAAGAAACATAATTTTTTGTCTTTGTTTAGACATTGGACAATACAAATCACAAGAACATATATTTTTGACATACTATTTTTTTGGTGCTCTTTGGAATTTGGACCCTAATTAAAAAATATGTGTTTCCTAGCCCTTCTTCTGTGAAAATCCTTGGCAATATAAACAGATGCACTGGTTGGCTTTTAATTCTGACACCAGACTGTCTGAAATAATAGCTCTAAGAAAGTGTGAATTCTTTCGTTCCTCAAGCTTTAATTGTAAGTACTTAATCTGTTTCTCTTTCTATTGCTGACTCCCGTGCCGATCTGGCTAGACATGGTACACCTTAGAAGACCCTCATTCTGAAATGTTTATTGCCCTTGAAAAGACAGAAACAAGCTAAAATTTTGAGATATTTTCATATTTTATGGCACATTACTGTAATTTAACAATTAAAATATTAAGTGGTATTCTTAAAATTTTAGTAATATGGCCCTATAAGATGACAGAGTTGGGATCTTGATAAACAGTTTGAAAACACTGAGTATTTCTCATATAAGTTGATTCATTATTGAAAAAATGATCCAAGTTAATAGCTAACTAACTCATCTTGACCTTTCACAAAGATATTCTTCATTTTTTGTGTCCACCATTTTTTACACCTCATAACCATTTGCTGCCTCAGCGTTTTTTAAGGTGTGGAACTAACTTCTGTAATTAGATGAGGTACCACATATGGCACTAACCAAAAAAAGTTATCAGTTGCTGGAAGTAGAGATACTTTGGAAGAAGAGCCAGGTCTTAGTGTCCTGAATATTGTCATATTTCCACTCCTAAAATTTCACTAGGTAGAGATGTATTTTTTATTTTCTAAGGGGGAAAAAAATCAAACAAAGACAAATCATTGTGGAACTCATGATAAACATAATGAAGAAAGTTTCATGCTCTGCCTCTAATTGGTGTCTGAAATCTGTCCTGTATGTGCATTTACATGTTGAGAGACTTTCATCAATTATTTTGCAGCCTAACGCTAAAGGTGCTTATATCCCCTTTGTAAATGGAATGGAAAGAGTGACTATGGCTAAAATGTGATGGGCATTATAGTAGGAATTGTTAAGCCCTTTATTTTTATTATACCCATTTTACAGATGGAGAAACTGAAGTCTGATAACGTTACTTGCCTGAGCTCACTCAGTTTGTAAGTAGTGAAGATGGGCTTAGAACTAGGGTCTGCTTGATTCCAATAACCCTGTGCTCAAAAAACAAAACAAAAGGTAACATCTGTTCCGGGCTTTAAGTGGATTACCAAACCTTGTAGACAGCACCAAAAGAAAGATGTTCTCCCAGTTCAATGCTTGAGTAACAATTCCAATGCTGGAAAGACTTTCTGTCAGCGCCGACCACGTGGGTTGCTGCTGCTGACATTTTCACAAGAGTATTGGAAAGGCGACATGACGGATATGCATTCCCAGCAGTGGACGTGGAGCCTGAGGATTGGGCGTACCGATCATCTTCCCAACTCTCTCTCACATAACCATTTAATTAATCTCCCCTAAAATCAAGGTGTCCATGATTACATCTCTTCAGGAGTGGGGGGGGGGGGCACCTGGTGGCACACTCTTGAGCTTTTTGCAAAAAACACCACTACTATTTTTTCTCTTTTATTTTCTGATCAGTAGAAATGTGATTATGTGGAATTAGAAAATCTCAGTGGCCCTTGGGTTCCTTGACCATGCTATGGGACAATAGCTTGGACAGCAATGATAACTCTAAGTTGTTTCCTGTGTGGGGTTTTTTTTTTTTTTTTTTTTTTCATTTTTGGTCTCATTGCAATCCTTGCCAAAGCTCCTCTCCCCTGCTGCATTAGTAATGCAAAATGAAAGTCATTGTGCCCATTATATCTGTTAAATGGTTTCCATTTTAACTTGAGAAAAATGTATTGACGTTCATGTGTTTGGCATGGAAAATGTGTATATCTACGGAAGACAGCAACTTGTCTGTAGGAATTACAGTACATTATGTATAATGCTGATTTTAGCCATGCACGTACATTTTCTGGAATCTTATTGTGTCAGAGATTGGAAAGTTTACACAAGCATTGGTAATCTAATTTTTGTCTGGTGGGTGGCTGTGGAAATGTGGAGTATTTGAAAAAGCAGATGTCTTGGCTATCTGTGCCCGGGAGTGGTTTGGTGGCGGGGGTGTCTAGATTTTACAAATATTGCCCCAGGCCAAAACTAAATATTAATTTCCCAAGAGCAGAAAGATGTAGCAGTTATTGTGACACAGTTTTCAGCACATTTCTGGTTATTGTTTTTAGGAGTTCTAATTGTAAAGTTGCGGAATCGGTTTTATCTTTCAGCTCCCACTTCACGATAATCCTCCTCTAGACTACATTGTTTCCTAGGTCCTTTGTCTTCGGCAGACAGGAGTCTCCGGCTCATGAACATCTTGTTAAGGTCTGTTGAGGATTAGGGGCCGTGACACCATTTTTCTTGCTGAGTTTTTTATAGGGGATTTTTCAGTTCGTTTGTCTTGGAGGTCTTTGAATCGTCTTCTCTCAAGCACTGATTTTTCATTTTTCTTTGTTCTCCTCAAAGTTGGGGCCGTATTTTGCTCTCCTGCGCCTGGGGTGCAGGTTATTTCCAGGCAGGTGTGACCGCGGGCTGCCCGGCGCCCTGCTCGGCTCGGGGTGGCCGGAGCCCTCCCCGCTGCGCCGGCTGCTGCCACGCAGGCTTTGTTTCAGCCCCGAGGGTGTCAGTCGTCCTCCAAAGGGGGCTTCGGAACCTCGGCGCTGTTGGCATTCGGCTGGGTGAACCCTCGCCCAGGGAGGTGTGCTGCGCATTGTGGGGTGTGCACCCTGCCCTGTGCTCACAGATAGCAGGAGCCCCTCCCGCAGTGTCTCTAGTAGGTATTCCTGATGTCCCTGGGGGGGGGGGGGGGCGCCCATGGAGACTCGCTGATCAAAAGCAGGGCGAAAGGGAAGCATCCTGATGTAAAGGGATCTCCGTCAAAGGCGCTGGACGCCAGCACAGCAGCGACAATGCTGAGCGCACGTGTGTCTGGGAGGGTCCGGGGAGAACCCACCCCACACCCCTGGAGAAAACACCGGCATGATTGTCTATAGTTTTTTACACTGAGTAAAAGAGGAGGTAAGGGTCACCTTTTAACTGCTTTGCTTCGGATCTGCTAATTATCTGCTCACCCTGTGATGCCTTTTATCCCCTCTACACAATCCCACTCACGTAAGGAAGATTCTCATTCTTTTCCCATTTTCTATCTTAACTTACTTTCTGCCCTAACCCCCCTGCTCTTCTGTCCCCCGCTGCTTTTCGCTGGCTCAAATGGGAACGTGGTGCCCATTTACTTCTTTAATCCACTTTGCCACCTAATAGTACATTCTCTTCTGGGGCCGAATTTGAACAAGATGCTTTTCTCCTCTGGGACACACTCCAGCAAATAACGGGCGCTCCCGGTGATGAGCACCCTCGGCCCTGCTGCTCAGACACGCACACTTTCTCCTGTTTAACTTTGCAAAACGCCTCTTTAGGCGACTTACTCTATTATATTCAGTGGCAAAAACACAGGCCTATCAAAAAGGCATCTATTTGCTCCTGAAATAGCAATTAAGATAACAGGCAAATGAATGAAGTAATCAAATGTATCTGATGATAATAACAAGATTATTTTTATGTTTTTAAAGGCTGTGAAAGCGGTGGAGGTATGCTAGAAAATCTATTTGATCAATATATGGGATGTAAAAGCAGAGGAGACAAGCTTGACGGATGACTGAGTTGGAACTGACACCAACAGGCTGACAGCCAGCTGTAAGTCTTTAGGGCAAATGCAATTAACTTAGAATAATAGACTCAAATCTGATGGTTGGAAATGCACTTTCATTAACAATCACAGGCTGAGTCATTATGCTGTTATGGATAAAATGGTACTTATATTTTGTGCATGTGTGTGCATGCATATATAAATACATATACATATGTCTCTATAGATATATATCCATGCTTCACTCACATTCCTATGTGCTCTGCTTACAATTTGGGTGGAAAAGTTGATTTCTAGAATAATGTACTTTAAAAAGAAAATTCATTCATAAACTGTCTCCAGGACTATAAATTTTGAATATTCTCCCAAATTACGTATATAAAAATCATGTTACTTATCGGGGCTATTAGACATGAAGTCAGTGAGCCCCGGTCCCAGAACTTCACGCCCTTTGGGGATTTGGAATTGTGATCAGGGATTTACAGATTTCATTTTGAAGAGGAGAAGTCATTACTAGAAACCTAAGCTCATTTCCGCTCCTTTAATAGCTATTTTAAATCATTCATTTAGAAAATACATTAACTATTTAAGGTACTTGCAATGCATTTCTCTTGGCATTGTCTGCATTTTTTAAAGAGTCCCCCCCCCCTAAAATTATTTGAAGAGGAGATGAAAATTAGAAAGAAAAAAAAAGACTAAATGATGTTTTGGTGATATAAAATTACTTTTTGGATAGCATTTTCCTCTCTCATTGCCTAAGAGGGAATGACTTAAACTTTAACAAAATGTTAGAATATTAACAAACTCTTAAAATGCCATAAAGATGAAAGAAAGTGTGACCCTTGCACCATTGCACACTGGACTTTGAATATGATTAAGAAATGACATATGGTCAATGGCCTCTTCAAATAAATTTGTTAATAATTTAAATAGAAAACAGTTGTAATTCTGTCTACTTACTTAATATTGATGCCAACCTTAACTAGTAATTTGGTAATGAATGGAAAAAGGATTATAGTAAAAAGTAAGTAATTTCTACAAAATATTCAGAATATGGAGTCTTGTATAACACTGCAAAGCGCTTTACAGATATTTTTTTTCAAATGCAGAATGGAGCTCCCTGGTTATGTAATTGCTATTCTTCCAAAGGACATGATGAAGGTTGACAATTTAAAATGTACTCTCCCTGTCACCATGCAGTTTTTTAAAATGTCTGCTTATGGTGTTAAAAACAATCTGTGCAGAAGAGGCTGCCATCGCCGTTTAGGACACTGGCTCTGTGATTAGCGTAGGCATGTTAGATCGTCCCCTCTCTTCCCTGCTCTGCTCTTCTGATATGACAAGGAGCTGAGACTGACAACAGCCTACATTTTATAACAATAACTTGCATTGTTAAATATATATGTGTAGATAGACAGATAGAGAGTTCTTTTATTCCCAAAAGATATCAAAGTTCACTACACACCATGAAAAAAAACCCCACAAAAATATGCAGATGCTTCTGGGGTGAACCATGGCAACTACTTAAAAGCATAAAGTATTGACAGCTGCAAGATTCTGGAGCAGTTCATTGTCACTTTTAATTTTTGATATTTTTATGCCTTTAGAAAATTTGTTTTCTTCAGAAGGAAGAAAGGGAAAAGGTCACATTTTGTTACCTGTGCGATACACCAGGAGCAGTTTGGGAACGTAAGCTGGGAACACAGTTGTCTAAGTGTCCGTGCTTGAAAACTAATGCTGATGTCAACACAGGCCAAGCCTGCCCCTTGCCCGGCTCTGTGCCCTCCACTGCACCCATTAACCCGTAGCTAGAGCGCTTGGTGGGGAGTCCGCTATGGGACAAGCACCAATCCAAAGAGGGCTACCAGATTCAGCTAATAAAAACACAGACTGCTCAGTTAAAGCTGAATTTCAGACAAACAGGTAAGTTTCAGTATGAGTATGTCCCACGCAGTATGTGGAGCTACAAAATACCAAAAATGATGCATTAGTAACTGACATTTAAATTTAATGGGGCATCTGTGTTCAGTTGGGCAATCCTAATGACAAAAGCATGGTTTTGTGTACTGTTTAGAAAGTAGATTATAATTGGGATATAGAAAGTTTTTAAAGAAAAAAACATTAGAAATTTAATTTTTGTTATCCTTAAAACAATCTTTTTTCCTCCTCACAGAATAGTAATTCGTATTATATTTAAACACCACTGCTCAAAACTCATGATTATAGGTCCTTAACAGAATGTTCTTGCACAATATAAAGCTCAGGTCATATCATAATAATTGGCGGGTGTCTGTGTGTCTCCCTGACTACCCTTGAAGGACAGGGAATTGTTCAAAGCTTATTTTCCTGAGTGCCAGATTCGGTACCAAGCAGATAGTAGGAACTCAATTCATGTTGCTTGAATGAATTTGTTCTCTGACCATTGAATTTATTTTCTCTTTGTTTTTCTAACTTTTTGTCATTTCACTTATTTTTTAGACATAATGATAATGTTCCCTCTATAGATTCATTTCTATTTCAAGATATTCTTCAGCATGTATAGGGTGAAATTTCACACTATCTTAGCAACAAGGTATAGGCAGTATTCCTCTGGCTGTATTTCTAATAAGAATGGGACTAGATTAAGTCTGGATGGTTGAAGGTGGCTCTCCTCAAGATGGGGAGGAATTAGTAAAGTGTTTTTCTTTAAACCCACCAGGAAAGTTGTTATCGAAACATTTAAATTAAAATATTTAACTATACTCTTGAGCACCTCACATGTATTCTTTGTTTTGTCTGTTTATTTATTTATTTATTTATTTATTTATTTATTTATTTTTTATCCTCACCTGAGGACATTTTTTGATATTTTGTTCAGATAGAGTGGGGAGGGAGAGAGAGAGGGAGAGAGAAACATCGACGTGAAAGGGACACATCGAGTGGCTGCCACCCGCACGACCCAACCAGGGCCGGGGACAAACTGCAACCAAGATACGTGCCCTTAGCGGGAACCGAACCTGGGTCTCTCCAGACCGCAGGCTGATGCTCTAACCGCTGAGCCAAACCGGCCAGGGCTGTTTTGTCTCTTTAAAATTTATTTTCAATTACAGTTGACATTTAATATTATTTTACATTAGTTTCAGGTATACAGCATAGTGGTTAGACATTTATATACTTTACAAAGTGATATCCCCAGTAAGTCTACTACCCATCGGGCACCATACATGGTTATTACAGTCTCAATAACTATTTTCTGCATGCTGTACTTTTATCCCCATGATTATTTTATAACTACCAATTTGTACTTTTTAACTCTTTCACCTTATTCATGCATCTCCCCCAAACCCCTCCTATGGTAACAATCAGTTTGTTCTCTCTATCTATAAGTTTGTTTCTGTTTTGTTTGTTTATTTCTTTGATTGTTTAGATTCCACATATGAGTGAAATCACATGGTATTTGTCTTTCTCTGTCTGACTTATTTTACTCAACACAATGCCCTCTAGGCCCATCCATGTTGCTGCAAACTGTAAGAGTTCATTCTTTTTTTATGGACAAGTAATATTCCATTATGTGTGTGTGTGTATATATATATATACACCATATCTTTATTCAATGTCCATAGATGGGCACTTACATTGCTTCCATATCTCTGGCTATTGTAAATAATGCTGGTTTCATGTGTACTTGAAAAGAATGTATATTCTGATGTTTTAAGGTGACATATTCTAAAAATATCAGTTAAGTCTACCTGGTCTAGTCTTGGTTGGTGTGACTCAGTTGGTTGGAATGCTGTCTAATACACCAAAAAGGGGTGGGTTTAATTCCTGATCAGGGCACATATCCAGGTTGCAAGTTCAATACCAAGTCGGGGTACATGCAGGAGGCAACAGATAGAAGTTTCTCTCTTACATTGATGTTTCTCTCTCTCTCTTTCCCTTCTTCTCTATAAAATCAATATAAAATAAAATAAATAAAAATAAATCTATTGGATCTAATGTGTTATTTAACACCATTGTTTCCATGTTGATTTTCTGTTTGGAAGATCTATCCATTGATGACGATAGGGGATTAGAGTCCCCTACTGTGACTGTATCACTGTAAATCTCTCCCTTTATGTCTGTCAACATTTGCTTTACATATTTAGGTGCTCTTTTGTTTAGTGCATAAATGTTTACAAGAATTATATCCTCTTTTGTGGTTGATTCTTTTATCATTATGAAATATTTTTCACAGAACTAGAACAGATGTTTATAAAAGTTGTATGGAACCACAAAGGACCCCAAATTGCAACAGCAATCTTAAAGAAGAAGAACAAAGTTGGAGGAATCACCCTACCTGATATCAAACTATACTACCAGGCTATTGTAATCAAAATAGCCTGGTACTGACATAAGAACACACATATAGATTAATGGAAAAGAACAAAGATCTCAGAAATCAATCCATATCTATATGGTCAATTAATATTTGACAAAGGAGGAAAGAAGATATAATGGAGTAAAAACAGTCTCTTCAATAAATGGTGTTGAGAAAATTGAGCAGGTACATGCCAAAAAATGAAACTAGACCACCGACTTACATCATAAACAAGAATAAACTCAAAATGGATAAAAGACTTAAACATAAGTCATGAAACCATAAAAACCTGAAAGAAAACAAAAGCAGTAAAATCTTGAACATATCTCATAGCAACATTTTTTTCTGATGTATTTCCTTGGGCAAAGGTGACAAAAGAAAAAATTAACCAATGTGACTACATAAAACTAATGAGTTTTTGCACAGCAAAGGAAGCCATCAACAAAATGAAAAAACATTTCACTGAATGGGAGAATATATTCAGCAGTGATACATCTAATAAGGGGTTAATATCCAAAAATGAGCTGAATAGAAACTTCTTTAAAGAGGGTATACAGATGGCCAGTAGACATATGAAAGTATACTCAATGTCACTAATCATCAGAGATATTAAAATTAAAAGCACAATGAGATATCACCTCATGCGTGTTAGAATGGCTATCATCAATAAATCAACAAACACGTGTTGGTGAGAATGTAAAAAGAGGGAACCCTGGTGCAATGTTGGTAGGAATGCAGATTAATGCAGTCACTGTGGAAAACATTATGGAGTTACCTCAAAAAATCAAAAACAGAACTACATTATGACCCAGTGATTCCTCTTTTGGAAATTTATCTGAAGAAATCAGAAACCCTAATTCAAAAGAATATACGTACCCCTATGTTCATTGCAGAATTATTTACAATAGCCAAAATTTGGAGGCAGCCCAAGTAGCCTTCAGTAGATGAGTGGATAAAAAACTGTGGTACATTTACACAATGGAATATTATTCTGACATAAAAAGGAAAAAAAAACAATTTTACCCTTTGAGACACATGAATAGACCTGGAGAGCATTATACTACGTGAAATAAGCCAGCCAGAGAAAGACAGGTACCAGGTGATTTTACTCATATGTGGAATTTAATGGACAAACTGAACTAACAAGCAAATAGAGACAGACCTATAGATAGAGAGAAGGCAGACAGCTATGGGGGGTGGGGGTTGGGGGGGTGGAGGGATTGAGCAAAAAAGAAAAAAAAGCAAGAGAACTCATGGACAGGGACAACAGTGTAATGATTGTGGGTGGAGGGATGGGTGTTGGTGAAAGGCATAGAGGGAAAAAATGGTGATAAAAAAAATAGAATTAAAAAAAAGAGAGAGAGAGAGGGAAATGTTCTTCTTTGTATTTTATTATAGCCTTTGTTTTAAGCCAATTTTGTCTCATATAAGTATTGCTATCCCAGCTCTTTGTTTGTTCCCATTTGCATGAACTATCTTTTTTAGATGTTTTTACTTTCATTCTACTTTGGTCTTTGGATCTGAAGTGGGTCTCTTATACACAGCATATGCATGGGTCTTATCTGTTCAGCAACCCTGTTTTTTTTTTATTTTATTGGAGCATTTAATCTATTTATAAAGTGATTATTGAAGCAGTAATCAATAAACTGCCAGCAAACAAAAACTCTGGTCTGGATGGCTTCACTGGGGAGTATTACCAAATATTCAAAGAAGAGCTAACATCCATTCTCCTCAAACTATTCCAAAATTTTCAAGAGGAATGAAGACTTCCAAGCCCTTTTAATGATGCCAGCATAATCCTAATCTCAAAACCAGATAAAGACACTACAAAGAAAGAAAATTACAGGGCAATATCCCTGATGAACACAGACGCCAAAACTCTCAACAAAATATTAGTAAATCAGATCAAGCAATATATCAAAAAAATTATTCACCATGACCAAGTGAGATTCATCCCAGGGATGCAAATGTGGTATAATATTTACACATCAATAAATATGATACACCACATAAACAAAATGAAAGATAAAAATCATATGATCATAGAAATAGATGCAGAAAAAGCATTTGACAAAACCCAGCACCCATTTCTGATAAAAACTCTCAGCAAGATGGGAATAGAGGGATTGTAACTCAACATAATAAAGGCTATACATGACAAACCTATAGCCAACATGATACTCAATGGGTAAAAACTGAAAGCATTTCCCTTAAGAAAAGGAACAATACAGGGATGTCCACTTTTGCCACTATTATTCAACATACTGGAAGTCTTAGCCACAGCAATCAGACAAGAAGAAACAACAAAGAGGCATACAAATTGGAAAGGAGGAAGTGAAACAATCATTATTCACAGATGACATGATACTGCACACAGAAAACCATAAAGACTCCACCAAAATACTACTAGACTTAATAAATGAATTCAGCAAAGTAGCAGGATACAAAATTAACATCCAGAAATTGATGACATTTTTGTACAACAATAATAAACTCTCAGAAAGAAAAACTAAAAATATAACCTCATTTACCATAAAAATTCTAGAAGAAAATGTAGGCAGAAAAATTTCAGACATCACACATAACAGAATTTTCAATGATACATCAACTAGGGCAAGAGAAACAAAGGAAAAAAATAATAAATGGGGCTATATTGAACTAAAAATTTATACACAGCAAAAAACAAACAAACAAACAAAATAACCCAAAACAAAAAGCAGCATCAAAATGAAAAGGGGAGCCCTGGCTGGTCTGGCTCAGCGGTTGTAGCATTGGCCCATGGACCAGAGAGTCCTGGGTTCGGTTCCTGCTGGGGGCATGTATCTTGGTTGCAGTTTGTCCCCAGTCTGTGGGGGTGGCAGCCACTTGATGTGTCTCTCTCATGTTGATGTTTCTCTCTCTCTCCCTCCTGCTCTATCTGAAGAAAAATGCAAGAGTGTCCTCAGATGAGGATAAAAAAAAAATGAAAAGAGGACCCACTGTATGGGAAAACATATTGTCAATGATACATCAGATAAGGGGTTAATATCCAAAATATATAAAGTACTCATACAACTCAACAAAAGAAAGATGAATAATCCAATTAAAATGTGCACAGGACCTAAATAAATACTTCTCCAAAGAGGGCATATAAATGGCCAAGAGATATATGAAAAAATGTTCAGTGTCTCTAATCATCAGAGAGATGCAAATTAAAATGACTATGAGGTATCACCTCACACCTGCCAGAATGACTGCCATCAACAAATCATCAAACACGGGCTATCAAGGATGTGGAGAAAAAGGGACTCTATCTAGTACACTACTGGTGGGAATGCAGACTGGTGCTGCCACTGTGGAAAACAATATGGTGTTTCCTCAAAAAATTAAAAATGGAACTCCATTTGACCCAGTGATCCCACTTCTAGGAATATATCCCAAGAAGCCTCAATCACCAATCAACAGCCAGTGTCCATCAGAAGATGAGTGGATAAAAAAGCTGTGGTACATATACACAATGGAATACTATGCAACTCTAAGAAAGAAAGATCTCTTACTCTCTGAGATGACATGGAGGGATCTGGAAAATATTATGCTAAATAAAATAAGCTAGTCAGAGAAATACAAGTATCACATAATCTCACTTATTTGTGGCATATAATGAACAAAGTAAGTTGAGGAACAAAATAGATCCAGAGACATGGAAGTAGGGAACAGACTGATAAACCTCAGAGGGAAGGTGGGTTTGGCGGGTGAGAAGAGATAAACCAAAGAACTTAAATGCATATATGCATAACCAATGGACATAGACAACAGTACAGTGGAGGTAGGGAAGGGGCTGGAGTGGGGAGGAGGGTGTCAATAGGGAACAAAAACCAGGGACATCTGTAATACTTTCAACAATAAAGATAAATTTTTTAAAAATGAAGCAGTTATTTATAGGTATGTAGTTATTGTGATTTTAAAATTCATATTCCTGTTCTTTTTTCCTTCTTAAAAATGTTTCTTTAACATTCCTTGTAATGCTGGTTGGTGGTAATGAGCTCATTTAACTTTTTCTTGTCTGGAAAGCTCTTTATCTCTCTGTCATTTTAAACGATAGCCTTGTTGGGTAGAGTAGTCCTGGCTGTAGGTCCTTGCTTTTTATCATTTTGAGTATTTCATGCCAATCCCTTCTGGCCTGCAAAGCTTCTGCTGAGAAATCAGTTGACAGTCTTATGGGAGCTCCCTCATAAGTAATAACTGCCTTTCTTTTGCTGCTTTTAAGATTCTTTCTTTGTCTTTAAGTTTTGGCATTTTAATGATGATGTATCTAGGTGTACACCTCTTTGGTTTTATCTTGTTTGGGACTCTGTGCTTCCTGGACTTAAATTTCCTTTTTCCATTTCAGGAAGCTTTAGTTATTACTTTTTCAACTAGGTCTCAATCCCTTGCTCTTCCTCTTCTGGTTCTGGTACACCTATGATGCAGATGTTATTATGCTTGATATCATCCCAGAGATCCCTTACACTATCCTCATTTTTTTAAAAAATATTTTTCCTTTATTGATTTTAGAGACAAAGGAAGAGAGAGGGAGAGACAGCTAAAAACATCAATGAGAGAGAACATTGAATGGCTGCCTCCTGCATGCCCCCTCTGGGGATCGGGCCCACAACCTGGGTATGTGCCCTGACTGGGAATCGAACCAGCAATCCCTTAGTGCATGGGTCGACACCTAATCAGTGAGCCACATCGGCCGGGCAAACTATCCTCATTTTAAAAAATTCTTTTTTCTTTTTTCTGTTTTGATTCAGTATTTTCTGCTACCTTTTCTTCCAAATCACTGATTCGATCCTCTGCTTCATCTAATCTATTATTGACTCCTTCTAGTGTATTCTTCATTTTAGTTAATGTACTTTTCATTTCTGACTGATTCTTTGTTATGATTTCTGTCCTTTTTTATGCTTACTATATATTTATTGAAGTTCTCACTAAGTTTTTTGAGCATCCTTATGGCCAGTGTTTTGAACTCTGCATCTGATAGACCGCTTGCTTCTATTTAATTTTGTTCTTTTTCTATAGTTTTGTCCTGTTTTTCATTTGGAGATTTTCTTTGCCCCTCCCTTTGGCTGCCTCTCTGTGTTTATTTCTTTGTATTAGGTAGATTTTCTATGTCTGCCAGTCTTGGCAGGGTGAACTTACATAGCAAGTGACCCGTGGGGCCCAGTGGCACAGTCTCCCTGATTACCTGAGCGGGGTGCTCCAGGAGTGTCCCTTGATCTATGATGCTGTTGGCACATCCATGGGTGGGATTGACCCTCAGGCTGACTAGTAGTGAGGAGAGGCTGTGACCACATCCTATGAGCTGCTGTACAGGGCCTGACCCCACAAAGCTGGATTTTCCCCAGCAGGCTCTGGTGCCTGCTGAGACTACCTTTTGGGTGTGCCACTTGTAAAGCTAATTGAGTGTGCTCTGTTGTGGTCTGAAGCAGGTCACTGGGTGCATTAGTCTAGGTCTTCTTGGGAGGGGCTCCAGTGCAGGACTAGGTCATCAGCTAAGAATGACAGGCCCTGGTCTACCTGGTAGGAGGTACAAAGTGCTCCACAGTTGATGGCTGCCTATGCTGCGCCTGGAGGTTGTGGAAGTGGCCACACTGCGAACTGAGCCTGCCTAACACCAGTACTGGGTCTAGAACCATTCAGCAAAAAAGTACCCTGAGGCCTGCTGCTGGCAGACTCTAAGGTGGTACTAATAGGTGGGGCAAGTGGTATTCATCAGGTTAATGCAGGTTCAGATTTGGCCATGTGGGGCAGGGGTCAACATAGGAACAACAGCAACTGTCCTTCCGGCCCATGCCCTGGATCCCCACAACTCAGTTTCTCCTTGTATGTCTCTGGTCCCCACAACCCAGCTGCTGTTTTCCCACTGGAGCTCAGGGCAAGTGCCTGCAAGTGAGTGAATCCGTGTGGGCTCCTTAAGAGGATGGCTAGGTTCCAGCAGCCCTGTCTCACTCAGACGGGCAGAATCCTGCTGATTTTCACAGCCAGATGTGTGGGGCTCTTCTCCCCAGCATTGGTGCTCTGGGATAGGGGGTCCAGTGTGGGGCTGTTACCCGTGGCCACTCAGGAAGGAACATCTGCAGCTAAGAGATCCCTCCAGATTCTCAACCACCACACGTGGATCTGGGGCCAGCTCATTGCCAGTCTCTGCTGCTCCTACCAGTCTGACGATCTCTTCTGTAAATCATTAGTTATGGGACTACTGTTTAGCTAGTGTTCAGGGTATCCAGGTTGATTGTTCTAAAGTTAGTTGTAATTTTAATGTGGTCATGAAAGGAGGTTACCTACTCCACAATCTTGACCAGAACTCCCACAGGTATTCTTTACTATGTAATGTATGTTATCTATTATATGAATTAGTTAAGAACTTTTTTGGGAGGCTTTAAATATATAAAGTTTTTATCTTAGGTACTATACCAACTTTTGAATGATAGAACCAAACTGCAACTCCACTGTGTCAGAATTTTAATATATAACATTATATATCTCTTAAAACTCAGAATTTTATGGCCCTTTAATACCAAATTGTAAGTCTTTTTATCTCCATCATCATTACATTGGTTTTACTTCTATTGTATGCATTCTATGGGCATTTTCTAAGGAAATATAAAGTGAGATGGGTGTGAGGTGAGAGTAACAGGAAGCAGAGTAATATAGAAGCTTAAGGGATATTTAAGGCTACAAACCACAAAACAGGATTTTGGTAATCAAGAAAACAGAAATCAGAAGTATTCCAAGCACAAAAATAACATCAAATTATTTTTCTACTTAAGTATAAGTGTCTGTGGTAAAGATAGCTTACTCTTATTTTAGATTTTATTGGGCATTACCTTAACAAATAAAATAAAATTTTCAGTTAATATGATCAAAATAAAAGTCTAAACAAATCAATTTCATTCATCTTTTATTATTTGAATGATAGGAAGGAGAGTGGTAAAGGAAATGGGCTAACATTTATTGAGCACCTACTACATTCAGGTACTGTGCCAGTCACTGGGAATACTAAAACATACTCTGCGGTGCCAAGTCTCTGGCTCTCTGACTCCTGGTCTAATAAAAGAAACACACGAGAAAATAATTTATTGCAATGCATTGTAATTAGGTGCTGTGAAGACATAGTATATTGTACTGATATGGTCCTGTGTGAAATGTTATCAACCTTCAAAAGAGAGATTGTAGGAATGTCTTCACTGGGGAGATAATACTTTAGTTGAGTTCTGAAGGAGTTTCTCAACTGGGCAAAAAAATAATTGTATATAAATGGTATAAGAGAGGCCAAAGCGTTGAGTCATGAACAGCATTAGAAGCAGATTGATTTGACCTGAGTGTAGGGTTCAGCCTAAGAAGAATTCCAGGCAATGAGACTTTGGAAATAGAAAACGGAGGCTGCATGCATCACAGACAGGACAACTGAAGGCGAGAACCACCTGGCCAAGTTGAGAAGGAGAATGCTAGCAGCAGATTGGAGGCCAAGATCAGGTTAGCTGAGCAATGTTGGGCTCTTGCAATCAAGCAGGAGTTAATGAAGCCTTAAACAAGATATAAATTTATAATTGGAGATGGACAGGATGAGGCAGATTCAAGAGTTAATGAAGCACAGAGCTGCACCGCTAATGTGTGGGGGGCGGGACCAGCCTGGTGGGCGTACAGCAGGGCGGTGTTGAGTAGCCGCTACTGCAGTGTCTGCTCGCAGTGGCCTGAGACGCAGATGAAAGGAAATCAAGAAAAGGGAAGTGAATTAACTTTGCTGATGGTAAATCTACTTACAAGGAAATGGGCTGGGGAGCTTTACACACATTATTCCAGCTGACAACTTACCGCCATCTTTTCCTTAGGGAGTTTTATCCCATTTGGCTGAAGCGGAAACTCAGAGATGTTAAATGTAATGTAAGTTCACAGAGCTGGGAAATGATGGCATAATGGTCCCAGTGAAGTCTATCTGACCACAGAGTCCCTGATTTTTCTTCGGAATTGCGTAGCCTCCGGTCGGTGTCCCTCTGTGGGAGATCGGAGCGTGGACCAGGAGCCAGCTCCGCACCGGGAGCCCTTGAAGCAGTGTATCCAGGCCGCGAAATAGGTTTCAGTAGCCTTTTGCCTTTAGTATTTTCTAACCAGTTTGAGGGGACAGAAGCAGAATGTTAATTCATTCACTAGAGATTTATTTAATAGCCTCTTTCTCATTTTAGTCATAATTTGGAGCTGTCTCAGGATGGAGCTTGCCAGGGCGGCCAATGTGAAGGTGGGTGTCAGTGCAGTCCGGCCGCCTTGTGACCACCATGTCCCAGGAGGAAAAACATAGAAAAATAATAATTACATTTTATTTCCCCCTTCCATCTTTCTTTCTTCAAAAAAAAGATCATCCTTTTTCCTTCCTCCCTCCTGTCTGTCCGAGGACTCTGAATTTCTTCCTGATGTGCGTGCCTGCAGGTGGCCCCGCTGGGCACGGGGAGCCAGGGCACGTCTGGGTCACGGAGCCCGCGCCAGCATCCCACGGACCGTCCTTTGCGCCCCCCCACCCCCAGACGTCCATGCGATGCTGCGTGGCACGGACCATCCTCTGCGCCCCACCCCTGACGTCCATGTGATGCTGCGGGGCACGGACCATCCTCTGCGCCCCACCCCCGACGTCCATGTGATGCTGCGTGGCACGGACCATCCTCTGCGCCCCACCCCCGACGTCCATGTGATGCTGCGGGGCACGGACCATCCTCTGCGCCCCACCCCCGACGTCCATGTGATGCTGCGTGGCACGGACCATCCTCTGCGTCCTCCCCCCCCCCCGCCCTCGCCCCAGACGTCCGTGTGATGCTGCGTGGCATGGAGCCCATTCGGTCCTTGCTGGATTTATTTTGTTAAGATTAGAGTTGCTAAGATACGGTAGTTATTTCAAATTGTAACCGCTGATGCCAGTGGTCATAAAAGAAAAACTAAAATTCCTTTATTTGCTAACTCTAATAAAAAACATTCTTGAGGGGGCCGGGGAGATTTCTGGCAAAAAAAAGCGAGTAGTACACCGAGTGGCCTATGTTCTAGCACATAATTAGATCCACCGGTGCAGCCTCGCTGGGCTGTTCAGGTTGAAAATCAAGGCAGAGTTTCTGGCTTTGCGTTGTTTATTAAATGATTGTTTTTAAACAAAGGGTATGGTCAGGTTGTACAAATTTTATATCCTCTCTTCTACTCAGTGGTTTAAGCCAAGGGGATTTCTTTCTCAATCTGTTGCTCGTTATTTTTGTCTGTTTAATAAATACTTTGAAGAATTTGGAGTTTTAACACTTTCACACCACTTCTTGAGTTGTGCCTCTTGGTTCTTCCATCTCATGTAGCCAGAGCCATAAATCTCCCCCATTGTATTTATTAATTCTACCCTTAGTGCATCATTTATAAATTACTTATAACTTTATTGTTGTCAATGACATTTTTTAGGTAATTGAGAAGGGGTCACATTTTATGTTGCAGATTTTATTGTCAGTGACAAGAAAATAGTCTGTATTTTACTTCGTAATGAATCATTTCTTAAAACTCAGAATGTTTCCAAGCAAATTTTAATCAACTCCAGGACATTCCTTTGAGCTTGTAGGTAAATATTTTCAACCAATACTTAAAAGAAAAGCTATTAAACTATTTAGGCGGAAAAATAATCTCTGAGCAGCCAGTTTGGCAAAGGTTTGTTCTATGAATGTGTGTAATTTGAAATTACTGTATGTTTTTATTTCACAAAAATTTCCAGCTTCCCCAGCACACTTGAAATACTAGTATCCAGAGTTTCCACTGGCAACCCTTTGTTTGTCCTGGAAGAAGCTTTCAATTTGGGACCAAGAAAATATTGTGTTCCCTTTGGATTTATAGACATAAACATATGTATTTCTTCAGCACACTGTTCTCTTTAGTGGAAGCCAGGTTTAATGGGCAGTTTGTCAAATAATAAGAAAACTTCATCTAAACTATACAGCACATTTGGCTTAAAAATGATCTTTGATAAAATTTCATCTTTTTAAAGAAAAACGATAAAATGATGATATATACCAATGTGATTTGATTAAAAGTAATGTTTTGTGAAATCGCCATTTAAATACCTTTCCAGAGAGACTTAGAGAATATGCCGTACACTACTGAATTGTTCTCATTAAGCCAAACTGGCAATACCCAGTGGAGCCTTATTCCACAACAAGCCTGTGGTTAATTGTAATTCCATTAGAGAAATTGCAGAAAGGTGGTTTCTGCCCACATCTTTGGAGACAAAGTGACTCCTCCAGCTCTGTGGTTACTGCTGTCTCAAGCTTTTGAGATGCCAGTATTTGTAGTTTCAGTTCTAACATCCAAGTTCTTAGAGCCTCCTGTCCAGAGGGTGAAGAGCTCCACCCAGTCTTCACTCTTCATGGTCTATGTTGGTAGTTCATCTTTGCCATAACCAGGTGTCATCTGAATTGTTTTATCTGACCATGCTTACTGCGTCCTAAGTTCGCAGATAACAGATCTCAGTGGATATTCACCAGATTGATGTATTGATCTGAAACTCTTAAGTTCATAAATACCGTTTCACCTGCACGTCCTTGCTCTGGCTCAGGGTGGGTGAGTGTACATCCCTGCTTCTTTTTGGAGAGTTTAGTGATGTGACTTAACCAAGATAAAGACTATTAGGAGAACAATGTACTTTACAATATGGTCATCTGAATTTTGCATTCAGAATAATATGCCTAAACAGTTGCTGGTTCAAGACAGAGGAGAGACATGGAGGGCAGGCCTGGACGTACCCTGCACTTTTGAGCTAAGCCCTGCTGGACCCCCTAAATGACCCAAACTGCAGCTAACTCATAGATATGTAAGCAGGAAATAAATGCTCATTGTCACTTGCCACTGAAATTTAAGGTAATCTTTTATAAAATATTATTATGGCAATACAGTGTGCCCAGTTCTGGTGCCTTAACCTGTGTCTTCAGAACAACAGTCTGCACAGGTAATGAGGTGCTGACCCAAAGCACAGTGTCTCCTCTGTTTTTGATGAACTCTTTGAACCTGCAGCTTCAGTTCATATCAATTTAAAAGAGTCAATAAAGTTATGTTATGTGTAATTGATCAATGCCCTAACCTGTTACATGGTGAAATAGAACAAAATAGAAGGTTTTTGCAAACTTAAAATAAGTTTGAAATGGAGATACACTTGGTTTGGGTGGAATTCTTACCCTATGTATAATTTAGGCTTAAAATACATAGATTGTATGCTGTGATTTCCCCTTGGGGTATGGTGGAGTATACCAGCGACCAGAAACCTCTCACAGATGCTACTTCATTTGCATCAGTGTATGACCTTCTTTTAATGGGTGGTGGTGGGAGTCACGAGTCTTAACTGACAACATAAGCTTACAGTATAGTAACACCTGTCAAATGGACTATTGATCTAAGTGTTCCACTTAAGGTACGTTAGAAAGTAATACATTGGAAGCGTGATTCAAGGGTTACAATCTCAAAAGTAAAGCAAAGCCAGTCAGAGAACATAAATCAATGAAGTGGGCCAGGTAATAGGAATGAGGCATTCACTGTAAATTAGGGAACATGTGCCCCACTTACAGGAGGTAGCTATTTGGCTCCAACTGGTTTTGTGATTCAGTCACTGCATTACGTTTATTTACTTAAAAATATTTGAACACATACTACATAGTAGGAACTGTTCTAGTTTCTGTAGATACAACAGTAAGCAAAACAGACACATCTTCATGAAATTAATATTCTAGTTCATGAGACAGACCATAAAAACCTACAAGTATAATGAAAAGTGTTGTAGATTATAATGAGAAGAGCTAAGGAGGAAAAGAAATTCCCCCCAGAAAATCAAGATAACAGAAGACATTCAACAAGACCATGACCCATTTAGAGAAGTTTGAAATTCTTGCATCAATAACCCTAAGGGAAAAAATTCTGTTCCAGGAGATAAAAATATTTAACCATATTAAGACCATACCATCATATCTAAAATAAAACTAAACCAAATCTATAAGCTTTTTCTATTATGGTCATTGGTATAATATAGCTAGCTCAGTGGAATTTTTTAAAAGGGTTAACAAATACAAAGATAAGATTAATTATAAATCTGTATAGTTTGATTCAAATAACAGGTACTTAGTAGGCATATTATATTTTTAATATTCTTGTCTGAACATTAATTTTTTTGGTAATTGTACATAACAAAACCTAATTTCTATTATAAAATAAATGCTAAATAGTGATGATAAAACATTAGTGTCGATTTTATGACTTTAACAGCCATAAAGTCTGTACTTGAATTCTGTTGAATGTAATGGATATATTAAAGTCATTTTAAGACCACCTAAAATAATAATACTCTTTTAAGTTTAACCTGAAACATTCTAAAATTGCTTCTTTTTATTCAATTGTGCAATTACTGTCAATTATTGTTTTATATAAACTTTACATTACAAACAGATAAGAGTACAAACTGAGATAACATGATCCATCTTAGATACAAAGGATGTAAAAGCAAAAATGGACGTTTGTCATGCTTCACTTCCACTAAACATTAAAGATATTAATTTTTACTTGGAAGGCTTTGGAACAATAAATACAAGTCTATTTTCCAAAATGGAGAGTTGTCAGGGATAGTTGCACTTAGAAACCAAAAGTTTTTCCTTATGAAGTCAGGATTATCAAGAAGTTCAAAGGATCCCTAAAGCAACAGTGGTCTTGAGAAAGAACAGAGTTGAAGGAATCAAGCTATCTGACATCAAACTATACTACAAGGTCATAGTAATCAAAACAGCATGGTATTGGCATAAAAACAGACATATAGATCAATGGAACAGAGTAGAGAGCCCAGAAATAAATGAATGCCTTTATAGTCAATCAATAGTTGATGAAGGGGGCTAAAACATGCAATGGAGTAAAGACAGTTTCTTCAATAAATGATGTTGGGAGAATTGGACACATACATGCAAAAAAATAAATAAAATTAAACCACCTTCTTACACTATACACAAGAATACACTCAAAATAGATTAAAGACTTAAATGTAATATTCAAAACCATAAAATTCCTAGAACAAAACACAGGCAGTAAAATCTCAGACATTTCTTGTAGCAATATTTTTTTCTGATATATCTCCTTGTGCAAGAGAAACAAAAGAAAAAAATGCACAAATGGAACTACATCAAACTAAAGAGTTTTTGCACAGCAAAGGAAACTATCAGCAAAACGAAAAGACAACCCACTGAATGGGGGAACATGTTTGCAATGATACATCTGATAAGGGGTTAATATCCAACATTTATAAAGAACTTATAAAACTCAACACCAAAACAACCAAACAATACAATTAAAAAGTGGACCAAAGACCTAAATAGACACTTCTCCATAGAAGACATACAAATGACCAATAGACATATGAAAAAATGCTCAACATCACAAATCATCAGAGAGATGCAAATTAAAACCAATCACCTCACACCAGTCAGAATGGCTATCATTGATAAATCAACAAACAACCGGTGTTGGTGAGGCTGTGGAGAAAAGGGAACACTAGTACACTGTTGGTAGGGATGCAGACCGGTGCAATCACTGTGAAAAACAGTATGGAGTTTCCTCAAAAAATCAAAAATGGAACTGCCTTATGACCTTGCTTTTCCACTTCTGGGAGTTTATCTAAAGAAATGTGAAACACTAATTTGAAATAATATATACACTCCTATGTTCATTGCAGCATTATTTACAATAGCCATGATTTGGAAGCAGCTCATGTCCATCAGTAGAAGAGTGGATGAAAAAGCTGTGGTACATTTATAAATGGAATACTACTCTGCCATAAAAGGAAGATGGACCTGGAGAACATTATGCTAAGTGAAATAAGCCATTCACAGAAAGACAAGTCCCATAAAATTTCACTCCTGTGTGCAATTTAATGAACAAATTGAACTACCAAATAAAACAGAAACCAACTCTTAGATGGAGAGCAGGCAGGCAGCTCTGGTCAGGTGGGGTGGGGGTTGTGGGTGTGAAGGGATTGAGCAAAAAAGAAAAAAATAGAGAGAGAATTATTCATGGACATTAAAAAAAAGTAGTCCATTACTTAAGTTTATCAAGTGATAGAAAAAGTTAGTCTTTTTATTGAGATTATAAAGTGAAAATAACAAGTCCTATCATTACTCACACACTCTACCTCAATGTATGTGTCCAATAACCTCTCCAGAGTAGTTATGTTTTGGGTGGCTTCTTGTGTATTCTTCTATACCTGATTTATGCATAGATAGCATCCCCATTTTTATTTAAAAAGTGAGAGCTTATTATATGCAATGGTCTTTATTTTATTCCACTTTAACATCTCTCTTCAGTGCTTTTATAATAAATACCTTTATGCATTTGACCAGTAATAATGTGATGGGTTAAGAGAGTTTCCTGTAATTTTATAATAATTTTTGCAATGAGTGGGGGTCCAGCCGGAGGAAGAAAGAAAAGCAGGTGAAAGTTACAGACCAATTAAAAGTGCATTGTTCGCCCTGGCCAGTTTGGATCAGCGGTTGGAGGGTCGGCTTGTGGTCCAGAGAGACCTGGGTTCGGTTCCTGCTAAGGGCACGTACCTCGGGTGCGGTTTGTCCCTGGCCCTGGTTGGTCGTGCGGGTGGCAGCCACTCGATGTGTCCCTTCACTCTCTCTCTCTCCCTCCCACTCTATCTGATCAAAATATGAAAAAATGTCCTCAGGTGAGGATTAAAAAAAAAAGTGCATTGTTCACTTAATGAAAGCAGTAAACAAAGATCTTTAATAAGGCCAATCCTTTGGTATCAAGGACATTATTTTGGGATATTGTCCTTTGTTATTAAAACAAATGTAAAGGGAATTGAAAATACTAGTAAACTACAGGGTAAAAAGTAAATTTTACTAATAAATGATAAATTCTTTTTTAAGATAAGACTACTATGAAAAACATTTCATAATTTTATAGACATTGTGAGTACATACACAAATAAAAGGGCCACTACATATCTGGTTCATAAGAAGCAGACAAGCAAAGAGCATACTGGCTCTGTGGCTCAGGAGTGTATAAGCAGGCCTCTTCCTCCACTACGCCTTATACCCTCTGGACATTGGGAACTGGGGAGCAATGCACACCAATTGGTAGAAGCTTCTGTTACTTTGGACAATGCTTTAATTCCTTGGTTATGTGTGAATTGTGGATCCTGAACATTTTATGAATGGAATCAATTTACAGGTGTAATTATACCACCTACTCCTTTGTTTAAAAAAATAGTAATAATACTGAGAATTCATGGTTGTAGGTGATGGAATAGGAACCAACAAGGTAAAAAATAATTTTACCTATTAGTGTCCCTATGGTAAGAAACAAAACTCCTTAAGATGGATTCTTTTAAGAAAACAACACCATTTTCTTATATATGGAAAACAAAAAGATTTAAAAATCATCAATATTTTGAACAAAGTCATAATAATAATTATCCTCAGTTCATTTAGTCCCATATAATCAATTTTTGTTTATCCTGATTATTTGCCAGTATTTCCATCAATCCAGTTATTCACTGGAGTTCTATAAATCTTAATCTATTTCAAAATCTAACCTGCTGAGAAACTATAATTTAGAATAAGTCAGAGTCCTTTTCATGGATTTTTTAAAAAAGATGTAATGTATTTGCAAGTAATATTGAAGGTTCTATATTTTTCTCTCTACCCAATCCCTCCAGAATTTGGTAACTCTTAATGAGTGAATATTATTATTTTCATGAACCCAGTTAGAATCTGTTCTCTTTATAATAGGACACAGGAACCAGTTTCCAGTTGTGGTTTTACTAATCAAGACCTCGACTGGAATGTCTTGATCGGGAGAGACAGGCCTGGACTCCGGATGTCACCAGAAAGCTTTAAGGAATGAAGACTGACTTTGAGGTCAATGAGAGCCCCTTGGAGAAATGGCCTGGCACCTGGCTTATCCATGTGGTTCATGGCAGTCTTTCTAGGTAAGGAACAAAGGTTGCTTTCCTGGGAGATGGCAAAGAAAGAACCTCAAGACATTTGGGGGACCTTGAGAACTGGAGGTCGTCATGAAATCTGTGTTGATGCAGGCAAAGCCTGATGACAACTCTGTGGCTTGGCCTCTTTGTCCTGTGGGGCTAATCAAAGCCGAGTCTGGAGACTCCTTGTGAGGTTCTAGCAAAGCAGATTTAAAAGAGTCCATGTGATCAATTACAATTCTTCTGTTTATGCAAATAATCAGACCAAATTGAAACTGACTTAATGCAGTAAATAGTCTTGATTTGGCTCTTTGGTAAAAATGAGGGTGATTTTAGGGGGAGAAATTGTGTTTCAATACATTCTATAATACACAGTTATGAATATTGGACACTAGTTAAAGTTTTATTTTTCAAATTGGATTGGATCCTGAATTTTTCTAGTTTTCTTCCAAAATAATGTTTTATTTTTCTGCCATTCTTTGACTTGGATTTATTGAGAACTACTGATGCAGGGTAAACCATGCACAATTTACCTGAGCATCTGATGGCGCCACCAGACATATTTAAACTGCGGACAAAGTGGATCTTCTATATTGTCACTGCTTGCTTTCATTCCAGCAAAAGAAACTGTCTTACATCTAAAAATCTTCTCAACTGACAGGCTTGCATACTCAGAAATTAGTTTATCATTTGCTCTGGTCATTAACCTTTTCTTCATTTAATCTGTTATTAAATACCTGCATCCTTGTTTACACAATATTGGTCTCACTTTGGGAGCTCATCCACATTTCCATCTCCTGAAATAAGACTCAACAACTCTGCTGAACTGACTTATTTCCAGAGCTAAATAATTAAGTCAACAAAATAGGAAGCAATCCACCAACTTACTTCTGGAGTGATACAACAATTTCAAGGCCAGACGATGTTTCTTCAAAGATATCAGCCTATCCCTACTTTGAAAGAATCTGCTAACAGCCTCTCTGTTCCAGTCCTGGATCGCTCTCCCTTGTCTCCCGTAGATCAAGCAGAGAGAGACTCCCATACCGTATTTAGGACCACAGATATTGTCAGCAGAAAGCAGCTGCTGAAGACAGACCGTTCCTCCTTATCACCCCTAAAATATTTCAGGGACGGAAGTCTCTGAAGGGAAATGAGACAGGCCAATAAGCCAGAAATAGGGAAACTGAGACAGAGCTGAACAAACTGGCTGAACAATTTACAGCAGACACAGAAGGTCACCTCCCCAGAGACAGCATCTAAGCCTTAGTTGTATTTTAGCCCCAGGCCCAGAAAAGTGGCAAAACCCTGTGGGTGGGCAATGCCAGGACCAGTTGCAATGACTAATGAACCCCGCCCTTGTGCCCACCAATCTGTGGATACCACAGCCCTGAAAAGAAACACCTGGAAAAGCTGATGAATATTCTATTGAATGCCTCCACTAAGACCACCCCTAAAATCCCAGCCTTTAAAGCCCTCAAAACAAAGGTCTCATGTATGCTCTCCCTCCTGGGAGCATTACCACACATTTCCCTCCCCCGCTTTTTCTCCCATAGTAGTGCATCTTTCAAAACTCGAAGGGACCCCACAAGACTGGCAACCAGGGGAGCAATGGGCAGTGGCAACTCATCCCAGGGTTACCCGCAGACCTGTCTCCAAGGCCCCCTCTTCGCCAGTTCCGAGTGAGCTAAAGCAGCCCAAGCTCAGCTCCTTCCTTCTTTCCCATAGCACTTCCAGAGAGCCAGTGCAGCCCGCCTCGTCTCTCCTGCTGCTGCTTCTGTCCTAGGCCCTCCCTTGTTCTCTGTCCCAGCTTCAATAAGCAAACCCTCACAAATATCAACAACATGGATCCTTTTCATTCAGATAGAAATGTTAAAATCTTAATTATATTATGAGCTTTTTGTTGCTAGTAAAAATGAAGCCATTTTTCTGGGAATGTGTATCTATGTTATAGGTTCTCTGAATTCTAGAGAGAGAGAGAGAGAGAGAGAGAGAGAAACACACTTGTTATTTAAAAGACATAGTTTGGTCTTTTAACCAACCCTCATTGGGATGATCCATTATATGAACTAATCTCTAAGTTTTCTTTAAGATGCAATGCTGACTGTAAAGTATAACTAATACAACTTATGATCCCAATTCTAATTAAGAGAGGTATATTAACTCTTTGGGAGTCTCAGGACCCAACAGTTCAATTAATTGTTCTAAGTGTTGTATATTGAAACCCTAGAGACTTTAAAGGAAATAATATAATGTTGGAAAGCCTATTTTCTGTTCCAGCAGTAAAATAAATAATGCATTATATAGGAAAACATAGTCATGAGACATGTCCCTTTTTTTCTAGAATTATGAAGAGCATTGCTAAGGGTCAAACTATAATATTTGTCTTCTAGTTTATTCTGATTGTGAGAAACTCCACTATTAATAATTTCCTTGTAAGTTAAGAGCTTTCTAACCATGCTTAGCATACTAACACTGTAATTCAAAGTAGATAGGCTATTTCCCTTATGTTGGCAACTAGAAGCTTAAACAAACTTCTTTAGATGGGTGCCTGGGATTTTAGCAAATGATTTCAATTCCCTGGGGTAAGGATTAAAATTAATCTTCACTGTGATGCCTAAGAAAAGCCAGACTTTGTGAGCTAAGCAAATGCGAGGAGGGCAAGACCAACAGTGGGGAGATATCCAGTAGTTATTATAAATATTCAGAAATTTTATGGTGAAAATCAACATTTAGAGCACAGTTTATATAACAGGAAAGAGGATATTTGCACAGTGTATGAAATGGTCAAATCAGCACAACTTTTATAGAAAGTAATTTGATAATATATGTTATGAGTATTGTAGAGGACTTGGTTAACTATGCTTTTTTGTCTTCCCAGTACCATTCCTTAGTATTTGGAAAGGGCTTCTTTGGCAAACTCTTCCCAATTCCTTAATACCTGATATATCTGGTCACTCAAGGCAGTTCAAGGATAGACTTCTCCGGGAATTTCTTGGTGGAGCTAACAGGAAGTAATTTTTTCCTTTTAGATCATGACCTTTAAAAATTAGGCTTAAGAATGTCATTGGCCATCTTTCCTCTTGGAGACAAACTGTGGCAGGAGAGAATATGGCCAAGAATTTAAAAAAAAAAAAGATCATAGATAAGCAGAACTTTAAGGAGAGGAAGAGAACTGGAAAATAAATTTGAAGAAAATACCATTTATAATAGCACAAAAAACCATGAGATACTGAGGAATAAATTTAAATATGTGTAAGACTTGTGCACTAAAGTGTACAAAACACTGCTGAGATAAATTGAAGATGACCTAAATAGAGGATTGGAAGACTCAATACTGTTATAATGGCAGTGCTCTGCAAATGGACCTATGCAGTCAGTGCAATCCACAGCAAAGCACCAAGAGCAGGCATTTGTAGAAATGCCACAGACCTAAAAAGACCAAACAATTTTGAAACAGAACACAGTTGGAAAACTTTTACTATCTGACTTCAAGGTTTACAAGAAATTTATAGTAATCATGATAGTGTGGTATTGGTGTAAGGATAGATATGTAGATCAATGGAACACAATAAATACCCCAGTGATAAATGTGCATATATATGGTCAATTGATTTTTGACAAAAGTACCAGAGTAATTCAATGGGAAAGTGGATATTTGGTACTAGAACATCTAGATATTCAATGGGAAAATTAAATAAATTCCAACTTTCATCTAACATTATACAAAAAAATATTAACTTGAAATGGATCACATATCTACTGTAAATGCAAAAGTAACATGTCCTGGAATAAATCATAAGAGAAATTCTTTCAACTTGAATCTTAGGATAGGCAAAGATTTCTTTAGACATCAAAAGCACAAACTATAAAAAATTTAATAATTTAAGCTTATCAACCTTAAAAATGTTTGCTCTTTGAAAGATACCATTAAGAAAATAAAAAGGTAGATCATCTATAGAGAAAATATCTACAAGGGAATTTAATTAATTTTTTTTATCCTCACCTGAGGACATTTTTCCTTTTTTTTTTTGATTTGGATAGAGTGGGAGGGAGAGAGGAAGAGAAAGAGAGAGAGAAACATCAACATAAAAGGGACATATCGAGTGGCTGCCACCCGCACAACCCAACCAGGGCCAGGGACAAACTGCAACGGAGGTATGTGCCCTTAGCGGGAACTGAACCTGGGTCTCTCCGGACTGCGGGCCAAACTGCAGGGCACAAGGAAATTTAATTAAGAATACACACACACACACACACACACACACACACACACATAAACTCTGGATGCCACAATAAATAAGGGTAGATCAATCCCTAGACTGTCCAGGCACAAGAGCCAGTAAAGTATCATTTTTTAAGTTAGCACAATCTGAATTTCTATTAATTACAGATGGAGAGTGCTCATTGGCACAAGCTTTAAAAATATACATTTGCTCTAACCCAGCTCTCACATTACTAGAAATTTATGGAAAATTAGAAGAAACTATGCAGTCAAAGATTTATGTAAAAGAGAGTACATTGAAGCATGTTTAAATAATGAAAACTTTAATATTATGTAAGTAGTTATCAAAGGTAATGGAACCTTACAATAAATTGGTATTTATTCAATAAAATTTAAGACTGGAAGGAAACACACAAAAAATGCAAAGAGTGGGTGATGGTTATAGTTGATTTTTTTTTTCTTTAAACAATTTTTAGGCTTATTCTAACATTGAACCTGTTGTTTTATAATTAAAATTTAAATGCAAAATTGGGAACAACTAAAACGGTAAAGAAAGCTGCAAGAGAGATAACAGGGAAAGACCCTGAAGTTAGTGCTAACTAGATCCAGATAATGTACTTGTTGGGTGAATCCCCACATAAGAGTATCCAGCGGCCCCTAGTAGTCCTCAGTTTACATTCTAAGTGTCCAGGAGGGCAGACAAGGCCCTTTTTGACGTGGTGCTTCGTGCAGGTCTACAGCTCAGCTCGAGTCAGTTCCCCAGATGCACTCTGTTCGTGATCAGTGCTGGGAACCTGAAGGAGAGTTAGGGTTGGAACTCCACGTTGTCCTTCAAGAAAACCAAGTTATCAGTCTAAAGAAAGTAAGCAATTAAGTATTTCACTCAGGTCTGGGTAGTGTTGGAAGTGGTACAGAAGCCCTTGAAGGGAAGAGCTTTCTCAGGTACCCCTCAGCTAGTTATTTATATTTGCCTCTCCAGATTCCCTTTCTCCTCTTTTGAACCATGTCTGCACCATGACGTCAGACGCGTAAGGCCTGCATCAGGGAGCTCTATACCCGTTTCCTATGGCTGCCAATGCCACAGACTAGGTGGCAAAACATAACAAAAATCAACTGTCTTCTAGTTTGGGAGGCTGGAAGGCCAAAACCAAGGTGGTGGCAGGGCCACACTCCCTCAGGAACATGCAGGGGACTGCTTTCTTGCTTCTAGTGCCTCGCGACCTTTGGCATGCTTGGCTGGGGACTGCATGACACTAACATCTGCCCTCATCACCCCTTGTTCTCCCAGTGTGTCTCAGTGTTGTCACATGGCCCTGTTCCTATGAGGTGCCAGGAAGGTTGGATTTAGGGACCTACCCTACTCCTGTACAACGTCCTTTTAACAAATCATATCTGCATGCGCCTATCTTCAAATGAGGTCACACTCTGAGATGCGGGGAACAAAGACCTCAGCATACCTTTGAGGGCACACGAGTGAAGTCAGGTCCTTTGCCTTTCTCCCCCTTGTTATGTTAAAGCCATGGCGAGGAGTCCCTATCACAGTAGCAGGGGCCAGAGAGGACAGTTGGGTGTTCTGGTTAATCTCAGCCTTCTTCCTTTCAAGGTCGCTGGGCTGCATCCCTCATGGAAGGTTCCAGATGCCGTTAGTCCACCTCTCTGTGCAGCTGCCTCCCCGTTCAGCACCGGGGGTGCTCACAGCTCGCTCCTCCCCTCACTTCCTATGGCTGCTAGCTCTGACGAACATGTGCACTTGGTGTCCCGACCTCTGCCCCACACTTGAAAGTACTGCTTGTATGGACTCTCCTCCAGCTAGAGGACGTGTCGTCTCCTGTGGGAACCCTGCCTTGTGTACTCCCGTTTGGCAGTAAACCAAGTCCAGAGAGGCGAAGAGATTTTCTCAAGGTTAAAAAATGAATAGAACTCATGAACCCCAGATCTCTTGAAAATTTCTCAGAGGCACCAAACAAACCTTGCAGGAGTTACTCAAACAGTAAGGATATAAGCACTTTAGAGTTGCATTTAAAATGCATTTCAATTCATTCTTATAATGGCACAAAAATCAGATATCTATGAGCAGAAAATATGATATTTTAGTTCAGTTCTCTTTTGCAATGTTTGAAATTTACTCAAAACTTGGGTGGTCAAAACTTTGAATCATTCAGAAGAGTCAGTCCTAATTCTGAGAATCAAAACCATGATCACTGTGGCTCTCTCCCACCTGCTCTGCGGACTCTTCTCTGGTCATCACACTCTAACACCACACTTCGAACCCGTGCATGCGCCCCACGCAGGTCTGCGGCGCCTTCCCCCTCACTCTCCAGCAGCTGTGTCCTGTCAGGATCTCAGCAGTAACTTTCCTGGATGGTTGCGACGACATTTTTACTGGTTCATTCTCTACCTCCTGACTGTTTGTGTAGATTTGAATCCTATTCTTTGGTGGTGGACCCACCATCACCTCCAAGGTTTCGTGATTACTACACTCAAGCACCTGGAACGTATAGAGGCTGGAGAAGACAGTGATTAAAGGCATGGGCATTGGAGTCAGACAAATGTAAGTTTGAGCCCTGTGACTTTGGAAAGTATCTACCCTTTCAAAGGCATCATTTTCCTCCTGTGGACGACAGAAATAAGGCCACTTATGGTGCTGCCGTGATGATTAATGAGACGCTGCACCCAGCCCTCAGAACAGCCTTCGTGCGTAGAGGTCAGTAAACGCTGTTTACATAAAGTGGTATTAAATGAGCTTTCTTTACTTTTAACACTTTCTACTTTCAATGGAATCATCAAATAAAAATGAGAGAATAAGAGCTGTATCAGGAAATGAAGGGAGTGGATAATAGTTGTACCAGTAACTTTAGACTGAAAGTAAGTGCTGGGGTTTAGAGGAAAAAAAAAAAGTTTTTAAGATTCTTAAATTAATTTTTAGAAATAGAGAAAGAGAGAGAGAGAGAAACATCTATGTGAGAACAAGACATTGATTGGCTGCCTCCCTCATGGTCCCCAAACCTGGGCACGTGCCCTGAGCAGAATCAAACCAACAACCGTCCGGTGAATGGGACGACACCCACCAACCGAGCCACGTGGCAGGGGCTGGAGAAATGTTTAATTCTTAGATTCCTGGAAGTCAAAGCAAAATGGAAAATGATGCATTGTTAAGACATTATCTGATTAAATAAATTGTGAGGAGGTAAAAATATCTAAGTGGAAATCAAGTAGACATTTATATTTAGGTTATTGAAAAGCATAATGGACAATGACTTCAATAAAAGCTGTTTAAAAGATATAGGAACATGTTTAAGTCTCTCTGTAGAGAGGAGAAAACACCACCTTCAGTGAAAGCAAAGGAGTTTGCCATGGAAGATGACAAAAGGGACTGAAAGGCCTTGTCCTGTGTGCTTTATTTACTGTCAGAACAAAATAATTGCAAAGGCATCTGAGTAAGTTTCTATGTAAATATGCAGACATGTGCTGCCAGGTTAGCAACAAGAAGCCTTCGCCCTGCCGTTTCCCACACGGGCACAGCCCGGAACCTGATGGCTGTGCATGGCCTGTGTTCATCCTCTGTGGGTTACTGGAGATTCATGGATCTGTGACTTCATACTTTTATCAAATTTGGAAACTCTTTAGTCATTGCTTATTCCAATACGTTTTCTAGCTCCCGTTTCTCTCTTCTCCTTTGTAACTCTAATTGCACTTATGTAAGACTGCTTGATATTGTTCTACAGGTCAATGAGGCTATTTTCTTTTTCAATATTTTTTCTCTGGGCTTTGCTTTAGACAATTTCCGTTGCTATGTCTTCAAGTTCACTGCTCTTTTCATCTCCAGTGTCTAATCTGCTGTATTCCCACCATGAAAATTTTATTTTAGGTATTTTATTTTTCCTTTGATTTATGTTTATGTAATTCAGGTCTCTCTTAATTACATTTGTGTTTTTATTTACATTTTTGGACATATGGATCAAATTTATAATAATGTTTAGCACCCTTGACTGCAAATTGTATCATATTTGTCATTTATAATTCTGTTATTAACCAAGTGATTTTTCCCCTGTGTTTATACATTACATTTTTCTACTTCTTTGTATATCAAGTAATTTTTAGTTTATGACAGACATTGTAAATTTTATGTTTTTGAGTACTGTATACTTTTATATTTCTTTAAGTGTGTTAGATTTGTCCTACTGGTAATTATAAAATTGTGATCAGCATAATTCTTTTACTTTTATGCTCTTTTAGTGTAGGCCTATATTGATATTTATGTAGGGCTAATTTAGCCCTCCTTCTAAGTTGTGACCCTTCTGAGCTCTCTCTTGAATGTCCATGTAATTACAGAATTTTCTGCATTCTGGTTGGTGGGAGCTTAAGTAATTCTCAGCCTTAAATAATCTCTGGGAAATATTTGGCTTAAAAATCTCTGGTAGTTGTTGCTTCCAAGAGAGCTTGTCATGCTTAGCCTACAGGGGTTTAATCCTACACATACAGATGATATTCAGCCAAAGCCTCAAGAGATTTCCAGGCAAATTTCTCTAATATTTCTCTACAGAGCTTCCTTCCCTTAGGCTCTCTGCCCTGAAAATTCTGTTCCTTCTTGGCCTCCCAATCTCCAACCTCTATTTCCTCAACTCAGGGACATTGCCTGACTTCATTTGGGTTCCTCCTTCATATATCAGAGTTCAGAAATTACTTCTAGGCAGAAGGTCTGGGTGATGGTAGGATTCACCTCTTTTGTTTCCTTTCTCTCGAGATTCACAGCCCTGCAAGTCTTGTAATCCAATATCTAGAATAGTTATTTCCCGTATTCTTTTTCAGTTTTCTAGTTTTTAATGTGAGGTGGAAGGATGATTCAGATCCTATGCCCAGATGCCTGGCAATAGTAAGTTTACATTGAAGTATTGTTACTTTTCATATTCTATAATTATCTTGTCATAAACACAACTATTTTGCATTTTATCCTTTTTTTTTTTTGCAAAAAAACAAAACAAAAACATTACTTTGAAAATGATTAAATATAAATATTTAAAATATAGCATAGCACTGGCTGGTTTGGCTCAGCGGTTAGAGCGTCAGCCTGTGGTCCAGAGAGACCCGGGTTCCGTTCCTGCTAAGGGCGTGTAACTCAGTTGCATTTTGTCCCCAGCCCTGGTTGGGTTGTGCGGGTGGCAGCCACTCGATGTGTCCCTTTCACATCAATGTTTCTCTCTCTCTTTCTCTCCCACTCTCCCTCCCACTTTATCTGAACAAAAAATGTCCTCAGGTGAGAATAAATTAATAATAAAATATAGCATAGATTTTGCAATAAGGTCTTGGTATTACTTCATTTTATAAAATAATATACAGCTTGCCTCAGAAAAATGTCTCAAGATCACCTGAGCTCCCTGGACCTCTGAAAGGCCTTGGTATTGTCAGAGAAATACTAGTTGTCTCCTTAATTGAGCTTATTTTGGCAATTTTCCACAGTGCAGAACTTCATCATCTTTACATTCTTAAAATCTTCTTTTGTTTAACCTTTTAAGGGTGGATTTATTTTTCAGGCACCAACTCACAGCACCCAGGTTTATGAAGTAGACGCCTGAGAACTGAATACCACTTTGTTAATTTGCAGAACGGCCACAGGGATCACAGTGCCTGAGTCCATAGAGCAGGGCTCCCTCGCTGTAGGAGACACCACCTGAAGACTCATCGGTGAGCACAGACTTTAACAACGTGAGTTAGGTGAATCAAGTAGTTGCTAGCATCAGGCCATACATTCTGCCATTCACCTATGTAACAGATGTTTCCTGGGCACCGATAATGTGCCATGTGCTTGGTTAAAAACTCACTTGTTAAACGCAGTGCACAAGACAAATGCAGTCCCGTGCCATTAGAGTCCATGGGCAAACAGCAAGCAGGAGTAATAGCAGTGTGATGAATCTTGTGACAAAGAAAATAAAAGGAGCTGTGGAGCTCTTGGGGGCTGTGTATTGAGGGATAAGGTAAAGTGGGCTAGGATTCAGGTAAGGCTCTCTGGGAAAGTCATATTTAAGTTGAGATACACAGGATTAATAAAAATTTCCATATGCGAAATCAGGAAAACTAATCTTGTAAAGTATTCCCCCAAATGTGATATTCTTTTCACTGATAGCAGGCAAGACAAAGTAAGGTGTAGGTTTTAGAGCAGATTGAAGGAAGGAATGAAGAGGAATCAGGGCAGCTCTTTGGATTTGGGAACTTTGACGAACACCCCCACATGCACCCCAGCCTGCCTCATGCGGTTCCATCTCAACCTGCGCAGCCACACGAGCGCACAGCTCAGGTCCAGCCTCCCCAATCTTGTGCCTTGGGGTGGGGCTGGCTAGCAACAGGGGACAGAGCCCTTGGCCAGGTGACTCAGTTGGTTGGAGCATCAGCCCGTGCACGAAAAGTTGTGGGTTTGATTCTGGTCAGGGCACATACCTAGGTTGTGGGTTCAATCCTGGGTCATGTATGGGAGGCAAGTGATGGATGTTTGTCTCTCACACTGATGCCTTTCTGTCTCCTCCTTTCTCTCTAAAATCAATAAAAACATATCCTCGGGTGAGGATAAAAAAAAGTGGACAGAGTTGGAAACAGCAGTTACTGGATCCCTGTACCTCAGAAGGCCCTTAAGTATGTATAGTCAAGCCTCTGGTTCAGAGGCTTGGGAAGACTCCAGAGGAACCGTAGCTATGACATGTGATCACCTGAGGGCAGTAGTGAAGATCATAGCTCTGGAGTTAAAATAATCTTCATGTGTTACATGTCCTTAGGGAAATCTTGGACTCAGTTTACTGAAGTATAGAGTGGGAATAATAATGGTACTTTTCTCCTACCATTATAGTGAGATTTAAATGAGATGATGTAGCCCAGCCAGTGTGGTTCAGTGGTTAAGCATCAGCCCTGCACCCAGAGGTTGCTGGTTCGATTCTGGGTCAGGGCACATGCCCAGGTTGTGGGCCCGATCTCCTGGTGGCCAATTGATGTTCTCTCTCATTGATGTTTCTATCTCTCTCTACCTTTCCCTTCCTCTCTCTCTAAAAACCAATGAAGAAAAATAAATAAATAAATGAGATGCTTGAAATGAGGTGTGTTTAAACACAGTTCTTTATATCTAATGGGTGTCTGGTACATAATAGCATTATTACTTTTTCATCCTGCATCAGGGGCAGTACCCAAGAGACCTGAAAGAAACTACATTAAATTCATCCATCCATTAACCAATCGGTAAATATCAAAAGCTTTTTCCCTTTTCTGAACAGCCTCGTTCCAGACCCATCTGATGAGCTCCATGGAGATATTTGGCACATTAAGTGGAGACACTGGAAAGACATGATCAAGATGTTTCACTGATATTTTTTCCCAAACTGAATGGCAACATTAAGTGGATTAGAAATATTTCCATCATGTCCTTTGGACCTTCTAAATGAAGAGGATTTTTTTAGAAGAAAAAAGAATGTGAGATCTCTGTGTTTTGAAACAAAAGTTTATTGAAACAAAGTTTCTATTATTTTGGTCTTTATATATATATTTTTCAATTAAGTAATCTTAAAGAGAATGTCTCTTTATCACAAAGTATTTATAAATTGTTCTTTTTGTTGAGGAAGTCATGTTTAGCTATATATTTTTGTAAATTCTAACTTTTATTATTTATATTTAATTCTTTATACTTACTGTCAAATTCTTAATTTGTAAGGTGGAATGACATTTTGTTGCAACTGTAATTATTTTTTAATCTAAACATTTCATGGCAACTATAACTGCAGTTTCACTGATCTTAGAGACACAGAGTTTTTTACAAAATACATTTAGTTAATTTTTGAAACATCAATCAGTTTTCAAGAAAGTTAGTAAATATCAGTTCAGATGGTACATGAATATGTCACAAATCATCCATGTAGAAGTGGAGAACATTGAGCCCTGCAAACACCCTCGCGCGAGGCGCCGTCTGGCAATGGGGTAAGATTACTGGAGTTTTCCTGGATCAGGCCCCTGCACATGCAGACATTCTGGGTGGGCACTGCCAGGCGCTGCCTCTGTTTTCCCTGTTCACACTCCATGGTGAGCTGTTCAGCTTCCTTCTGATCATCTGTGTCCACAAATTAAGTTGGGCTGACCCCCAAAATTGCTGGCTGGGGGAGTGGACAGTAGAGAAGGAGTGTTAAGCTTCTATTTGTATGAATGTTTTCGGATAAACCATACAATGATGTTCTACTTAAATTTTCCTCATTTCTCAGACAGGGAAGGAAGCTTCATTTTTATCAGAGGTGGAAGGAAAACTAAGACATGCTGGATATGTCTAAGTATCCTGAGGGTATTTCCATCGTATTCTGAAAGAATGTATTCTGACTTAATAGGACTGTGGCCTTTACTCTCTAATACAGATTTTTTATAAAAAATAATATTTTTATGACAGCTGTATAGCAGACAATTTAAGATAAAAACACTCCCCAGGTGAAAGCTAAGTTGTTTTTTAGGAAATGAGTTTTGTTAAGTAAAAATGGGAATCTGACATGAGTACTGATCTAGTCAAAGGATTAGCTCACCTTCTGAAAGTAGACTTGGGAATTTGGGTATTAGCTCTAAAACTGGAGCATTCTTTTTCAAAATATTAAATTCTCAGTATCCCCCCTCCCACTTTTTAATTTTCAGCTGATGAATAAAAGCTACAGATGCTGGCTACTCCTTTAGAGAAATCCCTCCATAGTATCCACTTTAATGGGATTATTTGCCTCAAAAATACTTTTCTTCATTTATAAAAGAACTTACACTGTTACTACCAAGTATTTAGTAATAATAGTATGATAAACTCTAATTTATGAGAATTATTTTTTTCTGAAGCACATATTGTGTATGCCCACAATTCATAGTTAACAGTAGAAGCCATGGAAATATAGTCCTGTCCTGTGAACAAGAATGAGGCTTCAGCTCTTTGAAGATCAAGTATAAAGAGAAACTGAGAAAACACTGTTTGGTAAAAGATATCTTTATATCCCTCTATCAAGTTGTCAAATGTTTTTAAATACATATATTTATAAAGAAAGAAACAAAGATTAGAATAACAAAACCAACAGGCAGAATTACATCAGAAAAAAATTAAACATCTATGGAATATGTATTTGAAATATCCACATTCAATAGTTACAGAAATTAAACATTAATTATAACATGCTAGGTCACAAGAAAATACCAACAAATTCCAGAAAGTAGAAAATGTACAGGTCCATATATTACTCTGGTGACATAAACTTAGAAATTAATGATTTTAGAGATTCCAAAATAGCGACAGAGTGAATGGAAGCTACACAGAAAACCTCCCAGGACCAAACTGGAATTACAACTAAAATAAAGACAAATCATCAGGAAAAGGAAGCAGAAAAGGACCTGGAGAGACCATATAACCAGAGACACTGAATTGAGCCTGGTAGGTCTGCAGAGGCACGAGAAGGGCATCTGGGAGCCCATGGATAACAGTGGTTTTAGCTGTGAGCAGCTCCCTCTGGGTTAAAATCCCAAGCCAGTTCCACAGTGCAGAGGGTTGGGACAGAGCACTAAATAAGCTACAGCCACTCACCTTGCACTCTGGCAGAGGGAGGGAGGACTGGACTGGAACTGTGTGGGGACACCCGGGATTCAGAGGGTGTTCCAAGTTTTTGCTGAGTTGTTGCCACACAGGATGGTGGCCATCTTGCTTCTTCCAAGAGCTCTGGGGAGAAGCAGCAGCCCTTCCCTTAGAGATTTAACACCACTCAGCTGGGACAAAGAAATGCAAACTGAGGTTCATTAACAACCAGAATCTGCCGCACACTCTGGAAATCCACTTACACTGAACACCTGAGGTGAGTTTTTCATTCAGCTGAGGGCTACAACCCAAACCTCATCAAGTAACTGAGACTAATAGCTTCCAGGCAAAAAACTAGAGGTTAACTGAATCTTTTCTGGGCTCGCAAATCTACCCAAGAAAGTAAGACTTGACGGTGATGTCTAACGTGGGTCCTCCCTCACTCATCCAAACCCAGTGGAGGGAGCCACAAACAGCAGAACACCAGCACCCACAGGAAAAATTTGGCAGGTTCCAAAACCCACTGAGATAGCCAAAATGGTGAAACAAGGAAACAAATCCCAAATGCAAGAACAAGAGAACTCTACTGAAGATGAGATAAATGAAATGCAGTTAAGCAAGTTATCAGAGGTGGAGTTCAAAACCATGATCTTGAGAAAGCTCAATAACATGAGTAAGGACCTCAAAACCATGAGTAAAGATATAGAAACATTGAAAACCAAACAAGTGGAAATGAAGAATGACATAGCAGAAATAAAGAACACATTGGAAGGAATATGAGCAGAGTAGACAAAGCTGAGGACTGGATCAGTGAATTAGAAGACAGGGTAGAAAAAAATCAACCAATCAGAAAACCAAACAGAAAAAAACAATTTAAAAACAGAAAGACAGCCTAAGAGAACTGTGGGAAAACTAGAAACAATAATATTTGCATCATGGGATTCCCCAAAGAAGAAGAAAATGAGCAAGGGTTAGAGAATATATTTGAAGAAATATTGACAGAAAACTTCCCTAATTTGGTGAAGGAAGAAGGCATTCAAGTTCAAGTAGCACAGAGAGCCCCAAGTAAGAAGAACCCAAACAGGCCCACACCAAGACACATAGTAATCAAAGTGCCAAAACTTAAAGACAAAGAGAATTGTAGAGGCAGCAAGAGATAAGCAACAGGTTACCTACAAAGGAAACCCCATAAGGCTCTCAGCTGACTTCTCAACAGAAACACTACAGGCCAGAAGGGAATGGCATGAAGTAGTCAAGGTAATGAAAAACAAGGATCTGAATCCAAGACTACTCTACCCAGCAAGGCTCTCATTCAAAATAAAAGGTGAAATAAAGATCTTCCAAGGCAAAAAAAAAAAAAAAAAAGCCTAAGGGAATACATTAACACCAAACCAGCACTGCAAGAAATGTTAAAAGGACTGCTGTAATAAGTAGAAGAAATAGGAAAAAAAAAATAACCACATTAAACAAAAATGGCAATAAATAAGTACATATCAATAATCACCTTAAATGTAAATGGATTAAATGCTCAGATAAAAAGACAGAGTTGCTGATTGGATGAGAAACTATGACTCATATATGTTGTTTACAAGAGACCAACCTCATAACAATAGACTCACATAGGTTGAAAGTGAAGGGACAGAAAAAAATCTTCTAAGCAAACAGAAATAAAAATAAAGCTGTGGTAGCAATACTCATATTTGATATAATAGATTTCAAAATGAAGGCCATAACTGGAGAAAAAGAAGGTCAGTACATAATATTGAAAGACTCTACCCAACAGGAAGATATAACCTTGGTAAACATATATGCACCCAATATAGGAGCACCAAAATATATTTAAAATCTTCTGGAGGACTTCAAAGGAGAAAGCGACAGCAACACAATCATAGCAGGGGACTTCAACACCCCGATGACATCACTGGATAGATCCTCTAGACAAAAAATTAACAAGGAAACAGAGACTCTAAACAAAGCACTAGACCAAATGGATTTAATAGCTATCTACAGAGAATTACTCCCTAAAACTACACAATTCACATTCTTTTCAAGTGCACATGGGACATTCTCAAAGATAGACCATATGTTAGGACACAAACTAAATCTCTACAAGTTCAAGAAGACTGAAATCATATGAAGCATCTTCTCAGATCACAATGGCATGAAACTAGAAATCAATTGCAACAAGAACATACAAAGACATTTGAATACATGGAGGCTAAATAGCATGTTATTAAACAATGAATAGGTTATTGAGGAGATCAAGGAAGAGATTAAAAACTTCTTGGAAACCAATGAAAATGAACACACGACAACACAAAATCTATGGGATGCAGCGAAAGCAGTTCTGAGAGAGAAGTTCATAGCACTGCAGGCCTACCTCAGAAAACAAAACAAAAAAATCTTAATTAATTATCTAACTTCACAACTAAAGAACTAGAAAGAAAACCCCAGAGCAAGTAGAAGGAAGGAAATAGTAAAGATCAGAGCAGAAATAAATGACATGGAGACCAAAAAAACAATTCAAAGGATGAATGAAACAAAGAGCTGGTTCTTTGAAAAGATAAACAAGATTGATGGACCCTTAGCTAGACTCACCTAGAAACAAAGAGAGAGAACCCAAATACATCAAATCAGAAATAAAAGAGGAGCAGTGATAACTGACACCACAGAAATACAAAGGATTATTAACAAATACTATGAACAATTATACAACGACAAATTTGACAATCTAAGCAAAATGGACAAATTTCTTGAAACACGTAGTCTCTTAATACTGAACCAGGAAGAGATAAAAAACTTGAACAGACCAATAACAACTAAGGAAATTGAAGAGGTAATCAAGATTCTCCCAGCAAACAAAAGCCCAGGCCCGGACGGCTTTGTGGGTGAGCTTTACCGAACATTCAAAGACCAATGAACACCATTCTTCTCAAACTATTCCAAAAAATTCAAAAAGAAGGAAGACTTCCAAACTCGTTGTATGAGGCCAGCATAATTCTAATTCCAAAACCAGAAAAAGACACTCAAAGTAAGAAAACTACAGACCAATATCCTTGATGAACATAGATGCCAAAACCCTGAACAGAATACTAGCAAATCGAATCCAGGAATATATCAAAAAAAATTATTCACTATGACCAAGTGGGATTCATCCCAGGGATGCAAGGCTGGTATAATATTCGCAAATCAATAACTATGATACACCGCATAAACAAAATGAAAGATATAAACCATATGATCATATCAATAGATGCTGAAAAAGCATTTAACAAAATCCAGCACTCATTTCTGATAAAAATGCTCAGCAATCTGGGAATAAAGAGATCATATCTTGACATAATAAAGGCCATGTATGAAAGACCTACAGCCAACATCATACTCAATGGGCAAAAACTAAAAGCATTTCCTTAAGAACAGGAACAAGACAGGGATGCTCATTTGCACCACTCTCATTTAACATAGTACTGGAACACTTAGCCACAGCAATCAGACATAAAGAAAAAATAAAGGTGATCCAAACTGGAAAGGAGGAAGCAAAACTGTCATTATTCGCAAATTACATGATATTAAATATAGAAAACCCTAAAGACTTCATCAAAATTCTACTAGACTTAATAAATGAATTTGGCAAAGTAGGAGGATACAAAATTAATGTCAAGAAATCAACAGCCTTAACTCAAAAGCTTCTGCACAGCAAAAGATACAATCATCAAAACGGAAAGGCTACCCACTGTATGGGAGAGCATAATTGCCAATGATATATCAGATAAGGGGTTAATTTCCAATACATATAGAGTGCTCATACAACTCCACAAAAGGAAGACAAAGAATCCAATTAAAAAATGGGCAGAGGAACTAAATAGACACCTCTCCAAACAGGACATACAAATGGCTAAGAGACATATGAAGAAATGTTCATCATCACTAATCATCAGAGAGATGCAAATCAAAACAACAATGAGGTATCACCTCACACCTGTCAGAATGGCCGCCATCAACAAATCATCAAACAACAAGTGTTGGCGAGGGTGTGGAGAAAAGGGGACTCTAGTACACTGTTGGCGGGAATGCAGACTGGTGCAGCCACTATGGAAAACAATATGGTGTCACCTCAAAAAATTAAAAATTGATCTCCCATTTGACCCAGTGATCCCACTTCTAGGAATATACCCTACGAAGCATAAAACACCAATCAGAAAGAATATATGTACCCCCATCTTTGTAGCAGCACTATTTACAATCGCTAAGATCTGGAAACAGCCCAAGTGCCCATCCGTAGACGAATGGATTAAAAAGCTGTGGTACATATACACAATGGAGTACTATGCAGCGGTAAGAAAGAAAGATCTCTTATCCTTTGAGACTACATGGAGGGACCTGGAAAGTATCATCCTAAGTGAAACAAGCCAAACAGAGAAAGACAAATTTCATATGATCTCACTGATTTGTGGAATATAATGAACATAACAGTTTGAGGACAATCCCCTAAGGAGTGGGGAGGTGAGAGAGGGATGAACCACAGAACTTATATGCATGTATGCATGAACAGTGGACATGGACAACAATCTGGGGAAGGGGCAGGGAGGGAAGGGGGAGGGGGGAATCAGTGGGGGAAAAAAGGAGAATCATTTGTAACAAAAATTAATCAATAAAAAAACAAACAAACAAACAAAAAAAAACCTAAAGGACAAAATAAACAAAGAAAACAGAAAAAAAAAAAAAAGAAATCAACAGCCTTCTTATACACCAATGATGAACTCACAGAAGGAGAAACTAAAAAGACAATCCCATTTACCATCACAGCAAAAAAAAATTAAGATACCTAGGAATAAACTTAACCAAAGAAGTAAAGGACCTATTTGCAGAAAAGTACAGGACATTGAAATAAGAAATAGAGGAAGACATAAAAAAGTGGAAGCACAAACCTTGTTTATGGATTAAAGGAATTAACATCATTAAAATGTCCATATTGCCCAAAGCAATTTATAGATTCAGTGCAATCCCCATCAAAATACCAACGACATATTTCACAGAACTAGAACAAATACATCAAAAGTTCATATGGAACCAAAAAAGACCCTGAATAGCCACAGCAATCTTGAAAAAGAAGGAAAAAGTAGGTGGGATCACAATACCAGATTTCAGGTTATACTACAAAGCTACTGTAATCAAAACAGCCTGGTACTGGCACAAGAGAAGGCGTATAGATCAGTTGAATAGAACAGAGAACCCAGAAAAAGACCCAAAACATTATGCTCAATTAATATTCAACAAAGGTGGCAAAAGCATACAATGGAGTAATAAATGGTGTTGGGAAACTGGACAGCTACATGCAAAAAAAATAAACAAATAAAACCAGACTATCAACTTTCACCATACACAGGAATAAACTCAAAATAGATAAAAGACTTAAATGCGATTCGTGAATCCATAAAAATCCTAGAAGAAAATGTAGACAACAAAATTTTGGACATCATACGCAGCAGAATTTTCACTGATACATCACCTAAGGCAACAGAAACAAAGGAGAAAATGAACACATGGGACTACATCAAACTCAAAAGCTTCTGCACAGCAAAAGAGACAATCATCGAAATGGAAAGGAAATCCACTGTATGGGAGAGCATAATTGCCAATGATATATCAGATAAGCGATTAATTCCCAAAATATAAAGAGTGCTCATACAACTCAACAAAAGGAAAACAAAGAACCCAATTAAAAAATGGGTAGAGGAGCTAAATAGACTCCTCTCCAAACAGGACATACAAATGGCCAAGAGACATTATGAAGAAATGCTCAACATCACTAATCATCAGAGAGATGCAAATTAAAACAATGATGAGGTTTCACCCCACAGCAGCCAGAACGGCTGACATCAACAAATCATCAAACAATAAATGCTGGTGAGGGTGTGGAGAAAAGGGGACTCTAGTACACTGCTGGTGGGAATGCAGACTGGTGCAGCCACTGTGAAAAACACTATCCTTAAAGATTTAAATATTGAACTGCCATCTGACCCAGTGATTTCACTTCTAGGAATATATCCTACGAAGCCTGAAACACCAATCAGAAAGACTACATGTATTTCTATGTTCATAGCAGCACTATTTATAATGGCCAAGATCTAAAAACAGCCCAAATGTTCATCAATAGATGAGTGGAAAGAAAAGCTTTGGTACATGTAAACAATGGAATACTATGCAGCTATACAAAAGAATGATCTTTTATCTTTTGAGACAATGTGGAGGGATCTGGAGTATATTATGCTAAGCAAAATAAGCCCATCAGAGAAAGACAACTATCACATGATCTCACTTATTTGTGGAATATAATGAACAAGGTGGGTGATGAACAAAATAGACCCGGAGACACAGAAAGGAGTACGGTTCAGGCTGACAAACCTCAGAGGAGGGGGTGGGGGGGATGGAAGAGATGAACCAAAGAACTTATATGCATGTATGTATAACCAATGGACATAGACAACAATGTTAGGGGGGTGGGAGGGGCAGGATGGGGAGTAGGGGGTCTAGGGAGGAAAAAAGGAGAAACATCTGTAACAAAAATAAATTAATAGAAAAATTTAAAAAATATATTAATAATGATTTTATAAAGAAATGCCCAGTGAATTGAAAATCTAAATATTATTTTCTAAAGTTCTATTAGGACAAATAAATAAATAAAGTTCTATTAGGATGAAGAAGAAACCAAACCAAAATTATCCTGTAGTTAGAAAACAAAGACTGTGGTACTAAAATATCTAAACTTACAACATGAGTCAAATGCAAACTTAGGAAAATTACTATTCTTAAGTGCCAATAAGTGAAATAAATATTCAACTCAAGAAAATTGAAAAAGAAAATGATCTTAAGAAAAAGAGAAGTAAAAATAGGTTAAAGCAGAAATAAGAATTAAACAAGAATACAAAGATAAATAAATCCAAGAGTTTATTTTTTTCTCTGGGAAAGGAAAATTACTAAGAATAGAGACAAAGTTCTCAGAAATAAAATAATGAAAACTGCAGAATTATGCAAATAAGTTAGAAATTTTAGATTATATTTAATTTTGGACTACAAGAAGAATCAGAATACAATAACAACTTTGAAAAAATAAATTAAAGTCTTAATTACCAAGCTGATTGTATCTGAGTCCTTTCAAGTTTCTAAGGTAGAGCTAATTCCAACTTTTTATGACATATTTTAAAGTATGGAAACTAACAAGCTTCCAAAGTGATTGCCTAGATAACCTATAATCCTGAACCCAAACTGATAACCAAGAAAAGGAGAGCTCAGAGCCGTCACAGGTGAGTACAGATCTGTGAAGGGCTGAGTTGTGTTTCACTCCTGTGTGGTCAGTGGCTGGCTGTCATAGGCTCCGTCTGGGTCACTTTAATCACTGAAGCTTTCTCTAAGGCAGGTGTGACTGCTTCCCTAGTCCTGATCCAGTCTTTGAAAAAGGCTGGCTGTAGTCTCACAGTTTACCAGTGCTTTCTCTGCATATATATACGAGAAAGTACTTCGCAGGACTGATTTTTAGTGCATAAAAATTTCATTCCTAATGAGATCATAGGTCATTTATCAAAGCTGGAAATTGATTTACATCTTGAGGATCCAAGTTGCTGATCATCAAAGTTGCTTACGGTTTCCAAATTGAAAATGACCATGGACTAGACAGGTATGGACTCGCTGAAAGCGCCTGGCGGGAAGCAAGGTGAACTGCAGAGTAGTTCGCATGAACACGAGGGCTGTGGCTCATCGGTTCCAGCTAATTGATGCCATTTGGGATGCAGACTAAATATCAACAGATGTTTGCTTTTCAAGAGACGTTAGAAGTTAGGCGTTTCTATGAAAATTTTCTGGTTTTTAAATATTGGTCATAAAACCTTCTGGTCAAGATGGTGGCATGGGTAAATGTGGTATCGCTTCCTCTTACAACCACATCAAAATTGCAACTAAACTACAGAACGACCATCATCCAGAACCACCTGAAATTTAGCTGGATCAAAGTCCTACAACCAAGGATGTAAAGGAGCAGCCACATTTAGACTTATGGGAGGGAGGAAGATGCAGGCTGGGTGGGTCCCACACCCACCCTTGGCAGATGAAAGTCAGGAAGGATATCTTGGCTTGGCTGCAGAGGCCCCCTGAGGAGTGCCACACCGGGCCCAGCCCACAGTTTCAGTGCCAGGAAGAGAAGCACCTATAACTTCTGGCTGTAAAAAACAGCAGGGACTGTGGCTGAGGGAGGCTGAGGCCTGTGGAGTCCCAAAGAGTTTGCTTTCTACTTTGTCTTAATAGGACTTTAGAGAATAATATTTAAATTTTTAATTGGTTGGGCATTTCTTTTTAAAGTAATCATTAATTTCTGACTTTATGTCACCATAGTAATACATGACCTGTACATTTTCTGCTTTTTGGAATACATTGGTATTTCCTTGTGACCTACTGGGTTATAATTAATTTTTGTAAATATTGAATGTAAATATTTTGAATAAATATTCTATAGATGTTTAATTTTTTTTGATATAATGCTGCCTCTTGGTTTTGTTATTCTAATCTTTATTTCTTTATTTAACATTTGACAGCTTGATAAAGGGATGTCAAGGTATCTTCTACCAAACAGTGTTTTCTCCACATCTCTTTATATTTGATCTTTGTAATATAGAGAGCTGAAGCCTCGTTCTGGGTCAAAGGACAGGACTATATTTCCATGGCTTCCATTGTTAGCTACTGATCATGGGAATACACAATATGTGCTTCAGAAAAGTAATTCTTATAAATTGAGAGTTTGTAATACTATTGATGCTAAATACTTGGTAATAATAATTTAAATTCTTATAATCCCATTAAAGTGGATACTATACGAGGTGCTTCTCTAAAGGAGTAGCCAGAATCTACAGATTTATTCATCAGCTGAAAAAAAAAAGGGAGAGAGGGGGATACGGAGAATTTAATATTTTGAAAAAGAATGCCCAGAGGTTACAGCGTGGATTCCCTGTCTGTGAGCTCTAGCACTGGGCAGCAGCTCAGCAGGGGCCAGGGACAGACACAGGGCGGCCGCAGGAGCAGCTTTCTCCAAGCGGAAGTGCTGGCAGAGGCCAGTGCTCCTCTTCTGGGCCCTTCCCTGACAGAGCCAGCTAACACTGTTCACCATGCCTGGCGATGCCCTGAGACTCCACCCCACCCAATTTGAACGTTCGCCCCAGCTCTTTCCAGTGGCTTTTCCATATGAATGGCCTGTCTTGGCTCCTGCTTCAGACTTTCCTAAAATCTCTCAGACAAGCCATATCTGGCCTCAGCATGCCCCATACCTCTCGTTAAGTGCCCCCAGCCTGGCACTAGCAGCAGCTGGCCTTGGTTCACAGCCTGGCCTCTCCTGGGCACCTCTAAGCCCAGCACTAGTAGCAGCCATCTGCAGATCACTCTGTAGCTGATGCTGGGTGACTCAGAGCAGAACACAGGTGGTGGCTGACCATGTCTTACAACTCCCAGGAGGCCTCAGGGCCAAGCACAGCAAATGAACTACTTCAGATCACGTCAAAGCACCACCCAACCACCTCTACAAGCATCACATTCACAGGGCAGATTCAGCAGGCACCAGGGCCTCAGTGAAGTAAACCCTGCTCCATCAGGCGGGCCCCTGCACAGCTGATACTCCAGGGTGGTCGAAGCCATTCCTTGGACCAACTGGCCTTGAGGTAAATCCCGCCCCTTGAGGTGCCAACAGCAATCAAGGCTCAACTACAACAGGAGGGTGCAAACAGCCACACAGTGAGGGCACCCAGAGTGCCAGCTTGGGTAAACAGGGAGGTTGTGCCCTGGACCCCACACGACACCTGCTACACTGAGCCACTCTACCAAGCCAGGGAGATGTGGCAGCTCTACCTAACACATAGAAACAAACACACGGAGGCTGCCAGAATGAGGAGACAAAGGATCATGTCTCAAATGAAAAGACAGAACAAAACTCCAGGTAAAGAACTACACAAAATGGAGACAAGCAGTCTACTAGATGCAGAGTTCAAAACACTGGTCATGAGGATGCTCAATGAATTTCGAGGAAGAGTAGTTGAACTTAGAGAGAACTACAACAGCATAAAAATGACATGGAAACCATAAAAAAAAAAAAAAAAAAACAGTCAGAAATGAAGGATAGACTAACCGAAATGAAGAACAATTGACAGGGAATCAATAGTTGAGTAGATAAATCTGAGATTCAAATCAGAAATTTGGAATATAAAAAAGCAAAAAAAAAAAACAAAAACAAAAACAAAACAAAAAAACACCCAATCAGAACAACAATAAAGAATTAAAAAAGAAAAGAAGAGGATAGTAAGGAGCCTCTGGGACAACATTAAGCACACCAACATTCACATGATGGGGGTGCCAGAAGGAGAAGAGAGAGAGTGTAAGAAATTAAAAACCTATTTGAAAAAATAATGATGGAAAACTTTTCTAACCTGGTGAACAAAATAAACATACATGTCCAGGAAGCTCAGAGATTCCCAAAGAAGATAAACCCAAAGAGACTCACACCAAGACACAGCACAATTACAACGCAAAAGGTTAAAGACAAAGATAGAATCTTAAAAGCAACAAGAGAAAAGCAGTTAGTTACCTACAAGGGAGCTTCCATAACTGATTTCTCAACAGAAACTTGCAGGCCAGAATGGATTGGCAAAAAACATTCAAAGTGATGAAAAGCAAGGAGCTACAACCAAGATTATGCTACCCAGCAAAGCTATACGTCCTTTAGACTTGAAGGACATATAAAGAGCTTCTCAGAAAAGAAAAACTAAATGAGTTCATCACCACAAAACCAATATTATATGAAATATTAAAGGGTCTTCTTGAAGAAGAAGAAGAAGAAGAAGAAGAAGAAGAAGAAGAAGAAGAAGAAGAAAGGTAAAAAGTAAACAATAAAATGGCAATAAATACATATCTATCAACAATTGAGTCTAAAAAGCAAAATAAGCAGAACAGAAACATACTCATAGATACAGACACCATTTTGACGGATGCCATATGGGAGGGGTATTGAGGGGATGGGTGAAAAAGGTGAGGGGCTTACGAAGTATGAATTGGTAATTACAGAAGTCCCATATGGGGACTATAGTCAATAATATTCCAATTAAGTATGTATAGTGTCAGATGGGTATAAGATTTATTGGGATGACCACTTAGTAAGTTATATTGTGTCTAATCACTGGAGTGTACACCTGAAACTAATATATTACATGTCAACTTTAATTGAAAAATTAAAAAATGATTTAAAAAGTATATCGGTAATTCATTTAAATATTTAACAAGTATTGCATGAATTATGATGTATTGGACTTTCAAATGTTGACAAATGTGATCCACAGGCTACTAGTTTGCAAATTCAGGCCTGACCCATTACCTTCATTTTATAGCTGAGAAAAGTGAAGAGATTAAAAAGTACAAATTGGCAGTTACAAAATAGTCACTGGGATGCAAAGTACAGCATAAAGAATATAGTCAATAATATTGTAATAATTATGTATGGTGTTAGGGGGTAGTAGATTTATCAAGGATCCCTTTATAAGTTATATAAATGTCTAACCACAATGCTAGATACCTGAAACTAACATAATATTGACTATCAACTGTAATTAAAAATAGCCCTGGCCAGTTTGGCTCACCGGTTAGAGCGTCGGCCTGCGGTCCGGAGAGACCCAGGTTCGGTTCCCGCTAAGGGCACGTACTTCGGTTGCAGTTTGTCCCCGGCCCTGGTTGGTCGTGCGGGTGGCAGCCACTCGATGTGTTCCTTCACGTCGATGTTTCTCTCTCTCTCTCCCTTCCTCTCTCTCCCTCCTACTCTATCTGTACAAAAAATGGAAAAATATCCTCGGGTGAGGATAAAAATAAATAAATAAATACATACATACATACATAAATTTTTCAGAAGACTAATGACAATCCCCACCACAAGCCAATGGTTACTCAACACATTTATTTGGTCAACTTTTTTTTTTTTTTTCAGATAGAGTAGGAGGGAGAGAGGGGAAGAGAGAGAGAAACATCGATGTGAAAGGGACACATTGTGCGGCTGCCACCCGCACAACCCAACCAGAGCTGGGGACAAACTGCAACCAAGGTATGTGCCCTTAGCGGGAACCGAACCCGGGTCTCTCTGGACCGCAGGCCGACGCTCTAACCGCTAAGCCAAACCAGCCAGGGCTGGTCAACTTTTTTGAAGTATAATTTACATACAATAAAATGTACCTATTCTAAATGTATAGTGGAGTCTTGGCCAATGCAAACACTACCATGACCAAGATGTAGAACATTTCCATCTCCCCAAAAGGTACCTCCTGCCTCTCAACAGTCCCTATACCCCTCACCAGCCAGTGCAGAGAACCACTGATCTGCTTTCTGTCTCTATAGATTATATTTGTCTTTTCTTGAATTTTGTGTAAATGGAGCCATCCGTTGTGTTCTCTTCTGTGTCTGCTTCCTTTCATTCAGCATAATGTTTCTGAGTTCCATCCACATTGTTGAGTTCATTCATGTGTAGTGCTGAGGAGTAAGCCATTGTATGAACAAACCACAATTTGTTTATCTCTTTCCTTCTGATGAAAATGTGAATGTTTTCTGCTTGGGGCTAATATGAAGAAATCTACTATGAACATTCATGTGCAGAACCTTCTGTGGACATACGTCTTTATTCTCTTGGGTAAATACCTGGGGGGTATAATTGCTCAGTCAGATATGGTAAGTGCTCAGCAAATTTTAAATTGTGAGTTTAGGTAGAATATATAACATTACTGGAATGCAGAAACCCCATTATCTTTCCTCTCAATTTTTCCATGCTTTCCTCCAAGTTCTCATTGAAAAGCATAAATTAATATCCCCTGTGTCACTGAAATAGGGTTTTCTTTCAGCAAGATTTTGGGAAGAAAATGAAATGAAAGAGCAGAGAAAATCATGGAAATAAATACTGAAGAGACAACTAGCAAGTAACATTCTGCAGAAACCTGCAGGGTCCTTTATGGCCACGTGCTTTCTAACTGGTGCCTTGGAGGCCTCGGTCCAGGCCACACTGTCTTCTCCCTCATTCCACCTCCTAATATTCTCACACTCCTGCCTACCCGTTGCCAAAGGAAGTCTCTCAGAAACTCGAATTTCGACTGAGAAAGGCTGTCTGTACGAGGAAGATGAATCAGGTCCTAAGAGGATTGCCACATCTCACAATTACCCCAGTGATCGGTGAGACATGAAAGGTGTGCGGGAGGCTTCCTGCTTGTCCCAGAAGTAGAATCACAAGTGTGCTAAGCCCAGCTCGTTCATTAAAGCTTCCTCGACTCAACAATTTCTCTGAAGATTACTCTAAAGAAAATATGTGTTTATATAGTACTTATCACCTCTTTTTTTCCCTTCAAAATGAGATGCTAAGACCTTTAATCCGAAGGGAAGTCTTAGAAGCTTCAGGATGAGATCACAGAATTGCTTCTCTCCAGGAGTATTTTAGGATGATAGTCATCACCTGGGAGATGCTCCAGACAAATCTCCCATAAAACAGTAAACTGCACATAATTCAGTAATACCTTTAAACGGGAAGAAGTCAGTCTTTGTGTAATGTCTGAGTTATGATAATATTTTTTTAAAAGAAGTGCACGGTCTTGTTTTGGGTTTATATGAGCATTTTGAATGTGTCAGAGGGGAGAAGATGGCTGCGGGCAGGACTGGAGGGAGGGTGAGTGTGAGAGAGTGAGCGAGTGTGTGAGACAGTGTGAGTGGATGTGAAGGTGGACGACCAAACCTGAGCAGTGCAGAACCCGGAGCAGAAGGTCCCTGTGCTGTGGACAGAGCAGTCGGCTACCGCGGTAAGCGGCCCTTCGCCGGGAGGTCCCACCACTTTGGGAGATCCCGGGTCTTCCCTGGGAGGAGGCAGTGGGAGCGGCTAGGGCCCAGCAACCTGAGCCCACCAGTGCACCTGGCACCATAGGACTAGTGGACACTCTGTGTCAACACAGACCGGCGCACAGTAGCGGAGCTCCCAAGGTGCTGGTCGAGGAACCCACAGACAGCTGGGAGCCCTGCACCATCCCCCACAGTAGCAGCCTGATCAGAGTCCAGATATACCCCCAGCAACAGAGGCTGGGGAACAGACATCCATCCCCAGGCTACAGAAGCAGACCAGCAGCTGAGACCCATCCCCCACAACTACAGCAAAAGCTGAGCAGGAGTTGAGCCCCACGGGGCAGCAGCACTCCCCAGCCACCAGCAGCGGGACCTGGGGCTCCACAGAGGCCTGTGTGGTCCAGCAGCTCACAAGAGCAGTGGGAAGCATGAGCCAGAGAGAGACTGGTGAGAGCCAGCTGCCCGCCCTTGGGAACTGCAGGGTGCGAGGGCACCAGAGAGGCCTGTGCGACCCAGCAGAGATGGTGCCATCTAGTTGCCCGTGGGACCTGGGGGGTGCTAAACCACCAGAGAGGCCTGTGTCACCCGGCAGAGACTGTGTGATCTAGTTACCCCCAGGACCTGCGGGATGCTGAAGCACCAGAGAGGCCTGCGCCACCCAGTAGCTCATAACATAGGCATATGGACTTTGCATATCCAGTTACCCGTGGGACCTGCAGGGTGCGGGGGAACCAGGAAAGCCTGTGTGACTCAGCTGCACATAAGATAGGCTTAGAGGATGTGAAAATGGAGGCAGAGTGAGTAGAAGCTACACAGAAGATCTCCCAGGACCAAACGGGAATTACAACTAAAATAAAGACAAATCCTCTGAAAAAATAGACAGAAGAGCAGCAGGACAGGACGATATAACCAGGGACACTGATAGGATGTGCGGAGGTGCTAGAGGGTGGTGGGCAGGGAGCCCAAGGACAGCAGTAGTCTTAGCTGTGAGCAGTGCCCTTGGGGAATAAAGACCAAGCCCGCTCCATAGTGCAGAGAGCCTGGACAGAGCGCTAAAATAGCCACAGCCACTCACCTGGGGGCTATGGCAGAGGGAGGGCAGACTGGGCTGGAACTCTTTGGGGCCCCCCGGGACTTGGAGGGCACTTAGAGTTTTAGCTGAGTTGCGGCCACAAAGGGCGGTGACCAGTGTGCTCCTTCTCCAAGCTGTGGGGAAAAGCAGCACCCCCACGCCCCTCCCCCAAGATTCAGCCTTTCCCAGGTGAAGAAAAAAAATACAAATTGAGGCTCATTAATAACCAGCATCTATCCCACCCTCTGGAAATCCTGTTATGCAGAGCACCAGGGCTATATTCCAAGGCACTGAGTAACTGAGACTACTAGCCACCAGGAAAAAGCTAGAGGATAAATGAACCTTTCCTGGGCTTGCAAATCTACCCAGGAAAGTAAGACTTGACAGTGGTGTTTCACATAGGCCCACCAGGCACATCCAAACCAAGTAGAGGGAGCCACAAACAGCAGAACACCAGCACCCACAGGGAAAATTTGGCAGGATCGAAAATGCACTGAGATAGCCAAAATGGTGAAACAAAGAAACAAATCCCAAATGAAAGAACAAGAGAACTTTATCAAAGATGAGATCAATAAAATGCAGCTAAGCAAATTATCAGAGGTAGAGTTCAGAGCCATTATCTTAAGGAATCTCAACAGCATGAGTAAGGATATCAGCACCATGAGCAAAGATATAGAAACATTGAAAACCAACCAAGTGGAAATGAAGAATGATATAGCAGAAATTAAGAACACATTGGAAGGACTAACTAGCAGATTAGAGGAAGCTGAGGACCAGATCAGTGAATTAGAAGACAGGGTAGAAAAATCTACCAATCAGAAAATCAAAAGGAAAAAACAATTAAAAAAACAGGAGGACACCTTAAGAGAACTGTGGGACAACTGGAAATGTAATAACATTCACATCCTAGAAGTCCCCTAAAAAGAAGAAAATGGGCAAGGGTTAGAGAATATATTTGCAGAAATAGTGATAGAAAACTTTCCTAACATGGTGAAGGAAGAAGGCATTCAAGTTCAAGAAGCATAGAGTGCACCAAGTAAGAAGAACCCAAACAGACCCACACCAAGACACATAGTAATTAAAATGCCAAACATTAAAGACAAAGAGAGAATCCTAAAGGCAGCAAGAGATAAGCAACAGATTACCTACAAAGGAAACCCCACAAGGCTCTCAGCTACCTTCTCAACAGAAACACCACAGGCCACTAGGGAATGGCATGAAGTAATCAAGGTCATGAAAAACAAGGATCTGAATCCAAGACAACTCTACCCAGAAAGGCTATCATTCAAAATAAAAGGTCAAATAAAGAGCTTTCAAGAAAGAAAAAAAAAAGGCTAAGGGAATATATTAACACCAAACCAGTACTGCAAGATATGCTAAAAGGACTACTGTAATTAGTAGAAGAAATAGCAAGAAAAACAGAACCACAATAAACAAAAATGGCAATAAATAAGTACATATCAATAATCACCTTAAATGTGAATGGTTTGAAGCTCTGAAAAAAAGACACAGGGTAGCTGACTGCATAAGAAAGCGTGACTCATATATATGTTTCTTACAAGAGACGCACCTCACAGCAAAACACTCACTTAGGTTGAAAGTGAAGGCATGGAAAAAAATCTTTCAAGCAAATGGAAAGCAAAAAAAAGTAGGGTAACAATACACATATCTGATAAAAATAGATTTCAAAATGAAGGCCATAACTAGAGACAAAGAAGACCACTACATAATATTGAAAGGATCTATCCAACAGGAAGATATAACCTTGGTAAACCTATATGCAACCAATATAGGAGCACCAACATATATTAAAAATCTTTTGGAGGACTTCAAAGGAGAAATCAACAGCAATACAATCATAGCAGGGGACTTCAACACCCCGCTGACATCACTGGATAGATCCTCTAGACAAAAAATTAGCAAGGAAATAGAAACTCTAAAAGAAGTACTACACCAAATGGATTAAATAGATCTCTACAGAGAATTACACCCAAATACCACAGAATACACATTTTTCTCAAGCTTACATGGGACATTCTCAAAGATAGACCACATGTTAGAGCACAAACTAAATCGCTACAAGATCAAGAAGATTGAAGTCATATTAAGCATCTTCTCAGATCACAATGGCATACAACAAGAACATGCAAAGACATGTGAAAACATGGAGGCTAAATAGCATGTTACTAAACAGTGAATGGGTTGCCATGGAGATCAAGGAAGAAATTAAAACTTCCTGGAAACCAATGAAAATGAACACACAACAACACAAAATCTATGGGATGTAGTGAAAGCAGTTCTGAGCAGGAAGTCAGTAGCACTACAGGCCTACCTCCAAAAGCAATAAAAATTTCTAAGAGACGATCTAACCTCACAACATTAAGATCTAAAAAGTAAACAAAAAGTAATCCCCAGAGCAAGTAGAAATAAGGAAATAGTAAAGATCAGAGCAGAAATAAATGACATGGAGACCAAAAAAACAATTCAAAGGATCAATGAAACAAAGAGCTGGTTCTTTGAAAAGATAAACAAGATAGATGGACCCTTAGCTAGACTCACCAAGAAACAAAGAGAGAAAACCCAAATACACAAAATCAGGAATAAAAGAGGAGAAATAATAACTGACACCATAGAAATACAAAGAATTATTAACAAATATTATGAACAATTATATGACAACAAAATTGAAAATCTAAGCAAAATGGATAAATTTCTAGAAACACATAGTCTCCCAAAACTGAACCGGGAAGAGATAGAAAACTTGAACAGACCAATAACAACAACAAAAAAAATTGAAGATGTAACAAAGACTCTCCCAGCAAACAAAAGCCCAGGCCCAGAAGGCTTCATGGGGGGAATTTTACTGAACATTCAAAGAAGAACTAATAATACCCATTCTCCTCAAACTCTTTCAAAAAATTCAAGAAGAAAGAAGACTTCCAAACTTGTTTTATGAGACCAGCATAATTCTAATTCCAAAACCAGAAAAAGACACTACAATGAAAGAAAACTACAGACCAATATCCCTGATGAACATAGATGCCAAAATCCTGAACAAAATACTAGCAAATTGAATTCAGCAGTACATCCAAAAAAATTATTCACAATGACCAAGTGGGATTCATCCCAGACATGCAAGGCTGGTACAATATTCACAAATCAAGAAATGTGATACACCACATAAACAAAATGAAAGATAAAAATCATATGATCATATCAATAGATGCTGAAAAAGCATTCGACAAAATCCAGCACCCATTTCTGATAAAAACGCTCAGTTATCTGGGAATAGAGGGATCATATCTCAACATAATAAAGGCCATATATGAAAGACCTACAGACAACATCATACTCAATGGGCAAAAATTAAAAGCATTTTCCTTAAGAACAGGGATAACACAAGGATGCTCACTTTCACCACTCTTATTTCATATAGTATGGAAGTCTTAGCCACAGCAATCAGACAGGAAGAAAATATAAAAGCGATCCAAATTAGAAAGAAGAAAGTAAAACTGTCATTTTTTACAGTTGACATGATACTATACGTGGAAAACCCCAAAGACTCCATTAAAAATTTACTAGACTTAATAAATGAATTTGGCAAAGTAGCATTCTTATACTCCAATGATGAATTCACAAAAAGAGAAACTAAAAAAAAATCTCATTTACCATCGCAGCAAAAAAGTTAAGATACCTAGGAATAAACTTAACCAAAGAAGTAAAGGACCTATTTGCAGAACACTACAGTCATTGAAAAAAAAAAAAAAAAATAGAGGATGATATAAAAAAGTGGAAGAACACACCTTGTTTATGGATTAAAAGAATTAACATCATTAAAATGTCCATACTACCCAAAGCAATCTGTAGATTCAATGCAATCTCCATCAAAATACCAATGACATACTTCACAGAACTAGAACAAATACTTCAAAAGTTCACATAGAACCAAAAAAGACCTCGAATAGCCACATCAATCTTGAAAAAGAAGAACAAAATAGGAGGGATTACATTACCAGATTTCAGGTTATACTACAAAGCCACTGTAATCAAAACAGCCTGGTACTGGCACAAGAACAGGCATATAGACCAGTGGAACAGAACAGAGAACCCAGAAATGGACCCAAGGCAATATGCTCAAATAGTATTTGACAAAAGTGGCAAGAGCATACAGTGAAGTAAAAACAGCCTGTTTAATAAATGGTGTTGGGAAAATTGGACAACTACATGCAAAAAAATAAAACTAGACCATCAACTTACACCATACGCAAGAATAAACTCAAAATAGATAAAAGACTTAAATGTGACTCATGAATCCATAAAAATCCTAGAAGAAACTCTAGGCAACAAAAGTTCAGACATCATACGCAGCAGAATTTTCACTGACACATCACCTTTGTTTCTAAGAAACAAAGGAGAAAATGAACACATGGGACTATATCAAACTCAAAAGCTTCTGCGCAACAAAAGATACAATCATCAAAATGGAAAGGCTACCCACTGTATGGGAGCATATAATTGCCAATGATATATCAGATAAGGGCTTAATTTTCAATATATATAAAGGGCTCATACAACTCAACAAAAAGAAAACAAAGAACCCAATTACAAAATGGGCAGAGGAACTAAATAGACACCTCTCCAAACAGGACATACAAATGGCTAAGAGACATGTGAAGAAATACTCAAAATCACTAATCATCAGAGAGATGCAAATTAAAACAACAATGAGGTATCACCTCACACCTGTCAGAATGGCTGCCATCAACAAATCATCAAACAATAAGTGTTAGTGAGGGTGTGGAGAAAAGGGGACTGTAGTACACTGCTGGTGGGAATGCAGACTGGTGTAGCCTCTATGGAAAAAAATATGGTGTTACCTCAAAAAATTAAAAATTGAACTGCCATTTGACCCAGTGACCCCACTTCTAGGAATATACCCTAAGAAGCCTGAAACACCAATCAGAAAGAATATGTGTACCCCCATGTTTATAGCATCACTATTTACAAATAGCTAAGATCTGGAAACAGCCCAAGTGTCCATCAGTAGATGAATGTATAACAAAGCAGTGGTACGTATACACAGTGGAGTACTATGCAGCTGTAAGAAATAAAGACTCTTATCCTTTGAGACGACATGGAGGGACCTGGAGAGTATTATCCTAAGTGAAACAAGCCAAGCAGAGAAAGACAAGTATCATATGATCTCACTTATTTGTGGAATATAATGAACTTAACAGTCTGAGGAATGGGGTAGTCCCAGAGACATGGAAGTGGGGTACAGACTGACAATCCTCAGAAGAGGGGGTGGTGCGGGAGAGATAAACCACAGAATTTATATGCATGTATGTATGAACAGTGGACATGGACAACAAAGCTGGGGACAGGGCAGGGAGGGATGAGAAGGGTGGAATCAGTGGTGGAAAAAGGAGAAACATCTGTAACAAAAATAAATTAATTAATAAATTAAAAATATATAAAAAAAACACTAATTCAAAAAGATATATTAAAAATAAAGTGTCAGAGGGGAAAAGGCAAGATGTAGAAATACCAGGCACACAGACCTGTCATTCCCTATGGACTGTGCCAATGGCAGGTATGCTAATGGAATACAGTTTTTAAAGGGTAACTTTTCACTGTGGGCCAGAGTTTGCTTTTGATACCAAATGTATTGGCGACTGGAAAGAGAGAGAGAGAGAGAGAGAGAGAGAGAGCGCGAGCACTGATTTACTTTACTCTCAGAGTTTAATTAGGCAATTCAAAATTATAATATTTTGGTGCTTTTAATTACAGATAAATTATGATTGTGATTTCACTTTAAAACCTAAATTTCTTACTATTTTCTCTGAAAGATCTGCATTATTTTTGTTAAAGGCTTTTACCAGCTTTGCAAAATGAGTTAAATAAAAAGGGAGAATAAAATATATTACCATTTGAAACTACTCATCTGTAAGAGTAAAAATGCTCAGCCCCTAGTCTCCCAAAGCGAAGTGCGCAAGGAGGCTGGCCCTGCAGGAGGACGTCCGCCCGTCACTCGTAAACCCCAAACAGAACCCCATGGTATCAGAAATGCCCTCTGATCTTTTATAAATGCTAGATATTTTCACTTGCAAAAATGTTCATATTAACAAATTATTATCTGTTTTTTATATTGGGTTTCCAAATAGTACTCAGGGTGATTGAAAAATATGAGCCCTGGAACTGTACAGCCTGGGTTTAAATCCTGGCCTTTCCATTGGTTAGCTTTGGGGCCTCAGGCAAGTTGCTTACCCACCCTCCTTACCTCAGTTTCCTCATCTGTGAACCAGGGATAATAACACTTACCTCATAGGGTTGGTACAGGATTAGTAAGTTAATATCTGTGAAGTATTTAGAGCAGTGTCTAGCATATATATTTGTGCATATATATTGTGATATTAGCATATATATTGTGATATATATATATCATATCACACAAATGATATATATATCATATCACACAAATGATATATATATCATATCACACAAATATATATGTATGATAAACATATGATATAAGTGCTATTTGAAAACCTGATAAATAATACAAATTTCATTCAAAATGAAAACTCTTCTGTTAAAAGATTCTAAAACTTGTATTTTAACCTGTGAGTATTTATTTAGACAATAATTACTTAAAATTAGATTAATCATTATTGATGCAATTCATGTTAACCAATCAGCTTTAATATTCTTCATTAAAATGACATAAATTTACCCATGATTTCATTCCCCCACAATAAATTCAAAAATATTTTGATGAAGAACACTTCAAACTTAAAAAAAATTTTGTATATGGTACTCTTTTAAACAAAAATGCCATAATACTTATTTAAGATAGTGGGTATAAACTATGGACAGGACTTTTGCCAGGTCCTGCTGTGTTTCAGTGTGCAGGATTGGTGTTTGTATGTAGTAGGTGTTCAATAAATATTTGTTCAATGAAAAATTCTTGTTCCTAATAAAAATTTTACTTAATACATTTGAAGATATTTTAAGTGTTAAATATTATTCTTCTAACATTGCATAGTATCATTTTTAATGTCATTAACATTCCATCTTATGAATATACACGTTCTTCATCCACTCTCCTATTGTTGAGCATTTATGCTACTTACATTGTCTTACTTTTATAAACAAATATTGTGACAAGTACTCACCAAAAAAATTTGCATTTACCTCTGATTATTTTCTTAGGATAAAGCCTAGAGGTGTCTGGGTAATTAATTACATGAAATTTTAAGGAATATGATTCATTCACTATTTATTTGGTAAAGACAGGGGTGGTGTGTGTAGGTTTACAGTAAAACACAGAGTCTATTCTTGTATAAATATTGATTAATTACTGTAGTATTTTCCATTCGAACACTGTAAAGTTAGTACCCCACCCTGTATTTGCCAAATACCTCTCCCGTGCCCCAGGGGTACCAGAAGGGCGAAAGCAGGCACTGTCCTGTCAAGCGGATCTGTGTACCGCAGAGGCTGGTAAGCGACAGCCATGGTCAAACACAGCTAAGTGCCTTTTACTGACTTTCAGTGAATGGAGTTTTACCGGAGCACCGTCACACTTACTAGTTTCGTTTTGCCTGCAAACCCCCCGCCGGCAATGGCAGAGCTGGATGGTGGTGACAGAGACTGTAAGGCCTGCAAAGCCCAGGATACTCATCAGCTGGCTCATTACAGGAAAAGTTCACCAACCCCTGACCTAGGAGCTTGTCATTTTATCAAATTTCCCTCCAGGAACTTTCTGTTCTCACTGTAACCCAGAAGACGTCTTCACATTAGCAGGGCAAGCATGATTGGATTTCACTGGGTTCCTTTATTTATGTTCTTAAGAAACTTTGTACAAAACAAGTCATCCTGAGCATGGCATGCATGAGCAACCACCAAATCTGAAACTAGTGGAATGAAAATTATTGAAATTCACGTTAAGTGAGACATGAGAACTGGTAGCTGAGGCGGTGTGACCCCTCAGCGGTGTGACCCAGCTGTCCTGTGTGTTCCGGAGGCTCAGAAGCCTGGAGTAACTGAGTTGCTCATGTCTTCTGCTGCCCGGAAATAAGACTTTAAAAATGCTGGCATTGTTGAAAGCAATTGTGTATCATTTTATCTATGAATCCATTTTGTTTATTCTGAAACTTACCAACATTACCTTAATGACTCACATAAATGAAAATAGCTGTTATTTGACTTTTTTTTCTCCCAGCACTGGCCTCATATAGGCATAGTAATAAGTATTTGTCAAAGTCACACTGTTTGCTTACAAGGTATGAAGGCTTTTAGACACTATAATGATGGCTCTTAATTCATTTTTTCATATTTAAAATAAGCCATAAAAGCCCATCTCTGAAGAAACAGACCACTTTCATTGGCTTTTAGTGATATTACTGCTGTCATAAGTGGAAAATTGGCCTAATTCAAGTGATACTGCCGTGCCCTACTACAAACTGCCACTTGGCTTAATGGTTTACTTCTTCCAATGAACGTGGGGCCAGGTATGGGGATGGTCCTACTGTCTTCCTGAGGGGCAGAACCTGACGCCACCACAGTCTGTGGTTCACTTGAGGAACAGGAAGAGATGCACTTAAAGATGGGTGGAAACTTGCTTAAATGTCTTAGGCAAGTGCTCATTTGTCACATAAACACAGCTTGTGTCCTACTATGTGCCCAGTACAAGGGGACACAAGGGTGAGGAGTTTGATTAAGCTGGAACTCAGCTTTAACCAGAGGATGGCAAGTGAGTGTCTATCGGCCAGATATTATTGGCTCCCTAATATTTTAAATTTCTATTGAGATATAACTTATGTAGAATAAAGTACACAAATCCTAAGTGTACACATTGATTTAATTTTTTGTGTACACCCACGGAACCACTACCCAGCAAGATATAAAAGCTTTCAGCACCCAGACAGCTCCGTTGTGCCTCACAGGGCCTCCCAGAACCTTTGCCCCAAGAATACTATTCTAACTTCTATTTCTATAGATTACTTTTGCCTGTTCTTCATATAAATAGAATCATGCAATGTATATTTTTTATATCTAACTTTGTTTGCTCAACATCTTGTCTGTAAGATTTATTCATGTTTTTATAGTACCAGTAAGTAATTCATACTTTTCTTTTTTTAATTGCTGTGTTATATTCCATTGCAGGACACAATTTCTTTACTCATTTTATTGTTGTGGGATATTGAGATTGTTTCAATGGCTGACCACTTTGAGGAAAGCTGTTTTGAATACTGTTGTGCATGTTTTGTACAAGAGACATACACACTCATTTCTATTGGGCATAAACCTAGAGATAGTTTCTGGGTGGTAGAATGGGTATATTTTTAGCTTTAGTCAGATACTGTTCATTACTTTTCCAAAATCACTCCCATCTGTACATCCATTTATCAGCATATGAGATTCCAGTTGCTCTGTGTTGTTGTCAGTACTTGATATCGTCCATTTAATATCATTTTAATAAATGCTTTTATATGCTGCATGTACAAAAAAATCCAAGAATAACATACTTGTGTTTGAAATATGTTTTCTATGGTGGCTTGAAACAACATAAATTTATTCTCTCCCGGTTCTTAACGTGGGCAGTGAAATCAGTGTCATTGGAGCAATGTCGAGGTGTCGGCCGGGCTGACTCCGTCAGAGGCTCTAGGGGAGCATCCGCCTCTTGCGTCTTCCAGCTGCTGTTGGCTCCAGCATCCTCAGCCTGTGATGCTTCACTCCCATCCCTGTCTCCATGGTCACAACACCTTCTCCTCTTCTGCGTGTCACCTCTTCCTCTGCCTCTCTCTTATAAGGACACTTATGATTGAGTTTAGGGCCCACCTAGGTAATCCAAGTCCATCTCCACAGCTAATAATATCCTTAACTTAATCACATCTGCAAAGCCCTTCTTTCACACAAGGTGACATTCACAGGTGCCAGGGATTGGGACCTGGTATCTTCGGGTGGCTACTGTTCGGCCAGTTCCGCTGACCTCATCTCTCCTCCTCACTACTCTAGGTATGCATGCCTCAACTCTCACCGCTGCCTGGAGCTCTGCTTTCAGAGGGGCTGGGTGAAGGCACGCCTTCCTCTCTGCGTCACTGCTTCCTCCGTACGTTCTTTCGGTCAGAGGTCACGCGCCCAAACTCACATCGGGTGTGTCACTGCCTTGTATAAGCTTCTCCGAGGAATCACCGCTCCCCCATAGACGTGTGGACATTCACACTCTTTGGCTTCTAGGAAGGCATCAAGCGCCTCCAGCTCTGCCCTGCTGTCTTTCAGCCCTCATCACTGGACTCTGCTCAGTCTAAGGGTTAAGATCACAAGATTCAGGGTTAAAACACATTTGTTCGATTTCTGCCTTTACTGTTTACTAGCCGAGGAATCTTGGATAGGCCACATTTTTGTGCTGTTGTAGTTTTCTCTAAGTTCAACTACTCCCTTGGAGTCTCCCTCCTGGTAAATGGGGAGACGAAGTGAGACCACGTGTGTGCCTGGCACTGGGTAGAAGTTCAGAAGAAAAGCTGCTCCGGTTATGTCACATCAAATACAGGAATCCACACGCTGGATGATATTTTATGTCTCTAGGCATTTATCCTCAATGGTTCCTCTCCCTGAGGGATCCTCACAACACTGGTCTCCGTCCAAGTTAACTCCTTCTTGTCTTCGAACTCAGTCCCACAATCTCTGCAGAGCCTGCCCTGGCTCTGGTAGTCACTCAGACCCTGCATATGCAAGTTGTCATACGCACCTGTTTGAAACACATATTCTTTAGCCCAAATCACAAAAATCCTGGCTCTTCATATCTTAGGGGGGGGGTCTCATTAAATATTTAGTTACAAAAAGATTTTGGGGCGATTCCAGTGTGAGTGGCTCCTCAGTCTCCTTTAGCGCCCTGTGCACGGCACACGGCCAGCGCGGCTTGGCACGGAGCCCTCCTGGGGAGAGCATCGCTCAAGAAGCTGTGTTCTCCCACCAAGTTCCCAAATGGCCACATCTCCCATCCATGCAACCTCAATTTTGTAAATTATATCATGTTACTTACACAAGCTAATTATTTTCCATTCCTCTATAACTTACATTTAAAACCTTCTATGGTCTAGACTCTGAACCTCTTTGGACTCAGCTCTTAGCACCCAGACTGGCTCATTCTGCCTCACTGGGCTTGAACATGGCAAGCATCCTTGTGATTCAGACTTTGCAACTGCTATTTCCCGGGTGGAAATTCTCTCCCTCTGAATATAAACAAGGCTTTTGCCCTCATTTCATTCTCCTACCTGCTGGGGTATTGCCCAATCAAAGAGGCCGTCCTTGAGCGCCCTATTTCCACCCCGCTACCCTCTAGCACTTTCATCACCAGACATACTAGATACTTATTTGCTTGCCTCTTGCCTGCTATTCTCCACTAAAATACAAATGCCATGACTATTTTGTTTTTTCCTTCCACAGTGCCTAGACTAATGCCTGGAAAAGAGCTGGGTTTAGTAAATATTTGTAGAGTAAATGAATCTACCACATGGTCTCAGAAATATAAAATTTACAAATGAGAGGAAAAGATGAATCTTATAACCATTGGGTGTGCGAGAGGGCTTCTCACCAAGATTAACTCTGATAACAAGACAAAATGGAGGAGGAAGCTGAAGAAGCAGTAAATAAGTATATACCAATCATCGAAGATTTTTAGACTAATGGCATGGGAACCTCCGACGGATTCTCTCCACCCACAGCTTTTGGGGATGATTAATAATTAAACCATAGACTACATTGTCTTGACACTGACCCGGCTCCGGGTGGCTGGCGGCTTAAGCTGTGCTGTGGTGGGAGATGCCTGTGAATGAGCTTTATCAGGAAGGAAGACACAGGAGTAGATGCAGAAGCCTTGTAAAACCAAGCAGTGCTCTGATTGGTCACTTTCAGTTGGTTTGTGTTTTCAATGCACTGTGCCTGGCAGATAGTAAATGCTCAATAATAAAAAAATGAATAGAACCTACATTCGACAGAAGCTGAGACTGGACATTTACTCTTGAGACTGAGGGATGTCATTATTCTTCCTGGATACTATAGACATATGCAAAGAAGAAGGGCCTTGAAGTCAGAAAGAGCTGAGCTGAAATCCCACATGACTCTTATAGTCTCTCCTAGTCCCTGCTACCTCAATGGCACAACTGTGTCACCACCTTAGTGCTGTTTGGCAGATGACAGGGATTGATGCTTGACTCAGCTCTTTGTAGCTATGATCATAATAAGAGCTGGGGTTTGGATGTCTAAGTTTCAAGGGGATTTCAAGTTAAAATCTGGGTTGCATATAGTGAAAGAGAGAATAAAGACTATGTGATATTAATTTTTTAAAAAAGAAAAGGGATTTTAGGCAAATCTGTTATATCTGGGTAGGGAGTAAATACTATATTTTTTAAATGTGTAAAATTTTAAAAATCAAGTGATTAATTTATATGCTATCAATAATCTTACAAGACTGTATCAACTCTACTTCTGATCTCAGATCTCTAGTCTTTCTGTCATCCCATCCTCAAACAAAAGGACATCCATTACACGTCTTTGTGTGACAAAGACACTAGCTAATGGCTTTTTAAAATCCTGACAAAAACTTGGTTTTAAAGCCCAATTAGACTGTTTATTTTTTTCTTTCATAAATACAACGCTTGAAACGGTTACCATGTTCTAGTGAAAGTTCCATAAAAGTAAGGGTCATGTTGTGTTTAATTTATAGTTTTTGTCTCATTAAACAGACATAATGAGCATTAACTATCAGGAACAGTGAAAGGCCAGGATATTTGTACTTGTTAATTGTTATGATTTATTTCTGTAATTCTGCCCTGCAATTATTTACAGAGTGAAGTTAACCCAATTCCAAGCTGTAAACTATCAAAATTTGTATTTGACTCTATATATTTCCTGCCAAACTTGAACTTTCATGAAAACAAAAGCAAAAATAAAAACAAAATTTGAAGAATGACAAACATCAAGAAGAAAGTGGAATTGTTACAGCTGACACACGTTTTGAAATTTCATTGATAATACTGTATTATGTGAATTAAACTTAAATCACAGTGCTTCCAAATTACTTGTTTTTCACTAAGGAAAAGAACATCCCTGAAGTAATTTTACTTATCTCTGTAAGAAACACACCCACTGCAAAAAAGTATGTCTTCCACATATTTTAATAGGTAACATCTAGGGATCTAAGGTGTGCACCCCACTCCCCACCCACCACGCATTGATCTTGGACAAGCTACTTTATCTGAAGCTCGGTTTGCTCTGCGAAGTGGGGATACTAATAGCAGCCATCTTGTGGATTTTGAGAAAATGCAGTGAATTAAAACATGTAAGAGCTAAGGACAGTGCTGGGAAAATTGTAAACATGCAATATATGTACACTTTTACTGTTATCATCATAACTAATACGTGGAGTTACTAATTCCTTCAAACAGCATTATCTCGCTTCTCTGGACTGACATAAAACCCTGAACATAGTCTGTTCCTGTACTTGCCACAGTGTAGCATGCTCTTTCTGTTTCTTTGGCCTTAGCCTTGACTACACTCTGAGACTCTCCTGAGAAGGAACACACCCTTAGTACAGAGCTGGGAACATCAGGGCCAAGAATGGCCAACCTTTGGCAAACATGCCGCCACCCCTCTGGCACTCGTGATGGTGTTTCTACACTCACCCTACGCAGAATCCTCTTTGCCACAACACTCCCAAGAGCCACTGAGAACAGATTACAACCAAACAGTTCGAGATGCAGTTATAAAACAAATAAGTCACGAGGAGATACAGCATAGGGAATATAGTCAATAAATAATGTTAAAATAACTCTATGGTGACAGATGCTAACTAGACATGGTGGGGACTGTTTTGCAATGTATATATCTATCATTATGATGTGCACTTCAAACTAAGAGGACATTGTATGTCAATTACATGTCAATGAAATATATAAAAATCCCTGAGTTGTACACTTTAAATGGATTCATTGTAAGGTATGTGAATTATATCTCAATAAAGTATTATATTTAAAAAGATGCAATGTATTTGTTACCTATACAGTAGATCCTCATCAAATATTGAATAATATATAATATTTTTCTTGTCTTTATTATTTATTATTTAAAAATTTAAAGACAATTTTTTTAGAGCAGATCTCGGTTTACAACATTATTGAGAGGGAGGTACAGAGGTTTCCATCCTATCCCCAACCTCCCCCCACACAGCCTTTTCTTTATGAACATCACTCAACAAAATGGGAATTTTTTTAAACCAAGAATGAACCTAATCCTCTTCCAAGGTGGGTAGTCTGCAGGTCTTGTCTTTGGTTTCCTGGCAGAATGTAAGAATATAATACTTTCTGTTCTCCCATTCTTCATCTCTTACTTACATTTTGTCTGATGTTTTATTTTTTTTTGAGTCATTCATCTGTTGAGTTTTACCTATCATATACAAGACAATTTTTTTAAAGATCAATCAACATAATGTTGCCTCTTTTCTCCAGAAGGTCAATTTTTATGTATAAAATGCTGTTACTTTATGATTAATTTTGCATGTTTTAAACTCTCCTTTTAGGCTGGTAGCACTCGGTGACCCCCTTCTGACAAGAGGCACATGATTCTACATCTCTGAAATCAAGTTTTGTTTTGTTTACAAAATGAGGATAATAATACCTGTCTCATAGAGCTGTTGTAAGAATTGAGATAATACGCCCTACGAATTTCTTTCATGATACTGAAAACAATTGTACTTACTTATCAAATCTTGGTGGTATGTAATATCTACCACACTAAACTGGAGCCTCTGAGTGCTGTTATTCTGCTAGCATTGCCCCTCTGACAGGAGAGCTTCGAACACTGCGCCAGACACACAGTGAGCTCGATGACTGTAACTTACTGTCAATCACTATTAACAACAGGAAGGGTCAGTCTGGAAGCTGTTGCAAGATGGAGTCAAGCTCTTTGTGTCTGCATCCTTTAGCTTGAGAAACATTGAGAAAAAAAGTTCACAAACTTGTGATTTTTTAATTGTGAGAATATTTTGTTTCTATATGTATTTTTATTTTTTTGTAAAAGCAGTTTGTATTGGGATACATTTTTTTCCTGAAGCAATAACCCTTTAAAGCATCTAAAAATTTGACAAAAAATTATTTCCAGTATAATAGCCTATAAAATGTTCTCTTTAATAATGTAGAAATGTTTAAAACTATGTGTTTGATGATATATGTATATATTACATATATATCTCTATATCTATCATCTGTCTATCTATAATTTTTTAAATAAAAGAAAGAATACCTGTCCATGGTTTCACAATGGAATTCAAATTTTTTCATAGCACTTTGTTTTATTTTTTTTAGGCTAGAATTACCCTGGTGGATATAAATCCTATATAATCAACTTTTTCAAAATAAGCTTGGAATATTTATGATCACATTGCCAGGTATAAAAATGTTAAATCATTGTATTACATATGTAAAACTAACATAATATTGTATACCACCTATACTTAAATTTTAAAAGATTCAAAGTGGTCTAACAAGAAAAACACATACAATTGATTACTAAAAATTTAAGCATTCATTTTTTTTTTTTTTTTGAAACAAATAAAGGCTGCTTTTGGTAGTGCAATCACAGGACTTTAATCTTCATGTTTGACATGAAATAAGTAACTACTATATGATGGTGGGCAGATGCTCAGTGGTAGCCAACCCTGGCCCTTGCCCTTGCTTTGTTGATTTCTGGGAGAGTTCAGCTCATTTGCATGATTCCTTTAGTTCAAGGGTCCTTAATTTTATTTTATTTTTTTTTTATTTTTGCCAAGGAACCTGGTGAAGCCTGTGGACCTCTTCTCAAAATAACATTTGAAATGCATGAAATTAAATTTACAGGAGCATAAGGAAACCAATTACATATATTTATCAAAATACTTTTTAAATGTTGTTATAATATATGTTCATCTTTAGCAACAAATTAAGTAAGATCTAGATATTAAATAACAAATGATGAGGTAAGAATAAGCAATATTTTGAGATATCAGTAATGATCATAATGTGATATGAAAATAATCATGATATCTGTTATTCACAAAAGCACAGTTGTTTTCAAAACTACTATTTGTGATATTAGTTAGAGATTAGTGAAAACAAAACACTTCTTCAGATTAGCTTTGTTTTTGTCCCCAGATAAGACTTTTTTTTAGGTTTCTTCTTTTTCTTCCCAGTTTCTTTTTTCAACACAACACTCAACTTTACAGTAACAGGAATCTTTTATATAGCATTCATTTAGAGATGAATATACTATTGATGAATATAATATTCATCCAGAGAATCTTAAGCGAAAAATAAAAAAGATGAATAAATATCTGGCCTTACTGAAAAGAAATTAAAAAATACCTTTGTACGAGCTTGGTTACATTCTCTAATTGGCAAAAATTCTTACTTCATCACTTGGTTTACTTTCATGTGATACATTGAGCCCTAAAGAGACTTTGAGCCAGAGGAAGAGCAAGACTATGTACTGAAAGAGGGAGATGCAAACCTGAAGGCTCAAGCTCCCGCTCAGAAATATGCTGGTAAGTTTAAGGAAGGTTACTTTAGTCAATAGTTGAATGAATTTTTAATATTTATCAACTTTTATTAAGGACAGAGCTTGATCTTACAAAGACATTGTCATGTTTTACGGTTTTTTTGTTTTGTTTTGTTTTTTGTTTTTACCTTAGTTTCTTTTTCTTAGTGCCTTAACATGTCAGTTGTTGAAAATAATATCACCTTAGCATTTAAAACTCAGTTCACGGAAATATGTTTTTTTTCTTTAAAATGAAAAATATATAATTCCTTAGAATAAAAATTACATTGATTTTGCTCATACTGTTCTTTATAAAACATTCTTTCTAATGCTAATGAAATCTGGTCACTCTAGCTTATCAATAGACTTTATAGTACATGAGGAGGCTTAGATTCAATTTTGTTTCTATTTGATGATGTTCATAAGCACTTACTGTTGACAGGTACTACTGTAGGTATATAGAAAAATACAGAAAGAAATAAGAAACCACACATTTCCTGATGGTTTCAAATGGTCAGGTAAAGAGAGGAAAAAAACTATGAGAAAAAAGGTAAGTTAATAATAGTAGTAGTAGTAGGTATTCAGTGCTTTTCACTTATTATTGCTCATTCTGAAAATTAGCTTATGGTCACAAATAACAGAATTCCAAACTGGCTTAAAAATAAAGTAATTTATTTCTCATATGTTAATTTCAGAGGTAGGATAGCTACAGGATTGATTAAGTCAATGGCTCAACAACACTTACAAGAACACACATTTTTTTCCTGTGTTGTTCTAGGTTAGGTGTGTGGCTTTGTTATAAGTCTGCTTCCCTTTGTGATAATCAGATGGCTTCTTCACTTTCAGAATCACATAAAGACTTGACAGTGTCCAAAAGAGGAAATAAGACTTTCTTGTGAACTCCCTTAGAGGCCAAAATACAAAAACAGAAACCACACACACACACACACACACACACACACACACACACACACACAAGCAACCAACCAACTTACCTTCCCCAAACAAAATAAAACAAAACAAAAACCTTTACCGAAAACCCCCAGCAGACAACCCCTCTGTCACATTGTCATGAATTATTTCATAAACTATTGTTAAATTGATCACTGGCAATGGCAATGGGACTGCTAGAATTGAGTTAAATCAATCAAAATTCTTCCCACTCAGAGACTGATGATGGAGCCAGCCTTCCTGTAAATGCACGGTTGCCCTGAAATAAATGGGTTTCTGATGAAAATTGAGATTCGTTACGAAGAAAAGGAGAATAGACGATGGGTAGGCAATCAACTGTGTCTGCTCAGCAGCCTTTATTATTTTTGATTTGTAACTTTGGTAATCAGACTTCAATGATATTAAGTGATTTGAAAAAGACCAAATTTAATTAGTAGCAAATCCAGATTTAAATACAGATCAATGTGGTTCCAAAGACATTGTTCTTGACTGCAATATTCTCAATGGCATAAACACAGCAATAAAAGTATTTAAAGTGCTATATCTTTTAATCCACAATGAATATGTTGCATTTTGCTATCCCTGATGAACAAAGATGCAAAAATCCTCAGCAAAATATTAGCAAACCAAATTCAGCAATATATTAAAAAGATCATACACCATGATCAAGTAGGATTTATTCATGGAATGTAAGGCTGGTTCAATACCCACAAATCAATTAGTGTGATGCAACACATAAACAAAATAAAGGTTAAAAATCATATAATCATATCAATAGATGTAGAAAACACATTTGACATAATCCAGCACTCATTTATGATAAAAACTCACAGAAAACTGGGAATAGAGGAAACACACCTCAACATTATAAAGACAATATATGACAACCCACAGCTAAGATAATACTCGATGGGCAAAAACTAGAAGTGTTTCCCTTAAGATCAGGAACAAGATGGGAATGTTCCTGTTTTTACCATTCTTATTCAATATGGTATTGGAAGTTCTAGCCACAGCAATCAAACAACAAAAAGAAATAAAAGATATCTGAAAATAATGATGTTGGTATTTCTTCCTTTCCAATTTGGATTTCTTTAATTTCTTCTTCTTGTCTGATTGCTGTAGCTAGGATACCTCAAGATTTTACCCAAAAACATTAGAACTGACTAATGAATTCAGTAAAGTAGCAGGATACAAAATTAATATTCAGAAATTTGGTTGTATTTTTTTTTATCCTCACCTGAAGACATTTTTTGATATTTTGTTCAGATAGAGTGGAAGGGAGAGAGAGAGAGAGAGAGAAACATCGATGTGAAAGGGACACATCGAGTGATTGCCACCCACACGATCCAACCAGGGCCGGGGACAAACTGCAGTTGAGGTACGTGCCCTTAGTGGGAACCAAACCCAGGTCTCTCCAGACCGCAGGCCGACACTCTAACTGCTGAGCCAAACCGGCCAGGGCTTGGTTGCATTTTTATACACAAATAGCAAACAGTCAGAAAGAGAAAGTACAATAAACATTTTTAATTAAAATTGCATTAAAAATACCTAGGCATAAATTTAACCAAGAAGATAAAAGATGTGTACTTGGAAAGTTATAAGACATTGAGGAAAGAAATGAAGATACAAATAAATGGAAACATATACCATGCTCATGCATAGGAAGAATTAACATCATTAAAATGTCCACACTACTCAAAGCAATCTACAGATTCAATGCAATCCCTATTAAAATAGCAATGAGATTTTTTTATACAGAACTAGAACAAATAATTCTAAAATTTATATGGAACCACAAAAGACCCCAAATAGTGAAAGAAATTTTGAGAAAGAAGAACAAAATTGGAGGTATCATGCTTCCTGATATCAAACTAAACTATAAGATTATAGTACTCAAAAGAGCATGGTACTGGCATAAAAACAGACACATTTGATCAATGGAACAGAATAGAGAGCCCAGAAATAAACCCACTTCAATATGGTTAATTAATCTATTACAAAGGAGGCAAGAACATGCAATGGGGTAAAGACAGTCTATTTAATACATGATATTAGGAAAGCTAGATAGATATATGCAAAAAAATAAAAAGAAACTAGACCACATTTTTACACCATATACAAAACTAAACTAAAAATAGATTAAAGACTTAAATCCAAGACCTCAAACCATAAAAGTTCCAGAAAAATACCTAGACAGAAAACTCTCTGACATTAACTTTTAGTAATATTTTTTCCTGATATATCTCCTTAGGCAAGGAAAACAAAACAAAACAAACAAATAGGACTACATCAAACTAAAAAGGTTTTGAACAGAAAATAAAGCCACTAACCAAACACAAAGACAATCTACTGATTGGAAGAGGATATTCACCAACAATATATCAGATAAGGAGTTCACATTCAAAATTGATAAAAAAAAAAAAAAAAAAAAAACTCCTACAACTTAACACTAAAAAAACAAAACAAAACAAAACTTCAAACAATCAATTAAAAAATGGGCAGAGGACCTGAGTAGATATTTCTTCAAAGAGGACATACAGATGGCCAATACACATATAAAAAAATGCCAAGCATCACTAATAATCAGAGTAATACAAATTAAAACCACAATGATGTATCACCTCACACTTGTCAGAACAGCTATTATCAATAAACAACAACTGTTGATGAGGATGTAGAGAAAAGGGAACCCTCATACACTGTTGATGGGATTGCAAATTGGTGCAGTCACTATAAAAGTTCCTCAAAAAAATTAAAAATAGAACTATGACCCTGCAATCCCACTTTTGAATATTTAACAAAATCCAAAACAACATTAATTCAAAAAGATATATGCACCCCTACATTAATTGCAGCATTATTTACAACAGCCAAGATATGGTAGCAACCTCAGATGATTGGATAAAGAAATGTAGTACATATATACAATGGAATATTACTTGGTCATAAAAAAGAATGAAATCTTACCATTCTCAACAGCATGGATGGATCTAGAGGGTTTTATGCTAAGTCAAAGAAGTCAGACAGGGAAAGACAAATACCATAGGATTTCACTTACACGTGGAATCTAAAAAACAAAATGAATAAACAAAACAGAAACAAACTCATAGACCAGAGAACAACCTGATGGTTGCCAGATGAGTGTGGGGTTGGACGAGTTGGGTGAACAGTGTGAAGGGATTACGAAGTACAGATTGGTAGTTACAGAACAGTCACGGGGATGGAAAGCACAGCTTAGGGAATACATTCAGTAATATTGTAATAACTATGTGTGGTGCCAGGTGTGCACTAGGCTTATCAGGGATTATTTCATAAGTTATAAAAATGTCTAACTACTATGCTATACACCTGAAAGTAATATAACATTGCATGTAAACTGTAATTGAAAAATACATGTAAAAAATGTATACATATATACTCAGCCTACAAAACAATAAAATTTTGCCATTTGCAACAACATGGATGGATCTAGAGAATATTATGTTAAGTGAAGTCAGACAGAGAAAGACAAATACCATATGATTTCACTTATGTGTGGAATCTAAAAAAGGAAATAAGTAAATAAAACAGAGACAAACTCACAGATTCAGAGAACAAATTTATAGTTGTCAGGTAGGAGGGGAGGGGAAGAGGGGTGAAAAAGATGAAAGGAATGAGAGTACAAATTGCCAGTTTCAAGAACGGCCACGGGGCAGAGGTCAAGTCCATGCAGCACAGGTAATGTGGTCAGTGACACTGTGACGCCTACGCGTGGCATCAGGGGCGACCACCTCACTGTGTAAGGTGCACACATGTCTACTCACTGTGCTGTAAACCTAAAACTAATAAAATATTATGTCAACTGGAACTGAAAAATAAATGAACATTTTAAAAAGAAGCATATACAAAAAATGTTTCATTTTGTTGGCAATATAAGGCCTTATTTTATAAAATAAAATATGATTTAATAAAAATACACGCCCTCTACTTTATTTTCTCCCTGTTCATTATTTCCCTCATCTTCCTGGGAATGACAAAGCTCAGCTGCGTGTGAACAGGAGCAACGTGGCTGGAGAGCTGCCGGCCCCTGGGACACCACCGCAGACCGCGTCCACTGTGCGTGCAGCTTTGGAAGGCACCAGCGGAATGCCAAATGTGCTACATCTTGTCATGCGTTCAGGGCAGCGGCGCTTCTGCCGATGGGAAAGATGAAAGCTTTTCTCCACTTTATAAAGTAGTGACGATAAAACCAGGGAGGTTTACACCTATCACTAAGCTTAGATTTCCTCTTCCCATAAGCCTCCCAATAAGTTGTAGTTTAAAACATGAGATGCCATGAAATGTAATTTAAAAGCTATGCCTCATTTTCCTCCCCAAATCTTCAGCTGATTTTCTCCCTGAGATGCTGAAACAAACTCTAAACGTGACACTTTCTCCCTCTTAACTATTGCTTCCAGAGCCTACCATAAAACATGGACCTCATTTTCGTTAACCGAAGTCCAATACTCAGCTCCAATTTCTAGAACCTATCACTTCTAACACCATGACATTAGTTCACATACTTTTCTAAATAAGTTAATTTTAGAAAATCATTTAGTTATTTAACTCATACCAGGTGGAGTATGCAGTTTAATACCCGTGTTTTCAGCTGAGTAAAGAGCTTAACCATTTACCCAGCAGGCTGGATGCTGCCTTTGAAGTCTGTCTCCTTCATCGCCTAAAGATAGAACAGGAAGTCTTGACAATTCTAATTTTCAACGAATCTCAAGATTTATCTTCTCATTCACATTGTCATCCCCTTAAGTCTTACTTCAGCAATTGCCAGCCCCCACCTGCTTCCCTCCAGCCCACTTTAGCTCCTCTCCAATCCACACCATGGCCAGAGTGTTCTTTTTAAAAGCCATGTCCTAAAAGTGCTTAATGCCATGTAACATTTTCCCATTGCCCTTAGAGTGACTTCTTCCACAAGCTGGTCAGTACTGGGTGATCCGTCTAGCCTATTGCCAGGACCCAGTACGTGCTGTGTATTACGGCTTTACTACTATTGGTAGATTGACTAACAGAATATATATTATTTAGTATCAAAAGGCTTTTCTGAAATGATACAAACCTATTTATATCTGAGTCTTGTTTACTTTAAAAAAGAAAACAAACTAAATTAATATTTAAACATAACTACCTGCTTGTTGAATTATATATTGAACAATTTTAATAATTGTCCAAATTATTTTGCCTGGCTCTGGGTAATTAGTTATTGTAAATTGAATACTTACAAAAACAAAGCAAAGGAATCAAAGAGCCTACTTGTTTACTGAAATATGCGAGGGAAAGTTGAAGTCGAGGGTGTAAGCTAATTGCTGCAGACCACAAGAAACTGGAGGTCTTAGTGAACGTCAACGGTGTAGATATTTGATATTTGAACCACTAGAAAGCGGTAATTAGACTATACCTCTGTTTAACTCCAAAGTTATTTATTTAGTTTCTCTTATTACTAATGCCAAATTCATATAATCTCTACAGTTTCAATTGGTGAGACAGAAATATGAATGCTTATTATTCCAGATGTCTGGATGCCTTGTGGAACAATAATCAGAATGTATTGAGTTGCACTAAATTTCTTATTGGAGTTTGGAAAAATATTTGACCTCATTTTTTAAACTTCTTCCTTAAGTATTTTTTTTTTTTTATTGTTACTTTCCTTTTGAGGAGTAGATGTTAAGAAGTCAGGTAATTTGTAAAGCATAATTTCATTCCTTAAATATCACTTGATAAGTTTAATTTAAAACATTATTGTAAACTCACAGTCTTCTGATCACCAAAGTATAACTGATTTGAATTCATGACTGAAAAATACAGTGGATGCAATATTGATAGTGGCTACATGGAAGACATTGTTTCTGGCTTTAAAAAAGGTTTAACAGAGTGTCTTTATTTTCTGCTAAATCCTACTATTTAAAGATTTAAGGGGACAAAATTTTTGAAATTCTTAATATAACAAGGACAATCAAGGTCACATCTAAGGTTGATGGTGGGGTGCTACTTGGAAAGCTAGTCTGTGTGTAATGTAATTTTCTTGCTGGAGAGATGGTATGACCAGATAGGGACATTGGAAAATTAAACTTAGTGTTGGCATCCAAATACCCTTAGGTTTGCAGGTTTTTGATCTGTTTATTAGCCATGCAAAAATACATTGCTCTTTCTTAATCTGATCATAGTCCACTCTGCAGCCGGAATTATTCCCACACACACTTTGATATGATATGTTTTATTTCCGAGGGCTTGTTTCACAAAGATCAGCAAACAAAATAACATTTCCACTCCCCCCTCCACCAGCCTTGTTTTTTGTTAGTTAGCCAACTTCAATGGGAAGATATTAAAATGATTGATCCTTATAACTCGCTGTGCCTTAAAGGACTAGATATCATGGGCACTGACTCCAACTTTTATCTCTTGAATATGAATGCAGTAATATTACAGAGTTGTAATTCATTCTGACTCTTTGATCACTACAATCTGTAGATAAATTGGCTTTGAGTCTTCTCCTGATGTCATAACTCTGTCTTCCTTCCCATTCAGCTCACCACGACGACACTGTAAATGCTGTTTAGAGAATCCAACTAAATGAATGCAGGTTTCAAGAGGCACCCTTCGCAGGGCTGCTCCGGACTGTATCAGTCTCTTTTCATTTTAATTATCGAAATGAATGCAGATTAGGGCTATTGGTTATCTACCGAAGCAGAGTCTATGATACAAACCCTGCATTTCGGATCAGCATACTCGCCTTGAACATGGCCCTATTGTCTAGTATCCATTGACTCGGACCAAATATTTAAACTTCCCTGGGCTTCACTTTTCTCCTCTGTAGTACAGGCATGACAAGGCTTCCTGCACTTGACTTTTATGAAACCAGACTGAGGTACTGATGTGCGCACATTGTAAACTGTCCCCCGGAAGCCAGAGGCAAGGTGTGAGGACGCCCCCCGGTGCGGGGATTCGTCCGCTGATCAGGAAGCCCAGCAGTTTGTAGTGCATTTCTGAGATTTAGAAGCAAAAACTGTGAAACAACCTGAATATTCAAAAAAGGGAGTGGATTGCATATACTTTTTTACTTTAATAGTGAAATACTATGTGTCCAACAATCGGAATAATGCTATAAACCTATATTTATTAACCAGGAAAGTATTTGCATTCATTTATGAATACAGAAAGCACATCATTAAATATATCACATAAAGAGATTTTGTTAAAATTAGTAAGTCATGAGTATGTGTACGCAAATACACATACACACACTGATACTCAAGCATGTAAGAAAACATGTACTGTGGCTGTCTCCAGGTATGGGAGTTTGGAGTGATTTTTCTATCTGCATTTTTACATTTTTCTAAAGTACACAGGTAACTTAAATAAGGATGGACACACACATACACATGAACTTAATGTTTCAATACAGAGGCTTTTTCTATAATCTCTGACAACTCCTTCTCTCTCTTGCCCCTTAATATCCAGTCCATGGTCAAGGCCCTGGGGTCAGCACTGTCTTGGGCAACAGCCTCTTGGATTCCATTGCCCTGGCAACCATTATCTCAGTTCAGAATCATTCTTTCCCATTGGTGGATGCAAAAAGCTTCCCACTAGTCACTCTATTTACCCCTTCTCCTGGATTTTACCTTCCAGGTCATCTTCATGAAGATTCTCAAATCACACATGTTTGCTGAAGCACAGGGGTGACTGTTATCTGTCTACCCAAACCTGACGTGTCTGATGGCTTCCCTCTATCCTGGGACAGTTGGTTAATGTTCTGTGGCCTGATACTAAAAGCCATTTACAACGTAGCCAAGGTTTGTTTCCTACTCCCTAGCCAAACAAAAGTTCTGTCCTCTGGCTCCTCTGGCTCCCCAGACCTCTGCATCTCCACGTGATCATCACGTTTCACCGGGTTGCATGCCACCGCCATTGAAACTCTGCTCATGATTCATAGCCCGGCTACAGTTCCAGTGTTTCTGAATTCTAGGTGTGCTGTCCCCTGCCTCTGCGAGTCATAGTGTCCTCAGTACTTCTGCACTCACTCAGTTATTTATATCATTTCTGAGAATCTGCTGTGTTCCAGAGGCTATCCATATACTCAAAACTATGGAGGTAAACAAGCCAGGTACCCCCTTGCCCTTAAACAATTAGCAATCTAAAACTTGCCATCTCTTTTTTTTAAACCTATTGATTTATGGTAAGCTTTCCTCAACTCCCCACCCCCAACCCTAGCATCACACATTACTGATTGCAGGCAGCCCGAGTGTTATGTGTAATTCTTTTGTAGAAACTGTTATCTTACAGATAGGAGATAGTCAGTAAATGTGTGGTATTTTTGGAAGGCCAGAGAGAAAGATGGAATAAAATATTTTGTTCCAGCAACATAGTCACATATATAAAATATGTATTTATTTTATATATGTCTTATTAACCATGTGACTTTTTCCTGCTCTGTGTTTTTGAAAATTAAAATTGATTCCTAATTAGCTGTATTAGTTCGGCCTCCAAAATGATGAGAACAAGTTATTTTTGCTCATTATATCCAAGAGAGACCGAAATGAGATTAATTTCCTTCAGTAACACTGAGGCGAAAAGTTCATCCTTCTATTAGAGAAGATGCTGGAGAACCCAGACCTGAGTATTTCACCTCGGATTCAGTGGCCAGAGTGACTTCCTAATGAACAGGGACTGACCTACAGACTTTAAAGTTTTAACATTATACTGAATTTGGACACTCCAAAGTATTCATGAACTATAAATACACCAGGCCCCCAAGTTTTGTTACTTTTTGTTTGTCTTTAGTGCAAAATTTTCTCTCTCTACTAAGTAAATTTTTCACTTAAAAATTTCCCTGGAAAAGTGAAGTCCCTTACTATCTACTAAGAATCTCTATCTTTTTATGGAATAGTTCTTTCTGATTTTAAAATGAAGACACTATTTGTCCCCCCCCCCTTTTTTTAAGAAAAAAAAAGAGGCTGAGTAATAAATTAAAGAATATTTACACAAAGGTCTTTTAAGATATGTAAGAAATCTAAGTTGATATTTTTAAGTGAATCCTGCTGTTTCCAAGTGCCTCTTCAGCATGGTAGTTTTAGCCCAAATCTGCTAAATTCATTAAAAACACAACAGACCAACAAGCTCTGTTTTAATCTTAAGAGGAATCTGCACCCATCAAAAGGTTGGGGTGTACCCCTGCGGCTGGTGTAAGATTTGATGCTGGAAACAGTTCCATCTGAACTGGTTGTGCACATTCTCCTGGATTCCACATAAAGGGGAAGAGCTCGGGCTCGTCGGACCGCGTGGCAAGCAGGGTGCGTCGCTGTTCTTCTGTCTCCCTGCTGAGTTATGAGTTCCTTGGCACAGGAGTCACAGAATATTATTTGTGTAACTCTTGCCTTGTGAGAAATCCAAACTTTTTTATTTGGTTTACTTAATTTTATATTATTTTCTAAAACAAATTCTTCCTGTGTTATGAATGGTTTACAATATCAATTTGAAATTTATGTATTAGTCCAAAAAATTAGTGGAATCTTTTCTTTTGTATTAATCGTGGTCTGACTATAACTGTTGATGTGCTTTTAATTCTCTAGAAGAGTACATTTATGTAAACTTTTTATATTTTTATTAAAACTCTATTCAAGATGTTTTAGTATTCACGTATATCTTTTGGTCACTCTAGTAGAAATTTGATTTCCTATCCATAATGCTAAATATCCTAAATATAAAACAGAAAATACAATTTGTAAGTGGAAGAACTAAAATGCAGATTTTCCTTTCCTATTGTCTGTTGTTTGAGATTAGACCTCACGGAGCATCTTTCTTACCTTCTGTAACGTAGCTATTTCTTTTCAAATCCCTGTTGGCATGAACATGTAACTCACGAGGGAACATTGCCTGATGTCTTATTTAATACTGTGTCTCTGAGCTATTCTCTCATATTTTTCTTGAAGTTACACACTGGCAAACTACTGTCATTGCCCTTGCTTTTGTCTTTGCTGTACATTTGCTTTTCGACAGGCTTAAATAATGGCTAAAATGGTTGAAATGATTTATGCCTGCAGAGTGATGTCTTCATTTGCTCTATTCACATTCCTTTTTTTAACTAATGGTCTGGTGAACACCTAGTGTAGGTGCATTTTATTAGAGAGTATATTCCCTCTAAATGCTGTTCCTAAGCTGGAAGAAATGGGCCATATTCATATAAAAATAAAGTATCTCTTTGTAGAATTTACAGGAAATGGGATGTCCTTGTTCTGAGGCATAAGCCAGAGGGACTATTTCTCTCACTGTAAGGCGGCTCTTTAACGAATGTCCACTCAGTGGATCGCATCAGCAGCTGTGGCGCCGTGCAGGCAACGGACGCGTGGAAAATCTCAGTTAGAAGGAGTTTCTAGTTCTCTGCAGTTTTCCTCTCCCGGTGAGACAGGAGAAACTGGTTCCCAGTTTCTACATTTTGCTTCACTCTGAGTTCATAAAAGTGCAATTAATAATGGTGAGCTAAGACCATTCTGGATTTGATGTACTGCTCTATCATCATTGAAAGAGAGTCTTTAAATCTGCTGTTTAACAACTTGTAGGGACTTCGCACTGATTAATTCCTCTGGCCGTAGTCTCAAGGCTGACATGGCATCTTCTAGGCCTTCCATTCCATTGGGATCAATGTCATAATTTTATAAGAAATGAACTTACTACTTTATAGGCTTAGTTGGAAAGAAATTTCAACTGTCAGCTGTCGGCCGGTCCACTGGGGTTTAATTTGTTGACCTATGAGAACACAGATAATCTCATATTTTACTGAACTTTCTAAACATTAAATAAGGTTATCAGAGAATCATGATGATTCTGACATTTGACCTTCGGTGAAAGGGCAATCCATTTAAAGTAAGGGCTCTCTTTCCTGAGATGCTCAGCACTCCGTCAACAACGTACGTCAAGTTCTTAAGAAAATATCCCCTATGGAGAAAGGCACTGAAAATTGGGCCATGGGTACTGGCTTTCAGGTTAGACATTACTTGGGGGCCACACAACACCTGTTCTCACTGTGCTCTGGTGCTAGAGACCTGAATCCATGCGGAAGGAGCATCTCCCGTCCTTCATGGAGCTTTGTGGTGCCATCAGCTGAGGTTCCCAGGACCCTTGGAATGGGACAAATGGCCCAAACTATTAAGTTTTATTCTCTGGGGTTTAGAGTCTTGACTACAGGGGATGAGAGAGCAGAAAAGTATGTGGAAGGAATCTGTTCTAGGAGCGGTGACCTGGATGTGTGCTGTCCTGCTGCTTGGAGCGCCGGGGCCAGGCTAGTTCTGCACCTCTGCACCTGGATTTGTCTTCTGACCTGTGAGCCACCGCCAAGCCTCCCAGTACATTCCTCTTCTCATCGATTTAGCTAGAATCATGCCTGTTACTTTCCTCTCAAGAACTATGTGAAGATTAATTTTGTGTCAACTTGACTCGACCAAGGGATACCCAGATAGCGGATAAAAACTTTATTTCTGACTGTGTCCGTGGTGGTGTTTCAGGAATAGACCAGCGTTAGAATTGCTAGTCTGACTTTCAAAAATCACTCCCACCTGTGTGGGTGGGCACTCTCCAGCCCGTTAGGGGCTAAACAGAACAAAAAGGCAGAGGATGGACACATATGCTCTCTCCCTGAGCTGGGACATCCACCTTCTGCCCTTGGGCATCAGACCCCTGGTTTTTTTCAATGTCTCACTTGAAGCAAGACTTATAGCATTAGCTCTCAGAACTTGGGGCTTGAACTGGAGCTAGACCACTGGCTTTCTTGAACCTCCAGCTTGCAGACAGCAGATTGTGGGACTTCTCAGCTTCCAAAAATGTGTCAGCCAGTTGTTCATAATAAATCTTCTCTCTTTCTGTCTATCTGTTTATCTATTCATCTATTGATTCTGCTCCTCAGAACCTAATACAAACTTAAAGCTTTGTTTTATAATTATTAAATTTTGATAGTCCTTAACCTTATGTTCTTTTGAGAATAAATGTAGTAGGATATGTTTTACTGCAATGTGAAGTACATCTTCAGCAGGCATTTCCAGGGTAAGAGTTTATTGGAATCCAAAATGCTGACTCGCTCTATGAACGGCTCCTGGCTCGGCAGCTGGCTGACTCCCACCCTCTGTGAATGCTAACCTTCCTTTGGGTCAAGGTGCTCCGTCCTCTCTCATTTTCATTCACCTTGTGAAATGTGACATATTTTTTCCTGCCCCATTCCTTCTATTTGAAACATTACATTGCCTTTCCTCTCTCCATCAACAAACGCCATTTCAATCCTCAGGTCTAAGCAAAACCTCGAGCAGACTTTTCTTGTCAATCACTGATCTCATATATCCTATTGCTTACTTGATAATCTTCACCTGGGCTGCCTCACAGGCATTGCGCACTTAGCCTGACTCACCCCGACCTGATTGTCTCGTCCCCGCCAGGTTTTCTCCTTCTGCTCCATCCAGCATCCTGGCCATTCAGTGCCTCAAGCCAGGAGTCAGCCTCAACTCATTTCTTTCTGTTGCCCCAAACCACTGCACCAGCCAGTTCAGCGGCCTCTACTCTAAAACAGATCCCAAATCCTACTTCCTCTCTTTCGCTTTCACAATTTTATCCTATTTCAGTTACCATCTTTTGCTTAGTCAACTGCAATGTCTTCTGTTTAATTTCTGTGTACTCTTTACCGCATACAAAGTGATTGCTCAAATTCTCTTGCTTAGAATCTCCAGTGGCTTCTATCCTCAAGTAGAAACAAAGATCCAAATTCCTGATAGAGGCCAGCAAGTAGTCCAACAGTATTTCCGACTTGAGTACCTTCCTTTCCCTTCCTCCCTTGCTCCCTTTCTCCGCCATTTCTCTTCTCCTTCTCCCTCCCTTCTTCTCTTCCTTCCTTTTTTTCCATCCTGCCCTTCTGAATCCTGAGCCACTCTGTCCCTGCACAAGGTCTTTTCCATCGGAAAGACTACCAGTTTGCACAGCTGGCTTCTTCTTGTAACTGAAGTCTCCACTCAGCTCTGCCTCTCTGAACGCCCTGACCACTATTCAAAAGGAGAGTTACCCAGGCCATCTCTATCCCACCATCTGGTTGCAAAGCTTCCCAACAGCTACTCCTGTAACTGTATCTTGTTCTTGTACTTGTTTTACTTATTTCTATGATTTGCAAAGGCATATTTTCCTATCAAAGCTCTCCTTTCAACTATGTTTAAACAGAAAACAACAAACAACAATCTATTAGGCTGTTACTTTCTCCTCGCCTGCATTTTGGTTATTATTAGGCAACACATTTCACAAGTTCATGAAGACTCATGAAATAAGAGCTAATTATTCTGTTTCCTGTGTGTACATAAAGCAGGAGTCTCAACAAGATATGCTATTTGTGGAAATTAACAATTTAAAATAGGCATCAGTGTGGCTTAATTTTTAAGCTACTCAGAAAATGATCCCATTTAAAAATGAGAAGTATCTGAGTGTAAGAATGAGCATGGATTAATATGAAGTCATTATTATAAATAGATGAGTTCCGTGGGGGCAGAAACTGCATTTTCACTGTCTGCCATCTTTGTTTCTTTGCCCAACATGCTGTCTATGAGTTCTAGAGCAGCCTCATCAAATGGTTGCGAAATTGAATAAAATACATATTTTGGAATTGTTTTAATGCTTATAGTATGGAATTATGTTTAAGCAAATGAAGGACATTTTGTTCATTTCGAATTAAGAAAAGTTCAGTGAATTTATGAATGTCAGTAGAAATTGCTCACTTTCTCCTTCTCATTTGCAAATAATGGTCCAGAATGAGATGAGATTCTTGTAGTATGGATTTGAAGTTCTGCATATTATTAAGAAGATAATTTTTCAAATATGGCTTTTGGAACCTCTAGGCTATTTTTGAATATCATGTATCTTAATTTCTAATATTTATTTATTCTGATTAAATGAAAACCAATGTATTCAAGATGCCAAGTCATTGGTGACAACTTCTCCATGTTAATACTAAATACATTTAGAGAGTTTCCTCCAAAATATATTTAATTAACAACTTTGAAATCACCAAGGTCTGTAGTCACTGTGTGACTGCTTATACTTAGTTAAAAATGACTACACATTTCTCAACATCCAAGCTTTTTTCTTCCTGGCATTTTTGGAGGTGAGAGAAAACTTGTTCCCAGCCCTCTTCTCATTTTTAAAAAAATCATACCTCTTGCCTGCGTATGAATTTTCCCACCCCCAATTCAGCAGTCACTGGACAGAATCAACACTGCTAAGACAATTATAAACACTGAGGCACACCTGCAGCTTGGGATTGTTCTTCCCTGTTCTTTATGACGTAAGAGAATGCTTCCCTGAAACAGGGAGCCACAGGTCGGCCAGTTTCATTCCAGTGGCCTTAACTTCACCTTTTTAAAATGAAATAATTGACTTGATTTTGCACATACATATAAATGTGTGTATGTGTACGCCGACGAAGCAATTTTTATGGAAAACTGGTTTTGGGGGAAACTGTAATAGGCTTGTTTAGGGACACCAGGTATTAGAACAGAAGCTACCAACTGGTAGCCTGCGGGCTGAGACAGTCACAGAACTTGGTTCTATTTTTTCTGCATGGAGCTTGATCGTTGCTGTTATCATTACTTAACCTTTAGCAATGAGGAGATTTCACGTGGAAATCAGGTTTCCAGCTTCCCCTGAACCCCCGGGCGCGGCTGTAGGAAACTGCAGTTAGGCCCTGGTGCCGCTGTGATTCCAAGTACACAGGCCGCGCCTGGCCCGCCCCCCTCCGCCGCCGCTCTTCCCGCGTGGGAGGTGCGAGCGGGAAGCCCTGGGCGCCTTCCCAGAGTGCTCCGGCTTAACGGGGTATCACTTGCCGTCTTATTCCACCTGTGATTTCCCCCGATTTCTCTGTTACATCAGTTTTCCCTTCATAAAGCTCCTCACATTTGGGCCTATTTTCCTCCTCTCCTTGTTATGATTTTTATCCAGGATGTGTTTTCTCGCTCAGGGTTACTGAACTGTTTCTGTCTTGCCTACCCCTCCCTCCTCCTGCCCCTGCCACTCTCAAACTAGTCGTGAATGTATGTGCCCCAAGCATGCTTCACTCCCTTGGTCCCTGCCCCAGCCCTCCAGGTCCTGTGCCCTCATTCTGTCAGACCACACACAGCTGGCCAGCTGGCCAGGCACCTGCTGGCTCTGACCACTGCTCCCAGTGTCTCCTCCTGTCCACCTGTGCAGATGGACGGTGACCGCCTTGAAGACTGGCCTGTCTGACTGCCGCGGTCCCCCATTGCACAGCACACTCGTCTCGCCTGGTACATATTTCGACACCATTTTCTGTTTCGCTGATCGTCTTAAAACAGGGTTTCTCCGAGTCTGATCCCTGGATGTCTTCCTTCAGAAGTACCTGTCTTACTCTTAGGCATTTATTCCTGGGCTCCACCCATGTCCTCCTGAGTTCCTTAGATTGGGACCTAGGAATGCGACAGATCTGAAGTCTGACATGTGTGGAATTTAAAGGCAACAGGGTTGCCTGCTGGTTTGAGAGGCGATACAGTAAGATTCAATTAAGTTTACAATGAGTGCATTTCAGATCTGTAGTGTGTTCCTCAAACACTGTGTACCCTAATTGTTGGTAATAGCTGTGGGTGTGGCTACAGCTGTGGGCTGAGACCATCAGGCCCTGATCCCCTGGAGGGAAAGTGGAGGGAATAAGGGCTTCACCTTTCAGGCAAAAGCAAGCAAGTAAGATAATAAACCTCTTGAGTGCAGGACTGTGTTTCTTTAAAAAAAAATTTTTTTTTGCTTCTCTCATGCCTTATCTCCATGGTTAATAATTGTGGAATCGCATTGGACAAACTGAATGAATGTTTGAAGATGAAAATGAGAACATGAGCACTCAGGTGGGCAGTGATGCTGGCAAGTCATCGGTCGTATGCGCACTCTGAGGTCAGGCACTGTGCTCGGCGCTCCATGGAGATTGCTCAGGGAGTGCGTTTGCTTCAACCCTAATAAGTAAGGCATTGTGATTCTCTACATTTCAACAGTGGGGAGCATTCTGCTGGAGTTGCAGAGGGAGGAGACATTGTGATATGAGAAGCAATTACTTTTGTTATTCATGAAAGAAATTTGAACAAATTTAACCATCTATTTTATTTTCTAAAGGCGGGTGTGGATTAATAACCATTGGAAACATCACTGTGATAAAGAGGTTTAAGGCAAAGAATAAAATTTGGAACTGGCAAACCTGGATTCAGCTCTGCAAATTTGAGCAAGATCCAGTCTATCTGAACCTCAGCCTTTTAGTCTAGAAAATGGGACAATGCCACTGTGTATCAAGTAGCTGTAGGGATCAAATGATAGAATTTGTATAATACACTATAAAAACATAGAGTGTTCTTACTATTAGCAACTGTTCAAAAGGTGAATGAGGACCTAAAAAAATATCTACATTATTTTGAATCATGCTTTAAAGAGGGGGAACACACAGAGATAATGAAATGCCATGACCGTAATCACATAAAGCAGGTGTAAGGTCCCTGCTGAGGACTCTGAGGCCCAGGGAGGTTGAACACTAGCCAGAGCCACAACGCAGCTAGGAAACCTGAGCTGAGATTTAACATTGCACCCAACCAACTTCGAACGCTCTGCCTTTCGATGCGCCAGTTTGTCTTTAAACAAATAAATGAACCAACACATATTTTTTCTTTACACAAATAAAAGAGATTTCTGTCTGAAAACTAACTCATTCCGATAATTCCCTATTAAGATGTTTCTACCTAGAATCTGGCTCAGTTTCCTGTTATGAAATATAGTAAATGTAATTTGAGTCTAGCTTAACTGAAGTGTCCAAATGGAATGAAGCAGGTGACCTGCAAATCTGATTTTATAGATGACAAGAATTTAATGCCTAAACTGTACTTAATGGACACAATTAAAAAAAAAAATACTTCAGTAAACAATCGACTGGTCCATCAATCTCATCATTGTTTCTATATGAGGCAGTAGAATGGAACAGTTATAGCAAAAATAAGTAATCTAAACATCACTATAAGCAATAGCAAAGAACATATTCATCTGCATGGATTTGGAATTAACAAGAAATACAAAGGGAAATCTTTGACCCAAGTTCAGTATTTTACTTCACAGTGTTTTTTAAAATGTTCTATTTAAAAATCTTTTAATAAAGAGAAGTTAGAGAATTTTTTTCCCTGTAGTTTTTTGAAGGAACTGATTCTGAGAATACTTAATGTCTGCACCAACTTTTATCCTGAAATGGACTCTCTAGTAGAAATGAGCTCCAGCTATTAATTTTGATTACTAGGGCATGGGGTAGAAGGAATGATCTAAAAAAAAAAAAGGTAAACATTAAAAAAAATAAAGGTAGAGGCAGGCCAGGACAGAGAAGAGTGGGTGGGGGGTGTATTTGAAGGCAGAATGTGTATTTAAATACCAGAGGAAAACTTTTGAGCACAGATCATATACCCTGACAAGTAATTTAACATCTTTCCTTTGAAACACTGTATAAAGGTTGAATTCATATGCTGTGGAGTCACACATTCTGGGATCAAATCCCAGCTCTGCCACTCTTCCTAATATTGTCGTTTTAGGCCATTTATTTCAACCCTTTGTGACTCTGTTTTCTCATCTGAAAATTAGGGACGATTCCTGTAGCACAGGTTGCTACGATGATTCAGCATAATCAACACACTTTGTCAGTGCGGTCGATGTCATAACTATTAGTCTGGGTGTTGTAGAATTTACTTGACATACACAGAGAAGTCTCCCATGACCCGATAGTACGATTCTGAGGAATGGCAGCTACGTATGAGCTGTTTCTTTGCAACATAATAAATTAATGAAATAGTGTAAAAGATACACCTATTTCTATAAAATAGCAAGTCAGTTTACTTTAAGAAACATTAAGATGTTCATACAATGAAAAGATTTTAGAAACAAACCTTCTAGTAAATAATCACGAGCTTATACATATTTTTAAAAGTGCACAAATTTGTACTCCTCATAGGAGAACGTATCGATTTGTGTGTGTATTTCAAGCAACTGCCTTCCACGAGCCTGTGGCTGAGCGATCCCCCGGGCAGGTGGCTTCTCTAATTGCAGTGAATGGGGATTCTATTTGCAGACATTGCTTCCTACAGCCTTCCTTTCTGGGACTTATTTGAAAAAGATTTGTCCTCAAATTATTTAGTCTCCTTGGCTAAAGGAGAACATTCTACAGCACAAGAAGCTCATAGATAATATGTCTGAGTTGAAAATGTATATTCTCTCCCAGCAAAACAATCTGTGTTAATGGCCACAGAGGGATACAAAGAGCTTTTCACTGCGAATGATCTCCAAACTACCCCTCAGGCCGAGGGAAGAAATTTTTAAAAATCAGAAGAACTAATAATATTTAAATTGCTGGGATATTTTTCCAACTCCCACCCTATCTCTTGCTTATACACAAAATCATTATTTTCACATTGATAGAAAATTGAAAGCAAAAGAGCTTACCTTCCTTCAACCAAGAAATGTTATTTTTATCATTTTCAAAATGCTCAGCTGTTCTTACTTTTATCTTTTCCAGCTCAGTTTCTGACATCTAAGTGGAAACAAATTTGTGATATAAAAAATTCATTAAGAAACCAAATTGGTTGCACCAGCTTTGTATTTAGAGACTGCTGCCATATTATAGGAAAATGTGTTCTCTGTGCTGTTACAGTTCACTGTCTAATATTTTCTACATTGTATCCATTTGTAGTACTTTAAAACACTAATATTGAAAACCAAACTTTATATAACATTTTATTTTCAGCAGTAAAGAGTGCTGTAAGTTTTTCTAGTTTATAAATATGAAAGAAACAGATTAATAACTAGCCACAGATTTGTAAAAAGCGAACATTCTATTGCTGTTTTAATGTTTTTTAATAGTCTATAGAAAAGCATGTTGCAAAGTGATATACAAAGATATACATAATAATAAAACATAAAGGACCTTTTCAGCAATTTCTGGGATCAAATGAGAACCCATGGCCCGAGACAGGCCCAGCTGAGCTCCGGAAGTTGAGATCTGTCATGCACCTTCACTCCTTGCACTTGACCTTCATGGCCTCTCGCGAGCGAGGGCCCTGCACTTGACCCAGCACCTCACAGCACTTACCTGTGTGTTCCAGAAGGAGAGGGCCCACGGCGGGACGGGGGAGCAGCGTGGATGCGCTGGGCAGCCTTCCTTGTTGCCTCTCGATGTCCAGCATCCCTCTCCCTGCCAGAAATGAGCAAGGAAGCAAACACACTCCCTGCCGGGTGGTGCTATGTCTGTAATGCTGCCAAAAGCATCCAACTTGTGGCTGAGAGCTTTTTTAAGGTAATATAAAGCCTGTGGTTCAAAACAATGAAAACCTTCTCCAGGCCAGCACTTACTTAAAATGACATTCTGCAAAATTGGGTAAACATAATGAACTGTTTCCAAATTCACAGAATTTCTTCAGTCCCCTTCCTTCCACACCCACCATTCATCACTTAGGGTTAATATTCAAGGATGATGAAAAATATATTGAAAAATGTACATAGACTATTTGGGTTAAAAGGAAAGGAAAGGAAACCTCTACGCTTTATTTTCTAGAAGTTCATCCTGCAGCAGACATTTTGAAAACCAAGTTTTTCTAACATTTATAGGAAACAAAAAACAGAGCAGTTTCTTTTGAGAATCTGCAGATGTTCCAAAAAGGATTTGAAATAACATTTCAAAGAGATTTGTCATTAGATTCTCATTCAAAGCTAATACTGTTTTAACAGAAGCTTACAACAAAAAGCATAACCCTTAGGTATGCATGATGATAAGTAGTCCAACATCTCTAAATGTTGCCGTGGAATAGAATCTGTATTTTTTATTTTTGTATGTGCCCCTAGCAAGAACTGAACCCAGGACTCTCTGGTCCGCAGGCCAACGCTCCAACCACTGAGCCAAACCGGCCAGGGCACAATCTGTATTTTTTGACCCAAAGTGGTTTGCCTTCTCCACTGTCTTCATCTGAACAACTTGTCTGTTGTCTGATTACCTTGCAATCATTTCACCTTGTGTTCAACTTCATTTCTCATACTTTGCTCCCAGTTTTTGTCTTTAAAAACTACCTTGATCTTCCAATTTTCATACTAAGACAACTTTCAGTTTATCTTATTATCACTAAGATAAATTTCAGAGTCCTTAAACAGCTAAGGAAATTCTCCATCACAGAATTCTCCATCTGGGTGATGGAGTTTGCTTTAGGCTGGGATTTTAGCCTCTTGAGCTGGACTGGGACTTGGAATGAATGAGATAAACCGCAGCTCGTGGTAAGTAAAGAGAAACCTAGTCTGATGAACCCCAGGCGGAGCAGACGGGGAAGCAATAGGTGGTCCAAAATGAAGCTCAAAAGTCACAGGCCAGCCTCAGAAGTCAGGCTGGTCTGATTAGAAGCCAAGGAGAATAACACATTTTCAAAAGAATCCTGTCAATTATGTTCATTGTATCCATTTAAACAATGAGCTAAATAATGCACCCAGGAATGTGATCTCAAGGCTCAGATTTCTTGATAAATTCTATTTTTGTTTTCTTGTCTAAATGAAGGTAGTTTGAATATACTCTCATTTCATAATTCTATTTCTTTTATTTTTACTAATGCATCAGTACATTTAGTTCCTAATCAAAATCTGGTCCAGAGACACATTTCTAAGGTAAACTATTCAGGGGAAGGCAATCGTTGTCAACAGAAAAACCTGCAAGGTCATCATAGGTTTCATGTTCTCATTTCCATTAAAATGAAATTGAGCCTGGCTGGTGTGGATCAGTAGTTGAGCATCGACCCATGCACCAAGTGGTTACCAGTTTGATTCCTGGTCAGGACACATGTCCAGGTTGTGGGCGGCCCGATCCCCAGTGTGTGTGTGGCGGTGGGCATGTAGGAGACAATCAGTCAATGTTCTCTCTCATCAGTGTTTCTATCTCCCTCCCTCTCCCTTCCTCTCTCTCTAAAAATCAATAAATAAAAATAATTAAAATAAAATTGAATAATTGAAGCTAGAGATTTCTTCAAGAAACAAATAATTATGTGCTATCATATTAGTTGTTTTTTTCTTATTTTCTTTAAAATCACCACATTGTCACTTGCATTGATTGTGAAACAATGAAATTATATGTATAATGCAACAATATGATATTAATCAATGTGTAGAGAGTCACCAACTCAGATTGTTAGATTTGAGGACTATACTTTGTAGAGTAGGAGCTATCTGAAGGATAGTGGATTGGATCCAAATGGCAAGGGTATAGGAAGGTATACTACTCCTTTGAAAGTGTGTTTTCTGCTACAGAATCTCTATATTATTTAGTATAGTTAATTAATTATTCTAGCTAATTATTCTAATGACCAACATATGCCATCAAATATTTTACATTTAAAATATCCTTTTTGGGATTTTGTGGCCTTGATACAAAAATACATGTGGATCTCAGCTGGTGTGGCTCAGTAGATTGAGCATCATCCCATGAACCAAGATTTGATTCCTGGTCAGGACACATGTCCTTGCTGTGGACTTGATCCCCATTAGGGGCATGCAGGAGGCAGCCGATCGATGTTTCTCTCTCACATAGATGTCTCTCTCTCTCTCTAAAAAAATCAATAAAAATATATATTTATTGATATATATATATAAACAAAAATCATGTGGAATAAATAAACGTTGGCCCAAAGTATCAAAGGCAAAGGTAAACACAACGAATCACACAGCTTTCCCGGGGGAAGATCACAGTCAACCCTACAAGACATATAATTAAAGATTTTATTAGGTGTTAGAACTCATCAAATATTTAGTTTTAAGAAATAATATTCAAGGATATAACATGAATTAAGGTTTATAAGTGTTACATGCCAGATAATTAAGAAAAAGTTGTTTACCTTCCAATTATTTTTATACTTTAAAAACCTGCTTTTACTGACGTAGACCTGGTGGCATTGAATAAAGACATCAGAATAGACACATGAATGGCACTTGCTAGTAGGCTTATTATGAAGATTCTTGGTTCCTCGGGATTACAGTGTGCACTATTAACTAGGTGTAAATATTGTTATGTTCATGTGAAATATAATAACTTTACAACTGTATAATTCCGTTTATACATTCTCTTCTTTCTACTATTATTTTTAAATGTACATCTACAAATGTTATATTCTGTCAGGCAGTGTGTGTGTGTGTGTGTGTGTGTTTAAATAGCAGTTGTCTTTTAAAGTAATTAGGATAAGAAAAAAATGATAATTAAAAAAAATGTTTACCCCTATACTTGCTATTTCTGCGTCTCTTCAATTCCTTTACTAGACCTGGATTTTCATTTGATTTTGTTCTTTTTCAGCCTGAACAAATTTCTTCACAAAAGTTTAGGTTTGCTAGTTACAACCTCTTCCAGCTTTTGTTTATTTCAAAATGTCTTTAGTCACTCTCATTTGTAAAGGATATTTATGCTGAATATAGACTTCTTGATTGACAGCTTCCTACCTTCCTTCTTACCTTCGTTTTTTATTTTGTCATTATTTCTACTATGTTCCACCTATATCTAATATGCATCCACCCCTGTTTGGTCACTTTAGTTTTTCCCCTTTGGTTTTTAGCAACTTAATGATAATGTGTTTAGGGGTAGTTTTATTTGCATTTTTCTGCTTAGGTTTTTATGGGAGTATAGGTTCTGTGATTGAAGTTTTTCACCTAATTTGGAACCTTTGAGTTCATGATTTCTTCTAATAATTTTCTGCCCCCTTCTCTCTCCTCTCTCGCTCGAGCCTTCCGATCATACATAGGTTAACCCCTTGAGATTCACACAGGTCACAGAGGCTCTGCATATTTTTTCCCAGCCTCTTCTCTTTTCTGCAGATTAAATAATTTCTGTAGATTTACCTTCAAGGTCAGACACTAACCCTTCATCTGTAGTCCCAGCATACTATTAGGGCAATCTTTTCTATGTTTCATTTTAGGTATACTTCCAGTTCCAGATTTTACATTGCATTTGGTTTCTTCTAGTAGTTCCTACTTCTTTGCAGATAATGCCCATCTCTCATTTATTATCACCATCTTTCCCTTTATTTTCTTGATTATATTTTTTATAGCCAGTTTAAAGTCATTGTCCAACAGTCCAACATCTGAGTCTTCTACTGACTGTTGTTTTCTTGGTTGGCTTACATTGTCTTGATTCTTCAAATATTTAATAACTTTTTATTGTATACTTATAATTTTGGACAGTATATTGTAGAGTCTGAAGTATGTTTTAAAGGTGTTTATTTCTAACAAACAGTTAAATTACTGATATATCCTTTGGATCCTGTCAGTCTTGGTTTTGTTGTGTTGTGGCTGAGTCAGTTTTGTTTTTTCTCTTAGTCTTATGATGTAGCTCATGCTAAAGGACTTGGATAGTACGGACAATGGACAAGGCCTAGTCTTCCGTAGGTCTCAACTATATGCCCAAGGTGCTCATTGATAAATCTCCACTCTAGTTAGACCAGGAACTTAGTGCATTATTGTTTTAGATAATCCTGGAAAGATTGGGAGAATAAGGTTCCCAGATAATCTGGGGAACAGTGGAGAAAAACAGATCTTTGCCCATTTTTTCTGTAAGTACCTCAGTGGTTTTCAAGATTTAGAGATAATCTCTGCATCCAACATGATATCTAAGTATCAACAGCAGATGAAAAGACTAGGTGAAAAGTCATATTTGCATAACACACTGTATTCTGAGGACACCTTGAAAGAATCCCAAACTTCTCTATGTTTGAGAGAAGGGCTGAGGGCCAGCAAACAAGAGCAAGACTCTTGGTCACAAAAAGAGATGCCATTGGTGGATGCTGCGTAGACAACGCACTAGACCCATGGAGGGGCCCTGACTTTGGGAGAAGAGAGCGGGGAGGAGACGATCCCCAAAGCTAGCAGGGAGCGAAGTCCTAGTGAAGACCAGCAATGACAGGGTTATCACACACTAGATTTTATACTCGGGGGAACAGGAGGGGGTCATATAGCTTGAAACCTCTCTTTGAGGTGGAGAGAGATTGAGTTAACTTAAATTTGTAAGTTTATTTTCTATCATCAGCAGATGAGTAGGCTCAAATTATAAGTTAGTATCAGTTATGGAGAAATAAAAACATTATGTATTTTGTTGATCTGCACTCATGGCCTTTTTTTACACTTTGATTCCTTCAGTTCTCCTGGGATCCATAACATGAGTTCAGTGCTGTCACCACTGTGGAAGTCCTATTTAGAACTGCTTCCCTTTTAGATAATGACAGCCAGCACTCAGAGGGCTGCTTCCAGCACCACTTGGTGACCCTGGTCCTCGGCCGTAACAGATTGTATCGGAAATAGATGATTTAAGCTGGCCAATCCAACACTCTCCCCAAATTTTTAATTGAGGTCCAATGATTAGGATTTATCAGTTTAAGTCAGCTAGGGTTGTCTAAGTCATCTAGTGTGGAATATTTAAGTTGTGAAAAGTGGAGAAATTGGGCATTTAGGGCACAGCAATGTGAGCAATTTATTTCTTCTGGTTTTCTCAACTACAAGTAGAGATAATAATAATAGTATCTACTTTGGAGCTGTTGAGCATGGGGGTGGGTTAAAGGATAAGGTAAAGGGTTTGGAAAGAGCCTGAGCACATAATAAACACTCAGTAAAAGACTTAACAATTATGTTTGTTATGAGAGATTTGTTTTCAAATTTATTGAAGTATAGCTGAGATACATCAACTGACACATATTTAGAGCATAGAATTTGATCAGCTTTGATGCATGTAACTCTTACTGTAGTCAAGGTAACAAACACCTCCACAACCACAAAAGTTTCTCATCCCTTTGTAACCCAACCTTCCTCCACCCTCGGCTCCAGAAAAACACCATCTTATTGTTATTCCCTATAGATTAGTTTGCATTTTTTAGAATTAAATATAAATGGAATTATGTAGTACGCTTTCTTTCTGTTAAATTCTTTTATTCAGCATAGTAATGTTGCAATTTATCCATATTGTTGTGTCAATAATTTATGTATCTTTTTGCATTATGTTGTATATGCATACTGTAAAAAATAGTAAGTGGCACCCCTTTGAAACGGAGCTGGGGCTGCTGAGCCAGAGGAACTGCCTTGCACGTCTTATACCCCAAAACTTTGGATGTTAAAATGGGGCAAAATAACCTTTGGACTGGGCCTAAAGCAACATTGTGTCCCAAAGAATTGTTTGCAAAATAACAAGCAAGCAGATATTATGACTACCAGACTAATGACTACTGGACTGAAAATTAAAAACATTATTTAAAATTAGCGTCACCATGTAAGGTTTTCTGTGCCAATAGAAATGCCTTCCTTCTATTGATGTAATTGTCCCCCTTCCCATTCTCATAAATATTCTTTGCCTTTGTCTCCTAATTGGAACATTATTGGGCTTCTGCTGGAATCAATGTGTCCTGAGCAGCTGCTCTCTGACGCAGGTTGATGCTGGCTGCTCCTGCGCAAGGCCTTTGATGCTTAGGGTACCGGCACCGCAGCCCTTTCTCCAGACACGTTGGTGGGAATTTGAGCGGTTTCCCATTATGGCTATTATAAATAAAGCTACTATGAACACTTGTGTACAAGTTCAAGATTTTACTTTTTTGTGGTTTCAGCATTCATCAAATTAAAAAATGTAAGGTGAAAATGAGAAAAACTTTAAATTAAATAAAACTGTGATTAGGAAATACAATTTTAAAAATAGTATCCATTAGCTTGCAAAATTAATCTTATCCTAGAATATACAACTTTACCTTTATGGACTAGTTGGCATCAAGACGGTTTCCAATGGTCTGGTCTTTATATTTGACTACTATGAAGTCTTTGCTTAACTAAAACTCACTGGAAAACCCTATAAAGGGGTAAAGATGGCTTATAAAATTCCAAATAACATACTCCCCCATAACCTCTCAAAACTGGGTGGCTGACATGAAGAGGCATACTGTGTCCTGCAAATCTGGGCTTTTTTTTTTTTTTAAAGATATTTAACTTTTAGTACATTTGAAGTTCAATTACTTTATTTTAAAAACAAATTACAGAAATAGCAGCCTTGCTTTCTCACTCGAAACCTAGATATTATGAACTATTAGGACAATAGCGATTTTAACAATATAGAATGTTTACTGTGTTTGTATTAAATTTACTTTAAAATTATTTATTAATAAGAAGGTATTGATTTATTGAATTCTTACAGTGCAGTACATTTCACTAAATCCTTAATATTCTTTAAATAATTATGTAAATTAATAGATTTTATTGATGGAGGTATCATCATGCTCAAAACAAAATCCTCTTTAATCAATAAACTATGGCAGTAAATTTACCCTAAATATTAACATCTGGAAATGTCTCTCTCTTGGGGGAGTGGTATTTTTTTTTTTTTTTACTATATGCTGTTATTTTCCTCCTGTTTTAGTCTCCTAATTGTCAAGTTCTTTGTCATCTTCTTGGCTATGTTTTTGCTTTTATAGTTCCAAGATCTTCTCTGCCAAGTAGGACAGAAAACCACAATTCCTATAATACTTGGTCTTCTACTGACATCAATCAGAATACTTAAAAAAAAAAAAAAAATCCCAGGAGAGGAAAAAAAGAAATATGTTATCTTGATCAGTGTTTCCCCTAGACCACCTCTCATGGGTCAGTCCTAAATCAGGACATTTAAATAAATTGAACTTCAAATACAATTTCAGTTTAACAGGACTTTTGGATACAAAGAGAAACTCTAACATTTGATCAGCTATTCACAAATGATGTCCTTGTATCCTTTAAAGAACTATAAAGCAAATAAAAAATTGTAAGCTGCTTTATTTGATGTTATCTGAGATAAAATAATTCTTTGAAGAGCCATAGAGACTAATTGGAAAAGAATATCAGTATATTCCTAAATTATAAAATTAATAAAGTTAAAATCACACAGGCCCCGCATAGGTAAGGCCATGGTGATCTAAGAGAACACAATTATTAGTGTTATAAAATTCTACAGGAAAAGCGGGTTTTCTAAGAGGAGATGAGAAAATCTTAGTGGGTAGAGCTTAAACAATGAATGACTGAACATGAGAAAGGGAGACGGTGAAGATAATACAAGGGGAGAGTCCTCCTTCCACAAATGAGATTGAAAACGTCGTTTTCTTTGTCATTTTGATAAATAAAAAGTGCCAGATTATTTTCTTGAATTTTAAATCTCCTCTAAGTTGCACGGTACATAAGAAAAAGAAAAAAGAAAAGCTGTCTTTTCTCTCATAAGTCGTCTCAGGTGTTGTTACTGAGAAACAGCAGACCTATCCCTGTGCTTGTCTCGTGCTGGCGGCAGGCTGGGGCCTCGGGCGAGCTGACCCCTGCCAGTCTGTGACGTGGCGCACTGGGCCACGCTCAGCACAGGGGAGTGTCACAGGGAGCTGGGTTCGCGCTGCGGGGGCCACACGCGGCTGTGGGCATCACACGCTGCAGAACTGCAGGTGCTTGAGTGCGTCGGGAAACGACACCTGCCAGTCCCTTTCCTTCCATGTTTCCAGTTAGGAGTGCCACACGAGATGTTTTTGTGGGAGCCTAGAAGGACATAGGTGTAGCAGCAGTCACACTGTTTCTACACCAGAAAGGTTGAGGTTCCTTCTCGCTGGGCCTCCCCTGCCGGCGGCCTTCTCCACGTGGGCAGCACGGGCATGCCACCTGCCACCTGCCACCCGGCCCTGCACCCTCTCAGCTTCTCCCCTCCGAGTCTGGCAGCGTGCTCTGTTCCATGATGAAGGGCCCAGCTGCTCCTGCAGGACCCACGGCAGGGTTGGAGGAAGCGAGAACCACAGGCTCCAGTCCACAGGTTCGGGTCCAGCTCTGCCAACTGGAAGCACCAGTGTCTGAAGCAAAACAACAGCTGTGCAGGAGCCAGCCAGCTCCCCGCGTTGTGGAGGTTAGATCTCTGTGACAGAGCCCTAGAAAATCCACCGCTAGGTTCCGCTCTTCCCATTGAACTTGGGCTCAGAGAGAGGACCATTCATGTGGCCCATATCAATGTCACCGTCCCTACAGTCTTGCAGTGTGGTGCCTGAGGGCCGAGTCAGCCACCCTGCAAGTCTGCATTCCCGTAGCTCGAGTGGCGTGAAGTCAAGAACTCAGCAGAAGGCAGCAATGGGAGAATTAGCAAAGATCACCAACAGCAACGATATGTCACTAGAGACCAAGATTATGATAATCTATGGCTTCATATCCCCAATTACTGGGTATGGGTGGTAAAGCTGGATAGGGAAGAAGGCTAATAAAACAAACAAACAAACAAACAAACAATGATTCATTTGAAATGATGGTGTTGAAGGAGAGATCTACGGATACCCTGGGCCCCAGGGAGATCAACAGGTGGGTCCTGGACAGTAAGCCTCAAACATTGCTGGGGGCAAAAATGACAAAATTGAAGCTGTCCTTCCTCAGGCACATCACCAGAAGGCAGGTTCTTTGGAAAAGACAAGAATTCTGGGAAAAAATAGAAGGCAGCAGAAAAAGAGGCAGATCTTCAACGTAAGATGAACTGACTCCGCAGAAGAAGCCATCGATGTGAGTCTACAGGAACCGAGCAGGGCCGTTGAGGACAGGACACTACGGACATCATTGTCACTCCTACACAGGGTCGCCAGCAGTCGGCCCCAACGCAAGGACTCTTAACACATAAGTGGCGTGAAGACTAGAATCATTGGTTTCTTGTTTATTGCTCTAGTAAGTGGTGGGAACGTTGACCCCATGGACAAACATTGAGGAAACACTAGCTTTCCCCACGCAGAGCATTCCCCACGCGGCACTGGACCCCGGCGCACGCACCCAGGAGGGCTCTGCAGAGCTGGCCCCCAGGCGCTGGCCCAGCATCACCACGCATGCTGCCCGCTGACGCATCTCTAGGCACTGCCCGTTAACACAGCCTGGGGACCAGAGGTTTACAAAACACACTTTGAAAAACACTGCAATACTTTCTGATAAGCTCAGTCATTTAATGTTTGACTCTCATCATTTCTAAATACTATCCAAGTACAAAGCTAATGTAACTTAAAAACCATTTAGACAGTCAAAATTAAATGCAACCAGGGGATGCAATAATAAGACTGCAATGAAGAAAAATGTTTGTGGATGTGCAGTGTAATTTATCCCAGCACCTTTCAGAGAACCTTAAACTATAAGAGAAAGAATTGTTACGAAAGCCCCGTGTATTGTATCACGACAATGAGGTGATAAAGGACATGTTCTTTCTCCTCTCTCCATTCCTTTTTCCTCTTAGTTGTAAGTCAGAAGGTGAATATGTGAATGGCAAAGAAGGGAACACAATCAGGAAGAAAGGCATTGGATACTGGGTGGCGAGAACTAGCTTAGCCTTGAAAATCAGGCTCAGAGCAGAACACGAATTTCATTTGCATCTTAACTCAGGAGTTCACATGTAGATCAGCGCGTCCGAGCATGCTGGCTGCTGCAGGGCCAGCCCAGAAATAATGATGATAATGTTAACTTTTGATACTGATTTTCTCTTGGTGAAGCAAGAAGTGGTCCTCCAAAGGGCTTCTGGGTTGCCGCAAGGACGGGAGACAGCACTGCACTGAGAACAGGATCCCGGACACTCTGCAGCCTGCTGTGAAGGCGTGCCCCGCACAGCAAAGAACCCCCTGCCCAAAGGTGTTGCCACTGCTGAGACACCGAGTGTACTTCGTCTGGTTCCATGTGTGCCCTTTGAAGTCCAGTCGTCTCACCACGTGCGCTGTGTGTCTGTCCAAGGTGTGGATCTGATTAACCAACAGAAGTTGCTGCAGAAAGATTCAATAGGCTCCATTTTCAAGTGTTCATTTACACTTCAAAAGAAGAGGAAACAGTCAACTCCAAAGAGTAACTAATTGATGAGATGAAAAAATTTACACTGAATTGGTTTAAAACACATTAAAATTGAAGAAGAAAAGATTGGTGACTCTGAAGACATACCGAGAGAAATAATTCAAAATAAAACACAGAGAGAAAGAACTAACTGGGGAAGGAGAGAACAGGGCGTCAGTGAGCTCATGAAAACTTTACTCAGCATAATCTACGTATAACCGAGTCTCAGGAAAAGATGGACAAGTGAGAAAGCAGAAAAATATCCTTAAAAAATATGGCTGGAAATCCAATATTTTGGAAACAAAATTTTCAAATTTGATGAAAATTATGCACCCAGGTTGAAGAAGATGAATAAGTCTCAAGCACAAGAAACAGTAAAGAAAACCAGAGCTCACCGAATTATTTAAGCTAGTGTTAAAAGAAAGTCGGAAAGGTTTCTAGGAGGAAAGGACACACTACAAATAGAGTAAAACAGATAAATGACAGAAGATAATAGATGGCTCATCAGAAATAGGTAGAAACCAGCAGTGCCACTCAATTAAACAAAGGGGAAGAAATCAACCTCAAACTTTATTCCTAGCAAAAAGTGTTTTAATAAATAAAGATGAAATAAAGACTTTTTTAGACATCCAGAAACAGAGAGCGTTTTTCTCCAGCAGACGGTCATGACAAATATGCAAGACAGCACCATGCTAAGTGTTCTGTGTGTGTTTCTTCATCTAATCCATTCCTAACCCTCACATTACAGGGGAGGGAATTAAGGTTGTGAGATCTCAAACACACATGTCTTGGGCAACCGACTGCAGGGTTTGCACTTGTAGATCTCAAACAATTTGAAAAGAGAAGGTAAAAAGATCAGTGATAGCCGGGGGTAGGGTGTAGAGATCAGTAAGTGGAGCACAGAGACCTTTTAGTGCAGTGAAAATACTCTGTGTACTACTCTAATGACAGCTATGTTTATAAACTTTGTTCGAACTCGTCTAATGTAGGATACCAACAGTGGACACTATGGTTAGCTGTGGTCTCCGGCTGACGGTGGCGGGTCAGCATGGTTCAGCAGTTGTGACAAATGTGCCAGTCAGTGGGGGCTGTGGATGGTGGGGTTGGCTGTGCCTGGGTAAGGCAGGAAAATCTCTGTACCTTGATCTCAAGCTTTCTGTAAATTTGAGACTGCTCTAAAAAATTGTCTGAATTATTTTGAAAGTCCGCTATCCTTACTTTTGTTCTGCTAGTCTGGAGCCTAATTGACAGGCAGGGACCAGTGTGTCTGGGCATTTGACAAGAGGTAGGTCATCTCAGTCAAACAGGGTTCAACAAAGTCTTTGACAGTTAAGCTGTTAATGTTATCATTTTAAAGAGTTACTATACTTACTAATGACACGTTACAAAATATTTAATTACTTAGTTATATTTTAGACCGAAATTCAGTGCAAACTTTAGGTAACAACATTTTAGACAATCGGTTACTTCACATAGTCAGTCACAGTCATTCATCTTATTAAAATGATAATAAGAGTAAACTTTCTGAAGTATTTAGAATTAAAGAAAAAATGACTCCATAAAACTCCTTAATCTTTTCAGCAGTAACTTCCTGAATGAAAGTAAAGGATTAACCTTATATCTTTGATAAGTTATTAGATTTTATTGTTTTAAAATTTTTTAAAATCTTTTGAGAGAGAGAAAGGGAGAGAGAGATGGAAACATCAATGAGAGAGAATGTTGACTGGCTGCCTCCAGCATGCCCCCCCCCCCCAACTGGGGATCAGGTCCACAACCTGGGCATGTGCCCTGACTGGGAATTGAATTGGCGGCCTCTTGGTGCAGGGTCAACGCTCAACCACGGAGCCACACCGGCCTGGCAAGTTATTAGATTTTAAAAGTTCTGTTAATACTTGCATTTACTTTTTCATTCAAAAACCTCTAAAAATGGCCCTGTCTGGTTTGGCTCAGCAGTTGGAGCGTCAGTCTGTGGACCAGAGAGTCCCGGGTTCGGTTCCATCTAGGGGCACGTACCAAAAAAAACAAAAAAAACAAACAAAAAAAACCTCTAAAAATGCCATGAGTGAGCTACTTAACATTTAAGCTGTTTGAATGTTACTTTACTCGATTTTTCTTAACACTATTGAATTGGGAACACTGTAAGAGTGTTTTGTAACTCAGTTTATGTCTGGTTGCATTAATCAATTAATAGTAACTTGATCCTACATACTGAACCTCAGTAAGATTTTGTGCAAACTTATTGTTAAACTATTGCATCAAAGAGAAATCTGTGATTTCAGTGGGCTTACACAAAACATGCTCTGTTTCAATAAAAGATTAGTGATCCTGATGTGCTGGAAAACTGGAAACCTTGCCTCCGAGGGAAATGATGACATGGATTCAGCACATCTCATACAGCTAACTGGTCTCATACAGCTAACTGGTCTCATACAGCTTACTGGTCTCATACAGCTTACTGGTCTCATACAACTTACTGGTAGACACGTCATTTGGGATTAAAGAAAATCATGTTAAAAGATTTTTAAAATTTTACTTTATTTTAATTTTGATAGATCAAATAAAATCGTTTGTCTCACGGTTTGCTTACTTAATGTTTCTCAAATGTCACTGAAATAAAGGATTAACTGAATGATAAAAAATATTTTTAGTACAGACTTCCATCTTTGTGCTTTGTAATTATCAAAAACACCTAGATATAATCCATATGCCAATCAAGTATTGGTAAAACCTGAAATAATTTGATATGCAATAAAAGTGACATTTAAATTTTAAAATTCAGGAAAATAGCATAATCTAAGTCTACATAAAAATGAAGCTATATTACTTTATTCTAATGTGAAAAAGGATTACTAACTCAGTCTTGAAAAAGAAAATGAATAATCTGTAAATAAGTATATAAATACCCTAATCTATATTAACTGACCCAAGCCTAATTCAGAAAAAATATATAAACTTTAAGAGCAACTTCAAAAATTATAAAATAACTAACTAATAATATTAATATGTATAAATATTTTTTACACTTTTAAAGTCAAATCATTTTTTAAAATTCATTTATATATTTATTTTTGGTATGTGCTCCTAGCGGGAACGAACCCGGGACTTTCTGATCTGCAGGCCAACGCTTTAACCACTGAGCCAAACCGGCCAGAGCAAGTCAAAACATTTTAAAATCATAATGATGAGCTGACAGTTGATCTGAATCTTCTGAATCCCACATTCCTTTTTCTATACTTAGTTATAAAACTTTGAGAACACATCAGCATCCGATGTACATGAAAAGTGAAATGAGCAATTAACATTAAATGGCAGAGTCAGACAATCTGCCGTTGTCTTTGTAATGTATCCATATTTGTCTTTATATAATGCCATGGAATATAGCATGTAGGTTTCCTGAAATCTTTTATAGGTAAGAAGAAATAATCAAAGGAGGAGAAAATCAATAGTCATTGTTTTCCTGCATTACAGCATTTGTTTATTTATCTGTTCAATTTTTCTTTCATTTGTGATGTCTTCATACCACTTAAAAATAGTTGTTTATATGCTGTGCTTGATAATTATGTGCTATAATATTATGCTTTTTAAGTCAGTGATGTCTGTTTAAAACTAAGCCATTTGTAAGGAAGAAAATGTTTTGGGTTTTCCACTAAATACAAAAATAGTAGTGAATAAAGCGAATGGTTCATTGAATCCTGTAACTCCTCACATCTCAATAAACATTCCAAATAGAATCTAAACAAATCATTTTAGTTTGTATAAAAGATACTACAAAAAGACATTTATTGTGCAGTGTCTGAATTATTGGAGTGATTAAAAATGAATTATAGGCAATTCACTGCATATAATTTTATGTACTTATGAGTGAAAACAAAGCATCATTTCTTTTAAATTAGGACGAGTTAGAGTTTTACATATCCTAATCTAGTTTATTTCTGTTGATAACAACATGCATAACTGTCGTACGGTGATATGAAACTGGGGAGAAGTAAGATGCAGACGCTGAAACGTCCCCCAGAACGGAGCAGACCCCCGGAGCAGGACAGCTGCGGGGCCCGCCCGCGCCAGGGAGCTGGTCCTGAAGGTGAGCTGGGAGCCTTCTGTGATCCGCGGCCCTCGGCGCCCTCTCCGCGCACGGTCCCGGCAGCTGGCAGCCTCCTTGGCCCAGCCACACGTGGGCCGGGAAGTAATTGGTCCTGGTGGCTAATCTGACACGGCGGGCGCCGGAGCCTCGCGCGGCTTATCACACGTGGGACTCCGGGGGAGAAATGTGTGTTTTCTGTTTCCTTCTTATCAGAACAAGACTGGGAGCCTCCTGATATCAGACCTTAGATTTTACCTCCTGCACAAATCCAATTTATCCAGTCTATTTTCGACGTGGGCACTGCAGCGCGCTCCACACCTCGCTGTGCTCGGGCAGATAAGGTGGGGAACACCGAGAATACCGCTTCTGCACACGCACAAGCTGCCAGAGACGTGCACTCCGCCGCTTGAAACAGAATTCACTGACCACACTTCCCTCGGCAGCGTGTTTAGAGGGGGGATAGAATGAAACGGGGTTTGTCTCTGCAGGGCACCGGAGCCTCGGGGACACGGTCGCTGCTGCTGCTCCCAGAGGGCCGTCATGTTCGGATACGGGCACATTCAGCATTGATCGAGGCCGGGAGATTATAAAAATTAATGGAACAAAATGGTGTTAGTGTGAGATTTGGGGGAAATCTCACGAGCTCCGGTTCAGTAAATTCACAATTAGATTTCTTTGTCCCCACCGGATGTGCAAAGGGACCTGGGCACTGTGGATCCGGTGCTGGTAGATCTCACGAAGGACCTAGGAATGAAAAACTCCACATTTCACGGTACAAACGCGCAGTGAGGAACACAGCGATGGAAGCCAACCCAGCAGACATTTTCAGGTGGCTTCTTTCATTCAAAGCGCACTGTTTAGAATAAAAAGCATGAGTCTGGGGACACTAATGCTACCACCAGAAGCTCACTTCAGATTTGTGTTTTGTTTTCTCTTCAGTAAAGCTCTCCCACAGATAGCCTGACTTGCAGAATGTACTCATGATGTGGAAATGACTGTTTCCCTCCTTGGCACTGAAGCCAGGCTAAGCCCTTCTGAATGACCCTAGGTACCCCCTTCTGGCCCTCATCCTTACTGCAGCTGCAGCTCTTGTCCTCACTCTCCTAGTGGGTGTCCAGGTGTCATCTCAGACTTAATGTCCCCAAAGTGAACTCATTACCTCCTGCAGGGAGAAGTTACTTGAGATACATCATCAAAAGACAAGAGTGGAAATTAAATGAGACAGTGTGGGTCTTAGCACAGTAACTGCCACTGCGTAATTTCTTAGTACTTGTCAAGTGATGCTATTGTGATTGATAATACTGGATATAGTGCGCCTTCCTGAGTTATCTGCTGTATCCACGTTATTCTATTTCCTTCACCATTCAGCTTGAAAAATGTGACGTCCTTTTCATTCCTTTGTCATCCTCACTTAGCCTGTCCTACTTGGCCACAAATTCCTCTACAAGAGGGGAAATAGGAATTTGTCCCCTCTTGTAACTGTGACTATCGTCCTGTAACTTCTTGCTCAGATATTGCCTAACCAACCACCAGTTCCCACTCCTCCTCCCTATTTAGAGACCGAAATGCCATATATTTACATTCCCAGCCTCCTTTGCACTCAACAGAGTCATGTGACCCCATCTGCCAATAACATATGAGGGAAACTTCTAGGAAAGCTGTTATTTTCTTTAAAAGATAAATTTAAAAATAAATAATAATAAAATAATTTAAAATACCTATACAATAAAAAAAACTACATAGAAAACAATTATATGTGAAAAACTATTTTTAAAAGAGTTATATGGAAAACATCCACTATTTTCATCATTGGAAATTGTCACATGTCATCACATGTCACCCTGGACAGGTGACTGAGGGACAGATGGAAGCCACTGGGCCTTGATTTTCTTTTATTCCTTTAAAACTTTGCATACAAATTTTTATATAGAACCAAGGTCTAAGTTGGTCTTCTAACTGGTCTTCTTGTTTATTCTTCACCCTTGCAAACTACCCTACACATTACTGCTAAATAGCACTCTGGAGAACCCTCTTCATGATGCCTCAGGTGTAATAAAACACCTTTCACAGTCTGAAGTTTTCATGGAGTATCTCCGAATGGGATGGATGGGCAGAGGAACCAGTGGAGCCTGGGAGGGAACTATCAGAAATTATGTACAAATCAGAGAAACTAAACTTTGCTAATATTTTCTACATTGATGGACAATGGTCACAGATCACACATGGTGGGACATCTATGCTGGGGATTTCCAGACAAAGCACCCCAGGGGTTCAGTGCTTTCAGAATACTTGGAGATAAGAAGCCACCTGAGCTTGGCTATGTGGATTTACACATCATACAAATTGATTTTTTACTCTAACTGTAAACAGTGGCTTAGACAGATGGCTAGTCCTCGAGGACAGAGTAGTCGGGCAAGCATCCTTCTGCTCTCAGGACATGGGCTCTGTCAGCCTCACCGTGGGACACACACACCATCCACCTAATCATATTCAACACAGACCAGCAGGGACAGATTCATAATTGTCAAGAAGACAATTTAAAATGTGGATTAATATTCACTATTATGAATGATGGCCCTACCTCTTGGGAATAGAATGTCTTGTGATATAGGTTGAGACAGATATATATGGATGGAACATATAAGTAAATATGTGCACATTGGGAGTCTAAGCTCAAGGTAGTGAGCTACTAACCCAGATTTCAATGAAAGTGAACGGGACTGCGGGTCTTCCTTCTGCTGCTTAGCAAATCCTGCTCCTCCTTCAATATTACAGAGAGATCGTGGACAAGTTCTCACACTTACTGAATGTGTAATTATATGCCTAGCATGGTGCTAAGCCTTACTCATGACAACTTTATTTTATTTGGTATCCCACGTAAGCAACCTTGTAAACCAAATATTGTTCTCCCAGTTATAGACAACGGAACTGGGGTGGAAAAGCTTCCCCAGAGCTTCCTGCCAATAAGTCAAGGAACGGGTCGCAGCCTGGACCTCTTTATCTTAACTCGCATGTCCTCCAGGAGCGGGGGCAAACAACCAACGAAACTAACTAAATAAAACTAAGCATATGCTACGTAGTAAAGAGCAGACGGAGTGTGTTAAACAGTTTCTAATCCAACTCCTCCACTGACCAGGAGCCAGCCCCCATTCTCCCATTCACTTCTCGTTGAAGAGACAACAACGCCTTCTATCCACCGGAATCGTTCCTTCTTCTGAAATTTTTGCACATCTACCATTTTTCTTGTCACATAGTTGTATCCCTTCTTGTGACATGAATTTAGGACAACAAGTCCTCAGATAGCATCATTTCATTGAAAGTCGTTTATTATAACGTGGATGGAAACGCCGTTCCCAGTGGGGTTGAGGAGGTACCGTCTGTGCAGAGTTCCCACATTCTTCCCATGTTTGTTTGTTTTTTCAAAATAATTTCCATCTATTTTTTCTTTTTTTTAGAGAGAGAGATGGGATCATCGATGTGAGAGAGAAATATTGGTCAGTTGCCTCTCATACGTGCCCTAACCAAGAATCGAACCCACAACATTTTGGTGTCCAGGAAGACACTCCAACCGGCCACGCCACACTGGCCAGGGCTCTCTCCATGTTTTCCGAAGAGACTCGGGCTCCCCCTACAGCCCACAGCTGTGCTGTAGGTGACAGTGTGCCTCCCCTGCCCACCAGGGAGTGTGACCGAGTGTGGCCCTGACTGAGGGGCTCTGTCCTCGTGGGCGCCGCCTGGGCCCCGAGCTGCTGGGACAGGCTCCGGCCACCCGCAACCCTGAGCTGGAATAAGCGGATTGGAACATAATTATCTTACTTGTTTTTATACATTTTTACAATGTTTAATATTAGATGTCTTTGAGGTCTTTATTTAAAATTTTGGTGATGTTTTTGTGACCAGAAATATGCCATAAAAACCCAACTTTTGTTTATATCAATTAGCCTAGGGTGAAATTGGTTTTGTTAGATGTCATTTTGCTTCAGGTCACAGCTTCTAAGAACCTACCGATGACATTACATGAGGACTAAACTGCACCTGGTTTTACTCACCCGAGCCCATGTAATTTATGCAGGAAAGCAGATTTGGTTTCCATTGACCTGGAATCCAGTCTCAGCGCTTCAGCCACACATAAGTCATTCTGGGTAAGAAATCACAGTTTACTCATATGTAGAGTAAACACCGAGACATTGTTCAGGTAGGAAAATAGCTATCACAGTGAAAACACGTGTTCAGTGAATGCTATCTTCTCACCGATGCATATACCTCATCTCCAACTAGGCTGCGAGTTCCTTGAGACGACAGTGTGAACGTGTTAGCACTGTTTCAGTCACAACACTCTGCGCAGAGTACATGCCCAGCACCTTTTGGTGGCTAGCTCCTGGACTCCTGCAATCTCTAACCACTGTTTTGCTTTGCTTGGACTGGTTGTGAAGCAGAACAAAACATTTATGCTCAGCTATTGTCTCTTTGGCCAGCATGTGATTATGTTTAAGGTTTTCATCAAAATTTTATTCAAGTATTTTTTTTTTTTTTTTGATACCACACAGTATTTCTGAGAGAAAGAGCTCACTTAGCATGGACCATTCTGAGACTGAGTAACTCAGTCTTCAAAGTCCTCAAATGACAGATTTGAAAAATGCTGTAAGTCTTAAATTGATCTTTCCCATTATGTTATTATAGTTGTATCAAAATAGGGAGGTCTGTCTTGGAAAACAAAAGAGAATTCAGTGACTAGAGGGTACCATAGACTATGCATTCTTCTAGAATAATCGCAGTTTCAGGCTGATGTTAGAAACTGACATTATCAGCAAAACTGAAAGGTCCTCCTAAGAAGGGAGCCTCGAATGTGAAAGTAATAGACCCTCTGAATCAAGGTCCTTTATATTGAAAAGAATCACTATAGAAAATTGCACTGAGCACCCAGAAAATATGAGCGTGCACATCTTCCAATCTTGTTATTTTATTAATTGATAGGTATATAGCATGGCTTTAACTTGAAAGTTGTGATCAACTGCTTTGAATATCTAACAACTACATGATAAATTATATATAAGATAAAAATAAATAAAGTCTGAGTTTTTTAAAGCAAAACCAATTTGATGGCTTTCCACAGTTTTATTATAGGTTCTTTGGAAACTGAGTACCTCCTAGGTACTCTTATGCTGACAGTTGTGAGATAAAAATAACTAGTATAGGGTGGTATCTCTGAAGTTAAAACAAGAACTTCCTTCCTTCTGGAGTTTTTTATGTTATTCAAATTTCCCTCTCCCACCCAAAGACATATCTGTCAATCACAGAGATTTGTGAGAGCCAGAAGAAGTTAAGCTTCAGGAAACTAACATTCTCTGATTTGGTTTTTATTGGCATGGGCATCTACTCATGAGAGCTTTTGCTCTTCATCGGTCTTATAAAACAGGAATGAACCACAACAGTGTGATGCTCCAGGTGGGGCCTGGTAGGAGAATTCAGAAGTTGAGTTTATGAGCAACATTTTATTTTCTTCAATGCTCACACCTAACAAATTCTTTCTCTAGACTCTCTGACACTCTAACCGTTAGAGTGTCAGCCCGTGGACCAATAAGACCCTGGTGCGATTCCAACTGAGGGCACGAACCTCTGCTTGGGTCCTCCCCGGTTTTGGTTGGGTCACGTGGGAGGCAACCAACTGATGTGTCCCGCTCACAACCATGTTTCTCTCTCTCTCTTTTCCTCCCTCTATCTGAGATAAATGGACAAATATCTTCGGGTGAGGACTGAAAAAAAAAAAAAAAAAGGGAATTCTGCTCCTCATATACTAAACGAAAATTTATACAAATAAAATTCGAAACAGTAATATTTACCATTTATTTAGCAATTACTTTTGTTTTTATGTTTTTTCTCGGTATATCACATGGCATAATATAGTTTTACATTTTATTTTACTTTTCTAGTTCTTTTGAGATGTATTAACTTATAGATACCAAAACTTATAAAGTATAAAATCCTTTTGCTTGTATACTTCCCAATATGTAAGCATTACATTCATGTATTTTTATTAATCAAACTTTGTAACATATATTATTTTATTTTTATTTTCTAGTTTATTTTTGTTATAGATATTTCTCCTTTTTTACCCCATTGACATCCTCCTCCCCATCCCCGCCACCCTGTTCCCGGCTTTGTTGTTCCTGTCCATTGCTTATGCAAACATGCATATAAGTTCTGTGGTTTATCTCTTCCCTCCCCCCCACCACCCCCTCTTCTGTGGGTTGTCAGTCTGTACCCTACTTCCACGTCTCTGGGTCTACCCTATTCCTCAGACTGTTATGTTCATTATATTCCACATATAAGTGAGATCATGTGGTATTTGTCTTTTTCTGCTCGGCTTGTTTTGCTTAGGATAATACTTTCCAGGTCTCTCCTGTTTGGAGAGGTGTAGTCTTAAAGAATAAGAGAGCTTTCTTTCTTACAGCTGCATAGTACTCCATTGTGTATATGTACCACAGCTTTGTTATCCACTCATCTACTGATGGACACTTGGACTGTTTCCAGATCTTAGCTATTGTAAATAGTGATGCTATGAACATGGGGGTACACATATTCTTTCTCATTGGTGTTTCAGGTTTCTTGGGGTATATTCCTAGAAGGGGGACCACTGGGTCAAAAGGGAGTTCAATTTTTAATTTTTTGAGGTAACAGCATATTGTTTTCCATAGTGACTGCACCAGTCTGCATTCCCACCAGCAGTGTACTAGAGTCCCCTTTTCTCCACACCCTCACCAACACTTGTTGTTTGATGATATGTTGATGGCGGCCATTTTGACAGGTGTGAGGTGATACCTCATTGTTGTTTTAATTTGCATCTCTCTGATGATTAGTGATGTTGAGCATTTCTTCATATGTCTCTTGGCCATTTGTATGTCCTGTTTGGAGAGGAATCTATTCAGCTCCTCTACCCATTTTTCAATTGGGTTCTTTGTCTTCCTTTTGTTGAGTTGTATAAGTACTCTATATATTTTGGAAACTAACCTCTTATCTGATGTATCATTGGCAATTATATACTCCCATACACTGGGTTGCCTTTCCATTATGATGGTTGTTTCTTTTGCTGTGCAGAAGCTTTTTAGTTTGATGTAATCCCATGTGTTCATTTTTTCCTTTATTTCTGTTGCCTTAAGTGATGTATCAGTGAAAATTCTGCTGCGTATAGTATCTAAAATTTTGCTGCCTACAGTTTCTTCTAGGATTTTTATGGATTCATGAGTAACATTTAAGTCTTTTATTCATTTTGAGTTTATTTTTGTGCATGGTGTAAGTTGATGGTCTAGTTTCATTTTTTGCATGTAGCTGTCCAATGTTCGCAATACCATTTATTAAATAGGCTGTCTTTACTCCATTGTATGCTCTTGCCTCCTTTGTCAAATATTAATTGAGCATAATATCTTGGGTCCATTTCTGGGTTCTCTGTTCTGTTCCACTAGTCTATATGCCTGTTCTTGTGCCAGTACCAGGCTGTTTTGATTACAGTAGTTTGTAGTATAACCTGATATCTGGTATTGTGATCCCACCTACTTTGTCCTTCTTTTTCAAGATTGCTGTGGCTCTTCAGGGTCTTTTTTGGTTCCATATGAACTTTTGAAGTATTTGTTCTAGTTCTGTGAAATATGTCGTGGTATTTTGATGGGGATTGCATTGAATGTATAGATTGCTTTGAGTAATATGGACATTTTAATGATGTTAATTTTTCCAATCCATGAACAAGCTATGTGCTTCCACTTTTTTATGTCTTCCTCTATTTCTTTTTTCAATGTCCTGTAGTTTTCTGCAAATAGGTCCTTTACTTCTTTGGTTAAGTATATTCCTAGGTATCTTAATTTTTTTGCCGTGATGGTAAATGGGATTGTTTTTTCAGTTTCTCTTTCTGTGAGTTCATCATTGGTGTATAAGAATGCTGTCGATTTCTTTATGTTAACTTTGTATTCTGCTTCTTTGAAAAATTCATTTATTAAGTCTAGTAGATTTTTCATGGACTCTTTAGGGTTTTCTATGTATAATTATCATGTCATCTGCAAATAATGACAGTTTCACTTTCTCCTTTCCAATTTGGATGCCTTTTGTTTTTTCTTCCTGTCTGATTGCTGTGGCTAAGACTTTCAGTACTATGTTAAATTAGAGTGGCGAGAGTGGGCATCCCTGTCTCGTTCCTGTTCTTAAGGGAAATACTTTTAATTTCTGCCCATTGAATATGATGTTGGCTGTAGGTCTTTCATATATGGCCTTTATTATGTTGAGATATGATCCCTCTATTCCCATATTCCTGAGCGTTTTTAACAGAAATGGATGCTGGATTTTGTTGAATACTTTTCAGCATCTATGGATATGATCATGTGGTTTTTATTCTTCATTTTATTTATGTGGTGCATCACATTTATTGATTTGAGAATATTGTACCAGCCTTGAATTCCTGGGATGAATCCCACTTGGTCATGGTGAATAATTTTTTTGATGTATTGGTGGATCCAATTTACTAGTATTTTGTTCAGGATTTTGGCATCTATGTTCATCAGGGATATTGACCTGTAGTTTTCTTTCTTTGTAGTGACTTTTTCGGGTTTTGGAATTAGAATTATGCTGGCCTCATAGAATGAGTTTGGAAGTCTTCCTTCTTCTTGAATTTTTTGAAATAGTTTGAGGAGAATGGGTGTTAGTTCTTTTTTGAATGTTTGGTAAAACTCCCCTGTGAAGCCATCTGGGTCTGGGCTTTTGTTTGCTGGGAGAGTCTTGATTACCTCTTCAATTTCCTTAGTTATTCGTCTGTTCAAGTTTTCTATCTCTTCCCAGTCCAGTTTTGGGAGACTATGTGTTTCTAGAAATCTGTCCATTTCACTTAGATTGTCAAATTTGTTTCCATATAATTGTTCATAGTAGTTGTTAACGATTTTTAGTATTTCTGTGGTATCAGTTGTTACCTCTCCCTCTTTCATTTCTGATTTTGTGTATTTGGGTTCTCTCTCTTTCTTTCTTTGTGAGTCTAGCTCAGGGTCTATCAATCTTGTTTATCTATTGTAAAAACAAGCTGTTTGTTTCATTGATCCTTAAATTGTTTTTGTTTTTGTTTTTGTTTTTTAAGTGGGGGGTCTCTATGTTATTTATTTCTGCTCTGATCGTTACTACTTCCTTCTTTCTACTTGCTCTGGGGTTTTCTTTTTGTTTGATTTCTAGTTCTTTAAGTTGTGAAGTTAGTCTATTAGAAATTTTTCTTGTTTCTTGAGGTAGGCCTGTAGTGCTATAAACTTCCCTCTCAGAGCTGCTTTCGCTGCATCCCATAGATTTTGTGTTATTGTGTGTTCATTTTCATTGGTTTCCAGGAAGTTTTTAATTTCTTCCTTGATCTCCTTGGAACCCATTCATTGTTTAATAATATGCTATTTAGCCTCCATGTGTTCAAATGTCTTTGTATGTTCTTGTTATAATTTATTTCTAGTTTCATGCCATTATGATCTGAGAAGATGCTTGATATAATTTCAATCTTCTTGAACTTGTAGAGATGTGATTTGTGTCCTAACATGTGGTCTATCTTTGAGAATTTCCCATGTGCACTTGAGAAGAATGTGAAGTCTGCACTTTTGGGGTGTACTTCTCTATAGATATCTATTAAATACAATTAGTGTAGTACTTCTTTAAGAGTCTCTGTTTCCTTGCTAATTTTTTGTCTAGAGGATCTATCCAGTGATGTCAGCAGGGTGTTGAAGTCCTTTGCTATGATTGTATTGCTGTCGATTTCTCCTTTGAAGTCCTCCAGAAAATTTTTAATATATTTTGGTACTCCTATATTGGGTGCATATATGTTTATCAAGGTTATATCTTCCTGTTGGATAGATCCTTTCAATATTATGTAGTGGCCTTCTTTGTCTCTAGTTATGGCCTTCATTTTGAAATCTATTTTATCAGATATGAGTATTGCTACCCCAGCTTTTTTTCCTTTCTGTTTGCTTGGAAGATTTTTTTCCATCTCTCCACTTTCAACCTATGAGTGTCTTTTGTTGTGAGGTGGGTCTCCTATAAACAACATATAGATGGGTCATGCTTTCTTATCCAATCAGCTACTCTGTGTCTTTGTATAGGAGCATTCAATCTATTTACATTTAAGGTGATTATTGGGGTGTACTTATTTATTGCCATTTTTGTTTGGTTTGGTTATATTTTTCTTTCTATTTTTTCTACTAATTACAGCAGTCCTTTTAACATTTCTTGCAGTGCTGGTTTGGTGCTAATGTATTCCCTTAGCCTTTTTTTTTTTTGACTGGGAATCTTTTTATTTGACCTTCTATTTTGAATGATAGCCTTGCTGGGTAGAGTAGTCTTGGATTCAGATCCTTGTTTTTATGACCTTGATTACTTCATGCCACTCCCTTCTGGCCTGTAGTGTTTCTGTTGAGAAGTCAGCTGAGAGCCTTGTGGGGTTTCCTTTGTAGGTAACCTGTTGCTTATATCTTGCTGCCTTTCGGATTCTCTCTTTGTCTTTAATGTTTGGCATTTTAATTACTATATGTCTTGGTGTGGGTCTGTTTGAGTTCTTCTTACTTGGGGCTCTCTGTGCTTCTTGAACTTAAATGCCTTCTTCCTTCACCAAATTAGGGAAGATTTCTGTCACTATTTCTGCAAATACATTCTCTAAGCCTTGCTCAATTTCTTCTTCTTCGGGGACTCCTATGATGTGAATATTTTTATGTTTCCAGTTGTCCCACAGTTCTCTTAAGCTGTCTTCCTGTTTTTTAATTGTTTTTTCCTTTTGGTTTTCTGATTGGTTGATTTTTTTTTTACCCTGTCTTCTAATTCACTGATCCAGTCCTCAGCTTCCTCTAGTCTGCTGTTTAGACCTTCCAATGTGTTCTTTATTTCTGCTATGTCATTCTTTATTTCTTCTTGGTGGTTTTTAATTTTCAATTGGTTGATTTTCAATGTTTCTATGTCTTTACTCATGGTGTTGATGTCCTTACTCATGCTGTTGAGCTTCCTCAAAATCATGGCTCTGAATTCTAGCTCTGTTAACTTGTTTAACTGTTCCTCATTTATCTCATCTTTGGTAGATGACTCTTGTTCTTTCATTTGACATTTGTTTTTTTGTATCACCATTTTGGCTATCACAGTGGTTTTGGAGCCTGCCAAATTTTCTCTGTGTGTGTTGGTGTTTTGCTGTTTGTGGCTCCCTCTCCTGGGTTTGGATGAGTGAGGGATAACCCACGTTAAACACCACTGTCAAGTCTTAATTTCTTGGTTAGAGTTGCTAGCCAAGAAATGGTTCCATTATCCTCTAGCTTTTTGCCTGGAGGCTATCGGTTGTGGTTACCTGAAGAGCTTTGGCTTCTCAGTTGAATGAAAAACTCCCTCAGGTGCTCCATGTAAGGGGATTTTCCGAGGGTGGGGCAGATGCTGGTTGTTAATGAGCCTCAATTTGCATTTCAATGGCCCACCTGGGTGGGGTTGAATCTCCGAGGGAGAGGCCCCTGGCTCTCCCCAGAGCCCTGGGAAGGAGAAAGATGGCCACTGTCCTGTGTGGCTACAACTCAGCAAAAGCTCTGAGTGCCCTCCAAATCCTGCGTGTCCCCACACAGTTCCAGTCCAGTCCGCCCTTCCTCTGCCAGAGTCCCAGGTGAGTCGCTGTGGCTATTTTAGTGTCTGTCCCAGCTCTGTGCTGTGGAGCTGCTTGGAAGTGTAACCCGAGGGTGCTGCTCACAGCTAAGGCCACTGCTATCCATGGGCTCCCAGCCCCCCTCTTGTGCCTCTGCAATCCTACCAGGATTGAGCAGCTTTCCTGGTTATATGGTCCTCGCAAGCTGCTTTTCTGTTGCTTTTTCCCCATGATTTGTCTTTATTTTAGTTGTAATTCCAGTTTCGTCCTGGGAGATGGTCTGCGTAGCTTCCATTCACTCCGCCACCATTTTGGAAATCCTTGTAACATATTTTAAATGTATTATGAAATGATCAATTTCCTAAAGCAGTGTGTTAATGGAGGAAATTCTGCTTTATCTGAGCAGGTGAAGGTGACAGTCCCAGCTCTGTGGCTCCCTCACAAAGATTATTTTTTGAACTTGGGCAGCTATAAGGAACTCTGTGATCCCCTACCTCCTCATAGTCATGATTAGATACAGATATTTCTATATGTACTCTTTCTCTTTCCAATGTTATACATGCCCTTTATTGTATTTGAAAAGAAAAGGAGGGCCGATGGGGTTGGGACTGGGAAGGCCAAGGGGAGGCCAGGTTGAGGACACTGCGCGCTGACTGCGGGGGAAGAGCTGAAGGCAGGCGGGCCGCGGGCTGCTGGGGCTGGGAAGCCCTGCTGGGCCTTAGACGCGTGTGTGGGAACTTGGATCTGGGGAGGCCTCCCACTGCCCTTCCTGATGAGAGTGTCTGGCTGTGCTGCTCAGAGGTATGCCCGGCCTGCCTGAGGCCACAGCCTTTCCTCACTGCATTCTTTCCTGCCGAGAACGTGCACGGGGTGACCCGAGGCACAGTGCCATTTTGTGTCCACGAGGACACCAGCCAGCAGTCAGGGTGTCAGGATGACAAAAAGAACTTGCCTTTAAGGGCATCATGGAGTGTCACAATGTGTCCTTACTGAGACACAGTGCCAGACAATATTTACAGTATATCAGTGATACGCGAAGCCACTGATAGAGAGCCCCATGAACTGATCAAGGTGCCAAGTCCAAATCGCACATTTGCAGACATGCTTACTGGAAACTTGATGTAAAGCTGTCCTTGTTCTAAGTCCCAAAACAGACTTTTTTGGTGAATTATCAAAACGGAAACAAACACTTTTAGAGCCATAGCAACAAAGTATATTCTGAAATATACCCTTTAATAAAAATGCTTTATTCTGTTTACACAATTTCTGGTTATAAAATACTATTACCATTGGGTGTTTGGGGTCAGTTTGTTTGGGGAAGATATAGTGACAACAGAAAGCACTTTTTTTTCTTTGCAAAAACTGACGAGAAGAGCATATGTCTATAATAAGGAACTTCAGGTGACTCACTTCAACTAACATCTTCAGTAGTGGCAGTAAACACCTGCTGTCATGTTAGACACTGCTTGTTATTAAGTGGAAATTTTTAAAAATGTCTCAGCATAACCGCTTAGCTAGCTCAGAATTTGTGGATAATGGGTGGCAACTCTGAGCTGAGATACAGCTCTGGTGCACCCAGGCGTGGCTGGCTTGACTCTGTCCTCTTTCCCGTGTCTGTCTGAGTCCGATTACCTTCCGAGGAGCCCAGCACCACCTCTCTTTCACTAAATTAACTGATGAACGGATACACGCAGCTACGTTTTCCAAAGGAATCCAGATGTCCTGTGGGCTTTTAAGAACTCTGCTGAACAAGATTGCAGGGAGCTGATGAGACGTGTATCTCTAGGTCTGGATATACAGCCAATGGCTGAGGCCAGTGAGCCATTGCATGGGCCCTGTTGCCAACCCTCCCACTTCTGACATAAATGTACTGGAGTTCCTTTTCTCTCTTCCATCTTCAAAGGTTTCTTCCTTTCCCTTGTGCTTTGGCCCATGTTTGAGCATCGAGGCACTAAGGAGTAAAGAGGTGGCTTATTCCTGTTACGCTATAGTTCAGACTATTCAGCATTTGGCAAACATGAGCAGTAGTCACTGAAGTTAGCAGTGGGTGTAAGATGCTCTGAAGCGTTACAAGTGCCAAGCAAGAAAGAACTGGATATGAAACTCTTTTAAGAAAAACAACTTGTACCTGAAGCCAATTACTTTTAAAATATTTTTTATTTTAGAATAGTATTAGATTTTTTTAAAAAGGGGGTGAGGGTGGGGGAACAGTATTAAAGTTCCCAGCTGCCTCAGACTCAGTTTCCTCTGCTTGTGACACCTGTATTAGCATGGCATTCATTGTTGTCGCAGTCGAGGAACCCACGTCAGTACATTATTATTAACTAAAGTTCATACTTACACAGATTTCTTAGTTTTTACCCAATGTCCTTTTCAGTGCTCCAGGATTCCACCCAGGACGCCTCTTTGCATTTAGTAGTCATGTCTCCTTCGGGTCCACTTGGCTGGGACTGTTTCTCAAACATTTTTTGCTTTTGATGACCTTGACAAGTTCAAGGAGCTCTGGTTAGGTACACTGCAAGGTGTCCCTCAACTGAGATTTCTCTGATGTAAGTAGACTGAGGCTGTGGGTTTGGGGGAGGAAGGCCAGAGATGCAGTGTGATTCTCATCACATGACATCAAGGGTACACTCTCTCTAAATGGCTCATCATGTTTACGCTAACCTTCGTTACCTGATGTAGGTAATGTTTGTCAACTTTCCACTGTAGAGTTATTCTTTTTACCTGCCTTTCCTTAATGTAGACTCTGAAAGGAGGCACTACACCCAGCTCACACTTAAAGAGTAGAAATACTCCACATCCCACATGTGGATTTATCTCTTCTCCACATCCTTTTATGTATGTATTTGCACCCATGTATAGTTATTGAATTTTTTAGCTCATAAGCCAGTATTACTTTATTTTGTTGCTCAGATTGTCCTGAAGTGGGCTACAAGGAGCTTTCATCTGGCTCCTGTGTCCCTCTGACACACCTGTGTCACCATGGAGTTGAGCACCTGCTTGCTTCCTGGCCCTGCAACACGCCCAGGCTCCTCTGTCATATTCGCTCACCCAGCCCTAGAATGAGCCACTTTTCAAGGTTCTCTGGGCCCTTTTATCAGAGAATGGTACCAGAAATCAAGACCTGGGTGCTGGGTGGGCATGTTATTGCTGGGGCGTCATTGCTTCCCGGCCCTCTCAGCAGACATGGCGAGGAAATGTGTGTATATGCCAGCGCTTGTGTGTCTATCCGTGTTTCTGCAGGTGGCAACCTACATCTCCATTAAGTTAAAGTGCACTTCCTGCTCATGTCTCCAACTGCAACCCGTCATCTCACTGGTCATATTCACCTTCTCCCCTTGCTTCTCTGTGACCTTCCATGGCAACCGTGAGAACTCTGGCTCCCAGCGTCCGCCACCCCGTTTTACTTAGTGGTTTACTTGGGAACACAGTGCAGTGGCTTTCAAAGCAATCATCTGTGATTCCCGAAGGAAACAATGTTACCAGGTGAGGTGCAGGGCTCGCGTGCGGTTCTTTCACCCCCGGTCTTCCAGACTGCAGTGATTTCTCACGTCACTTCGGTCAGCAACCTTATTCCTGACCCTTTCCGTGAAACTGTTTCGTCACATGTAACGCAGTCAGATGGCTTTGTCACATTTGCATTTCTTTCTTTGACTCTCTAAACTCCTCATTTTTAAAATTTTCATACATTAAAATGTATTCTTTGTGCTATAAATTTCTTAGATTTTGACAAATATCTGGTGTCATGCACCCACCACTGCAGTACCACAGAGAACAGTCTCATTGCTCTAAAAGTCACCCATATCTCACCTGTGTGATTGCCCTCCCCTCTGCTTTAGAACCCTGGCCGCCGCTGAGCAGCTCACCTCCTCAACAGTTTGGCTGTCGTGGGATGTTGTATTGGAATCCTGCAGCATGGAGCCTTTCAGACTGGCTTCCTGCAATGAGTGATCGCATTACTGCTCACCCCCATCTTTGCCTGGCTCGATAGTTCATTTCTTTTTACAGCCATTGCTATTCCATTGAATGGGTGTACTGCAGTTTGATTATCCACTCACTGATTGAAAGACATCTTGTTTTGGTGATTATGACTAAAACTTCCCTAAATATTGCAAGATTTTGTTGCCTGAGTTTATGTAGGCATCCATTTCGAATCAGCTCGATAAATACCAAGGAGCACAGTTACTGGGCCATGTGACAAAACTTTGTTCAGCTTCTGATTAAACTGCCAAACTGTCATCAGGCATGGTTGGACCATTCTGCATTCTCATCAGCAATAATGTAGAGTCTGCTGGGTCTGCACCCTCACAAGCAATTGGTATTGTCCGTTTCTTAGGCTTCAGCCATTCTAATAGGTGTGAGGCTTCTTACTGTTGTTTTAATTTGTATATCCATAATAAAAATGATGTGCATATCTTTATATGCTTGTTTTCCATGTGTATACTTTCTGTGGTGAGGTATATCTTCAGATCATTTGCTCATTTTCAAATAGGGTTTTTAGCTTTTGAGGTTGTATATAAAAATTCATTATCAAACCCAGGGCAACAGATTTCCTCCCAGATGTTTTCTATTTTTACATTTTACACTAAACTTTATAATACATTTTCAGTTAATTATTGTTCAGGACTGTGCCTAGATTTATTTGTTTGCATATGGATGTCCAGTTTCCCCAAGGCCAAGTGCTGAGAAGACCATTTTTTCTCATTGAATTGTTTTTGCCCCTTTGTCTATTAACTGTATTTGTGTGAGTCTACTTCTGGGTTTTCTATTCTGTTCCATTGGTCTAAGTGTCTGTTCTTTCACCAACACCGCCATGTCTTGATTATTGTCCTTTTACACTGTTTTGAAATTGGATAGTGTGAATCCTCCCATTTTGTTCTTCTTCAATGTTGTGTTAGCTATTGTAAGTGTTTGCCTTTCCATATGAATGTTAGAGTTAGTGTCAGTAACTACAAATTATCTTGTTGTCACTACCAATTAATTATAATTTTGACTGGAATTATATTGAATTTTCACATCAAGTTGAAAGAATTAACATTGTGTCTCCTAATCAATGACATAAAATGTCTTTTAATTTATTTAGATCTTTGATTTCTTTCATTGTAATTTTCCACATATAGAGGGCTGTACATATTGCTATTTTAAGCATTTTAATTTTAGTGCTATTATAAATATAAATTTTAGTGTTTTAATCATTTTTAATTTCTATTTTTGAAAACTATTCATTTTTTTAGAAAAGCAACTGATTTTTATATATTAATCTTGTATTCTACAACCTGGGATATGCACTTATTTATTCCAAAAGTGTTGGTATAATCTTTGGGATTTTCTAAATAGGTAGTCATTTCGTCTGTGAATAAAAATAAATTTATTTCTTCCCTTTATGATTTTTTAACATCAGAAAATCAAAAAGTCCTAGAACATGATAGAAAAACACAAAGATCTTTTTAAAATTCTCTCTTATGTTTTCTCTGGAGACTTTTTTTTGTTAAAAAATTATTAGCACAGCCCTGGCTGGTTTGGCTCAGCGGTTGGAGCGTCGGCCTGTGGTACAGAGAGACCCGGGTTCAGTTCCCGCTAAGGGCACGTACCTCGGTTGCAGTTTGTCCCCGGCCCTGGTTGGTCGTGCGGGTGGCAGCCACTCGATGTGTCCCTTTCACATCGATGTTTCTCTCTCTCTCTCTCTTCCTCTCTCTCCCTCCCGCTCTATCTGAACAAAAAATGGAGAAATGTCCTCAGTTGAGGATTAAAAAAAAAAAAATTATTAGCACAACTACATTCAAACTTTTCTCTGTACAAGACACATTGCAGAAAGAGGAAAAGGTGTCTTATATGTTTATTTAAAGAAAAAATTCTCCAACAAGAATTTCTAAGGAGAAAGTGATTTGATTCAATATTCCAAGTTCTCCTTTTTGACGAACTAGGTAACAGCCATCTATTGATAATATAATTTTTAATTCTAAAATTCTTACACATTATGTATTACAGTCTTGGTTTTCAGAAAAAGTCGGCATTATGATGTACTGCCGGTGTTTGGGGAAAGGGGTCCAGCTGTGGACAAGCCCTTTCCCAGGTGGAATGACAGCCTCTGATGTGTCGTGCTGTGGTGTGGAGTTGCTGGCTCCTTTTCGGATCGCAGATTTCACAGGGAATTAATTCATAACCATTACACAAAGACATGTGCTGATCACACATTGATATATATTGATTACAGATCTAAGCAGAACAGAAATAGAAGACACCACCCAAAACATGAATTGGACCATTAGGTGGATTGCCACACACTAAAATAAAGTCCACAAACACTGAACTGTAATGTACAGAAATTAACTTGATAGAAAACAAGAATGAAATAACACAGGGAAGTAAATACATTATCAGTCTGAATTTGTAACTGGAAGCAATGGCAATGCAAGACTTTATATGGAGCAAATAGCTTAGCAGGTTAGAAGTCATTTAAGCAAAGTTGCATTTTTCATTTAACATAAACATGGACATTATATACAAGGCATTGTGACAAGACAAGAAAGGGTGGTTAAAAGAAACACATATGTGACCTTGGCTTTTGCCTTTTTTTTTTCTTTATTGACGTTAGAGAGAGAGAAGAAGAGGGAGAGAGAGATAGAAACATCAATGAGAGAGAACATCAATTTGTTGCCTCCTGCATGCCCCCTGCTGGGAATTGAGCCCACAACCTGGGCATGTGTCCTGACCAGGAATTGAACTAGTGACCTCTTGGTGCATGGGTTGACACCCCACTACTGAGCCATACCTGCTGGCCTTTGCCTTCTTTTTTTTTTTTTTGCATTATGGGGAGGGAGAGAGGAGAAACATCAATGTGAGAGAGACACATCGACTAGGGTCGGCGACAAAATGCAATGAAGGTATGTGCCCTTAGTGAGAACTGAACCCAGGACCTTCTGGTCCAGGGGCCAACGTTCTAACCGCTGAGCCAAACTGGCTGGGGTGCCTTTGCCTTCTTAAATGTGTTCATTACACTTGTAAGTCAAGCCATAGTCACTTTATTGGAACTGACAAAAATAGAGAAAGAAATGTACTTCACAGGCATGTCTCACAGGAGAGTAAGGTGACGGAGAGCCTCAGGGGGAGCCTGTTCTGGGACACCAGGGGTGTCAGTCTCTTCCTCCACCGGTCATCTCTGACTCTGCTCCTGCACCACACTTTGTGCTCGTCTTTGGCCTCAGAGCGGCCTTTCCTGCTCCCCGTGCACATGCTGGAGAAGAGTTGCCCATCTGCTCATCCGCGAAGACTGATTGCGTGCCCATCACTGCAAGCGTCGTTCGAGGTGTGGAATACGGACAGCAGTGAAGCAGCGACAAACGCCCGTACCCTTGAATATGCAGATGACGATAAACAACAAAGATCAGAGTGAGACAGAAGACACACGTCGCGGTGCTGGTTTCCGCGGCGCACACTCCAGTCGGAACGCAGCGGAGGTCAGCGAGGCCCCCGCTGAGCGCGACGCAAGTCCCTGAAGCGTTCCATAGTTCTTTTAAAAACAGAAAAATATTAGAAATGATTAGTGCTAAAGGTAAAATGATTGGGATAGGCTGAGGGGATTGAGCCTGCTGGGAAAAGGGGAGGGATGTTGCAATTTTAGACAGAATGTCACAACAGGTCTCACCGGGAGGATGACACTGCAGATGGACTGGAAGAAGCGGGGCTCTGGCCATGCAGATGTCGGGGAGGTGTCGTGGGCAGAGGGCAGGTTCTGAGGTGCGGTGTGCCAAGGGGTCAGGGAACAGCGTGACGGGGCGGGGCGGGGGGGGGGGGGGTTCCCTGAGGATTGGAAGCACCAGGGCCTCGGGTCATAGAGAGCTTTGGAGACCCTAAGGCCTGTTTTTCCTTCTAAAGAAAATGGGAACAAGGTTTTCAGGTGATAAATAGTATTATTCAACTTTAAGGTGCGATCTGACCGAGATGTCGAGACGGATTAGTGAGGCAGTCAGTCCCCCGACTCCTTGTCAGTCTGCCACAGAGGGGAATGCCCACCCCAGGCCAGTCGCCTCCCCAGAGGCTGTCGCTTGGCACCTAATGGCCAAAACATGTTTTATTTGCTTCCTCGGGAATATTGTGCTGAGAGACGGAGGAGTGACAGGGGACAGCCGTTTTCAGAAAGCAGGGTGCAGTTGGCGCAAAAGTGTAAGGAGGGACAGTTACAACATAACAGAATGAAATGTGGTTATAAATATTTCCTCACCCATGGTATCCCTGGAACGAGACGGGTCTGGGAAAGCCAGAGGGGAGGTTGGATCAGTACGGACAGGAGCCTGAAGGACAGTTTGGATTTGGCCGTAAGGACTGCGGGGGGCGGGGGGTGGGAGAAGAGTCGTTTAACGTGGAACAGCAGAGCTGCTCCACCGCAGGACCTGACCGCGTAGCAAGCGCACCCTCCTTCCACGTGTGCGCCCCAACAAACACTACAAGGAAAACATATCAAGAATAAACGTCAGCCAGCCCTGTGGCTCAGTGGTTGAGCGTCGACCCTGCACCAAGAGGTCACTGGTTCAATTCCGTCAGGGCACATCCCAGGTTGTGGGCCCGATCCCCAGTGGGGGGCATGCAGGAGGCGGCCATTCAGTGTTCTCTCTCGTCGATGTTTCTCTTTCTCTCCCTTCCTCTCTCTCTAAAATCAATAAAGAAACAAAAAAATTTTTTAAACATCAATGCAAAACATTATTTTAATGAACATACTGGCATTGAGCCGTTGCACAGCACTTTTATTGGAAACTCTATAAACTCACTGGTTAAAGAATAAGGAGAATTTCCACTTAAACTTCTTCCCTTTGGATGTTGGTACCAGTAATGCACTGTGGTTCACATCCCTAAAAAGACAACAGAGGCACTTACAGACTTATCTATTTTAAGCCAAAGAGGAGTCCTCTGAGTAATTAAAATCTCTAGAATGTTAAACTTGTCTCCCAAAGTTATTATAAAATACAGTTCTATTTACTTGTTCTAACTTTTTTTTTTTTTTTACCTCCCAAAGATTCTTCACTAAAGCTACCTTTTTCTTTTGGTGGGCTAAAAAAATAATTAATTTTGTGTAGGTACATTGAAATTCTAAAGAACAATTTTCTCTTTTAGTCCATCTACTTTGAACACAATATGTAAAAAGTTCTACTTCAGAATTTGCTGTCAAAATTATGCAGGGACTTTTCTGCTTCTCTCTCTTTTAAAAAAAATAGTATTGGTTTCTAAGACCTGAATGTTTTTTAATGTATATTTAACATATTGGAAATATCATGAACTCATTATGGTAGAGTCAGCTAAGGACTATTCACAAAAGACAATCCAATATATAATATTTTCTCATCTAAATCCAAATTTCAAAACTAATTATAGATTTAAAAAATAATTTATGTGTCATAATAGCTATCCATTCTTTCATTCAAATGAAAAGTTTCTTCTTCATTAAACTTATGTTCTAGAAAGAGAAGATACAAAAAATAAATATAAAATACGTAAATAAATTAACAAGGTTACTATGTAGGATAATGGAATCAGGAATACTGTGCAATGAATCAGTCTAATTTAGGTTGCATGGCCAGAAAACAAGGAAAAAATATATTAAATGATGCCCTGGCCAGAGTGACTCAGTTGGTTAGGCATCCTCCCATGCACCAAAAGGTTGCTGGTTCAATTCCCAGTCAGGACACATGCCCTGGTGGCAGGTTTGATGATTCCAGTAGAGGGCATGCAGGAGGCAGATTGGTGTTTCACTCTAACATCCATGTTTCTTTCTCTCCCTCCCTCTCCCTTCCTCTCTCTCTAAAAATTAATAAAAATATTTCCTCTAAAAAAAGATATTGAGCCCTGGTTGGTTTTGCTAAGTTGTAGAGCATCGGCCTGCAGACCAATGAGTCGTGGGTTTAATTCTGGCCAAGGTCACGTACCTCGGTTGCGGTTTGTCCCCAGCCCTGGTTGGGCCATGCAGGAGGCAACAAGTCAATGTGTCCCCCTCATGTTGATGTTTCTCTCTTTCTCTCCCTCTCACTCTATCTGAAGATAAATAGAAAAATATCCTCAGGTGAGGATTAAAAAATAAATAAATAAAATAAAAAGATATATTGAAATGAACAAATGGAAAAAGCCTACCGGAGTGCATACAGATAAAGTAAGAACAAGGAAAAAAATAGAATTCACAAAGACATATATGACATTACTTCCATAAAACGGGGATACTATTTTTAAAATGAATAATTACATCCTTTGTCAAGTTTATTCTAAGCATTTTATTCTTTTTGTTGAAATTACAAAAGGAATTACTTTTTTACTTCTTTTTCTGAAATTTCATTGTTAGAATATAGGAATACAGTAGATTGCTGTACATTGCTTTTGCATCTGCAACTTTACTGTATTTGTTTAATGCTTCTAATAGTTTTATGGTGGAGTCTTTAGAGTTTTCTATACAGTCAAACCTCGGTCTTCAAAATTCTCCCATCTCAAACAATCTGCTTCTCAACCTGACAACCCTTTCATGCTGACACCTGTGTGATCAGTCACGCGTCTCTTAGGCAACAAACCAAAGAGAGAATTAGAGTACGAATCAATGTACTGCTAAGCCTCGCCTTCTTAGCACCTCAGGACATTGTGCTGTAAAAATTTTTGTGCTTTTTTTGCTGTTTATTATTATTAACTTTTTATTTTTTACTGTATATTTCATATCCTTTTTGTTAAATTTACATTTTATGTCATTTATGTTTTTAAAGTGTTTATTTATAGACTACACAGTACATTAGACATGTACTGTATATCAAAAAGGGTAATACAGGAAATCATTGGAGGTCTGAAATGGATTAATCAAATTCACATTATTTCTGAAAGGAAAAAATGATTTAGTTTTGAACCCCTTCTGGAACAAATTAAGTTTGAGAACTGAGGTTCTACTGTATAAAAAATTATGTTAGGACCTATCTACTGAAAACTACAAAGCATATTAAAAGAGATTGAAAAAGACACTATGAAATGGCAAAATATGCTGTGTTCATGAATTGGAAGAATTAACATAGTTAAAATATACCTATTACCCAAAGTAATATAAAGATTTAATACAATCCCCATCAAAATCTCAATGGCATTTTTAAAGAAATAGAATAAAAAATAATCAGATTTGTATGGAACCATAAATGACCCCACATAGCCAGAGCAATCCTGAAAAAGAAAGAATGAAGCCAAAAGTATCACACTCCATGAGTTCAAATTATAATAACAAAGTGACAATAATCAAAACAGCATGGTATTGGCAGAAGAAAAAGACACATAGACCAATGAACAGAACCGAGAGCCCAGAAATAAACCCACATGTATATGGGCAAATAATTTTTAACAAAGTAGCCAAAGACATATAATGGGGGGAAAAAGCTTCTTCAATAAATGGTGCTGGGAAAATTGGAAATCCATGTGCAAAAGAATGAAATGACTACAGTTTTCCCCCACATGTATAAAAATTAATTCAAAACAGATCAAATACCTAAGAATAAGATCTGAAACAATAAATTATTTTGAAGAAAACATAGGTCCTAAACTTACGGACCTTGGACTTACAGAAGATTTCACGAGCTTCATCCCAATGCAAGGAAAATAAAGGCAAGAATAAATAAATAGGACTATATCAAACTAAAAAGCTTCTGCACAGCAAAAGAAACTGCCAATTAAACAAAAAGGCAACCAAAAGAATGGGAGAAGATATTTTCAAACAACCACTCTGACAAGGGGTCAATATTGAAAATATATAAAGAACTCATACAGCTCAACACCAAACAAACAATCCAGTTTAAAAATGGGCGGAGAACCTGAACAAACACTTCTCCCAAGAAGACATACAAATGGCCAATCGATACATGAAAAGGTGCTTAATTTCACTAGCTATTAGGAAAAGTCAAATCAAAACTATAATGAGATACCACTTCACACCTGTTAGAATGACTATTATCAATAAGACAAGTAATAACAAGTGTTGGAGAGGTTGTGGAGAAAAGGGAACCTTCATTTACTGCTTGTGGGAATGTATACTGATACAGCCATTATGAAAAACAGCATGGAGTTTCCTCAAAAATACTAAGAATAGAGCTCTAAATGACCCAGTAATTCCTCTTCTCGGTATCTACCTGCAAAATTTTGAAAACATTTATTTGCAAAGATATATGTACCCCTGTGTTCATTGCAGCATTTTTCATGATGGCCAAGACATGGAAACAACCAAAGTGTCTTTGGATAAATGATTGGATAAAGATGTGATACATATATGAAATGGGACACTGCTCAGCCATAAGAAAAGATGAAATACTGCCATTTGTGACATGGGTGGACATTGAAAACATCATGAGCAAAATAACAGACACAGAAAAAGTTAAGAACCATATGATTTCACTCATGCATGAGATATAAAACTAAAACAACAAATGAACGAGCAAGAAAAACAAATGAACTCAGAGACACAGATAACAGTTAACAGAGTGATGAGGGGGGTAGAGGGTAGAAAAGGGGGATCAAATATACGGTGATGGGATGGTTTGACTTTGAGTGGTGGGCACACAATAAAATATATAGAAAATGTATCACAGAATTTTACATTTAAAACCTATATAATCTTATTAATAAGTGTCACCCTAATAATTTTATTAAGAAAGAAAAAAATAAATAAAATAAGATAACTAGAGATTAAAAGAAAGCTCTTGGAAACTAAACAAGAATTACTGCAAAAAAAAAATTTAAATTGGAAGAATTTATGGATATTTTCTAGAAAGTAGAACAAAAGAAGGAATAAAATGAAAAAGTGAGAAAAAAATCTTAGGATTGATATAAAATTATCTCTAAAAGAGAAAATAGAGAAAGAAAATGAAGATAAAAATCATAAAATAAATAATATAATTTTCTAGAATCAATATGCACACTACAAATTAACAGTGCCCACTGAGTGCTCCGCATATCAACTGACGGGGAAAGGGAGTGGTGAACACCAGTTTCCATCACTTTGAGTATTTGCTGCCACTCCCTCTGGCCTATTTTCTATTGAGAAATCAGTTGACAGCCTTATGGGAGCTTCCACGTAGGTAACTAACTGCCTTCTCTTGCTGCTTTTAAGATTCTTTTTTTTTTTTTTTTGTCTTTAACCTTTTGCATTTTAATTATGGTGTGTGTTGATGCAGAACTCTTCATTCTGTTTGGGACTCTGTGCTTCCTGGACTTATTTGTCTGTTTCCTTGCCAGGTTAAGGAAGATTTTAGTCATTATTTCTTCAAGTAGGTTCTTAATCCCTTACTCTTTCTCTTCTTATCAAGCAAATACATATTTTTTATTATTCTTTTATTTTTCTGTTCAGATTGAGTATTTTCTGCCATCCAGTCTTCCAAATTGATGATTTCATCCTCTGCTTAATCTAATCAACTGTTGATTTATTTATTTATTTATTTTTAATTTTTTTCTTTTTTTTTTTTTAGTGTGTTCTTTATTTCAGTTATTGTAATCTTCATTTCTGACTGGTTTGTTTCTAGTTTCTTTGCCCGTTTTTATGCTTACTATCTCTTGTAGTTTTCACTGAGTTCATCTATTCCTTTCCTAAGTTCATTGAGCATCCTTATAACCAGTGTTTTGAACTCTGTGTGTGTTAGATTGCTTGCCTCCATTTTGATTAGTTCCTTTTTGGGAGTTTTCTCCTGTTCTTTCATTTGGGACATTTTCCTTTGTCTCCACATTTTGTCTGCCTTTCTGTGTTTGTTTGAATGTATTAGGTAGATCCTACATGTCTCCCAGTCTTTGCAGGTGATCTTATGTAGTAGGTGTCCTGTGGAGTCCATTGGTACATTCAACTTGCTCACCTGAGTCAGGGGCTTCATGAGTGCCCCTTATATGAGTTGTGTGTACCTTCCTGCTGTAGTAGAGCCTTGATTGCTGTTGACACATTAGTTGGTGGGGTTCACCCTCCAGCTGACTGGCTGTGAGTTTTGACTATAACTATAATATATGACTTGCTGGGCAGGACCTGACCCCATGAAGGGGGTTCAGCCTGTTAGGCTCTGATTCCTGCCAAGACCACCCTTTGGATGTGCCGCTTGAGGAGCTAATTGGGCAGTGCTCTGTGGTATTTTGGAGCCAGCCACTAGGTATGTTGGTTCTGGATCCCTTTGGGAAAGGTTCCAGTGTGGGCAAATGTCAGCTACTGCCTTTGACTGACCTGTGGTAACCAACAGGAGCTACAAAACAGTATGCGGTTGGTGGCTGCCTGTGCTGGGCCTGGAGACATGTGGGAGAGGTGATGCTGTGAACTGAGGCTGGCAACCACCTGTCCAGGCCTAGAACAGGTCAGCAAAAGGCACTGGGTACAACCTGTAAGCTGCCTACAAAGTTCAGCCACTAAAAGAGCCTTGGGTAGGTTGGGTAAGTTGGGATCTCAGAGTCTTCATGGTGGGACAAACGGTGTTCATCGGGGTAATGAAGATTCAGCTTGGGTGCCTGCCTGCCCCTGCAGGTTGCTTGAGAGGAGAGCTCAACACAGGAAAGACGGCACCCTGTCCCTGCTGTGTGGAAGAAGGGCTCCGCACGGGGACAAGGGCATCTGTCCCTACAGCTCTCACCCTGAAGCCACAAAACTCAGTTTCTCTCTGCACATCTCTGATGTACCCTGAGGGGTAGTCCCTTCTCCAGAGCCCAGTATGAGTGCCTATGGGTGAGTAAGTCTGTACATGGGCTCTTTAAGAGGGCTCCTGGTTTGCCTGCAACCTTCCATGTCACCTGGATGCATGCAATCCCGATTGACTTCCTCAGCCAGGTGTTGTGGGGCTGCTCTTCCAGGTCCAAACAGTGGGGCTGGGACCCTCACTCTGCAGCTGAACTATCCCTCCCAATTCTCCCATTTCCACACATGGGTGTGAGGCCAGCCAGTTCTGCACCTCTGCCCTTCCTGCCAGTCTGGATGTGGCTGCTTCTTTACATCCGTATCCGCAGGGCTTCAGTTCAGCTGGCCTTCAGGTGGTTGTCCAGGTGGATTCTTCTTAATTGGGGGGAAGCGAGCACAGCATTTGCCTACTCCTTTATCTTGACTAAAACTATGTTATTTATTTTTACTTTTTAGCTCAATGATGTGATTTGGGCATTTCTAGACATTACTAAAGCTAGATAAAATATTATTGACACCTCACTTATATAAGGAGCTTTATCTCACAATATCTTGTATTTAGAACACAGTCACAAACTCAAATATTAAAATGGGAGACTTTTAGAACTAAGCCAAATCTGATAGCACTGATAACTGGCAATGTTTTGTGATTGTGTTTATAAATCACACCCACGGCACAATCTTACTCGATCCTTCAACAATCTTGTGAGTTCTGTAATCCAGATCTTCTTATTACATTTGATTCACAATTTTTTACATGTTCTATGTAAATCTGAAAAGTACTTGGCAAAGAATGACAAAAATATATAAATTTGTTATAATCATAAAAAGAAGTTTAATTCAATAGTCCTCAATGGGAATAGTTCTGAAATGATGTGTTCCTTAGATTTACATGAATATGGGTTACTAACACTTGATTGACAATCTAACAATAATGATTGTATCAATGACATTGATGGAAGCAGATGTAATTTTGATCAAAAGTTTCCGAACTGAAGTTTTTCTCTTAAAAAATTTGTTTACGCCTGGCCGCTTTGGCTCAGTGGTTGGAGCATCTGCCTGCAGACCAGAGAGTTCCAGGTTCGGTTCCCACTAGGGGCATGTACAAAAAAAAAAAAAAAAAAATTAAAAATTTGTTTACTATACACATTGTTTTTGTGGAGCACTAAAAAGCACATGTTCTTTTTAGAAAATTTTGAAATTATCACACACACACACACACAAAAAAAAACACAAAAAGCACTCATACTCTCAAATCTACAAATAAATATTAAAATTTTAATGTATAATTTTCCAATTGTTTTTAGTGTACAAAACAAGATCATCAAATTATATATGTATATATATATATACATATACAAACTTTAATAAATTTAAACATGTTAATAAGATTTCCAAAAAGTGCTATACACCAGCCTACTAAATAAAGATTATTGAATATACTGTCAACTTCCCTTGATATCTCTGAGTCCTGGTCACAGTCCCAGTCGTTCAATGACATTCTCGAGATCGCTGAGAGACAACAGCTCCGTGCTGTAGTGCCCCACAGTTCCTCACTAGTCTGGTTTTAAAACCTGTTCGTGATTCTGTTTGTTTTTAAATTGGGCTGTTTATTTGTGAATGACAATCAATTAACCAGTATTTCTTTGAGCCCTAAACATACTAATCCTGGACAGTGTCTGTTTCTGATCACTTGGGTTTAATTTGCTGTGGACTGGAAAAGCGCATAGCTAAACTTACTGAAAATCTCAACTCCGCCCAGAGCAGTAAGTAGCTGTCATTTTTTGCATATTTAATTTCATCACAAGCAAGTGCTTTTAAACTTTATTATAACTGAGTGGGAAATTCCGGATGGGCAAAGATTAAATAATTTGTCCAAATTACACAAAGACACTGGTTTTCAAAGCAGAATTGAAAGAGCCTGAAATCTGGAGAAGAAAAATTATATCCTAGTGGGATGGTTATGCTTTTTAGAACTAAGAATATGCACCCCTAGCGGAAGAAAAAAGTTTTAGGGTACATTTTACAGGATTCTGTGTGCAAGGATGTGAACATTGAATTACGTAGTGAGGTTAATTCAGCTTCATTTTCTTCATTTTGTCAAGAAGCAAGTCTCAATGAGTACTAATATGTTTTGAAAACCTGATTAAAACTTGCTGGAATACCTTTTTGACAAAAAAAAAAAAAAAAAAAGAAAGAAAGGAAAGGAAAAAGAACAGGCCTCCGGTGTAAATACTAAGTGGCAGTATTTAGCTAGACTTTACTAACAATTTGCTTTCATCATTTATTTGTAGGGTAAAGGTCTATTTATAAACATGATAATGATTTTCCTTTAGGGATGTAATGTTTTCCTTTTTAAATGAAAATATTTAAATGTTATAAGATGAGTTGATTTATTGAGTTAAGTAACAGTAGATGCTGACAAATGTGGCAGAAAAACCCTGAAGGTGGCATATAAATTATTAAATACGAAAATATGTATCTAGTAAGAGAAAAACTAAATTTTAGAGTCTGATCCATCAAGGGGATGGGATTTCCATGCCTAAAGAACTTGCGTGTAAGGAATGATAAAAGTCTCTAAATGAAAAGGACACAGATGCCCACTCCTGACGGCCATATGTCCCTTGTCCGCTCAGCGCCGAGAAGGAAGGTCTGGTGCATTCACACTGCGCTGGTGTCCGTTCAGCCCAGCTCAAGAGCTGCTTGTTAAAATTTCAGCAGTTTTGTGAGCCAGTTGTTAAACATAGCCATTATTAAAAATTAAATTATACAAAGCTACAATTAATATATTATATTACAGACAAAGGTAATAAATATTCAAAACTCATCACTTCCCAATTACTTTACTGCATTTGCTCTTGAGGTTATTTGTGTCTATGGCATCTCTGGTTTGGAAGTATGGTCTAATGGTGTGCTACTGTGCATCTCTGCCAGGCTCTCTGTCCAGTGATTTCACGTTGGTAGTTTGAAATCAGGTGGCAGTATTTACACTATGGAAATTGGCAAAACTACAAATTCGAGCTTTTTCCTCCTAGAGAGGTAGTTGTTAAACATTTACCAGCAAACCACTGCACATAAGAGTAAAAGCAGCTGCACTTCCATATCTCTGCCACGCGAGTCCTGGTGCAATGCTGCCAGTTGGTAGTGGAAGGGCTCCTAGCAAAGGAAGAGACGGGAAGCAATTGGGAATGCATTGGCAGGGACGCCAGGTAGGAGTTGTTTGTTGATCGTGTTACAACTGAGCATTTTGTGGATGAGAAATTCCCCTTCCTCTCTCCTAAATAGGGATAGAGACTATATCTTCTCTCTTTTTTTTTTCTTGTGAAAAATGAAGCCAACTTATTTTTGCTTCTATTATTATTTTTTAATTAAATGTGTTATTTCCATAATTTCTTGGGAAGAGATAGCATTCTTCAAAAGTTTGATTACTTTTCTCAATGATGTGAACTTATTCTTAAATCCATAAAATGTAAAAGAAGCCAAAGTAGAGTGATAAAAATGTCAGTTGTTGTAACAGAATTTATGGCTTTGGTTTTATTACTAGGAGTGTTTTGAAAATATCTCGTCTCTTATCTTGTGCACACAGTGGCTCTTATTCAGCCGAGAAAGAGGTTAAGTGAGAAATGAGTTGGCTCACCAAGGATACATTTGTTCCACCCGCCTCCAGCCCCCAACACACATATTCACTTACACACATACACTGATGTTAATTTGATTTGAAAAAATATCAGGAAACATCATCATCAATTTCTCCTCTTGCTAAAGTGATTATTCTTGCTTGACTGCCCTCTGCTGGAATTCCTGAAATATACACTTAGTCTCTACTACAAGTTGTAGGCGGTATGTAACTTAATAATGTGTGCAATTTTTTTTCAAGGCAAATTTTGTGCAGAAGCCCAGGTATGCAAGATTAGAAATAAAACCAAGTTAAGCATTAAATGCAGTGGTCAAGTGTTGATGTAATTAGCCGTGGAAAATAGCTGAGTTTGAATGGATCAAAGAAAACAATTATACATAATGGGTGAACTGAAAACAATTGACTATTACTGAAAGAGAGGAATGCTTTAATTAAATGAAAAGATATACCTAATGTTAAATTAGGTGGCTACAAAATCTCCACAAATAAAGCTGCTTAATTGCTGAGAGTGACATGAGAGACCAGAAAAGTGTCTAAATGTACCTAATAAAAAAAAATGCAACCTTGTTAAAATTATATGGCTATTATTTAAAACTACAGTAAGCCTTTTCATTGTTCTGTAAGCTAAACCACCACATTTAAAAATATTCATTCAATTGTTTAAAATATGTAGGTTTCTCACTTATTGTTAATTCTGATACAAAGATATTGCTTTTGTGTACTTAATAAGAATGTATTTCTTGGGATGTTGAGAGGACATTACTTTAGAGAGAATAATGATTGCATGTATCAGACCTTATATGTACTTGTTTAGCATAAACCTATCTGTATACTTGTAAGGCTGTCCAGGGCTAGGGGAAGAGAGGTCAGTGTCGAACAGGTTGAGCTGTGGTGAGTTGGCACCATGAGACTCACACATGAACATTATTTCCATGGAATATTTTTACTCTAAAAATCAAATTCTTCATCTGAGGAATTTGAGCTAGTAAGTGGAACGTACACTTGCTGTGGAAAGTCTGAGCCTTTATTTCCTTCCCCATACTTCTTTATGTCTTTGTCCACACAGGAAACGAACAGGGGTTAGAGGCGGAGAGAACCGAGGACGAAAGGTCAAAGGATGAACAGAACGAAGACGTGAAGAACACCCTTTCTCTTCCCACCACTTTCGTGTCATTCTTGTCCCTTGTCTGGATTAGATTCTGTGACATTAGGCTTGTAAAAAGCCAAGTTTTCCAAATTCAAGCATGGATTCTGCATCACTGAGCATTACGACTTACATACACAATAAGGAGAAGACCTTTTTGGAAACAATGCTGATCAAGTTGATATGGATGTTGGTTCTTTTGCAGTAAAAGTTAATAACTATATAAGTAACTCATTTTTCCTACTGTAAAAAATGACAGTTATGTGCTTTAAACGGAGGGCGCAGAGGAAAATAAAGAGATTATGGGAACTTCATTTCACAAAGCTAAACGCACTCTACCCCTCCGCTCTCACCAGCAATCACACGTTGAGCACATTTTTGATGCTGATTTGAAAAGAAAACATGAAGGCAGATAGGATGGAGACATGGAATTCAATTTAACTTTTGAATGTCATAAGATTAACTCGTAATCATTGAATTTTGAATGGGTTAAACCATCTGGGACTCCTCAGAATAAGATATGATAAAACTTCATAATATAAATATGGGGAAAATGCAGATTTTGGGGAAAGTTGGTGTGCACTAAGGTTTTTGGAATTAAAATATATTTAGTCTAATTTTATTCTAAATGAAGAGGTCAACCTTATTTTATTCAAAGGACAAATATTAGTAGAGTATAAATATAAGGAATAGTTCCAATGCGTTGCATTTGAACATGCTTTATCACTGTGCCGAACATTTTACCAGCATTATATTATTTGATTCTAAAACACTCCACTATGAGGTGGGAACTTAATCATTCCTGTGTTAAAGATTAAAATAAATAAATAAATAACAAAGCAAAACAGCGTGGAGCCCTGGCAGCTGTGGGTCAGTGGTTAGAGCACTGGCCCAGGCAGGGAATGGTCCTGCGTTTGATTCCCAGTCAAGGGCACGTACCTGGGTTGCAGGTTTGAGTCAGGGGCCATGTAAGAGGCAACAGTTGATGTGTTTCTCACATCTATGTCTCTCTCTCTCTCTCTCTCTATCTATCTTTCTCTATCTCTTCCTCTCCTTCCCTCCCTGCCTCCCTTCATTCCACAGTCTCTAAAAATCAATGGAGAAATATCCTCAGGTGAGGATTAACAGAAAAGCAACAACCTGGACTCGGAGGCCCAGGGTCACAGAGACACCAAGTGCTAACATCTGGACTATGATTGCTCACTCTCAGGACAAAGCACTCCAACACACACAGCATCAGCGACATCATCGTCCTTCTCAGTCCCCAGGAGCCGATGTCCTGACCCAGACAAGGAACAAGCCCAGTGCCAGGTCTTTACGTACTCGGCTCATGAGGGTGCTTGGGTTCTCTTAACTGAAATCTACTGTGTATGACATTTCTAGATGACCGATTTTCAAAGAATTTTACGAAATTATACACGATACTGAAACACTATGGGACAACATTTTCATTCCCCTTGGATAAATTCCGTTGTCCATATCTCCAGGGCCCTGTTCCGGGGAAATGATCTGACAGACAGACAGACAGACAGGCTCCCAGTGCAGCACACCCCTCCCACATGTCTCTCTGCAGCATCTGCCCTGGGTATGAGCCCGGATCCATACTCACGAGACATATGTAGACACTTTTCCCTTTCTTGGCAAAGGCATAAATAGAATCCTAACGTCTACATGTAGGTACTATATAAATACAAAGTAGTGCAAATTCTGTGCATGTCATGCATCATTTATCCGTGTATTTTTAGCGTCACCAACACATTTACATACGCTGTCACGTTTCAAGCCGCACAATAGAGTGCCCTTTCAACATGAACCCAACAGCAAGCAGCGCTATTCTCAAGTTTTCACCACAAATGAAGATCAAAAAGCAAGAAAATAAGTCCAAAAATAGAAGACAAACTTAAAATGGGCATCATTTTCCCGATATGTTCTGAAGACACGATAGAATTATCTGGAGCAGAGGACAGTATTTAGCTCTATAATTAGATCCGTGCAATCATTTTAATGTCCCTATTATGCCAGGATTTCTCGAGATGAATGATTGCACCTTGGCCGTTGCCTAGAGGAGGTACAGACATGTAAACCACCGTTTGTGATATATGTTAAATGCCTGTTACGTATAGGAGCCAAAGGGGTAGGATTCTTTAAACTAACTAAAGAAATCAGATGGTCTTCGCTTGGGGATATAATATTTGGAGTGACTCTTGGAGGATAAGTAGAGATTTGGATTTTCTTTTGTATTAAACATTAGAAAAGGTAGAGGTAGTTGACCTTACAGATAAAGTCCAAGATCAAATATTAGAAATTAATTAATTTAACACATAAAGTTCAGGATGTTTGGATTTCTCAACAGAGAGCAATCTTGAAGTTTAAAAAACTGTAAGTAGGCAGACAACTTGGCTCCCTTTCCTTACTGAGTCTCGAACATGTCTTTCTTTGGCCTGACATTTTCGTATACTGTGGGTGTGGAAGAGCAGTCGAAGAGTCATGGTAGCACTGACCAACTTTTTTAAACCTTTTCTTTGGGATGCAGAAATTTTTATTAAATAGAATATTTCATGGAATACCAAGTGAGAAGCAGATAAAAGCAGAAAAACAAGTCTGGTCAAAGTGAGGGAGAGGGAAAATAGACCACTTACCTGGTAATGTTCAAAAATTTCTGGACTTGGTACAAAGTGTGTGTGTGTGTGTGTGTGTGTGTGTGTGTGTGTGTATGATTTCTCTGAGTTCCTGCATTGCTTTGTTTTTTACCCACAGGCTATCCCTGACGGACTTTGTATCTAACTCAATGTGCTTACCCTGGTCCACAGAGCAAAACTGGAGATGGGGACCCAGGAAAGACCTGTTCTCTCTGTCCTTAATCTCTTTCTTCCAATGGCTACTTCAAGTAGCAAGCGTCACGTGTTAGGTTCAACAGTCATTCTCAAAGTGCAGCACGAGCAATAATCATGCAGTAAACATGTTAGATGCGAATTCCTGGACCATCTCTGATGAAATGGATACCAATAGGTGTGGACAGAGACCAGGTGTCTCTGTGGGTGCCATTGCACTCCAGGTAGCTCACGCAGTGGTCAACAGGTGCACGGACTAAAGGCTAGACCGCACGGGAGACAGACAGGATTGAAAGAATAAAACAGTAAATGGAAAGAAAAGAAAGAGTAGAAAAGAGAGGAAGGAGAGCATATGTTAAGTGCAGAATGCCAACAGAAGAATGCCACCTGGGGAAGTTGATGCCAGTCTGCTACCTCTGCTTTAGAAAAGTAATTCAGAGAAACCTAGAAAGGTTCTGAGGTATGTTTTTCAAATTACAAGCATGTAGTCAACCTGTATGCATCTCTCTTTCTCTCTCCCTCTCCCTTACTATATTACACACACACACGCACACACACCCACACACCCTGCCACGCTCACACACACACACACCCTGCCACGCTCTCACACACACACACACACACACATATTTATATTTGAAAGTATTGCAGATGTCCCTCCTTTTTTCTCCATTGACACCCTCCTCCCTGCTCCTGCCCCTCACCCCACCTTCACCACACTGTTGTCTGTGTTCATTGGCTCATTGTACATAAGGTCTTTGGTTTATCTCTTCTCACCACCACCCCCTTCCCTCCATTATTGGAGTTTTATAAAGAAGACTCTGCAAGGTTTTTGGTAAATATATTGCAGAGTTAGTACCAAATGGTCCTTTGTTGGATGTTTTTATGTAGCAGCAATCATAGACTGTATCTGTCTACGTTTGCTATATTCTGCTTTGTCTCTTACATCTTTTCATAAGCATTTCTTTCTGTTATGTATCTTTTTATAGTACTTATTATAGCACTGTAGAGGAATGATAATTAAAACATTTAGTAAAACTCAATAGAATGAATGGCACACGGTATTCAATAAATTATAGCATTCTTATATGTCTTTTCCAGGTTGGAATTATCTTTTTATAGATGCCCAGAAGAGGAGTTACTGGTCTATGTGTATAAACAGGTTTTTTTTTTTTTTTTTTTTTTGTATGAACATTTGAAGGTCTCAGTACAAGTTTTTTTTTTTTTTCTTTTTATTTGCTACATCGCTTTGCAAAGAGTCATTTTAATTTGCAATGCTGTGTGCACTGTCTGAGAGTATCCATTTCATTGACCCTCATTAGCATGTATAATTTATCATTTTTAAAAAGCTGTATATTTCATTGCATTATTGCAATGTGTGCTTGTGTATGGATGGAGGGATTGCCTGTCTGTGTCCTAGTCCTACATATTTGTTGAAATTTTAGTATTTTTTTACCCTGGTGCACTGTTTGTGGGAATGCAGACTAGTGCAGTCACTGTGGAAAGCAGTATGGAGTTTCCTCAAAAATTAAAAATGGAACTGTCTTATAACCCAGTGATTCTGCTTCTGGGTATATATCTGAAGAATCCCCAAACACTAATTCAATAGACTATGTTCATAGCAGCACTATTTACTATAGCCAATATCTGGAAACAGCCTAAGTATCCATCAGTAGATGAGTGGATGAAAAAGCTGTGGTACATTTACACAGAAAATACCACACGGCTGTACAAAAGAAGGAGCTCTTGCCCTCTGGGACAGCATGGAGGGACCTGGAGAGTACTAAGCTAAGTAAAATAAGCTAGTCAGAGGAAGACAAGTACCGTGTGATTTCACTTCTAGGTGGAGTCTAATGAACAAAGTAGACAGACTCACAGATACAGAGGACACACTGACAGCTGTCAGAGGGGAGGGTGGGGCTGAGTGAGGAAGGTGAGGATCAGGAGAAAAACCCTCATAGGCACAGACAGCAGTGTGGATCACCGGAGGTAGATGGGGGCGGGGCGCGCAGCAGAGGGCAAGGGGGATAAGTGGTGCTGGAGGAGACTTGACTCTGGGTGCTGAACACACAATGCAATATACAGATAAGTATTATAAAATTGTACCCCTGAAACCTATATAATTTCTAACCAATGTCACCCCAATAAATTCAATTAAAATAAAAACATTTAATACATCATGAGCTGCAAACATATTTCTAGCTTTTTACTTGTTTAGTGTATAAATATTTTTTATTTTCTTGAGGTTCTATCTGTTGATAACCTCAATCCTCCCTTTCCTTCCTGTATCTGTTATTTCTTCCTATGGCTGTTATTTCTATCATAACAGAACATGTAACTTTCATGTTTAACTCCTGCATTCATTCTCACTTCGCTTAGGCTGTTAACCTGAGTCAGTCCCCAGTACTATCTTTATACTATAATTTTCACAATTATCTCTTTATTAGAGGAAGTTTGTCCTCTGGTAGTTTCATCAATAAGGGTTCATGGGAAAAATCATCTCTGAGTTCTCCAGTGTTCAAAACTGTATGTATATGTGTGTATTGCTTTGACATCCTTATTCTTAAGGGACGCTGTTCAACCCTCTTCTGATGTTAAATATATTCGATGTGAAGACATTTGAGGCCTCTTTTATTTCTTCCCCCTTTACCAAATGGCTTGACCTTTTCATCTTACTGCCCCAAAGATTCTTTTCTTTTTAAATTCCATCTTTAACGTTTTAAAAGTCTTCAAAGATGGTCTTGGCGTCTGTGTCGGCCGGTTTCTGCGTCTGTGGTTCTCGTTCTGGGCAGTCGAGGCTTGTCCGTCCAGGGTGTCTTACTGCAGCCAGCCTCCAACTGCATCGACTTCTAAGTTCTGACCTTCTTTGGGGACTCTAGAAATAGAGCTGCAGCCCTTTTTCCCACATTCTACACCTATTATTTTTCAGCCTAAGCTCCATTTTCCTTAGTTTTGCCTGTTTTCTCTCTCTCCTCCATGTGTCTTACCATGTTTTTCACAGTGGCTGTCTCCCTTGAAATCCTTCCAACTTTATATCTATTTCTCTTGTAATTGTGTGTGTGTTGGGGGGTGGTATTAATCTAAACCTTTCTTTTGAGGTAATTGTAGATTCACATGCAGCTTTAAGACATAAGACAGAGAGCCCGTGTTCCCTTTACCTAGTCCCCCATGAGGAAGCCTTGCAGACTATCCCACAACAGCACGGTCAGGAAGTGGGCACCGATGCAGTGAAGACACCCATGTTTCCATCACCTCAGGGATCCTTCCGGTGACCCTCTTGCAGCCACACCCACCTCGGTCTTGACCCACATTCACTCTGTCAGCCTTGACCCTGGCAATCAGTAATCTAGTATGCCCTCCATAATTTTGTCATTAGTAGAATTTGTCATTATATAAATGAAATTATATGGTATGTAACCTATTAAAATTGGCTTTTTTGCCTCAGCACAATTCTTTGGGAAGTCATTCAGTTGTCGCATGAATCAATGTGTTCTTTTCTACTCCTTAGTAGCACTTAGTGATATAGATATACCACAGCTCATTTAACCATTCACCTGCTGAAGGACATCTGAGTTGTTTCCTGTTCTTAACTGTTATAAATAAAGCTGTTAAAAACATTCACATACAGTTTTTGTGTGAACATTAAATTTAATTTCTCCCAGATAAATAAATGCCCAGAAGTGCAATTGCTGGGCCTTATGGTAATTGCATGTTTAGTTTTTTAATAAGCTACCGAACTATTTTCAGACTGGCTGTACCATTTTATAATCCCTTTAGCAATATATAAGTGGCCCAGTTTCTCTGGATCCTCACTAGCACTGAGTGTTGTCAATAGTTTTTATCTTAACCATTCTGATAAGAATGTAGTTCTATTGCATTTTGGATTTATTTTGCATTTCCCAAATAGATAAAATTGCCAATCTTTTATTTGCTTATTTGCCATTTATATATCCTCTTCGGTGTAATGTCTATTTATGTCTTTTGTCCATTTAAAAAATGTCTATCGTTTATTTTTCCTTTGCAATAATTTTTAGATAAAGTTTTATTTTAGAACAGTTTTAAATTTATGTAAAAATTACAAAGATATTACAGAAAGTTTCCAGATACCCCACACTAAGTTTTCCCCATTGTTAGTATCATGCATTAGTCTGATACATTTGTCACAATGAATGAACAAATTTGATACATTATTATTAACTTAAGTGCACCCTTTACTAAGATCTCTTTGGCTTCTATGTCATGTTCCTGATATTTCAGGATTTGATCCAAGATGCCATGTTTAGTCTTGGTATGTCCTTAGGCATGTCTTGAGCATGACAATTTCTTAGACTTTTTCATTTTTAATAACTCCAATAGTTTTAAGGAGTATTGGTAAAGTATTTTATAGAATGTTCCACAGTTGAAATCTGTCTGATAATTTTCTCCTGCCTAGACTAGGGTTGCAAGTTTGGGGAGGACGATTACAGAGGTAAAGTGCCATGTTTATTACCTCTGTCGTGGGTACATGGGATCAACAGACTGATGTTGAATTGCTCAGCGGGCTAAGGCAGCGACTGTGAGTTTTTTCCACGGTGAAGGTCCTCCTCCTTACTCCGTGTCATACTGTACTCTTAGCTCTTCCCCTCATTTATGCATTTATTTACTTATTGAATGATTTACTTATGACAGCGTGAACTCAAGAATATTTCTTTTATATTTTGAGCTACAACCCAGTATGACTAATGTTGTTGCTTTGGCCATTGGGAGTTCTTTCAATTGGCCCCTGTGTCCCTTTGACATCCCCTCCATCAATGTGGGGTTCTGTTCTGTTTTGTTCTTTTAGCACTTTTTTATTTTCTAACATTACAAGATGCTCCAGGTTGTATTTTTGTATATTTACCATCCGAATTCTGGAATCAGCTATTCCTCCCAGGGTTCCTGGTTCCTTTCATTGGAGAACAGTATGAAAACCAAGATCTGGGTGCTAGTTGTGGTCGTGCTACTGGAGCATTGTTTTATATGTGTGTATACTAACACCTGTATGTGTATACTAACACCTGTATGTGTATACTAACACCTGAAATATTTCTACTGTGACAACCTGTACCTTTGTTAGACGAACATAAATGAGTACTAATATGTACAACTCTATTCATTACCTCGTGTGTCATTACAGCCTCCTCCACTTCCTTATCTCTAAAATCTCCTTTCAACAGAAAGAGAGAGTACGGGAGAGGGAGAGAGAGATAGAAACATCGAAGAGAGAGAACATCAATTGGCTGCCTCCTGCATGCCTCCAACTGGGGATTTGAACCACAACTTGGGCATGTGCCCCGATCAGGAACTGAACTGGTGACCTCTTCTTGGTTCATGGGTCAATGCTCAACCACTGAGCCACACCAGCCAGGCTGTGTTGCTCATTTTTAAATTAAGTTTCTTGTTGAGAATTAAGAGATCTTTGTATATTTTGACATACATATTAATCAGACATGTTTTCTGTAAATATATCTTCATGTTTTAACTTACTACTTAATTTTCTTTTCTTTTTTTTTGTCCCTCTCCCTTCTGAGATCTGTCAGTCTGTTCCCTGTTTCCATGTCTCTGGACCTATTTGGTTGATCTGTTTTTGTTCAGTAGATTCCACATATAAGTGAGATCATGTGGTATGTGTCTTTCTCTGACTGGCTAATTTGGCTTAGCATAATCTCCAGGCCGCTCATGCTCTCTCAAAGGGTAAGATATCTTTTTTTTATAGCTGCGTAGTACTCCATTGTATATATGTACCACAGCTTTTTACCCACTCATCTACTGATGGACACTTGGGCTGTTTCCAAATCTTAGCAATTGTAAGTAGTGCTGCTATAAACATAGGGGTGCATACATTCCTTCTGATTGGTGTTTCAGGCTTCTTAGGATATATTCCTAGAAGGGGGATCACTGGCTGATAAGACAATTCCATTTTTCATTTATTGAGGAAACACTATACTGTTTTCCATAGTGGCTGCACCAGTCTGCACTCCCACCAGCAGTGTATAGAGTCCCCTTTCTCCACACCCTCTTCACTTGTTTGTTGATTTATTGATGGCAGCTATTCTGGCAGGTGTGAGGTGATTCCTCATAGTCATTTTAGTTTTCATCTCTCTGATGACTGGTGACATTGAACATTTTTTTATGTGTTTCTTGGTTATCTCTATGTCCTCTTTGGAGAAGTGTCTATTCAGGTCCTTTGCCTATTTTTTAATTGGATGGTTATATTCTTGGTGTTGAATTGTATAAATTATTTGTATATTTTGGAAATTAATCCCTTATCAGATGTATCTTTGGTGAATATATTTTCCCATACATTGGGTTTCCTTTTCATTTTGTTGATGGTTTATTTTGCTGTGCAGAAGCTTTTTAGTTTGATGTTGTCCCACTTGTTAATATTTTCCTTTGTTTCTCTTGCTCTAAGATATGTATTGGTGAAAATACTGCTACATAAGATGTCTGGGATTTTACTGCCTATGTTTTCTTCTAGAATTTTTTTGGTTTTGACACTTACATTTAAGCATTTTATTCATTTTGAGTTTATTCTTGTGTATGTTGTAAGTTGGTGGTCTAGTTTCATTCCTTTTGCATGAACCTATCCATTTTTCTCAATATCATTTATTAAAGAGACTGTCTTTACTCCATTGTATTCTCTTGCCTCCTTTGTAAAATATTAATTGACCATAATGGCATGGGTTGATTTCTGGAGTTTCTGTTCTGTTCTACTGATCTAATGCCTGTTCTTATGCCAGTACCAGGCTGTTTTTATTACAATGGTCTTGTAGTATAGTTCAAGATCCGGTATTGTGATCCCTCCAACTTTGTTCTTTCTCAAGATTGCTAAAGCTATTTGGGGTATTTTTTGGTTCCATATTAATTTTTGAAATGCTTGTTCTAGATCTGTAAAACATGCCATTGGTATTTAAATAAGGATTGCATTGAATCTATAGATTGCTATGGGTAGTATAGACATATATTTTGTTAATTTTTTTCTACTTTTATTTATTTTAGAGAGAGAGAAAGTGAGAGGGAGAGAGAGATAGAAACATTGATGAGAGAGAACATCGATTGGCCTCCTCCTCCATGTCCCCTCCTGGGGATCGGACCCACAATGTGGGCATGTATGCTGGCCAGGAATCAAACCGGCGACCTCTTGGTGCATGGGTCGACACTCAACCACTAAGCCACACCAGCCAGACTAGTATGGACATTTTTTTTTTATCCTCACCCTAGGTCAGTTTTTGATATTTTATTCAGATAGAGTGGGAGGGAGAGAGAGAGAGAGAGAGAGAGAGAGAGAGAGAGAGAGAGAGAAATATTGATGTGAAAGGGACACATTGAGTGGCTGCCACCCACACAACCCAACCAAGGCCGGGGATAAACTGCAGCCGAGGTACGTGCTCTTAGCGAGAACCAAACCCCGGTCTCTTCGGACCACAGGCCATTGCTCTAACCGCTGAGCAAAACCGGTCAGGGCAATATGGACATTTTAATGATGTTAATCCTTCCAATCAGTGAATATGGTATATGTTTACACTTGTTTATATCTTCCTCTATATACTTTTTCAATATCCTATAGTTTTCTGAGTTTGGGTCTTTTACCTCTTTGTTTAAGTTTATTTCTAGGTATCTTTTTTTATTGTTGCAATGTTAAATGGGTTGTTTTTTGTTTTTTTAGTTTCTCTTTCTAAGAGTTCATTATCGGTTTATAAAAATGTCACTGTTTTCTGGATGTTAATTTTGTATCCTGTTATGTTGCTGAATCGTGTATTAAATCTAGCAGGTTTTGGGTGGAGTCTTCAGCATTTTCTATGTACAATATCATGTTATCTGCAAATAATAACAGTTTTATTTCCTCCTTTCCAATTTTTCTCCTTTTATTTATTAATTTTTGTTGGTGATCACTGTGTCTAGGACTTCCTGTACCATGTTGAGTAAGAGTGGTGACAGCAGACATCCCTGTCTTGTTCCTGCTCTTAAGAGAAATGCTTTTAGTTTTTGCCTGTTGAGTATGATATTGGCTGTAGATTTGTCATATGAGGTATGTTCCCTCTATTGCCACTTTGCTGAGAGTTTTTATCATAAATGGGTGTTGGATTTTGTTGAATGCTTTTTTCTGCATCTATTGATGTGAACATGTGATTTTATCCTTCATTTTGTTTATGTGACGTATCACATTTATTGATTTGTGAATATTATACTAGACTTTCATCCCCAGAATAAGTCCCAGTTGGTCATGGTGTATGATCTTTTTAATGCATTTCTGAGTCCAATTTTCCAATGTTTTGTTAAGGATTTTAGCATCTATGTTCATCAGGGATATTGGCCTGTAATTCTCTTTCTCTGTAGTATCTTTATCTGGTTTTGGAATTAGATTAATGCTGGTCTTGTTAAAAGAACTTGGAAGTTTTCCTTCTTCTTGAATGTTTTGGAATAGTTTGGTTTGAGGAGGATGGGTGTTAGTTCTCTGAATGTTTGGTAAAACTCCTCTGTGAAGCCATTAAGTCCAGGAGTTTTGTTTCCTGGGATTTTTTATTTTATTTTATCACTGATCCAATTTCATTAGTTTCTACTGGTCTATTCAGGTTTTCTAATTATTCCTGATTGAAGTTTTGGAAATTTGTATGTTTCTACGAATTTGTGTATTTCATAAAGGTTGTCCAATTTGTTGGTATATATTTGTTCATAGTGTTTTCTTACAATTCTATGTATTTCTGTGATGTCAGTTGTTACTTTTCCTCTTTCATTTCTAATTTAATTTATTTGGGTCCTCTCTCTTTGTTTCTTGATGAGTCTAGTTAAAGGTGCATCAATCTTGTTTATCATTTCAAGAAATCAGTTCTTGGTTTCATTGATCTTTTACATTTTTTTTTTTAGTCTTTATGTCATTTATTTTTACTCTAATCTTTATTATTTTCTTCCTTTTTCTTACTCTGGGCTTTTCTTGTTGTTCTTTTCCTAATTATTTTAATTGTGGCGTTAGATTTTTCATTTGAGATTTTTCTTGTTTCTTGAGGTGGACCTGTAATGCTTTGAACTTTTCCCTCTGGACTGTTTTCACTGTGTTCCATAGATTTGGGGTTGTTGTGTGTTCATTTTTATTTGTTTCTAAAAAGTTTTTGACTTCTTCCTTGATCACATTGGTGACCCACTCACTGTTTAATAACATGCTGTTTAGCCTTCATGTATTTGAATGCTTTTTGTTTTGTTTTTTTTTGTTCCTCACCTGAAGATATTTTTCCACTGATCTTTTTCAGATAGAGTGGGAGGGGGAGAGAGAGAGAAATATTAATGTGAGAGATACACATTCATTAACTGCCCTCTGCATGACCCCCACCAGGGCCAGGGATCAAACTCACAACCCTTGACTAGGAATCAAACCTGTTATTCTTGGGTATGCAGGCCAATGCTCTAACTGCTAAGCCAAGCCAGCCAGGGCTTGAATGTTTTTGAATGTTTTTATTGTAGTTGATTTTTAGTTTCATGCCATTGTAATTGTAGAATATGCTTGATATGATTTCAATCTTTTTATACTTGTTAAGAATTACTTTGTGTCCTAACATGTGTTCTCTCTTTGAGAATGTTCCATGTGCCCTTGTAAAGAATGTATATTCTACTGCTGGGATAAAATGTTCTATAAATATCCATTATAACCATCTGATCCAATGTGCCATATAAGGTCACTGTTTGCTTGTTTATTTTTTGTCTGGAAGATCTACCCAGTGATTTCAATAGAATGTTAAAGTTCCCTACTATGATTATATTGCTGTTGACCTCGTCTTTAAGTCCTCCTGAGAATTAAAAAAAATATATTTAGGTGCTCCCATATTGGGCGCATATATGTTTATCAGAATTAATTAGGGTCTGTTTCTTTGTTTTTCCATTTTTGCTGTTTCTTTGTGTTTGTTTCTATGTATTGGTTAAGACTGCTGTGACTCCCACTCTTGGTGGGTGGCTTTCTGTAGTGTGTATGTCTTATGGGATCCAGTGGTGTGGTCTCCTTAATCTTCGGATCTGGGTGCTCTGGGAATGTTCCTTGTGTGAGATATGTGGGTCCTCCTGATGTATTTGAATCTTGATTGCTATTTTCCCTTTCATGGGGGGCTCAGTCCTTGGACTGACTGACTGTGAGGTTTAATGTCCACATTATGCCAACTGTTATACAGGTGCTGATAGAAGAAAACAAGGCGAACAAGACCAAACCAAAAACAACATGAAAAACACAAACCAATAACATCAAGAAAAATAAGAACAACAAAAAAGAGTAAAAATAAAAGAATATGAAAAGTCAAGAGATCTGAACAATTACAGACTATTTTAAAAAATGAAAATATGAAAGAAAAGGAGAAAGAGAAAATAAAAGTGTAAGAATAAAAAATAAAAAAACAAAATGATACATGAAATAATAATAATAATTTTTAAGTAACAACAATGAATAAAATCATAGGGAAAAAAAAGAGAAAGAAAACAAACAAATAAATAAAATTTAAAGAAACAAAAGAGAAAGAAAAAACAGTATTAAAAGAAAGAAAGAAATAAAAGATATGAAAGAAAAAAAGAGAAGAAAACAATACCTTTGAATCTGCTACTAGTGGGGCTCACAATATTTTGCTCTGATGTCTGAATCTGACCACTTGGTGTGTCTGTCTCAGGCCTCCTGGGAGGTTCTCTGATGCAAGCAATGTCAGTAGCTGCTCCTGCCTGGCCCTCAGCCACCTCCCATTTAATTTTTTTAACAGTGTTTTCTTCTGAACAGAAGTTTCTAATTTTAATAATATTAGCGTCTAGCTTATCAAATTTTTTCTTTATGGATTGTGCTTTTAGTGTTGTCTCAAAACAACTTATCACCAATCCCAAGGACACATAAATTTTTTCCAACGATTTCTAGAAGTTCAATAGTTTTGAATTTTACATTTATGTTTTTTAGACATTTTGATTTTTGTGTAAAGTTAAATTGTGTATCTATCTTCATTATCATTATTACTATTATTTGCATATGGACCTCCATTTCTCTAATATCATTTGTTGAAAACATTATTTTTCTGCATTGCGTTGACTTTGAACCTTTGTCAAATATCAGTTGGCTATACTGGTGTGGGTCATTGTTCTTTCACTGTCTTGAGCATTGGAGCTTTACATTCAGAATTAACATTGGGTAGTGTTAGTTCATCACCTTTGTTATTTCTCAATGTTTTATTGGGTTTTATAGGATTTGTTTTGTCTTTTCATATAAACTTTAGAATCAGTTTGTCAATACCTACAAAGTGCATTACTGGAATTTTTACTGTAGTTGTATTAAAACTGTAAATCAAGATGGGGAGAATGACATCTTAACAATTTTGAGTCTTGTGATCTATGAATACAAAATATCACTTCTTTTATTTAGGATTTCTTGGATCTCCTTCATTACAATTTTATAATTTTTCAAATATAGATCTTTTACTTATGTTTTTAGATTTATAACTGTCTTATTTTTTGTGCTTTAGTAATTTTTTAAAAATTTATACCCCAGTTATTTATTTCTAGTACAGGAAAACTATTGCCTTTTGTATATTAACTTTGCATCCTACAACCTTACTGTTCTCTCTTGTTAGTTCCAAGAGGGCATTTTTGTTGATGATGATGATTCATTGGATTTCCTGTACAGATAATCATGTCATCTGCTAACACAAAGTTTTATCTCTTCCTTCTTAATTGATATACTATAGGTTAGCTGTAGGTTTTTTGTTGTTGTTGATGATGTCCTGTATTAAGTTGAAGAAGTTCCATTTTATTCCTAGTTTGCTGAGAGTTTTTTGTGTTGTTTTATCATGCATTGGGGTTAAATTTTGTCAAATGAGTGTAATTTTACTTTCTAAGAGTTTTAAAATGTTTTATTATCTATTATTTATTTCTATTTTGATTCTGTTTTAGCATAAAACATACTACGCATGATTTACATTCTTTTAGATTTGTTAACATTTGCTTCATGACCAAGGATATGGTCTATTCGGTATATGTATTTGTTTGATTGGTACTTGAAAAACCTATGTATTCTGTTATTATTAGATTGACTGTTTAATAAATGTCAATTCGTTGTTTTAGCTGAAATGTTGTTGATTACTTCAATAAACTTGCTAATTTTCTGTCTTGTTCTATAAGTAGTTGAGAGAAAGAAAGAGATGATGAAATTTCAAACTATAATTTTAGATATGTCTATTTCTTCTTTCAATTCTATTAATTTTTTCCTCGCACATTTTGCAGCCCTGGTATTTGTTGCATCTATCTTTGGGGTTTCCCCTTCCTTCCTAAGGATATTTTCATTGGCTGTTTTTTATAGAATTCTGGGTCACTGGTCTTCTTATTTCAGTTCTTAAAAATGCTGTGCCACATCTTTGTGGTTCCCATAGTTTCTGGTGATAAACTCACTGTTGTTTGAATTGTTGTTCTCCTGTAGGTAAGATAGCGTTTCTTTTCTGCTGCTTTCAATTTTTAATTTATTTTTTAATTTTTATAAGTTTGATGATAAAACACTGGTTGGGAAAGTGTCTTGTTACTGTCCATGTAGCCTCAGCTGACACCACACATAGGAAGGAGCCTCCCTGTTAGATAGAGGATGGAAGTCCTGCCACCGCCGCGGGACGTTTTGCTGCCGTGGGTGGGAGTCTGGGCTTCTCCCTGGGCTGTTGCTCCCATGATGAGGGCCAGGGCAACACTTTTCTTTCTGTTATTTGGCTGAAGAATATTGGTCCCTTTTTCTCATCCTTTGACAACAGAGAGCGGGCCTTTGTTGGGTCTTATTTTCTGGTACTCTTTGGCATATCTGAGTTGCTGGCTTCTTCAATATTTAGTCTGATTTTTATGAGGCCAAAAAAAAAAAAAACAAGCCCAAAACAAAACAAACAAACAAACAATGCTACAACACAACAAAACAAAATAAAAACAACCTGGGAACTCCCCACTGTGTTATTCCTTGGGTCCTTAGCTCCTTGATGAGTCTATGAGTCTACCTTGTTCTCTCCAGTTTTCAGTATTCCTATGAATATATATATATATTCCATAGGTTTTACTGGTACTTAGTGGGAGAAATAGTAAAAAGTACATGTACTTCATAAGTGGAAGTCGCTCCCAAACTTTCATTTTTACTTCCTACTTCTATCTGTGTTCCATCCATGCACATCATCTTTTATACCCTCTTTTTATCTCTCAGGCTCTCCCTAATTCTTGCATTTATGCTTTGCATAATGTGCTCTTATTATGCAGGTGTTCTTGTGTTTTGTCTGTAGTCTTCTCAGAAGTAATTGCTACTTCATATATTCAGAACATGCAGTGATATATATTTTTTCTGCTCAGTGGTTAGAGCATCAGCCCGCAGACCAGAGTGATATTTTCAGTGGTATTTTTTTCTCCTTCATGGTGATAGTTTATGGTAAACCTTTTTAATCTATTGAAGAGTTTGCTGTCCTCTAGCTCAGCTTTTGTGTTATATCTTTGTGTGATGTTGTTCTAGAATCTTTCTTATTACTCACCATTGAGCTAGTCAGCTCTTTGCATGAGCTTTGTTTTGGTGAGGGAGTGCAGAACAGGAACGCACCCCGGGAGTCCTCCAGGCTCACACCTGAGAGGTCCCCCGTTCCCTGCTACCACAGGGACACAGACATGGATTCTACAAACATGGCACATCGATGAGATAGTATGTGTAGGCCCACCTCATCTGCGTCTCTGATCCAGACCAGGTCAAAGAGTCTTTCTGATGCCAGCCTGTCTGCTTCACGCTGTGCCCCCGCTGCTGAGACGGGATATCATTCTTTCCCCGCCAGGCGGCTCTCGCCTTCGGCGAGGATGGTATGCTCACTCTGATAGCCACTCTGGGGAAGTCCTCTCAAAAATATCTTTAAAAATTCTCCTAACCTTCCCCCAATCAAAGCTGTTTTAGGCAGACCATATACATGTCCCTGGGTTATATCTATACCTTATATTCATTGTAAATGGAGTTTTCAGGGGTTTTATTTTATTCTTTTTGTTGTTATATGATTTCTAAGAGGAGAAGGTGAAAAAATGCTGAGTTAGGGAGACATTTTTATAGTGAAAATGTTTAGTCTGGATTTATTGAGTACCTAATGGTTCAATCTTTTATTTTCATACTTCAAATGAATCAAAAGAAGACATATATCGGAAGATGAGACAACAAAGAACATGTTGATAAGGTTTGTTCAGGCGTAAAAATTTTCAATTGGTAATTTAGTCTTCATTAAAATACTTTTCTATTTTTTTCTCTCCTTTCAAAGACCATTTTCTCTTTTTTTTATAAGTGGAAATCAAATTTCTTTTTTAAATTTCTTTATTTAATTAATTTTTGTTACAAATGTTTCTCCTTTTTCCCCCATTGACACCCTCCTCCCTCCCCCCCCCCCCCCCAGCATTATTGTCTATGTCCATTGGTTATGTATGTATGCATATAAGTTCTTTGGTTAAATCTTCCCTCTCCCCGCCCCTCCTCTGAAGTTTGTCAGTCTAAACCCTACTTCTATGTCAGAGAAAGACAAGTATCACATGATCTTACTTATTTGTGGAATATAATGAACAAAATAAGGTGGTGAACAAACAGACCCAGAGTCATTAGAATACTTTCTAAGGAAGTCACAAAAGTTCCCATTGAGTTGATGGAGCGTTGTCTCCAGTTCATTCTTTGACTAGTTAGTGATTTTGGGTAAAGTGCTTTCAGAATTTCTCTGTGAAGCATTTATTATATGTTGGAATGAAGTTATAAATGCCCTATAGACTAATTGCTATTACTTCCCATGAACCACAACATGCTGTTTATGTTGGAAGACTGAACTAGTGTGCTTATTTTAGAGTTTCTGCTCTAGAAGGAAAAGAAAATTCCACACATATAATGGTGCTATGTTATTTGACTGAATCCGTCAGACACCTTGTTATAGAAGGCTTTTATAGGTCTTTCTGTGACAGAATGGGACTTTGGCACACAGCAAGAGGTGCCTCTTATTTTTCACTATTGATTCTCGGAGTCCCGCTGCACGACTTCTTTCAGTGGGCAAAACACCAGACTTTGTGTGCGTTCTTCAGCCACAGCTGTGCTCCAGGTCCAGCCCACTCTTAACAATTTGAAAACTATAGAAAAAATTATACATAAAGATCATCTACAAATTTTCTACTCAGACATGTCACATTATTAATGTTTTAAAATACTTCCTGTGAGTCTTTTTCTGTGCATTTTAACTTGATTGGCATCATGGTGTCCATGTAGTTTTACTTATTTGCTTTTATTTGGTTTAATTAACTGTTATTCAATGTCATTAAAAATCCTCACAAATATTCTAATCATTGTATATTCTTATTCAATCATGTTCAAGTGCATAAAAGTAAACCAAAGAAAGCAAAAGCATAGCACTCTTGGATAGCAAGATGTATCATAAAAGTCTCAATCATCCAAAATTTAATGGATTAATACATAAGTAAAGCACAATCCCGGAAGTCCAAGCTTTCTTTTAAACTAGTTTGGAAAGAGTGGAAGGAAAAGATGAAATGATCTTAATATCCATGCGGAGGAATAAAAGTTCCAAATATCTAAAAATTATATAAAGAGAAAAATTGCATGAGGTGACTAATTTCTAGAAATTAAAACCTACTGTAATTTCATAGTAGATAACTTATTGATCAGATCGGGGAGGCATTAGTACAGGAACAGACAACTCTGTCTGGGTATACTCAGAACAGTAACGTAGTGAAGCCCCGGTGGAGAAGAGTGTCTTGCTCACCAAATGCCCTCTCACGCCTGGTTGTCCATCAGAAACAGCCCTCCTGAACCCCATGCCGCACAACAAACAAAACAAACTTCATGTGGATAAAAAGGTTACATTTTTTTCATAAAACACCTGATAAGAATGATAAGAAAATGTAGGAAAATGTTTTTATAACTTTAGGATAAAGAGAAGCAATTTAAACAAGACAGAAAACAGCCATAAAAGTAAAGAGACATTTAAATCTATGAAAATAGTTCTGTATGTTAAAGTACACCAAAAACAAAGTGCTGCACCACATATAATAGAAAAAGAATATTGGCCATAATATTATAAAATATATTCTAACATATTATACCTACAATTATGTAGGCAAAAAGCAAGTGCCCCAGTGAACACATGTTTATAGAATATGAATAAACAATTGATAGAGGAGGAACTTCAAAGGCCAATAAACATATGAAAGAATGCTCTATTCTGTTAGTAACAATGAGATACTAGTTTATACCCTGAGACTGACAAAGGTTTAACAAAGCACTCGTGAGTACAGTGGGGAGGGTGCCCTCCTACACTGCAGGTGGGAATATGTCTGTTGGTATAGACCTTAGGAAAATAACATGGAAATATGTATTTCAAATTTAAAAGTATATCCCCTTTACTTAAACTCCAGGAGGTTTAGTTTGACATAGAGGGGCAAAATAAACCCCCAAAATTGTGACTACCTTGAATGCCAATAAATAAGAGAATGGTAAAAATATAGTATGTTTTACTTATATTAGGAAATATCTTTAGTCAATATAAAGGAATGATTTAGAATTGCATCTGGTGATTCACAGTGTTGTTCATGATGTATGCTATTGAGTAAGAAAAACCATTTATTAAGAAATGTCTATAGAACGATCACATTTATATAAAAATAGGCAGTAAGCCCTGGCCAGTTTGGCTCAGCAGTTAGAGTGTCGGCCCGCAGACCAAAGAGTCATGGGTTTGATTCACAGTCAAGGGCACGTACCCTGGTTTTGGGTTTAATACCTAGCACTGGTCGGGGTTGTATGGAGGCAACCAATGGATGTGTCTCTCTCACATTTATGTTTCTCTCTCTCTTCCTCTTCTCCCTCCTTCCCACTCCATCTAAAAAAAAAAAAAAAAAGTCAATGGAAAAATATCCTCGGGTGAGGATTTAAATAAATAAATAAATAAATAAAAGCAATGATCAAACATCCTCTTATTTATATGCATATAACTTATATGAACATGGGGAAGGTGAGGAAGGATACAAAGCCATCTTTAAATCGGCTAATCCTAGTGGTAAGAATGAGGTAGACAATACCAAGGCAGTAGCAACATGGACACACTCTGCTGATATGTTGGGTAAAATGTAGACTATCAAATTGCACATACATGCAGAAGGACTGAAGGATTTGGGTATAAATAGAAAGATGAATTGGTGATGAAATTCCAGAGATTTTCCTCTGGGTTGTCAGTTACTTTGATAGCAGGTTTGAATAAAGTTATCAAAAATAACGTTCATTCTTATAACTAACTGCATGGTATTTTGTACTAAGTGCCTCAAGTTTGGGCTGTGGACAACTTTGTATATAAATCTCTATATTTCTGAGTATTTACTTAGAAAAGCTTTCAAAGCCTAGGTATAAGACTAAAATACCCAAATTTTCAAAGTTCCTAATATCTGTTGCCAAATGCATTTTACAAATTATTCAGGTTTTTAGAGAATAATTCTTCTAAACTCTGTTTGCTTCTACTCTCCATTAATTTTTACTTTGATCATGCTATTTCTTTCTCTCTTTTTTTGAAAACTTTCTCATTTTTAAAATTCAAACTACAGTGTATACACACTTAAAAACAACTGTCATAATTTTAAATTTGCAATATATTTTTTAAAATAAAGCAAGACAAGCTGTAGTAAGATTAATCTGTAACCTCCTGATCCAGAAAAGGCATCGTTAACATCTGGTCTCTGTCTTTTCCATCACCCTGTCCTAACGCCATCCTTACCAAGGGAAACGGGCAATATCTAACAAGACCACCTGTGCATCTGCTTTACTCTGGCAATCCCGTTTCTAAGAACGTACCCCAAGTACATCGGTACACGTATGAAATGATATTTGCATAAGGTGAGTCACTGTGACACTGTATGCAGTGGCAAAACATTTAAATAACCCAACTATCTACCTGTAGATTCTCATAATAAGCAGCAAAGAGAAATGAAGAAAATATATATATATACAAATGCAGAGTGATCAGTTGTATATCTTGTTAAGTGAATGTTATATCTTTAGGATAAATATAAGTATATTCTAAAATAAATATTGTGAGGCACATATTAAACTTAAAATATATTCAGTGTTCATTTGAAATTCAAATTTAGCTGGGCATCCTGAATTTTATTTGCTAGCTCTGATGGCCTTGTTTGGGAATAGGATTCTGAGATGGAAATTAATATGGAAGATGTTTATAGCAATGCCCCTGCTATCAACACCCATTATTGCAGGAAAAGAAATAGGCAGAGAGAGAAGTCATACTGGAAGGAAAAACCAAATGACAGCCTTAGGTAATCCCACAAGGATCTCTAGAGCTAAGATGTCCTATCAGAGTGTCCTCCATTGGGCCTAAATGACAGGGCTTTTATACCTTCTTCCTCAGTCAGTCATTGAATAGGAACAAGGCGGCTCTCTGTAGCTGAAGCAACTCTGAGGGGGCTAAGAGCTGAACACTCTCTGTTAATACCATTCCTAGCAGCAGAGAAAAGCATCCTTTCTGAAGGGGAATCTGGGTGACTGATTTCTATACATACCCCTTTCAATGAAGAAAGCAAAGTGCCAAACGTGTATAATATATTCTACCTTTGATTTTCAAGTGCATAAAACACAATATATGATGTACTTGCCTATATTTGTAAAAGCAAAGTGTAAATATAAATTAAAGTTAATAAAAATAACTAAGGACCAAAAGAAGGAATAGGGCAATGGAAGTGAGATATCTCTGAATATACTTTGTTCAATAGTTTTGACTTTGGATGTAAGTTTCTTGTATTACCTAACAAATAACAATAATAATAATAATGCCAAAATGAAAAGAAAAAAAAAGCCCTACAAAGTTAAACTGAAATCAGTAAATCCATATCAAAAGTTGATGATGTAACAACTAAAAAAAAAAAGAAATATCACACAATGCTAGAACAGGATTTTAACCATGAAATATTTTCAACTTTATTATTACTGATATTGTTTTGAGACTATAGTATGTATATGTAGGATAAATAAATAATTATGCTAATATTATTGAAAATCTGAATTTTCAATGTAACAAAATAGAGATACAAATATAAAAATCAAAGAATTTAAGTAAAAATTCTGCAACATTTTATTTAAAATGGAAATATCAGAATGACTCATTCAAAAAATATATATTTTCCGGCTTTGTGCACTAGAAAGCACCATAAACAATGGCAGCCCACCTGTCATGAGCACTAACTGCTCATATTATGGTCTCTAATTACCATTCTTTCTTAAAAGGAATTGAAGAATCTGTTGTATGAGAAAGCAAGGCACTCTCAAAACCGAAAGTGGCCCTGGCTGTTTTGGCTCAACGGTTAGAGCGCCGGCCTGCGGTCCAGAGAGACCCGGGTTCGGTTCCCGCCAGGGGCACATATCTCCGTTGCAGTTTGTCCCGGCGCTGGTTGGGTTATGCAGGTGGTGGCCATTCGATGTGTACCTTTCATGTCGATGTTTCTCTCTCTCTCTCTTCCTCTCTCTCCCTTCCACTCCATCTGAACAAAAAATGGAAGGGTGTCCTCCAGTGAGGATCAAAAAACAAAACAAAACAAAACAAACCCGAATGTGGTTGTGTAAGAGAGTGTAGAGGGGAAATTCTTACTCTGAATACATGAGGATAAAGCATTTATCTGCCTTTCCCAATGAACTGGATTTCAAGGTAACTAAATAAAGACTGGTTAATGAAAAAAAGTTCTTAGAAAAGAATTCCAGCTAATAAATATAGGGCGGATGGTGCAATTTTTTAAAAAGCACCACTTGGCAATCCTTAATGAAGTAACCCAGGCAAGGTTATCAACAGATCCGAAAACCATGAGGTGAAAGGTGGCTACGGTCGGGTTGTCCGCAGGCTGCCGCAGAACCCACTGAAAACTGTATGGGGCAAAGGCAACTTCACAGTGGAGCACAGCGTGGTCGCCACGTGAGCCCAGGTGTACGCACTAGTGAATCTCGGTATTACTAAGGACAGCCACATTTTGTATCCTCCGTAGGGGCAGCAATATGCAGTACGTAATGTACATCAACTAAGTCGAAACTGAATCTAACCAAGTATCTGAATGGAAGGGACAGACTGCAGAAACTACGAGGAGAAAGAAACAATTTAAATGTCTCCACAAAAAAGAAATCAGACAAATCTTGACTGTGGAACACTCTGAAGAAACAGGAAGAAACAGATCCAGTTTCTTCAACAAATCAATCGCATGTGGAGGGTGAAAAGGGGAGATTTTAAAGATATTAACAACTAAACCAATTAATTTATATTGTTTGGCTCCTGAATCAAATGAAACAAGTTTATAAAAAGACATGCTTAATTTATAGTGAACCAATCTTTAAAATTTTCATAATACATATTCAAGTACAATTTAAATACACAGCTCTTGGTCTAAATTATATAGATTTTCTTTGCAAGCTTTGAAAAGGATTCATTTGAGAAAAAAATAATTTGAAGGAAAAGAGGATTCCAGTCATTTTCTAATTCAGAAGATGAAGGTTGTTGTTTGTTTTTTGGTCTTTACTTCTGAGGCAATGAATACTGTTTCTTCCCACCTTTTCATATTCTGTTCGCCCTCAGCCCCTTCTAGAGGAGTCGCATCTGGGGAGTCCCAACCTTTCGTCTCTGTTATGTTTTTAAATAGTTTTCATTTATATTTTCTCCATTTAATTTTTATACTTCTTTGAAAATCATAAATTGACAAAATGATGACTTACATGTAAACAGACATGTGTGTCCACCAGTGCCCACAGGACCCCGTCCACATTTCCCGTGTCTGTTGTCTGTCGGCCCGGAGAAAAGTACAGACATATTTTTATCATTGTTTTCCCTTTAAAAACATTAACTTAGGTCCTCTTAAGCCTAACAGGTCAAGTCAAGAAGTCACACCGGAAGAGAGCTGTCATTTTCAGAAAGGCTATAATTAATCATTGGAGGAATAAAACTGGCGGTGATGACCTCATGCCCTTTGAAGTTCCCACACCCACTGTTCGTGTGAATGAGGGTGTTAAGTCCTGGTGTCAGTGCCAATGCTAACTCAGAAATTACATTCTTCCCACTCAGAAATCCCTCCTGGGGTTTCAACAGGAAGGACTGTTCTTCGTTTCCCTCCTGAAAACTGTTGTGTGATGTTGCTGCCCAGAGGATGCTGGTTCCGCCCCAAGGTGGCTGGACCTCGTGCAGGCTGAGGCAGTGTCTATATATAGAGTACAAAAAGCCCTCGGCTAACTGTGGATGAAAAGCACTCTCGATGTGTAAGGTATTATTACTACTGAAGCAATTATTTTCACTTTGCTGCGAGGTTCAGCGAGCCAATCAAACCAGCCCCCCAGCACCGCAGCAAGGCCTGCTCTGAGCTCCCAGCTCCGTGCCTCTAACAATGTCTCTCTTGTTCCAACACTACCTGTCAATTTTTAATAAGCAAAGTAATTTCAGGAATTTTGAATTTTTTTACCGTAGATGTCCATGGTGGGAAGTGAAATGACCAACGAAGCCCTTGGTTAAAGCTACATATTTAAGTACCACCGAAAAGGGAGCAGAAAGCGAGCCTTGCCCATGGATTAAAAAAAAAGGAAAAAATAATCTACTCCAGTCACACTGAGCCTTAAACACAATTCAGTTGCAACCTGCTGATTTAATCAATCCTTTTCAGTTAAAAAATAGAAATTGGAGAGTAATATGCATGATGAAAAATTTTAATAAAACACATTGGGATTCTTTTTTCTTAATGGGAAATGAAAACGATCCGAAGGCATCCAGTGTACCTTTCAAAACCTCCTGAAAAAAAAAGAAAAGCAAATGGTATAAATGCATCCAGCCTGCTTGCAGTTCTGTACATTTATCATTACATGGAAATTTCTGGTGCTTGCCTCCTTGGAATCAGAGAGAGGGATATGGGTCAACGTGATGACCTGAGCTTAGCTCTTTAGCTGAGGCATTTAGATCTCTTTTGTTCTCTTTTGAACACAAAACCAGTCAGCTCCCTCTCGGATTGGAAGTAGGAGCAAAGTAAAGGGCTTGAGCACGAGCCACTGGGAAGCGCTGGCCACCACCACGGGCAGGGAGAAGTGCCCGTGCCCCTGAGGAAACGGGGCTGGCAATGAACAGCACCTACACACGGCACACGGCATCTCAACCGTGGGTCGGATGACAGGTGTCCCATTCCCTGTCAGGATACAGAAAACGCTTATTATAAAGCTCCTTTCTCTCATCTAGAGGTGGTAGAATTCAGATTCTCTAATGAGTCCTAGAAAATAAGGAATTCTTTCTTCTAGGCAAGGGTAGCCCACAGAACCTCCCATGATGGTGGCCATGTTCTACATCTGTGCAGTCCAATAAGGCAGTCACTAGCCACACGGGGCTACTGAGCCCTTCTGAAATTAATGTTATGTCATTTCAATAGCCCCATGTGGCAGCGGCCAGCATACGGGATAGCACCATGCAGACCTCGGGGGACTGAGTTAACCGCAAGGGTAGGCATCTCCCCCCAGCATGCACGTCCCCCTCTCCAGGAAAGCTGGGCCCATCCACTCCGACGGGCAAGACATAGAAGGAAGAACAGAGGGATGGAGTCTGAGGATCAGGGTCCTAGTCCTGGCATGCTGCCCTTTGGATAACTTTTTCTTTAAAGCTGAACTTCTGTAAAATATGAGTAAAAATACTTTGTTAATTTGTTGTGAAGGTTAATGGGAAAAAAATGTTCTTAGGATAACCAGCAAAAGACCTTCCATGTAAGAGGTGCTCATCAAATGTTAATTCTTCCTCAGAATTATTAAAAATATGTTGATAATTGAAGACCTAGGCCTAAATTGGACACAGCCAGTAGCAAAGAACATAATTATTGTGGGTTTGGATTTATTCCATTCACTCGTTCCATATTTATTTATTTTTATTTATTTATTTTTTCTTTATCGATTTTAGAGAGAGAGGAAGGGAGAAGGAGAGAGAGATAGAAACACCAGTGAGAGAGATCATCGATTGGCCGCCTCCTGCATGCCCCCCACTGGGGATCGGGCCCACCACCTGGGCATGTGTCCTGACCGGGAATCCAACCGGCGACCTCTTGGTGCATGTGTTGATGTTCAACCACTGAGCCACACCGGCCAGGCTTTTTTTTTCTTTTTTTTCTTTGTCCCATATTTGTTTTCATGACAGTCTGCACACAGGGCTCTGCCAGGTGCTGTCTGTGATGAGGAGACATGGGGAGTCCGCCAGCTCCTGAGTGCTCAGGGTCCTAGTCCAGGGCAGTCTGTGACCACCTGAGCTGGGAGACTGCAGCGATGGCTTGTCAACAGCGACGGTTTTGACTAATGCCATGGCCTACACAGTGGCGTGTGTCAAAAACAGAGCCACTTGACCAGTGCAGTGACCCAGCATAGCTCTTCGTCCTTCAGTCCTGCTCGTTACTGATTGCGGCCCCTACCGGACAGATGTGTTGTCTTCACTTGACCTCCACAGTGGCAGGGCCCACGTCTGTCTTCAAGAGATTCCTCTGGGTGATGGCAAAGATGAACAAGTGTCAAACAATGTCTGAAGAGCACTCCGAATAGTCTCCCTTCGGCACGGTTTTCCCAGCATTCATTTTGAAGCAGCAGTATAAAGCCAGGACAAATGAGGTAAGCTTTTGAACGCATATCCAAAGTCAGGGTCACACAGCTGGGGGCCGCGGGCCTCGGCTGGCTGCTTGCCTGTGCCCGGGGAGTGGGGCGCCGCACCCCGCCAGAGGGGCCTGCAGCCCGCCGCCTGGCAAACCGAACGAAATCTCAGCCTGTGCTAACAGGTCAGCAGTTAAATTCAAGCCAAACGTCCAATGGCAGAAGTGTCACCGGTTGTGCAGGTGGCTGGCGCGCCCTCATCTCCCAGCTCCCAGCCGGCAGCCCCCGGGCTGCTGGTTTCGAGGGAAGTTGGTTGGCGGCCACTTCACTCCCCAGCTGGCTTACTTCCGGCACTGGACACAGAAAACGAGTCGTCCAGATTATATTCTGCTCGCAAAAGGATTTAACTTAAGTGTATAAAATGAGTACATTAAATCCACTTGAACTTTAATTCATAGAATATTTGCTAAGTGAAGAACACAGCAATGAAATAGAGACGGTACACTGTCCTCCGGTATCAACGGCTTTCACTAGAAGTGCTGCAACAGTCTCAGGTTAAGTTTTTGGCAGATGGCGGATTTGAAGGTGTCAGTGAAGCCCAACGTAATCACAAACTTCGTTCTTAAATTTGGAATAGCAATGGCTATTAATTGATGCAGATGCTAAATTCTCATACGAAGCCCTGGAAAGTTTCCAGATGCTTGAGCAAAGTTTCACACACTAGATCTTTTCCTCTACCTCTCAACAGATATAACGTGGTAAAGGAGGTGCCTTGGAAGAAAATGCCCAAAAGAGTTTTATAGTTAATGAAAAAAATTGACACACAGAAAAATCCAGGCAGGAGGCATTTGATTTCTCAGTTGGGATGTATCTCAGGAAAAGATGGCAGCGTGCCTTCCCCATCGGGGCTTGGTAATCATTCCACTATTCATGAACAGATGCCTTGGTCAGATCCCCAAGTGCAAGTGAGTTCATTAAAAGATCCAGGGAATTGGGATATTAATTCTAAATCATTACATATTATAGATTTTCTGGAAACAAGTAGGGAGACATGGCAAGGAGACCGAATAGTAGAGATTGTCCCTAACTCTGGGCCAGAAGTTGGTCTCAGGAGATCACCAAAAGAGCTCTTTTTAGCATAAGAATTAAACTCTTTTTAAAAAAGATTTAAGCAGTTATTGTCACAGTGTTAGAAGGTTGACATAAGACAAAGTAGATACATGAACGACTCATGCCGTATATGCAAATCCCTGGAACTGCTCTTTTGGACAGAGGAGAGCACACAAATCATCTCTGCATCCTTTCACAAAGAACCTTTCTGAAATAAGCTTTGAAAAGGAGACTGTTCTATAGAATTGTGCTTGTAAGAGTAAATAGTGCTCTAAATACATTGTGGCATATTTTTGAATTTAGGCCTGGTTTCTCTCTTTCCAGATTTTTATATGTTCACTCAGACCATTTGGCACTGATTGATCTGTGGGCGGACAGATTTGCTCACCTGAACAATCAACTGGAAGTTATTTTTTAAATCATTTTCATTTTCAGCTATTATGATGTTACCATACTCAGGGAAAATGCTCTTGAGTTTAAGAGATTCTGAATGCCTATGGGCAACATGTAACAATCAGTTCACATGAAGAACTTCAAAATAGCCATCGAAATTGTTTTTGTCAAGGACAAAGTTTTTGAGTACATAATCCGTACAGATAAGCTCCTTCCCGGGTCATGGCTGTTTGTAGCGCCTGTCATGGTTCTGCAGGGGTGTTTTAAATGCTGCTGTCTGCCTCTCAGATGACTTAATATCATTAAGATATAGGAGTTACTTGGAGTCATTATAGGAAATTTTGTTGTAGAACATGACAGAAATGTATTATTAAAATAAAATATATTTTATTTCTGTGATGAAACCCTGACAACATTCACTGCATTTGAGCTTTGACTTATTTATTTTGTTATTGCCTGTTAGTTTCCTATTCACAGAAGCAAAGAAATGATGAATGCTTTGTTTTAGCGTGTTGGTCACGAATAGAAAGCGTGGTTCTTAGTGACAGTGCAAACCATTTAAGTAGAGAATTCGGACTCTGAGAATATACATGGATTGAACATATGTTTGTTCAAATTATCATTCTAACGCAGGGGTGAGCACTCCATGACCCACGGGTCAGATCTGGCCCACTGCTTGTTTTGTAATAAAGTTTTATGGGAACATAATCAGGCCCAGTTGGTTACATTCTATGCCTGCTTCTGCACCACGATGGCAGAGTCGGGCAATTTCAGCAGAGATATTTACTATTTAATTCTTTACAGAAGAAGTTTTCCAACTCATGCTACAGAAGATAATCTTTTTTCTATCAAATGTAGTAATCACCATAGATTCACAAATACAAAAGCCAGTCTAACTCTCTTTTCAACTTCTATCTCTAAAATATGATCTGGGGAAATCTACATACTTTCCGACTGCCTTTGTAGTAAAAGGCGGCTGATTGACTGGTCCTTGTCCTTGAAGCCTGAGGTTTGATCTGAAGGTGGCTGTGGGATTGAGAAGCAGCACGACGAGCATGCTCACCTTCTTGCCTTGAACACGGACACAAAGCCTTGCGCTGGGCAGTGACGTTGATCGTGGGGGAAAACCCAAGGAAACAGCCGAAGTACCAGTCCTGAGATCTTTGATTCTTGTTCATCACGATCATAAGTGAGCCTATCTAATATAAAATAGTACATTGAAAACTTATACATCTCAACTTGGGGAAGGACAAGAAATAAAATCCAGAAGGAGAGTTGCCACAAATTCAACCTAAAATAAAAATAGGTGGTTTGAATTATAAACATATGGTACTAAGTTATGACTGGTCTCTCTCGATGGAACATAGTTCCTTTTATCTCCTCCTATCCCCTTTCTTCATCCCTTCATCCACCTCTTTAACTTTTTTTTTCCCTTTCTTTGCGCTCTATGCTGTAGTCTCCAAAGACAGCTGCCAACGATTCCCCCCCTCTTTGGGCATCCAGTGTGGAGTCTATGTTCCTGCTTCTTGAATCTAGATCGTCACTTTCGACTTTCCATGACAAATTATATACTGCAGAGCTGGCCTGTAAGGCCCAGGTCTTAAGAGAGCTGGCAGATTTTTCTGGAAGCCCAGAGCAAAAAGTGATTAAAGGAGAAAGGAGTAATCAGCTGTGTCAGATCCTGCTGATAATTCACATAGGATGTGGACCAGACACTGATCACGATACAGTCAGGTGGATGTGAGTGATGACCTGGGTCACAGCAATCTCCATGGAGTATTGGGAACAAAGTCCTGATTAAATTGTACTCAAGAAAAAATGGGAAGTAACGACTCTTTCATCTCTTCCTGAGAATCTAAGAGCAACTGAAGGAGGGATGGTGACATATGGCCAGAGCAGTATTTAGAGATAGAAGAAACTATGTTCTCTTACCTAAGTGCAAAATACAGTTCTTAAGGTTATCCTGTGCATAGTATCTTGGCGAATTCTCTTTCTTATATTTCAGTCTTCATTTGTAACATGAATAAAAGTGATTATTTTATAGAATAATTGCCCTGATAAAATTTCATCATTTGTGGTTTGAAGTGTGATCATTATTGTTCCAGATTGTTCTATTTGAATTTCGTAGTCAATTTAAAAAATAATATTAATTTAATAACTAAGATTTTTTTCTCCATATAATGGAATAAGATACCAAATTTAAAAATTATTTATTCTATGATTTCCCCAAATTTTGGAGAAATATATGTTAAAATATTGGAGGAATGTATGTGGGAGATGAAAATATAAACAAAAATGAAAGTATTTACTGCTTATCATATTCTAGCAAGACAGTTTGCTAACAAATTTATATTGAGTTGATCCTATTGTGTCATTACAATTTGTAAAAAAAAATATGTTAATATATTTTATCATGGCGAGGCCATATTTGGGGTAGAATGACTGGTAGTAATTTACACTAGAAAAGCTAACATCCGTCATGAAAGAATCTCCTTACCTCTACAGTCGAAATTATATATCCTGGGAATTTCATGTATATATGCTGTTTCTATTTGGTTTGAGATTGCCTCTAAAAACAGTAGTTTAGAAAAATAAATCCCCATTACTCTTTTGACAAAAATGTAATTAAAATTAAAACAGGAATGCATAAATGCGTAGAATGTTTTGAACTTAAATTATTCAAATTAACTAAATAAGTTATCTATAATCATTTTGATGCATTCTTTAGAATTATACTCTTTTTGGCATAATATTTTATAATATTTTGGTACAGTTTCAGGTTCATTTTATGTTGGCACCTGTTTTCTGGGTTCTTAATGACATAACATGTGTTTTAGGCTAGGACCAGGCATGTTTTCATATGATGTCTTTCATGATGTTTGTAGGGAAAATCTTGTAATGGCAAGGTGGGCGTCAGTGATAACTGTCAGTATCCATAGTAGCCACAATTTGATTGTCAGCAATACTGAGTGTTATGTTTGGGTTCCCTTTTATTTTAATAATTAATTACATTTCCTTCTAAAAAAGGGGATTTGGAATGAAGTTTCAAGTTTAATTTCTTTCAATTCATGTTCACTTCTTTCAATTCCCTGGTGTTAAGGTTAAATATATCCCATTAAAAGAATGGGACTTATAATCAATTAAAATTTCTCTTTGTGTTTGTTACACAAAGGCCACCTTATCCATCATGGCAAATATCTATGGCAAGAATTTGCTAAATTTTGTATAAAATAACAATGTTATTTCACTTTGGGATAGATCTATAAAACAATATTTACAAGATTTAATGGTTAGTTCTTAGTATGTTCCAAATATTCTACTGTTGCATGGGAACCCTACTACTATCTCCATGATGATAAGCTCATCTCTCTGGCTTCCTCTCACCACCTAGGTTACTGGCCCTAAAACATCGGAAGTCAATAAGATTTTGCCTTTGAAACGTTCTTTCTTCTTTCTGAAAAGTTAAATAGAGGACTAAAAAATGTTGACGAACTTAATCATAATAATTGCTCTGGTATTCTGAACACTAACCTGTGACAAACACCATACAAAGTGTTTTTCAGCCCTGGTCGGTTTGGCTCAGCGGTTAGAGTGTTGGCCTGCAGTCCAGAGAGACCCGGATTTGTTCCCGCTAAGGGCACGTACCTCAGTTGCAGTTTGTCCCCAGACCTGGTTGGTCGTGCGGGTGGCAGCCACTCGATGTGTCCCGTTCACATCGATGTTTCTCTCTCCCTCTCTGTTCCTTTCTCTCCCTCCCACTCTATCTGAACAAAAAATGGGAAAATGTCCTCGAGTGAGGATTAAAAAAAAAAAAGTGTTTTTCAGTCCGGCCAGTGTGGCTCAGTAGTTGAAGGAGGACCCATGCACCAAGAGGTCACCGGTTTAATTCCTGGTCAGGACACATGCCCAGGTTGTTGGCCCCATGCCCAGTAGAGGTCATGCAGGAGGCAGCCAATGGATGTTCTCTCATCAATGTTTCTATCTTTCTCACCCTCTCACTTCCTCTCTCTAAAACCAATAAAGGGAAAAATCATTTTTTTAAGTGTGTTTCCTTCTTTATCTCACTCAGTTTTACCAGTCCATATAGGGGCAGGTACTACTCTGTCTCCATGAATTTGGAGCTCAGAGAGGTTACGTAACTCAGCCAGGGTCACACATGTGGGAAGTGGCAGAGGGTGCAAGCCTAGGTTTGCTTGACCTTGAAGCCCGCCAGGCCGGTGACTGCAAAGGCCTCCGTTGAGAAAGGGTTCACTGATGGCACAGACACGGGGACTTTGCAGCCCGCCAGCTGCCCGGGCCCTGCGTCCTCCGAGCGCGCAGCTCTGCTCTGAGGCGGTCCAGAGCCTCCGAAGAAGGTTGAAGGCAGGCCAGGGGCCCCAAGTGGGCGCTCGGGCGCAGTCACGGCTGTTTGAATGTTGCATCTGCCACCAGCTTCATGACCCTGACTACGAGGCTTGACTCCTATAGCCCCATCTGCAGAGTGGAAATAATGTCCATCTTTATACCTCATGGGTAGTTGGGGGACGGAATAAGATCAAACGTGATCATTTTGACTAGGCCAGGTGGTGATGAGTCCATACCAGGGGAAGGCAAAATTTAACTAATTGAGGATTCAAATAGCAGAAGCCAGGGACGCACGGGATGGTGGGGAAATCCAGGCACACCCGAGACGGTGCGGCTGGATTCCAGACACCGGTGCGGCCGTCTCGGGAGAGCCAGCCTGCCGGTTCTGGGCGGAGGGTCTCGGTTCGCGGGCGAACGCACCGTGGGCAGCGCAGTGAGCGAGGCCGGGAGGCAGGTGTGCGCCCGGCTTCCCAGCGCAGGTTCTAATTCTCATCACAAAACGACTTTTGCACATTTCTGTATCTTCAAGATTGTGCTTAGGAAAGGCCATTCCTATCTCTTTCTGAAGAAATAGTTTCAAGCAGGAATGGGGTAGGGACTGACCAGAATGTTTTTGATAAAAGGCTTGAATATCTGGATATTATTTTGACATTCTTCAGTAGTTTGCCATTTTATGACCTGCACTACTAATATCTGAGTTAAATGTTGATGTTCACTCTCTATTGACGTGTTCTCTGGGTTCTTAACTGTTAGACCAGTGTTTTGTTTTTTTAATATGTTTTTATTGATTTTTTAGAGACAGAGGAAGGGAGAGAGAGAGAAACATCCAGAAGAGAGAAACATCCATCGGCTGCGTCCTGCAGGCCCCGACTGGGAAGAGCCGACAACCCAGGCATGTGCCCTGACCGGGAAACCAACCAGGACCTCTGAGTCCACGGGAGGTCGTTCCATCCACTGGCAGGGCAGACCAGTTTTTAATTCCCACCATGAAATCCATAAAATGCTATGAGCCACCGTTTTCTCACATTAGATCGGGACATTCATATGAGATGGCATATGGGAAGTTCACTGGGCAATGCTTAGCACTCAGTTGATTGCAACAAATGATGGCTGTTTGACAGTTTTTCACAAAAGACTATCACTTGTTCATTCATTCATTCAAATTGTTTGGGTACCCACTGCAGGCCATAAGCAACCCTAAGGCTGGGAGACAGTGGTCCCTGAAGTAGTCGTGCTTGCTGTCTAGAGGTAGACACAGATAACTACATAATCCAATAAGTAGAATGATATTATTGCAGGTTTGGGCAAGAGCTTCTTTAAAAAATAATTCATGAAAGAATAACTCAGTGCTCTTCTCTGAAGAGATGAGACTTAGGCTGAAGCTCGAAGGATGAGAAGGAGTGAGCCAGGCCGAGAGCAGAGGAACAGCAAGCGCCCGGGCTCGAGGCGGAAACACGCTGCAGGGGTCTGCGCGGAGGGTGCGGAAACAGGCAGGGGAGGGGCTGAGCTCGGAGGGTGGACTGGGCCAGGCAGCGCAAGGGTTGCTGCCAGCCGGACATACTCTACAAGTGTAGCATCGTCACCTGTGCGTTTTAAGCTGGTAAGTGGCACAATCCAACATTTTTTAAAGATGATTTTGGGCCTGGCTGGTGTGGCTCAGTGGTTGAGCGTCGACCCATGCACCAAGAGGTTGCCGGTTCGATTCCGGGTCAGGACACATGCCCACTCTGTGGGCCCAATCAATCCTCAGTGGGGGGCTTGCAGAGGTGCCCAATTGATGTTCTCTCTCATCGATGTTTCTACCTCTATCCCTCTCCCTTCCTCTCTCTAACATCAATAAAGAAAAGAAATGAAAAATAAACATAAAAAAAGAGGACTTTGGTGCCTATGTGAAGAATGGAATAGAGGGGTGGTGTGCGCAAGCGCTGAGACAGGGAACGTTTGCAAGTGAGCGCAGGCAAAGGGTGCTGATGCCCTTGAGAGTCTCTGGACGCTGAACCCACAGGGTGTTTGAGAGAAGGAGCAGCAGATGGTGAATTAATGATCACAAGACTCATTTTTAATCATAGGTTTTGCTACCTATAGAAGAGATGGTTATGTATTATCATGTGATAAATGTCTAAATTTAAAGTATACTAAATTAGGTTGAATGTGTGAATATTGGGGGTTATTTGGTTAATTTATTTGGATGAACTCTGACATTTTTCTAGTATTGTCGAGAGTACTCTAAGTAATAGCAACTAGAAGTGATGGGTGCAAAGAAAAGCAGTTTATAGCCTGCGATTTCCCTTTGCAGTGCCCTGATAAGACAACTGGAGCCCCAAAGAAAAGTGTTTGCCCTTCATACACTTATCAAAGTATCATCTTATATTTTGAACAAAGTAGAGAAAATTAATAAGAGCTCTATAATCAAACTTTACATGCAGTTGCTAGAGCCTGGCAGAAGGGAAGAATGGACAGTCAACGTCTAACAGGCACGAAGCTTAGGTTTGGGGAGATGAAAACATTCTGGAGATGGATAGTGGTGATAGTAGTACAAGAATGTGAATGCATTTAATGCCACTGAACAAAACACTTAAAATTTGTTCAGCCCAGCTGGTGTGACTCACTGGATTGAGCACCGTCCCATTGACTGAGAGGTCCTGGTTCCATTCCCGGTGAGGGCACATGCCTGGGGTTTCGGGCCTCATCCCCAGTAGGGGGCACGCAGGAGGCAGCTGATTAATGTTTCTCTCTCTCTCAAAAAAATATCTATATCTATATCTATATCTATATCTATATCTATATCTATATCATCTATATCTACATCTACATCTACATCTACATCTATCTGTATCTATATCTATATCTATATCTATATCTATATCTATATCTATATCTATATCTATAATTATTTTTAAAGTGGTTCAAATGCATCCTGGCTGGTGTGGCTCAGAGGTTGAATGTCATGCACCAAGAGGTCACTAGTTCAATTCCCAGTCAGGGCCCATGCCCAGGTTGTGGGCCCAATCCCCAGTGGGGGCATGCAGGAGGCAGCCAATTGATGATCTCTCTCATTGATGTTTCTATCTCTCTCTCCCGCTCCTTCTCTCTAAAAAAAAATCAATAAGGAAAAAAAAAAAAAGCAGAGGTTATCAACTGGAGGCAATTTTTAAAAAATGGTTCAAATGGTAAATTTTATGTTATATATATTCGCGACACTTTTTTAAAAATTTCTAATAAAGCTTTGTGTTGCCAACAGTTTCAAATTCCGATGCCAACCCTTACAAAGCCACTCATCAGAGGGCACGGAGGCTGTTGGAGCCCAGGGACCACCTTGAAAGTGATGGTTCCCGCTGCTCAGTAATGTCACAAGATGAAGTGCTCAGTCTCTCTGACCCCATCTTATTCAAGCCTGTTGTTCCTGGGCCTTCAGACCAATAGCTCCTGCGTTAGACATGCTAATCTCTAGATTCTGATTGGGGCTTGAGCTGTTACAATAACAGCCCCTCCCATTTTTCCTTCCTTTGACATAAAAGAAGCCTGAACTCTGTACTTTCTTAAGATGATTTTGAGGATTAGAACCTTCATCTTTTGTGTTGGCACCTTCTTAATCATAACCCTTTTCTTACTCCAAAGTCTGATGTTTTGAGTTTTGGTTGTTCAGAGCATTGGGCACACAGACTTTTAACCAGTAATAATAATGCAGGGTTGCAAAACAAACAGCTAACAACAGCCAGTCTTTAGTTAATATTTTGATATTTTGTTCATCATTGGTTTCTGCATTCATTTAGATTTTTTGAGATCATATATGAAAATATTATTTGAGTATTGGATGTGTTTGGTATTCCCTTAACTACTGTGTCCAAGGCCATGACCTTGTTCATCTCTGTTTATGCTGTAAGTACTATCATCCAACTGCTTAGCTGTCTTGAGTGGACTAAGTGTTTCTTAGATGCATACTGTTTTTCAGGTTCACCCTGGAGAACCAGACACATTGTTCCCTGTTGCTATGAAGCCTTCCTGGTCCTGTCAAGGATGCCTGTCATTACCCCTCCATTCCACTCTTCCTCTCTCTCCAGGACACAGCCAAGGCGGGAGAAGGAGGACCCCATTGCTTACATACAAGTTCTTTCCCTGCCCTCTCTTCCTTTTGCCGCTGTCCACTTCTGTACCACTGATGCCTAGGATGTTTATCTCTTACCTAGGTGGTAGGGAAGTGACTTCATATCATTAGCCTACAGTCTATAGTTTGAATTCTATACTCTGGGACCTCTAAAATTGTGGTATTCAAACCAAGCTTTTGGAATGCAAGCAAAATTTATTTATTTTCTCCATAATGTGCCTACTTATGCATATTAAAAGCACTTTGGCATTAAGGTTATTACATCTGCTATAGTTTCACAAAATCCATAAATAAATGCATTTGATGGCTTTATGTCGCCTCCCCTGAATCAACTGAAGTGCTAAGAAACCATAATGGGTTCAAGGTACCTGGAATGGCAGAGATAGCCAAACATCATCCCACTGAGGAAGATTAAATAAGTTCACGGAGTCAAGGGTCTGGTGTCCGGCTGTGACCAGCCCAGGAAGGGCCAGTTTCCTCACTAGGACATTGCCTTGCATGCTGTTTAAAGGCATGAGCTTGGGAATCAGATGATCTGGGTCTGAACCTCAGCTCGTGCAACCCCTCCTAGGAGACACAGGGGTATTACTTCATCTCCCCAGGCCTGTGTTCTTTCTTTATACTTCCTACTAATTACAACCCCCAGGTTACAAGGCTCCTAGCTCACAGGGACACCAAGTTCATCCAAGACCATTTCCTCATCTTTGAACATGACCATACATGCAAAGCACCAGGCATGGTACCGGCATATAGTAGGTGTTTAATAAATGACAGCTATTATAATTTTCTCCATTTATGACAGAAAAAAGAATATTGTCCCTGGCTGATTCATAATTTGTTGAAAAACTGAAGTGATGTCATAAATAGGAAGACATGGCGTTATATATTATAAAGGGTTAGGCCAATATAAGGGATTCTTTTGCAGTGATTTCCAAGTAGCATTTGATGACTAATAACCATAATTGTAGAGTATTCAGTCATCAAATCTTTTACTGATCCTTGGCCATGTTGAGTTGCTCTGTGACTACTACAGAAGCCCTCGAGCCCACTGGGCAATAAATCCTATGGTAATTTCCATTTCACAAGCATTTACCAGGTACGAGGCATAGTCTGGCATTACTCTAGAAATATGGTCCAGTGAACAAACCAAATACAGAATATTTTAGGCATTGGATACAGTGACTATGGAAAGCTCATAGATGTTCAAATTAGAATTCCAAGTGGACAGCTTGGACATAGAGGTTCTAGAGTTGTAGAAAGAAGGAAGTCTAACTTGGAGATATAAGTTTAGAAATAATCAGAGTATATATGTTATGCAAAGTCACACTAGGCATCATCTTAGAGTTTAATTCTAGCCCCAGGTCCAAAAAATTGATGGTTTTTTCTCTTGAAACATAAAAATAAAGAGATCATCTCCTATTTTGTTCTTATCCTTTAATGTTGGGAGAGTGAGAGTTTGAGGATGAAAAAAATAAGTCACTCAAGAGGACTCAAGAAGATAATCTAATTAAAGGGAAAAGATATTATTCACTTACCTTTCTGAATTTTAATTGGGCTTTGAGTGGAAAAGCAAATTTTATTGGGTTAGCTAATGTTTAATGAGTCCTTTAGTTGAACTATGGTCCATTTACATAAAAATATAAAACAACAAAAAATATTGTAAATTGTTATGTAGATACTCTTTTATAGATAATTATGATAAAGAAAACAGTAATAACCCTAAATCCCATCACTGACAGACCCAAAGCTAAAAGACCCCATCACTGAAAGACCGCCACTCCAACATTGCTATATGCTCTATTGTTTCTTTTCCATAAGCAATATTTATCATTTTAATCAAGATCTGAGTATTGTTATATATTAAGTTTAATATTCTATTTTCAACTTACTGTTCTAACAGAAGATCCTTTAATTTTCAGCATTTGTACTCTAATGATCTTTAGAAAAATTTTTAATGTTTGGTAAATATTTGACTTTTTATTAATAATAGTATGTAAATATATATGTATATATAAATAAATATGTGACTATCAAATTTTTATAGAAAACTATCTTAAAAGTAAAATTACTGGATCAAGGTGTAAAAATGTTAATGTCGCCATCTAACCCCACGTTTGAGTTCGCTGACACGGTCTGCTCTCTGCACCGGAGAGGAGAGCACTCAGCAGTCTCAGGGCGCGTGGCCACTGCCTGCCGAGGCAGGAGACACAACACTTCGTCATGAACTTCTCTTTGCACTTTTTTATTATAAATAATATTGAGTGTTAATTCTGATTTTCTTAGCTTTTCTAATATCTTAGCAGATATTTATAATTTTTTCTCCTCATTTCTTATAGTTATAACCATGTTAATTAACAATGGTTGCTCTGCCCAGTTAGGCTAAGCAGTCAGAGAGTCGGCCCATGGACTGAAGGGTCTTGGGTTTGATTCCTGCTCAAGGGCACATGCCTGGTTTGCAAGTATGATCCCCAGCCCCAGGGGTCATACAGGAGGCAACCAATCCATGTGTCCCTCTCACATCAGTGTTTCTCTCTGACTCTCTCTCCTCCGCACTCCCCCCTCCCCTCCCTTCTACAGTGATACCTCGGTTCTCGAACATAATTCGTTCCAGGAGGACGGTCGAGAACCGAATTGTTCGAGAACCGAAGCAATGAAACCAATAGGAAAGCAGACTCCACAAAGCGTGACTCTCTCTCTGCACTCACACTGATGATGCGAGCAAGGCGCGCTGGGCCGAATGAACGCCATTCGGCTCAACTCGGCTCATCTCGGAAGTTCGAGTTCCAAATATTTGTTCGGATTCCGAGACAAAAGTTTCTCGAATCTCCTGGTCGAATACCGATTTGGTCGAAATCCGAGGCGTTTGAGAACCGAGGTATCACTGGTATATGGTACATAATAATTATAACAGGGCAATTTGGGGGAAAATTACATGATTTGTAGGGTAGATGTTAAAAGGAAAATATAAAATTATACGTTTTGGGGTGGTTTGAATATGTTCATCATTTGAAAAGAAAGGGAGATATTTACTCATATTAGTTTTTTCCCGAAATCATTTTACTGATCTTAGTATAGAATGAATAAGGTTTTCTGTATATTTTGGACTAAGTAAGTCAAATTAGAGTCTTTTCAAAATAAATTCAAAACCATTTTGTAGCTCTTATCTTAACATGCCTTTCCATAAATTATAAAAGCTGGCTTCTTTAACAAATCAGCAGAGTAATTTCTAAAGAAATATATTATTTTTAAACAATTCAAATAAACACAGCACATTCTTATTACTAATTTCCTTCTCAACAGCGCACACCTGTGATCCTAAACTAAACTGTTTGACCAGTTTAAGTAGACAAGATATTTCTGAAGCATTTATTTCCGTATTCAAAGAATACATTATGAAATAGCTTTTAGTGACCTGCAGTTATTATTCATGATTTTTGGAATCCTAAAGATGTCCTGTCAATTTTTGACTCGTCCCTTCAACTTTGACTTTTCACTTCAACAACAACATAGGGCGTATGTGGTAGAAAATGTAAATGCTCAATGCTCCTCCGAGACACTTAAAGAGAGATTTGTTGGAATTACTGCAACTGTCCTGTCAGCTTCATGGCTTTTGGAGCCAAAATTCTCTAATTCCAAAATTGAGCACGTGACAAACTCTGATTGATTTTGCTCTGTGAAAGGAGGGTCTCCATATACGCATGTTGATGGACTGAAGAAATGACAAAGGAGGAGGGCACCTTAGTTCATCACTCAGGGATCATTTGCAATCGTGAGTCTTAGACTCATTCTGTTTCGGAGCTACAAGCATCTGAAAGACAGAATACCATCTGAGGCTTTAGTCTCAGAGAAATTTACAATGGAAACGGAGGCAGAAATGTTATTTTTGTTTTTTTTTAATCCTCACCAGAGAACATTCTTCCATTTTCTCTTCAGATAGAGTGGGAAGGGGGGACAGAGAGAGAGAGAGAGAGAGAGAGAGAGAAACATCGACGTGAAAGTGACACATCAAGTGGCTGCCACCCGCACAACCAACCAGGGCCGGGGACAAACTGCAACCGAGGTACATGCCCTTAGCGGGAACCGAACCCGGGTCTCCCTGGACCGCAGGCCGATGCTCTAACTGCTGAGCCAAAACGGCCAGGGCTGAAATGTTTTTGTTTGGAGTAAGGTCCAGCCACTCTCACTGCCTTTCGTCTCGTCTCCTTTGCTGGTCGGCAGTCCCACCGCTCAGCGTACAAGCATCCTCCTTGCTCTAGTTTTCGGAGGGAGGCTTTGCCATGGGACAGACCAGCCGGAAGGGTCCAGCTCTATACTCCTAAGCGAACTTCTTCAGTTCTCTGAAACCAAGGGGGGTGGTAACAGAAGTACTAGTCATTGAGTATCATGTGAATAAACTGCATTCACAGCAAGAGCCTGATATAATGCCAGTAAGTCTGACAGTAGTTAATAAAAGAAGTCAACTTCTTTTCTATTAGATTCCCCCTAGGATCAACTAAGGTCCATGCATTTAAAAGAAAGCCCCCAAAATATACCTTATCTATGGATATCATTTTAGCACAATGTTTACAATTGTAAAAACATTTTCATGGGTATCAGTTTTTTTTACTAATGTGAAGTAAACATTTCAAATATAGGGTAGTTTTTCTTTAAATTTAGGTAAGCAGAGTATATGATATTTTATGTGATATAGTTATACAATTTTTTAAAATACTGTCTTTATCTTGGCTCCTGTGGCTTAGTGGTTGAGCACTGACCCGTGCACCAAGAGGTCGCTGGTTCGATTCTTGGTCAGGGCACATGCCCAGGTTGTGGGCCTGATCTCTAGTGGGGGGGTGTGCAGGAGGTAGCCAATCGATGTCCTCTCTCATCGATGTTTCTATCTCTCCTTCTCCCTTTCTCTCTAACATGAATAAATAAAAAAAGTAAAAATAATAATAAATACTGTTTTATTTTAATATGTATTCAAAATACTGAAACACCAAATCCTTGATTTCATGGTGATATTAAGTTTTCTTTTTAAATGCATTTAATCAGAAAAAATAAGCTTGATCAAAATCAATCAGTAAGTAACAGTAGACATTGCATACAGACAGACATGGCAAGAATTATGAATTTGGTACATGAGTATCTGTGATGGGAAACATTAACCTAGGTGACTATTGATGAGAATTACACATGATTGTCACTGAGACTCTCAAAAGGGAATATATAATCATTTTATGTTATAGTTAAGGATTAATGTCAAAATGTAGTCCACCAGTATATTAAACTGTTTTTTTAGTCTTCATTCTTTTTTGTTTAACTCTTTTGTTTCCTTTATTCTTTTTTAAAAATATTTTTTATTAATTAATTTATTTTTATTACAGATGTTTCTCTTTTTTTCCCAAGGACACCCTCCTCTCCATCTCGCACCCACCTCAGCATTGTTGTCTATGACCAGTGGTTGTGCACACATACATGTAAGTTCTGGGGTTGATGTCTTCCCTCCCCCCGCCCCTCTCCTCTGAAGTTTGTCAGTCTGAACCATACTCCTTTCTGTATCTCTGGGTTTGTTTTATTCTTCAGCTTTTTTGTTCATTATATTCCACAAATAAGTGAGATCGTGTGATATCTGTCTTTCTCTGATTGGCTTGTTTTGCTAAGGATGATACTCTCCAGGTCTCTCCATGTCGTCTCAAAGGATAACTGATCTTTCTTTCTTTTCCTTTTAATCCTCATCTGATGACATTTTTTACATTAATCTTCAGATAGAACTGAAGGGAGAGAGGGAGGAAGAGTGAGCGAGAGAGAAACATGGATATGAGAGAGACGCATCGATTGGTCGCCACCTGCACAACCCCAACAGGGGCCGGACGAACCTCAACCGAGGTACGGGCCCTTCGCAGGAACCGAACCAGGGTCTCTCTGGTCCGTGGGCAAAGCTCTTACTGTGAGCCAAACCAGCCAGGGCAGGTCTTTCTTTCTTTCTTACAGCTGCATAGTACTCCATTGTGTATATGTACCACAGCTTTTTTATCCACTCATCTACTGATGGACAGTTTGGCTGCTTTCAGATCTTAGCTATTGTAAATAGTGCTACTATGAACATAGGGATACATATATTCTTTCTGATTGGTGTTTCAGGCTTCTTAGGGTATATTCCTAGAAGTGGGATCACTGAGTCAAATGGCAATTCAATTTTTAATTTTTTGAGAAAACTCCATATTTTTTTCCACAGTGGCTGCACCAGTCTGCATTCCCACCAGCAGTGTACTAGAGTCCCCTTTTCTCTACACCTTCGCCAACACTTGTTGTTTGATGATTTGTTGATGGCGGCCATTCTGGCAGGTGTGAGGTGATACCTCATTGTTGTTTTAATTTGCATCTCTCTGATGATTAGTGATGTTGAGCATTTCTTCATATGTCTCTTGGCCATTTGTATGTACTGTTTGGAGAGGTATCTATTTAGTTCCTCTGCTTGTTTTTTAATTGGGTTCTTTGTCTTGCTTTTGTTGAGTTGTATGAGCACTCTATATATTTTGGAAATCAACTCCTTATCTGATATATCATTGGCAATTGTGCTCTCCCATATAGTGGGTTCCCTTTCCATTTTGATACTTGTTTCTTTTGCTGTGCATAAGCTTTTTAGTTTGATGTAGTCCCATGTGTTCATTTTTTCCTTTCTTTGTCTTGCCTTAGGTGATGGATCAGTGAAAATTTTGCTGCGTGTGATGTCTGAAATTTTGTTGCCTACAGTTTCTTCTAGGATTTTTATAGATTCACAAGTCACATTTAAGTCTTTTATCTATTTGGAGTTTATTCTTGTGTATGGTGTAAGTTGTTTTCTATATTCTTAAAGCCAATTATTTTTTCTTGTTCATACTGGTAAGTTATATAATAGATGTTTGTTTTCTCCCCATGGGCAAAAGATTTATCTCCCATTACAAATCAGTAGAGAACAAATGAATAAAGATTTTTCTGGGTAGTCTTCATGTCATCATCTCATCCAAGGTTCGAACCTTGGAATGAAAAGCTAAAACTCATTTTCCATATCAGGCAACAATGTGGGAAAATTCTCCACTTCGCACAAGAACAATTGCAGACACTCCCAGGATGCCAGCCTCGGGTCAGGCCTGTGCCCTGCCCTCGTGAGGCAGCCTCCGGTGCTCCGGGCTCCAACGCTCACATCATGTCCTTCTCATAACAGATCATCTCTGGTCGTTTGAATAAAATAACTCAATTACCAGTGTATTATTTATTGTTTCCTCAAAATAATACAAAAATGAAATGTAAATACAAATCAGTTTACTAATTCTCAGTTCTAATTTTTTAATAAATTTTTCTAGTATTTTCTGAAAATTTTTTTCTATTTATTTTCACTTCTTGCAACTCAAAAATATTATTGAAAATGTGGTTAAGATTTAGTCTGAGAATCTGTGTCTTGCTGAAAGAAATATATCTTTTTAACTTAAGTTTCCTTTTTCAAAAGGCTCAAAGCAAATTTTTGGCCAAAAACTAAGGCAAAGATGAGTGAAATTATGCCATATGAAAGAGATTATTAAATATTTTATTTTCCTTTTTTGCGAGCCATGAGCAAACATTTACAAGATTCTTCTTTATACTGAAATTTATTTTTATAAACCTTTGTTAGAGCATTTCTTGTCCCCTCTTCTTAATCATACTTCTTTAGTATGTCTTTAATGCTTAAAGTGCAACAGATAATTAGCCACCCTCATTTTCCCAGGTTACATAAAAGTCTGACCCTGTACACTCTGCTAAAATTTTGCTCTATTCTGTCCATGTCTTTCAATATTACGCATCAGCTCAGATCTGTTCTGTGGGGTACACTCCTTCCTCAGGAGCATGTGCTACTGGCAGAGTCTGGTCCCTTTATAATTTTAGTTGTTATTTATTCTGGAGTAATAGAACTAAGTTTGAGGAATAATAAAACACGTATTTCTTACTGAAACATCATCTGAAATATACATATCTTCTCATCAGCTGATTTGGTTCAGCTGGTATTTTTTTCTGTTTGATATGTTACAGTGAAGAATCAGTGTCCAAATGCCTACCAGTGGCCACACTGCCATGGCGTTTTACATATGTTCTTCGAATTAAAATATCACAACAGCTCAATGTTGTTTTATGAAGTGCATCATGCATAGATTAAGTTGGCATATTTTTCTGAAAGTTTTTAAAAATACTTTTAACAAAATTGGTGGGTTCTAGAATATATTCTCTTGGGAGAATTTATTTAAAAAGTAAAAACTATGTGTATGATGAACACTTTTCATTAATCACATGGTATTAGCCAAGACTTCTGATTTATAGGCGCAGGTACTTAGTTCATAAATCATTTCAGTTTTGCTACTGAAGTTAGTATAGGGAGGTACAGAAAAAAGAGATGGTTTGAATAATGTTATTCTGCATAATGATCTGTGAAATTCAAATGATGGTCTTAAGAGTTCACATGCCCACTCTTCACTTTGCCCTGGTTTGGGACCTAAATGCAAAATCATGTTTGACTACCCTTCCTCAAGCAGTCCAAAGCAGAAGAAGCCAGGGATAAGAAGTCCAGTGAATTTGATTTCCTAGAGAATTACCTAAAGCCAGGAGTGGGGGCCAGAAGTGAAGATGGAAGGAAGCACATTGGATTGGAATGAGAACGGCTAGAAAAGTGGCTGGCTGTTCTAGCCCCGAGTGTCACCCATACCCTGTTGTTGGAACACGGAGGAGATGAGCACACAAGTTGGACTGTCTTACTGGTCCAAGGCTGACTCTAGAGACTGCATCTTCCTTCAACTGGCATTAGGACTTCGGTTATCTCTCATGTAGGTCACAGACGCAAACAATGACTCACAGGCCAAATCTGGTTTCCCAGCTTCCTAGAATACAGCCACACCCATCGACTGACTCCTTTTCTGTGCTGCCTTCATGCCACAGTGGCAGAGCTGAGCACTTGCAATAGACTGTGGCCCACAAAGTTTAAAATATTCATGATAGAGTTCTTTACATACAATGTTTGCTGACTCCTGCTGTAAAGGCATCTTGTAAAAGGGTACCACATGTCCTCAGCTCGCTCTTCTGATTATAGACATAGACATATAGGTAGATGTTCACATACATAGACATAACGCATGTACGTGTGTGTGTGTGTGTGTGTGTGTGTGTGTGTGTGTGTTTTGGTAGAAGCTCCCTTATATTTGCTAAAAATTCTCCTTGATAAAAAAAGACAGATGTGATGCTTTTTATAAAATTTCACTTTTAGGATCCATATAAAATTTCCATATTTTGACATATAGCTTATGGCTATCAATATACAAGGTAATTATTTGGAAGAAGTCTGAGATTATTTTTTCAACAATATTTAAAATAGTAATTATGTTGAAACATTCAAATGAGTTGTGAATAAATTTTGGTTCTATCTTAAATATCGAGTGATTAAAACTTTTTACTGCTATGACATGTAAGCTAATTTAGTATGCAATCATCATGAATATTATTATACGATTTCTTATTTTCCTGATATCAATACTGTCATCACAATGTTTGCTTATATTTTGGGGGCAATTTGTTGATATTTAAAGTCATGCAATTGAGAAATAATTCATTATCTATGACTTTGAGACCAAGGAATGTTATGCATGACATTTAACCCATATAAGACATGAATGAACCTTATATTGACCTGGACCCATGTAGATAGCCTTCCATATGGCAGTTTTGATCTTGTCAAGATTCAGAGATACCCGGTAGACGCAGAAGACCAGATGGGAAGGAGCTAAACTGACTAGATATAATTAATCTTCTTGGGATTCAAGCATAAGAATGCAAATCATAGTAAGGATTGTATAGTTTGAGTTAGTTTAGATGTTCCCGTTTTAAATATGTATGACTCTCTTGGGCTTCTGTGTGTGATGGAGTGGTGGGACCAGATTTGCACTCCTGTCATAAACAACCAGAATCTGAACAAAATACAAGAAATGAAATTAGATAAAATTCAGCGCAAGACTGTGATCCCTAAGAGAAAGGAAACAAAGAAGCAAACTCTGAGTGCCTGAGATTTCCGTGGGTGGGGGGGGAACCTAAGCACAGCACAACGGTCTCGGAAGTTTGGGAGTTCAGAGTTGGGTGAACTGAAGCAGCTGGAGTTTGATGGGCAGATTACAGAAGAAAAGGGGACTATGCTGGGAAAGAGTCCCAGAAACTGTGAAGGTCACCTTGAGTCTTTGGCACAGGACTTGGCTGTGCGTGTGGAGGGGGAGGACCCACAGGCAGCACAGAGCAAACGACGGGAGGAGGAGCAGCCAGAGGGCCGGCTGTGAGTGGGACAACGCCCAGAGTCTCCGAAGGCTGCGGGCGGTTAAGTTTCAACCAGCTAACGTGACACAGTCTCAATAAACAAGAGGGCATTTGGTAGATATCAAAGAAGGGTCACATGATACTGGAGGTAAGCTAAACAAGTCCTAAATTAAAAGCTATCCTAGACCTGCCCTAGCAAAATTTTAGAACAAGACTCAAAGGATAAAACTTAACTGCTAGCCAGAAAAGAAGTTTAAAATTCTTGACATTTAAAAAAATATATATTTGCTCTACAATATTTAAAATGATCAAAAATCCAATAAAAATTATTACACATACATAGTGTAGTAGTGGAGAAAGAAAATGTGATCCATGACCAGAAGAAAACTTATTTAATAAAAACAGAGCCAAAAATGATAGGATTTAGAGATAGCTGTTATGAATATGTTAAATGATTTCCAGGAAAACATGAACATAAAAGTAGATAAATGGAATTTATGAAAGGACAACCAAATGTAACTTCTAGAGATGAAAATACAATAACTAGTATAAAAAAATTTACTGGATGTATTTAATTGCAGATTAGACCATGAAAAAGAAAACAATTAAGTTTGAATACATAGCAATACAATAGAAACTATCCAAACTTAAGAACAAAGAAAAAACATAATAAGTGGAGACTTAGTGATTTGTAAAACAATATCAAGCAATCTAACATGCATATAATGGAGTCCAAAAGAAAGGGAAGAAGAGCCTGGCCAGTGTGGCTCAGTGGTTGAACATCAACCCCTGAACCAAGAGGTCATCAGTTCGATTTTCCATCAGGGCACATGCCCAGGTGTGGGCCCAATTCCCAGTGGGGGGCATGCAGGAGGCGGCCAATCAATGTTCTCTCTCATCGATGTTTCTATCTCTCTCTCTTCCTCTTCCTTCCTCTCTCTTTAAAATCAAAAGAAAAAAAGAAAAAGAATGGGGGAAAGGAAAAGCAGAAAAATACTTGAAGAAATAATGGCCAAAACATTTCTTCATTTAATGAGAAGTATAAACCCAAATTGTATAGAAGCTCAACAAACCACAGGCAGGATTAACATAAAGAAAACTGTACCATGGCAAATCATAGTCAAATTTTAGGAACCAGTAATACAAGTGAAAATCTTAAAAGCAGCCAGAGGAAAAGGCACATGAAATACAGGGGAGCAAAGGCGGAATTTCTAACTTCTCCTCCCCAGCAGCAATTCTAACCAGCAGACAATGCAACGACATCATTGAAGTGCCGGCAGAACAAATATACAGCTAACCTAGAATTCTACACCCAGTGACAATATTTTAAAAAAATAAAAGTACTGTAATCTTTAGAAGGATGAAATCTGAGAGTATTTGCTGCCACCAGACTTATACTTCAAGAAATGTTAATGGAACTCCTTGGTGGTATTCCTGTGGAGCAAATTTAAAAGACTTTCTTGGTTTTTAAAATGTCTTGAAAATTAATTGCTTAAAGTAAAAATAACAATAATGCATTGAGAGGTTTATAACATATGGAGAAGTCAAATTTATGACAACAAAGAGCACACAAGCTGGCAGGAGAGAAATGGGAGGTGTCACGCCGTGTGCGACCTGACGCAGCGCTCCAGCCCGTCCCGCCCGCAAGCGGAGCCCCGCGGACCCTTGCGAGTGGAACCCGCGCAACGCAAAGGTGATAGCTGTTTCCTTCTGCCTCTTCGCTTTCCCCGAGACCTACATCTGCGGTGCTTGATTTTGCTAACTGAAAAATCCAAAGAGGGTTTCCCCTTTCATGAAAATAGCCATTACCTGTGTGTGAAGGTAGCTGGTGAGAAGTTCAAGATGTACCTGTAACTGTAGGCCAACCACTAAGTACAGCTGAAAAGGCCAACAGGCTGACTGAGAAGCTTAACTACAATTTTAAGAAGATAAACTCAATCTAAAAGAAGGCAGGAAAAGAAAAACAGAACAAAAGACAGATACAACAAAATAATGTAAGATGACAAACTAAGAGCAACATTGTAACAGCGAATACAATGATCCTATAGTAACTGAGATGCTTGAGGCAAGCCTGTATTCTGATGAGGAAACACAATTGTTGGTACCAAACATTAGTTTCTTTTGTGACATTTCCCCCAAAATATATTTTATTGTATTAAACAAATGGTAATACATAAGGACACAATAATTTGGGAATGAAGTTTTAATTTCTTGAAGATTAATTTCATGAACTATGATTAACTTTTTAAAATCACTGCACATAAAATTTACTACACACAAAACAAAAATCATGAAAGAGAGAGTAAAGGTTTCCAAAGGCTAAGATTCTTTTCCTATACGAAACAAATTAAAGAAAAATTTAAACATGTAAGTGCTGATCATGGAATGTGGAGTCATGTGCTCCGTTCCAGCACTGTCCCCAAGTAACTGTGTGATTTTGGCCATGTCATTTAAACTCTGTGACATTTGGTTTCCTCTTCTGTAAAATGAAGAGGTGGTTTATATCATTAATGTACGTTGGGACCAAAGATCAAGTTAATGCACAGTTAATATATCAGTAATTATCTAATTTTTAAAATGGATTTCTGCTTTATTATTTTTAGCTTCAGGAATTAGAAAAGTAAAGTCTGACAGAGTGAATTGAGATATATGTAACCATGGTGTCGTTATGTCCTTCAGAGACTTGACTTTTGATACTCAAGCATCACACTTATGAATTAAAAAATCTTTCGTCCCTGAACTAGCCTCTACCTGATTTTCAAATGTCTTTTTATGTCTCCTTTTGCCCTGTGCTATTTGCAACCATGTTTGACCTGCTTACTAGATCCTGCTTGGTGTCTGTTCCACAGCCTGCCTTCCCCCAAGCTAAACATGCATCTGGTAAACCAGGTAATCTGTTCTTAGCTGCCAAAAGGAGGAGAATGTCATCTTTGGTCCTGATGCTTTGACTGTCACTCACCCCTACTCCCTAATTATTCTCCTGGGCTTCTCATTCACGAGGATAGTTTTTTAAAAACAGGTTCAAAACATTGACCGTCAACACTAGGAACAAAGCAAATGTCTCATCTGTTTTCTAAAATGTGCTTTGAACATGACTCGCAGGAAGTCTAAATATAAGGTACTTAAGAGGAAAAAAGGAGCAAACAAGTTGGAGAGACACTGGGGTAATTAAGGCAAACAGATTTCTTGACTGCAGGACTTTTTAGAACCTTTTCATATGGTAATTAGAATTGTGAAGGGGCAATAAAATGATTTTATTTTATAATTTGTTACTATCATTTCAGTTTGCTGAAACAGTAGCTTAAAACAAAGCAACAAATTGCATGTATGCAATTATAATTAACCCTGTCCACACTGCCAGAAAAAGAAATGAAAAGTAGTTACCACGAAATCACTGTTGCAAATTATAACAAGGGCTTCTTTATAGAAGGCCAAGGCCTAAGAATGACTTTCCATAATAGTGTCCCATTCCTCAGAAGCTCCAGAGAAATGTGCACCTTTCATTTTCTGCCTTAAATCTCTTTGTATTGTGACCACTCATTGGGCTGTGCACTTCCTGAGGACCAGAACACTGTCTCATTCACTCGCACATCTGAGAAGCCAGGACCACGGAAATTATTTATCACCAGGGAACTTCCCTCTGCTCTACCTCCTAATTGGATTCCATTCCTTTGAAGGCGGTAGCGGTTGATCTACCTAGAAGTAGCACAAGACCAGACCAGAAGGTGATACAGGTGTAGCACTTGAAAACCAATAGGGCCAGAATATTGCAGAATGTTTTAGGCCAGGCAGATTTATTGAGATTAAGGCTCCATTTTCAAATGAGAGTTTTACATTTTGTTTGTCAAATTCAATATGTTTTAGATGACTTAGATCTGAGTCTTTGTAGATGTAAGGACTTTAAGTGAACTAGTTCTTGATTTGTGGACAGAAATTCATTTTATAGAAGAATCTTTTGTTTGGGGGGATTTTTTGTTTGTTTTTGTTTCTGTTCTTTGTTTTTTAAAGAAGAGTCTTTGGAATATTTCTTGTCAGAGCTTTCGTACAGTAACATTATTAGATAAACACCATTCAGCATGCTCATTGCAACAGAATCAATAACTGTGTTCTTCATTGTTTATTTCTAGACATTTCAATTTTTGCTTCTTGTGCTAAGAGGATGGGCAGTTTTTGTACAGTGATGAGAATGATTCTATGTGTGCTTTATAATGGTGGAAAATGTATGTACCCATGAAATATGTACCAAAAAGTACTTTGAATGTTTGGAAGCAAAAAGGACATTTCCTCCTGGTTTTGAATAATTTTAATGATCTCACAACCCATTCTATTCACTTTTCCTTTCAATTTCCTTTCACGTTAATGAGGGGAAGCTTTTAAAAGACTAATTCAACACTGAAGCAATTAAAAGAAGTAGTTAAACTTCATGAATTGCATATGTAAAAACATATTAACTATTCTGGACTTATCTTACCAAAGCAATCAGACAGATTTCTCTGACTGTGGTGTAATTAGGAGTCAAGCCCGCATTCGATCATACGCCCAGCCCAGATCAATTGTATGGGACAACCTTCCTGCAATTATATGTTAAATATTTTCTTAATACATGGTATATTTAACAAAACATTTTATCATTAAGGTAGTTTTAAAACAAACACAAAAGAGAAATGCTTAGATGCTTACTTTTTTTAACTTTGAAAAAAGTTTTGATTTGTGTAAAGTGATAGAGGCAAAAAAACATTCAAATGTATAAAGTGTTGGTCGTCTGCTAAGTGGTCACTGTGGTCACACAGTAAGAAGGTGCAGCACCCTCCCCTGCACCAGGAGATGGCTGGTTCCATTTCCAGGTGGGGCACGTGCCCGGGCTGCAGACTGGATCCCCAGTAGGGGGTGTGCAAGAGGCAGCATGGACGTTTCTCTCGCTCTCTCCCTCCTCCTCCCTCTCCCTCTAAAGCAATAAAGAAAACAAACTTTTTTTAAAATAAAAAAGAATGGTACCGCACTGTTTGCCGTAAGATCATGTACAGGGAGTTATGCTTGCGGGGTTCGGAGAAGCCTGGAGCGGTGCGGACCACCCGCGTGGTCAGGGTGTCACACAGCATCTGGTCCGCCTGCGCGGCGTCCGAGGGGCACTGCACCTGGCACAGGTCGAACCGAATCGAGCTGGTAGGTCTGCGTCTTCTGAGGAGCCCAAGGGGCCTCATTCATGCGCCCAGGACTGCCCGTTGGTGACATCCTGAATGAAATAAGGAATTAACTACTATGCTGAATAAAGGTGTTCATAACATATCATCAATATTCCAGTGTCTCGCTGCTCCTGGAAGTAGGGGGCGGAGGGCACTTAGTGTGACCAACCACAAGATAAGCTATTTCAAGTAAAAACTGAAGCCTGGGAAGCCACCTTTGGGAATGACAACATGTTCAACTTGACAGGTTATTAGTATTCTTTTAAACACAGAATCTGCAATTCTTAAGAAAATATCCTTAAAACAAGTCCCTTAAAACCTATTTTTCATTACTTAAGAAAACGGGCAAACACACAATGAACGCATCAAACAAACGACGATGCAAATCTGTGGCGTGTGACACTGCTGCCCTGGGCACCTCTGTGAGTGCTGCCCACCTGCCCACCTGCCCACCTGCCCACCTGCCACCACGGGGCAGGTGCTCCCGCCCGCCGGCTGGGCCTCGGGCCGCAGGCCCCTTCCTCGGCCGAGCTCCCTCCTGCGGGCTCCACCAACAGCCTGGTGCGGGCTGCCTGCGGGCCGTGTCCGGTCCTGCCGCAGCCCAATTAACTGTAGGAGCGGAAAGTGTTAGCAGAGTAATCAAAATACAACATCAAATATATGAAAATTACATACAAAGAAATGGAAAGCTGGAATACCCCCAAGGGGGCACGCTACAAATTTGTCCTCCAGACATTCCTGAGACAAAAGGGACCCAAATACTTCTTACAAAAACATTTTGTGGGGATTCTGCTTGCCGTGCAAATTCTGTATATTTTCAGAAAGTGTGTGTATAAATAGCATGTCAAAAGAGGGCACTATTTAGGGAAAATAATAGGCATTAATTAAAATATGGACAATAGAGAATGAAAGTTCTTCAGTTTCTAAAATTAGAGGAAGATGATTCCCTGAGAAGTGGCTCTGCCGTTATTAGTTTCCGGGCTTCTGTTAATTGTTCCTTTTGTTACCTTGCCGGCGCCCAAACCCGCGCTTGACGCCCACATTGTTTGCAGCGGGCTTTGCGGGGCCTGCGCCGAGCTTATCAGGGGCAGAAAGAGCGAGAGCAGGGAAATCCCAGCCTTTTGCAGAACGGAGCTTGATAAATAGAACACCAGGCTAATTTTTGATATCGGTCCCATATTTGTCTTAGATAATTTTGTTCTCTTGAGAGCTCTCTGAACATCTCTGGTTCCTGATCATTAGACAATTTGTAAAGTCTTGTGTGAGGGGCATACATTTTGACAAGTTGAAAAATGATTTGCTCTGGTCTGTAACATGTAAAAGCCGGTTATCGTGGGCCGTTCGAGCTCATCCCATGACATGGCGTTGAGGAACAACCCCTAGGTCTGTGTCACTGAACTCAGAGGTCACAGATACAACGAGATGAGGGTCTTTATCACAGTGATTCCTTTACTGATTTTTGAATGAGAGGGAAATTACTGAAAATGAAAGTAACAACACTAATATTACGTATAAAATGGGAATGTGTATGTTTATAAATAACCTACCGGTTATGCATCACTCTAGCACCTGGGCTTCAGGTAGTCCTGCAGTCGGCCAGACTTGCTGCGTGATCCTGGGGATTGATCATGTTCTCTGAGCTGAGCCTGCATTTCCTTATCTATAAAGCGGTGATAACTAATACCTGGTTTTCCCGTGGGGTTTTGAGAGCATCAAAATTAGAAAGAAAAATACAACTGAAAGCAGTTGGCTAAATCGTGTCAGAAACCGTGCCAATAAAGGTGGTGTTGAATGTCGCCGCCATTAAGCCACATACCTTACTGGGTCTCAGTTTTCTTACTTATAACAGGAGCAGAGCACTAGATAAACCTAGAAAACTTTTAGTGCTAAGAAATAAATTTATTTAAATGGAATTCTATGAAAAGAAGTATTTTCCAAAAAGAGAAATTAACAAATGTAAACATGATTTTTATCAGAGAGTATTTCAAATGAGTTGAGAAATGTGTGGGCCCAGCGGCAGGGACCAGACAACGGCACCCTGACAGCAGAGGAGAAGGCAGAGGGGACACGATCCGTGAATACAGAGCAGCCATGAAGAGAAGGGGTTGGGGGAGACACTATAACAATTACTGTCACTCTGAGTGGGGAGGCTCACCGGGGGAGGCAGGAAATTACACCTCTGGTGACTCCTGCCAGCACAGCCCCTTCCACTCGATGCAACAAAGGTGAGTGAGGCATGGCTGATAATATTTAAGATACTCTGAATTCATTTCGTAGACAAAATTTAGACTGAGAACGAGGACTCATCTGTCATCATCGCATCTTCTGTCAAGTGCATGTTGCCCTTGGCAATGGGTCTGCTGTTACTAATTTCGTTTTGTTTAGAAGCTTGCTTTTTCTCCTTGGTTCTCAGAGTTGTTGTGATTTTTTAAAAAATAACTCACAAAAGAAATATGTCTTTGATTGATTTCTGATGGTGGCTCTGACACTATTGTACTTAATGTCGGTGCCAACCTGATTGTTTGATGTTTATAACAGGGGTGAGTGGGAGGAGCACCCCCCCCTTTTTTGGTGGCTGCTATTGTTATAAGACTGGATGTGGTTTTTAGTTATATCTGGCAGAAAAAAAGCAGTAGTTATTAGCCTGTGACAATTGGAAAGACCCAGTTTTGTGCTCAGCCTTTCAATATGGTAATATTTTCTAAAAATTGTCAGGAAAGGTCATTGTCCTAATCGAATTTCAGCTGTCTTTAGTCCTGAAAAAAATTTAGGTGCTCCTTCTAAGACATGGCACATTATCCTCTGAAGAGTAACCATAGAGCACCTGGGGTCCTGCCTGGGACCCTTCGAGCTAAACTCTGCGTGTCCCCAACAGCAACCCTGCTCGTAGGTGTCGGGCTCCGAGCTGCCTTTTCATATACACTCTCCCCAATGGCCTTTCAAAGCACTCTTCCTGTACATAGTTCACAATTTTTGCTGTTGAGTTTGGATTCTGTGTACAGCAAAGTGTCTATCTCATTCTCCTATCTATCATTATTTTGCTGTAAAGACAGCAGATCTATTTTAAATTATTCATAAGCTTTAGATAGAAACCTAAGCAAATTAAAATGTAGGCCAATATAGAGGAAAATGATAATGGGCATATAAGTATTTGTAGCTACTGTAGCTTCCATTGGGACAATCATAAAATTAATTTCATACCTTGCACAGTAATTTCAATGGGAACCATTTCTTAGTTCGTGGTCGAACTTGTTTCCCACACTGATGGAGATGAGCACTAGAGAAAGTATTGAATTTTCTTCCTAATTAGCTTTTTCTTATGAAATAGCTTCTTAATAATTTCCCTTCGTGTCCAGTACATAAAGGTATCTATTCCTTTTAAACTGTATGTGAATTTAATTTATATGCCAATGATGTTTAATGCATTGTCTTGTCTGCATCTCATTACTGTCATTTATAAGCACTGGAGTACATCTAGTTACAAGGTTAATTGGGACAAATCTGGACTCCTTTTTCCCTCTGTAAATATGCTATATATAGCAGTGTGTGCCGCACAAACGGGTGCTAGAAGTTATGGTATTTCACACTACGTTTCCCTCCTCTCGTCATCCAAATCAAGCTGAATGCAGGATGAGGTGATTTTTCTGCATGTATTGTGCAGACCTGAATCAGTTTTGTTGTGTTTTTATTATTTTTTAAACCAACCACATCATTTTCTGGTAGATTTAAATAGATTTGCTATTCATCTTCCTCACTCCACACCCCTGACCCTCATTTTACTGCCGAAAGGGCTGAGTAGCACAAGAACCCACTCCTCAGTAAAATTCACAATAATGTTGTGCGAGGAAGTTAAACAAACCAAGGACTGGTTCTTTCCGTGGTAATGCCAGCCTGCGACTGGCCGATAAAGGGATACACGCCGGAGCCCTCTCCTGGACCGGACCAGCTGGAAGGACCTCCTGCACTCGCGATCTCAGAAGCTGGGACCTGCTGCAGCCCCCCGGCCACCCGGCCCAGGCCTGCTCCCCTGCCCTTTAAGGTGTGTGTCTCAGCAGTGACCCCAGCACCCCTCAGCAGGCACCTCTCTGTGAGAGTCCGTTTCCAGGGAATCCAATACAAGGCCTGCTTGGATTTTTCAGCACATTCTTTGATGTTCACCATACAGTTTTGTAACATAACACATTTCTGGTCTCTTACATGGCAAGGCTCTTAAAAGTCAAAAATATCCTTTTTCTTTTGAACATCGTAAAACGATGACAGAGCTCACAGCCCAAGAGTTGGATTCTGTTTTCTTTGGTCAATTTAACTTCTCCATTGAGTCAATGAGGTAACGCATGAAGCTAAACCTCACTTAAGACCTGCACATTTTATCCTACTATACAGTTACTGCCCCCAAATGGCTCCGTTTCTGTTTGCTCTGTCCTTGGGACAGCACTGTGCTAGACGTTTCTGTATTTGCCGATCTGATGCTGATTGAAAGGCGGGTTAAGAGCGTCAGTTCCAGGACACAGGCTGCGGAGGAAAACAGATTCCCCAACAGGTAGAAACCCAACCACAATTTTTCTTTCTATAAAACTTTATTATACATATGTAGAGCTTGCTCTATAGACTTGGTTCATTGCGATGGTCCTTGTTAAAGAAAGGGACCAGCCCTGGCCAGGTGGCTCAGTTGGCTAGATCACCCTCCTGTACTGCAAATGTTGCCGGCTGATCCCCAGTCAGGGCACACACCTAGGCTGTGGGTTTGATCCCCAGTCAGGGCACACACCTAGGCTGTGGGTTTGATCCCCAGTCAGGGCACACACCTAGGCTGTGGGTTTGATCCCCAGTCAGGGCACACACCTAGGCTGTGGGTTTGACCCCCAGTCAGGGCACACACTTAGGCTGTGGGTTTGATCCCCAGTCAGGGCACACACCTAGGCTGTGGGTTTGATCCCCAGTCAGGGTGCATACCTGAGGCAACTGATAGATGTTTCTTTTTCTCATCAATGTTTCTCTCTCTCTCTCTCAAATCAGTAAAAACATATCCTCAGATAAGGATTGAAAAGAAAGGGACTAACAATTTTCCAAAAATTCAGTGGGAGAGAAGCCAGAGAGACCGAGGGGAGGCACATGCCCAGAAGGAAGGGCTTACCGCCCTCGGGCTGCATAGTTCCCCATCCATGTCCCAGGTAACGAAGGCCAGCTGCTTGTAATAAGCAGGTAAGAGGACAGTAAGGTGGCCTCACATGTCCTCGTACGTACCCAGTGGCTTTGGTTGTGCTTTCGCAGCTATTTCTACTGTAACAGACTTCATTACAATAGCCCAAACCAGGAAAGACACGGTGGAGACATGTCTGTACTCACCACAAAGTCAAAGCAGTTCCCAGGAGGCTCTTAGAAGAAGAACCCTTGTTTCCAGCAGTGAGCTGGTGCCCTGTGGTGCCCTGACCCAGCCAAAGGGAAGGTGGCTGTCTTAGTGACGCTTTCCGCCAATCACTGTGCTCGTAGTTATCATTAACAACAAGTAAAGTTGGATGACACAGTTATTTCCATTGACATATGATCATAGCGATTAATACGGAAAAACAATTTTTCTAAAGTCTATTTGAGTATCTCTAATGCAGTAGTATTATAGTCAAATATCTTGTGCTTTTTATTTTTAAAAATATGTGAATACATTTTGATATTATCAAAATATTAAATTAATACAAATCAGATTCTTACTGTGTAAAAAGAAATTATCCTGAAATGTTCTATCTCTATTTCCAAGGAGACTCTTGTTGGTTTGTTTTTCTCATTGAGGAAAGGTACTAACATTTTCCAAAAGTGTGTGAGCTGGACACAGGCAAGCAGAGCGCCACAGAGCCGGGGGCGTGGTCTGCACAGCGAGCGCCCAGGGCGGCCTTGAAGGTAACTCAAGTGTGAGCAGGGCTGTATATAACAATTTATTTTATTTTATTTTATTTTATTCTCTGCAAGCCAGATTATTGTTGTCTGAAATAGTAAAAATATTTAAATATTTAGAATAATAATAATTACAATGGAAATTTATGTCTAAAATAACTCCAGGTTGTTTTTAAATATTCATATTTATCTTCTTTAGTGTATTCGATCTTCCCTCCCCAAAGCAAGGAAAGATCTTACAAAGAAATGAGTAAAGTAACTTGCTCGTTTAGTTAGTAAAGGCAATTTTCCTGTAATGTGTCTTTTTTATGCGAGCTGACTCTGGGCATAGGAAAAACAATAAAAGCCGAAATGCTGCATATGCTGAAATTAAAGAGAAATGTATTCATCTGAGAAACAGCTTCAGATCTTGAAATACATTTTTATGAGTAACTTACACATAGGATATAATTATTTGGTAATTAATGCTCCCAAATTAATCCCTTTCCTAAAGAACCTCTGGTGGTTCTTCTGCTCCGGTTGACATGGAAAAGCTAGATCTGGGAGGATTTCCTTCCAGACGCAGAGAATGCTCACCCATGCAAGTTTCCAGAGGCCTGCGAATAAAATCTAATCAGGTCTGAAAGCAATCAGGTTCAGCCAATGAGAAATCGAGCTGTGGGGCAGAAAATCAGAATTTAAATAAAAGTTGCAATTAGAACCCACAGAACTGGCATGCCACCCGTTTGAGTTCTCAGAGCTGAGACCGCATGGAAATGATTTCCACAGCAGGAATGAGAAGGGCTGGTGAAGAGTTTTGCCTCTTGATAGAATATTGAAAATTATCTTCATCAGTGGGTTAATTGCTTAATTTTCCTTCAGATGGTAACTTTCAAATGCTTGGTCTTAATTAGCATGGGTAAATGAGAAATGTAGGTGATTCACACTTTTCAGTTTTCTTGTTCTCTAGAGATTTTCATTCCTTTCCCTTAAGATATTTGAAATGGCTGAGGGCTACATTGATTAAAATAAATTATGCTGGTATTTTACACCAGAAAAAAATGTAGATGGAATTGACTCATGCCTCCTCTGGGTTCCTTAAAAAATGCAACCCACAAACATCATAAAGGAGAAAGTCAGTGTGAGCTACTTAAGATAAACCTTGTATTTAATATGCTAAAACTTACAAAGCTGTAATTTTTCAAAATTGTGTTAGACGAGGTATGAAGTTCAGCTGAGAAAGTTAAAAAATCAGAAGCAGTCTGTGTATTCAATAAAGTGTATATAAGGGGAAACATACCATAAAGGAGGGCAGGGGAATAAAATGAGAAAATTTTTGTTTGTTATTCTTGGGTTATTTTCTTCAACTCTCATTTGCTTCACCCCTCACCCCCCACCTTCAGGTTTACTTCTAACAAAGAGACAATCAGCACCAAATATTATGCTTCTAAAATCTGAGAGTAGATTTTTATCTTCATTCACTTCAACACATGATATAATTTCTTTCCTTTTTTATATTAATCAATATTTTATGATGAAGAACATATTATTTAGAGAACTAGGGTGTAGAACAATCTTTCAGATATTGGATTTTGAACTAAAAGGACAATTTCAGTTATTCGGCACAAATTTGTGTGATACCATCTGAGTTCAGAAAATTACATACTATCACATTGTACTGTGTAGCTTATGCAACAATTTCTGTCAATTATCTAACCAATGTAGGACCTTCTCATTCCACTCCTGTTAGAATCACCTATGAAAACTCTAACAAGGGTGATAATGAACCCAGTGACTTATTTCAGAAAGTTTACAGCAAAAATGATGTTTGAAATTTGATTAATACAATATGTATTTTTCCTTCTATTGGTACTTATCTGAATAAACAATAGTTAAAATATAAAAATTATCCACATTTTTATTTCATAGATTCCAAAATTAGACATAAAATAAGCAATGATAATTATTTATTAATTTTATAATACATTTGTTTTATTTATTTATAATAAAATCCACATACCCATTTAAAAAGGCGTGCAACAATGTTTAAGGATATGGGAAGGACACATATCATTACATGACCAAACAAGTTACTAAAAATTGTGTATTGATATAAACAAACTATTTAAACAAATAAATATACATATAAAAAGAGGATAAACAGTGGACTGAGAAAGAGAGGAAGACAGAGATAAATGGTATGAGAGAGAGAAACAGGAAAGAAACGTAAACTAACAGTAACAATGTTCACCTGTGGGTCTGAGGATTAAAGAAATATATTGTGTTCTTTGTACTCTTCCGTATCTTACGAATTTGGGGGAACAAATGTGTTTCTCTTTTAATCAGGTAATATGTTATAAGAACGGTCCCTGTCTTTGCCTTTCCTTGGAGAAATGGGACCAACATGGCTTCATCACGTAGGCCTTTCTGGAAACAGCCGCACCCTCCAGGTCGGCTGCGGAACACTCGCCATGACGATCACATTCGCCCTTCTGCCTGAAGCATCTCGGCTTCCAGATTGCTCCCCAAATAAAAACAAGCACTGAACTTCCAATCAGTGATGATAATTTAATTTTCCGCTCAGCTGTAAGTACCAGAAAACAGCCAGGCAATCAGGGAGGAAATCGTGTTCTCCTGGTTTATTTTTACATTAGGTGATTAACATTTTCCTTTCTAACTGCAAAGTGAGGTCTAAACAGTATGGGCTCAGCTGACCTACCTGTTCGGGACTTCTTAGCAACGGAGCTCCTTGTGTGCTGGGGGCTAGGTGGGCAGAACGGAGGCGTGAGAAATGGAATGGACTGGACTCTGATAAGGTTCTTAGTATTAGAGAAACCTTAGGAAAGGCCACGTCAGAGGAAGCTGCTAATACTTGGAAATGGGCAAAGAGACTAGTAGGCATCTTTGAGTGGAGTGCTGGGCATTGCTTAACCAACCTTTCTGGCCTAGGATTATAGAGGGGGTATGTACCTTTGATGGTCTATTAGCTAAGCTATTTTACAAGTCTTCTGGGATAGAGGTTATGTCGCAAAAAAATTTGTTCATAAGAAAGTAAATTAATATTGTTTAGTAGAGATTTAATTAATTTCCATCCCTTTAAAGGATGACCCAAATGTTACATTTTATTGCCCTATAGAACAGTATCAAGCTTAACCCTGTCAACATTCCTGTGTGTGTGTGTGTGTGTGTGTGTGTGTGTGCGTGCGCGCGCGCTCGCTTGTTACTCATAATCTCTTCTGTACCGGTTTTAATGTTTTGCTCATTCCCTCATTAATTGATAAAATAATTTTTGACACATGTTAATTTTATATTTGTATCAAATTATCCATTTAACTTTTTGAAAAATCATATCTTAATACCTGAAATATATTATTTTGGGGTTATAACAAATATATCAGAGCAAAAGGTAGTCCATAGAACTCTGGTGCTCTGCAGAGGTAATCTCTGGTGTTTGATTTGGATTTCACTTTTAAACACAGTTTTACATTTTTTTCCAATAATAAAAAACAACCAATGTACTAAAATGTGTTAAATACCAACTGGCCTTCACTGACACATTAACTTCGGTTTTCATTGAATGATTTTGTCTTATGTAAAAATTATGAATTTGAGCTTATAAAATAAACTACTTCTTTTATTGCATATGGAGTTATATACATATTACATCATAATGAATATAAAAGATTCTACTTAAAAGAAACTATTCTAGATTATACCCAACTTTAATAACTGAGAATGTAACTAGAACAGGCTTTATGGATGTCAGCCCTGTGGGGATTCTCAGTTGTGAGAAGCTGTGTCGTACCCTGTAGGATGCTCCTCGGTATTCCGGACTCCACCTGCTCCATGCCAGTTATAACCAGAAAAGGTCTCCAAACATTGCCCTTGAGGAACAGAGTTGCCCCAGTCAAGAAACACTGAACTGAAGGAACAAGAAGAAAAAGGAGGAGGAGGAGAAAGAGAGGAAGAACAAAGCATGTTTGCAGGAGGCAGGTTGATGTGTAAGCGCTGGACCATGTGTCTAGTGCTCAGTGTTCTAATCACTGCCCTGTTGGGAATAAGCAATGACAATATGGTCACATAAATTTAATTTCCTCGGCTCTCAGCTTCTTCCTTTGTCAAATAAAAACACTCACTGAATGAGTCACAGCTTCACCTTTAGCACTGGCTTTCTCTATTAGGAGCACAAAAGAAATTGAACCAAGCAGCCCCCCGACATATTTTCAAATTTTGTTAACATACTCTCCTAACAAGTCGACGGTGGCTACTTCCAGTTGTCAACTTCCTATACTAATGGGTGAAAACATCGAGGACTGCAATCTAGCCCCTGTGAACATGTGACAATGATCCCCTCTTCTCTGAGGCCGATGTGAGGACTCTGGTGAAGAACCCTAAAACACAGTTGCACATTATTTGCATGAAAACATTTCTAATACTATTAAAGTTAGTTAAGTTCAAAAGAGATCAATGTTTTTGAAGTTATTTTTGTACCAGCTGCTGCCAGGGCTCTTTAAATTTAGTGACATTGTCAAGAACCTAGGTTGGTCTAAATTTATAGTTCCTGTTGAAAATTTAACAGAAGAAATACTGATTGGAAGGAACGGCTCAGAAATGTAGCATCTGGGATGTGTTGTTGTTGTTTGGTGACTGCTTGTTTAAACCCTCGTACGTCACTTCCTAAGTCAGCAGCAGGGACTTGGCAGGCTTGCTGTCCGACGCCCTCCAACGGCGCTCAGGGCTGGCTGGGAGGACTGCCTGACAATGAGGAGACCGAATGTGACAGCTCGGACGCAGTTCCTGTCCCCAGATTCCTTAAACTCACAGAGCAGATCTTTATTAGATACAACAGTGTGTTGCAAGCAAGCGATGTGGGTACTGACTGAAGCAGATTCTGAAGTGAACTGAAGCCCTAAACCACTGTGAGGAGGAAACCTACCCTGATCAAGAGGTTCTCCTGTGGGAAATATACTTGAAAACCTGCAAGGATTCCTGGGTTGAGGCTTCTGATTCTATTGAGTTTAGACACAAACTGAAAAGGCAGGGATTTTGTTAAAAACCTTCCCCTTCTTCTGCAAGAGTGGCAAGAAATGATGTGAATTCCTCTCTCCCTAACAATCTTCCTGTATCAGATTCACGTCCTTGCCAGTAGACAGCTGTTAGCCATCCCCAGACTGAAGTTCTCGTAAGAAGGTGGAGCTATTTCTATGCCCCGACACACACATCCATTGTTTTGGATTCTTGGCCGCTTTGGGAGCTCAAATGCAGAAGGGATGAATGTGAAACTTTGAAGAGAAAAACTGAGACGAAGTGGCAGAAGCATCCAGAAGAACACACATTAACTGAGTGAGAATCTCACATCCCATCACCTTCACATTCAAAACTTCCTAAATAGCGTATATTTGGAATGTCCAAGAAAATTATGGAATAAATTTATATTATCACTTATAAAGTATATATGATAAAGACATTAAAGTTTGTGGACAGTTCATATTCTTCAGAAAGTTTCTCCACAGTCACTCTGTCTGTACTCAGTTTAAGACAAACACAGTCATGTGACTCATTTTGTTGATCATAAAATGTGATCAGCCGGATGTTAGGAATGCTTCTTAAACCACTGCGATGGCAAAGCACGTCCTGTAGTGGCGGGCAGCTCAGAATGTTCTATATTCAGAGTCAGCCTTTCAAGCAGTCATCCATTCATTCATTTGTTCAAAAGTGTCTACTAATTGGTATTTATATAAAGTTTTGAAGTTTAAATATGTGCATTTGTTATTAGTGTTTACTAATTGGTATTTATATAAAGTTTTAAAGTTTAAATGTGTACCCCTTTTATATTTTCTCACTTAGGAAAAAGCATTGAACAAAATGTTATATTGATACAAGTGTGGTAAAACCTAAAAATTAATTATCATAAAAATGTCCCGATCATCTCTATGATTTGTGCAAATTGTAAAGTCCTGGCTATGGAAATACTGTGGAATGTCTTGATTTTATGTTAACTTCAAAGACATCATTATCAATCAATGTAGAACTTTTCTTTTTTCCCAAGGTGGAAGAATATAATATCAAAAATTTAAATAAATTGTGCTTCTAAATACTAGCAATGAACAATCAGAAAATAAAATTTAAAATAAAAAATTTATACTGTTTCCAGTACTATAAATATATGAAATACTCAACCCGGCTGGTAGGGCTCAGTGGTCGACCATCGATCCATGCACAGGGAGGTTGCTGGTTCGATTCCCTTTTGGGGCACATACCCAGGTTGTGGGCAGGGCCCCCAGTGGGGGGTATGCAGGAGGCAGCCAGTTGATGTTCTCTCTCATCGATGTTTCTATCTCTCTCTCCCTCTCCCTTCCTCTCTAAAATCAATGAAGAAAAAAAAATTTTGAAGAAAAAAATATATGAAATACTCAGGGATAAGTCTGACAAAATCTATGACAATTCATCACATTGGGTGCTATAAAATTAATTGATGAAGAAAATTAAAGAAAACCTAAGAGAATGGAGATATATCCTTTTTTTATGTGTAAAAGAGTCAATATTGTCATGATCACGTATCCTTAATTTATCTATAGATTATATACAATTTATTCAAAATGTTAGCGGACTTGTGTATAAATTGATAGTTGATTCTAAACTTCATATGAAAATGCACAGGGCCTAGAAAAACCAACAACATTTTGAGGAAGAAAAAGTTAAAAGCTTAAAACTATGTGGCTTTAAGAATCAGTAATTAAAATAGTATAAAATTAGCTTCAAGGCAGATAAATAAGTCAATGGAAAACAATCAAGTTTAGAAGTAAACCCACACATAGGTACACCACTGACTTTTCACAAAAATGCAAAGATAATGCAGGGGGAAAGCTTTTAACAAATGGCACTGGGACAATAAGACACCTATGTCACACACACACTTAGAATTCAATGGTTATTGACAGTGGGGATATTATAATCTAAAAATGTGATTTCTCTTTTCTTACTTGGGTATCTGATTTAAGCACTAGTGGAGGATTTTGTAAAGGCTTTATATAAGTCTTCCTCCTTTCTTCCCATAATTCATTTACTCAACAACTATTTATTAATTTTACAATGCTAGAGTTTGGGCTATAGTGGTGAATAAGATATGCAGAATTCTTGCTCTTGTGGAACTTTAGACATAGAAACTGGTGGAGACACAATAAATAAGTCATCACAATGTTAGTTATGTAATTAAAATTATAAGTTCAATTGAAAATTATAAGCTTTGATGAGAGCATGTGACTTGAGATCAACCTAGTAGAAAGAGTTGGGAGAGCAATTTAGGAAAGGTCTCTTAGAAGAGAGACAATGAGCTTGAAATCTGAATGGGGGTCACCAGGCAAAGAGCACACAGAAGACCATAACAGAAATCCTTGAGTTGAGAGAAGCAAAGGAGTAACACAAGTCTTAAAATATAAACATCTTACATTGAAATCATTAGAATAAAACCATTATTTTTATTCTTCATAGCAGCACCAATGGCTATCCATTAGGCACATCTCAGAAAAGACAAGGTTCTAAAAGTGTCCTTTGGCTCATCAAATTCACTAGGAATTTGGTTGACATACACTTTGGAATATAGTTTTACATTTGTGCATTTTCACAACATACTTATAGTTTCCAATCAATTTTATTTTGTCATTACATTTTAGTTTTGAGACAGTTCCACCAGAAATTTGAATAAAAAAGCTACTTGATTTAAGTCAATAGTTGGGCTCTCACTCCATTTTTCACTTGAGAAATTAAACATTTCAATTGTTCAGTGGTTGGATACGAATGAATGATCACTGAATTTTTATTCGAGCTTCTTGTTTCTTAGAAAATAGTTTGGACATTCTTTTGTGTTGTTTGTTGAAAATAGCAGAAACTCAAAAAAGCTCAAATGAGAAGAACAAAAATACTTACAAAAATATGTGAAGTACTCAGAAAAGCTCAAAATGCTTTAAATTTTTAAGAACTTTCTCTTGTCAGTGAAATAAAGTCCTCACTAAACTCTTAATTTTTATGAGTTTCCAATTTCAAATGTTAAGATTTATTGGTCAGAAATATGACATCACTACTTACAAAGTCCATCAGTTTGTCTACTTTGGGGTGAAACACAGTCTGTGAGACACCTCAATAGATACAACGCATGCTTGTCTCTGACACTTCCGAGCACCAAAAGTTTGTATTACAGTCAAAGGTGTATATTGTATACACCCATATAATAATCACCCCAAAAAGATACAGCATTTTTTCAGAAAATTCTCTCATGCTTCTTTCTAGGCAATTCCCCTCATGACTGTGACCTCATTTCTATCCCAGTGGATTTGTTTTATTTGTATTTGGCTTTCATATGATGTATCATGTGATATATGTCTTTCAGGTTCTGGCTTCTTTTACTAAATAGAACGTTTTCGATATTTTTTGCATGTATAAGTAGGTAATTCGACCTTTCTTGCTAGGTGGGATACATTGTATAGATAGACCAGTATGTATTCCACTTTTTCACTGTTTTGAATAATGCTGCTAACAAGAGTCAGATGTAGGTCTCTATGTGAACATCATTATTTCTTTGCATGAATACCAAAGAGCAGAATTACTTGGTCATGGGAGTCATGAAGTGAACATGTTTAGAAGAAGCAGCCAAAAATCAGTTTGCCAATTAGGTTGCATTGTTGTACATTCCTACGGCAATGTTTGAGGGTTTCAGTTTCTACATATTCTTAACAGTTGGTTTTGTCAGGTTTTTACTTTATTTTTTCTAATGGATGTTAAGTGTTAACTTGTACATTTTTTCATATGCTATTGGCCCTTCATATATTTTATTTTATTAGGTATCTGTTATAACATTTTTACTCATTGTATATTAAGCTAATTTTTGTTGTTGATCTTTAGGAGTTATTTATATATCTAGATATAATTCCTTTGTCAAATATATGTACTGTGAATGTATATATTCATTTCTATACTCATGTATATGAATTCACATATACATGTGTATATGTGTATTCACAGTACATATATAATGTACTGTGAATATGTATATTCACAGGAATTGCCAAGTATTTGACAAAGGAACATATATTTATATATATATTCCAAGCTGTAGCCTGTTTATTCATTTTTTAGGTTATCTAGTTTTTAATCAATAGGCTGTATTTTCGGGTAGTTCTGGGCTTACAGAAAACGTGAGTGGAGAGCACAGAGTCCCATACAGGCCTCAGCCTCTCACCATTCTCTCCTCTTGTTAACACCTTGCACTCACGTGATACAGCTGAACAATGATGGCCCGATGGTGATAAATAATTGTTAGCTCAAGCCATAGTTTAGATTGCGGTCACATTGCTGCATCCGATGGTTTCTGACAAATGGGTAACTATATACACCCATCGTCATAGTGCTATACAAAAGGCTTATTGCCTTAAAAGTCCTCTGTACTCCATTTATTTATCCCTCCTCAAACCCTGAAAACTACTGTGTTTCTACTGTCTTCCTAGTTTTGCCTTTTCCAGAATGTCACAGAGTTGGAAGCACACAGTATACAGCCTTTCGGGTTGGTTTATTTCACTTAGCATATGCGTTTAGGGTTTCTCGGTGTGTCTTTTATGGCTGGATAGCTCACTTTTACCACTGAATAATATTCCAATGTATATTGTTACCACTGTATTTATTTACCTATTGAAGAACATCTTGATTGCTTTCAGTTATGAATGAAGCTTCTACACCCCTGTCAGCATTTGGTGTTATCAGTGCTTTGGATTTCAGCCGTCACAGTAGGTGTGTCGTGGTATCCTGTCATTTTGATTTGCATTTCTCTGATGACATGGTGTGGAACATCTTTTCATAAGCTTATTTGACATCTGCATTTGCATCTTTGGTGAGGTGTCTGTTCAGATCTTTTCCTGAGTTTTTAAATAGGGTTGCTTTTTTCTTACTTGGTTTTAGAATTCTTTGTATATTTTGAATATCATTCCTTTATCAGATATAAGTTTTGCAAAGATTTTCTCTATGACTTTTCATTCTCTTAACTGCATCCTTACAGAGAAGAACTTTTTAATTTTAATGAAATCCAACTTACCAATATTTTATTTCATGGATTATGCTTTTAGTATTATATCTAAAAGGTTATTACCAATTCCAAGGTCACCTATGAGTTATCTTCTAGGAGTTTTATAGTTTTGCATTTCAGTCAATGATGCATTTTGGATTAATTTTTGTGAAAGGTGTAAGATCAGTATCTAGATCTTTTTGTTTTATTTTTATTTTATTTTTCACATGGATGTTCAGTTATTCCAGTACCATTTGTTGTTGAAAGGGCTTTTTAAAAATCACACATCATGACCAAGTGGGGTTCATTCCAGGGGCACAAGGTGCTTCAACATATGCAACTCAATCCATGTGATACACCACATTAATAAAATAAAGAATAAAAATCATATGATCATATTGATAGATGCAGAAAAAGCACTTGATAAGATGCAACATCCAGTTATGATTAAAATGCTTAATAAAATGAGTATGAAGGAAAGTACCTCAACATAATAAAGGCCACATATGACAAACCGTCAGCGAATATCACACTCAATGGGGGAAAACTGAGAGCTTTTCCTCTGAGATTAGGAACCAAACAAGGATGCCCACTCTCACCACTCTTATTCAACTTAGTTCTGTAAGCCCTACCCAGGGCAACCGGGCAAAAGAAAGGAATGAAAGCATCCAAACTGGGAAGGAAGAAGTAGAAGTGTCACTTTTTGCAGATGACATGTTTCTTTATAAAGAAAACCATTAAGACCCCATCAAAAAACTCTTAGAAACAGTAAACAAATACAGTGAAGTTGCAGGATACAAAAATCAATGTACAAAAAAATTCAATGTATTCCTTTACACTAACAATAAAATTTCAGAAAAAGAAATGGATAAAATAATTCCTTTTGCAATTGCAACAACAACAAAAAAATACCTAAGTATAAACTTAAAAAATGTGAAGGACCTATATACTGAAAATTACAAAGCATTATTAAAAGAGATTGGAGCCCTGGCCAGTTTGGCTCAGCTGTTAGAGCATCAGCCTGTGACCAAAGTCTCACTGGTTTGATTTCTGGTCAAGGGTACATACCTGGGTTACAGATTTTATCCTCGGGCTCTATTGGGATCATGCAGGAGGCATGTCTCTCTCATATCAATGTTTCTCTCTCTCTCTCCCTCCCTTCCACTCCAAGAATTAATGGGAAAGTATCCTCCAGTGATGAATAACAAAAAGAAAGAGAGAGAGAGAGAGAGAGAGAGAGAGAGAGAGAGAGATTGGAAAAGACATTATGAAATGGAAAGATCATTCATGTTCATGGATTAAAAGAATCAACATTGTTAAAATGTCCATATTACTCAAAGATTTTATACAAACCCCATCAAAAACCCCAATGGCATTTTTTAAAGAAATAGAGTAAAAAATCATCAGGTATGTATGGAACCATAAATGACCCCCAAGTAGCCAAAGCAATCCTGAGAAAAAAGAATGAAGCCAAAAGTATCACACTCCTTAAGTTCAAATTATACTACAGAGTGACGACCATCAAAATAAAATGGTATTGGCAGAAAAACAGACACACAGACCAATGAAACAGAACTAAAGCCTCAAAATAAATTCACATGTATATGGGCAAATAATTTTCAATGAAGGAGCCAAAAACATACAAGGAGAAAATAAAGCCTCTTCAATAAATGGCGCTGGGAGAATTGGAAAGCCACGTGCACAAGAATGAAACTAGACTACTGTTTGTCCCCATGTACAAAAATTAACTCAAAATGGATCAAAGACCTAAATATTAGATCTGAATCAATACGTTACATGGAAGAAAACATAGGCACTAAACTTATGGACCTTGGACTTAGAGAAGATTTCATGAATTTGACCCCAAAGGCAAGGGAAGTAAAGGCAAAACTAAATAAATGGGACTTTATCAAACTAAAAAGCTATGCACAGCAAAATAAACAAACAACCAAACAAAAAGGCAACCAACAGAATGGGAGAAGATATTTGCAAACAACAGCTCGGACAAGGGGTTAATATCCACAATATATAAATAACTCATACAGCTCAACACCAAACAAACCATCCAATTAAAAAATGGGCAGAGGACCTTAACAGACACTTCTTCCAAGAAGACAAACAAATGGCCAGCAGATATATAAAAAGAAGCTCAACTTCACTAGCTATTAGGGAAATGCAAATCAAAACTACAATGAGATACCACCTCACACCTGGTAGAATGGCTGTTATCAATAAGACAGGTAATAATAAATGGAGAAGTTGTGGAGGAAAGGGAACCCTCATTCACTGCTGGTGGGGATGTAAACTGATATAGCCACTATGGAGGTATCTGAAAAAATTAAGAACAGAGCTGCCATATGCCCCAGCAATCCCTCTCCTGGGTATCTACCCCCAAAACTTGAAAACATTTATTCACAAAGACATATGCTCCCCTGTTCATTGCAGCATTATCCACAGTGGCCAAGACATGGAAATAATAGAAGTGTACTTCACCAGATAATTCGACAAAGATGTGGTATGTTTGTATAATGGAACTCTACTCCACCATAGAAAAGATGAAATATTGCCATTTGCAACAACATGGATGGACACGAGAATATCATGCTAAGAAAAAAGTCAGACAGAAAAAGTTAAAAACCATATGATTTCACTTATACGTGGGATATAAAACAGAAAGTAACAAATGACCAAACAAGAAAAACAAATAAAAACTCATAGGCACAGATAACAGTAGGGTAGTTACCAAAGGAAGTGGGCTGGGGAAGTAGTAAAAGGTAAAGGGGGTCAAACATATAGTGTTGGAAGAAGATTTGACTTTGGGTGGTGGACATACAATGCAATATACAGATGATATATCATAGAATTGTACACTGGAAACCTGTATAATCTTAAAAATCAATGTCACCCCAATAAATTTAATTTTTAAAAAATTTTTAAAGGAAAAAGAAAAATTAGGCTTTCTTCCCCCTCCTTTGTCAAATATCAGTTGACTACATTTTCTTGGTCTACTTCGGCTCTCTACTCTGTCCTGTTGATCTATTTTCACCAGTACTACACTGTTCTGCTTACCATAGCTTGATAGGAAGTCTTAAACTCAGGTGGTTTAGTCCTCCAGCTTTGTTCTTCCCGTTCAGTGTTGTTTGGAGTATTCCAGGTCTTTTCCTTTTTCATGAAAACCTTAGAATCAGCTTATAGGTATCCACCAAAGAAGTTGCTGGGACTTTGATAGAATAGGATTGCATTAAATGTATAGATCAACTTGGAAAGGACTGATATCTTGACTGTATTTAGTTTTCCCATCCATGACATGAAATATTTTCCATTTACTTATCTCTCCTTTGATTTCTTTTATCAAAGCTTTGCAGTATTTTCTTCATTTAGATCTTGTACATATTTTATCAGATTTACATCAAAATTTTTCACTTTTGGTACTAATATTAATGGTATTATGTTTTCAATTTTAAATTTCAATTGTTTATTGCTGGTATATGAGAAAGTGATTGATTTTTTTTAGCTATTAATCTTTTTTATTTATCTTTATTGTTCAAAGTATTACAGATATTTCCCCCCTTTTTCCCCATCGACCCCCTCCAGCCCCCACAGGCCCTCACCACACTTTCACCTGTTAATCCTACAGTTTGCAACCTTGCTATAACCGCTTATTCGTTCTAGGAGGTTTTTTGGGATTTTCTATATAAATAATTATGTCATCTGGGAACAAAGTTCTACTTTTTCCTTTCCAATATGGAATCTTCTATCTCCCTTTCCTGTCTTATTGCATTAGTTAAACTTCAGGGTGATGTTAATAGAGTGGTGACAAAGGCTACCTGATCCTGATCTTAGCAGGAAGGTAGTTTCTCACTATTAAGTACAAAGTCAACTATAAGTATTTTATAGCAGTTGTTTTTCAAGTTGCGGAAGTCCCCTCTCATTCCTCGTTTATTGTGAGTAGGTGTTGGATTATGTCAAAAGTTTTTTCTGATTCCACTGATATTGCATAATTTTTCCTCTTTAGTCCATTGATATGATATTTTGAACATTAACAAATTTTCAAGCAAAACTGTCTTTTGATTAACTGTAATTTTATTTTTGATCAAGTTTCATTGATCTTTTTTTTTTCTTTATAGTTTTGCTTTTTGTGTTTTATCTAGTCTTCCTTTTAATGGGATTCTTTTTCATTAGTAAAAGATAAAATAACATTAAGTAGATTAGGACTTTTTTAACAATAGTGTTTTGGAGCCATTAAAAATATGCGGAATAAATTCTTTTGTAAGCCATTGTAATGAAAAACTATATCAACTGAAAAGAACAGAACATTGACATTAAACTATAAAGCCTCTAGCAAAGCAATTGGTGAATCTTTAGCTTATTAACCCTTGAAAGTTCACCTTAGTTTAGCAGAATAATCTGGCAGAGGAGACCCAGCCCTCCTCCCCTTGACGGGCAGCACCTGCAGAGAGGACACTGCTTTCTAATCAACAAAAGGTGCCGTCCCTCATATAAGCCTGCTCATGAAAATGCATCAGCTCTGAATGGGTTTATTCAAGACTCAAAAAAAAAAAAAATTGTTTGGTTATAGTGTGTTTAAATTTTAAGTTCAAAACTGATACAAACCATAGCAGTGCTGCTAGAATACTAGTTTGGAAAATGTGACATGTTACAATGTGAATGATATACTGGGGAACAATTTGAAAAAAATCATGAATTTTGCATTTGCAAATGTATACTTTTATCTTCCAGAAACACTAGGTAAATGCAGGAAATACACCTAGCTAAACCAAGTCACATAAGGTATGTACAAAATGCACACACAAACACATCCCAGTCACCTACATTAGTTCACCGCATGTGCTAAGCACCGTACCCATTCACATCTAGTGTTACAGAATCTCAGCCAATTCCAGATAAGTCTCTTTTCTACCATCTGCAGTAATTCACAGGCTGCAACCCTCCTGATACCCACTTTCATGAGCAGACTTCAGTTTTTTTCCATTGTAATGTACCTTATGTTTGGTCATACTTATGCATTTTTTAAACATGTAAAACAATGCCATTGCTCTTATTAGGTTTCTTTTTTATTTTTATTTTATTTATTTATGTTTTTGAGTGTTGCACCCCTCACTCCATTTTCCCCATAAACCTTGTGGTTTTTTTGTGGATTTATTTGCATAATGTAGTGATTTTTAAGACATCTATGTTGCGTTGGAGAACTGATTTTTTTAGTTCCACCCATGAAGAAGCTATTTCCCAAACATAGTTCCACCCATGAAGAAGCTATTTCCCTAACATAGCAGAAACCATCACAGTGCAGCAAAGGGGAGGTGTGTGATTCAGCAAGCATGTATTACCATTCCTGGCTTGAGCGCGTGGGAAGGAGACTTACCTCCCTCTCATCTCCGCTCCTGAAGTCCTGCTGATTCTTTCAATCCTGCCCTGAGCTGCCCTGCCACAGGGCTGTCCTCCTGGCTCCGCCTGGCATTAACCCCACTGCTCTGCATGGTGACCAGACATGCATGTCATTCTTTCTGTACCAGGGTCCAGGGACAGGACCTCTCTTCGTTTTTCGTTACAACGTGTTTCAAGGTGTGAATCTTAAGAAATGCTTTGTGTGGAACTAGAAGGGCTCGTGCTGCAAATAAAGGGTCTGAGATGGTCTTGGGTGAACCAGGATACAATTACTTGTGTAAGAAAAGGGAGTGTTTATGTTTAAATTCCAAGCAGGTTACCACCTAAACGCCATGCACAGTGCTTGGACTGTAGTATATGCTCAATATAATTGATGAAGGAGTGAACAGCACATGGTTACAAAGGCAGCTGGTAGATCTGTTTAAACAACCCCAGTTCCAAAAAAAAACATGAAAATTCAGAGATAATAATAAAATGTTTAATAAATAATACTGTATAGTATGGTAGTATCATTGGAAAATAATGAAACAAAAATAATATGAAAACAATTATTTTGTCTATCAGGTGGGGAAAAAAAGGAACCCTTAAGAATTTTGTGTAAATTATGCTTAAGGGAAATTCTTTCTCGAGAATTTGATCTTAATCTGAAAATAGAAGTGTTACTCTAGATAGTTTCTGATTTCCAACTAGCTTTATCTAAGAAAATCATGTAGGTATGTGCCATCCATTGGGAATGGTATTAAGTGGTACACACTGAGTGTCCATCACACTGATACACCTTATACCCTGGCTTCCTGATGTCATCTCCCTGCTCCAGGCGGACCTCCTGACAGCCTGCTCTGAAGGTCGCAGCCTCTTTAAATGATCCTCTCCAAGTGTGTTAGAGGAGCTTAGACTCCTAGGTGTCACACGCTGCAGTAGCCCTCCGTCCTGCTCAGAATAGCCAGCCAGGGACCTCATGCTGCTTTGCATTCCTCTTACCTCTTTCGCTGCATCTCCTAGAGCACTCTCCCCACAGCGCTCACCTCTGCACCGCGGACCTCCCACAACACACCTGCGTCCACATTTGTTCTGTGCACTGGCTGTTTCCAGTGGTGGAGCACCATCCCCACAGACACCAAGTAGCTCCCTCCCTCACCTCCTTGGAATCTTCCTTCAGGTGATACCTTTGAAATACACCCTACCTGGACGACACCATCTAAAATTTCAACCCCCCAAACCTGGCAATTTACTTTTTACTGTGAGTTAATTGCCATCTTTCACATTCTAGAGTATAAACTGTAAACGGGCAGGGATCTTGATGTTTTGTTCACTAATGTGTTGAAAGGGATTAGAATAGGGCCAAGAATATAGTGGGTGCCTGATAAATAATATTGAATGAGTGAGACCATCAATCAACAGCTCTCAAATTACTCCTCTGTTTCAGTGGGGTATTTCTAAAGATTCCAGGTTCACTGAACAACACAACAGGCTTAAAGCTAGGAGGAGGATGACATGAAAGGCAATTTATTTTAGCATTCCAGGTTTCACGAAAACCCCACCCAACACTGCAACTGTGGTTTGAATGAAAATGCTCAGACAGAGATCATCTACAAAACAGAGCAAAAATCCAAAATCCGTGGGTACTGTCAGGCTGACATGTGGCAAGAACAGGTATAGATTGTCTTTTGAAATTTGAATTACCAGGAGAGGCTCACTTTTATTTGTGATGGTCTTCCCAACCCATTCTGTTAAAGAAAAAGATATATTGATTATAATACTATTGATTCTGTTCTTTTGAAGAGGGGAGAAAAACTCTTAGCTTGTGTTTCCCACTGGGACTGTACTGTGTACAACAATATGGCAGAAAGTAAGTGAGCATGACTGTTTAATTACCGTGGAACATGCCACCAATTCAACTATTGATCTTACTTCATTTGCCATCTTGTAATATATTATATACTTTTTCATCCATTCTACATAATGTTCAGTACAGAATTTTATATTTATAAATTCTTTTAAATATTTAATGCCTCTCCACTTAGGTTCTTAAATCAAATGTCTTCTAATAAACTAAAATAATCAGCATTGTACTGAAAACTTAGGGAAAATATATAGATAGATCAAACCTTATAATATATAAGGATTTTTAGAAAATTCAAGACCATGTACCCAAATATTAAATGTGTCAAATTGTATGTATTAATTAGAATTTATGGATTAATATAATAGGAACTCTGTGTAATTATACCAATACAGTGCAGCAGTATATAATAAAATGTAACTCACATATGCAGGTAATATGAAAAGTGAAATGAAAATTTATGTGATTTAATAAGGTAGTTATTGAACAAAATATAAAAATTCAACAAGAAAAAGCTTGGCCTTATTTGCATGTGACACAAATTATTTTAAAACTTTTGTTTGAAACATAAATTATACTGCTGTGTACAAGGGTCTAGTTCTCTTGACGGTGTGTCAGAGGAGGAAAGGGTGATTAACAGCCGACTGAAGACTGGTGTGAACATCACCCACATGCACACGCATGTGCGCTGCGGGTCCTGTATCAAGCCGACATCCACTCACGTCACGTCACAGCAGGTGTTCGGTGACGAAAACTGCCGTAATTAGCCAAGCCATTTGGTCATGGCATTTAGTCATTTGTTAGGAATTGCAAACTGAAAAAGAATATCTGAACTATGAATTGCTGTGTTATTCATCCACGCCACTGTGGCCTCATCTCTGGTTGTTTTCGTGACCTACGAAGGCGTTAGGGAATGGCCACTAATTAGCATTGTAAGGCCGAGCGATGGTAACATTGGTGCCACCCAGGCTCTCCGAGGAGCTAATGTGCACTCGCATTGCAGAAGAACTGTCACAAAGCCAGGTCAACACGGCAAAGATCTATAAATACAGGCCTGTGTCATCTCCTATCATCTCTGGAAGGAGCACGCACCCTGTCTTTTTAAAAGAGGTTTCCATATGCTATAAAAGACAAGTGATAAATTAGGCACTTCTTTCTAGACACTGAAAACATAATAGTGATATAATTAATTACAGTCATATTCTTGTTAAAATTGTGCAGAAAAATTACACCTTTTTCTATTAGCATGAAATATAAGTGTCAAATCCCTTAATAAAACCCTGATCAATAAAACAATAATAATTGTGTTGTTAAAAGCGGACATCAAAAGGTGTTCATGGTAACATATTTTAAAGGTTAGAAACCCTTTTAAAATAAACGGATTTCATCTTTACACTGTGTCATCTAAATCATTACTGTGTTTGTGTATACAATTATAATCAGACGATAAATTGCAGCTATTGAATGGATTAAGTCTGCACTTCTTGACCTCATAAATCTGAGATTGTCATAGCTCTAGAAAATGCTTGTGTAACAATCAGTTGATTACATGGCATGAGCAGCTGCGTGCATGTTAACTGGGAAATCTGAAAGGGGAAGGGTAATGCAGAGTTCAGCGCGGAACTTTGTAACGTGTTTGACATTTCCTTCTTAACGCTTTCAGCCCCGTCCTTCGGCGTGTGCTTTAGATTTTAGCAGGTTTACACATTTAGTAGAAGCATGTTAAGAAAGTTTTAACTAATAAAGTAAGGTCTAACTAAAATGTCAATATCCATTAAGATTTACTGAAAATATCGATTTAGGTTAAATCACCATGTTTTAAAAAGCCTTAACAGAGTTTAATGAACAAGAGTGTGGTGCTGAGAAACACTTCACAATACACTCTAGTTAGTGATTAAGGGAAAGAAACTTGGCCAATCCAAAGTGACATTCTGTTTCTGAGTGTACCATTTCCACCAGGTGTGCTGGGCCACTTTGACACCACCTCAGTTTCTATTTATTTCTATTTGTTTTTTTCTTTGTTTATTTATTTTAATCCTTACCAGAGGATATTTTTCTATTTACCTTCAGATAGAGTGGGGGGGGGGGGGCATGGATGTCAGAGAGACACATTGACTGATTGCCTCCCACAGGACCCTGACCAGGGCCGTGGAGGACAAACCGCAACCAAGATACGTGCCCTTGACTGGAACTGAACCCGAGACTCGTTGGTCCGCAGGTTCTACCTGCTCTACCTGCTGAGTCAAATCGGCCAGGGCTCAATTTCTATTTAAAGGAAATGAATCAAAGATGTTTTACATTATTAAACATTTTTAATCTTATCACTAATGAAAATAAAATACTTAAAGTAGCAATATACTACTAGTTTCTTAGGGCAGGCTACACCTGAAGCTGCTATTTTATGCTTAATTCACAAGGTGTTATGTCCATTTTAGATTTTCTTGGGAAAATTGCTTTTAAGTCAAATTTATCTATTTGTGTATAGCTTCCACCTTCAAAAATTTATATAGAATATGACCTAATTTTGAAAATCTCATATATTAAAATGGTCTTAATCAAAGATTCAAAGAGAATTAGATTATTAATAATGAAATATTTTCATTTACTTTAATTTTCTCAGATGAAAGGATCTAAAGCGTGCTTTAAGCATTAGTTAGGAATTTACAGCCTGCTCATAAAAGTGGCATTTTTCTCATTTTGCATAAAAAGTTAGAGTCTAGAACAGCTCACTAACTAATCCCAAGGTCACAACGAAAAGGGAAATCAGGGGTAGCTCAAAAAGAGAACCCTCAAGTTCACGTTCCTGAGAAACACTTGCCTTTTTATAAGCCCTATTTAATAACATTTAACGATTAAATTACCATCAAAATAAAACATCTGATTCCAAAGGCATTCTACCGTGGAAAAATAAAGGGCAGTGGTCTATGATTTCACTCCAGTGGTTACAGCAGGCAGATCAGCGCAGAGCGCTCCCGCCTGTCCGAGGGCTGTGTCGGGAACGTCCACATCCAGAAGAGATGCAGTTTTTGCCCCCATGAGTTCTGACCCAGACGGCTGATAATCACAAACAAGTGCGCAGATGTCTCATCCACACAGATTGCAACTTAATTTTGTGTCAAAATGGACCATTTTGTTACATAATGCCAAGGAGCCTGATGTTGTGGACTTTGTTAATTATGAAGAGTAACTTAATATTATCTTACAATATGGTTAAGATTTGAGTGTCGATCTTTGCCTTAGATAATTTACTTAACATTATCTCACTTCATCTTTCAAGCAAACTGCAATGGTAATGTCATTGTCCTCAAACAACAGATTCTAAAGGAAGAGATTATATATTGTCCAAGGCCACAGAGCTAGAGGGTGGAACATATAGTCAGGTGGAGAGCCAGATCTCTGAGTTTCCAGAACTTAGATTCTTAACCACTGGACAGGACAGCATCCAGACTTTGCATTCTGTGGCTGGAATTGATTCCCCAGAGTGGAATTTCTGAGTCTTAGCAATTAAAGCCCACAAACAGGCTGCTTAGTAAGATCTCTGCTTTAAAAGTGAAAACTTTAATCCAAATTTTTGGTGTACAAATGACCCATAACACAGAATAGCATGACTGGTTTTATTTTTTCAACTTGACTTGACTTGACTACCTGTGTGGTAGTGTAGCTACTCCAGTTCTTGGTATTTAATGTAGATAAAAAATACCACCGATTAAAGTTTATCATTTTAGGCAAAGACAAAATTTTTCAAATAAGTAGTTAAAGCAATCAAACAACGGATGTGGGGACTGTCCCCCTTAATAAAGTGCTTGTACACCCCAGAACAATTGAAATTACTTATTCGAAATCGTCAAAGCAGTTTGCTGTTGCTTCTGGCATATTTGACAGAGGTATGCAATGCATTAACTCAGTTGGTTAATTATTTTAGGTAAATATGCCAAATAAAAATAATGGCATTTTGGGTTGTTTGATCGCTACAATTCTATGATGTCAACACTACCTTGCTTAACTTTATTTTTTCTTAACTGAGTTCATAAAAGTGTTTATACCATGTTCCTCTCTCGTTGTGGGTTTCTACCTCACGCTTTGCAGATTTTTGAATGTGCCCATGTCCACCCACACAGGGCCTTTGGGCACCTTCCCGGTCTGGAGTACCTGTTTCCCTCTCTTCCCAACACCTGTCCCGGTTTCAGTGTCCCCCAATCCCAGTTCTGTGGTCCCTTCCCCAAGGAAGGGTCCCTGCCTTCAGCGACGAGGCTGACAGCCCCCACTGTGTGCTGTGGGAACACAGAGTACCTCCCTTCTCAGCAGTTGTTAGTGTAGCTGAGTTAAGATTTTTGATCAATGCCTCTTTCCCAAAGCTGGTGAGCCGCGTGCAGGCAGAGGCCATCCGTGTCCGCTCGCCAATCGCCCCGTGCCCAGCACGGTTCCTGCTGTGGATCAGGTAAGTCGTGAGATCACGGGTGCCATGCTGATTAAGCCACAGACACTATACACCTGTGAGGAAAATGGTGCACGCACTCATGTGTAACCAACTTTATTGCGGTGTCACTTACATCACATAAAGTGTACCCATTTTAAGTGTATATTCAATAAGTTTTTAATACATTGGTTTTTTCATAGGTTGCTTCTTTCTCATACTGAGCTGTAACACAATAGGCAAATCTTTAAATGCCCCTGGATTTCAGACTCTTCATCTGTGATAAAGGATGAGGCTGTCCCCAGAGCACCTGCCTATGCTGGGTTCGAGCTCTGTGTTAAGGCCATGTGAACATGAGAACATACAAAGGTGTATGTCCCTGAAAAGGTAGATATAGCTTTAGAAACTTGTCAAAAGGTAGGTCTGCCTGATGTTGGTGATTTCTTATACACTCCTTCTTAATTGATCAAATTTGAATTTTCAAGTTACCCCAACTTTGAAAAATGAAGATTTATCTCCATGACAATAGCCCATCTTTGAACATATGGTTTAATGTCTTTGTCAACGTTTCCATCTCCTCGGGAGCACATTGCAGTATACACCTTAAACATATCACAATTTTATTTGCCAATTAAAAACAGAATAGTTTAGGCTAGTTCCACCAGGTCCTAGCAGCCCTGTCCCGTCAAGAGCACGGACGCACAAGGGAAAACTGAACAGGGCTGTGCAGATAAAAAGCATCAGGATGCTTCTTTCCACGGATCTTTGCATCTTCATACCTCTTCTTCCCCCACTCCTTCCTCCTTCCCTCCTTCCCAACCACCCCCCTTTCCTTTGGCCCCATTCATTATTTTAATAACAAAAATATAAAAACACGACCTTGGTCTACTTTTTGAATTGAGAGGGAGGAACGATACCAAACTGTTCACTAAATGTGAAACATAATCTAAGTCACACTCAGACACTGTTCTGTGGGTGGGGACCAGAAAGGCGAGTTGGGTAAGAATAGAAAAGTAGAGGAGAACAGAACACATAAGCAGTGCGGGCACAACCAGCCGGGAGATGGGAAGCCGCACGGAAGGGAAGAAGGAACAGCAGAGGGGGTTTCGCAGACCACCACCACGGGGGTGGTAGTTTGATGAGCTAGAGGCTCTTTATTCTAGGTGAGATGCACCCAGCGGCGGATACTTAGGACGTTGGTTCTCAGATGAAGCCCTTGCCCTGGGTATTTGATGCTAAATATTTTTAAATGCTCTAATTCACACTAAAAATGTATTTTCTAAATGAAACAATCTCCCTCTGAAGATTGTTTTCCCATTAGTTTTTAATTAAACCTTTATATCCAAACCTACTTATTTCTTCTAGTATCTAGATTTATCATGAAAATACATGTTTAGTATTTGAAGGCAGTATGACCAAAAAAGAATAAAAATCATTTACTTAACTAATTGACATTAAAAATATGTTCCCAATGTTTTTTTCTGTGTGAAATTTTAATAAATAAATCCATGCACATAATTCTAGAAAATCAAATGGTCCAGGGGCCACACCATGACAGCAGTGGTCAGCCGTCGCTCCTTGCGCCTTAGTCTCCCAGCGAAAGAGACCACTTTCATCGCTTCCTGGGTGATGGCCAAAGAAAAGGCTAAATAACATACTTATCACTGTACTTCAATTTATCAAATTTGAATATAAGTTATTGGGTACAAAAAATAAGAGGTTTACACTATCTCATTTATACTACTTACCAACTTATATCTCCCCATTTACTACCAACTTTTGATAGATTTTTTGGCCTTTCAAATAACTTTTACCTTTAAATAATGTACTTAAATTGTCGTTTTATGTTCACTGACTGCTCTAAATATCCTCCCATATAAGATGAAAATATTAGTACCCCCCTTTTCTCTCTATCATAGTCCACTTTCTAATTCACGCTCTGAGTAATAGCAGCACGTCTCTACTTGGGTGTTTGCAGAATTTCCTGTCTTTGACCCACAGGGGGCACGGGGCAGCCAGCGGAAGCCCGTGGCTGGTGCATCTCTTCAACATCTTTAGGAAAATACTGATTTCATGAATGCAGTGTGGAGTAGAACATGCTTTCTAAAAGTGCCTTTTGGTACTGAGTCTTCGTCAAAGTGAGCATGGATCAAAAAACAAGATTTGCAAAGATGATTCCATGGCAGGATAGTAAGAAGCTAGGAAAATTCCTGGGCATGTGGAAGGGGAAACTGAGGCAAGAAGATTAAAGCCAAATGGTTGGGCAGCTAGTGAGTCGCCAGACCTTCTCTTCCCCAACCAAGGACACTTGGGAGCTTACACTCCCCTCCCCAGCCAGAGAATTCAGTTTAAATCTCACTGGCCTGGGACATAGAGAACAGAGACCAATTAATGTCATTTGTACCAGCCAAACCCAAGGACAGATGAAGTTGGGGAAGAAATAACAAAACCCCATTAAAGTCTCGCAGACCTCAGATCAAAGTAAAACAGTAAAGCAGACTAAGGAATAATCCCAAACTCCTCTGTCCGCGCTCGATGCATCAGCATATGTTCAAATGCGCCTGGAAAGCCGGCGCCTGTCCCGCGGACCCTGTCCCACCTGCACGTGAAATGGGGGTAACGCCCTCGGACTTGCGCTTCTCCCTACCCTCTAAGGGTCCCACGGGACTGACACCCAGAGCAGCGGCTGTGGCCGGTGGTCGCCCCCCCCCCCGACTCCCGGCCCCCCTCGGACCCTCGGGAGCCTGAGCGACCCTCCGCGGCCCCTGGCTCCCTGGGGCATTCCCGGGGCCTCCTGGTGTTTCTTCTGCCTGATTCCTTCCTTCGTCCCCCCTCCCAGCGTCAGTAAACATCCGCCAACCACCGGGACTCGGCTGTGACCTCCTTCCTGCGCGGAGTGGAGAACCCACGCACCGCGCTGGCCTGAGCCAGGCCGGGCCCTGCCGGTGACGCCGTCGCACCGGGCCCGGGCGAGTGCGGCACCTGGAGCCACGTCTCCAAGGACGTCCTCGAGGGTCTCTGCGCGGTGACCCCTGAGCGGGCGGGCGGGGACATGGGGAAGCAGTTCCGCCAGTGTCCACCCGGGACACGCAGGGGAGGGACACGCAGGGGAGGGACACACGCAGGGGAGGGACACGCAGAGAGAGCGTTCGTTCTTACAAAAGACGCGGGCTGCCTGGATGGGGCAACAAAGTGTCCTGGTCTCTGAAACCCCGCCTGAGGATGAGTGGAGCAGGGGGCGGGCGCTTGGAAGTGAGGGAGGGATGAGGTGGGGGCCCGAGACCAGGCTGGAGGGTCTTGCGGTGACGCCCGCGGAGGAACCACAGGGAAGAGCACAGACAAATGACCCTCAGGGGCCACCCCAGGGCCCAGCTCAGGACACACCTCAGGTCCCACCTCAGGGACCGCCTCAGGGCCCTTTCGCATTAGGCTGCTCCCCCTCCGCCCCAGCAAAGTGAACATCCTCTCCCTCCCCAGACCACGGTGTACTGTGCTGGTCTCAGGAGCCTCGTCCACCCTCGCTTTCGGTCAGGCTGCGGACAAGTAGAGCCGTCTGCTCTGAGATGGTAACTAACGCCTCACCCATCTGCCCCACACCTGGCCCACAGTCTCCCGGGTGGCGGCCGTTCAGTAACAATTAATGTAGTTATGTGTTCATGTTTCACTCAAAGGGAGATGTGTCAGTTCTCTTTATTTTTGTCCTTTGTTTATTCTTTCTTTCCTTCCTCCCATTTTCTCCCTCTGTCCTTCGCTTTATTTTTCTTTCCTTTTGAACAAAGAGGAAGCCGTGCACGCATAGGTAGGGAAGACAGGTCTGTGGATTAGAAGAGATTGGGGATCCTAAAGAGAGTGAGAAGTGATAAAGAAGGAAGAAATGTGATCTAGATATTACCAAGAAGAAGAGGAGGAGGAGGAGGAGGAGGAGGAAGGAAAGAAAGAAAGAAAGAAAGAAAGAAAGAAAGAAAGAAAGAAAGAAAGAAAGAAAGAAAGAAAGAAAGAAAGAAAGAAAGACTACCCTGGCCAGTTTGGCTCAGCAGTTAGAGCGTCAGCCTGTGGACCAGAGAGTCTCGGGTTCAGTTCCCACTAGGGGCACGTATGGAAAGGAAAGGAAAGGAGGGGAAAGAGAAAGAGAAAGGGAAAGGGAAAGGGAAAGGGAAAGGGAAAGGGAAAGAAAAGAAAAGCCTCTCTGAGGTTAGTGGGCCAGGCCAGAATACCAACATGCCTTGACCGATCTGAACAGAACTCATCTCAGCAATGTGCAAGGAGCTAGTGTTTACATTCTGCCATTCCTCCAAGTTAAGAATAGGCTGAAAACAAACAAGAATCAAATTACCGTAAACACATTTTATATATCAGTGATCAAGCAATTATATCCAAAGGAGAAAAAATAGAGGAGGTTTGTATGGTTTCTCTTTTGGAGACCAGCAGTCCATAAAACTACCATCTGTATTCAAATGAGCTATTGAAATTGGTAAATAGTTTTCTGTAGACAATTATTACTTTTTAAGTTCTATAGGCTTCCTGCATATTTAATTAAAAGAAATTTCAAGAACCTAAAAAGAGCCCTGGTAAGTTTGGCTCAGCGGTTAGAGCGTCAGCCTGCGGACCAGAGAGTCCCGGGTTCGTTCTGCCGAGAGCCCGTGCCTCGGTTGCAGTTTGTCCCCGTTGTGAGTGGCAACCACTCCATGTGTCTCTCACAGACAAGTCAATGTTTCTCTCTCTCTTCATCCCTCTCTCCCTCCCACTCTATCTGAAGAAAAGTGCAAAAAAATATCCTCCAGTGAGGATTTTTTAAAAAAGAACCTAACGAGAACCGTGGCATTTATTTTATTTAAAATGTCATAAGTGGAGTAGAAGTTTCAAGGAAGAAACTGCTGGCTGCTGACCGAGCCTTGACCAGGGTACCTTGTGAACTGAACACCTTTCAGGACCGACAGCTCACAACGCAAACGTATGCCCTGGGGCGGAGCCCCTTCTCACGGCAGCTGAACCGCCGAGTTCGTGACGCGCAGGCCATCTCACCGGAGTGGTGACCGCTCGGAGCGTAGTGACAAGCCGGCCATCCGGGCCGCAGACGCTCTGTCCTTTGCCTGGCACACTGTCTCCTTGCAGCAGCTCTGTGGGAAGGTAAGTTGTAATGAGTTCTACCTGATGCATTGGAATTAGACAACAGACAACCGTCAAGGGTTTTCGGGAATCCAGTGACAACTACACCATGCACCTGACCTTTGGTAGAAATACCTGCCGCTAGGACTCCACAGGTCCCATGAACTGGACAGATTTTTTCACTTTTAATTTTCATGGGATTTACTGTACATCCTATATTCTTATGAGGGAGGGAGGGAGGGAAGGAGAGAGAGGGAGGGAGGGAGGGAGAGAGAGGGAGGGAGGGAGGGAGGGAGGGAGGGAGGGAGGGAGGGAGGGAGAGGGAGACATCGTTGCTAGAGGAACACATCAACCGCTGCCTCCCACACAACCCCGACTAGGGCCCAGAATAAATGGCAACAGAGGTCCGTGCCCTTGACCGGAGTCAAACCTGTGACTCTTCAGTCTGCAGGCTGATGCTCTAACCACTGAGCCAAACCGGCCAGGGCAGATTATCAACATTTCACAGAAGGGGAAACCGAGGCTCAGAGATGTTAAAGTGACTTGGCCAAAGACATTAGCATATGAACTCTTCAAAACAGGAAAAGGAAGCATAGCTTATGTGTTTTATAGTCTCAAGAATAATACTCTATATTTGCTGATAAGAAGTTTATGGAAATACATAATGACAAAACTGATATGCTGGAATATTTACAGAAACAGTCTTCACTTTACTCAACATTTGACAAGTTTTTCTTTCAATATTGAGTTTCCCTTAATGCATGTAAAATATGACTTACTTTATTAAAAAATGGTCTTTTCCACAATATTTTAGGGACCCATCTATGTTTAAAAAGATGAGTGAGTTTAAACTATCAGTTTAGGACTTAAAAAGACAGATGGTTTTCCTCTGTTCAGTATATATTAGTTATTGTTCTTAGTTGCAAACAGCAGACTGCACTTCAGGAAGATTGAGCAGAAAAGTTTACTAACAGGGCCCGGCCGGTGGGGCTCAGTGCTTGAGCATCAACCCCTGCACCAAAAGGTCGCCAGTTTGATTCCTGGTCAGGGCACATGCCCAGGTTGTGGGCCCGATCTCCAGTGGGGGGCATGCAGGGGCAGCCAATCGATGTTCTCTCTCATCCATGTTTCTCTCTCTCTCCCTCTGCCTTCCTCTTTTTCTAAAATCAATGAAGGAAAAAGAAAATTTTTTTAAAAAGTTTACTAACAGGTGTAATAGACACAATCCAGGCTTTGCCCAGATACCCCAAATTCCTTTTACTGTGTCAGTGTGTTTCACACCCAGACTCCCCAGGACTGGTTTTCTACGGCTGACACCTGCAGCCTTCTTCAGATATCTGTCCAAGGGCTACTCTTGCGGCTTTGCCAACACCCACAGAGCCAGAGTGCCCGCAGGTGCAGGGTGGTGGCCAGCCCGCGCGGTGACCAACTGGCTGTCCAGAGAGAAAGTGTGAAGTGAGCTCCCGTGCCTGCAGTTGGGACAAAGTCTAGGTGTCGGCTGGGACTTACTTGGCTTTTATTTATTTATTTATAAACATATTTTTATTTATTTATTTTTATTTATTTATATTTATCATCACCCAAGGACATTTTTCCATTTTTTTGTTCAGATAGAGTGGGAGGGAGAGAGAGGACGAGAGAGAGAGAGAAACATCGGGGACAAACTGCAACCGAGGTACGTGCCCTTAGCGGGAACTGAACCCGGGTCTCTCTGGACCGCGGGCTGACACTCTAACCGCTGGGCCAAACCGGCCAGGGCTTACTTGGCTTTTAAATCCCTCCCGTCCTGCTTTCTCGACTTTCTCATTGGTTTCTCCTGGGAGCACTTCCTTAAGAGTCACCGCACTAGCTTCTGGTCTCGGGTCTCTCGGAGGGACACCGCTGGACTAGCTTCCTACGGTTGCATAGCAAGGAGACACGACCTGTGTGGCTTGAATCAACAGTTATTCTCTGACAGTTCTGTGGCTACACGTCCAAAATGAAGGTGCCACCAGGACGATGCCCCTCTGAGACTCCGGGTGCCGTATGCCCTTGCCTCTTCCCAGCTTCTGGTGGCCGGCAATCTACGGTGGCCCTTGACTTGCAGCCGCGTTGCTCCAATCTCGGCTGCCGCATGACACGCCCCCTGTGTGGCTGTGCCTCCAAATGGTATTCTCCTCCACGTATCTATTCAGTCTTCTTACAAGGACACCATTCGTGACTTTCTTTTAATTTAATTACATCTGCAAAGACCCTATGTCAAACAAGGTCACATTTACAGGTACCAGGAGTTAGTATTTCAACCTTTCTTTTTAGGGGACACAGCTCAATCCACACAATAACCTGGGACGAGTGAAGTTGGGGAGCTCACAGGCGGGGCAGAGTGTTCGCCCTGAAGGCTGCAAAACAAGGCCACCAGCCAGCCACACAAGGGGACAGTTCCTAAGCGCTACTCCGGTAGGCAGGGACCTCGCCTCCTCCTGCTGCTGCGTCAGGGTCCAGAACTCCCGCCTCCTGCGCTGAGAGCAGGGGCCCCACTCCGGAGAGACGAGCTCTGTCCATGCCCGGCTCCTTGCTGCCTCTCAGTGGAGCTGCCCTGTGGGCAAAGCCAGCTCTAAGGGGTGGGGAGAGAGCACGTTTTTCTGCTTCTTCCCTGGGGACGCAGGACCCCTAAGGTGAAAATTTTTTCCAGTCCAGGAGGAATATTAAAAATGTGTCAGGCATCCGGAAAGCATGACAAACACACTGCAGCTAGACTTGCTGACGGGTTAGATGTCTGAGGGTATTTAGGATTTCCTCTGCATTTGGGACAGGAGTTTAATTCTTTTTGAAAGAGAAGAAATAAAAACCTTTGAATTGGGAAGCTTGTGGGTCTCTATATTTTCTCATTTAAAATGTATGTTACTTACTTGTCCTTAAATTGTTACTAAAGAGCTGCATGTCTATTATTTATTATAAAAATATTTATATTTAAATTATTTGTGTAGGAGGAGAAACTGAGATTTGAAGGTAACTTTTTAAAAAGCATTTTATGTTTCATTTGTGAAAAGTGATGTTTAAACCTTTTATGCATTGTTTTATGAGACATCGTTTGGATATGAAGTGTGAAGTTGTCATTTGTAAATGTTAGTTTTTTAGTGGAAAGGGTTTGGAGTCTAGTTGGGTTCGTGACATTGGTCTGTTTCTTCTTATTGCCCAGCAAACAGTTGGCAAATGGCAATAAATATCTGTTAAGTGAAAGAAGTAAAAAAAAAAAAAGGGGGGGGGGGTTCTTTGTGGTGGTCCTGATTTTTTATTGAGAGAATCTGAAAACTACTGTAAACTTTTCGGAACGGTGATGAAGGTGATTCTGCACTGTCGCCTCTCGTCACACAACAAGTGTGAACGCCAGGTTTCACATGCTGGTGGCCATCCGGACAACTGCAATCTTACCTCATATAGTCAGCAACACCCTAGAGAAAGGGCTACCAAACCCTAACCCACCACCTGCTTTTGTGTGGTCCGTGAGCCAAGAATGGTTTTCACATGTTCAGATGTAGAAGGTAAAAAGACTGCATTTCAGTGAGGACAGCTGCTCCAAAGGGACTTGCTTCTTCACCTGTCACGCTTAGAAGATGTGCTCTCTGGCCCTTAGCTGGAGTGTGTGGACACCGCCTGAGAACAGATCCAAGGAAAACTGCTGAATAGAAAACACTCTGCTATCACGAGAAATTAGTTTATAAATGCTTTGCTATTTTTCACCAAGAATATCAGCCCTAAAATGAAAACAATTATATTTTGAGAATATGCACGGGAGCTGAAGGAAGTGCTGTGGCTGAGTCAAGAATTAAAGCGCAGGTGCTCTGCCTCTTCATGGCAGGTCCACCCTGACACTGTCCACCCTAAGGTGACAAGGACACATGGAAAAGTTTCCTCAGCTTTGCGTAACCCCTGTAACTTTTCAAAACTGTCTTGTGGTAGTATTTATGTCTTTTAGCTGTGTTATAGCAGTAGCTCACATTTTTTATTATTTAATACTATGAAACTCAGTTGAGTGTACATCATTTTTATCTTTCCTGATGACGGGTGTTCTGCTGCCGAACCAAGAGATTTAGTTGGAAACCAAGGAATTCCTTGAACACACTACGTACCTAAAGCTTTTCTGGCTGGAGTCAGGGCCCAAGGTTCAAAAGTACTAGAACAATTTTAAAGTTATCTTTACTTCTTAACTTAGTAGAGCAATACTATAGTTTTGAAAAAAAGAATTCTTACACACTCTGAAAAAATATGTATTTTTTGGTATAAATATTGTCTACAATTTGACTATAAATATTATCCCAAAGATTGTAATACCTGATCAGAAGAGTAATTTAAAACATGCTTATTTTGGTTATCAAGAAGATAGCTTCAAATGGTGTATTAGGGAACTCTATCTGAAGCCCTTGGTAGGTACCACGTTGAGCTGGCATCAGACCCAAAGGCAAGCTACCTTGTTTTAAATTAGTTGACGTTGGAAAGTATGCCCTTGAATCTAAACTGTAAGGCATACAAGGTGTGGTTTAACAGCAACAATGAGGAGAAGGCATCAAGGTTTTAATTGATTGTTAGCTTCACATGTTCATGGCATGATGAGGTTGCAAACGTGTGTGATCTTGGGCTGCAGCAGGTTAGGTCTGCAAGGCCATGTGCCTCCGTTCTGCGAGAGCCCAGCCACGCCAAAGTCTGGAGCAGATCCTGGACAACACACCTGAGAGTCTGACACCCAGGGCTGCGCACAGGCTTTGTCTGCTGTCAGCTCCAGCGGCGGCTGCCCGGAGAACCGGGAGGAGAGGACTCTGAGGCCTTCAGTAGGCACTGGGAAACCGTGCCGAGTCTGTCTGACAAGGAGGTAACGCATCATTTATCATGACTTATCTTCACGATTGGGTGAAAAGGGGAGGTAATGATGCTCACAGAGAGCTCGGCTCTCTCATCGCCTGCACATTTTTATTTTTTCTCATTAAGAGTAAGCACCTGTCAGAATTTTCATATGCCTCTTAACAATGCTGTCTGTGGGAATGGGAGCAGGCAGATTACACGTAGCCGGTCAGATTGGGCCCGATGCCTGTTTATGTATTTTAAATTTTAAATGTAAAATGCCATGTTTTTCATCTGTTCCGTGGTTTACATTTGGTGGATCACACAAAATGCTGTAAATAAGTCTTTCTTTTATTATCTCCAAAACAGTTTATAATTATGTATTTGATTTTGTTTTAAACAAATAATTTTGGGGGGGAGGAGACTGGTCATGAATATATTTTTACAATGTTTATTAATTTTAATATTAATTACATATTGTCATACTCAGAGACTGTATTATAACCAGTGTATTGTTTAGAGAATGTATTTAATATTTTAAAGTCTATTCTATGTACTTTTGAATAGAGTTCATTAATGCTTTAACAATAATGGCTTTATGAACCTTTGTACATGGTTTTTAATTCAACATTATTGAATGTCACTTAAGTATTTTATCCTTATTTATTTTTGAATAATTGATCTGTCCTAGATTGAGAGAAATGTGGGAATATCCCACAAGGCTATATATCTGTCCATTCATCTTTGTAGATTTAATTTTTTCCCTGTGGCTTTACTATGAATTTATAGAGAGATGCTATTGATGGCGGGAGGGTTCTGGTCCTAGACGACTCAGGAAAGAGTTCAGGGACGGTCCACATGTCCCCACGTATCTGGGCAGCACAGCTTCCGTCTGTTTGTGAGGACTTGGTTCCGCCACCAGGTCAACAGCTCGAACACGGAGGTGCTCAGCCTCCTGAAAGATAGAATTATAGGAAATTCTATCTGGGCTTTGGGGAGCGTTTCTTCATGTTTATCTTCTTGGACCTTTTTAAAGGGGAGTTCAGAGTGGACGCATGAAGCACCTTTGCGCTCAGCTCGTCAAAGCGTCGCCCCCTCGTGTCCCACTGCAGTTTAAATCAGAACTGCCAGCTAGACATGGAGTCCAGCCGGCTGGTCTTCAGACAGCACTAGCCAGCGAACGGCTATTCCAAAGCCATCGTAAGCAGAACCGTTGCATAGAACAAACAGATGTAAAGAGCGGAGGGTTGCAGAGATGGGGGCTGGGCTGGGGGTCTCCAGGGACATAAATGAGAAGACAGATGCTTCAGAGACTTTTGAAATAAAGATGTATAGACAAAGACATGTGGCTAATTAAAAATGTGTGCTTATCACTAGATAGCTTAAAATATTTTTTAATAATAGTGAATATTAAAGTGTTAAATTCCAGAACATTCCACTGTCTTTCAAGTGGTAGCATCACAGGGATTGAGCAGTCTTTTTCAGGAGTAGCATAAGCGCAGTGTCCTGGGACCACCTGCTTTAAGCTGCAGTCCCTGAGGACATTTTAAATTTGGGGAAAATTTCTATTATTTCAATTTTTTGCATTAAGTGAAACTTTATTAATACTTTTATATTGCACTACGTCAAAATTAGATTTTGTTCAGGTTCTGATAAAATCACATCTCATTAGATTAGATATTAAAATGAAGCACGTACTTTGCTTTGACACGGGGACAGACATGGCCGACCCGTCTTCCTTCTGACTCATAGCAATTGTCTATTATCTTCACAAAATTCTAAGGTGGTGTTTAGAAAACCATAACCTAGACCACACTAAGGTTTAAGTCTGCTGGAAATGATGCATAAAAGTCCAGGGCCCGTGACCATAAAGGAAGAGGTGACTCAGGACCAGAGGCTCTTATAAATTAAATTTGTAGGAGATATCACACAGAAGTGATGGTTCTGTGCAAAATGACCTCAATGACTTAGTCACTAAAAAAACGAGGACTTGAACAAATGATGACATGGGACAGAAGAGTAATGTATAAAAGGCCAAAGACTAAAATGATCTGTAACGTTCAAAATGTTCTAAAAATAATTCATAAGGAGCAGCTTTTTATGGAATGTTTGGAGGAAAAGGAACCGCCGAGAAGAGCAGAAGCTGATGTGTATCCTAACCAGTGACAGTGGGAAGCGAACGCCTGGGTGGCAGCTCTCCTTCCGCTTCCTGCAGAAAGGGTCTTCAAACGGAAGGGGAAGGACCCGCCTGAGGCCCAGCGGAGCTAGGGAGCTGACTGTATGGGGCTTTGTCCAAAGCTCAGATGGATTCTGTTCAGGTACCACTTGCAGTTGTAATAGTGGAACATGTCAGTCATCCACAGAGGATTCTGGAAGATGGGAGAAGTGTTGGGAAACTGGAAAGAGCAAAACTTATCACAATTTTCCAGAAAGATAGAAAAATTTAGATTCTAGAAGAGACAACCTAATGAAGTTGCACTGATTCTTAGCAACTACGTGGCGGACTGGGAGACCTGAATGCAAAGCTTTATTCTGTGGTCCACAGCAGAGGTTATAGTAACCAGTCATGCCAATCACATCTCTTTTCTTTACTTGATATAGGAGAAAGTTAATACTGTTAAGCGTTTTGGGTTTTGTTGTTATAGTTACAGTTTTCAAATCTCTAACATGACGCTCTTCTGGGCAGTGGTGAAAAGGATATAGTAATACTTGTAGGAGCATATTAACTTTTTGAAAGCCAATATCTAAAGCATATTGATTGTTGATCAGTGCTAAGCAGGTGTGGTGGCTAATTCTACATGTCAACTTGATTGGGCTAAGGGACACCCAAATAGCTGGTAAGACATTATTTCTGGGTGTGTCTGGAAAAGGGTAGCACTTGAATCAGTAGACTGATTAAGGAAGATCTGCCCTCTCCCATCTGGGTGGGCCCCACCCCACCCCTACCCAGCCCCTTGAGGACCCAAGTAGAACACAAAGGTGGAGGGAGGTGCCTTCCCTCCCTCTCTGCCTGAGCTGGGACCTCCCTCTCTTGCCCTCCAACTTTGAAGTTCAAGTTTCTCAGGCTCTTGGGCTCACACCAGCAACCTTCCAACTCTCAGGCTTCTAGCCTTGGACCAGACAGTGTGCACAAACTGAATTAATTTTATTTTGTCTTGGGCAAGAATAGTACCCCACCTTTCTGTGCTGGAGATAATATGTTGTAAAATAACTATTTATTATGAGTTGAGATGACATCAACAAATTTGTTTGTGGCCGGGGAGGTCATTAAAATGAGTCAACTTTGTCATTCAGTGAGTAATTAAATAAAATGGAGGTGTTCATCGGGAGAAGATGGCCAAAGGGGTTGGGCCGGCTGCTGGCGTACACACAGTGGAATACCATGCAGCCATATCCAGGAATGAGACTGTTCCCTTCCCACTGATATTCAGAGACTTCCAAGATACCGTAGTGAAGACAAGTCATGGTGCAGAATAGTGAGTATAGCTTGCTACGCTGTACATCCAAGAAAGGAAGAAGCATCTATATTTGCTTGGAGATTTTCAGAATTAAAACTTGGGAGGAAACTAAGAACATAGCTTGCGTGTTGGAGGTGAGAACTGGGTGGAGGGAGACAGGGCAGGGCTGGAGGACATGCTGCTTCACTTCTGGCTTGGTTTGGTTCGCCCAGAAGCCAGCCCTGAAGTGACATTGCTTATCCAAGTGGCTTTTTAGAAGATGATCCCAGGCAACATTGCGGGCAGGGGGGCGGGGAGAGTGGATGACGACTGATCATCAGGTCACCACTGTGAGTCACCGGAGCTCATCCCACTGCTGGGGGGGGGGGCAGCCCGTGAGCTGCAGGGCAGAGCCAGGCGCAGGGCAGAGCCAGGCGCAGGGCAGAGCCAGGCGCAGGGCAAGGCATCGCAGGGCTGGGTGGGGCGCCTGGGAGCCCGCCGCTCTTTGCCACGGGCTGGAGAGGGGTCACGACACGGCGTCGGTGACCATACGTCCTGATTCTTTTGGCTTTTGAATCAAGTGAAGGTATTCTGTTCAAAATAACAACTGAAGAAATAAGATGTAAAAGAAAAATGAAGGAATTCCATGTGAGATGTCAGTACTCTGCTAGCAGGGAGGACGCTGAAGCGCAGACCTGGAAGAGGGTCGCGCCGGGCTGGGTCAGCGGGCAGGGCGGCACCTGCTGCGGCCTCCATCTCGGCCCAGGACGGGCTCAGGGGACACGGCTCCGCCAGGGGTTTGCTCCAAACTAATATTTATTTCCCTGGCCGGTGTGGCTCAGCGCTCAGAGCCTCGGCCTCGACCAGAGCCTCGGGTTCGATTCCGGTCGAGGGCACGTACCTCGGTTACGGTCCCCCGCCCTGGTCGGGGTTGCGGGAGGCATCACTCCACGTGTCCCTGTCCCGTGATGTCTCTCTCTCTCCCCGCCCCTCCCTCTCTCCCACGCTATCTGAAAAAAATGGGAAAATGTCCTCCGGTGAGGATAAAAAAATGTATAAAATAAAAATAAATAAACTAACTAACTGACATGTACTGAGCATTGAGCCCAAGGAGTAAGCAAGGCAGCTAAGCCGCGGACATGGGCCCGAGCAGCGTGTCCCGCTGAAGCCCTGCCCCTGTCACCCAGCCCTGTGAGCACAGCCTGGGCGCCGCAGGACAGGCACGTGGTGCAGGCGCTGGGCGGGGCTCAGGCCCGCCCGGCTCCTGGGCCGTCCCTGCGGGGCCAGAGGCCTGGGCGCCTGCGGGCACCTGCGGTCGGGAGCCAGTTACAATGTCCGGGTTCCACAGCTGGGTAGTAGAATTTGTTTTATTCCTAATGGAAATATGTTGGCCTATAGTTAAACTACATTTACTTTTAATTCAATTAAATCTTTTAATTTATAAATGGAATTGCCCACAATAACCATAATGCCCGATGATTGCATGCACCTGTGAAAAGAGCATCTGCAGCACTGCGCTTGTGTGATAAGGACAGAGCGCTCGGTCCGGAAAGACGCTGTTCTCTCAGCTTTGAGCACAGTGCCAAGTGCTGACGTGGTCACAGTGCCCGGATGTCCTCTGTGCCAACTAGGTGACCAACTTAAAATACTAAAATACTAGTTAGGTAGTTTTCTTCTGTTCATTATAAACTTTACTCTCACTGTGAGACAGTCTATCATGAACTGAAACAATGGTACCTAAAAACATGAATAATACATAGCACTAACAATGCTTTTGGAGCCATTATGGCGTAGAACATGGTATCAATCCATAATTTGAAGATGGGACTAAATGGATCTTTCAACTAAAAGAGCCACTGTGATGTGTCAATTTACACCTGATGTTAATAAGAATATACTATCACCTAAAATCCATATTAAAATATTTTACACAAAATGTACTTGCATTAATAGATAACTGTCATTTGTTACTAAATACAGCTGTTAAAAGAACCTCTTAAGTGCTTTTAAAATTTGTTTTTAAGACCTTGACATTGAATTGAATAAAAAGTATTATGGAACCAATCCTTCATTGGGAAAATGGACATAATGGATGAAATACTGTATGTTGCTTACTTCATTTTTGCCAGGTCAAATTGAAATCTCATCAGCAGTTGACACCCCTTACATGGCCACATAATAAATGAGTGAGAGCCTAAATGCAGATGTTAAATATTTCATTTTCACTAGACATTATTACCGAACAGTATAGTTTAACTTTTGAGAATATCTTTCACATTTCTTCTTTGAACATTACAGTCTTTCATTGTGAACCTTTCCTGTAACAGTGGAGTAAAATAAGGTAGCTCACTCAATTATGAATCATTCTGGATTATAAATTCACGTATCATTAACCATGAATTCAACAAGTACACAGTGATCTGTTTGATCTGAAATTGCATCAGAGTGTGAAGTAGTACTTTGGGAGGATTAAATTAATAGAATAAATTGAATAAATGTTCAATATAAGTGAAATATGACACCTTCACCTAAGGGTAAATAAATAAATCCACTGTTTACATCGTTCCCCTTTGACCTCATTTTCTTCATCATCTTCTCACTGACACTAACTGTTCCTCCATTTGATAGAATCAATATTTTAAATATGAATCAAAATGCAAAGTAGGGGCTTAAGCACACATAAGTTTGCAATAATTTTTTTCTAATGGCTCCTAGTCATTTGTTTGAGTCTGAAAGACTTTTGAGTAGTGTTGAGGGAATCAAGTACTTTTTATTTTTATTAAGGCTGCTTTTCATCTTCAAAATGTTCTCTTTATCATTATGTTTAAATGAAAGATGTTATGCGAAAGCTGAATGGAAAAAACACCACCTTTGATCATTGTTATTACTGTTGTTATTTTATAGAAAGAATGTGGAACATGATTATCATGCTGCTTTGGTATATTAATTAGTAAAATACAATTTCTTTTCCAAGGGGTTTATATTATTTGATCTCTGGCATGCCTTTCTATTTTTTCTATTCTGGGAAGTATTCACCTGTGAGAACCATGCTAAATGTTATACCAGACTTACAGAGGTTTTAAGGAATCACTTAAAATTACTAGCTAACACTTTGGGGAGCAAGTGAGTCTTAAAAATGCATATTAAGTTTTATTCCCCAATTTTCCTGATGATTTCTTCACTATTTCCATGGATGGCAACATGTTTCCTTCAATGTAAGCAGACAACTGGCAGTACCTTGGCATGCTCTACAGGTTCTGAGATACTCAGTACTCACGACTGTCTTGAGCTGTCCTCGGAGAAATTAGTCAAAACTTATTTGTTAACAAGAAATAAAGTACTTTCTGTCATCTGTGGTACTTAAATTCTATATGCTCTTGATATATCACGTGCTGGTTTCTATAAACATGTGCAATTAGTTAAATGATGCTCTTTCTCCCACTGACCACATTATTCCCAAGCTGTTGTTGCCTGGGATGTGGTATCTGATCACCTCACTTATAAAACACATGGATTAAATTAGAGATTTTGGAGGTAAAACTCGATTTACTCAGGGAGGAAAAGAAATAGTTCATTAGAAGCACAAAATCAATTTCTGTTCAACAAGCGGACATATCTCCAAGAGAAGATGAAACCGTGTCCACATTAGCCAGGTTTCACCTGTCTGTGCATTGACACTTGATCTCTTTCTTACTTCCTGCCTCAAATTTTCCAACCTGTTTGCTTTATCTGCTGGGATGTTTCTTCCAGCGGGCACCCGTGGCACCTTTAAATGTGCTCCTACTGTGTCACTCAGCAAAGTCCATGCGAGCCTCTCCGTCTCGCCCTTGCCCCTCTGTCACTAACATTCTGCCATTCCTTCCAGGCTGCACAGTGTTCCATCATCATGCTTTTCCCTCACTCTCCCAGCTGATGTTCCACATCCTTCATTGTGTGGCATCTGGGTAGCACCACTCGGTGACGACTTGAGTATCATAATGCGAATTAGTTATGCTCTCAGCATTTCCCACTCTCATTAAATCATTGTCAGGACAATGGATTCATGTGGTACCATTTCCTGCTCTCATTACAATTTTTGTCACAGAATGAGGAATCAGAATGCCAATGCTTCGCTGAGTCTGAAAAATAGGAGTTACTGCTGCCCTGCCCTTTCTGTTGCTGCTGCCCAGCGCCGGGCTCAGCCTTGCCCTGATCCCCTTGTCCATCTGTGGCTTGGCACTTAGGTTAAGATCAGTCCTGAACCGACAAAAGTTAAGATATCACAATGACATGATTGTGCTAAACTTTTGTCTTTCTTTTGCAATGACAAAAATTAACCAACATTGCAGCATACTTTACAGAAAAGTTGGAGTGGATGCATAGTCATTTCTTAGGTAAATGGCTTATTAATATGTTTTCATTTTCATTTTTACTTTCCTTTAACTTATTTAACAAAGGCAGAGCTTGTCCTTTAAAAAAAAAAAAAAAGCACAGAAATATCACTCATAATTTCTTTGATTTTTTTTTAATGATTCCAGATTAATGGTACTTTCAGGGAAAAAAATTGCTATTCAAATATACAATTTGAATAAATTGCCTTATTTCCTCTCCCTGCTGATCCTAGCTGCCTTGACCAAGGTTTCTTCTACAGCTGACGGCTTTGTTCTTCCAAGACAGTCCCGTTCTGCCGGGCTGCAGGCAGAAGTGTCAGAAACACTGGGAATGATTTGTTAACTGAACGCTCCTGAGTGACTGTCACTCTCCCCCGAGCGTCCACAGTCACTTCGGGGCACTTGAATTAAATGCAAACTTGGTGAGACCCCAGAGGTGCAAAGATACCATTGAAATGATACAGAATGCTGCTCTCCTCTTTGCTAACATGCTATTACAGTTTTTACTTTGTTTTTCTTTGTTTCAGCGAGTGTTATAATAGACATCATCTCATTGTTAAAATCTCTAATGTGCGTTTAGTAAAATCTCAGTTTGCCTCAGATTCAGAAGAGAGACGGAGTTTAACTTGTTCAGGATTTTTGCATTTGCTCTCGGGTCTGTCACAGTTTCGTTTGCTGCTATGTTTCCATATTCCTTTTTGGATTATATGTTTAATTTTTTTTCTCAATTGAGACCCAACTCAGTGCCTGGAATATAGTAGACACACAGAAAGTGCTTGCTCATGACAAGGAGAAAGAGTGGGAAAAGGAGGTGAGATTGGTTACAGATGGCAACATAACTAGAAGCTAATACTTGCATTGGTTCATGCAAAACATATTTTGTTTTATTTAAGCAGTTTCTTTCTATGCCTACGTGATTTAGAGTTTTCATTAGAAATGGCTGCGAATTCCTGAGAAGACAAGCACTGTGCTCGCCTCCTCCAAGACCACATCAAATATATAATAAATGATAGAACAGTCCACCTAGAGGACCATCTGATGCCTAGCCGGGCGGAAGCCCTATAACTAAAGAGATAAAAACGAAACGGCACGGAGGCAGGTCCGCCATGGGCTAGGCCCACGCCCTGCGTGGCAGTTGAGAGTTAGGACTGAGCTCTGTGGCAGAAGTCGCCAGAGCACAGGGTCCCAGCTCCACGTAAGCCGGCAGCTCGCAGTCCCAGCACCAGGAAGAGGAGCCTGCAGAACATCCGGCTGTGAAAATCAGCCGGGTTCCGCCCATCTGGGTGAGGCAGAGGGCTGCTCGAAGCCCAGGCATCCTCCTAAGGAGCCCGCACACAGAGACGCGCTCACTCACAGGCGCTCACCCTGGGCCCTGGTGAAAGGACAGAGACCCAGGAGGTGCCGGCACTTATAGGGAGAACCGAGCTGTGTGGCTTCCACACTAGAGCTGGAAGGGTGACAGCCATGCTCACTGTGCTGAGCCCTCCCACCAGGGGCCTGCAGGTGCTGTCTGGTGCAAAATCTGAACCTGCATTAGCCTGGTTAAATCTACTGTCCCGCCCTGATGACCCTGAGACCGGGCACCACCCACCTCCGCCAGCCAGAGACTCTTTCAGAGGCAGGCAGCTGGCCAGCAGGCACCACTGTCTTCCTAACCTCTCAGAGGTCCACGGCCGCGGGCGGCAGCGCTAGCCTCGTGTCTCCCTGAGACCTCGCCTCACCCAAGCTGAGTGTGGCCCGAGCCTCTTTTCCTGGCGGAGCCTTCCAGGCCGCAAGCAGGCGGCAGCAAGTCTCGGGTGCTCTGTGCCTTCTGCGGATTGGTCCCAAGCCCAGGCCTAGGGGCAGCTGACCTCTAGCACATGCCTCTGGGCCCATCAAAGACAGCTACCAACCAATGAATGCTTTGTAGCCCTTACTATGTTGCCTGGGCAGCACACGGGCAGCAGCTGACCTTAACCTCCACCAGAGTCCTTCCCAAGTGGTCACAGAACCAACATTTCCAGTGTCCAGCTTCAGGCCACAACGGAGTACCACCTGATTAGCTCCACAAGCGCACACCCAAAGGGTGGTGTCAGCAGGCACCAGAGGCGGCTGGGGCAAATCCTGCTCCATGGAGTCAGCAGTGCATATGCTATGGTCATGGCCAATGTTCACGCCGTCAGGCTGAGGGTCAACCCCACCCACGCATGTGCCAACAGCCACCAAGACTCAACTACAGCAGAATGGCACAGACGACTGACATAAGGGACACTCCTGGATCACCCAGCTCAGGTGACCAGGGAGACTGCACCACTGGGCCCCACAGATCACCTATACCTAAGGACACCCTGCAAAAACACAGATACTAGTAGGTCTTTAGAAACAAACACAGGAAGGCAACCATAATGAGGAGACAAAAGTACATACCCCAAATAGAAACAAACAAACAAACAAAACAGGACAAAACTCCATAAAAAGAACTAAATAAAATGGAGGCAAACAATCTGTCAGATACAGAATGTAAAACACTATTTATAGGATGCTCAAGGAACTTAGTGAGAACTTCAACAAAGAGATAGCAAGCACACAAAAACAACATAGAAACCATAAAAAAAGAATAAGCCAGAAATAAAGAATACACTAGAAAGAGCAGATTAGACGAGCAGAGGATTGAATCATCCATTTGGAAAACAAGGTAGCAGGAAACACCTAATTGAAACAGCAAAAAGAAAGAAGAAATTTTAAAAATTAGAATAGTTTAACAGCATACAAATTATAGGGGCACCAGAAGTAGGAGAGAGAACAAGGGATCAAGAACCTGTCTGGACTTCCGGTCAGGATGGCGGGTAGGTAAACGCGGTATCGCGTCCTCCCACAACCACATCAAAGTTACAACTGAACTACAGAACACCCATCATTCAAAACTGCCTGAAATCAAGCTGAATGGCAGTCCTACAGCTACGGAATTAAAGCAGCAGCCACATGGAGACTGGTAGGAGGGGCGGCGGCGCGACGGGCTGGTCCCACACCCACGTGTGGTGGATAAAAATCAGGAGGACCCCGCGGCTGGGAAGGTCCTTCCTGAGGACTGAGGGGTCCCCGTCCCACACCAGGTGCCCCGCTCAGGGTTCCAGTGCCATGAAGAGAATCCCCATAACTTCTGGCTGGAAAACCAGTGGGAACTGAGGCTCAGGGAGGTTGAGGCGGCTGGAGCCCCAGGCAGCTCCTTAAAGGGCCCGCGCATGGACTTATCAGACTCTCTCCCTCTAAGCTCGGAGGGGAGGCAGCTCAAGGGGCGCCAGAGACATACAGGGAAGAACTGAGCTGTTTGGCACTGGAGCGAGGGCTGCAGAGGGGGCTTTCACTGGGACAAACATGCTGTCAGAGGCCTTTTTTCCTTTGGTGAGCCCTTCCCTGGGGCGGCAGACAGCCCCCATATCTGGGACTCCAGCAACCTGGCTCACACTGGTAGCCCCGCCCTGCTGACTCCCTGAGGCCCCGCCCCGCCCCACCCAACTTTCAGGCCCACCCAAGCTGTTGCCACTTGCTTAACCATAGGATTGGCCTGTCTTGGATCCTGCTTCAGGTTTTTCCTAAATTCTTTCAAATGAGCAGCCTCTGGTCTCAGCGAGCCCCATACCTCTCATTAAGTAATACACTGAAACAAACACAGGGAGGCAGCCAAAATGAGGAGACAAAGATACAGGTCCCAAATGAAAGAACAGAACAAAACCCCAATAAAAGAACTAAGCGAAATGGAGATAAGCAACCTAACAGATACTGAGTTCAAAATACTGCTTATAAGGATGCTCAATGAACTTAGTGAGAACCTCAGTGAACTTAGGGAGGGCCTCAAGAGCATAAAAAAGGACCAGTTAGAAATCATGGATACACAGTTAGAATTGAAGGAGGCATTAATTGAAATAAAGAATAATTTACACAGCTTCAATAATAGAGTACGTAAATCCAAGGAGCAAACCATCGAATTGGAATATAAGGAATCAAAAAACGCCCAATCAGAACAGCAAAAAGAAAAAAGAATCCAAAAAAATGAGGATAATGTAAGGAGCCTCTGGGACAACTTCAAGCGTGCCAACATTCGCATCTTGGGGGTGCCCGAAGGAGAAGAGAGAGAACAAGAAATCGAAAACCTGTTTGAAACAATAATGGCAGAAAACTTTCCTAACTTAGTGAAGGAAACAGACATATAAGTCCAGGAAGCACAGAGAGTCCCAAACAAGATGAACCCCAAGAGGCCCACACCAAGACACATCATCATCAAAATGCAAAAGGTTCAAGACAAAGAGAGAATCTTAAAAGCAGCAAGAGAAAGGCAGCCAGTTGCCTACTAGGGAGTTTCCATAAGGCTGTCAGCTGATTTCTCAAAAGAAACTTTGCAGGCCAGAAGGGAGTGGCAGGAAATATTCAGAGTGATGAAAAGCAAGAACCTACAACCAAGATTACTCTATCCTGCAAAGCTGTCATTTAGAATCGATGGACATATGAAAACTTTCCCAGACAAGAAAAAGTTAAAGGAGTTCATCACTACCAAACCGTTATTATATGAAATGATGAAGGGTCTTTTTGAAGAAAAGGATAAAATGTATGAACAAACAAAATGGCAATGAATACATATCTATCAACAATGGAATCTACAAACAAAATGAACAGGTAGAACAGAAACATTCTCATAGATACAGAGAACATTTTTTTTTTTTTATCCTCACCCGAGGATATTTTTCCATTTTTTGTACAGATAGAGTGGGAGGGAGAGAGAGGAAGGGAGAGAGAGAGAGAAACATCGACGTGAAGGGACACATCGAGTGGCTGCCACCCGCACAACCAACCAGGGCCGGGGACAAACTGCAACTGAAGTACGTGCCCTTAGCGGGAACCGAACCCAGGTCTCTCCGGACCGCAGGCCGACGCTCTAACCACTGAGCCAAACTGGCCAGGGCAATACAGAGAACATTCTGTTGGTTGCCAGTTGGGAGGGGGTTTGGGGGAATGGGTAAAAAAGATGAAGGGATTAAGAAGTACAAATTCATTGCTAGACTGACAAACCTCAAAGGGAAAGGGGTTGGGGCGGGGGGTTGGGAAGAAATAAACCAAAGAACTTATATGCATAACCAATGGGCACAGAAAATAGTGTGGGAAAAGGCGGGAGGGGGGTGGGAATGGGGAGGAGGGGGTCAATGGGGGAAAAATGTGGAACATCTGTAATACATTTTACATCCAAAAATAAAGATTTAAAAATAAATAAATAAATAAATAAATAAATAAGAACCTGTCTGAAAAAAAATCACTGAAAAATTCCCTAATCTAGCAAAAGAAATAGACATATAATTCTAAGAAGTGCAGAGAGTCTCAAACAATATGAACACAAAAAAAGACCCACACCAAGACACATCACAACTTAAATGTCGAAGTTTAAACACAAAAAGAGAATGAATTTTTTTCTTTTATTTTTTTCAATTACAGTTTACATTCAATATTGTTTTATATTAGATTCAGGTGTACAGCATAGTGGTTAGACAATCATATTCTTTATAAAATGTTCCCCCTGATATTTCCATTATTCAACTGTCACCATATATAGTTATACAGTATTATTGACTGCATTTCCTATAATGTACTTTACATCCCCATGACTGTTTTGTAACTACCAATCTGTACTTCAAAGACAGAATCTTTATAGCAATAAAGAAAAGCAGTTGGTTACCTACAAGGGAACTCCCATAAGACTGTCAGTTGATTTTTCACAGAAACTTTGCAGGGCAGAAGGGATTGGCACAAAATACTCAAAGGGAAGAAAAGCAAGGACATCCAACCGAAATGATTCTACCAGCAAGGCTATCAGTTAAAATTAAAGGAGAGATAATTAGCTTCCCAGACAAAAACAAATAACTAAAGTTCATCACCACCAAACCAATATTATAAGAAATGTTAAAGGGATTCTTGAAGAAGAAGAAAAAAACATAAATATAAATAATAAAATGGCAATAAATACTACCTATCAATAATTACTTTAAATATAATGGGTTAAATATGCCAATCAAAAGACAGAGGGTAGCTGAATGGATAAGAAAATAAAACTTTTCCATATGCTTTCCATAAGAGACCTACTTCAGATGAAAAGACATACACAGGCTAAAAGTAAATGAATGAAAAAAGATATCTCTTGGAAATAGAAATTTTAAAGAGTCTAGAGTAGCAATATTAATATTAGAAAAAATAAACTTTAAAGCAAAGGCTATAGCAAGAGATAAAAAAGCACATTTTATAATAATTTAATAAGACATATAATGCTTGTGAACATTTATGCGCCCAACATAGGAGCACCTAAATATACAAAGTAAGTAATGAGAGACATAAAGGGAGAAATTGAGAGTAATACAGTCACAGTGGGAACTTCAACACACCATTGACATCAATGGATAGATTATCCAGACAGAAAATCAATGAGGAAACAGTGGCATTAAATGACACATTAGACCAGATGTATGTAATTGATATTTTTAAAGCATTTTATTCCAAAGCAGCAGAACATATATTCTTTTCAAGTGTACATGGAACATTTTCTGGGATACACCACACGTTAAGCCACAAAGCACGTTTCAGTAAATGTAAAAAGACTTAAACCATACCCAGCATCTTTGACCACAATGATGTGAAACCAGAAATTGATTACAAAGAGAATACTGAAAAACACACAAACAAATGGACACTAAATAACTTGTTACTAAACAATGAATGGGCTAACAATGAGATCAAGGGAGAAATGAAGAGATATCATGAGACAAATAAAAATGAAAAAGCAACTACACAAAATCTATGACACACAGCAAATGGAGTGCTAAGAGGGAAATTCATAGCAACACAGGCCTAGCTCAGAAACAAGAAAAATCTCAAATAAACAATATAAGCTTATGCCTAAATTAACTAAAGAAGCAGAAGAAACAAAAGAAGAAGAAGACCAAAACTGAGTAGAAAGAAATAATAAAGATCAAAACAGAAATAAATAAAATAGAGTCTATCAATGAGCCCTGACCAGTTTGGCTCAGCAGTAAGAGCATCGGCCTGTGGTCCAGAGAGACCCAGGTTCAGTTTCCGCTAAGGGCGCGTACCTTGGTTTGCAGTTTGTCCCCAGCCCTGGTTGGGTTGTGCAGGTGGCAGCCACTATCAATGTGTCCCTTTCACGTCGATGTCTCTCTCTCTCTCTCTCTCTTCCTCTCTCTCCCTTCCACTCTATCTGAACAAAAAATGGAAAAATGTCCTCTGGTGAGGAAAAAGAAAAGAAAAGAAAAGAGAAGAGAAGAGAAGAGAAGAGAAGAGAAGAGAAGAGAAGAGAAGAGAAGAGAAGAGAAGAGAAGAGAAGAGAAGAGAAGAGAAGAGAAGAGAAGAGAAAAAGAAAAGAAAAAGAAAAGAAAAGAAAAGAGAAAAGATCAATGAAAACAAGAGGTGGGTCTTTTAAAAGATAAACAAAATTGATAAACCTAAACCAGACTCATCAAGAAAACAGAGAGGACCCAAATAAATAAAGTAAGAAATGAAAGAGGAGATGTAACAACTGACAACACAGAAGTACAAAGGGTGTTTTTTTTTGTTTTTTTTTTAATACTACAATTACATGCCAACTGATTGGACAATCTGGAAGAAATGGATAAATTCCTAGAAACTTACAATCTTCCAAGACTGAGTCAAGAAGAAAAGTACTAATTACTATGTTTTATCTGTTAAACAAAATCTAACCAGTTTTCAAAAACTCCCAACAATCAAAAGTCCCTGACCAGATGACTTTGCAGGTGAATTTGACCAAACATTCAAATAAGATTAATCCCTATTCTTCTCATACTATTCCAAGAAACTAAAGAAGAGGAGGGACAACGCCTTAGCTCATTTTATTAGGTCAGCATTACCCTGATTCCAAAACCAGACAAAGACATGACCAAAAAAAATTTTTTTTAATTATAGGACAATATTCCTGATGTACATAGATGCAAATTCCTCAATAAAATACTAACAAATCAAATTCAATGATACATTAAAAAAGATCATACATCATGATCAAGTGGGATTTATTCCTGTAATCCAAAGTTGGTTCAATAGCCCAAATCAAATAACATGATATACCACATAAACAATATAAAGGACAAAATCATATGATCTATTAATCATATAAATAGATGGAGAAAAAGTATTTGACCAAATCCATCACCCATTTATGATGAAAACTCAGAACACACTTCAACATAATAAAGTCTATATCTGACAAAATCACAGCTAACATTATACTTAAGAGGGAAAAGCAATAAGCAGTTTTCTTAAGATCAGAAATAAGACAAGAATGTTCACTTTCACCACTTTTAATTAACATAGTATTGGGAATCCTAGTCACAACAATCAGACAGGAAAAAGAAATGAAAGGCATCCAAATCAGAAAGGAAGAAGTAAAATTGCCATTATTTGCAGATGACATGGCACTATATATATATATATATACAACCATAAAGATTCAACCAAAACACTATCAGAATTGATAAATAAATTCAGTAAAATATCAAAATACAAAATTAATATTCATAAATCAGTTGCATTTTTATATATACCAATAAAGATCTATAAGAAAGATAAATTAAAGAAATACCATATACCATTGCATCAAAAAACAAAAACCTAGAAATATATTTAACCAAGGAGGTAAAAGCATTGTACTTGGATTGCCCAGGCGGTGTTGCTCAGTGGACTGAGTGTCGGACCATGGACTGAGAGGTCCCAGTTCAATTCCTGGTCAGGGCAGATGCCTGGGCTTTGGGTCTGATCCTCAGTAGTTGGCATGCAGGAGGCAGCCAATCGATGTTTCTCTGTCACATCAATGTTTCTATTTCTCTGTCTCTCTTCCTCTCTATCTAAAAAAATCAATTAAAAAACAAATTTATTAAAAAGTTGTACTTGGAAAACTATAAGACATTAAAGAAAGAAACTAAAGATACAAATAAATAAAAGTATATTCTCTGCTCATTGTTAGGAAGGATTAGCTTTGCTAAAATGTTCATATTACCCAAAGCAATCTATAGATGTACTGCAATCCCTGTCAAAATACCAATGGCATTTTTCACAGAACTAGACCAAAAAATTCTATAATTTGTATAGAAACACAAAGGCTCCAAATAGTCACAGCAATCTTTAGAAGAAACAAAGTTGGAGGTATCATGTTACTTGATATCAAATTATACTACAAGGCTATAGTAATCAAAACAGCATGGTGCTAGAATAAAAACAGACACATAGATCAGTGGAACAAAGCAGAGAACCCAGAAATAATCCCACACCTATATGGTCAATTAATGTTTGACAAAAGAGGCAAGAATATGCAATGGGGTAAAGACAGTATATTTAATAAATGATTGGGGAAACTAAACAAATACATGCAACAACAACAACAACAAAAAACTAGATCATGTTTTTACACCATATACAGAATAAACTAAAAATGGATTAAAGTCTTAAATGTAAGACTCAAAACCATGAAGCTCCTAGAAGACTACCTAGGCAGTAAGCTCCCTGACATTATCTTAGTAGTATTATATATATATATATATATAATATTCTCTGGCAAGAAAAACAAAAGAAAAAATAAACAAATGGGACTATATCAACTGAAAACTTTTTTCACAGCAAAAACAAAAAAAAACCATCAACAAAACACAAAGACAACCTACAGTCTAAGAGAAGATATTTACCAATGAAATAACTCATAGAGTTAATATTCAAAATATATAAGAAATCTAGAGAAATTTACTGCAAAAAAATTAAAACAATCTACTTAAAAATTGGGTAGAGAACCTGAATACATATTAATCCATAAAGGACATACAAAGGGCCAATAGACATAAAAAATGGTCAAAGTCACTAGTCATCAGAGAAATGAAAATAAAAACCAGTATGAAGTGAGATATCACTTCATACTTGTCAGATTGGCTGTTATCAATACATTCACAAAAGGCAAGTTTGAGTGAGCACATGGAGTAAGGGAACCCTCATGCTCTGTTGCTGGGAATGCAAACTGGTGCTGCCACTATGCAAAATATGATGGAGAGTCCTCAAATAATTAAAAATGAAACTGCCACCTTTGTCAAATATTAATTGAGTATATTGCCTTGTGTCCATTTCTGGGTTTTCTGTTCTGTTCCACTGGTCTATATGCCTGTTCTCGTGCCAGTACCAGGCTGTTTTGATTACAGTGGCTTTGTAGTATAATCTGAAATCTGGTAATGTGATCCCTCCTACTTTGTTCTTCTTTTTCAAGATTGCTGTGGCTATTCAAGGTATTTTTTGGTTCCATATGAAATTTTGAAGTATTTGTTCTAGTTCTGTGAAGTATGTTGTCGGTATTTTGATGGGGATTGCATTGAATCTATAGATTGCTTTGGGTAGTATGGACATTTTAATGATGTTGATTCTTCTGATCCATGAACAAGATATGTGCTTCCACTTTTTTATATCTTCCTCTATTTCTTTTTTCAATGACTTGTAGTTTTTTGCGAATAGGTTCTTTATTTCTTTGGTCAAGTTTATTCCTAGATATCTTAATTTTTTTGCCGCAATGGTAAATGGGATAGTTCTCTTAGTTTCTCTTTCTGTGAGCTCATCATTGGTGTATAAGAATGCTGTCGATTTCTTGACGTTAACTTTGTGTCCTGCTACTTTGCCAAATAAATTTATTAAGTCTAGTACATTTTTGATGGAGTCTTTGGGGTTTTCTACATATACTATCATGTCATCTACAAATAATGACAGTTTCACTTCCTCCTTTCCAATTTGGATCGCTTTTATTTTTTACTTCCTGTCTGTTTGCTGTGTCTAAGACTTCCAGTACTGTGTTAAATAAGAGTGGCAAAAGTGGGCATCCTTGTCTTGTTCCTGTTCTTAAGAGAAATGCTTTTAATTTTTGCCCATTGAGTATGATGTTGGCTGTAGGTCTTTCATATATGGCCTTTATTATGTCGAGATATGATTCCTCTATTCCCACATTGCTGAGCATTTTTATCAGAAATGGATGCTGGATTTTGTCGAAGGCTTTTTCGGCATTTATTGATATGATCATGTGGTTTTTATTCTTCATTTTATTTATGTGGTGTATCACATTTATTGATTTGCAAATATTGTACCAGCCTTGCATCCCTGGGATGGAGTCCACTTGGTCATGGTGAATAATTTTTTTGTTGCATTGCTGGATCCGATTTGCTAGTATTTTGCTCAGGATTTTGGTGTCTATATTCATTGGTGGCAAGAGCATACAGTGGAGTAAAGACAGCCTCTTTAATAAATGGTGTTGGGAAAATTGGACAGCTACATGCAAAAAAATGAAACTAGACCATCAACTTACACCATACACAAGAATAAACTCAAAGTGGATAAAAGACTTAAATGTGATTCATGAATCCATAAAAATCCTAGAAAAAACTGTAGGCAACAAAATTTCAGACATCATATGCAGCAGTATTTTCACTGATACATCACCTAAGGCAACTGAAACAAAGGAGAAAATGAACACATGGGACTACATCAAACTCAAAAGCTTCTGCACAGCAAAAGATACAATCATCAAAATGGAAAGGCAACCCACTGTATGGGAGAGCATAATTGCCAATGATATATCAGATAAGGTGCTCATACAACTCAACATAAGAAAGACAAAAATGGGCAGAGGAACAAAATAGACCCCTCTCCAAACAGGACATACAAATGGCCAAGAGACATATGAAGAAATGCTCATCATCACTAATCATCAGAGAGATGCAAATTAAAACAACAATGAGGTATCACCTCACACCTGTCAGAATGGCCGTCATCAAAAATCATCAAACAATAAGTGGTGTTGAGGAGGTGGAGAAAAAGGGACTCTAGTCCACTGCTGGTGGGAATGCAGACTGGTGCAGCCACTATGGAAAACAATATGGTGTTACCTCAAAAAATTAAAAATTGAACTTCCATTTGACCCAGTGATCCCACTTCTAGGAATATACCCTAAGGAGCCTGAAACACCAATCAGAAAGAATATACATACCCCCATGTTCATAGCAGCATTATTTAAAATAGCTAAGTTCTGGAAACAGCCCAAGTGTCCATCAGTGGACAAATGAATAAAAAAGCTGTAGTACAAATACACAATGGAGTACTATGCACCTATAAGAAAGAAAGATCTTTTATCCTTTGAGACAAATTGGAGGGACCTGGAAATTATTATCCTAAGCGAAACAAGCCAAACAGAGAAAGACCAGAATCATATGATCTCACTTATTTGTGGAATATAATAAACATAACAGTCTGAGGAATGGGGTAGTCCCAGAGACGTGGAAGTGGGGTACAGACTGCCAATCCCCAGAAAAGGGGGTGGTGGGGGAGAGATAAACCACAGAACTTATATGCATGTGTGCATGAACAATGGACATGGACAACAAAGCTGGGGACAGGGCGGGGAGGGAGGGGATGGGGGGAGTCAGTGAGGAAAAAAGGAGAAACCTCTGTAACAAAAATAAATAAATTAATTAAATTAAAAATATTTTTAAAAAATGGAACTGCCTATGACACATAGATTCCACTTCTGGATATTTATCTAAAGAAACTCAAAACACTAATTTGAAAGCGTACATGCACCCCTATGCTTTTTGCGGTGTCATTTACAATAGCCAAGCTGTGGAAACAAACTAAGTGTCCATTGATAGATGATTGTATAAAGAAGAGGTGGTACCATATGATTCACTTATATGTGAAATCTAAAGAACAAAATAAATAAACATAATAAAAACAGACTCATAGAGAACAGATTGACAACTGTCAGAGGGAAGGAGGGTTGGGGGGCAGGGTGAAAAATGTGAAGGGATTAAAAAGTACAGATTGGTAGTTACAAAATAGTCACAGCAATGTAAAGTACAGCATAGGGAATACAGTCAATAATATCGTAGTAACTATGTATGGGGCCAAATGGGTACTGGAAACATAGAGGGGAACACTTTATAAAGTACATGATTTTCTAACCACTATGCTGTAGACCTGAAATGAATACAGAATAACATTGAATGTAAAGTGTAATTGGAAAGAAGAAAAAAAAACATATATATATATATATATATATATATCCACTTTCAATTGCCTACAGGAGAGGTTGGCCAGCCCCTCTATCTACATGACTCATCAGCTTATAGGATGGCTTATACATTTATAGTAGATTGTAAAAAAAAATGAAAAATTATTTTTAATGCATGAAAATTTTTAAAAAGTCATACTTTGATGTCCATAAATAAAGTTTTATTGGAACACAGAATAAAAAAGAGGTGAAAAATATGTATACAATGGAATACTACTCCATGATTTTAAAAAAATGAAATCTTACCATTTGTGACAGTGGACCTAGAGGGTATAATGCTGAGTGAAATAAGTCAGTCAGAGAAAGGCACACACCACGTGATTTCACTTATATGTGGAATCTAAACAAAATAAACAAACAAACAAAACAGGAACACTCATAGATACAGAGAACAAACTGATGGTTGCCAAATCAGAGAGGGGTTGGGGGGCTGGGTTGAAAAAGATGAAGGAATTAAGAAATACAAATTGGAAGTTACAAAATAGTCAGGAGGATGTAAAGTACAACATAGGGAATATAGTCAATAATATTGTGATAACTATGTATGGTGCCAGGAGGTACCAGACTTGTCAGGGGATCACTCTACAAGTTATGTAAAAGTCTAACCACTGTGCTGTATCCTGAATCTTTTTTTTTTTTTTATTATCCTTGCCCAAAGAAATTCTTGCATTTATCTTCAGATAGAGCAGGAGGGAGAGAGTGGGGAAAAGAGAGAGAGAAACATTGATGTGAAAGAGACACATCAACTGGTTGCCACCCACACAACCTTAACCGGAGCCAGGGACAAACTGAAACCAAGGTACATGCCCTTAGTGGGAACCGAACCGGAGACTCTCTGGTCTGCGTGCAGACCAACGCTCTAACCACTGAGCATAACTGGCCAGCTCAAGTACTCCTGAATCTAATATAAAGTGATATTGGCCGTCAACTGTAATTGCCACATTTAAAAAAAATGGTTGCTAAATTTTTTTATCAATGAAACTATTTATTAGTTGTCAAATTAAAATTATAGTCAGAAAAAAATAGATTTACTCAAACATTTTGTCTGCATGACACCTCAGACCATTAAAAGTGGCTGGGTAATTAAGTGCACATTTCACCTTTTACCCAAATATTTGGAATCTTTGCATGCTTGAGGTTGATTTTGTTCATGCGTATGTTATATAGCTGCCACCCACCTGGGAAATAAAATGTGAGGGGAGTTACCAGGAAATGGCACTGTGTGACCTGCCGGGGGCTCTGCACTCTGCTTCCACCTGCAGTCACCCTGAATCTGAGTCCTGGGACCTGCCGTTGCCACTTAGTCTTACAGCAAAAATAAACCCCTCTTGGTCTGAATCTTAGGGTCATAAACGTAGTCACATAAACACATCATCTTTAGTGGCTCTCGGGTTGCTAAATTTTATCAAATAGCTTCTCAGAGTCCATGACTATTATCATAAATTTCTTTTTTCTCCTTTAATATATTGAAAGACTATTTGCTAGTCTTGCTGACACTATCACTTGCTTGATAATATGTACTGTTTTTGATACACTAATGGATTTATTTTTTACTTTATTTAGAATTTTACATCTTTCTTTACATGGAAGTTAATATTATAGTTTGGTTTTATTTGTGCTATATTATCAGGTTGTGGTATTAACACAAAATTGGTTTCATAAAATGACTTGGGGAGCATCTCCGCATTTTTATGTGTGTGTAACTGGATACGTGTCCTTCAAAGATTGATTAAAGCCCAGCTTTGAGGGCATCTGGAGCTCTTAATTCTTTCATGGCACATTTATAACCACCTTTTAATGTCTTCTGGGGTAAGAGGTATACTCAGGTTTTCTCTTTCAGGGGGGGACACTTTTGTTAACATGGGTTTTACCAAGTAATCACCTATTTTTTGTAGAATTTCTCATTGACTGCCATAACGTTTCAGACAATAGTATCTTCAAATTTGTTTACGTTCTCTTGAATTAATGGTTAAATGCCCCACTTCTTATTCGTAATTATGTCTAATTTTATATTTTTTCTTTTTGCTCCAATCGTATTTGAGAGGCTCCTCTCTTTTACTGGCCATTTCTCAGAACAAGCTTCCAGATTTGTGTATCATTCCACTTAACATTCATTCTCTACAACCTTAATTTTAAGTGTATCTGTGTATTTTACCTTGTTCTTTTGCTATTTGTCGAGATTTTTTGAAGTGATTTTTTCCATCTTTCTTCTTCAATAATGAAGACTCTTCAGGTCAGAACTAGACGAGAAGCATGACTTCAGCGAATCAGTGTGTTTAAGATGAGACCTTCCCTGCCTTCGTATTTTCTAGACTGCATTTAACTTCATACTCCAGGAATGATCCAGGAGAGTAATATCTAATTTATAAATATAAAAGAATTTGACTATCTGTATCTAATTGCATTAGATATTTGTGTTAATTTATGATTTACTTAAAAGTATATGAAAAAACATAGCTCTACTTAAAAAAATTAAGTGTTTTTAACGGTTAATTTTTATAAATAGTCCATAGACTTACAAATAGATATATTCTCTATTTGAGTGATGAAAATATCTCTGTATATTTATTAAATAAAGTCTATTGATCCCTCTATGTCTTCACTTATTTTTATTTAGGGAATCCTTTTAATTCTTGAGTACTGTTGAAAACTCTCACTATAATCTTATTTTTATTAATTCTCCCTTGCATAGCTCATGGTTTTGCTCTATGTATTAGTTGGTGGCTCGTTTGGGGATGCAGGCATGGTACACTCCATCATCTCGCCTCTTTACCCTGCTCACTGCCTTGATTCCCTAATCCCACTTTCTGTGTTAGTACCGACCCCGTCCTTTCATTTCCCTTTTGATTCTATTCACTGCTACTCTGCACATTCTCCATTTCTAAAAATCTTTTAACCTGACAACTATTTTTCATTTTGTTTTCTCCAAAATTCAGCATCAGCTGAAGCGTATGGGTAATGCGGAGAACTCAGACTAGCGCTGGGTTTATCAGCATGCCCACGGATTAGGGTCCTCACTGAACTTCATTCACGAGCAGTGTTCTTGAAGGACTGATGAAACACAGAGCTGCTTCTGGGCTCTCTTCCTTTTATTAACCATTAATTATGTTATTTGTTGCTAGCGTTTATTGAATTCTTGTTTCGGGCAATGTTCTAAGCACATTACATATTTTACAGTACCCTGTGAGGTTGGAATTATTTCCCCAGTTTTATATATAAGGAAATCTAGCACTGAGCATTTTCATGGTTTGCTGCAGAGAACACAGATAGTCTACGGGAAAGCAGGGCTTAGAACCCAGGTGCCAAGTCCGTAGTCTGTGGTCTTAACTGCAATTGATTCTTTACATCAATGTTTTTCATGTTCCCACCATTGAACTGTTAGGGGTTCAGAATGACCCACCCCAACCCGTGGTTCTGTGGTATAAGGCTTGTTTTGAGCTGAAGGCAACTGAGGCCTGTGGGCGCAAGGTAAACTTCACCCCCACCCTTAACTGTCTAGGGGAATTTGAATTAGGGGCCTTACCCATCATAAGAGATTCTCAGAGACAACCTATCTGTATGGCAGGGAAAACTATGTAGTACTGAACTTGTATTCTCCCTGCAGTGACCTTCCAAAGCCCCAAGGTGCATTACTTCGTGCCCGGGTCAGAATGTCTTACACACAATGTCCCCCTTCTGTCTCTGAACCTCTCCTGCATGTGGTGTCTCCGACTCTCTCTTAGATAAAGGGTTCCCATGTGCATGTAAGTAAAGTTGGTTATTTTCTCTTATTAGTCTGTGTCATGTCTACTTGATGATTAGACCAACCAGAAGAACCTTGAGGGTAGGGGAAAGTTTCTTCCTCCTTCACAAGGTCGTATATTGAAGGAAACATTGCTATGATTGAAAATATTCTCTTTGAACTGATCAAGTAGAAAAGTGATTTCCCTCTAAACAGTCTTCCCCTATGAACACTGGCATCTATCCTGGCCTTGGGTCATCTAAGCCTGTTCAGCAACTGGTATTCTGTATTAGCTAGCAACAGAAACCTAGTAGGCCTGAACTTAGTTCTGACAAATTAATCAAAGGATTTTTATCAGGTAGCTCATAGCATGAACTAAAGGCAGACGACGAGGAAACAGAGTTTTTCTTTGCAGGTGTGGCTTGTTTTTCTTGCTTGTTCGTGTTTGCAACTCTTTCATCAGACAGCCGTGACAGGAGCCACACATACGGGGCAAAGCTGTACTGCCTGTCGTGAAGGTGGGGATTGTGTTTGGAAAGCCTTGTTGGACAGCTCAATGTAATCGAAAAAGAGGGACCAGCAACCAGAGTCTAACCACCAAAGCAGCGGCACGTTGGTGAAGTGATCACACTAGGCAGTGTCCGCACCTTGACTTGGCTGGTTTCACAGCACCCTACTGGCCTCCCCACTCTATGAAGGGGATGCTGAGGCTTAGGAGTCAGGGTTCAAACCCCAAAAGATTGACTTCTACTGCATTTTTAATCTCTCTCTCATGCTGAAGAAAAGAATGCTTGTTAGATAATGGTGGGAATAGGGGGGTAGAAAAAATGAGTCCTGTTTTTTTCCAAAATTGGTAGCACATTCTACCATTAGGATCCCAGGGGTTTTGTTGCTTTATTTTGTTTCCAAATCTAGTGTGTGAATAATATACTTTTGATTCTGCTCAGTATTTATTTTTGTATAACAATGAATTCAATACAGCAAGGTTTCTTCCCTTAAAGTTTATGTCTTTTCAACATCTCAGCCACTTTCTTATCCTGAAACAAAGGTGTTCCAGTATTAAGTTGAGAATTCACATTTTTCTTGTTTGTTTTACATATAGACATTAAGTTTTAAAGAAAAAAATAATTTTAGGAAGAATAGTTCTAACATGTGTACAGAAAGTAGATTACAAGATATAGCACAATTTCTGTTTTTATTCATGCTTTACACAAACATGTAGACACACCAGCACATATGTACAGACACTTTAGAAGGTTTGCTACATTCTTTACACTGCTTATCTATGAAGGTAGGTGTATAATGTTTTATTTATCCTTATATGTAATTCTACATTTCCTACTATGAAAAGGCTTTGCTTTGCCAATGAAAATAAAAAGATTTCTTAAAATAATTATTTTTATTTTTAAAAAATACACCAATTTCATATGATGTCTTATTTTGTAGCAGAATAAAACTACCTAGACATATCAAAATACAAAGCTGTCTGTTCTCCTGTGCCAGTTTTGCAATTGGTATTGAGTCTGGGCTGAGCTATGTAGCAGATGCTCAGGGAAATATCACTCTATAGCAATAGTTTCCGCACGTAGTTCCTGCCTCGACCTTACCCATGCCCTCCCACCTGCCTTCCACCAAGCGGGTTTCTTCTGAACCAAGATGTCCACACAATACCCCTTGGCACGCCAGCCACGAATTCCCTATCCCTTCCTAGTTAAATGGAGACAATATGGTTCATCTCCAAAATCTTTCCCTGAGCTCTGCCCTACTCATCTATCTAAATATATGAGTTCACAAGGAAACCTCAGTGTTAAAATTCAATGCTGAAGCAATTACATGAGATTTACCAACATCTTTTAAATTAAAGATCTCCATACTTTCTCTTGCTAAAATAAAACTACCATTTTCATTTTTCAAAAATAAATATAGCCCAAGAGAGGATGGCAATAATATTTGCAAGCAGTTATATTAAAACCACATTTCTACTTTGAGAAATCAATATATTATTGGGGCACCCTAAATTTCCACTGACATTCCGAAAAGCTGCCTGGATTACTAATAGTGTATTACAGTAAGGGAATCTTTCTGTTGCAAGTGTGTACCCATAAGAGTTCTCAATTCAGTGCAGTAGGATGACTTGGCAGACAGAGCTATTGCTTGATATATAATAACAAGAAAGAAAACCAGGGGAAAGATGCCTCCATTAAATTTTCCATCTAGTCTGTATGTTCTGACTATTAAAATGAGCTTAGTATTTTCATCTGTTTTCCACACACAAACCTTGTGACTACCACCTCGGCTCAGTTTAAATAACTTGAATTCTAACATTAAAATTGAATACATATCATTTCCCCTTCAACTACATCTAGCCTCTCAACTTGGTCTTGAAAGCTATTTAAGTCTTTCAATAGCTTTTACATCTGATTTGAGAATTTGACATAGAATTCAAATCTTAGCACATGAAAGTTTTAGCAAGTAAAAAAGATCGGAAGTCCTTGAAATTATTTCAAAAGTTCATTCTCTTTTATGTCCAAAGACATGGTTGATATCTAAAGAATAAAATTAGTGTAACAACAAACCCAGTTCTCTTATTTTGATTTCAGTAGGACAGGGATGTGACCTGGAAATTTCTCAGGTGGAGGGACCTCTTCTAGAGAAAGCGGAATCCTCTCCGTTGGAGCCAAGTAAGGAAGGTGCCATGACCATGTCCGCAGCAAGGAGAACTACACCAAGCAACTGACTGGTGAACACTGGCCTGCAGAGCAGGTCTTCAGAGCAGCGACTGAAGTCAGAGAATCTGATTTCAAATCTGGACTCTGACCACTTGACGAGTAAGTTAAAATCTTTATGCCATAAGCTTTAATAGAGCTATAGGAATTAAATGACATAACCCATATAGAGGGTGTATCCAAAATGCTGCCATGTAATAAACTGCAGCCATTATTACTCCTGTTATTACTGCAAATAAAAAGAAGTCTTCACATATATGTTCATACAGTTTTTCAGATTTGCATATGCAAATGTGAGATGGTTACTGACAAACGTGTTTAAATAATCCTGCAAATCTTGTTTTAATTGGTTTTCTATGACTTACAATTCTGGACTTGCCTTTAAAAAATTCATTGTCCTTGACCGCTGCTAAATTGTTGATGTTGCTGTTTTCTAAGGAACAAATCGCTTCTTTGGGTCTGGAGAGAGAGAAGTTGGCCAGTGTGAGGACCAGCCTGTGGATGAACATGACCAGCATACCCTTTCAACCACTCATCTCTGTGCTCACGGAGGCCCCGGAGACTCTGCTGTGTGCCCCGCCTTTCCTCCCGGCTCCGCTCCGGTTGTGACAGAGTAACAGGAAAGTTGTGAACAGAAGGACCGATCTGGGCCTGCCCTGTTGTCATCCAACGAGGACTATTTTGGAGAAGAAGGGTTAGGAATGGAACAGGAAATGGTAACATTCAAACGACTTACATCAACTTAGAAATCTATCCACCTGTAGTAATGTCATCATCTAGATTTCTGCGGTAATGTTTTATGTTTATTTTTGCAATGTCTACTGGGCCTTTATTTGTTCATCTGAATGCTTTTTATGCCTAGCTCATTTAATCCTCTTAATGTTGTGGGGAGATATGGACTATTATCATCCCATTCTACTTATGAAAAAACTGAGGCATGGAGTGGATAGAAACTTGCCCAAGCTTGTATAGCTCTGACCACCACTGCACTGCGTGGCTGGTGGGAGTGGAGAGGGCTACAGTTTTCCAAACAAGTGAGTTATAAGTGGAGAACTTTAATAAATGCACAGCTTATAATAGATAGTCATGTTTCTTCCTTTTGATTTATAAAAATGAAAAAGAAAAAAGTTACTTGTCTTTTATGTTACCGTCTGAAATCTGGCGATACATTTAATCGGTGACTCTGCTATGCGAGCGCTCCGCAGACGCGAGCCTCCCGCGGCCCCGAGCGCAGGCGCAGGTAAGGCGGGCGCCTGCGGGGGACGCGCGCGGAGAAATGAACGGTCTGCATTTTCCCTGTGTCGACCTCTCTAAAAAAGTCTCTGTCCTAAAAGTTTTTTATTATTATTAGCTATAAATAGGAGTTAATTCTTCTCAACATATAAAAGAAGCAAAATTATTTTCTCAGATTTCCATGATGCCAGATAAATTGCTTCTTATCCCATGCCTCAAATGTTTTGAAATCTGATGACAGTAAAAAAGAATTCATTTAGATTCAATCGGGTATTAAATGATAAATTTTCTCTTTGTATAAGTTTGGCTTCTTTAACTTTATACTTAATATGTCAGGTTTTCATGTAGTCATCCGTCTCTGCTCGTGGGGTCCTTTTCAGAGGCCTTCAGAACAGAACGCACTCGTGCGCGCTCGGAGGGCAAAGCAAGCTCACCCACAGGAATGAGCATTCCAACTTTCACTTGAGGTTGTATGTGGTCATCCGTGTCTTTTCAGTCACATTAAATAGAGCCCGGAATAATATTCTCAGACAAAAACAGCATTTTTATTAATGGTGTACTAGAGTGCAAATTAAATTCCATTCTTTTCTCCATATTTTATAAAAACAAAAGGGCATTTGGGAAAACCAAGGCCATCTGAATGGCTCGGAGAGTTCCCCGTGTCACCCAGGGAGGGGGACGGTGGGTCTGCTCCCTGGCGGGGGCTGTGCGCAGTGCTGAGCTGCGGAGCAAGGCGCGGGCCCACCAGCTGCAAGGCAGCACCGCCAGCAGCCACCTTTCTGTCGGAGTTCTGCGTGTATCTCCAGTATGCAACGGAAACTTGTATACACTTTGGGGCCAGATAAAATAAGAAGTTAATTGATATTTCTTTCCTTAAGTAAGTGGGACTCAAATGTAACCAGTTTTGCTGTACTAATTTGCTGATGAAAAGTTATTTTCCCGTGAAGTCTCTCAGAGGCTCCCTGTTTCCCCGGAGCGAGCGCACGTCGGGATGCAGGGTGCGGGCGTGGATGCTGCCCGCGCGGCCGTCCGCAGACATGCAGCCCAGAGCGGGCCGCGTTAGGCTGTCCCTCATGTGGTCTTCTGCATGCAGTTAACAGAAAGAGGTTGGGAATTGCAGTTTATTCAAATAAAACACCTGAAGACATGTCTCATAATGTGAAAAATCCTGAATTATTATTATTTGCCTGCCTGCCAAATCTTATTCACCTATTTTGTGTCCTTGTTCGTGTTCACACGTAAAAGTAAGGTGTAATAATAGCTGCCCGCCATCCCAGATTTTAATGTTGCACAAGTTCTTCTAAGCCCTAGGTAGGGGATTTGACTTCATTTCCCAACCTTCCATGTATCTGTGAGCTTACAAAGGAAACATGCAAATAGTGTTTGTCTTTTATCACAACACATTCTAGAAACATGTTTGAGAAGCTGAAGATCACAGAGTAGCTCCTACTTTCATGTAAGAACAATGTTATAATTAGTTACGGATTCAATACCAGACACATTATATTAAGAAATCATATTTTGAAAAGGACTACATGCAGAATTTGGGGGAATTAAAATAATAAATATATTCTCCAGAATATTAGAAAGATTATTTGGGTACTTGGTATTATGTAGTTTTTGATGTCCCAGACTTTAGACATTTTTATTCAAATGTCTCCATTTTTTTCTTATCTACTTTCCAACTACATTATTATTTATTAAACACATTTTGTTAACTTACCTCACTGTATATAAAGTTTGAAATTCCTTTTAAATTTCCAGGCACTGTTCCACAGCCTGCACGGGCAGTTCCTGCGCCCGGCCCTTCGGGGCTTCGTGGGCCTGGCCTGCGCTCAGCTGTGACGCTTCGTTTCCTCAAGTGCTCGGTTCTGTTGAGTGACCGGCTCACTTTCCTGAATTATACAAATTCTTAAAATCAAGATGTCTTTCTTAGAAGATCTGTTTTGTTTCTGCCAGAGGGCTAGGGTCAATACCAGTGCACAGCCATTTTAAAATAGTTCAGTGAATAAAGAGGAAAAAAACAAATATCCAAGAGTAAAGGAATGGATAAATAAAACATGCTAAATCTGTACAGTAGAATGTTATTCAGCCATTAAAAGAAGTTGAATTCTGACTCATGCTGCAACATAGTTAAACTTTGAAAACTTTATCCTGAAGAAAGACACCGGACCCAAAAGGCCACGTATTTATGGCCCTATTCATACGCAGTATCCAGAGCAGGCAAATCTGCAGACAGAAAGCAGGTTAGGAATTGCCAGCAGCTTGGGACGGAAGATGGGAAGTGACTGTGTAACGGGTCCGGGTTTCCACGTGAGGGGATGAAGATGTCTGTCTGGACCTTAATAGTGGTGATGGTTGCACAACATTGTGAATATAACTAATGCCACAGAATTGAACTCTTTTAAAGTGGTTATAAAGGTAAATTGTTATGTTCTGTGTATTTTATCATTATTGTCATCATCATCATCATTATCATCATCATATTTAAAACAGTTCAAGGCCTGAGGATGTATATTCAAGACATTTTCTGGACCACCCAGGTGCTGTTACTTTGTTTTAAATATCCCTACAAAGGTTATAATTTTCCAGAAATGTTTTCATCTCCTTGCTCTGCTCAGCAGTAAGACAATTTGCTACAATGCCTTGGGTGCTGGAGGGATGTGGTCCGTCTACCTTTAATTTGTCCTTACCTGAAGGGTAAAGCCCTGTTAGGTCCCAACGGTACAGAGGGAGACAATCTTCTTAGACTTCCTACCTTGGGGATCCCAAGGCTTTGACTTCTCTGCATCATCAAAGTTGTGCTAGGTGTATATGTACTTTGAGGGTCCACTGTCCATCTGGATTTTCACTTCCACTCAGATATTGTTGTCATAATTCCTTACTACCCAGTCAGTACGTCCATGAGTCTAAGAAGACGTTCTAAGTTTCATTTCAGTATTTTCAGTTGTTTTCCGCAAGGGAGTGGGTATGAATGATCTCACCCATCAGTGTTATTAGACATAAAGATCTACAACTTTGGTCTGATGATGGATCCTCTATTAATGCAGTTTGACTGTTTCCGTATTCTACCCTCCCTTTACTCTTTCTACTCCCAAAGGAAATTCCAAAGATCCAGTTCCGTTTCCCCAGCAGTGAAATCGTATTGTCTCAGTTCATTTTACCCCAAAGCCATGGGGTCACTGGCCTAGGACAGTGTCCCTGTGTCGGTGAGCAGCCAGTGTGCTGCTAGCCTTTCTTGCAAACGTGAGCGTTAGAGGAACAGGCATCATGACTGGACATGTTCCACATACATGCAAACACCTTCCTCGGCTGTCTTTTGTCTGCCTTCTGGATGTAGGTGCTGTGGCTGTTTCCCAGTTTTAGAGTTCGGGTGAACGCGGCTTCAAGATCAGTTAATTGTGCAACTTCACGACACGTGACTGGAAGAATGGGTCATAACCCCCGCGTGCCTCTTCCTTGGAACCTTCTCAGTGCAGAGCTCGGCACTTACACCTGACGGGCCTGAGGCATGAGCTCAAGCGGACTACCAGCACCTATCCGGGGACACTGAGAAGTCCCCTGTAGCTCCTGGAGGAGAAAGGGGAGGAAAGTTGAGCGTGTGAAGAGTTATTGAATTTTAGAATTACTTTGTAAATTTTTCTAATTTCCATTATACATTGGATTATAGTTTTATTAGAATAATCATAAAAAAATTAGCATTTTTGTCATTGAAAAATTTTTGTAGCCTCTCTGTATTTCAAGTGCAATGCATATGCAGTACTTATATACAATATATGTAGATATGTACATATATTTAATAATTCTATAGCATTTCATATTTGATGTATATATTTTATTCAGGTCCTATATTTTCTTTTAAAAATCTCTTTTAGTGTTATATATATTGTGGTCAACAGTCTCCTTTTAAAAATTATATTTTCTCCTTTTTATGTGTGATCGCTTGCAGGGAAAGGTGAGGATCCCTCCTCCAAGCCAGTATAGATGGTGTTCACTGGAATGGCAGCGGCATGGTTTTGAGGGCTCAGAATGAACTCTGGCTGACTCCAGGCCATTGCAATCGGTGTTGCTTGCTCAAATGAAGCCTGGATAGCTCCATGTTAACTCCACTGCTAAATGAATGGCTGCTCTCTCGTTTCTCTGACCCTTACTCTGTTTCCTCATAGTCCATCTTCCCCATGCCCTACAACTGAAAAAATCTTGTCTACTCTCAGGAGTTAAACGAGAAACATTTTAGCTCTGTACATGGGTCTTTCCCATTGACCTGAGGATTTAGCCTTTAATAACTCCAAAAAGTATCCCCTTTGTTCATTCTGATTTACTTGGGTGTCACCCCTTCAATAACAAATAAAATACAAATTGTCTAAAAAACAAAAGGGAGAAGACCCACACAACAGATACAAATAGGGCCCTGGCAGGCTTGGCTCAGCAGTTGGAGCATCGGCCTGCGGACCAGAGAGTCTCAGCTTTGGTTCCCGCTAAAGGCACGTGCAAAAAAAATAGAAGGGAAGAGGATGGATTGATATTTTCAAAGTATTATTCAGACTAAAACCAGAAACAAAATTAACTGGAAAAGTTTATTAATTAGCAAGCACTCTGTCATCCTTCTACTGCCAAATGAAGAGATTCCTAAGATTACAGTCATTATTCTCTATAGTACATGGTTTTATAAATACTTTCTATTTCACAGCAACCTTTCATACACGCAAAAATGTGGAGCCACATCCTCTGGAGCTAAAACCTGTGAGAAACAATCTTTCATTTACACTAACAGATTACCACTCATAGTAGAAGTATAAGAAACAAAAACAAAAAAACAGTTTTATAAACTTACTAAGGACACGTGAACCCACATACTTGATTGGTGAGCCTTTGTTCAAAACTTTCAAACACCAATGCAGATGCTAAAGAGACCTTATTTGTTTCTGGAAGGACTCATATACTTACTGAAATACCAAGACTTCCAAACTCTAACTACTCATGCTCAGAGTTCAGGAGAGATAAATATGAGCACTAGAATTTCAAGAAGGGTTCTTGCTGGACCATTGAGTGGGGAGGAAACAGTGATCTTGAAGGCATGTCGCAGTAGGAAATGGCTTCCAGGCTAGGACAATTGGAGTGTGGTGTTTCCTTTGAAAAAGATGAAGAGAGAGAGATAGGAGCAGAGGATATGGAGATGTTAATTTGGATGTGAAATAATATGTGGAACTGTGAATATGAGGTTGTCTTTCAAATGCATGGTGATGATGTTACCATGGACAGGCAGTTGGATAACTGGGGAGTCTCCTGCATTGGCCAAGATGGAGCAGGGAAGGTTCTTGCACTGGGCATACCGAAAGCTAGAAAGATGAATGGATAGGGTCTCAGTGTGCCAAAAGCTGGCAATATAATTGGATAGAAAAAAAAAAAAACCCTCTCTCCCTATTCCTATAAGAACTTGGGTTTGAGCAGGAAGAGAGATTGGTCTTTGAGATGGAAGTCTACCATTCTCTCAGGTCCCCTGGGACCTGAATAAAACCTTTTGCACCAGCACCTGTCTCATGATTTTGGCTTTCATGGCTACAAGCAGCCAACCCTGTGCTTGTTTGTCTGTTTTGTTTTGTTTTTGTTACAATGACTTAAAATCTGTTTGGAGAGACTAGATATATGTTATTGGCATGAAACACTTTGAGATTTAGAAATAAATTAATATGCTAGCGAAGTAAGTGAATGAGGGCAGGAGGATAAAAAAAATAAAAGTAGAACAATTTATTCACCAAATTAAGGGGCAAGTGTAAGAACATGGAGATAAGAAAAGTGATAAGCTCAGTGAAACAAGTACACATTCAGGCAAATGCTGCTTCATATATCACTGGTTCTAATATTTTATTTCCCCAATTGGACAGCAATTTTTACAAACCATTGAATATGTTCTCTCTATTGTATTGTAAATGTATTAGTCCCATTTATTGAGCATCCACTATGTGCCAGGCACCACACAAATATCTAATGCAGCAATTTTCAACTGGCGTGCCATAAGAAATTTTAAAATGTGCAATAGCTGACTGTTTAGTCAGGGGCACTGACCTCTTTTCCCTTAATTGTCAAATAAAAACATGACAATAGTCAACACAACAATAGTTTTTCAATGTGAATGAATCAAAATTATACCTATTTTTTTTTGTCAGATCAGCAAAACATATATTTTTTCTTGTGCTGCAGAATTTCAGAAATTAGCTTCTGTGTCCATGATAAGTGCTGAAAATCAGTGGTCTAATGTAACCTCTCCATCAAATCCGTAAAGTGTACATTGTTATCCCCATTTTCCAATCAGAGAAACAGCACTGAGAGGACTTCAACCTGCTCTCCACACTCCTGCAGCAAGTCAGTTGGAGCTGGGACCAAACTCAAGTCCATCTGGCTAAGACGTGTTCACATTTCACCTTCTCATCTAGGTGCTCTGTGGAGTCTGGGGAGTGGCTTAGCCCAACAGACAGAAAGAAAGTCATCCAACATGCCTGTTTCACGCCACTGCTTCCCTTCAGCAACTGCTCTTGGATGCACCTGCCCAGCACAGCCGTGAACACTTTCCTCTGCGTCGCTCTGCGGAGAAAAGCATCAGAGAGGTCTCCAGGTGGCAAGATACCAGCAAGGCCATTCTCCAGTTGATCTTGCTACTTGCGTGGTCTGTAAACACGTAAACTGAGACACCAACAACCTTCATAAAAAAGTATTTCGGAGGATACGGATTGTAGGTGCTTAAGGAGGGAGAACGAAATGAGCTAGTAAAGCCTGACTATATAAGTAACAATATAGTAATTCCCATGTATGGTACGCATGAGGATTAACAAAATGCATGCAAGAATAAGACAGTAGCTGGCACATACTATGCACTCAATAAATGAGAGCTATTATTGTAACTACATCAGAAGTTTGAAAGAAAAAAAATTTACTCCATTTTGGAGAAAGGCCCAAAGTATAAAAATTTATTATTCACAACAATTTAATATTTTTAAACTCTATTTTTATTGTTGACACTATTATAGATGTCCCCAACTTCTTCCCCTTGGCCCACCTCCACTCAGCCTGCACCCCCACTTCCCTCTGGTCACCCCCACACTGATGTCTGTGTCGAGGGGTTGTGTATATATGTTCTTTGGCTAATTCCTTCACCTTCTCTATCCAGCTGCCCCCTCCCCCTCCCCTCCGACAGCCGTCAGTCTGTTCCAGGTATGCACGCTCTGTTTCTATTTTGTTTGTCAGTTTATTTTGTTCATTGGATTCCACATGTAAGTGCGATCATATAGCATTTCTACGTTTATCTTCTTCACTCCACACTCCCCTCATTTCTAGTTTTACTTTTGTCAACCTTAAAAGCTCTATTTCCCTAGGTTTCTTCCCCAAATATCCACAAGCCCTGGCTGGTATGGCTCAGTTGCTTGGGCAATCGTCTCATTCACCAAAAGGTTGCTGGTTCAATGCCCAGTCAGGCGCATGCTGGGTGGCTGGATCCATCCTCAGTAGGGGGCACGCAGGATGCAGCCGATTGTGTTCCGCTCTCACGTTGATGTTTCTCTCTTCCTCTCCCTTCCTCTCTTTCTAAAACATCAATTAAAAAAAAAAATTTTTTTAAAGAGCCCCTTTTTTTATGCATGACTCTTACTTTCTTTTCCTGATTTTCTAATTTCTGGCAAGATTCCTGAGCATGACTTAATTCATTCCTTCCTTCCTTCCTTCCTTCCTTCCTTCCTTCCTTCCTTCCTCCTTCCTTCCTCCTTCACAAGAAGTGTTTCTGAACGCTGTCATGCTCCAGGCACCGCAGTAGGCTGGGAGCTATAATGGTGACACCCTACCAGAACTGCTGAAGTTTATGTTCCCCTGGGGGAGAAAAGTACACAATGACACAGGTAAATAACTTTATGGTCATATATACTAACGAGGGGCGGGGCGAGCTCTTAAAGCACATGTTTGGGAAATCCAGGGAGGTTTTCCTGAGTAAGTTCTGGCGACATCTGAATGACCTTAGGGTACCCTCTGGCCCACAAAAGGGGTGGATACCGTGGAAAGCATTTACTCCTGCAGTTTTGACACAGCTTTCTAGACTACCTTATTGCTAACTCTTCTGCAGCCCCCAACTCATCCAGACACCTCTTTTATCCATAAGTTACCTTAGTTGTGTAGTCTATTTCTATACCTTTTCAACATTCCAGCTGCATCTATTTTTCTTTTTCCCTATTTCTTATTAATATTCTGCACCTTTCTCTTCTCAATATTCTGTAAACTGTAAGTTATATTTGTCTTTGCTTTTGTGTCTTTTCGTTAAGAAGTGACTGTGCACCCTGCTCTCTGCTCCCCTCAGTCTCCCTGTGAGTCTTCTGGCTCCGTGTACTTACTAGCCAGCTGTCTCCGCTTGGATTTGTTGACTTCCTTTGTATTTTACCCACCCATCAGCTGGTACAATAATATATTCCAGTGCAGTTAATGTGTCAGATCATGTATAGCAGTTAATTCCTTAATTTCCATAAAGGTGGAGCTTTTAACGTATTGTCTGTGATTTTTCTAATATTTGCTTTTTGTGAAATTAAATAATTCCAATTTGTTAAACCGGCTAATAATGATTCATACAAACATCAAACCATCAAATCTGATGAGCGTGCCTTTTCCCCACAAGTCAGAGCTCACGTGCAGTCGGAGTGAGACTGGGTCAGCGCTCTCGGAAGGCACACGGTTTGCACCATCTCAGGGAAGCATCAGCGCGCACTTGCGTGCGCTGCCTTCTGGGCCCTTGCGTTCGCCACGCTCCTCCGCTGAATTAATCTTACAGCGATTATCACAGCAGTTGGCCTGGTGCCAAAAGCAATTCTGGGAACAGTATTCAGTCGATGTGTAAACTAGTGAACTGCCAGGAACTTTTGGAAGACCAAGAAAGGTGATCAGTTATTGAAGAATAAACAGTAGTAAAACATGAGCACACCCTCAAACAGCACAGGGAATGAATGTTCCATGAGTCAATGTGCGTGTAGACTCAGTTACGCTTTAGACTCGCTTCCCCTTGATGGTTTACATTTTGTTATATTGTTGGAGAACGTTTAACTGGTACCCAGTGAATCATGTAGAGTTTAAAAGAAATAAACACTCTTATTATTCCAAATAATATGTTTAGAGTACCACCATCAACATATAGTTTTATTTATAATTTAATAATAAACTTAATATAGAAAAAAGCACTGATAAAATGATGAATGTAAGCCACAGGAGCTGAAAACCTGGAACTGTGACTATGAACATTGGGCTAAACAGAATGACTAGACGCCATGCAGCATTTTTAGTGGAGAAGAGCCCTTAGTGCATGTAGAATATATGTAGACTGTATTATTCAACATTCTGAAGTATATTCCATTTGGATTTTAGAATGCATAAAAATTCTAATAAAACTCTCAATGGACAAAATTCTTGCATTAAAGACAAAGGTTCATTTTGTTCTGAGACTTAGGCTGGGAGATGGAAACTCCAATGTTGGGAGAAAGAACGGAGCTGCCCAACCAGCTGCTCAGCCATCGACTGAGGGCAAAACCTGCCTCCCGCCAAAGAAAGAAAGCATACATTTTTCTGTTGTATGACCAATTGAAAATACCTTAATATCACTTTATTACTTGCCATTTTGAAAATGATGTGAGCATGCATAGTTTCGCATTTAGATTTTCTGAGCTGTCATCTTTATTCTGTGTTTCTCTATTGCAATCCAACTTACACAGCACCTACCTATGAAGTGGGCCAGGACCAAGCTAAGCATTTGTAACCATTAAAATGGATGTAGAAAACACCAAACAATGACTTAGCTATGACAATTAATTTAAAAATGAAGATGGCAGAAATTAACCCATCATTCCAATTTTATTATGCCCTATTTTTAAAGCTTAGTTTTTTATTAGAGATACATGCTGTACACATGCATGTGTACACATACGAATAGTGGCTTTGTTACAGTCAACAGAGACATTTTACCTACAGGGTTCACTTAGCAAAATAAGACATACAAAATAAAAATGTGTCAAAAAAACATGAACTGTGCCAATACATGGTAAAACTCAAGCTGAGATTATTTAAAAGTGCATGTGAATGACCTTCAGTGTTGTATATCACGGTGAGGCTCATGCGCCACCATACATAATTCTGGAAAAGGTACAAAGGCAATATTTATGTAAAGTAATATTTTGGGAACCAGCACATTGACTCAAAATTACAAAAACAGATTTACAGTTAAGACTGCAAAATGTCTTTTGGCTTTCTAGAATTTGGGTATTGTCTTATTAGATGAATTTGTTAATTCCTAAAAGTTCCCATCATTTGTCAGTTTTTCTTGAATTCAATTATAAGTGTCAGGTGTATGTCAGGTGTTATGAAGGGGAAGGGAATTCACTCATTAACACTTACAAAAGAGAACATGAGCAGATGTTTTGATAATGGAAGGGTTCAAATCATTTGTCCTAAGGCAATATATGAAGTAACACTTTGATCAGTTTTATGGTGGTTAGACTATTTTCCCTGCAGAAATTACCACATGACCCCAAAGGACAAGAGAAATACTATGTGAGAAAATTGGAGAACATCTGATTGGCATGTTTCAGCAAGTGGACCAGAATGAACTGAATTTAATCTGATTTCAACTACTAATGTAATACATTCAATGCGTGTGTTGAGATATGCCAACAGATAAACCCATATAAGTCATAGAAATTACTTCACTATAATAATATTCATTTACCTTTTATTATAATATCTTTTCTTTTAAAAGTTGTAGTTTCTTACTGTCTTCACAATTATTAGCATTTGTAGGATATTTTACATACACACATAATCTTCTTTAATTCACTCAAACGAGTGTAGGCAGATATTCTTATCCTCATTTTACAGACAGGAAACCAAATGTTTATTTAGGAATCATGATGTTTTTAAAATCACAAAAGTAGTAAGTTACAAAGCTGGAACACAGATTAAAGTCATTCAAATATACTGTACTGTTCTCCATGTTACACTATTTCATCTACTGTTTTTAGGAAGTATTTTAAAGGAAATTTTAGGATTAAAAACTATAGTAAGAATAGAAACAAATGAAAAAATGAACACATGAAACTACATCAAACTCAAAAGCTTCTGCACAGCAAAAGAAACAACCATCAAAATGGAAAGGGAACCCACTATATGGGAGATCATAATTGCCAATAATACATCAGATAAGGGGTTAATTTCCAAAATATATAGAGTACTCATATAACTCAACAAAAGGAAGACAAAGAATCCAATTAAAAAATGGGTAGAAAACCTAAATAGATACCTCTCCAAACAGAACATACAAATGCCAAGAGACAGGAAAAAATGCTCAACGTCACTAATCATCAGAGAGATGCAAATTAAAACAACAATGAGGTATCACCTCACACCTGTCAAAATGGCCGCCATCAACATATCATCAAACAACAAGTGTTGGCGAGGGTGTGGAGAAAAGGGGACTCTAGAACACTGCTGGTGGGAATGCAAACTGGTGCAGCCACTATGGAAAACAATATGTTGTTACCTCAAAAAGTTAAAAATTGAACTTCCATTTGACCCAGTGATTCCACTTCTAGGAATATACCCTAAGAAGCCTGAAACACCAATCAGAAAGAATATATGTACCCCTATGTTCATAGCAGCACTATTTACAATAGCTAAGATCTGGAAACAACCCAAGTGCCCATCAGTAGATGAGTGGATAAAAAAGTGGTGGTACATATACACAATGGAGTACTATGCAGATGTAAGAAAGAAAGATCTCTTATCCTTTGAGATGACCTGGAGGGACCTGGAAAGTATTATCCTAAGTGAAACAAGCCAAGCGGAGAAAGACAAATATCACATGATCTCACTGATTTGTGGAATATAACGAACTAAACAAACTGATGAACAAAATTGACCCAGAGACAGAGTTAGGGTACAAACTGACAAACCTTAGAAGAGGGGATGTTGCGGGGGAAGAGATAAACCACAGAACTTACACCTATGTATGTATAACCAATGGACACAGAGAACAAGGCTGGGGATGGGGGGGTGTCAATGAGGGGGGGAGGAGAAACATCTGTAACAAAAACAAATTAATAAAAATAACATAAAAAACAATTGTAGTAAGAATAATAGCGGTGACAATAGGAATGTTAATAACAGTAATAAAAAGACAACATAGCAACTGCATTTATTGACGCTTTTCATGAATAGTTACATAGATTGCAGTTTTCATTTTTGCAGGTGCAGCGCTGACCTCAGAGAGCAAGTATTTGCCTGAGGCTATAAGCTAGTGCATAGTGGAAGTCAAATTCGAACTCAGAGCCTCTGATGCCCAAATCTGCACTCTGAGCAAAACAAGGTTAAATGTGGGGATACATCCACATAGTAAAAGGGTTTGGGGGTAAATTTTTAGGCAACTATAATTTTTAAAGAGTTTTATGTTTTACAACATTAAATATTATATTTCTGTTTACTGAAAAATATTTTTCTGTACTATCTCTGTGAATAAGTTAGAGAGTACTGGAAAGTACAGAACTACTTTACTTTTCTTTGTACCCTGACAAGTTTTTATGATGTTAATTTGTTAAAAGATCATATAATATTTAAAACTTTCTCAGTGTGTGGAAAACTTTTATTGTAGTGCTACACATTAAAAAATTAAGATTTGTTGTCAGCTACCACACACTGTGTAATATCAAAAAATATGCAAACGACCCAGAGTAGTGCAGATACTAAGCTCCGATGCTCTCCAGTGAGCCAGGGGCACTGGTCCATGAGGTGAAAGATGCAGGACCACAGCTTCTATCTGCTGTCACCACTCAGCTCAGTGTTTGATGATCAGTTGGTTTACCCTTTTGTAGCATTGGATACATACAAACAATTCTGTTTTCCCTAGTGAATATTTCTTAGCGTGTTCTGTTATTTCAGATAGAAAATTAGTCCTTGTACTGGGAACATGTATTCAGTTACCAAATTGCTACCTCCATTATATGCAAGATTATTAACCTCTTTATGTTTAACTAGTATAGACAAAACTTATTTTATAACACAAAAGCAGCAATTTTAACCATATTCACGTAGACAGGTTTTCCCCTCGACTGCTTGCTAAGGGAGAACTCTCGGCCTTTTGTCCCCGGAGTTCTGTTTTGCACAGTTACAGTTTTGTCGTTATTGTTTTAAAACAGTTTTGTTTAAAAAAAGAACATTATTATACTTGTAATCTCATATTATTGGAAAATAGGAAATAATTTTTATGCTTTATTATTTCAAAAATGTGTTTGTATTTTAAAGCATCTTTAATTTGAGTTACTTCTGTTGGGAGTTCCTAGCATATTTGCTTCCAAGCACAGAGGAGGCTCAGTGTTACAAGAGAAATCAAAGCGATGTGAGAATGGAGTAGGAGAAAGCGAAAGGAGCGTGTCAATAAATTCTCATTTCCATCTGGTTTTAAACAGTTAAGCTGAACCCGTCAGAATGCAGCTTGTGGTGGCGCCAATTTTTCACGCAGACACAGGTCTCCACCCCGTCTTGCATCTAATTCCTTAGACTGGTAGTTTGACTCTAAGCATCTCACCCAAGGTCTTTTATTTAGTTATAAACACCCATCACTGAGGAATGAACCTTGTAACATAAAACTTAACATTATCTTGCTGCTCCAATAAATGACTTTACAAGATAAACAATGATAATCTTTATGTTGCTGAAAGATTTTAACCGTTTCTTCAAAACAGGGCTCTGTTTACTAAAAAGTATTTATTGTGTACAAATTTTATTTGAAAGAGCCTTTATTAAAATCATGTTACTGCCAGAATTTTTTAAATCTTCCATTAAAAATCGAATTTCCCTTATAATATACTTTAATATTAGGTATGGTGATCCCTCCAACTTTGATCTTCTTTCTCAAGATTGCTGCTGCTATTAGGGGTCTTTTTTGGTTCCACATAAGTTTTTGAAATATTTGTTCTAGATCTGAAATATTTCAGAGATCTAGAACAAATTGTATTTTAATTGGTATTTTAATAAGAATTGCATTGAATCTATATATTGCTTTAGGAGGACATTTTTTTCATTGATTTTTTAGATAGAGTAGAAGGGAGAGATGGGGAGAGAGACACATTGATCAGTTGCTTCCCACACAATCCTGATCAGGGCTGGGTATCGATCGAACCCACAACCCAAGTATGTGCCCTTGACTAAGAATTGAACCTGCAACAATTCAGTCCACAGGGCCAATGCTCTAATCAACCACTGAGCCAAACCAGCCAGGGCTGCACATTTTAATGATGTTAATGCTTCTAATCCATGAACACTGTATATGCTTCTACTTTTTATATCTTCCTCTATTTCTGTTTTATATGTTCAGTAGTTTTCTAAGTGCAAATCTTTTACCTCCCTGGTTAAATTTATTCCTAGATACCTTGTTTTTGTTGTTGTTGTTGTTGTTGTTGTTGTTGTTGTTATAGTAAATGGGATTGTTCTCTTAGTTTCTCTTTGTGAGAGTTCTTTATTGATATATAAAAATGCTCTTGATTTCTGGATGTTAGCTTTGTATCCTGTTATTTTTCTGAATTCATTTATTAAGTCTAGTAGTTTTTGGTAGAGTCTTTAGGATTTTTTTATGTATAATATCATATCATCTGCAAATAATGACAGTTTTGCTTCCTCCTTTCCAATTTGAGTGCCTTTTACTTCTTCTTGTCTGATCACTAGGGCTCAGACTCCCAATCCTATGCTGAATAAGAGAGGTGAAAGTGGACATCCTTGTCTTGTTCCTGATCTTAAGGAAAATGCTTTTAGTTTTGCCCATTGAATATGAGGTTGGCTGTAGGTTTTTCACTTATGGCCTTTATTATATTGAGGTATGATCCTTCTATTTCCAGTTTGTTGAGAGTTTTTATCATAAATGGGTGCTGGATTTTATCAAATGCTTTTTCTGCATCTATTGATATGATCATGTGATTTTTATCTTACATTTCATTTTGTTTATGTGATGTATCATATTAATTGATTTGCAAATATTACCAACCTTCTTGAATCTTCATGATATTAAATTATACTATGAGGTCATTGTAATCAAAGCAGCCTGGTACTGACATAAGAACAGGCATGTAGATCAATAGAACATAACAGAGACCCCAGAAACCGACCCACATCATTATGGTCAATTAACATTTGACAAAGAAGGCAAGAGCATACAAGAAGTCTCTTCAATCAATGGTGTTGGAAAAATTGGACAGCTATATGCAAAAAAAAAAAATGAAACTAGACCACCAACTTACACCATACACAAAAATGGATAAAAGACTTAAATGTAAATCATAAAAGCATAAGTAGCCTAGAAGAAAACATAGGCAGAAAAATCTCAGAGATCTCATGTAGCTTAATGTTCACTGACCCATAGGCACTGACAGTGTGGTGTTGGCCATAGGGAGTGAGGATGGGGACTGGGTGGAAGTGGGAAAAGGGTAGGGGGTGGAATTGGGACATCTATAATAGTATCAAAATAAAAATAAAGTTATAAAAATCAGCCTTGCCGGTGTGGCTCTGTGGTTGAACATCAAGAGGTCTCTGGTTTGATTCCCAATCAGAGCACATGCCCAGGTTGTGGGTCTGATCCCCAGTTGGAGGTGTGCAGGAGGGAGCCAATCAATGTTTCTATTTCTCTCTCCCTCTCCCTTCCTCTCTCTCTAAAAGCAATAAAAAGAAATGTTTTTTAATCAAATTTCCCTGAACTGTATTCATTTCTTTCTGAATTTATCAACACGTAAAGAGTAAATATGTGTTTAAACAAAATGAAGAATAAAAACCACATGATCATATCAATAGATGCTGAAAAGGCATTCGACAAAATCCAGCATCCATTTCTGATAAAAACGCTCAGCAATGTGGGAATAGAGGGATCATATCTCGACATAATAAAGGCCATATATGAAAGACCTACAGCCTACATCATACTCAGTGGGCAAAAACTAAAAGCATTTCCCTTAAGAACAGGAACAAGACAGGGATGCCCACTTTTGCCACTCTTATTTAACATACTACTGGAAGTCTTAGCCACAGCAATCAGACATGAAGAAAAAATAAAAGGGATCCAAATTGGAAAAGAGGAGGTGAAACTATCATTATTTCCAGATGACGTGATATTATACATAGAAAACCCTAAAGACTCCATCAAAAATCTACTAGACTTAATAAATGAATTTGGCAAAGTAGCGGGATACAAAATTAACGTCAAGAAATCAATGGCATTCTTTTTTTTTTTTTTTTTTTTATCCTTACCGGAGGACATTTTTCCATTTTTTACTCAGATAGAGCGGGAAGGAGAGAGAGGAAGAGAGAGAAACATCGATGTGAAAGGGATACATCGAGTGGCCGCCACCCACATGACCCAACCAGGGCTGGGGACAAACTTCAGCCAAGGTACATGCCCTTAGTGGGAACCAAACCCGGGTCTCTGTGGACCACAGGCTGATGCTCTAACCACTGAGCAAACCCGGCCAGGGCTCAATGGCATTCTTATGCACCAATGATGAACTCACAGAAAGAGAAACTGAAAAAACAATCCCATTTACCATCACTGCAAAAAAAATTAAGATACCTAGGAGTAAACTTAACCAGAGAAGTAAAGGACCTATTTGCATAAAACTACAGGACATTGAAAAAAGAAACAGATGAAGACATAAAAAAGTAGAAGCACATGCCTTGTGCATGGATTGGAAAAATTAGCATCATTAAAATGTCCATATTACCCAAAGCAATCTATAGATTTAATGCAATCCCCATCAAAATACCAATGACATATTTCACAGAACTAGAACAATACTTCAAAAGTTCATATGGAACCAAAAAAGACCCCAAATAGCCAGAGCAATCTTGAAAAAGGACAAAGTAGGTGGGATCACAATACCAGATATCAGGTTATACTGCAAAGCTACTGTAATCAAAACAGCCTGGTACTGGCATAAGAACAGGCATATAGACCAATGGAACAAAACAGAGAACCCAGAAATGAACCCAAGACATTATGCTCAATTAATATTTGACAAAGGTGGCAAGAGCATACAATGGAGTAAAGACAGCATCTTTAATAAATGGTGTTGGGAAAATTGGGCAGCTACATGCAAAAAAAAAAAAAAGAAAAAAAAGAAACTAGACCATCAACTATAAATTCAAAATGGATAAAAGACTTAAATGTGACCCGTGAATCCATAAAAATTCTGGAAGAAAATGTAGGCAACAAAATTTCGGACATCACTCGCAGCAGAATTTTCACTGATACATCACCTAAGGCAACTGAAACAAAGGAAAAAATGAACACATGGGACTACATCAAACTCAAAAGCTTCTGCACAGCAAAAGAAACAACCATCAAAATGGAAAGGCAACCCACTGTATGAGAGAGAATCATTGCCAATGATATATCAGACAAGGGGTTAATTTCCAAATTATATAGAGTACTCATAAGACTCAACAAAAGGAAGAAAAAGAACCCAATTACAAAATGGGCAGAGGAACTAAATAGACACCTCTCAAAACAGGACATACAAATGGCCAAGAGACACATGAAGAAATGCTCAACATCACTAATCAGAGAGATGCAAATTAAAAGAACAATGAGGTATCACCTCACACGTGTCAGAATGGCCACCATCAACAAACCCTCAAACAAGTGTTGGCAAGGGTATGGAGAAAAGGGGACTCTAGTACACTGCTGGTGGGAATGCAGACTGGTGCAGCCACTATGGAAAACAATATGGTGTTACCTCAAAAAATTAAAAATTGAACTTCCATTTGACCCAGTGATCCCACTTCTAGGAATATACCCTAGGAAGCCTGAAACACCAATCAGAAAGAATATATGTACCCCCGTATTCATAGCAGCACTATTTACAATAGCTAAGATCTGGAAACAGCCCACGTGTCCATCGGTATTCGAATGGATAAAAAAGCAGTGGTACATATACACAATGGAGTACTATGCAGCTGTAAGAAAGAAAGATCTCTTATCCTTTGAGATGACATGGAGGGACCTGGAAAGTATTATTCTAACCGAAACAAGCCAAGCAGAAAAAGACAAATACCACATGATCTCACTTATTTGTGGAATATAATGAATATAACAGTCTGAGGAATAGGGTAGACCCAGAGATGTGGAAGTTGGGTACAGACTGACAACCCTCAGAAGAGGAGGTAGTGATGGGAGGGAAGAGATAAACCACAGAAGTTATATGCATGTACGCATAACCAATGGACATGGACAACAAAGCTGGGGACGTGGTGTGGGGGATGGTGAGGAGGGTGTCAATGGGGTAAAAAAAAAAAAAAGGAGAAACATCTGTAACAAAAATAAAATAAAATTCAAGAAAAATGTGACCTAAAAAAAAAAGATCAAATATATGTTGGCTAATATTATTTTTAAATGTCCATTTCTACTGTAGTCTTTCCCCAAATGACAGCACTCAAGAGGCTTGTCCCTGGCTTTGACATCTTTGGAAAACAAGTGATTCAAAACTTTGATTTACATCTTTGAAATCCTAGTAGTACTTTTCATTTTCCTTGAGTAAAATGCTTTTATGAGGAGGAGATTGCTTAAGAAAGTAAAAATTATAACAATTAAATCACACGTTTAAAACATGTTCTCATATATCTCCTCATTTCAATACTCGAATAAGCTGGAGGGTAAAGGAAAGTGTAACATCAAATGTGATACGTTGGAGTTGGACTAAATTCCAATCAAAGCCCTTTCAGTGCAAAGTCAAACACTTCTATATCACTGAACATGACATTACTCAGAGTTTTTTATTTTTTTGTGGGTACTTTGTTTTGTTTGTTTTGTTTTGCTTTGTGGCTTCCTCAGATGTGGCGACATGGACCAGTGAGGGCGGTGCTGTTGCTTTCAGGTGATGTGCATGCGGAGACCCGCACCTGAGCGACCGCACAGTATGCGCCTAGGACAGGCCGTCGTGAGACATCAAGACCGACCGCTGAAGCTGTCACACCGGCGCCCGCTGGCCTGCACTCGGCCGCTCAGCTAGCCTTTTGGATGAGCTATAAAAGGAGTGATGCGTGTGGTCTTCGGACAGTGAGATCCTGAAGCTACGTCAGCATCAGTTCAGCAGTACACACACCGGGACTAGAAGGTCCTGGGTTCTTGATCCAGGCGTGCAACACAGAGCAGGCAGGTGATTATCATGCCACACTTGCTACATAAGTCTGAGGCAGACTTTTTCCTTGAAAGTTAAAATCAACCTATTATTGAAGCTTCTTTTTCTACAGTATCTGTGATTACTATAACTTTGACCTATCGATCCAAGATTAGCACTGTAAAGATTTATAAAATGAAAATCACCCTCCCCATGTCGTGATCTTTAAAACGTCCACACGAAGCTTTTCCCTTGTTTCTCTTGATTAATACTACAGACTGTCTTCACTCCCACTGGGGAAATTTCTCAGATTACCACCTATGTATTCATCACATATGAAGATTTTGACTTATCAAAAATGAAGGTGCGCCCTCGGCCCTGCGGAGCTCAGTCTGTCCGCCGAGGATCAGAACAGACGTCGGGACAGCGTGTTACTGGCACCTGGCCCGGTAACCAGCAGATCTGGGGCCTTGGAAAGAATCAGCAACTCGCTTATCACACTTTAAAAGTAATGCAAAGGCGGGAAGAAACAGATAAAAACCAGAAAGCTGACGATGAAAAGTAGAGGTCCTTGAGTCGAGTGCTGGGGGCAAGTGGAGGAGGGTCCCTCGGCCTGCATCTCAGGCCTTCGGAACCTGAGCGTAGACAGGAGGAAAGTGACCCGACTGTGAGGACCTTTGAAAGCTTCTCGTGGGAGGAAGGCCTGAAGGCGGGTGAGGGGCTGGAGGCCTAGAGGAATCTGAAAGCTGTGTTCAAGCAGCGCTGGCATTAGAGGGTGCGCGGGCGCCCCCGCAGCTCAGCTGAGAAGCTGCTGCACAGAGACGTGGAGTAACCTGCCTGCAGTCACACGGCCAGGCCGCAGCACGCCCCCTCCTCGGAACAGCACCGGGCAGGAAAACTTGCTAAGAAAAAGTCTGCACACTAACTGCAGACGTGAAATCCTGTGCGCCGGCCACACAGCACAGGCGCCATCCCCGCGCTGGGCTCTCCGCCTCCGGCATCACCTGCGCATTCGGCTTGCTTCACCTTGTTGTTGAACTTACCGCTCAGGCAGCAGGTCTCCATGAATGTGGGGGGGACTGCTCATGTTTTGTTGCCTTATGCAGTTAGAATGTACATTAAAGGTGTGTTTTTCTGACTGAGAAAATAGTACAGTAATGCTGTACATATAAATAGCCTTTGAACTTACAGTCTCAACAGCCTACACGCCCTTGAGGGGTGAATTAGGCGTGAAGTGGCGGAGCACTGGCGGGGTGCGGGGTGTGAACGCACGCACGCTGCTCTCTACAGAGCTCGCGGCCAGAGGCCTGCTCGGGTCTGGGCGGCTCCCAGGGCCGCTCCCAGGGCAGCTCGGACCACGCAGTTATGCCGCCCCCGGAAAGACCGCAGTTCTCAACCCACCTAAATGCCTACCAGCGCGCTGCGGTGGCTTAAATAAGAAGAAAAAGAAAATGAACAGTTGCTCTGCTCCAGAGAACGTTCGGCATCCGTCCCGATGCACACATAATCACCTGGCAGTCCGTGGAAAACACAAACAGGGCATTAGAAAGAATTAAATAATCAAAATGTATTGATAATGAGCGCACACTGCTGTATTGACCCAAGGATGGTTAAGATATCAAAGACACACGTTTCGAAAGGGTATTATTTTGTAATTAAAAAGAACTGTAGAAAAGAAACTGACGACATGATAATTATACAGTGCATTCAGCGTGGTTGTCAGTGGAAATGCCATTTACGGAAAATAATACCAGTAAAAAGACGTTAACATGGGAAAAAAACTGAAAGGAACTTACTGTTGATACAAGTAGGATCAATTATACTTGTCTGGAAGGCAACAGTTATTTATGATAGATTTTTACATACTCGGCACTGGAAATATTAGTTCTGTGATCAGCATTCTGTTTTCATTGGAGGAGGACAGTTCATTTCCCATATGCATCAGCCCAACCTTCTCCTACCAGACACTCTTCTGTGTCCGTTACAACTCATGATCACCAAGTGTACTTTTTCTTCTTCTTAAACTGAATCTTATTTGAGAGTGACATTCCCTTATTAATGTTAGATGTCATTGCCTTCAGCAAACAGAGGGACATATTTATATTCTTAATTTATGTTTATTACTAACTTTATTTTTAAGGGTGCGAATGCTTGATTTGATCAAGCCCGTGGGGAAAATAACTCCAAAGCCGCTCTTGGCATCCATCAAGGCAAAAATTCTTCCACTCCTCCTGCTGGGTGGGCATCCGCTTCATGGAAAGTAATTGCTACAAATTCAAAAAGAATGAGTGGTTTGGACCAACCTATGTCTAGTTTGTATGATGATTTTGAGATTAAGCCAAAATATTTTTATTAAGGAGAAACATGAAGAATTATAAACAGCTGGCCACGCACGCTGACAGTTCTAATGGGTCATTGACACTGTATTAAAATGATCAGAAATTTGATTGGAGCATTCCAGGGATTCAGCAATAATTTTGTACAGTCTGATATTCACATTAATTACTGACTTTACATCAAGACACAATAGAGAGATAAACTCCCACTTAATTTAAGCGGAGAATACATTTTAAACTACCCCAACTCTCTGTGTCTCCACAAGTAAAGCCTTCACTGTTTAGGAGCAGTGAGTCAGAGTATCTCTGGTCGTAAACGGACCTCACAGAAGGCAAGTTGTTTTTAGAGGTGGAATTAAGATCATCTATAGACTGGCAACACTTAGTCAGTAAACCTAGGAAGACTTCAATGGCATATCTTCCAAACCAGGCCAGTTTGATAAACACTTGGGTGCTTCCTCTGACGCAGATCCTACTGGGGACCCAAGAGGTTCGGGACGGGGTGCTGAGTGCGTGGTGGGGGCTGCAGGCTCCTTCCGCACCCTCCACAGTTGGTGGAAGCAGTTAGTTCCTTCTCGTGCTTCCTGTCCCCAGAAGAGGCGGCACTGCCACGTCGGGGATTTCTCTCCCACGTTGCCTGCGACAGGGCCCGAGCCCGGCTTTCCTCGGCACCGACCACAGTCCTGACACTGCTGCCTGTGTGCTCGTTACACATTTTACTGCTTGTTCGTCGACTATCTCCCATCATAGGCTGCAAATTCCACCAAGGCGGTTCTTTGCTCTGAGCACCTGGCTCTGTTAGCACTCCATCAATGTTTATCAGGGGCGAGCGGGAAGAATGGGAGGGATTGAGGAAGAAAGAGAGGGCATTAATAAAGTCAAGAAGATCACTTAGGATATATTCCAGTATCTAGGCAGCAAATTATGACCTCACTGGGAGGACAAAGACTTTCCTAAACCACCCCTTTTCGCATTTTGTGAAATTCTTTCCAAAATATAACTGAGTATACTCCATATGCTCTTATATTCTTGCCCCTAAATTCCAAAACTTCTGTTATTAAGAAAAAAATGCTTCTCTTAGGAGAAAACATTTTTATTATGCTTTTCATCACGTTTTTTTGATTCTAGGTAATATATGTTCAATGTGAAACATTCAGCACCCTGGCCAGTTTGCTTCAGTGGTTGGGAGTGTCAACCTGTGGACCAGAGAGAGGTTTGCTTCCCGCTAGGGGCACATACCAAAAAATAATAAAAAATAAAAAAATACAGAAAAATAAAAAGACAAAAATTAAAACAATCCATAAATGTACCCACCAATGAATAGTTATTTTTAATACATCAGCATATTTTTCCAGGTCTTTTGTCTATGCCCATCCATGTCATATTCTTTGTGAGACTGTGTGGTATCTATGGAATATGGTTTTTTATGTTTTCCACTTAACTTTATGGCATAAATTTTTATGTTACTTAATCAGTCCTCTACTACTATGTACTATTAGTATCGTCTCCTTTTTCAGTATTGGCAATAATGCTATAGTGAGCCCATTATACCGTATGAACGTGGACTATGATAAAAATATTTCCAACAATTTTACACTCCTATTAGTATGTGTGCAAATATCAGGTAGAAGTGACTGTACCTCTCTGAACTTCCAATTAAAGAAAAATATGAAGTATCAATAAAAAAATTAACAACCGAAGCTAGAAAAGTTTTGCCTAACACAACATGGAGGTATTTTTCTCAAAAGTAAACTGATCTGCATGTGGTCTCTTCAGCGGCGCCTCCTGCTTCCCACAGCAACCGTCAGCCCAGCACTGGGTGCAAAGCGTCTGCTCTGTGATTACAACTCTGTTTCCTTGTCATTCCCCGTGTTTCAGACGAGGTTCGTCGTGCGAGCAAGGAAATAAATAAAGAAGTACGTGCGCAGCGCGACTGAGGAGTTCGGTGATGTGCATGCAGCCCCCACGGCTGCCCCCTCGGGTGACTTTCCGGTTCGGCACTGGAACACCTACCACCCGTCTGTTAGAACTGACCACCGTCCTCTCACACGGCTCGCTTTCCTCCCGCAAACCTGTACCACCCCTGGTTCCGGAGCCCGAGCTGCCAGGCGCTCAGAGGCTTAGTAGGAGGCGGCGGGCTCACAAAGGCTGGAGAGCATCTCGCACAAAGGAACCCCGTGTGATCGCGCGTCGGACCCCAGCTGGTGGCACAGAACAAGCCTGTGCTGTTCACGGGGAATAAAAGGCACCTAGTTTGCGTTAGGTTAGGGTGGCACAGAGCAGCTTCTCTGGGCGTGACTTCACTAGCGTTACACCTGGGAAACAAAGACAGGCACACGTCAACCGGTGCGTGTCGGCTCCCCGGTTCTGTTTATTTGGGTGACCTTTGGGGCCCCTAAAGCCTTCGGAAGCTCCAGCACCTGCTTTCACTTGAAGCCGGTGTCCTCCGGGTCACGAGAAGCAGGCTGTGCCTGTCCTTGGAACGTGCCCAGGTTGTCAGAAAGAACAATGTAGAGAATGCCCAGGGGCCAGTCTCGGTGGTCAGCAGGGAACCGGGGCTTGAACGGAAGGCCGCTCTCCGGGTTTGAAAGTGTCTGCGGGGTCTGTCCACAGTGCCGGGTGGGGAAGGGCTGCCCAGTGCCATCCGGCGCGTGTGCAGCAGCGGAGACTCAGGTCAGGTGGGAAGCAATTTCTTCATTATAAAGGCATTTCTCCCCTCGTGGTCATTATTACAAAGTTGAACAATTAATTCCAGTGAAACATCACACATCAAGCCGGGAGTGGAAAAGGCAACCGAGTGATCGAAGTCGTATTTAGTTTCCCAAATACCTATGCAACCTAATTAGTTTTTCATTAATGTGTTCGTGGAATCTCTTTAAAAGACTAGAGGTGTCGTTATCTCTGTAGAGTTATACGTTCATTGCCGAAGGTGATTTCTCCCGAATCCTGCCCGTCACAGGGACACAATTTGTCTTTGTGTCGAAGGAGCCCGGAAGGGCCCGGGCCAGGCCCTGGAGCAGCAGCACGTCGGAGCCGTACCTGCGGCGGGGGCGGGGGGGCTGCGGCGTCAGCTGTGCAAACACCCCACCATCTGCACAGGGAGGGGACCAGCCGCAGAAGCTCCAGACCGGGGTCAGTGTTTTCACAGAAGGACTGTTTATGAACAGATGTTATGTGGTGTTTTTCATGGAAAATGGGCTCTGGAGAGAGAAAATGTCTATCAATTACTGAGGAATTATGTATAACAGCAATTTTTAACCTTGAGAATGATGCTTTTAAAGTTCTCAGTAAAATATTTTCAACTGTGACCACTTTCTTTGTCTCAAGTAAGATTCAACCTCCTGTCCTGTGCAGACTGCCCACCATCAGGGCCTTTGGAGATCTGTTCAGCAACATTGCCTGCTCTCTAAATAGCATCTCCAAGCTAAGGTGCTCTCCTGACGAGAAAATCTTCCCACCTACCTAACAAACTGCTCTCAGCTTCTTTTCTCTTTTCTGATAGAAAAAGATGAAAATCAAACCGTAGAAGTAAATGGCCATTTAGGTTTCCTTTTTATCAAGTTTTCTCAGAATTTTCCATGCTTTTGTAAGGAGATATTTAAGTTTCTGTAAATGTTAATTATGCCCTGGACAGTTAAGCTTTCAGAGTTCTACAAATTGAGTTTATTTTCTATCACGTGCCTGCGGGATTAAATCTGAGACACATACCGAGAGAGGACAGTCCAGAACGCTCAGACACTGCCGAAGAGGGAACTGTCTCCCACAGCAACGCAGAAGCGTTGGGAACCCTCTGTGACCTGTTGACAGACACCTTGTTTTGCATAATATATATATTTTCATTTTCCCTTAGCTTTCTTATTATTTATTCAATAAATCCCTTTTTCTTGCTGACAGCAGTTGTATTTATAAAGCTAAATCCAACACAGCAAAATGTTCATCACTTTATAAACTAAATGCTAATGTTTTATTTATGTGCAATGAAGAGAGAAAAAAGAGCTGAATGGATGTTTACCTAACAGGCAGCACAAAAGTGCAGACAATCGTAGTGGAGTTCAGAAGCATTCTGGCTTGTACCTCGGTGTCAACATTCGAATTGCAGAGAGAGTTTATGCAGACATAGCGCATACACAAGCGCAGTTTAGATCCACATCTATAAAAATAACATCTGTTTAAGCATACATTACATTTAAAAATAACTGTGCAGTGATCAGCTGGTTAAGTACAGTTAACCAGATGTCGTTTTAAAGGGCCAGATGGAACTATGAAACTAAGATTGAAAAATTAAAAAATACTGTGAAAGGTCAAACCAATTAAGCAACCTGTTTTGTTGGCATGTAACAGTTAAAAGTAAGTTAAACTACTTAAGGAGTGAATGACATGAAGATGTACCAGTCAAAAACAGGTCCTGCTCCTGTGGAGACAAAGAAAACACCAGACTGTGACTGTTCACTTATTGGAACCCACAGGAACTCAGGCCAACAGCAGAAAGGGTGATTTTTTTTTCCTCAATGTGACTCAGAAGTGTCTCGTCTATCTTTTAAGGGTATGTTTTCTAACAAAAATTAAATTTCTGTTACAAAGTTACAAGATCCAATTAAACTTGCTAAAGCATAAGCTGTGCCCAGGTTAAGCATCTTAATGGTCAACAAGACTAAACATGTTAATATATGACTTAAGTGATGAGTCTGAGCCTTAAGAGTCAGCAATCTGATACCTTTCTAGAGAACTCAGATCAATTCTTGTTTTCTCATGCTGCACATTACATACAAGGAAGAGGTAAGGCAAATATTTATGAATATCTGTAATGAGGCAGTTTCTATTGCAAACATGTTCACATACATCAGAGGTCACAACTGGAGACTCCCAAGGCTTATGTGGCCTGCAGATGTGTTTTGTTTGTCTTGCACCCCACTTTAAAATTGAATTAATAGCCAACAACTGAACTTGGGAGGTTTCACATAAAAGTGCATAGTTCCCGCTTCCTAGAAAATCTGGCAACACCAGGTATTCTTTTTTTTTTTTTTTTTCCCATTGCAAAAACTGGCTGGAGCCAAATAGGAGCAGCTGCCCCTTCAGAGGTACAGAAACTCTCAAATATTACGGGCTCTACCACTCTCCAAATCAGAGACTCTTGATTGCCATGTACTGTCTTATACCCAGCCCACTTGACTCATTTATAGCACCTGCCCCACTCTAGTCTGAGTTTCCAATTCTAAGATTCATCATCACCTTTAATTCCCACAATATGTCTTGCAAAGGGATTATTGTTTTGTAATTACTATTTACAGGAAGCTGGGGACAAGAAAATCCTGTTGACTCTGCAGAGTTGGCAGCTAACAGAGGCAGGAATCAATCAAATTTGAGTCTCTTGATTCTAATGTTCTTTCTAAAACATCGTAAGTCTTCATGTAGGCAAACATTCAGATCTTACCCTTGGTCCTTCATATAGCAGTTGGCACCATTCATCTGAAATGAAATAAGTTGATCATTGATCTTTTAGGAAATAGATATTGAACTACCACAATAGATGATCTGGACTTGGTTCCTATCCACAGATGACTATTTGGGAGTCAAGATATCAAAACCCATCGAGGAGCACTGGAATGCATAGAGATTCCATCTCCCCCGTGCATGACGCGGTTTTGCTCTGCCCGCCCAGGGTGCTGGAGCTGAGAAGGAATCTAAGGCTGAATTTGAGCTGAAGGGGTTCAGTTGTGCTAAGAAGGGAGAAAATGGCAGCCCATATAATAGTATAATTTTTTATCAATTAATTCAACAGGACACATTTTTTTTCTTTTCTCTTCTGGCAATATAAGCTTCCTCTCGGAAGAACTGGCCTGTGCTTCCCTGTCAGCATTACCTTGTCTTACCTTTTCTTACCTTTCTCTACAGTAAATGAATTAACGAAAGGACCAATCTCGCAAAGCAAGCTTTATTTTTCATCTAAATAATTATTTTTCAAATTGTAAGCCTCTCTGTCTTTTGCATTCATTACTTAAATTGTAAAAGAAAGCTGTGAAATAGAGTTATTGAGGAAGGGGGCAGACAGATCCTTGCACAGTTGTGTCGCCGACCCAGAGTTGACTGTTCCTCCTACCAGCGACCAGCTGCAGAGTTGAAAAGGAAACACTCCAAGCAGCTTGGAGTTGCTGCCATCTCCTTTACACAATTCATCATTTTTCTGGTAAAATATCTTACACGGGAGAAAGAAGAGAGAAGAAAATTTAAAGGAATGAAATGATGAGGACTGAAAAATGAAAAGTTGTTAGAACTAACCTTTCCTCCACCCAGAATATAACCCATGAGAAAACGTTCAACAGAAATAAGGCTCAACGATCTTTTTTTAGAAAACCTGTATTAACAGAACATACTTGCGTACTGGCAGTTTGGTAAGACCCAGTACGTGGGATGCAGTTGAAATGCAACGAGAATCCTCCAGAAGACACTGTACCACGTGCTTTAAATAGGAAGAGTACATGGTAGTTGGTGGCCGATATCTTGGGGTCTGGAAAGAACTGATGCTGTGACCATCCGGGGCTACCAATTCCTTGCCAAGAAAGAAAGAAAAAAGAGGGGAATAAAAAAAAAAAAAAAAAGAGTGGGTTTGGGGAAAGAGAGAAGAGGAGGAATTAGCGAGGGCCGGTTAGAAAGAGGAGCAGAAAAGCTGCGGGAAGCTGCGGGAAGCTTCGCTGAGGCAGAGGCCCGGTGCGGTGCACTCCCTCCTCCTCAGTTAAATGAACTGTGAAAAGACCCAAACCCAGGCTGCAGCTACTGAGCCAACAATAACTCGCTAAGTTGGAGCAGATGGCCCCACCTCCCCATCTGACTGCAGCGCGTCCAGACCCTCCCCCGCTCCCTCGCACTCCCACAGAACGAGCAGGACAGGCCTGGGGCTGCGGACGCAGACAGGAGGCAGGAAGAACACAGCTCGGCTGGGGAGCTCAGGCTGCATTTCCACGCGGTTGATAACGCCTGTGTTGACCACCCAGTTTTCTGACTTTCAGGAATGGACTAGAGGCAAGCTGCCTTTCTCACTGAAATTCACCACATGCTGGTGAGCCATCGAACAGGAATATGTGGTCCATGGAAAGTTCTATTTTAGCTGAAAACATGCACGGCATAAAGGGAAACATAAGGGAGCAGAAAACGTCTACATGAACCATTGAGCTGTTGTTCCATTACTGGGGATGTCTCTCCTATGAAATGATGCACAATGTGTCAAATATAAGGGGGAAGACAGTCTTCTGGCTGAATCATTATTGAGGCACAAGTTAAAAATCCTGTTACTTTTCAGCCCCACGCAAGGTGAGCGGCACAAGCCTGCTCCAGGATAGGAGGGAGACGGCAGCAGCCTGGGAGGCTGCATCTGGAACAGCCAAAGGCTCCAATCAGGGCGAACCAAGTGGTGAGTGAGCCTGAGATTTCGCCTGGAAAGTCGAGTGAGGTCAGGTTCCGGTTACTTATCTAAAGGCAACATTCTGCTGACCAACTTAAACTACTTCCCCCATCAGGGAAATGAAGACGGTGTGCAGACAGAAAAGAACCATAATAGAGAGGTGAGATATGTAAGTGGTTGTGACCAGGGATTGGTTGAAAATAAAACAAGTTACAAAACCCAAATAGGAAATCCAAGTTAGTAAAGCAAGCCTGGAATAAATGAATCAGCAACGTGACTACGGCGATAAATGGCACTGTCACTTCATGTCAAGGGGGCTGGTGGGGACTGTGGCTCAATGGATAGTGAAGGGGACACCCTTTCTTAATTGGAAGACCATGACAGTTTCAAGGTCCTCTGCTTTCTCAGGAGACAAAATCTATGGAATCTCCTGAATTTTAACGATTGCCAAATAATTCTCTATATTTTTTAAGTTAAACATTGGGCGGAGAAACAAACACATCTGCATCCTAAACGCAGCTTGGAGGCTACATGAATTTCGGGTTGCATTTAGGAGACCTCTCAATGTATGTACAAAAATATACATACATTGCCTTGTATGTATACAAGAATATACATACAATAGCCGTGACTTTGCCGATAGGAGAGCACAGGTCCAGCCCCAGCTCTGACCCTCGGGGACTGCATGGCCTTTGCAGTGGCTGGAGGGCTCTGCCTCTTCCTCTGGAAGCAGCAGTTGTCTGTGTGTCACACAGTCAGGGACCTACCCGTCCCCACCCAGCTCTGCAATGTCACATGTATATTTCTAATTCTTTTATTCTGCAGTTAGAACACACTTAGAAGTAAATATCCCTAGGAAAGATAATAAGGCAACTTAAGTACTAAGTTGCAAATATCTAACCAAAACCTTAAAGAAGTTTCAGGAGGAGAAAGAGATGAAATAGGCGGCAGAAGGTGAGAGAATATAACACCGGAGAAGTACGAAAAGGGGGCCGGGGGCCCTGAAATCAAAGCAGACTTATATCTTCACAAAGCTAGGGAACGAGTCTCCCCGGTGTTCTGGGGGAGTGAAGGTGTCAGAGGTGGGTCAAGAGAAGATTGTGCTCACAGGACTTCCAGAACCATCACTTGGACGTCTGTGCACTGAGATTTATGCAAGGAGCCACAGCCTGCTGTGTTCTCAAACCTCTGACTGAAGAACACATGTTCTTGCTTTTTAGGGGCTAGGGGCTCAAAACTTACTTCCTAATCTTCAGGAACATGAACCTACAATGAGGAAGTGGTAATGACCTCCCTCATTTTTAGCCACAAAACCTGTTTCCCTCCATGTGTTACTTTTGGGGGTAATTTCTAGTTTTTTGTATATAGGAAATAAAAGGCATGCATTAAATATTTTGGTTTTATTCTTTCCAAGTATCTGGAATCAGCATCAGTATAAATTTCACAAGTTCAAAATTTTCTCATTCAGTCATGTCATAAACTTCAGTGTTAGCAAAAAAATGCCTTTATTTTTTATGGTTTTTAAAAAATCTTATTTTACCAAGTGTACACTTCCTGGATTAAAGATATTAATAATATGTCTAAAAATAATAACTTATACTTAAGCCTTGAACTGGGGCTCAAAACACATTGACTTTTCCGGGCCTCCCACAAATTAAGACAGAATTTATAAATTTAGACTTAATATAAATTTGAATTCCTTCTAAAATACATCAGTATTATTTTTCACTGTAGGTTTTTATATGAAGAAAGTTCCTGGTCAGAAGATAGTACAATAAATATTTAAAATGTGGGCGTCTTACGTTGTGACTGCAGACCTCCTTTCAAACACAATCCCCAGTGACTGTCGCTGTGTTAGGAGAGTAAATGGATGGCCATTCTTTTGTTCGAGATCCCTAAAACTGTTGTTATTGGCCTCCGAGTCTTAATTTCCCCTCTTTAATTTAACCAATCTTCAAATAGTAAACACCAAGTAAAATAATTTTCAGAAATGCAGTCAGAATTTTTGTTTCTTGTTGTTTTTAACAAACAGCCTTCAGTCCTATTGTCTCAGTGGTTCTTATGTAGTTGTTTAATTTTATTTTCTGCACATATACTTAATTAAATTATTCATTAACCCATGAGCACCTGGAGTTTGTTCATACTTATATTTTTCCTCATTTATTTTGCAAATATGAGGCTTTCAATTCCTTAAAAGTGGGTTGTGTGAGGGATGTGTCTGCAAGTTATTTCATTCAAGTAACTTCCCCAGCAAAGAGAAGCTGAATTTATGGGAGCTTTTCATCAGGGTCGTTGTAAGCCTTTTCTTTCGATCATAATTTTTCCATAGACCTGAAAGATCTCAGCAAAACATGCTGAACAGAGAGCTCACTGGGAAACATGGGTAGCTTTTTCAAAACCTCAAACTGTAAGAGTATCCTGAGAATAGAACAAAAGAAATTAAAACCCTAGATATGCCACAGCTGTCTCGTGTAGCAGTTAGAAATTTAATTATTTTATCTCGTAGAATAATGTGCCCTTCAGAAATCATTTTGGACTAGATGTTTCAAACCAATGATCTGTAGTTAATTATCTTTAATAACTGTTGCACATTATGGTTAGATCTATGTTTTTGCTAAACCAATTAATAATATCTTCATTAGTATAAAGACAAGGTAGCAGAATCCTTTCATTTTTCACATTGAAAGAGTAGATATTTTAAACACTGTAATTTACTTTAGCTATACATTCCCAATGATATGACTAATTAATGAAACTTCAAAGACATAACTTATTTTAAAGTCATTGTTGAACATTTAATGACATTAGGTTGGGGGCATTGCTGACACCCTAACTGTACATGTCCTAGAATTGACTAAACCCATTTAAACTACAAAAAACAATTAATGTTTTTTTAAAAAGAGAAAGAAATAAAAAATTAATCATGTATTATCTCTTTAAAGGACTTGTTGATTACAGGAGTAAAAATTTTTAAATAGATGGTTGTAATGACCGCAGGACAAAGTACTTCCTTTTCGGTTTCACTGGTGGGCTCACAGGAAGGCTGCTGGTGGACTGTGGTGGTGGGACCTCATCGGAGGCTGACCCTCCCCTCCCCTTTGAAGTCCTGTTTACACTCAACCTAGAGGCAGCACAGCGGGGAACTGTCCTCAGGCAGGGCTCACTGAGGTCCGGCCCTTTAAGTTGCCCTGGCTGTCACAGTCTGACCAGATGCCCAGTGCACGTGGACGGTGCGAGCGGAGGGCCAGTTCCCGCGCCCTCTCGGCTCCATGAAGGCGGATTGGGGGCAGGGGGAGGGTTACCACAGATCATTTGCCTGGGTTTCTTCCGAGCATTTCAAGCCCATAGTTATTTCAAAATAGGAAGCATGATTTTGAAATATTATTTAACACATATTTGAACATGCCTAAAAGTGTGTGGTAAGATGTGGATGTTGGGAGAATCCTGGACAGTAAAAACTTTATCTCTACTTCCACTTTGTAAAAAAAAAAAAAAATTCTTTGAGGTGACATAGAAATGTGCTCCTTGTAAGTCAGTAAGGAGGGAACGCTGGGCAAAGGGTGGCGGTGAACCTGACTGAGTTCATTCTCGCTGTGCTCAGCTGCAGGGCACATTCGGGGCCATTCACCACGGGGGTGGGCCTGCGTGTGCGCCCAAAGCCTCCTGCCAAGCTGATTCACCCCCAGACGGAGAGGTTCTCTTTTTCCTGGTGATCCGGCCCAATATATTAGAGCTTCTGTTAATACCTTGAAGGACAGAATTATTGAATTAACAGGGACATTTCTCTTCGTCTAGGGCATATATTCTTTTATATCTTGCTATAGTCAAATAAGTTCTCTCATAATTCCACGTGCTGAGTGGCACAGACTTCTTGAAAGATGCAATTAGAAACTTGGTCATTCAATAAGTTTTTTATGTCATATGACCAAAGTCTTATGGGGCTATGAATGGGATGGGGGGACAGAGTTAAAAGAAGAGTAATTTCAAAGGCTCCAAGTTGGTCGGCTCGGGTTCCGGCTGTCTCCAAAGGAGCTCCCTCTCTCATCCCGTATGTGCCCTGAATTTGGCAGTAACTGAACTACTTCAATAGCCTCAGAAAAAAAGCACATTAAGCCCAAAGCTGTCTAATTTCATAAACAATCTGGTGAAATCAGTTGTTGGAATGAATCTACTAGCGTTGATCTGGTGACTAAAGACATTAAGTCAGGGGTCCATGTTGCCATCTTGAAGTGAATAAATAGAAATCGAGTATTTCAACCGAATGAAAAGTCTACTGACAATCTGCAGCCAGAGTGACCACGTAAAATTCAGATCTGTTCATGTCACCCCCCCCCCCCTCAAAATTAAAACCCAACAATGGCTTCCCATTGCCTGTAAGATCAAGTCCAACACTGTGCATGGAATCCAGGCCTCGGGTCCTGCCTTGCACTGCTCCGGGTGCTCTGGGTCACGAACACTGTGCATGGAATCCAGGCCTCGGGTCCTGCCTTACACTGCTCCGGGTGCTCTGGGTCACGAACACTGTGCATGGAATCCAGGCCTCGGGTCCTGCCTTGCACTGCTCCGGGTGCTCTGGGTCACGAACACTGTGCATGGAATCCAGGCCTCGGGACCTGCCTTGCACTGCTCCGGGTGCTCTGGTCACGAACACTGTGCATGGAATCCAGGCCTCGGGTCCTGCCTTGCACTGCTCCGGGTGCTCTGGGTCACGAACAGGCCTCGGGTCCTGCCTTGCACTGCTCCGGGTGCTCTGGGTCACGAACACTTGTGCTCTTTGCTCTGAAGCTGGCCTGGGAGCCCTACCTTGAACTCTGCTCTCTCATCTCAGAGGCCTGAGCCAGCCAAACCCAGGTCACCGCCCACTCTCAACCTCCGTGCCGCCTCCTCGGGCATCTCTTTGACCATTGGCCCCACAGACGAGCTTAGATTCATTTTCATGTGTTCTCTTAGCTCTCTTTGCCAAGTATTCTCCGCTTTCTTTCTCAAATGCTCCTCAAACATGCAATTAATTGTTTCTTGACTTTCTCCTGACATTGTTTCTCTGAGGGAAAGACTGTTGATTTACCACCTGCAGGGCCTCAGACAATGCCCGACACACCGAAGGACTCAATAACATTCAATGAGTTAATGGATGCTCTAACTTTAGTTACGAGTCAGAAATTTAGGGACTCAGAAGCTGATGAACACAGACAACAGTGTGGTGATTGCTGGCAGAAGGTGGGGGTGGAGGACGTGAAGGAGGGGGTGGGGCTAGAGATGATGATGGATGGAAACCTGGGGTGCTGAACACACAATGCAGTGTAAACATGATGTGCTGGAGAATTGTGCATCTGAAACATGCATAATTTTGTTAACCAGTGTCACCCCAATACATTCAATAAAAAGGAAAAAAATGTAGGGACTCTCCCTGGTAAGCTACATTGAAACACCATCGAATAAAGGAACGTAATAAAGTTATATTTCAGTGAATGTATTTTATGGACTTTGGATAAGATGATGTACATGTTACTGTATCAGGAATAAAAATAAACTATGGCATGACTTTCTTTCAGCACACCCCATGATCCCAGCTACTCAAGGGACATCAGCAGTCTGAGCATTCATTCCGAAGACCCTTCTTCACTGGCTAAGAGCTGCAAATGGGGGAAAAAAAAAACTTACATTACTAAATGAGAAACACAAATCGTGATTTTCCTTCGTATTCTGCAACCGCTTTGTGAAAAATTACAATAAAAAGTCTCTATACATTCGCAAATAGCTTTAAAACCAGAGCCTCCCCTGGGATACGATCCTAATAGGATAGAGACAAGGCTAAGTTGCTGAATGCTGCTGGTCATTACTCTTTTGTTTCAACTCAAAGAAAACATGCACAAATCTCATAACTAGACTCCCGGGCATGTGTTTCTGCTTACTGCCTAATGTGGTTCTAATAACGCAAACATTCCAACTAAGCAATGATGACACATCGACAGCTACAGATATTAGAAGCTTACGCAAGGGAAACATTTTGGGAAACACAAAGGAAAAATACAATAAACGTTTAATTGAAATTTTCTTGTTGCCATCATATTTATGCTCATTCTGGCCTGTTTAGCAGGAAGGGGGAAAAACAGACTCCAAAGAAATATGAACTAAGGAGGAATTCTAGGAGTACCTATGTCAGAGTTAACCTTCGAATGTACTGGGTTCAGAGCCCCATTTCTCTGACTGCACATTGATGAATTGGAGAATAATATTTTTGGATTTCTTCTTAGCTGTGTCATTCATAACGGTGCCCCAAAGGTATCAATGATATATTCTTTAAATCAAAATAGAAAATTGTTCCTACTCCGTTTCTTCATGTTTTTCTTTAATTTAATAATTTTAAAGAGAATTGGATGCCAGCCCTACAGGGGTCCACTCCAGCTGAGACGGTCGTAAGAGTGAGAGTGTTGTGTGTTGGTTGGTTGGCCAACAGCTCCATAGTTACCTCTTCATTCAAGCCCGTGGTTTAGGTGGAAGTGCTCCTGCCCTTGAGGCATGCTCATGCAATCAACACGACTTTCTTCCAGGATAGAGTGTTTGGTAAAAAGATGCCCACATCGAGCCCAAGAGACCTGACTTCACTGCTTACAGACTTTGCTGCTGTCACGGTGGAGCCTCGCCTGAAGATGATGTCATCGCAGGGAAGAGAGGAGAACTGAGAGAATGACAGAACAGGGCATGATGACATCTGGATCACGCTTCACCTGAAGCCAGTGTCAATTTTAAAGTTCCAGTTATTTAAATCTAAATAATTTCATTATTTAATTTCACCTAACTTAACATACTTACACTTGAAGTCAAAGATTCCTAAATGATGCAGAAAAAAAATATGCCCCAAAATTAGTCACACAGTATAATCCTTAAACTGTGAAATTTAGCACTTTCAAGAGCTGACCACAGTCTTTTCCCAATCTTACATGCACCCTAACTCTCTGCTCCCATAGATATACTCACCCTACTTTGTCTTTGTTTATGGAGGACTCCACCCAGCAGGCTTCTTCTTATCCTTAAAGACCTAAAACTAGGATCGCTTCTGATGTGACATTTCCACCAGCCTTCTCTGGCACCTTGCTCCCCTGTGTTACCAGAGAACCCTGTCAATACCATTAGGACGGTACTTTCCACATAGTTACTGAACTGTGTCCTTGTCTCCTGCTCCCCTGAGCTGCTGTGACAATTGTCACTATGCATGGAGCACCTACTTTCAGTCAGCAACATTGCATGTGTTATGCTAAACCTCTGAATACAGATCTATTTGCACAGAACAGGGAACTAAGGGGAAAGACAAATGGCTTCTAAGTTTCTCGGAAACAGAAGATCGCAGAGCCCTTGAACCTCCCACGATTCCAAAGGTACTGCTGTTTGCTCTGTGCTACAAAGGACCAGGTTCTGCTCCCTTCCTATTTCTGAAACTTGTGTCTAAACTGTAAGATCCAAAAATGCAGTTGCCATTCTGGTGTGACATTATTGTGCACCTGCCCTTGAACTATACCCAGCACAAAAAAAAAAAAAAAAATTAAATAAATGTTTATGAAATTAATTAACAAGTAAATAACAAACAGATTTAGCACTCATTCTGTACTTGTTTGAACATTGTTGGATGGTCTTTGGTCATTAGCTAGAGTACAATTCAATAGCTTTGCATACCACTGAAAAAACAGGTGATGCTATTTCCCCAAAGATGTTTGGAGGAGGCAGAGAGGCACTCAAAGTCACTGATGCTATTCAAAGAACCGTGGAAATGTGTGTGACCGCGGCTAGTTTACTCAACCCCTCTGAGCCTTCCTTTTCTGATCTGTAAAAGGAGATAACATCCTAATCATAGGTTGCTATGACACTACAATGAAAATGCAAACTGTATGGTATATAATGAACACTCAACAACACTGAAAAATAAGGAATTAATATCCAGTGATGATAGACAAGAAGAGCATGCTTGTGAAATAATTTAGAAACTAACCCTTATTTTATGATAAGAATCAGTATATCCGTCAAAGATCTAACATCATTCTATAGTACAACAAAAATGAAACAAACATTTTTTAAATGATATTTACATAAGGTTTGTCATGTTCAAGACCAGGAAAAAAATAAGAACTGTTACAGCACTGATTTGTAGCTTATGGAGGATTGGCCATTGTTTGGTAGAGAACATGGGTATATATTTATTTATATTATTTTCTGTACCCGCTTCTCACTAAAATCAAGATCATGTAATAACACAAAACAAATAAGTTGAGATCATTTAGCAAAATGCAGATTACCTGCCACTTGACGTTCACTGGAGATGCTCCTTCTGTCCACTCCGGCAGCGGCAGCAGCGCAGGCTCTACCTTTTAGAGCATTTACTTTGCCTTCTCAGTTGATATGCTTAAGGACATTTTTAATCAAAATCTGTGAATTGTTCTTTTAATTTTTTTTATTGTTGTTAATCTTCACTCAAGGATATATGCCATTGTATTTTTTCTTAGAGAGAGGGGAAGGGAGGGAGGGGGAGAGAGAGAGAAACATCAATGTGACAGAGACATGTCAGTTGGTTGCCTCCCCCACAGGGATTGAACCTGAAATCCAGGTACTTGCCCTTGACCAGAAATTGAAGCCTCCGCCCTTCAGCCTTGGGCCAATGCTCAAACGGCTGAGCCAAACTGGCCAGGGCTGTTGTTTCCATTTTGAATTAGATTCACCGCCCAGAGTGCTCAGACATTTGTGCTTGGTGGACAGCTAGACGCTCAGCGTCACCGCAGACCAAGGCGGGAATCGGAGTGGCCTGTTCGTGCGGCTGCGGCAGCGGGCGGCCGCCGTCGTGGCTGAGATACGGGAAGCCAGACTGAAACTGAGCATCTCCCTGAACATCGGATTGGGATTAGAAAGGTAGCCAATGAAACTTTGTTGTTCTTCATGCCAACATTTAAGAAGAAGGTGGTTAACACATACACCTTCTTTGCAGGAAGTCAACTGGACTCTTTCAATCCAGCCCAAATCAGAAAGCACCATAAACCTCATTAGATAACAAGTTTATACAGTCAAGTTATACTCACAGAAAATCCTAAGCTAAAATACTGGACTGAACCCTGGACTACGTCCAGTTTTTCTTATCACTGCTTTTCTGGTGCTGCGTTTAATTCTGTGGTAACTGCGATTTTCTAAATTTTCCTGAAAGATAGTGGCAAAATCACTGCAAGGGTCTATAACACTTCTTTTATTTATTTATTTTTAAAAGCAGGTCAATGTCAATCAGGTTAAAGTCTTTACTATTATTTAATTATATTTCATCCACGTCCTTCCTATCACCTGTTTGTGGATGTCAGGAATTTCTAGAAATGTAATGACTTAATCACTTAAAGATTTTATGGAACTTCTTGGGCTTAAAAAAAGAAAATAGTATCCTAAATTTAATTAATTAATATTGAATTCGATCCCACTTCTATCCTATATCTATCTATTTTGCTTGGTTCCATTACCTGACCAAGATTCACAATTTAACCGTTGGTTTCAATAATACGCTGTTCTTTCAAGTTGTCCACAAGGCGGCAGTAAAACCTCTTTCTTCCCCCCAATATCTTGAATTCCTGTGCTCGTGTTCTAAACATTTAGATATATTTGCCTGAATAACAGTAAAAACTAACTGTTCTGCCTTTAAATTTCTACTTTGCCCTTCAAAAATAATGTATCAGTAAATATTAGTGGTCTTAATGAGACCCCTAATTTGTTTTCTTACAACAGATGAATAGAAATACTTCAAGTTTCTCATAACATAAATTTCCTTTTTATATTAACAGACAATACTGCTGTCCCATTTTCCAGGGTTACGGGGAGTCCCCGTCAGCGTCCTAGTCCGAGAAGGTGCTATCTGAGCAATGTCGAGCTTGATCCTTCCTTCTCTCTGTCCCCAGGCACACCACGTGGTGACAGCATTCTCGGGTGACTTTTTCACTCGGAGCTCTCAAATAATATGTCAAAGTGGGTGTTCCCATTTGTACGGCAGATGCCCTGACAAACCGTCGCAGTACAGAAAAAATACACTTTTGATAGGTTTTCTTCACAAACGAGAAGAAAACATCTAATTGCAGAGAAAACGAAGGCTCAGTCAGAGCTGCTTTGGTAGGTTGCCCTTCCACGGAGGGGGCTGCCAGCTGCCTTCTCAGTGCCATCGCTTACCTGGCACATGCTGAACTGAGGCTATCTCCCACGACCTCGCGTGTCAAGCAACTGAAGGGCACCTTGGAGCTCATGCCATACAAGAGAAGGGGCGGAGGGCTGAGGGGCTGAATGACCTTGCACTGTTCCCTGACTTACAGCTGCCAGAACAATGGTTGCCCTGAGGACGAGAGGCTGCCAAGGCACCCTGGCATAATGTCATCCCAGTGACGCCTGCCGCTCCTGAGCAAAACAGACAGGTGTGCATACATTAGAGAGAGGAGAGAGAAGGAGTCTGACAGATCATTGTAAGCGCAGGGCTGGAAGCTGGCCTCTCGCGCTGTCTGCAGTCTTGTACGGGCGGCAGGGAACTTGGACCGAGCAGGACTGAGAGACTGAGTGCAGCATTTTGCCAACGCAGGCATAGCATGTCAGCGTGTGTGTCCGTGTGTGTGTCTGCAATATCGAAGCAAATTATTCATAAAGTGTCTTCATATGGCAAAGTGTGAGTCAGTAATGCAGCATAAATACTCAGACACACGCACACCCAGTTTCCATGTGTTCCATTGTCTCCTTTAAAATACGTCCCACCTAATGACTTTAGAATTGAACATTGTTTTCCAGTAATAAAAGACATGAAGTTCATAGCAATTTGTGCCTTCAGAAGGATGGTTTCCTATTTAAAGTACTCTAAATTAAAACATACATCACCCACATAGCACTTGATTTTTTTGAAAATGCATATACTTTCATAGCTAGCTACTCTAGGAAAATGCACTGCATGATTTAATTTCATATTAAGGTTCAAATACAGTGCTGAATTTTTGTTAAAACACAAGTATTTTGTGACTAAGAGCAAAGCTTTCTGAAAGATTTTCACCATCAAATTCTAAACTACCAAATTCAACATCTGAGAGCAGTGACATGATGCTCTGACTAAGAAAAGCACATTGATTTTAGACATATTGAAACTCAGAAGTTTCAGAAGTGTGTTTGGGTGAAGGTTAAGTCGTCCTTGACAGTATGAAAAGAGAGGTTTGAATTGTTGAATAACCACCTTTCACCCATACCTAATTGTAATTTAAATGACAATATGCTTTCAATCAATAGCTCTTTGTCATACTTTGAAGATCAAAGGATAAGATTTCACCCCCTGAGTTTACGAGGCAAAAGCTCCTGGTTCATAACACTAGAATGTTGCATTAGAATACCCCTTCTCCAACAATTTGTCCTGGAGAAAGGCATTTAAATCATCGTATCTTATAGATTTTAAAATTAGAAAATGTCAGAAGTCATCATTTTTGTAATTTGCTTCCAGATAGATAGCATAATAGAAATCTTAGCTTATTTTAAAAGCCAAGTTTTGACCACACTAATTTCTCGGGTTTAACTTCCATGCCGACACCAGTGGGCTGAGCAAAGGCTGCATTCTGGGCATCGTGTTGAGCACATTTACATTAAGTTTCTTTATTCTTCACCGTCAGTCTCTTAGGCAGAACCTAATATTTATTCCCATTTAACAGATGAGGCTTGCAGAGTGCGAGTCACTTTGACCTCTTATCACACTGAGAATGAAAGAGCTGAGACACAATAAACCCTAAACACACCTTGGAGCCTTAACGAGCCTCCTGGGCTACTCACAGGATGAAATTCAACGTGACCAAACACTGCGGCTCCTTTCTTCCTCTCTCTCCGGGAAAGTTTATAAATACACACAGCACTTTGCAGTGTGGGTTACTCGGAGCACTGCGTTCCGCTGCATGGGATATGCGTGCACACAGATGCAGGCACTTTTCGCTGTTCTCTCCCACTTCCCCGGTGGACCGCCTCCTCCCACCGGCGTGTGCAGCGCGCTGTCGCTGTGGTCGCAGGACAACGCCGAGCTGCGCGGACTGTGCTGCACGCGTCAGGCTGGGACCGGACCCAGCTTCCACCGGCACCAGCCGAACACGCGTGTCCTCGGGCCATCAGTTAACTTCCAGGATTCCAACATCAACCTGACGCTGTGACCAGACGATTGTTCTGCACATCGGACGAGATTTCCAGTTCGGTCCGTTTTTCTGCTGGGGCGAGGCTAATGACCAGAACAGTGGCCATCACATGCAGTGGCCATCTGTGACTCGTTGGGCCAGAACAGGCAAGAGCTGGCCCCAGGCCGAATCCTATTCTAGGACAAGTTCTCTCTAGCCTACCCAGCTTTTTAGGCTTTTTATTTATCTTGGGGGGAAAATTCCTTGAAAAATTAGAAAATCTGAAAATACTGGGATAGATTTCTGCTTGGAAAAACTGGCTGGAATGCACTGTGGACACCTCTTCTCAACGATGCTCTCTCCCCGTGACAAGTCCCCCAAGCCCAATGTTGCCCACAGGCCAAAACCGTTTGTCTCATGGTCGTGATTAGAACGCTTCCTTTTGGAATCCATGTGGGAAGAAGGTGCTGCTACCCACTCCACAGTGTGTCCTCTGCTCTGGTGAGGCAGCGGCCACCTACCGTGTCACAGAAGAACTCAGAGAAGGTAACAGCCACCCCGTGCCCCCCCCCCCCAAGCAGCAGCAGGCTGGGGTCCTACCTCCTCCGTGTCTCGTCCTAAAGCCTGTGCAGATTGAGGCATTCGCTCCTGTGTGCTAACTTACAACGTTCATTCCCATAAAGGCCATTAGGGCTGGGGGTGTTTTGGGGACTGGAGATGAGTAGCATGTGCTTGATACCATTGTCATACCCAGTAATCCAGTAAGAGGGCAGGAGCAAAGGCGAGAACGGGTGGTATGGGCGTGCCATTTGCGCCAGGCTGCAGCTTAGCACTCTCCAGGTCTGTTCCCCACAGATCCCTGGGGGAAGGGACTGCACAACAGACACAGGCCCAGTAAGGTCTGGGTGACGTGAGAAGGTACTTGCCTGTCGACCACACCTGGAAACAGGTCATTGGCCAGAATAGGCGTGGCCACTGCAAGAGCGCAGACTCTGAGGTATGTGCGCTCCAGAACCAAGAGTCCCCCCTCTTGGCCTCTCGCCTTTCTTGCTCTCTCTCTGCTCACACCTGACTCCAGGCCTGCAGGACTCTCACGCTCCTGCAGTCGCCCACGTGGCTCATGGCCGTGTGGACCCCCCACAACAGACTAGTGGACGGTGACCAGCCTGATGCTACACAGGACTCAGCTCCACCAGGGAACTGGAGTTTTGGACGCTGGCCTTGCTTCTAGCTTTCTTGAGACCCCAGCTGCATATTTTCCTGGACTGGTTCAAGAGAAACGGGACTTTGCAAACTGAGAGGTATAATTTCACACAAATAAAACTTTTTACCACATCTCACTATCCCATGGGGACCTCTGGAAATGCTTACCCCAGCGGTGCCCCAAGAACCCCACTCCTACTAGCGACGGAGAAAGGTAATCCACAGAATTCTCCAGTAACATGCTCACTGACATCCCCATACTTGTGTGTTCCAGGCTGCCAGGGTTGCTGTCCAGGTAGGAATGTGGCTGGGAAGACCATTCACAGACAGCCACAAGAAAACCTCTCACCTAGAGGATGTCAACTTTGTAGGACTGGCAACAACGACCCCCGAAATGAGTGGGGGATGAACCTCCACAGCCCAGGCACTGCAGCTGCTGGTCCTTGCTGGAGTGGGAGCCAGGTGGGAGCCAGCACCTGCTGTCCCCAGCCAGTCCTGGCCTTCTTGCTCCGTGAGCCTGTTGTTTAGAGATAACTACTCATCTATCATCGTCATCACTGATATTACCTCTCAATATAAAGCATCTGTAATTGAACACCACCACAGAGCTGGAATGGGAGATATTTTGCAGTTTCCTGCTAGCTACTTTGCTGGATTTCCCTTGGCATTTCCCCAGTCCAAAGGCTAACAGTTGTAAAGTGAGCTGTCTCTGCAAAGGGGATGTCTTGGGATGCTGTGTTTAGAGCATTCAAATGTCATCTCTACTAATTCAGGCCGTCTGACTCGCAACAAACGGACTCTGATTAAGATTTAACAAACTGAATGGAAGAGAGAGAGTCGTGTGACTAGGGCCACATGTGTCACAAAGCACCACAGCGATAAGCATGTTTAAGAAGCTTAGACAAGAGGAGGCAAGTGCGTGTCCCGCAGCCTTTCTGGGCCTGGAGCAGACATCGCTAATCAATCTTTCCTGTAAACATGTGGGTCGGACTATGAATCACCCGACTTTAGAGAATGTGTGAGAGCCCGCATTCCGTGTGAGAGTTCAGTCCGGTCTTGCCTGGTCTTGAACCAGTTCCTTATCCGACACTCAGTGGAGTGGATGAGCTGCGTGGAGTGAGGACAACGTGCTGTCGTGATACCTACACTGCTAGTTGCTATAAAAAGAGTCAAGCTGCTTATTTTGTCACAAACAGAGGCTATGTTGTGGCCAGCGGGAAAGGCACCAGGTGTTAGACAGGTGAGGTCAGACCCGCCCTGGGTACAGCAACCTCGGGACTGAGTTCTCGCTAGGAAAGAATTCAGAGCCAAGACACAAACTATGTAAGAGAACATTTGCCCTGGTCGGTTTGGCTCAGTGGTCGGAGCATTGGCCTTCGGACCAGAGTCCCAGGTTCGGTTCCCGCTAGGGGCATGTACCAAAAAAAAAAAAGAGAACATTTATTTGGAAAATCACAGAGGTTGATAAAGTAATTTATAGAAGAAATGGGCTTAGGAAACAAATTATAGAGGCAAAGGAAGGGCCCTTGGAGCTTGGGAGTGAGGAAGGTCGTGGTAAAAGCCCCTGGGGGCTAGGGGGCCGGAGGGGGAGGTGCCAGCATGGAGTCCTCTGTCCTAAGGGATTTAAGAGTGGAGATTGCAGGAAAGGTCCCAGGGGAAGATTTTTACAGAATATTCAGTAATCTTGCTGAAAATGTTACAGAGAGAGGGACAGAATGAGAGACTGACTGTGCTGAACTGTGGGGTCCAGGGCACCACCAGGTCTGAGTCGCTCCCTTGAGACAGGCTCTAGGCTGGGGGGGGGGCATCTTTTCCAGGAGGACCATCTCCCCATTCTTTGGAACCCCAAGATCACCCTGAAAGGGACATCGAACCAGAAATCATCAACTCTGGAATAAAAATAAACATCATCTCCGTGCTTCCTTTCTTCTTTCCATCTTTCCTCCCTTCCTTTCCTCTCCCCCGCCTTCCAGCCGTCCAGCCTCCTGCTGTCCCCAAGTGAGCTCTTCCCTGGGACCTGAGCAAGTCCACAAGGGAAGATCATAAACCTCAGCCCCAGATCAGATTTCTCATGTGTTCTGCATGAAAATCTTTTGAGAAGGGGGCGTGGTTGGGGGTGAACTCTGGCAATTCCACAGAAAGAAAGGGGTTTAAATGCAAATGAGAGCTCAAGGTAACACTTGAGTGTGAATGAGTTTCATTCAGAGAATGCCAGTCACTCAGCCGTCACAAGTGATTGACACCTGGGCTCCTGGCACCAGAGCAGGGTCTGCGGCTGCGTGGAAGGGCAGAGAAAGGTGAGAGGTGAAGAAGACATACTTCATGCCTTCAGAATTTTCCAAAGGTCATCCCTTTGACTTTATTTGGAAAATGTGTTAGGGCCACTTTATTTCAAGGATTTGTGAAGGGTTTTGTTTAAATTTGTTTCTCTAGGGTTTATAAAATGGAGGCTGTCTTTTTTTTTTTAATCCTCACCCTAGGACAATTTTTTTAAATTTTTTGTTCAGATAGAGAAGGAGGAAGAAGAGAGAGAGAGAGAAACATCGACGTGAAAAGGACGCATTGAGTGGCTGCCACTCGCACTACCCAGCCAGGGCCGGGGACAAACTGGAACTGAGGTACCTACCTGCCCTTAGCAGGAACCGAACCCGGGTCTCTCTGGACCGCAGGCCAGCGCTTTAACCGCTGAGCCAAACCGGTCAGGGTGGAGGCTGTCTTCTTTGTCTCATGATTTCGCGAACCCTCAGCCAGTGTTAACATCACGACAGTCACACCTCCTGGCCACTCAGCTCCATCGTGGCTGGGCCCCCTCCAGAGGCAGGCAAGTCATTGGGGTGACTAATTTTACCTGCGAGTTCCACATGCCTGCTGAGCCAGCGGGTGCCCTCATCTGCCAGCCGTCAGGCTGCCCTGTGTGGAGGCAGGGAGGCCGGGTGCTGCGGAGACCAGGCTCCGTCATGAATGCTGCACCGCTGGGAGCACCGGCCGATTATTCATGGACAACTGCCACTCCCAAGTGCTGTCCTTTCTTGGTCATCGTCTGTCAGCTGGCTTGGACTGGAGTACTAACTACCCAATGAGGCTGATTCCTTCAAACATACCTTTTGTGTGTTTTCTTAATCCTCACCTGAGGCTATCTTTGCTGTTGATTTGAGAGAGATGGAGGGAGGGAGGGAGAGAGAGAGAGAGAGAGAGAGAGAGAAACATTGATCGGTTGCCTTCTATATGCGGGGCCAGGAATCAAACCTACGACCTTCTGTTGTACAGGACAATGCTCCAACCAACTGAGCTGCCCAGCCAGGGCCCTTCAAACATATCTTAATTGGAAGGTAAAAAAAAAGAAGAAGAAGAAGAAGATCAAACTATCTACTGTTTGAAAGGTGAAGCCTGCCTATTTCTTCCCATTGCAACCTCCTCGGTATTCATTAAACACCCTTTGTCCGTCAGAGACCCCACAGTGAACTACTCACGACCTCTGCTCGCACCGGCCTGAGCACTGCCTCGGGGGTACTGGTCCCCTGCCCTCTGCTGAATGGAGGCGTTCCGACCCAGAAACGGACAGTGTTCTGCACGCTGTACCCCGAATAGAGTTAAGTAAATAAAGTTATCGGCAGTGAGCTAGAGTCTCTAAATGCTAATCAGCAACTTGTAAGACCGACAGAGTTTGCCATCGATACAATGCTTGGTACAGAGTAATCAAATATTCACTAGTAGAGTATTGTTTCTCCGGGTGGGAGTGTCACGTGAATAGGCCATTGAATGGAACTGCGCAGCAAGGAACCCCCTTCAGTGTGAACTCCAAGCAGGAACGGACCAAAGTGATTTGGAAAGTGCCTTTCAGTGACAAAGAATTCAGGTGGGTGAGAAGAAATCAGGTTACCATGAAGAGAGCACTTTCTGTGTGATTTAAGTCTCTGACGGTTGTGAAAGACGACTGTCATTGCCATTTTACGGATGAGGCACAGGCAAGCTGGGTGTGTCTTGGCCAAATTGCATCCTGACTGAGTGACGAGACAGACCAGCATGTGCACCACACACGGGGCAGTCAAGTGACTTGCACTCAGTTTGGAGCAGTTTCCTACCTCTGACTGTGACTTAAAAGTGTCCAAGGAAATTCTCCAAAGTGCTTTTCCCTGACCTCTTTCCCTAGGGATTCTGATTCAGTAAGTAGAAATAGATAAAATTATATTTTAGGAAAAAATAAGAGAAAAAAAGAGCTACAGCCATTGACAGAAGCAGAATTTTTTTTTTTTAATATAAAGAAATAAAGTCCTCTGAAGAAATCAGTTGATTAAATAATTAGAATATAAACATCTTACTTTGGGAAAGTACAGAAATAGGGGCAAGACCTTTTGGTGACGATCTTGAGGTAAGAAGAAGGCTTTTCAGGACAGACCAAATGACTGCCGGCACCAGTACAGCTCGGTCCACAAAGGTCAATTAGGTAAGACCAGCCAGCGACAATTTCCCTAGATCAGCACTTTTCACCTGGCTTGCCACAAGAATTTTTAAAATATGCAGTACCTGACTCTCTGGTCAGGGGCACTGACCTCTTGTCAAATTTAAAAAAAATAAAAATGGCAGCAGCCTGGCTGGTTTGGCTCAGCGGTTGGAGCGTTGGCGTGAGGACTGAGTTGCGGTCAAGGGCACATGCCTGGGTTGCAGGTTTGATCTCTGGTCCTGGTCAGGATTGTGCGAGAGGCAACCAACTGATGTGTCTCTCTCCCATCAATGTTTCTCTCTCTCCCCCTTCCATTTTCTTCAGGTGAGGATTAACAACAAACAAACAAAAAAATGACAATAGTCAACCCAAGATATCGATCCAGTGTGAATGCTCTCTCTTGAACCATAAACACATAGGTTATATAATAGATTGCATCTTATTGGTAAAGTTGCATAATAAGGTTGCAATTGATTGGTTAATCTTTGGCACCAGATTTCCTTCTATACAAGTATAGGCACCTGGTTTTTTAAAAAGTAACTTTGTATCAAAAAAGGTGGGTAATTACTATATTTTTGGTATATCAATCAAAATTATACCTATTTTTTGTCAGATCGACAAAAAATATGAAATACTTTTAGGTGTGCTGCAGAATCTTAGCAAGGAGCTTGCGTGTGCCCTGAGGTGGAAAGGTCAAGCACCGCTGCCCGGAACGTGCGGGGGACGCTCCCCACCATCCTGAGCGCGGAGCAGCCCTCAGAGCCGGTCCCTGTATGCTCTTGAGGCCTGTGCGGGGGCAGAGCACGCTGCGCCGACTTTCTGCATCAATGTGGGCTCCACTAAAAAAGTGGAAGGAGCCCTGGCCGGGTTGCTTGCTCAGCGGTTAGAGCGTCGGCCTGCGGTCCAGAGTCCCAGGTTCGGTTCCCGCTAAGGGCACGTACCTCGGTTGCAGTTTGTCCCCGGCCCTGGTTGGGGTCGTGTGGGTGGCAGCCAGTCGATGTGTCTCTCTCACATCGATGTTTCTCTCTCTTCCCCCCTCTCTACCTCCCGCTCTATCTGAAGATGAATACAAAAATGTCCTCGAGTGAGGGAAAAAAAAAGTGGAAGGAAAGTAATTTATTGAGGTATCATTTTATAATATATGAAATATATTATAGAAACAGATTTACATATGCTATACTACATAACATGTTATATGTGCTAACCTATTATTATACATGAAAACTGTAGTATAGTAGAGAGGGTGGCTCCTACTTCACTGTCAGTGGAGAGCTGGGTGCCCAGCTGGGAAGGGCCAGTCCTGGCTCCTGCCAGAGCCCCGCCCTGAGGCTCCGCCCTCTCCCAGGTGCCAAGGGCTCCAGAGCCATCTGAGTGAACACAGGAAACGGACGCTCCTAGTGTGGGAGAGCATGTTAAGCCACCAAAATTGGACAGACAATGGCTTTTGATGAGAATACTTGAACTAGAATAATCTTGTACTATGTTTAAAAATTTGATATAGTGTGCTAACTATTGTCCTAAAGATAAGAACCATTTAGAAAAGACTGACATTTAGGTGAGGGCAGCACCACAGGGATCAGACAGCTTGAGCAGGTGCAGTAAAGAGTCTGTTTGAGTTGAAATCCACACAGGCCCTGCTTCTTGCCTCCGAAAATCACAGCCCTTCTTCCCAATGTGTATGAAAAGTGCTCACCGGCTCCTGAAGACACTCAACCTCAGATCTGAAGTTTTCATTTAATTTCTCAGGAATATAAACCTTAACTTCAGAGCATACATTTTGAAAAGCCTATTTGTTGCAGAAAACCTAAAAAAATAAAAGCAACTCACCAGCTCCTTTGGTTGGCTAGGAAACGGAGCCATCTGGGTCTATCCTTGCTGACTGTTTCAAGTGCTTCTGGAAGGTGCTGTCCAGGTCCAGTAGAATTCTCTCAGTGATGTGTTCTGTGTCTCTCACCCAAAACCACAGCCACTCGCTGTGTGTGGCTATTGACACTTGAAATGTTGCTGGTGCAACTGAGAAACCAGATTTTTATCCTGCTTAATTTTAATTAATTTAAATTTAAATAGCCACATTAGTGCTACATTGGACAGCAATCCCACTTCTGCAATAAAGAAGAGATTAATCTGTTGCTGTTAACGAATGTTTTTTCGTGCTGGGAAATTTATACTATATCTATACATCACAAGTTATATTGTCTACTAGTAAAATTGTTCACTATGCAAAAAATAATTTGAGAAGTAAGAATAGTCTCTACTATATTATTAAAAACACTTAGCCGCTCAGGGAGTCCACACATGGATCAATGTGTAGGCACCTCTTTTCCACACAAGATTGGTAGCAAACAGAACTTTGACTTTCCAGGTTCATTAAAAAGGGCTTACTTTTTATTTTCTTTGAAAAATTATTGTTGGGGTTTATGGTATATATCGACATTGGCCTTTTTGGTTACCTACATATAGGTACACCAATATTTTTACAGTAACTTTAGAATTTATTAGTTCAATTTTAGCTTTGCTTTGCCAATTTCATCGCCCGGAGAGGTGCTCACGTCGGACCTATGCTGTCTCGTGGCCTTTTATAGCATTGCTGGTTGATGGTTTTGTTCTGAGTGTAAGCAACGTGGGTGAACTTCCAAGGACTCGGAGCGGAACAAACCTCGCCCTCTCCAAACGGCGTGCAGGCAGCAGTCGTGGGGAAGGTCCAGAGCTACCCCCTTCTCCACTCCCAAACCTCCCGCCACTCGCTCTCGCCCACGTCTTCATCTCTGCGCCAGCAGAGGGCTGCGTGCTTCCTCCCACTGGGAGCAGAGGTCACAGGCGAGGTCACAGGCGCGGCGCCGCGGGGCCTCCTCTGGCCTTGGCTGTCGCTGCGATCCACGCGCGTCACTCCCTGGGCTCCAGGGGCCGCGTTCCGGAAAGAAACCCGCATCTTCTGAAGATCAATGCATTCATCCAACTGAACATCTTAACATTTTCTTCTTTAGTTGGTTCTAATACTCTCTCTTGTTTTTTGGTGTGTGTTTTTTAAGGTTTTTCAGGCTGTAATAAATTCTGTTGCTGAATATATTTCATTTTAATGTTTTAAATGGTCTTCTAATTTGAATGTAGGCCTTCACACAGATTTGTCACCTAGGCTGGTTTGAAATATATGATTTTAAGTGCATGAAACTCATCCTTTAAAAATGATTTGTGAGTATACATTTGAAAATGGTTAGTGCTTATTTGTTACAAATGGAATAATTACAGCTGATGGAACAGAGCCATTTGCCATCAGTGCGGTGGTGGGGGGAGGTAATTAGCAGCTTCGCAAGTGACAGCCCCGAGCGTGGGGAGAGGGGCCCTGGGCTCTCCCCTGTTTCTCCCTCCTGGCCACGGACAGTGGGATCGGGGGTGTTTGGACTTCATTGATTTGATCACCATCTGGGTCCTCCTCTGACTTAGAAGGGAGCCATTTTTTAAAAATATGCAGGATAGAAATCAGCATAAAAAACAGGATTTTCTCTGCAAAAAATGCATTCCTAAAAGTTCCAAACTACCAGAGGTGGCAAAGCTCCCTTTGAGCAGGCCGCCCCTCAATATGAGCACACTGTAAATCAGTGTGGAAAATGCCTGCAATTCAAGTTACAACCTCATCTGCTTAGAAAAGGCTAGAAATGTTCATTTTACCCTGGTCTTTTACCATGCTCCACAAATATTTTAAAACAGTTTTTCTAGAGAAAGCTTAGTTTATATTTTGGTTTTTCAACAGACATCTAAGCCACTGGATGCTTCCAGCTGCCACCCCAGCCTGTGTGAGCGGCCTCCTGTCCTCCAGCGAGGCGTCGCGGCCATCCCGGTGCAACGGGAGCCTGGCTCCACCGGTGCCCTGCCTCTCCGGCTTCCTTGTCGTCCACGTTCAGTTTGACTCAAGTGTTAGCTAAGGGACTCTATCCCGTGACTCAGAAGGATGGGCTCGAGGAGCTGCATTTAAAATGAAACCTCTCCAGTGCACGAGGCCTGTGCATTAAGGCTCCTCTCTCCTGTCTGCGGACTAAAGCATGTGACGCTGGCCGTGCCGCGGCCTTCCGACTTCCACCGACATCAATAAGAAGGGAAATAACTGGTAATTCATTCTGAGTCGGGAAGACATTTTCTAAAATGCAGTGTAACTCTAATTTAGAATAGAGGGGAAGGGTTTAAATTAGGTTTTTTATAGTGGTAAGTATTTGCAGACAATGTAGAGATTTATGGATTAATTTGTTTTAAATTAACTTTTATAGGGTGACTAATAGTCCACAGGGATAAACCAGACTTTCAGTTGCCCGTGATTTTCAGTCCAATCGGAGAGAGGAGATCATTTCTCTCAGGAAATGGTGACACTTTTTAAAGTGCGCCACATGATTTTTTTTTTGTCAGTGACCAGAGAAGATAAATAAATTCTGGGCCTTGGGCAGACATACTCACAACTGCCCAATGTTTGATGTCACATTTCACTCAGAAAAGAGGAAGAGCCTGGCCTCCACTCTGGCAGGCTCGTCCGTCAGTCGGTTTTACTGGATAACACAGCAGAGGGCCCCAGTGCTCTCAGAGACCCCGCCGCGCACGTGGGCTGTGTCCTTCAGTGCAAACACCCTGGGCAGGACGGGAGCTCAAACTCGGAAACGGGCATTTGGTGTCAGGGTCAGATACAGACGAGGAAATTGGTCCACAAAATAATGTATGTGTGTATGTATGTATGTATGTATCTATCTATCTAAATATCCACCTCACCATTTATCCATCCTTCTATTTATATATTTCTTGAGCATCTACTACACCCTCAAACTAATGCTGGAACCTGGGAAGGTGAATGAGCTTTTAGACTAGGCCGATCACATCTACTTAGCTCATTGTAGGTGATAAAATACATTTTATTGACAGAGCAATTTTACTAACTACTTGTTTACAGTTCACAAACAACTGGAAAGTATACTATGCCCTTTTTATGCAGAAAACAAGATAAAAAGAACAGTCTTTATAGATAGCACAAAGTATTCATATGCTTCAATTCTGCATAACTTTCTTCCAACTTAGATTATTTTCAGACTGATAATTATTTTCTCTCCGAACTTTTGAATACATCATTCTGTGACTTCTGGTTTCCATTGTTGCTGCCAGCCTTTAAAAAACTTTTTTTTGCATAATTTCTACCCTTTCTCTTCTCACTGCTTTTAGAATCTGCCTTTATCTTTGCTGTTCGACAATTTGTCCATGATGAGCTTTAGTGTGTACTTCCTTACATGTATCAACCTGGGGATTATTTTCTTCCAGACTTTGAGGTTCAGGTCTTGAATTAATTCTGGGAAAGTTTTAGTCTTTAAGTCCCTCATGCTCTCTATCAACTTCTTTTGGGATTTATTTTTATAAAGTGAACACACATTTATAACCATCACAAGTAGTGCTGCTATAAAATTTCTTGCATATGTCTTTGGGTGATCATATGTTGAGCATTTTCATTGTGTTTGCACCTGGAGGAATTGCTTTGTCATGAGTGTGTCATTCAGCTTTACAGAATACTGTCCAACAGTTTTCCAAACCGGTTTTACCACTCCATCCTCCCTGCAGCGACATGGGAGGGTCCCACCAGTCATAGCTTCATGAACTAGCTAACTCGATTATTTTATTTAGAAATTCTATTTTATTCCTTTTCACTTAACGTGTTTTCAAATCTTCTATTTTTTATAAGTATATAAAACATTTGTAGTTTATAAGCTTTATATTTGTGTCTTTGCCCATTTACTTAGCAACTTGTTTCTTTTTTTTTTAATTGTGAGCTTATTTTGTAATGGCATATGCGTGGGAATTCTTTAAAGTTTAGCCTCAAAGTGTGTTCCTGCAGGTAGGCTATGCATTTGTATTTGCCTGGGACAACTTGGTAATAAAAAATGGGCTGAAAACTCATAAGAGGGCAACCCCCACTGTTATGAACTGTGGGGGCAATTTTTGTTTCTTTTATCTAAAATCAATATGGAGAGGAATTTTCCTCATGTCCCTTTCTGGAGGCATGTCTTTCCCTTCACTGAGATGCAGCACCCTGAGGGGTGTTGGTCTGCAGCTGAGCCCGTGGAGTTGCTGTCTATGAATGAACAGCTTTGGCAAGAATCTGTTTTCCTGACTTCTCCACCCTATACGGGTCCAGGTAAACCGTTGGCCACGAAAGACCGACAGGCACCCCAGCCTCGATGTTCCCTCCCACTCTGGATTTGTGTTTCCACTTTAGTTTTATTCTCTCAGGATAGCTTTTAATTTCTTGGAAGCTTAACAGTGAAATTTAAAAGATGCTCAATAATTTGATTATTAGCATTATGTATTATATTTCACGTGGAAAATGACTTAGAACAGCAGTTCTTAAAATGTGGTTTAGGAGCCTCTGAGATCCTTTTAGGATCAAAACTATGGTCACAATAGTAAATAGGACACAGTTTACATTGTCCCCTCCCACTCCCTTCGAGGGCACAGGGCGGGCAGTGGCTGCATGACATGTCGTGATGTCATCCTTCTGACCGCTGCTGGAATGTGTGCCCCCAAAAGTCTCAGTTCTAGCAGTACTTATTGATCAGAATAATTTGTATAACAAACGCTTCTGGTAGTTTTTAATAATTTTTAGGAATGTAAAGGGATTTTGAGACCAAGAAGCTAGAGAACTGTTGGTTTGGGGCATCCTTTGAACTATATTGCAAGATACGGGCCTCCTCAGTTGTCAAAATCTACAGCAGCCTCAATCTGTGCTATCAGCAAAAGTCAGCAGGTAGAGAAGGCCCACGTTAAAGTGTCGCCGTAGGTCTGTGCAAATATTTTCCCAAGACACCATGAGTTCTCCAGATCAAGAACCTTCTGGAGTTGGAAGCTGAACATGAAAATCAATATGATGATTTACTTATTATAAGTCAATGAGTCAATATTATGATTCTCAGTGTCCTCAAATATATAATATAGGAAACAATAATCCCATTTCTTCCTCTCAGTGTTGGACCTATTTAAGGGAAGAGGATAAATATCAAGATCATTCTTGAGTCTTGGTAAAGATTTGAGTTGTTGGATATGAAGGCATATGAAAACTAGCAAAGATATGTCCATCTCGGATTTCCTTCTTAGATAAAAATGACTAGAATTTAAACTGGAAGGTAAATTGTACTGGTAATTTCAAAGCAGATATGCAATATTGCACTGTCCTCTCTACCTGACTTGAAAGTCACAGCCCGAGCTAACATGGCGCATCCTCCTGATACTACTAAGAAAAGGTGAAATGGGACATGGGAGAGTCCGGTTGGTCTGATGGGAAGCAAAGCACATTAAGGAGGCCCGAGTTCTAATCCTTGCTCTACAGCAGACCAGCCACGTTGTGGCAGAGTTGCATCGGTGACCCTCAGTGAACCACAGCTTTAATATCCGTGCCCTGATGTAGCCCCTCCCACCATGTCTCTGGGCTTGTTTTGAGAATGAGACCCAAGCAAGTGTGATGCCGTCAGAGGCTGAATAAATGGGCCTTGTCCCCTTGGAAATGCTTTCCCTTGGAAGTCAACTTCCTTGACAGAAAGAAACTTGCACTGTACACCTGAAACTAATACAGAATAATACTGAATGTGAACTGTAATTGAAAAAAAAAGGAAAAAGCACAACTGGGCGAAGCTATTAACTAATGAGCAGCTCCATGGAGAGAAACCCTGAACATGAGCGGTCACCTTGGACACGCTGCTCCCGGTCAAACTCCCAGCTGCATGAGACTTTATGAGTCAGCTCGGTCTACACCACAGGAGCAAAACGCGGGCCAGCTGGCCCAGTTCACTCACAGAACCGGGAGAAATAAGAAGTCATTGTTTTAAGTCACTCTGTTTTGGGGTGGTCTGAAATGTACTTACAGGTAACATTCCAGCCACTTCTCTCAGAACCTTCCAGCTTTACGGTAAGAACAGAAACATCCATCCCACCCGCTTCAGAGAGTTTGTATAAAGAGCAAATTCATTAATAAATGTACATTTTTTCATTGACGTGGTATGACTAAGGCTGTGGTTATGTCTACACATACACAAGCTGGTTTGGCCATTCTGATTGACTGTTCCAGTCAAACCTGTCTGCTTAGTAAAAGGAAAAGAAACTTGCAATTTGATTTTTGACTGAATTGATTATTTCTTTGACCTCTCTAAGGTTTTTTTTTAGTTGAGTTCAACTTTTTTAACTGAATAAACTGTGTTAGCCTGTTTAGACAGTTCGAATAATCAGAACAGTTTGAGTACGTAGAAACAGTCCGTGTGCGACATTTTCCTTTTATTTAACTTTGCTGGAAATTATGTGACAGGCTCGTATATGCATAGTAAGTACGGGTATAAACTTCTACTTATAACGACTCGGTTTCAAATTACTATATAGATTATAGCAGCGTTTGTTTGGTAACAGGAAAAAATTTAGTTAGTTTTTATTTCCCAATGGCATGCTACATTATAAGCACATTAGCTGTTGCATATGTTATTGATGTAATTCTAATAACTGTCATATATTATTATGGCAATAATAATGTAATTCTTATAGTATGCAATATGTAATTTATTGAACATTGTTGGAATTTATTTTTAAATTATAAATTTGGCTTGATTTTCCGCACTAGAACTCTGTCCTGCTTTGGGAGGTAGTCGTCCCCTTTTGTTGGAAGACGCTGTCTGAGCGCATGTCCCAGACGAGCACCAGTGAGCACATGCCGAAGCGCCAGCCATCAACGTCCCGGTCACAAGTGTGGCGGAGCAGGCCCGTTCATACATGCCATGTGGACACTGCCGGAGCTGCTGACGTGGTGGTTCTTACATCAGCCCCGGTTACTGAAGTATTCGCAGATGCTCTGCTGCGCTCACGGTTATGACGGATGGAGCGTCCTTCTGAATTGTCAGAGGATCACAAAGTCCTCCCTGCTTCTATTTCTGTCGCCAGGAGCTCGCTCCCTTTCTTTTCTTCCAGGCCCATTGAATGCAGTTGTTCAGGGCTCTACCTTCCAAAGTTCTGCAGAGGCTCCTGAGTGCGCCTGCTTGCTCTGGGCGGGGAAGAGTCTAACCCACTCCAAGAAGGTGGTGGCTCTATTTTTCATTTAGAGGTCAAAATAAAAATAATATAAAAATGTAATACCTGTTTCAGTGTCTTGATCCCATTGCATGAAGTTCTTTTTGACTCATTGCTCAAAATATTTATTGTTTAAATATGTATGATTCAAATATATTCTGTTCTTTATATGAATGTAAACCTGTTTCTTTGATAGGGTATATTTGAAATCCCTGCATTTTAGTCCAAATATATTCACTTTGTTTATGTAAACCGAGCCCCTCTTACTGCATTTAAAGCAACTGCCCAGAGTGTCCCTGCATGTCCTTGCTGATTGGGGCAAACTGCAAACCCTACCAATGCTCCTACCAATTTTCAGATAGAGTGGGGGGAGGGGAAGAGAGAGAGAAACATCGATTGGTTGCCTCCCGCATGACCCTGACCAGGGATGGAACTGCAGCTGAGGCCACATGCCCTTGACTGCACTCAAGCCCGAGACACTGGTCTGCAGGCCCACACTCCACCTGCGCCAAACCGGCCAGGGCATGACGCTGCTCTATCGCCGGCCACGTAGGCAACTAAGTTAATGTCCCCACAGATGATCACTGCACAATTATATTCTTTTTCTTCAGTCAAAAAACAAAAGGCTGTGTATATTTTTCTAGGAATGCTTCACTGATTAGTTGCTTCTTCTCTACATCATTTCTAAAATTTCATTATGTCTCGTGAGCTAAGTAGTTCTAAATTTGACTCAATGAAGCCCGACCAATGTTCAGCATAGAAGTATAAACTAAAACCTGCCAGGCCCAGCCCATGTGGCTCAGGAGTTAAGCGGAAACCCATGTATCAAGAGGTCGCCAGTTTGATTGCCGGTCAGGACACATACCCAGGTTGAGGGCCCGATCCCCAGTGGGGGGCATGCAGAGGTGGCCAATCATTGTTCTCTCTCATTGATGTTTCCCTCTCTCTCTCTCTCCCTCTCCTTTCCTCTCTCTCTAAAATCAATAAAGAAAAAAATAAAATAAAATAACCTCCCATTTTACATTACCATTTATACTTTTTCCAATCAATACTTATTGTTTATTTTTTTTAATATGTTTATTGATTTTTAGAGAGAGAGGAAGGAAGAGGGAGGAACATTGATGTGAGAGTGAAACATCAATTGACCGCCTCCTGTATGGGCACCCAAGCCCAAAACCCGGGCATGTGCCCTGACAGGGAGTCGAACCTGCAACCTTGAGGTGCAGGGATGATGCCCAACCACTGAGCCACACCAGCCAGTGTTGTTCATTCTTTTATTCAGTGTTCCTTTTCCCAGCCAGTTATTCATTTTTATTTATTCAACAAATATTTACTGAGTGCTCATGCCCTCAATAGCTAACCTACGAATATACAAGGAAAATTTGTTGTGATTCTTAACTTTAGAAGTTTCATATTTCTCAAAGCTAGTCAATATGTAATCAGAAGGTCCTTAGGCCTCATTTGCTGTGGGTAGAAAAGAGAGAGCACATCACAGAGGGCTCGATGCCAGAATGTGGAGGTGGAAATACCTGCCACAGATTACATTGCGGAGTCAAGGTGTTCAGAAAAGTACCTTCGATAGAAATGTAGAGGATGGAGTAAAGAAAGGAAAATAATAAGTAGGGTGTCTGTCAAGAGGTTATGATGACAACAATCTACATCCCTTCACTGTGAGGCCGGATGTATACTGGATTTCGAAGTCTGCAGATTTTGGAAAGGCTGTGCACGGCAGATACCTCGCATCGATTAGCACTGAGGTCTGAGAGGCTCAAAGGCTTCAACCGTTTTCCTGTGGACGAAAAGGGTTCTGGAGTACATCTGCCCAGCCTGATGACCAAGAGTAGTCTTACAGGGGGATCTGATCATGAATTCCTAACTGGGCAGGTCACAGTGGGTGGCCAGGCCCCAGGCATAGACCTTCTTCAGCAAAAAGGGTTTGTCTCTGCCTCAAGCCAGCGCTGCCCTTGGTTCCTGTGCATCCAGGTTCACACACTTTCGAAATGTCGGAGTGATCCTCTTCTTTCAGGCTCTTTGGAGGTGTGACCATCCGCAAGGGAGCGCAGAACCACCCTTTATCTCGTGGTCCTCGACCTTAATGCCGCGACCCTTTACTACAGTCCTTCGTGTTGTGGTGACCCCCCAATCATAAAATTATTTTTGTTTCTACTTCGTAACTGTAATTTTGCTACTGATATGAATTACCATCGGAAATATGTGTTTTCCGATGGTCTTAGGAGACCCCTGTGAAAGGGTCATTCGACCCCCAAAGGGGTCACGACCCACAGGTTGAGAACCGCCGCGCCCAGTCACAGCCGTCCCGCCCGGCCTTCTGAACCGTCACACACTCTTCCTCCAGCCTCTCCCTGACTCTAGGGAAAGCGGCCGGAAAGCAGTTCTTCTGAGCATCTGAGGTCTTGCTTATCAGTTTGGCTCAAATGAACTCATAACAATTCTCTGTAGGTTTGGAGGTTCTTACACTTCCATGCCAGATGAACTCAAACTAAATATTATAAATAATGTCTATAAAAAGTCTTATGTCAGCTCAAGTCATAAATTATTAAAAATAAAACAAAAACTTGGGATTATCAGAACTACTGGGGCTTCAGAACTGCGCACCTCTGGCTTGAGTTAAGGAAAAGGGCCGAGTTAGCGACGTGAGAGGGAGTGTGGATATGAGCAACACCACAACGGGAGCGGGGGCTTGGACTTGCTGAAGGGTGGGCGAGAAAAGAACATGACAATCATGACTGTGAGGGTCTGCGTTCGGGTTGCTGAATGGTGGCGGTGCCATTAACAGAAAAGAAAGGACAAAGGAGGAGGGGGCGGCTTGATATGGGGTTGAATGGAGGGAGATAATGATTAATTCAACTTGAAATGTACAAATCTCCAGGACATTGTGAACCTGCCTGAAATTAGCATGATTAAAGGTGCCCCTCACCGTGTTTTGGTGAGTGTGTGATGGGGAACTAAATTAAAAATCAGTAGCTTTTATGCATATAATATATTTCATTAATCTAATTTGAAAATTGAACACATCCAACCTAAAAAGTCATCCTAGGTTCTTATTGAAGAAAATGTCATCAACACTGATGGTATTCTAAAACTGGAAACAAACTTTGAACAGAATAGTTAAGTTTCAGAATTCTACCTGGATAGGAGGTTCACTAGACTTTTTCTGGTGATCATTTCACAGTATATACAAATACCAAATTATTATATCGCACAGCCGAAACTAATATAATGCTACACGTCAATAATACCTCAAAAAAGGTATCCAGAAAAAAATATTCTACTTAGGTCAGAATGAAGCTATTTTAACATATCTCTTCAAAACTACCTGAGACAGCAAAGAAAGGCTCATGGCCTGGCTATGAAAACTGTCGAGACCATTTTGGGTAGTAATATTAGGTTAGTGACTTAAACCCTATAATTTGTATAATGTCTCCAGTGACTGAAACTAAAAACATCACATTCTTAAACAGAAGAGAGGTACAGCCCCAAGTCTTCAGGAATATATTTGTTTTAAACTCATGTGTATTTTTAGGAATTTAGTCACTATCTTATAATTATTTACATCTGCAAAGAGATATTGATAAATTGCTGTTTAGCTCATATGACATAGTTACCAAGAAATATTCCAGTTTTTACTGGTGTGTTTCCATGCCAGCCAATACACTCCAAATGGTTTGCTTCTTTCACCCTTGTCTATCTAAAAAGTTCCATAATTGCCCAGCTGGTGTGGCTCAGTGGAATGAGCGTCGTCCCATGGACTGAGAGGTCCTGGTTCGATTCCTGGTCAGGGCAGATGCCTGGGTTGCGGGCTTGATCTCTAGTAGGGGACATGCAGGAGGCAGCCGATCCATATTTCTCCCTCGCATCGATGTTTCTATCTCTCTCTAAAAAATCAATAAAAACATATTAAATAAATAATTAAGTAATTAATTTAAAAACTTAGAAGTCCCATGATAGAGGTGGATGGCAATAGCTCGAATTTGAGGGTCCCAATCTTATCACATAATGTCACTGCTCCCTCTCTTCCACCGCACTTGTTACTCAAAAGCCTTTGTCTCGTTTTCTGCCTCCGCATAGAGCTGTGTCTTCAGCTGCGATTTCTCTGGGCACCTTCTCTCGTCGCCAATTGTAATGACTGAAGGCAAATGAGTTACAGGTTCTGGGAGGACGAGATGGCAGAGTGTGGAGGAGGGAGGAGCGAGGAGGCAGGCAACCCTCAAAAACACTGCATTTCAAGTTAATCCTTAAAATGAGAAATTAAACCTCAAAAACTGAATGTGGTTTTTTTCATGCTATTCTTTAAATGTGTGTGTGTGTGTGTTTTGTTTTTTCTGGGAGGATAGAGAAATACAGAAATATAATTTTAAACGTGTCTTCATTGGTATTATTTTGCTTTGAACTATAGTGTTTTCATAGAAATACAGTAGACTACATTTGTATTAGCCTGATTCTCTTGAAAAGTGTTTTCAGGAAAGCGAACTTCCTGTTTGATCACTGTTCAGTAACCCTCTCTTGTCCTGAAGCAGTTAATTTTTCTCAACCTTTTAAGCAGTTTACTGTCATGACAGCTTGGGGTTTCTTTCCCTAGCAAAGATATAGATTTAAGAAAATCCATTTCAAATGTTAAAAGAAAGCAGCAGAATATTCCAAGGAAATGACTCTCTTTCAATGCAGAAGGTGGTATGTTTATAACAGTAGAACTATGACAGCTCTTTTGCTTTATAGTTAGAAATAAGGCAATGGTCACTGTGTGCGGGACAGATGACAAATGTGTCCTTCTGTCCCAGAGGCCCCTCTCTTGAGCACAGGGTCCTGCAGCCCTGCTCCACCACGTCCAGGATGCAGGTACATGGTCTTCCAGTGTGGCCGTTGCTCCCTCACAGGGAACAAGAGAGCGAACCGGTGCACCCTGGGTCAGTGCCACCTACAAGCCCAGGAGGAGCAGCTCAGACCTTTGAGAATTAAATGAAAAGCCCAGCAGCAGGGAGAATTTGGACTCCATTTCAGGAAAATATCTCAACAGAAGAATCGTGGGTCCCTGGTGCATGTTACCAGGGGATTCTGCACAATCTTATTATCTGGTGATTTCAGTGACTAACGTACAACAATTTTTGTAGGATAATTGATGTGAACTGCTGCCCAGAAGCTGAGAGAAGAATGAATCCACCTTCACACATTTTTTCAGGCCCTTCAGTTCTATGATTTGTGCATTGTATTATTTAGCAAAAATAATAAAGAACTAAATATGCTTTTTATTGTACGTGGCATTAACTACCTTTGTGTGTTAATGTGGTACCTGCCAATTACTTGCATTAATGTAAATGGCTAAAACACACAAATTAAGTTATGAACACACTGCTACATTTAACAGATTAACTGAAAACCTGCAAAGATTTTAAGAGTATATTAAATGCATAAAAACCATTTTCTTGATCTTGAGCTTGTAGGCTACATTTCCCCCCAAAGGTATGTGGTCTTAGAGCCCTAGATGTGTTCTGAGTGCAGCCTAAGAAATTTAATTCACATTGAGAAAGTATGTGATCACCAGGCTATGTGTTTTGGAATCACTAACACAATTAATCTTTATAATTTTCTCAGCTGGGGTCAGCAAACTTTATCTGTAAAAGGATGGATAGTCTCTTAGTCCATTCAGGCTGCTGTTACAAAATACCAAAGACTGGGTGGCTTAAACCACAGACATTTATTCCCCACAGTTCTGGAAGCTGAGTCCAGGGTCAAGGTGCTAGATAGACTGGATCCTTTCACATGGGCCTTCTCACCGTGTTCACATGGTCTTTCCTTGGTGTGTGCTGTGGAGAGACATCTCTTCCCTCCTCTTCCTGTTCAGGCACTAATCCCGCACTGAGGGGCCTATCATCATCACTCAGCTAAACTTCATTACCTCCTCAGGCCCCGCCTCCAAACAGCAGCAGAGTGGGGGTTGGGGCTTCAACATAGGAATTTGGGCGTATAACAATTCAGTCCAGAGTAGATAGTAAATATTTTAGGTTTTATGGGAAATAAGGTCTCTGTCCTAATTACTCTGCTCTGTCATTGTTATCTTATGACATATAAATAAATGACATAACTGTGTTCCAATAAAACTTTATTTTAAAAAACAGGCAGATATCAGGAATTTGCCCACTGGTGCTAGTTTGCCAATTTTTGATCTGGTGGCAAAAATTATTACCATAACTTGAGGAAGACAGAAGTGAAGCCAAAAAGGTTATTTTATTTACTTACTCAAGGTCTCATAGATGAATCATAGACTGTGAGTTCAAATTAGCACTATTCAAATTTATTTTAAATTATATCAATCAATAAACTATAGTAGTATAAAAAATAATTTAATCATTTACTTTCTACTGGTTATTCCAGAAGCCCTAGCTGTGTAATTTACTGCCTACCTTACACATGCCCTCGTCTGTGGGGACCTGTCCTGCCCATAGCCCTACCGGGAATGTGGGGTCCCCACGACCTGGCCCCTCCTGTGTGGTTTCCAACAAGTCATGACTTGCCTGGTCTAGTGTGGACTGGAATAGATACATAGATTCCTCTCCTGGGAACTTGGTCTTAGAGAAACAGAACATTCTTGATTGGAAAGCGTTACTAGAACTGGAAGTTTATGAATGAAGGGTACTTGAGTCCCTAGAATACAAGTCAGTAGAAGAAGTTGGGATGATGGTGATGGGGAGAGGAAGTATGTATGATTGAGAGAGACCCTTAATAAATGAAGAAAGATTTCATTGATGAATTTTTCATTTCTGATTCTAGTCTTTGTGAAGCCCAGGTGAGCTTTGTTTGGGTCTATGTACACTTGTGTGGGACCATTAAAATGAACCCCCATTTCTTTAATCCAAGCTTGAGTGGGGACTCTGATCCTTGAATCAAATGGACCTTGATTAGCCAAGGGAGTTAGTTATAATGTATTCTTTTTATATTCTGCTCTCTGGTGTCACCTCCCAAACAAAATTCCTGCACCAAATCCTCATCCCAGGATCTGCTTTTGGGAAAATCCACACCAAAACCATATTAACTTATAGTTTTCACATCTAACAGTTTATGTTTATTAACAATACTTTTTGCTTCCTGGGTTTGAAACTGTTCTGCATGGTAAATGGTCGAACCTTTGATGAGAGAGAAATCCTCTCCTAAAAATGTTCCCTTCCCACACAGAGTCATGCCAGCCATTTTTCATAGACTTTGGTATGTTTTACAGACTTAAAGAAACAGTTTATGTAATTTTTTCCACAAGGTACTCATTGATTTTGTTTCTATCAAAAGTTGTTTTGCCATTGATGGAGTGGCTTGGGGAATCAGTTAACTAATCTTAAGCATATTGTGATCTGAAGTCTGATTTGCCCATCTTTGCTGAGACACCCTAGAATGCCTGACCCGGGTGGGGGGTGTCTTTGGGACTGTTTCTACCCTGATCTTTATCTCACAGTTGAGAAAACTAAGGCCCAGTGGAATTAAGTAACACTTCCAAGACTATAATTCATAACAGAGATAAAATAAGAATTCAAATAAATTAATTGTTCAGTACACAAGCATCTCAGTTCACAGTTTTCAAAGCTAAATATAGTGTTCAACTCTTTTTCTTTCACATTCTCTCCAGTTTCACCTCTACAATGACAGGTTCTGCTGTTCCCATGTTGGCGTAGATCCAGGTGGCACGGAGCTGTTGTCACAGCCGGGAGCAGTGGCTGCTCCTCCAGTGGCACAGTGGAAGCTTTAATCATAAACATTCTGATCAACATACTGTGTGGGAGAGAAGCTGAAGCACCGCTGATCCCACACCAGGAATCTCCATGGGATCCCTCGCTCTACATGGAAACTCTACAATTAGGCACATTAATAATCAAGACTCTCCAAGAATATCACTGCCTCAGAGCAATCCAAGCATCAACAAGGCAGCCAGAAATGTTTTCTTGGAGGCTTCTCCTTGACTCTCACTTATTTTCTCACCAACTGCTGCCCCGCTTTCCGCCCTGGATCCAGCTCCGGCATCGAAGGCGCCAGGCAAGCGCCGCACGGGAGTGTCTGGAAGTGAACAGCACAGAGCAGGAGCAGACACGCAACACTCCACCTCGCCTGTTCGAGGCCCGTGCCCCGGAACGCGGACGACGCAGACGACTGGGAAAATGGCACCTCCCCGGAGATCTGAGAGAGTGGACAGGTGACCCGGAAAGGAGACTTTTCTGGCTTGGACAGCATGTGGAAGTGATAACACTCTCACTTCTTTAAAAAAAATTTTTTAATTGATTTTAGAGAGAGGAAATGAGAGAGAGAGAGATAGAAACATCAATGGGAGAGCACATCAATGGACCGCCTCCTGCACGCCCCCCACTGGGGATCTCGCCCACAACCTGGGCATGTGCCCTGACCGGGAAGCGAACCAGTTACCTCTTGGTGCAGGGTCGATGCTCAAACAGTGAGCCACACCGGCCAGACAATACTCTCACTTCTTAACGTGGCTGAGAAAGAGTAATTCTCATGAAGGACAATGAACACATGCAGACAACAGCCATGTTCTTCATTGACTCAGAAATCCAGTCCACAAGCCCAGGGAATTCACAGATACAACCTTGGTATGGGTGAACTTTTGAGGACCTTTCCAAAGCTCAATGATGTTAAATAATTGTTCTTTCTTTGGAGATATTAAATTGAGTTTCATGTTGTATGAGGCTGAGACCTGGGCACAAGTCACATGTCATTAGTCCAACATTGGAAAGTCCAGGCAGATTCTGTCCACCATCACCCGTCCCACCAGACCTCTTTAACCCTGATTTCTGTGTGTGACGTGGTGGATTTAAGGGGCAGAGACACCTCTCAGACCCACTCAGCTGGCAGAAGAAACACCATCCTCTCTCGTCTGCAAGTATGTCGGGCCTTCCTTGTTTTACAGACCTTTGAGAACCTTCGTTCTAGAACTTCTTCCTGGCCCAGTAACAGCTCCCTTTCTCCTGTCAGTCAGGGTCTGGACCTCGCCACTGTCGCCCGGCTGTGCTGGACGGCTGGGCCTGTGGAGCTGTGCTGGGCTCTGTGAGACGTGGAGCAGCATCCCGGGACCCCGGATGTCCCCAGTGATGACAGCCGAAATGCCTCCAGATGTCCCCGCACACGCTCTAGTGCTGCTTCACGAGGAGGCTCGAGAGCAAGTACAGGGGGCGCTCGCTTCTCGGGTTGACCAGGCCCAGACCCTGCGGGAGAGAGGGATTTCCGCGGGGTAGGGCTGCGTTCACCCTGTCGGCCCTCGCCACTCCGCGCTTCCACGGCCCCTCCATCGCGGTCACGGAGGGAAGCGGCGACCGCGGAAGCGTGGGGTAGCGAGGGCCGAGTGCACAGTGCAGCGGGACAGTGATGCCCAGAGACACTGGTGCTGGGAAAGGTGCCGGCCGGGGCGGCGGAGAGACAGCCGGGCGTCTCCCTCCGCCTTGCGTCCGTCCATCTGGACCAGACAGAGCCAGTGGGAGGTTCCCTGCTGGGATCGGAGCTGCAAGTCCAAAGTCTGCAGCCTAGACCACCAGGGTGGAGACCCAGGGAAGGTCAGCGGGGCATTTGGGTCTGCAGGCACCTGCGGGCAGGACCCCCTCTTCCTCGCAGGAGCCTGGTTCTATGCAGACCTCCCCCTACCTGGATGAGCTGCGTCTGCCTGTGGGACGCGACCCGCTACACTCCGACTGCTGATTTACGTGCTAGTGCGGTCTAACAATGCTTCCACAGGTACATGTAGAATAATGTTTGACCAAATATCTGGGAACCGTGGCCCAGCCACGTTGACACATAGAATTATCCCTCACAGAAAGAAAAGAAGAGAAGGCAATGAAGGTGCATCTTGAAGCCATGCTAATGGAAATGCAATGCAGTTCTGGGTGGAAACCGGGCGATGGGGGGACATGTGCGCAGTTGCCCTCTTCTGCAAGGGGCATGAGGGGCTGGAGTACTTGACCCGTTCCCGTTGGTCACTAATGAGGTCTGTTCCCAAGGGCCTTTAATTGCCTGGCACTTCTGGCCTGCGCTGTACCCGGGAGGGCCGGCCCTGGCCGCTGGCATTCGGGTTGACATGTGAAGACATGGTAGGTGGTGGGAGGACCGTGGGCAAGGCTGGCAGCCTCTGCTCTAGCTCGGAGCAGCCCGGCATTACTTGGTGCCAACCTCCGGCTGGGTTAGGACTCCTGGTGGCAGTGCTGTCCTCATTTATGGGCCTTTTCTCTCCACACCCCTAAACTTGACTTTTAAAAAATTATAGTGAAATACACATAACATAAATGTTGCCATCTTAACCATTTTAACTGTACAGTGCAGTGCATTGAGCACCTGCGCATGACCACCATCCACCCACGTGAATTTGACTACTCTGAGAACCTCCCATGAGAGGACTGACTGTCTGTGACTGGCTAACTTCACTTAGCCTAATGTCCGCAAGGTTCGTCCATGGCTGGCATGTGTGCGAATGCCTTCCTTCTTGAGGTGGAATAGTATTTCCCTGCATGTATAGAGCCCGTCCTGTTCAGCCTGCCGTCCACCGCTGGGCGCTTACCCGTCTGGCCACTGTGAATAGTACTGCTGCGAACATGGGCACACAAATATCTCTTCAATTTCCTGCTCTGGATTCTTTGGGTAGATACCCAGAGATGAAATTGCTTTATCTTTTGATGTCCCTACATACCAAATAAATACAGTGTGGAACACAGGCAGGCAGAAAGGCAAGCCTGCTAGGGAAGGACATAAATTGGCTATAGATTTCAAAAGTCTGGGTCATCAATCCCACAACCCCAGTCAGATTCAAGCAGCGTTTGAGTATAAAACACATCTGTGAATTGTACATAAGACCACAGCTTCACGTCCTAAAACCAGTTCAATTTGTCTTCTCCTTTGTCTTTTGATGAAGAGCTTTGTTTACGAAATTCCTGTCTTCTGAAGTTCTTGAAAGATCTCAAGTGAGTTGTCCTCATAAGTGAAGGCAAAAACATCGCCTGGCAAAGTCTGTGACTGACAACATCTTTTTTTAGTTACCTGAGCTCTCTGCCTTCATTCTTTAGCACTTTCCTTTTCCCTTTGTCTCCTAGAGTTGTGCAGCAAACTGCTGTTTAGCAAAGAGCAGCCAAATCCAGAGTTAGGCCAAACCCTAGTTGCAGTCGGGTTCTCTTTGTTGTTGGTACCAGCATCACATCCCACCTGGACAGACCTGCCAAATTTTTTGAATTTCCTAGAGGAGGTTTTTATTCTGTCTGCTTGTCTGCACATGTATACAAAACCTGTAATTATATAATAGGTGAACTTACTGGTGTGCTATTGTGCTTTCTTTTCTTTTTTTAAACCAGCTGAATTGGTCCTTTTTTGTATTTTGAGCCTATTGTTGCCTTTATAACTGTTACAGTTTCCTTCCTCTGGCTTCTTATACTTACACAGCCTTTATGCCAGCAACCAAATATTTATGTAAAAAATTATTTTAAATAATTTGTCTTTCAGTGGAATCTTACAACTTTTGTATTTCTAGCTTTAATTTAAAGGTTTTAATGTTATAACTGCACATGAGTGTTAGTAGGAGAATTTTGATCTTAAAATATATCATCCAATTTTTAGAGATGAAAAAAAGCACCTATGAAAGTCATCAAAAATTAAGTATACAGCCATCACTCCATACTGATGGGGGACTGGTTCCAGGACCCCCACAAATACAAAAGTTTATGATGCTCAAGTCCCTTATATAAAATGGCATAGCATTTACATGTTACTTACACACATCTTCCCATAAACTTGAAATTATCTTCAGATTACTTATAATACCTAATATAATGTAAACCTTGTGTACATAGTTGGTACACTGTATTATTTAGGGAATAATGACAAGGAAAAAGTCTATACGTGTTTAGTAGAGAGGCAGTCATCACCATCATAGACCTCACTCCATGAGTAGACATGAGTGACAGCATAACTTTATTTAAAAGTGTTTCTTATCTGTGGTTGGCAAAATCCACCAACACAGAACCTACAGATACAAAGAGCTGACTGTATGCATTTAATCCTTTTACTTAAAGGTTAATGTCTTCTAATTTGTGACATTCCTAATCAACCCTTAATTCAGTAAATGTTCCATGGTTAAGACATCACACTGGCCTTTTTGAATAGTCAAACAAAATATGTGAAACAAAGTGCAATATATGCTTGACAAATGTTGTTGATTGATCAAAAAGCTGACTTAAAAGGGGAGGGATGGTATGCCGTTGTCTATTTCATGATCCTGCCTGTTCTGCCCTTCAGTGTGGTGGTCTTTTCTTCACACTTGTCTATTTCCTTGGGGCTACCACAAAGCTCTTCTTTCTGGGGGCTGTGCTTTTTCTAAGATCTATGGATATCTTGTTATAGAACTACTTTTTATCCTTTTTATGCTCTTAACTGAAATGGCAAGCTTGAAGAGAGATGGGTGGGATCTGATTCTTTTCTACCCCTTGACACTCAGTCGATGTTGCAATTGAAGTGCTTAGAACAGGTGTGTAGAACCAGGCAGCCTCTTAAATTATCGGTTGTTGATGTTATTGGTATTATAGTTGTTGTGGGAATTGTTGTTCATCAACCTTAAACAGATTACCAAGTGATTTGAGATTAGTGTTCTTGGTGGGCATGTCTGAGGGGGCGTTTAATGGAAGAGCAGACATAATAAATCAGTGACAACTGAGCGCTACGGTTCTATCTCCGTGTATGTGGCTTAGCGTGAGAACTTGTGGACAGCCGAGTCCAGTCACGGTGCCTCCAGCCTTTCATCAGAGCCGCTCTCGAGCCGCCTTCCCTTACAGTGCTCAGCGTCCCCCCAGGACGTCCCGGCGCCCACTCCATTCCTCGGTGGCGGGAGAGGGAGGCCTGAGGCTCGGTGACCAGGAAAATGAGAGTGTTCCACTGACTAGACATCTTTTACGTCCACTGAATCCAAGAATGTTACCAAAAAACATTCAGGTAAAGATTTTCAGGCAGAAATGATCAATGCAAGGTATTCAGGATTTATATAAGATGAAACAATTTTACATAGTATCTGCAGAAGTATAAACATAAAAAAGGATTTTAACTGATGCTACACGCCAGAATCAAAATGCAGTAGGAGAGAAAAGCAAACCAGAGTGTAAAAGAGTAACATCATAAATGACTCCAGAAACTAACAAAATCCACTGGGAGTACTTTGTCCCAAGACTGGGCACTGAAGAAGGAAAATGAGTTCCCCTCTCAGAGGGCAGCAGGCCTTCAGAGATCCCTCCATGAAAGGTGGAAGTGGTTATCCAAGAGGCAGAGGTGAAGCCCGCTTCCAGGGAGATGGATCCCAGAGGAAGAGAGAATTTTACATTTAATTTGTCAGTTATGGAAGCACAAACGCTCTCCATTTGATTCAGCAAACATGTGTATAGCCCTTTGGTGGAAGCAAACACAAGAAATATAACACTTGGCCAAAGAAGGATTCCAGTGTTAAACAAAACAAGTGAATCCAGAACTAATCATTTGAACCCAATTTTATTTCCTGTATGCAGGCAGCTCACCTTCTCGTTTGAGAATGCACAGGAAAGAGCAGTCCTGGGTCCTCAAAAGGAGCTTTGAGATCGAGTCCCAGCTCTGACGCAACCTGAGGGGCACATCTGGTTCACCTAGAAAGTGTTGAAACATTTTTCTCAGCCATAGTGCCTTTCTTCCCAAAGATCTCACCTGAAACTCTAGTATATAAAACAGATTAAAAATAAATCCATTAGCTCTGGTCCAAACTGATGGCAAAGGTCCCAGATCTAAGCCACAGAATCTCCTCATGTCTCCACTCACCTGCTCATCACCTGTCTTGTACACCAGGATTCTACAGAAAACAGTTTGTAGAAGGACATTCTAGTTGTGCTTTTCAAAACACTTTTAACTCTGAGCATCCCATGGCATGTATATATTAACATTCATCCAGTCTAGGCCTTCCCCCTCCTGCGCAAATGCTTGCTAACTATTGCATGTTACCAATCTCAAAAGCAACAGAAATCTGACTCCACACATTCAGAAGCAACAGAAATATTTTTAGGTTGATAATCTCTTCCCCATAATCTTGTTGCAATCTGGAACAGGAAATTCAAAATTCTAGGGAGTACAGAACAGACTAAATATATACCGTTTTGGAAAACTTTCCTGATGTATCACCCTTCCCACTCTTTTGTAGAGCTGCATGGTCACTACAACCTTTCCCCACTTTAGTCCCACATTTCCACCAGGACCTTCAAATCAGCACTGAAGGTCTCTTTGGCTGAACAGGACAAAGGACCTACCTTTCAAGGCAAGGAAAGAGAGAAAGGGTAGAATCATGGTGGTGTTTTTGTGTTTGTTTCTTTCCTTCTCCCTGTCACATAGCAACATAGACTGAGATAGGATTGAGTGTCACCCTGAGTAAATAACATCTTTTCAGGCCTTTGGGGCAGGGGGCAGAATGCTCTCAGTAGACTTAGTCCTCACTTCTGGTTTCATATCATTTTATTTTACTTTTATGACACTTGATATTGGTTTGAATGATAATTTAGGGATAAACTTGGCTTATTTTTCTATTATATTGCAAACTCCTTAAGGGTAGGAACTTTTCCATACTCAGCTCTAAATCTTCTATAGAGCTAAAAATGTCATCTGGTGTGGTTAGCTGTTCCAGGAATTCACAATGAAGTGAATAGAGAAAAATCCAGAATCGATTTTCTAAATAGGGGTTGGCAAATTACAGCCAATGGGCCAAATCCAGCCTACCACCTGTTTTTGTAAATAAAGTTTTATTGGAACACAGTCATGTTACTTCTTAATATATTGTCTATGGTGCTTTCATGCAGATTTCATTAGTATGACATAGATCGTATGGTTCACAAAGCCAAAAATATTTACTATCTGGCCTATATGAAAAAAAGTTTATCAACCTGTGGTATAAACCCCAGTTTAATTAATACATATGAATATTTTAGAGGTGTATATATTTTTTAATTACTTTCAAGTCCATGTAGTTTCATTAAGCAAATTTGCCATGTATGTTCAGTTATTGGCTATAGCCATGTCAGTCATTTCAAGTAGAGAAATTAATTTACCCACCCTGATTATTATTTACTGTCTTCTGACTTTTTAGCTATGCAACTGAAAAAAAAAAAACACACACCAGTTTTGCATTTCCATGTCATATTAGTCAAAACTCTTCTATTTTTATGTAACAAAAAACAAACTCAAAATAGCCCCCTTTGAAAAAAGCTAAAATTGTTGGAGAAATTGACTGTCTTCTGAAACTGAGAAGTTGTGTTGTTCAGACTTCGGGAAGGGCTGAATTCAGAGGCTCCGAGATGCTGCTGGCCTGTTCCGCCAGGACAGGGACAGGCAGATTCTTTGTGCACATCTGCCTCTTCCCCTTGCTGCAGATGGCTCGGGCCCTCACACAGAAGGCTGTGGCTAGCAGCATTCCCAGCACAGAGTAGTTCTGGACAGCTTCTTATCCAAAAGGAAGAGGAACTCGTCTCTCCCCATGTCTGTATATTAAATCTGTGAAAGGGTTCTACCTGCTTAGCCATGTGTGAGCCATTGGGTCAATCACTGTGGCCAAAAAAAGGAGATGCCACAGGACCAACCAGCCCTGAGCCAGGTGCTCCACGCTGTACAATGTCTCTATACTTGCTGGTCCCACCAGAACAGAGTAATGTGGGTAAGGGGCAGTGTTCCAATGGAAGAAAGGCCATTTTACAGATAAAAATAGTATCTATCTCTTATAGAAATACTATGCCAGAATTGTAGTGGAGGAGATGAGTTTTATAAACAACCAGATCTAGGGAAAATAATTTTACTCTTCCTGTCCTTATCTTCATCTTCCTCATCATCACTTTTCATCCTATTGGACATGTGGTTCCAGGGAATAGCATATTCTTCTAGCTGCTTTGGAAGTAGATTCAACATTCAAAATTTGACCCAAGCCCCAATTTGCACCAAAACATATGCCCTATGCTCTTGAAATTTGCTTGATCTCTTCCATATGACTTGTGGGTTCTGGGTTTAATGAGATTACATAACTAAAGGTTGCCCAGAGGCAAGTATTTTCAAAGTGAGATTACACAGTAAAATGAACTGAAAACATGTCAGTGTACAGAAGGCTGGGACTGATACTTTGGTGGGGAAGGAGTCAGGAGAGTCTCCTTTGGCCCACACTTGAACGTAAGAGCATCTAAACTTTTGGATACTGAAGAGTGGTCTCAGAGAGCTCTGAACTTAGTGCAGGTTATATTCTCCCTATTTGTCTTACAGCTTGAAGACACTGTGATTTGGATCTAAAATAATTACTGCTATTCAGTGTCATCCACACATAATTAGCCTCAAATTATAATGAATTAACATAGTTTGCCCTCTTCATGAAGTGAAGTGATAACATTACTATTTTTTCCTCTCACATATCTAAAATAAAAACACTTTGAAACTTTCATTCTGTTAGGTGAAATGCTGTCCACAAGGTCGGCTCACAGTGAGGGAGGAACAGCGGAGGGCGGCTGCCTGACCAGGCAGACCAGGTCTCGGTGCACCGGGCAGTGGTTCTGGGACCCCTGGCCTTGGCTAAGGCGTCGCACCTGGTGACGCCCTCCTCCAGGTCTCCTCCCTGTGCACACACAGAAGATGGCCCCAGTGTGCTCAAGGGTTTAGGTTACTTTGAAAGAGTCCAAATCAGAGAGATTTATTTGTATCTTTATTCTATATAACTTGATGTAGACAGATGTTAGAAATAAAATAATTACATAATAATTCTAAATTGGTTTCTGAACAGACTTCAAAGAATATGTTTCTGATATGAAGAGGGAGAGGGATTTTCAGAGCATGGATTTACCTTTTAATTCTCATTGCACATACGCAGTAGCTCTGTGAAATTATAAGACTTTGAAAGCAAAGTGCACAAGAATTCCCAGGTTTCTGTTTTGTTTTGTTTTTACTGTCCCTACAGTTTTACTTTGAGCTCTCAACACCTAACCCAATGCTGCAGTCTTAGCGAGCACAATACCCAAATAAATGCTCGTCTGTAACTGTTCTTCCCTGGAGCCCTGGGTTTTCTTTGGCACTGTTGTTGCTGAGCCATAATTTGAAGTTGAAAATGGTATTTTCCATGGACATTTCCCAAGTATAAAAACCATCTCAGATTCTGACCAAAACAATAGAAGAAATTAGTTTATTGATAAAACTCCTGTCTATGAATGGATTTTTGAAAATTAAAATGCCCTTTTTTCTCTTCTTGAAAAGAGTCAAACAATTCCTTTATTGTTGTAGTTGCTTAGAATTTATTTTTCAGTTCTATTATGCACACTTCCTCTATGTCATTGATACATAACCTACTACGTGCCTCTTATAACATTGGCTCCGACTATTGTCTCAGGCTGATGTGTAGGGACATTGGACACCAGAGACTCGCTGCAGGAGGAGTAACATCCTGTTGAAGGAGCCTCTAATCACGTGGCTCAATGGGCTTTCAGGGGCCTCGCGGTGCTGATGACAGAACCAAGAATGAGACCTAGGAATTCCCGCGGCTGCTCTTGCTTCTGCCCACAAATAAGCCTGCTTGTTCCTGCCATTCAGTCCAGACTTGCTGAAAGCAGCCCATTCACCGGTGACACAGAGCTCCCATGAAGGAGTGTTTTCAAGTAATCCCATGAAATTTCTTCAGTGATTATACAAAAGTTCTGAAAGAAAAGCATGTGTATAATGTGACTATATGCGCAGTGTTATTTTGTATAAAGTAAGAGTATAACAAGCTGGATAGTATATTAAAATTTTCCTTTGAAAGCTTATCTTAATTAAGTTTATCTAACATGAAGGAAATGTTTGGGCCACGTGTGACATGACTGCACCGCGCAATAGGTCTGAGGGGCGGGCTGTGGAGTCACCCAGACCTGAGTTCAAACAGCGTGCCAGGAGCAAGGAGCCTCTGACTTAGAGGTGTTTATCATCTTTGAGACCTGTGTTCATGTCGCTCTGGATGCTAGCTGGCCGTGTCCTTCCACTTCTGCCTCTTCTTGACGCTCACGACCATTCTGTCGGCTGGGATTGTTCTGCCCTTCACCGTTTTGGGGACGTTGGCATGGACGGCTACCACCCAATGCGTGGTTGGCGCGACGCCAGGCCCAGGAGCTGCTGGCCAGCGAGCGGACTCGTGTGGCAGAAGAAACCCTCCCGACCACGGGGGCCAGACCACGCCCACTCCTGCTCCACGGGTCTTCATGACGTCGAATGGAAACAGGTCCCTTCCACCAAGAAGTTCCCTGAAGACGTCGTCTGGGTGCAGATGCGAAGCCGAAGCTGAAGCACGTCTGAGTGACTCCCTCTTCGCCCTCCCCTAATCCTTGGCTGGACCTGTGCAGGTGTCCGGGGTTTCAGCATCTGGCATGCCTCGGCTACTTGTTCGATGCTCTCCCGCTGCTTTATTCTCAGGGTTGTTGTCCAGATGCCACCTGCAGGCCCGTGTCCGGGTGCTGGTAGTGTGCTGGGCCGAGGCCACCTCCGGAGCAGCCCAGGATGGTGCTCACTGCGTGTCCGCCCCGTGGAAACCCTGGGGCAGTGCACGAGGGATTCTTCAGCTTCTACAAAAGTAGTTCAGTTAAAAGCTGTACGTTACGTAACATCCCTCCAGGCAGCGCTTGGGGGCAGAACCTCAAAAGCAAACACATTAATAATTCTGCAGGAAAATATATACACACTCTCACTAAGTGGAATAAATAAAAACTATAAATAGACTTATGTTGATTCAGATTAGGTTTTTCTGGCAAACAAGTTTGTACCAAACTCACAAGGAGAACAAAAGAATGAGTTTTCAAAGCTTTTTAATTTTAGACTTGGGAACTAAGAGATTGCAGATCTTAATTGTTTGTCTCTTTTAAAAAACCAAACAAACAAGCAGCATAATGTACTGAAAAGGACAAAACACTATTTCTGGAGTTATTATGCCAAAAAAATGCATAACTTAACTTTAAACATGAGCAAACATCACAAAAATTCAACAGACTTCGGGAGATGAAATAAAGCTCCCAGAATGCCCACATCTTTGTCCCTGATGTGATTACAGTAGAATTTTTTTTTTTTAATCCTCCCCCAAGGACATTTTTGCATTTATCTTCAGATAGAGCAGGGGGGAGAAAGGGATGAAGAGAGAAACATAGATGTGAGAGGGACACATCAACTGGTTGCCACCTACATGACCCCAGCCAACCGAGGTAGGTGCCCTTAGCGGGAACCGAACGTGGGTCTCTCTGGTCTGGGGGCCGACCCTCTAACCATTGAGAAAATCGGCCAGGGCTACAGTTGAATCTTGATATGGGAATATTATACTGAATTATCCAGGTGGTTAGTGTAATCATGGGATCTTTAGAAAGGGGAGCAAGAGAAGCTACGACAACAGAAGCAGACGCTGGAGGGACGCACAGCCACACGCCCAGGTGCGGAGCCCAGTGGCCTCGGCCGGAGCCTCCAGAAGGAGCGCCGCCCTGCTGGTATCTTGACTTTGACGCATGCGGGCTTCCGAAGTTTAGGGCTGTACGGTAAGAAATGTGTGTTGCTTTAAACCACTCAACTTGTTGTGATTTGTTATAGCAGCAGTTGGAAACTAATACAGACAAATTCTACAAAATAACTTGCCAAGAATCTTCACAATGTTGTTCACGACAGACAAAGAAAGAGCAGATAGATGTCCCAGACTGGACAGGGAGACAGGACTGAGGAGACGTACAACTAAATGCAGTGGGGAGAGTACATTAGATGAGATCAGATGAGAGGAAAAGACATTAGTGAAACAAGTGGCCAGATCTGAAGAAAATCTCTAGATTAGTGAACAGTGTGGTATCATGTTAATTTCCTGATTTCCACTGGCACTGTGGTCATGTGCGATGTTACCACTAAGAGAAGCAAGATGATGGGTATGGAAATTCTTCGTAATTTTTTTGCAACTGTTTTGGAAGTCAGAAATTATTTTAAAATAAAAATAACCTTTTAAAAGCAGGGGAGATAAACCAAAGGGAGCTCACTTCATTCTCTTCATCATTTAATAATAATAAATAAATAACACTTATTTGGCAATTAATATGGACTAGGCAACCCCTCTAACCAGAAAACATATCGATTCATTTCCACCATACCTCTTTAGAGGTGGGGGCGCTGTTGTGATCTCTGTGTTACACTGAAGAGCAGAGGGCAGGGAACATAGCCAAGACGGAGCTCAGCTCAGAAGAATGTTAAAGTCTGGAGTCTGTGCTCTCAACAACTCCTGGAGGTGATTCTCTTGCACATCCAAGTTTGAGAACATATGGTGTGAATTTCACTATTCGGTTATAGTAGCATTTTAGTACTCAGGAACCTTTGCTTATTTCCTAATTCCTGGATGTGTTCTAGGTTGGTGATATTGACAGGTAACTGAATATTAAGGAACCAAATTGTTACACTAGTAATATTTCAGTGATGACTGGTAAAAACGGAAAACACTGGTTCTATAGAACAGTGGTTTTTTCTATATAATTATCCCTTTTATTACTTTTCCTCGCTTTTATTGATTCATTTCTTGACATATTCATTTTCTGAAACTGTTTTCAAAATCCCTTCTATTTGTTTCCCTCCAAACTTTCAGGCTTTCTGTCCATCTTGATGCTTTAAGTGCAATTCCACATTTTTGTTCTGATGGACTGCATCTTATACTGAATACAGTCTAGTTTTCCCCACATGAAAACAAGGTAGGAGGAGTGGCCAGCAGAGGTTTGGGGAAGGAGAAGGTAAAGGATTAGGAGCTCCATCCTCCAGTTCTTCTTTATAGTGATGGTCTGTGTCAGAAAGCGGGGTGGGGGTGGGGGCAGAAAGGATGGTAGGCATTATCTACTGTAGTTGGAAACCCCTGAGGGCAGAAAACACATTATTTCCCATGCCTTATGCTGAGTCAAGCATACTGTCAATACTCAACAACAATAAATAATTAGACATATTGGATTTACATACTTAATTCACCATATGTACAGATTAAAATGTGCCTCTGAAAATGAAGTTTTTAAAAGAAAGTCTTTGATATGTTCTGATAGAGGCTGTAAATCATAGCATTTTATGAAGATAAGTTAAATATCTACCATTTTACTTTTTCATTATATCCTAAATTCTTTTTAATATTTTTAAATAAATGCCTGCAAACTAAAAGTCTTATTCTATTTGGATTCTTTCTACACACATCTATTCCACACAGATATGGATATTATACCTAGCTATTTATCTATATATAATGTATAAAGCAATTATTCATTGGTAAATTTATATGTTTCATTTTCAAATACAATATATTCACTTTAACCACATACTTTCTAATCTTTTTGCCTCCTAGTCTCAGATTTTTGAATTCAAATTTCCTTCCCTTTGTCTGTATTTTAAAATAATAACAATAATTTTACATCTATTACAAATAACAATACCTAGTCCCTGATTGAACGCTAACGTTGTAATTCATGCGCAGGGTTAGGCTGCCAGTCACTAGTCGCTGAAGCTGTGCTCTCATTATGTATGACATCAGCAGAAACTCTCAATTCAATGGCAGCCTTTTATTTAATTAGGGACTATGTATTATTTGGTTTGTAGTAACTAGAATTAAAAATAGCCCCTTCCACCATGTAATGGGAAAGGAAAAAAACTTTGAATATATTAATTGATATTTTTAATACTTACTCTAAAAGCAATCAAAACTTATGTTAAATATTAATTATAATATTTTTCTGCTTTTGTGCACCTTGATTTATTGCTGCCCTTTTGGGTTCACTTTTAATTACATTACAGGAAAACAAAGGCTGTTTTTATCCAAAGAGTTATTTGGCACAGACAATACTCTCAGTGGTGATGGTTATACTGTACTTTATATTAAACTTAATTTTCAAAAGCATATTTAACACAGTTTGCCAGGCTTTTATAAATTATTTTCCCTTCTTTTAACAACATGCCTCTCAGGTCTCTATATTAGAAATCAGGGACAAAGCTCATAAAGGAACAAAGACCCCAAATCAGGGATGGTCTTTTAAAAGAGGTGCAGTTTCAAAGACTCCTGAAGATATAAATCAAAGTGCTTTTGAATACAGAGAGCATTCTAAAAGAATATTGAACTGTTTGCTTAAAATCTCACATTATTTCCTCTTTTTAAACCCTGTTCCTTTTTGAAGGCTAGCACCAGATAGGGACAAAAGGAATATTTTCATGCAAAAATCACGGCCAGGTACAGAGGCACAGTCAGAGCCCGTTTCAAGTGGGGACAGGAATTTAATTCAAGGTATTCTCCTCTTTATTCCACATTTAACAGATTTGAAGGATTTCTCCACCTCTCTGACACTGCAGACATCACTAGGTAATGTTTTCGCGGTGGAGGGCACCAGGAAATCTTGGGGTGGAATTTGTGGTCCCCTTGGAATGGATTCTGGAGAGTTCAGGAAGAAGGGGACTTCTTGGTGTTTCTTAAAATCACCCGGTCCCCTCTAAGAAAGAAAGCAAATAACCAGTTTGTTTCCCCTTTGAAAAGAATCTTGTTACCCACATGTGGGTCTTATCCTAGATACTGTTTGTTTTTAAAAGCATAAAAAAATCATACTTTTGGAGAAAATAGAGATTTTACTTACCTTGTTCTAGGTATAGGCTTTTTTTATATTTTATTTTTTATGTAATATTTCTTACACTTTGGATAAATCAGTACAAATACCAAAGTAACTGACTGATCATTTTATAGCAAATTTTACTTTCCAAAAGTTATAACCAAATACAAGACTTAAGCCCCTGTGATATGTGTTTCATTAAGAAAGTGAAATGCCATACCTCTGAGTAGAGCAGGTATCTGTGATTTTTCATGTTTCCATAGCAACATGTAATTTTTATTGAACTGCAGAATAAATAGGCAAATAAAATATGCATAAAATATTGATAGGTGTTAGGTCTGCTGTCCAGGGACTTTAATAGCTTATGATCACTATCGTTTCTTTTTAATTCCTGTAGCCATTTTTCTAATTAAAGCATATTTTTATTATGACTTCTTTATTCTTCATCTAATGCATAAAGTTTTCTTTTTAGTGTGGTTTCCAAACCCTGCTTTATCATATACATATTGGAGAGAATACTGAGTATGTAAAATGAGCACAGAAACAAAGATATTTTCTATATTTTTCTTAGAGAATTTGTATGATTTCTTTTGTCCTGGATAAATTTCTATTTTTTGGCTAATTTTTATAAGTTATTGTCAGTGACTTATATTATATTAAAATGTATAGTACCGATGACAAAATAACAAGTACAAATAAATGATTATATTTAAAAAAAGAATTTATTTACAAAAAATAGGTATTCCAACATTAGCTAGAAAGAAGAAAAAAAGAAATTGAATCAAGTAAATTATTCATTTGAGCTTGAAAAAAAGAACTATAAGATGAAATTAACCTAACATCCATATATTTTGTTGAAGCTGATCATTATAGTTCTATGCTGTTTGCATCATTTCAGTTCAATAAACATTTATGGAGAGCTAACTTTATGCTCAGTACTGTGTCAATTATTTTAAAAATAGGTTTATGAACTTAAGTTACAACCTAGAAAAGTCATAATAAAATATAAATTAAAAATCTTAAAATTAGACAGATTGTCTGGGGGGGATCGAGTTGTATCCCTACTTCATAGCTTATAGCAAAATAAATTCCAGATTGAATTGACTAAAACTTGCAAAATGAAATCATTAACATGCTAAATGAAAACATGGACCTTTTAAAATATTTATGTAATCTCAACATTAGAGAGAAGAAGGTCTTTCTCTATATGACTCAAAAACTCAAAGAGCTATTTTTCAAAATGATAAATTCTATAGCATAAACCTGAAAAAAATCCACTTGGCAAAAGAACATCATAAAAAAAGACAAACAACAAATTGAAAAATATTTTTCCAATTCATATCACAGTAAAGGGCTAATTTTTAATATACATAATATTCCTATAAAACAATAAGCAAAATATCTATAACATAATAGGAACATGGACAAAAGAAAGGGAAATACAACTGTGGTGTCTTTGGGAAAAAATGCTCATCTACACTTTTCATAAGATAAATGCAAACTAATGGAATATCGTTTCATCCAGCATATTTCTAAAAAATAAAAAAAGTTTTATAACCATCTTCTTATCAAAGGTGTGAGTGTAAATTGTTATAAACATTATAAGGGTAGAAGTATAATTTGTTATAATCTCCTTGGAGAACAATTTAGCAATATCCTACACGAAATCTTAATTTCATTTCTAGAACATTCTCACATATGGGCAAAGTGCACTTTGCTCCCTGGAGCACTTCTTGCTATATAGGAACATTGGGAAGAACCTAAACGGCCCTTGGTAGAGGACGTGTTCAGTATGTTTTGAGTCATTCGTACAACGCAACACTATGCAGCCATTAGAAGAACGAAGCATCTGTGTGGGTGCCAATAATGAGTTATCTAAAAATATTGTTACATGAAACCAGCAAGGTACAGACAGTATTAACGGTAATATAGTATAATCCCATTGGTGTTTTTTTTTAAAGAGTAAAAAAATACATATATACAGAGACAGTAAAAAACAAGTTCATAGGTGCACACAAGGCAATGTGTTATCCCCGAATAGACGAAGTTTTCTCTGGAGTACGGGGATGGTATGACAACCTATTTATCATTCTATACCCTTTTGTATAGTTTAAATTCTGTCCAAATATTTATTGTGTCCATTTAATTAACTTTTTAAAAGTAGACATTAATTTTAAGACAATATAAGGGAAATGCAAAAGAATATGTATAGTGCTCAAGAAATTTGAAATAACAAGGCCCTTCCCTGTGACACAGAAGGGCTTAAAATAAAGGGGTCTTAAGCTGGATTGGAACCTAAAACTTAGATTAGAAAATGTTACCATGACCTAAGATGGTCATAATCATAGCCATATGGCACAAGCTTACGGCCACATCATTCAAACGAGTATGAGATGAGGAGGACAAAAAGAGGCAAAGATTATGGAAACAGAGAAAAAGGGTAGAAGGAACAATGGCATTTAAGTATGTCTCCTTTGCAGTGAAAGCAAACATTGGATTTATAGGAGCTCAGAACAAATATTCAGATAACGTGGTGGAAACTACCGTATTCTTAATGATTATATTGCAAAAGTACCCTTTTTTGCATAAATTCTTAGATGAAGAGAGCAGTATGATGTATTAGAAAAGGCCATGAACCAGAATTCAGGAGACATTTAGTCTGGTTCCTGTTCTGCTATTAATTAGCAATGTAACCTTGAGAAGGTCACATTGTGTCTCCAGGCCTCAATTATATTGTCTGTTACATAAAGTGTATGTGGCAGAGAGGTGTGCAGTAGATTCATGACTCCATACCATATTTTTAACCTGAAGAACTTTTTTCCCCCAACAAAATGTAATTGCAAACCAGTAAAACAGATAAAAGCAGAGTGGCTTTGTATGAAGCAGGGATGGGTACCCCTGAGCCCTTCTGCCCAGTATCTTTCTTTCCTATCATCACTCTCTTTAAAGTAACAAAATCAAAGCCCTGCAAACCAGCAAAGTTCAATTTAAAACTATTTACTATTGGATTTCTAAGGTCTCTTTTTATAAGAACATTCCACAATTCCAGGAGATAATTGATTCACAGGTTTAATCATGTAAAATTTCTACAGAAATATATGCAAAAATAATGATGGTAGTGGGAAGCTACACAAGAAAGTAATTATTTCAACGAAGATTTATCAAGTATCTTTTGTGTACTCACCCCTCCTACAATGTCACAATGCACACAGCTGGCTAGAGTATGATTCTGTACTCTGATTCTCATAATCTATTAGATTTTTAAATAATCTTTATAGGGTTCTCTAAGCTTCTTGAATATCTATGTTGATATATTTTATTTGTTTGAGAACTTTTCCATTGTCTTTATATTCTCCTCTGGGACTCCAGTTCCACATGGCACATGACTCTCTCTGTCTCTCATGTTTCTTATGCTCTTTTATGTTCTTTCCAACCTTTTGTTGATGTTGTTGTTGCTATGTTTTATTTTGAACTAAATAAAGTTTTATTAACCTGTTTTAGTTTACCAGTCCTGTCTTCCACGTATTTTAAATCTCTCCACTAAGTTCCTAGATACGGATTATTTTTAGTACAAAACTGTCTTTTAGAATCATTTTTTACAGATTCAAATATATATTTTGAAATTCTGCTTTCTATATTTTGTCTATTTTTTCTCTATTTCCTTAAAAATGTTAATTATACCTATTTTAAAGACTTGGCCAGCTAATGTCAGCATCTATATTATCTATAGGTTTGTTTCTATTATCTATTTTTGCTCTTGATTATTGATTATAGTCATTCTGCTTCTTGTGTGTAATTATTTTTGACTATATGTAAGACACTGTGTATGACAAACTCTGGAGACTTTAAATGCTGTTAACTTTCACACACAAAAGTCTCCTCTTTCCTCTGCTTAGGCAGATATGTGAAGGACCAACGGGCTAAATGAAATCAGGAATTCAGCTGACTGAGAGCTGGGGTGTAGGTTTTGAAAACTCAGTCTATCTCTGTGGACGTTTTAGTTCTGCCCTTCAAAATTTTCAGCTTAGCTCTTTATGCAGCTTCAAAATTTAGTAAATGTTGATTAAGGTAAAATGCTGGAGGCCTCTAAGTTTCCAAACTTATTTATCAGTACCACTTAAATATCTAAATATCACACAGTTTCTTGTCCCTCAAGAGCACCTTTTTGTATTCTTAGCTTCAGCTGCATCTAGAATCAGTGAGTGCACCCAGGATACACCAGTTACAAATCTTCAGTGCTGGTCCATCTCCCCTTTAAACGTTTCCATTTGTTGCTCAATTCATTTTCAGTCCATCTCCCCAGGTTTTTGTCTCCTAAATATGCAAAGTTGTGGAATTTTTCATTCTTCCTTTCAGAATTTTTTGGTCTGTTTCTTTAGCCTTTCATACAGCCTTATATTAATCAATTCATGTAGAAATAGGCTGTCTATTTGAGACTCCTCAGACGTTCAAATTTTTATTCTGGCTTCATTGTACCACTGAAACTTTGCTTTTTCTCTTTCTTTCTATAGTGGCCTTCTGCTTACACCAGTATGTGCCCAGAAAAATAACTGCTCGTCAACTCATTACCTCACCCCTTGCTGGTTCTCTACACTGTAGTCTATCTGACTTTTGTTGCTTTCTGGTGCTTATAAAAATAAAACTTTGAAATTACCAGCTTTGTCTATTTGCCAGTGAGAATATAATAATCTGCTGCACCCTTCTCAGAAGCAGAAGCTCACAATCTAAATTCTTTTAGAAAACTTAAAATCTAAGCAACATGAGACAAATTCTTAAAAATTAAATCTATGTTGTCCAGCCGGTGTGGCTCAGTGGTTGAGCATTGACTCATGCACCAAGAGGTTGCCAGTTTGATTCTTGGTCAGGACACATGCCCAGGTTGTGGGCCTGATCCCCAGTGGGGGGCATGCAGGAGGCGGCCAGTCGATGTCCTCTCTCATCGATGTTTCTATCTCTCTCTCCCTCTTACTTTCTCACTCTCTAAAATCAATAAAAGGAAAAAAAAATTAATCTATGTCATACTATTCATGTTATTATATGACATAAATATAATATTCTAGGTTTCCCTTTAAATAATTTGTAAAAGTATGAACGTTCTCTAAGTATGTAATGTAAGACCCCCATTAACAATTACAGGGTGGGGCAAAAGTAGGTTTACAATTTTTATATGGAAAATACTACAATAATTAATAAATAGTAATACAAGAATAAAGTGTATTTTGTGTACTCACACCTATAAACCTACTTCTGCCCACCCTGTGTGCTAATGACTCAAGTTGAGTTTCTTGCAGATATACCACATTCCCTAGTAACTTTAATCAGGAGAGACAGAATTCTCTAAAATACTACTTAATTTTAGATAATAATCATAAAAAATAAAGTGAAATAGCATTTTGAATCAGATCTGATTTCTCCAGGTGTAGAAGAACCAAGAACCACCAGCAACATTTGGGGAAGGGTGCTGCCCCTGATGTATACGTAGAATGTAAGCAATATAACCTATGTCGTGCTTTGAAATTCTAAGCCACTGGTGTTATATCTCTTTTCAACTCCCAGAATATATCAACAATCATTTTAAATTATTTCTTCAATTAACTTCAGGATATCCATCATGCTAAAAATTTTAGAAAGCCTGGAGGGCTTAAGAAATTATGTGTATGTATGTGTAAGAGTGTACTTAAGAAATGAATTTGGTTTGCATACCTTGGATTACTGGGGATTTATTTTACTCTTTCTTTTGTTCTTGATTTTATTATATTTTAATCAGAGTAATGTTTGTAAAGCAATTTAAAACTAAATTAAAATTTAACCTACAAAAGGGTTGCTTGAGAAATGAATTAACTCTCTGCCATTTTATTTTACTTTTGCCCGTCTACCTCAAGTGCCTAGTACAAGTGAAACAGCCCGTCACCGGCATCTCTTTCACAGCGGTTCACCAGAACCATTTGTCCCAAAGTGTCATTGCTGCAGCCAAGCTACATTTGATTATTAACACGTTCAGATTCTTGGCCTCCACCTCAGATAGGAATTGCCAAGGATAGTTCCAAAAAGGCCTTTTATTTGCACATTGATCCACATGCTATCTGAACACCATTACCCAGCGACTCTTCCACGCTAGTACCGCGGGAGAGCATCCGCACAGACAGCGTTACTCCTCGGTTGAAGGACACTGCCCTGATGCCCGGGATAATGCCCACCAGTCCGCCACACCTGCCTCCTCTCTCTTCTTCTCTGAGACCCGCCTCCAGTTCGTTTCCCATGAAGCTCTTCCAGTCCACACCTTCCTTACTCCATATTTCAGGACATTCAGCGATATCTGTAAATAGGTCTTCACCTTCAAACGTCTCCCCTGGGATCACACCCGGAGGGGCACGCCTGAAACTGGACGTGCCCTTTACCGACTGAAAAGCCAGTAGCGTGTGCTGCTTCTGCATGTGGTCACTGTGGTCAGTCAGGTCTCACCAAGTAAGACAGCTCAAGGCCTGGCCTAAGAAGGCCCCAGGGGACTTAGTTCTCTTCATTCCTTCAACTCGGGGTACTCAAAGCAAGTGATGCGCACAGAGGAGAGCAAACTGAACTCTCCGGCCCTGGGTCCAGATGGCGACTGAGAGCAAGGGGTCTGGGCTCAGACCGCAGATTCAGATTCTCCCTTTTTTATTTATTTATTTATTTATTTATTTATTTATTTATTTATTTATTTATTCAGATAGAGTGGGAGGGAAAGAGAGGAAGAGAGAGAGAGAAAAACATCGATGTGAAAGGGACACATCGAGTGGCTGCCACCCGCACGACCAACCAGGGCCGGGGACAAACTGCAACCAAGGTACATGCCCTTAGCGGGAACGAACCCGGGTCTCTCCGGACCGCAGGCCGACGCTCTAACCGCTGAGCCAAACCGGCCAGGGCTCAGATTCTCCCTTTGTGACCTCAGCCAACTGACAACTTCATCAACCTCCACGTCTGCTTCCAGAAACCGAGGAAGACAATAGTCCATGATCCCTCAAAATGTCTTGTAAACTCTTTTCTTGAAGCATCACACACGTCGGAAAGGGGAGAAGGGATATTTGGGGAGGTCATCCTCGGTGCGCGTAGCCGCAGATTCTCGTGGCGCTTTGCCATGGCTCCCTCTCTGCGAATGCCCCGCAGTCCCCGTCTGCCCGTGACTGAAAGGTATTTGTTTCCCTCCTAGTCTGGGGTTACTTTGAATAATTCGCTATAGATATTCTTGTACATGTCTTTAGGAAACATATGCACACGTTTATGTTGCATGTGTACTCAGGAATGGGCTGCTGGGTCACAGAGTGTGTGCACCCTCACTTCAGTAAATGTCTGACCGCGTGTCAGCGTGATCACCCGGTTTACCCCGCGGACAGACCTCAGAGTTCCAGTTGTTCCGCGTTGTCGCGGCCAAGGGTCAGCGCCGTCTGTTTTAGTTTAGCGAGTTTAGTTGTTCTGACACACTGAGGGACTGTCTGGTGATTTGTGTTTGTTTTCTCTAACGACAAATGCAGGGGGTGCCTTCCACGCGGGCTTAGCGGCTGCGGGAGAACGGAAAGCGCCGGCACAGGCGGGCTCAGTGCGGCCGCGGCTCCCACCGCACGCTCCGGTCGTCACAGCCCGGGACCGGCGGTGTCCCTGCCGCACGCTCCTCCCTTCCAGTAATCACTGGGGGGTTTCCTTTTGGGTTGCCACAGGAAACACACACACAGGCAACTAGGCGAATCATAAAAGAGAATGTTAGTAAAGGAAGAAAAAGAAATATTTTCTGGTTATGTTTCTATTTTAACCAGTATAAGCGACCCAAGTTTATTTTACTGAGCACCACTGAGTTAACTCATGAAATGTAACCTCATCAGTCACCACTTACGGATTTACAGCACACGGACGCGATCTTTAGGCAAGTGGCTGGTAGTAAGGGTGTCTCATTACAGTTCTTGTAATTTCTAGACAGGAGTTATTATCAGGAAAGCCCAGTGGAAACCCTGTGCACGGGGTGTGCGATGGTCTGAGCGCTCTCAAAGTCGTATGCGGTACCACCGCGGTATTTCCAAGTAGGCATAACAGTAGTCTTCCTCGGCCGCACTTTAAGGGGAGTTCACTTTCGTGGCTTTCATCATTTTGTCTTGGGTTTCAAAGGAATGTAGCAACCATTTCTGTCACATTCTACTCTTTTCACTACAGCCAGAAAAGAAAGATGTGCATGAACGTGGCCAATACAGTAGAGGAGGTTCTGAAAACAGACGCAGGGTCTGAGGTGAGCGCCTCACCCAGAAAGTCAGAGCGAGGAGCCACGTGGCCCTCAGTGCGGTGCCCCCTGCAGGAGGCCAGCAGGCAGGTGTCAGTCAGTGTCGCTCAGCCTTTGTTGCATCCCAACAAAGTAGTTTTTGTGGCAATTATCTGAATCATTTGTTGTTTCTTTTGCATAAATACTGACTAAGGAAGCTCTGTAGACACATTCTGATGCACAGATTTAACATGTAAGTTGATAAACCCACAAACTATATATATTAAGAAATGTAACTTTTTCTACTTCTGAGATTATCATGGGTTTTGAACATATGTGGAACACATATACCTTGGGTTATGCAATAAAACAATAATTTTAGTACTTTCTAAAGATCTGAGTATGAAACCTAAATGTCATTTGAGTCAACAAATATTTAAGTAGTCACATACTGGTGCCAGGCTGCATTTGTTGCAAGAGTATATATGTAAGTAAACGCATGTATACAAGTTTATATGAAAGCAAGATATTGAACATGTGATCATAGCATGTCTCCCTGAGCACGGGTAGAGCATAACTATCTGGTTTAGAGCCGTGATCTCAACAGGGATGACTTTGCTCCTCAGGACATTTGGAAATGTCTGGAGACATCGTTGGTTATCAGAGCGACTACGGGGATACAGTAGGGAGAGGCCAGGGATGTTGCTCATCTTATAATACACAGGGTGGCCCCACAACAAAGAACTTTCTAACCTAAAAATGTTACTAATGCTGAAGCTGCAAAGTCTTACCTCCAGCACCTTGACAGGGACCTGCCACATAATGGGCTATCAACAAACATGTATTAAAGAATGAGTATTACTATGAAGTTACTAACCTACTCAACAGGAGATTTTGTAGAGAACAATAATCAAATGAGTGAATTGTGGTACGTGAATATAATCTCAATAATATTGATAAAAACACAATAATCCTTTCACTTTTGTGAATATCATATTTGCAATTTTTAAATGTCTTCATAATAAAGTATTCTCTTTTAACTAGACAAAGAAGAAAACAGGTTCGCATTTGCATTTTTTAAAATACGTTTTAATGATCTTTTTTAGAGAGAGAGAAATATCAATCGGTTGCCTCCCATATGCACCCGAACAGGGATCAAACCCACAACCTGGCTATGTGCCCTGACCAGGAATCAAACCAGTGACCTTTTGGTGCATGGGACAATGCCCAACCAACTGAGCTACTAGCCAGGGCATAGGTGTGCATTTTAATTGAGAACAGTGGCCTCAAAGTCAGGCAGGCATGAATTCAAGTCCTCAGTGACCTGAACCATAAATTAGGGTAAAAATTAACAAATAGGGGGAAATTATATATGTAAAATGTACTCATTTTGTAATAATATTGATTGCGGTCTCTTAGCATAGGAGATTGTTATGTGGATTCAGCTGGTTGTATATTATCCGTTGGTAATATTGACTGACAGGCAGAGTTGATTCCTGTTCACAAAAGCATGGCTGTACTTTGTTCTGTTACTGCTCTATGCTGGTATTATCATGTACCTAAGGCGGATTGGCTGCAGAAGTAGTAGGTAGCTGACCTGGAATTCAACCACACACGTCTTACTTCAAAACCAAACTCTTTGTCCCTATTCATGACTGTGTTTCTGAGCAACCAGGAGAAAATCTCATCAAGGATGTATAGAATATGTTTATGTAGGATATGTAGGAGATAAAGGAGGTCTGATGAAGGTGGGATGGAAATGAGAATAAATTCATCTCCTAACAAAAGCTCAGACACTTAGTAATGCACAAGTTGCTCAGTAGAGCACTGTTTAAATAGTGCATCATTGGGCTCAATGACCATCATTAGGGATCAGATAAATAATATAGAATAGTATGTAACCATTGCAGTTAATGAAGCAGGTCTCTAATAACTGACTTAGAAAGATGTCACATTGGATACAAAGACAAAAACAGGTTTTGGACTGATGTGTGCATACCTTCACGTGTGCATGTGTGTACTGGAGAGTCACAGCTGTACACATGATTGAAGATAGTGCCTATTAAGAAGAGAGATTATGGGGTGGTGTGACAGTCAATGGGGCTTTTACTTTCTTTTCTGTCAAATGAGCATTTATTATGTTTACAAACTCATTCATTTAATGCACTAATGCACACTTAGTTTGTGCCTGCTATGGCCATGCACCACTCCTGAAGACTTCTGAGTCTCATCTTTGCTCTAGAATTAACCTAGAAGAATCGTATTAGAAAGTTGCATTGATGTCCAAGCCTCAGTTTGCGGAGTGAGCTAAAAGAGCCTGGACCACGGTGGGTTGGGAATGCAGGATGGGTGAAGTTGGTGGCACACACTCTTGCAGATCTAGAGTAGGTGTTCCTCCTGCTACCCCTCCACAGCACCACTTGGTGAAGGCCTGGACGGCAGGGCACAGGCCATGCATTCAGCTCACAGGAGAAAGAGCCATTTCCTGGGGAAAAAAAGAACTGAGAATTTTTAAGAGTCTCTCCAGACCATTGTTCCTGTTTGACTATAATACGACTATTTATTCATATACTTTCCACAGATTCTGATTTTTATGGTGCCATAAAGTAAGATTTTCAGAAACTTGGTGGTGGGTAACATAATGCCATCAATGACAGTGCTAATTAATGAAGAATTCTACTTAGTGAGGGTGAGCATCATATTTTTCTGAAAATGAATCTTGAGAGCTTCCTTGATTATACCCTGATTCTGCTTCCATTATCATTTAGAGACTGAGGCATGAGATGGGTCTGGTGATTATGATGATTTAGGAGGAGAAATAATATGTCAGAATTATGGGAGTTTCTATAATTTCATGGTCTATAGCATAAAAAAATACATCACATCCCCAGATTCGGGTGTGTTGTACTTTAATGTCGGCTGTTGTGATACCTTGTGCAATATACCTGATCGCAAATTCATACTGACCTCCCCTGACATCAACAGTGCGCGCATTGTGGTGACTAATGAAGAAAAGAGAATGTGATACACTTTTATTAGGAATTTCTTTAGGATCTAGGCTATAATGACACATGAGAGGGGGGAGAGAAATCACTCATTAAGTATTTCCTAGGAATTATTCATTATTTCATCGAACAGTATGACAGACCCCAGACCTCGCGGACGCTTCAGCCGGTGCTGAGCGGAGCTGCCCAGCTCCGTGGTGCTGGGCCACAGGGGGCACATCAGACTTCTGATCCGAAACCTGCAGTGAAGACCTGTTTGCTTCCCGGGCATCACAGGTTCTGGCCATCACAGACTTTAACAACGCGGCCCACAGCTTCTTCAGAAGCAAGAGTTTCGTATACACCAAAATCTGCTCCTGACATTTTGTGAGTCACATGAAGATTTGGGGTGTTGATGCTTGACATGTCAACCATTAAAATGAACAGTAAAATAACTTAGGTGCTTTCCAATATAGAGAAATATGGCATTATTTCCACGAGGAAGGTAACTGCATTTTTCAGTTTCTATTTGAATATTTTTGTTTTTCTTAATAAACAAATAAATTCTAAGAGACATAATAACAACCAGATTCTTTTCCTCAGACATCAGATGTCAAATAAATGGAATTAAATACATTTTCTTTTTAAGTTTTATGCTTTAAAAAATTTAAATATCTCATTAAATCAAAGATACATTGATTGTATAATGCACCATTATTTTATGCAGTAATGTGAATTATAATTGCAAGCCTAATCTCAATTTTGACAAAGGCTAAAAAAAAGTTATATAGGAATCAATGAAATTTGATGATCACAAGTAACAGGTGCTGGGAAAAAGCAAACAGCACACACCTATGTCGACATGATCCACTCCAAACCTCACACAATTTGTTCTGCATCTCCCATAATTGCATACACTGTCTTTTTTTTTTTTTTTTTTACACAATGGAATTCAATGTATTTTGAACAGCAAATGGTTTTTTTAATTCAACAATATATTATGAACACTTACCTCATTTTTTAAGGACTAAAATGTTATTCAGAAATGTCTTTTTGGTTGCTGTTAATCCTCTCCTGAGGATATTTTTCCATTGGTTTTTAGATAGAGTGAAAGATTAGGAGGGAGAGAAAAAGACACACACACTTATCTATTGGTTGCCTCCCGCAAAGACCCCAATGGGGCCAGGGATCGAACCTGCAATCAAGGTACATGCCCTTGACCAGGAATCGAACCCAAGACCCTTCTGTCCATAGCCCAACGCTCCAACCGCTGAGCCAAACTGACCAGGGCCAGACATGACTTTTTTTATCTTTAAGTCAAAAGTTACAAACTATGGCCCACAACCCATTGTCTTAAGCATCAGTACATTTTACATACATTCCTTCTTTTCAGCTTTTGTTAAAAATCAGGTGAGGCCGAAGCTTTCGCACGTGGACAGTTTCCAGCCAAGTGGCGGCCCCACAGGAGGGCACGTGCCCTCTTCGTCCCGTGTTCTCCACAGTTCCCGGCTCTCACACACAGCCTGCACCTCGGCTCACATCCCCGCCTGGGCCTCGCTGGGTTGGGGGTTTGTCACACCTGCATTAAACATTCGCCACAGAACTTACTGCAGTAGCATACAAAGGGCTTTTGGTTGCTTTCCAAGCCCACTTAAGGAAATTGCACAACGCCTCACTGCCTACCACCTTCACTGCCTAGTGGGTCCTCCGGCCAACATTTGGATATCTGAGGTGCGCCTTCCACACCCCCACTTCCTTCCAGCTGCAATGGGTGAGTTATCCGTTCCAGTTACAGCCTCAGACATGTGAGCCCTTCTTCCTATCATGTGCATCTCATCTGATTATCTCGGATACAGCTATACCTCATAGTGGGATTTCTTCATTAAATCTCATTTCCAATGATCTGCCATTGTTCATCCAAAATGGAAATGTGTCCTTTGGACACTGGTTACCCCAGCTTTGTTTCTGCACTCCGACCTGCCCCTGCTTTAGTTGTTGCATCCCTAGAATTGGGGAGCTGAACTCCCTCTTTGAACCCCATCATTTTCTTAGTTGGCAAAGACATTGTGGAAATGCTTGAGGGAGCCGCGCGAGTAAGAGAGATCAGTGCACCACTGGCTGACGTGGCCCATTCACCAGCCTTGTGATGTGAACAGGGCAGATATCGGTTAGTAACACCAAACAGGATGTCTCAGTTCTTCTTGCTAGACCTCTTGTAATTATTGTATCACTTGAACAGATGTCTTGGAGGGATTCTCAGTATGATCAATGTATCAATATTTTTTGAATGTATATATCCTACAAAATAGACAATACAATAATTTAAATGTAATTCTATTTCTGAAAGACAGGCAGACACATTTCTATTCTGCTCCCAGCCTAAAACAGAATAATAAAACACATAGCCTTGAATTCAGTGAAATGACGTGGCTATCACAGTGACGATCATGAAGAATTTAGTCCTTGGTTAGAGTACTCGAGTACATCACAATCAGACCCTCTCTCCTCCCTCTCGCTCTCTCTCTCTCCGTTGCTCCTGCAATGTCACATCCGCTGTGGCAGTCAGCAAGTGCTGCTCCCCTGGGGAATGACACGGTAGCACTGAAATAAACAACTTCCACTACGGGGCTGGACTAGATGGTGTCATCTCTTACCACACCCCGTCTCCTTGGTAAATCCCCTCCCATGAGCAGACAGGGAAGCATGGAGCTTCCCTGATAGCTTGCCGTTAGATTGCGCCCTCCGCAATGGAAATCAGATGCAAAGATATATAAACCAGAAGTTTACCAGACTTACTCTTTAAAAAGTATGGCATTTCCCAGGACTTTTGAAAGCAAGACTCTTCGGACCTTCACAAAACTCAGTATCAGTAAGAACACTGTATGCTATCTGAGGTGTTGAAAAATGGGCAGTCAGGAATAGAGCCAATTGTGTAGAAGCCGGTTGGATGCATCTACATGTCAAAAAGTCCTTAAATCACTGCTTTCTTAGGTAAGCCAAAGATTTAAGACATGAAGCAATATTGTTTTACCCTGATTATATATCATAATCCTGATAACTATTTCTAAATTTTTTATTATAAAATAATACATGCTTAATATGGAAAATTTAAAACATATAAAGAAATAGAAAGTACAACTCCCATAATGTAATATTTAGAGACAATCTCTAGCTATATATTTGTGTGACTTAGTTCTGGGTGAGGTGTGGTTTGTTCGTTTGTTTGGTTTTTTTGTTGTTTTTTTTTTTATACATTTAAAATTTTGAAATTATGCCAATATAAATATTATATCCTGCCATTTGCAGTTAATGTATAACATACACACAAACACATAATGACTGTACATAATGTATAACACAGCTGATGATGTATCTCCGAGCTGTTTTCCCTCCTTTGTTAAAACTTCCCGGAAGCATGATTTAACGGCACCGTGGGTGGCTGTCCCCACATCAACGTGACGCATGTGCGGAGCTACTCTCCTATCATTGGTCATTAGTTGGTTTTGCTTTTGCTATTATAAGTAATTGTTTTGTAAAGCATTTGTAAGGATTCTGAGTGAGTGAAATAAGTGGATAAAAGGAATTAAATATTTAAGGTGCAGCAGACGGATTCCCAGACTGTGTGACAAAAGTACTATTACTACTACCGTCTTACTCACTGAGCGCGTCCTGATTCCACTACTCTCGCTGGCGCGGAGGGACCTTACTTTTCAAACATTGCTTTTAATATGTAAAAAGGGGACCTCTTTGTTGCTTGAAAGTGCATTTCCTTTATTCCTTGAGAATGCGTGTTATTCCATGTAAGTGTCTGCTTTTGTGGGAATTAATAAACTGCTCCGGGCGAGGGTAACCTTACACAGGAAAATGTTGTCTGTGCCTATTTGAACATTAGCCTTATTTTAAAATATGTTTTTCAATTTATAAAGTGCTGCCACATACATAATTACCTTATTTGAGTCTTACAACAACCTTTTGAGGTAGGAAAATTCAGGTATTAATTTTCTATTTAAAACGGAGACAAGTGAGGCCCAGAGAAAATTAGTAATTAGCCCAACTTAATCCAGTTAGCAAGCAGAAGAGGTATTTTTGCTTTGTTCTACTTTTATGCTATTGAATCAGCAGGTTTCAGTTAAAAAATACTGTGTGTGCAAGTAAGGCCCAGTTGAGCAAATGCAAGGAAGTAAAGTAAGGCTTACTGCTCCAAGCCCTTCTCTGACTTCCTACAACAAAGTAGAAGACATCCAAAACCTGGCTGGTACCATTTTTCACATGGTGTCTGAAACACTCTAATTTTGAACCAGAACATAAATATTTAGTGAGAGAAGAAAGAAAGGAAGATGAGCGGGAGGGCCGTTTTCCTGACTGTGGCCTCAGAATGCACTAACTGTGAGAACCATGGGCTTCAACGAGGTGAAGGAAAGAAGCACTTGAAGGGTATGCAGACAACTGGCAATATTTTTGAGGCAATATTTTCAAAGATACCACAAGCAAACAGAGTGGTGAGTATATGTTCAGACTAAAGGTTTTGTTTTTCCTCCATTATTACACAAAAATGTTTACTAATTGCAAAAAGGTAACTACTTCTTCTAAGTAACTGATCTAAGTGGGGGTGGGGGGTGGGGGGGAGGGCGTGTCAAAATTATCTGTAGCAACTGACTACTGCACTTTGATTCTGCAAGCTTACAAAAAATTTTGGATTTAAAACCCTTCATGCAGATTTCCCAACTTTCTGAAAAAGAAATCTCTGAGAGTTTATTTTTAATTAATTTAATCACTTTCCATTGATTATAACATTTGTTTAGGCACAATATAATTTGTAAACCAATGGTTCATGTCTTTGGGTGAAATGTGACCATCTAATTCCATTAATAAACATGTGGAATTTAGGAACCATGCAACTTGAGATGTAGCTGTTGTGTTGGTTAAGGATTCTTGATTGCAAGCGACGGAAACTGATGTAGCAATCTCAGGCAAAAGCACAGAATTTATTGTAGGCTCTAGGGCTCACAAAAATTGATGTAAGCCTGGAGGATCATTTTTGGAATGTAGGCATAAAAATCTGTAACACTCTGAATGGCCCTACAGTGAGAACAAGAGAAAATATTCACACCAAAGAACAATTAGACCTATCCTACACCATTCATAAATATGACCCCAAGACCCCACATCCTGCCTTACAAGTTGAGAATCCAAGTCCATCAGGAAAGCGTCTAGCTGGATAAATGTGTGCGCCTATTTTGTGCTAGGAAACAAATAGAGGCTCATTCCATCTCTGTAGTCAGCAGCAGCTAACAATGTCTAAAACTCCACATAATTTGGAATTTCCCCAAAAGGAGACTGTAAAATAAAGGGATCTTGGCACACGAGGTAAAGGTAGCATTCTGCATTAAAAATAAAGAACTGAAGTGTCTTTATGGCCATAAGTGTTGAGACTAATCACCTTCAAGTCCTCTTCCCCCTCGTGGCCAGCAGAAACCTTGTAGGCTGGAGACCGAGGTGCTTCCCCAGTGAATCTGACTAGTCCAAGAGAAAAGCCCTAAGAACAATGTCCCCGGGGCTTTCTCAGTGGACCAGCTCACTGTACCACCCTATGGGAAGATGCAAGGCCAGCAGGTGACTGCTCAGGTACACAGAACTTTCGATCAGCTTTTCAGTCTCTTGCCCTTAAAATATGAGCCAACAAGCAAAGATGGTCCGATGTCTTACTTAGCAAAGCCTCCAACATGAAAGGCACTAGCCTAAACATACAAACAGAAATAAGCAAATTGCTGGAAGCAGGAATACAAAAACTTAAAATAAAAAATCTATCTTTAATATCTACAGAGATAGGAGATAATATTAAATCCATAAAATAAAAAGATAAATTTAGAGAACAAAAATAATGGCCTTAGAAATGAAAACTGAGATAGAAGAAATAAAAATCTCAGTAAGTATAGATTATAGAATTGACAAAATCCGTCAGAAGTTGAGAAAATGCTTCTGAAGTTAATGTGAAAAGTCATAGAGCCGGGAGGGAAGGGGTAAGACAGACGATCTTTCCAGGAAGTTCAACACTCACATGGCCTTTGTAGAAGTAAACATTGTGAGAGTCCACATTTTCAAAGCCTCCTAAGTTCTCAGCACAATATATGAAGCATGTATACCATAACATCATTACCAAATCACAGAACCCAATGGACAAAGAAGTGGGATCTGAACACTTACAGAGGCTAAAAATAATTAGGTCAAAACCAAAGATAAAAATCCAGAGTACCAGCAGACATATCAAAAATAACTACGATCTAGCCCTGGCCAGTTTAGCTCAGCAGTTAGAACATCAGCCCTCAGATCTAAGAGTCTCGGGTTCGATTCTGATCAAGGGAATGTACCTCTGTTGCGATTTGATCCTTGTTCCAGGTTGGGGTGATGTGAGAGGCAACCAATCTATGTGTCCCTCTCACATCAATGTTTTTCTCCCTCCCTCCAACTCTATCTGAAAATCAGTGGAAAAATATCCTCAGGGGAGGATTAAAAAACAATAATAATAATAACTGTGATCTAGAGTAAAATGATATATCTAGAGGTAAAATTATATGCTTACTTTTTAAAGACTTGGAGGTAAATATAAAAATAAATAGCTAGCAGAGCTATAAATTGTTGCCTTAAGGAGACTGAAAATGTGATATAAGTGTACATGGAAGCTTTTATTAAAATAATAAAACACTCAAATAATTGTTTTTAAGTATTTATATTATATAAAGAGAAAAAAATAAAGGCTAGGAATAAATTGGTAGCTCTCCAATGAGAGAGAGAATGAGAGAGAGAGTCAATCCACTATTGCAGGGCATATACTCTGTACCAGAGGATGAACTGGAAACTAATCTGATGAAAGTGTTGGAAAACCACCTCAAATCCATTTTTTAAAAATTTATTAATTTCAGCAAGAGAGAGGAAGGGGGAGGGAGGGAGGGAAGGAGGGAGAGAGAGCGGAAGTGGGAGGGAGGGAGGGAAGGAAGGAGAGAGGAAAGGGGAGGGAGGGAGGGAAGGAGGGAGAGAGAGAAAGGGGGAGGAGGGAGGGAGGGAGAGAGAAAGGAAGGGGGAGAGAGGGAGGGGGAGGGAGGGAGAGAGGAAGGGGGAGGGAGGGAGGGAGGGAGGGAGGAAGGGGAGGGAGAGAGGGAGAGAGAGAGGAAGGGGGAGGGAGGGAGGGAGGGGAGGAAGGGGAGGGAGAGAGGGAGAGAGAGAGGAAGGGGGAGGGAGGGAGGGAGGGAGGGAGGGAGGGAGGGAGGGAGGGAGAGAAAGAGGAAGGGGGAGGGAGGGAGGGAGAGAGAGAGGAAGGGGGAGAGAGGAAGGGGGAGGGAGGGAGGGAGAGAGGAAGGGGGAGGGAGGGAGAGAGGGAGGGAGAGAGGGAGGAAAGGGGAGGGAGGGAGGAAGGGGGAGGGAGGGAGGGAGGGGGAGTTGTTGTTCCACTTATGCATTCATTGTTTGATCCTTGTATGTGCCCTGACTGGAGCTTAAACCTTGGCATATTGGGATGAAACTCTAACCAAGAGAGTTACCTGACCAGGACTGAACAAACAAATTGAAGCTGGAATTTGGTGGCACTCATAGCTAGGAAGGATACTGCGACAGCTCAGAATATCAAAGTCAGGGGTGCAGGAATTCAGACTTCATGAGTTTGCTTGCCTCTGTGTTTGGCTGCATCACAAAAACAAGGACTCTCCATAGAGCATACGAAAAGGCCATTGGAAGGTTTATATTTACATGTTTCCATCTTAGAAATCCAAGTGAAATGGGAGCTTTTTTGTCATAGTACTCTGTCAGTATTAAGTCTGGACAGGGCTCTGACAGCAGCTGCCCAGGGCCAGGCGTATCTTACATGGCTGCACGGGCAAAGGCGCGAGGCACGGCACTGTGACTGACTTGGTCTCTCCTTGCCCCCACCTCACATCTTCACATACCTTTACTACAGTCAAGGCTGAAGTCTCTAGTTTCATGTACTTATAACCTGCCACTACTTTGCATCAATTGATCCAGGGCTTCTGTGATGCCTTCTGAAAAATTCTTGCTGCAAAACCAAATGTGCAAGAAAGTGAACATCTTATAGGATAACTCTTGACCAATGGGATATGGAAGACAGTGGATACATGGTTTTCTCTTCTGTCCCTCAGGAAGCAAAGCTTCTAAGATGCATTTTGCATGGCTTCTCAAAAGATACAATAGGATTTGTATCATTATTCACAGATGACATGATATTGTACATAGAACGCCTTAAAGACTCCACCAAAAAAAAAAAAAAAAAAATGAATTTAATAAATGAATTTGGCAAAGTAGAAGGATACAAAATTAATATCCAGAAATCAGTAGCATTTTGATACAATAGTAAAAAACTATCAGAAAGAGAAACTAAGAAAACAATCCCATTTACCATTGCAACAACAAAAAATAAGGGATTTAGGAATAAACTTAACTAAGGAAGTAAAAGACATGTACTCAGAAAACTATAGGACAATGAAAAAAGAAGTATACAAACAAGTGGTAGTATATACTGTGTTCATGGATTAGAATAATTAACATTGTTAAAATGTTCATATTACCCAAAGCAATCTATAGATTCAGGGCAACTCCTATTAAAATACCAGTGGCATATTAAACAGATCTAGAACAAATATTGCAAAAATTTATATGGAACCAAAAAAGACCCAAAATCTTGAGAAGGAAGGAAAAAGTTGGAAGTATCACAGTATCAGATATTAAACTATACTACAAGGCCATTGTAATAAAAACAGCCTAGCACAGTTATAAGAACAGACACATAGCCCTGGCTGGTTTGGCCCAGCGGTTGGAGCATCGGCCTGTGGACCAGAGAGTCCCGGGTTCAGTTCCCACTAGGGGCATGTACCAAAAAAAAAAAGAACAGACCCATAAACCAATGGAACAGAACAAAGAGCCCAGAAATCAACACACACATTTATGGTCAATTAATATTTGACAAAGGAGGCAAGAGCATACAATGGAGTGCAGACGGTCTCTTCAATAAATAATTGTGGGAAAAGTGGACAGGTACATGCTAAAAACTGAAATAGGCCACCAACTTATACCACTCATAAGAATAAATTCAAAATGGATGAAAGACTTAAGTTTAAGTTGCAAAACCATAAAACCTTAGAAGAAAACATAGGCAGTAAAATTTCAGATGTCTCGCAGAACAGTATTTTTGCTGATACATCTCCTAGGGCAAGGGAAACAAAAATAAATAAATAAACAAATGGGACTACATCAAACTAAAAAGCTCCACACAGAAAAAAAAATCAACAAAATGAAAAGGGAATCCACTGGATGGGGGAATATATTTGCCAAAGATACATGTAATAGTGGTTAATATCTAAAATATACAAAGAATTTACAGAATTCAACACCAGGAAGACAATCCAAGTGAAAAATGGGCAAAGGACCTGAATGGACTTTTCCTAAGAGGGTATACAGATAGATGACCAAGAGATATATGAAAAAAGACTCAGTATCACTAATCTTCAGGGTGATGCAAATTACAATTGCAATGAGGTATCACCTCACACCTGCGAGCACGGCTACCAACAGTACTTCAACAGCAAGTGCTGGCGAGGGCGTGGAGAAAGGGGCCCTAGTGCACTGCTGGTGGCAACGCAGACTGGTGCAGCCACTGTGGGAAATAGTATGAAGTTTCCTCAAAACATTCAAAATGAAACTGCCGTTTGACCCAGTGATCCCACTATGCGACTATATCCTAAGAATCCTGAAATACCATTTAGAAAAATATATGTACCCCTATGTTCAAAGCAGCGTTATTGACAATAGCCAAGATCTGGAAACAGTCCAAGTGCTCATCAGTAGATGAGTGGATAAAAGAGTTGTGGTACATTTACACAATGGAATACTATGCAACTGTTAAAAAAAAAGACATCTTACCGTTTGTAACAGCATGGATGGAAATTGAGATTATTATGCTGAGCAGAATAAGCCAGTCAAAGAAAGAAAAATATCACGAGATCACACGTATATGTGGAATCTAACAAACAAAATAAAGTGTCAAACAAAATAGGGCCGGAGGCATGGAGGCATGGCACAGACTGACAGATCTCAGAGGGGCAGGTGCTGGGGTGACTGGATCAAATTAACAAAAGAACATATGGTGCCTAGCCCATGGACACTGACAACAATATGACAAAGGCCTAGGGGTGCCGGGGTAGGTTGGAGGGGGTCAAAGGGAGAGCAAATGGGGGACATCTGTAACAGTGTCAACAATAAAAAACCCAGCTGCCCTCAGAACTGACTGACTCAAGAACACACCCTCAGAGTGCTCCTCACGCCTCGTGTTTCTCTCCTACGTCCTGACAGCATGCCCATTATTCAGACTGTTCCAAGCGCCGCTCTCTGAGAACCCAGGCTGAGTCAGGATTTCTGCACAGGAATATAGATGCCTTGTCTGACAGAGGGCAAACGCCCCTCCCTCAGGTGCCTAAGCCGTGGACGCCAGGCACATCCATCCTTCTGAATGTGTGAGATCAGAAGGTGTGAAAGTCAGATTTTAGCTTCATAACCATTTGTTTTCATGTGGACTAATTTTCCATAAATGTTAATAAAATATAAGGTGATTATTAAGTAGAAGACAAATTAGGCAAATAGATATACAAATATTTTTATAAATACAATAAGGCTTCAGAGATCGTTTACAGTTGAAGAGACCCCTCCAGCACCAGGGCATCAATGTGAGGCGTTCTCAGGGAAAAGCATCTTTGAAAGACAGCGAACATGTATTAATTTAGGCACCCTCACTAATGGCTGAGCAGTTGTTTTGAAGTGAACTTTTGAGTTACAACCAGAGTCAAAGAACAAGATAAAATATTTTGTGCTTGAATGTTTCTAAACTTGGCCCATTTAGAGAGTCTTTTTGTTGTTTTTAAGAAGTGGCTCATATTCTTATTTTTAAAAATTATTGTCTTATTTTAAGTGGTTTTCAAATTGTTTTTCTTCTTTTATTGCTTAAACAAATTTAATTTTCGTAGTTATTTTAAAAATATTCAGATTATTTGTGGATCAAATAAGTAGTCTTTATGCTTTACCAAAACAGTAGTATTAATATGGCAAATGCATGTCTTTAAAAAGGTATCTCATGATTACTCTGAACTGCTGTATAATAACATTTGTGTTCTTTATATTATGTGTCATAATTTTTCGCACTCACATTGTGTTTCTGTTGTAATGATCTTGAAGACAGAGATTCTTTCTTCTTCACATCTCCTGAGATTCCTAACAATGGGTACTGCACATAGAAGGTAAGAGACAAATGTTTCGTTCACTCATTTTTATTGATTATAACATCATACCTCTTAATAAAAGCTTTAAATTATTCTCATTGTAAACAATACAAACAAGTAAAAACAAGAAAATAAAAAATAATCCCACTGTCAGGGATTCAACAGTAACAATTCCATGCATGTTCTCCTAGTCTCTCTCTGTTTTGTACACACGTGCACACACCACATGCGCAGAGCCACACACGTGCACTGATATATGCTACATACAGAATAAAACAAGATCACAGTAAACATAACATTTTGGTTCTTTGATTATAATAATATCATAATCATTTTTCAGTACTTTATCAGGTTTTCTAAAGTTTAAAATTACACCTCACTGTAATTAAACCAATTATAAAGAGTATATGAAGAAAAATTATTTTCCCACCCTCCCCCACCCTACATCTCTGAAGTAAGCTATAGAAAACATGGTGCCCGGCCTCCCTACACCTTCCGCTGTCTACTCCACAAACATAAACAGAAGCACAGAAGCACGTACACCATTTTAACTCAACTGCTTTTCACACATTCTTTGGATCACAATAGGGAGAAATGAACTTTAAAATGTCAGCATTTTGTTTTCAGGAGTTTGGTTGATAAGACTGGATGAGTTAAAATTAAGTAAAAGTTTATATACAAAATTTTTACTTATATTAGACTACTTTTATTAGTACCTAGATTCTGAATCTACACTGTCATCCTGTCTTCGAAAACATCTCTGGTAAATATTGTTTCTATATAGAAAAAGGATAAGTAAATGAATCCTCTTGCAATTTTCATTGTGGTCGCTACAGATAAATATCTATTAAATTTAAAAATCATTCAACATTGAGTAAAATTATTTCCTCTCAAGTGCCAAAGAAATTTTGTTGTCATCTTACTTAGTGTGTAGCAAATTACACTCCCATTCTCTCCAACCTTTTTTAAAGGGGCCCACAGAAAAATAACTTGGAGTCTAACTCAATAGTAATTCAGTTTATAGAATGAGATACCTTCAAAATTATTTAAAACACTTAAATTCACTGAGTTGCTTGTCAGACTTTCTTTAGTCTAATTAAATGGTTGTTTTCATCACTTCTTATAATTTATTTTATCCTAGATAAGAGGCAAATATATCTAGTCTCTGAATAGTATTAAACATTTCCCTCATAATGTATCATCAACAAAGTCCTGCTGAATTAATGACTGTGTGCATGTTTGAAAGTGGGATTGTACTTGTCTAATTGTGGCATCAGTTGTCATGGTGACTATCAGCCAATCAGTGAATAGACGCCCTTACTTGGCAGTGTTTGGGTGAAGAAAGCTTTGTGCAGTTGTCTGCCTGAGATTTATGATGGTAAAACTATATTTGGCAGTCAAATCAATGTGTTGTCCACTCTTTGTGTGTCTGCCCTCATTTTAAGTCAACCCCTTGATATTCAACTAGAATATTAAGAGACCCTGGGTCTTTGGAGCAGTTTTGTTATTAATATATCACTTTTAATAAACTGTGTATGGGATGACTAGCTATTTGTATACATAGCCAATGAAGGCAACCCTTGGTATTTCTTTGTATTTGTAACTGAAAATGTCAGATCTTGAAAGCAAGTGGGTAATACAGAGTATCTTTTTATGTCTGCTATTAAAACATGTCGAGTGATCTATAAATTACCCCACACAGATAAACAGTGGATTAAAATTAGGCACTCTCATTCTGTCATCACTATAATATTAATCATTGGAGTTTGGGTCTTTAATGTTAATATATACCTTTTAGCAGTATATGTCACTACATATTAAATTACATGATAGCTGACAGATTTTTAAATCAAAACATTTTTTTCTCTCCTTATGTCATAACATGATAAGAAAGAAAGAGTAATTTTGCTTACATAGAATATTGTTTAATCTTCTCACATGTTGTTTCTCACTGTTTATATTCACAATGAACTAAGATGTTTTTATCAGTACCTATCCTTATTCACATGCATACCAAAATAGGTGATCAACATTTTTATTTATTGTACATAGAGTTAAACAAAACAATGCCCATAAACTCAATGCTATTTTATCAATTTTTAGTGAAACAAAATTGAAATAATATAACAAGTCATCTAAGTTATTTATTTTCTTTTACCTGGAATGAATTCCAAAACCCATTTCTAAAATGATAAGGAAACACATGACTTTTATGTGCTCATCAATCCAAAATAGAAAGACTTACATGTCTTATGGTAGAGAGTGAGTCACTGACTTTGAATATTTAGGGATATGTGGATAAATTGCGTATAACTAGTTGGCATAAAATATTATATATCCACTGAAGAATGGGCAGTGAGATTGTTTGCATATTAGTTAGTGCTAAAAACAAACCCCTCCTACAAATCCACAGTCATCTTAATTTTCCATCTGCTGCTGCACAAATTCATTCCACAATGCAACTTGTATGGAGTAGGCACATAATACTTGTGTAGAGTAAGCAACTCAATCAACCAACCTTTCTTTACTACTGCTCATTAGAGTAAATGTAAATAGATCTTTCTCTATTAGGCTGTGTTTCTACTGTGATTTTTGTGGTTATTATGGTGATACATTGGTCTCCTCTATTAGACTATGAAATCCACAGAGGTAGGAACCACATCAGGTACATCACTATGTGAGGAGCATTTTGAAAAATGTTGAGTCCTCAAAAAATTTAAGTGAATATAGGTGAAGCTGATTTTGGAGAACGTATTTATGGAAGTTGAAAATGTACAGTTTTGGTAGATTTGTTTCCTCTCTTGAATTCTTTTTAACTCAAATACATTCAGTTAACCAAATAAAAATTATCCTATATCTGATTAACTGGTATCAAAAATAAATCTATGGGAGATTCCAAAATGGTGGCAAAGTGAACAGAAGCTACACAGACCATCTCCCAGGACCAAACTGAAATTATGACTAAAATGAAGACAAATCATCAGGAAAAAGGAACAGAAAAGCAGCTTATGAGGACCATATAACCAGGGACACTTAATCAATCCTGGTAGGATTGCAGAGGCCCGAGAGGGGGGCTGGGAGCCCACGGACATCAACAGTCTTTGCTGTGAGCAGCACACTCGGGTAAAACTCCCAAGTGGCTTCACAGCCCAGAGCCGGTACAGATGCTAAAATAACCACAGCCACTCACATTGGGCTCCAGCAAAGGGAGGGCAGACTGAACTGGAACTGTATAGGGACACTCGGAATTTGGAGGGCGCTCAGAGCTTTTGCTGAGTTGTGGCCATGCAGGACAGTAGCCATCTTACTCCTTCCCAGGGCTCTGGGGAGAGGTGGCGGCCCCTCCGATGGAGATTCAACCCCACCCAGTGGGCCATTTAAATGCAAATTGAAGCTCATTAACAACCACCATCTACCCCACCCTCGGGAAATCTCCTTACGCTGAACACCTGAGGAAGTTTTTCATTCAACTGAGAACCAAAGGCTCTTCAAGTAACCTTGACTAATAGCCTCCAGGCAAAAAGCTAGAGGATAACTGAACCATTCCTGGGCTTACAACTCTACCCAGGAAAGTAAAACTTGACAGTGGTGTTTAATGTGGGTCCTCCCATGCTCATACAAACACAGTAGAGGGAGCCACAAACAGCAGAACAACAACACGCAGAGGGAAAATTTGGCAGGATCCAAAAACCACTGAAATAGCCAAAATAGTAAAACAAAGGAACACATGCCAAATGAAAGAACAAGAGACCTATACTGAAGATGAGATAAATGTGGAGTAGTTAAGCAAGTTAACAGAGCTAGAATTCAGGGCCATGATCTTGAAGCTCAACAGCATGAGTAAGGACATCAACACCATGAGTAAAGACATATAAATGTTAAAAATCAACCAATTGGAAATTAAAAACCACCAAGAAGAAATGAAGAATGACATAGCAGAAATAAAGAACACATTGGAAGGTCTAAACAGCAGATAGAGGAAGCTGAGGACCGGATCAGTGAATTAGAAGACAGGGTAGAAAAAATCAACCAATCATAAAACCAAAGGACAAAACAATTAAAAAAAACAGGAAGACAGCTTAAGAGAACTGTGGGACAACTGGAAACGTAATAATATTAGCATCATAGGAGTACCCAAAGGAGAAGAATATGAGCAAGTGTTAGAGAATATATTGGAAGAAATAGTGACAGAAAACTTCCCTAGTTTGGTGAAGGAAGAAGGCATTCAAGTTCAAGAAGCACAGAGAGCCTCAAGTAAGAAGAACCCAAACAGGCCCACACCAAGATACATAGTAATTAAAGTGCCAAAAAATAAAGACAGAGAGAGAATTCTAAAGCCAGCAAGAGATAAGCAATAGGTTACCTACAATAAGGAACAGGTTACCTACAAAAGGAACCCCAATAAGGCTCTCAGCTGACATCTCAACAGAAACACTAAGGCCAGAAGGCAATGGCATGAAGTAACCAAGGTAATGAAAAACAAGAATCTGAATCCAAATCTACTCTACCCAGCAAGCCTATCATTCAAAATAGGTCAAATAAAGAGCTTCCCAGACAAAAAAAAAAAATGGCTAAGGGAATACATTAGCACCAAACCAGCACTATAAGGATATCAAAAGAACTGCTGTAATTAGTAGAAGAAATAGGAAAAAAAATAGAACCACAATAAACAAAAATGGCAATAAATAAGTACATACCAATAATCACCTTAAATGTAAATGGATTGAATGCTCGGATAAAAAGACACAGAGTAGCTGAATGGATAAGAAAGCATGACTCATATATATGTTGTTTACAAGAGAACCATTTCACAACAAAAGACTCACATAGGTTGAAAGTGAAGGGAGGGGAAAAAAATCTTCCAAGCAAACAGAAAGAAAAAAAAGCTGAAGTAGCAATACTCATATCTGATAAAACATATTTCAGACAGACAAAGAAGGCCACTACATAATATTGAAAGGATCTATCCAACGGGAAGATATAACCTTGGTAAACATATATACACCCAACATAGGGGCACCAAACTATATTAAAAATCTTCTGGAGAACTTCAAAGGAGAAATCAACGGCAATACAATCATAGCAGGGGACTTCAATACCCCGCTGACATCACTGGATTGATCCTCTAGACAAAAGATTAACATGGAAACAGAGACACTAAATGAAGCACTAGCCCAAATGGATTTAATAGACAGAGAATTACACCCCAAAACTGCAGAATTCACATTGTTCTCAAGTGCACATGGGACATGCTCAAAGATAGATCACATGTTAGTAGGACACAAACTAAGTGTCTACAAGTTCAAGAATATTAGAATCATATCAATCATCTTCACACATCACAATGGCATGAAACTAGAAATCAATTGCAACAAGAACATGCAAACACATTTGAACACATGGAAGCTAAATATCATGTTATTAAACAATGAATGGGTTACCGAGGAGATCAAGGGAGAAATTAAAAACTCCCTGGAAGCCAATGAAAATGAACACACAACAAACTCAAAATCTATGGGATGCAGCAAAAGCAGTTCTGAGAGGGAAGTTCCCAGCACTACAGGCCTATCTCAAGAAACAAGAAAAATCTCTAATAGACTATCTAACCTCACAACTTAAAGAACTAGAAAGGAAACAAAACGAAAACCCCAGAGCAAGTAGAAGGAAGGAAATAGTAAAGATCAGAGCAGAAATAAATGGCATACAGACCAAAACAACAATTCAAAGGATCAACGAAACAAAGAGCTGGTTTTTTGAAAAGATAAACAAGATTGACGGACCCTTAGCTAGACTCACCAAAAAACAAAGAGAGAGAACTCAAATACACAAAATCAGGAATGAAAGAGGAGAAATAATAACTGACACCACAGAAATACAAAGGATCATTAACAAATATTATGAACAATTATATGACAACAAATTCGACAATCTAAGCCAAAGGACACATTTCTAGAAACACATAGTCTCCCAAAACTGGACAGGGAAGAGTTAGAAAACTTCAACAGACCAATAACAACTAAGGAAATCGAAGAAGTAATCAAGACTCCCCCAGCAAACAAAAGCCCAGGCCCAGATGGCTTCACGGGGGAGTATTACCGAACATTCAAAGAAGAACTAACACCCATTTTCCTCAAACTATTTCAAAAAATTCAAGAAGAAGGAAGACTTCCAAACTCGTTTTATGAGGCCAGCATAATTCTAATTCCTAAACCAGAAAAAGACACTACAAAAAAAGAAAACTACAGACCAATATCCTTGATGAACATAGATGCCAAAATCCTGAACAAAATACTAGCAAATCGAATCCAGAGATACATCAAAAAAATTATTCACCATGACCAAGTGGGATTCATCCCAAGGATGCAAGGCTGGTACAATATTCACAAATCAAGAAATGTGATACACCACATAAACAAAATGAAAGATAAAAATCATATGATCATAAAAATAGATGCTGAAAAAGCATTCGACAATATCCAGCACCCATTTCTGATAAAAAATGCTCAGCTATCTGGGAATGGTGGGGTCATATCTCAACATAATAAAGGCCATATATGAAAGACCTACAGCCAACATCATACTCAATGGGCAAAAATTAAAAGCATTTCCCTTATGAACAGGAACAAGACAAGGATGCCCCTTTTGCCACTCTTATTTAACATAATACTGGAAGTCTTAGCCACAGCAATCAGACAGGAAGAAAAAATAAAAGGGATCCAAATTGGAAAGGAGGAAGTGAAACTGTCATTATTTGCAGATGACATGATACTATATATAGAAAACCCCAAAGACTCCATCAAAAATTTATGAGACTTAATAAATGAATTTGGCAAAGTAGCAGGATACAAAATTAAAGTCAAGAAATCGATGGCATTCTTATACACCACCGATGAACTCACAGAAAGAGAAACTAAAAAAACAATCCCATTTACCATCATGGCAAAAAAATTAAGATACCTAGGAATAAACTTAACCAAAGAAGTAAAGGACCTATTAGCAGAAAACTACAGGTCTTTAAATAAAGGAATAGAGGAAGATATAAAAAAGTGGAAGCACACACCTTGTTCATGGATTGTAAGAATTAACATCATTAACATGTCCATACTACCCAAAGCAATCTATAGATTCAATGCAATCCCCATCAAAACACCAACGACATACTTCACAGAACTAGAACAAATACTTCAACAGTTCATATGGAACCATAAAAGACCTCAAATACCCACAGCAATCTTGAAAAAGAAGAACAAAGTTAGTGGGATCACATTACAAGATTTCAGGTTATACTACAAAGCCACTGTAATCAAAACAGCCTAGCACTGGCACAAGAACAGGCATATAGACCACTGGAACAGAACAGAGAACCCAGAAATGGACCCAAGACATTATGCTCAATTAATATTTGACAAAGTTGGCAAGAGCATATAATGGAGTAAAGACAGCCTCTTTAATAAATGGTGTTAGGAAAATTGGTCAGCTACATGCAAAAAAAATTGAAATTGGACCATCAGCTTATACCATACACAAGAATAAACTCAAAATAAATAAAGAACTTAAATGTGACCCATGAATCCATAAAAATTCTAGAAGAAAATGTAGGCAACAAAATTTCAGGCATCATACGCAGCAGAATTTTCACTGATACATCACCTAAGGCAATAGAAACTAAGGAGAAAATGAACACATGGGACTACATCAAACTCCAAAGCTTCTGCACAGCAAAGGAAACAACCATCAAAATGGAAAGGGAACCCACTATATGGGAGAGCATAATTGCCAATGGTACATCAGATAATGGTTAATTTCCAAAATATATAGAATACTCACACAACTCAACAAAGGAAGACAAAGAACCCAATTAAAAAATGTGCAGAGGAACTAAATAGACACCTCTCCAAACAGGACATACAAATGGCTAAGAGACATATGAAGAAATGCTCAACATCACTAATCATCAGAGAGATGCAAATTAAAACAACAATGAGGTATCACCTCACACCTGTGAGAATGGCCGCCATCAACAAATCATCAAACAACAAGTGTTGGCGAGGGTGTGGAGAAAAGGGGACTCTAGTACACTGCTGGTGGGAATGCAGACTGGTGCAGCCACTATGGAAAACAGTATGGTGTTACCTCAAAAAATTAAAAATTGAACTTCCATTTGACCCAGTGATCCCACTTCTAGGAATGTACCCTAGGAAGCCTGAAACACCAATCAGAAAGAATATGTGTACCCCCATGTTCATAGCAGCACTATTTACAATACCTAAGATCTGGAAACAGCCAAAGTGTCCATCAGTAGAAGAATGAATAACAAAGCTGTGGTACATATACACAATGGAGTACTATCCAGCTATAAGAAGGAAAGATCTCTTATCCTCTGGGACGACATGGAGGGACCTGGAAAGTATTATCCTAAGCGAAACAAAGCCAAGCAGAGAAAGACAAATATCACATGATCTCACTTATTTTTGGAATATAATGAACAAAGCAGTCTGAGGAACAGTGTAGACACAGAGACGTGGAAGTAGGGTACAGACTGACAACCCTCAGAAAAGGGGGTGGAGGGGGAGGGAAGAGATAAACCACAGAACTTACATGGATGTACGCATAACCAATGGACACGGACAACAAAGCTGGGGACGTGGTCTGGGGGATGGGAAGGAGGGTGTCAATGGGGAGAAAAGGAAAAACATCTGTCACAAAAATAAATTAATTAAAAAAAAGTCTATGGAAATGACAAAACAAGTCTTGAGAGGTAGCTAAAAAGTATGTTGTGCCCTGGCCGGTTTGGCTCAGCGATTAGAGCATTGGCCTGCGGTCCGGAGAGACCCGGTTCAGTTCCCACTAGGGGCACGAACCTCGGTTGCAGTTTGTCCCAGGCCCTGGTTGGTTGTGTGGGTGGCGACCACTCGATGTGTCCCTTTCACATCGATGTTTCTCTCTCTCTCTTCCTCTCTCTCCCTCCCACTCTACCTGAACAAAAAATGGAAAAATGTCCTTGGGTGAGGATAAAAAAAAAAAAAAAGTATGTTGCAAAATAATATTATATATTAATGATTATTAATTTTTAAATATTTTAAATAGAATTTAAAAAATAATAAATGTATACCAGGAGAGATTTAACAATAACTTTTCTTTTTAAAATAAGCTTATAGTTCCTAAGACATTTTTCAGATATATTTACTCATATCCTTATTTTAATTTTATAGATAATGCATCTAAGGTACAGAATAATTTTAAAACTTGCTCAAAAATAGAAGTTATTCTGATTCCAACTCTAGTCATCTTTCTGCTATGAAAATGATTTTTATTACCTCTCTCTCACGTCTCCATGTCATCATATGTAACATGTATGATTAAAAAGAAATAGACTTGTCAGGTTTAGTAGAATACTACTGCTTCACATTTTAAGAAATTTTTACAATCCCAAATCCCAAGTTTAAATTTTTTATAATGTATTGATAATAATCAACCTATTTGTCCATCTTGGAAAAAATGAATTTCATAGACTGTGATAGGCTATTAAGTAACATGTAGAGTGTGATATTATTGAGAATATGTACCTGGCAAAGATGTGTCCACGGGAGCATAAAATCCCTGGCCTAGAGCCTGCGAGGCTTGACCAGCAGCACCGCCCCGTCCGGCGGCGGGCATACACCTCACAATGTGTGAACAGCTCCCAGCCAGTTTCATCTGCCTTGTGACCCAGAAGAGCAAGGCAAGAGTGTCAGTGAGAAATGTCAATTCACCATAGTCACTGTTTACATGTATTTGTCTTGCTATCCCACCCTATTTTCCTTGGGTTTTGTTCTCTTTTATTTTATTTTATGTTTTTAATTTTTGTTTGTTTGTTTTTATTTTTGTGGTACGCGCCCTAATGGGAACTGAACCCGGGACTCTCTGGTCCACAGGCCGACGCTAAACCGCTGAGCCAAACTGGCCAGGGCTGTTCTCTTTTAAATGCATGATTTACTTTCTGTTTTATTCTTTCTCTGCCATTTTCAATCACATAGAACTAAGGAAGCTGATTATTGGCTAATACTAGAACATATAGCATGACTTACAGCAGGTATTCTTAACAACAAAAATATTCTCTCTGTGAAAATATTGTTAGTACATTTAAAATGAGTCTCCATGCCGTATTCCAACATGGAGTTACCATAAAAGATTTTTAGAACAGATGTATGTGGTAGTAAGGTCACATGTTATATTAGTTGTTATGTTTCAAGGAGGTTGCCTCATTCTACCAAAACTTGGCAAACAATTCCCAATCTGTATAGCATAGAGTTACGTCATTAACATGTATGTGAATAAAAGTTTAATCAATTTTACTTAGACCTACTTTGGGTATACTCACTTAATAAGTAAGGTGCAAATGAACAAAGGCATTTGAAAAATTCCTTAGCTTATTTCAAAATATGCATTGTCTATAAAAGAACATCAATAAAACTGGTGGTAAAATTATATAAAATATTCAGATTTTACTCTGTAAATAATTGAAATAAACATCTATAGAATCTCTAATAAAATATGTCACACAAAGATAGTAAATGTTCTCTATTATAGAGAAATTACAGTGGCTTACTTATTTGGGTATAAAACATATAATTCATGTGTTTTTCCTAAATTAAATATTTTAATTTTAATAATTTCCTTAGTAACCAGTGATATAATGTATTTATGGAAATTAAACTTTTCTGCATAAATTCAAAATTTGTTATCTTTTTCTAGGTTATCATGATACTTTTGCTTTCTTGCTGTTTTTTATTATTTATCCCATCTCAGAACTGTTTAAGGAAAGATTTTTAAAAGAAAGGAACACAAAAGGGAAACATGACACAATCGTCAGCGATTTAATTAAGAAAGGAGAAAAAAGATGGTTTTGAACTGACATATTTCAACAATTGTAAAACTTGAAACAATCTGTAGGTTTGGGATATTTCTTTTGCTTTATTTTAGTTGAAAAGTTAAAATGTTATTTGTTATGTTTAAAGTCTCGATCAAAATTTCTTTCATATGAAAATATAAACACATTTGTTTTCCTGGTAAGAAGTTCAAAAGTTGTGAATTTAGGTGTACTGATAACATATCTTGATAAGAATTACTGATAATGAAGGTACAGCCTGATAATCAAACTAGATTTTAAAAGGACTTTGCCATTCCTTACACAATTTTCTCTCACTGATACCCTCTCTCTAAAATTCACATGACTAAAAGGTTTTGTCTTTATCTACTGGTGTTGCTGTTCTGGCCTATTCTCTTCTTCCCTGAAACTGTGTTCAATGCAGCCCTACGGAATGTGCTGGTGCTTATATAGGGCGATCTCCACACCAACTGTAAGAGACGTTCACTCAGTACTATATATGACTTGTCCGCTTGCTTTCTTCTTCACATTTATGGATTTATATGTTATTTCAGGTGCTGCTGAACCATGGAAAGAATAGCATTCCAACCATTTGAAACCATCTGTTTGAGATAATGTTACTGGTGGCTTTTTTTCCTTGGTTAATGTCTGGTCAAAATTATTTTTTCAGTAACTCAACAAAAGAGCTAAAAATCTTGCCTCTTTGTGTATTACTTGTAGGACCTTAGTGCCTGACTTCCTGAGGAAGTTTCTTCTGTGTAATTTGAAATACACAGAAATGGCTAAGAAATTCCTTTTCCATAGCTAAGGAAGATCATTTGATATGAGAAAACAGGAGTAGATCAAAATTCTAGAAAACCTTATCATTGAATTTTAACCCTTGTGTTTAGAGTTGGAGTGATCTGCCTTCAACTTTGGTAAGATTTCTGTGTTCTGTGAAGTTGGGCTTTGTTTTTCCTTCTACTGATGTTACCCGGGTTTTCTCAACCAAATTTAGTTCAGTAATTATTTCTGCAATAACATTTTTCTCTGACAGAAAAGGACTTATTTCACCTATGTTTAGCCTAGTTTTAAACCTGTCCACTCATTAATCTAATTAGCTGTTATGAATAATTTTCAGTTATTAAATGTAAATTCATTAGAGTACTACAGATTACCCCTCAGAATTTTGATTTTAACAGAATTAAGACCAGTCCCAAACAACTGCATTTCTAAAAAGTTCCTGGGTGATGCTGATGCTGGTAGCCCAGGGACCGACTCTGAAAAGTACTGAGTCACATAATACACGTCAGAGCATCAACATCCATCCAGAGCTGCAGTTTCAAAGAATTTCTTTACAAACCAACTTTAAACAAAAGACAGAGATGCTCTGGCCAGTTCAACTCAGCAATTAGATTGTCAGCATGCGGATCAAAGAGTCTCAGGTTCAATTCCGGTCAAGGGTATGTACCTCGGTTGCAATTCGATAGCCGGCCCTGGTTGGAGTAGTGTGGGAGGCAACCAGTCGATGTGTCTCTCTCACATTGAGGTTTCTCTCTCTCTCTCTCTCTCTCTCTCTCTCTCTCTCTCTCTCTCTCTCTCCCTCCTTCTCTCCCTCCTTCCCTCCCACTTTATCTGAAAATCAATGGAAAAATATCCTCAGGTGGGGATTTAAAAAAAAGAGAAAGAAGATTAAAGCTAAGAGCAGAAATGAGCTGAAATAGAAAATTAAAAAAAAAAAAATAGAAGGAATTGACAGACCCAAAGATCTAGAAAAGCTGATAAATCCTCAACAAATTTGAACAACAAAATGAGAGAAGACATAAATAATACCAGAAATGAAACCGAAAACATCACTATATATCCCAAAAGATAATAGAATATTTTGAAAATTGCTACATGTTGATAAATGTGGCATTTTAGATGATATTTTTAAATGCTCAGAAAAACAGGGCTATTTTATTGTTATACAAGAAGAAATGGAGAGTCATATCTATTTAAAGATTGAATATGTAAATAAAAACTTTCAGCAAAGAAAACTGCCTAAAACAAAGCCACCAGTTTTATTTAAAGAAGAAATATAATTTTAAACAAACCTGCCTAGAAAATAAATCTGTTCTTACTTTACCCTTTTGCTCAAAAGATTGTTTTGTTGCATTCACAATTTTAGTTTGTGATTTTCTCTCCTAACGAAATATATATTTACCTTCTTGATTCCATTGTTGCTTCCCAGACCTTCGTCTCTAGCTTGCATTCATTTGATCTATCCTTTCTCTTGAGCAAGTTTTAACAATGTTTCTTTTGACTTTGATGTTCTGTAGTTTCATTATAGTTGTCTAGATATTTTATCTCTGCATTTTACATAGCATGCTTTTTATATGTGTGAGTCCATATCCTTAATAAAATGTAGAAAAGTTTCAGACATTTTCTCTCCTTTATTATTATCTCTAGTTTGTTTTTCTGAGATGTCCACGGAGAGCACACTACCTCTTCTTATTCTATTCTCCATATAGCTTAGTTCTGCACACTTTGTATCTCTGTGTCAATACACTACATTTGAGTCATGTTTATAGATTTGTTATTTAGTTCCCTCATTCTCACTTCAACACTGTCCACTCTATTATATAACCCACCCATTAAGTTTAATTTTCAACAGTTACATTTCCTATTTCTAAAAATTCACTTTGTTTGGTCACTCTTGATAATCTTCTTTGGCTTGATAATTTTTATTCTACTTTTTATTTACTTAAACTCAAACTACATCAGTATTTTATAGTCTATGTTTGATAATTCTCTACTCTTTAGGTGTAGACTTAAACCTTCATTGCGTCTGTAGACTCTCACTCATAACGCATTACTTCATCTTGTGTTTGGTGATATCCTTTCTATTGTGAGCACAGATTTTGTTGAACTTGACCTGTAGAAATAGCAATGGCATAATTTTGGGATTCATTCATCTAGAGGCAATTTACAGCTTTAATGTAGGACCACTTTAGCACTTTTCAAGTGATTCTAGCTTAATGCAGGAATCAAAGGTTTAGCCCCATGGACATGTAGCAGCACAGTTAATCCTCCTGGTCCCAGCACTAATATTCACATTTACTTCTAAGACTTCTTTAGCCCTAGTGAGATCAAATGGTTTAATTAATTTATTTTCCTAATTTTACTGAGAGCCTAACACTGAATTAAAAATACATTAGATGTATTTTCATCTAAAATCTTGGTTGGATTGTGGCATAAAGGCCCTCTAGTTATGTAGTCCACCATACTACTATAAGCAAAAATCCCATAAGTAACATATTTCCATTGTAGAACATTTAGAAAATTCATAAAAGCCAAAATCAAAAAGAAAAATATAATCTCCCATCATTGTACTATCCAAATAATCTCAGTCAATAATTTTGTATCTTTCAAACATTAACACAAACACACAGAATATAAACACTTATAGATAGATAGGATTTTTTTTGTACTATTTGGATCAGGAATGCCAGATATATGATCTGAATGTTATCACTACCTTCTTCACTCATCCATGATAGACAATATCAATTACTCCTTCCCAACCTTGCCAACCTTGGAACTATAACTCCATATCATGTCATGTAATTCATGTCAACAAAATTATAAGCAACAAGTATTAGTCAGTTGGAGTTAGTTATAACTTTGTTACATAAGTTAATGGCCTTTTATTCCTTTTTTAAATTAATGATGTTCATTTATTTTTCAACACTTAGAAATTAAACTCAGCAGAAGCAATTTTATGAAACTCAAATAAAAACAATTATATTATTTTGACTAATTAAACATTCAGAAAATATAGTGAGGAAAACATAATTTAGGAAGTAAAACTGTCAACTGTCAACCCCAAAATAGTAAATGTCAACACAAATATTGCATGGGAGAAAAATGTTCCAGGGATCAGCATGAATTAATATATATATTATAAATAAGATGTACTATCCCAGAAATAATCTTCACCCTCAATAAATAATACATCTTTATTGAATCTCTATAATATATCAGACCTATACTGGCAGTTAGAGGTACAGAAGGATTCACAGCCCTCTTCCCAAAGATCTACATTTTGTTTATAAAGATTTTAGTTCAAGGAATCAGCAAACTACAACCTCCTGACATGTAAGATGGTACTGGAACACAGCCATGCCTATTTGTTTACACATTGTCTATGGTTGCTTCTGTGCTAAAACAGTTTGAGTAATTGCAGCATAGATAGTATGGCTGAAACTATTTACTTTCTGGGCCTTTCCAGAAAATGTTTGCTCACCCCTGTGAGTTACTCAGTGTTTGGTTACACATTAAATCAAGTTCAAAAGTAGGTAAGAACCTAGGAAGTCCTCATTTCTTCCAGTTTTTCTGCTGAAAATTTCCCGTCTTTGCTGCTTCTTCCAACATTTTCTACATCCAACTCACCACCCTACTTTCACTCTAAGGTAGCTTTGCCTTAAGGCTTGACTCCTGCTGCAAACTGCCAAGACCTGCTTAAAGGTACATAACTCCCAAACACCTGCAAAACCTTGGTTAATCTCACCCTGTACAATTCATGTATATCTGCTTTCTTTTATCCAAATTTAGGCTATCTATTTCTATCTCCACACACCCTTCCCCCATTTGCTTCTATTAACAGAGACTAAGGAGAACATAAATAACATAGAATGTGCCAACTGTATGGTTCCAAAATTATAACTTCTACAATTCAGAGAGGAGTCTTAGAGAGAGTGTTATTTGAGCTAGACCTTCAAGAACAAGAGGAATTCTGATATGTATGAGGAATAGATCAATTATTATAGTCCAGAAGAATGGCAGAAGCTGAAGGTAAGGGAAGAAAAGTAGATAGGGTGATCAGAGGCAACACCTAAACCAAACAAAATCAGTGGGCGTGGGTGAATGAAAGAGAATTTAAAAGAGTAGTTTTGAACATGGAAGATCTTAAGTAAAATAAAAACTGGATTCCATTTTGTGGACATGAGGGCTTTGAATGGGATGATTTAAACACATGTAAGGTTGAACATACATTGGTGTCGATGGGCAGAACTATGAGTGCGCAACTGTGGGCTGGAACTGAATCCCCCTTCCCAGTTTATTGTAACAAGAAGAGAAGGATGTACATGTGGATTGTGTTGAAGAAGTAAAAATGTCCTTAATGCTATGCAGAATATCTTAGTGTGTTCAACTTGAATATCAACTCCATGAGGGCAGAAGTTTTTATTTGTTTACTTCTATATCCTCAGAAGTTAGAGCAATGCCTGAGACATAGTAGCCACTTGGTAAACATTTGTTGAAGATATTAAATAATATGGACCTAAAGCACCTTGAAAAGCTCTTGCCAGAGTATTTCAAACAAAGCTGAATGATTAAGAAGGTAAGGCAGCTGTTGGCAACCAGCAGTGGGGAATGTGTGAGATAAGGGAAGCATGACAGTCACTGCTTAGGGAGACTGAAACTCAGTAGCACTTGTACAACAGCTCACATGATGTCATTGGGGTTGAGCCTCACAGTCAGCCAGCCTGAGAGTAGATCTCAACCACAAATTGAACAACAATCAAGACCCAGTTGCAACAGGAGAGCCCATACAACCCACCAAAGGGACACTCCTAGAGCATCCAGCTCAGGAGTTCAAGGAGACTGCACCACTGGATCCCACAGCACATTTACTACAAAAGGCCACCACATGAAAAGGGAGTCATAGCAGTTATCTCTAATACACGGAAACAAAGAGACAACAAAACAACCCCCCCCCAAAAAAGAGAAAAAAGAAATCTCCAGAAAAAGAGCTAAACGAGATGTAGGTAAGCAATTTATCAGACATAGAGTTCAAAGTAATGGTTATAAGGATTCTCAAGGAACCTTGTAAGAACTATAAGGAATTTAATAGGAACTGTAAGAAACTTAGTGGGAACTACAAGGAACTTAGTGGGAAATACATCTATATGAAAAAGGACATATAAGTCATTAATAAGAACCAGTCATAAATGAAGAGGATCAAATCAGTGACTTGGAAGAAAGGTATGTAGAAACATCCAATTAGAGCAGCAAAAGAAAGAAGCACTTAAATAGCATGAGGAGAGTTTAAGGGAATGCTGGGACAATATTAAACAGAACAACATCCACATCATAGGGGTACCAGAGGGGGAAGAAAGTGAGCACGGAATAGAGAACCTGTTTGAAGAAACAATGACAGAAAGTTTCCGTAACCCAGTGAAGTAAAAGGTAACACAAATTTAGGAAGCATGGAGAGTCACAATCAAGATGAACACAAAGAGACCCACACCAAGACACATCATAATTGAAATGGCAAACGTGGAAAACAATGAGAGAATCTTAAGGGCACCAAGAGATAGACCGTCAGTTACCTACAAGGGAGCTCTCATAAGGCTGTCAGCTGACTTCTAAACAGAAATCCTTTAGGCCAGAAGGAAATGTCATGAAGTATTCAAAATAATAAAAAGCAAGAATCAGAAACCAAGACTACTCAATCTAGCAAGGCTATCATTCAAAATTAAAGATGAGGTACAGCCAGTGTGACTCAGTGGCTGAGTATCAAACACCAAGAGGTCATTGGTTTGATTCCCTGTCAGGGCACATGCCCAGGTTGTGGGCCAAAACCCCAGTAGGGGACACACAGGAGGCAGCCAATTGATGTTCTCTCTCATTGGTATTTCCACCCCTCTCTCTCTCCCTTCCTCTTTCTCTGACATCAATAAAGAAAAACAAAAAAATTAAAGATTAAATGAAGAGCTTCTCAGACAAAAGTAGCTAAAGGAGTTTATTATCACCAAACAAGCACTGCAAAAAAATACTAAATGCACTGTTGTAAGAAGAAGAAATATAAAAAAAAAAAAAACAGGAACAGCCCTGGCCAGTTTGGCTCAGCTGTTAGAATGTCGCCTGTGGTCCAGAGAGACCCGGGTTCGATTCCCACTGAGGGCATGTGCCTCTGTTGCAGTTTGTCCCCAGCCCTGGTTGGGTCATGCGGGTGGCAGCCGTTCAATGTGTCCCTTTCACGTCAATGTTTCTCTCTCTCTCTCTTCCTCTCTCTCCCTCCCACTCTATCTGAACAAAAAAAATGGAAGAAAATGTCCTCGGGTGAGAATTAAAAAAAAAAAAAAAGACAGGAACATAGGCATTAAAAATTAAAATGTCAATAAATAAGTACCTATCAATAATAACCTTAAATGTAATTGGATTAAATGCTTCAATCAAGAGACATAGGGTAGCTGAATAGATAAGAAGAGATGACACATACATATACTGTCTGTAAGAGACCCACTTTTGGACAAAAGATTCACACAGGATGAAAGTGAAAGAATGGAAAAAAATTTCCATGCAAATGAAAATGAAAAAAAAAAAAAAAAAAAAAAGTGGAGGTAGCAATACTTATATCTGACAAAGTAGGCTTCAAAGTAAAAGCCTAAAAATAAACAAAGAAGGTCACTGCATAATTTTTAAAGGATCATTTCAGTAAGAGAATATAATCCTAGTAAGCCTATATGCACCTAGTAAAGAAGCACCTAAATATATTTTTAAATCTTCTGGAGGAGTTAACAAGAGACATAGACAACAAAACCATAAAGTCATGGTAGTGGGCTTTAACACCCTACTGAAAACACTGGATAGACCTTCCAGACAAAAATCAACAAGAAAACAGCAACTTTAAACAATATACTTGATCAGATTTAATTGATATTTATAGAACACTTCACCCCAAAGCTACATTATATACATTATTCTCAAGTGCAAACCTACATTTTCAAAGATAGATGATGTTAGGACACAAACTAAGTCTCTACAAGTTCGAGAAGACTGAAATCATATCCAGCATCTTCTTGGATCAAAATGTCAGAAAGCTGGAAATCAATTACAATAATAAAAAAAACTCAAAAATATTCAAACATATGGAGGCTAAATAGCATTTATTAAACAATGAATGGTTTACCAATGAGATCAAGGAAGAAATTTTAAACTTACTAGAAATAAATGAAAATAAACACAGAACAACTCAAAATCTATGGGACACAGTGAAAGTATTTAATAGCATTACCTCAAGAAACAAGAAAACTCTCAAATAAATGATCTAACACTACCAGTAAAAGAATTAGAAACAGAACAACAAGAAAAGCCCAGAAGAAATAGAAGGAAGAAAATAATAAAGATCAGATTGGAAATAAATGACATAGAGACTAAAGAAATTATACAACAAATCAATGAAACCAAATGCTGGTTTTTTGAAAAGATAAACAAGATTAATGAACCTTTAGCTAGACTCACCAAGAAACAAACAAAGAGGACACAAATAAATAAAATCAGAAATGAAAGTGGTAAATTAACAATTGACATCATAGAAATACAAAGGATTATAAGAACTGGACAACCTGGGTGAAATGGACAAATACCTGGAAACATATAATCTTCCAAAACTCAGTCAGAATCACAAAACCTGAATAAGCTAATAACAACTAATGAAATTGAAGCAATAACTAAAAAACACTGAAAAAACAAAAGTCCTGGAACTTATAGATTTACAGGCAAGATTTACCAAACATTCAAAGAATTAATACCTATCTCAAACTATTTCAAAAAAATTCAAGAGGAAGACTTCCAAGCTCTTATTACAAAGCCAGCATTATCCTAATTCCAAAACCAGATAAAGACACTACCAAGAAAGAAAATTACAGGCCAATATTTCTGATGAACATAGATGTCAAAATCCTTAACAAAATATTAGCAAATTAGATCCAGCAATTCATTAAAAAAACTATTCATCTTGACCAAGTGGGATTCATCCCAGGGATTTAAGGCTGGCACAATATTTGCAAATCAATAAATGTGATACACCACATAAACAAAATGAAAGATAAAAACCATATGATTACAACAATAAATGCTGAAAAGCACCCATCTCTGATAAAAATGCTCAGCAATGTGGAAATAGAGAAATATCTCAACATAATAAAGGCCATATATGAAAAACCTACAGCCAATATCATATTCAATGGGCAACAACTAAAAGCATTTTCCTTAAAAACAGGAACAAGACTGGGAGGCCCACTATTACCACTCTTATTTAACATAGTACTGGAAGTCTTAGCCACAGCAATTAGACATGAAGAAAAAATGAAAGGGATCCAAATTGGAAAGGAGAAAGTGAAACTGTCATTATTTGCAGATGACATGATATTGTACATAGAAAACCCTAAAGACTCCATCAAAAATCTACTAGATTTACTAAATGAACTTGGTAAAGAAGCAGAATACAAAATTAATATCCAGAAATTGATGGCATTCTTATACATCAATAATGAACACTCAGAAAGGGAAAACAATCTCATTTACTATTGCAACAGAAAAAAATAGGATACCTAGGAATAAATTTAAGCAAGGAGGTAAAAGACCTGTTCTCAGAGAACTACAAAACTTTGAAAAAAGAAATATAGGAAGATATAAAAAAGTGGAAACATACACCATGTTCATGGATTGAAAGAATCATTAAAATGTCCATACTATCCAAAGTAATCTACAGATTCAGTGTAATCCATATTAAAGTACCAATGGCATATTTCACAGATCTAGAACAAATACTCCAAAAGTTTATATGGAACCATAAAAGACCCCAAATAGCCACAGCAATTTTGAAAAAGAACAACAAAGTGGGAGGGATCACAACACCAGATAACAAGTTACACTACAAAGCCACTATAATCAAAACAGGCTGGTACTGGCACAAGAACAGGCATATAGATCAATGGAACAGAGAGAACCCATATATCTACCCAAGACAGTATGTGCAACTAATAGTCAATAAAGGAGGCAAGAGTATACAACGGAGAAAAGACAATCTCTTCAATAAATGGTGTTGGGAAAACTGGACAGCTATATGCAAAGAAATGAAACTAGATCACCAACTTACACCATACACAACAATAAACTCAAAATGGATAAAAGACTTAAATGTGACCCATGAAACTGTAAAAATCCTAGAAGAAACTGTAAGCAGAAAAATCTCAGACATCATATGTAGAGGAATTTTCACTGACACATCAATGGTCTAGGGCAAGAGAAACAAAGGAAAAAATTAATAAAGGGGACTACATCGAATTAAATAGCTTCTGCACGGCAAAAGTAACCAAAATGAAAAGGGAACCTACTCTCTGGGAGAACATATTTGCCAATGATATATCAGATAAGGAGTTAATATCAAAAATATATGAAGTACTTATACAACTCAACAAAAGGAAGCCAAACAATCCAATTAAAAAAATGGGCAGAGTGCCTGAGTAGACACTTCTCCAAACAGGACATACAAGTGGCCAGAAGACATATGAAAAAATGCTCAAAATCTCTAATCATCAGAGAGATGTAAATTAGAACGACTATGAGATATCACCTCATACCTGCCAGAATGGCCACCATCAACAAATCATCATACAAGAAGTGCTGGCAAAGGTGTGGAGAAAAGGGGACTCTAGTCCACTGCTGGTGGAAATGCAGACTCGTGCAGCCACTATGGAAAACAATATGATGTTTCCTCAAAAAATTAAAAATGGAACTTCCATTTGACCCAGTGATCCCACTTCTTGGAATATATCTTAAGGAGCCTGAAATGCGCCCTGGCTAATTTGGCTCAGCGGTTGAGGATTGATTGACCTGCGGACCAGAGAGTCCCGGGTTCAGTTCCCGCTAGGGGCACATACCACAAAAAAAAAAAAAGAAGAAGAAGAAGAAGAAGCCTGAAATGCCAATCAGGAAGAATATATGTACCCCTATGTTCATAGCAGCACTATTTACAATAGCTAAGATCTGGAAACAGCCCAAGTGCCCATCAGTAGATGAGTGGATAAAAAAGCTGTGGTATATTTACACAATGGAATACTATGCAACTGTAAGAAAGAAAGATCTCTTACCCTTTGAGACAACATGGAGGGACCTGTACAGTATTATGCTAAGCAAAATAAACCAATCAGAGAAAGACAAGTACCACATGATCTCACTTATTTGTAGAATATAATGAACAAAATAAGCTGTCAACCAAAGGAAATCCAGAATCATGGAGGTAAGGAACTTTTATTGACCACAAACCTCATAGGCATGGGGGGATGGGAGGGGTGGGAAGAGATAAACCAAAGAACTTATATGCATATATGCACAACCAATAGACATGGACAATAGGCTGGGGAAGGCAGGAGGGGGGTGGAAGCAGGAAGGAGGGCATCGGGGAGGGGGGGAAAGGGAGACATCTATAATACTTTCAACAATAAACAATAATAATAATAAATAAAAATTTTAAAAATGGCCAAAGGACTTGAATAGACACTTTTCTAAAGAGGACATACAGATGGCCAAGGGACATATGAAAAAAATGCTGAACGTCATTAATCATTAGAGAGATACAAATTAAAATTACAAGAGTGATCACCTCATACCTGTTAGAATGGCTACCATCAATAAATCAACAAACCACAAGTGCTGGTGAGGATATGAGGTAAAGGGACTCTAGTACACTGCTGGTGGGAATGCAGACTGGTACATCCACTGTGGAAAACAGTATGGAGTTTCCTCAAAATATTAAAAATAAAAATGCTTTTTGACTCAGCAATCCCACTTCTGGGAATATATCTTAAGAATCCTGAAACACCAATCAGAAAGAATGTACATACCCCTATGTTCATAGCAGTGTTATTTACAGTAGCTAAGATCTGGAAACAGCCCAAGTGCCCATCAGTAGATGAGTAGATAAAATGCTGTGGTACATGTACACAATGGAATACTATGCAGCTATAAAAAAGAAGAATCTCTTACTCTTTGCAACAGCATGGATGGACCTGTAGATTATTATGATAAGTAAATAAGCCAGTCAGAGAAAGACAAGTATCACACATATGTGGAATCTAATGAACAAAATAAACTGATGAACTTTTAAAATAGGTCCAGAGGGCATGGGTTCATGGAACAGACTGACAGACCTCAGAGGGAAGGGGGGTGTGAGGGTGTCCAGATGTGATTAACCGAAGAACTTACATGCATACACGTGTGTCCCATGGACACAGACAATATTGTGGGGAAGGCCTGGGGTGGGGTGTGGTTTGCTCCCTTGTCAGAACTCTACATCCCCAGAGCCTGCTCCTGACTGATTTGGGCCTTTTCTTGGGTCTCACTGCACTTGGGGACTCTATCCTGCTCTCAGAATCATGTCCTACCTCCTGCCCAGGCCTGGACCCAATCGGCCTTTGCAGTTTCACAGCTCTCTTGCTCTTGCTCACGGTGCTCTAAAAACCTAGTGCTGTTCTTTGTCCCTAAGAACAAAGAGTTCTCAAACTCAGGCTATCCCTGTCTCAGGCTCTTAGCATCCACCATTCAGCATCCCCCGAATGCTCATCTGCCAACAAGGCCAACATTGTCTGCATCCCTAAGCCTCTGCTGAAATGTTCTTGACCCCACCTTCCCTGACTGCCCCCAACTTAAACAGCCTCCACCCCTCTTATGCTCTCTCTGAGCTCCCTGTCCCTTTCTGCCCTAGCACCACCATTATCTGCCATGATGTCACTGTCTGTAGGATTAGTTCCTGAAGCTCTATGTCCCCTATAAGCCATGCACTTCCAAGGGAAGAACTTAGCCTGTATTTTTCCTGGCCTAGAACACAGGCCCTGAACTAGAACAGCAGAGGAAGCTCCTCCACCCCATCCATCTCCAATAGTGTCACCAAACATACAAAAAAAAAAAAAAAAATTATTATATAAAATCCTTTAATGGGAAGAGGACATCAGCAAGGTGATGTAATTGGGAGCTCTAGGCCCTCATTACCCCATGGAAATATTTTAAAATTTGCTCTGGCTAAAATATTCTATAGGAGTTCTGGAAAACAGCCGAAGAGCTACAGCAACGAAGCAAATGCCAGTCAAGAAAAAGTCACATTCAGGATGGTGGGAATTTGTGTGGCGTTTACTCATCTTTGCCCCATTTCTCCCCAGCTGACACAATCTGAAAGCAGAGCACCAACTCCTAGTCCCTTCCCTCAAACTGGAGGGGACAGAGCAGACCTTTTGGCAACATTGTACCCTGTCTTGGGGCTGCCTGAGGGACAGGTCTCCCTTTTTCCTGACTTGGAGCTCAGATGGGAAAAGCTGTGGAAAACAGCAGTGGGCACTTCTTGTGAAAGCCATGGGGTGGCTGCAAATCCACACCAGCCGGGGCAAGAGGATGGGTCTGCGGTGGAAGATGCAACAGAACATCCAAAGCCTAAGTAGGAGCTCAGGTGAGGCACTTCGGGAAATTAAGACACTTAAAAGCAGCCGTGTCTATGGGAAAGTTGAAAATAGCATACACACAAGCCCAGGAAAGATATGTACTCAGAAAAATTTTTGAAAAGAGCTTAAGCCTTTGCCCTAGGCTGACCCAGAGGCTCAGACTCATACTGATAATTAGTGAAGGTCTTTCATGGCAGAGGGCCAGTCTGCAAAGACTGGGTAAAGTGGCTATCTTTTTCAAAAAGAAGAAAAAAATCACATGGCATACAAAGAAACAGAAAAACATGGGCCATTTAAAGAAAGAAAAATTGGGGACTTCCAGGCAAGATGGCGGTGTAGGTAAACGTGGTATCACATCCTACCACAACCACATTCAAATTACAACTAAACTACAGAACAGCCATCATTCAAAACTGTCAACAATAAAAATAAATTAAAAAAAAAAAAGATATTAAACAAACCCTGGCTTGTTTTGTTCAGTGTTAGTGCATCAGCCTGTGAACTGAAGGGTTGTAGGTTCAAATCCCGATCAAAGGCATGTACCTGGGTTGCAGGTTCGATTCCTGGCCCTGGTTATGGTCATGTGGGAGGCAACCAATCAATGTGTTGTTCTCACATTAATGTTTCTCTCTATCTCTTTCTTTCTCCCTTCCTCCCTCCCTTCATCCCTTCCACTCCATCTAAAAATCAGTGGAAAAATATCCTCGGGTGAGGATTAACAACAAAAACAGCAAAAAGATATTAAATAATAAAAAAATACATACAAGGTCATTTTTCTTTTTTCAAACTTGCAATGAGAATCATCTTAATAATAATAGCTAAGCAATAATATATATGTATATATCCTGATTCATTCTTTGGAACAGCCATTATTATCTCTATGAAGAAACTGAAGTTCATGGAGAGAGATTTAGCAGATTGCCCAAGGTCACATAGCAGAAGAAAGATTCCTGGATTTAAATCCTGGCCAATCTGACTCTTGGTATCTGCTCTTAACCCCTAACCTATATAGCCTTTGGTCACTTGTTATGACCATTTTCACTTTATAGCAAATTCAGGGGAAGCAGAAACACCTCACCAAAGAGAAAAAAATAGAGAATAAATGAAAGAAAAATGTTTGGCAAGGAGAACTTACAAATATGGCTCAAATATCCCTAACTTCAATAAAAGAGAAATGAACTATGAAATTATTGAGGGAGGCAGTATGAAAATGAAGGCATAGATACTTCATTCAAACCTCTTAATATATAAAGTTAAATATTCACTTCATTTTAAGTGAATGATTCTGTCAAAAGAATTAATTTTCTGAGCAATGAGGATATTCATTTAGCATGATTCCACCATCTGCAATTTATGAACCAAATTATACTCTTTCAGAAAAAAAAAGCGAGGTTCATACAATGCATTCAAACTACATCAAGACCAAATCAAAAATGTTTCCCTAAAATTGAAGAAATCACCGAGTAAAAGTTAATCGCCTGCACCCTGAGCAGACAGTGACCATGACGGCATCGTATATAACACACGCCTTCCCAGATGGTTCTACAGCGTAAGCTCTGCACTCTCGATCTGTGACTAGAGTTCAGTTCCCAACCAAAAGAGAAACTCACAGCCACGCAGGTTCCAATAGTCCCGGTGTCCCAGTGAAGTCCTTTTACTCGCACTTTAGTTTTCTAAACAACGTACAGCGATGCCCGCCGGAGCCTGGAGTTACCGCGGGGAGCCGGCCTAGGACGCGGAGGGAGAGGAAGGGTTTCTCTGTGCGCGAAGCAGCAGCCATGCGATCTAGCTCATTGTTCCCATTAGGAAGTAGTGCCTCTTCATGGGGCACTGTGGTTCCAGGTGTTTTTATACAAGGTAGACAACTCCAGATGCTTAGGTAAAATTACCTATATTTTTTTAAATTTGGTAATTAAATCAAAATGTTTAAGATACTGAGCAGACTAAAACCACATCTGTAGGTTAGGTAGACCAGAAGGCTGCACCTTACCCATGTTGCATGGGAGCATCTGTCATTTACCAAAGATTGAAACCAGACACGAGCAGACACAAATGAAAACCCATGGTATGCTTCGTAGGACAGAGAGGACTTCTAACAACCAGATTTGTCTTCCTTTCGCTTCCTCCTTTTCTACTCACTTGTTCATTCATTCATTTAACAAATATTTGCTTGTTGTCTCACTGGTGTCAATCTCAGCAGCTGGTGATAGGGGGAAAAGCATGTAACGGAATAATTACAGCCATTTAGTAGGTGCTAGGTAAGTCACACCCCAGATAGAGAGCCCTGAGGGGCAGCTGTTGACCCCTCTGCAAGGTCAGAAAGGTCACTGGATTGAGGAGCAGCCCTGGGTTTCGCTCACTCACCATCAGTGATGACATTACCTCAGTTTCAGTTTGAGGAAGGTTTTAGTCGGGGTAGATTAGCCACCTCCAATTTGTATTTCTTGTTCACGCCACATGTCCAACTCAGGATAGAAAGGCCTTCATTGGCCCACAAGCAGTCAGGGATGAAGGTTCTACCTGCTTTAGCTACAAGTCAGGAAAACTTGGCAATACAGCTGGAGGGTCTTCCCCTGGCTGTTCTTTGTCTTCGTTTAGACATCATGGCTTAGCAACTCACTTACTGTCACATCTCATTGGCTCTAATTAGCCACAAGGTCTCATCATATAATCCAAAACCAGAGCAATTCATTCCACGACTCTCAACTGAAAGAGGCTATTAGTTCTTACAGTCTAGATCCTTGGATTTTTCTTTTCTGTGGCTTGAAAGTTCGATTTATTCTCATTCTCCAAGCCATTCCATGTCCTTTCAAAAAAAATTTTATTTTTTTGCCAAAGCTAGTTAGAGTCATTTTTGCAAGAGAACAATGATAGCATGCACTGGAGGAGGTCTTAAAGGATGAGTTTGGTATCACACGAGACATGAGTCGGGGTGGGGAAATCGAGGGGTAGCAGATGGCAGAAGGCAGACAAGTAAGAAAGGGCCAAGTAGCAGGAGAGGACAGTTCACGTGTGGCAGGAGGGCTGGGTAAAGGATGTGTGACTCTTGAGGTGAAGGGAGGCAAGCATCAAGAAGGAATCATAGGCATGGAAACAGCTAATGCAGTTTGGATTTTATCCTGTGGCCCAGTACATGCCCCCAAGATGTGGCTACCGGTGAGGGGGTGGGCATTGAGGGCTTCTAAGTAACTGTGATTTCAACATGGTCTTGTTTTTTATTTTAGAAAGACAGTTTTATTGATATATGTTTTACATACTATAAAGTTCACCTATTTAAACAGCTTAGTAATTTTTAAAATATTCACAGAGTTATGCAACCATCATCACAATCTATTTTAAACATTTTTATCACCCCAAAAGGAAACCTCATCCTCACTAGTATTCACTTCCCTTCCCCCTCTTTCCTGACAGCCAATAATCTTTGCTGTGTCTCTATAGACTTTTCTATTTTAAACATTTTATGTAAATGGAATCAAAGTAAGTGGTCTTTTTTGACTGGCTTTTGACTCTTAGCATTATGTTTTTAGGGCTCATCCTCACTGTATTGTGCTCGGTGCTTCATTCTTCCTCACCCCTGAATGCCGTTCACTTACATGCTTGACTGTGCCTGCTTCCCCATGCGGCAGCCGGCAGGCATTTCCAAAGCTCCCATGCTTTGGCTAATATCAAAAGTGCTGCTGTGAACCTTCATGTGCATGTTTCCGTGTGAACATATGTTTTCCTTTCTCTTTGGTGTGTACCCAGAATGTAACTGCTAGGTGATATGTATGTTTAGTCATCTAAGAAGAAGTAAACTACATTCTAAAGCAGCTGCACCATTTTACATTCCAATCAGCAGTGTCTGAGAGTTCCAATTTCTCCCCATCCTTGCCAAAACTTGTTATTGTCTAGTTTTCCAAACTCCCAACTTCTGGGGGTGTGCTTGCAATCAATTCCTGTTTCTATATGTTGCTTCCTTCCAAAACTTCCCAACTCCTATAGCCCAAGAATTAGAAACTTATTAGTGATAAATGATTAAGGAGGGAGGCATCTGGACTTTTTCTTAGGTTTGTAGTTTGGACGATTAAAATAGTTATGCTGCCAGTCTGTGATGCAAATGGTACAGGAGTGAGAGGGTTGGCAAGATATGAGTTTCATCTTGAACACATCACTCATCCTAACAACCCACTGAACATGCCCCCTCGTACCTGTGGCAGGTATTTGAGAGTCACAAACACATTGGTGGGAAATGAACCCAGTCGTAGAGGAGATGTATAGGATGAAAAGAGCATAGACCAAAGAATGAACCCTTAGTGGAGCATATAAAAACAAACACTTGAAGGAAGATGGGAATGGGCCAGAAAGGTAGACGTCATAAAAGGAATACGCTGAGTGATTTGAACGTCTCGCATTCACCGAAGACTTAACACTTCCCTTCACGTATGCTCGTCTAGAGAGAGATGTTATATACATCGAGGTGCTAAAAGAATTAATTTTTGTATATGTGAATGTTTAAAATATATCTTAATTTTAGAACAGCATTGTTTGTAGTTTTTCTATTTAATATACTAGGGGCAAAGGAAGCACAAGATGCTCGGGTCCTGCTAGAGTTTGTCTGCGTCTGCTCAAGCTCAGTAATGACAATAAATCAGAGGCTTATTACACGCAGGCACGGTTCTGCAATCTCTATATGTCATCATTCAACAATAGCCCCAAGAAGTAGGTGTTACTATTTCAGTACTACAGAGAAGGAACCTGGCTTCACTAAGCACAGGTCACTTGGTAAAGGTCAGGCGACACAGGTGCCACCTGTTCCATATGATGGGAAAACCAAAGAACGTGCACACACGTGCACATGACCAGTGGACCAGACATAGTGCCGTGAAGGGGGCAGGAGCGGGAGGGGGTGTTCTGGGGGGGAGGGGGCATCTATAACAAAATAAATGCATTAATTAATTAACTTTTTTAAAAGATGAGTTTTTTAAAATTTTGCTAAATTATCAGTGCTCTCTCTTTTCCTTGAAACCCCCAACAGCAAATGTTCCTATTTTTATGAAATTCTCCATTTTGTGTCATACTTTTATTGAAATATAATTAATCACCAAATTAGTCTGATAGTTTCTTAAAATGCGGAATTGAGGATAAAGGGGTTCTTTGCACGCCAGGCGAACACGGAGCCTTGCCCCAGTGGACTTCAGTGCGGCCCCTGCTCTACATGCTGGTATCGCAGGAGCCGGATCACGCCGCTTTAACCAGACGCAGCGTTGGTCTGGGGCTGCGCAGCCCGGTCCGCTCATCCCCAGCGCAGTGGACGGTGCCCGCGCCCGCGCCCGGCAGAGCGAGGCCGGGACACGTCGGAGGAGAAAAGCCAACGTTCGCTCTCGCAGGCTTTTCTCCTTCTCGCCCTTCCGGAGACACACACGTCACTGGTGCCTGGTCCAGTCCCTGTTCTTCCTCCTTTCATGCTACATATAAGCGCTTGCTAGGTGATGAAAATATGTACAACTGTGCTTGCTGTCTGTGTTTCTGGTTCTAAAGGCGAGAGAAATAAACCACAAAGTATGTGACTCAGTGATAATCTGTTAGAAAAGTGAGATCGGTTGACCTTCCTCAGACAGGATGTACACCCCATGACTCTTCGGTCTCCCCCAGCTTTTTGCAATTTCACTCTTTTTGTGTCTTCTTATAAAACATATCCCACGTTCTCCCCTCTCTTCTCTCCCTTACCTTCCTTCCTGCTCCTCTGCCTCCCTTACTGTCTAAATAACTCCGAATTTCCTGTGAAAATCTAAAGAACTAAAGAAATTGTATAATACAATTATCTATACAACTTTTAAAAACAATTTACGCTTGCCAACATAAAATGGGTTATTAAAATGTATTATATTCACTCTTTGGGAATTAGACCCCGATGTAGTATTTATATAATATACATATTTTCTCATTTAAATCTAAAAATTCAGAAGCATCTCAATGTATAAGTCCTTGACAGCTGGTCACAATGTTTCTCGTTTTGATATGAAATATTCATCTGCCTTCTTTTGGGGGTGTCTGGCCACTGTTCCTCCGTCTCAGTCTAACCTCGGTGTCCACGTGCCCACGTACTGTGGCTCTGCTCTCCGTGTGCGTGTGTATTGGTTCCTATTTATAGGCTTTACAACAGCCAAAATTGTGTTCATATTATTGTTCAACACATCACAAAATATTAGCTAAAGCTCCACTGCACTTGTTTATTTTGTAGATTAATAAAATACTTCTCTTGAAGAGCCTCTTGGCACACAGATCACAAATAAGCCAGCTCCTATGCTGATAGGAATACAAGGCTTCTGGTTTCCATTACAGCCTGAGTATAATCCGACTGGAGTTCTGCCTTTTGACACTTTTCATGAGGTATTAACAAGAGATTCGGCCCCAACCCTGTTCATCTACCTCATTCCCCTCTAGAACATGGAAGGCCTTACGATTCAGTCACATGTTCTGAAACGTCAGTGTGTGGGAAAGGGACTTAAAACAATAACCCGGAAACTTGGTGGGACGCCATGTAATTGACACAGCAATTCCACCTGCATTCTGGTCTGACTAACTTCAAAGAAAGCACCGAGCGTGCTTTACCTTCTCACAAAGCGTGGGAGAAGACAGCCCTCAGGAAGAAACCCAAACTAGAACGTAAAGGAGGGCAGCAATGTTACTAAAATTGTACCTCAATCTTAAGGAAGTAGGGTACTGTTCTGATATACATGGTTAATGTGTCCCAATTTTTAAGCCAAGGTATAAAGAGAGTTAGTGGTCATCAGGTAAGACTGGCTTCGCTCTGCATATACCGAACCAAACAAAATTTAGAAGAACCCCGACATGAACAAAGGAGAAGTTAATTTCTCTCACCAGACTCGGACTAGAATAACAGCTTCCCTAAATCATACAGAAGCCTGACTCACTACCCTGTGCATCGCCTTCACCTTCATTGCAAAGGATGGCTACTGAACCCCGCCCCCCCCCCCCCCCACATCACATTACAGCTCCAAGTAGTAGAAGGCGGGAAGGGAAGGGAGCAAGCCCTGTCGTGTGGACAGAGACTTCAGGAATACCAAACACATCATTTGACTTGCATCTCATTGACCAAATCCTAAATGCATGGCCACTCTGGTTGCAAAAGAGGCACAGAAACGTCGTATTTGAGCTGGATGAACAGGCGCCTACCACGTGAAGAGGAGGAGGAGATGGGGGCAGGCGGCTGGCAGTCTCTGCTCAGGGAGGGAGGGAGAAGGGATGTGTATCAGTAGGCAGAAGGGGGCAGAAAGGAGAGCTACCAGCTCTCCTTTTTTACCCTGGGGATTCATTGCTACCCTCAAGGCTTCCATAAATAAAAATTGAGAATTTAACTCATCGGTTATTTCTAAAACTGAGAAGGCTGTGGCACAGCCGCACATGGACGATGGAATTTGGGGCGTAGTAGAAACAGCAGTCACAGGAGTGGTAGTAGTATTAAAAGTAGTTGTCATAATACTAGTTCTTTTGATATTCAATATATATTCCCAGAAAACCCTATAAAATCATTTAAAAGGATAACAAATCTAAGTTTCAATTTGAATAAAGTTACAATTTTATTCTCTATGTTTTTCTGACTTATCCAGCAGGTATTTCTAATTAATTACATTTAAAAAAAAGTTGATGGACATTTATACTGTAACTAACTAGATTAAAGTAGCTTTCAAAGGCTAAATGAGTCCGTGTAGCTTGTGGGGAAGGAGATGAAATTTGAGCTTGAGTTTAAACCTAGACTTTCAGTGAAGAGCTACATATGACCTTCACCTTCAGTGATTCGCTGGCTAAGCCTCCGTTTCTTAAATTACAATACAGAAATAAGAAAAACAAAATTATGGAACATGAAGGTCTGTAATGAGGATTAAATAAGATACATAAAATATATAAGATTAAGTAAGTGCTCGTAAACTTTTGAAAGACTTACTTGATAAAGTACTAAACAGTAATCAGATTATTTTGAAACATAATAATTCCAAGGACAGGATATTCCTGAATGCTTAATTAGTATACATAGGGTTTACAAAGAAATATAAGTACTTGTAGGTAGGCAAAATGTGCCTCATCAGGTAATGCTACTGAGCAAAAAAATAAAACATTTGTTTTCTGTAGCCAATGACAACAGTTTCTAAAATGCCAAAAAATTAAATATTGTCTAAACTAAGAATTGTTCCAAAATATCAAGGTCTTGTATTTTATTTTGAATATGGTATAATTAAATAATGCTATCAAATTTTAGTTTTTGGAAACCTAAGCTTTTTAAATTACCAGCATCATAACTATAGCAGAAAACCTAAGAATTTGGCCTTTATAGTATATTTTATTTGATCATTTCCTAAGTATAAGGGAAAATATTTCTTTATTGAGATGCAATTGACATAACATTGTGTAAGCTTAAGGACTGATTAGCATAGTAGCCAGCTAACACCTCTGTCACCTCACATAGTGAGTGGGGTGTGTGTGTGTGTGTGTGTGTTTGGTGGGAACAATTAAGATCTAGTCTGTTAGCAACTTTGAAGTCTCTAAAACGGTATCGTTGCCTCTAGTCACCATCCCGGGCATCAAATCTCCAGGACTTACCTGTCTGCTAGGTGCCAGTCTGCACCATTAAACACCACCTCCCGGGCCTCCCCACCCCCCAGCCCCTGGTGCCCACCATTCCACTCTCTGCTTTTGCCACGTGGGCTCTTTCAGATTGCACATGCTAATGATGTCATACAGTATTTGTCTTTCTCTAAAAATACTTTTAATGAATTAGCTTCTCATGTATAGTCATTCTGAGCTCAGAGATAGTTCTTCAGCGTTTCCTTATTCATCTGGCTTGACTGATTAACAGCCTCTCCATCACCCTCCCTTGTTATATCACATAGTTGGGGACTTAGTTCTTCTAAAGAAATATGTTCAAACCCTTTGGTAATAGGGTAAATGTCTCTTTCAAAATCAGTTTTATAAGGAAGTATTTCAAGCTGTGTAATGTGAGCCGGTGTCTCCGAGAGGACCCTGTGCCGCGACCTTCAGGCTGCGCGGGTTCCCCGGGTCCTTCCTGCCCTCTGCCTGCAGATTGTCCCCGGCTTCATCTGCAGCCTCTGCTTTTCTTCCTGCCGTAGATAACTTCCACGACCACCTCCTGTGGACAGCATCTGGAAACACAGCGACTCAACAGCCAATTAATATATTTAGATATCCAAAAACAAAAGACAGTCACTGGTCTCAAGGAGTCCATGATTTTGCAGTCAACAGACAGATGTAAAGGCTCCGATAAAATAAACCCAGACTCTCACACACGCACCATCCTATGAGGAGGGGTTTCTGAGCTACCGTGGAGCAAATGCTGACAAAGAAGGATGAGACATTAAAGCGAATTTATTTTTATGTTTCATCAGTTTAACTTGATTGCAAGATCCCTGAAATTCAGAGAAACATCTTGTTTATTTTTTTGTGTTTTAATCTTCTAGTCCAGCAAGAATGTTAGAGTCATTCATTTGCTTGTTGAATAAAGTAAACAACTGTGATTTGCTGACGCTGATGCTGATGTTGGAACACCCCTCACTGCAGATGACTGCTTTGCTTTGTCCAAAGGGCAAACGGTAACATTTAATATTAGCCATTTGCATCTGCTATGAATGAGTTTGTTAGATACTTCCCTTGGACTGGGCAGATACACACAGCAAACAACTTAGGGAGAAGGCAGAGATCATGAAGACGCTCAAAACCTGTGCTTCTATCCTCGGGGAGGGAAGAGAGTGAAGGCTGGGGCTTCTGGGAGCTGAATTTGCCCAAAGAATCCTTCCTCTGTCTAAAACAAGGCTTCTACCTCAGAAGATGCCTACCTGAGCTTCAGAAACAAGCGCAGATGGACTACCAGCATACCCAACAATCTGAAGTAACATTTCTCTTTTGAGACATGGTTTTTAATACCAAGCTAAGCCCCTTGAGGGGCCTCAAATCCTGAAGATTTAAGAATAAATGACAGCATAAGAAATGTTTTAGTAATCAAGTTATGAAGGATCAGAGCTTACTCTCTAATCAGAAAGATATGATGTGGTTAGGAAAATACCGAATAATTAACCGAATTTTCCTAATCATAATCACCACACAAATTACTAAAAATATCAGTGTTTCTATATTTTAAAGCATCAGATTATTCAGGATTAATGATAAAATACTGATTGTTTTTAAACAATTGGACTAAAATATTGTTTGAAGTTATTCATTCTATGCAGTTAATATTTCAATGTGTAAATACAATTACAGACCCTTTAAGAATGCTTTTTTTTTTTTTTTGCCTTGATATATATGTTAGCAATTGTGTTTGAAGGAGAATCATAAAATTCAAAACTTTATGTTTAATCACCAGTGTCAAAGATTATTAGGTAATAACCATTGGAGAAGAAAATGTGTAAAAGATACAAAGGCCCATATTTAAGATATAATTTTTCTAATAGTTTCTCTGATTTTAAGATGTCATGGCGTCATATGAAGGTTAACAGGTCAGATACCAAATGGACTTTTTACAAAATGTTGTAATCAATTTGCACTCATAAAAGGGTTAAGATTACTGGAAGCTCAAGTCCTCTGTGACCATCATATAGGTACATCACTGCCTAGGGAGACAGTAGGTGGCCCCTCCTGAATGTTCAACTGGTCAAACAAGGTAGATCAAGGTACAAGCTGCCCCTAACTGGGGGCAGAATATAATTGTCTCCAAAATTATAAGACTAGAATTTTGATACTAGAACATATTGTTTGAAGAGATGCTTCATGAACCCTGCTGTTGCTGTGTCTTCTCTCTGTAACGCAAACCCAGTCCTCCTTCGGGAATGAGCGGAAAGCCAGGCGCCACACTGCGGCTGGGCTGCGGACCAGAGCGGCGCCTTGAAAGAGCTGATTTGTTTTTTAAATCGCACTTTTTACTGTTGAAAACTTTGGCGAAGTGTGTGTCTAAATGATTGTAAATAGGACATACTTTATTCAGCCTGTGTCTAAATGCCCATAAACAAAATTTGGGGGTAGGGATAAATACAAACAAGGGAATTGTTTCAGTTTTCTAACAGTAGAACTAAAATTTCCCAACAAAATAGCACATCTAATTTTTTTAAGGCAAGTTGGGGGTTAGTAAAATTTTCAAGAGAAGTACTCTTTGCAAAAACATCTCAGAATGAATGTCCTTATTAGTTTTCTTTCCAAATGCAAGCACTGTTTAATTTTTTTTAAGTGGTACAAATTTTCTAAGATATTGGAGTGAGCAACGCTAGGGAACACTGGTAATGAGAGTAATGTTTGGGCCTATCATTGGGCCCAGTACCTCGCATTCATTTTTGGTCATGTTATGAAAAAGGTTGTATCTGGTTAATGTCAAATTATCCAGATGCAAAGGAAAAAGCCTCTCGGTCAGGTTGCTTTGATTATCAGCTGCCAACGCCCAGAACGGGAGGCACCCCGCTGACTGTGCAGCATCACGTGCATCTGGGTGTCTGGCCTGTGCAGCCACGGGAAACACTAAGTGTGAAGTTTTACAGCTGTTAGGGTAACACCCTTTTTCTTATTATTATTCTTCACAGAAATAAGCTTCATGTACAGGACAATTTTGTATGGAATCACACAGCTGGCGCAGCAAGCCCCCGTCCGGAGAAGGCGGGCGAGCGCGCGCCAGGGCGCAAGGAGCCAGCGGAGCGCGGGGCAGGGGGTAAGGGGCCCGCGGTCCTTCTGAGCGCTCCCAGAGAAGATCACATGACAGACAGGACACATCTCATGGAAAATCTGAAAACATGAAGCAAGAATTGTAGAAAACTGTGTAAGTGAGAATAGAGGGATTAACTGATGCTGGAGGTGGGGACCAGCAGAGAATCAGGGGACCCCACACTGGGCTGCAGCAGCAATGAGCATGACTGATTCAACTCGCCAACTCCAGTACAATTACACACCCAGCTCCAGGGAGCTTCAGCTACAGCTTCGTCTGCGAAAAGTTAATGACTTCATAGTAAAGCTAATGTTTATTTTTAAAGTCTCAAACAAGAACACCTCTTTCTCCAAAAATGCATGTACTTGTGTGGCAGCTTTCGACAATGGTTGCCATCTCGTGGGAAAGTGTGGCAGTTTCCTTGGGACTTGACTGTGGTTTCCTGCGAGCACTCTTCCGTGTTGATCACTTTTATCAGACTTGCTTTCCCAACCACAAAGTAGAAACAAACCCTCGACTTTGCCAGCCCAAAGTTCTCTTATTTTTTCCAATCTGACAGATTGAAAATATGTTAAAATTTGAGAAATATTTTGAGTTGCAGGGATTTGAAATCATGAGACTGTTTTATAAAATATCACGCACTAAAGAAGCGACCCTTGTTCAGGGTGAGCTGACTGGCTTGGTCAGAGGACTAGCACACAGTCCCTGCCACCAGGGGCGCCTGCCAGCTGGGACCTTCTCCGTGTGAATCCGTGACCGAGTCTTGTGATTGGAAGCATATCCATTTAAATGCATTAGAAAGGAAAACACTTTTTAACAAACAAAACATTAAGTATGTTTAACTTTACAATAGTAGAAAAATAAACATATAAAAACAAAATTCTGTCACAAATGGCTTTTTATGTAAAAAATAGTTTCTCCTTAGAAAAATATAATTACTATTTGCTCCTCTTAGATATAATCTTTTTAGAATAAAGAGGAGAATCCCATTTATTTAATGGATGTAAGCTGAGAAATCCATCATGGGCTTAGCATTATACTCACCTCTGTGGGTGAGGAATAAAATAGTAATAACATTCTTCCTTCTATTGATAACTTACAAGATTATGAGAGCAGGATCACTACATTCTAAGGCATAAGACTTGCTTGAGTTAACAAGTCACTTAGCTTCTCAGAGCCTTCCATTCCCAGCTTGTAAACTGGTAAGGAGCACAACTGAGTACATTTGAAATGTCTGATTGGCTTACATCAATGAATCATGAGTCAGGCAGCATCCAGTGGAGCAGATAGAAAGAAGCTCTAAACAACTGTATAACACGCCTGGCCGGTGTGGCTCAGTGGACTGAGCATCACCCCGTGGACTGAGCGGTCCAGGTTCAATTCCTGGTCAGAGCACATGCCTGGGTTGTGGGCTCAATCCCCAGTAGGGGGTGTGCAGGAGGCAGCTGATCAATGTTTCCCTCTCACATCAATGTTTTGATCTCTCCCTCCCTCTCTAAAAACTTAATAAAAAATATTTTTTAAAAAAGAACTGTACAATGCAAGAGACTTTCTTTTTTTTTTTTTTTCATGTTCATTATCAAATAATGCAAGAGACTTTCACAGGCCAGCATGAGCAGACTCGAGGGAGGTGTAGTGGACATTTGCTGATTGGTTACAGTAGGGTGACCTCCCTTATATGGACAATGGGAAGTCATGTACCTGAGTCAGGACACTAGTGCTGAGCAGGGAAGCACTGGGCGATTGTCCCTCCCTCTCTGGGAGAGCCGAGCATAGGCAGGTCGTTAGGTTCTGGCACACTGACCCGGGCTGACGTACGCACTTCATCTGGAGCCAATGATCTCTTCCCTTGTCACTCTGTTAGGGTTCTCAAACACTGGTGACCTAAATTACTTATTATCATCATCATTATTATTATTTTAGATTTGTTCTGGAATTCCTTCAGTGGTTCCAGGGTCCTTCAAAGCTCGGGTCCTCTGTGATTTGTTTAATCTTTCCATCCTAGTTTCTTTCCAGAAGCAGATTAGCAGACTACTCAGACTTCATTGGTCAACGCTGGGCTTTAAACCTGCCCAACCAGACCACAATCATAGGAGGAGGGAATTACTACCATGAACTAGGTCAATCATGACACATGCTCTGAGGCTGGGCTAGAGGTCTCCCCAATGAGACCAAGGACAAGCACCCCATACCTGAACAAAGTTACCATCTGTTAGCAAGGAAGAAGGCAGGATAACACACAATGCCACAATCATAATATTGTGTAATCGTGACATCATGCATAACCAGTGGACACAGACAATAGAGAGGCGAAGATGGCCGGGGGCAGGAGTGGGGCGGTGGGGGTTAATGCAGGGAAAAGGGGGTACGTGTGTAATATTTTCAACAATAAAGATAAGTTAGAAAACATATATAATAAACACCAGATTAAAAGTTAAATAAATAACAAAATTTAAAAATAAGCTAATGTGAAATAATTCTCCAAACCCTAAAACATTATGGAAGTGTTATTACTATTAATGTTATTATTGGTGATAAAGATGTTGTTATTATTAGCACTTAAAATGGAAGTTTGCATTTACAACTAAATTATGCATTATCACTAGTCTAACCTCCTTCCCCAATTCAGTTCTCTTTCCCTTCTCTCTCTCTTAAATTCCACTCGGCTACTTACCAGTTAAGTCACTTTACACATGTACACAGTGTGTCTTCCATATTTCCAAGCCAGCCTATAAAATGTTATTGTTGCTATCATTTCTGTTAATGTATAGCAGAGTTGCTGTCATAGACCATTACATCATAATCGTGCTAATTTTATTAGATCCTTATTCTAGAATTCTGACTTGGTTTGTAGGACTCAGAAGAGAAGAACTAAATATATAAAATTCCATCAAAACGGTTACAAAAGAAACATTTTATCAAGGCACTTTTCCCATTTACATAATACCAATATAGTTTCCACTTGTGCTTCCCACTAAATTTACAAACTTTGTGGCAAAATTCCTGGCATTGTTTTCTACTTACCTCCGACTCCCATTAGTAAACAAATCTGCTTGATTCCTACTTCTAAGGCATTGTACTGAGTACCAAACAGCCACATCTACAAGCATTTATGATCAAAATTACGAGAAGAAAAAAATTAAGGCAAGCCTTGAAAAATAAATTAAAAGAAATGTTTAAAGTAAAAAGAAGATATACACGTGAAAATGTAATATAGTTGACATTTTAATATAATCATGTCAAAGACTTTACTCCATAATATTATTTTGGTGAGAGGTTTTGCAAAGTGCTTAAACTGGGAAGAACAATTACTATGCTCAAGTGTTATAGCAAAAAAATAAAAATAAAACAAAACGAAAAAACTAATAAATAAATGTGCTTAAAGATGATAAATGTCTATTTCATGCTCATATAAAGTCCAAAACTAGTGTCTCAATTGGCAAATGAGTTTTTTCAAGCAATGATTCAAGGACCCAGAGCTTCGCACCTTGTGTTTCTGTCGTTACTGAGACGTAGTTGCCAAAGGTCATCTGAGGTCCATCGCCTGCCGGAGGATCGTGGTCATCGCTCACAGAGGATCGTGGTCATCGTTCACAGAGGATCGTGGTCATCGCTCACAGAGGATCGTGGTCATCGCTCACAGAGGAGCGTGGTCATCGCTCACAGAGGATCGTGGTCATCGCTCACAGAGGATCGTGGTCATCGTTCACAGAGGATCGTGGTCATCGCTCACAGAGGAGCGTGGTCATCGTTCACAGAGGAGCGTGGTCATCGTTCACAGAGGATCGTGGTCATCGCTCACAGAGGATCGTGGTCATCGCTCACAGAGGATCGTGGTCATCGTTCACAGAGGATCGTGGTCATCGTTCACAGAGGATCGTGGTCATCGCTCACAGAGGATCGTGGTCATCGCTCACAGAGGAGCGTGGTCATCGCTCACAGAGGATCGTGGTCATCGTTCACAGAGGAGCGTGGTCATCGCTCACAGAGGAGCGTGGTCATCGCTCACAGAGGAGCGTGGTCATCGCTCACAGAGGATGGCGATCGTGGAGGCAAGCGCACGAGAGACGTTTCCTGGGCCATTCCTGGAACTGACTCGTGTCATTTACTATCCCACCCATGGAATAGATCTCAGATGCAGGGTCATGCTTAACTACGGGAAAATACCATCTACAGAGAAGAGAAATCCATTAAATAACCAGCTAGCCAATCTTTACCATAAATACAATTTTTAAAATTTACATTAACTTTATTTCTTTAAAACTTTTCAATCTAAAACTTAATATATAGAGCTTTGTAGCTATAATAATACTTATAATAAAAATGTTAACAATAATAGCAATAATAACCATGACCCTTGATGAGTCATTACTATGTATCACAGTGTTGTGTTGCATAGAGACATATCACTTTAACTTCACAGTATTCCCCATAAGGATACTATTATTATTGTCACTATTTAGATGGGAAAAATTGAGGCATAGGAGAAGTTGCCCAAAGTGGTGGGATGCAGATAGTAAATCTCCAGTTTGGCTCAGTGGTAGGGCGTCAACCCATCAACCAAAGAGTCATGGGTTCGATTCTGGTCAAGGGCACGTAACTCAGTTGTGATTCAATTCCCAACCCTGGTCAGGGCCGTGCGTGAGGTGGCCAGTCGATGTGTATCTCTCTCTCTCTCTCTCTCTCTCTCTCTCTCTCTGTCTAAAAAAATAAAATAGTAAAAAATGTCCTGAGATGAAGATTTGAAAATAAATAAATATTATAATAAAATAAAAGATAAATGCATGGCAAATTGCCATTGCAATTCAACTAAAAAAATATTTCACTTAAAACTTTATGATGATCAGCTTCAAATTCTATTTTTATCAATATTATATTTGCATTAAAAAATCTGCCAGCCCTGGCCAGGTAGCTCAGTTGATTAGAGCATCGTCCCGATGTACCACTTGTGGGTTCAATCCCCGGGTCAGGGCACATACAAGAATCAACCAATGAATGCATAAATAAGTGGAACGATATATCCCCCCCCCCAAATAAATAAATAATTCTTGTCAACAAATTTTTACATACGCATATGTTAAAAGTAATATGCTTGTATTCGACCTTACCTGCTTGAGAAGCTACTGTGATGGAAACAAAACCTGTCAATGAATCAAAGCCTCCTACCCTTCCTCTCTGTCCAACACGGCCACATTCTTCTCCCCACCTGGACACTGCCCACACAGCCCTTTGCACTTTGTGTCCATCCTACTGCGTGTCCTGGGTAGTCAGTGGAGAGAAACAGCCAACAGATACAGGGAATTATCTCTTGGTAGAGAAAAAATAAATAAATAAATAAAGAGCAAAAGTTGGACATGAAAGTAGGAAGACAGCATCTTAGTAAATATGGTAACTGGGAGAGTATTGATGGAGAGATTTGAGATAGAAAAAATATTAGTTAATAGCAGATTTGAGGGACAGGAGAAAAAAACAAATAAATGGATGAATAAGAATTTAAGAAGTTTTTATGTAAATCTCATTTAATGGTATCCAAGCAATATTTTTTAAATGTAGCTACTTTTCTCTTTAAACTTTTTTTCTTTATTGATTTTAGAGAGAGAGGGAGAGGAGAGAGAGATAGAAACATCGAGGAGAAAGAACATTGATTGGCTACCTCCTGCATGCTCCCCACTGGGGATTGGGCCTACAACCTGGGCATGTGCCCTGACCCGGAATCGAAACAGTGATCTCTTGGTGCGTGGGTCGACGCTCAACCACTGAGCCACACCGGTTTCTTTTTACTTGTAGCTTCTTTTAACTTGTGTTGCAATTTATGTTTCTTTCATTGTGGTCCCAAAATGAACTGTAAAAAGCCCACGTTGTATTTGGGTTACACTGAGGTCACGGGAACACAGAATCTCAGAGTCAGACGCAATCTTAAAGATATGTGGTCCAGTACCTTTCCCAGTACAAGAATTTATTCTTTTTATGTCCAAAAAATTCCTCCTATCAACATTTCAATTGGTTTTACAGCAGAATTTCCATTTCCCGATGAGGCAGAGCATTTTGTTTCTAAGCAGTAAATGCTGCCGTGTACGCAGTCCACCGCCCTTCCAGCCGCCGTGTGCCACAGTCTCCGCTGTCTGTACAAGCACCTCACTCTAATTCAGTCTTCGTATGATAGTTTATCATATGCTGAAGATATTTGTCTTTCTGAAAACTTTATTTTCTTTGCCCTAATGATAGTTGTACTTGGACCTTATTCATCATCCTGTCCACTGACTAGGGGATTAGGTTTACTTCCAAACAAATTATTCCTGATTTCTCAGAAAAATCTTTCCATTTTCTCTTGCTCCATGTATCTGAAAACATAAAAATAAGAAACAGATGGGATACTCAAAATAAGACAATGTAAGAACGGTTGATGTACACGGGAAGCTTTCGAAGGTGTGTGGGGCTGCGGCTGGAGCGGGTGGCCTCCCGGCCTGTGCCACCCTCGGCCTGAAGGAAGGGGCGGGGGGCTGGCTCTGGCAGTGCCCAGCCGCGCGGGGTCACAGCCCCTCACTCTGCTCGGCCCGCACGCTCCTGAGGGGCGTTCGATCCGCTGACCGGGCGATCCAGGGCAGAGAGCAGACGCACACGTGTGGAGACAGGATCTGCAGAAAGAAGGAAAGTATCTGCCACGGGCCATAGTGCTGTTCTAGACATTCACCAAGAAGTCTGCCGCTCCGCTCCGAGGGGACGGGAGCGGGCACCAGGGCGCTGCTCAGAGAGGGGCACGTCCTGTGCTTCCTGCTCAGCAGCAAGCGCCGCTGCCCTGCTGGTCAGAGCCCGGCCACACAGGACCCTTCACCAGCGGTGATCATAACCCGGAGCTCACACACGCATTGTTGTGATGTTTCTGACATTTCACATTCCTTGACCTCTCGGTGTCCCACAGTGAAACGTCATGTGGGGTCTGAGCCGAGCGGCGGCCACGGCCACCGATACTGCCCGTGTGACACACAACCCTGGGAAAGTGAAACTACTAGAGGCAGGTGGCTTTGTTCACTGTACAGGTGGAGGGGAGAATGGAGGAGCTGCCAGAGGACCTGAGGAGCGAGCTGGGGACTACCAGAGGGACTGGCTGACGGCACTCCTCTGCGGCTTCTCTCCGGAAGCGTTGTGCCAGCACGGGGCACAGTAGACCTGTCCCACTCCTGATACTGAGCTGGAGGACAGCCTGAGCCTGAGTCATCTAGGCTGCACACATAAAACAATAAAACGCTAAACTAAATATTTGTATTTACTAAAAAACACTGAATAAGCATGGTTTTTATACACTCACGGCCATTACTTATGAGTTCGCTCATTATAGGCAAATGTGCTCTTGCCCATCCACTTGCCTTAAAAGAGCATAAATAAAGCAAAATAAAATGATCCAATGAACCTCAAGTATCCATTATAGTACTTTAAAAAGAAAAAGAAGCCCTGGCTGGTTTTCTCGGTGGTTAGATCATCAGACCAAAGTGTCATAGCTTAGATTCCTGGTCAAGGGTACGTACCTGGGTTGCAGGTTTGATTCCCGCCCCAGTCGGAGTCATGCAGAAGGAAACCAATCAATGTGTCTCTCTCACATCGATGTTTCCCTCTCTCTCCCCCTCCCTCCTTTCCACTATCTAAAAAACAATGGAAAAATATTCTTGGGTGAGGATTTACAAAACAATAATAATAATAAAAAGAAAAGAAAGAGAAGATATACCATCGTAGAAGATGAGATTGCTTTGACGTATCATCCGGTTTACCTTTACAGAGTTTCTGAGAACAGCTGGGATGGTTGTCATCATTCCCAAGTGGCTTAATGCTGCTGTTGCCTAGTAAGTTTCAAGCACCTCTGGGCCTAAAGTAAATACTTCCACTGTAGTTACATAGTTACGATCTGGTCAAGTCCAGTGCTCAGTAGCTCATAATATTCCCTCAGATCAAGTATATTCTATTTCTCTTGTGCTTCTCTCCTGAGACTCCTTTCAAACTGTAGTCATCATTTATGTTAACAAAGATGAAGGGTCTCAGAACTGGTAGGCTTTAAAACGAAAGAGAAATTTGGCAGCATTTCTGCAGCGGCTCAGGAGTGGTGTTCTCAGTCACCCTTCACAAGACCTTGCTCCACTTTTGTTCAGATTCAAGGTGCAATAGGAAATAGGAAAAATGCCATCAAGTGTAAAAAGAAAGTCAAATATGTTGATATCCAAAAATGAACTCCACTGAGGAAGCATAGCATGGATTGGATAGCGATCGCCAAATTGTATTCAAATCTGAAAATAAGTAATTTTCATGCTAAGCATTGCTGGAAAGGTGTGGGAGACTGGCGTGGACGTGTCCACATAAAACCCTGGTTGACAGGCAGACAAATGGGAGTATAAACTTCGGTAGCTCCTGTCGGCAGAGGAGCCCAGGAGTGCCTCCAAGGACCTTAAAGGTTAACAATAAAATCTCAAATTGAATCCTCATTTTAAATGTGAGCTGATCTATTATAAAACAATGAATTGGCATGAACATACCAAGGCCAATGAGTACAGTTAAGCAAGAGCCTGTCAGCGTGCCCATACTTTATCACCATGCAGAGAGTAACTCTCCGTGACATTAAGGATGCTCTATTTGATGGAATGTCACAGTTAGTTGACACTGGCCTTCTCCTGGATCATAGATTCTCTGTCACATCCTGCCAGTTCAGAGCAGGACCTAATGATTACAGTGTTTTACTTTACAAGCTCTGATGGAAAACCCAGGCTGAGTTTCACTGTGTAAATTGCTGCAGAGTGTCAGAGATGCCGATTGGAAGAGAGTGATAGTGGAGATGACCATAGGGAAGAACAGAAAGTGACAAGTCTGGTGCCAACATCTCGAGAATAAAAGCTTATAATAGCATCAAACCAAAGGAAAATGATTATAAAGAATTTCAAAGAATTTTGAGGCTGCATCCTTTGATGATTCAAATGAAACAGAAAATTTATTTCTCCAGTGGTCACAGGGCAGATAACACCCACAAATATACAGAAGTTTGGCCAGATTATGTTAAGTACATAATTACAGAAGAATTTATTGTCTATTATGTGCTAGACGTTGGGAACATAGAGACACACCTAGAAAATAATAAGGTCAAACAAGCACAACTTATGGAATTCAGTCATAAAACACATGTATTTCTGTATCCTACTATCTCCTGAAATTCAATCAGTGGGCAAAGCTTCTCTGAAGTTAAGCTCAGAGAGTTTCGAGCCATTTCTGGTGATGATTAAGCCATGCATACGAGGTAGTAATTGGAATCTCCATTCCCATATAGTAGTCACAGAGCAACTACTTCAAATCAGAAGCTTCTTCTCCAGTTTGTTCTTGTTGCAGAAGGAGCCGGCAGCTGGGGAAAGTATTCTGGTCTGCTTCGTTCTGTTCCTGCCTTGAACTTCTTGTCCCTCCTAAGCCAGCTTGCTAACCTCAGATTCAGCAGAACTGGAGCACGCATGGAAGACGGGTAAAGGATGCAGGACTGTTCTCACCTGATGGATGCTGTCGTGATGACTCAGTATGAATGTTCTCTGGGCTTGGCAGCAGTGTACAGCTGATCCTTTCTCTAATGAGTGTTTTTATGAGTTCTTTTTTTTTTCCTCACCCGAGGACATTTTTCCATTTTTTGTTCAGGTAGAGGGGGGAGGGGGGGAGAGGAACAGAGAGAGAGAGAAACATTGATGTGAAAGGGACACCTCGAGTGGCTGCCACCCGCACAACCGACCAGGGCCGGGGACAAACTGCAACCGAGGTACATGCCCTTAGCGGGAACCGAACCCGGGTCTCTCCGGATCGCAGGCCGATGAGCTAACCGCTGAGCCAAACCGGCCAGGGCTTATGAGTTCTTAACAGGTCCCCCAGGAGTAGGCAGTTGACATGTGAATGGACCTGGGTTCTAGTTGTTTCTTTAGATACCTTCTTCAGCTCAGTGGCATTCCGAGGCCCAACCCCAGCTTCCTTCAACAGCAGCACCCTTGCATCCTTTGGATGGCCGGCGGCAGCTTCCTCATGCAAAAGTCCTGTGTCAGGTCAACAGGAACAGTCACACTTCCTTTGATCTGATAACATTGTGGAGTGCAGTTACTTCTCAAACCATAGGCTCCTTCTCCTAGACTCTTAACTTTCAAGTTTCGCAGGTGTGTTTCCGACATCAGTCTCCTGTGCCATCTAAGCAACGCAAATCCAAGCGCAGAAACTGGAAAATCTGTATGGCTAAACTTCCTCTTGGTGTTCTAACTCAGTGGTTCTCAATAAGGGCTGATTCTCTCCACAGGGGACATTTGCAATGTCAGCAGACACTTTTGGTCATCACAGCTGGACAGGACGTGCCACTGGCATCTAGTGTGCAAAGGCCGGGGAGGCTGCTCAGTGTTTGCAAGATACACAACAACCCTCCCACAGCAAAGACTTGTCCAACCCTAAGTGTCAGTAGTGATGAGGTTGAAAATCTCATCCTAGAAAAGATTTATTTTTAACTTGTTCTTTATTCTTAAGTAGAATAGAACTATAAAGATGAAAATGTAATATTTCAGACACTTCTTCAATTCCTTATGTTAATGGACTCACTAATTCTATGCATTAAGTCAAGCACTGTAATCAGGGCTGGGATACAGCGGCTCTCATGGAGCTTACTTACTAACGGGGGAGGGAGATAGACAATACCAGGGGAAGAATATATTAGAGGTATTTTATGCAGCAGTAGTTTTCTAAAGCTGATCAGCAGAATGATGTGCTAAAGAAAGGGTGTCATCACTCCACGTCACAGTGGTTAAGGAAGGCCTCTCGAAAGAAGTGGTAACTGGGCCAACATCCAGATGGACACAGCCACCCCGGAGGGCACTGCCAGAGGGGGACTCGCCGAGCCAAGGGCCGTGGGCAGGAACAAGCATGTACCATTGCAGGAGGATCAGAGGTCTGTTAAGTGCTGAGGAGAACCCCACAAAATGGGGCCAGAGAAGAATGCAATAAGGGGGCCTTTGGAGCAGCAAACAGTTTCTAACCAAAAGCCTTTGAAGGGACCTTAGTCCTGGGAGGTGAAGATATCTATGAATCCCTTTAAAAATTCACAAACTTTTATGCACATGTCAAAGTGTATACTTTGCATACATGCTCAAACATGACCCATTTAGGAACACATCCCACCTGTGTCTCTCCATTACGCACACACTCACGGCACCTCCGACACCACACTATGGTTTCCCACAAATCAATAATTCTCTGTGACACCAGCTTGGTGTCCCCGAATTCAGTCCAGTTCTGACTCCAACCGGAGTTAGTGCAAACTGCACAGAGTGTGGGTCAGTCCCGCATGAATGTGCTCCACTTTACACACTGATCACAGGGACTCGGTCCCAGGTTCCTGCAACTGCTGTCCGACTTGGCTGCAGTGGGAGGTTCCCCTAACCCTCCTTCCTGCAGCTAGCCACTTGCAAGAACTGCGCACACAACTCGGGGAAACACTCACATTTACCCATTTATTTCATGATAAAAGATGTGATAAAGGGTACAGGTGGGCATCCAGATAAAGAGATAGGCGAGCGAGGCCCAGTGAGTGGGTCCCGAGTGTGGGAGCTTCTGTGGTGTCAGGTCGGGGTGCACCACCATCTCAGCAGGTGCGTGTTCACTGACCCGGAAGCATACTCTTCAGGGATTCATTTATTAATCCTCACCCAAAGACATGCTCAGAGAGAAAGGAAGGGGGAGAGAGAGCGAGAAACATCATTGGTTGCTCCTGTACATGCCCAGCCAGGACTGAACCTGCAGCCCAGGTAAGTGCCCTGACCAGGAACCCAACCGGCAACCCCTCAGTGCACCAGACAAGGCTCAGCCAACTGGGCCACTAGGGCTGGACTCCGAATGTGTATGGGGGCTTCACCACAGAGGCTGCATGGTCCTGAGCTGGCCCCTAGTCCCTCTCCCCTCCTCACAGGATGGGGACGGAGCTGAAAATTCCCAGCCTCTTGTCATGGCTTGGTCACTCTGGGGACCAGTTCCCATCCTGAAGCCATCCAGGAGCCCACCCAGAGCCACCTCATTAAAAAACATCCCTATCATCCAGGAAAGTCCAAGGAGCCCTGGGTCAAACGCGTCCATGCGGCACAGAGCGAGCTGCAGTGTTCCGAGAGCTGTGTGGGAGGCCCAGCGGATGGGAGGGGAGCCAGGCTCCGGTGCCCGGCTGACGGGGGTTCCGGGGTGCCAGGCCAGGAGCCCGGTGGGAGACCCACAAGTCACGTCCTCATTAGAAACCCGCTGTTTGCACAGAGGAGACGTGGCCCGTGTAGGGCCTTGACTGCTGTCTCCACGGACACCCCAAGTCCACAGGGAGGCGGGGCCTGTTTTAGGGCTTTTCTGAGATCCGGGTACATTCCAGTTTCTGGAAGGACTTCATAACCCCCTGAGGGAAAAAAAAGGCAGAAAGCAATTTAAACAACAAATTTGGGACCACAGTTCTGCCCCCAAGAGACCAGCTGGGAGGGTAATCAAACCTCTTGTCTGGTCCCTGAGAAATGGCGATGGAGCGTCAACTGGAGGGCTCAGCGCTGCGCAGGAAGGAGGGGTACCTGTCCCCCTTCTCCCGGCTCCCCCACCGCCACCTGAGACCGTGCAGAAGCCTGCCGGAGAGGGGCGCCCTGAGTGACGGGTGCAGAAGCCTGCCCGAGAGGGGCACCCTGAGTGACGGGTGCAGACGCCTGCCGGGGGGGCACCCTGAGTGACCGGTGCAGACGCCTGCCCGAGAGGGGCGCCCTGAGAGACGGAGCCCCCATCCCGCGCCCGAAGCGGGGGGAGAGCGCCGGGCAGGAAGGGACAACGCCAGGAGTGGCAGCACTCGGGGACCGGAGCCAGCGTACTTACAGCAGTTCAGTAATTTCAAACTACAAAAGGAATTTTAGGCTTCAAAACTCCAGCTTCCAAATAGTGTTATAATTAGTATTATTTTCAGATTAAAGAAAACACCACTTTTGTGTAACAAATTACCTCCATTTTAAAAGCAAAAATAATATATTTCACTTCATAAAAAAATGCCCAAATGGAAGCATTCTTACATTAATTATTTCACTCTATTCAAAAGCATATCCCTGCTTGCTTTTTATTATGCCTTCCAGCTTCTACTTTGAAAAACATGTTAAGGAGCTAGAAGGTATTTTTTTAAATGAAAGGAAAAAAGGAAAAATAAATAATCTTTGAAGCAATTAGAGCCAAAATACAGAATACATAAATATACATGTACATATTCCTTACTTGCCCCCTAGATGGAACTCCCCTTCTCCTGCACCTCCTTCCTGGCACCAGAACACGGAGCATCTTTCTTCCCTTGAACTTCAACAGCAGGCGAATGTTTGCCCAGAACTGAGTCAGATTCTGTTCTGTGGATTGATTGGCAAGAGATTTCATAAAGGGGGTGGGGTCCCCAGAGGGCAAATACATAATTTTTCTAATGCATTTCTTTCCCCCCCAGCCTAGCAACCTAAGTCTATTTCTGAACCAATTTTTCCGAGAGTAATAATTAGCAGCACATTGCAGAAGACAAAGCACCGTCACCGCTGCTCGTGGGGTCCGTGGCTGTTCTTGTCAAACAACCAAGGATAGAATCTCACTGCGGGGACAAAGGACGCATGGGAAGTAAATATTGTTATGGGTTTCAGGTTCAGGGGGAAATTTAAATCTGAATGTTGCCTAAAAGCACAGCACATCGGGCTGAGAGGCTTCTCCGCGCGTCTCTCCGTGCGGTCCATGGCGGAGGCACACACGGGTTCTGTGTGAGCAGTCGCTGTGACAGGCCTTTCGAACCGAGGGAGCCGGGCCACTGCAATTGCAAACAGCTGACCAGTTGTGATGTGCCCCTCAAGTCAGCCTCACTATGGAGAAACTGACCTCCCCGTGAAACACAAATACGCTCCCATCATTAGACTTCAACACCGAAATATTAAGAAGAATGCCGATATTAAAAACAATGTTTAGCTTGAATGTCTCTAAGGGAAACCAGTAATGAGAAATTAAAATAAATGTGTGACGGTATGATTTGCACTCGGACTGAAAGGTGGGCAACACCTGTCCACTGGGGAGAGGCCGGCCTGTCTTCGCCCCACTGGGGCCTCTGCCGCCCGACGGGGGCTCAGCCCTGCACAAGGCAGAGCAGTGCAGCAGCACCCTGCGTTTTGGAGGCGAGGTTTCTGACCACATCACCTTTCCAAAAACACAGCCATGAACCAGAAAGACGCAGCCCTGTGCCTTAGCAAGTGGGTTCCAGAGGCTGTTGTCAGGCGTCAGGCAAAGCTTCCTGCTTCAGATTGTACCCCAGCCCTGACAGTGCCAGCAATCTGATTAATCACACCACAGCACGTTAGTCAGTGCAAATTAGAAATGGGGGTGGGGATGCCCCAGAGGCAAGGACAAAGCTGCAGATGAGAGAGACAGCAACAAGACAAAGCAGTAAAACTCCTGCACAGTAATTGATAGCCATTGAGATGAGCCTGAGTCATCAGGGGAAGCTAAATTATGCTCTGATGCTCCACTTACGAGAGGATCGTATACAGGGTCCCCACCCCTGCCTGAATATCAGCCTGGCTACAGCAAGCACCCTGCTTCAGTAGGTCTGGGTAGACGTGCCGAAGAACACGAATTTGAACACGCATCTCAGAGAACACAGGTTTAGCTGAAATACGGAATAGTATCTGGGAGTTTCTAATGTCATAAATGAGGAATCGATGCACCGAGGACACCTTCCCACGCCGGCTGACCCTGGCAGATGGGTCTGGCGTTCTTCTGCAACTTTTAGCTCAGTGGAGCCTTTGGTTGGCTGGACCCTGGGATTCTGAGTCTGATAAACCAGCGGTTCTCAAAGTGCACCGTCTGAAAACGTGTTAGAAACTCAGTCTAACAAATCAGAGACTCTGGCAGTGAAGCCACAATCTTTCTCAGCAGACCCGCCGAGAGGCCCGAAGTCCACCGGGCTAATTCACTTCAGCTGTAACTTCAAGTTAAATCAGCAGGAAGCACAAGGGTCTCACTTGGCAGCTCTCGGGAAGGTCCTCAGTCTTCTCCGTTTCTAGAGAGGGCGGATGTCTTCAGCACTGTCTCTCTGTTTTTCAGCCCTCGGGTAGAAACCCCTTTCTCTAGGTCTGAGGCACCTGAGGTCCTCATGTCTTTTTCTTTGGGCCAGGTCTTGAAATTCCTTTCTCAGGAACACTCTCAGGGACACCTCGTCCGTCAGGGTTCCTGCTCACTATAAAAACAAAACCCAAACCAACTCCGGAGTAACAAGGCAGGAAAAACGTTCATTGGTGATGATGGAAGGAGACTTGACCTTGGGTGGCGAACACACAATACAATGTACAGATGATATAGAATTGTACCCTTGAAACCTATATAATTTTATTAACCAATGTCACTCCAGTAAATTCAATAAAAAAAGATGTCAACAGAGAAAATGATTCCAAGAAAGAAAAAAGTTCTTCAGAAGGGTCTCGGATGGCTCGGAGAGTCCCCAGCACGCGGCTGGAAGGCTCATCGAGGGCCTGAGGGGACGTCCTGAGCAAGGGACACAGCCCGTGACCCTCCCACCGTCCCCACTCTGCGAGGTCCCAGAATAACCTCTCAATAACCTTTGCGTCGCTCACTCACGTCTCAATATTCTAAGAGAAAGCATCCAGATGTCAACCTGAATGAACCCCCAGTACCGGCAGCTGAGGAAGAGGCAGCCAGATCTCAGAGGCCCAGGAAACAGGCTCAGGAGACCAGATAGAACCAGAATTTCTGGCTTCTTTGCACTTTAGTCCTGCTTTTCCTAGTGGGGCTTTCTGAAAACTTTGGGTGGGGAACTGATACTCTATTTTGTTTTTTTAAGTTATGTGCTAAGCTGCTAACCCTGTTATCTCCCTAACAGTGGAGAGGCAAACTCATTCTGGGCTCTGAGAAGCTGTCCCGGCACCGTGTTTGAGAGAGCCAAGATCACTCCCATCACAACTGATGACTCACTTCATTTAAACCTTCTGTAAGGAGTAATTCGAGCAGGACCATCTCCTGCGCCTTTCCCAATTCTTTATTTATTTACTGAACAAATGTTTACTGAGAGCCTCTTAGGGGCTAGAATATAGCGATGCCTAAGTACACTCTATCCTCAAAATGCTTCTGGTCTGTTTTAAGTGTTCATAATCTAAGGCCCATAAATGCATTTCAAAAGTTTTGTGTCAGAGGTGGGTGGAGATGGCAGCATACGTAAGCGCAGTATCGCTCCTCCCACAACCACATCAAAATTACAACAAAACTACAACACAACCATCACTCAGAACCGCCTGAAATCAAGCTGAATGGAAGTCCTACAACTACAAGATTAAAGAAGCCGCCACATGGACACTGGTAGGAGGGCGGAGGCGGACGGGCTGGTGCCACACCCACGTGTGGCTGATAAAAATCAGGAGGGAGCCCTGGCTGGTTTTGCTCAGCGGTTAGAGCATCAGTCTGTGGTCCAGAGAGACTGGGGTTCAGTTCCTGCTAAGGGCACGTACCTTGATTGCAGTTTGTCCCCAGCCCTGGTTGGGTTGTGCGGTGGCAGCCACTTAATGTGTCCCTTTCACATCGATGTTTATCTCTCTTCCTCTCTCACCCTCCCACTCTACCTGAACAAAAATGGAAAAATGTCCTCGGATGAGGATAAAAAAAAAAATCAGGAGGACACCTCGGCTGGGAAGGGCCTCCCTGAGCAGTGAGGGGTCCCTGTCCCACACCAGGCCCCCAGCACAGGGTTCCAGGTCCAGGAAGAGAATCCCCATCACTCCTGACTGGAAAACCAGAGGGAACTGAGGCTCAGGGAGGCTGAGGCTGCAGAAGACCCCGCAGTTCCTCTTAAAGGGCCCGCGCACAGACTTACTCAGACCTACTCCCTCTGAGCTCCCAGGGGAGGCAGCTTGAGGGGCACCAGAGAACAGGGAAAAACTGAGCTGTTTGGCCTCCGAATAAGGGCTGGAGGCACAGCTTTCTCCTGGACAGACGAGCTGGTAGAGGCCCTTTTTTCTTCAGTGAGCCCTCCCCCCACAGGGCAGCAGAAAGCCAGATCTGGGACTCCAGCGACCTGGCTCACACTGTTGGCCCTGCCCTGGTGGATTTCCTGAGCCCTGCCCCACCCAACTTTTGGGCCCATCCAAGCTGTTTCCAAAGGCTTTACCATAGAATTGGCCTGTCTTGAATCCTGCTTCAGAGTTTCCTAAAATCTCTCAAACAGCAGCATCTGGTACCTGAGCCCACCAGTGCACCTGGCACCATCGGGCCAGTGGACACCCTGTGTCAACACAGACAGACCAGTGCACAGTAGTGGAGCTGCCAAGGTGCCGGTTGCGGAAGCTGAAAACAGCCGGGAGCCCAGCACCATCCCCTGCCGCTGCAGCCCTACCAGAGTCGAGACATACCCCAGCAACAGAGGCTGCGGAGCAGACACCCATCTCTGGGCAACAGAAGCACAGACCAGCAGCGGAGAACCATCCCCAAAAACTACAGCAAAGGCTGAGCAGGAGCTGAGCCCCACTGGGCAGCAGCACCCCCCAGCCACCAGCAGCGAGACCTGGGGCTCCATACGACCCTGTGCAACACAGCTGCCCACAAGAGCATACGGAGCCAGGGCTCGAGAGGGGCCAGTCTCAGCGAGCCCTGTACCTCTCGTTAAGTGGCCCCAGGCCTGGCACTAGAAGCAGCCAGCCTTGGTTCACAACTTGGCTTTTCCTGGGCAGCTCCAAGCCCAGCACAAGAAGCAGCCATCTGCAGTTCACTCTGTAGCTTATACTGGGTGGTCCTGGATAGAGCACAGGCAGTGGCTGACCTTGCCCCAGAGCCAGCACACCTGGTGGACAGCTTCAGACCACATGGAAGTACCACCACCCACCACCTCCACAAGTGACACACTGAAGGAGTGGACTCAGTGGGTACCAGAGCCCTGTCGAAGTAAGTCTTGCTCTGTGTGGTGGGCCTCTACACAGCTGATCCTCCAAGGAAGTCAGAGGCCAGAGGTCAGGGGGCACAGCCAGTCTTTGCAGTTGATCAGCCTGAGTAAACCCCTCCCATTGACGTGCCAACAGCAATCAAGACTCAATTACAAGAGAAGGGTGTACAGTCCACACTAGGGGTGCACCACGAGGGCCCAGCTGGGGTGATCAGGGAGACTGTGCACTGGATCCTACAGGACACCTACAACAGTAGGCCACCCTATGAAGCCTAGGAGACGTAGCAACTCTACCTAATACATAGAAACAATCACAGAAAAGCAGCCAAAATGAGGATACAAAGAAACAAATGAAAGAACAGAACAAAATGAAAGAACAGAACAAAACTCCAGGAAAAGAACTAAACAAAATGGAGATAAGCAATCTAACAGATGCAGAGTTCAGAACACAGATTATAAGGTTGCTCAGGGAACTTGGTGAGATATTCAAGGGAATTAGTGAGACCTTCAAGTAACTTAAGGAGACCTCCAAGGAACTTAGTGAAAACGTCAACAACATAAAAAAGGGCCAGTCAGAAATTAAGGATGCACTAACTGAAATAAAGAACAATTTACAGGGAATCAATAGTAGAATAGGTAAAACCAAAAAGCAAACCATTGGTTTGAAATATAAGGAAGCAGAAAACAACCAACAAGAACAGCAAAAAGAAGAAAGAATAAAAAAATTAAAAAAATGAGGATAGTGTAAGGAGCCTCTGGGACAACTTCAAGCATGTCAACATTCACATCATAGGTTTGCCTGAAGGAGAAGAGAGAGAGCAAAAAATTGAAAACCTATTTGAAACAATAATGACAAAAAACTTCCCTAACTTGGTGAAGGAAACAGACATACAAGTCCAGGAAGCACAGAGTCCCAAACAAGTTGAACCCAAAGAGGTCCACACCAAGACACCTCATCTTTAAAATGCCAAAGTTTAAAGACAAAGAGAGAATTTTAAAAGCAGCGAGAGAAAAGCAGTCAGTTACCTACAAAGGAGCTCCCATAAGACTGACAGCTGATTTCTCATAAGAAACTTTGCAGGCCAGAAAGGAGTGGCAAGAGATATTCAAGACGATGAAAAGCAATGACCTACAACCAAGATTACTCTATCCTGCAAAGCTATCATTTAAAATCAATGGACATATCAAGAGTTTCCCAGACAAGAAAAAGTTAAAGGAATTCATCACCACCAAACCAATATTATATGAAATGTTGAAGGGTCTTCTTGAAGGCGAAGAAGAACAAAAATATAAAAAATAAAATGGCAATTAATACACATCTATCAACAACTGAATCCACAAACAAAATGAGCAAGCAGAACAGAAACAGACTCATAGATACAGAGAACTTTTTGTTGCTTGCCAGATGGGTAGGGGCTGGGGGGCTGGGCGAAAAAGATGAAGGGATTAAGAAGTAAAAATTGGTTGTTAGGCTGATGAATGTCAAAGGGAAGGGGGGAGGGAGGGTGAGATGAGATAAACCAAAGAACTTCTATGCATATGAGCATAACCAATGGACACCAACAATAGTGTGGGGAAGGCAGGAGGGGGGCAGGAGTGGGGAGCAGAGGGTCAAAGGGGGAAAAAGGGAGAAACATCTGTAATACATTCAACAATAAAGATGAGTTTTTTAAAAAAAAGTTTTGTGTCTATCAATAGGTGAGTAAATAAAGAAGATGTGGTATATACACACCATGGAATATCATGCAGCCATAAAACAATCTTGCCATTTGCAACAACATGGATGGACATAGGGGGTATTATGCTAAGTGAGATAAGTCAAGTAGAGAAAGACAAATACCACATAATTTCACTTCTATGTGGACTCTGAAAACTAAACAAACAAAGCAGAAAGAGACTGCGAGCTCCTAGGCACAGAGAACAAATGGATGGTGCCAGAGGGAGGGGTGGGAAGACAGGTGGAAAAGGTGAAGGGGGTACAAAGTACAAACTTCTACTTATAAGTCTTATAAATAAATAGATAAGCCGCAGGGATCTAATGTACAGCACAAGGAATATAGTCAATAGTGTCATAGTAGCTGTATGGTGACAGATAATCACTTGATTTGTCATGATGATCACCTCATTGTAAGGTATGTAAATGTTGAATCACTATGTTGTACACCCGAAACTCGTATACTATTATGGGTCAACTATACTTGAATAAAAAAGACATATGCTCTAAATGACTACAACCACAACTGAAATAAAATATCTAACTGCTAAACTGCAAATACCTAGCAATACTATTTTCATCTCTCTCTCTTTCAGTCACTGTGTTGGAATGGAGGGTGGACAGAGGTCTGCCATGTTTCTATTGGTTACTGGAGTCGATCTTGGTTTCACCTCTCTTCCATACCCCTAAGTTTTTACCTCTCTGCCCTGTATATAGCAGGCAGAAAGTGAGAATCCATGCCCTCTCCCAAACAGCCGCTAATCTGTAACAGATGGGAAGGAAGTAGAGTTCGCCCCCCTCTGCCGTCTGGGAGACAGCTCTGAGGCCCGGTTCAGCAATGAGCCCGCTGGGCTGAGCCTCTGCTCCCCAGAGTGGAAATGGCTGGAGGCTGCCCCTCGGGCCTGCCTCTGCCTCCTCTTCCCAGTCTGCTTTCCCGCCCACGCCCCATGTTTCCTGGGACCACCTCCCAAGCTAACCACTCCCATGGAATCCTTGCCTCGGGCTCATTTTCTGGGGAAACCCAAACTAAGACAGAATCCACAAGCCAATGAGATCTAAATTACTAGTCTAGTGGCAGACAAACCAACCAGAAACATCTGTCTTTCCTACTGTGGTCAGTATTCTTAAAGGGATGGGCATGGGGTTACAGGAAGACACCTGAGGAGGGAAAGGGGATTTGTGAGGAAATTGGAAATGACCAAATCAGTGCCATATAAAAACTAAAGAGCTCCATGAGGGAAAACAGAGAAAAGCACTTACTCCAAATATTTTTAACACCTTCGGTCTTTTAACCTAATGTAATTTTCTAAAGTCAATCCCTTAGCTCAGAGGATGGAGGAAATTTGCAAGCATCCTTTCTGTTTGGTGAGGCAGGAAATGGCATCAGCCCTGGCAACACTGAGAGGCCGGCGCGGGGCTCGGCGCTGGCAGACGCGGGCAGTGCCAGGCCGGCCGCAGAGGCCCGAGCACGCCAGTGGCCTGCCTGCTCTGTGCCGAGTGCCGTCTAACACGACAGGGACTGTTTGTCGTATTGTTTACTATGTGTCTCTAATCTAACCTCATGTGTGCAGGCTTCCTACAGAGTGAGGAGACAAATCTACTCCCAGAAGAGACGTTGCAAGAATGTTCACTGAAATGTTGAATAACGATAAATTCCTTGGAGCTCCTCGCATGTTCTAATCCACCATGATGAAACTTTCATGTTTTGTCAGCTATTGTAATTTTGCTTTCACAAATGCAATACAAATTCTTCTCATATAAGTGAATTTCACGTTTAGCGGTAACTTTCAGGGAAATTCTACTATTGTGATTTTAGATGGCATGTATTTTAGGAGCTTTATAAAACACACACACACACACACACACACCTAAAAGGTTTATATTTGAATTCCTTTCATTTTAGTCAGACGTAGACAAGTTTTAGTCTACGTTTTAAAATAATTGACTCCATTATATTTGATAAAATATAGGTTAGTTCTGAAGGCAATAGCACTTACATAAAGAGCCTTTTTTTTTTAATCTTCAGAAAGCTTGTAAACCTAAAATAATTTCCATGTCCCTGTGAGACAAGTAAGAAGCTCCAGGATCCCCAGCTTTTATAAAAGAGAACGAGGCAGGGAATGGGGTGGCGTTGGACTGAGCACGCTGCAGGAGGGACTGGAGGAGAACGGTTCTCTGCTCAGAGGGGCACAAGTTGCACGCTTTCCATCAGCATCTGTTGACATAAGGAGAAATATCCAGGCTAGTAATAATTGCAGAGGTTAGAAGCTGTAATTAAAACCACATAAAATTAATGGATGGACTTAGAAAGATTCATGTGCCTTGAAATAAGGGTACTTTCAACTAGTTGAGATTTATGTCTGTGACTTGTCAATTTTGTGTGTGGGCGTGTCATTTTTAAAATGAGGTAAGTATGCAATTATTCAAGGGCACAAATTTTCTAAATTTCTCTGAGCTACTGGTTTGCACCAAGGAAGGACAAAAAAAAGGGCCATTTGGGCCACTCAGCATAAGTCTATAAACTGAGCTGTGACCATTTCTGCAGTGATCACGTCTCACCTGTGACAAACCACAGGTCCTCTGGGGAAGCAGCATTTTCCAAACTACTCTGCCACTTCCCAGGACAAGAATTCATTACACAGTTTTCTTAAACTAAATTATCTTGGTTTTAGAGAACTATCCAGAAAAGAAAATGTAGCAGTGACCATCTGGGCAGTATACTGAAAATAAAAGGTTTCCCCCAAGGCAAGGGAGGGTGGTTCAGAGTAGAGAAGGTCAGTCTCTCACCCCAGGTGGGAACTGTGAGTGTCGACACAGAGAGAAAAGAAGAGGGAAATAATTCACATTTCCAGCAATAATAATTATTGCCCAATAGTTTTCTAACCAGATATCACTTTCCAGCTATTCTCTACCTTTGATCTCATTATTTTCTGATTTACCACTCATTAATTTTCTTAGCCCATTGGAATTTTAGACATTCTCTATGTAGTGGTTTCTTAAAAGGGTTTATAAAAAACTACCTTAAAGGATGAACCTGTCATATTACCCTAGCTTTCCAGCCTCTGAAATAATAAATTGATGTTAAGATTGTTAAACTTTTTAAAATATTCATTATCTTCTATAGTTTTATAGTGAAATCAAACTCACACATATGTAAATGCCTTTGCTTGGATCACTTAACGGCAAACGTTTTACGATGTTAAGTGTACATAAATAGTACTGCTGTGGAAATGAAAATTTTTTCTTACCCCTCCCCCAATTACGAAAACACATTTTCCAGATGGAACCAGGTGGTTCAGAATCTGATGGTATTTCCGGTGCGACTGTGCGTGCAGGAGTAATCACGCCTTACTAAAAGAGGGAGCTATATTCGCATCTCATTTGCATAATTGATCCGCGCGAACTAGGCGCCAGCAGATGAGCACCCTGGGGACCCCACGGCCTGGGCGGTGGGAGGCGCTCGCCACCGCACCCACGTGCGCTCGCGACCCCTTCCGCGGCTTTCCTGGGAGCTCAGCAAGGCTTCCTAAGCTAACGACAAAATAATCGGAGACATAAAAACGTTCCTTTTGGACAAGAGTGGCGTGTTGTAATAATGGAGTGTTTATGGCTGCGTCTTCCCCTCCCTGCTCGGCTGTGTTTGGGGAACAGGGCGGGGGGACGCGCAGCTGCCTTCCCACCGAGAGGCGGCCCTGAGCCTCACGGACGCCGCTGGGCCATCGGGGTACGCGCGTTGGTCTCGGCCGAGGCTCGCAGAAGCACCCTGTCCCATGTTGGTCTGCGTATCCTCACGCAGGTGGCCAGGCAGACCCGAGCAGGGGACTCGAACGGGAGATTGTGCCGTTCACCTGACTGCTGCAGGGCAGACGCCGAGGTGGCGGTGGGGATTCACTCTCTATAGCGCTGTTCACGGGGCCTGTTTAGACGCCAGAGTCTCCTAGCAGCGGAGCCAAGGAGACAGACACACATTTCAAACAGAAAACAAGTCAGGAGATTTCAGACCATGAGCGGTGCCCGCACGTTTTGATAAAGTTAGACTACAGGTACAATACAAAGTTGCCTACCAGAAAACAAAACAATGAAATTATTTAGACTGTCACTGTGACACGTTCATGAACTGCACGGAAGTAGCCTTGATGCACACAGAATTCGGGGACTCTGAAGGCTGGTGAGAATCCCGCCGCACGCGCGAGGACGGGGAGCCGAGCTGGGGAGGGGTGTCCGCCCTCTGCCCAGCCCCGAGAACCGCGGTGGTCGTGCAAAGGCCGGGCAATGGAGGCCCCTGGTCAGTAGCAGAGAGCTTACAACGTCTCCCGTGGCCTATTAGAAAGAGATCTGCATATGCAAGATAACTTTCTCAGGGACATGAACAGGAAAGAAAACACCTTAGGGACATCCTTCTGACTGGAGTGGCCGAGTGAACAGTGGTGTCCGGCAGGGTCGTGGGAAGAGGAGGAGGTTTCCCAGGCGCGTAATGGTCTTCTTGTACCTGGTGAGTGCGAAGTATTCTTGGATATTCACGCAGAGATGTTTAGCAACGGTTGACAGTACAGGTGAAACAATTTAAGGAAAATATTAAAAATATTGACTGAGGACTTCAGCAGCCCTCAGATGATAGTGACACATGAGGGTAAGAATTAAATGAGTACCCTATGTGCAATTTGTATAACCATTTCAGGCACAGAGTACGCACTAAATAAATGTTTTCTCTTAGTGATTACTGAATGGATACTCTCTCATGAAGTTCCTTTCCTCGAAAAGACATATTTATCTTTCTGTTTACATATTCACTTGTGTGATTGATTGAATATCTTCTCCATTCGAGGGCAAACTCCACGGGGGCAGGAGTTACATCTGTTTTAGTTTGAGAGGTTTTTAATTTTTCTGAAATAATTTCAGAGTTCCAGAAAGCTGCAAAAATTACAGAGAATTCTCGTATATTCTTCCCACGGTTTTCTAATGTTAACATCTTATAGAACCATAGTGCAAAAATCAAAACCAAAAAATTAACACTGATAAACAATACTCTTAACTGAACCACAAACCTTACTTGAATTGTGACTGTTTTTCCACATTTGTCCTTTTTCTTGTTCAGGATCAATTCCAGGATCCTGCATTGCCTTTGGTTGGCATGTCTCCTAATCTCTTTCGATCTCTGACAGTTCTTCAGTCAGCCTTTGTCTTTTATGAACTTGAGGCTTTTACTCGGTACTGGTCTTCAGTAGTGCCTCCATTTAAAATTGTCTGGTGGGTTCTCATGATTATAGTTATATTTTTGGCAAGAATCCCATAGAAGTGATGTCATAGCTTATTAGTGCATCCCATCAGGAGTGCATAATATCCATATGTCTAATTATTGGTGATGCTAACTTTGATCACTTGGTTAGGGTGGTCTGCTTGCTTTTTTTAAGATAAAGTTATTATTGTGTTTTTCATCACCACTGTGTCCTCAATGTTTAGCACGATGCCTGGCACATAATAGATGCCTAGTAAACATTTGTTTGTGAATGAATGAGTGCTGGCTGATTAAATCCTCTCCTCAGAGTCAGGCAGCTGAGTAGTGTACTGCCTTTCTGTTTGCCCCAGCCGGCACCACCCTGTTATAGAAGAGATGGCTTTGTTAATTTCCCAAATCTTCCCTGAAAAGAGCAAGTAGGTTCTCCATGTCTCCCCCTGTATGACATCTAGTCTGTAGTTACTAAATGCACAAATTTGTCATTATCATTTTATGGGGCTGGGGCTCCGATCCATTTCCATCCAGGGTACTGAATGGGGGTAGCTGGGAGGGAGGGCCCCATGGCTGTGGAAGTCAAAATCAGAAGCCAAAGGCCAACTTTTATTTTTTTCTTTGAACTAGTTTTCTTTCCATCAGGGTAAGTGCCGAGTCTACATTTCAGGAATTTCCCAGGATGAAAGTTTACAGGCAGGAGCTCCAGTGAGCTCTGTCAGGCTTTTACACAAATGCTTAAGCCTTTAGAGATCGTTATTATAAATGTTACACACTTCTCCATTTTCACAGTTGAAGAGGACAAAAACCTACAAGGTTCTCGCCCCAAACCCTAATTTACTCAGTAATTAATCCGAAGTGAAAGCTAATTTCTTTGCTCACTCTGACAAATATTTTAGAACAAAGGGGTTACTTTAATTTTTTAACTGACGTGCTAATCTATTTTTGATGACACTAATCTTTTTTGGCTGGAGGCAGTGGCTGAGTGGCCTCCCCATCACCGTAGTTCAACCTAGACTCCCTGGAGCCAGAGGTTCAAATCCCAGCCGGGTCACCCCCGAGGAAGGCTGATAAATTGAGTGCCTCGTGATGCAGTCCTGACAGGGTGGTGATCTTTCAGCAGAACCCTTGAAAGCTTAAGTTTTCTCTGGACATTAATGATCCCCAAATAAAATAGACCACAGTATCCAAACCATATTTCTCATTAGTCCTCTAACCCCAAATGCATGAGAGAATGTTGATGATAGAGGGGGAGGTTAAACGTGTTGAAAAAGACAAACTGCCAAACACCAGAAGATCCCAAACAGGTGTAATGGGAGACAAACCTGCTGGAGCACGACAGCAAACACCTCCGAACCTCACCAGCCTGAGTGGAACCCCAGCCCTCCGACTGGAATGTTCTGACAGTAAAATGTGCTTAAAAAGTATAACAAACGAGTGTTATGGAAATGCAGCCCCCACGGAAATGGGGAAAGTGAACATTGTGAACCAGCCCCACATTCCCTCTTAATTCTGTGTCCCTTCTGATCTGCACTTTGCCCACCCCCAGGCGGGCCAGGCAAGCGCAGGGAGGGAGGTGTGTGCAAGAGACGTAAACACCAGCGGGTACATCATTCTCAGCATGTACACCGTTCCCAGGTGTGCTCCGGTAAGGAGAAGTCGAGCCGGCTCTCTGAAGACCTGGGGCGAGGAATACCCAGCTGGCTTTGCCTCGCCAATGGCAGTGACGGAAGCGGAGCAGTGCGAGGCTCTTCCTTTGACTATATCACAGTTCACATGCGGGCTTCTAGTAAACAGGTGACATGTAAATACATGTGCAGTCTGAGTGTATGCACACTCACATGTACATTCTGTTTGATAACCTGTTTAGGTTTATGTTTCCTACCTGAAACGATTAATGAAGTAATTGCTCATAATCAAAACTTTTATTAATATAGCTGTGCTATGTATGGGGTTTGAAAGTAGTTATTCAGTTATTAACTGAATTTAACTATTCTCCCTAGGGTCCAACTCATTCATTTATTTTTCATTCAGCAAATGTTAACAAACACTTATTGCGTTCAATGTAGCATTCTATTCAATCTGCCTTTGATTGAGTTGTGCCGTGAGTCTGTGCGCACTCAAGTGACAATCCATCTAGACATTCACCTTCTAAAGGACAAGAATAATGATGAGGGAAGAACAACAAAAATTATCGACAGATTAGTGAATACCACTCCAAGGAAAACGATAAAAGAATTAGATTTCAATACTCCAATGATGACGAAATAGAGACATTATTCATTAAACTATGAAAAAATAGAAATGTACCATATGACCTCTCTTGCCTACATTTGTTCTAGAGTCAATCCAAAACAGAGTAAGTTGTATCCATAGTGGCAAGTGTTTATTAAAGGCATTAGGAAGCACGTCCTGGCTGTAAGTCTTGTGAAACAATAGAACATTGTCTTCTCTTTTCAAAGAGCAGATCCTTACAGTTTAAGAGCTGAGAACTATAGAGATGATCCAATCCATTGCCTGTTAATTTTTTAAGGGATCATATACCACTTTAGAATCTAATTAACACTATAGACTTTCATCCTCAGAAAAAAATTTCACATACAAAATATGGTATAATATTTCATAGGGTTTATGAAGACTTTCTCTAACCCCAGCTGAAACTGTTGATTTCTTTCAATATTCCCACTGTATGGATGAATAAACTGAAGCCCAGAGATTAGATAATTTTATGGGCATAATTGTGCCCCCCACCTCCAATTCATATGTTGAAGTCCCAACCTCAGTACCTCAGAATGTGAATATATTTGGAGGTAAGGTCTTTAAAGAAGTAAGTAGGTTAAAATTAAGCCACTCGGGTGACCCTAATCCAATATGCCTGTTGTTATAAAAATAGTAGATTTGGACACAAACGTACAGAAGGAAAACCATGTGAAGATCTAAGGAGAAGGTGGCCTCAAAAGAAGCCAGTTCTACTAATACCTTGATCTTGGACTTCTCGCCTACAAAACCGTGGGAAAACAAAAACCAGTATGTAAGCCACCCGGTCTGTGGTTTTTGTTACAGCAGACCTAACACTAATACAAGTAATAGGCCAAGCTCCTTAACTCAGTAATGGTAGAGCCCAAAATGGGATCCCGTCCCTCAGACTCCTGCTTAATACAGTCCTCTCCTGGTGTTGTAGGTCTTTGAACGGAAAGGAGTGAATCCGACCTACTGATCTTCCAGGTGACTTGTCTTCCATTGATTCTATGGTATTATTCACTTAAGTTAAATGCCTTTGTCAAATCGTTCAAACACTTGTAAATTAGAATACTAAATACTATGCTCCTGGTTCATTGGGAATAATGTAAATTCAGTAGTTTTCTATGAAAATTTTTTTTATTATTTTTACATTCGGTGTATCTCCCTGTCCCAGCTTCTGAATAAATTCCTCCAATGTTAAGATGCTGTACTGTGAGTGCTTCTCCATCACAGCTGAGAATAATCTCCTGTAATTACTAAGAGCCACGACTAATGTAGAATCCCATCTGGAGGAGCCCATCACGTTACAGACCAGGTTACCCGACAGGGACAGGTTAGTTGGTTAAAAGCCAGACTCCAATATAGAAACATCTGGATTTGATCCCTGCTCCTTGAATAATTAGACTAATGACCTTGGGTAAGTTTCTTAGCCTCTCTAAACCTCAACTTCTGCATCAACAGTATGAAGATAATAGTAATATCTATAACAGGGTTATTGCGAGGATGAAATAAAACAAATACTTAATATAGAATGTGCCCAAAGTAAACATCTAATATACAAAATTATACAAAATCTTTTTAAAAATTAAAAATTAACCCAAAATTGGTCATAGGCATAGGAAACCTAAAATTATAAAATTTCTAAAAAATAACAATAATCTGTGAGTTAAGTTTTCACACATTTTTAGATTATGATCTAAAAGTTCACATAAGGTCAAACCATTAAGGAAAAAAATTGATAAATTGGAGTTTCTCAAAATTAAAAACTCCCGGTCTTTAAAATACACTATTTAGAAAACAAAAAGAAAGTTAGACTGGAAAAAAATTGCAAAATGCATATCTGATAGGGGACTTATACAGAATATATAAGGAATTCTTACAACTCAATAAAAAGATAACAAATAATTGAGTTTTTAAAAGGGAAAATGTTTTGAGGACATATGAATGGCAAATAAACAAATTAAAAGGCATTTAACATTAAAAGTCATCAGGAAAATTAAAACCACAATTAAAATCTATTTCACATCCACTAAAATGGTTAAAGTAAAAGAGACTAACAATACCAAGTGTTAAAAGGCCCTGGAGCAGCTGGAATTCTCATCCATCACTGGTGGGAAGCTGGGATGGTTAGTTGCCCTTAATTTAACTCTTAACTTCTTCATGCCCAGGTTTGTTTATTAGTAAAATAAGAATATGGTAGACTCTACCACCAAAAGTTGTACTGAGAATTAAAATGAGCAAATACAGTTGAAGCACTTGGAAAAGCCCACAGTATGAGAATTTATTAACATGAAAATTCAGTTAAATTGAGGTGATGTACCCACACCCCACCTTGATAGCAAGAAACTTCCCAGCACACATTTTTGGCTTTGGTTTGCTGATTGGGGGTGGGGTGGGGGGTTGGAAGAATATTTCCTGATATTAACCGGAATTACGTTCCCTGGTGTGTGGGATTTGAGGATATCTGGAAAGGAGCACATTTTAATTAGAAAGAGTGTGCATGTCGGATGAGCACCGTGTGTGTCATACCGTGGAAAGAGGGAGAACGTGAGCAACCCTATCCCCGTGGCGGTCCGCGTGAAGTTCTGAGAACAAAAGCACACGCGATTGCAACAGGCAGACATCAACCTGCGCAGCAACGCCGGATGTGTCCGACCACACGAGGCTGAGGCCTCTTTGACTTGACCTTCGGTATAAGGATTCAAGTGCTACCTAAGTGATAAGATGCCGACAGTCCGGCTCTTCCTTCCCTTGCCCCCCGGATCTCCGCGCTGTGCTCCAACCGCCGTGGCCTGCCTTCCCCTCTCGCATCACGCTCCCGTCCAGCACCGTGACTTCAAGTTCCGTGTGTACACCAAGTGACTCCCAACATTTGTTGTCAGCCATGGGCTGTCCCTCAGCTCCAAACTCACACTCAACTGCCTGCTCGACATCTTCACGTTGACAGTAAATCGGCGTCTCAGATCTGTCCTAGGTTTGCCTCCTGGAAGGAGACCCTAGACAAATATTCGTGTGCAGATTATTTAGCCGGTGATACTAGGGAGCACTGCGAGGCAGTGCGAAGTGAGGCAGAGAACCGGCAGAAGCGAATTCAAAACACATTCTTTGGGCAGGTTTCCACGTGGGTGATGAGCTCCAGCCCTGCCGGGAAGCCCCTCGCAGTTACTCCACCTGCCCAGCTGCTGGGGCAGCGGGGTCTGAGCTGCAGGGGCAGTGGAGGAGGGAGCCCCCTCCACTTCGGGGACCTGCACCCCGGGAGTGAGAGGGAGCCGCAGGTGGAGAGCTGCAGGTGCTTGCTGCTGGACAGCGGACGCGCACGGGTCCGTGAACACCCAGGGCGGAAGGCGGGGCTCTCTCTGCAGGGGCTGCATGGTCCCTGCTGACTCTCTGGGCTCACTATGCTCAAGCCACGTGGGTTGTCAGGCTGCCGACCACAGTATAATTCCCTTTCCTCTGCCAAGGACCTTGTTGACTTTTACATGGCTGTCTTCTTGCCATTATTCCTATCTCTGTTTCAATAGCACCTTTTCAGAAAGGCCCTTTCTAAATGTTTCCCCTAGAACGGCCTGCCTTATTTTCCTTATAGCATTTGTGAGCTGAAATTATGACATTTATTCGGTTTTTTTCATTTTGGTCTTTTGTCGCCTCCACCGATCTCATTCAGTGCTGTGTTCGCAGATCTCCAGGTTCGGCACAGAATAGGTACCCATTTAAAAAGTGTTGTACAAACAAGCTAACAAAGCATCAAAGAAGGACCGCTCCTGTCCACTCTATGGTCTTGGCAAATGTTTCCTTTGATAGGAATCCATTCTCCCACCCTATCTCCCATTCCTTTTCTCTGTTTCCTCTGCTTATTCTTCACATAGCAGCTTAAGCATTTCCTCCCTGAGGTCTTCCCCACCCTGCCCGCCTTCTCCAAATTAGGTCAGTATCCCTCTCAATTATATGTTCTCTCAAGGTGTCTGTACCATTCCTTCCTTCAAGCACTTCTCATTGCTTGTAATTATAATTTATTCAAGTGAGGATTTAATTAAAATTTGTCTTTTCTCTTAAACTATAAACTCCATGAGTGCAGCAAAGAAGTCTGGTCTTATTTATATTTATGTTTCTCACATAAAAAAAGTGCCTTTCCCATAATGGGTATTCAGTATACCTGTTTAAAGAACAAACAAAATGATAAGATATAGCATAAAGAAATGCTGACTGTGGAATGGACTTAAGTTTATTAAACGATATAGCCTTTGATCTTGGGCTTGAAAGAACTAAGGAGATACTTAGAGTAAACAACATATCAAAGCGTGTTTACACAGAAACACTCACACGGACGCTCCAGTGAGACAAACAGACACATCTAGTCGAAGGACACGTTCACATGTTCCCTAATGAAGTCTCATACATTGAAAAATTGTTACTTGATATAAGAACAGTCTTTCATGCCACATTAAGATTTTCTTCATTAAAATTTATTGACCTACACAAAGAGTGACAACACACAAGTCTTCTTGGTGCACCAAGCTTCTGTTCAAGGATTCAGAATCCGTGTTGGTCTGGAGGTTGCTCTGTGAGACACACAGCTCATAAAATCACTTCTCTCCTAGAAGGCTCATTAGGCAACCTTGTTTCATTCCACCGAATTAATCTGCAAAGGCTGAAAACAGAGTCCATTTGGAAGACTGAAACCAAGTAGAGCGAAGGAACTAGAAGAACAAAACAAAACATATAAATATAAGAGGTGTTAATAAGAAATAAATAAATAAATATAAAAGGAACTAGAAGAAAAATAAAGGATGTTTTCCAAGAACAAAGCACTGAAGATACCTCTCTCTCTCTTTCTCTCTCTCCTCATATATCTATATAGATATATAGACAGATATATAGATAGATAGATAGATAGAGAGAGAGAGATACTCTAGATCACCAAAGCACAAAATTCTAAACATAGTCTTTCTTTACTTAAGAAATTATACTGGAATTAATAAAGATTTATTTAAACAAAAGTATTTAATCCATGATATGGCACAGAAAGAAAGGGACTCTTGTACATTTCTTTGAGAATTACTCAAAATTTTCTAAAAAGCCATTTGGCAATATTTATTATAAACCTTAAAAACATTTCCGCCTTATATCACATTCCCTCTTTTTAAATTATTCTGATGAAATTTTCAGAAATATTGACAACAGTTTTTAGTGAGAAATAGTCCTTGCAGAAACTTAAGATTGGAAACAACCTAAACTTTCAGCAATACAGTAATAGTTACATAATGAGTGACATACCAGGTAGTGGTTGCCATACAACCACCATAAATTATAATTTCAAAGAACACTTAATATAATAGAAAAGTTTTCCTAAATATAACATTTCATAAAGCAATATTTTAAATGCTTTTTACAAAGTATAATCACAGTTTTGAAAATATGTTTTTAATATGCCCAAGTTATAACTCCTAACATCAGAATAAGTATTGGCTTTAAACAACCAATACAACCACACCATCAAAACAGATATCTTCCCTGGACAAACCTATAAAATAAACAATATTATCTTTCTCATATTTTTATTTGCTTTCAAAAAGAGGATGTCATAGCTCGTAGGAGCAAGGTTAAAAGAAACTTTGACAGCAGAATAGATGGAGCCATGGATCTAGGAGTCCTTTTTTTCCTTATTTAATTGTTTTCTCATTAACCATGTTTTGGTTACTTATTCTTTCTCCCTTTAGAGAAAGTTCTTCTACTTCTTCAATCTACATGGCACAAAACAGGGATGCAGATAGCTCCCAGTTTTACCTATTCGAGTTTGAGGCACTGACAAACATATTATACTTCCCCTTGGTCATAATTTTGAGTTATTCTTTTCTGGATCCCTTGCACAATCTCAGGCCGTGCAAATGCAGCAGAGAAGACAATGACCCAGGTCCTGTCCTTGTCATATGCAGAGGAGCATTTACCAGAAAGACAGAAGCGACTTCGAGCTGAGGAGATAGCTCCATAAGTGTCTATTCCACAATATTAACTTTGTTATCAAGTAGGATGTTTCAGTAACAAGTGATAGATATTATAATTCAAACTGGCTTAACCCATAAAGGAATTTTATGGGTCTCTGTGATAAAAAAATTTCTAGAGCGAGGGTTTGTTTCTAATGGGGTTTCATTGAACATTCAAATATTAGGACCAGGACACTCTTCATCCACTTTTCCTTTTCTCTACTTCTTGGTTGTTGTTTCCTGTTCTGAATTATTTTTTGTTATTTTCTTGCCTCTTAGTCCCAAATGGCTGGCAGTGGTTTCTGGAGCTGCATGCTTCCTTCTTCATATCCAGTAAGACAGAGAAATGTTCTTCCCAACTATTAAACAAAAATCTTGAGCATCCATCCAATTGGACTAACTCATGCCACATGCCAGTCTCTGAAACATTAGTTGTAACCAGGTAAATGAGCCAAACTGAAGTCTGGACCACCTGCCTGATCCTTAGATTTAGGAATAACTCAGCTTTCCCTAAAATACTGGGATCCCACCAAAAGAGTGAACACTTTTGCAAAGACTGGGAAATGGATCTTACATGACTCTAAACAGCAAATTTCTAATGTACTGTTTTTAATTATTAAATATTAGTATGAGGAATGATTACATTTTTATACATTTTTCTCATTTCTAGATTTTCTAACATAAAGATTTCTTACTTGTGCTCGCTTCGGCAGCACATATACTAAAATTGGAAAGATTTCTTACTTATTTAGTCACGTACTTGCCAATACCAAAGACATTAACGTATTTTAAATGGTTTTCTATTCTTCATAGAACAAGTCAGGATTGTACGAATAGCCCATGTCCTTTCTCTCGGCTCCAGCCTCACGGACACTCTCCCACCGCAAATACTCTCATGCTTTATACCCCGTGGTTTTCTTCTGTTATATTCAAACTGGAAATTCTGTTCTGGTGTCCACCCCTCATACCTCCCATTTAACATCCAGCATAAGGCCCCGCCAGGTAGCTCCGTTGGTTAGAGCATAGTCCCCATACACCAAGGTTGTGGGTTTGACCCTCATCAGGGCACATATAAGAATCAACAAATGAATACATAAATAAGTGGAACAACAGATTGATATTTTTCTCTCTCTCAAATCAATTAAAAATATATATTTTTAAGAACCTTAAAAAAAAAAAAAAGAATCCAGCTTAAACATTACTCTTTCTTTTCAAAGTCTTTTTTAGCTGCCTATCCCCTCTCGCCACATACAGAATTTCTCTACTCAAACCAGTGGCATGATACTGCTCCCATTCTTTGCAAGGTGCATGTATCCTAATATCACTTTGTGTTTAGGGGATACTTTTATATAACTGCTAAAATGATGCTTGGCATAAATTATTACTAAAAAAATTGCATTACAGCAACTTTCCAAATTTCAACACTTTCTAACTTTTAACAAAATTAACCAAAATAAATCTACCTTCTGCTTTAAAAATAAAATAGCTGCAGAAATTATTTTTTAATTTATTTTATTGGTTTTTAGAGAGAGAGGAAGGGAGAGAGAAACACTGATTTGTTGTTCCATTCATTCGTGCATTCATTAGTTGACTCTTCCGTGTGTCCCAACCCGGGGGTCGAACCCTGGCATATCAAGACAATGCTTCAAGCAACTGAGCTGGCCAGCCCAGGCTGAGATTATCCACTATTAACCAGGTATCCAAGCCATCAATAAGTGATTGAACAATATAAAATGCATGCAATTAAATAGGCCTGTCTTGCATGAATGTGCTTTGCACTTGAAATGTTGGCCCCGCCAAACTCTGTATTTGGATAACCAGATATTCTTTAAATACTTGGCACTTGAAAAATTCAACACAAGTAGCACAGACTGCACATCAGCCTGCATCCGTCCAGGTAGCTTGAATTTCTTCATATGCCACTGCTATTCGGGCCACACTCTGATGACGGATCCCCAGTGAGGACACTCGGGAACCCTTCTGTACCTCCCGGATTATTTATCTCCCATCCTCAAGGTTAATTCACATGAAACAATTTCTCTTGTTAAATGCCAATTTTGCCCTAAGGTATGAATGTTTAATCCTCGTGAAGGTAGTGGGAGTTACATGTGTGTAGTGGTTACAGTCCCTTAACTAATTAGTGCTGAGAGGATATTAATAAGAGAGTGATTTATATAATACTGAAGAACTGCCAAATACAGCAAAATCTAATTTAGACCAACTGGTGGAAAGCCAGACTTAACTGGTAGAAAAGCAAGAATTATAGAATATTTTCAAAGAAATGAAGTAGCATAACTTTCCAACACACCTGCAGTTCGGAGCGCCTCTCCAGCCTCGATGGGGCCGAGGGCACGACGTGTCCCAGCAGGGCCACTCTTGTGACACGCCTTCAAAGACTAGATGATGGTGATGGTGACACTGAAAACAATTTTTTCTAATCTGCCACTCCTCTATTAATTTTGCCTGTTACTTCTTTCATTTAAACAAATGTTTTAACTTAGTTATAATCAAATTTGTCCATTTTTTACTTATGGCATACACTTTGAGGCATTCATTTTAGAAATCCTTCCCCAATTTAGGTCCTAAAATTATTCCCCTACATTGTTTTCTACTCACTTTACATGTTTACACTTTACACTTAGGTCTTTAATTCATCTGTAGTCCACTTTTGCATATAGTATTTCAAAGAGATCTAGTTTTATTTTGTTCCATAAAAAGAGCTAGTTTTTCTAACATTATTCAATAAACAGTATCCATTTATTTATCATGCTAGCAATCAAATATTAAGTTTGCTGAGCCCACCTATATAACCATTGGTTTATTTGTCTATTATTGTACCAATCTCATACAGATTTAAAATATTATTTATTTTGTATGGCATGCAATTATTCATTGTTATTTTTTGAGTACCTAAATTTTGAATAAGTTTACTGAGTTTCTAAAACAAAAATTTTTGCTGGAATTTTGACGAGCATTATATTGATTTTAAAGATTAAATTTGGAAAAATAATCTCTTCGTTTATTTAGTCCTTTTTTTTTATTTTTAAATTTAGTGTTAAACTTTCCTCTGAAGAGATCTAGATGAATTTTTGTTAACTCAGTTTATAGGCCATTAGTTTGTTGTTGATGGTGTAAGAAATTAATGTATTTTTAAAAATATGTTTTATTGATTTTTTTAGAGAGGAAGGGAGAAAGAGAGAGAAACATCGACGTGAGAGAGAAAATTGATCAACTGCCTCCTGGGGATCGAGCCCACAACCCAGACATGTTCCCTGATGGGAAACAAACTGGGACTTCTCAGTTCATGGGACGACGGTCAAACCACTATGCCACACTGGCTGGACAGAAATTAACATATTTTATCTACTGATAACATAAGCAGCAACCCTGTTGAACTTCTTACTGGTTTGTATGGTTTATCTTTTGAAGCTGTTGGATTTACCATAATGATCTACACTGATCGATACAGCAGTCACTAGCCACATGGGGCTCCTGAGTACTTAAAGTGTAGCTAGTGCCACAGGTTGAAATAAAATTGTTTTGGAAGATAAGATAAAATACTATTAAATATTTATATTAAATATTATACTATTAAATTAATTTCATCTCTCTTTACTTTTCTTAATTTTAGAAATTTAGTTATGTATGTATCTCACATTGCATTTCTATTGGACAGTACTGATATAGATCTGATTATCTGTGTATAATGATAGAATTATCTCTTCTTTTGAGATTTTGCTTTATATATTTAGCTGCTCCTATGTTGGGTGCATAAATGTTTACAAAAGTTATATCCTCTTGTTGGATTGATCCTTTAATCATCATACAATGTCCTTCTTTGTCTCTTATTATAGCCTTTGTTTTAAAGTCTATTTTTCTGATATAAGTACTGCTACCACAGCTTTTTTCATTTTCATTTCCATTTGTATGAAATATCTTTTTCTATCCCTTGACTTTTAGTGTGTGTGTGTCTTTTGTTCTAAGATGGGTCTCTTGTAGTATACGTATGGGTCTTGTTTTCTTATCCATTCAGCTACCCTATGTCTTTTGATTGGAGCATTTAAGCCATTTACATTTAAAGTGATTATTGATAGGTATGTATTTAGGGCCATTTTACTCTTTATAACTATGTTTCTCTCTTTTTTTTTTTCTTTCTTCTTCTTAAAGAAGTCTCTTCAACATTTCTTGTAATACTGGTTTGGTAATGAACTTCTTTAACTTTTTCTTATCTGGGAGGCTCTTTATTTCTCCTTCAATTTTAAATAACAGCCTTGCTCAATAGAGTAGTTTTAGTTGAAAGTCCTTGCTTTTCATCACTTTGAATGTTTTGTGCCAATCCTTTCTTCCTGAAATGTTTCTGTTGAGAAACCAGCTAACAGTGTTTGGGGGCACCCCTGTAGGTAATTAACTGTCTTTTTCTTGTTGCTTTTAAGATTCTATTTTTATCTTTAAATTTTTGGCATTTTAATTACAGTGTGTCTTGGTGTGGGCCTCTTTGGGTTCACCTTGTTTGGGACTCTCTGTGCTTCCTGGACTTATGTGTGTTTTTTCTTTACCAGGTTAGGGAAGTTTTCAGTCATCATTACTTCAAATAGGTTCTCAGTCCCTTGTGCTCTCTCTTCTCCTTCTGGTACCTCTATGATGCAGATGTTGTTATGCTTCGTGTTGTCCCAGAGGTCCTTTAAACTATCTTCATTTGTTTAAATGTTTTTTCTGATCTAATTGGGTATTTCTGATGCCTTGTCTTCCAAATCACTAATTTGATAATTAGCTTCATCTAACTTACCATTGATTCCTTCATGTTATCCTTCCTTTCAGATATTGTATTTATTTCTGACTGGTTATTTTTAATGTTTTCTCTGTCTTCTTTTATGCTTGCTATTTCTTTGTTGAAGTTCTCACTGAACTTCAATGTTCCACCTAAGTTCCTTGAGCACCCTTACAACCATTGTTTTGAACTCTGTATGTAGTAAATTGTTTGCCTCCATTTAATTTACTTCTTTTTCTAATAATTCCTCCTATTCTTTCATTTGGGGCACGTTTCTTTGTCTTCCCATTTTGGCAGCCTCACTGTATTTGTTTCTGTGTATCAGGCAGATCTACTCTGTCTCCCAGTCTTGGTAGGATGGACTTATGTAGTAGGTGTTCTATGGGGCTCAGTAGTACAGTCTCCCTTATCACCCAAGCAAGGTGCTCCAGGAACATCTCTTGTGTGGGGTTATGGAAGACAGTTCTCCTGTTGTAGTTGAGTCTTGATTGCTGTTGGTCCCTCTGTCCACAGGGTCTACCCTGAGGCTGGCTGACTGTGAGGACTGATCCCAATCACAGTATACTAGCTACTGTGCTAGTGCTGACTACACAAAGCAGAATTTGCCCCAGCAGAGTCTGGTGCCTGCCAAGATCTCCCTTTGGATGTGCCACATGTAGAGTTAAGTGGATCTTGCTCTGAAGCTGTCTGAAGCCTGCCACCACTTATGATGGTTCTGGGGCCTCTTGGAAAAGACTCCAGTGCATGTCAATGTCAGATACTGCCTGTGACTGAGCCTGGTCAACCTGTTTGGAACTACAAAGTGATCCACAGTTTGTGGCTGCCTCTGCTGGGCCAAGTTGTGCATGGGAGGGGCCAAGGTATGCACCAAGTCTGGCTTCCAATAGCACTAAAACCTGGCACAGGTCAGCAAAAAACCCAAGGTACACTGAGATCCTCCCCCATCTGCCTCCACCTGCTGGCTGCCTGTTAGGCTTAATCACTTAAAGAGCCTCTGGCAGTATATGAGTTGAATGAGGTAGGTTCTCAGTGAATCACCAGGTAGGGGTGAGTGATGCTCACCAGATTGATGCAGATACAAACTTGCTGCCCAGCTGGTGTGGCTCAATGGCTGAGAATTGACCAATGCACCAAGAGGTCACAGTTCAATTCCGTCAGGGCACATGGCCCTGTTGTGGGCCAAATCCCCAATAAGGAGCATGCAAGAGGCAGCCAATCGATGTTTTTTCTCATCAATGTTTCTCTCTCTCTCCCTCTCCCTTCCTGTCTCTCTAAACAATAAAGAAAAAATTTTTTTTAACAAATTTGGTGCCAGTGCTGGCTCTGAGGCCACTTAGCAAAAGCCTCAGGATATGCTAAGGCCAGCTGCCACCCACTGGGTGCCCACAGACTTTGTGGTGGGGCAAGGTCTCAGAGAGTTGTTAGGGTTAGGCCAACAGAGTTCATCAGGCCCAAACAGACCAGGGTTTGGCTGTGTGAAGGAATGGTGGCACAGGCTGGTCATGCAAGAGGAAAACGGTTTTGCCCTAGAGCCACACAACTCAGTCTGCCCTAGGTGTGTCCTGGACTTCTTCAAGAATCCTAGCTCAGCAAGGCAGGGACACTGGGAATCAGGAGGGTGGGACCTCCCATCATGGGGAGGTGCTGGTCAGGCTCACAGGAAGCGAGGGATAATTTCCCCCACCCCAACACAGACTCTGACACCCCCTAATCTTCTCAGATCTCTATACTATGTGCCTAGGCAACTGACCCTTTTGAAGGATGTGAGCTCCCCAGGGCATGACAACAGGGAGTCTGTAGGGTGGGGCTACTGCATTCCCTCAGGTTGATACCCTATAAAGGGGAGTGCTTCACCCAAGAAAGGTGGTGGCTGTGGTGTGGAAGTGGGACTCAACATAGGGACCCGCATGGTTGTACCTTCCTCTCTCTCTTGGGAGCCATACAACCTAATCTCTTCATACAGGATTCTAGTCTTCTCTGCCCTGCCTCCATCAGAGCCCAGGGTGAATGGCTATGAAGGAGAATTTTTGCGCTGGCCTTTAAGAGGGACCCAGGTTCCTAACAGACTCCCACCTTTCCTTGGCTGACAGAATCCCCGACAATTTTCACTACCAGACGTTATTTGGGTGGTTCTTCCAGGCTCTGGTTCTCTGGGCTGGAAAGCCTCACATGCAGCTGAGACCCCTCATTCCTTCAGGAAAATCTTTGCAGCTAACATATCCCTCCAGATTCTCAGCTGCTGTACGTGGGTGTGGGCCAGCCCTTTTCATGTCTCCACCCTTCCTACCAGCCTTGATGTGGCTTCTTCTATAACCCTTGGTTAGAAGACATTTGCTCAGCTAGTCTTCAGTTGGTTATTCAGGTTGATTGTTCTATATTTTAGTTGTAATTTCAGTCTGAAACTGGGAGGAGGTGAGTGTAACTACTACCTCCTCTGTCGCATTCTTGGATTCCCTCAAATTATCTTTCTTTCAATCTCCACCTATATTATTTCTTTTTCCTTATATAGAGTTCTGAGTGACACATGTAATATAATATTAAACAGTAGTAATAATAAATATCCTCCTCTTAGTCCCAATTCTGAAGGATATATGGCTAAATTTTATCATTATGTAGTTTCATGAAGATTAGTGGAATAAAAAAAATTCTCTTTAATTCCTATTATACTACACGTTTATAAGTAAGTGGTAGTCTTTGGCTAATGTTTACCTACATCTGTCAAAATAATTATATCATGTTTTTCCTTTAAGTTGTTAATACAGTTAATTACAAAGATGAATTCTTTAGTGATGAACCATCCTTGCATTCTAGAGATAAATTCAATTTTTTTATGTCAGAATTTCAATCCATTTGGCTACCCTAATCTGATTTTGATTTTAAATACATGACTTTGGCTGCTCCGTGGAGAGTGGGAGGAAAGCTGTGAAATCAGGTGTGTTTGTGTGTGTGTGTGTGTGTGTGTGTGTTTACATTATATTTTTACTATATAGTCTTCATATGGTATTCATTCTTTGGTCATTATAAACTGTCTCACCTTATGTCCAGCAATACTGTTTTATTTTAAAGTATATGTTGTCTGATATTAATATAGTTTTTCCAGGGTTCTTATGCACAGTGTTTACAATGCATATCTTTTTATCTAATTTACTTTTAATATATTGGTGTCTTTTTATTTAAAATGTATTTCTTGTAAACAGCAGAAAACTGGTTCTTTTTTAAACCAGTCTGATAATCTCTGACTTTTTATGAGAGTATATAGTCCATTTATATTAATGTAATTATTGATATGGTTGTATCACCTCTAACTTTTTGTAGTTTTGTATTTGTTTCTTTTACTCCTTCCTTAACTTCATTTGAGCTGATAAGATATTTTTTAGTATTCCATTTTCATTTGTTCTATTGGCTTCTTAAGTATATCATTATGAAAAATTTTAGTGGTTGCTATAGTGATTACAATCTGCCTCTTAAATTTATCCCAGTTAACCTAGAGCTGATATATAATTATTTAAAGTAGAATATAAAACATTTACTATGGTCTTAATTTCAATTTATATGCTTTGGTGGGCATAAATCCAAGACAGTCCCCAAATCACTGTCCACTAGTGTGCATGTCCTACATAATCCCTCTCCTTGAATAGGGGCAAAACCTTCAAATATGATAGAACTGGGTTATTAATTAGTTGAACTTGAGTTTATCAAAAGGGAGATCACTTGGGTAGGCCTAACATAATAAGATGTACACTTAAAAGGGAGTGGGCCCTTCATGAAGTCAGAGAGATTCAAACATGAGGACACATGGGAAGGGTGTATGAGAGCAGCCGGGAGCTGGGAGTGGCCCCTGTCCAGCTGCCTGTGGGAGAACAGATGCCTCAGCCCTGGACCTGCAAGGAACGCCAACCACCACGTGAGCCTGAGAAAGGACCCTGAGCTCTAGAAAGGGACACAACACGTCTCATACCTTGATTTCAACGTTGAAAGCCTGAACCAAAACTTGAGTTCAGGCTTAGAACCTACAGAACTGCGAGTTAATAAATGCGTGTTGTTTTAAGCCACTAAATTGTGAGGATGTGTAACACAGCTGCCAATCTTAGAGCTGTTGCTGTCACATATCACATTGCACACATTGCAATCCCAGCAGCACGATGCGACCATGTTTGGTTTAAAGAGGCATATGCATTTTAAATAGAATAACAGAAGAAAAGAAAAAGTCTTTTGTATACAGGGGTGGGCAAAAGTAGGTTAACAATCGTGAGTATGCGAAACAGAATTTATTCTTGTATTATTATTTATCAATTATTGTATTATTTTTCAAACAAACCACTGTAAACTTCCTTTCGCCCACCTCTGTATACTAACATATTTATCATCTCCAGAGTTTTTAATTCAGATATAGATCGTTTCCCTTCAGATGAATACGTCTTTACTTTGCCTCCTTTTTGGAAGGATACCCTTGCAGGAATTATAATTCTAGTTGACAGTTTTATTTTTTATTCAGCATTATGAATATGTCATTTCTATCCCTTTTGACTTCTACAGTTTCTAATGAGAACTTATCCATTTTTCTTACTGTTGTTCTACTATATGTAAGCTATCATTTTTCTCCAAATGCTTTCAATATTTTCTCTTTAATTTAGGCTTTCAGCAACTTAGCTATTATGTGTCTAGAAATTATTTTCTTTTATTTAACCTGATTGGGTTCATTGTACCTCTTGAATCTGTAAATTAATCTTTCTCAAAAAAATTGTGATGTTTTAAACCATTCTTTCTTCAAATATTTTTTCTGTTTTTTTCTCTTCTTTACTCCTGGGATTCTAAATACTTATATGGAATTATATATAATTATATATTATACATCTAATATATTATATATATATATATTCTAGTTTTATATATTGGGAATTAGGGGGTAATACTTAGAAGCAAGAAACTGTAGAAAGGGCGATTTTCATTTCTGTTACACCCTATCATTGGAGTCACATTTTACAGACACAGGGGAAGGGACTAAAAAAGCAACAAGAAAGTCATAAAATTTATATAAAATATATGGGACTATATACATCATATATATTTATATATATATATGTAAAACAAAATTACATATTCCCATATATTTTTAAGGTTCTGTTCCTTTTCTTTATGTAACTTTTTTCTTTTTTTCAAATTTGTTAATCTATATTACTTTATCTCAAGTTTATAAAATATTTATTTTGCTGCAATTTAAATAATTCAGGACATTTTTATTGTACTTTTCAACTCTAGAATTTTTATTTTATTGTTTCTACGTATATTTTTAGATTTCCTATCTGTGTATTCACTAATATATTTTTCTTAAATTGTTTGAAAGTGTACTAATTATTAAAAGATAATTGTATAGCTGACATAGTTTTTGAAGTTGGTAGCTGATCCAATATATTTTGTCTAGTAAATCTAACATGTGGGTCCTGCTTTTTCCTTGAATGTGAGCCACACTTTCCTATGTTTTTATGTCTAATCAATTTTTGGTAAACCTGGACATTGCTTATAATATATGGTAACAGCTCTCACATTCTTTTGAGGATTCTTAAGTCTTGTTTGATTATTGTAGGAGGCATTCAACTTGCCCGGATTCAAATTGCAAGCTTTGACGCTGATAAAAACACAGTTGCTAATATTCATTTTATGGCTTCTTCTTTTTTTAAATTTTTAGTTCGTTTCCTTGTACCGCAAACTGTAACCACAACCAAGGCGTTGAAGAGAGCTGAGGCCTGCCTTCTCTGCGGTGCCCTGTTTCTAAGGAGTGCTCTCCAAGCCCAGCTGGCTGGCTGGCTCCGGATCTGCACGGACATCGCAAGTCCACCCATTTCATTTTTCTAACACTTGGGCTTCAGAAGGTGATAGGACACAACCAGTTAAGAAAAGTAGCAGACTTTCAGATCTGATTCCTATCTTTTAAGACCGTATTCCTCTCTGGTCTCTGCTGCAGTGATCTGGATTGTCTATGCTTTCGTGTAGGGTATGTTAGGTTCTCGCAGCTCTCAGTGCCCTGCCAAATGCAGCTCCTTTCTGAGTCCTGTTGTCTGGCTTCTGCTGCCTTGAGGTGGTAGGTTAGTTTTCCCCCCACCCATCCTCAGCCTAGCCACGAGAGTTAGGCGAAATTGTTGAACCAGAAAACCAAAACTTCAAATTCTTATCTCTTATAGTTGCAATATTTGAAATTAAACTCTCCTCAGGTTTCTGCTTACTTAGATGTTTTCAGTGCCTTTAAGTAGTTTTTAGAAGTATCTTATATTACAATTCTTGCCCAAAGAGGTGAGCATAAACATCGCACTGTTCCACCATTAACCAGAAACCAACTTTCAATTATTTTTAAAGAAATTTTAAAGCTCTTCAATGAAACTTTTATGTTTAAATATTATTTTGACTTAGTTTTTTAAGTATATTTTTCTGGATACAGAATTCTAGCTCAGCAAGTTTGTTTTCCTTCCAGCTCTTTAAAAATGATATTTCCTAGCCATCTGATTTGCATTGTTTCTAATGAGAAATCAATAGAAACTTTATCACCATGCTCCTGCATATGTATTTTTTCCTCCGACATCTCTTAAGATTATTTTCTTTGTCATTTGATTTCAGCAATTTTATTATGCTGCACTGAGGTGTGGTTTTCTTCTGTTCTCCTCCCTGAATGTATTGAGCATCTGGACATGTGAGTTAACATTGTTCATGACATTGAGGAAGTTTGACCATTATTTTTTTAAAATCTTTTTCTGTCCCAACCTCTTTCTGGGACTCCAGTGATATTTATGTCAGCTGAGTATTGTTCCACAGTTTCCTTATGCTCTGCTGTAGGACTTTTTCTTTTCTTGTACCTGTGATACCCCTGTGTACTTCAGTTTGCATGACTCCATCACTACGCCTTCACAGTCACTGAGCCTTTCCCCCTAGCATCTGGTCTGCTGTTATACTCCCAGTGAACTTCTTTCTCAGATATTGTACTCATTTCTAGAAACTGTTTGGTTCATTTTCATATTTTCAATTTCTCTGCTGAGATTCTGTATTGTTTCTTCTTTATGCTCATAATTTCTCTTAAGTCCTTGAAATATTTATAGTAGCGTTTTAAAATTCTTGTCTAAAAATTTCATCATTTCTGTAATTTCTAGGTCTGCTATCCATAATGAAGAGAACATCAGTCAATATTTTCAATTCAGTATGGTCAACATTTTTCCATTCGTTTCTGTGTCAGTAAGTGTTTATGCTGGACATTACAGGTGCTGTTTTGTTGAGTGTGTCGATATTTAGTGTTTGGCCAATGGCTTCAGGGGACCCTATGCAGGTTTCAAGAGCCTCATTTTTTTGCCCAAATCCCTTTAGTCAGGAACCCTGTTCCCATACATTCCGGTACCTTCAGGAGCCCCAAACTCCACTCTTTATCTCCTCAGCTCAGCAAGATGGTCATATCTGTCGGGTTTCCCCGACACTGCCATCTGCAAAGTGCCTCCAAAGCAGACAGCATGGTGGTGGGTCCTCGCTTGTTTGCTTATCTCCCCTCGGCCACTGCGGTTTAGTTCTGTGCTGTCCTTTCCCCACATCTGTACACAGGGGCTACCTATAGTCTACACAGTTTTATAGGTGTACACGGAGGGAAGGGTAGTCCAGTATAGGGGCTCTGTCATAACCAGAAACATAAATCTCTGAAAGTCTTTTAATTTGTTATCTATAGGAAGAAAAAGAGCCTGTTGTGGGGCTAAAGCTATTAAGATAATTAAATTACTTCAGTTTGGGGGAGAAGATTGTTGTGTGGTTCTAAAATTAGGCTGGCCCTGGAAAAAAGAAACTGGGATTAGATCAACTTTAAGTGTCTTCTCAAATTCTAGATTTCATATCTCTACCCTATAATACAAGTTAGCATACTTTACGTTGCAAATAATAGAAAACACAAGTCAAACGAAATTAAACTATAAGTAAACTAATTGGTTTGTAGGCCTCAGAATTGACTCAAACCAAGGGACCCCGCAAAGCCCATCTTCCTTCCGGTCTTTCCAGTCAACGTTTGAATGCGTCCGTTCACTCTACGTCTGACTCCCTTCCTTGCCGCACGATGACTATTAGCACCTCTTGGTTACGTGTTTTTTCATTTAATTCCGGAGGGGAAGCATTTCTCTCTCAAATATTCATAACTGCCTTATAACTGGACTAGCTTGGATCATGAGCTAACTACTCAGCTAAGAAAATGAGAAAGTTTTGATTAGTGAATTTTTCTAACCTAATCACATGAGTAGGTGAATGAAATAACTTTCATTGGTTTAAACAAATTGTAGTTCATTCCCGGAGCTGGGCCTGGGGTTGGCGACATTCAAACCACCTAGCTGCAACATACTGGAGGGGGGGCACAATAGATATTGGGAACACATCTATCATGCTCATTTTAGTTACATTAAACATTTTAGAAATAAAATAGTTTCTGTTTGTAGCATAGATGTTAAATGTTTCCTATAGTACCAATTGCTCCCAAATCCTTAGGTTCATTTATCACGATGAAAGAGGAGCTCTCAATTAATAATATTTTTATGGGAAAAAACACATAAGATATTTTATAACAAAAGATTGTTTGGATATTTATATACTGAAACGTATGAGCGGTAATTGCAGAATCATAAAATTATGATGACTTTTTCTGCGGGTTCATTTTGCGTATGTTTTACTCTGCTGCATTAAGAATAGTAGAGAGAAGAAATAAATTCAGTAAGATGACACTTGTGGAGGTACAGAAGAAACAGGTCAGCTCTAGGAGACAGTCGGTATTATAGCTGAGAGTGTGGACTGCACACAGCTCACCTAGGTATCTGGCCTGGCTTCCCACCTGCTACCTCTCCAAAGCAGAGTTCATAACATGGCACCATCAACTGAATGTATCGGGCACCTTAACAGTCCTATTCATAAATAATGTAAACTTAAATCTTACATTAGTGGAAGATGGGAATTCCTTTTCAGCATTCACGGATGAGGAAACTTCTGCTCTCAAATATTATGTAAATGGCCAAAGTAACACAACCAGTAAGAAGAGACCACTTCTGCCCAGCTGTGTTCACATTTGCACACGTGGTTCTGAAATGTCAGCGCACATCCAATCGCCGGAGGGCTTGTCAAGGCACAGGTTTGGGGGCCCCACCTCCTTAATTATGGTTTCAGTGGGTCTGGGTGTGGCCTGAGGATTCACGTTTCTAACAACGTGATTCCCTGGTGATATTCCTGCTGCCGTCGGAGGACCACCACGAGGTGCCACGTCCTTCTGTGACTGTGCACGTGTAGTGATGCAATCACGTCCACACGATTGCTCCTGCACACGTTCATTAACTGTCCTTTGTTTTGCTGTTTGCTTCCTGACCCCTTGTCTTTGTGAGTTTTGTATTCTGGTCAAGTCCCCAGATTTACAAAAAGGCTTGACAAACTCCCCTGGGAGTCATTATTTCCAGTACTTTCTCCAGCCCGGTGCCCTACGTGGTTTTCTAGTGGTCTAACAGAGGGGCTGTCCTTCCCACTTCATACTTTAATTCTCTGGAGTAAACAAGCCACAAAACAAAATCTGTTATCATATCAATCCACTTACCAGGGTTTTGAAAGCATTAAAGTAATTTATTACAAAATTATATGTCACATGAACAAAAAGCTTTCTGTAAGCTCTTGGTTTCATTTCATACTTGATTTTTTCCCTTTCTCTGCAGCTATATGGCTGGGTTGGAAATAATGAGCCTTTGGGGGCTTTATGATCATAAGGACAGCTTTTCTCTTTGAATATTGCATTGAGTTTATCTACCACCTTCAAGGTCTAGAAGATAGTACACGGTCTGGGCCAGAGATTCTGGGCGCATCACGCTGAGCAGCAAGACATGTTACTCATTTACGTGCTGTTTCTCAGACATGTGTGCCAGGCCAGCATGAAGGACTAATGTGGTCATCTCAACATGTTCGAGTCACAGTCTCGTGTTTAGCATCAGATCACCCTCTTGTTAGTATATGTCTGACTAGAAAGTAAGATTCTTCCTAAAACTACTCCTCAGAATAAGAGGGAATCTTAACTGCCTTGTTTACGGTGACCCTCCAATTTACTTCGCATTGAATTAGACGGTAGTCACAGCAAATGTCCTCCTGGTGTGCAAGAGGATGCTTGTCATCAGGAGTTGACCTATGTTTGGATATATATGGTACTTCCATTAGTTTCATTTCCAGAATATTCAGATCTGAGAAAGTAAAATAAATTGGTAATGAAGATTCTTTGCTCATAAGGAGCAGGAACGCAGTCAAGTTTTACTGGCTTGCGCACTGTGCAGGGTAGTTTAAGGAAGGCAGGAGGTCCCCATGACTTCCTAGGCCAGGAAAGACTGAGCTGCTTGAAGGGTCAGAATAAGGAACTGAACACCCACCAAGAACCCAGACTGCATTCTTCCTGGTTCTCATTGGACTTCCCCATTTTCCTCTGTTTGAATCTTCTCTGTCTGCACGGCGACTTCCTCGAGTCCTCTTGCCGGTAGAAGGAGGGACCCCTGGCCAGTGTGTGAGAACACACTGTGCGTTCAACAGCCAGCCCCTCAGTCCCGTTCCACATTCCAACAGAAAGAACCAAAGGGCTCATCCGACCCCAAATATCTAAGGGTCATAATGCAACTATGGTGGCCAGAAACCTACTTTAGGAAAGTAGGAACGTTTTCTGATAAAGTAGGTCATTATGAGTTGAGAGAAAGATACAAATAACCTACTTTTTGAGCAATTTTTTAAAACAGTGTTGTTTCGGTAATCTCGCGTTAGTGTCCAGCACTGTGGAGACCTATCTGTCAAAGCCAGGGAGGCGGTCACTGTGCTGCCCCACTGCCCTGCATCGCCACTGCTCCTTCTCCCTTCGCCTCGCTTCTGACTCATTTGTTTATTTCTAAATCCTCACTCGAGGATATCTGTCCACTGATTTTTAGATAGAGTGGGAGGGAGGAGAGAGAGTTAGAAACATTGATGGGAGAGAGACACATCAATTGGCTGCCTCCACCCCTGACCCTGACTGGGGCCTGGAATCAAATCCACAACCAAGGTATGTGCCCTTGACTGGGAATCAAACCCGCGACTCTTTGGTCCATGGGTCGAAGCTATAACCACTGAGCCAAACTGGCCAGGGCTCCACCTTATTATTATTTTTTTAATGTTTTTTCTTTATTGATTTTAGAGAAAGAGGAAGGGAGAGAGAGAGAGAGATAGAAACATCAATTAGAACATCGATTGGCCACCTCCTGCATGCCCCCAACTGGGGATCGGGACCAAGTCCTGGGCATGTGCCCTGACCGGAAATCGAACTGGTCACCTCCTGGTGCATGGGTCCACGCTCAACCACTGAGCCACACCAGCCAGGCTCCACCTCACTTTTTTATTGGGTTATATCTTGTCAAATGTCCTCCACTCCTAGTAGTACTGTAAACCTCACACCTCTTCCCTGTGCTGCAGTATTCTGAGGCACATGTAACCTACTTGGCCAGAGAAACATGTCACCAGAGGGTGACTAGTTTAGGGATAAACATGTCATCAGGTCAATCAGATTTTCCCTGAAATATGATATATGACATCAAGGGGAGAGATGCTTTTCTTTGGGATCATAAGCCATAGGAATGACCATGAGGTTGCCACCACTCCTGCCCTGTGGCACAAGAACATTGCTGAAAATGAAGCCAACAGCCCTAAAGAGGCAGCGCCAAGAACTGTGGTCTCCTGGGGCCACCACACCTGAAGTGTACTCAAGTTACGCAAGCCAATCAAAAGCCTTTGCTGCTGTTGTTATGCTTAAGGTGATTGGGTTGGGACTCCAATATTTGCAGCTGAAAGAGTTTAATTAAAGAAGTCATATCATGTACAAGTCCACAATCCTCTATCCACACCCTTTGGGACAAATATGTTTTAGAACTCAGAATTGTTTGGATTTCAAAAAGGGAGAAAGATGCGTAGCCCACACACTGTGTAACAAAAACCCAGAATCTGAGATTCTGGGCAGCACACCATAACAAAACATGTTAATATTTTCTCGGCAAAAGGTAAGACTATCCACACTAAGCAAGAGACATGAAACCTACTAATCGCCTGTTAGCTCATCCTTGTCTGCCTCCAATGAAGCTTAAAAAATAATTTAGCTTTCAGAGGGCTTCATTTTGGAATTGTGGAAAAGGGATTATGGATTATCGGTCAGTTTCAAGTTTCAGCCGGTGGAGTCGGTGCCGATCTCAGGCTGTGTGACTGTTGAGCCACACTCAAGAACTCTGCTGACTGGAACCTACTGACCCCTTGCTGATGCCAGTTGAAGTCACACAAATGCAGTCACAATGGAGCCACAGGCACGTGACGTTGGCATTTCCTGCTGCGCTACACACTTGCTCTGCTACACGGGGTCCTACCGTGTAGACTAGTGAGCCAGCACAGTCCGAGCACCTAGTACACACTGAAGAAATACTTGATCTTTTCTTTTTGTTCCCACCCCTTCAGTGACCTGGACAAACTAACTTCCCACCCCTTCAGCTGTCCTGGCTCAGCTGTGACTGTGCCCCACACTCACAGGGGAGCTCCGAACGCACTTGGCTTATGCAAGGGACCACCCCTAAGTTGAAATGGTATGCCAGGTTCACCCCAAAGAAATAATGGGAAAATATCACTGAGCCCACTCTTTCTGTATTCCTTCTGCCATTTTCCAATGGTCAAAATAACGGGGATAGGCTGGATAATGACCCCACGTTGTCTACGTCCTGATCCCTGGGACCTGTGAATATGTTGCCTTACATGGTAAAAGAAATTTTGAAGATGTAATTATGTTAAGGATCTTGAGATGGTGATATTATTCTGCATTATCCTGTGGGCCCAATGTAACTATAAGGGTCCCTGCAAGAGGAAGCCAGGAGGGTCCAAGGTTGGAGGATGCACTTGGAAGATCAAGGAAGAGGCCGCGCCCCAGGGAAGCAGGCCGCCTCGGGAGGCGGAAGAACACAAGGTCACAATGCTCTTCCAGAGTGTCCGAAAGGCGCCAGTCCTACCAACACCTTGATTTTAAGCTCAGTGAGATTGGTTTTGGACTCTAGACATAAGATGATAAATCTGTGTTGTGGTAATTTTGTTACAGCAGCAAGAGAAAAATAATGCCATCCGCAAGGGCAGTCTTGGAAAGAGAAAGGGAAGAACATGTTGTCCGAGTGCAATGTTAAATAGAAGGGGCGTTCACAGCAGCCCTGTTCACAATAGCCAAAGGCAGAAACTACATACGTGTCTGTCAAGAGAGAAATGGATGAACAAAATGTGGTATATCCACACAACAGAATGTCATTTAGACATAAAAAGGAATGAAATCCTGATACATGCTATAACATAGATGAACCTTAGAAACACACTAAGTGAAATAAGCCAGACAAAAAAGACAAATAATATATAATTCCACGCTTATGGGGTACCTAGAATAGGCAAGTCGACCGAGCCAGGAAGTGGGCTAGAGGAAGCCATGGCTGGAGGGAGCTGGCAAGAGGAAGCTGTGGCCTGATGGGAACAGCGCGACTGTCTGGGACGCTGACTAGCTCTGGGGTGGCTGCCGGACACTGGGAAGCACTTCACACCACTGCACGAGCACTCAAACGTGGCTACAACAGGAAGCCTGAGTTACACGCTTCATCACAGTAAAAACAATAACAAAGGACCCGGGTGAGGTGTCGTACCCCTGTTCTTTGGTAGCACCAGGTGGTAAATGGAGTGGGCTGATTGCATTAACCTGTGCATATATGTATATGCATGCGCGGTGCTTTGCTTTTTATTAAGTGCAAGTAAATAGAGTTGCCTCCTTCCCCACTAAAATCTCCAAATGGCTTTCTCTCTGCTCCCTGCAAAGCAGCGACCACACGCCATCCCCAGCAAGGACTGGTAAGGCAGGGCCATCAGAATACACTTGACCCTAAATGCAGTCTTGCTGAGATGGTCACCAGAAAAAATGAGTTCTTTCCCATGGAAATACAGAATATCAAATCAACTCAGCATTTGCCAAAATTTCGTCTTTTGCAGCCAAGGTCAAAATTTTTGCTGTACTTGCACAACTGCCTGCATTATTTTACTTTGTATTTCTTTAAATCACTCATGTTTGTGGGCAAATGATATCTGTTGCCCACATAGACGTCTAAGCGCTTTTGCTCACGGCGTCTTGGTGAGGCAGGACGGTACAAAGCTGGGAAAATTCCTTGGCAAGTGGGACGAGGGAACCTGAGGCAAAATAATTAAACAAGGCCAAAGGATTTGCGCAGTTTACAGCCAGATGATGAATCAGAAGGTTTAGCCATGGACAATTAGGAGCAAATGGTTTATACCTTCCAGCCCAGCCCAGGACAGCCTGGCCTCAGTCTGGGTCCCTCTTGGATGATGTTCTTTGAAAATAAAACTTACTAGAAAATGACCCTGGCCCCTCTCTACACACATTTTGGTGAATCAACTTGTAATAAGTATACCAGTGCCAGACACTACTGAGCATCTCCCACGCCCTTCTCAACCCTGCCACAGTCCGCGCACAGTGCCACCACAGCGCTCGGAGGCGGCCTGTGGCCTGAGCGCACACACCTGGGCGGGACATGGTTGCACACACCTGGGTTTCCAGCAGCGTCTCTTTCTCTTTGACGCCTACGGCTTCATTCTTCACGTTCCTGGGTCTGAATACAAGTGAGTCCAGAACCCTGCTTTTCTTTCCAACAACGGACTTCTTACTGGGTTTCGTCAGCAGTCATATTTCTGTTTTTATTCTCTGTTCAAGAAAATAAAAATAACCACCGAGTTTTTCGGCAGAAACACAGCTGATCAAATTTTAATCTACGGTATAAAAGGTATTACTTGCCCTGGCCAGTTTGGCTCAGCGGTTGAGCATCGGCCTGTGGACCAGAGAGTCCTGGGTTCAGTTCCTGCCAGGGGCACGTACCACAAAAAAAAAAAAAAAAAAATACAATAAAAGGTATTACTTTTTATGAGGAAGACACATATTAAACCTAACTGCATTGTGTTTTAATTTTTATTTACTTTATTTATTTTCATCCTTTTCTTAAAAATGGGCATCTTTTTTGTCAGTCCGGCCTAAGACTATACCAAGTGACTCTTTGCACGCGTACTCTCTCCACAGCCCTGAGCGGAGACCGTGCTGGCCAGATGACGCGCGCTCTTCCTTCTGCGCAGACGCTGCCTCTCCTTGCCACTCAGCTGCTGACTCCACGGCAACAGACTGGGGAAGATCATGTTGCAAAATCTGGCATCTACCTAGTTTATATTTTTTCAGAATATTTAATGAAAGGCCACCAAATGTTAAAATAATTATCCGTTTCCTGTATGAGTGCAAGTTTTTTCCATTGCTAAAATTTTTAATTAAAAATTAATTAAATAGGGCTCCTGTAATTAAGAAGCGACTATAGACATTGCACTGGTGAACAATGACAGAATGTACTGCCCTCACGGTTGTCCTAGCCACCCCCCAGAAGCAGTGCTGGCGGACGGGCCTCTGCCCCTCGCGGGGCTCGCACCCCGGTGCTGGGGCTGCCTCATCCAGGAGGTCAACCCTCCTGATTCTTCTACAACAGAATCATCTTAATGTATCGATACAGTATTATGTGACGCAGACATTTAACCCACGTAAATGTATATGGTTTGGTTTCATAAGGAAAGGCCCGAGAATGAAAGTATGAAAGAGAACACTAAGTTTTGAAAATGTCACTCATCTGCCTGCCGTCCGCTCAGTGTGCGCTGCCCTCGCCGGACATCAGACGGGCGCACGAATCTGTTGTTCCACTGGGGTTCTCAGGTGCTTTTCACAGGATAATCATCGCCCACAGTGAGTGTGATTTGGTATTTTATTACTTATATTTTTAACAATGTGTACCATATACACTGATTTTAGGTCCCATTTCTTACGTAAAATGCAGCTGTATGAAGTTCAAAGCCTTTTCAGAGAGGTAGGGATAGATATGTGTGCTATAAACTGCCCTTGGTCTCCCTAGCACAGCATTGGGTGGTTTCTTCCTTCTCAAGCTCCATTCTGCTCTGCAGGGCAACTCCGTGGTCCAGGGGTCTGCTTTTCCCTCTCCTCTGCACCCCTCCCGGCCTCATCAGCCGCACCGGCCCGCTCATGTTTGCCCAGCGTTCATGAGTTGCCCCATGTAACAAGGCGTCTGGTTTTCCTTGTTAAACAGAGGCTAAATTATGCACCTTCTTAGAACACGAAGATAATGTTAATCCATCCTCCAGCAATGTGACCAGCACGGCCCAGGTTCCCCATCTCTGTTCCGGGCCCGAGTTGGAGAAGCCCTCAATGGACAGGTGAGGACTGATCATGGCCTCTGGAAGGTAGGTGCTCCCCACCCAGCGGCCCCCAAGGACTTCTGCTGACGTAAGGTGGAGGAATCATTTTTACAGCTTAGGGAAATTCATATCTCCATTCCATGTTAGGTGTTTTAAACAAAAATCAGCTTTTTAATAATTGTGATTTTTATGGCTTGCTTTGTTTTTTGTTTGCTTCTATAATGCATTGTGGAACATATTTGAAGTTGATATATTTTACAAATATGGGTTCAGCTAAAAAAAGATAATGTGAATTCAAACAATAGTATCGAGATTCTTAAAAGTATAGTTAATATAATTGTTTCTCAAATTATCTGTGAAGGAGAAGAATGCTATTTAACCTGTGGACCAATACATTTGTAAAATACAATAAATATAAAATAGAGAATTTTTTTAAAACATTGGAAATATACTTTTTAAATTATGGCATTCAACAGTTATTGCTTTATTGCTACAACTGTTTCTAAATGCTTAGTCTCAATTTCTGTATTTATCTTCCTGTGGGCTTGTCATGGACCACGCTTTGAATAGCACTGGACTTTGTAACTGAAAGTTTTTACTGTATTTTAAAAACCTGTGATTATTTAGTGACCAAAGGCATAGTTTCCTTTCATATCACTTAATAATATTTGATTAGAAAAATTAGGTAATCTCATTTTATGTCCTGATATTAATGGGGGTGTATGTGTGTTGTGTGTGTGATCCTATCAAAATGTTATTAGGTCCTAGATTTCTTTAAAGTATAGTAATATATGAGCCCAATGTTCCCAATGTGCTTTTGGCATTATTTATGAAAAAACAGTCTTTAATTACCAAGCTTAACACATTATCCTTGGTGGAGACTCAAATCTCTTTTCCAACTTTAAACTGAGCAAAAGCTTTTATCTGGCAAGGTACTGAAGCCACCGCGGGAATGTTGTGCATGGAATTATCACCAAGAGCTGCTTGGCAGCTTCTCATCTCGGTGAAAAGGACTCTGTATTTTAACTTCACACAAATAACTCTCACCACCATATAAATTATTTTCTCAATTATCTTTCAACCTTTTAGCAATAAGGTTTCCTGAATAAGAACTGGAAATATCTACATCACATTTCATGTCACATTTCTTGATCCAAATTATTTTAATTAGTTACTCAGCCCAAATCTATTTCAAGCACAACAATTTCCTGTCTATCTGGAAGAGTGGTGGGAAAGTGTTACCTCATCGAACCCAATCATGGACCATAACCCCATATTAATCTGGGAGACAGCCAATGCTTTCCTCTGGAGTGGTGTTACTTCTCATTTAGCCTACAAGATATTTTTGTGTTGGAAGTGAAATTTCGTAATTGTGAAAGAGATTTCCAACACACATATTCCAGTTGATCCCGAGTGAAGTGCAAGGCATCGGGGTATCTTAAGGCATCCTGTCCAGTCGGTGTATTGCCTCTTACATTTTTAAAGCACAAATTTTATACGCTTGGTAGGCAGCCAAGGGAAGTGCTGGATCAGCACACTCAATTCCAATGGAGCATCTATTGCATGGTCCCGCCCTCTGAATTTCAGATGACAATGGGTTGCCACCAGTTTATAGTGTGGCTCAGATTAAGTTATTTTCAAATCAATTGCACTCTTGACTCAGTTTCTCTTCTCACTTTCTTGGCAGCATGATTCTCTCTGATGCATGAGAACAGCTCACAGCCCTGGACACACGGTGCCACTCAGACCAGGCGGACCGGAGCCACTGCTGTTGCCTCTGGCCTGGAGCTGCAGTGCAGGAGCTGCTGCGGAAAAGGCCCATTGTTGGGCTTACTGGAGAGAGGTGTTCTTCCTCTGTAGTTTCACAAATAGCTGCGAACAGACCATTTCTAATGCACTACATGTGCATTTGAATGAAAGGCTTGAAACACCATTATCTAAAAATCTAATGAAACATTTGCCTCCATCTGAAAGAAGCACATGTTAATTGCTTATCAAACTATCAATTTTCATTTCACAAAATGACTGATACCTCTGTAAGTCTGTGCGGAGAAAGCATTGTGCTTTATATTTCAAGGGCAAATTTTTTTTTTTACCACCAGTAAATAGGCAGGGTGGATATAAACAGAATCCACTGTCATTAATTTAGTGCTAATTTTCTCAGGTAAAGTGTCATATTGTTTATATGCAAAACACTTTCATTTTGGCAACAAATGACCTCCATCGTTTGCAAAATTTGCTCTTTGTTTTCATGCAAAACAAAGACTTATTGATGGTCTTTAAAAAAAAAAAAAAAAAACCTGCTAAATGTGATTTCAAAACAAACTAGTACTACTGATGTGTCTCAAGAGACCCTTCAAAAAAAAATGTGCCTTGGGTTAACCCAAGCCAATTTCAAATTTCTAGGAGTCCATGATCTGTTCTTCCCAAAGGTAACTTTGGGAGGGGTGTTGAAAAATTCAACAACAACACGTTAAAACTCAAAGGGGAGAGAGAAATAGTAGCCTGAGGTAAAACAGACAGGGCACCGCTGCCCTTGCTACCCGGATCCTCTCCCTTCTGCCCCTGCCTCTTGCCCAGGGAAGCACAGTGTTCAGTGTCCGGAAGGGTTTCCCTGGGTCCGTCCGATGGGAGCCCATAAGCTCCATCTTCAACTTTCTGCGCTGGGAGGCAGCCAAGCAAACATCCTGGCCACAGCCAGGCAGGTAGCCGCACGTTCAGAGATGCTGAAACAATTCCATCCATTTTACAGCTCTCTCCCATGTTAAAAGCAGTCATAAAGATGCACCAGACTTCTCCCTCCAGGCAGCGCCTTTCTGTGTTTCTTTTGTTGTTGCGGATTTTCTGACTGTTCTCACCAGCACGCCCTCTGTGATCAGTGCTCTCCGGAACAGCTGGGCTGCCTTTCCACCGGTCGCCTGCCCCAGGTCCGGGCAGGAGGCCTCCTCGGCGAGTCTTCTCATTCTCATTCACAGGCCTTCCCGGCAGCCCCGCCCGCCCCGCCGCTGCCTGGAGCCGGTGCCGAGCGGCCGCCACGCGCTCATTCCGCCCCCGCTGCGAGTCCCCTTCCTCCTCTGCTGCCCGCGTGGCGCCGGCGCGCTCGGCGCTCCCATCAGGTGGCCTGGGGGCCAGGGTCAGCAAGCTGTCACTCCGGCTCAGCCAGCCTGAAATGGAAAGTGTGATAAATGGAACCGCACAAAGCTCAATTTCGTCTGGAAATTTCAAACTTATGATGTTCAAATAGGTTCATAAATTCCCCCACAACGCCGCTCTGCTCTCCCTAATACCCAATTGCAGGTTTCAACCGAGCCGGCGCTACCTGTGCCGCAGCCCCGACGTGCGGTCGGCGTGCGCGCTGTGCTTGGCATGTCTAATCGCCGGTCGGAGCGGCCACCGCATACATAGTGCCCATTCCTTCCCCGAGGAAGACTCGCAAGGACAGCACAGGTCTCTTCAAAGGACTGTCACCAGGGCCGCTTTTCGTTCTTTGTTTCTAACAGCCAGCCCTGGCTTTGTTGCTGGCAAATATGTTCCTACATGTCCTGCCCTGGGAAACTGTCAAGCGGAGAATCTTCTAGTGCGCTCCTGCTCTCGCGGAGGCACGCGTTTCCTCGGGCCTCCTCCCTCCTGTCCCCGGCCCCCAGGAAACGTCCTGAGCCCATGGGGGACGCGTTGCCGAGCCAAGCAGAGAGCTGTCCCAGCCTTGCTGTTAGGTAGCAAAGGCAGGACCTGAGATGTTCTTTCAAAATTTGAGGTGTGGTGCCATGAAATATGCGAAAGGTTAAAGAGAAACTGAAATGAATCACAGTTTTCTTTACTTCTTTTCATTTATATCTAATTACACAAGCAATACAAGGAATTATTTTTGCATCTCCCTGATTATTTTTGCGGGTTCGGGTACCCTCACCACACAGAACCACTATTTTTTCATACTGTATTTAGTTATTACATTCAGATCATATATGTATGTAGAAAGATGTTTTGTATTTAAAAAAATAGAATCGTTTTGTATGCTCTGTTTTACAACTTACTATTTCCACTCAAAATATATCTTAGAGGACTTTACATATCATTAAATACAGTTATTCTTTATTATTATTATTAATCCTCACCCGATATTTTTCCATTGATTTTTAGAGTGGAAAGGATGGGGGTGGGGGGAGACATTAATGTGAAAGATACACATCAATCGGTTGCCTCCCACAAGACCCCAGCCAGGGCCAGGGATGAAACCTGCAACCCAGCTATGTGTCCTTGACCAGGAATCGAACCCGAGACCCTTTGGTCCAAGGCTCAATGCTCTGAGCCAAACCAGCTATGCCTATCATTCTTTTTTAAACTAGTCTGCATTTTCAAGTTTTACATGTATTTCACTAGTAAAGAACATTTAAATAGTCTACATTTTTTTCTGTTTTTCACTATTAAAAATAATATTTCCATGAATATTTCTGAATATGTACCATAATGCACACCAATCAGTGATTTGTTTTTTCTCTAGGGTAGATATCCATTTATGGGATTACTGATATCTACCCTAGAGAAAGGGAATATTCATTTTTAATTTTAATAAATATTGCCAACCAGCCCTCCAAATTAGCTTTACTAACTTGGGATCTTATCTTGTGGATTGGTTTTTTTGACCATGTCATCTCCAGCCCCCTCCACATCTAAAGAGCTAGCAGCCTTAAACCAGAAATAAATGAAAGAGAACTTTATAAATGTAACACGTCTTCCCACTGTGTGCAAGGACATAATGTATACTTTTCTGCCTATCTCATACCATGTGCTAATGCTCACAGAACTAATGGAACATGTTTTCTTAATACAAATGTTAAATTTAGAATAAAAGAGAAAAAAATACAAAAGAAAGGACTGAGAATATATTCCTATCCTAAATTGTTGATGCAAGAGAAATCTCAAAGTGCAGAAATATCTTTCATATGAGAAAGCCTTTATTTCAAAACTATCCCCTCTAACTTGAAAGAAAAGCTAACTTTCAGTTATGTTCTGTTAACCACATTAGCTTAAGGTACAGCCCCTAATGTGGGTGCCATGCCCACCCAGACATTGTGAAAGGGAACTGATTTTAAAATTTTAAGAAAACAACTTACATTGAAAAATTCAACTGAGTTAAATGTGTACAAATTTCAAAACTTGATTTTTCTAAATTATTGACCACATTCAACATTTTGCTTTGTGTGTAATCACAATCTTGGGGTTTTAATACAGTCCCTCCATAGGCCCATTTATGGGTGTGTGTTTTTAAGTATATTCTTTGGACAGTAGTTGTACAACTTTTAACATTTTTAAAGCACACCCATAGTACAATAGGTCTGGATAATACTATACCCCACCTACATCCACCCCAGTCTTAGCTATCCATACACATAGTAGAATATTAGCCCTGGCTGGTTTTGCTCAGCTGTTAGAGCACCGGCCTGCGGACCAGAGAGTCTTGGGTTCGGTTCCCGCTAAGGGCGTGTACCTTGGTTGCAGTTTGTCCCTGGCCCCAGTTGTGGTTGTGTGGGTGGCAACCACTCAATGTGTCTTTCTCACATTGATGTATCCCCACACACACACACTCTGTCTGAAGATAAATGCAAAAATGTCCTCGGGTGAGGATAAAAAAAATAAAAATAAAAAACACCACATTAGAATATCAAAGTCTCCAGAAGTCCTGTAATACTAAACACTGGCCAGCTTAATTCCCGAACCCTACTTGCCTATGGCAATCTGTTTCTCAATTCAGTTGAGCATCCTCTAGAATTGCTATTGCAGGCAGTACACTTAGAGAAACCTGGGTAAGGACAAACTGCCAGGACAGCGAAAGATACGAACCCATGAGTCTCGAAGGGAAGAAAGCAAGCTGCATTCACTAAGCGGGGGAGAGACTGGATCTGGAGAAGGAGCTGATAGAAAGGCTTAGTACAGACTCCAGAAAGCCGTGAGAGGTGACAAACTCCACTCAAAAAGAAGTCACTGAGTGCCTATTCATACCAGGTCTGTTCAGGTACTGGAGATAAAGCAGTTATTAAAACAAAAAAATCTCTAAGCATGATAAAACATTTCAAAATGTTATTTACTGAGAAGATCAAGTTCTCAAAGTCAATAAATGGATACATTAAATTAAATATTTCTACATATCAAAAGAGACCATGGAAAAAAGTTTTTAAGACATACACTGGGAGAATGTAAACAACTCCTACATATCAATAAGAAAGTAACAAATAACCCAATAGAAAAATGGTCAAAAGGTATTCATGGAGAAATGAACCAACATAGACAATAAATATGTATGCTTCTTAGCCTCATAAATTATGAATTAAATGCAAAATCATCAAAAATAGATATTATTTCACAGCTAAAATGGCAAAAATGAGAGTGTAAAAATACCATGTATTAAGCAAGACTATGAGGGAGTCGACACACGTTGCTGCTGGGGGTGAAATTGGTATAACCACTTTGGACATTATTGAGGCCAGCACTCCCCAAAAAGTAAAATGTGAGCCAAAATTCAAGTCATACTTTCCAGTAGCCATATTTAAGAAGATAAAAAGAAACATTAGGTTAATTTTAATAATATATTTTAATTAACCCAATATATTGAAAATATTATTTCGACATGTAATCAATCTAACAACTTACTGAGATACTTTACATTTTTTATCTTATACTGTCTCTGAAATCTGATGTGTACACACTTAAAGGACATCTTAATTCCAACAGCCACCTTTCCAGGACTTGGTGTCCACGTGTGGACAGGGCAGCACACTTCAGCACCCAGTGAGCTGACGTTGTGCCCAGGAAAAGCTCGACAAATTTGCACTAGGAGTTCGAAGAATACTCATTGTAACCTTGTTACAAAAAATGAATGTCCATCGACAATAGAATGGTTTATGAATTGTGTTGTATTCGTATCATACAATATAACAGAGCATGAAAATGAATGAGCTAGGGCCATTCTTACATTAAAGTGGATTGTGTGGTAAAAACAAATTGCAGAAGAATACATAAAGTGTGGTAACCACTGAAGTAAAATCAAACAAACCTCTAAAACAACATTGTTTATTCCTTACCTATTCAAACACATAACAACTCAAAGGCATATAGAAGTGATAAACACCAATTCCATTGCTAATGTTTATTGAGGAGGCAGGAGGAAGTGATCTGGGAAACAGACACAGGGTTCAACTAGATTGATGGCATTGCTCCGCTAACCCTGTGGTATATGTACCTGGATTGCTCCGCTAACCCTGTGGTATATGTACCTGGATTGCTCCGCTAACCCTATGGTATATGTACCTGGATTGCTCCGCTAACCCTGTGGTATATGTACCTGGATTTGGCATATTACTCTATATTCTTATTGTATATTACAATACAAGTGACCATTGAACAACACAGGTGTCAGGGGTGCCAACCCCCTTGCACAAAAATCCACATATGACTTTGACTACCAGGCATATAAGTACTATGAATAGTTAAGTTTTAACTGTTGACTAGAAGCTTTACTGATAACACAGTTGAGTAACATAGTATGTATATGTATTGTATACTGCATTCTTACAATAAAGCCACACAAAAGAAAACATTAGTGAGAAAATCATAAGGAAGAGAACATACTGTATGTATTGAAGAAACCCAGCTACAGGTGGAGCCCCACCGCTCAAACCTGTATGGTTCAAGGTCAGAACCGGATCTGAGGCGTCGGCTGCACGTGGCGGCCGGTTTTCTGCCCGGTACGAACAAGGCCTAGACTCACGCATGCGAGTGGGTGTTTCTCCTGCTTCCTTTTTACAGTGAATGGCTAGCTGCCTTGTCTCCGGAGGAAGGTCGGCCTGTCGGCACCTCTCCTGCAGTGCCCGTGGCAGTCGGTCCGCCCCCTGTCTGGAGGAGGGGGAGTCCCGGGGAAGCAGCACCCAGCCCAAGCCAGTGTGGAGGAGGGAGAGCCACCCGAGGGGAGCGCTCAGCACCTGCTGGGCTCGGGGGGACACGCACAGGCTTTGCGGGAACTCAGGTGAGCATCTCGCCACCTCTTGCCTCATTGGAGCTTGGCAGATGGTCTTCCAGTCGGACTCTGGTCGGATTTCCAGCTTTGGCAGAGGGCGGACACGCGGGGCTCACACTCAGCGCCATGCAGCGTCACAGTCACCAGAGTGAAAGTCACTGAAAAGCTAAGTAAAGTGGCTGTTTTCTCAACAGTCAGCATTTTGAGAAACAAATACCAAAGTGAAATAAAGTAAAATAAAAGCATGCCAACTGGCAGATCTGGCCCTGCTCTGGGAAAGTTGTGCAGGTTCAAAGAAATTGCCACCAAAAGCAAGCTAAAAGGAAATCATTATTTAAAAAAAATTATATAGGGGTTTGCTCTATGGTAGCCTAGTTTTTGTGTTATATAAAGTACTACTGTCTTTGGCGACCAATAAAATATAACCTGTTATGCCATAGCTGTGCTCTAGCAACATGCTAATATGCTATATGTGCATTCTACCATACAATTGGTTTGCAAATTTACCTGATTATAAAAATCACCTGGGGTTATTACGAAACCTCCTCTCCCAAGCCCCTTCCAACGTCTTCAGAGTTAGAATTTCATGGGCATTGTTTTATATTCTATGACATTGGGTCCCTACGTGTGGTACTCAGGCCAGCAGCATCAACCTCTCCTGGGAACTGTTTAAAATGCAAATTAGCACATTACACTCCAGATTTGTTGAATCAGAAATACTGAGGCATGGGGCTCAGCAATTTGTGTTTTAACGAGCCCTCCAGGTTATTCTGAAGTCACTAAAGTTTGAGAACCAATGGCTTGGAGCCTGGTTATTCAACGTACACTAGAAGGACCCCAGGGTCAGCATCCCCTGGGAACTCATTAGAAATGTCAAATCTCTGCCCTACCCCACACCTGCCCAAACAGACTTAACACCTGAATGGCATCCTCAGGTGTCCATGTGATCACTGAGGTTGGCGAACGCTGTTCTGTGAGCAGGCAGTTGGTACCACTTGCCTGGGTCTGAAGCCAGCTCCACTTCTCATTGGCCACTTCTCTAGGCAAGTGCTTGATGTCTCCTTCCTTGACATGCCCTGATGATTATGCACTGGTGATTCTTACAGGATGGTTCTGAAAAACGAGACAACGCATAGCAGTGCTTAGCACATGACAGGTTCTTGGAGTGCCTATGGTTATTTCCCCGTCGACTTTTAAATAGAACATACTTATCAAATATTGAGAAGATACCTATGAAGGAAAGGTTTTCAAATATGTAATTACTTCATTGAAACCACAACAACATGGACCTGAAATATTGAAGCACCGGAGATTTGAAGTTCTCAGAGTGAACCTTCTGAGAAGCCTAGAACTCAGCCCGCAGACAGTCACCGCACAGACCTCTCGGAGAACAGCCCTCTCGTCCCCAAGAGGGTTCCCCTGTCAGGCCAGGGCCTGACGCCCGGCCAGCTGGAAGGAAGCGGTGAGTGATCAAGTACATAAATTAATTTTGGTCCCAAACTTACTTTTTTAAATAAGAAAATGAATTAAGTGAAGTTCTAGGTTTTCCCCCTTTCAGTGACCCTGACCAGGGTGTGAACATTTATAGTTCTCATCTGAGTCCTCGGTCCTTCGGGCTGGCAGCTCTCCTGGATACAAAAACAAGAGAATGTACAGAAAAATTATTGTTGCATTAATATGTTTCCTTACCAACTCGAATAGTTAGAATAGCTGGTTTTTATACATTTACAAAAAAATCTTTCCTGATATTTGAGGGCATCCATATCTTCTTTAGTTGAGAAATGGCCTGCTCTGTTACCAATAACGTCTGCTTTCTGCATTACTTGCAAGAAATGAGGTTAGAATGACTTCGTGTCCAACAGGAACATAGAGTCTGACTGATGACACAGCCAGGCACCTGCCCCTTGGTGTCCGGCCCCTTGGCAACCTGCAGCAGGAGCAGGAGCCCTGGCAGGTGCCTCAGGAACGGGACTCCAGAATCAACTGCTGCTGAAAAGCCAACAGAGGGAGCACAAGCCATTGTTTTTTTGTGACACATTAAAAAGGGGCTATTAAAAATAAACTTTGCTACTGGCATGGCAGAAGATTTTTTAAGAAGCCATGAATATAGATTTGAAAAGGTATTTATCAGGCATCAACTATTAAAATAAGTCATATTTTCTTATTTAAAATTCTGACCAAAATAGAGCAATAATTGAGGAAAAATGTTTTTATTACGGGGCCAAGTGAGCTGGCCTGTCGATTTTTCTCAGCTTATCTCCTTGTATTTATGAAGTTCTAGCGAAGGCATTACAATTCCCTTGCCCATCCCGTTGGCCTTTCTGGGTAATTCGCCCCTGTCTGTTAGTGGTCACTGCAGCTGACTCCTCGTACAAGTAGGGGAGCAGTGTAGCCTCACTCCTGAAAACTCGGGTCTGAAGTCTGAACTTCTCCTTGCTGATCCGAGGAAGCTTCCTTCCCTCATGATACAGATTTATGGACTTCTTCTATTATTTGTCTTCTCCAATGAGACACTCTAAATGAATTTTCTCTTTAAAGTAGCTTGTCATGAGGCTGCTGGCTTACCAGTTTCTAATTTTACAGGGAAAACTTTGCTATTCAAGTCCATACACATATCTCCACACACTATTAACACTTTCACACTTTTTAGATATCAGTTATTTAAAATATAAACAGTTTACTCCATCCCTCTTCCTATAGTTTTTCTACAAAGATGTCCATCGACAAGGATGTGCCCCTAATCAAACATATTTACTTTTCTTGATGCAAATTTTCAGGGTTGAATACTTTTACTTTTAAGACTGAATACTAAAAGTTATATTTGTGCCCTGGCCGGTTTGGTTCAGCGGTTAGAGCGTCGGCCTGTGGTCCAGAAAGAGCCGGGTTCGGTTCCCGCTAAGGGCACGTACCTCGGTTGCAGTTTTGTCCCCGACCCTGGTTGGGTTGTGCGGGAGGCAGCCACTCGATGTGTCCCTTTCACATCGATATTTCTCTCTCTCTCTCCTTCCCACTCTATCTGAATAAAAAATGGAAACATGTCCTCGGATGAGGATAAAAATCAAACAAACAAAAATAAAATAAAAGTTATATTTGTGTTCGTTACATTTATTTATGAATAATTTTCTATGCCTTTGATACTTGGTAAAGACAACAGAATTTTGCTACCACAGAAAAGGGAAGAAGGGGTTAACATCCTGCCTTTATTGCTTCACTACAATTTCGATAGTATGGAGATTACTGGCTATTCAAATATCACTTCACCCTAACTACCAGCTGCTGTGTGGGCGCCCCAGCCACACCAAAGGCCTGCACCTGAGCAGCTGAGCCTCCTGAAGCTGCCCCCACCCCTACCCCACCCCCGCTTCTTTTCTTTATTTTATCAGCAAGCTGTGGTTGGTTGTTTTTCCACCATAGAAACCATACCTGGCCACGTGGGAGTTTTATTTGTTGGGGTAACTTCTGGATGAGGTTTTATGTCTGTCTTGATCTCAAACACCGACTCCAGCAGCCCCCTCCTGCCGTGTTTGGGGCACGGAGGGCAATGCCGATTATAAACTTCGTGAATGGCGCCGTAAGAAGTTCCTTATGAGGAATGCAATCATTTGAACTAGGTTGCTGGCCTGAGCTAACAAAGATAACCTTTTAAACTGGTTTGTAGGATACTGTGTCTTATTATTTTCTCATCTTCAATGCAATCTTGTGTTTGACCCCCATGATATTAGCATTAAAGCTACCCCCATACATATGGCCACCAGAATGTAGCAAAGGGAGTGGTTAAGTGATTTAAATTCTTTACCACTGAAAGCCTTCAGTTCATTGATGTTCAAAAATAAGTTGAAGAATCTAGCACAGGCTGCTGAGAAGCTAACAGATCGATGTGCTGCTCACCAATGACACACACGGGCCAATTTTCAGCTGTACCGTCTTCAGATATTCATGGAGGGTCCAGTTGAAGAGAAAACTGGCCCAGGGTCTTCTCTTCATGGTCTTCAGGCTGCCATTCAATTAATGAAAAAAAGGTCAACAAAAGTTAATAACTATCTCTGTTCATTGAAGCACCATACACAGGTGTCGGGGATGCAAAAGAACTGGGAGAAATTGAAGCTGATGGGTGGAGCCCTATAAATACCCTCTGTGCTTCTTAACTATCCCCTTTCCACAAGGCAGTACCGTGGCATCTGCTCCCAAACTGTTCCCATCCTGTTCAAAAACTGACCTGCATATATATTGGGCTTAATGACCAAATGTTTAAAAATTCATTGCACAAGAACAGCTGAAAGCAGTTGATTGGTTTGAACTTTATTGTACGCACCGTGCTTCCCAGACCGCAGTAAAGGGGAAGGTCAGCTGGTAAACATTTGGGCATTTAAAAATAAGAGGCCCCAGGTTCCCCAGCGCCCTGTCTGTTTTCTTTACCCACCGCCTTGGCCTACTCCGTCCTTTGTGCTGAGCGGGCGCTTTGCTCGGGCTGTCTGCCCGCCTGCCCGCACGCAGGGGTCCGAGCGGATCTGGGGCGGCAGTGCCTGCTCACGCCTGTCACACCTCTGCCCTGAGGTGATTTTTCTAGAAGCATTGTCCTCACTGAGTAGGGAGCCATTTCAGTTGCGAGAAAGCAGGTAATTCTGTTTCTCCCTCCAATACTATTTGTAATTAATTGTCATGCCTAGAAATATCTACCCTTCCCAGGAAAGGCCGAATTATAGGACAATATTCTAGGGAAATTCGTCAGTGGATTGAACTCAGACTTTGGCCCTGCATGGGCACAGGCAAGCACCCAGGTACCGGGAACTTCATAGTGTCATCAGGAAAGTCACATTCTCAAATCATGGCATTCATGTGGAATATATAATTGGGAGAGATTATTTATTAAAACAGTGACTGCTTAGCATGAGGAAACAGTCTAATTAATTCAAATTTCAGCTCACAGTGGGCTTCCTAAGTAGATAAAGTCTACCCTAATTCTAGAAATGCCAGTACAGTTTCTAAGTCCATTCTTTGTTAGCTACAACTTTTCTCTGCAGGCGTCTCCCAGCTTGTCCTGCAACGTCCGCTCCCGCCCTCCAGTCCCCGCGACGTGAACGGGCCACAGGAAAACCGGGCTCGGTGGTCTAACAGGGATGCTGAACAAAGGCGGGGGTCGGGGAACCGAGGACCAAGGAGGAGCCCCTCTGCTCCCTGCAGTCCAGAGCTGTTTCCTCCTGTGATCTCGCGGCGTTTGTCCCTGGTTCTGCCCTGCCGTCACTTCTGTCATAAAAGTCGACTCACTTTGCTTTGTTTGGTGGCCCTTGGGCATATGAGTGTATGTGTGTTTTAAGCTCACTCTCCTCTTCAACTGATTTATTCCTTTCTCCTTTGTAATTCCCCTTCTCAGTGTGTAGCCCTTTGTCATTAGGAGGATAATCACACTAATAGTGGGAATGTAATTTGTCATGATGCTAAAAGTAGCTGTGCGCACACCCAGGTTATTCTTAGATTCCTGTGCGCTCTGACTCCTTCATCTCATATTTAAATACAGCAGGTGTTTGTCTCCCTTGCGGACTGTTTGTCAGCTCCTCCAGGGAGCATGAGGCTGGCCTGGGGGCCACCCGCTTACCCGGGGCAGAGGCAGAGATGCGGAAATACTTTTTTCCCCGTAGATCCAGGCATGTAAATTTGATTTCATGTCTTCAGATGTTGTAAGTGGCAGAACCCTTACTTCTGCTCACCTGAGCTTTGCTCGGCTGTGTTTGTGAAGACAGACAAAGCCCAGGGTATTGATGCGAGGTGCCCTGCTTGAAGGCGAGGCTCCGCCTGACAAGTGAGGCGGGCGCTCTTGGCCGTGACAGGAGCCCTCGCAGGCACTGAGCAGGCGGAGTCCACGAGCGCGGGGGGCTTTCTTCTGAAGCTGCTCACAGCCTAAGAGCGTGACGTTAGTCTTCAGTGTCCTTACGACAAAGGTGGAATCCAGTGGTGCTCGCAAGTTCAGCAGATCCGGCAAATGGATTATATGCAGCAATAATCATCACACCTTATTTCTTAAAATCACACTTTTGAGATTAAAGAGTGCTTTCTACTCTCCTTAATTTTTAAGATAATAGTTTGAAGTATTTAGAATAGAAATGGTATAAAATATTCAATTTATTTAAAAGAATTCATCAAAAATAGCACAATGCAAACATGCAAAATGTAAACAATTGTTAAATCTTAAAAAGAAGAAGAAAAACAACAACAAAAGTCCTTCCTCACAGTTCATTACGTTGGGGCTTCATGAAGACCCAGTGAAGTTGTTACAACAGAAAGTGGTCCCCGTCTCACCGAGGAATCTGACGTGACCAAGGAATGAACTGCGCAGGGCACAAGCCTCACAGTTCACCCAGTCAGGACAAGAATCCACATTTCCTGATTCCAAAACTAGTGTCTCTTCTCTTCTTTTTTAACCATGACAGGTTGCTTCCTGTCAATTACTGTTAGATTCTCATCTGACCATTTGAGTTACAGACTAACCTCTTAAAATCTGGATTGACAAAATTTTACTTTCAAATAGAATGTCTGGACTAATCAGATAAATTGCCCAAGGTAAAACTTAGGATATTTCCAAACTATTCAACAAAAAGCTAAAATATGTTGTATTTCCATCTATTGAATGTCTTAAATTTGTTAGGTTAACATAGTATTATGAGGTGAGTTTTTGGAGTAAATTAGATTATCGGGGTAAGTTGTTTATCTTCTCAAGACCTTGCCCTGGCCAGTTAGAGCATCGGCTGGTGGACCAGAGTCGCGGGTTGGATTCCGGTCAAGGGCACATGCCTCTGTGGCAGTTTGTACCCGGCCATGGTCAGGGTTGTGCAGGAGGCAGCTAGTCAGTGTGGCTCTATCACATCGATGTTTCTCTCTCTCTATCCCTCTCTCTTCCTCTCTCCCACTCTATCTGAAAATAAATGGAAAAATATCCTCCAGTGAGGATTAAAAAAAAAAGAACCTCAACAGCTCATCACCATAGTGTAGGTAATGTAAGCTTCTGCCCATAGGTTGTGAGTATTAAATGAGATGTTGTATGTAAAGTGTTCCACACAGTGTCTGTTATGGAGTAAAAGCTCAGTACATGTTATTAATTAAATGCATGTTATTGAGGGTGAGCCTCTTGTATTTCCATTAAATGAACCCTCACCCAGTGCGCCTTTAAAACTTGCTAAGGCTGTGAAATCAAAAATTGCTACTTAAAAAGGAAAATACGAAGAGCATCCAGTCCACATGAGAAACAGTTAAAACAGGTGTGCCTTGTCCCTGTCCCCTGGGCACATCCACTAGGACACCAGACAGCAGGATCAAAGGAAGGAGGAAAACAGAGTGCAGAGGCACGCTGGCCGCTTCGTCTGGAGTTAAGAGCAGCGAAGACAAAACATCGTGGCAATGAAAGATAATGTGATTCAAGCTTATTGGTACTAAAAATCTGTTTTAAAAAATCAGTGGACAATTTAAGAAGAATACATTTGAATGATCACCAACCATGTAAAGATGCTCCCAGTCATGAGTCTACTTTACTTAACAGATTGACCAAGAAAATTGTTTCAAGTGATAATGCCAATTGCTTGTAGGGATGCACACACACAAAAAAATCTTGTATATTATAAGTGGAAACACAATTCTAATAACATCCATGAAAAATAAATTGTGTAAATGGTTCAAACCAACTAAGCCAGTTTGGGACTCTAGCTCCTGGATATTAAGCACCAGTGGACAGGTGTGTCCGTTGAAAGACGGACATTGCAGTATTGTTATAGCAGCAAAGAGCTGGAACCAACGAACAGCTAATATCTGTGGCACATCCACACCATGTAATGTGTCCATTGAGAAGAATAGATTATTGTCTTGCAGTTGACTTGGGAGGGTTTCCAAGAGCATTATGAGCCAATCAAGGAACTGCAGAGACATGTGCACCATATGGTCACGTCTTCGTAAAGATAACAATATACATGGGGGTGTGTGTTTCATATTTGGATAGCCAAGCATTGAGGAAAGTAAAGAAAAATGCAAATGAGTGTTAAAAAGACTTATGGCATGCAAGAGGCAAGCAAAAAAAAAAAAATTAAGTATACCAGAAAGAAAAAACAAACATACATACACCAGTAAATATGATATATTCCATTTATTTAAAACTGTGGCATGTGTATGCTGTGTATGTTTTATATTTTCATGAAGAACCTAGAGAGGGAATTCTATTTGAATCTATTGACTTGAAAGTTGATAGGGTATACCCTAAAGTAAACTGCAGTGTGATTTGCATGGCATGATGCTATGTTATTTAAAAGCAAATGAATAGATAAAACTGTGTGTGTGTGTGTGTGTGTGTGTGTGTGTGTGTGTGTGTGTGTTGTATTCAATCACAGGGCAGCAAATTTTGGGCTACATCCAGTTGGTTGCCTGTATTTGTAAATAAGTTTTTTTGGACACGGCCATGCCTGCTCATGAGTAGTCTATAGCTGATTTCTCGATACCGGGGCAGAGTTGAGAAGTTGAGCAGAGACCATATTACCAACAAAGTCTGAAGTATTTGCTATCTAGACTTTTATAGAAAAAGTCCGTTGGCCCATGGTACAACAAAGGGAGAGGTGAGAACGCACGCCGCCCTGTTACGGTGACATCAGGGAGCAGCGCTGAACGGCGCGAGGGAACAGTCGCGAGCTTTTGCTACACTTCTTACCGTAGGCCTGTTGTTTCCATATGTTAGAACCAGTAAAGGGTGCACTATCTAACACTTCAACTAAAAACAATGGAATAATGGCCTTAGAAAATGTATTATTTTGGGGTGGGCTTGTACATTCATCAACAAATGTTTGAGGCATTTGTGGGTGTTAAGTGCAAGGGACAGAACAGCAGGAACTCAGCATCCAGTGCAAGAAGCCAGTGTGACGCGGTTCAAAATGCTGCATGAAAATAAATAAAATGTCCAGGAGCAGCTACCTCACTGGGGGAGTAGGGACTGCTTCACAAAGAAGGACCGCCAGAGGTGTGTCTGAAAGACAGTGTGTGCTGGTCAGAGCCAGGGGAAGTGCCCTGCAGAACTGAACGGGAAGTGGGGTGGGTGAACAGAAGTCACGAAGGAGGGCTCAGAGGTCATTCACAGGGCAGAAAGAATTGAGGCATGGCTCAAGAATAAGGGTGCAGAGAAAGTAGGAAGATGGGGAGTGGCAAGGTCCAATAGCCAAAGAAAGATGTGCGCCCCCTTCGGAAGCTGACTTTGTTTGCTTTGGACTTTGTTATATCATAACAAGAAGGCATCTTGGGGTTTTAAGAGAAGTGAACATGCTGAGGTCTGTGTTCCAGAAGGTTATCTCTGGCATGTATGTGACCATTTGTTGTTGTTGTTAATCCTTGCCTAAGGATATTTTTCCATTGATTTCTAGACAGAGTAGAAGGGAGGGAGGAGAGAGAGAGAGAAACATTGATGTGAGAGAGACACACAGATTCATCGCCTCCCACACACACCCCGACCAGGGTCAGGAATTGAACCAGCAACCCAGGTACATGCCCTTGTGCCCTTGACTGGGAATCAAACCCGTGACCCTTCAGTCCGCAGAGCCTAATGGGCCAGGGCATGTATGTGACAACTTATTGAGGACTAAAATAGGTACAAGGACAGACAGGCTATTGGTAACTTCTTCACACATACAAGGCATTTCAACAAACAATAATGAAGAAAGAAATGATAGCAGCCAACATTTATTATTATGTATTAGGTACACTTTTAAGCACTCTAACTATATCAACTCATTAATTCCTCCTGTTGGTTACATACATTTTAGATGAGAAAACTGAGAAACAGGTTGAGTAATTCGGCCTAAGTCACGGAATTAGGTCCGTGCAGAAGTGGGATTCTAAGCCGACGGTCTGACACCAGGCTGTGTTCCCAGACACTGTGTTCTTCCTTCTGAAGGGTGTCAGGCCAGCAGCTGCCCCTGCACAAACGTTTACTCGGCTCCCACAGTGTGCCAGGCAGCGTGCGTGGTGCCCGGGCTGCAGAGCTGTAAGACCTTGACCCTCATGTCCTGCCGGACGGGCAGGTATTGATTGGCAAAGGGTGATGGTGTGTCACATTGTCTGCCACGGCTGGGGGGAGGGCTGAGGGCAGGCCGGGACCCCCCCTCCCGAGGGCAAGGGCTCAGGTGTGCTGCGTGAGGGGCACAGCCATGGAAGTGGCAGAGCGCGTCCTGTTTGGGAAGGTTGCCCAAGGGGATTTGGAAGTCACGTCTGTAGTTCTGTGTGAACTTCTGTCAGATTCTGCCTGTCCCCACAGTGCCCCCGCCCGCTGTCCTCATCCAATTGTCCTGTTGGTTTATTAGGTCAGTTCCCCAGGACTCTAGGTCACTGCTCAGAAATGCAGACTCCAGGATTTATTATTGCTGTCTCCTAGCAAATACATGGAATTCACTTTAGTTCAAACCACCCAAGCATGACAACTCTAATAATGATGTTTTAATAGTGTCTACTGTGTTAAAGTTTTTGAAATCTGATATCTGACATGAGCTAATATAAGCAATATCACAGGCCCCCATTTTTTTTAATAAAACAGTTTCTTAAATGAGGAACTCAGTTATACTGTACTGATAAAACCTAATGATTTCTAAAATGACGTTTTACTGCAATATTTATAATTTCATTGTTAACCAAGACTGTACTGTGGTATTTCAGAATATAAGCAATAATATTCTCAGTCTAAGTACATTGAATTCACCTTGGAAAATTTAGGTAACTAATTATCTGAGTCTACTCAGACAATGGCTGTTTGCTTCCTGTGTGATTACACTATAATGTGAGGTCTTTCTGTAATGAAACAAAAATAATCCGAATTCTTTACTCAGCACACTAACTGGCTACTTTAAAAATTGCTGTTAGGTTACTTGCAAATGTTTGTGTGATGAGGATTCAGGTTCAGCTTGAAAAGGTTGACATTGTTTGGGTAGCAGATGTGGGCTTACATAGTTTTAAATGAAACCAAGCCCCAAAGAGGCTCAATAAACAAATGGCAATGTTTGGAAAAGAAAGGAGCTTGTTTCCTTTGATAGGGTGCACAGAATTCAACCAACCTGTGTTTATAATCACTGTCTGCTTTAGTTAGTGCAAAAGAATCTACTTGCTACTCACTTATAAATAAACAAAATAGATCTATTTTTCTATTCTGCAGCCGGCCTGTTGGAGTTTATTTTTCTTTTTCTTTTTCTTTTTTATTGACTACAGACCACTTACTTGATGTCCAAATTATGTTGTTCTATTTTAAACATTATTCTGGTTTGAGGGTTGTTTGCCCCTTAATTCTTGGCCTGACTTATAAAGATGGCACCTTCTCTCATATTTCAAGTCACCCCCCCCCCCCCCATCAAAACTATAAATTACTACACAGAAGTCAGTTGTCCACATATGGGAGTTTGGTTGGATACCAAAGGTGGTGTTTTGTTGTTGTTGTTGTTGTTGTTTTGCCAAGCTTGGATACAGAGCAAGTTGCTACCACCCAGTTGATTGTAAAACCTCAAATGAACACTGACAGTCTGGGGCCATGAGAGAACATTGTGTAACATAGAGAGTCAGTTGTTTGGACTTCCTGAACAGACACGTATTTTTGTGTGAGGAATTAAATCTCACCTTTTATACAAAAGCACGCTGCATAACTTTGTGAAGAATTGTAAACACCCGTTCACTGGTTTGAACTCTTCTCCAGGAGAGCTTGCCATGGGTTCCGTGCTGTGCTCGTCTGCTGCTGGCTGATTGGAGGAGGTGTGTTCGCCTCAGCTCCCAGTGGGCTTAGCACTCTGCTGCTTTTATTCTTTCCTCGAATTGAGAATTAATTGTGCCAATATAAAGATAGGTCATAGGAAAAAAGAGATTGCATTTTGATTTTCATGTAGTAGTATAACAAATAAAATAAAATCTAGTGAAACAAATGCTTTCTCAAAATTATTTTGCTCTTGAAATTAAGATTGGACTAATATTTATTATTGAAATCATTCTTCAGCGTTAAGACAGATTTTTACTAGTTTGTGGGTTTACCTTTTATGAAGATTGCATTAATCCATCACGAAAATTTTAAAACTCAATAAATTCATTTTACCATAAAAGATGTATAAGCTATAAGCCTTTCCCAGATGTGGATGTGGACATAAGTAAAGAAAACTCGTCTGTTCTGAGAGAGGAAAAACTGTTGACATTTCTTTGAAGTGTAATCTCTTTTGTTTATTTGGTTTTTAATAGCTTCCAGCAGTTAGCCACATATTTTTTAAGTGATGTTGCTCACATACTTTTTTTTTTTAAGTTGTGAGTGGCATTAACTTACTGCCATAAATTTTGGAGCTTAACCTATAAAGGGAGAACTTCGTTGAGATGGGTAATTGTATAATTGCCAGAAATTTAAGGCACCATTTCCCTTAGTAACAGTTCTAACTTGGAATGTGTGGGCAGCAGGGGGCAGGGAGGCAACTTGCTATTGTTTAAATCTAACATTTATGTACAAAGGGCAATCTTTAGAGGTTGCATATTTCAATAGCAACCTTTTATTCTTCCTCTGCACCAGTCATGTGACCGCTGCATGTGAGCGAGGAAAGGAACGAACTTTTCAGATCACCATGTGCACATCACCTATGTCCTGGCCTGGCTTGCTTCCGCACACACAGGCGTCCGCGGCGGCCACAGTGTGCTGTGCTTAGGGGAACTTTACAGTGATAAAAAAATCATTAAAATGGACCGAGTGGCTGCAAAGTCTGTGACACTGAAAAATGGAAACTATTTGGAAAGTAAGTGAAAACTTAAAAAATATATATATATATATACGTATAAGCTTTGACATTTCATAATGATTTATATAACAGGCTGCATAAAAATTAATTTGCTATCAGGTGTAATGCTAGCTGTAACCAACTGCACAAAGCAGAGAGCATTCAAGATTGAGGAAAGTTTTTTATATATAAATTCAGTCTGAGAACCATTTCTCATTCTGTCCAATCGATGTTTTTTAACTATTACTTATACTAATGTGACTTTCCAAAGCTTGGTTTGGTGGCCTGTGGGCACGTGGGCACGTGGGCATGCGGGCAGAGGTCAGCATCTGCCCCTGAACATGCTCCGAGGTCACCTGTGTGGCTGTTATTGTCGCATTTCTCCAGGGTTGGAATTGATTCTTACATATCAAACCTGAAAACTAGTCCTGAGATTTTAATAAAAGGCCACTGAAGTGATATAATTTTTATTGGTACAAATAAATAGAAAGGTGTCCTATAAATTTGAATAAAATGCTAAGCAAGATCAACGAGTTTCATGTTTTTAATGCAGTTCTAAACAATAAGCTGAAAAACGAGTAATAAAGTTATTTTGAGGGATGCTCCTTGACCACGACTCCAGCTACATATTAAGATTTGCTCTGTTTTTCATGTGTTTTCCATCAAGGAAGTCTGTGGTTACCTTCCTGATTCTGCTGCCCTGGAAAAACAGGGCTAATATGGTGGGATCTGGAGAAAGCTTTGATGCAGGGACTTTGCAAATAAACCTCCAGATGCCATATGGTTTACATTCATCTCTCAATTTATTTCCTATAAATGTCTATTGAATATTCCATTGAACCAACACATGTGAAACCAGAGCTAAAAAAGAGAACAGTGTATAGAATATTTTGTGGCAGCAAGTGGTTATCATATTTCTTTCCCGATATTGCTACCAGCCTTAAGTGCATGGTAAATTAGTCAAATGCCAAAGTTCTCTGACTTAGAGAGAAAATAAAGAAAAAATATTTCAAGACTTATCAAAACAAACACTCAGTTTTGTGTTTTGGGAAAGGGTTGCGCACCCTGCCGCAGGAGTGGTCTGCAGCAGCCCGGGGCCTGTGCTGCCGCTGCTGCCGCTCGGGATGGAGCCGGCTGCGCCTCGGACGCAGAAAGAAATGCTATTACCACACTGCAAAGGAAAATAGAGGCCAGCAGAGTTTCACAGGAAGCCTTTTGGGGATTGACACTTTTTATATCATTCTCTGTGGTTCCATCCTGTTCTGGAATCTAGGCACCACCTCCCAGATCTCTGCACCAAAGAAAGAACTCTTCCAAGAATTACTAAATTTGCTCATTGACTCACTTGTCCAAATGAGGACATTTTCTTCCCTGTTAAGGTCGGAATTTCCAAAGACTGATCCCTTGGGTTGCTACAGAAGACTGTCACGCAATTTTAGAGAAACATTGAACTTTGTTTCCTGCATCTGCACACTGAGCAATCTTTTTTTCCCCCCCAATTAAACACAGCACCTGACAATGACCTATCACATAACCGAGCATGGTACTTGCAATGTGTACTATTACTTGGCATTTAAACATTGATGCCGACGCAGAAAATGTAAGGACCAAATCCAAGTAGGCAAAAGGGAAGGAGGATTTCCTCAGATGCAGGATTTTGTTGCTTTTCAGAATTCACATTTCCAAGTCTTTTGCTTAATGCTTTCTTATTGTGGGCTTGGTAACTTAATAAGGCAAATCAGAACACACAACAAATTAAAGTGTTACTAAGTTAAATCGATTCTTAAATTAAAACCCTCCCCAGTCCTTAAGAAACGAAAAGAGAATATTTCCTCCGAGACCATAGCATGGTCTGCACTGACTCAATACACGATGAGGTTTATTTCCTTAACAAAAATGTGGCATTTAACTGAAGATTGTCATTCTTTAGCCAACTTTTTATACATTGTAGACCAAAATTACATTATAAATATATATTGTCAGTTGCCTCAAATAGCCAACAAAATAGTAATAAAATATAAATCAAGAAGGGGGAGAAGTCATGTAAAGTAACCAGAAACTTTCACCCTGTGCACCCTTCTGTGGCTGAGGAGTCTTACATTGAAAATGTTGGACCTTGAGGTTGAAATACACACGTCATTCAGGTCTTTCATTAAATTAATGGATGGAAGGGGAGAAATCCCATGTAATTTACTCTCATCCCAGAAGGTGACTGAGATATTTACACATGCCTTTGTATTTATTCCGATTATTATAAAATAGACACTTCCAGAGTTTCCTTCAAAAATGAGGGGCTTTACATGACTGGATAAGGAAGGATGAGGGTGAGGAGAAAGATTCTGATTTCTACATGTGAGTAGTTTAATTCTCAATAAACTACATTCCCAAGCAAATGTAGAATTCTTTGAAAACCAATGAATTTCATTAATTATCAAGAAGAAAATTGTAATACATTCATCTCACATCTATGTAACACACAAGATATTTACTGTTTTCTAAATTTTCAAATTAAATTTTCTTTCAAAATGCTGTCAGGTTATAATTTCCTGTGACCACTTCATTGATAGCCATTTTCTTCTTTTCTACTTTAGTATTTACTTTGTTTATTAATTAATTTATTTAATAAACTACTTCCAAAATAAATTAACTCTTTTTAGTTAGCTACATTTGTCTTGAGGATATAGTATGGGAAAGAGAAGCAATTTGAAAAAGGCAAATTTCCCTGGAGTCTTATCTCATTTTTGAATCAAAATTCCAAAGACAAATTCTGATTATACATACCCCTTAAAAATTCTTGTTGCATTTAAATCCTTGCCCAAAATAGTAAATTACATCATCAAACTGCTTCTTGCAATTGATGCATGTGACCCCATGTGGAGCAAGTGTGTTAAATGAATAAGTTGGAGAGTTTCTAGATGTCCTTTCCTCTGGTTTCATTGTGCTCACTCATGACTTCATTTACTAATTAAAGAAAACAGTTAAAAATATTTGACTCTTCTGTTCCCTATGCTTTTGAGTGTACCTTTTAAATTGCTGTAATTTTGAAAACAAAAAAAAAACCAAAAACAAACCATTTGCTGGCTTTGCTGATCCCCAGCACAACAGAGGATTTCAATTTCTGTTCTGGATGGAGTGTGTGCCTTCCATTAATGATCACAGAGCGAACCCTGTGTCCCCACGGCCCTCATCTTTGCCAGTGGGAGCCCCTCTGCTCTGTCCCTCACCAACTGTTCCCGTGCCCACCCTGTGGACAGGCCCTCCATCTGAACACCACCAATTTGGCCCTTTAGTAACTGATCTGCGTATCCTATTGCTAGTCTAGATGCAGAACTCTAGAAATAAAAATTATCCCAACATGTTCACTTTCATAGTTGGTTTTTCAACAACAGGTAATATACAAATTTCAAGTTACAGTGTTCTAGGATTGATGTCTCTACCTAGGAAAGGCGGGAAAAGATTTATAAACTGAGTAGATGTTCCTGATTTCCAACCTGGTGACTCATTTTAAGGGAGTTCTGACAAATGGTTTTGGCTTTTAACTATTAAATCAGAGGCATTGAAAGTTATTTTAAGATAGGAAAATTCTCTTAAATGGTGTGTTTTCTAATAATGGGTACAGTTCTGACCAGATAGTTAAAAAGAACATTTGTGAGCAAAAACATCATTGGATTTAGATCTCCAAGTAAATGTAGTTCTGCTACACCATGTGTGTGTGTTCTAGGTCGAGAGAGGGAAGAGAAAGCAAGCAAAAGTTTGCAAGTAGTCACGGTGTTTCCTATCCCCTTCCTGGCTCCTCGCCTCAGGACCAAAACCTCCAAATGCGGAAGGCTTCTAATGTATTGGAGATTTCTTTCTTTCTTTTTTTTTCTTTTAAAGGCTTCACAACCTATTTTAATCAAAGAAAGCCATATATTCTCTTTAAAGCATTTTTCCTTGGAAATCATTTTTCTTCATCATTTCTGGAAGAGAGTTATTTCCACTTTCTGACCATAGAAATGTAAGCCTACAGCATCAAATCACATGATCTGGGAAGTGAAACAATATAAATGTAGGGCTCACTTGGGTCTGGAATCATGTGCAATGCAAGCAAGGTTTTCTTGTTTTGTTTGTTGTTTTTGTTGTTTTGCTCACAATGATAGAAATATAAAAGTCTGTGAGTAAGGTAGCAGCTCTGTGGAGTAGCGAGTCTTTCCTAAATCAAACGCATCCTTGTCTTTGATCCTTTTACTTCCTGGGTGAGCAGGTGAAGCAAGAGCCGCGCCCTGGTGAACCTCCGCCAGCTCTGGGTCTGTCGAAACGGTGTACACACGAGGCTGGTGTCTCTTGTTAGGCTTCTTGAATTGCCAGCAACAAAAACACACTCTGTCTAACTCAAAGCAGAAAAGACAGAATGGAGGTGACTGGAGCTGCAGGGAAGCCGGGACGCGGGGTCGGGAAGGCGGGTGGCAGAGGCGGGTCGCAGCGCCACGCGGCCGTGGCTTGGTGGACTCTCCCCGCGCGGGGAGAACCGGGTCTGCGTCTGCGCTTTTCCCTCCAGTGCCCGCTGTAATCATCTGTTCCACGGCCCCGGGGGAGCAATCCGGACACGTGGGCTCGTTCTGCTGCTCCAGTAGGCAAACGAACGTAAGTCCCCTTCGGAGGACACGCGAGGATTGAATGGTAAAGACGCAGAGAGGCCTGTTTTGGTCCAGCCCTAGGCAGCCCTGTTTTGGCTCCACCTTCAGCGTCTCTGTACCTCCCGTGTCTCGTCTGTGAGATCATCTCAGTCGTCTAAGCGACCCCGTGTTCTCACTGTGTGTTTCAGGATCTCATGTCGTACGTTTGACTAGCTCTGGACTGAGCAAGGACTGCACACACAGGACTGCACACACAAGCCCCGCGCGGACCTTCCGCCGGAGCAGACACAGCAGGAGCCTGCACAGCCTCTGAAGTGAGCTCGTATCGGTCCAGGGTTCACCGCTGGTATCCTAACATTCAGAACACAATTTGCAAAATCACAAAGACGTAATTTTCTGATCAGATTCGCTGTCGGCAACAATGATTATCACCAACAGGACAAGGATAAAACAGGCCTGCACTTCAGGGATATTTAACCTTTCCAAATGGTCTTATTGGTTTAAGAGTCCCTAGCTGCTTTATAACACTCTTAAATATTAAAATGCGGTTTTAAATTATCTTATTTCCATTAACTCAGAAGACTGAAGCCCAGGGTACATGGTCAACATGTTTTTCAGGCCAGGATTACTTTTGCTGGGAAAAAGACCTTCCAAATATCACACCACCTCAAAAGATACATCTTCATTCTTTCTGTACCCTTTCTCTATATCACTCAGATAGATGTCTGGAGATAAAGTGAGATTCTCCATGACACACACACAGACACACACATGGTGTTCATGTGTACATTTTGTTTTGTTTACTTTGTTCCATTATCTTCCCCATTCTCAAGTCGTGAACACCGTTCTCCTGTGTCGTCTTAAATAATATACGGGCGACTACCTGACCATAATTTACTAGGCAAGTGAATGACAAATGCTTTCATTTGCATGATTAACATTTAATTAACATTGTTAATTAACACTGATTTTTTAAACTTTTTCAGCTGAAGTGTAACACTTAACATTGACCTTAACTTTTAAAATAAAAGCTAGGTGTTAAGAAAGCCCAGGGAAATTGATGATTGATAACATGTGTTATGATCTAGCTCTAATCCATCTAGGTGGAAGTTAGGAAGTCGTGTGCATTGTACCATATAAAACCCTAATGATGGTTAATGTTCGCTAATTAAGATGAACACGGAATTGAGCCAGCCCGGCTCATGGGGGTATTAATATCCTATTAGAGTCTAACAAAATATTATTTTAGTCAAAACTATATATAGTGAATCATTTTAGATTCTCACTACGAAATACATTTTGAATCAAATTAAACATTAAAATCGTATTTTAATCTTTGTTGCCAACAGAGATAATATTAAACACCTTCTTGAATTTAATGTTGTACCATGTGGTTTTTGGTTTCATTTTGTTTTAAATCTCAAACATAGAGGTTTGCTGTACTTGTATATTATCACCTAAGAAATCATGAATATTTGCCACTCACAATTTTTGAAATACCAGATATATGCTTCCAGTTAATCCATCTGAATTCTTACAAGTGTGCTTGGGTAACTCGAAACAGCCTTGCCTACTGGCTCCACCCAACTCCTGATCTGCCACGACGTTCGTTAGTTTCCTTTTCCCAGTAAAACATCTTTGGAGCACCTTGAAATTGACATGACGGTTGATTTGCTGAATGATTTGGATTCTCTGGGCTACAGTGTGCTTGTGGTTAAGATATGGGGGTGATTCCATAGGATGAAGATGCCTATAGATCCTAAAATAGTTCATTTCCTGTAAGTCTTGGTCATTTGTTTATATTCGAATGCCTACGCATAGCAGTGGGCACAGGAGATGTGCACATGAAGAAAGGTAATGTCTGGTGAGAAATACTTTAGTACCCACAGTGTACTAAGCTGGCAGGACCTAGAAAGGCTCTTCAGATAGGGTGACCCTCACTGATTGTCATGAACTCACCCCAGATGAAATCAAAGGTCAATTTGTCTATGGAAAGGTCAGTCTGTAATGGGAAATACTTGTGTAATGTCTGTGTGCTCCTCACTGGCCTATTGGGTCATGTCTGTGCCCTCTCAGGAAAGAGGGTGAGAATCCGTGTGCCTGGAGCTGAGAACTGGCATGTCTGAGAAGCAGGCCTGGCATGAGGCCCAAAAACCTATCCGCTTCTCTGTGACGCTACAGATACGAGGAGTAACTAGTTCTCAGGCAGGGTTTTCCACACAGATAAATCCTTTGAGCAGTATTTAAAATACTAGTGTTATATTAAAAGCAAACAAACATGTAAAATAGAGTCTAGCATCTCTGGGGAATTTTAAGGTAAGAAACATTGGTTTGCTGAGACCCTCTGCTACCTTCAAGGTGAGACCCTGGCCCTCAGGCACTGTTCCCTGTATGGGGTCCTGGTGGCAGAGAGCAAGGACTACTGATTTGGAGTCCTTTCCCCCTGCCCCCACACACACCCCCATGGCAGAAGGTAGATGCAAGCACACACACACACGGCAGAAGGTACATGCAAGTACACACACACACACACACACACCCATGGCAAGGGTACATGCAAGCACACACACACACACACGCAAACCCATGGCAGAGGGTACATGCAAGCACACACACACACACACCCATGGCAGAAGGTACATGCAAGCAGACACACACACACACACTCACCCATGGCAGAGGGTACATGCAAGCACACACACACACACACACACACCCATGGCAGAGGGTACATGCAAGCACACATACACACACACACAAACACCCCAAGGCATAAGGTACATGCAAGCACACACAAACACACACACACACCAATGGCAGAGGGTACATGCAAACACACACACACACACCCATGGCAGAGGGTACATGCAAGCACACACACACACACACACACACCCATGGCAGAGGGTACATGCAAGCGCGCGCACACACACACACACACACACACACCCATGGCAGAGGGTACATGCAAGCACACATACACACACACACACCCATGGCAGAGGGTACATGCAAGCACCCGTGGCAGAGGGTACATGCAAGCACACACACACACACACCCATGGCAGAAGGTACATGCAAGCACACACACACACACACACACCCTTGGCAGAGAGTACATGCAAGCACACATACAAACACACACATCCATAGCAGAGGGTACATGCAAGCACACACACACACACACACATGGCAGGGGGTACACGCAAGCACACACACACACACATGGCAGGGGGTACATGAAAGCACACACACATGACAGAGGGTACATGCAAGCACACATACACACACATGGCAGAGGGTACACGCAAGCACAAACACACACACGGCAGAGGGTACATGCAAGCACACACACACACATGGCAGAGGGTACACGCAAGCGCACACACATGGCAGGGGGTACATGCAAGCACACACACACGGCAGAGGGTACATGCAAGCACACACACACACATGGCAGAGGGTACACACAAGCACACACACACGGCAGAGGGTACATGCAAGCACACACACACACACACACACGGCAGAGGGTACATGCAAGCGCACACACACACACACACACATTTTTGTCTGTTCACTGCTCTACACCCAGAGCTCACAGCCCTGTCTCCACAGTTGAAACTCAATTATATGCTGAATTAATAAACAAATACAACTTACACATTTTTGTGTGTGAAGTATTTGGTGGTTCCATTTATTTCTAAATATAGTAGATGCACAAGAAATTTTCATTGAGTTGAAATAAAATGCATGTGATATTGCCATTAGCAGCTGCATAAATACACTGTGCAGAGGCCTTCCCGTGGTAAACCCACTAGCGCCTCCGCACACAGACCCCGAAGGAACATACCATGCTGTGCACAAGCCCGCTGTGGAATGAAAGATAGAAGCATGCACATGTATGTGTATAAATGTAGAAGAAGGACGAGGGCACTGGCGGGGACACTGAAAAGGTCAGTGTTGTGTGAGGGTGTGATTTCAGACGGCTTTTATTTGGTTTTGTTTTATTTTTCCATTTCCTTTTTGTACTTTTCTGTATTTTCTAAATTTTATACCATGAACAATGAATTGTTATCTTCTTGATAGGAAGAAAATTTTCCAGTCCGATTTCAGCAGATCTGTGGTTCTGGCTGATTTCCACATTTCAGCTCCTCTGTCAGGCGTCTGGCTGTCTCCGTGGGAGCGGCCGGCTGTGTACCTGCGCGGCCCGCGCGTGTTTGTGCTCCTCTCTGTACACACTCGCTCCGCACCACTCACATCCTGCGGTGGCTCAGCCGCAGTGAGTGACAGGGAGCCAAAATTAAAAACACCAGTTGGCATTAAAGGTCACTGCTTTATTAGAATTATTCATTCAAATACAATTAACTCACCCTGCTCTGGGGGAAAAGGAAGAGTGTATGCCCGGGAGAAGGACGGATCTAAGGGGTTCTTCATTTATAGCCTTTCTCTGATTCGAATTTTTTTTCTTCCAACAACTTTATTGACATGACAGCTTGAAACAAAGGAAAGCCAAGGAGTGGGCAAGTGCTCCCTCTGACACGAGGTAGGGCTAACTTCCTTACTGGGAGCATCGGACGAGGTGGAAACAAGTGGATTCTCAGAAAACCTTGCTCAAATAGCGATCCACGTGACAGAGAGCGAGACTGTCAGCCGCCCCTGCCCTGGTGGGGCTCAAGCACGTGGAGGGCCGGACTCAGCTGCTGCTGCCCCTCAGCGCTGGCCAGTGGGGGGCAGGACTGCCACACTGGGACCCAGGCTGTCTTGAAGTACTTTGAACTCTGTGGACATTGAAGCAGGAGTGTGTGCCGGCACAGTTAGACACTGCCGTCACATTCCTGGGTCTCTTATTAGACTCCGCTCCAGGATTAAGAACGGCCCCTGACCGGGAACTCCTGTGTAGGCTATTCAGCACCATCCATCTTCACCCCGTCCTGGAGCCAGCCCCGACTTCACATCCCAACGTGACCCTAAGTCGGAGCCCTTATTCTAAAGGCTAGTGCCTATTCAATGAGTGTGTAGGGAGTACATTAGAGGGAATTTTTAACACTCTTTCTTAATTGCATACTAAAAATAAATAGAGGTTTTGATAAATATTATGAACTAGTATTTATTATCTATGTTCTCACAGTAGTGCTAAGTCTTGGGAAGGAAAAAATTTTTAAATCACAATTTATGCCTTCAAGGGCTTAGATTCCTCTCTAAGGAAAGCACAAGCCTCGCGAGACAGCGTGGAGGGCGTGGAGACGGCTTGGGCGCGTGTCTGGGCAGGGCCGGGACGGGCAGCGGGGAGCTGGGCCTGGGTCTTCTGTCGTATGGAAATGTTCTAAAACCGGGCTGTGGGAGCAAAGGCACAACTTTGAAAAGTTACTGACAACCATTCACTTGTACCTTTCAATGGTAAAGTGTGTGCTATGATATAAAAATACCGTAATAAAGCTGTTAAAAATGTAAACTAGCATGAGAGTTGCAGATGTAGATATGTGCTAAGGGCTATGGTTACTATAGATCACGGTGGGGACCGTCCAGCCCGAAGGCCGCACAAAGCCTGTGAAACCATCTGGCCTGGCCCTGCCAAGGCAACCACAGGCGGGACTCAAAATTCAATAAATCTAGGAGCTATTTTCATAGCAACATAAATTTATATTAAGTGAATCATAATAATAACGTAAATTTTGAGGAACAAGCAAGGAACGTCCATTGCGGGATGGACAGGACACATACGAGTACATGACAGGACAGACACGTATGCGTCCTGTTGGCTGCCCACAGCCCATGGCCCTCTGCCCGTTCTGGTGACTCAGGGGACAATCCGTGCCAGGCAGGCTGGGCGAGCACACGCTGTGCAAGTGTTAACACACTGGAGAAACTACGGCGATCAGTGATGATGAGACGAGATGCGATGAGATGTTTCTTCGCGATGCTGAGGACGTTGCCTCTGATGATTGACACTGATGACCTTGCCTCCGATGACTGACATCGATGATTCCTCACCTCCAGTGATTGATGGTGATGTTGTCAACTTCTTTATCAACACAGACGATAACTCTAATCCAACCCGTATCCACACGTCCACGATCAACAACCCTCACGAAAACCGAATCTCAGATGAAGATTAAGGACATTACATTACACAGAAAAGACCTCAGGAGTCGATGGCACAAACGATGGATATGTTCTGAATCCAAGGTGCAGGATTAGAACAGGAATCAAAGCAAAATAACTACGTCACTGGTGACACCACACTGGATAGTCATTAAAACTTAAGTGGTGTGACCTCCTGCAAATGGCGACTACAAAGAAAAGTTGATGCAGAGTCGATTTTGCCAAAAGAAATGGACAAATGGTAATTTTTGTTGACGTCAAAGGCAAACCTGTGGCCTAGTTTGTGGCGATGCGTTAGCAGCGATGAAACAGCCAACTGGAGCCTCGTTACAGCTCAAAACATGGTGAACTCAGTGAACTGGGGGCAAGGTGTCTGGAAAAAATCAATGCTCTTCGGCAGAGTTTGGAACCACAACAAGCCGCTTTCACTAGGCCCCGTGACAGGACAACGTTATTCAGACAGTTGTGCAGTGAGCGAGCTCATCGCGAAGAAGCTGAGGCCCCTGCAGAGGGAGAGCCCGAGAGGGCGTGGTGGCCGCTGCCCGGTCGCCAGCACCAAAGTCCAATCGTCTGATGTTAGTCTGTCAGGGAGAACCGTCTCAGATCGGATTACTGACTCAGCACAAGATGTGGAAAAACACTGAGGATTCCGCAGATTTCCAGCTTTCCTCTCTGGCTGTGACGACACAACGGACGTGAAGAGCACTGCCCAGCTGGCCGTTTCGTTCACGGGGCGACTGCAGAGTTGGACCCGCGAGAGGAACTGCTGTCCCTGGAAGCCACGCAGGGCACTGCCAGAGGCGAGGATTGTTTGATCAATGAAAAACCTCGAGCTAACATTTGAAAAGTTAAGTGGCCTTAGTACAGATGGAGCTCCAGCCATGGCTGGCTCACAGAAAGGGTTCATTGCATTTGTCAAGAAAGAACTGAATCATCTCAGTCTTGACACAAGTGACTTAATTCTATGCCACCGCATCCTTCACCAAGACAGTCTCTGTGCACAGTCACTGCAGCTCAGCAGTGTGATGTCAACAGTGTGTCACGCATACATTTTGTCAAAAGCAGAGGGTTTAACAGCCAGTTTGAGGAGTTACTGAATGACCTTGACTCTGAGTGCGGTGACCTGGTTTATCACTGTGAAGTGCGGTGGCTGAGTCACGGGAACATGCGGGATGAAGTCAAGCAGTCCATGGAGATGAAGGGAAACCTGTCAGCGACCTCAACGACAGCAAGTGGCTGTGGACTTAGGGTTCATGGTGGACATCACCAAGTCCCCCTCAGAGCTGAACGTCCAGCTGTGGGCCCCAGCCAGCTTCTCAGCTCCCTGCTTTCTAACGTGAAATCATTTGAAGCTAAATGAAGGCTGTGGCAAGTGCAACTCGAGAGGAGGAACACGATGCATTTCCCCACTCTGGAAGGACTAAAGCCTCTACGACACTTGACTATGCTGGTGAACGTGCGAAACTAATTGAGGCATTTAATGATTCTAGGATGTGAAAAGTAAACAAATGGAACTGAACATCTTTGCTGCACCGTTCATGTGCAACCAGCTGATGTGCCTGATGACCTACAACGTGAAATCATTCGGCTGCAGAGCAAGGATGAGCTGAAAGCTGGTACAACCTCCCGCTGCTCGGGTTCTAGAAACTCTGCATAAGCAATGATGAATTGCCCACTTTGAGGAGACGTGCACTGAAATATGCACCTGTGTTCAGAACAGCTTACTGCTGCGAGCAGTTCTTTTCAAAACTCACCATCACAAAGAGTCGACTGCGCTCCAGGCTGACGGACGCCAACCTGGAAGAGCAGTTGCCAGTAGCAGCATCATCAGTACCAGCTGACGTCACAGCCTCACAAAGAGGACCAGTTCCAGCCATCACCTTAGGGGTGAGTTATTTCAATGTTTGACCAAATTGAGCAGAATAATTGATAGTTGGTACTTTTGTATAGCCCTCGAAAGATGGTATATCCAGATAGCCCTTGGCAGATAAGTTTCCCCACCCCAGCTACAGAGGAAGGAGTGACCTCATGGTACAGAAGAATGTACCCTGAGCTGAGCCCACAAGATGAGTAGCACTCGAGAGTGGATGTTAGCACATTCTAAGCAAAGAAAGCAAGTATGATCAAAGTAATTTGCTGAATGAAAATAAATTTGTTGACTCTCCTTACATCCAAACTATTGCCTTCTTTTTACATAATGCAGAATGCTCTTTCTGGTAGTATTGTGTTTCTCCTTCCCACGCCTATCATAATGTATGCTTGGTCCAAGAGGAAGTAAGGTAGATCTAAATATGTAGATCCCCCCCCCCCAACAAATCATTGGAATGTAGCTTTGGAACCTGCTAGTCTAACTGACCTAGGTTGAAGATGAAACAGAGATGACAGCAGTAACTCAGGAAGGGTCACCACATCCCACTGAAGCAATTTAAAAGAACAAAAACACAAGCAAACAAAAAACATACCCATCAGGACCCACTAGGATTTCCTCCGTGTGCATATATTGGTGGGTAGAGGCTTTGTAATCAAATATCTCAAAGTACTAACTTAGTCCTCAAACTTCAGCGATAGCTTCATGCCATGGTCATTTTGTCTCATCAAAACTAAAGTTTGGTTATGCTCATCAATTTCTATGTAGGTTACAAGTAATTGTAACAACTGCACAAGAAAGAAATGACTATTGAATCTCTATCATTCATCCAAAAGAATCAAAGAAAATGCCAGCCCAAGAGTGCTGTGGATTCTGTCCTGCAAACCCCTGCCAAGCGCTTGAAGTTGTCCAGTAGGTGTGTGAGGGAACCAGGCTTGTGGCAGCCAGGCCTGGTCTCTCAGCCCTGTGCTGCAATGTCAGTGGATGCCTCCGATACACACACTTCTGTCCTAAGCCACCAAAGGTAGTGAAAGACAATCTTCAAACACAATGGAAGAGGTTGAGATTGAGGGTGAGTCCGATCAAAGAAAGCGAGAGGGTTTGGAAACCGGGTAAGTGCACATCTGCAACGTGCCGGGCACCCACCTTCACAAAGTCCCAGTCTGTGTGTAGAGTTCACGGATGTTCCAGCAGCTCAGTTTTCAGGTTATTACTCCTGTGAGAATCATTTCATCCTTTAGAACCAATGACTCTGAAGGAATGCAATTCTTAGAGCTCAAAGCCCCTAATATCCTGAAGATTCATAAAATGAGACTCATCATTGCTTATACACATGGCTTGGAAATAACATTCAATCTCATTCACTCCATTTTCCTTGGAAGTCTTTTGTTTTGCTTTGCTTTGCTTTGTTTTTTAAATCTTTTTCTCCTTCTTTCTGACCCTAAGACCATAGCAAAGTTCACCAGAGAAATAGACTTCCTGTGTAATTACAAATAATCAGAAGGTGTGTGTGTTTTACTTTCTCCTAGCATGAGGCCCGCATTCAAGTCAAGAGTGGTGTCAAATACACAACTTTACTGTTTTGAATTTTTCAAAGGCTGAGGCTCCAGATAAAACAACGGCCTTCTGCACATGATATTCCCTGTGACCACATGTCATGACTGATGACAAGTCAAAACACTCTCTGTTGACTCAGCTCTAATGGGAGCATAGTGCTCAGGGTTTTGTGCAGCTCTGAATGCTATTAGATAAACAGGTCCCTAGACACGTCAAGGTAGAGGTCTGTTTTCCAAACAATGGGATGTTTTCCTTCCATACCTTTTGGGGTCAACTTTAAAGAGGAAATTCGTGACTAGTTTCCCCTCTCAAAAGGCTTGAGTTTCTTCACTTTAAGGCTTTTCAAAGTAGTCACTAATCTATAATTTTGTTTGGTCTAAGGCAGGGTTTCTCAACCTCAGCACACTGACATTTGGGATTAATCTTTGTTGTGGGGACTGTCCTGGCCACTGTTGATGTTTACCAGCATCCATAAGCTCTCCACACAAGATGACAGTAGAACCCCCTAAGTTATGACAACCCAAAGTGTCTCCAGGTATTGCCAAGTGTCCTTGAGTGACAAAAGAAGCCCATTTGTGAGTCGTTGGTCTAATGTTTTAAATATACTAATAAGGAAAGAAAGTTTCAGCACCTGGTAAAAAACAATCTACAAAATTGTATCCTATGTAATGTTTTAAAAATGCAACAGTAACTTACACGTCACCAACAATGTCAATTTTGAACAAATGAGATTTAATTGTGATCATTATTTCTTTTTTTGTTTTGTTTTTCAAGGCAATCCTTAGCTAGCACTCCTGTCAGTTCAGAGTGAGGGGGTTGTGCTCTCCAAAGTGAAATGCAGGGTTTGTTCCTCTTTCAGTGCATAGTCCTATAGAATACTGAAAGGAACAATTGTCTTCAACTTTCCTCTCAGGAAATACTGCACCAACTCAATGGGGAAGCATAAGTGAGGTCATTTTTCCCTGCTCTGAGAAATTTCAGCCATTTCCTGATACCACTACAGTTTATCCTCGGCCTTTCCTTAAGCATATTTTAAGAAATTCCTCACATATTCATCTTCATTGGCGCTCTGGTGTTATAATGAGGCATTTGTTATAAACATTAGTGACTATAATCAGATTTTAGTTTGAAACCTTATATCGGCAAACTTATGTAGGAAAGAATGTAACTGCAGACAGTGTTACTGAAGAAACAGTTAATACAATTTAAATAAAAGGTTTATGGCTAATTTCAACTCATTTGCTGAATTATAATTATATGATTACCTATAGAACCTCCATAGTATGGTATTTGAAAGATCAAAGTTAGTGAAAAGTCAGCATGTAATTAGTTTCTTGCTTTGGAGCATTAGGTAGAATTACTGCAAAGAGGCAAAACTATCATTTTATAGAGACCCTTAGGAGATTTATAATGATGGTAGACAAATATATGCATACAATATCAGTTGGTGTGCTACAATTTAATTTTCGTGAGGAAACGTGGTTGAAGATGGTCTCAATACATGGGGATGTTCTTATTTTAATATTGGTGGATGTTATTATTAAAGAATCACATCAAAAGATATGTCACCAGGGAGAAAATATCATTTGTAAATCACTAATGAGTAGCAAACAGTGTTTAGCTTGGAGGTATGAGGCATCTCTTCTCAACGTGCATTCCTGATCAGACACAAAGATCAAGTGCGGAGAGAACGTGGCACGTGCACTTGGCCCCTGCTCAGGCGCCTTCCCCACAGTTCAGTTCCACTGCCGAGATTCTGTCTGCCTGTCCTCCGAAAAGAGTCTGCAATTCGTAGAAAGTGGTTTTTATTGTGCCAAATTTGAACTAAATATTAAGATAACGTATGATTGTACAGATTAACTACTGTATACATTTTATTTATGTCCTCAAAGTAGCACACAGCTTGCAACTAGTTTACCTGGGAGAACACACCAGGAAATCTCCTGGCTGACGACAGACACTCTCTGGGGGCCTGGTTGAGATTTCTTGCTTTTCAATGTAAAGTGAATTCAAATCATTCTCAGACTGTAGTGTGTGGGCCTTCCGTGGCCCATTTCATCAGTATATTAGAGAAAATCTAATTATATTCTGAGGAAAGTCTTCCTCTTGGTCCCAGGTAAACCCGGGCCTCGACCCCGCGGAGCAGCAGCTGCGCTGTGCGGGGCCAGAGCACCTGAGCGCTGCTTCTCTAACAGCGAGGCACCGGTCCTTTGCCCTCAGCCCCGCAGCCTACTAACCTGTCATCTCCAACGATGGATGAAACCACACAAACCACCATCAAGGCCAATAATAATCTTAAACCATTTTTTAAATGGCATGTATGTGTTCATCATTTTTCTGGAACATCTCATATTTACCCCTGACCTGAAGCCACCCTCTTCTGTGGTACACCACCATGCCACTACTACATACAGTGACACGCTAGCGCCTCTGGAGAGCTCGGTTACACCTGCTGTGTTGGCCTGTTATTCACGCCACCGAGCATCTTCCGTGTGAGGATGCTACGATTCTCTCAGGACCGAGAAATGTGCCTCTCCTAAAGGGCTGCTTTGCTTTTTCCTTATGGACAATAAATACCAGTTATAAAACCTCACGTTTCCCTATTGATGTTAACTTCCAGGAATTTTAAGGCCAAATTTGTCATCTACAAAGTACAAAGGTCTTAATGACAAACATCTGTGGTTCAAATCACCTCCTCATTTCATTTAATATTGCTGCCCGTGCAGTTCCTGTCGCTGATCTTTCTTTCTTATGCTAACTTTCCTTGTCTTGCTGGATAGTATTTTTCTGTACGTCATCGTAAATGTTTCAAAGAATCAAGTAGCTGTACAAAAATAAAATTACTGTAGTCTAGGGACCATACATTGGGCTTGTTCACATTAACTAATTATCCAGGCAGGTCTTCAGGGAAATCAGGTAGGCAGATTCTCAGAGAGGCAGTTTTCTATTCTTTATTTATGAAATGCTTATAATTTCTTCACGAGGTATCATACCACCAACCCACTGACTCTTGACTCTAGTAGTCTGGCTAAGCAGATCTAGGAGAAGGGAGAGCTGGGCTCTCAGGAAGGTGAGGGTCAGAAGCAGAGCAGGCTGGACCCAGCAAGGCCGTGGAAGCCTGCGGCCGGGCCACGCACACTTGACCATAACAGTGAGGAGGCTTCAGGAGGACAAGTCTAGAGCAACATCTTATTTATTACCAGCTGGTTCCACTCTTGCTTCAGAGAATCACTGCACGTCTTTAGTGAATCATAAGAAAATCACTAAGCACCCTAAATAAATTCCTGTTGCTGGTCACTCTGGAGGGTGCTGAGTACAGTTGCCCGTATGTAAAGCTCTTGATGGCAACTGAACACCTGCACTATGCAGTGTGCAGCCCTCACAGCTGATTGGCTCACACCCCAACCCAGATACTGGCCCCAGGACCTTAGCTGTGTCATTTGTCTGCTCAAAGAGCTGTTGCTTCTCCTCCATGTCAGCTCCATGAACTTTGGCGTATGGGTGTCTATTTCTCTGGGTTTCCCCCAAGGTTCTTCTGCTAAAATGAATTTCATTTACTCCACATACTTTATATTTTAAATCAGAAATCGTTCCAAATATTTTGCTAAACTTGGTGAAAATCATAACACTTCAATTTTCCAATTTGAAGAAGACTAGAAATGTTTTGCAACAATAGATTGGCTCAAATAAAATGGGCATTGTTGGATATCATTTCAAATGTCCTTATAAGAAAAATAGAAAGCTCTTTGTTGGACCTGGCTGAATTTTATATACTTAGAGCCGAGACATGTAGTATGTCTAGCATAGCAAAGAATATTTTTTATGGTCAACCACTTTAATGTAAACATTTACCAACTGTTGTAAGACGAATTCATGCTGGTAGAGGTCAGAATAGAGGTTGGGCATCGTGTCTGCAGCTGGAAGGGGTCTTCTGGGGCCATGAGAGTGTCCCATTCCTGTTTTGTTTTTAGCTGCAGTTTATTTTTAATATTATTTTGTATTAATTTTAGGTGTATAGCATCGTGGTTAGACAACCATATACTTTACAAACTGTTCCCCCGGTATTTCCAATACCCACCTGACACCATACAACGGTGTTACAATATTATTGACTATATTCCTTATGCTGTAACTATTCTGTAACTACCAATTTGTACTTAATAGCTCCACCTTTTTTACCCAGCCCTGCCCCCTACCCCAGCAACCTCAGTCCACTTTCTGTGTCTATGAGTCTGTTTCAATTTTGTTTGTTCATTTATTTTATTATTTAGATTCCACATGTAAGTGAAATCATATGGTATTTGTATTTCTCTGACTGATTTATTCACTGAGTATAATGCCCTCTAGGGCCAACCATGTTGTCACAAATGAAAAGATCTCATTCTTTTTTATGATTTAGTAATATTCCATTGTATATATGTACCACGGCTTTTTTATTCATGCTTCTATTGGGTTGTTTTCATATCTTGGCCATTCTAAATAATGCTGCAGTAAATATAAGGGTGCATATAGTCTTTTGAATTAGTGTTTTGGGTTTCTTCAGATAAATCCCCAGAAGTAGAATTGCTGGGTCTGTTTTCCACAATGGCTATACCAATCTGCATTCCACCAACAGTGCACAAGAATTTCCTTTTCTCCACATCCTCACCAACGCTTGTCATTTTTTTATTTATTGATGATGGCCATTCTGACACGTGTGAGGTGATAACTCATTGTGGTTTTAATTTGCATTTATCTGACAATTAGTGACACTGAGCATCTCTTCATATGTCTATTGGCCATTTGTATGTCCTCTTTGGAGAAGTATCTATTGAGGTTCTCTGCCCATCTTTTAATTGAATTTTTTGTTTTTGTTGTTGTTGAGAAGAATGTCCCATTTCTTAATCTGGGTGCTGGTTGTTATGTGTATTGAGTTTGTGAAAAGCCACCTTGCTATCTATTTTGCTATTTAATTACAGTTGGTGCTTTTCCATATGTATGTCAGAAGGATTTTTGCAAAGCTCCCATGGGCAAGCCCAGAGAAATAGGCGATCTCAGATATTTCTGGTGAAATTGTACACTGGTATAACCCTATGGAAGCAATCTGGTAATATCTGTCAAAATTATAAATGCATGTATCCTTCAGTTCAATAATGTTCCTTTTATAAATTTATCCTCCAGATAGATTGCACACATGAAAAATGATGTATGAATAAGAATATTCATTGCAACACTGTTTGTGACAGCAAAAAATTAAAGACAACCTAAAGCAATAGGACCAGTTAAAGACTAGTGTGTTTATATATGAGATGCTAGGCCAATATTTAAAATTTCCAAAATGAAATAGGAAACATCCCATGTTCTGATTTAGAAGGATCCCAAGGCATATTTAAAGAAAAGGCAAGGTGTGTGTGTGTGTGTGTGTGTGTGTGTGTGTGTGAGAGAGAGAGAGAGAGAGTTTCTCAAAGGAGAGGATTATATTTATATTCAAGGGTACACAAGAAACTGAGTGAGGTGACCTTATTAGTAAGCTATCTTTTTTGTTATCTTTGAGCCATTAAGTAAATTGCCCTTATAAAAATGATTTAATTTAAAATCATTACAAATTAAAAATAGACTCTAAATGTGAAACTGATATTGAGGGCTTGTATTAACACTCAATATAAAAAAAAAAAAATGCAAAAGAACCAAAAAAAAAAAAAAATGTTATTACTTAACCTTCATGAAGGTGAGCCATGAGTCAAAATTCTCTGGAATCCTCCAGTCTCTTTCTATATTATCTAGATTCTGTCTCAGAAACGTGAGCAGGGAAGAGGTGGTCCCTCGCGCCGAAGGCCTATGTTCCATGCCATGCAGATGTGCTCGAGATGCCAACTTCTAACGTCCTCTCAAGGAGACCCAAGAAGTGACCACGGCGTGTGGAAAGCCCACTCTTCTCATAACTGGGAAACCAAGTCCTGGTTTGTATGGTCATTTACCGAAGGTCACTCGCAGGATCTCATCAGAACATGGATCCAGGTTTCCTTACTAAAAGGGTGTCACTATGTGTACAGCTAGTTCTCGGAGGTGAAGACCTATTAGCCAGAGGCACAGCTTTGTGCCCTGACCGCCTGAACCTTCGGAGGCCATTCTGACCCATGACGTATGTATGATGATATTAGTTGAAACTGCGCTCCCAGGTCAGTGATCTGCCAGAAGCTGCCATGGGAACTCCTGGAGGCGAGACACCGAGCGGAGAATGGGATCCCGAGCCAGCTGCTAGAGGCTTTGTATAAAACGGAGAGAGAATAATGGGAAAAGAGAAACAGAATGAGGTCAACTTCCGTAGGAAAGTGAATTGTGCATATTACATAAAGGTCCAGTGCTTTTAAAAGATCTTAAATTGGGGGTGCATAGTGATCAGTAGGCTCACGTCTTTGCAGCACTGACTCCTTGCTCTGGTCATGGAAGGTCATGGTGAGGGCTCCCAGCTGCAGGTGCAGGGCAGCGGTAGATGGATGTGTCTGTCCTGTACCTAGACTCAGGGTGTGGCTGAACACATTCCATGTACATCAACATCTACCTTTATTCCTTTCACCAGCTCTTCAGCATGTATCGTTTCTCAGGCACTGATGCCATAATGACGTGTAAGATGCCTTACCATCGTCTACGGAAGGAAGACGCTGAACACAGAAGTTCCAGTGAGATCCTGTGTTAGATCTTCTGCGACTTATTATGAATGATTTCTTACTTTGTCTTTAAAATATAAAAGCACAAGTCACATCCAGCATCAGACATTCACTCAGACTCGTATCTACTGAGGAGCATCAGGAATGGTACAGGCAACCCTCTCCACCAGTGGTTTCCAAGTCTGGGAACCCTTCTGGATAAAGTACATCCGCCTTCTTAGTTTTAATGTCTCCTCTCCCTCCTGCTTCCCCCGCCGTGAAGGGCCGGGCTCTACATCCCAGAGAAGGTATTATCAGAAACTGCACATTTCAGGGTGGTGGCCTGTGGTTCCCTAAAAGGAAAAGCCTTGTGACCTTTTCAAAATCCATCCCAGTCCACATGTCCTTCCCAGACCCGCAGCTCATCCTTTCTGCGGAGGAGACATGCAGAAGGCACCCCAGCATGAGGCTGGAGCAGCGGGTCCTGGGGTGCACGCACACGCAGGGGATCAGGGGCCAAACACCTTAAACCAAGATTAACCTGGAAGCTACTATTAGATAAAAACAAATAGAAATTTCTCCACAGGAATGAGAGCTTAATATAAAGAAAACATCTCATAGCCCACATAACTTTAATTAAGATGAAAGGTATCTGAGGATCTGCTTCCCCCACGATCTTCTGTTTAAAGATGCGTGTGGAGCCCCGCACGAGGGCGCCGGTGACTCCCTTCACCAGGGCCTGCGGTGGGAGGTCTTTGAGGAGCTCTGGCACTCACTTCCCACCTTCTCTCCAGGCCGCCTTGTGACCTTCTTGGGGAATCTGTGGACCTCTCTATTGCAAGGGCGGGCGCACCTTATTGTGGAGACACCCCTTCCAGCCGTGGGCAGACTCCCACCTTCCCCGATGGCGGCAGCCGCAGCTCAGAGTCTGTGAGGGCGGTGGATGGTGCAATTTCTCACCTGTGATACTAAGACATGTTTTTGTTATTGTTGTTTTCTAATAGGGAAAATCTACTAGGCAAAAGTTTACACACAAAGAATAGAATAGAGATTGTAAGCGCATTCAAAGACCAGAACTCCACTGAATTTGTTAAGAGTGACTGCAATGTTTAGTTCTCCTTCGTGATACAATTCTGATGTTGTAGATAAGCATCCTTCTATTTCCTTTTGTGCTTTTAAGCCCTGGCTGAATAACAGTATTATCACGGAGCTTTGTAAGGAGCAGATGCTCATGGCAGTCTCTGGAGCGTCCAGAGCGGCAGTGACCTGCATGGCCGGGCTCCCCAGATGGGCACGGCATTGGCACAGCTTATGGCAGAGTTACAGGCCTTGACTCAACCTTCATTTCTAACCTGCGAAAGTGAGAATTATAACAGCACTTACTTCATAGTAGGAGAATTAAACTGGATAATACGTATAACATCCATAGCTATTTCTTCACATCATTAAAGAGAATAGATATCCAAAAAGCACTCAGACATGAAATACTTCCTGATGGCTTTACTTCACTCCTTCAGTGTGAATCTTGGGGAAATTATTTTATGTCCCAAAGCCTTGGTTTCCACATCTGTAAAATGGGGATAATATTTACCTGCCTTGGAGGGGGAAGGGGGGTTGTCAAGATTAATAGAGAGAATAGACAGAAAGTGTGAGCCTGGCACAATACCTGGCAGCGATGAGATTCTAATTAACATGAGATTTTAGTAATTACTAGGTAAGGACGATTTACATAAGTGCTGTCCTTGGAAAACCAAGATGTGAGTGATATCTTTGTACCACTATTACCATGGGGTCAATTAAAGTTGATTTGCAAAATATAGAGAATATATACTCTATAGAGTAAAAGACCAAAAATGCTTCCCAACTGATCTTTTGTGATTGAAAAAAAAAACAGGAAGTCTATATCCCCAAATGAAATAAGTTTGGAAAGTAACACATACCGGTCTCTTCCCATCCCGCCAAGCTCTCGGTCCTTCGGAGATTCACAATGTAATTCACAGCAAAGGAACATGCAGAACCTTATTTCATCGTGTGTTCTTCAGTCTGATTTAACCATGAACCCATTTTTCATACAATACCTATTACTGAGAGAGACTTGTTGAAACATTCAAGCATGTGCGTGTAATCAGATCATCATGTCTGGCCCTGGAGGAGCCGCAGTCTCTCACAATGTTTTGTGAATCGATACCCTGCAGAAGTATTGCGCGAAGGATTGCTTGCATAGAGTTAAATGACAGAAAATTAGTTGACACCCAAATGCGTCTTGATCACATCAGCAAGGAAAAAAAAAACCTAAATATTCATCAATTTAGCAAAACCCCAAGATGGCTGAGAGACCCACCGTAGGGCCTGTGCCTAGCGGGGGTGGCACACGGAAATCTCTGCAGAGGCCAGTAACAGAGTCAGGCCTGCCGCCATGCCACAGCAAACACACCAGAACAACCCATTTTCTTATTTAAAAAGTGTTTTCTGCCCTGGCCGGTTTGGCTCAGCAGTGAGAGCATCAGCCGGCAGACCAGAGTCCTGGGTTTGGTTCCCGCTAGGGGCACGTACCAAAAAAAAAAATTTTTTTTCTCCCGTTTTCCTAAAGCAGCAAGCCCCATGTTCTTCCACTTTTGAATATAATCGTTCTCTGTCTCAGGAACCACTGCACAATCGCAACAAGCAATGACAAGCAACACTGGCCTGCGAGGGGCCGCGGCTGGGGAGGCTTGGAGGCTGGAGGCCGCTGGAGGCGCACATCCGTCCACAGGAGCGCAGCCCACGGCCCGCCGGGGTGGAGCGGGCAGCATGGCCTAGAGTCGCCACACCACTGCATTATAAAGGGAACCTGAAAAGGTGCCTTTTCACCTGAAATCTCCCAGTTTTTACATATTTGCTGAAATTTTAAAATACATGCCCAGGCTGGTTTGGCTCAGCAGTTAGAGCGTCGGCTGCAGATCAGAGAGCCCCGGGTTCGGTTCCCGCTAAGGGCGCTACCTCTGTTGCAGTTCGTCCCCGCTCCGGTTGGGGTTGTGTGGGTGGCAACCACTCAGTGTGTCTCTCTCACATCGATGTTTCTCCCTCTCTCTCTTCCCCCCTCTCTACCTCCCTCCCTCTCTACCTGAAGATAAATGCAAAAATGTCCTGGGTGAGGATATATATATATATGCACATTTGGGGCCCAGGTGGCTAGGTTTATACCTTGCTCGGGCGTGGGGTCACAGAAGGGTGTGGGGATTACAGGCAGCAGGTGCTGGGACCACGCTAGGAAGGCAGGTGGGTCTCGTGCCTGCGCCAGTGCAGAGCACCCTCCCAGACGGCTCAGGGGTCTCAGAGGAGGGGACCGCGGGTCTCATCTGTGGGGAGAACACTAGCTTATTCGCCCACCCGTCCAGTTTACTGACTGCTCCTGCGTGGGAGGCGCTGCTGCCGAGCGGGGACAGAAGGCCAGCCCTCCGTCAGAGCTGAGGTTCTGGTGGCAGGAGGGGAACAGGGACCCTTGGCCCTCGTTTGCCATAGTGAGCCCCTCAGGAAGGCGGATGGGGAAAGAGCGCACATGTAAACACACACATCCGCCGGCTGTGGACAAAGACGGCCGAGAGCGGGCCAGGGCTCAGGCTGCAGGGCCGCAGCGTCACGGGCCCAGGAGGGAAGGGCTGTCCTGGGACGTCAGGGCCCGGAAATGGCGGGCACTGGGCTGAGACCCGGGTTACCAGTGCACTGCTACCAGCTTCACGTGTGCAAACCCATGCCAACCAATGCCATCCCTGAGGCCGAGCCCGGACGGCCCTGTGAGCAGGCTGAGGGGAGAGAGCCAGGGCCCCGCTGGGAGGGGGCCGCCCAGGCCACCTGGCCGGGTCCTGGGTTCCAGCCCCCCTCGGATTCCCCTCTCCTGTGGGGCAGAGGAGCTGACTGAGCAGGGCTGGCCCTCGAGGAGGAAAACGCAGCCCAGAAAACCTACCCTGTTATTCGACGACTTCAGCTCTGTTTCTCAGCTCCCGCAGTCCTGTCCCCATCAACACCAAGTGCGACAGTGCAGTTAGGTTTCGAACGGGAATGTAGCAGCAGAAATCAGCAGTACAAATGAAGAATAGAGCATCAAACCATTTCCATTATATTCCATTGTGGATATTGTCCCACAACTTACTAAAAGTCCACTTGGATTCCGTCTATGGTTAATGAGTGAGAGAGGAATTGGAACTTCTCAAGAACTAAAGTTAAAAAAAAATTGATGACTCACATATAACCTAGCTCCTAATAGGTGCTCAGTAAATTTTAAACTCAACAGTGAACCTGTAGTTCTATTTATTTGGTTGTCAGTGCACTTGAATGAATGTTTTCAAAATTCTTAGAGATCTTCAGACCAGTATGAGGTAGTGTTATTTAAATTCTTCTTTCTTTATTGATTTTAGAGGAAAAGGGAGAGAGAGAGATGGAAACATCTATGAGAGAGAATATTGATTGGCCGCCTCCTGCATGCCCCCCACTGGGATCGGGCCCACAACCTGGGCATGTGCCCTGACCTGGAATCGAACCAGTGTCCTCTTGGTGCAGGGGTCCATGCTCAACCACTGAGCCACACAGCCCTCGAGGTAGTGTTATTTACAACACAGATTGTGGAATGGTATTGCAATCAAAAGAATTTTTCTATACAGCAAAAAGCAGAATGAACTTTTATTCACTTTGTTCAAGACCCCAAATTAGACTCTTTTTGCTTTTTCACTCAGTGTAGAATATGTAATTTAGGCCCAGCTTGAGAGTTTTTAGAACTTTAAACAACTATTTGCTCAACCAAGGGCTTCACTGTTCCTGTGAAGTCCATCATTCCTTCGAATTAGACACAGCTTTTCATTTAATTAATTTTAATACATTAATTTATTTTTATATTTTCCTCTAATCTTGTCAACTCAATGTGGATTTTGCTTTAATAAAGTACAGGGTAACTACTTAAAGTAGACTAATTGGGCAAAGCCTGACTTGTCTATCTGATCAGAATGGACATTTGGAAGAAGGTGGGCTGGGGGAGGAAGACGGGAACAGAGAAGAAGTCCACTGGAATCCGTGGGCAGGGGCAGCCCAGGGGAGAGCCTGCCAGCACCCAGAGGGCCCCGCGAGCCAGTTCAGAAATCCAGCTCCTTTGTGGTTTAAGTAGCAGCCCTAGCCAGTGTGTATGTGTGTGTGTGTGTGTGTGTGTGTGTGTGAGAGAGAGAGAGAGAGAGAGAGAGAGAGAGAAAGAAGAAATTATTCAGAGATTTCTAAAGTGAATTATAATTTATATGCTGTCCTATGTGCAATTCTTCCTGCAGCTTTGTCCCTCAGCAAGACTGCTCACATGGGTGCACACTTCTCTCTGGGTTCCTGATTCTGGCTCTTTATCTCTGTCCGGTAGGCCAACTATGAATCTGTCTCTAAAGAACCTGCCTTCTGTTTCAGGGGCGCGCCCACCTGGACTGCAGACACACCTCAACTGAACGCTGGAGTCTGAAAGGTAGTTCTCACTCATCCCAAATCCTGTAGCCCTGGGTGAGCTGGGCCCAGACTCGTCGCTGTGGAAACCATAAAGTCTCTCCTTCAAGTGGATTCTACGCTCAATTGCCCGCGTGGGATGCAGTGGTCAAGGCGCCAATTCTGGAGCGAGGCTAATTGAGTTTGGATCCAGAATCCATCATCGACTAGTCATATGATCTTGGGATCACATAGTTTTTCCACTTATAAAATGGGGATGGAATAGCATCCACCTCACTGTGTTCTCGGAAGATTACGTGAGTTACTATGTAAAAGGTTTCGTGTGATGGCCCATGGGGAGCACAGTGTGTTAGTTCATACTTAGTATCTGTCAGACTCTTCTGGCTACAAGGGACAGACACCCAGTTTAAACTGGCTTCAGCAATAGGGGTTCACTGATGCAATCAACATAAAATCTTGAAGACACAACTGGATCCAAATGTGTGAATTATTTCTTCAGATTTCTCTCTTCTTCTCTTTCCTCTGCCTTTCTCTTTGTTGACATTTTTCTCAGGCAAGCTGTCTCCTGTGCACTCTGCACCCCTCAAAATAATCCTAGGCTTCCATTAATTCCAATGACAAAGAGAGGGTCTCCTGTCTTATTGCCCTGACAAAACTCCCAGGACTGGTTTCACTGGGTGGGCCCGACTCACGTGACCATCTCTGACATCTTCACTACGAGAATTACAGTACTCACATCCCACCTGTGACATGTGTCACTGCTGTCCACACAAGCAAGGAGGTGAAGGCTCCTTGGGCTGAGAGTGGGGGATGGTTTGTCACAGACAGAGGGGATGCTGGGTTGGCAAGCCCTCACCGACCACCACATGTGCTGGAGTCATCCCCGCATTTACCAGGGGTCCCCCCCTCGGTTTCTGATGAGCAGTAACGAGGGACATTAACCACAGGGGCAAGCTCTGCTTTTTCCAAGTGTTTTTATTACGGAATGCATGATTGACTTCTTTAAATGGCTTTAATTAAAAAATATATATATATATATATATATATATATATATATATATACATACATACTTCTCTAAAACCTAACTGCTCACACAGCATCTACCCCACCCCCTCTCTATTCTCTTGAAGCCAATGCACTGGCCAGTGGTGGCTGCTGCTCCAGGGGTAGAGCCACCTCTCTGGCCACCTCACATGGGACCCGCCTGCTGCTCACTGTCCTCCTCCTCCGGCTGTGAGGATGCCCGCTGCTCTCCGCCCCACCTGCTCACAGGCATCGCTACAGCCCCAACTGTGACTTCAGAGTTAGCACGTCTGATGTTAACAATGCAGCTGCCTCCCAGGGAGGCCCCCCAATTTCATCCAAACACGCACTGTGTTGCTTGCTAAAGTCCTAGCAATTAGAGGAGGGTCACCTAGGTTGGGGGGGCAGAGAAGTGATGAGAACATGACCTTGAAGGGCAGGCTCGGAGTGTCCGAGAGGAGAGGGCCAACGCTGGGACAGCTTCATGGAGAGGAAGTGGAAGAGTGTGGGGAACATGCCTGAGGGTCGCGTGTAAGCAAACCATTGGGGACCAGAGGCAAGCACCTCCAACAGCTCCATTAGCTGATCTCACGGAGGGCATCAGCCTGCACGCTGCCTTTGGGTGATTCTGCGAGGCCCTGACTTTCCCAGGCCCCCAGATAACTATATGACACCCCCTCTCCTCAGTGGTCCAGGATGCTCACAATTCCGTACTGCTACTAAGGGAGAGCCGGGGGGGGGGGGGGGGGCAGAGCAGAAAGCCACACCGACAACTTCAGCATGCACTGTTCAGATTGCAAGTATGTTCTTTTAACATCTCAATCAGTTCACCTGAGCCCTTTTCTCTGAGTTCATAACCCCTGAGCATTGTTTGATACCCACAAGCTTCCCGTGTCCGTCGTGGCACACTGTGCGGACATAGCTCCTGTACGGGCATCTGTGCCCACAGTGCAGCCTCAGGCAGGGCCGAGCGCAGAGTGTGGTCCCCGCGCATCCATTGCGGCTTTCCCGGGCGTGGGAGAGCGGGCACCCCCCACTGAGAACAGGGCATTCAGGCATGCGTTAAACCACAGTGGGTAAGGTTTTCTAGATGTTTGTTCAGATAAAAATAAAGCAAAGACAAGTACATTTATAAACAGTAAGGGAAATATCAAATAAATGATTTACCTGCCAGTGTCACAGAGAGGCTATGAACAGAATGAAAAGACAGCTCACCGAATGGGAGAACATACTCACTAATATATCTGATAAGAGGTAATATCAAAATTTATAAAAGCTTATAAAACTAACACCAAAAAGAAAAGAACAATCCAATTAAAAATGGGCAAATAGACACTTCTCCAAAGAGGACATACAAAGGGCCAATAGACATGTGAAAAGATGCTCAACATCACTAATCGTCAGAGAGATGCATATTAAACCTACAACAAGGTGTCACCTACGCCTGTCAGAATGGCTGCCATCAATAAATCATCACCATGTGCTGGTGAGGATGTGGGGACAGGGAGCCCTCGTGCACTGTTGGTGGGAACGTAGGTTGATACAACCACCGTGGACAGCGGTGTGGAGTTAGCTCAGAAAATTAAAAATGGAACTGCCTTGTGACCCAGTGATTCGTCTTCTGGCAATTTATATGAAGAAACACAAAACTCTAATTTGAAAGAATATACGTACCCCTATGTTCATTGCAGTGTTATTTACAATAGCCAAGATTTGGAAGCAGCCCCGGTGCCCATCAGTAGATGAGAGGGTAAAAAAGCTGTGGTGCATTTACACAGTGGAATACTAGGCTGTAAAAAAGAAGAAAATCTTACCCTTTGGAGTGCATGGAGGGACCTGGAAAGCATTATGCTAAGTGAGATAAGCCAGTCAGAGGAAGACAGGTACCATATGATTTCAATCATATGTGGAATCTAATGAACAAAATAAACTAACAAGCAAAATCGAGACAGGCTCATAGATAGAGAGCAGGCAGACAGCTGTGGGGGGTGGGGTGGCTGGATAGGGGGTGGAGGTATTGAGCAAAAAGGAAAAAAAAGAAAATCTCATGGATATGGACAACAATGTGGTGATTGCTGGGGTAGGGGTGGAGGAGGTAGAGAAGGGTATGGGAGGGTACATGGTAACCGATGGACATGTAGCTTGGGCTGGGGAACACACAATACAGTGTACAGATGATGTGTTATAGAATTGTGCACCTGAAATCTATATAATTTTTTTAACCAGTGTCACCCAAATAAATTAAATAAAAAGGTAAAAAAAAAAAAAAAAGGAAACTTATGAAATGGGAGATCTGAGCTGAAGATTTGCAACACCCCATGGGTTTGGGCCACGTGTCTGAAAGCTAGGCTGAGACTAAGTTAGATAAATCATGATGGCTACACTCTACCACAAACAGTGACTTTGTATTTTATCTTCTCGTTTGGCATTCTTCTGCTAAACTGGCAGCACACCTGGGGGGGGGGGGTTGACCTGCAGAGGAAAAGAGTTCTGCATTGGATTCTGCCATTAACATATAACTGTATAATGCCTTCCAGATGGTACCCTGTGTGATATTTCTTTATATAAAAAATGTGTGCCTGATGGATTCCAGGGGTGTTCTAGGTCACAGGGACTCAGAGGTGAATAAGAATGAGTGGGGGTGGGGACAGAGAGTATATAAAAAACAAATAGACAAGTAAAATATTAGGTAAGTGATAAAAACTTTGAAAATAGGACACATGAAGGCAGGGAGCTGATGGAGCGCTCAGACTGTGTTGCTAGGAAAGACCTCTTTGAGTTATTTAACGTTCAAATGAGCCACCGTGTGACAACGAACAAAGAGTATTTCGGACAAAGGAGCAGGACAGAGGAGTGAGCCCCTCATGGTCCATTCCAGGACTGGCTGAGTCTCCACCGTGTGCCAGGCCCTGTCCCAGGCGTCAGAACTCAACCGCGAACCAAAGATCTTGGCTTTCCAGCACCTTCCTTCTAGAGGTGGAGCTGGACACTAAACAGCGAGTATAATAAATAAGTTGTATTTCCTGTTATAAAAGTAGCACGTGGTGGGCTGGTTGAGAGCCGGGCAGGGAGGGTGAGGGCTGGGGAAGAGGAGGGGATTGAGCAGGGCGGGAAGGTGACCTCCCTGGGAAGCCGTGAGTAAGCGATGAGCCCGAGTTCTGCAGGGACTCCGAAGCAGGCAAGGAATAGCCATGGCAGCGGCCTCTGCCAGGGCTGGCTAGCATTTTGGAAGGCCAGTGTGGCTGGGATAGCGTGAACAGAAGGCCAGAAAATTAATGGGAATCAGGCCATCTAGGGCCTTGTAGCCGCAGCGAGAATTTTCATGTTACTTGCAGAGAAATGCGAAGCACAGGACGGACCGTGGTGAGCCCCTCTGGAGACACGCAGGACCAGGCTAGGAGGCTGGCTGTGCCTGAGGCGGCAGAAGACCGCGCTGGACCAGAACCGCAGCGGGAGACATGGTTCGGTTCTGGACACATTTTGAGGTAGAGCCAACAGGACTTCCTTCGGGGCTGACGGTCAGATGCACGAGAAGGACGGATCGAGGGCCGCTGGCTGACCGAGTGGAAGATGGACATCAAGAAGGCGGAGTGTAGAACAGCTTTGTGGTTGGAGGCGTCCTGGGGCACCTCATGCCATAGGAGCAGTCAGTATGGAAATACCATCAGGACAGGGTTAAATTACGGGTCCCCCAGGGCGAAGAGGTTGAGAGAAGGAGAGACAGTCTAAAGGAGTCTAGAGCGAGCAGCGAGTGGAGAAGGAGCACGGAGAAAGGATGCTGTCTCAGAGGCCTGAGGTAGGAAGGCGGCGGGCAGCTGTGCCAGACGCTGCCAGCGGGCAGCAGGACTACAGAATGGCCCTGGTTTAACAGGATGTGTTCGAACAATCGTGACGTGGTGCGAAAGGGGGACCGGACTGAGGGTAGTTGAAAAGAGAGCTGCAGAGAGAGCAGGTACAGACAGGTCTTTGAGGAGCTCCGCAGGACGGGGCACCCTGGAGGCAGGGCCGGTGTGCTCAAGAGAAGGTGTTCAACCTGGGAAGACAACAGCAAGTGCTTGCAGGGGATGGAAGTGGTTTAGGAAAGGGGCGGTGGTTGTAGAACAGGGGAGCATTGCGGGAGCCACGTCCTTGAGTGGGCGCCAGGGGGTTGGAGCCAGTGTCCTGTGAAGGGGCAGCTTCCGGAGGGAACACTGAACTGGGAACAGCAAGCAGGCAAACAAAGCTTGTGCCTGGAGCATAGCCTGAATAACAAGAGCATCCGGGAATAGCAACGCTTTAGGTCAGGTAGCATTTGGTAAGCCTGGGTAAAGGGTTTAGATTTCATTCCTAATGAACCCTTACAAAAATGATTTAAACATTGCACCTCTGTATTCCGCTTCTGACAAAATAAGGTAAAAATACATAACCTTTCACCTTTAAAATTCTTGACCCTGTGTGAAAGTGCGAATTCATAATGGTGTTCATTAAACTAACAGCTCAAATCTCCTGGTTATTACGTGTTTATTGAAAAGCCAAATTTCTCATCCACACATTTTCCCTTTCTATTCTTTGAATAGCTTTCAGCTTTGTTTTGTGTCTTCAGCTCTAAAACTTTTCTTGGAGAAAGCAAATAGGAGTCAATAATTTATCATGTAATTCTTGAGTAAAGATGGTATCTTGGCACTGTGAACTTATTTTCAGCATTTTTTAATAGTTTGCAAAAATATGAAGGTTAAAAGATTCAATGTGAAATTACTAAAACTTGGTAGGCAAATCTGAAGCCAGAAATAACTATTCCTGGGCTTCTAGACTGATATCAAGTCAGGGATTCTCTTCCACGGGCATTTTTTTCTTCCTGTTTCTTATATTTTCAGGTAAAGCTCTATTGTCTTCCTGTGAGAACGCTGATCACAGCATTATTTATAATAGAAAAATCAGAAGCATCCTACATATCCAAAAATCTTGGAATCATAAAATAAATTATCCATGTGAGGGGAAATATACAGCCATTTGAATATTCTCATTTTGAAGACGATTTAATAATACGGGAGGTGTACATGGTGTGAATGAAGAATATACGAAAATGATTGCTATAGCCTCAATTCTTAAGTGAAAGTGTTTTTTTATTTATAACCTGGTATATAATATACCATAACATTTTTACAAAACAGTGAATCTCTCAATGTAGTATGATTAAGAAAGAGTATTTGTTTTTTCTCTATGAACATTTTTTAATTTTTCTATAATGAACATGTATTTTTTATGATTAAACTAAAATTAAATGTACTAAAACACAATACTTTTTTTGTGTTTGGAGAGAACTGGTAATTGAAAAGAGATGCCATCATTTTCCTCCCCGAACAGAGCTGCTCCGACCCGCTCAGGTGTGTGCGGCGGCCAGCGGAGGGCCCGCCTCCCAGCACCAAGCTCCCTGGGGCTCTCTGGGGGGGAAACCAGCCCGAGGTGTAAATGTCCAGGAAAAGAGTAACGCATTGGGGCTTGGGAGCAAAATACAAAACTGTGTACCAGGACTCAGCTCTTGTAAAATTACAAATGCCTCTCATTCCTTTTTCTGTGTAATTTGTTAAACAATCATTTAACAAATTGTGGCCGTCTGTTCTTTATGCAACAAACTCTTGTAGTGCGCTTAGCTTGTGCCCGCGCTCTTTCTGAGGGCTTTGTGTGTGATGCCCTCCAACCCTCCCAGCAGCTTCGTGAAGGCTGGCATCTCTGTTTATAGAGAAGACCCTGAGATGACAGATGCAGCTGGCCTGAGGTCCACGGCCAGCAAAGGTCAAGGCTGGGACTCGGTCCCACAGTTGGTCTCTCCAGCCCATGTCTCTCCCCAACACTAAGTTGCTGGGCACTGTACTAGGCTCTTGCCTTCACTGGCGGCTAAACAGTAAAATATATCAAGTCCCTGTCCTCAGAGAACATAGTCTTGCAGGCAGACAGATGCCACCCCAGTGGTTACACAGGCACGAATGCACAATGACAAACATCTGACAATCCCGTGAAGAAAACTGTAGAAAAACATACACGTGTACGTTGGAAGTGAGGCCTCAGCACCTCGGTGAGTTGCAGGTGCCACAACTCTAGGCCCAGTTTCTTTCCCCATCCCACCCCCTGGGCACTCTACAAGACACAGGCCAAAAGGAGGTCTCTGCACCCTCAGTGTGGTGACAGATCAAGGTCGACGACAGACCCCTGCCACAGGGGAGGGCCGTGTGGGCCAGCCCGCAGGGCGTAGGCACTGCTCCCTGCAAGTATAGTCGGAACAGGCCATGTGGTGGAGCTGAGTGCCGGCGGGTCGCTCCTCGGTAAGCCGCCCATCTCGCCCACAGCACGTTCCCTCAGGGACCTCTGCTGCGCCCCTCGGTGACGAGAAGATGAAATTGCAGCTCGGAATAACTAGTTTGGAATTTTGATTAGTTTTCATTAGTACAGGGTTATGAATGTTGATAGTATAGTCCAGAGGAATTTTTTTTTAATCCTCAACTAGGATATGTTTCCATTTATCTTCAGACTGCAGGGAGGGAGAGAGAGAAACATGGATGTGAGAGAGACACATCAATTGGTGCCTCCTGCATGACCGGACCAGGGCAAACACAACCGAGGTACAGCCTTGACCAAAATGGAACCCGAGACTCTCTGGTCTGAGGATCAATGCTCTAACCACTGTTCCCTGGCCAGGACAGGGGGATTTTTAAAAAAATTTGTTGTTACCTCTTAGCAAAGAAAGGAAAGATGTGTGTACTTGGAAGCCAGGCATGAGTGGCTGGGATCACGTGAATTGTACAATGCAAATCTTTTTTTCTCATTAGTATTTGTGTACCAGTGTCTGGTCTGGCCCACTGATGTGCGGGGTGTGAAATGTTTCATTCACTTCTCCTTTGAGGTATCAGGTTCTACTTCAGTTTCTGGAATAAAGTCCCAGGCCTCAGAGAAATCCTGTTCAGAGTGCATTGTCTTCTCGGGTGGAGGGCGCCCGGCTGGCACCTCAGATGGGGCAGAATTCAACCCTGACAGCAGAGATGGGGACCCCCGACGGCAGAGTTGGGGACGGAGCCGCAGGCCCACCAGACCCGCTGTGCCCGCGCCGGGGAGCGCCTTCGCCTCAGCTTTGCCACGCGGTCCGGTGACATGTGCTCCCGCCTCTTCACAGTCGCAGGGAAGCTCTACCTGTGGGTCTGTAAGGAGGGGATTCCAGCCGCTGTGCCCCACACCGGACGGCCTTCCCAGGGACACGGAGCGGGAAGAAGAGCCCGTTCTCCCGGAGGAAGCCAGCGGCACCTGCAGCCCGGAGAGGGGCGCACAGACCCTCTTCCCAGGCAGGTGCTGCAGGGCGCTCGCCGCCTGGCCTGCGGGCGCAGCTCGCTCAGGAAGCCCTGGGGCATCTGCGCATCTTGTTTGCCTGTTCTTCCCTGCTTTCCCTTAGGTTGGGCGGGTGCTTGGTTTCCCTTAAACCAAGTTTCCTTGCTGTTACCTGGAGCCGAAGAAGCCTTAACATAGCGGTTTTCATAGTTCAAGGGGGTACTTACCAAACTCGCATGTTCACCAACCTCCCGTAGAGTGAGCTGGTCAGGGTTCAGGCCCATGAGCCTACTTACAGACATGACCACCTCTTCCTTATTACAGCAATGAAGACTGAGCTGAAAAAGGAGAAACACAGAAGTTTTAGTTTGAGAAGAAGTAGCAGATATTTCCTAGAAATAGCTCTGACCCAACCAGCCGGAGCAGATTCCCTCAGAGGGATATAAACAGAAATCACACCCAGACTGCTATAATTAAACTAAATTAGATTGTGGAGGAAATTCTTCTTTGTGAAAAGCAAAGAATCTAGAGCGGTTCAGGAAAACACTTAGGAAATAATTATCAAATTTGTGGTTTGCAAGATGGAATATTTTTCAAAACAAATCAATGAATGTAAAAATGAAACTCACAAAATCCTTTTATGAATGCTGGGATGGTGCTCATGCCGAGGTCAGAGGTTTCAGCAACATTAGAGGCCCTACGCCGGTGTCTCCACCCAGCACATCGGAAGTAATCAAGTTTAAGAGATTTTGTCTTTATGTTTTTGTCTTCATGTTCTGTATATTAATAGTCTCTGTAGCCATACTTTATCTTCCTACTTTATTTCTGGTTGTACAATTTATACCTAGGGATGTGTATCCCTGATAACTTTAAGAGGATTAATATAGAGGAAATGTGCTTTATTAGTTTGGATTTGTCTTATTAGCATTCTATAGTTTGATTAGAATGAACAAATCAAGAGAGTGTTATTTGCCAAGCAGAGTAAAAACAACAGAAAATGAAATAAACTGAACCGCAATGTATTATTGATAGAACATGAAGACATTTCCCACAGTACTATTGTAAGTACAAAGGTCCTTGTCTGAGACAATAAAGGAGACAAGCAAAGGCACTTTTCCCCAGACTGTTTTTAGTTTCTTTGCAGATACCTTCAGTTAAGTGAAGGGCATACATTTTCCTTAAGAAGAATTTAGAGAGGAAGATACCAAAATATACCAGACAACTATATTGAAATATTTACCATTTGTTGATTTGGGACATAGAGTGAATGACAGATTTCAGCATAATATTTGCAGAGAGAAAAAGAGAATTTTCTATGAGCATCTAGAATGTTGTTTTGCTTGGGTTTATGCAGAAAAGACATCTGAGGAAAATGAAAATTAATCTTGGCGAGGAAGAGAATTCCTCTAACAAAATACCCATATAATGTCAATGGAATTTTCACGTGATTAACAGTAAAGAAATAAGATTGTTGATGGATTTTTTTCAAGCTAAGTTCTGCAAACATGAGTTGAGCTCTTTTGTAGAATAGCCAGACAACAAAGTGGGTGTGGTCCTGGATGAGTCGTTAAATCTGTGCTCTCGTGTGTATGTCTGCTTATGTTTGTCTCCCACGCTCATTTTCCTTCCCACCCCTCCATGGTTTGAAAAATTCAGTAACTGGTTACAGATTTGGAGAATGTCCCTGTAAAAGCCATTTTGTGTAAAGGCATATGATTAGCTAAAATTGTTGGCAGGCCAGAGACCAAGTGGAAAAAAACCTCATTGGAAGTTTTCACTTTTCTTCTTTCCTTTATTTCTTTTCTTTTATTTTATTTTTCTAATTTAGAGTTTGAGAGTTCTAGCAAATGGAATTAGGAAACTACTCATTGTTTGAATGGAAACTGTAATAACAGAGATGTAATAACCAATACAAAAACTGCTCTCCCTCTTTAATAAGAGAAGCTCTCCTGTACAGGAGAGCTACCTTAAGGAGAAAGGAAAAAGAAATCATACCCACAGGACCTTAAACGTATGTTTATTTGATAGAAGGCATTCCAATAACATGACACCCACATGAAAATATACATATTTATTCATAAGGCTTTATTGGTCTGGTGGAATTATGAAAGCACATCCCTTGTAATTAAACAACACTGGTTTTGAATGGTGGCTCTGTCCCTCAACATCTGGGTGATTGTGGATAGGTGGGTCTCCGTTTTCTCATCTGCATAATGGATATTAAAATATTTTCTGTGAATTAAAATGGAACTCCTCTAGTACCCTGCCTGGCACATTAAAGTCTCTCTGAAAGGGAGTTGGCATTAATTCTAAACTTTACATTCCAGGGGCCTCTCATCTCTGCTAGACCTGCAGCTGTTATCATTGTATCGCTAGCAAATGTCCTGGCTTCACTCGTGGGGAACGCAGAACTGCATTGTACGTTTCAGACGATTTCAGTAAGTCAGATCATCCTTTGTCATCTTCTCATCTCGGTTTACCTGTCACACCCTCCTTCCTTCACTACACAGGCTCTATGTCCAAAATCCTGGTCAAATTATTAAAGTTCAGTTTGGAATATTTTCCAATTTCAGCTGAGCCCAATCTCCCACCACAAGAACAATGTCTACAGACGGACTGTTACACCTGGGAGATGGGGACCCGCAAACGCCTTTCCTTTTCCAGGCTAAATAGTCTTGTTTGAATGATTTTTAAGATTTCTAAAATAGTAATAATTGACTTGAAAAAATTTTTTAACTATTCAAAACAGCAGGCTTGTAAAATAGTACTGCTCTATTGTCAGAATATTTTGCCATATTTGTCAATACTTGGAGGAACTAGAACTTTAGAGATGTAATTACGGTAATCCCACCAACCTCCAGAGTAACCACTGATCTGGATTTCAGAGTTGTTGTTCCCACAGATATTTATGTCATTACCATATCTGGAAGTGTACATAAACTTAACATATGGTTCTTAGATGTCACATTTTATATAATTAGCACTTTACTTTATATGCTATTATACGATTGTTATTTTGGTTCAACATCTTTTAGATATGCTTATGTAGATACATGTAATAGCATTCATTTTCAGAGATCCAAGATGGGGCAGAGTGTATGGAAGCTACACTAAGTTCCTCCCAGGACCAAACTGGAATTACAACTAAAATACAGAACAATCACCCTGAATGGCCAACTGAAGACATGCTGAGCAGAAGTCTTAAAATGAAGGATTTATAGAAGATGCCACATGGAGACTGGTAGGAAGGTCAGAGATGTGGAAAGGAGAGGTGGCTGAGCTTTTGGAGGGATATCCCTGCCCCAGAGGTTGCCCCTGAGGAGCATAGGGTCTCAACCACATGCTGGGCACCCCACCAGAGCACCAGAGCCAGGAAGAGGCACCCATGTAACATCCTTCTGTGAAAATTGGCAGGGGTTCTCTCCACCAGGGGACATGGGAGTCTACTGGAGACACAGATACCCTCTTAAAGGGCCAACGCACAACACCTCATTTGCAGCCATGCACCCTGGGCTCCCATGGAGGGAAGACAGAGGGGCCTAGGGTCACGTGAGGAGAGACTGGAGTGTGTGGCTCTGGGAGGAGAGCTGGAGGGACAGCCACCAGTGTCCCTGTGCTGAGTTCCTCTCCCACACTGCAGGTGCCATCTTTCTTGTGTGGAACACTTCCTTCTGCAAGTACCAAACTGGGGGAAAGCAATTGGCCCACCTTCCTGACACCCTGTTGCCCACCCTACTGAGTTCACGCCCTGAGGAGGAGTCAGCTGCCTGGGACCCCGGTGTAGAGGTCCAGGAGGACTCAGGGGGTGTCACATACCGACTGTGTGGCTCTGAGACAAGGGTCATTCCCCCCACACACACTTTTCCAGGAGCCTGACCTGCTCCTTTCTCTCCTGGGAGATTCACTAGCCCCATCCTCCTGATTCCTAGAGGCCCTGCTCTGCCGAGGTTGGGTTCTCCAAGGGTCTGGGAAGAATCAGAGACAGGCTGACTGACTTGTGTGGCCCTAGGACAAGAGCCATTTCTCCTTGCATGCCCAACTGGAGAAACCATTCCTGTGCAGAGCCCTCCCTTCAAACGGCCAAATCTTGGTCTGTTTAGGCCTGGTGTACCCTGGGACTTTTTCTGAGTGGCCTCAGACCCAGCACTGCACTGAGTTTGAATCCATCATTTTGGTGAGCACTACTTGCCCCTACCTGGTGACTCATTGCGAACCTACTTCATGTAACCTATGTATCAGCAGAGGTTCTCTCAGTGACTGGGCCTAACAGGCAGCCAGCAGGCAGAGGCAGATCTCAGGGTGCCTTTGGCCTTTGCTGACCTGCCTCCAGGCTCAATGCTGGTAAAGCTAGCCTTGGTGTGCATCTTGGTCCATCCCAGGCACATCCAGGCCCAGCAGAAGCAGCCACAAAATGCGGAACACTTTGTAGCTCCAAACAGGTTGCCCAGAGGCAGCATCTCACATTGACTTGCACTAGAGTCCCTCGGAACTTGCCGCAGAACCAACACACACAGTGGTGGGCTTCAGATATCAGAATAGGTCCCCATTAGCTCCACACATGGCACAGCAAAAGAAAGATCTCAGCAGGCACCAGACCTTGCTAGGGCAAATTCTGCTTCTTGTATTCAGCACCCACACAGCAGCTCACACACTGTGGTTGGAGTCAATTCTCAGAGTCATCCAGTTAGAGGGTTGACCTCACTCATGGATGGACCAACAGCAATCAGGTCTAAACTACAACAAGAGGGCTCACATAACCTACATGAACAGTCCTGGAGCACCCAGCTCAAGTGATCAGGGAGACCTAACTACTGGGTCCCACAGGACACCTACTATATAAGGCCACCCTAACAAGACTGGGAAACATAGCAGATTTACATAATATACAGGAAAAACAAAAAGAGAGAGAAAAAAAGAACAGAGAGGCAGCCAGAATGGGAAGACAAAGAAACATGCCCCAAATGAAAGGGCAGGATAAACCTCCAGAAAAACAACTAAATGAAATGGAAGCAAGCAATCTACTAGATACAGAGTTCAAAACAATGGTTATAAAGATGTTCAAAGAACTTAGTGAGAACTCAACAGCATTAAAAAACACATAGAAACCATAAAAAAGAACCAGTGAGATATGAAGAACACAGTATTTGTAATAAAGACTACACTAAAAGGAATCAACAGCAGATTAGATGAAACAGAGGATCAAATCAATAATTTAGAAGACAAGGTAGCAGAAAAAATCCAGTCAGAGCACCAAAAAGGAAAAAGAATATCATTCATTTTCACCACTGTATAATATTCTACTGTGTGACTATGTATTAAGAAACTTGAAACAGATGACTTTGGTTTTTTCCAAGTGCGCTTCTGATTCTATCTGTAAGTTGGCTTTAATGTTAAGTGTTTTTTTATTTCACACAACTCCTTGCCACATGGGTTGGTGTGGTCTATGGGTCTCTCTTTTTTTTTTTTTTTGGCTTTATTGCAAAGGGCTAATCTCTTTATTCTCATCTGGAATGTGATCCATCTCTCACTGGGCACTGTTCCAAAATGAAGCAGAACTCTACAGCCAGAGTGTTCACTTTGCTTTACTTTTGGTCATGGGAGACCATAATTAGTGAAACCAGAGCATAAAGCAGCAATACTGAGCTAAATGAACTAAGAGTAGAAACTAAACTTTGTGCCTCTTCAGCACTTCCCTGTGTCATGCTTGCAGGGGTCAAGAAAGCTGCAATCAACAGAGGCAGCACTCCTGATTTCTCAGAAATTTACATTTATTGAGAGGGAACATGTGCCAGCCACTGAGGCAACTGCTGCTGCAAGCCGGCGGGCAGGACCGATTCATGAAAACATGTTCCCCTGTGTTGTCATACGTACTTGGCACAGTCCCTTTACGGCACTAAAGCTTGGAATACAATTCACAGTGAGTGGAATGTCATCACTTCTTTGTGTCCTACAGTTTGGTTAACCAGTAATATTACCTCAAAGAGATGATATTTTTTAAAGAAAATGATTTAATGTATTCTAAGTTAAAAGATCCCTTTTCTTCCCTATTTTAATCATATCTTTATCCTCAAGGTTCATATATTTATTCATTCATTTAATCACACATTTAACAAAGTATTTGCCTGTTGTGTACCAAACACAGTGCTTGTGTTGCTGATGCCATGGTGCACAGAACAGGCATGGCCTGGGCCGGTAGTTGTGGAATTTATAATCCAGTTTTTACAATGCGTGTAGTCTGCACAGAAGAGATGCTCTAGAGCTGTACTGTATAATATAGAAACATGTGACTATTTAAATTAATACTAGGGAAAGTTAAATGTATTTAAAATTACAGTTGTCCTGTGCACTCATATTTTAGGTGCTCAGGAGATTCAGGTGGTTGGTGGCTACCATACTGGACAGTGTGGGTGCAGAACATTTCCATCGTCATGAAGGCTCTGTTGGAAAGCACTGTTCTAGAGTCTGCAATGCAGAATTAGCCAAGCAGATGGGCCAGCAAGGTCAATCCTGGAGGCCTCTCCAGATAGCTACTCAAGCACGCAAAACCAAGAGTGGAGGAAAAACTAAGGAACTTGTCCTGAGGTAAAAGGTAAAGGCTTGGCTGAAAACTAAAGGGAGCTGCTAACATCTCCTGTAGTCTCTGGGTGAGAGGCATTCACTGCTTCTCCACAGCAGATGAGGGAGCTCCAGGAAATTTCCAAAAAGGAAGGATTTGGCCGGGAACATCTCCAACAGAGAAAAGTTCAATCATTGTGTGAAATCACTTGATGCTGACTTGGCCAAATTTCTGTGGTAATTTTGATCCTCATGAAATGTCAGTTATTTCACACACACACACACACACACACACAAATATTTATAACGCATAATTTCAACTACTCTGAACAATTTGCCAGCATTTCCCATATTTTACCTCTGAATATTATAAAATTTCAAGATATTTTGTGGTAACCTCCAAAATAAATTTTAGGGTTTTGTTTTTGTTTTGTTTTTTCTGTTTCTTCTTAAAAACCATAAGCTCTCCTGAACTTGTAATCTTTTATCCATTTCTCAAAACTGAAAGGCCAAATCTGTTATGTCTCCTATCAAACAAATATTTGGCCCAAATGTAATTACACATTAATAAAAATAAGAATGGTCCATTTGTGTTCACATTTAACAATAGTTGTGATGGTGTGTGTGTTATTAGAAAAAAATAGATGATTGGGAAGCAAAATAAACTTTAAAATGGATCAGCAGAGAGAGTCAAAATAAAAGTCCTAAAACACAAGAAGTTTCCCAAACTTCAGTATATGAGTTTTCATTTTGATAAATTTGGTCATTATAATGAACAAATAATAAATGTGACTGTTTTCCAAAAAAAAAACTCCACTGTCTTATCATTTAAGGATATTTCACAAACATAAAAACAAAATTTCTGAACATTTATAATCATGGTTACTGTTTTGCCCTAAGAGATCTAATATAAGGGCATGCTATTGAAGTAAAAATCAGTTCTAAGATATATAAAAGTCAAATTACTATGTTGTACATCTGAAACTAATGTCATATTGTTTGTGAACTATAGTTTAAAAAATTGGTTCTATCTTCTTTTATCTAAAGTGCCCAATCAAAAACGAAGACAAAATGAGCAAGCCCATCGCTCATGGATAGACTGTGGTAGATCAATACCAGGAGGCATGAGACTTAGAAGTAAACTTAAAGATGTACTTAATGTTAGGCACATAAATAGAAATTAAACTCAAGTTTCCTAATCCCAGAACCTTGTTACTTGCCTCCATCACGAAACAAAATTAACTTGTCCTAGCAAGAATTCAATCAGGATTTTATTTGGAAATGAGGACCTCATATTAGCAACTGGAGGCAAGCAATGATAGAGAAATAAACAAATGGCTGAGTCATGATTACTACTTCAATTGAAAATAACGTGATGGATTGATTTACACACACACACATACACATATGAATATATCTCCTATATATAACTACATATATATAGAATATTTATATATTCATAGCTATGAATGAAAAAAAACATTCAAACTCACGATAAGCATTTGCTGACATTCCAAAGCAGCCTTCAAAGGAAAAATCTCAGTGCAGATTAGGAAGGGAATGTTCCCTGGTTTACTATGTTGCATCCATTTCTATAACGCATTTGGAGCTTTCTCGAGTAAAAAAACAAAACTAAAAATCATCAATTTAACTTTGTTGATCCACATTGTCTTTTGAATATATTAGGCAATCCATTAAACATTGCCAGTGTGAACTAATAAATTCTAAATTGCAGAATGTCTTTAGAAGAAATGTTGTTTACTCTATCTGCTTACTCTAAAGGCTTACACCATAGCGTTAAATCAAAATATCAACTAGATGTTCTTTCAAAACCCACGGTGTTTGTTGAGACAGTTGTCATTCACTGGAGCTCATTGTGTCGGACAATGAGCTCTCTGTCTTAGCAGGTGGTGGAGTGCTGAACTTCAAAGTCCAGTGCCAGTGTCCATGTTCAGAAGCTTTGAGAGTCAAGAGCTAGAATATCAAATGTGCAGGAAACCTTGCTTTTGGCAGCAAGGAACACCTGCTTGTAAGTTTCTGCATAAATAACCTGTGCATAGACCTGTCTGTTTATGACTGGAAAAGAGATCTTACCTTCAATTCTTCTAATAATCTACAGGTAAGTAATCCTGTTCACCTGAGCCAGATCTGTTTGGTTTGAAAATATGGGGTGGTTTTTTTTTTCCCACTCTTGAATTTTATTAGGTGAATTTTTACTTTTCTGTCTTCAGATCCAGCTGTTTTCTGTGACCCACCCCTGTAAAATGAGCACAAACACTAGGGTGATTTGTAACTAGGTTACTGAATTATCAACATGAAAATATAGGCTATTCAAATGTTCTTAAACCAGGATCAGCAAACTTTTTCTGTAAAGAAGCTTACCTTTTAAGCTTGTCAGGACATATGATCTCTGTCACAGCTCCTAGGAGATTCTCAGCATTTTCTCTCTTTACTTCTCAACTGGTTGGGTGCAGGAGTCCCCGTGGCAGACGTGGAGGGTGGCGGAGCCAGCAGCTGGAACAAGCTGGGATCACTGAACCGTCTCTGGGAGAACTGCCTGCTCAATGCCCAGAGGGCTGTGACACGAGCAAGAGTAACCCTTTATGTTGTTAAGCCACCAAAACGTGGAGATTTATTACCCTGGCAGAACTTAGCCTAGCCTGGCTCATGCCATCTGTTTTGTCAACCCGAAAGCTTAGCAGAGTGTACAGTACATAGTAGGTGCTAAATAGTCATTTATTGATTGCTGATTGCTGATTGCTGTTCAGAGCCATCCAATAGTTATAATTTTACAATGCCATCTGGCATAATAATACAATAATAATTTGTTAAAAGAAAACATGTGTGTGATATGTGACCAGGCTTTATTGATCACACATAGGAATTCAGAAGAAAGGAAGATGGCGACCCTGCTCTCCTGGATCAGTGGGTCCATGTTTGCTTTGGAGCAATGGCAAGCATTTGCTGAACTGCTACTATGTGCCGGAAACTGAGGCTAGGGACACAGACATGAATCATGTATGACAAATTTTATAACAATTTTCTGTGGCTCACACTTCAGGATTAAGATGGGCAAATGACAACTACCTAGAGAAGGAAGCCAGACTATTCAGCATAGGGAAGGATATTAAAAGTATTTGTCACCAAAAAGCTATTTTGTGCAGGAAACAATGTGAGTGAGTAAACATTTTCACTCTCATTACAAGCGGGAAATATAAGGCAGACAGACAAGGGGCCTGGTTATACCAAAGACTTGTGTGTAAGTACAGAATGAAGAGTAAATTACTCTCACTAAGGACTCCACAGAGTAGCTCCTGAGCTAAGCCTTAAAAGAAGGGCAGCTGTTACTTGGCGGTTAAAGGCAATACAAGCGCTGTGCTGTACTGAGAGGAAAGCATGGGGTGGGGTACAGGAGGCAACAGGGTGGGGCTCCTGGGCAACACGTAGATAAGGCCGGAGATGGGTGAAGAGTGTCCATCGTTAATGCCTTGGAATCTTAGAGATCATCTAGGAGAGAGTAGAGACAGACAGTGTTGACGCTTGGCAGGGAGCCATGGGGTATTTCTACAATTAGAGGTTAAACGAACGGAGAAGGGGGAAGCAAATAAAACAGCCCGAAAAGAAGTCAGTTCCATACACAGAAAATCAAGTGAACGTTGCTTTTTTTTAAAAAAAAAAAAAGGTTAGAGAATGCTTCGAGAAGGAAGGAACCGCCCTTCCCAATGCTGAGAGAATAAAAAGAGAAGAGAAGACTGACCGCTGGAGTTCTCCGTATGAAGGTCAAAGTCGTCTGCAATGGCCCCATGTGGATGGATATAGGAGGAAGGAAGGGAGGGAGGGACCCCGAGCGGAGAGCGCGTGGGGTTGCAGGTGGAGGGGTGCGGTGACAGGAAGGTGATGGAGAAGGCTGGCGCTGGGACCTGTGTTTGTTGGTTGATTGGGAGTAAACCACAACCTTCAAGCAATAGGGTCAGAAAGAAAGACAGGACCTGCAGCACCAGCCCCGGAAGCACAGGGGGCTCGGGTGCAGAGAACAGGTGAGGATTCGGCTTCCGCTTGGACTATGCAATACAGCAATCTTGTTTAAGAGGTTGATAAAGGGATACAAACGTTCAGTCATAAGATGAACGAGATCTGAGGATGTATATCATGGCGACTATTCTATAGTTGAAATCTGAGAGAGCAGCACTTACATGTTCTCACACACAAAGAGGTAAGTATGTGAGACGAGGGATGTGTTCATTGACTTGGTGCAGGACACTGTCGATACAGGGCGGGGCAAAGGCAGGCCTACAGCTGTGAGTGTGCGAAAGAGTTTTCTGTTTATTAATGAGTCATTAATGATGGTATTACTTTTCTTCCGAACAACTGCATACCTACCCTGTATACACATGTGTACTTAACTAACTCACATGACACTGTACAGTTTAAATAACAATGTATTTGTGAGTTAGTCCTCAGTAAAGCTTGGATGGGGAGGGAAGGCAAAGAATGAGACCTCAGAGGCCGATCAGCTGGGCTTAGGTAGGACAGCTCTGTTGTTGTCGTCTGTTTTATATGCTTTCAAGATCTGGGGAGAAAATACTTGAAAACCATGTTATTATGTAGCAACAATAATTAGAAAGTTCTTTCTTCCTTCTAATCAAAATTTATTTTAAATATCTCACATTTGGACAGATACACCTTCCAATGTGGTACGGTCAGCAAGAGATTATTATGTCCTTCAGTGTGGACAGTAATGCCATTAAGTCTTCCCAAGGGTGCTTTAAATACATGTCAAGTCACAACCAATTATTTGGGGCTTATTTAATATGGGCCCGAAAAAAATCCCAGATTTTTTCATATTTGCAAATGTTTGTTTAAACAGTCTTTATTTTGTATTTAATTTATTGGGGGGAGGGATTAGCTGAAGAAATTTATATTTATATATATATTAATTTTTAGCTTATCAATCTATTTTGCTTCGCGGTTCTCTCTATGAGTCATGTAGAATCTTGTCTGTTTCATCTAAAATACTGACTTCTCTCTTCAGTTTTGTGTCCTCCACAAACTGGGTGAGATGTCCCATGTCTTCTCAGTCAGTGATCCCCAATCTATTAAGTCTCAAAAGAGAAAATATTTTACCTGCTTTTTTCTGTTAACGCATCTGTCCGCTACTGAAGCACCAAGCTGGGATTACTGACGGTTAACGGCCTTTATCCCGGCGTTCGCGAGCCTTTCGGCCCAGGGCCCTCTGCTCTTCTCCGTTTCTGGAGTGTCTCGTTTCCGGTTAGTCATGGAACATATGGAGCGTTCAAAATCTTGATTCCAAAACAGGGTTCCTATGGCAACATTGGTTTCTTTATCTATCTCCTTTGATTCTTTCTGTTTGTTAATATTTACGGAAAAATTTACTTCTGAGGAGACACTCACACGTCAGACGTAGTGGGCGTTCAGCCTGAGGGCTCACGTGGGGGCTCCCGCACCCCCGGGCCTGTGAAATCAAGGCGACTCTGAACCCCCGCGTTCTTCTCTCACCTTTACTGATCTCAAGATGTGCCGGGCTTCCCCAGGACAGCCTCTGTCCTGCCACGGTTTGGATTCGATTGCTCCTTCCATTCCACCCTCTACCCTAGCGCTGCGGTGCGGGTCCTCCTCTCACAGGCTGCCATCGGCGCCACGTTTTAGGGTTTTGATACTGCAGTGCTGATTACGACTAATATCTGTATTGCTCATAATGTTCCAGATTGTGGTATGGCAACAAACTTTGAAATCCTGGTGGCTTAACTACAAAAAATGTATGCCTGCTTAAGCAAAGTCCTGTTGGGGGCAGGGGGGCAGCTTTCCGGGCGTGTCTCCCATGCAGTGACCTATGACACCATCATTTCAGTATATGAACCCAAGGTCCCTTCAGAGAGGGATGGGCTAGAAAGTAACAAGTAACTCTTAACAGCTCCAGACTGCAAATGACATGCATCTCAAACTCTCATGGCATGTTGGCAAGGACGACTTACATGGCCCCACACTGCAAGGGTGCTGGGACATGTGGGGAGGCATGGGCTATACACTTTCTAAGTATTTCAAATAGAGAGGGATTTATTAGAGGACATGAAAAGAATATGTAGCCATTTGAAGGACAGGGAAAGTGAAGGTTAGGCAAGATACTGCTAGAATTTTAAAAATAAGCTAATGCAAGGATCTTAGGAAACTGTCACTGAAGATTTCAGCTGCCGGTGGGACTCAGAGAAGCTGCTGGCAAAACCTGCCTCCTGTCTGGCAGTGCTGACGCGGCTGACTGCAGCTTCTGCTGGAGACGGAGGCTTTTCTTCTGCTTTGCAAGCGGACATGGAGACTCAACTGTCCAAGACACTGACCCCAAGCAGCTGCGACACTTGCAGTGGGACTCGTCCAAACTGAAATGTGCTAAAAGTGTGAAATATACATCAGAATTTGAAAAATTAATACAAAAGATGAATGTAAAATGTGTCATTCCTAACTTTTACATTGATTAAATATTTAAAAATATTAGTTGCTTATTGAATTAAACAAAATATGTTGATAAAGTTCATTTCACCTGTTGCCAAACTTTCCCCAAGTAATTGTACCATTTTACATTCCCACCAGGAATGTATGAGTGATCCAAATTTTTCACGTCCTCACCAGCATTTTGTGTTGTTTTTATTTTAGATTTTACTTAGTTTTTATTTTAGCCATTCCGATAGGTGTAGAGCAATGTTTCATTGTAGCTCATTGGCATCTCCCTAACTGCTAATGATCTGAACCATTTTCCATGTGTTTATGTGGCATCTGTGTACCCTCTCTGAAAAAATGTATCTTCCAGTCTTTTGACTACTTTCCGATGGAATTGTTTGCTTTTTTACTGTTGAGTTTTGAGAGTTCTTTATATATATGCTAAATGTCAGTCCTTTGTGGGATATGTGGTTTGCAAATATTGTTTCTTAGGCGGCAGCCTGTCTTTTCATCCTTCTAACAGGGTCTTTCCCAGAGCAAACACTTTTCATTTTGATAAAGTCCAATTATTCATTTTTCTTTTTGTAAATTATGTTTTTTATTTCAAGTGTAATAATAACCTTTATTGTCCTAGACACTGAAGTTTTACTCCCATGATTTTTTTTCTAAAATTTTCATAGTTTTGCACTTAAGTCTTGCTCTATTTTAAGCTAATTTTTGAATAAGCTATGAGTCTTAGGTCAAGGTTCCTTTTTTCTCTTATGCATGTCCATCGGCTTCAGCACAAGTCTACCTTTCTTTGGGTTGTTCTTGTACTTTTGTCAAAAGTCAGTTGCATTATGACCTTAACTAGAAGCTCCAGTGCGATGCTGATGAAGTAGCATGACGACGCCACTGACCTCTCTCGTCTTCGTCCTGGGCAGAGAGGTCATTAGCTTCAGGTTTTGTGTAAGAGCCCTTTATCAAATTGAAGAAAATGTCTTCTATTCCATTCTTTTTCTGACAGTTTTATCACGAGTGTGTTGAAATTTGTCAAATGTTTTTTTATGTATCAATTGATGTAATCATGTTAATTTTCTTCTTTACCTTTTAATATGGTGGATTACATTAATTTAGCAAATAATAAATCAGACTTGCATACTGGAATATATCCTATTTGGTCACAGTCTATACTTTTTTATAAATTACTGAATTCTATTTACTAATATTTTGATAAAAATTTTTGCATGCATATACATGAGATTATTGTTCTCTAGTTTTTGTTTTGTTTTGTTTTACACTGCCTTTGGTTTCATTACCAGAATAACATTAATTAGCTTCATAAAATAAATTGGAAAGTTTTACTCTTCTAATTTATGGGAGAGATTGCATACAACTGATATTAATTCTTCTTTAAACAGTTGGTAAAATTCTCCAGTGAGACTAACGGGGACAAGGAATTGCTTCGGAGGAAAATTTTCAACTGCGAATCCAACTTCCTTAGTGGTTATAGAGGTCTTCAAATGATAATTTTATATTGGGTGAATTGTAGACCTTTGTGTTTTTTTCAAGCAATTACTCATGTTCTTTCAAGCTGTCAAATCTCTGTGTGAAAGTTGTTTTCAGTATTCCCTTCCCGTGCTTTGGGCGCCTTTGAGGTTTGCAGTGGTGGCCTGTTTTATTCCTGATGGTCGTCTGCGTCTTCTCTCTTTTTCCCCGTCTTGTTATGACTTTGTTCAATTTCTATGAACCAGATTTTATTTTACAAATTTTCTTGATTATCTGGTTTCAAATTCATTGATTTCTACTCTTATATTATTGTCTTCTTTCTCCTTACCTTGGTCTTATTTTGCTCTTCTTTTTCTAGATCCTTGAGATAGAGGTTTAGATTATTGATTTGAGACTTTTTTCCTTTTCTAATATAAGGATTTAGTACTAAAAATTTTTCACTCAACACTTTTTAGCTGCTGCCATTAACAAATCATAAAACAATAAGTGCTGGTGAGGGTGTGGAGAAAAGGGGACTCTAGCACTGCTGGAGAGAATGCAGACTGGTGCAGCCACTATGGAAAACACTATGGTGTTTCTTCAAAAAATTAAAAATGGAATTGCAATTTGACCCAGTGATCCCACTTCTAGGAATATATTCTAAAAAGCCTGAAACACCAATAGAAAAAATATATGCACTCCTATGTTCATATCAGCATTATTTACAATCGCTAAGATCTGGAAATGGTCCAAGTGTCCATGAGTAGATGAATGGATAAAAAAGCTGTGGTAATTTACATAATGGAGTACTATGCAGCTGTAAAATGAAAGGATCTCTTACCCTTTGCAAAAGCATGGAGGGACCTGGAAATAATTATGCTAAATGAAGTAAGCCACTCAAAGAAAAACAAATATCACATGATCTCACTTATATGTGGAATCTGATGAACAAAATAAACTCATGAATAAAATAGAACCAGAGGCATGGAAACATGGAACAAACTGATGACTCTCAGAGGGAAGGGGTGTGGTGGGTCAGGAAGAGATTAACCAAAGCACGTATATGAATATATGTATTGCTCATGGACATAGACAACGGGATGGTGAAGGTCTGGGTGGGGCGGGAACAGGGCAGGAGGAGCAATGGGGGAGAAAGGCAAGGCGGGAGGACATCTGTAGTACTCTCAACAGTAAAAATAAAAAACAAATGAATACATAGAAAAAAAGAGAGATAGACATAAAATATTAAAAAATAAATTTCAAATATTATACATACATAATACAAACACTAATCCAAGGAAAGCAGAAATAGTTGTCTGTGTGTCAGATTAAAACAGACTTCAGATTGAAGGATGTGCTAGAGAGAGAAAGGAGACGTTATATAATGATAAAAAGACCAATCCACCAAAGTGCATAAATTAAACAACAGAGCTACAAATATGTGATGCAAAAGCTGAAAGAACTGCCCTGGCCGGTTTGGCTCAGTAGTTAGAGTGTCAGCCAGCAGACCAGACAGCCCCGGTTTCGGTTCCCCCTAAGGGCATGTACCTCGGTTGCAGTTTGTCCTCAGCCTCATTTGGGGTAGTGTGGGTGGCAGCCAGTCAATGTGTCTCTCTCACATCGACGTTTCTCTTCCTCTCTCCTCCAGCTCTATCTAAAGATAAATGCAAAAATATCCTCAGGTGAGAATAAAAAATAAAATTTTAAAAAAGCTGAAATAATCTAAAGGAGAAATAAAAAAGTATATAAATGCACACACACTTATGTATACTTACATGTGTGCATAAGATAAGGATATCTGTATCCTTATCTTCACAGTTAATAGGACAAGACAGAAAATCCACAAGGACATAGAGGAACTCAACACAATCTACCAACTTCTAATTGTTATGTGTAGAACTCTCCATCAAACAACAGCAGAATGCACATTGTTTTTAAGTATCCAAGAAAGATATTCTAAAGTGAGTCATATCCTTAGTCCTAAAACAAATTTAAACAACTGAAGTCATACAGAGTGTATTTTCTGGCCACAGAGGAATCAAACTAGAAATCAATAAAAGAAAGATAAAAAAAAACCAATTCTGTACACTTAGAAATTGAACAACACACATCTAAATAATTTAATGGTCAAAGAGGAAGTATCAAAGGAAATTAAAATACATTGAATTGAATGAAATGAAACTACATAATTAATTTGCATCTCTCTGATGATTAGTGATGTGGAGCATTTTTTCATATGTCTCTTGGCAATGTGCAATGGCTTTGTATGTCCTCTTTGAAGAAATGTTTATTCTGCTCCTCTGTCCATTTTTTTTATCCTCACTCGAGGATATTTTTCCATTTTTTGTACAGATAGAGTGGGAGGGAGAGAGAGAGAGAGAGAAACATCGACGTGAAGGGACACATCGAGTGGCTGCCACCCGCACGACCAACCAGGGCCGAGGACAAACTGCAACCGAGGTACGTGCCCTTAGCGGGAACCGAACCCGGGTCTCTCCGGACCGCAGGCCGACGCTCTAACCGCTGAGCCAAACCGGCCAGGGCCTCTGTCCATTTTTAAATTGGATTGTTTGTCTTCCTTATGTTGAGTTGTATGAGCACTTTATATATTTTGGAAATTAACCCTTTAACAGCTGTAGCATTGGAAAATATGTTCTCCTATACAGTGATTCCCTTTTCATTTTGATGCTGGTTTCTTTTGCTGTGCAGAAGCTTTTTGGTTTGAAGTAGTCCCATTTGTTTTTTATTTATTTGTTGTTGTTGTTATTTGTTTGTTTGTTTGTTTGTTTCTCTTGCCCTTGGTGATGTATTGGTGAAAATTCTGCTATATGACATATCTGATATTTTGCTGCCTGCTTTTTCTTATAGGATTTTTATGGTTTCACAACTTACATTTAAGCCTTTTATCTTTTTTAATTTTTTAATTTTTTTTAGAGAGAGAGGAAGGAAGGGAGAGATAGAAACATCCATGTAAGAGCAAAACATCTGTCAGCTGCCTCCTGCTTGCCACCTACTGGGGATAGAGCCTGGAACCCAGGCATGTGCCCTGACAGAGAATCAAACTAGGACCTCTCAGTCCATGGGATGACATTCATTCCACCAAGCCACATCGGCCAGGAGAGCCTTTTATCTATTTTGAGTTTATTCTTGTATGTGGTGTGCGTTGGTGGTCTACTTTCATTTTTTTTTTTTTCCATGTAGCTGTCCAATTTTCCCAACACCATTTATTAAAGAGGCTGCCTTTACTCCATTGTATGTTCTTGTCACCTTTGTCAAATACTAATTGAGCATATTGTCTTGGGTCAATTTCTGGGTTCTCTGTTCTGTTCCATTGATCTATATGCCTGTTCTTGTGCCAGTGCCAGGCTGTTTTGATTACTATGCCTTTGTAGTATAACCTGATATCTGGTATCTACTTTGATCTTCTTTCTCAAGATTCCTGAGAGTATTTAGGGTCTTTTTGGTTTCATATAACATTTTGGAGTATTTGTTCTCTGTCTTTTAATTAATATATTTAAATCATGTACATTTAAATAATATTGATGTGTTAGGATTAAGTCTGCCATTTTATTTTTTGTTTTGTGTTTGTTCTTTTTGTTTTTCATTTCTCTGTTTTCTTTTTCCTGCCTTCTTTTAAGTTAAGTGAACATTTTCAGGTCCCATTTTTGTTTATCTCTAGTGTTTTGAGCATATTTCTTTGTTGAGATTTTTAAGTCATTGCTCTAAATATTATATCATGTTTACAAAAATTATCACAGCCTACTGGCATTGTCATTTCACAATTTGAGTAAAATAGAGAAACCTTACATCCCTTTATGAACTTTTCTTTACCTTTATTTATAATAGAATTGTAGTAAGTATTTCCTCTACATGCATTTAGAACCAAATCAGACAGTATTGTTATTATTATTATTGTTCCAACCATCAAACATAACTTAGAAAACTCAAAAGGAGAAGGAAAGTCTATTGTATTTACTAGTATTTTTGCTTTTTGTGTTCTTTCTTCCTAATGTCCCAAGGTTCCTACTTTTATCATTTCCTTTCTGTTTGGAGAACTTCCTTTAGCCATTCTTTTAGAGAACATCTGCTGGCAACATATCTGTTAGTTTTCCTTTATTTAAAAACGTCTTGATTCTCTTTTATTCTTAAAGAATGTTTTCATTGGATGCAGGATTCTGCATTACTGTTTTTTGTTGTTGTTTTTCTTTCCGCACCTATAAAATATGGCGCTACTTCTTTCTGACTGTCATGATTTCTGGTGAGAAATATGGAAGTCATATCTTCAACAACAGAAGCTTTACTTGAGGGCTTTATATTACCTTCTTAAAAAGAATTATGGATTTCCACTTCTGGTAAGATGTGGTATTCTCTATTTCTCTCACTTAAGTACAGCTAAAAGTTCTGGATATTATACAATTTTATATATGTATACATATATATAATTTTCTATAACATTATAATTTTATAACATTATTTATAACTATTATATATAACAATTATATATATATTGTTTATATTATATGTTATTTTATATAAAACATTATGTATAAACAATTTAAATTGTTTTCTCACTGTAAGGAAGGTGTTGTTTTCTCTACACTGCTTTCAAGGTTTTTTCTTTGTCTTTAGCTTTCATTTTAATTATGAGGTGCCTGAGCACTGATTTCTTGGTGTTTATCCTATTTGGAATTCACTTGGCTTCTTGAAACTGTAATTTTACACATCTTGGCAAATTTGGAAGGGTTTAGCCATAATATTTTTTAGTATTTTTTAAATCATTCCCTTTATACCCTTCTTCTCAGACTTTGATGACATGAATTTTATATTTTTTGTTATAGTCACACAGGACCCTGAGACTCTCAAATTTTTTTAGCATATTTTTTCCCTGTTCTTCAGATTGGGTGATCTTTGTTGTTCTGTCTCACCATTTATTGATTTTTTTTCTCTGTTTCCTACAATTTGCTTTTGCATACATTCACTGGTCTTTTTATGTTGGCTATTGCATTTTTAGTTGTAAAACTTCCACTTGGATCTTCTCATTATCTTCTATTTTTACTGATGCTTTCTATTTATTTTCTAAAATATTCCATCTTTTTCATTTGTTGCAAGCATGTTTTTAATTACTCATTTGAACATTTTTATTATGGCTGCTTTAAAAATCTTTGTTTGAGCCCTGGCTGGTTTGGCTTAGCTGTTAGAGCATTGGCCTGCGGTCCAGAGAGACCGGGGTTCGGTTCCTGCTCAGGGCATGTACCTCGGTTTCAGTTTGTCCCCGGTCCTGGTTGGGTCATGTGGGTGGCAGCCACTCGATGTGTCCCTTTCACGTTGATGTTTCTCTCTCTCTCTCCCTCCTACTCTATCTGAACAAAAAATGAAAAAATGTCCTTGAGTGAGGATAAAAAAATAAAATAAAATAAAAAAATCTTCATCTGATAATTTAATCAATTTAACATCTCTGCCATCTTGGCATTCACATCTATTAATTGTCTCCTTTCATTCTGATTTAGAGCTTCTTGGTTCTTAGTATAACAAGTGATTTTCCATTGAAATTTGGACATTTTTATATTATGTATGACACTCTAAATCTTATTTAAACCTCTGTTTTAGCTTACTTTTTTCTGGTACAGCTCCAGCAAGAGAAGGAAGGAAGCAGTGTTTCTTACTGTCAACTGGAGGTAGAAATCCAGGCTCCTTATTAAGCCTCTGTTGACACCAGAGGTGGTGGTGAGGCCCACATTATTGCTGGGTGGTATTGAAACCCAGGCTCTGCTGGTGGGCTCCACCAGCACCCTGGGGGACTAGTAGAGGGAGAAGTGTGTCACTACTGCTTGGTGCATGTGAAAGTCTGAGCTCTTTACTTGGGTTTCTCTGACATCATCTTGACACCAATTTGGCAGTGGTGTTGTGAGCCTTGTTACAGCCCAACAGGGTGGGAATTCAGGTTCCCCGCTTACTCATTGCTGGTGTGGTTGGGGTGGAACCACATTTTTTCTGTGGTGTTTGGTTGGAGTAGTGTTGTTTTCTATATTTTTAGGTTGCTCCTTTCATGATTCTTCGACTAGAGAGAGTAGGTTTTTTTTCTTTTTTTATCTGTGCCCATTGGTGTTTCTGGATTGCTGTCTTCTTCAGCTCCAAGTCTGAGAAATATGAAGCAAAAAGCAAACCAAGTACATTCACCTCTACCTTGTTCTTGGGCCTTATAGTCCCTAGTTGCTCTGCTTTCTTTTCTCTACTGTTCAGACTTATAACATACACATTATATATAGTGGCCAGGGCTTTTAGCTGTAATTAAGTAAGAAAAATGGGGAAAATCTCATCTTCCCAGAAGTGGAAGTCTATCATTCTTTTTTTTTGAGATAATATAGAGCCCTAAAATGAAGCTCCTTTTTTTGAGGATTTGACTCCCACATTTCAAATCAATTAGTATTTAATTAATCCTACTAACAGTATTCAGAATCACTGGTAACTAATAAGTGAGCAACTCAAGATCACTTACACATGGCACCCTTCACAATCTCTGACTCATCACAGGCTCCCAACAGTAATCTATATTATTAACACTACCGACTGAACTAAGTTAGACATACTTTTCTAGTAAAGGAGGACATGTCTTTGGTCATGGAACTGTATATACCTGATGGAAATCTCCAATATTCTTAGAGGAAATTATTTAGCTCTGTGTACTATTAATGTATACTCTTAAGTTGCCAGTCAGAACTAGAATATCCAGTAATTACCACTTTTATATAAATGCCTCCAAACTCTACTTCAGAAATTAATTTGGAAGAAACACTCAGAATAGCTTCATCCACTCCCAAGTCTTCAATTAATTGATTTTCACAGGTATCACCCCAATGATGTCTCCAGCTTAGAATTATCTTCTGATATCCAAAGTTTTAGATCCATCTGACTACCTAACCATGTAGTCTCTCTTCAAACTCAGTATCACCCAAGCTAACCCATGACACTGCCTTCCCATCCCCACCCATGAAACCTAGTCCTTGTCTAACGTTTTCTGTGTAAGGAAATGAGTAGTAGTGTTTAAGCAGTTGACCAACATAGGAATTGGCAGCACTTTTCACCAATTTTCTCTCTTGACTCACATATACCTACTGGTATGCTGTTTGACAAACAGTTCTCCAAATATATATATATTTAAATTTGTATAATTTATATTTTATATACATATAATTATATGTTAAATATTTATAAATAGATCTATTTTATTGTTATAAAGAATGCACAGCACACAGTTTACAAATAATAATAAAATATATAATATTCATGTTGTAAATTTTATATAGCCAGTTGATTCTCACAGAATGTTTTTATCATTTTTTGCCAAACTTGAATCCATAGCTAACTTATGGCTGCAACTAACAAATGAGTATATTTTTGCTGTGCTTAGTGATTGATAGTTTCCTTTACATTAAAGAGTAAGACAGGAGTGATATAATGAAGATATATGTTTGAATTCATTCTTTTTTTTTTCATTAGATACTATGTGTTTTTCTTTTTTATTGAATGTTTTGGGGTGACATTGCTTAATAAAATTATATAGGTTTCAGGTATACAGTTCTATAATACATCAACTGCATATTGTATTGTGTTCACCATCCCAAGTCAAGTCTCCTTCCATCACCATTTATGCCCATATTATCTATTTTTTAATTTAATCATATACCATAGAATTGTTTTCATATCATTTTTAATATAATTTATATAATGACTTTTATTTATTTATTTTTTTCTCCTCCTTTTTTTTCTTTTTTACTAATTAATTTTTGTTACAGATGTTTCTCCTTTTTCCTCCACTGATTCCCCCCTCCCCCTCCCTCCCCGCCCTGTCGCCAGTTTGTTGTCCATGTCCACTGTTCATGTATACATGCATATAAGTTCTGTGGTTTATCTCTCCCCCACCATCCCCTCAACTGGGGATTGTCAGTCTGTACCCCACCTCCACGTCTCTGGGACTACCCCATTCCTCAGACTGTTATGTTCATTATATTCCACAAATAAGTGAGATGATATGATACTTGTTTTTTTCTGTTTGGCTTGTTTCACTTAGGATGATACTTTCCAGGTCCCTCCATGAAGTCTCAAAGGATAAGAGATCTTTCTTTCTTACAGCTGCATGGTACTCCATTGTGTATATGTACCACACCTTTTGTATCTATTTGTCTAATGATGGACACTTGGGCTGTTTCCAGATCTTAGCTATTGTAAATTGTGCTGCTACAAACATGGGGGTACATATATTCTTTCTGGTTGGTGTTTCAAGCTTCTTAGGGTATATTCCTAGAAGTGCGATCACTGGGTCAAGTGGCAGTTCAATTTTTAATTTTTTGAGGTAACATCATACTTTTTTCCATAGTGGCTGCGCCAGTCTGCATTCCCACCAGCAATGTACTAGAGTCCCCTTTTCTCCACACCCTCCCCAACACTTGTTGTTTGATGATTTGTTGATGGTGGCCATTCTGACAGGTGTGAGGTGATAAGTCTCTACAAGTTCAAGAAGACTGAAATCATATCAAGCATCTTCTCAGATCACAATGGCATGAAACTAGAAATCAATAGCAAGAAGAACATACAAAGACATTTCAACACATGGAAGCCAAATAGCATGTTATTAAACAATGAATGGGTCAACGAGGAGATCAAGGAAGAAATTAAAAACTTCCTGGAAACCAATGAAAATGAACACACAACAACACAAAATCTATGGGATGCAGCGAAAGCAGTTCTGACAGGGAAGTTCATAGCACTACAGGCCTACCTCAAAAAACAAGAAAAATCTTTAATAGACTATCTAATCTCACAACTTAAAGAACTAGAGAGCAATCAAAAAGAAAACCCAAGAGCAAGTAGAAGGAAGGAAATAGTAAAGATCAGAGCAGAAAAAATGGCATAGAGACCAAAAAAACAATTCAAAGGATCAATGAAACAAAGAGCTGGTTTTTCAAAAAGATAAACAAGATTGATGGACCCTTAGCTAGACTCACCAAGAAACAAAGAGAGAGCACCCAAATACACAAAATCAGAAATGAAAGAGGAGAAGTAACAACTGACACCACAGAAATACAAAAGATAGTTAACAACTACTATGAACAATTATATGGCAACAAATTCGACAACCTAAGCGAAATGGACAAATTTCTAGAAACACATAGTCACCCAAAACTGGACCAGGAAGAGATAGAAAAGTTGAATTCATTCTTTTGTTAATTATATGAATGAATTCTTTGCTGAATCAGATCATTCTTTTCACATACTGAAGAAATATTTCCTCAATCTTGTGTAATAACAATGAAACCTCTGCAGATATGATACACTTTTTAAGTTAGTCTGTATTATTAACATTTTAAGTTAACATCTTAAGTCTAGAAGATCAACTATAAAATAAAGCAAGCTCTGGTTTATAATGTTTGATAATTACAAAGGAATAAATACTCCCTCTAAGATTTATTTCAAGCTACCAATGAATGTGGAGTTAGAAAGATTTCTGTAGTAGCACACCATTAGATAGTGATTCCCACAGAACCACAATAGATATAAACAGCCTCAAAAGCATAGATAATTGAAAAAACACAAACCAGCTCCAGCATACTACTAAAGTAGGCCCTGATGATTCTATGCTCAACTCTTCCCAACTTAGTCTTCAAATTTCAAGCTTCAGTCAGATCAAGACTTTCAAGATGGTGGCAGACTAGGAAGATACTACACTCATTTCCTCCCAGGACCAAAGTGGAAATGCATCTAAATTAAAGAACACTCACCCTGAATAACCAAGCAAAGAGTCTTATAATCAAGGATTTACAGAAGAAGCCACATTGAGACTGGTAGGAAGGGTGGAGATGTGAAAAGGGTTGGCCCTGCTTCCATGGGCAGTGGCTGAGGTTCTCGAGGGATATCTCAGCTGCAAGGGGTTCCCTCTGAAATGTGTGGAGCCCAAACCCCAGGCCAGGCTCCCCAGCCAGAACACCATTGCTAGGAAGAAACACTCACATAATATCCAGCTGTGAAAAGCAGTGGGTTTCTGTCCAACAAGAAGAGATGGAGTCTTCTGGAGACACAGGTACCCTCTAATATGGCCAATGCACAAAATGTCATTTGCAACTATTCACCCAAGGCTCCAGCAGAGGGAAGGTGGTGCAGACTAGAGTTGCCTGAGGAGAATCAGGTTTCAGGTTTGAGGCTCTGGAGAGAAGGCTTGTAAGAGAGCCACCAGGATCCCTAGACTGAGTCATCCTTCAATACCACAGTCACTACTTTTTTTTTTTTTTTTTGTATTCCCCTTCAAGTGGCATCAGCCAGGGGGAAAGCAATTATTCCACACGCTGGAGTATCTCTCACCCCACCCTGTGGATATTCAGCCTTGCTGAGGAATCAGCAGTACAAGCCAGGGTTTAGAAGTCTGGGTAGATTAAGAGGGGGGATAAATGACTGGCTTTGGAGTGGGGCCATTTCTTCCAATTTCCCATGAACCTAACTGGCACTTCCCCCTCATGGGAAATCCAATAAAACCATCCTTTAAGCTTCTGCCAGACTTGCACTCTGGGCTTCGGAGGCCTCACCCACCTGACTGCTGGGTGCACTTTGCCAAGGATAGAGCAAAATCGGGGTTAAACTCCATCATGTGGCTCTGGGGCAGGGAACCACATGCACCACCTTCCCTGAACTCTAAATGGCACCTCACCCTCATGGGAGATCCACTAACCCCATCCTCATGATTATGCCAGAAGTTCATTTAGCGACTGAACCTTACAGAAAGCTGGTACGCAGAGGCAGGCAAAGGCAGATGCCAGGATGCCTTGGGACATTTGTTGACCCATCCCTGGGCATGGTACTGTTAAAAGCTGGCCTTGGAGTGTAGCTTGGTCTTTCCTTTGCTCAGCCAAGCCCAGAAGAAGCAATCACAAAATGTGGATTGCTTGTAGCTTCAAACAGGCTGCCAAGGAACAGGCATAGACAATGTCTGACATTGGCCTGCACTGGAGTCACTTTCAAGAGACCCAGAACCAACACACCAAGTGGCCAATTTCAGATAACATTGGAGCAGAATCCAACAAACTTCACAAATGGCATATCCAAAGGGAGATCACAACAGGCACTAAACTCTGCTGAGGGAAATTCCACCTTTTTTTTTTTATTCTTTTTTTTCTCATTCTATATTTTTTCTTCTTTTCTTTTCCTTTTTTTAAAAATTATTTCCTTTCCTTTTCTTTTTTATCTTTTTTGTTTTTGTATTTATTTTTCTTATTTTTTAATTGGTCAACATCTGCAAAGTAGCTCACATGTTATGCTCAAGGTTGAGCCTCATACTCATCCTAGCAGAGGGTTGATCCCATGCACTAATGGGCCAATAGCAATCAAGATTAAATTACAACAGTAGGGCTCACATAACCCACACAAGAGACATTCCTAGAGTACCCAGCTCAGGAGGTCAAGGAGACTGCACCACTGGGTACCACAGGACATCTACTATATAAGTCTGCCCCACAAAGACCGGGAGTCATAGCAGATCTATCTAACACATATAAACAAAAACAAAGAGGCAGGAAAAATAGGGAGACAAAGAAACAGACCCCAAATAAAAGAACATGATTTATCTCCAGAAAAAGAACTAGATGAAATGAAGGTAAGCTATTTATCAGGTATAGAGTTTAAAGTAATGGTTATAAGGATGCTCAAAGAACTTAGTGAAAATTACATCCTCAGGGGGAAAAATATAGAAATCATGAAAAAGAACCAGTCAAATATGAAAAATTTCATACTGGACATCAAGAATACACTAGATGGAATAAAAACTAGGTTGGATGAAGCAGAGGATCAAACCACAGATTTGGAAGGCATGGTAGGAAAGAAAACCCAATCAAAGCAACAAAAAGAAATAACATTTTTAAAAATGAGAATAGTTTAAGAGAACTTTGAGAAAACATAACAACATCACCCACATCATAGAAATACCACAAGGAGAAGAGAGAGAGAAAAGGATCAAGAACCTTTTTGAAGAAATAACCTCTGAAAACTTCCCTAACCCGGTGATAAAAAAAGACATACAAGTCCAGGAAGTGCAGAGTTCCCAAACAAGATGAACCCAAAGATAAACATCATAACTAAAATGGCAAAGGTTAAATACAGAGAGAGAATCTTATATTTTTTAATCTTCGCCCAAATATATATTTTTTCCATTTATCTTTAGATAGAGTGGAAGGGAGAGAGAGAGAGAGAAACATTGATGTGAGAGAGACACATCAACCGGTCGTCTTCTGCATTACCCCAACCAGGACTGAGGATGAACTGTAACCAAGGTACGTGCCCCTGGCCAGAACTGAACCTGTAACTCTTTGGTCCATGGACCAATGCTCCAACCACTGAGCCAAACTGGTCAGGGCCAGAGAGAGAATCTTAAAAGCAGCATGAGAAAAGCAGTTAATTATCTGCAAGAGAGCACCTATAAAAACTATCAGCTGATCTCTAAAAGAAATATTTAAGACCAAACGAGATTGGCCTAAATATTTAAAGTGATGAAAAGCAAGGACCTACAACCAAGACTACTTTACCCAACAAAGCTATTTAAAATTGAAGGAGAAGTAAATAACTTCTAAGATAAGAAAAAGCTAAAATAGTATGTTACCACCAAATAAATATTACAAGAAATTTTTAAGGGCTTTCTTGAAAAAGAAGGAGGGGTAGGGAGTGGAGAAGAAAGAAAAGGAAGAAGGAAAAAAAAGGAACAAAACTAAAAGAATAAAATGGCAATAATTTTAGTAAAATATCAATAATCACTTTAAATCTAAATGGCTTAAATCCTCCAATCAAAAGACATAGGGTAGCTGAATGGATAAGGAAGGAAGACACATATATATGCTATCTATAAGAGACCCATGAAAGACATACACAGACTAAGAGTAAAGGAATGGAAAAAGATATTTTGTGCAAATGGAAACAAAAAAAAAGCTGAGGTAGCAATTTTTATATCTGACAAAATGGACTTTAAAACAAAGGCTATAGTATCAGACCAAGAAGAACACTACATAATGATAAAAGGATCAATCAAACAAGAGGATATAATTCTGGTAAAAATTTATACACCCAACTTAGGAGGACCTAAATATATAAAGCAAATCTAGATGGACATAAAGGGAGAGATTGACAGTGAAACATTAATATTAGTGTATATATACACATATATATATATATATATTTTTTTAATCCTCACCCAAGGACACTTTTTCATTCTTTGTTCAGATAGAGCAGGAGGGAGAGAGAGAGAGAGAAACATCAATGTGAAAGGGACACATCGAGTGGCTGCCACCCGCACAACTAACCAGGGCCAGGGACAAACTGCAACCGAGGTACATGCCCTTAGCGGGAACCGAACCCGGGTCTCTCCGGACCGCAGGCCGACGCTCTAACCGCTGAGCCAAACCGGCCAGGGCTATATTAGTATATTTTTACATTTCATTGATATCAATGGATGGATCTTCCAGACAGAAAATCAACAAGGAATTTGTGGCCTTAAAAGACACACTAGATCAGATTAATTTAATTGATATCTACAGAGTATTTTACCACAAAGCAACAAAATATACATTCTTTTCAAGTGCATATGGAACATTTTCTAGGCTAAGACCACATGTTAGGACACAAAACAAGTCTCAATAAATTTCAGAAGATGGAAATCATATCAAGCATCTTCTATGACCATAGTGGTATGAAACTAGAAATCAACCACAAGAAGAAAAAAAAACTGAAAAAAACATACAGTCATGGAGGCAAAATATCATGTTACAAAACAGTGAATGGGTTAACAATGCGATCGAGAATGAAATCAAAAGATACCTTGCAACAAATGAAAATGAGAAAAAAAACAACCTAAAATCTATGGGGCACAGCAAAAACAGTCCAAAGAGAAAAATTCATAGCATTACAGGCCTACCTCAGCAATTAATGAAAAACTCAAATAAATAATCTAACTTTACACTTTAAAAGAACTGGGGTGGGGGGGGCAAGGTGAATAGAAGGAGGAAATAATAAAGATCAGGGCAGAAATAAATGAACAGAGTCTTTAAAAAATGAAGAAGATCAATAAAACCAAGAGCTGGTTCTCTGAAATGATAAACAAGACTGACAAACCTTTAACCAGACTCATCAAGAAAAAAAGAGAGAGGACCCAAATAAATAAAATCAGAAATGAAAGATGAGAAGTCACAACAGAAATCAAATAAATGCAAATGATTATAAGAAAATATTACAAACAATTACATGCCAACAAACTGAACAACCTGGAAGAAATGGATAACTTTCTAGAAACATAAAACCTTCCAAAACTGTATCAGAAAAAATCAGAGAATCTGCATAGATAAATTACAACTAGTGAAATTAAAGAAGTAATCAAAAAACTCCCAATAATTAGCAGCTCTGGACTGGGTAACTTTACAGGTGAATTTTACTAAACATTCAAAGAAGAACTAACACCTACTCTTCTCAAACTATTTCAAAAAATTCAAGAGGAAGGAAGACTCCCAAGTTCATTTTATGAGGCCAGCATTATCTTAATTCCAAAACCAGATAAAAACACAACAAAGAAAGAAAATTATAGGTCAATATCCTGATGAATATAGATGTTAAAAATCTCAACAAAATATTAGCAAACTGAATCCAGCAATACATTAAAATGATCATACACCATGATCAAATGGGATTTATTCTGGAGGTGCAAGGCTGGTACAACATCCACAAAATAGTAAACATGACACACACATAAACAACTGAAGGATAAAAACCATATAATCATATTAGTAGATGCAGAAAAAGCATTTGATAAAATCCAGCACCCATTTATAATAAAAACTCTCAGAAAAGTGGGAATAGAGGGAACATACCTCAACATAATAAAGGCCATATATGACAAACCCATAGCCAACATCATACTCAATGTGCGAAAACTACAAGTGTTTCCCTTAAGATCGGGAACAAGACAGGAATGTTCACTTTCACCACTCTTGTTCAATATAGTAATGGAAGTCTTAATCACAGCAATCAGACAAGAAGAAGAAATGAAAGTGATCCAAATTGGAAAGGAAGAAGTAAAACTGACATTACTTTCACATGCCATGATACTATATTTAGAAAAGCCTAAAGAGTCCATAAAAAAACTACTAGAACTGATAAATGAATTCAGTAAAGTTGCAGGATACAAAATAAATATCAAGAAATCAGTTAAATGTTTATATATCAATAATGAACTATCAGAAAGGGAAACTAAAAAACAATCCTAATCACATTGCTTCAAAAAGAATAAAATACCTAGGAATAAATTTAACCAAGGGTGTAAAAGACCTGTACTTGGAAAATTATAAGACACTGAAGAAAGAATTTGAGGGGGGGAAAAAAAAGTGGAAACATATACCATGTTCATGGATATGAAGCATTAACATCAATACAATGTCCATGCTCTCCAAAGCAATCTGTAGATTCAGTACAATTCTTACTAAAATACCAGTGGCATATTTCACAGATCTAGAACAAATATTGCAAAAATGTGTATGGAACCAAAAGAGACACTGAATAGTGACAGCAATCTTAAGAAAGAAGAACAAAGTTGGAGGTATTACAATATCTGATACCAAAGACCACTGCAATCAAAACAGCCTGGTACTGGCATAAGAATAGGTATATAGAGAGGACAAAAAATGGCGGCGGAGTGAACAGAAGCTTCACAGACCGTCTCCCAGAACCAAACTGGAATTACAACTATAACACAGACAAATTGACGGGAAAAACCAACAGAAAAGCAGCTTGGAGGACTATATAACCAGAAACACCGACTCGATCCTGGTAGGCTTGCGAAGGCGCGAGACGGGGGCTGGGAGCCCACGGTTGGCAGCTCGGCAGCGGCCTCAGCTGGGAGCAGCGCCCTCGGGTCACACTCCCAGGCGGCTCCTCAGCGCAGAGCCGGGACAGAGGCTAAAACAGCCACAGCCACTCACCTTGGGCTCCGGCAGAGGGAGGGCAGACTGGACTGGAACTGTGTCGGGACACTCGGGATTTGGAGGGCGCTCACAGCTCTTGCTGAGTGCAGCCACTCAGGATGGTGGCCACATTGCTCCTTCCCAGGGCTCTGAGGAGAGGCAGCAGCCCCTCCCTCAGAGATCCAACCCCACCCTGTGGGCCATTGAAGTGCTAATTGAAGCTCATTAACAAGCAGCATCTGCCCCACCCTTGGGAAATCCCCTTGTGCTGAGCACCTGAGGGAGCTTTTCAATCAACTGACAAACCAAAACTCATCAAGTAACCTAGACTGCTAGCCTCCAGGCAAAAAGCTAGAGGATAACAGTACCTTTCCTGGGCTGGCAACTTTAACCAGGAAAGTAAGACTTGACAGTGGTGTTCAATGTGGATCCTCCCTCGCTCATCTAAACACAGGAGAGGGAGCCACAAACAGCAGAACACCAACACCCACAGGGAAAACTTGACAGGCTCCAAAGCCCACAGTGATAGCCAAAATGGTGAAACACAGAAACAGAAGCCAAATGAAAGAGCAAGAGACCTCCACTGAAGATGAGATCAATGTGGAACAATTAGGCATGTTAACAGAGCTAGAATTCAGAGCCATGATCTTGAGGAAGCTGAACAGCATGAGTAAGGACATAGAGACACTGAAAATAAGCCAATTGGAAATTAAAAACCATCAAGAAGAGATAAAAAATGACATATCAGAAATGAAAAACACATTGGAAAGTTTAAAAAGCAGAGTAGAGGAAGCTGAGGACGGGATCAGTGAATTAGAAGACAGGGTAGAAAACATCAATCAATCAGAAAAACAAAAGAAAAAAACAGGAAGACAGCTTAAGAGAACTGTGGGACAACTGGAAACATAATAATATTCGCATCATAGGAGTCCCCAAAGAAGAAGAAAATGAGCAAGGGATAGAGAATATATTCAAAAAAATAGTGACAGAAAACTTCCCTAATTTGGTGAAGGAAGAAGGCATTCAAGTTCAAGAAGCACAGACAGTCCCAAGTAAGAATAACCCAAACAGGCCCACACCAAGACACATAGTAATTAAAATGCCACAAATTAAAGACAAAGAGAGAATCCTAAAAGCAGCAAGAGATAAGCAACAGGTTGCCTACAAAGGAAACCCCATAAGGTTCTCAGCTGACTTCTCACAAGAAACACTACAGGCCAGAAGGGAATGGCATGAAGTAATCAAAGTCATGAAAAACAAGAATCTGAATCCAAGACTACTCTACCCAGCAAAGCTATCATTCAAAATAGAAGGTCAAATAAAGAGCTTCCCAGACAAAAAAAGGCTAAGGGAATACATTAGCACCAAACGAGCACTGCAAGAAATGTTAAAAGGACTGCTGTAATTAGCAGTAGAAATGGAAAGAAAAATAGAACCACACTAAACAAAAATGGCAATAAATAAGTACATATCAATAATCACCTTAAACATAAATGGATTGAACGCTCCCATAAAAAGACACAGAATATCTGACTGGATAAGAAAGCATGACTCATCTATATGTTGTTTATAAGAGACCCACCTCACAACAAAAGACTCACATAGGTTGAATGTGAAGGGATGGAAAAAAATTTTCCAAGCAAATGGAAAGCAAAAAAAAACTGGGGTAGCAATTCTCATATCTGATAAAATAGATTTCAAAATGAAGACCATGACTAGAGACAAAGAAGGCCACTACATAATATTGAAAAGATCTATCCAACAGGAAGATAATAACCTTGATAAACATATATGCACCCAATACAGGAGCACCAAAATATATGAAAAATCTTCTGGAAGACTTCCAAGGAGAAATCGACAATAATACAATCATAGCAGGGGACTTCAACACCCCGTTGACAGCACTGGATTGATCCTCTAGGCAAAAAATTAGCAAGGAAACAGAGACTCTAAATGAAGTGCTAGACCAAATGGATTTAATAGATATCTACAGAGAATTACACGCCAAACTACAGAATACACATTCTTCTCAAGTGCACATGGGACATTCTCAAAGATAGACCACATGATAGGACACAAACTAAATCTCTACAAGTTCAAAAAGATTGAAATCATATCAAGCATCTTCTCAGATCACAATGGCATGAAACTAGAAATCAATAGCAAGAAGAACATACAAAGACATTTCAACACATGGAAGCCAAATAGCATGTTATTAAACAATGAATGGGTCAACGAGGAGATCAAGGAAGAAATTAAAAACTTCCTGGAAACCAATGAAAATGAACACACAACAACACAAAATCTATGGGATGCAGCGAAAGCAGTTCTGACAGGGAAGTTCATAGCACTACAGGCCTACCTCAAAAAACAAGAAAAATCTTTAATAGACTATCTAATCTCACAACTTAAAGAACTAGAGAACAATCAAAAAGAAAACCCAAGAGCAAGTAGAAGGAAGGAAATAGTAAAGATCAGAGCAGAAATAAATGACATAGAGACCAAAAAAACAATTCAAAGGATCAATGAAACAAAGAGCTGGTTTTTCGAAAAGATAAACAAGATTGATGGACCCTTAGCTAGACTCACCAAGAAACAAAGAGAGAGAACCCAAATACACAAAATCAGAAATGAAAGAGGAGAAGTAACAACCAACACCATGGAAATACAAAAGATTGTTAACAGCTACTATGAACAACTATATGGCAACAAATTCGACAATCTAAGCGAAATGGACAAATTTCTAGAAACACACAGTCTCCCAAAACTAGACCCGGAAGAGATAGAAAACTTGAACAGACCAATAACAACTAAGGAAATTGAAGAGGTAATCAAGACTCTCCCAGCAAACAAAAGCCCAGGCCCATATGGCTTCATGGGGGAGTTTTACCAAACATTCAAAAAAGAACTAACACCCATTCTCCTCAAACTATTTCAAAAAATTCAAGAAGGAAAACTTCCAAACTTGTTCTATGAGGCCAGCATAATTCTAATTCCAAAACCAGAAAAAGACACTATGAAGAAAGAAAATTACAGGCCAATATCCCTGATGTACATAGATGCCACAATCCTGAACAAAATATTAGCAAATCGGATCCAGAAATGCATCAAAAAAATTATTCACCATGACCAAGTGGGATTCATTCCAGGAACGAAAGGCTGGTACAATATTCGCAAATCAATAACCATGATACACCACATAAACAAAATGAAGAATAAAAACCACATGATCATATCAATAGATGCTGAAAAAGCATTCGACAAAATCCAGCATCCATTTCTGATAAAAACGCTCAGCAATGTAGGAATAGAGGGATCATATCTCGACATAATAAAGGCCATATATGAAAGACCTACAGCCAACATAATACTCAATGGACAGAAACTAAAAACATTTCCATTAAGAACAGGAACAAGACAGGAATGTCCACTTTCGCCACTCTTATTTAACATTGTACTGGAAGTCTTAGCCACAGCGATCAGACATGAAGAAAAAATAAAGGGATCCAAATTGGAAAGGAGAAAGTGAAACTGTCATTATTTGCAGATGATATGATATTATACATAGAAAACCCTAAAGACTCCATCAACAATCTACTAGACTTAATAATTGAATTTGGCAAAGTAGCAGGATACAAAATTAATGTCAAGAAATTGATGGCATTCTTATACACCAATGATGAACTCACAGAAAGAGAAACTGAAAAAACAATCCCATTTACCATCGCACCAAAAAAAATTAAGATACCTAGGAATAAACTTAACCAAAGAAATTAAGAACCTATTTGCAGAAAACTACAGGTCATTGAAAAAAGAAATAGAGGAAGATATAAAAAAGTGGAAGCACATACCCTGTTCATGGATTGGAAGAATTAACATCCTTAAAATGTCCATACTACCCAAAGCAATCTATAGATTCAATGCAATCCCCATCAAAATACCAACGACATACTTCATAGAACAAGAACAAATACTTCAAAAGTTCATATGGAACCAAAAAAGACCCCAAATAGCCACAGCAATCTTGAAAAAGAAGAACAAAGTAGGTCGGATCACAATACCAGATATCAGGTTATACTACAAAGCGACTGTAACCAAAACAGCCTAGTACTGGCACAAGAACAGGCATATAGACCAGTGGAACAGAACTGAAAACCCAGAAATGGACCCAAGGCAATACGCTCAATTAATATTTGACAAAGGTGGCAAGAGCATACAGTGGAGTAAAGACAGCCTCTTTAATAAATGGTGTGGGATAATTGGACAGCTACATGGAAAAAAATGAAACTAGACCATCAACTTACACCATACACAAAAATAAACTCAAAATGGATAAAAGACTTAAATGTGACCCATGAATCCATAAAAATTCTAGAAGAAAATGGAGGCAACAAAATTTCGGACATCATATGGAGCAGAATTTTCACTGATACATCACCTAAGGCAACAGATACAAAGGAAAAAATGAACACATGGGACTACATCAAACTCAAAAGCTTCTGCACAGCAAAAGAAACAATCATCAAAATGGAAAGGCAACCCACTGTATGGGAGAACATCATTGCCAATGATGTATCAGATAAGGGGTTAATTTCCAATATATATAGAGTGCTCATACAACTCAACAAAAGAAAAACAAAGAACCCAATTAAAAAATGGGCAGAGGAGCTGAATAGAAACCTCTCCAAACGGGACATACAAATGGCCAGAAGACATATGAAGAAATGCTCAACATCACTAATCATCAGAGAGATGCAAATTAAAACAACAATGAGGTATCACCTCACACCTGTCAGAATGGCCGCCATCAACAAATCATCAAACAACAAGTGTTGGCGGGGGTGTGGAGAAAAGGGGACTCTAGTACACTGCTGGTGGGAATGCAGACTGGTGCAGCCGCTGTGGAAAACAATATGGTGTTACCTCAAAAAATTAAAAATTGAACTTCCATTTGACCCAGTGATCCCACTGCTAGAAATATACCCTAAGAAGCCTGAAATACCAATCAGGAAGAATATATGTACCCCCATGTTCATAGCAGCACTATTTACAATAGCTAAGATCTGGAAACAGCCCAAGTGTCCATCAGTAGACGAATGGATAAAAAAGCTGTGGTACATATACACAATGGAGTACTATGCAGCGGTAAGAAAGAAAGATCTCTTATCCTTTGAGACGACATGGAGGGACATGGAAAGTATTATCCTAAGTAAAAGAAGCCAAGCAGAAAAAGACAAATACCACATGATCTCACTTATATGCGGAATATAATGAACATAACAGTCTGAGGAATACAGTAGACCCAGAAACATGGAAGTAGGGCACTGACTGACATCCCTCAGAAGAGGGGGTGGGGGGGGGAGAGATAAACCACAGAACTTATATGCATGTATGCATGACCAATGGACATGGACAACTAAGCTGGGGACGGGGTGGGGGTGGGGTGGGGAGGGGGGAGCCAATGGGGTAAAAAAGGTAAAATATCTGTAACAAAAAAGTAAATAAAAAATTTATATATAAAAAAAAAGAATAGGTTTATAGATCAATGGAACAGAACTGACAGCCCAGAAATCAACCCATGCCTTTATGGTCAATTAATATTTGACAAAGGAGGCAAGAGCTTACAAAGGAGTAAAGACAGTCTCTTCAGTAAACAGTGCTGGAAAAATTGGACAGCTACATTTAAAAAATAAAACAAGACCATCAACTTACACCACACACAAGAATAAAGTCAAAATGAATAACATGCTTAAATTTAAGTCATGAAACCATAAAAATCCTAGAAAAAAAATAGGAAGTAAATTCTCAAACATCTCTTATAGCAATATTTTTGCCAATATGCCTCTTAGGGCCAGGAAAATAAAGAAAGAATCTGAACAAATAGGATTATATCAAACTAAAAAGCTTTTGCACAGCAAAAGAAACCATCAACAAAATGAAAAGGGAGACTATATTTGCCAATGATACATCAGATAAGGGGCTAATATCCAAAATATATAAATAACTCATACCACTTAACAGAAGGAAGACAACAATCCAATTAAAAAATGGGCAAAGGATCTGAATAGACACCTCTCCAAAGAGGACATACAGATGGCCAAAAGACATATGAAAAAATACTCAACATCACTAATCATCTCAGAGAGATGCAAATTAAAACCACAGTGAGATATCACCTCACACCTGCTAGAATGACTACCGTCAACAAATCAACAAACAAGTACTGACGAGGATGTGGTGAAAAGAAAACCCTAGTGCACTGCTGGTGGGAATGCAGATTAGTGCAGCCACTCTGGAAAACAATACAGAGTTTTCTCAAAAATTTGAAAATGGAACTGCTGTTTGACCCAGCAATTCCACTTCTGGTAATATATCCTAAGAATCCTGAAACACCAATCAGAAAGAATATATATGTACCCCTATGGTCATAGCAGCACTATTTACAATAGCTAAGATCTGGAAACAGCCAAAGTGCCCATCAGTAGATGTGTGGATAAAAAAGCTGTGGTATATTTACATAATGGAATATTATGTTGCCATAAAAAAGAAGAAAATTGTCCCTTTTGCAACACCATGGATGAACCTGGAGATTATTATGCTAAGTAAAATAAGCCAGTCAAAGAAAGTCAAATACCATATGATCTCACTTATATGTGAAATGTAATTAAAATAAACTGATGAACAAAATAGAAACAGGCATGGATACATGGAACAGACTGACAGCTGTCAGAGAGGAGGAGGATGGAGGGGAGGGTCTGGATAAAAAAAGGTGAAATGATTAGCCAAAGAATATGTATGCATAACCTATAGTCACAGACATCAGTGTGGTGTTGGACAGAGGAAGAAAGGTGGGTGAGGGCTGGGTAGGGGTGGGCAAGGGTGGGTGAGGGCTGGGTAGGGGTGGGCAAGGGGGGTCTAATGGGGACATCTGCAATATATTCAACAATAAAAATATAGTTTAAAAAAGTATTTAAAAGTGATCAATAGAAAATAATATATAATAAAATATTAAATCAAATATGAGCAAGAACTCTAAAAATAAAGTGTAGGCATTAAGATCTAAGGGCCACAAGGGAAAAAAGATAGCAATTATTGCCAGGGTGTGTGTTTTTAGAGAGTTAAATGAAAGTTGAACCTTAAAACAATAAAAGAAACAATCAATATATTATAGTATTTTAAAAATATAACTTAAATTGTGAAATTTAGAATTCCTACTATAGCACTGAGCATTTAGGTTCCATAGCTACAGATATATGTTAAAAATATTAATAATAATTCATTTTTCAAAACTGGTATTTTTAGTATGTAGTCAAATATTTTTTTAGGCATATAATTGCAACATGTGTTAGAATTTCATCAGCCAATTTTTTTAAATTCATTTTTAGAGAGAGAGAGAGAGGAAGGGAGAGGGAGAGAACAATAGAAACATCAATGCGAGAGAACATCGATTGGCCACCTCCTGCATGCCCTCCACTGGGGTTTTGGCCCACAACCTGGGCATGTGCCCTGACCAGGAATCGACCCAGTGACCTCTTGGTTCATGGGTCAACGCTTAACCACTGAGCCACACCGGCTGGGCCCATCAGCCAAATTTTTAAGAAAAATAATTTTCAGCGTGAAGAACTCACATAGTCAAGAACGATGTCCTGGAGTCGCTTTGTTTCTTCGTGCTGAGCAGGACCAGCTCGTGGTGGAGTGGACCATTGCCCTGAGTAATGAACTGAGGAACTTAGGAAACCTCCGTTGCCTCCAATCATCTTTTCTGTTCTACTCTCTCCCTGGTGAAATCTCACCACCAGAGATTCATTCTTTTGTGTCAGCATCTGTTCTCTCTTGAACATCTAGTCATTCATCTCTTAATATACTGGATGAAAGAAGGTGACAAGATTAGCCAAAGAACATATATGCATAACCCGTAGACACAGACAACAGTGTGGTCATGTCAGATGGTGGGGGCTGGGTGGAAGGAGGCAAAGGGGAGAAAATAGGGACATCTATAATAGTGTCAACAATAAAAATAAAATTTTAAAAGAGCTTCAGTCAGAGTAGTTTTGCAATGCTAACATGACCATGTTGTCCAATGCATTTATTAATTAATCTAGCCAACAGTTACTGAATTGGATGTTCAAGGCCCTGTTTCCTTTGACTAAAATAAATGTGAGCAAAGGACAAAATCCCTGCCTCGTGGGGATACATTCTACTGGGAGGGGGTAGATAACACATAAAACAGAATAAATAAACCAACTGTACTGTACAGCAGAAGGGACTGAATGCTACAAGGCTGAAAAAATACAAAGATAGCAGAAGAGATGGCAGGGAAGAAAATATCCAGTCTGCCCTCCGGACGTGCCCATAGGCAAGGGGAGATTTGAGCGAGGACTGGGAGAAGGTGAGGTGGATCCGTCCGGCCGGGATTGGGCAGGCAATGGCCCGCGGGCACGAGGAGTGCAGTTAAGCCAAAAAGCTACCAGAAGACAGTCCAGACTCTAACAGTGGTTCTCAACCTTCCTGACACCGTGACCCTTTAATACAGGTCCTCATGTTGTGGTGACCCCCAACCATAAAATCATTTTCATTGCTTCTTCATAACTGTAATTTTGCTACTGTTATGTCTTAGGCAACCCTGTGAAAGGGTCATTCGACCCCCAAAGGGGTTGCAACCCACAGGTTGAGAACCACTGGCTAGAGGCTCTCACAGGTCATTGTAAGGACTTCATCCTTTACTCTGATTGAAGTAGGAAGCCATTTCTCAGTTTTGAACAGAGGAGTGTTGAACTTTTTAAGCACATCACACTCATTTAAAACTCTGACTACTTCCCTTGCTCTTAAAACAGTCTACTGATCTTCACTCCGCCTACCCAGCCCCAAGCAATGTGACCGGTGCCACTCAGCATTCTCACCTCCTGCCTCTCTCTCTCTCTCTCTCTCTCTCTCTCTCTGTCCTCTTACCCTTCAAGTCTATCAATAGGATGCTGCTTTTTGCCTCAGACAGGACCCCCTTCAGGTACTCACAAGTACTTGAACTTGTCCTTCATAATATTTATACTAAATGGTTGGTTTTGATTTTGTGATTACTTGTTTGTTGTATAAGTTACCTACCTTCACTGCTACTCTCTGCTAGAAAGGAAGCTAGCTTTGAGCAGAGATGGTGTCTCTTGTTTTCACTGATCTATCTTAACCGTGGCACATTGTAGACAATTAAATATGTGTTGACACCTAATGAATGTCTTATGTATTCATATATTCCATTGTTTAATCCAGGGACTATCTCATGATACACATGCTGTAAACTTTTTGTTGATGAATAGGTAGTCAAATGCATGGGAGGAGGAATTGATGAATTAAAAATGTGAAAAGCAAGGAAGGAAGAAAGGAAGGAAGGAAGGGAGGGAGGGGGGAGGGGGGGCTAACGTATTTCTATATTCCAGTACTGAATCCAGTCTGGCTCATGGTAAGCATTCTGTAATTTTTTTAATGAACAGATGATTGGATGGATCTATGGATGATTGAATGAGTGAATAAAAGTGAATATATAAATTAATTAATCAATCATTTTAGTCAAGTCAGAAGAGTTTCCATCCTCAGAAAGAATATGTCTTCTGCCCAGGGTAGGTCACTTGATCAGCCCATTAGTTCTTTACTTGGTTTCCTGCCATGGATATATTTTGAAGAACATTTTTATTAGCTTTGGAGTCACTTGCAAGGTTCTCTGGACTTCTCTCTTGGCGCGCCTGCGCCCGTGTTCACACCTGGCCGGCCACAGTCTGCGGGTCTCCCTGCTTTCCTTACGCGGCCACATTTCCAAGTGTCCCTTTGATCTCTGGCACATACTTCTGCTAGGCTTCCAATAAGGTGTTTTTAAACAGTCTCCAGATTTCCTGTGGCTTATTGACTTTTTAAATGATTTCTTTCATTTGTTTTTCCTAACTAGTGCCTACACTTGTTCTTAGGTTCCTTTTATAAAACTGAGTAACCACATGATATATAAATTTTCTCTCCCAGCCCAGAATGGTCACAGTGTTGTGATCATTCAAAGATACTTTTTCTTCCAGGTCCTGTCCACCACTCAAAGCCAAGCCTAAAATATTTTCCTTCCTTAATAATTCTAAAAGGCATTCTTCTAAGAGGAGGTCATTTATCTCATTCAATAAGCATATATTTATATCTCTAATCTACATGGGAACTGAGTAAATTATTCTCCAAAAGAGCATAGAGCAGGCTGTGTCTAGGTGCCGTAGAATGAGTGTTTGTATGTGTGTGTGCACACCGTTTGGTGAACAGGTACTTTGAAAACCATTTCACTTGTTTCTGACTAGAAAAGTTGCTAATCACGATTGCTCTGACAGAAACCAAAATCGAGTGGAATAGAAGTCCCAGAGAGCTTTTGGTTCCCGGCTACGGAGCCACAGGCTGCTCGCTTTCTTCTTCAGCGTGTTTGCACCGACCGAGGCCTGTTCGGAGGCAGTCGGACAACCAAGTAAAACTAGGAATCAGTTAACATTACAAAAATCTAGCCTTTGCTTTTTTCTGACCAAGTATTTCATCAGTCAGGGTTTTTCCTACCAAAACGCTTTCTTTCAACCATTTCTTGCTTTATTTGGCTAAAATGTACATTCTTTGCCACATTTAATAGTCACGTGTGTACTCTCCCAGGGCAGAGTAGAGATCACAGTTTTCATCTGCAGATGTTCCCCGACTAAGGTGAACCAAAGAACATGTTACAAATTCCGCCCTTGCAAATATTCTCTTTCAAATATTCCCTGCAAATATTTTGGTATTTAAGTTTTCTGCTCTGCAGAACTTTTATATGATATAACACATGGTCAATGTGTATTCAGTCTATGAATGAATTAATAGATTGTGTTTTATTTATTTATTTTTATTTTATTTTATTTTATCCTCACCCGAGGAGAGGACATTTTTCCATTTTTCATTCAGGTAGAGTGGGAGGGAGAGAGAGGAACAGATATAGAGAGAGAAACATCAACGTGAAAGGAACACACCGAGTGGCTGCCACCCACACGACCCACCAGGGCCAGGGACAAACTGCAACCGAGGTACGCGCCCTTAGTGGGAACCGAACCCTGGTCTCTCAGGACCGCAGGCTGACGCTCTAACTGCTGAGCCAAACCGGCCAGGGCTAGATTGTGTTTTAAATATTGAAAACTGAAAATGTACTTTTTTTCCACTTTAAACTTTTGAATTGGTCGCGTTCTAATGAAGAAGCTTTAAAATTTTGGTAATATGTTTTCCACTCATGATATTGACACACGCACATAGTGACCGTTTTCTTTTTTCTTTTTGATACAGTTTCATTATTTGCCATGCTGACAGTAGTGCACCAATAAAGCCAAAATATCATATTAGAATTCATGACAGTTTTCACATTGTATTATCAATATGTGGAAATAATTGTCTGCTCTGAGATTAAATTACATTATTGTGTATCTTTTTCATGCCTAATAAATAATGATGGATGGCTTTTATTTTCATCACCACCTGCAACCATTTAGCCACCCCTTGATTGTTGAAGATAAAATAATAAAAGGCAAGTGTTATGTTGCAAACTGAAGAATGTAGTCAAAACAGTTGTGTATTTCTTGTTTCTATTTGCATTATTTTAGTCCCTAAAGAGCAATGCATGGTGGTCTATAAAAGAGATCAACCTGAGGGAAACATAGCAAACAGTTTACATAAATGAAGGGAGAAAGTGGGAAAATAGTTTTTTTCTGGTAGAACAATAATTATTTCTTGGTGCACGATTCTTAATCTGAAAATGAGTTTTTTGTTCTGCGTGCAGATCAGTTATGTGCAATTAGAATGCAGAGCAGAAGCACATCTTACTGTTTAGCCTTTTAAAACAGAAATGAAAACAGTCCAGAAATTGTAGCAAAGTTGGAAATGCGTGCAAGGTAATTTTGAAATCCAAAGACATAAAACCATGCATAATAAAAAGGCCACTCTAACCTCATTACATTTTTTGAAATTGGCAATTGGGAAGCTTAATTTTGAAATTCGAACTTGCATGTTTGAGAACTGATTAACTATATGTTGAATGGTCAACTGCATTGCGAATGGTCAGGTGTGTTTTGCTTGTCCTCCTATATACAATCGCATCGCCTCATGTTTTGGTTTTATCTATTTCTGACTTGTTCAGGTGTTTTTTAATTGTCCAATGTTATGCTTAAGCAAAATTGATTCATCTTGTTGGTGTTAAAATTACTTTTGAATTAAAGTTACAATCAGCAAATGCTCTGAGTCTTCAGGGAAAAAGAAGCACCTCTGAGTTTTATGATACTATTATATTTCATCCCTGAAGAATGTCAAGCTTTTTTGTAAAATAAATATATGGCGTTTATAATAGAAGCTAGTCATTTGATCATTTCAGTTACAACAAAAGAAAGCAAGCTGTAGACAAAATCTTTGATATTTGCTTATGAGTCACAGGTTGACTCTTCACAGAGCAGTTTCACGTTTGGCTCTATTATCTTTAAATCAAAAGATGACAATCTTCTCAAGCATAGCAGAGACTCAGACCAAAATACGAATTTAATCCTATCAAATGTCTAGTTACTGCAGAGTAATGGCTTGGGAAATAGGCCGACAGTCCATTATCTGCCCACCGCAGCGAGCCCTGGCCTCCTGGACCTGCCCCGCCGCCCCGTGCTCTCCCGCTGGGCTCGGCGTTCATCTCACAACAGCGGAGGGGCTGCTCCTCGTCTAAGGCTGTTTTGTTGTCTGACTAGCCATCTCTGTCTTTAACTAAATGTCTTGAATACAATAATAATAAGCATAAATGTATTTGTACCATTACTCAGTGCAGAAATTACATCTTCACTTTTCCTCTGAGAATCAAGGGGCAGCCGTGCTTGGTCCTTCACATTCCAGGCCCAGCAGAAGCCACAGGTTTTTCTGGACGCTCTGGCCTGGGCAGCTCTGCACGAGCCATTTTCGAGATCGATTCATTGGCAGAGGTACACGTGCATTTTTCCTCTCTGGATGATCGAGATTTACCTGGCCTAGAAAAACATCTTGGAAGACTAATTCTACAAAAGAAGCTTGCATAAAAAGTCGCCCAGACAGAGGAACTAAATAGACACCTCTTCAAACAGGACATACCAATGGCTAAGAGACATATGAAGAAATGCTCAACATCACTAATCATCAGAGAGATGCAAATTAAAACAACAATGAGGTATCACCTCACACCTGTCAGAATGGCCGCCATGAACAAATCATCAAACAAGTGCTGGCGAGGGTGTGGAGAAAAGGGGACTCTAGTACACTGCTGGTGGGAATGCAGACTGGTGCAGCCACTATGGAAACACTATGGTGTTACCTCAAAAAATTAAAAATTGAACTTCCACTTGACCCAGTGATCCCACTTCTAGGAATATACCCTAAGAAGCTTGAAACACCAATCAGAAAAAATATATGTACCCCCATGTTCGTAGCAGCACTATTTACAATAACTAAGATCTGGAAACAGCCCAAATGTCCATCAGTACACGAATGGATAAGAAAGCCGTGGTACATATACACAATGGAGTACTATGCAGCAGTAAGAAAGAAAGATCTCTTATCCTTTGAGACAACATGGAGAGACCTGGAAAGTATTATCCTAAGCGAAACAAGCCAAACAGAGAAAGACAAGTATCATATGATCTCACTTATTTGTGGAATATAATGAACATAACAGTCTGAGGAATGGGGTAGTCCCAGAGACGTGGAAGTGGGGTACAGACTGACAATCCCCAGAAGAGGAGGTGGTGGGGGAGCGATAAACCACAGAACTTATACACATGTATGCATGAACAATGGACAATAAACTGGGGACAGGGTGGGGAGGGAGGAGGAGGGGGGAATCAATGGGGGGAAAAGGAGAAACATCTGTAACAATAATTAATTAATTAATTAATTAGAGAAAGAAAAGAAACATCTATGTGAGAAAAAAACAAAAGTCACAGGAACTACAGCTCAGACTTCTGTCTGTGGCACAAGTCACATCCTCCAAAGAAAGGACGATTCAGCGCTAAGACTCACCTAACTCTTCTCATTTAAGCCCCTTCTCGTCCCTTGTCCCTCACCCAGTTTTGTGGAAGCCATGAGAGCTCAAGGCTGCACCCCTGAACCTGGGCCCACACATCCTACTTGCATTGCCTGGCAAACTGAAAGTTCTAGAATGACATCTTCATGGGGTGGTTTTAGTTTTCTATTGCATTGTCTCTTGTCCTGATTTTCTTCAACCAAAGCCTCCCTGACATGACCTACCAGAAAAAACAAAAGAAACATGTTGAATAACTGTACCATAAACACACAAAATGGAAATGCTGAACCGTCTCCATTAAAACAAATATTTTTTAGTGCTGTAATCATTTTTCTTTTACACTCTCTGCCGTCCGGTGCTTTACTCGTCCTAATGCTTCCGGAGTCTCTGCTACGGATATAAAGACATTCAGAAGTTTGTAACGCACAGCGGATGTTGACTTCTCATGCGTGCGAGCAGGAGCTGCGGGAGAAAGCGGCCGCGGCCACGGAGCCTGGGGCAGCGGCCTCGCTCGGCACTGCTCAGGGCCCGGTTTGGGAGAAAGTACTTCCAGCTAATAAAACTAGAGTTAAAATGACCAAAAAATTTTAAAAATTAGCATCTTTAAAGCTTTCTGAATACTGTTGACATTAAAAAAATTATAGACACGATTTTATCATTTTTAGGCTGTGTACCTATGTATACATGTAATTTTTAACGGGGAGGGGTCACTTTTTGTAAAACATAGGCAATGTTCAAAGCATTACCAACTGCAAAGTAGTTTTGGAGTAAGAGTATCACGATGAACTTCCCAGCGGAGCAGTAAAGGTCTGTGCCGTCGAAGGGCTGGGTGTGCGCGTCAGTCACCCGGCGCGCTGACGCAGAACCCGGAGCCGGCCTTCCCAGCAGCCGCCTCAAGTCAGGTTCCTGTTTAACAACTAGTTCTGGGTTCCAGAAAACACTGTATTAGGGAAGCGAAAACAGACTCTTTGGCTCGCGTTGTGGAAGGAGGGTGGGACCTTATGAATTACATGGCTGCATAAGATGTAGGCAAATTTATTTTGGCAACAAATTCAGGCTGTTGCATTGTTTTTCTTTCATACTTAATTCAAACACATGTGCTTAAGTCGCCTATGAAAGGAAAGATTCTTACTGGCCTGCAGAGCACAGGTTAATTCATTGCCTAGTTCATTGTTCCGTCTTGCCTTTCCGTTCACAATGCTGTGAGTTTGGGGACTCTGCGAACCGGGAAGTGAGGCGCCCAAAGGAAAGCGTAACTGCTCACAGTGAGCTCAGGTCATGTCCAAGTCCATGTGAAAAGAGGGATATAGTTGAAGAGTCAAGACAGCTTTCATCTGGCAATGTCTCGTCTGCTCACTTGTCCTCAAAATAGTATAGGAAGCACCGGGGAAGGAGCACCTTAATAGCAATCATTTCTCAAGTGAAAATGAACTTATCAAAATGTTTCATTAGTGAGACTTTTATTTGCAAACTGACATGAAGTTTATGACATCTTCCCCTGGGCCAGTGGACCTTACTTACCGTAACAGGCACTGTAATTAGTAACAGCCTCGAACCCCTTGCCCAGGCCAAGGACAGTCTGATGTCGCTCCGCTGTAGCAGATTTTAAACTTTTCTTGAAGTTCAGGAATACGTCTTTCAGAACCATCCAGTGCTTCCAAAGCATGGCTCGCCAAACCAATCTAGTACAAAGTTTGTTTTTAGATTTCAAGTTCCTTGTTACTGCTTTGCAAGCAGATGTCTTCAAAGATATAATATGGTGACGAGAGTATGTGATTTTGGGTGTAGCAATTCTGCCAGTTATAATTAAAAGGGCCAACATCCAAGTTTTGTTTTCTTTATAAACACTGTAGAGTATGTCAGTGGCCAGACTAAAATTACCCACGGAAGAGTTGTGTTCTCTTCTTTAGCACAAGATAATGAAGATGGTGTGTGAAACGCACCATGGTTATAATAAGCTGACGGACTTGTGGCCCTACGCACAAACTTTCCAAATGTAATTATGAGTTTTAAGAGAATCGTTGCTTCCTAAACTGACTAGTCAAGTGACTCAAAAGTTAATATCTCCAAATGAACAGCCTGATTTTTGAAGAGCTACAACTGTACCTTAGAAAAGAACGACTTGGAATCCACTGTCCTTTCTCACAGGGAACGGACATGGCAGGAGCACCTCTAGACAGGCAGCCTGGTGAGCAGTCTCCGTGTCTGTTGCCCCTGGAAAGGTGCAGTGTAGCTAAAAGCGAAGCGCAACCAAGAGCTGAGCGCCTGGCTGGTTCCCCACTCAGGGAGGGAGCGGCCTCCGGGCCTGCCCTGTGCTGCCGTCCTGCCGGGCTCCACACCGAACAGGGCACATCTCGAAGGGATTATTTAATCACATGCTTCTGTAGAGGGGTTTCAGAGAGAGGGAGAGATCAGTATGAAAGATTCAAAAAAATCAACGTAATTCTCAGGGATTGGGAGATGTCCGAGACGGACTGACATGGGTGCGGGATCGAGTTAAATCGGGGAAACGAAGTCTTTCTCCTTCGTGTGCTGGCCGTCATGCTGCACACATCTGCAGAGAAACTGAGACGTCATAACCACTTCCCAGGAATGAGAGTCGGAAATTTAAATGCTTCCTATGGGGAGTCCCGTCCAAGGCGGTAGGAATGAGCGGTTTCCCGAAGGGAGCTGGTGCAGGGCCGTGAGGACCCGAATCTGCCCAACCAGCCTCGCAGTTGCTGCCGGAGGCAACTGCTCCAGTCTCAGACGTACCAGACTGAACTCCTAGGTCATCTAAATGGTAGAAGAAAAAAAAAAGGCATCCAAGTAAAAGTAGCGGTTTCCAAAACAACATCCAACCCCCAAAAAGTTTCCAGCATGAACTGTTTTTATATATTCTTTTATTTCTGGGGCATATGTGTCTGATAGACGATGCTCATATTATCACATGCTTTCTTCATGTAAATACAATGTAGCCAAAGGGACCTTTTTCAAAAGGCAAAGGTGATCATTTAGTATCTGAGTGACGAGCAGATGCTGAGTTTAGCGTCTTGACCCAGCATTCCCGTGCAGGCTCGCCTCACACGCCTTCCTTCTCTCTGCCCCTGACTCAAGCCCGCTCTTATTTTGCCTCATGTGATTTTTGTCCCCTCAGCATAAAATCCTTTCTCATGGGCATTTCCCTAACTAAGGCAAATACTTCTATTTCTGTGTCTGATAGGTTCATAATTCTCTGTGTTAAGAAGATGATTGTGGTTATAATTGCACATTTATGTGTATGATTGCCTAATGTCTACTTCGTGGGCTGTAAGTGCCATGAGGAAAAGAACCATGGCTATTTGGTTCATTTTTATATCCTGAATTTATCCCAATTTTGGAACATAGGCACTCAAACATACTTCTGCGGTGAGGGAATACGTATCCAGATATATTTTGATTATGTTTTCCTGTGTTACAAAGGCTAGATATTTATAGTATGTAATGTCCTTATGACATATATAGTATATGTGTCCAAAGAAACATACGTGTGGACCTTTCTGTTATACTGTCAATACTGGTCAGGTTCAGTAACCCTAGCTGCTGTAACAAAAAGTCCCAGCATTTAGCCGTTTGACACAACGAAGGCTGATATCTCTCTCTGGGCACAGTCAAATGTGGATTGAGAGTGTGGGCTTCTCTGTTCCACCAAGATACACATGAACCCAAGCTACTTTCTCCTGCTCATCCCCCATGAAGTCTTAGAGAACTTTGTATCAACACACAAAGAAACAGAGGATGAAGCCTGTGAGTAGATATATCACTTCTGTCCATGTTGTATTGCCTAGAAAAGTCACATGACCCAACTTGATTGCAATGAAGGCTTGGAAATGTGGCCTTCCCAGTGCTACATATAGTTTTATGGTAACTAAAATTTGCCAGCAGTTACTGGATCTCTGGAAATTACACGACCAACAAAAAAAGCGGTCAGAACTAAACTCTCAAATAAGGCAACCGGCAACATTAAGCAGACTGATGCGGTGGCTTTTTATCCGTCTAGGGATATGCTACATGGTTTAGTAAATATATTTTTCCTATTGCAGAGAATCTAAAAACAAATACTTTTTTTTTTATCTTCACCAGAGGACATTTTTCCATTTTTTGTTCAGCTAGAGTGGGAGAGAGAGAGAGAAAGAGAGAGAAAAAAAACATTAACATTAATGTGAAAGGGACACATCGAGTGGCTGCCTCCCGCACAACCCAACCAGGGCCAGGGACAAACTGCAACTGAGGTATGTGCCCTTAGCTGGAACCAAACCCAGGTCTCTCTGGACTGCAGGCCGACACTCTAACCGCTAAGCCAAACCAGCCAGGGCAAATACTTTTTTTTTTAATCATCACCTGAGGACTTTTTTTTTTTCATTTTTTGTTCAGATAGAGTGGGAGGGAAAGAGAGAGAGAGAAACATCAACGTGAAAGGGACACATCTAGTGTCTGCCATCCTCACGACCAACCAGGACCGGGGACAAACTGCAACCGAGGTATGCACCCTCAGCGGGAACCGAACCCAGGTCTCTCTGGACCTCAGGCCGACGCTCTAATCTTTGAGCCACACTGGCCAGGGCCCACATACATTTTTTAAATAAACTTCAAAGAATCAGCTGGAGGTTACATAGATTTTCATAGTTTACTTTTGGATTTTTTGCTTTTGTACTGTGCAAGTTAATGTGCCAAAATAAAAATAGCTTGCCACCAAAAGGAAGTTATACTGTCAAGTTGTAACTGGTATTATCGATTGTTAATTTCAAAGGCATCTCAAACAGAGTGACGTAACTATGGAAGCGGGATGCTCTCCTTGAATGTTTCCATGAGATTCTGTCAAATAGATCAGGAAAACCAGATGTATGCAGGGTTGACTTTTTAATGAACAGGCACAAAAAGGCCCTGATGTATTAATCAGGGAAAGAGAACATATACAATAACTACCTGGCAGTCTTGCAAAGACAACTTTTTAGACTTGACATTGAAGATAATCTTGAAGAATAATTTATCTGGAAGAAAATCAACTTATTCTATAGACCTGCCAGACTTGGTGCTACTCTGCCTGATGCATGAACATCACTGTTACTATATGAAAGTTTGTCTCCTTAATTTAAGTTTTTCCTTGAAGAACACATGTAGCATGGACCTTTGTTCCTCTTTGATGTACAAAGCAGACGTTAGGTTGGATTTCAGACTAAGTAACATAAGCAGATTAAGGTCAAACACCAAGGTCATATATGAAACTGATGTACCATTGTTTAGTCATGGCATGCTTTGCCATAGAGAAGTGCTTAGCAACTTTGTGCTATTATCTTTACTAATTAGCACTCATTGACCACCTGTTAGTAGCTTTGCTTCCACTTGTTGAAGAGAAGTGGTATGTAGCATCCTTCCTGGTCAGTGTTTTCATCACAGTCTCTCTCCCCTCTTCTGCTCTCACTTCTTAGACAGTAAACGGTGATGTCCAGACGTAGCCCCGTATTTCATTGAATGTAAGATACTGTCAGTTATGAGATATGCCATTTTTTATTTATCTCGAAGAACGAAAAAACAGTGCTGCTTAAACTATAATGTAATGCTTTTTTATCACCTAGAATTTTTATTCTATACTTATCAAAATAACAGTTTTAGACTTAGACACATTTTTTATTATATTTCACACTTGTGCAAACATAAAAAGTAAAACATAAGTAAAATAAATTGGTTAAAGTCTTCCTAAAATTTCTGCTTATTTTTAGTCCGGCTCCTCTGAATTCATTTTGACGCAGTTGTTGATGTTTGTATACGCTCATGTTCCGCGCCATCGTGAGCGTTAGCAGCCTTCAACCATCGGTCCCTTGTCACTCCCGGGACGCCCTGCTCAGCGGCTGATGCTCTCACACAGCGAGTGTCCACGGCGAGCATGGGGGTGACTCCTCCGTCACAGTGACGGCCTGGCCAGCAGTGACGTTAAAATGATTTTCATTGAGATATGTAAGAACACATCAAAATTTGTTAAAGGCTATTTATCGTTTAAGTTGCATTTGAAATCATAACCCATTCTTATCTCCATCCCTTCCCATCATTTAGTGTTTTTATAATATAAAATATAACTAATATTACATATCTTCCCCATATTTATTTAGCCCTTTATATTAATGTAAGTGTTTAATCAAAAGGACACCCCTTTGGAATTTCTACTTTTCCTTCTTGGTATAAACTCTTCAAATTATGATTTCATTGAAGATCTTATTCACTGTGTTAATTATATTTCACAAATTATTTTCATAGAAACAGTAAACTTCCCATAAAATTCATGTAGGTACTGTATGTTATAATCTTTGTTTCTCTTTACTCAAACTTTTTATGTTCAGAATTTAACTCTCTAGCCTCCCAGAGGCCGTGGCAGTTGGCGTTCCTTACTTGTTTATTGCATCATTGTATTCAGGAACAGCTATGGACAAGTCAAGTGTTCTCAAATAGAACACTTCCCACCACCTTAGATGTTTCTTCTAGTTGCCTTTCCTAATTTCTGATGGCTCTTAACATTCTACCCTCTTTCCGAAAGGGTCTGTATCTCCTGCACTCTTGCCCACATCTCGTCAGACAGATAAAGGTCTGCAAACTTTAGCTTACCTGTGCTTGGGTGTGCTCAATATTTGAAACAAGATCCTTACCGAATACTTTTGTGGAGTCTTAAACGCACATATATTATGAATAATAGACCCAATGAGTATCTGATTTACATTTGTCTTGTTTTACAGGCTGGCTTGAATTGGGGCATTTTGGTTTCCTTTGACGAATTAACACCCCTCACCATATTCTGCTGGACACAGCAACTCCGACCTAACAACTTTGCCGTAAAGCAAAAAATTCCTTATCAGCTCCATTATATTTTTATTTGTTTTTTCCTATGTGTTTCTGTTTCAAAACACATTTTCCATGGTAGTGACTATGTGAGTGTTAGAAATGCAACTAGACAGATGTACTGACCACGGTTACCAAGGGAGCAGTTTCCTTGGCGATGGCCAACTGTCATCAAAGCAGTCCATGGTTTCTTTCCTTCTCATGTGACTTGCTCTCACAAGCTGCAAAACTTGGGTAGTGGAAACAGCCCCCACCAACCTCCACCCACCCACCACACCACCAGTTTTTATGAAACAGGCAATTAAGAGCAGGTGGTAAACTGTGATGTTCTTTGAGAAGCTTTATAAGGCCCAGGCCACAATTCACCATGAAGGCTTTCTGGTTTCCCCAACTTTCAATTCTAGCCATTTGACAAGGATCCAAAAATATACCAGCCAATGTCCAAAGTCAAAGCTGCTAAAGATCCAACAAAAAGAGAGAACTCTTTTACAGAGTAAATATTTTCTACTGGTTAATGGGAGAGCTATGAAGAATCAAGCATTTTCTTAAACATCACTTGCAGTCAAACTACATTGTTTCTTTGCTTATATTTCTACAAGTCATGAAAAATAATATCAATATTTGTTGTTAGAGTATTTAATCCTCTAATGAAAGTCTATGATTAAGATTGGTTGATTTTTTAATCTCAAGAAGGGTTAAAAAATAGTTTTATTCTCAAACATTAAAAAATTTAAAGTGGCATGCAAAAATTATAATAGACTCTTGTTTCCCAAATAAGGTATACAATGTAGATGACATGTGAGGACAGTTGACCCTGAACAACGTGAGTTTGAACAGTGCAAGTCCACTCGTGCACATATTTCTTTCAAAAAATGCCTGTACCATTTTCTGTCTGCAGCCAGGAATACTGGCTGCGGAGGGCCGACTATATGCATTAATCTACACTATTTCACATAGGGCACTAGATCATCCATGGATTTTGTTATCCATGGGGGTTTCTGGGATCAACTCCACGTGGGTACTGAGGGACTACTTATGTTTTGTGGGAGTCAAACATTACATGTGGGTTTTCTATCACAAGGAGCGTGGGCGTTGTTGGGGTCCCTGAGCCCTGTGTCGTTCAAGGCCCAGCTGTGTTTGCTGAAAGTGAGGTCTCTGTGGTAAGTGTCTTATGTGTGCTACCATGTTCTCTCATAATAACTCCGGTGGTCAGACACTGTTAATATACTCATTTACAGATGAAACGTGGGCTTTGGAAGACGAAACAGTTTACCAAAGCTCTACAGCTGGTAATCAGTGGACTTGGACTCTGGGCAGGCTGACTACTGCCCTCACAGTGATGCCCACTACTCTGTGCCCCTCACACGTGCATAGAGTTCTTTCCTGGTGTGTCAAATTAGTACATGTAGATTGCATTTATTTTCCTTATTCTCCCTCCTTCATCTATTAGAATGGTTACAACCATCTACAAAATCCAAGAATTTGGTATATCAGTTTAGAGTTTTAAAAACATAGAAAAAAAGAATTTTTAACTAACTTCTGAAAGTTTCACCTAATCACAAATTTGGAAACAAGGAAATGCCAGTGGAGATATCCCCGTCATCAGAGGTATTCGGAAATACATCTGCAGAGACGAGACCAGTCGTGCTAAACTTGACCAGTTTACTCATTCATGGCATTCATTTTCTTGGATCAGAATTTCAGCATGATTTTTCCAAGACTTTTCAGTTTCAAACTGCACATATTAAAATGTGAGATGGGGGGCCAGAAACCAAAACCAATGCTAGTATTAGAAACTGGGCCCTGGCCGGTGTGGCTCACATGACTGAGCGCCGTCCTGTGCCCTGAAAGGTCACCGGTTCAACTCCTAGTCAGGGCACACGCCCAGGTTCCGGGCTCAGTCCCCAGAGGGAATGCATGCAGGAGACAACAAATCAAGGTTCTTCTCTCTCTTTCTCTCCCTCTCCCTTCCTCTCTCTAAAAATCAATGAAAACATATATATTTTTTAATTGTGGTCAAATACACATAGGTTGTACCATATAAAAAAAGAGAAATTGGGTCTGAAGATACAAAGGTAGATGAAACAGTAGTTACCATACTGTTCACTAGGTGTTCTTAGGTATTCTTTGTAGACCTGACTGGGTCAGTGAAATGGTCCCTGTAAGAAGGATTGAGCACCCCTTACACCCCCTTAACCTGAGCAGTATTAATCTTCTTATAAATTAAATTTTTTTTTTTTTTTTATCCTCACCCGAGGACATTTTTCCATTTTTTTGTTCAGGTAGAGTGGGAGGGAGAGAGAGGAACAGAGAGAGAGAGAGAAACATTGATGTGAAGGGACACATCGAGTGGCTGCCACCCACACAACCGACCAGGGCCAGGGACAAACTGCAACCGAGGTACGCGCCCTTAGCGGGAACCGAACCCGGGTCTCTCAGGACCACAGGCCGACGCTCTAACCGCTGAACCAAACCGGCCAGGGCTATAAATTAAATTTTATGTTTTAAAATTTTCATAGTTTAAAATAATGTAGAAAAGGAAAAAAAAAAAAGGTGCAATTTTTTCTTGTCTCTACTAGGATAAGAAAAGAGGAAATGGAGCTGAAAATTACTGAAGGGGAGACTTAGAAGGAAGTGCCCCTTGATCCTGAAGACACTGACATCCTACAAAAATATTAGTTAAGAGAGTCAAACAGACCTTCCCTGGGAACATTGTGGGTGATATAGAACCTTCAGGGTAATTTACCTTCCCCTTTCTCACCTGTGTCCTGCTCCAGCAGCTTATTCTTTAGTGCAAGCCCTTTTCTACATGGGATGTTTCTACATGGGAATGTTTCTACATGGGATGTTTCTACATGGGAATGTTTGTACATGGGATGTTTATATATGGAATGTTACTACATGGGAATGTTTCTACATGCCTCACTTGCTCAGTAAGCTAAGACTTGCATTCAAGTTGGAGAGATTGAATCATCTTTCGAGAATGGTCCTAATCAATATGAATTTGTGAATTTGTAATATATATGATTTAAAATATTTGTTTCTATATGCTTTTTTTCTTGGTTTATATCTCATTTAAAAAATTAAATATAAAACTCTTTTCTCCTTTTCAGAGAGAATTTAAAAGCATTTTTTAAATTTGGTAATTGGGTACTAAGTATAAAGTATTTACAGTATTTTTCCTTTCTAAACTTGGATACCTCCTAACTATGGCCCATCGTGATCCCACACTTGACAGCCACGTAGTGGTTTGGGGCTGCTGGGTGTTTTCTTCGGTGACTCAGCATGATTGATGTAATCTGTATGATTCATTATGGTGTCAAGCATCAGCAGCGCATTTTGAGAAAACAGTCATCAAAATCTATTACTGCAGAAATTGTCACTTGCAGATTCTTTTCCTAGTTAATTTCCTGCGTGGTGAAACACCTTGCTGACGTCAAAGCGTGCGTTTTTAGTAAGTGTGGTTATTAAAATACATGTTCCTGAAGCCCCCATGTGGCCATTAAGGTTTATCACTAAGCGTCTAAGTAACGTCAAGCAAATCTCAAAGACTTGCCTTCCACCTACCCACCATCTTTGACAAAAAGTGCAATGGCCCCTGCTTCTGCCTGACCCTACCTTTTTCCTAGCGGGGATGAGGATTACGTTGAGGTTGGCTGCGTTTAATCAGACCGTAAAAGGAAGCAAAGAGCTGCATTGCAAGCTTACCAGACTGTTGATTGTTTACTTGGGGAAGGTATCTGTTACATAAAGCTCAGGGACATAAGGAAAAAGCCTATCACCTCTTTTTTTTCTTTATAGCAGTTAAACAACTATAGACTAGCTTCATTGACCATGATGTGATAGATGTCAGCCAAAGTCCTGTTTACAAACACTCTGAAACTGGATCATTCTGACCGCCGCAAACTACCCTAGACACGATCCCTCACCTGGTGCGTGGCTTGATGCCTACAAGCAAGATGGGGAAGCAAGATGAGGGAAGGCTATATATGTCGGGAATATTCTAAGCAAATCCATATCATAAGTATATCATTAGGTTAAAATATTATTTCTTTTGACTATAAAACTGTTTCATTTGGCATAGTAAAACTTTTTGTAAAAATCTTTTCTACAAAGCTAATATTCACTGTATCTGCTTAAGCAGGTTCGGTTACTATACAAAGTCTCAGGTTAGCCAGTATTCAAATGTCTTTTCAATTGGTTTTTTTAAATATTTGGTGTTCAGCTAACACCTTAGATTGTAATTCTATCAATCCGGAATTGTTTCTTTCTTTATCCGTCATACAGTGACTTATTTAAATGTTAGAATTTTTTGAAGATTTGCGCAAAGTTCTCTGTTTAAAGATATATATTAAAACTTATGAAAAAAATTTAAAGAAAGGTTCTCTGAAATAGCTTCACAATTCATTTCTAAAAACTGTTTTAGCATACATTTTCTCCTGCCTCAATTTTATCTGCACTACCGAAATACCCATCACATGTTTGCCGTGACTTATCTTTTTAGCTTGCCCCTCTCCCGTTTTCATATTCTGTGTTCTGATTGTAGCATACAGCAAAAGCATTCATTCAAAAAAAAAAAAAAATGCTTGCTGAGCACAGTGACTGTTCGAGGCCCCGGGACACAGAGTGGAAAAACAAAGCCCGCCCCTTCGCAGGGCTTCCATCCTGCGGAGAAGAGAAGCGCAACTGAACGAATAAGCAAATGCATAATGTGTCAGACGTGAGGAGTGCCAGGGAGAACCAAAAAGTGAAGAGAAGGTACAGGGAGAAGTAGGGATATTCTGTTTCATTTGTTCACTTATTCAAAATATACATGTGGGACACTGAGACCCTGTGTGTCGAGCAATGTGGTAGGCAGCAGGAATGAAGTACAAGGAAAGACAGACACAGCCCTGGCTTATAGCTCATCCTAGGGGAAACTTAAATGTATCCAGTTATAAAACATTCTGACCCTGATGGGGCAGTGCAGTCATGAAGGGTATAACCATTGCTCTCAAGTGGGGCCTCTTTGTGTTTCCTTTCCTATCCCTCAAGGATACAGTGGTACTCATGTGTGACTTCTCCAGAAAGCCCTACTGGAGTCCTTCTCACCGAGAGATCCCCAATGTGGAATAAACTCTTCTGAGGCTCCAAGTTCCCCATTTCCACCCGCATTCCCTACCCCCAGCCTCTTGGCAGCAGCCATCTAGGATGGAGGGCAGGACGGCACAAGTCTGGTTGGTCCACTTGACCCACACAAATCTCATCTGTTCTGGTCACATTGAGTACAGCAATATAGGCTGTTTCACTGGTGTGCTCTCTCACCTTGTTGTCTCTCCCCTGTTCATTTGCTCGAGCTCAAAAGGGCACAAAGATCAGCTTTGGAAAAAGCAAATGGATTCCCAGTCTTCCTCCTGGCAGATACCCACCATCTCTACAAGACGGTCTGTTGAAGCCCACACACTGGATTAGGAGAGGGAACAATCCACTTTCATTTCAATCCACTTTTCAAAGGAAAAAAAGCCACAACTTTATTCTCAATACCTTTCACCTTTCAGATGCTACATTTTACATAGAGATATGAGAAGTAAGAAATTATAATATACGAGAAGTAACAAAATGTGACACACAAAAGAAAACACAGTCAATAGAAGCAGGTCAATAGATGAACCCAGTTATTGACATTAGTGAAAGCTTTAAATAATTTTTATGAAAACATAAAATTATTTATAGGAAAAGATGTATATATAATGAGGTTATCCCTGGCAAGAAATGGAAACTTTCTAGAGAACTAACTAAAAATTCTAGCATCAAAAAAATATACTATCTGTTGTTTAAAAATTTTATGGGAGAGGCTTAGAAGGAAGCTGGGCACTGACGAAGAAAAGACCAAGACAGGTCTGTTAAATGTATTCAAACTAAAGCCAGAGGCAGGAAAAGGCTGAAAAGGTAGATACCCGTCCAGAGCATTGGCGAGCTATGGGGAAATACCAAATAGTCTAATCATGTAATTGAAGTCCAGAAAGGAAAATGGAGAATAGAGCAGAAAAAAATGTGAAGAAATGATGTTGAATCTTTTTCAAATAAAGTGAACCCACAGATCCAAGAAGCTCAACAAACTTCCAGCCAGTATGAATGCAAACTAAATCAAATTTAAAATAAAATGGTCAGGCCCTGGCTGGTTTGGCTTAGCAGTAGAGCGTTGGCCTGCAGTCTCGAGACACCCAGGTTCAGTTCCTGCTAAGGGCACGTACCTCGGTTGCAGTTTGTCCCTGGCCCTGGTTGGGTTGTGTGGGTGGCAGCCACTTGACGTGTCCCTTTTACAATGTTTCTCTCTCTCTCTCTCTCTCTCTCTCCCCCCCCCCCTTCCACTCTATCTGGACAACAAAATGGAAAAATGTCCTCAGGTGAGGATAAAAAGTAAAAAAAATTGAAAAATAAAATGGTCAAATATTAGATTAGACCAGGTTAAATAGGTTTCTTTTCTGGGGAATTTCTTAGAATCTTTAGTTTATACGTTACAAATAACCACAGTATTTGTCATTTTTTTAAATAGGAACCCCCCCTTTTTATAGAGTGACTTTTTCTCTGTGGGGCTATCTTTTTCAGGTATATACTTTGAGAAATGTTGGCTAGTGGTAGGGAGAAACATATAAACAGAATTTTTAAAATGAAAGTTTTATTATAATTATGTGGAGAACATGTTTTATAAACACAGCAAATAGAACAAGTAGTTTTAACTGAATTTAGAAAAATATACACAGGAGAGCAAGAGGATGAGTATTCCAGGTGAATGGAAAGGTTTCTGTGAGAGTAAAATACCAAAAGGAAAATAAAAAAATTCCATGTGGCTGAAGGGCAGGATGCATTTTTGGAAAGCACGGTGGGCTAATTTGTGGATGGCTTTGAATTCCAAAATGAGAAATTTGAATTCTATTTTTTTCTTTTACTTATGTGTGCATGTATTTATTTATTTATTTGGAGTAGACAGGAAAAAGGCAGGGTATGGCATTTCAGGAAGTTTGATCTGCCAGTCATGTGTGGAATAAAATGGCATGAGGCAATTGATGACAGGGAACCAATTATAAAACTGTTAAAGTAATCTAAGAAGAGTGGCACAAAAAGCAAGAGCTGTCTGCAGAATTTCTCTCAGAAGAGAGAACCATCTAGTTCTGTGGTTAATTTTATGTGATAATTTGACTGGACCACAGGGTGTCCAGATATTTGGTCAAATTTCTTCTGTGCAGGTGTCTCTGGATGACAGTAACCTTTAAATCTGTAGACTAAGAAAGCAGATTGCCCTCCCTGATGTGGGTGGGCCTCACACCGTCGTTGAAAGCCTAAGAGTAAGAGTGAATTCCTCCTGATGACTGCCTTGAGCTGAGACACCTGCCTTTTCTTGCCTTCAGACTCAAACTAAAACATGGTCTCTTCTTGGGTGTTGAGTCTGCTGGCTTTTGGAGTAGAACATATGCCATCGGCTCTTGTGGTCTTCAAGCCTTTGGGCTCAGACTGGACCCACACAATGAATTTGGGCTCTCCAGCTTGCCAAGTGCAGACCTTGGGACTTCTCAGCTTCCATTATTGCATGAGTCAACTCCTTATAGTAAGTCTCCTTATATAAATATACACATTGTACTGGTTCTATTTCTCTGAAGAACCCTGACTAATGCATATCTGTGTTTAGCTTGTGACCACTTTTGTTTGGGGAAGACGTCCCTGAGCACTTGGAAAGAAACAGGAGTGAGAAAAGACTGTAACTCAACCTGTCTACCTTGCCAGTGAACAGGTATTTGGGGTGAGAATGAGGGTGAGTACAACAGGAAAGAGGAGAGCAACGCAGAGAGCGGGAAAGAGCCCATAACTTGGTGGGTCTTTTTAAATGAGTTGATAAGTCATTACATGGAATGAAGAATGATCCTAACGAAAGCTCCAGCTTGCTGTGACTACAAGTTCACAGGACACTGGAAAGCAGCTTCCTGCACAGGAGAAGCTGACAGTCAAAGCAGCATCCCTTCGGAAAACCCAGATTTCATTTGCAGAAGAAAGGAAGAAGGAAACTTTAAAGAGAACTGATCACATTTGGTTAGGCCTCATAGAAACAGCCAGACTCAGCCCTGGTAATCATTCTTCTACTCCAGAGGTTCCCACAGGTTTATATAGAAGGAATAATAACCAAATGAGAAAGACTGCCATTGTTGTGTTAGCTGGGCTTCTTCCTGAGTGCTTGCTATTGTTTGAATGTTTATGTCCCCATAACATTCATATGTCGAAACTCTAATGACCACTGTGATGGTGTTGGGAAGTGAGGTCTTCGGGAGATGCTAGGTCATGAGGGTGGAGCCCTCATAAATGGGATGAGTGTTTTTAGAGACCCTACAGAACTCCTTGCCCCTTCCGCCGTGGGAGATGCAGCCAGAGGCCCGAGCTGTGAACCAGGAAGAGGGCACTCACCAGAACATGGTGATGCTGCCCCTTGATCTTGGGCTTCCAGCCTCCAGAACTTTGAAAAACAAATTTCTGCTATTTCTAAGCTCTCATTCTGTGATAGTTTATTATAGCATCCTGAGTGGACTAAAAGTGCCTGTCAGGTGGAGCTTTGACAAAGGGAGACGCGGCCACATAGCTTCACTCCAAGTTAAGAGCAGGGCCTCCCCTTTCTGCATAAGTGAGCCTAGATCTTAGAGATCTGTCTCTGTGGATGATTACTGCTAGAAAAGTCCCAGGTAAATATGGCACAGAAAACCACAGGATCGTGTGCTAGGCACAGTCTTGTTACAGACCAGGAGGCCATTACTAGTGGTGAAGACAGCAGTCAGTACCCTAGATTTTGCCCAGAGTGGCAACGCCTCCTCCTAGGCTTGGGTGGGGCACAGGATATAGGGGCGGAGGGGGAGGCTAATTAACTAAAGGGAAGTGGGCCCTGGCCGGTTTGGCTCAGCGGTTAGAGCATCAGCCCACAGCCCGGGGAGTCTCGGGTTCAGTTCCGGTCAAGGGTACTTCCTTCTGTTGCAGTTCGGTCCCGGCCCTAATGGGGCTCATGCATGAGGCAGCCCATTGGTATTTCTCTCTCTCTCTCCCCCCAACTTTATCTGAAAATAAATGGAAAAATATCCTCGGGTGAAGATTAAAAAAAATAAAAAATAAAGGGAAGTGGGAGAAGGGTACAAAGATCATTTCTTCCTACATGCTTGAAATGAGCTTGTTTGTGTCTCAGTAGTTTTTAAACTGTCTTTTCTGGACCCTTCTATGTTTCAAAGAAGGGTCTCCGGCGCCACTGGGGGAGCAGAACCTTGGCAGCACAGTGAGCAGGTCCTGCTGTGGTCCCACCTCCTCAAAGAGCAACTCCACTCGGCCAGTCTGGGGCTGGCTTTCCAATGACATGTCCTTTAAAGAAGAAATTCTGCAGCTAGATTTAGAAAAGAAAAAAAAACCTCTATGATGAGAGATTTTACAGTTGGGTCAGTAGTAATAGTACATAAGTAATTACCTTGGGAATATAGGACAGAAATCAAGTTTGTTTGATTCTTGGGTAGACATGGAGGTATGCAGAGTCTAAGACGGGGAGAGCTTTGTCAATACAATAAAAGTGATAATAACAGCAATAGGGATCTTCACTGAGTCTTTACTATGTGCCAGACACTACTTTGAACACTTGCATACATTAATTTCTCTAATTCTTATAACATTTCTATGAGGTAGTATAGTGGGTTTAATTGTATCCACCAAAAAACAGTTCAAGTCCTAAACTGCAGTACTTGTGAATGTGACCTTATTTGGAAATAGGGTCTTTGTAGATGTGATCAGGCTAAGATGAGGTCACACTGGAGTAGGGTGGTGTCCTCGTAAGGAGAGACTCAGGCACACGCCCAGGAGCATGCCATGTGCATGGGGCAGAGACAGAGCAATGCAGCGGCCAGCTGAGGAATGCAGCAGGCAGAGGCAAGGATGGGTTCTTTGCTAAAGACTTCAGAGAGATCACAGCTCTGAGGACACCTGGATTTTGGACTCCAGTCTTCAGAACTGTAGGAGGATGGATCTCTGTAGTTCTAAGCCACAGTCTGTGGTATGTTGTTACAGCAGCCCTCGGAACCTAATTCAGGAAAGGTTAGGGTCTGAATCATACAAAATTGCTCTTTTAATAAATATAGATGAGTGTCAAGCCATTTATATAATTTAACCTATTATTGCTTTTTCCCCCCATTATTGACTTTTAGAGAGAGAGGAATGGAGAGGGAGAGAGAGATAGAAACACTGGTGAGAGAGAACATTGATTGGTCACCTCCTGCATGCCCCCCAACCAGGGACTTGGCCCACAACCTGGGCATGTGCCCCGAATGGGAATCAAACAGGCGACCTCTTGGTGCATGGGTTGATGCTTAACCACTGAACCACACCGGCCAGCCTGGCTATTATTGCTTTTTAAATAACAAACAGTTACAGATATGTAAATATACATCAAACCTCGGTTCTCGAATGTCTCCCATCTCAAATAATTTGTTTCTCAACCAAGTTGCTCACAGAAAAAATGTCTCAATTGTTGAACAAAACAGGTTCTGGACAGGACAACCCTTTCATAATGATACCTCAGCATGACAAAAAGCCTCTCACAGGCCACAGGCAAAGAAGAGAATATGAGTCTCTTTACCACTAAGTCTTGCATTGTTAACATCTCAGGAAATTGTGCTGTGAGTATTTTTGTGTTTTTGTTTTTCGTTTTTGTTTCTGGTGAAATGGCCGATTAGCACAATTTTAAAGCATCAAGAGTGCTAATGGTGTGAATGAGCAATGATGACAGGCAACTGAAGAGGGAGGCAAACGGTTGTTGATCTGGATAAGTGACCAGCAGTCAGCTAGTGACCACATTTGGCAGTGGGTGTGTGAGAAGGTGAAGATGCCTCACTGACCTCCTGAAAGGGCCCCTGGGACCAGCGCTGGAAGTGACTCATTTCAGACAGGGGCTGGTTCGACAAAGGTAAGAAGAGATGTGTTCGTCTACAGATCAAACAGTACATGAGACATGTACTCTATATAACAAAGTTTAACATGGAAGCATTTGTGGGTCTGGAACGACTGAACTCATTTGACGTTATTTCTAAAGGGAAAAGATGATTCCGTTTTTGAACAAATCGCTTCTTGACCAAACTTCCAGAACAAATTAAGTTCAAGAACCGAGGTTCCACTGCACTTGTCCAAGGCCACCTAACAGAAGGTGATAGAGCCGGATTTGAATTCACAGCTTGGCTCTAGAGCCTGTGCTTTGGATCACTTTGATTGGATAATTGGGCAGAATTCTAAAGTATGAGTGAGTAATAAGTTTGGGAGGAATTTGTTTTTTTAATTTTTAGTTGAGTTGAGTTTCGCTTTGCTTTGTTTTATCTTGCACTATTTCCTCTAAGATGACCTGGTTTCATCTAGACCAGATGAAACAATGTTGATGAGAGAATATGGGAAGATGATGAAGAGACTCACCCTGCTTGTCTATGGCATTACAAACATTTTGAGTCTTGTTCTAGTTTATCCTCTGAGTACAGACGCTCTGGGTGAGCCCCTTTTCTAAGTGCATTTGAAATTGAGAATACATGTTCGTCAGGGGCAACATGAACTATGAATAACTATTTCTTGCTACAGACCCTTTGGTGTGGCTTTGTTAGGGGTACATTTATGCAGTATATTCTATATACATCGTACATCCATGGAAGCAAACCAATCACTAAGGCTTTTTTCAAAAAGCACCACTTCATTCATTCATGTGCAGCCCAATTTGCCTTCTTTATCTCTCAGGACAACCAATCCCAGTTGCTGAAAAGCTCTAGGTGTAACAATGCAGATTTCTTCAGGGAACGCTGTGCATGATCCTGAGTTTCTGAAGTAGACACATCAACATTTGCAGGTAGCTTCATCTCTCCTCAGTGACTTCCCAGGACTTTGGTTCCATTAACAGGGGTTCTTAAACTTCCTTGGAGAACATTTTTGATAATCATTTTGACTCCCTCCAAAAAAATGCACATAGCATGAAACGTTGCTTATGATTTCAGGTAACTAAGTAATCTTCCAAAATCCATCTTGGACCCCAGGTGGAGAATCCGTCTTTAGAGATCCTTCTCTTGAGCTTCAGAAGCTGAATGGGTAAAAGAACATGACCATGTGACATGAAAAGTTGGGTTGTGTCAGTTGAGAGTTTTTTTATTTGCAAGTGAAAATACCCACCCTTAACTGACTTAGGTGGTTTTTTTTTTTTTTTTTTTTTTAATAAAATGATGTAGGTAGTGGAGGAGACAATGGTTTATATAAATCTAGGGGTGACTCTGACTTCAAGTGTGACTTAAAACAGGTTACACCTGATTTGATAAAGTTCCATCTGTTGGCTCTACTTCCTGTGGGTGCACCTTACTCCAAAGACAGTCAAAGATGCCTGCCAGCAACTACTGGGGCTGTTTCCCTCCAGGCCTCCATCCAGAAGAAAAGAAAAGATCTTTCCTTCAGCTATTGAACAAACATCCTTGGCTTCGGGGTTGGAGCATCCTGTATCAGGTGGCCAGATGGAACCATCCGTGGCCAACAGGAGTGGGACCAGCCTGGCCTTCTCACTTAGAACTGGAAGTGGAGTCAGCCCCCCTCCCACCTCACCCCCCTGGTGTAAATGGGCAAGAACGAGAACACAAGTAAGAAATTAGACAAAGGTCTCTGGCTGGTGTGGCTCAGTTGGTGGGGCATCATTCAGTGCACCGAAAGGTTGCTGGTTCAATTCCCAGTCAGGACGAAGGCCCTGGCTGTGGGCTCAGTTCCCAGAGCGGAGTGCAGGAGGCAGCCAATAGATGTTCTGCTCTCACATCAATATTTCTCTCTCCTTCTCCTTTCCTCTCTGAAAAAAATTAAAAAGAAATCTGACAAAGGGGAACGGAATAGCAAATGTCTACCACAAATATATAAATTAAGGTTTACATTTTATTTTTATTTTTTTAAGGTTTACGTTTTAAATGTATACATGAGACGTGGTTCCTGGGTCTGGTTCAGTGCTTCCTGGATATTCATGGTCAGGTCGTGTCCCTCACACTCCAACAGTGTGCACTGTAACAGGCCAACATCCACTGGCTACAACCATCTTCTGTCTGGAGATAAATGAAACAATATCCTCGAGGGAGGATTTAAAAATAAATAAATAAATGGAAGTCGTGTCTATGTTTTAGAGCAGTTAATGCACCACAATGGGCCGCAGCACAAGATGCACTTCGAAATGCTAATGAGCAAATGGGCATTTAGGAAGGCACATCTAATTACTTTCGGTCTTTGTAAAATACTCACCGAGGGCAAATGCAGCCTGGAGGAGTAAGTGTGCGGAGCGCGGGCTGCGACCGGCTGCGGCTGCCGTCGACTCCAGCAGAAGCTTGGCGCTCGCTTGGGCCCACTGCTTGGGAAATCCCCGAAGGTACAGAAATCAGCTGCTGTTAATTTTTTTCAATTAAAGTTCCAGGAGGAAGTGTGGCATTTACTCTTTGTACACAAGCATATCACCTTCACTGCCGGGCCATGGCTTTGCTGGCTAAGACTGGCACGCTACATTGTAACATCAGTGTGTTGAATTTCTGGTGTAAATGGTATTTCAAATTCTAGAATTCGCTTGTAAGAGTTAAATCAATTCTAGGCAACAGAAGAGCATGACTTGCCCCTTGTAATTAAAATACATTTCCAAGAAAACACATTGTGAATACACCATTCCAGATTGGCTTGTGCGTGTTCCTAAAGATGCTACATGTTAACTCTAAAGCACATTGACATAAACTCTGAATAACTCGGAATCACAGCTTCCAAAAGAGGACTTTGAAATACCCCTGAAATTATCTTGCACTTGACTGTCTTACACAGGTCAAGCCCTGGCTATAGACTTCGCTGGTTTGGTTGGTTTTTCATGCCATTCTGAAATGCCTGACTCTGTGTAGAGTACCTTAAACACCTACCAGCGGCTTACTTTATTAGCCTCATTAATGAGTTCCCCAAACCTGGCCTAGAAGGTGTTCTGGGAAGTAAGCAGTCATCCTTGGATCCTGGCCCTTGCACCATCCCAAGTCTGCTCTGGACGGGCGGTCATGATGGATGAAGGACGCTGAGAAGCTGGGGGATGGGAAGGGCTGCGGGAATGTGAGGACAGACTGTGCTCCGGTGGCTCCATGGGAGGACTCGGATGTGGCTGTGATAGCCAACAGGACAAGCCCTAACTGCCCAGAAAATGTCAAGTGGCTTTCCTGATAATGTTTGCAGTAGTTTTGAGAAACAGCTTTAAGGATTATTTAGTGTGAAAACAGCATATATCGTACAAGAGAACATGCAGCAAACATGTCATTTTGGAAACCATCCAAGATGGTCAAATATCATTCATGGACCTTTTTATAACCATGACACATACCTGCATGTCTAAGTTCACTTCATTCCTTCTCTTAGAAATTCCCTGGTATCTTTAGTTTCTGGATCCCCTTGCAAATTGCAAGAGCTTTAATGGGGGGTGGGGGGTGGGGAGGCTAAGCCTCTATGCTTCTTTTCAACTCCGGCAAATATTTCATTGTTTGTAATGCCTCTTAATACGCTAAACAATATTTATGCCTCACTCTAAAACATCTTATAACTTTCTTCTAATTGCCTTAGCAGTCTTTAAAACCGGAGCTTAGCACTTCGATAATAAGCGTATTAATTTGTCTAACGTTTAAGTTCTTACAAAGGAAGAGACAAGCATTAATTTTGTTTAGTTAAAACAAGCTTGCTTTTGAACAGCAGGTGGTAATTGAAACAAAACAAGGACTCATTAGAGGAGCGTCTGGTGGCTCATGATACAAACAGAGCACACTAGAAAACCCAAACACAAGAGCCCTGAAATAAAGTGGTCATCATCTAATTAACAGAACATGTTTTAATTACCGAGTAAACCATGCAGCGCCGTGTGTCAATTTAACTGATGTGCTAAGTGCCAGTTTACAATATCAGAAACAGACAAATAATTGGAATCTAATTACATGCAGGTCTATTGCACACCAGCGCCTCCAGCCCATCTTAATAAACAAGTTTTTACATCAAACCATGAATAGCAAATACAGCCGTGCTGTTAATTGCTACATTGTGATATTGGGACTTTGCCAGCTCTGACTATTAAAATAAGCTCTTGTGTGGATTGCAGTTTCTCTGCCACGCTTTAATTAGAATCAAATGAGAGGCAGAGATCGGGCTGTATTACTGCAATTCAATATATGTAAATAAGATAACTGGTTAATCTTTTTATTTTATTTCTGAGCCTCCATGCAATAGGCGGTTTAGTTATAGTAATAGGTTATCACTTTGCAAATGAAGCAGACTCGCGCTGTGAGATGAATCAAGAAACATGTCATCCTCGCTAGAGTCTAAATATTCCCCATCATAGCACGTGGGATCCGGAGAACTTTCTTGCCCAAGATATATGGTGCTATATTTTTAATGCCCATATTGGCCTAGTTTTTCAGAGCTAGCTTTTGATGTTGTATTTCACTTGCCTAAATAAACGCGTGATCCATAACATGCTATTTACAATGCTCAGACAGATATTTCAAGATAAGCTCTTTTAATGGAGAATCATTTGTTCAAGTACTTGAAAGGTCGCAGAGAAGGTCTACATAAATACTGTATAATGCAAATTTTAAATTAAGACCAAGGCACAGATAAAGCTCATATTTCATACTGTATATAAATGTGCTGCTTGTCAGAGAACTAATCAAGGATTCAGAAATACCGAGTATGAAAATGAAATCTCTGGTAGGGATACTGATGGGCCATTTTTCTGTATTTTCCAAATAGGAAAGAAGATGGTATAGCTATTGTTGAAAAATTACCAAGTAATGATCTCCTGGGAAGATCTCCTTATGTCTCATTAGAATTGTAATTAGAAGTAGCCGTGACCTTGGGAAACCTGCTTCAGGAGAAAACTCTCCTCTCTTTTGTTTAAGAAAAACCTCTGAGTTTCCCTGCACGTGGGCCCGAGGCAGTGTTAGCTGAGCCCCACAGAAGGGGCATAATAAAGCATTCCAAATGCACTTCTCTGCTGCCACAAACTGAAATACACAAATACAGAATGGATTATCAGCCACTTAATTTCAGTTACAGTTTGTCATTGTGAACTAAAACCATCCAGACCCTTCTTTCTTGGGGGTATTTCCCATCATTTCCTACATCAAGCCAGTTCTTAAAACAGTCTTCTGATGAATGGGGGGGGGGGGGGTTGCTTTATTAAATATCTGGAAACTCCCAGGACTTTCAAGCAACCCTAAGCCATTTTCAACTTCTGCCTTGAAGTAAGCAAGCCAAGCCTCTCATTGGCTTGAGCTAAAGTCGGTCTAAAACAATACTCTGCAAACTTGGCTCGGGTCCTGGCCTATTTAAATTTCCATCACACCATTGTTGAAGGCTCATGCCTTTCACATGGCTCGCCTGGTGGACGAGTTCCAAATCCCAGCAGGGAGCAAGTGTGCCACGCAAAATACTGGAGGAGTCCACATGTTTCCAACACCTCATCGGATACTTTAGTGCAGGGGTAAAAACATTCTTGGTACTCATGTTGTTGGCGAAATCACAAAGGATTTCAGGCTGGTACCTCATCCATCTCGGTTCATAAATGAAATGGAGCCTCCTGGTCAGTTGTCAAAAAAAACAAAAAACAACTCCACATATCTCCTGGTTTTCTCTCGTCCTCTGTGTCTCCTGCAAAACCCAGCCAAAGCCAACCTCACTAACAATATATAATCAAAATATTTGAAATGCAAAGTAAAATGTGTATTAAAAAATGCACAGGGGCTGGAAAAGGAATGTAATAAGGTTAAATTTTACAAGCATAATTCCATATGTTGAAAGCATCTTGTAGTTATGACAAATTCAGATGAAGCTATAAATTACCCCAGAATCAAAAGTGTCAAGTTTCAGGCTAATGCTGAATATATATACACAGCTTCAGAATTCTTATTAAAATATGAAAACATGCTAAACATAGAAAAGCTAACAACTGTACCAAAAGTAAGACAAAGTGTTACTAATGTCTGCCAACTGGTATTACTCACCAGGGCAATCAATCACATATGAGTAAACCTCTATGGCAGGCAACCAGGAAAGCTGAAACCCACCTCTCCCCATGGTTGTCTTATTTGTGGTTACTTTTGTAAGGATTCCACATTATTCCATTTGCTTGCTGTTAACCCTGAGAGGGCATGGTTAGCAAGGGGAAAACGTTTATTCAATTATAATGTCTTTATTTCTACTTAAAACACATACAAAACTGTCAGCAATAGACAAATTAGTACTTTGGACCAAAGCATGTGCTCAGTTTACTCTACATTTGAATTCTAATAAATTATATCCACATTATTACAAAAATTATAACTGACATGCTGTCAGAGCCATACATGTGTATGCCTAGAAATATACATAATGCTTTGAAAGCTGTCACATCCAGTCCTGTTACAAACATCACCCTTGTTTGCTAAACAGTGTTGCTATGTCTTCGGTTGGCTGTAATTTTCCCCCCACTTACTAGCCTATGATTCTGAATATGTCTTAACTCTAGAGGAAAATAGTGTCTCCCTTAAGAGTTTTAATCATCTATCATGAGATTCAGCATCGCATATGGAACCAGTTTAATCTAAAGCATCCTAGGCCAAGTAATAATATGGGCCTATTTGACGCAGTCAAAATTGGTAAACACTTTTCAATCTATATAATGAAAATGCTTCTGGCACTTTTAAAGAGATCTTCTTCAATAGTTGGTGAAATTGCATCTGCTTTTGTTAACTTGAAGTTGGACACAAATGTTGGCTCTTCACCAGAAGTTAAAATAACTATTAAACAGGTAAAAATGTAGAGCCAACATGGCAGCGGGCAGGACCAGGGTGAGAGTGTGAGTGGGTGAGCGTGTGCAACGCATGGTGTGTGTGGGTGTGAGTGTGGGGGAGCAGCTGCCTGTTGAAGCAGAGACTCGGAGCCGGCAGTGTCAGCCCTCCTGGCAGGGGAGCAGCCGGCCGCGCCGCATGTGGTTCAGCTAGGCACTTCTAGCCACTTGGGAATGGAGAAAGTACCATAAAGGATGATCCACAGGGTCCTCCTTGGGAGGAAGGTGAGGGGAACGGCAATGACCCAGCACCTCAGGGCCTCAGACAGGAGACCCAATGCCCCTGGACACACAAACCAGATGCCACAACCCAGTGCACCTGACCCAGCACTCCCAGAGGACTGGCCCCGCCAACACAATACACTGCATCCAGATCCACAGCCATGACCAGACATCCCTGAATGCATGGATCTGCCACAACCCAGTGTGCCTAACTGGGAAACCCCAGATGTCTAGACCCAGTTACATGACCCAGCACACCTGACCCTGCCACTGTGACTCAATGACCCTCGATGAACAGACCCACTAAAATGGGTAGACAAAGAAACAATTCCCAAATGAAAGAAATGGAGGAATCACCAGAAAGGGAATTAAATGAAATGGAGGCAAGCAATGATCAGATATTGAGTTCAAAGTAATAATTATAAGGATGTTCAAACAACTTAGAACTACAAGCAACTTTATGAGAACTATGAGGAACTTAGTGGGAACTACGTCAGCATGAAAAAAGATGTTAAACCATGAATAAGAACCAGTCAAAAATGAAGAATGACATAGCTGAAATAAAGAATACCCTGGAAGGAATCAACAGTAGATTATAACAAGCTGAGGACCAAGTCAGCAAGTTAGAAGACAAGGTAGAAAACAAACATCCAATCAGAGTAGCAATTAGGAAAAAAAAAATAAAAATTGAGAAGATAGTTTAAGAGAGCTTTGGGACAATATAAAACATAACAGCATCCTCATTATAGGGGTACCACAAGGAGAAGAGTCGAAGAGTCTCAGCAAGAAATACAGAAATTGTCAGAAGAAATAATGACAGAAAACTTCCCTGACCTGGTGAAGAAAAAAGTCAAACAATTTCAGGAAACAGAGTCCCATTCAAGATGAATCAAGAAGACCTACACCTAGACCCATTATAATGAAAGCGGTAAATATTAAAGACAAAGAAAGAACCCGTTTATTTTTGTTTGTTTGTTTGTTTGTTTGTTTGTTTAGATAGAGTGGGAGGGAGGACGTGAGAGACACAGTGATTGGTTGTCTCCTGCATGACCCTGGCAGGAACCGGGGTTGAACCAGCAACTGAGAAACATGGTCTTGACTGGGAATCAAACCCATAACTCTTTGGTCCATGAGCTGACACTCTAATTGCTGAGCCAGTCTGGCCAGGGCTAAAGAAAGAATCATAAAGGCAACAAGAGAGTGACAGAAAGTTACCTACAAGGGAGCTCCCATTAGACTGTCTTCAGATTTCTCAATAGAAACACTTCAGACCAGAAGGGAGTGCCATGAACTGTACTAAGTAGTAAAAAGCAAGGGACTGAATCCAAGGTTATTCTATCTGGCATAGCTATCATTCAAAATTGAATAAAAAATTAAGAGTTTCACACTAAAAAAAAAAAAGGCTAAAGGAATGTATTACAGCCAAACCAGCACTGCAAGAAATGCTAAAGGGACTGTTGTAAGAAAAAGAAATAGAGAGAGAGAGGAACACAAGCATAAAGAATAAAAATGGCAATAAATAAGTACCTATCAATAATAACCCCAAATGTAAATGGTTTAAATGTTCCAATGAAAACACAGAGTAGCTGAATGGATAAAAAATAAAGCCCTGGCCGATTCAGCTCAGCGGTTAGAGCGTCGCCCTGTGGTCCAGAGAGACCCAGGTTGGTTCCCGCTAAGGGCATGTACCTCGGTTGCAGTTTGTCCCCGGCTCTGGTTGAGTCGTGCGGGAGGCAGCCACTCGATGTGTCCCTTTCACAGCGATGTTTCTCTCTATATATCTTTCTCTCTCTCTCTCTCTTTTCCTCTCTCTCCCTCCCACTCTATCTGAACAACAACAAAAAATGTCCTTAGGCCCTGGCCGGTTTGGCTCAGCGGTTAGAGCGACGGCCTGCGGTCCTGAGAGACCCGGGTTCGGTTCCCGCTAAGGGCACGTACTTCGGTTGCATTTTGTTCCCGGCCCTGGTCGGTTGTGCGGGTGGCAGCCATTCGATGTGTTCCTTTCACATCGATGTTTCTCTCTCTCTCTTCCTCTCTCTCCCTCCCACTCTACCTGAACACAAAAAAATGGAAAAATGTCCTCGAATGAGGATAAAAAAATAAAATTAAAAAAAAAAAAAATGTCCTTGGGTGAGGATAAAAAACAAAACAAAAACAATGTTGCCCTGGCCTGTCTGGCTCAGCAGTTAGAGTGTCAGCCTGTGGTCCAGAGAGACCCGGGTTCGGTTCCCACTAGGGGCACGTACCTCGGTTGCAGTTTGTCCCCGGCCCTGGTTGGGCAGTGCGGGTGGCAGCCACTCGATTTGTCCCTTTCACGTTGATGTTTCTCTCTCTCTCTCCCTCCCACTCTATCTGAACAAAAAATGGGAAAATATCCTCGGGTGAGGATAAAAAAAATAATAATAAATAAAAAATAAATAAAAATAAAAAACATCACCTATATATATGCTATCTACAAGAGACCAGTCTAAGAAAAAAGAATCACACAGCCTGAAAGTGAAAGGATGGAAAAAATTTTTCATGCAAATGAAAATGAAAAAAAGGCTGGGTAGCAATACTTATATTTGAGAAAAAGACTGCAAAATGAAGGCCATAACAAGAACAATAAAAGTCACTACATAACACTGAAGGGATCTATCTAACAAGAGGATATAACCTTGGTCAACATATATGCACCCAATAAAGGAGCCCCCAAATATATAAAAAAAATATTCTGGATGACTTTGAGGGAGAGATTAACAGCAGTACAATCATAGTAGGGTCCTTTAACACCCCACTGACATCACTGAATAAATCTTCTGGACAAAATTTAAAAAGGAAACAGTGACCCTAAACAACATAGTAGATAAGATTTATTTATTTATTTATTTATTTATTTATTTATTTATTTATTTATTTTTGGTATGTTCCCCTAGCGGGAACCAAATCCCAGACTCTCTGGTCTGCAGGCCAATGCTCCAACCACTGAGTTAAACCAGCCGGGGCAATAAGATTAATTTATTTGACATTTGCAGAACATTTCACCCCAAAGCTGCAGAATATACATTCTTCTCGGACGTTCTCAAAGATGGACCACATGTTAGGACACAAACTAAGTCTCTACAAGTTCAAGAAGATTAAAATCATATCAAACATCATCTCGGATTACAGTGGCATGAAACTAGAAATCACCTCCAATAAAAACACAAAAACAGTCAAACACATGGTGGCTAAATAGAATGTTATTAATTAATGAATGGGTTACCAACAAGTTCAACAAAGAAACAAAAAATTTCTTGGAGACAAGCGAAAATAAACACAGAACAACCAAAATCTATAGGGCAGAGCAAAAGCAGTCCTGAGAGGGAAGTTCTCAGCTACAGGCCTACCTCAAGAAACAAGAAAAACCTCTAATAAACTATCTAATCCTACAACTAAATGAATTAGAAACAACAAGAAAAGCCCAGAGTATATAGAAGAAAGAAAATAATAAAGATCAGAGTAGAAATAAATGATATAGAGACTAATAAACAATACAGAAGATCAATGAAAATAAGAGCTGGTTCTTTGAAAAAATAAGATCTTAGCCAGACTCATCAAGAAACCAAGAGAGAGCACTCAAATAAGTAAATCAGAAACAAAAGAGGTGACATAACAAAGGATTCTAAGAAAATACTATGAACAACTACATGCCAACAAATTGGACAACCTAGGCAAAATGGACAAATTCCTAGATATATAAAATCTTCCAAAACTCAACCAGTAAGATTAAGATAACCTGAACAGACCAATATCAATTAATAAAATTGAAGCAGCAATCAATAAACTCCCAGAAAACAAAAGCCCCAATCTGGACAGCTTCACAGGACAGTTTTACCAAGCATTCCAAGAAGAACAAACACCTATACTTCTCAAACTATCCAAAAACTTCAAGAGGAAGGACGACTTCCATGCTCTTTTGACAAGGTCAGCATTATCCTATTTCCAAAACCAGACAAAGACACTACAAAGAAAGAGAAATACAGGTCAATATCCCTGATGAACATAAATGCTAAAGCCCTTAACAAAATATTAGCAAATTTGATCCAGCAATATAATAAAAGATTATACACCATGACCAAGTGAAATTTATTTCAAGGATGCAAGGCTGATACAATATTTGCAAATCAATAAATGTGGTACATCACATAAACAAAATGAAAGATAAAAATCACGTGATCATATCATTAGGCACAGAAAAAGCATTCAACAAAATACAACCATTTTTGATAAAAACTCTCAGCAAAATGGGAGCAGAGGGACAACACCTCAACATAATAAAGACCATATATGACAAACCTACAGTCAACATCATTCTCAGTGGGCAAAACCTAAAAGCATGTCCCCTAAGAATAAGAACAACACAGGAATGTCTGCCATCTCCACTCTTATTTAACACCATACTGGAAGTTCTAGCTATAGTGATAAGAAAAAAAGAAAAAAATCAAAGGCGTCCAGATTGGAAAGGAGGAAGTAAAACTGTAATTATTTACAGATGGTATGATATTGTATATATAGAACCTTAAAGACTCCACCAAAAAACTACTAAATATTATAAATGAATTCAGCAATGTAGCAGGATACAAAATTTATACCCAGAAATCAGTAGCATTTTTATACACCTCCTCAGAAAGAGAAACTAAAAAACACCATTCACCATTGCAACAAAAAAATTAAGATACTTAGGAATAAACTTTACCAAGTGGTAAAGACCTGTATTTGGAAAACTACAGGTCATTGAAAAAAAGCAATAGAGGAAGATACAAACAAATGGAAGCATATACTGTGTTCATGGATTGGAAGAACTTACATAATTAAAATGTCTATACTACCCAGAGCAATGTTATAGATTCAACACAATTCCTATTGGCCCATGGATCAAAGAGTTGTGGGTTTGATTCTGGTCAAGAGCACATACCTTGGTTGCAGTTCGGTCCTTGGCCCTGGTTGGGGTCATGCTGGAGGCAACCAGTCGATGCGTCTCTCTCACACTGATGTTTCTCTCTCTCTCTCCCTCCCTCCCACTCTCTCTGAAGATAAATAGAAAAATGTCCTCGGATGAGGATTTAAAAAAAATAAAAATAAAAATAAAATACCAATGACATATTTCACAGATCCAGAACAAATATTCCAAAATTTCGTATGGAACCACGAAAGACCCCAAACAGTTGCAGCAATTTTGAGAAAGAAGAACAAAGTTGGAAGTATCAGAATTCCAGATATCAAACTATACTACAAAGCCAATGTAATCAAAACAGCCTGGTACGGGCACAAGAACAGGCATATAGGTCAACAGAACAGAACAGAAACCCCAGAAATTGACCTACATCCTTATGGTTAATTAATACTTGACAGATGAGGCAAGAGCATACAATGGAGTGAAGACAGTCTCTTCAATAAATGGTGTTGGGAAAATTGGACAGCTACATACAAATGAAACTAGATCACCAAGTTACTCCAAACACAAGAAGAAACTCAAAATGTATAAAAGACTTAAATGTAAATCATGAAGCCATTAATATCCTACAAGAAAACATAGGAATCAATATCTCAGATATCTCCAATACATCTCCTAGGGCAAGAGAAACAAAGGGAAAAGTAAACAAATTGGACTACATCAAACTAAAAAGTTTCTGAACAGCAAAAGACACCTTCATCAAAATGAAAAGGGAACCATTGTATGGAAGAACGTATTTGTCAATGACACAGGTGATAAGGGGTTGATTTCCAAAACATACAAAGCACTCATAGAACTCAACAAAAGGAAGACAAACCATCCGATTAAAAAACGGGCACTGGGCCTGAAGAGGCACTTCTTCAAAGAGGACATACAAATGGCCAAGAAACATGAAAAAATGCTCATCACTAATTATCAGAGAGATGCAAATAAAAACTATAATGAAACATCACTGCCACCTGCCAGAATGACTACTGTCAATAAATCAACAACAAACAAGTGCTGGTGAGGGTGTGAAGAAAAGGGGACTCTAGTAAACTGCTGATGGGACTACAGATTGGTGCAGCCACTATGAAAATCAATATGATGTTTCTTCAAAAATTAAAAATGGAATCTCCATTTGACCCTCTGATCCCACTTCTAGGAATATATCCTAAGAAGTCTGAAACACCCATCAGAAAGAATATATACACCCCTAGGTTCATAGCAGGACTATTTGCAGTAGCTAAGATCTGGAGACAGCCCGAGTGTTCATTAGTAGATAAGTGGATAAAAAAGCTAAGGTACATTTACACAATGGAATACTATGCAGCTGTGAAAAAGAAGGATTTCTTACCCTTTGCAACATCATGGATGGACCTAGAGAGAGTATTATGCTGAATGAAATAAGCCATTCAGAGAAAGACAAATATTGCATGATCTCACTGATAAGTGGAATCTAGTGAACATAACAAACTGACATAGGTCCAGAGGCAGAGAGGCATGGAACAGACTAACATATCTTGGTGGGGTGGGGGGGAGACGGGAAGAGATTAACCAAGGAATGTATATACATATATGCATAACCAATGGGCACAGACAATAGTATCGGGAAGGCCTTGGGTGGGGAAGAGGCTGGGAGGAGGGGGAAAGGGGAGGGAAATTAAGGGACATCTGTGATACTGTCAACAATAAAGTAATGAAAAAAAATTTTTTAAACATCATGCCTACTAAAGGACGTATATATAAGCATTAAAAATAATTATACCAAATGCAATGTGGAATTCTTGATTAGATCCTTGACCAAAAAAAGAAATAAATCAGTGGGGGGAAAAAATGGGTAAAATCCAAATCATGTTTATACTTTCATGAATAGTATTATTCCAGTTAATTTGTTAATTTTGATCAACATTCTATGGCCATGTAAAATATTAACATAAGGGGAAGGTGGATAAAGAAGAAACAGAAATTCTCTGTTTTTTTTTTTCAACTCTTTTGTAAGCCTAAAATTATTTCACAATAAAAAGTTTTTCCCTAATCTCAAAATTGCAAGCACATAGTAGTTGTTCAGTGAATTCGTCGTATCCTATTAATTACCACCACTTGACTTTGAAATGTTTATGTTGATCAGTTTTCTAGAACAATTTTCTATCGTTTCTTCCTCAATTATTTCTCTCTAGGTGACAAAAATAAACCAAAACAGGGGCAGGCAGGGGGTGAAGAGGTGGGAGAGAGAGAAAAGAAAGCCTGAAAAAAAGCCTCAGTCTAATTTTGCTCTGCTTTGCTGTAAGGCTAACTTATTCTTTAACAAATGTCTGGACATTTGTCATCCTGGGGCATCATGAGATCGCCACCACAGACAGTGTTGGCGAGGACAACGTATCTGCCTAACACTTTCATAGGTAGCTAGTTACTCCTTCTTATGCTGTTACTTTCCTTCCAGACAAAACTAACACTGTCACACATCTCGAGAATGCTATAGTTCATCTTTAACGGATGGAATTTTGTTCTTATTTTGTTAAATGTTACATTTACATAATTGCGTATGTCAACGATGTTTGTAAGGATACACCCCAAAGTTAAAGTTATCCTACATAAAGTGTGGAGAATTATTAGCCTACAGGTGTCTTGGAGAGTGACAACACACTATTCAAACTCAGGAGCCAGACAGGTTTGTGCTAATGATGGCTAGTTTTCTCGTTCTGCTCTGAGATCGGTCACTCATTCTTTGCACAGAAGTTACACTGGTGTCAGGAATGATTTCCTTTTCTTTAAATCACAGAATATATAGCTTTAGAATTCCTGACAGTTGGCCACATGACTTTGCTTATGGTTGTTTTTATTTTTTGCAGTTAGGTGCCCTTAAAATGTTATGTCTTGGTTACGTTCTTCAGTTCCAGTTTAAATCACAAAACAACTCTTCTAAAATAACACCTGGTGATTGAATAGTTAACTATAGAACTTACTATTGTCGAAATATTCTTATCTCTAGACACAAAGATATTTATATGAAAACTGTATTCTTTATGACAAACCAGAATCTTATTTTGCTGTGACCAAATGTAATGGACATCTGTTGTTTTTGCCTGCCCAGCACATATTCCTCCCTTTACTATCCGCAGAGGCTTCATTTAGGGGAGGTCCGACCCTTCTTATCCCCTTAGTGCATATGGTTTTGGGAGGGCCCTCGCTCTCGCCCACTCTTGAAGGGTGGACCTGTGACTCAGACCCGGCCAGACATCAGAGACTTTCCTCTGGGCCACAGAGATTAGCTCAAACTGCGTGTGTGATCCCAGCCAGACCAAAGCAATGCAATGCAAAGACTCATACTGGACTGGCATAAAGAAATGCTTTTCTGCCCAGCTGGTGTGGCTTAGTGGATGAGTGTTGACCCTGCACAAAGAAGTAACCGCTTCGATTCCTGGTCAGGGCACATGCCCAGGTTGTGGGCCTGATCCCTAGTGGGGGGCATGCAAGAGGTGGCCAATCAACGTTCTCTCTCATCGATGTTTCTCTCTCTCTCTCCCGCTCTCTAAAATCAATCAAGAAAAAAAAAATTTTTTAAAGAAGCTTTTTTTCTTTTTTTTTATTAATTAATTTTTGTTACAGATGTTTCTCCTTTTTCCCCCACTGATTCCCCCTTCCCCTCCCTCCCCGCCCTGTCCCCAGCTTTGTTGTCCATGTCCATTGTTCATGCATACATGCATATAAGTTCTGTGGTTCATCTCTCCCCCACCATCCCCTCTTCTGGGGATTGTCAGTCTGTACCCCACTTCCATGTCTCTGGGACTACCCCATTCCTCAGACTATTATGTTCATTATATTCCACAAATAAGTGAGATCATATGATACTTGTCTTTCTCTGTTTGGCTTGTTTCACTTAGGATGATACTTTCCAGGTCCTTCCATGTCGTCTCAAAGGATAAGAGATTTTTCTTTCTTACAGCTGCGTAGTACTCCATTGTGTATATGTACCTCAGCTTTTTTATCTATTCGTCTACTTATGGACATTTGGGCTGTTTCCAGATCTCAGCTATTGTAAATAGTGCTGCTACAAACATGGGGGTACATATATTCTTTCTGATTGGGGTTTCAAGCTTCTTAGGGTATATTCCTAGAAGTGGGATCACTGGGTCAAATGGAAGTTCAATTTTTAATTTTTTGAGGTAACACCATAGTGTTTTCCATAGTGGCTGCACCAGTCTGCATTCCCACCAGCAGTGTACTAAGGTCTCCTTTTCTCCACAAAGAAGCTCTTTTTCATGCAATGGAATCCAAGATAATGTCAACCTAAGGCTACTTGGATTAGCCTGACAAGCCCAACACTGTGAGGGGACAACAGAGATCAAATCTAGTGACACAGTCTGAACAATACTGGATCCTGCCGCCCTGAAGAGAAGAAATTTTTATTTTTCTGCAAAAAACGATTTTCCCCTTTAAACTATTTGAATCGGGTTTATGGGTTCATGTCTCTTGCAACTAACGTAATTCTACATAATTAATAAAAAATTCATGCATTTTTTTTCTTAATGAATCTAATTCAGGTGAAACATATTTTCATTTATTTACTAAATATGTGCTAAGTACTTACAACATAACCAATGAAATGGATAAAAATATTTTATTAGGTATAATCCATGCACACAAACAAAACTGTGCAGAAATTTGTGAAGAAATGGGTTGACTTATTAAGGAGAGAAAAAGAGAAAGTCTGACATTTCTATTGTCTGTTCTGAGGTGGGATGCTATGCCCTTCCCTCCTGGAGGGCCAAGAGCTCGGAGGCCCTCGCGCAGTGTTCTGGAGCTGGGGTTTGCTACCCAAGGACACAGTTTAAAATCTGGTTTTGTCTCTTACTGTATGAATAAAAAATTACTTACAACCCTTCTTAGTGTTGATTTTCCTGTCTCAAAAGTTAACACAGCCCTGGCCAGTTTGGCTCAGTGGTTAGAGCGTCGGCCTGCGGTCCTGAGAGACCCGGGTTCGGTTCCCGCTAAGGGCATGTACCTCGGTTGCAGTTTGTCCCCGGCCCTGGTTGGTCGTGCGGGTGGCAGCCACTCGATGTGTCCCTTCACGTCGATGTTTCTCACTCTCTCTCCCTTCCTCTCTCTCCCTCTCACTCTATCTGTACAAAAAATGGAAAAATATCCTCGGGTGAGGATTAAAAAAAAAAAAAAAAAAGTTAACACAAACATACCTAGATCATGCAATTTTTCAAAGACTAAGAAAACACAGACAAGTTACATATTATTTATATATAATAATATGTACTTATTATGTATATGGCAATGTAATATATACATTATATAACTACATTATTTATATATAATATATAAATACATTATAGTATATAAATTATAAATATATTATATAAATACATTATATACTATATAAAATAAAAATACATCATTTATATATAATAATATATAATTAGTATTTATATAATACATACCATTAAATGGTAGTGTTTCAAAATGATTGCACAATATGTGATTCAATAGTTTTTCACCAGTTTTAGAATCTTTGGTTTGATATTCAACAACAAAAGTTTATTCTATTTGCATCTCCAACCAACATTTTATTCTGCGCAGACTCCACACAGATGTACAACTGCACACTGGTTAAGGCCACATTGAATTTATCAGGCTCATCCCATATTTCTCCCTCATCCCAAACCCACATCTCCTTCTGCAACCTCAGCTTCAGGAAAGACACCACTGTCCCCAGAGCCCTGCTTACGCCCATGTCAAATCCGTGGCCACGTGGCTTTCCCACTGTCTCTCTGCCACAATCCTTTTGCCCCATGATCTGCCTTCCACACAGCCAAGTGATGTTCTGGATCAACCCTCTTCCTGAAAATCAACAAAGGTCTCTTAGTGGTCTCTTAAAGGTGATCCCCTTGGCACGGATCGCCTGTCCTGACGATCTGAGACCGTCACCATTGCTGTCTCAGCGCTGAGCCCTTGACTACCAGCCCTGGAAAGTCCTCTCATCCGTCCCTTGAATGCTCTATTTTGCTTTATGGAATTTGCACATGTGGTTTCTTTTGTCTGAGACATAGAATCCCCTCCTTATACCCCTTCTGGTGGTTTAACTTTATTTGTCTTTTATGTCCCAACCGACCTGTTACTTCTTCCAAATGTCCCAGCCTTCCTCTACCCATGACTAGATTAGGTATTTCTATGGCACCTGTACTCTTATCACAACACCTGCCACACGTTGTACTTTCTTTCTAGATGGGTGTATAGATACAGATATGATGTAGTAGAACTACCAAATTCGTGTCTATTCCACTACCAGGAAGTCTTAACCTGTCTTGGTAAGCCTCCAAGTGATCCATAGATAGAAATTTGGGGGTCTGGGGGCAATATTCATAGACTTGAGGAAAATATCATTTTGTTTCACTAACCTCAAACTAAAATTCATCATTTCCTTCCAGTATGAATGAATGGAGGCAACATAACACAGTAGTATTAGCAATAGCTAAATCTTTGGCAACAGTAGAGCACAGATATTTCATAACACATTACAGTTATTGCTGATCTTTGAAAATATTTATGTTCATCACTCTTATTGTAGTTATTAGATGTGCTGCAACAATTTATTCAATACATTAATGAAGAAATACATGAATTATTATTCTAATTTTTAAAAATTATTTAGGTAATTTTATTATCATTGGTTTTCTTTATAACCCTAAGTATTTAATGAATTTTAAAATATTATCCTGAGAAGTGGTTCACGGGTTTCACCAAGCCTTGAAAGGGCTCTGACAGAGATAAGAACTCCACACCTGACTGCGCTCCGGAGCCCAGCCCACACGCGGCTGATCCAGCAGCGTGTCCCAGGACCTTCACAAAGCCCGGAAAACAGCAGGTGCTCAGTGAATATGTACTGAACAGACCTGAGATGAAGCTGAACACATGGCTGGCTGGTGTGGCTCAGTGGTTGAGCGTTAACCTATGCACCAAGAGGTCATTGGTTCATTTCCCAGTCAGGGCACATGCCTGGGTTGCAGGCTTGAGCACACCCACTATAGGGTATGCGGGAGGCAGCGATCGATGTTTCTATCTCTCCCTCTTTTTCAAAAATCAATAAAAACATATGTAAAAAAAAAAAAAAAAAGTGTGCTCCCCATAGATCTCAGCAGGTTGTTTGTTCCTGGAGGAGACGGTGGCTCTGTGATGGTAGATGCCTCATTTCCCAACCTGGGGTATGTCAGGCTGATATCCTACAGTTGTGTGGGATGAGACCTTGCTGAGAACATGGCATTAAAAATTTAAAAGACATACTGGGAAGCAGTCACCAATTCCTTCCCTAAAAAAGCAGCTGGAAAAATTGACCCTGAGTGATGCAGAGACAGGTGAATAACTGTCACTGAACAAGTGTGATCGACTTTATAAAATCCTCTTTTTAAAATGACTTGTAGCCAATTTTTCAACTGGACAACTCTCATGCAAACATCTGCTCCAGTCCTGGCCAGTTTGGCTCAGCGGTTGGAGCATCGGCCTGTGGACAAGAGAGTTCCGATTCAGTTCCCGCTAGAGGCATGTACCACACACACACAAAAATCTGCTCCAACTGTTGTTCTTTTATCCACAGCGGGTGGCGCATGCAGCAGAGGACGTTGTCAGACAGCGGTTGTGCGCTGGGCTCAGTGACAGCCAGACTCTCCTCAACTGTCTGTAGCAGAGATGCACCCTAGTCAAGTCACTCCAAGCACGTCCCAACTAACACCACTGTCTTTGGAGTGAGCTCCTGAGAAGACCTTTACCATTTTTCCTGCAAAAATATTAAAGAGGTGATGCCAAGTAAAGACCTCAAAAGATCCTGAAAAACATCAGGATGTTTTTATCTCTGTCAGGAGACTTTGTAAGAGCTCTTTCCTGAAGTGAAATTAGATTCCTGCATCCATCCATTCAACATGTTTTTGAGAACCTACTATGTGTCCATAATTTATTGTTTGGAGGTGAGTGAATTAGGACAAGTCTTCCATCTGGTGTCACTTGTCACGTCTGAACCAAATGGGTAGGGCAGAGGGGACTGGCAGAGATACCCACTGCACCTTGTGTGAACCCTGTGAGGGTCTCACTCCAAAGAGGAATTAGAGCATCCCAGAGGTAGTTTCTTACCAGTGTGGAGTGGGCTACCTGGGCCAGAATCAGATGGCCTCTACCATGAATCTCCCTCAGTCTATGGAGGTGGCACCCCAGGCATTTCTAAAATGCACACTTATTTTGAGAAATATTGTTCTAGGTGATTTTTTTTCCTTCATTTGATTTTAGAGAGAGAGGAAGGAAGGGAAAGAGAGATAGAAACATTGATGAGAGAGAACATTGATTGGCTGCCTCCTGCGTGCCCCACACTGGGGATCGGGCTCAAAAACCTGGGCATGTGCCCTGACTGGGAATCGAACAAGCGATCTCTTGGTGCAACCACTGAGCCACACCAGCCAGACTTTTTTTTTTTTTTTAGGTATTTTTCTTTATTTATTGATTTAGAGAGAGAAGAAGGTAGAGGATGAGAGAGATTGAAACATCAATGGGAGAGAACATCAATTGTCCACCTCCTGCAAGCCCTCCACTGGGGATCGGGCCCACAACCTGGGCATGTGCCCTGACCGGGATTCAAACTGGTAACCTCCAGTTCAATGCTCAACCACTGAGCCACACCTACTGGGATGTTCTGGATGATTTTTAAAAGTTGGGAGGAAGTCATCTCTTCAAATGTCCCAGTCAGATGGTTGACATTACCAAATAGAAAGTCATGAGGTATGAGCATGAGTATGTGGCTGGGAAATTCATTATGCCCCACTCACTTGGAGAACTGGCCTTCAACTTTAACCAGTGATGGTAGACAGGCCCATGTAGTTGTTCCTCTCCAACAGGCTGGTGGGGACTGTTTGAAGCACAGTGTTGTAGATTCTGAGTCCACTGTTTAGCTCAATGGAAGAGTTGGGTAGCATGCTCTTCATACCCTTGCTGCCTGTCACTGCCTTGCTTCAGCCTCCATCACTTTCAAGAGGAAGAATAGTCATGCATGCAAACATCCAAATCCGAAGGAAATGTAGGAAGTAAGCCGCTTTTGAAATTATACCATTGTGAATTTGTATGCTTTGTGGGCATCTGTACAATTTCACATCTCTCTCTTGCAGTGCATACATTGAAAGCCTGGTCCAAGCGGGAAAAATAAAAATAGAATTTGTTTTGAAATAAAACAAGATAGATCTACAACCTTCACTGACCTGCCTCTCTTTCCTAAGTTGAGGGTCAATGGAAAGTAATTATACCCTTATTGCTCTAAATAAAACACTACTTATTTTACAGATGAGTTCTCTAATGTGGTCAGGGTTTCCATTTTATTATAGAAGAGTTCCTTAATCAGGAAAATGTGGATACTAAGGTAGTGTAAAGAAAAATGCTGAGGCTGGAAACTGGAATCGTTCACTGTCAAGGAAAATTTGCATGAAACAATTTGGGGGTATTTTTGTTAATTTGGCTTTTGTTTTGTTTGTTTCTATATTCTTTGATCAAAGAAAAATGATAATATCTTTTGCCTGAATTACTCAATATTTTAATGGACTATTTTATACTCACAAGCATATCTCTCTTTAATGCATATCCAAGGTACATATATAAATATCAAATATCCATGGACCATACTACCCACTTTTAGAAACAGTCCCACTTTGAAGCCCCGGAGTGCCCCTACCTGATAGGATGGGCCCATCTCCCTACCCCAACCCTTCCAGAGGCAACCACTATTTAGCCACCTTGAAATTTTTTAATTCCTTAAGTGATGCTCTAATTATAATTCCTTACTATGCAGCATACTCTAAAGGCTTTCTCAGTGGAAATGCTCCGGACTGGCTAGCCATTTAATTCTTGCTTGTTCTAATTTGTGTTCCTTTTCAAATGGCTAAAATATAAAGGTTCTGGATATTACAATAAACCATGTTTCATTAATGGGGGAGTGTGGTGGAGGGGCCTTCTGGCCACTAAGGTTCCAAGTATGACTGAAAAGTTGAGGAAGCCCATGAGTGGCAGCCATTCTGGATGATACTACTTGAGAGACAGAGAAGGGTAGATATGTACAGTACATGAAGTGAAAGCCAAGTGTCCTGGCAATTGTATGGAGATAGAATTTTAATCTCCCTCATAGAGTTTCTTTATTTTTTAAATACAAATGCCAGGATTCCATCTCAGACCTGAATCTGAATGTTTGGAAATGGAGCCCAGGTAGGTATGCTGCATATGTCTGTATGTTTATTTCTACACATATATACACACACGCAATGACTCTAGTGTGTGGTCCTGGCTAAGAATCAATGATGTAAAAGAAGTCTTAGATTTCTTCTATCAATTTTACCATCTAAAATGATTTCTGTGTACCCTAGATCTTCAGCTTCAGTCAGGCACCATGTAGAACACTTAGATGAAGAAAGCTTTGTTCCTGCCTCAGGGGACTTACAGTAAGTAGCGGGAGCATTGTGCTGCAAATAAGGTGAAAGTTGAGATATACCTGCATGTTTCAGGATAGTGTATAATTAAGAGAGAGCTCAGCTATCTGTGACTGAAAATGTATTAGCAAATCTGGAAGTAGGCAATTTAGGACTGTTGTCTCTGTTCAAGGATGTTGACAGGACCCAGGCTTTCTAGCCTCAACATCATCCTTAGTGAGTTCATTTTTGTCCTCGTGCTTCATGCCTCATGTTCTTGCAGTGTCTGCTCCATTCCCATTATCTCACATCTCCAGATATCACATCCATTATTCTGGCAAAAAAAATTTTCAAATACATGCCAGTTGAGTCTGGCCTTTTAAAATTAGGAAAGCCCTACCCAATAGATTTCCACTTATATCTCATTCGCCAGAATGGTGTCACACAGCCAAACCTAGCTGCAAGGGAATCTGGGAAGTTGGACATTGTTCCTAGGCATAATTTTACCCCAAACAAAATCAGTGTTCTGTAGACAGAAGAAAAAGGAGAAAAGGAGAATAAAAGTTGGGTAGGTATGTAAAGTAAGACTAATGTTATTATGATGGAAGGGAACATGGAATATGAGAGCAAGGGCCTGGACCTAGAGAAAGATAACATCGCTCAGTTGGAGGCAGCTCTTCCTCTGCCCATTTGACTCATTATTTGGGTTAACGCTGTTGGTGATAGCCATCTTCCTGACTATCAGAGGGCACTCATTGTTAGATTCTTATGGTTCACTTCATTGACATACACAAACATTAACAGCAATGGCTATATCCTCAACAGGTCCCCAGTCCATATTAAAGGATATTATTTTACTTGGTCATCATGGATATTAAACAGTATTTCTGTATAACATTGCTTCATTTAAGCTATATTACTCAGTTTGCAGGCTTTAATTTTAAAAACAACAACAACAACAACAACAACTATTAAGTAATTGTACCCGCAAATAACTGCATGAAATTTATGCCTGGTACAATCTAATTTTGTAGGAGGAGGACCTTGAGGGGGAGATTGAAACTCTCAGGTAATATATTAGCTCTGATTTTGTCCACATCCAAATTATGAAAAATACATTACTGTGTATTCTTGCTACATTTATTATGTTTTGTTAAATTTAATCATAAGCCTATTCTAAAATTGCCTTCCTCCTATAACCAAATTTCCTGTGTTTAATTACTTCTTAAGGACCAGTTAAATTTGGATTTTTTTCATTTGCCTTGTCAACATGCTGGCCCCCACTTCCTCAAGAGATTGATTTATAATTCTTGAGAAAATTTTGGTTTTGACCACTGTGTAAACCTATTATTCAGAATAAATTGGGCTAGAATCACCCAAGATCCCCAAACTCCTTACAGCTGGTAAGAAAAGAGAAATTGAGTATCAGAAACACAATCACTGAATACACCTCCCCATGCCCCATAACTAAAGCTGCCTGCTGGAGTTATATGAGATTAGGTTTTGTTATTGGTGTTCAACATGAGCTATTATGTTTTTCTAATAATAACTTCAATAATAATATAACCTTTGTTTAACATGAGCACCTGGTTAGCTAAATGAGACCCCAGCTGTCAGTGAAATATCTACCTCAGTATAGGAGTTAAAAGTTAATAAATTCATAATATGAGTAAAGAAAATAATAATAATGCTTTGCTTCCCTCAAAGGAATTCAAAGCACTATGTGGGTACCATTTCATTAATCTCTATATAAATCATAGGTGCGTGGTAGAAAAATATTTTTTTAACCTTAAAAAAACTGACTATGGAATTACAATCTGTTTTGACTCCAAAATAACTCCCAAATCCATCCACTTCTCTCCATCTGCATGGTGTCCATATGGGCCAAGCTGCCCCCATCTTGCCTGAATTATTAGATAGCCTTCACAAATCTCCCTGTGTTCATTCCTACCTCTCCAGAATCAGTTTCTGACAGATAATCACAATGTATTTTTTCCATTTAAGTCAAGAGATATTACTCCTACACTTAGACCACTTCAGTGGATCTTCCCGACTTTGCTCTTCCTCCCTCTACGCTCGTCCTCCACTGCCCTTGTCTCCCCCAGCAAGCCAGGCGCCTGCCTGTGCCGCGGCTCCCAGCGCCCCAGCTGGCGGGGTGGCTGCTCTGCTCTCCTGGAGGTCTCCTGTCGGCCATCTTCTCGTGAATCTTCCTTGGCCTTTCCACCGCAGCTCTCTCCTCCCACAAGTATCTGTTCTCTTGACTGCATCCGACTCACACTGCATTTATCCTTTTCTTTGCCTATGTGTTCATTGTTCGATGCTCCTTCCCCTAGTAACCACCCGCAACTCGAGTGTAAGCTCCTGAGGGCAGGCGTGCTATCTGCGATATTCTACTAGTATATCTCCAGGGCTCAGCATAATGTCCGGAGCACAGTAATTGCTCATACATATTTTCTGAATGACTACGTGTTGAGATAGTCATTTTCTGCACCCTGCAGAACTTGTCTTCTTTTATTTTTCATCGTCACAACTAAAGTCAGAAAGCGTGAAGATATTCTGGCTGAACCTTAAGACCTCTGGGTCAGTAGGGTCAAGCTCTCACTGTCTGCAATAATACCCAAATCCAATCTTCATTCTTACGGAGAAGCACAGAACAGGACAGGCCAAGCTGCTAACCAAGTCCAGCTACCTCTAGTACCACGCCTGCGGCCACTTAGCAAGAGATACCGGGCATGTCAAGGCCAGATGCTGCTTGTTTGAGAGATTTTAGGAAGATCTGAAGCAGGAGCCAAGACGGGCCAATCATTTGAAAAAGCCACTGGAAACAACTTAGGTGGGCCTGCAAGTTGGGTGGGGCGGAGTCTCAGGGAACCACCAGGGTGGGGCAAGCAGTGATTGTCAGGTTGATGGAGACTCAGACACAGCGCCACCCTATGGTCTCTGTTGGGGGAGGGCCGAGAAAAAGACCAATGGCCTCTGCCAGCACTTCAGTCTGGGAGAAAGCTGCCCCTCCATCTCTCCCCAAATGCCAGAATACTTAGTTCCTCTCTGTATGTTCCTGGTGCCTCAGCACTGAAATTCAGAGCAAATGAGTCCAAGTAAGTCCGTGTGTGGGCCCTTTAAGGGGAACACCTGGGACTCGAGACGATTCCGTCTCCTCAGCCACAACCCCCACAGGTTCTTACAGCAAGAACTGATGGGGATTCTCTTCCTGGCCCTGGAACCCTGAGCTGGGAGGCCTGGCGTGGGCTGGGACTCCCATCCTAGGGGGCCTCCCAGCCATCCTTGCAGATGGCCGGCTGCAGGCCCGTGGCTGGGCGCCCAGGTCGGTCCTGGGTGCTGGCGGTTCTGTAGCTTGGCTGTAACGCTGGCGTGGTTGTGGGTGGATTCAGGCACCACATTGGCCTACGCTGCCGTCTTTACCCGAAGGGCAGACGCTCCTTTCCGGTGCAAACTGCCCAGGCTCCGCATCGGCTGTGGCCGGAACCCTGGCGTCCATTCGCCGGCAGGAGTCAGGGTCCGCAGCAGACGCAGGGCGGCGCTGCAGGCCCCCGCACCCGGATCCCGGCCGGGATCGGTGTCCTGGCCGGAGCGCACCCCCGAGGCCCGGAGGAGCAGCCTCCTCGGCGGTTCACTCCTGTCCACTCGCACCCCGGCCGACTCCATCCGTGATCACCGGCCAGAGGGGCTCTGGGTGCTTCGCACTGGGCCCTGCGGTGGCGGGGCCAGCGCGGCCGGCTCCAGCCCTTCTCCGGTCCGGAAGTGGACGTGGCTGCCGGTGGTACTGTCAAGGCCCTCGTCTGTCAAAGCATCCGTGGTCCAGTGTCAGCGCCAATACATCTGTGCGTGAATCTGACAGGTAAGATGATTTGTTGCATTTGAAGGCACGACTCAAACATTAGGCCCCTGTGAAGCCAGAGGTGATGCCTGTGAGCCGGGCCTGGCGCAGCCCTTCGGAACCGGCTGCCTCGGGTGACTGGAGCCCTGCCGCACCGCCTCGAGGCCACCTGTCCTGGCAGACACTCGTCCGGGCGGGCTCAGTACCCTTCGCTGCGGACGTGCCTCGGTTCTAGGCTGCTGTTTCCGTTTCGACACCGTCGTTTTGTTTGTTGGGGGGCGTGGGTTCAGCACGCTGGTCAGAGGGGGGCGCTGAAACGTGCAGCAGGCCTCTGCTCTGACGTAGCACACATGTGATGTCATCGCTGTCAGCTGATGGTCGAATCTACAACCCGAAAGGAAAGAAGTGTTGTCTGCTGCTTACACAAAAGACCTCTTCTCTAGATGATAGTTAGCATTTGTTGAGTGTTTATTACCTGCCAAGCTCTTGGCTCAAAGCTTCCTGTGCTGTATCTGTTTTAATCTTCCCGACAACCTAAGCGATCCCGATCCCGTTATGCTCACATGCAGGAGGAATTCCGTACATTGCCTGAGGCCAACACCTGGGAAGGGGTGAGCGCCATCTGACACCAGCTGTCTGGTGTCAGCAATGCGATTTCTGACCGAAGACTCTGCCACTGTCCTGTTACAGTCTTCTTGCCTTGTCTCACTTTCTAAATGCCACTGGACGCTTGCATGGACACGCCTCTGGAATCGGCAGTGATGTGGGAACAGCCGTTAAGGTCACCCCTGAGTGTGCTACCAGGTGTTCAAACCCTGTGTTTGCCACTTACACTGGGATTTGGCAGTTGTCCTTCTTATAAGAGGAATTATGTGGTACAAAACCTTCAAAAATGGAGAGATTAGAACTATGCAGTTTTTAAAACTATGGCTATCATGCCAATATTTTTAATGAGTCCCCTAATTCAAAGTTCTGTTTTCAAAATCCCACTTCATCTGCAGCCCTCCCTTTCATCGTTCCTCCCTTTCTTCTTCCTTCCCACTTATGAAACTACAAACACAGAAAACCCACCCTGCCGACCGCTTCTGTCTCCCACAGATTCCCGGGAAACCTCCTCTGCCGACCCCTCTGTCTCCCCACAGATTCCCAGGAAACCTCCTCTGCCGACCCCTCTGTCTCCCCACAGATTCCCGGGAAACCTCCTCTGCCGACCCCTCTGTCTCCCCACAGATTCCCGGGAAACCTCCTCTGCTGCTTGTTTAGACACAACAACCACAATAGTCCTTAAGAAAAAATGAATTAGGTTCTAACTCTGCCACAAACTATTTCTTTAGAATACTTACTTAAAGGTATATTTTCCTACTGGAGTTTGATATATTCATTAAATTCCTAGTATACAGACTCTGGGAAAATAAAAGTAATCACTTTCATTTGGTCTGAATCTTTAAAATACCTGGGGGCCAGCGGGAGGGAGGATGAATGTATACATGCTTACACATATGGGTAATCATTTCTCACAACTTCGGTAACAACTATAAAACATTGTAAAAGTAGAGTAAGAGGGACAATGTGTAGAGATGCGAATAGATTTTAGATTAATTAAAAATCATGCTAATACCGAAGGGTTTTGTAAAGGCAGCATGATCAGTGTTATTATGGACACAGTAACACAGGAGTAGGTAGGTGGCCTTGCAATTGGTAGTGAGGAAGAGACACATCGGGCAGGACGGATGTTTGAGCAAAGCCTGAAACAGAAGTAGAAATACTCCTTGGATATAGAGAGGATTGGTAGCATGTGACCTGTGGAGAACAGGAGACTAAGTCTGGAAGTGATATAGAGTCTGTGACAGGAGTTATATTCATGTCTGGAGCAGTCGTGTGGCATGAGTAAGTGGATGCTTCAAGTACATTAATTTTCACCCATGGGAAGGATGGTTGGATATGGAGAAAGGGGAGGGAGACAAAGAGACACTGCTCCCGACCTTTAACGGGCTGATGCCCTTCTGGCCTCCACAGCCCATTCGACCCTCAATCCTTCCCTGCGGGCTTCTCACTGCCCAGTCCGCAGTCACACATCAGCCACATTCCGTCGCACCACTGAGGAAGACACGTTTTCTACTCCAAACAGTGCAAAACCAGCAGGTCTCTTTCCTCTAACTAAGCAGATCCTTTCACAGAGAACAAAATCTTACCTGATACAAGATTTTAAAACTTAGGTTTATTGTCGCCTCCTGCCCCCTAATCCCCATGGAGCAGGAACCAGAAAGGGATGGAGAGCTCCACTTAGGTAGGTTATGAAGAAGCGTGTCTCAAACTGGAGTCTGCAGCTGGAGAACTTGTTAAAACACAGGTTTGTGGACACTTCTACCAGAATTGCTGACTTGGAAGGTCTGGGATGTGGCCCAGGAATTTGCATTTCTAACAAGCTCTCAAGTGATGCTGATGATGCTAGTCTGGGACCTATCCTTTGAGAACCACTGATAGAAACTGAAGGAAAACTGAGGAAAGAGAGTCTTGTCCAGGCTGACTGAAACGTGCCACAGAGCCCCCTACCAGTCAGAACAGGGACTGCAATGACAAACAGGACTTGGGCCACTAACACTCCAGCATGAACTAGTTTGTGCATGTCCTGGTTACAACAGGCTACCCCAGCAGAGAGCTGGAGGGGACCTTTGTTTACAGGGTTGAACACAGAATGTCTCCAGACATTATGAGCTGGTCACACACATACAAAAATCTACCCAATATATGACCCCGGCAGCATCGGCTACACTGTTGTACTGTAACCACTCCACACCATCCTAGAGGGTCCACAGACCTCTAACACCACTCTTTCTAGATTTCAAGTCACATATCGCTTCATAGTCTACCCTCCCTGGAATCAAGATGCATCTTATTACCACTATCCACAGGTCCTTTGTACTCAGCACTGTGCTGTGAGGAGGGTAAGGGTGATGTGTGAGCAGTAGAGGGACATGGAAAAGGGGAGAGGAAGATGCGCTGAGGGGTGATCAGAGGAAGGGAAGCTATGGGGCATCTGGGCAGAGAAGACTAGCAGATGCACCACCTGGGAAGAGGGGAAAAGGAAGCAGGAAACAGGGTGGCGAGCATCAAGACGTCTCTCCAGGTTCCCCAGCCACAGCTCATAACCACCTTTCTCTGTGTGTGCAAGAATGATGCATGACAGCAATTCATCTAAATACATCTGAAAGTGTGCTTTTAACAAGTGTAAAAGAGAAGTTCTCCATAGTGGGAAAGCCTTTCTCCCTTAGGAGTACATTCCGTAATGGTGCTTCGTATAATTGGTGGAATCTTCGAGTCAATGAAATAGAATGATTTAGGGAATAGTATGATGACAAAAGAAAGAAACATTCCTAACAAGTTTGGCTTTTCTTTGGAAGTCTTCCAGATGGCCATTTCCAACATATTCTGTTTTAATATGCTACATGTCACTTACCATGACAAGTATCTGCTTTTTAAATAACATTGCCACTATTTGTCTGCCTCTTTCTCTTCTAAGACAGGGATTGGCATTTTCTGCTAGAGAACAAGATAACACACATTTTCGGTGCTGTGGGCACTGGTCTCCATCACAGTGGCTCAGCCCTGCTGTACCAAGGAAGCACCAGGCACCAGGCAAACAAGCGAGCACAGCAGCAGTCAATATAACTTTATTTTTTAAAACAACAAAAACACAGTTTAACAGGCACTAGCTGATTTGGGATGGGCTATGGGATATCCATCCCTGGTATACAGGATGGGAGACAATATAAATGCATATGTTTCATCTACCATCTTGAACCAGAAAACATGAATTTTTAATAATAGCTTTATACAGTTTTAATTCACATACAATTATAAGTTACCCACGTAAAGTGTGCAATTCCGTGGTTTCTAGTATATTCACAGATATATGCACCTGACACCATAGTCAAAAATCTGTATTTAGGTGTAATAGCCCTCTACCACCACCACCACCACCCGCCCCTCAGCAACCATGAACATACTTTCTGTCTCAATATATTGGACTATTCTGGATGCTTCGTGTAACTGGAATCATATAATATGTGGTCTTCTGTGACTGGCTCCTTTTATAATGTATTCAAACTTCACCCATGCTGTAGGAAGTAAGATTCCATCTTTCCTTTTTGTGACCAAATAATATTTCTTATATAATACATTCACGTTTTGTTTATTTATGCAATTGATGGATACTTGGCTTGTTCAAAAAGCATTTAAAAATTTTTTAACTCCTTCAATTATGTCACTAAAACTCTAAAATTTAAGAGTGTGCCTGAACAAGACACACACGCGCGCATACACACACACACACACACACACACATATGTACACATACACCAGGAGCCCCTCCAATAGAAAGTTTTAATGATTTAAATACAATTAATCTGAATTACATTTTTAAAATAGTAGAGCTTTCTGTGATTAGAAAATTAATAAGAAGCACACCAGCAAAGCAACGCAGTCCTGGCCACCTCCCAGACTTTCCCATAATAACAACATTCATGATGGAAAATATTTCCTGAAGACTCTTTTCACTTGGAAACCTTCTTTAGGCATCTTGTGGGCACTGAACAGGCCAGACAGCCTCTCTCTGCCGTGGAACTGACACTCTAATATGGGGAGAACATTAAATAGGGAAGCAGAAACTTTCAGATATTGATGCTTTCCAAGACAAGAGTATAAGGAGGTAGAGACCCCTCAGGTGGGAGGGAAGGTTGCCATTTGGATGTGAGGGCAGGAAAGGCACCTCCCTGAGTAGAGAAGGGAGCCAGGGGGTGTCTGGGAGAAGGGCAGCCCAGACCTAGGAGCACCCTGAGGTGGGAATGGACTTGACAAGAGAGTGCAAGTCACTGAGGCTGGAACTGTGAGCCTTGCGCCCCGTGTTCAGCCTGGGGCGCCCAGTGTTGCTCAGATGGAATGCTGCTCCAACTGCTCAGGCTGACCCAATAGCGTTGTATGTAGCCAAAGTGAAAAGTTGGTTTCTGAAAAAAAGTATTAATACTCCAAACTCTCAATATGGTTCATTTATGTGCTGATTTTTAAAAAAAAAATTTTCCCTTTATTGATTTTTAGAAAGGAAGGGAGAGGAAGAGAGAGATGGAAACATCGATGAGAGAGAACATCGATTGGCCATCTCCTATATGCCCCCCACTGGAGATTGGGCCCGCAACCTGGGCACGTGCCCTGACCTGGAATTGAACCTGTGACCTCTTGGTGCAGGGTTGTAGCTCAGCTGCTGAGCCACACCGGCCGGGCTGTGTGCTGGCTTGTAAGCAAGTCTCTTAGCACTGATTCCATGCCCCTGTGCTCTGCTTTGTGATGCTGGCCCCGGGACTCTGCAAACCATCTCTCGTTTACCAACCGAATCCTATTAGACCGGCCAACAGCAGGCACTCAACGTGAGCGGGAAGACAGGAGGAAGCCGAAGGCCGGCTGCTCTCCTTGGAGCCAGCTCCCAGAACCAGCCTCCCAGGATGCCCTCAGAGGTGCCAGCACAAAGCACTGTCCCCTCCTCGTGCAAGACCTGCTCAGAGGGCTCAGTCCTGGCTCCGCAGGTCACGCCTGTGAGTTCCTGGGGTACCAGGGCCAGACAGTGGAAGCGCCTTCCTTAGCCATCTGGGGCCGTTCAGCAGGCTCCCACTCTGAGCGCCCCCTCTGCTCTGCCTGCGGCAGGATGGTGACTGTGCACAATCCGAGTCACCTCCTGGTCTCCTTCTGCCTCTTCAGCCCCTCAGGACTCGCTTACCAGTTCCCTGTACTAAACAACCTATACTGAGCAGCCCATGTGGTTGCTGTCGTCTCATCAACCCGGAGACGTGATTTGCAGAGCTCGGTGTGGAAGCACGTGCAGGGCGTCCTGCTCAGAGAGCACAGAAATGGTGCCATTAAAGACACTAAAACGTAGTGTTTTTCTTTCTTCCACGGTGGATCTCTCTCGCTCAACTTGTCATAGAACTGGAACTTGTTATGGAGTTTGTGTTTGCCATTTAGTGTTATTCAGCTCTGGTCGGTTTGGCTCAGCGGTTAGAGCATCGGCCTGCGGACCAGAGAGACCCGGGTTCGGTTCCTGCTAGGGGCACGTACCTTGGTTGCAGTTTGTCCCCGACCCTGGTTGGGTAGTGCGGGTGGCAACCACTTGATGTGTCCCTTTCACATCGATGTTTCTCTCTCTCTTTCTCTCTCCTTCCCGCTCTATCTGAACAAAAAATGGAAAAAATGTCCTCAGATGAGGATAAAAAAAAAAAAATTAATGTTATTCAAAGTTAAGTTATTAGCATGATATACCACTCATCTTCACATAAGAACATTGAACTGAAAGGGAATCACCAGGTTTCCGGGGAGCCTTTCACACCGTGTGTGTCTCATCCTCGCCAGAGCAGCAGGATCGCGAACCGAGCTCAGGCCCCATGGGCTTCCGCTCCGGCGCCTCCAGGGCTCCGGGCCCAGCGCCGCCGCCCGCTGCGCTCTGCTCAGCCGCCCTCACTGAGCTCGGGGACCCCTCCAAACTCGGTGCTCAGGAAACTTCTTGAAGGTTACATGCAAAGAGGGCGGAAGGGAAGATGAGCACACGTTCCTCTGTCCACATGCCTGGTCTGTCTGCTCATCGCCCTCTCTTCCAAAACACAGGTGCAAAGCTTTGGTGAACACGTGGGAGTTCGGGGAGCATGGCCAGAGAGGGCCTGGAAGCGCCGCGCCCCTCCCCGTGCTCGGCCCTGTTCACCTCTTCTCTCTGGCTGTTCCTGATGAGCCTTATCACTGTAATAAGCAGGTGACCCATTTAACACTGCAGAGCGGAGACGGCTTGTGCGGCCCTTCCCGGCAGAGGTCCTGAGCGACTGCGTAAGTCACCTTCCCATGAAACCGCTGGATACAGCCACCCATGTGTGTCCTGGGCTCCAAAACACTTCCTTGTCTTGTCAGATGCTCAATATTGGGAATTCAAGGAGAATGAAAATGGCCTTCTGCTATGTTACATCTCTGACATCTCAAAGAAATACTCAAATGATTGTCCTTAGCCCCCAAAAGAACCAGTTTTCCATGGTCTTTGCAGGTATGAGCTTAGATTTGGTCACTGAAATGCAGTGTTTCCTCTCTTCCCTGCAGCTAGGACATACTTCATGCAAATTTCAGCAAATGTGAAAGCCAGGTCTCCTAATAACATCAAAAAGTAATGCAGGAAATCAGATGTATTCAGCATAAATTGTCTGCACTTTTCAACCCCCTAACTGAACAAAGTCATAATTGCAAATCTCCTGGTTTTACTTGTCACTGATAATGGTCTCTTACTTGAGCAGCATGAAGTCAGTGTTACAGTCCCACATGCTAGGAGAATTCTAATTTTCATTGAGGAGGGACCCGGCCCTGGTTTTTACACAAATTGTGTTTCTCTTTCTGTGGCAGCTTTTAACTTGCATGCGTAAATTTAATTACTTGGGAAAAACATACAGGCATCTTGGGTGACTAGTTTAATGACCATCCCTAGTTTGTATAGTGTTTGAAACTTTCTATTGGGTTATTTTACAATGAGAAGTGGCAATGTGCTCAGAAGGTGTACAGAGTTCCTGTGGGAATCCCAATTCGAGTCATACTTTAATAAAAAAGACTAAGTTACCCTTCCGGTGAAACTCTATGAAACACAGTGCTAGAGAGAGAAGGAGAGGAATCTGATTTACACGTCTCTTTTCATCTGCTTGATCCCCAAATTACCCAAATAAAATGTTGCAAAACCGAGACGCAAATTATTTCAATCCCTTCTTGCTTCCTGAAGCGGGGGAAAAACCTTTAACAGAAGACCCTGTCTGGCAAACAAACAAACAAAAAGATAGAAATTAATTAAGCAGAGAAACCTTTCTCACTAAAGGTACACAGAAGGCCCAAAAACACAGTAGACATTTCTAAAGATCACAAATTGGCAAACACTGAGAGCAGGCTGTCAAAAGAGAGAGATAGAGAGAGAGAGAGAGACCCTTTCTGAACATAAGGTTCTTAAAAGACATTTTGAGAAGAATTAAATCTCTCTTCCTCAGCAATCAATAGAGTTTGCCGGGGAAGGGAGCAGTTGGGGTGACACACCCTGACTTAGTTGGGGGTGTGATTTTCCATCCTGCCGTCACCTGGCACACAGACAAGTGCAATAAAAAATATGTCATCATAAGTAGAGTAAATACTCAAATTCTCAGTGCTGTTTACCATTTCTCAAATGTCTTCCCTGGATTTCACAGTCTGCACTCTTTGTTACATTTGGGGAGGATAGGTAGCTTGGAATACACATGGATGGTCAACCCAAAGGTCACTATGTGTAAGCCAGGGAGCATCACAGCATGTGGCCAGGGCCCTGTAGCTCACAATGGACCACTTTGAAATGGATCCCTGGACTGAGGGTCTCACTGTTGATTAATTAAAACCACCCCAAATGTTTTATTTTGCTTGATATAATTATTTTTTCTAATTATAATCTTTGTGTTCTTGGCCAATGAATGAAATGAAATAGCATCCCACTGAAGTTGAAAATATGCAACCACATTGATTTTTTACTTAAATGCTTATTGAATGCCCGCTTAGGATCCAAGGAACAAGGAACAGAAAGATTAATTCAGTGTCTGTCCTAAGGGGGCTCCCTGTGAAGTGGGAGGAACAGACAACGCTGACCAGCTCGATTCAGTCACATACCCCACCTCTAGAATGCCACTGACTTTTCATGGAGCCTTTTGGTCTGGCTTCTCTCTGCTTATAAAAGCTCTGTGTACACAGGGTATATTTAACACACAACCAAATCTGAGTAATTTAACTGTCAGCATATTAGACATGAATTAAACTACAGGGTGCGGCAAAAGGTTTACAGGTGTTCATTTGGAAAACAGTACAATGATTAATAAATAATAATACAAGAATAAGCTGAGTTTCACGTACTCACAACTGTAAACCTCCTTTTGCCCCACCTTGTATATTTAGATTATTCTGCATTTTCATGGGAAGATGGGATGATCTTTGCCATCTGGAGGGTGGCTTCACGTAAGGCACTACTTGAATCAACCTGCAATGGATTAATGACCTTCCACTGAACAGCGAATAAGTGCCTGTAGTGTGTTTATAAACAAGTCCACCAGCCAGACGCACGTGTGTAAACATCACACACATCACGGCGGGGCGTCTGTTACAACAGGATCTGGCATTTCACGTGACCTTCAAGAGTTCCTGGAGGCTCTTAGTTTTCAATGACAGCCTGCTCCGTTTGTTAAATAAACAACAAAACTGAGCTTTCATATTGTTATATTCTGCCTTTTGAAACATTTCTCGTAGCACGACTTTGCCAGCACAAAGCTGACTTTTAAGTGATTTGTCTGTAACTAGGCAGTTTTAGAACTTTTACTTCCTTCGTCTGTACTAAAAAGCAATTCAAGAGACTTAAAATCCTCCCGGGGCTGGTTTGAAAGCAACACCGAAAGCGCACAAGCGGCCAATTTCCTTGGTGGGGCGAGAAGCGCCGGAGCCTGAGCCGCAGCGAACGTTTAAGGCCGTCATGGAGACCACGACCACTGGGCTGAGCTGCTTTTCGCCAGGACGTTTACATGCAACATGCGATTTGCAAGCTATTAATGTGGCAGTGATTTTTACTCGCCAGCATTTCCGGTGGATGCAGCTCCCAGGGCCCCGGCATGGCCCGGCCCAGCTGCGCTGGAGAAGGGAGACCAGCCTTCCTCTGGCCCGCGGCCTCGTGCTCCTGAGCTCGCCCGCTGGGGTGACCAGTGGCTTTTGATGCCATTCACAAGCCCTGCTCAGCCAGAGAGGAAAACTGCACCCACTGTGCCACACACCTCTCCCTAGAACCACACCACGGGCCCCTAGGGGTGGCTGGTACCAGCGGAACACCAGTCGGTGCCACCCGAAGAACTCTGCGGGTGATCGGTGCTAACACTGGCTCTGCAGAGCACACACGGACAGCCTGTGCTCCCGGGAAGAAGACAAACCAGGGCGCACGCACATGAATGGGAGAGGCCGAGAGAGAAATGTCTGTGCCTGTGTTTTTCATTCCACCTGGCACGTGATTTAAGTAAACTGGGTTGGGCAAACGTTGGGCTTGGATCAGACCCGCAAACCCTAGAGCCCTTCAGAGTGGTCGCGGCCATTGGTGACGCACAGGCTGCACCGCGCACGGTGGGCTCCGCACGGTGAACTCTGCAACGTGGGCTCCGCACGGTGGACTCTGCAACGTGGGCTCCGCACGGTGGACTCTGCAACGTGGGCTCCGCACGGTGGACTCTGCATGCACCACCCAGACCAACCTGCGCCTGCCCCGAGGGAGTGAAGCAGACCGCATGTGCAGGAAGCAGCTCTGTGCCTTCCGGCCATCTGGAACCCCAGCCTGGGAGCAAACTAAAGGGAAAGGCTGCTTTCACCCGCAGTTACGTTAGAGCTGGATGTTCCCACACTCCTCAGGGTCAAACCACAGCCAGAGTTTCCTTCAAATGCCGCTTTCATATCAAGCTCCTGCTGAAACTTGTGTTAATACCCGTGCTGTGGGGTTTATATGGAAGCTTTAACGTGTGTGTGTGTGTGTGTGTGTGTGTAAAACCTTTGTGTGTGAGTTGCATAGGGACTTTATTAGAAAGGCTGTTTCTCTTACAGGAAAAGTAAATTGCTCACTCATGAAGAGTTATAAGCATTTAATGGGGAATACATTTGTATTGTTATTATTGGGATTTGTTTTGAGATTTGTTTTATTTTGTAATTTTTATTGTTATATGAATCACAACCCAAGTCCTACCAAAGAAACCAGGTTACCAGTCCCCAAGTCACTGTACAATATCTGAATTTTAAATCATATGAGGTTCTTAATAAAAATAACCCTTCTGACAACAGCTGGATACAGTCTTTAGAAATGACATAGAATGAGCATTTTAGTTAGCACACCCCTCCCAGCACCCCCTCGGCACCTCTGCAAGCCCAGGTGATTCCAGTTCACAGCAGAGAGCCGGGGCCCCTGCCTTTCTGGTTCAGACTGTGTGGAGTTCAGTTTACATAATTAAGTCTCCCAACTTGTAAGTTTCTCCTTTGTTCTTTTCAATATGTCCTCCGTGTTCATCACAAGTAAAGGTGAGTTTCCCCGTCACTTCGTGTTCATCTGGGAGTGAGCCCAGTGCGAGGAAAGGGAAGAAGCCTCCCGCAGCCACTGTCAGACACCGCAAAGCCCCGAAACTGCTGTGGGCTCAGGAGGCATTCACGGGAGATGCCCAGTTTCTCCAAAAACAGTAAGGGACTGAAACCTGACAGAATTCCAGAGTTCCTAGAACATTAAAAAAGTTGATGATGCAAAGACTTCTTTCTCCCAGCTCAACAGTTAATTTAGCACTGACGTGGCCGTGAGTTCCTATGACAGTCCAACCATCCCCAGGGTGACTCCTGTGCACCCAGCCAGTCCTGTGGCCACTCCTGGCGGACAGGTCTGGGAAGAGCTCTGGGGTCTGGGATCTTGGTAATGTTCTGTTTCTTGATCTGGGGCTGGTCTCATCCAGTGATAAGTTGACAATTTAGCACTTTACTGTATATATATTGTATTTACCCTCAAATCTCACTGAGTATGGAAAATTCAAAAAATAATGTCATTTCGTAATATCAAAATCTGACATAACCTTTCTCAAACCCTCTCCTCAGCTCCCAGTTGCCTTTATACCCTCGAAATAGGCATAAATACTGTCTGATTGCTCTGGCCAGTCAGTGTGGATCTGCTGAAACCAACGATAAGGACTATCTGCAATTCATTTAGCAAAACAATTCAGCAGACTTGTCGAGCATCCAGCCCACGCCAGCACTGTTCTGAGCTCCGCAGCCAGTAGACCAGTAACTGCCTGCTGTCCTGGAGCTTGTATTCTGGGGCAGGAATACAGTAAATAGGTAAAATGGAGAGCCGTTAAGAAACAACACAAAGTCTGCCAGAGATGTCAAATACGTAAGATAAAATAATTTTAATGCACTTTATTAATCTGCTTGGCAAGAGCATGTATACCAGTGGGAAAATTCATTGAGTAGCTAGTTCACTGAGGGGGGAAATTTAGGAGATTTTAGATATTAGAAAAGGCAGTTAGTGGTGGTTATGCAAATTCAGGCCTGAAAACTAGCACTCTAGTTAGGACGCTGTGAGACCACAGTTTCCATGGGGAAGTCACTAACACAAGCCCTGTTGGTGGTGATCAGGAAAGAGTCCTGGACTGGGTCTCACTGGTGTCTGGCGAACCAGGGTCACTCAAAGTGCATGTCAAAGCGCTTCCGTTGTGATGAAACTCAGCTCTTAGTTTGGGTGTCCTCTAGGAAATGTCTGCTGGAAGTAGAACATTTTCCTTTTACAATATAACATGATTTGGGATGGGGAAGAGAGGTTTGGATAAAATTAAACGCAGGGTAAGGCTATAAAAAGTGACTTGGTAGATGGGTACAAAGACAGTCAGAGAAAGCCTCTTAGAAGGTGGCATTTTGAGCAGAGACCTGAGTTTGTGGGGGAAGGGATTAACCAGTGGAAAAAACAGTGCAGTCAAAGGCCCTGTGGCAGGATTCGAGGGTAACATTGAATGTCGGCCTCTAAGTAGAGTGGGGAAAGTACCCCAGGAAACAATGCAAAAGCCATGTTCCAGGGAGTTAACACCACTGAAGATGTGGAAGAAACTACAGCTCCAAATGTCTCTTGCCAGCCTAAAAAAAGTGTGTGTGTGTGTGTGTGTGTGTGTGTGTCCTATACCCTACATGTGGCTCATGATTAATTACAACTAAACAGTATAGTAACTCTGTGCTCTATTGTGTTTTTTCTGGGTGCCAGTAAGCTAGATAACATACCAGGAAGTCAACTATCCCTAAGAGTTGCAAGCAGATGTTAGAAAATCCATTGTGCCTCAAACAACCTAACAAATCACCTGGTGAGGATGGTGTGGCCCAGGTACCGAGCTCCTCATTCTTTCTAGCTGGGTAGTTTCCACTTTGGTCTAAGCAAACAAGGACTGCCTATTCAACACAGAGACTACAACAATGAATATTCAATCCTACTTGTGATTTTGGCAGAACCCAGCAAAACGGGGGAAAAATCCTTTTCTTCTCCTTCCCCTGGGGCTTTGCGAATCTGCCTTGAAAGGGGCGGGGAAGGCTGCAGGAAAGCCAGCTCGGCTGCAAGACGCTGCTTTGGTCTCTTTATGGATATTAGAACAATTAACATCTAGCTTCACCGTACAAAGGACTTTCTCTCCTTTTATGTTGTAGTTCTTAAAATTCCCAGAATGGTGAACAGTAAAACTGTTCACTTGAGAAATTAAGTACCGTATGTGATAAGACAGTTGTATGAAATTTTTAAGCTGTCATTAAAAATGATTATAATTAGGACAAACTACAAGAAAATGCTTTAAAATTGAGACCCGAGTGAATTAAAAATTAAGGGGTATATTATGTATTATCATGTTGAAGGCTGGGTTCTACGTGTCTAACACCCATTAACACTAATATGGACGGGTCGCCTGCATAAATCCGTCTGCGGGGAGAGGGGCCCCTCTCAGCCTTTGGCTAACAGGAGTGCACTGTCTGTGCCCAGAGGGTGTAGGGAAGGAACCAGTGTAAACAGTCCCCGTCCTCTGCTGTGACTTTCTCCCAAGAAGTATTTTCTATCCTGAGAGGACATTGAAATATTTCATAACAAGGCTGAGTTTTCTCTCATCCTGAGAAATATTCCAGAATCACCTAGGGTGGAACTATAACGATGTCATGTTCAAATCTTTTTTATTCCTTTAAGGGTGAAAGAGTCCTTATCCAGATTCACTCGGGGAAATTAGAGTTGTAAACGTTACTCGGACCCACAGAGCCAGGAGACACGGAGGCCAGACTCATCCCCTGTGGGCAGGCGCAGGACGCGAGCAGCTTAGTGCTTCTGAAGGCACAGGTCGGATCAGGCACCCCCACCCCCCCGGGACCACGTCACTCTGCTATCTTTAATCTCCACCGTCTGTGCCAGCATCACCGCCGTAGCACAGTGCGTCCCTCTGCCTTCCCAGGGACTTGAACAGACAGTCAGGAAACTGAGTATCAAAGCTCATGCTTTTTTTACAGTAATGTCGACATTCTCTCATGGCATTACGCTATTAAGCTAAGAAAATCTCAGCCTTTGAACATTTTCTCCCCTTGGAGATGGGGAGGAAATGACAAACAAGGGGAGCAGGCAGAAAGTCCTTCGTTGCTATAATATCTTGAAGAAAAGAGTGAGCAAGCATCACTGAGTGCCTAGGACAGCCCACAAACATGCCAGTAGTTTAAGTCCATGAGGGCACAGATGCCTTTCTGTGGGCACTCAAGAAAAATTTGTCAATTGACTCTATAAGGTAGAGAATTTTAGAATTAGGCAAATACAGGAGCCTTTGGTATTTACGGTATTCATATTGGCAATTTTGACTATTCAAGAGACAACTCAAATACCATAATCCCTAGCACCTGTGACTGTGCAGACACGCTGTGGAGGCAGGCTCTGCCAGGCCCAGTCATGCCCACACCTGCTCATTCCTGCCTCCCCGGCTGTAGGCAGAATGCGACTTGCTTCTGACCAATGGGATACGGCAAAGGTTACAGGCTGCATGTGATTCCATGTACATAGTGACATAAGAGTGTAGGGCCCATTTTCTTTCTCTCTCGCTCTCTCTCTCTCAGGCTTTGTCTAAGAATCACACGGCCATAAGGAAGTGGCATATTGGGGAAGCCTGTGTGAGAAGGAACTTCAGGCAGCCTTAAACTGCTGGGTGTGGCCTTTGGCTGACAGCCAGCAAAAAAAAGAAAGAGGAAGAAGAAGGAGAAAGAGAAGAAAGAAGAAAGAAGGAGAAGAAGAAAGAAGAAGGAGAAGGAAGAAAGAAGAACGAAGGAGAAGAAGGAAGAAGGAGGAAGAGGAGAAGAAATCAGTCCTACATCCACAAGGAACTAAATCTTCCCACAATCTTAAGAGCAAGAAAGCAGAGTCTCCAGTTGAGGACCCAGCCATGGCTGACACGTTGATTGCATCCTGAAACCATGAGCTAATAAAGGTGTGATGCTTTGGGCACCTAAGTTTGTAGTGACTTGTTACACACCAATAAATAACTAATATGGGTACTAATTTGAACTTCATGTATAACGAACTTAGAATTCAAGATCTTAACATTTGCTTCATGAAAGAGAATCTTAATGTCATTTTACTGTGTTCACACTTTGCTTTACACAAATGCAGAAATTCTTACTGAGGATAACTAGGAGTTCCTTAAAGTTTTCCAGTGGTACTTGACTGGAATTATTGGCCGAAATTATATTTTCAATAGTCTCAAGACATACCCCTCCTAAATGTCAAGTGTCTGCTACGTAACCGCACAGAAGAAATGAGGCCTTTTAACAAAAAGTCTCCTCAGCCCTGAGTGAGTAGTCATTTAATCACTACTAGAAGGGAGGTGCTTTGGTGTTTTGTTTAACTTTGTTGGCTCTGCTGCTCAGGAAGACAGAGCTAAAAGAAATTGCAAATGAAGCTTAGAGATCAACACTCAGACATATAGGTGCAGTGCAGCCTGGTCCTCGATTTCCAAACCAATGCAAATGTTTGCGAGAGTCAACATGTTTCCACTCCAGGTCGAGTTTTGGTGGGTTCGTTAGATTAGATGGTAGGCCACAATTTGTTGGATTTTTGCTTGTTTGTTTGTTTCTATTATTGTTTTTTGGTTGCAATAATCCTCACCCAAGGATATTTTTCTATTGATTTTTTTTTTTTAAGAAAGAAAGTGGGAGGGAGGCAAGAAAGACATCTATGTGCAAGAGATACATTAATTGGTTGCTTCCCACATGACCGGGAATCAAACCTGAAACCCAGGTCCGTGCCCTTGACCAAGAATTAAACCCTTGACCCTTCGGTCCACAGGCTGATGCTCCAGTCGCTGGTTCAAACCAGCCAGGGCCTGGGGTGGGGGGGCAGTTGTTTTGTTTTTTAATTTTGATTTTGGTTTTTTCTCTCAAACTCTACCAAAACTCTTTTGAATATCAATTGTGTGTATCTAAGAGCTGTCAGCTCTGTTCTCACAGCTACCTCCAGCACCATGAACGCAGTGTGTCTCGGTGCAGCCGACGTTTTTGTTCTGTAACCACAGCAGCTCCTCCTGAGCTGTGGGCTGGCTTCCTGCAGCTGTGGCCCATCACTCAGCAATCCATGTCCCCTGCACCGCGTGCTGCTGCGGGAGAGTGAAGACCTGTGCTCTGCCCTCCATCTGCGTGTTCACGGAAACACCACCTTCCCGTCCAGGGCGCAACTTCAGCTCACTGTCCTCGCAACCACTCGTCCAGCACTCACTCCGCGCCGGGCAGCGAGGGTCCCACAGCCACTCTGTGTGGCCGGCGTGTCTTCTTCACCAGCAGAAACGGACACTTGCAGGACATGCTCCTGTCAGCTCCCCTGGGACCCCATGGTATATTCCATGTGACCATCTGAAGGAATTATGTGATTCAGCCCCAAAATGCCAGCGGTTGTATAATTTAAACAAAATAAAAATTTTCTGAGCCTATTTCATTATAAGAATTATCCCAATATAATTTGGCATGTAAAGTAATAAAAGCCTTACTCATCCTAATAGGCTTTTCCCAGTGGCAAAATAAATGCAATGCTGGCATAGATTCGGTCTAGCTGGCTGGGCCCTGGTCTGTCCCAGCTCCTGCCTGGTTCAGCCCGCCACCTCGGAGTCGCTAAGCCTGCTGTGGCCACAGTCACTGCTCCGACAAGGAAGGGAACAGGTGGAAATGCCCCTTAGCAGCGCTTCCGGCTTCAAGTCTGTTACTACTTTATTCTCTTCTGTTTAGAAGGAGAAACATGTTTTGTTCTGTTGACAAAAGTAACACTACATGTATATAAATGTGTGCATACACGCACATATACATATACATATACACATGCGTATACATATCCACACACACACTTATCTTTAAGTAATAAAGGGCAAAGTCACTGTGTCAAAGTAACAGACGTCAAAACCTGTAAGAATATTTATAAGTTTATTTGAGCCAAGCTGATGACAATTTCTGGGAAGCAAAATCTCAACGCATGGAGACGATGCTCCGGAGAAGGGCAGCTTTGCACCTTATTTTAGACATCGCAGTCGCAGGAGAAGACGTAAAGGGTTCCATGAAATCCACTGGAGAGAGACTGGGGAGGTGGGAGGAGGCAAAGCGGGGAAAACTCTGGGGTTGCGTGAAAAGTAAACTGAGAGACACAAACTTGTTTTACATTGGTGGGGATAGGAGAGTTAACAGTCAACAATGAACAGGATGACAATAACAAGGAGGGGCTCTGGGGTCTTGTTCTGGTGGAAGACTGTGTCCTGAGGGGTCTGGACGAACGGGATTACTCTGACATTCAAAGGTACATTATCTTAGATGCAAAAAGACAACAGACAGGCTCCGTGAAGGTGAGACCGACCTTTGTCAAGGAAGCTACTGGCCCAGGACGTGACTGCCCGCCCTGCCTCGCTTTCGGTTAGGGAGCACTGTCAGTGGGTCCTGCATGGTTACTTCGGGTCTCTGAGTCTGTGAGGCCGCACGCAGGCTCCCCTGAGCTGGTCAGGTTCAGAATGTGGCCCTTTCTGTCCACAGCTGTCACTCTCCTTGGTCACTGACTATTCAGGAGCAGCAAACACATTTTCAAGGGTCCTGGTGTTTGGATCACAGCGCTTCTGAAAAATATACCTGGGTTATAAGCATGGGCGGTTGTGGAAAGTCTAGAGCCACCTCCAACCCCCACCAGCCTGGCTGGATGTCAAGGTTAAAGCAGACTGATCAGCAGAGGGCCCTACTCCAAGCCTTAGTGTGAAACCCCAGAGTTACCAATCACGAAGTGACTAGATGCCAAAACATCCAGGTGGGGAAGAAAAATTAATAAATTATAGAGATATTTTATATATACAATTCCAAATATGGCTGCATGGAGTTTGGAAACATCTGGGTGATGAATTGGAATTTCACTTTTGCTTCAGCTCTCTGGCATAACATAAACAGCCTGCAAGTCCCTCGAGATACGCAGGGGAACTGGAAACCGCACAAGGTAGGTTGAGAGAGAATCAGATTTTAAAACTGGCCCAGGATACGTGCCAAATGGGAAAAATTCAAAGCAGTCCAAAGCATTTCCTCTAGAGTTAAATTAAAGATACCGTGTCCTGGTAGCTAAAATTAGAAGCTACTTTGCATATTCTTTCACTCTTTAGATATAAATTTGGGGGAATGTGTATTTTTTCATTTTAATTTATATTTGTTTCAAAGACCTATTGATATGCTGTTGGTTACAGTTTTCTCCTACTGATTCTAAGTAGAACTAAGATTTTGGGCAATAGAGAACTATTTTCTGAAAATAGTCTTCAAAAGTGCTATTTCTTTAAAAGTACCAGATGAAGATATATGGTATATAGCACAGGCAGCTACACTATGAATTTTAAAGCCTTTCTCATCCAATTACTTGCAATAACTTAGTTTCTTTCCCAAGCTATAATAAATCATGCATGTATAAATGCGGAATTTAAATATGAGTAGAGTTTTAGTATAATAGTATATCACTAGGAGTCAGTATTTTTGTTATATATAGTACCATTTAACATACGTGAAGTGAAATCTCATTGATCGGGGGTTTGCTAATTCAGAGTTTGTGGGGCTGGCTTCAAGTTGACTCTTCGTTAAGGAAGTCATTCTTCACAGAAAGCTCAAATTAAAGTTGTAAATAAGACTGCAAATGGGAATGTATAAAGCACTTAAGAGTAAATTTAAAGTACTTCTACAAGTACCATTTGCATATAAAATTGTTATGCTAATTATAAGTAATTCTTATTAAAGTCGGTCTGTTAAAATGATCTAGGCAAGTTCCCTTCCTGAATTTGGGTTACAGAATATGGTAGAAAGTAATAAGCCAGAGTTTCTTTTAAACACTGTATTCTCTAATTCAGGATTTTCATTCATTGTAAATTACCATTTTTTGCTAATTAATCCAAGTTGGTAACATTCTGCTAGCAATTTCAGTCCAGTTCCTAACTCTCTTCTAGAAAGTTCAAGTAGATATTTAAAAACAGGATTAAGTCATAGTGTTGTAACTAAACTTTGTGTTTTCCAATGTCAGATTGGTAATGATGTTATGACCTAATATTGTATATTTCCCAGTGGAGATGAGTTATTTTGGAATTCGGGGTGTGAGAGACTCTGAAACACAGGAGGCTCACATTAGAATTGGCTCCCTTCTCGGATACATAAGCTTCCTTGTCAGTGACAATGTAAGAAAAAGCTGGGAAACAGAACAGTAAGTACTGGACAAGTGGTTAGACCTAGCAGGCAACTAGTACTCCTAGTCAGCCACACACCAGCTCTGTGTTCCCTCCATGTCCCCATGTCCACGGTTATGTTTCTGTTAATGTAATGTTGCAGCAACTCTTTGGAAAATGGAGACAATGTTGAACTTGATGTGAGTTTGAGCTCCCCAAAACAGAGATAATGGCAGAGAAATGCCCCCTCACTTTTATCGTTCTGAAAAATGGCTAAACACAAAAGACCCCCTATATTCTGAGACAGCACGGACCTCCACCTCTCCTCCCAAATAAGACCGGGCTCCATTCTTCCTTGTGACTCCCAGAAAGCTCCCTGATGGCACTCTTGTCAAGCTGCATCTACAAAACCCCAAATTCACCTCCTTTTCTTTGAGATGGTCTTCATTAGTAACTGTTCTTCCTGTTGCAATAGCCTGAATAGAATCACCTCCTTATCGGGTCAGTGCACCTCAGCCTTCACAGTTTGGGTCTTTGGCCTGAGTAGGATTGCACCTTATCTTCAGATCCCGCTGCTCGAGCGAGGTAACAGGAGCAAACCTTCCCTGGCTGGCCACTTGGGGACCCAAAAGTGAATTTAATTCCTGATCCTGCACTCTAAACCATTGTCTCTTGGCAGGAAGGTAAAAATATAATTTTTATTCCTCGAGTACTCACTTGATTTCAAGTGCTAACTTCCTCTGGTTTTATGGCTTGACCGTTTGGTCATATCTGTAAACAGATTAATAATTTATAGAAATATTGTCTATGTTGGTACCTACCTGCAAATTGGACTGGAATGTTTTGCCTTGTTTAATGATCAACTATTACCAAGTTTTCAATTCTTACAGTTCCCTTCAATATCTGGCTACAATTCTCCAAACCAGCGTTTCTAATTATTTCTCTCTCCATCTCGGCATCACCAAGAACTAAAACCTAACTGGTCAGATTCCTATCAGACTCAAAATCCTGAAGAAGCCTTGCGAGCTGAAGCCCCAAAACTCGATATAAACCTCACAGGACTCATCATTACAGCCATGCATGCAAGGATCAGAATTCTCCCTGGGCCAGCCACTGTCTGGACCATCGAGGCAGTCAGTCCTGCACGCGTGCACAGAGGCAGCCGGTGCTGCGGACACTGTCGCCCAGAGCACCAGAGGCCTTGCTTGAGCGCACCGGGAAACTCAGAGCTGCAGAACCTAAATAACTTCCTCCATAGGGTTCTTGGAACCCACTGGGCTGGTTACTCTCAGGGTTTAATTCCTGACTCTTCACTGCAAAGTAACCTTTTCTATTAATTTTTTCTTTTGCATTTCAAGCATTCTTCTTTTAATAGTTCTGATTTCCAGGACTCTAAGACAACTGACCTCTGCCACCACCTCTCAACAGACCATTCAACTGGGTTTGGACAAATGCAAAAAAGAATCCTCAAGATGTATTTCTTAGACCCTATTTTCGATCATCTCTGACATGTTCTGTAACAAATTATATCAATTCATCTGGAACAGAAGGGAGGACGGACAGCGTTGAACTTCGCCTGAGCCCTGCGCTCCCAGAGAGCAGCAGCAGAAAACCCGCCCTACCCTTCCAGGGTCTGAGGAAGAGCTAACCTCCCAGGACCACCCTGTCCCCACCTAGTCTAAGCTAAGACTGGCCTCCCCTTCCTCAGTGACTGAGACAAGACATCTCCATCCTCCTTACGACCCCATGAGACTCAGGTTGCCTCCCTTGACTACTTGCCTCCATGAGACCTGAGACTCCCCCTTCTTTAATTCTTAAATGTTCTCATTGATGATATTCTCCTGATTACAATAGGCTTAATACAATTCTTTTCTTGATTGCCCTGTGCATTTTGTCTTTTGCAGTGGAAATTTTTGTCCAAATGCATGTACGACCACATACATCCTGTAGACTGCAAGGTGCAGCCGGCACGGGGCGCGCGGGAGGAAGTTCAAAGGAAGTGGGTATTCAGTTCTGCAGTGGTCGTGGGTTGTCAGGCACAGAGCTGTCCTCCATGGAGTGCAGGCTAATGAAACAGTTCTCAGACATCTCAGCCGGGGCAGTGTAGACACCTTGTCAAAAGCTCTGGTCCTCATTAATTTTATCTCTTCACACAAAACCCAATCATTCATGCCTAGAGAAAAATGGAACATGAAATGTTCCTGACAGCGTGGATATTTATTTTCTGTAGATGAAATCGAGTCACTTGTAAACTATTTTTTAATGTTGTTCACTTTCTGCTTTTTATCCCTAAGAAGATGTCTGTCTAAGTCTGTATAGGTCAGTCCCTGGTGTTCTCATGTCAAATATATTTTCTCCCCCTTCTACTCTCTGTATTTTATGAGCACTATGATAAGGACAAGAAAAGATAGGAAGATAAAAGAATAGTGGGGAAAATGTAAAATTAGAGTAAAATATGTAAATTGAAAAAGCAAAGAATATCCCTCCGTAATTGAAGATCTCATCATAAAGGAGACCTTATCTTTGCGATCCACATTATCTTCAAATTAAAAGTGCAGAGAGAACAGAGCTACCTTTTGACTAATAATAAAAATTCTAAGTTGCTTATGTCGCTTGTGTCATTCAAGTTCTGTTTTCAAAATTGCATCCAGAGCACTCTATCTTAAGAGGATGAACTGTTATTTCTGTAGCTTTTAATAACTGACAAATCCATTTAAATCTCAGGCTGTACATAAATTGTCAGCATCCAAATTTGCTCTGACAAACAAAATTGGAAAAAACAAAAATAACATGAGGGAAAAAAGTGCAGTATTAGCAGCTGTGTAAATAACAGCAGTAACATCGACTAACGAAAGGAAAGGAGCAACCTCAGCAGAACCGAAGGAGGAATTCAAGCTGCCACATGTAGACTTAGGAGGGTCAGCTGCACTTCATCTCATTCCCAAGCTTGGTTTTCTTTCAACGTGCCTGCATCAAGGAGCCTAGAGAAAAACCTTTCAAAAGCAAACTCTTACATCCTTAAAGAAAAAATAAGACTCGAGTGAAATCATTTCTTACCTACCATTCTGGAAAGAGAGAAAGGAAGGAAGGCCCCTCACTGTCCTCGTTTCCCTCGTCATGTGCCTGATGTGCGCAGGACATCTGAACGGGCCTGCAGCCCTGATCCAGGTACAGAAATGGAGGGACACCTTCCCGCAGCTGCTGCCCTTCATCCAAGTCCCGGTGCTGCGAAGAGAAACCTTTTCAAAGTTGCTCAAGCAAAACAAGGGTCTCTTATTTAAAAGCTTCCAGGGGAAAAAAATAAAAAAAAATAAAAGCTTCCAGGGGAATCACTGGGAACACAATAGTGGGAAACACAATTGGGTCTTGTCAAAAAATAATGATTGTGTACCTGAAATTTACCAGGCGTCATTCTATAGCCTGGAGACAGGGTGAAAGAGACCAGCAGAGTCTGCTGCCACGGGATTGCATTCCGGGGGCGGAGCTGGGGGACAGACAGTAAACCCACAGCCGAGTAAGGAAGAATGTCAAATATCGATACATGCTGTGAAGAAGGTAGGATAAGGATGCATTGTACAAAGTAAGACAGAATACCAGCCCTGGACGTCGGGAAAGGAGAAGTCTGGGGCACTGAGGAGAGCTTTCCTGAACGAGAGGGACTGGCGTTGAAACCCGAAGAACTGCGTGCGAAGGGGAGCAGCTTTGCAAGCCGAAGGAAAAAGTCAAAAGCCAGAAGACTAGTGTCTGCTGTCCAACAGGCATATCATTGAGCCACATAGTAATTTTATATTTTCTAGAGAGACTTCCAGTCAAGATGGGGGAGAAGGTAAACATTGTGCCCGCCTCCTCCCATGACCACATCAAAATTACACTAAATTATAGAACAGTCAACCTGGAGACCCATTTGAAGACTAGCTCAACAGCAGTGCTGTGGATGAAAAGAATAAGCCACATCAAGACTGGTAGGAGGGACAGAGACCCAAACCCGCTGGTCTTCCACCCACATGTGGTGGTTGAGAATCCAGAGATGATATTTCGGCAGCAGAAGTTTCCCTGAGGAGCAAGGGGTCCTAACCCCCCAGCAGGCTCCCCAGCCGGGAGCATCGTGCCAGGAAGAGGAGCCGCTAAAACTCTGGCTGTGACACTTAGCTGGAATTCTGATCCAGGGAGAGAGAGGGCCAAAGGAAACCCAGCATCCTCTTAAAGGGCCTGTGAAAAACTTATTCACAAACACTCACCCGAAGCTCCAAGGAAGGACAGCAGTTCTAAAAGCACCAGAGATACACTGACAGAAACTGAACTGTGTGGCTTCAGGCAATGGGCCTGTGTCCCTGTGTTGAACCACCCTCACGCCTGAAGGTACAGGTGAAAAATGACCTGAACCTGCATTCTCCTGGGGAACATGGCCGGCCCCACCCTGATGAATCCCTGAGACCTCACCCAACCCAACTCAGCAGATTGTGTCCAGGTGAGACCGAGGGCTGCTGGAAAACCTGGGTGTCCTCTGAGGGGCCCACACACAGACTCACTGGCTTGCAGACACACAGCCTAAGCTCCCACTGAGGCAGCAGCTGGAAAGGCACACACACGAGGGCAAACAAACAGTGCGCCTTCAGGGAGAGGGCTGGATGGACAGCCGCCCTTGTCTCTGGGTAGAGCCCTCCCCTAACACAGCTTGCAGGTGCAGGTGGCTCTGAATCACCTGGTGACAAGCAATCAGTCCACCCTGGTGAGTCTCTGAGACCCTACTCCACCCAACACACACACACTGCCCTGGCGATTCAGCAGCTGCGCCTCACCAATGACCACGCATGCTCCAAACTTTCTTAAAAACTCTCCGAGGACTGCAGGCAGATGACAACTGGCCTCAGAATGCCCTGGGCCTCTTGCTCAGTGACCCCAGGTGTGGCAGTGGTGGCAGCCTGCCTCCAGTCACAATGTAGCCTTTACCACACGCCTCCAGGCCCAGCACAGCCAAATGCAGACCTTAATGTAGCTCTGAGCAGGCGGCCCCAGGCTGAGCACAGGCAGCAGCTGATCTAGGCCTGCACCAAAGCCTTTCCCAGGAGACCCCAGAGCCGACACATCCAGTGGCTGGCCTCAGACTACCCGGTTAGCCCTACAAAGGGCACACCTAAAGGGCATGGTCATAGCCAGTCAGCTTGAGGGGCAACGCTATCTACTGACATGCCACAGCAATCAAGGTTCAACTGCAACAGGAGGACACACACAACTCACACAAGGGACACATTTCTGTAGCACCCAGCTCAGGTGACCAGGGATACTGTGCAGCTGGGCCCCACAGGACAGCCTCTACACAATGCCATTTGGCCAAGACTGGGAAACACAGCAGATCTACCTAATACATAGAAATAAACACAGAGAAGCAGCCAAAACAAGGACACAAAGAAACACATCCTAAATGAAAGAACAGAAAAAACTCCAGGAAAAGAACTAAATGAAATTGAGAGAAACAACTCTTTAAGATACGGAGTTCTACACATTGGTTAAAAGGATGGTTAGTGATCTTAGGGAAAGAAGAGATAAATTCAGTGAGAACTTCAGCAAAGAGATAGTAACCATGCCCTGGCCAGTTGGCTCAGTTGGTAGAAACATCATCCCATATACCAAAAGGTTGTGAGTTCAATTCCCAGTCAGGGCACATAACTACGTTACAGGTTTGATCCCTGTTCAGAGTCACGTGTGGGAGATAACCAATCAATGTTTCTATCTCTCTCTCTCTCTACCTCTCTCTCCTCTTCCCCTCTCTCTAAAAATCAATAAAAACAAAGCCTTGGGTGAGGATTAAAAAAACAACAATGTAACAACCATAAAAAAGGACATAGAAACCATAAAAAAAAACAATTAGAAATGAAGAACACAATAACTAAAATGAAGAATACATTAGAAAAAATCAACAGCAGATTAGATGAATCAGAGGATTGAGTCACCAATTTGGAAGACAAAGTAGCATAAAACATCCAGTTGGGACAGCAAATAAAATTTTAAAAAAATTTTTTTAAATGAGGACAGTTTAAGGGATCTCTGAGACAATATCAAGTGTACCAAAATTCACATCATAGGGGTACCAGAAGGAGAAGAGAGAGAGCGCAGGATTGGGAACCTATTTGTAGAAATAATAACTGAAATCTTCCCTACCCTGGTAAAAGTAATAGACACACAGAAGTTCAGAAAGTGTGGAGTCCCAAAGAAGTCCACCAAGACAAATCATAATTAAAATGTCAAAGGTTAAAGCCAAAGAAAGAAATGTAAAAGCACTAAGAGAAAGGCAGTCAGTTACCTACAAAGGAACTCCCATAAGACTGTCAGATGATTTCTCAACAGAAAATTTGCAGACCAGAAGGCTGTCACAACATATTCAAAGTGATGAAAAGCAATAGCTTACAACAAACACTACCAAGCAAGGATATCATGTAAAATCAGAGGATAGATAAATAACTTCTCAGACAAGAAAAAGTTTAAAAAGTTCATCACCACCAAACCAGTATCACAAGAAATACTAAAGGGACTTTTTTAAGAAGAAGAGGAAGAAAAAAAATCCATACATATGAATACCCAAATGAAAATAACTACATACCTATCAACAATAATTTTAAATGTAAATGAATTAAATGTTCCAATCAAACACAAAGGGTGGCAGAATGGATATGAAAACAAGACCCATGAATATGCTGTCTATAAGAGACCCATTTCACATCAATAGACACATAGAGATTGAAAGGAAAAGAAAGGAAAAAGACATTTCATAAAAGAATAAATGGGACTACATCAAACTAAAAAGCTTCTGCACAGCAAAAGAAACAACTGTCAAAATGGAAAGGCAACCCACTGTATGGGAGAGCATAATTGCCAACAATATATCAGATAATGGTTAATTTCCAAAATATATAGAGTACTCATACAACTCAACAAAAGAAAGACAAAGAACCCAATTAAAAAATGGGCAGAGGACCTAAATAGATACCTCTCCAAACAGGACATTCAAATGTCCAAGAGACATATGAAAAAATGCTCAACACCACTAAATCATCAGAGAGATGCAAATTAAAAGAACTATGAGGCATCACTTTACACCTGTCAGAATGACCGCCATCAATAAATAATTAAACAAGTGTTGGCGAGTGTGTAGAGAAAAGGGACTCTAGCATACTGCTGGTGGGAATGCACACTAGTGCAGCCACTATGGAAAGCAATATGGTGCTTCCTCAAAAAATTAAAAATTGAACTGTCATTTGACCCAGTGATCTCACTTCTAGGAATGTATCCCAAGAAGCCTGAAGCACCAATCAGAAAGAATATGTGTACCCCCACGTTCATAGCAGCACTATTTACAATAGCTAAGATCTGGAAACAGCCCAAGTGTCCATCAGTAGCCGAATGGATAAAAAAGCTGTTTTACATATACACAATGGAGTACTATGCAGCGGTAAGAAAGAAAGATCTCTTTACCTTTTGAGATGGCATGGAGGGACCTAGAGAGTATTATACTAAGTGAAATAAGCCAATCAGAGAAAGACAAATATCACATGATCTCACTTATTTGTGGAATATAATGAACAAAACAAGCCGATGAACAAAATAGACTCAGAGACACAGTAGTAGGGTACAGACTGACAAACCTCAGAAGATGGGGGTGGGGGAGGGAAGAGATAAACCAAAGAACTTATATGCATGTATGGGTAACCAGTGGACACAAACAACAATGCTGGGGATGGGGATGGGATCAGGAGGAGAGTGTCAATGGGAGAAAAGAGAGAAACATCTGTAACAAAAATAAATTAATTTAATTAATTTAAAAAAAAAGATATGCAAATAGAAATATATTTTAAAAGCTGGGGTAACAATACTTATATCAGACAAAATAGACTTCATTTTTTATTTATTTATTTATTTTTTTATTCCTCACCTGAGGATATTTTTCCATTTATCATTAGATAGAGTGGGAGAAAGGAAGGGAGAGAGAGACAGAAAAAAAACATTGATGTCCCTGCCGGTTTGGCTAAGCGGTTAGAGCATCAGTCTGTGGTTCAGAGACCCGGGTTCAGTTCCCGCTAAGGGCATGTACCTCGTTTGCAGTTTGTCCCTGGCTCAATGTGTCCCTTTCACATCAATATTTCTCTCTCTCTCTCTCTCTCTTCCTCTCCCCCACGCCCTACTCTATCTGAACAAAAAATGTCCTCGGGTGAGGATAAAAACAAAACAAAACATCGATGTCACATCAACTGTTGCCTCCCGTACAACCCAAACAGGGCCGGGGATGAACCACAACCGACCTATGTGCCCTTGACCAAAATCGAACCAACAACTCACTGGTCCACAGGCCAATGCTCTACCACTGAGTGAAACTGGCCAGGGCGACAAAATAGACTTTAAAAGAAACGCTATAACAAGAGAGAAAGAAGTACACAACATAATGATAAAATGATCAATTCAATAAGGTGATACAACCCTTGTTAACATTTATACCCCCAATGTAGGAGCACCTAAATTTATAAAGCAAATATTTACAAACATAAAGGAAGAGATCAACATTAATACAGTAATTGTAGGGGACTTTAATAACTCAATGACATCAATGAATAGATCATACAGACAGAAATCAATAAGGAAACAGGGACCTTAAATAACATATTAGACCAGATGGGTTTAATTTATATATTTTTACAGCATTTCACCCTTAAGCAGCAGAATATACACTTTTTTAAGAACACTTGGAACATTTTTCAGGATAGACCACATGTTAGTCCACAAAACAAGTCTGTAAAAATTAAAAAGATTGAAATCTAATAAAAAATCTCCTCCAACCATAATGGTATGAAACTAGAAGGCAGTTACAAGAAGAGAAATTAAACACGCACACACACAAACACATGGAGGCTAAATAATTTGCAAATAAACAATAAAAAGGTTAACAATGAGCTAAGGAAAGGAATCAAAAGAAATCTTGAGACAAATGAAAATGGAAACACAATAACCCTAAATCTATGGGACATAGCAAAAGCATTTCTAGGAGGGAAATTTATAGCAATACAGGACCACCCCAAGAAACAAGAAAAATCTCAAATAAACATTGTAACTTTACACCTAAAAGAACTAGAAAAAACAACAACAACAAACAAAGCCCAGATAGAGTAGAAGGAAGGAAATAATAAAGATTAGACTGGAAATAAATAAAATCAAGACTAAGAAAACAGTTTGAAAGATCAATGAAACCAAGAGCCAGTTCTTTGAAATGATAAACAAAATTGATACATTTTTATCCAGATTCATCAAGAATAAAAGAGGACCCAAATAAATAAAATCTGAAATGAAAGACACTGACACCACAGAAATACAAAGGGTTTCAAGAAAATACTTAGAACAATTATAGCCAACAAATTGGACAATGCGGAAAAAATATATTCTTTAAAATATGCCATCTTCCAAGACTTAATCAAGAAAAAACAGAAAATCTGAACAGAATAATAACTACTAATAAAATCAAATCAGTAGTCAGAAAATTTCCAACAAAGTTCTGGACCAGATAGCTTCACAGGTGAATTTAACAAATATTCAACAAAGAAAAACTACTCTGCCCTGGCCGGTTTGGCTCAGTGGTTAGAGCGACGGCCTGCGGTCCAGAGAGACCCGGGTTCGGTTCCCGCTAGGGGCATGTACCTCGGTTGCAGTTTGTCCCCGGCCCTGGTTGGTCGTGCGGGTGGCAGCCACTCGATGTGTCCCTTTCACATCGATGTTTCTCTCTCTCTCTCTCTCCCTCCTGCTCTATCTGAAAAAAAAAAAAGAAAAACTACTCTTCACTATTCCAAAAAGTTCAAAAGGAGGGAAGGCTCCAGACCCCATTTTACAAGGCCAGCATTTCCCTGACAAGAACCAGCAAAACCAGACAAGAACACTACTAAAAAAAAAAAAAAAAATCATATGCCAATATCACTAATGAACATAGATGCAAAAAATCCTCAACAAAAATATTAGGAAACCAAATTTAACAATATATTAAAAATATCATACACCAACCCTGGCCAGTTTGGCTCAGCGGTTAGAGCATCGGCCTGCGGTCCAAGAGACCTGGGTTCGGTTCCCGCTAAGGGCAAGTACCTCGGTTGCAGTTTGTCCCCGGCCCTGGTTGGGTTGTGCGGGTGGCAGCCACTCGGTGTGTCCCTTTCACATCGATGTTTCTCTCTCTCTCTCTTTCTCCCACTCTATCTGAACAAAAAATGGAAAAATGTCCTTGGGTGAGGAATATATATATATATATATATATATATATATATATATATATATATCTCATGCACCATGATCAAGTGGGATTTATCCATGGGATGCATGGTTGGTTCTATATCCACAATCAATTAATGTGATACACCACATAAACATAATGAAGAATAAAAATCATATAATATATTGGTCGATGAAGAAAAACCATTTGACAAAATACAGCATTCATTTATGATAAAACTTCTAAGTAAATTAGGAATAGAGGGAATATACCAAAACATAATGAGGCCATATATGACAAACCCACAGATATCATCCTACTCAATGGAAAAAAGCTAAAACCATTTTTCTTAAATCAGGAACACGATAAGGATGTCCACTTTAACCACTTTTATTCAACATGGCATTGGAAGTCCTAGCCACAGCAATCAGACATGAAAAATTAAAAAAATAAAAGGCATCCAAATTGGAGAAAAAAGAAATAAAACTGTCATTATTTGCACATGACATGAAACTATATAGAGAGAATCCTAAAGATTTCATTTAAAAATCAATTGGAACTGATTAATAAATTTACTAAGTAGCAGAATATACGATTAATATTCTGTTTTTGTTTTTTATCCTCACCCAAGGACATTTTTTCCATTTTTTGTTCAGATAGAGTGGGAGGGAGAGAGAGAGAGAGAAACATCGTCGTGAAAGGGACACGTCGAGTGGTTGCCACCCGCACGACCCAACCAGGGCCGGGGACAAACTGCAGCCGAGGTACATGCCCTTAGCGGGAACTGAACCCGGGTCTCTCAGACCGCAGGCCAACGCTCTAACCGCTGAGCCAAACCGGCCAGGGCGGATTAATATTCTGAAATCCAGTGTATTTTTATACACAAATAATGAACTATATCAGAAAGAGAAATTTAAAAAATAATCCCATTTACAATTGCATCTAAAAAATAAAATAAAATACCTAGGAATAAATTTACCCAAGGAGGTAAAAGACTTGTACTCAGAAAATTATAGGATATTCAAGAAATAAATTGAAGAAGATACAAATAAATCTTATACAAATAAAGCATATATCATGATCATGCATAGGAAGAATCAACGTCGTGAAAATGTCATACCACCTGAAGTAATTTATAGATTCACTGCAGTCTCTATCAAAATACCAATGGCGTTTTCACAGAACTAGAACAAATAATCCTAAATTTTATAGAGAACTACAAAAGACCTCAAATAACCACAACAATCTTGAGAAGAAAAACAAAGTTGGAGGTATCATACTACCTGATGTCAAACTATACTACAAGGCCATAGTAAACAAAAGACCATGGTACTGGCATGAGAACAAACACAGATCAATGGAACAAAATAGAGAGCTCAAAAATAAACCCATGCCTATATTATGAATTTATCTATGAGGAAAAAAAGGTCAGAACATAAAATGGAGTAAAGACAGTCTGTTCAACAAACCCTGTTGGGAAAATTGAAAAGATACATGCAAAAAAATGGCACTAGACCACCTTTATACACCACAGACAGGAATAAACTCAAAATGGATTAAAGCCAAAAAAGACCTGAAACCATAAAACTCCTGGAAGAAAACATAGGCAGTACACTTTGACATTGCTCATAGTAATGTGTGTGTGTTTGTGTGTGTGTGTGTGTGTGTGTGTGTGTGTGTGTGTGTGTGTGTGTGTCTGGCAAGGGAAGCATAAGAAAATATAAACTAATGGGACTATATGAAACTAAAAGTTTCTGCATAGCAAAGGAAATTATCAACAAAACAAAAAGACAATCTACCAATTGGAAAAAGATATTTGCCAATAATACATTTTATAAGGGGTTACTATCCAAAATTTCTAAAGAACTCATACAACTTCACACACACACACACAAATCCAATTTTAAAATAAGCAAGTCTGGCCAGTGTGGCTCAGTGGATTGAGCATCATCCCATGCACCAAGAGGCCACTGGTTTGATTCTCAGTCAGGACACATACCCAGGTTACAGGCTCAATCCCCAGTAGGTGGCATGAAGTATACAACTGATCAATGTCACTCTCATATCAATGTTTCTATCTCTCTCCTTCTCTATTCTTCTCTATCTAAAAATCAGTAAGAACATGTTTTTAAAAATAGGCACAAAGGACCAGAATAGACATTCCTCCAAAGAGGACAGACAGATGGCCAATAGATATTTGAGAATATGCTCAACGTCACTAATCATCAGAGAGATGCAAGTTAAAACTACAATAAGATCACCTCACTCCTGTCATATGACTATCATCAATAAATCTACAAACAACAAGTGTTGTGAGGATGTGGAGAAAAGGGAACCCTTGTGCACTGTTGGTGTGAATGAAGATTTGTGCAGCCACTGTGGAAAACAGTATGAAGTTCCCTCAAAAATTTTAAAATGGAACTGCCTTCTGGGTTTTTATCTGACGAAAACAAAAGCACTAATTCGAAATGATACATGAACCCCTATGTTCACTGCAGAATTATTTTCAATAGCCAAGATATGGAAACAACATAAATGCTCATCAATAGATGCCTGGACCAAAAAAGTATCATACATACACAATGGAACATCACTCAGCCATAGAAAGAAATGAAGTTTTACCATTTGTGACAACATGGGTGGATCTAGAGGGTGTTATGCTACATAAAATAGGATAGAGAAAGACAAATACCATATGATTCATTTAGATGAGGAATCTAAAGAGCAAAATAGATAAATAAACAATACAGAAACACCAATCAATACAATTAACAAACTGATGGTTGCCAGACAGGAGCGATTCGGGGAACTGGGTAAAAAAGGTAAAGGGGCTAAGAAGTACAAATTGGTGGTTACCACATAGTAACAGGAATGTAATGTACAGCTTCTGGAATACAGTCAATAATATAATAACTCTGTATGGTGCCAGATGGGTACTAGACTCATCAGGGGATCACTTCATAAATTATATATATATATAAAAACCTCTATGCTGTACACCTGAATCTAATATAAAATAATGTTGAATGTCAACTGTAATTGAAAACTAAAAAATATTTATTAAAAATATTTATTAAAAATATGTTAATTTATTTTTTAATAAATATTTTTTAATAAATCTTTTTTCTAGTTGCCACGTCCCAAAGCAAAGGAAACAGGTGAAATTAATTTCAACATCATTTAGCCTACCATATCCAATATGTTATCATTTCACCTCCACATATAATCAAAACTAAAGTTAGATATATCACATCTTTCATACTTTGTCTTCAAAGTCCAGTATGCATTTTAAACTTAAAACACATCTCAAATTGGAGGCTAAATTTTCAATACACAGAGTAAAACCTAACCCTACCAAACGATTCAAGTTGTGCTTCAAGGATGGAATATTGCGTACTGCTTCAGTTTTTAAATTAAAATGTAAATTAATTAAAGTTTAATTTCATTTTCAAACTCAGCTCCTCAGCTGCTGTATTTCACGTGCTTGGTGCACACGGAGCTCAGGGCGTCCCTGTCGGTCGACACAGAGGGGCAGGGACTGGGGACAGGGGGGACAGGGGCGCCATGGGCTGCGAAGGACAAGCCTGCAACGTGAGCCTTGTCAGCTGTCAAGAATGGGAAGTTTGGGTTTAATTCTAAGGGTAATAAACAGCTATTAGAGTTATATTAGCTTCCTATTTCTAATATAACAAATTACCAAAAACTTCGTGGTTTAAAACAACACAAATGTATTATCTTACAAATAGTAAAGTCAAAATCCGAAATGAGCCATGCAGGGTTAAAATCCTGGTGTCCGCAGGGCTGGCCGCTTCCAGGAGCTGCACAGACATGACCGGTTCCTCACTCCTTCCAGATTCTGAGGCTGCCTGTCTGCCTTTGCTGGTGTTTCTGTCATGCCTGCCGCCCCTGTCCATCTGACCCTTCTGCCGCCCTCTGGTGAGGAGCTGTGACTGCTGTGGGCCCACTAGATTGTTCCAGCATAACCTCCCGGTCTGAGGACCCTTCACTGAATTTCATGAGCAAACTCTCCGCAGGTAGGTGACCACGCACAGGCTGAAGGATCGCTAAGGGACGAGGTGCAAGGCCATTCACCTCTCGCCGGACGGTGAGCGCAGAGTGCGTGCTCTCCTGTATGCTTTGGCTGTTAGGTAAAGAAGAACCTAACATGGAGCATTAACAAACTAGGGGAAGAGCCCTGGCTGGTGGGGCTCAGTGGTTAGAGTGTGGGCCCACAGACCAGAGTGTCTGGTGCGATCCGGTCAAGGATATGTAGCTTGGTTGCAGTTTGGTCCCGGGCCCTGGTTGGGGTTGTGAGGGAGGCAACCAGTCATTGTGTCTCTCACATCGATGTACCTTTCTTTCTCTCTCTCTCTCCCTCTCCCTCCCACTCTACCAGAAGAAAAAAAATTGGTGATGAGGCTGGCTGGCAGAAACCCAGGGGAGAGGGAGAGAGGGCATCCCCCAGGTGTGCTGGTTTCTGTTGACTGGCCCTTCCTCCAACTCTTCCTCGGGAAGCTCCTCGCCCCCTGGAACCAGGGACTGACCGGCTGCCTGGCTGCAGGTCTCCAGCAAGAAGACGGCTACATGACAAGCCCAGCGACCACCCAAGCCCATTCCCCTGGCCACGGCATTTGGCCCAGGAATGAGCATGTGACTCAAAATGAATTTTTCATCTTGAATTGTTCAGTGTGGAACTGAAGGAGAACTGGCCCTGCCTGATGGCTCACAGCTCCGGAAGCATACAAATGAGGGACCGCAGCAGCCGTCTCTTCTGCCACGTGGAGCGAACTCCGCAGGGGGAGAGAATGAAGCCAACCCATGAGCCAAGAAATGCGGGAGCCTCCAGGAGCCGAGAGAGGCAAGGAAATCGATCTTCTCTGAGTGTCCACAAAGGAATGCAGCCCTGCCGTCACCTTGATTGAAGCCCAGTGAAAACCACAATTAATACTAGATTCTAGTAAAGAATAAACAGCATTTGTTTGAGCAAAACGAAGCTGCAGCCCAGGAGAGAGCTACCTCGTCTCAAGTCCCTCCCGGTCTGCAGAGCCCGTGAGGAGCTCCGGGCAGGGAAGGCTGCAAGGCTCTTATTATTTATGAACTGGGGGGCCTCGGTTGGCCATGGGGAGTCCATCTCAGCAGATAATTCCTTAAATATTCACATCAAATAAATCTTTCTTCTTGGGGTCCACACCAGTGAGACTGATTTGGGACTTCTGACCTCCAAAACTATAAATTCATAAATCTGTGTTGTTTTAAGTCATTAAGTTTGTGGTGATTTCTTACAGCAGAAATAGAAAACTGATGCTTGTGAAACATTCATAGAATGAGTAAAGAAATTAGTGAGAGAGTGAGAGAGTGAGTGAGTGAGAGAGTGATAAACAAGGACTCATTAGTAAACAAAACAGACCCAGGAGTCCTACCTTCAGAGTCCGGTTGACTCAGGCATAACAAATAATTACCAATATTATGAGGTCACAGAAAGCAATCTTAGAAAATATGGGAGCATATACTATAGAAAAAAGGTGTAATCTAGCCTAAAGGGCTGGTTAAATTATTCAGCTATAGACATTGGTATAACTGCATTGGGCCACCACTTTTGCCAAAGTTCAGAAGGAAAGCATTTCTTTTATTGATTTGTGCTCATAACCCAAGTTGATTAGTTGTTTTGGTTTCATGTTTAGCTTTTCTAGTGAGCTGTGTCCAGCTGTGTGCGTGGATGAAACTCCACCTCCACACGGACCTCCACTGAGGAAGGGATGCAGCCCGAGTGCGCAGTGCCGTGCCCAGGAGCAGTCTCGCCCTACGTCCTACGCTGTCCTTGCGGCATCAAAGCGCATGCAATACCCAGTGCAGCACCTACAGCATTGCTTAGGACTGAAATGTTTATACAAGCTTCCCTGGTGAGGCAAAAGAGAGGATTATCTGTTGAACCATTTAAAACAAACGCCTATTTACCGGTTTCAACCTGTCTCTGCACTCCAACATCCTCCCTCCAGAAAGCTTCTGAGAATCCTTACTTTCCCCGTAGGAGCTCTGTGCCCTCAGGTAGCCTACCTTACTCAGCAAACCAAAAGCAGTGGAATTCAGAAGCTTGGCAAGAAAAAAGAAAAGGGAGGGAAAATACCATCTTTGAGCCTTTCCTTTGTCAACTAGTCCTTGCTCTCCAGAGGCCCAAAGCAGGAGAAACAAAAGAAATTAATATTTAGTTAGGGGGCTTGCAGATCCAAATGATTTAAATTGATATTCAGAGGCAAATTTTTAAACTATATATAATTTTCTCCCTAATGGCTTTAGAAATGAATTCTATTTGAACACAATCAAGTCGCTGTGTTAGAACAGGTTTGCGCTGATGCAACAGACTGAAAGAGGAAAGAGACTCAGGGGCATTTTAGCTGGGCTCTGGAGGATGAATAGGATCTCAGCAGGGGTGATGATGGGAAAAATTCTGCTTCATCTTTTTTTCCCAATTCCTTACTGGAATTAGCCCTGTGTAATTCTAGCCACACACGCGTCCTGCTCTTACTGTAATTGCGTCCCAGACTCCCCTCTCCTAGACCTTCCATCCAGTCCTTGGCCTCCCTGACCCTTCTTCCAACGTCAGACCTCATTTCAAAATTAACTTCCTTACACCGTGTTCAGTCTTCAGCCTGCTCACTAGACTGTCAGCTTTTGCTCTCTGTATTGTGAGCCCCAGAGCAGAAGATTAACAAAGATTTAATGGATTAAATTATGAATGCTATTTGCTAAAGATTTGAGGGGCTGGACTTGAACTGTAAGTGCAGTCAGAGCCCTTTCCTCTCTGCCATCTGGAACTCGGGGGCTGGCACCGTGTTGAGAAGCTGGCATCAGGATGGCAGGAGAGAACACCGTGGCCTTGGTGGTGGAGAGCGGCAGCCTGTGGACCACGGGTCAGTGAAACAACGAAGGGCTGAGTAGCCTTCTGACTTGTCCTTCAATAGAGGAAGCAATCTAAATTATCTTATTCTCATTAAAAACTGGGTAAGCCTATTCCCGGGGGAGGAGAGTTTCCGGTCAGGACTACTTGGGGCTTTCTTGCTCTCCCAGTCCTGGGTCTGGAAGTCTCCCAGGCCTCCAGGTGAGGCAGCGGGAGGGGCGAGCAAAAATCTGCGTTTTGCTGGAACTCGCCTGCCGCCCACGGAGGCCTGGCCTGCCTTGTGCACGCGGGGGGTGCGCAGAGCTTCGTGGTTTCCCTGAGCTGAGCTGGCGTGGATTTGGGCACTCACTCGTGCCATCCGAGGGCACTGAGTCACTGTCTCGGAGGCGTTGTGACACCTGGGAGTCACACTCAGGTGACAGGGAAATTACCTCCAGAAGAGAAAAGTTGAGAGAAACGATTTGTGTGTATTCTCAGTATCTGGCTTTCAAAGTTTAAAATGTTGGCCATTAGGAGGCATTTGTTTTTCAAAGCAAAATGAAGAACATAGGCTGCGTTCAAAGGGGAGGTTCAGACTCTTCAATGAGATACCGAGCAGAGATGGGCAGAGACAGCGAGTCTTTCAGGACAGACTGGGGAGCCGGTTGGGGACAGCGAGTCTCAAAGAGAAGGGGCATTGCCCAGGGTGCCAGAGAGCTATCTGGGGTCCGGGTGCTGTGCCCTTTGATGGGCTGGATCTGAAACCCCACCCCTGAGAAATACGTTCCCTTCCGTTGTGGAGTCACTGACCAACGCGCAGTGGAAGCACCTGAGCTTGAGCGGCTGGTCCCCTTGGCCTTCGGGCCTGACTTATCCCCTCGCTGGGAAGCGGTGGCTTGACATGCATTTCCCAAACTCGTGGTCATGCCCGGGGCCCGGGGGGCACTGGAAGGATGGTGGAGATGGGATGGCACACTGTCTGTGTTCTCAGTTCGAATCCTGTTTTTATACTAAAGCAGACGCGCTGCAGTATCACATACAACCCGGAATGCAAAAGGGAGAACTCCAGGCCACCACCAAGGCCTCGCCTTTCGCTTTTTACCTCCGATCTCCTGTGCACGTGAGGGTGCCACAGTGAAAACAGAGAAACACTGACAAACTCTGTGTCTCGTTGTCCACGGCGTCCTCTCCGTGCAGCTTGGGAAGCTGAATTCTAACCTCAGCTCCTGCCGCAGCGAGAGGCCCGAGGTGGGACCGCGGGGCTGTGCCGGGGTGCGCGGCCGCGGGACGCTGCGGAGGGGCTGGCAGCTGGCGGCTTTGCTGCGGCTGTTTTATTAGCGCTTCTGTGACCATTTCAGGGACCTAGAGGAGTGACCACTCTGTAAAGTGGAGCTATATTTAAGCACTGGAAAAAGAAAGGATTCATTAATATAACGTAACCTAAACAATTTTCAAAACTTAGAAACAAATCACCCAGCTATTGGGGAGAGGTTTCCTGGTGAATCCCTGCACGTGTCCCGCGCGTGTTCTTTTCCTGGCCCACTTGGCTTCTTCACGATGTGGAGGAGACACCTGCTATTCTGACAGCTCTGAGGCCAGCCCCCACCCGTCACAGCTGGCTCCCCGGTCCTTGTCCTCCCACGGGGCCCCTCCTGCTGACACAGACAGTGGCGCCTTGAGAGAGGGCTGCCAGCCACAGTGCTGCAGTGAAGCATCTCGGACCAGGTCTGCAGGGAGACATGGAAGGGTAGGTAGCTCCTGAAGATGGAGCAGAGAGACTCCTAAAATGACAGAAAGTGTGCCTCAGCAGTGTGGCTCACCGGGTGAGTACAGACCCTGCACCAAGAGGTCTCCAGTTCCATTCCAGTCCGGGCACATGCCCAGGTTGGGGGCCAAATCTCCAGTGGGGGGCATGCAGGAGATGGCCAATAGATGTCCTCTCTCATCTATGTTTCTAACTCTCCCTTTCTCTCTGTCTAAAATCAATAAAGAAAAAAAAATTAAAATAACAGAAAGTGCGACTTGGCACCTTCGCATGAACTTCTCGTCAGCTGCTTGTTGCGGGATGGTATTTATTAAAAATAAAAGTGTTGTTTACCCAGACCTGGAGGCTACAGGAGTGGTTAATAGATTGTTTTCCTGCCTTACTGGGCATGCCAGAAAGTTGGAGAACTCTCAATGTCCCTAAGTTTGTATGAGCTATTTTTTCTGGGTGGGACAAAACCCATATCTCCAGATAAAGAACAGGGAGGTTCCCCAAGCCTTGCATAATTTGAAACACATAATTAAGGCAAAATTTTCCATAACGATAGGTGAAATTCCCATTACTTTCAAGTATGACTTTATCAGAATTTTACTATCATATATTTTTTTTAATTATAAGAACTCAAATTTGCTTTAAAAGTTTATCAAACTGCCTGTGTACAAGTTGTGACTATTCTGGGCTCTGAGGCGTGGAGCTCAGTAGAGGCAGGTGATAAACTGAGGCCCACGGGCAAAGCCACGCCCCTTCTCGCCACCATCCATGCTGTTTTCCCAAGATGACAGCAGAGCAGAGCAGTTGGGACACCCACCGTGTGGCCTGTGAAGCCTGCGCATTTCTTGTGACTCTGGTTCTTTTTAGAGAACGTTTGCTGATCCCTGGCAGAGAGGTCAGATGCAGATGACCAGGTCAGACATCCAAAGCTGCCATTTACTTTACAACTATGTACACCTGCTCTAAGCCTCAGTCTCCTCACCTGTGAAACGGGGCTGTGAAATGACAGTAGCTGGTACCGACGGCAAAGTGAGGTCATGAGATTCAAATGGGCCTGCTTGTCGTAGCCAGAGCATGTAACGCATAGGATGAACAGAAGAGTGTCCGTGGCCACTATTCTGGTAGTTATGTCTAAGGCCCGTCAGAGCGCCTCATGCCAAACGAGCAGGCGGGGTCCCGTGGAGAACAGAAATGAGGTGGCGCTGTGTGAGGTGAAAAGGTAAAACAAACTCAGAGTGGATCGGGGCAGAGCAGGGCGGATCTCTTGAAGACACAGAAGGGCACTCAGCCAGCAAGGCTAAGAGGATCAACACAGTTAAAGGAAGAATGTGTCAATCAGGACACCATGGGCTCAGATAGGTGTTGATCTAAAACCCGAGTCAGAGGAAAATGAGCATTTGGACAACAGCACTGACTACCCGGCCTGGCCTTGCCCCGGAGGAGGGGGCCTCCCAAGGACTGAGATTCCTCCTGCGCCAAAGTCAAGCCGTTCCCAGCATGGAGTCAGATGCACTGTGTTTTCTTAGTCTAACACCATTAAATATTTTAATATTTCTCATCAAGTGAACTTCTAGTTCTGATTTGGCTTTTCAACTGATTATACCAGAAACTGGTATTTTTTTAATATTTTCACCCCAAGTGCTAGAGACCGCGGATGGGTTTGAGGACCCATGAACCCCTTTAAATCATATTCAAACTGTTCAGAGTTTATCCCCTGTTTTGCAGAGAGGGTCCATAGCTGTGCTCTGGGTCTCCAGAGTTGCCATGACTTCAGGGTGATGAAGCACCCACAGGCCCCTTCCGACGTGGGTCCATGTGAAGTGTGTCTCATGCTAAGTGAGAACTTGGTGTGGGGCTTTGTTCGTCAGCTTTGTTCACACGCCGCGATGGTGCAGCGCAAGCCTGGCCGGCAAGCCCAGTGTGGTTGCCCCACCCGACGAATACGCTGCTTCCCGGAGGGGGGCGCAAGGGAGACATCTGTGAGGGTCCCTCAGCTTTCCCAGGACTGCGCTTGTCTGCGAGCAGGCCTCCGTCGCTGCGCACCTCTCCCGTCTGCATGTCCTCAGTGCGTCCTCCAGTAGAAGTTGTTTACTTCATTAACAGTCTAAGGTGTATTTAGTAAGTTGGACTGGATCTTAACTTTCTTTAGGAGTTACATTTATTTTTGTATTTGAGTCTAATAAAGGACAGTTTTTTTTTAAAAAGCCAGGTTTCTCTGTAAGAACTTTGGCAAGAAAGAGAAGACTTTCATTTATCTCAAGGAATAATAAACAGCATCCAGAAAGGTATGGTTAATGAAGTGAGAGCGGACAGGCTCAGCTCGGAGCACCCACACCCGGGAAGCTTGGCCGGAACCGCAAGGACGACTGTTTATGAATCGTGCAGGCTCTGCGGCGCGATGCAGGGACCCAACAGCTGCGACCTGTCCCATGTGAGACCACTGCTCTCCTGGGTTCAGATAAATATCCCCATGTTGTATGAGGTCACTGGGATACATTTCATACCAGGTCCCTATCTCATGAAGATCAGCAGTACAGGGAGGACCTGGGGGGGGGGGGAGGCGGGCTTTTGGTACAGTGTATCAGACAAAGTTGTAGGAAAATAAGAGGTTTACCAAGTTAATATCCCAGTGTCTGGAAAGAGTCACCCTGGATTTGTGAGGTGGATCTTCCTTTTCCACCCTGAAGAATCCTTGGGCGGGTTTCTCAGGCCTCGGCTCCTGCCCCGAGGAAGTCCACTGTGGGCTTCGGGCCCCACGCAGCCAGCACTGACATTCCAGCAGCCCACAGCGCTGCATCCACTTTGGCCAGTGGGGCAGTTTCTACCCTGTGCAGTGGGGTTGCCCAGAGTAGCTGCAGGACGCTCGGCCTGTTCTGCGGCACCCACTGTGGCACTGCGGTTCTGAGAACTAGACTGGCAGGTAGCGGAGGTTCCCACCCCAGCTCTGCCCATGCCTGGCTGGCCCCTTGGGCACGTCAGTTAGTCTTCTAGTGCAATGGGGTAATGTCTTTCTCTCAAGGCACATCTCATGTGCCTTCATGTGGTACTTGGCACTCAGTGTCCGTATCTTCCATTGTAATCAATCATCGTCACTAATGTTATCTCATCACAGTTGAACAGCCCACTTTCCCTCCAACTTTACCACAGCAGATCATTGGAATAGGTGCTTTGACAAATAGTTTTTCAATTATTAATTTTCAGCTTGCTCTAGCAAGCAAAGGAAGAGAATACTGAATCACGATGCTTCCCACGCTCAGCTCAGTCCTATAACATCCAGCTTCAAAGACAAGCTGTGCAGGTTTCCAGAGGCCGGAAGGCAGCCAGGAGCCTCTGCTGGGCTGCGATGCCCCTGTCTGCGTTCAGCACCCATGCGGTGCCGGCGGGTGCGGAGGGCGCTCTCGCAATGGTCTCCTCTTGAGAAGTCTAACTAAGGCAGACTGAACAGTTGGAGGTCACTGACAGTTAACATTTTTAAATGAATTTGCTTTAAAATGTGTCTTTTAAATATGAATTTGGGGTCACTTTCCACTGGTCAAGGCCTGTCATCTCGAATGTTCCAAGCTACCATTAAAAGACTGCCAGCGGACCTCAGATGCTGTGCTGGGTCACTTCTTCCGTCTCTGTAACGGTGCCAGCTGGGTCCCTTTTCCCCGTCTCGTCTGAGGAGCCTCAAGCTCAAAGACGTTCAGGAACTCCGTGGAAGTCAAACAGCTCCTGAGCGTGGAGATATTTCTTAAGCACTTGGAAGAATGTTGCAAAGGGTCAGTCCTCACGAATACCCGCTGCTGCTGACGTCACCATGACTCACATTAGGATTGGGGCAAAGCCCCACGTGCACCAGGCCACCGCCACCACCTGTGCTCCTCATCTCTACACACAGAACTGCCCCCAAGGGAGTGCCCACCTGTGTCACCCTGGTCAACAGGATGCTGGAGAGTTAAGCAGTTAAGACCCAGGTGCCCCTGGTCACTCGTCAGAGAAAAGAAGCCGATGAATGACAAGACTCTGCACCCACGGTTGCCAGGATGAGCGCGCGGCAGGGAAGGAGAGCCTCCTAGGGGAGGGCTGAGCCTTCACTGGGCGAGGGGGGGGAAGCCACCATTGTGTCCTAATCAGAGAAAGTGCCTTGTGAACACTGTTTTCCGCACCCAAATTTGTATCAAAATTCAGATCCACCAGAGATTGCCATGTCAGAGAAAGCTCCCAGGCAGTCCTCGGCCCCAGAGGTGCTGGGAGGGAAGGGGATGGGCAGGTGGGGGAGGATGGGTTTATCTCTCCAGCCAAACACAAGCAGGCCTCTCTTCCTACTGAAATGCCTGCCTAGAGTCCTCCTGGGCCCTTTAGAGGACGTGCAAAGACACTTCCTGCATTCCCTTCCTAGTCCCGGGTCCGAAAGGCCTGCTATGAACATGTTTCGTTGACTTGCGTTTGAAAATTTTTTCTGACTGATAGTTAAAAGGCAGAAGGTAATTTTTATCACAAATCTTATCACAAAGCACAGATTAAGGAACACTGCCAACATTTCAGCCAGCATCAAGAATAATCAGACGGAAAGCTCAGTTCTGACTGCAACTCGTGGTCCACAAAGGCTCACTTTTACTGTGCTGCACTGGGTGGTGTTCTTTTCTTGCAAAAATACAAAAACACACTCCAGCTAACATAAGCAGAGAAACAATACCTAGGGAAGAAAATCACTGGCATGCTCTCAACTAAATGCAAATGAGCCCTTGACCTTTAGTGGCTTAACCAAATGAGGGTTCCATTTTTCTTCAACAGCAAGAAGTCCAATAGCCTTTGGAGCTGGTTCAGTGGGAGACAACAGGGTACCTGTGATCCTCCTCACTTTTCTCTCATGGTCACAAAATGGCTGCCAGCACACCAAGCTTCATCTACTTTAAAGGCAGGAGGAAGGAGAAGGGTAAGGAGGGCATCCACTGCTCCTGTCCCTTTTATTAGGAAAGTAGATTCACCTTATTAAGTCTCACTGGACAAAACTCTATCACTTGGATCTGTAATCCTTATCTATAAGACAGACTGGGAAAGTGAATATTTTGGAGTGAATTGCTCTAACCATTTTTAGTCTGCTAGGTCTCAAGACATAAATCCTAAGACAGACAAATAACCTTGACACAGGATCACAAGCCCAACATTGGTCAAGGAAGGACGGGGAATGACTGCCTCCTACAAGCCTGTGGCCAATGCCGGAGAAGTAGACCCCAGCGGCTCACACCCAAGGTACCTGCAGGCAGAGGGATGGTGTGGAAATCAGTGCTGGTCGGAATGTGCGAACAGTCAACACAGAGAAATGACTGCACCCGGGTCCTCTTTGCGAGTGGTAGCTGAGTCCCTGACTAGTTTGAGAAAAGACCACCTGAAGAGTACTTCTGTTCCAGCCCAGGGTGGCCGCATGAACTGAGGCCAAACCCATTACTCTTTGAAGTCCTCTGCATGTATATGGAAAGTAAAGGTTTCTATACAAACCTCTGGTGGAGGCCGAGCACCTCAAGGATCCCTTCCGGCTCTGACACTCGGCACCTTGGCTTCCAGAAAGCGGCTCCGGCTTCCTCCGTCGTCTCACCTCACGCCCATTTGTTTCATTTCCCAAAACCACATGTCTGCGGCTGGCTCTGGGCTGTCTTGAGGTCTGTGTGAGTGTCTTGGATGGGACTTACTAATGGGCCAAACTCCCAGAACAAGTCACAGCTCAGCTCAGTGACTTCTGAGCCTCTTGCAGGAATCTGCCTAGAGAAAGTGACCTTCATTTGAACAGTTGCTAGCTGCTGGCACATTCTTGAAAGCTGGTGACAGATTCTATCGTGGAAAAGCCCGCAGTGGGCCTGTACTGTGGCTCTGATGCTGCCCTTCGATTTATTTAGTCTGGTGGTAAAGAGGAGAGGGGTTGGAGCAAGAGGTAAAAGGAAACGGGATTAAAACTGTAAATATGTGATTACTTTTAATGACCTTATTACTTGACATCAAATCTGTTTGTATTGACAAATAAGTATGCAAATATTTATATCAACACTCACTTCATTAAAATAGTAAGTGCTCGGAGTTAATATTAGTGCAGCATTGAAATCCTGAGTAGTTCTGATTGCATAGCAATAAGCTACTGATGAGTATCATTATGTACCAATCATACAAAAATGAGCCACCGAAGGCCATATTTCCAAAATTGGGTTGAGCAAGTTTACCTACAAAAACAGAGAGAGACACACACTAAGTGCCAGAGATATTCCCTGTCTTCAAATCCAAGCATAGTTTGAAGCCACAAATTAGGGAATTGCATGTGCAGAAATGTAACTGGACATGTGATGGTGCAGTGCCCGCCCCCAAAGGAGCACGCACATGGGATTTAGACTGTGGAGACCCCCTGCTCCTGGGTACCACCCCACCTCCATTTTCTTTATTTTTTAGCTTAAAGACAAGTTATCCTTAAAAGATTGGAATCTTGACATGCAAGCAAGCTTGCGTGTGTATGTCAGTCTGTAATGTGGCACAGTTGCGTCTAATGTTCCTGAAAGACACCAGCATGTGGGCTGGATGGACTCTTTAGTTCCACTGCTTCTCAGGTTCCATATTTGCTGAGTCGTTTATGATGCAAACATTTATGAGAAATTACAATCAATTAGAGAGGTGAGTTGAAAGATGCACGAACCCTCAGATGGACACAGAGATAAAGTCGTTTGTTGGGGAATTTTCACAGAGGCCACACCTGAGCTTTCCTGCAGCTCGAGAAGCTTGTCCCTTTGCCCTCCACTGCCAGATGTTTTAAATTGTCAGTCAAACCTGGGAAGAGTAGAAGTCCTTGGTATTATTAAATTGCTGGGTTTTTTTCCGGAGAAATGAATCATAAATAGATCTTTATTTCTTTTTCATTTTATTTTATTTTTCCATCACCTTTTGTCCCCTCTATGTCCCCTACCACCTCCTTTATTTCTTAACAGTGAGCATCTGACCTGGAAGTGTTTAGTCAGTGAACAGGCGTTTATTGCACACATAATGTGAAGAAAGTACTCATGGAATACCTGAAATGAGCCATGCTTCCCAAGTGGGCTCATTTGGGTTGACAGACAGTAGCCGACAGTACATGCTAAGTTGGGTGATGGAAGCTAACAGCCCACCTGATTGGACAGAGAGCAGCGGAGATGGCCACTGCATCGGAGGGCTGCCTGACCAGGAGGATGAGCTCAGTCTCAGCCTTGGACTGGCAGATGGGACGGTAATTGGCACGGGGAGGAGGGCCTTTCTGACTGCATAGGGAAGCCCAAGGCAGAAGTGGAGAGGCCCTTCCCCAGAACAGAGAAGAGAGGACCAGCAGCCAGGGGAGCCACAGGGAATAACAGGAGGGTGGAATCTCATGACAGAGCTCCTGACACCCCAGCCACAGTCATTACAGATAAGAACACAGCCACTGGGAGCTGTCTTATAAGTTTGAGATGTTGAAACAACCTCAAATTTAGAACAAAGTTGTAAGAACATTAGAAAGATAAGTTGCTGACATGGCTGGACCTATCACTTTAGAAAGTTATTTCCTACAAACAAGAACATTTTCTTCTACCATAACTACGATACAAATTTCAAAATGAGGAGATGACACTGTACATTACTACCATCTACCTAATCTTTAGACCCCATTCAGATTTTGCCAGTTGACCCAAAACATCTTTTACAGCAAATGAGCCAGCTTAGAATCACATGTTGCATGTACTGTCTTGTTTCATGTGCCTTCCTCAGTCTGTACCTGTCGCCTTCACTTTCATAACTTAGATTCTCTTGGAGATTACAAGCCAGCACTTTTGTAAATGTTCCTCAGTTTGAGTATGTCTAATCAACACTCACAATTAAATTCAGGTAATTCAGCCTTAGCAAATACAGTTGTCCCTCGTTGATCGCGGTTAATTCGTTCCAGACTCTAGCGGTTGCACCTGGCGTTGAAGGATTCTGGGGGCTCGAATACATAGTCCCACAGTCCATACGTACAATAATTTTAATTGTAATTGTAATACAGGGTGTATAATTGACTCAGACAACCGAGCGCACGCTGTATCATTTTCACTGTCTCGATCAACTTTGTAATGAATATTTTTTTTAATTTTTATTTTTAATTCAATTTTTTTCTTCTTTTCTTTTTTCATTTTTTACTTTCCTATTCTATATTTTATTCAATTTAGCATTATTACTTTCTAAAACTACTATTATTATTTTAGTCATTATTTTCTACCTTTTATTTTTTATACTTACCCTATTTCTGGTCTCTGCTTTCTTTGTTTTCATATTACAGTATTTTTTTATCTCCCTCTCCTAATCTTTTGGTCTCACACCTTCTAGTATTCTGTGTGTGTGTATGTGTGTTTTCTGTTTATTTGATTGTCTTTTAATCTTTTTGTTGAAACCCATGCTTTTATCATTGTTGATGTTGCTATTTTTTTCAGGTGTTTTTTAGTTTGGTCTGGTTTTGCTTTGTTTTCTTCTGTCAACACCAATATAACAATTGGCATGACAGGATCAACAGAGTAGGGGTTGAGACTCACAATTAACAACCCAGAGGGCTAAGCCCACCCACAAATGGACAACAGCAATCAAGACCTAAATTCAACAGGAGGGCCCACATAACCCACACAAGGGTCATTCCTAGAGCACCAAGCTCAGAAGATCAAGGAGACTACTCCATTCTGTCTCACAAGAAGGCCACCACACCAAGACTAGGAGGCATAGCAGTCTGATCTGATACACGCTGACCTGCCTATGCATCCTAATACACTTCACCTGGCTTCGAACTACCAGGCTGCTAAAATGGTGAGACAAAGAAACGACCCCCAAATGAAAGAAAAGGAGGAATCACCAGAAAAAGAACTACATGAAATGGAGGCAAGAAGCTTGTCAGATAAAGAATTCAAAGCAATAGTTTTAAGGGTGCTCAAACAACTTAGTGAGAATTATAAGCAACCTAATGAGAACCAGACTAGCATAAAAAAAGAGGTACACTCTATGAATAAAAATCAAGTGGAAATGAAGAATGACATAGCTGATATAAAAAATACTTTGGAAGGATTTAACAGTAGATTAGAAGAAGGTAAAGAATGAATCAGTGAGTTAGAAGATAAATAGAAAAATACCCAATTAGAGCAGCAAATGGAAAAACATATATTAAAAATCAGGAGGAGAGTTTAAGGAAGATTTGGGACAATACAAAATGTAACATAGGGGTCATAGGGGTACAAGAAGGAGAAGAATATGAGAAAGGAATACAGGATGTGTTTGAAGAAATAATGAGAGAAAATTTTCCTAATCTGGTGAAGGAAATTTCACAAAAGTCCAGGAAACACGGAGAGTCCCATTCAAGACAAACCCAAAAATACCCATGCCTAGACACATCATAATTAAAATGGCAAATGTTAAAAACAAAGAAAGACTCATAAAGGCAGCAAGAGAGATACAGAAAGTTACCTACAGGGGACTCCCATTAGACTGTCAGCTGATTTCTCAATAGAAACACTTCAGACCAAAAGGGAGTGGCATGAAGTACACAAATTATTAAAAAGGAAGGGTCTGTATCTAAGGCTACACTATCCAACAAGGTTGTCATTCAAAATCACAGGTGAAATAAAGAGCTTTGCAGGCAAAAAAATAAATAAGTAAAAAGGCTAATGGAATTTTCTACCACCAAACTAGCACAGCAAGAAATGCTAAAGAGAGACTGTTGTAAGAAGAGAGAGAGAGAAAGGGAGAGAAAGGGAGAGAAAAAGAGAGAGAGAGAGAAAAAGAGAGAGAGAGATGAACACAGGCATAAAGAATAAAAATGACAACAAATAAGTACCTATTAATAATAACCTTAAATGTAAATGGCTTAAATGCTCCAATCAAAAGACATAAGGTAGCAGAAAGGGTAAGAAAACATAATCCATACATATATGCTGTCTACAAGAGATCCACCTCAGAAAAAAATACTCACACAGGATAAAAGTGAAGGGATGGAAAAAATGTTTTCCATGCAACAGGAAATTTTAAAAAACTGGTGTAACAATATGCATATCTGATAAGATAGACTTCAAAATGAAGGCCATAAAAAGAGACAAAGAAATCAGTACATAATATTAAGGGAAAAATCCAACAAGAGGATATAACCATGGTCAACATATGTGCACCACATATAGGAACACCAAAATATATTTTAAAACTTCTGGAGAACATCAAGGGAAGGATCAACAGCAAAACAATCAGTAGGGGACCTTAACATTCAAATAACATCACTAGATAAATCTAGACAAAAAATTAACAAGGAAACAGATACCCTAAGCAACACACTAGATTAGCTGGATTTAATTGATATTTACAGAACATTTCACCCCAAAGCAGCAGAATGCACACCATTCTCAAGTGCACATGGGACATTCTTAAAGACAGATTACAGGTTAGGACACAAACTAAGTCTCTACAAGTTCAAGAAGGTTGAAATCATATCAAACATCTTCTTGGATCACAGTGGAAGGAAATTAGAAATCAATTACAATGAAAACACTTCAAAACATTCAAACACATGGAGACTAAATAGCATGTTATCAAATACTAAATCAGTTACCATTGAGGTCAAGAAAGAAATTAATAACTTCCTGGAAACTAATGAAAAAGAACACACAACAACACAAAATCTATGGGACAGAGCAAAAACAGTCTTCAGAGGGAAGTTCATAGCAATACAGGCCTACCTCCAGAAAAATTTTAATAAATTATCTAATCCTACAACATAAAGAACTAGAAAGAGAACAAAAAGAAAAACCCAGAGCTAGTAGAAGGAAGAAATAATAAAGATCAGAGTAGAAATAAATGATATAGAAACTAAAAAAAAAAAAATACAAAAGATCAATGAAACCAAAAGCTAGTTCTTTGAAAAAGTAAGCCTTTAGCCAGACTCACCAAGAAACAAAGAGAGAGGACCCAAATTAGTAAAATCAGAAATGAAAGAGGTGAAGTAACAACTGACACCACAAGAATACAAAGGATTGTAAGAAAATACTATGAATAACTATAGGCCTACAAATTGAATAACCTAGGCAAAGTGGACAAATTCCTCAACTCATATAGTCTTCCAAAACTTAACCAGGAAGAGTCAGAAAACCTGAACAGACCAATAACAACTAAGGAAATAGAAGCAATAATCAATTAACCCCAAGATAACAAAAATCCCTGGTCTGGATGGCTTCAAAGGGGAGTTTTACCAAACATTCAAAGAACTAACACCTATAATCCTCAAACTATTTCAAAAAATTCAAGAGGAAGATAGACTTCTAAACTATTTTTATGAGGCCAGCATAGTCCTAATCCCCAAACCACATAAAGACACTACCAAGAAAGAAAATTACAGGCCAATATCTCTGATGAACATAGATACCATAATCCTCAACTAAAGTTTAGCAAATCAGATCCAACAATATATCAAAAAAAAATTATACACCACAACCAAGTGGGATTTATCCCAGGGATGCAAAGCTGGTACAATACTCACAAATCAATAAATATGATACACCACATATACAAAATGAAAGATAAAAATCATATGATCGTATCAGGAGATGCTGGAATGCATTTGACAAAACTCCAGCACGCATTTTGATAAAAATTCTCACCAAAGTGGGAATAGAATGATCATACCTCAACATAAAAAAGGCCATATATGACAAGCCTACAGCAAATATCATACTCAATGAGCAAAATTGTAAAGCATTTCCCTTAAGAACAGGAACAAGATAGGGATGTCTACTTTCACCACTCTTATTTAACATAGTACTAGAAGTCATAGCCATAGCAATCAGACAAGAAGAAAAAATAAAAAGCATTCAAATGGGAAAGGAGGAAGTGAAACTGTCATTATTCACAGATGACATGATATTGTACATAAAAAACCCTAAAGCCTTCACCAAAAAACTATTCAATTTAATGAATGAATTTGGCAAAGTAGCAGGATACAAAATCAACATCCAGAAATTGTTGGCATTTTCATACACCAATAATGAGCACACAGAAAGAGAAAAAATTTTAATCTCATTTACCATTGCAGCCAAAAAATTGAGATACCTAGGAATAAACTTAACCAAGGAGGTAAAAGACATGTTCTCAGAAGACTACAGAACATTGAAAAAAGAAATAGAGGAAGATATTTTTAAAAACTAGAAATATACACAATGTTCATGGATTGGAAGAATCAACATAATTAAAATGTCCATACTACCCAAAGCATTCTATAGATTCAATGCAATCCCTATTAAAATACCAATAATATATTTCACAGATCTAGAAGAAATGCTCCAAAAGTTTATATGGAATGAAAAGGACCCCAAATAGCCACAGCAATCTTGAAAAAAATAAACGAAGTTAGAGGGATCACAATTCCTTGTATCAGGATATACTACAAAGTCATTGTAATCAATACAGCCTGGTACTGGCACAAGAACAGGCATATAGATCGATGGAACAGAACAGAGAACCCAGAAATCGACCCAAGCCATTATGCTCAATTAATATTTGACAGATGAGGCAAGAGCACACAATGGAGAAAAGGCCGTCTCTTCAATAAATGGTGTTGGGAAAATTAGACAGGTACATGCAAAAATATGAAACTAGACCACCAATTTACACCATAAACAAGAATAAACTCAAAATGGATAAAAGATTTAAATGTAACTCATGAAACCATAAAAATCCTAGAAGAAAACCTAGGCAGCAAAATCTCAGACATCAAATGTCCAGAATTTTTACCAACACATCGCCTAGGGCAAGAAAAACAAAAGAAAAAATTAATAAATTGGACTACATCAAACTAAACAGCTTCTTCATAGCAAAAGAAACCAGAATCAAATGAAAAGGGAACCCACTGTATGGGAGAACATATTGGCCAATGATACATTGGATAAGGGGTTAATTTTAAAAATATATAGAGTACTCATACAACTCAATAAAAGGAAGACAAAGAACCCAATTGAAAAATGGCCATAGGACCTGAAGAGATACTTCTCTAAACAGTACATACAAATGGCCAAGAGACAAATGAAAAAGTGCTCAACATCACTAATCATCAGAGAGATGCAAATTAAAATGACTATGAGGTATGACCTCACACCTGCCAAAATGGTGGCTATCAACAAATCCTCAAACAAGTGCTGGCGAGAGTGTGGAGAAAAAAAGACTTTAGTACACTGCTGGTGGGAATGCAGACTGGTATAGCCACTATGGAAAACAATATGATGTTTCCTCAAAAAATTAAAAATGGAACTGCCACATGACTCGGTATTTCCACTTCTAGGAATATACCCTAAGAAGCCTGAAACACTGATCAGAAAGAATATATGTACCCCTATGTTCATAGCAGTGCTATTTACAATAGCTAAGACCTGGAAACAGCCCAAGTGTCCATCAGTAGACAAGTGGATAAAAAAGTTGTAGTACATTTGCACAATGGAGTACTATGCAGCTGTAAGAAAGAGAGATCTCTTACCCTTTGAGACAACATGGAGGAAGTTGGAGAGTATTATCGTAAGTGAAATTAACCAGTCAGAGAAAGACAAGTGTCACATGATCTCAATTATTTTGTGGAATATAATAAACCAAATAAGCTGATGAACAAAATAGATCCAGAGACATGGAAGTAGGGGACATACTGACAAACCTCAGAGGGAAGGGCCATGGGGGTGGGGAGTGGGGGTAATGCTGGAAGAAATAAACCAAAAATTTGTATGCATATATGCACAACCAATGGACACAGATAACAGTGAAGTGAAGGTGGGGTAGGGGGACAGGAGAAGGGTGTCAATGGGGGTAAAGGAGGGACATCTGTAATAACAAAACACATATATATTAGCAAAAAAAAAAAAAAAAACCGGCAAAAATTATAAAACATGGGGTCTGGTTTACCAGTTATCTCTGTGTCTTTTCTAGAAGATATGGGCCCCGATACAGTGAGTAAAGAATGGGTTTTGGAACCAGAGTATCATGTGGCGGGAGGTCCCCATTTACTTAACTACCAGGATTTTGTTTTTCTGGAAGGGAATGCAATCTGGGAACAAGATCTGAATTGATTGGCATATTTGGCACAAATGTTAGAGGATGTTCATGAGAAAGCCAGGAGTAGACAGGAGAAGAGCATGTTGCTTAAGTAAACTGATACCCAATGGAGAATCTGAGGGGCTCCATGCAAATCCTTCTGCTTTTGTTTCCCACCAAAGTGCTATTTCCCCAGAGTTAATACATATGCATGTTTATATTGAAACAACTGAGATGGGTCTCTGATGCAGGCTCGGCACAGGCTACCTCTGGGCAATTTAACTAATTTAGCCAGACCTGTTTCCCACGTAAAATCAAGAAACGAATACGTATCTCACAGGAACTTTATGAGAATTATAAGAGATGATGCATTAAAATGACAATGCAAAATCTGGGCATAACATTTTAGGTACTGTTTATTGTGTATTCCTGAGCATTTGGCATAGTATTCTGTAAGTCAAAAGCTTCAAGTGATATCCACACAGTGAAATCTTATATAGAACTAAAAACAAATAAGCCATTAAGGCAACAACAGTCATGAAAGAAACTTAAATGCATATTGCAAAGTGAAGGACATACCCTATGATTTCAATTCTCTGACATTCTGGAAAAAGGCAAAACTGTGGAGACAGTAAAAGATCTGCAGTCAGTGACTGCAGAGAGGGATGAATAGGTGGAGCACAGGAAATGGGCAGTGAATCTATGCTGTATGACACTGTAACAGTGTATCTGTGTCCTTATACGTTTGTGGAAACCACAGACTGTGCAACACAAAATGTGAACCCTAATGTAAACTATAGACTTCAGTTAATAATACTATATCAGTATTTGTTCATCATTGTAGCCAATGTACCACACCAAAGAAAGAGGTTGGTAGTAGAAACTGGAGGGAGAGGGGCAGTGGGGAGAGAGACAGTGTATGAGAGCTCTGTGCATTTCTGCTCAATTTTTTGTAAACCTAAGACTGCTCTAAAAACCAAAGTCTGGAGAAAGGAAAGATGGCGGCGGAGTGAACGGAAGCTGCACAGACCGTCTCCCAGAACCAACCTGGAATTACAACTATAACACAGACACATCGACGGGAAAAACCAACAGAAAAGCAGCTTGGAGGACCATATAACGAGGGACACCGACTCCATCCCGGTAGGCTTGCGAAGGCGCGAGACGGGGCTGGGAGCCCACGGTCGGCAGCTCGGCAGCGGCCTCAGCTGGGAGCAGCGCCCTCGGGTCACACTCCCAGGCGGCCCCACAGCGCAGCCGGGACAGAGGCTAAAACAGCCACAGCCACTCACCTTGGGCTCCGGCAGAGGGAGGGCAGACTGGACTGGAACTGTGTCGGGACACTCGGGGTTTGGAGGGCGCTCACAGCTTGTGCTGAGTGCCAGCCACGCAGGACGGTGGCCACATTGCTCCTTCCCAGGGCTCTGAGGAGAGGCAGCAGCCCCTCCCTCGGAGATCCAACCCCACCCTGTGGGCCATTGAAGTGCTAATTGAAGCTCATTAACAACCAGCATCTACCCACCCTCGTGAAAGCCCCTTGTGCTGAGCACCTGAGGGAGTTTTTCAATCAACTGACAACCCAAAACTCATCAAGTAACCTCGACTGCTAGCCTCCAGGCAAAAAGCTAGAGGATAACAGTACCTTTCCTGGGCTGGCAACATTAACCAGGAATAAGACTTGACAGTGGTGTTTAACGTGGGTCCTCCCTCACTCATCTAAACACAGGAGAGGGAGCCACAAACAGCAGAACACCAACACCCACAGGGAAAACTTGACAGGCTCCAAAGCCCAGAGTGATAGCCAAAATGGTGAAACACAGAAACAGAAGCCAAATGAAAGAGGAAGAGACCTCCACAGAAGATGAGATCAATGTGGAGCAAGTAGGCATGTTAACAGAGCTAGAATTCAGAGCCATGATCTTGAGGAAGCTGAACAGCATGAGTAAAGACATAGAGACACTGAAAATAAGCCAACTGGAAATTAAAAACCATCAAGAAGAGATAAAAAATGACATATCAGAAATGAAAAACACATTGGAAGGTTTAAAAAGCAGAGTAGAGGAAGCTGAGGACCGAATCAGTGAATTCGAGGATAGCGTAGAAAAAATCAACCAATCAGAAAAACAAAAGGAAAAAACTATTAAAAAACAGGAAGACAGCTTAAGAGAACTGTGGGACAACTGGAAACATAATAATATTCGCATCATAGGAGTCCCCGAAGAAGAAGAAAATGAGCAAGGGATAGAGAATATATTCAAAAAAATAGTGACAGAAAGCTTCCCTAATTTGGTGAAGGAAGAAGGCATTCAACTTCAAGAAGCACAGAGAGTCCCAAGTAAGAAGAACCCAAACAGGCCCACACCAAGACACATAGTAATTAAAATGCCACAAATTAAAGACAAAGAAAGAATCCTAAAAGCAGCAAGAGATAAGCAACAGGTTACCTACAAAGGAACCCCCATAAGACTCTCAGCTGACTTCTCACAAGAAACACTACAGGCCAGAAGGGAATGGCATGAAGTAATCAAAGTCATGAAAAACAAGAATCTGAATACAAGACTACTCTACCCAGCAAGGCTATCATTCAAAATAGAAGGTCAAATAAAGAGCTTCCCAGACAAAAAAAGGCTAAGGGAATTCATTAGCACCAAACCAGCACTGCAAGAAATGTTAAAAGGACTGCTATAATTAGCAGTAGAAATGGGAAGAAAAATAGAACCACACTAAACAAAAATGTCAATAAATAAGTACATATCAATAATCACCTTAAATGTAATTGGATTGAATGCTCCCATAAAAAGACACAGAGTAGCTGATTGGATAAGAAAGCATGACTCATCTATATGTTGTTTACAAGAGACCCACCTCACAACAAAGGACTCACATAGGTTGAAAGTGAAGGGATGGGAAAAAAATTTCCAAGCAAATGGAAAGCAAAAAAAGCTGGGGTAGCAATTCTGACATCTGATAAAAATAGATTTCAAAATGAAGACCATAACTAGAGACAAAGAAGGCCACTACATAATATTGAAAGGATCTATCCAACAGGAAGATATAACCTTGATAAACATATATGCACCCAATATAGGAGCACCAAAATATATGAAAAATCTTCTGGAGGACTTCCAAGGAGAAATCGACAACAATACATTCATAGCAGGGGACTTCAACACCCCATTGACAGCACTGGATAGATCCTCTAGGCAAAAAATTAGCAAGGAAACAGAGACTCTAAATGAAGCGCTAGGCCAAGTGGATTTAATAGATATCTACAGAGAATTACACCCCAAAACTACAGAATACACATTCTTCTCAAGTGCACATGGGACATTCTCAAAGATAGACCACATGATAGGACACAAACTAAATCTCTACAAGTTCAAGATTGAAATCATATCAAGCATCTTCTCAGATCACAATGGCATGAAACTAGAAATCAATTGCAACAAGAACATGCAAAGACATTTCAACACATGGAGGCTAAATAGCATGTTATTAAACAATGAATGGGTCGCCGAGGAGATCAAGGAAGAAATTAAAAACTTCATGGAAACCAATGAAAATGAACACACAACAACACAAAATCTATGGGATGCAGCGAAAGCAGTTCTGAGAGGGAAGTTCGTAGCAGTACAGGCCTACCTCAAAAAACAAGAAAAATTTCTAATTGACTGTCTAACCTCACAACTTAAAGAATTAGAAAGCAAACAAAAAGAAAACCCCAGAGCAAGTAAAAGGAAGGAAATAGTAAAGATCAGAGCAGAAATAAATGACATAGAGACCAAAAAAAACAATTCAAAGGATCAATGAAACAAAGAGCTGGTTTTTCGAAAAGATAAACAAGATTGATGGACCCTTAGCTAGACTCACCAAGAAACGAAGAGAGAGAATCCAAATACACGAAATCAGAAATGAAAGAGGAGAAGTAACAACCAACACCACGAAAATACAAAAGATTGTTAACAGCTACTATGACCAACTATATGGCAACAAATTCGACAATCTAAGCGAAATGGACAAATTTCTAGAAACACACAGTCTTCCAAAACTGGACACGGAAGAGATAGAAAACTTGAACAGAGCAATAACAACTAAGGAAATTGAAGAGGTAATCAAGACTCTCCCAGCAAACAAAAGCCCAGGCCCGGATGTCTTCACAGGGGAGTTTTACTGAACATTCAAAAAAGAACTAACACCCATTCTCCTCAAACTATTTCAAAAAATTCAAGAAGAACGAAGACTTCCAAACACGTTCTATGAGGCCAACATAATTCTAATTCCAAAACCAGAAGAAGACACTACGAAGAAAGAAAACTACAGGCTAATATTCCTGATGAACACAGACGCCAAAATCCTGAACAAAATATTAGCAAATCGGATCCAGAAATACATCAAAAAAATTATTCACCATGACCAAGTGGGATTCATTCCAGGGATGCAAGGCTGGTACAATATTCGCAAATCAATAAACGTGATACACCACATAAACAAAATGAAGAATAAAAACCACATGATCATATCAATAGATGCTGAAAACCTATTCGACAAAATCCAGCATCCATTTCTGATAAAAACACTCAGCAATGTGGGAATAGAGGGATCATATCTCGACATAATAAAGGCCATATATGAAAGACCTACAGCCAACATCATACTCAATGGACAGAAACTAAAAACATTTCCATTAAGAACAGGAACAAGACAGGGATGTCCACTTTCGCCACTCTTATTTAACATTGTACTGGAAGTCTTAGCCACAGCAATCAGACATGAAGAAACAATAATAGGGATCCAAATTGGAAAGGAAGAAGTGAAACTGTCATTATTTGCAGATGACATGATATTATACATAGAAAACACTAAAGACTCCATCAAAAATCTACTAGACTTAATAAATGAATTTGGCAAAGTAGCAGGATACAAAATTAACGTCAAGAAATCGACGGCATTCTTGTACACTAATGATGAACTCACAGAAAGAGAAACTGAAAAAACAATCTCATTTACCATCGTGCCAAAAAAAATTAAGATACCTAGGAATATACTTAACCAAAGAAGTAAAGAACCTATTTGCAGAAAACTACAGGTCATTGAAAAAAGAAATAGAGGAAGATATAAAAAAGTGGAAGCACATACCCTGTTCATGGATTGGAAGAATTAACATCCTTAAAATGTCCATACTACCCAAAGCAATCTATAGATTCAATGCAATCCCCATCGAAATACCAACGACATATTTCATAGAACTAGAACAAATACTTCAAAAGTTCATATGGAACTAAAAAGACCCCGAATAGCCACAGCAATCTTGAAAAAGAAGAACAAAGTAGGTCGGATCACAATACCAGATATCAGGTTATACTACAAAGCGACTGTAACCAAAACAGCCTGGTACTGGCACAAGAACAGGCATATAGACCAGTGGAACAGAACTGAAAACCCAGAAATGGACCCAAGGCAATACGCTCAATTAATATTTGACAAAGGTGGCAAGAGCATACAGTGGAGTAAAGACAGCCTCTTTAATAAATGGTGTGGGATAATTGGACAGCTACATGGAAAAAAATGAAACTAGACCATCAACTTACACCATACACAAAAATAAACTCAAAATGGATAAAAGACTTAAATGTGACCCATGACTCCATAAAAATTCTAGAAGAAAATGTAGGCAACAAAATTTCGGACATCATACGCAGCAGAATTTTCACTGATACATCACCTAAGGCAACAGAAACAAAGGAAAAAATGAACACATGGGACTACATCAAACTCAAAAACTTCTGCACAGCAAAAGAAACAATCATCGAAATGGAAAGGCATTTCACTGTATGGGAGAACATCATTGCCAATGATGTATCAGACAAGGAGTTAATTTCCAATATATAGAGAGTGCTCATACAACTCAACAAAAGGAAGACAAAGAACCCAATTAAAAAATGGGCAGAGGAGCTGAATAGACACCTCTCCAAACAGGACATACAAATGGCCAGAAGACATATGAAGAAATGCTCAACATCACTAATCATCAGAGAGATGCAAATTAAAACAACAATGAGGTATCACCTCACACCTGTGAGAATGGCCGCCATCAACAAATCATCAAACAACAAGTGTTGGCGAGGGTGTGGAGAAAAGGGGACTCTAATACACTGCTGGTGGGAATGCAGACTGGTGCAGCCGCTGTGGAAAACAATATGGTGTTACCTTAAAAAATTAAAAATTGAACTTTCAGTTGACCCAGTGATCCCACTTCTAGGAATATACTCTAAGAAGCCTGAAACACCAATCAGGAAGAATATATGTACCCCCATGTTTGTAGCAGCACTATTTACAATAGCTAAGATCTGGAAACAGCCCAAGTGTCCACCAGTAGACGAATGGATAAAAAAGCTGTGGTACATATACACAATGGAGTACTATGCAGCGGTAAGAAAGAAAGATCTCTTATCCTTTGAGACGACATGGAGGGACCTGGAAAGTATTATCCTAAGTAAAATAAGCCAAGCAGAAACAGACAAATACCACATGATCTCACTTATATACGGAATATAATGAACATAACAGTCTGAGGAATACAGTAGACCCAGAAACATGGAAGTAGGGCACAGACTGACATCCCTCAGAAGAGGGGGTGGGGGGGTAGGAAGGATAAACCACAGAACTTATATGCATGTATGCATGACCAATGGACATGGACAACTAAGCCGGGGATGGGGTGGGGGTGGGGTGGGGAGGGGGGGTGCCAATGGGGTAAAAAAGGTAAAATATCTGTAACAAATAATAAATAAATAAATTTTTTTAAAAAAATAAATAAATAAATAAATAAAATAAAATAAAAAAACTAAAGTCTGTTACTATCGTTAAAGCTCTTAAGTGCTGAATGAGTGAATGAATACAGGTTCTGTGTTTTTCCATGAGCACATGACATTTTATCTTCCCCCAGTACCACCTAATTTCAAAGGTCCTATGAGAGGTCCTTCTCTATCTCATATGGGGTCAATCCAAATCTCAGCCTGGTCCCTGCGGATGAAAAGGGGCCATATATTAACCTGACAAGCTCAGGGAAGGCCTGCATGGCAGCCTTACAAACTCAGAGACCTACAGTAACCACAAAGGGTGGTCTGAAGTTAAAACTGTTTAACTAGAAGCAGTTTATGGCAGGGAGTTGTGTCCTAGGCTGGTGTCTTCCCTGCAAAGGTCAATCTTTACCTTAACAGAGCCTGTCTATTGTCTTTTTGCATCTAAGATAATATGCCTTTGTAACGTCAAAGTATTTTTTCTGGACCGCTCAAAGTACAGGCACCAGTCTGTGGGGACCACAGATCCCCTCCTCGGTACTGAGTTAGTTGTTGACTGTTAACTCCCCTGTACCCACCGATGTAAAACAAGTTTGTGTCTATCATTTCACTTTTCCTCCAACCCAGGGGTTTCCCTGATTTGCTTTCTCCCGCCTCCCTAATCTATCACCGATGGATTTCATGTACCCCTTTACGCCTTCTCCTTTGATTATAGTGTATAAAATAAGGCGCAAAACCGCCATTATCTCAATCCGTTGAGATTTTGCTCCCCAGAAATTGTCGTCAGTTTGGCTCAAGTAAACACACAAAAGTTCTCATAGGTTGGAATGTTTCTACATTGACATCCCTACCCCATCCATACTTCCCTTTACTCAGGACCAGCATAAACCAGTTCTCAGTCTTTGAGAGAATTAGGAAGAGTTAACTCTTTGAGACGGTGCTGGCCCATGGGAACATGGCAGAGCTTTGTCAAGAACCGGGCTCCCTCTTGCCTCCTTGGTGAGGACCACCATTAGTGGTGGCTCTCTCACCCCGGTCCCCTAGGGTGATGCCTTCACTGGAGAAGCACAGTTACCCGCACTGCCCTCTACTGGCCAACACAACTTTCCCTCCCAACCACCTTGGCCCCTTCAGGGCACATCTGCCCTTCCTGTGGGTACCGTTATTGACTAGGGGAACTGAAATATTCTGCTGGTAGCCAGGAATGGAGTTTGCTTTAGCAGCCCCGCCAATCTAACTGGAAGATACTGGGCCCTGCGGCTCATCTCCTCGTTAATGGCTGTCCATGGCATTCTTGAAGAGGTGGGGTACCCCCGAGCTGGAAGCTCCCATGGCCTCGAGGCAGAGCCTCTGCTATCTACATGGCAGAGAGGGCAAGACTGGGCAAGGGCACCTGAGAGTTCACACTGCTGTGTCGGAAAAGGGTGGCAAACCCGGTGGCACTACTCACCAAGACCAGTAGAGGGCCGCACTGCACGGACTTGGGGCAGAAACACATCCTTCAGTCGTGCCGGTGCCCCTCTGCTGGCGGCTGAGTTGACAGCCGCTTACGTCCTTGAGCCTCATGATAGTCACCTAAACAGGTGGTTATATTTTAAATAAGATAGTAGTTGTCACTAACATTTACTGGGAGCTCACTCTGTGCCAGGCACTGGGCTATGTATTTTATAGGCATTATTTATGTATTGCTTATAACCCTTCAAGGTAATGAATGTGCATGGTAGAAAGCAGGTATACAATAAACAGTATTATCAAATATGTGACATCAGAAACAATAATTTTTGACCTACAAAAACAACCATTTCACATGATTCGGCCTAATCTCAAAGGCACCAAAGCGTTTCCAAACTAGAGATTCGGGCATGTAGGCATCCTGCTGAAGTAGAGTCCAAACCAGTATAGCTGTGTGGTGGAGACGGGGCAGCCACTCAGACTGACAGCTACAAAGGCAGAGGACAATGTCACCTGTGCCTCAAAGCTCCTGAAACTGTAGCACTGACCAGGAAACTGAGGCAGGGGCTCTGGTTCACTGCAAGAAGGAAGTGGCGGGCCTGTCCGACAAGCCATGGTCGGTGGCTGTCAAACTTGAGCAGGGGGCAGAGCCACAGAGAAGGCTCATTAAGACACAGACGGCTGGGCCCACCCGGGGCCTGGTTCCGCAGGACCTGCGGCGGGCCTGCGCATGCGCATTTCTGACGCAGCCCCGGTGAGGCAGGGGCTGCTGGTCTGGGAAGCACACTGTAAGAGCCACACTGTAGACCCGAGATTGCAAGCCAGGCTCCGAAAACCAAATCCAACTTCCAGTCTCATTTTATTCTTTTTACAGTGATCTAAATTTTTAAAATTATTTTTCTATACTTAGAAATCAGGAGATTTCACATAAAAATCCTGATTCCTGCCTTCAGAGGTTGAGAGAATCTGGAAACTTCCTCCCACGTCCCGCTAATCGGCTGCAGGGTCAGTGCTGCCCAGGGAGGCAGGGTCTTCTCTGTCCGCCCTTGGCGGGAGGCGTCACTCCGAAGCCAAGCCTAGCGCTTGCACCTACGGTTGCCTGTACCGAGAGAACAACTGTATTTTTATTCCTGCTCTTCACTTTCATACAGGCTTTAAATTATTTTATCAGCCAGATATTAGTGCCAGAACCTAGGCCACAGGAGAAAATGCCAGTTGGACCAGAATGTTTTATTTAAACTGGTACTAATCTACAGACCTATGTTGAGAACCTATTATATGCCTGTGTTCTTCCACAAATGTCATTTCTACCATAGAAAAACAAACCAATGAATTGGTTTGAAAACCCAGCGGATTATATTTTTAAACCTATTAAAACATGTTAGCTTGAATCATAGGAGTGATGTCACTATTGCTAGCAGCAAGTGTATTGAATTTTATGTACACAAGCAAAATAATAGCTGCAAAAATTCAGGGAGAAATAAAGAGCATTTAGCAAGAGGTTGACGGACAGAGTCTGATCCCCTGCTTGCCTGGAGTGTGTTGCTTTTCCCCCATGGGTCTGCTGTAGAACTTAGGACGTCAGGGGTGACTGGAAATGAAATGTGGTTCATATTCAGAGACCCGCAGCACCACTGTGGCAGAGCCCTCCCAGGGTCCAAGCATTCTTGTGGGATTGTGTTCTCACCTGAAGTATCTTCTGGGGTTCTTCTCGTCTAGTAACCCTGTGGGAGAAAACTCCATCAGTTCTTGCAGAAGGACTCTGTATAAGGTTTATTTAGGCTAAATGTGAGTCATGAGATTTCCTTCAATGCATATGTATTTGTTCCTATTTTACTTAAATCTAATCATTTCAACTGTGCGAGTATTTTAAGAAACGTGGGGTGTAGAATGTTTGAATGTCAAGAGATGGCCACATCCGAATCCTCACTGTGTAGACTGGTCTGCAGACCAGGAGCATCTGCATCCCCTCGGGAGCCCGTCTTGAAAGAGAAGCACAAGCCCACGGCAGCCAAATTGGAATCCGTGGGATAACAAGATTCCTGTGATTCATTTGTGAAATCAAGCTTGGAGAAAACTTGACATCTCGGAAGAAACTGGGATCATTGATATTCTGGTTTAAAAAAATAAAGGAGGAAAAATCCTGAAAATGTGGTCTGCATGTAATTTTCAAGTTGGAGAAGTCCTTTCAAAATATTTCATGAATCCATACATGATATAGTTATCTATTAGTGTTCATCTATTTTGAAAAACATTGATGAGTAATAATACTTCAATAAAGTGTACACTATTAATCAGATCATCTATGCAATTTGGAAAATATTCATATATTTATTTGTATCAGAGAATATTTTTTTCAGTTCTAGTAGCAATGCTCGCACACACATGGATTATCTCAGTCCTCCTAACTTCACAACTTACAGAGTAAGAAATATTGGTCTAGAGAAATAATGATTAATCAATGATTGTCATAGGATTTATCTCTTTCCTGGGCAAGAGCTCTAGAGCAACTGAAATGGTATACCCCAAAACATTTTGACTAATGGACCATGTTCAACTTCTAAGCCTAATTAATACCCCGTAGCAGTGATTCTCAAACTTTAGTGGGAATCACTTGGACACCTATTAAACATTCCGAGGCCCAGGCCCTCACCTCCTTCAATGAGGCTGGGCCTCTGTCTTCCTCATTGCTTTGCAGGTGGTTCTGACTCACATTCAGGTTTCAGAACCACTGCTCTAGAGTAAGATTTGTCAACCACAATGCTATTGATATTTCGGGTCAGATTCTTCTGGGGACCATCTGTGCACGGTAGGGCGTTGAAGCAGCATCTCTGGTCTCAACCCACCGGATGCATAGCAACTTCTCTAGTTGTGGCAAACAAAAGTGTCTCTAGACATGGCAGTGTCCTCTGGGAGGAAAATAATCACTCCCAGGTAGGGACCACCTACCCACAGGAAGAAACACCAGCTGCATGTGGGATCCCAGAGTGACGTGCTCGGCTGAGATCTGCCGAGACCAGCAGAGCCAGGAGGCTGAACGTCCTTGCTCATCCCCACCAAACATCCTGGGCTGCCCGATTGTTGCTAGCTATGGTTGTGGTCCCAGACCATGAACAAATTCTAGGCAGTTCTGATCTTGACACATGGAGACTAGCCCAGCTAAACGATTCAAACACTGCTTTGTGGTTTGAGCCCAATTTCGAGGCTCGACCGGGCATTTGTCTCATGTCAGGGCTGAGTCACGTCTGTCCCACGAAGATGAGACCACTAAATATCCCTTTTTAAAAAAGCCTTTTCTAAAGCCAATTTTAAATCTATGTTTGAAAATTATATTTCACATAGATGAAAAACATAGATTTTCATTTTGTTTCAAATTAGCACAGTAAACAGCTGCCCTCTTCTCTCCAGAGGAGGCCTCAGCCCCATTTGTTAGCTCTGTTTCTGATACTCCGCCTATCCTTTATTTACTTAACAGAGTTTGACAGGAAATCTCAGAGAGATCATATATCTTCATTAATAGGGTGACTGGGGGAACATATTCCAAGGTTTCAAGTGGAATGGAACAATAACTTACATCTTTGACATTTTTGTCAGCTACCATCCCATTAATAGCATCCAACAGCGCTTTCCCCTCAACCCATGAAGTCTTACGAGTGTTTCGTGGCAAAGCACACTTTGGTCTTTTTCAGGTGATTCGGGCCCATTACATCATTATCACTAGATAATGGTGCGAATTAACAGAGCCTGTGAGAAGGGCAGCCCGATACCCATAAAAATAATATTCAGAAATAAATCAAACCACTATAAATAATGAAAATAAATCAAGTTGGATTTCTGGGTGAATCTGGGGATTTGAGGGAGTAAGATGTCTTCCTCCTTGAGGTCAGCAATTTGCATTGAACTCAAAAGTATATAAAGCGAAGTCTGCTCCCAAAAATGTAAACTTTCCCTTTGTTCTGGTTGGATGGTAGTTATCGAACTATAGGGACTAACACCTAGAGACAGAAGCCCCTCCTCGTGTTATTAAGGATGAATGCACTTTCTTTTTCACAAGACATCAGGGAAAAAAATCCTAAAAGTAAGCCAGAGGCTCATCTCTTAGAAATCCCTCTACTGTTTGATAGCTGTTTACAATGGCATTCAAAAAATACCAGAATGCATTAAAGGTGGTCTTTTTATTTTCAGATGCATGTTGGTGGCTTTGCCTATTTTATTTTATTTTATTTTATTCCCATTTTCCCACCACTCCCCTTTGGCAACCATCAGCTTGTTCTCTATATCTACGGATCTGTTTCTATTTTGTTTTGTTTATTCATTTGTGTGTTTTTTTAAGATCCCACATATAAGTGAAATCATATGATATTTGCCCTTCTCTGACTTATTTCACTCAGCATAATACCCATGTTATTGCAAATGGCAAGATCTCATTCTTTTTTATTTCTGAGTAATACTCCATTGTGTGTAGATGCCACATCTTCTTTATCCATTCATCTGTCGAAGGGCACTTCAGTAGTCTCCATGTCTTGGCCACTGTGAACAATGTTGCACTGAACATAGGGTCATGTATCTTTTTGAATTAGTGTTTTGTATCTCTCCTGGTGTATACCCAGAAGTGAAATTGCTGGGTTATAGATAGTTCTTTTTTATTGTTTGAGGAAACTCCATACTGCTTCCCATAGTGGCTGCATGGATTTACGATCCCACCAGCAATGCACGAGGGCCCCTTTTCTCCACATCCTCACCAACAGTTTTGTTTGTTGATTTATTGATGATAGCCATTCTGACAGGTGTGGGTGATTGTCATTCTGGTTTTAATTTGCATTTCCCTGATGATTAGTGATGTTGAGCAACTTTTTATGTCTATTGGTCATCTGTATGTACTCTTTGGAAAAATTATTTGGGTCCTCTGCCCATTTTTAAATTGGGTTGTTTGTTTTTTGATGTTAAGTTGTATGAGTTTCCTGTACATTTTGGATATTAACTCCTTATCAAATATATCACTCATGAATATCTTCTCATTCAGTAGGTTATTTTTTCATTTGTTGATGGTATCCTTTGCTGTGCAAAAACTTTTTAGTTTGATGCAGTCCCATTTGTTTGTTTGTTTATTTTATTTATTTATATATTTATTTATTTATTTTTGCCCTTTCCTGGGGGACACATACAAAAAGATTCTGCTAAGACCCATGCCAGAGAGTTTATTGCCTATGTTTCGTCTGTGAGTTTTATGGTTTCAGGTCTTATATTTAAGGCTTTAAGCCTTGGCTGGTGTGGTTCAGTTGTTTGGGTGTTGTCCCGTGCACCAAAAGGTTGCCAGTTCAATTACTGGTCAGGGCACATGACCCAGTTGCAAGCTCAATGTTTTGCTCTCACTCTCTCTAAAAATCAGTAATTTAAAAAAAACTGTAATCCATTTTGAGTGTACTTTTGTATGTATAAGAAATTATCTATTCTTATTTTTATACGGAAAGCTGTCCAGTCTTTCCAACACCACTTATTGAATAGACTGTCTTTACCTCATTGTATGTTCTTGCCTCCTTTGTCATAGATTAATTAACCATATAAGTGAGAATTTACTTTTGGACTCTCTATTCTGTTCCATTGATCTTTGTGTCTGTTTTTTCATTCCAGTACCATATTGTTTTGATAATTGTAGCCTTGTAGTATAGTTTGATATCAGGAAGTGTGATACCTCCCACTTTCTTCTTTCTCAAAATTTCTTCAGCTCTTTGGGATCATTTGTGATTTCATATAAACTTTAAGATTAGTTGTTCTGACTCTGATAAGAATGCTATTGATATTTTAATAGGAAATTCATTGAATCTGTATATTGCTTTAGGTTGTAAGGGCATTTTAACAATATTGGTCTTTCCAATCCATGAGCATGATATATTTTTCCATCTATTTATATCTTCTTCGATGTCTTATAGTTTTCAGTGTACAGGTCTTTCACCTTTTTGGTTAAATGTATTCCTAGGTGTTTTGTTTTTTTGTTGTGTTTTTGTTGCTGTTGTTGTTGTTAATCCTCACCCAAGTATATTTTTCTACTGATTTTAGATAGAGTGGAAGGGAGAGATGGAAGGAGGGTGTGAGGAGAGAAACATCGATATGAGAGAGACACATCAATTAGTTGCCTCCTGCACGACCCCAGCCAGGCCGGGGATCAAACCTGCAACCCAGGTATATGCCCTTGACTGGGAATTGAACCTGTAACCCTTCAGTCCACAGGCCAATGCTCTGACGACTGGACCAAATTGGTCAGAGCTTTGCTTTTTAATGCAATGGTAAATTGGGTCATTTTCTTAATTTCTCCTCATCATTTGTTATTGGTGTATAAAAATGCAACATAGCCCAGGCAGGCTTGGCTCAGCGGTTAGAGCATTGGCCTGCAATCCAGAGAGACCCAGGTTTGGTTCCTGCTAAGGGAGCGTACCTCAGTTGCAGTTTGTCCCCGACCTTGGATGGGTTGTGCGGGTGGCAACCACTCGATGTGTCCCTTTCACGTCGTTGTTTCTCTTTCTCTCTCTTCCTCTCTCTCCCTCTCACTCTATCTGAACAAAAAATGGAAAAATGTCCTCAGGTGAGGATTAAAAACAAATGCAACATATTTCTGTATATTGATTCTGTATTCTAAAACTTTTTATTTACTACTTCTAATAGTTTCTTGGTGGAGTCTTTAGCATTTCCTATATGTAGTATCATGTCATCTGCAAATAATGACAATTTTACTTCTTAATTTTCAATTTTGTTGCCTTTTATTTCTTTTTCTTGTCTGATTACTGTGGCTAGGATGTCCAATACTATGTTAAATAAAAGTAATGATAATTGACATCCTTGTTTTATTTCTGATCTTAAAGGAAAGGCTTTCAGCTTTTCACAACTGAGTATGATATTGCTGTGAAGCTGTCATATACAACCTTTATTATGTTGATACATATTCTTCTATATTCACTTTGTTGAGAGTTAAGCATTGTCTTATATCCATATTTTCATAGCCAAATTATAAAGATCCAGCCTTGCAAAGCAGGGAGAAATTCCAACCATGTATCAAATCTTTCTACTGTTACTCATGGCTCCAATTCTGTCTAAAACGGGTCTCTAATAATTTATAATGCATGGGACATGATATAAAGTAACAATGCAATTTATAGTGGAGAGATAAAACCCAGAAAGAAGACCATTTACCTTATAATGCTATTAATATAAAAGTGATTATGAGGGTTGACTCTGATTAGAATGTTCACTTAGAATCAAGATAGCGTGGCAGGAGTAGACAGCTTCCTGGTGTTGGAACTTCATTCTTTGACTTGAAATGTTATGCGCTTTTTCCAAGTAGGATGTTAAAACCTTTGTTTTTAAGATGTCTCCATTTTGAAATCAATTTACAAGAGAAAGCTTGTACTTTATGTAATTACACATTGTACATTCTATAGTACATATTAATTAGCTAATATGTACACAAATACAGTGGATGAAATAATGTGCCCCACAAAAAAAATTTGTATTCAAATTCTGACACCCTGTGAATGGGACCTCAATTGGAAATATGATCTCCACAAATCGAATCATGTTAAAAATGAAGTCATACTGTATTAGACCCTAAACCCAGTGCTTGGTGTCCTTATAGGAAGAAGAGAGGGCACACATTCGTACGAAAGCTGTGTGAAGGTGGAGGGTGTAGCTGCAAGTCAAGGAAGGTTAAGGAGTGCCACCAACCGCCAAAAACCGGGAGAGAGACGTGGACCAGATTTCTCTCTCTGAGTCTCCAAAAGTAATCAACCATATGACAGCTTGATCTCCAACTTCCAGCCTTCTGAGCTTTGAAAGAACACATTTTGTTATTTTTAAGCCACCCAGTTCATGGTAATTTGTTACAGAAGCCACAGAAACTAACACTACCTACATAACTTTTTCAGTTTTATATTAAGAATAAGTGTGTTTTTTATTCAAAGTAACACTTAAAATTTGTGTTTGGTTGGAAACATTAAATAAAATCTTTTTACCAAATTTAAATAAGTTTTAAGATATATTTTAGACTGCCCAGCTGGTGTGGCTCAGTGGTTGAGTATCAACCCCTGCACCAAGAGGTCACGGGTTCGATTCCCGGTCAGGGCACGTGCCCAGGTTGTGGGCCGATCCCCAATGGGGGGCATGCAGGGCTTTCCCTCTCCTATCCTCTCTGAAAATCAATAAAGAAAAAAACATTTTTTAAAATAAAAAATAATAATAATAAAATGTATTTTAGACTTAAAAGACATTTTATTTAATTTTAACACATACAAGTTTATTTCTTTAATCATAAACTAAATAATATCATTTTTCTTTTCAGAGTTGCTGTTTTAAAAGTCAGTCTTTAGCCCTGACCGGTTTGCTCAGTGGTTAGAGTGTTGGCCCGCGGACCAGAGAGTCCTGGGTTCGGTTCCCGCTAAGGGCGTGTACCTTGGTTGCAGTTTGGCCTCAGCCCCAGGTGGGGTTGTGTGGATGGCAACCAGCCAATGTATCTCTCTCACATCGATGTTTCTCTCTCTCTCTTCCTCCCTCTCTCCCTCCCACTCTATCTGAAGATAAATGCAAAAATGTCCTCGGGTGAGGATAAAAATATAAATAAATAAAAGTCAGTCTTTAGGCAATCTAGAACATAAGCCCTAATCAAAAAAACTAACAAACAAAAAATATATACACAAAAAAACTACAAATAAAACAAAAACCTAAAGCAACTCTGATTGCTTAAAAGAATTGTCATGTAATTGTTATGAATCCCTCCTCTCAACTTACTCGTTTTTAAAAATTTCATTCAATAATTATTTACTCTTATTTAAGAAATATTACTAACAATCCAGGTCATTTTCCTATTGCTAGTGAAAATATTAGAGTATGTGAAAATATTTATAGAATATATATTAAGGGCATAAATTTCTCTAAACATCCAGTCAGTGAGAAGGAAGAAAGGACAATTTTGAAAGAAATGCTGAACAATTATGGATGTTTATAGTGCTAACCAGAGTCATCAAGAAAATCTAATTTCATGTTCCATGTCTTCAGATATAAAAAGTCAGGGAAACCTATAGGACAGTGTGTGCTGGACATGTTAACTACAGACCTAGTAATGTTTCTTCTTAAGAAAAAAACTTCAATTACGTGGAAATCTTCCTTCTATGCAGCATCCGTCACTCTCAGACTTTCTGATTACAACAAGTATTACTTTAGCTACTGAAAAATAACATTTAGATTTGGAAACAATTTTTTAATTAATTTATTCTTATTTTGAGAATTCTTATGAATGTAAATGGGCTTGTCTGTGATCTGTGTTGATATTTAAGGTGCTTACATAACCATATGGAAAACGAGATGAAAATTCCTGTTTACATTTCTTGAACATTTTACATATTTTTTAAAGTTCAAATTTTTTAATGTTAAAGTGTTCTTGTTTGTAACGCACATAAATATGTTTCTCAGAGGAGTAATTTTCATAAATGTCTGCTTGAATTAAAAGGCAATTCTCTCATTTTATCTTCTAATATAGGTCTGGAAGTTTGGGTTCCATAAACGGTAAACACATCATTACATTATCTTCTTTGGGGATAACCAGACCAGTTCACTGGTCTGAGATTTTGTTTTCTTTGCAGACCTTTAGACAAACAATATCTGAAATCATATTTTTTTTCCTGTAGAGAGTTTCAACCCGTCTAAAGGTTTTATACTAGTGGGCTTACAAACACAGTTAGATAGCGGTGTTCGTTTGCTACTTTCAGGCATTCATTGCACCCCTAAAAGATTGTTTTTCAATTTGAGTGCCTTTAGGCAAGGTTACATTTTAAGTTCCCCTCAGTCCAAACTGCTCTCCACTGTCTTATGCAAGACTGTTTTGTTCATGTACATTTTCTGTCTGTCCCTGTCTCCCAAGGCACCCAAGTTTTTTATTCTGGCTACAACATATTCTCTAACCATTCATGACAAAAGATGCCAGTTTCACCTAAGTGTGATATTGGACCTCCCTCCTCTAAGAAGCATTCAGATCTCTTCAAATGCTTATGAAAATGTAGCAATGTGGATTAATTTCCTAGAGTCAAAGCTCACCAGAGAAGCCCCGCTCTCCCAGGAGACCGCAGATGCCTCACAGAGCTGGGCAGGAAAGGACTCAGACAATGAATCTTTCTGGGATTCCCTTGTTCTCTCCAGCATTTGAAGCCATAACATAAAGCAACTGGCCTTGCTGAGTATACACTTTCAGATCACACCAATGGTGCCACTAACAAATAATGCAGGGGCAGTACTCAGTGCACCGAGAAGTCTGCCCTAGCGCGGCACTACCCTGGGGCAGTCATCTTGAAAACATTGCAGCAGAAAGTAGAGCGTGGGATTTAGTGTTTAAAATTAGAAGTTGATCCTACTTCTTAGACAAAATTGAGATTTATCTACATAAACCTTTAAACAAAGATGTAGTTCTGAATCAAAAGTAAGGACCTGGTTAAAAAAAATAAATAAAGCTGAGAATTTAGTTAGTCCTGTTTAATTTCTTAAAGGAAACTCTTCGAAGGAAAAAAAAAAACGCATAAGAAAGAAAGATATATAGGATCAGCTGTCTTCCCGAGCTATTCCGGGCTGATGGCTGGCAAGCACTATTTTGGCCATGCATTTTCTTCAGAAGATGGCTTCTGCAGTTCTATAACTTCTGAGATCATTAAAACTTAAATCTGGGTTCCAAGCCCTAAACTGCTTAATTTTCTGTGAGCTGGTGAACTAGGGTTTTCTGACAAGTGATTCCAGAATTAGAATTAAGTTGTCTGTAATAAAATGCTGACCTCAGACCATTTCTCCATCGCGAGGCTTGATATGTTCTGCATGAAAAGTAGGTTAGTTAAAGCAGATCACAGATTAATTACAACAGATAAGAATCTCTTCTGTCGCAGAGCCACTGAGACAGAGCGTTGACAGGGTCTGTGGCTTCCAGTAGAAAGTGCTGGTCAAGGAAGTCACCGGGGCCCCAAACACACGAGACACATGCTGTGCTCTTGGACTGGGAGACGGGACACGGTCATGACACATTCTCCCCAAACTGATCTGTGTGTTTAATGTTACCCCTACCAAAATCCCAGCAAGGTTTTTCATAGACACGGATAAACTCACTCTACAAGCTCATATGGATAGACACAGGCCCTAAGATCGCTAAGAAGAGCCTGCCAGGGGTGCGTGGCAGCAGAACCTTGCTGGTGACAAGGCTTACTCCTTGGCCACCAGTGATGAAGGAAGCACAGTTGGCAGCGGGGCGCACCAGAGGGATGGAGGACAGAGAGACCCACACAGATGTGCCAGCTTGTTGGCCACGGTGCACAACCAACTCAGCAGAGGAAGGGTGACCTTTTCAACAAATGTTGCTACAGCAACTGGTCATTTTCAGGTAAAAATATTCCTAAACCTCACATCTCATATAAAAATTATCTCAAAATGTATCATGTACTTAATTGGAAAATGTAAAACAATAAAACTTTGAAGAAAAGTGCACAGGAGAAAACCTTCAGGATCTAAAAACTAAACAAAGAGTTCTAACCCTGACATCAAAAGCATAATCCACAAAAGGAAAAATGAATAAAAATGCTTCATCAAAATTAAAAACATTGCTCTGTGAAAGCCCAGGTGAAGAGATTGAAGGACAAGTATAGACTAGGACAAAATGTTTGCAAAACATGTATCCAGCATATGTAACGCACTCTCAAAACTCACCAGTAAAAAGAAAACAAACAATAAAATTAGAAAATGGGCAAAATATATAAACAGATATGTCACTGAAGAGATACACAAAGATGAAAAAGCAAATAAAAAGATGTTCAACATGATTACTCATTAAGGAAATGCAAATTAGACTATGATGAGTTATCACAGCATACAGACATCAGATGTTAGAATGGCAAGAAAAAATAGTGACAACACTAAATTTTGGTGAGTATGTGGAGAAACGTATACATCATGTAAAATGGCATAGCCACTCTGGAAAACAGTTTTTCAGTTCCTAAGTATACTAAATATGCAGCCACCATAAAACCCAGCAATTGCACTCAGGGCATCATCCCAAAGAAAAGAAATTTATGTTCATACAAAAACCTGTACATGAGTGTTTATAGCAGCTTTATTTCTGATAGCCTCAAATTGGGATTAAGTCAGATTTCCTTAAACAGATGAATGGAAAAGTCAACTGTGTAATGTATCCATACCATGGAATACTACTCAGCAGTTCAAGGAACAAATCATTGATACATACAATGACATGGATGGGTGTCCGGGAAACGAAGCTGAATGAAAAGTCAACATCAAAGGCTTCATATTATCTGGTTCCACATACACAGCATTTTTGAAATGATGAAATTTTAGAAGTGGAGGACAGATCACCAGGAATCAGGCACTGGGGTGGGAGGGAAGGGTGAGATTATGAAAGGGCAGCAAGAGGGATCCACGTGGCTTTAAACAGTATTCAGTGCCTTGACTTTGGGGATACATGATACAAACTGTATATAGCACTTAACACTCAACACACACACGTGTGAGGACCAGAAGAACTAGCAAGTCTGCTAAGATCAGCAGATCTGAGCACAGTCAATGTGATATTCCTCTATAGTTTTGCAAAATGTTATCATTGGGAAGACTAAGCAAAGCATATATGATATCTCTCTCTGATATTTCATATAATCTCAACAAATTTTTGTTAAAAAAAGACAATTTGAAATTAAGAGTTAACAAGGCCCCACCTAAATATGAATTTAGGGACTGAAAAGGGTAATTAAGTAGAAGATCTTTGATAAAGATCAGATGAATATGAGATATTGTCTTACAAGTCATTGTGGGAATTTGATATCTGAGGGGAGATTACCTTGACATCCAGTTTAACACTGTGGCCTATGAGTGATAAGTTCCAGAAATGTTTAAAACCTCCCAGCCCCCCTCTCGGTTTGTTGCTTATGATGGCAATGCGATTCAAATCTCTGCCTGGTCAAACCAAAAATGCGTACGTGAACGATCAGGTAATCCTACAGCAACATAATTACCTACTTATGTTTCTTTATACAGGCACAAATTGATGAAAATGACTCTCCTCTGTTTTCTTTTTCTAATAAAGCTTTGATGTTGAGATTTCTGACTGTAACTTTGTGTTGCAATCTCTCTGAATCTGACCATTTTGAGAGAAAGCTCTATTATTCTCTGGTGAAATTTTTCTTGACATTAATTCTTTATTCTAGTAGGTATTTATAGAGCACCTACAACCAGGTGCCAGCATTGAGCAGGGTTGACCTTGACTCTCCTCTCTCACCCCCACAAATGGCCACATGCCCAGACCCAGCAAGGGTTGAAGTTTTCTGAGTTTGCTTTAGGGTAAATGCCTAAATAAAGATATTTTTAAGTCCCAAAGAAAGCCTTGTTCTCCTCCATACTGAGCATGAAGCTGAGGTGTGGCTGGCTGTACACACCAGGTGCATCAAACCCACTGTCTACAATAACAGCCGCTCACATTTACTCCTCGCTTTGTGCCAGCCACTGTGCTAAGCACAGCGGTCATCTCACTTATTCCTGCGATCGAGACCCGTCTGATGCTCCTTTTGCAGGTGAGGAGACTTGGACTTGGAAAAGCACATTGCCACACAGCTAGGAGGTAGCATGGCCGAAACTAAACCACAATCTGACCCCAAAACTCATGGGTTTCACCACCATCAAAGGCTGTCACCAGGCTTTCTAAGGGAGCATCTCAACCCTCTGCTTTCTAGGAAGTGCTTCATTTGGAATAGGCCCTAAATGTTGGTATTATTTTAATAAACTCTAATGATGTGGAGACTCTTACGAACTGGACACAGCCTCAGGCCTGCCTCCTCTCTTAGTACTCCATTAAAGATTGGTTTGAAATGTCCCTACCACGTTGCATTGTCATGGATGTTGCTGCTCTTGATGTGGGTTGGATACTTCCTTAGAGAACCTACCTACTAGACAGCTGTATTTATACAGGCTGGACAAAGCTTCAGAGAGAAAAATATTCTGCACTCACTGATTCCAACTCAGTAATTCAGTTCAACAAATACTTACGGAATGTATACTGTTTGTAAAGCATAAAGCATTGGGAACATTGGAGTCATTGGAGCTAATGTTCTAAAGGAAAGAAAAGACAACAATAAACAGGTAAGTGTATGTGAGAGGGTGAGTTGGGGTGAGGGATGGGCACTCGGATGCTACTTCACACACAGTGGTGAAGTCACTGTTGAGCCCAGACACAAAGGAAGGAAATGAGAGACCGGTCCTGGGGCAAACGGTCAGGGAGTGAACAGAGCCATGCAGAGGCCGTTCGGGGCATTGTGCTTGGTGGGTTGGGGGCTCTCTGAGGAGGCGCCTGTGGCCTGGGCTCAGGGAGCCAGAGAGGAGAAGGCGAGCTGATAGGAGAGGTGGACATGGAATGCACGTGAAGCCTGGGGTCACTGACAAACATCGGCATTCACCCCACGTAGGGAAGCCACTGCTGGGGACTGGATAGAGGGCACGGATCCCATTTATCTTTTGAAAGAATCACTTGGGCTGTTGAATTACACAAGCACTGTAGAAGACAACGGTTGAATCAGGAAGTCTAGTCAGGTGATGGCCGCGAGAGGCGTGGGGCGGGGTGGAAGGGACACCGGGATTGAGCAGGGTCAATGGTAGTTACAAAATAGTTACGGCATGTAAAGTACAGTCAACAATATCGTGTTAATCTGCATGGTGCCAGGTGGGTACTGGAAATATCGAGGGAAACATTTTGGGTTTTTTTGTTTGTTTGTTTTTGTTTTGTTTTTTATCCTCACCCGAGGACATTTTTGCATTTATCTTCAGAAAGAGAGGGAGGGAGAGAGGCAGAGAAACATCCATGTGAGAGAGACACATCGACTGGATGCCACCCACACGACCCCAACCGGGGCCAGGGACAAACTGCAACCAAGGTACGTGCTCTTAATGGGAACCAAACCCGGGTCTCTGGTCTGCGGGCCGAAGCTCTAACCACTGAGCAACCAGCCAGGGCCAGGGGGAGCACTTTGTAAAGTAAATGGTTGTCTAACCAATGCTGTAGAGCTGAAACCAATACAGAATAATATTAAATGTAAACTGTAATTGAAAAAATCTTCATATACATATATATAAATGTGTGTGGCAAAAGTAGGTATACAGTTACTCATCAATTTCTATGATCAACTGTAAACCTATTTTTATTTATTTTTATCCTCACCTGAGGACATTTTTCCATTTTTTGTACAGAGTGGGAGGGAGAGAGAGGAAGAGAGAGAGAGGGAAACATCGATGTGAAAGGGACACATCGAGTGGCTGCCACCCGCACGACCAACCAGGGCCGGGGACAAACTGCAACCAAGGTACATGCCCTTAGCGGGAACCGAACCCGGGTCTCTCCGGACCGCAGGTGGACACTCTAACCGCTGAGCCAAACCGGCCAGGGCTGTAAACCTATTTTTGACGTACTATATATATGTTTAAAAAATTTAAGTCCATTTGGAGAGTCATTGCAATACCCCAACAAGCGAAAGGGTGGCCGTGAAGTTTGGAAGATAAGGTCAAGTTCTCAGTGTATTTTGAAGTGATGTTATTGCATTTGCAGTGGATACAATGTAGGGTATGAGAAACAGAAAGGTGATAAGGATAATTCAAAGATTTGGGACCTGAACAAGTCAAAGATTTAATTAATACAATCAGCACATATTTTTTATAAACTTAGTTGAATTATAGAAAGTTCTGTTTAAGCTGAGGCCTGCCAAAGAAACAGGAAGCAGCCAACCAGGCGATGGGCTGGAGAGGGACCGCCTTGTCCTCACAGGGGTGTGAGCCAGGTGCGTGAGCCAGGTGCGTGAGCCAGGTGCGTGGAAGGGCATTGCCCACACGGCACAGAGAGCCACCCAGCATGGCTGGGGCCCGTCAGCGAAGCTCACCTCACGTGTGGCCTACACAGACATCTGTCCCTGTCGGGCTGCCTCCTAAATCGAACGGCACAACGTCTTTCTTCAGATGCCAACACTGCCTTGGGTGACTAGTAAATTCGTTGCGAACCTGCTTGTGACAAGCAATATTCTAGGTTCTGGAAAGAGTTGGAGGAAAAGACAGACCAAGATTCTATCCTCAAAGAGTTAATAGTCGAGCCCTGGATGATGGGCTCAGCGGTTAGAGCCCTCAGACAAAAAGTTAGGGGTTTGATTGCCGGTCAAGGGCATGTATGTGGGTTGCAAGTTTCATCCCCGGCCCAAGTCGGGGTCATCCAGGAGGCAACCAATCTGTGTGTCTCTCACACCAATATTGTTCCCTCTCTCCCTCTCTCCCTGCCTCCCACTGTATCTACAAATCAATGGAAAAATATCTTCAGGTGAGGATTTTTAAAAAAGGCTTTATGTTCGAGGGATAAGTGCTCTTGAATTGTAAAATTCAGTCACTGGTTGGTTCATCCATGCAACAAATTTATTTATTATTTATTTATTTATTTATTATTTATTTTTATCCTTACTCAAGGACATTTTTTTATTTTTTGTTCAGATACAGTGGGAGGGAGAGAGAGGAGGGGAGAGAGAGAAACATCGAGGTGAAGGGACACATCGAGTGGCTGCCACCCGCGCAACCCAACCAGGGCCGGGGACAAACTGCAACCGAGGTACATGCCCCTAGTGGGAACCAAACTCGGGTCTCTCTGTACCGCAGGCCGACGCTCTAACTGCTGAGCCAAACTGACCAGAGCCATGCAACAAGTTTATTGAGCATCTACTTTGCACCAGGCACATGGTCTGGCATTGAAGATAAAGCCATGACCCAGACAAGAACCTGAATCAATGGGAGAAAAATAAAGGATGGCAATGAAAAATGAGCAAAATGTAGGACATGTTGAGTAATGATCAAGGCTAGGGGTAAAAATGAACTAGGAAAGAGGCGCCCAGGAAGAGGGTGGGGGTTGTAATTTGAGACAGGTTGCATCTCAGACATGCAGGGTCTAACGTGCTACTACTCTATTTTTAAAATCATAAATGTGGTTCAAATATGGACAGTGTTCCTCGCTTGAAGTTAAATCACTCCCCTTGAGAAAAGGTTAACAGTGAATGTTCATTCTCAGCTCTCCAGATTTCTGCCTTAAATAGGAATAGTCTTTTTATACTAAAACATCAGGACAGTAGCCTTTGAAAAAGATGTGCAATCTAATTAAAATGGAGAGATTAGCTGCCCTCAGAAAATTTGCAAAGTCTAGAAAAGCAATTGAGTGAAATGTATACAGTTTTATCTGGCTTTAATTTTTAATGAGATAATTTATAATATGAGCCAATTTCCTTCATTTACCTGCATTGGCCAAACTGTGCACCTGTTTACAAACAGATAGTGTTTAAGGCAAGGATGTGGAACAAGGTCTTGATGTAAGGACAGAACATTCACCCCTGCTACAGAGGCTACCTTTTAGCTCCAGTTTGAGACACTATGACTGAAAATACCTGAAAAAACTCTAAGCTGTGCTGAAAACTACACTCCAGAGTGAGCTGGCCAGTTACCAATGTCTGACAGATTCCAACCAATGAGCATCAGGGGTATCTTGATACACAGTAGCTGCTGTGTATTTTTTAGTAAAATATTATTTACATCATGATGAAGCACCTTTGGATATGAAACTTGGAAAAAATTTTTAAACATTTTGGATATCCCAATTTTCCACTTCTAGACACTTGAAGGTAGGCGTGGGCGATGTCTTGCTTTGGCCGATGAAATGGTATCTATCTTTCCAGCGAAATGCTTTGAAAGCCTACACATTGTGCACTGTGTTCGCTCTTCCCCAAGCTGCCATCACGGACACGGGGAAGACGCAGCCGCCTGCTCCCAGAGCGACTAGGAGCGCGGCCCTGCAGACCACGTCTCGTGAGAGGAGCCGGGTGGGGAAGAGGAAACTTCCTCTCTTCCTTCTCAGTTCTTCTGGCTGCTCCAACAGTTAAACTGACAGGGGACAGATTAACAGGAGAACGTCACCAAATTTAATTATGTGTGTACATACTGGGGTTTCATAAAACGATGCTGACCAAAGTTGAGGCTTATTTGCCATCTTGAGCTAAGGAGAAAGTGGGGGGCAGGGTTGTGGTCTGAGATTTCAAAGGACAGGAAGGCAGTTCACATGGAGAAGAAAAGCAAGTGTTCGGTAAACACCTGTGTTCTGGGCCGTCTGTCACAATGGGGCCCAGAGAAGACTTTGATCAGACAGGTCCCTCCGTGTCTATCACACTAGTTCATGTTCAGCTACATTATTATCTATGGTGATAGCTCTCTTCCTGAGCAGGTCCTCTGCTAAACTCTTTTAGGCAGTTGAAGGAAGGTCAAATTTTTTTCTTGAGTCTCTCATTTCTTAAAAATAACCGGCTTAGATTAATCAATATCTCAAAGAGGTGTATTTGGGGAGGCAAACTGCTCTCCTTTGGTGGCATTTAAAGTTGTGTACTGTTAAGTCACTAATATCTGGAGGAATCTTTGTTATTACAACATAAACCAGCATGTTCTTCCTGCAACTGAGCCAAATTTGAAATGCTCTAAAAATCAGGAATATAAAGGAAATGAATGAGGAACCCGTGCCCACAGGGGAACCCTGTGGCTTGGAAATTTTGAAAAGAATATGTAAATAGAGCTAAACTACTGTGCGGAGGGCTTGGCGCGTAGCGATGGTTAAACAGGCCGGCACCTGCCCCTGTTCTTCCCCTTCTCAGGTGATAGGCTCCAGGCAAGGTACCAAGCACTTCTGAGTCTCAGTTTCTTCTTTTGTTAAATGGGAACAGTTATGACACGTTCCAGAATCAAGGAGCTCATAACACCTTTGCCTTCCTTGTGTTGTTTGCTTTGTTTTCATAGCTAAGAAGTTCAACCTGGCTATAAGATCATAAAACCTAATGACAATCTTAAGCTGGAAAAGGCAGTTAAACTGCATCATTAGATGAGAAAATGAGAGAGGGAATAAACTAGAACACAGCCCCAAGAGCCAAGCGTACCATAAACAAGCGTGTCCTCAGAATACTAGAAGATGTTTTTCTAGCTTAGAAGGTAAATAAGCAGCTAAACAATATCATCAAAGCTGGATCCAAGTTTGAGAGCCCGGCGTCCCTACGAACAGTTGGTGGGGAGAGCATGGCCCCCACAGAACAAGCTGCACCCAGAAGGAAGCGGATGGCAGGCAGCACTCATCCGAGAGGCTTTCTCCAGTGTGCCGACGTCCCCACCACCCCGCCTCGAATCAGCTGTGCCACCAGGGGGCACTGTCAGAACTGGGTAGGTCAGGGCAGGATGCCCCGCAGTGAAAGAAAACCACAGCCCCGATCCCATGGCTTACAACACGGGTGTGCTGGCCTCTGTTTCCACCTGCCTGCCTGGGCTAGCCCTGCTGCCAGCGCCCTCGCGCGGGGAGCTAAGGGGTGGCCTCCGACCCTACCTGGCCTGTCCCGTGCCAGGAGGGAAGACCAGCATGGCAGGTGCCACACGGGCCCTCGAGCTTCTAACCAGGAGGGCCCATCACCGCCAGTCACATCCCACTGATCAGAGATGTCACACGGCCAAGCCTGATGACAGCGGGGGAGGGAAGGACACCGTTCCCCATGCCACCAGCAGGAAATGAGGGTGAGCCCGAGCCCACTTGTGTCTATGCCTCCCGCTAGCTGCAGTCCTGGCCCACGGGCAGGAGGGGCGGTGCCCACGCGGGGTCAGAGCAGAGCTGTCCCCTCGGCTCCGTCTCTCTGCACCTCCCACGGCGAGCAGAGCGCCACCCCGAGGAACCCTGAAGGGCTCCGACACTAAAGGAAAGAGGCTCTCGTCTCCTCTGCCTGACGTGAAACCACGGGCAATTCACTTCGAAGAGCTTCCAGTCCAGTAGAACTGTTTGGGATGTGGTACGAAAAGATTAAGGGGAGACAAGGGGTGAGTCCTCGCTTTATCTCGCTCTGAATGTGTCTGTCGACACCTTGAAGTTAGAGCCTCAAAACCCCAGTTGCCAGGTCCGTCTGTGTCGGATTTCTGCTTCTCTTCATGCCTTTACACCAAAGGCTGACACCGAGGTCAAATGTTTGAGGCCAAGGCACAGTGCAGGCCGCAGGGTTTCTGCTTGTCGTTTTAAGCCTAATGAGGAGGGAAATTATGTTATCCAAGCTTTTAAAGCTGTATAGGCGCATATCCAACAAAAGAAGAGTACCTTTCTAAAAATAGCATCACCAATGCCTTCACACGATTGGAGTTATTACACTGAAACATCACGTATCGACCGCTTCACTGGCTAGTCCCGTTCTCTTCGCTGTGTTTACTGTGCAAACCATCTGCGGGCAAAGTGGGCACTTCGCCCAGCCCAGACGTCCCGATGGAAGGGCTCCCTGTCACGCCCTACCTGAAAGTCCTCGCAGTTACTGTCAATACAGCGAGGGTGTTCAAATACGGCTTCCCCTCTATCCAGTGCCTCGGGCCGTGGACACTGAACTCTTGCTGCATTTCTGTGCTGGGCGGTCATCGCCCACTTTGCGTTCATGACTGAAAGATAACCCACTGTTAAGTGTGGCGGACTCATGTCCCAGTTTACAAGCAAAGCTACTCCGAATGTCTGTTACACAGTGGGAGCTCGTGTCTGGACAATCTGTTTCTAGCAATAGGCATGCTCACACTCTTTTCTTTCTACATAACCCAATGCCACCATCATCACCGACAGGACTAACAGATTGCTCAGCACCATCGAACAGCCACAGGCCCTTCTTGATTCCATCACCTCTGTGTGGTTGGTTTGTGCGAGACAGAATCGAACAAGGTCCATGGCGCTTGGTGGGTCTCTCATACTCTGATTCTGCCGATTGTGCTCTTAGGGTGTGGTTACTCCTGTCTCTCGATCTCCCTGATTTCCTGTGAGCAGGTCATCAGATCCTGAGAGCTGATTCAAGTTTAATGTTGAACTCTTCAGGGTGGGCTGTGTTCTTTCTCTATCACTGCCTCAGGATGCACATTATTTCTGGTTTTCCTGCTGTCAGTGATGTAAAGACTGTTTGGGGAGCCCTGGCTGGTGGTCTCAGTGGTTAGAGAGCCAGCCCTTGGACCAAAGGGCCGTGGGTTCGATTTCTGGTCCCAGTCCCGGTCAGGGTTGTGCAGAAGGCAACCAGTCTATGTGTCTCCCTCACATCGATGTTTCTCCCAACCCCCCAACCTCCCTTCCATTCTATCTAAAAAAAACAAAAACAAAACTCAGTGAAAAAATATCCTCGGGTGAGGTCTAACCAAAAACAATAATAAACAAAATAAAATACAATTTAAATAAAAATAGAAATTAAATTTTAAAAAATATTGCTTGGCGGTAGAGCTGATGAGGATGGGTAAAACATTTCAGTCTTTGATTCTAACAAACTAACTCAGTTGACAGGCTGATGGCTGGGTAAAGTCGTCACAGTGGCAACTCCCCCCCCCACCACCACAATCACCCCACGGCGATGACATCAGGATAGATTCCTGACTAATTCGAGTGTGAATGTACATGACTCAGGGCATCTGTCCCACCTTCTTCGAGGTTCGATCATACTCCTCAAATTTGTGAATCTGCCAGGTGAAGAAATCGCCACAGCTCCTGGAGACGTTGATGTCTGTGATGTGGATCGTGCATTTATTAATGTAGGGAATCGACCTCAGAGGCTGACAAGGGCGGAGACACCACTGGTCCATACCAGGCTCTTCATTCTGTGCGTGAAGACAAGGAGCTGCGTAGGAACTCCTGCTCGGCGGGGCCGGGCACCGGCCAGCTGGGCCGAGTGCAGCTTCATGGGAAGAGTTTTAGTTATCTCTCCATTGTAGCCTAGATTGCAGTTGCTGGTCAATAGCCAGTGAAACTCCTGAATTCATGCAGAAATCATAGAAATCTCTGTTTTATCAGAAGCATTTGAATGAAGGAGGCCTGCTTTCGTGATGAACATCTGTATTCCAAAGTAGACCCCAAGGGCCTGGTCGTGGGAAGTGGGGACATTATCACACAAGCTGTCGTGTATTTCGTGTTATAAAGTCATCACTGGACTAGAATTAACTTCTAAAAGGAAACTGAGATCTAGGGAAAGAACATGAAAAGTCAAAATGAAATAGTATATTGCAAAGACCTCATGATATACTCAAGGTTGCTGAGCACTACAATTTTACATATTTGTAAGGAAAAATTGATGCATGATGTTTTTCCCAATTTACATGTGATCTCTGGCTAAATATCCTAGAATCACCTGGATTAAGAATAAATAATAAATTACATAGCAGCTTTGAATGGAGACCACTTCCCTGGCAGATTCAATGGACCTCAAGGGTAGCACTGACATTACGTGAATATCAAATCTAAATAATCTGGGACACCTAGCCAGTTCAGTTTCTTGGGGAAGTTTGAAAACCCGTGAGTTTAACTAGCAAAAGAAATTGTAAAGGAATTCCATCAGAAGTCTAAATACATAACCCACATTGATGTTTCTCAGCCTCAGCACCACTGACATTGTGAACTAGATAATTCCTTGTTTATTTTTGAGGATGGGGTGTGTGTCCTGTAGATTGTAGGATGTTTAGCAGAATCCCTGTGTCAACCCAGGAGATGCAAGTAGCAGCCCCAATTGTGATAATCAAAAATGTCTTCATGCCCTACCAGATGGATCTGTAGGTTGGAGCGTCAGCCTGTGAACTGAAGGGTCTCAGGTTCGATTCCTGGTCAGGGCACATACCCATGTTGCAGGTTTGATTCCCAGTCAGGGCATGTATGGGAGGCAACAGATCAGTGTTTCTCTCTCACATTGATGTTTCTCTCTGTCTCTCTCCCCCTGTCCTTTCTTCTCTCTCTAAAATCAATGGGAAAAAATGTCTTCAGACTTTGCCTAATGTCCACAGGGAAAAGCACCCCCTGGCTGAGAACAATTAATCTGCACCGGCACATCGAAATTCTCTTCCCAACTTGCCAGAGCTTGTACCTTCACCTTGGGTGCCAGAAAATACACAAAGTTGAGTTTTAAAATGTGTCGTCCTACTGTCTCTCCGGGAGTCGGCAATCCAGCCGAAGCTCCACCGTCAGGAGCTCCGCCCGCCGACAGCGTGGCCTGGACCCGCTCAGCTTTCCTGCGGGCGTGTGTGTTGTTCTTTGGTTCTCTCTCGTTCCCGTGGCCTCAGCACATCCACGCTGCAAGGCCCATCACCGCCACCCACCTCGAGAGCTTCTTCATCTTCCCAGACGAAACTGCACATGTTAAACACCAACTCCTTGTTTCTCCCTCCCTCAACCCCTGGCAAACACCCTTCTACTCTTGGTCTCTATGATTTTGACTTCTCTGGGTACTTCATGTAAATAGAATCATACCACGTTGATCCTTTGAAAAGATAAACAAGAACTGGTTCTTTGAAAAGATAAACAACACTGATGAACTGTTAGCCAGACTCACCAAGAAACAAAGAGAGAGGACCCAAATAAATAAAATCAGAAATGAAAGAGGTGAAATAATAACTGACACCACAGACATGCAAAGGATTATAAGAAAATACCACGAATAACTATATGCCAACAAGTTAGACAGCCTAGATGAAATAGACACGTTCCTAGAAAAATACAATATTCTAAAACTGAATCAGAAAGAAGCAGAAAATCTGAACAGGCTGATAACAACTGATAAAACTGAAGCAGTAAAAACAAAACAAAAATTCCCAGCAAGCAAAAGTCCTGGCCCTGATGGCTTCACAGAGGAGATTTACCAAACATTCGAAGAAGAACTAACACCTCTCCTCCTCAAACTATTCAAAAAAATCCAAGAGGAAGAAAAAAAAAATTCAAGAGGAAGGAAGGAACACTTCCAAGCTATATCTATGAGGCCAGCATTATCCTAATTCCAAAACCACATAAAGACACTATAAGGAAAGAGAATTACAGGCCAATATCACTGATAAACATAAATGCTAAAATCCTCAACAAAGTATTAGTAAACTGAATCCAGCAATATATTAAAGAGATCATGCACCATGACCAAGTGAAATTTATTCTAGGGTTACAAGGCTGATACAATATTTGCAAATAAATAAATGTGACACATCACACAAACAAATTGAAAGATAAAAATCACATGATCATATCAATAGCACAGAAAAAGCATTTGACAAAATCCAACATCCCTTTTTGATAAAAACTTTCAGCACAATGAGAATAGAGGAATTATACCTCAACATAATAAATGCCATGTATTCAAACCTACAGCCAGACTCAATGGGCAAAAATTAAATCGTTTTCCCTAAGAAGAGGAACAAGACGGGGATGTCTGCTTCCACCTTTCTTATCCACATAGTCCTAGCTCTAGCAATGAGACAAACACAAGAAATAAAGGCATCCAAATAGAAAAGTAGGAAGTCAATCTGTCATTATTCGCAGATGACATGATATTGTACATAGAAAACCTAAAGACTCCACCAAAAAATTACTAGATTTAATCAATGAATTTGGCAATATATCAGGATACAAAATTAACACCAGAAATGGCATTTTGATACCTCATAATGAACTACCAGCAAGAGAAACTAGAAAAACAATTGCATTTACCACTGCAACAAAAAAAATTAAGATACTTAGGAATAAACTTTTCCTAAAGAGGTAAAGACTTGTATTAAAAAAATGACAGGGTTTTGAAAAGAGAGATAGAGGAAGATATAAACAAGTGGAAGAATACACCATGTTCAAGGATTAGAAGAATTAATATAATTAAAATGTTCATAGTACCCAAAGCACTCTATAGATTCAATGTAATCCCCATTAAAATATCCACAGCATATATCATAGATCTAGAATAAATACTTCAAACGTTTATATGGAACCCAAAACACCCTGAATAGCCACAGTAATCTTGAGAAAAAATAAATAAAAGTAGGAGTGATTACAATATTGGATAGCAGGTTATACAATAAAGCCATCGTAAGGAAAACAGCCTGGTATGGCACAAGGACAGGCATATAGATCATTGGAACAGAACAGAGAACCCAGAAATTGACCCAAGACATTATGCTCAATTAATATTTGACCAAGGAGGCAGGAGCATACAATAAATGGTGTTGGGAAAATTGGACAAGTATATGCAAAAATATGAAACTAGACCACCAACTTACAACATACACAAGAATAAACTCAAAATGGATAAAAGACTTAAATGTAAGTTAGAAAGTCATAAAAATCATGGATGAAAACCTAGGCAAAATTTCAGACATCACATGTAGTAGAATTTTCACCGATACATCACCTAGGACAAGAGAAACAAAGGAAAAACTAATAAATGGGACTACATCAAACTAAAAGGCTTCTGCGTCAAAATAAAAGGGAACCCACTGTATGGGAGAACATATTTGCCAATGATACATTGGATACGGGTTAATTTCCAAAATATATAGAGTACTCATACAACTCAGCAAAAGGAAGACAAACAATCCAATTGAAAATGGGCAGAGGAGCTGAATAGACACCTCTCTAAACAGGACATACAAATGGCCAAGAGACAAAAAATCCTTAAAATCACTAATCGTCAGAGAGATGTAAATTAAAATGACTATGAGGTATGACCTCACACCTGCCGGAATGGTTGCCATCAATAAATCAACAAACAAGTGCTGGCGAGGGTGTGAAGAAAAGGCATCCCTAGTACACTGCTGGTGGGAATGCAGACTGGTGTAGCCACTATGGAAAATAGTATAGACTTTCCTCATAAAAATTAAAAATTGATCTGCTCTTTGACGCAGTGATCTCTCTCCTAAGGATATATGATAATAATCTTGAAACACCAATCAGAAAGAATATATGCACCTCTATGTTCATAGCAGCACTTTTCACAATTGCTAAGATCTGGAAACAACCCAAGTGTCTATCAGTAGATGAATGGATGCTGTGGTACATTTACACAATAGAATACTATGCAGCTATAAAAAAGGATCTCTTACTCTTTGCAACAGCATGGATGAACCTAGAAATTATTATACTAAGCAAAAGAAGCCAGTCAGAGAAAGGCCAGTATCACATGATCTCATGGATCTGTGGACTCTAATGAACAAAATAAACTAGTGAGTAAAATAGTAACAGAAGCATGGAAACATGGAAGAGACTGATGAACCTTAGAGGAAAGTGGGGAGGAGGGGTGGGAAGAGATTAACCAAAGAATTTACATGCATCTATGCATTTCCCATGGACACAGACTATAGGGTGGTGAAGGCCTGGGGTGAGATGAGAACCAGAAGGAGGGGGCCAATGGAGGGAAAAAAAAAAGGAACATCTGTAATTCTCACAACAAGAAAGATAAAAAAAAAAAAAACATGATCTAGAGCAAACATTGTTTTTGAAGAGGAACACTGAAATATTTCTTTTATAACTTTTAAAGACTTATAGACATATCTTTGTATCATTTCTTTGTCTCCTAATGTGTAGATATTACATCTCCTTATTACATGGGAAATAACAATAAAAGACCCATAGTAATTTATAAAGGATATTACTTATTTTATTCCCAGAAACCCGCTTCAGATTTTTCCTGTTTTTCACTCTTGTCGTTTTGAAGTTGAAGAGGTGACTCACAGCGGCAGAAATCTTGCCTGAGATCACACAGCTAAGAAGTATAGAATGGAGATGAGCATGCAGAGTTTGGCTCCACAACCTGTGTTCTAGCCGTGATGCAGAGTGCCACTCGAAAGGCATCACAAAGGACTTGAACAGACACACATGCAAAAAAGAGGTACAGCCCGCCCTGGCCGGTTTGGCTCAGCGGTTGGAGTGTCGACCTGTGATACAGAGAGACCCGGGTTCGGTTCCTGCTAAGGGCACGTACCTCGGTTGCAGTTTGTCCCCGGCCCTGGTTGGTCGTGCGGGTGGCAGCCACTCGATGTGTTCCTTTCACGTCGATGTTTCTCTCTCTCTCTTCCTCTCTCTCCCTCCCACTCTACCTGAACAAAAAATGGAAAAATGCCCTCGGGTGAGGATTAAAAAAAAAAAAAAGAGGTACAAATGGCAACTAAGCTTATGAAAAGATGCTCAACATGACTGAGTCACTGGAAATTCAAACTAAACACAATGGGATACCTCATCCCACCCAATGTGTTAGCAAAAGGATGTGGAGAAATTGGACCTCTGAGTGGCAGGGGGAATGTAAAATGAGGCGGCAGCTGTCGAAAGAGGCAGACAGTTTTTTAAAAATTAACCCTAGAGTTAGCATTTGATCCAGCAATTCCATTTCTGGGTCTGTACCCCAAAGACATGTAAACAGAGACTCAAACAAATATTTATACACTCCTGTTCACAGCAGAACTATTCACAATAGCCAAAAGTTTGAAGCACCTCTAATGTCCCTTGCTAGATGAATAGATAAACAAAATTGGTATATACATACAATGGAATATTATTCATCCTTAAAATGAAAGGAAGTTCTGCAACATGTTACACCATTGAAACTTGAAGACATTATGCTAAGTGAAATAAGCCCTTCACCAAAGGAGAGATGGTTTCATTGTTCTTTTATATTGTTTGTTAATCTCTATGTTATTTATTTCCACTCGAATCTTTATTATTATTTCCTTATGCTTACTATGAGTTTTTCTTGTTGTTTAATTTCTAATTCTTTAAGCTGTAGGGTTAGATAATTTATTAGAAATTTTTCTTATTTCTTGAGGTAGGCCTGTAGTGCTATAAATTTTTTCTTACAGGACTTTTTTTGCTGTGTCACATAGGTTTTACATTGTTGTGTATTTCTTTTCATTTGTTTCCAGGAAGTTTTGTATTTCTTCCTTGATCTCATTGATAACTCATTCATTGTTTAATAACATGCTATATAGCTTCCATATTTTTTAATGTTTTTGAGTGTTTTTATTGTGTTGATTTCTAGTTTCCTGCCATTTTAATCTGAGATGGTGCTTGATATGATTTCAATCTTCTTGAACTTGTAGAGACTCTATGTCCTAACATGTGGTTTACCTTTGACAATGTCCCATGTGTACCTGAGAAGAATGTATATTCTGTAGCTTTGGGGTGATAGCTTCTGTAAATGTCAATTAAATCCAGTTTATCTACTGTGTCATTTAGGGTTGATGTTTTCTTGATTTTAGAAGATCTATCCAGTAATGTCAGTGGGGTGTTAAACTTCTCTTATGATTGCATTGCTGATGATCTTTCCCTTAAAGTCCTTTTATATATTTTAATGCTCCTATATTGGGTGCATATATGTTAAGCAGGGTTAATCCTTTTGTTGTATTGATCCTTTTAGTATTATAAAGTGGCCTTTTGAAGTCTATTTTGTCAGATATAAATATTGTTACCCCAGCTTTCTTTTCATTTCCATTTGCATAAAAAAAATTTTCTATCCCTTCACTTTCATCCTGTGTGAGTATTTTGTTCTGAGGTGGGTCTCCTGTAGACAGCATATATATGGGTCATGTTTTGTTATCCATTCAGCTACCTTATGTCTTTTGATTGGAGCATTTAAGCCATTTACATATAATGTTATTATTGATATATACTTATTTGTGGGATTTTTATTCTTTATGCCCATGTTCCTCTCTCTCTCTTCTCCTTCTCCTTCTCCTTCCAATAGTCCCTTTAGCATTTCTTGCAGTGCTGGTTCGGTGGTAATAAACTCCTTTAGTCTTTTTTTTGTCTATGGAGCTCTTTATTTCACCTTTGATTTTTATTTTTTTTTATTATTATTATTTTATTAATTAATTATTGTTACAGATGTTTCTTCTTTTTCCCCCACGGATTTCCCCTTCCCTCTCTCTCCCTGCCCTGGTCCCACCTTTGTTGTCCATGTCCATTGTTCATTCATACATGCATATAAGTTCTGGGGTTTATCTCTCCCCCACCATCCCCTCTTCTGGGGATTGTCAGTCTGTACCCCACTTCCACGTCTCTGGGACTACCCCATTCAGACTGTTATGTTCAGTATATTCCACAAATAAGTGAAATCATATGATACTTGTCTTTCTCTGTTTGGCTTGTTTCACTTAGGATGATACGTTCCAGGTCCCTCCTGTCATCTCAAAGGATAAGCTGCATAGTACTCTATTGTGTATATGTACCACTGCTTTTTTATCCACTCGTCTACTGATGGACACTTGGGCTGTTTCCAGAGCTTAGCTATTGTAAATACTGCTGCTACGAACATGGAGGTACATATTTTCTTTCTGATTGGTGTTTCAGGCTTCTTAGGGTATATTCATAGAAGTGAGATCACTGGGTCAAAGGCAGTTCAATTTTTAATTTTTTAAGGTAACACCATGTTGTTTTCCATAGTGGCTGCACCAGTCTGCATTCCCACCAGCAGTGTACTAGAGTCCCCTTTTCTCCACACCCTCGCCAACACTTGTTGTTTGCTGATTTGTTGATGGCGGCCATTCTGACAGGTGTGAGGTGATACCTCATTGTTGTTTTAATTTGCATCTCTCTGATGATTAGTGATGTTGAGCATTTCTTCATGTCTCTTGGCCATTTGTATGTCCTGTTTGGAGAGGTGTCTATATAGTTCCTCTGCCCATTTCTTAATTGGGTTCTTTGTCTTCCTTTTGTTGAGTTGTATGAACACTCTATATATATTGGAAATTAACCCCTTATCTGATATATCATTGGCAATTATGCTCTCCCATACAGTATCATGCGCTGTGCAGAAGCTTTTGAGTTTGATGTAGTCCCATGTGTTCATTTTTTCCTTTGTTTCTGTTGCCTTAGGTGATGTATCAGTGAAAATTCTGCTGCGTATGATGTCTGAAATTTTGTTGCCTACAGTTTCTTCTAGGATTTTTATGGATTCATGAGTCACATTTAAGTCTTTTATCCATTTTGAGTTTATTCTTGTGTAGGGTGTAAGTTGATGGTCTAGTTTCATTTTTCTGCATGTAGCTGTCCAATTTTTCTAGCACCATTTATTAAAGAGGCTGTCCTTACTCTACTGTATACTCTTGCCACCTTTGTCAAATATTAATTGAGCATATGGCCTTGGGTCCATTTCTGGGTTCTCTGTTCTGTTCCACTGGTCTATATGTCTGTTCTTGTGCCAGTAACAGGCTGTTTTGATTACAGTAGCTTTGTAGTATAACCTGAAATCTGGTAATATGATCCCTCCAACTTTGTTCTTCTTTTTCAAGATTGCTGTGGCTATTCGAGGCCTTTTTTTGGTTCCATATGAACTTTTGAAGTAGTTGTTCTAATTCTGTGAAGTATGCTGTTGGTATTTTGATGGGGATTGCATTGAATATATAGATTTATTTGGGTAGTATAGACATTTTAATGATGTTAATTCTTCCAATCCATGAACAGGGTATGTGCTTCCACTTTTTTATATCTTCCTCTATTTCTTTTTTCAATCACCTGTAGTTTTCTGCAAATAGGTCCTTTATTTCTTTGGTTAAGTTTATTCCTAAGTATCTTAATTTTTTTGCCACAGTGGTAAATGGGATTGTTTCCTTAGTTTCTCTTTCTGTTAGTTCATCATTGGTGTATAAGAATGCCATCGATTTCTTGACGTTACTTTGTTATCCGGCTACTTTTCCAAATTCATTTATTAAGTCTAGTAAATTTTTGATGGAGTCTTTGAGGTTTTTTACGTATAGTATCATGTCATCTGCAAATAATAACAGTTTCACTTCATCCTTTCCAATTTGGATCCCTTTTATTTTTTCTTCCTTTGTGATTGCTGTGGTTAAGACTTCCAGTTCTATGTTAAATAAGAGTGGTGAAAGTGGGCATCCTTGCCTTGTTCCTGTTCTTAAGGGAAATGTTTTTAATTTTTGTCCATTGAGTATGATGTTGGCTGTAGGTCTTTCATATATTGCCTTTATTATGTCTAGATATGATCCCTCTATTCCCACATTGCTGAGCATTTTTATCAGAAATGGATGCTGAATTTTGTCGAAGGCTTTTTCGGCATCTATTGATATGACCATGTGGTTTTTATTCTTCATTTTATTTATGTGGTGTACCATGTTTATTGATTTGCTAATATTGTACGAGCCTTGCATCCCTGGGATGAATCCCACTTGGTCATGGTGGACAATTTTTTTGGTGTATTGCTGGATCCGATTTGCTAGTATTTCATTCAGAATTTTGGCATCTATGTTCGTCAGGGATATTGGACTGTAGCTTTCTTTCTTTGTAGTGTCTTTTTCTGGTTTTGGAAATAGAATTATGCTGGCTTCATAAAACGAGTTTGGAAGTCTTTCTTCTTCTTGAATTTTTTGAAATAGTTTGAGGAGAATGGGTGTTAGTTCTTCTTAGAATGTTCAGTAAAACTCCCCTGTGAAGACATCCGGGCCTGGGCTTTTGTTTGCTGGGAGAGTCTTGGTTACCTCTTCAATTTCTTCTGTTGTTATTGGTCTGTTCGAGTTTTCTATCTCTTCCTGGTCCAGTTTTGGGAGACTATGTGTTTCTAGAAATTTGTCCATTTCCCTTAGATTGTCGAATTTGTTGCCATATAATTGTTCATAGTAGTTGTTAACAATCTTTTGTATTTCTGTGGTGTCAGTTGTTACTTCTCTTTCATTTCTGATTTTGTGTACTTGGGTTCTCTCTTTTTGTTTCTTGGTGAGTCTAGCTAAGGGTCCATCAATCTTGTTTATCTTTTAAAAAAAACAGTTTTTTGTTTCATTGATCCTTTGGTTTTTTTGGTCTCTATGTCGTTTATTTCTGCTCTGATCTTTACTATTTCCTTCCTTCTACTTGCTCTGGGGTTTTCTTTTTGTTTGCTCTCTAGTTCTTTAACTTGTGAGGTTAGAGAGTCTATTAGAGATTTTTCTTGTTTTTTGAGGTAGACCTGTAGTGCTATGAACTTTCCTCTCAGAACTGCTTTCATTGCATCTCATAGATTTTGTGTTGTTGGGACTTCATTTTCTTTGGTTTCCAGAAAGTTTTAAATTTCTTCCTTGATCTCCTCGGTAACCCATTTATTGTTTAATAACATGCTATTTAGCTTCCATGTGTCTTTGTATGTTCTTCTTGCAATTGATTTCTAGTTTCATGCCATTGTGATCTGAGAAGATCCTTGATATGATTTCAGTCTTCTTGAACTTGTAGAGAGTTAGTTTGTGTCCTAACATGTGGTCTGTCTTTGAGAATGTCCCATGTGTACTTGAGAAGAATGTGAATTTGGTAGTTTTGGGGTGTAATTCTCTGTAGATATCTATTAAATCCATTTGGTCTAGTGCTTCATTTAGAGTCTCTGTTTCGTTGCTAATTTTTTGTCTAGAGGATCTACCCAGTGATGTCAGTGGGGTGTTGAAGTCCCCTGCTATGATTGTATTGCTATCGATTTCTCCTTTGAAGTCCTCCAGAAGATTTTTAATATATTTTGGTGCTCCTATATTGGGTGCATATATGTTTACCAAGGTTATATCTTCCTGTTGGATAGATCCTTTCAATATTATGTAGTGGTCTTCTTTGTCTCTAGTTATGGCCTTCATTTTGAAATCTATTTTATCAGATATGAGTATTGCTACCCCAGTTTTCTTTCCTTTCTGTTTGCTTGGAAGATTTTTTTCCATCCCTTCACTTTCAACCTATGTGAGTCTTTTGTTGAGGTGGGTCTCTTGTAAACAACATATAGATGAGTCATGCTTTCTTATCCAATCAGCTACTTTGTGTCTTTTTATAGGAGCATTCAATCCATTTACATTTAAGGTGATTATTGATATGTTCTTATTTATTGCCATTTTTGTTTAGTGTGGTTATATTTTTCTTCCTATTTCCCCTGCTAATTACAGCAATCCTTTCAACATTTCTTGCAGTGATGGTTTGGTGCTAATGTATTCCCTTAGCCTTTTTTCTGTCTGAGAAGCTCTTTATTTGACCTTCTATTTTGAATGATAGCCTTGCTGGTTAGAGTAGTCTTGTATTCAGATTCTTGTTTTTCATGACCTTGATTACCTCATGCCATTCCCTTCTGGCCTGTAGTGTTTCTGTTGAAAGGTCAGCTGAGAGCCTTATGGAGTTTCCCTTGTAGGTAACCTGTTGTTTCTCTCTTGCTGCTTTTAGGATTCTCTCTTTGTCTTAAATTTTTGGCACTTTGATTACTTTGTGTCTTGGTGTGGGCTTGTTTGGGTTTTTCTTACTTGGGGCTCTCTGTGCTTCTTGAACTTGAGTGCCTTCTTCCTTCACCAAATTAGGGAAGTTTTCTGTTGCTATTTCTTCAAATATATTCTCTAACCCTTGCTCATTTTCTTCTTCTTCGGGGACTCCTATGATGTGAATGTTATTACATTTCCAGTTGTCCCACAGTTCTCTTAAGCTGTTTTCCTGTTTTTCAATTATTTTTTCCTTTTGGTTTTATGATTGGTTGATTTTTTCTACCCTATCTTCTAATTCACTGATGCAGTCCTCAGCTTCCTCTACTCTGCTATTTAGACTTTCTGATGTGTTTTTTTTATTTCTGATATGTCATTCTGCATTTCTTCTTGGTGGTTTTCTCATTTCCAACTGGTTGATTTTCAACATTTCTATGTCTTTACTCATGGTGCTCATGTCCTTACACATGCTGTTGAGCTTCCTTAAGATCATGGCTCTGAATTCTAGTTCTGTTAACTTGCTTAACTGCACCTCTTTTATCTCATCTTCGGTATAGGTCTCTTGATCTTTCATTTGGTTTTCGTTTCTGTTTTTCACCATTTTGGTTATCACAGTGGGCTTTGGAGGTTGCCAAATTTTCCCTGTGGGTGTTGGTGTTCTGCTGTTTGTGGCTCCCTCTTCTGGGTTTGGATGAGGCAGGGAGGACCCGCTTTAAACACCACTGTCAAGCCTTAACTTTCCTGGTTAGAGTTGCTAGCCCAGGGAATGGTAGTTATCCTCTAGCTTTTTTGCTGGGAGGCTATTGGTAGAGGTCACCTGAAGAACCTTGGTTTCTGAGTTGAATGATAAACTCCCTCAGGTGCTCAGTGTAAGAGGATTTTCCGAGGGTGGGGCAGTTGCTGGTTGTTAATGGGCCTCAATTAGCATTTCAATAGCCACCTGGTGGGGTTGAATCTCTGAGGGAGGGGCCACTACCTCTCCCCAGGGTTCTGGGTAGGAGTAAGATGACCACAGCACTCACCAAAAGCTCTGAGCACTCTCCAAATCCCGAGTGTCCCCACACCATTCCAGTCCAGTCTGCCCTCCCTCTGCCGGAGCCCAAGGTGAGTGTCTGCTGCCAATTTAGCCTCTCTCCAGGCTCTGCGCTGGGGAGCCGCCTGGGACTTTCACCCAAGGGCACCGCTCCCAGCTAAAGGCGGCTGAGGCTGGGGCAGCTCCCAGCCGAGGGCATAGCACCCAGCCAAGGTTGCAGGACCCAGCTGAGGCGGCCGCGGGTCTCAGAGGAGGCAGCTGCTGGTCCCAGCCTAGAGGACACAGGACACAGGGCGCAGCTTCCAGCCGAGGCCGCTGGTCCCAGCTGAGGCCACAGCAGGTCCCAGCCGAGGCCGCAGCTGGTCCCAGCGGGGGCCGCAGGTCACAGCCGAGGCCGCAGCAGGTCACAGCCGGGGCCGCAGGTCCGAGCCGAGGCCACTGGTCCCACCTGAGCCCGAAGCAGGTCCCAGCCAGGGCTGCAGCAGGTCCCAGCCCAGGCCGCAGCAGGTCCCAGCCCAGGCCGAAGCAGGTCCCAGCCCAGGTCGCTGCAGACCTTGGGCTCCTGGCCCCCTCTCGCGTCCTCACAAGCCTACTAGGATTGAGTCAGTGTCTCTGGTTTGTGGTCCTCCAAGCTGCCTTTTGGTTGCCTCTTCCTGACGATTTGTCTTTATTGTCGTTGTAATTCCAGTTTGGTCCTGGGAGATGATCTCTGTAGCTTCCATTCACTCTGCTGCCATTTTTCTCTCATCTCACCTTTGATTTTTAATGATGCCTTGCTGGATAGAGTAGTCTTAGATTCAGTTCCTTGCTTTTTGTTACTTCATATACTTCATGCCACTCCCTTCTGGTCTGAAGTGTTTCTATTGAGAAATCAACTGACGGTCTCATGGGAATTCTTTTGTAGGTAACCTTCTCTATCTTGCTGCCTTTAAGATTCTTTCTTTGTCTTTAATGTTTACCATTTTAATTATGATGTGTCTAGGTGTAGGTCTTTCTGGGTTCATCTTGAGTGGGACTCTCTGTATTTCCTAGACTTTGTGACTTTTTCCTTCACCAGGTAGGGAAGTTTTCTGTCATTATTTTCTCAAACTAGGTTCTCTAGTCCTAGCTCAGATTCTTCTCTTTCTGGCACCCCTATGATGTGGATGTTGTTAAATTTCATACTGTCCCCCATAAACTATCCTCTTGCTTTTTAATATTTTTTCTTCACCTTATCTTCTACTTTGCTTCTTTGGTCCTCAGCTTTTTCTAATCTACTATTGATTCCTTCCAGGGTATTCTTTATTTCAGCTATGTCATTCTTCATTTCCAATTGATTCTTACTCATGGCTTCTACCCCTTTTTTATGTTGATATAGTTCCCAATGAACTCCTTATAGTTCTCATTAAGTTGCCTATAGTTCTCACTAAGTTGTTTGAGCACTCTTAAAAACATTACTTAGAATTCTTTATCTGATAAATGTCTTGCTTCCATTTTATTTAGTTCCTTTTCTGATTATTATTCCTTTACTTTCATTTGCGGGTTGCTTCTTTGTCTCCCCATTTTAGTGGTCTGGTAGCCTGGGCTGTGTGAGGCAGGCTGGGTAATAGGGGCAGGTCTGGGCATCCAGGGGCTTCCATTAGCACCAGGTCATGGTGGTGGGTCTGGTCTTCTGGTGGTGCTGGATTAGGTATGCCAGGTCTCAGTGGCATATCAGTGCTTCCAGGGATGTCAGTCCACCCAGCAAGGCTGGGTCTCCGATTCAGTCCCATGGTCCAGGTATGTTGGCAGGTCTCTCTAGTGGTGGCAGTGGTAGCAGGGCTCTCAGTGATGGTGGTGGCAAGACCTGTTGGGCCAGCAGCTCTTGGCTGGTGCAGGGCTGATGGGGCCAGCAGCTCTTGAATGCTGTAAGGCCAGCAAGGCTAACAGCTGGAAGCTGGCAGCTGCAGACCTAGCAGGGGCACAGGCAGCTTCAGTGGCCCTGGCCTGTATACAGGCAGCTTCCACAGACCCAGCATGATTGTGAGCAGCCTCTACGGCCCAAGAGTAGGCATGGGGGAGGCTGTGGGGCCAACAGGGGTGGGCTCACCTGTAGCCTTGGGGCACTGGTTCTTGGCTGCTCCCTGTAGCCTATTCCCATGGAGGATCCTGGACATCCTAGAAAATGGTGCACTCTCCAACCCCAAGCCAGGATAAGCACCCAGCCGAACAGCACACAGAGACAGCTGGCAGATCTCCTTCCTGAACCAACCTCTCTGAGTTCTCGCACAAACTGGCTGATGCCCACCTTCACTCATACCCACACACTCTCTCTCCCATACTCTCACCCTCACTCTGGTCTTGCTTGCCACCATGTTTATTTGTTTGGTTTCTTAGGTGCTTATAATTATCATGGCCTGAACTTGAAACTTTTTTTTAGATTAAAGGCCAAGGTGATCTACAAGTGAATTTTACCAGTGAATTCTATATATATAAACTCCAGGTGTACACTTCAAGTATTGGCCTTGTTATTGAGCTGTAGATGGGAAGGTGGTATTGGCCAGTTGGCTACAAAGAAATTTCTTGAATACCCATCCTTGGAGCATGTAGAACAATCAATCCATCAGCATTTAGGAGCCAATGATACAGAGAAACAAGCCTGAGCTTATAAATACTTCCTACTCCGGAAAGGAATTTCCTTGGAATGTGTGTTTACTTTGTCTCTGTGTGGCATCTTAGTTCCCTGGAAACACCTTTTAAAAAATGCCTTTATTCTCTGAGTTGCCTTTTTCTCATGCTTCTCTTTGTCTAACCCAACAATCATGGTCAGTACCCATTGGCCTCAGTCCCCATATTTCTTTTTTTTTGTATATTTTTTTCTTTTTTGATTTTTAGAGAGAGAGGAAGGGAGAGGAAGAGAGAGATAGAAACATCAATGAGAGAGAACATTGATGGGCCACCTCCTGCATGCCCCCCACTGGGGATTTGGCCCACAACCTGGGCATGTGCCTCGACTGGGAATCGAAACAGAGACCTCTTGGTGCATGGGTCAATGCTCAACCACTGAGCCACACCTGCCGGGCAGTTTCCATATTTCAAAGAATCTCAGGTATCTGTCAAGTCATGTGAAAAATATGGAAATGGAATCATGGGGAAGAACCTTCTATAATAGTGGGCAAAGTATGGGAAAATGCAAAGGAAGGCAGAAGGAAATTCACATTTAATGAACATGTAATATAAAAGAACAAGAAATTATTAACACGGGAATGTATATGAACTTGAATAACTCCTTCAGTCACCCAAAGAGAATTTTGAAATTGCCAGTCTAATATGCTTTCTTCATTCTTCTAAAGAATATTAAGCAGCCCAGCCAGTGTGACTCAGTGGTTGAGCGTCAACCTATGCACCAAGAGGTTGCTGGTTCAATTCCCGGTCAGGGCACATGCCCAGGTTGTGGGCCATATCCCCAGTTTGGGGCATGCAGGGAGAGGCCAATCGATGTTCTCTCTCATTGAGGTTTCTGTCTCTCTCTTCTTCTCCCTTCCTCTCTTTCTAAAATCAATAAAAGAAAAAAAATTTTAAGAATATTAAGCAGTAAATAATTTTATTAACCAATATCACACCAATAAATTCAATAAAAAAGAAAAAATACAAAAAAATAAAGAAGATGGATTTTTTCTTCCAGGAGAGAGGTCTAGTGAATCTACATAATAAGAGACTGAGAAGATGAGGGAAGAGGAGGAAAAATAAGTCACAGGTGAAGGGTGGAGAATTTCTTCATGAAATGTTGAGATGTTTCTTAGGTGTTTCAGGGTATGAGTGAAGCGACAGGAAAGGAAAAAGAATTTTAGTGTTAATCAAATATGTGGGCTCTCTCTAATGGAATTCTTAAAAATTCTTTTTGGCTATCAAACCATGTTTCTTTAAATTTGATTCCATAAGACTGAGCTATGTGGAAACGACTTTTTTAGGATTGCACCAATATGTATTATATGCTTTTCTCACCAAGAGCCAGTATCCGGTGGGCATATAATTGTATTTTATAGAGGCGGCAGGACAGCGTAGAACCTCTTGAGTCAGCTGGGCTCAGAACCTGGTTCAACCAAACCTTAGCTCTATAGAAGGTGTGGGTTAGTTGCTTACCCTCTCTGTATCTTCATTGTATCATCTACCTAGGAGGAATAACAAAATTAGCTCATGTATTTTCTAAGAGGATAAAGAGACTGAAACACTTGATGGCATATAATAATTCCTCAGTAATTATTGTTAATATAATCTTTACACATGATAAAATTGAAGCTATTATATGGCTTATACAGCATATGGGTAGTGTTCAGCTGTGCCCCCCACCCCTGCAAAAAAAGTATGGGATGTCCTATTAAAATTAGATTTTAAATAGATTAAAAATAGTGTTTTAGTGTAAGTATATCCCAAATATTGCATGGATATACTTACACTAAAAAATTATTTGTGGGTTTTTTTTTTAATGTAAAATTCCAATTCAATGGGGTACCTATGCTTTATTTTGCTAAATCTGGCAACTCTATCCATGAGGAGAGTTACTGTGGTTTGAATCCACATTTTCTGATGGCCAATTCCATGCTCTGCCGCTTGCTGAGGAGCAAGCAGAGCCCGGGAATGGGAGAGAGTGCCAAGCAGTTCTTGGTCATCCAAAGGAAATGACACGAGAGAACACCGAGCACCCCCGTGTGTCCAGCCATGCTAAGTGGAAGGCTACATTATCTTTGATCTAGGCAACAGCTCAGCTAGATCGGTGTTCTTATCCCCATTTTATAGAAGGGAAAACTGCAAGTCCAACACACAACAGATAAGAAGTTCCAAACTCGGACCTGTACTCCAGACCACCGCTATCACATTAGATCATCTTGGTAAGACAGTTTGACTGGGAAGAATCCATGAGGCATGGACAGATGCCCTGCTATTTCCTGGGAATATCTGTGAGAGTGCCATTCCCCTTTAAATGACTCAGGTCCACACAACAAAGTGAAGGATGGGCTGTCCTCCTGCAGGTTTAAACATATAGACAATTAATGTCTAGAGATCTCAAAGCAAAAAATAACCCGGGTTTGATGGTCTGCACACCCTGCGTTCGCTGGCTGGCTGCCAACACTGCACTTAGCGAGGAGGGAGTGAGCTCCCCTCTTCTGTTCCTGGGCTGACAAAGTTCGCCGTGTGACCTGGACAGCAATATGTGCAAAGTCACCAAAATAACACACACACAAGTGTGTTCACCATACCTCTGTCAGAGCCAAATGTACTTCATAGATTTTTTTCATATTTATTTTGAGATAGAATTTTGTATTTGACAGAGCCAGAAAATTAAGTACCCAGGGCAAAGCCTCTTCTGATAGATTTTTTTTTTTTTAATGAAGAAAACTTCCTAGTGTTTTGTTTTAAATTCCCTCAAATGCCGTTAGCAATTTCAGTTCATGAGTAGCTACTCATTTAGTTGAGATAGCTTGAAGGGGCTACCATTTCCTTAGTCCAAAAGGAGATCGACATTGTACAACTGGTTGAGTCCATAAACAACAACAATTACACTTCTGGCTGTAGTAGGAGAAATCTGACCGGCCTTTCATTTGTTAAGCAATTTTGTTTGATCATCTACAATATAGTAGTGACCCTGCCGGGTACGAGAGAAGCGAAGTGACCCGTGATGGTTTAGACCTTACCACGTGGATACCTTTCCTCAAAAACTAGCAAATTATGCACTACAGTTGGAGAAGAAAAAATAACAGCAAACAATAGGGAAAAAAACATTTGAGATTGTTTCGCATATGATCTTTGAGTCTGAGATTTTTCCAGTTCCCAGTATAACTGCCTCTTACACCAGAACTTGTACTTATTCCCACATCTATTAAAAAAGAAACAGAAGCTGAGATCAGTGAATGGCTACTAGCTTGGCTAGTGTGCCATATACATGTTGGGAAACTGTTTTCCTTTGACAAGTACAGTTGATATTCATGCTAACCAGACTCATTTAGTTGCAAGTCACAGAAACTCAACTCAAAGTGACTTAAGAGAAAAAGGACTTTCTTGGGTCATGAAATCAAATTGTCCAGAGAGTGAATGCGAATGAATCAAGTAGCTCAAGTGCATCAGAAATTTTTCTTCCTTCATCTCTTGGTTCTGATTGAATTTGAAAGCCCAAGAAGCTCCTACTTTATATTTTCCAATTCAGCAGGGTGAGAATATTGCTTCTCTTTAGCAATGATTCCCACAAACTGGCCCATCCCTGAATCAATCATAAACCCACTGGGAATGGTGATGTCCAAAGCATGGAAGATTTTGATGGTCTGGAATTGGGGTGGGGCAATCCCACTAGAATAACAAGGGAAGAGGAGTTAGCCAAAGAAAATTAAAGGGCTGATCATGAGACAAAAAGAAAATGCATATTGGGAGAGAAGCAAAACATATCAAATACACAGTTTTTAACAGCCTTCCCATGAAATTATAAATACAGAGTAAGAAAAAAAGTGTCAAGCCCAGCCGGTGTAGCTCAGTGGTTGAGCGTCAACCCATGCACCAAGAGTTCGCTGGTTCGATTCCCAGTCAGGACATAGGCCCAGTTTGTGGACCAAATCCCCAGTGTGGGGCAAGCAAGAGGCAACCCATCGATGTTCTCTCTCATTGATGTTTCCATCTCTCCCTTCCCCTTTCTCTAAAATCAAAAAATTGAAAAAAAAAGTTAAAATATTTTTGTGAAAGAAGCAATGGTCTTCTAACCTGGAGGTGCCTTCACACCACAAGATGAGGTGGACATGGCGAAGCAGTGCTGAGAGGGAGACTAGCTACCAGCTTTGTCTCCCAGACCCAGTGCCCCTTGTTCAGACGGACAGGAATGTCCAGCCGGCTGCAGCAGAGCCTGGGGCCAAGTGCGCAGGGCCGTCCGAACACAGGGCTTCCTTGTGCGGCTGCCCAGCGCTCAGCCCGTGAGATGGCTGTGAGCCGCACGTTATTGTGCTGACGGAAAACAATGCTACATCAGACGCCTCCTAAGAAGGGAGTGGGGCCCTTTGCGTGAGGTCCATTTCTTAAGAGTAGCAAAATCTGTGAAAGGAAGTTCTATTTTCCTCCCCCGCCGGGAGCAGGGGAAACTTCAGACATGGGTAAGAGATGGACCCATTCCCAGGAGATGCCACTTTCAATTGATTTTAAGGAGGTGTAGAAAAAAGAAGAAAGGGTAATTTTTTTTTTTTTTATTTGGATGGGAAGCTTTCTGGAGATGGAAGACAAATGACAATATAGAAAGGAATTTTCAGTGAAATAACATTATAAATAGCTCTCAAAGCATAACAAAGTGAAGCCAATACAAATGGATGCGTTGCACAGTTTGAAATTCCACAAAGATTCTCTTTCAACAATACACTTTATTAATAAATCAGTTTTCTTTGCTCCATTAGAATCATAAAGCCAAGCAGTTTGTGGTCAGGTTAATGTCGCTTTTGTCCCCACTCAAAGAGCTTACTTGAGCAACAAGGAATTGTTTTGATCTAAGAGATTTAAAAATACATTGAAAAATTTAATTCCTATAAATTGAAAAAAGATATCTTGTTTTCACTCAATCATGGGTTTTTCTATGGTTCCACAGTAGATAGAAAGAAGGACCCAAGCAATCTTCTAATCTCTACAGGCTGCAAAGACAGATGGGAAAATCTTGTTTTGCCTCCCCAAACTAATCAAGATGATGGTAACGTTGCCCCAACTTAAAAGTCAAAGGTAAGAAGCTGAGCCATGCGCTCATTGTGTTTGAAGTAGAAATTTAACTTTGGCTCCCACCATCCCTAGGAGCAAAGCGGCATGCTGGGTGATCAATGTGAACATTAAATAAACATTTATTGAAAAGCCATTCTATAAAAAGCAGTAACCTGGGTGGCAGGGGCAAGGTTTCTTTAGCCTCCCAAAGAAAGGCAAGAGCATATCTATAGATTCCCTCTGCAATGTAATGATCTCAGGTAAATTACAGCTCATTTACCTCTCAGATAAATTTAGATCCATTAAAAGGAACACGGTTTGACAACACTGTCAGTGGTCACCTCCCAGCTCTAGGTGGTCCTCAGGGCAGATTTACTCCCGAGAGAAGGTTAAGCTTAAAAAAGAACCATTGTGTCCTGGCTGGTTTGGCTCAGCGGTTAGAGAGTTGGCCTGTGGTCCAGAGAGACCCAGGTTTGGTTCCCGCTAAGGGCATGTACCTCGGTTGCAGTTTGTCCCCGGCCCTGGTTGGGTCGTGCAGGTGGCAACCACTTGGTGTGTACCTTTGTTCTTCCCTGGCTGGCTATGCTATTCAATGCCTGACCTTTCAAGGCAAGTTTCTGCTTATCAGAATTGCCTATGAAAATGCATATCACCTTTCTGGGCTGGAGTCTTGGAGTTTGCATTTTAAAAACCTCCCATCACGAATCCTGATTTGGGACCACTCCACTCTGTACAGAGCAGTTGCCTGTTCCCAGCTGAGAACAGAGAGGCTAGTCCTGCCTCAGAAGCATCAGCCCTCACTGCAGTTATTTGCCATCCTCCGAACTGGAATGTGTATTCCTGCATAGTTTAGATTAGAACAGGTCAACCAACTGTGACCTTCAGGTCAAATCTGGCTGGCAGCCTACCTAGGTCAATCAAACTTTATGAGAACATGGCCAGGGCATTGGTAGGTTGCTGCTTTCAGGCGAGGACAAACTTGAATAACTGCAGCAAAGACTCAAGTATTTGCCAGCCGGCCCTTTACCAAGAAATGTTTCTGGATCTCTAGTTTCAAAGATAATATTAGTTAAAATTTTTTTGAGAGCTTACTTAGAACTGGACCACACGGGGATATAAATTGTCTTGTGTGTTCTCCCCGTAGCTCTGAGGAGTAGGTTTTAGCTTTCTTTTCTTCAGTTGAGGACAGCGTGGTACACGGAGGTTCTGGGGTGCAGTCAAGGTTCCCCAGCCAGGGAAGAGCAGAGCTAGGCTTCGCTCTGGCTCTGCAGCCCATGCTGCGGGCCCCGCTCGCTGCTGCTCGTACTGGCCGGCCCCCTGCCCTGGCTGGAAGGAGAGCCCAAGCTGTCAGTGAAAGGGATCACTTAGCTTAATGATTTATTCATCTGAAAAAAACGGAAGGATTGTGCTAGATTTTAACCTAGCCATTAATGAGCTTGTTAACCCTGACCTTTCAAATCAATCTTCTATATCTACCTTTACCTTTTAGAAAGAATTCCATTTTCCAGCAATAAAGCACATTTTTCTCTTCTTACAATCTCATGATCACCTGCTGTATTACTGGACATCATAGCAGCCCATCAAACCATTACTTACACATAAAACCTATTAATGTACAGTATTCACAGTTGCATTTTCTTTCAACTCAATAAAAAGGAAACAATTTATTCTAAGGGCCTGATATCCACCTGGGTGCATTAAGACAGCCTTTTCCAAAGAATTATGTGCTGTGCCGATCAGACGTGGAGAAAGCACGGGCTCGCTCCTGGCCCGGCCCCTGAGGCCTGGGTGGCCTTGCCGGGGACCAGCTTCCTCCTCTGTGAGGTGGGGATGATACCACCTGCCTTGAAGAGTTCTCGTGCAGATTAAACTTTACAACTCAAATAAATGTATTAGAATGCTGGACACAAAGTAAGTGTTTCATAAATTTAGTAAATTAAAGTATTTCTTTTCCAGCACTGACCGGTTTGGCTCAGCGGTCAGAGTGTTGCCCATGGACCGAACAGTCACAGGTTCAATTCCCAGTCAAGGGCATGTACTTGGGTTAAAGGTCCGATCCGCAGCCCCAGTCGGGGTTGAGCAGGAAGCAGCCTTCTTTCCACTCTACCTGAGTATCTGAGAAGCAATGGAGACATACCCTTGGGTGAGGGGGGAAAAAATCACACCAACCAGATGTCAGTCATTTCCTTGAGAGGAGGGGCACTTAAAAGTTGCAAATTTTCAAAATACGTTTTTAATCTTTAGAACTGGCTAAAGACCAATCTACCCTATGAGCCTATAGTACTTCTCCCTGGATGTCTACATTCTGGGCGCTTTCAAACCTGCCTGAAGGAGGCAAGGTCAGGTCAGGTATGGAGAAGTGAGCTCACAGCCCTTTATCTACAAGAATAGATGGATGGATGGATGGATGGATAGATAGATAGATAGATAGATAGATAGATAGATTATAAATAGAGATGTAGACAGATGATAGATAGATAGATGATTGATAGATAATAGATAGATAGATAGATAGATAGATAGATAGATAGATAGATAGATAGATTATAAATAGAGATGTAGACAGATGATAGATAGATTGATAGATGATAGATAGATAATAGATAGATAGATAGATAGATAGATAGATGATAGAGATGTAGACAGATGATAGATAGATTGATAGATAATAGATAGATAGATAGATAGATAGATAGATAGATAGATAGATAGATTATAAATAGAGATGTAGACAGATGATAGATAGATTGATAGATAATGGATGGATGGATAGATAGATAGATAGATAGATAGATAGATAGATAGATAGATAGAAAGAATAATGTTGCCTATCCACCAATCTGTCAGTAATGTCCTTGTCCTTAAGAAAGCAATGAATGGGAAAAGCCGAAGATGCTGCCCCAGTTTGGAATATTCATAGTAAATGAAGGTGACAGGGAGCTCTTGCCACTGCAGGGAGAGTTTGCACAGGAAGCATACTCTGAACTGGGTTCTACACAGAGCTGGGACTGAGCTCGGTCAGGAGGGGGAACCCACGTTTTAGTGGAAGGAAAACTGTGAACAAATGCTAAGGCATGAAGAAGACACCGAGCGAGAGAGCGGGCCAGTGAGTCAGTCAGCCCTGACGATGTGGAGCACCAAAACACACTGAGATCAGAGAGAACAGGTGTAGGGTAGGACGAGACCATATTATTCGAGACTCGACTCTTCAACAGTTGTTCGAGAAGCAGACCATGGTGGTGCCGGGACGTCTCTTCCCCTCCTCACACCCTGCTGGAGTTTCTTTCTAAGAAATCGGTAAATATTTGGTCAGATCAGATCTCAGCACATCGCACGGTTGGCACCCCAGCTCTGCCACATACCTTAATGGAGTGGCATCTCATATGAGCGTTTGGTACCGAAGTGACCATAGGCAGGAACTGAGTAGGGTCTACATCAGCTTTGCAAGGCTTAGGGAGGGGCGGCCAGCTTTTCTCAGTGTTGAAGCAGATGTCTAGCTTTCTCTTTTCTTTGTTTCTTTTTGCTTGAGTGCATGATGAAGTAATTGAATTTTTTAGGAACTTGGTGTGTGGAGAATATGAACCTTTAACATCAGAACCCCACTTACGTTGGCAGCAGGTTCAAGCATGGGAGACGCCCAGGAACGAACCCTGATGGAGCAACAGCGCTTCTCCCACTTCTTGTTCAGCCAGGGGGCGCTCCTGGTCCGCGGGGCATGCGGCGGGCCACTCTGTTATGTTATGACATCGTTCTCTCCTGGCCAAGCTCAGGGCTCAATCCCACTTACTTCCGTGGGCTAATGACGTGGCTGTGCTTCCACGTGCTCTCCTATTTAATTCTCACTGCACCTGTACAAAGTGAGCATCGCTACAAACCTCGTTTTATAGATAAAGAACCGAAGCCGAGGGAATTTAAGGAACCAGCCACAACATGTAAAGGGCAGGGCTGAGATTTGAACCCAAGTTTGACTCCAGGGCCCAGGCATAGCTAGTCATATAAACTTGGGCTAGGTACGCCATCCCTTATTACCATTATAAATACCATATATTTATCAACTATTACTATATATAAATTACATATTACTATATTAGCATGTATAACATGTATTACATATTAATATATATAATAATAATGCATACTATTACAGCCACCATATCGTGACCTGCAAAATGAGGGTCATAGCCATGACCCCATAGGGAGGACCTGTGGGATAATAAAAATAAATCACTTTCACTCATCATACAGCTCCCACAGAAGAGCTATTATTGTCGCTGTCATCATTATACACATATAAGGGAAATGGAAATCAAATACCTTCTGAGACATTGTCCCACCACACATAGAACCTAGTGTAACTGGGTCAAGATATATATGAAAGGTACATATGATGACATGATCAGAGGAGCCATTCAGCAAAAAGGTGTTGGGCTCCGAGAAAGAGCAACTTTGGCTGGTGATGGTGAACAAGGTGCCGCTTAGTCTGGGTGCTGAGGAAAGTGGCTGGATGCGGGGAGGGGGGGGTGGGGTGGGGGTGGGGGGCTGGAAATTAGCATAGGCAAAATTCAGAAGCCTGGAAGCGGCCTGATGTATTCAATAATGAGAAGAATACAAAGATTTCATTGCAGCATTGTTTTTAATACTGAAAACAAAAAAAGCAAAATGGTAGGCAAATCCTTATGATATATCCATAGAAAAGCATACCACAGCCTTACAAAGAGATAAAGCAGAGGTCCCCGTCAAGTTGGAGGCAGAGGTAAATGAGGTACTCAGATCCACCCACAACCACATCAAATTACTATTAAACTACAGAACCATCATTCTGAGCCACTTGAAATGTAACTGAATGGAATTCCTACAACCACGAAATTAAAGTAGAAGCCACATCAAGACTGGTAAGGTAGGCAGAGACATGGAATAGGCTGGGCCCGCATGCATGTGTGATGGTTAAAAATCAAGAGGGATATCACCCCTAAGGAGCAAGGAGTCCCAGCCTCCTATCATGCCCTCCAGCCTAGGGCTCCAGTGTCAGGAAGAGAATTCCTCATAACTTCTGGCTACAAAAACCAGCATGGCCTGGCCAGTGTGGCTCAGTGGTTGAGCATTGACCCATGCACCAAGAGGTCACTGGTTTGATTCCCAGTAAGGGTACATGCCTGGGTGGGCTGGATCCCCAGTAGGGGGAGTGCAGGAGGCAGCTGGTTCTCTCTTACATCAATGTTTCTATCTCTTTCTCCCTCTCCCTTTCTCTCTCTCTAAAAATCAATAAAAAGATAATAAAACAAAGCAGGAATTGTGGCTGAGTGAGATAGAGGCTTCTAGAGTCCCAGGTGTTCCTCTTAAAGGGCCCATGCACAGACTTACTGGGGCTCACCTGCTCTGATCTCCAGTGCTGGCGCAGCAGCCCAAAAGACACCAGGAACATACAGAGAGAAATGAAATTTTCTGGCACCAGGGCAAGAGCTGGAAGAACAGCTTTCTCTCAGACAGAAGTTCTGGCAGAGGCTAGTGTCCTTTGCTGAGCCCTCCCTACACAGAACTGGCAGGTGGCCACCATATCTGAGCATATCCACCTGGTTATCAGTATTTGTCCCACCCTGGTGATTACCTGAGAGCCTATTCCTCCCTATTTTCAAGCTCTCCCAAGCTGTTTCCAGTGGCTTTCCCATGCAGCCAGCTTGTCTTGGCTCATGCTTCAGACTTTCCTAAAATCTCTCAAACAAGCGGCATCTGGCCTTGGTGTACCCCATACCTCTTGCTAAGTGGTCCCAGGCTCGGCACTAGCAGCAGCCAGCCTTAGTTCAGAGTCTGGCCTCTCCCAGGCACATCCAATTCCAGCAAAAGTAGTAGCCATCTGCAGATCACTTCGTAGCTTATGCCAGGTGGTGCCGAGCAGGACACAGGTGGTGGCTGACCTTGGCCTGCACCTTCTGGGAGACCTCAGAGCCAGTGCACCTAGTAGACAGATTCAGACCACATCAGAGCACCATCCAATCACCTCCACAAGTGATGCACTCAAGGGGTAGATTCAGCGGGCACCAGAGCCCTGCTGAAGGAAGCCCTACTCTTTTGGGGGGGGGGGAGCTGCCCAGCTGATCCTCCTCAGTGGTTGCAGCAAATCCTCATAGCCATTAGATGTGGGTGAATCCCTTAAGGCTCAACTATAACAGTTGAGTGTACACAGCCCATGTGCAAGGGGTGCACTTAGGGTGCCCAGCTTGTTTGATAAGGGAGACTGTGCCCAGGACCCTACAGGACACCTACTGCATAAGGCCACTTTACCAAGTCTGGAAGATGTAACAACTCTACCTAATACATATAAAAAACACAGGGAGGCAGCCAAAATGAGGAGACAAAGAAACATGTCCAAAGTAAAAGAACAGAACAAAACTCCAGATAAAGAACTAAACAAAATGGAGATAAGCAATCTATCAGATGCAGAGTTCAAAACACTAGTTATAAGAATGCTAAATGTACTTAGGGGAAGACTAGATGAACTTAGTGAGAACTTCAACAAAGAGATAGAAAACATAAAAACAACTAGAAAATATAAAAAATAATGAGTCAGAATGAACAGTACATTAACTAAAATGAAGAATACATTATAGGGGATCAACAGTGGGCAGAAGAAGCAGAGGATCATAAGAAATTTAGAAGATAAACAGAAAACACCCAATCAGTATGCAAAAAGAATTAAAATATATATATAAGGATAGTGTAAGGGGCCTCTGGGAAAACTTCAAGCGCACCAACATTTGCATCATGGGGGTGCCAGAAGATGAAGAGAAAGAGAAAAGGACTGAGAAACTATTTGAAGAAATAATGCCTGTAAATCTCCTGAACCTGGTGAAGGAAAAGACATACAAGTCCAAGAAGCACAGAGAGTCCCAAACAAGGTAAACCCAAAGAGACCTACACCAAGACACATCATAATTAAAATGCCAAAGGTTAAAGACAAAGAGAGAATCTTAAAAGCAGCAAGAGAAAAGCAGTGTGTTACCTACAAAGGAGCTCCCAAAAGACTGTCAGCTGATTTCTCAACAGAAACTTTGCAGGCCAGAAGGGAGTGGCAAGAAATAGTCAAAGTGATGAAAAGCAAGAACCTACAACAAAGATTACTCTAACCAGTCAAGTAGTCATTTAGAAATAAAGAGCTTCCAAGACAAAAAAAAAAAAAAAAAAGCTAAGGGAGTTCATCATCATTAAACCAGTATTATATGAAATGTTAGAGACTTCTTTAAGAAAAAGGAAGAAAGCCCTGGCCGGTTTGGCTCAGCAGTTAGAGCGTCGGCCCACAGACCAGAGAGTCCCCGGTTTGGTTCTCGCTAAGGGCACATGCCTCGGTTGCAGTTTGTCCCCAGCCCCGGTTGGGGTCATGTGGGTGGCAACCACTTGATGTGTCTCTCTCACATTGATGTCTCTCTCTCTCTCTTCCTCCCTCTCTCCCTCCCGCTCTGTCTGAAGATAAATGCAAAAATGTCCTCGGGTAAGGATAAAAAAAAAAAAAGGAAGAAAAGAAAAAGGAGGAAAAAAAGATAAAAATATGAACAATAGATATATACCTATCAACAATTATTCTAAATGCAAATGGATTAAATGTTCCAATCAAAAGGCATATGGAGACTGAATGGATAATAAACCAAGACCCGTACATATGTTGTCCACAAGAGACTCACTTCAAATGGAAAGACACACAGAGATTGAAGCTAAAGGGATGGAAAAAGGTATTTTGTGCAAATGGAAACAAGCAATAGTGGGGGTACCAATACTTATACCAGATAAAATAGACTTTAAAACAAAGGCTATATAACAAGAGACAAAGAAGGGCCCAGAAATTCCACTTCTGGGTGTTGATTCGAAGAAATTCAAAACACTAAATCAAAAAGACATATACACTCATATGTTGATTGTAGCATTATTCACAATAACAAAGATACAGAAGCATTCTAAGTGTCCATCAGTAGATGAATAGATAAAGAAGCGGTGATATATACAATGGATATGACCTAGCCATAAAAAAGAATGAAATCTTACCATCTACAACATGGATGGACCTAAGGGTATTATGCTGAGTGAAATAAGTCAAGCAGAGGAAGACAAAATTTCTATGTGAAATTTTTTAAAAATTATAAACAAAATAAATGAACAAGCAGAACAGAAACAGATTCATTGATACAGAGAATATTTTGACAGTTGCCAGATGAGAGAGGATTTGAGGGGATGTGTAAAAAAGGTGTAGGGATTTAGAAGAACAAATTGGTAGTTACAGAATAGTCATGGGATATAAAGTACAGCACAGGAAATATAGTTAATAATATTGTAATAACTATGGTGTCAGACAGGTACTAAATTTATTGAAATGATCCCTTAATAAGTTATATAATGTTGAATCACTAAACTAAATATAATATTGAATGTCAGCTGTAATTGGAAAAAAATTATTTAAAGTAAATTTTTAAAAATTTTAATATGTCTTTATTGTTGAAAGTATTACAGATTCCCCTCCTCTTTCCCCCATTGCCATCCCCCTCCCCACTCTTGACCCCCCCCAAGCCCCACCTTCACTGCATTGCAAAAGTATTTTTTAAAAGATATATGTGATATAAAACAAAGTCTGCTCTCCAGACTGGGTTAAACTCCTGTTATAAGTACTCTATAGTGCCCATCACATTTTAAAATATTATTTATAGTATGATTGTTTGGATAATGCCTGCATCTCCCCACTAGACAATAAGCACCATAAGGATAAAGCTGTAGATATTTATGCTAATCACTGCATTCCCATCATCCAGCTGGGTCCAGCATGAGTACTCATTCAGCTTTGTTCAATGTGGTGCACACATGCATGGAGGATAGAAGAGGGGAAGCTACAGTAAATACACAAGTAAAAAAATACCAATTGTAAATAACACGTCTAGTTGGATGTCATGACCAACCCACTGGCAATGTCTGTAGGGATTCTCAGCCTCTGCTCGGGTCGAGGGAGGAAAGACAACCTGGAGGAGAAATGTTTGTCACAGGTGCCCATCCTGTGTGACAGCTCCTTCCTGAATGGATGTAACTCAGGACCCATAGGTATACTATGGACTAAGATTGTGGCACGATGCATAACTTACCTTGAATGTGACTCACTAAGTATTTTCTGCTGAGTGTCTATGAACTTTTTGACCAAGAACAAGTAGGCTATTTTTGTTTTAGAGGTGTTAGTTCTCACCTCATCTGACACATCCCTGCCTAATTTCCTTCCTCTTTCTCCTCCTCCTCCCCCAGCACTACCCCATCTGAGAAGATTCGGTTCCCCATGGTAGAAAGACCATCACTGCCATGGCAGACTCATCTCCAATCTCCTTGCTAATTACCACTCCTAGGAAAGAGAGAGCCCTGCTTACCTGGGTGGAGACGGGCAAACATCTACCTCATGAATATGCAAAGATTCACCACAGCACCATCATCCCTGGAGCAGCAGGGTGGCACTCCTTTAAGGCCTACATGTAAAAGAAGAAGAAAACTCAAATGTAGTAGTTTGTGGAACAGGAGAACACCCAGAGCAAACAGGCTAGAAGAAATTAAAGGTTTGCTGACATTCTACTTAACCAAAGGCATTCTTTATTCTAAGGAGGTAATAGCTACCTACAAAACAGCTGATCACATGTGCTTTTATTCATTTCTGCTGCTAGCACCAGCTCAGCAGAGGCCGACTGCGGGACACAGAGTCACCTAGATGCCACTGACTGTCCCTTTAGGGCAGCAGAACAAGCCCAGTGTGTCTGATTGAGAGTTCCCGGAGCTGCCAGGGAGCAGTGGTCTTGTGGATAAAATGCTCAGAACTGGGGGACACAACTTGAATTTCAGCTGTTGTCTCAAGGGTGGTCTAAGAACACCCATGTCACTGGATGTTAAAGGTTCTCCTATGTGAAAAGGTTGTGCACATGGTCTCCCTTTTTTCACATTCTGGTCAACACATTTCTTATCTTTTTGATAACAGCCATTCCAACAGGTGTGAGGTGATATTTCATGGTGGTTGTGATTTGCATTTTCTTTCTTTCTTAACTTATCTTTATTGTTGAATATATTACAGATGTCTCCCCTTTTTCCCTCATTGACCCCCTCCTCCCTTCTCACCCCCTCCTGCCTTCACCACACTATTGTCTGTGATAATTGGTTATGCATATATGCACATAAGTTCTTTGGTTTATCTCTTCCCTTTCAGGGTCCTCAGCCTAACAGCCAATTTGTACATCTTAATCCCTTCACCTCTTTCGCCCATTCCCCCCAACCTCCCTCCCATCTGGCAAGCAACAAAAAATTCTCTATATCTATGATTCTGTTTCTGTTCTGTTTGTTCATTTTGTTTGTAGATTCAATTCTTTATAGATACGTATTTATTGCCATTTTATTGTTCATATTTTTTATCTTCCTTTTCAAGAAGGAACATTTCATATAATACTGGTTTGGTGGTGAAGAACTCCCTTAGCTTATTCTTATCCAGAAAACTCTTTATATGACCATCGATTCTAAATGGTAGCTTTGCAGGATAGAGTAATCCTTGCTTTTCATCACTTTGAACATTTCTTGCCACTCCCTCTGGCCTGCAAAATTTCTTTTGAGAAATCAGCTGACAGTCTTATGGGAGCTCCCTTGTAGATAACTAACTACTTTTCTCTTGCTTTTAAGATTCTCTCTGTCTTTAACCTTTTGCATTTTGATTATGATCGTGTCTTGGTGTGGGCCTCTTGGGGTTCATCTTGTTTGGGACTTTCTGTGCTTTCTGGACTTGTATGTCTGTTTCCTTCACTAAGTTAGGGAAGTTTTCTGTTATTATTTTTTCAAATAGATTTTCAATTTTGAAGTTCTTGTTCTCCACCCCTCCTACCAGTCTCCATATGGCAGCTTCTTTAATTTTGTAGTTGTAGGACTTCCATTCAGCTCAATTTCTGGTGGTTCTGAATGATGGTTGTTCTGTAATTTAGTTGTCATTTTTATGTGGTTGTGAAAGGAGGTGAGACCTTGTTTATCTACCTGCCACCTTGCCTGGAAGTCCTGATTTTTATTTTCTTTTTTATATCCTCACCTGAGGACATTTTTCCATTTTTTGTTCAGACAGAGTGCAGACAGAGTGGGAGGGGGAGGGGGGGGTACATCGACTTGAAAGGGACACATCAAGTGGCCGCCACCCACACAATCCAACTAGGGCCAGGGACAAACTGCAACCGAGGTACATGCCCTTAGTGGGAACTGAACCCAGGTCTCTCTGGACCTCAGGCTGACACTCTAACTGCTGAGTCAAACCGGCCAGGGCAATTTTCATTTTCCTGATGGTTAGTGATATGAGAACTTTTTCATAAACTTTATGGCTATTTTTATGTCTATTTAGGTCTCTTGCCCATTTGCTAATTGGCTTATTTGGTGTGTTTTGTTTTTGTTTTTTTGGTGGCATTGGGGTTGCTATTAAGCTATAAGAGTGCCTTGAATATTTTGGATATTCAATCTTATTGGATATATGGTTTGCAAATATTTTCTCCCATTCGGTAGGTTGTCCTTTGATTTTACTGATGGTCTTCTTCACTGTACGGGAACCTGTTAGTCTGACGTTGTTGCATGTGTTCATTTTTGGTTATGTTGCCTTTGTTTTCAGTGGCAAGACCAAAAAATTATCAACAAGACCAGCATCAAGGACTTGCCCCATGTTTTCTTCTGGGAATTTTAGTCTCGGGCTTTACTTTTGGAAGTTTTGCAGTTTCAGGTCTTACTCAAATTGTTCTGTCTTTGATCAGCAGGAATGCTTTCAGGGTGGGTCCTGCATCCTTTTGACTTGCCACCTGCTCCTATTTTCTGAGCACTTATTTAATTTATGTAAATACAAGATTCGAAGAGCTCATGCATTTTTCCTGCCCCAGCCCTAGAATCACTTGTTTCTCCCCAAAGCTCTGCTTTCTGTTATTTTGTGTTGAATTTATTGGAGTGACATTGTTAAAATTATATAGGTTTCAGGTGTACAATTCTATAACACATTGTCTATATTTTGTATTGTGTGTTCACCACTCCAAGTCATGTCTCCTTCCATCACCATTTATCTCCCCTTTACCCTCTCCTGCCTCCTCCTACCCCACTTCCCTCTGGCAATCACCATACAATTATCTATTAGGGTTTTTTGTTTTGTTGTTTTGAGGTTGTTTTTTTTTTTTTGCTTAATCCTGCCACCTTTTTTCACCCAGCCCTTCAAGCCCCACCCCTTGACAGCTGTGAGTCTGTTTCTATATTTCTTTTTGTTCATTAGCTTCCACATATGAGTGAAAGTATATGGTACCTGTCTTTCTCTGACTGGCTTATTTCACTTAGCATAATATTCTCCAGATCAATCTATACTAACCCGAAAGGTAAGATTGTCTTCATTTTTTATGGCTGGGTAGTACTCCATTGTGTATATGTACCACAGCTTTTTTATCCACTCATTTACTGATAGGCACTTGGGCCACTTCCAAATCTTGGTTATTGTAAATAATGCTGCAATGAACTTACAAGTGTATGTATTCTTTCAAATTAGTGTTTTGGTTTTCTTTGTATAAATTCCCAGAAGTGGAATCACTGGGTCATAAGACAGTTTCATTTTTAATTTTTTAATATAACTCCATACTACTTTCTACAGTGGCTGTATCAATCTGCATTCCCACAAATAGTTCACAAGGGTTCTCTTTTTTCTACATCCTCGCTAATACTCATTTGTTGACTTGTTGATAGTCATTCTGACAGATGTGAGATAATATCTCATTGTGGTTTTAATTTTCATTTCTCTGATCATTAGTGACATTGAGCATCTTTTCATATGTCTATTGGCCATCTGTATGTCCTCTTTGGAGAAATGTCTATTTAGGTCCTTTGCCCACCTTTTAATTAAATTGTTGGATTTTTTGGTGTTGAGTTTTATAAGTTCTTTATAAATTTTGGATATTAGCCTTTATCAGATGTACTAGTGAATATGTTGCCTTATCATATTTTTGATGGTTTTCTTCCTATGAAAAAACTCTTTAGTTGATAGAGTACCATTTGTTTGTTTTTTTTCTTTTGTTTTCCTTGCCTGAGGAGATATATCAGAAAAAGTATAGCTATGAGAAATGTCAGAGCCCTGGCCAGTTTGGCTCAGCAGTTAACTGTTGGCCTGTGGGCCAGAGAGTCCCGGGTTTGGTTCCTGCTAGGGGCACGTACCACAAAAAAAAAAAGAAAAAAGAAATGTCAGAGATTTTACTGCCTATGTTTTCTTCTAAGAGCTTTATGGTTTTGAATCTTACATTTGCATCTTTAATTCATTTTTAGTTTATTCTTTTATATGGAGTAAGAAGGTAGGCTCCTTTTTTTTTTTTTTTATCACAAGTGTCTGTTCAAATTTCCCAGCACCATTTGTTGAATAGACTGCCTTTACCCCATTGTATATTCTTGCCAACTTTGTCGAATATTAATTGACCATAAACGCATGGGGTATTTCTGGGCCATCTGTTCTATTCCATTGATCTATGTGTCTGTTTTTATTCCAGTACTATTCTGGGTTGTTTTTTTTAATCCTCACTTGATGATGTTTTTATTGATCTTAGAGAGAGGAAGGGAGAGAGAGAGAGAGAGAGAGAGAGAGAGAGAGAGAGAGAGAGAAAGAGAAACACATTGATGTGGGAGAAAAACATTGATCGGTTGCCTCCCTTATGCGCCCTAAAGAAGGATTGTACCCACAACATTTTTGGTGTCCGGGACGATGCCCCAATCAGCTGAGCCACCTAACCAGGGCACAAGTACCACATTATTTTTGTTTGTTTGTTTGTTTGTTTTATCCTCATCCAAGGACACTTTTGCATTTTTATCTTGAGATAGAACAGGAGGGAGAGAGGGAGGAAGAGAGAGAGAGGGAAACATCAATGTGAGAGAGACACATTGAGTGGTTGCCACCCACACAATCCCAACCAGGGCCAGGGACATACTGCAACCAAGGTACATGCCCTTAGCGGGAACTGAACCTGGGCCTCTCTGGTCCGTGGGCCGACGCTCTAACCTCTGAGCCAAACCGGCCAGGGCTTGGTTTTTTTAAATCTTCACCTGAGGATATTTTTTCTATTGATTTTCAGAGAGTGAAAGGGAAGGAGGAAGTGGGAAGAGAGAGAAAGAGAGAAAAAGAAACAATGATGTGAGGCACATCAATTGGTTGCCTCCCCCACACACCCTGGCGGGGCAAGAAATGAACCCTCAACCCAGGTATGTGCCCTTGACCAGAATCTAACCTGTGATCCTTCAGTGCACGGGCTGATGTTCTAACGACCAAGCAACACCAGCTAGGTCAATACCGTGCTGTTTTGACTACTATGGCTTTGTAATATAATTTTATATCAGTCTATTGCTGAATTGTATAAAATATAAGCTTCTTGAAGAAAAAAGGCGTGTTTTTTTTTTTAAACCACATTTCAATATCTATAAATGTGCTCAGCATCTAGTTCGCACTGGATTAGTTCTTATAGAATTAATACTTGAATGACCAAATGGGTATTATAACTTTAGTCAGTGTTCCAGCAGCCTCTAGACATATCATGACTTAGCTAGTCATCTATAATAAAAGGAACTGTGGGCTTGGGCTCTGGTTGCCATCTGTCTACTTAACTTCTTTGTGCCTTATTTTTTTATCTGTAAAATGGGATAATGAAAATGTATACCTAATAGAGCTCTAATGAGCTAATTAAGTGAGCCAATCTATGTTAGGCACTTAGAACAGTATCTGGCACACCGTAAGTGCTCTATAAATATGACTATTATCCTTAATGTGTGGTACTGAAATATGACCTACACGCTGGTTTTTGGACACTTTCATCTATTGCCTATGACAGCAACTGTTAGTTTACACCTGGTCTCCATTTTAATCTGTTACTCAGAGTCAAGGCTAATTCTGCTCTCACCTTGTACTATAGCTGGAGGAATAGAAGTAACCATACCTCCAGACCCAACTGAGGGAAAAAAGAGAGTAAGATAAAAGTAATAACATAAGCTTTATTACGGTAACAGTGGCTTTTATAATTTGGCACAGACCTAATGCCCAGGGCTGGACTGGGGCCTGCGTGGGGCGGGTGGGCTCCACAGGGCCGAAGGACATGATGCTGCCGTGCTCATCACCCAGAGACAGGCCCCCCTGTGTGCAGCACAGCTTGAGAGACGGACCCCGCACAGAAGAGAACTGTAGACCATACTGTCAGACTCAGGCTGAGTATTACTCAGAGAAACCCCCCCTCCTCTTGCGTGGAGAAACGAGTGAGGAATAAAGTCAGCACGGCAGTTTCTTCTCAGTTTTCAGAGTGGGCTGCTGTTCCTGCTGCTCGGACTTGCTCCAGGGACGGGGAAGGGAGAAAGGGGTCCTTCCAGCTCTCGCCTCCTTCCTGGGACGTGGGGTCATACCAGATAACAGCACTATGTCACATGGAAAGAATGTCAGCCACTGGAAGTCTCTCTCAGCCACCTGAACCAGAAAAAAAATGCAGGAATCTGATTTGATTTTTCTCTTTTTAAACTCTAACTGCATCTTTAGGCCCAAAACAAATATTATGCATGGAAGTCACTTGCTTAGCACAAGTGCAGTTGTGTTTCCATTACATAAATGCAAGTTAGTATAGGTCAGGGACTTGGGTGAAAACCACAGGCCTCCCTCTCGGCGAGGATGACCTGACCGGAATAGAGCTTTTTCCAGGCTTTTGTGAATGGACTGATTGGCAGTCCTGACTCCATTGGCATGAATATGGCTAAAGACATTAAACTCCAGAACTGGGCTGCAGACAGGCTGTATTTCTCCTGTCAGCGCTGAGTGGGAGTGTCCGAGTCTGATGCTGGAAAGTAGAGGCCGCTCTGGGCTCAGCAGGGAAGATGACGCGTGCGCGGTCTGCTGTTCCTGTGACAAGGCAGAGCGGTGGCACGTCCCGTGTTTGTAATCGTTGTATATTCTGTAAGTGTCCCCTGTTGGCTTCGATGCTACTTCCCCCACTTTCTGAAATCTCGAAATGCTCACACATCTGTTGCCTCTTTCCTTGACAGAGTCATTCTTGGGAAGGTGAGCTATACGACAGGATTTATGATAAGGATCAAAAGCTCAAGTACCTACCAGGAAGGTCACATTTCTAGGCCCGAAATATAAATGGGTACTAGTCACAAGAAAATGAACACTTACACATTTGCCACCAAGTGAAATAAATGGCACATTCCCAGAGCCGTTGGAGCTCCTTCTATGCCAGCCCCCTCGCGTTCTCCACCGTCTTTCCCCAGAGCAAGCTGCAAATTTATCGCTTTACTTTTTTGGTTTTTCATATTTCCTAACAAAATATTGTTAGTTTGGCTGATGGGGACCTAGAGGAAATGAAATCACATTGCTCTCAGTCTTCAGTTACACCCCGAGACCCCAGTTCATACGCTCATTCATCTCTCTTCCTTTAGAGGGTTAAATTATACACAATTAACTTTTCTCTTCTGTCATTGATGGATGTGTGGGTGGTTTCCAGCAGTTTACCATCACAAGAAACGTTGCTACTATAAATACACATTTACATGACTCTGGACGCAGGTTTGCAAGGTTTTGCTCCTGAGTCTACTCTGAGAATAGACTCCTAGACGGCAGGATGTGCTTGTTCAGCTGAGCAAGTTGGTGTTTGTGAGTAGGGGTGTCATTTCAGCTCCCACTTGCCGTGAAGGAGAGTCCCCGCATTTCAGATCCTTCGCAACCGTTGGTGTTGTTGGCTTGTTGATTTTTGCCAAACCAGTGAGTGTTTGACAAAAAGTATCAAACCAGTCAGAAAAAGTATCTCATTGAAATTTTAATTTGCTTTTTTTTTTTTTATCCTCACCCGAGGACATTTTTCCATTTTTGGTTCAGACAGAGTGGGAGGGAGAGAGAGGAAGAGAGAGGGGGGAGGGGGGGAGAGAGAGAGAGAGAGAGAGAGAGAGAGAGAGAGAGAGAGACGTCAACGAGAAAGGGACACATCGAGTGGCTGCCCCCTGCATGACCCAACCAGGACTGGGGACAAACTGCAACCAAGGTACGCGCCCTTAGCGGGAACTGAACCCGGGTCTCTCTGGACCACAGGCCGATGCTCTAACCGCTGAGCCAAACCGGCCAGGGCTTAATTTGCATTTTAATGACAACAAATGAAGTTGAGCATCTTTCAATATTTTTATAAATATTTACATTTCCTTTCCCTGTGCAATGACTATTGGTGTCTTTGTATATATCTTTTTCTTTTTTCTCTTCTTTTTTTCAATTACAGTTGACATTTAATATTATATTGGTGTATATCATAGTTGTTAGACATTTATAATGTACAAAGTGATCCCCCTGGTAAGTCTAGTACCAACCTAGCACCATGTATAGTTATTGCCATAGTATTGACTCTATTCTCTGTGCTGTACTTTACATCCCCATGACGATTTGCAACTACCACTTTGTACCTCTTAATTCTTTTTCACCCAACCTGCCAACTCTCTTCTCATCTGGTATCCATCAGTCTGTTCTCCACGTCTATGAGTCTGTTTCTATATTGTTTGTTAGTTTGGCTTTTTATATTCCCCATGTAATTGAAATCATATGGGTTTTTTTCTGTCTGATATATTTCACATAGTATCTCTAGGTTCATTCATGTTGTTGCAAATGGTAAGATTTCATTCATTTTTATGACTGAGTGATAGTCCTTTATATGTACCACATCCTTTTTTATCCAAATGTCTATTAGTGAACACTTAGGTTGCTTCTATATCTTGGGCATTGTAAATAATGCTGCAATGAAAATAGGGGTGCATATATCTTTTTAATTAGTCTTTTGGATTTCTTCCAATAAATACCCAGAAGTAGAATCACTGGATTTTAAGGTGGTTTTATTTTTTATTTTTATTTATTTATTTTTTTTTTGGTACGTGGCCCTAGCAGGAACCAAACCCGGGACTCTCTGGTCCGCAGTCCGACACTCCAACCGCTGAGCCAAACCGGCCAGGGCTGTTTATAATTTTTAGAGTACCCTCCATATTGTTTTTCAAGTGGCTGCACCAATTTGCAATCCCACCAACAGTGCACAAGGGTTCCCTTTTTCCATGTCCTCATCAACAGTTGTTTGTTGATTTATTAATGATAGCCACTGTGAAAGGTGTGTAGTGATATCTCATTGTGGTTTTAAAATGCATCTCTCTGATGATTAGTGACTTTGAGCATCTTTCCATATGTCTATTGTCCTCTTTGGAAGAATGTCTATTCATGTCCTGTGATTATTTTTATATTATTGTCTGGGTTTTTTGGTTTTGAATTGTATGAGTTCTTAAGAAATTTTGGATATTAACTCCTTATAAAATGTATCATTGGTGAATATCTTCTTCCATTTGGTAGGTGGTCTTTACATTTTGTTGATGGTATTCTTTGCTCTGAAAAAAAACCCATTAGTTTGATATAGTCTCATTAGTTTATATTTTCTTTCATTTTCCTTGTCAGAGAAGCTATATCTAAAAATATATTACTAAGAACAATGTCAAAAAGTTTACAGCCTATATTTTCTTCTAGGAGTTCTATGGTTTCAGGCCTTACATTTATGTCTTTAAACCATCTTAAGTTTACTCTTGCATATGGTGTAAAAACGTCATCTAGTTTCCTTTATTTGCATGTATCTTTCCAGTTTACTCCAAGTCATTTGTTGAATAAACTACCTTTACTCTATTGTATATTATTGCCTCCTTTCTCATAGACTAATTGACGAAATAGGCATGGGTTTATTTCCGGGCTCTCTATTGTGTTACATTGATCTATATGTCTGTTTTTATTCCAATACCATATAGTTTTGATCACTATGGCCTTCTAATATAGTTTGGTATCTGGTAGCATGATATCTCCAACTTTGTTTTTCTTTCTAAAGATTGCTAAGGCTACTTGGGGTCTTTTGTGGTTCTATATGAATATTAGGATAATTTGTTCTAGTTTTGTGAAAAATACCATTGGTATTTTGATAGCAATTGCATTTAATCTGTAGATTTCATTGAGTAGTATAGACATTTTAATGATGTTAATTTTTCCCATTCATTAGCATGGTATTTATGCTTCCATTAATTTTTTTATCTTCTTCAATTTCTTCAAGGTCTAATAATTTCCTGAGTATAGTTTTTTACATTTTTGGTTAAGTTTATTCTTAGGTATTTTTTTATGCAATTGTAAATGAGATTGTATTCTTAATTTCTCTTTCTGATAGTTCATTTTTGGTGAATAAAAATGCAACCAATTTCTGAATATTAATTTTGTATTTTACTACTTTAGTGACTTTATTTAACAGTTCTAATCATTTTTTGGTGGAGTCTTTAGGGTTCTTTATATGCAGTATCATGGCACCTGCAAATAATGGCAATTTTGCTTCCTCCTTTCCAATTTGGATGCCATTTATTTATTTATTTATTTACTCATTCATTCATTCATTTATTTTCTTGTCTGAATGCTGTGTCTTAGACTTCCAATACAATGTTTAATGAAAGTGGTGAAAGTGGAAATCTTTGTTTTGTTTCTCATCTTAAAGAAAATGCTTTTACCTTTTCCTCATTGACTATGATATTAGCTGTGGGTTTATCATATATGCCTTTCATTATGTTGAGGTATGTTCCCTCTAGTCTTACTTTGATGAAAGTTTTTAATCAGAAATGGGTGCTGGAATTTGTCAAATGTTTTTTCTGCATCTACTGACATGATCATGTGATTTTTATCCTTTATTTGTTAATGTGGTATATCACATTAATTGATTTGCAGATATTGAACCAACCTTGCAATCCAGGAATAAATTCCACTAGATCATGGTGTATGATCTTCTTAATGCATTACTAAATTTGGTTTGCTAATATTTTGTTGAGGATGTTTACATCTATGTTCATCAGGAATATATTGGCCTATAAGTTTCTTTTTTTGTAATATCTTTGTCTGGTTTTGGAGTCAGGATACTGCTGGCCTCATAAAACCAGCTTGGGAATCTTTCCTTCTCTTGAATTTTTTAGAATAGTATAAGAAGGATAGGTGATAAGAAGGATAGAATGTGTGGTAATATTCACCTGTGAAGCCATCCAGTACAGAATTTTGTTTGTTGGGAATTTTATAATTACTGATTTGATTTCATTCATAGTTATTGGTCTGATCAAATTTTTGTGTTTCCAGGAATTGTTTTCTAGATTGTCCAATTTGTTGGCATATAATTGATTGTACTATTTTCTTATAACCCTTTGTATTTCTGTGGTGTCACTTTTTTTTTCATTTCTGATTTTATTTATTTGGGTTCTCTCTCTTTCTTTCTTGATGAACCTGGTTAAAGGTTTATTCATTTTGTTTATCTTTTCAAATAACAGCTCTTGGTTTCATCGATCTTTAGTACTGTTTTTAAGAATCAATTTGATTTATTTCTGCTCTCATCTTTATTAATTTCCTTCCTTCTACTCACTCTGGGCTTTGATTGTTGTACTTTTTCTAGTTGCTTTCGATGGTTTATTTGAGATTTTTTTTCTTGTTTCTTGAGATAGACCTGTATTCCTGTGAATTTCCCTCTTAGAACTGCTTTCACTGTATCCCATGTATTTTGGGTCATTGTGTTTTCATTTTCATTTGTCTCAAGATGTCTTTTAATTTCTTCTTGTTAACCCTTTCATTCTCAGAAGCATGTTATTGAGCCTCCATATGTTTCTGTTCTTTTAAATTTGTATTCGTGTAGTTTATTTCTAGTTTCATAACATTGTGGTAAAAAAAGATGCTTGATATAATTTCAATCTCCTTAAATTTATTGAGAGTTAGTTTGTGGCTTAACAAATGTTCCACGTGCACTTGAAAACAATGCTGCTTTGCAGAAAAGTGCTCTAAAAATATCAGTTAAATCCCTCTGGTCCAATGTGCCATTTAATGCCACCATTTTCTTGTTAATTTTCTGTCTGGATGATCTATCCCTTGGCGACAATGGGGTGTTAAAATTCCCTACAATGACTGTATTACTGTTGATCTCTCCCTTTATGTCTGTCAATTTGCCTTACATATTCAGTTGCTCCTATGTTGGGTGCATAAATGTTTACAGAGGTTATATCCTCTTCTTGAATTGATTCCTTTATCATTATTAAATGTTTGGTTTTTTTGCCTCTTGATATAACCCTTTTTTTAAAGTCTAGTTTGTCTGATATAAGTATTGCTACATTAGTTTTTATTTTCACTTCCATTTGCATGAAATATTTTTCCATTCCTTTATTTTCAGCCTATGTGCATCTTTCCATCTGAAGTGGGTCTTTTGTACACAGCATATGTATGGGTTTTGTTTTTTTATCCATTCAGCCATCCTATGTCTTTTGATTGGAGCATTTAATTTATTTACATTTAAAGTGATTACTGATCAGTATGTAGTTTTGTCATTTTATTATTCATATATATATATATTCCATTTCTTTCCTTCTACTTCTTAAAGAAGTCCCTTCAATATTTTTTGTGATAGTGGTTTGGTGATAATAAACTCCTTTTGCTTTTTTCTTATCTGGGAAGCTGATTATTGCTTTTTTGATTCTGAATGATGGCTTTGCTGGGTAGAGTAATTTTGGGTGTAGGTCTTTGCTTTTTATCACTTTTAATATTTCATGCCAACCCTCAATGACCTAGAAAGTTTCTGTTGAGAAATCAGCTGACAGTTTTTTGGGAGCTCCTTTGTAGGTAACTAACTGCTTTTAAGATCTCCCTTTGTCGTTAACCTTTGGCATTTTATTATGGTGTGTCTTGGTTTGGGACTTTTTGGGTTCACTTTGTGTGGGACTCTCTGCACTCCCTGGACTTGTGTGTCTTTTTCCTTCACCAGGTTAGGAAAGTTTTCAGGCATTATTTCTAATAGGTTGTCAATCCTTTGCTTTCTTCTCCTTCTGGTACCCTGATGATACAAATGTTGTTACTCTTGATATTGTCCCAGAGTCCCTTGGATTATTCTCATATTTTAAATTATTATTATTATTATTTTTTTTTGCTGTTCAGATGGGGTGATTTCTGCTCCCTTGTCATCCAAATAGCTGATTCAATCCTCTGCTTCATCCGTGTCTTCTGCTGATTCCTTCCAGTATATTCTTCATTTCTGACATTTTTTTATGTTTATCTAATTCCATTTTTATGTTCTCTATCTCTTTGTTGAAGTTCTCACTAAGTTCATCTATTCTTCCCCTAAGTATGTTGAGCATCCTTATAACCAGTGTTTTGAACTCTGCATGTCTCCATTATGCTTAGTGCTTTTTCGGAGTTTTGTCCTGTTCTTTCATTTGAGACATGTTTGTTTGTCCCCCTTATTTTAGCTGCCTCTCTGTATTTCTTTTTACATACTAGCTAGATCTTCTATGTCTCCCAGTCTTAGTAAGTTGGCCTTATGCAGTCGGTGCTCTGTAGGGTCCAGTGGTACAGTCTTCTCGGTCACCTGAGCCTGGCCCTCTAAGAGTGTCCCTTCTGTGGGTTATGTGTGTTCTCTGTTGTAGTTAATCCTCGATTGCTGTCAGCATGTTTGTTGGTGGAGTGATGCTCAGTCTGACAGGATGTGAAGATTGGCCACAACACAGCATACAAGAGGCTATGTGGGGCCTGACCCTACAGAGAGAAATTTTCCTCAGTGGGCTCTGGTGCCTGCCAAAACCACCCTTTTGTTGTGAACTTTGTGGAGCTAAGTGGGTGGTGCTCTGTTTGGGTCTGAAGCCAGCCAATGTTGTGGTTCTGGGGCCTCTTGGGAGGAGCTCTGGTGTAGGCCAAAGTCAGCTGCTGGCTGTGTCCAGCCTGGGGCCCCCTGATATGAGCTACAAAGCAATCTAATGTTGGTAGTTACCTGTGCTGGGCCTGGAGGTGTGTGAGACAGGCCACACTGAAAACTGAGTCCTGCTACCAGCAGTACTGTGACCGGAGCCACTCAGCAAGAAGCACAGGGTAGGCAGAGGTCAGCTGCTTCTTGCCTGGGCCCCATGGAACTTTGAGAATTATTAGAAAAGTCTGCAGTGTGGGCCAAGGCCAGCAGCCCATGCTGCCCATTGGGCTGTGCATGTATTGTGTGGGATGTGGTCTCAGGGAGTCACCATGGAGGGGCCAGTGGTATTCACCAGGTTAATGCAGATTCACTAGGTGCCAGTGCTGGGCCTGGGGCTGCTCATCAAGAGGCACAGGGCACATGGAAGCCAGTCACCACCTTACTGGGGCCTGTGGACTCGAGAGGTTTTAAGAAAGTCTGCAGCAAGGGTGGAAGCTGGATGCCTGTCTCTCAATAAGCCTTGTGTAGTGTGAGAGTTGGATGGGGCAGGTTCTTAGGGAGTTGTCAGGGTGAGGCAAACTATGTTCACTGGGTTAGGGCAGATTCAGATGTGTTGCCTGCCTGTGCCCACAGGCGATGTTGGGGGAGGGCTCAACACAATTCAGTTTCTCCAATATATCTTTGGCACCCCCCAAGCTGCAGTCCCTTTGCAGGAGCCCACAGCGAGTGCCTGTCAGTGAGTCTGTGTGGGTCCTTTAAGAGGGATGCCTTGGACTCCAGAGCCCTCAATTACACTCAGCCACAATGCCTACTGATTTTCACAGCCAGTTTTTATGGGAATTTCTCTTTCCCAGCTCTGATGTCCTGTGTTGTGGGTCTTAATGTGGGGCTTGGGACCACTTGCTTTTCAGTGGGGACCTCCACAGCCGAGATATCCTTCCTGATTCTCAATGACCACACGTGGGTGTAGAGCCAGCCTGTTTTGCATCTCCAGCCCTCCTATCAAGCTCATTTGGCTTCTTCTTCATGTCTTGAGTTATATTAGTTATATTAGTTATCTGTTCAGCCAGCCTTCAGGTGGTTCTCCAGGATGGTTGTTCTGTAATTTAGTTGTAATTTTGATGTGTTTGTGGGAGGAGGTGTTTACTTACTCCACCATCTTGATCACTATATATGTACTTTTTCTTATTATTGACTGTTTTGTCTAAATTTCTGTTGGGTTGCTTTAAGGACATTTAAGTTATTAATACCATCTGGAATGGTTTATGTATAGTGTGAGATTGGGATCCATCTTCATGTTTTTTTCTGTATCAAAAACCAACTGTCACAGCGCCATTTTTTGGATAGTATATTCTTTCTTCACTTATTACAGCCCCAGCTGTGTCCATATAGGTGGGGTTTGCTTATACGTGGGGTTTGCTTCTGGATTCAGTGTTATCATAATAATTTATTTATGTATCCCTATGACATATAACACTATCTTGATGATTATAGCTTCATAATAAGTGTTGATGTTTGGCAGAGTAAGGTCCCCATCTGGTTCTTTTAAGCTGTTGTTATAAATCTGTTCTATTTCATATAAATTTTAGAACCAGATTGTCAAATTTCCCCAACCAAAAAAATTGCAAGATGGATTAAAATTGCATTGAATTTAAAGATCTTTTGTGGGGGGAGAATTAATGTCTGGATAATGTCTTCCCATTAATTTAGTACTTTCAGTAGAGTTTTATAAATTTCTATAAACTATACACTTTAAAATATATTATTTTAGGAAACATATTTCTCTTTCAATTCTTATAGTTACTATTTTCTTTCTTCTTGGAATAAATGGCATTTCCAGTACTATTTTGAACAGCAGTGATGGTAGAAAGCATCAGTGTCTTTTTTTTTTTTTTTAATATTGAACACATCTAAAATTTTTCAATTACATATAATCTTATAGTTTTGTTTCTAAGTTATTTTCAGGTTGAAGATATTTAGATGTTGATCCAGAGATAGATAGATAGATATTGATGATATATGTATATATTTTTTTCACTAATAGTTATTGATATTTATAAGATTTTTATATTTTTTCTTAACCCAGTAATTTCCCCTTTAATCAATATTCTGAACTCAGACCATCTCTGTATTCTAGAAAAAAAGATCCTTTTGATCATGAAATGTTTATGGTATATTTCTATTTATTCAATACTATTTATTTAGAATCCTTGCATAAATATTAAGAGAAATAGGCTTGTAAATTTCTTATTTTACCTCATCATATCTGACGTCAAGGATATGCTTGACTTACCAAATAGTTATACATTTTTCTCTCTCTCTCTCTCTCGTCTTTTTTTTCTTCCTGGAAAAACCACAGTTAGGTAAGAGCTAACTGTTCTTTGAAATTTTGGAAGACTCACCTGTAAAATCCTTTGGGCTTGGAGCACATTATAGAAGTGAGTAGGTCTTTAATTGTCATTATAATTTCCATTTTTTATTTTTCCATTATGTTACGGTGTTTATTTTGTTCTTCTTTCTATTGTATTGACACTGGGTTGTTCATATGTTTTTCCTTTCATTTCTGTAGTTATTTCCCCCTTCTCTTTCTATGTTTTGCTTTTCTTATATCTTTTCTCTTTTGTTTTTATAGCTAATCTTGCCCAAGGTTTATCTTTTAATTGTTTCAAAGTACTACCTTTTACTTTCATGAATCTTCTTCATTTTTCCTCTCTGTTATGTAGATGTTATTCTTATCTTTAGTGTGTCTTACTTCTATATATCTATTTGTTCTATTTCCTTTCTCAACTTCATTTTTAACAGTTCTACTGTAAGTGTAATTGACATAGAATAGACTGCACATTTACAGTGTACAATTTGATAAGACTTGACATATGTGTACGACCATGAGATGATCCTATCGGTGAAAACAGTGAATACATCCAGCACACCCAAAAGTTACCTCACGCCCCTTTGTAACCAACCCCACCTTCCCACCTATTCCAGCACCTGGTACACAAGTAATCACCGGTCTGCTTCTGTCACTGCGAATCCTTTAAATTTCACATCTTTTATATAAATGGAATAACAATGTATGTACTCTTTTTTTCTGGTTTGCTTTTCTCAGCATAACAATTTAAATTTCATCTATGCTGTGTCAAGACAGATGTTGTATCAATACTTAATTCTTTTGTATTGCTGGGTAGTGTTCCATTCTACGGATATACAAGTTTCAGCAAACTGACTATTGACTAATTGATGGACATTTCAATTGTCTCTGGGTTTTTATTATCATAAATAAAACTGCTATGATTTTTCATGCACAAGTCTTTGTGTTGATATATGTTCTCTTTGATAAATGTCTACTAATGGAATGACTAGATCATGTGTTTGGCGTATGATTTATTTTTAGGAAACTTCCAAAATGTTTTCTCAAAGTGACTGCATCATTTTACATTCCCACCAGCATTGTTTGAGTGTTCTAGTTCTTCCACACCTTTGGAGACACTTTTCCACATCAGTCATTCTAACGATGGATAGCAGCTCTCACTATGGGGATATGTGTTTGCTCATTTCTAATGGGGTTGCAAGTTTTGAGAGTTCTTTATATATTTTGGATACAAGCCTTTATCAAATATGTGAGTTGCAGATATTTTCTCCTGGTCTGTGGCTTATCTTTTCATTAACTTAAAAGTGCCTTTCAAAGAGCAAAAGTTTTTAAACTTTTATGAAGTCCAACTTATCAAACTTTTTAATGATCAGTCTTTTAATGCAGTAGTAAGAATTTTTTGCCTACCCCAGCCTCACAAAAATTCTTTCCTATGCTTTCTTCTAGAGGTTTTATAGTTTCAGTTATGATTAGGACTATGGTCCACACTGAATTAATTTTTATATAAAGTATGAGGTATAGACAGAAAATTATTATTTTGCATATGGATATCCAATTATTTCAGCATGATTTAGTGAAAGACTATCCTTTCTCCACTAACTTGCCTTTGCTCTTTTGTCAAAAAGTCAATTGTCCATTTATGCTATGTCTTAGGACAATGTTGTTTCCATGGATCTCCTTTCTGATATTTAAACCAATACTAGACTGTCTTGATTAGAGTAGCTTTAAAATAAATCTTGAAAATAAGTAGTAGTACACCTCAATTTTGGTCTCCCTTTTTCCAAAGTTGTTTTGGCTATTCTAGGTCCTATGCATTTCCTATGTAGTGACAGGTCTCATGTAGTAATTTTAGAACCAGCTTGGCAATTTCTGCAAAACATCTGCTAGGATTTTGCATGTATAGGTTGCAGTGAATGTATAGGTTAAATTGGGAGCACTTACATCTTAACAGTGTTGAATCTTCCAACCAATAAATATTTTTTTGTGTGTGGTAAGATATACATACCCTAAATAAAAAAGGTTTTATTTAGTTTCTTCTAGAATTTTTCGTAGTTTTCAGAGTATGGGGAGTTGACATTCTTGGCAGATGGATCTCTGAGTACGTCACATTGTTAGTGTTGTTGTGGTGGCGTTGCCTTTCACTTGCTCTCCCTGGTAAATTGTTAATGTGCACCCAGAAATAGGTTTCTGCACACTGCTCTTCTGTCTTGCAACATTGCTATTTACCTACTAGTTGTAGTATTTTTGTTTGTTTGTTTGTTTGTAGATTCCATCGGGTCTTCCGCATAACGCATCTTCCTTTGTAACGCCGTATTGTGCCGGGTAGAACCTCCAGTCCAGTGTTGAGCGGCAGTGGTGAGAACACACATCCCGGATGTTATGGGGAAACGTTCAGCCTTTCACCATCACCCACCTTACCTATAGGCCTTTGAAGATCCCTTTATTGGGTTAAGAAAGTTCCATTCTATTCTTTGTTTGCTCAGTTTTTATTTGGAACAGATATTGAATTTTTGTCAAATGTTTTTCCTGTGTCCTTTGAGATAATTATACTTTTCTCTTTTAGATTGTTAATATGGTGAATTACATTAGTTTTTAAATTTTTATTTTTAATTTTTTATGCGGTAAGATGTACATACCATAAATATATCATTTGAACCACTTTAAAATATACAATGCAGTGACATCAGCTATTTTTACAGTGTTGCATCACCAAGCCCTGCCGCCGGGGCTCGCCTCCTCTCACACAGAGGCTGCCCCACTGACCGGCCCTTCGTCCCTCCGCACCTGTAAAGCCCGGGTCCACTTTCTGTCTATGATTTTTCATGATCTCGGTACTTCATATAAATGAAATCATGTAATAGTTTTCATTTTGTGACTGGCTTGTTTTACTTAGCATACTGTTTTCAAGATTCACCCATGTTGTAGCATGTATCAGAATTTCTACATTGACTTTTGAATGCTAACCCAATCTTATATTGCTGGGATACGCCCCACTTTGGCATAATATATTATCTTTTCATGTATTCCTGAATTCAATTTGCTGAAGTTTTATTTAGAATTTCTTCACCCGTGTTCATGAAAAGTTTCTCTCTGTCTGGGGCAGGGTCAGGGCAACGCGGGACTTAGCCGATCAGCTCGGAGGCCTCCCTCTTCTCTTCCAGTGTTTTGGAAGAGTTATTTCATTCCATGTTTGATAAAATTTGCAATTGTAACTATTTAGTCCTGAAGTTCTATTTCTAAAAGTTAACCACCGTGTTCAGTTTCTTTAATAGAGATACGATATTTAAGTTATCTATTTCTTCTTCAGTGGTTTGCATCTCTCAAGGAATTTGTCTATTTCATCTATGATTCTTTTTATTTGTCGGTCATGATATTCCCTTGTTATCCTTCTTATATCTACAGACTCTATAATGATGTCACCCTTTTAAACCTCATACTCGTCATTTGTTTCTTCTCTCTTTGTTTGCTGAAAAATCCAGATAGATATTTACCAATTTTGTTGATCTTCTCAAAGAACCAACTTTGTGTTTCATTAATTTTTCTCCAATGTTTTTCTGTTTTCAGTTTATTTGATATCCATTCTGATCTGTATATTTTCTCCTGCTTACTTTAGGTTACATTTTCTGTTCTTAGTCTTTTTTTTTTTTTTAAGTGGAAGTCACATAATTGTTTTGAGACCTTATTTCTTTTCTAATATATGTTTACTATTGTAGCAGTATGCCACAATTTTTATATATTTTCTTCTCATTTTCATTCAGCTCAAATACTTTCTAATTTTCTATTTCTTCTTTGACCCATTGGTTATGTATAATGGTGTTATTTAGTTTCCAAACACATTAATATTTTCCAGAAATATTTGTTTTATTTATTTCTATTTTAATTATATTGGTCAGAGAACATACTTTGTATGACTTGACTCCTTAAAATTTATTAAGACTTGTAGAGGATCCAGAATATAGTCAATTTGGATAAATGTCTGTGCACTGGAAAAGAATATGTATTCTACTCCTTTTGGGTAGAGTACTCTAAAAACATCAGTTATATCAAGATAGTTAATTGCGTTGTACAAATCTTCCATATATTTAGTGATTTTCTCTGCACTTGTTCTATCACTTATCGAGAGAGGTATTGAAATCTCACAGTATAATTTTGAATTTTTTGTCCTTGTGGCTCTAATTAATATTTAGGATTTTTGTCCTCCTGGTCAATATCATTGGTTCTTTATCCCTGGCAATGTTGGGGTTTTTTTGCCCTAACATCTACCTACCATAGCCCCTTGCTTTCTTTTGCATATGGCCTATCTCCCCGCCCCCCACCATTTTAACTTACTTGTGTTTTTATATTTAAACTGTGTTATGAAGGCAGCACTTGGTTGGCATTGCTTTTGTTTTCCAACTTGACAATCTCTCCTTTTAAAGTGATTATTGATATTGTTATATTCAAATTCATCATCTTGCTATCTGAGGTGTATCTTTCCCGTCTATTTTTTTCCTCTTAGATTTTGCACTGTTTTTTAATTGAATGTTTTTTATGATTCTGGTTTATCTTCTCTGGAGGCTTATTAACTATAACTTTATTTTTTAAGTTTAGTCATTACTGTAAGGTGTTGAACTTGTTGGTCCATCTTCAGGGACATTATGTCACTCCCTATATACTGACCGTGTGACAGCATACTTTCACTTCTTCCTTCAGCCTTTTACCCTTGTCATATATTTACTTTTACATGTTTAAAACCTCACAATACAGCTCTGGCCGATTTGGCTCAGCGGTTAGGGTGTTGGCCCACGGACCTAAGGGTTGTGGGTTCAATTCCCAGTCAAGGGCATGTACCTCAGTTGCAGGTTCCATCCCTGGCCCTAGTCAGGGTCGTAGGGGAGGCAACCAATCCATGTGTCTCTCACATTGATGTTTCTCTCTGTCTCTCTTCTCCCCTCTCTTCCACTCTGTCTAAAAATCAATGGAAAAATAACCTCAGGTGAGGATTAACAACAACAATAAAATACAATAATAAAATAAAATAAACCTCAAAATACATTGTTAATGTTTTGTTTAACCCATCACTTCTCTTTTTTAAAATATTAAAATTTTAGCCCTGGCCGGTTTGGGTCAGTGGTTAGAGCATCGGCCTGTGGTCCAGAGACACCAGGGTTTTGTTCCCGCTAAGGGCACGTACCTCGGTTGCAGTTTGTCCCCAGCCCTGGCTGGTCGTGCGGGTGGCAGCCACTCGATGTGTCTCTTTCACGTCGATGTTTCTCTCTCCCTCTCTCTTCCTCTCTCTCCCTCCCACTCTATCTGTGCAAAAAATGGAAAAATGTCCTCAGGTGAGGATAAAAAAAAAAAAATTAAAATAAATAAATAAATAAATAAAGCTTTTAAAATATTAAAATTTTAAATCTTAAATATTTAGTGATATAATTACCATTTTGACATCTTTCATTCCTTTATAAAGATCTATATTTCACCCTGGCTGGTTTGGCTCAGCGGTTAGAGCGTCGGCCTGCGGTCCAGAGAGACCCGGGTTTGGTTCCCACTAAGGGCACGTACCTCGGTTGCGGTTTGTCCCCGGCCCTGGTTGGGTCGTGTGGGTGGCAACCACTCCGTGTGTCCCTTTCACATTGATGTTTCTCTCTTTCTCTCTCTTCCTCTCTCCCCCTCCTGCTGTATCGGAACAAAAAATGGAAAAATGTCCTCGGGTGAGGATTAAAAAAAAAAATCTGTATTTCCCTCTGTGGTCATTTGCTTTCTACTTGAAGCATTTCCTTTACATTTCTTGTAGTGCAGATTTGCTCGTGATGAATTCTTTAAGCTTTTGTCTGTCTGTTTGGAAAGGTCTTTGTATTATACTCATTTTTTATTTTAAATAGATATATATATTTTGCTGGATTTAGAATGGTGGGTTGAAAGTTTGTTTTAGTTTATTGAAGATGTTCCATTGTCTTCTCACTTGCGTTGATTCTGATGTAAGTCTGCTGTCATTTTTTGTTCCCCTACCAAGTGAGTTTGTTTTGCTTTGGCTGTTTTTTAGATGTCCTGTACCATGGTTTTGAGCATTTGGTTATAATGTGCTTTGTGTCATTTTCTTCATGGTTCTAATACTGGGGGCTTATTGAGTTTCTTGAACAATGGGTTTACAGCTTTCAGTAAATTTGAAAAAATTCAGTCATTATTTCTTCAAATATTTTTATGCCACAATCCCCGATTCATGTACATGTATTTTATGTTGCTTGAAGTTGTCCTCCAGCTCACTAATGTGCTTTTCTTTTTTATTTATTCTTCCTCCTCCCTGTTTCTCTCACTGTATTTCTATTTTCCTTCCTTTCTTCCTTCATTCTTTTCTTTCTTTTATTTACTTTTGTCTCTTATTTTTCATTGTGCCCATGTTCTTCTTTCCTTTTATTCATTCTTTTTTCTATCTTTTATTTTTCTTATATTCATTTTCTCTTCTATTTTTCAGTTTGGATAGCTTTTATTGCTATAATCTCAAGTTCATAGTCTTTTCTTCTGCAATGTCTGAACTGCCATTAACTCCATCCACTCTATTTCTTATCTCAAAAAATGTAGTTTTCTAGAAGTCCAATTTGGGTCATTAAAATATTTTCTCTTTCTTAATTTAACTTTTTAAAAATATGGAACACAATTATAAAGCTTTTAATATCCTTCTCTACTAATTCTCTTCTAATAAGTTGAAACTGTCCCCAGTTTCAACTTATTGATTTTATTTTCCTTTTCTTTTTTTATCCTCACCCGAGGACATTTTTCCATTTTTTTGTTCAGATAGTGTGGGAGGGACAGAGAGGAAGAGAGAGAGAGAGAGAAACATCGATGTGAAATGGACACATCGAGTGGTTGCCACCCACACGACCCAACCAGGGCCAGGGACGAACTGCAACCGAGATACATGCCCTTAGCGGGAACCGAACCTGGGTCTCTTGGGACCACAGGCCGATGCTCTAACCATTGAGCCAAACCGGCCAGGGCTATTTTCCTTTTCATATGTGTCATCATTTTCTGCTTAGTAATTTTTTCTTAAGTACCACTTGTGAATTTTACCTAGTTGAGTGCTGGAATTTTTTATTCCTACCAATTCTTGAGATTTGTTCTAGGGTGCACTTCAGTTACATGGAAATAGCTTGATCACTTAGTGTCTAGCTTTTAAGATTTGTTAGGCAGATTAATATTTACTTGAAGGTTAAATAATCCTCACTGCTGAGGCAAGACCCTGCTAAGTTCACTGAGCAATGTCCTGTGGATGTCGAGGTTTTCTCTGGCTGGTTGTCACGGGAACTGCTGCGGCACTGTCCCTCTGGCCACCAGCCTGCTGCAGGCTGCACACTCTCTGAAGGCAGCGGTCGGGAGCGATCATGGGCTCATCTCTTTGTTCTTTGTTATCAAATGTGGTGTCTCAAACACTGTTTTTTGTTTGCTTGCTTGCTTGCTTTTCTGGGTTTTTTGTTTTGTCTTGTTTTTGCTTAAGTCAGAGGGTAAATCAATTCTCTGTTATTCCCTCCTGGATGGAAGCAGAAGTCTCCAACTTCACGAGTACATTTTTTATGATCCTTTACCTACCCTTAAATGTTCTAAAGCTATAATTTTCATGTAAGAATTATTTTACACTTTTACACAGATTTTTTAAAATTATAACTGTACTTTTATTATGATTTTTACTTAAGATAATGTAATTTTTCTGATATTGATTATTTTCCATGTGTAAGGCTTCCTTGGTGAATTAGCACAAGCTTAATTTAGGGACTGTTCTATGTATGACTAAAATAATGCATAGTTTTTTTTGGTACACAGAGATCTTTTTATACCCTTGTTCTATTAGCTTGAGCCTACAAATCCATTTATTCAGATGTTTCATATTTGTGATGAATTTATTCCTGATTGACACAACATACTGTGATAGGAGTATGTTAAATCTTTCATCTACAATTTGTTTTCCCTGTAACTAGTTGCTGATCAATACATTTTGAGGCTATATTATTAGGTGCATGTTAAGTGTTTATTATAATTTTGCCTTCTTTATTTCTTATTTTTTTGTCAGGCTTATAACTTACCTATTTATCTGATTTTTTTCCCAAAAGACCTTCATTCCCGTTCTAGTGAAATGATTACCACCATTTACTTTTATTTCTTTGGCTTATTTTCTTGGTCTTTCTTATTCATTGCTTTATTTTCACCATCTGTATCTTTCTGTTTAAGTGTGCTTCATGTTAAAAAAACAAAAACAAAAACAAAAAAAACACCATATTGCTAGAGCTTGTATTTTTTAATCCAACATCAGTCTGTCTTTTGATTTTTCAATTTAACATGATTATATTTACTGTAAAACTATTTTACTTAAACTTATTTTCTATCATGTCTCCTGTCTCTTATATACTGTACCTGCCTCATTTCCCCACTGCTAAAGTGGTGTTAAATCTTCTACATACCATTTTATTTATCCTGACAGTTGTCCTACTTTATTGGTCATATATATTACCATGCTTCTTTATAAAATTCTTGAACTTACAAAAAATTATATACTCCCCTGAATAAAAAAACTACCTTAGTTTGCTCTCCTCTTCCTCTCGTCATACTCTCAGATCTGCGGCCACACTTCAACACCTGCCGGCTGGTGTCAAATAGAATGTAGTTCTGAATTACTACGGATATATCCTGCCGGATTTTTTTTAATCCTCACCCGAGGACATGTTTTTATTGAATTTTGAGAGAGAGAGAGAGACATCAATCAGTTGCCTCCCATAGGTGCCCCTACCAGGAATTGAAACCCACAACCTAGGAATGTGCTCTGACTGGGAATTGAACCTGAAAACTTTTTGTGTGCTGGATGATGCTCCAAATAACTAAACCACCAGGCCAAGCCAGAATGTATCCTGTTTTTGTCCTCGCTTTTGTATACAAAAGTAACCTTTGCTATGTTATTTACTTACCTTCGTTTATCAAAAATCATATTTTCTAAACTTGCTTTTCTTTTAGCCGGAGTCCTTTCTCCAGGAGTGTTTTCAAAAAGGTCTATGCTGTGGTACTGGCAGAAAAACAGATAATGGAACTGAATGGAGAGCTCAGAAATAAACCCAGATGTATATGGGCAAATTATTTTCAACAAAGGAAACAAAAACATACAATGGAGAAAAGAAAGCCTCTTCAATAAATGGTGCTGGGAGAATTGGAAAGCTACATGCAAAAGAATGAAATTAGACTATAGTTTGTCCCCATATACAAAAATTAACTTAAAATGGCTTAAAGACCTAAGAATAAGACCTGAAACAATAAATTACATAGAAGAAAACATTGGTACCAAATTTACAGACCTTGGTCTCAGAGAAGATTTTATGAAGTTGACCCCAAAGGCAACAGATGTAAAGGCAAAAATAAAGGGATGGGCTTGGCCGTTGTGGTTCAGTGGACTGAGTATCATCCCATGGACTGAAAGGTCCTGGTTCGATTCCTGGTCAAGGCACATGCCCAGGTTTGGGGCTCAATCCCCAGTAGGGGGTGTGCAGGTGGCAGCTGATTAATGTATCTCTCTCACATCAATGTTTCTATCTCTCTCTTCCTTCCTCTCTCTAAAAAATCAATAAAAACATACTAAAAAATAAATGAATAGGGACTATATATCAAACTAAAAAGCTTCTGCACAGCAAAAAAAAAAAAAAACCACCAACAAAATAAAAAAGCAGACAACCAAACAGAAGACTTTTGCAAACAACAGCTCCCACAAGGGGTTATTATCAAAAATATATAAAGAACACATACAACTCAACACCAAACAAACAAATAATCCAAGTAAAATGTGGGCAGAGGACCTGAACAGACACCTCTCCCAAGAAGATATACAAATGGCCTACAGATATATGAAGAGATGCTAAATTTCACTATTAGGGAAGTGCAAATCAGTGGATTGAGCATTGTCCCATGGACTGTGTTGGATACCCTCAGACCCAAGCATCTAAACTGTAGTTATTGCTGCCCCACATTTTCCTTTCTACCTCCTGGTCAAATTCAATTCATTTTGTTCGGAGACAGCGCTCTTACATTCTGCTTCCCTACTCAGAGGTCCCTGGAACATATGTGTTGGGGGTTTTGAGAGCCTGTTCACAACTCTTCCTTTTCCCTGACAAAGTCTAAACCAAGAATCTCTAAGTTTCAGCTCCTGAAGCACAAGTTGATGATTTTTAGAATTCAGATAAAATATCCCAGTTTCAGACTGTGACTCTTAAAAAGTTAAAATATGTGTCAACCTAAAAAGGTTTCATCTTTGGAAACTACATCTAGGGCCACCGAATACCTCTTTGCACACCATCACCCCCCCTTTCTCTCTCTCCAGTGTTGATTGTGTTGGGTGTTTGTTAGTGGGGCTAAGATTTCTCTCTGAATGGAGACTCATGAGAGCAGCTGAGGTCCACAGTGAGGTCAGACTGCTTTTCCTGTGTGAACCGCACACTCCTTTCCCAAAGTGAAGCCATCAAAGGCTCTGGGGATGCTTAGGAGGAGACCCAACAAAATCAAATTTCTTTTAGAGACAATTCATAGTGCATAAAAATTAATCAAGTCCTACCATGACTTGCTTTATTCATAATACTTAATGGTCATGTAATAGGAGTTTTTATTCAGCAGTTAAAGTTCATAAGTGTGGGTTTTACATCGAGATAGGTATTATGCTGATGGTTTAATTACACACCTTTTTGCACACCATAGGAAGTGGGTTATGCAGGTTTTGTAATTAAGGGAAGACTTCTGAGAGACAATGAACCTAAAGTGAAGTGATCTTTATTTTTAAATTAGTAACTGAAAATGTCCAACCCAGGAAATGATACTTGAGATTAGAAGTTGTTTATATATAAATAACACGAGCTCTCTCTCTCTCTCTCACACACACAATTATTTTATAGTTCTCATTCTACAAATTAACATTTTTTGTTTGAAAAACTAAACTTAGCACTAAGTAGTTACTACATGTCCTTTCCTTTAAGGCCAGCATGAAAGACTATTTCCCCAAAGACATCAATTTTAAGTTCCTTACAAAAATAATTCAACTGAATCTTCAAATTCTTAATTTCATTTCATCCAAACTATATACTCTCTCCGAATTAAATTGTTTTTATGTGGCCAAGATTTTCCACCTTCTCTGTTATTGAAACGCAGTATTATTTACTCTTTCCCGCCCCTAACACACACTCCTGCACATGTCTGACCCCAACCTCTTCTCTAACTTTGGACTCCTTAGTCAGTTGACTGTTGAACACCTCAAGTTGGATGGTCAAGAAGCCTCCTTAGTTGAAAGTCTAGAACAATCTCTTGATATTACCATAAACTTGTTCCTCTTCAAGTATTCCCAGTTGGTAAAAGGGAATACTTTTTTTAGCTTATCTTACCAGAAGACTGGGGTCTCCACAGACACTTTTCATTTCTCATGATCAGCACTATATTCAGCAGCAAATTCAATTGGCTTTGTTTTCCAAATGTAAGCCTTCTCACCATCTCTGCTGCTGTTCCCGGAGCTCCAGTGGCCACAGTCCTTGTGATCGGCCCTCTGCTTCCGCCCTTGCTTCCTTACATTTACAGCCAAACAGCCAGAGGAATGCTTTTAAAACCCAAGTCAGCCCTGGCCAGTTTGGCTCAGCGGTTAGAGCGTCGGCCTGCGGTCCGGAGAGACCCGGGTTCGGTTCCCGCTAAGGGCACGTACTTCGGTTGCAGTTTGTCCCCGGCCCTGGTTGGTCGTGCGGGTGGCAGCCACTCGATGTGTCTCTTCACGTCGATGTTTCTCTCTCTCTCTCCCTTCCTCTCTCTCCCTCCCACTCTATCTGTACAAAAAATGGAAAAGTGTCCTCGGGTGAGGATTAAAAAAAAAAGAAATAAAACCCAAGTCAGTGGATGTCATTCTTATGCTCATAACCTCCGATGGCTTCCATCTCACCAAGAAGAAAAGCAAAGGTCCTCACAACGAGGCCATTGGTGCACAGTGTCATCTGCTGCCCGTTACCTTTCAGTCCTTATTTCTTACAACCCTCTTTCCCACTCTGTGTTGGACCCTCAGAGTCTTTGCCTTTTCTGTTCCCTCTGCCCAGAATGTTCTTCTCCCAGAAAGCGACATGACTTATTTCCTTCAAATCTTTATTCAAATATCACCTTATTGTTGAGGTCTTTCCTATGGCAATCACCCCATTGGCCCTCTCCTTGGTACTTTCTATCCCTCTTCCCTGCTTTATTTTTTTCTGCCAACCACTTATCCCCATTTACCCTACTATTGTCTGTAGTAGGGTAAGAAAGTTTTGGGGGGCAGGGATTATTTTCTCCTTTGTTCACTATGGAATCCCCAGAGCCTAACAGATGTCTGGCACACAGGAGGCACTTAGTATATCTGCTTCTTAGTTCAATGGTCTGTCTGTAGGGTGTAACCACTTTATAAGCAACTTGAGGGCTGGGGACCCCCTTTCAATTATGTGAGCTCAACACAATGCTTAGCATTAGTAGGAGTAGTAGACAATTGTTTTGGCCTCCTCAGAAACACTTTTATTTAGACCGAATAGTTTTGTCCTACTCAGTGTGATTCTGGCAAACATCTCCCACAGGCATGGCCAATTACAGGACATCCCTCCCACTGCCAGTCATTATGATTGGCTGAGAGAGGAGATAATCTAGGTTGGGCCAATCAGAGTCCTCCTCTAGAATACTCTGATGGTGAGAACAAGGGACTTTTACTCTGGGCCCACAGATATTTACAGAGAGGAGACCATGGGCAATATTCCCAATATTTAACAGCTGATATGGCATGGACCACAGCAGTCAGAATTGGACACTGAGCAAAAACAGTAACATTATCATACAGCTGTAAGCCAGCTGACTTCCTGCTGAAGGAACCAACCTACAGTCAGAGAGTGTGGGGTTTTAAACAGGGAGATGAAGCTTTGGTGGGGATGGAAATGGGGAGGGAGAGAGAATATTTAGTGAGGAAGGAAGCACATAAAATATGCGCCACCCTCTGAGTCCATCCTCTGTGTCTTGTTTTGCTCTCTTCTTTAGCATCTTTTATATTCTTAATTGACATGCTTATTTGAAACTATGAAGACTTTTTGGGAAAACAACCATGTTGGGAGAGTTGTGTTCCAGCACTAGTTGCCCTTTTTCCTGTTTACTGTGCATCTGCACTTGAACCTGGAGTTTAGTCCACCTGACGCTGAATTCCCTCTGGTCAAGAAGTGAGAGAAATGACATAAGATTCATCCTAGTCAATTTCTAGTGACTCAGATCACCACCCCTTTTGGCATCTTGGATTATGTTGGACTTGGTGAGCATACAAAATGCTCATTTTGCCTCTCTTCTAGCCCCAAAGAGGTGGTGTCATTCTTCTCCCCAATACCACTGTGTTTTGGAGTTCTAATTTTACCTGAAAACTGATAGGAGGAGGATAATTAGAACATGCATTTAAAATGACATGATTCTTTCTCATGAAACCGTGATAATGAGCGCTCTAGCCCCGGCCTCCATCTTGAACATCAACTAGCCCGTGCTCTTCATATTCAGAGCTCCTCGCAGACAGGCCTCCTCTCATACCCTTGACCCTGGAAGGCCCTTTCTGCCACAGGGCCTTGATAAACATTAGTCCCTTTGTGAAATGACCCCACTCCACAGTACTTCCATTGGGACTATTTGATTACAAAAAAACAGAAAGCCAAATCAACTAACATATATAAGAGAATTTATTGGCTCACGTAATAGAAAATCCAGGAGTATAACTCTAGCTTTAGGCATCCAGGAGCCCAAAGGATGTGACCAGTATATCTTTTTTTTTTATTCCCAGTTTTACTTTTCGTCTCTCCCCTCCTGGATTTCCACCTTGTCTCAGTCTCCGCTTTCAGTCTTGTTCTGGACTTCTACCTGGGTCTCTTTCTCTTTTATCTCTGTTTTCCTCTTTCCTTTAATTCAGGTGGGCCCTTTCCAGATTATGGCAAAAATGGTCATAAGATGCCCTAGTTGATCAACAATTCCTTCGGAAAGAGTATTTCTCTCATTGGTTTTATTTTTAATTTATTTTTTTCTTTACTGATTTCAGAAAGAGAAGAAAGGAGGGGGAGAGAGAATAGACACATCGATGAGAGAGAACATCAACTGGCTGCCTCCTGCATGCTCCCCACTGGGGATCGGGCCCACAGCCTGGGCATGTGCCTTGACCAGGAATCAAACCAGTGACCTCTTGGTGCATGGGTCGATGCTCAACCACTCAGCCACTCCAGCTGGGCCTCTCAATGGTTTTAATTAAAGTCTTGGGATAAGCATGGAGCAGGCAAATTAAAGTGCTGATGTGGCTGAACTCACATTGACAGGGGAGTGGGGAGGGTGCCTCCCCAAAGGAAAGTAAGGGTGCTCTGCTTGAAGAATGGGATGAATGCTGGTGGACTGTCACTGAAAGTCCACCTGGCGGATTCTTGCTCACCTTTCAGGTCTTCACTCAGTTTCTTGTTTTGAAGACATAGTCCCTGACCTTTCCTCTCACATGCACATCACCCTGTGGATTATATCTTCTAGTTACACTTGGAATTTTACCTTTATATGTGAGGCTGTATCACTAAGGCCTGGCTCTCAGCTAGAGTATAAAAGACATGAGGACAGGCACTGGGTCTGTTTGTTCTCAAAACTCTATTCCATTTATTAACAATACATTCCATTATGTACTCTTCGTCATTTATAACTATCTTGTAACGTGAGGATTTTTACTGAAACGCAGAGGTCTAAGTAACGTGACCTGGTCATTAAGGGCAAGGGAGACGGAAATCCTGCTTCCGGCTCCACTTGCAGCCTGTCGGTTGCAGCTCTCACGCCTCTCAGCCCTGCCAGCACGTCGGGCGGCCCTGCAGGGAACGGGCAGAGTGAGCCTCGTCCTCAGGAAGCTCACAGTTCTCTAGGCATCATTTCCAGGGACACCAGATCTCAGCTACAGTGTGGGATTATGGATATAGAAGTGGTTGTCTACCTATTAGAAAGACTTTTACTGTCCCTCATTGGGAAGAGTCAAGAAAGGACTGGAGCTGCTACCATGCAGTCGGGAGCAGGAGCGGTCTTCTTGGAGGTGAGGCAAGTCACGAAGACCCCATGGCACATAACAGGGCTGAGTCTTGTTCCCACCCAAGCATTGTTATAACTAGTAGTGGGCACATATTTAAATATTTCATCTCCACATTATCTGATAACTCTGTAATATCTTAAAAACGAATGACAATGATTCTATTTCAAAGCCATATTGCCATGTGGGTGTGTCTGCTGCTGTTATCTGAGATGCACTCTGTTGGGAGGCTCTTCAGGGGTCAGTGGCATGACCGGGTCAGCAGATGGGCTGTAGAATCAGGCATGGAGGCAAATGCCAACTCTTGAGGTTCTTCTTCATGCAACCTCTAGTGTGTTACTTAGAAAGTCCTAGTGTCAACTGTAAAATGCAGGTTTGTTGTGAGAATCTTGGAAATAAAGTTTAGTTAGGCTGGCCATGAAATTTAGTAGAACGGTTTATGTGGGCAGGCTCTGGAATTTGACTGCAGGGGTTCATCCACTTCCAACCTTCCTAGCAGTGTAACAGTCATTCATTCAGTCAACAACCGTACGCGTATGTCCCTGGCCATCATGCCGGTCGTGTATCAGCGGATCGAGCAGGCGATGTCTCTGTCCTGGTAGTAGGAGGGAGATGTGCCATAAGCAAAGGCACAGGGGGATATGTAATGTTGAGAGGTGTTAGGCACAGTGGAAACAATAAAGTGGGCAAGGAGTGCAGAGGGCAGAGTGGTGAAGGTGCCATGTATATTGTGTGGGCAAGAAGCATCTCTTTCCCAGAACATTGGAAGAGTGGGAGGGTGAGCCCCGCAGAGAGCCAGGAAAAGAACATCCACTGGAAAGAAAACCGAAACTTGAAGCATGCCTGGTGTTCGGGGAGAGCAAGGTGGCCAGTGTGGCAGAAGAGAGGGTGGAGGAGTGGTTTCCTTACCTGACTGTGCAGCTGGTTAGTGGCACCTCAGGAATTACCAAGCTGGGCAGTGTAAAGCACTTAGATTTGTTAACAGTAATTGACATGATGATTTTGCCATATGCTTGATTTATGGCAACTGCATGATGACCTCAGTGTTGGTCTACAAAGTTTCTTGCTGATTCTGCTCTGAAGTCCCATGCCTCTCACGCCAGCTTTTGCCTCTGCTTAGAGCTGGTCTCCCTACCTGGCTGGCACACTCCTAGACACCCTTTGGGTTTTAGGTAAACACTGTGTGCTCGGGGAGCTTCCCTGGTTGTCCCCAGTGGGAATAGGTGGCCTTCTTCTATGTCCCTGCACTCCCTCTTCCATTAACCCTTACTGCACTACACACATGGAACGTCTAAGAACTGTCTTCCTACGTTTCCATGGAACCTAGGTTGTGTCCACCTTATCCCCAGTTGTAACTCCAGCATTGAATTTGAGCGGGTCATTTAAGAAGTATTTGTGGATGGACGGATAGATGGACAAATGGATGGATGGATGGAAGGAAGCATGCTAGTCAAATTTGCTCCTCACGGGTCATGTTACAAGGCAGAGTTTAATGAGAAAATATTTTAATATCGATAAAATATGGAATGCCACACAAACTCCATGCTGACACCATAGACTTCATCAAGAAAAGTCCCCAAGGAGGAATATGTTATTAAATTTTTAGAACTTTAAAATTGGAAGGAACCCTTTTTATCATTTAGTTAAAAGGCCTCAGTTAAGAGAAAGATAAAACTGAGGATAAAGAGATGAAGTAGCTTGCCTAAGTCTCCTAGTCTGCTGCAGCCAGGCTGCGACTGGTCACCTGCAGCGGGATGCCCTAGCTTGAGTGAGTGAGTGTGCTGGGCACGGTCAGCTGCTAGGGTTCCGGCTCAAACACTGAGTGGACTGTCGGTAGGAAAATCTGATGCTGGGCAGGAGGTGGAAGGATCTTTGTTCTAGGGGTTTGGTGTTTTGGGATTCGATGCATGTTGTGGGCAGGACATTACTTTTATGTGACGGCTTCAAACCTCTTCAGCCTAGTGGGATACTTTTGAAAGTATTTTAATTTCTGGAATGGACACATAATTCTCCAACCTGCTTGGTCGATTTTTTTCATATCCAAACAGCCCTAAAGTAGCAAGCTTAACTCAAAAATAAAGTATTAGTAAACATTTGAAAGTGAGAAACAGATTATTCCCAGAACACGTAGCTCCTTTCTTCAAATACACACTTGAAAACTGCTAAGACTCTGTTCTGTGAGAATGCTTGAATCTCTCTCCAAATCATAACATGGGTAAACGTACTGAAATATTTCTACAATTTTATTAGAGGTTTTAATTCACTGCTTTATCTATCTCTGTTAGACTGCAAAATAGCTTTAAATATTCAAGTGGTAATTAATGAATCTTTTATGTTGCAAATCAAACATTTTCATCTGTGTGCCGGTCGAGCCTGGTGGGGAGGGCTGGAGAGCAGGTCCCCTGGTCCTCGCGGTGGGCTCGCCTGTGCCTCCATGTCAGGGTGGCTTTTATCCGCTGCCTGGCGGGGCCGGAGCTCGCAAGGACGCTGTCTGCTGTCTCTCTAAGGGTCAGGGTTCCTTACGTGTTTCTTGCCAGAGACATTCCCGACTAGATGGAAAGTCTTTGAATGTGGAATTTTTGCTTGAGTGCAAAATAATAAAAAGCATGTGTATGTTAAAAAAGGATCAGCTTAATGGCAAATGAGCACTGGCCTCCGTTAATATTCTATTACAGTAAAAACTTCTATTTAATAAATTTTCTCCAGACTTTTTCCCCCTAGAATCTAATGTATTTTTCTAAGTGGTCTGCCAACCTAAAGAAAGTATATACGATACATTTGATTTATGTTAAGTCAATAACATGCACAAGCCATTTAAAATTGTATTTTAAGTGTAGAAATATCAACCAAGGAGACATGTACAGTACCATATATTGAGAAGGGAGAGTGTTAACTTTTCAGAGGCTGACATGCCTGTAAATGTTATTCTATTTAGAAGATATTTTAAAAATGTGGTGCTTTGTCAAGTGGTAGGAAAACAAGTCTGAAACCCTGCAATTCGGTTTGGAGCCTGAAATGGAGCTGATATTCAGGACGTCACTTCAGCAGCTTCTCCATTCTCGTGAGAGGGGCAGCGAGAGCTGCCCGTGGGAACATTCTCGGAGGCCTGACAAATCTTTGGAAGCCACCGTGGGTTCTTCCACGGCCCTAATTAATACTGGACTCGGTGACATTTATGCATCAGAGCAATAAGCTAAACAGGAAACAATTTATGTCACCTAAAGCTTTTTACCAAATCGATGCCGCTATTTGTAATTGCTTGTTTCACAAGATTGAAAGTGCTAAGGCCTGATCTGCGTCCATGGATTTGTGGTCAACCTGACCTGTACTTCCATTGTTTAAAAAAAAAAAAAAGCACTAGTGATCAGCGCCGACTTCCATCGAGGGATCCATATTGCTAATATTTCTGGAATTTTAATGTAGTCACAATTTATAGCCGATCAAATGTGGTTACCTAAATTGCTGTTGCTAGGTAGACAGTTTAACTGTCCTTATTAATTACAGTATAATTTAATGTTTGAATGCCGGCACTTGTGTTGGTCATTTTTACAGCTAGAGCAGTTATCTGCCTTATGACGAACCATTTTAGCATTTTCAATGGAAATTTGCTAATATGATGAGTGCTAAAAATGTCACACACTGGTAAATAATGATTATTGCTTTGGCTGAAATTAATTCTTGAAAGATCGGTTACCTTCAAATTAACATTATAACTTGAAGCTCGTCTTTTCCCCTCCTTATATTCTCCGTATAAGGAAAAAAAAAAAAAAAAAAGAGCGAGCATCAATAATTTCAAATGGGGATTATACATATACGCACACATTGCATGTCCTTTTATAATCAGAGTGGAAATAAGATGACATAGGTTTTGTTTTTTAAAAAATCAAATGCTGTTTAAAAATAAAAGTAGGTCATATCTAGAGTGATGACTTTCTAATCCAACTCTTGTGCCCCAGTTAAACCAGTGTTTTTGTACGTAACTCAATTTCCCCTCCAATGGGAATCGTCTTAACACTTTCATCAGTCAGTCAATTCCTTACATGAAGGTTTTAGACTTTATTCTTTATTTGAATAAAAAATACTTTTATTTGACTCAACCACAATGCTCATGAAAGATAAATTTTGATTACTACCCTGAACGTAAACGTGATATCAAAAAAGACAAAATCTAGTAAGACTAATTATACTTGGATCTCGTGGGGGGTAAGTGGGTGTGACCGGTCTCTGGTTTGCTGCCTCGTCTGCTGAGTGACAAGCCTGAAACCAGCACGTACAGGAGGTGCTCTTGCTCTCGGGCAGCTCCCGGACCCCGTCGAAGCGCGCGGTGCTCACCTGCTGCGTCGTCGCTGATGCGGCGTCATTCGTGCTTTGGCTCCTTCGGCGTGTTCACGTGTGTGCACAGATCTGACTGCACCCAGTGTGCACGCTCTGGGCAGTGTCGATGTTTAAGCCGGAATTTTAGGGAATCTCAGGTAACCCTAACAGTATATTCTTAGCAGCTGGATGAAGACGAAAGGTTTCGTGTTTGGCCACTCCTCAGCCCAGAGGCCGTCTACACTGTGGCCTCCCTGCTCGTGAGAAGAGGACATGACACTGCTTCATAGCAACAGCTTGTGTTAAAACACTGGTGTGTCCGATATGGACTCAAGACACGGCCGGGGCAGAATGTGTACCCACTCCTCAGCATCAAGTGTCTCGCCGAGCAAACGGCACGGTTCCTTTCCAAGTCCTCTCGTGGCTGTGCTGCGCTCTGCATTACTCAGTGACCTGCTCTGGCCACTTAACAGACTTCTTTCAACAGACCTCAGTTTTCAACCTGTGTGCTATAAGAATTTTTAAAACTCGGAATACCTGACTACTCGTCAGGGCACTGACCTCTTTTCCCTTAGACTGTCACAGAAAGAAGTGACGACTGCCAGCACAACAATAGCTGTCCGGTGTGAATGAGTCAAAATTACACCTATTTTTGTTGTTGTTGGTTTGTCAAATAATACATCTTTTGGTTTGCCACAGAATTGTAGTAATTAGTCTGTGTGTGCCACAAGATGAAAAAGGTTGAAAATCACTGCAATAGGCCAATTTCATTTTTATTGAAAGATGATGCCCGAATTCATTAATCCTTCATGTACACAACAGAGTAACATTAAAAAGAAACTTTGAGATAGGCATGTTTATAAAATCTCAAGATCAAGATGGTTTTTCTGAAATATTTAGATACTGGCACTCCACTGTTTTGTTCACTGAGACTTATCTAGCATATTTTTGATAGCATATTTTTATAAAATCATTTGTTCTAATCTAAGCATTTATCATTATATGCAAAAAGATTTCTTGATGAGAATGTTATAGACGGTGCATGTTTTTGACATTAGCATTTTATTTGGATGACTAATCTTGCAGATGTGAAATTCTAATGAATTATTCATGATATTGCTTTCCAATGAAATTTCAGTTTGCTCTTAATGCTAGTTATTAAACATTTTGTTTTTCTCTCTAAAATTTGATAAAGAAAAATATGGGGGTGCTTCCTCATGAGAAAAGGTAGCCTTCTCTTTTTTGATCTCCCGGTTCTCTAAGGGAAGACTTTCACTTTGCAACGCCGAGGACAAGACCTTCAGCCTCGGTGTTGAAAGCTGTTAGTGAAGACTGATTTTCATTCAGTGTTGGAAGCAGCTGGTGATGAACCCCAGGCACAGGCCTGACACACATCAGCGGGTCAGAGGCGAAAGAAACTTAGGCTGTGGCGACTTTCACTACCAGTGTGAACAACCAGCATTTTTATTGCATTTGAGAATGCTATAATGTCAGTAATTAGTACTGACTACACAATATTTTTTTATTGTCTGTATCCACAGACACGGAATGATGGAATTACAGTTGATGTCAGGAATGAGTTTCTTTGATGCCTTATCAAAACAAAACCGGAAGCTTCTGTCGCGGGCAGCACTCATCCACGAAGCACCGAGAGCTCGCCGCACTGGGCCCTCTCCGCCAAGGCATCGGGTGGCGAGACCGTCGGGACTGCTTGGTCCACGAAACGCCTCTCGAATTACAAGTCTCATTCTCAGGATAAAAAAGCGAAACCAACTCTCAAAAACATCCAGAGTATCAACAGGGTATACCATTAACCAAAAGGTACCAAAAATATGCAAAATCCTTAAAAGCATGTTCTTCTTTATACCCTTGGAAATGGAGCTTGGCTGGAATGTGGAAAGGAGAGGAAATATGCAACTTTTTTCTCACAATAAAATAGCTAGTAATTTATATCATGTTTTGGGTTAAGAATCCAAGGTGTCTGTTGCCAGGTCTGCTGGAGCGCTGGGGACAGTATCAGAGCTGCCGAAGGTGCAGGCCGCGGTCACCGTCTCGGACACAAGCCTGGGTACTTCACTGCACTGCTGGTCCAATCGGGCAGCGTTCCTCCCCGGACAGACTCTAGGGGCCAGTGGGATGGAGCTTCACTCCTGACAGTGCGTTTGCCTGATACAGGGACTATCTCCCTAATGTATGCTTTTCTTTGGAGGAGAAAAAAAAGGTAACAAATTGTGTTTACATCTTGGCACTTTGTAAAGTTTTCTTTTTTTTAATACAAAAAGTTCAATATCTTTGACACTCCCCATCATTAATCACTACTTCACTGATAAACTTTGAAAGTGTGACCCTGCAATTTCATCATGCAAAATATTTACTGCAGCAGGAGAAAACATTTTTAAAACAGTTTTTCTCTTTTCAAATGTATGAATGAACTTGTTTAAGATAGCCAGGAAGGCAGTGGTAGAATAAACACAATGGATAGGAATGTATCAAAAAAACAGATTAACACACATGCGCACGCACACACACAAAAAACCTGTACAAAATGTTCCAATCAATGAGAAGAGGAAAAAAAGTCTGTTAACTATGTTACAATTTAAAAGCAAAAAAAAAAAAAAAAAAAAAAAAAAGTTAGGGAATTTCTCTCTCCCACATGTCAGGAAATGTCATCCAATATTCTGAAAGCAAGGATAACTAAATAAAATACATGTGCAGCATATTCTGCAATTCCATTACATACAGTAGTTTTTTTTTCCCAAAGCTATTTTTTTTAAAGTATCATTAATATAAAGCAGTTGCACAAAAAGCAAAGGTGTTTGACAAACAGGTGTATGCATTTATTCCTTTTTAGGAACAATATCTAAAAAAAGAACTGCCCTCCTCCCTCCCCCAAAAATGACAAGGATCACACAGACACATCGGGATATATGTACAACATAATAAAGCCCACCCTAAAGAAGTGACTGGGATAGCCCCAAGGGATACAGAATCAGGACTGTAAAAATCATAGTGAAGTTTGCTTGCTGTAAGCCTGAGAATTTTTCAGTTGGTTCTTCCGCAAGGCTGCGATACCTGCAAAGATATGTAGAATCTAATTTTTCTTTTTTTCCTTTTGCTACAGTCTTTAGACTAAGCATGCAAGACATACGACTAAGTGCAACTGAGTGAAATGTTTTTTTTTTAAATTTTTAATCATTCCCTAAAGGTTTGAACTGAGGTATGCGTACTAACAGTTTCTCATGCTGTTATCTTTACTCATGTCTAGCTACACATGCTGAGAATGAACTAATCTACCAGATTTTTATCCTCTTTTGAATACCAAACTAACCAGCAACCACTCAGTTTAGAAGCACAGGGCCCTTCCCTGACCCTGCCTGGCTAGGCCTGCACACCTCGGGGCTGCTGGGGTTCCACAGCCGAGCGACCACAGACGGCCGAACACAGAAAGCCGAGAGAAGCTTCAAAGTCAACTGCCAAAGAAGTTTTTGTACCAAGCTTACGAGTGGACAGGAGTGTTACTTTTTTTTTTTTTTTTAAAAAAAAGAGAAATGCTAACCAAAGCCTAATCAGAGAAAAAAGAAGAAATTTTAGAACAAAGTAAAACCGAGGACACATGCCAAGATGAACCCAAATGAACGTGGCAAGCGCAGCACAGCCCTTAAATAAAAGTGGCACACAATCTTTCTTCTCAAAAACTGTTTTCTAGAAGGAGTCTTACGTGGTCTACTTCCACGGGGAAGCTTTCTATTCTCTGAATGTTACCTCGTTGGATACCCCTAAGTTTCCAGGCACAGCTGCTTTTCCTTAAGACGGGGCTCCCTTCTTTTGTTTGCTCCCTTAATACTGTGTCCTATTTTTGCCTTCAGCAGCCCCACAGTATCTCTTTATAAGAATGAGTGTTGGTCTCTGTAGAGACACAGAAGAGAAGAAACCAACAACTAAGAAAAGCAACAACTTTGGTTCCACCGCCTGCTTGGTCTGCGTGTCTGAAGGCGCGTTCTCGTCCTCAGGTGAGCAATGGCCTACATCTCATCGGTTGCCTCTAAATCCCTTCGCCTCCTTTGATCAACAATAAGAGGATATTTGGCTTCATCAGATAAAGCATAAAACAGAGAACATAATTTACCTTTGTGTAATATCTTTGGTAATTTTAGAAAAAAAGGTACAAAGAATATAAATTAAGCTCCAAAGGGCTCTCAAACTAAAACAAGAGCTACGGTCCTCGATGAACAGGTGAGACAGGAGAGGGTCTGCAGAGGGAAGTGGCCAGGTTCCCGCGGACGAGTGGCAGTGACCACACCCTGGCTGAAGCTGCCCCACCGTGCGACGTGCTCCATGTTGGCGCTGACCCTAGGCTGCTGTGACCAGACGGCATGACAACCTGAACCGCAGCAGCCAATTTGCACATTTGAAACGAACACCTTAGTGTTTGCTGAACTCAGTCTTCATTACCTCCCATAACAAGTTCCATCTGAAATCTAATTTGCATTCAAACAGATTGATGCCACCAAGCGGGTCTGCACTGAGGTTTGAACGCAGCACCACCACCTCCTTCACTCAGGGGAGCCAGCTTCCCGGCCACTTCGCAAGCAAAGCAGCCCCCCGGTTTAACACGGCTCATCCCAGTGGCCCCCCAAAGGGGAGCCTTCAACAGCTAGACTGTCTAACGATTATGAGACATTTTGGGGGGTGCCGCCCACATTTCCGTGTGCTGGTAACACTCTGAGGCATTTATTAAGAATGATGGTAGCTACAAGAAAAGAGGAAAATCTGAAACAACCCCTTCACACCTCCAATACTGCTTCGTGGGATGAATCTGCACTGCTCCTAGGGTGACTACTTTTTTCTGTCATTCATTCTCTTTCCGGCAGATCTCCACTCTGGGTGAGAGGACCTTCATGTGTAGAGTGCAGCATTTGGGACCTTTTTGAAAAAGACCAAAACGGAATGTTTTCTGACTTTCAAGAAAACATGGTGATGTCTGAAGAAAAATGGAATGAGTGACAGAAAACTACAAACAAGAAGTGACATTCAGCTTTGTATAATAAAAACACCTATTAACATTCATCACAAGGTACAGAAAACTTTAAGCCTCCAAGAGGCCATGGGCCCAAGTGGAGGCCTGAGGTCAGAACTTAAAATGTATAGTAGAAGCAAGAAAAAAAAAAAGCAATACATTAAAAAGTCTGGGATAATTATTTTTAACCCCTCCCCCCAATACACACACAAAGGCCTTCCCCATCCCAACTGGAAGCAAAAAAAAAAAAAAAAAAAAAAAAAGATGGAGCAAAGGCAGTGATAATCGACATGCAGTACTGTGCAAACAGGCCGTCCGCTGGACCCCCAGTCTGGGCAGAGGCTTGGTCTGCAGCGTAGGTGCACATGCTCAGTCGGGTGTCCTCGGGGTCCAACGTCGGCAGGACTGCAGTTCAAAGTCTGCTGCTAAAAGTGAATCAGTTTAGCAAATTTACAACAGATGTTGACTGTTAAGAGAGGAAAATTCCAAGTACCAAACAAGTCCATCCAATGCACAGAGTACAAATTCCTTTTTTCAACAAAAAGTAGAAAAATCAAAAATACTCCCAAATGGGATTCTTGATGGCACTAAGAGTTAACACATTTCAGAGTTGTCAAAATGTAGTGAAACTCCTCCAGACTGTACAACAAATGGAGAACAATTTCACTGCTAACTTTTGACATGTTTTGTTTTTTTTTTTCAATCTTCATTCTTGGGGTCGGCCTGTGCACACGTTCATTCCATGTCCTCATTTACTGGTTCATCTTCATAATCTCTGTCGTGGTCAAAATCTGGACTGTGGTTGGCTGTTGTCACTAAGGATAGCGGCCCTTCGGCTTCCTCGGGGTCGAGGGGCTCCTCTTTGACATGCACGGGGTGCCTGGAAACACAAGAGAAGGCTGGTGAGAGGACCTCCCGGCCCCAGAACAGCTGTTCTGGGCACAGAGAGCAGCCTCCAGGAAAGCACTGTGACACCATGGCCACTAGCCTGTGTGGCCATCTAAATGACAATGCAATACATTGTTTAAAGTTCAGGCCCGCAGTCGCACTGGCCACATTTCAAATGCTCAGGGGCCACCTGTGGCCAAGGCCACCGTACTGGCCAGCTCAGGGCAGACACCCTATCAGCGAAGACCCTGGACAGAGCAGCGCTCCTCCTCAGGGGCGAGCGTTCTCACCTGTCTGTGTGCACGCCCATCACCTGAGGTTCTCATAAAATGCAGAATGCGACCCAGCAGGTCTGGGGTGCCTGAGCTCTGCACAGCAGGTCTGGGGTGCCTGAGCTCTGCACGTCCTCGCACTCCCAGGGGACTCTGCTGGTCTGGGGGTGCCTGAGCTCTGCACAGCAGGTCTGGGGTGCCTGAGCTCTGCACGTCCTCGCACTCCCAGGGGACTCTGCTGGTCTGGGGGTGCCTGAGCTCTGCACAGCAGGTCTGGGGTGCCTGAGCTCTGCACGTCCTCGCACTCCCAGGGGACTCTGCTGGTCTGGGGGTGCCTGAGCTCTGCACAGCAGGTCTGGGGTGCCTGAGCTCTGCATGTCCTCGCACTCCCAGGGGACTCTGCTGGTCTGGGGATGCCTGAGCGCTGCACAGCAGGTCTGGGGTGCCTGAGCTCTGCACGTCCTCGCACTCCCAGGGGACTCTGCTGGTCTGGGGTGCCTGAGCGCTGCACAGCAGGTCTGGGGTGCCTGAGCTCTGCACGTCCTCGCACTCCCAGGGGACTCTGCTGGTCTGGGGTGCCTGAGCGCTGCACAGCAGGTCTGGGGTGCCTGAGCTCTGCACAGCAGGTCTGGGGTGCCTGAGCTCTGCACGTCCTCGCACTCCCAGGGGACAGCTGGTCTGGGGACCACTCCGAGTACTGGAAAACAGGCGCCGCGGGGATGTCCTGGTGGATGAGGGCAGGCCCTCAGGCCACTGTGGGAACTGAGACGGGCAGAGGGTGGCTGGGGCGCGTGCAGCGCGCTGGGCAATCACTGTGTGTTCTGCTTTGCTAGTTAACATGCGGAACCTGTGCGAGAACTCTCCCGAGACCGACCCCAAGCAAGGGTCTATCATTAATCAACTTCAAGCAAACACAGTGCAGAGACGCCATGATACATGCTTGAACCTCCAAATTAATGCCTATTGCTACAAGCTGTCAATAAGGCAAGAAAAGCCCTGCCAGGGAACACAAACGAAGAGGAAAAGGCTCCCTCAACACAACAATGTGATAAGAAAGCAGAGCCCCAATCAGAATAATAACGCTGTCACCGTAAACAAGGCGAACACGAGGCCGGCTGGTAGCAGCCCCGGGGACAGGGGCCCCTGAGGAAACCCACCAACCGCCTCATTATGGACCAAGCAAGGTTCAGCTGAAGGGGCCCAGAGGGATCACAGGACACCACTCAGATAAAAATTGAGAAATGTTGTTCGTAAATCATATTTACAACCCAGCCTTTGCAAATACAAATTACTTTCTGTTACGGGGCTTTGATATGTCAAAGAACTATTCAAGTTAAAACGGCCACTGGCTGGGACAGGCTGCGTAGGGAGGAGGTTCTAATTGACATTATCAAGTATTAGTAATAAGAGTTGTTACTGGCGACGGCTGGCTTCCTAAGTAACTGATGACACAACAGGAGTGCCGTGGATTGCCCTGGACCACACGAACCTTCTGAAAACCAACTGACTCCGAAATTAGCACAGCCCAGGCAGATGTCAGGATAAAGAGCTTTCTTAAAACTGTGCCAATATTCTTAAAAGTTACTTGCAAAATAAAATATCCCCAAGTTGTATAATAGCACACTTCACTAGTGGTCCATTTACTTTTAGTTTTTTTTTTTTTAAATATATGTTTTTATTGATTTTAGAGAGAGGGGAACAGAGAGGGAAAGAGAGAGAGAAGCACCGATGAGAGAGAAACATCAGTGGGCTGCCTCCTGCATATTCCCTACTAGTCCCCTACCAGAGATCGAGCCGGAAGCCAAGGCACGTGCCTGGACTGGGAATGGAACCAGTGATCTTTTGGTGCATGGGATGATGCTCCATCCACTAAGCCACACCAGCCAGGCTACTTTTAGGTTTCTGATGGTCCTATTTATCTGTGTTTCTACAGTGAGACCCAGGACTAGCTGCATAATTGCAGAGCCCCATGTAAAGTGGAAATGTCGCTCAGAATTTAGTAAGAATTTCAAGGTGGAAACCGTTCCAAGCATGGCATCCTGTACAACCGCATCTATATTCCTGCGAAGTCAGCCCTGGAGGATCCCCTGCAATCTTTTGGGAAGAATTAGATGTACTGATTATTATTCCTTAATAAAACATCACCCACAAACCCTAACTGGGAGAGGTGTTTTGTTTTTGCCTCTCCTGTGCATGTGGGGTCATACTTTCATGGCCTGTAAACAGCAGGAATACAATTGTTTGTTTTGTTTTTATTATTATAATTTTTATGGCCATGTGAGATACCATAAACATGTTGACACCTTAGCACCTTAACACTGGGAGTCTGCTCTTTGTGTAACACAGTGATGCCTTTTATCCATTAATCTCTCTACTTCTGTTGATTTACCTCTTTAGAATAAATTTCTAAGATTGAAATTGTTAGAGCAAAGGCCAAAACATCTTTATGATTCTCATGACTGATTGTGGTATTCATTTCCAAAGAGGCTATTATCAATTTAACTCAAACCCATCAGCACCAAGCACTACTTTTAAAAAATGTTTTCTTGCTTAGCAGGTATCAGGTAAGCTCCGGTTACCTTAAATTGTGTTTCTTGGGTTACTGACAACAGTGTACATTACTTCATGTTTGTTTCATGTCATTACTATTGGGAAGGTGGATTCATAAACTGCTGCCTTTGCCGCCAATCAGGTGTTTGTGACTAACTGGACAGAGATGTGTCTGTGTTTTACTTTGCTATATACTAAAGTTCAAATGTAATTTCCTCGGTCAACATTTTCCTAGTTTCATTTTTTTTAGACTCAGATTTGTTAATCTTTTCAGGCTTAGGTATCTGAATTTGATGACACTGCGCTGATACAAAGCTGAGGGGTGGGGGGGCCTAGAAGAAATGGAACAGTCAGGCATCAAGTCCTCGCTTTAGAGTTTTAGACTTTGACAAATATTTTGCTTGGCAAAAATTAAATAAAAATCAGATACCCATAAGCTTGCCAACACAGTTCACATTAGGGAGTACTCCCCCCCCACCCCCAAATTTACAACCAAACCTCACTAAGATTATTACCATCCCGAAGAAACATGACCCTGTCATGCCTAGTGGCTCAATCCCAGTGCCAAATGCAGCTGGGTCCCCAACAAATGGGAACTGATGAGACGCTGTGTGACGGCCTGACCACACAGCCAGATAACTCCGGCTTCCTGCTATTTAACACCAGCAGACACCCGAGCACAGCAGGTGCAGGGCACGGGCACCCAGTGCTCAGACAGCGGGAGGGAACGGGCTTCGCACAGGATATACCTCAGGTAAGATGCGTGCCTCATGCACCCACGTGTGCCCTAGAAACAAGCTGCAGGGCGTGCCTCTCCTCTTGCAGATCAACACCCCCTCACACACTCCTCTTTCTGTCCAACTCCTATTTCCCAAAGGGCTACCAGTGAGTAACTGTAAAACCACACATTTCCTTCTTACATCCGAGTAATTCCTGTGTTTAGCCACTCTGGGAACACAAGAGTTTTTAACTAAAGCTGCATTGTGTTCCAAGGGTGTGCACAGCTTGGAGTATTTTGCTTTGTAGCTCCTTTAGCTCCTATCAGGATAAAAGTATAATGCCCCAAAGCCACAATTATGTGACTACTTTCTAGGGTTTCAAAAGAGAAACAGTGTAATGGTATCTGAGTGTCACAGAAACAGTAAGAACGAAGCGTTCTGTTTCAACACCAGACATTAGCGGGGCTACAGTACTAACAAGGTTCTTTAAGCCCCGCTGTAAAGTTTACAGCGTGATTTATTTCAATAGACTCGAACAGTTAAGAAACAATTTGCATCATAGCAGGGTAATGCATATTGGACAAGAATGGAAACTATGTCATAATAGAATCCACTTAATGGAAATACGGGGTCAAAAAGAGTAACAGTCTGTGACTCCGATAGCAGGCCCAGGAAAGATGCTGCTGACATACGATTATGTTTAGCAAACAGTGTGAACCTGTGAGATTTGAGCAAATATCATATGCATTTAATGTCTTTATATAGGGTTTCTTTCCTTTTCTTTTTTAAAAAGCAGATGAAACCTTCATTTCATTAAAATTATGCTGACTGCTATAAAGCATGGTTTCTGGTCATACTGGCGTTAATTCAAAGTTGTTAAACAAATTAACTTTATAGCAACTTTATCTTGCACAGCAAAATTAACATCACCCTAAAATGCTGCCTGAGGTTTTTACCAAATACTTTTTTCTTTCTTGTTTAAGTGATCCTTTATACTAAATAGGAATATACATCAGCATAAGGATAATGAGAAATATTATCTCTTCCATTCAATAACTTCAGATATTTTTGCTCTAATGAGTATTTCTTGAAGTAGCTTATATAGCAATTTACATTTGTGCTGAACTTCCTAACGCGAGTAAACACTGCTGCCACGGCAGTGACTTCCCTGAAGAGGGAAGCGAGTCCGGTAACGGTCAGAAACACCAGGCTGCTTCAGAAAGCACGATCTTTGGGACTATCAGAACAGCACGGAGTAAATGCTGAGAGACTATTCATATAAACTAAAAATCATTTCCATCTTTAAAAATCCTTTTCAAATCACTGTGGGCATAAATTCAAATGCTACATAATCACATTTCAGATTCCCCCTAACCCACAAATTACCCTGGCAGACAGCATTTTTTCTTTGTCATTAGATGCCAATTCATTCTGTTCCTAATTGCTACAGGTCATATTTTCCATTCCTATTGCTCAAATAATCTGAAAATAAGATGCTGGTCAGTAATTCAGAAAGTCTGTGTAGACAAGCAGCTTGTTCTAAGAGCCGAGGGTGCGAACACAGGGGCCACAGTTTCGCAGACACTTGCTAAAAGGGAGACTAGACTCACTCTGTGGCAGCCTCACAGGTCCGGTCATTTGGGAGGCATGGTTTCTGCTCTCTTCTGACCCTTTCCTGGGAGCCAGGGACTGTCAGAGCCCCACCTGCCCCTCAGGACCTGCACACCCACAGGACCGCAGCCCTTCCTGGGCTTTTCCTGGTCCCGGGGCCATGCCCACTCAGCATGGACCACGCTGCCCTCTGCGGCTAGACTGCTTCCATCAGTTTTCCTTTTGATACTGTAAGGGCAGCGCACCAATCACGCTGCCGTTCACCTGTGCCCCACGCGCGGCAGCGGGCAGGGTTCCTGGGGCTCGGCGCACAGGCAGGGCGACCAGCGCCTCCTCCCCGTCGGGCGGCAGCCCAGGAGCTGGGCAAACCACAGCCTTTCACGCGACGCACACTCTTTCGAGGACAAGGTGAGGTGGCTCAAACAATGGCCTGCAGTGCCAGACTGGGCAGGACAGCGAGCGTGACACCCCTTTCACTGCTGTGCGCAGGCGCCGGGCGGAGGGCGCCGGCCGCTTCCACGGGCAGCTGGGGACGGTGCTCACCCCGCTAACGTTTCCAGAGGCACTGGGTTCCGGGACGTCAGAAACGACAGCACGGGTGTCAAGACTGGCCCCGGAAAGGCTGGCTGCACATAAAACACGAGACCGGAGTGACCGCGGAGGTCTGGGGGTGGACGGTACTCACACGGCCTGCACGGGGGACCTGCCGGGGCTGCTGTCGCTCTCGGTGCTGTTGGTGTGCTCCACGGCCCCGTTCAGCTCCTCCCGCATGGCGCTGGCCAGGCTGCCCAGCGTGGGGGTCCCCATGGAGGCGGTAGTGTACAGAGGTATGCTGCTCTCGGCCATCGAAGCCTGCCATCAACCAAGAGAACGTGTGAAGATGTGAGGTAGGCACAGACAGGGAAGCTGCTCATTATGGGTGCAGCCACCATCTTCAGCTTAAGTCATTATAGTGTGGTTGGCAAATTCAAGTTTCTAGCAGAGTGAGAAGGGTCTTGTGAAGTAAGACTTGTGACACAGGTCCTAGGCTTGGCTCCAGAGAGCTGGCCAGGGCTCCAAGCGCCCGTGGGGAGGATCACGTGGTTCAGACAAGGCCATCTAATATGAGGCTGACGTCTGAGGCCTTTCTCAAGAGCAACTGAATATTTCCAGATCACAGGGAAATGTAATGGGATTTTCATTTCTTTATCCACTTTGATGACTCTAGTATTGGATATTAGAGAGCTGATCACATTATTCTGGCTGCACAGCTCAAACTTATGAGAACTTCCATAAACATTTACTTCATAGATCCTATAGAAGAGGAGGAGATTATAGAGTTGGAATCAATTTTTATCTCCCCCCATCATTTCCATTTTACTGATTTCTGAATCTGTTTAGTGTCATCTGAGATAACTGGCTGAAGGTCATACCACGAAACCTTTCAGACTCAGACCAGATCAGTCACCTAGAATTTTAGGACTAAAAATAAATAAGTAAATAAATACTCTCTGCCAAAAGGAAGGTCCAAATCGTATTTCAGCAAAAAAGTGTGAAAATGAAAGGAAGAAAAATCGTGAACTCTAGAGGAGAATACTGTTCATTATCTTACTGCATTTGAATAACATGACACCTCCCCCCCTTCCCGGCTGAAATGCAGAAAATAGCCAAATCTATCACTGCACTGAAGTCTCCATATTGGTTCATCTGGGTACTAATTATGACCCAGTGACTTTTCATTTTATTAAAGAGGGCAGACTTTCAAAAACTGGCAATGGCATTTAGACCAAGATTTATCAAAACTGACCTCTCATAGGCAGCCCTGTGCCTGGTTTTCCATTCCAATGTGGAGCAAGTACCATGAGGCCATCTGGCCAGTTCTGCAGAATCCACGCTATTCTAGAAATCCTGTTCCAGAGAGAAGGTAGGGCCCGAACGAAGAAAGAACAGGTGCACACCCGCTGCCAGAGGCCTGCCTGCTATGACCACAGTCCCACTCATTGCGTAAACTCCAAAGCCAGAAAGGCCTTGCAGAACCACACGCATCTCACCCAGCACTGGCCGATGGACTGCTTCAAATCTGGGCCCTGCGAGCCACAGCATCACCTTCCCTTCACTTAAAACTCAAAAACTACCTTCTTTTAACAAGTGGGGTTTTTATATTCAAACGTGGTGAAATTTTGATGAACAGCATATCTGAACCTTCCTCACTCTCCTACAGTTTGTCAAATTTGCATCAAAAACTTTTTCAACAAATCTCTTGTAAATGCAACAATGCATTTTTAAATTTTGGCACAGTAATAGGCAGGATTATTTGCCAGGTGTGTGCTTGCGTGTGCAACCCACAGCCAGGTGAGCATCATAAATGCCATCGTCTGAGGCAACACTGAGGTCCTCTCCTGGTCATGAAAGCTCCAGGGACCATCACAGAGTCTCTTTCACCTGAAAACAGCACATGGCCAGTTCTCACTAGATCGTTTCGCTATTGCAGAGCTGGAAAGTGGTAAAAGTGGGGCCATCTCTAATTTGGTATTTTAGCAACTCCTCAAGTCAAAAATTGAAAAGTAAAAATAAAACTGGAATGTTTATGAGAATGTGCTCTTTGGGATGAGTTGGTCACTCAATGGACAGGGCAACCTTCTTGGATGATGTGTTCTCCTTAAATCTAGAGTGTTCCAGGTCAGCACCATTTCCGACTGGGACTGGGTCACAGAATGTGGGCAGATGCTCAACAGCCACAATGGTGAAAAGCACCCCAGACGCCAGCACTCATATCGACGAGGTGGACCTCAAAGGAGGATGCAAGTGAAGAAACCAGCCTGTCCCTTACAAAGTGACCAGTCAGCTGCAAAGGGAGCCTGGCATCCGGTACAAAGAATTGCCTGAACATTCTTTGTTGAGTGAGTGATCAAAGCAACTCATCCAAGGCTAGAAAAATGTTCACCTACTGCTTATGCTTAAGCAAGTGGTTCCTTTTGTAGTTGATGTCACCTAAGGAACAGCTGGGTTACAATTCTTATAACGAACTAAACCTATAAATGGGCCTGCGCACAGAATGTGGCTTCATACCAAACCAGCCCCTCTGCCCAGACCACGGGGAGGCTGAGGTCACAGAGCTGAGGCCCAGCGCTCCCGGAGATGCACTCCTGAGATCCCTGCGTGAACAGTCTGTACATATGGAGCTTATGGTCACCCTTAGTCACTTCACTTTTTCAAAGCATAATGCACTCTGTCCTAGTCCAGTGTTTTATTTCTTAGTGGATTCTGCCGTCCATTTTATATATTGTACATCATGCATTATGTTACAGTAGTAACCTTTTTAAGACGTCATTCCACTATTATTTTTCCTTGTCTTGAAAAATGGAAATGGCCAATAATGGAAGGAAGGCCTGCTGGTAGAATCTTTATTTAATTTGCACAGCAGAAAGTTTTCTTCTGAGACTGTCTACTGACCATGGATCCAAACCAGGAGAAGAGAGGGGAAGGATCACTCCTCAACATGAAATTGTATCGACAGATTTACCTTACTTCATTATGGACATAAAGTGTTCTTGGAAAACGGCAGCAGATTTTGGGCTATCACTGAAACCAAGGGAGGGTGCAGAGGATGCAAAGACAAGTGTCTAGGATGAGACGAGGACAGTCTGTAATGACAGAGCATTCTAATTGAAATTAGTTACATAGTGAGGGAATCCAGCGGATGGAGGATCACTGCCTTTCTTCTCTCCGCCTCATGAATGTACAATGTGCTTGTAATCTTAATGCCATTCCAGAGCAGAGCAGCCTTTAAATTCACACTTCACAAGACTCCAGGGAAAATAAGTCACTAATGAATGGTATTTACAGAGCCGGCATCTAAGTGTGCTTTCATTTGCTTTTCTAAAGTTACTGTGTAAACTATAAGTAATTAAAAAAAAAAAAAATGCAGAGAGTAGTTCCTCCTAGTAAATTTGGTTCCGGCTAAGAATAAATAAATTTAATTACTGAAAAGCTAAGTTCAGTGAATTTGCCTCTGTACTGAAACGGTGGAGAAGGCATGTTCTTGGGAGCCTGAAGCCTCTGCTGGGTGACCTGGAAAAATGGTTCCGTAGGAGGCAGAGTAGGTGCTCAATTAATATTGGTTTAATGGGTAGGGAAGCAGGGCTCCACCAGCACCTCCTCTCTAACCACCCCATTCCCACAATGCCAAGTTCTCAACCATTCTTTCATTGTCATCCTGTAAGGAGCCTTGCTCAGCCTTTTGCTTCTCTATCCGCGCCGTCCCCGCATGAAGCACACGTGTCTGTCTACGCACAGTGGACATTAGAGGCACAAAGCACTGTGACAACTAAGTGCCAATTTTAGGGCGATACAGCCCCCGTCAAAGATGCAAGCTGGGAAGGTCTGCCATGGTGTTATGTTCTATATGTCAGCTCTATCTGCAGAATACGACATCTAAAAGTTATCAAGGTTCCCTGGGCCTGTGTTCTAGAACAATCTAGTGGGACCACTGGCCACAAGGACAGCCTGCCTGTGAACTGCTGAAGAAGCTTGAACCCTACGCAGGTATTGGACTGAGGCGGCCGGCAGGCTTCCGGTGGACTGGTTGGCAGATGACTGCTCCTTGGTGACCGAGGAGCACAGGAGAGAACAGGCCCACGAGATGCTGGCGCTGCCCTGGTGACTCCCGTTTGGGTGGTGACCCTCCTGCTAGGTTAGTGCCCTGCGCCTGACCTGCCTGTGGGAGCAGCCGCGTCCCTGCGGACTCCGCGCCGTCTGCCCGGTTTCCCACACACCTCTATCACTTAAACAAAACCATTCACTGTTGCAAAGCAACCCAAACCCAGACACCCCACCCACCCCAGACAAAAGGAGAGATGCTGAAACAGTCTTTAAAAGAAGAAGAAATGAAAAGCTCCGCTGTCCCTTTAAAGCCTGAACAATGGGGTCACGTGATGCGCTGGCCTATCACCCAGCACATTAATAGCTGTGCTGCAGTAATTACACTTGTGGTATTTTTGCCTCAAGTGAAATTCTGAAATAAGAGGATGGAAATTATGATACCGCTGATAAATATTAATAAGTGAACTTTTAATTTTTTTGCCACAATATTCAAAATGCTAAGCATCCTGCTAATGCTGAAGCCGCCGATGTGTTTGCCTCCAGGGAGGACGATGCTTTGTGCACTTAAGAAAAAAGTTTAACAGAATTAAAATTTAATATCTAATTAGAGTGAGGCTAATATATTTTGAAATGCGTGGGGGAGACAGGCCTCGGCCGGCCCTCGCGCACCGTCTTACCTGCAGCGCCGCGTTGAGGGGGGTGCAGTAGGCGTGGCCGCTCTGCATGTTTTTGATGAGGGAAGGGTTACTGCGCGAGAGAGAGAGACAACTCAGCGTTACATGCGACCGACCCCCAGGTTCCTGGCTACGTGTTGTGTAAGCTCACTGGCACCCTTCCAAATCAGAACCATCCCCACTATCCAAACCAAGAAAAGGGAGGTTTCTGCGCATCCCCAGGCTTACTGGGCAGTCTGTGTGAACTCCTCCGGGATGCAGACTTTGCTATTCAAGGGAACTGGGGGCAAAATTCTGGCTGCAGTAATGGGCACTCCCTCCACTGATGAATTTTTGTATCACAAAATATTGACCGCTCTGCCCATTTCTAATGGCTGAGCAGCTTCGGCCTTGGGCTGTGGAGGCCGTGAGCTCACCGCGGCATCTCGGAGAGCGAGCTGGCGGGTCTCGGTTCCCCAGCACCCCATGACCGAACTGCACCGTGCTGCTGCAGGAAGGACGGTGGTTCTGAAGGCAGAGCTCCGAGGCAGAGAAGGACATGCCAGGGGAGCACCCGCTAAGGCAGGAGCCGGCTGAGGTTTTCCTGGCACAGCCATGACTGGGAAGGTACAAGAATATCTGATGCAGTGTCCAGTACTGAAGACAAGACACTGTCTTCAGAAAACCTCTAGCCTTTTAAGAGTAAAAATACGAAACAGTCACCGAGGAGATGCCGCGGCAAGGGAGTGCCTTCCAGTAGGAGGCGCCTCCATCCACCAGGACCTTAAACGAAGGGTATGGCTGTTGCCCACTTCTTTCTAAGTTTGGAGCATTTTAATCAAACATTTTACTAAATTTTTATAATCATACTGAGTAAGCAAAAATGAGAAGAAATTCCCCCCATAAAATACGCATTTTGACTCTACACGAAAGCTTCCTTTGTACTTGGAGGAATTCCGAGTCCCACAGAAGCATTTAGTTACAGGGTCCCCGGAAGCTGCGGAATCCAAAGGTAACCCGCATTTGCATTAAAGACACCAAAAAAGCATTGTTCCAGGCATGGGTGTTCCAAGGAGCAACGAGACGTCCATGTGCAGACCACACGGCAGTCCCGTGGCAGCAAGCGTGGCCGCTACGTGGTGAAATGCACGACTAGTGGGATGACCAACCATGCAGAGCAAAGCAACCGCAGAAAAAACAAAAAACAAAAGCAAGTTAAAGGCTCTTACTGTGCGCCAAGCTCGTCAAAGTCCTCACCGGGGCAGTATTTGCGAGGACGGCCTCGGGGAATACGGCGGCCACGTTTAAACTCTTCATCATCAACTGTCCAAAAGGACCCACACTCATCCTCTACTCTGACAAAGCACTTATGCAGTGAGAGGTTGGTGCGAATGGCACCCTGGGGTGGGAGCGGCGGCAAAGGAGATGGAGAGCAACAAAAGCAGACGGGGTTGGGGCAGGACAGACATCCAATACAGGGAACAGGAGAAAGAAAATAAAATGCAATAAGCATAAGCGCATGGTTTGTGAGGGTTAATATGCCACCTACAAGCTACTAGCATGTGTGACGCAACAAACACCGGCAGGCAGGGCGGGGCTGGCGGGCACACGACAGGAGGGATGAAATGCTTTTTTGCTTCCTTGGCTGAGACAACGTGAGACCAGTCTTTGGTCTGACACCATCAGAAGCCAGAGCCTCTACGTGACGCTTGTTAGCACAATCCGAGCTGGGCCGAGAAGTTCGAACACGGTGGACGTACCCACTGATCTTTTGTGGCCTTCGTTTTTGGAACTCTACTTCATCCACTGTCCACACTGCCCCTTTAACGTTTTCTACGCGCACAAAACACTTGTGAAGACTAAGATTATGGCGCACTGCATTCTGCAGCAGGTATAAAAGAGAGAACATTCACATTTCTATGAGAAAGGACTCCATCAACAGCATTAAGTTCAGCCTCACCGTCCCCATTGTTACCACCACCCCAAGAGCAATGGCCGCCACCCCCTCAGACAGTCTTCTTGTGGTCAAGAGAGCCTTTTCCAAAAAGCAAAGATAAAAAACCAAAACCATGAATTAATTGTACTTTGGAATTTTAGTCTAGTATCTGGTCAAAGCAATTCAGAAGAAAAAATTTTAATATGCATAGAACCTCAAAATAGAATTCACAGTAAATATCTGGAAATATTGTTAGTGTGACTTCAAAATTAGGAGGAATGAATGGCACCAAACTGTCCCTGTAAACTCACTTACCTCCCAGAAAAAGGGCAGTTTGTGTCTATTTTTTAAACTATGAAAGATGAAGACTCCGTTATTATTGTTCAACATATTTTTTTTTGTTCTTTTTTGTTAAAGTTTTGGCTTTAACTTCTGCAGGTTTTCTCAGATTTATTAAGAATTCTACATCGGATTTCACCACGGAGAGTCTCACCTCGGGAGCTGACAGGAGTGGGGAAAGGGCCGTCGATGGATCAGTATCCATCATCAAGGTATGTCCTACCTTCCGGGACCTACACAGAAATTGGCCCTTACTATGGGCAAGTACCTTAATTAACTAAGAAAATGCCAAAGGAACATATGAGTGCAATTCTGAATGGGAAAATGATGATATTTCTGCATTGATGGTTTCTACAGCCACATGTTTCTTTCTTATGGTTAAAAAAAGTAATTTCTGTGCATTGCTAAGCGGAGACCCTTGACATCTATGGTAATCTATTAGAAAGAAGGGTCTCGACTGAGGGGTAAAGAGTTTTTAAGGTCTCATCTCTCCTTTGAATTTCAGGAAAAGCCACAACCCTCACTGGGTACAGTACTAAGCATGGCTTCATCTCCTGAGTCCTCTGTTTGAACTTACTGATCCAGTTGCAAAATCACACATGAGGACATTACAAAGACCATGCCATTTACTCACAACTGTCCTTCAGTAGGGAATATGCAGGTGACAGGTGAGCATGAGAAGCAGATGCACACACCACACCTCAGACCCTCCATGCGTGTGATGCTGCCATTGCTCAGACATGGTGCACCCCTCCTTCCAGCACCTGCCACATCCCCTCTCTAAAATGTCCTCCGAATGACAAATCTTAACACTCGGAGAGGTGTTCCAATCTCTGAATAATCACCGTTGGTGACTCTGAGGAGTCAAATGAGATAATGATGAATTTTTTTATTTTCTGATACAGAGTATTTAGGAGATAATGAGACATGTTTTATTACACGGCCTGATGAACCCGCTCACAGACAGAACCCACAGGACAAATTCTCGAGGAGCTTCTGAGCAGCAGCAGCAGCATAACTGGGGCAGGTTCGAGGCGCTCAGGGCTGTGAAATGCACCCGAGTCACTAACAGGCCTAGTGGCCTCGCTTCAAAACAAAACCAAACCCTCCAAAAAACCTTTGGCATATTGTCATTGTACTCAGTAAGACACTTTTTTTTTTTTTTTTTTTGCATCTAAATGGTAGTCTTGGTCTCTAAATAAGCCTATTTTTATACGGCACACAGGTACAGTCTAAGGATGCTAAGTGCCACTGTTACCAACACTGAGGAGGCTGAAATAATTTCCTTAAAAAACAAAACAGAACATGGACCCCTACAGGAGATATAAGTGGGAAAGAAATCAGCATTTCTCCTCATCCAACCATCTGATGTTTTAAAATAAATGCACAGAACTGAACAGATCCAAGGAAGCCACGTCTGAAGAAAGGACTGTTTCAGATCTGCCCGCGCGAGCGTCATGTGAGCACAGATGTCGAGTCAACACTGGAGTTTCATTTTTAAAGAGGTCGCACATCTAAGCAAAAGCAACACGAAATCAAGTTTCCCAAAAAGATGAGTAAGCTCTTTTCAGTCATCACTTTAACTGGGTACCTCATCTTTTGACTAAGACCATAATACAAATAAGGACACGTAGCAAAATTTATACATATTGATGAGTCATTAAGTACTTCATCTAGGATTATTTATATCAATGGCACTTTTTCCTGCAGTTTGCAAAAATGAAAAAATTAAATCTAAAGATCTGAGCTTAAATACCATAATCACAACTGATCGTTATTTTTAAATGTGATTATTTGCTATTTAGAAAAAGGTAATTTGAAGAATATGTCTGTTTCATGCTATACTTCCTAAATTCAGAGTTTTCCCAGCTGAGTGTCCTTGGTACTGGCGTCCAGGGCAGGTGCAGGTGCAGGAAGAGGGCAGCGTTCTGAGCAAGGTCCCTTCAGGCCCACGTGTCTCATGGACACAGCAAGGACGATGGGGCACAACCGGCACAGCTCTGTCAACCTGATGAGTTAATGCTACGGTCACATTCATTTTCTTTTATAATGCTAATTTGTCAAGAATGTAACAGAGGAAATATGGCTTCTGTTTTTGCTTGTTTTCTCTCATATTAAATTAAGAAAGTAGCAAGGAAGACATTTATTTCAAGCACAGCAAATTTTCCGTGTCCCCCATAATAAATCCCTATCACAGTTGAAACACTGACATGTAAAAATATCTTAAAATATTTGTTTTAAATATATTTAAATGTTTTGGAATTTAGGGAATATAAGAATTTCTAGGTAGTAAAAAAAAAAAAACACCACAAACCTACCCCCTGCCTCCCAATAGCATGTTGCACCTGCCTTTTTCTATAGCAATGATGTTAGAGACCAAGAAACTGAAAGTGGGAACGTCTAAAATTCTGTGAAGGCTTAATCTCGCGTTTGCAACTGAGTAAATGCTGATGGAAGCTATGAACCAACTGCTGAACTGAAAACGAGGTACGTCGTATGACCTCATGCTTTGTTTGGGGGTGTCCACATGGACCTATGGTGTTTGACCTGTTTTAAAGCAAATGGGGTTACAGTGAAGTCACATAATTCAGATGCTACTCTGTTTCTCCAGAGAATCTCTGACTCTCTTAACTTCAAGAAACAAAAAATGTAATAATATACTGGGTTCTCCTGGAATCGCTCCCACATACAGTACTCGCACCTGGATGCGAAGCTTCCCCCGCTAACCGGGTTAAAGAGGTTTTATCCAACCAATGAAAGTTGTGTCAAGTTCGATCACTTCTCCAGGTTCCTAAGGGCATCAAGAAGTTACCTGTATCTCTGCAAATACTGGTGGTGGCTAAAGACTAAAAGCACGAGGTTCGTATAAGTAATGGGTCAACCTCGAAATGTGGGTGGCAGAGGAGCTGCCCCGATTGTGGTTGTCCGAACGCCAGCACACCGTGACGACAGACTTCTGTCCCCTGTTCACACAGTGGAGCTGTCTTCTCAGTCAGATCTTCCTATCAATTCGATTCTTTCAGTAGATCAAAACAATGTAGATGTACATTACAATAACTGCATTTTTCAACAACAAACTCTTCTATAAATATCAAGACCCAAGACCAAACAGGCCTGGCAAGAGCTCACCTTCCACGTGGCCGCATTGCGCCGGAAGTAAGCAAACATCCGTGTGAACCAGTTATAGATTTCATTCAGTGTCAGCTGCTTTTCTGGGGACTCGAGAATGGCCTGCAAAGCAAAGTAACAGAAAACGTGATTTATGCCCACATCAGCAGAGTCGTCATCATACAATTTCTTGAAAATATAAAATAACAATGATTCAGAGTTAAATCCTAAGAAAGGTTTCACAAAATGATCTAAGATTAATGGTTGTATTTAACAGTTCAATAGCAAAATTCAAAATGAAATTATGTAATTGTTTTGAGTTTTTATTTCTGTTTCCGTACAGAAATATTAATTTATTAGTCATTCATAAAGCAAAATCAGAGAGAAATGCAAAACATTTCACCAGCTGATTAAAGCTCAGTAATTATTTAGAGCTCAGATTAATTCTAGGGATCAGAGATTACTGCAGCTTGTGATAATTGACTTGCCATCTTTAAACAGGCTCATTTTCACTGTTGTGTGAAATGAATTTCCTAATAATCACATCGTATTGTAATACTTAATCAAAAGCAATTATGTTATATATTGCAGTTTTAAAAACCCTTATAGACAAGGTTTTAGCATGCCTGCATACTAAACGGTTTTAAATCTACTTCATCAATATAATATATCCCTGTACACGCACCCCTTTTTATGACTTCACATATTGTGTTATTTACTTACCTGCCTAATTAAAGATGCATATGTAAATGGTGGTCTAACTTCTGCGTTCTTATAAAATTCTTGGTTCTGCGCAATATCTGCTAAATAAGAATCATCGTCCTGTTAATTACCACTTTGAAAAAAGAGGCCAGTCGACAAGAACTGCATATTGCTGGTCTACACCAGCAAGAACAGAGTATCTACCTGAAGAAATGGGCACGTTGTATTTGTCTGAGTACCGCCTGCGGATGGGTCCCACCGTGTGCATGCTGGTGGTGGTGATGACGGAGGGGCCTTGGGTGGCGGGAGTGATGGGGGCCGTCGGGGTGGTGGGAGTATGAGGTAAGCTCTGTGGAGAAGCCTCCGATGCAGATTTAGAGAGGGTGACGCTTGACACCAGATTCAGCTGTGAGGAAAAGAACAATTCTTAGAAGACCCGGGAAAACAGTGTGACCAGGAGGGCCTCTGCAGTGCAGCAGGAGGCACGCAGGGGATGCCGGTGGTTTCACTTCTCTAGGGAGATGTTTCCAGTCCCCCCAAACATGAGGCGTGCGCCCGTGCACACACCTGCGCTGCGGAGCTGGCTGGGCTCGGCTGGCGGCCACCTGAGCTCCCAGGACTTTCTGCAGTTGCTAGCTCAAGTGAGGACTGTTCCCACTTAGCTTCGATAAAAAGCTTTTACTCCATTTTAATGAATTTAAATGTAAGTAGCCACGTGTGACAAGTGGCTGCCACACGGCACGGCACAGGGACAGGCTGCTACGCCAGGACGTGGGGCCTGTGACTCAAGCACATGGAGCTGCGCTGACGGCGAGCCTCGTCCGCCAGCAGAGACGGCCCTGGAGGGCGCGTGTGATCTCGTCCCTCCATCACCCAGGGCTGCAGTCCACTCCTTCCCTACGCCACGGCACGGGACAGGCAGAGAACTGTAAAATCTCCGTTGACCTTTTCCCCTTCAAGTTTTTAATGTTCACTAATATAGGACTGGGACAACCTATCATACCAAGCAAGAAAATAAATACTACTTATTTGAAGTAACACGGAGGAAAATCAATGGTACTGTTTTGATTCTTTCTTTGTCTCCATCAATCTAACCTTCCCCTTGAAGTATGTCTCTTACTAATACTGGACAAACAGCCTTAGCCCCTCACCCCTTCCCCAAAATTGGTTGTTATGGAAACACTGAGTCTGGCTGAGCTGAAGAACTCGATAGTTTTCAGCATAGTACTTATTACAGTTTACACAGATACACACAGTTGGTCCAAATCCAAGAAACTTGAGCAGAGTAGCTTCCTCTGTAACATGTTCTCAACCCATTATTTCGAGTCACTTCACAAAATAAGTCTGTTTCACCATTACAACAGTCCTAGTACAAGGCATTATTTGTGGAAGATATCCAAAATGAGATTCCTCTGACATCATTATCAAAGAACTTACTGAAGGAGTTTCAATGTGTTGAGACAACTCAACCTTGCTCATACTCTAGTAATGAAAAAGGCCACGAAAACTCTGTCTAACGTGTTTAGGGCAATTCCGTAAAAAGGCAACGAATTTGAGGAAAAGAAATACAACAGTGGGGAAACGTTAGTGCAAAATGTGAACGCGGTGTTGAAACTGAATGCGGGGTTGCAAGCTTTCGCTGTGTTTTCTTTTATCCCCCTTTCCTTGGGGTGCTGGCTCAGCCGACAGACCTCCTCCCACACGGGGAAGAGCGGACATGTACAGAAGAGCTGGACACCTGACTTCGTGACACACGTTTGCAAACTAAGTGCTCGCAGCTCAGGGGGCAGCCGTGGGATGGAGGGCAAGAGGGAGGTGGGGGCTGACCCCTCTCTGCCTCGACCTTCACTATGACCACAGGCAGACACCATGCATAAGCACCGGCCCAGGCCGAGGGTCCAGGAAATCATGCATGAAAGGCGAAAGCTGATTCATATATCGCTCTTAAAATTCAGAGGCTGCTATGCCTGAGAGCATCAATGCTGTGACGTCGTGGGTGCCACGTATGAGAACCCCAGGGCAGACTCTCTGCTGCTGCGCTGTGTCCACTGGATGCTTGGGCCATCAACAATACCTGAGATGTCAGCATTCACATTTTACAGATAAGCAAACTGAGGCTCATGAGAGACCGAATCATTTGCCCAAATTCACAACGCCAGTTCAAACACGCACTTGTGAAGTAATGAGAAAAAGAAACACCAACAAGTTTCATTTTCTGTAAACTCAGCTTGGAAAAGACTAAGGACTAAGCGGATGGCTTTTATCCTTGCTTCTAACGAGATCCATGAACGTTCCTGAGCAGACAGGAGCATCTGGAACGAAGAGACAGAAGCAGGAACAGAGCAGTGGCCCAGGAGGCAGGCACCACCCAGGGCGGCGCCGTGTGCGCCACGCCGCTCTGCGGGCCAGCTCCTCTCCTGGGCTTCTCCGTGCGGTTCACAGACCTCACCCTCAACACTGACTCTGTTAGAAATACAATAGCATTTAAATATACATGCAACGTCCCTTAAAAAGTGGGCATGCCCCTTTCCAGTTTTGTGGAAAAGATCACCACGTCCACTGGGTTCTGGTCTAAGTGCCCCCAACCCAAACGCATCCACACTCAGGAAGGGCAGCCCGTCTGGAACTCGGACTGGAGCGACAGTCAAGTTGCAGGGATGATAACCTGAGACGTAAAAGGAATCTGACTCTTGTAGCTTTTACAAAGGTCTCAATTTGGGCTGTTTCTACAAAAAAAATACAAACCCCGAAACAAAACAAAACAAAACACAGCAGTGAAAAATTAAATCCCTCCAGGTTCACACAATCCATGAAGAAAAAAATAACACAAGACTTTTCGGGGGGATTTTGAACATCGGTAGCAAGTGGAAATAAATACTCTGCCAGAAGAGAGCGAGAGGGCTCCCTCGGCTTGACAAATGACACCGAGATCCACACCCACTGCTGGGCTGTCTCTAACAAGCCACAGAGGAAGCAGCCAATCTCAGCTAATTACCAGATAAAAATGTATTGTGAGGACTCTAATTAGGAGACGCGGATGGAGGTGATCTAATGATTAAATGCAGCATTCGAGGGACCCCCCCATCGATGTGCAGTGGTGCAGGGCCCACCAGAATATTTTGTAGAAACAGTAATTCTGTTTCGAGGAGGGAGGCAGTGATATTTGTAATGATGGCTATGAGGTAAACTAATTAAAAGAGAGTTCCTGGAGGAAGAGGCGGCAGGGAGCAGCTGTGGCCACTCCGACACCAAGTGCCAAGTCTCAACAGAGAGAGTGCAGTCAAGTGGAAAATTTCTGCCTGACCTCTGCCCTTGCTATTAATTTGCAGGAAAACTAATGACACATATACATATTCCCACAAAATTGTTCTAATTGCTAATTTGCCAAAGGAGCCTGGATTCCAAATTAAACATGACTGAGGCTTGTGAGGGAAGAGGGAACAAAAGCCCAGACAGGGTGCTCTGCTTCGAGAGCGCATCTGAAGGCTGAACCAACAAGTTAATGAAATGTCAGCCTTGTCAACGGCAATAGGAGTTTCTTAACTTTTAAACTTCTGTTTGATGATCACATGCTTGTCTTGGGGAGGACGGTCACGAGGGACAGATAAGACAAGCAAGGGGAAGGTTCAAAACGGCTGTGTGTTCAAACCTGCTCTTTCAATTAAGGTCTGTCTGAACACAGTGGACCACAAAAATTAATTACAGACTCAGAACAGAAGAGCAAATCGAGAACAGTGTGGGTTTTGCTATAATCTTGAAATATTCATCTTAATTGTAAACTATTAAATCTTAATGCAATCATCAATTTGAAATGAAAGCTTATGCACCTCATGTTTTTTACTGTAGTTAAGGTTTCAAGAGAGGATTTTTTCTGGGGCATGGAGCAGGAAGGGATTGGACTGGGAGGGTTTCTTTTCCTATTTTTCTTATTGTGTTCATTTTCTATTTAAAAAGAAGTTGCTATGTTTAGAAAAGTTAGTAACTGATATTTACATGGCAAGTTTCCATCATGTGATGATTTGGGCAAAGATAATCTCTTTGAAAGTCAGGCCAAAGTTGAATTCTTATGTCACTTAGAATTGCTGTAGGATTTTCCTCTTACACGTATGTGCTCTGCACCGTGCCCCAGGGCCGTCCTGGACGCTGCCCGGCCCGGCCGCAGAACCGTCTGATACCTGACATTCTGCTCAGCCCTTCTGTGGAAAAGCAATCTTTATTTTTTAAATAGCAACTTCGTCTCTCTTTTAAAGATGATGAGTCATTCGCATTTTTAAAAAATAAGCCGCTGAAGCAAACCCGGACAGAAGCAGACTTGTCGTCAAGTATTCCCATAAGAACTCGTTTTTATGTTTGTCTATGCTCTTGTCACGTGAGAACAGATTCTCGGAACAAAAGACAGACCTGAAACCAAAACACCCCTGCGTAGCAGGGGCTTTCAGGCCCCTGACTCGTCGTTTCTGGCCCTGGCTTCCCTGCCGGAGCAGGGTCAGGCCCTGCGTTCGCTGCCCGGACGTCCTCGGCATGAATCACTGAGCTCCTCCAGGGAAGGCCTTTCTGAGGCCGAGGGACATTCCTCGGCGGTGGGAGGCCAGGACGGTGGCAGAGCCTTTGTTCCCAGCCTCTGCCTTCCTGCGGCAGCTCCTCGCCCGGCCCTGGTGCTGTGAGGGCCGCGGGTGGGCTGCTGTGGCCCACAGGGATGCTCGAGATGACAACGGCCCGAGCAGGGGGACGCAATGAGAAAGTGTCTAAAAATAGCTTGTGGTCTGCTGGAGAATCTCCTCTGCCTGCTGCTGTCCCCGCGGCCCACAGGGTCGCCGTGTCTCTAAGAGTTAAAGGCCCTTCCAGACAGGGGCAGCTTTGTTTTCATAGCAGCTGAAACGATTTCAAAACAGCCCTAATCACTGTGGTCGCAGAAAGGAGAACGTGGAAAAGAAAAACCCAGCCCCACATTTCACGTCACCGCTCCCCGTCCTGAGTCGGGACGGAGGCCCCTTTCGGGGTGGGCCTCCCCCGCACTGGTCTCCGGGCAACCTGAAAGTGTACTGCTCATGTGCCCAGCACGTACAGTACCATCTACAGCGTTTCCTGACACGACCACAGGGAAGTCCTAAAGAACGCTGAGCCGTGCACCAGGCGCACTCACGCTCGGCTGCTGCCCCTGGGACACAGCGCCTGTCCGCGGAGCGTGGACGGCCCGTCGGCGTTTCCTTTGACAGTGTACTGAAGCGGGACAGGGTATCCCTCACGCTCATCCTGATAGTTCTCTATTGTCTGATTGTCCATTTTTGCTTCTCTTAACATGGCAAAGAGAAGAATCTTTTAAAACTCGAAACTCAACACTTCGGCAATTCTAAACACCACTCAGTAAAGGTTTTCCCATTGCATGTGCTCAACCTCTGGGGACACAGCTGCTGTGGGAGCTCCAGGGCTCCTCAGGGCCCCCCACTGCTCACGCACCGCCCCCCACCATGCACCCTCTTCAGACCCCACACAGGCACCTACTCTTGGCCAAGGAGATTCACGAAGCTTCTTCCATTCCTTCCCACTCAACTAGGTTTCCTCCTAGAATCACCTTCTCCCCAAGCCTTCCTGGACCCCAGAGAAACAGCTGGTCCACCCACACGGCGCAACTTGGGCGGCAGCTGAGGGAGGTGTCACGTGTGTATTTGTTAGTTTGTTCCACAAGCCTCCACACTCCCCAAAGGCAGGGATGCCTGCAGCTTCCTTTACTCCTGTTTTTATGCAGCAAGCTGTTGATGCAACAGCTTGATTTTATTTTATTTATTTTTTTAGAGAGAGAGGAAGGGAGAGATGGAAACATCGATGTGAGAGAGAAACATCAATCAGTTGCCTCCTGCATGCTTCCCACTGAGGATTGAGCCTGCAACCTGGGCACATGCCCTGACCAGGAATAGAACCAGTGACCTCTCAGTCCATGGGACGACGCTCAATACATTGAGCCACACCGGCCAGGCAATAGCTTGATTTTAAATGCAACCTGCAGTTTGAGTTGTGGGTATAACTTTTCTCAGATTAGAAGATTTTACAGCAAGAAGGAAGAAATGTTACTGAGGGGGTCCAAGGACTAGGAAGACTGTGAACTCATTCCATTTCACGATACACATCCCAGTGGGTGAGCGCGGACCCACTCCTAAAAACCTAGGCACTGTCCCAGGATGAGCATATGCCATACGTGAGGCCAAGTTCCACAGGAGCACCAGGACACGCCGTGTACGAGCTGGGCAAGGGCATCCAAGGAGGCTTTGCAATGTGTTTGATGGAACGGGATGGGGCTGGCTGAAGACTGGATACGACAAATGGCACTCGCCACCCCATGGCATTTAGGCCAAAGCAACGCTTACAGCAAAGCATTCTATCACTTAGTAACTGAGAACTTAAAAATAAACATGAAGTTCCTTTTAAACAGAAATGGAAAGAAAACTCCAATTTACTAGCAAGGCCCCATCTATGGTTAGATCTGAATCCTGGTGGTTGCTTATTTCAAATAAAAGACTCTAGAAGAATATGCACTCAAACGTATGCTTTGTATTCTATTATTTAAGGTGAAATAAATTAATTACAGGCGAAAGGGAATGTCTGCATGAGACTCATCACCAGACGGCTGCACAGCACTAAAGCTGAAAGAATTAAGGCTGTGCTATGAGCATGTGCTTTTTTTTTTTTTTTTTTTACCCTTTTTTGGGGTCAAGGAAGTAAAAATGTATGCAAAACACTACACATCTACCTTTTGTAATTAATTTCCCAATGCCTCACCTACACATATTTAATAATCCCTGACTTAGGAGACGGCATCTATAATAAAATTTTCTATTTTCCAACAAATGAAAAGAAGGCAGGTCGGCAGCAGCGACGGAGTCGCACCGTGCTGCCAGGCTCCAGCACTTCTCACGTGCACCGTAAAGGGTAAGGAATCTGTAATGCTGCCTGTGAAGGGAACCACTTTTCATACACAAATGTGATCTTTTTATTTTTCAAAGGGTAATACAACAGTACATTTACATAAACTAATCCAAACAATCTGTGTGTTTGACAATGGCGAACCTCACACAGACGGCCTATTGTAGGCTTACATCGCGCAGTCTTTATGCTGGCTTGTCGCGCGCTCGAGCTGTCAAAGGCTCGACTTGGACTCTAAATAAATGGTTGTAGCAGTGCTGCGCGGCGATATTGGACTTCTTTGCAAAAGAAAACCTGCTGTGTATGAATTCAAAAGCTATTAATTTTTCAGTCAAAAATATTCGTGCCTATTTCTTTTAATAAAGAAATACTGTGCTGAGCTACTAAGAGATAATGTTGACTAGTGGTAGAGAATTTTCAATAGAGCAGTTAAAAATAAATTTAGTAGGAGGTCTCCTTCAAAGTTATAATTTTCTAGAATGTAAAGCATTTTTTTTAAATACTAATCAAGACAAACTTTTTTGCGCATTCCCTGGGGACTGCTTTCTCTGTCTACTGGCTGCTCACCGCTGGTCCTCAGGGAGATTCCGAAGGCCGTGCCCTCCTGGGCTCCTGTGCATGCAGCTCCCCCAACCCCCGCTGAGTGCCCCTGGGGCTCGGCAATTCCTTCTCTGGTTCTATCCTTTCTCCTCCTCCCAAGAAGCCTCATGATCCAAAATGAGTCGGTTCCTGCAGTCCAGACATTGCTCTATCATTGTTTTTGATCCACGGAAGAAGTAGAAGATGACCCCATCATCTTCCTGGTCACTAGGGAGAATCACACCCTTCACCCTGGGGGAGCCATTTCCCTCCACCCAAGGCCACTGGAACCCTTCCCGAGTCTGAAGGTGACCATCCCTAGAGAAGTGGCTGTGCCCACGGGAGACCTCCACCATTTCAGGGTCTCACCACATTGCTTAGCTGAGTCCATGTGATTTCCGGGATCTTGTCAAAAGGAGGGATCGACAGAAACAGCAGGATAGAGCACCGTGAACTACTGGTTCCACAACACACAGAGTGGCTTGCGTTTTCCCCGTTCTTGCTGGTGGTGGCCAACACCCTCGGCCCTGTAGCCCTTCACTGCAGTGCGTGGAAATGAAGGGCGCTTCTCAAGTGAGAACGATGTGCAGTGTTAATGATTTTATGTCCTATGTCTCAGTAATGTGTTCTGTCTCAGATATTAATTTTGTCTGCCAACTGCATACTGGCAGGCTACCATATTTGCTGGTTAATAGTCTGACTCCGTTTTATTTCTATCACCATAAATCATACATATATGGGTGTATGTTTGCTTTATTTATAGAAAAAAATCAGTCCAAACAGATAAACCAATACTTTGCCATTATGTTGCATCATTGCATGTTGATTAAAATTGCTGGTACTAACTATAGATTGTCAACGCTCAATTAACTTTCACACAGTGACTCCATGCAAAATCAAATAAAGGCGGTGTACCTTTAAATTTTACAAATCTTAAAAATCAAAGAGCAAAGCAACTCTATTTTGAATAATCAGTTGAAGGTACTAAGAGATTTTTAGAAATATAAGTATATGAGAAATACAACTAAAGAGATGAATTTAGAATAAGAAATGATGTCCAAGACAAGACATGAGGATACCTACCATCCTTCTGCTTGATATTAACTGTCTATGCCTGGATGTGCTCCTTGAGGTCAAGGAAAAGGGAACAAGGCAAGAGACAGGGGAATCCAAAAGCTGACCAAAAATTTCAGTGTACCAGGTTTGGTCTCCTAAGAAACGGGACTCCTAAGGCTGACCACAATTTCAGTGTACCATGTGGGTCTCCTAGGTGCGAAGGAGTCACATTCACTGTAAACTCGGTGTTCTCCAGTTTCGGCTGCTCACGGCTCTGACGGTGTTTCCTTCCTCTCACACTCAGACGGGACCGCTGCTCCTCCTGTCACTGTCTCTCAGCTTCCCCAGGCTGCCAGGCCTTCCTACTCTTCCTCATGGTCTGGCTGCCTTCTCTCTGCATCACTACCTTTCTTTTCTCCCCCTGAGCTCTCATAATATATTTTAGCACCTTGGTGTCGTGTCCATCATCTGCTCCAAACAAGAGCTGGCTGTTTGGGCCCCATGAACCAGGACTATGCCCACATCACCCTGTACTTCCCTAAAGGCCTAACAGCACCCTCTTTATAAAAGGTCACCAGGAACAGCCAGTTCAACCCAAGGCCTTCACCACCCAGTGCTAGCAGAGCAGCCTGTGTGCCTGCCTATGCCGGGGAGGGCGGCGCTGGCAGGCTGGCCCTGGGCGCAGCGGTACTCACGGGCTGGGGGGCGGCTTTGGGCTCGGTGGACTTCACGTGGAGGTGAGTCATCATGGCTTGCAGGCGTTCTTTGTCTTTCGCAAGCTGGCAGGGAGAGAATGCTTTGTTATTTCTTTGAATCCAGATTTGAATACCCTGCTATGCTTACATACCATTATATCCAAAATGATACACATTCCAAATTACACTATGGCACTGTCACACACAGCAAAATATTTGTCATTGCCTTATCATTTTACAATCTGTATGACCAGTGCCCAACTCCAAGTAACTGGCGGTGCCAGTGTGAGATTTCTCAACACAAGATGCGGCCTTTAACTGGAGCTCCCAGACCTGCTGGCACCATGGAGTCCCGTGTGATACAGACAGCTAAGGCAGAAACGTGAATCATGCCTATTAACCAGCCTGTTCACAAGGAAGCCGAAAGAAAATGAGCCGGGGAGCTGAAACTCGTAAACTCATCTGCTGTGGCTGGGAAAAGTCCTAGACAGCTGGTGCGTGTATGCAGAGGGAGCCTCACCTTCCCCAGCAGGTAGGCATAGATGGACACAGCGCTGGCGATGCTGGTGGCAGGGCAGGTGAGGGCTGCAGGGTTTGCGGGTTCTCCTTTTCAAAGGAACGCAGTGAGCGAACTCATGTAGCCGCCGTGTGAGCACCTACACCATGCTGCCTCTCATCTGACCGAAACCTGCGACCTCCTCATTCCACAGAACATTCTCCTGAAGGCACAGGAGCTTCTGACTGGATGCACATGGCAGGGACTCAAATAGTCTTTACTGGACGTTACTTGCTTTAATGCCTGCCCTGGACTGTTTTAACATGGCATTTCCCATAGTTCAGGACAGCTGAGCAGAGGAGACACACAATTACCTCTGTGAAAGAGGTGGACACGTGTGCCCAAAGGACAGTGGCACACTAAAGAAAACCGCTATGGAGTTTTGGGGAAATGTGCAAGAGATTAATGAGAGAGGGAGGGAGGGGGGGGGAAGGAGGAAGGAGGGAGGGAGGGAGGGAGGGTGTAGGGAGAGACACAGAATTGAGGAAGGACTCATTCCTTCTATATCACATAATTAACCTTAAACCTTTTAAACATCAATTACTTTTTGTAAGTCTAAAGTTATCCAGAAGAACCACCACGTAAGACACTGTAAAGTAAGGGTATTTCTAAGGGAGAGGTGTTTCAGGAAGTGGGGAAGCAGAGGGGGCACCAGCCAGAGAGAAGGCCCTCCCCGTCCTCACAGCCGTCCGGGCTGCAGCCCTCTCACACTTGAGTTTTTTCTTTTTATTCCCTTGTGGTCGATGAGGAATAAATCACGGGGGAGGGGAGCCCCACAGTGTTGGCATTTATCTTTCCACAAACAGGAAATGAAAACGATACCATATTAGGAACCACTTTATGCTATTCACCCTCTGCTCTCCAGTAAGTTATCGAACAGCCGAACACGAGGATGCTCTAACACAAACATAATGCTGAAGGAATGCAGCTTCCAAGAGGCTCAGGGAGAACAATTAAACGTTAGCAATGGCATTTTTCTACAGTATTTTTTTTTTTTATGTGAGTGTTCTACCTTTTTAGATGTTAAAAGAAAAACATTCTTCTTTTTTTTTTTTTCCCCAGGGTGTTTTTAAAAAATTATCTTTATTGTTGAGAGTACTATAGATCCCAGCCCACCCCCTTTTCCCCTGGGGCAGAAGGAAAAACAAGTATTTTATCATACACAGTGAACACTACAAATTAAAGGTGGGAGGTGTTGACTACTGGGGTCTGACGAATATTAACTGTGACTTAATTTGGGGGCAGACACTGCTGATGTAATAATTACAAACACTAAAGTAGAAAGAAATCCAAATTCTCAGCATCAAAAGGAATCATGACCCCCATATTCCACTGAAATGTCTACCAGGCTGACCTTTTGCTGGTGAGACCACACATACCTAGACTAGTCCACAGAACCACACCCATAACCCTGAGGTCAGTGCCACAGGGAGCATCTTAGTTTTCCACGAGATTATTACTTAGACCTCGTCGTCCATGTGGAGAATTGTCCAGGTTCCTGCTTTTGCCTCAACCTCAACTCCACCGATAAGCGATGATAAAGTTACAGGAAAAAGCAACAATCCAAGTTTTAATTTTTGTTTAATTAGTGCAATCTAGCATGCAAATACATTCTTAAGTGAGCTTTGAATTTTTGTCAATTCCAGCTCTAACACAAAGTGGTCTAATAGTTAAAGGGAAAACTCACAGAATTTGTTTTTTGTTTTTTAAGGCTAAATGACCAAGCACTCACACCTACTGAACCACACCCCTCTCCAGTCTTAGTTTACAATACTTGCTGGCCCTTTAAAAGCTTTCAGATTCTTTATGACTTCTTACACCACACTGCACGAGCTCACCATCCCATCAGCTGCACGGCATCCTTTCATTATTATGAGAAGACAAACATTTCATATTAGCAAGCATATTCCAGCATTCCTTTATAAACAGAATCCCATGAAAAGCAAAGAAAAGGAGGATGAGAAATTCAGTCCAAAGGTCAACTCAAAATTTGGTTGGGAAATTTAAAAAAAAGATGTTGTGCTATCCAAAGGAAGTGACTCTCTTAAAGCGCTGGTGGTGGTCAGCAGGGTGTCGGCATCACCGGGGTCGTCTACAGCAGCAGGTCAGATCCCGGGCCCCACGTGTGACGGCAGGTGGGAAGGGAGGGATGAGGCTCTCACTCTGGCAGCAGCTGTCAGTTCTCCCTGTACGTCTGGAACAACAGCTCTGTACTCTGAAGGCGGTTTCGAGAAGTAGGGACGACCTTGCCAGCATAGAGCCTGGTGTCTCATGATGCTCAGAAGCATCCTTTTCTTTAGGGAAAGTTAATCAGGGAAGTCATGCAGACTTCTGGCTGAGTGCACGTGCGGAATCGGGGTCAACGTAATGGGGTCAATGGAATCTGCATGTGGGCTCACAGCGGGAGAAGTGGATGCTCTAAGGAATGGACAAAGCATGTCTCCTGCGGGTTTGTGTACTCGGTTCTCGCCTCCTCTTCCCCCATCCTTGCAATGCACCCCCTTGGACGACATAGGTCATCCCCTCTTCCATTAGCCATGGCCTCGAATGAGGTTTGGGACCGTCCGGCCTTGGAGGACCATGGCGTGGGCACTGCTCCAGAACCATTGACCAGGGCCTGAGGCTGGGGGTGCCGTTCAACATCTTCAAAGATAAAAACTAAGGAGATTAAATCCATTCTTTTAGCAGAGAAAAAGGAACATGGTTTGGGGTTCATTTAACAATCATTTTATATGCTGTCAGGAGGACTAATCATTTTAAGCCCAATTTGGTGGTTCTCACTTATGAGGAAAAATTCTTCTGAAATAAATGAAGGACTCTGGGTGTCTAAAAACACCAAAATTACTGAGGACAGACGTATGAAGGGGCCAAGTAATTTATTTAATGTCACAGAAGCAAGACTGTGGTGGCTACTTCAAGTCCTCCGAGCCTGTTCCTGGGTTTTACGCTGGGGACACTGAGGACCACTGGCTGAGCTCAGCTGGCCTCACGGAGCTGAGAATGAGCACAGACAGAATCGAGTCTGGGTTACATGAGCCTTGGTCCGACTTTCCCACACTGGTGTGATCCTGGGACACCCCTGAGACAGATCTGCCTCCCTCCTGCACCCACGCTGAGCCCCGGACGCAGACCTGCACAAGACGGGGTGGGACACATGGGTCATGGCAGAAGTACCCCGTGCAGGAGCCGGCCAGTCTGGGCTATTCGCGCAGTGTGGAGCCTTCACTGGCTGAGCTGGATGTAAGTCCAGCCCTCCAAGGAGGAACGTGTGAGTGGGTGGTTTGACCCAGGTGTCCAAGGTGAACGAGGTGGGTGTGGGAGGCACTGTTTCCCAGGCTGTCCAGGCTTCCTTCTAGCTTTGTGCAGAGATGACCCAGACAGGACCGACTGGGCCACCGTAACGAATACTCAAGAGAAAAGAGGAAACAGAACAAAGCACTATCTGGAAGGGGGAATGAACTTCTTCCACCACACTGGGTATCTATTAATAGTGACTTCCCACCCCTATACCAAGCTGTGGTCATTCACATGCCTTCCAAATGGGGCAAAGTGACCATGCTCCACAGCGTCTCCCACCAACTCTGCTCTCAGGTGGCCCACGGCTCCCTGCGCCTCTGGAGACTTCCGCTGCCCGCATGCCACCATGTCCACCTGCCTCGCGTGACTCTCCTGATGTCTGCAGCAGACGCACACTCCGGCTTGGTCGTCTAGGGATTCTGCTCCCAGAGTTCAGCAGCATTTCGGTTATGAAAATGAGTGTCTCCGTTTTCAAAGGGGGACGTGAAGTGGGAACCAGAGACCGTCTCTTTTCTTCCCTGGCGCTCACCCCATAGCAGAGGCCACAGGAGGCGCTGAGCTGCCACCCCCCCAGCGCTGAGTTCATTCAGACAGGCGGGGGAGGCTCCATCAGGCCCCTGCCTCGCCCTGGGACTGCCTTGAGCAGGGCTGGAAAGGGACAAAGGGGGTCATGTGTTTGTGGAAGTCTAGGAAACTGGTGTACTTGCAAACAGCACTGCTAATGGCAGAACAATCGCATGTACAGTCCCCACAGTAACGGTTCTGTTAGGCTCACTGTCCCTCTGCTCTGGAACCTGTGCACTCTTCTCCCTGCCAACACTCCCGGAGCCACAGTCCCTGGTGCAGGGTCCCAGGGTCGCTGGCCCCAGACGCACACACCGCTCCACGAGGGAGAGGACAGCCCACAGCAAGTCATCCATGCAGTGAGGTGCACAGCACCCCTGGGCCGGGCCCCCTGGGTGACAGCCAGCACTGTATCGAAGGGCAGGGGTGAGCTGGGCTGGGGTCCTGAGTGCTGCCCACAGTCTGCCGTGGGCCTTGAGCAAGTCCATGAGGCCTCCTGACCCGTTTCCTTGTCTATAAAGGAGGGGACTGAAAATAATCCTCTGACTCTGGGAGGCAGGTTATTGTCAAGACCACACCTATTTGGCAATACCTTCCAAACCACGAGAAATGTTAACAGTAAACATGTGCGTTAAGTGAGGCACACACTGATTCCCAAACGTTAGCTTTTCCCTTTTAAAAAACGACCCTGAGGTCTGAGGAGCTGGGGCAGGACTCAAGGAAACCAAGTGCAGCACCTGGAACGGGGCGTGGCACGCAGCAGCTCACTAAATACCCTGGCCAGAGGTCTGCAGGCCCCTCCAGGTCACGAGTCACTCGGCAAGCGTGTCCTCAGCCGAAGCATTCAAATGGATCGCCAAGGTGACCAACTCCTTCTGGTCTGCCCAGGACTTCTCCAGTTTTGAAAATGAAAAACTCAAGTGCCAGGAACCCCTCAGTCCCAGGCAAGCAAACTGTGATGTCTGGACACCCTGCTTCCTGGGGAACAAAGAGATGAATTTTACAAAGAACTATAAATGTCTTACCCTCCTTCTCCCTCACCCTACGATCACACTACACCTTAAGTGCTTCCTGGGCCTGGAACGTCCTTGCCGATCCCCCCGCAGCGCCCTCCCCACAGACCCCACCTGGCATTAGGGAGTGCTGGGCGCACCCCCCGCCAGGCCGCCCACTTGTCCTGTGCGTGAAAGCAGGTGCATGACAGGGAGGGACCAGATGGACTATGGAGTGCATCCCTCACACACCTGGGCCAGGCACTGGTCCTCAGTGAGGTTGGCTCTAAGTCTATAGGTGGGGGGTCGCAGGAGCCTGTCCCGAGCCCTGTCCCATCACATGCTGAGCCACGGACATGATGGAAACGCCCAGTTCTTTCATTCAGACCCTGAGAGACCATGCTGACAAGTGAGTGAGGTCGCGGGGTCACAGAGCAGATTAAAACCAGCGCAGTATATGGCCAGAAAGTGCATGTGCATCATGAACGTCTCAGCTTTCTGAGCATTAAGTCTGTCAGAAAACTTTGTGTCTTAAACTGGGTGGTTTCCTATTTCTCCAAACTGGAATTCTGTTCTGGCGACTGAGACACTCCTGGCGGGATCCACAGTTTGATGGTTGAGATGTTCTAATACCACGTCCCACCTGAGTGAACCCAGGAACTGGACTGATGTGACTTTAAATTCCTGTGCCCAGGTGCAGCAGAGCAAGTGAGCATCCCTTCCTCCCAACGCCCGTCCTGTCCTGTCTGCCAGCATCTAGGTGGGAGGTGTGCATCCCCACCTGCACAGACCACGCCCACACCAAGGGCTCCTCCTCTCCAGCCCTGACTGCCTGTCACTTCACAGACCACGCCCACACCAAGGGCTCCTCCTCTCCAGCCCTGACTGCCTGTCACTGCAAAGACCACGCCCACACCAAGGGCTCCTCCTCTCCAGCCCTGACTGCCTGTCACTGCACAGACCACGCCCACACCGAGGGCTCCTCCTCTCCAGCCCTGACTGCCTGTCACTGCACAGACCACGCCCACACCGAGGGCTCCTCCTCTCCAGCCCTGACTGCCTGTCACTGCACAGACCACGCCCACACCGAGGGCTCCTCCTCTCCAGCCCTGCCTGCCTGTCCCTGCACAGCATCCGAGTCGGCTAGGAGAGAACCTCCAACTGAAGAAATCTTAAAATACATTCCCTGACCTCAAAAAGCCACATTCTTGACCCAAATGGTTCCTGCGGTGCCCATCTTCTCCATGCCACATGCCTAAGTGTACAATGCAAGGACCTCACACAACTCCTCAGGTGATGATGTAGGGCTTCCAGGTAATAGCTGGTTCATTCTTCATCTAGTCCACTGACAAAACATTAAAAAAAAAAAAAAAGTACAACAGTCTCATAATAATGAAACGCAGTAATAAATATTCAGTCCTGGCCGGTTTGGCTCAGCGGTTAGAGTGCTGGCCCATGGACCAGAGAGTCCCGGGTTCGATTCCAGCCAAGGGCACATGCCTCGATTACAGTTTGTCCCTGGCCCCAGTTGGGGTCGTGTGGGAGGCAACCAATGGATGTTTCTCTCTCTCTCCCTCCCTCTAACCCTTCTTCCCACTCTGAGGATAAATGTAAAAATATCTTTTGGAGAGGATTAAAAAAAAAAAAGAAATATTCAAAAAGGCTGAGTACCCACTATGTCTTCCTGACGCCTCCTCCCACTCACCGAGAAGAGTCACAGGTTGTGACGAGAGAATGAAATTAACCAACCGCTCTGCTAACCAGTTCTAGGTGAGGTGTCCGCTGCAAAGAAAACACTGTTCTCTTTGGTAACTTCCAACAACAGTAGTAACAGCACAGATGCGTTTCACGCACCACCCTGACCTGACAGGTCCAAGTCAGACCCCAGGCATCATCTCAGCCTCTGCCTGGCAGCCTGAACGCTCACCATTAGTCTCACCAGCTTCTCCATGTGATCCAATGGGACCATCTCCAAACATTGTCCCCTAAGGCCGACCATGGCAATTACAACACTGCATATAATTCTTCAGGGAGGTTCGACTCTCAGTGGAAAATGCAAGGGGTTCTGTGTTGGTCTGAGTTGAGGTTTCTAGGGTTTAAGTCCCAGTGGCGGAAACACACACAGGGTGGCACCCAATGCCTTCACGAGCTGTCGTGACATCTGGTGCCGCTGGCCGCCTCCCAGGTTCTCCCATGGGATCCTGCATAGTGGCCTGTGGGCCCGACAGAAAGCCCCTTATGCTGACTTCTGCTGCAGGTGCAATCTGAGCGCACTGGTCTGTCTTCACCGTGGGGGCGCGTGGCCTCTCCCAAGTGTGAGTGCCACAGAGGCTCTGTGAGTCTGCGGCGGGGACTTTCTCCTCCCACCTGGTGCAGAGCTCAACCTCCGCAACCGCTCAACCCGGTTATTCCTCCTGTGGGGCCCAGTGGTGCGAATGTTTTCAAATTCAAGTTTGTAAGTGGTAAGTCTGTAATATACTCTGATACTCGGAGGTTCTGGTATGTCCTGGACTGGGCATACCCTTTTCTAAGGAAAAGAGAAGTAGCTATCAGATCTGTCCTGTTCAGGACACTCCCGAGACGAGGGGACACCACGGTCTGCTCTGAGAAGGGGCGGAGCCAGTGAGGGAGGACAAAAACCCCGCTGAGCACAAGGGCCCCTCTGCACATCCTGGTCCGCACACCTCAGGTTATCAGGCACAATGGCCACTAGTTAATTAAAAAGCAGGTTTCCAGACTTGGGCACAGGAAAGGGCAAACATGATAGCAGAAGCGCGGAAATGCTGACCTTCAGAGACAGGAGGCCTGAGGCGACACAGTGGGAGTGTGATGGCCTCAAACTGTCCCGGAGGGCAGTTCTGCACACCTGGATCTCAGCTAGCCCCTGACCAGGGCTCCTCCTACCTCCATCGCAGGGCAGGGTTCTTAAAAACTAAAACTGCTGACATTTCTTGTGTAGGTCATCTGCTTGGATAACAACTGATAGATAAAATCTGTTTTGGTTTGGGCCCTGCCTAGCACTGAAACTCTCTTTTGACCATGTTTCTGGTGTTTTCAAGAACCTGTTAGTGTTCACCGGCACTGCCCATGGAAAATAATCTACTATTCAGTCTACTTCTCCTCTAGATGGGGGAACCAGGAGCAAGCCCTGTCCAGCGCCCGTGCTCGGTAGTCCTCAGAGGCTCCGCAGGGCTCCCGCTGTCACATGCACCGGGCAATGTTTGCTCATGCGTGAGATGAATGGACAAGTGAACGACGTCCCTCAGCCAAGATCGGCAGGGACTGGCCATGTGAAGCTGCTGCTGAAGCAACCTGACCACTGTGGTGACTAGACTAACTGTATATACCAAGAAGAAAAGAGAGGCAAGAAGAGGTGAGCAGACTTCTAGGTAGCCAGGAAAATAAAGGAAGAAGTTGGTGATAATGTGATGATAGCATTTTTTCTGCTCCTCTTGACCAGAGATTGCTTAGCAAACTTCCACAAAGGCCAGCCAAATAGGAAGGGCACAGGGACTACTGCAATTGCTCAATTGTTCTGTTGTAGTCCAAGAGCAGCCAGAGGTAATTTCATAAGTAAATGGGCGTGGCCATATTCCAATAGAACCTTATATATGGGCACTGAAATTTGAATTGCATTTAACTTTGTCTTCTTTTGATTCCCTGCCCCAACTATTCAAAATGTCAAAAGCTTTCTTAGCTCGTGGGCTTTGGTCCGAGGTCTGAAGTCCCCTACCCTGCATTTGACAAGCGCTATCTCAACACTAACCATTCTCTCGAGCTTCGAGAGAACCGAACCCTCCCGAAGCGACAGCTTCCTTCATGAAAGCAGACTCTCAAGCCAAAATATTATTTGGAACATCACAGGCCCCTACCACACGGTAACTTCTGGCCCGAGGATCTTGAATTCCTATCGAAGTTGGAAAGTCTACCTTCAGTCTGATTCAGAGCTGAAGGATGAGGGGGGAATCTGTAAATAAATGAAATCCACAAATAATCAAAGAACCCTCCCATAGGTTTGTACTACTCAGGCCACAACCACACAAAAATATCGGTGAAGCGTCCAGGAGATAGCCACTGCCCTTATGAATGGCCTCATTCCCTTTCTCCTCCTGCTGGCTCCTCATGGGGAGTGAGGGATGATCAATAAAACAAATAACCAGTTCCTGAGTGAGTAACAGGGCCCCACACTCAAATCTGCTGCAGTCTGGAATGCAGAGCTGGGCAAAGCATAACAATAGCTCTAGTAGGTAACTTATTCTAGCTAATCAGTAAAAATTTAATTTTATCAATTACATAAAAAAATGCAGGAACTTGGATCACTTTATAAACACCGCCAACACATGTAAAGGCAGGCTGAATTAAATTTTTCAAGGCCTTATACTACTAACTTCAATGTAAGTGAACTTTGGGGCTGAGACAAATACACTGCCTTTTCCCTTCCCGATAAACATGCTGACTTTAAAGATATTTCCAAAGATTTACATAAAAATGTGGGATTTTATGATGTGCCTTTTGCCTGTATAAATATTCTACTGTTCTAATAAGTTCGTATCTCGTCTGAATAGAAAAATATTAACTAGTTGACGAAAATAACTTTTGAGATAATCTTACTTTAAAAAGTATAATTTGTCATAGAAGATAATAATTAATTTTAAAAAATCCTTTCTATCCTAAAAAGTCACAACAAAAAGTTACAGTGTGTTTGGGCTGATTTTTCTCTGCAACTGTTTGAAGCTGTAAATGACTTAACTCAGTAAAATTCCAAATGTAATTATCTTCCTACTTAGCCTAGGGCTCTCCATATATCTCAGCATTGCTGTCTCGCATACAAAATAGCCTTTTCGCTGGCTGCTAACAATATAATGTACAACATTGTTTTAATTCCCCCCGTCGGCTAACCCTTGCCTCACGAGCAGCCAGAGGAAGGGGCCACAGTGAGTCATCGGGCATTCAAATGCGTTTGGAACACAAATGGGGTTTGCAGGGTCAGGCTTTTGCAATTGTACATTTTAATAATCTCCATTTCTGACCCAATTTTTACTTTTAGAAATGAATTTTCTATTAATTATACCAAGAATGGAGTTATTGTTAAAATATGGTGGTTCACAAACAAGTGACATCAGGAACTGGAGCCCACGTTGCAAAGGCCCCCACCCTCCTCACACTGGGATCCACAGGAACCGGCAGGCGTTTATTTTCTCTAGTCATGAAATACATTCAATATGACCCCGTGGATTTCCAAGAACAAAGACTGCACATACATATGAGTTCGTATGTCTATCTGTCCGTGTGTGTATTTAAAGCGTGTGCAGGACTCCGGGCCGTTCTCTGTCGTGGGGAGGACGGGACAAAGACGAACGAGGCCCGAGCGCAGCTTCCGTGTAACCGGAGACAGGCCCGCACTGGCCCGGCGGCCTGCTCCCTCTATTCAAGCATTCTCTCCCTCTCCCGGCTCCGCGCCCAGCTCCAGGTCAATAACATCAGCACTTAGGAGACTTCCCTAACAACAGTTAACCCGGTTAGAGGAGAGGAGGGGGCGGGGGAGACGGTGCCGGCTGAGAGCCGGCTTTGGGCACAGACGCACAGAATTCCGAAGGGTGGACCAGGGCAGAGCTTCTCCAGAGAGAGAAAAATCAAACCAAATCAAACACAAGTTCTGACCCTCCATTGGATAATGAGCACACGGGACTCAGGGCACACACCGCAGAAGTTCGGAGCGAGGAACACTGAGGAAATAGGAAAAGGAAATGGGGTTTACCTGTAGCTCTAACTGCTGAACAACCTGCATTTGTACTCTACATTGAGCTGTACTTCTATCGTCCAGCGCATGCTCACTGTTGAGATGTCTGCAACAATACATAGAAAATCATTAAGTAAAATGAAGAAACAAAAAGGAAAATATAAGTTACCAGGATGTTTAAGCATACACTGGGCAGGGGCCTGTCCATAGTGGACAGGCATTCTGTGGGCGGCCTGCCTTTTCCACCCCACCACTCAGAGCGTTAGTTCCCTCTTATCACCAAAATAAGTCTTCCAGGGACAAGTTCTGCAGAGCGTCTGGAGATTCACATTTACACATAAAGAAGATTTCAGAAACTACGTCAGGCAGCACTCAAGACCACCTGCAAGGGCAGCCGTCAGAGACAGGGCCCACAGTTCAGAACCGTCTCATTTGTACCAGGGTCTGGATGAGCATTTGCTCACAAGGAAAACTGACTTTGTAGCACTGACGTCACAACCTGATATTGAAATGCATCAACATGGACGTCAGAAATGGCAAAGGGTGGAAAACAGTGTCACTTTAAACATGAAATCTGAAACATGAACCTATACATGCAAATTATGTACCAATGAGAGGGAGCAAATGCAGACAATTATTTAAAAGGAAAATTCTGGCTGGGTTCTTGACTGTTAATGGTCAGGATATTCAGTTCATAGATGATTCAGGCCACATGCTGAGTTTGCCTGTCTTGTGGTCCCTTTTACTATTTATTATATTTTCCAGTGGGGAAAAGGCTAACAAATTGAAATTTCAATCAGGTTCACCATGTGCAGGAGCTCTGGTTGATTACCAGGGTTGAATCAATGCTTAAATTCTTAAAAACAAAAATTCCTGGATCCGTATTATTTAGCCCATTCTTATTAGTGATACAAATGACAATTTATGTAAAGAGAAATTCGCCTCAAATTCCAGTAACAACATTTTCATGACATTTAGGCAAGACACATTTGGATTTAGGGTTAAATTACTGAATATTTTAACAACAACAACCATAGTAATACTAGGGATGGCTGATCATTAAGATTTAAGGGTGGTACCTTATTTCAGTTGCTCTTTCCAAACATAGTTTAAATAAGAAAAGAACCCAACTTTGCAACTTTTTAAGACAAGGAACTGCACCAAAGTGGGCCTGCAGCACCTGGCCAGGTAGAAGCGAGCCTCCCGCCCAGTAACTCACACCCTCAGCAACAATGACTCAGCTTGCTTCCTGCTCTAACTGCTGAATGGCTTTCACCTTCAAAACAGAAGCAGTGCAAATCTTGCCATTCTTCATACTTATTTGTAAATATCTTCCCCAAATGCCCCACCCCATTAAGGAGGGGGGAAAA